>NC_058082.1:152374446-157404446 GCF_014858855.1 Bufo gargarizans
TGCTTTCTGGATGTAATATTTCCAACAAAAAGAGAATATGGATTGCTCATCCATGATATATTATTGCATATCAGCACAATTCACATCACTTCTCAGTATAATTAATAGGTTACAGCCCCACAATCTTGATACTGTACACAAGGCATTTGTGTAAGTTTTGATCAAAATGCATAAGTCTGTTTGCCACATCAAGGTTGCCTCTACAAGTGGGTACCTACTCGAATTTGGCACAACACTATGTTTTGACCACCGACACCACAGCACTGTGCCAGCAGGTGGTGTGATCCAGTAGTCCAACACATCCCAGCTGTGAGACTAAGCCCCGCTGGCACTAGTCTCCACCAACCCACAGTCACAGCATCACAACAATGACAACCACACAGTACTTCACCACGTGAACAGATGTAAAGAGATCACCTTTCCCTGTGGTCTAAGGAACTACACTAAGATCAAGTAGGAGTTTATTAACCCTTATGCAATCTCCTGCTAATTAAAATCACCTGAGCTGAATAGGAGGAGTGCAGAAAACATCATTACATCAGTCCCTGACAGTCAAAGTTGAAAGGGTTGCAGAATTTTCAGAGAGAGCAGAGCCGCTAGGATGAACAAACAACACCCCTGTTGCTCCTAGACGCTCATTTGCATATATGAAAGCATCATTTTTTTCAGTAAAGTGGGCAGATATAAACATGGGACCAACACAGATACCTTCAGCTGCCAAGCGCACATGCAGCAGGTCAGTCAGTTTCATGGGTACAAAGCTGTTGACAGGTGCCCTTTAAACAGTCTTGAACATACAATTATAATTTTGGCAGGTGACTGTTAGCTTCAAAAGGCTCCTCAAGAGTTAAGTCTAGAACAATTCAAGCCACCTTGGCTCCATTGTTAGTCTGATGTCTCTCAAAGCCCCAGCAGACTCCCCCAAACCGACTCTTCCAAAGGCTGACAGTGAACTCAGTGACACCCTGTACAGAGCTCTGCAAGCTGTCCTTTCCTGTAGTACAGGGATGTCAAACTCGTGGCCCTCCAGCTGTTGCAAAACTACAACTCCCATCATGCCTGGGCATACTGCAGCTATCAGGGAATGCTGGGAGTTGTAGTTTTGCAACATCTGGAGGGCCATGAGTTTGACATCCATGCTGTAGTAGGTCTTTGCCATACCACTGCTCTCAAGCAGCAATGCCATCTGCATCCCAGGTTAAGTTCACATGGCCTTGCTAGCTGATATCACAATGACACTTTTCCCCTTATAGGTCTCCTCAAGAGCATACTCATCATGCAATGTCTCCACAGACCCCATGTCATTCACTCTGGCCTCCAGTCTACTACATCTCTTTTGATTGAACAAGCCCACCAATGCTCCCGCCTTGAACAAACTGATTGAGCTTCCAGTTCACCGACATTCCACCAATGGACATCCCCCACCTGACAATTTACCTGGGGCAGTCACAGGTCACATAGATCATCTGAACTCAGCACTTTGACACCAAGCTATTCCCTTGTATCATCTCTTCTATGCCCCTCCTATCAGATTTAGAGTGGATTCACATCTGCGTTCTGGATTCCATTATGGCTTTCCGTTATAACATGGTTATAAAGGAAAATAATGGAATCCATAAGACGGAAGTCAAAACGGAAGCCTTTAAGAGGCATTCAGTTTTGATCCATCTTCATAGAAGTCTATGGGAATCATAACGGATCCGTCTGGTTCCTGTTATGCAAGACGGAAAACAACTCAACAGGACTTTTTTCTCCGTTCTGCATAATGGAAACGGTCCCATAGACTTCTATTAGGACGGAATGTCTTTTAATGGCTTCCGTTTTGCATTCCGTCATAATACAAGTCTATGGGCAGTATAACGGATCCGTCCTTCCGTCTTATGGATTCCATTATTTTCCGTTATAACCATGTTATAACGGAAAGCCATAACGGAATCCAGAACGCAGATGTGAACCCACCCTTACAGTGCAACATTCCAGTATCATAATGCACATCGTTGTCAAGTGTTTCCCAGACTTATATTATTGCTGGTATCTCCTCCTGTAGCTGTAAGTTGAGAAACTTGGTTGAGTATATTGTTTACCCTTTTTAAAGTTCTTTTACATGTGTGGAGGACAAGCCAATAATCAAGAACAAACATTACAAAAAAATGCTCATTCCTGATAATTGACCAGTGTGAAGGTGCCACCGATTATCCAACAAATAAGCAAAACTATCAATGCCCTATGTGTCCGCCAAAGTCAGTAGACCTTTACATGGTATACAGTACTAAGGACACGTTGCTTCTCAGCCATAGTGTAAAGACTGTGGTTGATAGGCTATGAATGCATAGCAACCAGGCTGTCTGCCAAGCTTCTTTTGTTCTCTTCCCTCTTCTTTCCTCTTCCATCTGAATTGTCACTGTGCTTACAGCCGAGAAGGGGGAAAGCAAATCATGATTAATCAGATTTTTGATAAACATAAATGTAGGTGAAAAGCCTTTCTAAAATACATTACTGCAGAATGAAGAGATGAAATACTTTGGGCCAATTACAATGACGGTTTAGGTTCTTTCTTACAGTCATGCCTTTCACTGTTCAGATAATAAATGTATTGCCTCACCTGCTATCTTGCTTGTCAGAATATTTCTACATACTGGAGGTTTTATCTCCTATCTGATAGTTGTGTGCCAGTTTCTATATCTTGACTTCTTGCTATGTTAAAATTATCTCTTATTTCAATTTCACCTTTCTTTTTATGCTGAAATATTACCACTGTTCCTTTTGTTGGCAGATTCATCTATGTCAGGATGTGGCAGCTTATTAATACCTTATTCTGAACTTCCTAGGGTACAACTGCATTGAGATAGATACAGTGTGCTCTTTATAAAATCATGGTATAAAACGACTAAAGTTTAAATTGTATTCTACTGCTATCATATAGCAACACTAAAAAATAGCTGAATGATCACTTGTCTGTCTTCATTCTATTACATTTACTTCATTGGGTTAGGTGACAAGAAAGGCTTGTCTGACTGGGAAGCAAAATACAATTTTTCTATTTAAAGTTTAGAAAACCCAGTTTCATATATTCATTTAAGGAACCTTTCTTAGGCTACTTTCACACTTGCGGCAGAGTGATCCGGCAAGCAGTTCTGCATGCAAACGGACAGCATTTGTAGACGGATCCGTCTTACAAATGCATTGCAAGAACGAATCCGTCTCTACGGAAGGACGGATCGGCATTGTGGTATTTTAAATGCCGGATCCGACACTAATACAGTTCAATGTAAATTAATGCTGGATCCGGAATTCTGGCAACTGATCAGGAATTTCGGAACGAAGATAATACTGCAGCATGCTGCGGTATTTCCTCCATCCAAAAACGCAGTTCAGTGACTGAACAGAAGACATCCTGATGCATCCTGAACGGATTGCTTTCCATTCAGAATGCATGGGGATGAAACTGATCAGTTATTTTCCGGATTTGAGCGCCTATGACAGAACTCATTGCCGGAAAGGAAAAATGCTAGTGTGAAAGTACCCTAAGGCTGAGTTGACACTTCAGTTATTTGATCAGTTATTTCCATCAGTTATTGTGATCCAAAAGCAGTAGTGAAGCCTACTCAGACATAAGGAGAAAGGAAAAGATCTGTACCAGTTGTGTTTTTGATCTGCTCACAATAATTGATGGAAATAATTGACCAAATAACTGAAGTGTGAATTATGCCTAAGAAGTAGGGATTGTCAACAGCAGACAACCCCTTTAAAAGTGTTTTCCAAGATTTAACTACTGATGCCCTATCATCTGGATAGGCCATCAGTATCTGATCACTGAGGTTCAACACTGGGGACCGCCTGCCGATCAGCTGTTTGAGAAAGCATTGGCTCTCCTGTGAGCGCTGCAGCCTTCTCCCTGTTCACTGAGCACAGAGCTGTACATTGTATAACCGATGTGCTTGGTATTGCAGCTCATCCCCAGTCAGTTGAATGGGGCTGAGCTGCACTTGGCCATCTGACCAATAAATGTGTCATCACTCGGCCTAGGGAAAGCTGTGAGAAGGCAGCAGTACTAGGGTGAGCGCCATGACCTTCTCATACTGCTGATCGGCAAGGGTGCCGGGTGTCGTACCCACACGGATCAGATACTGATGACCTATCTAGATGTCAGGTCATCAATATTTAATTCTTGGAAAAACCCTTGAAGTTCACCAAAAGTCAGGATGGTAAGAAGTGAGTGGATCATCCACAGATTGCCTGTTTTTACCAGATCCTCCTGGAAAGAAGAAATAGTTTGGCAAGCCACTGTAGTAAGATATAATAGAATGTGATGAAACTATAGTCAGTCAGAGTGTTTGCAAAGAGCCTTGAAATAGATAGTAGTGGCATAGGACAAAGCAATTAACCTTTTCCCTTGGTAAAATATTTTTATTTTTTGTTTTCATTTTTTTCTTCCCTGCTCCCAAAAGCCAGAACCTTTTTATTTTTCCACTCATATAACCATATAAGGGTACATTTTTTTCAGGAAAAATTTGTACTTTTTAATGGCATCATTTAAATTTTTTTAAAATGTAGTTAGAGATGAGCAAACTTCTTGAAAATTCGATTTTACTGCTTCGCCAGGATGGTAAGAAGTGAGTGGATCATCCACAGATTGCCTGTTTTTACCAGATCCTGCTGGAAGGAATAAATAGTTTGGCAAGCCATTGCTTGCTATAGATAGTAGTAGCGTAGGACAAAGCAATTAGCCTCTTCCCTTCTTAAAATATTTAAAATTTTTGTTTTAATTTTTTTCTTCCCTTCTCCTAAAAGCTCCAGTCTTTTTATTTTTTCCACTCACAAATCCATATGAGGGTTCATTTTTTTCTGGAACAATTTGTGCTTTCTAATGGTATTATTTGATATTCTTTAAGATATAGTTAGAGATGAGCGAAATTCTTGAAAATTCAATTTGGCTGCTTTGCCAAAGTTTACAAAAAATGTGCTTTGTGATTAATTACTTTGCCACAAAGCGCATTTCATTGAACCCCTCAGATGCTGCATTCATTGCTGATCACTGCATTTGATATGCACATTGTGGTTTTCAGAGGTTAATCCGGTGAGAAAAAAATTAAATAAAATTCTCACCTCATCCATTTCATCACGTAAAAGCTGCCGCAACTATCTTGATTAAAGATCCCACGTGAAATCCCACACGGTACATGATGACGACATCACTCAGTGTGGTGACATCATATGTCACCGCGCGCACAATTTCACACGGGATCTTCAAACAAGATGGCCACTGCGGCCTCTACGCAATCAAATGGATGAGGTGAGTTTGATTTTGTTTGTTTTTTTAACTCAAAAGGCCATATTGCACTAGCATATTACCATTTTTAACAGCTGTTAGACAGGTGCATTTCTGCCTAAGTGGGCGTTAAAAATGGTCCCATTGATTGATAGGCTGAATAGGGATTTAGCACAGTGATTTGTGACAAATAAATTTCTTGTCAAACTTTGGCAAGTCTTCCGAATCAAATTTTTCTCTATTTATAGTATTGCTGTTCTATGTGTCACAGTGGCTATTAGGTCCTCTCGGGCACTATCAAGTGCAATCTCTCTTCATAGGTGCACTTCCTACATTTTCTGACAGCTTTTGTTTTCTTCTTATGACTGAGGGGAGTAGATTTTTCCGTGCTGTGTGGTCCTCTTCTGCTGATTCATTTCTACTGCTCATAGCATCAGCCTTAGCTGAGGCAGAGAAACTGTAATGTGATCCCCTTTCACATCAGGAGCCTCACAGAGGCTGAGGGAGAATTTTTGCTGCAGCATCCCCTCCTTACACTTCCTCTCTGTCTAGCATTTACTGTTTGAATATAGTCAGATTTTTGGGTCAGTTAAGGGGTGTCGTAATATTGTCAAAGAGTTAGCAGGGAGAAAAAGGAGAACTACATGGTAGCATACGTTCTATCAGTGGGCATTAATCCAAACCAATAGAAACATGAATAAATAGCAACAGACACTAATACAGGTGAAACTCAAAAAATTTGAATATTGTGCAAAAGTCCATTTATTTCAGTAATGCAAATTAAAAGGAATTGCATTAATGCAGCTTAAAATTAGAATTTTGTGAAAAGGTTCGATATTCTAGGCTCAAAGTGTCACACTCTGGTCAGCTAATTAATCCATACCCCCTGAGCAAAGGGTACCTCAAAATTGAGACTTTGGGGTTTCATAAGCTGTAAGGCATAATCATCCACATTATAATAAATAAAGGCTTGAAATATCTCCAAAAGTTAATGCAAAAGGTGGGAGGGCGGGGCGCTGGTCTTCTTTCTTCTCAGACTGGCACCGAACCTCAGATGGTGCCTTATTATAAAGGGCAAATCTTCCCGCCACAAGCTTGAATAATCAATCAGCTGTTGTCCAAGATGTTCCCAGCAACAGCTGATGTGACCAGAACCAGCTCATACCATTTGTACAGCTTGACCCAAAAATAGCCACTCGGTAAGTACACTGTAAAACAAGAGGGAAAGCAGGAGGGGGAGAGCAAGCGGACCGTACTAATGACAATAAAGCCCACAGAATGGTGTCACCATGTGTTCCCCAAGGTAAATGTTCTGGGGGGCCCTGTTATTCTGCTTGGAAGTGATTACAATTCTATCTTGTTCCACTTAAAGGGAACCTGTCAGTAAAATATTTGACATTTAACTAAGCACATTATCTTATCTGTCCAGGCATGTTGCATGGTGGCCTTGTCTTGATTTTGTGTTTGATGTATACAGAGAAAATAATCTTTATTTACTGCTCCTGCCATGTGCTAATGGGTGCTTTCAAGTCAGGGAGGCTGGCTCTTACAACTTCCAAATCAAGCATGCCACACCAAGATCCTGCCACCTGCCCCTTGATTGAAGTATCAGAGCAGTGCTTACGTCATCCCGTCACCTCTGCCCACCTATTTTTTTGTAAGCCAGTCCAATGTCCTGCTTATATCACGGTCTTCCCTCCAAAAATCCTGAACCTGAGCACATCACTGCCAGGTCAGGTCATGTGTCATAAATGACCCTCTTCCTCCTCTGGTTATCATATTTCACACCTGCGAAGGCAGGTCTGCACAGTATGATCATTGAATTAGCTGCCCAAAGTGGGTATTGTACAGCGCATGGCAGGGCCTAGCGGTGATATGTGCATGTGCGGGATTTCAGGAGCAGAGACAGTGGCGTATACAGAATACTGGGATGTTTTACAGAAAGACGGAGAGGAGTTATTGAGGAGTACCGCCAAGGGACCTAAAGAAAGTTATCTCTGAGAGACCATTGGTCAACTAGAAGAGAGCAAAAAATCTTAAGGATATGGTGACTAGGAGCCACTATGTGGCCCCGAAAAAAGGTGGTCTCTTTGGATATAAGGGTCCACAGTGGGGATTCTTCCCATGTGGTGACTGTACTGCATGTCAGTATATGGCAAGAACGGACAAGTTTACTAACACAAGTAGGGAGAGAGTACAAAATTGTACATCATATTTCCTGCAAAACAGAGGCAGTGGTTTATCATGCTGAATGCCCCTGTGGTCTGATCTACATTGGGATGATCACAAGGGCACTCAAGACGAGAGTTTTGGAGCATATTCATGATAGGAGAATTATTTTTGTATTTTTGTTGTTTATTATTTTTATGCATGTAGCACTTTATATGGGAGGATATGTACTACCGATCCGTGCTGGCTGGCAGCATGACCGCCTTGTTTTTGCTAATTCGGTTTTGTTCCGCACCAAAATGATCAATTATGATATTTTCACTATGATATTATTAAATAGATTCTCTGTATTAGTTCTTCATGTACTAAGCAATCAATCACTATTGTCTGTTATGTAAAAAAAAGAATTTTTTATTATGTATTTTTTTTATATTGGGGTTTGAGGATAGTAGGATACAATTATATGTGTGATTATCTAATGTATATGATGTACTTTTTATGCCATTTATGATCAGGTACTGTATTCATCTATAATACTTCTTGTATCATGATTATATCAATGTGATATCATGTCTTTTGGTCAAATTATGGTATATTTATAGTGCCGAATGATATGTTATAAGATAATTGTGATATGTATTTTCTCTCCTTTAATAGTATTTATGCTTAAATGTATTCAGCTCCGCAATAACCGCGATGTTGTATATCCATTCTCTCTTAATGGTATTTATGGCTAGATGTATTCAGATGTATTCAGCTCCCCAATTACGCCCTCTGAATAATTGATATCCCCTATGTAGGTCCTCCATACAGGGCTCCCCAGTGTGAAGGACTGGGGTTAATATATTAGATATAGTTCGGACATCCCTTTGATCGGATAGGCTGATGCAGCGCTATGCTGTGATGCGCTGTGCGCCGGGTAACGTGGGGATGCCGCTACGTCTCCTTGGGAGGCGGGCTGGAGTGCACAGCTTGTGTTCCACTTCTCCTCCTGACGAGTGTGGCGTCGCCATGATGAACTCGGCGTGCATCATCAGACATGGAGCGCTCGATAGTAAGTATCAGCTGTTGTGATTACCTATCACGATCATATGCCCTGGAGCTACATGGTGGATACAAATAGGGGGTTATGGTCACACTTTCATTTACCTCCTGACGAAGCTGAGGCGAAACACGCGTGGAGGTTCCTAGCCTGTCCCGTTCCTGCTGCTTTTACCCTCCATCATGTCTCATGGTATGCCTTAAATTTTGATCTGCTATCCACAGATGAGCTCCCTCATATCCTTTATAACAAGGCTTGGTGTGTATGGTTTCACTCATGTGAGGGCTCTACTCTAGTGGCTGAGAGTCATCTGGCGGTTATGCACCAGGGCGACAATCACATTAACTAATATTTGATAAGTCATATTTTATGTGCCATTGTATTGTGAATCATCCTGCTGCATATTATTGGCATACTTGACATGTGATCCATCTGTTGGCGGGTAGCAGAGACACTGGCCAGTAGATTGCGGCATCCGGTTTTACTGCTGAGTCTTCATATTCTTTTCTTGTTATCTCTAATATTTCAGTAATCATTATATGTTTATTATAATTAAATAAAGTATATATATTTTTTGAATACATTGGGCATTCTTTTGTTGTTTGTTCAACAACATTATAGGTTGATATTGTTGTCTCTTCCTTGCCCTAAACTACGGTTCTATAGTGAGGCTTTTGTGTTTGGTTCTATATGAGCACCGCCAAGGGGCCTGGGCATTTGCAGCCATAAAAAAAAGCCCCTTTGCATTTGTGAGATCATTAGCAGATCGCTTCAAAGTTTGTTCATTTTCATCATCACAGACAAGGGAAATAGAGGTACTATGTATATAAACTACAATGCGATTCAAGCAGCTTGAGTTGAGAAAATTGGCAGACTCTCTTTGAGTAGATTATGGAGTTACATTAAAGATATTCTCTCCTATAATGATTCTTATAAATTCTTTCCACTGATGGGTCAAAAACTGGGAATCTCTAAAACATATGATATACTAAGAAGATCTGAAATATCATCAGTAAATCGGAGCCATGCATATTAGAGTAAATGGAATAGAGGCATTCCAATTTATCAGCAGATGAAGTGAAAATTAAAATTCTTAAAGGATGAGGCAATGTACTCTCCTCTATTAAGTCAGAGCCACTGAAGGAAATGTGCTGGAAGATTTTTTTTTAGGGCCCTCAATGTTGGTGGTAGTTCTAACATTGGTATAGAAAACAGTGCAAATACCTCAAGATGTAAGCTAATGAATAAGGGTCCCAAATGTGGATTGATAAAAGCAGGCCTTTGATACTGTTTATAATAAAATTAAATGTGGAAAGATCTGGAAATCATTGCTAATGCTTTGGTGCTCTCGACATCCTGTCATGCAGTGATGATGCTTTGACCATCCACATGTCACTGCTACAGCAAATCACTGCCTGCTGATTGACTGCAGCAGTCACGTGTGGGTGCTTACAATGTCATCATTACAGGACAGCGAAAGAGACTGTGAAGACCACCAGAATGGTGTTACTGGAGCTTCATCAGATTTTCTTAAAGGAAATGTGTCTCCAAAAATGTCTTCTGCCAGTTAAAAGCAGATAGCTACAAATCTATTTTTTTTTCTATCTTTCTTTTTAAATCTGTTTTTATTTTCCGATTACAAATTTTGTTCTATTTCCTGAACATGATTATAGAGGAGGACATCTTGCCTGAGCTGTTCTTAACAGCATTTAGAAAGCATTACAAAAATTGCTTTATGCCAGACCCATGGACCATAAGCACAATGGTCAGGAGGGGACCTCATTGACTTCTATGGGAGAGTTTTCTAGGCATGATCTGTGACCTGTGCAGAGGTCAAGAGGAGCTTATAAGCTGTGATATCACCTATTGTGAATGGTGGACCCTGTGTTATCTGTACACAGAGATAGTATAATTAGAGATGAGCGAATCGAAGCTGAATGAAGTGGAATTCGTTCTGAATTCCAGGAAAAATTCGATTTGCACTAAATGCAAGTTTCCTCACGCTTCGTGGTAACGAATCGCATTTTTCCTAAAATGGCTGCTGCACGTGTGAGGATACGGAGAAAGGAACTCTGGGAAGGTGGGAGCACCCATAATGCCATGCATGCAGCCAATCAGCAGCCAGCCATCCCTGTGATGTCACAGCCCTATAAATAGCGCAGCCATCTTAGATTTTGCTATTCACCAGCGTACTTAGTGCAGGGAGAGACGTCTGCAGGTGCTAGGGACAGTGATAGAAAAAACTTATTTAAACAAGTGCAGGGAAAGATTATTCAAGGTGTAGGGAAAGGATAGGGAGGAATCATTCCCCAGTATTTATGTTGAACAGGGTTCAGTAGGGGAGGTTACAGCCTGAGTAATAGGAACAATCCTATTATAACTTGCATCACTGACTGGCGATACAAATTGCCATTATACAGCTCTGTAATTCCAGCAAACCGTTCTTATTAGGGTGCAAATGCTGTTTTACACAGGAATTAACCACCTCAGCCCCTCTAGCTTAAACCCCCTTAATGACCAGACCACTTTTTACAATTCTGCCCTACACTACTTTCACGGTTTATTGCTCGGTCATACAACTTACCACCCAAATGAATTTTACCTCCTTTTCTTCTCACTAATAGAGCTATCATTTGGTGGTATTTCATTGCTGCTGATATTTTTACCTTTTTTGATATTAATCAAAAATGACCAAAATTTTTGCAAAAAAATGACATTTTTCACTTTCCGTTTTTCAAATAAAACTACATTTCTATAGAAATTTTTCTCTAAATTTATTGTTTTGGGGTGTATTTTTACATGTACCCATATATCTCTGCAAATTGACAACTTTCTATAAAAAAAATGTAAAAAGATATTTTTCTCACCCAGCATGGGTATATGTAAAAATACACCCCAAAACACATTGCCCTACTTCTCCTGAGTACGGCGATACCACATGAGTGACACATTTTTGCAGCCAAGATGCGCAAAGGGGCCCAAATTTCAATGAGTACCTTTAGGATTTCACAGGGCATTTTTACGCATTTGGAATCCAAACTACTTTTCACGCTTTAGGGCCCCTAAAATGCCAGGGCAGTATAAATACCCCACAAGTGATTTTAGAAAGAAGACACCCCAAGGTATTCCGTGAGGGGTATGGTGAGTTCATGTAAAATTTGATTTTTTGTCGCAAGTTAGTGGAATATGAGACTTTGTAAAAAAAAAAAAAATTTAAAATCAATTTCCACTAACTTGCACCCAAAAAATTAATCTTCTATGAACTCGCCATGCCCCTCACGGAATACCTTGGGGTGTCTTCTTTCTAAAATGGGGTCATTTGTGGGGTGTTTGGACTGCCCTGGCATTTGAGGATCTCTACAATCATCACATGTATTATGATTATTTCAGCTATTCTCCTTATATGGAGCATACGGGTAATGAGATTTTTTCTTTCCGTTCAGCCTCTGGGCTGAAAGAAAAAATTAACGGCACAGATTTCTTCATTCGCATCGATCAATGTGGATGAAAAAATCTCTGCCAAAAAATGTGCAAAAAAAGAGGGGAAAGGCGTCTGCCAGGACATAGGAGCTCTGCCCAACATCCAAACCCACTCAGTCCGTATGCCCTGGCAAACCCGATTCACATAAATCGATGTGGGTGAATAAATCATTGCCGGAATTTTTTTTTTTATATATACAAAGTGTTTGCCAAAGCATATGAACACTGCCCCTCAGCTCATAAGCCTCGGCAAACGTATCTTTTTTACTGCAGAGGAGAAATCTCGTCTTGCAGCGCCGCATACACCGACTTTTGTGTAATCTGACAGCAACGCAATGCTTCTGTCAGAATGCACATCAGTGCTGCAGCTGGTTGATCGCTTGGTTCACCTAAAAGGTAAAAAGAAAAAAAAGAAAAAAAAAAACAGGCAGCAACGCAATCAATTTATTAACATTAACTTTATATAACATTTGAAACAGAACATTAACTTTTATAAACTTTATTGAACTTTTGGAACATTAACTTATTTGCTTACCTGTGATTTTTTTTTTTTTTTTTTTTTTACCTTTAGAAGACAAACCTCTCCTTCCCCATGGGACAATGTGCAAAGCGCAAAATGCCCAGAGATGTGGCGAAGTACATTATGCACTTTGTGCCAGGTGAAAGGAGAGGTTTGCAACAGCTCTGTGTGAAAGGGCCCTAAGACCCCTGTGTGCCTGTCCTGTGTCACGCAATCCCTATACTAAGTGTACCTGTGTGTGGTAGTTCCGGAAACACTCCCCTAAGCATAGGGCAGGGTGGTCAGGGCAGTCAGGACAGAAATAGCGGGTGTCACACCTTATTCCACTCCTGTTACAGACACAACATCTTTTTCGGGGTGACGCTTGGTTTGAGGTACCAGCAACGACATTGGGGAAATGTCGCTCGTGTAGACGGCTCACTACACTGGTGGATGGGGCCACGGAACCTCCTGGCTACAGGAGGTTCTCGATAATCTCTTCCTGAAATTTAAGGAAGGATCCTGTTCTCCCAGCCTTACTGTAGAGAACAAAACTATTGTACATAGCCAATTGAATTAGGTATACAGACACCTTCTTATACCAGCGTCTGGTCCTGCGGGAGAGTAAATAAGGAGCCAACATCTGGTCATTGAAGTCCACCAATCCCATGAGCAAATTATAGTCGTGGACTGAGAGGGGCTTTTCAATGACACTGGTTGCCCGTTCAATTTGGATTGTCGTGTCTGCGTGAATGGAGGAGAGCATGTAAACGTCACGCTTGTCTCTCCATTTCACCGCGAGCAGTTCTTTGTTACACAAGGCAGCCCTCTCCCCCCTTGTAAGACGGGTGGTAACGAGCCGTTGAGGGAAGCCCCAGTGACTAGGTCGCACGGTGCCACAGCAGCCAATCTGTTCTGTAAACAAATGCCTGAAGAGGTGTGCACTTGTGTAGAAATTGTCCACATAAAGGTGGTACCCCTTGCCAAATGACACCAAGTCCCAGACTGTCTTCCCACTGCTCCCCAGGTAGTCAGGGCAACCAACCGGCTCCAGGGTCTGATCTTAACCCTCATAGACACTAAATGTGTGCGTATAGCTTGTGGCCCTTTCACAGAGCTTATACAATTTGACCCCATAACGGGCGCACTTGCTTGGGATGTATTGTTTAAAGCCAAGGCGCCCGGTAAAATGTATCAGTGACTCATCTATGCAGATGTTTTGCTCAGGGGTATACAAATCTGCAAATTTGGTGTTAAAGTGGTCTATGAGGGGCCGAATTTTGTCGAGCTGGTCAAAGGCTGGGTGGCCTCTGGGACGAGAGGTGCTGTTATCACTAAAGTGCAGGAAATGCAGGATGGTCTCAAATTGTGTCCTGGACATGGCAGCAGAGAACATGGGCATGTGATGAATTGGGTTCGTGGACCAATATGACCGCAATTCATCAGAGTGAGTGTTCAGTGTGGCGGGGCCATAATTACCCCAAGAAGAGCTCGCCTATACACCCAAAATGTGATGAGACTGACCTTTGTCAAGATGAATCAGGCGTGTATCAGCCAGGATATCCACCCATCAATTCCTGATGCATCAAACTAGATCATCCAAGGTGCCACACCAACACTTTGACAAAAGAGACTGGTTTCTTCTGGCTACCTGCCTCAGCTACTATTCTGATGCTGCCACCCGCCTAATGCCACACATTGATGCCAAGTTCTCCGTCTTTCATCTACCATCTTCAGCGGGTACTGGTATTGCGTACCACCTCCACACTATGTCACATTACCACTCTGTGGCCTCCTGATGCTGCCGCCATCTCCACACTCTGTCATTGTGCCACTCTGTGGCCTCCTGATGCTGCCGCCACCTCCAGACTCTGTCATTGTGTCACTCTGTGGCCTCCTAATGCTGCCACTACCTACAGACTTTGTCATTGGGCCACTCTGTGATCTCCTCATGCTGCTTTTGCCTTACCACTATGTCATAGGGCCACTCTGTGGACTTCTTATTCTCTTACCACCCTCCCTACTTCATTACTGGGCCACTATTTAGCCTTTTTGGCTGGCTCACATCATCATTTATTTGAACCTTCCTCTGATCTGTCAGAAAGAAGGAAAATTGAGACACACAACGGATCCTGTCTGTGTAGTAGCTGGAAGGCCTGTATGGTCCCATCAGAATTGGCTTCTGATTTGGTAGCCAAAACACAGAAGACTTGCAAATATTCCATTCACGTGTCATCTATTTTGGATCCACTACTGTTTTTTTGGCATTAGCAATACTGATGGATTACTGACCAAATGCTGAACTAGTGAAGGCGGATTCTCCACAGACAGGATCCGTTTTTTGTGGGGTATTGTTCTGACGGATCAGAGGAACGGCAAAATAATCAGTGACGTCAAAACATGCTTACTGCTGACATCCTCTCCACTCTGTTGGGGGGCTCTACTTGAATAAGTGTTTAATAGAACAGGTTCTGTAGACATCTATGTGGAATCAGCTGATGAGTGCGCTAACATCGACCTGTAAGGCTGAGGTCATGCTTGATTTATTTGGCTAGTTTTGGCCCTGTGACTGCACAAATAAGTGAAGTGTGCAGTGATTCTAAGAGCGACGCTTGTCATCTGCATATATTATTTCACTAACAAAGCAGACTCCCTATGCGTGTTACTGCAAGCCACAGTGTTCTACGTTTCTATAAAGGCTCTCTGCAGCCAGCAAATAGCTGTTTTTTAACGTACTACGCCGCGAATAAATTCGGATCGAACCAAATTTTTCCCCAAAAACTCGGCGAACTGCTGAATCAATTTTTTTTTTAATTCACTCATCTCTATATATAACGAGGCTTTAAAGTTAACCAAATAACTGCAGTAAAGTGATCTGTACAGACCAAGAAGTGGCGCCTATTAGGCTTAATGGCCAGTGAGAAAACTGTTTTTTTGTTTAAATATATATAGTGGTGACTGTGAGGGTTAAGACTCCATGTTGTGTCCTCAGCCTCCATGTTTGTATTTCATACTGCCATTTTTTTTGCAATGAACTGTGCGCATCTTATGGAAAGTTACTGTAACTTCAAGGTCACTCCTAGCCCCCAACAATGCTTGTTAGGAAGAAATCTTAACTAGCACTAGGAGTACTAGTATGTGGCTAGCACCCACAGTTAAGATTAAGGAGATGTTCTAGGCGTATAGCCAAGAAGATGCTCATTTCAGATTGTGTTTTTAATGAGTTAATGACATAAATGTTTGACTATGTCTTCAGCTGGAAATGATCCAGAAAATCGCTTTATTAACCTCTGCTTTCTTTAATAAAGTTTAGAAACTCTTGATACACAACTCTATGCCTGTGTTGGTTTTTCTCTATGAATATCCATAACTTCTAATTCTTAGTCCACTGCTCATCCGGCATTGGGGTCTCTGCCCCAACAGGAACTGGCACCTGACACGTGGGGCATGACCAAGTACTTCCTGCTGAGACATCTGACGCCTGGACGTGCCACACCGGGACAAACAGACGAAAATCTGCGCTGAGGTAAGATCTTTTTCTTACAAGTAGTCTGTACCTTCCTGTCTGGCATTTGTCTTGTTCAAATAAGGTTATCTTTACAGTCATGCCTAATTTATGTTTAAGAATCTGTGACCCTGATAAAGGGCTAGCAGATAACCGCATGAGTGGTGGATGAATTTAAACCAGGATTTTAGCTGGGAATTGCTTGGGATTGTTCTGGGACTAACTGTTTACGTATTTGTCATTGTTTATTGTGTGTGTAGAATCTGATAATCTAATAACACAAGAAGAGGTGGACTCTGCGATCTTCCTAACCCCTCAAACTGATGTTAAAATTGAGAGATTAGCCAACATGTCCTACCAAGAGGACATGTCTGAGCCTGAGAACCATGCCAAGGTTTCTCAAGTAGCTCGGGTCCTAACACTCACCTACCTGAGCTGTATGGGCAATACCAGGGGCCAGTGGGCGAATTACAGGAGTGTGAGGTCCGACTCACAGACACCTCACCAGTTAACTCCAGCACCTGCCATGCTAGCAATGGGAGGAGGGAGGAGTCTGCGAGTTCCACTCAAGACTGTCTGGTATTGCCCAGGCTTCACAGGTGCACCTAAATGTAGCCTGAGGATGGAAAACAGGCACATTTAAATTGGAGTTTGTACACCTCCAAATACAAGCAAACTAACAGAAATAGCATAGTGTTAAACAGGCAGGAAATGCTCACACCCATATGCAGTTATGCATATATATACAGGGGAGCAAATCCTGCACTTGTGGCCCGTTGCTAATGGCGATCCCCAGCAAAAATGCATTCAGTGGAGGATGCCCGCAACGGACAACAAATACCACAGTGTGTGTAGAATCTGGCAGGAAGCTAGGGGAAGGGGCCAGAAGCCCAGAGAGGCTTTGGCTTTAAAGTAACACAGCAGGTACACCTGAAAGGACATGGTGGGGAAGCCACTGTGGGAGAAGATAGACATCTAAGATTCCCCCTAGTGAGCACAGATTCAGGAATAGCCAATGGGTAATCATAACAGTGTTCCCGAAGAGTATGAGACAGCTAAACAACTGTTAGGAAAGACAGGTGGCAAAGATATGTTAAAGAATGTTGACAAAGTATTGAAAAAAGCAGGTATGAAGCATGGAAACCTTGATTTAGAAGTTCGGGAAAGGTTCAAGCACACCCACAGTGGGTGGATTAAGGATCATGCATGTGAAGATGCAGTTAGCATCTGGATTAAGGTAGCAAGAGAGATAGAAATCGAAGGTTGGAAGCCACAAGTTTACAGGGGAAAGTTGTACTTCAAACCCCCTGAAGAGAAAAATGAAAAGGTTAAATCTGAAGGTCCACCACATTATAATCCTTCAAGGGAGCATGCATCTCCCATCGCCCCTGCACAGTAACCGGAGGGATGGATATGCAGGACCTGCAGGAATCAGAATCCAGATTGGACTGAAACCTGCAGAGTGTGTGGTGCACCAAGATACAGCACTGGATTATATCCAGTGCTATTGAGAACAGGGATGATACTACAGGTCCCTCAGCCGCCCACCACAGATTGAGCTGGTGGTGGAGATGGGAAAGATGGCCAACAGGAAGCACTACCTCCTCAGGCTCCCCATTATTTTCAACAGCACCATATACAGTATGTTCCATGGAGTCCTAAGGACCAACTGGGACTACTGTCAAGGATACCTGACCCACTGACGCGACACATGCCTACATCCCGAATGTTACAATAGATACAGGCAACTTACAGAGCAACATGGGCAGACCTAAATGACTTGGTAGCCCTGAAGTTAGGGGAGGCACAGTATAGCTCGGTTAAAAATACCCTAGAGGGCGACAGAGTGAAAAATGATCCGAATGTGGCCTGGAGGGATTGGGAGAAGACATAACAGTCAGGGACAGAGTACTGTAGGACTTTTGGTAGATGGGCCAAGACAAAGGAGGATGAGAGTTCACGGAGCCTGAAGGACATAGTGCAGGAGGCTAAAGAGGATGTAGTCTCCTTTGAGTCAAGACTAAGAACTGTCCGGACTGACATAGGGGTGAGATGCCACGGGACAAATGGGAGAAAAACTTCTCACATCTGCCTTCATGGAAGGATTTAATTTAGGATTTTGGGTGTTAAAGTGCCATGTCAGGCAAACCAAAATCCTGGGATTGGACTGAGACAGACCATGGGGACCATACCAAGTGATTCCGGGGAGAAAAAGAGGAAAACTGCCAAATAGTGAGAGAGAGAGAGTAGAAAAGAGACAGTAGAGACCTATGCAGCTGGACTGCGGACGATTACAGGATGTGATTCAAATGGGGAAGTGTGGAAGTGTGCTCAGTGCAGCGCAGAGGAAGTATTATGCTTTGCCTGTCCGTGTATCTGTGTGACCTGTTGCCCGGTGAATATGTCGCAGAACCCGTAGGAACTCTGTTTGCTGACAGAGAAAACATATAGAGACGGAAAGCTGAGTATGAAGAGTGAGACAGAGGGGAGAATGCAGGGGCTGATTGCAGCTGCAGGGGAGTGACGTCAAGGCATTGGAATGTGTGATAGCGAGAACACTGTCTGCAATTTTAAGAGAAAATAACAAGGCAATGTATGTGAGGTACTTAGTGTGAGTGTATGGAGCTCCAGGAAATGTTATTTGTTAATAAGTTAAAAGACTTGTGTGTGTGTGTGTGTGTTAATGTATGGGAAATATTTCTTTATGTCTGTGTGAGTGAAATCAGCTTTACTGATGGACTCATCACAAAAACACAGGGAGGTGTGTGCTCTGGTTTTAGGTAAAAAATGAGTTAATTTTCTGGATATTATTGAAAAAAAAAAACAATGATGTACAGACATAGGGAAACTGACTATGTCTTCGGTTACTGCGTATCTCAAGTCAGGATGTCAGCCCCCTCAAGTGAAGCAGTCATGCCCAGGAGAAAGCAGTGGCCAGTCAAATTGATGCTTTTCTCCAGCCCTGGGTATTCCAAAGCATGATGAGGAATTTAAGCTATTCTGTTCAGAAATGCAGGGTAACAGTACTGCTCTGCTTACTCAGAAGCATGGTGAATGTCAATGCCCAGTGGCATACTTCTCAGCTACATTAGATCCTGTTGCTCGAGGCGCCCCCTCCTGCGTCAGTGTTGGACTACCCGGTGATTGTGCAAACGCCCCATGACATACAGGGCATTCTCATACAGGTGCAACCAAAACATATTTTTATGTCTAGACAACTCAGACTCCAATGTACACTCCTCATGCCAGACACTATTTAATTCGCAAGATGTACTACTCTGAATCCTGCTACTTTGTTACCAATCACAGATTCAGAAATGAGGGAGGGTAGCACAGGTAACCTTTTGTCTGATTTAGCTGAAAATTATCCTCATGATTTTATACAGTTGATGCAAAAAGAAACTTCTGAATTTTCTCATATGCATGAAAAACCTCTTGATAACGCTGATGTTGAGTATTTTGTAGATGGAAGCAGGTTTATGGGAGAAGATGGCTGGTTCCACACTGGATATGCAATGGTCACACAGGATGAGGTAGCCATTGCTGAACCACTCCCTCCGCATATGTCTGCGCAGCAGGCAGAGTTGAAGGCACTCACTGAGGTGTGTAAAATGGCCGAAGGTAAGAAGGTGAACATCTACACGGACTCCAGGTATGCTTTTGGGCTTGCACATGACTATAGAACTATATGGCTTGCTAGAGACTTTTTGACTCCTGCAGGTCAGCCCATTAAAAACAAAGACTCTATTGTAAAAGTGAAGGCTCACACAAGGTGTACCACGGCAGAGGTAAAAAGCAATGACAGAGCTAATAAGACAGATAAGCTATCTGTGCTCTGGCTACTGAGTGCTGATGCCACCCCGGTAAGAGCCTTAAAACCTGTTAATATATACAAAGACACTCTGATCAAATTGTCTGAGCATGCCCCACGTGAAGAAAAATAACAATGGACTAAACAAGGGGCTGGGCCAGATGACCAAGGACTATGGAGAAACAAAGACAGAATCTGCCTGCCACGCCCTCTGTACCTGTTTATGGCTCAGGAGGCCCATGGGCCTACACAGATGTCAAAAGGTGCCATGGTAAGTGGAATGGTAAATATTGGCTGGATTGCTCCAGGGTTCTCTACAGTTGCAGCCGTTTGTGCAAGGATGTATGGTCTGTGCATTAAATAATCCAGGGCAAGTGGTGAAGACTCCAAGCAAACACACCCCTAGCCACTTTACCCATTTCAGAGACTGCAGATAGACTAAATACAACTACCAAAGGTAGGAGTGTGTGAGTTTGTTCTCATGTGTGCTGATCTCTTTTCAGGTTGGCCAGAAGCCTTCCCAATAGCCAAAGCCAGTGCCAAGAACACTGCAAAGAAACTGGTCAGTGAGCTGATATACAGGTATTGGGTTTCTGAAGTTATTGAGTCAGAGGTTCCCATTTTACACATAAAGTGATGAGAGAGGTTATGCAAGCATTATGGGTGACCCAAGCCTTTCATACAGCTTACCATCCCCAGCAGTAGCCGAGTTGAGCACCTGAATAGCACATTGAAACTGAAAATACAGAAGGCCATGCGGGAGACCCAGAGGTACTAGACAGAGTGTTTGCCTCTAGCCAGTGGCGTACATACAGGGGTCGCAGGAGTCACAGTTGCGACTGGGCCCGGCACTCCAGTGATAGTGCCACTCAGACTCAGGTGTGGGCCCGCGGGAGCGGTGGCGGCAGGTGACAGGGAGATAAACGCTTCCATTGTGGAAGCGCTCATCTCCATAGTGATCTGTATCGCCGTCCTCAGGACAGCGATACAGATAGCTGTGCTTCGACCGGGCAGGGGAGGAAGGCGTCTCCCTTCCCTGTTCCTCTGATAGGCTGCGGGCCTTGTGCCGGCAGCCTATCAGAGCGGTGCAGGCGGCGCAATTATGTCATCGCGCCGCCTGAGCTGTACAGCGTGGGACACAGGCCAGAAGAGGCCTGCATCGCATCGCTGCTAAGGAGGTAAGTATAAGGCACTTGATACTGGCACACGGGGGGTTTGGCATTTGATACTGGCACATGGGGCGGTTGGCACTTGATACTGGCACATGGGGGGAGAGAAGCACTTGTTACTGGCACATTATTGGGAGCACTATTGGGGACCACAGGGCACAGTATTGGGGTAGTAGGATGTTTTGTCCAGAAGATGGTAGGATGATGGAAAAGTAGTAAACTAAGATTTTTTTTTTTTTTTGTCAAACTGCAGAGATTAAAAACAGCGTAAAAATGGTGGTCTGGTCTGAAAGGAGAAGACGAGTACAGAGAACATCTACATCAAAGGAGACGTCACTGAATGTAAGAGCTACGGGCGCGATTTGTGGGTGGGGCTGTGTGTGGGTGTGGTTTGAGGGTGGGTGGGGACACAGGGGCCCCATAATCTCCTATTGCCTGGGGAAATGCCCCTCCCGGGGCCGGGGAAGGCCCATGGATCAGTTTCGTACCGGGCCCCATGGATTGTGTGTACGCTACTGCCTCTAGACTTATATTCCATAAGAACCACTCCAAACAAGAAGTTGCAGTTGCAGACTGATAGTATGGTCAGTTACATGAAGGCCCTTACTGAAAGGTTAGATCGCACTCATAAACAAGCGTTTGCTTCCATTCCAGACCCTGATTTAGTAGAAGGCACACACAGTCTTGAGCCTGGAGATTGGGTGGTGATAAAGAGGCACGTGAGGAAGACCTTTGAGCCCAGATTTGATGGTCCTTCCAAGTCCTGTTGAAAACTGCAACCTCTGTAAAGGTGTAAGGAAAGCCTAACTGGATTCACGCCTCACATGAGCATTCAAGCTATACATGTGAACCTAAAAAGTGACTGGGACAATGCCCTTATTAGGCATCATCAGGTCATGTTAAAAAATATGACAGATGCGGACAATTATAAAAACTGTTGGATCTGTACTCACAGTCCTGTGAGTTCAAAGACTATGCCTTATTTAGCGATTCTGGTACCATGGTTATAACTTGGTGACATAAATTGTAGAGACTTCTTATCTATCTGAAGACCATAAAATGAAAGTTTTAAGTTTAACTCCACTGACTACCTAGATGACCAAATATGGGATGTGTTAGGCCTTGTAAACCAAACTAATGATGTACAATCTCAGTTAATCATAGTTACTAACCAGCATACTCTACGTTTAGACTATCTTACTGCTAAGGAAGGAGGAATGTGTCAAATAATAGGATCTGCTTGTTGTTATTATATAGATCCACAGTAAGAACAGGTATCAAAAAGATGAAAGAAATGATAGAAAAATGGCTGGATGCACATAGTGCTGACAAGGACTCTTGGTAGTCAGATACCTTATCTTTCTTGAATCCAGAAAACTGGTTTAAAAATGTTGGTGGGTGGCTTATGGGTATAGTACAGGGAATAATACAGATTTTGTTGATTGTTGCACTCATTTACATTGTAATTAAGCTCACATTGATGTGCTTGAGCAGAGTGTGTAACAGGAACAAAGGTAGAAAAGACTATGAGACATGTTGAGATGATCCCTCACACAGGTGCAGATATGCAGAATCTGGGAAACCAGCAGCAAGGGGAATGTGCGGCTGAAGTATGTGTATCTGACACCTGTGGTGAGGGAATATCTCAAAATGGGGGGTTTGTGAGGGTTAAGACTCCATGTTGTGTCCTCAGCCTCCATGTTTGTATTTCATACTGTCATTTTTTTTCTGTAATGAACTGTGATCTTTAAGTGGAAAGTTGACTTCAAGGTCACACCTAGCCCCCACCAACGCTTGTTAAAAAGGAATCTTAAAAAGCACTAGGAGTACTAGTATGTGGCTAGCACCCACAGTTAAGATTAAGGAGACGTTCTAGGCGTATAGCTAAGAAGATGCTAATTTCAGATTGTGTTTTGAATGAGTTAATGACATAAATGTTTGACTACATCTTCAGTTGTAAATGATCCAGAAAATCGCTTTATTAACCTCTGCTTTCTTTAATAAAGTTTAGAAACTCTTGATACATGGCTCTATGCCTGTGTTGGTTTTTCTCTATGGATATCCATAACTTCTAATTCGGAATCCACCACTCATCCGGCATTGGGGGTTTTGCCCCAATAGTGACATGGAAAATTAAAACAAACTTCACCTAAAATTCTTTAAAAACGTGTATAAATCACCTTTTATAAAAAAAGGTAATTTAAAGAATAGATCATGTTCTGATGACAAATTCCCGTTTATGAATATTATTTTTATGACATCCTGTTCTTCTTAGAAGTTGATAAAAATGGTTTTTATGTAATAAGATATAGGCTAGAAATGTTACTCCAACTTTTCTAAACCACCCTCCTCCTGGTGTGAGATTGTGACCTTTTTTGTGAAAAAGGTGCAGTGATAAATGTGAAGTGAGGCTAATTAAACTAGCTAACCACACTCATTTTTCAAAACTCGAGTGGTGTAAAACTGCAATAAGTCACAAAATTTTTGCACAAATAAGCCCTAAAAGTCATTCTTTGGGAAGCCAGAATTCTGGAGCTCAGGGTTAATACATTTCTCCCATACTATAAGGCCAAAAGAAAATGGACTCCTCACCATGATACCTGTATGAACTTGCTGGATATCCCGTCTTTCACATGAGCGATACGTTTTGTCTCAGGATCTGTTTAGAGATGATTTTGTACGCAACTTCAATCAGTTTTTTCTGTGATCAGGTTCGCTGTGTGCGTTTTTTTTTTCATCTGGATTGTATGTGTTTTTCATATGCATAAAGAAAAACTGAAGAAAAACTATCTACATCTCCTAGCAACCATCAGTAAAAAATACATAGCATCCGAATACCTTCTGCCCCATTAATTTCTCTGGAGTACAGAGCTGCATGAGAAAGGCATAATGTAGTACATGCTACAATTTTTCCTGAACACAAAGATGATGTGTGAAAACCGACACTCACATACAGAGATATCCAGTTTGACTCTACCTGTAGCCAATCACAGGCTGCTGCAGAGGTGACTGGATCCCCTTGTATCATGTGACCATTTTTCATTAAGTCTGTGAAGGTTCTCATTTATCCAGGTCATGGTATATCTGTAAAGAATAAATCAAGGCAACTGGACTTACTGTAGATTTCTTAAAAACGTTTCACTCGATCTTCCAACAAGCTTTCTCAATTCTGAGTGACTGTACAAGAGTGACTGAGTGACTGAACAAGAAGGAATTCAAACGCCTCAGAGGGGCACTTAAAACTTGTGGGTATGCAGTTTGGGCCTTTGTCAAAACAGAAGGAAGGAAAAGAAAGAGCACCAAGACTACCAGTGAGGGCATGACATACGCAAGAATATGATTATCCCATATGTAGCTGGGGTGTCTGAGAAACTCAAAGGGATTTTTAATAAACATCACATCCCTGTCTGTTTAAACCCAGCAACACACTGAGGCAACAACTGGTTCACCCCAAAGACCCAACGCCTAAACACAATATGGACAACATTGTGTACGCAGTCCAGTGCAATGAGGAATGCTCAGAACTGTATATCGGTGAAACAAAACAACAATTACATCAGCGTATGGCTCAGCATAGAAGAGCCAAAACCTCTGGTCAAGATTCAGCCGTGTACTTACATCTAAAAGGAACAGGTCACACCTTTGAAGACAGTCAAGTACGTGTTTTGGATAAGGAGACCGATTGGTACAAACGAGGTGTGAAGGAGGCCATCTACGTAAAAATGGAGAAGCCAAGCTTGAATAGAGGCGGGGGTTTAGACATCTAGTGTCTGCCACATACAATGCTGTCTTGACACCTTTTCTGGGAGGTCATTATCACCTACTGACTCAAATTAGGATAATGGAATCAACACCTTTGACCCAATGCTGGGTATAATTACCAGATGTGGATTCAGTTACATATTTATTCCCAGAGATTTCTTGTACAGTCACTCAGAATTGAGAAAGCTCGTTGGAAGAAAGAGTAAAAAGTTTTCAAGAAATCTACAGTAAGGCTACTTTCACACTTGCGGCAGTGTGATCCGGCGGGCAGTTCCGTCGTCGGAACTGGCCGCCGGATCCGCCGATCTGCTGCTGCCTGAAAGCATTTGTGAGACGGATCCGGATGCGGATCCGTCTCACAAATGCATTGCAAGGACGGATCCGTCTCTCCGCTTGTCATGCGGACCGACGGATCCGTCTTGTACATTTTTCTCATTTTTACCGATCTGCGCATGCGCATGCCGGAACGACGGATCCGGCATTCCGGTATTCTGAATGCCGGATCCGGCGCTAATACATTCCTATGGGGAAAAATGCCGGATCCGGCGTTCAGGCATGTCTTCAGTTTTTTTGGCCGGAGAGAAAACCGTAGCATGCTGCGGTTTTCTCTTTTGCCTGATCAGTCAAAACGACTGAACTGAAGACATCCTGATGCAAACTGAACGGATTACTCTCCATTCAGAATGCATGGGGATATGCCTGATCAGTTCTTTTCCGGTATAGAGCCCCTGTGACGGAACTCTATGCCGGAAAAGAAAAACACTAGTGTGAAAGTACCCTAAGTCCAGTTGCCTTGATTTATTCTTTACAGATGAACATTTGTAGTGAAGTAAGGGGAGTCAGTGTCCACCACGGCCAGTAACTGGCTGCAGGTGATGTCAAACGGATGTTTACAGTGAGGTAGCCTGCAGGCCAGGAGGAGAAAGAGATCCAGCGCCAGGAAGAAGGTAAGTAAGTGTCCCTTTACAGGTCTGACCAAGTGTGTGTGTGTGTGTGTGTGTGTGTGTAGGAGGGGGGAGGTGCCAACCACCCGCCCTCATTCTTGCACAACTCCTTTAAGGTTGCTCAAGTATGGACAAATTTAATGTTACATGTGAATAATTCAAATTGCATATGATAAAAATGGGCATTTTGAAAATCATTATAATAATTGCAAAGGAATTTCCAACTATTACTTGAAAGAATTCATTATGATTATATTTGCTCAGAAGGAAAGCATTGTATTAAATCAGAACTTTAGGGTTCAAAGAACGATGCATTTATTTCATCCACTGAGCCCTGCTGGAAGAGTCACGGAAAACTAACCATAGTTTGTCAAATCTAACAGTTCATTTGAAGCATTTACAGTTGTCTGGAATTAAATACTTGTCAGCCTTGCAAAGTGGACTGTTAATTAAGAGACTAGGCGAGTGACAGGCTCAGCCATTGTGGTGCTCTCAAGCAAACAAGCAGATGCTGAATTTCCAATGGATTTTACAATAAAGCACTGAAGGAAAGCACATAGCAGTTATTTTCCTTGTTCTCCGAATTACATACCAGTTATCACTACAGCAAAAATGCTGAGTCTACAGAGGCTTGACAGAGGCATTTTTTATTTTATCCTTGTTGCTGCCTGTTTGTACCAAACACTTTCACACTATTCAGTGCTTCCCAGAAGGTCAGTAATACAATTTCAATTTATTTAAGTGTTATTTAGGAAAATGAATGTGCTTACAGTAAGAAAAATCAGTACAATGCTTTTCAATTATGAAAATTACACATATGAGAAATGGTTTCCATGACAATACAACATCGGACACACACAGCATAAAGGATATTAATGCTTGGTTTTCATAAAAATTAAATTTAATCAAATGTTAAAATATGTTTTCACCCCCCTCCCTCAAGCGTTAGATGTGTCAATATTAAACAATATTTATTATGATTTGCAAAATATCTCAACTGCAAGTCAAAGAAAAAATTACCGAGAATTCCCAAAATAGTTGAGCGATTCCCGCACTGAAATATTTCTGAAACTTGGACTATGTTTCTGTCAAGGCAAATTAGGTCAATGTATCTAAATGGAGAGTTGTGGGATAATAAAACATAACAGAGGACATTATTAACTGATGCATTTTTCATTGTTTTCTACAGTGCCATGTAGCAGCATTATTATTGATGTTAAGCAGAAATGGAGCTTACTCTGAGATGGAGCTTTCCCAGAAAAAATAAGAATAATTATAAGGAGCTATAGATGTATGTATCGAATGTTCGGAACCACTAAGAATTTTAATCTGGAAAGAGATGATTCCATATTTCCAAAATTATCTTTGCTCAACAGGATGTAAATTACAGTATATAATACAGGCGTACACAACCATTTCACCACTCCCAAAGGTTGCAATAAAACTTTCAACTACTTGGCGGTGCCATCTCTTAGTCCCTTGTTCCCACTTTTATTGTAGTTTAGGAGAGTTGCATAAATAGCTGAATGTCACCGGTCACTTATCTTCTTTCTACAATATAGGGAGGTCCCAGAAATGGAATTCAAACCTATAAGACCTTTATGACATGGCCTTTAGTGACTCAGATTAGAATTCATCTCTAAAGGAGTACTCTCGGAAGAACTTGTATAGTGTGTTATGACTAGTGCAGAGTCTTAAGGAGAGATGCATGACACTGTGATTCAAAGAGTACCTAAAAAAGAATGCAAGTCATTGATCAGGTCCTGAGTCCTTCCAGCCATGTGCACAGAGCTCCTCATAACAATACCAGCCACACAATGACCTCCCTAACAGTGCTAGCCACATAATACCCCAATAATAGTGTGGTCCACAGAAGAAAAAAAAATGTAAAGAAAAATACTCACAACTAATAAATGAAATACAAATTAACATGTGTTTTGAAACCCCCCCCCCCCCCCCCATCCCTCCTCCTCCTCCTCCTCCTCATCCCTCCTTTTACCTTGTTTAAGCATTCAGAAAGTTGACTACAGCATCTTGCTTGTTTTGCATTATGGACAACCATTCCATTACCAGCATAAACTTTAAGATTTTAAAAAATTGTTTAATCTAGCTTATTTGCAGCAGCTATTATGAGCTCTATTATGAGTCCCAGACAATCACTATAAAGGAGTTCTTCTGAGATTGTTAATGTCCCAGACAATCACTTTAAAGGGGTTCTTCGGGATTTACATATTGATGATTTATTCTCGGAATAGCTCATCCATATGAGATTGGTGGGGGTCCCATGAGTCAGAAGTTGCAGAAAGAGACCACAGCACTTCATGGGCACTTAGGCCTCTTCTTAGGCCATGTGACATCACATTCATTGGTGACATGACCTAGGCACAGCTCAGCTCCATTCAAGTGAATGGTGCTAAACTGCAATACCAAGCACAGCCGCTGTCCAATGTACAGCACTGCTTGGTAAGCTGCGAGGAGGCTGGGGCACTCATGAGAGAGCTGCAGCCACCTCAGATAGCTGATTTGGGGTGCCCAGAGTCAGATCCCTGCTAATCTAATATTGATTGACAGCTATCTCTGTATACACACTCATAGAGGGAAGGCTGTCAATCACTGATAGCACCAACTCCCTGACTTCAAAAAGCCCAAAACGAGCAGGAATTTAAATGTATGAAATACAGGTTATACTGAATCTTCTCCCATAAAACTATACATCAATCTGCTCAGCTCCTCCTGCTCTATACCTTGGTGCCTGTAGCTCAAACATCATGTTCAATGGGACAAATTCCCTTTAATGCTGAGTTTTAAACATACAACGTAGGTTAAAAAAGTCACCTAAACATGAACTGAAGGTCGGAACAGAACCTTGGATATAATAGAATAATTTTCTTCTCCACTGGGCTTTCTCGGTCAGAGTACTTGGTGTCATATTCAGCTAAGTGACCCCTTCCCGAGAAACTAAAATACTTTCAAAGTTTAAATCTTCATTTTTTTCCAACTTAGGAAAGATGCAGAAGAATTAAAATGCAATGCTCACCCTGTAAAGTTACAATCTGGTTGTTTTCCCCTGAAGAAAGTAGTGCTGAGAGAAAGCTACATTTATGGTAATTACCAATATTTATAATGAATAACTCATGACAAGAGATTGTTTAACAATTACTGTTGGTTAGCAATTTGTTTAAAAAAATGTGAAGAAGAAGACTATGAAATAGTTCTGGAAGTTCACGCATCTTTACTGAAAGGGACAATAAGAATGTGAAAGGAAAATTATGTGTAATTTTTAGAAGTAATAACAGCAGAAGTAATACAAATAGAATAGACCTTGGTTGATTGTCAGGGCTGATGAATATCTTGATCTGCATGGCAATGACATTAAAAATTGCATTCTTCAAAGACAGCTGACATTATTGCTATAAAAAGCCTTGTTTCCGCTGCACGTCAAATGCAAAACACAGATTTAAAGTAAAATTAACATTTTGTTTGAAGACAGAGTTTTTCAGTGGAATGGAAATAAGTGACTACATAAAGGTTTGGAAATGCTTTGGAACTGCTATAGGAAGCTTTATTTTCTTTGGCTCTGTCACCTGGATATATATGCAGGTCAGGGTGAGTTCATATGATGAGACATGAGACAATTGGGTACATTTCTAGGGCCCTGTTCACACAGGGTTTTTCTCCAGTGGAATCTGGCACAGAATCCTTGTTGCTTTTAGTGGGAGGTATGGACATGTCCTTTCTTGGCATGGTGTCCAGACGAACGCTGATGGAAACTGCGACAGGTGTCCACAGACGGTTCAGCTCCATTACATGGGGAAAAACTGCAAGCCAAATTCGTGCCATTTAAGTTGAAAAACCATAGCTGGAAGCTAACACACAGCTTTTGTGGGTGGCAGTTTTTGATGCAAATTTTTGAGCTAAAGCCACAAGTGGGTTGGAAGGGAGAGGAAAATATAAAGGCATGGCTTATATACAGTTTTCCAACAGTATTATAAGAAATGAAAGCTGTGCTGTGATTGGTTGCTTTGGGCAGGTGCAGTGGGGTATAACACATCTTTACTTCTCTTAGGGGCACACCCCCATTCTAGGGTCTCATGCCTGATGGCAGTTTATGTGCCCTTGATGATGACAGTTTTAAGGTGCAAGGCAGGGTCCTGGTTTTAGGGACGCCAACACTTTGCAGTGTAAAAGTAATGCAGGAAGAAAATAAGAGATCAGGTTAGTTGCAACGACTTCACTGAACTTTACTGCAGCAGTCAGTGGATAAGTCACACAGGCACAGTGTATTTCGAATGCAGTTTCAGCAGTTGCTATATGCAATTCCCAAGACTGTGTATGAGAGATGGAGGGATAAGTCTCTTTCTTATAATCTGTACAATCCTTCCAAACAAACCAAGGGGTGTAACTGTCCTTTGTCACGTTACCCGTGCCTTAGCTCTGAAGTATCCACAATGTAATACTGGTAGACACTGCTGGATTCCAGTAGCCAGATGGAATAGGCTGGGTGCAGTTATGAACTGTAGAGTTGTAGTCTGTAGTGCATCTTGAAGTGTAGATCACGAAGTGATAATTCAGCAAAGAGTAGGAACAGTCCGGGAAAGACAGTTCTGAGGAGCAGGAGACTAGAACAAGTCACAATACTCGAGCAATGATTGAATTACAATTTAGGGTAAGTGGGTTGATTTATTGGTACTACAACTATTTGTGGTTTAGTGGTTTTTAGGGTGGGTAATGTGTATTTTATTTGCTCATTATTGATTGATTCACAGTATGTCTTCCAATGATTAGAAAAGACAATTGGGAGATTTTATTATTTTGTCATATCTTTATACGTTCGGATTTCCTTTTGTAACTGGGGCAACACAGACTTTGGCAATTTCGAATTTCATATCAGCAGGATTGTGGACTCCCGATCCCTCCAGTATCTCGTTCATTGGAGAGGGTACGGAGGAGAGGATATGGGTTTCAGCGACCGATGTTAATGCTAGTCGTTTGGTGAGAGCATTCCACAGAGCTCATCCTGATAAGGTCGGTCCTGGGTGCCCGGAGGTCACCCGTAGAATGGGGTGTACTGTCACAGAAGGTCTGAAATATTATCTACGCATTAGTGATCTGACAGCCTCTTTTAGTTTCACTTTGTCTGTGTGTTGCTGGTATGTGCACCCTCCTGTTCAGGTGTGGATCATGTGACCTTTACCTCACCCTATTTAGTCTGACTTTACCCATCACTCCTTGCTTGGCATATAGCTTAATTTGGTTTTGGAAGAGCTGGAGTGTAGTTCTCGTTGGAGTCCTGTTCATCCATCATCCTCAGAAGTTAAGTGTTCCGCTTGTTGTGTTTTGTATCCCCCCCCCCCCCCGGTTGTTTATTAGGCCTCAGTAAGACGCTAGTTCCTTCACCAGGGAAGGAACGGGTGTTCCCTGCCCTGTCATTATCTTTAGGGCATCCAAGGGTCACCAGGGTTTTCTAGGTTTCTGTGTATGGGTATCTCTACCATCGAGAGGTGCCCATACAGATAAAAGTTAGGGCCAGAAGCAGGGTTTTATAGGTGGTGACCCTTTTCCTTCCCTAGCGGTGAGGCCTAGGCCCCATCCTTATTGTTGTCTTTTGGTGTTCTCCCCTACTACATCTGTGACAATACCCTTCCCGTCTCTCTTTCTTCCTTCCCTTTCTATCCCTTTACGTTTCTCTATGTCTACACAGGTTTATTGCATTACCTGTAATAGCGTTACTATATTTTTTTTTTTCGGATAGATCTCTTTGGTGATATTACAGAGGTTTATTTCTTACAAGATATTTCAGGACCTTATATACTTTAATAATTGGAATTTTTCATTACTGACATTACTAGTATGCCATCATTAAATATTGTAGTTGTATTACCATTTCTTGTAATTTATTGTAACTCGTGGATATTCGCTCTGGTAGGCAGGTTAGCGACGCAGTATACAGGCAATCACAAAGTCTTTAACTTAAATAGTTCAGGGTTTATTCACACAGAAGGCAAAACAAAATAGCAGTTTGTAGTCTTGGTGTTTGTTCACACCATGTAAAGTCCACAGAACACAAACATTCACCTTGTTATCAGTTTTTCATCAGCGGTCCCCAGCAGGCTTTAGGGGCCTGTTTTCCAGTATGCGGCTCTCAGCCCTTTTGCACGGCACACATCTTCAGATCCCAAACCACAGAGACTTCACAGCTTCACTGTGAGATGGAGGATAATCCACACCACCTGATTAATGATGACTGCTTTTTATAAGCCTCCCAAGACCCGGCCTGGAATGTGGGGAATAGCCACCGACCCAGAACTTTGGCTACTCCTAGTAAGAGCTCTGATTGGCAGAAGCGCTGATATGGGGCATTTAAACTCTTAGATGTAGATGTCAATAGCGAGCACGATATCTAAGTGGTTACAGAGGCAGTCGACTCCTTCTGTCTCTTATTGGCATCCCATGAATCACATTGCGAGGTGCCGATGTCTGTGCACTGCAGCCTAGAACCTAATAAAGGTTTCCTATCAGGCAAGGTTTTCTATTAGTATTTCCTATCAGGCTGCGCCTCTCTGGTGCACCTTGATGGTGACTGTCAGTATAGCACTGACAGTAAAATGCATTGTATTGCATAAGCTGTACAATGCATTACAGAAGCAATCAAAAGATTGCCTGTTTCAGTCCCCCTTGTGGGACTTGTAAATGGTTACAAAAAAGTTTTAAAAAGTGTTATTAAGAAAAATCTCCAAGTTAAAAAATACACCAAAAATAGCAAAAATAAAGGCACTTTCACATATTTGGTATTGCAGCCTGCATAACGACTTGCACTACGCAGTTTTTAAGTAATTTATCCCAGACAGTGAATGCCATAAAATAATGCCAGGATTGTTGTTTTTTGCTCATTCACCACAAAAAAACTAATAAAAAGTAATCAAAAAGTGTTATGTATCCCAATATGATACCAATATAAAGTACAAGTCGTCCCGCAAAAATCAAGTTCTCAAACTGCTCCATAGAAAGAAAAATTAAACACTTATGGGTCTTGTGATGTGGAGATGAAAAAAAAAAATCTTTAAAAAAACAACTATATGTATTTGACATATCACATTTCCTTTAATAAAGAAAATCAAGACTCCAATGGGCCTGTGAGCATTTTTTTGGAGTAAGTAGTAAATAATCAGTTAGGAAGCAGATTACTGCTGTCACATTTTCTTTTTCTTCCTGATTTCATCTGCCATACATTCATTAATTTCCAGGAAGGTGGCTTGTGAAGCAGTATCACTATGGTTCCATTCTTGTAGTCTTGCAAGCCATTGAATTGAGAAGTGAATTGGTTATTTCTTAAGTCTTGCGGTGGAGTATAGTTCACGATGAGAATATTACAAGCAATATGCTGCTCATTTTGCAGGCAGGGGACAGGGGAGACACAGCTCTCTACACAGTCCAGTGCTGCTTCAGATAAACAGTGGTTTTATGAAAACTACAGCAAGACAACAGCATACACTTGGTGAGAGATTCCCTTTAAAGGGGATTAAATGAAAATACTTAAATATTACTTTATTATAAATATATTTCCAAATACCTTTCATTATTGTTAATGGCTTCTTTTCTCTAGAGAGCAATCATTAGGATAAATTAAATGGCCGCCGTCCTATTAGTACATACAAAACCTGTCCTAATCACACAGGAGGACAAGTTACTTTAGAACACTGAGCTAAAGTGCTGCCTCATCCTCCTCTCTGCTCTACTTGTCAGAGATTATGATCCTGAATACACTTTAATATGATCTTCGGCTGAATCTCTGTAGAAATGGAGTTCATGAAGTACAGAAAGGATGGTGGGGATGTGGCAAATGAGTAGCAGCTCTTGTATGCAGATTATTACACACTGCTTCTGTGCCGTGCTGGTGGAGTGATGGGATCTGAGGCCTAAGTGACTCTGCCTCACGGTGGGGCCACGGTGTGGCTGCCGGATCCCGTTGCCTGCTGGAGCGGCGTGGAGGTCGCACGGCGCCGCGCTACGGTTAGAGTAGGTCCCCACTTAACAAGAGGCAACCTTGTCGCGGTAAGTGGGCCTATGCTCTTTGATCAAACTGTATACTAATGCCTCTTCATAGTGCACAGCAAATGATTGATACTAGTGCTGTATAGCCATGTTTTATCAAACGAAATGCTGCAAATTTCATACAGTTGTCATATTAGAAGTATAGGAATGAGGATGTGCGACCCAGATTCTCTCTACATTATACGAGATTATTACACACTACCAGAGTCTGTCATTGTCCTGTCCGTCCTCTCTGTACTTCATGTCTCTTTATGAACTTCATTCCTACAGAGATTTAGCTAAAGTTCTTATCAGCTGTATTCAGTATTGACAAGCAGGGCAGAGAGGAGGATGAGGCAGCTCTTTACCTCAGTGTTGTGACGTAACTTGTCCTTGTCACGGCTGAGGATGGGGAAAACCCTCAGCCAGGCGATGCCAGAAGATGTTACGCGCTGCTTGACCAGGACGACAGTATAAGGGAGCAGGTCACCTCCTATCGCGTCCCTAAACTGACCCTGACTCCTATCCATATGAGTCAACCCTGAAGGTGGGAGGACTCATACACCGTATGCCTAGGGGTCCCTACTAGCCCTCAGGATTGCCCTGGAACAAGGAGCAGGGTAAGATGACCTGTTCTTTCTGGACACGAATGAACAGAAGTCTCACTGGCCAAGCTGCAGGGAAAGGAACATAAACAGCCTATGGATATGGCAGGAGGCTGAAAAGCACTTCCACACCTACCTGCCACAGACACTGAGACTGGATCCCGTGCAAGACAGCAAATGTCCACACCCAAACACAGATGGACACAGCACACACACACAAACACACAGGAACCCAGATCCATAGGTGCATAACATAAGAAGGAAAACATCAAATGGACATCAACATAAACTTAAGAGTCACAGTTAGTTTTACATTTATGACCACAAGGGTGGCCCTCACTGGCAGACGGTATTCACAGGAGGCTGCTCCAGCTAAGCATGGCTGAAGCAACCCACTGACACATGCCAAGCACTGAGGCTTTATAGGCCTAAGAGGCCACACCCACACAGACACACCCAGTGTCTCACACACACAGAAAGGGAGTTAACCCTTCCACCACCAGGGAAGGGAAAACACCACTAAAAGGGGAAGTGCACACAATACATAAAACACAGTGCACACCATACACACACACACCTAACATAGAGGTAGTCAGGTGTAACCGCATGCCACTGCAGCAAGCTGCCTAGCACCACTCAGGCTGCTCTGCTGACACATACACAACACAACTAGTTGCCCGCGGCAACCACAAGTGAGGCCACACACCAGCGGCCCTCACCTGTGGTTGAACACCCAAACTAAACCGCAGGCAACCGCATGCGGTTAAGGAGTCACGGTCATAGCCATGACCGTGACAGTCCTGCTGTGTGATTAGGACAGGTTTTGTGTGTACTAATAGAAGGCGGACATTTTATTTCTCCTAATGATTGCTGCCTAGACAAAACGAGCCCTCGTAACTAGTGTTGAGCAAATCGAAGCATCCGAAATGGAATTCGATCCAAAGTTTAGGAAATATTTGTTTCGTCATTAATCCGATTTTCCTGGCGCTTCTTGGTAACAAATGTTTTTTTTTTCTAAAATTGTGGAGGCGCATGTTACACAGTGGAAGTAAGAAGCCCGGAAACGTGAGATTACCCATAATGCTGTGCAGCCAGCCAATCCGCTGTGATGTCAAAGCCCTATAAAAACCTCATCCCATGCAGTTCACTGTGAGCTGAGCATAGGGAGAGATGTGGCAAGCACTCATGGGTTACGGACAGTGTTGCTGAAAACACTGTAAAAAGAATATTGGATAGGGAGAGTGAAGGGACAGTGCTAGAAAATTGTAGGGACACCATAGGGAGACAGCAGGGAGACTGCAAGTTGAGTGTAATCGCCGACTGTATTTTGTTCAGCCGCTGCAACATTCATAGTTAATTTGTTATTTTACAGATAGACTTACTGTGCCTCAGTATTAAAGGGTGGTCTAATATATCACCGTGTGCATCTTGTTCAACTGCTACCACTTTCATAGTTAATCCATTATTTTACAGATAGACTTACAGTGCTTCAATATTAAAGGGCGGTCCAACATATCACCATGTGCATCTTGCTCAACTGCTGCCACATTCGTAGTTAATTTTATATTACTGATTCAGTTACTGTACCACATGGTCAACAGACAGTTGCCTTGGCCTGCCAAAGGAACGGTCAGAGGCAAAAATGTTGCTGTAGCCGGCACAAGTAGCAGCAGAAGAGGCTGTAACAGGTCAGAACTGCCACTATTATCTAACAGTCATGTTTTGACCAACAATCCAGCTGTCCTGGAATGGTTGACTGGCTCTTCAACATCAGCTCAAGTAATAACAGAGAGAGACAGCCAGGAATCGGTGGGTTCCTCTGGCACCACACTTAGTTTTCATGGCCCAGGAACTGTCTCTGTGCCTTCACCTGTCCTAAACCTTCCTCTTGGTTTTGCTGCTCCTTTGGCTTACCAAGTAATGTATGCCGCTGTCTCTGCTCTGCTTTTCAGCAAGGATGAGCTTTGTGAGGGCAGTCAGCAGTTACAAGCCAGCACAGACTTGGAGGTGATGTCCGCTGCAGACTCCTCTAAGAGTGCAACTACCAATGATTACAGTCGGGTGGAAGCCCATGTTATGAGAGATCAGGGATGTGCGCAAGAGACAGGCGAGGGTGACATAAGTGACAACCAAACAGATGTAGATGATGATGTAGCCAATCACACTTGTTTACTGGGTAAAGATGGGACATTGTCACCATCAGGATCTGCGGGTGGAAGCAATGGGAGATCTGCAGCCAAGTGTAGGTGGGGTACACCGTCTGCTACTCAGGAGACTACCTATAAGGAACATAGTAGCAGTGCACACTAAAAGCAGCGACAGGCATCATGCAGTGTTTGAGGGAAAATGCTGCACTCTGGGAATTTTTCACCAAGTCACTGGGGGATGTTAGTATGGCAGTATGCAGGATATGTGTGCAGAAGGGGAGGCATGGCCAGGGTGCTAATGTTGGCATGACAGCCCTGCATCAACACTTGGGGCGTCACCATGTTACAGCCCAATGCAGCAAGCGCTGCATCTGCCACCGGCCCGCACCCCCTCTGCAGCAGTTAGGGCTCAACAATGTCAACAGAAGGAAGCTGTCATTCCTTCCCATCGACTTCAATGTTGTTTATTGCTCCTGATGCTCTTCCTAATACTACTCTTCGTCACTTGTTTCGACAGCAATAGATCACCAAGGTGATTGCAAAATGACAGTATGCATGCACTCATCCAACGTGACCTTGGCCAAGTTGCTGGTACTACAGCACATTTCAGAGTACTGATGGCTTGTGACCCCCAAGTTGGAGAGTCCCAAACCAACATCACTTTTCCCAAAAACCTGTACCAGCCCTGTACACATACGTTGAGCAGAAGTCCTTGGGCCTCCCGGTGTCTGATAGAGTTCATATTTTGTCTGCACTGCATCAGGGAGGGCTGACCAATGCCTCCTGCATGGCGCACATCTTCCATCTCATAGTCACCTGGTACCTCAAGTCTTCCATGGAACTGCAAGAGCTGTGGCATGCACTTCAGTCACTCTTACCTTGCAAAACACACCCTCCTTGAGCTGCAAAGGTAAAATTCTCTTCCCTAACATCGCCTGATATGCAACGTTGACTGTATGAGCAGAGGAAGGCAGTCAACAATTTTTTAATGCAGCAGACAGACAGGTTTACTCCCCGATGTAACTTCCACAATAGCAAGTGGCAACTCATGCATGACACGTGCCATTTGCTCAGGCCCTTTGCGGAGGCCATTTTTTTTGTCAGTCAGCAGAACTACAGGATAAATTATGTAATTCCACTCCTTCAAGTCATGGAGGGAATGCTTAGAAATCTGATTGGCAAGCCGACAGAAGACGTGGCGACTACATCTCACAGCCCTTAATAGGATGAACTGGCAGAGGAATAGGAGGACATAAATGCCTAGGAATGTTATACACAGCTAGTTGGTTTATATGCACAAGAGTGGAGCAGGAGGAGCATGAGGTGCTGGAGGGTGACAACAAAGATTACCCATACAGATTGTGGCAGTATGCAGTGGAGATGGAGGCAGGGAGGCCCTCTGAGTCCCTTGCGCAAATGGCCAGATGCATGCTGTCACGTTTGTGTAGCGACAGCCGCATTGTCAGGATTCTGCAGAGGGACGGCTACTGGCTATCTATATTGTTAGACCCTTGCTACCCTTCAAAAATGGCGGCATTCAAGTGAACAGAGCTTAGCCGCGCCCACTCTAGTTGATACAACTCGTGACGTTAGTGGGCGGGCGGCCCGGCGGTAAATAGTGAGAAGGCAGCGATCCCCGCCGATCAGAAGCTGATGATCTATCCAGAGGATAGATCATCAGTTAAATGAAGGTGCAGAACCCCTTTAATGAAAACAACGAATAAACTGAAACAGGCTGTTTTTCAGCTGATCAAAAGTTTAGGACCACAAAAAAACTAAACCCCCCCAAAACTAAAATCCAACTTCCAAACATGAACTCAGTAATGAGTAGATCCGCCGTTATTGTTTATCACTTCAAAAATTTGTTTCGGCATGCTTGATGCAAGCGTTTCCATGAGGTGAGTGGGAACATTTCTCCAAGTGGTGAAGACGGCCGCACGAAGGCCATCTACTGTCTGGAACTGTTGTCCATTTTTGTAAACTTTCCTTGCCATCCATCCCAAAAGGTTCTCAATTGGATTTAGATCAGGGTAACACGCAGGATGGGCCAAAAGATTGATGTTATTCTCCTGGAAGAAGTCCCTTGTCCTGCGGGCATTGTGTACTGTAGCGTTGTCCTGTTGAAAAACCCAGTCTTTACCACACAGACGAGGGCTCTCAGTCATGAGGAATGCTCTCTGCAACATCTGGACATAGCCAGCGGCCGTTTGACGCCCCTGCACTTCCTGAAGCTCCATTGTTCCACTGAAGGAAAAAGCACCCCAGACCATTATGGCGCCCCCTCCACTGTGGCGCGTAGAAAACACCTCAGGTGGGATCTGCTTGTCATACCAGTAACGTTGAAAATCTTCAGGACCATCAAGGTGTTTTTAAAGCCCTTCAGTCTCAGATGCCGTCTGATGGTTATGGGGATGCAGTCAGCACCAGTAAGGGCCTTAATTTGGGTCGAGGATCGTCCAGTGTCTTGACGGACAGCCAATTGGATCCTCTGGCTCAGTGCTGATGAAATTTTTTGGGGTCTTCCACTTGACTTTTTTGTTCCATAGCCCTCAGGATCATTTAAGAAATTCCAAATGACTTTCTTACTGCGTCCCACCTCAGAAGCGATGGCATGCTGTGAGAGACCCTCCTAATGCAATTCAACAACCCGGCCACGTTCAAAAAGGGAGAGTTTTTTTGCCTTTGTCATCACAACGTGTGACTACCTGACAGAAAATGAATGAATCCACATCTTTGCACAGATTTGGCCTTTGAAAGGCATGTGGTCCTAAAATTTGGATCAGCTGAAAAACAGCCTGTTTCAGTTTAATCGTTATTTTCAAATAATTGAATGCTCAAACAATGTTTTGTCTCACTCTCATTTCTTCTTGTTGCATGTTGAAGCTCTACTTGGAACCTTGTTAAGATCCAACAATGTGGTCTTAAACTTTTGATCAGGACTGCATTGCATTGAATGAAGCTAACTTTTTTTATTTTCCCATTAACATAGCCGTATGAGGGCTTATATTTTGCGGGACAAGTTGTACTTTTTAATGGCACCATTTACGGTTGCATACAATGTAGTGGAAAATGGGGATTTTTTTTTAAAATGGGGTAGAATTATAAAAAAGCACAGTTCCACTACAGTTTTAAGAGTTTTGTTTTTACAGCATTTTCTATGCGGTAAAACTGACTTGTTACTTATATTCTCTGGATAAGTATGATTACATCTATATCACATATGCATAGTTTTTTTAATTTAATACTGAAAAAAACTTTGAATAACATTTTTTTTCTTTGCATTGCCATGTTAAAACACCAATAACCTTTTTGTTTTTATGTTTTAAGGAGCTGTGTTAGGGCTCTTTTTTTGCTGAACAATCTATAGTTTTTATTGATACCATGTTGGAGTGTGTACGACTGGTCACTTTTTATTCCATTTTTTTTTACTTTTTTTTTACTTTTTAATAGTTTCTATATAGAACTTGAACAAGAAATGATTAGATTGCTTCTGACCTAGACTCAAATTCATTAACATTGGAGTCTATCAGAATTTCAGGCAGGGTCTTCATGGGGACATAGCTGCTCCATCCTCAGATCATTCAGGAGGACCGAGCACCATCTGGGTACCCCGATTCCCCACTAGGACGGGCCTGGACCGAGCTCCCAGATGCTGCAGCACTTAGCAGCTATAGTGCAATCTACCCTTGCGAGCGGGCGGCATCTATAAATATCAAACTCCCTATGTATATTTAAAGGGGACCCGCATTATCAGCTGTTTGAGAAGGCACTGGCAATCGTGTAAGCTCCACGGCCTACTCTCTGCATCTCCTAAGTGACGTCACGTTCAATGACCATTGAAGTGAGTGGGGCTAAGCACGATACCAAGCACACCCACTATTTAATGTGCAACTCTGTGCTTGGTAGGCTGTAAGGAGGCCGCAGCACTCAGTGCCTTCTGGAAAAGCTGATCTGGTATCAGATCCCCACAGATCAGATACTGATGACCTATGCAGAGGGTAGTAAATGAAGGGAGGTAGCGGCAGCATCTCTAGTGAATCCTTTTTTGGACTGACTTTACAGAAAGTGTGCCATAAAATCAAGCAGCAACGTTTTGGCTGTATCCCAGCCTTTGTCAAGCGTGTCATTCCTGGTACCCTCTTTATTTGAAAAATTTAAAAATGCAAAAACAATCTATGCATTGTAGGACAGATTTACTATTAGTTAGACAGGTTAAACATATAGACAGAGAGTCTTTAAAGGGCATCTGTCAGCAGATTTGGACTTATTAAACTAGTTGACCTGTTGAATGTGCATTTGGCAGTTGAAGGCATCTGTGTTGGTTCCATGTTCATACAGTATGTGTTCACATTGCTGAGAAGAATAATGTTTTAAAATATGCAAATGAGCCTCAAGGAGCAACAGGGGTGTTTTGCTGTTACACCTAGAAGCTCTGCTCTCTCTACAATTGCTGGGCCCCCTGCACTTTGACAGGTCCAGGTATTGAAAACATCATCACACCTGGTCCTGTCAAAGTGGAGAGGGAGCGGCAGTTGCAGAGAGAGCTGAGCCTCTAGGAGTAACAGCTACTCCCCCATTGCTCCTAGAGGCTCATTTGCTTATATAAAAACATATTTTTCTCAGCAATGCAGGCACATAAGAAGATGGGACCCACGCAGGTGCTTTCGGCTGCCAAGTGCACATTCAAGGGGTCAGATCTGCTAACAGGTGCCCTTTAAATGTGTCAGAATTATCACAGTGGTTCAGGTTTTATGAAAAATCAGGTGCATCTGTGGACTGCCTACCTAAAAGTTTAAGACAACTTCTAGTTGACTTACCTTCTTTGAGATTCTTATATCAGAAATGTTGGCACATTTTGATCCTAAAGTTGCATTGTAGAAGCCATGCACCTTTGAACTTAATAGAAATAAGTCTGTGAAGGTTCTCGTTTATCCAGGTCATGGTATATCTGTAAAGAATAACAAGCTTTCTCAATTCTGAGTGACTGTACAAGAATTCTCTGGGAATAAATATGTAACTGAATGCTGGGTATAATTACCAGATGTTGATTCAGTTACATATTTATTCCCAGAGAATTCTTGTACAGCTATCAGAATTGAGAAAGCTCGTTGGAAGAACGAGTGAAACGTTTTCAAGAAATCTACAGTACGTCCAGTTGCCTTGATTTATTCTTTACAGATATTTAATTGAAAGAACACTTTCTGCACCAAACTACTCCAAAAGATGGCGACATTGTATATAAATTTGATGCGCAGAGTCAGTACTCTGAGGCGTTCCCCCTGCTCTCAGATGGTCCATCCAAGAGTGGGTGGAGTGGAAAAGACTTCTAAATCACAGTATCCATAATGTAATCTGAGAAGCTGGTAGCTATTGTACATGAATCATTGGAACTGCACCAGAAAAAATAAACTAGAGGGAACCAAGTATTTAAATGAATTGCATTTATTGAGAATTGTATTTTTTATTGTTGTTTGTTTGCTGGGGAATCCCTTTAAGCAATTACATATATTTTGCAATGACACCCCAATCCATGGAAATTTTACAGACTATAACACTCAAACCAGCCTTTCACCCTTCCAAAACACAACTTGAGTAATGCATAATAGATATAAATTATTTAATATCTTAAATACTTATTACACCTATGATAATAACAATAATAATATAGTAAGGAATGTGTAGCAAAACTTTCAGGGGGAGGAACACCTCCATAATATGGCATTCAAGGGAACATGCCATGATTATTTTCAGATTCTTATGAAATCTAACATAAAACCATCATACAGTAGTACAATCATAGCTCCATGTAGCTGCATGGGCTCACTGCTAATGCCTGGTATAGCAATGTGCATGAGAATTTAAACTTGAGAAATATTAAAAAAATTATAATATTTCTTTCCTTGCCCAAAACTGATAATTAAAATAAGATTAAAATTAAGATTAAATTTTTTTCAAACACCAAAAGTCCATTCTCTTTTGCAACTAACAGAAATAAATTATTCCAACAGCGATATGCAAGAATTAGATATTGCTCAACACACAGAAAATTCCAGGCAGAATACTGTGACATCACTGTGGAATCTTATCATTGTACTGACATCAAACTTATAACAATGACATTACAATATCTCACATTACCATGGACATCAGACCTACAAAAATGCCAACGTATTTACAGGCTATTGACAATTATTGTATGGACAATGAATTTTAATAATACTGTCAGCAAAAAAATGAAACAGAATAAGGCTACTTTCACACTCGCGTTTTGGCTTTCCGTTTGTGAGATCCGTTCAGGGCTCTCACAAGCGGTCCAAAACTGATCAGTTTTGCCCTAATGCATTCTGAATGGAAAAGGATCTGCTCAGAATGCACCAGTTTGCCTCTGTTCAGTCTCCATTCAGCTTTGGAGGCAGACACCAAAATGCTGCTTGCAGTGTTTTGCTGTCCGCCTGACGAAGCGGAGCCAAACGGATCCATCCTGGCACACAATGTAAGTCAATAGGAACAAATCAGTTTTCACTCACACAATCTGGCACCATAGAAAACGGATCCGTCCTCCCTTGACTTTCAGTGGTGTTCAAGATGGAGCCGTCATGGCTATGTTAAAAATAATACAAACGGATCAGTTCTGAATGTATGCAGACGGTTTTTATTATCTGAACGGATCCGTCTGTGCAGATCCATGACAGATCCGTTCCAAACGCAAGTGTGAAAGTAGCCTAAGTCATTCTAATTAATTTACTATAAAGGTGACCACATTCTAAATAACATAAGGAAGTTAATTCTGTTACTGCTATGGAACTACCTTCCACCTGAATCTGTTTGATTTAGGGAGGAGGTTTTGAATGTTTAGCTTTCCTTAAAGAGATCCTGTCACCAAAACATGCAGTGCGATCTGTAGGCAACATGTTCTAGAGCAGGAGGAGCTGAGCAGATTGACATGTAGTTTTGTGGGAAAAGATTCACTAAAACTTTTAATTAATATATTTAAGTTTCTGCTTTTTCTGAGTTCAGGTATACAGTACGTGTCCTATTAGTGACTGACAGCTATCTCTGTATGCACACTTTTAGAGAGAATGCTATCAATTACTGATAATAGAATAGTTGAACTGGCCGCCTTAAGCAGAGATTTATATGTATAAAATGGAAGTTTTTCTCACAAAACGTTATATCAGTCTGCTCAGCTACCCCTGATCTATCACATGCTGCCTGCAGATTGCACTGCATTTCATGGACACAGATTCTGCTTAAATCTTCAGTTCTTGTATCTATTATATTCTAGTCTATTCTATCAGGGTATCCTGAGGCCTGTGGTTCTATGGACTTTCATTGTTGCTAGTATGGTCATTCTGCTTGTGGGTTCTGTTTGGTTTTGATTTGTCTTAGCTGTCTTTTATGGTTATATTGCGGAGCAGAGACAGTGGTATTATTTCTGCTCACTGTTATTCACTGTCCTCTACCTGAATTCCATTACCGTCTTCTATCTACTCCATTGCTAGACTTCCATCTCCATCACCTGTTGCCATTATTCAGTTCCTGTCATCTATCAGGGAGTTGTTTCTGTGTGTTTGTAGCCTACCGGTGTTAATATGCCCTTTATATATTTATCTTGAGACCATCCGATTGTTATGCAATTCTACCCGACTGTAAGTCCTGGGAGAATCAAAATACCAAGAGACACTGTTAGTACTTGGGACACGCAGGTACATTTCAATAGGTGAAGCCCGATTTTGCAGTCTTGTGACTAAGCAGCATTGTTACTGTTACCAGTATGTTAGCTGATTGCTTTCTTTAATAATTACAGGGGTTAGACGGGCCCAGAGTACCAGAGATAAACCTAGTGAGCCCAAGATCTGACACAATAGTGTCATATTCCTAATACAACAGGACCCCAAAAGACAATCAGTTCAAAGAACATTTGGAGATACATTTTTATTGATTCAAGCAAATTCTATCAAACCTTATTGATGACATGGCCTGCATGTGTAATGATCACAACAAAGATTATGATGCAATTGAAGGTAGATGTGCACATGTTCTCTATAGACTTGTTCTCTAATGAGCCCAAGGAAAGATAATCTGACACTACGTTGGGAGATGCTATAGCTAGAAATGATTTGGGTTAGCACATCACAAATGGACCTCACACCATTGCCTGAAACAGCACCTGTAATCTGCTGCCAGCAACTGCTGACCAGCAGCTCTTAAAGGGACAGTAACGGTTTTTTTAAATTACATATTAACAGCCTATATGTAAATATTGTATGCATTTTACTGTTTTTACAAAATTAAATGGTGGGAAGTTTTCTGGATATAATTTTTTTTAAGTCACTCTATGTATTTTACTTCCTGTAAACTTGATTTATTATTTTTTTTTTACTTAAATCAGTCATTGTGGCCAGAGAAGGAAGGTGGATGAGTGACTCAGTTACAGCCTCATAAATTACACTGACAATAGCATTGATCTTCTCTAGCCATCTTTATCTAGGCCTATCAAGAGAACAATAGAGCTTTCATCCTAAATTCTACATCTACTATTATACTAGCAGCACTGGTTAAATAACAATGGTATCCCTATCTATATAGGTGCTTTATCTCTCCGTGATGAATGCTACAGAAGGACAATATTTTGTACTTAATTTTCTGTAGAGGGAAGTGCCTGGTAGGTGTATATATATAGATATTTATGTATATGCCCCGTTGTGTGTATGTATCTATATATGTATATACGGTATATGCATATTTGGCCCTGTAGAAGGAAGTGTATTAAATGTTCTCTAGTTTCAATTCATTATCAACTTTTATCAACTCTTCATCCCACTAGTTGATACAGGCCCATGTTTACAGAAACACTGGTGTTACTAGCCTGTAGGCCATGGCTTGCATTGTTAAGACCCCAAAAAAGCTGTTGGTGACATGCTAAACCTGTTTTTTAAAAGCATGGGTTATTCACACCTCTGCCCCATGGCCAAACACCTTCCCCCTACTTATGATAGATAAATAGTCCAGTATTGGGGACTAAATGAAGAGAAACAGTGGAGCACCAAGAAACTGGAAAAAAGGTTTAAGAATCAAGGTGCACCTGTAGGTGTGCCGAGTGTGGTTACAGAAGGCCCCAGAGAGTTAGACAGAAGACACCGAATGCCAAGGGCAGAGGATATCTATAACAAGGAAGAACTGGGTGGACCCAAGGAGTAGATAATGGTTTGTAGTGCAAAATAGGAACACAGTGGTTCCATAGAAGAACTATTATCTCTCTAGAGTCAAATGGTGATAGATTCTAGATGTAAAAAATATATTCAAATAATGTGCTAAAATGCAATTAGTAAAATAAATAATTTAATAAAAGATTACATAGCTAAAAGAACTGCAGATAAAGTCCACTATGTTGATTCCAGTGTAATATTCTCAAAATTGTTGTGTCCTACGTACTTCACCGGGGAGGGTGGCGCAAGTTAAGCTCAAGACACTTGTCGCCAGACCCTCCCTTGCCGAGATCGCCCGTAAGATGGTTAGTCCCTTGTTGTCCTTCTAAAAGATGACCCAGTGGACTCCAGCATAGACACAAGGTGTTTTTTATTCAGAAATGAGCTTGACGCGTTTCGGGGTACTTAAAAACCCCCATCCTCGGGAGCATAACATAATATAAACATACATTCACATGAATTTATAGGACAAACTAAGAAGCCTTCCCTCATGGTGGATCATTTACTTCCGGTCACGTAACCCCAGAACCGGAAGTGCGCTTCACCCAAGGAACACATATTAAAACTAATTCAGATTACAGCCTAAGTACTGGATATTTTAATAAAATATTTCTAAAACATATGTAAGAGAAGTTTAACCTGCATAACCCACAGTCCTGCGCTCAATCTGTTGGAGTGGAAGTGGATGCAGTAGAGACACTGATGGAGAAACTCTTTGAAGATCCTATCCCATCTCAGTTCAAACACCGTTCCACAGTCAATCCAAAAGAAAACCGTGGACCCCACCTAGAAAATTTTTACAATATGGTTCTCACTGATCTCAAGAATCTGGCTGATTCCGGACAAAAACCATCACGTAATCTTACCACCGCACAAACTAGGGCCATTTCTTCTCTTAGATCCAATAGGGATATAGTCATCAAGAGTGCTGATAAAGGTGGGGGGGATCGTTATTTTAGACATATTTATGACAATGAGGCTCTAAGAATTTTATCCAATGCAAAATATTACACAAAATTGCCAGAGGACCCAAGTGATGGCTTTAAAATATGCACTAGCAACTCTTTTAGATAGAGGACATGCAGATAAGATTCTTACCAAAAATGAAACTCAATTTCTCAAAATATATTTTCCCTCCATACCCTATTTCATAAAACCCCCATTAACCCACCAGGCCAGACAATTATTTCAGGAGTTGACTCCTTGACTTCCAATCTTTCTACATATATACAGTTGCAAGAAAAAGTATGTGAACTCTTTGGAATGATATGGATTTCTGCACAAATTGGTCATAAAATGTGATCTGATATTCATCTAAGTCACAACAATAGACAATCACAGTCTTCTTAAACTAAGAACACACAAATAATTACATGTTACCATGTTTTTATTGAACACACCATGAAAACATTCACAGTGCAGGTGGAAAAAAAATATGTGAACCCCTAGACTAATGACATCTCCAAGAGCTAATTGGAGTGAGGTGTCAGCCAACTGGAGTCCAATCAATGAGATGAGATTGGAGGTGTTGGTTACAGCTGCCCTGCCCTATAAAAACACACAACAGTTCTCGGTTTGCTTTTCACAAGAAGCATTGCCTGATGTGAATGATGTCTCGCACAAAAGAGCTCTCAGAAGACCTCTTGTTGACTTGCATAAAGCTGGAAAGGGTTATAAAAGTATCTCCAAAAGCCTTGCTGTTCATCAGTCCACGGTAAGACAAATTGTCTATAAATGGAGAAATGTCAGCACTGCTGCTACTCTCCCTAAGAGTGGCCGTCCTGTAAAGATGACTGCACGAGCACAGCGTAGACTGCTCAATGAGGCGAAGAAGAATCCTAGAGTGTCAGCAAAAGACTTACAAAAGTCTCTGGCATATGCTAAAATCCCTGTTAGTGAATCTACGATACGTAAAACACTAAACAAGAATGGATTTCATGGGAGGATACCACAGAGGAAGCCACTGCTGTCCAAAAAAAAAACATTGCTGCACGTTGACAGTTTGCACAAGAGCACCTGGATGTTCCACAGCAGTACTGGCATAATATTCTGTGGACAGATGAAACCAAAGTTGAGTTGTTTGGAAGAAACACACAACACTATGTGTGGAGAAAAAGATGCACAGCACACCAACATCAAAACATCATCCCAACTGTGAAGTATGGTGGTGGGGGCATCATGGTTTGGGGCTGCTTTGCTGCGTCAGGGCCTGGACGGATTGCTATCATCAAAGGAAAAATGAATTCCCAAGTTTATCAAGCCATTTTGCAGGAGAACTTAAGGCCATCTGTCCACCAGCTGAAACTCAACAGAAGATGGATTTTGCAACAGGACAACAACGCAAACCATAGAAGTAAATCAACAACAGAATGGCTTAAACAGAAGAAAATGCGCCTTCTGGAGTGACCCAGTCAGAGTCCTAACCTCAACCTGATTGAGATGCTGTAGCATGACCTCAAGAAAGCGATTCATACCAGACATCCCAGAATATTGCTGAACTGAAACAGTTCTGTAAAGAGAAATGGTCAAGAATTACTCCTGACTGTTGTGCCCGTCTGATCTGCAACTACAGGAAACGTTTGGTTGAAGTTATTGCTGCCAAAAAAGGTTCAACCAGTTATTAAATCCAAAGTTCGCATACTTTTTCTTCCTGCACTGTGAATGTTTACATGGTGTGTTCAATAAAAACATGGTAACATTTAATTATTTGTGTGTTATTAGTTTAAGCAGACTGTGATTGTCTATTGCTGTGACTTAGATGAAGATCAGGTCACATTTTATGACCAATTTGTGCAGAAATCCATATTGTTCCAAAGGGTTCACATACTTTTTCTTGCAACTGTAGATCATATACTACAGAAGTATGTTAAACATTTACCCTCCTATGTGAGGGACTTCAGTCACCTTATCACACTCCTTCAAGACATCACCTGGGAGCCGGGGAAGCTATGGCTCACACTAGATGTATCGGCATTATACAGCACCATCCAACATCACCAAGGCATTCTAGCAGCTGAAAACTTTCTGAATAAAGATTTATTACCACCTAATCAAAAAGCATTCATTCTGGACTCCATCCAGTTCATCCTAACTCGTGATTACTTTCACCAATAGGTAGAGTTCTACCTTCAGCAGTGTGGAACAGCCATGGGCACCAAATTTGCCCCATCATATGCAAATTTGTTTATGGGGACATTTGAAAAGATGGAGGGCCCCCTTAACCATTGTGACATTAGTTTCTACAAATATTCATAGATGATATTATTTTCATTTGGAAGAGGGACCCGTCTTCCCTATCTCCATTCATCCAGAAACTTAACCAAAATGATTGGAACCTCACCTTTACTGCTCATTCCAATCTAAAGTCTATAGTTATTTTAAATCTTGACCTCCAAAATCAAGAGGGACACATGGTAACGAGCACTCACTTTAAAGAAGTAGACGCTAAGAGCTACTTGGACTTCAATAACTGCCACTTTCATAAATGGAAAAAGAACATCCCCTACAGAGAGATGAAACGGGTCCGTAGGAATTGCTCGGATGACAACATTCTTGTAAACCAACTAGAAATAATACAGAAAAGATTCCAAGACAAGGGGTACCCTAAGAGCCTTATATTAGACTCCAAATCCAAAATTCTAAAGGAGAGTCAGGCCGACTGTCTAAAACCGCGCACGACCACTTCCAAATCAAAATCAGCAGATGTCCAATTAAATTTCTTTACGAAATACAATTCCCATCATAATTCCATCAAACAGATCCTCCAGAAAGAATGGTCAATCCATCACCAAGACCCAGTTATCGGCAAAGCTCTTCCTAACAAAGCGAACATCATCTTTAGACTAGTGATGAGCGGCAGGGGTCAGATTCGAATTTGTGATATTTCGCAAATATTTTGTAGAATATTTGGCATATATTTGCGAATTTGTATATTTGTTATATTCTACATTCTTTTTTTAACGCGAAAATCGGCAAGGTAATGATCACGTAATATGTGAATATTACGCGATCAATACAGGTTTGGGTAAAAAACGAATATATTCGTTTTTAGAATATTCGTAATTTTTTCCATCTGAACACATAATTCCTCCCATCTTCTTGCTTGTGGGCCAATGAGTCATTGGACCACAAGCAACATAAGCAGGGAGGAATCATGACTTCAGATGGAAAAAAATTACGAATATTCTAAAAAACGAATATATAGCACTATATTCAATATAGTGCTATATATTAGTTTTTTAGAATATTTGTCATTTTTTTCCATCTGAAGTGAACAGTGTTTGAAAAATGTACTAGCCCCCTCTTGTCCAAAACTCTCCACTCAAAACACTGGTGCACCTGAATGTAATATAGTAACACCAAATGGGTCTTTACATTGTGGCTCTAAACAATGTATGTGTTGCCACACCATTTCTGATAATATAGACTCAGTGACCATTTCGAGCACATTTCGAGCACATGGGAATCAATCCCACTTAGACACAACATGAATTGTAATTCTAGGTATGTTATTTATATGTTGGAGTGCCCCTGCGGCCTGCAGTATAAAGAAAGTTGAAGAGGGGATTTTTGCTTCTTGGAAAATGAAGATTTATGTATATCTCCGTTTTCCATCCCTTCTATTCTATTCCTAGCATGTTGCCCTTGTTTCCCATACAACCCGATTATCCTGTGTATAATTACACACAACCCTCGCAGATACTTATATATAAAAATAGTTTACTGATAACATAGAGATGACAAAGCAATGGACATTATTCATAAAGATACAGATAACACAATACATAGAGGACACCACCACACACAGCCACCTCAGTTCCTGTCCCCCCTGGATGCTAAGCAAATGTGGCAAATAATGTGTATGTATATACAGTATATATCACAGAAAAAATGCACCAAACGGATATGCCACTGACTATACTGGCTAGTCATAAATGCAGATATTAAAAGCTGAGACTTTTGCCAATATATTCCTGTCAGGAAGATATCGGAGCCCACATGCACCACGTCACGGCTCTCAGCATGGCAAGGGGTCCTACCACTACGCTACCTATGGTGTGAACAAGGTCTGAAGGTGATGTAATCCAGCTCACAGCCAAGCTTCCACACAACCGCCTAGCAGGACAACTAGTGCAATGTGAACAAAGCCAGACTGTAAGCCACACCCATATCAGACCATGTGATGGAGGCTACCAGGTGCAAAGGAGAGTGTTTAAATGCCAGGTAAAGGCACATACACTACATATAAAACAAGACAAAAACACAGAAATATAGTGGCAAATCTGGGGGAGCTGCTCAACCCCTAACACTGTAGTGTGTTTTTCATTGGGGGAGCAGCCCCACCGCATGTGGGTGAAAAACACGCTACAGTGTTAGGGGTTGAGCAGCTCCCCCAGATTTGCCACTATATTTCTGTGTTTTTGTCCTATATACAGTATATCCAGAGTCCACCAATATACCGTCTACTGGATCTACTCTTCAACCAACTCACATCCAGTACCTGACCATTAGTATATGTACATATAGAGAGTCCTGCATAAACAGCATATATAATCTATTGGTAATAAAATTGCACACGGCAAATATCTATATGTACACATATAAAGTCTACTGGGATATTATACTTATATACATACCCACATACGCACACATATAACTTAGCTTGCTCATGAAATGCTATTCATCCATCGGTGTCCAGGAAGAGAAGCCCCACTCCCAACTTTCACCTATATGTTGCTGTGTCCCAGCCCCCCACCATAGACTCCACCCTGTGACCACCCAAATATCTTCCCCCATCTCTTGGTCAAGAGGATGTTGTTCAACTGCTTTCACAATGTGCCCTTCCTGCCTTAGATATGCTAACAAGGGACACACTGCTACTGGCCATACTGAATGGGTGAATACCACTGGGTCCAATTATTAGGCATATTTGTGTGGTCATCAGGATGAGGTTCTGGCTGAAAGCCATATTTCCCTTAACATATCCCCCTGTTGTCGGTATACCGACACACTATGTTGGAAGCCTGGTCTGTGTGTGGAAGTGTTTACAATAAGAACAAACACAATACATTATAAGCTCATTTATGTTGCATTTTTGGCCAATATTTGGGTCCAATTATTAGGCATATTTGTGTGGTCATCAGGGTGAGGTTCTGGTTGAAAGCCATATTTCCCTTAACAGACGTACTACCCAAACAGTAAGGGATAGGCTCAACCAACATCGGTCCAATATCCAGAGACAGTACTTAAAGCATGGGGTCAAAACATTCTTCAAAACATTTTTCTGAAGTACATGCAGGTAACTTTACAGGCCTGAAACTGACGCCCATAGAATTGGTTCCTCAATCCTATTCTCAGCTCTGTAAGATGGAGATGTACTGGATTTTTAGGTTTAATACTCTGTCCCAGTTTGGTTAAAATAAAACCCTAGAATACAGCCACTACTAGCTTTAATTATCAACACCACTAGACGTACAACATTGTCCGCCAGTTGATAATACACAATAAGTTGTTCGGACCCCAAACCAAACACTCTCCTATATATGAACGAAAGGAGAGCACGGCGGCACTGCTGACAACAGGTGTAAGCTTCGGTCCTTAGTGCAGGCTGAGGTGACGGCAGTGTAGCTGGGTGCTTCGTGCGTGGTGCTCAGCAAGAAGGTAGGAGGCAGTGTCAAATGCAACAATGTAGCGAGAGAGCAAAGAACATGCGGCACTCACCGGAGCACATGAGTATCTGTATCTTTATTCAGTCCTCAACATTCGGACAGATCGGTGGGGTGGCGGGGCGGACGCGCTCCTGCAGATGCGTGGCGGCTACGGCCGTTTCGCGCAATGAATAGCGCTTCTTCTGGCCGCTGATCGTCAGGGCGCAGTGCTGCGCCATATATACGCGACGCCCGTCACAGGGACTGACTTTCATCTTAAGGGTCGTTTCAGTGAAGAGGAGATACAGTGCATCCACTTCTTGGCCAACATAGAGACAGACACCCTAGACAGTGGTGGCCATGAGGTGGATACATATACCGGTGGCATCGGGTCCACCTTCCTTCCTCCCATGCCGGCCGGCTCTGCCATTGACCTTTTCCACAAACGGGTGCTTAGAGATATACGTGCGCTGATTTATCCAGCAGCACCCCCGAATGTTACCGGGGAAGAATATCGGGCCCTTTTGTGGTTAAGACAACAGGATGGCATCATTATAAAGCCGGCCGACAAGGGAGGGAATGTGGTCCTGATGACCAGGGAATACTACTTGGAGGAGGCGGGGAGGCAATTGGGGGACAGCGAGGTATATTGTAGACTAAAGGGAGACCCGGTACCAGCTATACTAGAAAAACTTCGGGTATTTATTGAGAAGTATATAGCAGCTGGTTTCCTGCCAAAAGGCATGGCCAATCGACTCATCCCTCCTCATCCCAAAGCTCCGGTATGGTACTTCGTACCAAAAATCCACAAATCACTGACCCGACCCCCTGGCCGCCCCATAGTAGCCGGGGTCGGGTCAGTGACCGAACCACTGTCTGGATACGTGGATTGGCTCCTCAGGCCTCTCCTTTTGGGGACTCCGACGTACCTCAAGGACACCGGGGACTTCCTCCGAGCACTCCAACATTTCGAGTGGCGGAGGGAGTTCAGCCTGGTGTCCTTGGACGTCGAGAGTCTATATACCAGAATTCCGCACGATCTGGGACTTCGGGCTGTCAACACTGTCCTGAATAGAAGTGACAAAGACTCTATGTTCAAGAGCTTTGTCATCGATGCACTTGACCTCATCCTCACCAGCAATGTGTTTCAGTTTGACGGCCAATGGTACCGCCAGGTACTAGGTACCGCAATGGGCACACCCGTGTCGTGCACATTTGCGAACCTGTACCTGGCGGTATTTGAAGATACATACATATTCTCGGTGGGTAACCCCTTCCTACGGTTCATGCATCTATTTTTACGTTATGTGGACGACATCTTTCTGGTCTGGTCAGGCAGCGAGGAGTTGTGTCGCACTTTCGTAGAACACCTCAACACGCACAACAGGATGAATATGCGCTTCACCCTCAATTTTGGGGGTGATTCGCTAGACTTCCTGGATGTGCGTGTGACAGTCAAGGATGGTGAATTACACACCACGGGCTTCCGCAAGCCCACCGCGACTAACTCGCTGCTTCACCAGACCAGTTATCATCCACCTGCGGTTAAAAAAGCCGTTCCATACGGACAATTTGTCCGGCTTAGAAGGATCAATGACACCGAGGAAGGTTTTCACAGGCAAGCTAATGAATTGAGTCATCGACTCGTGGATCGGGGTTACCCACCAGGGGGAGTTTCGGCGGCCTTGTGCAAGGCTGCCGCACTTGACCGTAACACATTGCTGGTAGAAAGGAATAGGAAAACTGAATCACCCCGTTTTGCCTTTGCTTTTAAATACAGTCCTGCTGCAGATATCATCAAGCGAGTTATACAAGATAACTGGGACCTCCTCAAGGGAGATCCAGCCCTAAGTAACCTCTCCAGTCAGCGACCATTAGTCACCTTCAAAAAATGCGCAACCCTCAGGGACAAACTGGTGAACAGTGTATTCTGCACCCCTAAGGCGGAGACATGGCTCACCAGTAAAAAACCTGAAGATAATTATAAATGTGGGCATTGTTCCTTTTGCGCATTAAACACGTGCAGAAAATGGTTAGTGATAGGAGGGGTCCAGCACATGGTGCGGGACTTCATAACGTGTCGCACACCATACGTTGTGTATGCCGTATTTTGCCCTTGCAATAGGTACTATATAGGTAAAACCATTCGCCCGCTCTTCGAACGGATACGGGAACATGTAAATTCCATTCGTTCTGGTAAAGGGTGTCCCCGCCTTATTGAGCATGTTAGGGATGCGCATAACGGCCATCCCCGTTGTCTTTCCTTTGCGGGAGTGGAACAGGTCCGACCCATCCCTAGGGGAGGGGATCGGCACCTGCTACTCCTGCAGAGGGAAGCAAGATGGATTCTCCGCACCAAAGCCACTGGCGCCGCTGGACTCAACGATAGGAATGACATGTCCGTATTTCTTCAATAATGGGGGTATGTTATAATATAACCATCATGGACTGTTTTGTCTCCTATGGACCCCATGGCCCTTTAAGATAACCATCCCTGTGTACTTTGTCCCGTCTGCATGTATCCCCTCTTTAACTTAACATTGATGTCCTTAGGAATAACTTCTGCTTACACAATCAGTAATTACTGCCGAACATGTCAAATGTGCTTTTGGTTTTATGTTTGTATTTGGATACATTTTTCCTCCCCCTCGATCACATTCATTTGCTTTTACGTCATTCCCTTCACGGCGCACAGCTGCTGCACATGATGCCGGCTGACGGGCGTCGCGTATATATGGCGCAGCACTGTGCCCTGACGATCAGCGGCCAGAAGAAGCGCTATTCATTGCGCGAAACGGCCGTAGCCGCCACGCATCTGCAGGAGCGCGTCCGCCCCGCCACCCCACCGATCTGTCCGAATGTTGAGGACTGAATAAAGATACAGATACTCATGTGCTCCGGTGAGTGCCGCATGTTCTTTGCTCTCTCGCTACATTGTTGCATTTGACACTGCCTCCTACCTTCTTGCTGAGCACCACGCACGAAGCACCCAGCTACACTGCCGTCACCTCAGCCTGCACTAAGGACCGAAGCTTACACCTGTTGTCAGCAGTGCCGCCGTGCTCTCCTTTCGTTCATTTGCATAACTTGTCCACGTCATCATGGCTGAGCACGCAGAGGATCTACAGGTACCGGCCCTCCAGGCTGCTCCAGATACCGCAGGTAGCTTAACACAGGGAAGAGAAGGGGCGGACACGTTCTTCGCAGTGTGTGATGAGGGGGATTACACACACACCATCAGCACAAAAGCCTTAGAATTGAAAATCTTCCAGCTGGCAGACAGAGAAGTTCGTCTATTTTGGACAATTAAGTCCCTAAAATCCTACCAGGACTGTGACCGGGTCCCAAGAGGCCTGCGTTCATTTAAAGATATTGTTCAGTACGAGGACGACCCTGTATTTGTTAATGCGTGGAAGGATGCACATCAGCAATTTTCCATGCAACTTATGGGTCTCGTATTAACCAGGGACGAAGCGTAATATACCGCAGTAACAGAGGAACTAAGCAGAGCCAGAGAGGAATTACAGAGGAGATTGCTGGAGTCTCAATTTTCCAACTTTGAAAAACGACTGAACAAAAAGTTGTTGGCCACCCAGATGGAAGTTAAGGAAAAGAAACGAGACAAGTTCATTAGAGACAAGAATGACTATGAACTGGATCGAGTTTTTGATTGGGGCAAAAAGAGAATACGCCCTAAACGGACCCCACGACAAGGACGCAACAATTTTTGGGCAACCGATTCAGATTCGAGTCTCTCAGAGGGAAATGGGATCCACCCATCCACTAACCCCTCCCCTTTAGAAGGAGAACGAGAAGGGGGCGTGGCAGGCGCACAGGAAGAACCAAAAGTACCACGCAAGTCGACGAGGCGGAGACGCCAGGTCTCGTGGCGACAATAGAAGAACACGATACCCGCACCAATACTGCTGATATAGTGGTGAACCTCACGGACATTGAACTCCCCCCGGGCTGCATCTCACTCCTCAATCGAGGACTGGGATTCAGCCTAGCGGAGCAGTTCTGCCCTGTGGACTTCGAGGTCGACCTATTTTTGTCGATCCGCAAACTATTTTTGAAGAAACTGTTTGCTGAATCTCCCCTTAGAAGTGCCGCACCTTTGCCTGGAGAGATCCCGGCGACCATCACAGGGACTGACTTTCATCTTAAGGGTCGTTTCAGTGAAGAGGAGATACAGTGCATCCACTTCTTGGCCAACATAGAGACAGACACCCTAGACAGTGGTGGCCATGAGGTGGATACATATACCGGTGGCATCGGATCCACCTTCCTTCCTCCCATGCCGGCCGGCTCTGCCATTGACCTGTTCCACAAACGGGTGCTTAGAGATATACGTGCGCTGATTTATCCAGCAGCACCCCCGAATGTTACCGGGGAAGAATATCGGGCCCTTTTGTGGTTAAGACAACAGGATGGCATTATTATAAAGCCGGCCGACAAGGGAGGGAATGTGGTCCTGATGACCAGGGAATACTACTTGGAGGAGGCGGGGAGGCAATTGGGGGACAGCGAGGTATATTGTAGACTAAAGGGAGACCCGGTACCAGCTATACTAGAAAAACTTCGGGTATTTATTGAGAAGTATATAGCAGCTGGTTTCCTGCCAAAAGGCATGGCCAATCGACTCATCCCTCCTCATCCCAAAGCTCCGGTATGGTACTTCGTACCAAAAATCCACAAATCACTGACCCGACCGCCTGGCCGCCCCATAGTAGCCGGGGTCGGGTCAGTGACCGAACCACTGTCTGGATACGTGGATTGGCTCCTCAGGCCTCTCCTTTTGGGGACTCCGACGTACCTCAAGGACACCGGGGACTTCCTCCGAGCACTCCAACATTTCGAGTGGCGGAGGGAGTTCAGCCTGGTGTCCTTGGACGTCGAGAGTCTATATACCAGAATTCCGCACGATCTGGGACCTCGGGCTGTCAACACTGTCCTGAATAGAAGTGACAAAGACTCTATGTTCAAGAGCTTTGTCATCGATGCACTTGACCTCATCCTCACCAGCAATGTGTTTCAGTTTGACGGCCAATGGTACCGCCAGGTACTAGGTACCGCAATAGGCACACCCGTGTCGTGCACATTTGCGAACCTGTACCTGGCGGTATTTGAAGATACATACATATTCTCGGTGGGTAACCCCTTCCTACGGTTCATGCATCTATTTTTACGTTATGTGGACGACATCTTTCTGGTCTGGTCAGGCAGCGAGGAGTTGTGTCGCACTTTCGTAGAACACCTCAACACGCACAACAGGATGAATATGCGCTTCACCCTCAATTTTGGGGGTGATTCGCTAGACTTCCTGGATGTGCGTGTGACAGTCAAGGATGGTGAATTACACACCACGGGCTTCCGCAAGCCCACCGCGACTAACTCGCTGCTTCACCAGACCAGTTATCATCCACCTGCGGTTAAAAAAGCCGTTCCATACGGACAATTTGTCCGGCTTAGAAGGATCAATGACACCGAGGAAGGTTTTCACAGGCAAGCTAATGAATTGAGTCATCGACTCGTGGATCGGGGTTACCCACCAGGGGGAGTTTCGGCGGCCTTGTGCAAGGCTGCCGCACTTGACCGTAACACATTGCTGGTAGAAAGGAATAGGAAAACTGAATCACCCCGTTTTGCCTTTGCTTTTAAATACAGTCCTGCTGCAGATATCATCAAGCGAGTTATACAAGATAACTGGGACCTCCTCAAGAGAGATCCAGCCTTAAGTAACCTCTCCAGTCAGCGACCATTAGTCACCTTCAGAAAATGCGCAACCCTCAGGGACAAACTGGTGAACAGTGTATTCTGCACCCCTAAGGCGGAGACATGGCTCACCAGTAAAAAACCTGAGGGTAATTATAAATGTGGGCATTGTTCCTTTTGCGCATTAAACACGTGCAGAAAATGGTTAGTGATAGGAGGGGTCCAGCACATGGTGCGGGACTTCATAACGTGTCGCACACCATACGTTGTGTATGCCGTATTTTGCCCTTGCAATAGGTACTATATAGGTAAAACCATTCGCCCGCTTTTCGAACGGATACGGGAACATGTAAATTCCATTCGTTCTGGTAAAGGGTGTCCCCGCCTTATTGAGCATGTTAGGGATGCGCATAACGGCCATCCCCGTTGTCTTTCCTTTGCGGGAGTGGAACAGGTCCGACCCATCCCTAGGGGAGGGGATCGGCACCTGCTACTCCTGCAGAGGGAAGCAAGATGGATTCTCCGCACCAAAGCCACTGGCGCCGCTGGACTCAACGATAGGAATGACATGTCCGTATTTCTTCAATAATGGGGGTATGTTATAATATAACCATCATGGACTGTTTTGTCTCCTATGGACCCCATGGCCCTTTAAGATAACCATCCCTGTGTACTTTGTCCCGTCTGCATGTATCCCCTCTTTACCTTAACATTGATGTCCTTAGGAATAACTTCTGCTTACACAATCAGTAATTACTGCCGAACATGTCAAATGTGCTTTTGGTTTTATGTTTGTATTTGGATACATTTTTCCTCCCCCTCGATCACATTCATTTGCTTTTACGTCATTCCCTTCACGGCGCACAGCTGCTGCACATGATGCCGGCTGACGGGCGTCGCGTATATATGGCGCAGCACTGCGCCCTGACGATCAGCGGCCAGAAGAAGCGCTATTCATTGCGCGAAACGGCCGTAGCCGCCACGCATCTGCAGGAGCGCGTCCGCCCCGCCACCCCACCGATCTGTCCGAATGTTGAGGACTGAATAAAGATACAGATACTCATGTGCTCCGGTGAGTGCCGCATGTTCTTTGCTCTCTCGCTACATTGTTGCACTCTCCTATATATCACTGGCAGCCAACATTGTGGTTACCACCATTACCATCAGGAGTGTTTTTATGAAGACCTTTGACATTGTTATTCCATATATTAATATTATTATTATTATTATTATTATTATTATTATTATTTTTATCCACATGTTTTGTATTTATTATATACTCAATATCAGTATATGTGAGATGTTGATATATACCAGATCCTGGCCGATACTATACAATGTGATTCTTAGTCAGTATAAATATTAGATTTTCCCCTTTATAATGACGATTATTATCATTGCCATTACTATTACTAATTCTTTATCAATATCTTATTATCTATTAGTATTGTCCAGAGATCTAAATGTATTGACATTACAAATGTATGCCCCCTTACTCTATTTCTCCATACATAATTCCCCTCAAACAGGATTGATTAAGGCTTGAAGTGAAGGCCAGCTCTGCGTTCCACGGTGGAACGCGGAAGTTCTGCCATACAATTTTATTCATTCTATAGTTCTTACTAAACCTGTATTTCCAAAAACCTCCATCGTTTTGAATAATAATATGGTTTCCTTCACATTATATATATATATTTGTATCTCTCTATTTTATCCACATTTGTCTGTATTCTATTCCCTCGTTCGGCCTGCATTGATGTTCGGACGATTTGCGTTCCATGGTTGGAACAAACTTCCGGCTTCCTGGTACATGTGACTGGAAGTCAGCGCATCACTGCACAGACGCGCTCCCCATAAGTTCCATGAGCGCAGGACTGTAGGTTATGCAGGCTAAACTGCTCCTACATATGTTTTAAGTATATTTTATTAAAATATCCAGTACCTAGGCTGTAATCTGAATTAGTTTTAATATGCGTTCCACGGGTGAAGCGCACTTCCGGTTCTTCTTCGTTTGCACTATAAATTCATGTGAATGTATGCTTATATTATGTTATGCTTCTGAAGAAGGAGTTTATAAGTACCCCAAAACGCATCAAGCTAATTTCTGAATAAAAAATACCTTGTATTTGTGCTGGAGTCCACTTGGTCATCTATTAGAAGGACAAAAAGGGAATAACCAACTTACGTGCGATCTCAGCAAGGGAGGGTCTGGAGACAAGTGTCTTGAGCTTATCTTGCACCCCCCTCCCGGTGAATTAAGTAGGACACAACAATTGTGCGAATATTACACTGGAATCCACACAGTGGACTTTATCTGCAGTTCTTTAAGCTATGTAATCTTTTATTAAATTATTTATTTTACTAATTTTATTAATTTTATTTTACCACATTATTTTAATATATTTTTTACATCTAGAATCTATCACCATTTGACTCTAGAGAGATAATAGTTCTTCTATGGAACCACTGTGTTCCTATTTTGCACTACAAAGCATTATCTACACCTTGGGTCCACCCAGTTTTGCCTTGTTATTGGCATTCGGTGTCTCCTGTCTAACTCTCTGGGGCCTTCTGTAACCACACTCGGCACACCTACAGGTGCACCTTAATTCTTAAACCTTTTTTCCAGTTTCTTGGCGCTCCACAGTTTTTCTTCATTTATTTTTCACTGCGACCTGCAAGCCAGGCCGGTCTGGACATTCTGTCCATTTTTAGTGTGAGCAGCCTTCCCATTCAGTACAACTTTTTGTCTTTTACTTTTTAGTCTTGCAATCCCGTGGTGCCCTGTAGTCTTATTTTTCATTCTCTCCGATTTAATTTCTGCATTTCTTCTCAAACCCTCCCCCATCTTCTCCACCTGTCAACCCCTTTCCCTTTTCCCTTTTCTCCACATCCCCTTCCCTTTCTTTCTCCTCTCTAACCCTTCTTTTCTCGTATTATTATTCATGCTCCTTTTTTTTTTTTTATCTTGTATTGGGGACTAGGGAGAGCTCATCACCACAAACAGGAGAGGATGAACCTTGCAGCTCCATGAAGGAAGTAGGGTTGAGCCGTGCAGCCCACACATTACCCCCTGGAATGGATAAGTACCCCATTCCCTATACCACCAACGATTCCCTGATATCATACAATAACCCCAGCTCTGCATTGCCCTAATTCCCCTACCTTTTACCATCCCTAGCGTACGTAGTTCAGGAAAAGGTAAAGCAACAAGGAAGTTAGTATTATTTTTAGTATAAATAGGCCGGGTCATCAAGAGACGATTCATGCCATCTATGAATATTAATTCTTAAAGGGAACCTGTCACCGGGATTTTGTGTATAGAGCTGAGGACATGGGTTGCTAGATCGCCGCTAACACATCCGCAATACCCAGTCCCCATAGCTCTGTGTACTTTTATTGTGTATAAAAAATTGATTTGATACATATGCAAATTAAGCTGAGATGAGTCCTGTACATGAGAGAGTCAGGGACCATATTAACCAAATATTAGCCAAAATATTAATAATTAATATTTCCTTTTACATTGGCGAGCCAGGCCCACTGCTAAGAATTTGTTTTTGTATTTGGCTTTGGTGAAAAATAATCGCTTACTCTGTGAACTAGTCAGGCAAGAGTGACGCGGTCAGTGGTTTCCCAGCATCCAGGGCCTGATAGTTCGGACAGGTAACACTTTTTTTTTAATCAGAGCTAAACATAAGGCAATATCTACAGCAGAGAACCAAAATCTTTAGATTTAGAACAATTTTTTGTTGCCTTTTACGAACCTTGAACATGTGCGAGCATTCCAGAAGAAGTCTAGTCACATATCGTCGCTTTCAGAAAACCATCGCTTTTGAAGCTGAAGAAGTCCACCTAGGCGGGAGAAGGCGTTCCGGGTACTAGAGGACCTCCTCCAAACAGCGAACCAAGGACAAGAAAGACAGCACCAGAGAACATGGCATCTCAACAAAACGTGAGTATGGACTTCACACTGAAACACCTAGAAAAACACAGCATATTTAACCCCATCCTCTCCACCACTTACAAGTCAGCAGAAATGCTGTGGTCCGATTTGTTGGCCTAGGCTTGTAGTTATGACAAACTCTGTATTAACAAATGGACGGTATTAAACAAGGCAACCAAACGGCTTCAGATGCTGGCCAAACTTGTGCATACATTTGACGTCAGCATTTGCAAGCCAAAGCATGTTGCACTGGTGTCTCAGTCAACAGAGACAATTCCTCCGACCATTCATTGCCAGTGCTGTGCCAGTAATTCGAACCAGGTTTCGGCATTGAGGGCATAGCTGGCAGAGAATGTACAATCTACCGTTGACCGAGACACGTAGGTGGCTAGAATACAGTCACAGTTAGTAGAGCTGCAGAGGCAGAGAAGGAAATAGAGGCTCAGTTGCTGAGATCAAGGCCTTCAAGGAACGGCCTGGCTCTACTAACGTCATGGTATCCAAATTGAATGACGAGATTGCTGCCAGGTCTCAGTTGATGATTGGCATGCAATACGTCATATACAATTTTAAAAAAATGGCCCCGGACCTTTCTTTTTCCTTAAAGTCAGGGCCAGAATCTCCCAACATTTTAGCCTGTCCAGAATAACAGAAATTGTTCCCTGACTTTGGGAAAAATAAATATTGTGAAGAGTGCGTTCCTGAAGTTGGAACAGTTGAGGAGAAGGGAGCACGACTGCAGTGTAGACAGACCTAAGTCATGCAGTGCAAACATCAGATGTTTTGCATGTGCTTGGCTTAGGTCATATAGTGAAACATTGCGAATCAGGTAAGCACAAAACACACAGGACAGGAAGCCAAGTCAGTTTTTTCAGGTGTGGGAACAAAGGACACATTGCAAGGAATTGCCCTTGAGCAAGTAATTGCAATGTGTCCATAAGCAGTAGCCAGGCAACAAATCATACGGTGGGGCCTAGTCAGCTTGGCAATAAAGGGCTTACCTCTCAGCAGCGTATGCTTCACCAGGCGCTGAGGGGTAAAAATGGCCAATCTAGGCTAGGAAATATTTGACACCCCTGTACTATTTGTTACACCGTTTTTTGACTGTGCATGTCCATGTCATGTGCTTTTGTTATCTGTTTGCATGTTTTTTCTTGATGTTGATGGCGGTAGTCCTTGATTACAAATATGTTTCACCCTGCTGATTTTTGTAGTTTGCATTCCCCACTGTCCAGTCGCTGCTGTTTTTGATTTATTCTTGCTTCTCCTTTGAGTAGAACTGTGCTATACTGTGGACTTAGGAAGGTGTTGGTTTGCGGACAGGTAGCATTTTCACATGGTATAGTGTGATGTTATTCTGTTATGTTATGTTATGTTACTAAGTCCTTGTATAGCGCTCTAGAGGAACTCAATCCGATCGAAGCGCTTGTCGATGGCTATATTGGTGGGCCCCTACGTCATCCTACACAAAAAGCCAGGTCTTAACCAACTTCCTAAATTCCAGGTAATTTGATGTTGTTCTAATGTGTTCTGGGAGGGAGTTCCAGATCTTGGGGGCCAATACTGAGAAACGTCTGTCCCCCCTTGTCTTGAGGCGGGTTCTTGGCACCGACAGAAGGGAGGCTGAGGTGGATCTCAGTTCTCTAGGAGGATGGTGACGTGTTATCTTTTTTTGCAGGTAGATGGGACCTGTTTTGTAGAGAGCTTTGTGTGTTAAGCAGCACATCTTAAACTGCACTCTCTCTTTCACTGGGAGCCAGTGGAGTTCCCTGCGTGCTTTTGTGACAGAATCTGTCCAGTCTAGTTTCTTGATGAGCCGGATGGCTCTGTTTTGACAGTGTTGCAGAGCTCCCAGATCTTTCTCTGGCAGCCCCGCATACATTGCATTACCATAGTCCAGGTGGGAGTTGACTAGAGCTCCCACCACGACCTGTCTGCATGTGTTGGGGAGAAATGGTAGGGCTTTTTTTAGAAGGAATAGGGCGAAGTTTGCTTTCCGTATTACTTCTTTAATCTGGGGACGGAGGCTCATTTCTTGATCCAAGATTATCCCCAGACTCTTTCCTTGTGTGGCGATGGCAACGTTTTCCCCAAAGATAGACGGGGCGGCAGCCTCAGGTGTTTTATGTAGTGCAATAAGCTCAGTCTTGGTCGGGTTGAGTTTGAGGTGGTTATGTGCTAGCCAGTTCCTGGCCTTATTTAGTCCTTCTTGCGTGAGCTTGTAGTCATCAGCGGATTTCGATACTCTCAAAAGGATCTGTGTATCGTCCGCATAAGACTCATAGCTGATGTTATACTCCTTCAGAATAGCGAGCAGAGGGCGGACATATATGTTAAAGAGTAATGGCGAGAGGGGAGATCCCTGAGGGACTCCCCACTCCACCTTCTCGACTGGGGAAAAGAATGAGCCCAGTTTGACTCTCTGAGTTCTGTTTTTCAGAAAGGAGTCAAACCAGGTAAGTCCGTGGCTATCTACTCCGATGTCAGCTTTTAATCTATTTAGGAGGATGGGATGACTGATAGTGTCAAAAGCTGCCGACATGTCTATGAGGACCAACCAGGTCCCCCCTCCCTCGTCTGCGACCCCTAGGGCTTCATCCCATAGGCTAACCAGGGCTGATTCCGTGCTGTGTGTTGGCCTAAAGCCCGACTGGTGTTCATCTAGAAGTCGATGCTTTTCTACGTGCAGCTGGAGTTGGCTTGCCACTGCTGTCTCCATGATTTTAGCTATTAGGTGGATGTTGGTAATCGGTCTGAAGTTGGCCATTATATTTATGTCTGCTCCTGGTTTCTTGAGGAGGGGAGTTATGATTCCTAACTTGAGAGTCTCAGGGACGTTGCCACTGAGAAAGGAGTCATTTATAATTGTTAGAATTAACGGGGCAATGGTGGTCGTGCATTCAATAAGAGATTTAGTTTGGATATTGGAGAGGGGATAAGTTGCTTTGGACATGTTTTTCATGCTTTTTGTTAGGTCTTCAAGTTTTAATGGGCATAGGGTGAAGGTGTGAGTCGGGTTTGTCACATTGTTCTCTATGGGGGGGACAGTTGCCTGTTGAGCTAGCAGGATGTCGCTTTGGTTTTGAGGCCATCGGGGTTAGCCAGATCGAAAATGATCTGAAAGATCTTTTTAGGCTTTTGAGCAGCGTTTTCGATCTCGCTAGCAAAATGATCTTGTTTGGCCTTAAAGATTGCTTTGTGGTAAATCGTCAATTGGGTCTTATATTTTAGCTGTGATTCTTCTATCGGATTTTTCCTCCATGCCCTCTCTAGTCTGTTGCATTCTATTTTCACTATTTTTAGTTCTCTCGTATACCACGGTGCTTTTTTCCCTGATTTCTTTACCAGTCTCAAGGGGGCAAGTTGGTCCGTCGTTTTTTTGACGATGTCGTCAAATTGTAATGTGAGTTTCTCACAGGGCAGTTTGAAGTCGATTTTACTGATGTGTTCTTCTAGGGTAGGTAGGATTTTGTCATATGTCAGGTTGTTGTTATTTCTTCGCCAATTTTTTTTTTCTCCTGTGGTTAGCTGCTTCATGTTAATTGGGATGTGGAGTTCGAAGGCTATGAGTCTATGGTCGGTCCAGAGCAATTCTTCTGGATCTTCTACCGTTAAGTTTAGATTTTTTTCAAAAATCGGATCGAGCAGGTGACCCGCTTTATGTGTGGGTTTGTCGACCCTTAAGGTGAGTTGGGCTAAGTCGAGCTGTGTGATAACTTTTTGGGCTGGGGTATCTTGCTTATCATTGAACCAAAGGTTAAGGTCCCCTAGAATAAGGAGTCTATGATGTTTTATTGTGAGATCCGTGGCCCATTCTATGAAGTTGTCTGTGAAATGAGTGCGGGGTCCTGGGGGTCTGTAACATAACGCTATTATTATTGTGTATTTATTTTCGATCGTCAAACGTGCTGTGAGTGTTTCCCATGATGGTTTTTCCGTAGGAAGGTTAATTTCTGCGCAGCCAAGGTCTCAGATCCGGACATGCAACACTGTTTTGCTCAAGGTGTTATACTGGGGACTGCAGACAGTGGGTTGCGGACAGGTAACCTTGGCACTAGATTCAGTGTGAGGTTACACTGTGCACTCACTTTTGTTGGTCCGATCAGGTAACACAACTCTGATTGGGATTGGATTCAGAGTGATACAGTACAGGATAACGGGGATCTCCCATGCCTTAGAAAAGGACTCCAATGTTTCATGGTGGGAGAGTCGGCTACAGTTCAAAGGCTACAATCTTGTGATACACCCCCTCGAAAGTTCTTCTGGTTCTGGTTAACATCATCTTCGGAGGGTCAAGGGACTTGCTTACCAGTTACACCAGAACTAGACAGAACTTCACGAAGTTAATTGGAGGAAGAGGCTCAGGACGTAACTCCAGTAAAATTCTCTAGCCAGGTACCTCATGGACACGAGAGACAGGGAAGGAGAAGGTTCAGGGTCTAACGTCTAAGAATCCCGAAAATCTTAGAACTTGCATATATGGTTATGGGGTTCGGTACAGGATTTCAAACTGGTCCTGAAACACCATAATGTCGTATTTGTATTGATTATATCACTGTCATATTGGTTTGAAAGTGTTGGGTGGGGACGGGATCAGTATCTTTTTTGTGTGAATGGGGAAAACAGTAGATCCCCTAGGGACAGGCCCCCTCCTTTACCAAGATATTTGCCACTTTAACCCCAAGAATGGTAAAGTTCATAAGGGATGGACTGAATGTCAGTAAGTGCGATGTTTTTTTCCGCAGTTAGAATTTAGGTACTATGACATCAGCTCTTACTCAAGAAATTCTGACCTGCCTGGTAAAGACCTACATATCTGTCCATGGGGGAACCTCCCCAACGCTTCAATCAAGATGAAAGGAGAAGTGTCGGATGAAAGTCATGCCGTTGCTAACAGGAGGCCATTCCATGGTGGACCATACCCCATAAAGAAGGTAATACCTGGATCGACCTCGAGACTGTGGGAGCAGCTGATACCTGAAGATCGACACTGACAGCAGAAATGAAAGGAGGGAAGTCCACAGTTGCTACGTGGATCAACCTAGAGCCTGTGAGAGTGAAGCCATTCCAGAGTCAGAAAAAGACTACATTGGGAGTGGCTGATACCTGAAGATCGACACTGACAGACGGTAAAGAGCCAAGGAAGTTCAGGAAAGAAGACGGTGTATTCTGTGGATGGAGACGTTTGGTTACGTTGAAGGGCAGGTCGGAGATGTTGGTCGCGATTTGGCAATGGGCCAAATTATACTTCAATCCTGTAAAAGTTAGTGTTTGTATCTGTTCTATCACATAGGTCCTTTCTCTGTGTACATCTGTGCACAGAGCTGCTGCTGGATACCTAAAAGAATTGGTTGCCTCGATCCTCAAAGAATATATATATCTCAAAAGAAAAGGTGTAGTATCAGCGCAGGAATAAAGGACATGGGGCAGAGTCAAGTAATAAGTACCTGTTCAGTCGAGTGTGGGTTTCTAGTATAGGGTTCAATCTTCACAGCACTAGACAGTGCAAGGTGGATAGCGAATCTTCCTGCTTAACTTAAAAAAACACGCGTGTCGCTCCAGCCGGCAGCAGGTGCGCGCACGAAGGAGCGTGATGGTAACGGAATCCGAAAGAGTAGCGTGTGACATCACAGCTGTAGTATGGACACTTCCAAGGACCAAAAAGCCAATCCTATACTTCAATCCTTCCTGAACTGTTACCAACGGTGAGTGGGGTTAAAGGGGAAAATATATCCCAACCCTCCCCTCTAACTTTATTGTCGTGTTCTCGATAACAAGGGGATTGTGGAGGGAAGTGCCTGGTAGGCGTATATATATAGATATATATGTATATGCCCCATTGTGTGTATGTATCTACAAACCGGATTCCAAAAAAGTTGGGACACTATTCATATCGTGAATAAAAACTGAATGCAATGATGTGGAGGTGCCAACTTCTAATATTTTATTCAGAATAGAACATAAATCACGGAACTAATCCCCAAAAAGTTGGGACAAGGCCATTTTCACCACTGTGTGGCATCTCCCCTTCTTCTTACAACACTCAACAGACGTCTGGGGACCGAGGAGACCAGTTTCTAAAGTTTAGAAATAGGAATGCTCTCCCATTCTTGTCTAATACAGGCCTCTAACTGTTCTATCGTCTTGGGCCTTCTTTGTTGCACCTTCCTCTTTATGATGCGCCAAATGTTCTCTATAGGTGAAAGATCTGGACTGCAGACTGGCCATTTCAGTACCCGGATCCTTCTCCTACGCAGCCATGATGTTGTGATTGATGCAGAATGTGGTCTGGCATTATCTTATTGAAAAATGCAGGTTCTTCCCTGAAAGAGATGACGTCTGGATGGGAGCATATGTTGTTCTAGAACCTGAATATATTTTTCTGCATTGATGGTGCCTTTTCAGACATGCAAGCTGCCCATGCCACACGCACTCATGCAACCCCATACCATCAGAGATGCAGGCTTCTCAACTGAGCGTTGATAACAACTTGGGTTGTCCTTGTCCTCTTTGGTCCGGATGACATGGCGTCCCAGATTTCCAAAAAGAACTTCGAATGGTGACTCATCTGACCACAGAACAGTCTTCCATTTTGCCACACTCCATTTTAAATGATCCCTGGCCCAGTGAAAACACCTGAGCTTGTGGATCTTGCTTAGAAATGGCTTTTTCTTTGCACTGTAGAGTTTCAGCTGGCAACGGCGGATGGCACGGTGGATTGTGTTCACTGACAATGGTTTCTGGATGTATTCCTGAGCCCATTCTGTGATTTCCTTTACAGTAGCATTCCTGTTTGTGGTGCAGTGTCGTGTAAGGGCCCGGAGATCACGGTCATCCAGTATGGTTTTACGGCCTTGACCCTTACGCACAGAGATTGCTCCAGATTCTCTGAATCTTCGGATGATGTTATGCACAGTCGATGATGATAGATGCAAAGTCTTTGCAATTTTTCACTGGGTAGCACCTTTCTGATATTGCTCCACTATCTTTCTGCGCAACATTGTGGGAATTGGTGATCCTCTACCCATCTTGGCTTCTGAGAGACACTGCCACTCTGAGAAGCTCTTTTTTATACCCAATCATGTTGCCAATTGACCTAATTAGTGTTAATTGGTCTTCCAGCTCTTCGTTATGCTCAAATTTACTTTTTCCAGCCTCTTATTGCTACTTGTCCCAACTTTTTGGGGATTTGTTGACACCATGAAAATTTGAATCAACGTATTTTTCCTTTAAAATGATACATTTACTCGGATTAAACGTTTGATCTGTCATCTACGTTCTATTACAAATAAAATATTGACATTTGCCATCTCCACATCATTGCATTCAGTTTTTATTCACAATTTGTTTAGTGTCCCAACTTTTTTGGAATCCGGTTTGTATATATGTGTATATATATATATATATATATATATATATATATATATATTGGGTCCTGTAGAGGGAAGTGTAGTAGATATTCCCTAGATTCAATTCACTATCAACTCTTCAGCCCACTAGTTGATACAAGCCCATGTTTACAGAAACACTGGTGCTGATAGCCTGCTGTAGGCCATGGCTTGCATTGTTAAGGTTTATAACAGCTGATCAGTATCTAGACCTCTTTTGTGCAGACCCCAAACAAGCTGTTGATGACATGCTAAACCTGTTTTTTATAGCCTGTGTTATACACACCTCTGCCCCATGGCCAAACACCTTCCCCCTACTTAAGATAAATAGTCCAGCATTGGGGACTAGGGAGAGCTCATCACCACAGGAGAGGATGAACTGAACAGCTCCTTGAAGGAAGAAGGGTTGAGCCGTGCAGTCCCTGCATTACCCCCTGGAATGGCTAATTAACCTTTTCCCTATACCACCAATGATCCCCTGAAATCATACAATAACCCCTGCTCTGAATTGCCCTGATTACCTTATATAAATATATATAGATATAGTAGTATTAATAGACTATAGACTTCTGATTGTTAATAAATTCCTTTATTGTTCAAAACACAGTTTATAGTCTTTTGTAGTCGCCACCGTAACATAGTGCATGTAGTTCAGGAAAAAGGTAGAGTAACAAGGAAGTTAGTTAGTATTTTATAGTATAAATAGTCTGAGTCATCAATAGATGACTCACGCCTATTTATAAATATTATTATTAATATTAACGCAAAATATTAATAATTAATATTTCCTTTTACATTTTTAATGGCATAGCACTGTTGAAAAAAGCTGCCAAAATCTTTAAAAATCTTTTTTTATTTATTTTTTATTAAAATTGAGTTTAAAAAAATACTCTTTCTGGCAGAATTGTCCATTTAATGATAAAGTCTGACAGGGTTACTGACAAATTCTGGTAGTTTTGGTATTGCATTATGTTAGGGATGTAGCAGAATTAGAAACAGTGTCACAGTGTGAATAAGGCTGACCTGAAATACATAACACTTGAATAGGTGTAAAACAGTTTTTGGAAGAGAGCAGTCTTTTTTTTTATCAAATCCTGTACTACTCACTAAAGCTTAAAAGCTTAAATATCCATTTCGTGATTTTTTTGTAAGAAAACTTCCATCCATAAAAGGATTGCGCTTCCATAGTTCAGCAAAATGTTTCACTGCTATCAAAATCTGTTACTAATTTAATAAACAACCTGTATTGATCGCTGTGACCTGATTTTCGTTCTTCTATGCATGAATTTCTGTGCAACACTAGCAAACAGTCAAATTACCAATGCTAAATTGATTACTTTCATGTAAAATAATAGTAACACAATGATTGGATATTGGCATTTATACTTTCCCCCTTCTCCTTGTCCTCTTTTACATTATCTTTTCATAGCGTCAGCAAAACAAGCAATACTATCTATGTGTTAATATTAAATTAAAACCAAAATAAGTTACATGCCACAAAAAGAAAACTAGAGTTCTGCAATTTTCTACATTGATCTAGAATACATAGGTCACTGCATTTGCATGATTTGCTGCAAATGTGTCTGCCCACTGAGGAATGGAGGACTTTTGGTATCAGCACTGTCAAAGGTCAATTCAAGAGAATTCAATCATTTTAAAGTAAATGGTCAATGCTGTTACATTTGCAAAGTGACTACTGAAGAGTGATTAAGATGCTAACATTTGCACTTGTCTTTGTCAAGAAAAATTAAAAGGTAAAGTAGAGACGAAGAAGGAACTTAAGATGTATCTATTTGTAAAAAAATAATAAGGTTAATATTAGTTCCCTCTTTTAAAAGTTGCACATTTTGAGAAAAAAGCTTGGACAACCCATACAATGCCTTCAAATAAGAATAAAAAATCTTATACTCGCCCGTTTCTCCAGCACTGTTCCCTTCTGTGCTCTTCCGGTACCCACCATACTGTTGGTTTTCCAACACCAGTGGTGATGTGCCTGGTTATGGCATGTGATCGCTGCAGCCAATCACTGTCCTCACCAGGCAGCAGCAATTCAAGTACAGCACTGTACATGTATACTGTAACTGAACAGAAACATGGGATTCAGCACTTCGCCACTGCAGCCAATCACTGTACTCAGCTGTACACTGGAGAACAGTGATTGGCTGCAGTGGTCACGTACCATAAACAGGCACATCACCGGTGCTGTTTGTAAACAAACAGCGGTGGGAGTACCAGTTCTGTGCTGCAGGATAAGCGGGTGAGTATATGATGGGTTACTACTTTAAAGGGGATATCCCATGATTAATGTAAAAACTGAAATTGGATATCATATAGTACATAACAGTCTCTTTGTAACAAATTAAGAACCAGCCCTTTACCTCACATGGATCCAAAGATATCCCCATTCATTGCTCTGCTAGATTTACATGTATTTCAAGCTGGCATCTTAGGAGGCGTGCACTCTCTCAGGGGCATGTCCTTTCTGCTGTAGCTGGTGGCAGTTAAAAAAAGGAACTGAGCATTTACTTCCATCTCAGTGAGGCAGGCGAAGAAATTAGAAAAAGAGCAAACAGCAGGTGGCGCAGTACAGACAGATTTCAGTGAGTAACTCGGTGGCTATACAAATTTTTTAACTACATTAAATTACAAAAGTATTCAGATCCAGGTGCTGGTTTGAAAAATGTAGAATGTTTTTTATGGGACAACCCCTTTAAGACATTAAGGGGATTGTCCAAGATTTTGAATTATCTTGGACAGCACCTTTAAATAATGGCTGCACTTCATGCTTTCTCTTTTCAATAATAATAATAATAATAATCCTCTATAAGTATTTCTCTCTCTAAGCACAGCATCTCACATGTTTCATGAATTTATGCAGATGAGAGAAAAACCATCTAGTGTGTTAACAGCAGACACATTTTGGATTATGGCCAGTAACCCTTTAGTGTAGCGCTTAGTCCATAAAGTCCTGCTGACACAGAGATAGCTATACTCTTTGCTTATCACTACTGGAAAATATCTGTCCAATAATATACATAGGAAACTAAATTGATATTATTATTATTATTTGTATTATTATTATTAATACAGTTAATAACTGTACTTTTATCATGTACTGTAAGCATTGTAAAAACAGTACTGTGGTGCTTAATGAGAACTTTCTGTCCTAGTGCCTGTCCAACTGGAGAAGTGCCAGCATAAAAAGTGCCCATCTGTCACCACCCATAGGGGAATATGTTTGTTTTTATATTGTACTTCTAATCAAAAGGAATGGATTCAAATAAAAAAAATATCCACCAAAGCCTGTTCTTTAAATATAATACATTGCATACTTGTGTTCTGAAGCAGTTTACATTTTTCTAAAATTAATAATTCATACTCTTATTAGGAAAACAAAACAATAGATTTTTTATGCTTTCATAGCCATTTTTCTTTTCATTTTCTGCTTGTAATTGGCTATGAAATAATGATCTAGGCCTGCAATGTATTTTAAAAGTATAATCTCATAATTTCCAGAAATCTTTGCCTGTAATAATTATTAATACCTCAACCCTTGTCGGAGAAATGTTTTATTCTTGATGTCATGGAGCAGGTATTAATGATCCACAGAGGACCGGAAATTACCATATCGGATGTGACCGTAGCTTTAATCCAGTAAACAATCCAACTGTTAGGGACACGGATGATTTGAATCAACAAGGGTGAAAAGATTTGGATAGTATGTGCATTAATGTTAATAGAAATAGATTATAGAGGAATATTTGTGATGTGACCTTCTGCACACTAATTGAAATAGTACTCAGAGTCAGCAGTGGAGTAATCAAGTTAAACATTGACTCATAAATCATCATGAAAAGTGCTGTCACAATTATTGCACTATATATCTGGCCAGTCTCACTAAAATGTCGGCTACAGCGATCTTTAGGTTAATAGGAACAGATATGGCATTTAAAGACTATTTGAATCAAATCTGCTGTGAGATGGGATGTGTTACTCTGTTAATTTACAGATAATTTGAAGTGATGTACTTAGAGGTAGCAGCACCGCATTGGAGCCTCTGCATGAATGTGAGAAGGTGCCATGTGTGTAAATGTATGCTTCCAGGGGTTTACATGATCATTTTACAGCCTGACACTCCAAACAGAAATGTGCTACACTCATTACACAGACAACCTTATCGAAGAAAGTGTACGCTATGTCGCCAATGCAATATTATTAGTGATCACAGAGTATTAGAAAAAGAGCAGTACAAACTCTGAGTAATCTCCCAAATGAAGTGCACAAATCTGACTTATAGTTCCCTCAAAATTGTAAGTAGCCTTTTGTGGGGGTCCATGGTCACCCAAACAGCCCAAACAATTTATTCAAATTGTGGTTTATGATAGATGATATGAAAGATAGATAGATATAGAGTAGAGATAGATTAATAGATAGATAGATAGATATAGAGTAGAGATAGATTAATAGATAGATAGATAGATAGATAGATAGATAGATAGATAGATAGATAGATATGCCATAGAAAGATAGATAGATAGATAGATAGATAGATCTTAACAATGACCACTGAACAGTAAATTTGGTTCTAGTTAGCAAATATGAGTCTGCTGTGGTTGGTACGACTGCATGGTGACCAATAATTACCATTACACATGTTGATAATGTTTTTAATTGTGCTCACATTTATGTCTTCTCGGAGTATTACTTTTCCAAGGTTTAACCTGCCTGATAATGTCTTGTTATTCGATTTTTATTAGAAACAAATAAAATAAAAAGATTCTCCAGGTTTTTAGTGCAGTTTTTTGCTATCTAGGGGTAGAACACCCTTAGAAACACTGTACCTGGAGTGTGATGTCTTTTAAGAAAAACAGAGGGAAGAAATGCCCCAGAACAATTTACATGGAGTGTGTAGTGTGTTTGTCATCAGTGATGCACACTGGAATAGAAGTAGAATATAGTGCTCCTTCTGCATCAATAGACAAGGCTATGAGTAGAAAACATTAACCCCTTCCCGACACATGACGTACTATTACGTCATGGAAGCCACTGCATTCCCGCAATTTGACGTAATAGTACGTCATGGTGATCGGGTGGGCACCGGAGCGGTGCACGCGCGATCACTGCAGGGGCCCGGCAGTCCCTGTTGTATCCGCCGGCATCGGTGTAAAAGCTGATGCCGGCGGATTAAACCCTTGTATGCCACGGTCCGTGCTGACCACAACATAGAAGGGGTTTGTGGAAGCGCGGGGACTCGATGTGTCAGAAGGCAGCCCAATGCTGTGCAGAGGCTGCCCAATGCCTTGCACGGCATCGGGACCTCCCTTCTATGGGTGCCGAGGAGATCCAGCCTCAGGGTGGGTCTCCTAGGCAACCTGTTAGTGTATGATTCAGTGTCATACACTAACAGGCAATGCATTACAAAACAGATGTATTGTAATGCATTGCAGAGGGGATCAGATGCCAAAAAGTGAACATTAGAAATAAAGTAAAGAAAAAAAACATTAAAAAAAGTGTTTTTAATAAAATGAATAAAGTTTTTAAGTAAAAAAACGAAAAAAAAAACCTTTCCCATTATTTTATAATAAAAAACAGAAAAAAAAACACATATTAGGTATCGCTGCGTCCGTTATGACCGGCTCTATAAATATATCACATGATCCACCCTGTTCGATAAACACCATAAAAAAAAGATAAAAACAATCTTACATCACAAAAAGTGTGATACCAAGCGATCAAAAAGGCGTATGCCCCCAAAAGTAGTACTAATCAAACCGTCACATCATGTCACAAAAAATGAGCCCCTACCTACGACAATCGGTCACAAAATAAAAAAGCTATCACTCTCAGACAATGGAGACACTAAAATATGATTCTTTTTTGCTTCAAAGCTGGTATTATTGTGCTAAAGTGAAATAAATAAAATAAAAAGTATACATATTAGGTATCGCCGCGTCCGTAACAACCAGCTCTATAACAATATCACATGACCTAACCCCCTCAGGTGAACACCGTAAAAAAAATAAAAATAAAAACAGTGTAAAAAAAGCCGTTTTTGTCACCTTACATGACAAAAATTGCAACACCAAGCGATCAAAAAGGCATATACCCCCCAAAATAGTTCCAATCAAACTGTCACCTCAAACTGTCACCTTTAGACCTTACCTAAAGCAATCGGTCAAAAAATAAAAAAGCTATGGCTCTCAGACTATGGATACACTGAAATATAATTATTTCGGTTTAAAAAATCCTATTATTGTGTAAAACTTAAATAAATAAGAAAAAGTAGACATATTAGGTATTGCCACATCTGTAACGATTTGCTCTATAAAAAAGTTAACCTCAGGTTAAGGCCTCTTTCACACGACAGTATGTCCATTTCAGTGTTTTGCGGTCCGTTTTTCACGGATCCGTTGTTCCGTTTTTTGCTTCCGTTGTGGTTCCGTTTCCGTTCCGTTGTTCCGTTCCGTTTTTCCGTATGGCAAATACAGTATACAGTAATTTCATATAAAAAATTGGGCTGGGCATAACATTTTCAATAGATGGTTCCGCAAAAAACGGAACGGATACGGAAGACATACGGATGCATTTCCGTATGCATTCCGTTTTTTTGCGGACCCATAGACTTTAATGGAGCCACGGAACGTGATTTGCGGCCAAATATAGGACATGTTCTATCTTTAAACGGAACGGAAAAACGGAAATACGGAAACGGAATGCACACGGAGTACATTCCGTTTTTTTTGCGGAACCATTGAAATGAATGGTTCCGTATACGGACCGTATACGGACCGCAAAAAACGGCCCGCAAAACGGAAAAAAAAAACGGTCGTGTGAAAGAGGCCTAAGGCATGCATACGGAATGCATACGGAAATGCATCCGTATGTCTTCCGTATCCGTTCCGTTTTTTGCGGAACCATCTATTGAAAATGTTATGCCCAGCCCAATTTTTTATATGAAATTACTGTATACTGTATTTGCCATACGGAAAAACGGAACGGAACAACGGAACGGAAACGGAACCACAACGGAAGCAAAAAACGGAACAACGGATCCGTGAAAAACGGACCGCAAAACACTGAAATGGACATACTGTCGTGTGAAAGAGGCCTAACGCTGTAAAAATAAATAAATAAAAACTGTGCCAAAACAACCAATTTTTTCATCACCTTGCCCCATAAAGGGTAATAATGAATGATCCAAAAATCTATATGTACCCAAAAATGGTACCAATAAAAAAGTCAACTCTTCCTGCAAAAAAAGAGCCACTGCACAAGATAATCAGCAGAAAAAAAAATAGGGCGTTCAGAAAAAGGAGATTAAAAAAAATTGGTTTTCAAAAATGCTTTATTATGTAAAAATGAAACAAACATCATATAAAGTAGACATCATTGCATCCGTAACAACCTGCTCTATAAAATAGCGCATGATCTAACCTGTTGAATGAATGTTGTTAAAAATAAATAAATCACTGCGAAGGGTGCACCACAATGAAATGCAACTGACAGATGTTGTCAGTTGCATTTCATTGTGGTGCACCTTTCGCAGTGATTTATGTATTTTTATATTTGCATCCACACATTATTCCATCTTGTGTAGGATGCCAATGTGGTGCATGTGGTCCTCTGCCGACATCCTCCATTGTATGCATTTTTGCTGGGGATTGCCGTTAGCAACGGATCACATGCGGAGGTATTGCTCCACTGGTTATAAACACGCCACAGTGTTTGGTGTTTTTGAGCATTTCCTCCTATTTAGGCCACTTTATTTCAGTTATTTTTTTTATTAAAAATAAAAGTGGTGCCAAAACATAAATTTTTGGGTTACTCTGCCTCACAAAAACGTAATATAGAGCAATTAAAAATCATATGCACCCCAAAATAGTACCAATAAAACTGGCACCTTATCCTGTAGTTTCCAAAATATGGTCACTTTTTTGAGTTTCTACTGTAGGGGTGCATCAAATGGGACATTGCATCTAAAAACCAGTTCAGCTAAATCTGCCTTCCAAAAACCATATGGCGTTCCTTTCCTAGTGTGCCCTGCCGTGTGGCCATACAGCAGTTTACGACCAAATCTGGGGTGTTTCTGTAAACCGCAGAATCAGGATAATAAATATTGAGCTTTGTTTGGCTGTTAACCCTTGCTTTGCTACTGGAATTTTTTTTATTAAAATGTAAAATCTGCAAAAAAAGTGAAATTCTGAAATTTCATCTCCATTTTCCATTAATTCTTGCGGAACACCTAAAGGGTTAACAAAGTTTGTAAAATCAGTTTTGAATACCTTGAGGGTTGTAGATTCTAAAATGGGGTCATTTTTGGGTGGTTTCCACTATGTAAGCCCCACAAAGTGACTTCAGACCTGAACTGGTCCTTAAAAAGTGGGTTTTGGTAATTTTCTGAAAAATTTCAAGATTTGCTTCGAAACTTCTAAGCCTCTAACGCCCCCAAAAAATTAAATGTCATTTTTAAAATGATCCAAACATGAAGTAGACATATGGGAAATGTAAAGTGATAACTATTATATGAGGTATCACTATCTATTATAAAAATAGAGAAATCAAAATTTGAAAATTTGGGAATTTTTCTAAAGTTTTGGTATATTTGGGATTTTTTCAAAAATAAAGGTGAAATATATTGACTCAAATTTATGAGTATCATGAAGAACAATGTGTCATGAGAAAACATTCTCAGAATGGCTTGGATAAGTAAAAGTGTTCCAAAGTTATTACCACATAAATTGACACATTTAAGATTAGCAAAAAATGGCCTGGGCAGAAAAGCTAAAACTGGCCCGGGGTAGAAAGGGTTAATGGTTTGAAATGAGTAAGAAAAGTCTGCTTTGGACATAGACATGTTCAATTTTTATTTTTTATTGTCCTTGGATGCTGAATGGACACTTTCTTGTTCTTCTATTCAAAGAGATTTACTATTAGTGACCCATACTCCCACCACTTCTGGCAATCAGCAGTCAGAACCAGGCACAGGAACACCACAGCTCCATACACAGTATAGCAGCCGAGCCTGGACACTGCACTGCTGCTCTCATTCATGGAAACTACAACATAAGTGTGAATAGAATCTAAAGCTATTTGGGTTAAGCTAGTTATACATAAATAAAGTTTATTATAGCCAAAATTTCCACAAAACAGAGAGCACCTTATACTGAAACACATTATATAGTTCTGCAACTTTCACCCCTTCAGAAATGGGCCATTTTCTGTTGTTTTGTTTAAATTTTTTACTCTAAGCCTAACCAGAGCAATAAGGGCTCATGCACATGGTTGTTGCCCGGCTGTGCTCATATTGCGGCCCGCAAACAACGGATCCGAAACATGCGGGCACCGGCAGAGTGTACCTCGCATCACGGATGTGAATCCATTTACTTGAATGAGTCCACAATCCGGAAGATCCAGCGTGGAACAGAGGAATGGAACCCCACTATGGAGTGCTTCCATGGGGTTTCTGTCTGTGCATGCACTAATTTTTTGCAGTGTGGATGAACCACATACCCATTAAAGTTGAATAGGTCTGGATGCCTCTGCGGAATCCGCATGGTTGTTGCCCGTGCAATAGGGATCAATGGCCGTGTGCATGAGCCCTAACTCTTTTATTTTTCCATTGACATAGCCATTTATATAGTTTTTCTTACATTATAATATTAAAAAAAAAAAACTTTGGAAAAAACTATTGTTTTCTTTGCATCACCATTTAATAACTATTTTTATTTTTCAGTCTACGGAGCTGTGTGAGAGCTAATTTTTTGCAGGATAATCTCTTGTTTTTATTGGTACTGTGACTTTTTAATCACTTTTTCTAAAAAAATTGGGGGAGGTAAAGTGAGAAAAAATTGGCAAACTGGCCAATTTACCTTTACACCATTTGCATATGGCATAAATATTTTTAGATTTTAATAGTACAGGTGTTTTTGCATACAGAGATGCCTATGGGGGAGTGGTTCCAGCCCTGGAAGCGCTGCACCTCTGGGGTTTTGGCTTTCTGATGCCGCGGTGTCACATTTGACCCCTATGTGAGCGTGCAGAGCTAGTCATCAATCATGGATTAGAACCACCTACTGGACTCCTGAACATAGGATAAACAGAGACTTAAGTAAAAAACACGTTATAGTGAATCTTTTCCCATAAAACTATATATCATTCTGCTCAGCTCCTTCTGCTCTATAAAATGCTGCCTCAATATCACCCAATATACAGGTCCTTCTAAAAAAATTAGCATATTGTGATAAAGTTCATTATTTTCTGTAATGTACTGATAAACATTAGACTTTCATATATTTTAGATTCATTACACACAACTGAAGTAGTTCAAGCCTTTTATTGTTTTAATATTGATGATTTTGGCATACAGCTCATGAAAACCCAAATTTCCTATCTAAAAAAAATAGCATATTTCATCCAACCAATAAATGAAAAGTGTTTTTAATACAAAAAAAGTCAACCTTTAAATAATTATGTTCAGTTATGCACTCAATACTTGGTCGGGAATCCTTTTGCAGAAATGACTGCTTCAATGCGGCGTGGCATGGAGGCAATCAGCCTGTGGCACTGCTGAAGTGTTATGCTGAAGTGTTATGGATGCTTCGATAGCGGCCTTAAGCTCATCCAGAGTGTTGGGTCTTGCGTCTCTCAACTTTCTCTTCCCAATATCCCACAGATTCTCTATGGGGTTCAGGTCAGGAGAGTTGGCAGGCCAATTGAGCACAGTAATACCATGGTCAGTAAACCATTTACCAGTGGTTTTGGCACTGTGAGCAGGTGCCAGGTCGTGCTGAAAAATGAAATCTTCATCTCCATAAAGCTTTTCAGCAGATGGAAGCATGAAGTGCTCCAAAATCTCCTAATAGCTAGCTGCATTGACCCTGCCCTTGATAAAACACAGTGGACCAACACCAGCAGCTGACATGGCACCCCAGACCATCACTGACTGTGGGTACTTGACACTGGACTTCAGGCATTTTGGCATTTCCCTCTCCCCAGTCTTCCTCCAGACTCTGGCACCTTGATTTCCGAATGACAAGCAACAGTCCAGTGCTGCTTCTCTGTAGCCCAGGTCAGGCGCTTCTGCCGCTGTTTCTGGTTCAAAAGTGGCTTGACCTGGGGAATGCGGCACCTGTAGCCCATTTCCTGCACACGCCTGTACACAGTGGCTCTGGATGTTTCTACTCCAGATTCAGTCCACTGCTTCCGCAGGTCCCCCAAGGTCTGGAATCGGACCTTCTCCACAATCTTCCTCAGGGTCCGGTCACCTCTTCTCGTTGTGCAGCCTTTTCTGCCACACTTTTTCCTTCCCACAGACTTCCCACTGAGGTGCCTTGATACAGCACTCTGGGAACAGCCTATTCGTTCAGAAATTTCTTTCTGTGTCTTACCCTCTTGCTTGAGGGTGTCAATGATGGCCTTCTGGACAGCAGTCAGGTCGGCGGTCTTAGCCATGATTGCGGTTTTGTGTGATGAACCAGGCTGGGAGTTTTTAAAAGCCTCAGGAATCTTTGGCAGGTGTTTAGAGCTAATTAGTTGATTCAGATGATTAGGTTAATAACTCGTTTAGAGAACCTTTTCATGATATGCTAATTTTTTTAGATAGGAATTTTGGGTTTTCATGAGCTGTATGCCAAAATCATCAATATTAAAACAATAAAAGGCTTGAACTACTTCAGTTGGTGTGTAATGAATCTAAAATATATGAAAGTCTAATGTTTATCAGTACATTACAGAAAATAATGAACTTTATCACAATATGCAAATTTTTTTAGAAGGACCTGTATTCAATGTGAAAGGTTCCCTTTAAATCTCAAAGAGATGAGCAAACCAATTCATTTGGTTTCAACTTCGTTCCTTAATCAGCCTGCTGGAGCAACAAGGACTGTCCCTGCTGCTCAAGAGATTTGATTGACAGGGCCAGACATCTTGCTTGGACCTTTCAATCTCGTGCCTGCAATACTGTGTCGTGTAGCAACACAAGCCCAGAGGCTTTGTTGCTGTTATGTGAGAAGCACAGATTCCAACTGCGCATGTGCCACTACACTTCAGGGTGTACTGCTGATTTCTGCCCCTGTCAATAAACAGGGAAACGGAAGTCTCTTGAGCCGAGGGGACAGCCCCTTGCTGCTCAAGCAGGCTGAGTGAGGAACAAATTTAATTCAAACAATTTGATTCGCTCATCTCTACTCAGTAGAATCACAAGTTAATAAAAAGTAGTAGAAACTCAAGCACCAGATTTATCATATTTACAATGTAAATACAGACTTTGATTGCCAGCTTTAACATGCATGAAAAGACTGCAGAGTAGGGAGCAGCAAGAAAAGGTAGGAATAACCATTCCGATGACAGCAGTTAAATGCAAGATGGCTCCCACACTATCTCATTGGGAATTCTAAAGACACAAGTTGTTAACAGTTTGCATATTAATAAAACCTCTTGCTGCTAAAATGGAAACTGCCATAAATGTCCCTCATGAACAGACAGTAATTGCTAACATAAAGATGTAGGTGATTTGAGAAACCAATCACTCTCCGAGCGGAACATAATAAGCAATATGTACATATAAAAAACAAGGCAGAAAATGCGAAAAATGTTAATGCTGTTTTTCATTTAACATTTTATTTTGCATCAGTATGGAGTGACCTGGTGATTCCAACACATTGTAGTGTGCGATCATTTAAAATATGTGTCTGTAATTGTACCTGAAGAACACCTCATAAACCCTCTCTCACCCCACTTTTATGAATCATAAAGGTTAATGTGGCTTCTCCGAAAGTAAAAGATCTGGTTAGAGCCATTTGCAGATTCACATTAAACAAAGATGGGAAGAAGCTGAAATAATTCACTTGCTAATTTTGTTTTTCTTTCCATTCATGCACTTTACAGAAATGTTATAAGACATTCTGTGTATTAATATCAATTGCAGTTACTCAAATGCAACTTAAAAATTCATTTTGCAAGGATTTATACTGATATACAAAAATACATAAAAGCTTGATAAAAGCTCATTGAAACCAAAACAGGAATAAAGCTTTAACCATTGAAGGATTACTGCTTTCCAAATATAGACACTATGTATTGGGCTTTGAACCCAATCTAAGGAATAGGCACTGCAGGTTACACTGAAGCAAAATCCAACGCATTAATAATATTAGATTCTACACATTAATAATATTAGATTCTACACATTAATAATATTAGATTGCTGTTAGCATCAGTGATAAGCGGCAGGGGCAATATTCGAATTTGCGATATTTCACGAATATTGGGGCAAATATTCGTCATATATTCACAAATTCAAGAATTCTTGATCTCCAATCATTATTTTCTTGATTACGAAAATCAGCAATCGGAAAGTTTGCAATAAAAATTTGCGATAAAATTTTGTGATGAGAAAATTTGCAATCAACACTACTCCTAAAGTAAATTATTTTGCAGCCTTCTCATTGGCCCCACAAGCAGTGAGGGATCATGGGTACTGATGAAAAAAATTCTGGAATATTTGCGATTATGAAGATATAGCACTATATTCTAGATATTCACGAATTCTCGAATTTCCAATATTCACGATAAAAATTCGCGATTAGAATATTCACGATCAAAACTAGTTGGCATGTCATGCCAATTACCACTGAAATGCATATGGAGGTCTCCCATCTGTCCCAACCTCCTTAAAGTGGTATTCCAGGATTAGCTAGTATTTTCAGCTGCATATCATTTTGCTGCATTTTTTGCAGTGATTTTTGTATGTATATTTTTTCATCTGCACAATGTATCATTTTGTGTAAGATGTTCTTGAGGTGCATGTGGTCCGCCCCGGCATCCTCCATTGTACGCATTTTTTGCTGGGGATTGCCGTTGTCTGCGGACCGCATGCGGAGGAATTGCTCCCCCGGTTATAGACACGCTACAGTGTCTGGGTTTGGAGCATTTTCACCCGTTTAGGCCACTTTATATTTGCCACTTTATATTGTTGGTAACATTCTTTTGCACCTGGTAGCTTCTATGTCACATGGTCTGCTGTGGGTGCGGCTCACAACTTTATCCTACCTCACAGTGCATTGGTGATACCACTATGGAGGCATGTGAGAGTCTGGCTGTGAGTTGGTTTCTAGCACTGATTCAGACCCTGTTCACACACCACGGGCAGTTGAGTGGTAGGACCCCATGTGTGCTGAGACATCGTGACGTTGTGCATGAGGGGCTCTGATATGTTTCTGACTGGAAGATATTGGCAAAGTTCTCAGCTTTTAACATCAGCCTGAGGAATTAGCCAGTATTGTGAGTTACGTATCATTTTGGTGCATTTTTTGCAGTAATTTTGGTTTTCTAGAATTACTTTGGTTTTCAACAGATATGCTCACGTAGTTGCTTACCTCATGTATATCTTCCCCATATTTTTTTCAATTTGGTGTCTTCTGACCCGTTTTCAACATGTACATGTCACGGAAGGTGTTACAGAAAACTAGAAGACACAAATAAATGAACAGACTTATCTGTAGAAGCATCAGTTGTAGCATCCAGCATGCACACACTCCAGGAAGTTGTATAAACCGTAAAGTGATGCAGTATGGGAGGGGATTTAAAGGGATGCAATCAGTGCAACTAGGTGACAGCTGAGAGAGGGAAACGAGATGACAAAACGAAAGCAAAACAAAAGAACCTCAAGCAGGAGGTTTTGAAGAACGTCTGTCAGAGCTCCTCAGATGTCTGGCGGTGACAGTACAGTGGGGAAAATAAGTATTTGAGACACTGGCGATTTTGCAAGTTTTCCCTACCTACAAAGAATAGAGAGGTCTGAATTTTTATCAAAGGAACACTTTAACTTCAACTTTAACTGACAGAATAAAAAAAAAAAAATGAAAATCATATTGTATGATTTTTAAATAATTAATTAGCATTTTATTGCATGAAATAAGTATTTGATCTCTTACCAACCAGCAAGAATTCTGCTTCTCACAGACCTGTTAGTTTTTCTTTAAGAAGCCTTCCTACTGTGCACAAATTACATGTATTATTGCACCTGTTTGAACTCATTAACTGTATAAAAGACACCTGTCCACACACTCAATCAATCACACTCCAACCTCTCCATCATGGCCAAGACCAAAGAGCTGTCTAAGGACACCAGGAACAAAATTGCAGACCTGCACAAGGCTGGGATAGGCTACAAAACAATAGGCAAGCAGCTTGGTGAGAAGGTAACAACTGTTGGCGCAATTATTAGAAAATGGAAGAAGCACAAGATGACTGTCAATCTTCCTCGGTCTGGGGCTCCATTCAAGATCTCGCCTCTTGGAGTAAGGATGATTCTGAAAAAGGTCCGGAATCAGCCCAAAACGACATGGGAGGACCTGGTCGATGACCTTAAGAGAGGTGGGGCCACAGTCTCAAAGATTACAGCTAGTAACACACTACGCCGTCATGGATTAAACTCCTGTGGGGTAAGGGTAGGGTAGGGTAAGAAGGATGAGTACAACCCCAAGAACACCTTCCTAACCATGAAACATGGGGGTGGAAACATCATACTTTTGGGGTGCTTTTATGCAAAGGAGACAGGATGACTGCACCGTATTGAAGGGAGGATGAAGAGCATTTAAGATTAGTGTTTTTTACGGTTACTCCCCGGCTAGCTGGGAGCTGGACCGCTTGGATAGTCTGGATCTCGTTTGAGGGAGAGAGAGAAGCCGCTTCGTCGCGACATCCATAAGGATCCTGTAAATGTAGAACAATCCCGGTAACGATCTTTCGGCTAGGATAATCCTTCCCCCTCCACAACGAGTCGAGGCTGCGATTTGAAGGTTAAGCAAGAGCGATGTTTATTGACCGGGGTCTCCTTTTATGCAATCCTGCCCTGGAAAGGGCTACATTTACATGATTACCACAATACACAATCACAATGTCTGGTACAACCCCCACATCTCCTCCCCTCAGAGAAGCCTTCAACATAATTAACCCACACACAATGTTACCCAGTTCTGGATGTACCCCAAAAGCAGGGGGTACATCTTTACATTCGGTATCCTCAGACAGTCCTGGTGTAGGGGAACAACATATCCAGAATCCGGCTCCGTCGGTCCAGGGTTCGGGAGTTACGGGTCCAGAAGTCCGGACCGACCGCACAGACTTTTCAGCCGAAAATGGTTCCCAAGCTTTGGTCCTGCGGCCGGTCTCCGCTCATGCCGGTCGGTCGGCAGCCCCCAGCACGAATCTACGCTGTCCTGAGGACTCATCGCTGCTCGCCTGTCTGCGCATCCGCCCTTAGATCCAGGCGACTGCTGGCACCCACCGCTGTTCGGGCGTAAGACGGCCGCGACCACGTGCAAGGTCCCGAAATGGCGGCTACCCATGCCCAACACAAAGGACTCGTGCCGGACCATGCGAATGGCTGAAAACAGAGCTGGGAGGCAAAATAGCACTTAATTGTACACAGTGTAACTAACAGTTTTGTAACAGTGTAACTAACAGTTTTGTAACAGTGCTCCCTTTTTGTGGAACACTCTGGCAGACACTGTCTGACCCCTTCGGGGCAGACTAAGGCTGTCCAGAGCGCTGGTTATGCTGGGCTAAGGTCTGTTTGTCTGGACAACCCGCCGGCGTTGCCATTCTGTTTCCCAGGTCTGTAGGTAATGGTGAAGTTGAAGGGTTGTAATGATAGACTCCAATGTAAAAGTCTGCCGTTATCCCCCGAGACCCGGTTTAGCCACACCAACGTGTTATGGTCGGTAACCAGAGTGAACTCTTGTCCATACAAATAGGGAGTCAATTTCTTTAGTGCCCACACCAAAGCCCAACACTCTTTTTCTACCGCTGCATAGCTGACTTTGCGTGGCAGGAGCTTACGGCTGATGTAGACAACTGGGTGCTCCCCTCCGTCTTCGCCTACTTGGCTGAGGACAGCTCCCAGCCCAAACAAGGAAGCGTCTGTATGGATGATAAAATGTTTGTTAAGGGCTGTGGCCGCCAAGACGGGAGCGTTGACAAGAGCAATTTTGAGAGCTTGGAAAGACGTTTCACAGTGGGGAGACCACAGGACCTGTCGAGGTAAGTTTTTCTTGGTCAGGTCAGTCAGGGGTTTGGCAAGTGTGCTGTAGTCTGGTACAAACCGTCTGTAGTACCCTGCTGTGCCCAGGAATGCTAGGACCTGAGTCTTAGTGGTGGGGGTGGGCCAATTGGCGACAGCTTCTATCTTGGCCGGCTCTGGTCGCTGTTTCCCATACCCCACCCGGTGACCCAGGTACTGTATCTCGGCCATCCCAAAGTGGCATTTTTCTGGCTTCAGAATCAGGCTTGCAGCCCGGATCTGATCCAGAACCATTCCTACGTGAGCTAAGTGGTCCCCCCAGGACTCACTGTGGATCGCTATGTCGTCCAGGTATGCACAAGCAAACTCTGGAAGCCATCCAGGAGCCTATCGACCAAGCGCTGGATTGTAGCTGGGGCATTCTTCATCCCAAACGGCATTACCTTAAAATGATATAAACCGAACGGGGTGACGAATGCCGACTTGGGGACAGCCTCCTGGGCCAGGGGAATCTGCCAGTAACCCTTGCAGAGGTCGATGGTGGTCAGATAATTTCCCCTGGCTATGCGATCGAGTAGCTTGTCTACTCTGGGCATAGGGTAAGCGTCCGTCACTGTCTTTTCATTGAGCCTCCGATAGTGTACGCAAAATCGGGTTGTACTGTCTTTCTTGGGCCCCAGGACCACTGGAGAAGCCCAGGGACTATCAGAGGGCTCAATTACCTTGAGTTGGAGCATCTCATCGATCTCTTTCTTCATCTCTGCCCTAACTGCCTCAGGGATTCGGTAAGAAGCCTGGCGTAAAGGAGCTTTTCCCGGGGTATCTACCTGGTGGGTGGTTAAGGTAGTGTACCCTGGCTTCTGGGAGAAAGTGGGGCTTTTAGACTGCAGGAGTTGGTTAAGCTGCTCCCTTTCAGTGGGGCTAAGTCGGTCCCCTATCTTGACCTGAGCTACTATATCTGCGTGGGGGCTTTTTTCTAACAGATCTGGAATGGGTAGACTGTCGGGGTCTTCCTGAGGGGGACAGCATGTGGCCGTCACGTTCTCCGGCCGCTCAAGATATTCCTTGAGCATGTTCACATGGAATGTCTTTCTAAGATTGCTGTCATGGCAGCTAGCTATTACGTAGGTGGTGTCTCCCCTTTTCTCCACTATCTGATAGGGGCCCTGCCAGGACGCCTGTAATTTGTCTGTCTTAACTGGCTTAAGCACTAACACCTTTTGCCCTAGGGTAAAGATTCTCTTTCGGGCCCCCCGATCGTACCACACCTTCTGTCTTCTCTGGGCCGATTGGAGGTTAGCCTGCACTGATTTGGCTAATTGCTCCATTCGGTCCCTGAGTTCCAGCACGTACGGCACAATGGGGACACCGTCAGTCTCCATCTCTCCCTCCCAGTGCTCCCGGATCAGGTTTAGGGGTCCCCGTACTTTTCTTCCGTAGAGCAACTCGAAGGGCGAAAACCCGGTCGTTTCCTGGGGCACCTCCCGATAAGCAAATAGGAGGTGCGGCAGAAAACGCTCCCAGTCTCGGTATTCCTGAGTAAATGTTTTGAGCATTTGTTTGAGGGTCCCATTGAACCTCTTACAAAGTCTGTTTGTCTGGGGGTGGTATGGAGAGCTCAGGAGGGACTTAATTTTGCAAACCTGCCAGAGTTGCTGAGTCAATTCGGCCGTGAATTGGGTGCCTTTGTCGGACAGGATTTCTTTCGGAAATCCTACCCGGGAAAACACCTGCACCAACGCATTCGCTACCGTATCCGCTTGGATGTTGGATAGGGCTACAGCTTCCGGGTACCTGGTAGCATAGTCAACTACTGTAAGAATGTAGCGCTTACCGGAGGGACTAGGGGTAGCCAGCGGTCCCACTAGGTCAATAGCAACCCTGCTGAAGGGTTCCTCCACAATGGGCATATTTACTAAATGAGCTTTAGGGTGATCGCCTCTCCTCCCTACTCGTTGGCACACATCGCAGGTCTTACAATAAGTCCTAACATCAGCGTGTACCCCTGGCCAAAAGAATGTGTGAGTAATGCGGTGTAGTGTGCGGGTTACAGCTAGGTGGCCTGCCAAGGGAATGTCGTGTCCTATCTTGAGTATTTCTCGACGGTATTTGTGGGGCACTACCAGCTGTCGCCTCTGCTGCCCCCTTTTCTCCGTCAAGCGATATAGCTTTCCCTTTTCCCATAAAAAGGTTTCGTTATCTGACCCGCTCCCTCCGGTCTCTGCTCGTTCCCGGTACTTTTGTAATGTCGGGTCAGTCTTAGACTCTGTCTCGAAAGCATCTGGGGTGTCCCAGGGTATGGGACCTAATGGGTCAGTAGCTGTCGGCGTAGGTCTTACCTGTGTCTCCCGCACCGGTGAGAGTTCTTGCTCCGTTCGGGCTTGGGCTCGGGTAGTTCCTGGGTTCGCCTCATTGTTGTCCACTGGAGCATAGGCAGAAGTCATGGGGCCCAAATCGTTGCACAGTAGTACTTCGGCAGGTAAATTATCCATTATGCCCACGTTTACGGCCCCCTTTACGGCTCTGGACCAGTGTAATGGTAGCCCCCGTGTCTCTTAACCCTCGGTAGATCGCCCCTCGAGCCATACCTTCTGCCGATGGTGCTGGCGGTTATCCAAAGCAGCATATACCGGATCTGCTTCGTGAAGTGGTCCCAAATATTCCTCCATAGGGGCCTCTTGGTTAACACAGAGTGCCCCGGCAGGACGAGATGACCCAGGGGGGTGATTATAATTCCGGGGGGTCTGGTGTGCATTAAGGGGGCAGCTAGCCATGAGGTGCCCTGGTTGCTTGCATCGGTAGCAGGTCAGTCTGGGACGATCAGAGTTGTTACTCGGTGGTCCTGAGTACCGTACGGGCCCCGCGGGCACCGGGGCTCGGAATTCGGTACGTGGCGGCGTACGGTAACCATCTTTGTGTTCGACCCGTGCTGGGGTTTGGTAGTTCGTGGGTTCATGTAGACGGGAGTCGTAATGTTCATCGGCCAATTTGGCTGCTTCTTCTAAGGTAGAGGGTCGTCTGTCTTGCAGCCATTCCTTCCCCTGCTGCTCCATGTCGTTATAAAAATGTTCTAAGAGAAATAATAGTAAAATTTCCTCACCAGTCACAGCTTTACTTCCGCTCATCCAGTGATTTGCCGCTCTTCGCATTCAGTGCGCCCATTCCATATGTGTGTCGTTAGGCTTCTTTCTCGTGCTCTGAAATTGTCGGCGATACGTGTCAGGAGTTGCAGCGTACCGCCGCAACAGTGTCTCTTTGACCAGCGCATACTGTGTCACTTCCTCAGGGCCCAGAGTCCGAAATGCTTCCAGAGCTTGCCCGGATAGTTTCCCAGACAATATCGTGGGCCACTATCTGTAGGGAATCTGGTGCAGGGCACATTGCCTCTCGAAGTCCGCTAAATATTCATCGATTCCTGTCTCGCTCTCTAGGAAGGGTCTAAAAGCCACATAGGGTATCTTTGGCCTCCCGGCGTTTCCGACAGGAACGATTACCTGCGGTGCTTCGGCATTGCTGTGTGCGGTCACTAGGCTGAGTTTGTGGGCTAGAGCCTTCCGTATATCCTCGTCTGCCATCAACTGCTGTACCAGTTCCATAGGTGGGTTCGGCCCGTATAGCGAGAGCATCTCCCGAACAATCCTGGTCTTTTCGTCACTACTCGTGGTCGGGGTTTCTGCCATCGTGAAGCCCTGATCCAGTTCGGTTAGTTCTGCGATCAGTTCCCTTCTCGGGCGGTTGCTGGCGTTCCCCCCTCTGCTTTCGAGTAAATCCTTCAGGGTCGCACGTTTCAATTTTTCGTAAGCGCTCTCCATTCGTTCAGTACCTCTCCTAGGAAATCCAGGACAATCCCACCGCTGCCATACAAATGTTACGGTTACTCCCCGGCTAGATGGGAGCTGGACCGCTTGGATAGTCTGGATCTCGTTTGAGGGAGAGAGAGAAGCCGCTTCGTCGCGACATCCATAAGGATCCTGTAAATGTAGAACAATCCCGGTAACGATCTTTCAGCTAGGATAATCCTTCCCCCCCTCCACAAACGAGTCGAGGCTGCGATTTGAAGGTTAAGCAAGAGAGCTGTTTATTGACTCGGGGTCTCCTTTTATGCAATCCTGCCCTGGAAAGGGCTACATTTACATGATTACCACAATACACAATTACATGTCTGGTACAACCCCCACGTCTCCTCCCCTCAGATAAGCCTTTAACATAATTAACCCACACACAATGTTACCCAAGTTCTGGATGTACCCCAAAACCAGGGGGTACATCTTTACATTCGGTATCCTCAGACAGTCCTGGTGTAGGGGAACAACATATCCAAAATCCGGCTCCGTCGGTCCAAGGGTTCGGGAGTTACGGGTCCCTGCAGTCCTGACCGACCGCACAGACTTTTCAGCCGAAAATGGTTCCCCAAGCTTTGGTCCTGCGGTCGGTCTCCGCTCGTGCGCCCAAAACCCCACGAAACCCCTGCCCCCCCACAGCCACCTCGGTGGCCGCCGGAATCCCCCTGCAAGGTTTAGTCCTTCCACCGAACGGCCGGTCGGTCGGCAGCCCCAGCACGAATCTACGCTGTCATGGAGGACTCAGCGGTGCTCGCCTGTCTGCGCATCCGCCCTTAGATCCAGGCAACTGCTGGCACCCACCGCTGTTCGGGCGTAAGACGGCCGCGACCACGTGCAAGGTCCCGAAATGGCGGCTACCCATGCCCAACACAAAGGACTCGTGCCGGACCATGCGAATGGCTGAAAACAGAGCTGGGAGGCAAAATAGAACTTCATTGCACACAGTGTAACTAACAAACAGTTTTGTAACAGTGTTGATCGAGCACCAAAGTGCTCAGGTGCTCTAGTGCTCTACTAGAACACTTTGGGATGCTAGGTTGCTCTATAGAGCACCCAAGCACAATGTAAGTCAATGGGAGAATCCAAGCATTAAACTAGGCACCCCCTGGTCTGAAGAGAGGAGGGTGTCTGGTTCACAGAAAAAGGTCAGAAATGGATGGAAACACCACTGGAAATGGTTCAGGAATAGTGATGAATAGTGTTAAGCGTGAATATTATAATCACAAACTTTTATTTTATCCTTCATTAACCCCTTAAGGACCCTGCCATATTTCACCTTAAGGGCCAGGGCATTTTTTGCAAATCTGACATGTGTCACTTTATGTGGTAATAACTTTAAAACGCTTTTACTTATCTAGGCCATTCTGAGAATGTTTTCTCGTCACATATTGTACTTCATGACAGTGGTAAAATTTAGTCAAAAAATGTATTTTATTTATAAAAGAAAATACCAAATTTACCAAAAATGTTGAAAAATTTGCAAACATTAATTTCTCTACTTTTATAATAGATTTTAATACCTTCAAAAATAGTTATTACTTTACATTTCCCATATGTCTACTACTTGTTTGGATCATTTTGTGAATGCCATTTTATTTTTTGGGGACATTAGAAGGAGGGCTGCAGGTAGGTAAAATAATACTTATAATAAGTTTACTAATGATAGGTAAAAAAAAAAAAAGGTACAGAAGATAGATAGCAAAATAAGGATTTGAGATTAAATAGATTTTGCGAATTCTTGAAGTGGCGATATTCACGATTAAAATATTTGCGCTTAAGCAAACGCGGTGTTCAGCCGAGCATGCTTGCCGAACACTATTGAAGATGGGTTGTGTGCTGGGCCTTCCAGCATGACAATGACCCGAAACACACAGCCAAGGTAACTAAGGGAGTGACTCCGTAAGAAGCATTCAAGGTCCTGGAGTGGCCTAGCCAGTCTCCAGACCTGAACCCAATCAAAAATCTTTAGAGGGAGCTCAAACTCAATGTAGCCCAGTGACAGTCCCGAAACCTGAAATATCTGGAGAAGATTTGTAGGGAAGAGTGGGCCACAATGTGTGCAAAGTTGGTCAAGAACTACAGGAAACGTCTGACCTCTGTAATTGCAAACAAAGGTTTTTTGTACCGAATATTAAATTCAGTTTTTATATTGTATCAAATACTTATTTTATGCAATAACAAGCAAATTAATTATTTAAAAATCATACAATGTGATTTTCTGGATATTTTTTTTTTATAGAGTGTAAAGTATACCTAGACTTTATAGGTTAAAGTGCACCTACGATAAAAATTACAGATCTCTCCATTATTTGTAGGCACAATCACCAGTGTATCAAATGCTTATTTTCCCTAATGAACATAAATCACTCTGGTTGGTTTACATCCTGTATGTAGCACTTCCCGTTACTGAATCCAATCAAACCCATGATGCACTTCTCCTTCCTCTGCCACACCTCCAGCACTGTTCCTAACAATGCCCAGCTAGTTTATGGCTCCTCCCACCTAGCTAGTTGACGCTCCCTGATCCCTGCCCCTGTGTCTGCTTTGACATGCCCATTATAGGAAATAAGAAAGAGCCCCCAGAAGGGGCAATTAAGATAGGAACAATAAAGGTAACAGAAATGCATTACAGCTGCTAATTTATTACAGCTGCTTTCATACTGCAAACCAGAAAACGCCTTAGAGTTGCACACAAATATAGAATAAAGTCAGCAAAACAAACCAATTTTGGGGGTCTGGAATGACTAGTTTATGGGTATGTAGTGTAATATCCACTCTCTCCACCACCACCACCCAACATAAAGAGATTCAGGGGAAAGAAGGATCAAGGTCTGGCAATTGCTTACTCCCCTCTTCCCAACGAGAACACATGAGGCTAAGCCAAGTATGGCTATGTATGAGAGAATTCAAACAGAAGAACAGCTCTTGACAGTGCCTGGAAAAGTTTGTATCTATCTATCTATCTATCACAAAATAAAAAGTAACTAGCAGCACTCTTATATGCCAGATGCAAAGTCCTTGCAGGATTCCTGATGAAAAAATCCAAAAACTGTAATGTGAAATTGAAACAAGGCAGATGAAAGTGGATCGTTTATTACACCCAATGCAACATTTCAGCTCATTGCAATGGAGCCTTTGTCAAGCAGTGATAACAGTGCTCCAAGCAAGTATATATAGGTAGGTGCAAAAGTGTACATGATTAGACATTAGTGAGGTCAATCAACAAATAAACATGATTATAAATGTGTAAATGTAGTGATTCTCATTAAAATACATTTCATCCTTGAATCTCCAGTATGTGTGATTGACAAGTGTGTGATAAATCACATAAAGTTGCAAGAAAAAGTGTGTGAACCCTTTGGAATGATATGGATTTCTGCACAAATCGGTCATAAAATGTCATCTGATCTTCATCTAAGTCACAACAATAGACAATCACAGTCTGCTTAAACTAATAACACACAAATAATTAAATGTTACCATGTTTTTATTCACAGTGCAGGTGGGAAAAGTATGTGAACCCTTGGATTTAATAACTGGTTGAACCTCCTTTGGCAGCAATAACTTCAACCTTTCCTGTAGTTGCAGATCAGACGTGCACAACGGTCAGGAGTAATTCTTGACCATTCCTCTTTACAGAACTGTTTCATTCTTGGGATGTCTGGTGTGAATCGCTTTCTTGAGGTCATGCCACAGCATCTCAATCGGGTTGGGGTCAGGACTCTGACTGGGCCACTCCAGAAGGTGTTTCTTCTGTTTAAGACATTCTGTTGCTGATTTACTTCTATGCTTTGGGTTGTTGTCCTGTTCCAACACCCATTTTCTGTTGAGTTTCAGCTGGTGGACAGATGGCCTTAAGTTCTCCTGCAAAATGTCTTGATAAACTTGGGAATTCATTTTTCCTTTGATGATAGCAATCCGTCCAGGCCCTGATGCAGCAAAGCAGCCCCAAACCATGATGCCCCCACCACCATACTTCACAGTTGGGATGAGGTTTTGATGTTGGTGTGCTGTGCCTCTTTTTCTCCCCACATAGTGTTGTGTGTTTCTTCCAAACAACTCAACTTTGGTTTCATCTGTCCACAGTACTGCTGTGGAACATCCAGGTGCTCTTGTGCAAACTGTAAACGTGCGACAATGTTTTTTTTTTTTTAATTTTTTTACAGCAGTGACTTCCTCTGTGGTATCCTCCTATGAAATCCATTCTTGTTCAGTGTTTTACGTATCGTAGATTCGCTAACAGGGATGTTAGCATATGCCAGAGACCTTTGTAAGTCTTTAGCTGACACTCTAGGATTCTTCTTCACCTCATTGAGCAGTCTGCACTGTGCTCTTGCAGTCATCTTTACAGGACGGCCAATCCTAGGGAGACTAGCAGCAGTGCAGAACTTTCTCCATTTATAGACAATTTGTCTTACCGTGGACTGATGAACAGCAAGGCTTTTGGAGATACTTTTATAACCCTTTCCAGCTTTATGCAAGTCAACAATTCTTAATCGTAGGTCTTCTGAGAGCTCTTTTGTGCGAGGCATCATTCACATCAGGCAATGCTTCTTGTGAAAAGCAAACCCAGAACTGGTGTGTGTTTTTTATAGCAAATGATGGCCAGAGGGTAGAGAAAGGCGCTCATAGGGTGAGTATGTTCAATAAGTGGAAAATCCACACAAAAAGGTTTTGTTTGCTCACCTTTTGTGGTTATCCCTAATTGGGTGCAACCCCAGTGACAGTTGTTTGTGTACAGTTCACAGTTGGTGCAGCCCAGATCTCTCCAAATCCCTTGGGTGGGAGCCACCCCACCACACCTGTGTCAGCGTTCACCTTGTGCTGCCGATACAACAGCCGTACCGCCGGCACCGCTGACATAAGGTTTTTGACCAACAACCTAAAATCCTCCGACTTGATAAAGGGGTCATAAGTACCCCGAAACGCATTGTCTACCAATAAACCTGAAAAATACAAATCATCCAGTTGTGATAGTGCGCCTCCTACTTTCCATACGTTCAACCGAAACAGTCAAGCGTCCTTTCTTCTTGTTCCCACTGTGTTTTTTTCTAGGGCAGGGCAGCTGTAACCAACACCTCCAATATCATCTCATTGATTGAACTCCAGTTCGCTGACACCTCACTCCAATTAGCTCTTGGAGATGTCATTAGTCTAGGGGTTCACATACTTTTTCCATCTGCACTGTGAATGTTTACATGGTGTGTTCAATAAAAACATGGTAACAGTTAATTATTTGTGTGTTATTAGTTTAAGCAGACTGTGATTGTCTAGTGTTGACTTAGATGAAGATCAGATCACATTTTATGACCAATTTGTGCCGAAATCCATATCTTTCCAAAGGGTTCACATACTTTTTCTTGCAACTGTATGTATCAATAATTAATGTGTAATCCTTAAAAAAATCCATAATTGTGTCCCATAAAGAACAATAAAGTGCACATGAAAAATAGAATACATCTGGGTAATCAAATTCGTGAGACGTTCACCCTCTATTATCAGATCCATGTGGTAACATTCGGTGTTCGATAATGTTCAGTGCGCTTGCGCCGATGCAACTCAATCAATGCGAGGATTTCACATCGTCCGTGTACATGCGCCTAGGGGACGATGCAGTGTCTCTGCCAATACTAGCAATAGAGTCTACTATATGCGAGCCGACTACTGCTCATGTCTATGCGGGGCAAAACATCCTTTTGCTGATAGTCATAGTAAATGGATAAACAAATAGACAAACCAGGTAAAAAAAATGAAAGTAGAGCTAAGCAAACAGCACGCTGTGCCATCCACATCATATTGTCTCTTCAGTGAGATCAAGGGTGTCTAAAGGGGATGCGCTAAATCCCCAGCGATAACTGAGGGTCGCAACTTCACCATTGCGGAATCGGGTAAGGGGCATGATCAATGTCCCCAGTCCCAATCCACTACACCCCAAAATCCCGAAGAGAAGGACAATTTGTGCACAGGCCACGTTCACATAGAACAATTTGTCCAAGGATTCTGAAGGAGGACAGAACCCCAGCTAAAAGTGAGGGATCTCGCCTCCAGAACCCAGTCAAGAGGGCACAATTAAGTGTTTCCCAACTATCGACTAGGATACAGGCAATCAAGGACATTTATTATAAAAGAAAAGCAATATCTTCCAAGTTTTGGTCCGCAATCTATGTGCAGTAATTTAGGAAAGACAAACACCATGGATACTAAAATAATAATAAAGAGAAAAAACACACGGAGACTTCTGCTGGGTGAAATCTTCACAAAGCTTTTTCTTTTTGTTATCTTCATAATCTCCTAAGGTATAAACATGTACAAGGAAACATAAAAATAAATTGATTGTAGGGCACTGGTCTTATTCTTACAGTACAGGAAAGATAGGGGCACCAGCAGGAACACTTGGGGTCATATCACCCTAAAATCTACATCTAGACCTTTTGGTTTCAGTGTTTTCAAATGGTAAATGCAATATAGTTCTCACTTTTTGAGAATTGCTACTCTATCTCCCCCACATCTAGGCATGGCAACATGGTCTATGATTCGAAAATGAAGATCCCTTTCACTGTGTTTTGCTTCCGTAAAATGTTTGGACACAGATAAAATCAAGTTTCTTCACCCGAATGGTATACCTATGCTGATTGAGCCTGATTTTAATGTCCCATATCGTCTCACCTACATACAGTAGAGGAGATGACAGTAGGTATTCAAGTCCTTACACTACAGTATGCAAAGAATTTTTGATCTCATCATTAGAGGTAGTACTCACTTGTAATTATTTTTTGTTCCAGGATGATTTTTATGTGTTCAGTTACGTGGGACTGCAATTGGGTCCAAGATGGCAGACATGTAATCTCAGACGTCGCGCCATCTCTGCCCCCACTGCCTGAATTATGCATGTGGAATCAAAGACAAAGTAGTTGCAGCTCCTGCCAATCAACGGCAGATCCCGCCTCGTACTTCCATCTGACCACATGGATAAAAAAAATCCATACTGGAGCTGGGCAAACCGCCAGCATCCCAATACCATGCATTACACCCACGTGACCACACAGACCCGAAGGGCGCCATCTTAAAAATGTATATTCTGCCAGCATCTTGCAACTGTGTCTTTATGATCATATGACCACAAGAGCGTGAGACGCCAAAGTGGGCAATCTTACAACATCTCAGTACTAAGGCATTTAAAGTTATCCTCTATAATAAAATCCCTCTGTGCGTGCGCATCCGTGCGTGTGTGCCGATTAGCAAAGTGCGCATGTGCTGCGCACTGGCCAATGAAAACACTGCGTCCCACACTCCACCCAGACCGCCCACATCAGCGTGCACTCATTTTGCCTGCTATCTGTGAATGGGAGCGCATGGCATCTCTCTATACACTGATGCCGTGCGCTCCAGGGCACCAGCACTGAAACGGTGTCCAGCAGTAATATAACCCGCACTTCATCCAGCCGCAGACAATACCTCCCCCCTACAGGAATCTCAACTTGCCTGCTATCTGTGAATGGGAGCACACGGCATCAGTGTGTACAGAGATGCCATGCGTTCCCATTCACAGATAGCAGACAAGAGGAGCTCAATGGAGGGGGAGGGCGGATACTACCTGTTGCTGGACTAAGTGCAGGTTATCTATTTGCTGGTTACCCTTTCACTGCCTGTACCCTCGAGAGCACAGCATCCCTGTAACACTGTGATGTCCTGGGCTCCAGTAAACAGAAGCATCACTCCTGTAGCCTGGAGCGCACGCATGGGAGTGTACAGAGATAGGGTGCGCTCCCATTCACAGAGCTGGGACGATAGCAGGCCAGAGGAGCTCATTGTCCCATGAAACAATAAGGGACTCTGTGTGCAGGCCACTGTTCAGGGTGCTGTTTCACTGCTGTGATGGCATGGAGGCACTGGAAGAGGGGGACATGGCAATGGATAACATGGAGACAGTGGGGAAGGGGGACATGGCAATGAATGGCATGGAGGCACTGGGGGAGGAGGACATGGAAATGAATGGCATGAAGGCACTGGGGGAGGGGGACATGGCAATGGATGACTTGGAGGCACTGGGGGAGGGGGACATGGCCATGGATGGCATGAAGGTGCAGATGGCACTGGGGGAGTGGGGGACATGGCATGGAGGGGTGGATCTGATGGCACTGGGGGAGTGGGGGACATGTCATGGAGGGGCTGATCTGATGGCAGTGGAGGACATCACATGGCAATGGATGGCATGGAGAGGCTTATGGCACTGGGGGAGTGGAGCTGAAGGCATTGGGATGGGGAAGATCTGAAGGCACTGGGGGAACAAAGTTGATGGCACAGGGGGGGAAGCTGATGGCACTGGGGGATAGTGGACCTGATGGCACTGGGGGATAGTGGAGCTGATGGCACTGGGGGGAACTGATGCACTTGGGCTGATCACACGGGGGGGACGAAGATTGTTGGGGACTGATGGCAGGGGATCTGATGAGTTTTTATAAAGGGAAACAGTTTATTAATTCATTTTTTCTTATTAGAGTACTCGATTAATCATAAAAATAATCAGTAGAATACTTGATTACAAAAATAATTGTTTGCTGCAGCCCTAGCACCAACCAATGAACAAAAGGCACACACCAGCTCGCCGGCAAGCAAGTCGGAACATTTCAGTAAGGCTACATGCACATGTATGTGATTTGCGGTCCACAAAGTGCGGATCCGCCCCCCAAAAAAACGGATGATATCCGTATGCCATCCGTTTTTTTTTTGGCGGATCCATTGTAACAATGCCTAAAACGGACAAGAATAGGACATGTTATTTTTTTTTTTTGCGGCTCCACGGAACGGATGCGGATAGCACACAGTGTGCTGTCTGCATTTTTTTTTTTGCGAACCCATTGAAATAAATGGGTCTGCATCTTAGCCTCAAAAAAAAAAATGAATGGACATTAAAAAACAAAATACGTTTGTGTGCATGAGGCCTAATTCACAGCAGTATCAGCCACAGCGCACCAGCAAGCACGTCGGAGCTCCGCCATTTCAGTCAGTCACATCACTATAAGCTATATAGAGAGGAGCCCCTGTCAACAGTCTGACCTACCAGCCGCCATTTATGTTCATCAGTCCAAGCCGCCATTTCTGTTTGTCAGTCACAGCACTATCAGTCATATAGAGAGGAGCCCCTGTCAGTAGTCTGACCTAGCAGCAGTCTCAGCACCAGCAGTCAGTGGCACTAGCCATCAGCCACACCCATCATTCAAAACCACAGCCATCAGCCACAGCCAGTGACAACAGTCTGAGCCTACAGCCACGAGTCTCAGCCACCAGCCACAGCCACCAGTGTCAGCCACCAATCAGTGCCAGCAGTCTTAGCCACAGCCACCAGTCAGTGCCAGCAGTCTAAACCACAGCCACGAGTCTCGGACACTAGCCACAGCCACCAGTGTCAGCCACCAGTCAGTGCCATAATTCTCAGCTACAGCCAGCACTCAGTGCCAGCAGTCTCAGCCACAAGCCGCAACCAGTCTCCAGTCTCACCCACCAGTTAGTGCCAGCAGTCTCAGTCACAGCCACCAGTCTCAGCCACCAGCCACACGCAGAAGTCAGAGCCACAGCTATTATTCTGTGCAAGCAGTCTCAGCCACAAGCCACAGCCAGCAGTCTCAGCCACAGCCACCAGTCAGTGCCAGCAGTCTCGGCCACCAGCCGCATCTAGCAGTCTCAGCCACAGCCAGCAGTCTCAACCGCAGTCAGCAATCACAGCCGACACTCAGTGCCAGCAGTCTCAGCCACAAGTCACCAGTCAGTGCCAACAGTCTCAGCCGCAGCCAGCAGTCTCAGACACAGCCACAAGTCAGTGCCAGCAGTCTCAGTCACAGCCACCAGTCTCAGCCACCAGCCACATGCAGAAGTCAGAGCCACAGCCATTATTCAGTGCTAGCAGTCTCAGCCACAAGCCTCAGCCAACAGTCTAAGCCAGAGCCACCAGTCAGTGCAAGAAGTCTCAGCCACCGGCCGCAGTCAGCAGTCTCAGCCACAGCCACCAGTCAGTGCCAGCAGTCTCAGCCACAGCCACCAGTCAGTGCCAGCAGTCTCAGCCACAGCCAGCAGTCTCAGCCGCAGTCAGCAGTCACAGCCAGCAGTCTTAGAAACAGCCACCAATCAGTGGCAGCAGTCTCACCAACAGCCACCTGTCAGTGCCAACAGTCTCAGCTGCAGCCAGCAATCTCAGCCACCATCCACAGCCACCAGTCTTAATAACCAGTCAGTTCCAACAGTCTCAGCCACAGTCACCAGTCTTGGCCACCAGCCACAGCCACCAATCTCAGCCATCAGTCAGTCCCAGCAGTCTTAGCCACAGCCTCCAGTCAGTTCAAGCAGTCTCAGGCAACAGTCAGTGACAGTAATCTCAGCCAACAGTCAGTGCCAGCAACTGTTGCCAGATTCAGACAGAATATTTACAAATATTGTCTATAAAGAAATTTGATAGAAAAATTTAAAGAGGTAAAAAATATTTTTTTTCTGAATATCTGCTTCAGATATTGTATATTGCAGATTGTTACAAAGTTTTACACTAAGGCCATAATAATTATACGTACTGTATTGTGATATATGCGTTTCCATTTGAATTTTATTATTATTTAGCTTTTGACTTCTTGCCAAAATATTTAAAAAATAAAAAATAAATACAATGTGGTCAAATTAACTTGATATTTAATATAGACTGTTCGTACTAATGTTTATGCACTATTGTTCTAGCGCCCGTTATTGTAACGGGCTTAATGTCTAGTTACCTAATAATTTACAAGTTAGACATGTCAATAAAGGATCAACCACATAATCCCTGAACCATACCCTAGGCATATGATCATCATATAATGTTGATGCGATTAGGGGTACATTTATGTTTCCCAACTTCTATTAAATATTCATAGCCATATAAATAAAAAAAAATTGAATTTCGTAATCATTGGTACATGTTAATAAAAATAATTAAATATATGTATATCATTACAGACATTAAAATCAGGGGTCGCATAGTCAAAAATGGACATTAAAACCGTATGTATTAGATTGTGCTATGATAATTGACCCAAATATGTAAAAAATATATGATAGTGAATAATAATCTGATAAAACCTTTCAAATATATGAACTTTCGTGAATATCTTTCATAATTACTAGTGAAAGCGAATAAATGCAAATCAATATAGCGATAATTACCTCCAAAGTGAATAAGTGCTAAAGTGCTTGTGCTCACAGTGCGCATGCAGTGAATCAACGTGCAATGCAAAATATTAGACACATAAGTAAAAAGCTCTTACACACATAAATATATGAATCTTATAGTGACCTAACATGCTAAATAAATCGTATACCCACTATACCACCCGTTTAAATAAGAGAAATATCATATAATGAACCCTTGCACCTATCTCAAACCCCATCATAGTTTGTCCGTGTCCATATTGTAAGCCCCTAGTTGTCATAACCCCTACACCCAAATCCTTAATACCATCCTCCATTATTCCAATGGGTCCACATATCAAATTGGTAGATCTGAAATATATGTCCTTTGTTGTTATCCATCAGATACCATCGTTCCGAGACATCCACCTCCTGCACTCCAATAGGAGCATCCAAAAGTTCTCATTATAATGTTCTAAGGAAATAATCTTAGTAAATTAGTCAACGGACACTAAATATGATAATTGCAGTTAAAATCCAACACACATTAACAATGTTTATCCTGTTAAAATCATTAAAACCAGTAGTACCTATAATAAGCAACGTACATATAAGCAACGGTCAGGGCCAGAAAAGTGCCATCTCAGGGAATATCACAGGAATGAGGCAAAACTATTACCCTCATTAAGTCCATAGGGAGTAGTCGTGTTGAGTAAGTATATCCATCTTGTTTCCTTCTGGAAGTAATATCTTCCAGTTCCCACCCCTACTTCCATTGCATATTGTACCCAGTAATAAATCGTATGTCCTCTGTCTCACTCTTCCTCTCCTTTTTGTAAAGTAGATCTGATCTTCTGGATTTCCGATTTTTTCTTTGGTATCCTGCCTCAATAAATCGAGCATCATAGCCCCTCTGTTTAAATCTCTGTTGCAGAATCTGAGACTGAATGTGGCGATTCCTAGGGTATGGGTCAGGGATATGTGGTTAATCCTTTAATGACATGTCTAACTTGTAAATTATTAAGTAATAGCTTTAAGTACCATAGTACTCAGATGTTCAAACATTGCCCACTGTCAAGATGGCATCTCACGCTCATGTGGTCATATGATCATAAAGACCCAGTAGCAAGATGCTGGCAGAATATCCATTTTTAAGATGGCATCTTTAGGGTCTGTGTGGTCACGTGGGTGTAATGCATGGTATTGGGATGCTGGCGGTTTTCCCAGCTCCAGTATGGAGTTTTTCATCTATGTGGTCAGATGGAAGTAGGAGGCAGGATCTGCCGTTGATTGGCAGGAGCCGCAACTGCTTTGTCTTTGATTAAACATACATAATTCAGGCAGTGGGGGAAGAGATGGCACGACGTCTGAGATCACATGTCCGGGAGTTCATACGTGATCTCACGGGATATCGCACGATTTCTGCCGCCATCTTGGAAGATGGCACTTACAGCGATAAACGGCATGCCTCCAATTTGAGATGTCATAGGTGAACAGAGGCATGATTATCAAAAGGGAGGGATAATCTGTACCCTGTGTATATAGAAAGTAAGGGTATCAGTCAAACAGACACGCCCTCTAGAGGAAGCGAGGCGAAACGTACGTCGGAGTTCTGGGCCCACCCGGGCATTCGGTCTGTATTTTTCGTATCCAGTATGTATCTGGTGATCTACTTTTCCTCCTGTGTTTGGTGAACATATTATAGCTGTGCACTTTTATGCCCCTGTTGGTTCATATTTTGATGTGTATTTTTATGTGATCGAATCCATTACAGGGCTGCATATAAGTTCCCATATCAGGTGGATATGATATAGATTGTTATCTATGTATGCAAGGGGATTTCATTTTTGGACTTGTACAGAACTAGAGTCTGGTTGGGGCACCATTTTACATGGCGCTCACCTGCATTTCAATTTGTAATTGATTTTATCTAATCGCTGTATGTCAAATTTTTATATAATACAATAAAGTATGCATTTTAACTATATGTGTGGTTTTGTCAGTTTGGTGGGGCAAACATTTTTATGTCACACATGGAGGAGAGAAACATCTATGTGAGCCACCACTTCAGACATGTTCTGGGGTGGTGGTGGTACATAGATGATGTCTTTCTGCTTTGGACAGGCACTGAACCAGAACTACATAGCTTTGGTATCTTCCTTAACAATATAGAATCTGAATTTAACTTCATATTGGTGTCCTCAGATTATGAGAACCTATTTTTGGGATTTAATGGTGAGAAAAGTTGGTGACCAACTCAGCACTGACTTACAAAAATATATTGCTTAGGTATGATAGTAACCACCCAAAAACTATGCTGAGATTTTTACCCTATAGCCAGCTGCTTAGAGTGAAAAGAATTGTAAAAAATGATGAGGACTTAGAAGGAAGATTAATTAATATGCGGGCTAAGTTTATTAAGAGAGAGTACCCTAGTAGGGATGAGCGAACTCGAACTGTATAGTTCGGGTTCGTACCGAATTTTGGGGTGTCCGTGACACGGACCCGAACCCGGACATTTTCGTAAAAGTCCGGGTTCGGGTTCGGTGTTCGTCGCTTTCTTCGCGCTTTTGTGACGCTTTCTTGGCGCTTTTTGAAAGGCTGCAAAGCAGCCAATCAACAAGCGTCATACTACTTGCCCCAAGAGGCCATCACAGCCATGCCTACTATTGGCATGGCTGTGATTGGCCAGAGCACCATGTGACCCAGCCTCTATTTAAGCTGGAGTCACATAGCGCCGCCCGTCACTCTGCTCTGATTAGCGTAGGGAGAGGTTGCGGCTGCGACAGTAGGGCGAGATTAGGCAGATTAACTCCTCCAAAGGACTTGATTAACTGATCGATCTGCAGCTGTGGATCATTGAGCTGCTGATCCTCAATTGCTCACTGTTTTTAGGCTGCCCAGACCGTTTGTCAGTCACATTTTTCTGGGGTGATCGGCGGCCATTTTGTGTCTTGTGGTGCGCCAGCACAAGCTGCGACCAAGTGCATTTAACCCTCAATGGTGTGGTTGTTTTTTTGCTAAAGCCTACATCAGGGTGAAGCTGTCACACCAAGTGCATTTAACCAGCAATAGTCTGTTCATTTTTTGGCCATATACAAAATCAGGGGCAAGCTGCGCCTGTCACCAAGTGCATTTAACCCTCAATGGTGTGGTTGTTTTTTGGCTAAAGCCTACATCAGGGTGAAGCTGTCACACCAAGTGCATTTAACCAGCAATAGTCTGTTCATTTTTTGGCCATATACTAAATCAGGGGCAAGCTGCGCCTGTCACCAAGTGCATTTAACCCTCAATGGTGTGGTTGTTTTTTGGCTAAAGCCTACATCAGGGTGAAGCTGTCACACCAAGTGCATTTAACCAGCAATAGTCTGTTTATTTTTTGGCCATATCCCAGTCTAATTCTGTCACTAAATCCATACCGGTCACCCAGCGCCTAAATACTAGGCCTCAAATTTATATCCCGCTAAATCTGTCCTTAGTGCTGTAGCTGGGCGAGTTATTTAGTGTCCGTTCAAGCACATTTCTTGTTCTGGGTTGAAATACAATTCCCAATTTAGCAATTTCATAATTTAGTGGTTTCTGCTATATCAGAGCTATTTGAAATCTATCCCTAAAAGGGTATATAATATTCAAGGTGCACATTGGGTCATTCAGAATAACTTCACACACACCCGCTACTGTGTATTTCCAAGTCTAATTCTGGCACTAAACCCATACCTGTCACCCAGCGCCTAAATACTAGGCCTCAAATTTATATCCAGCTAAATCTGTCCCTAGTGCTGTAGCTGGGCGAGTTATTTAGTGTCCGTTCAAGCACATTTCTTGTTCTGGGTTGAAATACAATTCCCAATTTAGCAATTTCATAATTTAGTGGTTTCTGCTATATCAGAGCTATTTGAAATCTATCCCTAAAAGGGTATATAATATTCAAGGTGCACATTGGGTCATTCAGAATAACTTCACACACACCCGCTACTGTGTATTTCCAAGTCTAATTCTGGCACTAAACCCATACCTGTCACCCAGCGCCTAAATACTAGGCCTCAAATTTATATCCCGCTAAATCTGTCCTTAGTGCTGTAGCTGGGCGAGTTATTTAGTGTCCGTTCAAGCACATTTCTTGTTCTGGGTTGAAATACAATTCCCAATTTAGCAATTTCATAATTTAGTGGTTTCTGCTATATCAGAGCTATTTGAAATCTATCCCTAAAAGGGTATATAATATTCAAGGTGCACATTGGGTCATTCAGAATAACTTCACACACACCCGCTACTGTGTATTTCCAAGTCTAATTCTGGCACTAAACCCATACCTGTCACCCAGCGCCTAAATACTAGGCCTCAAATTTATATCCCGCTAAATCTGTCCTTAGTGCTGTAGCTGGGCGAGTTATTTAGTGTCCGTTCAAGCACATTTCTTGTTCTGGGTTGAAATACAATTCCCAATTTAGCAATTTCATAATTTAGTGGTTTCTGCTATATCAGAGCTATTTGAAATCTATCCCTAAAAGGGTATATAATATTCAAGGTGCACATTGGGTCATTCAGAATAACTTCACACACACCCGCTACTGTGTATTTCCAAGTCTAATTCTGGCACTAAACCCATACCTGTCACCCAGCGCCTAAATACTAGGCCTCAAATTTATATCCCGCTAAATCTGTCCTTAGTGCTGTAGCTGGGCGAGTTATTTAGTGTCCGTTCAAGCACATTTCTTGTTCTGGGTTGAAATACAATTCCCAATTTAGCAATTTCATAATTTAGTGGTTTCTGCTAAATCAGAGCTATTTGAAATCTATCCCTAAAAGGGTATATAATATTCAAGGTGCACATAGGGTCATTCAGAATAACTTCACACACCCGCTACTGTGCATTTCCAAATCTAATTCTGTCACTAAACCCATACCTGTCACCCAGCGCCTAAATACTAGGCCTCAAATTTATATCCCGCTAAATCTGTCCCTAGTGCTGTAGCTGGGCGAGTTATTTAGTGTCCGTTCAAGCACATTTCTTGTTCTGGGTTGAAATACAATTCCCAATTTAGCAATTTCATAATTTAGTGGTTTCTGCTATATCAGAGCTATTTGAAATCTATCCCTAAAAGGGTATATAATATTCAAGGTGCACATAGGGTCATTCAGAATAACTTCACACACCCGCTACTGTGCATTTCCAAATCTAATTCTGTCACTAAACCCATACCTGTCACCCAGCGCCTAAATACTAGGCCTCAAATTTATATCCCGCTAAATCTCTCGTTACCGCTGTCCTGTTGTGGCTGGGAAAGTTATTTAGTGTCCGTCAAAGCACATTTTTTGTTCTGGGTTGAAATACAATTCCCAATTTAGCAATTTCATAATTTAGTCGTTTCTGCTATATCAGAGCTATTTGAAATCTATCCCTAAAAGGGTAGATCATATTGAAGGTGCACATAGGGTCATTCAGAATAACTTCACACACACGCTTCTGTGCATTTCCAAGTCTAATTCTGTCACTAAATCCATACCGGTCACCCAGCGCCTAAATACTAGGCCTCAAATTTATATCCCGCTGAATTTGAATACAATACATTGGGCCAAATAATATATTTGTTGTTGTGGTGAACCATAACAATGAGAAAAACATCTAGTAAGGGACGCGGACGTGGACATGGTCGTGGTGGTGTTAGTGGACCCTCTGGTGCTGGGAGAGGACGTGGCCGTTCTGCCACATCCACACGTCCTAGTGTACCAACTACCTCAGGTCCCAGTAGCCGCCAGAATTTACAGCGATATATGGTGGGGCCCAATGCCGTTCTAAGGATGGTAAGGCCTGAGCAGGTACAGGCATTAGTCAATTGGGTGGCCGACAGTGGATCCAGCACGTTCACATTATCTCCCACCCAGTCTTCTGCAGAAAGCGCACAGATGGCGCCTGAAAACCAACCCCATCAGTCTGTCACATCACCCCCATGCATACCAGGGAAACTGTCTCAGCCTCAAGTTATGCAGCAGTCTCTTATGCTGTTTGAAGACTCCGCTGGCAGGGTTTCCCAAGGGCATCCACCTAGCCCTTCCCCAGCGGTGAAAGACATAGAATGCACTGACGCACAACCACTTATGTTTCCTGATGATGAGGACATGGGAATACCACCTCAGCATGTCTCTGATGATGACGAAACACAGGTGCCAACTGCTGCGTCTTTCTGCAGTGTGCAGACTGAACAGGAGGTCAGGGATCAAGACTGGGTGGAAGACGATGCAGGGGACGATGAGGTCCTAGACCCCACATGGAATGAAGGTCGTGCCACTGACTTTCACAGTTCGGAGGAAGAGGCAGTGGTGAGACCGAGCCAACAGCGTAGCAAAAGAGGGAGCAGTGGGCAAAAGCAGAACACCCGCCGCCAAGAGACTCCGCCTGCTACTGACCGCCGCCATCTGGGACCGAGCACCCCAAAGGCAGCTTCAAGGAGTTCCCTGGCATGGCACTTCTTCAAACAATGTGCTGACGACAAGACCCGAGTGGTTTGCACGCTGTGCCATCAGAGCCTGAAGCGAGGCATTAACGTTCTGAACCTGAGCACAACCTGCATGACCAGGCACCTGCATGCAAAGCATGAACTGCAGTGGAGTAAACACCTTAAAACCAAGGAAGTCACTCAGGCTCCCCCTGCTACCTCTTCTGCTGCTGCCGCCTCGGCCTATTCTGCTGCTGCCGCCTCGGCCTCTTCCTCCGCCTCTGGAGGAACGTTGGCACCTGCCGCCCAGCAAACAGGGGATGTACCACCAACACCACCACCACCACCTCCGTCACCAAGCGTCTCAACCATGTCACACGCCAGCGTTCAGCTCTCCATCTCACAAACATTTGATAGAAAGCGTAAATTCCCACCTAGCCACCCTCGATCCCTGGCCCTGAATGCCAGCATTTCTAAACTACTGGCCTATGAAATGCTGTCATTTAGGCTGGTGGACACAGACAGCTTCAAACAGCTCATGTCGCTTGCTGTCCCACAGTATGTTGTTCCCAGCCGGCACTACTTCTCCAAGAGAGCCGTGCCTTCCCTGCACAACCAAGTATCCGATAAAATCAAGTGTGCACTGCGCAACGCCATCTGTGGCAAGGTCCACCTAACCACAGATACGTGGACCAGTAAGCACGGCCAGGGACGCTATATCTCCCTAACTGCACACTGGGTAAATGTAGTGGCAGCTGGGCCCCAGGCGGAGAGCTGTTTGGCGCACGTCCTTCCGCCGCCAAGGATCGCAGGGCAACATTCTTTGCCTCCTGTTGCCACCTCCTCCTTCTCGGCTTCCTCCTCCTCTTCTTCCACCTGCTCATCCAGTCAGCCACACACCTTCACCACCAACTTCAGCACAGCCCGGGGTAAACGTCAGCAGGCCATTCTGAAACTCATATGTTTGGGGGACAGGCCCCACACCGCACAGGAGTTGTGGCGGGGTATAGAACAACAGACCGACGAGTGGTTGCTGCCGGTGAGCCTCAAGCCCGGCCTGGTGGTGTGTGATAATGGGCGAAATCTCGTTGCAGCTCTGGGACTAGCCAATTTGACGCACATCCCTTGCTTGGCGCATGTGCTGAATTTGGTGGTGCAGAAGTTCATTCACAACTACCCCGACATGTCAGAGCTGCTGCATAAAGTGCGGGCCGTCTGTTCGCGCTTCCGGCGTTCACATCCTGCTGCTGCTCGCCTGTCTGCGCTACAGCGTAACTTCGGCCTTCCCGCTCACCGCCTCATATGCGACGTGCCCACCAGGTGGAACTCCACCTTGCACATGCTGGACAGACTGTGCGAGCAGCAGCAGGCCATAGTGGAGTTTCAGCTGCAGCACGCACGGGTCAGTCGCACTACAGAACAGCACCACTTCACCACCAATGACTGGGCCTCCATGCGAGACCTGTGTGCCCTGTTGCGCTGTTTCGAGTACTCCACCAACATGGCCAGTGGCGATGACACCGTTATCAGCGTTACAATACCACTTCTATGTCTCCTTGAGAAAACACTTAGGGCGATGATGGAAGAGGAGGTGGCCCAGGAGGAGGAGGAGGAGGAGGAGGAAGAGGGGTCATTTTTAGCACTTTCAGGCCAGTCTCTTCGAAGTGACTCAGAGGGAGGTTTTTGGCAACAGCAGAGGCCAGGTACAAATGTGGCCAGCCAGGGCCCACTACTGGAGGACGAGGAGGACGAGGATGAGGAGGAGGTGGAGGAGGATGAGGATGAAGCATGGTCACAGCGGGGTGGCACCCAACGCAGCTCGGGTCCATCACTGGTGCGTGGCTGGGGGGAAAGGCAGGACGATGACGATACGCCTCCCACAGAGGACAGCTTGTCCTTATCCCTGGGCAGCCTGGCACACATGAGCGACTACATGCTGCAGTGCCTGCGCAACGACAGCAGAGTTGCCCACATTTTAACCTGTGCGGACTACTGGGTTGCCACCCTGCTGGATCCATGCTACAAAGACAATGTGCCCACCTTACTTCCTGCACTGGAGCGTGATAGGAAGATGCGCGAGTACAAGCGCACGTTGGTAGACGCGCTACTGAGAGCATTCCCAAATGTCACAGGGGAACAAGTGGAAGCCCAAGGCCAAGGCAGAGGAGGAGCAAGAGGTCGCCAAGGCAGCTGTGTCACGGCCAGCTCCTCTGAGGGCAGGGTTAGCATGGCAGAGATGTGGAAAACTTTTGTCAACACGCCACAGCTAACTGCACCACCACCTGATACGCAACGTGTTAGCAGGAGGCAACATTTCACTAACATGGTGGAACAGTACGTGTGCACACCCCTCCACGTACTGACTGATGGTTCGGCCCCATTCAACTTCTGGGTCTCTAAATTGTCCACGTGGCCAGAGCTAGCCTTTTATGCCTTGGAGGTGCTGGCCTGCCCGGCAGCCAGCGTTTTGTCTGAACGTGTATTCAGCACGGCAGGGGGCGTCATTACAGACAAACGCAGCCGCCTGTCTACAGCCAATGTGGACAAGCTGACGTTCATAAAAATGAACCAGGCATGGATCCCACAGGACCTGTCCGTCCCTTGTCCAGATTAGACATTAACTACCTCCCCATAACCATATATTATTGGACTCCAGGGCACTTCCTCATTCAATCCTATTTTTATTTTCATTTTACCATTATATTGCGATGCTACCCAAAGTTGAATGAACCTCTCCTCTGCCTGTGTGCTAGGCCTAAATATATGCCAATGGACTGTTGCAGTGGTGGCTGACATGAAGCCTGATTCTCTGCTATGACATGCAGACTAATTCTCTGCTGACATGAAGCCAGATTGTCTGTTACGGGACCTCTCTCCTCTGCCTGGGTGCTGGGCCTAAATTTATGACAATGGACTGTTGCAGTGGTGGCTGACGTGAAGCCTCATTCTCTGCTATGACATGCAGACTGATTCTCTGCTGACATGAAGCCAGATTGTCTGTTACGGGACCTCTCTCCTCTGCCTGTGTGCTAGGCCTAAATATATGCCAATGGACTGTTGCAGTGGTGGCTGACGTGAAGCCTGATTCTCTGCTATGACATGCAGACTGATTCTCTGCTGACATGAAGCCAGATCCTCTGTTACGGGACCTCTCTCCTCTGCCTGTGTGTGTGCTGGGCCTAAATATATGCCAATGGACTGTTGCAGTGGTGGCTGACGTGAAGCCTCATTCTCTGCTATGACATGCAGACTAATTCTCTGCTGACATGAAGACAGATTCTCTGTTACGGGACCTCCCTCCTCTGCCTGGGTGCTGGGCCTAAATATATGCCAATGGACTGTTGCAGTGGTGGGTGACGTGAAGCCTCATTCTCTGCTATGACATGCAGACTAATTCTCTGCTGACATGAAGCCAGATTGTCTGTTACGGGACCTCTCTCCTCTGCCTGTGTGTGTGCTGGGCCTAAATATATGCCAATGGACTGTTGCAGTGGTGGCTGACGTGAAGCCTCATTCTCTGCTATGACATGCAGACTAATTCTCTGCTGACATGAAGACAGATTCTCTGTTACGGGACCTCTCTCCTCTGCCTGTGTGTGTGCTGGGCCTAAATATATGCCAATGGACTGTTGCAGTGGTGGCTGACGTGAAGCCTCATTCTCTGCTATGACATGCAGACTAATTCTCTGCTGACATGAAGACAGATTCTCTGTTACGGGACCTCCCTCCTCTGCCTGGGTGCTGGGCCTAAATATATGCCAATGGACTGTTGCAGTGGTGGGTGACGTGAAGCCTGATTCTCTGCTATGACATGCAGACTAATTCTCTGCTGACATGAAGACAGATTCTCTGTTACGGGACCTCTCTCCTCTGCCTGTGTGTGTGCTGGGCCTAAATATATGCCAATGGACTGTTGCAGTGGTGGCTGACGTGAAGCCTCATTCTCTGCTATGACATGCAGACTAATTCTCTGCTGACATGAAGACAGATTCTCTGTTACGGGACCTCCCTCCTCTGCCTGGGTGCTGGGCCTAAATATATGCCAATGGACTGTTGCAGTGGTGGCTGACGTGAAGCCTCATTCTCTGCTATGACATGCAGACTGATTCTCTGCTGACATGAAGCCAGATCGTCTGTTACGGGACCTCTCTGCTCTGCCTGTGTGCTAGGCCTAAATATATGCCAATGGACTGTTGCAGTGGTGGGTGACGTGAAGCCTCATTCTCTGCTATGACATGCAGACTGATTCTCTGCTGTCATGAAGCCAGATTGTCTGTTACGGGACCTCTCTGCTCTGCCTGTGTGCTAGGCCTAAATATATGCCAATGGACTGTTGCAGTGGTGGGTGACGTGAAGCCTCATTCTCTGCTATGACATGCAGACTAATTCTCTGCTGACATGAAGACAGATTCTCTGTTACGGGACCTCCCTCCTCTGCCTGGGTGCTGGGCCTAAATATATGCCAATGGACTGTTGCAGTGGTGGGTGACGTGAAGCCTCATTCTCTGCTATGACATGCAGACTAATTCTCTGCTGACATGAAGCCAGATTGTCTGTTACGGGACCTCTCTCCTCTGCCTGTGTGTGTGCTGGGCCTAAATATATGCCAATGGACTGTTGCAGTGGTGGCTGACGTGAAGCCTCATTCTCTGCTATGACATGCAGACTAATTCTCTGCTGACATGAAGACAGATTCTCTGTTACGGGACCTCTCTCCTCTGCCTGTGTGTGTGCTGGGCCTAAATATATGCCAATGGACTGTTGCAGTGGTGGCTGACGTGAAGCCTCATTCTCTGCTATGACATGCAGACTAATTCTCTGCTGACATGAAGACAGATTCTCTGTTACGGGACCTCCCTCCTCTGCCTGGGTGCTGGGCCTAAATATATGCCAATGGACTGTTGCAGTGGTGGGTGACGTGAAGCCTGATTCTCTGCTATGACATGCAGACTAATTCTCTGCTGACATGAAGACAGATTCTCTGTTACGGGACCTCTCTCCTCTGCCTGTGTGTGTGCTGGGCCTAAATATATGCCAATGGACTGTTGCAGTGGTGGCTGACGTGAAGCCTCATTCTCTGCTATGACATGCAGACTGATTCTCTGCTGACATGAAGCCAGATCCTCTGTTACGGGACCTCTCTCCTCTGCCTGTGTGTGTGCTGGGCCTAAATATATGCCAATGGACTGTTGCAGTGGTGGCTGACGTGAAGCCTCATTCTCTGCTATGACATGCAGACTGATTCTCTGCTGACATGAAGCCAGATTCTCTGTTACGGGACCTCTCTCCTCTGCCTGTGTGTGTGCTGGGCCTAAATATATGCCAATGGACTGTTGCAGTGGTGGCTGACGTGAAGCCTCATTCTCTGCTATGACATGCAGACTAATTCTCTGCTGACATGAAGACAGATTCTCTGTTACGGGACCTCCCTCCTCTGCCTGGGTGCTGGGCCTAAATATATGCCAATGGACTGTTGCAGTGGTGGCTGACGTGAAGCCTCATTCTCTGCTATGACATGCAGACTAATTCTCTGCTGACATGAAGACAGATTCTCTGTTACGGGACCTCTCTCCTCTGCCTGGGTGCCGGGGCCTAAATATCTGAGAATGGACTGTTCCAGTGGTGGGTGACGGGAAGCCAGATTCTCTGCTATGGAACCTCTCTCCAATTGATTTTGGTTAATTTTTATTTGTTTAATTTTTAATTTAATTCATTTCCCTATCCACATTTGTTTGCAGGGGATTTACCTACATGTTGCTGCCTTTTGCAGCCCTCTAGCTCTTTCCTGGGCTGTTTTACAGCCTTTTTAGTGCCGAAAAGTTCGGGTCCCCATTGACTTCAATGGGGTTCGGGTTCGGGACGAAGTTCGGATCGGGTTCGGATCCCGAACCCGAACATTTCCGGGATGTTCGGCCGAACTTCTCGAACCCGAACATCCAGGTGTTCGCTCAACTCTATACCCTAGAAAACTTGTGAGATCACATGTTAATAAGGTTCAATCCTTCTCTAGAGAATCTCTAAGCACTAAGATTGGTGACATTCTGAGTAAACATTGGCCTATTTTAGGCAACAATTTCAGGCATATACCAGAGTTTAACATTCCTCCACTTGTGTCTTTGTGTCGTACTCAAAATCCTAGGGACCAGTTGGTCCGTGCGGATGTAGGCAATACAAAACGTAAATTTCGCTCTTATTTTGGTTCGCTTTTGTTGAGGGGTTCTTCATTCACACACCCCGATACTGGAGTTAATTTTAAGATCAGACATTACCTAACCTGTGATTCTATGTATGTGGTATACCTACTTGAATGCCCCTGTCATCTCCTCTATGTAGGTGAGATGACATGGGACGTTAAAACCAGGCTCAATCAGCATAGATATACCATTCAGGAGAGGAAACTTGATTTACCTGTGTCCAAACATTTTACAGAAGCAAAACACAGTGAAAGGGATCTTCGTTTTCGAATCATAGACCATTGCCATGCCTAGACATGGTGCAGATAGAGTAGCAATTCTCAAAAAGTGAGAACTTCATTCGACTTACCATTAGCAAACACTGAAACCAAAAGGTCTAGATGTAGATTTTAGGGTGATATGACCCCAAGTGTTCCCGCTGGTGCCCCTATGTTTCCTGTATTGTAAGAATAAGACCAGTGTCCTACAAACAATTTTTTCTAATTTTTCCTTGTATATGTCTATACCATAGGAGATTATGAAGATGACAATGAAAAAAAACTTTTGTGAAGACGTCACCCAGCATGAAGTCCCCGTGTGGTTTTTCTCTTTATTATTATTTTAGTATCCATGGTGTTTGTCTTTCCTAAATTACTGCACATAGATTGCGGACCAAAACTTGGAAGATATTGCTTTTCTTTTATAATAAATGTCCTTGATTGCCTGTATCCTAGTCGATAGTTGGGAAACACTTACGGTAATTGTGCCCTCTTGACTGGGTTCTGGAGGAGAGATCCCTCGCTTTTAGCTGGGGTTCTGTCCGTTCTGTCTGTTCTGTTCAGAATCCTTGGACAAATTGTTCTATGTGAACATGGCCTGTCCACAAATTGTCCTTCTCTTCGGGATTTTGGGGTGTAGTGGATTTGGACTGAAGACACTGATCATGCCCCCCGTGCCCGATTCCACAATGGTGGAGGTGCGACCCTCAGTTACTGCTGGGGATTTAGCGCTTCCCCTTTAGACAACCTTGATCTCACTGAAGGGACAATATAATGTGGAATGTACAGCGTGCTCTTTGCCTAGCGCTATTTGTTTATCCAGTTACTATAACTATCAGCAAAAGGATGTTTTGCCCCGCATAGACATGCGTAGTTGGCAGGTCGCATATAGTGAGCTCCATTGCTAGTATTGGCAAAGACACTGCATCATCCCCTAGGCGCATCCGCATGGACGATGTGGAGTCCTTGCATTGATTGAGTTGCATCGGCGCAAGCGCACTGAACATTATCGAACGCTGAATTGTTACCACATGGATCTGATAATGGAGGGTGAACATCTCACAAATTCGATTACCCAGATGTATTCAATTTTTCACATGTGCACTTTATTGTTCTTTATGGGACACAATTATGGATTTTTTAAGGATTGCACATTAATCATTGATACATATGTGATGTATCACACACTTGTCAATCACACATACTGGAGATTAAAGTATTACATGTATTTTAATGAGAATGACTACATTTACACATTTATACTCATGTTTATTTGTTGATTGACCTCACTAATGTCTAATCATGTACACTTTGGCACCTACCTATATATACTTGCTTGGAGCACTATTATCACTGCTTGACAAAGGCTCCATTCAAATGAGCTGAAACGTTGCATTGGGTGTAATAAAGGTTCAACTTCCCTTCACTAAGACTGGAGTGCTGCCTTGTTTCAATTTTACATTATCTATCTATCGACTATCTATCTATCTATCTATCATAGATACATCTATCTAGAACATTTTGGAAGGTCATGTCATAATTTTACTAAAAATAGATTTGGCATTGTATTGAAAAGGTGATTAGCTGTGAATTTGCTACTGGTATTTTGCCTCCTAGACTCCTATCTTCCACAGGGAGCTAGCATTACAGGATCACAGATAGCATAGGCTCTCACATTGAAGACAGGAGCATAGGAGGCACAGCAGGATGCTCTGCTTCTACTGCAAAGTTGTGAACAGCCCCATCACAAACCTCTGCTTTGTCATGTTACTGTTTAGCAACTAATATCTACAAATGTTTTTAAAAATATTATTCAATCTGAAGTATTTTTTTAAATTAAACTAAAGGTACACTATACTAGTTTTGGTACCTTCATACTATTAAAGCAGTCACAGTTATTATTGCGGCTGCTATAAAGCACACTGTACCACATGGCAAATGACAGAAACATATCCAAGCGCAAACAGATAATACAGTGTTCTAACAGATGCTCAGCACAGGTCTAAAGACAGAATAACTGTCAGCAAAACAGCTCTTGAGAGTGTGTGGCTACCTTGCCTGGAAACGTTTGTATCTATCTAACTATCGATCTATCTATCTTTCCCTTTTTCCTTGATCCTTTCAACCTAAATCACACAAAATTCCAATTCGGTAGAATCAGAACGTATTTTGATCCCTTGAAAAATATAGTGGAATCACAGGCATAAGACCATTTATACCTCCTTCCATGATACAACAAACATTAAAGGGGTTTTTCAAGACTATAACTGGTGACCTATTGTGGGGGCCTGATCGGTGGGGGCCTGAAACCCAAGAACCCTGTGATCAGCTGTTTGAGAAGACACTGGCACTCGCTGTAAGGCTACAGCTTTCTCTCAGCTTTTCCTAGGCCATTGACAATATGTTCATTTGTCACGTGGTCTAGGTGACCAATATACCAAGCAAAGCCTCTATACTATGTACAGTGCTGTGCTTAGCAAGCTGCGAGAAGGCTGCGGCACAGCAGCTTCAGTGCCTTCTCAAAAAGATGATCGGTGGGGGTCCTGGGTGTCGGACCTCCACCGATCAGATAATTATGACATCTCCTGAGAATGGGTCAACAGTAGGGATGAGCGAACTCGAACTGTATAGTTCGGGTTCGTACCGAATTTTGGGGTGTCCGTGACACGGACCCGAACCCGGACATTTTCGTAAAAGTCCGGGTTCGGGTTCGGTGTTCGTCGCTTTCTTCGCGCTTTTGTGACGCTTTCTTGGCGCTTTTTGAAAGGCTGCAAAGCAGCCAATCAACAAGCGTCATACTACTTGCCCCAAGAGGCCATCACAGCCATGCCTACTATTGGCATGGCTGTGATTGGCCAGAGCACCATGTGACCCAGCCTCTATTTAAGCTGGAGTCACATAGCGCCGCCCGTCACTCTGCTCTGATTAGCGTAGGGAGAGGTTGCGGCTGCGACAGTAGGGCGAGATTAGGCAGATTAACTCCTCCAAAGGACTTGATTAACTGATCGATCTGCAGCTGTGGATCATTGAGCTGCTGATCCTCAATTGCTCACTGTTTTTAGGCTGCACAGACCGTTTGTCAGTCTCATTTTTCTGGGGTGATCGGCGGCCATTTTGTGTCTTGTGGTGCGCCAGCACAAGCTGCGACCAAGTGCATTTAACCCTCAATGGTGTGGTTGTTTTTTGGCTAAAGCCTACATCAGGGTGAAGCTGTCACACCAAGTGCATTTAACCAGCAATAGTCTGTTCATTTTTTGGCCATATACAAAATCAGGGGCAAGCTGCGCCTGTCACCAAGTGCATTTAACCCTCAATGGTGTGGTTGTTTTTTGGCTAAAGCCTACATCAGGGTGAAGCTGTCACACCAAGTGCATTTAACCAGCAATAGTCTGTTCATTTTTTGGCCATATACAAAATCAGGGGCAAGCTGCGCCTGTCACCAAGTGCATTTAACCCTCAATGGTGTGGTTGTTTTTTGGCTAAAGCCTACATCAGGGTGAAGCTGTCACACCAAGTGCATTTAACCAGCAATAGTCTGTTCATTTTTTGGCCATATACAAAATCAGGGGCAAGCTGCGCCTGTCACCAAGTGCATTTAACCCTCAATGGTGTGGTTGTTTTTTGGCTAAAGCCTACATCAGGGTGAAGCTGTCACACCAAGTGCATTTAACCAGCAATAGTCTGTTCATTTTTTGGCCATATCCCAGTCTAATTCTGTCACTAAATCCATACCGGTCACCCAGCGCCTAAATACTAGGCCTCAAATTTATATCCAGCTAAATCTGTCCCTAGTGCTGTAGCTGGGCGAGTTATTTAGTGTCCGTTCAAGCACATTTCTTGTTCTGGGTTGAAATACAATTCCCAATTTAGCAATTTCATAATTTAGTGGTTCCTGCTATATCAGAGCTATTTGAAATCTATCCCAAAAAGGGTATATAATATTGAAGGTGCACATTGGGTCATTCAGAATAACTTCACACACACCCGCTACTGTGTATTTCCAAGTCTAATTCTGTCACTAAACCCATACCTGTCACCCAGCGCCTAAATACTAGGCCTCAAATTTAAATCCCTCTAAATCTCTCGTTACCCACCGCTGTACTGTTGTTGCTGGGCAAGATATTTAGTGTCCGTCAAAGCACATTTTTTGTTCTGGGTTGAAGTACAATTCCCAATTTAGCAATTTCATAATTTAGTGGTTTCTGCTATATCAGAGCTATTTGAAATCTATCCCTAAAAGGGTATATAATATTGAAGGTGCACATAGGGTCATTCAGAATAACTTCACACACACGCTTCTGTGCATTTCCAAGTCTAATTCTGTCACTAAATCCATACCGGTGACCCAGCGCCTAAATACTAGGCCTCAAATTTAAATCCCTCTAAATCTCTCGTTACCCACCGCTGTACTGTTGTTGCTGGGCAAGATATTTAGTGTCCGTCAAAGCACATTTTTTGTTCTGGGTTGAAGTACAATTCCCAATTTAGCAATTTCATAATTTAGTGGTTTCTGCTATATCAGAGCTATTTGAAATCTATCCCTAAAAGGGTATATAATATTGAAGGTGCACATAGGGTCATTCAGAATAACTTCACACACACGCTTCTGTGCATTTCCAAGTCTAATTCTGTCACTAAATCCATACCGGTGACCCAGCGCCTAAATACTAGGCCTCAAATTTAAATCCCTCTAAATCTCTCGTTACCCACCGCTGTACTGTTGTTGCTGGGCAAGATATTTAGTGTCCGTCAAAGCACATTTTTTGTTCTGGGTTGAAGTACAATTCCCAATTTAGCAATTTCATAATTTAGTGGTTCCTGCTATATCAGAGCTATTTGAAATCTATCCCAAAAAGGGTATATAATATTGAAGGTGCACATTGGGTCATTCAGAATAACTTCACACACACCCGCTACTGTGTATTTCCAAGTCTAATTCTGTCACTAAACCCATACCTGTCACCCAGCGCCTAAATACTAGGCCTCAAATTTAAATCCCTCTAAATCTCTCGTTACCCACCGCTGTACTGTTGTTGCTGGGCAAGATATTTAGTGTCCGTCAAAGCACATTTTTTGTTCTGGGTTGAAGTACAATTCCCAATTTAGCAATTTCATAATTTAGTGGTTTCTGCTATATCAGAGCTATTTGAAATCTATCCCTAAAAGGGTATATAATATTGAAGGTGCACATAGGGTCATTCAGAATAACTTCACACACACGCTTCTGTGCATTTCCAAGTCTAATTCTGTCACTAAATCCATACCGGTGACCCAGCGCCTAAATACTAGGCCTCAAATTTAAATCCCTCTAAATCTCTCGTTACCCACCGCTGTACTGTTGTTGCTGGGCAAGATATTTAGTGTCCGTCAAAGCACATTTTTTGTTCTGGGTTGAAGTACAATTCCCAATTTAGCAATTTCATAATTTAGTGGTTTCTGCTATATCAGAGCTATTTGAAATCTATCCCTAAAAGGGTATATAATATTGAAGGTGCACATAGGGTCATTCAGAATAACTTCACACACACGCTTCTGTGCATTTCCAAGTCTAATTCTGTCACTAAATCCATACCGGTGACCCAGCGCCTAAATACTAGGCCTCAAATTTAAATCCCTCTAAATCTCTCGTTACCCACCGCTGTACTGTTGTTGCTGGGCAAGATATTTAGTGTCCGTCAAAGCACATTTTTTGTTCTGGGTTGAAGTACAATTCCCAATTTTGCAATTTCATAATTTAGTGGTTTCTGCTATATCAGAGCTATTTGAAATCTATCCCTAAAAGGGTATATAATATTGAAGGTGCACATAGGGTCATTCAGAATAACTTCACACACACGCTTCTGTGCATTTCCAAGTCTAATTCTGTCACTAAATCCATACCGGTGACCCAGCGCCTAAATACTAGGCCTCAAATTTAAATCCCTCTAAATCTCTCGTTACCCACCACTGTACTGTTGTTGCTGGGCAAGATATTTAGTGTCCGTCAAAGCACATTTTTTGTTCTGGGTTGAAGTACAATTCCCAATTTAGCAATTTCATAATTTAGTGGTTCCTGCTATATCAGAGCTATTTGAAATCTATCCCAAAAAGGGTATATAATATTGAAGGTGCACATTGGGTCATTCAGAATAACTTCACACACACCCGCTACTGTGTATTTCCAAGTCTAATTCTGTCACTAAACCCATACCTGTCACCCAGCGCCTAAATACTAGGCCTCAAATTTAAATCCCTCTAAATCTCTCGTTACCCACCGCTGTACTGTTGTTGCTGGGCAAGATATTTAGTGTCCGTCAAAGCACATTTTTTGTTCTGGGTTGAAGTACAATTCCCAATTTAGCAATTTCATAATTTAGTGGTTTCTGCTATATCAGAGCTATTTGAAATCTATCCCTAAAAGGGTATATAATATTGAAGGTGCACATAGGGTCATTCAGAATAACTTCACACACACGCTTCTGTGCATTTCCAAGTCTAATTCTGTCACTAAATCCATACCGGTGACCCAGCGCCTAAATACTAGGCCTCAAATTTAAATCCCTCTAAATCTCTCGTTACCCACCGCTGTACTGTTGTTGCTGGGCAAGATATTTAGTGTCCGTCAAAGCACATTTTTTGTTCTGGGTTGAAGTACAATTCCCAATTTAGCAATTTCATAATTTAGTGGTTCCTGCTATATCAGAGCTATTTGAAATCTATCCCAAAAAGGGTATATAATATTGAAGGTGCACATTGGGTCATTCAGAATAACTTCACACACACCCGCTACTGTGTATTTCCAAGTCTAATTCTGTCACTAAACCCATACCTGTCACCCAGCGCCTAAATACTAGGCCTCAAATTTAAATCCCTCTAAATCTCTCGTTACCCACCGCTGTACTGTTGTTGCTGGGCAAGATATTTAGTGTCCGTCAAAGCACATTTTTTGTTCTGGGTTGAAGTACAATTCCCAATTTAGCAATTTCATAATTTAGTGGTTTCTGCTATATCAGAGCTATTTGAAATCTATCCCTAAAAGGGTATATAATATTGAAGGTGCACATAGGGTCATTCAGAATAACTTCACACACACGCTTCTGTGCATTTCCAAGTCTAATTCTGTCACTAAATCCATACCGGTGACCCAGCGCCTAAATACTAGGCCTCAAATTTAAATCCCTCTAAATCTCTCGTTACCCACCGCTGTACTGTTGTTGCTGGGCAAGATATTTAGTGTCCGTCAAAGCACATTTTTTGTTCTGGGTTGAAGTACAATTCCCAATTTAGCAATTTCATAATTTAGTGGTTCCTGCTATATCAGAGCTATTTGAAATCTATCCCAAAAAGGGTATATAATATTGAAGGTGCACATTGGGTCATTCAGAATAACTTCACACACACCCGCTACTGTGTATTTCCAAGTCTAATTCTGTCACTAAACCCATACCTGTCACCCAGCGCCTAAATACTAGGCCTCAAATTTAAATCCCTCTAAATCTCTCGTTACCCACCGCTGTACTGTTGTTGCTGGGCAAGATATTTAGTGTCCGTCAAAGCACATTTTTTGTTCTGGGTTGAAGTACAATTCCCAATTTAGCAATTTCATAATTTAGTGGTTTCTGCTATATCAGAGCTATTTGAAATCTATCCCTAAAAGGGTATATAATATTGAAGGTGCACATAGGGTCATTCAGAATAACTTCACACACACGCTTCTGTGCATTTCCAAGTCTAATTCTGTCACTAAATCCATACCGGTCACCCAGCGCCTAAATACTAGGCCTCAAATTTATATCCCGCTGAATTTGAATACAATACATTGGGCCAAATAATATATTTGTTGTTGTGGTGAACCATAACAATGAGAAAAACATCTAGTAAGGGACGCGGACGTGGACATGGTCGTGGTGGTGTTAGTGGACCCTCTGGTGCTGGGAGAGGACGTGGCCGTTCTGCCACATCCACACGTCCTAGTGTACCAACTACCTCAGGTCCCAGTAGCCGCCAGAATTTACAGCGATATATGGTGGGGCCCAATGCCGTTCTAAGGATGGTAAGGCCTGAGCAGGTACAGGCATTAGTCAATTGGGTGGCCGACAGTGGATCCAGCACGTTCACATTATCTCCCACCCAGTCTTCTGCAGAAAGCGCACAGATGGCGCCTGAAAACCAACCCCATCAGTCTGTCACATCACCCCCATGCATACCAGGGAAACTGTCTCAGCCTCAAGTTATGCAGCAGTCTCTTATGCTGTTTGAAGACTCCGCTGGCAGGGTTTCCCAAGGGCATCCACCTAGCCCTTCCCCAGCGGTGAAAGACATAGAATGCACTGACGCACAACCACTTATGTTTCCTGATGATGAGGACATGGGAATACCACCTCAGCATGTCTCTGATGATGACGAAACACAGGTGCCAACTGCTGCGTCTTTCTGCAGTGTGCAGACTGAACAGGAGGTCAGGGATCAAGACTGGGTGGAAGACGATGCAGGGGACGATGAGGTCCTAGACCCCACATGGAATGAAGGTCGTGCCACTGACTTTCACAGTTCGGAGGAAGAGGCAGTGGTGAGACCGAGCCAACAGCGTAGCAAAAGAGGGAGCAGTGGGCAAAAGCAGAACACCCGCCGCCAAGAGACTCCGCCTGCTACTGACCGCCGCCATCTGGGACCGAGCACCCCAAAGGCAGCTTCAAGGAGTTCCCTGGCATGGCACTTCTTCAAACAATGTGCTGACGACAAGACCCGAGTGGTTTGCACGCTGTGCCATCAGAGCCTGAAGCGAGGCATTAACGTTCTGAACCTGAGCACAACCTGCATGACCAGGCACCTGCATGCAAAGCATGAACTGCAGTGGAGTAAACACCTTAAAACCAAGGAAGTCACTCAGGCTCCCCCTGCTACCTCTTCTGCTGCTGCCGCCTCGGCCTATTCTGCTGCTGCCGCCTCGGCCTCTTCCTCCGCCTCTGGAGGAACGTTGGCACCTGCCGCCCAGCAAACAGGGGATGTACCACCAACACCACCACCACCACCTCCGTCACCAAGCGTCTCAACCATGTCACACGCCAGCGTTCAGCTCTCCATCTCACAAACATTTGATAGAAAGCGTAAATTCCCACCTAGCCACCCTCGATCCCTGGCCCTGAATGCCAGCATTTCTAAACTACTGGCCTATGAAATGCTGTCATTTAGGCTGGTGGACACAGACAGCTTCAAACAGCTCATGTCGCTTGCTGTCCCACAGTATGTTGTTCCCAGCCGGCACTACTTCTCCAAGAGAGCCGTGCCTTCCCTGCACAACCAAGTATCCGATAAAATCAAGTGTGCACTGCGCAACGCCATCTGTAGCAAGGTCCACCTAACCACAGATACGTGGACCAGTAAGCACGGCCAGGGACGCTATATCTCCCTAACTGCACACTGGGTAAATGTAGTGGCAGCTGGGCCCCAGGCGGAGAGCTGTTTGGCGCACGTCCTGCCGCCGCCAAGGATCGCAGGGCAACATTCTTTGCCTCCTGTTGCCACCTCCTCCTTCTCGGCTTCCTCCTCCTCTTCTTCCACCTGCTCATCCAGTCAGCCACACACCTTCACCACCAACTTCAGCACAGCCCGGGGTAAACGTCAGCAGGCCATTCTGAAACTCATATGTTTGGGGGACAGGCCCCACACCGCACAGGAGTTGTGGCGGGGTATTGAACAACAGACCGACGAGTGGTTGCTGCCGGTGAGCCTCAAGCCCGGCCTGGTGGTGTGTGATAATGGGCGAAATCTCGTTGCAGCTCTGGGACTAGCCAATTTGACGCACATCCCTTGCTTGGCGCATGTGCTGAATTTGGTGGTGCAGAAGTTCATTCACAACTACCCCGACATGTCAGAGCTGCTGCATAAAGTGCGGGCCGTCTGTTCGCGCTTCCGGCGTTCACATCCTGCCGCTGCTCGCCTGTCTGCGCTACAGCGTAACTTCGGCCTTCCCGCTCACCGCCTCATATGCGACGTGCCCACCAGGTGGAACTCCACCTTGCACATGCTGGACAGACTGTGCGAGCAGCAGCAGGCCATAGTGGAGTTTCAGCTGCAGCACGCACGGGTCAGTCGCACTACAGAACAGCACCACTTCACCACCAATGACTGGGCCTCCATGCGAGACCTGTGTGCCCTGTTGCGCTGTTTCGAGTACTCCACCAACATGGCCAGTGGCGATGACACCGTTATCAGCGTTACAATACCACTTCTATGTCTCCTTGAGAAAACACTTAGGGCGATGATGGAACAGGAGGTGGCCCAGGAGGAGGAGGAGGAGGATGAGGAAGAGGGGTCATTTTAGCACTTTCAGGCCAGTCTCTTCGAAGTGACTCAGAGGGAGGTTTTTTGCAACAGCAGAGGCCAGGTACAAATGTGGCCAGCCAGGGCCCACTACTGGAGGACGAGGAGGACGAGGATGAGGAGGAGGTGGAGGAGGATGAGGATGAAGCATGGTCACAGCGGGGTGGCACCCAACGCAGCTCGGGTCCATCACTGGTGCGTGGCTGGGGGGAAAGGCAGGACGATGACGATACGCCTCCCACAGAGGACAGCTTGTCCTTACCCCTGGGCAGCCTGGCACACATGAGCGACTACATGCTGCAGTGCCTGCGCAACGACAGCAGAGTTGCCCACATTTTAACCTGTGCGGACTACTGGGTTGCCACCCTGCTGGATCCACGCTACAAAGACAATGTGCCCACCTTACTTCCTGCACTGGAGCGTGATAGGAAGATGCGCGAGTACAAGCGCACGTTGGTAGACGCGCTACTGAGAGCATTCCCAAATGTCACAGGGGAACAAGTGGAAGCCCAAGGCCAAGGCAGAGGAGGAGCAAGAGGTCGCCAAGGCAGCTGTGTCACGGCCAGCTCCTCTGAGGGCAGGGTTAGCATGGCAGAGATGTGGAAAACTTTTGTCAACACGCCACAGCTAACTGCACCACCACCTGATACGCAACGTGTTAGCAGGAGGCAACATTTCACTAACATGGTGGAACAGTACGTGTGCACACCCCTCCACGTACTGACTGATGGTTCGGCCCCATTCAACTTCTGGGTCTCTAAATTGTCCACGTGGCCAGAGCTAGCCTTTTATGCCTTGGAGGTGCTGGCCTGCCCGGCAGCCAGCGTTTTGTCTGAACGTGTATTCAGCACGGCAGGGGGCGTCATTACAGACAAACGCAGCCGCCTGTCTACAGCCAATGTGGACAAGCTGACGTTCATAAAAATGAACCAGGCATGGATCCCACAGGACCTGTCCGTCCCTTGTCCAGATTAGACATTAACTACCTCCCCATAACCATATATTATTGGACTCCAGGGCACTTCCTCATTCAATCCTATTTTTATTTTCATTTTACCATTATATTGCGATGCTACCCAAAGTTGAATGAACCTCTCCTCTGCCTGTGTGCTAGGCCTAAATATATGCCAATGGACTGTTGCAGTGGTGGCTGACATGAAGCCTGATTCTCTGCTATGACATGCAGACTAATTCTCTGCTGACATGAAGCCAGATTGTCTGTTACGGGACCTCTCTCCTCTGCCTGGGTGCTGGGCCTAAATTTATGACAATGGACTGTTGCAGTGGTGGCTGACGTGAAGCCTGATTCTCTGCTATGACATGCAGACTGATTCTCTGCTGACATGAAGCCAGATCGTCTGTTACGGGACCTCTCTGCTCTGCCTGTGTGCTAGGCCTAAATATATGCCAATGGACTGTTGCAGTGGTGGCTGACGTGAAGCCTCATTCTCTGCTATGACATGCAGACTAATTCTCTGCTGACATGAAGACAGATTCTCTGTTACGGGACCTCTCTCCTCTGCCTGGGTGCCGGGGCCTAAATATCTGAGAATGGACTGTTCCAGTGGTGGGTGACGGGAAGCCAGATTCTCTGCTATGGAACCTCTCTCCAATTGATTTTGGTTAATTTTTATTTATTTAATTTTTATTTTAATTCATTTCCCTATCCACATTTGTTTGCAGGGGATTTACCTACATGTTGCTGCCTTTTGCAGCCCTCTAGCCCTTTCCTGGGCTGTTTTACAGCCGTTTTAGTGCCGAAAAGTTCGGGTCCCCATTGACTTCAATGGGGTTCGGGTTCGGGACGAAGTTCGGATCGGGTTCGGATCCCGAACCCGAACATTTCCGGGATGTTCGGCCGAACTTCTCGAACCCGAACATCCAGGTGTTCGCTCAACTCTAGTCAACAGTTATAAAGTCTTTGAAAACCATTTTAATCCCTTCCTAACATCTGCCATACATGTACAGCAGATGTCACGTCTATAAAGATAGCGCGGGCTCCAAAGCAGACCAGACCCCATAGCCACCGAATGCCTGCTGTTTTGCACAGCTAATGGCTAATGTCAGGTTTGGCAGTAATGCCAATCTCAGACATTTAACTCCTCAGATGCTCAAGCGGCTATCTCCAGGAGTGCAGAGCTCTCTGGGCTGGAACAGCTCCTTCGCATAGCAGTTGAGGAAGTAATTGATTGGTTCTTATACCCTGAGTCACTCTGGGTCACTCAGGGCATTAGAGCTGTAGTTCCTATGAAGATACAGAAAACCAAGGCACTCACTGGTTACGTTGTATAAAGTTTATACAACGTAACCAGTGAGTGCTGTGGTTTTCTGTATCTACTTGAATCTACCTTTACCACTGCGCGCCACCTTCTTATTTGAGGAGTGCCGTTCAACTCTCTTTATTAGTAGTTCTTATGGAGACCTGCAGGTGGCACGGCTCCATTGGAAAATTCTGAATTTATCATAATCTGCTGTGTAAAATCACAGTAGAATATGAAAAATGCAATCTAAACATTGCATGTTCAAGACCCCTTGGGGGATTAACAAAAAAGGAAAAGTGTTTAAAAATATTTTAAAAAATTAACCAAATTACCATTAAAATCACCCCCTTTTTTCCATAATAAAAGAAAATAAAAAAATAAAGATCACTGCTTGCTGTGCCCTAAAATAGCCAAAATATTAAAATGTTAATGTATTTATTTAATATGGTGAACAGCGTAACGGAAGAGAATAAAAAATGCGGCTTAAGAGTTTTTTCTTCACTTCACCTCTCAAAAAAATGCAGTAAAAAGTGATCAAAAAGCCATGCACATCCCAAACTGAAAATTATAGATTGCCCTGCAAAAAATAAGCCCACACACAGCTCCATTGACATAACTATAAAAAAAGTTATGAAGGTCAGAATATGGCAATGAAAAGAAGACAATAATTTTTTCAAACTTGTTAATTTATTTTTTATTAAAATGTGGTATCTCTGTAATCGTACTGACCCGGAGAATAAAGTTAATAGGTTAGTTTCATCACATAGGGAACGCCATCAAAACAAAATTCATAAAACGGTGATGGAATTTGATTTTTTTTCCAATTCCACCTCATTTGGTATATTTTTCCAGCTTCCTACTATATCTTCTGCAATATTAAATGGTGCCATTAGAAAGTAAAACTTAACTTGTCCCGCAAAAAAACAAGCCTTCATTTTATATGAAAATAAAAATAAAACAGTTTATGGCTCTGGAAAAGCAGGGAGTAAAAACAAACAAACGTAAAAACAGAAAATCGCGGCATCAGAAAGGGGGTTAATAGAGTTAAGTGTTGTGAAGTGATGGCTCTGCAGTGTTCATAGAGTTTCAATTTGTGGGTACATAAAATACAATCATGAAGTATTAGCTACACTTCATGTACTACTCATGGTATATGACAATCATGAGTTAAAAGAACATATACTGTACATACCTATGTAATTAAAAAAGTCCCGCACATACTTCTGCCTTCAATAGAACAGTCACATAAAATGAAGCTAGTCAATGTTAAGAGGCTGAACTAAATGCTGCCATTGCATTAATCACATACCAGCTCTAATTAAAAGAGCCATGCACAAAGCTTTCTCAAAATGTTGCCCAGGTATTGCAATAATTTTTGATCACCCAAGCCTGGAAGACAAATAATTAGAGCTGCCAGAGCATTCTGATGAGTGATGTCAGCATCTCCAAGTGACCTTCCCTTCACTAATTAATTTTCCTTTTAAGAAGAGAGACCCTGTTGTTGCACATTATTAATTGAGTTCACTAAAAGATGCGCCTGATTAATTTTTGTTGATAATACTTGTCATTCTGAGCCGAGGCTCTAATTATTCTATTGGTTTAAAAAATATTTATTGCTTTAACTAAACTTCACTGTTTAATGTGTGGCTTATCCATTAAACATATTATATAGCTTTTAAGTATTTTTGGCAATGCTAAATAGAGATTAGATTGTGTTGTAGATAAATCTTTAGTTTCATTAAAGTGGACCTGTCACCATGAATTGCCATTTTCTGTTCCAATATTATGTGCAATGTAGTTTATTGGGATAGCAATATGCCGTCTTCTTCTTCTCTGTTTCCTCTACTTTATGAGCTCTTTTTCTTGCGCCAGTTAGACTTTATCTGGAAATGAGCTTTTCACTATGTTGAGTGGTTTGGAGTTGAAACTTTAGGAGAAGCAAAGCCATAACTTTGTGAACACTTCAGCATCCAGAAAAAATTATCTGGGTTAGGCTACTTTCCCACTTGTGTTGTTGTTTTCCGGTATTGAGATAGGGCAGAGGATCTCAATACCTGAAAAAATACAGTTTCTATTTAGTCCTCATGCATTCTGAATGGAAAGAGATCCCTTCAGGATGCATCAGGATATCTTCTGTTCCATCGGCATTCCATTTTGTGACTGGACACAAAACTCCTGCAAGCTGCGGTTTTGTGTCCGGTCATCGAAACGGAACAAACTGGATCCGTCACTGAAAACAATATAAGTCAATGGTGATGGATCAGTTTTTTTAGGATCTGTTCTCTTCCATTTTGATTTCACACAACTGCATCGTAACGGAACAGATGCATCCTGATGCGCAAAATCAAAACGGATCAGTTTAATTCTGGTATTAACCCTTTCTACCCCGGGCCAGTTTTCACCTTCCTGCCCAGGCCATTTTTTGCACATCTGACATGTGTCACTTTATGTGTTAATAACTTTGGAACACTTTTATTTATCCAAGCCATTCTGAGATTGTTTTCTCATGACACATTGTACTTCGTGATAGTCATAAATTTGAGTCAATATATTCTTAATAAAAATTCACCTTTATTTATGAAAAAATCCCAAATTTACCAGAAATTGTGAAAAATTAGCAATTTTAAAAATTTCTATTTCTCTGCTTTTAAAACAGAAAGTGATACCTCATAAAATATTTATTACTTAACATTCCCCATATGTCTACTTTATGTTGGCATTATTTTGTAAATGTCATTTTATTTTTTTAGGACATTAGAAGGCTTAGAATTTTAGAAGCAATTCTTAACATTTTTAAGAAAATTTCCAAAACCCACTTTTTAAGGACCAGTTCAGGTCTGAAGTCACTTTGTGGGGCTTACAAAGTAGAACCCCCCCCCCCCCCCCCATAAATGACCCCATTGTAGAAACTACACCCATCAAACTACTCAAAACTGATTTTACAAACTTTGTTAACCCTTTAGGTGTTCCACAAGAATTAAAGGAAAATAGAGATGAAGTTTCAAAGTTTCACTTTTTTGGCAGAGTTTCCATTTTAATCAATTTTTTTCTTTAACACATCGAGGGTTAACAGCCAAACAAAACTCAATATTTATTACCCTGATTATACGGTTTACAAAATCGTAAACTGATGAAAATGGCAAGGTAACCAAAAAATGTCTGTTTTGGCGCCGTTTTTGTTTTCTATTTTTTACCACATTCATCTGGCATGGTCTACCCTGTCAGATGAATGTTGTTAAAAATAAAAAACAAAAACGGTGCCAAAACAGACATTTTTTGGTTATCTTACCTCACAAAAAATGTAATATAGAGCAATTAAAAATCATATGTACCCCAAAATAGTACCAATAAAACTGGCACCTTATCCCCTAGTTTCCAAAAAGGGGTCAATTTTTGGGAGTTTCTGCTGTAAGGGTGCATCAGGGGGGCTTAAAATGGGACATGGCATCTAAAAGCCAGTCCAGCAAAATCTGCCTTCCAGAAACCATATGGCGTTCCTTTTCTTCTGCGCCCTGCAGTGCCCCCTTACATCAGTTTACAATTCTGTAAACCGTAGAATCAGGGTAATAAGTATTAGGTTTTGTTTGACTGTTAACCCTCGATGTGTTAAATAAATGGATTAAAATGAAAAATCTGCCAAAAAAGTGAAACTTTGAATTTTCATTTCATCTCATATGCTCTTTATATAGAGCAGGTTTTTACAGACGCAATGATTTCAAATATGTCTAGTTTGTTTGTTTGTTTTCAGTTTTACATATTAAAGCATTTTTGAAGTATGTTTCTGTGTTTCCATTTTCTGGAGCTCATAGGGTCCCCGGCTGCTGTGGAGGGACCCAATAGGTGAGAAGGCAGCCCGATGCCATGCAGAGGCTGCTCAATGCCTCGAATGGCATCGGGACCTGCTTTCTACGGGTGCCCAGGAGATCCAGCCTTATTTGTCTGCCGATTGTCTTGTGCAGGGGCTCGTTTTTTGCATGAATAGTTGACGTTTTTATTAGTACCATTTTTGGGTACATAAGATTTTTTGATCATTCATTATTACACTTTATGGGGCAAGATGACCAAAAAATTTGAATTTTGGCACAGTTTTCATTTATTTATTTTTCCAGCGTTCACCTGAGGAGTTAGCTCATGTTATATTTTTATAGAGCAGATCGTTACAGACGTAGCAATACCTAACATGTATACTTTTTCTTATTTATATTTAAGTTTTACACAATAATAGCATTTTTTAAACCCAAAAAATGATGTTTTAGTGTATCCATAGCTTTCTTATTTTTAGACCGATTGTCTTAGGTAGGGTCTTTTTTGCAGGATGAGGTGACGGTGTGATTGATACTATTTTGGGGGGCATATCCATTTTTGATCGCTTGCAATTTTTGTGATGTAAGGTGACAAAAAATTGCTTTTTTGGCACTGATTTATTTTATTTTTCTACGGTGTTCATCTGAGGGGTTAAGTCATGTGGTATTTTTATATAGCAGGTTGTTACGGACACGGCAATACCTAATATGTCTACTTTTTTATTTATTTCACTTTAGCACAATAATAGCAGTTTTGAAACAAAAAATAATGATTTTAGTGTCTCCATTATCTCAGAGTAATAGCTTTTTTATTTTTTGACCGATTGTCCTAGGTAGGGTCTAATTTTTTGTGGGATGAGGGTGACGGTTTGATTGGTACTATTTTGGGGGACATAGGCCTTTTTGATCGCTTGGTGTTGCAATTTTTGTGATGTAAGGTGACAAAAAAATTGGCTTTTTTGGCACTGTTTTCATTTTATCGGAAAAAGGGGCATTTTTCTTTTTTCACTTGAAACTATATTTTTTTATTAAAAACACAGTTTTTTTACTTTTTTTTGCTTTATTTCTGACTTTAACTTTTGGGGATCTGATTCCCTCTGCAATTCATTACAATACATCTGTATTGTAATGCATTGCCTGTTAGTGTTTTACACAGAGTATTACAATAACAGGTTGCCTAGGAGACTCGGCCTTAGGCTGGAATTCCTGGGCACCCGTAGAAGGCAGTCCCTGATGCCATGCAAGGCATTAGGCAGCCTCTGCACAGCATCTGGCTGCCTTCTCACCTATCGGATCCCGCCACATCAGCACAGGGACCCGATGGGCTCCCTCACCCACAGCAAACCCCTTCTATGTTGCAGTCAGTGCTGACCGTGTCATAGAAGGGGTTAATGTGCCGGCATCTGTGTTTTCACCAATGCCGGCGCATACAGCAGGAGTCCGGCTAACGGGAACAGACAGTCCTCTGCAGTTGATCAGGCGGGCACAGCTCCTGCACCCGCCCAATCAGCAGGCCGTAATAATACAGCACTGGGTAGCAAGTCACTTCCTGCTGCTCCGTACTATTACAGCGTTGGTTGGGAAGGGGTAAAGACCCCTGCTGGATCTCATTACTGGAATTAACAACGCAAGTGTGAAAATAGCCTTAAAGGGGTTGTGCAGTGCAGGGTAGGTCATCAATTTCAGACTGGCGGGGGTCCAATTCCCCAAACCCGGCCAGTCAGCTATCTGAAGGGGCTGCGTCCTTTTATTGCAGCTGTGATGTGTACACTTACGATTGTAATTACACTCCACTGCCACTAAAAGCTAGACAGCATGCTGATTAAATTTGAAAAGGATGGAGCTTACACACAAGTTTGTAGGACCCCTTCAAAGAGCTGATTGGTTGGTGTGTTGGAAGTTGGACTCCTGCTCATCTGATATCCTTATCCTAAGGGTAGGACATCAATATCATTACAGCACATAACCACTTTCCCTTTGACTTAAAAATTACCTGTGCGTTGTATCGCTTGTAGAGCTAGCACCGTGTAATTACAACTGCTCGTCCCATTGAAGTGAGCGCCATGGCCTTCTCACAACTTTTCCTAGGCCAGTGACAACACATTCATCGGTCACATGGCTTAGGCGCAGCTCAGCCCCATTGAAGTGAATAAAGCGTGATACCAACCACAGCCACAATACAATGTACGGTGCTGTGTTTGGTGAGCAAGGAAAAAGCAGCGACGCTCAAAGATGTTCCATTTCTTGTGTTGCTAGCTAGAAGAAATGTAGCAGGCAAGCCTATGTATGTTTTGCCAAACATGTCACTGTAGTAAGGCGTGACTGACCACCACAGTCAGGAGATGTGAATGAGACATTTGTATATAAAAAGGGAGGAAGAGTGCAGAGGACACAGCAGGAAATGGAGAGGTGTCAGTGTACTGGAAGTTTTTTTTTATTTCATAATGTGCCCTCCATTTCTGACCTGACCAAGGCTGTCTCTTGTATTATCTCCTCTTACTATCCAAACATGATTAGATTTCATCTTGCCTTGCTGTCTCAGTATTTACTGAGTCTGCTTTGACTATATATTGATGTTTGGGCATTTTACTTACAATTTTACAATGTTTTTCACTTCTGGACAACTCCTTCAGTAAATCTGGAATGGGGCTATAAAAATGTGGGAGTGAGTAAAATGCCCAAAGATCAAATTATAGTCAAAGTAGACCACTGTCTTTCTGGCTGTACTGATCTTTCTATGACTACAGATAAACCTTAGAGACGTTCACAAAAGTCCATTTTAGCATCCATTAAAATAAAGGGGGTTTCCAGTCTTTAAAAATAAGGCATATCTAGAGAATGAATGGAGATATGTCAGATCACAAAAATATAATTGATGGCGCATATCAGGGATGGCCAACCTGAGGCTCTCCAGCTGTTGCAAAACTACAACTCCCAGCATGCCCACACTGCCTACAGCACTCAGCCTACAGCAGGGCATGGTGGGAGTTGTAGTTTTACAACACCTGGAGAGCCTCAGGTTGGCCATCCCTGGCATATATTGAGATTTGGGGAAGGAACATTGATAGGAACTGTAATGTTGGGGAGGGGGTTGTTTTTTTTTTGGGGGGGGGGTCATATTTTTTTTGTTTTTGTTTTTACTTGCCCAGATTTCAGAAAGTTTTGTTCTGCCTAATGTCCCTTAAGATGCTTGCATAATGTTCCAAATTAATAGATGCCAGACTATTATAATGTGTTATCTTCTGTCATCAAACTGTTAATTGTACTGCAATACAAATGGAATCATTATGAAAACTTACTCATAATATAAGTTACTTGTAAAACTTGTAATTCTACTCTGCAGCGGCACCATCGAAATCCCTAGTGAGCCTCCAGTCTCTGAAGAAGTAGTCAGCATTAGAATAACAACAGTTCCTTTCCTTCTAAACAACTTCTTTTACCCGCTAGGATGCAGCTATCGCTTCTGTGATCAAAAAGAGTATACAAATCATTCCTGCCAGCTGAATACAAAGTACTGAACATCTGCCGCATCTGTGATCCTGGGAGTTGTAATCATATTTTTAAAAATATGCACACTTAGTTATAAATATTAGAACTGAAGCTGGTGAAAGCAATCAAATATTTATATTAGGAGAGCTTAAAACGTGTTTTTACTTTGTTGAAGACTTCCTATTAAGAGACTGTTTAACTGTTTCTGGTTTTGAAGTGGCTACCAGGCTGAAACACAAAAAATCCCCTTATATTTCAAGTACCGTGAAAGACTTTCTAAACCTGGAAAGAAGTGTAGGCTAAATTCAGACAGAATAATATGGCTACTAGTGTTAAGCGAGTTGAAGTTAATGAAGTGGGATTTGATCGGAATTTCAGGAAAAATTGTATTTGCCACAAATCCAAATTTCCTAATGCTTTGTGATTAGGAGTAGTTTTTTTTACCTAAAATGCCAGCTACACATGTTACAACATGAAAGTAAGAAGCCCGGGAACACAATATGACCTTTAATGCCGTACAGCCAGCCATAAGCAGAAAGCAATCCACTGTGATGTCACAGCCCTATAAAAGCCTCATCCGTGTGGTCGCCGACATTTCACTGTGAACTGAGCATAGGGGTAGATGTGTCAAGCTCTAGGGACAGTGTTTCATAAAGCTTGTAATTGTAGAATATTGAATAGGGAAAGTGCAGGGACAATGTAGGGGGAGTTTTTAGACACTGTAGGGAGAACATAGGGAGACAGCAGGCTCAGTGTAGTCTAATATATAGGTGCCTTTATCTAGTACACTTGCTGTGCCGTTAATACTTAATCTCTTGTGTCATACATAGATATACTGTGCATCAGACTCAGCATCAACAGGCAGTCTAATATATAGGCACATTTATCTCGTTTACCTGCTGCACCATTTATACTTAATCTGATCTGTTATATACAGACTTACTGTGCATCACACTTAGTCTCAACAGGCGGTCTAATATATAGGTGCGTTTATCTAGTACAGGCATGCTCAACCTGTTGCCCTCCAGCTGTTCCAAAACTACAACTCCCATCATTCCCGGACAGCCTAAAGCTTTCAGCCTACAGAAGGGCATGGTGGGAGTTGTAGTTTTACAACAGCTGGAGGGCCGCAGTACACTTGCTGCACCATTAATACTTAATCTGTTGTGTCATACATAGTCTTACTGTACTTCAGACTCATTGTCAACAGGCGGTTATGGTGCGGGTCCCCGTGAAGTGGTTTGCTGTGCAGGCTGGCTGCACGCCTTTTGCGTACTGGCTGCGGGTGTTTCCATGTAGGCTGGTTGCTTTTGGCTGCGTGCTGGCTGTGGTATCTAGTGTGAACCTGCCCGTGTGTGTGTGTGTGTGTGTGTGCACCCCCTTTGGCTGTATTGTCTCCCTGTGGGTATGTCAGGTTGGTTGCACTCTTGCGTATTGGCTGCGGTGTTCCATGCAAGCTGGTTGCTAGGGGCAACATTCTGTATTGCAGCTTGGTATGCTGTGGTTTCTGGTTACACCTGACCGGTACTTCCCTGTTTGGTTCTGATGGGGTTGACCTCCCCTGGTCGGTTCCTGGGTGTGTTCTTTCAGGTGCGCCCATTAGGCTGCTATTTCTGCCTTTGAGCGTGGAGTGTTTAGGTCAGTCATTTCTGTCTTGTCTTGTGGGTGTTTTACCCTTCTGCTCTGTGTAGTCTGTCTGTCTACGTTTGTCTAGCCAGGTTTTGCCCTTCGATGCTGACCCAAGGGGTCCTACCATCTACACCTCAGTGTGTTCTGCCTGGTTCTGTATTGTTGTCTTCTGGCCCTGTACCTTGCCTTGTATCTGTCCTGTATCTGTATAGCCTAGCAGAGCTTATCTGCATCTGATCTATGTTCCTGCATCTGTATAGCCTAGCAGATCGTATCTGCGTCTGATCTATGTTCCTGTTATTGTCTGTCTGGCAGTCCTTACTGCTTCTGGTGTTCCATTCATGTATATCCATGTCCGCCTTCGGAAGAGGGTTCCTGTGTTCCCCAGAGGGGGAATGCCAAATGCCCATTTTCTGTCTCTGTGCAGTTCTTCCTGAGGCCACCTTGCTTCTATTGCTTGGGGCGCAGGTACCTGATTCTGCCTCTGTTCTGTTCTTCCTGCCTGTCTGTGGACTCAATGTACTGCCGATACCTTGTCTTGTATCTCCTTGCCGCCTGATCCTGCCGCCACTGACTCGGTTTATTCTCTGGAGTAGCCCCTGGCAACTACCCTATCATCCCAAGCCTATCCTCACCATCTGAGGCTCTAGTGAAAACCAGGTAGCTGCTTAGTTACGCCCCTCAAGAGTATTGCTAGTCAGCGGCACAGTGGGTTCACACCCACTCATCCATTTCAGTGCATTGAGGTCTTTTATTATTGTCATAGTCAAGTGTCTTGGTTCCTTTGCTTAAGTTATGTGTTCCGTGGTCCTTGGCCTGTTTGCCTTGTCCTGCTCGTATGATGTTCCGGAGGTCCTCGGGACCCCTGGCACGTGACACAGGCAGTCTAATACAGGTCCTTCTAAAAAATTAGCATATTGTGATAAAGTTCATTCTTTTCTGTAATGTACTGATAAACATTAGACTTTCATATATTTTAGATTCATTACACACAACTGAAGAAGTTCAAGCCTTTTATTGTTTTAATATTGATGATTTTGGCATACAGCTCATGAAAACCCAAAATTCCTATCTAAAAAAATTAGCATATCATGAAAAGGTTCTCTAAACGAGCTATTAACCTAATCATCTGAATCAACTAATTAACTCTAAACACCTGCAAAAGATTCCTGAGGCTTTTAAAAACTCCCAGCCTGGTTCATTACTCAAAACAGCAATCATGGGTAAGACTGCCGACCTGACTGCTGTCCAGAAGGCCATCATTGACACCCTCAAGCAAGAGGGTAAGACACAGAAAGAAATTTTTGAACGAATAGGCTGTTCCCAGAGTGCTGTATCAAGGCACCTTCGTGAGAAGTCTGTGGGAAGGAAAAAGTGTGACAGAAAACGCTGCACAACGAGAAGAGGTGACCGGACCCTGAGGAAGATTGTGGAGAAGGACCGATTCCAGACCTTGGGGGACCTGCGGAAGCAGTGGACTGAGTCTGGAGTAGAAACATCCAGAGCCACCGTGTACAGGCTTGTGCAGGAAATGGGCTACAGGTGCCGCATTCCCCAGGTCAAGCCACTTTTGAACCAGAAACAGCGGCAGAAGCGCCTGACCTGGGCTACAGAGAAGCAGCACTGGACTGTTGCTCAGTGGTCCAAAGTACTTTTTTCGGATGAAAGCAAATTTTGCATGTCATTTGAAAATCAAGGTGCCAGAGTCTGGAGGAAGACTGGGGAGAGGGAAATGCCAAAATGCCTGAAGTCCAGTGTCAAGTACCCACAGTCAGTGATGGTCTGGGGTGCCATGTCAGCTGCTGGTGTTGGTCCACTGTGTTTTATCAAGGGCAGGGTCAATGCAGCTAGCTATCAGGAGATTTTGGAGTACTTCATGCTTCCATCTGATGAAAAGCTTTATGGAGATGAAGATTTCATTTTTCAGCACGACCTGGCACCTGCTCACAGTGCCAAAACCACTGGTAAATGGTTTACTGACCATGGTATTACTGTGCTCAATTGGCCTGCCAACTCTCCTGACCTGAACCCCATAGAGAATTTGTGGGATATTGGGAAGAGAAAGTTGAGAGACGCAAGACCCAACACTCTGGATGAGCTTAAGGCCGCTATCGAAGCATCCTGGGCCTCCATAACACCTCAGCAGTGCCACAGGCTGATTGCCTCCATGCCATGCCGCATTGAAGCAGTCATTTCTGCAAAAGGATTCCCGACCAAGTATTGAATGCATAACTGAACATAATTATTTGAAGGTTAACTTTTTTTGTATTAAAAACACTTTTCTTTTATTGGTCGGATGAAATATGCAAATTTTTTTACATAGGAATTTGGGGTTTTCATGAGCTGTATGCCCAAATCATCAATATTAAAACAATAAAAGGCTTGAACTACTTCAGTTGTGTGTAATGAATCTAAAATATATGAAAGTCTAATGTTTATCAGTACATTACAGAAAATAATGAACTTTATCACAATATGCTAATTTTTTGAGAAGGACCTGTATATAGGCACATTTATCTAGTTCATCTGCTGTGCCATTCATAGTTAGTTACATAGTTACATTACTGATTCAGTGATTGTACACTATGGTCAACAGACAGTTGCCTGGGCCCTCAAAAGGAATGGACAGTGGCAAAAATGTTGCTGTAGCTGGCAGAAGTAGCTACAGAGGAAGGGTTGGTGGTAGCAGCAGCGGCAGCAACAGGCTAGTGCTGCCACTGTTATCCAGCTTTCATGTTTTGACCAACAATCCAGGTGCACTAAAATGGTTGACTCGCTCTTTGACATCATCTCAAGTGACGTCAGAAACACACAACCAATCAATGGATTCCTCTGAGATCACATTTAGTTGGCATGGCCCAGGAGCAACCTCTGTGCTCTCACCTGTCCTGCAACCGCCTCTTTATTTTGCTGCTCCTTCTGCTCGGGAAGTAATGTTTGCTGCCGGCTCTGCTTTTCAGCGAGGACCAGCTTAGGCTACTTTCACACTAGCGTTCGATCGGATCCGTTCTGAACGGATCCGATCATAATAATGCAGACGGAGGCTCCGTTCAGAACGGATCCGTCTGCATTATTTTAGCATATAACAGCTAAGTGTGAAAATAGCCTCGTACGGATCCGTCCAGACTTTCAATGTAAAGTCAATGGGGGACGGATCCGCCTGAAGATTGAGCCATATTGTGGCATCTTCAAACGGATCCGTCCCCATTGACTTACATTGTAAGTCTGGACGGATCCGCACGCCTCCGCACGGCCAGGCGGACACCCGAACGCTGCAAGCAGCGTTCAGCTGTCCGCCTGTCCGTGCGGAGGCGAGCGGAGCGGAGGCTGAACGCCGCCAGACTGATGCAGTCTGAGCGGATCCGCTCCATTCAGACTGCATCAGGGCTGGATGGCTGCGTTCGGGTCCGCTCGTGAGCCCCTTCAAACGGAGCTCACGAGCGGACCGACGAACGCTAGTGTGAAAGTAGCCTTAGTGAGGACACTCAGCAGGCTTGGAGGAGACGTCCACTGCATCCTCCTTTAGGCATGCAACTAGTGATGATGACAGTCGAGTGGGATCCCATGTAGCAAGCAGCCAGGGACATGGCCATGAGATTGATGAGGGTGACATAAGTGACGAGCAGACAGTAGTGGATGACAATGTAGCCGATCACACGTGGGAGCCAGGTGAAGAGAGGGTAAGGGTGGCAGCAGGCTCGTGAGACAGCAGCAGGGTGGAAACAGTAGGAGATCTAGAGTGAAACTTCACCTGGGGTAGACCATCTGCTACTCAGTAGCCTACCTGTCAGGAAACAGGTAGCAGTGCATGCGCAGGCATGGAGTAGTGGGGGTAAAATACCATACTTGGCAATGTGGACATTTTTTATCAAGTCGCTGAAGGAGCATGGCAGTATGCAGGATATGTGGGCAAAAGGTGAAGCACGGTCAGGGTGCTAATGTTGGCAACACTTGGAGTGTCACCATAAAGTGGCCTGAGAAAACCATGGCACTAATGTAGTGGTTCAGCCTGGCACAGCAACCGCTGCATCTCCCAGAGGCCCGCACTCCTCCTCCAGCAGCTAGGATTCCTCAACCTCAGCAGAAGGAAGCTGTCATTCCTTTACTTCATCTATTGCTCCTGATGCTCCTCCTCCTCCTTTTCCTACTCCTCATCACATGTTTCACCAGCAATCGATCACCGAGGTGAATGCAAAGAGACAATAGTATGCATGCACTCATCTAATGGTGCAGAAGCTTAACATGCACCTGGCCAAGTTGCTGGTACTATAGTCCCTCCCTTTCCATGTAATTGACTCTGCACCTTTAAGAGAGCTGATAGCTTGTGCCCAGCCAAGGTGGAGAGTCCCAAGTCATCATTACATCTCTAAAAATGCTGTACCAGCCCTGCACACATACGTTGAGCAGAAGGTGGCCCAGTCCTTGAGCCTGTTGGTGTCTGGTACAGAATTTCTGCACCAATGCCCTCCTCTGCCTCCACATCCTCCATCTTGTCCTACTGCAGGCATAGTTCATAGTGGTCCTCCAGCATACTACCTATCCAGAACATAGTATTGTCATGTGGTTCTGCACCTGGTCAGCCTGGGCGAATAGAGTCATAGCAGGGAGGAACTGCTCCATGTCATCAACCAGGAAATTGAATCCTGGCTTTCTCCTCACCAACTGGAGATAGGAATCATGGTTACCAATAACGAGAAGAACATTCTGTCTGCGTTGCGTCAGGGAGGGATAACCCATGCGCATCTTTAATCTGGTTGTCACTGAGTTTAAGAAGTCTTCTACGCAAGATGTCTATCTGCCCAAGCGACGGGAGAGGAGCAGAATGAGAAGCTAGATGACGATGACAAAGATGATGCAGATGACCCCAACAGACTGTGGCAGTATGCAGATGGAGGCAGGGATTCCCTCTGAGTCCCATGCGCAAATGGCCAGATGCATGCTGAGTTGCTTGAGTAGTGACAGCTGCATTATCACCATTTGGCAGAGGGATGACTACTGGCTCTTCACAATGTTAGATCATTGAAACTGATCCAAAACAGTGGACTTTTTTGCACTTTCTGAGAGAGATGAAAAATCTTGAAGGGAATGTATAATCAGAAAATGACATATTATTGAAAACAGATATTTGCTAAAAATATATATTTTTTATTTTTGTGGTGTTTTTATTTTCCAATTTTTGTTTTCACCCTGGCGACTAGAGAAGTCACAATAAGGGTACTTTCACACTAGCGTTTTTTTTTTCCGGCATAGAGTTCCGTCCTAGGGGCTCTATACCAGAAAATAACTGATCAGTTTTATCCCCATGAATTCTGAATATAGAGCAATCCGTTCAGGATGCATCAGGATGTCTTCAGCTCAGTCTTTTTGACTGATCAGAACAGAGATAAAACTGCAGCATGCTACGGTTTTATCTCCGGCCAAAAAAACTGAACACTTGCCTTAATGCCGGATCCAGCATTTTTTCCCATAGGAATGTATTAGTGCCGGATCCGGCATTCAAAATACCGGAATCGGATCCATCCTTCCGGTCTGTGCATGCGCAGACCGAAAAAAATGTGAAAAAAATTAATTCTGGATCCATTTTTCCAGATGACACCAGAAAGACAGATCTGGCATTTCAATGCATTTTTTAAGACGGATCAGGATCCTGATCAGTCTTACAAATGCCATCATCCAGCGACGGAACTGCTTGCCGGATCACTCTGATGCAAGTGTGAAAGTAGCCTAAATGGACATTTCCTGTTTTCTGTAGCTCATTTGTCAGCTTTGCACCGTGTGAAGTGAATTATATAATTAACATTAGAGGATGGAGGTTTAATGCCCATACACATAAAAGTAAAAATGCTTAAACATGCAGATTTTCATAGTCCCAGTTGATTATTGATCAATGTGCATAACTATTCACCCCCCTAAAGTCAATACTTTGTAGAGCCATCTTTTGCGGCAATCACAGCTCCAAGTTGCTTTGGATAAGTCTCTATGAGCTTGCCACATCTTACCACTGGAATTTTTTCCCATTCCTCCTTGCAAAACTGCTCCAGCTCCTTCAAGTTGCATGGTTTGCGCTTGTGAACAGCAATCTTTAAGTCTGACCACAGATTTTCTATTGGATTGGGATCTGGGCTTTGACTAGGCCATTCCAACACATTTACATGTTTCCCCTTAAACCACTCAAGTGTTGCTTTAGCAGTGTGTTTGGGGTCATTGTCCTACTGGAAGGTGAACCTCCGTCCTAGCCTCAAATCACACACAGTTGTACAGGTTTTGCTCAAGAACAGTGATGGACGACCATCTGATGGGACGGTTCGCAAACGCGATCGCTCGAACTCGCCTGCGGTTCGCGGCGGGTCCCATTCATTTTAATTGCATGCGAACATGAGAAACCTCCAGGTCATATTTGCAGCCACAAAATACTTAGTAGATGCGCACACATAGTCCCACAACATGGACACTGGCATACCAGAAGTATTAAGCGATTTAACGATCGACAAGCATTCTTTTTTTATCGGCGAAATTTTGGCAAAATATTAATCGCAAGAGCACAAGAGCTGTGGCCTACAGCAACTGGTTTTCACCGACTAGCAATTAGATGGATACGATGGTTGGAGCGAAGTTCAACGAGGAATGGTAATCTTACATTAAAGTAGTATATTTGATTACATTTCACCTGCATGTCTGAACAATCGCTTAATATGCATAAAGAGTGTTATAAAAAAATCGCCAGTGTGACCTTCTGCGATTCTAATTTTTCTTAAGTGCACTTAACTTCACATTTTATAAGGTTTCACTAGATATTATTGATTTTTGCAGTATTCCTGTGACATTACACCCACTATGTTAAGTTACCCTGCAGAGTGGCCGAGCGCACAGCGTCATTGATTGCTAATGCTAACTCGCTATGATGCTGTGCGCTTCTTGCAGCCACCACTGTACAGTAAAACATTTGTATAGATCATATAAGTGTATCACAGTACAGTGGTGGTGGCCTGGAAGCGCATGTCGTCATAGCAACCAATGACGCAGTGCACTTGTCCACTCTGCAGGACGGCAAGACGGGTTTGTACGGTCCGTAGTTTTGAAAACACGCCCGTGTGCATGCGGCCTTACTGTTACACTTAGAAGATGGGTATGTATTATGACTGTATATGGGTGGGGTCTGAGCTATCAGATACTGTCCATCTAAGCAGAGATGTACCTGTCTAGTGAAGTGACGGTACGGTATGGGGTGTACAACTGGTTCATCTCCCCGGGATGCACCCTGGGTAACTCTAAATGAACCAGCAAATACTGGCGGTGCAGGCGGCCTAAATCTAATATTTCTACCTCAAAGCATTAAATACTTTTAGCAGTTTACTTGAGTAAATTATTTTCAATACTATTATTGTTAAAAATTGAGATTATATGCTTGCATTTTTCTCTTGCAGCGGATGTTGGGTAGGGGCTACGACCGCACCCGGTCCCACGCCGAGAAACAGATGATAGTGTGGGAGTTGGCCTATGAAATGTGGCGCCAAATGGGTAGCAAACACAACCGTCTGGCCATTATAAAAAAATGGTCAGACATGAAGCAAAGATAGCCCCGTTTCATAAAAAGAATCCGGGACGAAAAATGCCCAGGTGCATACGTAAATAACTTTTGTATGTTTTGCCAACACTTTGTAATGTATACAGTGCTAAGCAAAAGTATTCACCCCCCCTTGACTTCGCTCTTTTTTTTGTAGCCTCACCCCCTGGAATTAACATGGATTGTTTGAGGATTTCCATCATGTAATTTGTAGAACATGCCCACAACTTAGACCTTCTTTTAAATTGGTTAATTGTAAAGCATACAACTAATAGGACGAAATAACAGAAAAGGTAAATGTGCATAACTATTCACCCCCCTAAAGTCAATACTTAGTAGAGCCACCTTTTGCGGCAATCACAGCTCCAAGTCGCTTTGGATAAGTCTCTATTAGCAGTTGCCACATCTTACCACAGGCGTTTTTGCCCATTCCTCCTTGCAATACTGATTCTGCTCCTTTAAATTTGATGGTTTGCGCTTGTGAACAGTAATCTTTAAGTCTGACCACAGATTTTCTATTGGATTGAGATCTTGGCTTTGACTAGGCCATTCCAACACATTTACATGTTCCCCCTTAAAGGGCTTCTGTCACCCCCCAAAAGTCATTCCTCCTTTCAAAAAAGTGCCCCCTCCTCCTGCTGATTGACTGGCCATGTCTGCAATTCAAATCCCGCGCCTGCACCTCATCACTGAGGAGATAATCCAATCCCATGGGTCTCCTCTCGCCCTATTGTTCCATCAAGACACTGTGAAGGGGATGTCTTTTTTCATACTGTAAATTTTTTATTGAGTTATGCGTCATAAAGCTGGCAGCCACTGCAATTATATATAGATCCCTCCATATTGGAATTTCTTTATCAAATGTTCTTAAGATTTTGGAGTTGTTAATCTAAAATCTGAACACTCTGTGATCACAGAAGTTCCTATTCCTCCATTCGTAGAAGGCGATCGGCGGAGGCCGTGGAGGTGGTGGAGGTAGAGGCGGAAGAGGAGGAGGAGGCCGGACCCTCCCAGCCTATTGAGCCACCCCCAGCAGATGTGGGAGAAGTGAAGGAGGTGGAAAGTGCTGTACGCTCCAGCACCACCCCATCTCAGGACTCGGAGGAAGAGGAGGTGATCACCAGCCCCACCAGGAGGGTAAATATGTGCACATAGCAATATGATTATGTATCCATAACATGTACATAAAGATTAAAAGGGCCAACAATGAGGCGACAACATACACTATAGTAATACAAAAAAATAACACTGGACAATAACTCTTTAATCAACATTAAAACCATTAACTAAATAAATAATATTAAACTCAATAGAACTATAACTAAGTAACAAATAAAATAAAATTATACTGTACTGAAATATCACTAACTAATAAACTATATAAAGATCATAAATATCACTAACGTATTGAGATTTAAATCGTTAATGTGTATAAAGACTTTAAATAAAAAATAAATTAAAAAAAGGTAAACAATAGACAAACATACATTTTTTCTACCGCCGTGTACAGTACATATCGACTGTCTCTATAAAAATATCAGACGATCCAACCCCTCCGGTGAACACTAAACACTAAACATAAAACAAAAGTAAAAGAAAATATTAATTTATTCAACCTAACATCACTAAAAGTGCAACACCAAGCTATCAAAAAAGGCATATGCCCCCCAAAATGGTAATAATCGGTCAGTTCATTCTGAAAAAAAATGAGACTCTACCATTAGACAATAGCCAAATAAAAATAATAATATGGCTCTCAAAATATGGAGACAGTAAAACATGAATTGTTTTTGGTTCAACAATGCTTTTATTTTCTAAAATAGAAATAACAAAAAAAAAATAAGGAAAAATATTCGGTCTGGCCGCATCAGTAACAACCAGCTGTCTAAAAATATCATACCAAATAACCCCTCAGGTGGTTATCACAAAAAGACGTAATAGCAAGCGATCATAAAGTCAGATGCACCACATAATAAAGAATGAAAGGTTTAATAAGAGTTGCAAATAATGTTCATTTATTTATTTTTCAGAGGTAACGCAGTGAAAGCGGATACATTTCTGCAGCACCCAAATACACTATTTGAGTAGTATATTCTTAGGTAACACCCCGCTTCAATATATGGTTTTGGGGGCCACTGGCATATCACACCAGTTATAATACTTTTTTCTAATTGCATTTGTGGGAGGAGCTAAGCGAGGAACAGAATAGGCATGCCTACGGACTGTCCTAACCCAACTGGCTGGAGTGTGCCCGGCGCCAGTGACGAGGTAAGGCCTGAATAGTGGCCAAAAGAGAACCGGTACGTAGCAGGGAGTGAAGCATTTATAGAATCATAGTGTGACCTAATAATGCCAAAGAACAAAAGGCTCTGGAGATCTCGCCCGTGGACTCGGAATGTACCTTGTGAAGCAGGACGACCGCCCACGACCCATCTTGCGGATGACATGCGCCGGTACCTGGTGACTTGATGCTGTGGATGCGGCCCCTATGCGAAAGGAGTGCCCGGATATCGTGCTAGGGTTGAAACCCAGCTCTGCGGCCAGGGTACGGATGTTGGAGATGAACAGGGTTGAAGACAGGGCCTACCGTTGATCGGGAGCAACGGGTCGTCTAGATCGGAAGATTGAAGGGAGGCCAGGAGCTCCTTGAGCACCTTGATAGGACACCAGCGGTGGCCGTAGGGAAAATTCCACCTCTGTGGGAGGACCGGTCTGACTGGTCTTGAGGATGGGATGGATAGGATGTAGTGATCAGAGTGCCAGGTGAGATGTCGCCTGAGCAGGGTTGTGCGGGAGATGGCGCTGCAGGTGAACTCCCCGGGCCTGAGGAACCCATGGAGTAGTGTGCAATGTGTTATTGGAGCATCATGGACCCATGAAGCCCAAAGAACGAAAGGCTCTGACAATCTCAATTCGCGGATTGGGGATGTACCTAGCGTAGCAGGACGACCGCTAACGACCCATTGCGGATGACGTGGCCGATACCTGATGACTGGATGCTGCGGGAGCGGCCCCTACGTGGGGGGAGTGCCCGGATGCCGTGATCGGGAGCAACGGGTCGTCTAACGCGGAAGACTGGAGTGAGGCCAGGAGCTCTTGGAGCGCCTTGACGGGACACCAACAGTTGGCCGTAAGGAAGAACTCTACCTCGGTGGGAGGACCAGCCTGATTGGACTTGGCGGCTGGGATGGACAGCATAAGGTGGACCGAATGCCAGGCGAGATGTCACCTGAGCAGGGTTGCACGGTTGACCGTGCCGCACGTGAACTCCCCGGGTCTAAGAACCCATAGGACCCTAGGTACATGGCTGCTTTGGTGATGATGCTTGCTGAGTGCCCAAAAGGGAGACCGTCTAGGGCTACGGACAATCTGCGGAAAGCTTGCCTGACACGGGTTGCCTATGCACCTGGACCGCCACGCTAACCCTGAGGGTGGCTTTGAGGCCTGATGGCCTCGTCCACCTCCCGAGGATGTTTTTTTTTTTTTTTTTTTTTTTTTTGGAGACTGAGGAGCCGGGAAGTGACAGACCTGCCCTGGGCATGATCGTAAATGCACAGTTGAGGAACCCTAACAGGGACTGGAGCTCCCACTTGGACAGGACCCTGGAAGAAGTTGCGGAAGAAACGGCGGCCTGGATCTTAGCCAGCTTGGCGGCCGCCATGGGGGCCTCAAGCCTGGCAAAAAGCTGGAGCAACTAGCCCAGACCAAGGGGACGCCCTGAGGTCCCCTGATGATCTGGAATCAGGGTGCAGACTGCCCTGGTGAGACTGAGCAAACCATGACGTAGCAAAGGGATTTTTTGGGAACATGACACCTGCGATTTGGAGAAAAAACATGACGCCTGAGCGAATCAGGGAAGAGAACCACGCTACTGCCTTCTGCAGTGAGATGAAGACCTAAGAACGGGAGCTCGTGAAGACGAATACTTAACGCAGTGACAGGGTGTAACAGCAGCCTCGTGGCTGGATCTTACCTGGTCAAGGAGGAAACTTTGGCGCAACGATAGTGGCTTGCTTGCAGCTCTGGTGGCCGAGGCCCTGTTTATGTGAAGAAATAAGCTGTGTTCGGACCGATACCCGGCGAGGGATGCGAACAGCTAGCCGGAACCGTGCCCGAGGGACTCAGGGAACACATGACACCCGGGTTTATACTGCACATGACACCTGACCAACACGGGGAACACACGCCCCCCGAACGAACAGGGAACACATGACCCCCTGAACGCACAAGAAACACAAGACGCCCGGCCAACCAAGGGGATCCATGACACCCGAGCGAACAGGGAACACATGTCCCCCGAATGAACAAGGGACCCATGACCCCGAGTGACCCAGTGAACACGCAACACCCACACGAAGCCGGGCAGACACCGCACCTGAATGACTGAGGGAAAACATGATATCTGAGCGATTCAGGGAAGACATTAACGCCAGAGCGAATCAGGGCAGATACCACCTGAGCAAACCAGAGAAGACATTACACCAGAGTGAACCAGAGAAGACATTACCCCTGAGCGATTCAGGGAGACATTGCACCTGAGCGATTCAGGGAGACATTGCACCTGAGCAATTCAGGGAGACATTGCACCTGAGCGATTCAGGGAGACATTGCACCTGAGCGATTCAGGGAGACATTGCACCTGAACGATTCAGGGAGACATTGCACCTGAGCGATTCAGGGAGACATTGCACCTGAGCGATTCAGGGAGACATTGCACCTGAGCGATTCAGGGAGACATTGCACCTGAGCGATTCAGGGAGACATTGCACCTGAGCGATTCAGGAAGACATTACACCTGAGCGATTCAGGGAGACATTGCACCTGAGCGATTCAAGAAGACATTACACCTGAGCGATTCAGGAAGATGTTACACCTGGGCGATTCAGGAAGATGTTACACCTGGGCGATTCAGGAAGATATTACACCTGGGCGGTCCCGGAACACATTACACCTGAGCGATCCCGGAAGACATTACACCTGAGCGATTCAGGAAGACATTACACCTGAGCGATTCGGGAAGACATTACACCTGAGCGATTCAGGGAGACATTACACCTGAGCGATTCAGGGAGACATTACACCTGAGCGATTCAGGGAGACATTACACCTGAGCGATTCAGGAAGACGTTACACCTGAGCGATTCAGGAAGATGTTACACCTGGGCGATTCAGGAAGATGTTACACCTGGGCGATTCAGGAAGATATTACACCTGGGCGTTCCCGGAACACATTACACCTGAGCGATCCCGGAAGGCATTACACCTGAGCGATTCAGGAAGACATTACACCTGAGCGATTCGGGAAGACATAACTCCTGAGCAAACCAGGAAGACACTGCACCTGAGCGATTCAGGAAGACATACAACCAGAGCGAATCAGGGAGACATTACACCCCGAGCGAATCAGGGAGGCATTACACCCAGAGCGAACCGGGGAGACATCAACCCTGAGTGACCAGGTAGACATTACACCTGAGCGACCAGGGAGACCCGTACTGGAGAGATGCAGGAATCAGGGAAACGGCCCCCCCCCATATCCTCCCCTGGGTGACTTAAGGGCGGCCGCACCGGCAGGAGGCCCAGGCACCGCCGGACCCCTGACCCCCGGAACGACCGTCCCCAATCACCCAGGGGGTGACCGGACAAAGCACTGGCGTGGGCGGCAGTTGGCCGGCGTGGCCTTGGAACCTTTTTTTTTTTTCTTTTTTTTTTTTTTCTTTTCAGCATTGCGGGGGTTAAAATGCCGCAGGCAATGGGCTCATGGCACAATGGGATGATTTCAGCATTTCTATTTTACCGGCCTCAACGTACTTATGTTGATATTGGCCAGGGACGAGTTCTGGCATCTCTTGCAGCTGTGCCGCTTCTCATCAGTAAGTATGGGTGATGCATCTCAGTGATTCAGTGGTGCTCAACAAATAACCCTGACATGCACCGTATGACCTGGCTGGGGAGCGATTCCCCAATACAACAGTATAATGACACAGAGTAGAAGCAACGGCCCGGTTGCCGTGAGCCGTCTCTGCCAGCTGGCCAGCCTCCCCGCCCACCCCCCGCCCCCAGGCGGCGCGTCATCGCATGATGCCAGCGCCAGAGGAACAGCACAGGAGCGGGGAGCGCTGCGATGAGGACTGCCGGGCAGTGGCGGCGGGCAGAGCGGGGCTTGACGGGCAGAGCGCTGCCGAACCAAGGGACGAGGTGCCGGTGGCGGCGCGCCTGGCCAGCCGCAGAGCGGCTATACTTACTACAGGGAGTGCGGCAGTACGAAGACACACACGAGACGTGACCGGAAGTGATGTCAGACGCTGGGCTGCTGCTGCTCCACCAACGAAAAGTAAGCAACAACGGGCGCCCTCCTGCTTGTAGGAGGGGGTTTATAAAGGGTGAGCACGCTCCTCCCACAATTACAGGCTGCAAGCAGCCTTCAACATTTGTCACTCTTTGTAGTATCACTGCAGAACCGATCACCAGTCACAATGCTGATACACAATACAAATCCACTATAATATGCTTTCTATATTAGAAAGTATGTATATTATAAGTGTATTACACCCCTATATACTGCACACCAATCAATAGCACACCTATACCAGTCCTTAAAAGGACTTTTGTGGCCCTATTAGCTAGCGATTTGTGTCACTTTTAACATTTTAACAGTCTGTCCCTGCTCCACACAGCAACCTCTCCCTACACTGACAAAAGACAGAATGCAAAATGGCAGCCAGATTAGGTCTATTTATAAGGTAGGGGGTATGTCCATGTGCTGAAACGTCTCAATTGGCTGTCCTGTACCACCTGATGGATGTGTCATGGGTCAAAGTTCTTCACAATGTAAAAAAATATTGTCATATGTTTGCATGTTCGGTGAACCGCGAATGAGTAAAGTTTGCTGCAAAAAGACCGCCGGGCAAACCGCAAGGCCATCTCTACTCAAGAATATCCCTGTATTTAGCACCATACATCTTTCCCTCAACTCTGACCCAGTCCCAGCTGCTGAAAAACATCCCCACAGCATGATGCTGCCACCACCATGTTTCACTGTGGGGATGGTGTTCTTTGGGTGATGTGATGTGTTGGGTTTGCGCCAGACATAGCGTTTTCTTTGATGGCTGAAAAGTTACATTTTAGTCTCATCAGACCAGAGTACCTTCCTCCATACATTTTGAGAGTCTCCCACATGTCTTTTCATAAACTCACAACGTGCCTTTTTGTTTTTTGCTGAAAGTAATGTTTTTCTTCTGGCCACTCTGCCATAAAGTCCAACTCTATGGAGCGTACAGCTTATTGTCATCCTATGTACAGATACTCCAGTCTCTGCTGTGGAACTCTGCAGCTCCTCCAGGGTTAATGCTCTCCTTTCCTGGTCCATGAGTTTTGGTGGACGGCCGTCTCCTGGTAGGTTTACTGTTGTGCCATGTTCTTTCCATTTGTTTATGATAGATTTGATGGTGCTCCTGGGGATCATCAAAGATTTGGATATTTTTCTATAACCCAACCCTGACCTGTACTTCTCAACAACATTGTCCCTTACTTGTTTTGAGAGTTCCTTGGTCTTCATGGCAGTGTTTGGTTAGTGATGCCTCTTGCTTAGGTGTTGCAGCCTCAGGGGCCTTTCAAAAAAGGTGTGTATATGTAATGACAGATCATGTGACCCTTAGATTGCACATAGGTGGACATCATTTCTCTAATTATGTGACTTCTGAATGTAATTGGTTGCACCAGGGCATTTTATGGGCTTCCTAACAAAGGGGATGAATACATACGCACATGGCAATTTTCTGTTTTCTATTTCTAAACAATAGTTTTATTTATATATTTTTCTCATTTCACTTCACCAACTTAGACTATTGTGTACTGGTCCATCACATAGAATTCAGATTAACAAAACATTGAATTTAAGGCTGTAATGTAACAAAATACGAAAAATTTCAAGGGGGTGAATGCTTTTGCAAGGCACTGTAATAAAAAAAAAAAATCACCACTAAATGCATGTCACATTTCTTTTAATATTGGTCTAAATATACTTATTGTAAATTGTGTCCAATTTGGAAAATTAAGCCCTGGTTCAGTGTTACAATATCAAAATATAGAAATAGACATTAACATTTATTTTTGTACATGTCGTATTATTCTCTTTTATATTGTTTTGGTAGCATTTAGTTATAACTTTTCTTTTATGTCAAAAGTCAATTTAAAATCAATGTATCAACGACATGCACAGTAATTTACAAATGCAAAATGCATAAAAAGGAATATTCCTGGTGCCACTGTGACTAGCATTCTAGAAATACATCATACATAATAAAATATTTACAGGGTTTGGTAATCTGTTTTTCTTGTCATTTCATTTCAGCTGGAAGTTTACTATTAGTCAAGTCAACAAATGGAATTGACTCATCCCAATAGAAGCCTGTTTATGACGGCTTGTTATTATAGAAAATCTTTCTATATATTACATTTACATTCAGTCAGCGTTATTATATTCATGCAATCAATACATTCCATTGAAGAAACACTAAATGTACAGTCGAATAGACAAAAAATGTAATGCCCCCTCTCCTTTAATACTATTCTATATTGCAATCAGACATATAAATGATTCTTCTATCTGTGTCTTAGGGATCAACCATATCTATCCTCCTGTCACAAAGCTTAGAGCAAACCTAACTTTTAGTTTAACCTCTTCAGGACACATGACGTACTGGTACGTCATGTTGTCCTGGTACTTAAGGACACATGACGTACCGGTACGTCATGTATGGTTCCGATCACCGCCGCCCGGCGGGCGGTGATCAGAACCCGGTGCCTGCTCAAATCATTGAGCAGGCACCTAGGCTAAATGCGCCTGGGGGGTCCTGTGACCCCCCCATGTTGGCGATTGCAGAAAACCGCAGATCAATTCAGACCTGCGGTTTTCTGCGTTTCCGGGTTATTCGGGTCTCTGAGGACCCGATAACCTAGAACAGGATGGTGATCGGTGGTGTGATTTTACCCCACCAATCACCATCCTGCAATCCTGAGAGGTGATGGGGACATCACCTCTCAGGATCGCCTCTGATTGGTTGGTGGGCGGGCCGGCGGCAGATTAAAATGTTGGCTGCACTTATCTCCTCCTCCTTTTGTGTCCCGGAGCCGGAGGAGAGAGGAGCACTGCCTACACGTCGTGGATTTGTGCCAGCATCACCACATCTGTGCCCACCAGGACCCGATCTGTGCTCCAGCACCCCCCATCTGTTTAGCAGGTACTTAGGGAAAGTATAGGGAAAGGTTGGGCTAGGCAGGGAAAATAAAAGGAAAGTTAGTTAGAAAAAGTTTGATTGCATCACCCTAAAGTAGGGTGTCTGGGGACCCTAGACCCTCCAGGGGTGCTGTCGCTTGCCCCCCCCCACCCCCCCAACTTTTTTGGGGTGCAGGATCTTTATTTATTTTTTTGTGTACGCTGACTGTGGCCGGCACTCTTAGCGTCCGACTACTGTTAGCGCATCGCACACCCCACCGCTGATCAACTTCGGACAGTTGATCAGCGGTTTAGATTTTTTTTCCCACATTTTTTGCCCTTTTTTAGTTTATTTTTTTTTTCTGTTAGTTTTAGGGTGAGTTCACTAACACCCGTGCCCCCACACACACCAAATAAAGGTTTACACACACGCACATACACACGCAGACACACACTCCCCTATGGCCCGCCGGACGTTCTCGGCCGAGGAGACATACGCCCAGCTTGCCTCCGACTCCGAGAGTCCCAGTGAGGACGAGGATGACCCCACTTTCCTGTTGTCATCCACATCCTCCTCATCATCTAGCGATGATGATGAGCCCCCAAGGCGGCGGAGACGTCGCCAGGCGGAGCAAGGGGACCGCCATGTTAGGGACCCTGTGGCCCACCCTAGTACGAGCTGCTCTGGGGCTCATACTAGTTTTCCGGCCCACCAGTTAAATCCACCGAAGCCCCCTGCCAGTGAACTTGTCTGGTGCACCCCAGAGCGATATCAGCCTGCAATTCCTGATTTTGTAGGCCAATCAGGAATCCAGATTTCCACAGTGGGCTACACTGAATATGACTTTTTTTGTTGTTATTTTTTCAGTGACCCACTGGTAAATCTGATGGTGGAGCAGACGAACCTGTACGCCCAACAGTTCGTTGCTCAACACCCAGGCTCCTTTTTGGCCAGGCCCGGTGGCTGGATGCCGGTCACTGCAGCCGAAATGAGGACATTTTGGGGCCTCGTGCTGCATATGGGCCTGGTCAAGAAACCCAGTGTCAGGCTGGAGTGGGGACACCCTCTACCAGACCCCACTTTACAGTACGGCCATGACACGCTCCCGGTTTGAGGACATCCGGAAATGTCTGCATTATTCAGATAATGCAGCATGTCCCCCTCAAGGTGATCCTGCCTATGACCGTCTGTATAAGATACGGCCGGTCATCGATCACTTCGGGGCCAAATTCATGGAGGCCTATGTATCTGGAAGGGAGGTCGCGGTTGATGAGTCTCTTATTGCGTTCAAGGGGAGACTCATTTTCCGCCAGTATGTTCTCTCCAAGTGGGCGAGGTATGGCGTGAAGCTATACAAACTTTGTGAGCGTACCTCAGGGTACACTTACAAGTTTCGTGCATACGAGGGGTGAGATTCCTGAATTCAACCCCCAGAATGTCCCCCCACTCTGGGTGTTAGCGGGAAACTTGTGTGGGACCTTATGCACCCACTGCTAGATAAGGGTTACCACCTTTACGTGGATACCTTTTATACTAGTATCCCCTTGTTCCAGTCCCTTGCCGCCAGATCCACGTCTGCTTGTGGGACCATGTGGAAAAATCAATGCGGCCTCCCTGCCCTCCTCCTCCAGGTACCTATCCCCAGGGGTGCCCTTACCACTGGAAACCTGTTGCTGGTCAGGTATAAGGACAAGAGGGATGTCCTTGTACTGTCCACAATTCATGGTAACGGCATCACCCCTGTCCCTGTGCGAGGTACCACTGCAACGGTCCTCAATTGTATCGTCGACTACAATCAGTATATTGGAGGAGTTGATCTCTATGATCAAGTCCTCAAGCCATATAATGCCATGCGCAAAACCCGGGCATGGTACAAAATAGTTGAAGTCTACTTGGTGCAGGTTGCCATGTACAACTCTTTTGTGCTGTCCCGGAGCGCTGGCAACACAGGGACATTCCTTCAGTTCTATGAGGCAGTCCTCAAGGCCCTGATCTTTTCGGACCGGGAAAGAGCAGGCCGGAGTACCTAGGGAACTGTAGGCGCAAGAGGTGCAGAGTGTGTCACAGGAGGGGGAGACGGAAGGACCACACTACTCAATGTGACACGTGCCCCGATCATCCGGGCCTCTGCATTATTGGTTGCTTCAGGGAGTATCACACTGCCATGGAGTACTAAATTTATATCCCAATTTAGCACTGACATCGGATAAAAAAAACTGGTTCTCAGATTTGAGACACCCCAAAAAATTGTTTGTTTTTTTTGGTCACCTTACATAACAAAAAGTTTAATAGCAAGCGATCAAAAAGTCATATATCCCCCAAAATAGTGCCAATAAAACCGTCCTCTCATTCCGCAAAAAATGAGCCCCTACATAAGATAATCGGCAAAAAAAAAAAATTGACTCTTAGACTTTAGCGATACAAAAAAAATGTTTTGTATCAAAAAGGATAATATAGTCTAAAACCTAAATAATAGACTTATTAGGTATCGCCGCGTCCTTAAGAATCTCCTCTATAAAAAATACTCCATGACCTAACCCCCCAGATTAACACAGTCAAAAAAAAGATATTAAAAACGGTGCCAAAACCACTATTTGTGGCACTTTTCCATTCCAATCCATTTTTTTCCAGTAACAAAGCAAGGGTTAACAACCAAACAAAAGTTAATATTTATTACCCTGATACTGCAGTTACAGAAATGCCACATTTGTGGTCGTAAACTGCTGTATCAGTACAAGGGAGGCCGTAAAAGGAAAGGACCGACATGGTTTATGGAAGGCCGATTTTGATGGCCTTTTTTATTGACACCATGTCCCTTTTGAAGCCCCCCTGATGCCCCCCTAGAGTAAAAACTCCCTAAAAGTGACCCCATCTAAGAAACTACACCCCTCAAGGTACTCAAAACTGATTTTACAAACTTTATTAACCCTTTAGGTGTTCCTCAACAGTTAATGGTAAATGGAGATGAAATTTCAGAATTTCAATTTTTGGTAACCTTGCCTCACAAAAATGTAATATAGAGCAAACAAAAATCATATGTACCCTAAAAATAGTCCCAAAAAAAGCCACCTTATCCCGTAGTTTCCAAAATGGGGTCACTTTGACAGAGTTTCTACTCCAGGGGGTGCATCAGGGGGATTGAAACAGGACACTGTGTAAATAAACCAGTCCGTAAAAATCATCCCTCCAAAAACCACAAGCAAACAAAAATCATATGTACCCTAAAAATAGTCCCAAAAAAAGCCACCTTATCCCGTAGTTTCCAAAATGGGGTCACTTTGACAGAGTTTCTACTCCAGGGGGTGCATCAGGGGGATTGAAACAGGACACTGTGTAAATAAACCAGTCCGTAAAAATCATCCCTCCAAAAACCACAAGGCGCTCCGTTCCCTCTACGCCCCGCCGTGTGGCCGTACAGTAGTGTATGACCACATATGGGGTGTTTCTGTTAAAGGCAGAGTCAGGGCAATAAAGATACAGTTTTGTTTGGCTGTTAACCCTTGCTTTGCTAGTGGAAAAAATGGGTTAAAATGGAAAATTTGGCAAAAAAATGAAATTCTCAAATTTCATCCCCATTTGCCAATAACTCTTGTGCAACACCTAAAGGGTTTACAAAGTTTGTAAAATCAGTTTAGAATACCTTGAGGGATGTAGATTTTAGAATGGGCTCATTCTTGGGTGGTTTCTATTATGTAAGCCTCGCAAAGTGACTTCAGACCTGTACTGGTCCCTAAAAATTGGGTTTTTGAAAATTTAAGAAAAATTTCAAGATTTGCTTCTAAGCTTCTAAGCCTTGTAACATCTCCAAAAAATAAAATATAATTCCCAAAATGATCCAAACATGAAGTAGACATATGGGGAATGTAAAGCAATAAATATTTGTGGAGGTATTACTATGTATTATAGAAGTAGAGAAATTGAAACTTGTAAATTTGCAATTTTGTAAAAAAAAATTGGTAAATTTGGTATTTTTTCTATAAATTATTTTTTTATTTTTTTTAACTTAATTTTACCTGTGTCATGAAGTACAATATGTGATGAAAAAACAATCTCAGAATGGCCTGGATAAGTCAAAGCGTTTTAAAGTTATCACCACTTAAAGTGACACTGGTCAGATTTGCCAAAAATTGCCTGGTCCTTAAGGTGAAATAAGGCTGTGTCCCTAAGGGGTTAAGGTGACTAGTTTTTATTGTTCTAGTCACATAGCTGTAAGATTAATTTTTACAGGACAAGTTGTATTTACTAATGACCTCTTTTTGGGGGTATTACTTTTTTGATTGTTATGTGCTAAAAATGACATGAAGTCTTTATTCAGTTGTTCAGTACGATTATGGCAATACAACATTTATATTGTTTTTATCATATTTTACTACATTTAAAAAATGTTAAAACAAAAACCTTTGAACAACTCAACATTGCATTGCAATTTTATGGCACCCATAACTTTTTATATATTTCTGTCTAGAAAGGGAGGGCATGCTTTTTGCAAGAAGAGCTTTAGTACATGTATAGTGGATGTTACACAGGGGTTAATGATGCCGCTTCGCCTCTTTAGCAGCCTGCTTGTATCATTCTTGTTTTGTCATAACTTATTCTGGTCTTCTGCAAAGACCAGTAAAATTACACTCCTTCTTATCACTTAGTGGGATAAGGGAAGTTGCGATTTCTTTGAGCATATATCTGTCACTGAATAAGAAAAAAATGTAATGGAAATTCCAGAAAAAATGTATAGTGCTACCAGATTATGGAGGAAATTTTGGTTAAAGTCATTAATAGAGAGACACTATGCAATTGCCAGTACTGTTAGCAGTGCTCAATGAAATGGCAGTGATAAGTCACCGTACTGGGCAACCAAATTTTATGTTCTGTTCACAGGGGCTTAAAGGGAACCTGTCACCTCCAAAAGTGATATAAAACTGCCAACATTACCTTATAGCAGCCCCCAGTCTGGTATTGATCATGTGCGTGAGCCAGAAATTCGATAATCCATACTTGAGAAAAACGCAGGAGAACTGTTATAAGGTAATGCTGGCAGTTTTATACCAATTTTGGAGGTGACAGGTTCCCTTTAAAGAGGACCTTTCATATGATTTTATTAAGGGATATATATACTTGTACTTGCAGGGTACCCCCTGCTGATGCTGCCACCCTGTTTGACCATGTGCTTCACTTCGCTCATTACATGGTCCATCACCATGGCGATGGACCATGTGATGAGTGCAGTGACGACACGTTCATCGGTCACATGGTCTAGGCGCAGCTTAGCCCTATTGATGTGAATGGGACTGGGCTGCGATAACAAGCACAACTGCTATACAATGTATAGTAAGGTGTTAGAAGGCCCCGGCAGTTCACAGAAGCCGGTGTCTTCTCAAACAGCTAATCAGCAGGAGTCCTGGGTGTCAAACCACCACCAATGAGATACTGCTGACCTTTTCAGAGGACAGGTCATCAATAATAAAATCTGGGAAAACGGTTTTAAAGAGGACCTTTCGTGCGATTTTAATAAGGGAGCTATATACCTGTTCTTGCCGGTTACCCCCCGCTGATGCTGCAACCCTGCTTGATTTTTTCAAAATATGCCTCCTATCACCCGCCGGATTTCTCCCACTCAGTATGCTAATACTGAGCATCGGAGCAATCAGGAGGAGACTGAGGTTTTTTATCCATGGCTGTGACGCTCTGCGCTGCGATTGGACAGCGCTATAGCCAGTGAGAAGGAGACGCCAACGGAGCAAAAATCAGTCTCCTCCTCATTGCTCCGATGCTCAATATTAGCATACTGAGCGGGAGAAATCCGACGGGGCATAGGAGGCATATTTTTTTTAAATCAAGCAGGGTTGCAGCATCAGCGGGGGGGGGGGGGGGGGGTAACCCGCAAGTACTGGTATATAGCTCCCTTATTAAAATTGCATGAAAGGTCCTCTTTAAAACCGTTTTCCCAGATTTTATTATTGATGACCTGTGCTCTCAAAAGGTCAGCAGTATCTCATTGGTGGTGGTTCGACACCCAGGACTCCTGCTGATTAGCTGTTTGAGAAGACACCGGCTTCTGTGAACGCTGGGCCTTCTAACAACTTACCTATACATTGTATAGTAGTTGTGCTTTTTATTGCAGACCAGTCCCATTCCCATCAATAGGGCTAAGCGGCGCCTAGACCATGTGACCGATGAACGTGCACTCATCACATGTTCCATCGCCATGGTGATGGACCATGTGATGAGCGAAATGATGTCACCAAAGCTCCTTTTCCTGCGCGAACAAGTGGATGAGATGAATTTTATTTTTATTTTATTTTTTAACCCCTCCATCCCTAATTTACTTAGCATTCTGTATTAAGAATGTTATTATTTTCCCTTATAACCATGTTATAAGGGAAAATTATAAAATCTACACAACACGGATTCCAAACCCGAACTTCTGTAAAGAAGTCCGGGTTCAGGTCTGGGTACCAAACATGCCGATTTTTCTCATGCGCGTGCAAAATGCATTAAAACGCTTTGCACTTGCGCAGAAAAATTGTGCATTTTCCTGCAACCCACCTGCATCTTTTCCTGCAAAGCACCCGCAACGCCCGTGTGAACCCAGCCTAAGGCTGGGTTAACACGGGCGTGTCCGAATTAGGTCCGGATGCGTCCCGGTGTATTGCGGCAAACCCGCGCGAGTAGGTACGCAATTGCAGTTAGTTTTGACTGCGACTGCGTTCCGATGTTCAGTTTTTATCTCTCGGGTGCAATGTGTTTTGCGCGCACGTGATAAAAAAACCGACTGTGGTACCCAGACCCGGTGATTGGAGCATGTGATCTGACGTCACCACAGGTCATTTTGCCGGCAGCTCATCATTAAAGAAGTAAAAAGAGACCAGCAACTACGCAATCAAGAGGAGAAGGTGAGTTAATTATTTTTTCTTTTTTTAACCCTCAATTGACCACCTACTAAGCACAATATAGAGCATGCTGCGATTTTCACGCAACGCATAAGTGATGCGTGAAAATCACAGCTCATGTGCACAGTCCCATAGAAATGAATGGGTCAGGATTCAGTGCGAGTGCAATGCGTTCACCTCCCGCATTGCACCCGCATGGAAATCTCACCCGTGTGAACTCAGCCTAAGGCCTCCTGCACACGACAGTTTTTTTTAACGTCCCGCAAAACGTGGTTCCGTTGCACCGTGATCCGTGCCCGTTTTTTCTTCCGTGGGTCTTCCGTGATTTTTGGAGGAGCCACGGACATGAAAAATGAAAAAAAAAGTCAAGTTTGCCATTAAAATGATAGGAAAAAACTGACACGGATCACGGATCACGGACGTGGATGACAATCTTGTGTGTATCCGTGATTTTTCACGGACCCATTGACTTGAATGGGTCCGTGAACCGTTGGCCGTGAAAAAAATAGGACAGGTCGTATTGTTTTCACGGCCAGGAAACACGGATCACGGATTAGGGCTGCCAAACGGTGCATTTTCTGATTTTTTCACTGACCCATTGAAAGTCAATGGGACCGCAGAAAAACACGTTAAACGGGACAATGGCCACGGGTGCACACAACGGTCGTGTGCAGGAGGCCTAAGGCTGGGTTCAGACCTGAGCGTACTTGAACGTACACTCTGTATGCGCGATTGTACGGGCGTTTGCAATCACGCATACAGAGATAAGCGAACGCCCATTGTCGCGCGTTCCCGCTGAAGTCTATGTATGGGAACGCGCGACAAGACGCCCCAAAGAAGCTCATGTACTTCTTGGGGCGTCGGGCGTTTCACAGCGCGATCGTACGTGCTGTAAAACGCTCAGGTGAGAACCATTCCCCAAGGGAATCATTGGTTCTTGCCTGTTGAGCGTTTTACAGCGCGTAGGAACCAGCTGTAAAACACTCAGGTCTGAACTAAGCCTAAGAGTTGATGACTTGAAAATTATACTAGGTGCCATTTGCATCGACCACACCCCTCCAACAATTCAAAACTGATGTTAGAAATGTTTTTAACCCTTTAGGTATTCCACAGTAATTAAAGCAAAATGGAGGTGAAATTTAAAATTTTTTAGCAGACTTTCCATTTTAAAATTGCGGAACGGATGCAGACCCATTTTGCGGACGTGTGAATGGACCCTAGGGGTTAACAAGAAAACAAACCTCATTATCTATTACACTGATTCTGCAGTTTACCTAAGTACATACAGTATGGTCATAAACTGCTGTATGGGCACACAGCAGCGCTCAGAAGGCAAAGAGTGCCATATTGGTTTTGGAGGGCAGATTTTGCTGGAATGGGTGCCATATTGCACCCCTACAGTGGAATCCCCCCAAAAGTAACTACATTTTGGAAACCACACAAAAGGAATTTTTATGGGGTGTAGTGAGCACTTTGACCCAACAGGCATTTCATAGAATTTAACACATGGCTTTGAAAATTAAACATAACAAGAAAATATCACCCCACAATTTGCAACCTATTTTCTTCTGAATAAAGTAACACCCTATTTGTGGTCCAAACTGCTGCTCGGGATACGTCAGGGCTCAGAAGGGAAGGAGCCGCATCCGGATATTCTAACATGGAATTTGCTAAAATGGTTTTAAAGAGCCATAACTTTAATTTTTTTTTTTTGTTTACTGTATAAGGGCTTATTTTTTTGTGGGACAAGCTGTAGTTTTTATTGGCACCACTTTGGGTACATTTGGCTTTCTGATTGTTTTTTATATAATTTTTTTGGAGGTGAGGTGGGCAAAAATTGAAATTCTGTCAGTGTTTTTATTTTTTTTATGAGGTTCAACATGTGGTATATATGATATGATAGCTTTATTCTGCAGATTGATACTATTATGGCTATACCAAATTTATATTGTTTTTTTTTCATGTTTTACAGCTTTTGCATAATAAAATCTCCTTTTTACAAAAAATCTGTTATATTTTACATCGCTATATACTAACATCCATAACATTATTATTTTTCTGCCAATGTAGATGTCTGAGGGCTTGTCTTTTGCAGGACAGACTGTATTTTTTATTGGTATCATTTCTGGGTACATAAGATTTTTTTGATGATTTGATATCATATTTATGGGAGACGAGGTCACAAAAAAAAAAAAGCTGTTTTACAGCGTTCACTTGATGGGGTATATATAGAGCTGGTTATCACGGATGCAGTCATACACAAGTTTTACACAATCAAGAGCATTTAAAAAATATATATAAAACGGTAGACTTAAAAGGTAGGCAGACAATGTCATAGAGCAGCAGGAAATGCTAGCAGAATGCTTGGGTGTATAGGGAGAGGCATTACCAGTAGAAAGAGGGAGGTGCTCATGCGGCTCTACAGAGCACTAGTGAGACCTCATTTGGAGTATCGTGAGCAGTACTGGAGACCATATCTCCAGAAGGATATTGATACATTGGAGAGAGTTCAGAGAAGAGCTACTAAACTAGTACATGGATTGCAGGATAAAACTTACCAGGAAAGATTAAAGGACCTTAACATGTATAGCTTGGAAGAAAGACGAGACAGAGGGGATATGATAGAAACTTTTAAATACATAAAGGGAATCAACAAGGTAAAAGAGGAGAGAATATTTAACCTTCTCCCGACCGCTGTACGCACCGATGCGTCCTGGAGGTGGTTGATTTATTCCTCCTGGACGCATCGGCGCGTCATCTCGCGAGACGTGAGATTTCGTCACAGCCGGCCCGCGCATGCGCATCGCGGGCCGGCATCTCGTCGAGAAGTATTTCGTCAGCAACCTGCCGGCCAATGATCGTGGCTGGCAGGTTGCTGATTTTTAAAAAATCCAATCAAAGGCCAGATAACAGATCATATTTGTAAATATGATCTGTTATATGGCTGCCTGCTCCTCTGCTGGTTCTTTTCGTCGGTTGGATCCAGCAGAGGAGCAGGCTACACAGTGAGTACACCAAACATCACATACTAGCCCCAGATCACCCCCCCCTGAACCCCAATTAACCCTTTGATCACCCCTAGTATCTAGGAAGTGATCAAAACTGATCACGGTCAGATCTATAATTGTATTAGTGTCACTTTAGTTCTCCCTCCACTCAAAACGCAGTGTTTGCCCGATCAGGCCTGATCGGTCGCCCACACGTGCGTTCGCCCACGCCCGCCCCACCGCAGTGACAAAAAAAATTTTTTTTTTGATCGCTGCACATTCACTTTACACGCACTGCGGCGATAAAAAAATCAGTTTTGATATTTTTTATCAACCGCAGCAGCCTCCGGTACTTCGCTAGCCTCCCATTTGTAAGACAGGCTTGCTTTTTTTTTCTTGGGTAGTCTCAGGGAATACCCCTAAATTTAGTTGCCCACATGTCAAACAGGGGGTATTCCTCTGAAGAGGCCTACAGGCTTCTGACCCAGTCGGATGAGGAGTGGGAACCCTCATCTGATGAATCCAGCGGGTCAGAATACGAACCTGTAGAAAGCAGTGGCTCTCTGACCCAAAGTTCGGACAAGGAGGCTGAGGTCCCTGATAGCAGCAGGCGTACCCGGCCCCGTGTCGCTAGACCGCAGGTTGCGCAGGATCCGCTTCAAGAGCAGCAGAGTGGGGCTGGTGCTGTCGGATTACGTGGTGAGGCATACACCAGCAGCCCAGCCCTTCCTGGACCTAGTACCAGCACTGCCGTACAACCTGGTGAAGTAGCGAGCACCAGAAGGGCAGTTGAAGCTGGTACAGTGGCACGTGCAGTAGTGACCCCGTCGCAGCCACCGCAAAGACGTGCCCGTAGAGCCCCTAGAGTCCCTGAGGTGCTGGCAAACCCTGATTGGCAGTCCCCAACTTCAGCCGCACTTGTAGTTTTCCCTTTCACCGCCCGGTCTGGAGTTCGGGTTGAGACAGCTCAGATTGATTCGGCCCTGGGATTTTTTGAGCTGTTCTTGACTGCGGAGCTCTTAGACTTAGTTGTGGCAGAGACAAACCGGTATGCCACACAATTTATCACCGCTAACCCGGGAAGCTTTTATGCCCAGCCTTTCCGGTGGAAACCAGTCCAAGTTTCCGAACTTAAAACTTTTCTGGGCCTCCTCCTCAACATGGGCCTGACAAAAAAGCATGAATTGCGGTCATATTGGTCCACGAACCCGATTCATCACATGCCCATGTTCTCTGCTGCTATGTCCAGGACACGATTTGAGACCATCCTGCGTTTCCTGCACTTTAGTGACAACACCGCCTCCCGTCCCAGAGGCCACCCTGCTTTTGACCGGCTCCACAAAATTCGGCCCCTCATAGACCATTTCAACCTGAAATTTGCAGATTTGTATACCCCAGAGCAAAACATCTGCGTAGACGAGTCCCTGATACATTTTACCGGGCGCCTTGGCTTCAAACAATACATCCCAAGCAAGCGCGCCCGGTATGGGGTCAAATTGTATAAGCTCTGTGAAAGGGCCACAGGCTATACCCACAAATTTCGGATCTATGAGGGAAAAGATCAGACCCTGGAGCCGGTCGGTTGCCCTGACTACCTGGGCAGCAGTGAGAAGACAGTTTGGGACTTGGTGTCACCCTTATTCGGCAAGGGGTACCATCTTTATGTGGACAATTTCTACACAAGTGTGGCCCTCTTTAGGCATTTGTTTCTAGAACGGATTGGCGCCTGTGGTACCGCGCGAACTAGTCGCGCGGGCTTCCCCCAACGGCTCGTTAGCACCCGTCTTGCAAGGGGGCAGAGGGCCGCACTGTGTAACGAAGAACTGCTCGCGGTGAAATGGAGAGACAAGCGTGACGTTTACATGCTCTCCTCCATTCACGCAGACACGACAATACAAATTGAGCGAGCAACCCGTGTCATTGAAAAGCCCCTCTCAGTCCACGACTATAACCTTCACATGGGAGGGGTGGACTTCAATGACCAGATGTTGTCTCCGTATTTAGTTTCCCGCAGAACCAGACTCTGGTATAAGAAGGTGTCTGTATATTTGATTCAATTGGCTCTGTATAATAGTTTTGTTCTCTACAGTAAGGCTGGGAGAACTGGATCCTTCCTCAAATTTCAGGAAGAGATCATCGCGAACCTCCTGTATCCAGGAGGTTCCGTGGCCCCATCCACCAGTGTAGTTAGCCGTCTACACGAGCGACATTTCCCCAGTGTCGTTGCTGGTACCTCAAACCGACCGCCACCCCGAAAAAAATTTCGTGTCTGTAGCAGGAGTGGAATAAGGCGTGACACCCGCTATTTCTGTCCTGACTGTCCTGACCACCCTGCCCTATGCTTAGGGGAGTGTTTCCGGAAATACCACACACAGGTACACCTAGCATAGGGATCATCTCACCAGGACAGGCACACAGGGCTATTAGGGCCCATTCACTCACTGCTGCTGCAAACGTCTCCTTTCACCTGGGACAAAGTGCATAACGCACTTCGCCACATCTTTGGGCGATTTGCGCTTTGCACATTGACCCATGGGGAAGGAGAGGTTTGTTCTATAAAGGTAAAAAAAAAAAAAAAAAAACACCAGTAAGCAAAAAGGTTAATGTTTAGTTCAAAAAGTTAAAGTTTATATGTTCTGTTGCAAAGTTAATAAAATTATTGCGTTGCGGCCTGGTTTTTTCTTTTTTTTTTTTTCTTTTTTTACCTTCCAGGTGGACCAACCGATCGACTAGCTGCAGCACCGATGTGCATTCTGACAGAAGCATTGCGCTGCTGTCAGATTACACGCAAGTCGGTGTATGCGGCGCTGCAAGACGAGATTTCTACTCTGCAGTAACAGATACGTTTGCCGAAGCATACGAGCTGAGGAGGAGGCGGCGTTCCTATGCTTTGGCAAACACTTTGTATATATATAAAAAAAAAAAAAAAAATCCCGGCAATGATTTATTCATCCACATCGATTGATGTGAATGGAGAAATCTGGTTTGCCAGGGCATACGAGCTAAGTGGGTATGGATGTAGGGCGGAGCTCCTATGTCCTGGCAGACGCCTTTCCCCTCCATTTTTTTTTTTTTGGCAGAGATTTTTTCATCCACATTGATCGATGCGAATGAAGAAATCTGTGCCGTTCATTTTTTTCTTTCAGCCCAGAGGCTGAACGGAAAAAAAAATCTCATTACCTGTATGCTCAATATAAGGAGAATAGTATATAGAGAATAGAAACTCCTAATGCTGGCCATACATGTAATGATTGCGGAGACCCTCAAATGCCAGGGCAGTACAAACACCCCACAACTTACCCCATTTTGGAAAGAAGACACCCCAAGGTATTTGCTGAGGGGCATATTGAGTCCAACTTATGCTAACTTATGCAAAAAAAAAAAAAATGAACTTGCCAGGCCCCTCATTGGAAACCTTGGGGTGTCTTCTTTCCAAAGTGGGGTCACATGTGGGGTATTTATACTGCTCTGGCTTTTTAGGGGCCCTAAAGCATGAGAAGAAGTCTGGGATCCAAATGTCTAAAAATGCCCTCCTAAAAGGAATTTGGGCACCTTTGCGCATCTAGGCTGCAAAAAAGTGTCACACATCTGGTATCGCCGTACTCAGGAGAAGTTGGGGAATGTGTTTTGGGGTGTCATTTTACATATACCCATGCTGGGTGAGATAAACATCTTGATCAAATGCCAACTTTGTATAAAAAAATTGGAAAAGTTGTCTTTTGCCAGGATATTTCTCTCACCCAGCATGGGTATATGTAAAATGACACCCCAAAACACATTCCCCAACTTCTCCTGAGTACGGCGATACCAGATGTGTGACACTTTTTTGCAGCCAAGGTGGGCAAAGGGGCACATATTCCAAAGTGCACCTTTCGGATTTCACCGGTCATTTTTTACACATTTTGATTGCAAAGTTCTTCTCACACATTTGGGCCCCTAAATTGCCAGGGCAGTATAACTACCCCACAAGTGACCCCATTTTGGAAAGAAGACACCCCAAGGTATTCTGTGAGGGGCATGGTGAGTTCCTAGAATTTTTTATTTTTTGTCGCAAGTTAGTGGAATATGAGACTTTGTAAGAAAAAAAAATAAGAAAAAAATCATCATCATTTTCCACTAACTTGTGACAAAAAATAAAAAGTTATATGAACTCACTATGCCCATCAGCGAATACCTTAGGGTGTCTACTTTCCGAAATGGGGTCATTTGTGGGGTTTTTCTACTGTTTGGGCATTGTAGAACCTCAGGAATCATGACAGGTGCTCAGAAAATCAGAGCTGTTTCAAAAAGCGGAAATTCACATTTTTGTACCATAGTGTGTAAACGCTATAACTTTTACCCAAACCATTTTTTTTTTTGCCCAAATTTTTTTTTTTTTTATCAAAGACATGTAGAACAATAAATTTGGCGAAAAATTTATATATGGATGTCGTTTTTTTTGCAAAATTTTACAGCTGAAAGTGTGGTAAGTTGCATGACTGAGCGATAAACGGTGAAAGGAGTGTAGTGCCGAAGTGTAAAAAGTGCTCTGGTCATGAAGGGGGTTTCAGCTAGCGGGGCTGAAGTGGTTAAAAGAAGAAAAACTGCTACAAGAGGACATAGTTTTAAATTAAAGGGGCAAAGGTTTAAAAGTAATATCAGGAAGTATTACTTTACTGAGAGAGTAGTGGCTGCATGGAATAGCCTTCCTGCAGAAGTGGCAGCTGCAAATACAGTGGTGGAGTTTAAGCATGCATGGGATAGGCATAAGGCCATCCTTCATATAAGATAGGGCCAGGGGCTATCCATAGTATTCAGTATATTGGGCAGACTAGATGGGCCAAATGGTTCTTATCTGCCGACACATTCTATGTTTCTTGTATTGCCAGTTTCTTAAAGCAATATTTTTTAACATTTTTGGGGGCCATGGTCTGTAGTGAGGGCTTGTTTCTTACGAGATGAGATAATGTTTTCATTGGTAGCATTTTGTGGAACGTAAGATTTTTTGGTCACTTGATATTATGTTTTTTGGTAGGCAGGGTGACAAAAATATGTCTATTTTTATGTTTTACACAATAAAAGCATTTTTGGAAGAATAAATCATGTTTTTGTGATGCCAGTTTCTTAGAGCCATATTTTTAAAATTTTTGTGGCTATGGTCTTAAGTGAGGGCTTTTTTTGCAGGATGAGGTGATATTTTCATTGGTACCATTTTGGGGAACATACGACTTTTTGATCTCTTGAGATTATGTTTTTTGGGAGGTAAGGTGACAAAAAAATAGCTGTTTTGGCATTACTTTTATTTATTTTGTTACACAATTCACCTGATGAGATAGATCATGTGACATTTTTATAGTCAGTCGTTACGGATGCAGCAACAATTTTTTCATATTTGGGGTGCCTTTTTTAAATGTAAAACTTTTATCTTTTTATTTTTACAAAATACTTTTTTATTTTACACTTTGGGGGGACATTTAACATCACTTTTTTTTCCGCACTATTGATTTCTCCTGTAACTGGTGCTGACATAGTAGCCCCAGTTTCAGGGGGAATACACCCGCCAGAGAGGCTTTACAGTATTATACTATGCTGTACAGCCTCACTGCAGGGCTGATTGTGGTCTCAGGAAGACCCGATGGCTACTGCACTCCTTTGGCCCCAGTGGTCACCTGACCGCCAGGCCGGAACATGAAGCGGCACATCGCTTCCTCAGCTAAATACATAGCACTTCTTCAGCACTCTGTATTCAGTTATCTAGAAGGCAGGGGCACTGAGGAACAGTCCTTGCCTTCTCTATGGGGTGCCCTGCTGTCACTGACAGCAGGCCCCCTGCTCCGCAGCTGCAGTTGTTCAAAAACGTCCATTCAGAGATTAATCCTGACCCCCAAGGACGTTTATAGTCATGGGTGGTCAGGAAGTGGTTAATGCACAGCCAAAAGGTCAGGCTTATGTGTGTACTGTAGTTTTGGAAGCCAAAACAAGGAGTGATTTTTTTTTTTTAAAAATGAGAAGTTATATCTGTCCTTTATACGTTCTCTCCTTTTATGATCCACTCCTGATTTTGGTTTCCAAAACTGCATACAGAAATCTGACCATAGCCTCAGGGTTGGTTTTAGGAAACAGCATATTTAGCCCCTTTCACATCCAGCTGTATGCTCATATAAACCTAATTATACATTATTTTCTAAAGAATGTATTTCTATCCAAAAACACCTGAGCATGGTTGTATATAAAGGAATAGATGAAATCAAAGACATACAGTATTACTTTAAAGCCTATGTACACCTTCAGAGGCAATTTTTTTATGATTTAATTTTCCTCATTTTTGGCCAAAAATAATTTTTTCAATTGATCTTTATTAAAAATATTGAGCCGTTCTGTCACAAAGGGTTAAAGGGATTCTGTCACCTCCCCTAACCCAAAATCGGATTTTAAAGCAGTCATGCAGAAGAGCTTACCTTGAATAGGCTGTGCTCTTCTATCTTGTAATCCGTCCAGTAGTTTATGTGAAAATCGACTTTTATGGTTATGCAAATTAGCCCTGAAGGTGCCCAGAGGGGCGTTTTGTTCCCCTTAGAGAGCCCAGTACCGCCCCTCTTACAGTGCCCAGCCCGCCTTCCTTGCGACTGTCTAACCGCCCCCAGCCTCCCACAGCCTCTCATCCCTCTCCTCCCCCACGGCCGAACGAACTCTCGCACAGGCACCTTCAGGGCTAATTTGCATAACCATAAAAGTTGATTTTCACATAAACTACTGGACGGATTACAAGATAGAAGAGCAAAGCCTATTCAAGGTAAGCTGTGCTGCATGGCTGCTTTAAAATCCGATTTTGGGTTAGGGGAGGTGACAGAATCCCTTTAAATGTCTAGCTATGTGAATTGTACTTTTTACTTTCACTTTGTGCTGGTCATCTGATAAACCTTATCAGTAAGATAAGAACTGAGCCGTAATGAGTGTTTTTAATGTCAGAGAGCAGAGATAAGGAGCCTCGTCAGATTAGCTAGCTGACCAGCAGAGAAAAAATTCAGATCCATCTATTACCCTGGGTTCACACCTGAGCGTTTTACAGCGCATTCCTACGCGCTGTAAAACGCTCAACAAGGAGAAACCAATGCTTCCCTATGGGAATGGTTCTCACCTGGGCGTTTTACAGCGCGTACGATCGCGCTGTAAAACGCCCGACGCTCAAAAAAGTTCTTGAGCTTCTTTGGGGCGTTTTGTCGCGCGTTCCCGTACATAGACTTTCGGGAACGCACGACAATGGGCCACTGCCACCAATGATTTTAATACTGGGGATGGGGGCGACAGGGCGCACTGTGCCACCAATAATAATTGACGTTTAATATACAAATACAGCCGGCGGCAGAAACACATTGCTGGCACCCTGCCTCTGACAGGGCGCTGCGATCAGCGGCAGTTAACCCCTCAGGTGCGGCACTTGAGGGGTTAATAGCCACTGATCACAGCGCCCTGTCAGAGCCAGGGTGCCGGCAATGTGTTTTTGCCGCCGCCTGCATTTTTTATTAAAAGTTAGTTATCATTGGTAGCGCAGTGGCCACAGCCCCTCCCCTTCTCCGCCCCTCTGCGCTCTCATTGGAGGCAGCAGCAGCACAGGGGGGAGAGCAGCGTGATCCATATTCCCTGATACTGGGCTGTGCAATAGTATAGCCTAGTATCCATAAAAGGCAAATCCCGGTATCATATCGATACCGGGCTAAAAGTATTGATTGGGTATCGAAAATTCAATACAGGAAACAACCCTACGTTAGATGTACTTTTACAAAGATCGCTAGGAACTGAAGCAGTATTTAGAAAACTATAAAATGCTGCTGTAAATGTATTTCCCTTGGATACTGAGCCATCCAGTGGCTTTCCATGCTGCTGCAATGTACTGACAGAAATATACTGGATGTATAAATGTCGTTGATATAAATCTACTTAATGATCTTTCTGGCATACATTGAAACAACATTTGCAATTTGTGGACAGGACTGAAACAGGAGCGGGAGAGTAATTTGTGAAAGGAGAAGAAAAGATCTAAATGTGAAAGAATGTACAACTGACAATACCACTTAATACGTATTTACATGCATCTTCATAGAAACCTCAGAGTATTCTTGAAGTATTATTAGCATTGTTACTACTACTACGTTAGTTACATAGACACATAGACAGTCCTTTTATATTGATGGTCTATGCTCTAAACTACAACGAATGTAATGCTGGTCCCTTTCACTTCAATGGGAGCAGTTCTGCAGTAAACAGCATTGGCTTGGGTTGGCGGGGGGTGCAAGGTGTCAAACCTTGGATAATCATACAATGATTGCCTACCCTAAAGATGCACCATCAATACAACATTAACAATCGATTTAAAACGTCAAATAAAATGTTTTAAAAAGGGGGCGAGAATGGCATAAAAAAATGAAAGTAATGGCTCACAATCCCCCATTGCTCCTGTTCTATCCATTCCTGTGACCCTACTGGTCTCTACCTCCTGTACCGGTACCTCTCAATAGGCAGGACATGACTCGTTAGCCTGCCAGAGTTCATCATATCCAGTATAGCCAGATACTACCTTTCCCTGCCGGAGCCCATTGACTATAATGTGACCCAGCAGGAATCCAGCCTGTTTCTGGCATTAATGGCAGGATTCAGCTGGACAAAAACTGCTGTTTGCAGCCAGAATATGCCAGATCCCCGCTGGGTCCTATTATAATCAATGGGGCCTGGTGGTGCTCCAGTAGTTTCCGTGTATGCCAGATGCAATGGTCTTCGGCAGGTTGTTACTCTACCGACACAGCCTGCTGGAACATTTTAGCCTAGAGTGAAACTAGCCTAAGAAGTATATTTCCTCTGTGTCAAGAGGGAGTGGAAAGTAGAGACCAGTGGGGACATGAGAACCACTGAAACTGGAGTGGTGGTGGTGGTGGTGGAGCTGTTTTTTTCAATCTATTCTAACAAAAAAGAAAAATGTAATTGCATTTTCAGTCTTTTTTTAAAGTCAGATGCTATATTCAATCCTATAGTGAAAGATTAAGTGCATACAAACAATGCACTTTTCCGTGTAACTGTTGGTGGCTTTTTTAAAATTTAGTGGCATTTTTTTCCCCAAATATAGCATGTTCCTGATTGGTGTTTATTTCTGGTGTTTTTGCACATGGGCCTTAAAAAGTCTCTGAGGTTTCACAGATATATTAAAAATTTTTATCAGTGGAGAATCTGAGCTCTGAGACCCCCACCAATGGTTAGAACAAGGAGAAGCGCTCACATAGCATGATCTCACTCCTCACTGCAGAAGACAGAAGCGAGATGGGCCCATAGACTTTCTACTGAGTGTCTTGCTTCCTCTCCTGCAGTGAAGAAAGAGAGCACTCTATGGGAGAGCTTCTCCCGCCTTGTTCTAGTGATCAGTGGTGGGCTCAGCACTCAGACTCCCACCAATCAAAACCTTTGACATCTCTATGTCTCTATGACTTTTTTAACATTTTAAAAACCTAGAGTCCCTTTAAAAACATCAGAATTTTTTTTTTTAAAGACTAAAAATGCCTGAAAAAAGTAATGAAAATGTTTTAAAGTGTGTTTATTAATAATGTATGTGCAACACGAAACACATGTTGAGGCTGGTATTTGCGGCTCCTACTGGGTCTGTATATCTGTATTCCTCCATTGTGGCCTTGTTTCTTATGCTACCTGCATTTTATGGCGTATCTTCATTGATCCAACTGTTTTATTTTTGACCATAGTAGGTGTCTTGTCACGTCGTGTTTTTTGTCTTTACCAAATATGTGTGTTTTTATACTTATGATGTACAATAAAGCTGATATTTGTAACCATATAGTAGATTTACAGAGTGCACTTTTCCTCTTCGGTGTTCACATATCTTCCCTCCTGCACCTGCGAAGATTGTTAGAGGACCCGTTCTTTATAGGTGTTTCATACAGTGGCATAGCGTGGGTTGCCAGCGCCCGGGGCAAGCCAAGTATTGCATCCCCCCCCCCTAACTTGTGGACATGCCCCTTTTTACACAGACAGAACTTATTAGGGTCTTCTAAGACCCAGCAGCTCTGCTCACCTGGTGATCACCAGGATCTCCGGGTCCACTTGAGAAAGCAGCGTATCTGCTTCCTCTATTCACTGCATAGTGCTCATTGGGGGTCATTTAGTGCGCTTCATCTGTTCTATGTGTAAATAAAAGTCACAAATAAAAGTGAGTTTAACACTTGTGAGACAATACTTTGTCATAAAGGCATTTTTGTGCTGTCCTCGCCAATTGGGAGTGGAAGGGAAGACATGGGGGCATGGCGTGGACTGGCTCAGGGACTGGACATCGGGCCTGACACATTTACCATCTTTTACGCCTGGTAACAGGTGTAAAAGAGGAGTAAAAACTACTTCAGACAGGAGCTTTAATCTGGTGCCCTACATGTAAGGAACTCCAGATTAAAGCCCAGCACCAAGTACAGTACATGTACCGCACTTGGTCATTACGGAGTTGATAAGGGCGATTATTACTGTGAGGGCCTAAATGGAGTCTGCACTCCAGGCCCATGGGAATATTACTAATGCTACTCTGAGCCTGCTATGCAGACCACTTAAAGGGGTCACTGTTCTGGTCCCAGCCATTCAAACATGGTGGTCTGCCTCCTGCCGCTGCAGTGTGGAAGAACCCCGCCTCCTCTTCATTCTCCTCCTCTCCTCCCGTCACAGGGCTTATGCAGGTCATAATACAGAAATACAAGAGGGGGCAGGTTATGACGTGCAGCCTGCCCTCAGTGTGCCTCGTAAGTGTTAGTAAATGCCTTTCACTCTGTCTCAAGCAGTGCACTGTGCGCATCCCACCATTGCCATTCCGTGAATGATTCCTTGAATGGCAATTGTGGGATGTGCGCATGGCACTGGCTGCCACATAGTGAATGGTTTTGTTAAAAGTGCTCAGGCTGCGGGCACCCCCTTGCAGTTTGGCTTTATATGAGAGATATTGCTATTCAATATTATTATTGGCTGCCAAAATTGATATTGGAAATTTAATATTCACCTATGGATATTGATTACTGATGTTAATATTTGATATCAACAATTAATAACATATTCATTGTTGACATTTAGCATTGATATTAATAATCAATAATAGCCCATTTAACAGTATGTTTGAAAATGCATTTGTTCCATGATTATTACTGATGTATATTTATGCTTTGCTGTACTCTGTTCATTCTTATGATAAAAACCTTGAACTAAAAAAAAAAAAGTTTTTTAAATGTTTTAGAGTTATGGTATTTTTTACAAGCAAAAAATATGGAGATATGATTCTGAAGCCAAAATGGACACCACTAAAGGCAAGAGCTGGGGTTAATCCAGTGCCCAATCTCATACAACCACTTTACACATCAGTTATGGTGCTTAAACAAGACTCAGCTCTTTATTAATCAATATTTAATATAAAATTAACCAATAAGTACTTCATACAAATATATGCTTGGCCAGCAGACTCATGCACATCACAGTTCACAAATATTGGCATAGCACTGTTTTACGCTTATGTTAATTTGTAATGTGGGATTCCTACAGCTGCCAAAGATAGGCAGTAGAACCAAGAAAATGCAAGCTAATCCTAAATCAGAAACATAAAAGACATACCTAATGAATTAATAAAACACATTTTTACTTTGTTTTAAGTTTAGTGCAACCAAAAATTCTAAGTCCAGATCCAGCCCATAACGTCCTTCTGGAGTGAGTAGAATAAAAAACTTCATAAAGTTTTTGAGAAAATAATTCCAAAAAGTCCAAAGCCCTATTTTTGTAACTTTTTGAAGCCAGAATTCTGGAGAGCAGAGCTTGATAAATGCCTCCTGAAATTTCAAAGCATTAGCAGAGAAGACAGGACCAGAATTTGGAAATAAAGGAATGAAGTTTGGTAAAAAAAATAAAAAAATTAATAAATAAAAATTAAAAGATAAAAATAGAAGGGAAAAGAGATTCGTGGGGTAATGATGGTAGAAAGGAAACTGAGAAAAGTTTAAAGGGCTTTCTAAGGTCCCAAAAAATTAAACTGGAGATCAAAATGTTTCAAAATAGAAAGAAGCAATACTCATCTACCCAATCCGCTGCCATTCCAGTGCAGCATTTTATGGCACTGCGCCACAGACTTGCATATGGCTGCTGCAGCCAGTCACTTGCCTCTATATTCTAATAGGGTAGTCAGGTATTAAAAGTGGTGTAAGTATATTTTCTCTCCTGGACTCTGGTCATGTGATCACATCAATGCAGCTCTTTTTTATTGTCTGTGATGTTGTGTCCATGGACGTGTCAAAGCAGATACAGGGCAGTGATAGGGGAGAGTCCAGGTAACTAGCTGAGTGGGAGGAGCTATAAACAAGCCGGGCACTGTGAGGGGCGGTGCTGGAACTTTGGCAGAGAAAGGAAAAGTGTATCATGGGTTTGGTTGGGTACAGCATCAGGATGTGCTATATACAAGATGTACATGGTGAAAACTGGTCAGGAGAGTTGAAAAATAATAAACAGGCATGGTGAAGATGTACATGAGGTAAACAACTACAATTACCATAATAATTTCGGAAACCCTTTTTGCTTATTCAATATTTGATCGGTGGACATGTTTACACGGGGCACTGAAGAGGAATTAATGCTAATATGAATAATCGTTCAATCAATTATTGGTCCATGTAAATAGGCCGTAAAACAGTCTCCAGATAGTGATCTAGTGCTAGGAAGTGGCAGCGGAGAAGCATCCATAGACTTATCCTACCTGAAGGCCCCTTTACATGGGCCAACTGACCAGTCAGATAATTGACTGTTTATGAGCGAAGGTGAGAGCTGCATTTACATGCAGGAATCACCTCTGCTGTGTGGGCATGAGCGATTGCTGCTGCTATTGCTTGTCCCTATACAGATTCATTGTTTCTGGACAGCAGATCCCAGTTTATATAGTTATATAGTTTATATAGAATGATATACTGCTCAGAAATGTTGATTTTGGGAGCTGCATCAATTATGCTTTCACCGGATGAATGAGCATCTGGTAGTTTATCGGATGATCTGTGGCACCATTACATAGGGCAAGTACCTAGGAACGCTCCTTCACGATAATTGCCCCAAATGTCAGCCTTTGTAAAAAGGCCCTTATGCAAGTCTCCAGCAGTACAATACTAAAAGATTTCTCCAGGACCTGAACATTGAACATCCTCAGGATATGGCATCCATGTTTCATTTGTAGATATAAACTTCCTATTTAGCTGCAGCAGTCCCTTTAGTGTCTCTCGTGGAGTCCTGTCTCACTCTGCTTCTGCTCACTCCCCCCCCTCATCCCCTCTCCATAGATTTGCATTGACATGTATAATAGGATCCCACAGTGAGCTGGTCTGTCCTGGATTGATTCAAAGCATAGGACAGGGGTGCAAATTTAAAAAACAAAAAACAAAGTTATATGGAAACTTCCAAAAACTGTCAATTTCCCTACAAGGCATTTCCAACATATGAAAAGGAATGTTTCTAAATTGATGTGCACAGCATGTCACTCATCCTATGAATACGCCAATATATCTGGGACCCTCCTATGAACCATACACTTACTGACAGGGGTGAGGGTCATTTTAACTAACTGACAGCTGCCATTCCACACCACTGTTAGAATGTGCAATGTTGGTGGGGGGTCCCCCATATCCTTGTGCCCCATACATTGTACACAACCACAGTAGTAACAATCAGAGCTCATCCCCATGCACCAATCACATCCATATCTCAACCCCCCACACCTCAAAGTTGTCAGAATTTTGCTCCCACCATCCCCCTCCAGCAATCATGTCAATCAGGCTCACCATCCTCCTCACCCTTCAAAGTTGTCAGACGCTTGCACCACCCTCATCACCCATCTCCACCAGCAATCACATGTCATGCAGGTTCACAATCCTCCCCCACACCCTAAATCTGTCAGAAGATTGCTCCCCATCGTCCCCTGATCCCCCTCCAGCCATCACATGCAGACTTACCATCCACCACCCCCCTCAATAATTGTCAGAAGCTTGCTCCCCATCATCCCTTCATCCTTCTCCAGCAATCAGATGCAGGTTCACCATCCTTCTCCACCCCCCAAAATTTCTCCACACCTTTCCCCCATCCCCTTCTAGCAATCACATCATGAAGGTTCACACCCCCAAAGCAGTGCATCCTGCGTGGCGCATCTGAAGTTTCTTCATTACAGATCCAGCGCAGCACCGAGGAACTGAGGTTTTCTTTTTATTAAAGGAGCAGCCAGACGTGATACAGTCCAGTGGCATACCATGAAAACATCTCTGGAGGTTTCTGACCCCTGCTATAGGATTTGCAATAATCACACGAAGATTTGCCCCTATGATAAAAATCTTATTTCATTCTCTCATGGCTGACTCAACTGAAAACAGAAATTTAATAGCATAGCTTTTACCTTAAAAGGTTGTTCATGATTTTGCAAATGATAGTTTATTCTCAGTATAGGCCATCACTATCTGATCAGCGGGGGTCCGACACCTTGCATCCCCACGATCAGCTGTGTAGTGGACAGAGTTGGATACTGCAGCGTTGCTCCCATTGAGGTGAAAGGGAACTGTGCTGCAGTTACCAGTTTAGTCCACTGCACAATGGATGGAGCTGTGTAGTTTCAGCACCAACTTTCGGCACCAGAGGAACTGCAGAACATCTGATTGTTCAGATGACAAGAAGATTGTACCCCTGACAGGAAGATTGTAATCGTAGACAACCCCTTTAATTTACTAAAACGGTTATTTACAACACCTCTTTTGTTTATTGGTATTTAACCCCTTAAGGACTCAGCCCTATTTCACCTTAAGGACTTGGCCATTTTTTGCAAATCTGACCAGTGTCACTTTAAGTGCTGATAACTTTAAAACGCTTTGACTTACCCAGGCCGTTCTGAGATTGTTTTTTTGTCACATATTGTACTTCATGACACTGCTAAAATTGGGTCAAAAAAGTGAATTTTTTTGCATAAAAAAATACCATATTTACCAAAAATTTAGAAAAATTTGCAAATTTCAAAGTTTCAGTTTCTCTACTTCTGTAATACATAGTAATACCCCCAAAAATTGTGATGACTTTACATTCCCCATATGTCTACTTCATGTTTGTAGCATTTTGGGAATGATATTTTATTTTTTGGGGATGTTACAAGGCTTAGAAGTTTAGAAGCAAATCTTGAAATTTTTCTGAAATTTACAAAAACCCAATTTTTAGGGACCACTACAGCTCTGAAGTCACTTTGCGAGGCTTATATAATAGAAACCGCCCAAAAATGACCCCATTCTATAAACTACACCCCTCAAGGTATTCAAAACTGATTTTACAAACTTTGTTAACCCTTTAGGTGTTGCACAAGAGTTATTGGCAAATGGGGATGAAATTTGAGAATTTCATTTTTTTGCCTAATTTTCCATTTTAACCCATTTTTTCCACTAACAAAGCAAGGGTTAACAGCCAAACAAGACTGTATCTTTATTGCCCTGACTCTGCCGTTTACAGAAACACCCCATATGTGGCCGTAAACTACTGTACGGCCACACAGCGGGGCGTAGAGTGAAAGGTGCGCCGTATGGTTTTTGGAAGGCAGATTTTGCTGGACTGTTTTTTTGACACCATGTCCCATTTGAAGCCCCCTGATGCACCCCTAGAGTAGAAACTCCATAAAAGTGACCGCATCTAAGAAACTACACCCCTCAAGGTATTCAAAACTGATTTTAGAAACTTTGTTAACCCTTTAGATGTTGCACAAGATTTAATGGAAAATAGAGATACAATTTCAAAATTTCACTTTTTTGGCAGATTTTCCATTTTAATATTTTTTTTCCAGTTACAAAGCAAGGGTTAACAGCCAAACAAAACTCATTATTTATGGCCCGGATTCTGTAGTTTACAGAAACACCCCATATGTGGCCGTAAACTGCTGTACGGCCACACAGCGGGGCGTAGAATGAAAGGTGCGCTGTTTGGTTTTTGGAAGTCAGATTTTGCTGGACTGGTTTTTTGACACCATGTCCCATTTGAAGCCCCCCTGATGCACCCCTAGAGTAGAAACTCCATAAAAGTGACCCCATCTAAGAAACTACACCCCTCAAGGTATTCAAAACTGATTTTACAAACTTTGTTAACCCTTTAGGTGTTGCACAAGATTTAATGGAAAATAGAGATACAATTTCAAAATTTCACTTTTTTGGAAGATTTTCCATTTTAATATTTTTTTTTCAATTACAAAGCAAGGGTTAACAGCCAAACAAAACTCATTATTTATGGCGCTGATTCTGTAGTTTACAGAAACACCCCATATGTGTTCGTAAACCGCTGTACGGGCACACGGCAGGGCGCAGAAGGAAAGGAATGCCATACGGTTTTTGGAAGGCAGATTTTGCTGGACTGTTTTTTTTGACACCATGTCCCATTTGAAGCCCCCCTGATGCACCCCCAGAGTATAAACTCCAAAAAAGTGACCCCATTTTAGAAACTAGGGGATAGGGTGGCAGTTTTGTTGGTACTAGTTTAGGGTACATATGATTTTTGGTTGCTCTATATTACACTTTTTTTGTGTGGCAAGGTAACAAGAAATAGCTTTTTTGGCACGTTTTTTTTTTGTTATTTACAACATTCATCTGACAGGTTAGATCATGTGGTAATTTTATAGAGCAGGTTGTCACGGACGCGGCGATACCTAATATGTATACAATTTTTTTTATTTATGTAAGTTTTACACAATGATTTCATTTTTAAAACAAAAAAAATGTTTTAGTGTCTCCATAGTCTAAGAACCATAGTTTTTTCAGTTTTTGGGCGATTATTTTAAGTAGGGTCTCATTTTTTGCGGGATGAGATGACGGTTTGATTGGCCCTATTTTGGGGTGCACATGACTTTTTAATCGCTTGCTATTACACTTTATTGTGACATAAGATGACAAAATGGCTTTTTTTACACAGTTTTTATTTTTATTTTTTTACGGTGGTCACCTGAGGGGTTAGGTCATGTCATATTTTTATAGAGCCGGTCGATACGGACGCGGCGATACCTAATATGTATACTTTGTTTTATTTATTTAAGTTTTACACAATGATTTTATTTTTGAAACAAAGTTTTAGTGTTTCCATAGTCTAAGAGCCATAGTTTTTTCAGTTTTTTGGCAATTATTTTGGGTAGGGTATGATTTTTGCGGGATGAGATGACGGTTTGATTGGTACTATTTTGGCGTACATGCGACTTTTTTGATCACTTTTATTACCTTTTTTGGGAACTAAGGCTGAGTTCACACGGGCGAGATTTCCGCGCGGGTGCAATGCGGTAGGTGAACGTATTGCACCCGCACTGAATCCGGCACCATTCATTTCTATGGGGCTGTGCACATGAGCGATTTTTTTCACGCATCACTTCTGCAATGCTTTAAAATCGCAGCATGCTCTATATTCTGCGTTTGTAACGCAGGACAGGCCCCATAGAAATGAATGGGGCTGAGTGAAAATCGCAAGCATCCGCAAGCAAGTGCGGATGCGGTGCGATTTTCACTCATGGTTGCTAGGTGACAGTCTATTCACTGTATTATTTTCTCTTATAACATGGTTATAAGGGAAAATAATAGCATTCTGAATACAGAATGCTTAGTACAAGGGCAATTGAGGGTTAAAAAAATAAAAAATAAATTAACTCACCTTGTCCTCTTCATCGCGCAGTTCCCGGTCTCTTCTGATGAGCTGTCGGCTAAAGGACCTTTGGTGACGTCAGATCACATGCTCCAATCACATGGTACATCACCACGGTGATGTACCATGTGATTGGAGCATGTGATCTGACGTCACCAAAGGTCCTTTAGCCGACAGCTCATCTACCAGACCGGGAACTGCGCGATGAAGAGGACAAGGTGAGTTAATTTATTTTTTATTTTTTTAACCCTCAATTGCCCTTGTACTAAGCATTCTGTATTCAGAATGCTATTATTTTCCCTTATAACCATGTTATAAGGGAAAATAATACAATCTACACTACAACTAACCCAAACCTGAACTTCTGTGAAGAAGTTCGGGTCTGGGTACCACAGTCGGTTTTTTATCACGCGAGTGCAAAACACATTGCACCCGCGTGATAAACACTGAACATCGGAACGCAATCGCAGTCAAAACTGACTGCAATTGCGTACCCAATCGCGTGGGTTTGCCGCAATACACCGGGACGCATCCGGACCTAATCCGGACACGCCCGTGTGAACCCAGCCTAAGGTGGGCAAAATTTCAATTTCCTAATAGTTTTTTTTTTTTTTTTTTATGGCATTCACCGTGCGGGGAAAGTAACATGACCGTTTTATAGATCAGGTCATTACGGACGCGGCGATACCAAACATGTGTAGGAAATTTTATTTTTTTCATTTTTATTCAGTGATAAATGTGTTTTATTGATTTTTACTTTTTTTTCCACTTTTTTTTGACCCAGACCCACTTGGTTCTTGAAGATCCAGTGGGTCTGATGTCTGTATAATACAGTACAGTACAATAAATATTGTACAGTACTGTATTTTACTTACACTTTGTCTGAACAGATCTCTGCCTTCAGCACAGATCTGTTCAGCACCATGGACAGCAGGATGCCTGAGACGGCGTCCTGTTGCCATGGGAACCTTCCCCGTCTGCTCAGTAGTGGTCAGAACTGCGCAGACGGGGAAGGGTAAGGACGGGGCTCTGGGGGGGCTGTCTAGGAGCTCCCTCCCTCTCCATTCGGGGGGCTGCAAAGGCACTGCAGCCCCCCGATGGGAGAGGGAGGGAGCTACTTCTTACTGTTAACTTTTTTCATACAGCGGTCCGTACGGACCGCTGTATGGAAAGGGTTAAACGGCTGACATCGCATCACCGATGTCAGCCGTTTATACCAGGGTGCCAGCAATGTGCTGGCACCCTGGTATACCCACTCTACACCAACGAATTTTCAAGGGGAGGCGGGCGGGGGATCGCGATCCCGCCTGCCGCACCGCCCGCCTCCCGCACCGCCCCCACCGCCCACAACTCCCCCCCCTGCACCACCCGCCGGCAAAAAATCATGCAGGGGTGCAGGGGGGGATGTAAAATCTATATTTGAGGTACACTAAAGTTTCTGATCCCCGCGGTCAGGGACCGCGGGGATCAGAAACTGCAAGAAACGCAGCAAACCGCAGGTCTGAATTGACCTGTGGTTTGCGGCGATGGCCGATAGGGGGGGGTCACATGACCCCCCCTGGCATTGTCACAGGATGCCGGCTGAATGATTTCAGCCGGCATCCCGTTTCCATTAACCCCCGCGGCGCCGGAATCTGCATTTAAAGTTAGGACGTACCGGTACGCCCTGAGTCCTTAAGGACTCGGGAAATAGGGCGTACCGATACGCCCTGCGTCCTTAAGGGGTTAAACTAAAAAAATGAAATATTATCACATTCAATTAAATATGTTCAGTATATCCAATGCATGGAGATGTCACATTCCATACTTCCTAGAGTAGTTGTACTACAATATTTAACTTTAAAGGACAAATTTGTACTTGGCTTTTTTTAACCATAATTATGCATGCAAATTGATCTGTACAAATAAAGAAAAATGAATAAAGCCCTACTTAGTCATCTGAGAATGAGGTATAGCACTTGAACACTGGCATATGAGCAGTGCCTATAATTTCAAGAAGGTTAAATGCAGCAAATATCACAGATAACTCCCACATCAAGCAAGTGAACCAAAAAAAGGGGAGATTTCCTTTGTGAAGGAGACATCAAGGAGATTCTGCTTAATCACTTCTTAATAGACTCAAAGACACTGTAAAAGAAGTTGCTTCAAATAATTAATCCTTCATTACTTCATTGTCTACTGAGAACATTACTAATGTAAATGAAAATAGGACTATAAAGGAGGATTAACAGGATCATTTAGTGCCGTTATGTTTAACTACACACACAAACTTTCCCTGTAAAAACCACAATATTATTTGGAACCAAACAAAAAAAATTATATGAAGAGGGAACATTGATAAATCATTACCTTTGGGAAGCGCATGGTAAATATAATAGTTTATGCAAGCGTACCATTAGTGACATTCACACTTATGCTTGCAGGCTGGACGTGAAATCTTCACAAGGTTCAGGTCATAGCACAAATGCATTCATGTGTACATAAACATAGATGACAGATAGCAATAAAGAAAAAACAGCACAACGACGAAAATCCAGTATGTTTGAACAGAGTTCATATGAAATGGCTTTATTCTCACTTTATAAGACAATGTCATTTTACTAGGGTACGCCATCACTTTATCATTCAGTGGGGGTCCTACCCGGGCTCGGACTGGCCCACTGGGTTACAGGTGAATACCATGGTGGGCCCCTGAGCAACGCGGGCCCCTAGTTCTTCATCTGTTTTACAAGTGGCACATAACACAGTAGACTGACTGCACTAGATAATATAGATAAGCAGCAAAGAGCATCCAAACCAGCCTGTGTTGATATGAAAACCTGTGCACATTTTATTATTATAGACACATTGGGTGGCTGAGATTACTTTTTATTAGGTACAGAGTCAGGCAAGGGTGGACACAGGGAACTTAAAGTGGCCCCGGAAAAAATGCTAACAGTGGCCCCATTTTTTCCGCCTGGAGTCCGGCTAGTCATGTCCTCTTTCCCTAGGGACCTACCCCCTCAAAGTCACTGCATGGGCCCCCATAATCATATTGTAGTGTCTTGCTGCAGCTGCCACTGTATGGGTGGTTAGTATTCGCATGTAGCTTTATAGTGGGCCCTCAAAATAGATTTCACTGGTGGGCCCAAGGCACCCCAGTCCGACACTGGTCTTGGCTAGGTTTTCCCTGTATACTGACACTTCCTCCCACTTCCTCCCACTTCCTCCCACAGCCTGTACAGCCTTCCCTATTAACTTGAAGTTCCTTGCACTGCGGGTTGCAGGGGTGCACTATGCAGGCAAAAACAGGAAAGAGGCTGCTCTAAACCTATGCTACAGCTCCTTCATTCTCAAGATGGGTGACAGAGTAATGGCACATGCTTGTGATAATCATCACTTTATAAAATAGCTTTTAACCCCTTAAGGACCCAGGACGAGAATGCTCGTCCTAAACGGCTGGTACTTTGCGCCCCAGGACGAGCATTCCCGTCCTGCAGTCCTTCCTCCCCCTGTCACGCCCTGCCCTGTGGGTGTTCTCAGGAGATCTGTCAGAGTTGCTGCACGTGACTCGATCTGACAGTTTGTTTTGTTGTGGGTTTGAACTGAATCCCACCTCCTCCCAGGTGTTGTTCTTTAGGTAATTGGTGAGGCTATTTATTCCTCCCTCTCCCTATAGCTTTTTTGGGTATAGATCTGCCTTGTGTGAGCTCTGGAAGTTTGGTGGATCGTCTGCTCCAACACATCTCTATATAAGTCCTTTTCCCTTTTTCTTTCGGTGTCTGTTTTTACTAGGCCTCTAGGGTGACGCTAGCTCCTTCGGTTGTTGAAGATGCTGGGTGTCTCTGGGTTTGGTTCAGCCTTAGGTACGTGGGCATGTGCATATCTAACATCGAGATATGCACATGGGCATAGCAGCTTAGGGAAAGTGTTTTAGGGATTGCTAGGAGGTGACCCCTTTGTTCCCTAGCATTTGGGGTCTAGTCAGTTGTTTTGTTTGCCTTGTCGTGTTCTGTTTCCTTCCCTTATCTTACCTACCGTGACATTATAACCCGCCATACCGTCATTTTTTCCCTTGCTGTTTGCAAAATGGAAACTATTGATGCTTTGGTTGATCGCATGCAGGGATTGTCTTTGGAGGTAGCTGACCTCCGCAATTCGGTTGCACTGTGTCAGAGTACTTTGGCGTCTGGCGCCGCTAGGATAAACTAGGTCTGCCTGGAACCTAGAGTCACTCTCCCTGATAGGTTTTCCGGGGGAAGTGAGAACTTTGTTTTGTTCAGGAAGTCCTGTAAATTGTATTTTCGGCTGCGTCCGATTTAATCTGGAGACAAAAAACAAAGAGTAGGGATTATTATTTCTCTGCTAAAAGGTGGCGCTCAGTCTTGGGCTTTTTCTCTGCCGACCGGTTCACAGTCCCTCCGGTCGGTGGATGAATTTTTCGGAGCCCTGGGCCTGATTTATGATGACCCAGACCGGGTCTCTATGGCTGAATCCAAGTTGCGCAGCCTGTGCCAGGGAGAACGTACTGCTGAGTCGTATTGTGCTGAATTTAGAAGATGGGCGACTGACTCGGAGTGGAATGATCCTGCACTCCGTAGTCAGTTCTGTCAGAAGCTATCTGAGAGATTAAAAGATGCCCTTGCATTTCATGAAAAACCTGATTCTTTGGAGGCGGCCATGTCTTTGGCCGTACGGATTGATAGACGTGGTGCAAGGTTCCCCTCGGGCAGGGGGTGCTGTCTGATGGAGAATCTGTCCCTCAGGGAACTATGACACTTAAATTATGGGCTGGAGAGGAGCCTATGCAATTGGGTCAGGTTACTTCTTGCTCTAGTAATAGGAATTTTAGGAAGCTGAATAGACTGTGTTACTTTTTTGGTAAAGAAGGTCATTTAGTTAATGTGTGCCCTTTTATTAAACCTCAAAGTGGTAATGAAAAACAAATAGGAGATTCCTTCAAAGAAAAAAAAAACTCCCTTACTCTTGGTAGTGTGAATGGGGACTCAGAGCAGGCATATTCGTATCCTACCTGCAGTACCGATTCCTCCTGCCTGCCATGGTGGCGCTAGACTATGGGAATTTTAAGTTAAAGCTATTTGTTGACAGTGGCGCAGGGGTTAATCTTATTGATTTTCAATTTCTTCAGAGTCATGGTTTTAAAACTAGCGCATTAAAGAGATACCAGTGTTTGCTATAGATTCCGCCCCCTCTCGCAAAGATGTCTAACTCATATTGTTCAGGATATTCATTTGAGGGTGGGTGATTCTCATGTTGAGTTTATTTCTTGCTTTGTTTTGAAAGGTTTGCCTGCTTTGATGGTTCTGGGTTTACCATGGTTGATAAAACATAACCCTACCATTGACTTGCAAAAAAGACAAATCAGTAATTGGAGTGAATTTTGTATGAACAACTGTCTTAGTGCCTCTATTTTGGGGGTGTCCACTAAGGTGTTGCCTCAGTTTTTTTCTAATTTTTCAGACTTATCCTCGGAGGGTGGAGCTCAGGAGTTGCCCCCTCACTGAGTATGATTGTCCGGTCAATCTTATCCTTGGAGCAAAATTGCCAAAATCTCGGTTATATAATCTTTCCTAACCCGAAAGAGTAGCTATGCAGGAGTATATTGCCGAGAGTTTGGCAAAGAGACATATTAGACCATCTAAGTCCCCTATGGCCGCTGGCTTCTTTTTTGTAAAGAAGAAGGACGGCATGCTTAGACCGTGCCTAGATTTCCAGGAACTGAATCTCATTACTGTCCGTGATCCTTATCCCCTTCCCTTGATTCCGGATCTATTTAATCAGATTGTTGGTGCCAAGGTGTTTTCTAAGTTGGATTTAAGAGGAGCTTATAATCTGATCAGAATCAGGGAAGAAGACGAATGGAAAATGTCCTTCATTACCCCCGAGGGTCACTTTGAGAACCTAGTCATGCCCTTTGGTTTAACTAATGCTCCAGCAGTCTTTCAGCGCTTTATCAATGAAATTTTTTATCATTTGGTGGGGAAGTTCGTTGTTATTTACCTTGATGACATACTAATTTACTCACCCGATATGAAGACTCATCAGGATCATTTGAGACAAGTGCTATTGATCCTATGGGAGAATAAATTGTAGGCTAAGTTGGAAAAATGTGTGTTTGCGGTTCAGGAGCTGCCGTTTTGGGGTACTTACTTTCTGCCTCTGGTTTTCTAATGGATCCCGAAAACATCTGTGTGGTACTGGAATGGGACCGGCCGGAGAATCAGAAAGCCCTGATGTGGTTTTTAGGATTTACTAATTACTACAGAAAATTCATCCCAAATTATTCCACCAATGTCAAACCTTTGACAGATATGACTAGGAAGGGCGCTGACGTCTGTCTGGTCGGATGAGGCATTACAGGCTTTTTCTGCTGTTAAGAAATGTTTTGCTTCTGCTCCCATTCTGATGCAACCTGATGTGTCTCAACCCTTCATTGTGGAGGTTGACGCGTCAGAAGTGGGAGTCGGAGCAGTCTTGTCGCAGGGTCCCTCTCCTAGCAAATGGTGCCCGTGTGCTTTTTTTCTCTAAGAAACTTTCGGCCGCAGAAATAAATTATGATGTTGGGAATAGAGAGTTGTTGGCCATCAAATTGGCCTTTGAAGAGTGGCATCATTGGTTAGTAGAAGGGGCTACCCATCCGATTAAGGTATTTACTGACCATAAGAATCTGGCTTACCTGCAATCTGCAAAGCGTTTAAATCCTAGGAAGGCTAGATGGTCATTGTTTTTTACCAGGTTAAATTTTGTGGTCACCTATCGCCCTGGGATTAAAAACGTCAAAGCGAATGCGTTGTCACATAGCTTTCCGGCGAAGAGGGGAGATTCGGAGGATCCCATTCCGATTTTGGCCGATGGTTTCCGCTCTTTACCCCGAGCTGGAGACGGAAGTGTTGGGGGCTCAAGAGGAGGCACCTGATTTTTGTCCTCCATGCAAGTTGTTTGCTCCTTCTGAACTGCAATACAAGGTGTTCAAGGAAAATCATGTTACTGTCCTTGCGGGACATCCTGGAAGAAGATCCACTGTAGATCTTATTTCCTGGAGATTCTGGTGGCCAGGGTTGCGTAAAAGTGTTGAAAGTTATGTAGCAGCTTGTGAGACCTGTGCACGCGCGAAAGAGGCTCACACTCGGCCATCAGGATCTCTTCTTCCTTTGTCCATCCCATCTCATCCTTGGACGCATTTGTCCATGGACTTCATTATTGATTTCCCGAGTTCCCCTGGAAAAACAGTGATTTTGGCGGTAGTGGAGCGCTGCAGTAAGATGGCTCTGTATCATTATCAGGTTTGCCCAATGCAAAAACTCTTGCTAAGGTTAAAAAGCCATTTTTTGCCACCTTTTATCACAAAAAGTGTAATACCAGGTGATCAAAAAGTAATATGTACCGAAAATTAGTACCAATCAAACCGTCATCTAATCGCTAAAAAAATGAGATCCCAACTTAGACAATGCCCAAAAAATTTAAAAAATATGGCTTTCAGAAAATGGAGACACTAAAACATATTTTTTTTTCAAAAAGGCTTTTATTGTGTGAAACCAAAATATATTGTAAAAAACAGACATTTTGGGGATCGCCAAATCCATAACAACCTGCTCTATAAAAATATTACATGAGCTAGCCTGTCTGGTGAACATCGTAAAAAAAAAAAAAAGTAACCAAAAATCAATTTTTTGTCACCTTACATCACAAAAAGTGTAATACCAAATGATCAAAAAGTAGTATGTGCCCAAAAATAGTACCAAACTGTCATCTCATCCCACCAGAAAATAGACCCTACCTAAGACAATCACAAAAAAAAAAGATATGGCTTTCAGATAATGGAGACATAAAACATGATTTATTTTTTTTAAAAGGCTTTTATTGTGTAAAACCAAAATAAATATAAAAAAATACACATATTGTAACGGTCACGTACACACACACACACAGGGGGGAGGATAGTGACCACTGCGCTCCACCCTCACCCCTGGCCCTGCCTACTTGCCTCATGAGTCCTGATGACAGGGGACAACTGGATGGCAGTCCCTAACTTAGGATATAGTTAGGGGAGTGAGGGTCATGTGACGTGGCCAGCGTCACATGACCAACAGACCGACCAGTCGAGCACCGAGTGATCAGCTCGAAGCTCAAGGCAAACCTAGGAGCAGGGAGTCTGCCAGCTAGCAAAGCTGCCCTGGGAACGAGGTCAAACACAGATCCTCACTCCTGAAGCTAAGCAGCAGGTCTGCGGCTGATGGGAGACCGAGTGCGCCTTCGGCACCTCGTTACAGTACCCCCCTTTTACGAGGGGCCACCGGATCCAAGACTTCAGGCGATGGCCTTTCAGGGTGTTCTAAATTAAAATTTTAAAACAAGTCTAGGAGCATGAACCTCCCTGGCGGGTACCCAAGATCTCTCTTCAGGTCCATACCCCTTCCAGTGAATTAGGTACTGCAAGGAATTACGCACCTTCCTGACATCCACTATTTTAGACACCACATACTCGACAGCATCATTAACAAGAACTGGCAGAGGCGAGGCTTTCGATGGTACTACCGGTTCAAAATATTTTTTAAGTAGAGATTTATGGAACACATTATGAATGTGGAATAACTCGGGCAGCTCCAACCTAAATGATAGCGGGTTAATCACCTCCGTGATCTTATATGGTCCAATAAAACGAGGAGCAAACTTTTTAGAATCTACCTTAAGAGAGAGATTCTTGGAGGACAACCATACCTTATCCCCAACCTGAAAATTCACCCCCCTTGAACGTCTCCTATCGGCCTTGAGTTTCTGAGAACTTTGAGCCTTTTCTAAGTTCGATTGAACCCGGGCCCAAACTGTGCACAGTTCAGAGGAGAGCCTATCCGCCTCAGGGTTAGAGGAGGAGACGGATGACCCAGAATGAAAACGGGGATGGAAACCATGGTTACAAAAGAAAGGTGAAACCCCAGCAGAAGAATTGACACGGTTATTCAAAGCAAATTCAGCCAATGGAAGAAATTTCACCCATAATTGCTGGTCATCAGCAACATACAACCTCAAGAATTGTTCCACAGACTGATTAAGGCATTCAGTCTGCCCATTACTCTCAGGGTAGTAGGCAGAGGAAAAAGACAATGAAATTTAACATTTTTGACAGAAGGCCCTCCAGAATTTGGACACAAACTGCACACCCATGTCAGGAACAATATTTTCCGGGATACCATGCAATCAAACAATTTCTTCCACATAAATAGACGCCAGGGTTTTGGCATTCGGGAGTTTAGACAGGGGAATGAAATGGGCCATCTTGCTAAACCTATCGACCACTACCCAAACTACAGTCTTAACCTCCGCTGGCGGTAGGTCAGTTATAAAGTCCATCGAGATATGGGACCAGGGTCTACTGGGAATGGGTAGGGGTCGTAGGTTACCAGCAGGGCGAGTCCTAGGTGTCTTGGACCTGGCACAAACCTCACAGGCTAACACGTAGGACTTGACATCCCTAGTTAGAGTGGGCCTCCAATAAGATCTAGAAACCAGATCCTTAGTGCCCTCAACACCTGGATGTCCACAAAAGGCAGAACCGTAACACTATCCAACAGCTGGAGACGAAATTGTACGGGAACAAATCTGTTGGGGGGGATACTGGTGCCAGATGTTGTTCAGACCTAATGCGAGCCGAGATATCCTGGGTTAGAACTGCTATGAAGATTTTTGCTGGTAGGATGGATTCAGGTGGTACCTCAGTAGGTTGAAAAGCATGGAAGCTCCGAGATAATGCGTCCGCCTTCACATTTTTACTTCCCGGCCTGAACGTAATGGAAAAATCTAAACCGAGTAAAAAACAGAGTCCATCTGGCTTGACGGGGATTCAAACTCTTAGCAGACTCGAGAAACATAAGGTTTTTATGGTCAGTGACAACAGTTACACAATGACTTGCCCCCTCCAGAAAATGCCTCCACTCCTCAAATGCCCATTTAATGGCCAGCAGCTCCCTATTCCCTATGTCGTAGTTTCTCTCCATGGGAGAGAATTTCCTGGAGAAGAAGGCACATGGTCTCAGGTTAGTGAGGCTAGCAGGACCTTGTGAATGGACTGCTCCTGCGCCGTCCTCGGACGCATCCACCTCCACAATAAAAGGTCTCTCCTGATCAGGCTGGATCAGAATGGGAGCGCTACTGAATGCCTTTTATAATTTTTCAAATGAAGAAATGGCCTCAGTAGACCAATTCTCTAAATCCGCCCCTTTCTTAGTAAGGTCGGTCAACTGTTTAGCAATTACGGAAAAATACATAATAAATTTACGATAGTAATTGGCGAAACCTAAGAACCGTTGTAAGGCCTTTAAGGATGAAGGTCTTGCCCATTCCTTAATTGCTAGTACCTTACCAGGATCCATCTTGAAGGTGTGAGGAGTCAGAACATGCCCTAGAAACAGAATCTCCTGTACACCAAAGACACATTTCTCTTGCTTAGCGGATAGCTGATTCTCCCTCAACACCTTTAATACTTGTTTAACATGAGACACATGGGATTCAAAGTCAGGAGAAAATATCAAAATGTCGTCAAGATAGGCAATAACAAATTTACCTAAGAACTCCCTAAGAATGTCATTCATGAAGTTATGAAACACAGCTGGGGCATTGCCGAGTCCAAAAGGCATCACCTGATATTCAAAGTGTCCTGCCGGAGTATTGAATGCTGTCTTCCATTCGTCTCCCTCCTTGATTCGGATTAGATTGTATGCCCCTTTCAGGTCAATCTTGGAAAACCAGGTTGCCCCCAGAACCTGGTTAAATAAATCCGGAATCAATGGGAGGGAGTATCTATTCTGGACAGTGATTTTATTTAATCTCCGGTAATCGATACATGGCCTAAGACCACCATCTTTTTTCTTAACAAAGAAAAACCCCGCCCCATAGGAGAGACAGAAGGTCTAATATGTCCTTTACCAAGGCTCTCCTTAATATAATCTTCCATGGCCTTGCGTTCGGGATTAGAAAGAGTATAAATTCGCCCCTTAGGAAACTTGGCCCCCTCTACTAGCTCTATAGTACAATCATAAGGTCTATGGGGGGTAGAACCTCTGGGGTTGTTGATGAGAATACATCAGAATATTACCTAACAACAGTGGGTAAAGTATCAGACTTTACTGAGACCCCAGCCTGTACCACGGACAAACACGAGTCACACTTAGGCCCCCATCTCACCAACTCCCTCTTGGACCAATCTATAGTGGGGTTATGTAGTCGGAGCCAAGGCAACCCTAGTACCACCTCAGCCGGTAGGTTCTCCAGGACTAAAAGGGAACATCTCTCTGAGTGGCACACACCCACGGTTAGAGAAATCTCTGAGGTACATGAGCTCACCGGAACCACCAATAGGAGGAGTAGCATCAATAGCCATGACATGGATAGCAGTTGGCAAAGCAAACATTGGAATACCCAATCTCACAGCATACTCAGTGTCAATAAAGCTGGCCGCTGAGCCAGAATCAATAAAAGCCTTACCCGGCCATTTATCTACCCCCAGAGAAATCGTAATGGGTATCAAAAGCTTACATTTAGAAATATCAGGGTGTACCTGGTCTTTAGGTTGGCTTGCCTTAGGAGACTTGACAGAGAGGACCCTCTTAGGACACTGGTTGATCCAATGGTCAGGATCTCCACAGTAAAAACATTCTCCACGTCTGCGGCGAAGATTCCCTCGGGTCATGCCAACCTGCATGGGTTCCTCGGTGGAGACCTCAGCATTGTCTCTGGGATAGGCCTCTGGCTGGACCACCATCTGGGAAGAGAACTGTTGTTCCTGTCGTCTCTCTCTAACCCGTCGGTCAAGTCGGACAACAAGGGTCATCATCTCCTCTAAGGTCTCTGGAAGTTGATAACTGACCAGAAGATCCTTTAAATTATCAGACAGACCTGACCTGAACTGACTCTTCAGGGCTGGTTCGTTCCATCCTGAGGGGACACACCACCTTCTGAACTGGGTGCAATAATCCTCTGCAGGTAGATTGCCATGAACCAGTGCCTTTAGAGCCGTCTCGGCTACTAGAGCCCTGTCTGGTTCATCATAGAGGTTACCCAGGGCCTGAAAGAACCCCTCCACAGAAGTTAAACAACTGGCGCCAGCAGGTAAAGAGAACGCCCAGTCCTGGGGATCACCCTGTAGTCGGGAAATGATAATGCCCACGCGTTGACGCTCAGGGCCAGAGGACATGGGGCGCAAACGGAAGTGAAGTCTGCAACTCTCCTTAAAAGAGAGAAACTTCTTCCGGTCTCCAGAAAAGGGTTCTGGGAGCTTAATCTGGGGCTCAAAATGTGTACTGGAGGCCTGAGAAGTGGAAGAACCTTGCCCTAACTCAAAAGAACAGAGTTTTTCCTCTAGCTCCTGCACCATCTGCGTCAGATTAGAGACATGGTCAGTCAGGGTCACCAGAGGATTCATTATACTGTGGTTATTGGGCCTGTTAATATATAACGGTCACGTACACACACACACACAGGGGGGAGGATAGTGACCACTGCGCTCTACCCTCACCCCTGGCCCTGCCTACTTGCCTCATGAGTCCTGATGACAGGGGACAACTGGATGGCAGTCCCTAACTTAGGATACGTGCGGGAAGGACAGACGAGACAAATAACGGATAGTGAACAGACCGGGTAAAAACCAAGAGGACAACGCAGTACAGAGGGATAAGCAAAGAATGGTCAGGAGAAGCCGTGATCATAAATACCAGGAGAGTCGAGAAGTACCAAAGGAGTCCGCAAAGAATAGTCAGGTGGAAGCCAAGTTCAATATACCAGGAAGGATGCGCAGTACAGTAAGAGCAGGCAAAGGATCGTCAGGGAACAGGATCAGGTAAGTACACAAGTATTCAACAACTGCCAGGAACCTAAATTAACAGGCAACCTGTGGCCAGCAGGCTGCCTGTATTTATAGTGGGGAGTGAGGGTCATGTGACGTGGCCAGCGTCACATGACCGACAGACCGACCAGTCGAGCACCGAGTGATCAGCTCGTGATCAAGGCAGACCTAGGAGCAGGGAGCCTCCCAGCTAGCAAAGCCACCCTGGGAACGAGGTCAAACACAGATCCTCGTTCCCGAAGCTAAGCAGTCTGCGGCTGATGGGAGACCGAGTGCGCCTTCGGCACCCTGTTACACATATTAGGTATCGCTGTGTCCGTATCAACCTTCTCTATAAAAATATCACATGATTTACCTTGTCAGGTGATAAACATAAAAAATAAAACATTTTTGTCACCATGCATCACAAAAAGTATAATACCAAACGATTAAAAAGTAGTATGTACTGCAAAATACTAAATCAAACTGTCGCCACAAAAACTGAGCCTCTACATAAGATAATCGATAAATTTTTTTAAATAATATGGCTTTCAGAAAAGGAGACAAAAAAACATGATGTATTTCAAAAATGCTTTATTATGTAAAACTGAAACAAAAGAAAAATAAAAGTAGACATAATTGGTATTGTCTTGTCCATAACAAGCTGCTCTATATAAATAGCACATGATCTAATCTGTCAGGTGAACACCGTAAAAAAAAAAAAAAATTTAAAACTGTGCCAGAGCAGCCATTTTTTGTTATCTTGCCTCACAAAAAGCATAATATAGAGCAATCAAAAGTCATATACTGTATATCACAAAATAGTACCAATAAAAGTGTCACCTCATCCTATAATTTCCAAAATGGGGTCACTTTATTGGAGTTTCTACTCTAGCGGTGCATCAGGGGGTCCCTAAATGTCATATGGCAACAAAAAATTATCCTAGTGAAATCTGCCCTCCAAAATCCATATGACGTTCCTTTCCTTCTGCGCCCCGTACAGCGGCTTACGACCACATGTGTGGTGTTTCTGTAAACTGCAGAATCAGGGTAATAAATATTGAGGTTTATTTGGCTGTTAACCCTTAATCTGTTACTGGAGAAAATGAATTAAAATGGAAAATCTGCAAAAAAAGTGTCATCTCATTTTCTTTAATTCTTGTGGAAAACCTAAAGGGTTAACAAAGTTTGTAAAATCAGTTTTAAACTTGAGGGATGTAGTTTCTACAATGGAATCATTTATGGTTGGTTTCCACTATGCCAGCCCCACAAAGTGACTTTAGAATTGAAGTGGTCCTTAAGGTGAAAAATAGCAAGGTCCTTAAGGTGTTAAAGACAAACTCATTTACAATTAAATAAGCTGTTGTAAAACTTTGTTTTTCTGTCCGGCTGTCACGAGTGGCTAAGGGTGGTGTGGCTGCCACACATCACTGAGAACACAGCCGTCTGTGGTGGCCAATGGCTGCACAGTTTTACATTAAAATTTTGCAGCCATTGGCCACTGCTGCTAGGTCGTGGCATATGGTAGCCAGATTCTGTGACTGTTGGAGGCAGCAGGACCTGACATTCTCAGTGTGATCATAGGAGCATCATATGAGCAGCGTCATCTGTCATTTGCAAGACAAATGACAGATCACAAACGAACGTTAAAATAAATAGTCAGACAGAAAATGGATGGGGAATCTCCAGCCCGCGGGCCACATACGGCTCCCTGCCTCCCTTCCAGAGAGCATAGTGCAAATGCTAATGAAGCGGTCATTAGCATGCGGGAGACAAAAGAAGGTGAGAACAGCGCTGTGCTGGCTGTACTCACCTTCCCTGATCTACTTCCAGGCCTCGCTCTGTGTCCTGACATGTACAGTGTCAGGACTTAGAGCAAGTAGGCGCGCACTATGATCTGGAGCTTTTCCTTCTCTATATTTGGATTAACATTAGAGACAAACAAATTTTCTTCTAGAATTTGATTTGGGTCTGCTTCCTCAGAATCTACGATCCTATTCGATTTGGGTCAAATTTATTAAGAAAGTGCTCTGATTGCCTGAAAAAGTCTCTCTCTCTGTCTCTCCCTCTTTGGCCTTGGTTCTTCTGAATTAAATGACATAACATTTTCAGAGTTCAGGTTCCGTAGGATAAGAACGCTGAAAAATTCAGGTCAAATTCCAGAATTTTACAATTGAGTCTCTCATCTCTAAATATTATTTCAATATGTTCATAAATATCCACTTCTAGAAAGTATTTACTCTACTTCTCTGTCACGAATAGGGGGTGGGGAAGGTTGCACAACTGACTCCACCCACCCCTCTGTCCCCGGCTACTTGCACTTGCCCGTCCTAGGTAACGGAGCGCAATTGGGCGGCGGCCCCTAACCTGAGTAAGTGCGAGAGAGACAAACAAGACAGGCAACACAAGGCAGTCAAACAAGCAAAGTCTAAACCAGGAGGTCAAAGCTGTACCAGGGAGCAAGCAAAAGCCAAATCAGAACACAAACCAGGAGTCAATACCAGGAAAAGCGACTAGACACAGGGAGCAGGCGAGGGCAAGTCAAAAGCCAAGCAGGAGTCAATACCAGGAGAAGCGACTAGACACATGGAGCAGGTGAGGACAAGTCAAAAGTCAAGCAGGAGTCAATACCTGGAGATGCAATTGGACACAAGGAGCAGGCGAAGACGAAGACAATAAACAAGCCGAGATACAAATAACAGAACAGGAAATATCACTGAAGAAGATACACCGAGTGTAGGACCTTAATCACAGGCAACCTGTGGCCATCAGGCTGAGAGGGGAGAAGGAGTCATGTGACGTGGCTAGCATCACACGACTCATTCCCCTGCATACAGCTGAGCGCTGAGTGCCCAGCTCAGCGATCAGACTCCTCACCGTTACCATGGGAGCGGAGGACGCTGGCCAGGCTAAGGAGGTGTGCGCGGCCGGGTTCCCCCAGCCCCCCATTGCTCTGGAGATGAGGACGCAGTGCACGTCCTTGCTCTGATCTCACCGCAGTGTGCCGGCGGCGCTGAGGAGGAGGAGCGTGAAGCTGGCGTCCTGTGACATTCTGTCCTCCTATTGGTATATTGAGGGTGAGTCTCATTGCATCTGTTAAGTGACATTACTGCGCTTTTTACAGGTCAAGCATTTAATCTACACCCATACTCATGGGCATACCCATTCTTGTGACCTACTTGTTTAACCAACGCCTCAGTTCCAGGGTTGCCAAACATCCAGAAATTCCTGGACAGTCCATAAAAATAGGGCAGTTTTTTCCACTGTCCGTGAAAAAAAATAGATGAGTCCATGATGTTTTTGTTAATGGTGGTACTTGAGAAGATCATTGTGACTGTAATTATCATCATTTTATGGCTTACAGTCTCACACTAAAGACTACTAATGCTTTTATATCAGTTTATTAAGTCATAGATATGTGTTATTTATAATCTTTATCAGTAATCATCGTGGGTTTTCAATCTGTCTGTAAAATGTGTTGCCTGTCCGTGATTTTGAGATTCACTGTCCAGAAAAAAAGAAAATTTCAGGTTGGCACTGCTCAGCTTCTAGGGCAGTGTGGAATATGTATAAAGTCCTGGTCGCAGGGGCGTTGCTAGGTTAACACATTCGGGGTCTTTGCCTCTGATGTTTTGTCCCAGGCTCCGAATGTCCTGCCTGCCAGCTAGATACAACTGTATTGCCATCCTCAGGATGGCAATACAATTGAATTTAATGCACTGGAAGGGCTGAAGGACCTGTGGTGACATCACAGGTCATGTGACCAGTAAAACAGGCAGTGGTTGACAAGGACCTGTGATGATGTCACCATCATGTGACCAGTGCAGGAGAAGACGGCAGTCAAGAGGAGAAGAAGCTGTGGTGATGTCTGCTACATGAGGAAAGGTAAGTAAAGGGAAAGGCAGAGTAATGCTAGGAGTTGTGATTATTTAACTAGGGCTGTATGTTAGGTCTGAAGGGAGGGATGTTATTTACATGGAACTGTGTGTTGGAGGTGGCTGGGGAGGGGGTCATGTTATTTACATGGGGCTGTATGTTGATGGTGGCTATAGGAGCAAGTGATGTTATTTACATGGGACTGTATGTTGGAGGTGGCTGGGGAGGGGTCGTTATTTACATGGGACTGTATGTTGAAGGCAGCTGTGGGAGGGAGTGATGTTACTTACATGGGACTGAATGTTGGAGGGGGCTGAGGCAGGGCGATGTTATTTACATGGGATTGTATGTTAAAGGCGGCTGTGAGAGAGGATTATGTTATTTACATGGGACTGAATGTTACAGGGGTCTGAGGGAGGGAGTGATTTTATTTACACGGGACTCCACATTGAAGGCGGCTGGTGGGGGGAAATTATGTTATTTACATGGGACTGAATGTTGAGGGGTGATGTTTACATGCGATTGCATGTTGGAGGTGATGATATTATTTACTTGGGACTGTATGTTAAAGGCAGCTGGGGAGAAGGTGATGTTATTTACATGGGACTGTATTTTGGAGGGGGCTGTAGATAGGCATGTTATTTACATGGGACTGTATATTGCAGTGGGCTGGAAAAATTGTGTGATGTTATATACATGGGACTGTATGGCAGAGGGAGGGAAATAGTGTTATTTACATGGGACTGTATGTTAGAGGGGCTGAAGGGAGGGGAGTGATGTTATTTACATAGGACTGTATTTTGAGGGGGCAGGAGAGATGGTGTGATGTTATTTACATGGGACTGTATGATTGAGGAATATAACTATGGGGGGGCACTGCAAATCCAAGGGACATTATAGGCATTCTAATTACTACTGTGGGCTCTATAGGAGGGACTTAAAGATCTGCCTTATTTCTACTAAGAGCACTGGGGGGGGGCCTTATTACCACTGAGGGGTCTTTAGAGAGTTTTTTTTACCGCTGGGGGAACAATAGGGGGTCCTTATTTCTACTGGAGGCTCTGTGAGGGTATTATTAATACTGGAGGGCTCTTCTACTAATGGGGGCACTCTTGGGGAGTATTATCACGGTTGGGGGAACTGTAGGCGGCAGTATTACTAATGGGGGCATTCTAGGGGAGCATTATCACTGTTGGGGCACTTTAGGGGCAGTATTACTAATGAGGGCACTCTAGAAGGGAATTACTATTGGTGGGACTATGAGGAGCACTATTACTATGGCGGTACTCATATTTCTTCAGGATTGTATTTGGGGTATTGGGGAGCACAGCGAGCAGCAGGATAACATTGTGGGGGCTCCAGGTTGGGAGATGATGATACAAATGTGAGGAAGCTAAGAGATGAGGAGCGACTGAAAGAAGTTGTCCAGACCGAATGGAGATGATGACAGAGAAGATCAACATCAGATGAGACGTCACCTGGGAGGCACTAGATATGACAGGTATGTGCTGCTGTATAGCGAGTACAGGAAAATGCGGTGTGTGGGGGGGATGGGTGGTGACTCTTTTGAGACCCTAGCAACACCCCTGCCTGGTTGTCTTCCAACAACTTTCATATAACAGGCTTGTTCATAAGCTGGGATCATAACTGACTGCCGTTTACATCATAGGGGGGAATTTATCATGAGGAGAATATTTGAAGTCAGTTTTGCATGAGTCGGCATTGTCTTATCTTATACCACATTTATCAAATGTCTCATGTTGTTTGATAACTTTGTCTCATCCTTAAACCTAACACTTTTGTCTAGAAAAGCTCCTCTAGTTTTCCTACTCCACCATCCTACTGGAGTGAGATTGCAATGATAAATCTGGAGTTAAACTCATTAACATAACTAACCACACCCACTTTTCCACCCACATTACAAAACTGGAGTAAAGCCAGAATTCTGGAGTGAAGGCGTGATAAATCAGGACCATACTGTATGAATGCAGTCATGACTTGATATGTTGAAACTTTAACGTGTTGTGCTTCAAATGCATTCTTCTCAAAGCAGCTATTTGTGTCCGATCCTCTATGCTGAAGGCTCTAGTTTCAACTGGAAAATATATTTGGGGACAGAAAAGCAAATAAATTATATTTTAAAATACTTCAGTTAACTTATTATAGATTTATTTAGAACTGTGTTAGATTGTCTAAGGTTATGTTCACACGTAGTAGATTTGTTGAAGAAATGTATGCAACTAAATCAATCATCGGGGACAGAAATCCATGTGCTTTCTACCAAAAAAACATTCAGAACAATAGAATTGATATTTGGTCACAGAAATGTATGCAACAAATCTGCGGCACTTGAATACACCTTAAGGCTAGGGCTAATCTTGGCCATGACAGCAATTAGACAACCAACCACTGCTGTGTAGCAATGCAGCCACTGGCCCGAATGGGATCACAGTGCAACTCAAGCTGCCACAACTGTGACCCCGGAGTCGCAAAACATTGAACTAAACTCTGGGGTCACAGTCATGGCAACTTGTGAATCCAATTGCGACACCATTTAGTTGCTGCATTGCTACACAATGATCTCTGGACATGACACGGGTGGCATAGCCAAGATCACCATGTTCCCCCAGCCTAGGAAGAAAGATGCTGGTGATCAGAAACACTTCGATGAGTGGTCCTGGTCATGTATATCAAGAATATTCTGAAACACATAGAACCAGCATGCATAAGGTTCACAGTTGAAGCACCTATATATGAAAAACTTTCTGAGAATTGAAGTGACTATTAGTTATTTTCTTGTAGTATATTATGGAGGTTGTGTGAGGACACATACATAGGAAATTACCAATACATACTGCTTTTTTATGTACTGAATAGTTTCTCAGTCCACTCTATTTGCCTACATTTTTTTTGTAGATGTCTCAAGTCGTTCTTGAATTATGTAAACCTTCAATGCAGCTATTTTTCGGTTATACAAAAGATTTGTGTATGTCTATCTGATGCCGGACTGAATGATATCCATTTGTATGTCCAGTATCCACAGAGTTAATTTTCTTCATAAGAAATATGCTGCAAGGCTGTAGAGAAGCAAGAAGGTTGATGTAAGAACAAGAATAAACTGATAACTATCTGGTTACAAATTATGTCTTCATAAAATGTGCTGTGTGACATTTCATTACGCTGCCAATAAAAAATATTTCAACTTTCAATCTACTCTAGCAGCCGGTCACTAGAGTCTAATGTTACTCCAGGTCTTTGTCATTTAAAAGCAGTCTCTTGGCTTAAATATAAAGCCCCAGGCTTATGGGGTGAATTGCTGTAAATCTTTTAGAAGCATCTCAACCAGTCCATGGGGCTTAGCAGACAGTGATTTGGAGAATCATGGTCTAATGCATTGGAGACATGTCTGTGGAGGACAAAAAAACATAAATTATGATGCACCTTGAAATAATGTTGTTCTTTGCCACCCAAGGAGAAAGGAGCAAGGCGAACCAAAATCCACAGTTAGCAGTATTTGTGGAACATTTCATAGACTTACACATTTGCTGTGAATAGATAAATGAAAATGGATAAAGGACAAAGATGAGGTCTGGACAGAAACTTCTATAACATGCAGCCACAAAGTATTCATGGTGGTATGTCTTAATTAGATGTCCAAAGGGATGGACACCCTGATCCTGCTGCTGTGTACTGACCGCCATTTTACAATTGCAGCTGTGTCCTTAGGATGCAGATGTAAATGGACATTGCTTGTGACCATCTCAAAAAATCCTTGACTATAACTATGTTCTCATAGATCTTAGGAGGAAAAAAATTAAGTGTAAGTGGCTGCTCAAATGTCACTTCCTCCTGGATGTTGAGGAATTATAAAGACAAGTACTTAGTGTGCATCGTACCAGGTCACTGTTTGGATGCGACATTGCATTGATTGATAGGTTAATGGTTCTCAAGAATAAATCTTCCTGTGTGGGTCAACTCAAAACCATATAACCTATCAGGGTCATATAGTGTTTTTTTTTTTTCTCAGGAAAAATTGCATACCTTGTTGAAATCTGATGGACCACTTATGTAAATAGATCTTGCACAGGTAATTAGCATATACAATGGTTTAGATGGAATCCCTTTTGAGGTCTATAAAACTTTCAGTGGAGTGTTGTCCCACAGGCTCTTGGAAATGTGGGAGGTTTCAAGGGAGTGTGGGACATTACCTGATTCTTTACAAGAGGCGCTTATAACGTTGATCCTGAAAATAGGAAAAAGTCCAAAGAAACTTGACTCGTATCGTCCGATATCCCTAATAAATACTGATAATAAACTTTTGGCGAAGTTCCTAGCTATTAGATTGAAAGAGGTGATATCCACAGTAATTCATGGCGATCAAACAGGCTTTATGCCAGATAAATCTATATCAGAGAATATCAGAAGATGTTATATAAATATGCAAATAAAAGGTGCCAGTACGGGTCAACGATTAGTGGTCTCACTGGATGCGCGTAAGGCTTTTGATACAGTAGAATGGCCTTTTATGGTAGCCACCTTAAAGAAAATGGGCTTTGGGAATAACTTTATAGCTTGGATTGAGCTTTTGTATACAGACATAACAGCAAGAATTACAGTTAACGGAGAGATATCGGACCCAATTGACATCAAGAGGGGGGTAAGACAAGGGTGTCCATTATCCCGGCTTCTTTTTGCTATTGTAGTGGAAACTCTCGCCGCTCTGATAAGACAGGACTAGAATATAGTGAGTTTTAAATTTGGTCAGCACAAGGAAAAAAGCATGCGGACGACTTGATGTTGTTTGTAGAGTCCCTTCGACTCCTTGCTTCGAGTAATTGCGATATTCCAGAGTTACGGGAAGGTGGCCGGCCTGTCCATTAATTGGAATAAATCAGCCTGTATTCCGTTAGACCCAATTGGGAATTTTATCCCTGGTTGCCTGAAGATTTATAAAAGAGGGAGAGAATCTGCAGTATTTGGGAATACAGATATCATCTAACCCTCAAGAATATATAAAAATCGGGTGTGTCTACTTCCAATGATAAACCATATTTTATGGAACTCCCCAATTGAAATCCCTAAAAAAATATTATAAGATAATACAGAGTCTCTTAAGTGATTTAATTTGGAGGGGTAGAAGGCCAAGAATGCGATTACAATTGTTGCCGACGGGAGAAGGTGGTCTGGCAATTCCTGACCTACAAGCATATGCTTTGGCAGGGCAGTTTAAAAACTGTTTGGACTGGAGCAGTTTTAAGCTGCCTACTGTATATAAAAATGTTACCTCTCCTGGAATATGTCAGATACTAGAAGCTGGTATACACCTGCATCCCCAGTTTAATAAATCCCCTACCATGAAACTCATGTATAAAACATGGCAAGCTATTAGACAATTATGGGAAAAGATAGATTACTACGATGATACCCTGCTTTGGGGAAACTATTACTTAAAAGAACTATTAGGTATTGATGAGAGGTTCTGGCAGATACATGGAATCAGTACTCTTGGCCAGATATGGGGAAATAGAGAAATAATGGGGTTTGAAGACCTTAAATGCAAAAATAGTCTTGTAGATAAAGATTGGTTCTTAAACAATCTTTGTTGGGGAAAAGAATAGCTACCTCATGCCCTTCAACAGGCAAGGTAATTTCAAAAATTATTAATGGTAGGAGGAAAATATCAAATATGTATAATATCTTGTTAAAAAAAATGAGGGAAAAACAAGGTGTGAAGATTAATAATATGGGAAAATGGAATGGGAGAGTGGAACAGATAAATTCTGAAGGGTGGAGTAAAATATTTCAAATAATAAAAAAGACCTCCCAGAATCCAGCACATAGGCTTATCCAATACTTTGTGGTGCACCGTTTATATTACTCCCTGCCAAACTTATGAAATATTATAAGAACAAGGTATTTAGATGTCTAAAATGTGGTGAGATTGGAGTTGAGGATGTGCTGACCAAATTTAAAACCCACTATATTCTTGTCCTGTCTTATCAGAGCGGCGAGAGGTTATTGTGGGAGTACCAATCTCTCCAAAATTTGGGGAATGAAGTACTTAGCTATATTAAGGTACTTCATAAGGTGGACATCCCTCGAACTTTTAGGGCATGTGTGCTGGGTTTGGTGGAGGATACAGGCGACTCCGGGAAATTTTTATTAATAACTAAATTGTTATTTCAGGTTAGGAGATGAATTATAAGTAAATGGATAGAGAAAGAAATACCAACAATAAACATGTGGTCCAGCCTGGTCAAATGCTCGTTGGCTTGCGAGAGACTACATATAGCTACAAATGCGAAAAGGTGGAGGTTTGAGAGTATGTGGTCAGAATGGTTAAAAAACTGATTAAGATGGAAATTGGATTGGGTTATGGGGGAGGGGTTGGGGATAGGGAGAGATGAGAGAGTCCTTTTTTATTTTTTTTGGGTGGGAGGGGGATGGGGGTAGGAAAACTATAAATTGTGATGTAGACTTGGTGATATACAATTCTGCAAAGATAGATGTATTCATTTTATATGTAGTTACTACATGTATGTTCTTTTTGTATTGTAAAATATAAAAATAATAAATAAATAAAAATGCAAATACAATATGTTTATTAACTGTAGCAGGTTGATTAAGTAATCAGTTAAAATACACATAAAAACTAGAGAATATTGCTTGGCAAAAACATATATAGCAAAATTGCAGTGATCATATAATAGACCATGATAAAACTACAAAGCACAGTAAGAAGTTTTAGAACACAAATATAAAAAGAATAATCAAGTAATAAGTACTACGTAATAAAAAAAAAAAAAACAAGTAGGATAAATTCTCCAGATGAGAGTCAACTGGCCAGGGTAAGATATGGTAATGTAAACAACATTTACTAATGAAAATTTGCATTTATATTTATTTGCAATTTGCCCGCATGTGCAAAAATGATGCCAAAATTATAGCGCTTTTTTTTGGGGGGGAGTAAAACAATGCCAACTGATATGTAGTATATACTTAGACTAGACAGTATTTTGGTGCAAAATTTTTGGCACATAGGTCAAAATTCTAGCATAAATCTGTGCAGTATTTACGACTATTCTTAGGATAGACCATCAATATCTAGACAATGGAATATCTCTATGAAATGCTATCCAGATAAGATAGCAATCATATTGCTACAATCAGTAGAATGAATTGAGCCACTCTATAAAAGCTTATGCTTTACAGGACTTTTTTGCACAGAGCCATAATGGGGTTCCTTCAGAAGTGCATACACCCCCTACTGTATTTCTGATTACATCCGTGTGCTGGCAAATCTATACCAGCACACGGACAGCTCGAGGTGAGGCACAATTTTTAAGAGATGTGCTCCTCTGTAAATTGTGGTAAATCTGAAACCAGCAGACAACAGATTAAGGGCTCGTTCACACTCGTTCCGTATTGAGGACCGTATTTGCGGATCCACAATACACGGGCACCGTTTCGTGGCCATTCAACATCACGTATGCGGACCCATAAATTTCAATGGGTCCGCAAATCCGGAGATGCGGAATGGTGCGGAACGAAAGAACAGAATGGAACACTACGGAAGCACTATTTAGTGCTTTCTGGGGTTCCGTTCCATGCTTCCGCACTTGCTCTATCCTTTTTGCAGAACGGAAGGATCACGGACCCATTCAAGTGAATGGTCTGCGATCCCCATGCCCCTGCCCCACGGACGGTGCCCGTGCGTTGCGGACCACAATTTGTGGTCCACAGCAGAGGCTTCACACATTCGTGTGAACGAGCCCTAAGACTGTGTATATAATGCAGGCCTTAAAAGGGTTTTCTGGGCTTTTAATATTGATGACCTATCCTCAGGACAGGTCATCAATATCAGATCGACAGGGTTGCTAAACTGCGAGCACTGCCTTCCCTTCATTGTTTACCTAAATACAAGAAGCTATCCCATTCACTTCAGTGGGACAGCTCGTTTCCTATGAATGGGACACTGCCAATCTGACATTGATGATCTGTCCTGAGGAATCTCAGGAAAAAAAAACTTTAACCCCCTCGCTACCAGCGCCGTACATGTACGGCACTGGATCGATGGGCAAACATTGCACTGCTCGCACGTGCAATCAGCAGAGACCCGCGGCTAATGACCACGACCGGCAATAATGGCGATCACGGTCATTAAAGCCTTTAGATGCTGTGATCAAGCTTGCGCTTCCGGGCTTCTTACTAGCATCCTCTGCGGCCAATGAGGATGCCGGTAATTGATTTTAATGCGCTGAATCTTGCTGAAGAGACGCAGGGCAATTAAGCTGCAATTCTTATTTTGACCAGCAGGTTGAAGGCCAACAAAAGAATTGAGCAATTCTGAACAATTAATGGATTTAAAAACTCCATGATTGTTCATAAAAAAAAAAATTGGATTTTGTAGGCTCAAATATAAGCTTCAAAATCATAAAGAAAAGTAAAAAAAGTTAGAAAATATATACATTTAAAAAAAAAAGTTAAAATCACCCCCCTTTCCGTAGAATAAAAAAATAAATGCACAAATATAAACATCATTTGTATCACCGTGACTGAAAACACCTGTATTATTAAAATCCAAAAATATTTTTCCATTACGGCAAATGGCGTAATGGAAAAAAGGGTAAAAATTGCCAATTTGCCATTTTTTCATCACTTCTCCTGCCTCAAAAATTTTAATAAAATGTGATCAAAAAGTCACAACTCCAAAATGATATCAATAAAAACTATAGATCGACCCGCAAAAAAGGAGCTCAGTAGATATACAGTCAGGGGTGGACATACCGCATGTGCAGCCGATTCGGTTGCACAGGCTCCCAGAGCAGGAGGGGGCCCCTTCTTACCGGCTGCAGAAGGAGATAAGCTACTCCCAGGGCGATCTTTAAAGCGGGGCAAAGGCAGCTGCCCCGGGCCCAGTTGGTCCTGGGGGGCCCAAACAGGGGCGTACGGGCCTGGCGGGGGGAGAGACCCGCTGCACTCCCATGTAATGGAAGCGCTCTGACCGGGCCCAGCATGAAGTACAGTGAGAATGTCGGGCACAGTCAGAGCCAGTGGCGTACATACCAGGGTCGCAGGGGTCGCAGTTGCGACCGGGCCGGCACTCCAGGGGGCCCGGCCGCCTGTGGACCCCCCCAGGCCGCTGGCAGGGCCCCCGCTGTACTCACATGTAATGGAGCGCTCTGATGGGGCCCGGCATGAAGTACAGTGGCAATTTCGGGCCCCATCAGAGCGCTCCATGCCATCATTACATGTATAATATGGGGGTGGGGGTGGGGGCCGGAGGGTCAAGTAAGAGGGGGGGGGGAGCGCACTCACTCACACCCGGCCGGCAGTTCCGTTTCTATAGTGAAGCAGGGAAACCTGTCTGCTCCCTGCTTCACTGATTTTTGCGCTGTTGGCTGTGGGAGGAGACCTTAAAGCCCGGCAATCTGCCTCCTCTCATCAGGGAAGAAGATAAGTATGTGTATTTTTTTTTTCTAACGCTGCAGACTGGGGGCAGGGGGGCAGAGGGGCAGAGGGGGTGGGTGGGTGGGTTGATGGGAACAACTAGAGTGAGGGGGCACAAAAGTTGGCATCTCTACTGAGGGGAACCTAATCTGCCATAACTAATTTGAGGGGGCACCTAATGTGGCATAACTACTGTGAGGGGGGCACATATAAAGGCATAACTATGAGGGGGCACATATGAAGGCATAACTACTGTGACGGGGCATGTAATCTGGCATAACCAATGTGAGGGGCACATATGTGGGCATATCTAATGTGAGGGGCACATAATCTGGCATAACCACTCTGAGGGGACACATATCTGGGCATATTTACTTTGAGGGGGCACATAACCGGGCATAAATACTATGAAGGGGCACATAATCTGGCATTATTACTGTGAGAGGACACATAATCTGACATAACCATTCTGAGGGGGCACATATCTGGGCATATTTACTTTGAGGGGGCACATAACCGGGCATAAATACTGTGAAGGGGCACATAATCTGGAATTACTACTGTGAGGGGACACATAATCTGGCATAACCACTCTGAGGGGGCACATATCTGGGCATATCTACTTTGAGGGGGCACATATCTGGGCATAAATACTGTGAGGGGCACATAATCTGGCGTTACTAGGTGAGGGGCACATAGTCTGGCATTACTACTGTGAGGGGGCACATAATCTGGCATTACTACTGTGAGGGGACACATAATCTGGCATTACTACTGTGAGGGGACACATAATCTGGCATAACCACTTTGAGGGGGCACATATCTGGGCCTAACTACTGTAAGGGGACACATATTTGGCATAACTACTATGAGGGGGCACATATCTGGGCATAATTACTGTGACAGGAACAAAGGTGGGCATAACTACTGTGAGGGGCCACAAGGTGGGCATTAGTACTGTGTGGTTGCACTTAGAAGAAATGTCCTAGATTACCCTGCTATACATTGTCATGGCTCTTACAGGCCAGCTGGTGATTTCACAGGGGCAGTCACCATCCCTTCCTTATGTGATTATTCTTTTTTTCTCACCACAGGGACCTTGTTCTGGATCCAGCGGACATCACGCCAATACCAGCGACACCCTGGATGAGGTAGGACCAGATTTTATTAGGACTGGGTGAGTGTAGCCATGCATTGGGCTTAGGGCTCTTTAACACGAGCGGATCCCGTGCGGGTAATCCACTGCGTGAAAGACAGCCAAGCCCTGTTCCGGACAGCAGGGACACGGAGCAGTAACATGATTGGTAATGCTCTGTGCCTCTCTGTGATCTTTTTACTACAAAATCACAGAGACATAAAGTTGTCACCGTGATTTTGTAGTAAAAAGATCACAGTCAATCATGTTACTGCTCCGTGTCTCTGCTGTCCAGAATGGGGCTTGGCACTCAGTCACGCAGCGGATTACCCGCACCAAAAGAGCCCTTAGTAAGAAAATCTGCCGGATCTTTGTAAAAATGTTTGCACTGTGGCCCATTACACTATAGTTACAACACTAGTAGGGGAGGTAGTGGGGGAGGGGGGGAATGGAGGCAGGTTGGGGGGGGAAAGGGGGAGGGGGCCCCATAGATAAATTTCGCACTGGGGCCCCATGGAATGTGTGTACGCCACTGGTCAGAGCGCTCCTCAAACAGGTGGAGCCAGGCGCAGAGGCAAGGAGGAAGGGGGGGGGGGCGCACTCACCCGGCCCGGAAGTTCTCGTCACTGCCGGGCTGTTCGTTTCTATAGTGAAGCAGGGAGACCTCCCTGCTCCCTTCTTCACTGATATTCAGAGCTCAGGCGCTCCCCCTGCTGGCCGCACATTGCACTGCTGGCTGTGGGAGGAGTGCTGAATCTGCCTCCAGCACAGTCAGCAGTGCGATGTGAGTGTGGAAGCCTGTTATCAGGGAAAAAGGTAAGTATTAAGTCCCCCCCCCCCCCTATAAATCTGCAAAAAGGCAGCTACCACTAAAGTGAGGAGGTACAAAAGAGCATAACCACTGTGAGGGGCACATATCTGGGTATAAAAACTACTGTGAGGGGGCACAGATATATAGGCATAACTACTGTGAGGGACACATACCTGGCATAACTGTTGTAAGGCAGCTCATATCTGGCATAACTATGGGCACATCTGGCATAACCACTGTGAGGGGCACTTATTTGGCATTACCACTGTGAGGGGCACATTTGGCATAACTGCTATAAGGGGGCTCATATCTGGCATAAGTAGGGTCACATATCTGGCATAACTGCTGTGAGGGAGGCACATATCTGGCATAACTGCTATGAGGGAGGCACATATCTGGCCATAACTACTGTGAGGGGGCACATATCTGGGCATAACGACTGAGGGGGCACATATCTGGGCATAACGACTGAGGGGGCACATATCTGGCCATAAGTACTGTGAGGGGCACATATCTGGCATAATGACTGTGAGGGGGCACATATCTGGGCATATCTACTGTGAGTGGCACATATCTGGCATAACGACTGTGAGGGGGCACTTATCTGGGCATAACGACTGTGAGGGGAACATATCTGGAATAACAACTGTGAGGGGGCACATATCTGGGCATAACCACTGTGAGGGAGGCACATATCTGGGCATAACGACTGTGGAGGCACATATCTGGCTATAACCACTGTGAGGGGCACATATCTGGCATAATGACTGTGAGGGGGCACATCTGGGCACAATTACTGTGAGGGGCACATATATGGCATAACGACTGTGAGGAAGGCACATATCTGGGCATAATGACTGTGAGGGAGGCACGAATCTGGGCATAAAGACTGTGAGAGGGGCACATATCTGGGCATAATGACTGTGAGAGGGGCACATATCTGGGCATAACGACTGTGAGGGAGGCACATATCTGGGCATAACGACTGTGGAGGCACATATCTGGCTATAACCACTGTGAGGGGCATATATCTGGCATAATGACTGTGAGGGGGGCACATCTGGGCACAATTACTGTGAGGGGGCACATCTGGGCACAATTACTGTGAGGGGCACATATCTGGCATAACGACTGTGAGGGAGGCACATATCTGGGCATAACGACTGTGAGAGGGGCACATATCTGGGCATAATGACTGTGAGAGGGGCACATATCTGGACATAACGACTGTGAGGGAGGCACATATCTGGGCATAACTACTGTGAGGGAGGCACATATCTGGGCATAACTACTGTGAGGGAGGCACAAATCTGGGCATAACTACTGTGATGGAGGCACAAATCTGGGCATAACTACTGTGAGGAGCACATATCTGGGCATAACTACTTTGAGGGGCACATATCTGGGCATAACGACTGTGAGGGGGCACATATCTGGCATAATTACTGTGAGGGAGGCACATATCTGGGCATAACTACTGTGAGGGAGGCACATATCTGGGCATAACGACTGTGAGGGCGCACATATCTGGGCATAACGACTGTTAAGGGGCACATATCTGGGTATAACTGCTGTGAGGGGCCACACGGAGGACATAACTATTTTGATGGCTTAATTACTGTGAGGGGCCACAAGGTGGGCATTAGTACTGTGTGGTTGCACTTGGGGGAAATGTCCTAGATTACCCTATTACATAAGTGTGCACACCCTCTTATAACTGGGAATGTAGCTGTGTTCAGAATTAAGCAATCACATTCAAAATCATGTTAAATAGGAGTAAGCGTACTCCTGCCATCATTAGATATACCATGGAACACAATGAAGACAGTCATCATCAAGTGGAGAAAATATGGTACAACAGTGACATTACCAAGAACTGGATGTCCCTCCAAAATTGATGAAAAGGACAAGAAGAAAACTTGTCTGGGAGGCTACCAAGAGGCCTACAGCAACATTAAAGGAGCTGCAGGAATATTTGTCAAGTACTGGCTGTGTGGTACATGTGACAACAATCTCCTGTATTCTTCACATGTCTGGGCTATGGGGTACAGTGGCAAGACGAAAGCCTTATCTTACTAAGAAAAACATCCAAGCCAGACTACATTTTGCAAAAACACATCTGAAGTCTCCCAAAAGCATGTGGGAAAATGTGTTATGGTCTGATGAAACCAAGGTTGAACTTTTTGGCTATAATTCCAAAAGATATGTTTGGTGCAAAAACAACACTGCACATCACCAAAAGAACACCATACCCACAGTGAAGCATGGTGGTGGCAGCATCATGCTTTGAGTCTGTTTTTCTTCAGCTCGAACTGGGGCCTTAGTTAAGCTAGAGGGAATTATGAACAGTTCCAAATACCAGTCCATGTGACAACAAACTCCCATATTCTTCATATGTCTGAGCTACGAAGAAAAACATCTAAGCCAGGCTACATTTTGCAAAAACACATCTGAAGTCTCCCAAAAGCATGTGGGAAAAGGTTTTATGGTCTGATGAAACCAAGGTTGAACTTTTTGGCCATAATTCCAAAAGATATGTTTGCCACAAAAACAACACTGCACATCACCAAAAGAACACCATACCCACAGTGAAGCATGGTGGTGGCAGCTGAACATGAAGATGAATTTCATCTTTTCAGCATGACAATGACCAAAAGCATACAACCAAATCAACAAAGGAATGGCTTCACCAGAAGAAGATTAAAGTTTTGGAATGGCCAAGCTAGAGCCCAGACCTGAATCCGATTGAAAATCTGTGGGATGATCGGAAGAGGGCTATGCACAGGAGATGCCCTCGCAATCTGACAGATTTGGAGTGTTTTTGCAAAGAAGAGTGGGAAGATCTTGCCAAGTCAAAATGTGCCATGCTGATAGACTCATACCCAAAATGACTGAGTTCTGTAATAAAATCAAAAGGTGCTTCAACAACCATATTATTTTATTTTTATATTTTTTCTTCCCTCTACCTAAAAGATTTCAGTTTGTTTTTCAATTGAGTTGTATAGTTTATAGGTCGCATTAACACGTTAAGGACCTAGGATGAGTATACTCATTCTGGAGCACTCATACTTAGCTCTCCAGGACGAGTATACTCGTCATGGCATTAAACTGTCACCATGTCTGCCGACATGGTGACAGCGCTGAGTGCCAGGCACCCAGGGTCAATGCCGAGGGGGGTCCTGTGACCCCCCCCCCCCCCCGTATCGGCGATCGCTGCAAACCACAGGTCAATTCAGACCTGCGGTTTGCAGCGCTTTCTGTAGTTTCTGATCCCTGGGGGAGGCGGGCAGTGCGGCAGGCGGAATCGCGATCCCCCGCCCGCCTCCTTTTTAAATTTTCATTGGTGGTCAGTGGTTTATACCAGAGTGTCAGCACATTGCTGACACTCTGGTATAAACAGCTGACATCGCTGCAATGTCAGCCGTTTCACCCTTTCCATACAGCGGTCCGTATGGACCGCTGTATGGAAAGGGTTAAGTCAGGGAGCTCCCTCCCTCTGCCATCAGGGGGCTGCTGTGCCTTTGCAGCCCCCAGATGGATAGGGTGACAGAGGGAGGGAGCTCCGCTCCTTCTCCTTCCCCGTCTGCTTAGTTGTGGCAGACGGGGAAGGTTTCCATTGGCAACAGGACGCCTTCTCAGGCATCCTGCTGTCCATGGTGCTGAACAGATCTGTGCTAAAGGCATAGATCTGTTCAGACAGTGTATATAGTGTACTGTACTGTATTATACAGACATCAGACCCACTGGATCTTCAAGAACCAAGTGGGTCTGGGTAAAAAAAAAGATAATACAAAACACATTTATAAAAATTAAAAAAATAAAATACACTACACATATTAGGTATCGCCGCGTCCATAATGACCTGATCTATAAAACGGTCATGTTACTTTCCCCGCACCGTGAACGCCATAAAAATAAAAAATTAAAACTATCAGTAAATTGAAATTTTGCCCACCTTACTTCCCAAAAAAGGTAATAAAAGTGATCAAAAAAGTTGCATGTACGCCGAAATAGTACCAATCAAACCATCACCTCATCCTGCAAAAAATGAGCTCCTACATGAGACAATGGCCCAAAAAATAAAAAACTATGGGGACACTATAACATGATTTTTTTTTTTGTTTCAAAAATGATATTATTGTGTAATACTTACATAAATAAAAAAAGTATACATATTAGGTAGCGCCGCGTCCGTATCGACCAGCTCTATAATAATATCACATGACCTAACCCCTCAGATGAATACGGTAAAAAATAAAAAATAAAAACTGTGCTAAATAAAAAAAAATTGTCACCTTACATCACAAAAAGTGTAATAGCAAGCGATCAAAAAGTCATATGCACCCCAAAATAGCGCCAATCAAACCGTCATCTCAACCTGCAAAAATCACACCCTACCCAAGATAATCGCCCAAAGACTGAAAAAACTATGGCTCTTAGACTATGGAAACACTAAAACATGATTTTTTTGTTTAAAAAATGAAATCATTGTGTAAAACTTACATAAATAAATAAAAAAGTATACGTATTAGGTATTGCTGCGTCCGTATCAACCGGCTCTATAAAAATATCACAACCCCTCAGGTGAACATTGTAAAAAAATTTAAATAAAAACGGTGTAAAAAAAGCAATTTTTTGTCATCTTATGTCACAAAAAGTGTAATAGCAAGCGATCAAAAAGTCATATGCACCCCAAAATAGTGCCAATAAAACCGTCATCTCTTCCCACAAAAAATGAGACCCTACCTAAGATAATCACCCAAAAACTGAAAAAAAACTATGGCTCTAAGACTATGGAGACACTAAAACTTATTTTTTTTTGTTTCAAAAATGAAATCATTGTGTAAAACTTACATAAATAAAAAAAATTTATACATATTAGGTATCGCCGCGTCCATGACAACCTGCTCTATAAAAATACCACATGATCTAACCTTTCAGATGAATGTTGTAAATATCAAATAAAAAAAGGTGCCAAAAAAGCTATTTCTTGCCTCACAAAAAGTGTAATATAGAGCAACCAAAAATCATATGTACCCTAAACTAGTACCAACCAAACTTCCACCCTATCCCGTAGTTTCTAAAATGGGGTCACTTTTTTGGAGTTTCTACTCTAGGGGTGCATCAGGGGGGCTTCAAATGGAACATGGTGTCCAAAAAAACTGTCTAGCAAAATCTGCCTTCCAAAAACCGTATGGCATTCCTTTCCTTCTGCGCCCTGCCGTGTGCCCGTACAGCAGTTTGCGACCACATATGGGGTGTTTCTGTAAACTGCAGAATCAGGGCCATAAATAATGAGTTTTGTTTGGCTGTTAACCCTTGCTTTGTAACTGGAAAAAAAATAGTAAAATGGAAAATTTGCCTAAAAATTTAAATTCTGAAATTTCATCTCTATATGCCAATAACTCTTGTGGAACACCTAAAGGGTTAACTACATTTGTAAAATCAGTTTTGAATACCTTGAGGGGTGTAATTTCTTAGATGGGGTCTCTTTTATAGAGTTTCTACTCTAGGGGTGCATCAGGGGGGCTTCAAATGGGACATGGTGTCCAAAAAAACTGTCTAGCAAAATCTGCCTTTCAAAAACCATATGGCATTTCTTTCCTTCTGTGTCCTACCGTGTGCCCGTGCAGTGGTTTACGACCACATATGGGGTGTTTCTGTAAACTACAGAATCAGAGCCATAAATATTGAGTTTTGTTTGGCTGTTAACCCTTGGTTTGTAACTGGAAAAAAATTATTAAAATGGAAAATCTGCCAAAAAAGTGAAATTTTGAAATTGTATCTCTATTTTCCATTAATTCTTGTGGAACACCTAAAGCTTATAAAATTAGTTTTGAATACCTTGAGGGGTGTAGTTTCTAGAATGGGGTCATTTTTTCAGTGGTTTCTATTATATAAGCCTCACAAAGTGACTTCAGACCTGAACTGGTCCCTAAAAGTTGGGTTTTTGAAAATTTCAGAAAATTTCAAGATTTGCTTCCAAACTTCTAAGCCTTGTAACATCCCCAAAATATAAAATATAATCCCAAAATGATGCAAACATGAAGTAGACATATGAGGAATGTAAAGTAATAACTATGTTTGGAGGTATTACTATGTATTATAGAAGTAGAGAAATTGAAACTTGTAAATTTGCAATTTTTTACAAATTTTTGGTAAATTTGGTATTTTTTTTATACTTCATTTTACCAGTGTCATGAAGTACAATATGTGCCGAAAAAACAATCTCAGAATGGCCTGGATAAGTCAAAGCGTTTTAAAGTTATCACCACATAAAGTGACACTGGTCAGATTTGCAAAAAATGGCCTGGTCCTTAAGGTGAAAATGAGCTCGGTCCTTAAGGGGTTAAAGGTGGAAAAAGTTTTGAAATGATTTATCTTTGTCTCATTTTTTTAGATCAGAGAAACCTGAAATTCTAACAGGGGTATATAGACTTTTTATTTCCACTGTAAGTATAAAAAAAAGTTATGGGGTCAGAATACGGTGATGTAAAAAAAAATATATTTTTTCTCAAAGTTTTAATTTATTTTTACACTATTTAGACATAAAAACCTATACACATGTGGTATCGTTGTAATCATACTGACCCAGAAAATGAAGGGCACAGGTCAGTTTTGCCACAAGCGGAACGCTGTGGGAACAAAACCTGTACAACGGTGGAGGAACTGCATTTGTTTCCTATTCCAACCCATTTGGAATTTGTTTGCCGCTTCCCACTACATTGTATGCCATAGTAAATGAATGCATTAGAAATTAACATTTGTCCCACAAAAAATAAGCCCTCATACAGCTATGTGAACAGAAAAATTAAAAAGTTATGGCTCAAGGAAGAAAGGGAAGAAAAATTAAAACGCAAAAATGAAAACAAAAACTGCAGTATCCTAAGGGTTCATAAATGTTTCACATGGAGTCTGTACAAGGATTTATGGCAGTGTGTGGAGACTATAACACTTCATACTAAGGAGCTGTACAGGCTTCTTGCATGCCATATGGACTCTCTTTAGAGTTCTCTGCTGTGTCCATGATTCCAATGGTAATGGTGACACAGGATATTTCCAAAACAAATCTGTGGTCAAATCTGCATGGGTTACAGAGTTTGATGCAGATTTGGCTGCACATTTGCAACAGATTCCACTCTGCATTGCAAAGGGTGACAATGGTGGGGAAAATTTGCAGCATAAATTGGCACTATTCTATCCAGTTATTGGTGGATTTTGGTGCAGTAATTTTCCCAACATGTGCGTGACTTTTTTTAAACTCATTCACATTGCTGCTACTGTAAACACTATAGATTTTCCTCACGCAATTCCGCTATGGAAAATCTACTGCCTAAACGCCATGTGTTACTATACCCTAAGCTGTAGAGAGAAATGTTGCATATGAGACAACATGGCGTTCATGTGAAAAAACACTAAAGCATTTGGGCAACTTTAGTAAAAAAAAAAAATCTACAAAATTAACCAATAATTAATATTTCCTACAAATGTTGTATTGTAGAATTCTAATAAGAGAACTGACTAATTAACAAACAAGGCCTCTTTCCATGATCAGTATGCACAACCGAATCCAAAGGTTGATGATTCTCAGCACAATCTGTTTTCCTCTGCATTTTCTTTACTGTACGTAACAAACACTTCGCCACCAGATGAGGGGCAATTAAATTCTCAAGGCCAGAGCGGAAAAATTCTCATGAAATAACTTGCACTATTTTATTCCTATGAGGAAATAAAACTTAGGTATCTACTACCATGTCAGCTTCAGATGTCAGCACACAAATCACACAGTGCAGAGTTACATTACAAATTACATCAAGTTTGTGGACAATTTTCAAGATATGAGAAGTGCACATTTTATTAGCACAGGAGAAAATGTTCTCTTAGTACATTGATATCATTGTTCATGTATTTAGGGAAAACGATATTTACAAGGTCATCTTTTTATGTGAATTTTATAAGCCCGTAAACCAGAGTGGAATTTTATCCTCAAATGGCTTTAAGATATATATAACATATAATGTATTTATATATACGTTTATTATATATATATATATATATATATATATATATACAGTACAGACCAAAAGTTTGGACACACCTTCTCATTCAAAGAGTTTTTTTTATTTTCATGACTATGAAAATTGTAGATTCACACTGAAGGCATCAAAACTATGAATTAACACATGTGGAATTATATACATAACAAAAAAGTGTGAAACAACTGAAAATATGTCATATTCTAGGTTCTTCAAAGTAGCCACCTTTTGCTTTGATTACTGCTTTGCACACTCTTGGCATTCTCTTGATGAGCTTCAAGAGGTAGTCACCTGAAATGGTTTTCACTTCACAGGTGTGCCCTGTCAGGTTTAATGAGTGGGATTTCTTGCCTTATAAATGGGGTTGGGACCATCAGTTGCGTTGTGGAGAAGTCAGGTGGATACACAACTGATAGCCCTACTGAATAGACTGTTAGAATTTGTATTATGGCAAGAAAAAAGCAGCTAAGTAAAGAAAAACGAGTGGCCATCATTACTTAGATAAGAAATGAAGGTCAGTCAGCCCAAAAAATTGGGAAAACTTTGAAAGTGTCCCCAAGTGCAGTCACAAAAACCATCAAGCGCTACAAAGAAACTGGCTCACATGCGGACCGCCCCAGGAAAGGAAGACCAAGAGTCACCTCTGCTGCGGAGGATAAGTTCATCCGAGTCACCAGCCTCAGAAATCGCAGGTTAACAGCAGCTCAGATTAGAGACCAGGTCAATGCCACACAGAGTTCTAGCAGCAGACACATCTCTAGAACAACTGTTAAGAGGAGACTGTGTAATTCAGGCCTTCATGGTAGAATATCTGCTAGGAAACCACTGCTAAGGACAGGCAACAAGCAGAAGAGACTTGTTTGGGCTAAAGAAAACAAGGAATGGACATTAGACCAGTGGAAATCTGTGCTTTGGTCTGATGAGTCCAAATTTGAGATCTTTGGTTCCAACCACCGTGTCTTTGTGCGATGCAGAAAAGGTGAACGGATGGACTCTACATGCCTGGTTCCCACCGTGAAGCATGGAGGAGGAGGTGTGATGGTGTGGGGGTGCTTTGCTGATGACACTGTTGGGGATTTATTCAAAATTGAAGGCATACGGAACCAGCATGGCTACCACAGCATCTTGCAGCGGCATGCTATTCCATCCGGTTTGCATTTAGTTGGACCATCATTTATTTTTCAACAGGACAATGACCCCAAACACACCTCCAGGCTGTGTAAGGGCTATTTGACCATGAAGGAGAGTGATGGGGTGCTGCGCCAGATGACCTGGCCTCCACAGTCACCGGACCTGAACCCAATCAAGATGGTTTGGGGTGAGCTGGACCGCAGAGTGAAGGCAAAAGGGCCAACAAGTGCTAAGCATCTCTGGGAACTCGTTCAAGACTGTTGGAAGACCATTTCAGGTGACTACCTCTTGAAGCTCATCAAGAGAACGCCAAGAGTGTGCAAAGCAGTAATCAAAGCAAAAGGTGGCTACTTTGAAGAACCTAGAATATGACATATTTTCAGTTGTTTCACACTTTTTTGTTATGTATATAATTCCACATGTGTTAATTCATAGTTTTGATGCCTTCAGTGTGAATCTACAATTTTGATAGTCATGAAAATAAAGAAAACTCTTTGAATGAGAAGGTGTGTCCAAACTTTTGGTCTGTACTGTATATACACACACACTATATATACACTATATAGATAGATACTATATAATATATATATATATATGTGGAAAAGAAAAAGAAAAAAAGCAGCACACATTAAACGCGGGTGCAAATCCTTTCAGGGGCCTGCGATCAAGGTCCCAAATACATATATAGAAGAAAAAAGGCAGCACTCCAGGGATAGTGATGAAAAAAGTGTATGAAACCATCCACTTTTTTCATTACTACCCCTGGAGTGCTGCCTTTTTTCTTCTATATATTTATAATATTGGTGGTCACGGCTTACCTAGGATGCATAAGACTACATGACGCGCTACCATCTAGCCCTGCCTAACTAACTAAACTAAGCGGCTTGAATTGTGCCGTAACCACTGTGTAGGAGGAATGCCTAAAGAGGGCATAACCTGCAAGATGTTTATAAAAAGGTGGGCGGGATGGGAGGGTACACAGCACCGTCGTCACACCCAAGGGAGGTGCCTGCCTGGTATATAAGTTCTGCTGATGCCCCTCCCACAAATACAGACCAATAAATCGGCCTTCATACTTGTGGTCACGGCTTACCTGGGACGCGTAAGACTACATGACGCACTATCAGCTATCTGCTTAACTAACTAAACTAAGCGGCTTGAATTGTGTCGTAACCGCTGCATAGGAGGAATACCTAAAGAGGGCAAAACACCACAACTAACTGATACATAACAGTTTATTGAAATCAAAACTTACATGACTAACTTCTCAAATGCTAGAAACATCTCGCGATTAGGTTGAGGAATGTACCTATTAAAACATGAAGAGCGCCATCAACCTAATTTCCGGATGACATGGGCCGGAACTTTGTTCCTAGAGGCAGCAGATGCTGCACCTATCCTGAAAGAATGGCCTGATATAGCTGCCGAGTTGAACCCTAAATTGGACACCAGTATACGGACATGACACACAAACTGACAGGTGGTGAGTGGTGCCGTGGAAAATGGCAAGAGAGGACTCTCTGGGACTCGGTCTGTTAGTGCTGCCAGTAACTGCTGAAAGACATGGACCAGGCACCATGAATGTGATGTCGGAAAGAAAATGATTTGTGTAGGGGGTCCTGTTTGAGATGTTTTGGTAGCTGGTAACCATTGGAACTCGGCCTCAACTGGGAGAGGCTGACAAAATTGCTTTTGGCGGAATTGCACGTGAAGTCATCTGGCCTCAAAAACCCATAGAACCCTAAGTAGATAGCGGCTTTAAGCACTAGACTGGGGAGTACACCAAAAGGGGCTCTATCTAGCATGTGTGACAAGTCCCTAAAGATTTTGCCAGTGATGGCCTGTCTGCGTGGCTGGTCTTCCTCACAGCATTTACACATACCCTTGAATGCTGCCTTGATAACATGAGCAGAAAATAGGGACCCCAGCTCAGGATTGTTTATGGCAGAAAAATGTTGTACCCCTGCCAGGTAGGATCTAACGGTGTTGTCAGAAAAGCTTTAAATCTGAGTGACATAAGACTATGAACGCCAATACGTAGTCTATGAAACTAGTATTCCCTTGGGGATATTCTGCCCGAAACCTGACAAACGTGTTCCAACCTGTGTTGTAAATTCTGGTTGTGTTAAATGACAATGACCTGGCTATCAGGCTGTGTGCAGTAACCAGATGGTTTGTTAGTCCAGAATTAACGATGAGTAAGGAGGAATCTAGGCCCCTATGTCGTCTGCTTCTGGCACGACCTGTGAAAAGAGGGAGAAGTTAGCCTGTGACAAAGCGTCAGCCGCCACGTTCTGTGTTCCTGGGATATGGGAACAGCAATAGTGAAAGTTGTATTGTAACGAGAGCCACACTAGTCTTCTTGCAAAAGAGACATAACATGCGGGAATTTAGATCTACCTCTCATTAAGATGTCCACTGTTGCTGAATTGTCTGAAATGAACGTGACTGTGGAATTGGCCCATAAACGACCCCAAAGGTATGCAGCAGCTACATCAGGGTACAGTTCGAACAAGGCTGTAGAAAACCTGGGATCTGTCTAACTTCTCCGGGCCATGTCCCGGCCGACCAGTGGGTGCCAAAAGTGGCAGAAAACCAGTGCCAGCGGAAGCATCAGAAAAGACTAAGGGAGATGAACTAGTAGCAGCGGGGATAAATAAAGAAATCCTGTTCCAGTGGCTCAGAAACTGGTCCCACATGACTAAATCTGCCACTGCCGGACCATCTACCTGTATTGGAGTATCCTGCTGTGGTGCCGCAGAAAGAAGGGCCAACAGATGGGAAATGAATGCCCTACCCTGTGGGATAATGCGCATAGCAAAATTTAACATTCCCAGTAACGACTGTAATTCAGCTTTCGTTGACACTTTCACTACTATGAACCTGTGGGTGACTTCCCTGATCCTTACCAGTTTGTCTTCTGGTAGCCTAGCTAGCATATTCTCTGAGTCTAACACGATGCCCAGGAAAGTGAGTACAGTAGATGGGCCTTCAACCTTCTTGGGTGACACTGGCACACCTAGCTGGTAAAATACTGTGTATATATATATATATATATATATATATATAAAGAGAGAGAGAGATCTGTCAAGGGGTGAGTTCCACACTTACCAAATGTGATCCAAGGATGGCAGTGAACAGGTGACAGAGTCATGTGCGTCTATGGCTCACTGATGCATTTAAAGAACAAATGGTAGCTCTGAAAGGTGTGGCTTAAAGGTGGTTAGACTTATCCTTACCACTTCTCACCACTAAAAGCACTATCAATGGGCGCATGAGCTTCAGGAGTGGGCCATGGAGCAATGAAGAAAGTTGCCATTTTCTTTTTTATCACATGTGGAGAAACAGTTATGTTTACATTGCATAAATAGGGAAGAGATGGCACCAGGATAAATGATGTGAAGATTGCAAGCCGGTGGAGGTAGTGTGATGCTTTGGGCTATGTTCTGGATTCCCGGCATTCATGTGGATGTTACTTTGATATTATGGCAATGGTATTCTCTAATTACAATGGCCTCTACACTGCAAATTATTTCAGGAATGGTTTGAGGGACATGCCAAGGAGTTCAATGTGTTGCGTATATAATATATATATATATATATATATATATATATATATATACACACAGTGAGGTCCATAAATATTGGGACATCGACACAATTCAATTTTTTTTTTTTTGCTCTATACACCACCACAAGCGATTTGAAATGAAAATAACAAGATGTGCTTTAACTGCAGACTGTCAGCTTTAATTTGAGGGTATTTACATCCAAATCAGGTGGACGGTGTAGGAATTACAACAGTTTGCATATGTGCCTCCCACTTGTTAAGGGACCAAAAGTAATGGGACAGAATAGAAATTATAAATCAAACTTTCACTTTTTAATACTTGGTTGCAAATCCTTTGCAGTCAATTACAGCCTGAAGTCTGGAGCGCATAGACATCACCAGACACTGGGTTTCATCCCTGGTGATGCTCTGCCAGGCCTCTACTGCAACTGTCTTCAGTTCCTGCTTGTTCTTGGGACATTTTGCCTTAATTTTTGTCTTCAGCAAATAAAATGCATGCTCAATTGGATTCAGGTCAGGTGATTGACTTGGCCATTGCATAACATTCCACTTCTTTCCCTTAAAAAACTCTTTGGTTGCTTTTGCAGTATGCTTTGGGCCATTGTCCATCTGCACTGTGAAGCACCGTCCAATGAGTTCTGAAGCTTTTGGCTAAATATGAGCAGATGATATTGCCCGAAACACTTCAGAATTCATCCTGCTTCTTTTGTCAGCAGTCACATCATCAATAAATACAAGAGAACCAGCTCCATTGGCAGCCATACATGCCCACGCCATGACACTACCACCACCATGCTTCACTGATGAGGTGGTATGCTTAGGATAATGTGCAGTTCCTTTCCTTCTCCATACTCTTCTCTTCCCATCACTCTGGTACAAGTTGATCTTGGTCTCATCTGTGCATAGGATGTTGTTCCAGAACTGTGAAGGCTTCTTTAGATGTTGTTTGGCAAACTCTAATCTGGCCTTCCTGTTTTTGAGGCTCACCAATGGTTTACATCTTGTGGTGAACCCTCTGTATTCACTGTGGTGCAGTCTTCTCTTGATTGTTGACTTTGACACACATACACCTACCTCCTGGAGAGTTTTCTTGATCTGGCAAACTGTTGTGAAGGGTGTTTTCTTCACGAGGGAAATAATTATTTGGTCATATACCACAGTTGTTTTCCGTGGTCTTCCGGGTCTTTTGGTGTTGCTGAGCTTACCGATGCGTTCCTTCTTTTTAAGAATGTTCCAAACAGTTGTTTTGGTCATGCCTAATGTTTTTGCTATCTCTCTGATGGGTTTGTTTTGTTTTTTCAGCCTAATGATGGCTTGCCTCACTGATAGTGACAGCTTTTTGGATCTCATCTTGAAAGTTGACAGCAACAGATTCCAAATGCAAATAGCACACTTGAAATGAACTCTGGATCTTTTATCTGCTCATTGTAATTGGGATACTGAGGAAATAACACACACCTGGCAATGGAACAGCTGAGAAGCCAATTGTCCCATTACTTTTGGTCCCTTAACAAGTGGAAGGCACATATGCAAACTGTTGAAATTCCTACACCGTTCACCTAATTTGGATGGAAATACCCTCAAATTTAATCTGACAGTCTGCAGTTAAAGCACGTCTTGTTTGTTTCATTTCAAATCCATTGTGGTGGTGGTGTATATAGCCAAAAATGTTAGAATTGTGTCGATGTCGCAATATTTATGGACCTGACTGTATATTGTGGGGATTCGCTCCGGTAGTTAGGATAAGCGGGTGCAGTACAGAGGCAAAATACAAGTTCGTAATTTAAACTTCAGTGTTTATTCACACACGGAGCCAAAAACAAAATGTCACTTTTGCAGTGTTGGCGTTACTTCACACCCAATGGCAAGTTAATATAACAAAAAAGTCAGCTTGGTGGCAGTTCTGCCTCAAAAAGTCCAAAAACAGGCATTAGGCGGCCTGTTCCCTTGTCACACGGGTCTCAGCTCACAGACATGGCTTTTGAGCTCAGCTGCCTATTTAAGGACAGCCAGGTGCTGCCAAAACCCGGACTGGCACTTAAAATCCTATCCAGTATTTGACCAAACCACTTACTGTGTCACAATATATATATATACTGAACAAAAATATAAACGCAACACTTTTGGTTTTGCTCCCATTTTGCATAAGCTGAACTCAAAGATCTGAAACATTTTCTACATACACAAAAGACTCATTTCTCAGCTGATGTGTGACACTTCTCCTTTGCCGAGATAATCCATCCCACCTCACAGGTGTGGCATATCAAGGTGCTGATAGACAGCATGAATATTGTGCCTTAGACTGCCCATAATAAAAGGACACCCTGAAATGCGCAGTTTGATCACACAGCACAATGCCACAAATGTCGCAACGTTTGAGGAAACGTGCAATTGGCATGCCGACTGCAGGAATGTTTACCAGAGCTGTTGCCTGTGCAATGAATGTTCATTTCTCAACCATAAGCCATCTCCAAAGGCATTTCAGAGAATTTGGCAGTACATCCAACCGTCCTCACAACCGCAGACCACGTGCAACCACAAAAGCCCAGGACCTCCACATCCATCATGTTCACTTCCATGATCGTCTGAGACCAGCCCCCCGGACAGCTGCAGCAACAATCGGTTTGCATAACCAAAGAATTTCTGCACAAACTGTCAGAAACCGTCTCAGGGAAGCTCATCTGCATGGTCGCCATCCTCATCAGGGTTTGGACCTGCCTGCAGTTCGTCGTCGTAACCCATTTGAATGGGCAAATGCTCACATTCGTTGGCGTCTGGCACGTTGGAGAGGCATTCATATTGCAAGATTCTGTACACAATTCCTGGAAGCTAAAAACATCCCAGTTCTTGCATGGCCAGCATACTCACTGGACATGTCACCCATTGAGCATGTTTGGCCAGCGTGTTCCAGTTCCTGCCAATATTCTGTAACTTTGCACAGCTATTGAAGAGGGGTGCACCAACATTCCACAGGCCACAATCAACAACCTGATCAACTCTATGCGACGGTGATGTGTTGCACTGCGTGAGGCAAATTGCCCAGTAAGGCAAAACTGTGCACATTTCAGAGTGTCCTTTTATTGTGGGCAGTCTAAGGCACACCTGTGCAATATTCATGCTGTCTAATCAGCACCTTGATATGCCACACCTGTGAGGTGGGATGGATTATCTCGGCAAAGGAGAAGTGCTCACTAACACAGATTTAGACTGATTTGTAAACAATATTTGAGAGTAATGGGTCTTTTGTGTATGTAGAAAATGTTTCAGATCTTTGAGTTCAGCTCATGCAAAATGGGAGCAAAACCGAAGCGTTGCATTTATATTTTTATTTAGTGTATATATTATATATATGTATATACACACACACACACACACACGTACAAACACACACACACATATTTTTTCCTTTAGCTTTTCTATGGGACTTCAAAAATGCCAGAAGAAATGCCTGAAATCCATTGGGTTGTGTACAAGCAGTGGCGTGCCTAGGGTGTTTGGCACCCGGGGCGGGTCCTTTTTCTGGCACCCCTCCAGTACTTGTACACCCTCACAGTAGTATTGCCCTCATTGTACAACCTGAAAAGTAGTTTTGTCCAGATATGTGCCCCCTAACGATAGTTATGCCCATAGTGTGCCCCCTCACAGTATTTATGCCCTCACTGTACAACTTTTACAGTAGTTATGCCCACATTGTGTGCCCTTAAAGTACTTACCCCTTCATTGTGCCCCCTTCACAGTAGTTATGCCCATATTGAGCCCTCTCACAGTAGTTATGCCCTCTCTGTGCCCCTTTCCCAGTTGTAATGCCCTATCTGTGCCCCCTTCACTGTTGTAATGCCCTCTCTGTGCCCCTTGAGAGTAGTTGTGCCCTCACTATGCCCCCATAACAGTAATAATGCCCTCTGTGCCCCTTCACAGTAGTAATGCCCATTGTGCCCACTTCACAGTAATAATGCCCACACAGTGCCCCATAACAGTTATGCCCACCCCCTTTACAGGACTAATGCTCTTTGTGCCCCTTCACATTAGTAATGCCCTCTGTGACCCTTCACAGTAGTAGTATCCATTGTGCTCCCTTAATAATAGTAATGTCCTCTGTGCCCCCTCTATAGTAATAATTCCCATTGTGCTCCCTTCGTAGTAGTAATGCCCATTGTGCCCTTTCACAGTAGTAATGCCCATTGTGCCCCCTTCATAGTAGTAATGTCCAAAGTGCCCCATTCATAGTAGTATTGCCCTCTGTGCCCCCTTTTTAGTAGTATTGCCCTCTGTGCTCCCTTTGTAGTAGGATTGCCCTCTGTGCCCCCTTTGTAGTATTATTGTCCTCTGCGTCCCCTTTGTAGTAGTATTGCCCTCTGTGCCCCTTTGTAGTAGAAATGCCCACTGTGCCCCATTTGTAGTATTGCCCTCTGTGTCCCCTTTGTAGTAGTATTGCCCTCTGTGCCCCCCATGTAGTAGTATTGCCCTCTGTGCCCCCTTTGTAGTAGTATTGCCCTCTGTGCCCCCTTTGTAGTAGTATTGCCCTCTGTGCCCCCTTTGTAGTATTATTGCCCTCTGTGCCCCCTTTTTAATAGTAAGTGTCCCCTCAATGGTAGAAATGCCCTACTCACCTTGTCCCGTTCCTGACACTCACAGTCCTCTCTCCCCGTGCAGACACAGATCGCTCTGCAGCACTGTGCGGGAGCAGCTCAGTCAGATTCCCGGGCTGCAGGCTCCTCCCACACAGGCCGGCAGCTGGATCTGTGCCTGCAAGCTGAATGGTGAAGCAAGGAGAAGTCTCCCTGCTTCATCATTCAGAGTGGAAGAGAAGAAGGACGGGGAGCTGAGGGGTCAGTGACAGGACTGCAGCTCACAGCGCTCATCTGTATTGATGGAAGTGCTCATTTTGGCTCTGGCGCCGCCCCCCATGCCCCCCTTAAAGGGAACCTGTCATCAACTTTATGCTAAACGTACTGAGGGCAGTATAAAATAGTGACAGAAATGCTGATTTCAGCAGTGTGTCACACATCAGCTGAAAGTAAGTAGTTGCTGAGAATCAGAATCATTGCAGTACAGGCCTTGAAAAGAGTCAAATCTACCTGAGAAGAGTCATAGTTATTCATAATCTCCTGCTCTGCCCGCCCATCTGCTGATGATTGGCAGTTCTCTCCTAGAGAGAAAGGGAGAAAACTGGGTAGAAAACTGTCAATCATCAGCAGGTGGGCAGGAGAACAGGAATTCATGAATAACCATGACTCAGGTGGCCGGGACTCTTTTCCAGGCCCAGTCTGCAATGTTTGTGATGTTGGTTCTCTGCAACCACTTACTTTTAACTTATAAATGACAGACCACTGAAATCAACTCACCTGTCTCTACTTTATTCTGCTGTTAGTATGGGCAGCATAAAGGTGATGACAGGTTCCTTTTAACATGCCACTGTGTTTCAAAAATCTGAATTTGAGGGGCACTCTCTCTCTTTGGGGAGAGAGCACCTTAATCGGCGTGAGGAGACTTATATGCCATACGTGCTCCTCTGGAATTCTGGGAAGATAGGGATGCAAATGAGCTCCCAACAAGCTCTGCCTCTAATGCCACCAGATGTAAGGCAATAAGTCAATGTTCTACCCTTTATTAGGCCATGAGACATAACTCAGATTTTAAATAAGTCAGCACCTCATCTGCAGACAGATATTTCAGGGTGACTGCCCCTCATCAGTACAGTGCAGAGCAGAGAATACTGGCTTAACTGGGTGAGAGGCCTAAATCAGGATTTGGGGAGCACTATATATGCTGTCTTATTTAATATCCGAGTCATGTCTAAAAGCCTATTTATAGGGTCGAGCATTGACTTAAAGGATCGTTGCCTTACACCTAGTGGCATAAAGTCAGAGCTGGTTAAGAGATCATTTGCATCCCTTTCTTCCCAAAAATCAGAAAGAAGAGGATATATGAGACTTAACACACTCTGCACAACATCTTGTTTAACCCCTTATAGACCGAGCCAGTTTTCACGATAAGGACCAAGCTACATTTTGCAAATCTGATATGTTTCACTTTATGTCATAATAACTCTGGAACGCTTTTACTTATATAACTATTTCTGAGATTTTTTTCTTGTGACATATTGTACTTCATGTTAGTGGTAAATTTGAGTCAATAGGTTTCACCTTTATCTATAAAAAATTCACATTCACTCATGCACACGGCCGTATGTATTTTGCGGTCCGCAAAAAACAGAGCCGCAAAATATATGGATGACGTCCGTGTGCATTCCGTATTTTGCTGGCCCCTAATAGAACAGTACTATCCTTGTCCGTAATGCGAACAATAATAGGACATGTTCTATTTTTTGGGTGGAACGGAAATACGGCCATACAGAAACGGAATGCACACGGAGTAACTTCCGTTTTTTTTTGTTTTTTTTGCAGACCCATTGAAATGAATTTTTTGATCATTCAATATTGCTATTTTGGCACTTTTTTTTTTTTTAACAGGGTTCACCTGAGGGGGTAGATCATGTTATATTTTTATAGAGCAGGTCATTACGGATGTAGCAATACCTATATTGTCCATTTTTTAATTTCTATTTGAGTTTTATACAATTAAAGCATTTGTGAAAAAAGCTATATTTTTTTATTTTTCTGCCGATCATCCTGTGTAGGGGCTTATTTTTTATGGAAAGAGTTGACGTTTTTATAGGTACCATTTTGGGGTACATATGATTTTTTGATCACTCAATATTACACTTTATGTGGCAAAAAAATTTGTTGTTTCTAGCAGAGATTTTTATTTATTGATTTTTTATGGAATTCACCTTAGAGGTTAAATCATGTGGTATTTTTACATCACAGACGCGGCAAAACCTAACGTCTACTTTTTTAAATGTATTTCAGTTTTATACAATAAAAGCATTTTTGAGAAAAAAATCATGTTTTAGCATCTACATTTTCAGAAAGCCATATTTTTTTTATTTTTGGGCAATTGTCTTATGTAGGGGCTTATTTTTTGCAGGAAGAGATGATGGTTTAATTGGTACTATTTTGGGTTGCATATGACTTTTTGATCGCTTGGTATTACACTTTTTGTGATGAAAGGTGACAAAAAAAGCATTTTTGGTCCAATTTTTTTTTATAGTGTTCACCTTAGGCCCCTTTAACACGAGTGTGACTTCCGCGTTCACAGGAAGTCTAGCGTCTCGCGATATGACGAGTAGACGCGTGACTCTGCCTGGGACAGCCGCCTCCGGACCGCGATCCTGCGTTAGGCGGTCCGGAGGCGGTTAAAAAAGGGTCTCCAGGATTTAAAGTGAACCTGTCACCGGGATTTTGTGTATAGAGCTGAGGACATGGGTTGCTAGATGGCCGCTAGCACATCATCAATACCCAGTCCTCACTGCTCTGTGTGCTTTTATTGTGTAAAAAAAATGATTTGATACATGCGCACATGACCGACTGTCATCTCCTTTTATTACAGTGGCTCCTTGTGGTATGGAGTCTCTGTTCTTGTGATCGGTGGACTTCCCAGTAGTAGGGACCTTACCTGTCTAATGAGTATACCCTATGCTTTAAATAGGGGATAACTTTATATAACCACAATATCCCTTTAAAGTCAGCAAATGGTGCACATTTTGGTGCAAATCTATGTCTGCCTAAAATTGATATGAACCAGAATATGTGGTACCAGTGGCAGGCAGTGGAGGCGGACCACACAGCTACCACGGGATCCGTTGGGAAAGCGGGCCCAGCTGAGGATAAGAGGCCCTGCTCCCTAATTACACTTAATACAGGGGACCAGCAGAGATATGGCCACAAATATGCCGAAACTTGACAAATACCACTGTGGAACAAGTTGTATTTTTCAGTGACACCATTGAATTTACCATATCTTTGTGGGATGAAATAGAAAAAAAAACTCACAATTCTGCCAAAGTTTTTTGTAGATTTTATATTATTGTGTTCATTGTGCACTAAATGTGAAATAGATGTCCTTATTCTGTGGCTCAGTATGATTACGGCAAGACCAAATGTGCATAGCTTTTATCACGTTTTACTTCTTTAAAATAAAAAAAAACTATGAAAGAATAAAAAATTTCTATGTATCACCATTTTCTGAGACCATTAACTTTTTTATATTTTTGTCTACAGAGCTCTATTAGGACTGTTTTTTTTATAGAGTGAACTGCAGTTTTTATTGGTGCAGTTTTGGGATATGAATGACTTATTCATCACTTTTTATTACATTTTTGGGGTAGACAAGGTGACAAAAAAAATGGCGAATCATGGATTTTTTTTTTCCATTACAGAGTCCGCCAAGCAGGAAAAGTATTTTGATATTTTAATAGTTTGGAGATTTTGAGACACAACATTACCCCTAATATTTTTTTATTTTATAAATTCTACTGTAAGACAGGGCTATGGTTATACAAGGCGGTCTGAATGCATTACATTGTTGCACATTATTATGGTCCAACATTTTAGGTTATTGAAAATTGCCCTTCACAGGCTATTGGAACTGAATAATTTTTGTATATGTTTTGTAGGCGGAAATGTGTTTTACATGACACTACATTACTTATCTGCATTGCTGCTTTTGTTTAGATTGACTTTGCATTTGTCCTACATTGTAAGGACATACATTAATTTATGAACATATTTAGACACCCGTCTATATCTGCCCAAGGTTTCTGTTGTATTTTTAATGTCAATTCTTAAAATGACATTGCTCGATGCTGCTTAATACGTCCTTTCCATTTTTCATTTGTTACACTTGGTCATCCATGTAGAAACAATAAATGCTCATCTTACCAAGCAGACACACAAAACACTTGTAATCCTCAAGCTCAATGGACTGGTGTCCTAATAACATCATTTTTACATAGTTTGTGTATATGGCATTATGTTTTCCTTAATTAGAAAAAGCACCTGAAAAATCTTTAATAATTGTTCATTAATGATATTCATCACATGTCCTCAGATGGCCACTGATGGACATGGTTGAAGCTGAAGCTTACATATTATATATCACTGTGAGAGCATTAATAGGTTAAATGTGACATAAAATTGATTTCATATTTACTTTCTTATTTCAGAAACAACTAAGAGCAAACACATAAAATTACCCGAGAATTACCGTATATAACAGTGAATTCACTACATTTTCCCATGAATACTATAACCCATCTTTCCGTGGCTAAAGATGTAGCTGGAAATGAATATGCTAACAGAACTGGGTTTTAATGAAAAGGATAGTTATGTTCTGATACACTGTAAGGCCTTGTTCAGATCTCCATTGTTCACTGACGTGTGCTGTCCGCATTTTCTGCGGACAGCACACGCACCCATTGGTTTAAATGTGTCTGTTAACATTTCAGCATTTTTTTACTGACCGCGGGTCAGTAAAAAAGATCACGGGGACATGCGCTACTTTGATCCGTGATGCAGACCAAGCACGCCCAATGAAGTCTAAGAGTCCGTGAAAATCAATGACACACATCCGTGTTGTGTCCGTGCTGCGTCCGATCTTCACTGATGAATAATAGGAGATTCTTTGGAAATTAATTTTCAGCTGAGCAACATCAGTGAATTACGGATGACACAGGGATCATAAAAACGGACACACAGACCAACCACAGATTCTTCACGGACATCTTCACGGATGAAACACGTACGCTTTTTTCATGAGCGTGATACTGACACGGAAATGTGAACGAGGCCTGAAAACCCAAACTAGATCCAAATTTTTGAAATCTAGAATCAACTGATAATCTAGTGTTACAATCCCTAAAGATCATGGTAGCGGTATGTGTGAGCTAAAAGGATGGAAAGGCTATGATTAGTGTTCAGCAAAGTATTAAAAAATTTGATTTGGCGCATTTCTTTGTAAGTAGTGGGTGCAGTGACAGGGAGCAGCAATTGCTCTGCTCCCTGTCATTGTACCCCTCAGATGCCGCATTCATAGCTGATCGCGGCATCTGATAGCAATATTACAGTGTAAAATTTAAAGGAAAATAAATGACATCATACTTACCTCATCCATTTGCAAGGGCTGACTGCGGCCATCTTGATTGAAGATCTGATGCAAATATCGCATGGCCCATGATGACATCATCATGTCGGCGTCATACGTCACCACGCATGGGATTTCATGTGAGATCTTCAATCAAGATGGCGGCAACTAGCCATCACGGGCAAATGGATGAAAAAAGTATTTGCAACCACGAAGCATGAGGAAATTCAGCGTTGCGGCGACTTCGATTCGCACAACACTAGCTGTGAGACTATCCTAGAGGAGCTGAGGAACAATGAAGCTGACCTGTGCAATTGATTCAGGACACTATCAGGAGGACTCCTGAGCTTATCAAGCACATAGATGCGAGTCCTCTCAATGCATTTTACTGCTGGTTTGTTGGAGTATGGTGTCAGAATGAAGACAAAAACACTATACACCCCTTACTCCAGTTTGGGGGGTTGTAGCTGACAGACTCCCATTAATAGCCATAGAATTTTGATAAATCAAACCATCGAACACTATAGTACTCCAATAATTCCCTAAAAGAGCTTAAAGAGAAGTTTTCAGGAAGCGATACCATGGAATGAACTTGGGAGATATCGCAATTGTATCATGGATATGGATCCATGGATCACTAGAGACTTCAGTTATTACCATTGACACTTTATTGACCATAATATCTCTGTACAGCAAGGAACTGGACCGATCCCTCACCAATGCAGTGTAGATGCTCTGGTGGACCCACATGTCTTTATTCACAATCAGTCAGCACATGAATGCTGGACCCAAGCAGTAGCCTCAATAGTCACGTTACTACTGGCATCATGGCTCCCATTGCTGGCCAGTGATATCAGAAAAAACGCATACTGTATGACAACTGTGGCTACTGACCCTTGCTGTCCACAAATAAACCATGACCTGGAGCACCACTGGTGCATCTGTGCTGAACCAGTGCGTAATCTGAGAGGCAAGCAGTATAGTTTGACTTGATAACATTTGGGCTGTTTTTGTTTTGTGTTTTATTTTTTAGTTGGATATCCCCTTTTAAAATGGACTCCTGATGTGTATTTTTTGTTTACACCTTGCATTTCTATATAATAATAGGGCTGTCTCATCATTTTTTTTTTTTACTTTGCATTATGACATTTCTTCAATTCCTCTTGTAAATATTAAATTTTTTTGTTACAATTCTCCTTGCCACTGTCAGGGTCCAGTCCTCCCTATCCATATGGTAAAGGTAAAACCAATAATATTTCTACCTACAGTACAGACCAAAAGTCTGGACACACCTTCTCATTCAAAGAGTTTTCTTTATTTTCATGACTATGAAAATTGTAGATTCACACTGAAGGCATCAAAACTATGAATTAACACATGTGGAATTATATACACAACAAAAAAGTGTGAAACAACTGAAAATATGTCATATTCTAGGTTCTTCAAAGTAGCCACCTTTTGCTTTGATTACTGCTTTGCACACTCTTGGTATTCTCTTGATGAGCTTCAAGAGGTAGTCACCTGAAATGGTCTTCCAACAGTCTTGAAGGAGTTCCCAGAGATGCTTAGCACTTGTTGGCCCTTTTGCCTTCACTCTGCGGTCCAGTTCACCCCAAACCATCTCGATTGGGTTCGGGTCCAGTGACTGTGGAGGCCAGGTCATCTGGCGCAGCACCCCATCACTCTCCTTAATGGTCAAATAGCCCTTACACAGCCTGGAGGTGTGTTTGGGGTCATTGACCTGTTGAAAAATAAATGATGGTCCAACTAAACGAAAACCGGATGGAATAGCATGCCGCTGCAAGATGCTGTAGTAGCCATGCTGGCTCAGTATGCCTTCAATTTTGAATAAATCCCCAACAGTGTCACCAGCAAAGCACCCCCAAACCATCACACCTCCTCCTCCATGCTTCACGGTGGGAACCAGGCATGGAGAGTCCATCCGTTCACCTTTTCTGCGTCGCACAAAGACACGGTGGTTGGAACCAAAGATCTCAAATTTGGACTCATCAGACCAAAGCACAGATTTCCACTGGTCTAATGTCCATTCCTTGTGTTCTTTAGCCCAAACAAGTCTCTTCTGCTTGTTGCCTGTCCTTAGCAGTGGTTTCCTAGCAGATATTCTACCATGAAGGTCTGATTCACACAGTCTCCTCTTAACAGTTGTTCTAGAGCTGTGTCTACTGCTAGAACTCTGTGTGGCATTGACCTGGTCTCTAATCTGAGCTGCTGTTAACCTGCGATTTCTGAGGCTGGTGACTCGGATGAACTTATCCTCTGCAGCAGAGGTGACTCTTGGTCTTCCTTTCCTGGGGCGGACCGCATGTGAGCCAGTTTCTTTGTAGCGCTTGATGGCGACTGCACTTGGGGACACTTTCAACGTTTTCCCAATTTTTCGGACTGACTGACCTTCATTTCTTTCCAAGTAATGATGGCTACTCGTTTTTCTTTACTTTGCTGCTTTTTTCTTGCCATAATACAAGAAATAATACAACAACAGTCTATTCAGTAGGACTATCAGTTCTGTATCCACCTGACTTCTCCACAACGCAACTGATGGTCCCAACACCATTTATAAGGCAAGAAATCCCACTTATTAAACCTGACAGGGCACACCTGTGAAGTGAAAACCATTTCAGATGACTACCTCTTGAAGCTCATCAAGAGAATGCCAAGAGTGTGCAAAGCAGTAATCAAAGCAAAAGGTGGCTACTTTGAAGAACCTAGAATATGACATATTTTCAGTTGTTTCACACTTTTTTGTTATGTATATGATTCCACACAGTGGCGTAGGGATAGCCATAGCAACCATAGCAGTGGCTATGGGGCCCTACGCCACTGGGGGCCCTATGCCACTGGGGGCCCGTCCCGGACTGCATTCATTTTTATTTTTTTTTACACAGCCAGGCAGCCAGGTGGGCGGGGCTTGGGCGGTCCGCGGCTGTAGTGGGCGGGGCTTGGGCGGTCCGCGGCTCGGGCCTGGCTGGGGGGAAGCCAAGGAAGGAGTAGTCAGGTCAGGACTGGAGTAGGCGGGCCCGAGGCGCACTGCTGCACGAGCAGAAGATGAGGTAGGCCAGTGAAGGGGGGATCTGTGGAGGACACTGGGGGGGATCTGTGGAGGACACTGAAGGGGGGATCTGTGGAGGACACTGAAGGGATCTGTGGAGGACACTGAAGGGGGGATCTGTGGAGGACACTGAAGGGGGATCTGTGGAGGACACTGAAGGGGGGATCTGTGGAGGACACTGAAGGGGGGATCTGTGGAGGACACTGAAGGGGGGATATGTGGAGGACACTGAAGGGGGATCTGTGGAGGACACTGAAGGGGGGGATCTGTGGAGGACACTGAAGGGGGAACTGTGGACGACACTGAATAGGGGAACTGTGGACGACACTAAAGGGGGGATCTGTGGACGACACTAAAGGGGGGATCTGTGGACGACACTAAAGGGGGATCTGTGGACGACACTAAAGGGGGGATCTGTGGACGACACTAAAGGGGGGATCTGTGGACGACACTAAAGGGGGGATCTGTGGACGACACTAAAGGGGGGATCTGTGGACGACACTAAAGGGGGGATCTGTGGACGACACTAAAGGGGGGATCTGTGGACGACACTAAAGGGGGGATCTGTGGACGACACTAAAGGGGGATCTGTGGAGAACACTAAAGGGGGGATCTGTGGGCGACACTGAAGGGGGGGAATCTGTGGACGACACTTAAGGGGGGGATCTGTGGACGACACTTGGGGGGGATGTTGGTGTGGGAGGTCCTGGAGGGGTGTTTGGGTGGGAGCTCTGGAAGGGGTGGGAGGTCCAATAGATATGTGGGGGTGGGAGATCCGGGAGGGGGGCCCATAATTTTTTTTGCTATGGGGCCCAGTCATTTCTAGCTACGCCCCTGATTCCACATGTGTTAATTCATAGTTTTTATGCCTTCAGTGTGAATCTACAATTTTCATAGTCATGAAAATAAAGAAAACTCTTTGAATGAGAAGGTGTGTCCAAACTTTTGGTCTGTACTGTATGTCCATGTAACATAGTTTTCTGTATCTCCTATTCAGTTCATTGGTAAGGGAATGCAGACCCTCAGCCATGGGAATGGAAACCATTCTCGAGTTTAGAGGAGGTCTGATTGACATGATATGAAAGTGTTTCAGTATTCATACATGTACAGTGTATGTTCAATATGTGTGCCAGGAAAGCATCCTGCACTTACCATACCCATAGGACCCCTGACATATACCAACAAAGATGTTCTAATGGTACATGCTAGGAATATGGACTGGCAAAATGTTTCAGTTTTACAGAAAATCATAGTTGCCTTTGCTTTTGAGTGAAAATGGGTCTTGTAAAGTAGGCATTTATTGTGTGGTATACGTTTCTTTAGCATAAGACTCTATGTGCTATGTATGCCACTGTCTGATACATGGTGGCATGTGTCTGGCATCACGTGACAAATTGTAATTTAATGATAATAAAGCATTTCTTCTTTAAAAAAAACAAGGAGCTGTTTTACATTTTCTTTATAGTTCTTACCACCTTCTGAAAGTGAAGACTTTGATGTCTTGTTTTTGATGTTTTTTTTTCCGGTTTACTTGTTGTGGTAAATCTCTTCTTTACAACAAATATTCCCAAATCCATTTTTCACACATATTTCTATGTCCTCTATGGCTTATTGCATTTGCGTGTGAATTATTACAGTGAAAGCAACTTAATTCTGCCATGCAAGTTGTAAATTGTGTCTCCTAGTTGATCTTTTATATCAACTCGACAATTCATTTTGTTTATATAAACGTCTGAAACACATTCACATAAATATGGAACAGGCAATAAACTGAAAGCCGAGAAATAAGATAATATGTGGAGATGGCACTGCCAGCGAACAGTCAGTCGAAAGAAACAAAATGGCTGCACTGCTGTACTTTTAGAGTTTGATCCTTTTCAGGACACAGACAAATGGTGGAAATTAAGTATTTTTTATGTCACCATATGGTTGTCACACAATAAAAGAAGAAAGGAAAGATTTGCTTGTACCAAAACACTTTTGCATTCAGGCCCACAACATTACAGATATGAAAGTCTTGTTATTAAAAGGGAATTTAAAATCTCAGAAGGAAAGATTACAAGTTCATGACAAACTTTGAAACACTCAGATCAGGAATGAATGTGTCTCATGGATTTATCCCAAAGATATCTTGGGATCATCATATTCATGGACTGAATACACTGAGCAGTGTTCCTCCGCTCCAGTCCTCAGGGCCTACCCCCTAGTCATGTTTTCAGGATTTCCTTAGTATTGAGCAGATGATATAATTAGTGTCAATGCATGAGGACTTACCGTAGGTATTCATTCTGACTGGCAGGTGGGTCCTGAGGACTGGAGTTGGGGAACACTATTAGAGGACAAATAAAACATTCCGGCTTTGCATGGGTATATTTCTTCTATTTCATTTAATGTTTGTGTGTGATATTGACAGTATCTCCCATAACAGTGACCTCTTCAGCACCCCGCCCCTTTAACAGTCAATGCCACAGTTTTCCACCCCTTAACACTGCCCCCCCCCCCCACTTTAAATTGGGACCTTCACAGCAGCCTGCCCCTTTAACAGCGAGTTTCACAGCACCCCACTCCCTTGACAGTGACCTCCTCAGGGGCCTGCTCCCATAACGGTGACCTCCACAGTACCCTGCTGCCTTAATAGTGACCTCCACAGCAGTTGCCCCTTTAATAGTGGCCCCTGCCCCCTTAACAGTGACCTCCACAGTGTCTTCCCCTTTAACAGTGACCTCCACAGTGGCCTGCCCCCTTAACAGTGATCTCCACAGTGCCTGCCCCTTTAACAGTGACTTCCACAGCGCCCTGCCCCTTTAATGCTAGGGCTACACGATGACATGTGTCACGCAACATTTTGTCTCAACAATTTTTATAATGATCGGCTATGGTGTCGCACTGCGACATGTGACATGCTGCGACTGCGACATAGTTACATAGTTAAAACATAAACTTTATTTGATCCTTTAAAATCGGGTTTTAGATATCCCAATACCCACACACTTAAAACTATCAGACGATGGTACTGGATTATGCTGAATTGCTGATTGAAACTATTTCTCTCAAATTAGAGAGAGGAGATTAAATGTAGTGATTTATGGTGTGCAGTTAGATACACAGAACAAGGATGTAACCCTATTTAGGGAACACCAAGACCTGGGCCCAGGTCCTAGCTATAAATCCTAACACCTATTAGATGGATCTGCGTGTCACTTGTCACTGCCACTCATAACACAACATTTGCATACACTCAAAAAGATAAATATCATATTTCTGAGACCATATAAACTTGGTGAAACTCCTACAGTACTAACGTCTGCCTAAAATCAAACTGTGCCTAACACTAGTCCCCACCCGACATGTTTTGCCGCGATGCGGCTTTGTCAGGGGTTAGGGGTATTAGCGCCGGCGCGCCGAGGAACCGGAGGCTATATTAGCTAAGTCACGCCCCTGTTTGTGCGCAGTGGCTGACCTATTGGTCGCGGCTGCAGGGGGCGTGTCAGCTATATCGAGTGCATGGACGCTTAGTTTGGAGTTCAGGAGATTGTCTTGACCAGGACCACAACCCTACATGCACTGAAGCAACTGCCATGTGATGGGTTGACTAGATAATCGCATAATGAGAAATAGAACAGGTGTTCCTAATAATTCTTTAGGTGAGTGTATATACGTCCTTCTTTATATATATATATACAGTGGGATGCGAAAGTTTGGGCAACCTTGTTAATCGTCATGATTTTCCTGTATAAATCGTTGGTTGTTACGATAAAAAATGTCAGTTAAATATATCATATAGGAGACACACACAGTGATATTTGAGGAGTGAAATGAAGTTTATTGGATTTACAGAAAGTGTGCTATAATTGTTTAAACAAAATTAGGCAGGTGCATACATTTGGGCACTGTTGTCATTTTATTGATTCCAAAACCTTTAGAACTAATTATTGGAACTCAAATTGGCTTGGTAAGCTCAGTGACCCCTGACCTACATGCACAGGTGAATCCAATTATGAGAAAGAGTATTTAAGGGGGTCAATTGTAAGTTTCCCTCCTCTTTTAATTTTCTCTGAAGAGTAGCAACATGGGGGTCTCAAAACAACTCTCAAATGACCTGAAGACAAAGATTGTTCACCATCATGGTTTAGGGGAAGGATACAGAAAGCGGTCTCAGAGATTTCAGCTGTCTGTTTCCACAGTTAGGAACATATTGAGGAAATGGAAGACCTCAGGCTCAGTTCAAGTTAAGGCTCGAAGTGGCAGACCAAGAAAAATCTCGGATAGACAGAAGCGATGAATGGTGAGAACAGTCAGAGTCAACCCACAGACCAGCACCAAAGACCTACAACATCATCTTGCTGCAGATGGAGTCACTGTGCATCGTTCAACCATTCGGCGCACTTTACACAAGGAGATGCTGTATGCGAGAGTGATGCAGAGGAAGCCTTTTCTCCACCCACAGCACAAAAAGTGCCGCTTGAGGTGGGCTAAAGCACATTTGGACAAGCCAGCTTCATTTTGGAATAAGGTGCTGTGGACTGATGAAACTAAAATTGAGTTATTTGGCCATAACAAGGGGCGTTGTGCATGGAGGAAAAAGAACACAGCATTCCAAGAAAAACACCTGCTACCTACAGTAAATGGTGGTGGTTCCATCATGCTGTGGGGCTGTGTGGCCAGTGCAGGGACGGAGAATCTTGTCAAAGTTGAGGGACACATGGATTCCACTCAGTATCAGCAGATTCTGGAGACCAATGTCCAGGAATCAGTGACAAAGCTGAAGCTGCGCAAGGGCTGGATCTTTCAACAAGACAACGACTCTAAACACTGCTCAAAATCCACTAAGGCATTTATGCAGAGGAACAAGTACAACGTTCTGGAATGGCCATCTCAGTCCCCAGACCTGAATATAATTGAAAACCTGTGGTGTGACTTAAAGAGAGCTGTCCATGCTCGGAAGCCATGAAACCTGAATGAACTAAAGATGTTTTGTAATGAGGAATGGTCCAAAATACCTTCAACCAGAATCCAGACTCTCACTGGAACCTACAGGAAGCGTTTAGAGGCTGTAATTTATGCAAAAGGAGGATCTACTAAATATTGATTTCATTTCTTTTTTGTGGTGCCCAAATTTATGCTCCTGCCTAATTTTGTTTAAACAATTATAGCACACTTTCTGTAAATCCAATAAACTTCATTTCACTTCTCAAATATCACTGTGTGTGTCTCCTATATGATATATTTAACTGACATTTTTTATCGTAACAACCAACGATTTATACAGGAAAATCATGACGATTAACAAGGTTGCCCAAACTTTCGCATCCCACTGTATATAGATTGCTACAACAATTTATTGCTACAACTGTTTGTTTACTCCTCCACTCATACTTATCTGCTTTACATCACTTGTCTCATCCACCTCATTATTCCAATGTACTTGTATAACTATGTGAATCTTCAGATACTGTCTTAAACGGTGCCTAAGCAAGAGGCCTAAGTAGTCTCCAAAGCTTGCAATTGTGTCATCATCTTTTCAGTTAGCCATTAAAAGGTATCAATCACTGAGAAATCTCTATTTTTTATCTTCTGTGTTGCCATAAGCGTTAACAATGACACCTTGTTTTCTTGTTAATGTAAATAATAAAGTATTTCTTGTGCGATCATGTTGAACTGGCCGCGCTGATGCTGGACTCCACCTTCAGAGAAGATACTGGATAGCTGCCTCCTTGGCAAACCAATGGTCTATTTATACATGGGCATCATAACATATGAGGCCCAGAAATAAAAAACAACGCCGTGAATACACTACTGGGCAGTGATAATTAAGGCAAATACTTTGTTTTACATACTGTATCTGAACTGGGGGCAGATCCTCTTCAAAACATAACAAGTGCTCTGTTTCAGGCTGTAAGTGGTAAAATATCATAATTTGCCTGCGTTACATAAAAGGCTGCATATATAGCCTTTGAAGATCATGTTCATTTATATTATTCTGATGTCTACATATGTATTTATTATGCTGTTTAAATGCTTTTATTGCAGTGTTTATTCTTGTCACTACGTATTATTGTGGTTGCAAAAACTAGAAGGTTAACAAAGGAACTAAACCTGACAGGTAGAGGTCCCCCCCATGGCAGGTAGAGGTCCCCCTGTACTGAGATAGGGGAAAAACTAGGCTTAAAGTGGTTTTCTAGGGTTTTGATACTGATGACCTATCCTCTAAATAGGTTATCAGTATCTGATTGATGGGGTCTGACACCTGGGACCCCCACCGAACAGCTGTTTAAAAAGGCACCGGCGCTCCTGAGAGTGCCAAAGCCTTCTCTGTGCTTACCAAGCACAGCGCCGCACATTGTATAGTGGCTGTGCTTGGTATTGCGCTCAGCCTCATTCACTTCAATGGGGCTGAGCACGATACGAGGCACAGCCACTATATAATGTACAGCGCTGTGCTTAGTAAGCATAGAGAAAGCCGCAGCACTGACAGGGTCCGCATTCAAGGAGGCTGAACAACTAGCTGTTCCGCAGCACTGAAAAAAAAAATGCAGCAGAAGCCAGAGTGGAATGTGGTGGATTTTGAAACAAAATACGCTTTGTGAACAGACTCTAAGGGCCGTTTCACACGAGCGGATGCCGTGCGTGGCATCCGCTCCGTGAAAGAGTGCCAAGACCCGCTGCAGACTGCAGAGGCACGGAGCAGTAACATGACTGTTACTGCTCCGTGCCTCTCTGTGATCTCTTTACTACGAAATCACAGTGACAACTGTGATTTCGTAGGAAAGACATCACAGAGAGGCACGGAGCAGTAACAGTCATGTTACTGCTCCGTGCCTCTGCAGTCTGCAGCGGGTCTTGGCACTCTTTCACGGAGCGGATGCCACGCACGGCATCCGCTCGTGTGAAACGGCCCTAAAGGTTTTCTAGATAACTTGCCTGTTTTCATGCATGATGGGCACTAAAATTACCATAACCTATTAATCTTTCATCTCTAGTTGCTGGACATGTTCTAAAGCTCAAGTATAATGGAAAAGGGTGTTATGAAAACTTTTCATAAAGTAAGTTTCGCCTCTTCCAAGCACATTTCTGATGAGACATTCCTTAGGGTGAAATCACAGAAATATAGTGGCAAATATGGGCGAACTGCTCAAACCCCAAACACTGTAGATTGTTTCTCATTGGGGGAGCAGTCCCATCGCATGTGGACCGCAGCAAACGACCATCCCCAGGAAAAAAATGCGCACAATGGAGGATGCCGGCGCGGTCCACATGCACCACAAAGGCATCCTACACAAAACGGAGCATTGTGCGGATGAAAATATAATTATATAAATCACAGGAAAAAAATACACCAAACGGATATGCCACTGACTATACTAGCTAGTCATACAAGCAGATATTAAAAGCTGAGGCTTTTGCCAATATATTCCTGTCAGGAACACATTGGAGCCCATCATGCACCACGTCACGGTCTCTCAGCATGGCAAGAGTCCTACCACTACGCTAACTATGGTGTGAACACGGTCTTAAGGTGATGAAATACAGCTCACAGCCAAGTTTCCACACAACCGCATAGCAGGACAACTAATGCAATGTGAATAAAGCAAGACTGTAAGCCACACCCATATCAGACCATGTGATGGAGGCTACAAGGTGCAAAAGAATGTTTAAATGCCAGGTAAAGGCACATTCAATACATATAAAACAAAATCACAGAAATATAGTGGCAAATATGGGGGAACTGCTCAAACCCCAAACACTGTAGCGTGTTTCTCATTGGGGGAGCAGTCCCACCGCATGAGGACCGCAGCAAACGACCATCCCCAGCTATGCCGAGAGACCGTGACTTGGTGCATGATGGGCTCCATGTGTTCCTGACAGGAATATTTTGGCAAAAGTCTCAGCTTTTAATATCTGCTTGTATGACTAGCTAGTATAGTCAGTGGCATATCTGTTTGGTGCATTTTTTTCTGTGATTTATATCATTATATTTTCATCCGCACAATGCTCCGTTTTGTGTAGGATGCCTTTGTGGTGCATGTGGACCGCGCCGGCATCCTCCATTGTACGCATTTTTTGCTGGGACTGCTCCCCCAATGAGAAACACGCTACAGTGTTTGGGGTTTGAGCAGTTCCCCCATATTTGCCACTATATTTCAGTGATTTTGTTTTATATGTATTGAATGGGCCTTTACCTGGCATTAAACATTCTTTTGCACCTGATAACCTCCATCACACTGTCTGATATGGGTGTGGCTTACAGTCTTGCTTTATTCACATTGCATTAGTTGTCCTGCTATGCGGTTGTGTGGAAGCTTGGCTGTGAGCTGGATTTCATCACCTTCAGACCATAGTTAGCGTAGTGGTAGGACCCTTGCCATGCTGAGAGACCGTGACGTGGTGCATGATGTGTTCCTGACAGGAATATATTGGCAAAAGTCTCAGCTTTTGATATCTGCTTGTATGACTAGCTAGTATATTCAGTGGCATATCCGTTTGGTGCATTTTTTTCTATGATTTATATTCCTTAGGTTAGCCTGTGTCTGCACTTTTCCAATCTAAACATCAGACAATGTTGCTGCTGTCACACTTTTGTTATTTTACTTACAATACTTTCTTCTCTGCTAAATTTACCTGGGACCGATGGGTGTAATATATATTCTCTGGATTCCATGCTTAGCCTTTGCTCTCGGCATCTCCTATTTCCCTCCTTTACCTTTCCAGCCACTGAATGAATGTATTATGGGTCTTATTTCTTGCAATAACTAAACTGTCTGTTGATGTATACAGTATACAGTATGCTTTATACCTTGTTATAATGTATATTTGTTATCTAATTTTGGTTATCTATATCTATAGGGGTCGCAGTAGTTGCCGATGTCAACAGGCCCACAAGCCATGGAGGTCCACTGGCCTTCTCACAACACTAGGGCTGGTTGTACTTATTTGATGTCCTTTCTATTCTCCTTTGATGTCTGGCAGATTATTGGAAATCTGAGATGCTGTAGTTGATGAAACAGTGGAAGAAGATTTATAATGCATAGAGTGCCAGACATCCCCCCTGTCACAAATTATATTGTTAACTTTTTAATGACAAAAGTAGCTATAGGTTAGCACACAGTATTGGAAGGGAAACTGTACAGAAAAATGCAGATGGGTGGCTGTAATGGTTAAAGTGTTCTCATAGCATATATCTGTATGAAGAAACTGCTGAGCTGTATAGGAGATTATACTCCATCCTTATTACTTCTCACATTGGTAGGGGTGTGTAGGGATATGCACTAACTAATGTGAGGTCCGTATCAGGACCTACGGCCCAAAAAGAACAAAGTTCTTGTATAGACCTGTACAAAAATCACAATGAGGTATCAAAGCCCCCTTCTTATGTTGAACATCTCAGAAGCTGCAGTCACTATTTGAGAAGTGGATGGCTCAAATCAGAGAAGATGTAACCGCACTGTAATCACTGGCTGCTGGTGCTACATTGATGGGTCACCTAAGAGACATAGAGAGGCTGCTAAAAAGGTATGGATAGGCTTCAGCTGGCAAGCATGAGGAGAAGTTGTGCTGGGAGCCCAAGATGAACTTTTGCATAAACCGTTAGTTAGGCCTCTTTCACACGGGCGAGATTTCCGCGCGGGTGCAATGCGTGAGGTGAACGCATTGCACCCGCACTGAATCCGGACTCATTCATTTCTATGGGACTGTGCACATGAGCAGTGATTTTCACGCATCACTTGTGTGTTGCGTGAAAATCGCAGCATGCTCTATTTTGTGCGTTTTTCACGCAACGCAGGCCCCATAGAAGTGAATGGGGCTGCGTGAAAAGCAAGTGCAGATGCGGTGTGATTTTCACTCACGATTGCTAGATGACCGGGATGGGGACCCAATCATTATTATTTTCCCTTATATTATGGTTATAAGAATGCTTAGTAAAATAGGGCTGGAGGGGTTAAAAAAAATAAAAAAAAATTTAACTCACCTCATTCATTTGTTCGCACAGCCCGGCTTCTCTTCTTTCTTCTTCTTTGAGGAAAAGGACCTGTGGTGACGTCACTGCACTCATCACATGGTCCATCACATGATCCATCACCATGGATCAAAGGTCCTTTGCCCAGGTCCTAAAGAAAGAAGAAAGAAGAGAAGCCGGGCTGCGCGAACAAGTGCATTAAGGTGAGTTAAATTATTTTTTTATTCTTTTAACCCCTCCAGCCCTATTGTACTATGCATTCTGTATTAAGAATGCTATTATTTTCCCTTATAACCATGTTAGGCTACTTTCACACCTGCGTTCAGGTGTCCGCTCGTGAGCTCCGTTTGAAGGGGCTCACAAGCAGCCCTGAACGCAGCCGTCTGGCCCCAATGCATTCTCAGTGGAGGCGGATCCACTGAGAATGCATCCGTCTGCCAGCGCTCAGCCTCCGCTCCGCTCAGTGAGCGGACACCTGAACTCTGCAAGCAGCGTTCGGGTGTCCGCCTGGCCGTGCGGAGGTGAGCGGATCCTTTCTGACTTATAATGGAAGTCAATGGGGACGGATCCGCTTGAAGATGACACCATATGGCTCAATCTTCAAGCGGATCCGTCCCCCATTGACTTTCAATGTAAAGTCTGAACAGATCCGCTCAGGCTACGTTCACACTTAGAACATTTTCTAAGTTATAATGCAGACGGATCCGTTCTGAACGGAGCCACTGTCTGCATTAATATGAGCGGATCCGTTCAGAACGGATCCGCTCGAACGCTAGTGTGAAAGTAGCCTTACCTAACCCAAACCCGAACTTCTTCACAGAAGTTCGGGTCTGGGTATCACATTCAGTTTTTTATCACGCACGTGCAAAACGCATTGCACCAGCTCGATAAAAACTGAACAATGGAACGCAATCGCAGTCAAAACTGACTGAAATTGCGTACCTCCTCGCGCGGGTTTGCCGCAATGCACCCAGGACGCATCCTGAGCCAAAACGTGACGCCTGTGTGAAAGAGACCTTAAGTCCCTGATTAACCTGACATTTGGCTTGCAATTAAAATTGTGTACATGTGGACTGATTAAAGAAGTTAAAAACTTAAAAAAAGTTACTGCTGCTGAATGTTCTTTTTCATGTCAGCTATGCTTTTTGGATGGTTAAACTGGTTAAATGCTATTAGACACAGAAAGCCTGTCTTTGTGAATAAAAGGCTGCTGGAAGTGTTCCTTTGTAAGCTGGCAGGGAGAAGCTCTCCAGCTGTTAGTGAGGGATGGTTTTTGTATAGTAAGTGCTGGACAGGACAGGATTTCTTTTGTTGTTTTATTTCATTTTATGTTTGCAACCTTCTCAACCTGTCTATGTCTCAGCTTACACCAATAAACGGCTGTTAGCTTACTGTGGATGGAACAGACACATGTCCTTTGACCCCAGGAAAGGTTGATCATGAGCAAAAATCTTACTATATAATATAATTTCACGGTATAATTATCAAAAAGTATGAATATTTCACAAATCTGTTTAAGCAAAAATACATTTCTATTCTTTGTACTCAAAGCAATGATATTACTAAATACCCATGACATAATTCATCTGGAACAAGTCAGCAAAGAGCTGTCAGATCATGAAGGTGTTCAATAATCATTCAACCGGACTAGAGCTATCCCAGGTTCCCTGAAGGGTAAAGGTTGTGCACCCTAGTGATATTCCACTGGGCTGAAATGTTTTCATTTCCATAATGTTTTATGATACAGCAGATGTTCCTTCTAACTCTTCAATCGTAAACATGACCTGTAAAAACTGCAAGGTAAGTGTCTTTTGATTAATTAGAAGCCATTCTAGAAGTCTGTTATTTTTATAACATGAATAAAAACATTGAGATAATCATTTACCAACTATTTAATCTAAAGCACAAAATGAAATCCGGGTAGACAAATTTTAGTAGTGTATCACAAAGTGATTTATGGCCAAGCTTTCATAACACAACCCCCTGACTACATGCAATGTCATACTTTATTATAAAGGATGTTGTACTTTCCATTACATCAAGGTCTGCAACTAACTTGAAGTGTGTATACTTCAGTGCTTTACTGCAACAGCAAAAGAATAAATAGCTCAGAGATGGAGCCACATTTTATGACAACACCAAGGTCTTTCAATGTTTTAGTTTATGAACAAATAAGCTTGGCTCTAGCATATTAAGCAAAAAGAACAAGTAGAAAAATGCCCATGTACTTTATTTCTGCTGACAGCAAAGAGTGACCCTCAAGTGACAAAGAAACCCTAGGTGGGATATTAAAATGTGGCCATTTAAGTGCAGTCTTAGGTAGAAGGCTTGATAACATTGGTATGCTAATGGCAATCTATTTACTGCACAAAGTGACAAAAACATCAATCAAATCAGAAGAAGCTATTAAGGATTGTTAACTCCCTTCTAGATGGAAAGCAATGATTTCTTCTCTAACATAAATAAATATTCATGAGCCGAATCCATGTGAGAAATGTCACTAGTTATTGAAAGGTTTGTGCACAACTTCAACAAAAAGAATGACGCCAAATTTTGACATATTAAAGAGCAAACACTTTTTTATTTAGTCTTCCACTTCCAATAATGTTAAAAAGTATACCCTCAACGTGTAAGAAAATATGCTGCAGGAATCATCTAAGTTCAAGAGTTGAAAACTTTTTGATTATGTGCCAAGATGTTAACTGCGATTAAACGGATTGGGGTAAATGGAATTCTTTGGAATATCTAATGATTTTTTTCTGTTGTATTTCATGTTTCATTTGGGAAATTTACTGAGCATTATAACTCTAGATAAAATAAAAGTGGTCTGACATTCACATACCAGAAGGTGCCATTCCTGATGGTGGCATCTCATTAATTCCGTCAACATATCTGTTTCCCATGATAGGTTCTGTCAGGTGTCTGTCATGGTGTCATTTTACCAGACAGAACCGCACCGCATGCTATGCTAGTTTGTCCAGCAATTTTTAATCAATCTGTGATGAAGGTTCTTAATGGAGCTTTCAGCGCAGAGGTAAATACAGACTTATCGGGAAGGAGCGTTCATAGTAACGTTCGTTCCCACTAATTGGCCCGACAGTTGGGTCATAGTGTTGAGCGGCATGTCCCATATTCGAATTCGCGAAATTTCGCGAATATTCGAAAGAATATTCGTAAAATATTCGCGAAAATTCGAATTCGTTATTATTTCGCATATGCGATAATTCGAATTTTCGCATCGCATAATACATATTATGAGATGCAAAATTTGCATGTGCGCTAATGAAATCGCCTTACGAAGATTCGCAACTCAATTCAATCACTAATGTAAGAATGCAAAGCCCTTTGCCTCTGTTCTGGGACGTGCCGATATTCGCCTGTGCGCTAATAAAATCGCCTTACAAAGATTCGCACCTCAATCACTTTCTAGGCAATGTGAGACTTTTGGGAATCAATCGAGATACAGTGGGGGGTGATGACTGTAGTTGACAGAGTACAGATCAATGTAATCTGTAAGGTGGAAACTAAAATAAAAAATACGAATATTCGTAAATCGAATTTTACGAAGTTCGAAGTATTCGCGAATATGGTGCTATACTATATGAATGCACATGCACAGGCCTTTGCCTCAGTTCTGGGGACAAGTGTAGATATTCGCATGTGCGCTAATAAAATCGCCTTACGAAGATTCGCAACTCAATTCACTAATGTATGAATGCAAAGCCCTTTGCCTCTGTTCTGGGACAAGTGCCGATATTCGCATGTGCGCTAATAAAATCGCCTTACGAAGATTCGCGCCTCAATCACTTTCTAGGCAATGTGAGTAAGATCTGAGCTTTTGGACCTTTGGGAAACAATCAATTATATGTGTACTGTAATTTTGTGAAAAAAAAACAAAAAACGAATATTCGTTTTTACGAATATATAGCACTATATTCGAAATATTTGCGAAATCTCGAAGTTGCGATATTCGCGAAAAAAATTCGCTTTTCGAATATTCGCGCTCAACACTATTGGGCCATGTAAACCTGCCATTACACGAAGGAGTTTTGTTGACTTCTGGATCTATGCAAATAAAAAAATGCATGAATGTAAAGGATCCTCCAGCATTCCCTTTAAGGTCATTTACATGGGCAAACAGCAGGCAATTATCATGAGAGAACCATTCATTCCTGATAATTACTAGTGTTGAACGCGGATAGTCTAATCACAATTTTTTATCGCAAATATTGGCACTTTGAGAATTTGCAAATATCTAGAATATAGTGCTATATCTTCGCAATCGCAAATATTCTAGATTATTTTCAGCAGTACCCATGATCCCTCACAGCTTCTTGCTTGTGGGCCAATGAGAAAGCTGCAAAATCTTTGACTTTAAGAGTAGCATTGATCGCAAATTTTCGTATCGCAAATTTTTTTAATTGCCAATTTTAGGACTAGAAATCACGAATTTGCGAATATATGATGAATATTTGCCCAAATATTCTCAAAATATCAAAAAATTCTAATATTGCCCCTGATGTTCATCACTGATAATTACCTGGTCTTTGCAGGAGTTGAGAGTTGCATTTACATGCAGCAACCTTCCCTGTATAGGGATGAGCAATCGCTAGAGTGATCGCTCATACCCATATATATTTCTGAGCAGTAGTGATGAGCGGCAGGTGCCATATTCGATTTCGACGAAATTCGCGAATATTCGATAGAATATTCGCTTTATATTCGTCGAAATCGAATATTCATCATTATTCTTGTTATCGCGATTAATATGCGATTTAAATAATCGAATTTTGATTTTAACTTAAAGGCTACTCTCCTATTGAAATCGCAATTCGATTTTTTTCAAGTTATAATAATCGAATTTCGATTTTAACTTAGCACTGCTATATGCCATATTAGGCTAACTAATATGGCATATAGCAGTGCTAAGTTAAAATCGAAATTCGATTATTATAACTTGAAAAAATCGAATTGCGATTTCAACGTAATTCTCAAATCCGACAGTACATTCTAGTATATGGAGTCGTTCCCATGGTGATGGGGACGCTCCATAAGCATGGAATATGGCTTCAATGGCTTGGTAGAATTAGCGAATTGACGAATATATTCGTTATATTCCACAAAACGAATATAACGAATGTATTCGTCATATTCCACAAAACGAATATAACGAATGTATTCGTCATATATCACAAAACGAAGATAACGAAGTATTCTGCATCTTCGTTTTAGCTACATATTCATCAATTTCGCTAATTCTAGCAATGATATAGGAAAGTTGACTATAGAGACAGCTAAGTATAATTCGCTATGCGATTATATTACTGCTTTTTTTTATAAATAGTATAATTATAATAATTATCAGGTATTATAATTATTCTATTTATTTAAAAAAAAAGCAGTAATATAATCGCATAGCGAATTAAACTTAGCTGTCCAGTCAGTGCCCGTTGCCGCTTCTGCCGACTTCCATGCTCATGGAGCGTCCCCATCACCATGGGAACATCTCCATATACTAAAATGTACTGTCGGATTTCAGAATTACGTTGAAATCGCAATTCGATTTTTTCAAGTTATAATAATCGAATTTCGATTTTAACTTAGCACTGCTATATGCCATATTAGTTAGCCTAATATGGCATATAGCAGTGCTAAGTTAAAATCGAAATTCGATTATTATAACTTGACATAATCGAATTGCGATTCCAACTTGGACCTGGTTTACTATATGGTTGGCTTCAATGGCTTGGTAGAATTAGCGAATTGACGAATATATTCGTTATATTCCACAAAACGAATATAACGAATGTCTTCGTCATATTCCACAAAACGAAGATAACGAAGTATTCGTCATATTCCACAAAACGAAGATAACGAAGTATTCTGCATCTTCGTTTTAGCTACCTATTCATCAATTTCGCTAATTCTAGCAATGATATAGGAAAGTTGACTATAGAGACAGCTAAGTTTAATTCGCTATGCGATTATATTACTGCTTTTTTTTTTTAATAAATAGAATAATTATAATACCTGATAATTATTATAATTATACTATTTATAAAAAAAGCAGTCATATAATCGCATAGCGAATTAACATTAGCTGTCTCTATAGTCAACTTTCCTATATCATTGCTAGAATTAGCGAAATTGATGAATAGGTAGCTAAAATGAAGATGCAGAATACTTCGTTATCTTCGTTTTGTGGAATATGACGAATACATTCGTTATATTCGTTTTGTGGAATATGACGAATACATTCGTTATATTCGTTTTGTGGAATATAACGAATATATTCGTCAATTCGCTAATTCTACCTAGCCATTGAAGCCATATTCCATGCTTATGGAGCGTCCCCATCACCATGGGAACGACTCCATATACTAGAATGTACTGTCGGATTTGAGAATTACGTTGAAATCGCAATTCGATTTTTTCAAGTTATAATAATCGAATTTCGATTTTAACTTAGCACTGCTATATGCCATATTAGGCTAACTAATATGGCATATAGCAGTGCTAAGTTAAAATCGAAATTCGATTATTATAACTTGAAAAAATCGAATTGCGATTTCAACGTAATTCTCAAATCCGACAGTACATTCTAGTATATGGAGATGTTCCCATGGTGATGGGGACGCTCCATGAGCACGGAAGTCGGCAGAAGCGGCAACGGGCACTGACTGGAGCAGCCAGGAAGCCAGGAATCCAAAGGACAGGTAAGAACAACTTTAGGGAAGTGGGAAAGAAAAAAATATAACAATAAAAAAAAAAAAAGAAACGAATATTCGAAATATCGAATTTATATCACTATATTCGAAATATTCGCGAATTAGCGAAGTGCCGATATTCGCGAAAAAAATTTGATATTCGAATATTCGCGCTCAACACTACTGAGCAGTAAATTGCTGTTTACACAGCACAAAATTCTGCCTAGAAAGGATGAGTTAGGCATGTGTTCGTTCACCAGGTGATCAGCAGCATCTTTACATAAGACAGTTATTAGGAACGAGAGTTCCTAGGAACACGCCTTTACGATAATTGCCTGATCATTGAGACAAATAAAATGGCCTCTACTAGGGCTCATGTACCTCAGTATATGAGGGCCAATTGCCAAATAAATCTTCCTTTTCTCACTGGTGGTTTAGTAATCTTTATTTTTGAAACGGTTCTTAATGAAATAAAAAGAGAAAGCACCATACTGTGCAATGACTACCTGGGGAGCCACACTTTGGATCGTGTATTTACCTTCTCTTATCAGGATCTCGTATGGTGCCCCAACCTGTTACCGTTGTGAAAACTTTAGCCTAGTGTTTGTCCCCGAAAATCCATCTGAGATCCATTCACCAGTCTTTGCTGCTAGAACCTTGTCTGTTTTTATATTTCTTTCCATATCGTCCATTTATTGATTATATATCTGTAATACAATCTGTAATTGTTTTTTCCTAATATTCTTGTAACTTTTACTATCTATTCCGTATCATCTTGCAATAATTTAGTTTTTTCTGTTGTTTTGACTATTTTGTTTATCATTAGATCATTTAAATCTGTTTGATTATGTAATTATGTGCAGCTTAGCATGTTCCTCCTCCCTTCTTTTCGTTGTATCCTCCTGTGTATTTATATGTCCACAATTATCTCTGTTGCTTTATATCTGAACAAGCCAACAGCACGATGGCGAAACGCGTCATATAATTCGGTTGGCAGAGCTCCAACATCTGGTTTTATTTTTCTTTCACCTGGGGAGCCTGTGATAGATGTCTGCTTATACCCAATAGCCAATCAGAGGAGGCAGAGTTGCATGGCGGAGGTAGAAAACAGCAGTCTAGACCAGGGATGTCAAACTCGTGGCCCTCCAGCTGTTGCAAAACTACAACTCCCATCATGCCTGGGCATACTACAGCTATCAGGGAATGATGGGAGTTGTAGTTTTGCAACATCTGGAGGGCCATGAGTTTGACATCCATGGTCTATACCAATGAAGAGACAAGAGGTATTTCTGAGGCTGGTTTTGAGATCCGGCAGAGAACACTTACGTTTTGCTCCCATGTATTGTCAATCAGAATGCATTCTGTTCCGTTTTGTTCAATTTTCTGACTGGACACCAAACGGCTACAAGCTGTGGTATTGTGTGCAGTCTGCAAAATGGAACAAACAATTTAAGTCAATGGTGCCGGATCCTTATTTTTTTTTAGATCGTAAAAAAAAACGGATCCGTCACCCATCCAGTTTGTTCAGTTTTGATTTAATACAACCGCATCTTAATGGAACGGATGCATCCTGATGTATTAAATCGAACTGAAACCTTTTGCTCCAGTTTACAGATCCTCTGCCGGATCTCAAAACTGGAATACAAAGTGCACATGTGAAAGTAGCCTGATTCCCTGTAAACACAGTAGATAACCTGTAGCCAGCAGAGCTGAGCAAAAAATAGCCAATCAGCAAGATCTGAAGGAAATAAATAGCAGGCAAGCATCTTCTGTAGGTACTGGCCTACATATCCCTTTTGAGCTCATGGTTGCACAGTCATTAAATTAAGAATCAGGCATCATCATCCACAGGTTCAAACAGCAACTCTCAATCTTTCAGCCATTTCTTATCAGTGGGAATTTACATCTAAAAGGAAATTTACAACATGGAACAGCTGATATACAGTGGATATAAAAAGTCTACACACCCCTGTTAAAATGTCAGGTTTCTATTATGTAAAAAATGAGACAAAAGATAAATCATTTCAGAACTTTTTCCACCTTTAATGTGACCTATAAACTGTACGACTTAATTGAAAAACAAACTGAAATCTTCTTTTAGGTGGAAGAAAAAAAAAAAAAACTAAAATAATGTGGTTTCATAAGTGCGCACACCCTCTTATAACTGGGGATGTAGCTGTGTTCAGAATTAAGCAATCACATTCAAAATCATGTTAAATAGGAGTCAGCATACACCGGCCATCATTTAAAGTGCCTCTGTGTGGTACATGTGACAACAATCTCCCATATTCTTCATATGTCTGGTCTATGGGGTAGAGTGGCAAGACGAAAGCCTTATCTTATGAAGAGAAACATCCAAGCCAGGCTACATTTTGCAAAAACATATCTAAAGTCTCCCAAAAGCATGTGGGAAAAGGTGTTATGGTCTGATGAAACCAAGGTGGTACTTTTTGGCCATAATTACAAAAGATATGTTTGGCGCAAAAACACTGCACATCACCAAAAGAACACCATACCCGCAGTGAAGCATGGTGGTGGCAGCATGATGCTTTGAGTCTGTTTTTCTTCAGCTCGAACTGGGGCCTTAGTTAAGCTAGAGGGAATTATGAACAGTTCCAAATACCAGTCAATATTGGCACAAAACCTTCAGGCTTCTGCTAGAAAGCTGAACATGAAGAGGAATTTCATCTTTCAGCATGACAACGACCCAAAGCATCCAAATCAACAAAGGAATGGCTTCACCAGAAGAAGATTAAAGTTTTGGAATGGCAAAGCATGAGCCCAGACATGAATCCGATTGAAAATCTGTGGAGTGATCTGAAGAGGGTTGTGCACAGGAGATGCCCTCGTATTCTGACAGATTTGGAGTGTTTTTGCAAAGAAGAGTGGGCAAGTTAAAATGTGCCATGCTGGTAGACTCATACCCAAAAAGACTGAGGGCTGTAATAAAATCAAAAGGTGCTTCAACAAAGTATTAGTTTAAGGGTGTGCACACTTAGGCCCCTTTCACACAGGCATTGCGGGAAAATGTGAGGGTGCGTTACGGGAACACCCGCGATTTTTCTGCGGGAGTGCAAAATATTGTATTGCGTTTTGCACTCGCGTGAAAAAAATCACGCATGTTTGGTACCCAAACCCGAACTTCTTCACAGAAGTTCGGGCTTGGAATCGGTGTTCTGTAGATTGTATTATTTTCCCTTATAACATGGTTATAAGGGAAAATAATAGCATTCTGAATACAGAATGTATAGTAAAATACCGCTGGAGGGGTTAAAAAAAAATATAAATAATTTAGCTCACCTTAATCCACTTGATCGCGAAGCCGGCATCTCCTTCTGTCTCCTTTGCTGAACACGACCGGTGGTGAGCAAAAAATACAGGTAAAGGACCTTTGGTGACATCACTCCGGTCATCACATGATCCATCACCATGGTAAAAGATCATGTGATGGATCATGTGATGACCGGAGTGACGTCACCAAAGGTCCTTTACCTGTAATTAATGCTCACCACAGGTCCTGTTCAGCAAAGGAGACAGAAGGAGATGCCGGGCTTTGCAATCAAGTGGACTAAGGTGAGTAAAATTATTATTTATTTATTTTTAACCCCTCCAGCGCTATTTTACTATACATTCTTTATTCAGAATGCTATTATTTTCCCTTATAACCATGTTATAAGGGAAAATAATAATGATCGGGTCTCCATCCTGATTGTCTCCTAGCAACCGTGCATGAAAATCGCACCGCATCCGCACTTGCTAGCGGATGCATGCCATTTTCACGCAACCCCATTTATTTCTATGGGGCCTGCGTTACACGAAAAACGCACAAAATAGAGCATGCTGCGATTTTCACGCAACGCATAAGTGATGCGTGAAAATGACCGCTCATGTGAACAGCCCCATAGAAATTAATGGGTCGGTATTCAGTGCGGGTGCAATGCGTTCAACTCACGCATCGCATCCGCGCGGAATACTCGCCCGTGTGAAAGGGGCCTTATGCAACCATTTTATTTTTATATTTTTTATTCCCTCTACTTAAAAGATTTCAGTTTGTTTTTCAATTGAGTTGTACAGTTTATAGGTCACATTAAAGGTGGAAAAAGTTCTGAAATGATCTATGCTTGTCTCATTTTTTTTTACATCACAGAAACCTGACATTTTAACAGGGGTGTGTAGACTATTAATATCCACTGTATATGTTATTTATAGGAATTCACTTTTAAGTGTTGGAACAAGTGCACGTTTTCAGCTTTTTCCATATAATCTATATTCCATGAAGAAGCACTTGTGTCCCACTGATTTAACATTTAGCACCTATCCTGGGCACAACTACCATGGTAGCATGCATAATAGCTGTGATAATTCTTTGCGGCCAAAAGAACTCTCCTCCACCTCCAGTACAGATGGAATAAGTAAGCACTGGATGATGGAAGGCGAGAGTGGAAGGCGCAAACTGAGTGCTGGTTCATGGATGATCAAGGAAGGAATAAAATGCGCAGGAAAAGTATGGCGGCCAAAATAACCATGATTTTCTGCTAAAATGACTTAGTCGTGGAATGTGGTCTCATTATATGTTTTAATCTGGGGGACCTTATTTCTGCTGCATGGCTTGTTTATCTGAATGATGGCAGGTTACTCTAGGTTGGAAATGTTTTCCACCTCCGAGGACTTATGTTTTCACTTAAGTAGTTCCAGGCTACTAATACTCTGTGTGCTGTGCACTTGATAACCAGTTGGGTTTTGGCACAAATGTTTGGGCTATTAAATTAAAAAAACATTCTTTCCAGAAGCTTTTGTAAAATAACAAATCTGGCCTATGTGCTGCCAGCATTATTGGTGCACACAGTGGTTGACATCTGTTCTCATAATTTAATTGCATGTATGTGCCATTTTGGCTTAATCAACATTATTTGTTAGAGTTCGTTGCTCATCAATTAAACACATTTTCTGGCATATACAGTAGTAAGCCCAGCCGTCCTGGCTACCGATGCCAAAACATCAAGCGTAAAAATGCAAGTGCCACGCGACTTCATTACAACAGAATGGATCTAGAAGAGTACTAAATGGTACAGGCACTCTTGTCTATTAGATATGCAAAGTAGATACAGTATGCCCTTCCATTTCTATGCTAGCTATGAATACTGCCCAAAAAAGGAACAGGCAGCACTGAAGCTGATGCCCTCCAGTAGGTCACTTCACTTTAGGTCACTTCTAGCGAGATAATTGTCCAAGCCAAATCTTAGGCTATATAATCAAATAACTTTGTTATTGATCATGTAGATGGATTTTTGTATAGAAATGTTTTCCTAATTTTGACATAGATTGTTAGTAGAGACGAGTGAAGTATTACAAAATTCATTTCGGCTGTTCCTCCAAATTAAAAAAATAAATAAAATCGCTTCAAGATGAATTACTTCGTCACAAAGTGCATTTCTTTGTAAGTAGTGGGTGCAATGACATGGAGTGGCCCCCAAATGACGCGTTCATAGCTGATCGCAACATCTGACAGTTATAACACAGTGTAAAATTTAAAAGTAAAACAAAAAAAAATCATACTTACCTGATCCATTTGCTCACGACGGGCAAGCTGCCACCATCTTGATTGAAGATCTGCCGCAAAATCTCACACGGCCCGTGATGACATTATTACGCCAGCTGGCATGGTGACGTCGTACGCTGTTATGAGCAAATGGATCAGGTAATTTATTTTAATTTTTTTACACCATTTCAGGGAAAATCAATTTGCTACCACGAAGAACGAGGAAATTCGGCTTTACGGCAAATCAAACTTTCCCTGAATTTCAGCTTGAAGTCCACTTCGCATATCACTAATTGTTAGCTTTCCTAAAATGATTCCAAAACTTGCCATCATTGCTAAACCCTACTGTATTTTATGGTGGCTGATCTCTTAGCAGCCCAATCTTGGGTAATGGGGAACTGGTGGTTATGCAATCATTGAAACATATGTTCTTTGCACTGCTTTGCACATTAAAGTAGTTAACCAGCCCTTTAATTTATTTTTCACCTCACTGGAGGCCAGGAAACAGAGGCCATAGTGCTGTGGGAGCGACGGGGATTGGTAAGATGAGTAAGATTGGTCTAAAGTAGCATCATACCATTCTGACCTTTTGGTCAAACATTTCAAGAGTAAAAAAAAAAAGAAAATCCTTAATAAGGCCTCTTTCACACAACAATTTTTTTTTTTCCGTTTTGCGGGCCGTTTTTTTCGTTCCGTATACTGTCCGTATTCGGAACCATTCATTTCAATGGTTCCGCAAAAAAACGGAATGTACTCCGTATGCATTCCATTTCCGTATTTCCGTTTTTCTGTTCCGTTAAAAGATAGAACAGATATTATTGCCCGCAAATCACGTTCCGTGGCTCCATTCAAATCAATGGGTCTGCAAAAAAAAAAGGAACACATACGGAAATGCATCCGTATGTCTTCCGTATCTGTTCCGTTTTTTGCGGAGCCATCTATTGAAAATGTTATGACCAGCCCAATTTATTCGATTAAATTACTGTATACTGTATATGCCATATGGAAAAAACGAAACGGAAAAACGGAACGGAAACGGAAACAGAACGGAAACAAAAAACTGAACAACGGATCCGTTTAAAACGGACCTCAAAACACTGAAAAAGCCATACGGTCGTGTGAAAGAGGCCTAACCCTTAGATAACTGCCGTACATGGCAACAGGTTTCTGCGGGTTTTAAAAAGCAGAGACCCAGGGCTAATGTGTGTGATCATTGATAATGCCAATCACAGAAATGTAACCCCTCAAAAGCCCTAGTGAAATATGACTATGGCATCTGAGCGCTGAAATCCTATAAGCATGCATTTCCTGGAATTGCTCCCCATGTGGCAATCGGGGGCGGGGCAAGCCTTCCTTTCACTCTGATGCTCTTAGTTTCTCTGGAGAAACCCAGTGTTTCAGAGCTGTATGTCCTATGAAGGCCTCCATAGGATAGTAGCAAATGGAGCTTACAATGCAGCGCTAATGCATTGCAATGTAAGCTAAAAGTGATCACATATTCAAGCACCCCAGGGGAAGGGAGAAACTAAAGAAAGTAAGCAAAAAAGTTTAAAAAAATATAGAAAAAATTTAAATTAAAATCACCCCCTTTCTCTAGAATAAAAATAAATAAAAACATAAAATATAAACATAGACATCGCTGTGTTCAAAAATGCCTGTTTTACTAAAATATAATAATATTTATTCCATACTGTGAATGGGGTAACAGAAAAAATAAATAAATAGCCAATTCATAATTTTTGGTCTTCACCTCCCCAAAAAAATTGGAATAAAAAGTAATCAAAAAAGTCATACACATGCCAAAATGGTATCAATAAAAACTACCGATTGCCCCACAAATAATGAGCCCACACATCTCTGTAGACATAACTATAAAAAAGTTATGGAGGTCAGAATATGACGATGAAAAGAAAAAAAAACATTTAGTTCAAATATTTTTATTTTTTTACAAGAAAAACTATATAAATGTGGTATTTTTGTAATCATACTGACCCGGAGAATGAAAGTAACAGGTCATTTTTATCGTATAGTGAATGTCTTAACAACAAAACCAGTAAAACTGTGGCGGAATAGCATTTTCTCCCCAATTTTTACTCCATTCTTTACAGCTTCCGACTATATTGTATGCAACATTCAATCGTGCCATTAGAAAGTGCAACTTGGCCTGAAAAAAAAAAAGCCGTCATATGGCTGTGTGAACAGAAAATACAAAAGTAAAGGCAAGGAGTCAAAAACAAAAATGTAAAATCCTCTTGGGCTTAGGCCTCATGCACACGACCGTATTTTGTTTTCGTGTTCGATCCGTTTTTTTGCGGATAGGATGCAGACCCATTCATTTCAATGGGTCCGCATAAAACGCGGACAGCACACGGTGTGCTATCTGCATCAGTATGTTCGTTCCGTTGCTCCGCAAAAAAAATAGTGCATGTCCTATTTTTTTCTAGTTTGCGGACAAGGATAGGCATTATTACAATGGATCCGCAAAAAAAACGGATGCCATACGGAACGTCACCCGTTTTTTTTGCGGATCTGCAATTTTCGGACCGCAAAACACATACGGTCGTGTGCATGTAGCCTTAATAGGTTAATAAAATAAGGGTTACTGAGGCTACTGAGTTCATAAAAATAAATGTATTAATTTAAAAGCAGTAGAATAACCAATGAAGGGTCAGCTGTTCCGTTCCGCAAAATACGGAATGCACACGAATGTCATCAGTATTTTTTGCGAGTACATTTTTTTTGCGGACCGCAAAATACATACGGTCGTGTGCATGAGCCCTTAAATGAATGCGAACCTAAAGCGAGAAGAATCTATTTACCTTCATTAATTGAGAAACCTGAACCAAGCAAGTATATCAGCAATCCCCAAAACATTAGATAGAAATGGTAATAATGTGTGGGGCTCGATAGTAGACCTTTTACATTTATTGACGCAAAGTTTGGGGTAAATTTTGACTGTTTGATGTAAACAAAGGACCATATTTATGACTGGTGCTAACATAAACATTAATACTGAATTTTTCCCCAATGTACTCACTTTGTTGTTATGTGCCATACACTTTTCAAAGCATTCCAATGGCAAAATAATAGCAACATACATAATAATGTTCAAATATCTCTTCCATACATTATTCATATAACAGTGCCATATAATATTGCCAACAAATGGCAAAATAATACCATCTTAAATAAACTAATACTCATACCTTACAGTGTTAAATCCCCATGCAGTAGTGCAGAGATGAGCCAATAGATTGTAAACTAATTGGGTTCATTACAAACTTTACAAATTCCAAATGAATCCAAAGTTTTGGCATTTGGTTAGATTGAATCACGAAAAACAGCACTGCCATTTTACATTTAAAATTTAATATTACTAGTCAGGGAAAATGAAGACGAAGAATCAGATAACACCAGGCAGGGCCCTAGCTGTCATCCTGAGCCCAAATTTGTTACAGCCAGGCTGAGACCCAAATGTAAAGGAGGATATTGTCTGGTCTGTTACGCTCTATGCTAGCTCTGACACAGACACTGCTGTGAGAGGATGTGTCTCTCATGTCTGTGACATACAGAGCAATAAGATACACAAACCAGCATTGTAAGGATTGGGAAGATATATTGAGTAAGGTAGATTGAATTACTTGGTAGAAACTGACGTTTTATCATAAGGTACAGGATAGGGGCAGCACTCTTTTTTGTGTGCAGGAGCCAACCTTTTTTTTTTTTAGCAAAAACCTGTTGCAACACTTCTACAGTTTATATGCATGCAATAAGCATTTTAGTGTATCGACAGTGGTGTATATTTTAGTTGCACCCAGGGGACATCCTATTGCACCTATGGGTTTTGTTCCCAAAAACCTGTTGCAGTTTTTCAGCTTATATGTGAATATTGCAATCAGTGGATTTTAGTGGACCAACAGCAGTACACTCTGAATTTTGGTAACTGTTTTTTTCCTAAATACTTGTGGCAATTTTTCTATCGTTTATAAGAGAGCATGTAACAGTAACATGACCAAGCAGAGGTTTGTGATGGGGCTGTTCACAACTTTGCAGTGGAAGCAGAGCATCCTGCTGTGCCTCCTATGCTCCTGTCTTCAATGTGAGAGCCTATGCTATCTGTGATCCTGTAATGCTAGCTCCCTGTGGAAGATAGGAGTCTAGGAGGCAAAATACCAGTAGCAAATTCACAGCTAATCACCTTTTCAATACAATGCCAAATCTATGTTTAATTATGTTCTAGATAGATGTTCTAGATAGGTAGATGTTCTAGATAGATAGATAGAAAATAAAATGTTGGAAATTTTCAATTGGAATTATTTAATAAAATACTCATGTGTCTACTGCTGTTACTTACTTGTTATGGTGCCCCTCTGGTCTAGTTTTATTCCTCTATCAAAATGTCTACCGAATAGGGGAGATTCATCAAAAACGGTTTCAAAGGAAAACTGATTTAGTTGCCCTTAGCAACCAGTTATATTCCACCATTTTTCAGAGCTCCTTTGGAAAATGAACGGTGGAATCCGATCGGTTGCTATGGGCAACTAAGCCACAGGAACCACTCAAGAAGATCCAGAAGGTCTGATTGAACTAGTGAGCATGTGTGACCACCAACACTGGACACATTAGTTGGACGTTCTGATAGCACTCCATGGGGCACCATAATAAGCGTGTCACAGCATAAATGCTTTGAGTGATTCCAATTGAAAAGTTGTCATGTTTTGCATGATCCTCTTTCATTTTAGGTTCCAAAAATATTACAGATTTTGACAATAAGAAATGTCTTGCAAATATAATGACACATTGTGGCTCAGTGATTACCACTGGTGCCTTGCAGCGCTGGGCTCCTAGGTTCATTTACAACCAAGGACAACATCTAAATGGAGTTCGTACGTTTTCTCCATGTTTAGGTGGGCTTCCTCCTACACTCCAAAGACATACTGATAGGCAATACTGATAGATTGTGAACTCCATGGGGCACAGTAAGTGATGATAACCTCTGTAAACTACTTTGGAATATGTCAGTGCTATATACCGTTTTTTTATTTTTTTATTTTATTATTATTGCTTTTTAAGATGCACCCGATGATAAGACACACCCCAGGTTTTAGAGGAGGAAAATAAGATTTTTTTTTCTCATCAGACCTTATGATCTTATATCAGATCAGACCCCCATAAATATCAGGACATTGGATCAGACCCCCCCCCCCCCCCCCCCCAATATCAGGACATCACATCAGACCCCCATATCAGTCCTCCATGTCATAAACCCATCAGCCCTCAATGTCAGACCTATCAGACCTCAGATCAGCCCTCAATGTGAGACCCCCATCAGACCTTTATTTAAGACTCCCATCAGACTTTATATCAGCCCTTTATTTCAGACCCTCATCAGACCTCAGATCAGCCCTCATTGTCAGACCCCCCATCAGACCTCAGATCAGCCCTCAATGTCAGACCCCCCAGAGCTCCTTGCCAGAACCATCAGACCTCAGAACAGAATAAAATGTAAAAAAAAAAACTCCTCTTACCTCTCCTGCGCCATGGCTCCTTTCCATCTCCGGCAGCATTCATACTCCCATGTCTTGTCCGGACCACGCTGCACTGTCACCTGCTTGCAGAAGCAGGTCATAGTGCGTGCATTACGTCCTGACTCTGTACGGGGCAGAAGAGTGCAGCATCGGCCCCAGGAAGGAAGGGTGAGTACCGAAAGTATTTGCAGTGCTTCACTCCCATAATGGAAGCGTTCACTAGTATTCGCTTTATAAGGCGCACGGCCATTTCCCCCCCCACTTTTGGGGGAAGTCTTATAAAGTGAAAAATACGGTAAGTAAAATCAATAAAATTGTTTACCACCAAAGCATATCATTTATTAAAAAATTGAAGCATAATATTTTACAAGCAATTTATTGTCCTGCAGCACTGCCTAATATCTAACATCTGTCTGCATGGAGGTTGTATGTTCTCCTGTGTTTGTGTGGATTTCTTCCCACGCTCCAAAGACATACTAATAAGGAATTTAGATTGTGAGCTCCATGGGGCAAAGTGAGTGATGATAATGTCTATAAACTATTTTGGATTGTCAGCTCTGGTGCAAGAGTTCAGCTTGGGGCAGGGAAGCACATAGTCTTTGTGCTGCCTGAGGCAAAAATTAAAAAGGGGCATATTCGAATTCGTGATATTTAGCAAATATTTTGTAGAATATTCGTCATATATTCGCGAATTCGTATATATTCATTTTATTATATTCAACTCTTTTTTTTAAGCGAAAATCGGCAAAGGTAATGATCGCGTAATATGCGAATATTACGCGCTTAATACAGGCGTGGGTCAAAAACGAATATATAGCACTATAGAATATAGTGCTATATGTTCGTTTTTACAAATATTCGTCATTTTTTCCATCTGAACACATGATTCCTCCCTGCTGAATGTGTCAGCAGATAAGAACCATTTGGCCCATCTAGTCTGCCCAATATACCAATATACTAAGCAATATACTAATCATGACTTCAGATGGAAAAAAATGACAAATATTCAAAAAAAAAACCAAATATATAGCACTATATTGAATATAGTGCTATATATAAATTTTTTCGAATATTCATCATTTTTTTCCATCTGAAGTGAACACATGATTCCTACTTGCTTCTTGTTTGTGGGCCAAAGACGTCAACACTAACGGCAAACCCCAAACCCACCCCCCTTTCCGCCCCCATGCCAAATTCTTGACCTAAGCCCTTCCCTCCAGCCAGAGGTATAACTTGACCAGCATGCACTTTCTGAAAGGCTCCATTCACACGTTCGCAATTTTGTTCCGCATTTTGCGGAATGGAATTGCGGACCCATCTATTCCTATGGGGCAGCACAATGTGCTGCCCGGACAAGGAATTGCGGATCCGCACTTCCGGGTCCGCACTTCCGTTCCACAAAAAAATAGAACATGTCCTATTCTTTTCCGCAATTGCGGACAAGAACAGGCATACTCTATTAGTGCCGGCAATGTGCGTTCTGCAAAATGCGGAACGCTCATTGCCGCTTTCCGTGTTTTGCGGATCCGCGGCTCCGTGGATCCGCAAAACATGTTGCAGACGTGTAAATGGAGCCTAATACTGGTGACTTCTTTAGGCCCCCTCAGGCTCATGGGCTTGGTAGCGACTGCTACCCCTGCACCCCCTATAGCTACACCCCTGTATACTGTACTGACTGGATAACTGACTTTTCATAGTGCATATGTGAGATATAGATTAGATTGTGAGCACTGGTGCAGGAATTGATGTCAATTGTGAAAATCTCTGTACGGTGCTACATAATATGTTGGTGTTATATTAGCAACTAGTGCTAAACATTGCAACCATTACCAGCTAATGTACGCACACAGCAACCTTTATATATTTCATTACATTTGCGGATGTGCTTTGCAGCAAACATACGGCGGCCCCCTCAAATTTCCTCGTGTCCCAATGTAGTTAAAGTATATGATGTGCAATGGGTTAAGCAGCTGGTAAATGGATATAACTCTCCCCTTGAGAGCAATGGAAAAATCATATGCTGGGTAACTTCCACAAGGCTCTGCTTACACTTTATTGTTTAGCTTCTCTGCCCACATGTGAAATATTCCTGTGTATTTCTTATCTTTGACCTTCAAGCATTGATGCTTTATCAGTGTTTCCTTTGAGATCAGAGATGACCTTCGTTTGATATCAGTGAGCCCTGACCTGCCTGAGTGATCTGCTCAAAAGGAATACATATGTTGAGCGGAGCTGGAGTCTGCAGTAGGGGTAAGTGAATTATTTGCAAAAATTTGAGTTGACACCTTTTATCAAATGTGGAAAGATGAAGACAAAACAGCTGCTATTGCTGTCGTAAGCAATCTGCTGGTGATTGAATAAAAGTGTCAAGAAAATGGCTGCTTGATGGCCTTTTGTTCTCTCTCATCCAGCTTGATGTTAGTTTGAGCTGTCAGTTAGGAATCACGGCAGTGTGATTTATCAATAGGCAGCGTGACCTTGTAATCTAACGTGTGCTTCCACTAGAGGACAGCACCCTCTGCTGAAATACACCTTGCATTTCCCGCACATTTATATACTCGATATCACAGTCATTTCACAAATAGCCTTATTTGTTTGCTTCAAGAGGAAGGACAGGCTAGTGAAACAGAGAAGGCTTGCCGCGCGACTTACAATGCCATTCGTCTTCTGTGCTGTGGCCTAATGCAGGCTTCAAGTTAATTACTATTCTATACAGTGTATTAACATTAAATATGCCGCTTTGCCACGAGCAGCAGGTGCTTGGAGGTGTGCATTAATCTCCCGCTGACACCAAAAATGAAACCTTTAATATTTTCTGGACCTGCTCTCCATCTGCGAGATAAGACTTGACATTAAAGCGCGAACAGTTATACATGAAATATCATGACTATCTTCATGTTCTAATCCATGAGAATCGGAAACATTTTGTATGTCTTGTTAGGGTAAGAAGACGTCAGTAAACCATTTACAGCCTAGGCATCGCCATATTTTATGTTACATGAATATATTACTCGCGGGAAATATTACAAAATGATCAAATTGTGTAAAAAATGTTAGAGTGTGGGTACTTTAGAGGACTTTAGATTGACCTGTATTGAGAATGCTGCACACGCTGAATGAGAACATTTTGCTCAAAAACATTTACACACTTAACATTTTTACACCACTTACCAAAAAGGGGGTATGGGATAGGCATGGGATAGGTACAGTATGGATGGGGAAATTGGCCCCAGCGGAGTTATCATCATTTACATCATTTACAGTTTTCTGACATAAATGACTGTAATCTACAGCACTAATGAGCAGGCGTAGATTCATTGTGGGAGCATAGACTGCCAGAGGATGGCCTTAATATTTGACAAGGTGTGCGCCTTGTCCTAAATTATCCGCATCCTCCGGCGGGCGCAGGGATATCAACAGCAGCATAGAAAACACCAGTCTTGATACGTCTCCCCAACTGTGTTTGTACACGGTGGAAAATGCTCTCAACATATACAAAACTTGTCCATATACTCCTATGGACCCACTGTATAAGTGAGTGTCCTTCACGAGTATGTTCAGGCAATATATTGGTATGTTTTTTGTGTGTTTTTTAGTATTGAAAGATCGATTTTGGTTTACAATACAAAGAAATCTCCAACTATAAAATGTATACTGCACTGTATACTTCTAATTAGTTTTTTTTTTACAATGAGAGCCGCCAATGGATGACGTATTCAACTGTATGGTATAGAGTTCCAAACATCAGGGCTACATGGCAACTGTATATATTTTTTGATACATCAAACACACGCTCATTAGAGACTAAATCCGCCATATGCTGTGCTTTCCCTTTACCAACTGTTGCATAGAAGTTACCATCATTACAGAATGGTCCTTCTATTTTGACATTAATAAAGATATATCACAATGACATTCCCCTTTGAAGTGTATATGGAAATATGGCGGTCGCTGCTATCAATAAGTAAAGAGGAAGCTGCGTTGCAGCAATACACGTGGGGACTCATTATAGTACATTGATTCAGCCTTATCTTTGGGGTTTCTTCCCCCTCACAAATATATGGTATTTCAAAAGGGTTTTGGTCATATCACATATTGAATATCACATTACTTTTGTATTTAATCTTGATCTTAATTTGTGGATTCCTTATCCTGATGTGTGATATATACTATTTCAACAATATTTTGGGTGTGCACACTATTTCATGTGTTATTGTGCTTTAAAGGGACACTGACAGGCCCAATTAGCATATTTAGGTATATGCGCCCAGCCAGCCGCTCCCAACTGCCGTTCTGAAGCCCCGCCCAGCTCATCAATATTCACTTCGCTGGGCGGCGGCTACAACTCTCCCGACTCAAGTGCCCGGCGCATGCGCATAAAGCAGGGGCTGTAGCGCTCTGCACGCAGGCGCGATGTGACCCCGGCCGGGCGCTGAAGATTGGACGGAGGACGTGCCCAGAGGATTGAATGGGCCGTGCGCAGGATCTTGAGTCGGGAGAGTTGTAGCCGCCGCCCAGCGAAGTGAATATTGATGAGCTGGGCGGGGCTTCAGAATGGCAGTTGGGAGCGGCTGGCTGGGCGCATTTTGACATGAAACGCCGCCCCTTGGGCAGATTGGTGACCGGAGAAGCAGGTTATAAAACTTTATATTTCGGTATTTATAAGGTGGACAGGGGGGATACTTAGATGATTTTAATAGACTTGATAAGACCTGTACTGACATATATATACCTAAATATGCTAATTTGGCCTGTCAGTGTCCCTTTAAGATTTACAGACCTCTGTGAAGTACAGCGCCTACTAGATGCACTTATAACCAGATAGCCAGGGCAGCATGCCGGCTCAGTGGTTAGCACTGGTGCCTTGCAGTACAGGGGTCCTACGTTTGAGTCTGACCAAGGACAGCATCTGCATGGAGTTTGCATGTTCTCCTTGTGTTTCTGTGGGTTTCCTCTGGATACTCCGGTTTTCTCCCACACTCCAAAGACATACTGATTGGGAACTTAGATTGTGAGCCCTATTTTATGGACAGCTTGATGCTAATGTCTGTAAACAGTGGCGTAGCTATAGGGGTCGCAGCAGTCGCAATTGCGACCGGGCCCCTAAGTCAGGAGGGCCCATGGGGCCCCCCAGGAGAGACGTAGTAAAAGCCTTGAGTGATAAAATTGGTCTGATCTGTGATTTTTAGATCACTTGTCCAGAAGTTACTGAAGTGGAGGTTGGCAACCCTGGAGTGGGAAGTGCTCATCTCTCTATCGTACCAACTACATTCCCGTCCTCAGGAACCTACAAGGTATGTATCACATGGAAAAAGGGACCTGCAATGCGTCTGTCCTGGGAGAGATGGGTATAATGGGCATGTGATTTTTTTTTAAAGATAAACAAATGTAACGGAAGAAAGCTTCCATCTTTATTTTAACATTAAGTCTATGATGATGGATGCACACAAGTCTGCATGACTGCATCCGTTAGTCAGTCAGTTCTTCTGTCCATTGTTCTGATCTTACAACGAACAGAAAAAACGACAGTTTGAACATAGCCTTAGAAAATATGTAGGATACATGAAACAGGTGATTTGTTTTGATTGGCTTATTGGAGTTACGAAGCTATTTCCTGCTGTCAGGAGGATTATTAGCTGTAGCCTTTATGTGGGTTACTTTTGCTTTCATCTAGACAATGATTACAGGGTAACAGGTTAATCTTTTAGAAATGTAATGGTCCAATATGTTTTGATGCTTGAGGCATGTTATTTTAAATGTGTATCAGTCTCTTTATGTAGTACAATTGTATATATGACTCTTTATTAAAGATTGTATAGGTATTATTGTACCAGAGATGTGGTGTTAGGAAACGGTGTTGAGGGTAGGGGGGCCGCAACTGAACTCTTGCACCAGGGCCCATGAGCCTATAGCTACGCCACTGTCTGTAAAGCACTGCGGAGTATGTCGGTGCTATGTAAGTTCATAAAATAAATAAATATAGGAAACCAGTAGATCAAGAAATAATCTACTGATAAATATCTGACATTTTTTGAGTAGATCACTGATGTCAATAAAGAGAATGGTTCATGCCATAGTCCATAAAGTTTGCACATCATTGATGGATTCAACTGATTTTGGCATACTTTAATTCTCTAGTTTGGTACTTAAAGGGGCATTCCCATCTCAGAACATTTTGTGTCAGATTTCCCAATTCATACTTCCAACTTTTAAAAACCACAAAGAGGGACAACAGTAGCAATAGTAGCTGGTGTAATGCCGTGGGCTCCTATGACCAGTTTTAAAGAGGACCTTTCATGCAATTTTATTAAGGGAGATATACCTGTACTGATTCTGCCATCCTGCTTGATTTTTTTTAAATATCCCTCCTATGCCCCGCCGGATTTCTACTAATACTGAGCATCGGAGCAATGAGGAGACTGAGTCTTTCTCCGTGGGCGTCTCATTCTCCCTGGCTGTAGCGCTGTCCAATCGCATTGCAGAGCGTCACAGCCAGGGAGAAAACACTCTGCACTGCGATTTTCTGGTGCATGAGCGTGAGTTAATACAGGGGATGCCATTAGCAGAACCTGGGACAATCAGCTTGTTTCAGGGCTCACACCTTTGTTTTCCAATATGGACTCTGCGACATGTTTGTCACGGATCAGCGGGTGTGAACCCACTGTGCCACTGACTGGCTATACTCTGGAGGGGTGTGTCTAAGCAACTACCTGGTTTTCACTAGAGCCTCAGATGGTGAGGATAGACTTAAGCCGTTAGGGTAGTTGCCAGGGGCAACTCAAGATCAATCCCTGAGTTAGTGGCAGCTGGTCCAGGCGGACCAGGAGATACCTGGGTAGGTACCAGAAGTACATAGTCAGGCAGGCGAGGTTATTACCAGGAGCAACAGCGCATTATTGAAGGATCAGGCAGAGGCGTAGTCAGAAAGGCAAAATGTCAGGGCAGGCGGCACAGGTACAGGTCAGGTAATCCGTGTCGGCAACAGGAGAGACAAGGCAGCAGGCAGGGATCAGACGATAAGCAGAGGGAACCTGTCATCAACTTTATGCTGACTGTACTGAGGGCAGTATAAAGTAGTGACAGAAATGCTGATTTCAGCGCTGTGTCACACATCAGCTAAATGTAAATGGTTGCTAAGAACCAGCATCATAATCATTGCAGCCCAGAGTAAAAAAAAATAGTCAAATCTACCTGAGAAGAGTCCTGGTTATTCATGAATTCCTGTTCTCCTGCCCACCTGCTGATGACTGACAGTCTTCTACCTAGTTTTCTCCCTCTCTCTCTAGTAGAGAACTGCCAATCATCAGCAGATGGGCAGGGAGACCAGGAGATTATGGAAAACCATGAATCTTCTCAGGTAGATTTGACTCTTTTCAAGGACTAGGCTGCAATGATTATGATGCTGTTTCACAGCAACTACTTACTTTTAGCTGCTGTGACCACTGAAATCAGCATTTTTGTCACTACTTTGTACTGCACTCAGTACGGTCAGCATAAAGTTGATGACAGGTTCCCTTTAAACACCTGCAGGAGAACCAGGGTTGGTCAGCGAGGTCACCTGACCTAACCTACACAGCCCAGGGAGTGATGCGCTTCGTCCTTAGAGAAGAGTAACACAAAACCAGCCAAACTCATGCTGTGTCCATGGCTGAGTAGAAGCTGTGGAGCGGAATAAAAGCAATGCCACCTACAGAAACAGAGCTCAGGACCGCAGCCATGAAATGGAAAACACTAACCACAGGTCATCGCTGAGCGTGGCGCCCGGGACCGCAGCAATAAGCGGGGGAACAGCGACGTACAGCAGCCACTGTTACAATGTTTTTCCCATGCATATAAATCACTTTCTTTGGTTTCCATCTTGTATGTAGCACTTCGTGTTGTATTCAGCCAAACCCATGATGCACTTCTCCTTCCTCTGCCACAGCTCCAGCACCGCCCCTAACAATGCCCAGCCAGTTACATAGACACTCCCCTATCACTGCCCATAGAAATAACATCATAGGACATAAGACAGAGCTGCATGGACATGGTCATGTGACCACAGCCCAGAAAGGATAGTATAGGAGCATTAAAGGTGAAATAAATGCATTACAAAATTACAACATCCAAAATGGTTATTTTAAAGGGGACCTGTCTCCATGAAAATGCAATGTAATCTGCAGGCACCAAATTATAGAGCAGGAGGAGCTGAGCAGATTGATATGTAGTTTTATGGGAAAAGATTCAGTAAAACTTATATTTTATACATTTATATTCCTGCTCATTCTGGACTTTGAAGTCCATGATGCGGTCCCATCACGGATTGACAGCCTTCCCTCTATGACTGTGTATACAGATAGCTGTCAATCAGTGATAGGACCGCCTACTGGACTGCAAAGTCCAGAATCAGCAGGAATTTACATGAATGAAATACAAGGTTTACTGAATCTTTTCCCAGAAAATTATATATTAATCTGCTCAGCTCCTCCTGCTCTATACCACGCTGCCTGCAGCTCAGACGCCATGTTCAATGTGACAGTTTTCCCTTGAAGGATGCTGATGCAAATCGGAAAACCCCATTAAGGCCTGTTTACAGGTCAGTTATAATTAATATTAGCTTCTTTCCTCACTGCCTTCTGGCAGGGAAGATCATCTTGATGCAACAGATCAAACTTTTGAAACTACTTATTGTTTGGGGTCTCAACTGTATCTGCTGACAGTCCACAAGAAAACATTCTGCAGTTGTTCCTCCTGAAAATGTAAGAATAAATTGACAGCTGGGCATAACCCATTGTCAATTCCCTTTGTCCATGATGGGTGTCCCTAAACACCTGACACTTTCTGCACTGATCCCACACTGTCACACTCTGAAGGTACATTGCCGCGTCAAATTTTTTACCTACATTTCTAGGAGGATTAATAGTGAACAACACAATGCAGAGGTCTAAGGAAAGATGCCCCAAAATTTTTTGTTTACTGTCAGTACAAGTACCGGTACCGGTACGTACTGAAATGGACATGGTCAGGAGAGGTGATAGGCCCTCTTTAATGACCGTTCGTGGCCCGTATTCTAGATTTACTTCGCTTCTTTTGACAATTAAATTATAAAAGGGAAGGTCTTCAGTCAAATCCTGTCAATACCAAACATAAATACTATTTTTGATATTAGGATTTGCTCCAAATCCTTTCTGATACCTGAGACATTCCGGATAAATGATGCTTCTCTCATAAAAATGAAAACCGAGTGTCATGTTTTATAAAAATATATGGCGTTGTCATCGACAGAGCACAATACATATTTCACTCCAGTTTTGATACGGAAACATGATAGTGTAAATTTACTTTTACATTTATCAGATTAAATACACCTCCCGAGCTTGTACCGAGCAAAAGTGGAGTAATTGAGTGTCAAGTCGTTTGCTGTCGTTATATATGCGGCAATGCATTGCCATACTGATAGTTATTGTTTCCACTAATTACAACATCTTAGGATTTGCTAATGGATATGGAAATTCCCCGCAGCTCCCTTTCTTTATCTGACAAGAAAATCTCACTTGAAATTGATTAAAAAGTTTATGTAAGACAGATTGGAGCCAATACGAATAGTACAGTCCCAAGTGAAAAGTAAACTGCCACTTTGCCTGGCGCAAAATAATTAAAACTGAGAAAAAACACAGTAACAACAGCTGGAGCGCTGAATGGCAAAAATATAATGTACACTGTCAATCACATATTTGTTTTATCCGAAAAAAAAATAAAACACCTGTACAGATGTCGGCAGCTAGTATACAGGGTGCCTGGTGCACTCACTAAAATATAGGATTACTGGCCTATATAGACAGGCTCATACATTCAACATACACGGGTCAAATTATTATGACCGCTTCCTACTGTCGATGTCGGCAGCATGTAGTTCATGAAAGAGGTCACTTTTCATGAGCTGGCCTGGTGGGTATATAAGGTGTGAGATAGGCTGTCTGTGCACATATCCCTTGTTGCTGTTATGGATAAAAGGGACGATTTATCAGAGTTGCAAAAAGGGAAGATTACTGGCTTTCGGGACAAGGGTAGTAGTATTTCGGAAACTGTGGACAGTTCTCCTGCTGCTGTGGTGTACAGTAAATGTATGGTGAGTGGACAAATGGCCGCACTGTGAATATTCCACGTGGAAACTATGGAGTACCATGTGCCATTGATGTGAGAGGTGAACGTCGGCTATGAAGCTGTGTGGGAGCAGACTCACATGCTACTGTGGGGTAGCTCACCGCCAAAATGAACCAGGGGGCTACCAGACATGCGTCTATGACAACAGTTCAACAAACCCTACTGTGCATGGGGCACTAAAGCAGAAGTATGGTCACTAGAGATGGGCATAGTTTTGAGAAATGCGATTTGGCAACTTCACAGAGTTAGCCAAGAAATTTGATTTGTTCCAAATTAATTTGTCATGAATCGCTATAAATCAGATATACCCAGGTCACTCTGTCATAGGCGATGGCTACATCGAGCATCCTTTCATTAGTGATGGCCTTGCAGTTCGCCCGGCGGTTGGTTCGCGTTCGCGATCTGCCGACCATGTGAACATATGGTGATGTCCGCGTGCGTCATATTCTTTTTCATTGCGCCGAACTGGTGGGACAGGACAACCAATTGAGACATTTCAGCACATGGACACACCCCCAACCCTATAACAGAAGCCGATCTGGCAGCCATTTTACATTATGTGTTTTGCCAGTGTAGGGAGAGGTTGCATTTTGGAGCAGGGGCAGTCTGTTAGGAACTTAGGGACACCAAACGCTAGCTAATAGGGCCACAAAAGTCGTTTTAAGGACTGGTAAAGTTGTGCTATCGATAGGTATGATACACAGAGGGGTGTGATATACTTATAATTTTTAACATAGAAAGTATATTATAGTGCATTTGTATGCTTCGAGAAAATACTGATTGAGGGCTGCGATCTATCAGCTTCCACAAAATAGTGATTGAGGTTTTCCATATAACTGCGTCCACAAAATTACTGCTTGAGTGTGATATACCAGCTTCAACTAACAACTGATTGATGCCTGCCATATATCAGCTTCCACAAAATAGTAATGCTTGCCGGATCTCTCTGCCGCAAGTGTGAAAGTACCCTAAGTCATTCTGCTGTTGATTTACTATGCTTTGGGTCGTTGTCCTGTTGCAACAGCCATCTTCTGTTGAGCTTCAGCTGGTGGACAGATGGCCTTAAGTTCTCCTGCAAAATGTCTTGATAAACTTGGAAATTAATTTTTCCTTCGATGATAGCAATCCGTCCAGGCCCTGATGCAGCAAAGCAGCCCCAAACCATGAGGCCCCCACCACCATACTTCACAGTTAGGATGAGGTTTTGATGTTGGTGTGCTGTGCCTCTTTTTCTCCACACATAGTGTTGTGTGTTTCTTCCAAACAACTCAACTTTGGCTTCATCTGTCCACAGAATATTTTGCCAGTACTGCTGTGGAACATCCAGGTGCTCTTGTGCAAACTGTAAACGTGCAGCAATGTTTTTTTTTGGACAGCAGTGGCTTCCTCTGTGGTATCCTCCCATGAAATCCATTCTTGATTAGTGTTTTACGTATGGTAGATTCGCTAACAGCCATGTTAGCATATGCCAGAGACTTTTGTAAGTCTTTAGCTGACACTCTAGGATTCTTTTTCACCTCATTGAGCAGTCTGTGCTGTGCTCTTGCAGTCATCTTTACAGGACGGCCACTCCTAGGGAGAGTGGCAGCAGTGCTGAACTTTCTCCATTTATAGACAATTTTTCTTACCGTGGACTTATGAACAGCGAGGCTTTTGGAGATACTTTTATAACCCTTTCCAGCTTTATGCAAGTCAACAATTCTTAATCATGAGTCTTCTGAGAGCTCTTTTGTGCGAGGCATCATTCACATCAGGCAATGCTTATTGTGAAAAGCAAACCCAGAACTGGTGTGTGTTTTTTATAGGGCAGCTGTAACCAACACCTCCAATCTCATCTCATTGATTGGACTCCAGTTGGCTGATGCCTCACTCCAATTAGCTCTTGGAGATGTCATTAGTCTAGGGTTTCACATACTTTTTCCACCTGCATTGTGAAGGTTTACATGTTGTGTTCAATAAAAACATGGTAACATTTAATTCTTTGTGTGTTATTAGTTTATGCAGACTGTGATTGTGTATTGTTGTGACTTAGATGAAGATCAGATCACATTTTATGACCAATTTGTGCAGAAATCCATATAATTCCAAAGGGTTCACATACTTTTTCTTGCAACTGTAAGTCGCAGTAAGTCCAACACTCACCTAGGGATGACCACCTTAAGAAGGCACCTGGCCTACCATCACCGAGCCCAGTGGGAGCAACGCCGTCAGAACCCACAAAGCCACACTCCTGGTGCTCCATGTCCTGCCTCTTCTGCTTATCCTTCTCCTCCCTCTTCCCAGCAAGAAGAGCAGGCTTTAAACTTTTTGGGGATCCCTGGTGTTGTCCATGGCTGTCGGGAGGAGACCGAGGATGACATTCTCCTGGGCGATGAACAGGAGCCAGGGCGCTCCACCGCTTCCAATTTAGTGCAAATGGGGGCCTTCATGCTCCAGTGTTTGAAGAAGGACCCCTGTATAAAAAGTATAATGTTCAAGGACCTGTACGGGGTGGCAACGTACTTAGACCCCTGGTACAAACACAAAATGGCGGACATGTTACCAGCATCACAGAGGGCTATCAGAATGCATCATTTCCAGGCCTTGCTGCTAGAGATGCTGCATTCTGCTGTTGCGGGCACTGGCAGCAAAATTTCCACCCACAGCGAAACAGGTGCGGGTACCAATCCTGCTGCTCCTGCAAAAATAGGGCGGTTTGAAGAAGTGTTGGTCACTTCGGATATGAGATCATTCTTGCAACCAACCCATCGACAGGCAACCTCTGGATCCAGCCTCAGGGAATGCCTAGACCGACAGGTGTCCGGCCACATCGGGTTAACGGCCGATGTTGACGCTCTGAGAAGCGAGAAACCCCTTGACTACTGGGTATGCAGGCTTGACTAGCGGCCATGGAACTTTTAGCTTGCCCCTCATCGATTGTCCTGTCCGAAAGGACGTTCAGCGCAGCAGGGGGGATCATGAACGATAAGCGCACTCGCCTAGCTCACGACAGTGTGGACTACCTCACATTTTTTTTAATGAATGAGGCATGGATCTCGGAGGAATTCAACACCTGTGATGACAATGTGTAATTAAATTTGCTCATGCCAGCCCACACATATCCACCACCACCCAGAACAAAGAATGGTCCTTGCCTTATGTATATACAGCGGCATAAAAGGCCTTTTATTTCAGATGAATGCCTAATTTTTGGGGCCTGTACTGGCCGACAGTTACATATTTATCCTGTGACCGCCTAATGTACCTCCACCTACAGAATCCAAAGTTCTTTGCTGTCAGGTGAATGCTTATTGCCTAATTTTTGGGGCCTGTACTGGCCGACAGTTACATGTTTATCGTATGACCGTCTAATGTACCTCCAGCCACAGAATCCAAAGCTCTTTGCTGTCAGATAAATGCCTATTGCCTAATTTTTGGGGCCTGTACTGGCCGACAGTTACATATTTATCCTGTGACCGCCTAATGTACCTCCAGTCACAGTCACAGAATCCAAAGTTTTTTGCTGTCAGGTAAATGACTTTTGCCTAATTTTTGGGGCCTGAACTGGCTGGCAGTTACATTTTTTATCTCTAGCCACATAATCACACCCTTGTCTCACTCCTCTGCCTCTCATTATGGTGGCTTATGAACCACATTAACCATAAGTACCTTCTAATGTCACAGGGTCACGTGACTGTGTCCCCCACCCCATACTGTGCCCCTTACCCCATACTGTGCCCCCTTATACCATGCATTGTGCCCTCTTACCACACCCTCTGCAGTGCCCTTAGTCATTCCCTGTACTCTGCCCTCTTATACCCTTTTATCCGGTCACAGTATGGCGGTGTTATCCGGTCACTGTACAGAGGTGTTATCCGGTCAATGTATGGCGGTGGTATCCAATAACTGGATGGCCATAACTGTATCCCTTTCCCTGCCCATGCCATACTTTTTTAGACCTGGCATGAGCATGAAAAATATGTAGATTGCGGTGCTAAGGACATTTGCGCCACAATCTGACACCTAACATACACATATTTCTATATAATAAATGACCACCTAATTGTATTATTATTCGGGGGTAGGGCTAATATCTTTATATTAAATAGCTTCTAGTGTATTATACTGTGCCCTGTATTTCCCAGTAGAAAATGATCCTCTGGAAACACAGTCCTCATCCCTGACCACCAGGACCAGGTAGTGCTCTGTCAGTACATGGCGGCCTCCCCTCTCTGCCACGCTGCTCCGCTGTGTACTGGTGCTTGTTCTGACACTAGGGCCGGGTTCACATCCTATTTTTGCCATCCATTTAATGCATACCAAAAATGTATGCGTTAACAGATCCCTCAGATCCCTTTTTTTTACGTTAACTTATTTTTTTTATGCAGCATAAAAAAATGTGGCGTGCTGCACATTTGTATACATCAAACTGATAGGAAATAAAAAATTTCTAGACTTCAGCAGGGCACATTTTTGAGAGTTTCCCTCTAAGACGCATAAAAATGGCCCCTGATTAAAATACATATTTTTTGTGGGAATTTTTGCCAATGATCCCCCTCTAGTATATCACTGTCCATGATGTGGGACTATTTGTGTACTTCTAGTAAGTGTTTGCTGGCTGCAAATATGAACTGAAGGTTTTTCAGGTTCGCCTGCCATTACAGTGAATGGGGCCCGCGGCAAACGCACGGTTCACGAACATTTGCGAATCGTCCCAGCCGATGCTCGTCCATCATAACCTTTCATGTGGTAATGAAGACCGCACTGTATAGTCCTTCTTCATTGTTGGCGCAGCACCTTTAAACAGGGACTCTTGCTGGTATGGGGTTTGGCTGGTTAGATGGGGGGAACAATATGCATATTATTGCTGTTTTTACTGCAATCTCCTGCAGGTTATTGGACAGTAAACACAGAATATTAATCAGCTCTGGCATACCCACTTCTCCAGCCCTACTACTCTCCTGCCCTACAGGCTGGATCCCTTTTTCTGCCACCTGCTTTTCCTCCTTTTTCACATCATCTAATATCAATGAGAATATGTCTCCAGGAACATCCAGCTCCTCCTCTTTCTGCATCTTGCTGACTTTTCTAGGACATGGAGACTTTGAAGGATGATTTGGAAGAATTAAAGCCAGCAAAAGATAGGGAGGTCATCATTAATACCTGGCCACCCTAAAGGATGAAGACTGGATATATTGGTTGGCACGCTGGCAATGGAATAATAAAGGTTTCCATCTTATTGGTATTAAATTACATATCTTAGTTTATGGCTAATGTAGGAATAAGTAAATATAGAAATAAATAAATAAAACCAATGGAGAATAAGTCTCCCTGTACTCTACCTTTCCAATTTTCTTCTGTTAATCGTTTTGTAGTAATATTTGTAGTAAATTCTTAGAATATGCTAAAAAAGACAATAGTAGGTTTGACCACTGTGATCTAAGCAGATCTCTACAAGTGCACTTATGCTGCTACCCCTCCAGTTCTCTCTCCAGTGGAGACATGGCATACCTCAATATAGTGAGCAGTATTGTCGGACCTCCAAGCATTAAAGGGGTTGTCCCGCAAAAAAATATTCTACATTTTTCAAAACTGCACCTTAATCTGAATACTTTTTTAATTGCCTGTAATTAAAAATGTATTATAGCTACCGATTTATTCAATAAATAACATCGGTATAGCGCCATCTGCTGTTTGTTTCTTTTTTCTAATTTCTCTGTTCATCTCAGTGAGGAGGAGGCTAATTCTTTGTTCCATCCTTCAACTGCTCAGCTGTAGCAAAATTACACACCCCATGAATTTAAGAGAGCAATTGGAGCAATGAATGGGGGAGCACTTGATCTATGTCGGATACAGGGCTGGTTATAGATTTGTTAGAAAGAGATTGTCATGTACTACAGTATATGATGTTTAATTTTCATTTTTTACATTAGTCAAGGGATAACTCCTTTAAATATTTATGATATGCAATTGAAATAAATGAAGACCCATTACAGCAAGCCCCTTATGAGAAATTGCTTAGGATATGAGTGGTAGTGGCCCTAATGAGATGTTGCTGTGCCACGGTATCCAACCTCAGGTCGTCGCTCCCTGGGGTCGGTGCAGTGAAAAATTAGGGTGTGAATTGAAGGAACTAGGAAGAGATTGTAGAACAAAGAATATCTTTCTTTACTGAGTGCAACAACAAAAAACAAACCAACAAATAGCAGCACATTCATCAGCAGTTCGTACAAAGTGCAGTTCTCTCCTCACAGAAAATGGGGTATGATGGCTGTCAATGTGGCAGAAGAGGATACACAAAAGTTTGCTAGCTGACAATGTCTCTCTCTGGATTCCCTTTCCTACAGTTTTACTCTGGCACATGTAGCTGTAGGCGTCCACTACATGATGCAGGGTTCTAGCTATGCCTGTTGTGAACTGCAGTGATGGTGTCTTAATGTGTTTCCCACCACCTTGCAGCAGAGTCTTGATAATTTGATTGCTTGATCACACGGCTGATGCAAATACACCACAGTCTGGGTTACTGCATTCTAGTTCAAATAGCCTATAACTTTAGTGTTGTCTTCAGAATGCTGTACAGCAATCTCTAGTAGCAAATACTACTTGACCTACTGAATTATAGCAGACCAGTTGTGATGTCAGTGGAGTGTATGTCAACAAACTTGTTGACTGTTTCCATTGGCAACCAGCAGAAGTATGCATGCTGCTCTGAAATACAAACTGTTACAATATAACTAATACGATGTATTTACCAATGGGCTCAACTTTTTATAAATTTTAATCTATAAACTTTAAAATTAAGCTAAAAAATGGACATACCATTAAATTCATTTTGTTGGCATATTTCACTGTGAAATTAGAGGCTGATCACTGATTCCCTTGCCGACCACTTATTCAGTAGTATATAGGTACTTGTTAAAGGAGCATGTCTATTGTGCCAGTGTTTATAATATGAAGGAAGGCTACATTATAAAGCTCCTGGGGTCTGTAGATCCTGAAGCTTTTTAATGTCACAGTTCATTTGCCAAACCATAACTGGAATCAGGAATTAAAAACCCTTCTATAAAAGCAAGGTAACATTAAACCTTTAGGACTCGTGTTTCTTGTCATAAAAATAATATGAAAGGATTTTATATTCTGCAGGTTGGTTTAGCACTTTCGATCTTTTTTCCCCCTACATAACTTTAGTGAACAGTTTTACGGCCTCTAAATGAAAATCTAAACTATCTCACATTCTAAAACATAGTTTACGGTTCACAGGCAATAATGTGGCTTTCATACTGTAATGAGCAAATGACAGAAGTTTAATTGATACCAATATGGATGGATGACCACTGTATTTTTAAAATCTACAGAAATACTTATTTTATGATAAGATGATAAATCTGGAAGGAAATAAAATACACAATCATTTGTTATTTTTAAATATACGATCTCCATAAACATGTTGTTATTTCTGTCAAAATATCATGGGCTAACAGTGAAGTAATAATCCCCATGACAAGACATTTTACAGGTTGCCAGAAAGAAGCAGAATGCGACAATCGGGTTCTTGTACATTGGATTTTCATAGACTGCCGATAAGCCGCTTGTTTATTATACACCAATTTTCTTACTTTTCTATCAATTATCTATCTATTATCTATCTATCGCATATTTATCTGTCTATCATCTATCTATTATCTATCTACCTATCTTATATCTATCTGTCTGTCTAATTATCAGCAAGCTGTGGAAGAAACCGGTACTGATGCAATGGTGTTATTAGCTTCTGTTGTGATCACTGAAGGCTACAGAGCAAGGGGGTCTCATATCCTCTCAGTTCTGAATCCAGCAATGCCTCCCCCTACATTTGCATAATATAGTAACTGTACATGAAAAAGCCTTCAGACGTGCCACGCAAGGTGCATCTGCTAGGCCTGTCCCTCCAGCCTCCTGCCACTGATGCCAAAGAGGAGCTATTGCAAAGAGTGGGATTCTGCTACATCACTGGCTGCCTACCTACATCGCAGCTACTCCATTTCTCCTTGTCCACCGCTGTGCGGCTGCTCATCTATCGCCAGAAAAGCATGTAATTGGCTGGGCTAGGGGGGTGGAAGGAAGGTTGGTGAGCTTGGGGGTGTGATCCTTCATTGCAGAGGGGGATGGGGAGATGATGTTGGAATGGTGAGCTTGCATGTGAATTTTTTAGTTGGCGATGGGGAACATGTTTTGTGACTAATTTGGGTGTGGGGGAGAATGGTCAGCCTCAATGTGATTGTGGGGTGGGTAACAGGGGATAGGAGAGGTAGGTTATGATGTGGGACCAGCTTTCTGAGTACTTTGGGGGATGGACAGTATCAGTGTCGTACTGGTGTACCTAGGGACCACCAGTAAAATTTATTTTGGGGGCCCACCGTACGGATACATTCAAATATAATAAATAATCTATTAAGTTTTTTATATGAACATAGGCTGGTTGAGGTGCTGTACATTGAATATATGTATGTAGTGTACTAAATCTAATGTGCTATGTGCCACTTGTGCAGAGGTGGGAGACTAGGGGCCCACCTTGCTCAGGGGCCCACCGGGGGATTCCCCTGTACCCCTGTGGGCCAGTCCGAGCCTGGACAGTATTGATGAGCCTTAAAGTGATTGCTGAGGGGATCCTGCATGTAAATGCTGCAGGGATGGGTAAATGATGGAAAACAAACCTTTTGACTACTTTGGAGGAGTGGAGGGGCTGATGATTTTGTACCTAATTGCTGCAGGGGTTGGGGATGATGGGGAGCAAGCATTCTGCCTGAATGTGATTGTCGAGGGTTGTGATCTGGATGTGATTGGTGAATAAGGGGTGAGCTCTGATTGTTATTACCCTGGATGGTGACTAGTGTATGGGGGACAGTGGTGGGAGGAGGGCATCCCTCTCCCCATCACTGTAAGTGTATGGTTGGTGGAGGGTCCCCCATATACTGATCCACCATATATTGGCCCCTTAAAGTTGTATTACTTTCCTGTATTGCACACCATACTAATAACTTCAGCACTGATTTATTTTTATTTTATTGGTACACCATACAAAAAAGGTTGCCGACCCCTGTGTTGGCAGATTATAAGAATATTTGACTTAAATGTTGTGATAATTTATATTATTACGTAGATATCATATCTTTGTTCTATCCAAACTACGTATTGTATGTATTATTTCTGATCTCTCCGTATAACACAATGCAAATTAAAGGGATTCTGTCACCAGTAAATTCACTGTTAAACCAGGCACAATGACTTGTAAGGGCTAGCTGAGATGAATGGAATGAAACCTTTCACTTAGCGATCTGTAGCTTCAATGTGGAGAAAAAGTACTTTTAATTGACATGCAAATGGACAGTTAACAAGATTTTGGGCCTAAGCTACTCTGTGCATCCTTGCACCTCTCCTTCCTCTGCCAGCAATTCCCTTTCCTTCTGATCAACAGGGTCCGCTTCCTGCACAGCCATCTTTCCTTGCCTTGTCAATCAAAAGGGACATAGAGGGGCTGGCAACAGAAAACAGGAGGAAAAGGGTGCTCAGAGTGGCCTGAGCCCACCCTCAGCGCACTTAAATGCTCATTTGCATATGGGTTCAAAGTATATTTTCTCCAGAAGGAAGCAATGGATCACACAGTGAAAGGTCTTGTCATAGAGGTGCTTCATGTCCACTGTCAACCCGTTGTCAAGGGTGGGCACAGCAGTCACATCACTCACCCAGCCTCTGCCTGGGGCCAGGCACCAGATCCATGTGTCCCATGTTGCAGCTGCAACCTGGCTGCTAGATCTCTTTTTGTTCGTATAGTAGTGTCTGTTAATTGAACTTATCCCTGCAAGAGTCAATTCCCCTTTTGCTCTGTGCACTCATCAGCCCTCCAATGTATACCTGGCTGTTTGTTCCACCCCTTGTCTGAAAAACCTATAATCCGTTTGTCTGTCTATATACTGACTTCTGCCTGTTTCCTGACTACATGTATTCACTGATCTCTCAGTACTTGACATCTGTGCCTCTGACCCCAGAGGGTCAGCAGCTAAACATACTGGGACTAGTCCAGGATGTGGCGGCCTGGTGGCTTCCCTGCAGTGAAAGCCAGAAAAAGCCATAGAGGTTATAGTGTACCTAAACTTTTAACGAAACTTTATTAAGTTCTATTCTGTGCTAAAAAGAATTTTTGCAATACACTTTAACGTGTAACTGCCATTCTATTTTTTTTGTGCAATGTATAGGGGCAATGACACTGAACATTTTTTACTGAAATCATACATTTCTATTAAATAGCTCTAAAGTAGCCCATTTTGAGCCTTAGCAACGCTCCTCTATTTTCTGTTTACATAACACAGTCAGTGTGGAGCAGAAGCCAGAGGAGCGTTGCTACAGCTCAAAACGGACCGCTTTAGAGCTATTTATTTTTCCAATAGAAATGTATGATTTTAGTAATTAAAGTATATTACAAAAATGGTCAGTATCAGTGCCCCTATACATTACAAAAATAAAAATAGAATAGCAGATACACTTTAACCCCTCCAGGACCTTGGACAAGAATGCTCGTCCTAAAAGACCGGTACTTTGCACACCAGGACAAGCATTCTCGTCCTGCGGTCCTTCCTCACCCCCATGTGCGGTGCCGCGATCTGCAGCACGGATCCGGCTGCTAGTGACAACCAGGCTGGGTCTCATAGGCTAACTATCAGTGTATTACACTGTGTAATACACATAGTCAATGCAGTACAATACAAAAAGCAATTTTTTTGTCACCTTACATAACACAAAAAGTATAATACCAAGCAATCAAAAAGTCATACGTACCCCAAAATCATAGCAATCAAACTGACAATCGCCCCCCAAAAAATATGGCTCTCAGAAAATGGAGACACTAAAACATGAATTTTTTTGCTTAAAAAATGCTGTTATTGTGTAAAACTAAAATAAATTTAAAAAGTATACATATTAGGCATCACCGCATCCATAAGAACCTGCTGTATAAAAATATCACATGAACTAACCCCTCAGGTGAACACCATAAAAAAAAAAAAAAAAAAAAAAGTGTGTCAAAGCCATACATCACGAAAAGTGTAATAGCAAGCGATTAAAACATCATATGCACCCTAAAATAGTACCAATCAAACCGTTATCTCAAACCGAAAAAAATGAGCCCCTACATAAGATAGTCGCCTAAAAAATAAAATAAAAAAGTAGTCATATTTAGTATTGTCACGTCTGTAACAACCTGCTCCATAAAAATACCACATGATCTAACCTGTCAGATGAACATTGTAAATAACAAAAAATAAAAACGGTGCCAAAACTGTTATTTTTTGTTACCTTGCCTCACAAAAAGTGTAATATAGAGCAACCAAAAATCATATGTACCCTATAGTCCAACAAAACTGCCACCTTATCCCGTAGTTTTCAAAATTAGCGATGTGCTAATGTCAGCTGAACCTAACTAGCCTATTCCTACTTTAATCTATGCCCCCGTTTCTCCAGAAATATAACTGTTATAATATGCTAATTAGCCTCTAGCAGCTCCGTTCTCCCACCTCTGGCCCCGCCATGCTACACTAGATTGACAGGGCCAGGCAGTGTTGGTCTCCTACTGCCGGCCCTGTCTGCCATGTAAATCTCGTGCCTACGCCGCCCCGTTCAGTATTCGGCACAGACACAGTAAGTGAAGGGCGCTCGCCGGCTGCCAGCTTTCTCACTGCGTCTACGCTGAATACTGAACGGCGCGAGATTTCCCCAGTGCACAGGGCCGGCAGTAGGAGACCAACACTGCCTGGCCCTGTCAATCTAGTGTAGCAGGGCGTGGCCAGAGGTGGGAGAACAGAGCCTCTAGGTGCAGGGGCAACGCCCCCCCTGCACCTAGAGGCTAATTAGCATATTATAAATGTTATATTTCTGGAGTAACGGGGGCATAGATAAAAGTAGGAATAGGATAGTTAGGTTCAGCTGACATTCACACATCGCTAATGTCAGCTAGTTTAATAGGGTTAATTCTGGTGACAGAAACCCTTTAAGGTGAAAAATGGCTGGGTCTTTAAGGAATTCAATATTTTTTTACTTTTCCATGTAAAATAGGCACCTGAACTTCAGGTGCCTATCACGCTTTAGAATCTGTACCATACAGCACTGTGTACTGTATGAATTTCCCTGTGGCCACACTAAGGCTGAGTTCACACGGCCGAGATTTCCGTGCGGGTGCAATGTGGGAGGTGAACGCATTGCACCCGCACTGAATCCGGCACCATTCATTTCAATCGCAAGCATCCGCAAGCAAGTGCGGATGCGGTGCGATTTTCACGCATGGTTGCTAGGTGACAGTCTATTCACTGTATTATTTTCCCTTATAACACGGTTATAAGGGAAAATAATAGCATTCTGAATACAGAATGCTTAGTAGGTGGTCAATTGAGGGTTAAAAATAAAATAAAAAATTAACTCACCTCCTCCTCTTGATCGCGTAGTTCCGGTCCACGGTGATGGACCATGTGATTGGAGCATGTGATCTGACGTCACCACAGGTCCTAGCCGGTAATTCATCAATAAAAAAGTAAAGAAGAGACCGGGAACTACGCAATCAAGAGGAGAAGGTTTTTTTAACCCTCAATTGATCACCTACTGTATGCAGAATGCTATTATTTTCCCTTATAACCATGTTTTAAGGGAAAATAATAACATCTACACACCACCTAACCCAAACCTGAACTTCTGTGAAGAATTTCGGGTCTGGGTACCACAGTAGTTTTTTTATCACGCGTGTGCAAAACACATTGCACCCGCGCAATAAAAATTGAACATCAGAACGCAATCGCAGTCAAAACTGACTGCAATTGTGTACCTAATCGCGCGGGTTTGCCGCAATACACTGGGACGCATCCGGACCTAACCCGGACACGCCCGTGTGAACCCAGCCTAAGTGTTGTACAGGCCAATGTATCGCCACTTGCACTTTCTCCGCGTAGCTCTGCTAATAGCCTGCACCAATGTGCTATGCAGGCTATTAGCAGAACTGAGAAAAGTGGGTGCAGGGCAAGAGCTCACATAAGATAGTTTTTCAAATTTTGTTATGTTGCAGCATTGTGCTAAAATAAAAAAAGATAATTTTTTCCTCCCAACATAGTACCCTCAATAAATGGAAAAACGAAAGTCTTGCATTGTATTGAGACCCTTTTATTGCATTCAGACCCTTTACGCAGTATTTAGTTGCGGCACCTTTGGCAGTTATTACAGCCTCACGTCTTCTTGGGTATGATACCAGAAGGTTTTCAGCCATTTTTCGCTGCAGATCCCCTCAGGCTCTCTCAGGTTGGATGGGGCCGTCGGTGGACAACTATTTATAACATTGATAGGTATATGTGCATACTTTGCCTTACTTTATTACACTTGTACCTGATGAGTTCTATTTCCTTTATTGTTACAAAATTTTTGCCTAAGGCCTCATGCACACGACCGTTGTGTGCATCCGTGGCCGTTGTGCCGTTTTCAGTTTTTTTTCGCGGACCCATTGACATTTTTAATGGGTCCGTGGAAAAATTGGAAAATGCACCGTTTGGCAGCCGCATCCGTGATCCGTGTTTCCTGGCCGTGAAAAAAATAAGACCTGTCCTATTTTTTTCACGGCCAACGGTTTACGGACCCATTCAAGTCAATGGGTCCGTGAAAAATCACGGATGCACACAAGATTGTCATCCGCGTCCGTGATCCGTGTCCGTTTTTTCCTATCATTTCAATGGCAAACTTGACTTAGATTTTTTTTTTCATTTTTCATGTCCGTGGAAGACCCACAGACGAAAAAATGGTCACGGATCACGGACCTACGGACCCTGTTTTTGCGGACCTTAAAAAAACGGTCGTGTGCATGAGGCCTAACACTGTGTAATGATAATTATTGTCTATAGATGCTACACATCTGCTTCTCATATCTATGATTTAGATATGAGTATGTGTGTCACGAGGGTGTCAAGAGCCACGCCTGACTCCATTGTACCCGGGGTCAGGAGGTCGCAGCGGTTGGCTGCACGCTCTATGTAAGATAGGGATGTTTCCTTATTGTAGCTTTCTGGGTTTGCTTTGCAAACCCTTTTGGCTCACTCAGGGATCCGTAGCTCCTTCTCTCAGCTGTTCCTTGTCCAGCACTCCCAATCCTCCTTATATTCCCCTCTCCCACTTCTTTGGTTGCCAGATATAGAGCTTCCTGCCTGGACATCTATTCTGACCCACTGGAGCTGTGTTGCTGCGTTCTCTGATTGTTGCTTTAGAACGCTACCCTCCGGATCCCTGTTGGACCTTTGTGGACAGTTGTTGTCGTCCACCTGGGTGTTTATGTTTGTCTGTGTTTGTCTGTCCTCTCCCTGGTGTTTCCCTCTTAGTGTCAGTGGTGCGGACTAGCGATCCCACCGGCCCGTTCATTATCTAGGGTTCATTTCAGGGAAAGCCAGGGTTTAGGCACGTGATCGCCGCATGGGTGAGGAACCCGTCTAGGGACGTCAGGGCAGTCAGGTGCCAGCCGCAAGGTGAGTCAGGGGTCACCACCTTTCCCTCTCCCTTGGGCAGGACTTTCCCTTTTTCCTCCCTGCGCGTGTTGCCAGTCATTACAATGTGATTGTCATACATTAATATTGTAACCTATTATTTAAAAAAAAAAATTTGCAATAAAAATTATTGTTCAAAAAATGAATTTTTCAAAAATTTTGGTAAATTTGGGATTTTTTCATAAATAAAGGTGAAATATTGACTCAAATGTATGACTATCATGAAGTACAATGTGTCACGAGAAAACAATCTCAGAATGGCTTGGATGAATAAAAGTGTTCCAAAGCTTTTACCACATAAAGTGACGCATGTCAGATTTGTAAATTTTGACCTGGACACTGAGGCATAAATGACCCTTGGTCATGAAAGGGTTAAGGTTCTGAGGCTTGCCATAGCTATGTGACTATGGAGACCTGTCTGTGGCAGGGCTCCATTGGAACATAGCAAATTTCCCATTGAATGGAATGGTACTTCATTGCAGTCTATGGGGGAAGTGATCTAACAATCACATGTTTCAATGCCTTTAGGGGACTTAATATAAGTGAAAAAAAGTTTAAAAAAAGTTTTTTAAAATATGAAAAAAAGTAAACAAAATATAAAAATTCTAATCAACCTCCTTTTCCCATAATAAAAATAAATTCAGCTTCAGACGATTTTCTGAAGATGTAACACAGCATCCCACAATATTATATGATTAAAATATAAACATATTTATCCTGTATGGTTAACACTGTAACAGAAAAAATCTAAATGGACAATTCACCATTTTTTCATTGCTACACCTCCCCAAAAAATTGAATAAAAACGGATCAACAAGTCTTACACACTTCAAAATGGTATCAATAAACTACAGATCACCCTGCAAAAAATGAGCCCTTGCAGAGAACTTTAATTAAAAATATATATATATATTTGGTTACATCATTCTAGAGAAAAAGAGAGATTTTTAGTATAGATTTATTCATTTATTTTAGTTTATAAATCACAATTGCCATGGAGATAAACATGACTAGTGCTCGTCATTTTAGCTTCTGCAGGGAGCACTAAGTATTGTATTTGATTATTCACTCCGAATTGTGAGCCTAGGATCACCTTTTATAAAGGAAGTTTATGGAGTTTATCAAAGCTTTTTGACATTCAAAAGTTTGCTTTCATATTTATTATTCCTTTGACACAAGTTGGAGTGCTGGAATCTAATTAGCAAGACGTTCACACTTTATAGTTCATTAATTCATTAATTAATATTTCATTGTACAATGTATTTCATTCTTAGAAGATTGATTAACAAAGGGGGACATCTTGCTCCTATTTTGCGACTTGAATTTTTTTTTATTGGCATGTACGTCAAATTGTAAATACACGCAGTGAATGTTTAGACGATGTTTTATTACATGGTCCTGTGTGACATTGCTACACGTCTCTAAATGTATTAATAAATGAAACTGCTGCAAGAAAGATATTTTATTATTCAACAATAATCATACATCAGATGGAATTTGCAAGGACAGTGTATGTAGTCTTCTATATGTCTTTATAAAAAGTTACTTTATGAAACTACGGGGTATTTACACCACTGCAGCCAATTTCTTTAAATGCTCTTCAAATGAAAAACAAAATTGTGTCCTTTTAAACAGCCTCCATGGTAACAGACTACAAACAAACTCTGTGTAGTCTGACCCTGCAGTCATTCGCCACACACTTTTACAACAAACGTATTGACTGCAGGATGAGACTGTTTGTAGTCTGTTACTATGGAGACCCAGAAGTCTGCATTAGAGGCTATATGCACAAAATGGTAAAATAATGTTGTAGAAGAAGTTTTGTAGATGCTCTAGTGTAATAAAAATGATTCCTTTTTTGCTTAATACAGTGTGAATAAAAATCACATTATTAATTCAATCAACATGGATAATATAATTTTGTTTTAGATCAATTAAAGATAACACAAGAAAAAAATGTTTATATTATTTTCATGTTTTATATCTATGTTAAACATTTATTTTATTTGCCATTCTCCCCCTTGCCTGCCATTAGCGGTGATTGTATCAGAAGGTTTGCTCATTCTTGTAATCATTATGAAAGAACTGACATTAGAGAAGTAAAACTCCAGAGTAATCATTTTCTTTTTTTTATACATTTTAAAGGAAACATAAAACACTTTTGAAAGAGCGGATATCTCATTCCTACATATCCCAGGTGTACTAGAACTGGCAGTGCAAGATATTCTAGAAAAAAGGAATGTTTATTTTCTTTATTAAAGGGAACCTGTCACCGGGATTTTGTGTATAGAGCTGAGGACATGGGTTGCTAGATGGCAGCTAGCACATATGCAATACCCAGTCCCCATAGCTCTGTGTGCTTTTATTGTGTATAAAAAACAATTTGATACATATGCAAATTAACCTGAGATGAGTCAGAGCTTGAAAATATGACTCCTTTCTGGCCACACAAGTAAGATATGACTCTTATGTTAATTTGCATATGTATCAAATAGTTTTTTTTACACAATAAAAGCACACAGAGCTATGGGGACTGTATATTGCGGATGTGCTAGCAGCCATCTAGCAACCCATGTCCTCAGCGCTATACACAAAATCCAGGTGACAGGTTCCCTTTAAAAGAAATACCCACCATTAGGTCAGGACATTTTCGGTTCAGGTTGTGGTATAATGTGAATTGTGTTATGGATTCCATTACCACGGACCATAACGGAATGCTTTTAGAGGCTTTCCGTTATTCATTCCGTTATAATAGAAGTCTATGGCCTGCATAACGGATCCGTCCGGTTTACGTTATGCTGGAGTCCTCTCCTGCATATGAAATTCACTCATCCCTACCCACCATCTCAAGTCTATTAGTATTCCAGAATGAACACATTTGTTAACCCTTTCATGAACGGGCCGGAAAAGGCCTGAATGACCAGGCACTTTTTCGTGAGTTAGTTCACGTGGTGGTTTTTCGACCTTAGTTTTTTTTATTTGCTGGACTACCATTATCATTTTTGCAACGTTTTGTATGTGACACCCAGTACCTTTTATTAATATGGTATGTTTTTTCAGATACATTTTTAGGTTTAATTTGGGGAAAACTACATTTTTAACTCATTTTAACTCATAACAATACCTTTTTATTTTTTAAATATGCAAACTGACAGTGAAATAAATTATTGAAAATGGTTCTCTATTTTGTGTTGATTGTTTTGATATGTAATATGTATAGTTTTGCGAGAACGGGGTAACTACGGTGATGGTTTTGGTTGATGGGGACATTTTATTTTTTTATTTTTTTTTAATTGTATTCATATTATCATTATTTATTTAATTATTTATTTATTTTACTTTTACTTATTACCTATTACCTATTTTTTTGGGGCATATAATATGTCCCCCAAGAGGTCATTAAAAGACCTCTGGGAGACACTTTTTTAAAGGGGTTCTGTAGCTTTTTTTTTATTGATGATCTATCCTCCACTTCCATGCCAGTCAGCACATCCCTAAAAATCAGTCATAATCATCAGTCATAGCATCAACACTACTATCATGCAGTTAACTGTGTTGGGGATTCTTGGCTTAAAAATTATAATTTTTGTTTCACTAATTGAACCTATATACTGAGTAATGTTCTTTTTTTCTCATTTGTTTCTATTTTTCTCATTGTAGATTCTTTCTTTTTTTCATGTACACGGTGCAGACATCTTCCCATTTTCTGACTAGACATTCTCTTCAAATGGTTTGTCCTTATTAGACAAAGCCTTTTGGTTAAAATGGTCCCACAGTGATAACTTGATCCTAGGTTGTCCTACTTCTAGGAAACCTGGTAGTAGTAAGTGTCCAATATCCCTGTGCCCCAGGTGAAATTAAGCATACATTTATAAGGCCACTGCCAGACACTGATGTCGGCAGCTTACCTCTGCAGAGAGAAAAAGTCACCCAGTCCTTATCATCCTTGACATCATCCTTTGGGGAGAGCCGGGAGCTCCCCATAAACATAGGATTGGTGGCTGGACCAGCCGAAAACAACATGTTTGGCCAACAAAAGCCTAATGTGTATGGGGGTCTTAAAGTTTTTTTTTAGGAATTTTATAATTATCCTCAGGATAGACCATTAAGTTTAATTGCTGGGGGATCTGGCACCCTGCACCCCTGACTATCAGCTGTTTCAGAGTAGCTCTGGTACTGGAAGTAGGTGCCAGAACTGCACAGCCATGTCCAGGGGTGTAGCTAAATGCTCATGGGCCCTGGTGAAAGAGTTCAGCTTGGGCCCCACTTCCCTCAATGCTTTGTGGCCAGGGGCAGGGAAGCACATAGCCTTCATGCCGCCTGATGCAAAAATTGAAATGGCACTCCCGCAATCCAAATTCCTGACCTAACCCCTTCCATCCAGACAGAAGTGTAACCTGACCAGCATGCACCTTCTATAATACGGGTGTCTTTTTGTGTGGCACAAGGGTCTTTGGACCCCCTCTGGGCCCAGTACCAACTGCTACCTCTGCATCCCCTATACGCCCCTGGCTATGTCCACTGTGCTGTGGATGAAAGTTTAACTGCAGTGCTGCTCCCAACTACTTCAGTGTTAGCAGAGCTGCAGTTGCCAGCTCCATCCACTACACAGTGAACGGAGCTGTGTAGGTCAGGCACCAACTTCCAGAACCGGAGCTACTAAGGGGTGCAGGTTGTTGGATCTGATATTGATGGCCTATCCTGGCAATAGGCCATTTATATTAAAATCCTGGAATACTCATGAGGTATCTGGTGGCCAACCAGTAAAAATCATCTAAGAATCAGTAGCAAAATCTATGAGTTACATGAGGATTTTGAGATGGATTGGACTGTGGATGTGCTATGGATTTCACCCTCTTCTTTGGAATTCTGCAGCATAAATTGACATGATGCATATTCAGAATCTGCACCACAGGTCAAGCTATTAGCTGAATTTTTTAATAATCTTATTTACTTTGCTGCCGATATATACAGTGCACTGTGGATTTTCCACACACAGTTTGGCTGCTGAAAATCCCCAGCCTACTCGTCATGTGTGGCTGTGCCCTTAGTTGATTGTTTGTCTGAAGGTTCAAGAATAGGGATGAGCGAACTCGAACTGTATAGTTCGGGTTCGTACCGAATTTTGGGGTGTCCGTGACACGGACCCGAACCCGGACATTTTCGTAAAAGTCCAGGTTCGGGTTCGGTGTTCGTCGCTTTCTTGGCGCTTTTGTGACGCTTTCTTGGCGCTTTTTGAAAGGCTGCAAAGCAGCCAATCAACAAGCGTCATACTACTTGCCCCAAGAGGCCGTCACAGCCATGCCTACTATTGGCATGGCTGTGATTGGCCAGAGCACCATGTGACCCAGCCTCTATTTAAGCTGGAGTCACATAGCGCCGCCCGTCACTCTGCTCTGATTAGCGTAGGGAGAGGTTGCGGATGCGACAGTAGGGCGAGATTAGGCAGATTAACTCCTCCAAAGGACTTCACTTGATTAATCGATCGATCTGCAGCTGTGCATCATTGAGCTGCTGAAATTCAAATGCTCACTCACTGTTTTTAGGCTGCCCAGACCGTTTGTCAGTCACTTTTTTCTGGGGTGATCGGCGGCCATTTTGTGTCTTGTGCGGTGCTGCGACCAAGTGCATCCAAGCTGCGACCAAGTGCATTTAACCCTCAATGGTGTGGTTGTTTTTTGGCTAAAGCCTACATCAGGGTGAAGCTGTCACACCAAGTGCATTTAACCAGCAATAGTCTGTTCATTTTTTTGGCCATATACTAAATCAGGGGCAAGCTGCGCCTGTCACCAAGTGCATTTAACCCTCAATGGTGTGGTTGTTTTTTGGCTAAAGCCTACATCAGGGTGAAGCTGTCACACCAAGTGCATTTAACCAGCAATAGTCTGTTCATTTTTTTGGCCATATACTAAATCAGGGGCAAGCTGCGCCTGTCACCAAGTGCATTTAACCCTCAATGGTGTGGTTGTTTTTTGGCTAAAGCCTACATCAGGGTGAAGCTGTCACACCAAGTGCATTTAACCAGCAATAGTCTGTTCATTTTTTGGCCATATACTACATCAGGGGCAAGCTGCGCCCGTCACCAAGTGCATTTAACCCTCAGTAGTGTGGTGCGTCAAGCTGTGACACCAAGTGCATTTAACCAGCAATAGTCTGTTCATTTTTTGGCCATATACTAAATCAGGGGCAAGCTGCGCCCGTCACCAAGTGCATTTAACCAGTCTAATTCTGTCACTAAATCCATACCGGTCACCCAGCGCCTAAATACTAGGCCTCAAATTTATATCCCGCTAAATCTCTCGTTACCGCTGTCCTGTTGTGGCTGGGAAAGTTATTTAGTGTCCGTCAAAGCACATTTTTTGTTCTGGGTTGAAGTACAATTCCCAATTTAGCAATTTCATAATTTAGTGGTTCCTGCTATATCAGAGCTATTTGAAATCTATCCCTAAAAGGGTATATAATATTCAAGGTGCACATTGGGTCATTCAGAATAACTTCACACACACCCGCTACTGTGTATTTCCAAGTCTAATTCTGTCACTAAACCCATACCTGTCACCCAGCGCCTAAATACTAGGCCTCAAATTTATATCCTGCTAAATCTCTCGTTACCGCTGTCCTGTTGTGGCTGGGAAAGTTATTTAGTGTCCGTCAAAGCACATTTTTTGTTCTGGGTTGAAATACAATTCCCAATTTAGCAATTTCATAATTTAGTGGTTCCTGCTATATCAGAGCTATTTGAAATCTATCCCTAAAAGGGTATATAATATTCAAGGTGCACATTGGGTCATTCAGAATAACTTCACACACACCCGCTACTGTGTATTTCCAAGTCTAATTCTGTCACTAAACCCATACCTGTCACCCAGCGCCTAAATACTAGGCCTCAAATTTATATCCTGCTAAATCTCTCGTTACCGCTGTCCTGTTGTGGCTGGGAAAGTTATTTAGTGTCCGTCAAAGCAAATTTTTTGTTCTGGGTTGAAATACAATTCCCAATTTAGCAATTTCATAATTTAGTGGTTTCTGCTATATCAGAGCTATTTGAAATCTATCCCTAAAAGGGTATATAATATTCAAGGTGCACATTGGGTCATTCAGAATAACTTCACACACACCCGCTACTGTGTATTTCTAAGTCTAATTCTGTCACTAAACCCATACCTGTCACCCAGCGCCTAAATACTAGGCCTCAAATTTATATCCTGCTAAATCTCTCGTTAACGCTGTCCTGTTGTGGCTGGGAAAGTTATTTAGTGTCCGTCAAAGCACATTTTTTGTTCTGGGTTTAAATACAATTCCCAATTTAACAATTTCATAATTTAGTGGTTTCTGCTATATCAGAGCTATTTGAAATCTATCCCTAAAAGGGTATATAATATTCAAGGTGCACATTGGGTCATTCAGAATAACTTCACACACACCCGCTACTGTGTATTTCCAAGTCTAATTCTGTCACTAAACCCATACCTGTCACCCAGCGCCTAAATACTAGGCCTCAAATTTATATCCTGCTAAATCTCTCGTTAACGCTGTCCTGTTGTGGCTGGGAAAGTTATTTAGTGTCCGTCAAAGCACATTTTTTGTTCTGGGTTGAAATACAATTCCCAATTTAGCAATTTCATAATTTAGTGGTTTCTGCTATATCAGAGCTATTTGAAATCTATCCCTAAAAGGGTATATAATATTCAAGGTGCACATTGGGTCATTCAGAATAACTTCACACACACCCGCTACTGTGTATTTCTAAGTCTAATTCTGTCACTAAACCCATACCTGTCACCCAGCGCCTAAATACTAGGCCTCAAATTTATATCCTGCTAAATCTCTCGTTAACGCTGTCCTGTTGTGGCTGGGAAAGTTATTTAGTGTCCGTCAAAGCACATTTTTTGTTCTGGGTTTAAATACAATTCCCAATTTAACAATTTCATAATTTAGTGGTTTCTGCTATATCAGAGCTATTTGAAATCTATCCCTAAAAGGGTATATAATATTCAAGGTGCACATTGGGTCATTCAGAATAACTTCACACACACCCGCTACTGTGTATTTCCAAGTCTAATTCTGTCACTAAACCCATACCTGTCACCCAGCGCCTAAATACTAGACCTCAAATTTATATCCTGCTAAATCTCTCGTTAACGCTGTCCTGTTGTGGCTGGGAAAGTTATTTAGTGTCCGTCAAAGCACATTTTTTGTTCTGGGTTGAAATACAATTCCCAATTTAGCAATTTCATAATTTAGTGGTTTCTGCTATATCAGAGCTATTTGAAATCTATCCCTAAAAGGGTATATAATATTCAAGGTGCACATTGGGTCATTCAGAATAACTTCACACACACCCGCTACTGTGTATTTCCAAGTCTAATTCTGTCACTAAACCCATACCTGTCACCCAGCGCCTAAATACTAGGCCTCAAATTTATATCCTGCTAAATCTCTCGTTAACGCTGTCCTGTTGTGGCTGGGAAAGTTATTTAGTGTCCGTCAAAGCACATTTTTTGTTCTGGGTTTAAATACAATTCCCAATTTAACAATTTCATAATTTAGTGGTTTCTGCTATATCAGAGCTATTTGAAATCTATCCCTAAAAGGGTATATAATATTCAAGGTGCACATTGGGTCATTCAGAATAACTTCACACACACCCGCTACTGTGTATTTCCAAGTCTAATTCTGTCACTAAACCCATACCTGTCACCCAGCGCCTAAATACTAGGCCTCAAATTTATATCCTGCTAAATCTCTCGTTACCGCTGTCCTGTTGTGGCTGGGAAAGTTATTTAGTGTCCGTCAAAGCACATTTTTTGTTCTGGGTTGAAATACAATTCCCAATTTAGCAATTTCATAATTTAGTGGTTTCTGCTATATCAGAGCTATTTGAAATCTATCCCTAAAAGGGTATATAATATTCAAGGTGCACATTGGGTCATTCAGAATAACTTCACACACACCCGCTACTGTGTATTTCCAAGTCTAATTCTGTCACTAAACCCATACCTGTCACCCAGCGCCTAAATACTAGGCCTCAAATTTATATCCTGCTAAATCTCTCGTTAACGCTGTCCTGTTGTGGCTGGGAAAGTTATTTAGTGTCCGTCAAAGCACATTTTTTGTTCTGGGTTGAAATACAATTCCCAATTTAGCAATTTCATAATTTAGTGGTTTCTGCTATATCAGAGCTATTTGAAATCTATCCCTAAAAGGGTATATAATATTCAAGGTGCACATTGGGTCATTCAGAATAACTTCACACACACCCGCTACTGTGTATTTCTAAGTCTAATTCTGTCACTAAACCCATACCTGTCACCCAGCGCCTAAATACTAGGCCTCAAATTTATATCCTGCTAAATCTCTCGTTAACGCTGTCCTGTTGTGGCTGGGAAAGTTATTTAGTGTCCGTCAAAGCACATTTTTTGTTCTGGGTTTAAATACAATTCCCAATTTAACAATTTCATAATTTAGTGGTTTCTGCTATATCAGAGCTATTTGAAATCTATCCCTAAAAGGGTATATAATATTCAAGGTGCACATTGGGTCATTCAGAATAACTTCACACACACCCGCTACTGTGTATTTCCAAGTCTAATTCTGTCACTAAACCCATACCTGTCACCCAGCGCCTAAATACTAGGCCTCAAATTTATATCCTGCTAAATCTCTCGTTAACGCTGTCCTGTTGTGGCTGGGAAAGTTATTTAGTGTCCGTCAAAGCACATTTTTGTTCTGGCACATTTTTGTTCTGGGTTGAAATACAATTCCCAATTTAGCAATTTCATAATTTAGTGGTTTCTGCTATATCAGAGCTATTTGAAATCTATCCCTAAAAGGGTATATAATATTCAAGGTGCACATTGGGTCATTCAGAATAACTTCACACACACCCGCTACTGTGTATTTCCAAGTCTAATTCTGTCACTAAACCCATACCTGTCACCCAGCGCCTAAATACTAGGCCTCAAATTTATATCCTGCTAAATCTCTCGTTAACGCTGTCCTGTTGTGGCTGGGAAAGTTATTTAGTGTCCGTCAAAGCACATTTTTTGTTCTGGGTTTAAATACAATTCCCAATTTAACAATTTCATAATTTAGTGGTTTCTGCTATATCAGAGCTATTTGAAATCTATCCCTAAAAGGGTATATAATATTCAAGGTGCACATTGGGTCATTCAGAATAACTTCACACACACCCGCTACTGTGTATTTCCAAGTCTAATTCTGTCACTAAACCCATACCTGTCACCCAGCGCCTAAATACTAGGCCTCAAATTTATATCCTGCTAAATCTCTCGTTACCGCTGTCCTGTTGTGGCTGGGAAAGTTATTTAGTGTCCGTCAAAGCACATTTTTTGTTCTGGGTTGAAATACAATTCCCAATTTAGCAATTTCATAATTTAGTGGTTTCTGCTATATCAGAGCTATTTGAAATCTATCCCTAAAAGGGTATATAATATTCAAGGTGCACATTGGGTCATTCAGAATAACTTCACACACACCCGCTACTGTGTATTTCCAAGTCTAATTCTGTCACTAAACCCATACCTGTCACCCAGCGCCTAAATACTAGGCCTCAAATTTATATCCTGCTAAATCTCTCGTTAACGCTGTCCTGTTGTGGCTGGGAAAGTTATTTAGTGTCCGTCAAAGCACATTTTTTGTTCTGGGTTGAAATACAATTCCCAATTTAGCAATTTCATAATTTAGTGGTTTCTGCTATATCAGAGCTATTTGAAATCTATCCCTAAAAGGGTATATAATATTCAAGGTGCACATTGGGTCATTCAGAATAACTTCACACACACCCGCTACTGTGTATTTCTAAGTCTAATTCTGTCACTAAACCCATACCTGTCACCCAGCGCCTAAATACTAGGCCTCAAATTTATATCCTGCTAAATCTCTCGTTAACGCTGTCCTGTTGTGGCTGGGAAAGTTATTTAGTGTCCGTCAAAGCACATTTTTTGTTCTGGGTTGAAATACAATTCCCAATTTAGCAATTTCATAATTTAGTGGTTTCTGCTATATCAGAGCTATTTGAAATCTATCCCTAAAAGGGTATATAATATTCAAGGTGCACATTGGGTCATTCAGAATAACTTCACACACACACGCTTCTGTGCATTTCCAAGTCTAATTCTGTCACTAAATCCATACCGGTCACCCAGCGCCTAAATACTAGGCCTCAAATTTATATCCCGCTGAATTTGAATACAATACATTGGGCCAAATAATATATTTGTTGTTGTGGTGAACCATAACAATGAGAAAAACATCTAGTAAGGGACGCGGACGTGGACATGGTCGTGGTGGTGTTAGTGGACCCTCTGGTGCTGGGAGAGGACGTGGCCGTTCTGCCACATCCACACGTCCTAGTGTACCAACTACCTCAGGTCCCAGTAGCCGCCAGAATTTACAGCGATATATGGTGGGGCCCAATGCCGTTCTAAGGATGGTAAGGCCTGAGCAGGTACAGGCATTAGTCAATTGGGTGGCCGACAGTGGATCCAGCACGTTCACATTATCTCCCACCCAGTCTTCTGCAGAAAGCGCACAGATGGCGCCTGAAAACCAACCCCATCAGTCTGTCACATCACCCCCATGCATACCAGGGAAACTGTCTCAGCCTCAAGTTATGCAGCAGTCTCTTATGCTGTTTGAAGACTCCGCTGGCAGGGTTTCCCAAGGGCATCCACCTAGCCCTTCCCCAGCGGTGAAAGACATAGAATGCACTGACGCACAACCACTTATGTTTCCTGATGATGAGGACATGGGAATACCACCTCAGCATGTCTCTGATGATGACGAAACACAGGTGCCAACTGCTGCGTCTTTCTGCAGTGTGCAGACTGAACAGGAGGTCAGGGATCAAGACTGGGTGGAAGACGATGCAGGGGACGATGAGGTCCTAGACCCCACATGGAATGAAGGTCGTGCCACTGACTTTCACAGTTCGGAGGAAGAGGCAGTGGTGAGACCGAGCCAACAGCGTAGCAAAAGAGGGAGCAGTGGGCAAAAGCAGAACACCCGCCGCCAAGAGACTCCGCCTGCTACTGACCGCCGCCATCTGGGACCGAGCACCCCAAAGGCAGCTTCAAGGAGTTCCCTGGCATGGCACTTCTTCAAACAATGTGCTGACGACAAGACCCGAGTGGTTTGCACGCTGTGCCATCAGAGCCTGAAGCGAGGCATTAACGTTCTGAACCTGAGCACAACCTGCATGACCAGGCACCTGCATGCAAAGCATGAACTGCAGTGGAGTAAACACCTTAAAACCAAGGAAGTCACTCAGGCTCCCCCTGCTACCTCTTCTGCTGCTGCCGCCTCGGCCTATTCTGCTGCTGCCGCCTCGGCCTCTTCCTCCGCCTCTGGAGGAACGTTGGCACCTGCCGCCCAGCAAACAGGGGATGTACCACCAACACCACCACCACCACCTCCGTCACCAAGCGTCTCAACCATGTCACACGCCAGCGTTCAGCTCTCCATCTCACAAACATTTGATAGAAAGCGTAAATTCCCACCTAGCCACCCTCGATCCCTGGCCCTGAATGCCAGCATTTCTAAACTACTGGCCTATGAAATGCTGTCATTTAGGCTGGTGGACACAGACAGCTTCAAACAGCTCATGTCGCTTGCTGTCCCACAGTATGTTGTTCCCAGCCGGCACTACTTCTCCAAGAGAGCCGTGCCTTCCCTGCACAACCAAGTATCCGATAAAATCAAGTGTGCACTGCGCAACGCCATCTGTAGCAAGGTCCACCTAACCACAGATACGTGGACCAGTAAGCACGGCCAGGGACGCTATATCTCCCTAACTGCACACTGGGTAAATGTAGTGGCAGCTGGGCCCCAGGCGGAGAGCTGTTTGGCGCACGTCCTTCCGCCGCCAAGGATCGCAGGGCAACATTCTTTGCCTCCTGTTGCCACCTCCTCCTTCTCGGCTTCCTCCTCCTCTTCTTCCACCTGCTCATCCAGTCAGCCACACACCTTCACCACCAACTTCAGCACAGCCCGGGGTAAACGTCAGCAGGCCATTCTGAAACTCATATGTTTGGGGGACAGGCCCCACACCGCACAGGAGTTGTGGCGGGGTATTGAACAACAGACCGACGAGTGGTTGCTGCCGGTGAGCCTCAAGCCCGGCCTGGTGGTGTGTGATAATGGGCGAAATCTCGTTGCAGCTCTGGGACTAGCCAATTTGACGCACATCCCTTGCTTGGCGCATGTGCTGAATTTGGTGGTGCAGAAGTTCATTCACAACTACCCCGACATGTCAGAACTGCTGCATAAAGTGCGGGCCGTCTGTTCGCGCTTCCGGCGTTCACATCCTGCTGCTGCTCGCCTGTCTGCGCTACAGCGTAACTTCGGCCTTCCCGCTCACCGCCTCATATGCGACGTGCCCACCAGGTGGAACTCCACCTTGCACATGCTGGACAGACTGTGCGAGCAGCAGCAGGCCATAGTGGAGTTTCAGCTGCAGCACGCACGGGTCAGTCGCACTACAGAACAGCACCACTTCACCACCAATGACTGGGCCTCCATGCGAGACCTGTGTGCCCTGTTGCGCTGTTTCGAGTACTCCACCAACATGGCCAGTGGCGATGACACCGTTATCAGCGTTACAATACCACTTCTATGTCTCCTTGAGAAAACACTTAGGGCGATGATGGAAGAGGAGGTGGCCCAGGAGGAGGAGGAGGAGGAGGAGGAGGAAGAGGGGTCATTTTTAGCACTTTCAGGCCAGTCTCTTCGAAGTGACTCAGAGGGAGGTTTTTGGCAACAGCAGAGGCCAGGTACAAATGTGGCCAGCCAGGGCCCACTACTGGAGGACGAGGAGGACGAGGATGAGGAGGAGGTGGAGGAGGATGAGGATGAAGCATGGTCACAGCGGGGTGGCACCCAACGCAGCTCGGGTCCATCACTGGTGCGTGGCTGGGGGGAAAGGCAGGACGATGACGATACGCCTCCCACAGAGGACAGCTTGTCCTTACCCCTGGGCAGCCTGGCACACATGAGCGACTACATGCTGCAGTGCCTGCGCAACGACAGCAGAGTTGCCCACATTTTAACCTGTGCGGACTACTGGGTTGCCACCCTGCTGGATCCACGCTACAAAGACAATGTGCCCACGTTACTTCCTGCACTGGAGCGTGATAGGAAGATGCGCGAGTACAAGCGCACGTTGGTAGACGCGCTACTGAGAGCATTCCCAAATGTCACAGGGGAACAAGTGGAAGCCCAAGGCCAAGGCAGAGGAGGAGCAAGAGGTCGCCAAGGCAGCTGTGTCACGGCCAGCTCCTCTGAGGGCAGGGTTAGCATGGCAGAGATGTGGAAAACTTTTGTCAACACGCCACAGCTAACTGCACCACCACCTGATACGCAACGTGTTAGCAGGAGGCAACATTTCACTAACATGGTGGAACAGTACGTGTGCACACCCCTCCACGTACTGACTGATGGTTCGGCCCCATTCAACTTCTGGGTCTCTAAATTGTCCACGTGGCCAGAGCTAGCCTTTTATGCCTTGGAGGTGCTGGCCTGCCCGGCAGCCAGCGTTTTGTCTGAACGTGTATTCAGCACGGCAGGGGGCGTCATTACAGACAAACGCAGCCGCCTGTCTACAGCCAATGTGGACAAGCTGACGTTCATAAAAATGAACCAGGCATGGATCCCACAGGACCTGTCCGTCCCTTGTCCAGATTAGACATTAACTACCTCCCCATAACCATATATTATTGGACTCCAGGGCACTTCCTCATTCAATCCTATTTTTATTTTCATTTTACCATTATATTGCGAGGCTACCCAAAGTTGAATGAACCTCTCCTCTGCCTGTGTGCTAGGCCTAAATATATGCCAATGGACTGTTGCAGTGGTGGCTGACATGAAGCCTGATTCTCTGCTATGACATGCAGACTAATTCTCTGCTGACATGAAGCCAGATTGTCTGTTACGGGACCTCTCTCCTCTGCCTGGGTGCTGGGCCTAAATTTATGACAATGGACTGTTGCAGTGGTGGCTGACGTGAAGCCTGATTCTCTGCTATGACATGCAGACTGATTCTCTGCTGACATGAAGCCAGATTGTCTGTTACGGGACCTCTCTGCTCTGCCTGTGTGCTAGGCCTAAATATATGCCAATGGACTGTTGCAGTGGTGGGTGACGTGAAGCCTCATTCTCTGCTATGACATGCAGACTGATTCTCTGCTGACATGAAGCCAGATTGTCTGTTACGGGACCTCTCTGCTCTGCCTGTGTGCTAGGCCTAAATATATGCCAATGGACTGTTGCAGTGGTGGGTGACGTGAAGCCTCATTCTCTGCTATGACATGCAGACTGATTCTCTGCTGACATGAAGCCAGATTGTCTGTTACGGGACCTCTCTGCTCTGCCTGTGTGCTAGGCCTAAATATATGCCAATGGACTGTTGCAGTGGTGGGTGACGTGAAGCCTCATTCTCTGCTATGACATGCAGACTGATTCTCTGCTGACATGAAGCCAGATCGTCTGTTACGGGACCTCTCTGCTCTGCCTGTGTGCTAGGCCTAAATATATGCCAATGGACTGTTGCAGTGGTGGGTGACGTGAAGCCTCATTCTCTGCTATGACATGCAGACTGATTCTCTGCTGACATGAAGCCAGATTGTCTGTTACGGGACCTCTCTGCTCTGCCTGTGTGCTAGGCCTAAATATATGCCAATGGACTGTTGCAGTGGTGGGTGACGTGAAGCCTCATTCTCTGCTATGACATGCAGACTGATTCTCTGCTGTCATGAAGCCAGATTGTCTGTTACGGGACCTCTCTGCTCTGCCTGTGTGCTAGGCCTAAATATATGCCAATGGACTGTTGCAGTGGTGGGTGACGTGAAGCCTCATTCTCTGCTATGACATGCAGACTGATTCTCTGCTGACATGAAGCCAGATTGTCTGTTACGGGACCTCTCTGCTCTGCCTGTGTGCTAGGCCTAAATATATGCCAATGGACTGTTGCAGTGGTGGGTGACGTGAAGCCTCATTCTCTGCTATGACATGCAGACTGATTCTCTGCTGACATGAAGCCAGATTGTCTGTTACGGGACCTCTCTGCTCTGCCTGTGTGCTAGGCCTAAATATATGCCAATGGACTGTTGCAGTGGTGGGTGACGTGAAGCCTCATTCTCTGCTATGACATGCAGACTGATTCTCTGCTGTCATGAAGCCAGATTGTCTGTTACGGGACCTCTCTGCTCTGCCTGTGTGCTAGGCCTAAATATATGCCAATGGACTGTTGCAGTGGTGGGTGACGTGAAGCCTCATTCTCTGCTATGACATGCAGACTGATTCTCTGCTGACATGAAGCCAGATTGTCTGTTACGGGACCTCTCTCCTCTGCCTGTGTGCTAGGCCTAAATATATGCCAATGGACTGTTGCAGTGGTGGCTGACGTGAAGCCTCATTCTCTGCTATGACATGCAGACTAATTCTCTGCTGACATGAAGCCAGATTGTCTGTTACGGGACCTCTCTCCTCTGCCTGGGTGCTGGGCCTAAATTTATGACAATGGACTGTTGCAGTGGTGGCTGACGTGAAGCCTGATTCTCTGCTATGACATGCAGACTGATTCTCTGCTGACATGAAGCCAGATCCTCTGTTACGGGACCTCTCTCCTCTGCCTGGGTGCTGGGCCTAAATTTATGACAATGGACTGTTGCAGTGGTGGCTGACGTGAAGCCTGATTCTCTGCTATGACATGCAGACTGATTCTCTGCTGACATGAAGCCAGATCCTCTGTTACGGGACCTCTCTCCTCTGCCTGGGTGCTGGGCCTAAATTTATGAAAATGGACTCTTACAGTGGTGGGTGACGTGAAGCCTGATTCTCTGCTATGACATGAAGACTGATTCTCTGCTGACATGAAGCCAGATTGTCTGTTACGGGACCTCTCTCCTCTGCCTGGGTGCCGGGGCCTAAATATCTGAGAATGGACTGTTCCAGTGGTGGGTGACGGGAAGCCAGATTCTCTGCTATGGAACCTCTCTCCAATTGATTTTGGTTAATTTTTATTTATTTAATTTTTATTTTAATTAATTTCCCTATACACATTTGTTTGCAGGGGATTTACCTACATGTTGCTGCCTTTTGCAGCCCTCTAGCCCTTTCCTGGGCTGTTTTACAGCCGTTTTAGTGCCGAAAAGTTCGGGTCCCCATTGACTTCAATGGGGTTCGGGTTCGGGACGAAGTTCGGATCGGGTTCGGATCCCGAACCCGAACATTTCCGGGATGTTCGGCCGAACTTCTCGAACCCGAACATCCAGGTGTTCGCTCAACTCTATTCAAGAACCTTCTGTTTGTAAGTGTAATCCACCATCAGTAATGGATTGCCACTTGCCATCTTCAGACTATAATTATAAAACTTTCCAGCATATGGTGCAGATTTTCCCATCATTTCCCATAAACTTGTCTTTTTCAGTTAAAAACTATTTAACATTCCCTTGAATTCATTTCACAAGCAATAGGCGAGTTTTTGAAACGATTGATGCATAAACAAACAAGTGCTCATATTATTAATAGACGTGTAAAAAGCAGAATGATGGCAGGATAGCATTATCAGAAATCTGCCAGCCTGTAGTGGATCATTCGGCAGATGTTCCCTCAGTAAAATTACTTTATCAACCAGCTTCCAAAGTGGGAGCAGGCCAGTGAAGGTTTATGCATGTCAAGCTGCGGCCTCTTGAGGAACAATGTCATACATATCTCTTCAGTGCCATTCACATCTAGATTTTCCTTCTATTCTACCCAATAAGAAATTACATTTCAAGAATTGCAACATGTCCTACTGTATTAGTTTTGGTAATGCATTTTAAGGAACTCAGATTGCGACATTTCACCCCATGGCAAGCCAGACCTTGCCTTTTGGATGGTTGTAAACCATGCCCATATATCAGCCAAGCCTGTTTGTGCCTGGCTGACCTCTAGGCCCATATAGGTCGTAACTGAGGATAAGCTGCACAGTTGGGATCACACCACTGACAGACGCTCTGCTGTATAACAGTACCCCGACTGTCATGGGTCCATAAAATCACTGTGCCTTAGGTGATTTGCCAGGGGATGTAGTTTTCATAATCCAGTTTATACATAATATTTGTACACAATGAGAAAATATTCCCCTCTACCTAGCCCGTGGGAGTGTGAAAAATAAAAACCTTTCTTTAATGCTGGCCTCAGGCATCTCTGCTCTCCGAGAGGGAGGGGGTGTTCGACTGGCCTATAGAGTACTCACTTCTCCATTTGCTTCCCTGCTTTATCCTCCTGCTTTGGCTGGTGCACACTCCCATAGGGCCAGTGCATGGACTATTCTGTCCCCAGCCAGTGGCAGCATTCCCTGTGGTATATAGGGTGCCTTTACCAAAGGTGCCTGAACAAAAGGTTACTGGCTTGTCTACCCCTTCAAAAGTTTGCAATTGTACTTTCCAACCTCTTATTCCTGACCACTGCCTGTTTACTGTATTGACCATGTACCACCTGTCCTGACCTCTGTCTGATCACCGTATTGACTCTATGCTGGCTGCCATGACCTATTGCCTGTTTACTATATTGTATGTACTCTGTGAGTCCTGACGTTGGCTTGCCTTTTTACCACACGTCTGCCTATCCTTTTGCTGTGTCTTACCGTATTTTTCGCCCTATAAGACGCACCGGCCCATAAGACGCACCTAGGTTTTTGGGGAGGAAAATAAGAAAAAATAATTTTTAACCAAAATGTGTGCTTTTGGTGGGTTTGGAACTAATGGTGGTCTGTGGCTGACACTGTTATGGGGGATCTGTGGATGGCACTGCTATTGGGGATCTGTGAAGGATACTGTTACACGGGGGGGGATCTGTGGCTGACACTGTTATGGGGGATCTGTGGATGGCACTGTTAAGGATACTGTTACAGGGGGGATCTGTGGCTGACACTGTTATGGGGGATCTGTGGATGGCACTGTTATGGGGGATCTGTGGATGGCACTGTTATGGGGATCTGTGGATGGCACTGTTATGGGGGATCTGTGGATGGCACTGTTATGGGGATCTGTGGATGGCACTGTTATGGGGGATCTGTGGATGGCACTGTTATGGGAGATCTGTGGATGGCACTGTTATGGGGATCTATGGATGGCACTGTTATTGGGGATCTGTGAAGAATACTGTTACAGGGGGGGGATCTGTGGCTGACACTGTTATGGGGGGATCTGTGAAGAATACTGTTACGGGGGGGGGGGATCTGTGGCTGACACTGTTATGGGGGATCTGTGGATGGCACTGTTAAGGATACTGTTACAGGGGGGGATCTGTGGATGGCACTGTTATGGGGATCTGTGGATGGCACTGTTATGGGGGATCTGTGGATGGCACTGTTATGGGGGATCTGTGGATGACACCGTTATGGAGGATCTGTGGATGGCACTGTTATATATGTGCCATCCACAGACCCCCCACCCCATAACAGTGCCATCCACAGACCCCCCCAGCCCATAACAGTGCCATCCAAAGACCCCCCCACCCCTTAACAGTGCCATCCACAGATGTCCCCCATAAACTGTCATCCACAGATTCCCCCCCCCCCACCGCTCCAGTGCTGCAGTATACAAATATAAAATGCCTCATTCAATTGAAAGTGATTAAATATGCCCCCTCACTCCTAATATTACCGTACACCCTAACAGCTTCTGTACAACGCAGGCAGGCCGGGCGGCCGGCACGTCACTCACTGACATCACGTGCCTGCGCCGCCTGCTTCATTCATAAAGTAGGCGGTGGAGGCACGTGACAACAGTCACTGCACTGGCCCCACCGCAATTGCCGGCCCCCAGCTTCTCCTCCCAGTCCCTCCCCGCTCGCTCATACATCGCACCCTGTGATGTAAAAATATCAGCATTCGCCCCATAAGGGCGGGAAAAATGCGTCTTATGGGGCAAAAAATACAGTAGGTTGGGTTCACATCACAATGTTGCCCTACATTTAATATATATGTTTGCAAAAAAAAGATACAAAAGCGTAGTACACTATGCTTTTTCATCCTGCAGATTCAAGTAAGAAAAAAACAATAAGTTAATGTAAATATTTTTTACAACGGAACTCTATGTTGACAGATGCCACTGTATGACATGTGTCTGAGGCATCCGCTTATTGTATACCTTTTTGTATACGTTAAACAGAACACAAAAAAATGAACTTAGCTTTAAATGGGTTTTCTCATCACAGACAATGGGGGCATATCGCTATCATATGCCCCCATTGTCTTATAGGTGCGGGTCCTACCGCCGAGATCCGCACCTATATCGAGAACAGAGCCCCGAAAGTGTCGGAGGGTGCACTGCTCATGCGCAGTCTCTTTCCATTCATTTTCTATGGAGCCACCGAAAATAGCCGAGCGCTGGCTCATCTATTTCTGTCGGCCCATAGAAGTGAATAAGAGTGGTGGCTGGTCATGTGCTGTGCTCTCCCATTCACTTCTATGGGGAGTGCACTTGGTGGTGGCCGGACCGGAGTCCTCCAGCTACCACCTTGTGGGGCTCTGTTCCTGATATAGGTGCTGTCCCAGCGGTCCCACCTATAAGACAATAGGGGCATATCATTGCGATATACCCCAATTGTCTGAGATGAGACAACCCATTTAAGACACCTGAATCAGTGCCCTCTGAACAGAGACTACTCCTAGAGATAGCACCACTGAATCTGTCAGCTCATTCACTAATGGGGCAAGGGGCTTCACTGTGAACTCGTTGAGTAGCAGGCATGGGCTCTTCATGGAGGTGGACCCAGGCACAGGCAAGAGACGGGCCTGGTCTCCTACAGCTGAGATTCAAGCCCCACCTGGCACTTTGCAGCCTAATTTGCATTTCAATCAAACGTATTTGTCTAAAGGTTGGAAACAGCGCTTGCTATAACAAAAGTACAGTTGTGAATACCGCGCAATGCTGACAGATTCCCTTTAAGCGGATTCTTGTTAAAAATTGAGTGGTAGGAAGGATATTACTGCTTCAAACATGAACCTTGTATTCTCTCCTCTGTGTATAGGAAAGGGTTAGACTTTTTTTGATTTTGTGGCTTTAACTTGATGTTTGAGGTCTGCTTTGTATATCATTTATGTTATATTAAGTATGTTCTCAGGTTCCCGTAATGTTGTCAAATCAGTCATTGCCTACAGTAATTTCACCTCCTCGCTGTGTTCTACTCACAAGCTAATACGATATAATGTGCTTTCTCTTCATCAGGGCCGGCCTTAGGTGTTCAGGCGCCCTGTGCGAGCTAACCTTGTGGCGCCCCCCCCCCCCCCCCAAAAAAAAAAATAAAATGCTTGTTGCTGGCATCATGGCATAGGCTGGCTGACTATCCAACCAAGTAGTTACCAGCCCTTACACCCCAAAGGCCGGTGTAATGTTATACTTCCCTAGTTCGTGAGATTTCCCTACCCTCGTCACTTCCGGTCGCACCGGACATGACGTGAGGAGGTGTGCAGCATCGCGCAGGCGCACAACGACAGGTTAGGGAAATTTCACAGCAGCGCATGCGCCAGGAGCCTCGCCGGCGGTTAGGGTAGGGAAAAACTATGGGCCAATTCGCAGTGATCGGATGGATGTTTTCAGCTGAACACCGGCCGACACTGCGCATGCACCGGGAGCCTCACCAGCGGTTAGGGAAGGGAAAAATGTACGTACGGGCCAGTGCTTTTTCCCTACCCTAACCGCTGGTGAGGCCCCCAGCGCATGTCGGCCGGTGTCCAGCTGAGAAAATTAGTTTCCAATGTAGTATTAATAACTAAACAATTAAATAATAAACATATTGCATTGTCTACTTACCACCAGGACAATAAGATGATCTGGACTCTGGCTGCAGTCTGGCTCTGGGGACTCCATTGTCACTCTCATTATTCCCCCCCCCCCCCGCCATCACTCTCATTATTCCCCCCCCAATCACTCTCATTATTTCTCCCCCCCCCATCACTCTCATTATTTCTCCCCCCCCCATCACTCTCATTATTTTTCTCCCCCCCCCATATCACTCTCATTATTTTTCTCCCCCCCCCATATCACTCTCATTATTTCTCCCCCCCCCATCACTCTCATTATTTCTCCCCCCCCCCCCATCACTTTCATTATTTCTCCCCCCCCCCCATCACTCTCATTATTTCTCCCCCCCCCCCATCACTCTCATTATTTCTCCCCCCCCCCCATCACTTTCATTATTTCTCCCCCCCCCCCCATCACTCTCATTATTTCTCCCCCCCCCCCCATCACTCTCATTATTTCTCCCCCCCCCCCATCACTCTCATTATTTCTCCCCCCCCCCCATCACTCTCATTATTTCTCCCCCCCCCCATCACTCTCATTATTTCTCCCCCCCCCCATCACTCTCATTATTTCTCCCCCCCCCCCATCACTCTCATTATTTCTCCCCCCCCCCCATCACTCTCATTATTTCTCCCCCCCCCCCCCATCACTCTCATTATTTCTCCCCCCCCCCCATCACTCTCATTATTTCTCCCCCCCCCCCCCATCACTCTCATTATTTCTCCCCCCCCCCCATCACTCTCATTATTTCTCCCCCCCCCCCCATCACTCTCATTATTTCTCCCCCCCCCCCCATCACTCTCATTATTTCTCCCCCCCCCCCCATCACTCTCATTATTTCTCCCCCCCCCCATCACTCTCATTATTTCTCCCCGACACTCTCATATTTCTCCCCCCCCCCCCCATCACTCTCATTATTTCTCCCCCCCCCCCCCCCCCCCATCACTCTCATTATTTCTCCCCCCCCCCCCCCATCACTCTCATTATTTCCTCCCCACTCTCTTTTCCACCTCTAGTGTAGCGTGGCCGAGCTCTGTTTGATCCGCGGTACAGGAGCATTTGTTTCCTGTACCCGGCCGGACTGACAGGAAGTGCACACTAAGTGAGCACTTCCTGTCAGTCCGGCCGGGTACAGGAAACAAAAGCTCCTGTACCGCGGATCGAACAGAGCTCGGCCACGCTACACTAACAGCACACAGCAGGCGCAGGCAGAGCCTCAGCCATTCAGGCGGCGCAGAATGAGGGGCGCCGCCCGCCGCCCGAAGTTTTTTTTTTTAAAACCGCAACGTGCGCCCCCTGCTGAATACAGGGGAGGGGGCGGGGGCCCGCCCGCCCCGTGGGAAAACATAAGTGCCGCCTCGCCTGCCCATATTACATTGCGGGCTGTCGGCCGCCCGGCGCCCCTGTTGCTATGGCGCCCTGTGCGGCCGCACAGCCCGCACACCCCAAAGGCCGGCCCTGCTCTTCATAAACTTTTATCTCCTCCCAGAATTCATCATTTAATTTCATTAAAGTTTAAAATCCCTTAACAGAATGACTTAATAGCAGAGGATGTGGACGGCATTCTTGGTCATTTATATAGCTGTTTAGAGTTGGATTAAACATGACAACGAGCCTTTCATGATGGGCAAACCTTACTATACCTAGTAGTATGTATAAAAGAAACAGCAAAAAACGGTATAATGTGACTGGAACACAAGGTTCACATCCAGTCAGCTTGAACAAGACGCAAAGATTGCTTTATGACACTTGCAGCCCCAGTCTTATAGAAAATGTTTCACCAGATAGAGACACATATAATTCTTTCTAATCAGTTTAATATTTTCTGGTTACAGATTTTTTAAATCTATTCCCTGAACATGATTATGGAGGCAGCCATCTTGCCTGAGCATTTAGAAAGCATTAAGAAAATTGCCTTCCGGCAGCCACACAGGCTGTGGACACACAATGGTCATGAGCTGACCTCATTGACTTCTACGATAGAGCTTTCTGGGCATGCTGTATGACCTGTGCACAGGCCATTGTACAAGGAAAGAATAGATAAGCTGTGCCAATCAGGTATTGTGAATGTGGAGTGATCTGTAGCCAGCACAAAAACTGGAGGATTTTATGGTTTTTACTTAAATATAGATGTTGACATGAATAATTAAAAATAACATCAACATTTCTTTAAAAATATGTTTAACAAATAAAAATATAAGTTAGCCATTTCACTACCGAGCCACTTTTCACCTTAAATCCCAGGCCGATTTTTGAAAATCTGACATGCATCACGTTATGTGGTAATAACTTTGGAACCCTTTTACTTATCCAAGCCATTCTGATATTGTTTTCTCGTGACACATTGTACTTCATGATAGCGGTAAATTTCAGTCGATATGTATCACCTTTATTTATAAAATAATCCAAAATTTACCAAAAATTTGAAAAAATTCACAATTTTCTAAATTTGAATTTCTCTTCTTTTAAGACAGATAGTAATACCTCATAAAATAGTTATCAATCAACATTCCCCATATGTCTGCCTTATGTTGGCATGATTTTGTAAATATCATTTTATTTTTTTTAGGACGTTAGAAGGCTTCGAATTTTAGAAACATTTTTTCAAATTTTTTGAAGTACCAATTTAGTTGTAAAGTGATTTTAAGGGGCTTATGTAATGGAAACCACCATTAATGACCCAATTTTAGAAACTACACCCCTCAAATTATTTAAAACTGATGTTACAAACTTTGTTAACCCTTGAGGTGTTCCACAAGAATTTAGGTAATATGGAGGTGAAATTTCAAAATGTCCATTTTTTTGTAGATTTTTTTTGTTAATCATTTTTTTCTTGCAACACAGCAAGGGTTAACAGCTAAATAAACCTCAATATACATTACTCTTATTCTGCAGTTTACAGAAATACCCCATATGTGGTGGTAAACTGCTCTATGGGCATGTGCCAGTGGTCAGAAGGAAAGCAGCGCCATATGGATTTCATAGACAAATTTTGCTAGAATGGTTTTTAGGCACCATTTTGGAAACTACACCCCTTAAAGAATATATTAGGGGGGTACTGAGCACTTTGACCCCCTAAGCGTTTTACGGAATTTGAAAACACTTGACTGTGAAAATGAAAAGTTTCATTTCTTCCAATAAAATGTTGCTTTAGCCCCAAAGTTTTCATTTTCATAGGGGTAAAAGGAGAAAAAGCACCCCATGATTTGTTCCCCATTTTCTCCTGAATACATATGTGGTAAACTGCTGTGGGGGCTCATGGCAGGACTCAGAATAGAAGGAGCGTCATATGGTTTTTGCAGCGCAGATTTTGATGGATTGGTTTATGGGTGCCATTAGTTTTAATTTTTTTAGTGATTGTCTTTTGTGGGGGCTCATTTTTTGCGGGATGAGGTGATGTTTTTTCTGGTACCATTTTGGGGTACATGAGACTTTTTGATCGCTTGGTGACAAAAAATGGCTGCTTTGGCATAGTTTTTTTATTTTTTACAGCATTCACCTGAGGGGGCATCTCATGTGATATTTTATAGAGCAGGTTGTTACGGACGTAGCAATACCCAAAGTGTCTATTATTTTTATTTATTTTTTCAGTTTTACACCAGGGATGTACATAGAAATCACTGGGCCCCATGGCAGGAATCTGAATTGGGCCCACTTGTGAGTGACCCATTGCACCCCTTAGGGTATGTGCACATCTACTGCAGAGGTTCCAGCAGAAACCTCAGTTGCAGATTCTGGCAAAAACAAAGCGCAAAACAATCTTGAATGTGAATGGGATCTGGCAGGTGCCAGCAGTGTTTAGCATATACTGGATCTGGCGATTCTGGAATTCTGCTGGTGGCTGGAACAGAATACTGAAATCTGATGCAAGTTATTACCTAGCCTTACCCGATGAATTGTGCCCACTGCTGCTACTTTTTATATAGTGTGCCATCCTTCCCCCATGGACTGTACCTGCTGCTGCTGCTTCACCTCCTCCCCAATGCTGACTTACAGTTTGTGCTGCTGGCAGAGAGCAGTCAGGGCTTGGGGCAGATCTTCACCAATCTGGTCTGGACGCCGGAGGATCAGGTCAGGTCCAGAATGGTCAGTCAGGTCACAGTGTGACATGTGCAGGCAGAGGAACAGGACAGGGACATTTTACAAAGTGCAGACACAGAAAAATAAAGGATTTAATCTAGTCACAACTGATGTTTCTCTGACTTCTGCAGAACCTCCTAATACACACCTCACCTGCTACAGAACCTCCTAATACACACGTCAGCTGCTACAGAACCTCCTAATACAGATCTCAGCTGCTGCAGAAACTGATAATACACAACTCAGCTACTGCAGAACCTCATAATACACACCTCAGCTGCTACAGAACCTCCCAATACACACATCAGCTGCTGCAAAACCTCCCAATACACACCTCAGCTGCTGCAGACCCTCCTAATACACGCCTCAGCTGCTACTGAACCTCATAATACACACCTCAGCCACTACAGAACATCATAGTACACACCTCAGCTGCTGCAGAACCTCCTAACACACACCTCAGCTGATGCAGAACCTCCTAATACACACCTCAGCTGTTGCAGAACCTCATAATACACACCTAATGCCGCTACAGAACATCATAGTACACACCTCAGCTGCTGCAGACCCTCCTAACACACACCTCAGCTGACGCAGAACCTTCTAATACACACCTCAGCTGCTACAGAACCTCCTAATACACATCTAAGCTGCTACAGAACCTCCTAATATACACCTGAGCTGTTGCAGAACCTCCCAATACACACCTCAGCTGCTGCAGAACCTCCTAATACACACATCAGAAGATCCAGCGGTCATGGTCCATATCGGAACCTATGACAAAGTTAGAGATAGGACCTCAAAGGTAGTATTTTCCAAAATACTGCCTGTACCACGAGCCACACAAGAAAGGCAGCGGGAGATTAGGGAGATTAACAAGTGGCTCAAGAACTGGTGTAGGAAGGAGCAGTTTGGGTTCCTGGAGAACTGGGCCGACTTTTCTATCGGATACAGGCTCTATCGTAGGGACGGGCTGCACCTCAATGGGGAAGGGGCAGCTGTGCTGGGGAGAAAGATGGCTAGAAGGTTGGAGGAGTGTTTAAACTAGGGACTGGGGAGGAGGGTAATTACATTATAGGAGGGGAAGATAGTGCAGATAGAGACCGGGGGCAAGGTAGTGGGACTGGGGAAGGATTGGAAGGAGGGACTAGAACAGTTCAGAAGGAAAGGTGTAGGGTAAAAAATATATATAAACCTCTCAAATGTATGTATATTAATGCCAGAAGCCTGACTAATAAAACTGGGGAGCTGGAATTAGTGATGTGTAAGGAGAACTATGACATAGTGGGAATAACTGAGACATGGCTGAATGATAGCTATGACTGGGCAGTTAATGTACAAGGTTACAGTCTGTTTAGAAAGGATCGTCAAAACCGGAGAGGGGGAGGGGTTTGCCTTTATGTAAAAATATAAGTGAGGAACATGAATATGTGGAGTCACTGTGGGTAGAGATACATGGAGCTAAAAATAACAATAAATTACTAATAGGAGTTTACTATAAACCACCTAATATGCCAGAGTCCACAGAAAATCTACTACTAAACGAGATAGACAAGGCGACAAATCATAATGAGGTGGTTATTATGGGGGACTTCAACTACCCAGATATAGACTGGGAAACTGAAACTTGTATATCTCATAAGGGAAACAAGTTCTTGGCAATAACCAAAGACAATTACCTCTCCCAACTGGTTCAGGACCCGACTAGAGGGATGGCCATACTGGACTTACTATTAACCAATAGGCCTGACAGAACAACAGATGTGCAGGTTGGGGGACACCTGGGAAATAGTGACCATAAAGTAATAACCTTCCAATTATCATTCAAAAGAGCGTTTCTACAGGGAGGAACAAAAATAAAAAAATACTTCAAAAAAGCTAAATTTAGCCAACTAAGAGAGGCCATAGGCCTAACTAACTGGGACAAAGTCCTCAAAAATAAAAATGCAGCCACAAAATGGGATATCTTTAAAAACATGTGAGAGGTACATACCGTATGGGAATAAAAGGTTAAGGAACAAAAAGAAACCAATGTGGATAAATAGAACTGTAAGGAAAGCAATAAATGACAAAAAGAAAGCATATAAATCACTAAAACAGAAGTGTAGCACGGAAGCACTGAAAAACTATAAGGAAAAAAATAGAACATGTAAAAAACTAATAAAAGCGGCCAAACTAGAGAGATTAATTGCCAAAGAGAGTAAAACTAACCCTAAAATGTTCTTCAATTATATAAATGTTAAAAAGTATAAATCTGAAGGTGTCTGCCCTTTAAAGAGTAATGAGGGGGGAGTCGCAGAGAGCGACGAGGAGAAAGCAAAGCTGTTAAATATTTTTTTCTCCAATGTATTCACTGAGGAAAATAAACTGTCAGATGACATGCAGAATGTAAAAATAAATTCCCCATTAAAAGTGTCCTGTCTAACCCAGGAAGAAGTACATCAGCGACTTAAAAAGATTAAAATAGACAAATCGCCAGGACCGGATGGCATACACCCCTGTATCCTAAGGGAATTAAGTAATGTCATAGCCAGACCCTTATTTCTGATATTTGCAGACTCTATACTGACAGGGAATGTCCCACAGGATTGGCGCATGGCAAATGTGGTGCCAATATTCAAAAAGGGTCCAAAAACAGAGCCTGGAAACTATAGCCCGGTAAGTTTAACATCTGTTGTGGGTAAACTGTTTGAAGGTTTTCTGAGGGATGCTATATTAGAGCATCTCAACGGAAATAAGCAAATAACGCCATATCAGCATGGCTTCGTGAGGGATCGGTCATGTCAAACTAGTTTAATCAGTTTCTATGAGGAGGTAAGTTCTAGACTTGACAGCGGCGAATCAATGGATGTTGTATATCTGGACTTCTCCAAAGCATTTGACACTGTACCATATAAAAGGTTAGTATATAAAATGAGAATGCTCGGACTTGGAGAAAACGTCTGTATGTGGGTAAGTAACTGGCTCAATGATAGAAAACAGAGGGTGGCTATTAACCGTACACACTCAGATTGGGTCACTTTCACTAGTGGGGTACCTCAGGGGTCAGTATTGGGCCCTATTCTCTTCAATATATTTATTAATGATCTTGTAGAAGGCTTGCATAGTAAAGTATCAATTTTCGCAGATGACACTAAACTGTGTAAAGTAATTTACGCTGATGAGGACAGTATACTACTACAGAGGGATCTGGATAGATTTGAGGCTTGGGCAGATAAGTGGCAGATGAGGTTTAACACTGACAAATATAAGGTTATGCACATGGTAAGGAATAATGCAAGTCACCCGTACATACTAAATGGTAAAACACTCGGTCACACTGACATGGAAAAGGATCTAGGAATTTTAATAAACAGCAAACTAAGCTGCAAAAACCAGTGTCAGGCAGCTGCTGCCAAGGCCAATAAGATAATGGGTTGCATCAGAAGGGGCATAGATGCCCGTGATAAGAACATAGTCCTACCACTTTCAAATCGCTAGTCAGACCACACATGGAGTACTGTGTACAGTTCTGGGCTCCTGTAAACAAGGCAGACAAATTTTTTATTCCCCTAAAGTGGGGAAAATTGGCTTCTACCTCACAGTTTTTTGTTTTGTTTTTTGCCTTCCTCTGGATCAACTTGCATGATAACAGGTCGAACTGGATGGACAAATCAGCTGCTACAGAACCTCCCAATACACACTTCAGCTGTTGCAGAACCTCCTAATACACACCTAAGCTGCTACTGAACCTCATAATACACGCCTCAGCTGCTATAGAACCTCCTAATACACACCTCAGCTACTGCAGAACCTCCTAATACACACCTCAGCTGCTACAGTACCTCCCAATACACACCTCAACTGCTGCAGAACCTCCCAATACACACCTCAGCTGTTACAGAACCTCCCAATACACACTTCAGCTGCTACCAAACCTCATAATACACACCTCAACCGCCACAGAACATCATATTACACACCCTCAGCTGCTGAAGAACCTCGTATTACACACCTCAGCTGCTACAGAACCTCCTAATACACACCTCAGATGCTGCAGAACCTCCCAATACATACCTCAGCTGCTATAGAGCATCATAGTACACACCCTCACCTGCTGCAGAACCTCCTAATACACACCTCAACTGCTACAGAACCTCCTAATACACACCTTAGCCGCTACAGAACATCATAGTACACACCCTCAATTGCTGCAGAACCTCCTAACACACACCTCAGCTGATGCAGAACCCCATAATACACATCTCAGGTGCTGCAGAACCTCCTAATACACAGCTCAGCTGCTATAGAACCTCATAATACACACCTCAGCTACTGCAGAACCTCCTAATACACACCTCAGCTGCTGCAGAACCTTATAATACACACCTCAGCTGTTGCAGAATCTCATAATAAACATAAGACCTCAGCTGCTGCAGAACCTACTAACACACCTCAGCTGCTACAGAACCTCCTAATACACACCTCAGCTGCTGCAGAACATCATAATATGATGCTAGAGAACATATTAGGTTTTGGTCACATCTATGATTAGGGCCTCAGTCGCAGATCAGTTCATAAATAGGGATGAGCGGACCCGTAGATGTTCTGGTTCACCGGGCTCTGCCGAACGTCGGGTAAAAGTTTGGGTTTGGGACCCGAACTTGACTCTAACTCTAACCCGATCCCCATTTAGGTCAATGGGGACTCGAACTTTGGTGCACTAAAATTGCTGTAAAATAGTCATAGTAAGAGTTAGAGGTCTGCAAAAGGAAGCAAAATGGGGTAAGAGCAGGACAATTGCCCTGCAAACAAATGTGGATAGGGAAATGACTTAAAATAACATCGAATATATAAAAAAAAAATAATAATAATCTTGAACTAGGAGGCGGAGGTCAAAGTGGAGGAGGAGGTTGAGCAGGAGGTAGACGTGACAAGTCCTGTGGGATCCATGCCTGGTTCATTTTAATAAACGTGAGCTTGTCCACGTTGGCTGTGGACAGGCGGCTGCGCTTGTCTGTGATCACGACCCTGCCATGCTAAACACACGTTCCGACAATACACTTGCAGCTGGGCAGTCCAGCACCTCCAAGGTGTAAAGGGCAACCTCAGGCCATGTGCCCAATTTAGAGACCCAGAAGTTGAATGGGGCAGACCCTAGCTGGTGGTACTGGTTGTTGTGGTGTGCTGACAAAGCTTTTCCACATTTCCGCCATTCTAACCCTCCCTTCTGAGGTGCTGGCGCTGCCCCAACTGCATTGGCAACCTCTTCCTCCTCCTCTGCCTTCGCCTTGTGCTTCCACTGAGCCCCCGCTGTCAGGTGGGAATGCATCTTCCGATCACGCTCTAGTGACGGAATTTAGAATGGCACATTGTCCTTGTAGCGGGGATTCAGCAGGGTGGCCACCCAGTAATCAGCACTGGATAGAATGTGGGCAACTCGGCAGTCGTTGCGCAAGCACTGCAGCATGTAGTCGCTCATGTGTGCCAGGCTGCCCAGAGGCAACGACAAGGCGTCGTCTGTGGGAGGGGTATCATCTGTGTTCTCTGTATCCCCCTAGCCATGCTCCAGTGATGCCCATGAGCTGCTTTGGGTGCCACCCTGCTGTGAACACGGTTCCTCCTCCTCATCATACTCCAGAACTGTGTCCTGGCTGGACAGTTGTGTACCTGGCCTCTGTTGGTGCAGGAACTCACCCTCCGAGTCACTTGTGAATGACTGGCCTGATAACTGTGAAAATGATCCCTCTTCCTCCTCCGCCACATTCTCTTCCATCATCGCCCGAAGTGTTTTTTCAAGGAGACATAGAAGAAGGATAGTAATGCTGAGGACAGCATCATCAGCACTGCCCGTGTTGGTGGAGTACTCAAAGCAGCACAACATGGCACACACGTCCCGCATGGAGGCCCACTCGTTGGTGGTGATGTGGTGCTGTTCTGCAAAGCGACCCATGCGTGCTGCAGCTAAAACTCCACTATCGCCTGCTGCTGCTCACACAGTCTCTCCAGCATGTGCAAGGTGAAGTTCCACTTTGTGGGTATGTCTCATATGAGACAGTGAGCGGAAAGGCCAAAGTTACGCTGCAGTGCAGACAGGCGAGCAGCAGCAGGGTGAGAATGCCGAAAGCGCGCACAGACGGCCCACACTTTCTGCAGCAGCTCTGACATATCGGGGTAATTTTTCTGGAATCTCTGCACCACCAAATTCAGCATATGCGCCAGGCAAGGGATGTGCATCAAACCGGCTAGGCCCAGAGCTGCTACAAGATTTTGCCCATTATCGCACACCACCAGGCCGGGCTTGAGGCTCAGTGGCACCAACCACTCATCGGTCTGTTCTTCCATGCCCGTCCACAGCTCCTGCGTTGTTTGGGGTTTTTCCCCCAAACTTTGAGTTTCAAAACAGCCTGTTGTCATTTCCCCCTGGCTGTGCTGAAGTTGCTGGTGCAGGTGTTACGCTGACCGGATGAGAAGGTGGTAGAGGAGGAAGTGGAGTAGGAGGAGGCAACGAGAAATGTCCTGCAATCCTCAGTGGCTTAAGGACATGCACCAAACTGCTATCTGCCTCAGGCCCATCGGTGGAGTTGTAGAAATATTAATAGTTGTAATCCACTCTCCAATGTCTTTGTGTAAGGAAAGGTAAAAATATCAATCGCAGTCAGCCAAAGGTGTTTTCATGTTAAGTTCTGCTGAGCATCTGCCCCGCCCTGCTCAGTCTGTTCACTTTTATTTACTCACAAAAGGTGTAAAAGGGGCTGGCCCAAAACAAGGGAACAGGAAGTGATGACATACAGGAAGTGATGACATAGGAAGACAAGACACCATCATTTAGAATACTCTAGCCAATACAATAATCTACCATTACCACTGGAGCTAATTTTATCCAGCCTTGCTCAGTGATCAATGCCAGATAAAATTACTATGATCCTCATGCATGTTTATTTTCAGGACAACGTCATTATCTCCAGCGGCTGAGACCCTAACCCTAAAATTTCCACAACAGTGGTTATGTGGACCTTGCCACAGATGGCAGTGCACACCTGATTTTGTCCGCCACTTGGTTGTGCAGGGCAGGGCAGGGATGGCTCTCCTGGAAAAAGTAATGGCGGCCGGGAACCACGTACTGTGGGACAGCCACCGCCATAAGGTTTTTAAAAGTCTCCGTCTCCTTTTTTTTTTTGGGGAAGCGTGATGACGTGAACACGTCACGTTTCACTCTCTCCTGCTGGCCTCCTCCCCCTCCATGCCCCCTGCTCCGTCCTGTTCCGATCCAGAGCGCTGACTGAGCGCTGACTGCCTCAGCGTGCCGCCATGTTTCAGTGCCGTTAGCTGTCCTGGAGTGCCGGGGGTCCTGCGACTTACCTATCGATCTGGCTGCTGGCTCTCCCTTCCGGCCCCTGGCTTCGGTTCCTGCCGCTGGTCTGCTCCTCTGTGCTCTGTGCTCCTGGGTCTCGTCTCGTCCGGATCTTCCGTCTCCCCTCTCGGCTGCCCTCTCTCTTCTGTGGTGTGGTGTGTGCTCGGGTCGGCACGCTCTGCTCAGCTGCTCATCAGCTTCCTGGTCCGTTTGCTGTTGGCTCCCTCTGCTGGTGATCGGTGGGATTTTTCCACTTTTTTTTTTTTTTTTTTTCTCTTCTCTTCTCTTCATTTGAAAATCGGTTTTGCCTGCAGTTTCCTCCCTCCCGAAGTGGCCACCTGTCATCTGGATCTCTTGTCATCCCGAGGATCCTTGCCTACCTCGCTGGGTCACGTGAGAAACCAATTATCGCGACTTTATTGTATTGTAACCTGCTACTCGACTAACTTGACTAACTTGACTAAGTCCGGCTGCTCAGAGTCGGAACTTGGTGCTCCCCCTCCCTGCGCGATGGTGGAGAGGGAAGGATGAAGGGGTGAATAGAGGGATAAGAGAGGAAAGGAAAAGGCTAATAAAGAGAAGTAAAAAGGGAGGAATAGGAGCAGAGGGGAAAGAAGTAAAGGGGATACAAAGAAGAGTGCAAACTAAAGCAAAGAAAAAGAGAGGGAGGGGGAAGGAAAAAAAATAAAAGAAATGGCCCCAAAACGACGGTCGATTGACTCCACTGCAACAAAGTTGGGCTCTAAGACCCCAGAGAATAAAATCGATAAGTTCTTGAAGTCACCCTTCCTAAATGAAAAGAACTCAGCCAAAACAAAGTCCTCTGCTAATCTGAAAAAATCCGCTAAAACTCCCCAAACCGATGAATTCTTTGAGGATGGGTTAGTGGAGGTAGATCAGGTAGCAGGGGGGGAAGATCTATCTGCACAGATGCGAAATGAACAGGATCCTTCCGTTCTGGATAAAATTCTCTCGGCTGTAGAGCACAATGGCACTCTAGTGCAGGAGATGTCTATCCAACTAGGGACGGTACAGAGCGACATTTCCGCAATAAGAGAGAATTTGGTAAAGATCCGCGAGCGAGTCGTTAATGTGGAAAAAATAGTGGACTCTTTGCAAACCGATATTAACATGCTAAAATCTAAAACTTTGTCTCTTGCCTCAGAAAATCAAGCACTACAAAATAAGCTAGAGGACTTCGAAAATAGGTCAAGGCGAAACAACGTCCGCATAATTGGTTTCCCAGAAGGAGTGGAAGGCCGATACTTAGAGGAACAACTTAAAGATGTGGTCTTGCACAACTTAGGCAGTGACTATTTTTCTTCCATGTTTCAGATAGAAAGAGCCCATCGTATCCCAGGAGGGAAACCTATTCCAGGGAGGCCGCCGCGAGCAATCTTAATGAAAGTATTATCATCCATGGATAGAGATATGATACTGAAAAGAGCAAGAGAATGTACTCCTGTTGAGTACCAGGGCACTAGGTTGCTCTTTTTTCCTGACTTTGCTCGGCAGACTCAGGAAAAAAGAAGAAACTTCATAGAGATAAAGAAACGCCTGGCATCAAAGGGGATTAAATATTCCTTACAGTATCCAGCGAAACTAAGAGTGATCCATAATGGGACTTCTCTTTTTTTTGAATCACCACAGCAAGCGCTGGACTGGATGGAGCAAGGGGATATTTGAAATCGGGCACTATTATAATTGAAATGTTGGGGGGGGGATGGAGCGGGGGAGGGGGAGATTGGCTTGAGGTTAGAGGTTCGCTGATCGGGCGGATCAATAGAGAGGGGGGATGGGGGGGAAAGGGGAGGGGGGAAAGGGAACCCACCTTGCAGGTAGGGGTGTCTTTTTTTTTTTTTTTTTTTTTTTTTCCCTTTGTTTGTCCCGTGTCTGTTTCCGTAGCAGTGAAGGATGGCCACTAGAATTGTAACTTGGAATGTTAGAGGGCTCGGGGAAAGAGTCAAAAGGCAAGCTATTATGGATGCATTAAAAAGATACCTTCCAGCAATTATCTGCATAGTAGAAACTCACCTTACTAAAGAAACTGTGTCCCGTTTGACAACGGGATGGTATTCTCAATCTTACCATTCCACCTTTAGCAGTTCCTCTAGGGGCGTTTCAGTTCTGATTCATAATTCTGTAGATTTTATTCTTATAGAATCCTACATAGATGATCAGGGCAGATTCATCTTTCTGTACGGTAAGCTGCATGGGCATAGTTATATTCTTGCCTTTTTCTATATACCTCCGCCTTTTTCAATGTACCCATTGACTCAGCTGATGCTTTTCTCTGAAAGGAGGCCAGAATGCCGGTTAGTCCTGATGGGGGACTTTAATGCGGTTATGGACCCCAACAGAGATAGATTTACATTAGACGTAGATCGAGGGAGGAATTCATGTAATTCACCGCTGCCACAGTTTTGCTCGGAGGTTGGAGTGGTGGATATATGGGAACATCTTGGCGGAGGAAAGAGAGTATACTCTTGTGTTAGCCGGGGTGGTAGAGCAATGTCTAGGATTGATTTAGCATTTACTAATGAGAGCAACTTGCGTAATATCCGGAAGATACGATATGGGGTAAGAACAGTTTCGGACCACTCGCCCGTACTGGTTGAGGTTTGCATAGGGGAGAACAAGGATAGCAGGGGGTTAGGATTTAAGCTAAATCCATACTGGCTTACTATTATGGATAACCCTGAGCCTATTAAACTATTGATATCCTCCTTTTGGGAGGTGAACTTCCCCTCTGCTGACATCAATATAGTATGGGACGCCCTGAAAGCATATTTGAGGGGGGTGTTTATAAGTGAGATTGCTGCAGCAAAGAGAACATTTAAGAAAAAAGAGGAGGAACTGGTCAAAGCTGCTGCAGACACAACTGCACGATTTACCAGCCAACCTTCCGAGTATAACAGGGAAGAGATGCAGAAGGCCAGTTGTTTTTTGGAGAAATATATAATAGAGAAAGCAAACCATAGAGTCTTCTTTAAGGGCCTAAAATATTTTTCGGAGTCCGGACGCCCTGGTAAGCTTTTAGCCAGGATAATTACACAACAAGATAAGAAAAATCAATCTATTGTCTCGATTCGCAACACAGAGGGGGAAATTACAACAGACCCAGAAGGAATTAGGGATGCTTTTTTAAAATATTTCTCCCACATATATAGTTCCTCTCTCGGCTTGTCATCCGATCTGGCGGCGCAGTTCTTGGAGAGGATTCCACTTTCTACTTTAAGTGAAGCCCAAATAGAGTATCTGGAAGAGGAGTTGTCTCTTTCGGAGCTCCAGGAGGCCTTGGGGTCCATCTCGGGGAACTCGTCGCCAGGGATGGATGGCCTTCCATACGAGGTTTACCGTAAGTACAGTGATGTGATTCTTCCCCAGCTACTAGAGGTTTTTTCCCAAGCAACACAGGGAGGGGGTCTACCTTGTTCTATGATGGAAGCTCTTATTGTTTTAATTCCCAAAAAGGATAAAGACCCGATAGAAATGAGTTCCTATAGACCAATTTCTTTACTAAATACTGATGCTAAGCTACTATCAAAAGTTTTGGCTAGGAGGCTTTCGCGGGTTATATCCACCATTATCCACCCAGATCAAAATGGCTTTATGCCAAAGAGAGGCACCCATCATAATTTGCATAGGTTATTTATGAATATTCAGTCCCCGGGGTGCGGCTCCCGCTCCATCCTGTCGTTGGATGCTACAAAAGCCTTCGACAGGGTGGAGTGGATTTTTCTCTGGGAGGTGATGAAAAAAATGGGTTTTGGTCCGAGATTTATGTCGATGGTGCAGTTATTATATGGCTCTCCAGTTGCCAGGATTAGGATTAATGACAAGATCACTGAGAGTTTTTCCCTAGGAAGAGGCACTCACCAAGGATGCCCTCTTTCCCCCCTCTTGTTTAATATTTATATTGAACCCTTAGCAGTTAGTATTAGGCAAGACTCGCAGGTGTCTGGCTTCGGTGTAATGGGGAAGCATGATCGTGTATCCCTCTATGCAGACGATATCTTGGTTTTTGTCCATCAAACAGAAACCACTCTTCCTCGAATAATGGATTTGGTGGGCTCTTTTTCTGCTCCGTCTGGTTTGCAGATTAACTGGGAGAAGACTGTTCTCCTCCCTATAGATGAGTTGCGAGGCGACTGGGACAATCAGCTAACAATCTCTGATTCAATAAAATACCTGGGGATTTCAGTTTCTGTCAAACCTCAAGAATACCTTCAACTCAATTTGATTCCCCTGTTGAAAAAGCTGAGGGCCAAAATTAAGATATGGCAAAAAATCTTGCCCGCAAGAGCGGATAGAATCTCTCTAATAAAAATGGTAGTGCTGCCCCAGGTTCTTTATGTCCTTCGCAACTCGCCTGTATGGATCACGGACAAGTATTTTAGATTGATAGAGCGGATGCTGAACGATCTATTATGGGGGAGGAAGCGCGTGAGACTGAAGGCACTCTATTTTTCCATGCCCTATAATCAGGGAGGTCTTAACCTCCCTTATTTTAAGGGCTATTTCGTGGCCTCTCAACTTAGTTTTTTTAATGATTGGGAAAGTAGCCATTTCTGCAACAGAGCGGTGAAAGACTCAGGTTTTTCAGATTTTTTTACTGTACTGGAGTCTGATTATTTATCAAATCCACAGATTGGGTATACACTCTTTTGCAGAATGGCTATAAAGACGTGGCTGGTTATAAGGAGCTGGTGTGGAGTCAAGGCATCACTTATCTGTACTCCATTGTGGCACAACTCAAAGCTCTTGGAGTTAGGGGATTTGGGTTGTTGCCAGTATTGGAGGACTAAGAATGTTCAATACTTATATCAGGTGGTCAGCGGCGGACAAATCCTGTCCCCGACGGAGCTAAGGCAAAGAACAAACCTGGGCGAGGTGGCTTGGTATGCATACTTTCAATTGAGGTCAGCACTTTCTAGTACTTTGAATAGTCACCTTCTTTCTATAGATACTCCCCAATTTTTACATGATTTACTCTGTAAAAAAGTTGTCACAAGAATTAAGATATCACACTGTTATAGACACTTAATGAAAGGATTTTTTTTGGGTGTTCTTTCTCCAGGACAAAGATCCTGGTCTTCTGTACTTCTAGAGATGGGTTCTCCAGATTGGGAGAATATAGGGGAAAGCTTAAAATTTGTTTCACACAACTTTAATCACACTGTTGTACAATTTAATATTTTGCACAAAATATATGTGACACCGCTGTGGTTATATAGGAGAGGACTTAGAGCCTCCTCTGACTGCCCACGCTGTCGCGATTCCGAGGCGGATCATTTACATCTGTTTTGGGACTGCCCAATGGTGAGCAGCTATTGGAGATCGGTCCAAATTAACTTGGCTCGTAAACTTAATATTGCTATTCCTCTGTCCCCCAGGATATGGGTCCTGGGAGATTTATCAGAGGTCAATTACCAGCCTATAAAACGCCAACTATTGATTAAAGTAATGTTTTTGGCCAGGCTTCTCATTTCCAGATTATGGTTTTCCTCTTCTGCTCCAGACTGCAACCATTGGTTAAGCTTGGTTGAGAAAGTGAAAAGTTATGAGAGGATTTTGTATAAACAAAGAGGATCCTATCTAAAGTGGGGCAAACTGTGGGCAGACTGGGACAAGCTTAAATAATTAATCTGGGTTATTTTCTTTTTTTTTTTTTTTTTTTTTTCCTTCCTGCAAGGTGGGGGGGGGGGGGGGGGCTGGGCGGGGTGGGTTGGGAATGATCCTATTGGTCCGGTCTTTTCTATATGAATTATAAATAGTAAAGGAGGTGAAGTTGCACTTGGGAACTGGAGTATCTCTAGGAATGCTGGGGGATGGCAGGACCTTCCGCCATTAAACAACGGTTAAATTCTTTTTAAAACGAACCAAAATGTTTAATTGAACCACTACACTGTGCCGGTTATGGGTGGGGATCCGGGGCCCGGGATATTGGGCAGCCCGGCGAATGGGTGTGCCCTAGGACGCGGCTCTCTCTGACAGACATGTGGCTCGACTGCAGGCAGTGATATGACACAGGTTGTATGGGTACCAAGAGGTGTTCTCTTAGCGGGACAGAGCCGGTTTTAGGTAATGCTTATGTCTACATCTTCCCTAAATGCCGGTGATCACCGAGTGATACTCGAGCTGAGTCCCTTTATATGCGAGACACTGGTGTGGACATATGTGAGCTACGGTTAAGTCGGGCATTAAACTCTCAATTTAACTACATGGGGATGAGGCAGCAAAATATGCAAGAAGTTCCTTCTCTACTGCGATGGAAGACTGCTGGACCCCCAAATTTGTTTTATGAAATGCTTGCGATCAAAGATCGCAGTAGGCCCGCTACGTACGGTTAATGTGAGCACTGGATGAATGGTTACATGTTGGTCAATCCTGTCAATTTCCCGCCTATGATCGGGGGAGAGAGCGCGGGGCGCGCGCTCGCTCCCTGGCTGTCACCCGGGCTGAGGGCCCCTAACCTTTTTTCCCCTCTATAGATAACAATATGTCAAGTGGGATGCTCTGTGTGTTTGTTTTGCCTATTAGGCTGTGAATGGCGGACGTATCCTGCCTTTCCCCCAGCAAGCGAGATCTCCATTTTTACTTTTTTTTGTCTCCATAAGCATGGATACTTGCATGAAATTATTCTTAATCATGTTGCAAATCACAAATTTACGGACTGAAGGATTTTATAATATTATAATTGTAATATGGATATGAATTTTTGCATTATAAATTAATAAAACATATTTAAAAAAAAAAAAAAAAAAGTCTCCGTCTCCACCAGACGGAATCACAGCATTTCAAAGGCCAGGAATTCAGGGCCAGGGATTGCTTATGGGTAGGGGGGTACTTCCTCTTTCTCTCCAGTGTTTGGGGGACGGATAGCTGAACACTTCCATGGGACAGATTAACTATATTAATTTCCCTGTCACGGATGCAGTGCAGGTGTACCTCACACAAAAAATAAGTATATGTCACCCATCAAACTAACAGACATATTAACTATATAAATTTCCCGGTCACGGATGCAGTGCAGGTATACCTCACACCAAAAATGGGTATATGTCACTCACCGATCTAACTGACAGATTAACTATAGTAATTTCCCTGTCACGGATGCAGTGCAGGTGTACCTCACCACAAAAATGGTTATATGTTACCCACCGAACTAACAGACAGATTAACTATTATATTTTTGTGTCAGGGGTGCAAAGCTGGCGTATTGCACCCACAAAAAAAATCACTATAGGTCACCCACATAATAAATAGCCAGATAAGATTCCTAACACTCTCCCTCACTTTAGCTGCCTGCTTCCTGTCCTGATGGGCGGTGCTACACATGATCCAGCTTGTAGAGAGGCTGGGTTACATGGTGCACCGGCCAATCACAGCCATGCCATTACTAGGCATGGCTGTGATGGCTTCTATGTGCCCACAGCCTAAAAGCTTGTTGATTAGCTGCCTTGCAGCCTTTCAACAATCTTTATTAAATGCCTGAACACCGAACTCGAACCTGAACTTTTGCTGCAAAGTTCGGGTTCGGGTCTGGGTACCCGAACTCACAAAGTTCGGTACGGACCAGAACTTTGCAGTTCGGGTTCGCATAAGACTCGTCATAAATGCTGGACACAACTTTATAGCCTGGCAGATGGAAACCAGTCAGATCTCATCAAAGTGAGCGGGATCCTTCAGGTGTTGTCGTCCATGAAGTGCCAGATCCGGAACTACGTTGATTTTCATTGTTGTGCTCCTATGACAGGGCAGAACCGTGAACGTCACCAGCACAGATGTGAACAAAGCCTAATACACACCTCAGCTGCGGCAGAACATTATAATAGTGACAAGAGAAATACAACTCTCATCATCACCATTGTTATTGTTGGAAATTAGGGGGCAACACAGGGAGAGGTACAATGGAGATAACTACAACTCCCAGCATGTCCAGGCTTTTATTATTGGATATAAGTGGATATTACACAGAGAGAGTATAAGTCCAGGTTCACATCACTGTTTAGTGATCAGTCAGAAGAACAGAAAAATAAAGAAAAAAACAGATCCTGTATTTCAAGCGTCAGTTCTGTTAAAGATGTATGAATTTTATTCTATATTTTTGGTATATCTAGGACTGTAATGAGTTAACTTTTTTCTTTTCCAAGTGCCTTCCTCCCACCCCTCTCTTTGTTTCAAGACTGGAGAGGAGAGGGGGAAGTGTCTGATTTCTCATCTTTCTACAGGTGTCCCATAGAGTGTGGTGGAATGCGTAAGCCAATCATATGGCTTGATGATATGTATATATTATTCACTGCCTATAGAGAAGCACCTCTTTGAAGTGTCACATATGACGTAGGCAGTATTCTTGTTAGAATAAACTCCATTACAAAATGGCGATGGTAACCAGATGTTTACATTAGTTCACATTCCAAAGTAGGACCCAGTGCGCAGAAGCCAGGGTGCTATCTCCTCTCTCTTATCTCTTCTTCCTTTTTGACCAATGAAGCAATGTTTTAAGCCTCAGTGAGGACTGCCCTCTTCTGAAGATGTATATACGCTTACCTCATGTAATAAAAGTTAGAGATTGTTTTGACCAACTTCTGTGTCAGTGACCAGTCTCTCAGCCACGCGTGGATATTAACCCCCTGGGGGTACATTGATTTGGAACACCAGAGTGTATCTTAAATGCCCTAATTTAGGGCGGTTTCAACAGTTCTGCACATTTGGCATCCGTTTATGCCATTTCTATCTGAGTTCCGTTATTTTAGACGGAAAAAAAGGCCTGCACGCAAAACTGAAAACTAAACGTGATGTGAACCCAGTCTAAGAAGAGAGAACTACAACTCCTCGCATGTCCAGATTATTATAGGGCATCATCCAGATGTACTAGGTGATAGCTTTAAAAGGAAATAACTATAACCCCCAGCATGGCCAGACTTATTTTGGGGCATCAGTATAAATTACAGCGCTGGGGGTATAAGAGGAGAGAACTGCAACTACCAGCATTACCAGACTGTACTAGGGCATAAGTTGAAATTACATGAAGAGGGACATAATAGGACAGAACTACAACTCCCAGGATGTAAGATAGGTTATTCCAGGACACCACTAACCTCTCCTCCACCCCCTCACTGGGACATCCCACAGGTCTTTCACCAGTCCTCTGCACTGGTCACATGATGATGACATCACCAAAGGTCTTTCAGACTTCTGCTGCTCTGCTATTCCTTGGCTTCCTGCACTGGTCACATGATTGATGACATCACCAAAGGTCCTTCTCCCCCTTCTTACATTCTCAGGTAGCCATACAAGTGTAATTAATGGGCAGGGCCTATCCTCCCCTGTGGACCCCTTTACCCAGGGGCCCCATAGCAGCTGCATGGTCTGCCTCCAGTGGCGTAGCTATAAGGGTCGCAGCGGTCGCAATTGCAACCGGGCCCCTAAGGCCCCCGCCTCAAGCCAGGAGAACGCGGCCCGCAGGCGCATCTGATAACTGTCTGAAATCAGATTCACAGGACAGGGGGCGGAGCGGAGGCTGAGAGCCGAGCCCTGCGTGACGCGCACTGTGCAGGGCAGGGCCAGACGAAGTGAGGAGGGGTGCGGCTTCAGCCTTTAGTTGCGGTCGGAAGAGGAAGCTGCTGTGTGCAGCGCGCGGTGCTGCGAACTTGCGAGACGAGTGAGTGACTCACTGACTGTAGACTGACTCCGACCTCTCTCCCTATGGAAGCATTCCAAGGCATCACATAGAGGGACTGCAGTTTGGCATTACATTTGTTGTACTTGCTCATTGTAGATGTAGCAGAGCTGAGTTTGTCACTTGCCTAAGAATGAGGGGGGAGGGGGGGCAGTTTGTCAATTGCCTAAGGGGGGGCCTCCCACTGTGCACATTAATCCTGGCTGATCAATCGCTGCTGCTCTCACATCTGATGAGAGATTTCCAAAGGGGGTATTGACTGGCATTAGGGACGGGCTGGTGGATGAGGGCAGCCACCCGGTCCTGCCTATAGATCACCCAGTTTGCACTTAACTATGCCCAGGCCCCATGCCAGGGGGTCCCTGATGTATTAACTGACCAATAACATGGAGATCCCAGTGCCAGCTGCCTTGCTGGTGGACGATAGGCATGGGGCTCTTATCTGAGGTCTGATTGGGGGTCATTCATATTGGGGTCTGAGGTGTGGTCTGAGGCCTGAATAACAATGAGGGTCTGATTGGTGGCCTGACCTGAGGTTTAATGAAAAATATTTTTTTTCCGGAGCAGCTTGTAGAAAAAGGGCCTCACAGTCTCCCACACTCCTTCTGCCAAGCCAGCCAGCACCCCTGAGGCCATGCCAGCCAGCACCCCTGAGGCCATGCCAGCCAGCACCCCTGAGGCCATGCCAGCCAGCACCCCTGAGGCCATGCCAGCCAGCACCCCTGAGGCCATGCCAGCCAGCACCCCTGAGGCCATGCCAGCCAGCACCCCTGAGGCCAAGCCTGCCAGCACCCCTGAGTCTTCAGAACTGTAAGTAAATTATATATAAGGGAAGCATATAATATGAAAGAGACGAATTATGTCTGAACAGACATAAAGCGGAAATTCCAGTTTTTGTTTATGTTGCACTGAATTTTCTGCAAAATATATATAAATATATATATATATATATATATATACAGTACAGACCAAAAGTTTGGACACACCTTCTCATTCAAAGAGTTTTCTTTATTTTCATGACTATGAAAATTGTAGATTCACACTGAAGGCATCAAAACTATGAATTAACACATGTGGAATTATATACATAACAAAAAAGTGTGAAACAACTGAAAATATGTCATATTCTAGGTTCTTCAAAGTAGCGACCTTTTGCTTTGATTACTGCTTTGCACACTCTTGGCATTCTCTTGTTGAGCTTGAAGAGGTAGTCACCTGTAATGGTTTTCACTTCACAGGTGTGCTCTGTCAGGTTTAATAAGTGGGATTTCTTGCCTTATAAATGGGGTTGGGACCATCAGTTGCCTTGTGGAGAAGTCAGGTGGATACACAGCTGATAGTCCTACTGAATAGACTGTTAGAAATTGTATTATGGCAAGAAAAAAGCAGCTAAGTAAAGAAAAACGAGTGGCCATCATTACTTTAAGAAATGAAAGTCAGTCAGTCCAAAAAATTGGGAAAACTTTGAAAGTGTCCCCAAGTGCAGTCACAAAAATCATCAAGCGCTACAAAGAAACGGTCTCACATGCGGACCGCCCCAGGAAAGGAAGACCAAGAGTCTCCTCTGCTGCTGAGGATAAGTTCATCCGAGTCACCAGCCTCAGAAATCGCAGGTTAACAGCAGCTCAGATTAGAGACCATGTCAATGCCACACGGAGTTCTAGCAGCAGACACATCTCTAGAACAACTGTTAAGAGGAGACTGTGTGAATCAGGCCTTCATGGTAGAATATCTGCTAAGAAACCACTGCTAAGGACAGGCAACAAGCATAAGAGACTTGTTTGGGCTAAAGAACACAAGGAATGGACATTAGACCAGTGGAAATCTGTGCTTTGGTCTGATGAGTCCAAATTTGAGATCTTTGGTTCCAACCACCGTGTCTTTGTGCAACGCAGAAAAGGTGAACGGATGGACTCTACATGCCTGGTTCCCACCGTGAAGCATGGAGGAGGAGGTGTGATGGTGTGGGGGTGCTTTTCTGGTGGATTTATTCAAAATTTAAGGCACACTGAACCAGCATGGCTACCACAGCATCTTGCAGCGGCATGCTATTCCATCCGGTTTGCGTTTAGTTGGACCATCATTTATTTTTCAACAGGACAATGACCCCAAACACACCTCCAGGCTGTGTAAGGGCTATTTGACCATGAAGGAGAGTGATGGGGTACTGCGCCAGATGACCTGGCCTCCACAGTCACCGGACCTGAACCCAATCGAGATGGTTTGGGGTGAGCTGGACCGCAGAGTGAAGGCAAAAGGGCCAACAAGTGCTAAGCATCTCTGGGAACTTCTTCAAGACTGTTGGAAGACCATTTCAGGTGACTACTTCTTGAAGCTCATCAAGAGAATGCCAAGAGTGTGCAAAGCAGTAATCAAAGCAAAAGGTGGCTTCTTTGAAGAACCTAGAATATGGCATATTTTCAGTTGTTTCACACTTTTTTGTTATGTATATAATTCCACATGTGTTAATTCATAGTTTTGATGCCTTTAGTGTGAATCTACAATTTTTATAGTCATGAAAATAAAGAAAACTCTTTAAATGAGAAGGTGTGTCCAAACTTTTGGTCTGTACTGTATATATATATATATATAATATTTTTTTTGGGGGGGGGGGGGTCGGGTGGCAGTGGATCTTGGGTGAGTTCCCACACTTTTTTTTCCCAGGACTTGACCCCTGGAGTGGTCCCGCAGTCTGGGCAGCAGTTCTGACTAGTCCTACTTTAATACACAGACATTTAGATTCATACATTTCCTACACTGGCACAAATGTGTTGCCAGTGACCAACTGTCTGTGCTCAGTCCTACGCGTAACCGTCGCAAGTGTATGAGGAGCTGCGGATGTGGCGGCGAGGTCCAAGAGGTAATGTGGGGGTGGGAGATCCGGGAGGGGGGGCCCATAAATTTTTTTTGCTATGGGGCCCAGTCATTTTTCTTTTTGAACAGAATAAAATATTGTTTTTCTGTTGCCATTTTCTGAGAGCCATATTTTTGGGCAATACCTAATATGTCTACTTTTCTTTTTTTGACTATTTAAAAAAAAAATTTACTTTATTTTGGGAAAAGGATGCTTCTGTATTGTAATGCATTGGCTGTAAGTCAATTACACTTACAGCTTCCTGCCTGTGAGACCCAGGGGGCTGACTCTCACAGGCTCAGACAGAAGGCAGCCAAGATGCCTAAGGAAGGCTGCCTTCCCTGCCATCGGGTCCCCACGCTGCTCTTACATTGCACGTGCCGTGGTTGGCCAGCGCATACAGCAGGGGTCCAGCTATCAGTCACTGTCAGACCCCTGCAGACCCCCATCAAACTTATTGGGTTTCACAAGAAAAACAATGGTGTGCTTGGTTTTAACGTAACTTTATTCTTTCATGAGTTATTTACAAGTTTCTGACCACTTATACAATGTGTTTAATGTGCTGCCCATTGTGTTGGATTGTCAATGCAACCCTCTTCTCCCACTCTTCACACACTGATAGCAACACCGCAGGAGAAATGCTAGCACAGGCTTCAAGTATCCGTAGTTTCAGCTGCTGCACATCTCGTATCTGCACCGCATATGCTGTGAAGATACGAGATGTGCAGCACCTGAAACTACGGATACTGGAAGCCTGTGCTAGCATTTCTCCTGCGGTGTTGCTATCAGTGTGTGAAGAGTGGGAGAAGAGGGTTGCATTGACAATCCAACACAATGGGCAACACATTGAACACATTTTATAAGTGGTCAGAAACTTGTAAATAACTCATGAAAGAATACAGCTATGTTAAAACTAAGCACACCATTGTTTTTCTTGTGAAATTCCCAATAAGTTTGATGTGTCACATGACCCTCTTCCTTTTGAAAAAACAAAAGTTGGATTCAAAATGGCCGACTTTAAAATGGCCGCCATGGTCTTCACCTATCTTGAAAAGTTTCCCCCCTCACATATACTAATGTGCCACAAACAGAAAGTTAATATCACCAACCATTCCCATTTTATTAAGGTGTATCCATATAAATGGCCCACCCTGTACATCGGTGCTGGTATTTAAGCCAGAGCAGCCAGGTAGCGAACGGGTTAAACAATAGGTAATTTTATGATACATGCCCTTTAAGGGGGTTTTCCAGTATTTTTTCAGTTTTTAATTATGCCCTGTAGCAGGGCCGGGCCGACACAGAGGCTGGGGAGGAGGACGGAGGGAGTAGTGAGCACTTGGCACTGACTTACGTGCTCCCGCTCCGCTGCTCTGGTCTCTGCTCAGTCGCTTGCCTGACTGGCTGCGTACAGCGTGCACTTTGACCTGATGCGCTGTACGCAGTCAGGTCACATGTGCGCCCTCTGGAGACCAGAAGCAGCGCGGGCAGCAGCACAGCACTGTGTCACGACCCAGCCCAGGCTCCAGCAGGGATAGAGCGTGAGAGTCTGCCCTGAAGTGAAGTAAGATAGTTTTTAAATAAAGATAATATTCTTTTCCGTCTGATCTGAGGTCTGATGGGGTTCTGGATGGGGTAAAATTACAAGGAACACCCCGGGGGGGGGGGGGGGGGGGTGAATGATGATTAATAACAAACATACATATCTAAATGGCGGGGGGGGGCTTGACTTGAGTCATCTACTGATCAGTGATCTTTACAGCATTAGAGCTGCAGGAATAAATAACATCTAAATGTCTGGTGGGGTAGATGGGGGGGGGGGGGTCGAGGGCTGATGGGGGGAGGGGGGTTAGATGATCTAACCCAGCCCCCTTCCCCCATCAGCCCTTGTCCTACCACCCTATCTACCTGTACCCCTGCAAAACTTGCTAGTTTTTATTATGTCTTGTTGACAGGATTATGTTTATTTATATTAAGATTATGTGGTTATTGTCTTATATGACTTGTTTTTGCACTTTATTTCTATCTTTATAAGGATCTAAAGAGGTTGTGCATTTGTCTACAGCTATAGTTAATTGGTACATTAAACTGTGCATATTTATGTGTGATTACAACAGTAAGTATTTAGTTAAGACTCCACAAGTTGGGGGGGCGCACTTGGGCAGCTCAGCCTCTGTTGGTGGTGGACCTTGTCCCAGCCCTGCCCTGTAGTGAGCATGACCTAATAAATGAGTCATAGTCACCTTACCAGCTGCCCTCTGCTTCAGTCTTGTGTCTTGGCTTCTTTTTGACCATCTTCAATTCCCAGGCTTGTGCCTTTGAGATACATCACTGCTGAAGCAAGTCATTGGCTGCAGCGGCAAACATAACCAGGGCCGTTTCTAGGGGCGGGCGGGACGGGCGGCCGCCCGGGGCGCTGTCAGCAGCAGGGCGCCCGTTGAGGTAAAAAAAAAAAAAAAAAAAGAAAATCGTTATGATGGTAAATGATCGGGCGGCCGGCCGGCGGCGCCCCTCATGCTGAGCCTCCTGAGCGGCCGGCTCAGTGCTGCGCAGCCTGCCTGCGCTGCAGACTGCTGAGTTATTAGTGTAGCGTGGCCGAGCTCTGTTTGGTCCGGCCCGGGGTACAGGAGCATTTGTTTCTTGTACCCGGCCGGACTGAAAGGAAGTGCACACTAAGTGAGCACTTCCTGTCAGCCGGGTACAGGAAACAAAAGCTCCTGTACCGCGGAGCGAACAGAGCTCGGCCACGCTACATTAGAGGTGACAAGGGGGAGGAAATGAGAGGAGGAGGGGGGGGAGTAGAATGAGACTAGTGACAAGGGAGGGGGGGAGTAGAATGAGACTAGAGACTAGTGACAAGGGAGGGGGAGGGGGGGGAGTAGAATGAGACTAGTGACAAGGGAGGGGGAGTAGAATGAGACTAGTGACAAGGGAGGGGGGGGGAGTAGAATGAGACTAGTGACAAGGGAGGGGGGGGGGAGTAGAATGAGACTAGTGACAAGGGAGGGGGGGGAGTAGTAGAATGAGAGTGACAAGAGGGGGGGGGAGTAGTAGAATGAGAGTGACAAGGGAGGGGGGGGGAGTAGTAGAATGAGAGTGACAAGGGAGGGGGGGAGAAGAGAGTGACAAGGGAGGGGGGGAGAAGAGAGTGACAAGGGAGGGGGGGAGAAGAGAGTGACAAGAGAGGGGGGGGAGAAGAGAGTGACAAGGGAGGGGGGGGGAGAAGAGAGTGACAAGGGGGGGGGGGGAGAAGAGAGTGACAAGGGAGGGGGGAGAAGAGAGTGACAAGGGAGTCCGCAGAGCCAGACTGCAGCCAGAGACCAGATCATCTAATTGTCCTGGTGGTAAGTAGACAATGCAATATGTGTATTATTTAATTGTTTAGTTATTAATACTACATTTTGCGGACCGCACATTGCCGGCACTAAGAGAATATGCCTATTCTTGTCCGTTATTGGGGACAAGAATAGGACATGTACTATTTTTTTTCAGGTTCGGAATTGCGGATCCGGGTCCGCAATTCCGGATCTGATAAGGGGGGGGGGGGGGGGCGGGGGTGCCAATTTTTATCTTGCCTAGGGAGGCAAAAATCCTTGCACCGGCCCTGGTCAGACTTACTGACGTCACGCGCCTGCTCCTCCCACTAGGCGGCGCAGGCGCGTGACATACAGTGACTGAGTGAGCGCCGCACTGCCTGCCTGTTACCGCCCGCCCTGAGCCCCTGAGCAGTGCTGATGCCTGCTGTGAGGCGAGTGATGGTCTGGGGGGGGCATTAATTACAATGGGGGGATGGGGGTTATTACAATGGGGGGGGGCATTAATTACAATGGGGGGAATTAATTACAATGGGGGGGGGGCCACTGTGGGAGACATGAAAATGGGGGCCACTGTCACTGTGGGGGACATTAAGTTTAATAAGGATCACTATGGACATTATTTAGAATGGAGGCTGCTGTGGGTGTCATTACTCATTATAACTGTATAATGTCTGATAGGCCTAGTCCTGAGCTGAGTTATATTACCCTGCCCATGCCCTGTATAATAATGTACCCATCCCTGATACCCCTAAGGCTACTTTCACACTAGCGTTCGGGCGGATCCGTTCTGAACGGATCCGCTCATATTAATGCAGACGGAGGCTCCGTTCAGTACGGATCCGTCTGCATTAATAACTTTAAAAAAATTCGCAAGTGCGCAAGTAGCCTGCGCGGATCCGTTCAGACTTTCAATGTAAAGTCAATGGGGGACGGATCCGCTTGAAGATTGAGTCAATTGGTGACATCTTCAAGCGGATCCGTTCCCATTGACTTACATTGTAAGTCTGAACGGATCCGCACGGCCAGGCGGACACCCGAACGCTGCAAGCAGCGTTCAGCTGTCCGCCTGTCCGTGCGGAGGCGAGCGGAGCGGAGGCTGAACGCCGCCAGACTGATGCATTCTGAGCGGATCCACTCCATTCAGACTGCATCAGGGCTGGACGGCTGCGTTCGGGTCCGCTCGTGAGCCCCTTCAAACGGAGCTCACGAGCGGACCGACGAACGCTAGTGTGAAAGTAGCCTTAAGTTATATTACCCCGCTGGAGTAATATAACTAAGGGGTATCAGGGTACATTATTATACAGGGCAGGGTAATATAACTCAGGACTAGGCCTATCAGACATTATACAGTTATAATGACATCCACAGCAGCCTCCATTCTAAATAATGTCCATAGTGATCCTTATTAAAAATAATGTCCCCCCACAGGCAGGCAGTGCGGGCGGCGGCGCTCACTCACTGTACCTCACGCACTGCGTGACGTACAGTGAGTGAGGTCAGCACTGCCTGCCTGTCTGTTACCGGGGGGGGGAGTTTTTTTGACACTCGCCCTGAGAGAAATTTTACCTAGAAACTGCACTGAACATAACCATGTCCATACCGTAAACTAAACAAGTTGGGGACTGAAAGGTGGCCAAATGGGAGTCATGGCACAGGACCGGGGCAGCGGGGAGCAGAGAGGAAGACTCTTTTATTACATCACACAGGCAAACTAAAAACAGAACAAATTCCAGAAAACCCATTTTTTATTATATCTCTGAGCAGCTGCACATGGGCACAGCAGTTCTAACATACTGTGTGGACAGTAGACTGCAGAAGGCTCCTCAAGAGAACCGCTTTGGAAACTCAGTCTCAGTGAGTCTGACTGGAATCTGAGTCCCTGAGCCTTACTCAGTCTCTGCAGACACCAGCCTGGTGCCACTGGCCAAGAGGGAGGACTGGAGCTAGAGGAATGGATAGCCTGGATGAGGCTTATGTCAGACACCCCCAAAACAAAAGGATCATCCATGTTGAAATCCAACTGAGGTGAGACCCTTGATACACATTAGATGGTCAGACAGCCCTTCCACAATCGGCAGGTCTGGCTGACATTAATCTAATGTGTATGACGAGCTTTAGCATGCTGTAATAGTAGAAACTAGAGAGAGAAAACCATGGATGTAAAGTAATTTTTGGGGGAGACAAGAGATCAAAAGTAGTATAAAACCTTTAAAGGGCATCTGTCAGCAACATGAGCCTCTAGGAGCAACATGGGCATTGCCATTACACCTAGAGGCTCTGCTCTCTCCTGAGTGACAGGGCCAGGCATGATCACGTTTGCCTGGCCCTGTCAATCAAAGTGGAGAAGTCATGGCAGTTGCAGAGAGAGCAGAGCCTGTAGGTGTAACGGCAACACCCCTGTTGCTCCTAGAGGCTCAGTTGCAAATATTGAAACTTCATTTTTCTCAGCAATGTGGGCACATATGGAAATGGGACCAACACAGATGCCTTCAGCTGCCAAGTGCACATGTAACAGGCCAGCCAGTTTCATAGGTAGAAATCAGCTGACAGATGCCCTTTAAGTCCAAGGCTGGTGCTAAATGGTGACATTTCATGCGTCAAGTCGCACAAAAGTGCACGTAATGATAGTCAATGGTGTTGTTACACAAAAATGCTACTTTTGCTCTGTTGACTTAAATGTAAGTTGTATGCGGCTCGGACACACGACGGCAAGTTGCAGGCCAGTCGTACATATTTTTTTATCACACTACTTTTATGCAACTTCAACATGTTGCCCCAGCCTCACATATTAGTTTCTCTAATTCTGGTATATTATAACGTGTATCTAATATACATGAAGATCGCACTTCAAGAATGATCAGAATGTCTGTGTATAAATATCATCTTCTTCATCTCTTCTTGAGTTATATGGAAAAGGAAATCTGATCGCTAAGACTTTAAGCTAATGAACTGCCCCGCCGCTACCACTGTATTAGGTCTTCAGCATTTCAATTGTATTAAGTTTCTTTAAATTCCACTTAGGATCAGAAATGCTCATTAAAATACTGACTTCTGTTGTACTATTTCTTTTTCTGACTTTTTTTTTTTTTGTATTTAAACAAAAGCCTTAATTGTGTGGCTAGGAGACACCTGCAAAGTGCACCCAGGGCAGAGACAGGGTCCTTAGTGTAGTCAGCAAGCAATTACATCTCTCTGTGACAGGAGACTGTCATCTTCAAAAAGAAAGAATTCCTTAAACAGATTAGTCCAAATTATATTTTATTACATTGGCCTGAGCAGATAGGCTAAGCCTGTTCTTGCACTAATGGAATTAATACTTGGGTTTTAATATATTGTTTATGACATGTTTGGAGTTCTTGAGATATCAGCATGCATTCATGAGAGTTGCTTCAAACAGTATCAGATAACAGCTGGATGTTGGACAAGGGATTTCATCTTGTTGTTGAACCAATGGCAGTGATTAAATTGAACTGTCGGAACAAAGCTTTTGCATGTCAGCCTGTTGGACGTTGAAATGAAAGAGTGACACACTTCAAAGATCAGAGAAATGGTTTAGAACCTTGGAGACCTCCATGTCTTGCTTTATGTAGATTGTATGTTTTACATTCATTGCATGGAATATTTATCAGATCACTTGCCTATTTGTCATAACTGAAGGGTAGAAGGAAGACGCCTGTAATACAGATGCATAGTTCATAATATACAATGTGCAGTACCCCAGAGCCGGGGGTACTTGCAAATTGTTTGCTGTTTAGTATTTGTTATGTCATTTAATACTATTTATACCCAGCATGGTTTTTGTATGGGTCCTACAGGGTTAATCAACCCTCGGGCAGTTTCTAGAGGAGGCTGAGGTATGGACTTTTTTATCTCCCTCCACCCCTAGTTCTGAAGAAGGTGGAGCTGCTCCATGTGCTCCTTCCTCACAGGATCAAAGGTACAGAGAATCACCTCTGAAGGTTATCTACTGAGAGAAAGACCTCACCATTTCTACAGTACTCCAGTGAGAGAGAGAAAGAAGGTTCCAGGACCTGTAAATGCCATGCAAACTTAAGAGTCAGTAAGGTACATCGCTGCCTAAAAGTTTATAGACTTTATATACTGCTGTGAGTACTGCTAAGACACGACCTGGCCAGTTGTATCTTAAAGAGGACCTTTCACCGATTATTACAATGTGAACTAAGTATACAGACATGGAGAGCGGCGCCCGGGGATCTCACTGCACTTACTATTATCCCCGGGCGCCGCTCCGTTCTCCCGCTATGCCCTCCGGTATCTCCGCTCACGAAGTTAAAGTAGGCGGAGATTTCAGTCACTAAGTTATGGTAGGCGGAGTCTGCCCTTGTTCTGCTCTAGCACTGGCCAATCGCAGAGCAGAGATCACAGCCTGGGAGGTTATTTTCTCCCAGGCTGTGAGCTCTGCAATGCGATTGGCCAGCGCTACAGAAGAACAAGGGCAGACTCCGCCTACTATAACTTAGTGAGCGGAGATACCGGAGGGAATAGCAGGAGAACAGAGCGGTGCCCAGGGATAATAGTAAGTGCAGTGAGATCCCCGGGCGCCGCTGTACATGTCTGTATACTTAGTTCACAGTGTAATAATCGGAGAAAGGTCCTCTTTAAATCCTGTATGCCTCAGTTGCTGATTACAGACATGCCCCGAAGCATTATTGCCAGCCTCAGATTCTGCAGAGAAAGACAGTAGGAGTACGTTGAACCTAAACCTGGTCTGTACCCATACAAAAAACATCTAGGGAGATTTGCATTATATATTGAGACTGTTGGAAATACTCTAATCCTCATTTTGCACTTCAGTAAAGAGAGACGTTTATTTGGTTGCATCTGGTCCAGTTGCTGACTCCAACACTATTTGCTGACCACAGAGCCAACATCCCCTGCCTTGCACCCACAATCCCACACCAAAAACCCCAACACCAAGGGCATCCGAACTACCATCAAGCAAGAGCTCTAACATCAGGGTATGCCTGAGGAAAGAAAGAGCGCATCCTCCTTTCACTGCACTGGCCCTAGAGCGCAATGGCGTGAGGAAAGTCACTGTGATAGACTTTTACAGCCAAAGCCTCTCCTATCCTCCACCCGGCTCCTTAGGGTCTTGCTGCACATTTAAATAAAGAATCTAATTTACGTGCCTAAGACTTCGTTCATATCACCATTTAGGCTTTCCGTTATATTTGTATCCGTTCAAAATAACGGAAAGCAATGCAGTAACGGAATGCAAACGGATACCAACGGAAAGCATCTTTTCCATTATTTTAATGGATTGACGAAACGGATCCATTAAAAAAACGGACACGATGCATCCATTTGCTTTTCATTATTTTCTGTTATTCGTTGTTTTGTAATGGATCGTTTTTTTGTTTTTGTTTTTTTGTTACTTCCCTCTTTTTGCTGTATACAGTATATATGGATATTTCAGAGTAGAATTTTAGTTGCGGCTTTTCTATTGAAAGAAGAAAATGCTGCCGGCTGATATCTTGTTTTCATTGGATTATTTTATCCTAAGGATGCAATGGAGACAAATGGAAAGACGAGCACGCGAAAGAAGATTTCGGGTTCATCCAATTACCTCAGCACGATGCACATGAGGCGTATTCTCCACTTTATATCAAGATCTTCGCCTTCATCCAGAATTTTTTTTGCATTATCTCCATATTAGTGTGTCAAGCTTTGATGAGCTTGTGCACAAACCTCACCGATATCTACGTAGAAGGAAAAAAACTAATTCAGACGAAGCATGTCATCCGAAGGCAGCTTGATGGTTAACCTAAGGTAAATGTTTTATTTTACTTTACATTAGCTTTGCTGAGGTTTGATATGATGTACCAAATTTTGTAGCAAATATGGTACTTGGAGCAAACAGAGAGAACTTAAAATTATTTCTCCTTATATGTTAGGTTTCTTGCCATGGGAGAAAGTCTATTAAGTCTTCACTTTCAGGTCGGTCAGGGTAAAGAAACCATTTCCTACATAGTACAAGACACATGTAAAGCAATATGGGATCTGCTTCATGATGATTACATTCCACACCCAATAACACAACAGTGGAATAAAATAGCGGGCAAAATTTTATGAGATAACTCAATTTCCCAACTGCCTTGGAGCAGTTTATGATAGCCATGTTCGGATTTTAAAACCTCCGGGAAGTGGTTCATTATATTTTAAATATAAAAAATATTGCTCAGTAATTTTCATGGCCATCGCGGATGCGCATTCCAAATTTTTGTGGCAGTGGATATTGGGGCCTACGGCCGGACCAACGACTCTAAAGTCTTTAAAAACTCTAATATGGGATGCAGAGTATACTCCGGTAACCTTGGTTTCCCCAATCCGCGTCCTTTACCAGGAACAACTGAATCTAATATGCCATTTGTGTTGGTTGGCGATGGGGCCTTCCAAATGTCTGGTAATGTGCTGAAACCGTATGCAAATCGTGGACTAAATGATCATAAAGAATCTTTAATTACAGACTCACAAGGGCGCAAATGTGTGTTTGGAGTACTAACCAACCGATGGAGAATATTCACCAGACCTGTATTTTGATGATTTTATTAAAGACTGCGTCATTCTTCATAACTATTGCCTAACACATGAACCATTAAGTTTGGACTCCGTGCCCTCAGTCTCTGACACTGCACAAGAAAATGCCACTGGTCCATGTTCAACCACAGCTATTAACCGTATGTGAGACAGCTTTGCCCAATATTTTATGTCCCCTGCGGCTTCTGTTCCTTGGCAGGAACAAATGATCTAATATGTACAGTAACAAATTCTTGTAATAATTTTTTGGGTACTAACAATGGTGGAAATTTTTCAAACTGGTGGAAAGTAGAACTGGCTTAGTTGCCCATAGCAGCCAATCAGATTCCACCTTTCAGTTTTCACCGAAAGCCACCTAAAGCCTCCTTTACTCCTATACGTGCTTATGTGGAAAACCGTACGAATAGGAGTGAAGGAGGCTTCAGGTGGCTTTCGTGTTTACCCTTGTCCATCAGTTCGAATGGTTCTGACTTGATGAATTTTCTTCCGGGACTTTTAGAGGCAGCGCGGTCCTACCAAAAACGCTAATAGACTGTATGTGAACATCTACCCACTTCACAATTGGGTACCTGCAACGCCAAATATCATATATAACGTACAAGGGGCAGTTTTTTATAATGTTATTTTCAGTTTTTCACAGCTACTTTGGAAAATAAAAGGTGGAATCTGATTGGTTGCTATGGGTAACCAAGCCATTTCTACTTTACAGCAGTTTGAGAAATCTCCGCCAATGTATGTATGTAGCAGAGTACAATTGATGAGTTATCACATGCTTTATGGCTGTGATTGGGTTACTCTGCTGCATCTGTATATGTGAATATCACGTCAGCTATATTCATCATTATGGTTGTTTGAGAGGAGTGTATCCTGGGTGAAAATCATGCACCATGTGTCAGCATTATGGTGTTTTAGGGCTGTTGCACAAAAGCAAGTTGATTTTGGGAATCACACTCCATATCCATAAGTGAGCGGGATCCTCCATTCTGGTCTGTAGGAACGCAAGGCATTATTGCGATTGATAATCCTATGTGCCTCTGCATTATTTCCACAGAATCAATGTGACAGCTTTATGTCAGTATGATTTTATAGAAGTAAAGTCGTGCAGAATACCACTTGGAACCAAACCCGAGTTCGGGAAATGTTTTTTTACAGTACAAACTAATTTATGAAGTTATTACCAGAAGTCTCGCGAGACTTCGCAAAGCAATAACTTTGGCTCATCGGAGCCAATACATTATAATACTGTATGGAGCTTCTGCTCCGTACAGTGTTGGAGCAAATTTTTATGCAAATCGACTTCGGATGTTTCATCATAAGTCGATTCACTCATCCCTAGTGATAATGATGTGCACTCCGGCAAGACAAGCTGTGTCCAACGTAGTGCGATTAACAAAATGGACTTGTTAAAGCCATGATTTTATAATGCTGTGTGTATGTCTCTGTATCACCTGACGCCGACAGATTATATTGACCACATTATGTCAGTACAGTCTAAAGGTGTCAGGTCTTGGTGACATATATATCGATCTTTCAAAAGTTTGTTGGTTCATTTATGTCAATGTGAGAAAGCATATAAGGTTTTGTTTTTAAAAGGAAAAAAAATACACAACTTCATGTTTTTTTAAAATAAATGTTCTTTTATGTTTGAGGTATATTAGAACTGTAATAAAACTTTGTTTAAAAAAATAATTATTTAAGAATATAATATAACAGTCCCCAACTGGGGCAAACATGAATGGTACTGCCCAATGTGGGCATAAAACAGAACTGCCTTGCAGAGCATTTTTTTTCTGGGCAACATTATTGCACGTGATCACTGCTGGACCCTCTGTCAGTGTCGTGATATTCCAAAAGGGCACTCATGAATGAATCACCAGAGTTTGAATGTTGTGCAGGAGTTGGGGGTCGGGGAGTGTGCAGAGAGTCATATTCAGAAACAGGAGAAAAATGCGGTGAATGGGAAGTAGAAGGAGTTAAAAAAGAGTGAGGAGGAGGAAAGAAAGGAGAATGCACACTATCCACAGAATAGGATGTGGTACTGGAACTGGAGGGGGGACTGGATTGGGAAGTAGAGAGAGAAGTGGAAGGAGGATACGGTATGGGTGGGTTGAAATAGGGTGGGGCATAAGACTGTGGTTTAAGAAAGGAAGGCTGCAAAGGTTGGTAGCATTGGGATGGGGGATAGGATTGGGCAGGGGATAGGATTGGGATGGGGGATAGGAATGTGGTGGGGAAAAGGAGGGTGGTGGGGGATAGGACTGGGATTGGTGGGCGGTGCACAAAATTGAGTCAAAATTGACAATTTTGTTCCGGAGACAGACGATCCATTCATGGAGAGAGAGTAAAACGTAAACTCTGATTGGAGTAAAGGGATCCAGTCTCTCCAGCCCCTCCAGCTGCCGGATGTGAGTGAGAAGCTCTTCCTTATTCCAAATCATATTTTCCTCCACTCTCTTTAATGTGTCTCTCACTATGTGAGCGAGATCTTCTATCTCTGTGAATATTCTCCTGCTTGTTCCAGCCTCCTATGTACTCCCGCAAAAGCACTTTCAAAGTGATGTGTGGCAGTTTCCTTAGGGGCAGAGGGACCAGGTAGGGGATCTTCTGTCTCTGGAACAGGATTATCCATGACAGAAGGTCCAACAGCCTGTTCTGGTTCTTCTTCTTGGGGCCAAAGAGTGTTTGAATGAGTCCTAGAAAGAAAAAAAAAGTTAACTTTTTTACCATTCCGAAATGGAATCCCAAAATATGAAACTATTGCATGTGAAATACTTACTGCTTCAACTCCGCTGACCGGCATAGGAACTGCAACAAGCGAGCGTAGCGGTATGGCCTTACGTTTCTTGCCCTGGAGCCGCTAGGTCCCTCATTGATCTTCACTAGATGGTTATGATCTCCCCTAGTAAATTAAAATGCTTATTAAGTAAACGTGCAAATAATAAATAACATCTCAGGTTCTGTTTTTTGTCATTTAACTCACCACAAATTTTTCCCTTTCGCTTATTTGGTCCTAGTTTTTCCAGAAGGGCTCGAAATATCTCGGTTCACATGCGCCGGGTAGCTACGTGGTCAGCGTGAAGCCGCTGGGACTGGCCCCACAGTGCAGATCTCTCCTCTATTAAATGTATTAGGAGTTTCTGGTCGAATGTGATGTTTGGTTGAATATCATCATCAGAGAGGCTTCTGGAACCTTATAGTACAGTGATAGTTACTAAAGAAGTTATTGAGCTGTGATGGACAACCTCCGGCACTCCAGCTATGGTGAAACTAATACAGGATGCACACTTCATTAGCTGTTACCATACAAAAGAATGGAGCATGGTGGGAGTCGTAGTTTCACCTCAGCTGTAGTGCCAGAGGTTGCCTATCACTGCTATAGTTAAATTTTTTATAAAGGAAGTAAAGATATATACTCACAGTCCCACGTAGATCATGGCCTTGACCACCACAAGCCAATCTCCTCCTGCAATCTCTAGCAACTGGGCCACTCGTTTATGATGCTTGAGGAGCAGCAGACTGTGAGTCATCCTAAAGTGAACAAAAATGGGTAAAAATTATTATGCTATTAACTTTATTAACATCTCTTTCCATTGAAAATCTAGGTTGGCTCCAGAGGCTGTGTACCATAGATTTTCTCTATTCTAGAAGACTGCGTTTGGCTTGTCTGCCAAAAAAATATATATTTTTGTCAATTATGGAAGTATTAAAATGCATCTAATGAGTATGGTATGTCACATTTTATAAATACATACTGTCTCCATTTCATAAGCTTAAATCTCCCCCATGGCATCCCCTGAACCACTAGATGGTGATTGCTCCTGATATACTGTGTGGAAAAAAAAGCTTGTAGAAATAATGTATAATCTATATATATATATATATATACAGTACAGACCAAAAGTTTGGACACACTTTGTCATTTAAAGAGTTTTCTTTATTTTCATGACTATGAAAATTGTAGATTCACACTGAAGGCATCAAAACTATGAATTAACACATGTGGAATTATATACATAACAAAAAAGTGTGAAACAACTGAAAATATGTCATATTATAGGTTCTTCAAAGTAGCTACCTTTTGCTTTGATTACTGCTTTGTACACTCTTGGCATTCTCTTGATGAGCTTCAAGAGGTAGTCACCTGAAATGGTTTTCACTTCACAGGTGTGCTCTGTCAGGTTTAATAAGTGGGATTTCTTGCCTTATAAATGGGGTTGGGACCATCAGTTGCGTGGTTGAGAAGTCAGGTGGATACACAGCTGATAGTCCTACTGAATAGACTGTTAGAATTTGTATTATGGCAAGAAAAAAGCAGCTAAGTAAAGAAAAACGAGTGGCCATCATTACTTTAAGAAATGAAGGTCAGTCAGTCCGAAAAATTGGGAAAACTTTGAAAGTGTCCCCAAGTGCAGTCACAAAAACCATCAAGGGCTACAAAGAAACTGTCTCACATGCGGACCGCCCCAGGAAAGGAAGACCAAGAGTCACCTCTGCTGCGGAGGATAAGTTCATCCGAGTCACCAGCCTCAGAAATCGCAGGTTAACAGCAGCTAAGATTAGAGACCAGGTCAATGCCACACAGAGTTCTAGCAGCAGACACATCTCTAGAACAACTGTTAAGAGGAGACTGTGTGAATCAGGCCTTCATGGTAGAATATCTGCTAGGAAACCACTGCTAAGGACAGGCAACAAACAGAAGAGACTTGTTTGGGTTAAAAAACACAAGGAATGGACATTAGACCAGTGGAAATCTGTGCTTTGGTCTGATGAGTCCAAATTTGAGATCTTTGGTTCCAACCACCGTGTCTTTGTGCGACGCAGAAAAGGTGAACGGATGGACTCTACATGCCTGGTTCCCACCGTGAAGCATGGATAAGGAGTTGTGATGGTGTGGGGGTGCTTTGCTATTGACACTGTTGGGGATTTATTCAACAAATAAAATTGAAGGCATACTGAACCAGCATGGCTACCACAGCATCTTGCAGCGGCATGCTATTCAATCCGGTTTGCGTTTAGTTGGACCATCATTTATTTTTCAACAGGACAATGACCCCAAACACATCTCCAGGCTGTGTAAGGGCTATTTGACCATGAAGGAGAGTGATGGGGTGCTGCACCAGATGACCTGGCCTCCACAGTCACCGGACCTGAACCCAATTGAGATGGTTTGGGGTTAGCTGGACCGCAGAGTGAAGGCAAAAGGGCCAACAAGTGCTAAGCATCTCTGGGAACTCCTTCAAGACTGTTGGAAGACCATTTCAGGTGACTACCTCTTGAAGCTCATCAAGAGAATGCCAAAAGTGTGCAAAGCAGTAATCAAAGAAATAGGTGGCTTTGATTAATAAAGAAAACTCTTTGAATGAGAAGGTGTGTCCAAACTTTTGGTCTGTACTGTATATATATATATTATAACACTGGGCAGCACCTCAATCAAGACAGAGAAATAGGAGTGCCAACGGCTGTAGATGCGATCCGCCAACCAAATATAAAGAAGAAAACTCCACGGCACTTCCAAAAATAATGTGCGTATTTTATTCCACCAGATGTAACGTTTCAGTACTCTTAATGGAACCTTTTTCAAGCAATTTGCTTGAAAAAGGTTCCATTGAGAGTTTCCATTGAGAGGACCGAAACGTCACATCTGGTGGAATAAAATACGCACATTATTTTTGGAAGTGCCGTGGAGTTTCCCTCTTTATATACCGTATTTTTCGCCCCATAAGACGCACTTTTCCCCCCAAAAATGGGGCGAATGCTGACATTTTTACATCGCAGGCTGCGATGTATGTGCGAGCAGGGAGGGACTGGGAGGAGGAGCTGGGGGCCGGCAATTGTGGCGGGGCCGGTGCAGTCACTGTACTCCGGCCCCGCCTCTCCATTGCTGCACTATACAAATATAAAATGTCTCATTCAATTAAAAGTGATTAAACATGCCCCCCCCACTTTTAATATTACCGTACACTGTAATAGCTTCTGTAGAATGCAGGTAGGCAGGCCAGGCGGGCGGCAGCATAACTCCCTGATGTCACATGCCTGCACCGCCTACTTTATGAATAAAGCAGGCGGCGCAGGCACGTGACGTCAGTGAGTGACGCGCCGGCCACCCGGCCTGCCTGCCTGCGTTGTACAGAAGCTGTTAGGGTGTACGGTAATATTAGGAGTGAGGGGGCATGTTTAATCAATTTTAATTGAATGAGACATTTTATATTTGTATACTGCAGCACTGGAGCGGTGGGGGGGGGGAATCTGTGGATGACAGTTTTATGGGGGACATCTGTGGATCGCACTGTTATGGGGTGGAAGGTCTGTGGATGGCACATATATAACAGTGCCATCCACAGATCCCCCATAACAGTACCAACCACAGATCCCCCATAACAGTGCCACCCACAGATCCCCCATAACAGTGTCATCCACAGATCCCCTCCATAACAGTGCCATCCACAGATCTCCCATAACAGTGGCATCCACAGATCCCCATAACAGTGCCATCCACAGATCCCCCATAACAGTGCCATCTACAGATCCCCCCGTAACAGTGTCCGTCACAGATCCCCCATAACAGTGCGTCAGCCACAGATCCCCCCATAACAGTGCATCATCCACAGATCCCCATAACAGTGTCCTTCACAGATCCCCCCATAACAGTGTCCTTCACAGATCCCCCCATAACAGTGCCATCCACAGATCCCCAGTAATAGTGCCATCCACAGATCACCATTAGTTCCAAACCCAAAGCACATCTTTTGGTTAAAAATATTTGTTTTCTTATTTTCCTCCCCAAAAACCTAGGTGCGTCTTATGGGGCGAAAAATACGGTATATATAGATAGATATATACTGTATATATAGAGCTGTTGTTTGACATTTCTGGATAACTATAGGAATACATGATTTGGTTTTTATAAATACACATAAATTGACATAAATCTGTCATGTTGGAAAAGAAGGAATACAGACCAGTTCCCGTACTGGGAAATTTGCACTAGCTAGATCACTTGCTATATTTTAACCATGTACGTTAACAAGACTTGATGAATGAAAACAGCGATATTGTGCTTCAAATGCGGTTGTCACATTGGAAAAAAAACGCACAGGGGACACATTCATTGGAAGACTCCTACAAATGAGCGTAATGGCTGCGTGCCTGTATAGCAGGTTGCAAACGATGGGTGTGTAGATGCATCAGACAAGCGCACTTCTGGCTGCAGACCCATTCACTTGAATGGGTCTGCTATACGCGTAATACGACGATTATACCATTTTTGGAGTGGAGGCACAGACCAGAAAGTGCAGTGCACAGGATCAGTGCTCATGTATTGTGGACCCACTGTTTGCAGTCCACTAAATTGGCACGGAGCCATAACGTTCTTCTGCATGAGGCCTAGTTTTTCTTGCCACACCTGGATGAGGCAAGCTCACAAGAAGATGGGGATGGCAATCCTAAACGCAAATATTTCCTGTGCTCTTGCACCACATTGTAGTACATTTTGTCTAAGAACATGTTATGGCACTTGGTCAAACTTTCTATAAACTTTTACTTCCTTTTTTTGTGTGATTATTGGTGTACAAACTTGCAGCAGTGTGCAAGCCTAGAGAAATTCTTTAAAGATGGTTGCTGGGATGGTCAGTTGATGGTCACATTATCTTTTTTCCATCACTAGAGAGCTTTTGCAGACAGAAGACAATTTGATTTGAGCATGCTCAGAAAGAAAAACGGAACACAAAAACAGATCACATAAAAGGAATCCGTTACAATCCGTCACTCGTTGACTTTAATGCAAAAAAAAAAAAAAAAGGGATCCTTCACCAATCCGTTATTCTAGACGGGAGCAAAAGTCCTGCATGTAGGATTTTTTTTTTCCACCTAAAATAACACAAAGCTGACGGAATGGAGCCAGTGAAACTGACACTTTCTCGCTTCAGTTGAAGTGAATGGGATTTTAAACGGACCTATTTATTTCTGTTTTATTCATCCTGTGAAAGGATGAATAGAACGGAAATCCTAATGGTGATGTGAACAAGCCCTAATCTGTACAGACAGAAAAGCTCCAGCTCCTACACTAAGCCTCATAGCATAAGTCCCGCTAAATATACTATAATGAAAAAAAAATCACATTGCAGAATCCAAATGCTATTTTCCCCCGACCTTCCTATACATGTAATACACAGGGCCGTTTCTAGAGGCGGGCGAGGGGTGCGACCGCACGGGGCGCATTTCTCAGGACAGAAGAGGGGGGCGCCATCAGCAGGGCCTAGCGCCGGAGGGGGGCCCTTTCTGTCCAGAGGCAGCAGGAGTGGAGATGAGCGCTTCCATTGTGGAAGCGTCATCTCCAAATTCAACTGTATCGCCGTCCTCAGGACAGCGATACAGATGAACGGTGCGGAGGAGCAGGGGAGAGGCGTCTCCCTTGGCCCTTCTTCTGATAGGCTACAGGCTTAGTGCCTGTAGCCTATCAGAGGCCGGTTCAGGCGGCGCGATGACGTCATCGCTCTGCCTGAGCCGTACAGAGCGGGACACAGGCCGGAAGAGGCCTGCATCGCATCGCTAACAGCAGCATAAGGTAAGTATATGTGCCCTATATACTGACACAATATGGAGGGGTACTATGGGGGCGCTATAAACTGGCACAATATTGGGGGGCACTATGGAGAAGAGGGGACGCATCCACTGGGGGCCCTATATACTGGCACAATATACTGGCACAATATGGGGGGCACTTTGGAGAAGAGGGGACGCATCTACTGGGGGCTCTATATACTGGCACAATATGGGGGGCCCTATGGAGAAGAGGGGACACATCTACTGGGGGCCCTATATACTGGCACAATATGGGGGGCCCTATGGAGAAAGGGGACTCATCTACTGGGGGCCCTATATACTGGCACAATATGGGGGCACTATGGAGAAGAGGGGACGCATCTCCTGGGGGCCCTATATACTGGCACAATATGGGGGGCCCTATGGAGAAGGGGGGAAGCACTATGAGGGCCCAATATACTGGCCCAATATGGGGGGGCACTATGGAGAAGAGGGAAAGCACTATGGGGGCCCTATCTACTGGCACAATATGGGGGGGCACTATGGAGAAAAGGGGACGCATCTAATGGGGCCCTATATACTGGCACAATATGGGGGGGCACTATGGGGGCCCAATATACTGGCACAATATGGGGGGGCACTTTGGAGAAGAGGGGACGTATCTACTGGGGGCCCTATATACTGAAACTCATTATGGGGGCTCTATGGAGAAGTGGGGGGTAAAGGAGCACTATAGGGGCATTTACTGGGGGCCCTATTTACTGACACGCATTATGGGGACAATATGGAGAAGTGGGGGAGAAGAGCACTATGGGGGCATTATATAGGGGAATTTAATACTGGCAACCATTTTGGTGCTACTATGAGGAAGGGGGAGAGGAGCATTAAGGGGGCATCTATGAGGGGCAGTCTATAGGGGCATTTTATACTGGCACATTATGGAGGACAGGAGGACACTATGGGTCAGGGGAGAAGTACTATGGGGCATCTTCTGGGGGCACTATATAGGAGTATTTTATACTGTCACAAATTATAGGGGCACAATGGGCACCTAAGCTCAACTGTGGGTACTAAGTGTTTTTACGAGTGGCACACAGTACAGATCATTGGAACACATGAGGGCATTCTGGGGACATTGGCTCTACTGGGGGCACTAAGATGTTTTTCTTTTTGTCTTTTTTTACTGACACACAACGGGGCGTTTTTTGCACTAGCGCACACTATAAATATAATTATTACTACCAGGGACATTATGGTGGGCTCTATTACAACTGGGGGACTATGGGAGCATTATTACCGTACTTCTGGGACACAATTACTGTTAGGGGCACTGTAGGAGCACTATTACTACTAAGTGCACTATGGCACAGAGTTATCACTATTGTTGGGATTTTTGGGAGCACTATTACCCTGGAGGTGCCCTGGCACAGTATCAAATTAGCACGGTTGTTTGTGGGGGACATTATGGTTACACTATTAGTGTCAGGGACACTATTTGCTGGGTGCAGTTATTTGTGTTCTACTAATTATTGAAGGGGGCACTATCTGTGTGTAAATAGTATTTTCAGGGGGCTTATCTGTTTCTGCAGTATAGTTTTGGGGGTGCATGATGGGATGTTCAGAAGGTGTGAGGATGATGGAAAAGTAGGAAACTAAGATGTCTGTCAAACTCTGCAGAGAGAAGAGATGGTTGAAAGAAATCATCATGGCGGTCTGGTCTGAATGGAGAAGATAAAGAAAGAGAACATCTACATCAAAGGAGACATCACTGGATGTAAGAGGTATGTGGCGCTGTATTAGGCTACTTTCATAACTGCGTTAGTGATTCTGGCAGGCTGTTCCAGCATAGAACAGCCTGCCGGAATTCACTGGATCCGGCACTGCGGACTAAATGCCTGCCGCCCCCATCAACTACAATGGGGTATGGCAGAGATCCGCCCACAATGGGGGGGGGGGGGGGCGCTTTTTTGATGTTCGCCCTGTTGGTAAGTTTCCCTAGAAACTGCCCTGGTAATACATACTAGAACATAAAGTATGTGTGAGGTAACTTTACCTCCATAGGACTTCAGCCTACTCTCCTGGTCTCCTCCCTTAAAGGGGGTTTTCAGTCTCATGAAACTAATGACCTATAATCAATTTAAATTGCAACTGTTCATTCCATTCAAGTGAATGGAATAGGAAGCAGTAATTACCCTGCACCGCCACTAAATTGTAGACGGCATGCAGGTAAACATTGAAGAGAAGGCAGCTCTTGCACTAGCACCACATACCCTTCAAACAGCTAATTGGGGGGGATTCCAAGTGTTAAATCCCCACCCCTCCCCGATTATTGCCATCACAATGATTTCCTTATTTGATTTCTCCTTCACACAGCAGAACTGGGCTGTCATTCAGATCGGGTGATGACACTTAGCTGTAAAGTTTGCTCTGCCATCAATCCACAAGTGGCAGAATTTGCAACAGAATTGAAATAGTCTTCTCTATAACTACTATAGTAAATAACATCGTACTAAAGAACCATAAAATTTGTCTTCACAACATATACTTTTCCTACATAAGTATAAACATATGATTTATGTGTAGTGAAATGTACCTATGGCAAGTGCCAGTTTGCCTAATGTTCTGAATTAATTCTATTTTCATGAATATTTTTATGGCAGTCTCTTAACATATGAAAGTGTTTGAAGGAATACATAATTAAACATTTTCACACTGGTGGGACTGGCAACATATTGCTCTGCAATGCATAACTGGCTCTAAAAGCAAATGGGGATACGGAAGTGCTGGGGAATAGTTCCTAATAAAACCATGGCTTGAAAGAATTGAATCTAGAGGCATTGAGCATGCATGTTTGCTTATATGAAATGTTTAAAAAAGTTCACTTTATCAGCAGAGTTATTAGAAATAAAGATGAGGTTTCATTTTTATGCACATTAATAAAACTATTTTATATGAATTAGCTAGAAGTCATACAAAGCGCAAAATGCAGAGGTAGAAATAACAAATACAAAGTTAGCATTGAAATCGGTAAATGAAAGTCATAACATCTTTTAAAGTACAAGATTAGAACACTGTGCCCATGAGCAGAGTGAACAAAGGGAATATTGTCAGGGTTACATTAGGCACTGGAAACTAAAAGTATGGCAAAAATGTCCAATGCGAAAAGTCACATAAATTGTATTGTCAGCAGCAAAAAAATTAAATATAAACAGCAATGACAGTAATTGACAGCTAAATGTACCAAAATATAAAGAATTAAATGCAGATGCAACAATAATAAAAGATAGGGTATGCACAGTAAAAACTATAAAATATATAGAAATTCTTATTGATCTAGACATTTAAGAACCTTGTTGAGGATAGGCACCATGCTAGTCCATCTGTTCTGAGAACATTAGGTTCATATGAAACCTTTCTGTAACTAATCCATTGTGTACAATGCAGGGGACAGACAGTGTGTATTATGTCCCTGTACCTACTGTCAGCGCTAAGTTATGGAAGCCCTATTCTCCTCAACAGTTTGAGGAAGATCCCTTTCTGTTCCAGCATTACTGTGTCCCAGTGCACAAAACCAGGTCCACAAAGACATGGTCGGATGAGTTTAGTGTGGAAGAACTTGACTTGACCTCAACCTCATCAAACATCTTTGAGATAAACTAGAATGGAGTCTTCAAGATCAGTGTCTGACCTCACAAATGCTCTTCTGGATGAATAGGCAAACGGACATATTCCAAAATGTAGAAAAGCCTCCCAGAAGAGTGGAAGCGGTTTTAATTGCATAAGGTGAGACTAACTCTATGCCTATGGATTTAAAATGGGATGTCATAAAAGCTACTGTCAGTGTAATGTGTATGTTTCCCAATACTTTTGTCCATATAGTGCCTTTCTATCTATCTATCTATCTATCTATATATCGATAACTGTATGAGTAAAATATTCCAGCAAGAATGCAATATATTATTACAAAATTACAACATGATGCAAACAAAAAATATCTGTATAAACTCTTCTCCATATTTTCTATATACTCTTCACATGACAGCACTATATCTTTTTCTCAGCTAGTCACAGAGGTTTCTTTTCCCAGCCAGTTATTGGTAACTTGGCAAGTCCTATAAACAATGAATACTCTTTTTTTTTTTCAGACAATATGTCAAGTAGAGGAATGTTCTTTCTCTCCGATAGATAATGTGATTTCCCCTTAAAATATAATCAAATTTGTTAGTTAAATATCACTATAATCTTCCATGTACCAAATATCTCATCCAAAGTTGGCCTGAAATATTGGCTTGAGTTCTAATTTTCTTTTATTAACAGTAAAAATCAAATCTTCTGATGATTAAAAATGACCGCAATCTGATTAACCACAAGTTTTAAAAGCTCTTCAAAAAGTAAAAGTGCTTTGCTCGTGCATATCGCTTTTTAATTAGCTAATTAATTTTCTTTTGGTTGTATTACAATATTTAAAACATTCTTAATGTCCTTAGTGGAAAACACACCGTTTTTGATAAGCATTGAGGCATGACCCAGTATATAGACCTGCAGAGTATTGCATTGACTAACACCACACAAGTGAATCATTTGTAACATTAATCATTTTTATAAGTAGCAAAAATGTATTGACATATAATTAAGGCTATACTTAAATAAATAGGAAACATTTTATCAAGATTTACCCTATAATTAAGACATAATCTGTATCAATGTATGATACCCTTCTTTCTTCTTCAAGCTGGAGAGAAAAACTATGTCAAGCTGCCCATACACTGTGTTTGACTGAAAGTGCAAGTATATTTGGCTGGTCATACGCCAATTCATAGAATTCCCATCCCCGTTTTTTCAAACCTGGCATCTCAAGTTGCTGCGGTACAATCCCACAGATGACTAATTGTCCGCATTATGACTGATAAAAATCTCAAGTGCATTACCAGCTACAGTCCATATTTGTATATGATGGGTATAGAACCACTGTGTCAACCGAACAAATATGACTTGGGGCTACTTCTAAAGGCGTTATCCTGCAGGTCCCCTGGTTTTCACCCTTTACAAGGATCTGAACTTCGCTGCAGAGGATACACCAGGATACTACCTCTTGGAGTAGCCTCTGTTTAGTTGATAGGTGACCCATTGGGGCCGAGACACCTGTGCAGAGCACCAAGGAGTTAGGCAGAATCATAGTTAGGAAGATCAGGACAGGTAGAGTTCATGAAATTCAGAAAACAGTCCAAGGTCAGGGCTAACATCAAAAGGTCAATACAGCAATCAGGCATAGGTCAGGTCAGGTCAGGTAGGAACCTAATTGCTCAGGAACCCTCCCACTGAGAAAGATGTCTAAGATACCCCAAAGTGGCCAGCCATAAACTGGTATAGAGTATAGTGTGTGCACCACCAGGTGGAGTGCTGAAACAGGTGAGCAAGAAAGCAGTGGCGCCGTGCTGCCATTGCAACAGTTTCATTATATTGTCTGGGAAGTAAAAGTGCATTTCCTATCAAATAATAAAACTCACATGTACTCATGATTGTCTATTTGCTTTGCTTCAAAAGAAGACACCAAGAAGAAACATTATTATTTATTATTATTTATTATTAAAAAGCCATTGATCGTGATAGATAGGTCTGTTGGGGGGGTTGAGCAAGATGGGGGAAAGATGATGAATTCTGTTTTATCCGTGTTAAGTTTTAGAAAGCGAGAGGAAAAGGAGGAGGCTATGGAAAAGAGGCATTGTGGTATTCTGGATATTAAGGTGGTGATGTCTGGACCAGAGAGGTAGATCTGTGTGTCGTCAGCATAAGAGTGATACTGAAAGCCATTGGACTCTATGAGATGTCCCAGGCCAAAAGTGTAGATAGAGAAGAGCAGGGGTCCTAGGACAAAGCCTTGCGGGACACCAACAGAGAGGGAATGAGATGAGGAGGTGGTGCAAAAGTGGGAGACACTAAACGTCCGGTTTGTGAGGTATGATGTGATCCAGGAGAGGGCCAGGTCAGTGATGCCAAGAGATGTGAGAGTTTGCAACAGAAGGGAGTGGTTGACAGTGTCAAAGGCAGAGGGCAGGTCAAGGAAAAGGAGGACAGAGTAATGTTTTTTGGTTTTGGCTGTTAGTAGGTCATTGGTGACTTTGGCAAGGGCAGTCTCAGTTGACTGGTTGGGTCGGAAGCAAGATTGTAGGAGGTCAAAGAGGGAGCAGGAGGAGAGGTGAGAGGACATTTTAGAATGGACATGTTGTTCAATTAGTTTTGAGGCATACGGAAGAAGTGATATGGGGCGATAACTGGAAAAAGAAGATGGTTCAAGTGAAGGCTTTTTGAGGATGGGTGTAAAGGTAGCATGTTTAAAAGCAGAGGGGAAGTGATAGGTTAAAGAGATAGGTTAAAAAGATAAGTTAGGGCTGGGATAAACACTGTGGTGAGGTTAGGGATGAGATGGGATGGGATTGGGCCAAGTGCACAAGGTGGTGAGATGTGCTCTGTAGTGTAGAGTGGAGAGTTTTTCTTCTGTAATGGTGGAGAAGCGGGTTTTGGGAGAAGAGGACCAAGCAGTTGTGTAGAGGGTCTGTGGGGACTGTGCACTGAAGCTTTCTCTGATGTTTACTACCTTTTGTTTGAAGTATTTGGCAAAGTCCTCAGCTGAGAAGAGAGGAGAGCGTGGGTGCACTGGGACGGAGAAGGGAGTTAAAAATGTTATCTTTTTTTCTTTTCCTTATTTGTTAAGCTGTCCATATGCATGGGATTAAAATTGGTTGAAATGGCCTATTTTGGCTAATGATTGTTTAAAAAAAATAACGTGAACAATTGTTTGCTGTGGTCAATGCCAGACTTCTGTCTGCTGAAAATGTGATTGCCAAGGTTAGAAAATGTTGTGTGTTGTCGGTCACAACTTCATGCATATGGCATGATCAGCCAAATTAGGCTGTTTATTTGCCATTGTGCTGAAGGACCAGGGAGACCGTTTTTCAAAAAACAGACGCCCTGGTCGGCCAGTTAAGACTAGTTTGTTACTGGTGAGATTGCTGATCATTCTCTTACATGTATGGCAGGCTTAAAGGGTTGTCTGAGATAATTATAAATCTCGGGTAAGCCATCCAATAGCCGAAACCGAAAGATGATGTTATACTCACTTTGTACTTCAGCACTGTCCTCTGTAGCATTGGTTCGGTTCTCCTGCTGCTTGTTTACAAACTGCATCGGGACATGCTGGTATATGGCACATGACCGCTGCAGACAATTACTGTCCTCACTGAGCAGAGTGATTGACTGCAGCAGTCATGTGCTCTATACACTACCTCTGCAGTTTCAATCAGCAGGAGGACCAGCACTGCAAAGAACGGCAGTGGAGAAAGGGGGAAGTGTACGGCCACACATTCAGGTTTCTGCATGTAGTTTTGAAAGCCTAAATCAGAAGTGGCTCATAAAAGGAGAAAAAATATAAATGACAGATATGACTTTTTTTTTTTTTTTTTTATTCACTCCTGGTTTTGGGTTCCAAAAGTGTATGTACAGAACTGAGCAATTATTATTTTAGGCTATTTTTTAACAAATCTTTATTTGTATTAAGACATGCAAGAATCTAAGCATCATCTACAAAATATAACAGCGGTCATGTTATATAATTACTGGTACAAAGATGAATACATAGCCATCATAATTCCAGAGAAATCACAATAATCTTGATAAGTTGATAAGTTGAGTACATAAAAGTAGAGAGAAACATGTATATGCGCCCTATGCATCTTTAAATAGTGGACAAAGCAGTGCCTACTCCACTTGAGTATGGATAGCCACTAAACTCTCCATCACATGGCCACCACTGACTGCACTAAGTCACGACCCTAACTCCGCCCAAAACATAAGTAAACACCTAAATGCCCCCACATTGTAAGTATTCCCCCTTTGTGCCACCAGACAGTAGTTATGCCAGCATTGGGCCTCCTTCACAGTAGTTATGACCAGATATGTGCCCCCTCACAGTAGCGATGCCCACATATGTGCCCCTAACAGTAGTTATGACCAGATATGTGCCCCTCACAGTAGTTATAACCAGATATGTGCCCCTAACAGTAGCGATGCCCAGAAATGTACCCCATCTCAGTAGTTATGGCCAGATATGTGCCCCCTTAAAGTAGCGATGCTCAGATATGTGCCCCCTCACAGTAGATATGGCCAGATATATGCCCCCTCACAGTAGTTATGCCCAGTTATGTGCCCCTCACAGTAGTTATGCCCACATATGTGCCCCTAACAGTAGCGATGCCCAGATATGTACCCCCTCTGAGTAGTTATGGCCAATATGTGCCGCCTCACAGTAGCGATGCTCAAATATGTGCCCCCCTCTTAGTAGTTATGCCCAGTTATGTGCCGCTTCACAGTAGTTATGCCCAGTTATGTGCCGCTTCACAGTAGTTATGCCCAGTTATGTGCCCTCTCACAGTAGTTATGCCCAGTTATGTGCTTCCTCACAGTAGATATGCTCAGATATGTGCCCGTCACAGTAGTTATGCCCAGTTATGTGGTGATCCCTCACAGTAGTTATGCCCAGATATGTGCCCCTGACAGTAATATGCCCAGGTAGTAAAAAAAAAAAACAACATACTTACCTCGTTCCCCAGCAGCAGCAACGCCAACAGCACGACACACGGAGCTCCCAGCCAGCCCTGCCCAGACCTGCAGAGTGGAGCGCAGACAGGGAGAGGAATGATGGAGGACAGAGCTGATGGACGGCTATTGCTTCATCATTACAGGCAACTGTTTCTGCTTCCTATGGAAGTCACAATTCATCTTAGGGTTTTCTAGGATTTTATTTTTTTACTGAGGACCTATCCTTTAGATAGTTCATCAGTATCTGATCGGTGGGGGTCCAACACCTGGGACCCCTGCTGATCAGCTGTTTGAGAAGGTACTGTTGCTCCTGTGAGGGCTGCAGCTTTCTTGCAGCTTACCAAGCACAGCGCTGTACATTGTATAGCGGTTGTGTTTGGTATCGCAGCTCAGACTCATTCACTTTAATGAGGCTGAGCTGTGCCTAGGTCAAGTGACCGATGAACATGTCTGGCCTAGGAAAAGCTGTAAGAAGGCCTCAGTACTCAAAGTAGTGTCAGTGCCTTCTCATACAGCTGATCGGGGGGGGGGGTCCCTGGTGTCAGACCGCCACCGATGAGATACTGATGACCTATCCCAAGGATAGGTCACCAGTATTAAAAACTCAAAAAAAAACTTTAAGCCTCTGACACACTGAAATGCCAACACTGCTTTAGAAGTCTATGATCTGACTCCATATATGGTTTAGGAGTTCTACTGTCTGGCTGACTCCACATACAGTGGATATAAAAAGTCTACACACCCCTGTTAAAATATCAGGTTTCTGTGATGTAAAAAAAATGAGACAAAGACAAATCATTTCAGAACTTTTTCCACCTTTAATGTGACCTATAAACTGTACAACTCAGTTGAAAAACAAACTGAAATCTTTTAGGTAGAGGGAAGAAAAAATATAAAAATAAAGTAATTATGGTTGCATAAGTGTGCACACCCTTAATCTAATACTTTGTTGAAGCACCTTTTGATTTTATTACAGCACTCAGTCTTTTTGGGTATCAGTCTATCAGCATGGCACATTTTGACTTGGCAAGATTTGCCCGCTCTTCTTTGCAAAAACACTCCAAATCTGTCAGATTGTGAGGGCATCTCCTGTGCACAGCCCTCTTCATATCATCCCACAGATTTTCAATTGGATTCAGGTCTGGGCTCTGGCTGGGCCATTCCAAAACGTTAATCTTCTTCTGGTGAAGCCATTCCTTTGTTGATTTGGATGTATGCTTTGGGTCGTTGTCATGCGGAAAGATGAAGTTCCTCTTCATGTTCCGCTTTCTATCAGAAGCCTGAAGGTTTTGTGCCAATATTGACTGGTATTTGGAACTGTTCATAATTCCCTCTAGCTTAACTAAGGCCCCAGTTCCAGCTGAAGAAAAACAGCCCCAAAGCATGATGCTGCCACCACCATGCTTCACTGTGGGTATGGTGTTCTTTTGGTGATGTGCAGTGTTGTTTTTGCGCCATAACATATGTTTTGGAATTATGGCCAAAAAGTTCAACCTTGGTTTCATCAGACCATTATACCTTTTCCCACATGCTTTTGGGAGACTTCAGATGTGTTTTTGCATGGCTTTTGCTGTGGGATGCGACTAAGAAAATTTCAGGAAAGACCAACTAGAGCAGCTGAACTTTATTTGGGGTTAATCAGAGGCACTTTAAATGAGGGCAAGAGGCTACAGTGCCCACTGATATTAATAGGAGGATTTTCTTTAACTAAAAATGTCAAATATTTTTTCCATATATTTTCATGCATATTGTACTGATGATATCTACAGATAAATCTTTCTATATATATGAGTACATGGTATGGGTGTTTTAAAGAGGATAAAAGCATAAGTATAATTCTATATTTGTTTAGCAATTGCAATAGCACTAAATAAATTACAATACTCACTGCCAGGTCTTAAAACTAGGACCTTCTGTACTAAATGCAAATGATCTAACCAGTAGATTATAGAGCCTACTGTTATTAATTGTGGGATTTTCTCTAAACTAAAAGCATTTTTCCCATGTATAATATATTCCTATGCACAGTGTACTGGTATCTACAGATACATCTCTCTCTATATACCAGTACATGGTATGGGTGTTTTTTTAATAGGATAAAAGTAGAAGTATAATTACCGGTAAATTAAAAAATGTAATGGCACAAAATAAATTACAATAATAAAAAAAATGTTCATTATAGAAGGAGAACAATTAAAGGGGTTGTCCAAGTTATATTTATTGATGACCTATCCTCAGGATAGGTCATGAATATCAGATCGGCTGGGATCCGACACCCGGCACCCCTGTTTGAATAGATGGCGCGCGCTGAGCCAGCGCTGCCTCCTCTTCATGATTTACCTGCTCGCAGTTGCATCTGCAGCAGTGAGCAGGTGTAATTACACCTAAGCTATCCCATTCATTTCAATGGGACGGATCGCTCCTATACAAGTGCCGATCTGCCGATATCCGATAGGTCATCAATAAATATAACTTGGACAACCCCTTTAAAATAATGGAAAAGGCACTTCCATCAATTTATGGAAATAAACACCACCTGATGTACCACACTGACCATAAAATGAATGCCACTTGATGGACTGCACAGAATGCAAAATGAACGCATACAGATGAACCCCACTAACTATAAAATGACCGCCACCTGATGGACCACACTGACTATAAAATAAACGCCTTCTAATGGACCACACTGATAATAAAATCAATGCCCCCTGACAGACCGCACTGACTATAAAATGAACTCTTCCTTATAGACTTCACTCACTATGAAATGACCGCCACCTGATGGACCACACTGACTATAAAATGAACGCCCCTGGATGGACTGTACCGGCGCCACCCATAAGCAGAGTAGGCCACCGCGTAGAGCGCCACTCTTGCTGGGGGTGCCGGTGCTCTGGAGTCTGGCCGCCAGTGGCATTGTGAGGTGGGTGCGGTGGGAGCGGGCCGCACCGGGTGACACCAGTTTGATGGGGTGTCACCCGCCAGACCCAAGTTCCTAACACCCCTAGCACCTGCCCCCTTGTACTTGTGTCACTGCTCTGATCCTGTACTTGCTGGCTGCGCGGGCATGAGTTCAGTCACTTCGCCACGCAATCCGGCAAGACCCGTGACCTCCTGAGGTGGGTCTCACGGGATCACACGCCGCAGGATGGGATTGTGCACCAAAGACACTGAACTTAAATAGGACCTTTCACCAGAATAAAACTTCTAAACTAACTATACAGGCATGTAGAGCGGCGCCCAGGGATCTCCCTGCACTTAACTTTTATACCTGGGCGCCGCTCCGTTCTCCCGATATAGCCTCCGGTATCTTCATAGTTAGGCTCCACCCAGGGGAACCTGCCGGCGCCTCCTTCTCCCATGCTGAGCGCTGCGATTGGCCAGCGCTACAGCATGGGAGAATGAGCCGACGGCAGGTTCCCCTGGGTGGAGCCTAACTGTGAAGATACTGGAGGCAATAACGGGAGAACGGAGCGGCGCCCAGGTATAACAGTAAGTGCAGGGGGGTCCCTGGGCGCCGCTCTACATGCCTGTATAGTTAGTTTAGAAGTTTTATTCTGGTGAAAGGTCCTCTTTAACTGAACTCATGCTCATGCAGCCGGCAAGTACAGACTGTACAGGATCAGCGACAAGAGTACGGGGGGGGGGGGGGGGGCAAACTACATAATGGAAGGCAGTCTGGGGGAAGAATTACTTAGTGGGGGGGCAAACTACATAATGGAGGGCAGTGTGGGGGGGATATTACATGGCATTAAATGGAGGGCAATAATGGGGGCAAACATTATACTGTGGGACAGTGTGGGGGGCAAATTGTGAGGCAGTGTGGGGGGGGGCAAATTACATAATGTGAGGCAGTGTGGGGGCACATTACATAATGTGGGGCAGTGGGGGGGCACATTACATAATGTGGGGCAGTGTGGGGGGCACATTACATAATGTGGGGCTGTATGGGGGGCAAATTACTTAATGTGAGGCAGTGTAGGGGGCAGTATTACTAATGAGGGCATTCTAGAAGGGAATTACTATTGGTGGGACTATGAGGGGCACTATTATTTCTTCAGGATAGTATTTGTGGTATTGGGGCCAGAGCACAGCGAGCAGCAGGATAACACTGTGGGGACTCCAGGTTGGGGGATGATGATAGAAAAGTGAGGACACTAAGAAGTCTGTGTGTCACACTCTGCAGAGACGAGGCGGCTGAGAGAAGTTGTCTGGACCGAATGGAGAAGATGATGACAGAGAAGATCTGCATTGGAGGAGACGTCACCTGGAGGCCCTGGATGTGAGAGGTACGTGCTGCTGTATAAGTGCAATGCTGCTATTTTATGTTTTGCATATAAGAAAATGTTTACAATTAAAATGTTTTAATTAAATGTTCTATTTTTATTATTTGGTTGAAAGGCTGATTGAGGGAGGGGGGATTGTAACGGGATTGCTGTAGAATATCTAAAATTAGCTGGTCAAGTCAAATGTTGCATGCAACAATCATTAAATAGGTGGTCGACAAAAAAGGGGTGGGTCAATGGGCGGAGTCAATGGGGCGGCAAAATTAGCTTTTGCCTAGGGTGGCAAAAATCCTTGCACCAGTCCTGACTATAAAATGAACACCTCCTTATAGACTGCACTGACTATAAAATGATTGCACGCTGATGGACCACACTGAGTATAAAATGAAAACCTCTCGACAGACTGCACTGATTGTAATGGGATTTAGTTTCTATTAGAAAATCCGGCATTTCACCGGACAAGAAGACGCACCATGCTGCGCTATTCTGTCCTATATTTTAGATGGAATCTGCAACACAAGTTCCTGATGGATCCTCCAGTGCAGATGTGGATAAAACCTACACAATAGACTTCTGTGCATGTAATCTTTCCCCCCATCAGTCAGAGCATGATTGCTCTCTGACTGTCACATATGGGGGTCTTTTTTTTTCCAAAGGACTGAACATAAGTTCTTTTGCACAAAAATGTGATGTGAACACAGCCTTACACACTTCAGTAATAACGATTATCACTTGAGAGGAATTTCTGATTTGGAAGGTTTCCATCAGAACAGACATTTTGGCCTCATACACACAACCGCGGTGTGTTTTGCAGTCCACAAATCGCGGATCCACAAAACACGGATGGCGTCCGTGCGCGTTCCGCAATTTGCAGAACGGCACGGACAGCCTTCAATATAAATGCCTATTCTTGTCCGCAAAGAGCAGACAAGAATAGGACATGTTATATTTTTTTTGCGGGGCCACGGAACGGAGCAACGGATGCAGACAGCACACGGAGTGCTGTCCACATCTTTTGCAGCCCCATTGAAGTGAACGGGTCCGCATCCGAGCTGCCAAAACAGCAGCTCGGATGCGGACCCAAACAACGGCCGTGTGCATGAGCCCTTTCTCTCACTGACTTTCACTACGAACCGTGGATTGCTTTATATTTGTATATATTTGCATGGAGAGGGAGATTTATCTTGGTAGATTTAGCATTCTGCAGTCTATTAAAGTTCAAAATTGTTTTAACCCAGCTTTCCCAGAACCTTGAAATCTTCCTAGCTATGGCACTATTTGGAAGTTAGGAGTAGGATTTATTTAGGTAGACAGGATTTAGAAGTCCCTATTACAGTTCCACATAATCTGTTACCCATCTTTCCTGGGACCCTGAATAACAAATCTGTCTGTCACAGATCAGAGAGTGTGAACCCACTGTGCCACTGACCGGCTATACTCTGGAGGGGTAAGCAACTACCTGGTTTTCACTAGAGCCTCTGGTGGTGAGGATAGACTTGACCCGTTAGGGTAGCTGCCAGGGGCTACTCCAGAGCAATCCCCGAGTCAGTGGCAGCTGGTCCAGGCGGACCAGGAGATACCTGGGTAGGTACCGCAAGTACAAGCGTAGTCAGGTGGCAGAGACGTTACCAGGAGCAACGATGCAGGACCGAAGGATTAGGCAAAGGCATAGTCAGACAGGCAGAGGGTCCGGGCAGGCGGTACAGGAACAGGTCAGGCAATCTGGGTCGGCAACAGGAGAAACGAATCAAACAGGCAAGGATCAGATGATAATTGAAGTCCAGGGATGAGATAAAGATCAGAGCACATGTAAGTATCAGGTACTTGCAAACACAAGGACCTTGACACTGAGGCACCTGGGAAGGGGGTTGAGCCACTGAAATACCTTCAGGAGACACCATTGCTGCTCTACAGTCTTGTCACCCAGCTTTTCCAAAACCCCAAACGGCAAGTTGGTCTACCTATATGAATGTATTAATCACTAAATAACTAGGAGGCAAATTTGGAATTCAGCAGTCTGGAAAAGCTGGATAAAAACCTCTGCTTGGTACATACATTCTGTATACACTACATCCATAAATATAATATCAGGACAACCATGAATATATACTATATATGTAGTTTGATCTCCAGCATATTGCCACCAGCTACCTACTAATTAGCATTCCAAAGCTGCTGAAAAGCAAATCTGCTCAATTAGGCAGCAAAGGGAGGAATTATCACTGTATGTACTATGTACAGTATATAGTAACACTGCCTGATACTATTAACAATAGGGTAAGCATGGTTATCAAATCTATTTTGTACTATTACTAAGAGATTCTTCCAACAAAAGGGCCACGCTTACTATGTAGACAAAAAATATCCAGACTAAACCCAGACCACTCATCCTAAACTTACTGACTCACGTGCACTAGCATCAGAGAGCGGAGAGGTAGGAAAAGAGACGGCTGCAGCCTGAGAGAGCAATGTGCTACTTTTCTAGTTTATTTTTAATGGACTGCAATTATGATATCTTACGAAACAAGTGCAAATAACACATAAGACAAAAGACACATAAATTAGGTTTTGTTGTTTGATTTTTGTTTTGTTTGTATTCTGCATTTAATGGCCCTTTAATAAATGTGATGCATGGTTCTATGCCACAATTCTAGTTCACTTTGAGCCACAATACTGATGCATTTCCAGCGATATATATACACCCTATAGTTATATGACATGAACCCAAGAAATGTTGCAAGTCCAATCAAAGTACAACATATTAAGACTTACCAAACTCAGAACTACTCTGGAGGCCAAGCGTGTTAGAAAGATTGGGGGTTACTGGAGGTGGGTAGAGGCAGATGAGCAGAACAGCAGCGGCCCACTGTTAAATAAGTACATCAAAAACTTATGAGACTCTGAATTGCAATTTAGTTGTAATTTGCTGATTTTGCTGGTTTTTCGAGTCTTTTAGTTTTTGTACTTATATGTGAATAGCTGCTGGAATATAAAGGGCAAACAGATAAAGACCATTTAATAATGACAAATATTGACCGTTGTGCAGAACTTTTATTGCCTTTTAACTCTAATAATCAGTTGTTGTTTCTTCTCTAAATAATTCTGCAAGGGGTCACTGAGGCATAATTAAATTTACCGTCCATATTTACATACGTATATATCACAATTTATTTCTTAATAGGACTGTAGTAGTATAACAGTATCATCGGTATTTGTCTGCCATCTAGTGGACCATGTTGTTATTGCCCAGATATCCCTCAAAGGGAGATTCGACTGCAGCAAAGAGACCAAATGGGATGTAAAGCAAAAAGCTTTCTTACTCCAACGCCATCTGATGTTTCAGTTTGTCAAAGCCTTTCTTAGGCATTAACCCTCTCTACCCGGGCCAGTTTTCACCTTCATGCCCAGGCCGTTTTTTGTAAATCCGACATGTGTCACTTTATGTGGTAATAACTTTGGAACACTTTTACTTATCCAGGCCATTCTGAGATTGTTTTCTCGTGACACATTGTACTTCATTACAGTGCTAAGTTTGAGTCAATATATTTTTCCTTTATATTTATAAAAAAAATCCAAAATTTACCAAGAATTTGGAAAAATTCATAATTTTCGAAATTAGAATTTCTCTACTTTTAAGACAGATAGTAATGTCTCATAAAATAGTTATCAGTCATCATTCCCCGTATGTCGTCTTTATGTTGGCATCATTTTTTAAATGTCATTTTTTTTTTTTTAGGATGTTAGAAGGCTTAGAAGTTTAGAAACCATTTTTCAAATTTTCAACAAAATTTCCCAAACCATTTTTTTAAACACCAATTCAGTTAGAAAGTGATTTTGAGGGGCTTACATAATGGAAACCACCCATAAATTACCACATTTTAGAAACTAAACCCCTCAAATTATTTAAAACTGATGTTACAAACTTTGTTAACCCTTTAGGTGTTTCACAAGAATTAAAGGAAAATGGAGGCGAAATTTCAAAATTTCATTTTTTGTGCAGATTTTTTATGTTAATCAATTTTTTCTTCAAACACAGCAAGCGTCAACAGCAAACTAAACCTCAATATGCATTACTCTGACTCTGCAGTTTCCAGAAATACCCCATATGTGGTGGTATTGGTCAGAAGGTGGCAGTGGTCAGAAGGAAAGGAGCGCCATATGGATTTTGGAGGCAGATTTTGCTAGAATGGTTTTTGGGCACCATTTTGTATTTGAAGAGACCCTGACGTACCCCTACAGTGGAAACCCTTAAAATGTGACCCCATTTTGGAAACTACACCCTTCAAAGAATATATTAAGGATGGTACTGAGTACTTTGATAGTGATGTCCCGAACTATTCGCCGGCGAACAGTTCCCGGCAAACATAGCTTGTTCGCGTTCGCCGCGGCGGGCGAACATATACGATGTTCGGTCCGCCCCCTATTCATCATCATTGAATAAACTTTGACCCTGTACCTCACAGTCAGCAGACACATTCTAGCCAATCAACAGCAGACCCTCCCTCCCAGACATTCCCACCTCCCGGACAGCATCCATTTTAGATTCATTCGGAAGCTGCATTCTTAGTGAGAGCAGGGACAGTGTAGCTGCTGCTGCTGATTTAATAGGGAAATCGATAGCTAGGCTAGTGTATTCAGTGTCCACTACAGTCCTGAAAGACTCATCTGATCTCTGCTGTAAGGACAGCACCCCAAAAAGCCCTTTTTAGGGCTAGAACATCAGTCTTTTTTTTTTTTTCCTGTGTAATCAAATTGCAGTTGCCTGCCTGCCAGCGTGTGTGTCAGGCTCACAGCCCTGCAAGTGCATAGTGTCAGCAGCGCAACTCATATCTGGTGTCACATTCGATTACATTTAAAGAAAAACAACAATTTGGACTGAATAACTAGCAGTCAGTTACACACGTGTTTGTGTGTCTAAGGCCCAGTGCAGTGCATAGTGTCACTTCAGCGCCATTAATATCTGGTGTCACATTTGATTATACAGGGTGGGCCATTTATATGGATACACCTTAATAAAATGGGAATGGTTAGTAATATTAACTTCCTGTTTGTGGCACATCAGTATATGTGAGGGGGGGAAACTTTTCAAGATGGGTGGTGACCATGGCGGCCATTTTGAAGTCTGCCATTTTGAATCCAACTTTAGTTTTTTAAATAGGAAGAGGGTCATGTGACATCAAACTTATTGGGAATTTCACAAGAAAAACAATGGTGTGCTTGGTTTTAACGTAACTTTATTCTTTCATTAGTTATATACAAGTTTCTGGCCACTTATAAAATGTGTTCAATGTGCTGCCCATTGTGTTGGATTGTCAATGCAACCCTCTTCTCCCACTCTTCACACACTGATAGCAACACCGCAGGAGAAATGCTAGCACAGGCTTCCAGTATCCGTAGTTTCAGGTGCTGCACATCTCGAATCTTCACAACCCTCTTCACCCACTCTTCACACACTGATAGCAACACCGCAGGAGAAATGCTAGCACAGGCTTCCAGAATCTGTAGTTTCAGGTGCTGCACATCTCGTATCTTCACAGCATATGCTGTGACAAACCTAGTCAGTTGCACTGAAGGCACCATAAGCGACATCATCCCATTTGTTTTCTTCCTGGAGCGTGCCCTGCGAAGAGTGCTGGATCAGGCCGTAGATGAGCGTGAAGAGGAAGAGTTGTGGTCACCATCATCCAGGGCCGGCTCTATCATAAGGCAGCCCAAGCGGCTGCTTGAGAAGGCAGAGAAGGGGGGGGCGGCGCCGCGGCGGAAAACAATTAACTTGCTAACTCACATCAGAGGCAAGGCATTTAACCATACAGCTATGACAGCTGTATAGCAGGTTACTTAAAAAAAAATATATATATATAAGACTTCTACTGTAGATAACTTTGATACCTAGTGTACATACACATGACAGCTGCCCCATCACACTGTGTATGGATGTAGCAGAGCTGGGTGTGTTGGGGCAACTATCATGTGTATGGTTGTACACTAGGTATCAAAGTTATCTACAGTAGAAGTCTTATATTATTATATTTTTAAGCAACTGTCTGTACAGCTTTCATGAAATGATGGGGGGGGCAAGAAATGGATATGAATCATGAGGGGCAGAAGTGTGAAATGATGGGGGGGGGGGCAAGAAATGGGCATGAATCATGAGGGGCAGAAATGTGAAATGATGGGGGGGCAAGAAATGGATATGAATCATGAGGGGCAGAAATGTGAAATGATGGGGGGGGGGGGGGCAAGAAATGGATATGAATCATGAGGGTCAGAAATGTGAAATGATGGGGGGGCAAGAAATGGATATGAATCATGAGGGGCAGAAATGTGAAATGATGGGGGGGCAAGAAATGGACATGAATCATGAGGGGCAGAAATGTGAAATGATGGGGGGGGGGCAAGAAATGGACATGAATCATGAGGAGCAGAAATGTGAAATGATGGGGGGGGGGGGCAAGAAATGGATATGAATCATGAGGGGCAGAAATATGAAATGATGGGGGGCCAGAAATGGATATGAATCATGAGGGGCAGAAGTGTGAAATGATGGGGGGGGGCAAGAAATGGACATGAATCATGAGGGGCAGAAATTTGAAATGATGGGGAGGGGCAAGAAATGGACATGAATCATGAGGGGCAGAAATATGAAATGATGGGGGGCCAGAAATGGATATGAATCATGAGGGGCAGAAGTGTGAAATGATGGGGGGGGGGGGCAAGAAATGGACATGAATCATGAGGGGCAGAAGTGTGAAATGATGGGGGGGGCAAGAAATGGACATGAATCATGAGGGGCAGAAATGTGAAATGATGGGGGGGGGGGGGTCGCCAAAATGTAGATTCGCTTGGGTTGACAAAAATCCTTGCACCGGCCCTGCCATCATCACCACCAGAAACAGCCTTATCAGCATCGCTTGCTGGACCTGCAGCAACGCTGGAAGAGGAGTGTGAGGAAGAGGAGTCAGAGGAGGAATGTGGCTTTGAGGAGGAGGAGGAAGAAGACCAACCACAACAGGCATCCCAGGGTGCTCGTTGTCACCTATCTGGTACCCGTGGTGTTGTACGTGGCTGGGGGGGAAGAACAGACCTTCAGTGAGATCACTGAGGACGAGGAACGGGACAGGAGTAGCTGGGCATCCAACCTTGTGCAAATGGGGTCTTTCATGCTGTCGTGCCTGTTGAGGGACCCTCGTATAAAAAGGCTGAAGGAGAGCGACATGTACTGGGTGGCCACGCTACTAGACCCCCGGAATAAGCAGAAAGTGCCTGAAATGTTACTGAATTACCGGAAATCGGAAAGGATGCAGCAGTTCCAAAATAAATTAAAAAGTATGCTTTACACAGCGTATAAGGGTGATGTCACAGCACAACGGGAATCTAACAGGGGAAGAGGTGAAAGTAATCCTCCTCCTCCCACGACCACGCCGGCAAGGACAGGATGCTTTACAGACGTGTTGTTGATGGAGGACATGCAGAGCTTTTTAAGAGCCACAGCTCTTCAGGGTCCACCCTCAGAGAACGACTCGACCGACAGGTAGCAGACTACCTCACCTTAACTGCAGATATCGACACTCTAAGGAGCGATGAACCCCTTGACTACTGAGTGTGCAGGCTTGACCTGTGGCCTGAGCTATCCCAATTTGTGATAGAACTTCTGGCCTGCCCCGCTTCAAGTGTCCTGTCAGAAAGGACCTTCAGTGCAGCAGGAGGTATTGTCACTGAGAAGAGAAGTCGCCTAGGTCAAAAAAGTCTAGATTACCTCACCTTTATTAAGATGAATGAGGGTTGGATCCCGAAGGGACTGACAGTGGGCAATACATTCGACTAAAAAAGGCCTGATGACCCAGATGAGCTGCCTTGGGCTAAAAATGGTCCACACGCTGCTGTATTTTATCTCTGAATGCCGGATGACTTGCGTGACTTATCCGCCACCAACTAGGATTCAAGCCGCAATGTTTTAGGGCACTTTCTGCCTGGGAGACATCAATTTTTCTGGCATATGCAACAATACCTGATTTTTCAGGCATATGTACATGCCTAATTTTTCTGGCCTCTGGTGCTGCACTGTGGCTTCAAAAACCAAACAAAAAAAAGGCACATACAAGTGTCAATTCCCCTTTGTGATTGTTACCTTGTTGTGGCGAAGGGGCTTGCGTATCACAATGAAGCGATCACGTCTATGAGTGTGTTGGCAATGTTGGCACACCCCAGATGAAAAGGTCGTTGCTTCACTGTGAACAGACCAAAAGCGATCGGCTGGATAATTTTGCATAGAAAAAACATTAATTTTCTTTGTGATCATTAAAGCCTACTAGGCCAACAATGGGCCCACACTGCAGAATTATTGTTTTATAGGGTCACTTAACTGTCACTGAACTAACTCAGCATGACCATAGGCTTTGAAAAAACCCCATCGCCTGCAATCTCCCAAACGAGCACAGACATCACTACACCAAGATTGACGCATAGAGGAATAAAATTTATGTCATGAGTGTGTCAACTGTTAAAAGGAGGGTGATGCTTGAAATCATTGTTCTTCCATTGTTAACCATGGTGACCTGCAAAGAAATGCGTGCAGCCATCATTGCATTTCATAAAAATGGCTTCACAGGCAAGGATATTGTGGCTACTAAGATTGCACCTCAATCAACAATTTATAGGATCATCAAGAACTTCAAGGAAAGATGTTCAATTCTTGTTAAGAAGGCTTCAGGGCGTCCAAGAATGTCCAGCAAGCGCCAGGATCGTCTCCTAAAGAGGATTCAGCTGTGGGATCGGAGTGCCACCAGTGCAGAGCTTGCTCAGGAATGGCAGCAGGCAGGTGTGAATGCATCTAAACACGCACAGTGAGGCGAAGACTTTTGGTAGATGGCCTGGTGTCAAGAAGGGCAGCAAATAAGCCACTTCTCTCCAAAAAAAACATCAGGGACATATTGATCTTCTGCAGAAAATATGGTGAATGGACTGCTGAGGACTGGGGAAAAGTCATATTCTCCGATGAAGCCTCTTTCCGATTGTTTGGGGGCATTAGGAAAAAGGCTTGTCCGGAGAAGAAAAGGTGAGCGCTACCATCAGTCCTGTGTCATGCCAACAGTAAAGCATCCTGAGACCATTCATGTGTGGGGTTGCTTCTCATCCAAGGGAGAGGGCTCATTCACAATTTTGCCCCAAAACACAGCCATGAATAAAGAATGGTACCAAAACACCCTCCAACAGCAACTTCTTCCAACAACAGTTTGGTGAAGAACAATGCATTTTCCAGCACGATGGAGCACCGTGCCATAAGGCAAAAGTGATAACTAAGTGGCTCAGGGACCAAAACGTTGACATTTTGGGTCCATGGCCTGGAAACTCCCCAGATCTTAATCCCATTGAGAACTTGTGGTCAATCCTCAAGAGGCGGGTGGACAAACAAAAACCCACAAATTCTGACAAACTCCAAGAAGTGATTATGAAAGAATAGGTTGCTACCAGTCAGGAATTAGCCCAGAAGTTGATTGAGAGCATGCCCAGTCGAATTGCAGAGGTCCTGAAAAAGAAGGGCCAACACTGCAAATACTGACTCTTTGCATAAATGTCATGTAATTGTTGATAAAAGCCTTTGAAACAAATGAAGTGCGTGTAATTATATTTCACTACATCACAGAAACAACTGAAACAAAGATCTAAAAGCAGTTTAGCAGCAAACTTTGTGAAAACTAATATTTGTGTCATTCTCAAAACTTTTGGCCACGACTGTACTTAACACACCACTCATATCTGGTGGCACATTAGATTGCACGCGCAGTGCCCCAAATTGGAAGTAGGAGGACCGACCAAGCATCTTTTTCCATCTCCCGGTTCCTAAAATAGATTCCATATACACGTCCCCTGATAGGGGACGTAACAGGGATTAAACGGATAGGAATAGTACTACTTAACACACCTTATTATAATAATAATAATAATAATAATAATAATAATACTACTAGTGGACGTAACAGGGATTAAACTGATAGGAATAGTACTACTTAACACACCTTATAATAACGCAGAGAGAGGCAATGCAGAGAGAGGAGTCTGAAGAAGAGGAGTCAGAGGAGGAAGGTAGCTTTGAGGAGGTGGAAGACCAAACACAGCAGGCATCCCAGGGGGCTTGTTGTCACCTTTTGGGGACCCTTGGTGTTGTATGTGGCTGGGTGGAGGAAGAGGCCTTCAATGACATCAGTGAGGACAAGGAACGGGACATGGCTAGCTTGGTATCCAACCTTGTGCAAATGGGGAGTTTGCGGTTGTGCAAATGGACTGTTTGCGGTTGTTTGCGGTGCGTTAAACAGGAAGTTTGGTCTGTCATAGTTTGGTCTGTCACTGTGAAGCGGGCGTAACCGTTACACTACCTGATCGATACAACATCATACCTGATGTTTTAAAGCACGTTATTCCAAACAATTTAGGAATGTCAGGTGATTTATGCCCTTTATGGATTAAAACCCGACTCTGCGTCAACTACGTAATTTTCCATGGGAGTTTTGCCATGGATCCCCCTCCGGCATGCCACAGTCCAGGTGTTAGTCACTATTGCGGCCAGTAAGAGTCCCTGTGGGTTTTAAAATTCGCCTGCCTATTGAAGTCAATGGCGGTGCGCGAACATTTGCAAAAACTCGCGTTCGCCGTTCGCGAATGGAAAATTTTATGTTCACGACATCTCTATACTTTGACCCTCAAAGCGTTTTACATAATTTGAAAACACTTGGCTGTGAAAATAAAAAGTTTAATTTCTTCCAATAAAATTTTTCATTTTCACAAGGGGTAATAGGAGAAAAATCACCCCATAATTTTTTACCCATTTTCTCCTGAATACGGCAACACCCCATATATGGTGGTAAACTGCTGTGGGGGCTCATGGCAGGACTCAGAACGGAAGGAGCGCCATATGACTTTTGCAGCGCAGATTTTGATGGATTGGTTCATGGGCACAATTGGTTTTTATTTTTTTAGTGATTGTCTTATATGGGGGCAAATTTTTTGCGGGATGAGGTGACCTTTCTATTGGTACCATTTTAGGGTACATAAGACTTTTTGATCGCTTGGTATTACACTTTTTGTGAGGCAAGGTGACAAAAAAATGACACTTAAAAAAAAAATATATATTTATGTGATATCATGTGATATTTTTAGAGGGCAGGCTGTTACGGACGTGATGACACCTAATATGTCTATCATTTTTATTTGTTGTTAAGTTTTACACAGTAAATGCATTTTTGAACAGAATTAAATCAAGAGCCATATTTTTTTATTTTTTGGGCGATTGTCTTGCGGGATGAGATGATGGTTTGATTGGTACTATTTTGGGCTAAATACGCCTTTTTGATCGCTTGGTATTACACTTTTTGTAAGGTAAGGTGACCACAAATTGTCTGTTTTAGCACTTTTTTTTTTTTTACAGCATTCACCTGGCAGGGTGGATCATGTGATATTTTTATAGAGCCAGTCTATACGGACACGGCAATACCTAATATGTATACTTTTATTTTATTTTTATTTATTTTTTTATTACTTAATTATGGGAAAATAACCCTAAATTTTTTTTTACTTGAAACTTTTGTTTTTTTATTATGCAAAACTTTATTTTAACTTTTTTTCCTCACAACTTTTGGGGGTCTGATCCCCTGTACAAGGCATTACAATACTTCTGTATTGTAATGCATTGGCTGTAAGTGTATTACACACTGTAATACACTTACAGCCTTCCTGCCTGTGAGATCCAGGGAGCTGGATCTCACAGGCTTACATGGAAGACAGCCCTAATGCCTGTGGAAGGCATCGGGCTGCCTCACCTGCCATCAGGTCCCCATCACAGCAGCGCGGGGACCCGATGGGGAAGGGGAGGGAGCTCCCTCCCTCCCCCCACACACCCCACCCCATGGTCAGCGCCGACCGCGGCATTGTGAGGGTTAATGCACCGGCATCGGTGTTTTCACCGATGTCGGCACATACAGCCGGTCCCCTGCAGCTGATCGGGCAGGCACAGCTCCTGCACCCGCCTAATCAGCGCGCCGTAGTACTACGGAGCTGGTCAGGAAGTCACTTCCTGCAGCACCGTAGTATTATGGCGCTGGTCGGGAAGGGGTTAATATCAGCACAAACTGAGCTTCAGGACATGAGTTTCAAAGGCTAAGCAGATGTTAAGCTTTAGATGGACTGGTGTAAAGCATATCACCACTGAACTATGGAGAAGTGGAAACATGTTCTGGGTTTGGTGAATGTCAGGAGAACTTTCCTGCCTGACTGCATTGTGCCAGATGTAAAGTTTGGTGAGGACCGATAATGCTATGGGGTTGTTCTCAGGGGCTGGCCTTGGCCCCTTATGCCTCATTCACACAGTCAGTGTTCTGTCAGTGATTTCCATCAGTGATTTTGAGCCAAAACCAGGGGCAGCTGTAAACACAGAACATGTGCAGATCTTTCCCTTATACCTTATATCTGTGGAGGCTGCACTCCTGGTTTTGGCTCACACTCACTGATGGAAATCACTGACGTGTGAATGAGGCTTTAGTTCCAGTAAAGGAAAATCTTAATGCTTCCGCATACCAAGACATTTTGGACAATTGTATGCTTCCAACTTTGTGGGAACAGTTTGGGGAAGGCCCGTTACTATTCCAACATGACTTTTCCCCAGTGCACAAAGCAAAAGTCCATAAAGGCATGGCTGGTTGAGTTTGGTGTGGAAGAACTTGACTAGCCTGGACAGAGCCTCAACCTCAACCCCATCAAACACTTTTGGAATGAACAAGAATGGAGACTGCAAGGCAGGCCATCTCATCCTACTTCAGTGTCTGGCATTACAGATAGATTTTCTTCTGGATAATTAGGCAATAATTCCCAAAGACACACTCCAAAATCTGGTAAAAAGTATTTACAGAGGAGTGGAAGCTGCAAAAGGGGGGACCGACTCCATATTAATGCCTCTGGATTTAGAATGGAATGTCATAAAAGCTTCTGAATGTGGACTGTATAGGTGTCCAGTGCTTTTGTCCGTATAGTGTAGTTCTCATATGGATCTTCCATCTCCACCATGGGTGGAGCATATGAAATGGACATGCCACCTCTGTAATGCTGAAGCATGTACAGTATTGCATATTTCTATTAGCAGCAGTGAAGCCACTGTCAGTCTGAGAAAACTATCTGAGCGAGTACCTGGAGGTTCTTCTGCCATTTGTAGCACATTCATTTGCATTCTTTACTGGCCACCACTTCCTTAAGTTCTTTTCTGGTAAGTTGTGCCTCTCACAGAACGATGGACAATAGGGAGATGCTAGAGGTGGGAGCAGGCCCTCAAGTTCTGGAGCCACCAGAAGGCTGTGCCGCTCCTCACCATGGTAATTCAGTACACTGCAGACAAATTCACATTGTTGTAGTAATGTTTTGTTCATACCTGGCTGCTGTCTGACTTTTTTCTTTTACTAACCATACATAAAACCATACAGCGCACTGTTTTCTCCATCTAGGTCACTGAGAAATGGAATAAAAACACAAAGTCTCTGTATAAGAAATCGGTCCACTCAAGCACTGCAGATCCCAAGACAATGTGGGTAAAAGTCTGTTAGATAAAGTGATAGGAGAAAGGATTGCGCTGCATGAGAGGATTTTTTTTTAAAATAAAGTTCCTATTGTTTTCTCTTTCTTACATTTGGAAAATCTTCAGTTAGATGGACCACATTCAATCATAGACATTCAACAGATGCATGTAAACCTAAAATGCAGTGAAAAAAACGCACTATGGTGTAGTATGTTCAGACACCAGTCGCATCAGATGTATGCGATATACTCACAAGGATCACTTGTAATGCGCATAGAAAAAGATCGGTGTGTCTTCAGTCAAGGAGCTCAGGTTGTGGGGCAGGCCAGGCCCAGAAGCCGTCAATTCAGAAGATCTTTGTCTGAACTAGGATCCTACCAAGAGAGCGTCACTCCAAGATATCACCCGTCTCACACTTCCATAAGGCTCAAAAAAGGAAGGAAGGCGCAAAGATGGTGAAGTACGTACCAGTGGTTGCAATTGAAAAGGGTTTATTGTACTTACAAAAAACACAGGAATAAAATCGTGTTAAAAACAATGTATGCTGCCCGACCCGGGTTTCGCCATAATGCTTCGTCTGGGGCAAGCTTTGTGGCCTAGAAGGACTAGGAAGGATTAGGAACACAAAATGAGGTCAGACTTTAAAGAGAATGTGTCATAAAAAAAACAACTTCGTACTGGGCCCAGTTCGTTTTTGCTTTTTTTTTCTTCCCCACATTCCAATAGCCATTATATTTTAAATAGTTACACTTTCTATGGAAAAGCCGTAATTAGACTTACCAGTAATTCCGTTTTCTTGAATCCACCATGACGGCCACAAGTGAGAGATTACCCTTGACCTCTGTAGGGGCAGGAATACACAAAGAGTTTAAAATGCCCCCACCTCCTACCTCCCTCAGTGTTTGTAAATTACCAAGGTAGGTGGAACTATTGAGCGTTTTTTTTTTTCCTTGGGAAGGGAATATATATATGGGGAATCATGGTGGATTCAAGGAAACGGAATTACCGTTAGGTCTAATTACGGCTTTCCATTCCATCCACCATGACGGCTACAAGTGAGAACTAACACACTTACATAGGGAGGGTTACTGCCTGCAGCACTTTCTGGCCAAATGCTAAATCTGCAGAAGCAGATAAATTAAGGCGATAATGCTTAACATAAATATTAATACTAGACCAAGTAGCCGCCTTACAAATCTGGTCTAGGGACACGCCGGCTTTTTCAGCCCAAGAAGAGGCCATGGCCCTGGTAGAATGAGCCCTGATACCCTGGGGACAGGGTATAATCTGAAGAGTGTAACAACAGATAGTGGATCTAATCCAGCGGCCTATAGATGCCTTAGAAAGCTTCTTCCCCTTATTTCAGCCTCCAAACTGAACCAAAAGGTTATCGTCCTTCCTGAAAGCCCTAGATGTTTCTAAATACTGAATAATGGTGTCCCTAAAGTCAAGAAGTTGTTCTTTAGATGCATTTTTTTGGACAGCTGAAAAAAGATGGCAGAACAGTCTCCTGGTCTCGGATGAAAATTAGACACGACTTTAAAAAGAACACCCGGATCTAACCTCAACACTATACGATCCTCATATATCCCAAGATATGGTTTTGTGCAGGAGAGGGCCTGAATTTAACCTAAACGTCTACCTGACGTGATGGCAATCAGGAAGGCTGTTTTGAAGGATAGATGCTTAACTGCTATTTCAGAGAAAGGAAAGAATGGGACTCTAGATAAACCTTTTAACAATGTGTTAAGATCCCACTGAGGAATCCTAGAACTTAGGGTCGGTCTTAATTTTTCGCTGCTCTAATGAATCTTTATATCCATCTGTGCTCAGCAAGACTTGTATCCTAGATTGTACTTAAGGCTGATATCTGAACCTTAAAAGGGGTTGTCCAAGTTATATTTATTGATGAACTATCCTGAGGATAGGTCATCAATATTAGATCGGCTGGGGTCCGACACTTGGCACCCCCGCCGATCAGCTGTTTGAAGAGAAGGCACGCGCCGTGCCAGCGCTGCCTCCTGTTCACTGTTTACCTTCTAGTCGTTCCATCTGCAGCGGTGAGCAGGTGTAATTACACCCAAGCCGTCCCATTCATTTCAATGGTACGGATCGCTCATATACAGCGATCCGTACCATTGAAATGAATAGGACAGCTTGGGTGTAATTACACCTGCTCACCGCTGCCAATGCAACGGCTAGAAGGTAAACAATGAAGAGGAGGCAGCGCTGGCAAGGTGCGCGCCTCCTCTTCAAACAGCTGATCGGCGGGGGTGACGGGTGTCGGACCCCTGATGATCTGATATAGATGACCTATCCTGAGGATAGGTCCTCAATAAATATAACTTGGACAAACCCTTCAAGAGTGCTAGGCCTCAACCCCAGACCCAGTCCATTCTGCATAAAAATTAAAATTGTATTTATAGCCGGAGAAGAGGTATCTGGGTAATCCTCTCCTAGCCAGCTGCAGAACTTTTTCCTGATTTTTAGGTAAATAGCCGATGTAACCTTTTTCCTACTACTTTGAGTATTATTTTGTCCGAAAGACCCTGTCTTTTGAGGACCTCGCCATCGGGATCCAGACAGATAGCTTGAATATCTGCAGGTTCAGATGGATTATTGGCCCCTGAAAGATATTCCCTATGGAAGGGTCTGCATCATCAATCAAGATTACTGTTGCTGGATCCCTCTGGATATTTTGTATTACTCGAGGAATCAATGAAAAAGGGGGGGGGGGGGGACATGTACACAAGGTCCTCGATTTTATGGAAAAAGCCTCCCTGGGATTTAGGGAACAAAATTGACGGACCTGAGCATTTTCTCTGGAGGCAAAGAGGTCAATTTGCGGTAGACCCTAACTGGATGTAATTTCCTAAAACACCGCCAGATTTAATGTCCATTCTCCTGGATCCAATGTTCGTCGACTTAAGAGTCCGCTTCTCAATTTTCTGACCTTTTCAAATGAACAGAAGTTAAGGAAAGAACATTTCTTAGGCCAAAGAGAATATTCTTTCCGATACGGCTCCCAGTGGGTTGGATTTTGTGCCGCCCGTTTTAAGTATACCACCATTGTCATGTTGTCCGAAAATGTTTTCAGATGTGTGTTTTTTTAGAAGACACTGAGCTTTTGTAAGAGCCAGTTCTCTATAGTTTGAGGATCTGTACTTTAGGACTTTCGACCAGTCACCCTGGAATAAATGGGATCCTATTTTTGCTCCCCAACCTGAAGCACTGGCATCGGTCACAATGCGAGTTTCTGGAATTTTTGCCCAGCTTACACCTTGAAGAAGATTCTCTTCGTCTCTCCACCAATTTAGGTCTATTTTTACTGACAGTGGAATACTGATTAATTTAGCTAGAGGATTGTCTCCTGTCCCAATTCCTTAGGATCCAAGCTGTGGGCTTGACTCTACGGTACTGAAGTTATGCAAGAGGTTAGGAGACCCAAAATATTCATCGCGTTCCGAATTGAGCATCTGTGAAGTCTCTGGAACTCTGCTATTTTCCCTTTGAGGGACTTTACTTTGTCCTAAGGGAGAGAGGCTTCTTGGGATACGGAATCTAACATAACGCCCAGGAATTTTACTCTTGTAGACGGGGTGAGAACAGATTTTTATAGATTTATCAACCAGCTCCAGAGTCACCAAGCACAAGAAAATCGTCCAAATAAGGAACAAAGTTTGCTCCTTTTACACGTAAGAAGGCCATCATCTCTACTACCAGTTTGGTGAAAATCCTTGGGGCCAATGATATGCCGAAAGGAAGGCCAGATATTGAAAATGTTGAAGGGTACCTTCTGGCTCTCCTAATGCGAACCTTAGATATTTTTGAGAACTCTGGTGAATCAGTATATCATAGTAGGCGTCTTTTAGGTCTATAGACGTCATAAAGACACCTTTTGGAACCAAGGGAACTGTAAGAAGGGACTGACTCCATCTTGAACCTTCTGTACATAATTGATCTGTTTAAGGGTTTTGAATTTATTATAGTACAGAAAAAACAGTCGGGCTTTTTGACCAAAAAGAGTCTTGAATAGAAGCATTTTTCCTTTCTCTGGGACTGTTACAATGACTCCTGAACTGACTAGATCAAATACACCCTGCCAGATTTTTGATTGAACACTCGGGTTGCGGGCCGTGATCAGAAATTTCTTTGGAGGGGTTGAAGAAAATTATATTTTGTACCCCTGTGATATGACGTAGTGAGGTTGAAAATTCTCCATCCTTCCTCCCACTCTGGCGTCATTGTTTGTTACTCTGCTTATTCTGGGGATTAAGGAGGAATCCTCTTCCTTTGCCCTCTTTTGTATAGCTCCAACCACCCGTTTTACCTTTCCCATTCCTAGACTGGGAATAATAGGGCTAAAAGGATCTCTTTCTAGACTCTCTCTCTTCAGGGAACCCCTTCTTTTTATCTGCGGCTTTTTCCAATATTCTATCTAAACACGGGGCCAAACACAAATTCTCCCGAAAAGACAATGGAACATAATTTAGCTTTAGAGGCTTTGTCCCCTAACCAGGCTTTCATCCACAAAGCTCTTCTGGCAGCGTTTGAGAGAGCTGCATCTTTGGAGGCAAAACGTACCGATTCGGCTGAGGCATCTGCCAAAAAAGCTGTAACAGATTTTAATAATGGAATTGAATTAATAATATTCTCCCTAGGGTTTTGCTTTTCAAATATTCATCCAATTCAATCAACCAGGAATACATTGCCCTGGCGACGAATGTGGCTTCCAAACATGGAAGCTTCCCAAGCCTTCCTTAAAAGAGAGAGTCCGCTTTATGTTCCATCGGATCGTATAATTGCGATGAATCTATAAACAGCAAGGCCGTCTTAAAGATCTTACATTCCACAGGATCAAACTGTAGCCTATTTCTGAATTCCCTGGACACCCCTAGTCTCTTTTCCGTTTCAATCCACTCGTCCAGAATCATATCCTTAACGTTTTTATTAATGTGAAATACCTTAGATCTCTTGGAACGCAATCTCCCAAACATTTAGTCTTGGACTGTATGGGGCTTAGGGACATCTTTAATACCCATAGTAGATGTAATGGCCCTAAGTAATTCCTCCATTTCCTCAGAGAAAAATATATATTTTTTCTCATCTTCAACAATTTTACCCTCCGAGATAAGGTCTTCCTCAATACCCGGTCTAGAGGTGGAGGCTGTCTCATCAAAGTCCTCTGGATCAGAAGAGGATGGAACGGATAATCTAGGTTTCTTAGGTGGCGGAATGGAGAGACTAGGGGTTTGAGGGAGGCTAAGGAAGCTTTGATTTCCTCCTGAACCAAGGATTTTACTTCAGAAAAGATGGTTGCTCCTCCTTTAAAGGGCTTCTGTCACCCCCCAAAACTCATTTTTCATTTTTGGGCATATTAAAATCCTTATTGGACGACTATTCCCTATATAGGGTTCTTACCTTGTTCTGTGGCTTGGTTTCGATCTTTTAAAATATGCAAATGACTTCACTACCAGAAAGTAGGGCGTCTACTTGCTGGTAGCCGCCACATCCTCCTTTAAAAAAAACACCACCTCCTCCTGCTGGCCCTGTCTGCAATTAAAATCCCGCGTCTGCGCCTTACGTGTCTTCATTCGGCGCAGGCGCTCTGAGAGAAGGACGCTCGCTTCCTCAGCACTCCCTCAGTGCGCCTGCGCCGATGATGTCACCTCTAAACCTGAAAGAGAAGACGTCATCGGCGCAGGCGCGCTGAGGAAGCGAGCATCCTTCTCTCAGAGCGCCTGCGTCAAAATGAGGTGCAGGCGCGGGATTTGAATTGCAGACAGGTCCAGCCGGAGGAGGAGAGCGCTCGCTGGCCCTGTCAATCAACAGGAGGAGGGGGCGTTTTTTTGAAAGGAGGATGCGGCGGCTACCACCAATAAGGATTTTAATATGCCCAAAAATGAAAAAAGAGTTTTGGGGGTGACAGAAGCCCTTTAAAACATCAGAGATGCAGACTTTACATAACTTCTTTTGTAATTATCAGGGAGCCTCTTGGCACAGGTAGCGCATTTTAGAGACTTGGGTTTAACTTTAGCTTCTTTTGCTCCCTATGGAACAGAAAAGAGCAACCCAATATCAGATATGAGACCTGAATACCAAATAGAAAAATAGAGGTATAAGTTTCTCACTCCCCACTGGGGAACTCATGGAGGGTGCAGCCGGAGAGGGGGTCAGGGACCTCCTGACATGATGCACGAGCTTCAGATGCCAACATGGGAGCGGAGAACCTGCTTCTGAGCCGCAAGAGTTTGCTCCCCGCCTCCATTCGAATCCTCCTGGCGTCTGACATCATCACCAAGCGCACTGGTTCCAGGTGTGATGCGCACAGCTCCGCCATCCCCTGCACGTCAGACGTAAGGGACTCTATAGCGCCTCCCCACCAGGAGGCCTCTCTGTATACTGACCCCGTAGGGACAGGAAATAGGAGTGTTTTAAACTCTGTATTTCTGCCCCTACAGAGGTCATGGGTCATCTCTCACTTGTGGCCGTTGTGGTGTATGGAATAGAAATATTACATCTGAATGTCCGTGTATAAAAAGCACATTTATTACACCAGGCTTATAATATAACAATAACATACGAGTGTAAACAGGAAAAGGCAGAAACATCAAATACGCTTAAGTTACAAATCTGAACACAGTAGAACATACACAGGAGTAAATTCTTCTTGTACAGTGAAGTGCATCCAAGAAATGTTTTATTTCCTCACGTGGTTAACTTGGAGCATTTTCTGCTGCCTGAAAAATAAAGAGTGATCAGTAATTTTAACATCATAGGAGTGACAAATAACAACAAGCCATATACAATTATATTTAACCCCCTCTGGACCAGTGCCATACATACTAGAAGGGAGCTAGAATGGAGTTATGGACTAGCAGCATAAAATTACGGCATGGTGATCGAGGGAGCACAGAAGCTGTGCTTGCTCGATCAGTGGCAGGAGTCTCCCTCTCTCAGCTCCCCGCAATGCGATCGCGGGGCGTCGTTCACTGCAAAGTAGGGATCGACCGATATAGATTTTTTTAGGGCAGATACTGATAATTTGTGAACTTTCAGGCCGATGGTCGATTTTATACCGATATTCTAGGAATTTTCATTTAAAAAATAAAATATCCTACACAAATCTGCTGAAAATGTATGTTTATTGTTAACGTGTATTTTTTTTTTTGTAAATCTTTTTCCATTTATACTTAATATTTTGTTGTTGTTTTTTTTTTTTTTTTTACTAACTAACTTTTAACCCCCTTAGGGACTAGAACCCTTGTAATTTTCACCCCGATAGATCTCTACCAGGGTGAATAGGAGCTCACACTGCCCCTGCTGCCCTGTGCTTTGTGCACACAGCAGCATGGACCTTACCATGGCAGCCAGGGCTTCAGTAGCGTCCTGGCTGCCATGGTAACCGATCGGAGCCCCAGAATTACACAGCTGGGGCTCCGATCGGAGGAGCAGGGGAGAGGGGATCCTGTGGCCGCTGCCACCAATGATTAATACTGGGGGGCTTGGGTGCACTGCGCCACCAATGATTAATACTGGGGGGCTTGGGTGCACTGCGCCACCAATGAAGAGAAATCGCTCATTAATTCATATACAGGAGGCGGGAGCTGGCTGCAGAATCACATAGCCGGCTCCCGACCTCTATGAGCAATAGCTGCGATCCTCGGTAGTTAACCCCTCAGGTGCCGCGGATCGCAGCTACCACTCATAGAGGTCGGGAGCCGGCTATGTGATTCTGCAGCCAGCTCCCGCCTCCTGTATATGAATTAATGAGAGAGGTATCTTCATTGGTGGCGCAGTGGCCACAGCCCCTACCCTTTTTCCTCCCCACGTTCCAATAGTTTTAACTTTTTTTTAGGAAAGATGCATAAAAATAAAAAAAAAGTCCATCCACCAAGGGCCAAAAATTATACGACGTCCTTATTCTGCGGCTCAATGCAAATCCAGAGATACCAAAAACTTAGGTATAGGTTTCTTTTGTTTTACCACTTTGAAAAACCTTTGCAAAAATCTAACTTTTCTTTGCGGCGCCGTTTTATGACAGCCATTTTATATTTCGGTTTACAGAGCTGTACGAGGGCTTGTTTTTTTTTGCGGAGAGGATGCAGACCCATTCATTTCAAAGGGTCCGCATAAAATACAGACAGCACACTGTGCGCTATCGGCATCCGAATATCCGTTCCGTAGCCCTGAAAAATTTAAAATTAAAAAAAAAAATACATAAATATGTTCAATTCTTGTCCTGTTTGCGGACAAGGATGGGTATTATTACAATGGATACGCAAAAAATTAAAAAAAAAACAAACAAAAAAAACGGATGCTATACGGACGTCATCCGTTTTTTTGGGATTCGCAATTTGCGGTCGTGTGAATGTAGCCTTACAGTTACAAATAAATAAAAAATAAAATATTAAAATATAAAAAAAAATACATTAGGTATGGCAGCATCTGTGATGAGATGTTCAAAAATACAATCGCCAGAATTTTTTTTTAATAAAATTGATAGCTTTCAGATCAGAAGATGGCAATCCAATAACAATTTCTTTTTCAAAAAATGTAAGTCCTACTTTGCAAAAAGCAAAATAAAAAAGTGATCAAAAAGTTGTATGCACCCCAAAATAGGACCAATGGTAATGACAACTCGTCCTGTAAAAAATAAGCCCTCACACAGGAACATCCAGAGAAAGACAAACCCAATATTCTCAGAAAATGTGGTCTTCTGAACTCTGCAGTGTACCCAAACACCAGTGTATGTCCACATTTATGGCATTTCAGCACCCAGTAGAAACCGCCTAAAAACTTAAGGGGCATGGTGTGTAGGGCTGAAACGATTACTCGATTGAATCAAGTAAATCGACACAAAAAATAAAATAAAAAAATCCTCGATGCAAATTTTTTGCATCAAGGATTTGTTTGTGTCATGTGACCATGGAGCGAGAGTGAAGCGCTGCACTACGCTAAGGGAAAATTTGTGCGCGCGTCCAGCTGCTATGCCGGTCGGCAGTCTGCTGCATGTCAGTGTGGAGTGTTCTTCCAGCAACCTCCTCCGCAGCACACCCACTTTGATCCTGGGCTGCAGGATGAAGAGGACGGAGGTCGCCTCGCCCCCGCCCGGATCCAAGAGGAAAATGAGAGGGCGCTGCAGGAAGCCAAGGACCTGCTGAATCGGCCGCCCGAACAGATCAAGGGGGAGATCCAGGAGGAGCATGACCGGCTGCAGGGCAGGGGCACGGCCGCCGGCAGGTTAAATCTCCGGCCCTTCAGCCTGCGGATCCTGATGTCAAGCAGAAGCGGATGCCCAGTAGAAAGCTATGGGATCTCGGAACGTCGGGGACAGGAGAAGCCGCCCAGCGAAGTGACTATTGATGAGCTGGGCGGCGCTTCAAAAGGGCAGTTGGGGCGCGGCTGGCTGGGCAGAGGTGAAGCTGAAACGCCGCCCCTTGGGCAGAAAGAAGACCTATTACATCAGGTTATAAAACATCAGTTTACTGTATTTATAAGGTGGACAGGGGTTATACTTATATGTTTTTAATACACATTAGAAGACCTGTGTGTGTGTGTGTATATATCTCTCTATCTAAATATGCTTATTGGGCCTGTCAGTGTCCCTTTAAGGAGGTCTTTACGTTGCCTGGAATGTGAACTTTGTGGTCTAGCGACCTTTGTTGTTTGTCCCAGATGTCCAGAATCCAGGACTGCATGGGACGGGAATGCAGCTGGCTCCACATTACTGATGGGATACAGGCTGTCAATGTTCCCAGCAAACAGCATAGCCTCTCTCACAGAGCAGATTTTCCCCCCCAAAGCCTGGACCTTGCCTGAGGGCAGGAAGGTGTTCTGTGACTGCGAGTCCAGGATGAATCCCAAGAACCATATTGTGGTTGATGGATGTAGACAGGCTTTCTGAGGATTGACGATCCAGCCCATTTCCTTTAGAGTAAATAAAAAGGTGTCTAGATCTGTTAGTGATTGATCTACCGTATCTCCTACTAGTAAGAAATCGTCTAGATAGGGGATCAGATTCAGCTCCTTCTGTCTCAAGAATGCGACCATTTCTACTGCCAAATTAGTAAATATTCTGGGAGCCGAGGAAATCCCAAATGGAAGAGCCGTAAATTGAAAATGGCAAGTGTTGCCCTGCTGGTCTTTTATGGCAAATCTTAGAAATTTTTGAGAGTTGTGGTGTATCGGAATGCGATAGTAAGCATCTTTTAAGTCCACAGTACACATCCATCCGTTCTTTTTTATTTGGGGAATTAGGGATCCCAGGGATTTTATCCCGAATTTCCTGTAAGTAATGTACTGGTTGAAGAATCTCAGATTTATAATCATACGGAATGATCCTTCCTTATTTTTTACCAGGAAAACTCCCAGCCCTGTTCTGAGACTGTGACCTGAATTACGACACCTAGCCCTATGAGGTCTTTGATACTCTGCCAAATTCCGCTCTGAGCTTTCCTCGACCGCAGATTTGATATAAAAAACCTCCTTGGGGGTACTGAAGAAAATTATATCTTGTAGCCCGCTCTGACTACTTCCTGAGCCCAGTGATTTGAGGTTATATTAGATAGAAAAGGCAGATAGAAAATTCTTCAGTCTCCCCCCCCCCCCCCCCCACTCTGGCATCATTGCCCATCGCTGGGTTTACTCTGGGAATTAAGGAGAAGCCCTTTCCCTTTACCTCCTTTGGGGTAACTCCAGCGGCCTGACTTTCCTTTCCCTCTGTAGGATCTCTCTTGTCCCTAAAAGAAACCAAAGGGCACTTTCCTCCCATAAGTTCTATCCTCAGGAAATCCCCTCTTTTTATCAGGAGGATCTTGTCTAAGACTGGCCTGAAGACGTATTCACCTGATAAAGGGATAGAACAATTTCATTTTTGAAGTTTTGTCCCCGAACCAGGATTCCATCCAAAGGGCATGACGTGCCGCATTAGAAAGACCTTCATCCTTGGCTGCAAATCTAATCGACTCCGCAGAAGCATCCGCCAAAAAGGCCGTTGCAGATTTTAGTAGGGGAATAGAATTTATCTCCTCCTCTCTGAGTCTTATTCCTCAAATGGGATTGTAGTTTGTTCAGCCAGAGGTGCTACTGAGGTCGCAGCGATGTTAGACTTGAGATTAAACAGAGGCTTCCCAAGATCTACGTAATAAGCTATCTGCTTTCCTCTCCATGGGGTCTCTCAATTGTGATGTGTCTTCAAAGGCCAATGAGTTTTTTTTTTTTTTTAATTAACATTGGCCACTTGTACGTCTATCTTAGGGATCTCGTCAAATAGTTTAGACTCTGCCGGATCAAACAATAGACTGTTCTTATATTCTCTGGATACCCCTAGTCTCGTCTCATGGTCTTACCATTCCTCTAAGATCATATCTCTAATGTTTTCATTAATTGGGAACACTCTGGCTCTTTTGGTCCTTAGACCCCCAAACATCTCCTCCTTAATAGAGTGAGGTTTTTGAACGTCCTCCACCCCCATGGTGGCTCTTACAGCTTTTAGGGGATCTGACATTTCCTCAGAGACTAAATATAATTTTTTACTGCCCTCGGGGATCTCTCCTTCCGAAAGAGGGTCTTCCTCCTCCCGCTGCCTTGAAGAGGAAGCATCATCACCCATGCACTCAGAATCAGAAGAGGAGGGTTTCATTATTTTTTGCCTCTTTGGAGGTAAGGGTCCCTTGGTCAGATTTCGACATCTGGGATAGTGAAGCCTTGACCTGATAATGGAGCGAACCTCGTCCCTTAGAGACACACGTTCCTCCCAGAGTATATTAGAAATACATTCTTTGCAGATCTTTTTGGGTTATCCGTCTGGTAATCTTTTAAAACATGAAATGCATTTTGCCGTTTTTTTTTTTTTGTTTGTTCTGGGCCTCCTTAGATGAATGGACATACGTATTGTGAAATAGGTGTACCACAGCTGTGTGCAATAATCAGAGGGGACCCTAAATAATATGAAGGGTGAACCCCAACCCCAAATGAGTGCCATATAAAAAGAACAATCCCCACAGGGAACTTACAGGAGGCTGAGTAGTAGCATCAAGCTCTCTGGGCAATTGTGGTTCCGGGCCTGACATCTCTGAACACCAGACCTCAGATCAGTCACACGCAGCTCCTCGTTTTTGCCGGCTGGCATTTGAAACACTGAGAACCACCGCGCGTCGCCCGCCTCCTACATCACTTCCTGGACGCCCAGGAAGTGACGTCATCCAATGCGCAAATGCACCGGGCGCTCTCTCCAGCTTAAGCCACCAGGGCAAAAAGGAGGACGCTACCCTGGATCAACCAGAGTGAGCCCTCCCGTCTCTTCCCTGCCCAGCGTTGGTATCAGACCACCAGCGAGCAGGGAAGCACTGCGTGTCCTGCGCTTCAAGATAAGTGCCATAGCACCCCTCTCCTCACCGGGAGATCCACACCAACAAACGCCAACTTCTTTCTTCATCTCCCTGACCCACAGGGAGACCTTTCTCTGCCCTGCCCTCTGTAGGGACAGGAAAAATTGGTGTATGCTGGCAGGGGGAAGGCGCCTTTGAACCTTTCTCTGTTCCTGCCCCTACAGAGGTCAATCTCCTTGTGGCCGTCATGGTGGCGATATGGAAAATTGTCCTCCAATGCCAGTTTGTAACCTCATTAATGCCCTCTGACAAGAATGGACATGATCTCCCATGACCATGGTGCAAAAGCCTTCCCAGAACAAGGACTAAGCCCATTTTAACCTCCTCGATCATGTATAATGAGATGATATAGCAGCCTGTATGGTGCCTTGAGGAGGCGCGGAGTTCAAGATTTTATTACATTTTTCGCATCACTTACTGTGTTAAAATATTTAGACCATAAATGATGCTACTAGTAAGCTCTAGATAACAAGTCACTCACCTTTAACCCCTCGGCCGCTCTGCGCAGCTCTTTGATAACGGACGACAAGGCCTCTGGGTTGATCCCTTGCTCACACAGCCTTACACAAATCGATAGGGTCTCCATATCCAATCCAGTGTTCAGCAGCCTTGAAATTTCCATGAGAACTGTCCGAAAAGTCCACACGAGATCAGATTATAGATAAAGACGTATTACTGTTCATGCAGCACAGAAATAAGTTCACAATGTATTTGTGCGTGGGGATTTGCTCTGAAGAATTCAGCTCAGCTGTCACTGTCCCCACCACCCCAAGGGTGGCAGCATATAGTGTGATTGGGGATCTGCACAATCTGGATTACAAGGAAGCACACATCATGTACATATACAGGCGGGGGTCATACTGCAGGCACCACCACCGATCAGCTGTTTGAAAGGGCTGTGGCACCCGGATGTGCCCCGAGGCCTCTCTTCAGTATACAAGGCTCAGTCCTGTACACTGCATTCACCGCAATCCCATTTATTTGAATGGGACTGAGCTGCAGAAAGGCATTGTGGGCCATGGACGCAATGTCACAGGCTGAGCGCCATGGCCTCTTTCAACAGCTGATTGGCGGCAGTGCCGGCAGACAGACCCCCAACCATTAAAGGGAACCTGTCACCAGGATTTTGGGTATAGAGCTGAGGACATGGGCTGCTAGCTCGCCGCTAGCACATCCGCAATACCCAGTCCCTATAGCTCTGTGTGCTTTTATTTTGTCAAAAAAAAAAAAAAGATTTGATACATATGCAAATTAACCTGAGAGGAGTCCTGTATGTGAGATGAGTCAGGGACAGGACTCATCTCAGGTTTATTTGCATATGTATGAAATCATTATTTATTTATTTTTTACACAATAAAAGCACACAGAGCTATGGGGACTGGGTATTGCGGATGTGCTAGCGGCCATCTAGTAACCCATGTCCTCAGCTCTATACACAAAATCCCAGTGACAGGTTCCCTTTAAATACTGATGACCTTTCCCGAGGATAGGTCATCAACATTTAAAGGGTCCTTCCTTTTAGTTTATATTGATGACCCGTCCTAAACACCCGGCACCCCAGCCGATCAGCTGTACAGTAGGAAAGATGCTGGAACTACAGCCCCGTCCATGGTGGTAGTTGCTGGGGCTTATTATTTTAGCACTGGTCCCGTTCATGTCATTAGATCCAGCGTGGCAGTAGGAAGCTCAACTCACTACACACAATGGTGGGGGCTGTAGTTCCAGCGCCAATCCTGATTAACAGCTGATACATGAGGGTGTGGGGTACCCCACCATTCTGATACTGATGGCTGATCCTGAAGAAGGGTCAGCAACATAAAAGCTGGTTCTCCGGGACATAATCAGAAATGGCCTATTCTTCAGACAGACGTCCACTGCTGGCCCGTCTGATGGCAGTGCAGGGGGGTGCACGTCTTAGGCCTCTGTCACATGAGCAAATTTTACGCGAGGGTGCGATGCGTGACATGAATCCTGACCCATTCATTTCAGTGGGTCTGTGTACATTTTTTCAAGCATCAGTTCTGCATTGCGTGAAAAACGCAGCATGTTCTATATTCAGCGTTTTTCACGCAGCCCTGGCTCCACAGAAGTGAATGGGGCTTCAGTGAAAAACACATCGTAATCCGGATGCAGTCCGGGTGCAATGCGTTTTTGACTGATCGTTTATAGGAGAAACTGGAAAAAAAAAAAACATTGCACCTGCGAGGAAAAAAACTGAACGCGATCGCAGACAAAACTGACTGAATTTGCTTGCAAAATGGTGCGAGTTTCACTGAACGCTTCCAGGCCCAATCCGCCACGCTCGTGTGAAAGAGGCCTTAGGCTTTACTACAACCCTCTGCACCCAGAAGTCCGAGATGAAGGCAGCCATCCTGCACAGTAGTCTACAGAGGACCAGATAGCACCAGGTAGCTTGACTTTACATGCGTCATGTACACTCACATTTCAGGTTTTGACTGGACTTTACTAAAGCTGTCATACTGTCACTCTCATTCTACGTCTACTATTATACTAGAGGATAACATCTTCCATCACAGCAGTAGTAGTAAACTGATAGTGGGTTACTCATCTATATAGCAGTTTTAGCTCTCTGTGCTGACTACTATAGGGCGAGATTTTGTATTTTCAAGGGTGTAGTACAGCTTTCTGACAGAAGCGTTCTGTAATGTCTGGAGAGGCGGTACGCATGATAATAAGGCCCACAATCTGACTACAGACTCCGCTCCCACCAGCTGGAGGAGACCGTCTTCAGCCAGTTGTTGGACGTTCTATGCCAGGCGTAGGTAACCTCCTGCAGCTGTGCAACTACAACTCCCAGCATGCTCTGCTCTTATCACAACTGACATGGAACACACTGGGAATTGTAGTTTCACAACAGCTGGAGTCGATCCCTGATCCGGTGTTCTGTCTGGGTAACCTCTCCTAAGCCACCAGATCACAATGCCCAGGACATAGCACCAAGCCACCAGAGTCCATCATCGGGATCTTCTCTCTGCTGCTGCGGCTCACCTGGACAGCATCCCTGTCAGAAGGTGAAAAGACATAGGGTTGCTGCTGCCAGGTTCCCTGCAGCCTACATGTGATCCCAGCAGCAGCTGATCAGCTTCAGAGGAGGAATACTAATAAAAAAGGACCATCCCTTTAAATCGTCGTCCGCTGAGTACATTAGAGGCCGAATATGGATCCCACCTAATAATAAAGATCCACTCACCATCCATGGTCTCCCTCATAGCGCTGACACTGACAGGAGCGCACGCCATGGTAGCAGCCGGATGTGCGCTCAGAGCCGTGACTCACGTACAGACGTTGGGGTCTGCCTGGAGAATGCGAGCGAGCTTCAATTAAGGGACCGCCCACAGGGGGCGGGGCTAAGGCACGACGGCAGACATTCTCTCAGAGAACCTCCCAGGGAGGAGGAACCGTGCTCAGCTATAGAGTTCCTATGGCGACAGGGGGCGGGATTACATTCGAATTTGTTCGGCGGAACTCCGCTCACTGGTCAACGCTATTACACTAAAGACCCCTCCCCTTCCGTGTACTGTGATTGGACGATACTTTGAGTTGGCGATTTTGATTGGTTGGAAGGAAGGAACGGCAGTAAAGAGTGTGCACGGGATCTTGTGTGGAGCGGTGGCGGGGTCTGAAGCGGGAGGGACGAGGAAGCGGTGCTGGAAGCTCGTCCTGGACGGTGTGTTACAGGGAAACCTGCTGTGCTGCGACTTGTAGTCCCGCAATACTTTGTTATGTATGGTTACCTGGTTTCCCACAGAGTGTAATGTAAAGTGTGCAGGATGTTACATGACACATATATGATACAGAGGGGGGCAGCCCCAGCTGGTTTTACACCTAATGGAATGGGGTGTCCATTGTGGAAAGAGTATTGCTTACCAGTCCTGTGATGAGGGGTGACCGCACGGTTTCCTTTGTAGGTTTACGTTACTGCTTGTTATATAGTTCCTCAATGTCTTTCTATTGTAGGTTTACATTACTGCTTATGTCCTTCTTCTCCGTTTTCCATTGTAGGTTTACGTTACTGCTCGTTGTATCGGTCTCCATTGTAGGTTTACGTTACTGCTCGTTGTATCGGTCTCCATTGTAGGTTTACGTTACTGCTCGTTGTATCGGTCTCCATTGTAGGTTTACGTTACTGCTCGTTGTATCGGTCTCCATTGTAGGTTTACGTTACTGCTCGTTGTATCGGTCTCCATTGTAGGTTTACGTTACTGCTCGTTGTATCGGTCTCCATTGTAGGTTTACGTTACTGCTCGTTGTATCGGTCTCCATTGTAGGTTTACGTTACTGCTCGTTGTATCGGTCTCCATTGTAGGTTTACGTTACTGCTCGTTGTATCGGTCTCCATTGTAGGTTTACGTTACTGCTCGTTGTATCGGTCTCCATTGTAGGTTTACGTTACTGCTCGTTGTATCGGTCTCCATTGTAGGTTTACGTTACTGCTCGTTGTATCGGTCTCCATTGTAGGTTTACGTTACTGCTCGTTGTATCGGTCTCCATTGTAGGTTTACGTTACTGCTAGTTATAGCGGTCTCCATTGTAGGTTTACGTTACTGCTTGTTATATCTCTCCTCTCCGTTTTCCTTTGTAGGTTTACGTTACTGCTCGTTATATTGGTCTCCATTGTAGGTTTACGTTACTGCTCGTTTTATCTCTCCTCTCCGTTTTCCTTTTGTAGGTTTACGTTACTGCTCGTTTTATCTCTCCTCTCCGTTTTCCTTTTGTAGGTTTACATTACTGCTCAATATATCGCTCCTCTCCTCTGAAATGGGTGATGTCCACGCCCAGTTGACCCCAGAGACTCCAGGCCGTGTCCAGATCCTCAATCCTTTTGAGAGTCCGAATGACTATTGCAGTTTACATGAACCGTTTGTTTCCAGCCCAACAGTCTTCAAGCCAAAAAAGTCTTCCGCAGTAAGCCCTATGTAGTGTCGATATAAGCTGCCTGGAAGCCCCGCTATCATACATATATGATGGATTTCACCAGGAGCATCCGGCTGTCGTATGGGGGTGTCTTGTTAGGCTACTTTCACACTTGCGGCAGAGGATTCCGGCAGGTAGTTCCGTCGCCGGAACTGCCTGCCGGATCCGGCAATCCGGACGCAAACATATGGCATTTGTCAGACGGATGCGGATCCGTCTGACATGCATCGAAATACCGGATCCGTCTCTCCGGTGTCATCTTGAAAAACGGATCGGGTATATATAATATATAATTTTTATTTTTATTTTTTTTGCATTTTTAAAGGTCTGCGCATGTGCAGACCGGAAAGCCAGATCCGTTTTGCCAGAACACTTAATGCCCGATCCAGCTTTCCGGCAAGTGTTCAGTATTTTTGGCCGGAGAGAAACTGCAGCATACTGCGGTATTTCCTCCGGCCAAAAAACGGAAGAGGGACTGAACGTGACGGAACTCGACACCGGAAAAGAAAAAACGCCAGTGTGAAAGTATCCTTAGCCGAGTGTTTAGCCAACCGCTGTAATGTTTGGCTGTCTTAAATGTGTTCTCTTCCTGTGAAGGGAAGCTTGCTTGCTTCTGACTCTTTCAGTCCACCGCTGTATTCACAGATGGCGGTCACTTGTGGAGCTGTAGGGAATCGCTGGCCACAGTAGTGACTTGTACCACAAGCCGCAGATGACCCAGTGGCGTGCCTCTTGGGGGACACTTCACCATTGTGGACATTGGTTGCAGCAGCTCACATGACCACAGTCCTTTCCGAAAGCTCGTAAGTGAAGCGGACTGAAGAAGCTAGAACCAAGCAGGGGGGGGCAGGTAAGTATGCTTCCCTCTATCCATGCTACATTCCACAGGGTGGGGGTGAGCCCAAAATTTGTCCAAAAAAAATGAAACCTTCAGGAGCTGTTCACACTGTAAATTTGCCCTTTCGGATTTTTTACGTGGATTCCGTCAGCGGCCGCTTGGTATCTCCCTCCCATTGTTTACAACGGGAGGCAGTGCTGTCGTCCTCTTGGCCAGCAGTTTTAAGTCCCTTCTTGGCGTGGCATCTGGACAGATGTCTGCTCTCGTTTTAGCTTATTAAAGGGGGCTAAACTGCGGTCCTCCACATTCAAAGTGGAAAGAGATGAGATACGTGGCGGGTTTTCACAGCGTCCACATTCCTCCATGTGAACATAAAGGATTTTTCCAGGACTTCAATGTTGATACACCACCATTCAACCGCTAGCAGAAGCAGGCACCGCCAGAAGAGTACAGAACTGGAGGCAAATGGCTGTGTACCCTGTATAGCGCCCGTGCCTTTACTGTAACTCTGTTCCCACTCATTGAACTGGAGGAGAGGACAAAACGTTAAACGTCAGGCCTTTTTCATTTGGGATAGGCTCTTCTTACACTGGCATCATCATTCTGTACAATAATTTCCTGAAACTCGCAGCGATCTGCTGGTATCACCAGGGGAGGTTGCGGCTAGCCTTACATTTGGATGAATGACCACCTGAGTAATGCAACACGTCCTCACTTATTCCTTGCCCCAGACATCCATATGCCTAGTAAATCGTAGGGAAGGGGTTCACCTCATTGGGGTAAAATGTCTGTTTTTATTTTCCAGACTCCACGACAGTTCAGATGGTCAATCGATCAGCTTGCTGCAATAAACCCAGTTGATATTGACCCAGAGGACATTCATCGCCAAGCTTTGTATTTAAGCCATGCCAAGTAAGTTGCGTTTCATCATCTGGTTTGTAAACGGAACTGTAAAATGCCATCAGAGCTGCTCATTGACAGCTCAGTTTGCTATTTCACCTCTATTCCAAAGCATTTCCTAGAACTTGGGGATAGCTTCATTTATAGTATGGCAATGTTCCAATGATCAGGCCCATGAAGGGTATGCTTTATTGGACTCTTGACCCCTTTTTAGGAAGCGCATCCATTAAATGTTCTTTCTAAATTGCTGTCGGAGTCTCCATTCAAATTACTGGCCACATTTAAAAGAAAGTGCCTCTCTTGCCAACCAAGCATGTTGTGCCCCGAAGGGATTCAATTGTGTTTGCCACACCCTTCAAACCAGTGCACCAGGTGGCATTTTGGATATTAGTAGCATAATATCCAGAATAAGTGTGTGTACAATAGATTAGATAGACGTTATGAGCATCATGCCACCACTCGTACACCTCGTCTGAGAGGAAAAAAGACCGGCACTCGCGAGTGTCGGTCTTTTTTCCTCTCATTGCAAGTATTGGGACGTCTACCCACTGACTCGTGCACCGCGTCCATCCAGCAGTGCCGACCCTTCTCTACACAAGTACACCTCGTCTGGTCATAACCTCAAGACAATATTGTGTGTCAGTGTTTGTCCGTGTGCCAGCCATGCCTGTGCTCCGGACCCTAAATTGCGGTCCTCAATGCACGGCACTGACTGTGTGCCCGCCATTTGCGGAAGCATCCAATGGTCCGCACTGCAAAAAAGTAGTGCTTGCGCTATTTCTTTGCGGTGCAGAGACACGGACTGAAAACCCGGTGCCCTAGTTGTGGCTAAAATGCTTCCCTTAACATGTCCAACAACATGCTTGCCTCACAGCTCATCCGTTTTCTCACAGCGTTCTTTGCTTCAGTACAGTGAGCTGCCAGTCATCCATGTGCGGATCCCTACAGCTCTCGCCGAGATCTGGCTACTTCTAGAAGGAGAGTAGATGGAATCCCAAACTGTCGCAGTTGGTAGACAAGGTTTAGGAATTAGAAGCCATATGGTCATTTTATGATCACGTCACAGAAAACCCCTGATGTATGATGCTTCTTTTATCCTGTGTGCTGTGTGGTAAACCCACAGAACTTGACAAGCCTGTAATGGTTTCAATAGGCATGTACCCTTCAGACTTTGTTTTTTTCCCCTCATTAGGCTAGATAAAGAAATAGAAGAGAGAAGACAAAAGGCCATTGAAGAGGTAAGTAACTGAAATGTGCATTTTGATGGATCAGTGACTTCTGAGGTCAGGAATTTGTTATATGGCTGACATTGCTTTTAGTAATTATTTTCTTCTATGGCCTCAGTTTTTCACAAAAAGGACAATTGTTCCATCACCCTGGACCCAACACGAAGGGAAGCAAGCTGCTCAGTTTCATTCCACAAAATGTAAGTGATCACAGGTCCCTGGCTGATCGTTGTTGCACGCACCACAAAATAAGGCCAGTAGAGCTATGATTGGCAAAAATGGGAATTGCCCCTCTCCTGACATGTCTGTTTTAGTAGCCACTTGCATTGCCCTTGTAATAACAATTCTGGAGCATCTATCTATGGGTCTCTTGGTGGGCCTGCCCTTGGTGCACTTAAAGGGACACTGACAGGGCCAATAAGCATATTGAGGTCTATATATGTCACTACAGGTCTTATAATGGGTATTACAATCATATAAGTCTGCAATGTGCCCAAGGGGCGGCGTTTCACTTCTCTTGCCCCCAGCCAGCCTCCCCAACTGCCGATTTGAAGCGCCGCCCAGCTCATGAATATTCAGTTTGCTGGGCGGCTTCTGCGGTCCCCGCTCTGAAGTGCTTCGCTTAACAGTGCCCGGCGCATGCGCCCGGATCTTGTGAAGTCCGGTACAGTAAGCGCCGCCCAGCTCATCAATATTCACTTCGCTGGGCGGCGCTTACTGTCCCCGACTTCACAAGATCCGGGCGAATGCGCCGGGCACTGTTAAGCGAAGCGCTTCAGAGCGGGGACCGCAGAAGCCGCCCAGCAAACTGTGTATTCATGAGCTGGGCGGCGCTTCAAATCGGCAGTTGGGGAGGCTGGCTGGGCACAAGAGAAGTGAAACGCCGCCCCTGGGGCAGATTGCAGACCGTTGGAGCAGGTCTAAAACTTAGTTTACTGTTTGTATAATGTGGACAGGGGGGATACTTATATGATTGTAATACCCATTATAAGACCTGTAGTGACATATATAGACCTCAATATGCTTATTGGCCCTGTCAGTGTCCCTTTTAAGGGGCATTCCGGTGCAAGGAAAAAGTTGTCCCAAGGGCTGCACATGCTGCAGTTCAACGTTGCCAGGGTCCCCGCTGCACCCTGCTTCCTTCTCTTGTCTCAACAGGGCCAAACATGCCCCTCAGCCCGTCCCAAGCAGTTATTGGTGAGCGGCTTCACAGCTATTTGCTGCTGTGTTGGGGCAGGAGTAGGAAGTGGAGCACGTTGTGAGCAGCAGCGGTGGGGGTCTCTGAGCTTGGGAAAGTTCTGCCCATATAGATTCAAATCCATTTTCTCGAGAGGGAATCCCTGTGAATGATTTTTTTATTTTTTTTTTGTCATGAAATCTGATGTGTTTTGCAGGTGCTGATCTTATGAATGAATCGCCTCTTGCAAGAGAGCAAGCTGTAGTCTCTGGAAAGAGCACAGGTAATGATATGTAGCAAAGCAGACCATCTCTTCTTTTAGCTAGGAGTATGCAAAATGGGCAGGACTGTATAAAAGGTTTCAGATAACTGTAAGCATAGCTGACTACCAAAGCTCCTGCGTGGCCCAGCAAATTGACTATATATTAGTCCAGAAACTTCTGTAAATTATAGGTGAAATTTACGCTAGTTCCTAGCTATCTGGTGCATGAATAGTCGAGATGTGCCTAATTCATTAAAAGGCATGTATCTTAATAAATTAACTGCATTTACACCAGTGCCCTGGGGCTCAAGACTGACAGGTCTCTCCCCTCCCCCCCCTAGTACATTTAAACATTTTTTCCTGCATCTCATTCTGCATTTTTTTTTTCTCTTCTTTAACTGTAGTTGCCTGCCAAACACTATTATCTTTACCAATCGACTTCAGTATTGAAAAGGTTCTAGGTAAGTACATTGTCAATGATCTGTGTGCTTAAAGGGGTTGTCTCACTTCAGCAAATGGCATTTATCATGTAGAGAAAGTTACTAATGTATTGTGATTGTCCATATTGTTTCCTTTGGTGGCTGGATTTATTTTTCCATCACATTATACACTGCTCGTATCTAGGGGTCACGTGGTGAATCCCATTTGCTGATGTGAGACAACCCCTTAAAATGGGGTCTGAGAATCCTCTGTAAAGCTACTTCTACATCTGCGGTTGGAAGGCTGTATTAAAGTGGCTGACAACTGACCAGTCTTTTATTAACGACCGTTTGCAGGAGCGCTCATGATCTGGCAGTCCAATACTGCCGCTGCAGGCTTAAAAATAATGGTTTGCAGGCGGCACATCGTGCTGTGTAATCACGATCTGCTGCCGGCAAACAACTAGACAGCCTCGGGACGAGCGAAGGCATTAGGGATCACTTCTCCCTATACTGTAGAGGAGATTGCTGCATGTAATGGCGGCGGTTTTCTTCCGCTAACATGCAGGCGATTGCCGGGAAGGAATGCCTCCCTCCCGACAATTGCTTGCTATATCGTGCAATGTAATACAGGCATCAGCCAGTTTGACATGCAATCACGTTATAACGCCCATGGCATTTATCTTCTACTTGTGTGACGTCCTGTACTCTGAAATGTGGTTGTTTCTCCTCCCTTTACTATGGGATATAACTCTTCACATGCAGATAATCCAGTGTCCAGTAAGTAGAACAGCTGAGCAATGTGTTGGGAGCAGAACTGTGCTGTTTAAGACAGTGACTAATTATAGCACTATTTTACATGTGGCACCATATAGCATAACGAACATAAAAAATAATTCGGAGCTACGGTGGCATCATCTGATGATACTAAGACAGATTTATGTCTTTTTCTGTATTATGTTCCGTACTCAAATGATGCAGTGAGTACAGGACAGTAGGCCTTGGTTAGGCTGAAACTCGCAGCATCATAAATCACTACGATGCCATGAGCTCAGGTTGGACTTAAAAATGAGGCCATTTCACAAACTGTATTTCCTGGATTGCTCATGGCTATGCGAAAGGAGACCGAAGGTCAATAGAGACAGATTAAAGATAAGACTGAGAATCCTTGACCTCCAGATTGGCAGCTACTGCACAATGTTGTAACTCTTAGATCACAATGTACTACTTTATCATGGAATTAATACTGATCCATTGTCATTTTTCTCTGATTCCTTCTTGGATGCATGAATGTGAAGGTTCTATAAACTGCATTTAATTATGTTAAAGGTGAATATTTTCGGCCAGAGGAAAATGCAGATCAGTCGCAGGAAAGCTTGAGCTCCTCATCTCTTCGTAGAAAATTATTCTTGGATGGACAGTGCAATGGATCAGGGTGTTCCTCTCCAAGTTCTCCTCCACCGGGATCCTATGAAGCCCCACCGGCCTCCCTGGGTGTTCTTTGCTCGCTTGATCTTTCCCCTGTCCGTTGTCGAAGTCCTATGCAGACACCCAGCTCGGTAATTGTGTGTTTTATAGCAATTTTAGAATGATGCATTTATACCACATCTTTATGAAAGGGTAAATGTTAGCAGGCCCCTAACTATACTATTTAGACAGAAATTCCTGGCTTGTGATGGCATGTCTCTAGGTTTATGCTTAATACCTGGCTGCTGCACATATGAGAAGGGATTGTCTGGGAGAGCAGTTTGTAATGCCCTCTGTGTTGTAGGGGAGCTTCGAACCGGTCCCATTTAGGCCTCCTGCTTGTGTTGTGGATTTTCACGTGGAAAAACTGCAGCATAATACAGCACCAGCAAAGCAAATGAGATTTGCCAAATTTAATGTATACATCAAGTATTTTTTCCATGCAGATTTTTTGTGTGTTTTATATATATATATTTTTTTTATTTGCATCAAAATGCACAACTAACGTATAGAGAGTTTGGTGCTAAAACACAGAAAAAAAGCTTGAAATTCCGCTTGGAAAATTTGTTTGTAAGCCCGCACCGGTATGCAAGTAGCCTTAAGGCCCCTTTCACAGTATTCTGCGCGGATGCGATGCGTGAGTTGAACGCATTGCACCCGCACTGAATCCCGACCCATTCATTTCTATGGGGCTGTTCACATGAACTGTGATTTTCACGCATCACTTGTGCGTTGTGTGAAAATCGCAGCATGCTCTATATTCTGACTTTTTCACGTAACGCAGGCCCCATAGAAATGAATGGGGTTGCGTGAAAATCGCAAGCAAGTGCGGATGCGGTGCGATTTTTCACGCACGGTTGCTAGGAGACTATCGGGATGGAGACCCGATCATTATTATTTTCCCTTATAACATGATTATAAGGGAAAATAATAGCATTCTGAATACAGAATGCATAGTACAATAGCACTGGAGGGGGTTAAAAAAAAAAAATGAATTTAACTCGCCTTAATCCACTTAATCGCGCAGCCGGCATCTCCTCCTGTCTTCATCTTAGCTGTGTGCAGTAACAGGACCTGTGGTGACATCACTCCGGTCATCACATGATCCATCACCAGGTCCTGTTACTGCACACAGCTAAGATGAAGACAGAAGGAGATGCCGGCTGCGCGATCAAGTGGATTAAGGTGAGTTACATTTTATTTTTTTTAACCCCTCCAGCGCTATTGTACTATGCATTCTGTATTCAGAATGCTATTATTTTCCCTTCTAACCATGTTATAAGGGAAAAATAACACAATCTACAGAACACCGATCCCAAGCCCGAACTTCTGTGAAGAAGTTCGGGTTTGGGTACCAAATATGCGCGATTTTTCTCATGCGAGAGCAAAACGCATTACAATGTTTTGCACTCGCGCGGAAAAATCGTGTGTGTTCCCGCAACGCACCCGCACATTTTCCCGCAACACCCGTGTAAAACCAGCCTAAAGGTATTGCCAAGTTTCCTATAATTATGAACCATGCTCAGGATATATCAATAAATATCAGATCGGCTGGTGCCCAACTTTCGTCACCCCGCCGATCAGCTGTTTGAAGAGAACCCATTTATACGCGGCTGCTTTCTCTTCACTGTTTACTGTCGATATCGCAGCCCCGAGCAGAAGTATTTGCAGCATCTCTGTCCCCATTCACTGCATTCTCTTCAAACAGATGATCGGTGGGGGTGCCTAGAGTCGGCAGCCCGCTCATCTGATATTGATGACCTATCCTGAGGAAAGGTAATCAATATAAGAAGCTAGCCAACCCCCTTTAAAGGGGTATACCTATCTCAGACTTTGAAGGCATATTGCTAGGGCATGCTTTCAATGTCAGGTGTGGGTCCCACCTCTGGGACCTGCTCCTGTCTCCAGAATGGGCCCCTCAAAGTGAAGGAGAGTGCAAGCGTGGCCACCCTCATTTGACCACTTGGGGAGTTCAAAAAATAGCCGAGCTGGCATGGCTATTTCCGGCAGTCCCATAACAGCGACTAGAGATGTGGCCATGCATGCGTAGTTCACTTTTCTTCACTTTGGGGGGACCATTATGGAAACAAGTGGAGGTCTTAGAGGTGGGATTCACACCTGACATTGATGACTTGTCCTAGCAATATTCCTTCAAAGTACCCCTATAAGTTGAGTTGTTTCGTGTTAATAGTTGAAGTTTAGTTCTCATAGCAGTGAAGGCGCCTTACTAACTCCATCCCTTTCATGAAGTGTTGGGCATAGGCTGTGTTAGACTACTATCACATCTGCGTTGTGCTGTCCGGTTTTGAGATCCAGCATATGCTTTCAAAACCGCAGCACAACTCTTCAGTTTTGTCCCCATTCATTCTCAACTGGGACAAAACTGAACGAACCGTAACGGAGTGCACCAGCATGCATTCTATTCCGGTTTGTTGTGTTCCCATGCCGGACGCAAAATCTCTGCAAGCAGCATTTTTGTGTGCGGCATGGGAAACTGAACATGCCGGATCCGGTTTCATTTTCGATATAATACAACTATCCGTTCTGAACGGATGCAGCCGGTTGTATTATTAGAATGGAAGCGTTTTCCTGTGGTACTTTTGAGATCCCCTGCCGGATCTGAAGACCGCGGATATGAAAGTAGCCTTAGCATAGTTCACATAGAGAACCTCCGTGAGCACCTCTTTATAACCCTATGTGTTTGTTCAATGTAATCACTTCTACTTCCTATTTCTGCTTAACAGGGTCAGTTCTCTTCAAGCCCAATCCAGGGTGGACGAAGAGCATATAGCCTGGGCAGTAGTCCTACATTCTTCGAAAAGTCCCCTATGAGAGATATGTCACCAGCATTCTCCCCCATCTCTTCTGTACTGGGAAAAACTCCAATGGCCGGTAAGGTAGTGGCTTGCATATACTAATGAGTTTTGCAAGTTCAGGAGCATTTGCTAGCAATAGATGTTAATGGGATTTTCAGTTGAAGTTTTCTCCATCTAATTTTCATAGACATAACCATAACTTTTGTGATTGTTACTTTAGCACTTTATTGGGAGGCTCAGTGATAATTGTGTACCTGGCGGATTTCCCGATGTTCACCACCAACAGAAGTCCCTGACATGCCACTCTAAGCCCTCAGACTTGTGTTTCTTATAGGGTCCTATTGTAAACAAAGATGTATTATTATTTTATTTTTATTTTTGGGCAAAATGACCATTGTTTTGGCTTCCAACATCTAAATGAAGTCCTAGTGATACTTGTATATGCCGAGTGGTGTTTTTTTTTTTTTTTTTGCTAAACATAAGGGATGCAATGTACATTTGACCTTTGCGCTAGACAACTGTAAAGTAGTGTTTCATCATCTCTGACTTAGGGCTCATTCAGACGGCCGTATGCTGTCTGCAAAAATGCGGATCCGTTTTTTTTTTTGCGGACAGTTCAGCATGTCCGCAAAAAAAAACTAATTGCATTTAGTTATTTTGCTGATCCATAGACTTCAATAGGGCCATGTCCTGATTTTCACTAACAAGTATAGGACATGTTTAATTTTTTTTCTGAGCCGTGCAATAGAAGAAGATAATGGCCCCTATAAAAGTGAATGGGACAGCATCTAATCCGCAAAAAAAACGGATCCGCACTTTTGCAGAAAGCATACTGCCATCTAAATTAGCCCTCAGACAGAAGAATTTAGTACTGATTAGCACTCGAGAAACAATTATTTTCATTGCGTGTTTTCACAAAACTTTTGAAATATCACAAAGACATTAAAAATTTACATCTGTAGAGGTCTGAGCGCTGAGACCCCCACCAATCCTTAGAACAAGGAGAGAGAAGCACGGTCTGCTCCCTGTACGATACGCATTTCTTCGAAGTCTATGGGCCTATCTCAAGTCCATCCTCTGCAGTGAGGAGTGAGAGCGCCATATGCACGCCCTTCTTCCCTAGTTCTAGTTCTGCACGAACACCCCCACCAAACATAATTTTTGATGTCTCTGAAATATCAAACATTTTGTGAGAAGTTAATGATGCCAAGTGTAGCTGTTCAACATTTCCAACCAAAAATCCTAATACGTTTGTGTGTAGTAATGTTTCCGCTAGGGTAACACACGTCATCCCGTGTAAGCTGGCATCCTCAGACGCAAGATCTGTGTCCGCTGCACCACTTCCTCCATCTTGTTCTGCGCAGAAATGTTTCCCTACTTTGTGAGTGGAGCTGCAGGGTCTAAGTGTTTGCTGTCCAGCTTCTGACTTCACGAGTTCTTCTTGGGTTCATGTATCCGAACAGACTTCCAGAGATGGTGCTGCCGCCTCCTGCTGTTTTCTTTAGTTTGTGGATGCTATTCTTTCACAAATAGACCTGTTAATAAATGTGATGTGTAAATCTGTATTTGCAGAACAGAAGAAGCTGTCTTTCCCTTCACCAGAAAGTCTTCCAGCTTCAAAGTCTATGGTGGACTCTTGTACTGCAAGTCCCTTAATTGAAGGCTGCTCCCCCATCAAAAGCCTATTTCAGATAAAGGCCAAGTCCTGCAGAGAGAGCCCACAGTATCGGACGTCCCTTTTTCAGATCCCTTTTACCGTTGAACGTTTGGAGGAGGAGGAGAAAGAAAACTCTCCACCGGCACTGTCCTTACCTGAAGGCAATATTGTGTTACAGCTGCATAACATGGAGGCTTTCTCCCATGATGCTCACATAATGGACTCCGTGGATGGCATATCTCCTAAGCCATGCATACAGCAGGTGATGACGCCAGCTACAGATGGACTGAAGGACAATGATACTGTGGAAATGGTGGATCCTGTGGAGAGTGAAGACGACCAGATTTGGGTGAAAGATGCAGCAGAGAATTATAACACTCCAATGAGCAGTTTCATGACTGGTAATACGTTTAGCGTTGAGACCTCTCACATGTGCATGTCACCTTTAGCGGAGAGCAGTGTGATTCCTTGTGACAGCAGCAGCATTCAGGTAAAAATCTCCCATTACTTCCCATTACCCTGGGGTTTGTAAGGTTTACTGGTCATGTCCGGATCGGAAATAAATTTGGGATTTTCTGTCTGAACTTTTGTTGCTGAAATTCCAGTGTATTGCTGTAGCAGCAAAATGGATGATATTTAAGAAATCTGATCCACATGCTGCCATAAAAAATCTGCAAGATGTAAGGTTATATTTCCTTAAATGTTCCCAGCAAATTTCACTCTTTACTACACACAGCGTGCAATCCTCCAGAAATCCGCTGCAAAATTTATGTTAAACGTGCCTTTACTGTAGCTGCCACTGTTGAAACAGGTTAGAATGTGGATATTGATACGAGTGCTGATTTGGATGCACATGCTTTCCCAACAATAATGGTGAGGTCAGGAAGTGTTATTATGTGGACAGCAGCAGAGATGCATGTGTCCAATCTGGAAAGTTCTGATAGCTTTCAGCAAAGGTTGAAGAAAAACGTCATCCTCCATTCTGCATATCATTGAAGACTGGGTGTTAGGCCACATTCACACAAGCATGTTCAGTCTAGGAAATATGCTCCGTGTGATGCCTGTATGTTCCAGTCTGACTGCAGGTCTACTCTACTCTTGTCATTATGTGAGTACACTCCAGTAGAGTTGCACCGGGTATCGAAATTTCGATACCTAATCAATCCGATCCCGGGATTTGCTATTTTCCTATTTTCCGATACTAGGCAGGCCAACAGCCCCCCCCCCCCCCCCTTCCCCTCCCCATTGTTATATTCATTGGTGGCAGCTTCCGATCAGAGACCCAGCAGTGAAATCGCTGGGCTCCGATCGGTTACCATGGCAGCCAGGATGCTACTAAAGCCATAGCTGCCGTGTTAAGCTCCCTGCTTCTGTGTGCACAAAGCACACGACAGCAGGGAGCAGTTCATGCTCCGATGCTCTCCTTTGCCCTGCGCCAAATTGCGCAGGGCAAAGGCATTTTTAGGAGTTCCTATGACGTACCGGGGCTCTCCATGGGGCTGACAGGAACCCCAGTGACATCACCGGCACTGATGGGCGGGATTTAGCTCTGCCCTAGCCAGTAAAACTGACTAGGGCAGAGCTAAAGCCCGCCCCTCAGAGCCGGTGACGTCACTGAACACACTGCCGGGCGGAAGTTTCCGCCTGGCGATGTTATTGAAAAGAAAAAAAAAAAGCCTGTGCCCTGCGTGATTTAGTGCAGGGCACGGGAGCGCATCGGAGCATGAGATGCTCCGATGCTAGCCTCAGGGGGGCTGTCTGGGTGGAAAAAAAAAGGATATGTCCGGGTTCAGCTCTGAACCCGGACAACCCCTTTAAATAAAAAGTTTAAAAAAAAACACAAAAATATTAAGTTTAAATCGCCCCCTTTTCCAATTTTACATAGAAAATATATAAACAATTAAAAAATTAAACATATGGGGTATCGCCACTTCCCAACAAAGTCAGAACTATTAAAATATTTAAAGGGAACCTGTCACCTGGATTTTGTGTATAGAGCTGAGGACATGGGTTACTAGATGGCCACTAGCACATCCTCAATATCCAGTCCCCATAGCTCTCTGTGCTTTTATTGTGTAAAAAAACCAATTTGATAAATATGCAAATTAACCTGAGATGAGTCCTGTCCCTCACTCACCTCACGTACAGGACTCAGAGCTATGGGGACTGGATATTGTGGATGTGCTAGCAGCCCATGTCCTCAGCACTATACACAAAATCCTGGGGACAGGTTCCCTTTAAAAAAAATATCTCCTATGCGGACCTTCCTTCCCCCCAAAAATAGGATAGGACTGTTCTATTATGGGCCGACTGTTCCATAAAATGCGGAATGCACACAGCTTTTGTGGTGATTTTTATTTTTTCTTTGCGTGGTATCAAAATCTAATCAATATTTTGGTATCTTGATAACCCTACACTACAGTAGACCCACAGGTTCCCTTGACAAACATGATTGACAAACGCTCGTGTGAAACGGGCCTTATTGCCTCCCAGCCTTCTCCGATGGGGATATCATGAACTTCTGAAGAATAGGTTAGCATAACTCAAGAATTTAGATGCAATTTTTAATCATCATTCACTTTTTCGTACTAGATGATACTGGCTGTATTGGACAGTTCTGTGTAGTGCTTTTAGACCCCCAACCTGTGTTTTCATTTTTCCTAGGTGGACAGTGGCTACACAACACAAACATGTGGGTCCAGTATGATGGACACAATTGGCACAGATGGAGTTTACAAGGAAAATGATATCCAGATCTGTGATAAGCAGAATGGGTCTCAGCATATGAAAGCAAAGGTATGTATGTGTCATTTCTGCACCCCTCCCCCATATACAGCATTTCATTTGTAGTTGCTTCTAATATAATGGTTCACACTTGCTATAGTTGATTGTTCCTAGACTTTGTGCCATAAATATTGGTAGCAATATGCTAACCGATCCCATAATGTGTGTGTGCACGTCTAGATAGGGTTGCTCCTATGTGATTTAGAGTCTACGCCAGTAAAATCTGTAGTATATCTGCTTAAAGGGGGTTGTGTGACATTAAAAAAAAGTTAGAGTGGCCAGAAGGTGTTTAAAAGCAGCAAAAAAAAAACATTTTCCTTATCACAGTGTCCCGGTTCCAGAGCCTTAGTGGTCACATGTCCTTCAAGGACACATCATTGTTGAGGCCATTGAACTGGCCAGCAGTGGTCATGTGCGCGTGTATATGGAACGTCATCACTTCCAGTTTGGCGGGACCGGAACTGGGACACTGATAATTTAAGTTCTTGCTTTGAACGCTAGAAATGAACCACTAACAAAGCAGAGAGGTAGAACCAGAGATTTTTTTTATTTTATTTTTTAATGTCTGACAACCCCTTTATGGTGCATTTACACAACCATATCTATTTTGCAGTCTGCAAATAGCAGATACGCAAAATACAGATGTGGTTTGTGTGCATCCTGCACTTGTCCGCATGATAGACCTGCTCTAGAATTTGCTGCTGTGCCGCACGAATGCAGATAGCACATGGATGATATCCATGTGCTGTTTGCATTTTTTTTGCTGCTCTGTAGACTCATTGATTTCTATGTGTGACTTTGGATCGGACGTGGAACAAAAGTACGGTTGTGTAAATGTACCCTTAAGCTGAGATACCTACAGTTAAAATGTAAATGTACATAAGTTTATGTAACCTACATATTTGGCTTAATCCCTTTTTAATCTTAAAGGGGTTATCCAAACTATAAAACATGCCCCCATATAGATTATACTTACTCTGGTCCCCGGCACCCATGTCACTCCTGACTCCTTCACGGCCGCTGCTGCATCAAACATTTGGCAGGCCGTGTCGGGAACGAACCTCCCTAGCAACGTTTTGCTGCCTACCTCGAATATCCATTTGCCGTTCAATACTACATATTTCAGTTTCTAAATTGAAGAGTTACTATTAGGGTCCATTCACACGTCCGTGGTGTGTTGCGGATCCGCAACACACCTGGCCGGCACCCGCTATAGAAATGCCTATTTGTGTCCGCAGCTGCGGACAAGAATAGGACATGTTCTATCTTTTGCGGACTGGAAGTTCGGGGCCGCACTCCGCAAATGCGGAAGCGGAGAGCCCATAATGGGCTCTCCGCTTCACGTCCGGGCCCATAGAGAATGAATGAATGGTCCCTTCTGCAGACGTGTGAACGGACCCTTTTATGTTGTGATTTTTATTTTTATTTATTTTTTTGTCTCCGATTTAAGGACTTTTTGACGTCTGATATTAAAGGCCATCGGCTTCTAGAAGCAGAGTCTCCGGAATGTGAGCGTCCGCTTCATAAAATACACAAAACGCATCCTGCGCTTCACTCTGGAACTTGGAAACTCAGCAGTGACAGACTATACAACAGATTAAGTAAGAATGGTACGTAAACGCCGCTACCCTGTGACCTGGAGCCATAGCGTAATGCATACGTGCAAGCCTGCTAACTTTTCTTGCTCCTTTTTTTTTCTCTGTAGTACGTCTCCAGAGTCCACAGCAGACCATGGACTGAAAACCCATACCACATTATTAGCGATGCCCGTGGTCCTTACAAGAAAATAGTTAGTGTTCCGAGACTCTGTGAATACTGAACTTCCAAATGTGAAAAGCTGGTTTATAGCCACTGTCTAAGCCTTATTTATTAAAGCAATGCCTCCGTTTAGTATTCTCCTGCATTGATTGGTTAGAGGTGGTGAATTTCCTGAAAAGTTCCTGTACGGACATATGCTTACTGTCATATTATACATGCTTGATTCTAGTGTTGGCATCTACATCCTTTTATAAACCACTAGACTTTATTCTGTGCATAGGAGGCAATAGATGGTCACAAAGTGCAAAGTTGGCACATTTTTAGAATGAATGTGTACCCGCCTGTAAAAATAGATGCCCATAATTATTTCATGCAGTTAGCTGCACAGTTCATTAAAATGCATTACAAACATCCACCAGGGTAACACCTACTGGTGCCTGTTATTGGAAATTAGCCCTTCCTTTCTAAGTATACTGACAGCCTTGTCTAGATTAACCACAGCGGTTAATGGAAATACAGTGACCTCCACCAAATGACCATTTAATGACCAGTGAATCCTTTTAAAGATGACTTGCTGTGTGTTATACAAATAAGTCATTGGTGATTGCTATGTGCTGGTCTATAGTTGTGACTGACCACTGGTGCTGATCCACTATAGACTATTGAAATTCCTAGAAATTGAAGCTGATTACAGCCTGTTTAATAGGCAAGCACAAATTCCTTTTGTAACTTCATATCAGAACAAAAAAACATCCACAGGATAGATAATGTGTGACGACTGGAACCCCCACTAATCATTAGAATGGAGGTCCTGAGCTCCCTGTTTTCTCAGTGCCTAACTACAGTGCCCTGCTGCTCCATTGAATGTCCATGGGGCAGATGGAAACGTCTGAGAGCTGTACTCGGCAGTCAGCCCCATAAACACTGCACGAAGTGGCAGAGTGCATGCAAAGTCAATGGGACTGACTGCTAAGACAGACTTTTATCTGCCCCATAGACATTCAGTGGAGTGGCAGCGATTTGCTTGGTTGCCTCTCCATTTAGACTCCTCCTCACTACAAGGAGGAGGAAGGGAGCATCCAACAGACCCATTACCGTTTCATGGGTTAATGCTTTTTAACCTGTTCTGTGCAAACATGCTGTGAAATCTTTGAAGCTGTGATTTAATGGGTACATGTGGCTGTGTGACGATCCACTTCATAAGCAGTGCAATTTTGTGGCATCTAGGGATCCAGTTTTCAATCCACCATATCTTGGTATAATAAAAATGTGCAATATTTCCATGTCCAAAACAGGGCTCTACATGTCGCATACCATTAGGACAACCTTCTGGACAACTAACTTTGTATATTGTCAAGTATAGTAACGCTTTGTATGTTGTGTTTACAGGCAGTTTGCTGGTTCCAGCTGTGAGACTAATAAAGATACTTGAAAGAATGTTACATTATGTAATACTGCCAAAAATGTGGGAATTGGGGAGATTTAATGCTGCTGGACTGTTAATTTACACATATCAGTGATGTAATGGGTTTTCTGGGACTTGTGGTGGGTTTGTAAACTTGTAGGAACCTGAAATTCTAATATGCTGTCTACACTCCCCCTATATCCCAATCTCCAGTGTCTCATCATGGACAATAGGGGCATATCGCCAGGATATGCCCCCATTGTCTTATAGGTGTGGGTCCGACGGCTGGGACCTGCACCTATATCGAGAACGGGCCCTGCAAGTGAAGGAGGGTGCACTGGCTTGGCTATTTCCGTTGGCACCATAGAAGTGAATGGGAGCGGGGGCCGCGCATGCGCGGTACGCTCCTATGGGGAGCTGACTTGGTGGTGGCTGGACCGGAGTCCTCCAGCCACCACCTTTTGCGGGGCTCTATTCTTGATATAGGTGTGGGTCCCACACCTATAAGACAATGGGGGCATAGCCTAGCGATATGCCCCTATTGTCCATGATGAGACAACCCCTTTTAATTATGTGTATCATCCAAATACTTTTTATATAGTGATCTAATGTGATGGGTCGCTGTGGCCTAATCATGGCACCAGACCATGGGATACTGGTCACCGGGAACAGTAAATGGATTAGAATTTCTTTCCATCCCAGAAAATTCCTTTACAATTTCCATATTCTATAGAAACCATTGTACAATTTTTGATTGATTTTTATTTTGCTGCTCATTTCAAGGGAGGGCCTTACAGTTGACCATGTACATACTGTTTTAGACATTATTGTAAACCATGTTGGATAATCAATAATAAATGTCATTTTTATTTTGAGTTGCTGCTTTTTATTCCCCATTACATGCTCTTAAATTTCATATTTTAATGCTGAAAGTTAAAGGACTATTTCAATAAGGATGGCCTGGCTTCAGGCTAGCACCCCCACAGATCAGCTGTTTCAAAGGAGCTCCAGAAATGCACAGCTCTGTCCATTGTGTAATGGAGGGAACAGGTAACTGCAGCGTTGCTCCCATTGAAGTGAGTGGGAGCATCACTGCAGTTATCAGTTTTGCTCACTACTACACAGTGGATGGAGCTGTGTAGTTCTAGAACTGGAGCTACTTGGAGACAGCCGATCGGCATGGCTGCAGGGGGTATCAAGCCCTTGCCGATTAGATATATAACATATATCCAGAGTTGCTCCAATAGCTCTGCTAGAGCTATTTTAAGCGCCATTTGCTCTAGAATAAAACATGATGCTCAGTTCTGCACAATAAAAAATAAAAAATAAATTATCTTTGTCCCAGTCCATTAAAACAAGAAGGGATCTATGATCCTAGATCAGTGTTCTTCAGTAATCCACTCCAAAAAGATTTTTTTCAGAATGACCCTTTGCATTAAGTTTGACTCTCCTTGGATGGTTGGAAGGCCCCTTCCTTTTCAATCTAGCAAGTGTCAACATCAGTGGCTTAACCTGACAGCTTTGTACACAGTTATGCACATTACTGTATATTTTTGTTCCACATCCGAACCGCATTTTTCCATATCACCACCAAGATGGCACACAAGGAGATTTACCCCTGACCTCTGTAGAGGCAGGAACAGAGAAAGGTTTAAAGCCCCACCAATACCAGTGTTTCCTGTCCCTACAGAGGACAGGGCGGAGAAAGGTCTCCCTGTGCGCAGGAAGATGAAGATAGGAAGTCCTACCACAACACCATATTGGATTGTGGTGTCCCCCCTGCGGTCCTGTGCTGATGCTGAGCAGAGGGGGGTATCGGGAGGGCTCGCTCCGGTTGATCTGGAGCCTGCTCCCGGGGGCGACGTCTCCCGCCTTTTCCCCGATGGGTTAAGCCGGCTTTGCCTGTTCGGCGCTTTGAAAACGAAAATGTGTCACATCCGGGAAGTGACTAGAGCAGCGTGCGGCATTCTGTCTGGCATCGAGCAGAGGACCTACACTGATCTGAGATCCTTATCCACCAAGATCTTCAACTAGGCAGAACAAAACGTAAGATCCATTTCGGCGATCCATCTCAAAGGGTTGCTGAATCTAGAGGCGGACTATATCATTCGGAGGAAGTTAGACCAGACAGAATGATCTCTAAATACAGAAGTCTTTCAAATGATAGTAGACAAATGGGGCGTTCCAGAAGTGAACCTGCTTGCTTCAAGGAAGTATCCGAAGGTAATAAGATTCTGCTCCCAAAATCCCTGGGTATTAGATGCATTTACCCTAGCATAGGACGGGGTCTCAGTTACACCTTTCCACCGCTTCCACTCATCCAAAAGTGATTCAAAACCTCCATCAAGACAATACAACAATAATTCTAATAACCTCATTCTGGCCAAAGAGAAGCTGGTTTTCCTCCCTCAAGAGAAACTCTATCTCGGATCCTTGGCCTCTTCCATCCAGGAAGGACCTTTTTCATCAGGGACTGATTTTACATCCCAATCCAGAGTTCCCGAGACAAAGGCCTCTTTCACATGAATGTGTGCATGAAGCCTTAGTCAGGTGGATTAGGAACACTATTTCCCTTTACAATTAGATTCAGGACCTCCCTTGTCCTGACAGCTCATTCAACCAGGGTCATGTCCTCTTAGGCTGACAAAGCAGGAGCAGCCTTAGAAGACATTTGCAGAGCTGCTACATGGTCTAGTGTACATACATTCATGAAGCACTATAGCAGGGATGGCCAACCTGAGGCTCTCCAGCTGTTGCAAAACTACAACTCCCAGCATGCACAGACTGCCAATAGCTATCAGCCTACAGCAGGGCATGGTGGGAGTTGTAGTTTTCCAACAGATGGAGAGCCTCAGGTTAGCCATGCCTGCACTATAGACTAGATTTTTCCAAAACTTTAGACTTGTCATTTGGACGTAAAGTGCTTTAGGCATTTCCCCCCCCCCCCCCCAAAATATATAATTTTGTATATCTCCTTGTGTGCCGTCGTAGTGATTATTTGGAAATCCGGAATTGGTCTTAGAGGTAATTCCGTTTCCATGAGATCGGCACATTATTCGCTCACCGTTTTGTTTTAGTTTTTTTCGGGAGGACTTTCTGGTAGGTATGAGGTAATGCCTTCGGAAACACTGGTGTTGGTTTAAACCTTTTTCTGTTCCTGCCCCTACAGAAGTCAGGGGTCAATCTCCTTGTGTGCCGTCATGGTGATATCATGGAAACTGAATTACCGGTAAGGCTAATTCCAGATTTTGCAGAACAAATTATTCCAATGGGGCTGCATAAATGTATGTCTGCCGTAGCCCAGCAAAAAACATAGAATTTTGTGGACTGATAGGACATTTCTGCAGAATGGAAAAGAGAACAGCAGCATGCACATTGCTGATGTCTGTGTTTTGTGGATCGCAAAATCAAATAGTCATGTGCATGGGGCCTTTAACTAAGCCAGTGCGATAAGCTTATGTTATCGTGGAAGGAATTACGGTACTTTAACTCCTGCCAGATCTGTACTCTTGGTCTAAGGCTACTTTCACACTTGCGTTCAGAGCGGATCCGTCTGAGACGGATCCGCTCATATAATGCAGACGGTGGCTCCGTTCAGAACGGATCCGTCTGCATTATATAGTTAAAAAATTTCTAAGTGTGAAAGTAGCCTCAGACGGATCCGTCCAGACTTTACATTGAAAGTCAATGGGGGACGGATCAGTTTGAAAATTGAGCCATAGTGTGTCATATTCAAACGGATCCGTCCCCATTGACTTACATTGTAAGTCTGGACGGATACGCTTGCCTCCGCACGGCCAGGCGGACACCCGAACGCTGCAAGCAAAAAAATCAGACATTGTGCTGTCCGATTTTTTTCAGGACCCATTGAAAATTAATGGGTCCAGATCTGTTCCGCAAAAAACGGAACAGATCAGGAAAGAAACAACGGACGTGTGAATGGACCCTTAGGCTGTATTACACGGGCAGATTGCCAGAAAATCGCTAACGAGTGTTCGTAGTAACTCATGTTGGGGTGGAAGCATCCTTCATATTCAGCGTTTCTCAGACACATACCTGAGAAGATCTATGTATTGTTAAAATGCCTATCAGTCACCCCTCTGGCTTCTGTTCACACTGTGAGCATAGGGGCTACACTGCTTCTTTGAGGCTGGGTTCAGACCTGAGCGTTTTACAGCTGGTTCCTACGCGCTGTAAAACACTCAACAAGCAGGAACCAATGATTCCCTATGGGAATGGTTCTCACCTGAGCGTTTTACAGCGTGTACGATCGCGCTGTAAGACGCCCCAAGAAGTACAGGAGCTTCTTTGGGGCGTCTTGTCGCGCGTTCCCGTACATAGACTTCAGCGGGAACGCGTGACAATGGGCATTCGCTTGTCTCTGTATGTGCGATTTGCAAACGCCCGTACAATCGCGCATACAGAGCGTACGTTCAAGTATGCTCAGGTTTGAACCCAGTGTTAGAGCTGTTCACTTGGTTGAATAATTTTATGTTTATTTTTCCTTTCTTGGGTTCAGAATTAGATAAAATAATGGAGACCTGATATGAAATTAAAATCATTACAGCAGTCTTTAAGGGTAAATATTCACCCTCCTGAGGTGGAACATCTCCTTTGAGTTTCCTCATGTCAATACCAAGACGAGGATATAAAGCCTTGACAGAGTCAATCAGGGTGGCTGCATATTTTACTATCTCAGCCAGAGATCAGCAACCTTCAGCATTCCAGCTGTGGTGAAACTACAACTCCCAGCATGCACACCTCCTTGGCTGTTCTCAGAACTCCCAAAGGAGTGAATGGAGCATACTGGGAGCCACATCACTTTTTGCCCCCTGGAGGCCCTTCCTAAGACCACCATCTTGGACCACTCAGCTTGACCCTCATCATGACCATCAGTTAAGTATACTCTTGACTACTCTTTGGTTGCTTTACCGTTTAACCAACCGTCTGGGTGGTCATTTTTGCATTTGGTGGTGTGTGTTTTGGTTTGGCCTCCAGTTTATTATTTCATTTTTTGATATTTGTTGAGCACTTCTTGTGTCCATTTGACACTGATGTACAGATATGTCCCCTGATGAACCCCCTTTTGAATGAGGAGGGGGGGGGGGGGGGAGAACGCGTCGGGACACGTGGTTTGACAACCAGTATCTAACATATACTAGTACCCAAATATCCATATGGGCTAGTACACCAAGGGCATCATAAGGATAGACAGTATAGGCACGTGGACGGAGTGTGCCTACCATCAAGGCACATCTCCGGGCTGAGGACTTGACAAGGGACATCATAGGGATAGACACTGATTTGGCACGTGTTGCCCCGGTGCTTTCCCCCTCTCCCCCATTTTTGTCTTCCTCAAGCTTAGCCTTCTGTCTGATCCAGACCTTCTTTGTTTTGTATAGTCGGTTTTTTGTGTTGTTTTTGCACTACTGTATATCCCTTTGGTAGGGATTATTTATTTTAGATCATTCCAATAAAAGTTAATTTTTAGGTAGTCGTTTTCAGTGATAGTGTTTAACTAGTTTGGCGACTACCATCTACATTTACGATTATAGCCTTACTGGGAGTCATAGTTTCACAACAGCTGGAGGTTGCTGATCCCTGATCTTAGCTAATGTGGTCCTACTCCTGAGTGAGGAGCAAGTCCTTATGCTACTGTAATTGTAGCTCCTGTCCCTGGTCTCTAGATTATGGTACTTACCTATTCTCTAGATTACTTACCTAAGAGTAGCTGTTCAAAAGGCAGGCAGGAACATGATACTGCAGGCTGCTGGCCATTTTTTTCAACACATGTGCTGAGGAAAGCATCTTGGCAGCTGAAAGTTTTGGGCATCATGTCTCTGCAACTGCTTGAGCCTTATGGCACTTATGCCCTCTATATAGAGAAGAGATCCTGCGCCTGTGGAAATATACCCCAGTGAGGTTGAACCCTGTCATTTCAAGATTATCAATCCCGCGATAGCGCTGCCTCATCATTGTACCATTCAGATGCCGCGTTCATACATGATCGTGGCATCTGAGTGTGAAAACTGTAAAATTAACATTAAAAAAAAATATATATAAATCAAACTTACCGCATCCATTTGCTCGTGACAGGCCGCCGCCATCTTGCTTGAAGATCTGGCGTGAGATTATGTCATCACGCGGCTGACGCACGGGATTTCGGCCGAGACGTTAAATCAAGATATCGGCCCTTCGTGAGCAAATGGTGGAGGTAAGAATATTTTTTTTTAATACTATTTCAGGTTAAATCTGTTCGCTTACACGAAGCACGAGGAAATTCGGCTTTGAGACAAATCGAATTTATCATGAAATTCAGATTGAATTCCACTTTGTGGGATTCGATTCGCTCATCTCTAGTAGAAACATCTCAGAGACGAGTGTTCCGTGTTGTAGCCGATCTGGATTCTGTTGACTAGTAATAACTCTTAACTAGGTTGAGAATTGCACCTGGAGGTGCATACAACCAGTGGGCTCTTGAAATCCCTTGAGAGGTCTCTCTCCTCAAACCTCAAAAGTTAAAGTTAATGCTACGTAAGGTCCTTCCTGACTCACCCCACAGACTCAGGGTGAAGCAATCTGTGTAAAAGCAGACATTACAAGCAGAGTGGCACCAGATCAGAGCCCCTTCATAAGGAAGTTGGATGGATCATGACACGGACAGAATTGAACCCGACCTATCTGTCTGCTGTACTTATTTGAGGTTCCTGAACATTGGTTGTTGACCAACAGAGTCAAGGTCTAGCAATTCCAGGAGAATGGACTCTGAATCCAGAAATCTTCAAGCAAATTGCCAACATGTGAAAAAGTACCAGAGATTTATCTCAGGGCAATTGGGTTCAGTGCCAAAATGGAAACATTCATTTCCATTTGTCAGGAGGACAATCCCTTGGCAGCGGATACCCTGTTCATTCCTTGGAGGTTCAAGCTGGCCTAAATTTCCCCACCAGTTTCCATCATACCTACGTTCTATGAAAATCAGGCTAGACTAAGTCATGGAGATGGAGAGTCAAGGGTGTTACTGAAACTTTCCCAGTGCAGACCCTGAGTGTCTAGGGCATTCAACTCTGCCATGATCTGGAAAGATTTAGCCTGATGGTGGACCAGCCTCTATTTCTATCTGGGGTTCTCTCCTATCCAGTCATGAAGACCATGGCACATTTTAGGCCCCAAATTTACCAAAAGGTCATGTTTCCCAACCCATTCAGATGAGTCAATGGTGTAACTGGAGACTTCCCAAATGCAGATCGTGGGTCTAGGGCACTGAACGCTGCCAAGACCTGAAGAGGTTCAGTCGGACAGCCTCAAGGTTGACTAGCCTCTATTACAAGACGCCTCTCTGACTCAGTCATGAAGACTTTGCCACACTTGGGTTCTAAATGTACCAAAAGGTTATATTTCCCCATTTATGAGTCAAGGGTGTAAGTGGAGATTTCCCTCACTGCAGATTGTATGTCTACAGCACAAATCTCTGCCAGACCTGAAGAAGTTCTGTCTCCTAGCCCAGGGATGGGCAAACTGCGGCTCTCCAGCTGATGGGATTTGTAGTTTTACAACAGCTGGAGAGCCGCAGTTTGCCCATCTCTGCCCTAGCCTATAGGTTTACCAACCTTTATTATTATCTAGAGGCCCCTCTGATGCAATCATGAAGACCTTGATGCACTCTGGTTTTCAATCCATGAAAAAGTTATATTGTTTTCAAATAATTCAGATGAGTTAGGAATATATCTAAAGACTTCTCCAGTGAAAATGATGTATGTCTAGAGCACTCAATTCGGCCAGGAGCTGGGGAGACTCAATCGGACAGCCACTATAGCAACTTGGTGGCTTCTCAGTCATGAAGACCTTGTCATAGCCAGGTCTCAATCCACTTAAAGGGCTTCCACAAGTATCAAGTGAATCTATTCTGCTTGAATTCTCAAGGAGTGGATAGTTCTAAACCACAGATTATCACCCTCTTAGGCTTTCTGCAGGAAAATTTTGGAAAAGGAATCTGAAAATCAACCTGAAAGTCAAAATTTTGGTGATTCTGCAAATTTATCTGTCACAAGAGTCCTTGATGAAAAGGTTCCTGAAAGGTTTGCTAACATTTGGCCTTGACTTAATCCTAAACGTATTAAGATTATCTCCCTCTGAACCTCTGGATGAGGTTTGACACACACACTAAAGAGGTTAGTTCTATCTACTTATGAAATCTGTAATGAGAAGAGGGAGATCCTAGTCTTGTCATCAGTGGATCTGTACTTCAGATTCCTCTCTGACCAGGTTTTTTTTCTAATGTATTATCAGACTTAACAAAAGGATTGTACCTTGGTAGGGTTTCTTCCTAAGGTACCATCAAACTTTTTCCTTGGATCAAGAAATGTACCTACCTCCCTTTTTCTCTTAGCCTGTTGATGAAAAACAGTTGATACTTCAAACTGCTGGACATTAGAAGGGTTGTCCTTCCAGAGAAAGAGAACCATTTCGCTAGTGCACCATCTGGAAGTGGCTCCCTACAAGTTAAAGTCAGACTTTTTAACAAGCCTTGGAACATGATATTGAAAAACAGCCAAGCTGAATATCCATCCATAGATCCATTGGTCCCCACTGATGGAAATAAAATCAATAAAAGAAAAAAAGAAAGGAGGGAATTGCTCCTTATATTAATGAATGATATTTCTTATTCCTGTGGTTTATATGTGGTAAGGATGTGCCTTCAGCAAGCACCAAGCAGGGATTGGATCTAGGGTTTTGGTTTTATTTAACATACAGATTTTCTTATAAAGCTGTCGCTCATCTGGCTTCTCTTGTTGTGATCCCACAACTCAGTCTGGTCCCAAAACATCTGTGTGAGGATTCTTGATGGTAGGTACCCTATTTGACATTTGTCACTTCTAGCTGACTGTGTCAGTTGGCAGTTCTTGTCATTTTCTGTCTGGGTTTGTCCTTCCTGCTGAAGGTGGTCCTTTTTTAAGGGAAGGCTCTCTACACCATTTTGTCTCACAGTTCTTTCACCCAGTCTCCTTCTGCAGAACTGGCTCTTTTCATCTTTCTGTACAAAATCTAAGGCTTTCATTTTATGGATTAGGTTTCACAGCCTATTGTGCTAAGGGAAGGACTCTCCTTTTCTTACTTACAGCTCATTCCACAAGACAATTTCCCCTGGGAATCTTTCAAGTCATGCTACAGTCTACTGTGTCCCCCAATGACACGTGGGAGAAAAGATTTTTGATACTCACCTGTAAAATCCCTTTCTCATTGGGTTCACTCCAGGACACAGCTCCCTCAGCATTGTTATTATTTTTTAATACAGCATCTGATTTTACAAGATGAATATGGCCCTTTTGCTCACTGTCTGCTTCCTAGTGGCAGCAGCTATACCCCAACGAACAAGGATTTTACAGACAAAAAACTCCTTGTCTAAGTTAAATGGAATGGATCAGAAAAGCTTTTTGTTATTTGTAAGATTTCTACAAGACTGCCTATTTTAGGATCACACAGGCTGACAGTGTGGTCAAATGTTCCCATTTACTCAGCAAAGGCTAAAGTGGCTGTAAGGAAGAGTGGAGCCTGCTATGCTATTCTGTACAAAGGAATTCTGCAAAAAGCATATGGCGCAGTTACAAACCGGATTCCCAAAAAGTTGGGACACTAAACAAATTGTGAATAAAAACTGAATGCAACGATGTGGAGATGGCAAATGTCAATATTTTATTTGTAATAGAACGTAGATGACAGATCAAACGGTTAATCCGAGTAAATGTATCATTTTAAAGGAAAAATACGTTTATTCAAATTTTCACAGTGTCTACAAATCCCCAAAAAGTTAGGACAAGTAGCAATAAGAGGCTGGAAAAAAGTAAATTTGAGCATAACGAAGAGCTGGAAGACCAATTAACACTAATTAGGTCAATTGGCAACATGATTGGGTATAAAAAGAGCTTCTCAGAGTGGCAGTGTCTCTCAGAAGCCAAGATGGGTAGAGGATCACCAATTCCCACAATGTTGCGCAGAAAGATAGTGGAGCAATATCAGAAAGGTGTTACCCAGCGAAAAATTGCTAAGACTTTGCATCTATCATCATCAACTGTGCATAACATCATCCGAAGATTCAGAGAATCTGGAACAATCTCTGTGCGTAAGAGTCAAGGCCGTAAAACCATACTGGATGCCCGTGATCTCCGGGCCCTTAAACGACACTGCACCACAAACAGGAATGCTACTGTAAAGGAAATCACAGAATGGGCTCAGGAATACTTCCAGAAACCATTGTCAGTGAACACAATCCACCGTGCCATCCGCAGTTGCCAGCTGAAACTCTACAGTGCAAAGAAGAAGCCATTTCTAAGCAAGATCCACAAGCTCTGGCGTTTTCACTGGGCCAGGGATCATTTAAAATGGAGTGTGGCAAAATGGAAGACTGTTCTGTGGTCAGACGAGTCATGATTCAAAGTTATTTTTGAAAATCTGGGACACCATGTCTTCCAGACCAAAGAGGACAAGGACAACCCAAGTTGTTATCAACGCTCAGTTCAGAAGCCTGCATCTCTGATGGTATGGGGTTGCGTGAGTGCGTGTGGCATGGGCAGCTTGCATGTCTGGAAAGGCACCATCAATGCAGAAAAATATATTCAGGTTCTAGAACAACATCTGCTCCCATCCAGACGTCATCTCTTTCAGGGAAGACCCTGCATTTTTCAACAAGATAATGCCAGACCACATTCTGCATCAATCACAACATCGTGGCTGCGTAGGAGAAGGATCCGGGTACTGAAATGGCCAGTCTGCAGTCCAGATCTTTCACCTATAGAGAACATTTGGTGCATCATAAAGAGGAAGGTGCAACAAAGAAGGCCCAAGACGATTGAACAGTTAGAGGCCTGTATTAGACAAGAATGGGAGAGCATTCCTGTTTCTAAACTTAAGAAACTGGTCTCCTCGGTCCCCAGACGTCTGTTGAGTGTTGTAAGAAGAAGGGGAGATGCCACACACTGGTGAAAATGGCCTTTTCCCAACTTTTTGGGGATTTGTTGACACCATGAAATTCTGATTCAACATATTTTTCCCTTAAAATGGTACATTTTCTCAGTTTAAACTTTTGTTCCGTGATTTATGTTCTATTCTGAATAAAATATTAGAAGTTGGCACCTCCACATCATTGCATTCAGTTTTTATTCACAATTTGTATAGTGTCCCAACTTTTTTGGAATCCGGTTTGTACATATTTTTTATTTTTAACACAAGAGCCTATGAGTGACATGGTACTCTATTACAATGCAGAAATCCTTCCAGATGTACACAATGTTCACTGTAAATGTGAATTATCCCTTAATTTTTATCATTCATTTGAAAGTATATTGTTCATTTAATAGTACTTGCAATACCTTCATTGAAGAACAGTGGTATATAAAAAAATAAAATAAAAAGGGGGGGGGGGGGTATAAAGAGAGATATTTAGTGTATTGGTGTAAATCCCGAACATTAAAGGCTATTGACACCTTTTGGGGATTTTTTTATTATTATTGGATTGTACTAATTTTAAGCCAAGAATCATTTTTTCATTTGCTCTTTATTAAAAATGTCCCTTTGTACAGCATTGAGGTTCTCCAGTAGTAGGCTGGCTGTTTACACTGTGTTCCATCAGGGACCTCAGCTGATGGCTTATGTGAAGCCTTATCTCTGATCTCTCAACAGCTCATAAACACTTATTATAGCTTAAATATCTGTATTAAAGTTAGAGATACAGTAGGGGTCCCATGTACTTCTTGGAAGCCAGATTACAGCCTGTGTAAGATGGACCATGTGGCATAACTTCTGCTGGGACAGTTTATTGTGCTGCACTATGGTATTTGGTTGTGCTGGGGCAGTATATTGTGATCCACTATGGTATTTGGTTGTGCTGGGGCATTATATATCATGTTTCACGTTAATATTTGGTTCTGTTGCAGAACCATATACCAAGGTGTAGCACAATATACACTGCCCCTCCATGTGTGCTGGGCCTGCCTACAACATGGGACACATTTCTTTTTCCAGGGCTACTTTAAATTCCCAGTCCGCCCTTGAACACGATATAGCCTGCAAGCAACAGCAAATAACCAGCATCTTCCTGTTACAATAAACCAGGAGGCATGAAGACCACTCATTCTCTAATCGACCAGGAATTTATGCCCTTTAAATCATTGCATCCATTTATACTGAGCTCAACCTGGTAACAAAATTTCTTTTTTTGTAGAAAGCAGAATAATTGAGATAAAATGTAGACGAAAGAAGGGTGGAGATTTTTTACAAAATACACATGATAGAATACAAAACGTTTTCAGCTGAAACTACATTTTGTCTAAAAATACAGAGTTCACATTAAAGGTAGTAGATGCAAAAGAACAATATCGTTGAAGATAGAGATCAATGACCTGTTGAAATAGCTAAAAAAAAAATAAGAATAAAATGACTTAAAATGTCCTGTAAAATATTGTGCTTCCTCTGAAGTAGTCCTATTTTCTGATCTTACTCCTCTTGGATATTGGTTCACCATTCGTTTGCCTTTGGTCATTCTCAGTTGAGGTAATACCTGGAATCTATCCAAGAAAAGGCACAAGATGACTGATTTGCCTCTACAGTTGTACAGTTTTAAAGTGTGAGATGCATAAAGAAAGGCTGGACTACAGTATTATATGCACAATGTTTCAAGAATGTACACTTTTTACATAGACAAAAAACTGTTGCTAAATGAAAAAAGTAGGCTGATGCTATGCTATGAAGTATGGCCGGTGTGAATATGGCCCCAATGAGAACAACAACTTTTCCTGCAAAAAATAAGTCCTCTTAAAAACAAAGGAATTACAGCAACAATGTTTTAAACCCCTTTGTGCAAAATAACATACAGTTATTTTGTGCTGCTACATACACGGTGAATGCTGGTAGTACTCCTGACACCTGTGGGACTAGGATCTGACTGGGATCTGTGTAAAGTGCAAATCCCGGTAATTTATCCTTTCAAATGCAGTGTTCAATAGCAGTGAAATGCAGGGTTCCAGTCAATTGCAATGACAGCCTGGGGCCTAGTAAAAGATCCCAGGCCTGCCATAGCAAAACGCAGCTGCAGCAGGGCTTTAGGAAGCCAGCAGAATCCTCACAGATTGCAATAGTGTACTACTTCAGCCTATGGTCACCTCACCCCATAAATAAAATTGAATAAAAAAGTGATCAAACATTCTTACATAATCCTAAATGGTACTATTAAAAACTACAGCTTGCCCTGCAAAAAAAACTAACAAAAAAAAAAAAAAAAAAAAAAACACCACAACAACAACATACTCAAGTTGCTCTTCAGACAGAAGTATTAAAAAAAAAAAAAAAAAAAAAAAAAAAAAAAAAAAAAAGTTGGATGTCAGAGTATGGTGATAAAAAAAACTTACAAAATTTCAAGGAATTTTAGTCTGGTGTTCGGCATCACTGAAAATTGTATAGATTAAAAAAAATATGGAGTTTCGTAATTTTAACCATATTGCCATAAAGAATCATATTGCCCATTTTTCAATACAAGATATGATAAATTAAATGGTTCCTGCCATTCAAAAACAGAACTTGTACATAAAAAAGAAGCCCTCATACAGCTATGTGGATGAAAACAAAACAAAAAAATAAAATAAGTTTTGCCTCTTCAAAACTCCTTCAGAGTTAATGTCTAAAGTAGGTGACATCTTTAAATGTTATAAAAAAAAAAAGACTTAAAAGTGAACCCACATGCGCTATATTTTAGATTTGTCGACTACACAGCCAATGAAAACATTAGGGATTCATTTCATAAAAGTACTAACCTCCGGCTCTACTAGATCCATGCAGATTTTCTGGTGCTGGATGTTGGATGCATCCAGACTAATTTTAACTTTTACTTTGTCAAACATGTGGAAAGTTTTATTTTCGACAGTTAGTGAAGGAATCTGAAAAAAGTAGAAAATAAATAAATAAAAAAAACTTACAACCACATACAATGTCATTATTTTAATGTTCTCCTTTTAAGTGCCTGACTTTACCTCGTCATTGAAATGCAGCTGGCACTTGACTCGGTTTTTTCCTTCAAAGAAGACTGTGCCTTCTAAACCAAACTTGGGGATCAGAACAACGATTGCATTTTTCCTAACAAACAAGATATATCCTTCCTCGTTCACAATGCCTTTTGTTTTGAAAAAGAGCTGTCAAAGACATAATGCAAGCGTTAAAGAAAAACGGAGCAAGAACATTAATCCTGATCAAGTGTGGTAATTACCAATTTCTATCATTTACTAAAGACCGGCACTTCCTGCGTCGGTCTTAATAGAATTTTGCAGTGTCTTGTTCTCGAAAACGGAAATCTATGACAGTTATGGGTTGGCGTAGATTTCATTTTAAGTCAGCTACAAAATTATGTAAAATGTGTTGGGCTGAGCATGCCCCGCCCCTTACTATAAGCTACACCCACTTTTTTGAGCAGTGAAAGAACATTTTTGCGCAATATGGAGTCTGTGCAAAGTTTTGAAACTTTGGTTCGTTAGAGAATAGCATACAGTTTTAGTAATCATACTCCTTGTGTCCTCATTTATCAAAACTGTTTTAAGAGAAAGGCTGTCCTTGTTGCCCACAGCAACCACTAAACCTCAGCTTTAATGTCTTACAGTGCGCTGGAAAAATTAAACGCTGCACTCTGACTGGTTGCTATGGCAACGAGGACAGCTTTTTCTTTGTGTACTCCTCTACTATGTATGCAGAAGGGCTGATCGCTGCAAAGAAATACATACCCGAGTGTGAAAGGCAACAGACGCTCTCTGCGAATACTGCGCCATTTTATGCCTGTAGTTGATATTTTTGCTGATTTCCGCCTGTTTATGTTTATCTGTAAGATCTGGATAAGTGCAGTCTGCACGCACTGCTACAGCGAGAAGCCGATGTACTATGATATCAGCGTACCTAGAAAAAGAACATTGAAATTAAATTCACTTTTTTTTTTGGTTAATCGTGCCTTCCAATATTATAGGCCCACAAACTCCCAAAATTTTAGAGACCTCTTTAGTTAAATCCTAGTACTAGTTTTTGTACTACTTAAACTGGCATACAATAACTTTGGGTGCATTCACACGAACGTGTCTGTTTTGCGGATTGCAAACTTAAAAAAAAAAAAAAATTAAAAATATGGATTTTTGTACTTAGCGTAAATTCCTTTTCTCGTTGGAAGCATTGGGGGACACAGCACCATGGGTATATGCCCAGCTGCCACTAGGAGGCTGACACTAGAAAAGAAAAAAAAGTGTTGGCTCCACCCAGATGGGCTATACACTCTGCTCAGACACTACACTAACCAGTTAGTCTGGATTTCTGATGCTCTTACTGCATCCGGACCAACAGTGAAGCCAACATGTCCTAAACCAAAAAGAGAACCATTATCAAAGGGTCCAGGGAAATCCGGAAAACCTTACCGAAGGGGAAAAAAAAGGTGGGATCTGTGTCCCTCAATGCATCCAACGAGAAAAGAATTTTACGATAAGTACAAAAATCCATTTTTCTCGTGAATAGCATTGCGGGACACAGCATCATGGGACGCCCCAAAGCAGACCCCGAGGGTGGGAAAAAAAGGCCATGCGAAGAACCTAGCGCACAGCCGCTTGCAGAACCTTGCGACCCAAACAGAGGCATCAGCAGAGGCCAAGGAATGAATATGGTAAAATCTGGAGATTTGATGCCCCGACCGCCCTAGTGGAGTGAGCGGTCAACCAGAAAGGGGACTCCCGACCCTTCGCCACATAAGCTTCCTTGATGGCAGACCTAATCCAATGGAAGATGGTCGCTTTGGAGGTTTGTAAACCCTTACGTGAGCCCTCAGGGATAACAAAGAGAGAGTCAGATAGACGGAAGGACTCCGTTAGCTGGAGATACAGCCGAAGCGCCCGAACCACATCCAGACAGCACTACCTTGTCCTGAGGAAGGAACACTTGGCCAAGGCGAATGTCGAGGACCATGCCTAGGAATTCCATCCTCTGACTGGGAACCAGGGAGTACTTGGTGTGATTCACCAGCCAGCCGAACTGGGACAGCACGGACAGGGTGATGTGGAGGCTGGATAGGTTGTCCTCCCGGGACGGAGCTTTCACCAGAAGATAGTCTGGGTAGGGTATTACGGCAACTCCCCTGGCACGGAGAAGTGCGACCAGAAACACCTTGGTAAAGACCCTCGGGGCAGATGCCAGGCTGAAGGGAAACGCCACAAACTGAAAATGCAAAGAACCTACCGCGAAACGAAGGTACCTCTGATGAGACTGAGCTATGGGGACATGCAGATAGGAGTCTCGGATGTCGAACAACAGAAACTCGCCCACCTCGAGGGAAGCAATCACCGACCTGAGGGACACCATACGAAAGTGGCGGATTCGGACGAAATAATTGTGCGCCTTCAGATCCAAAATGGGACGAAGAGCACGGTCATTCTTGGGAACCGTAAAGAGGTTTGAGTAAAACCCCTGAAAACGTTCCGAGGTCAGGACAGGAACAATCACCCTGTGCACATTAAGGGAATGAATGGCCTGAAACAAAAAAAAAAAAAAAAAAAAAAAGGGCGCCCAGGCAGGGGACCTGGGCGGCTGGCAACGACTGGAAGAACCAACCCGTGGGAAGGGTGGAGAATTCTATTTTGTACCCGGAGGAAACTACCTCCAGAACCCAGGCGTTGTCCACAGTTGCGCTCCATTAATCCTGAGTGGGGGAAACCAGTCATGCAGATAACAGCTTTGCAGACTGGGATTTGGAAGGCTTAGGGCGGGCATGCCAGGAGGGCTTTGCCTTGAAGGAGGGACGAGCAGTATGCAGCCTAGGCTAGGTAAAAGCTGGGGCCTCAATTAATGCAGTGTCAGGGAAAGGAGCGCTGTCTGCGGGACAGAACTGCTGGAGACCGGGGGCCCTCTGAACAGGTGAGAAGCGACGCCCAGGGAGGGCAAAAAAAAAAAACCCGGGCAAACGAAAACACCAGGGGCCCGAAAACAGGGCAGGTAAGTTGTGGCCCAGTCCCAGGCAAAAGCCAGGGACTAAAGTAAAGGAAGGCCAGGGAAGAGAAAGATAGAGGCCCAGCTAACCAAAAGGGGAGGTGTGTGGGACTCCGGAAAGAAGGGAGCCCCTCCACAAGGTCAAAAATTTACCCCACCTCCCAGGCTAACAGTGCTGGGTCAGAATCCAGGAACTTCTGGATTGCAGGCAAACAACTTAACCTGGGGAGCCGCAGACCATGCTAGAAGCAGGGGGAAAACAAGGGGAATAGGGGGACCTCTCAGGCCCCCTGAATAAGGTGCTCCCATCCCCTGGCAAAAGAGGGGAACTAATCCTAAACCCATGGGACAGGGACGCAGGGAGAATACTCACCATCTGACATCTTTAGGCGCAGCAGGATCACCCCTTCTGCGAACTCGCACATATGTGGGATTACCGGCATGCCACTGCGGATGCAGTAATGGGGGACTGGGTTACCGGCGAGGTACTGTTTAGAGTATGCACCCGCAGGGGGTGCAACTAAAGTGGATATCTACCATCCTGCAGGAGAAGAAAAAAAGAATAAAATAAACTAAAAAAAAAAGCAGGTCATGTCTGCCTCCTACGGACACTAGACTAAAACTGGTTAGTTAAGTCTCTGAGCAGAGGGTATAGCCCATCTGGGTGGAGCCAACACCTTTCTTTTCTAGTGTCAGCCTCCTAGTGGCAGTTGAGCATATACTCTTGGTGCTGTGTCCCCCAATGCCATTCACGAGAAACATGGACACTGGTCGTGTGCACCCCGCATTGCAGACACCCACTGACTTCAATGGGTCCGTGATCCGCATGTTGTGGCCAAAGATAAGATATGTCCTACCTTTTGCTGCGTGGTCGCACAGACCCAGAAGCCCTATCTTTGGCAGCACCATGATGCGGGGTGCACACAGTCGTGTTTTGCAGATCTGCAGTTTGTGGACTGCAAAATGGACATGGTTGTGTGAATGCACCCTAATGTAGTTTTCATCCCATTTGTGAACCGATGCAAAAACGTTCATTAACATATGCCAGTTTTTGTCTGGTGCCCATGACATTTCTTGGTGGGATCTTTGCCCACTTTCAATTATTTATCATTACAAACCTTCTGATGGGCGAAGTGAAATGTGTATAAATGGGTGAGGCTAGACCATAGTGATGGAAGTCGCTGTCCATTCCAGAGCAGAAGTATACCGCCTGCATCATGCATCTAGTTGCTAGGATTCTCAATAATGTGTTCAAATAGGGAAATTCGGCACATTCTGCTTTATCTAAAGAGTCAGCTAGAGCTTTGGCGGAGTCCGTTTTAATCTCTAGATTCTGGGGGGGAAAAGGAGGAGGATAAGAAGTTTTGGTCATGTTCAAACTACAATACAGATTATGTGCTGCATGAAAAGAATTACAATATTTCATAAAAATAACACTCGAGTACAGCCTTGGTTTAGATCAGGGGTGCACAACCTTTTCTGGTTGGGGGCCACCTTGTCAGCCTGAACCATTTCCTAGGGGCGAAAATAAAACTTAAAAGGGGTATTACCAACTGAAATACTATGTTTACGGCAGTATATATCAGAAATGTCTAGTTACACTTCCAGGATTCCCAACTAATGGAAGAATACATGAAAAATACATGTGAGCAGCCACAAGACCTAGACATACATTTCTGTTGAGGGTTGGGGGCTGCACACAATAGTATCGAGAGCAGCATGTGGCCCCCGGGCCGCAGGTTGTGCACCCTTAGTTGAAATTTTATGAAGTCTATTATTTTAGGAAATTATTCATTAGACAATTCAGTAAAGGGGGTTGTCCCACAAAGAATATTCTTTTGTACTTGCATGTAATTAAAAATGTAGTATAGCCACTAAGCTATTCAATAAAAATATATCTGTATAGCGCCACCGACTGTTTGCCATTTATTTTAATTTCTTTGTCCACCTCACTGATCTGGTCGCACATGCTCAGCTCCATCTTACAACTGCCCCCTGAGTTGTGATAGGGAGAGATCTGCAAAAGAAAGGTCATGCTCCCTGAAAAAGGACACACCCTCTGAGCTGCCAGCTTGAAATAAATCTATAAGAGCCACTGAAGCAATGAATGGGGATATCTCTGGATCCACGTGAGGTACAGGGCTGGTTCTCTGTTTGTCAAGAGATACTGTCATGTACTACATGATGCCTGATTTTCATTTTTTACATCAATCACGGGGTAGCCCCTTTAACAGAACATGACATTGCTACAGTTTACCCTTCACAATTTCAAATACAAGAGTGTGGCAGCAGTAAGAAGAACACAACTGAAAAAATTACATAAAAGCTCCTAGCAGCGGAGCGCCCCGGGTGCCGGCTCTGATGGGGGTGCCAGCAGGCCCAGAAGCAATGAGCGCTTCCATCAATACAGATGTAAGCGCTCATTGCTAAAGCGCTGACACCCGTGACCCAGTCCCACATACTGCGGCAGGGCAGGGAGCAGACCGCATAGTTCCCTGCCCCGCCGCCGATCACCGCAATAGGCCTCAGGCCTAGTAGGCCTGAAGCCTATGCGATAGCGAAATCAAGGCGCAGGCGCGTGTGATGACGTCATCGCGCGCCCCTGTGCCGGGACTCAGCAGCACAGTGCCGGGACTCTGCTAAGTATTTAGCTTTTAGGGTTTCTTTCTTTTTCCTTTTATGTGGCAACTTTGGAGGACATGAGGGGGGTGCACACAGGAGGACGTGGGGGGAATATGGTGGGATACTGTGTGGCAATTTATTATGGGAGGGATGGCAATGTGGGGGGACACTACTGTGTGTGGGGGGGGGGGGCAGCGTGGGGGCCTTGCTATTAAGGAGGCACTGTAGGGGCCATTCTATTATTTCTGGGGACACTATACAGGGATTATTACCTGGAGCACAATATAGGGTGGTATTATTACTGGGTGCCCTCTAGGGGACATTATAGCTGCTGTAGACACTATAGGGACATTTGGGGTAATTTATCAAACTGGTGTAAAGTAGAACTGGCTTAGTTGCCCATAGCAACCAATCAGATTCCACCTTTCATATTGGACAGCTCTTTTGGAAATCAAGTTCTACTTTACACCAGTTTGATAAAAGACTCCAATTATGTCTATAAGGGTCCATTCACACGTCCGTTTTTTCTTTCCTGATCTGTTCCGTTTTTTGCGGAACAGATCAGGACCAGATCTGGACCCATTCATTTTCAATGGGTCCTGGAAAAAATCGGACAGCACAATGTGTGCTGTCCGTTTCCGTTGTTCCGTATGTCCGTTTAATTATAAAACATGTCCTATTATGTTCCGCAAAAATCGGATCCTGGTACAATGCAAAGTCAATGGATCCGCAAAAAAACGGAAGACATTCGGATGTCATTCCGTATGTCATCCGTTTTTTGCGGATTCCGTTCCTGGAAACACATAACAAATATTATTATTTTTTTTCATTTTTTTTTCAATGAATTCCAAACAACTTTATTTGATTATTGAAATTTATACATGTTTCCGTTTTTTGCGGATCCGCAAAAAACGGATGACATACGGAAACATTTTCAGGAACAACAGATCCGCAAAAAACGGACCGAAAATCGGGATATAGGAAAATACTGACGTGTGAATGTAGCCTTAGGGTCACTATTCTTTCAGCAGTATAGTACCTGGGGCATTAGGGGGGTACAACAGGCACAGTATTGGGGGTGACAGCAGGATGACACTGTGGGGACACCAGGATGGGGAGGTTGATGTAAAAATTGAGAAATCTAACGTGTCTGTGTTACAAACTCTGTAGAGACGAGATGCAGCTGAAATAATTTCTAATGGCGGTCTAACGGAGGAGAAGAGGAAAGAGCAGGTCTACATGACAGGAGATATCCCTGGATGGAAGAGGTATGTGGTCAAGTATTGGGGGGAGGGGGGGTGCCAGAGAAATGACCCGCCCCGGGTGCCAAACACCCTGGGCACGCCACTGGCTCCTAGAGCCATGGAAATGCAGACATTTTTAAACAAGACTGTCCCTTTGTTGCATTAGCTCACGTGTGAATTAAAAGTTTACATCAGAAATGTAAGGGCAGAGATACGTCATAGGAATGTCCATCAGTGATGTGAGTAAACCGAAACGAATGATAAATAATTGAATGAAGTTTATCCTTTTCTTTAAATCTATGGCCAGCATAACATGTAAATGTAGTCAGGAGTGACTAAATAAAGCAGTTAAAGCTCTTTTAAGCGACAACCTAAAATTGCACTGAAAAGGGATCTTCTAGGGGGTGGTATCCTCAGAGAGGATGGCCAGTATGGATAATACAGTGAAACCTCTCTCTCTCTCTCCGACGAGCAACTCATAAAAACTATTTTTCACTTCAATGTGATCATCTCAGATTTCACTGTATATGGTGGAACTGAAAATGTGCCACAAGAAATCTAGTCTGGATAAGGAAGTGGTCTTTTCAAAGGGGTGGTCTCTTTGGAGGGCTTCAAAAAAAACAAAACAAAAATAACACAAAATACAACATTCTATCAGTATAATGCAACAAACCAGCACCTTGGAGCGCGTAGCTTTTACAAGGATGTCATAATTTCCGGGTGGCGGGGCTGGATGCTTACGCAGTAAGGCATATTCTGGAAACTCATCATAAATCTTCTGTGCCACAGAAATATTAGCAAGCAACATGAACTCTTCCACCATTGAATTGGTGTCCCTAAAAACAGGGCAGAAAAGTAATACAATCAAGTGAACGTGAAACTGCTCAGAGAGTTACGCCTGATCTAAAAGACTATACAACATAATGATGATGTTTAATACAAGAACACAATGAAAACCTAGTTACAAACAAGTATACAGAACAGTTAACAAAAGAAGACAAACATACTTAAGTTCCTTGGTCTGGAGGTCTATGGGGTCATGAGTTTCACTATCCATATGAAATCGAACCTCAGGAGAAGAAAGTGTTAAGGCTCTGTAACACAAATGAAAAGACTTCAGTTACAGTGCTTGACAAATTCATAAAATATTGTGAAAAATAAACAGGGCCAAGCTCCCTAGGACTGAATTATATGAAAAGAAGCTACTTGGCTCCTTTTAGGATACCAGCAATAGTTTGGAGGGTTATTCCGATACCTGTATAGGCCAAAAGGGGGTCTTGTGTCCTGTTTGGACAGAGCAGCAATTGAAAATGTTCCATTGACCGACTATGGGACTGACAGACATAGCAAAGTGCAGCGCTCTACTATCTTTGTCAATCCTATAGACTTTAAATAGAGCAGCACCACACATGCTTGACCACCAATCCATTCAAACAAGGGACATGGGAAAAGCGTTGTGCCAATCAAAAGGGGGTCTCATTAGTTGGACATCCATCAATCTAGCACTTCTCACTTATCCAGTGTGCCACAGTGTGTGAATCCATAAATCCCTCATAAATCATGGAAATTCCTCATAAATCCCTTCCCCCACCACCCTCCAGTGTTTTTAAGATTACATCAGGGTGGATGCAACAGATTTATTAAAGCCAATAGGAATTCTCCATATGGTAAATTCACATAACCGCTAAAGTGAGGGAATGTAAGGGTGCTGTGGTAAGGAATTCCTGGAAATCAAATTACCAGCAAGTCTAAGAGTATTCAAGAATAAAGACCATTTTTCAAAAAACCTTTTGGTCAATTTATCTTTATCTGACAATGTGAAAATCCAGTCCATGTTGAACAGGAATGTTGTTTTAGCCTGAATAAAGGGGATAGAAGGAGTTTCCGAGTCTAGCCATTGATTTAAAATACTCTAGTAGCAACCACCCAAATATGTAATAAAGCCTAATCTTGTCTAGGGAGACATTGCTGTTCCTCAGATAACATGTCCACTGAGGAGTAGCAGTGAAGGTTATATTGTAAGTTAGTAATATGTGGGATCGCACCTGTGCCCACAATTCTTGAATATGTGTGCAGCCCCACAGATGATGGAATAGATCTGTGTTAGGAGTATTACATTTAGAGCAAGAATAGGTACAATCAGGAGACATTTTATTTTTAATGTAAGGTGTCACATAATCTCTATGAAATATCATTAAGGCCATATCCGTATAGCTACTGACTGGGGTATTTTTGTATTTTCAGAGTAGCTTCCAATAATGTTTTGACTTCAAGGTTTGGAAAGTCCTTGATCCATTTCCCTGGACCTGTGGCGACTATATCCCAATCTATTAATGGTCTAAGACATCTGTAGTTAGTACTTAGTGGAATAGATCTGTGTTCTCGCTCTTGAGAAATACATTCAAGCAAGCCCCTCTAGAGTCCTCCGGAATATTATTCATACAACGTTGAACAAAACTACGGGCTTCTAGATATATAAATTGATTGTAAATAAATGCCGGGAATCATTGGGAGGCCTCAGTAAAAGGGATAACTGAGTAGCTTGAATCTAACATGTCAAGAATCCAAATACAGCCCTGAGATGTTAAGGTGTCAATTTATTCTTAAAATTTATAGGAGAAAAGATGCTCCGGAACTGTTAATTCATGGACATTACAAGAATTTTCTAAAAATGTCACAGGTCTGCTTAATGTTTTTGGCAAATGCCCAGAACAAGGAAAGAACCTGGGAAGTGACCACCTCATTTATTTGATAAACAGATAAAAGGTCTGGTAAAAATACAATACAAAATCAGTGTCAAAATCACTATAACAATGATGGAAACCAGAGACAGATGGCCAAACAAGTCACACTAGGGTGCCTGCTTGGCCTAGGTCTTATCTTTCGAACCAAACACGGGAGGACTTTAGTTTAGAAGGAACATGTCTTGTCTTAGAATAACTTATCTTCTACCGCTATGTCTCTTTACCAAACAAATATTTCAGTGTCCATGACAGATTGCAAAAGTTTATAGTAAAAGGTCAGAAACAAAAATATTCAATACTTTACCCATTATCTATTCTCCGCTTCTTCAAAATCTTTGCTAATTTATTCAGCTGACGGAGACTTTTGGTAATCTCATCATTCATGTTGGGAGAATCAATTCTCATCTGTGCTTCTGCATAGGTAAGGGAAGCCTGCAAGAGGGAAAGTTAACAACATGCAATTCCATCAGCAGAATACTTTTAGCTCTGTTTAGCAAAATACAAATGTTACTGCTAAATAATTAAAGGGAAACATAAAATCTGAAAAATCAGAACCCATTACATTAAAGGGGTATTGTGGTTACATTAAGTTATACAACTATTTTACATTAAATTTACAACTATTAGATCTGTGAGGGTCCTATTGGTGGGACTCCCAGCGATCACAAGAATAGGGGTCCAATATCTCCCTGAAATGAAAAGGCCGCTCCATTCATTCTGGCTATCTCCGGAATTCCCATAGAAATGAAGGGTGCTACACTAAATGCTGAACTAGTAGGAGCTAAAGCCAGGGGTGTACACAGATATCATAGGGCCCCATAACTAAACTTAGCATGCTCCCCACCCATCAAGTAAGGTTTCAGACAGATTTATGAATTTTTTATTTACCAGACTTCTATGTTAGAAAAATTATAAATATTTTATTCATTCTGCACACCATCTTTCTCAATGTATTTACACCAGCGAATAACTAAACCTCCCCCATACAGCTTTATGTCTCTCACTTCCCTTCACATAGTACGTTATTAAACAGGCTCCACAAAAAGGAGCTCCGTGCCCAGAAATTTGTAGTTACCATTGAACACAACGGTAGCTGTAAAATCGTTTTAGGAAAATGCTGTGAATTGGTGTTGGGAAGCAGCAGAAGTGGTTCAGCGCTGGACCACCTCTCACCAAGACCCATAAGCACTGGTGTGATATGCCTCCATGGTAAGCAAGCCACTGCCTAAACTCATGGGCGTACAACTAGATATACCATCCATCTCATAAGCAGCACATCTGAAAGAAAAAGAATACACACACAGAACTCACTTTTGAGTTGATAACACTTTTGGTAAATGTTGTGTTAATGATTTCAGCATTCTGGTTTAGCTCCCAAATGCAGGAAAACGCCAATCTGCAATAAAAGATAACATAGAACACAAAACGTAGATTTCAATTTCAAGAAATATTGTGGAATATACACATTGTGACACAGTGAGAGGTTTGATCTGGGAAAACAGGTATTTTCCTCCCAACATGTGCTGCTGGGCGGATTTACAGCCAGTTGAGGTCAAATACCGGACTGGATTTTAAGTGCCGGTCTGTGTTTTGGCAGCACCTGGCTGTCCTTAAATAGGCAGCTGGGCTCAGAAGCCGTGTCTCTGTGTTGGGATCTGGGAGCCTTGTGTCTGGATGAAGGCTTGCTACCTGTTTGGTGTGAAAACAGGTTGGTGCTGCTATGGCAAGAACTCTGAGGCAGAATTGCCGCATGGTGTGAATTACCACCAACACCGCAAGGTGACTTTGTTTGATATGACTGCTTGTTTTGTCACTTGCCTAAAGTGTGACTAAAACACTGAACTGTTTGATCCAAAGAACTTGTTGTTGCCTCTATACTGAGCCTGCTAATCCTGTCTACCAAAGCGAAACCCCACAATATATATATAAAATGTACATACCGGTCCACTTCTGATCTTAAAGAACATAGGTTTGAACTGAGGAGATCTGGGACCATGTCAATCCTCTGAAAGGAGAAAACAAGATATTAGTATTCTTTGATGTGTTAGCAGTAATAACTCATGGTGATCAAGTGCAACAGAAGCAGATTTTTACAAATATGCTAAAAGCACACCAAGTAAAGGGAATGAGGGGACCCCGGACATTATGGAGGGGGACGCATAGCCATACTGGCATTTGCCTGATGGCTGTTTGCCCTGTGGGATTGTCTGCCCGGTGATAGCTAGTTTATTTTGGGAGGCAATTTGGGCGGGAAAAGGGTTTCCCGCTCTTGTGGGATCACTGGGCAGAAGAATAATTCTGCCCAGTGAGCGTCCTGCAATTGGTGGGATTTTTAGCCTATGTTGTCCCAGGGTTTAGGGGAAGGTTAGCGGAGCCCTGGAGACGACAGCTGATTGGCTATTAGGATGCTGAGGGGGCTATAATTGTCCGTGCTCCGCAGGCTGGGCTTGTCTTTGACTTGAACCTGCCTGTGGAGCCGGATTCTGTGTGCCCCTCCCGCCCGCCCTTATGTATGGTAGGTATTTGGGGCCGTGAGTGATGTTGGGTGAAGTAATGATAGTCGTCCCGTGATGGGATGGACTCTGATATATATATATATATATATATATATATATATATCTATATCTATATTATTGGAGTCTGAGCTTATGACTAGGCTCTTAAAAGTTTAAGTTAAGTTGTATTTGGTATTTATTTAATAAATCAGTTCCGTTTACCTCCACTCTCTAGTCAGTGAATTTTATTGTTGATGGTATGCTTGTTTAATAATTTTGCAGGTTGGGCACAATATGCCATGTCGTTTTATACAACCAGTAGCGCTACAATTTCTTAATGCAACCCAGTTAGGTTATTTTGATCAACCTTCCGATTTTTTATTCTAGTTGTCTTTCCTCATATTGACATTACAAAAGGGTCCGCAAATCTGTGTCATACTAGTCATGGGCAGTATCCAAAATGATACCACTGTACCGATGGAGAAATGGTTACTGCAAAGAATGAAAGTTGTGAGTATTTTTAATAGACCACCAATATTGCTAAAGGTATACTGAAAAAGTGATAAAACTTAACTTTTAATAGTTATTTCTTATAAAATAGTTGGTAATGGTGCATACAAAAACAATACATTAAATGGAGCCTCTATCAAAGAAAGTCCTCACTATACAATCAAATCCACGAGGACAAAATAACTTTGTGAAGTAGAAATAAAAGTGCACGGCGGCACCTTAGATGAAAGACCATTTGTCCTACCGCTCCGTTAATTGGTTCCTATGTACAGCCGTTTCTCTCGAAGACTTGATGTGAATTATCCTTGGAAGAGTGGAATTGCTGCAAGAAGGGATAGGGGTCGGGACTAAATATCCCTAATAATGCCCTATGCTGGGGGTGCTACACTGGCCCCGATGACCTAACCACAGACCACCCGCCCTGACAAGGGCAACCCCGTCCGGAACCTTTCCCTGAATAGACTGACCCTGGTTAGCCCTCTCCTACTAGATCCCTACATGTACGTTTCGCTTTGGGATGAGTACAAAGCTCATCAGGGGAGGAGAATTGATGAACAAAAGGTGCGAGTGATGGGGTACTAACTCTGCACCTGTATATTCAAAATAATAGGAACCAAGTCCAGATGTGGCTTGGGTTCACAAATCTAAGAGGGGGGAGGGAAGGGACAGTGGATGGATGCCCTCTTCCTCCTAACAGGGAACTAAGACTATCCGTGGGCTTGATGTAGGGATATTTAGTTCCGACCCCTATCCCTTCTTGCAGCAATTCCACTCCTCCAAGGATAATTCACATCACGTCTTTGAGAGGAACTGCTGTACATAGGAACCAATTAACGGAGCGGTAGGATAAATGGTCTTTCATCTAAGGTGCCGCCGTGCACTTTTATTCCTACTTCACAAAGTTATTTTGCCCTCGTGTATTTGATTGTATAGTGAGGACTTACTTTGATAGAGGCTCCATTTACTGCATTTTGTTTGTTTGTATGGACCATTACCAACTATTTTATAAGAAATAACTATTAAAAGTTACGTTTTATAACTAATTAACCGCAGATCACTTTTTCAGTATACCTTTAGAAATAGTTACTGCAATGACAGTATAAATGTGTTATTAAAGGTGAAACCCAATATACCCTCAAGCTGAGGGCACCACTGATCCCAACATAGCTGACCCACTCTATTTCCTATCTGTTCCCCAACATCATGGATGGTATCTGTTACCAGAATCAAATTGCCTCCATCCATGACAACCTTGTGTGGCCGATCACAAGACAACAGAGGACCTCTAGGTGCCTGGCCCACATCTTTTTTTCAGATTCAGGGTCTCAGGAAGCCCATAGCAGAATCAAATTGCCTCCATCCACGACAACCTTGTGTGGCCGATCACAAGACAACAGAGGACCTCTAGGTGCCTGGCCCACATCTTTTTTTCAGATTCAGGGTCTCAGGAAGCCCATAGCAGTATCCCTAAATTATTACTGTCCCCAGGTTAGGATGATGCCATTTTTGTTAGAAAGCACCATCTGCAGTCAATGTATTGATGTTAAAGATATATTCGGTAGAAACAAGTTATCTCCTATACAGCATACCACTCGGATAGCCACCAAACACGAAAACAGGAACCCCCTAACCCTCGGGGGCCCCCAAATGATGAAGCAGCAGGTTTGGCATGTGCATTGTCAGAGATAACCAAGTACAGTGCTATGCTATTTCTGATACTCCTGTACAGATGAATGGAGTGGCAGTTCACATGACCAACCTGCCTCTCTGTTCATTTTTGGGGAGTCCCTAGGTGTATTGGGCCCCCTAGCTCCCCTGCCGATCTCATAGTTATCCTCTATCCTGTGGATAGGGGATAATTTGTCACTACCGGAATACCCCTTTATAGCAATTGTAAAAAGTTAAAATTTTCATGACACCCTTTCTCTATGAGCGTCTACAATCTGTCCTCCCCTACTTGGCAATGTGGGAGCCTGTAACTAGGCCGACACATTTATTTAGCTGTCAGCACGCTCTAATAATTAGTGACTGGGCAAAGCTGGTGATGTTGCCTACTGGCGTCTGCCCACCCAACCCATTCTGAAACAGCACATCAGAAGAAAACCCACTGGAAATAGAGGCTAGGCAAGGGTGGTCTCGGAAGCCCAGCAACAATAATTAAACTGCTGGGGTCCTAATGCAACAAGCATTTTGGGGGTCATTTATCAAACTGGTGTAAAGTAGAAATGGCTTAGCTGCCCATAGCAACCAATCAGATTCCACCTTTCATTTTCCAATGGAACTGTCCAAAATGAAAGGTGGAATCTATCTGGTTGCTATGGGCGACTAAGCCAGTTGTACTTTACACCAGTTTGATAAACCTCCCCCTGAGATGTAAATCTGGCACTGCCCAGCATGCAAAAGAGGCCGAGCAGGATTAACAACTAAGAATGAAAGAAAACTTTCCACTTTTTATATCTCAAATGGAAACCAAAGATTTATGGACCAGATCTGCACACCCAGTTGTAGTGTTGTAATCTACATTGGCACCAAAATATTTCTGTAAATAGCCCTTCTAGGTGAAAAATAAGCCAAAGGCAGAAGAAAGGTTTTACTATTTCATCATAAAAACCATTCCCATCTGATAGTTACCTTCTCACAAAGGTATACGGTGGTTCCTCTGTTTGCAGCTTCCTGGTCCAAGGCATTTCCAGGTCTTATAAAATGACTTACATCTGCAATATGAACTCCAACCTACAAGTAATAACAATATAAAAATCAAGATATTCACTCACTTAGAGGGCATCTGTCCGCAGATTTGTATCTATAAAAACTGGCTGACCTGTTACACGTGCTCTTGGCAGCTGAAGGCATCCGTTTGTCCCAGGTTCATATGTGCCCGCATTGCTGAGAAAAACGAAGTGTTAATATATGCAAATGAGCCACTAGGAGCAATGGGGGCGTTACTGTTACTCCTACAGGCTCTGCTCCCTCAGCAACTGCCGCGCCCTCTCCACTTTGCCAGGGTCAGGTGTGGTGAAATTTTCACTGCCTGGTCCTGTCAAAGTGCAGAGAGTGCGGCAGTTGCAGAGAGCAGAGCCTCTAAGTGTAACGATAATACCCCCGTTGCTCCTGGAGGTTCACATGCATATATTAAAACATACCTTTTCTCAGCAATGCTGGCACATATGAACATGGGGCCAACACAGATGCCTTCAGCTGCCAAGGGCACATGTAACAGGTCAGCCAGTGTCATAGGTACAAATCTGCTGACAGGTGCCCTTTATTATATGTGCACAGTATATGCACTGGTTGACTTTACAAACCACTTAAAGGAGTATTCCAATAGATTGGCGGATAAATGTTAAATCGGTCAGGCCAAACAGCCGCTCCGTACTTATCCATGGAACTGCCAGAAACAGCCGAGCACAGAACTTCCACAGACTTTGACCATCGTTCCATTCAAATGAGGGACAAGGCAATCCTGGTCTCGATCAGTGCAGATCCCAGCATTTGGACTCCCACTAATCTAGCTAGTTATACTATATAAGGTGTTCTAAATCGGAATACCCCTCTAAAGCTTCTCTCACATCTGCAACAGGGATTCAGTTCTCCTGTTTCATCATAGAAACAGAATACTTGTGTTTTGTGAAGGTTTCAATCATGTTACCACACAAAACAGTACAGCAGACTTAAAGGGGTATTCACATCACAGACAATGGGGGCATATAGCTAGGATATGCCCCCATTGTTTGATAGTTGCGGATCCCACCTCTGGGACCCGCACCTACAATGAGAATGGAGTGGTGGGCTCACTGCGCATGCAAAGCCGCTCTCCATAAATAGTTATGGGGCCGCCGAAGATAGCCGCGCGCTGGCTCGGCTATTTCCATCTGTCCCATAGATATGAATGGGAGCAGGGGCCGCGCGTGTGCAGTGCGCTCCCATTCACTTCTATGGGAGCAGCGCTTGGTGGTGGACGGAGCCAAGGAAATACAGGCTCCATCAGCCACAGCTCTCCCCGCTCCCTTCTCGTTGTAGGTGCGGGTCCCAGAGGTGGGGCCCGCATCTATCAGACAAAGGGGGCATATCCTAGCGATATGCCCCCATTGTCTGTGATGGGAACACCCCTTTAATTTTGACAGAATCTGTGATGTAGGCTCCTAAGAGGATGTGAACAAATCCTAACATATAATAAAAAAAATATATATATTTTTTTTCATGATAGCGGATAATGCAAACTAAAGCTGGCTGTATATATTAGATTTATATTTGCCAAACCACTTATTGTCTGGACCACTCACAATCTAACGTGCATGGGGGCCTCCCAATTCTCCCACAATGGCAGAATCAAGAGAAGACAAGGAGCGAGCAACAAAGGTGTCTGGTGGTGGTTACTCCCAACCCCATTCAGAAGACACACATGCTTAGCTGAGCCAAATATGCCCAGTAATGGGGAGGGCGGGGGTGCATGGGAAGTATATGGCCAACTCAGAAATTCCATTACATAATTCATGTAGTTTTATGTAAAACTATTCCTTAAAATAGACTGATTATCAGAACCGTTCTTTTTACTTATATGAGGTCATAAGTAAAAGGATCAGACATTTTATTAAGGAGCTGTTATGTGTGCCATCATCCGTATCCGATCAGTGGGAGTCCAACACCCGGGACCCCTGCTGATCAGCTGTTTGAGAAGGCACCGGTGCTCCTGTGAGCGCTGCGGTCTTCTCCACGCTTACCAATCACAGCACTGGACATAGTATAGCGGCTGTGCTTGGCAGTGCAGCTCAGCCCCATTGGCCAATAAAAAGTGTTGTCACAGGCCTAGGAAAAGCTGAGAGAAGGGCGCCACGCTACTGCAAGTGTTGCTGCCTTTACTAACAGCTGATTGGCGGAAGTGCCGGTTGTTGGACCCCCACTGACCAGACACCGATGACTTATCCAGAGGAGAGGTCATCTCATCAGTATAAAAATCTTGGAAAAAACCCTTTTAACATTACTTAGGAATTCAATTTTTGATAGGCACACAGCGTAACAGCAATAGAAACTGCTGAAGTATATGGCTGCTTTCAGACGAGCGAGTGTCATGCTATGGACCTGCAGCGCCTGTCCTGAACTTTCAGCCCTCCCGGGGTAGCATTGCATTATATTGATTTATGATGCTGTGTAACCCTTAGAGTTCTGGAATGTATTGTATGACACAGCCAGCATTATCTCAGTGTTATACAATACATTCCAGAACGGTAAAGGTTACATAGCAGCATAAATCAATATAATGCTATGCAACCCCGGCAGTGCTGGGAGGTGAGGACAGGTGCTGCGCTGAGTCCGCAGCGTGGCACTTGCTCGTCTGAACGTGGCCTATCAGTAGCTATGTTAATAAAGATTTTACCCACCTCAAGGTTGCCACTTTCAAGCTCTCGACAATGCAATGCATCATCAATGTCAGTACAGCCAGGGGGATCCACACTACACACATAGAGATGCCTCAGATCAATTCTGTTCTTCATGTCCTAAAAGTGCAAACAGAATACTCATCAACCTTTGCAAAGTCTAATAAATAGTAACAGAGAACACTAGAAAAGTTTGAGAAAAGAATACGATAGAACAGTATTTAGTATGATGGAAAATTGAGGATTTCTCACCTCTGGAGTTATGGACCACGGCATTCTAGGAAGGAAGCTGAGAACAGCCTGGGAGAATGGCTGATGAGGAACATCATGTTCTAGAAGCAAGACTTCTGTTTCCGTTTCCTTATCACCAGCTGATCCCAAGTTCTTCACAAAGTGACCCTAAGGTAACAAAATCATAAATGTCAGGTATTTCAAACAAAACAGTCAAGCAACACAATACTGTGGTAAGTTCTGGAAAGAGCACTTACAAGCAGTTACTAACTCTCTCCAACTACAGTAACATTCTATTTATAAAGAATGAATCAAAACAGACAAAAATAAAATCTGGCTTTTGACAGTCCAAGCAAAGACGTCTTATTATTCATACACAAATGCACTTGTAACTACCATATTCCTCCCTGACATACAGTGCACTCCACTTACATTAGGATACCTGGAATTCCTTGGCCAACCATCAATTGCAACTATGATTCTCTGCCCCTCCAAGGTAGTCGCTTGCCTTGTCTCTATGCGTATGCGAGGTATCCGCCGGTCAGCTGGTATGAACAAATGCCGGGTAGACTGAAAGAGTTAACAGACGATGAAATTGACAACACTAAAGCATTGAACAGTCTAGTCATAAAAGATAAAGAAGCTGAAGACTGAAATGAATGACACAAACCTCTTTAATCTGCGATTTGCCCAGCATGCCGCAGTACGGTCTCCAGTTTCTCTTTATGATCCCCACAACTTTCCCTGAAGGTTTTGCATATTTCTTTTCAGCAGTCTGTAGCTATAAGAAAACCACGCAGGTCAGGGCACTTACTGTTTTTCTTATTTAACTACTACATAACCATTGTGCGTAGACTATACCATTTTTTCTTTTTCCTCTACAGAGTCAATGTCATCGCTTTCTCCTTCATCCTGTAAGACCACAGATGATGGAGCCACCCAATTCTCTTTTTCCAACAGTTGTACAGCGACAATATCTTCATGCATCGCTCGGTTAATGTTCCGCAATCCTTGCAGGAGTATCTGGGAAAGTTCAGAAGCATTAGTTGTGCACACATTTTATTAGACTATTGCCAGAGTGAATGTTGTCTATCTGTAACAATACAGAAGCCACACTGAAGTCCAAGTCAGCCTCATAGACAGGATAATAGTCTTCACTGGCATATAGTGAGGTATGTACAGATAGATCTGTAATGCTACCCACCACTCAGAGCAACAGAGAAAGGAGCCTGACCAGAATACTGTGTACCCGTGGAGGGCCAAGCCTTGCAGTTTCACACTGTCAGCCATGAGGAATAACACTCTTAGGCTGGTTTTACGTGGGCGTTGCAGGAAAAGATGTGGGTGCGTTGCGGGAACATGCACGATTTTTCCGCGCGAGTGCAAAACATTGTAATACGTTTTGCCCGCGGGTGAGAAAAATCGGCATGTTTGGTACCCAGACCCGAACTTCTTCACAGAAGTTTGGGTTTGGGATCGGTGTTGTGTGGATTGTATTAATTTCCCTTATAACATGGTTATAAGGGAAAATAATAGTATTCTTAATACAGAATGCATAGTACAATAGGGCTGGAGGGGTAAAAAAATACAAATACAAATTTTTTAATTCACCTTAATCCACTTGCTTGCGCAGCCGGCTTCTCTTCTGTCTTCTTCTTTGAGGAATAGGACCTTTGATGACATCACTGCGCTCATCACATGGTCCATCACATTTTTTTTTACCATGGTGATGGATCATGTGACGGACCATGTGATGAGTGCAGTGACGTCACCACAGGTCCTTTTTCCTGTGCACAGCAAAGATGAAGACAGAAGAGAAGCCGGGCTGCACGAACAAGTGGATTAAGAAGAGAAATTATTATTATTTTTAACCCCTCCAGCCCTATTGTACTAAGCATTCTGTATTAAGAATGCTATTATTTTCCCTTATAACCATGTTATAAGGGAAAATAATAATGATGATCGGGTCCCCATCCCAATAGACTCCTAGCAACCGTGCGTGAAAATCGCACCGCATCCACACATGCTTGCGATTTTCACGCAGCCCCATTCACTTCTATGGGGCCTGCGCTGCGTGAAAAACGCACTATATAGAGCATGCTGCGATTTTCACCCAACGCACAAGTGATGAGTGAAAATCACCGCTCATGTGCACAGCCCCATAGAAATGAATGGGTCCGGATTCAGTGCGGGAATCGCGCTCCGTGTGTGAGTGTGATTCTCCGCTCTGGACTTGCAGGAGCGCACCGAATTATCATGATTTATAATGCTTTGTCTCTGCATGGCCTTTTTTCCACAGAATCATAGTGACATAAAGCGGTCAGTATGATTCTGTAGAAATAAGGTCAAGCAGAGGCACATAGCATTATAAATCATGATAATGCCGTATGCTCCTGCAAGTCCAGAGCAGATGATCACACTCACACACGGAGCGTGATTCCTGCAATGGACTCGCTTGTGTGAAACAGCCCTTAGGGTACTTTCACACTAGCGGCAGGACGGATCCGACAGGGTGTACAGCCTGTTGGATCCGTCCTGCCGCAAGTGTGAAAGTATCCTTACACTTTGCTTTTAAATGACAGTGACCATTTAAAGCAGGGGGCACTCTGCCCCACACAGAAAGCCAATCTAGTTCTGTACACTATTTTTACAGGATTTGTGCGCTCATAAGAGGAAAAATCTGCCAACCAGCAGCTTCTCTTCAACAAGGATTAGGGGAGAGCCACTGACTATATAATAATAGCAAAGACAGGTGCACTCTGCGTACTTTCTAAACCCTCAAACTGATGTTAAAAGTTAGAGATTAGCCAACATATCCTACTGTGAAGGACATGTCTGAGCGTGAGGTCCGACTCACAGACAACTCACCAGTTACCTCCAGCATGAAACCATGCTAGCAATGGGAGGGAGGAGTCTGCAAGTCCCACTTAAGACTGGCTGATAAGGCCCAGGCCTCACAGGTGCACCTAAATGTAGCCTGTGGATGGAAAGCAGGCACATTTAAATTGGAGTTTATACACCTCCAGGCAGGAGAGTGTTAGGACCCGAGCTACTTGAGAAACTTTGGTGTGGTGCTCGGGCTCAGACATGTCCTACACAGTAACATATGTTGGCTAATCTCTCAATTTTAACATCAGTTTGAGGGTTTAGAAAGTACGCAGAGTGCACCTGTCTTTACTGAGCACTTCCTGCCTGTTTAACACCACGCCATTTTTTTTTCAGTTTGTTTGCACATAGAAAGCCACTGACTAACAGAACTCTCCTCCTGAGGATTTCCAGAACTAAGAAGCAGTGGATGGCAGTCTTGTGCTCAGTTTCAGATGGCTGTACAGCTAACTGTGAGAGTCCTCTGTATTACCCCCTTAAATACCGCCATCTATTAAAAGGGTGCTCCACTGTTGCTATACTCATGACCTTGGGATAGGTCATCAATATCAGATCGGCGGAAGTCCAACAGCCAGCCGCTTGCTGATCAGCTGTTTGAAGAGAAGTCAGCGCTCGTATGCTGTTTACCTGCTTGCCCTTGACATTACAGCACAAAGCTCCTCCGTTCCCATTCACTTCAACGGGAAGTTTTCCTCCTATTCACTTGAATAGGACGGAGCTATACCATTGAAGTGAATGGGGATGGCAGTTATAATTACAACAGCTCGCTGCTGCAATGTTAACAGCGAGCAGGTCAACAACAAAGAGAACACAGCACTCGTATGAGCACTGCATTCTCTTCCAACAACTGATCGGCCCCGCAGATCTGATAACACCTATTCTGAGGATAGGTCATCAATATAGCAATAAATTATTCTAAAAGCATCCATTGTCTTATTACAATGAAATGGTAAGTCAAGACATACTTCGCTCTTTGGAGAAGTGAACATTTAAACTTACTTCTTTGTTCTCTGCAGAATCTCCATGAACCCAGACTGTGGCCTCCAGAAAGTTATCTCGGCTTGACCTAAAAGTTCCTTGCAGATAAATCCCAGATTTGATACCTTGTTGTAACTTTGATAGTGGAAGATGTTCTAGAAAAATAATTCTTCCATTTTCAATATCATTCTGTGGAAACAACATAACCGTATCAGTATAAAATGTATCCCCCAAAGTACGACACACCTGGGCACTGGAACATGCCAGCTGAAACTTCCTAAGTAGTGAATCTGGATCTATGCCAATTCTAACAGATGTAGGAAGCCGCAAGAGGCAGTCATTGATGGAAGGTATGTGTCACCAAGATTCCTGGCCTCGATGAGGTAAGAGCCGGTAGTTTTAAAGGGCTTCTGTCACCCCACTAAAGTGATTTTTTTTTTTTGGGCTAGTGAAATTAGTTATATTGCGATATATCACAATATAATTGTGTTACTTACTTTGATCCAGCAGTTTCTTCAAAAAACGAAGTTTTATCATATGTAAATTCGGTCTCTAACAGCAAGTAGGGCGGCTACTTGCTGCTAGCTGCTGCAGAAATCCGCCCCCTCCTCCTGTTGATTGACAGGGCCAGCCGGGATCTCCTCCTCCGGCCAGCCCTGTCGGCATTTCAAAAATCGCGCGCCTCTGTTGATTCGGCGCAGGCGCTCTGAGATGCGGAGGCTCGTCCCCTCCGCACTCCCTCAGTGCGCCTGCGCCGATGACGTCTTCTATTTCGGTGATGTCATCGGCGCAGGCGCACTGAGGGAGTGCTGAGGAGACGAGCCTCCTCATCTCAGAGCGCCTGCGCCGAATCAACAGAGGCGCGCGATTTTTGAAATGCCGACAGGGCTGGCCGGAGGAGGAGATCCCGGCTGGCCCTGTCAATCAACAGGAGGAGGGGGCGGATTTCTGCAGCAGCTAGCAGCAAGTAGCCGCCCTACTTGCTGTTAGAGACCGAATTTACATATGATAAAACTTCGTTTTTTGAAGAAACTGCTGGATCAAAGTAAGTAACACAATTATATTGTGATATATCGCAATATAACTAATTTCACCAGCCCAAAAAAAAAAAAAACACTTTAGTGGGGTGACAGAAGCCCTTTAAGTGTCAGCGGCAGCTAGTGCTGACTGACACTGTTGTTAGTATGGCTGTAAAGCCAATCCGGGACGGCTCTTACTGGGAGTAGCCAAAATGCTGAGTGGGTGGCTGCTTCCCACGCTCCAGGCCGGGTCCTTTTGGCCTATATAAAAAACCCAGTCAGCAGTCTCAGCTGGGTGTGGTTAATCCTCTATCTGACAGAGAAGCTAGGGAGTCTCTGTGTTTTGGGACCTGTGAATTTGTGTTGTGCTAAAGGGCTGAGAGCCGCATGCATCAGGCCCCTAAAGCTTGCTGTGGACTGCTGGTGGAAAACTGCTAATTAGGTGAATATTTTGTTCTATGGATATTGTATGGTGTGAACAAACACCAAGACTATGAACGGTCATTTTGTTTTTCCTTATGTGTGAATAAACACCGAACTGTTTCAGTTAGAGACTTTGTGATTGCCTCTATACTGCGTCCACTAGCCTGTCTACCAGAGCAAATCCCACACAGAGTACTAGAGAAAAAGGAGATAAATCCATTTTATTAAATATAAACATGGACAAATCTTAGCAATGATAGTTAACAAATTGTATACCAAGCCACCTGCTGATTATGGTTCAGAAAGCCGGCAATTGTGGACTGATTCATAGCCATGTCAAAGGAAACCAGTGATAAGTGGACTGGACAACGTTTGTTCCGGGCCCCAGCACGGGTTTAAATTTTTTTTTTTAGATGCAGCAAATTTATTTTTAAACTTTTGGTAAAGTTTAAAAAGAACCTGTCAGTCGATTCATGCTACCCTAAGTATGTGCTTTATGAAATACCAATAGGATTCCTCATTAGGGCTCATTCAGATGACCGTATGAATGGGTCCGCATCCATTCCACAATTTCTGAAATAGCATGTCCTACTGTTGTGTGCAATTGCGGACAAGAATATGCATTTCTATCATAGTGCCTGAATGAGTCTCAGTATAGGACCGCGCTGCTCCCAATTCACAGAGGAGATCCTTCACTGGATTAAGTCAGGAACCATGTTTACAAATAGGCAAACATCGATGGGCCACAGGAAACTCGCAGTTCACGAATTGGTCTCTCTGCGGATGCCAAGAATGGCGCAAAATAGTGAAGAACCCCCAACAAAGTGAAATCAATTGGCATTTATTATACTCCCAAAAGTACCGGAATATAAAGGCATATCGCATAGGTATATCACCCTCGTAGTTCAGCCCGACCTAGGTTTTCGCTTAATCAGGGGCATACTCCACCCCCACTGGGGCGTTCTATTTACATGTTCAATTACTCAAAAGACAATCCCCTCAAGGGGAAACTCCCTATTTGCAATCTGACAGATTTCGCATATAAAAATAAAAAATTTAAACATTAAATAAACCATTAAAAAAATATATAATAAAACTAATACATAGATATTTCCCCTTATATCCTCAAATATGTCTCAAATAATACCAGCAGCGCCATTGAAAGGCAACGTGACTGAGTATTTTTCTTCTTTATTTGAGTCTATCATAGTGCCAGCTATGCACGGTCTGCAAATTGCCAAACGCACACGGCCGGTATCCATGTTTTGCGGATTCACTACGGTTGTCTGAATGAGCCCTTATAAAGAGCTGTTAGGACAGTATTAATTTGATGACAGGTTCTTGTTATTTCAGTTGCTGGAATCTAAACAGATTTTACACTAATAACTTCCTTATGCATCAGCAAAGCATTACGTATAGCGACAGACCACGTGACACAAGGTGCTGACCATCTATTTGCTAAGGTTTCATTGCAACGTGGTGGGAAAATCCTAATTTAATACATCTTAATGCTTACACCTCCTCCCTGGTCAAGTGGTGAGATTTGCTTCATAAAGCAGGAGTTTTTTCTGATCGATGCTGTTAGAAAACATGTGGATTTCACTTTAAACCTGTCAGCTGGAAACAAGAAAGAAACCTGTCACTCACTGTCTGGAGGCAGGGAGGACGAGGACAGCGAGTCTCACTGGACTCACCTCCTTCGAAGTGCTGGAGCGCTACCACAGGATTCTGCATGTCGGTACTCTAAAAGCCACCTGAAATCAACGTGACGGTCACTACACTATACTGCTTCAGGTCAGATAATGTGTTTCCAGAAGAGAAAGATGCCACATAAATTAACGACTTACCTTCTCATCAGACACACAAGCGAGGCGATCGACAAGTTCAGGATTAGCAGTCAAACTTTTAATGTATTCTTCACCTAAAATATTAAATAAATAAGCTGAATACGCCAAACCAGTTTAATATTAAAGCATGTCTACATCTAATTTTTATAGAAGCCAGATTAGGTAGTTCCTCAAGCTACTATATTAATTGGTTCCTGGACGACCACAATCAGTTGTAACACTGTAAATGGAGAATTTATTAGGCTGTCTGTGGGAGCTACAGCAGCTCCGAGATGGTGTAAATTTGACTTTCTGCAGCACAATGGGCCAGAGAAGCACCTCATTTATTAAGAATATGAAATGCCAGTCTTGATAAATTCCCCCCTATAAGTCTATGGAAAACCAATAACTGGTTCTAGAGTTTCCAAACATCATCACAAATTAAGATAAAAATAAAAGATTAAAGAAAAATAAGCAGATAACCAATACAGATAAAGCAAGTATGTACATATAAAAGTCAGAGCGAGCCGGTGGAAACTGCATGTAGGATAGATGCTTCTTCAGAGACCCGGACAGGTGCCAACAGTCCAAAGGAACAGCCCATCTTAGCACAGGAGCAAGTCAGGACAGAACATGTAGCACTGTATAGTGGTGCACTTCAGTCATACAGGTGTTTTACCTGTGAAAAGGTCAATCAGCTGGAAGATCCAGCCGATCGCAGACCCAGACTGTTTGTTGCGCTGCTGAATGTAGTTTCAAGTTACGGTGGCGAAGGAAAGACCGCGGTATGCTGAAGATATTGTATCCTAAGACTACTGTAACTTGATGGAAGGACAGCAGAACAATTCAGGAATGTACTGCATTGGAAAGTAAACCACGCAGTGAGAAATCACACACTGAAAAATAACTTACATGTTAAAGCTACAATCCCTTCCTCCACTGCTTTTTCTTTGTTACTGCGGTCATTCGTTATTAGTAGCACTTGCAGGTTTTTGAGATTTGCAGATTTCTTTAGATGTTTATTATACCATTTTGCTGCAGTCCGAATTGCTCTGTCATTTCGATCGTTCGCATTTTCCCCCTGTTCTTGCTCTATGTAAGTTTCTCTGCGATGTACAAAACACAACAGATTAGTTATAACTCTCTCATCATTCATCAAGTACCAAAATCACAATCATCTTAGTTTCTCGGATATGGATTAAGCACAGACCTCTGGACTGAACTCCCATTTCCAAAGCTGCTCCATTCTTATTGTAGTAGCAGTACATCAAAATAAATAATAATCATGATATTATTTGCTAAATTGCACATAAGTAGCCTTTAAAGGGATTTCCAAACAGATTTTCATCAGCCGGCGCATGCGCACTTCGCTCAACGAAGCCACTGCTAGGAGTCCGCTTCGCATCTGGCACAGGGACTAGTAGGATTGCGGAGGCGGCGCTGAGCAGTAGAAGGCAGCGCAGAAGACAGGGAATGCGGCGCTGGCCCAGCTTAGGATTCTTCTTATTAGGGTACTTTCACACTTGCGTTGTTTGATTCCGGCAGGCAGTTCCATTGCCTGAACTGACTGCCTGATCAGGCAAACTGTATGCAAACAGATGTCATTTTTTCTGACTGATCAGGCATTTTTCAGACTGATCAGGATCCTGATCAGTCAGAAAAATGCCTGATCGGTCAGAATAATGCATTGCAATACCGAATCCGTTTTTCCGGTGTTATCAGGTAAAAACTGATCCGTTTTTTTTTTTGTTTTCATTTTTAAAGGTCTGCGCATGCGCAGACCGGAAGGACGGATCCGGCATTCCGGTATTTTGAATGCCGGATCCGGCACTAATACATTCCTATTTTCCGGTATAGAGCCCCTGTGACGGAACTCTAAGCCGGAAAAGAAAAACGCTAATGTGAAAGTAGCCTTAGTCCGGACATGAGTGTATGTTAAAGGGTTTCTACCACTTGCATATCACATATTTGGTGATCAGACACTAGCGATCCGCTAGTGTCTGATGTAGCTTACAAGCTAATTATTACCTTAATCCGTTCGGCCCATACCTCAAAAAAAGCACTTATATCTTTATGCAAATGAGCCTCTAGGTGCTATGCAGGCGTTTTTCCAGCACCTAGAGGCTCCGTCTACCTTGCAGTTTGCCGCCCATCGCCTCGCTCCAGCACGCCCATCTCTTACCGTATTCGATCCTCCCCCTGCTTCAGCCTTCAGAAATCCCGCGCCTGCGCCGTTCGTCGCGGCATTCGGAGGCATTCGGCGCAGGCGCAGTCAATGTCTGACCGCTCCGTGCTCAGACATTTCCACTGCGCCTGCGCCGATGTCATCGGCGCAGGCGCAGTGGAAATGTCTGAGCACGGAGCGGTCAGACATTGACTGCCTGCGCCGAATGCCGCGACGAACGGCACAGGCGCGAGATTTCGGAAGGCAGAAGCAGGGGGAGGATCGAATAGAGTTGAAGATGGGCGTGCTGGAGCGAGGCGATGGGCGGCAAACTGCAAGGTAGACGGAGCCTCTAGGTGCTGGAAAAACGCCTGCATAGCACCTAGAGGCTCATTTGCATAAAGATATAAGTGCTTTTTTTGAGGTATGGGCCGAACGGATTAAGGTAATAATTAGCTTGTAAGCTACATCAGACACTAGCGGATCGCTAGTGTCTGATCACCAAATATGTGATATGCAAGTGGTAGAAACCCTTTAAGGTTATAGGGGTAAAATCTCATGACAGAATCCCTTTAAATGGCTTCTGTCACCCCCAAAAAACGAGATTTTTGTATAACTTACCAGTAAAATCTCTTTCTCGCTCTTTCCTTGGGGGACACAGACCTTGGGTATAGCTCATCTCCCTAGGAGGCGTGACACTAAGTGAAAACTGTTAAGCCCCTCCTCCACAGCTATACCCTCAGCCTGGAGAGAGAGACTGCCAGTTGCGTGTCCAAGTAGTGAAAAAAGGCAAAGTCCAAAAGTGGAACCAACAAGCCAACTACCCAAAGGGTAAAACAAACTCGGAAACCGTGCCAAGAAAAACAAAGAATGGGTGGGTGCTGTGTCCCCCAAGGAAAGAGCGAGAAAGAGATTTTACTGGTAAGTTATACAAAAATCTCGTTTTCTCGCCCAGTTTCCTTGGGGGACACAGAAGACCTTGGGACGTTCAATAGCAGTCCAAGAGGGGAGGGACCACAGCACCAAGGCGAAGCACCCGAAGGCATCAAAAAACCGCCGCCTGCAGACCAGGCGGCCCAAGGCAGCATACGCCGAAGCCCGAGTATGCACCCTGCAGAACTCGGTAAGGTGTGCAAGGAAGACCAGTGACCGCCTTGCACAAATGCATGGCCGAAGCCTAATGCCTCCGGCCTAGGAGGAACCGACAGCTCTGGTGAAATGAATGGCGACACCAAAAGCAGAACCCTGCCCTTGGTGCGGCAACCACAGCAAAAGCCACTCCGAGAAAGCGGAGGAAAGCCACCCTGGAGGCCATCCACCCTTTGCGCGGACCTCCTGGAAACACAAAACCAAACAGGAGAAAAACAGCCCTGCAGAGCAGGGAGTGTCTTGCCTCCTTGGACACTAAGAAAAAACTGGCAGTCTCTCTCTCCAGGCTGAGGGTATAGCTGTGGAGGAGGGGCTTAACAGTTTTCACTTAGTGTCACGCCTCCTAGGGAGATGAGCTATACCCAAGGTCTTCTGTGTCCCCCAAGGAAACTGGGCGAGAAACACTATTTTTTTTGGGCTTGTTAAAATCCTTATTTAACGACTATTCCCTATATAGGGCTCTTACCTTTGTCTGTGGCTTGGTTTCCATAAAAATCGATCACCGAAAGAGAAGACGTCATCGGCGCAGGCGCACTGAGGGAGTGCTGAGGAGGCGAGCCTCCTTCTCTCAGAGCGCCTGCGCCGAATGAAGACAGGCACGGGATTTAAAATGCTGACAGGGACAGCCGGAGGAGGAGAGCGCTCACTGGCCCTGTCAATCAACAGGAAGAGGGGGCGGTTTTTTGCGGTGGCTACCAGCAAGTAGACGCCCTACTTGCTGGTAGTGAAGTGATTTGCATATTTTAAAAGATCGATTTTTAAGGAAACGAAGCCACAGACAAAAGGTAAGAGCCCTATATAAGGAATAGTCGTTAAATAAGGATCTTAGCAAGCCCTAGAGGAATGGTCAAAAATCTGGCAACTAAAATTTAATGTTGATAAGTGCAAGATAATGCACCTGGGGCGTAAAAACCCACGAGCAGAATATAAAATCAGTGATTACAGTCCTAACCTCAGTATCTGAGAAAACGGATTTAGGGGTCATTATTTCAGAAGACTTAAAAGGTAGGCAGACAATGTCATAGAGCAGCAGGTAATGCTAGCAGAATGCTTCGGTGTATAGGGAGAGGTATTACCAGTAGAAAGAGGGAGGTGCTCATGCCTCTCTACAGAGCACTAGTGAGACCTCATTTGGAGTATTGTGCTCAGTACTGGAGACCATATCTCCAGAAGGATATTGGTACTTTGGAGAGAGTTCAGAGAAGAGCTACTAAACTGGTACATGGATTGCAGGATAAAACTTATCAGGAAAGATTAAAGGACCTTAACATGTATAGCTTGGAAGAAAGACGAGACAGAGGGGATATGATAGAAACTTTTAAATACATGAAGGGAATCAACAAGGTAAAAGAGGAGAGAATATTTAAAAGAAGAAAAACTGCTACAAGAGGACATAGTTTTAAATTAGAGGGGCAAAGGTTTAAAAGTAATATCAGGAAGTATTACTTTACTGAGAGAGTAGTGGATGCATGGAATAGCCTTCCTGCAGAAGTGGTAGCTGCAAATACAGTGAAGGAGTTTAAGCATGCATGGGATAGGCATAAGGCCATCCTTCATATAAGATAGGGCCAGGGGCTATCCATAGTATTCAGTATATTGGGCAGACTAGATGGGCCAAATGGTTCTTATCTGCAGACACATTCTATGTTTCTATTTATTACAGGGAACAAAAAGTGAAGAGCAGCTCTGCTGGAGAAATAAGGCCTGCTAGTGACAGTGACTGTGGATGCCATCAAATAACCCCAGAGAAATAGTAAGAAAAATGCCATGGTATTTGTATTGCTTAAGAAAAGTCCTGGCAAGAGGAGTGGTGAATAAAAGACATTACTACTGAACCTCTCCCTGGGAGTGTCATGGAAATGTTTCTTACAGGAGATATTTGGGGGATTTATCTCAATCTTGAGAAACCCATTTAAAATATTTGTGTTACATATATTATATCCCACAATCCCAGCCAATGCATTCGAAGGCGGTTTTCAGGACTTAAAGGGAACCTGTTACCTCCCAAAACCATCCCAAGCCGCCAGCAGTACCTGCGTGTAGCCAGCAGAGTGTTTCTGATGATGCCTTTCTTCCTGAAGGGAGATGCAGCAAAAGTACTGAAAACGTTGTTTTGTCCCCTGCCCGGCACGTCTCCACACATGCTTGAAGTCAAGCGGCCTCGCCACGCCCCCTTCCCTGCGATTGACAGCGCTTATGCACCAGAGTTCGTCTGGCTTTGCCGAACTGCCGCTGCCTCCTTGACTTCAAGCATGTGTGGAGACGCGCCGGGCAGGGGACAAAACAACATGTTCTGTACTTTTGCCGCATCTGCCTTCAGGAAGAAAGGCATCATCAGAAACACGCTGCTGGCTACACGCAGGTACTGCTGGCGGCTTGGGATGGTTTTGGGAGGTGACAGGTTCCCTTTAAATATTGATGCCCTGCCTTAGGATGGGACATTAATATCCAAACGGTGGGGTCCGACTTCTTGAACCCCTGTTGTAGGGGCTCGATGAAAGCTGCAGTCTCTTCATGGTATACCAAGACTAGGGATGAAACATTGATGGGACGGCTCCTTCCTGTTCCAAGTGAGAAGGAGGGATCCGTCCTATTAAAACTGCAATTGTGTTTGGCGAGCAGTGAAGAGAAGGCAGGTTCTCTATAACCAGCTGGCGGGGGTGCCGGGTTGATGTCATTGATATATAAAGCGGACAACCCCTTTAACTAGCATTAACACATTTCTATAATAACGTTCTCTCCTTATACTGTTAAGGCATACCTAAACTTTTATCATGATTTTATTTTTATTTTTTTGGTGGCAGGGAAATAAGTGTAGAAACACACCACTTTCTGTCATAAAATATATTACAAAGTTCACTATTATCACCTATACTAGTGTATTATGATCATTTAAAAAAATAGCATAGGAATGCTTTACGTTTATGACAACCTGTATCTGCTGTTCCATAACCTACGTCCTGGATTCTGCAGATGGTGGGGCACAATAAAAGTAAGAATCCAACATTGTCCTTCTCCATTACCGTATCACTTTCACTCATGAAGGAATTGTGCTAATAAATAACATTTAAGCAACATTCAAGCTTGTGTTTCTTTGCTTGAGAAAGGCTCAGTTGTTAGCTGAAACATTGCTATTATTTTTTCACATGGGTGAATAAAGATACCTTCCTTTTCAAGTCTTGGAGTGCTGTCCCATTTCTACATATATAATAAGGGTGAAGCTCATTCCCTTGGACAAAGCACCTGAGCCAGCGTACTGGTGCCGCCGAATTCCTTTTAGAGATATATATATATATATATATATATATATATATATATATATATATATATATATATATATATATATATATATATATATATATATATATATATATATATATTAGTTTAGATAGATACAAAAGTAGAATTACCCTTTAGTCCTATATGCATTAAACATGGGCACAGACATGAGATTTCTTTTAGTAAATCCTATCAATTTGGATTGAATACACTTGCAATCTATAGTCGTGGCTAAAAGTTTTGAGAATGACACAAATATTAGTTTTCACAAAGTTTGCTGCTAAACTGCTTTTAGATCTTTGTTTTTAGTTGTTTCTGTGATGTAGCGAAATATAATTACACGCATTTCATACGTTTCAAAGGCTTTTATCGACAATTACATGACATTTATGCAAAGAGTCTGTATTTGCTATTCGAGTGGGCATGCTCTCAATCAACTTCTGGGCCAATTCCTGACTGATAGCAACCCATTCTTTCATAATCACTTCTTGGAGTTTGTCAGAATTTGTGGGTTTTTGTTTGTCCACCCGCCTCTTGAGGATTGACCACAAGTTCTCAATGGGATTAAGATCTGGGGAGTTTCCAGGCCATGGACCCAAAATGTCAACATTTTGGTCCCCGAGCCACTTAGTTATCACTTTTGCCTTATGGCACGGTGCTCCATCGTGCTGGAAAATGCATGGTTCTTCACCAAACTGTTGTTGGAAGAAGTTGCTGTTGGAGAGTGTTTTGGTACCATTCTTTATTCATGGCTGTGTTTTGGGGCAAAATTGTGAGTGAGCCCACTCCCTTGGATGAGAAGCAACCCCACACATGAATGGTCTCAGGATGCTTTACTGTTGGCATGACACAGGACTCATGGTAGCGCTCACCTTTTCTTCTGCGGACAAGCCTTTTTCCTGATGCCCCAAACAATCGGAAAGAGGCTTCATCGGAGAATATGACTTTGCCCCAGTCCTCAGCAGTCCATTCACCATATTTTCTGCAGAAGATCAATCTGTCCCTGATGTTTTTTTTGGAGAGAAGTGGCTTCTTTGCTGTCCTTCTTGACACCAGGCCATCTTCCAAAAGTCTTCGCCTCACTGTGCATGCAGATGCGCTCACAGCTGCCTGCTGCCATTCCTGAGCAAGCTCTGCACTGGTGGCACTCCGATCCCGCAGCTGAATCCTCTTTAGGAGACGATCCTGGCGCTTGCTGGACTTTCTTGGACGCCCTGAAGCCTTCTTAACAAGAATTGAACCTCTTTCCTTGAAGTTCTTGATGATCCTATAAATTGTTGATTGAGGTGCAATCTTAGTAGCCACAATATCCTTGCCTGTGAAGCCATTTTTATGCAACGCAGTCATGGCTGCACGCGTTTCTTTGGAGGTCACCATGGTTAACAATGGAAGAACAATGATTTCAAGCATCACCCTCCTTTTAACAGGTCAAGTCTGCCATTTTAACCCAATCAGCCTGACATAATGATCTCCAGCCTTGTGCTCATCAACATTCTCACCTGAGTTAGGCTACTTTCACACTTGCGTTCGGAGCGGATCCGTCTGGTGTCTGCACAGACAGATCCGCACCTATAATGCAAACGCTTAGATCCATTGAAAGTCAATGGGGGATGGATCCGTTTGAAAATTGAGCCATACTGTGTCAACTTCAAACGGATCCGTCCCCATTGACTTACATTGTAAGTCTGGACGGATCCGTTTGCCTCCGCACGGCCAGGCGGACACCCGAACGCTGCAAGCAGCGTTCAGGTGTCCGCCTGCTGAGCGGAGGCCAAACGCTGCCAGACTGATGCATTCTGAGCAAATCCGCATCCACTCAGAATGCATTAGGGCTGGACGGATGCGTTCGGGGCCGCTTGTGAGAGCCTTCAAACGGAACTTACAAGCGGAGCCCCGAAGGCAAGTGTGAAAGTAGCCTAAACAAGACCATTACTGAAATGATCTCAGCAGGTCCTTTAATGACAGCTATGAAATGCAGTGGAAAGGTTTTTTTGGGATTAAGTTAATTTTCATGACAAAGAAGGACTATGCAATTCATCTGATTACTCCTCATAACATTCTGGAGTATATGCAAATTGCTATTATAAAAACTTAAGCAGCAACTTTTCCAATTTTCAATATTTATGTAATTCTCAAAACTTTTGGCCACGACTGTATAGGTCTCTTTCCATTTTGATTTCCGCCAAAGCATCCGACGATCGCATTGGACAAATAGATCTTTTTATGGGAGGGGGTGTAAAAATCAACTGTCGGAGATAATCCCAAACATATACAATATCTAATACATCTTTCTGCAGCTCCATATCACAACAGTTGTGTAGAATTACCGATGGTGTTCATTGGTGAAGGTATAGAAGTACTTCTCCGGATTAGTAGTCAGGTCTCGTATTCTCTTGTATACGGGCGCACTACGGCGCCGCACTTCCTGGACAACAGTCTGCAGTAATATCACATTCTGGATGACAGGGTCCTCTAGGATGTCGATCTAAAGAACATGAAAAAATGCCTTTTAATAAAACATTTACAGAAATGAGAATGAATAACCTATTCAGAGAATATTAACCCTTTCATGACTGGGAGCATTTTAGGGTACTTTCACACTAGCGTTTTTCTTTTCCGCCACGAGTTATGTCATAGGGGCTCTATACCGGAAAATAACTAATCAGTTTCATCCCCATGCATTCTGAACGGAGAGAAATCCGTTCAGGATGCACCAGGATGTCTTCAGTTCAGTCACTGAATGGCGTTTTGGACAGAGGAAATACCGCAGCATGCTGCTATATTATCTCCGTCCAAAATTCCGGATCAGTTGCCGGAATACCGGATCCCGCATTAATTTACATTGAAATGTATTAGTGCCGGATCCGGCATTAAAAATACCGCAAAGCCAGATCCGTCCTTCCGGTCTACGCATCTGCGGACGGATCCGTTCTTGCAAAGCATCACTCTGCCGCAAGTGTGAGAGTACCCTTAAGCCTTCGCACCCATAGTAAAATTTCACCTTTTGGAACATTGCATTCTAAAGTTTTTTGTGCACCCCAAATTAATTTTTTATGCAACACATGGGGCTTTCTTATTATTTAAAATTGGAGCGGGTATCACTTACAGGTCTTAAAGGGATATTCCTGTTATAAAAAGTAATCCCCTGTCCACAGGATAGGGGATAACTATCAGATCGGTATGGGTCATATCGATCTAATAGCACTTGGCTATCTCCGGAATCCCAATAGAAATGAATGGAGTGGCCACGCGCATGCTTGACCGATTGCTCTGTTAATTTCTGGGGGCTCCATGGGGTTTGGGACCCCTGTTCTCATGATAGGTGGGAGTTCCAGCGGTAGGACCCCCACCGGTCTAATAGATATCCCCTATCCTGTGGATAAGTGATAACTTTATATAAACAGAATACCTCTTTATTTGGGCAAACAATTATTTTAAAGGGGTTTGCTGACCATTTGTAACTGATGGCCTATCCTTTGGATAGGTCATCAGCATCTTAACGGTAGGGGTCTGACACCCAGGACCCCCACCGATCAGCTGTTTGAGACTTACCCTAAGCCAGTGACGACATGACCATTAGCCCCTTAGCTGCTCCTAGGCCATGTGACTGATGGTTGTAATGTCCTATGGTAATTGCAAGAAAGCTGCAGCCTTCTCAAACACCTGATTGGTGGGGTTCCCGGGTGGCAGCCCACCACTGATCAGATGCCGAGGAGCTATTCAGAGGACAAAGAGTCTAAGGCAGTATTTACATATGTAGATAATTGGGCAGATAATCAGGAACGAACCATATAAATGTGCAGCAAACCACCCGAATGAGCGAAAGGTCTGTGAAACTGTTGTTCATGCAGGCACCTATATGATCACTTCTGGGCAGCAGATCGTGCCGTCTAAACAGCGATCTGCTGCCCAGAAACAGGGCAGACGCATGGAAATGCAGCGCTTCGCCTCCACTTAAGGAGCAGCCGACTGTGGAGAAGGACACGTGTAAATGTGCCTTTAGATGCTGCCTCTGCACAAGGACAATAATCATTCAAGTAAAGACATTTTCGTATCTTTTTTGTTTTAATAAAAGAACACTGGGGCACAGGTGAGCAGAGAAGACATTTTCTACATGTCCCCGTGTACAGAGAACAGGGTTTCTAAGCAATCGCCCAATTATAGAAGCAGAGCTTATCTGACTGGTTCCGTTCCCTGTCACAATGCAGGATCGGGTGGCAGTGTGAAAACGCACACATCATCTACGGGGTTCAAGCACATGGACCATGCCAGGGGGCTGTTAATTGACGTGTGGCAGGCAGGAAGGGGTTAAAAAAATACTAAAATCCACATGAAATTACCAAATAAAAACCCAGAAGAGAAATGTAAGAAGCAGCGCCGCTAAGACAGGGGCTGGCCTGACTCACCTGGTGCAGCAACACATTGGTGTCAGGGAGTATGTAGTGGGGGCGTTCACACAGAGAACTCTCCAGGACTGGCTCCATCTGCAGCACCGGGCTTTCCTGCTGGCACTCATCGCATCCATGGCACCCGCAGGTGATGTCGTCCCTCAGGTAATGCTCTCTCACTATTTTTAAGATGCCGCCAGAGCGAGTCTTCTTCATGAACGTCTTTGACTTTAACATTTTTATTTTCTGGTTCTAATAATGATAAAACAAGCAACAGCTAATTGTAACTCCAGCTTACTAGTCCGAGCAATAAGCAGACTGGCAGTAGCCACCCCTGAGCCTGGCACGAGCCACAGGCCACCTAGCACAAGCCACCCCTGATCCTGGCACTAGCCACAGGCCACCTAGCACAAGCCACCCCTGAGCCTGGCACTAGCCACAGGCCCCCTAGCACAAGCCTCCCCTGAGCCTGGCACTAGCCACAGGCCACCTAGCACGAGCCACCCCTGAGCCTGGCACTACCCACAGGCCACCTAGCACGAGCCACCCCTGAGCCTGGCACTAGCCACAGGCCCCCTAGCACGAGCCACCCCTGACCCTGGCAGCATACCAGGCACTAGTACATTACCTTTACTCCACTATAGAAAGGGCATCCGCCACAGTTCACACGTTTCCTCTCAGCCCAGCACTGCGCATGCTCAGTACCCACGTGCAGAAACAGGAAGTGGTCACACAGGAACCAATCCGGACAGCTGCTGCTCAAACCCAGATGTGACCCGCAAACCCGGAAGTATCCGTCGTATGGGTTAGAATAGGCTTATTTCGGCTGCTGAACACTGGAGTGTATAGTATTTATGATGAAATATATAGAATGCGGAGTCATTTTTATTTCCTTTATGTCTTAACGCCGTATAACGCGTGTAAAGCGCGAGCACAAGAGTACAGTAGTCTGACAGGAGTACAGAGGGGCGGGGCTACGGTGCGCATGCGCAGCTCAGGCCGGTTCAGTTGTGTTGTGCTCAGTGAGGCGGTTGTAGCGGCGCCAGAGAGCTGAGGAACAGTCGGGTATGTAGTAGTGTCTGCTCGTACATTGTCCTGTCCTGTACTCTCCTGCTTTATGTAATTGCAGGTATCTGACTATTCGCACACTGTATGACCTGCCTCCTGTGTATTTAGAGGGGTGTCTCACTTAGGCTAATAGCATTTATATTGTAGAGAAAGTTACTAATGTATAGTGATTGTCCATACTGCTTCCTTTGCTGGCTGGATTCATTTTTCCATCACATTATACACTGCTTGTTTCCATGGTTACGACCACCCTACAATTCATCAGCGTGGCTGTGTTTTCCTATGTGCGCTCCTGTTGTCCCGGCCACCAGAGAGGCCAGCATTTCTTCCTACAGTGTGCAAGCACGACCACCGATACTTGGTTACGACCACCCTGCAATCCAGCAAGGCTACTTTCACACTTGCGTTCGGGGCTCCGCTTGTGAGTTCCGTTTGAAGGCTCTCACAAGCGGCCCCGAACGGATCCGTACAGCCCTAATGCATTCTGAGTGGATGCGGATCCGCTCAGAATGCATCAGTCTGGCAGCGTTTGTCCTCCGCTCCGCTCAGCAGACGGACACCTGAACGCTGCTTGCAGCGTTCGGGTGTCCGCCTGGCCGTGCGGAGGCAAACGGATCCGTCCAGACTTACAATGTAAGTCAATGGGGACGGATCCGTTTGAAGTTGACACAGTATGGCTCAATTTTCAAACTGATCCGTCCCCCATTGACTTTCAATGTAAAGTCAAAACGGATCCGTTTGCACGATCATGAACAAAAAAAACTTTTTTTTTTTTTTCATGCAAACGGATCTGTTCTGAACGGATCTAAGCGTTTGCATTATAGGTGCGGATCCGTCTGTGCAGACACCAAACGGATCCGCTCCGAACGCAAGTGTGAAAGTAGCCTAAGCAGTGTATAATGTGATGGAAAAATGAATCAAGGAAGCAATATGAACAATCACAGTACATTAGTAAGTGGTTTGTATAAAAGGGGTTATTTTGGCTTTTACTATTGATGACCTATTCTCAGGATAGGTCATCAATATCAGATCAGCGGAGGTCCGACACCCCGTCGATCAGCTGTATGAAGGGAAGGTGCATGCTGTCTCGCATTCCTGCTTGCTGCTGCTGTGTCTATGGAGAAGCAGCGCAGGAAGGATGATGGCACGCACATACTGTGTGCACCTTCCCTTCATACAGTTGATCTGTGGGGGTGCCTGGTGTCCAACCCCCACCAATCTGATATTGGAGACCTATCCTGAGAATAGGTCATCAATAGTAAAAGCCCAGAGAACCCCTTTACCTTTCTCTACATGATAAATGCCCCTTTAACCTTGCACATAGAACATACTGGACCTTGTAGTGCTCCCTGCATCTAAGGTGTGTAAGGCGTCAGTGAAAGTGACTGTATCGGGCAGGAATGGATGCGGACAGCACACAGTGTGCTATCCGCATTTCCGGAGCACCCCCCTTTCCGATCTTCCGGTCCGCTGCTCCGCAAAAAATAGAACATGTCCTATTGTCCGCAATTGTGGACAAGAATAGGCAGTTCTATGGGGGTGCCGGCCGGGTGTATTGCGGATCCGCAATACACTACGGACGTGTGAATGGATAGGACATATCAAATAGGGGGTCAGACTACTTGATGATCAGCTGTTTGAAGCGCTGCAGACCCTCCATAGTATATCACAATGCAGTACATTGTATAGCAATTGCATCTGGTATTGCAGCTCAGTCCCACTAGAATGGGCCTAAGCTGCAGAAAGGTGCCCAATGGAGGGGACATCACAGGCTGAGCAAGAGGTTGCAGTGCTCGCCCTAAGTGCTGTAGCCCCTTCATACAGCTGATTGTCAGGAGTCAGACCCCATTCCAGTCTTATATTGGGACCAACGGCTGGGATCCCGTTCCCTTGTACTGACGGAGCAGCAAGTCGCCCATGTGTCCTCTCACACTATTCATTCTCTATGGGACAGGCGGAGATGCCCAATATCTCTAGCAGTGCCATAGAGAATGGATGAAGTGGCATGGCACATGGGAAACTGAACCTTACTGGCAGATTTCGAAAGTCCAGCAGAAATTATAACAATGAATATTAAAAAAAAGGGTAATAATTACAAAATCCAACAAGTCCAGCAGTGATACCCTATTATGCAAACAGATAGCAAAAGTTTAATGAGAATAAGGAACTAACCTATACAAAGTTACCCAGGTGGGCCCAGACACGACTAGATGAGCTACGTCAGGGGTGGGGGAAGGTGTCCCTACCACTACTACCCTACTCTAGACCTCTACCCAGGGACGTCTCCTAGTGGTGGGGACTCCCTGTCCTCGAGCCTAGCCTCACCTCCTGTCTAACCCTGAATTGGTGACAGGTGGTGAAAAGCTAGTGTCAGAGTGGCCCACCAATGGATGACTAACAAATGCACAAACAAAAAAGGAAAAGGTGTCCGCTGTATACAGCCCACGTGACAATACGCCAGGAGGTACGGGGTACACCTAGTGTATAATATACATACGCAGACAAACAAACGCACACTGATACGATAGTTATATAATAATATCAGGATAATAAACCACAGCCCCGACGCGTTTCACCCACAAAGTGGGATCATCAGGGGGTAATAAGGGGTAAGTATGATTCAAATACGGAGCCCATATACATGAAGCAGGCCCTCGTTAAATAGTGATGCGTAATACAAAATTGCGTTAAATATTACGTAAGGAAATCAGACCCAACCTTGATATACAGGTAAATAGATCAAAGCGGAATGGCGGAGTACATACGGTCACTTGGCAGTAAAATAGGCGATGGAGGGTAATGTGATAAACACATACTAGATGCAGACCTCTGCGAAGGAAAAACAAAGATGGAAACATATGTATGTGCAAGTTATGCACTAACCATGAATGGTGTGTCCAATAGTTAATAAATACCTTAAAAAGGACCTTTCACCAGGAAAAAGTATGTAAACTGACTATACCGACGTGTAGAGCGGCGCCCAGGGATCCCCCTGCACTTACTGTTATCCCCGGGCGCCGCTCCGTTCTCTGGTTATAGCCTTCGGTATGTTCCTACTTAGGCTCCACCCGGGGTAACTTAGGCTCCACCCAGCTGAGCGCTGCGATTGGCCAGCGCTACAGCATAGGAGAAAGAGACGCCGGCAGGTTCCCCTGGGTGGAGCCTAAGTTCCCCCGGGTTGGGCCTAAGTAGGAACATACCGGAGGCTATAACCGGAGAACCGAGCGGCGCCCGGGGATAACAGTAAGTGCAGGGGGATCCCTGGGCGCCGCTCTACACGTCGGTATAGTCAGTTTACATACTTTTTTTTGATGAAAGGTCCTCTTTATGTCACAGAGGGCAACAAGTAACAGTGCGATGGACTGTGAGAGTGATCCTCACAGGGCATCAAGAGTAATCGCCCCGTGCATCACCCAAGTCATCTAGTATGAGTATAGCTGTAATAAAGGAGGACAGTCACCATGCTAATAAATTTAGCTAGGGAATGTGGCCTCAAATGTAGGGAAAAAAAACTGAAGTTTATCCACAATACCTGAAAAATCTGTTACTGCCAGCGTGAAGCGGCCCAACAGGATGTAGCTCCTACGGTATAGGGCTGTTAACCATATAGTACCTGAGGTGTAGTGAGAGCTAGGTTATTGGACCTGTGGATCGAAACAATGTATAGTAGAGAAATACCTGAAACTGTACTCACATAAAGTCACCGTCAGTCTAGAACAGGGTCTGATGCGCTAATATTAGCACTCCCCCCGTTTAAATACCCCTCCCTACAATTCATCAGAGGCAGTACACCCCGTGTAGATGGCCGCCTAACTCACCCATAGCCAGCAGCTGCCGTGCGTTCCAGCGTGGAACGCACGCCGAGATGGGCGCTACCGGACTGGTGCCGGGCGGATATCCGGCCTGTGGAACGCAACCCTCTAGCATATTCGCCGCATCTACTGCGTTCCATACAAGGGAAATGGGGCGGCTTGGATATGTAGTAGGTGTGTCTAGAGGGAGATGCTTTAGTTGCAGTAAAACCGGCATTAACCCATTGTGGGGCAACCCACAGCAGGCATGAGGACATCGGTGAAAATAATGATGAGAATTGAGATTAAAGGGGGGAGGGGGGGGGGTTTATGCAAAAACTATAGAACAGTAAATGATAATCTCAGATGTGTGTGGCCACCTTCCCAATGACAAGGTGCCACAATAATAAATATGGACAAATAAAGGTCCACACCGCAATGATACTGCATTCGGGTACTTCGTGTACCCAGGCTAAGTGACGGGGAATACGAAATATTTTTACTGATGGCCAAACATGCTAAAGGGACACCCGCTACAGGGCAATCCCGACGCTGGGCCCAAAGGCCACAACCAGGCAGGATCAGTGTTTGTGGGGATCAATGAAAAACTAAAAAAAGGGGGAGGAAGACAAAGGGAGGAGCATGGGAGGACGCGGGAACGGAGCGAATATAGTAAGGTGTTCATAAAAAACATGAAAATGTAAGCCGCTCGTTCAGACCATGAGGAGATTGTGCTGTGATGAAGATGACCAAAGAAACACATTTTTCTCCTTCCTAAGTACAACAGAAAAACTATGATTTAAATCAAGCCTTACTGACTAGTGATTTAAATCAAATCCACCCTGTCTGAGAGAACCCTTTAATTTATTGAATATTGTGATCTCAGACAACCCCTTTAGTCTAATGAGCATTATTTTCCATTCGCCTTATGTAGATACCGATTATGTCTCGGAAAATGAGCAGAAAAGTGAATATCTCCAGCTCCCTGGAGTCTGAGGACATCAGCCTGGAAACGACGGTGCCCACAGATGACATTTCCTCATCTGAGGAGCGCAACGGTTCTCCTAAAATCACTCGACAGCTGATTGAAAGGAAGGAGCTTCTTCACAATCTTCAGCTTCTGAAGATCGAGCTGTCCCAAAAGAACCTGATGATTGACAACCTGAAAGGAGAATACCTGACCAAGGTATGTTATTTCTGTCCACCAATGTTCTGTGAAGGCGTCATAAAATTGGAGGATAGAGAAGCTGACATGGCTGACGTTTTTGACCAACACTAATGACATAAGGGGCACATTTATTAAGACTGGCGTTTTAGATGCTGGTCTTAATAAAGCCCCTGTGCTGGCGATGGATCCGTCTGTTATGAAGAGGCACAGGCCTCTCCATAACTTTCATCTAGTGCCAGCTTCCGAGCTGTCTTACATTTAGACCATTTTCTACGCTTGAAATAGGCCTAGAAAATGATGAATCAGATGGGCCTACCAGCCCATCCTCTTCCCCACCTACTCCACGCCGACAATTTTAGACCTGGCATGAGCAGGCGAAGTCGCAGATAGCGACGCAACTAACAGTTGTGCTGCTATCTGCGCCTGAAATACGCCTAATATAGGTGTATTTCAGCGTGATAAATGACCCCCAAATATGATCAATGTAAAGTTTTGCCCTGATCTGACCAGCATTCTGCTATGGATTGGGATTCTGGTCAGGTCTCATGCACACAACCGTATGCCCTCCGAGACATACGGTCCGTGAGCGGGCAATATGTCCTGGAGCGGCATACATTGTGCGCACGGGAGTACACAGCATCATAGGTTACTATGATGCTGTGCGCATAGGGCCGCCCGCCGGACTATTGTCCTGCACTTATGATATTATGAGTGTGGGACAATAGTCGGCGGGCGGCCCTATGCACACAGCATCATAGTAACCTATGATGCTGTGTATTCCCATGCACACGATGTATGCCGCTCCATTACATATGGCCCGCTCACGGACCATATGTCTCGGAGGGCATACGGTCGTGTGCATGAGCCCTCAGTAAAGGGATGAACATCGGAAAATTGTTCCCCCCTGCTAGTAGTATCATTCACCATCATTGCTGCACTTGGATATATCATTGTCTGACCAAATGCTATATTTGTCAGCCACAGTGATCATTGAAACCAAGTCCTATACTTGTGTAGACCTGAACACATCTCCATAGGTCAGGCTGCCCTCCACATGAGAACAAAGCCAGCGAACCTGCCAATGTCGTGGGTCTGGAGGAATACGGTAGTTGTTGAGGGTCTGTAGTGGCCTCTATAAGAATCAGTTCACTGCCATAGAAATAAAGATTAGCATTTTAGAGAGTTGTTCAGACAAAATGTTGACTGCAGGGGTTCCTTCCACTGGAGACTTAGAAATGTATATGCAATCGATGTACTCCAGAGAAAGTTTCTGTAGTGGAGGGGGGTTGGCCTTCAATATGATCCCCCCCCCCCCCCCTTCATCAGCTTCCCATTCATTCAGCATATCCTAATAGAAAAACCATGATCTGGCTCTAGTGATCAGTGAGGTCCCCAGCCATCAGTCATTTATCACCTATGGGCAATAAGTGACCTTTGTGGGGCGCCTCCATTGAACTGGTTGGAAAAATCCAATTTCTTTTTCACAGCCTGGATCACAGATGATCAGACAGACACAAGCTGGATTTATTGTATGCTTGATAATATTTTCATCACTATTATTTCCAGATTGCCGCTAGCATGTCCGCAATATACCTGTCCTATAGGGCTGTGTGCTTTTATTGTGATTAAAAACTGATTTTAGAGATATGTAAATGACCCTGGTAAGGAGCCCAAGGGGCTGTACGAACCTTCTTGGAGCCCAGCCACGTCCCCATGTGAAGGAGCCCAGCACCGCCTGCGTCCTCCGAATCTCCTCTTGGCTCACAGTTAGATTGCCGTAATCTCGCGATGCGCAGTGCCAGTATAGGGTTCCTTTCCTGTGCTGGCATCAGCCTCAGGGAAGGAACTGCTCATGCGCGAGATTACGGCGATCTAACTGTGAAGAAAGGAGGAGATTCGGAGGACGCAGGCGGTGCTGGGCTCCTTCACAGGGGGGTGTGGCTGAGCCCCTTGGGCTCCTTTACATATCTCTAAAATCTGTTTTTATATACAATAAAAGCTCACAGCCCTATAGGACAGGTATATTACGGACATGCTAACGGCGATCTAGCCGTGCATGTCCGCAGCTCTATAAGCTAAAACGAGGTGACAGAATCCCTTTAAGGCCTATTGCACACAACCGTTTTTTTTCCCCGTTTACTGGCCGTTTTTTGAGTTCAGTATACGGTCCATATATGGAACCATTCATTTCAATGGTTCCGCAAAAAAAATGGAATGTACTCAGTATGCATTTAGTTTCCGTATTTCCGTTTTTCCGTTCCGTTTTAACATAGAACATTTCCTATTATTGCCCGCAAATCACGGTCCGTGGCTCCATTCAAGTCAATGGATCCGCAAAAAAACTGAACACATACGGAAATGCATCCGTATGTCTTCCGTTTCCATTCCGTTTTTTCCTGAACCATCTATTGAAAATGTTATGGCCAGCCCAATTTTATCTATGTAATTACTGTATACTGTATATGCCATACGGAAAAACGGAACAGAAACGGAAACAAAAAACGGAACAACGGATCCATGAAAAATGGACTGCAAAACACTGAAAAAGCCATACGGTTGTGTGCAATAGGCCTAATGGTGTTTTCCAAGTTATTAGAGAGGTCCGCCAAGACAGGAATAGTCAAAGAATAATGCAATAACATATACTTGCTTATTTCATCTTCCGCTGCTTCAAGCACCGCCACGCTGTAAGTCGCTTATGGGCTTTCTTTGTTTTACATGCCTTTATGCCCCCCATGACTGTGGTAGCCCATCACTGACCTCAGTGGTCGTGTTCTATATATTGGTGCATCCTGCTGAGACCAGTGATTGGTTTCTGTGCGGTGTCCGTGGTATACAGAAACGTCATTGCTGTAGTCAGGAAGATGATGTCATAGGATCAGCGATGAGGATGTAGGCAACATGATGAAATAAGTGAGTATATGTCCTCTTATTTTGCAAGAATTCCTCCCCGGCAGGAGGGAGGATGTTTTTAACGTGGGCAACCCCTTTAACCTCATAAGACTTTGTTCCTCCACTCATTGGAGTTTCTGTTACAAAATGCCAGACAAAATAGCACAGCATGTACAGTGCCTTGCACAAGTATTCATTTTTTTTTGGATTTTGTTACATTACAGCCTTAAAGGGAATCTGTCACCGGGATTTTGTGTATAGAGCTGAGGACATGGGTTGCTAGATGGCTGCTAGCACATCCGCAATACCCAGTCCCCATAGCTCTGTGTGCTTTTATTGTGTCAAAAAAACGATTTGATACATATGCAAATTAACCTGAGATGAGTCCTGTAGGTGAGATGAGTCAGGGACAGGACTCATCTCAGGTTAATTTGCATATGTATCAAATCGGTTTTTTGACACAATAAAAAGCACACAGAGCTATGGGGACTGGGTATTGCGGATGTGCTAGCGGCCATCTAGCAGCCCATGTCCTCAGCTTTATACACAAAATCCCGGTGACAGGTTCCCTTTAAGTTCAATGTTTTGTTACTCTGAATTCTATGTGATGGACCAGTACACAATAGTCTAAGTTGGTGAAGTGAAATTAGAAAAATATATAAATAAAACTATTGTTTAGAAATAGAAAACAGAAAATTAGTATGTGCGTATGTATTCACCCCCTTTGTTAGGAAGCCCATAAAAAGCTCTATGTGCAATCTAAGGGTCACATGATCTGTCATTACATATACACACCTTTTCCTGAAAGACCCCAGAGGCTGCAACACCTAAGCAAGAGGCATCACTAACCAAACACTGCCATGAAGACAAAGGAACTCTCCAAACAAGTAAGGGACAATGTTGTTAAGAAGTACAAGTCAGGATTAGGTTATTAAAAAAATAGCCAAATCTTTGATCCCCAGGAGCACCATCAAATCTATCATAACCAAATGGAAAGAACACGGCACAACAGCAAACCTGCCAAGAGACGGCCGCCCACCAAAACTCACGGACCGGGCAAGGAGGGCATTAATCAGAGAGGCAGCACAGAGACCTAAGATAACCCTGGAGGAGCTGCAGAGTTCCACAGCAGAGACTGGAGTATCTGTACATAGGACGATAGTAAGCTGTACGATCCATAGAGTTGGGCTTTATGGCAGAGTGGCCAGAAGAAAGCCATAACTTTCAGCTAAAAACAAAAAGGCACGTTGTGAGTTTGTGAAAAGAAATGTGGGAGACTCCCAAAATGTATGGAGGAAGGTGCTCTGGTCTGATGAGACTAAAATTGAACTTTTTGGCCATCAAAGAAAACGCTATGTCTGGCGCAAACCCAACACATCACATCACCCAAAGAGCACCATCCCCACAGTGATCTATGGTGGTGGCAGCATCATGCTGTGGGATGCTTTTCAGCAGCCAGGACTGGGAGACTGGTCAGAGTTGAGGGAAAGATGGATGGTGCTAAATACAGGGATATTCTTGAGCAAAACCTGTACCACTCTCAAAGCCCAGATCCCAATCCAATAGAAAATCTGTGGTCAGACTTAAAGATTGCTGTTCACAAGCGCAAACCATCCAACTTGATGGAGCTGGAGAAGTTTTGCAAGAAGGAACGGGCAAAAATCCCAGTGGTAAGATGTGGCAAGCTCATAGAGACTTATCCAAAGCAACTTGGAGCTGCGATTGCCGCAAAAGGTGGCTCTACAAAGTATTGACTTTAGGGGGGTGAATAGTTATGCACATTGACTTTTTCTGTTATTTTGTCCTATTTGTTTTTTGCCTTACAATACCAATCTTCAAAGTTGTGGGCATGTTCTGTAAATGAAATGATGCAAATCCTCAAACAATCCATGCAAGGCACTGTATGTAGGGTTTAAGTGCTGTTCCTATAACAAGCTGAACAATAGAAATAATATGGCAGGTGTGAACACAGCCTTATTTTATTGTGTTTGCGGTTTTAGTGGCAGGCTAATAGCAGGCCTGTGTTTTCAGTGTCTTGCAGTAATGCAGACTATTCCATTTCTAATGTTCGTTCTGCTCCATAGATTGAGGAGCTTGAAGAGAAATTGAACGACACAGTCCATCAGAAGCAGTTGCTGGCTTTAAGACTTGAAACACAAACCAAAATCCAACAGGAAGATACGAGGTAAGATCTCATTTAAAGGGAATTTGTCACCCACATTTTTTTTTCTATCAGTTAAAACCAGATAGTGACACACATCTTTTTTCCAATCTGTTTTTATTTTCTGATTACAGATTTTTTTTTTATTCTGTTCGCTGAACATGATTATGGGGGCGGCCATCTTGCCTGCGCTGTTCTTGACAGCATTTAGAAAGCATTAAAAAAAATACCTTTCCGGCAGCCCCATGGTCCATAGACACAATGGTCAGGAGGGGACCTCAAGGACCTGTATGGGAGAGTTTTCTAGGCATGATCTGTGACCTGTGCAGAGGTCAGGAGGGAGTAGATAAGCCGTGATATCACCTATAGTGACTGGTGGATTCCTTGTTATCTATATATAGGAGATATCTGTCATTCTAATCTTGCTGTAATGATAATGCAGTAAAGTGATCTGTACAGACCACGCAGTGGCGCCTATTATTATTATTCTTAAGTAGACAGATGGGGTTGCACTCGTTTGTCCAGTCTGTGAGGTGCTTCGGTGGATGTGCGCTAAATCGATAGTAATAATAAATAATAGAAATACCACCGCACACTCAGGGATATCATGCAAGTAAAAATTTTTTTTATTTTAGCATATCCTCCAATGATAACAGAGAGATATCAATATTATAACTGTGACTCCAAATCTTTTTGACGTTTTGGTCCCACAGACCTTGGTCACGGAATGGAGTGTAGGGTCTGTGGAGGATCCCCGTGAAACAGCGGTAACGCGCTGCGGGGGAAGACGCTGTAGGCCAGTGGCGGTGAGTGTGCGGTGGTATTTCTCTTATTGCTATTATTAGTCTTAGTGGCCAGTGGGAAAACTGCAGCCTTTTTTTGTTTAACTATAGATATTGACATGGAAAATTAAAAATGACATTGGCAAAAATTCTTGGAAAACACCTTAGGCTACTTTCACACTGGCGTTTTGGCTTTCCATTTGTGAGATCCGTTCAGGGCTCTCAGAAGCAGTCCAAAATGGATCAGTTTTGCCCTAATGCATTCTGAATGGAAAATAATCTGCTCAGAATGCATCAGTTTGCCTCTGTTCCGCTTTGGAGGCGGACAGCGTTTTGGTGTCCGTCTGATGAAACTGAGCCAAACGGATCCGTCCTGGCACACAATGTAAGTCAATGGGGACGGATCTGTTTTCTATGACACAATCTGGCACAATAGAAAACGTATCCGTCCTCCATTGACTTTCAACGGTGTTCAAGACGGATCCGTCTTGGCTATGTTACAGATAATACAAACGGATCCGTTCTGAACGGATGCATGCGGTTGTATTATCTGAATGGATCCATCTGTGCAGATCCGTAACGGATCCGCCCCAAACGCGAGTGTGAAAGTAGCCTTAAAGAGAATTTGTCATGTGGATATTTGATTATAATTTAACTAATTATATACAATCATTAACTACTAAAAAGTGCCTTAGATGTATTCACTTAATGGTGTGACAGATGGTTACCTCATAATATACACACAAAGATGCCACATGCTAATGAGCTGATTGGAGTCCAGCGTGATGTCATGGAGTCCAGCGTATACTTAATTCAGAGCTATAGCCACTCCCCTGCCCACCTGCTGCTGATTCATATGGAAACAAACTGTCATTCAGCAGCAGGTGGGCGGGGATAGTCAGGAGCTCATGAATATTCAGGACTCATCATTATCAGCTGGAGCTTTTCAATACAAGATGTTGGCAGATTGACTGGGTCAATTAAAGAAAGTGACCCAGCATTTCGCTAAGAGAATCAGTCACTTATTTATGTTGCCCTTAGTTAGGACACCATAAAACTGGTGACAGGTTCCCTTTAAGCATAAAAACATGATACGTTTTTTGTTTTTTTTCTGGTGACACATTCCTTTAACCTTCTTTCTGCCAAGGACATATGTCATAAATCATGACTTGCCGTAGCTAGAATTAAAGGGCCAGAGCTCAGATCTGATATCATATCAATTTAAATGATGCTCAACATTTGAGGCTCACCGCTCACTTATATATTTTATTAATTTACATAGCGCCAACATAATCTGCTGCCCTGTACGTACATTATATCCACTCACTCCCCACATTGTAAATTCTATATTAACCTGTTTATTTTTGGGGAAGAAAACCAAAGTACCCTGAGGAAACCGAGGAAGAGACATGGAAAACATAACGTCTCCATTCAGATGATTGTGGTCGGCTTTGAACCCAAGACCATGTCTCCTTAGTGTAGAAGCAATCAGTCTTCTAGGATATAGTACAGTGATGGCTAACTTTGGCACTCCAGCTGTGGTGAAACTACGACTCCCAGCATGCTCTATTTATTTCTACAGAGTTCTGAGAGCAACCAAGCAAGGGGGGCATCTTGGGAGTTGTAGTTTTACAACAGCTGGAGTGCCAAGGTTAGCTGATATAGTATAATACTGCTTTGTAGAAGATAGGTATGTTTTACAGGCTCCAAACATGATGTGTGATCACAGGTATCACTGAGATAATTAGTCAGTTTTACAAACATCAAAACCTGTTTACCCTGACCTGTGCGGTCAGACAAATTCTGTTATTTCTTACGATGTTTTGTTTCTCTAGGCATCTGCTTGGGTCAGGCTTTTAGGCACAAACAAGATTTATTTATTTTTTTTTGCTAAATTTGATGCTTTTATGCAAAAAATGCACTATGATTGTATAGTGTTGTGTGGCATTTTCACAATGAGCCAGGTGTCCTGGCAGCAAATGGGTTAATACTTTTGGGGTAGGGTTTGTCAATTTTAAGTGTCTTATCATCCGAATAGGCAGCCATTAGATGCCCACAGATGACGGGCGCTGTACTCTGCATGCTGTCCTGTTCTCTCAGTAATTCTATGTTTCAGTAAAAAACTCTGTGGAACAACTAGTTATGGCTTCCTACAGGACTGGACTGATTGACCATTTGGAAGTCTGGGTGAGAGGATGACAACCCCATAGAGAACTGCAATGGCAGCGGCAGTTCCAGAAGCATAACCGTCACATTAGAATTTTTTTGGTTTTAGATAGAAGCATGGCCATTGGGAAAAGTAAAAGTTCACTATGTTGTAAAGCAGACTGCAGATGGGTTCTTTGGGCGTTCCCTTAGGGTAGGCCATCAATATGTGATCCGGCCCTGCCAATCGGCACAATGAAAGGGCTGCATCGCGCAACGACCCGTCCCATTTCCCCTTTAATGTGTCTACTAGTGTCCGTGTATGCTGAAATGACTGTAAATCTTCCTGGACATAGGTATGTATGGTTTCAGGACAAATAGTTTTCTATTTCATTCTCTTCTGCATGTCTAGAAGGGGTTCTGTCTCCTGAACACTGATGGGGGAATTTATCATGAGGGGAACATTTGAAGTCCGTTTTGCTTCAGGCTGCGTTGTCTTACTTTATACCACATTTATCAAATGTCTCATGTTGTTTGATAAATGTCTTATTCTTAAACCTAACACTTTTGTCTAGAAAATCGACTACAGTTTTCCTGCTCCATCCTCCTACTGGAGTGAGATTGTGACTTTAAAAAAAAAAAGGTCTCTGTGATAAATCTGGAGTGAAGCTCATTAACCTAGCTAAGGCCTCTTTCACACTTGCGTTGTCCGGATCCGTTGTGTACTCCACTTGCCGGAATAACACGCCGGATCCGGAAAAACGCAAGTGTACTAAAAGCATTTGAAGACGGATCCGTCTTCAAAATGCGTTCAGTGTTACTATGGCAGCCAGGACGCTATTAAAGTCCTGGTTGCCATAGTAGTAGCGGGGAGCGGGGGAGCAGTATGCTTACAGTCCGTGCGGCTCCCGGGGCGCTCCAGAATGACGTCAGAGCGCCCCATGCGCATGGATGACGTGCCATGCGATCACGTCATCCATGCGCGTGGGGCACCCTGACGTCACTCTGAAGCGCCCCGGGAGCCGCACGGATGGTAAGTATACTGCTCCCCACTACACTTTACCTTGGCTGCCAGGACTTTAGCGTCCCGGCAGCCATGGTAACCATTCAGAAAAAGCTAAACGTCGGATCCGGCAATGCGCCGAAACGACGTTTAGCTTAAGGCCGGATCCGGATCAATGCCTTTCAATGGGCATTAATTCCGGATCCGGCCTTGCGGCAAGTGTTCTGGATTTTTGGCCGGAGCAAAAAGCGCAGCATGCTGCGGTATTTTCTCCTGCCAAAAAACGTTCCGGTCCGGAACTGAAGACATCCTGATGCATCCTGAACGGATTTCACTCCATTCAGAATGCATTAGGATAAAACTGATCAGGATTCTTCCGGCATAGAGCCCCGACGACGGAACTCTATGCCGGAAGAAAAGAACGCAGGTGTGAAAGAGCCCTCTGCTCCTGTTATTTGAGTCTTCTTCCACCATTTAAGTAGGCAAAAGAAGCGAAACGTTCGTTAAATGAACACATAAGAGGGAAACATATCAAAACTAGTGCAGGTAACAATCAGGTTGCTTCTTTCATATTGAAAACCATCTCTGGAGAGTGAGAACCTAAATCTGATTGGCCGCTATGGACAACTAATGCAGTTTAGATAAATCTCCTCCTAAATGTTAAGGTTAGGGATGAGCAAATCGACTTTGGATGTTCGTATAAAACTTTGTTTCAATACTGTACGGAGCGAGCGCTCCATACAGTATTAGAATTTATTGGCTCCGATGAGCCGAAGTTATTACTTGAAGTGGTACCTTGGAACCGAACCCAAGTTCGGGAAATGTTTTTTTACAGCATAAATCAATTTCTGAAGTTATTATGCGGAGTCTCGCGAGAGTTCGCGAAGAATAACTTCGGCTCATCAGAGCCAATACATTCTAATATATTGAAATTAATTTTTATGTGAATCGACTTCGGATGTTTCATCCGAAGTCTATTTGCTCATCCCTAGTTGAGGTCATAAACTCAAAGGGGGAAATTTTTCAATCCCCCTCTGCCTTTTTAAATGCTGTTGCAACTGCCATTTTTAAGCCTCCCTCGCCAGTTTTCAAAAAGGGTGTGTGGAGAGGGCGGCACATTCATCGTTATGTACGCCAGAATCTATGCATGTCGAGCTGCCATGGATTTCAGACTGGAGCACAGACTGTCCGAGGAGGCATGTCATTTATGATCAGGCCTGCGCCTCGTCATACCTTCCATGCCTCCCCCGGCAGGCGCCGGTCCTATCTAGACCATCATAGCACACATTGGTCTTAAAAAATCAGGGCCAAACTCGTGGTGCTGATAATCTTTCAGATATGCTTCGATTTTCTTCTCGGCATGTTAATATTCAAGTCATTGCATGAAAGGGGTCAGAAGATACAATCCTTGTGTGTATCTGCTTTAAATACTCATTTCAATATAGCCAAGATGTTGATGGGTGAGAGTCTGGCCTGACTAGCACATACAACATGCCTTGGAATCCCATGTGCTTAGCATGTTGGCCTTAGATCTTCTAGAATACGCGAGGTGCGACTCCTCCTAAGTTCCCATGAAGGTTTGCAGCAGATTGTCTTTCCTCGCCCTCTCTTCTTCTGTTCTATTTCCTTTTTGTGATTGTGTATTGCTTTTTAATGTAGAATAATTAGCGACGCTTGTTTTACACTGTAACGTTATATCTTGGTCTCGGTTCATTGTTATTCATTTTCAGATTAGAAAATCCCCTTGGTAAATAACTACTGGAGATTTATTATTACAGATGGTGTTTGGAAAGAGATGGAAATAATATTATTTGCCTTATGACACACCTGTTTTTTTTCCTTTTTGAGAAGCAGGCGACTCTTTGATTAATAATTGTGTTGCTAAAAGAGTCAATTAGAACATATAGAAAAGTGGTAGATAAACCATTACATTTAAAGTGAACTTGTCAGCTGTACTATGCTACCCTCCCTGAGACAGTAGTCTTACACTTCTGTACTTTTATGCCACTGACAAGCCAAAGTCCGCAACACCCGCCAGCGATGCGAGAGAGTTGGGTCCATTGCTGTTCGCTTCCCCCGTCCTCCTCTGCTTCCGGTTTCTTTAATGTTGTGCATAGAAAGGAAAGGAAACCTGTCAATTATTGTCCTAGACAAGGGGGACAGAGACTGTCTCAATTCTGCTTACTTCTCTGCCCCTCACCATAAATTTCTGTGGGATGATGTAATCTGATCCTTCAGTGAGCAAGTGGCCCACCTGGGTCTCTGAAGATGGATTTATCACAAAATTCTGATAAAATGTTAGTTTTATGAAAGGTGGGAAGAAAAGAGCAAAGCATTTTTCTCTGTTAATGGTACTTTCACACTAGCGTTGTGAGGATCCGGCAGGCTGTTCTGTTGCTAGAACAGCCTGCCGGATCTGGAAATACATATGCAAACGGATATCTTTTTTTCCGGATCCGTTAGACTTATTCATTGAAATACCGGATCCGTCTTTCCAGTATCATCTTTAATACCGGATCCGTTATTAAATTTTTTTCAAAGCTAGAAAGAACAGCACATGTGCAGACTGGAAAAGCGATGCGGCAATTTCCAGAACACTTGGTACCGGATCCGGCATTTAATAAATTTAAATTTCAATTGCGGTTGTGTTCCGGGATTTTGGCCGGAAAAATATCGCAGCAAGCTTCGATATTTTCTCCGGTCAAATACCGTACAAAGGACAGAACAGAAGACATCCTGATGCATACTGAACAGATTGCTTTCCATTCAGAATGCATTGGGACAAAACGGACGCGTTTCTTTCCGATATTGAGACCCTTTACCGGATTTCAATACCGGAAAAGAATAACGCTAGTGTGAAAGTACCCAAAGGTATATTACAAATTTCCTTACGTGTGCCTGTATTATTGATTTGTGAAAAGTCAGTGACCATTTAACCATGCTATATGTAAAATATGTCATCATCAGTAATCATTGTCATTTTACTAGTGTTCCCACTTCATAGTTGGGCCCCATGGAGCAGAGCTAAAAAGCAACAGTGAAGAGACCGCATAGCTATTATATGTTGTAGGTCTGCAAACATCTGGCCATGCGTGGCTCCATCCATGTATCACAGGGATATAACATTTCCCATTGCATTTAGAAAACATCAAGAACAAATGAAGAAAGAAATGGAAACAATACTGTCCAGGCTCAAACAATCAGAAGAAACAAATAGTCAGCTGCGAGAGCGTGCAGGGAGCGTACGGCGTAGCTTACGTGACCTGGAGTTAACTAAGGAAACCTATGACAATCTGCGTGGCCTTCCTGAGGAGCAGCTCTCTATTCCTGAATATGTATCCGTAAGTCTATAACACCAGAAACCGGGGGTGGGGGGAACTTATTATAACCGGAATATTTGAGTCTGTGGGAGTACTTTTCTCCAAATTTATTAAGCGGCACACGTTTGTTTTTTGGTTCATCTCTAAACCTAACACTTTTAAGCCTGTTGGGGATCTCAAAACTGAAATTAAATGGATCCATTTTCATTTTGCACATCAGGATGCATCCGTTCCGTTAGGATGCAGTTGTGTGAAATCAAAAATACATTAAAAGTCAATAGGTGGAGGATCAGTTTTTTAGGCTCGTAAATCAGTCACCATTGACTTACATTGCTTTTAGTGACGGATCTGGTTTGCTCTGCTTTGATGACTGGACACAAAACCGCAGCGGTTTTGTGTCCGGTCACAAAACGGAACACTGACGGAATGGTAGACCTCCTGATGCATCCTGAACGGATCTCTTTCCATTCAGAATGCGTGAGGACTAAAGAGAACCATTTTTTTTCCAGTTTTGAGATCCTCTCTGAAACAGGCCTTATCTAGAAATTCTACTCCAGTTTTTTGCACCACTGCCCAATCATACATCTGGAGTGAAATTCATTAACATAGATAACCATGCCCTCTTTTTCGCCAACGTTTTTAAAACTGGAGTGAGTGGTGAATGTGCACAAGTGACCTCAAAAAGTCATGGAAGCCCTATTTTGCAACTTTTTGCAGACAGAACTCTATAGTGTCGGGCGTGATAAATTCCCCCTATGGAATGTAAAACAAAGAGTTTATTCATTATACAACTTTTATACCATACGCTCACTTTGTTATCTTAAAAGGGATGTGCAAGAATGGGTGCAGGCTCCCCGCTCCTTCTCCTCCTGGCCTGCGATGCTCCAATGAGCTCCCTCGAAGTAAGCATCCGTTTTGACATGGCTACAGTCAATCACTAGCCGCGCGTTGGTGACCAACTCCCCTTACGTCATGACAAATCGTCACATGACGCAAGGGGGTTCCATCACCGGCATGGTCAGTGATTGGCTACAGACGGTGTCAAACCGGATGTTTTCAGCCAGGTAGCCCAATGGAGCGTCACAGGCCGGGAGGAGAAGGAGCGGGGAGCCAGTGATCAGATTGATAATATAACCCAGGGAACTAAATTCTACTTCAGTGCCCTTGTCTTATCCTTAGCTGGCTGAAGGTGTTACTCCAGAAAAGTCTTCATTCCCTTTATTACTGCGGCTGTGTATGGTATCGCAGCTCCAGTCACTGCTGTGCCTGATAATGAAAGGTCCTGGGTGGTGCAGCCAGTTGGACCCCCACCCATCTGATATTATTGATAATAGCAGACCTTTAAATGCTGCCACACGTTCAGTCAAAGAAGTGGATTCAAAGCGCAGTAGTATCAGTCCTTAAAACTTTCTCTCATTTTCTGATCCACTCCATATTTTGGCTTCAGAAACTGCAAAAAAAAACAACCCATAAACAACAACAACCTGAACGTGTGGCCTCGTGGTTAGCGCTCTGAGCAGTAATATTTGCAGTTGTTGATCCATGCTTACTGCTGTAATTTGTGTTGTGTCCACTTGGGGGAGCTCACATTACAGCGACGTGAAGTTTTTTCAGCGAGTTTGCTGATTGCTTCAGTGAATATATGTACATATAATACATGTAACATATAATGGAAATGTTTCCATTGTACTGTATGAAAACTAAAGTCTTCTATAGGAGTGTTTAAATAACATTAAATAATTAGAAACATGGAGTTGTGATCTGTGTACCTGCAGTGCTGTTCCGTGTAATGCAAGCTTATTCAACCCCTGGCTACATAGTAGAATATATGTGCTTATATAGTATTATAGTAAGTTTTAGTGCATGCAGTATGCTTACAGTTACTAATAATCAGTATACACTCAATACAAGGTTTCAGCCCTTTCCCAGGTTTTTTCTTAGGCAATGTGATACAAGTCATGAAGGGTCTATATACCATGTGATACAGTAATGTAATAAAAAACTGCGAATTAAAATGATTCTATATGCATACTTGCACACAAACTACAAATTCAAATGCATGAGTGTCATATAAAGTAGTGTTATGGATAGCAATGTATGAGCATGCAATATTCTGTGCTAAAATAGTGCAATTAATGACAAGGAGGACAGAATACAGAGTAGAAAGAATAAAGCCGGCCATGTAAATAAGATCAGCTGGGATATGGCTGATCACACACAGGCAAATACACAGCCGAATCTGGCAGATTGAGCCAAACGCATGTATTTTCAGCCAGCCACAGTTGAAATTTTCCAACCTGGACGGTCAAATTGTCATCATACAGAAGTCTGCCATTGGCCATCAATATAGACCTTTAGGTCCCTTTCACACGAGCGTGATTTCCGCGCGGGTGCAATGCGTGACGTGAACGCATTGCACCCGCACTGAATCCTGACCCATTCATTTCAATGGGGCTATGTACATGAGCATTGTTTTTCACGCATCAGTTCTGCGTTGCGTGAAAATCGCAGCATGTTATATTCTGCGTTTTTCATGCAGCCCTGGCTCCATAGAAGTGAATGGGGCTGCGTGAATAACGCATTGCATCCACAAGCAAGTGCGGGTGCGATGCGTTTTTCACTGATGGTTGCTAAGAGATGTTGTTTGTAAACATTCAGTTTTTTATCACGCGCCTGAAAAACGCATCAAAACGCACTGCACCCGCGCGGAAAAAACTGAACAACTAAACGCAATCGCAGGCAAAACTGACTGAACTTGCTTGCAAAATAGTGTGAGTTTCACTGAACACATCCGGCCCCAATCCGCAACGCCCGTGTGAAAGAGGCCTTAGACTATCAGTCAGCCAGTAGTAATACACGAAGATCATGAGATGGGCTTGGAGAAGAAGCGTCTGTGGTAACAGGCCTCCTTCAACTGTGCCATACACCGTTCACATGCACACCCTTGGCCAGTCGGACAAGCATAATCCGCATCCATAGCAGTTGGTCGTCAAAGAGTTTTACCGTACTCGCCTCTTTCTCCATCGTCATTCTCTACCATCAGTCCACACTGCATTGGTGACTTGCCGGTATACGCCATGTAACTGCTGCAGCCAATCACCAGTCTACCTCTGAAGGCAGTGATTGGCGGCAGTGTTTCGGCAAGTCACCATTGCAGTTTGTAAACTAGGAGAACCGGCAGTGTAGAGAATAATCCTGGCGAAATAGGAAAGAATACCCTCTTTTTTTTTCTTTTTTTTTACACTGAATGTTACACTGAATGTGTTTTTTTTTAAATCATCTTGGACAATCCCTTTAACCTATAAAGTTTACATAGTAAAGCTTAGTATGGATTTCTGTTAGACGCAGACATGCTCATCAAAGGTGCCTCGGCATTTTATGGAGAAGAATGAAGACATCCTGTCGAGCTCTGTATTAGGACCACATGGTGGCGTAGGCTTACCCATTCCTCTTAGCTTGTACGCAGATAATAGTCCAGAATTGTGGTGACCGATTTCCTGTAAATCGCATATTGCTTCGCCAACATACACAAGTGTGCACAAGAACCTCGTTGGAATATGCAGAAGAAACAGGATTGTGTCCTAGTGGGCACTCAGGAAACTTGAAAGAATATGGATGTGCATTCTATTATGACTTTTTGTGCTTTTTAAAAGCACAAAAATTGGCTATTTTCCTTCCTGGTTGCATCCAATGTTATTTGATGCAGAGAGAGGATAGCTGATAAATATTGCATCACATGGCGGTGTCCGCATTCGTCCTATCCACAAATTATAGAATGTGCCTTATGCATGGCTGCAAATTGCGGACCCATTAAAGTCAATGGGCCTGCAACAAAAGGCAGCATGCACACGGCCGGTATCTATATTTTGAAGATCTGCCATTTGTGTAGTGCTGTGTGCATGAGGCCTAATTGTCACAGCTTCTAACAGTAGACATGGCTGGGACGGTAAAAGTGCTACCACTTCAATAGATGAATGTGCACAATACTATACAGATTAGACACCAGGGGGCGCCAAGTATAATGAAGTAAAGAGAATAGCTCACATCTGGGGCATTGTTGTAACAAATTATGTTTAAATTACAAAAGTAACAGTTTTTTCATTCTAAATTATATTCAAATGGCACATATGGCATAGAACTGTTTACATGAACAACAGGCAAAAGTAAAAAAAAAAAAAAAGGTTTCTTATATTTAAAGAAATAGCCCTCTGTAATGGAAGTGTCCCCTGAAGGTGGACTTGCACAACTCTGTATTGATCAGGTTTTTATGTAGTTTTTAAAGCCAAAACCCAATGTGAATGATAAAGAGCACGGATTGCTACACAATGCAGCCTAAGGGACAGAGCCTACTTCCTCTTTTCCTGTCCAGCCCTGGTTAACTGCTTAAACACCACGTGCACGGACACCCCTGACGGGTGGGGACCTACCTTATAGGCTATGAGTTATGGCTCATTCACACGACCATACGGTCACCATTCCCATGTTGCGGACCGCAAATAGCAGTCCTTAAAACATGGGCATCGGTCATGTGAACTCCGTGCTGCAGTACTGACCCATTGACTTGAATGGGTCCGCGATCCGCAAGATATGACAAAAGATAGGACACCTAGAGCAGAGCCGCTAGGTGTAACAGCGACTCCCCCGTTGCTCCTAGAGGCTCATTTGCATATATTAAAACTTCATTTTTCTCAGCAATGCGGGCACATATCAACATGGGACCAACACAGATGCCTTAGTGCACGTGTAACAGGTCAGCCAGTGTCATAGGTACAAATCTGCTGACAGATGCCCTTTCATAGCCACAGTAAGCTCTGGCCCAGGGTGGTTAAAATGATGACAAAATCTGAGGGGCCCACACTCTAATGTTTCCATAACTCCCATGGCAAGCTATATTATTTCTGTAACTCGGGAGTTAGCATAGTTTTCTGGGCCATTTTGCTCCTATTTACTACTATGGGAGTTACAGAAACGATGGGGCGCTGTCCACTCGGCTATCTCCATACCTCCACCTCCCCAAGAAAGGCCGAGATGGAATAACCCCTTTAATAAATGCACCCCTCCCATGTCTGTGGCTAACTCTAGTCTGAATATTTTGACATAGTCCATTGTTTCAATTCTTTGAGGGTCTTTGCAGTATCAATCTCATAGACACTAATACCAACTGCGGGCGGAGTAGCCACCATTATAAGGGGGTAAAGCTGCAGTTTCCCATATTTCCAATCGCCGTTCTCAGTGTGACAATGTGACATGTCTGTTTTGCCGTTTTCAGGTCCGTTTCTTTGAAGAGGTCCAACCACTGAAAACTAAAATAAGTGATCTTGAAATGAAGAATGGCAAGCAGTCTGAGGAGATGAACGGATACAAGCAGCAGCTTAAGGGTCTGCTCGAGGTGCGTCATCGGTTTCTCACAGGTTATAGCATAGCTAGGTTTCCCGACCAGTTTATAGTGGGATATTGTATTGTAAACGGGAATGAAACGGCTAACCGCGGTGGCCATCCACATGTCACATATGCTTCTTGCATTATGCAGGCCCCTGTTTTTGATTCTGTATTTTCTCTTGCTTTGCAGGATTTTAGCAATGCAAAGTAGATGTTGTTAGCCTGCTTCTGTTTTAGTACATCTTCAGATTTATTTCTCTTGGTGGGTAATACTGACCTATGGCTTAGTCAATATTTGCCTTATGAACATGGAAACCACATAAGATAAATCTAGCTAAGCGTGTTTTTCAACTTCTTCCAGATGTTTTGCATGGTGTGTGTGTTTGGTATATTTAGCTCTCTTTTGATTGAAAAGGTCACATTTTACAGGTATGTGACGTGTATTCTTCTATACCACCATTGTACAGCGATAAATCAGCATGCACCTTTGTGTATTTATATCTCATATATGTGGCATGTACGTATATCAAGATGTATTATAACCTCAAATGTTCGGCATCACTGTCAACATGCCCTGTGTTCGTCACATACCAGTATCAGCCGCAAGCTTTGATTTCATGTGCCAGCCGGTACACCAAGCTGGTAATATATGTTAGGCTACTTTCACACTGATCAGTTCAGCCCCAATGCATTCTGAATGGATAAGGATCCGTTCAGAATGGATCAGTTTGGTTCCGTTCCGCCTCCATTCCGCTCTGGATGTGGACACCAAAACGCTGCTTGCAGGGTTTTGGTGTCCGCCGGGCGATGCAGAGCCAAACGGATCCGTCCTGACTTACAATGTAAGTCAATAGGGGCGGATCCGTTTTCACTGACACAATATGGTGCAATTTAAAATGGATCCGTCCCCCATTGACTTTCAATGTAAGTGAGGACAGATCTGTTTTGACAGTTTGTTCTTCATAATGCAAACTGATCCGTTCTGAACGGATACAAGCGTTTCCATTATAGGTGCGGATCTGTCTGTGCAGATACCATACGGATACGCACCTAACGCAGGTGTGAAAGTAGCCTTAGATGTATATAGGTAGAACCCAGCTACTTCAGTGGGACCATCTGTCCATTTAAAACGTATGGTGGTCTCCCAACTCTACAGATGTCAGGAGAGATGTAAGGCCTCCCACATCTCCACATGTTAGAGGAAATGAGAATCAGGTAGATGGGTTTCAACATGGCCATGCCTTTGTTTTCAGGGGAGATAATCCACCACCAGAGCTATAAATTGCCCATGGACCTTCAATAGCTGTGAAACACTCATTTGGCCAACATCTATCTCTCCCAACTTTTACTGAGCGTGGGCTTTCATTGGGGGCAGGGGAGAAAACTGCTGCAAAGTATGTCTAATGGCGGCTTATGTCCTGCCAGAACAAAATAATTCAAAGCGCAAAATCCTTTTATCCCCTTATATCATCTGTTGGGGGAGAGTCGTGAGCTCCTGGTGTACGTTGCTGGCATGTCCAGAGGCGGATTGGCCATAGGCTCTACTGGGAAATTTCCCGGTGGGCTAATGCTCTCCTCACAGCCGCCAGCCAGGTAAGTAATGATCTGTCGCTCTTAAAGTTAAGTAACGCTGAGAGCGTCAAGTAGTTATGTACCTGGCCGGCGAGCACAGCTGCCCTCCTGATTCCTGAATTTAACTGTATTGCCATCCTGAGACAACTGGGGTAGGAGGACAGAACGTGGCAGCTGGTGCTGGCCACCACAGAGAGGCAGCTTCTAAGGAGGTATTTTGTGCTGCCGGGGCATTCTTCTATGCTGCACTGTGGTTTTTGATGCTGCTGGGGCAGTTTATTGTGTTGCACTGTGGTCTTTTGGCTCTGCTGGGGCGGTATTTTATTATGCCGCAATATGGTATTGCTGGCCCTCCTACTTGTGTCGGCCCTGCCTTCTGTCAATTTGGACCTGCCTACAACATGGGGCCACTTTACCTTTTTTTTCAAGGGCCCCTTTAAGTTCCCAGTCCGCTCCTGGGCACATCCCTCTGGAAATGGCGGATTTGGCTGATAATACCCTAATGTGAATGGGGGGGAGGAGGGAAAGAAGGGTTAGCTGTTGTCCAAGTAAGTGTTTGGCAGACAGGTATCCGATTTGTATGGCTGGCCTTAGATCTGGTAGTGTCGCACATCTTCACCACCACTAGTCTTAATTCTTTGGAACCATTGACCATTATACATTTCCATTTCTTATAATGTTGTCCTAGTGATACTCGTGAGAGTAGAACTTTTAGTCACTCGTGGTAAGTCACAAAAGATGGTTTATTTTCCGGCAGAGTTATGAAGAGGAGAGGAGATGCCGCTCTGAACTGGATACAAGATGCCAGAGGCTGACGCTGCAGCTGGCTGACACCAAACAGCTCATTCACCAGGGGGACTTTAAGATAGAAAATTATGACAAAGTGAAAAGGTATCCGCTATCATGTTACTATTGTTATAATGATTTCTTCTTCTGCTTATTTTCTGAGCATCCAACCTCTTAAGATGTACCTTCCATTACAGTTTGTATATGTCCACGTGCCTTTACCTTGTCAATATTCTCAAATCTCTTATCATTAAAGACTCTGCACATTGCTTTGCTGTAGCCATGTGCCCTACCAAATATCTATCAGTACAGTTTTTATCTGGTTAGGGTCACTTTTGTATGACTTTATCTAATTGAGGTCAGATTTATCTTTATCAAAGTGTCATCTGGGCTACTGCTATGTTCACATCTGCGCTACTTGATCCGGTAGTCTGTTCCGACAGCTGTTCACCGCTGGACCCCATTGACTACAATAGGACTTCCATCATAAGTGCTGGCTTTCGGCCGGACAAAAAACGCTGCATGCACTGTTTTTTGTCTGGCAAAAACCTGGCTCTCATGCCGGAAACCGACCGGATCTCGTTATACTGTACTACAAGAAAATTTAGACTAGCACATTTATATTCATAGTCAAAGGTGCATATCCATCAAGCAAACGTGGTTGATAATAAAATGGCTGCACAACATTTCACATACAAACAATAGAGCTGAGAAATGGGGATCATTCTAAATTAAAGTGGTATTATACCTACTATAAAAGGAAAAATAGTAGCTCTTAGTGCACATTTTTGATCAACGTGTGTCGGGCCCATCTACCAGGCGTCAAGGTGGCTTCCGCAGCAGACGGGTCCCTAACACTAATATACCGCCTCTCTTGGACTTATCTAAGCCTACATTTTCAGGGCAGTGTAGGAATCAGCTACATTTGTACTAGGGATCAACCGATTATCGGATTTACCGATATTATCGGCCGATATTCAGGATTTTGAACGTTATCGGTATCGGCATTTATTTTGCCGATATTCCGATAACGTCCTGGGAACACAGATCGCGCTGCTGACAGCGCTCTCCGTGTTCCCTCAGCAGCAGCACAGGGGAGAAGGAGCAGTGTCTCCTCCCCCTGTGCTGCTGCTGCCGCTCCAGCCAATGGGAGGACAGGGGACAAGAGGAGGGGAGGAGCTATGGCCACTGCGCCACCAATGAAGCTTAATCTCACATTAATTCATATACGGAGGCGGGAGCTGCAGAATCACATAGCCGGCTCCCGGCCTCTATGAGCTGTAGCTGCGATCTGCGGTAGTTAACTCCTCAGGTGCCGTGGATCGCAGCTACAGCTCATAGAGGTCGGGAGCCGGCTATGTGATCCTGCAGCCAGCTCCCGCCTCCTGTATATGAATAAATTAGAGATTAAGCTTCATTGGTGGCGCAGTGCGCCCCCCCAAGCCCCCCAGTATCAGACATTGGTGGCGCAGTGCGCCCCCCCTCCCCCCCAATATTAGGCATTGGTGGCGCAGTGCGCCTCCCCCCCAAGCCCCCCCAGTATTAAGCATTGGTGGCGCAGTGCGCCCCCCCTCCCCCCAGTATTAAACAGTGGTGCGCCCCCCCACCCCAGTCGCAGTGCGCCCCCCACAGGATTCCCTCTCCCCTGCTCCTCCGATCGGAGCCCCAGCAGTGTAATGCTCCGATCGGTTACCATGGCAGCCGGGACGCTATTGAAGCCCTGGCTGTCATGGTAAGCTCCATGCTGCTGTGTGCACAAAGCACACAGCAGCAGGGACAGTGTGAGCTCCTATTCACCCTGATAGAGCTCTATCAGGGTGAATAGGACAAGGGTTCTAGTCCCTAAGGGGGCTAAAAGTTAGTTAAAAAAAAAAAAAAAGTAATAAAAATAAAAACACCAAAATATTAAATATAAATGAAAAAGAAAGATTTACAAAAAAAATAAAAATACACATTAACAATAAACATTAATTTTCAGCAGATTTGTGTGAATTATTTTTTTTTTTCAAAAATGAAAATTCCCAGAATATCGGTATAAATTATCGGCTATCGGCCTGAAAGTTCACAAATTATCGGTATCGGCCCTAAAAAATCAATATCGGTCGATCCCTAATTTGTACTCTGCTCAGAAGCCCCAGGCAGTCTGAGGCGCTACCCTCAATCTATACTACAAGAAAATTTTGACTGCCACATTCATATTCATAGTCACAGGTGCATATCCATAAAGCAAACATGGTTAATAAAAAAAAATGGCTGCACAACTTTACACACACAATAGAGCTGAGAAATGGGGATCATTCTAAATTAAAGTGGTATTCTACCTACTATAAATGGTACCAATCTGGGGAAGCCACCTTGACACCTGGTAGAATGATCCATTTCTCAGCTCTATTGTTTGTATGTGTAAAGTTGTGCAGGCATTTATTTATCAACCACGTTTGCTTGATGGATATGCACCTGTCACTATGAATATGCTAGTCTAAATTTTCTTATAGTATATATTGAGGGAAGCACCTCTTTTAGACGGAGTAACACCCATCTGCCTGGGGCTTCTGAGCAGAGTACAAATGTCTGCGGAAGCCACCTTGACGCCTGGTAGATGGGCCCGAAACAATGATCAAAAATGTGCGCAAAGAGCTTCTTTTTTTCCATTTATAGTAGGTAGAATACAGCTTTAATTTAGAACGGATCTCGTTATAGTCAATCATGTCTGACAGTGAACGGTAGCATCAGGCTATGCCGAATGTGGTGAAATCCGGTAATCTGTTCCTCTGCTGGATCAGGTAGCGCAGATGTGAACATACCCTACATACTTCATGTACATGATCAGCATCCTGCAAATGGCCAATAAATACTTTTATCACTACACAAGATAGGATGTGTTAGATGAAAATTGTATTAGCTAAAGCTCTGATCTTTCAATTGAGAACTTAATATTTTATTTTGCCGTAGTGAACGTGACATGTTTGAACGGGAATTATTAGAACTCAGGAGACGTTTTGAAATCGTGGACGTTACAAATAAGACACAGTTAAAGGAAAGAAATGATTTAGCCGTGGATGTAAGTAAAGGAGAACAGACCAAAACAAGAGGACTGCTTAACTGGCCTGTAAACCATGCTTAGAATTTTCATTATGTTCTAGAGTCTGCGGCATAGTCGTCATTGCTGTTAGTATATGTTTACCATACAATACCTTATGAATTGTCTTCTCACCAAAGGGCCTAATAGGCGTAGCTTGGTGCACGTAATATGAGTATAGCACCAGGTCAAAGCACTGGTCATTTTATTTTAGGCAAGCTGTACAGTTATACAGTCATCAAGATTATAGGCTATGCACAAGAAGCTAGCTAATCACATTGATACAAGAAATGTAAGTAGAGCGGACCGGTCTACTAATCCCAAATGTGCCCAAGCCAGTTGTGACAAGCTCACACAATAATATTTGGTAAGAATGTCCTAAAGTTAGGCACATATTAGGATTACTTCCTGTAACCTGTATAACCAAAATTAGTTTCTGGAAATCCACATAAGCCTTGGAGTCTGAAAATTAAGGATCTAGTTTGGGGTCTAATAATTTAAGAATCTGGGGTGAATTTGTCTGTCTGGACTGGGGTCTAATGAAGTAGTGGTTTTCTGTTCTGGGGTCTGAATTAATTTATGGATTTGGTCTAGGGTCTGGTAAATTTAGGGTTCTGGGATTTTGTCTAAACTTTAGGGTCTGAATTAGTTTAAGGTCTGGTCTGGATTTTTTCTGGAACCTGTTCTAGTGTCTGAATTAATTTAGGGTTCTGCTCTGGGGTCTGATTAACTTAGGGGTCTGAATAAATGTAGGAGAATGGTCTTAAGGCATGAATGAATTTTGGGGTCTTATCCAGGGTCTAATTTTATTTTTGCGTTTTTGAGAATTTAAGGATCTGGTCTTGTATAAGTCTGGTCTGCACTGCAGTGTGATAATTTTTTCAGGTGCCTGGTCTGGGGCCTAAATTAATTTAACAATCTAGAGTAACATAACCTAGTGCTTAAAGGGGTATTCTGGTAGGTACAAGTTATCCCTTATCCACAGCATAGGGTATAATTATCAGATTGTTGGAGGTCCTACTGCTGGAACCCCCACCGATCACGAGAACGGGGGCCTTGTATCCCCTGCAAGACCCCTTGCTGCTCCGCTAAAATGACTGGAGCGGCTGCTCTATTCATTTCTATGGTAATTCTGGAGATGGCCTGCGCTAGGCTATCGCCATATTTCCCATAGAAATGATCGAAGCGCCTGTGCGACTGGCCACTCCAGTCATTTTAGGGGAGCAGCAAGGGGCCTGCTGGGGATATGAGGGCCCCCACCGATCTAATAGTTATCCCCTATCCTGGGGGTAGGGAATAACTTGTACCTACCTGAATACCCCTTGACTGTTTGCTAAGTTATTCCTAAACCTCTAAATACACATTTGTATGGTTTTATTGTAACACAACTCAGTCCTTGCCTTAAAGGGGTTGTCCAGGTTCAGAGCTGAACCCAGACATACCCTTATTTTTACCCAGACAGCCGTTTTACTGGCTAGGGCAGAGTTAAATCCCGCCCATCAGTGCCGGTGACGTTACCGGGGTTCCTGTCAGCCCCATAGAGAGCCCCGGTACGTCACCGGAACTCCTAAAAATGCCTTTTCCCTGCGCAATTTAGCGCAGGGCAAAGGAGAGCATCGGAGCATGAACTGCTCCGATGCTCATGTCAGGGGGGCTGCCGGGGTGAAAATGGAGGGATGTCTGGGTTCAGCTCTGAACCCGGACAACCCCTTTAACTTTCACATGGAACTGATCAATATTCATTTTCTGGGGGGAACATTCATACAGTACATTCGGAAAGTCTTAAGACTCTTTCACTTTTTCCACATTTTGTTATGTTGCGGCCTGGTGCTAAAATAATAAAAGTTCAAATTTCTCCCCATTAATCCACACTCAATACTTCATGATAACAAAGTGAAATCAGAATGTTAACATTTTCTGCTAATTTATTGAAAAGGAAAAACTAAAGTCTTGCATTGACGTGGGTATTCAGACCCTTTACTTGGTACTTAGTTGAAGCACTTTTGGCAGCAATTACAGCCTCCACAGTCTTCTTTGGTATGATACCACAAGGTTTGCAAACCTGGATTTGGGGATTTTCTGCCATTCTTCTCTGCAGCTCCTGTCAAGCTCTGTCAGGTTGGATGGGTAGGGGACCGTTGGTGGAAAGCCATTTTCGGGTCTTTTCAGAGGTGTTCAAATGGATTCAACACGGCTCTGGCCACTCAAAGACATTCACAGAGTTGCCCCTGAGGTACTGCTGTTTTGTCTTGGCTGTGTGCTTACTGTAGTTGCCTTGTTGGAAGGTAAACCTTTGGCGCAGTCTGAGGTCTCTGAGCACTTTGGATCAGGTTTTCATTAAGAATATCTCTGTACTCTGCTCTATTCAGCCTTCCCCCAACCCTGAATAGTGTCCCTGTCCCAGCCTCTGAAAAACACCCCCACAGCATGATGCTGCCACCACCATGCTTAACTGAAGGGATGATATGGGGCACTGGTTTTTTACAAACCTGATGCTTAAAATTGGGGCCAAAAAGTTCAATCTTGGTTTCATCAGACCAGAGAATCTTGTTTCTCACAGTCTGAGAGTCCTTTAAGTGCTTCTTTCGTGTGTCTTTTAATGAGACGAGGCTTCTTTCTGGCCACTCTGCCATAAAGCCCAGATTGGTGGAGTGCTTCTGCGTTTTTTGACCTTCTGCAAGGTTCTCCCATCTGCACATGGGATCATTGGAGTTCAGCCAGAGTGACCATTGGATTCTTATATTTTGCAAGGCCCTTTTCCCCTGAATACTCAGTTTGGAGGAGTGGCCAGCTCTAGTAAGAGTCCTGGTTCCAAACTTCTATTTAAGAATTATTGACCCCACTTTGCTCTTCGGAGCTTTCAAGTCAGCAGAATTTTTTTGTACCCTTCTCCAGACCTGTGCCTCCACACAATCCTATCTCTGAACTCTACAGGCAGTTCTTTACTCCTCATGGCTTGGTTTTTGCTCTGATATGCACATATATGTCAGCTGTGAAACCTTAAATAGACAGGATGTGTCTTTCCAAATAATATCCAATCAACGGAATTCATCACAGGTAGACTCCAATGAAGGTATATAAACATGTCAAAGATGATGAGGAGAAATAGGAGAGCCCTAGAGCTGAATCTCAAGCTTCATAGCAAAGGGTCTGAATAATTTTATTTTTTTTATATAAATTGGCAAACATTTCTGAAAATTTCATTTTGGCATTATGGGGTATTGAGTGCTGGTTAATGGCGGTAAACTTAATGTGAAATATTTTTTTTTAAAGGAAAAAAAGTGAAGGGGTCTGAAGGCTTTCTGAGAGGTTTGCAATTCCTCTCAGCCAATTTTAGTTGGGGATCTGATCCATAGTGTGACTAAAATTTTTTATTTTTTTGCTGGCAAGATGAAACAACCATCTGATAGGAAACTATGAACCTTGGCTGGAACCTTCCAAAATGCCTTGGACACTTGTCAAAGCTTAGGTTCGGTCTGACATCTAAAGAGTTGAAGTCTGTCAGTCGGACAGGTCATTTGTAAGATGCTTGCATCCATGCAACAGCTCCCAAAAGTGCTTACTGTGGGTAAAAGGAGTGCGGCTTATGGGAACGGTCCATGGTATCCCGGCCTGGATTCCTGCTGACAGCAGGAGCGCACTGCGTCATTGGTTGCTGTGACGCCGTGCACTTCATGCCGCCGCTGCATTACAGTAATACACTCTTATAATTCATATAAGTGTATTACTGTAGTACAGCAGCGGCATGAAGCGCACGGCGTCATAGCAACCAATGACGCCGTGCGCTCCTGCTGTCAGCAGGAATCCAGGCCGGGATACCACGGACCGTTCACTTCCATATTCCACGGCCGTGTGCATTCGGCCTTAGGTGAATAAGGCTAGCTATAATTCTATGGTATAGACTTGTAATCTAGCAGAAATATGGCCGCGTAGACTAGTCAGCCTGTTTCTCCTTTTGTTTGAATGCCATCATGCGTGATTCTGGGACACGTTGGTTGTCTTACCACCAGGAATGCCTCGGTTGAGAAAATATTTGGGAAATAAATGAGATGCCAACAATAAGAAAGAAATACTTCCTTGTGTGGTTAGTGCTGCTTTAAACGCAGGCCACACTCCCAGATAAACTGAATGCGCTGTGACTAATAACACTGTATGTTTAACATATTAAGCTGTAAATATCAGTTAGATCAATCACACGACAAGAATAAGCGCCGTGTCCTGAAGGTCTGCACTTTCAAGTTATTGAGTCCGTCATTTCTTTTGCGAACAAATTTTCATTTGAATGTTTTACATCTTTATTATATTTTATATATAAGTTTGCTATTTTTAGCCCACCAATCCTGGATCCTTTATAGACTGTCAGAAACCTGTCCTATAAAGTGAGCGGGACTTGTTGCCTCCACTTGCAGAGCTGCCCCGGGGGCACTTCCATATTCTACATATTGGTGAGCGTTCCTGTCAGGCTGCTCAGTCTTGATGGCATATCATAGGCAGGATCACATTATCAGCTATTGTTAGGCAGCTTTGCACGTGGAAGCAACCAATCCTATTGACATTGTAAGACAGGTTGCTCCTGGGGAATCCTTTTAAAGGTGTGTTCATTCGTATGTTAGTAATGAGTGATTGGTAACATTTGAAAGAGAGAGGAGAGGAACTCGAGATGAGCAGTGTCTTCTGTATTTGGCTTTTACACCCTTGACCGAATAAAGCACAATTTGATATAATCTGGAGTCCCTGTCTTTCACATGTTACCATATGCCTAAGGGCTCATGCACATAAACGTATTTTATGTCCATGTCTGTTCCATTTTTTTGCGGCTCGTATTCACTTCAATGGGGCCGCAAAAGAAAAGTAAATAACTCTGTGTCTGTATGTCCGCATGTCCGTTTACAAAAAAATAGAACATGTCCTATTATTCTCTGCACTACGGACAAGGTAGGACTGTTCTATTATGGACTGGCTGTTCTGCAAAATGTGGTATCCGTAATTTACGGAGCGCAAAACAACAACGGTTGTGTGTATGAGCCCTTATCGTGATCAAGGCCATTCCATGCTTCCCAGTTCCTTCAGGTGAGCTGGACTGGTGCTGGGTATTACAGTAATGAATCATTGTATACAGAAAAGTTATTCAAATTTCTGATATAGTTTTTGTTTCAATTCAACATCTGTAATAGAAACATTATTTACAGGCAAAAAAAAAAACAACCCCTATAAAAAACTATTTTTTTTTTTTTTTTTTTTATCTGGTCGAATTCACATGTGATGTGTCCACAGCATATGAAAGACATAAAGGAAAAAATGTAGAAAATCTGCATACCTACTACTGATAATTATTATGTGTACAGTCGTGGCCAAAAGTTTTGAGAATGACACAAATATTAGTTTTCACAAAGTTTGCTGCTAAACTGCTTTTAGATCTTTGTTTCAGTTGTTTCTGTGATGTAGTGAAATATAATTACACGCACTTCATACGTTTCAAAGGCTTTTATCGACAATTACATGACATTTATGCAAAGAGTCAGTATTTGCAGTGTTGGCCCTTCTTTTTCAGGACCTCTGCAATTCGACTGGGCATGCTCTTAAAATCAACTTCTGGGCCAATTCCTGACTGATAGCAACCCATTCTTTCATAATCACTTCTTGGAGTTTGTCAGAATTAGTGGGTTTTTGTCCACCCTCCTCTTGAGGATTGACCACAAGTTCTCAATGGGATTAAGATCTGGGGAGTTTCCAGGCCATGGACCCAAAATGTCAATGTTTTGGTCCCCGAGCCACTTAGTTATCACTTTTGCCTTATGGCACGGTGCTCCATCGTGGTGGAAAATGCATTGTTCTTCACCAAACTGTTGTTGGATTGTTGGAAGAAGTTGCTGTTGGAGGGTGTTTTGGTACCATTCTTTATTCATGGCTGCGTTTTTGGGCAAAATTGTGAGTGAGCCCACTCCCTTGGATGAGAAGCAACCCTACACATGAATGGTCTCAAGATGCTTTACTGTTGGCATGACACAGCACTGATGGTAGCGCTCACCTTTTCTTCTCCGGACAAGCCTTTTTCCTGATGCCCCAAACAATCGGAAAGAGGCTTCATCTGAGACTATGACTTTGCCCCAGTCCTCAGCAGTCCATTCACCATATTTTCTGCAGAAGATCAATCTGTCCCTGATGTTTTTTTTTGGAGAGAAGTGGCTTCTTTGCTGCCCTTGACACCAGGCCATCTTCCAAAAGTCTTTGCCTCACTGTGCGTGCAGATGCGCTCACACCTGCCTGCTGCCATTCCTGAGCAAGCTCTGCACTGGTGGCACTCCGATCCCGCAGCTGAATCCTCTTTAGGAGACGATCCTGGCACTTGCTGGACTTTCTTGGACACCCGGAAGCCTTCTTAACAAGAATTGAGCCTCTTTCCTTGAAGTTCTTGATGATCCTATAAATTGTTGATTGAGGTGCAATCTTAGTAGCCACAATATCCTTGCCTGTGAAGCCATTTTTATGCAACGCAATGATGGCTGCACGCGTTTCTTTGCAGGTCACACATGGTTAACAATGGAAGAACAATGATTTCAAGCATCACCCTCCTTTTAACAGGTAAAGTCTGCCATTTTAACCCAATCAGCCTGACATAATGATCTCCAGCCTTGTGCTCGTCAACATTCTCACCTGAGGTAACAAGACGATTACTGAAATGATCTCAGCAGGTCCTTTAATGACAGCAATGAAATGCAGTGGAAAGTTTTTTTGGGGGATTAGGTTAATTTTCATGGCAAAGAAGGACTATGCAATTCATCTGACCACTCCTCATAGCATTCTGGAGTATATGCAAATTGCTATTATGAAACAGCAACTTTTCCAATTTCCAATATTTATGTAATTCTCAAAACTTTTGGCCACGACTGTACATAGAAGATGTGATAAGCCAACAAGTGAGCGTTTATTCTTTGTTGGCTGGTCGCTAGGATCCTTTAAATAGACCGGTGGACTGCTCTGAACCACGACATGACAATGCCATGTGGTCGTACCCTTGGAGTAGATCCAGTCACAGGGCAGCAAGTGCAAAAATGCAGGACAATATATTTTTTTTGAGTGGGTATGATGTGAGCATATTATGGCATAGGCACTGGCATTCATTTTATGAAGGAAGCATGATTAGGGTCCATTCACACGTCCGTTTTTTCTTTCCTGATCTGTTCCGTTTTTTCAGGAACAGATCAGGACCAGATCTGGACCCATTCATTTTCAATGGGTCCTGGAAAAAATCGGACAGCACAATGTGTGCTGTCCGTTTCCGTTGTTCCGTTCCGCATGTCCGTTTAAATATAAAACATGTCCTATTCTTGTCCTGAAAAATCGGATCCTGGTACAATACAAAGTCAATGGATCCGCAAAAAACGGATGACATTCGGATGTCATTCCGTATGTCATCCGTTTTTTGCGGATTCCGTTCCTGGAAACACATAACAAATTTTTTTTTTTTTTTTTTTTTTTTTTTTTTTCAATTTTTTTTCAAAGAAATCCAAACAACTTTATTTGATAATTGAAATGTATACATGTTCCCGTTTTTTGCGGATCCGCAAAAAACGGATGACATACGGAAACATTTTCAGGAACAACGGATCCGCAAAAAACGGACCGTTTTTCAGGATGAAAAAAAACAGGACGTGTGAATGGACCCTAAATGTGTGCCTAAACCTGAAAGTGTGAAGGAGAAAATTCGGATGTCTGAATTTTAGAACCTAATACTTACATGCCATTGGTGCCATTTGTGCCAATTTAGTAACATTCTGTGGCACATTAGCAAGGTCAAGTTTAAATAATAACAGCTCGATCCAGGCAATGGCAGTGTGCTATTAAAAATGATCCGCACACTGCCTGCTTAAATATACAGGTTGTATTCATGAAGGGGTTAAGCAAGACATAAATGCAAAGATTTTTATTTTTATTTTTATTTTTTTTTTAGCTTGTGCAGCAAAGATTTTTCACATACCAAACGTGATGTAAAGTCTAGTATGTGAAAAAAATAATTCATAAGCTGTCAGGATTGACTCGCAGACCTCTACCTTTGGTGGTGGCTCATCCTTCTGGAAAAAGACCTAAAGCTGGGTATTCACAAAGGTAGTTGGGGATCAATCATTTAGCCAACAACTTTCTCTCCCTAACCTATACATAAGGTAGCTGGGGATCGATCATTTAGCCAACAGCTTTCTCTCCCTAACCTCCCGTGTGTGTGTGTATATATGTGTGTGTGTGTGTGTGTGTGTGTGTGTATGCGTGTATATATATATAATATGTGCTCGGCTTGGCCAAGCATGAATACATAGCAAATGCACAGAGGGGAGAAAGCCACTGGCTGTCAGACACCTCTGGCAGTGGCTTATCTCCTGAGAACAAAAGGATAGGGCAGTTCAAATCCAATGTGCCCGACTTTATGCTACCATGACAGCTGCTGTTGAAGGGGGTGGGGGGGGGGGGGGAGGTGAATCAGGAGACCCTATAAACATTAAGTGTTGGGCCAGAAACAAAGAATTTGGCGCACTTATGTATAATGTGTTGCAAACTCTCCCATATAAATCAATGAGGTTCCCTCCTGTTCATTGTGTGTCTATTGCAAATGGTGGGTGCTTTAGCGCATATATCTAAATGCTGTTAAGAACAGCTCAGGCAAGATGACCTCCCCATAATCATATTCAGGAAACAGAATAAAAAATCTGCAATCAGAAAATAAAAACAGATTTAAAAAAGAATACGTGGCACTGATGGGCAGGCTTTTGCGCTGCCCTCGCCAGTAAAACTGCTAAAGCCCACCCATCAGAACCGGTGACGTCACCGAACACACTGCCGGGCGGAAGTGTTATGATAAACAAAAGAGCCCTTGCCCTGCACGATCTACAGGGAGTGCAGAATTATTAGGCAAATGAGTATTTTGACCACATCATCCTCTTTATGCATGTTGTCTTACTCCAAGCTGTATAGGCTCGAAAGCCTACTACCAGTTAAGCATATTAGGTGATGTGCATCTCTGTAATGAGAAGGGGTGTGGTCTAATGACATCAACACCCTATATCAGGTGTGCATAATTATTAGGCAACTTCCTTTCCTTTGGCAAAATGGGTCAAAAGAAGGACTTGACAGGCTCAGAAAAGTCAAAAATAGTAACATATCTTGCAGAGGGATGCAGCACTCTTAAAATTGCAAAGCTTCTGAAGCGTGATCATCGAACAATCAAGCGTTTCATTCAAAATAGTCAACAGGGTCGCAAGAAGCGCGTGGAAAAACCAAGGCGCAAAATAACTGCCCATGAACTGAGAAAAGTCAAGCGTGCAGCTGCCAAGATGCCACTTGCCACCAGTTTGGCCATATTTCAGAGCTGCAACATCACTGGAGTGCCCAAAAGCACAAGGTGTGCAATACTCAGAGACATGGCCAAGGTAAGAAAGGCTGAAAAACGACCACCACTGAACAAGACACACAAGCTGAAACGTCAAGACTGGGCCAAGAAATATCTCAAGACTGATTTTTCTAAGGTTTTATGGACTGATGAAATGAGAGTGAGTCTTGATGGGCCAGATGGATGGGCCCGTGGCTGGATTGGTAAAGGGCAGAGAGCTTTAGTCCGACTCAGACGCCAGCAAAGTGGAGGTGGAGTACTGGTTTGGGCTGGTATCATCAAAGATGAGCTTGTGGGGCCTTTTCGGGTTGAGGATGGAGTCAAGCTCAACTCCCAGTCCTACTGCCAGTTTCTGGAAGACACCTTCTTCAAGCAGTGGTACAGGAAAAAGGCTGCATCCTTCAAGAAAAACATGATTTTCATGCAGGACAATGCTCCATCACACGCGTCCAAGTACTCCACAGCGTGGCTGGCAAGAAAGGGTATAAAAGAAGAAAATCTAATGACATGGCCTCCTTGTTCACCTGATCTGAACCCCATTGAGAACCTGTGGTCCATCATCAAATGTGAGATTTACAAGGAGGGAAAACAGTACACCTCTCTGAACAGTGTCTGGGAGGCTGTGGTTGCTGCTGCACGCAATGTTGATGGTGAACAGATCAAAACACTGACAGAATCCTCCCGGAAAGACATTCGTGCCATCTGCCAAAAGAAAACGTATTCTAGCTTGGGGGCACAACTCCAAACTGGCTGGTCACCCAGGGATCTGCAAGACCACAGAACTTTTGTCTCGCCACTACTGGTGGCCCACACTGTCTAAGGATGTGCGTGATTATGTGTTTGCCTGCACCGTCTGTGCTCAGAATAAAGTCTCCAGGACCAAACCACCCAGGCTGTTGTTACCTCTTCCTGTTCTTGATGCCCCATGGCAACACATTGCCATGGACTTTGTTACAGACCTGCCCTCTTCTGCAGAACATACAGCTATCTGGGCGGTCGTGGACCGGTTCTCCAAGATGGTGTACTTCGTTCCTTTTGGCTGGACTGCCTTCGGCTGCTGAACTTGCTAAACTGTTCGTGAGACACATATTCCGCTTGCATGGTCTACCTTGGCATATTGTTTCCGATCGTGGAGTCCAGTATACCTCTAAGGCTAGTTTCACACTAGCGTTCGTCGGTCCGCTCGTGAGCTCCGTTTGAAGGAGCTCACGAGCGGACCCGAGCGCCTCCGTCCAGCCCTGATGCAGTCTGAATGGAGCGGATCCACTCAGACTGCATTAGTCTGGCGGCGTTCAGCCTCCGCTCCGCTCGCCTCCGCACGGACAGGCGGACAGCTGAACGCTGCTTGCAGCGTTCAGCTGTCCGCCTGGCCGTGCGGAGGCGAGCGGATCCGTTCAGACTTACAATGTAAGTCAATGGGAACGGATCCGCTTGAAGAGGTCACCATATGGCTCAATCTTCAAGTGGATCCGCCCCCCATTGACTTTACATTGAAAGTCTGAACGGATCCGCTCAGGCTACTTTCAGACTTAGAAATTTTTCTAAGTTATTAATGCAGACGGATCCGTACTGAACGGAGCCTCCGTCTGCATTAATATGATCGGATCCGTTCAGAACGGATCCGATCAAGCGCTAGTGTGAAAGTAGCCTAAGCTCTGGAGAGCTCTTTGCCGGCTGCTCGAAATAGAGCTGGACTTCTCTTCCGGTTATCATCTCCAGACCACCGAGCAAGTAGAGCAGATCAATCAAATATTAGAGAACTATCTCCAGCATTTTGTTTCAGCCCAACACAACAACTTGGTACAATTGCTACCATGGGCTGAATTCTCATATAACAACCACTCTAGTGAGTCTACTGGATCGTCTCCATTCTTTGTCATTTATGGACAACACCCTCGTACTCCTCTCCCTGTTCCTACATCTTCTGTGGTACAAGCTGCCGATTCCTCTTTTAGGGATTTTTTAAAGATTTGGCGTGACACCAAGGACTGCATCAACAAAGCGGTGACTCGCATGAAAACCAATACAGACAAGAGCCTGAAAATCCACACTTAGTTTTCTTTCACGGGGTTTGTAGACCCTAAGGACTGACGTTCATATCTGTATGGCTGTTCTGCATACATACACCTATTATGAATGTAAACTAGTTCAATTGGAGACTGTAATTGACTATTTTTTTTTTTTTATTATTCTCATTTTTATATATGAACAATAAGTATTCATATCATTGATTGTTTTTGTGCATTTATATTGGGCAATATGAATTTATACTATCTTGCATTTAGATAGGCCTAATTATAGACACAGACATGAGATTTCTACCTGGCATCAGATGCTCATCAGGCTATACTTTGTGTCAATATAGCTACAAACATTTATGACAGTACATAAATCAAAGATCTGTAGATACAGCTAGAAAAAATTATAATATTCATTTTACCGTTGGTTGATAAACCATATCATTCATTTTATGGCTCTACTTCTAGGCAATCTTTTTGCATGAAACAAGATGAACTATAATTGTTTTCCCACAGGCTTTCAATAGTAGGAACCTGACGTCAGTTATGTGACTGCACAGAGATGCAGATCTATTCTCTTTCTCTTTTGTGTCCATTGTACAGGTCAGCACATTGCGACAATCTGTATCCCTGCTGCAAAAAGATAAAGAATTTCTGAACCGACAGAACATGGAACTGAATGTCCGCTGTGCCCATGAAGAGGACCGCTTGGAGAGACTTCAATGCCAGCTGGAAGATGCCAAAAAAGCAAGAGAAGAACTGTATGAGAAATATGTTGCTTCTAGGTTAGTACTTCAGAATTTCAGATGCTTAATGTATTTGTCATTCACCCCGATAGTCCCCTTCCTTTTGTTCTTTATAACTTTTAATTGTAACCTGCAATGTAACCTGCCAGCATCATGTTATAGAACAAAGGAAACTGAAAAGATTGTTATACAGTTCAGTGGGAAAAGATTGAGTAAAACTTGTATTTTATTCATTTAAATTCCTGCTCATTCTCGGCTTTGAAGTGGAGGAGGTGGTCCTATCAGTGATTGACAGCCTTCCCTCCATGACAGTGTATATAGAGAGAAAGCTGTCAATCACTGATAGGACCGCCCTCTTGCCTTTGCAGAAATTGAAATTAATAAAAATACAAATGAATATTTTCCCAGGAAACTATGTATCGGTCTTCTCAGCTTCTGCTCTATAACATGTTTGCTACAATGCCAATACCATGTTCAACATGACAGGTTCCCTTTCAATCTAAAAGTAAAGTTGCTCTTTCATCCATACAAGTACAGAGTGATCTTTACTCAGTGATTCTCTTAAAGGAAGTCTGCTCTGACCTGCAAAGTGTTTTAAACATACTTTTGTGTATGGTTTTATTATCAGCATCACTGTGAATGAGAAGTTTGAAAGTGCCCAGAAGACCGTCCCTAATGCTCTCTGCGGTCAGTGCTCCACAACATTTCCCCTTAAATCCTGAGTGATGATTGTAGAGTCCAACCAGGAGACCTCTATACCCGTCACTCAGGGGTTTAGAGGAAGGCTTGTGGAGAACTTACTGCTGAGTTGAGAGCACTTCAGCATTAGGGACCAGCTTCAGGGCACTTACATGTTAATGCTGGTAATAAAATTATAAATGAAGGTATCCTACCTAGTGCTGCCAGCAGTTTTACAGCATCAAAAGTACTGCCAAACTCCCTTCAAAGGGGATATCTGAGTACAGATAATGATAACCTATCTTCAGGAAAGGTTATCATTATAACATCGGCAGGGGTCCAAGTCCCTGGCACCCCCACGATCAGCCATGCTCACTGGAGCTCTGGGGAGTGCAGCTGGCTCCTGGCAGCTTTCCAAGTATGGCACCACACATTGTATAGTGGCTGTGCTTGGTATTGCAGCTCAGCCCCATTCACTTCAAAAGAGCTGAGCTGCAACTAGGCCATGTGACCGATGTACAGTGATGTCACATAGGCCTAGGAAGAGGCTGCTGCGCTCTTCCAAACGACACCTAGGACCCCCGCCGATCTGATTTTGATGACCTATCCAGAGGATTGCCAGGATAACCCCCCTTAATTTCTTCTGCTACTATCATTTTAGGTCATAAGTTTAGTTAAAGAGACCCTGTCACTAACTGTAAGCCTGTGGGCTAATGTAGATGCAGTGACGTCTTATAGTGTGCACGCCTCTTAATAAACTTTGGGGCCAGAAAAGTAAATCTACTCTTGTTATGAGCCCCTATACATATCCTATAAATACCTTGAATCACTTATTTGCAGAGACCATTATAAAACAGAATATGAAAATAAACTACGCGATGAATTGGAACAAATTAGACTGAAGACAAATCAAGAAATTGAACAGTTACGTGGAGCATCAAAGGAGATGTACGAGCGAGAAAACAGGTAACGAGGTGCAAGTAATGGGTGAATACGTTAAATACCTTAATGCAATCCTCCGGATTTCAACAAAAAATTTACAGTGAAAGCATAATGCATAGTTAAAATACCTGGTGCCATTTTGCCTTTCTTTGTACTTTGTAATTTTTGTGGTGCTGTTTCTCAGATTCCCAGTTCCCTCTTCAATTCTGTAAAATGGCCACCAGCTGTAGTCTTAAGACTACCCCTCCCCCTATGCTCTTGGATAGACTAGCCAAGAGCAGCTACTTTTAACTTAAAACTCTTTAAAACATTACATTATTGGTACTTTGGACTATTAGGTTACCTATAGTGCTGCTATTAGTATTCAGATTGCTTTTTTTTACGGTTTATTCAGATTTTGCAATCTTATCATAATTTTGCCCTAATTTTGAGAAAGAGGAATAAGCTGTGAATATTCTATATGTTTTTATTTTACAAAAAAAACCTGTAGATGGCTTTCTGGAAGTCATTTTTTGAAGTCACTCCATGTATTAAGACAGCAGGCAGTCTTATTTAACTTTTCAGTCAGACCATCACTGTGACCAGAAAGAGCCTCCGTGTAGTGACTTAATTAGAGCATCACCCATTAGGCTACTTTCACACTAGCGTTAATATTTTCCAGTGTTGAGATCCATCACAGGGTCTTAATACCGGGGGAAAAAAAAACCCTTCCGTTTTGTCCCAATTCATTGTCAATGGGGACAAAACACAACTGAACAGAACAGGAATGCTCCAAAATACATTCCCTTCCATTCTCATACCAGAGAGCAAACCGCAGCATGCTGCCGTTTGCTTTCCGTCCTGGGATGCAGAACAAAATGGACACAATAGAGAACGGATTCGTCCCCCATTGACTTTTAATGGAGATCTTGACGGATCCGTCTTGGGTATGTTAAAGATAATACAACCAGATCCATTCATAACGGATGCAGATGGTTGTATTATCAGTAGCGGAAGTTACTAGTGTGAAAGTAGCCGTACACTAATAAATGCAATGCTCTTCTGTGGACATTTATCTAGGCCTATCACGAGGACTCTCTTACTGGCATCCCTGTTCTAAAAATACCATAATATTGATTATGGCCCTGAAGATGCCGTAGTACCTTCCCCTCACAGCAGGAATACAGTGACAAAGGATTACCTGCCTATGGGACATCTTATCATTTGTGGTGATTGCTACAGAAGGACAATATTAAAAATTTTTTATTTTAGTGTAGTACTGCTAAAATGAAACAGCCAAAATAAAAAAAATAAAAAACAATGTTGTATATCAAGATTGAGTTTAAAATAGTAACCCTTTCTGGCAGAAGTGTTCCATTAAAATTATTTTTTTGTAAATAGCAGGAAAACCTGCACATAAAGATTTTTGTAATATACTGCATCTTCCAATTTTTTTAAGACGCACTTTTTCCCCCCAAATGCTATTGAGCTCTTTCATTATGGAAGCACTCACTAGTAGGCAGGAGGCACGGCGAGTGGGGAGTGTAGCTGCCTGTACTCACTGCTCCCTGGTCTTCCTCCGGGCTCCACACTGCACTGTGCGCTGACTGCAGCATCAGGACGTACTGCACACACTATGACCTGACATTTTACAGTCAGGTCACAGTGCAGCGAGAGCCAGGAGTAGACCAGGAGCGGTGAGTGCAGAAGAGACTGCTTAATCTGCAGAGTAGTGTTGGAGCAGCTGATGTAAGTTAACTTATTTATTTTAACTTTGATGGAGGTCTGACATGCAAGTCTGACCTGAGGTTCTGACCTGGGGTTCTGACCTGGGGTTCTGACCTGGGGTTCAGACCTGAGGTTCTGACCTGAGGTTCTGACCTGGGGTTCTGACCTGAGGTTCTGACCTGGGGTTCTGACCTGGGGTTCTGACCTGGGGTTCTGACCTGGGGTTCTGACCTGGGGTTCTGAACTGAGGTCTGACATGGGGTTCTGAACTGAGGTCTGACATGGGGTTCTGAACTGAGGTCTGACATGGGGTTCTGAACTGAGGTCTGACATGCGGGTCTGATAAAAAATACCAGGTGCATCTTAAAAAGCGAAAAACCGTAATTAGACTTACCGGTAATCCCGTTTCCTTGAATCCACCATAACTGCCACAATATGAGATGACCCTTGACTTCTGTACGGGCAGGAATACACAGAGCGAGTTTAAATTGCCCCCACCCCTCCTCCCCCAAGGTAGGTGAGCAATTGTGTGTCTGTCCCCTTCATACCCAAATAGATGGCATAGAGACCTATACCAATTTAACATATCTGCTTTCCATTCCATCCACCATGACGGCCACAATGAGAACTAACAAATATTCAAATAGGGTGGGAAACTACCTAGAGAACTTTTTGTCCAAAAGCTAAATCTGCGGAGGCGTAAAGATTAAGGCGATAGTGTTTTACAAATGTGCTGAGACTGGACCAGGTAGGAGTTTTACTAATCTGGTCCAATTAAACACTAGCTCTTTCTGGCCAAGAAGAGGCCGTAGCCCTAGTGGAATGATCCTTTATATCCTCCTGACAAGGTTTGTTTTGAAGGGAGTAGCAGCATTCTATAGTGGATCTGATCCATCTAGCTATCGATGTCTTTGAAAGTTTCCTTCCTTTATTTTGGCCTCCAAACTGGATTAAGAGGTTGTCGTCTTTCCTGAAATCCCTGGCTGCATCTAAATACTGTAGTATGGTGTTCCTAACATCGAGGAGTTGTATCTTCTCTTCTAACTCCTTCTCTGGGTAGCTGGTAACAGATGGTAACACAATCTCCTGTTCTCGGGGAAAATTCAATACCACTTTGGGGAGGAATCCAGGATCTAGTCTTAGCACAATACGATCCTCAAAAACCCTAAGATATGGCTCTCTACAGGAAAGAGCATGAATTTCACTTAATCGTCTGGCCGAAGTGATGGCTACTAGGAAAGCAGTTTTGAAGGACAGGTGTTTAATAGAGATTTCAGATAAGGGGAAAAGGGAGGGTCTATTCAGCCCTTCTAAAACTGTATTTAGGTCCCACTGAGGAATCCTTGATCTTAAGATTGGTCTTAATCTAGAGGTAGCCCTAATGAATCTCATTATCCATCTGTGTTCTGCAAGATTGGATCGTAAAAGGTGCTTAAGGCCGATATTTGGACCTTAAGGGTACTAGGCCTCAAGCCCAATTCTAGTCCGTTCTGCCGAAAATCTAGTATTCTATTAACAGGCGGAGAAGAGGTGCCCGGATGTTCTTCTCCCAGCCAACTGCAGAATCTCTTCCAGACTTTAAGATAAATGGCCGATGTGACTCTCTTCTTGCTTGCCTACGGTTTTATCTTTTGCTTGATCAGTCAAAACGACTGAACTGAAGACATCCTTATGCATCGTGAACGGATTACTCTCCATTCAGAATGCATTGGGATATGCCTGATCAGTTATTTTCCGGTATAGAGCCCCTGTGACGGAACTCTATGCCAGAAAAGAAAAACGCAAGTGTGAAAGTACCCTTACAAAAACCTCTGTATAAGCATGACATTGTGAATGTATTAATGGAATTTATTTACCCCAAAAATTAAACATATGCAGCCTTATTCTACATAATTAAAAAAAGAATCTTTATTTCATGATGGAATAACCTTTGGATGGTAATATATTTTCCTCAAAAAGCATTTTATATTAAAAAAAAAATCAGATTTAAAGCAAAAAAAAATCCTTTTTTTTTTTTTTTTTTTTTTAAATCATTGATTTTTTTTTATCCACCCTGACCCTGAGAGAGCATGTCGTCCGAAAAGATATTTTTCAGATTGAGAACTAGCTTAGCTTCTCTATGGCCAGTGGGGAGCTACTAATATTACTGTTGCTGTTTCATTCTGTAATTTCTGTAATAAGCAAGGAATCAGCGGAAAAGGTGTAAATGCATAGACTAGGTCCCACTCCCATCTTATTGAGGCATCTACAGCCCATGATCTGTCTCTTGGATTTAGTGAACAGAACAGTTGGACCTGGTCCAGTCTCCCTGAAAAAACTCTCTGCCTACCTTTGCAACCCAACCTGAAGCACTGGCGTCGGTTATGATCTGAGCTTCTGGAATCCTGAGCCATTCTGTACCTTGGAAAAGATTTTCCTCTTTCTTCCACCAGTCTAGGTCTATTTTGACCACTAGTGGTGCCTGTATTATCCTGTCGATGACAGTTTTTTGTCCCATTTTTTTTTTTAAGATCCATGTCTGCATGGTTCTTGTGTGGGCCTGACTTCATGGAACTGAATTTATACATGAGGTTAAGTTACCTAACAGGCTTCTTGCCCTCTGAATGGAACACCTGTGAGTTTTCTGAAAACGACTTATCTTGTCTCTGAGTGTTCCTACTTTGTCTTGGGGTAGATGGGTCTTCTGGGATACAGAATCTAACGCTATGCTTAGGAACCTTATTTTTGTAGATGGGGTGAGAATGGATTTTTTTTAGATTTATCACCCATCCCAAACCTGAAAGGGTACTTATAAACTCTTTTGTGGTCCGGGAAGTTTCTTCTTTTGAGCTGCCTATTATTTATTTTTTTATTATTATTAGGAAATCGTCTAGGTAAGGGATGATATGATATTGTTTCTCTTCCTGCGTAGAAAGGCAATAATCTCCACCACCAACTTGGTGAATGTTCTTGGGGCCGATGAGATACCGAAGGGGAGAGCTACGTACTGAAAATGGTGGAGGAGTTCCCTGGGGTCTCTTACCGCAAACCTTAGATATTTCTGGGAGGCCTGATGAATTGGTATGTGATAGTAGGCGTCCTTTAGATCCAATGACAACATAAAGGCACCTGATGGAATCATCAGAATCGTAGAGGCAATTGACTCCATTTTGAACCTCTTGTACGCTATAGATCTGTTCAGAGGCTTTAGATCAGGCATCCTCAAACTACGGCCCTCCAGCTGTTGCAAAACTACAACTCCCAGAATGCTCGAACAGCTTACAGGTATCCACTTACAGCAGGGCATTGTGGGAGTTGTAGTTTTACAACAGCTGGAGGGCCGCAGTTTGTGGATGCCTGCTTTAGATTTATTATTGTGCAGAAGGTGTTGTCAGGTTTTTTGACTAGAAAGAGACTTGAATAGAACCCCTTCCCCTTTTCGGAGTCTGTTACCTCTATGACTACTCCTGATCAGATTAAGTCCTGAATTCCCTGCCAGATTCTTGCCTCTTTTTCCCCTGTTGTGGGTTGTAACTAAAAACTTGTTTGGAGGCTTTGAAGAAAATTCTATTCTGTATCCCTGGACTATGATGTTTAGGGCCCATGGATTTGACGTAACCAGATTCCACTGGTTTAGAAAATTCTTCAACTTTCCCCCCACTCTGACGTCATTGTTTGTTGCCTTGTTTACTCTGGGGATTAAGGATGAATCCTCTACCTCTTCCGCCATTTGGGTAGCTCCAACTGCCCGTTTTACCCTTACCTCTGTAGGGTCTAGATTGTGAAGGGAACTGACGAAAGGATCTCTTTTCTTTTTTTTCCTTTTTTATGTTTCTTTCTCCTCTGGAAATCCCTTCTTTTTGTCGGCCGCTTTTTCCAGTATCTTGTCTAACACTGGGCGAAAAACAAACTCACCCGAAATGAAAATAGAGCACAGTTTTAGCCTTGGAACTGCTATCATCCATAAAGCTCTTCTGGCCACATTAGATAGAAACGGCTGCATCTTTAGTGGCAAAACGTACAGACTCTGCCGAGGCATCCGCCATAAAGGCTGTTGTTGATTTTAATAGGGGTATAGAATTTATGATATCCTCCCTGGGTGTTTTGTTCTTTAAGTGATCATCTAAGGCTACTTTCACACTCTCGTTTGGTGCGGATCTGTCATGGATCTCCACAAACGCTTTCGTTCAGATAATACAACCGCATGCATCTGTTCAGAACTGATCCGTTTGTATTATCTGTAAAATAGCCAAAACAAATCTGTCTGGAACACCATTAAAAGTCAATAAGGGACGTATCCATTTTCTATTGTGCTATATTGTGTCAGTGAAAACATTGTTTTGGTGTTCGCCTCCAGAGCGGAATGGAGGCGGAACAGAGGCAAACTGATGCATTCTGAGCGGATCCTTATCCATTCAGAATGCATTAGGGCAACACTGATCTGTTTTGGACCGCTTGTGAGAGCCCTGAACAGATCTCTGAAACGGAAAGCCAAAACGCCAGTGTGAAAGTAGCCTAACTCTGATAACCAGAAATACATTGCTCTCACCACGGATGCGGCCACAATGTTGGTTTTTACCCCAAACATAGCCGCCTCCCAGGTTTTTGTTAACAATCTGCTTTGCGTTCCATCGGATCGCTTAACTGTGACGAATGTTCAAAAGGTAAGGCCGTCTTTTTAACTACGTTCGCCACCTGAATATCATCAACAATTTTACTTTCAACCTGATAAAACAGCAATCTGTTCCTGAACTCTTTAGATACCCCTAGCCTTTTTTCAGGTTCTATCCACTCATCCAGGATCATATCCCTGATCTTGTCATTAATCATCCTCATCAATGTCTTCTGGATCAGAAGAGGATTGAATAGATAGTCTTGGTTTCTTAGCAGGTGGGATAAGCGTACTGGGTGTTGTCATTGAGGTTAGGGAAGATGTAATCTCTTCTTGGATAAAAGACTTAATTTCAGAAAAGATAGATGGTTGCTTCTCTTTTAAGATGTCAGAAATGTAGCCTTTGCACAGTTTCTTTTTATAGTTATCAGGCAGTCTCCTTGTTCACGTAGCGCACTTTAGAGATCTTGACTTAGTTTTAGTGTCCCTTGCTCCCTAAGGAACAGAGAAGAGCAACCAAATATCAGACTTAAGACAATAGGTATAAAATCATAAAGAGAACCATACTTTCTATAGGGGAACTCATGGTAGGTGCAGCCAGAGAGGGGTCAGAGCTCTCCTGACGGGAAGCTGGAGCCTCAGGAGCTAACATAGTGGCGGTGATGCTATGCCCAGAGCTGCATGAGTGCCACTTTTCAAGTACTTCCTGTCGTCTGACGTCATCCAGGAGCGTCTCCTGCCTGCCGGCTCGCACCGCGTCCCGCGCAGTGGAAGGAAGACCGTGATAGAAGAAGCGCAGGTCCCAGCATAAGCCGGGGCGAGCGTTCACGTTGCCCCTGCTGCCTAGCCTTAGACCCTGCCGCGAGAAGGCAGCAGGGGATTTAGGTAAATTCTTAGTTGATCTTCACCTCCCATCAGGGAGGACTCTTTCTGCATGCTGACCCTGTAGGGGCAGGAAAAACACCCCGTAGGGGGAGGAGGGGTGGGGGCAATTTAAACTCTGTGTATTCCTGCCCCTACAGAGGTCAAGAGTCATCTCTCATTGGGGCCGTCATGGTGGATGTAATGGAAAATATGGTACTTTATATTCTTTCAGCTTTTCTTGCTCAAGACAAGATGCCTGCAGGAGAGAGATAAAAGAAATGTCTTGTACACCCATAACATATGAATAAAACTTTAGACTCGTTGCTTATGATCCAATTTTTTTCCTCTCAGAAAACACATTTAGAATTAGCCTGTAAGATGGATTTTAAAGAGTTTATAAATTAGCATTTCTATTCTGCTCTAAGCCAATTTTATCAGTGTTGGGGTCCATTCACACGTCCGTAGTTCTGGGTCCTCATCCGTTCTGTAATTTTGCGTGTGCTGTCCGCGACAGTAGTTCCGTGGCTCCGCACAAAAAATTAGAGCATGTCCCATTCTTGCCCGTAGTCGCAGACAAGAATAGGCATTTCTATCATAGGGCCGGCCATGTGCGTACCCTGTGCGTACAGGTACCCTGTGTTTTGCAATCTGAGTTCAGGAAATGTTTTTTTCCGAATTTATTAAGTTATTACCCGAATCTCGCGAGACTTTGCGAACTAATAACTTTGGCCCATTTATTATTAAAGCGCCATTCATTCCATAGCGCGGTACATATGAAAAGGGGTGCACATACATAATACAGACAGTTGCACTAAGCATGAACAAGACAAGTTACAAACTGGTACAGAAGGAGAGAGGGCCCTGCCCGTGAGGGCTTACAAGCTACATGGTATGGGAGAAGGACACCGTAGGTGAGGGTGAAGCTGGTCATGGCGGTATAGAGGCAGCAGGGTCACTAGATGAGACACATATAGCTAGCATGGCCTAACAATGAAAATTGCGGAACCAACAAAATGTCTTTGTTCTGCTTGAGGTAAACCTTTAAAGGGATTCTGTCACCTCCCCTAAGCCAAAAAACGATTTTAAAGCAGCCAAGCAGCACAGCTTACCTTGATTAGGCAGTGCTCTTTTATCTTGAAATCCGTCCAGCAGTTACTGCAAAAAACGACTTTGATTGATATGTAAATGTGTCCTGAAGGTGCCCAGAGGGGCGTTTTTTTCTTCTTAGAGAGCCCAGTACCGCCCCTCTTTCAGTGCCCAGACCGCCTTCCTTGTACTGTCTAACCGCCGCCCCCAGCCTGCCGCAGCCTCTCCTCCCCCTCCCTCATGCCGAACGAACTCTCGCACAGGCGCAGTACCCACTGAGGGCTGCGCCTGTGCGATCAGCAGGAGACTGAGGGCAGGAGCTTCATCCTCGTCACTGGGCATGCGCCGAGCCCAGTGACGTCCGATGCTCGCTCTTCCCTGCTGACTGAGGGAAGAGCGAGCATCGGACGTCACTGGGCTCGGCGCATGCCCAGTGACGAAGATGAAGCTGCTGCCCTCAGTCTCCTGCTGATCGCTCAGGCGCAGCCCTCAGTGGGTACTGCGCCTGTGCGAGAGTTCGTTTGGCGTGAGGGAGGGGGAGGAGAGGGAGGAGAGGCTGTGGCAGGCTGGGGGCGGATAGACAGTGCAAGGAAGGCGGGCTGGGCACTGAAAGAGGGGCGGTACTGGGCTCTCTAAGAAGAAAAAAACGCCCCTCTGGGCACCTTCAGGACGCATTTACATATCAATCAAAGTCGTTTTTTGCAGTAACTGCTGGACGGATTTCAAGATAAAAGAGCACAGCCTAATCCAGGTAGGCTGTGCTTCATGGCTGCTTTAAAATCGTTTTTTGGCTTAGGGGAGGTGACAGAATCCCTTTAATAGGGTTGTCCCAGAATGCCAACTTATTACCTACAGAATAGATACTAACTGTTTGAATGCAGGGATCCCACCAAAGAGCAGCAGTCATGCATAGGCATTACCACTCCATACCAACCGTGTTCTTGGGATTGGTGGGGGCCTCATCTATCAGGGACTTATCCTATGGATAGGTGGTAAGTTTTCATTCTAGAACAACCCCTTTAAAGTGACCCTGTGGTATAAGACAGAAATTCGTATTAACTGGGAAATGAAGAGAGCAGTTACATGGTGTCTTCCTTTTTATTCTTTTGGTTGCAGATCTGCCAATTTTCTGCCATCCAAGATCGCCGCACCGCATCTTAGACTATCTATTGCACACTATAGCCCAATATACTTCCTACTTGTCCAGCCCTGCTGTTGGATTGGCAAGCTGTGTTCATGTGGGCAGTGCTGGCCAATCCAAGGGCAGCAAGAAATGCCTAGGGCTACCAAGTGCACACACACATCAGGCAGTCTGAGAAACGGTGAAGTCATCTTGCATGGCAGAAGGGGATCCGGAAAATGATGGATCTGCAGCCAAAAAGGTGAAAAGGAGGTCCATTTTTTTCTTGACCCGGCGGGTCAGACATTGCATTTTAGAAGAAACCTTAGAAGAACTTTTCAATGCTGATTACAGTTTCTGTAGCTGGTATTACATGCCAGATTTGTGTTTTGTCTTTTTTTTTTCTCTTTTTTTTTTCTTACGTCAGCGTTGTTTTTGTATTTTAGTTTGGGAGAACCCATTTACCTAGAACGCAGATGCAAAACTAACTCGTGAAAATGCTTCTACTATTTAATATTCCGGAAGATTTAACCACTTGTGAATCCTCTCTGGGTGTGTCCCGTTTAGGTCATCACAATAACTTGTTGGGAGAAGTTTTGACATTTGCAGTGTGTCTTTTTATTAATGTGTCCGAATGTGGTATTACATCAGCGCCACTAACATTTTAATAGAACTCACAATGAGCTGCACTTGACAATGGGTAGTACAGGACTGGGCAGCACACAACATGTCGAGGAAGTAGACGACTGGTCTTAATTACAGGCTTTAGATAATTCTGTCTATTCACAAGTAACAGTCTATCAGGTTAATAATCTCATAATAAGCTGGAGATAGAAACTCTTCAGTTTCTGTCTGCCTTTCAAGCTTATTTTCTTAACGTAAAGCAATAGTGACGGGTAGCAAATCCATCTATGAATAAAAGGATATCACATACTGTTATTGAACACAGTAGTAGTAGTCTTAAGTAGTTTAAAAGTGGAAAATAATACAAGTTAGACCGGGCCTAGAGCTGTTCCTGTTCTCTGAGTTTCGACAGAATTTTGTATCTTAAGAGGTTCACTTTGCACCAAAATTGCTCTTCTACTAGCAACCAGGATTTATAGGCACTTGCCTTTGGTCAACCGGCCACTAAGTATGTGTACAAGCATCTGTGAACATGTGTATTGGTGGAAGGAAAATGGTAATTATGCAAACTCCTTCTCTTAGGGTTCGTGCACACAATACGGTTCAGCAGTGGGATCTGCATGCTGGGCAGCACCTGTACATGCTACTGTGAAACGGCATGTACAAGAGCAGCCCGACAGCTAGAGGTAATGTGCATGCCGATCCAACTGCTGGCGAACATTGTTTCCCGGCACTCTTAGGGTTTTTGTTAATTTCAATACAAGGACCAATTAGGAAGAATTTTTTATTTTTTCAATTTTAATCAATGTTTAAAGGGAACCTGTCACCGGGATTGTGTGTATAGAGTTGAGGACATGGGTTGCTAGATGGCAGCTAGCACATCCGCAATATCCAGTCCCCATAGCTCTGTGTGCTTTTATTGTGTAAACTTTTTTTTTTTGATACATATGCAAATTAACCTGAGATGAGTCCTGTATGTGAGATGAGTCAGGGACAGGACTCATCTCAGGTTAATTTGCATATGTATCAAATAGTTTTTCTTACACAATAAAAGCACACAGGGCTATGGGGACTGGGTATTGTGGATGTGCTAGCGGCCATCTAGCAACCCATATCCTCAGCTCTATACACAAAATCCCGGTGACAGGTTCCCTTTAAATGTTCAGTGATGCATTCAAAAAGCAACAATGGAGTTGGTAAGCCAAACGTCTGACTCCTTTATTTTTCTGACTCCATCATAAATGGCTCATGTATGATTAGAAATAATAAATGTACTGTAGTAAAATGGGACCATAAGGGACCATGTGGTCAGGAATGGACCTCTTTCTGGAAGAGCATATGTCATCACTTTATGATTAGTGGGGCTCCCACCAACCTCAAGATGATGGGCACACAGTGCTAGTGTAGCACTGCACCCTTCTGTGTTCCTGCGCATCAGGATGGATGGCACCCTTCTTTGCAGGGAACTGCAACTGTCCTCATTCTCTTGAAGATCCCTGCACATCTGGGAGTTAGGACAACAGTGCAGGAAAAAACAAAGCGCTAAATCTGTGCTAAATCAAGTCCTAGAGGTTGCCCCCTCCCCAACCAATCGCTTGGGAAAAAGACAATAACTCTTTCATTCCTGAAAAAACCTTTAAAGTATATGCCCAACTAAAAACTTTTATGGCAAAGGTAATTTTTTATTTTACATGTAAAATGGATTTCACATTGCACGGATCCATAAATTGAAAAAACAAAGTCTATATATCTATATTTCACTGGTATATAGTCATTACTAGAGCAAATTGAAAGTTGTACAGATTACTCTGTGTATTATCAATAATAATAATTAATTTCCTATAACCATGTCATCAAGCAAACTATAATAATAATAATAATAATAATTTTTATTCATTTCTTTTGAACTTTTTGCCTAATTCTAGGAATTTAAGGGAAGCAAAGGACAATGCGGTTTCTGAGAAAGATCGAGCAGTTGCAGCTGAAAGAGAGGCCCTGGCGAAATATGACCAGATCCTAGAACAGTAAGCTCCACTTTGATTGTTGAGTGTGCCATGTTACAGTTAATTGGGAGTTTGTGTAGCATTTGTAGATGCTATTGTTACAGGAAATCTGTTGGTAAAACACTCACTGAATTACAGTGTGAAAGCAATGTATCCTTTCCACATTTCTCTACATTTGCTAATTTCGTTTATGTCCATAATTGACATTTACACTTTTATGGCTTCTAGCTTTACCACTATTCCCACAGGTGCTAAATGACAATTACGTTTTCTGTTAGATGCGCTTTTTTTTCATGGTGGGGGGATTTATCAATCCCTGCACTGCTGAGTTCTGACCTAAAAAGAAAAGAGCTTTGTAACTGCTTGGATTCATGTGTGCAAATATTTTAATGATTTTTATTTTATTTTATTTTAATTTGTACTCTACTCAGTCTGGTTTTGAAAGGTCAGAGGGAAAAGTAGCACAGTTAGCCTGTCAATCTGATTTAAAGGGGTTATGCCATGATTGATGTAAAAAACGAAAATCAGACATCATATAGTACATGACAATACTAACAAAGCTAGAACCGGCCCTGTACCTCCAGAGATCTTCACATTCATTGCTTCAATTTACTCTGCTATAATTATTTTCAGCCCAGCAGTGTCACAACCCCTTCAGCCAGGCAGTGTCACAACCCCTTTAAGCCACATTTATCCAGTGCAAACGTTGATGCATTCTTAAAGGCTATGTACACCTTTGGGGACATATTTTCTTTTAAAAAATTGCAATAATTTTTTCGGTTGTTCTTTATTAAAAATTTTGAACCACTGTCTTTGTGCAGCCTTGAGTTTATCTAGTTGCAGAATCAGAATTTTCACTCTTTTCCATCAGGCAGCTCAGCTGACGGGCTCCTCATCTCTGATCTCTGACCTTATAAACACTCATTATAGCGCAGTTCTTATCTTACTGATAGGAGTATGGCTTAAATAAGTGTTTGACCTTTTTAGTAATTTAGAGATAAGGTTTATTATGTCACCGGCACAAAGTGAAAGTAAAAAGTACGATTCACGCAACTAGGAAAACAGTTAACCCTTTGTGACAGAAGGGCTTAATATTTTTTATAAAGATCAATTGAAAAAAAATATTTTTAACCCAAAATGAGTAAAATGAAATCATAAAAAAATTTCCCTCGAAGGTGTACATAGCCTTTAAGGTAGTTAATGCATAGTGTAAAAAAGTGGAGTGACAGTGTGTGGATGTCTGATTGATAGCATTTTCTGTGTAAGTGTGTATAAATAGAAATTGGTCAGTCACTGATAAGTTATCCCCGTGTACAACTGATCTCAGAAAGAGCAGAGATTTAAATGTATACAGAAAGGAGTGCAGTTTGGGTACAGTGAATACAATAGTGATGCCCTCATTGCACCAAAACTTGCGTAAGCAGTGTATAGTCCGGTTATGTAATTTTTATCTTTATACTCAATTGCATTCTGACGCTCTGATCCCACAAACCTCTAGTTTAAGGGGTATTTCAGAGCTAACAGACTCCCTTTCAGAAAAACTCTGGGACAGAGCCTTGGATCAACAAAAGAAAAGACGCTTTAATTCCTTCCTGACATTTGATGTAGTAGTACGTCACAGCGGGAAGTTCTTCCCGCAAATTGACTTAGCAGTACGTCATGATAATCAATGCAGGGGCCTGGCTGTGATCTTAAAAATACAAATAATGCTTTGCTATGGAATATGTGTATTCAGCATACAGATGATATATGTTTTATGTGGGTTATATTGGGCACCATCCAGTTATCTTTCATATTTCACCAGGTTTAACATACACAAAACTTATTAAATGGGTTACTGGACACTTAAATACTTAAATCCCCTTGCCACTAATGTATCAACGCCTCCCGTTCGGCGCCCCCCCCCCCCCCTCCCCCAGTGGCAGGGGATCGGTAAGGCAATACCCCTTTTATCACTTTATCTTATAAGTGGCTGCACACCCAATTCGTTTTTATTTGTTACTTGTTTTTGTTTTTGAGGGACTTCAAATATCTGCACACAAGCTATCAAAATTTTGAATCAGACGCCACAAAGTCAAAAAAATTACGCTAGAAGCCATTGCTGGCTTATTTTAGATTATGCTTGGACAGTAACAGAAGAAAGCTGGTGATCTGAGACCTTCGATGTAGTTGCTTGTTACAGGGTTATAAGTTATAAAACTAGTTTGAAGATTATTTTTTTTTTGTTATTGTTTGTTATTCACCCCTTCGGGTTCAGTTAACCTGTTTGTTAGTACACATTTCTCATCTTGCAAACCATATGCAACTGCAACTTATGATAGTGATCCTAAACGCTCAAAACACTCCTGACTGATGATGCCAGTGGGATATTGTGTATACAGAATACACCAAGGACAAGCCATGGTTATAGAAGCAAATATACCCTCTTGTTGCATAAAATGATCAAATAACAATTGTTTTGACTGGTATATTTTCTTACAACCCACCCTGGACTAGGGATTGACCGATTATCGGAAGTACCGATATTATCGGCCGATATTAAGGATTTTGCACATTATCGGTATCTGCATTTAACCTTATGGAAGCGCTCACTAGTATGCAACGGGTGTCGGGAGCAGAGAAGAAGCGCAGCAAGCGCTTCCGATACTCACCCTCACTGGTATTTGACGGGGCCGGAGAACACAGGGGAGCGCGACACCGGACCTGGAGATAAAGAGGCGGCGCAGGAGAGGTGAGGAGTTTTATTTTATTCATTTGAGGTCTGATAGGGGTTAATAAAGTCAGTGAAAAGGGGGGGATGGTGTGGAAATTGGCATTTGGCACTAGTATATTATAAATGTAAATTATAAATTGACTACCAACTAAGGGCTTTATTAATTTATAATTTACAGTACATTTATAATATACTAGTCCCAAATGCAAATTTCCACCACCTCCGTGACTACCAACTAATATAATATATATTAAAATATATAAAATATCGGTATAAAGGTCCTGGCTAATAGACTCTCTAAGGTGATTACTTTACTAATTCACCCAGACCAAAATGGGTTTATGCCTGGGAGGGGCACCTATTATAACATACATCGCTTGTTTGCTAATATCCAAACCTCCGGGGGGACCGTCCGCTCGATCCTGTCATTAGATGCCACTAAGAGCTTCCTCTGGAGGGTGATGGGAAGAATGGGATTTGGTTAAAGGTTTATAGCCATGGTCCGTTTGCTTTATAAATCCCCCCAGGCCAAACTTAGGATCAACGGGACCCTGACTAGGATTCTGATGTTGGAGAGAGGCACCCGTCAAGGATGTCCTCTCTCGCCACTCTTATTCAACATTTATATTGAGCCATTGGCTATAAAGATCAGACAGGACCCGGGGTTCTTGGATTTGGGATCACGGGAGATCATGATCATTTTATGCAACAGACCAATACTACCCTGCCAAAAGTTATGGAGATTGTAGAATTGTACTCTAGGTTCTCTGGCCTGGAGGTCAATTGGTCTAAAACTACCCTCCTCCCTATAGATAAGACACAATGGTCAGTGGAGAATTTGCCTCTGGACCTGGGGGTTGAGGACTCCGTGAAGTACTTGGGGATAAACGTTTCTGCTAACATCCAGGACTATGTTCAACTTAATTTACTCCCGGTCATTATAAAGATCAGATCTAAAATTAAAATATGGCACCGGTTTACTCATTCGAGAGGAGATAGGGTCTCCTTGGTGAAAATGATAGTTCTCCCCCAATTATGTTCTCCGAAACTCCCCGGTCTGGATAGAGGATACATTTTTTAAATTGATAGAGAAGATGAGCAATGATTTTGTTTTGGGGAAGAAAGCGGGTAAGGCTGAAACTGGATTATTTTTCAATGCCCCTGGAACGGGGGGGGTTTGAACCTTCCGAGTTTCAGGGGATATTTTATTTCGTCTAAGCTATGTTTTTTCCATGAGTGGGAGACTAGCCCCATATGTAAAAAACTAGTGGACCATTTTGGTTTTCTTGATTTCCTTACTTTATTAGAGTCAGGATGTTTAATGATTTTGAGGCAGGAGTTTGGAAGCTTTGTTAAAGATGACCTCTCACCTGGAAAAACATTGCATACTAAGTATACTGACATATACAGCGGCGCCCAGGCATCTCACTGCACTTACTATTATTCCTGGGCGCCGCTCCGTTCTCCCGTTATGTCCTCCGGTATCTTCGCTCAGTAGGTTACAGTAGGCGGAGACTTAGGACTCTTGGTTATAGTAGGCGGAGTCTGCCCTTGTTCTGCTGGGCGTCTCCTCCTAGGCTGTAGCGCTGGCCAATCGCAGCGCAGAGCTCACAGCCTGGGAGGTTCTTTTCTCCCAGGCTGTGAACTCTGCGCTGCGATTGGCCAGTGCTACAGCCTAGGAGGAGGAGACGCCCAGCAGAACAAGGGCAGACTCCGCCGAATATAACCAAGTCCCCAAACATACCGGAGGACATAACAGGAGAACGGAGCAGCGCCCAGGGATAATAGTAAGTGCAGTGAGATCCTTGGGCGCCGCTGTATATGTCAGTATACTTAGTTCACAATGTTTTTCCAGGTGAAAGGTCCTCTTTGAGCTTGCTACTAGGGCCTGGAAATTGATCAGGAGTTGGCTACTTATTAAATCCTCATTGATTTGCACTCCACTATGGCAAAATCAAAGACTTCCAGTGCTGGGGGACCTTGATTGCCAGCAGTACTGGAGGTCTAAGAATATTCACTATATAGCGCAAGTAGTTGGGGATGGTCGGATCCTCTCTCTTGAGGAGATCGTGCAAAAGGAAAGTACAGGAGAAATACTTTGGTTTAGATATTTTCACTTACGATTGGCACTTTGTAGCATTGGGAATAGAACACTATTAACTATAGACACGTCAAGCTTTTTGCACACTTTAATAAGGAAAAAGAATGCCGTTAAGGCTAAGATAGCTTACTGTTAGAAACACTTAATTAGGGCACAGTTTTTGGATTGTCTCTCGCCTGGGACAAAAGTCCTGGAGACTTACTTATCCTAACCCATCTTGTGAGGCTTGGGAAAGTGCACTGAAGAATATGGGTTTGGTTTCTTTACGTTTTAACCACATAGTTGTTCAGTTTAATATTATGCACAGGATATATGTAACACCGCTCTGGCTTCAGAGGCGTGGATTACGAGATAACTCTAACTGCATGCGTTGTGGGAGTACCGATTCAGACTATCTTAATCTGTTTTGGGATTGCCCCCTTTTAGATTGTTACTGGGGAGCAATACATTAATTTCTGGTGCGACGACTGCAGATTGACTTCCCTCGCCAGCCTCAATTGTGGATCTTTGGGGATCTTTCTGCTCTAAATTGCCAGAAGCCAGAGCAGCGTTTATTGATTAGGGTGATGTCTTGGTTCGCACCTACTCCTGCCAATCAGTGGCGGAAATTAGTCGATAAAATCTGAGATTATGAGGCTATTTTGTATAGGCAAAGAGGTACATATGATAAATGGCTCAGGATCTGGGCAGCATGGAATGGGTGAAAGAACAACTGAAAAGTTTTATGTTTATTTAGATATATATTTTTTTATTTTTTTTTTTATAAAACAAATTATTTTCTCCTCCTGGTTATGGCAGCATTTTTTTTTGGGGGGGGGGAGGGAATTGGATGGTTGGGAGTGTATGTATCCTGTTTTTAATTTTGTAAACGCTGGTTAAGATGAATAAAGGAAAAAAAAAGCGTTTAAAAAAATAATAAAATATCGGTATAAATTATCGGCTATCGGCCTGAAAGTTCACTGATTATCTGTATCAGCTCTAAAAAATCTATATCGGTCGATCCCTACCCTGGACTGTCTATGCTGTTTTGCCCTCAGCAATATTTGGTGCTACACGTGACAAAATTGTTGGTATATTAAATTTGGAAGTTTTGCAGATGACATACCTATATATCAGATATCAGTCTGACAAAATAAGTCATTTATCAAGGTTTGCCACAGGGTTTTTTTTTTTTATCTTAGTCTGGATGGACAACATTCCATAACTTTTAATCTCAACAGTTTTCTGTTTTTAGTGTATGTGACACTAAAGTTATGAAGATGAACCTGTGTATTCAGATTTTTCAATGCACTATATCATAGCCTCTTTACTGGCAACAATCACACTGAGGCAGATTAGTAACTATGAAACTGGCTGACCTGTTACATGTGCACTTGGCAGATGAAGGCCTCTGTGTTGCTCCCATGTTTATATGTGCCCACATTGCTGCTTCCTCTCCAATTTGATTTACAGGACCAGGCGTGATGATGTTTTCACTGCCTGACTCTGTCAATGAAAGTGTAGAGCAGGGGTCGGCAACCTCTGGCACTCCAGCTGTTGTGAAACTACAACTCCCAGAATCCTTCTTTCACTTCTTTGGGAGTTACAAGTACAACTAAGTAAGTGTGCATGCTGGGAGTCGTGGTTTCACCACACCTGGAGTGCCGAAGATTGCTGATCCCTGGTGTAGAGGGAGCTGCAGTTGCAGAGAGAGCCTCTAGTTGTAATGGAAATGCCCCCATTGCTCTTAGGCCTCTTTCACACTTGCGTTGTCCGGATCCGGCGTGTACTCCACTTGCCGGAATTACACGCCGGATCCGGAAAAACGCAAGTGTACTGAAAGCATTTGAAGACGGATCCGTCTTCAAAATGCTTTCAGTGTTACTATGGCAGCCAGGACGCTATTAAAGTCCTGGTTGCCATAGTAGGAGCGGGGGAGCAGTATACTTACAGTCCGCGCGGCTCCCGGGGCGCTCCAGAGTGACGTCAGAGCGCCCCATGCGCATGGATGACGTGCCATGCGAGCGCGTCATCCATGTGCGTGGGGCGCCCTGATGTCACTCTGGAGCGCCCCGGGAGCCGCACGGACGGTAAGTATGCTGCTCTCCCGCTACACTTTACCATGGCTGCCAGGACTTTAGCGTCCCGGCAGCCATGGTAACCACTCTAAAAAAGCTAAACGTCGGATCCGGCAATGCGCCGAAACGACGTTTAGCTTAAGGCCGGATCCGGATCAATGCCTTTCAATGGGCATTAATTCCGGATCCGGCCTTGCGGCAAGTCTTCAGGATTTTTGGCCGAAGCAAAAAGCGCAGCATGCTGCGGTATTTTCTCCGGCCAAAAAACGTTCCGTTCCGGAACTGAAGACATCCTGATGCATCCTGAACGGATTTCACTCCATTCAGAATGCATTAGGATAAAACTGATCAGGATTCTTCCGGCATAGAGCCCCGACGACGGAACTCTATGCCGGAAGACAAGAACCCAGGTGTGAAAGAGCCCTTAGAGGCTCATTTGCATATATTAAAACTTCATTTTTCTCAGCAATGTGGGCAAATGTGAACATGGGAACAACTTAGATGCCTTCAGCTGCCAAGAGAAAATGTAACAGGTTAGCCAGTATCATAGGTACAAATCTGCTGACAGAAGTCCTTTAAAACCTAAGATCTCTTTACCCCTTAACCACCTAACCGTTTTGCTGAGTTCAGCTTGGGCTTTTGGAAAAGCATTTAACTGTTCACCCCCAGCACAGCTGGAACAGAAGGGAAGGACGGGGTGTCTGGTTTAGCTGCTTATATCTCTGGATTGGTAGCAGCTAGAGACATGGGCCTAGTTTTGTTTGAAAGCTGGCATGCCAAGCAGGAGATATCGCTGTTATAAATCAAGTCTGGAATAAATGTGGTAAAATATGATTTTACTTTCACTTTCAGCTGTATTCACTGCCATCCCTATTTCTAACAGTGATATCTTCCGATGTAGTGAAGATAATGCTGTGATTCTGGTATTGTTAGAAAGATTAGATTGCCAACTTTCAAACATAACAAACAATATATCTAGCTGCTACCTATCCAGATATATGAGCAGCCACATCAGTCTAGAGAAGGAGGGTGCAGCTGAGAAGCTGACAGCCTGCATGAAGAAAGAAAAAAAAAATGTAAAAAATATGTGTAAAGTTGGCATCATCATCACTATATTGATGCACATAATAAAGTTACGTTATTTATACCAAACAGTGAACGCTATTATTTAAAATTGCAGGTTTTTTTTCATCTTTCCCTGTAAAAATAAAATAATAAAAGTTATTTATTACACTATATATACCCCAAAATGGTTTCTAAAAAATCTACAACTAAGGCTACTTTCACACTTGCGGCAGTGTGATCCGGCGGGCAGTTCCGTCGTCGGAACTGGCCGCCGGATCCGCCGATCTGCCGCTGACTGAAAGCATTTGTGAGACGGATCCGTCTCACAAATGCATTGCAAGGACGGATCCGTCTCTCCGCTTGTCTTGCGGACAGACGGATCCGTCTTGTACATTTTTTCATATTTTTGCCGATCTGCGCATGCCGGAACGACGGATCCGGCATTCCGGTATTCTGAATGCCGGATCCGGCGCTAATACATTCCTATGGGAAAAAATGCTGGATCCGGCGTTTAGGCATGTATTCAGTTTTTTTGGCCGGAGAGAAAACCGTAGCATGCTACGGTTTTCTCCTTTGCCTGATCAGTCAAAACGACTGAACTAAAGACATCCTGATGCAAACTGAACGGATTACTCTCCATTCAGAATGCATGGGGACAAAACTGATCAGTTTTTTTCCTGTATAGAGCCCCTGTGACGGAACTCTATGCCGGAAAAGAAAAACGCAAGTGTGAAAGTACCCTAATCCCCCAAATGAAGAAAAAATTTTTAAGAGTTATGACTGCTGGAACACAAATAGGGAAAATGTTACTGGTCCTTAAGGCTAAAATTATTTATGTCATTAAGGGGTTAAAAAATGCAATTGTGTCCCCTGAGTTGTGTGCCAACAAGATTTACTTCTACAATAAAAAAAAAAGACATTTTTGGGAGGGTTTTTCCAATTTTAATGTGACTTTTGGGAGGTTTTACTGATTGAGACAACACCTTTTTGAATGGAAGCCAGTGCAAAGCCTATAGTATTAACAGCGAGAAAACATATCTGGCCAGAGAGTAGCTCTCCATTCAGGCTAATGTAGGGGGACATTCCACTTTTCCGCCTGTATGCCCTAATATGACTTATTAACAGGGGTTGTCTTCATGAGACAACTTTAATTTTGGATATTTCACATCTTGATATACATACATATACATTTAATATACATAGACATCACTAGTTCTGCCAGAATTAAATACTGTGCATTAACCCCTTCCTGACCTCCCCACGTAAATTTACATTGGCACCTGCTCACGAGTGGAGCAGGCGCCATAGCCCCCAGGTGCCTGCTGTTTTAAACAGCAGGCACCTGGACTAATATATGCAATCGATAACATACATTTAACCCCTGAGATGGCGTAGTAACATGTGACCACGGCATCTGGGAAATTAAAGACTGGGAGCGCATGCTCCCAGCTGTGTACCAGCTCGTCCCCTCTGTACTCTGGAGTGGTACACATTAGCTCCTGTGGCAAGGCTCCATAGGAACTTGGTGTGATTCTCAAAACATATGCGAAAAGCAATCTAATGATTGTTATAGCTCCCTGGGGGAGCTATTAAAAGTGTGTAATATTGTATATTTTTTAAATATTAGAAAAATTCAAATCGCTCCCCTTTTCCCAAAATAAAAATACATAAATAATTATGCAAAAACACCCCAAACAATTAAAATATAAAAATATTTTTCCAAAGTAAAACATTTTTTTTCAGTATTAAAATGCAAAAACAAATATACATATGTGGCATCGTTGTAATCGCAATACCCCGGAGAATAAAAGTAACAGGTCAGTTTTACCACATCGACAGGTCGACAGTGTCTGATGAGTTTACACAACCTTCATATTTTGGCCTAGGTGTTTTTTTCTTCAGCTTCCGATTTAGGTCTGCCAGTTCAGGCAGCCTTCCATGGAGTATCTGACGGCTTCTCTGCTCTCTTGTTCTGGAATTTAAGGTCCTCCTTTACCTACCTCTACTTATCACATTGGCAAACCCCTTGGCCATAGGTCTGGAGGTGAGATACCAACGATGCCTGCCCCTGTCAATCTAGTGTAGCAAGGCGTGGCCAGAGGTGGGAGAACGGAGCCTCTAGGAGCAGGGGCAATGCCCCCCTGCACCTATAGGCTAATTAGCATATTATAAAAGTTAGTTTTGCTCAATAACGGCGGCAGGCAGTGAGATGGCACTAATATAGTTATGTTCAGCTGACATTAACACATCGCTAATGTGAGCCAGCTTAATACCCTTTTTTTTTTTTTTTTTTCGTTTTAATTTTCTTTCCAATTTTCCTTGAGCCATAACTTTTTTATATATCCGTTTACATAGCTGTATGAGGGCTTATTTTTTGCGGGACCTGTTGTACTTTCTAATGCCACCATTACTTATGGCATAAAATGTAGTGGGAAGCGGTAAAAAAATTCCAAATGGGGTGGAATTGGAAGAAAAACGTGATTCCTCCACCATTTTACAGGTTTTGTTCCCGCGGCGTTTCGTTTGCAGCAGATTTGACCCATGCCCTTCATTCTCTGGGTCAGTACGATTACAACGATACCCCATATGTATAGGTTTTTTATGACTAAATAGTGTAAAAATAAATTTCAACTTTGATAACACATCGCCATATTCTGACCCTCATAACTTTTTTAAAACTTATGTCTACTGAGCTGTTTAGGGGCTATTTTTTTGTGGGACAATCCGTAGTATTTGATACCATTGTGATGTGTGCGTGACTTTTTGATCACATTGTATATCATTTTTTAGGGGGTCGGAGAAGCAATAAAAAAATTGACAAATCGGCCATTTTGACCATTTTTCCATTACACCATTCGCTGTATTGGAATTTTTATTTTTATTTTAATAGTATGGGTGTTTTCGGTCGCGGTGATACCTATCAGGTTTATATTTATTGTTATTTAGGTATTTATTGAACACAAATTTTTCTTGAGCATCGCGATTCTCGCAGCCAATAAACGTGCAGGTAAGTACTGCCATTCACTGTAATGCCGTAGCCATGTTGGCTACTGGCATTACAGTGATTGGCTGGCAGGAACGCGTCATCGGGTGCTATATAAGTCTTAGTCAGGGAGAGCTGTGCTGAAGAAGGGACAAATAGTGTAGAGAGTGAAATATAAATATTTTTATTGAAAAAACTTGTTAGAGACCCAAATGTCCTTTTAAGGACTATAGTTGTATCTGGCAGCAATATATATACAACCTGCGCTAAATAGCTTGAAATTGTTTGGCCGCTGCAGATAGCGACATTATCTGCGCCACTTCTCCTGTGTAACGTGTGCGCAGCCTAAAAATATCTGTGACATCCTGTGTACTTTTTCTGTAGACTGTGTCCGCTGCAGACAGTTGCATTACCTGCGCTAGATCTCCTGAATAACGTTTGCCCATCCTAAATATCAGTGACATTAATTCAGCGTAATTTTTTATTAGCCTCTGGTGACAGCTACATTACTTGTGCTATACCTCCTGTATAATGTTTGTGCATCCTAAAATTATCTGTGACATTCAGTGTACTTTTTTCATAGACTCTCCGGACAGCGACTTTTTCTGTGCTACATCTCCTGTTTAACGTGTGCGCATCCTAAAAATATCTGTGACATTCTGTGTACTTTATTTGCGCATACACTTACAAAACCTGTCCTACTGTACGTGTGACTTACTTGCAAGCATATATACCATTTAATATGCGCAAGGCGAGCAGTAAGGGATGGGGAAGTGGCCGTGCTGCTGATGGTGCACGCAGAGGCCGCGGCCCTGAGCACGGTGAAACTGTGCCTGCTGCCAGAGCACAAGAAACACACTCACCCATGATACCTTGCTTCATGTCACAGTTTGCAGGGCGGCGCAAGACACCACTCTCGAAGTCAGACCAGTACTACCAGGTGGTCTGTTGGATTGTAGCGCAGATAATGCTTCCAGTCGGTTAAGCACCACCCTGTCTTCCACAAAGTCCAGTCTTAGTAGCCAAGAGTCTGGTCAACAGAATCCTCACCCTGATCCTCCTTTCTCCCACCATGGAAAGTCTTGGCAAACAAGTTATCCTACACTCGGATATTCCGAGGAGCTCTTTTCAGCGCCATTCCTTGATTTGGCCCTCTCGCCAAGGATGCTTGAAGAACAGCAATTAGTGTTTCACAAGGTGGTTGCTGATGATGAGACACAGTTGCCAATAAGTCAACCGCAATTAGTATCTCAAGAGGTTGTTGATGAGGATGAGACACAGTTGTCAAAAAGTGAGGTTGTTGTTAGGTCAACAAGTCAGGAGGATAACCAGAGTGAGAAAGTGGAAGAGGAGGTGGTGGACAATGAAGTCACTGATCCAACCTGGGAAGGTGGCAAGCCGAGCGAGGACAGCAGTACAGAGGGGGAGGGATCCGCAGCACCGCAACAGGCTAGAAGAGGCAGTGGGGTGGCAAAAGGGAGAAGTCGGGCCACACAAAACAGGCCCGCAATGTCCCATAGAGCACCCCCTTGCGGCAATCTCCCTTGCCAAGGGGCAGGTGTTCCGCAGTCTGGCGCTTTTCTGAGGAAAGTGCTGACGATAAAAGAATTGTCATTTGCAACCTGTACCATAACAAAATGAGCAGGGACGTGAACACTAGCAGCCTCACCACCACCAGCATGATCAACCACATGGCATCAAAGCACCCTAATAGGTGGGTGTCTGCGGGTCACAACACTGCCTCTTCTTCCCCTGTGTTGCGTGCTGGCCAATCCCCTGTCCAAGACGCAGGCCCGGGTGCCTTCTGCCATGCACCTGGACCTTCGCAATCACCACCAGCTAGCACATTCTCTTATGTGTCCCAGCGCAGCGTTCAGATGTCTATACCCCAGGCCTTTGAACGAAAGCGCAAATACCCAGCCACCCACCACAGGCCATAACACTAAATGCGCACCTTTCCAAATTGCTGGCCCTGGAAATGTTGCCATTTAAGCTTGTGGACACTGAGGCTTTACGCATCCTGATGGCAGTGGCCATCCGCATTACTCTGTCCCCAGACGCCAATATATTTCACGGTGTGCAGTCCCAGCCTTACACCAGCATGTGTCCCTTAACATCAACCGTGCCCTGACCAACGCAGTTATTGGGAAATTCCACTTAACGACTGACACATGGACAAGTGCTTTTGGCCAGGGACGCTACATTTCCCTGATGGCACACTGGGTGAATGTTGTGGAGGCAGTACCCTGGGATGGCACAGGTGCTACCGACGTCAAGGATTGGGGGCCCTACTTCCATCAGGGTTTCCGCCACCACCTACGTTAGTAGCTGCAACCCCCCCCCCCCCTTCTCCTTCTCCGCCTCCTCCTCCACTTCCACCTCTGAATTATCATCTTGCAGCACCAGTCAGACATCAGTCAGTAGCTGGAAACAGTGTAGCACTGCAGAGAGGAAGCAGCAACAGGCCATTCTTAAAATGATCTGCTTAGGTGACAAACGGCACACCGCCGCAGAGCTGTGGCAGGGGATAAGGGACCAGACCGAGCTGTGGCTCTCTCCACTGTAACTTGGTGGCGGCTTTGGAGCTCAGCAAGCTCACACACATACCATGCCTAGCCCACGTGTTCTACCTAGTGGTTCAGCGGTTTCTCAAAACCTACCCCAATCTGCCTGAGCTACTGATGAAGGTATGCTGCGTGTGTGCCAATTTCCGCAAGTCATCGACAGCTTCCGGTCTGGCAACACTGCATCAGCGCTTGCAATTGCCAGCTCATCGACTGTTGTGCGACGTGAGCACGTGCTGGAACTCCTCGTTCCACATGTTGGCCAGGCTTTGTGAGCAGCAGAGGGCAGTAATGGAATACCAGCTGCAACATGGTCGTCGCCTTTCCAATCAGCTTCCACTCTTCACAAGCGACGAGTGGGCATTGATGTCTGACCTCTGTGAGATTCTACACAACTTTGAGGAATCAACACATATGGTTAGCGGTGATAATGCTATTATCAGCGTAACCATCCCACTTCTGTGTCTACTCAAACGCTCGCTGCTCACAATTAAGAGGGTAGTACCCATGGAAGTTTTATTCCATCTGTTCAGCGTGGATGGGTAGAAAAGGAGGAAGAGGATGGGGAGATTGCGAGTCATCCTCCTGATGAGGACAGCGAAGTCTTGTCTATTGGGACTCTGGCACACATGGCTGACTTTATGATAGGCTGCCTTTCCCGTGTCCCTCGCATTGTACTTATTTTGGCCAACACCGATTACTGGTTGTTTACTCTTCTCGATCCCCACTACAAAGAGAACTTCTCATCTCTCATTCCTGTGGTGGAGAGGACGAGCAAAATGGTGCAATACCAGAAGATCCCTGTGGAAAAATTGCTCCAAAAATTTCCAGCTGACAACGCTGGATGCAGAGTCCGTAGTTCCTTGGCCAACCGAGTAGGGGAGACGAGGGGAACACACAGCAGTTCCAACAGAGGCAGGGCAACACTCTCCAAGGCCTGGGACAGTTTTATGACACCCCGCCAACACCCTCAACCTGATGCGTGGCCTAGTGTCACAAGGAGGGAAACATTTTGGAAGATGTTGAAGGAGTACATAGCAGACTGTGTCAGCGTCCTCAGTGATCCCTCTGTGCCTTACAACTATTGGGTGTCCAAGCTGGACACATGGCACAAACTGGCGCTCTACGCCTTGGAGGTGCTGGCCTGCCCTGCCGCCAGCGTTTTGTCAGAGCGTGTATTTAGTGCTTCTGGTGTCATAATAACTGATAAGCGCATCCGCCTGTCAACTGAAAATGCTGACTCTTATAAAAATTAACAAGGCCTGGATTGCCCCTGACTACTCTACTCCACTAGAGGAAAGCGGCTGAACATAAAGGCACTCTAAATGTGTATTTTATGGTGTATTGAATACACTGCATTCTCATGCACCCCTTCCACCACTAAAAAGGGTATATGGTTCACTCTCTCCATTTTCTGGTCCTCTTCCTCCTCCTAATGTTTTAGAAGGTCAGATCAGCAGCAGGCACTCGCCCCTAATGTTTTAGATGGTCACATCAGTAACAGGTACTCGCCCTAATGTTTTAGATGGTCAGATCAGCCGCAGGCACTCGCCCCTAATGTTTTAGATGGTCAGATCAGCAGCAGGCCCTCGCCCCTAATGTTTTAGATGGTCAGATAAGCAGCAGGCACTCGCCCCTAATGTTTTAGATGGTCCGATAAGCAGCAGGCACTCGCCCCTAGCAGGCCCTCACCCCTAATGTTTTAGATGGTCAGATCAGCAGCAGGCACTCACCCCTAATGTTTCAGATGGTCAGATCAGCAGCAGGCCCTCATCCCTAATGTTTTAGGTGGTCAGATCAGCAGGCCATTGCTCCAATAGTTTTTGAGGGTCACCAGCAGGCCCTTGCTCATAATGTTTTTGAGGGTCACCAGCAGGCCATTAATCATAATTTTCAAGGGTGTGTATGATGCCCTCCTTTATGTGTAATAAAGGGTGTATTGGAGTGCCGGTTCCTTGTAATATTTGGCAGCCTTTTCACTTAGTGCATAGGCTTTATGAGTGTAGGAGTCCCACTACCTGAACAATTGTACCACAATGTGAATGAGGCCTTTAAGTGATATACAGGTTGTATCGGAGTGCCTCTTCCTTGTAATTTTTGGCAGCACTTGCACTTTATAAACAAGTAAATACAGGTCCTTCTAAAAAAATTAGCATATTGTGATAAAGTTCATTATTTTCTGTAATGTACTGATAAACATTAGACTTTCATATATTTTAGATTCATTACACACCAACTGAAGTAGTTCAAGGCTTTTATTGTTTTAATATTGATGATTTTGGCATACAGCTCATGAAAACCCCAAATTCCTATCTAAAAAAATTAGCATATCATGAAAAGGTTCTCTAAACGAGCTATTAACCTAATCATCTGAATCAACTAATTAACTCTAAACACCTGCAAAAGATTCCTTAAGCTTTTAAAAACTCCCAGCCTGGTTAATTACTCAAAACCGCAATCATGGGTAAGACTGCCGACCTGACTGCTGTCCAGAAGGCCATCATTGACACCCTCAAGCAAGAGGGTAAGACACAGAAAGAAATTTCTGAACGAATAGGCTGTTCCCAGAGTGCTGTATCAAGGCACCTCAGTGGGAAGTCTGTGGGAAGGAAAAAGTGTGGCAGAAAACGCTGCACAACGAGAAGAGGTGACCGGACCCTGAGGAAGATTGTGGAGAAGGACCGATTCCAGACCTTGGGGGACCTGCGGAAGCAGTGGACTGAGTCTGGAGTAGAAACATCCAGAGCCACCGTGTACAGGCGCGTGCAGGAAATGGGCTACAGGTGCCGCATTCCCCAGGTCAAGCCACTTTTGAACCAGAGACAGCGGCAGAAGCGCCTGACCTGGGCTACAGAGAAGCAGCACTGGACTGTTGCTCAGTGGTCCAAAGTACTTTTTTCGGATGAAAGCAAATTTTGCATGTCATTCGGAAATCAAGGTGCCAGAGTCTGGAGGAAGACTGGGGAGAGGGAAATGCCAAAATGCCTGAAGTCCAGTGTCAAGTACCCACAGTCAGTGATGGTCTGGGGTGCCATGTCAGCTGCTGGTGTTGGTCCACTGTGTTTTATCAAGGGCAGGGTCAATGCAGCTAGCTATCAGGAGATTTTGGAGCACTTCATGCTTCCATCTGCTGAAAAGCTTTATGGAGATGAAGATTTCATTTTTCAGCACGACCTGGCACCTGCTCACAGTGCCAAAACCACTGGTAAATGGTTTACTGACCATGGTATTACTGTGCTCAATTGGCCTGCCAACTCTCCTGACCTGAACCCCATAGAGAATCTGTGGGATATTGGGAAGAGAAGTTGAGAGACGCAAGACCCAACACTCTGGATGAGCTTAAGGCCGCTATCGAAGCATCCTGGGCCTCCATAACACCTCAGCAGCGCCACAGGCTGATTGCCTCCATGCCACGCCGCATTGAAGCAGTCATTTCTGCAAAAGGATTCCCGACCAAGTATTGAGTGCAGAACTGAACATAATTATTTGAAGGTTTACTTTTTTTTGTATTAAAAACACTTTTCTTTTATTGGTCGGATGAAATATGCTAATTTTTTTAGATAGGAAATTTGGGTTTTCATGAGCTGTATGCCAAAATCATCAATATTAGAACAATAAAAGGCTTGAACTACTTCAGTTGGTGTGTAATGAATCTAAAATATATGAAAGTCTAATGTTTATCAGTACATTACAGAAAATAATGAACTTTATCACAATATGCAAATTTTTTTTAGAAGGGCCTGTATACAGGAAAGAATGTTTCCTTACAATTTTTCCTCTAAAATCGATTTTATCTTAGTTTTGTGCGTATTATTGTCAGTCTGTAAAAGTGGCATACTACTCAGACAACATCGTTCCTAGCAGCGACCTGGGAGACCTTTTCATGTGAACCAGACACCCTCCCCTCTTCAGAGCAGGGGGTGCCTGGTTTAATGCTCGGGTTCTCCAATTGACGTCCATTGTGCTCAGTAGAGCATCCGGGCATCCCGAGGTGTTCTACTCGAGCACCCGAGCACTTTGGTGCTCAACCAACACTAGTATTTATTTTTTAATTATACGGAATCTATCAAGGATTTTTAAAATGGGATTTACGCTGAAAATTGCTTATTTCTTATCCTGGCCTGCCATCTGGTGGCCAAAATAATAATTGCAGCATGAACACTATCAGCCTAGTCGGCGAGGATCATAGTGTTCAGCGCAACTACCAATGCCTCCATTGGCCCGTGCATTGATAGGAATCCCGGAAACCCGAACTTCCCTGGTTTTGCGCTTTTAGATGCCGTGATCTCACTTGATTAAGACATCTAAAGCCTTTAATTACCGCGATCGGCAATATTGCTGGTCACAGTAATTAGCCACAGGTCTCTGCTGTTTGAAACAGCAGAGACCTGCCGTTCATGGAGCCTGCTGCACATGAGATGTTTACATATCGATCCAGCGCCGTACATGTACAGGGCTGGTAGCGAAAGGGTTAACCACATCTCTGCTATTCGGCGGTAATAAATATAATTGGGAAAACTCCTTTAAAGGGGTTGTCAAGCATTCTAGGCATTTTTAACTTTCAGTAGGAACATGCTATACCTGTTGTAAAAAATCATAGTCATCTCTCCCCCAATGCGCATTGATAATTGGACTACTGGGGCTCCGGCAGCTCTTGCATGTCCTTTCAGTCAGGATCCTAGTGTCCACTCGTCTTTAACCTCTTTACCTAATTTCCGTCATAAGCCTTGGCTTCCACCATATGCCACAGAGGCTCTTTTTCTATGCTTTTCACAGTGGTCTTTTATTTGGCTGACATTGTATTATGCATGGAGTAAATATGATTGAAAATACACCAGGTACACAGTCACAGTCTATGCATGTTTTTTTTTCAGTCACTGAGGTCAAATTGGTGGGAAAGTATGATGTTTATGAATTGTATTAGTATATTAAGGTTAAATGGCCTCTGTACTTTCAACAACCTTCACATGAATCACAGGCAAATATAAGAAACTTGTAATGTCTTTATAATGTATTTTTCTCCACTTAAAAGCATATTTTCTGCTTCCCCTAGCATTCACTCTAAATTCTGTGTTAAAACTGTCTTGAGAAATAAGACCGATTACCAGCTCATAGGGCTGCAGTAAATGATCATTTCAGTAATCGAGTATTCTATTTTTTTTTTTTTACGATTAATCGAGTAATCTAATAAGAAAAAAATGAATAGACTGTTTTCCTTTATAAAAACTCATCAGACCCCCTGCCATCAGTACACAACACCCTTCGTTCCCCCCTGTGCGATTAGCCCAAGTGCATCAGATCCCCCAGTGCCATCAGCTCCGTTCCACTAGTGCCATCAGCTCCGTTCCACTAGTGCCATCAGCTCTGTTCCACTAGTGCCATCAGCTCTGTTCCACCAGTGCCTTCAGCTCTCCACCCCCCCAGTGCCTTCAGCTCTCCACCCCACCAGTGCCTTCAGCTCCATGTCCCCCAGTGCCATCAGCCCCTCCATGTCCCCCAGTGCCATCAGCCCCTCCATGTCCTCCAGTGCCATCAGCCCCTCCATGTCCTCCAGTGCCATCAGCCCCTCCATGTCCCCCAGTGCCATCAGCCCCTCCATGTCCCCCAGTGCCATCAGCCCCTCCATGTCCCCCAGTGCCATCAGCCCCTCCATGTCCCCCAGTGCCATCAGATCAGCCCCTCCATGTCATCCATTGCCGGCTGTCCCCCTTCTGTGCTATGTCGCCAGCGCCAGTAAAATAAAATACTTACCTTTCCTGTAGGGGCGCCGCTCCACAGCTCCTTCCTCTTCTTCTCCGCGTGCTGCACTGGATCCTGACGTCACACAGCGTCGGGTCATAGTGCGCGCTTACATGCACTATGACCTGACTGCGATGTGTCAGGATCCAGTGCAGCGTGGTACGGGCTGGCGGGTGACCAGCGGAACAGTAAGTAATAGTAAGCGCTTTACTCCCGCTCTGTGGTCACATCTAGGATTTTTTTTTTTTTGTGTCTAATTACTCGATTCAATCGAGTAATCGTTTCAGTCCCTATGAGCTCACTAAAGATTAGAAGCTCCCATAGAAAACTATAGAGACGGTGAGAGGTTGAGGAGTAGTGAGGTGCCATGATTAACAAGCAGGGACACTACAGACAAGGAGGCTTGAGCAGCTAATAGTAAGTGTTATATCTCACCCAAGTGCTTTATTCACATCAGTGCTGTGTTCTCTAATGACGTACAGGTGCATCTAAATAAATTATATATCATTGAAAAGTTAATTTATTTCAGTAATTCAGTTCAAAAAGTGAAACTCATATATTTTATAGATTCATTACACACAGATTGATCTATTTTAAGTGTTTATTTCTTTTAATGTTGATGGTTATGGCTTACAGCTAATGAAAACCCAAAAGTCAGTATTTCATAAAAGTAGAATATTGTGAAAATGCTCAATATTGTAGACTCATGGTGTCAAACTCTGTCCACAATCAGCTAGTCCACACAAAACACCTGCAAATGTTTCCTAATCCTTGAAATGGTCCCTCAGTCTGGTTCAGTACTACACAATCATGGGGAAGGTTGCTGACTTGACAGTTGTCCTGAAGACAGTCATTGACACCCTCCTCAAGGAGGGTAAGCCACAACAAGTCATTGCTAAAGAATCTGTCTGTTCACAGAGTGCTGTAACTAAGAATATTAATGGAAATATGAGTGGAAGGCAAAAGTGTGGTAGAAAAAGGTGCACAGGGATAACCACAGCCTTGAAAAGATTGTCAAGAAAAGGCCATTCAAGAATTGGGGGGCGATTTACAAGGAGAGGATTGCAGCTGGATTCAGTGCTTCAAGAGCCACCACACAGATATATCCAGGACATGGACTACAACTGTTGCATTGCTTGTGTCAAGCCACGCTTGACCAAAAGACAACATCAGAAGCTTCTCACCTGGGCTAAGGAGAAAAAGGACTGGACTGTTTCTCAGTGGTCCCAAGTTCTGATTTCAGATGAAAGTAAATTTTACATTTTATGGAGATGCAGATTTTTATTTTACATCAGGACTTGGCACCTGCCTACACTGCCAAAAGTACTAATACCTGGTTTAATAGCCACGATAACACTGTGCTTGATTGCCCAACAAACTTGCCTGATGTAGACCCCATAGAGATGGGGTATTGTCAAGAGGAAGATGATAGACCGTAGATCCAGCAATGCAGACGAGCTGAAGGCTACTATCAAAGCAACCTGAGCTTCCATAACCTCTCTGGAGTGTCACAGGCTAATTGTCTCCATGCCACACCGCATTGATGCAGTTATTCATTCAAAAGGAGCCCCGACCAAGTATTGAGAGCATATTCTGTACATCCTGTTCAATATACCAGTCTTAATTTTTTGATACACTAACTTTAGGGTTTTCTTTGGCTGAAAGCCATAATCGTCAACATTAAAAGAAATAAAAGCTTGAAATGGATCACTCTGTATGTAATGAATCTATAAACCATATGCGTTTCACTTTTTGAATTACTGAAATTACGTGTTTTGATTATATAATTTATTGACATGCACTAGTATCTGCAGCTTTTAGGTGATTCTGACAGAGATGTAGGAAGCAAAATGTCGCGTTTTCTCTATGTGCAGTCTACGGGAGTCATCATAGCAGCTAGTCTCCATCCATTATGTCAGTGAGAGCCTGCAGAGAGTAAAACTGCTAAACCTGTCAGCTACAAATCATATGATGGCCAGATACTGTGTTTTTCCTATGTACACCCCCTGTACAGCTTATTCTAAACAGCTACCTGAAACCACAGGTCTGCTTTACGTTTAATGTAAGTATTGTAGGTGGCCATGTACATGATTTAAAGAGGGTCTGTGGCCACAAATGTCTGAATGCAATCTAAAAGCACCATGTTATAGAGCCGGAGGAGCTGAGCTGACAGCATTGTATTGATAAGTGTACATAGCTGTCAGTCATTGATAACCCCTCCCTCCTGTACTGATAGCTGTTCATAGGGAGCAGAAAAAGCAGAGATAGAAATGTATAAATCACAGGTTTTTCTGTATAACACGGTGCTTTCGGATTGCATTGCATTTTGTGGTGGCAGGTCCTCTATAAAAGTTTGAAGTATTTTTCACTAGCTGGAAATAGCTATTGTATATTCAGTCTTAAATGTACATGAGAAGCTGAAAATTACACATGTAAAACACGTCTTTCGAAGATTTTCTAAGGATATTACATTAGTTTAATTGCCTTTGCTGGTAAACAATAAAACCACAAGCTACTAACTGGGTAATGATAGCACTCTAGTGATTGTGTTATAAGCATGATTTAATCTGACTCAGACAAGTGAGGCAATTATGTTTACTTGCAACAAAAAAAATAGCATTTTGTTCCAGGGTTTTACCTTTAGAGATGCACTTTTGCATTGCTTTTATTGAAATGGGTTTTTGTAATTAATCCTTAATTAGACTGAAATACATAAACAGCAGGACAAGCTCATTAGGTCTGCTCCTGGGGCTCAGACTGAATGCTGCTGTGTGAATATTACAGGAGGGATCCCTGTGTTCAGATACTTTGTGTAGGTTAGAGGTCCCCAATATTTTATTTTAGATCAATTCACTTAAAGGGGTTGCACTAAAAAAATATATGTAACACCAGCAGTCAATCTTATTGCATTATATGTCAGATGATGACGTTCTGAGTGCATTTTGACTCTTCCAGGGTAATTGCGATCTGTGGCCCGCACCCTATGTTTACATCCCAGTGTAAGACTCACGGGGAGTGTGTGTAGCATCAGGTCCCTGACTTTCTTTCCCCTTCCAGCTGGAACATCACAGATTCAAGCAGGGTTGGCAGCCTCATTAGTATTCACTTCAATGCAGTGAAGGGGTTATCCCATCTTAGACAATGGGGGCATATTACTAGGATATTGTCTGATAGGTGCGGGTCCCACCTCTTGGACCCGCACCTACAAGGAGAGGGGTTTCCCGGGGTCCGTCAACCATCAAGCGCAACTCACTGCCTCTCCCATTGAAGTGAATGCACCGCGCATGCGCGGCCACCGCTCCCATTCATTTCTATGGGGCGATGGAAATTGCCGAGCCAGCGCTCAGATATTTTCGGCGGCTCAATAAAAATGAATAGAGGGCAGCTGCGCATGCGCAGTGCGCCCTCCTCAACTTTCTCCGCTCTGTTCTACTTGTAGGTGCGGGTCCCAGAAGTGGGACCCGCACCTATCAGACAATCGGGGCATATCCTAGTGATATGCCCCCATTGTTTAAGATTGGATAACCCCTTTAAGCTGTTTTGGATATGGGTTGGGGTGGGACCCTCTTCTAGACTTTTAATAAAGAAATTATTTGACAGGGCTTCATCAGGACTTGAAGTCCACACCTTCTGTATGTCAGGCAGAAGAGCTACCATTACACTACAGACCTGCTCCGTTGGAAGGGTTGAATTCTATGTGCTTTAAAAAAAAAAAAATCACAGGTATGAAATGAGAGGAAACATAATTTTTTTTTTTTTTTTTAGCAATTACCATAAATAATATGTTCACTATATTGTACAGATTATTATGATTACAAGGATACTAAATACTGTTTTGCAATATTTTATACTAAGGATGTTACAAATCTTATGAATCAAATGCCTTTTGCTTTATTTTTTTAGTCACAATAACTTTGCATAAAATTGTAACTTTTACCATAAAAGAAAAAAGTAAACATTTTTTAAAAGATCTGTTACATCCATCTATACAGTGAACGGCTGCTTTACCCACTCCTCTTTAGAAAAATTCTGCTGTGAAGATAGGAATGTTTATTAAATCTGACAAAACAGTGTCCTTGTAATCATAATAACTCATACAATATAGTGAACATATTATTTATGGTGATTACTAAAAATGGGGGGCACTTGGTTTGTCAGGGGTTGAATGGCAGAAGGCAGATCCGGGCCATTAGAGAAAGATCACAGCTCTTTCATGTGAGAGCATGATCCCCTGCTCTCAGCTGCATGGGAGACAAGTGCAGCACTTAGACTGGGCCGCCGTAAAACGGCCCAGCGGCGCCCCAGCCTAAGGCTCCTAAGTGACCGCTGTAAAAAGATGTAGTGGTGGTCACTAAGAGGTTGACAGAGAGCAAGAGCCTCTTACAGTGTCTCTTATTTAAAGGTTTCTATCCTTGTAATCAACATCTTCTTAGAACGGTCATAAAAAAAATTCTAGCTCCTGTATTAGAGTTACAGATTTCAAATCTTACTTGTGATATCTTCGTAATCCAAGGATGACATGAGAACTTTATAAGGTATACAGTAGTTAATATCATTTTTATATTACCTTGGCTGTATATTTGGCATCTGTCATTCTAGTTGCTGGACTTTTTTACTACCACTTTGCTGCTGGTATTCTGTATTAGATGTGATCGTCTCTGCCCTTTACACAGGCTGACGCAGCAGGCAATTATCGGAAGCAAACAGTTCATTCCTGCTAATTGCTTTCTAGTTACAGTTGGTGGAGTATTTACATGGAGCAGTATTTACATGTCGCAATGACCTGCGCTGTATGGGGACGAGAGATGGCTGGACCATACTGATTCATTCTTTTTAGGTATCAGATCACTGTTTAACACAATTTGCTGTCCAGAAACAATGATTTATGTGACTGTATGAGCGATGCTTTCATCCAATCATTCAATGATTGGCAGCACCTTTAGGCCTCATGCACACGACCGTTGTGTGCATCCGTGGCCGTTGTGCCGTTTTTCTTTTTTTTTTTTGGGCGGACCAATTGACTTTGAATGGGTCCGTGGAAAAATCGGAAAATGCACCGTTTTGCAGCCGAGACCGTGATCCGTGTATCCTGTCCGTCAAAAAAATATGACCTGTCCTATTTTTTTGACGGACAACGGTTCACGGACCCATTCAAGTCAATGGGTCCGTGAAAGAACACGGATGCACACAAGATTGGCATCCGTGTCCATGATCCGTGGCTGTAGGTTACTTTCATACAGACGGATCCGAAGATCCGTCTGCATAAAAGCTTTTTCAAAGCTGAGTTTTCACTTTGTGAAAACTCAGATCCGACAGTATATTCTAACACAGAGGCGTTCCCATAGTGATGGGGACGCTTCAGGTTAGAATATACTAAAAGAACTGTGTACATGACTGCCCCCTGCTGCCTGGCCTGTAGTTAACTCGTTGGTAGCCAGCCCCCCCCCTCCCTCCCCTGTAGTTAACTTGTTGGTAGCCAGTGGGCCCCCCCCCCTCCCTCCCCTGTAGTTAACTCGTTGGTGGCCAGTGGGCCCTCCCCCCTCCCTACCCCTCCTAATTAAAATCTCCCCCCCTATCATTGGTGGCAGTGGAGAGTACCGATCACTTACCAGTAACCGGTTGCCATGGTTACTTAGCAATTTGTAGAAGCATCATACTTACCTGCGAGCTGCGATGTCTGTGTCCGGCCGGGAGCTCCTCCTACTGGTGACAGATCATTAAGCAATGCGCCGCACAGACCTGTCACTTACCAGTAGGAGGAGCTCCCGGCCGGACACAGACATCGCAGCTCGCAGGTAATTATGATGCTTCTACAAATTGCTAAGTAACCATGGCAACCGGCACTGCAGTAGCGCCCCGGTTGCCATGGTTACCGATCGGAGCCCCAGCGATTAAACTGGGAGGAGAGGGCCCACTGGCTACCAACGAGTTAATTACAGGGGAGGGAGGGGGGGGGGGGCGGCCGCACTGGCCACCAATGAGTTAAAAACAGGGGGGGTCTGCCCCCTGCTGCCTGGCAGCACCTGCCAGGCAGCAGGGGGCAGTCATGTACACAGTTTTTTAGTATATTCTAACCTGAAGCGTCCCCATCACCATGGGAACGCCTCTGTGTTAGAATATACTGTCGGATCTGAGTTTCACGATGTAACTCATATCCGACAGTATATTCTAACATAGAGGCGTTCCCATGGTGATGGGGATGCTTCAAGTTAAAATGTTCGGGTGTCCGCTTGTGAGTTCCATTTGAAGGGGCTCACAAGCGGCCCCGAACGCATCCGTCCAGCCCTAATGCATTCTGAGTGGACGCGGATCCGCTCAGAATGCATCAGTCTGGCAGCGTTCAGCCTCCGCTCCGCTCAGCAGGCGGACACCTGAACGCTGCTTGCAGCGTTCGGGTGTCCGCCTGGCCGTGCGGAGGCAAGCGGATCCGTCCAGACTTACAATGTAAGTCAATGGGGACGGATCCGTTTGAAGATGACACACTGTGGCTAAATTTTCAAACGGATCCGTCCCTCATTGACTTTCAATGTAAAGTCTGGACGGATCCGTCTGAGGCTACTTTCACACTTAGAAATTTTTTAACAATATAATGCAGACGGATCCGTTCTGAATGGAGCCACCGTCTGCATTATATGAGTGGATCCGTCTCAGACGGATCCACTCTGAACGCAAGTGTGAAAGTAAAGGAACTCCTGACTTTTCATTGAAAGTCAATGGGGACGGATCCGTTTGCAATTGCACCATATTGTGTCAACGTCAAACGGATCCGTCCCCATTGACTTGCATTGTAATTCAGGACGGATCCGTTTGGCTCCGCACGGCCAGGCGGACACCAAAACTACTTTTTTTTCATGTCCGTGGATCCTCCAAAAATCAAGGAAAACCCACGGAAGGAAAAACGGTCACGGATCACGGACCTACGGACCCCGTTTTTGCGGACCGTGAAAAAATACTGTCGTGTGCATGAGGCCTTAAACAGGGCAATTATTAGGAAGTGATCAAAAAAAGTTATAAATACACATTTTTTTCCATTAAAAAGGGCTTTTCAATGGCAAAAAATTGGAAAAATACAATCTCCATATACAGGTCCTTCTAAAAAAATTAGCATATTGTGATAAAGTTCATTATTTTCTGTAATGTACTGATAAACATTAGACTTTCATATATTTTAGATTCATTACACACCAACTGAAGTAGTTCAAGCCTTTTATTGTTTTAATATTGATGATTTTGGTATACAGCTCATGAAAACCCAAATTTCCTATCTAAAAAATTAGCATATTTCATCCAACCAATAAAAGAAAAGTGTTTTTAATACAAAAAAAAGTCAACCTTCAAATAATTATGTTCAGTGATGCACTCAATACTTGGTCGGGAATCCTTTTGCAGAAATGACTGCTTCAATGCGGCGTGGCATGGAGGCAATCAGCCTGTGGCACTGCTGAGGTGTTATGGAGGCCCAGGATGCTTCGATAGCGGCCTTAAGCTCATCCAGAGTGTTGGGTCTTGCGTCTCTCAACTTTCTCTTCCCAATATCCCACAGATTCTCTATGGGGTTCAAGTCAGGAGAGTTGGCAGGCCAATTGAGCACAGTAATACCATGGTCAGTAAACCATTTACCAGTGGTTTTGGCACTGTGAGCAGGTGCCAGGTCGTGCTGAAAAATGAAATCTTCATCTCCATAAAGCTTTTCAGCAGATGGAAGCATGAAGTGCTCCAAAATCTCCTGATAGCTAGCTGCATTGAGCCTGCCCTTGATAAAACACAGTGGACCAACACCAGCAGCTGACATGGCACCCCAGACCATCACTGACTGTGGGTACTTGACACTGGACTTCAGGCATTTTGGCATTTCCCTCTCCCCAGTCTTCCTCCAGACTCTGGCACCTTGATTTCCGAATGACATGCAACAGTCCAGTGCTGCTTCTCTGTAGCCCAGGTCAGGCGCTTCTGCCGCTGTTTCTGGTTCAAAAGTGGCTTGACCTGGGGAATGCGGCACCTGTAGCCCATTTCCTGCACACGCCTGTACACGGTGGCTCTGGATGTTTCTACTCCAGACTCAGTCCACTGCTTCCGCAGGTCCCCCAAGGTCTGGAATCGGTCCTTCTCCACAATCTTCCTCAGAGTCCGGTCACCTCTTCTCGTTGTGCAGTGTTTTCTGCCACACTTTTTCCTTCCCACAGACTTCCCACTGAGGTGCCTTGATACAGCACTCTGGGAACAGCCTATTCGTTCAGAAATTTCTTTCTGTGTCTTACCCTCTTGCTTGAGGGTATCAATGATGGCCTTCTGGACAGCAGTCAGGTCGGCAGTCTTACCCCTGATTGCGATTTTGAGTAATGAACCAGGCTGGGAGTTTTTAAAAGCCTCAGGAATCTTTTGCAGGTGTTTAGAGTTAATTAGTTGATTCAGATGATTAGGTTAATAGCTCGTTTAGAGAACCTTTTCATGATATGCTAATTTTTTGAGATAGGAATTTTGGGTTTTCATGAGCTGTATGCCAAAATCATCAATATTAAAACAATAAAAGGCTTGAACTACTTCAGTTGTGTGTAATGAATCTAAAATATATGAAAGTCTAATGTTTATCAGTACATGAACTTCATAATGTTTATCATAATGAACTTTATCACAATATGCTATTTTTTTAGAAGGACCTGTATTTGGTATTGCCACATCCATAATGACCTATACTAAACAGTTATGATGTAATTTATCCCGTGCAGTGAACGCCAATAACAAAAATGCCACAGTTGTTGCTTTGTTTATTCGCCACCATAAAAAAAACTGAATAAAAAGCAATAAAAAAGTGTTTTGTACCCCAAAATGATACCAATGAAAACTGCAAGTCGTCTCACAAAAATCGAGCCCACACAGCTCAGTAGAACGAAAAATAAAAAGGTTGAAAGGTCTTTTAAATGCAGAAACTTTTTCTTTTTTTTTTTTTTTTTTAAAAAGGGGGTTTTAGTGTGCAAAAGTAGTAAGACATAAAATATATTTATTTTGTATCGCTGTAATTGTACTGACCCAGAGAAAAAAGTTATCATGTTATTTGTGCTAAATGAATGGCGCAAAACTTATTGCGTAAAAAGTCAGAGGCAGAATTGCTGTTATTTTCCTAACTCTCTCCCAGAAAGAGTTAATTAAAGTTAATCAGTATGTTATGTGCCTCAAAACAGAACCATTAAAAACTGCAACGGCTTCAGTGACAGAAAAAATTAAAGCTCTTGGAATGCGACAATGAAAAAAATGTAAAAAAAATCACTTGGTCATTAAGATCCAAAACAGGCTGGTCACTAAGGTTTTTTTTTTTTGGTTTGTTTTTTGTTGCTCTGAAGAATCCAACTTTCAAAATATCAGTGCTGACATGACACATTGCATATGCGTGTGCTGCATTAGATCACTTTTTCCATGGAGGCACTTTGTTATATATGTGTGAGTTACACACTGGAATGATATTGTGGAATGAAAAAGCCATTTTAGTCAGTTACATTCAGCTGTAAAAGATCCTGTAGAAGGGAATATCTGGTTACTTATTAAGCCTTTCCCATGCCCCCAGTAGATGAGCTTATTGAGAAGGTAGGCTAAGCCCGGTATTTTTCTGTGTTGGACCTCACCAAAGGGTACTGGCAGGGACCCTTGATGGAGGCTGCCAAGGAAAAAACAGCTTTCATCAGTACAGGGGCTGTATCAGTACAGGGTATTACCCTTTGATCCACATGGCACTCCCACCACGTTTTAAAGGCTATTGGACATTGTACTCCGCCCACATCGTCGTCCATAGTTGTCATTGTCCAGAGTACCTACTGGGAAAGTCACCTACCTAAAGTACAGGCTGTAGTTGATTCCCTTAAGAAGGCTGGCTTAACCGCTAACCCCAAAAAGTGTGCGATAGGGTTAGAAGAGACCAAGTACCTGGGGTATGTAATTGGGTGCGGAATGATCAAACCTCAGGTTAACAAAATTGAGGCAATTAGGAATTGTCCCTGACCTGTCGCTACTCTGCAAGTAAAGTCGTTCCTGGGTATGGTGGGGTACTATATGAGGTTTGTCCCCAATTTTGCTACAGTCGCCGCACCATTGACAAGCCTTTTGAAGGGACGCAAGTCAGTGACGGTCCAGTGGAATGAGCAGGCCGAAAAGGCTTTCTCCGCTTTGAAGTCAGCACTGTGTGGGTCCCCGGTATTGGTGACGCCCGACTTCAAGAAAGAGTTTGTGTTACAGACTGATGCCTCTGAAGTAGGCCTCGGAGCTGTACTCTCTCAGGACATCAATGTGGAGGAACATCCCATTGTTTTCCTGAGCCGAAAGCTTACCACAGCCGAGACTAAGTACAGTATAGTGGAGAGAGAGTGCCTGGCCATCAAGTGGGCGCTCGAGTCTCTCCGCTATTATTTGTTGGGGAGAAAGTTCCGTCTGGTGACCGACCACTCCCCTCTCAAGTGGATGAGCCAAGCCAAAGAGAGGAATGCTCGGGTCACCAGGTGGTTCTTGTCTTTACAAAACTTTAAGTTTTCCGTGGAACATAGGCCAGGCAGGTTACAGTGAAACACGGATGCCCTGTCTGGTAAGTGTTCACCCCCTCATGATCGAACAAAGGGTGGAGGTATGTAGGAAGGCGCAAGGGTCAGTCATTGATGGAAGGCATGTGTCGTCGGGATTCCTGGCCTCGGTGGGGTAAGAGACGGTAGTTTTAAGTGTCAGCGGCAGTTAGTGCTGACTGACACTATTTGTTATTTAGTATGGTTGTAGAGCCGATCCGGGCCGGCTCTTACTGGTAGCGGCCAAAGTGCAGGGTGGGTGGCTGCTCGCCACGTTTCAGGCCGGCTTTTGGTTTGGGATATAAAAACCCAGCCAGCAGTCTCAGCTGTGTGGATTATCCTCCACTTCACAGTGCAGTTGTGGAGACGCTGTGGTTTTGGGATCTGCATGTGGTGTGGTGTGATGTGCCGTGCTAAAGGGCTGAGAGCCGCATTGCTGGAAAACAGGCCCCCTAAAGCCTGCAGTGGATGCCTGATGAAAAACTGCAAACCAGGTGAATGTTTGTGTTCTGTGGACTTTCCATTGTGTGAATATACACCAATACTGCGAACTGTTATTTTGTTTTGCCTTTTGTGTGAATAAACACTGAACTATTTAAGTTAAAGACTTTGTGATTGCCTCTATACTGCGTCCATTAAGCTGCCTACCAGAGAAAATCCCCACACCCTGTTTAATTTACCATAGCTTGTATTGGGAAACGGAGAAAAAAAAATCTTTGTGGGTTGAAATTGGAATAAAATGGCAATTCTGCCAAGTTTTTGTTGGATTTTGTTTTGATGGCGTTCACAGTGTGCTAAATACGACCTTATTCTGCTAGTCAGTATAATTACAATAATACCAAATTAGTATATTTTTTTAACAAAAAAAATAAACATTTTTTTCTTTGCATCGTAATAATCTGACACCCATAATTTTTTTTATATTTCTCTCTACATAGCTGTCTGAGGGCTTGATTTTTGCAGGGCGAGCTGTAGTTTTTATTGGAACATTTTAGGATATACATAACATTTTGATCACTTTTTATCTTTTTTTTTTTTTTTTTTTTTGGGTGTAGGGTGAGGTAACCCAAAAACTGGAAATCAACCATTTATTTATGTATTTTTTGCCATTATGGCATTCACCATGCAGGTAAAAATTTTTGGGATGTGGCAATACCAATTATGTTTATTTTTGTTATTGTTTGTTATATGTAAAATTTGGAATGGGCGGTGATTTAAATTTTTTATATTTTTGTGTTTTTTTGTTTTTTTTTAGTCCCCTTAGGACATGAACATGTGATCTTTTGATTGCTTGTCGCATAGACTACAATAGAGTACTATTGCAGTCTTTGCGATTTTCACAGGCTGCCTGTCAGGTCATGCCTTGGGCACGACTTTTCAGGCTGCTCTCTATGACAGCGCCGTTGCCAGAACTGCCTGCCGGATCCGTCAAAACGTATGCCAACTGATGGCATTTGTAAGACTGATCAGGATCCTGATCCATCTTATAAATGCATGAAAATGCCGGATCTGTCTTCCCGGTGTCATCCGGAAAAACGGATCCGGCATTTATTTTTTTCACATTCCAGTATTTTTTTCACATTCCAGTATTTTAAATGCCGGATCCGGCACTAATACATCCCTATGGAAAAAAATGCCAGCATTGAGGCAAGTGTTCAGTTTTTTTTGGCCAGAGAGAAAACCGAAGCATGCTACGGTATTATCTGCGTCCTGAACAGTCAAAAAGACTGAACTAAGGACATCCTAATGCATCCTGAACAGATTGCTCTCCATTCAGAATGCATGGGGATAAAACTGATTAGTTATTTTCCGGTATAGAGCCCCTAGGACGGAACTCTATGCCGGAAAAGAAAAACGCTAGTGTGAAAGTACCCTAAAAAGAGTATATAGACATGATTAATAGAACAAAAAAAACATATCATAGTGTACATGATCATATATCTTTTAATCATCCATATAATCGTGATATAACAGTGAAATTTATATAAGTGTTTGTACAATAAATATAATATCCTAATTGTCAATCGTAATAGTTACATGATAATAATTACATGATTGACAATTAGTATATTCTATTAATTGTAGAGACACTTATATGAATTCACTTTTATATCACAATTATATGGATCATTGAAGATATATGATCATGTACACTATGATATCCCATTTTTTTTTTTTTCATATTACTCATGTTTAGATACTCTTTTTACACATAATTATGCTAATTAATGTGTTATATTGCAAACCCTATTTATATGCATTGAGCACCTATGTATAATGTCACTGCTTGAGAAAGGTCCAGTGAGTGGATCGAAACGTTGCTGTTTGGTGATTGAAATACACTTTTTTGATTTACGCTTGGGAAGTGCTGTGGAATTTTTTCTTTTGTATTTTTGGGAGGTTGAATCGCTTCCACAACTGTTGGCACCCCTCTACCTCATTTTTTTCGTTGTGGTCCTGAGGGTGGGACCAGAGGGTGAGGGGGTGAGCCGCTGTATTTCTCTGTTTTACCCCTCTACAATACTTTATGCTGTGCTGTTCACATCTCTTCATTTGATATATTATATATATAATTTATTTTTGCATTTTCAAATCTTGTCTTTACACTATTGATAATAGTTTTTCAGAATGACTATATTGCCATATCTTGTTTCATAGTTTATCGTACTTAGAACCTCACCGTGTTCTGGAATAGTTATGTTTTGTGGTGTTTTCCTAGTGGAAACGGGTGAAGAGTATCTTCTGTTATTTCATTCATATGCCATATTTGATCATGCTATGAAAAGGATGCCCCATGTCATACTAAAGACATATTTTAGATGACTGTAGATCCTTACTACAGTTGTTGTTACATGCTCAGCGTATTTCAGCCAAGCAAAGGAAGATTGCTCACATTCATTTAACTGTGCTGCACTAAGCCAAAAACGACAGATGCTATATTACAGCTGAAATCGGGAAGCTCAAGTTCATTCACTCAACCAGCAGTTTCCTCAGGGCAATACAATAGACGTGTAAAGATAGTTCTAATAGCAATGATAGTTTCCCAAATAATAGATTTATTTTGGCTTCATTTTATTTTATATTGTTGCTTATATCAGCTTATAAAAAAATGTGGTGGTTATAATTCCTCAGCCCACACATCTTGTAAGTGATAGCCTAGCATAAAATAAGGGTGGTTCATGGAAGGGACTGTAGGAACGAGCTGTAAGCAGCAAAAGGCTTGAAATTCCACATTTATATATAGAATACGTGACACATGACAAATTATTTCCATGTTTTCTCTACAAGTGTATTAGATATATCGGGGCTGGTATTTAGTATCAATAGAAATACAGGAAAGAATGTTATCATGTTGCAGAAATGTACTAAATTAAATTCTGCTTGTGCTAATTAAAGGAGTCCCACTTAGCAAGAATATATTGGAGTTTAACTAAAGTAAAAGAGCTTGTTCATCTGTCAACCAAGTCACTTGTGTATTAGTGCGAGCGATGCTAGGTCACCCATAATAGCAGGGGAGGTAATCCGGCACTGGAAATCCAAACTCTGCAGCCCCCACTCTACCACGGCACAATTTTAGAGAGTTGTGTTTAGTGCTCCACTTGCGATGCAGTATATATTCAGGTTCTCTCATTACCACGTTCTGTAGCTCATGTGTCACAGGTTAAAGGGAAGGGAAAACACCAAATACACACCACAATGAATAGACAACAAACTAGGCCTCAAAAGCTAAGGAAAAGGGATCGTGACCTCCTAGTAATCCCTAGGCCTTTCCCTAACGCCTGCCAGTATGAGCAGATCCTGATGGTGGAAATACTCATACACCGGATATCTACCTAGGATAGGTAGCAGGGGATGAGACAGCTGGCTCCTTCCAGAATGGAACCTGCGTCTCCCTGAGGCCTAGAAACAACACACACCAGATAATAAGAAACAGCAAAGGCAACAAGTACTTAGCTTAGAGATGTATGGAGAAGCAGGAGATCCAAGACAAACCAGCACTAGCAACTTCAAGCAGAAACTATCAACCGCATGGTCAGCAGTGTGAGGCAGATCTAAAAAGAGCCTCATCACTGATAACGAGCGGCACCTGAGGAGAGGTGAGATCCTGCCAAACAACAACAACATACAGTAAATATAAAAAGTCTACACACCCCTGTTAAAATGTCAGGTTTCTGTGATGTAAAAAAATGAGACAAAGATAAATCATTTCAGAACTTTTTCCACCTTTAGGCCTCATGCACACGACAGTATTTTTTCACGGTCCGCAAAAATGGGGTCCGTAGGACCGTGATCCGTGACCGTTTTTTCGTCCGTGGGTCTTCCTTGATTTTTGGAGGATCCACGGACATGAAAAAAAAAAAGTCGTTTTGGTGTCCGCCTGGCCGCGCGGAGCCAAACGGATCCGTCCTGAATTACAATGCAAGTCAATGGGGACGGATCCGTTTGACGTTGAGACAATATGGTGCAATTTCAAACGGATCCGTCCCCATTGACTTTCAATGTAAAGTCAGGAGTCCCTTTTATACCATCGGATCGGAGTTTTCTCCAATCCGATGGTATATTTTAACTTCAAGCCATGGGAACGCCTCTGTGTTAGAATATACTGTCGGATATGAGCTAGATCGTGAAACTCAGATCCGACAGTATATTCTAACACAGAGGCGTTCCCATGGTGATGGGGACGCTTCAGGTTAGAATATACTGAAAAACTGTGTACATGACTGCCCCCTGCTGCCTGGCAGGTGCTGCCAGGCAGCAGGGGGCAGCGCCCCCCCCCCCCTGTTTTTAACTCATTGGTGGCCAGTGCGGCCACCTCCCCCCCCCCTCCCTCCCCTGTAGTTAACTCATTGGTGGCCAGTGGGCCCCCCCTCCCTCCGCTGTAGATAACTCGTTGGTGGCCAGTGGGCCCTCTCCCCTCCCTCCCCCACCTAATTAAAATCTCCCCCCCTATCATTGGTGGCAGTGGAGAGTAATGATCGAAGTCCCAGTGTAATCGCTGGGGCTCCGATCGGTAACCATGGCAACCGGGACGCTACTGCAATCCCGGTTGCCATGGTTACTTAGCAATTTGTAGAAGCTTCATACTTACCTGCGAGCTGCGATGTCTGTGTCCGGCCGGTAGCTCCTCCTACTGGTAAGTGAAAGGTCTGTGTGGCGCATTGCCTATAGCACAGACCTGTCGCTTACCAGTAGGAGGAGCTCCCGACCGGTCACAGACATCACTGCTCGCAGGTAAGTATGATGCTTCTACAAATTGCTAAGTAACCATGGCAACCGGGACTGCAGTAGCGTCCCGGTTGCCATGGTTACCGATCGGAGCCCCAGCGATTAAACTGGGACTCCGATCGGTACTCTCCACTGCCACCAATGATAGGGGGGGCGATTTTAATTAGGAGGGGGAGGGAGGGGAGAGGGCCCACTGGCCACCAACGAGTTATCTACAGCGGAGGGAGGGGGGGCCCACTGGACACCAATGAGTTAACTACAGGGGAGGGAGGGGGGCCCACTGGCCACCAATGAGTTAACTACAGGGGAGGGAGGGGGGCCCACTGGCCACCAATGAGTTAACTACAGGGAGGAGGGGGCCCACTGCCCAATGAGTTAACTACAGGGGAGGGAGGGGGGGGGCCGGCCGCACTGGCCACCAATGAGTTAAAAACAGGGGGGGGGGGGGCCGGAGGGGGCAGTCATGTACACAGTTTTTCAGTATATTCTAACCTGAAGCGTCCCCATCACCATGGGAACGCCTCTGTGTTAGAATATACTGTCGGATCTGAGTTTTCACGAAGTGAAAACTCACCTCTGAAAAAGCTTTTATGCAGACGGATCTTCGGATCCATCTGTATTAAAGTAACCTACGGCCACGGATCATGGACACGGATGCCAATCTTGTGTGCATCCGTGTTCTTTCACGGACCCATTGACTTGAATGGGTCCGTGAACCGTTGTCCGTCAAAAAAAATAGGACAGGTCCTATTTTTTTGACGGACAGGAAACACGGATCACGGTCTCGGCTGCAAAACGGTGCATTTTCAGATTTTTCCACGGACCCATTGAAAGTCAATGGGTCCGCGGAAAACGGCACAACGGCCACGGATGCACTCAACGGTCGTGTGCATGAGGCCTTAATGTGACCTATAAACTGTACAACTCAATTGAAAAACAAACTGAAATCTTTTAGGTAGAGGGAAGAAAAAATATAAAAATTAAATAATATGGTTGCATAAATGTGCACACCCTTAAACTAATACTTTATTGAAGCACCTTTTGATTTTATTGCAGCATTTAGTGTTTTTGGGTATGAGTCTTATCAGCATGGCACATTTTGACTTGACAAGATTTGACCACTTTTCTTTGCAGAAACACTCCAAATCTGTCAGATTGCGAGGGCATCTCCTGTGCACAGCCCTCTTCAGATCAGCCCACAGATTTTTAATCGGATTCAGGTCTGGGCTCTGGCTGGGCCATTCCAAAACTTGAATCTTCTTCTGGTGAAGACATTCCGTTGTTGATTTGGATGTTTTCTTTGGGTCGTTGTCATGCTGAAAGATGAAGTTCCTCTTCATGTTCAGCTTTCTAGCAGAAGCCTGAAGGTTTTGTGCCAATATTGACTGGTATTTGGAACTGTTCATAATTCCCTCTAGCTTAACTAAGGCCCCAGTTCCAGCTGAACAAAAACAGCCCAAAAGCATGATGATGTTGCCACCACCATGCTTCACTGTGGGTATGGTGTTCTTTTGGTGATGTTCAGTGTTGTTTTTGCGCCAAACATATCTTTTGGAGTTATGGCCAAAAAGTTTAACCTTGGTTTCATCAGACCATAACACCTTTTCCCACATGCTTTTGGGAGACTTCAGATATGTTTTTGCAAACTGGCTTGGATGTTTTTCTTCATAAGAAAAGTCTTTCGTCTTGCAACTCTACCCCATAGCCCAGACATATGAAGAATACGGGAGATTGTTGTCACATGTACCCCCTAGCCAGTACTTGCCAGATATTCCTGCAGCTCCTTTAATGTTGCTGTAGGCCTCTTGGTAGCCTCCCAAACCAGTTTTCTTTTCATCAATTTTGGGGGGACGTCCAGTTCTTGGTAATGTCACTGTTGTGCCATATTTTCTCCACTTGATGATGACTGTCATCACTGTGTTCCATTGTATATCTAATGTGTTGGAAATTCTTTTGTATCCTTCTCCTGACTGATACCTTTTAACAATGAGATCCCTCTGATACTTTGGAAGCTCTCTGTGGACCATGAATTTTGCTGTGGGATGCGACTAAGAAAATTTTAGGAAAGACCAACTAGAGCAGCTGAACTTTATTTGGGGTTAATCAGAGGCACTTAAAATAATGGCTAAGTCCTATTTAACATGATTTTTGAATGTGATTGCTTAATTCTGAACACAGCTACATCCCCAGTTAAAAGAGGGTGTGTGCACTTATGCAACCACATTATTTTAAAATTTGTTGTTTTTTCTTCCCTCCACCTAAAAGATTTCAGTTTGTTTTTCAATTGAGTGGTACAGTTTATAGGTCACATTACAGGTGGGAAAAATTCTGAAATGATTTATCCTTGTCTAATTTTTTTACATCACAGAAACCTGACATTTTAACAGGGGTGTGTAGACTTTTTATATACTGTACATAGAGGAAAACAGAGAGACCTGTCAGATAGCCTCACGTGCAGCTAGTCTATCCGATCTTCTCACCTCTCACAGGAGGGACCGTGACATCATGAAGATGTGATAAACATGTAGTTTTACATGTGAGTAGTGTATATAAACTTTATAATTTTCAAGAAGTTGGAGCTCTATTTCCCTTCACTTGAGATATTCTCTCTTAAAGGGAGTACTCTCACTTGGAACATTGATATGTATGTTAAGCACAATGCTATAATAGAATACTTACTAATATACTTCTTTATAAAGCAGGGTTCAGCAACCTTCGGCACTCCAGCTGTTCTGAAACTACAGCTCCCAGAATGCTACATTCACTTCTATAAGAGTTGCAAGAGCAGCTGAGCCTGTGTGAATGCTGGGAATTGTAGTTTCACAGCAGCTGGAGTGCCAGGGGTTGCTGACCCCTGTTATAAAGTATTGCCTCATCTCCATGCAAAGTGGCCTTTTGTAATCCTATATAAAGTGCTCGTTGCCAGGGGTTACGGCCACTGCTGCAATTCAGAAGTGGTGGCCGTTTTTGGTCAGTTGGTAGTAAAGGGCTGGCCTCTCTATTTGCCGGATCGCAGGAGCGAGAGCGTGCATAGCCACTCATGCGCAGTAGCTCCCTCCCGTCCCGGCCACCTCATACACTGTGAGCTGCTTCCAGCTATGGCAGTGACCTGGGAGCAGTTCAGGAGCATAAAATAAGGCTGTAGCCAGGCATGTAAAGAAACCTGTGCTGAGGGTGCTATTGTTCTGTTGAGCAGACAGAGGCTGTTAATTAATCATCAGCAGCCTTGGGAGTGTGCAAACACAGACGAGGGGCGGGGTTACTGTGATCCAGCGCAGCTTGTCTAAGCTGCCAGTCACACTAGTGGGCACCACCCCCCTAAAGAGGCAAAAGTCCAGGACTGTCAGGGCAGAATTGACAAGGTAAGACAACCCCTTTAAAAGTCAATAGCGAACGTAACTATAGAATATTGTAGAATTTTGTTGTCTCAGATGTTTTGTTGCCTGCAGATTTTAACAGCTTTCATTTAATGACAGTCTTATGAATCTGTCAGCAGTTTGGCTCACGCACCAAGATGTTCGCCGATTTTCAGTGTGCAAAAAAAACATAGTCCTTGAAAAATGGATAGCTTCTGCATGCATTCCATTTATTTCTCACTCTGTAAATAGAAAGAGCAAAATGGACCAGACAGTGTCGGACTGGGGTGCCTAGGGCCCACCAGTATGATTTATTGTGGGGGCCCATACGGATACGTTCAAATATTACCTGCTCACACAGCAGCAAGATGCTACCATAATATTGAATATGGGGGTCCCTGTAGCTCTTTGAGAAGGTAGGTCCTGGGGAAAAGAGGACACTGGCTAACTTTCCTCTATACCTAGAAGTCATCTCAGATATCTGATGTGTCTATAACAATAAACTGGGGAGTTTCTTTAATAATCTATCAAGTTTTTTTTATATGAACATAGGCTGGTAGAGGTGCTGTACACTGAATATATGTATGTAGTGCAGTAAGTCTACTGTGTAATGTGCCACTTGTGCAGGGGGTAGGAGACTAGGGGCCCACCTTGCTCAGGGGCCCACCGGGAGATTCACCTGTACCCCTGTGGGCCAGTCCGAGCCTGGGACCAGAATATGACCACTGGTGAGATTCTCAGATCAGGCGCACAGATCAATAAAAAAAATAAAAATGGATGTATATATAGCTCCATTGACTAGTATAGGTCAGTGTGCTCTTAGTTTCAAAAACTGGTAGAACACTGAGGAAAAATATGCTCATCTGCATGAGGCCTTGTAGGTGTTCTCCGGGATTTTGCTATTGATGGCCTGTTCTCAGGATAGGTCATCAATAGACTTACCCACCCCCCCCACCATTAGCTGTATGAAGAGGCTGCGGCGCTTCTTGAGCACTTAAGCCTCTTCCTAGGCCACGTGACTTAACTTTGATTGGTCACGTGGCCTAGGTGCAGCTCAGTCCCATTCAAGTGAATAAGACTATGCTGCAATACCAAGCAAAGCCAATATCCAATGCAGAGCGCTGTGCTTGGTAAGCTGTAAGGAGACCACTAAGCTCTTGTGAGCACTGCAGCTTCCTCAAACAGCTGATCAGCAGGGGTGCCAGGAGTGTGACCCTGCTGATCTCCTATTGATGACCTATCCTGAGGATAGGTTATCAATATAGGTGTCACGGTAAGTGGGGATAAGAAGAACATCAAATAAACAAACAGCGACAGGAAAACAGACTAGGCCTCAAAGCTAGGGAACAGGGAATGGTAACCTCCTAACAATCCCTGAGCCTCTCCTTGACTGCTGACAGTATGAGCAAGTCCTGATGGTGAACGAACTCATACGCTGGAACCTACTGCCCTGCTGATACTGTCGCAAACCCTAACTTAGGGAGTGGGGAATGAGACAGCCGGTTACCTCCTACCGTGAAGGGACCAGTGTCTCCCTGAGACCTAGAAACAACACACACACCAAGGAGAAATAGGAGAACTTAGCTTGAGACGAGAGGGAAGCAGATCATCCACAAACAACCTGCATAGAACTCCAGAAGAAAATATCAACCGCAAAGTCAGCAGTAAGAGGCGGACTTAAATAGAGCCTCTTCACAGATAACGCGCAGAACCTGTGGAGAGGTGGGATCCTGCCAGCAACAACAAACAGAAAGGAAACACAGAAAGACCTGTCAGATAGACTCATGTGCTGCAAGTCTATCCGATCTTCTCAGATCTCTAACAGGTGGGGCAGTGACAATAGGAGACTGGCCAACCTCTTTAACGGAATATCAGACAGAAATGTAAACTAAGGCTAAGCCTTATTTTTTCTTAAATGGAATCAAAGTAGAAAATTAAAGTGCAAAACACATGTATACATACGTGTTTTCTTCCATGTGCAATGTAATCTAAAACAACATGAAGTAAAACAAAGGAATCCTGTAACAAGATGGTAAATCAGCTAATGAAACAAACTATGAAATGTTCCTATTGGTTTCATTGAACCGGAATCATCCTTGTCATTTCTGAAATATATTCCAGTTCTACATGAATGCTTTTAAGATATTGTATTTCCTTGCTTGGGGTGATTCATTACTTATATTATTGCATAGTTTTGATAGATCAATATGTTCATGTGTCTGACAACATTTCATGGATGCCAAACTCTAAAATATGAACATCTGCAGCCTTGTGGAATGAAGCTGGTTTTCTTGCTGGATCTTGTTTGCATCTATTTTTTTAACTTGGTGTCCCTTTATTTTTAGTGTAATGGCATATGCTTGCCTTTTATTTATCAAGTATAGCTATAGAAATTGATATTCTCCTTTAAATGAATCATTTCTACTTTGATGTAGCTGATCTTGGCTACCTTTTTTTGAAACATCCCATAACACCCTGACCTCTTATTCTGCTGAGGGATGCTTCATTTTCATAAGCCCCACAGAATGACTTTTCATGAAATCATTAACCCCCTAATAACCACCAGTGTTCCTTTTTCACATCAGTTTTTAAGGGGACTTATTCTACTGTAGTGTATTTTTACAGCGCTGCAGAGTCCTGCAGGGTAGCAACCGAACGCCTGCTCTAATGACCTATAAACATTTTGATGGCTGTAGTCAATACTGACAGTAGCGTGATCAAAGGAGAATCCCTTCTTTGATGGGGTCATCAGGGAACCCCTCTACAGTACATTCTAGGTCCCCGGGGCTGTCTGTACGATAGGCCTACTGTTAGAGCATACAAAGTGTTCCCTAACAACATCCACTTGCTCATACATTTTAAGTGTAAAATTGGGGTTGTAAAAAGTATTCCTTCAATGGGATTAAATGTAAAAAAATAAAATCTCCAAAAAGTCTTTATTTAGTATAAAATACATTTTCTTGCACATACATTACATAAAATAAAAGGATGTTACTACAATATAAAATGAAAAATGTATTTGGGCATTAAGGCTGAAACAAGCATGGTCATTAAATAATGGCTATAATAACTTATCACCTTTCCACAGAATAAGTAATAAAAACCTAATTGGTGGGGTAAAACCACAGGGATCCCCTCAAATTATGAGAACGGAGTCCCTGAGCCCCCTGAATAAATGGGACAATGCTTACACATGTGTACTGCCACTCCATTCAATTCTATGGGACTGCCGAGAAGAAACCGATCACAACAGCTATCTCCAGCAGTTTTATGGACCTGAATGGAGCGGCAGGAAGCATTAAGGACTGTTGATCTGTACGCTTAAAGGATTTGGGACTCCCATTCTCGTGATCAGTTTGGTTCCCAGCAGTGAAATCCTGCACATTTATAACTGGGAATACTCTTTCATAGAAGGATTGAGCAGTTAATGGCCCACTGCACTATACACAGTTTTCTCCTCTACAGGCTTTATTTTTCAGATCTCCTTAAGCTTGTGGGTCGGGAATAGCTGCTATTATGTCTGCCCATAGAATAAGCATGGAGAAAGCAGATTCTGTTCCCTAACTCTCACTAATAATCACTCTCGAGCACCATATAGGAATTTGTAGAGAAGTACTGAACAGTAGTGATGTGAATAAAGCACTTGGAGTGAGAGAGAGAAAACTTTTAGCATCTACAGCCTCTGTGTTTGTGTCTCTCTCACTGCTGCTCACTCCTCCTCCATTCTCCAAAGAGTTCTATATCTGGATCCAGCCCTAAAACTGGGCTGTAGGCACCTTCACAGACCGAATCGTTCATCTTTCAGCCCGAAGAAGGGCACTTTACTGACTGAAAGTTACTCTGGTTTCAGAGGTTCAGAAGCATTTGAAAAGAAATTTGGAGGATGCCGACTCCTAGATGTAGATACTCACATGCAGATCTCACACTACTTGAGTATGAAAGAATGTACTTAGTCTGTCATATGTTCATAAGTTTCCTCAATAGTGGCATGTTCGAGTTAAAGCACACGTGATTATTTTTTTTTTTTTTTAAATCAATTTATACCCAAGGATGTTCATCATGATTAACCTGAGAAGCATTATCTTTGTACAGGCATAAACAGGTTATTGAGTTCAAAGTCATTACATCATGTACTTTAAAGGGAATGTGTCATCATAAAATGACCTATTGTTTAAATCAAGTTTTTGGTAATGTTATATTCAATATTTCATGTCACTATATTTAAAAACAAAATCCTAAAATCCTGCAGTTTATGCACTGGCTGCAAAGCCTAATAGTCTGTACAGATTACTTTATTGAAGTCACCCCATCACAGGCAGGGTTTTTATGATAGATAGATAAATTAGAGATGAGCGAACCTGGCAAGATTCATCCTTAACCAGCGAGAGAGAGGTTGTCTAGCCTACAATAATAATCACATATATCATCTGGTCTCCACCAAAGCTGTTTTCAGCTGCCTTAGGGCTCATGCACACGAACATATTTTCTTTCAGTTTCCTATCTGTTTTTTTGCAGATTGTAATGTGGAACCATTCACTTCAATGGGTCCGCAAAAACAACGGAAGGTACTCCGTGTGCATTCCGTTTCCGTATTTCCGTTCCCAAAAAAGTAGTGCATTTCCTATTATTGTCCACCAATCACGGTCCGAGGCCCCCAAGTCAATGGGTCCGCAAAAAATACGGAAAGCATACGGAACACATCCTTATGTCATCTGTATTTTGCGCATCCATACTGTAGAAATGCTATGCCCAGCCCATAATGCTCATGTGTTTCCGATCCGCAAAAAATGGAACGCATGCGGAGACCATATGGATATGTTTTGTAGAATAACGGAACGGAAGAAGACTTAAATCGGAAAAAAAACACTTAGATACGGAGCAATGGATCCGTGAAAAACGGGCCGCAAAACAACAATGGTTGTGTGCATGAGCCCTTACTGTGATAAAAGGCTTTTATCCTAAAAGAGCTAGCTGCAGATTTAAGGTGGTTTAGCTATTTTTCTAGCTTTCTCTCCATTTTGTGTGAATGCAAACTTTTAGAAAAAATCTGACCGAATCATGAACCAGTGAAACGAGTTCGCTCATCCTTAACATAGCTAGATATGCAGAAAGAGGCAGCTGTTCCGTTGAACAAAATACGGAACACACATGGACTTCATCTGTATTTTTTGCCAGTTCGTATTTTGCGGACTGCAAAATACATACGGTCGTGTGCATGAGCCCTAACTAGTTGCCAGTCCCTAAAACTGATCAATAACCCTAGCCCCTAATAAGGTGTGTGTAGTGTTCTTACCCATAGCTGTATTCAGGATCCCCGCCACACAAAGCCTAATGTGGCGCATATAAGAGATTTTATTTTAGTAAGAAAAGAAGTTGTGGTATACTACACCGTATACCTTATAAGGCTACTTTCACACTAGCGTTTTTGCTGGATCCGACAGGGTCCAGCAAAAAACGCTTCCGTTACTGATAATACAATCGTCTGCAACTGTTATGAATGGATCCAGTTCTATTATCTTTAACATATCCTTAATATTGCCAAGACGTATCCGTCATTAACTCCATTGAAACTCAATGGGGGACGGATCCATTTTCTATTGTGGCAGAGATCCGTCCTCATTGACTTGCATTGTGGGTCATGACGGATCTGTTTTGCTCCACATCCCAGGACGGAAAGCAAAATGCAACATGTTGCGGTTCGCTCTCCGGTCTGGGAACTTAACTAAATGGAACGGAATGCATTTTGGAGCATTCTGTTCTGTTTAGTTCAGTTTTGTTCCCATTGACAATAAATGAGGACAAAACTGAAGCGTTTTTTACCAGTATTGAGCCCCTATGACGGAACTCAATACCAGAAAACTTAAACTAGTGTCAAAGTACCCTTAAGGAAGGCTTCTCCGCCAGAAAATATGGACAAGGGAAATGATCTAGTTTTGCTCTTGAATGTCATGCCATTCATTTTTTCGACATTTTGTTTACCCCCTTGCAATCAGCATATACATGTAGCCATTGATAAAATAAACATAATATACCTCTAAATGAAATTTCAGCATATGTCAGACATGTTTTGTCTTCTGGGGAAATATATTACAGGACTCTTTGTACTAATCTACAAGGGAGTGTAACAAACAAAAAACCTGAATGTTTGAGCAATATCTGTTGAGACTTGAGATGTTATTGCTGTAAAGCATATCTTTAAATGCTGTTAAAAACCGCTCAGGCTGGATGGTTGCCTCCATATTCATATTCAGGAAATCAGCATCTGTAAGCAGAAAATAAAACAGAATATATGGGATATAAGGATATATGACACTATCTGGTTTTATCTGGCAGAAAACATTATAGATTACACATTCCCTTTTAACCCCTTCCTGCCATATGACGTAATAGTATGTCCCGCATTTTGACGTACTATTACGTCATGATGATCAGGCGGGCATCGGAACAGTGTGCGCCCGATCAATGTAGGGGCCCGGTAGTCCCTAATAGCCTGGCCACTGCTGTATCCGCCGGCATCGCTGTAAAAGCCAATGCTGGCAGATTACCTCCTTCTATGCCGCGGTCAGCGCTGACCGTGGCATAAAAGTGGTTTGCAGCGGGTGAGGGAGCACATCGGGGCCCAGCGCTGCTATGGCGGAGACCTGATGGGTGACAAGGCAGCCCGATGCCTTGCACAGGCTTCCCAATGCCTTGCACGGCATCGGGACCTGCCTTCTACGGGGGCCAAGGAGATCCAGCCCCAGACATTGTGTAATCACTAACTGGCAATGCATTAGATATAAGGACCCTCAAAAGTTGAAGTCCCAGAGTGGGACCGAAATAAATATTTATTTATTTCTAAAGCAAAAAAAAAGTGTGTTCAATAAAAAAAATAAAGTTTTAAGTAAAAAAAGAAAAAAATGCCCTATCCCCTGATTTTATAATAAAAAATAGGAAAAAAAAGGTAAAAACACACATTAGGTATAACCATGTCCGTAACGACCGTCTCTCTCTCTCTCTCTCTCTCTCTCTCTCTCTCTCTCTCTCTCTCTCTCTCTCTCTCTCTCTCTCTCTCTATATATATATATATATATATATATATATATATATATAGTACAGACCAAAAGTTTGGACACACCTTCTCATTCAATAAGATTTCTTTATTTTCAGGACTATGAGAATTGAGGATTCACACTGAAGGCATCAAAACTATGAATTAACACATGTGGAATTATATACATAACAAAAAAGTGTGAAACAACTGAAAATATGTCATATTCTAGGTTCTTCAAAGTAGCCACCTTTTGCTTTGATTACTGCTTTGCACACTCTTGGCATTCTCTTGATGAGCTTCAAGAGGTAGTCACCTGAAATGGTTTTCACTTCACAGGTGTGCCCTGTCAGGTTTAATAAGTGGGATTTCTTGCCTTCTAAATGGGGTTGGGACCATCAGTTGCGTTGTGGAGAAGTCAGGTGGATACACAGCTGATAGTCCTACTGAATAGACTGTTAGAATTTGTATTATGGCAAGAAAAAAGCAGCTAAGTAAAGAAAAACGAGTGGCCATCATTATTTTAAGAAGTTCAGTCAGTCAGAATAATTTGGAAAACTTTGAAAGTGTCCCCAAGTGCAGTCACAAAAACCATCAAGCACTACAAAGAAACTGGCTCACATGCGGACCGCCCAAGGAAAGGAAGACCAAGAGTCACCTCTGCTGCGGAGGATAAGTTCATCCGAGTCACCAGCCTCAGAAATCGCAGGTTAACAGCAGCTCAGATTAGAGACCAGGTCAATGCCACACAGAGTTCTAGCAGCAGACACATCTCTAGAACAACTGTTAAGAGGAGACTGTGTGAATGAGGCCTTCATGGTAGAATATCTGCTAGGAAACCACTGCTAAGGACAGGCAACAAGCAGAAGAGACTTGTTTCGGCTAAAGAACACAAGGAATGGACATTAGACCAGTGGAAATCTGTGCTTTGGTCTGATGAGTCCAAATTTGAGATCTTTGGTTCCAACCACCGTGTCTTTGTGCGACGCAGAAAAGGTGAACGGATGGACTCTACATGCCTGGTTCCCACCGTGAAGCATGAAGGAGGAGGTGTGATGGTGTGGGGGTGCTTTGCTGGTGACACTGTTGGGGATTTATTCAAAATTGAAGGCATACTGAACCAGCATGGCTACCACAGCATCTTGCAGCGGCATGCTATTCCATCCGGTTTGCGTTTAGTTGGACCATCATTTATTTTTCAACAGGACAATGACCCCAAACACACCTCTAGGCTGTGTAAGGGCTATTTGACCATGAAGGAGAGTGATGGGGTGCTGCGCCAGATGACCTGGCCTCCACAGTCACCGGCCCTGAACCCAATCGAGATGGTTTGGGGTAAGCTGGACCGCAGAGTGAAGGCAAAAGGGCCAACAAGTGCTAAGCATCTCTGGGAAATCCTTCAAGACTGTTGGAAGACCATTTCAGGTGACTACCTCTTGAAGCTCATCAAGGGAATGCCAAGAGTGTGCAAAGCAGTAATCAAAGCAAAAGGTGGCTACTTTGAAGAACCTAGAATATGACATATTTTCAGTTGTTTCACACTTTTTTGTTATGTATATAATTCCACATGTGTTAATTCATAGTTTTGATGCCTTCAGTGTGAATCTACAATTTTCATAGTCATGAAAATAAAGAAAACTCTTTGACTGAGAAGGTGTGTCCAAACTTTTGGTCTGTACTGTATATATCACTGTGAAACACTGTGTCAAAAAAAGCCATTTTTGTCACCTTACATCACAAAAACTGCAACACCAATCAATCAAAAAGGCGTATGCCCCCCAAAATGGTACTAATAAAACGTCACCTCATCCCGCCAAAAATGAGACCCTACCGCTCTCAGAACAAGGAAACACTAAAACATCATTTTTGGGTTTCAAATATGCTATTGTGTTAAAGGGAAATAAATTTAAAAAAGTATACATATTAGATATCGTCGTAACATGACCTAACCTCTCAGCTGAACACCATAAAAAAAAAACAATGCTGAAAAAAGCCATTTTTTGTCACCTTACAACACAAAAATTGCAAAACCAAGCGATCAAAAAGGCATATGCCCCCCAAAATAGTACCAATCAAGCCGTCACCTCATCCCGCCAAAAATTAGACCCTACCTAAGAAGACAGTTGTTCAAAAAATAAAAAAATATATATGACTCTCACACAATGAAGACCCTAAAATATGATTTATTTTTTTATTTATTTTTTGCTTCAAAACTGCTATTGTTAGTGTTAAAGTGAAATAAATTAAAAAGTAGACATATTAGGTATCGCCGCGTCTGTAACAACCAGCTCTATAACAATATCACATGACCTAACCCCCCAGCTGAACACCGTAAAATAAAAATTAAAACATTGCCAAAAAAAATCAATTTTTTGTCACCTAACATCACATCAAGTACACCACCAAGCGATCAAAAAGTCATATGCCCCCCAAAATAGTACCAATCAAACCGTCACCTCATCCCGCTAAAAATGAGACTACCTAAGGCTTCATACACACGACCGTTGTTGTGGTCCGCATCCGAGCCGCTTTTTTTTATTTTTGCGGCTCAGGTGCGGACCCATTCACTTCAGTGGGGCCGCAAAAGATGCAGACAGCACTACGTGTACTGTCCGCATCCGTTGCACCGTTCCGTGGCCCCGCAAAAAAATAATAATATAGCATGTCCTATACTTGTCCGTTTTCTCCGATAAGAATAGGCATTTCTACAATGGACCGCCCGTTCCGCAAATTGCGGAAGGCACACAGGTGGCTTTGTTTTTTGTGGATCCGCGGTTTGTGTACCGCAAAAAACGCACGGTCGTGTACATGAGGCCTAAGACAATTGATAAAAAAATTAAAAAGCTATGGCTCTCAGACTATGGAGACACTAAAACATTATTTTTTTTGGTTTCAAAAATGCTATTATTGTGTAAAACTTAAATAAATAAGAAAAAGTATACATTTTATAAATAAAAACTGCCAAAACAACCAATTTTTTGGTCACCTTGCCCCATAAAGTGTAATAATGAATGATCAAAAAATGGTACTAATAAAAACGTCAACGCTTCCTGCAAAAAACGAGCCCCTGCACAAGACGATCAGCAGAAAAATAAGGCGTTCAATGGAGACGCAAACATATTCTTTTTTTCAAAAATGCTTTATTATGTAAAACTGAAACAAACAAAGAAAGTAGACATATTTGATATCATTGCATCCGTAACAATCAGCTCTTTAAAAATAGCACATGATCTATGAATGTTATAAAAAATTAAAACGGTGCCAAAACAGCCATTTTTTGATTACCTTGCCTCACAAAAAAACTTACCGTATTTTTCGCCGTATAAGACGCACTTTTTCTTCCCCCAAAATGGGGGAGAAATGCCCCTGCGTCTTATACGGCGAATGCAGTCAGTTTTACATCGCTGGATGCGATGTAAAGCGAGCGGGGACTCGGGGAGGGACTGGGAGGAGGAGCTGGGGCCGGCAATAGCGGCGGGGCGGTGCAGTCACTGTACTAAAGGCCCGCCCCGCCGCTCCGGTGTACTAATAAAATGTCATATTCAATTAATGGTTACTAAATATGCCCCTTTATGCCTAATGGTACCTTAAATCCTAAGCGCATCCGTACAATGCAGGCCGGGCGGGCGGCAGCGTAACTCCCTGATGTCACGTGCCTGCACCGCCTACTTTATGAATGAAGCAGGCGGCGCAGGCAAGTGACGTCAGTGAGTGACGCGCCGCGCCGGCTGCCCGGCCTGCCGGCATTGTACTGAAGCGCTTAGGATTTAAGGTACTTTTAGGAATAAAGAGGCATATTTAATAACTATTAACTGAATAAGACATATTATATTAGTATACTGGAGCGGCGGGGGATCTGTGGATGGCACAGTTATGGGCTGGGAGGGTCTGTGGATGACACATGTATAACAGTGCCATCCACAGATCCCCCCCCCTGTAACAGTGCCAGCCACAGATCCCCCCATAACAGTGTCTGTCATCCACAGTTCCCTCATAACAGTGTCCGTCATCCACAGTTCCCCCCATAACAGTGTCCGTCATCCACAGATCCCCCCCCCATAAGTGTCCGTCATCTACAGATCCCCCCATAACAGTGTCAGTCATCCACAGATCCCCCCCATAACAGTGTCCGTCATCCACAGATCCCCCCATAACAGTGTCCGTCATCCACAGATCCCCCCATAACAGTGTCCGTCATCCACAGATCCCCAGTAATAGTGCCATCCACAGACCACCTAGTTCCAAACCCACAGCACACCTTTTGGTTAAAAATATTTTTTTTCTTATTTTCCTCCCCAAAAACCTAGGTGCGTCTTATACGCCGGTGCGTCTTATACGGCGAAAAATACGGTAATATAGAGCAATTAAAAATCATATGTACCCCAAAATAGTACCAATAAAACTGGCAACTTATCCCCTAATTTCCAAAATGGGGTCAATTTTTGGGAGTTTCTACTTTAAGGGTGCATCAGGGGGGCTTCAAAGGGGACATGGCATCTAAAAACCAGTCCTAAAACAATAAAATGACATTTACAAAATGATGCCAACATAAAGTAGCCATATGGGGAATGTTAATTGAACAATGCGAGTTTTTCTACATTTTTGGTAAATTTGGTATTTTTCATAAATAAAGGTGAAATATATTGACTCAAATTTATGACTATCATGAAGTACAAAGTGTCAATGAGTAAACAATCTCAGAATGGCTTGGATAAGTAAAAGTGTTCCAAAGCTATTACCACATAAAGTAAAACATGGCAGATTTGCAAAAAATGGCCTGGGCAGAGGGGCGAAAACTGGCCTGGTGTAGAAAGGGTTAAAGGCGTTGTGCACAGGTCTGATCTAGAGAGTATTCTGTTGTTTAGGCTTTATTCACACTGCTCCGATTGTATCCATAGCCTACAATAGACAGGTCACATGCCAAAAGTGTCCCATATCAGATATAGTGGCAAAGGTCTCCCTTTTCAACTGTATTGTATTTTGCAGTAAAACAGTATCACGTGTGAATACACCTCTGTGCCCTATCCACTTTCATTTGGGGCCATCAGTTTGAACTAATTTTTATTTAGTTGTATCTTTGCTTATAAGAAGGGTATACAGCAGAAGAAGTCTGCACATGTCAGCAGTAGCATTAGCACTTTCTTAGGATGCCAACTTTCTAGCAAGACAGCTTATCAAATTTCGTTCTGCCTAAACCTAGCCATGTGAACTGGATTCACACCTTTAGGTTGAAGCTGTTTCTGGTGCTGCTTCTGATGCAGTTTTTCAAAGCCATAATCAAGAGGGTTTACATTGGAGAGGAAGCCCATCGTTATTTACTTAATACATTTCCCTATTTCTGTACTCCTTCCTGGCTTTTCCTCAAAAACTGCATCAACACTGCACCAGGATCAACTGTATTAAACCAAGCATGCTCCCTGGTAGGGCTCAACATATCATTTGTGTTATACATCCATTTTTTGCAGATCCATTGTAAAAATGCCTGTTCTTATTCACAAAACGGACAAGAATAGGACATGTTCTATTGTTTTTGTGGAACGGACTTGCAGACATACGGATACAGAATGCACAGTAATTTCCGTTTTTTTGGGGGGCCTCATTGAAATGAATGGTTCCGCATACGGACCACAAAAAATAAAAATAAAGAACGGACATGAACAGAAAATACATTTGTGTGCATGAGCCCTTATACACAGGCATACTTACTATATGATTAGAAAGACATCACTAATATGTGTCAGCTTATAAGCATAGAAAACACATACTTTATTTCACATGTGCCCAATGTGTAGCGCATGCGCAGTGAAGGGGCATGTGCCTGATGCCACTGGAAATTAATTTGATCTTCATTTGCTATGCTTTGCAGACACTAACAGTAGGGATGAGTGAATCGACTTCAGTTAAAACATCCGAAGTTGATTCACATAAAACTTAGTTTCAATACTGTAAGGAGCGAGCTCTCTGTACAGTATTAGAATGTATTGGCTCCGATGAGCCGAAGTTTTTAGTTCTCGAAGTCTTACAAGACTTTGCATAATAACTTCATAAATTGATTTCTACTGTAAAAAACTATTTCCCGAAATGAAGTTTTATGCGAATCGACTAAGGATGTTTTATCCGAGGTCGATTCGCTCATCCCTAATTAACAGGTTTGATATAGGCAGGTTTGGAACTTTAAATTCCAACTGCATAACTGAATGCAGGCTTAGGACTACTCTCCCATGCATCACATGCCCAATTTTGAGTAAACGGTAAGATAAAGCAAGTGAATAGAAAGACAAAAAGGTCAGATTCAGCATCAGCATCTCTTATGCCCAGGGCTCAGATCAGTATTTCTAATGTATGTAGGCCTATTGGCAACGCTTGATTGTCTATTTATGTGATTTTGTTACTAGTTATGACTATTGGGACCATTGCATATGGTTGGATGCCGATTGGCATCATAAGGGTACTTTCACACTTGCGGCAGTGTTATCCGGTGGGCAGTTCCATCATCGGAACTGCCCGCCGGCTCCGCCGATCTGCCGCTGACTGAAAGCATTTGTGAGATGGATCCGGATGCGGATCCGGATGCGGATCCGTCTCACAAATGCATTGCAAGGACGGATCCGTCTCTCTGCTTGTCATGCGGACCTGCGCATGCCAGAACGACGGATCCAGCCTTCCGGTATTCTGAATGCCGCATCCGGCGCTAATACATTCCTATGGGAAAAAATGCCGGATCCGACGTTCAGGCATGTCTTCAGTTTTTTTCACTGGAGAGAAAACCGTAGCATGCTGCGGTTTTCTCTTTTGCCTGATCAGTCAAAACGACTGAACTGAAGACATCCTGATGCAAACTGAACGGATTACTCTCCATTCAGAATTCATGGGGATATGCCTGATCAGTTCTTTTCCGGTATAGAGCCCCTGTGACGGAACTCTATGCCGGAAAAGAAAAAACGCAAGTGTGAAAGTACCCAAAAACATTAATGTCACACTGTGCACTTTCCCTGACTTTGGGAGTTGGATGTCTAGCTGATGTGGGGTTCCATATGCTGCTTATATGTTTTTTATTATAATTTATGTTTTAATCATGTCTAAATAAAGATGAGATAATATGTGATATGTAGTTTAGTTTTTTGCGGAATATGTCATAGATTCATATCAAAAGTTTTGATCAGTGGGGGTCTGAGCTCTGAGACCCCCCATAGATCCCTAGTATGAGGGTAGAGGAGCGCTCGCATATTGCTACAGAGGACGGAATCGAGACAGGCCCATGTACTTCTATGTAGCCTGTTTTGTAGAGAGAGAACACAATATCCATGTGGTAGATACGTCAGAAATTTCAAAAGTTTTGATCAGTGGGGGTCCAATTGCTGAGATGCCCACTGATCAAACCTTTTGACATTTCTCTGACATATCAAATGTTTTGCGAAAAGCTAGTGACCATTTAGATAACATTTTTATGTTAAAGATTTTTTAAGAATTTTTGGTGATTTATTTAATAATTTTCCATGTCACTATCCATATATATATTTTTTTAAATCCTAAAAATGTGCTGTTTTCACACTGGACACTAAGATTACTATTAGGCCTCTTGCACACGACCGTATGTATTTTGCGGTCTGCAAAAAACGGATCCGCAAAAAAATACGAATGACATCCGTGTGCATTCCGTATTTTGCGGAACGGAACAGAACAGCAGGCCCTTCATAGAACAGTACTATCCTTGTCTGTAATGCCGACAATAATAGGACATTTTCTATTGTTTTTCGGAACGGAAATATAGACATACGGAAATGGAATGCACATGGAGTAACTTCATTTTTTTTGGGCGGACCCATTGAAGTGAATGGTTACGCATACGGGCCGGAAAAAAATAAACGGACACGGAAAGAAAATACCTTCGTGTGCAAAAGGCCTTTGGCACTAGTTCTTGGTCTGCACAGTTCATTTTTCAGACGTCATCCCCTTTCCATTACAGGTAGGATTATAATGGCATATATATATATGTATATATATATATATATATATATATATATATACTGTATATACACACAGGATCCATCATTCACAATAGTTGATCATTACATCTTATCTACTCATCCATGTCACAGTGACTCAAGGGGGTTGTGGCCGTGGAGCGGAGATCAGGTAAGTATGGTCACCATGGATCTAGCCACCTTGGGAAGGTCTGAAAAAAGCACAAGAAAGGTGGACATCCGTTTTAAGTGTTGTGAACAAATCTAGGAACAAAACCTCCATTGGAATTGTGCAAGTCACCCAAGCTTACAGAACTTACTTTGTGTGGGAACATAGCAATTAGGGATTCAGAAGTTACAGCAAAGCAGTGAAAGTAATAAAGCAATAGTAAGCTGTTTTACAGCTCTTCCTACTTGTGATTTTCGGTGCTGGGTAATCTTTGACATTACGAATGTCTTTGCTAACGACAAATCTTTTTACCGCTTCTTTTTCAGGTATAGACAGTTACAACTGGGTACAGAGGGAAAAATGTCTGAGCTTCTCCATCAGGCCAAGATTAAATCATTTGAGGCTGAACGTGCCCACATGGTATTGGAGGAGACCACGGACAACCTACAGAAATGCCAACTAGAGTGTGAGAAGTATCAGAAAAAGCTAGAGGTATGGGCTGAGAGTTTACTCTAGAATATTTTAGTCCCATTCTTATCTTTAGATCTCGGTTACATTCCATTTTTCTTAGCACCATCGTTATCATCACAAGATGATGACCTGATAAGACTTTCTGTTCCCACACTTGGGACATCTAAGCGCATGTCCGTGCTCTGTCATCTCTATATATTGTGATTTGTATTCTGTCCTTGCTTCACCTTCCTGCTCATAACCAGCATGAACTGTGTCTTTGTTGATTGGAGCATTTATTTCCTAATTTGAATTTCTCAGCAAATCTGCTGACATACCTCATACCTCAACGTTTCACTGCATATGTTCCAAGCAACTCAATGTATGTCTTAACATGTAGTTTAACTGTGTCGTTTCCGTCAGTCTTTACATGGTCCGTAACACAGACAACTGCTCGTTCGTTTAGTATGCTTCAGAGCTGTTCTCTATAATAATACAGTTTTTATCATAAAATCTACACATAAAAAAAGTGTTTCTCTCATAATTTATTGAAAAGCTGGTTATTCATTGGTGGGACAATCGTGTGAATAAAAAAAAAAAAATTGACATTGACCTTGTTTATACTGGTATACTAAGGGTTCTTGCACGTCATAGGCCTCATGTAGACCTTACCATGTAACATACAACCTGAAATTGTCTGCACTGAGATATAGCACCCACCAACACCAAAGGATCACTGCATGGATATCATTTCATATGTTCTTGTAGACAACTTTGTTAGTGATTTCTACAATGATGATCTTTGCATAGCAGTCTTTGAATGACCTTGTCTCGTGTTTTTAATTTTATTAGTGAGAAGTATGTAAAAGAGAGATAATTGCCCATATTACTAGTAATGTATTAAAGGGTTTCTGTCACCAGAATTAACCCCTATTAAACTAGCTGACATTAGTGCTAACGTCAGCTGAACCTAACTAGTCTATTCCCACTTTTATCTATGCCCCGTTACTCCAGAAGTATAACTTTTATAATATGGTAATTAGCCTCTAGGTGCAGGGGGGGTGTTGCCCCTGCACCTAGAGTCTCCGTTCTCCCACCTTTGGCCACGCCCGGCTACACTAGATTGACAGGGCCAGGCAGCCTTCACCTCCAACTGCCGGCCCTGTGCGCTGGGGAAATCTCGTGCCGTTCAGCATTCGGCGCAAGCGCCCTTCACTCACTGCGCCTGCACCGAAAACAGGGCCGGCAGTAGGAGACCAACGCTGCCTGGCCCTGTCAATATAGTGTAGCAGGGCGTGGCCAGAGGTTGGAGAACGGAGCTGCTAGGAGCAAGTGCAACACCCCCCTGCACGTAGAGGCTAAATTGCATATTATAAAAGTTATATATCTGGCGTAATGGGGGCATAGATAAAAGTAGGAATAGGCTAGTTAGGTTCAGCTGACATTAGCACATCACTAATGTCAGCTAGTGTAATAGGGTTAATTCTGGTGACAGGGCTGTATTTTACTGCTAGATTTAGCAGCTCACTCATCAGTGAAGAAGTTACATGAAGCGATCTCCTCCACAGTATGGGGACCAGCAATGGCTAATGTCATACCTCGTCCCTAAAAATAATCATTATTTGCCGGCGGCAGAACGTGATTAGACGGCAAACAATGATTTTTGGAACTGCACAAAAGACACCATTACCCGATGTACAAGCGTTTGCCCATTCATCGGCGGCACCTTTATACTGGCAGATCTTCGCGATGATCTGGGCGATCCTCGGCCAGTGTAATCTTAGACAATTCGTCAGTGACATAAAACTGATGACCTATCAGGAAAGGGGGGTGTAATTACACTGCACCGCAGCTACAATGGAGACAGTGTGCAGGTAAAGATTGAAGAGATCTCAGCACTCACACAAGCGCTATACCTCTTCAAACAGTTGTTTTAGCAAGGGTGCCGGCAGTCAGATCTGATATTGATGATCTATACTGACACCGCAAATTCCTTTAAGTTGATTTATCACAGCCTTAACACTGGCTGTATCACATAATAGTAGCTGATGCTGGATGGTAAATCTAGCTCACACCATTTATTTGTTGACTTAAAGGGGTTTTCTCACTTCTGCAAATGGTTAATACAAGGCACTTATTAATGTATTGTAATTGTCAAATTATACACTGCTTGGGGTTTCGACCAACCTGCAATCCAGCAACAGTGGCCTTGCTTGCACACTGTAGGAAAAAGCTCCAGCTTATACTCACTCCCACTGTCCCAGGCACCAGAGAGGCTGGCACCTTTTTCTGTAGTGTGTAAGCACAGCCACCGATTGCAGGGTGGTCGTAGCAAGCAGTGTATAATATGAAAAATGAATCCAGCCAGCAAAGCAGGCAATATGGACAATCACAATACATTACTAAGTGGTTTGTAGAAACTTTCTCTACATGATTAATGACATTTCCTGAAGTGAGACGACCCCTTTAATTTACTTTAAAAATGTGCCAACGTTTTGGCCCCTTTCCCTTGAAGCCACACCCTTTCTGCTAGTCCATGCCTTTTGTTAAAATATTGGCAAAAATTGTCTGAAAGTGGGACATTTAAAGCGACCGGCCAATCGCTTTAAATGCACACATTTGATGGGAACAAACAGCTTTCTGTCATCCAAGATGGCTGCACTGCTTCTCAGACCACCTGATGGTAGTCCAAAACACTTCCTGCTTGTCCAGACCTGCTATTGGATTGGTCAGCACTGCTCACAGGACCAGGGACAGCAAGAAGTTTGCTGGAATAGGAAAAGGCCAGTATGCATCAGGTAGTCTGAGGAGCAGTTTGGCCATCTTGGATAGCAGACAGAGGGCCCAGGAATTGTCAGATCAGCAACAGAGAAGATAAAAGATGGTGCAAGATAAGTGTTCTGTTCATACCCAGTTCATGTTAATTTTATCCTCTTGAAACGGAGGGTCGCATTAAAGGACATCTGTCAGCAGAAAGAACAGTATTAGCGTTGTGCCTAGTCTAGTTTTAATACATGTCCCCGTTACTGCAGAAAAATTACTTTTATTATATGCAAATTAGCCTTTAGGCGCAACCGGGGACATTGCTCCTGCTCCTAGAGACTCCGTTCTCCCACCTCTGTCTATGCCCTCCTAGACTTGATTGACAGGGCCAGGCAGTGTTCATGTCTTCCTGCCTGGCCCTGAGTGCGGGTGAAAGTTCACGCCTGCGCCGTTCCATTTAGTGAAGGAAGGATGCTCGCCAGCTTTCGACTTCCTTAATGTGCCTGTGCCGAATACATCACAGTACATCCAGAAGAAAACACCAGCCAGCATCACTCTGCAGAGAGTGTCTTCTTCTGGGCGTACTGTGACGTAAGGAAGTCGGCAGCAGACGAGCGTCCTTCTTTAACTACACCTGCGCTGTATACTAAGGAAGGAAGTGTTCCTTGCTGACAACCCGCTGTTTGCTCTTCCTCATACAGCTGCATTGTTTTTGGGCAGCAGATCGCTATTTAGACAGCACTATCTGCTGCCCGAAAACGATAATTTTTCTGTTAACGACGGTTTCATCCGATGAACGAGAGTTTCTCACGACTGATCGGCTGCACTTTTAGACGGCCAGATTCTTGGGAATGAGCATTTGCAGGAATGTTCATCCCTGATAATCTCCCCAATTTTTGGAATGTGTAAATGTACCATTATTTGTGTAGTGTTGCTATCTTATCTAAGCCTTCAGCAGTACAACAGAATTGTTATAAAAAGCCCAAGTTCCAATAATATGATACTATGACTGGCCATTCTGTCCCAGTCTGTACAGCAAAGCTGACAAATGGGCTGCAGAAAGACTTCAGAAAATGGTATTACAGGATTTTTCTATATGGATCATTACATAAATCGTCATTTGTTTATAAAAACCTCGAAATAAATCTGATAATATAGCGGGATCATTTTGTGATGATTTCTTCCCTTTAATCCTTTTTCCCATTATTTGTGTAGCATAGTGTTTCCCAGTCAGGCTTTCCAGGAACCTGGACAGGGTTCTTCAGAAGATCGAGCCATAACTTTTTGTCATGTTTACACATGGCAAAATGATTTCAGCTTGCCCAAAGCTACTTGACACGGAGGCAGGTAAAGATCAGAACCAGAATATAGGCTATAAACTCCACTCCAAATCTCTTTGAGATGAGAATATACAGTACAGACCAAAAGTTTGGACACACCTTCTCATTCAAAGAGTTTTCTTTATTTTCATGACTATGAAAATTGTAGATTCACACTGAAGGCATCAAAACTATGAATTAACACATGTGGAATTATATACATAACAAAAAAGCGTGCAACAACTGAAAATATGTCATATTCTAGGTTCTTCAAAGTAGCCACCTTTTGCTTTGATTACTGCTTTGCACACTCTTGGCATTCTCTTGATGAGCTTCAAGAGGTAGTCACCTGAAATGGTCTTCCAACAGTCTTGAAGGAGTTCCCAGAGATGCTTAGCACTTGTTGGCCCTTTTGCCTTCACTCTGCGGTCCAGCTCACCCCAAACCATCTCGATTGGGTTCAGGTCTGGTGACTGTGGAGGCCAGGTCATCTGGCGCAGCACCCCATCACTCTCCTTCATGGTCAAATAGCCCTTACACAGCCTGGAGGTGTGTTTGGAGTCATTGTCCTGTTGAAAAATAAATGATGGTCCAACTAAATGCAAACCGGATGGAATAGCATGCCGCTGCAAGATGCTGTGGTAGACATGCTGGTTAGGTATGCCTTCAATTTTGAATAAATCCCCAACAGTGTCACCAGCAAAGCACCATCACACCTCCTCCTCCATGCTTCACGGTGGGAACCAGGCATGTAGAGTCCATCTGTTCACCTTTTCTGCATCGCACAAAGACACGGTGGATGCAACTAAAGATCTCAAATTTAGACTCATCAGACCAAAGCACAGATTTCCACTGGTCTAATGTCCATTCCTTGTGTTCTTTAGCCCAAACAAGTCTCTTCTGCTTGTTGCCTGTCCTTAGCAGTGGTTTCCTAGCAGATATTCTACCATGAAGGCCTGATTCACACAGTCTCCTCTTAACAGTTGTTCTAGAGATGTGTCTGCTGCTAGAACTCTGTGTGGCATTGACCTGGTCTCTAAACTGAGCTGCTGTTAACCTGCGATTTCTGAGTCTGGTGACTCGGATGAACTTATCCTCCGCAGCAGAGGTGACTCTTGGTCTTCCTTTCCTGGGGCGGTCCGCATGTGAGCCAGTTTCTTTGTAGCGCTTGATGGTTTTTGTGACTGCACTTGGGGAGACTTTCAAAGTTTTCCCAATTTTTCGGACTGACTGACCTTCATTTCTTAAAGTAATGATGGCCACTCGTTTTTCTTTACTTAGCTGCTTTTTTCTTGCCATAATACAAATTCTAACAGTCTATTCAGTAGGACTATCAGCTGTGTATCCACCTGACTTCTCCACAACACAGCTGATGGTCCCAATCCCACTTATTAAACCTGACAGGGCACACCTGTGAAGTGAAAACCATTTCAGGTGACTACCTCTTGAAGCTCTACAAGAGAATGCCAAAGTGTGCAAAGCAGTAATCAAAGCAAAAGGTGGCTACTTTGAAGAACCTAGAATATGACATATTTTCAGTTGTTTCACACTTTTTTGTTATGTATATAATTCCACATGTGTTAATTCATAGTTTTGATGCCTTCAGTGTGAATCTACAATTTTCATAGTCATGAAAATAAAGAAAACTCTTTGAATGAGAAGGTGTGTCCAAACTTTTGGTCTGTACTGTATAGAGAGAGAGAGAGAGAGAGAGAGAGAGACGGTCGTTACGGACATGGTTATACCTAATGTGTGTTTTTACCTTTTTTTTCTATTTTTTATTATAAAATCAGGGGATAGGGCATTTTTTTCTTTTTTTACTTAAAACTTTATTTTTTTATTGAACACACTTTTTTTTGGCTTTAAAAATAAATAAATATTTATTTCGGTCCCACTCTGGGACTTCAACTTTTGAGGGTCCTTATATCTAATGCATTGCCTGGAAATAGGATTTTTCAGAAGTTCTTTCACGGCAATATCGTTAAGCCACTGGTATACCAATCAGTCCATGTCGCCCGCAGGGCTATTAAAGGGGTTATCACATGATTAATGTAAAAAAAGAAAATCATACATCATCTAGTACATGATAATCTCTTTCTAATAAAGCTAGAACCAGCCCTTTACATAGCGCGCTCCTGTGTGGGGATAGGAGGAGCTGGAGCGAGTATGTGGCAGCCTCTGTCATTCAGAATGGCAGGAGGCTCCTGCGTAGTAGTTTGTATGGAGCCCCTGCCTGTTGCATAGAAACATAGTCAATTTCTCATAGACTCCAATGCTAATGGGAACTTTAGAACTGGATCTGATATCGCTCGTGGCCATACAGAATCATTGTTTGTAGGCAGCAGAGCGTGTTTAGACAGCACAATCTTGCTGCCGGCAAACGCCAATTTAGATGCCGGCACAGACTATACAATTACCAGACAAACAAGCATTTCGTTCGTTCATTGGGTAATCGTAAGTAACAAGCACTCCTATGAACGCTCGTTAGCGATTATCTGGCGGATTCACGGCCTATGTAAAGGGCCCTTAAGATGTCAAAGGTGGAAAAGATCCTTTGTCCTCCTGGGAGATAGAGGTGTCTGGCAGTGGCTTATTCCCCTTCACCCATAAAGTTAAGAATGCACCTGCTTTTTATATGTTTTGATGTGTTTTAATGTTAAAATTCTGTATTTTTCTGTCCCAGGTTTTAACAAAAGAATTTTACGCTCTTCAAGCCTCCACAGAAAAGCGAGTTACAGAGTTACAGGCTCAGAATTCTGAGCAACGAGTTAGGCTAGAGACATATGAAAAGTTGGAGCTGGAATTGGATGAGGTCATAATTCAGACTGCGCAAAGTAAGTTTTCGTATTTTAGTTTTATTTTTATTCACCCCTGCATTCATATACACAGCGAGCAGATTAGAGAAATGACTATGCAATCTGTATATATTAGTTATGGCTGTCACAAAAAATGATGAAGCGTGATGAGTTAAACCTGCAGACTGCGCCATTCTTGTGAAAAGGCTGTCGGAAGCCCTGTTGGAATGCTGTGGAGCAAGTGTGAAGAGCATAAAGCTGGCGGTAGACAGTAGATTTCTATCTACAGATCTGGTTGACTTCCAGCCAGATCCCCAGCATTTGACTCAGTTTAGATACTTCTCCAGACCAGTGGTGCTGGATAGGTTTGGTAATGCCTGTGTATCGTTTTTAGGCACATGTAGCTTTCAGCTATCTATTCTGTAAGCCAAGCTCTACTCCTTGGTCTCCTTTTTCTAAACTTTTCTTGCAAATAGCACCGAAAATGAAGAACAGTAAATTACAGAAATCCTAATTATAAAATATACTCTAGGTAACAACATCTTTGATAACGAGGTTTGTTCACTTACGTTATTCTGCTCAGTCATAGGAAATAATGGTAGTGTCAGATCTGTCACAAGACGGACCCTTTGACTATAATGGAGTGTATTGGATTTCTGTAATTGTGTCTGTGATTTTACCGGACAAAATAACGTTGCATGCTGTGCTACGGTGACCATCATTTTTATGGTATAAGCCAGGGATGGCCAACCTGCGGCTCTCCAGCTGTTGTAAAACTATAACTCTCACCATGCCTAGCTGTAGGCAATCTGGGCATGCTGGGAGTTGTAGTTTTTCAACAGCTGGAGCGCCATAGGTTGGACAACCCTGGTATATGCAATCGAGGCTCTATCGGAGCCTTAAATGCCGATGCGAGCTACTTGGAGGGGGATGTAGTGATAGTTTACATGTGCATGTCTAAGTATCCCTCAAATAGCTGTTAGCTGAACTTGGCCAACAGCTATCCCTCCCCACTTCCCAATATACATACATGCTGGGTTCAGCCGAGTGTACGTGTGTTGTCAGTGGGGAGAAGGGCGGCTTATCTGCTTGTAAGACAAATCGTTCGGTTGGTTCTTCTCTCCCCAATATTATCAGTCAGGGTCTCCCCATGTAATTAGATTGTTGGCCGCCCTGTCAAAAAAGCAGGTACTTATGACAATACTCTAATGCAGGGGTGCGCAACCTTTTCTGTTTAAGGGGCAGACTGAAGGAATCCCAAGGGCCAAAAATAAAGGTTAAAATTGTATCTGAAATACTGTATTTATGGCATATTGTACATACAGTTTATACCATAAATGTCTGGTTAAACTTCCAGGATTCCCATCTAATGGGAGATTACATGGAAAATACATGTGAGCAGCCACAAGACATAGACATGTCTGTCACCAGTTGGTTGTGGGCCGCACAGAATGATATCGAGGGGGACGCAGGTTGTGCTCCCCTGCTCTAACATTTATAGGGACCTTAGGCAAGGCTGCCGTCCTGCAGCTGCTATCATATTAATAGAAATGAAAGACATAGTGATAGGGAACTTAGGTTGTTAGACCTATTGGGGACAGTGTGATGGTAATATCTGTAAAGCGCTACAGAATATTTCAGCGCTATATAATTGAGAAAAATAATAATAAAACAAAGTGCAACATTTTTTAGTATTAACTGTTTGGGGTGTATTATATTGTTTTATGTGAAGGTTTACACAGTAAAAGTTATTAAAAATGTAGTTAAAAGCCAAAGATTTTCTTTTTCTTCCCCCCTTTCACAGTGGAAGATGAAGCCGAAGCCGAAAGAGTTTTGTTTTCTTATGGATATGGAGCCAACGTCCCTACTACAGCTAAACGGAGGCTAAAGCAAAGGTAAAAGAACGTACATAAGCAAATGGCCAGGGTCTTGTAACTGTAAGAATGAGGTGACTAAAACAGTGGTGAAGCCTTCCAAACTCTTGCTTACGTGATGTTACGTGCAGTGTCTGAAAAGAGGTGGATATCTGCTTTATGTGCAGTTAAATATGATCCTGTTTATGTAAAGCAAGATCAGTTTTGCAACCTGATATCCACGTTGTCAGCAAAAAAATACATTTCTTCGTTACTTGTAGTCTAACACCACATATTTCTGTATTTTAAAATATGTGGCTATCCATGCATGAGATATGGAAAGTAGAAGACAGAGTTAAAGGGGTTGGCTCATCTGGGACATTGATGGTATATCGCTATGATATGCCATCAATGTTAAATAGGTGGGGTACCTGCTCCCATCTCCAGAATGGAGCCCCTGAAGTAAAGGAGAGCAAACTGCACATCCGTAGTGTGCTCTCCATTCATCGCTAGGAGAGTTCCAAAAATAGCCTAGCGAGTACACTCTGCTGTTTTCAGAAATCCCAGCAGTGAATCGAGAGTGCAGGGCAGCCATCCCTCCGTTTTACCACCATGGGAATGCCAGCTTGGCCATTTTTGGAATTCTCATAGTGGTGAATGGAGAGTGGCCACGTTGCTCTCCGTTCACTTCGGGTGCCCCATTTTGGAGATAGGAGCAGGTCCAAGAGGTGGTACCCGCAATCTTTCTAACATTGATGGCATATCCTAGCCAGATTGGTCAACAGTTTGACCCCTTCGCTATCAGCGCAATACATGTACGTTGCTGGTGGGGTCCTTAAGCATGTTGCCCACTCGCATGTGCAGCGGGCCCCATAGCTGACTGGTCTCTGCTGTTTCGAATCGCAGAGGCCCGCAGCTAATGTCGCGATTGGCAATATTGCCGATCGCAGACATTACAGCCTTTAGATGCTGTGTTTAAATGTGATAACTGCATCTAAGGGGTGAAAAACCTGGAAGTGTGCGATTCCGGGTTAAGACTGGTATCCCCATGTGGAGTTCGGGGATGTTGGTCATTGTTTCTAATAGGCTTGGGTCTCTCTGAAGAGACCCAGTGTATTGGAGCTGCAGTTGCTATGTTGGCCAGCAGGTGGCAGGCCAACATAGGAGATCAGCAATTAAAGAGGACCTTTCACTACTCTACAAACGAAAAACTAACTATACCTGTGGGCAGAGCGGCGCCCAGGGGTCCCCCTGCACTTACTAGCAAGTCTGGGCGCCGCTCCGTTCGCCCGGTATAGGCTCCGGTGCCTGCGCTCCCTCTGACTGTTTTCTTGTAGGAGGCGTGTCCCTTGCTGCACTGCTGGCCAATCGCAGCGCACAGCTCATAGCCTGGCTATGAGCTGTGCGCTGCGATTGGCCAGCAGTGCAGCAAGGGACACGCCTCCTACAAGAAAACAGTCAGAGGGAGCGCAGGCACCGGAGCCTATACCGGGCGAACGGAGCGGCGCCCAGACTTGCTAGTAAGTGCAGGGGGACCCCTGGGCGCCGCTCTGCCCACAGGTATAGTTAGTTTTTCGTTTGTAGAGTAGTGAAAGGTCCTCTTTAAAGAATACTATACTCCATATGGGAGTATTGTAATAGTCTCTAAAAAAATAAAAAATAATACAAATAAATAGTTTGTAGCCTCCTAGAGGGACCACAAATAAGTTACATCCTGGGCATCACCAGGTCTCAAAATGTGCTATTAAAATATATAAAAAAAAAATTTCTTAATACAGTGAATGGCATAATGGAAAAAAGTATCAAAATGGCCGATTCACCATTTTTTTTTTATTGCTTGTCTTACCCCCAAAAATTAAATAAAATGTGATCAAAAGACACACACACTCCAAAATGGTATCAATAAAAATTACAGATCATTACACCAGCTAGAATTGTTAAATCTTGGGAAAAAGAACTGACAATCCCAAATCTGCAGGACAAAATACTTTGGGGGATGGTTAGATATAAGAAAGGTACCAGCCAGCTTCGGGGCCCTAAGGGTAAGACTGCGTGTACACAAGACTATACATCATCAACACCAAATGAAATTTGTCGAGAAACACAATATAGAATTATACATAGGGCGATCTACAGTTTTCATGAATCATATAATGCAATACAACAGGACAGGATAACAATCCAAATCCTTATGGGAGGTTTTGGTAAAATGGGCCAAAGAAGTAATGAAGAGCGACGTACCATTAACATTGGAAACAATTTTATTTCATAATCACCCAGATAATACACCAATGACACAAATAACGCATATGAGCATACTCACAGCCAAAAGATGCTTATTACAACATTGGTTAAAATCTTCCAATTATATTGGATATAATAAACCAAATGAAAAGGTGTATGAGGTTGGAATTCCTGGCTACGGAACAAACAAAAGAGAAAATTATAAAAGGGCTCATGAAAAAGTGGGGGAACTTTATATCAAAAGTACTAGATAAAGAAGAAATTAAAACATTGATAAACCCATATAGATCAACATCTTGGTTCATGACAGAACAGTTAAAAGGCACACTGGGAAAGTTGGACCAGAACTGAGGGGTACATACAATTATAGTCAAACTATGACACAATAATAGGGTACACAAAACTTGGTGGCAAATACATAGGATGATTGGTGATGATGAGCGACAGAGATTGGGACACAGAAAGAGAGGGGTTGGTTAGATAAATAGGATTTGAAGTTGCACATTATCGTATGGTGTAATGTAAACAACCTGACTTTTCATATAATGCATATGAAAACTGTATCAATGGATCAATAATCTAATGATGTTTATGTCAAAATAAAACAATAAAGTTTTGTTTTAAAAATTACAGATCATCACACAACAAATGAGCCCCCACACAGCTCAGTAGACATAACTATAAAAAAAGTTTTTAATTCTTTTTTTCACTATTTACACATATAAAACTTATACATATGTGGTATTGTTGTAATTATACTGACACAGAGAATAAAAAGCACAGGTCAGTTTTGCCGCATAGGGAGCGCCGTAGGGACAAAACCCATAAAACTGTGGAGGAATTGCATTTTTATTTTTTTTTTGCAATTCCACCCCATTTTTAAAAAAAATATTCCGCTTCCCACTACATTGTATGCCATATTAAATGGTGGCATTAGAGAGTACAACTTGCCCCGCAAAAAGCAAGCCCTCATATGGATATGTGAATGGAAAAATAAAAAATGTTATGGCTCCAGGAAGTCAGGGAAGAAAAATCTAAACGCTAAAATGTAAAACCTCCGGTATCCAAAGGGTTAAATATTTCATATTTATATTGTAAAGCTACAAGTAGATTTTTGCACGTTGTTTCAAAGGGACTTGCGCTCTGATTGTTTTTCGATATAATTGGAGCCTGCATTTTTTTCCATCAAGCAGAACATTTTTCCCATCCCCACACAGCAGTGAGGATTGCTGCATGTAGCTAACAGGCAATCATCGGGAATGAAGGTTCCCAAGAAAGTTTGGTCTCAATCATAGCCCCGTGGTGTCGACCTGTGTAAATGGGATTGCCAGGATCTGAAGGAAGTTTGCAGAGCGTTGTGATATAGTTATGGTCAGAATAACTGGTTTAGGGTGCATTCACACGACCGTATAAATGGATCCGCATCCGTTGTTCCGTGGCCCCGCAAAAAAGATAGAGCATGTCCTATTCTTGTCCGCAGCCACGGACAAGCTTAGGCATTCTCTATATAGCGCTGGCCATGTGCGGTCCGCAAATTGTGGAACACACACAGCCGGTATCCGTGTTTTGCGGACTGCAAAACGCTTACGGTCATGTGAATGCACCCTTAGCTGTAGATTGATGAGTGGTGGAAATTTAGCGCAAGCATGGGAAATTATAAATAATAAGGAGGTAAAGTTTTATATATTGCTAAATCATATATCAATTAGTCTAAAAAATTCTGCAACTTGTTTTTTAAATTGAGTATGATCTGCTCATTGCAATCTACCACCTCTTCCAGATGAGACTGATCCAATGGAATAAAAACCAGTTGTACACTTGTTCTCCCAGTGTTCCCTGTGCTCATTGTGTAGCTACGCTTCAGCCTTCATGCTGCTAATGGGCTTGTCAGTCTGAGCCTCATAACTTTCATTACCTGTTTGCTCTGCTGCAGCCATGCTAGCTTTACTGTTTTTACAAGGCCTTTTTGGTCTGGTGGCCTCTCATCTTCTCTATTTGTCCATCATCACTTTGCGTTCAGCTAATTTAGAAGTAGCTAATGCATGGTGCCGTGTAACATTCCTCGAGGAGCACACTTTCTCTAACCTCAATGTCCGCTTCAAAATACAGGTGCATCTAGTAGTTTGGTAGTTGGGAAGATGAGCCTCATATATAGTGTAGGCTTATGTAGAAGGAAATGGAGGGAGCACAATTTTGGACTAAGCTACACAGCAGATGATTTGATTAGACCAAAATCTCAGCATGATCTTTCTTAAAGGGTTCCACAGATTTTAAAAAATGCTAAATAGCTAAAGTGTTTAAAAGGTGTTAAGTTATAGTTACATGGTTGTGTGCCGGATACCACTGAGACCAGTGTCCATATGCGGTATACAGAGCGTTGGCATTGTATTCAAAAACATTAGGGCGTGGCTGCAGTGGCAGGGAAAATCAGGGCGGCAGCACTGGAGCTCAGGGGGTTTGAAGCAGTAATTGTAATAAACATTTTCCCTGCCATTTTTTTTATTTATTTTATTTTTTATAAACCTCTGACACCTTCTTTAATATGCATTAGATTGATGTCAGCTGAAGCAGGCAACCATCTAATTTGTATGGGGACCTCCCAGCTTTCCGCAGCAGCAGGTGGCAGGGGACAAAAAGATCGGCCAGTTGGGTGTTATCATGCCCATTGCTTTTGTTCTCAGCGGAGCTCAGGGTGCATGTGTATGCTGGTTTAGGAGGGATAGTTGTAGGCTGAACCATAGTTCATGCCTAGCATTAGGATGCAATTAAAATTGCCCAGTCCATCACATAAAAGTTTGGACGTTCTCAGTATCACTCTTTTGTTATTTCCTGGCTATAGTTCGCAAACTGCTATTTGTCTGCTGATAGTAGTGATACATCCATATATCTGGACCATATGCAGAGTTGACAGTCCATACAGTACATATTTATTGCCCAGCACATATGCAGTAGCTCACAAAAGTGAGTGCACCCCTCACATTTATGTAAATATTTTATTATATCTTTGCATGGGACAACACTGAAGATATGACCCTTTGATACAATGTAAAGTATTCAGTGTATGGCTTGTATAACAGTGTAAATTTGGTGTCCCCTCAAAATAACTCAACACACAGCCATTAATGTCTAAACCACTGGCAACAAAAGTGAGTACACCCCTAAGTGAAAATGGCCGAATTGTGCCCAATTAGCTATTTTTCCTTCCCAGTGTCATGTGATTCGTTAGTGTTACAAGGTCTCAGGTGTGAATGAGGAGCAGGTGTGTTAAATTTGGTGTTATCGCTCTCACACTCTCTCATACTGGTCACTGGAAGTTCAGCTTGGTACCTCATGGCAAAGAACTCTCTGAGGATCTGAAAAAAGAATTGTTCCTCTACTGTACATAAAGATGTTCTAGGCCAGTGATGGTGAAACTACAACTCCAAGCATGCTCCAATAATTTCTATAGGAAGATTGCCAGAAGATTGCTGACGGTGACCAAGACCATACAACTGTTTAACAAGACAGGTTCCACTTATAACAGGTCTCGCCTTGGTCGGCCAAAGAAGTTGAGTGCACGTGCTCAGCGTCCTATCCAGCGGTCGTCTTTTCAAAATAGACCTGTGAGTGCTGCCAGCATTGCTGCAGAGGTTAAATGGGTGGGGGGGCAGCCTGTCAGTGCTCAGACTATACCCTGACCATACACTGCATCAAATTGGTCTGCATGGCTGTCATCCCAGAAGGAAATTTCTTCTAAAGATGATGCACAAGAAAGCCTGCAAACAGTTTGCTGAAAGCAAGCAGACTACAGACATGGATTACTGGAACCATGTCCTGTGGTCTGATGAGACCAAGATAAACCTATTTGGTTCAGATGGTGTCAAGTGTGTGTGAGGAGTACAAAGACAAGTGTATCTTGCCTACAGTCAAGCATGATGATGGGAGTGTCAAGGTTTGGGGCTGCATGAGTGCTGCTTACTGTGGGGAGCTACAGTTCATTGAGGGAACTATGAATGCCAACATGTACTGTTACATACTGAAGCGGAGCATGATCCCCTCCCTTTGGAAACTGGACAGCAGGGCAGTATTCCAACCTGATAATGACCCCAAACACACCTCCAAGATGACCACTGCCTTGCTACAGAAACTGAGGGTAAAGGTGCTGGACTGGCCAAGCATGTCTCCAGACCTAAACCCTATTGAGCATCTGTGGGGCCTCCTCAAATGGAAGTTGAAGGAGCGTGAGGACTCTAACATCCACCAGCTCCGTAATGTCGTCATGGATGAGTGGAAGAGGATTCCAGTAGCAACCTATGAAGCTTTAGTGAACTCCATGCCCAAGAGAGTTAAGGCAGTGCTGGAAAATAATGATGGCCGCACAAAATATTGACACTATGTGTCCCCATAGTGTCAATATTTTGTGCGGCCATCATTATTTTCCAGCACTGCCTTAACTCTCTTGGGCATGGAGTTCACTAAAGCTTCATAGGTTGCTACTGGAATCCTCTTCCACTCATCCATGACGACATTACGGAGCTGGTGGATGTTGGAGTCCTCACGCTTTTGGCCATTTTCACCTCCAGTGTCCAGTATGAAAGCGATAACACCAAATTTAACACACCTGTTCAAAGGGTCATATCTTCAGTGTTGTCCCATGAAATATTTACAAAAATGTGAGGGGTGTATTCACATTTGCCAGATACTGTATGCTAACATCATGCTGTTATCGTGTGTGCAGGCATCACCATGTGCTTCACTCCTCTTGTTCCAGTCTCATTTTTGTGTGTTTTCCTCTACTTTCACATGTGCCTTAATAATTTATCAGCCATAGAAAACATGGTTTCCTTTCTGTCCTTTCTTGTTTCTACAGGAAAGCCTTTGGCTGGCGCTCGTGCCATGAGTCAGCACCTGGCAGTAGTGCTAGTTTATGCCCAGGAAGCACAACCAACCACTGAATCTGACTAGATTTGTAAAGTAAAGCAGTAAGCCGCAGTATTCTGCCAGACATCTGCAGAAGCCGTATCTATTAAACCACAAGTTCTTACAAAGGGCATTTGCTGCTCCATCTGCGCTCAACACCAGGAATACACAATATCCTGTGTGCAAGGTGTTCTTACGTCGTCTATACACTATCTTACAGTGGAAATTGTTACTACCAGAATTACAGGTTGTCATCTCACAGGACTGTGTGGGTGTCCTGGTATTTCAGACATGAGACGGATATCTTTATGACTTTTTAACTGTACCGCCAGTTATATACTGATCATAGTGCAGGAATGTGAACAGTCTTCTATATAACTTTTATAGCAGAGTTTGCTTTTACATCCCAGCAGCGGTACATACTGTGGGCTATATATAACGTATGTATTATGTTCACTAAGAGACGCTAATGCCCTGTCCTGTATACAGCTGGCACTGTAGAATTGCTTCAGATCTTACAGTGCTGCCCCTCTACTGGAATATAGAAACCTAGGTGGCATGGCAGGACAACCGGTTTCCTAATGCCTGGATGGATAGGAGCAGCCCGCCGTATGGGACCGGTACACTCTGCCCCCTTCCCCCCTATAATTTATATAATCCTCATTTCTTGGCAGCAGTTGAGAGAAGCTACAAATCGGATCTTGTGTTGTGGATGACCTGTCCTACATTTCCAGGAATGGGCACTGTGTATTGCATACTTTTACCATAGATTATAGCTGAATGCTGGGAGGGGGCTCAACAAGAAGGCATTTTCTGACCAGGTTATTGTCAAGGGACCCTTCCAACAAGTAGTGATTGCCCAGGGTGGACAATCCTCTTAGCTGTAATTTTATAACATATTTCTTGTTCCTTTATGGCTCCTATCTCCCGTTCTTGGCTGTGGTCACATGACCATGCCCATGCAGCTCTTATGTCCTGTGATGTGTTATGTCCATGGGCAGTGATAGTCAGTCAGGAGAGTCCAAATTGGGGGAAAAAAGTGCATAAGATGTACATGATGTAAGCAACTACATGTGCATAACTGTTAAAAATCATAGTAATCCTGAAAAACTCCTGTAATAGTTCTGTAGGTCCTACTTAGATTGGAGACTGCCACTTTGCATGGAATAATATGTTTTTTCATATACATTTACAATTTAAAGAGGTTTTTCAGGACTTGCTTATTGATGACCTATCCTTAAGATAGGTCTTCAATATCAGATTGGTGAGGACGGTTGAGGCCCCATCACTACACAGTTTAGTCCACCTTGTAATAGATGTGGCTGGTTACTTCAGGTATGTGTTTATAGAGGTATAGGACTAGGACTGCATTCATGAGGGTAATGTGCTTTCTAAAGTTTGGTACAGGGCGGTAGCTTTTTCCCCCTATTATTTAGAAATTAGAGTCCATATTTAAATTGACATGATGACTCTTATTTGGGTTCAGCAGTTTTCTCAGAGATATCTTTAGTAAGATGTCTGAAAATCTAGAGTCACGTTGTGTTTCAGTTCTTCTCCATGTGCTTTTCTTTCAGTTGCATTTGATAGCAGGAGCTTTAGCTTTCATTTTCATTGCTAATGTAGACTTCTTTGTATTCACTTCTTTACTGAAAGTTGAGGACATGTTGGACTTAATAACGTTAATTTAAACATTACAGAAAAACTTGATGAAACTTGAAAAGTATCGGCGTAATGTTTTTATTTCACTTGAGGCTCATCTTGAAAGAACAAAACAAGATTTTCTGGTTGTACATTTCTTGTCCTGACATTTCACCTCCTGTTATTAGCATTCATTATTAAGCTTTTCAAAGCAAATGAAGTGAAGATACATATTGTGCTCAGCGCTCAATTCTTGACATAATGGTTTAGGTTTAAGCCTTTTTTCTCTGCTTGCTTTGTACACCTTTGTAATGGTGGTGAATGTGTTTGCTTTGTCAAGGTTTTGTGAATTCAGTTGCAAAGAAACTGGTCACATAGATTCTTTCAACGTGCCTTGCACAGCTCCCTCCTTACAGGTGTCTGAAGAAATGTGCACATGTAGTGGTCATATATGTCTTATCTGTAGGCACTGGAACGTGTCTCGAGCCTTGTGATTTGGTGTGCTCGCAGAAGACGGTCCCTATCCATTTGTACTATTAGTTCTTATGGGTATCAAATAGTAGACCCCCTCCTTGATCCAGAATGCTCTGCTATACTTCAGTTGCCTAAGTAACACTACATTTCCCCTCCAGTAGATGCTTCATTGGAAATGTTTCACGGGGAGCCACTTCATTTCCAATGTCAAATTCAGCTGTTTGCTAAGGTTTATTGAGAGGTGGAGCCTTTGAAAACCACTGACCTCCGTTTCAGCTATAATTTGAAAGGGGTTGTCTGTGGTGAAACAGCCCTTAAAGGAGTTTTCTGAGACTTTTTAACTGATGACCTATCCTCTGGATAGGCCATTAGTATCTGATTGGTAGGGGTCTGACACCCAGTACCCCCTCACAGGTTTGCCAACCGTCCAGAAACTTCTGGACAGACCGTAAAAATAGGCAACTTTTTTCCTCTGTCCGTGAAAGAAATAGGTGTCCGTGATTTTTTTCAGGCTGATGATACTTGACTAGATTATTTTGGTGGTAATTATCATCATTTTACAGCTCACAGTAAATGCTGGTAATGAGTTCTTATCAGTATATTGAGCTGTCGACATGTATTACTTAAAAGCGTTCTCATTCATTATGGTTTTCCAATTTGTCCGTAACAAATGTTGGCCGTTCGTGATTTTGGGATAAGTTGTCCAGAAAAAAAATTCTGGTTGGCAACCCTGCCCCCGAAGATCAGCTGTTTGAGAAGGCACCAGTGCTACAGTGGCAGTCCTGGGTGGCTGACCCCCACCGATCAGATACTGTTGACCTATTCTATGTGTTGTAAAGCCCCTTTAAATATTTCCCCTGTTTACAGATGTGGATACAATATTCTATGACTGGAACCATGAAGGCAATACAGTGGTCCCTCAAGTTTCAATATTAATTGGTTCCAGGAAAACCATTGTAAGTTGAGTAATTAGTTCCAAAGCCCCAAAAATGTCATCCAAGATACGAGAAAATCAAGATTTAAGAAAAATAAGCAGAAACCGAGACAGATAAAACAAGTTCTTAAATATAACAGTCAGGAATAGTTGCTAACTAACAACTAATACAGCTCTTTCACCAGAGAAGTGGCCTTGAGTCTAGTTTAAACTTACGATGGGTCAGAAAAGACCATTGTATGTTGAAAATATTGTATCCTGAGGCCATTGTATCTTGAGGGACCACTGTATATTAATGTTATATTCAATATTAGGGAAAGCAAACAAGAGGTCGCTACAAGTGAATACTCCTTGATCTGATTTTCAGGTACGTAGAAAAGAACTTTGACTTTCTACCTGCCTGTCTGGTTACATCTCAACCAGCTCATGCCACATCATTTTCTTAAAGGGTTTAGCAGTAACATCCTTTAATATAATAATTTATGAAGGTAGCTGCAATTTTGTATTTCTTTAATCTTCATTGCTCCCATCTTCCGGTCTGGGCTGTGGTCACATGATCATGTCCATGCAGCACTCTCTTATTTTGCTATGATATTATGTTCATGGATAAATCAAACCAGTAATAGGGTCTGTGATAGGGGGAGTCTGTGTAACTAGCTGGGCGTTATTAGCGGCGGTGCTGGAGCTGTGGCAGAGGATGGGGAAATGCATCATGGGTTTGGTTGGATACAGCAACAGGAAAAGCTACATACTGGATGGAAACTAGAGTAATTTGTCTACATAGTGAAGGAGGGCCCACATTGAAAAAAAAAACATGGGGAAGGTGTACATGAGGTAAGCAACTACATGAGTATAACTGTTAAAAAACACAGTAATCCTGGGATAACCTTTGAGGTAGTCTAGTGACATGAACCTTTTTCTTTCTGTGTTAGTTTGTGTTATAATGAATCTGTCCATGGTGACAGACCACTGTGGTGTTTCGATCTAAGATGATGATGATGTTAGGCTACTTTCACACTAGCATTAATATTTTCCGGTATTGAGATCCATCATAGGGTCTCAATACCGGAAAAAAAATGCTTCCGTTTGTCCCCATTCATTGTCAATGGGGACAAAACGTAACTGAACAGAACGGAATGCTCCAAAATGCATTCTGTTCCGTTCTTATACCGGAGAGCAAACCACAGCAAACCGTGACGAGATCCTGAGGCCCATTGTTGTGCCATTCATGCACGACCATCACCAGATACTAACTGGTTTTCTGACACCAGAAATAACCTTTTTGCGCCACAATCTGCACCATAAATATGCCTAATATAAGAGTATTTCTGGATAGTAAATGACCCCAATAGTTTTTGTTTTTCACATTTTATTATTTTTACGCAATAGGTCATCAATATCAGATTGGAAGGGGTCCGACACCTGGCACCCCCGCCCATCAGCTGTATGAGCAGACGGTGTGCACGTGCTGTCTCCCTTCTCTCTTCCTGTCCGCTGCTGTGGTCTATGGTCTTTACCGTATCTTCATGCAGCTGATGGGCAGGGGTGCCAGGTGTCGGACCCCTGCTGATCTGATATTGATGACCTAGCCTGAGAATAGGTCATCAATAGTAAAAGCCTGGACAACCCCTTTAAGCCATTTATTTTTAATCATTGGGTGTCTGACAACTGATCAGCACAATGAAGGGGTGCCATGGTGCTGTGCCTGGTAATGCAGCTTAGTACTATTCACTTAAATAGAAGTAATCTGCAGCACCCAGGCACAGTTGCCCATACAAATAAGCCACCATGCCAGTGTAAACAATGGGTCATGCCATTCATTGTGTTCATTCTCAGAATAGACCATAAAAGTCCCGGAAAACCCCTTGAAGAGAGCCTGTTAAAGAGGACCTGTAACCTCTCCTGACATGTCTGGTTTAGTAACTACTTGTATTCCCCATGTACTAACAGTTCTGGAGCCACTATAACTGTGGTGTTCTGTTCCACTTATGTTCCTCAGCTATTTATGAATGAATTGCCAATTGGGTATTACTAGTTGGGACTGTTTGCCTGTACAGTTTAAAGGGCCCTTTACACGGGCCGAGACTCCTGCAGATAATCACTAACGAGTGTTCAAAAAAACAATTGTTCGTATTTATCTGGCGGTGTAAATGCACCGCCGATTACTCGATGAACGAGAGAAATGCTTGTTCAGTAACAGATCATTTGTGCGGTCAAAAATTATGGTTTGCCCACAGCAGATCGTGTTGTGTAAACAGCGTCTGCTGCCGGCAAATAATGAGTCCCCATTATGTGGAGGAGATCGCTGCATGTAAATGCAGCATTCTCCTCCACCAGTGAGCAGGCAATTGTCGGGAAGGAACGCTTTCTTCCTGACAATCTGCTGCTGTATTGTCCCGTGTAAGGGTCCATTCACACGTCTGCAATTTGGACCCATTCATTTCTATGGGGCAGCACGATGTGTTGCCCGGACCTGGAATTGTGGATCCATATATCCGGGTCCGCAATTCCGATCCCGAAAAAAATAGAACAAGTCTTATTCTTGTCCGCAATTGCGGACAAGAATAGGCATTTTCTATTAAGTGCCGGCGATGTGTGGTCCACAAAATGCAGAACGCACATCGCCGATGTCCGTGTTTTGCGGATCCACGGATTTGTAGATCCACAAAACACACATGGACGTGTGAATGGACCCTAAAAGAACCTTAACACTGCCAGCAGTGATTGCATCTTGTTCATTTTGTTGCCTGTGTAAAATGCAGCAGATTTTCCACCAGAAATTTCACAGCTGAAAATTAGCAGCATATACCCCCTGTGGCCTTACCCTTAGACTTTCAGGCATTTTAAATTCCTATTATTGACATTCATTAACATTTTCTAACATAGGTGCTTCTATAAGACTAGAGGGGTTCCCAGTGTATATTGCAACTAGAAGTGATTATTTCAGAAGACTTAAAGGTAGGCAGACAATGTCACAGAGCAGCAGGAAATGCTAGCAGAATGCTTGGGTGTATAGGGAGAGGAATTACCAGTAGAAAGAGGGAGGTGCTCATGCCGCTCTACAGAGCACTAGTGAGACCTCATTTGGAGTATTGTGCTCAGTACTGGAGACCATATCTCCAGAAGGATATTGATACTTTGGAGAGAGTTCAGAGAAGAGCTACTAAACTGGTACATGGATTGCAGGATAAAACTTACCAGAAAAGATTAAAGGACCTTAACATGTATAGCTTGGAAGAAAGACGAGACAGAGGGGATATGATAGAAACTTTTAAATACATAAAGGGAATCAACAAGGTAAAAGAGGAAAGAATATTTAAAGAAGAAAAACTGCTACAAGAGGACTTAGTTTTAAATTAGAGGGGCAAAGGTTTAAAAGTAATATCAGGAAGTATTACTTTACTGAGAGAGTAGTGGATGCATGGAATAGCCTTCCTGCAGAAGTGGTAGCTGCAAATACAGTGGAGGAGTTTAAGCATGCATGGGATAGGCATAAGGCCATCCTTCATATAAGATTGGGCCAGGGGCTATCCATAGTATTTAGTATATTGGGCAGACTAGATGGGCCAAATGGTTCTTATCTGCCGACACATTCTATGTTTCTATTAGTAGACTAGGTACTGTATAAAACATTGACATACACAGCACAGACAGTCCAAGTGTGTACAAGTATTTTCTTACCGCAACCCCTTAAGGACCCGCGCCTACATGTACAATGCTGGTGGATGTGACTTAAGGACCAGCGCCGTACATGTACGGCGGGCTGATCGGGCGGGTGTCAGGACCTGCGCCCACCCGGTCAGCGGCACGGGTCCGACGGTCACTGATATCCGAGCCCCTGCTGTATGAAAACACAGATGCTGGCGCATTAACCCTCGCAGTGCCGAGGGTTAATGCGCTGACCGCAGCACGTGTGGGATCCTGCCGGGTGCCAGGTGGCCATCGGGTCCCCGCGCTGCTGTGACGGGGACCCAATGGCAGGAAAGGCAGCCTATGCATTCCTTTGGCATCATGGCTGCCTTCTGTAGCCATATTAAGTATCGCCGCGTCCGTATCGACCGGCTCCGTAAAAATATCACATGACCTAACACCGTCAAAAAAATAAAATAAAAACTGCTAAAAAAAACATTTTTCTGTCACCTTACAACACTACAACACTAAAAGTGCAACACCAAGCGATCAAAAAGGCGTATGCCCCCCAAAATAGTACCAATCTGGGAGGCGCATGCGCGTAGCCGGAGGAGAAAGACATGCTTCTCTGAGCTCCGTGTCACGGGCTGTGAATTTCCCCTCATAAGCGCCGTCATATCTGCTCCACAAGCCTCCATACTTCGCATCAAGCTGCATGAGGATGTCCCGCCACAGAGGGAAGACGAGGATGGAAAATACACCGACTCCTTCACAGACATTACCAGAACTTTTCAGAAGTGCCGGGAGAGCAGCAATGGCGGATCCCCCTCAAGCTCTGTCAAGCCCCGCCTCCTCCACTGCCAGTGGAGCCATCTCGGAGCCTCGAGACCAGCAGCCAGGTCAGACAGAGCTCTTTAACAACATCTCGTCTCTGTTCCATACGGAGCTCTCACAAGCAGTCGCCGAATTCACACGCCAGATACATGATCTGGGGCAACAGGTCTCGGACCTAGAATCCCGGTCGGATGACCTAGCGGACGCGCTTGGGGCAGACAGAACGGACATTGACGCGCACACAGCGCAGCTAGAGGCACTTGAACTCAAGATCGAGGATCTCGAGAATAGATCCCGCAGAGGTAACCTCCGGGTGAGAGGTCTGCCGGAATCATACACGGATTTGCCTGCCGCCATGACAGCGCTATTCACCGCCCTGCTTCCACAGGAGGACCATGGCCGCCTGAAAATGGACAGAGTCCACAGGGCCTTAGGCAAACCACGCTCCAATGACCTGCCAAGGGATGTCATTCTGAAATTTCACCACCCTGAGGTCAGGGATATGATCCTAACAGCTGCCAGAAACATCCCTGAATTACCGGGCCTTCCAGCATCCGTGCATCTTTATGCAGATTTGGCGCCATCAACCCTCCGACGTCGCCGCGAAATGCGGCCTGTCACCCAAGCGTTACAGAGGGCGCAAGTCAAGTACAGATGGGGCTTCCCCTTTACACTCTCCTTCCAGATTAACTCCAGGTCCCACGTAATCCGCTCATTATCGGAAGGACTGGAGACCTTGCAAAGGGCAGGCATACCGCATGACCCAAGAGATGGACCAGAGCCGGCCCCCGCAACTCCAAGACCAGCTAGAGTTTGGACCACAGTTGCTCCAACCCCCGGTTCCGTGAGTCGTTCTCCTAGACCCTGATCAATATGGGTCGAGATAACCTCTTACCCTGCAGAGCTGAACTTATTGATCTACTGTTTTTGAGGGCTACTACTACTTATGTTCTGTTAGGCCCTGATTTATTCATATGATGTAGTCACTTCCCGGTTGACATAAATCATACGGGGTTGCCCGCGTCGGCTATATAACTGTTTTTACCCTACTTTGGAGTCCAACTCCAGGGACACGGCCCCGTGGACTTCCATGTTGCCTCACCTCAGTGGGTTGATGGAGACAGAGATTCGCGCCATTTTTGGGCGAAATCCCCCCTCATCCAACCTGTCAATGTTCACTGACTTGAGTCAGTCTATGTTCAAATTCCTACTTGTTTTACTGTTTAGTTTTTATGTTATGGATCAACCATTTCACAGTATAGACGAGAACTTATCTACAGGAGTGAAGGGGTGTGTGGGGTACCTGAACCAGAGAACGTTAATCCTTCTAGCATACATACGACCCCCTTAAAGGTCACGGACCATGTATAAAGTTCTCTCACATAATGTAAGGGGCTTAAACTCCCCTAGGAAGCGAAAGATGGCGCTTGCAGTTTATTTGAACATAAGCCAGACGTTCTCTGCCTTCAGGAGTCTCACTATACACCAGGGTCACACCCGAAGTTTTTCCACCCACAATACTCTAGATTCTTTTCTTCCACATTCCACTCAAAAAGTAGGGGTGTAATAACACTATTAAGGAATTCCTTCCCCATGACAGTTGCACAAACAATCCTCGATCCTAATGGGAGATTTGTCATTTTACTAGGAACATTCCAGGAGGAAACTCTATGTCTAGTCAATGTGTATGCACCTAATGAGGACCCTATCTCATTCTTTAGCGAGATGGGCTCCGTCATTGAGTCACTTACATTCCATAAGATTATTTGGTGCAGTGATTTTAATTTTACTATTAACCCTATATTGGATCACTCTTCCCCTCCCACTCAAACGCGCTCGCGCACTCAGGACATCGAAATCCGCAAGGTTTTTGAATCGATAAATATAGCAGACACATGGAGGGAGCACAACGGGTCGCAGAGGAGTTACACCTATTACTCGCCCATGCATCGACTATATACAAGGATTGATATGATCCTCTCCTCCGTGTGTCTCCTTCCATTTATCTCTTATTCAAGGCATATCCCTTCCTCCTGGTCTGACCACGATATAGTGTTAGCTGAAATAGATTGCCCAGGCCGAACAACTGGGCAATCTATAAAACACAGCTAAACACCATACTCTCCAACAACACAGAAAAAGCCCTTCGTTGGACAGCCTCATATTACTATCGATACGCCAACAAGCCCGACAAAATGTTAGCATCGCAGCTTAAAGCTAAACAAAGATTAAATCAAGTGTTCCAACTACGTTCGAACTCAGGGCACCTTACTTCTAATCCTGATATGATCCATCAGGCATTTCATTCCTTTTATCAAAAGCTTTACTCCGCCCCCAACCCCCCCCCCTGAGTCCCAACTACAAAACTTTCTCTCCTCGGTTCCTATTCCACGAGTGACGTCAGAGGTCTTGTCGTCGCTTGGCAGACCAGTATCGGAGGAGGAAGTAGAAGTAATTATAAAAGACCTAAAACTAGGTAAAGCCCCAGGTCCAGACGGATTCTCGGCCTTATATTATAAAAAATTTGCCCCATTACTTTCTGCTCATATTGCAAAGTACTGTAACCTTCTCTTAAAAGGATGTACCCCTCCAACAGAATTTTTGCAGGCCAACATTACTGTTATTCCCAAACCCAACAAAGACCCACTAAACCCATCAAATTATAGACCGATTTCCCTCCTTAATTTAGATAACAAAATTTTCACTTCCATACTGGCTAGGGGGCTGAACGCCATTCTGCCTGACCTTGTACATAAAGACCAGGTAGGGTTTATTCCGGAGAGGGAGGCCCCTGATAATATTAGAAAAGTACTGAACCTGGTGCAAGAGGCTAATCGACACAACACGCCCCTGACATTGCTAGCGCTAGATATAGAAAAGGCATTCGATTCGGTCACCTGGGATTATATAAACAAAGTCCTGAACAAGATGGGTATAGCTGGTCCTTTCCTTGCAGCTATTGGCTCGTTGTACTCTTGCCCTGAAGCAAACCTTAAACTTCCTACCTCTTGTCCTTCCCCTATACGGATCCACAGAGGTACACAACAGGGTTGTCCCTTATCCCCTGCTCTTTTTGCCATAGCAATGGAGCCCTTAGCTATTCATATTAGAAACAACCCTGACATTAGCGGAGTGACTATAGGTGGAACGGAGTACAAACTGAGTCTATTCGCAGATGACCTGTTGATGTCCATTACAAACCCTGCAGTGTCCCTCCCCAACCTGTTGCAATTGTTAAAATCCTTTTCAGAAATCTCGGGCCTCAAAATTAACCATAGTAAATCAGAACTTCTTCCATGCAACGTCCCTCCTCAGCAGAAAGACCAGCTGTTAAGTAACTTTCCCTTCCAGCATAAGTCACAATACATCTCCTACCTGGGAACGTTCTTGCCGATCAAACCTGAACTAGTTTACAAATTTGAAATCTTGGGCCTCCTTGCCAGTATCGTGGGTAGACAAGATTCATATCATTAAAATGGTGGTACTCCCCAGACTTCTGTATCTTTTTAGGACCCTCCCAGTCCCAATTCCCTCGGCCGATCTAAAATCCCTGCAGAGAGATGTCATGAAATTTATTTGGGCTAACAAAAGACCACGCATTTCTAAGGCCACTATGTGTAAACATAAATCTCAGGGGGGTTTATCTGTACCAGACTTTCTGAAATACTACAGAGCGGCGAGGCTGGCCCAACTCTTCCTAACACATCTAGATAGGAAAAAACAGCCACTATGGGTTCCTTTAGAGATGTCCAACATGGTGCCTTATACTTGGAAAGCCTTGATATGGATGACTCCGTCTCTGCCGCCGACTATCCGTAGCACATCCCTTCTATCACACTATTCACTGTTACTCTGGAGGTCACTCCGTTTCAAATATAAGCTGCAATCTACACCATCCCCACTGACCCTGATTTTCGGCAACCCGTCGTTTCGCCCGGGCTTACATTCCCCGTCCTTCCACTGGTGGGTCAGTAAGAACCTCTGTATATTGCATAAATTCCTCCGCAGGGGTGCCCTAGAGTCTAAGGGTGACTTTTTAAGGAAACATTCTCCTCCTGATGGAGAATTGTTTAGTGTTAATAGAATTTTTTCCTTCTTAAAGTCACTGGTTGGACCAGCCCAGAACCTATATTTAGTCCCTTTTGAGAGAATGGTCACATACTCCCTATACAAACAAGGCCTCCTGTCCAGAATATATGGGTTTCTTGACGCTCACCCAGAAGGGACGAAACTACCCTATATGTTGGCTTGGGAAAGAGATATGGGCCTTGAATCCTCGGTCCAAACATGGTTCCGACGATCTCAACTACTGACGAAAGGTTCCTGGCAGGTCACCTTAGCGGAAACCGCTATAAAAATCTTACATAGGACATACATGGTACCAGCCAGGTTACATCTGATATATCCTGAGGTCTCACAAAAATGTTTTAGGGGGTGTAAGGCGGATGGTACAATGCTACACATTTGGTGGGGATGCCCGGTAGTGAGGCGGTTTTGGGACCAGATCTGCTCACTGATTGCTTCTGTCTTAGGTTGTAGATATTTGGCTACGATCCCTCTCTGCTTGCTGGGAGATAAACCCTCAGGATTGTCTATGCCTAATTTTAAATTGTCACAATTTATCTTGCTGGCTGCAAGAATCCATGTCGCTTTCAAGTGGCGCACACCCTCGCTTAGCAAACAAGCGGTTACGGATAGGATTAACAAATTGCTTCTTTCTGAAAGACTCACAGCAATCAGGACAGATACGGTCAATATCTTTGAGAAAGTCTGGGATCCTTGGATGTCGTCTTCCTTTTCTGTAGACCTCAGATACACCTTCACGCTATAAAATATTTGTGCAGGATTGTACAATTACCTGTAATACTCATCTTTTTCTGTAACAATTGATCCAGGTTGTTTTTTTTTTTTTTTTTTTTTTTCCTTTTATTTTCGATTTATGCTAGATCTCTTCTAACAAACCATTGTAATGATGACCTATAATGCAGTATTGATTTATAATGTATCATCTACTGTACCTTTTCATTCTTGAATTACAAAACCTCAAATGAATGACTTTTGAAACTAAAATAGTACCAATCTGTCACCTCATCCCGCAAAAAATGAGCTCCTACCTAAGACAGTTGCCCAAAAAATAAAAAAAACTATGGCTCTCAGACTATAGAGACACTAAAACATATTTTTTTTGTTTCAAAAATGATGTTATTGTGTAAAACATAAATGAATAAAAGTATACATATTAGGTTTTGCCATGTCCGTAAGGACCTGCTCTATAAAAATATCACATGACCTAACCCCTCAGGTGAACAACGTAAAATCAATAAAATAAAAAGTGTAAAAAAAAAAGCAATTTTTTTGTCATCTTACATCACAAAAAGTGTAATACCAAGCGAGAAAAAATTCATATGCACCCTAAAATAGTACCACTCAAACGTCATCTCATACCGGAAAAAAAAGAGCCCCTACATAAGACAGTCGCCCAACAAAAAAACCAACAAAAAAAACGATGGCTTTCAGAATATGGAGACACAAAAAGATTTTTTTCAAAAATGCTTTATTATGTAAAACCGAAACAAACAACCAAAATAGTCATATTTGATATTGTCGTGTCCGTAACAACATGCTCTATAACAATACCACATGATCTAACCTGTCAGATGAACACTGTAAAAAAACAAAAAATTTAAACGGTGCCAAAACAGCTATTTTTTTATACCTTTCTTCACAAAAAATGTAATATAGAGCAACCAAAAATCATATGTACCCTAAAATAGTACCAACAAAACTGCCACCTTATCCCGTAATTTCCAAAATGGGATAACTTTTTGGGAGTTTCAACATCAGGGGGTCTTCAAATGTGACATGGCAACTTAAAATGATCCCAGTGAATTCTTCCCTCCAAAAACCACCTGGCGTTCCTTTCCTTCTGCGCCCTGCCGTGTTCCCATACAGCAGTTTACGATCACAAATGGGGTGTTTCTGTAAACTACTGAATCAGGGTAATAAATATTGAGTTTTGTTTGGCTGTTAACCCTTGCTTTGTTAGTGGAAAAAAAAAAATATTAAAATGGAAAATCTCCCAATAAAGTGAAATTCTGAAATCTCATCTACATTTTCCGTTAATTCTTGTGGTCTTCCTAAAAGGGTTAAGAAAGTTTGTAAAATCCGTTTTGAATACCTTGAGGGGTGTAGTTTCTAAAATGGGGCCATTTATTTATAGGTGGTTTCTACAGTATTATGTAAGCCTAACAAAGTGACTTCAGACATTCTGAAAAATTTCAAGATTTGCTTCTAAACTTCTAAGCCTTCTAACGTCCCAAAAAGGAAAATGTAATTTACATAATGATCCAAACGTGAAGTAAACATATGCGAATTGTCATGTAATAACTATTTTAGGAGGTATCACCATCTGTTTTAAAAGCAGAGAAATAGAAATTTTGAAAATTGATAATTTTTCCCAATATTTGGTAAATTTGGTATTTTTTTGAAAATTAAAATTGAAGTATTTTGACTCAATTTGCTACTCTCATGAAGTATAATATGTGACGAGAAAACAGTCTTAGAATGGCTTGGATAAGTAAAAGCGTTTTGAAGTTATCACCACATAAAGTGACACATGTCAGATTTGCAAAAAATGGCCTGGTCCTTTAGGTGAAAAATGGCAGGGTCCTGAAGGGGTTAAAGGGGTTGTCTCATTTCATGTAGATGAAGTTAATACAATACTCTTACTAATGTATTGTGATTGTCCATATTGCCTGCTTTGCTGGCTGGATTCATTTTTCCATCACATTATACACTGCTCGTATCTAGGGGTTATGGACACTGCTGCAGCACAGATATGAGGTGCCTGGGGCAGGATTTGTGCCTATGTGCTCTTCCACAGTCCCGGCCGCCAGAGAGGCTGGTTCTTTTTCCTATATTGTACAAGCATGACCACCAATGCTGGATTGCAGGGTGGTCGTAACCCCTGGAAATCAGCAGTGTATAATGTGATTTAAAAATGCATGAAGCCAGCAAAGGAGGCAATATGGGTAATGAAAATACATTAGTAAGTGCACTGTATTAACTTTCTCTACATGATAAATGCCGTTTGCTGATGTGAGACAGCCCTTTAAAGCATGTTAATAGTTTGGGATCAATATTACGTGTCTTATAAATGAGTCTTACTCTCCCTATGTTTGTATTTTAGTTGTTTTTAACTTTGGACTCTTATAGCTATTAAAATCTATTTAAGCCAGTTTTCTATCATTTTCCCTAGACACCTGGCTATCTACATCTAAAAGGCAGAATAAATGGTACATATATCATGCTATCTGTCTCGTATAGCACAGTCTTTATTCACTATTCCTGCGCTGAGCGGTCAGTCTATTTCATAAGTAGACAAGATCTTGATCTCGGCAGGTTCTCGTTTATGACTGGTCCATATGTTGAGTATTAGAAAGTATATTTAAAATATTTCCTTGAATAATAAATGTTTGTATTGCTGTTCATAGCTATGGGAAAGCTGGACAACAAACTTGTAATACTTGTTAAAGTTGGTGTGTTGGTTCATCCACTGCCTTCAGAAGCTTCGGAGAATTTGGCAATCTCAGTAGGGCTTGGCTGTTTTTTGACCACCTATAACTGCATGGAGAAAGTTGTACATGTGCAGCCACCTCTCCATTCCCAGTGGTGCAAATCTAGCCCCTGTTCTCGAGAAAGTGCAGAACCTGCACCTGTCAGACATTAATATCCAGATAAGAACACCCTGTTAACCTTTATACTGTATGCATATTTTATGAATCTGGTGTGGTCATGAGGAGAGTGCTCCCCTGTCTCTCCCAAACCCCCTCCATCGTGACGATGCAGCAGCTTGTCCATCAGGGGCCCGGGGGAGCGCCCTACTCATGAATACACCATAACGTTGTCTCTGGTGTATTCTTTCAAAGTGACTAGTTGCACAGTGTTATTTGTGTGCCATTTTGGCAGTATGGACCTGTGGCTGTAAAATGCTGCCCTTAGATAGGGTACTATATTACACTGACACCTAAGTGTATATCTATTCTTTATGCTCCCATAATTCTCTGAATTCTGAAATATGCAGAAGAGGCCACTCAAAATCACTACAAGATCAAATGGGGAAAACCAGCTGCCCCAATATTAGTGGGCTTGACGTCCTGCACCCAGATCATTTGTGAATCGTGTTACTTGGTGCTTTCTCCAGTGAAAAGTATTAGTTTGTGTATGGCCAGAAGAAAGTACATGGATATAAGTGACTGTGGTACACCGAAATCTTAAAATGTCCTCATTCTACCGTTCTCTTCTAGTGTGCACCTGGCAAGAAGACTTCTTCAGCTAGAGCGACAAAATTCCTCTCTGATTAACGATTTAGAGCGCCAGAAGGAGCAGACTGGAAAATTGTCACTGGAAGTAAGTACCTAGCTAATCGTCTGGAGCCCCAGCTTTTACTGTACGTTGTTTGCAGTGGAAATATACTTGAGATCAAAGTCAAAATAACCCTCTGGAAATAGGTCATATTTAGTCTTCAGGTGTAAATGTGACTTTCTTGATTAACCAGTTTCGGGTATATATCAAAGAGAATGTGATATGCACCTGCCTCTTATTGGTGTCATGTATTATTTGTGATTTATGTATAGTGTTTTCCATACCATAAGACATTTAACAAATAGTTGGCAAGGAGAAGAAAATGTGTACACTTACATTTCTTTGGGCAAATGCTTGTGTTATTGTGTTATTTTATGTCTATGGATTAATGAGTTTTTCTCTCGCTTGAAGGCTATTAATATTCTATCCAGCCATTTCAGAGTTCTCCGAACAAAGTTAGGCCTCATGCACACGGCAGGTCGGCAATCCACGGCCGCTGGCCGTGTGCACCATGCATCACGGATGCGGACCTATTCACTTGAATGGGTCCGCAATTCCGAAGACGCGGAACGGTCATATTTTTTTGCGGTGCGTACAGACCATGAACCCATTCAAGTTGAATGGGTCCGGCCCGCTGCACTGATGTTGCCCGTGCATTGGGGACCGCACAATGGCCGTGTGCATGTAGCCTAAGGACGCTGTGTAAAATGGAAATGAATGTAACTTATAACAGAATAAGCTGCAATTCTCATAGACCCATAAAGAACACATATCAGATGCTAAAAGTGACACATTTTACCATTTCATTAAAAAATATTACTCCTTTAGAACTTGATGGCAGCAAAGCATCTCATTGTGTAGCATTCCCACTACTTTTTAAAGGGGTTGTAACATTTTAGACATTGTGGGCATATCGTTAGGATATGACTCCAATGACTGATAGGTGCGTGTCCCAGAGCTCTTAGAACAGAGTTTGCAAAGCCCTGGCTGGCGCACGGTGCATATGCGCGGCCACCCTCCGTTCATTCCTTAGAGTGCCGAAAATAACCGAGTGGCGTGCTCTGCTATTTTCAAATGTTCCATAGAAATGAATGGGAGGAGCACCACGCAAGTACGGCCACTGTTCCATTAAATTCTATGGAGCTGGTGGAAATAGCCGAGCCAGCACTCTGCAATTTTTGGTGCTCCTGTAGGAATGAATGGAGGACAGCCGCCCATGCGTGATACACCTTCCGGGACTTTGCTTGCTCCGTTCGAAGTATAGGTGTGGGTCCCAGAGGTGGGACTAAGATCTATCAGACATTGGGGGCATATAATTGCGATATGCCCCCAATTTCTGAGATGGTACAACCCCTTTAACGACAGTCTGTAAACGTCTGGAAAGTGAGGAGACCAATTGCTGGCGTTTTGGGAGAGCAATGTTGTCCCATTCTTGTCTGATGTAAGATTCTAGCTGCTGAGCAGTCCTAAGTCTTTCGTTTCACGATGAACCAAAAGTTTTCTAATGGTGAAAGGTCTGCATTGCGGCCAGTTTAGCACCCAGACTCTAAAAACCCTTAGATACTGTTCAGCATTGATTGTGCCTTTCCAGATGTGTAAGCTGACCACACCATAGGCAGATGCAGGTTTTTGAACTGTGCGCTGATAAGAAGCTGGATAGTCTGTGATTTCCCCCAAAAATCATATTTTGATTCATCTGACCACAGAACAGTTTTCCATTTTACCCCAGTCTATTTTAAATGTGCTTTGGCCCAGAGAAGATGGCGGCATTTCTGGATTGTGTTGACATATGGCTGCTTCTTTGCATGATACAGCTGCACCTTACATTTGTGCATTGCACGGCAAACTCTGTTCACCGACACTGGTTTCTCAAAAAGTTCTTGATCCCATACAGTGATTTCCAGTAGTCCGGACATGGAACAGAAAGGACATGAGAATTATACAAAATACGCAACTATCTGTCTAGTTTAGAAAGCTGCTTTTCACATACCCTATTAGGTCATTCGGAGTTAATAGAGATGTTGCAGTTTTCCAGAATAGAGAGCAGCCACAAAGAGTTTTGGAGCACCTAGTATACAAGTGCATTACTGGTGCATGGCCAACCTTTAGTGTGTAAGGCTTCATTTTACCTGTTTGCGTGCTGGGTGTCTCAGCAGCAGCGGGACACCATGGGATCAGCGTATTGTTGCAGGACCTTTCTAGATCCAAAGCAGGCGTCCCTTTTAATGACAGAAATTGACAACAAGATTGTAGAATACTACTGGCTCTAAATCTTTCATCGCTGACAGGGTTATTGGCAATATCTCTAAAATGGTTTATTATTACCTACATTTCATGCATTACATGCATTCACATTCCTCTGTGACTCAATACGCTTTAGTTTCCAATTTTCTCACAGTAGCCATACTGAAATAGAACATACTAAGATAGTTAACCTGCAACTAAAGCTGTTAATATGTAATATACACTGTTCAATCCATCGTCTGAAAATGGAAAGAGTATGGCAAAACTGTAAACCTACCAAGACATGGCCATCCACCTAAACTGACCGCCCAGGCAAGTAGAGCACTATTTAGAGAAGCAGCCAAGAGACCCATGGTCACTCTGGAGTAGCTGCAGAGATCCAGAGCTCAGGTGGGAGAAGGTGTTCTGGTCAGAAAAGACCAAAGTTGAACTTTTTGGCATAAATGAAAAACTCTGTTGAGAGAGTGAAGGTGGTGAGAGTTGATGGAAAGATGGATGGAGCTAAATACAGGTCAATCCCGGAGGAAAACCTGTTAGGCCTCTTTCACACTTACGTTGTCCGGATCCGGCGTGTACTCCACTTGCCGGAATTACACGCCGGATCCGGAAAAACGCAAGTGTACTGAAAGCATTTGAAGACGGATCCGTCTTCAAAATGCTTTCAGTGTTACTATGGCACCCAGGACGCTATTAAAGTCCTGGTTGCCATAGTAGGAGCGGGGGAGCGGTATACTTACAGTCCGCGCGGCTCCCGGGGCGCTCCAGAATGACGTCAGAGGCCCCATGCGCATGAATGACGTGCCATGCGATCACGTGATCCATGCGCTTGGGGCACCCTGACGTCACTCTGGAGCGCCCCGGGAGCCGCACGGACAGTAAGTATGCTGCTCCTCCGCTCCCCGCTACACTTTACCATGGCTGCCAGGACTTTAGCGTCCCGGCAGCCATGGTAACCACTCTAAAAAAGCTAAACGTCGGATCCGGCAATGCGCCGAAACGACGTTTAGCTTAAGGCCGGATCTGGATCAATGCCTTTCAATGGGCATTCATTCCGGATCCGGCCTTGCGGCAAGTGTTCAGGATTTTTGGCCGGAGCAAAAAGCGCAGCATGCTGCGGTATTTTCTCCGGCCAAAAAACGTTCCGTTCCGGAACTGAAGACATCCTGATGCATCCTGAACGGATTTCTCTCCATTCAGAATGCATGGGGATAATTCTGATCAGGATTCTTTCGGCATAGAGCCCCGACGACGGAACTCTATGCTGGAAGAAAAGAACGCAGGTTTGAAAGAGCCCTTAGGCTGGTTTCAAACGGGTGTTGCGGATTGGGGCCGGATGCGTTCAGAGTGCGTTCAGTGAAACTCGCACTATTTTGCAAGCAAGTTCAGTCAGTTTTGTCTGCGATTGCGTTTAGTTGTTCAGTTTTTTCTGTGCGGGTGCAATGCGTTTTGATGCGTTTTTCACGCGCGTGATAAAAAACTGAATGTTTACAAACAACATCTCTTAGCAATCATCAGAGAAAAACGCACCGCACCCGCACTTGCTTGCAGATGCAATGCGTTTTTCACGCAGCCCTATTCACTTCTTATGGGGCCAGGGCTGCGCGAAAAACGCAGAATATAGAACATGCTGCGATTTTCACGCACTGCAGAACTGATGCGTGAAAAACAACACTCATGTACACAGCCCCATTGAAATGAATTGGTCAGGATTCAGTGCGGGTGCTATGCGTTCACGTCACGCCGCGCGGAAAACTCGCTTGTATGAAAGGGACCTTAGAGTCCTTTCACACGGTTAGTATTTGGTCAGTATTTTTGCATCAGTATTTGTATTCCAAAACCAGGGGTGGATCCAAAACACAGAAGAGGCACAAATATTTCTATTTTACCTTTTCTCTGTAGGTTCAACTTCTCGTTTTGGCTTACAAATACTAACCATGTGAAACGGGCTAGAGGCTGCAAAAAACTTAAGACTGGGGCGGAGGTTCACCTTCCAGCAGGGCAAAAATTCTAAACATACAGCCAGAGCTGCAATGGAATGGTTTAGATCATGGATGTCAAACTCATGGCCCTCCAGATGTTGCAAAACTACAACTCCCATCATTCCCTGATAGCTGTAGTAAGCCCAGGCATGATGGGAGTTGTAGTTTTGCAACAGCTGGAGGGCCACGAGTTTGACATCCCTGGTTTAGATCAAAGCATATTCATGTGTTAGAATGGCCTAGTCAAAGTCCAGACCTAAATCTCATTGAGAATCTGTGGCAAGACTTGAAAATTGTGTTCACAGACATTCTCCATCCAATCTGACCGAGCTTGAGCTATTTTGCAAAGAAGAATGGGCAAAAATGTCAGCCTCTAGATGTGCAAAGCTGGTAGAGACATACCCCAAAAGTCTTGCAGCTTAAGGGTCCATTCACACATCCGTTGTTTCTTTCCTGATCTGTTCCGTTTTTTGCGGACCAGATCTGTACCCATTCATTTTCAATGGGTCCTGAAAAAAAATCAGACATTGTGCTGTCCGATTTTTTTTTTTCAGGACCCATTGAAAATGAATGGGTCCAGATCTGTTCCACAAAAAACGGAACAGATCAGGAAAGAAACAACGGACGTGTGAATGGACCCTTAGTTACAGCGAAAGGTTGTCCTACAAAATATTGACTCAGGGGGGCTGAATATAAATGTATGCCACATTTTCCAGATTTGTATTTATAAAAAAAAATTAAATTCATGCATCATTTTCTTTTCACTTCACACATACTTGCTACTTTGTGTTGCTCTATCAAATAAAATCCTAATAAAATACATTTAGGTTTGTGGGTGTAACGTGAAAAAATGTGGAAAAGTTCAAGGGATATGAATACTTTAAGGCACTGTATGTCTTTTTTTTATATGTGGACATGTCTGTATAATTCAAGATTGAATGGCACATTTTTTTAATTATTCAGTACATGGAACAGCACGTGAGCATTTGAAATCTTTAAATAAAAATGTGTCACTGAATAGAGAACAGTGCAAACACAGCCTTGTATCTGTTTGCTTTCCTGGCATGGCCAATGTTCTCCAGCTCTTTTGTCCCATAGAACACTGATATTTGCTTGCTTTCACATAACAGTATCTTGAAAACCATTAAGTTATAACTGTCAAACTTAAATTCAGGATTTTTACTTTCAGTGGAATATTAAGACCTGTTCATAAGGTCTCCTACACAGAGGGGGAAAAATGTTACTATGAAGGGCTGCTGATAAGTCCGAGGCTTTGAACACAAAAAATTGAGATAGAACTCTTTAAGTTATTCTACATACCGTAGTCCCCTCGGATATCAATGCACTTCTGACTGTGGTGTTGCAACTTCTTCAACCCATCTAGATAGAGTTCTTTTGGCTGAGTGGCATTCAATGCAGTTTTCATCAGAAATGTCAAATTGGTTCCTTTTGAGGTGTTTCACTCAGGATAATACATAAAAATCCACATCGCATCCGTTGTCTCTATTCGGACAGGACTGTATCAGCATCCTTCTGAAAACACTGTAAAATACACTGAGATGCTTGCCCTCGGGCACTCTTTTGATTTGCTGACAAACATTTCGGGACCAACTTGGCAGACACTTCCCTCATGTCCAAGTCGTAATTTATGGACCAAACTCTTTATCTGGAAATGTTCAGAGGCTGTCTACAAAGCAGAAATTTATGGATGTCATCTATGGTCACCACTAAAGGTCTCCCAGAAATGGTCTTTATCAAGGATATTGAACTAGCTGGTTTTAAATTCGGCAACCCAATTTTTCACAGTGGAACACGAAGGGCATTTGTTGCCTAATATGTGCACCTTAAAGGATAACTCATATTTTCATCAAAAAATCAATTTTAGCATATGTTACTGCTTCAGCAGCCTTATGCATAAAGCAATCTTTAGTTTCTTCACTTACCACTGTTTTCCTTGAGTTTCCCACTTAGTTACAGCTGTTTTGAGTCCTGCATTATGAGGATCTTCTCAAGATGGCTCCTCTGCCAGTTCTCTGAGGCCAAAACTGCATTCCCTCAGGTCACATACAAACTTGCTGTAGCCAGCAGATTCCTGCCAGCCAGTCAGATTGGATTACTGAGAGACACACCTCCTCACTCTAAAGCCTAGTGCAGGCATGCATTGTGAAGGACCGCCCCTCTGTCTTCCTAGCTGGAGACAGATGAGCCATAGCAACAGTCTTTTAAGGGAGGAGTGGAAAGGGACAGAGGACATTAATGAAAGCTGTTATTGTAAGGTAATTACAGATCTTTTGACGATCATTGACAGACTAACTCAGGTATACATGCCTAGTCCTAATAAACTAGCAAATAAAATAAAAAATGACAGTTATCATTTAAATGTCTTTGACTGACATCCCTTTCAGAAACAGGAACTTCATCCCTGGCCTGCTCTCTTTTTTCATGGAAATCTGCTGCAGACTCTGCCATGTTGTCTTCAAACCTGGATAACATAAGAACTGAACATGATATCATGCCAAAATTTGCTTACAAAGTATTGCAAAGATTGAACTCAAGTTATATAACTTTCAATGATGTGAAAAAAATTAAGATCGCAAAACTAAGGACTTATCAGCACTCCCTCTTAGTCTGTAAAGGAAATGTGCCGCCAAAAAATGTATCCGCCAGTTAAAACCTTTCTAATCTGATTTTATTTTCTGTTTGCATATTTATTTATTCTATTTCCTGAACTTGATTATGGTAGCCTGAGCTTGCATGTGTTTGTAATAGCATTTAGTAAGCTTTAAGAAAATACCTTTCCGGCAGCCCCATAGGCCTTAGACATTATGGTCAGTAGCTGACCTCATTGACTTCTATGAGAGAGTTTTCTAGGCATGCTGTGTGACCTGTGCAGAAGGTCATTGTACAGTGAAAGAATAGATAGATGGTGAATCCTGTCTTATCTATACACAGAGGTGATATCATCACAGGCAGGATTAAAATGACAACTAAGTAGGTAACTGCAGTAATGTGATCTGTTCAGATCAGCCTTATTAGGCTTTGTGGCCAGTGCTAAAACTGCAGGATTTTAAGGTTTTTATGGTTACGGAGGCTCTGTCACCTCCACTTCCGGGTTCAGTGATGTCAACAGCACGTGTGCACTAATCATCTTTACTGCTCGGAAAGCAGCAGAAGACTTGGTATGCACGCGCCTTGCTAGGGAACCAGTGCGCAGGCAGGAGCGATCAATCTAAGGTTCGGAGGGCGTGTTAATAAAGATGGAGGCATCGGTATGGATCACCAGGGGCTTCGCTGGAGCAGTGCACAAACCACATAAACCTGCCTCTTCATGCTCCAATAGCTCATTTGCATAAAAAGAAAAGTGATAATATCTCCTGAACGCGGACACCTATACTACAAAGAAAGGTATTGTTTTACTCAGCTGGATCAACTCTACCAGGCTTATATGCCTGGTTGTATAGGGGTCATCCTGGTGACAGAGCCTCTTTTAATATAGATATTAACATGAAAAATTTTAAATAACATCATCAAAATGTCTTTAAAAATATGTTAAACATAAAAATGTGATTTAACCACTTCATATCTGGGCCATTTACCCCCTTCCTGACAGAGGCTAATTTTGCAAATTTGACATGTGTCACTTTATGTAGTAATAACTTTGGAAATCTTTTACTTATCTAAGGCCTCTTTCGCAAGTGTACTGAAAGCATTTGAAGACTGATCCGTCTTCAAAATGCTTTCAGTGTTACTATGGCAGCCAGGACGCTATTAAAGTCCTGGTTGCCATAGTAGTAGTGGGAGCGGGGGAGCGGCATACTTACAGTCCGTGCGGCTCCCGGGGCTCTCCAGAATGACGTCAGAGCGCCCCATGCGCATGGATGACGTGCCATGCGATCACGTCATCCATGCGCCTGGGGCGCCCTGCCGTCACTCTGGAGCGCCCCGGGAGCCGCACGGACGGTAAGTATGCTGCTCCCCCGCTCCCCGCTACACTTCACCATGGCTGCCAGGACTTTAGCGTCTCGGCAGCCATGGTAACCATTGAGAAAAAGCTAAACGTCATATCCGGCAATGCGCCGAAACGACGTTTAGCTTAAGGCCGGATCCGGATCAATGCCTTTCAATGGGCATTCATTCCGGATCCGGCCTTGCGGCAAGTGTTCAGGATTTTTGGCCGGAGTAAAAAGCGCAGCATGCTGCGGTATTTTCTCCGGCCAAAAAACGTTCCGTTCCGGAACTGAAGACATCCTGATGCATCCTGAACGGATTTCACTCCATTCAGAATGCATAGGGATAATCCTGATCAGGATTCTTCCGGCATAGAGCCCCGACGATGGAACTCTATGCCGGAAGACAAGAACGCAAGTGTGAAAGAGCCCTAAGCCATTCTGAGACTGTTTTCTCCTGACACATTGTACTTCATGACAGTGTATAATTCACCTTTATTTATAAAATAATCCCAAATTTACCAAAAAATTAGCAATTTTCAAAATTTCAATTACTCTGCTTTATATAAAAAGAAAGTGATACCTCATAAAATATTTATTACTTAACATTCCTCATATGTCTACTTTGTTGGCATAATTTGATATTTTTAGGCTGTTAGAAGGCTTACAATTTTATAAGCAATTTTTAAAATATTTAAGAAAATTTCCAAAACCCACTTTTTAAGGACCAGTTCAGGTCTAAAGTCACTTTGTGGGGCTTACATAGTGGAAACACCCCATAAATGACCCCATTGTAGAAACTACACCCCTCAAGTTACTCAAAACCGATTTTACTAACTTTGTTAACCCTTTAGGCCTATCTCACACGGGCATCGCGTGTAAGGGCCAGATAAGATGCGGGTGCGTCGCAGGAAAATGCACGATTTGTCTGCGCGAGTGCAAAGCGGTTTAATGCATTTTGCATGCGCGTGAGAAAAATCGGCACGTTTGGTACCCTATCCCGAACCCGGACTTCTTCACAGAAGTTCAGGTTTGGGTTAGGTGTTGTGTAGATTTTCTTATTTTCCCTTATAACATGGTTATAAGGGAAAATAATTGCATTTTTAATACAGAATTCTTAGTAAAATAGGGATGGAGGGGTTAAAAAAAAATATAAAATAATAATTTAGCTCCCCTCATCCACTTGTTCGCGCAGCCCGGCTTCTCTTTTGTCGTCTTCTTTGATGAACAGGAGGAAAAGGACCTGTGGTGAAGTCACTGCACTCATCACATGGTCCATCACATGATCCATCACTATGGTGATGCATCACATTTTGTGATGTAAGGGAACAAAAAACAGTTTTTTTTTTTTTTTTATGGTGTTTATCGTATGGGGTGGATCATGTGATATATTTATAGAGCCGGTGGTTACAGATGCGGTAATAACAAATATGTATTTTATTTTATTTTTTTAGGGAATTTTTTATTTATTTTTTACATGTGAAATATTTTTTTTTTCTTTTAAAACTCTTTATTTATTTTTTATTTTACACTTTGCGTCCCCCATAAGTTCATACAAGACTTTTGAGGGACATTTAACTTTTTTTTTTTTTTTACTATTGATTTCTCCTGTAACTGGGACTAGTAGCCCCAGACATTAGCGTGCAGCTGCCATCTCTGAATGGACGTTCCAGAACATCCATTCAGAGATAAACATCTACCCATATGGACGGTTGTGAAGTGGTTAAGCAATAGGTCATTTTCTGATTCACATTCAATTTAAAGCTGAAATTTAGCTGAAATCACTAAGCTCAAAAATAAATAAAAAATAAGGCAATGAAGAAAAAGTGCTATTTCCGGGAGGGTGATTTACATGTATTTTGAGTTTACCACACTTTTTTTAATTAAACATTTTGCACCATTTGGCTACAGCAGCTATATTTCACACTGTATGGCAGCTGCAGATAGCTGTCCTGTTCTAAACTGATTTATTCTTAAAGTGTAACTGTCGTTTCATTTTATTTTTTATATATACCCTATTGGTATAGTATACGCTGCTGTATAAATGCTTTTGTGCTTTAAAATGTAATCATTTTCAGTTTTACCTGATGATAACTCCCAGAAATGTGTGCTACTTTCCTATTCTGCCGCCTCTTTTTTTAACAGTGTTGTCATGTGCAACCGTCTTCTCTGTATTATTAACAAGAGAGGGGAGAGCACTCGGAGGAGGAGCACAGCCCTGAGTGCCTGGGCTCGGGCAGAAAGTGGAGGGGGGAAGACTGCTTTAGATGGTGACATCTTCTGAATGGTAGCAGCTACAAACATGCCAGGTTTTCATACAAGACCAGAATGACAGCTAAAGTCCAATCCAAGAGAGGAGAAATCACTGTTAGAAATCGAGTTTGGAATAATCGCGGATAAATCTGCTTTTATTTTCACTTTCAGCTGCATTCACAGCATCCTAATTTCTATCAGCGATCTCTTCCTCTGTACTAAACATATTGCTGTCACCAAACCAGAGATATGAGCAGCTAAAGCAGCCCCCCATCCCTGTCAGTGTGGAGGAGAATGGGGGAGCAGCTGCAGAGCTGACAGGTGACTATTAAGAGGCTAAAACAAATGCTTACTGATTTCATGTAATTGCAGGGCTTGTCTTTCTTTAGCTGTATGTGAGATGATGCACACTGCTCTGGGGTAGTGGGGGAGGTTATCTGCATTCTGATTGGTCTTGTCTGTCTAGCTGTATGTGAGAGGATACACACTGCTCTGGGGAAGTGGGTGAGGTTATCTGCATTCTGATTGGTCTTGTCTGTCTCTGGTTAGCTGTATGTGAGAAGATACACACTGCTCTGGGGAAGTGGGTGAGGTTATCTGCATTCTGATTGGTCTTATCTGTCTCTTGTTAGCTACATGTGAGAGGATACACACTGCATTGGGGTAGTGGTGGAGGTTATCTGCATTCTGATTGGTCTTGTCTGTCTCTGGTTAGCTGTATGTGAGAAGATACACACTGCTCTGGGGAAGTGGGTGAGGTTATCTGCATTCTGATTGGTCCTACTAGTTCATGTAAGGAGAGCAATGGGTTATGGGAAGTGAGGGAAATACAGGATGGCCTTAAGGACAGGGCAAAGATCACCACAGGAAGTGCAGCAGAGGCCATCTTAGGAAGATGCTGAAATAGAGGCAGAGAAATAGGGTTGCTAAAGGCTACATACAGCCATCAGAAAGGTAAAATAAGGCTTCATGAATACCTTCCCTTCAGCATCACATATGCTAGGAATTTAATTTTTGGTAGTGAAATGGCAGTTACACTTTAATCTTGATTTTGGCATAAATCAGCTTAGAGGAGAGGTTAGAGGGGTGCCGGAGAATGAGACTTCAGAAGACCAGTCTGAGAGTTTTATCACAGAATAGGTTTCTGCAGCTGCTATACAAAGTGAAGTATATCAGCTGTAGATGCCAGAGTTCATTTATTTTATTATAAAAAGGTATTACAGAAATGGTAATCAGCCCCAAATACAGGTAAATCAATAATACAAAAAAAAGATCCACCATTTACAATAGGTGACGTCCCAGCCTATCACCTCCCTCCTGACCTCTGCACAGGTCACAGGGCATGCCTAGAAAACTGTCCCATAGAAATTAATGAGGGGAATTTATGAAAACTGGCATACCCATCTGCCAGTCTTGATCTCCCTGCACTGGTGTGAGATGCTTATTAATAAATTACCGTAGGCACATCTCTGCCCTGCCATGCTCCAAATACTGAATTCTAGACTTCAGTTATGGCTCACTCCGCTTTCTGGCAAAAGTTATAATGAATCTGATAGGCGGCGTGAAGCCCCCTTCCATTAATCCCCCCCCCCCCCAACACATATTTCTCAGCACTTTGGTAATGTGCTGAGAAGCTTAATAAGTCGAAGATTATGGTGCACATATGGCCATAATCACTATAGTGGCGTAATGCCATTAGTAAATGTCCCCCAATGAATCTCTTCCAGTCTATTCTGTTCCATGGTGACCCCTGTAAAACATGTCTGTAAATGCTGTTAACTCAAGATGGCTGCCTCCATAATTATGTTCAGAAAAGAATAGAATAAAATAATCTGTAATTACAAAATAAAACAAATGAGAAAAAAATGATATGTGACTATCTGGTTTTAACTGTCAGAAACAATTCTAGGTGGCACATTCCCTTTAATTAACTCAGCATCAATTCCAACCTTTGAAGATCTTCTTCAAGATCACCAGTCATGTTGAATATTTGATTTGGTTGACTTCTTCAGGCTATTGCTAGTGGATTTGTTAAATAAATTTTACCTGGGTTTAAACGGAAAAAGAAAAATGAAAGATCTTACAAGGAATGGTTAATAGTTTGAAGTCAGTCTTTACATTGTGATTGAGTGCTATCTTACCCTAATATTGATGCTGTGATAATTCACTTAATTAAGGAACTTGAATAAAATAATATTAATGTTCTGCCCCCGTACGTAATTTGTCCTGTACCTTTAAGAATCCTCCACCCTGAGTTAGTAAACGTGTATTGGTAATAGTGACTCAGAATAGCTCATTAACTTAGCAAACATGTTCTCATATTGGGTTCCTGAGTTGACGCCAACATAGTTATTCAATAACGTGATATTATAACTTCATCAAATATTTTACAGTACAAATGTAGAAAGTGTTATAAAAATATTTACCTACAGCAAAAACTGTAGGTACAGGCAGGTAATGTTCATGTCTGTGTGCTGTGCATGTGCTGAATGGACAGCCCCTGGACCGGACACTGACCCATTATTGTCAATGTCTGATTTTCCATGCAGATAACATGACAGCATGCACCGTCCGTCTTTGATTTTTCCACAAATCTGACTTATTCAAGCAAAAAGAAAATCTGATTAAACACGGATGCCATTCATACGCAGTCTGTTAAAAAAAACTTGTCCGTGATTACTCTCTGAAATACAGACGAGTTTCATATTTCTCATCTTCTTGTGCGGGGTCAAAACATTAAAGGGGTGGTCCAGATGTTTTATATTGATGACCTATGCTCTGGATAGGTCACCAGTATCTTATTGGTGGCGACCCAAATCCCAGCACCCCAGCCAATCAGCCGCTTAAAGAGGCTGTGGCGCTCCTCTGAGCAACGTTGCCTCCCCACTCAAATGGGACTAAGCCACGCCTAGGCCACGTGACCAATGAGAGTGACATCACTAGCCTAGGAAGAGGCCGTGACGCATGCCATGGGCTCTTCAAACAGCTGATTAGTGGGGATGCCTGGAGTCAGACCCCTACCAATCTGATATTCATGAACTATAGTGAGGATAGGCCATCAATATCAAAATCTCAGATCGTCCCTTTAAGATAGAGGTTGAAGTAGTAGCCATTGTTGAAATTGGCATGGAGAAGGCTGAAGATTTTAGAAATGCCTAGACAAATCTAAACGCAAATTATGAATTGCATCCATAACTTTTATTTTTTACACATTTTATAGTTGGATAGAACAAACTCCCTCTTAGGTCAAGTTCACCAGCCGTACCAATACCTCATTGAATCTGTGCGTCAACGAGATACCCAAATAGATTCTCTTAAGGACCAGATTTCAAAGCTTGAAAAAGATGTCAGGTAAGCAGTTTATATCATTTATTTTCACTATCTGATTTCTAACATCTAATCACCAATCCCCAACCACTCCTGTTGCAACACTTCACAGGTCTTCTGCTTGTCTCTACTTCCTGCTCCCTCTTGACAGACAGTAAATACCTGGTCAAGGAACGTCAGACGGTAATTTACTGATGTGTCCAGAGGTGAGCAGGGAACCTGGTAATCACCGGGATGAGAGCCGTGAAGGATTGGTATGCATTCAAAGCATGTTTAAAAAAAAAAAAAAACACTTTTGGGACATCCCCTTTAGGTCTCATGCACACAACTGTTGTGTGCATCCGCGTCCGTTCCGTCATTTTTCACAGTTTAGCGGAGGTCACTATGGAGCTGTGAAAAAAAACTGATAGTCCTCAGTTTTTTCTCCGCGTCCGTGATCCGTGATTCCAGTCCGTCAAAAAAATATATAACCTGTCCTATTCTTGTCAGTGGAAAACGGAGGACGGACCCATTCAAGTCAATGGGTCCGTCAAAAAAAGACGGATGCACAACTGGTATGTCATACATGTCCACGTCCGTGTCCGTTTTTTTCTACAAGACCTTGGTGCAATAAAATTACACTTTTCATTAACCTTCCTTTTTTTTCCCCCGTCACACAAAAAAAAAAAAGGAAGACACAAGGAAACACAACTGAAGCAAAATCTGATACGGACCACTGAAGCCAAATCACTGACAGTGAAAAAACACTGTCGTGTGCATGAGGCCTTAAAGGGATTCTGTCATCAGGATTTTAGCTACAGAGCTTTTTACATCATCACATAAGTCACCTCGATTTAGTGTAAGATATACTAGTCTTACCCCAACATGTCTGGTCATTTTAGCTAAAAATCACTTTTATTCATATGCTAATTACCTTTCTAAGGAGCCCAAGGGGCTGTCTCTCTGGCCGTTGGAGCCCAGCACCGCCCCACTGTTAATTATTCACTCCTCTCCTCGCTGATTTTTTTCTAGTGCACCATAATCTCACGCATGCGCCCTGGATCCACTCGTCCGGGCCCGCGCGGTGTCCTGGTAGCAGCCTCACTGAATCAAGCTCGCATTCGCCAGCTGTCTGCAGCGGGGAGAGAGCATCGAGGAGAGGAGTGAATAATTAACAGCGGGGCGGTGCTGGGCTCCAAGATAAGCGGCGCGACTGGGCTCCAACGCCTAGAGGGACAGCCCCTTGGGCTCCTTAGAGAGATAATTAGCATATGAATACAATTTATTTTTTAGCCTAAATGACCAGACATATGGGGGTAAGACTAGTATATATTTATCTAGATCGAGGAGACTGATGTGATGATGTAAAAAGCTCTGTAGCTAAAATCCGGATGGCAGAATCCCTTTAAAGGAATATTCTGATTACTACAAGTTGCTCCTTATCCATTATCCATTAGATATTGAATATTGATCTGATTGGTGGTAGTCCAACCTGTGGGACCCTCACCAATTCCGAAAACAGGGGTTCTGCCCCCCAATCTTATAGAGAAGAGAATGAATGCCTCTCCGTAGCTTAGTACATTCAGAGGTGGGAATGGGACCCTTTCTCATAATTGGTGGAGGTCCCAGCAGCCAGACCCCCACCAATGAGTTATCTCCTATCCAGTAGGGGATAATAAATGGAAACCGGAATAGCCCTTTAACTTAAATTGGTATTTCGGTAAAGTAACAAAACTTTTTTTAAACTGCCTTAACCCCTTAAAGACCCCCACCGTACATGTGCGGCGCTGGTGGACGTGACTTAAGGACCAACGCCGTACATATACGGCGGGCTGATCGGGAGGGTGCAGGAGCTGCGGCCCCCCGATCAACGGCAAGGACCCGGCAGTCACTGACAGCCAGGCCCCTGCTGCATACTCCGGCATCGGTGAAGACACCGATGCCGGGCATATTAACCCCTTGTATGCCGTGGTCAAAGCTGACCACAGCATGCGGAGGGTACGGGTGCCCTCCGCATCTCCATCGGGTCCGTGGCAGGGACCTGATGGCAGAGAAGGCAAGCCCGATGCCTTCCATAGGCATCGGAGCTTGCCTTCTATGGAAGCCTGTTAGATCCAGCCCTTAGGCTGGGTCTCCAAGGCAGGCTGTAAGCATACAAGCTGACATGCAATGTATTACAATATAGGATGTATTGTAATGCATTGCAGAGGGGACCAGACCCCAGAAGTTGAAATTACGTTTCCAAAAAAAAAAAAATATATATACATTTCCCAAAATAAAACACATAACATAAAAAAAAAAAGAAGAAAACCAGACATATTGGGTATTGCTGCGTCCATAACGACCGGCTCTATGATAATATCACTTGATCCACCCCCTCATCTGAACGCCGTAGAAAAAATAAAATAAAAACTGTGCTAAAACAATAATTTTTTTGTCACCTTACATCACAAAAAGTGCAACACCAAGCGATCAAAAAGGCGCATGCCCCTCAAAATTACCAATAAAACCGTTACCTCATCCTGCAAAAAATTTGCCCCTACATAAAACATTCGGGCAAAAAAAAAAAAGGGCTCTCAGAATATGGAGACACTAAAACATGATTTTTTTTGTTTAAAAAATTCTTTATTATGTAAAAATGAAACAAACAACCAAAAAAAGTAGTCACATTTGGTATTGTCACGTCCGTCACAACCAGCTCTATAAAAATAGCACATGATCTAACCTGTCAAATGAATAGTGATGAGCGGCAGGTGCCATATTCGATTTCGACGAAATTCGCGAATATTCGATAGAATATTCGTTTTATATTCGTCGAAATCGAATATTCGTCATTATGCTAGTTATCGCGAATAATATGCGATTTAAAAAATCGCATATGCGATTTTTAAAAATTTTTTTTTTTTTTTTTTTTTTTTTTTTTTTTTAAACTTAAAGGCTACTCTCCTATTGAAATCGCAAATGCGATTAATATAACACGAAATAATCGCATTTGCGATTTCAACGTAATTCTCAAATCCGACAGTACATTCTAGTATATGGAGACGTTCCCATGAGCATGGAATATAGCATTACTAAGTTAAAATCGCAAATGCGATTATTTCGTGTTATATTAATCGCATTTGCGATTTTTTTTTTTTTTTTTTTTTTTACTATGGTTGGCTTCAATGGTAGAATTAGCGAATATGACGAATATATTCGTTATATTCCACAAAACGAATATACGAATGTATTCGTCATATTCCACAAAACGAAGATAACGAAGTATTCTGCATCTCAGTTATATCTACCTATTCATCAACTTCGCTAATTCTAGCAATCATATAGGACAGTTTACTATAGAGACAGCTAAGTATAATTCGCTATGCGATTATATTACTTTGCTTTTTTTTTAATATAAATAGAATAATTATAATACCTGATAATTATTATAATCTATTTATATAAAAAAGCAAAGTAATATAATCGCATAGCGAATTATACTTATCTGTCTCTATAGTAAACTGTCCTATATGATTGCTAGAATTAGCGAAGTTGATGAATAGGTAGATATAACTGAGATGCAGAATACTTCGTTATCTTCGTTTTGTGGAATATAACGAATATATTCGTATATTCGTTTTGTGGAATATAACGAATATATTCGTCATATTCGCTAATTCTACCATTGAAGCCAACCATAGTAAAAAAAAAAAAAAAAAAAAAAATCGCAAATGCGATTAATATAACACGAAATAATCGCATTTGCGATTTTAACTTAGTAATGCTATATTCCATGCTCATGGGAACGTCTCCATATACTAGAATGTACTGTCGGATTTGAGAATTACGTTGAAATCGCAAATGCGATTATTTCGTGTTATATTAATCGCAATTGCGATTTCAACGTAATTCTCAAATCCGACAGTACATTCTAGTATATGGAGACGTTCCCATGGAGATGGGGACGCTCCATGAGCACGGAAGGCGGCAGAAGCGGCAACGGGCACTGACTGGAGCAGCCAGGAAGCCAGGAATCCAAAGGACAGGTAAGAACAACTTTAGGGAAGTGGGAAAGGAAAAAATATAACAATTAAAAAAAAAAAAAAAAAATAAAAACGAATATTCGAAATTGCGAATTTATAGCACTATATTCGAAATATTCGCGAATTAGCGAAGTGCCGATATTCGCAAAAAAAATTCGCGATTCGAATATTCGCGCTCAACACTACAAATGAACACTGTAAAAAAATAAAAACTGTGCCAAAACAGCTATTTTTTGTTACCTTACTCACAAAAAATGTAGTATAGAGCAACCAAAAATCATATGTACCCTAAAATAGTGCCAACAAAACTGCCACCTTATCCCGTAGTTTCCAAAATAGGGTCACTTTTTTGGAGTTTCTACTGTAGGAGTACATCAGGCGGTCTTCAAATGTGACATGGCATACCCTCCAAAAAACCAAATGGCATTCCTTTCCTTCTACGCCCTGCCATGTGCCCGTACAGCAGATTACGACCACATATGGGGTGTTTCTGTAAACTACAGAATCAGGGTAATAAATATTGAGTTTTGTTTGGCTGTTAACCCTTGCTTTGTTAGCGGAAAAAAATGGATTAAAATCTGCCAAAAAAGTAAAATTTTGGCTTATATTATGTAATCCCCAAAAGTGACTTCAGACCTGAACTGGTCCTTAAAAATTGGGTTTTGGAAATGTTCTTAAAAATTTGAAGATTTGCTTCTAAACTTCTAAGGCTATTTTTACACTAGCGTTAATATTTTCTAGTATTGAGATCCATCATCGTTTTGTACCCATTAATTGTCAATGTCAACAAAACGTAACTGAACAGAACAGAGTGCTCCAAAATACATTCCGTTCCGTTCTCATACCGGAGAGCAAACCTCAGAATGCTGACGGATCCTTCAGGACCCACAATACAAGTCTGACACGATAGAAAACGGATCCGTCCCCCGTTGACTTTCAATGGAGTTCATGACGGATAAGTCTTGGCTATGTTAAAGATAATACAACCGGATCCGTTCATAACGGATGCAGATGGTTGTATTATCAGTAACGGAAGCGTTTTTGCTGAACCCTGCCGGATCCAGCAAAAACAGGTGAAGGTAGCCTAAGCCTTCTAACGTTCCAAAAAAAAAGAAAATTGAATTTAAAAAATGATCCAAACAGGAAGTAGACCTATGGGAAATGTAAAGTAATAACTATTTGAGGAAGTATCACTATCTGTTTTAAAAGCAGAAAAATTCTAATTTTGAAAATTGCAAATTTTTCCAAATTATTTGGTAAATTTGGTATTTTTTTTATAAGTAAAAATTAAACATTTTGACTCAAATTTACCACTGTCATGAAGTACAATATGTGACGAGAAAACTGTCTCAGAATGGCTTGGATAAGTAAAAGCGTTTTAAAGTTCTCACTACATAAAGTGACACATGTCAGATTTGCAAAAAATGGCCTGGGCAGGAAGGTGAAAAATGTCAGGGTCCTGAATGGGTTAAGGCTGCAAGCTGTGACCCAACCAGAACCCATACCTATACATATAACCAGAGCTTCAGTTCACCTTGCAATCCATTTGTCTAGCTCCTGTGTGAGCCTGCAACATTGACAGTATCATGGCTCCTGAGCTTCCCACAAAGACTACAATCCCCACAATCCCTAGCTTTCCTGCTGTGAGTGTTGCTGTTTACTGATTGGCTGCCTGATACACAGTCCGGTCACGCCCCCTACTCAGTAATCAGCAGCACACGAGAATTGATAGCAACACACTGAGCATGCTCGACCTGGCAAAGGCTCAGAACTACAGGTCGATGCCATGGTAATTTATGAGGAAACACAGTGGAAGAAAACCACTTTTATAACTACTGAACAGTAAATATGTGGAATTTACATTATATTAGGTAATTATTCATGATGGATTAGTCTAAAACATATGTTATATTTATGGTAACCGGAATACCCCTTTAACCTCTTCAGGACATAGGGCGTACAGGTACGCCCTTATGTCCTGGTACTTAAGGACACAGGGCGTACCTGTACGCCCTGTGTATTTCTGATCACCGCCGCGCGGTGGGCGCTGATCGGAAGCCGGTGCCTGCTCAAATCATTGAGCAGGCACTTCAGCTAAATGCCCGGGGGGGGGTCCCGAGAATCCCCCATGTCGGCGATCGTCGCAAACCGCAGGTCAATTCAGACCTGCGGTTTGCGGCTTTTATCTATTGCGGTGGTGGCGTGTGGCGGTGCCATCAGGTCCCCATGCAGCTGTGGGGGGGACCCGATGGCATGTGATCGCGCTGCCTTCCGGTGACGAGCCTGTGAGATCCAGCCCCCTGGATCTCACAGGCTCCGGAATCTGTATGAGTAATACACAGTATTACTCATATAGCCAATGCATTCCAATACAGAAGTATTGGAATGCATTGCAAAGGATTAGACCCCCAAAAGTTCAAGTCCCAAAGTGGGACAAAAAATAAAGTGAAAAAAAAGTTTAAAAAATAAAGTTTTCCCCCCCAAAAATTAAAAATTTCAAGTAAAAATAAACAAAAATGGCATTTTCCCCAAATAAAGTTAAAAAAAATTGGTAAAAAATAGGGCGGGGGGGGAGTATACATATTAGGTATCGCCGCGTTCGTATCGACCGGCTCTATAAAAATATCACATTACCTAACCCCTCAGATGAACACCGTAAAAAATAAAAACTGTGCTAAAGAAACCATTTTTTGTCACCTTACATCACAAAAAGTACAAGAGCAAGTGATCAAAAAGGAGTTTGCCCACCAAAATAGTGCCAATCTAACCGTCACCTCATCCCGCAAAAAATGAGACCCTACCTAAGATAATCGCTCAAAAAATAAAAAAAAATATGGTTCAGAATATGCAGACACTAAAGCATCATTTTTTTTTGTTTCAAAAATGATATTATTGTGTAAAACGTACATACCGTAAATAAAAAAAGTATACATATTAGGTATCGCCGCATTCGTATCGACCGGCTCTATAAAAATATCACATGACCTAACCCCTCAGATGAACACCGTAAAAAATAAAAACTGTGCTAAATAATTTTTTGTCACCTTACATCACAAAAAGTGTAATAGCAAGCGATCAAAAAGTCATGTGCACCCTAAAATAGTGCCAATCAAACCGTCATCTCATCCCGCAAAAAATGAGACCCTACCTAAGATATTCGCCCAAAAACAGAAAAAACTATGGCTCTCAGACTATGGCGACACTAAAACATGATTTAGTTTTTGTTTCAAAAATGATATTATTGTGTAAAACTTACATAAATAAATAAAAAGTATACATATTAGGTATCGCCGCGTCCGTATCGACCGGCTCTATAAAAATATCACATGACCTAACCCCTCAGATGAACACCGTAAAAAATTTAAAATAAAAACTGTGCTAAATAAACCATTTTTTGTCACCTTACATCACAAAAAGTGTAATAGCAAGCGATCAAAAAGTCACACGCACCCCAAAATAGTGCCAATAAAACCGTCATCTCATCCTGCAAAAATTATACCCTACCCAAGGTAATCGCCCAAAAACTTAAAAAATTATGGCTCTCAGACTATGGAAACACTAAAACATGATTTTTTTTGCTTCAAAAAAGAAATCATTGTGTAAAACTTACATAAAGAAAAAAAAAGTATACATATTACAGGGCTCCAGATGGCGACCAAAATGGTCGCCAATGCGACTTAGAATTTACAAATGGCGACAAGACTTTTTAGTCTTGTCGCCATTTGCGACTATACCTGCCGCCGCAGCTCTGCCATTGAATACAGCGACGGGGCAGCGGAGATGATAGTTCTCTGCCCCACCGCCGATGTTCTTCTCAGCAGCGCAGTGGAGAAGGAGTCTCTCCCTCCCCCCCTGTGCTGCTGCCGCCGCCTCCGCCAGTAAGGTGAGAAGGGAAGAGGAGGGGAGGGGCTGTGGCCACTGCGCCACCAATGAAGATAACTGACCTGTAATACAAATACAGGAGGCAGGTGCCGGAATCACCTTTGTGACAGGGAGCTGCGATCAGCTACAGATGAGTTAACCCTTCAGGTGCGGTACCTGAGGGGTTAACTGCCGCTGATCGCAGCTCCCTGTCACAAAGGTCAGGTGCCGGTATTTGTATAAGAAACAGTAGTGGCGCAGTGCCCCCCCCCCCCCCAAAACCCCAGTATAAGAAACATTGGTGGCTCAGTATGAAGTGCCAATGAGGGTTAAAAAATAATTTAAAAAAATGAACTCACCTCCTCCAGTTGATCACGTAGCTGCCGGTCTCCTGTTTTTTCTTCAGGACCTGTGGTGACGTCACTGAGCTCATCACATGGTCCATTACCATGGTGATGGATCATGTGATGAGCACAGTGATGTCACCACAGGTCCTTTGACAGGTCCCGAAGAAAGAACAGGAGACTATCAATTGGAGGAGGTGAGTTAATTTTAATTTTTATTTTTTTACCCTCATTGGCACTGCCCACTGCGCCACCAATGTTTATTATATTGAGGGGGGGTGCACTGCGCCACCAATGTTTATTATATTGGGGGGGGGGCGCACTGCGCCTCCAATGTTTATTATACTGGGGTGTTTGGGGGGGGGGCGCACTGCGCCACCAATGTTTATTATATTGGGGGCGGCGCATTGCGCCACCAATGTTTATTATACTGGGGTTTTGGGGGGGCGCACTGCGCCACCAATGTTTATTATATTGAGGGGGGCGCACTGCGCCACCAATGTTTATTATATTGGGGGCGGGGGAATGTTTATTATATTGGGGGGGGCGCACTGCGTCACCAATGTTTATTATACTGGGGTGTTGGGGGGGCGAACTGCGCCAATGTTTATTATATTGGGGGGCGCACTGAACCACAAATGTTTATCATACTGGGGTTATGGGGGGGGCGCACTGCGCCACCAATGTTTATTATATTGACCTTCTACTATGCATTCTGTATTAAAGAATGCTATTATTTCCCCTTATAACCATGTTATAAGGGAAAATAATACAGTGAATAGACTTTCATCCTAGCAACCATGCGTGAAAATCGCACCGCATCCGCACTTACTTGCGATTTTCACGCAGCCCCATTAACTTCTATGGGGCCTGCGCTGCGTTAAAAACGCACAATATAGAGCATGCTGCGATTTTCACGCAACGCACAAGTGATGTGTGAAAATCACCGCTCATGTGCACAGCCCCATAGAAGTGAATGGGTCCAGATTTAGTGCGGGTGCATTCCGGTATTTTGAATGCCAGATCTGGCACTAATACATTCCTATGGGGAAAAATCCGGCATTCAGGCAAATCTTCAGTTTTTTTTCGCCGGAGATAAAACCGTAGCATGCTGCGGTTTTATCTTTTGCCTGATCAGTCAAAATGACTGAACTGAAGACATCCTGATGCATCCTGAACGGATTACTCTCCATTCAGAATGCATGGGGATATGCCTGATCAGTTCTTTTCTGGTATAGAGCCCCTAGGACAGAACTCTATGCCGGAAAAGAAAAACGCTAGTGTGAAAGTACCCTAAAATATTAAGTTTAAATCCCCCCTTTCCCAATTTTACATATAAAATATATAAACAATAAATAAACATATTACATAGCGCATTATTAAAAAATATCTCCTATGCGGTAAGCATTCGCCATTTTTTTGTCACCTATTATGGGCCGAATGCTTCATAAAATGCGAAATGCATGCGGCTTTTTTTGGGTGTTTTTTTTTTTTTTTTCGCGGTATTGAATATCACAATACTTTTTTATGGTGACGAAAGCGAATCAAAATTTGGGTATCAAAACAACCCTACGCCGATCTGAATACCAAAATTTTGATTCGGTTTCGATTTGGCAACTAAAAATTTGATTTGGCTCCTAAATTTTTCAGTTCAGGAGCCAATGGCTACTAGGTATTTTTTTTTGTCTGGAGCACTGTATTAGGTACCGTCGCGTCCGTGACAACCTGGTCTATAAAAATACCACATGATCTAACCTGTCAGGTGAATGTTGTAAATAACAAAAAATAAAAACGGTGCCAAAACAGCTATTTCTTGTTATCTTGCCTCACAAAAAGTGTAATATAAAGCAACCAAAAATCATTGTACCCTAAACTAGTACCCAAAAACTTCCACCCTATCCCGTAGTTTCTAAAATGGGGTCACTTTTTTGGGGTTTCTACTCTAGGGGTGCATCAGGGGGGCTTCAAATGGGACATGGTGTAAAAAAAAAAAAAAAACAGTCCAGCAAAATCTGCCTTCCAAAAACCGTAAGGCATTCCTTTCCTTCTGCGCCCTGCCGTGTGCCCGTACAGCAGTTTACGACCACATATGAGGTGTTTCTGTAAACTACAGAAGCTGGGCAATAAATATTGAGTTTTGTTTGGCTGTTAACCCTTGCTTTGTTACTGGAAAAAATGGATTAAAATGGAAAATGTGCCAAAAACTTGTAATTCTGAAATTTCATCTCCATTTGCCAGTAACTCATGTGGAACACCTAAAGGGTTAAAGGGGTTCTGCACTTTCATTTAACTGATGATCTATCCTCTGGATAGATCATCAGATTCTGATCGGCGGGGGTCTGACACCCGGGACCCTCGCCGATCAGCTGTTTGAGAAGGCAGCAGCGCTCCAGCAGCGCCGCGGCCTTCTCACTGTTTACCGCCGGGCCGCCCGCCCACTGACGTCACGACTTGTATCAACTAGAGTGGGCGCGGCTAAGCTCTGTTCACTTGAATGGAGCTTAGCCGCGCCCACTCTAGTTGATACAAGTCGTGACGTCAGTTTGGCCTTGGATTCAAGGAAGGAAGTAGGGCTGCACGATATGGGAATTTTGTGCGATTGCGATTAGGGCTCTAAAAATTGCGATAACGATATGCGATGCAATATTTTAAAGGAATTGTGCTAGAGGTCTATTTGCTTGGATTTTCCCATATGAGCCGCTGACGCGGCTGGGTATGACATAGTTATGTGGGATCTGTGGATGACGCTGTGTTGTGGGGGATCTGTGGAGGGTGCTGTTATATGGGGGATCTGTGGAGGGTGCTGTTATATGGGGGATCTGTGGAGGGCGCTCTTATATGGGGGATCTGTGGAGGGCGCTGTTATATGGGGGACCTGTGGATGGCACTGTTATAGGGGATGTGTGGAGGACACATAGGGCCATGAGGGGGGCCAGCTTAAGACATATAGCATCTTATGCTGGTCCCCCTCATGTGTCCTAAACTGGGCACATAACTGCCTTTTGCATGTAAAGTGTTTTACTAGCATGTGTGTGGGTGAAACAATCTCTCTCCTAACAGGTCCGGCCTCTGTACTCACTATGAATGCAATGCACTGCAGCGAGGTGGCCGGCCGGCGCGTGACTGACGTCACTTAGTAACGCTCCTGCTTCCTGGGAGGAGCGTTACTAAGTGACGTCAGTCACGCGCCGGCCGGCCAGCCAGCTCGCTGCAGTGCATTGCATTCATAGTGAGTACAGAGGCCGGACCTGTTAGGAGAGAGATTGTTTCACCCACACACACTAGTAAAACACTTTACACGAGCTGGCCGGCCGGCGCGTGACTGACGTCACTTAGTAACGCTCCTGCTTCCTGAAGTGGGAGGAGCGTTACTAAGTGGTCACGCGCCGACCGGCCACCTCGCTGCCGCTCGCTGCAGTGCATTGCATTCATAGTGAGTACAGAGGCCGGACCTGTTAGGAGAGAGATTGTTTCACCCACACACACACTAGTAAAACACTTTACACGCAAAAGGCAGTTATGTGCGCGGGGCCCCTTTATATATAATCGCGGCATTTTCGGGTCGGCCAAATCGCCATATCGCATTTGCCGATTATCGCGATTCGATTATTTTTTTGATTTATCGTGCAGCCCTAGAAGGAAGTATTTTCTGTTCCAGCTCAGATAAGTTTGGTTTCTGTTTTTGTTATTTGCGGTCTAGGCTGTTTGTGTGTCTTCTGCCCCTTCTCCCCTTTCACCATCTCAGGGATTCTTGGGTATTTGCAGTCCAGGCACGAGGACACATTATTCCTACCTTCAAGGTCTGAATATGGGCTTAGCAGCGTAGGGAGAGAAGTCAGGGATTTGCTAGGCGGTGACCTTTCCCCAGCATTTCGCCTAGATACTTGTTTATTTGGTTGTCTGTGTATCTAAGATCCAGTCCGCCGTGACATTATAACCCGCCATACTGTGACTGCCATTAGCGGTTTTGTGATGGCGTAAATTGATGCACTGGTTGACCGCATGCAGGGATTATCCCTAGAGGTTGCGGATCTGCGTAGTTCGGTCACACGGTGTCAGAGTGTTCTGGCATCAGGTGCAGGTCAAATTGGTGGGGAGCCTAAAGTCGCTCTTCCCGAGAAATTTACTGGGGGTGCGGATGATTTTATCCGCTTTAAAGAGTCCATTCTTGTCAGGTCATGAAAGTCAGAGGGTTGGTATAATTATGTCTCTGCTTAAACGGGACGCGCAATCCTGGGCTTTTTCTCTGCCGCCCGATCCTCTACCGACCGGAGGGCCAGAGAAATTTTTCAAAGCCCTGGGATTGATTTACGATGACCCAGATCGAGTCGCGATGGCAGAATCTAAATTGCGTAACTTATTACCGGGTGAACATACTGCACAGGTTTACTGCATAGAGTTTAGGAGATGGGCTACTGAGTCAGAGTGGAACGACCCCGCGTTACGTAGTCAGATTTGTCAGGGGTTATCTGAGAGGTTGAAAGATGCCCTGGCTTTTCATGAGTACCCGGATACTTTAGAGAATGCTATGTCTTTGGCTATACGGTTAGATAGACGTATCAGAGAGAGGAGTAAGGCTCCCTCCGCGCAAGGGATCCCTTCTGCGAGTGGTTTCGTCTCACCTGCTGCCCAGGGTGATACTACTTATAGCTCTAGAGTAGGAGAGGGACCCATGCAGTTGGGTCAGATATCTTTCCGTTCGGATAGGAGAAACTTTAGGAGATTACATAAACTGTTTCTACTGTGGAAAAAGTGGTCATTTTGTTTTTGCTTGTCCTTTTTGTTAAACCGCATGATCATAAGAAAGAAACCGTCCTGACTCTTGGTAGCGTGAATGGAGTAGTGGAACAAGCAGGTATGCAAGATCCCTGTAATTCTCGTTTTCTCCTTCCAGCTATGGTGGTGCTAGACTCAAGAATTTTTTTTGTTGAGGTATTCATTGACTGTGGTACTGGGGTAAACCTTATTGACTTTCTTTTTCTTCAAAATCTGGGTCTAAGTACGTGCACTTTAGAAAGAGAGATTCCGGTGTTTGCAATAGATTCTTCACCTCTTTCTCAAAGGAGTCTCACTCATATTGTACATGGTATTCAGTTGAGGGTGGGTGATTCACATGTAGAGTTTGTCTTGTTTTGTCATGAGGGATTTGCCTGCTCCCATAGTCTTAGGTTTACCGTGGTTGACAAAACATAATCCAATTATAGATTGGCAGGCAAGACAAATTATTGGTTGGGGAGAATTTTGTTCGGAAAATTGTCTTGGCACATCTATCTCTGGTGTGTCCACTGCGGTTCTACCTCAGTATCTTTTAGACCTTGCGGATGTCTTTTCGGACGGTGGGGCCCAGGAATTGAGGAATTGCCCCCTCATCGTGACTATGATTGTCCAATTAATCTCATCCCAGGGGCTAAGTTGTCAAAGTCTCGCCTTTTCATTCTTTCCCAACCTGAAAGAGAGGTCATGCAAAAGTATATCGCCGAGAGTTTGGCAAAAGGTCATATTAGGCCATCTAAGTCTCCGGTGGCAGTAGGTTTTTTCTTTGTTAAGAAAAAGGATGGATCGCTGAGACCGTGTTTGGATTTTCGGGAATTGAACCGTATTACGGTCCGGGATCCGTATCCCCTTCCTTTGATCTCAGACCTTTTTGATCATATTGTTGGTACCAGGGTGTTCTCAAAGTTAGATTTAAGAGGGGTCTACAATCTGATCAGAATCAAGAAAGGGGATGAGTGGAAGACGGCCTTCAATACGCACGAGGGTCATTTTGAGAATCTGGTTATGCCTTTTGGGTTGACGAACGCGCCAGCAGTATTTTAGGGATTCGTCAATGACATTTTTCATCACTTGGTGGGGAGGTTCGTGGTAGTTTACTTAGATGACATTTTAATTTACTCTCCTGATCTGAAGACCCATCAGGATCATGTGAGACAGGTTTTGACGATCCTTCGGGAGAATAAATTATATGCCAAATTGGAAAAATGTGTGTTTTCTGTGCAGGAGCTTCCATTTTTGGGATATCTGCTTTCCGACTCTGGTTTTCGTATGGACCCCGAAAAGGTCCGGGCGGTTCTGGAATGGGACCGACCAGAGAATCAGAAAGCTTTCATGCGGTTTTTGGGGTTTACTAATTATTCTGAAAATTTATTCTGAACTATTTCACCATTGTTAAACCTCTGACTGATATGACAAAGAAGGGCGCCGACGTCTCTGTTTGGTCGGAGGAGGCATTGCAGGCTTTTTCGACTATTAAGGAGTATTTTGCGTCTGCTCCCATTCTGGTGCAGCCTGATGTGTCTCAGCCATTTGTGGTGGAGGTGGATGCATCAGAAGTGGGTGTGGGAGCGGTGCTGTCGCAGGGTTCTTCTCCTGGCAAGTGGGTCCCGTGTGCATTTTTTTCCAAGAAGCTCTCGGTCGCCGAGAGGAACTATGATGTGGGAGATAGAGTTACTGACTATAAAGTTGGCCTTTGAGGAATGGCGTCACTGGTTGGAGGGGGCTTCTCACCCCGTTACTGTTTATAGGGATCATAAGAATTTGGCTTACGTGCAATCTGCCAAGCGTCTGAACCCTAGGCAGGCCAGGTGGTCACAGTTTTTTACCAAGTTCAATTTTGTTGTTACTTTTCGTCCGGGGGTTAAAAACATCAAGGCAAATGCGTTGTCTCGCAGTTTTCCTGAGGGAGTTGATTCAGAGGATCCTGCTCTGATTTTGGCTGATGGGGTTGTGGTTTCCGCCCTGTATCCCGAATTGGAGATGGAGGTGTTGGGAGCCCAGGAGGGGGGGGGCTCCTGGTTCTTGTCCCCCAGGGAGGTTGTTTGTTCCCGAAGAACTGCGATACAAGGTTTTCAAGGAACATCACGATACTGTCATTGCCGGACATCCTGGTGGTAAGTCCACCTGTGACCTTGTGTCCCGGAGGTTCTGGTGGCCCGGGTTACGTAGGAGCATTGAGGATTACATGGCAGCTTGTGAAACCTGTGCACGATCTAAGGTTGCTCATACTCGACCGGCTGGTTCACTCCTTACTTTATCTATTCCGTCTCGTCCTTGGACGCACTTGTCCATGGACTTTATTACGGATCTACCTTCGGGAAAACTGTGATTTTGGTGGTAGTTGACCGTTTTAGCAAGATGGCTCATTTTATATCGTTAACTAGTCTGCCTAATGCCAAGACTTTTGCGCAAATTTTTGTTGATAATATCGTGAAATTGCATGGTATTCCTTCGGATGTGGTTTCTGATAGGGGTACGCAGTTTGTCTCCAGGTTCTGGAGGGCGTTCTGCTCTCGGCTTGGCATTCAACTTTCGTTCTCTTCGGCTTTGCATCCGCAGTCGAATGGACAGACGGAGCGCACTAATCAGAACTGGAGACCTACTTGAGGTGCTTTGTGGCAGAGAATCAGGAGAACTGGTCTTCATTCTTGCCCCTAGCAGAGTTTGCTTTGAATAACCGTAGGCAGGAGTCCACGGGTAAGTCGCCATTTTTTGGCGCATATGGTTTTCATCCTCAGTTTGGTACCTTTTCTGGGACTCGTTCCTCTGGGATGCCAGAGGAGGAAAGATTTTCCTCTACCTTGTCTTCTATCTGGCGGAGGATACAAGTGAATTTGGAGACGACGGGTGAGAGGTATAAGCGAATGGCTGACAGGAGATGTGTGACTGGTCCGGACCTGTGTGTGGGTGATCTAGTGTGGTTGTCCACTAAAAATATTAAATTGAGAGTGCCATCTTGGAAACTGGATCCAAGATTTATCGGCTCGTACAAAATATCTCCGCTGATCAATCCAGTAGCGTTTCGGCTGGATCTTCCGCAGACTTGGAGGATCCATGATGTATTCCATAGATCTTTATTGAAAAAATATGTGAGACCGGTGGAACCATCGCCATTGACCCGTCCTCCTGTTCTGGTCGATGGAAATTTAGAGTTCGAGATCTCCAGGATTCTTGACTCTAGAGTTCTTCTACCTGCACTTAAAGTGACACTGGTCAGATTTGCAAAAAATGGCCTGGTCCTTAAGGTGAAATAAGGCTGTGTCCCTAAGGGGTTAATGCATTTAAATAAAATATGCCTAAATAAGCAGTTAATACCACTATATCACACAAAGCACACATTCCCCTTATCTAAGGTAGGCTTCAGAAACTGCCAGGACTGTTCTGATTGAAGCATTTTAAGGAGTATTCCAGGAAAACACTTTGTTGGCAACAGGATCAGCAGAATGAAGTGAGAGTCCTTCTCCTTCAGTACGTATCCATGTACAGTGATATTCTCGTATATGCAGCTGTGCCCAGTACTGCAGCTCAGCCCCAGTGAAATAAATCACAAAGCCGTTAATGTATTTTCTCCGAAAACCCCTTTAAAATATCAATAAAAACAGTTGGTTTTGGTTACTAAAGGAGAACATACCAACTCCTCCTTAGACAAGTGGCCAGTGCAAAAAATCCACGATGTATATCTATATATAGAATACATGGAAAATTAAAAAACAACATAAATGCTTTAAAAATATGTTGAGCATAAAAAGTGATTTAAATAGAGGTCATTTTCTGATGAAACATACCCTTTAAATATCATAATGAACACTTGGTAAAAGCCACGGATTACCCTGCTGCAACTTGTAGCTTGAAACCATAGCAAGCACAGAGGCATCCCATCACTTATCTGCACTTGATTACAGCGTCTCAGCCACAAAGTGTAATAACATCCTAAAAAGGCTGTGCAGGTAAATTATTGCCTAATTTGGGAAATAATTACCTTTAAGTTGTATTTTTAATAGTAGTTTGTTGACCATAACAAAATTCTCTTTTTTATTTTCCTGATTATTAAAAAAATGCAGCCTACGATCTTAAAGGAACACTCCAGGCAAAAGTGATACCTGAGGGGGCGGAGCATGACACAGTGATTGTTTCTTTGATGTTCTGTTCTGATGTCCCTGTTTTATGCACCATGATGTGGTGTCTATATTTTGCCTAGAGTGTTACCAAACTCCTGTCCATTCGTAGTGTGATAGACTGAAGGTAAGTTCTGCTTTTAGTCTTATGATTCAGGAGCGTCTGAATAAGTGACTACCAGTAGAGACTTGCAGCTTGGACCATTTTTTACCCAAAGCTATGTCTTTGTATACGGAGATGCACAAATATATAGTAGAAATTAGACTTAAAACATTGTAAGCCTCACATTTATGATCAGAGATTATTCTGAACAACAAACATTGAATTGTTGGCGCATTTCCCAGAAACATAATACTGCCAAGAAATACCTACATATTCTAATTCTAAAAGATACTTAAGCAAATCTGGCAGGTATGTGTATTTTCTTAGGCTGTCTTCTACTCCATGCATATAAACTGGTTCTCTTGAGTAGTATATACTGTTCAGTACATTTCTAAGGCTCTGGTGACACCACATTTTCGATATGCATTTGGGGTGTACGCAGAGAGCACTTCCTGATGTATACATTAATATAATTTTTTTATTTTATTATTCTGCAATCACATGACCTTGTGCAGTCCCCGAATTGTGGTCCGTGTGACGCCACATTTCCTGGACCAACCGCAGCTCACGTGCGTCGAAGTCACTGCCTCATAGTGATCTGTGATGCTCTGAGTTCCAGCCCAACTTCGAGTCTACTGTCCCGTACTTAGCATCATTTGAGTATGGGACAATAGACCCGCTGCACACGACCGTATGTATTTTGCGTTCCACAGAAGACAGATCCTCAAAAAAAAAAAAAAAACTTGTGACATCCTAATTGCATCTGTTTTTTTGCGGATCCATTGTAACAATGTCTGTTCTCGTCTGCAAAATGGACAAAAATAGGACATGTTCAATTTTTTTCGCGGAACGGACATACGGAAACAGAATGCGCACGGAGTCATTTCCGTTTTTTTGAAGACCCATTGAAGTGTAAAAAAACGGAACGGAAATGGAAATAAAATCCGTTTGAGTGCAGATGCTGTGTGTTCAGCTCCTTTGGGCCGATACATGTGGCCGTCACGCGGACTGCACATGACCAGCCTTAAACTGTATCATGATTGTACAGTAAGTTTGCGGTACTTTTATTTGTTTGTGGGGTTATTTTGTTTTGTAGTGGCAGATACGTTCTGCTGCATAGGCATATATCGGGAGCGTTTGTTTGTCAGGACATTTCAAACTTGAATGCCAGGTGTAGCCGGCTATACACATTAGATAAAATTTGCCAAAACCTGCCAATTTCAGCAAGACTGGACGACCATCTAATTTGTATAGGAGCCCTCCCAACTCTCTGTCAGGCTGTTGGATTTCAGCCGCCTGATACTTTTGTTGTCAGGGAGGTAGGTCACTCCCCCCATTCAGGACAAGCATGCATGTGTACTATCGAACGTGATGTGAATAGAGTGCTTTTTTTTCTGCGTTGAAGTGTGTGATATATATCATCGTACTTTCAGTCAGCAGATCAAACTTGGTCTACAGGGTGTCTGGAGAACAGACAAAGAATCATATCCATCCCAGCTATGGTCAATGGAGCCCTAATTATTGCAGATTGTGTCCAACACGGTGAAATTTGTTAGCATTGCATATAAAATATGTGAATAATAAAGCAATCCTACCTCAACATTGTCTTGAGTTAAACATAAATACATCAGGGTTCCGTTATTCTTAATGGCAAGATTAGTGCCGTAGACTACACTATTCTCTCACTCGCCACCATAGCCCAAAAACTATTGTTGTCCTTAAAGTTTTTTCTTTTGCATCCATTACATTAAGGCTACTTTCACACCAGCGTTTTTACTGGATCCGGAAGGGTTCAGCAAAAACGCTTCCGTTACTGATAATACAACTATCTGCATCCATTATGAACGGATCCAGTTGTATTATCTGTAACATAGCTAAGACGGATCCGTCATGAGCACCATTGAAAGTCCATGGGGAACGGATCAGTTTTCTATTGTGTCAGAGAAAACATATCCATCCCCATTGACTTGTCCGTTTTGCTCCGCATCCCAGGATGGAACAAACCGGTATGAGAATGGAATGCATTTTGGAGCATTTCATTCTGTTCAGTTACGTTTTTTTTTCGGTATTGAGACCCGATGACGCTAGTATGAAAGTAGCCTTAGATTTTCAAGCTAAGAACAGGTCCTATAGATTTCTCAAATTTCACCAGAATATAATTTCTCGCCCAGTTTCCTTGGGGGACACAGAAGACCTTGGGTATAGCTCATCTCCATAGGAGGCGTGACACTAAGTGAAAACTGTTAAGCCCCTCCTCCACAGCTATACCCTCAGCCTGGAGAGAGAGACTGCCAGTTTTTGCTTAGTGTCCAAGGAGGCAAGACACTCCCTGCTACTGCAGGGCTGTTTTCTCCTTTGTTGTTTTAAAATTTTTGATTTTTGATTTTTACTTTTTCTTTTCTTTTTGTTCCAGAATACGGGACAACAGAGACGCACTAGACCTCTCTGTTTCTCCCGGGGTTGAGCTGCGCCAGTGCCGGTCATCCGCACTGCTGCCTCCCCCACAGAAGGCAAGGTGGACCAGGGCAGCCCAGCTCCCCTGCATCCCGCCAGCGCAAGGGTCGCCCGCACGCCAAGCCCCTCTTCCAGCGTCCTGCCACTACGGTGCCAGTAGCTGAAGGGGCGACCCTGCTGGAACGGACCGAGGGTGAAGACATCTGTGGTGAGAGAGTGGCTTCTCCAGCCCTACGTCCCCTCCCTCCCCGGTCTCCTGCGTGACTGACCCCCATACTGGTAGCCTATCCGAGAGCGGAGAGGTGCAAGGTTTAGGCATTACCCATTGCTTTACCAAAGACAGATTTAAAATGTTTGTCTCTTATAGCAGAGTGGCTATAGGGTGGCCCTGCTGGACCTAGGGTGGTCCCTGGGGTGCCGCAAGGCGGCAATCTGCTCCTCTCTTCCCCGCCATAGATCATACCGCTGGTGCAGGACGCGCGCAAAGAGGGGGCGCTTACCGGTGCGCTGCTCAGGACCTGCTGCCGCTCCTGACGGCATGGGTAATCCTGGGCGCCGCCAAAATTTAGTCCAGGCTTCGCGGCCTGCTGGCCCGCACCATCCGGTGCTCCTTCCTCGGGCCCCTGACTCTTCCGGGCCGCGGGGTGGGCACCCGCGGTCTGCATTGCATGTGCGCACTATGCTCTAACTAGGCCGGCCGACCATCCGTCCGGTTGGCCGGACGCCGCAACTTTGGGCCCAGACATCGCGGCCTACTGGGCCGCACCTCCACGCTCCTCTCGGGTCCCTGATTCTCCCGGCTGCCGGGTGGGCTCCCGCAGCCGGCATTGGATAGCGCTGTGTTCCAACAGGTCCCGGCCGGCCATCGGTGCATTCCGGCCGGCCGGGGCGCTGCATAGTTTGTTCAGGCTTCGCGGCCTGCTGCGCACTTCCGGCGCTCGGGTTGGGCACCCGCGACCGGTACGGGGGCTCCCGCGGCCGGCTTAGGCCCGGCCGATACTTTAAATACTTGCGGCCCCGGTCAGCCGGGCGACGCTAAAATTTAGGCCCCGGCTTCACGGCCTACTAGGCCGCAACATTCTGGCCTCTGGGGGGGGGGCGGGAACTCTCCAGGCGCGGATTCTTCCCGCCTGGAGGTTCCCCCACCCCCAGGGGTTCGCTGCGCCGCCCCCAGGCCAGATGCCTGTTAACCCTTTGGGTACTGGCCGGCTCCTGAGGGCCTGTGCCCCTGTATGGTGGCCCCCCTTCTGCCTCAGGGAGGCTGTAATATTAATAAATAAATAATAATGATAATAAAAATAATAATAAAAAAAAAAAAAAAAGAATACTATTATTTTGTTTTAAATAACTGGACTTGTGGGCTGCGCAGGACGCGGCAGCCTCATCATTCAGTACTGCTGTCTGTATGCATGCCCCCCTCTCTTAGGCGGTGTGTCGTGTTCCCCGGCCGCGGCGCCTCCCAGGCGTTTTTTCTTGCCCTCTCCCGGGATTCGGCGCTGGCCAAGTGCATGCAGATTTTTTTCTGACCAGACTTCGTCACCCACTCCAGTTCTGGTGGCTGCAGGTGCATGACCCTCCTTCCTAGGCGGAATACTGCACTCTCCCTGGCTGCGGCCTGGCCTCGTGCATGATCCCCCTTTTCTAGGCGGACTGCTGCACTCTCGCCGGATGCTGTGTTGGCCATATGCACGACCCCCTTCCACAGGCGGGACGCTGCACTCACTGGATTCGCTGCCGGCTATGTGCATGAACCCTTCCATAGGTGGAATATTGCACTCTTACCGGATACGGTGCTGGCCATGTGCATGAACCCCTTCCATGAGAGGTATACTGCACTCTCCCCGGATAAGGAGGTATACTGCACTTTCCCCGGTTACGGTGCCGGCCATGTGCACGTTCCCCTTCCATAGGCGGAACACTGGATTCGCTGCCGGCCATGTGCATGAAACCTTCCTTAGGCGGAATACTGCACTTTCACCGGATACGGTGCCGGCCGTGTGCGAGAACCCCTTTCATAGGTACACTGCACTCTCACTGGATCCGTTGCAGGCCATCTGCATGACCACCACCCCCCCCCCCCCCCCCTTCCGTGGGCGGTGTGCCGCACTCTCACTGGATTCGCTGCCGGCCATGGACATGTCTCCTTTCCTCAGGCGACATACGTGCACTCTCATCCATGGCGGCGCTCTCACTGGATGCGTGGCTGGCCATGTGCATGACCCCCATTTCTGGGCGGAATACTGCACTCACTGGATGCATTGCCGGTCATGAGCATGCCCTCTAACTTGGGTGGAATGCTGGCACTTCCATTGGATACGGTGCTGGTCTTGTGCATGACCCCCCATTATTCCATGGGCGGCATTTTGCACGCTCACACGATCCACGGCTGTCCTTGTTTATGCTGTGCTGGACTGGTACACGTCCCCCTTCATTGGCGGAGTGGTGCACTCTCACGACTTTCGGTGTTGGGTGGATTTTTGCACAATCACTTAATGATAGAATAACCTGTGCATGCCCCCTTTCACTAAAGTGGACCTTCCTGCGTTCTGCTGGATATGTGCGGCCATGGGCATGGCCCCCTTCTGGGCGGAGTATGGTATGCCCTACCTTTCCGGAGTAGGTACTGGCCTTGGCATCCCCCCCTTTTTTTTTTGGGCAGGCCTCTGCAGTGGTTGCCAGGTACATTTTCCCCCTTTTCTGGGCGGACTGTTTGCGTTCCATCGCATGCCGTACTAGTCTTGTGCATGACTACCTTTCGGGTTGCACTTTGCACTTCCATTGTTACGGTTGGACTCTGGCTGATTCTTCGCTGAGTGACTATTTTTTGCAGTGGGCGGACTTTCTTGTGCGCTCTATCCGTTGTTTGGGCTGTGTATGCCTTCTCCTCCCATAGGTGGGTTGGCCTTCTCACTGCTTACGGGGCTACTCGTCCGTATGCCCCCCTTTATCCTGAGATGTACTTTTTTCTCTTGGGATATGGTGCTTCCAGCAAGCCTTGCACTATTCTCTAAAGAGCTCATTCGGTCCAACTGTGTGGGCCTGAGGTGGTGTCCAACAAACAGCAGATGAATGCCCAATGTATTCAAGGTATATACCTTTTTTATAAGTAGACGGGCTCTACTTGTTCGCTACTGCACCTAGCTGGGTGGTACTCATTCCTTTCGTGGCCCTTCCGCCCGGGGTGTGTTCGTGGTCTCTAGATACGTACCCATTCGTCCTCCCGCGGCATTGTTCCCCTGCGCTAGTGGTCACATGCTCGAGAGTGCTGTTGTCTGCAGCGCCTCTCGAATTCTTCGTTGGCTCGTGCAGGACTGCGATTCCCTTGCCTGCTGCAATTTCCTCCTCTTCGGATGCAGTGTGGTATGAGTCCTTCCTCTTGGCGCCTCTGCGCTTCTGTCTGATCTGCTGCCAGGTTCGGGCTGCTATTCTCTGGAAGGTCACCCAACTTCTCTTGGGTGCTCGATTACCCAGGTCCGGAGGACCTCCGCCTTGGGTTCTCCAAGGTATTCGCCTTCTGCGAGGCGGTGGACCGGGCGTCTCTCAGTGTAGCGGGTTCTGCTTTTCAGCTGGCCTATGGCTTCCCTGTTGCCCACCCCTCCTCCTTTCGGTTGGAGGGTGTTATGCCGGCCTCTGTCTCCACTGCCTTATCTCGCCGGCTTTGTTTGGCTCCCGCTCGGTACGGATCACTCCGATGTGGCTTCCCGCCGGACTTCAGAGGCTGTTCTTTCACTGTCCTCCCCTCTGGGGAGAGCATGGTTGTTCATGTGGATGGTTCCGGTGTTCCTTTTGGCCTCGTGCTGTCTCCCTGGTTCACACTGGCTGTATTAGCTGTGTGCCTATTTACCGAGTCTACCGCGTGCTGTCCTCCCGCTGAGTGCAGATTGCATGGTCCTGCTGTAGACTTGCCTTCTTGATAACTTGGGGGGACTACCTTTTTCGATCCAGATTGTCCTTTGATCTCCCACACCGGGGCTGTACAACGTGGTTACATCAGCATGGACTTTTGCCTGTCTTCTCCTGGTATCTGGCGGATCCTTTGGGTTCTTTCCATCTGTCCTCTGCTCCCCCACTCGGGTGGATACGGGACAACGTTGTTCGAGGGCCGACGGGGCTAGTTTTGTCGACCCTTCTGCCCGTGTTACTGGTCTGCGCCTGATCACATTGGGTTTTCGCCCGCTTGCCAGGCGACTCCAGCGGGTTCGCTACTGTCCACTCCTGGCTGTGTTTCGTCCAGGATCTGTCGTAAGGCTTAGGGTTTTTTGTATGGGGTTCAGTGGGAAGCTGTGCATTCCCCACTCTGAATTTCTCTCCCCATGGTTCTGTCGTTTACTTGGGGTGTCAAGTGTCGGCGCTGTTCTTCCTCTTCCAGCGTTCCCGGCCCTCTGGGCCTGCCAAGACCTTCTTCCTCGGAGTGGCTCTTTGGTTCCTCTGTACTGTCCTTCGGTACCGCCCTGGGACTATATACTGAGATCTCGGCGCTCCAATCTTGTCCTTGGGGCCGTTACAGAGGTTCTCTCTACCCCTTCTGTCCGGTACGGTTGTGTTCTGTATCAGTCGTGTCTCTGACGGGTGCCGGAATGGCCCTTTTTTTGTTACGAGCCTTCTGTCTTTTCCAGGACAGGGCTGTTCTACATCCCGTTTTTCTTCGTTCCTTCCTTCCTTCCTTCCTTCTGAAGGTGGTGTTTGCCTTTCGCTTCAACACCTCACCTATTTGGACGTTGTTTGGGCCTTGCCGTTTTTTTACTTGGAGATCTCCGACTCTTGTAGATGTTCGGCCTCTTGGGTTTCCAGGAGGTCTGTGCATAGGGTTGACGGACTCCAGGGTGGTTGTCCTCCGCTTGCTCAGATTGGCTATTGCTGAGGTTTCCGCACCTAGGGCAGGATTCTGTCTTGGTGTCACCGTTCATTTCACCAGAGCGGTCGGTGCCTCCTGGGCCGGAGGCATTGGGCTTCGGCCATGCATTTGGGCAAGGCGGCCACAGGTCTACCTTGCACGCCTTGACAAGTTCTACAGGGTGCATACTCTGACTTTGGCAGATGCTGCCTGCCCCGCCTGGGTTTGCGGGCGGCGGTTCATTGATGCCTTTCGGGTGCTTCACCTTGGTGCTGTGGTCCCTCCCCCTTTTGGACTGCTTTTGAACGTCCCAAGGTCTTCTGTGTCCCCCAAGGAAACTGGGCGAGAAAACGAGATTTTTGTATAACTTACCAGTAAAATCTCTTTCTCGCTCTTTCCTTGGGGGACACAGCACCCACCCATTCATTGTTTTTCTCTGTACAGTTTCCGAGTTTTTTGTTACCCGTTGGGTAGTTGGCTTGTTGGTTCCTTGTTGGGCTTTGCCTTTTCTCACTGCTTGGACACGCAACTGGCAGTCTCTCTCTCCAGGCTGAGGGTATAGCTGTGGAGGAGGGGCTTAACAGTTTTCACTTAGTGTCACGCCTCCTATGGAGATGAGCTATACCCAAGGTCTTCTGTGTCCCCCAAGGAAAGAGCGAGAAAGAGATTTTACTGGTAAGTTATACAAAAATCTCGTTTTTTTTTTCCTTTTACTCACAGCTAGAACAATCATCCTTCGTTATTCTGAACAAAAAACATACCCAAGATACCCATTTTTTTTCTCAGTACACGTGTATTTGTGTGTAGCACGTCCGCACTTTGAACTCTTAGGAGGCTTATTTGTAGTTGGACGTGATGTTTAGTCCAGCAGAATATGTTACCATACATTTGCGCTAACAATCCTGTGTGCAGTGTGATAAATTGATTATTCATTGCTGTGTAGACAATCTCTCCCCGGGATCCGTTCTGTGAAAAGAAAGGAAAATATTTATCGCCTTCCTTGCGGGACACTTTGTGCAGACATGATTTATTTACTGTATATATGCCTAGTTACAGATAGCTTGTGATGGACATGCTATTTTCTTTCCAAATATTTTTATTCAGATTTTTTTTTTCTGGAGGTATGAGAAGCACAATACTCCCCTTCAATAACGCGGAGGATTACAGTGACATGTTATCATAGCTCCAGTAAGGAAACAATACAAATGGCATGCTTCCCTAACACGTTCAGTTGTAAAGATAAAACGCTTGCACACAGTGCTGGCATAACATATAACAGTACAACTATAGAAGTCTTGAGAAAACAGCGTTTCTCGCCCTTCTAAGCCCCAGCCTTTGTTTTTTCTGTAGGTTTTTAATGTAACAAGGAATAGCTGTGTGTGTATAGAGTTTTATTGTTGGGAAATACAATGCATACGTTAGTCCTACCATTGACACTACTTTACCGGATGTTTTCTTTGTTGTATTTCCACCAGGTCGACTTGCTATAAAAGGGAGATTCTTTTGCTTTTTCTTTCAGTGTAATTTGTTTTCATATTCTAATCGAATTGAAATCCCACAACACCTGACTTACATTGTTGTCCCATTCAGATTTCCCTTTGCGAAATGCTATAGTGAACTCAAATAGCTAAAAATATCCTCTTGTAAAGGCATTTGCAGCGCAGTTGGACAAGGTCTTTAGTCTTTCTTAAAAATATCTGGAGTAATACATGTCTTTATTACAGCTATATCAATGCAAAAAACACCATTCTCCAGTGTCATTTTCACTTAGTGCTTTATACACACAAATACCCTCATGCAACTTTACCTCAAAGTGTAATTTTTAAATATTGCAAAAGTTGATATTAGTGGGTAACAGTATAACCCAAGCAGAATTTTACATGCACCCCACCTCCTAAAAATGTGCAGATTTCATACATACCACTTAGGCCTAAATTTCCATGCACATATCGTCATAAAATCACAGTCTATCCACTCCCTCCTGACCTCTGCCAAGGTCCCAGAGCATGACTATAAAAAAAACATAGTCAATAAGGTCCCCCTGCGGTCTATTGTGCCTATTGTCCATGTGGCTGCTGTCAAAGAGCAGGAAGTCATGACATGTTTTAGGCCTAGTGGCCAGTGCCAGTGCAGAAACTGCTTAATTTTGGGATATTTAAAAAAAATATATAGTTATGAGAAATATATAAAAAAAATATGACACATTCACATTACGGGCATTGTAAGAGTTTTCCCCTTCAGCTAGAAAAGGTGGTTTTGACAACAGACCTCGTAACATTGAAATAAACGTACATCCTCTGATTCATGGTTTAGGGTTGAGTTGGGTGAAATAGCTGTCAGTCATCAGCTACAGGATATGTATGAGCAAATATGCAGCTTTATGTCTAAAAAGTGCAGAAGCTACTAGAGAGAGGAAAAGAAAGAAGTTAGACAAATATTTTAAAGATAACATGCTCTCTGGCGGAAGCCACCACTAGGGGGAGCTTATTGCATACCCTTATACAGTGAAGACAATAATAATGCAGCACTGCTTCTCTCTTGTGTCATCCACTGTAAGTACAGGTAAAGTAATTGTAGCCCAAGTCTGGAAAAACAGACCATGCACTCTGTAATTATCTCAGCCCTAATATTTGCTCATGTATAACGATTGTACATAAGCACATGTGCCTATATCATGATTAAAAAAGCTGCTTAGGGAAACCGATTCAAAATCTCATTATACCTGACTTTGGCTACTTTCACACTAGCGTTTTTTGCTGATCCATCATGGATCTGAAATGCTTCTGTTACAATAATACAACCGCATGCATCCGTCATAAACAATGCGGTTGTATTATGTCTGATATAGCCATGACGATCCATCATGAACTCCATTGAAAGTCAATGGGGGACGGATCCGTTTTTCTATTGTGTCAGAGAAAATGGATCCGTCTCTATTGACTTACATTGTGTGTCAGGATGTCTTTCTCTGCACCACATTGCGGACAGAAAAATGCTGCTATCAGCGTTATACTGTTTGCGATGGGAGCGCAACGAAACGGAATGTATTTTGGTGCATTCCGTTTCGTTCAGTTCAGTTTTGTCCCCATCGGCAATGAATGGGGACAAAACTGAAGCGTTTTCATCCACTATTGAGATCCTATGACGGATCTCAGTAGCAAAATTCAAAACGCTAATGTGAAAGTAGCCTTAATTCTATATACATATTAGGGCACATGGACTTCATAGAAGGGGTTTCTGTTGTGGACCCCCTCTGTGAAGTGATCTGTTACCAACAACGAGTTCCCAGTTCTCAGCTAGAGCAATGTCCTCACTTGTGCAGCTACCATTTAAAGAAATGCAAGAATTGCTTTTGGCAGTTTCCAATGTTTCTATTTCTGCCATTGGGAAATGATCCATTCCAGTGTCGTTAGCTCTATTACATATACCCTTATGCGTATAGCCTTAGAAAAGTAAAAGCACCCACTAATAATTCACAGTTATTAGCTCATTGTGAACTAAGCATTTTTAGTACTTCCCATCTGAAATTTGTAAATTCCTGACTTTTCATACATTGAGCCAATATGGTTTATGCTTAAGCTTAACTCTACCTGATCCCACGTGATTTTACTGAACCTTTCAGGTTGCTTGTTTAGTGAATCATGCACAAGTACACTTAATAGGAGAAGACAGTTTCTGCTATTGTGAAAGTTTAGAGTTCAACAAAATAAAATTCATTGACTAATTGTCTACACATACAGGAAGAACTTGAAATGCGTCATGACTGATAGGCATAAAACCATAAAGTTAAGGCAGTTATTCAAGTACAATGCAATTGGATTACAGTTCCTATAACGTGTAAATGTGCACATACAATGCCTCTGGAAAGTCTTCAGACTCTTTCACTTTTTACCATTTTATTATGTTGCTGCATTGTAGTAAAATTAAAAAGAAAATCGAAAAAAATCACATTTTGTCCATCAATCTGCGCTTAATACCCCATAATGACAAAGTGAAAACAGAATTTAAGACAAATGGAAAAAATAAGATTTTGCAAGAACTTTTCGGGCCCTTTGCTATGTTACTTGAAATTTAGCTCTGGAGGCCTCCCGTTTCTCTTAATCTTCTTTGAGATGTTTTTACACCTTGATTGGGGTCCAGCTGTGATAGATTCAGATGATTGAACATGATTTGGAAGAAATTTGGAGAAGGGTACAAAAACGTTTCTGCTGCACTGAAAGTTCCTAAGAGCACAGTGGCCCCCATAATTCGAAAATGGAAGAAGTTTGAAACAACCAGGACTCTTACTAGAGCTGGCCGCCTCACCAAACTAACTGAGAGAAAAGGGCCTTAGTAAGAGAGGTAACCAAAAACCCAATGGCAACTCTGGCTGTGCTCCAACGATCCTGTGTTCATATAGGAGAAACTTGCAGAAGATCAACCATCACTGCAGCACTCCACTAACCTGGGTCTTATGGAAAAATGGCCAAAAAGAAGCCTTTCAGTAAAAGACACATGAAAGCCTGCCTAAAGTTTGAAAATAAGCACCTAAAGGAGACTCAGAGTTTGAGAAATAAGATTATCTGGCCTGATGAAACCAAGATTGATTTTTTTTTTACCTTAATTCTAAGCGTCATGTCTGGAGGAAACCAGGCACTGCTTAACATCTGTCTAATACCATCTCTACAGTGAAGCATGGTGGTGGGAGCATCATCCTGTAGGCGTGTTTTTCAGCGGATGAGATGGGGAGATTGGTCGGGCTGAGGGAAAACTGACTGGAGAAAAGTACAGGGATATTCTTAATGAAAACCTGATCCAGAGTGCTCTGTACCTCAGATTTGGTAGAAGGTTCGCCTTCCAACAAGATAGTGACCCTAGGCACACAGCCAAGACAACGCAGGAATGTTCTTGAGTGGCCCAGCCAGAGCCCTGACTTGAACTCAATCAAACACCTCTAGAGAGACCTGAAAATGTCTGTCCACCAACAGTCCCCATCGAACCTGACATAACTTGAGAGGATCTTCAGAGAAGAATTGTGAAAAAATCCTAAATACCCGTGTGCAAACCTTGTCATATCATACCCAAGAAGACTGGAAGCTATCATCGCTGTCAAAGGTGCTTCATCTAAGTCAGTGGTTCTCAACCTTTCTAAAGCCGTGACCCCTTAATACAGTTCCTCATGTTGTGGTGACCCCCAACCATTAAATTTTTTTCCTTGCGACGTCATAACTAATTTTGCTACTGTTATGAATTGTAATGTAAATATCTGATATGCAGGATGTATTTTTATTGCTACAAATTGAACATAATTAAAGCAGAGTAATTAATCACAAAGACAAAAATGTTAAGTCCCCCCCAAATAAATAAATCTGAAGTGCTCAGGGTCCCCCAAATAAATAAATCAGCGGGGCTTCAGCTCTCCCCCAAATAAAAAAATCAGCGGTGCTCAGGGTACCCCCAAATAAATAAATCAGTGGTGCATCAGGTTTCCCCCAAATAAATAAATCAATGGTGCTCAGGGTCCCCCAAATAAATAAATCAGAAGTGCTCAGGGTCCCCCAAATAAATAAATCAGCGGTGCTTCAGGCCCCCGCCCCCCCCCCAAAATAAATCAATGGTGCTCAGGGTTCCCCAAATAAATAAATCAGCGGTGCTTCAGGTCTGCTTAAAATTTAAGCAGACCTGAAGCACCGCTGATTTATTTATTTGGGGGACCCTGAGCACTTCTGATTTATTTATTTGGGGGGACATGAAGCACCGCTGATTTATTTATTTAGGGGACCCTGAGCACTTCTGATTTATTTATTTAAGCGTTAAATAAATAAATCAGAAGTGCTCAGGGTCCCCCAAATAAATAAATCAGCGGTGCTTCATGTCCCCCCAAATAAATTAAGCCTTGCTCAGCCAAATAATTTAAAATAAAATTAGCCAGGCTCAGCCAGGGTCAATTAAATCATTGGTGGCAGTGGTGCTCAGCGGCGGTGTCATTAACGAAAAAACTCGGACCTCAGCAGACAGGCGGCCCGACTTACCCGTCCAGACGTCAGGCTCCTTCAAGCACAGGCAGTGATAGGACATCACTTCCTGTTCGCGAGGATAAGCGGCCGCTGACGTTGTGCGGGCGACCCACAATAGGAAGCCTCAGGCGACCCCCCGGAAAGGGCCGATCGACCCCCAAAGGGGTCGCGACTTCTAGGTTGAGAACCACTGATCCAAGTACTGAGTAAAGAGTGTGAATACGGTCAATGCAATATTTTAGTCTTGTTTTCAATAAATGAACAAATATTTCTAAAATTCTGTTTTCACTTTGTTATTTTGGTCTATTGAGTGCAGAGTGATGGGGAAAACGTGATTTTTGTTTTTCATTTTAGCACAAGACTGCAACATAGCAAAATGTGAAAAAAGTGAAAGGGTCTGAAAGACATTTCTGAATGCATTGTAGAAATAAAAAGATGGTGGCAAATTATGTAACATGTTCATGCTCTTCCTTTTGTGTTTTCTGAAGTCCTTTACAACATTTTTAGTAAAAACTACTTCAGGCAATTTAAAAGACACCAACCATCTATCCTCTGGATAGGTCATAAATATCAGATCGACAGGGGTCCAGCACCTGAGACCCCCGTCAATCAACTATTAGAAAAGGCCTGCGCTCTATGAGCACCACAGCCTCTTCATGGTGACGTAACCATACATTGGTTACATGGCCTAGTTGAAGCACAGCCTCATTGAAGTGAATGTCGCTGAGCTGCAATACCAAGCACAACCACTATACTATGCGCTTTGCATGGAAAGCTGCTGAGAGCTGGCTGTGCTCCCCAGACTTAACCCCCCACCGATCTGATAATGATGACCTATTCTGAAGAGAGGTCTTCATTATCTTTACCTGGATAAGCCCTTTAACATTGAGGGTGAGATCAGATGTGGCATTACTGTTGCAGGATTTCAGTGCTGATTCTGCCTTTGTGATAGTTCATAGTACAATATATGTGAAATTAGTTTTGTAAGGTTATGTTCATACAGTATAATCCACGTTCCATCTCCTGGAATCAAGGGATGACTCATTCTCTTCAATGAGAGGATGATGTGGACATGTTCTAGGACCTTTACAGCACTCATTGTGCAGGATGGAAAGTGAGCTATGACCATCAGCTATTGCAATTTGTTCTCTCCCTCTCTCTCTCTAATATATATATATATATATATATATATATATACACACACACACACTAGCAGCAGGATCCGGCTTTGCACGGGTATATTTGATGTTTGTGTGTGTCGTTAAAAGATATAGTCCGTATCCCCCTTAACAGTGACCTCCACAGTGGCCTGCCCCATTAACAGTAACATCCACAGTGAGCGCCTCTTTAACAGTGACCTCCACAGGGCTACACGACGACATGTGTTGCAACAATTATTATCATGATAGGCTATGGTGTCGCACTGCGACATGCTGCAAATCCAAGATGGATTTTTCTGCGACTGTCGAGGCGCATGTGACATGTCGCAGTGCGACACCATAGACTATCATTATAAAAATTGTTGCGTGACATTGGTGCGACATCAGCAACACGTAGCAGTGTAGTTGTGCCCTATATGTCGTGCGACTTATTGTCGTGTAGCCCTAGCCTAAAGCTGACCTACAGCAGTGAAGAAAAATGGCTGGGTTGTTATGGAAACTTGAAGTAAAACTGTGTGTATGTGGAGACTAAGGGCCTGCAAGCTTCTATTGGCTGTTGGGATAGGAAGAGAAAGACTTGCAGGATTGTATTGGCTAATGCAGGTTTTGGAAATATATCAGGAGCGGTATGTCCTAGAGAGCTGTGACCCCCACAAGATTTATTTCCAGGTAGCAAGGAATGTGTATACCAAGTTTTGTTGAAATCGATGGTTGCGTTTTTGAATGATTGTGGAACATACATACATACACACATATATATGTCCTTCTTTATATATATATATAGTGTGACACAGTAAAGGGAGTTGTATGGGGAGCAGGTATTTTCCTCCCAGTGTGTGCTGCTGGACTAATTAGCGGCCAGGTGGGTCAAACACCGGACTGGACTCATGTGCCGGTCCAGGTTTTGACAACACCTAGCTGTCTTTAACCACTTCAACCCCGCTAGCTGAAACCCCCTTCATGACCAGAGCACTTTTTACACTTCTGCACTACACTCCTTTCACCGTTTATCGCTCGGTCATGCAACTTACCACCCAAATGAATTTTACCTCCTTTTCTTCTCACTAATAGAGCTTTCATTTGGTGGTATTTTATTGCTGCTGACATTTTTACTTTTTTTGTTATTAATCAAAATGTAAAGATTTTTTTGCCAAAAAATGACATTTTTCACTTTCAGCTGTAAAATTTTGCAAAAAAAACGACATCCATATATAAATTTTTCGCCAAATTTATTGTTCTACATGTCTTTGATAAAAAAAAAATGTTTGGGCAAAAGAAAAAATGGGTTGGGTAAAAGTTATAGCGTTTACACACTATGGTACAAAAATGTGAATTTCCGCTTTTTGAAACAGCTCTGACTTTCTGAGCACCTGTCATGATTCCTGAGGTTCTACAATGCCCAGACAGTAGAAAAACCCCACAAATGACCCCATTTCGGAAAGTAGACACCCTAAGGTATTCGCTGATGGGCATAGTGAGTTCATAGAACTTTTTATTTTTTGTCACAAGTTAGCGGAAAATGATGATTATTATTTTTATTTTATTTTTTCTTACAAAGTCTCATATTCCACTAACTTGCGACAAAAAATAACAAATTCTAGGAACTCACCATGCCCCTCACAGAATACCTTGGGGTGTCTTCTTTCCAAAATGGGGTCACTTGTGGCGTAGTTATAGTGCCCTGGCAATTTAGGGGCCCAAATGTGTGAGAAGTACTTTGCAATCAAAATCTGTAAAAAATGACCGGTGAAATCCGAAAGGTGCACTTTGGAATGTGGGTCCCTTTGCCCACCTAGGCTGCAAAAAAGTGTGACACATCTGGTATCGCCGTACTCAGGAGAAGTTGGGGAATGTGTTTTGGGGTGTCATTTTACATATACCCATGCTGGGTGAGAGAAATATCTTGGCAAAAGACAACTTTTCCCATTTTTTTATACAAAGTTGACATTTGACCAAGATATTTTTCTCACCCAGCATGGGTATATGTAAAATGACACCCCAAAACACATTGCCCAACTTCTCCTGAGTACGGCGATACCAGATGTGTCACACTTTTTTGCAGCCAAGGTGGGCAAAGGGGCACATATTCCAAAGTGCACCTTTCGGATTTTGCAGGCCATTTTTTACACATTTTGATTGCAAACTTCTTCTCACACATTTGGGCCCCTAAATTGCCAGTGCAGTATAACTACCCCACAAGTGGCCCCATTTTGGAAAGAAGACACCCCAAGGTATTCTGTGAGGGGCATGGCGAGTTCCTAGAATTTTTTATTTTTTGTCACAAGTTAGCGGAAAATGATGATTTTTTTTTTTTTTTTCTTACAAAGTCTCATATTCCACTAACTTGCGACAAAAAATAAAAAATTCTAGGAACTCGCCATGCCCCTCACAGAATACCTTAGGGTGTCTTCTTTCCAAAATGGGGTCACTTGTGGCGTAGTTATACTGCCCTGGCAAAAATAAAAAATTCTAGGAACTCGCCATGCCCCTCACGGAATACCTTGGGGTGTCTTCTTTCCAAAATGGGGTCACTTGTGGCGTAGTTATACTGCCCTGGCAATTTAGGGGCCCAAATGTGTGAGAAGTACTTTGCAAAATCTGTAAAAAATGACCAGCAAAATCCGAAAGGTGCACTTTGGAATATGTACCCCTTTGCCCACCTTGGCTGCAAAAAAGTGTGACACATCTGGTATCGCCGTACTCAGGAGAAGTTGGGGAATGTGTTTTGGAGTGTCATTTCACATATAACCATGCTGGGTGAGAGAAATATCTTGGCAAAAGACAACTTTTCCATTTTTTTAATACAAAGTTGGCATTTGACCAAGATATTTATCTCACCCAGCATGGGTATATGTAAAATGACACCCCAAAACACATTCCCCAGCTTCTCCTGAGTACGGCGATACCAGATGTGTCACACTTTTGCGCATCTAGGCTGCAAAAGTGCCCAAATTCCCTTTAGGAGGGCATTTTTAGACATTTGGATCCCAGACTTCTTCTCACGCTTTAGGGCCCCTAAAAAGCCAGGGCAGTATAAATACCCCAAGGTATTCAATGAGGGGCATGGCGAGTTCATAGAAATGTATTTTTTTGGCATAAGTTAGCGGAAATTGATTTTATTTATTTTTTCTCACAAAGTCTCACTTTCCGCTAACTTAGGACAAAAATTTAAATCTTTCATGGACTCAATATGCCCCTCAGCGAATACCTTGGGGTGTCTTCTTTCCAAAATGGGGTCAGTTGTGGGGTGTTTGTACTGCCCTGGCATTTGAGGGTCTCCGCAATCATTACATGTATGGCCAGCATTAGGAGTTTCTGCTATTCTCCTTATATTGAGCATACAGGTAATGAGATTTTTTTTTCCGTTCAGCCTCTGGGCTGAAAGAAAAAAATGAACGGCACAGATTTCTTCATTCGCATCGATCAATGTGGATGAAAAAATCCCTGCCCAAAAAAAAAAAGAGGGTAAAGGCGTCTGCCAGGACATAGGAGCTCCGCCCAACATCCATACCCACTTAGCTCGTATGCCCTGGCAAACCAGATTTCTCCATTCACATCAATCGATGTGGATGAATAAATCATTGCCAGGATTTTTTTATTTTATTTTTTTATATACAAAGTGTTTGCCAAAGCATAGGAACGCCGCCTCCTCCTCAGCTCGTATGCATCGGCAAACGTATCTGTTACTGCAGAGTAGAAATCTCGTCTTGCAGCAGCGCCGCATACACCGACTTGCGTGTAATCTGACAGCAGCGCAATGCTTCTGTCAGAATGCACATCAGTGCTGCAGCTAGTAGATCGGTTGGTCCACCTGGAAGGTAAAAAAAAGAAAAAAACCAGGCCACAACGCAATAATTTTATTAACTTTGGAACAGAATACATAATCTTTAACTTTTTGAACTAAACATTAACCTGTTTGCTTACTGGTGTTTTTTTTTTTTTTTTTTACTTTTATAGAACAAACCTCTCCTTCCTCATGGGTCAATGTGCAAAGCGCAAATCGCCCAAAATTGTGGCGAAGTGCGTTATGCACTTTGTCCCATGTGAAAGGAGACGTTTGCAGCAGCTGTGAGTGAATGGGCCCTAATAGCCCTGTGTGCCTGTCCTGGTGAGATGATCCCTATGCTAATAGTGTACCTGTGAGTGGTACTTCCGGAAACACTCTCCAAAGCATAGGGCAGGGTGGTCAGGACAGTCAGGACAGAAATAGCGGGTGTCACGCCTTATTCCACTCCTGCTACAGACACGACATTTTTTTCGGGGTGGCGGTCGGTTTGAGGTACCAGGAACGACACTGGGGAAATGTCGCTCGTGTAGACGGCTAACTACACTGGTGGATGGGGCCACGGAACCTCCTGGGTACAGGAGGTTTGCGATGATCTCTTCCTGAAATTTGAGGAAGGATCCAGTTCTCCCAGCCTTACTGTAGAGAACAAAACTATTGTACAGAGCCAATTGAATTAAATATACAGACACCTTCTTATACCAGCGTCTAGTTCTGCGGGACACTAAATACGGAGCTAACATCTGGTCATTGAAGTCCACCCCTCCCATGTGAAGGTTATAGTCGTGGACTGAGAGGGGCTTTTCAATGACACGGGTTGCTCGCTCAATTTGGATTGTCGTGTCTGCGTGAATGGAGGAGAGCATGTAAACGTCACGCTTGTCTCTCCATTTCACCGCGAGCAGTTCTTCGTTACACAGTGCGGCCCTCTGCCCCCTTGCAAGACGGGTGGTAACGAGCCGTTGGGGGAAGCCCGCGCGACTAGTTTGCGCGGTACCACAGGCACCAATCCGTTCTAGAAACAAATGCCTAAAGAGGGCCACACTTGTGTAAAAATTGTCCACATAAAGATGGTACCCCTTGCCGAATAAGGGTGACACCAAGTCCCAAACTGTCTTCCCACTGCTCCCCAGGTAGTCAGGGCAACCGACCGGCTCCAGGGTCTGATCTTTTCCCTCATAGATACGAAATTTGTGGGTATAGCCTGTGGCCCTTTCACAGAGCTTATACAATTTGACCCCATACCGGGCGCGCTTGCTTGGGATGTATTGTTTGAAGCCAAGGCGCCCGGTAAAATGTATCAGGGACTCGTCTACGCAGATGTTTTGCTCAGGGGTATACAAATCTGCAAATTTCAGGTTGAAATGGTCTATGAGGGGCCGAATTTTGTGGAGCCGGGTGGCAGGGTGGCCTCTGGGACGGGAGGTGCTGTTATCACTAAAGTGCAGGAAACGCAGGATGGTCTCAAATAGTGTCCTGGACATAGCAGCAGAGAACATGGGCATGTGATGAATTGGGTTCGTGGACCAATATGACCGCAATTCATGCTTTTTAGCTAGACCCATGTTGAGGAGGAGGCCCAGAAAAGTTTTAATTTCGGAAACTTGGACTGGTTTCCACCGAAAAGACTGGGCATAAGAGCTTCCCTGGTTGGCGGATATAAATTGTGTGGCATACCGATTTGTTTCGGCCACGACTAAGTCCAAGAGCTCCGCAGTCAAGAACAGCTCAAAAAATCCCAGGGCCGAACCGATCTGAGCTGTCTCAACCCGAACTCCAGACTGGGCAGTGAAAGGGAAAACTACAGGTGCGGCTGAAGTTGGGGACTGCCAATCAGGGTTTGCCAGCACCTCAGGGATTCTAGGGGCTCTACGGGCACGTCTTTGCGGTGGCTGCGACGGGGTCACTACTGCTCGTGCCACCGTACCAGCTTCAACGGCCCTTCTGGTGCTCGCCACTTCACCAGGTTGTACGGCAGTGCTGGTACTAGGTCCAGGAAAGGCTGGGCTGCTGGTGTATGCCTCACCACTTAATCCGACAGCATCAGCCCCACTCTGCTGCTCTTGAAGCGGATCCTGCGCAACCTGCGGTCTAGAGACACGGGGCCGGGTACGCCTGGTGCTATCAGGGACCTCAGCCTCCTCATCCGAACTTTGGGTCAGAGAGCCACTGCTTTCTACAGGTTCGTATTCTGACCCGCTAGATTCAGATGAGGGTTCCCATTCCTCATCCGACTGGGTCAGAAGCCTGTAGGCCTCTTCAGAAGAATACCCCTTGTTAGACATTTGGGCAACTAAATTTAGGGGTATTCCCTGAGACTACCCAAGAAAAAAAAAGCAAGCCTGTCTTACAAAGGGGAGGCTAGCGATGTACCGGAGGCCGCTGCGGTTGATAAAAAATATCAAAACTGATTTTTTTATCGCCGCAGTGCGTGTAAAGTGAATGTGCAGTGATCAAAAAAAAATAATTTTTTTGTCACTGCGGTGGGGCGGGCGTGAGCGAACGCACGTGTGGGCGACCGATCAGGCCTGAGCGGGCAAACACTGCGTTTTGGGTGGAGGGCGAACTAAAGTGACACTAATACAATTATAGATCTGACCGTGATCAGTTTTGATCACTTTCAGATACTATAAAAGTACAAATGCTGATTAGCGATACGCTAATCAGCGAATAACGGACTGCGGTGCGGTGGGCTGGGTGCTAACTGATCGCTAAACTACCTAACCAAGGGGCCTAAACTATACCTAAAACCTAACGGTCAATACCAGTGGAGAAAAAAAAAGTGACAGTTTGCACTGATCACTTTTTTCCTTTTCACTAGTGATTGACAGGGGCAAGAAGGGGTGATCAAAGGGTTAATTGGGTGCTGGGAGGTGATCTGGGGCCTAAGTGGGGTGTAGTGGGTACTCACAGTGATGTGTGCTCCTCTGCTCCTCTGCTGGAACCAACCGACCAAAAGAAGGAGCAGAGGAGCACAGCAGCCATATAACCACATCATATTTACTAATATGATGGGTTATGTGGCTTCTGATTGTTTTTTTTGAAAATCATCAACCTGCCAGCCAATGATCGTGGCCGGCAGGTTGATGACGAACTTCTTCTTTGAATTTTGCCGGCCCGCGATGCGCATGCGCGGGCCGGCTTCCCCGGAAATCTCGCGTCTCGCGAGAGGACGCACCGGCGCGTCCACCCAGAGCAGCACGACCGCCGAGAAGACGCAATCCTGCGTACGGCGGTCTTGAGCCGGTTAAAAGACATCTGGGTTCAGCAGAAAGGATCTCTGTATTGGGATCTGAGGCTTGTGCTGGGCTTGGAGGTCTGAGACCAGTGTGAGGGGCAACAGGCCGCCTAAAGTCTGTTCATGGACTCTTTGAGGCAAAACTGCCAGCTGGGTGTAAACTAACACCAAAACCAAAAGGTGACTTTTTGTTCATGAACTTGCCAAGTCTGTGAATAAACACTGAACTGTTTGATTTAAGAACTGGTTACTGCCTCTATACTGCGTCCGCTTATCCTGTCTACCAGAGCGAATCCCCACTATATACAGGGCTCCAGATGGCGACCAAAAAAGTCGCCAATGCGACTTAGAATTTATGCCATTTGCTACTAGACCCGCCGCCAGCAGCTCTGCCGTTGAATACCGCGGCGGGGCACCGGAGATGATAGTTCTCTGCCCTGCCGCCGATGTTCTTCTCAGCAGCGCAGTGTAGAAGGAGTCTCTCCCACCACCGCCAATACGAAGAGAGACGGGAGGAGGAGGGAAGGGGCTGTGGCCACTGCACCACCAATGAAGATAACTGACCTGTTAATACAAATACAGGAGGTGGGTGCGGGAATCAAATAGCTGGCACCCAACCTCTATGACAAGGAGCTGCGATCCGCTGCAGTTAACCCCTCAGGTGCGGCACCCAGCTACCTGTCATAGAGGTTGGGTGCCGGCTATTTGATTCTGGCACCCGCCTCCTGTATTTGTATTAGCAGGTCAGTTATCTTCATTGGTGGTGCAGTGCGCCCCCAACACCCCAGTATAATTAACATTGGTGGCGCAGTGCGCCCCCCCAACACCCCAGTATAATAACCTTTGGTGGCGAAGTGTGCCCCCCCAACCCCTCAGTATTAAAGTCATTGGTGGTTCAGTGGCAGTTCCTATTGGAGCCCCAGCACTGTAAGCCTGGGGCTCCGATCAGTTACCATGGCAGCCAGGACGCTCCTGAAGCCCTGGCTGCTATAGTCAGCTCCCTGCTTCCGTGTGCACAAAGACCAAGGCAGCAGGGAGAGTGTGAGGTCCTATTCACCCAGTACTCCCTTTCCCAATTTTACATATAAAATATATAAACAAACATATTACATCGTGCTGAGTCAGAAAATTCCAAACTATTAAATTATTTAAAAATATCTCCTATGCGGTGAGCGCCGTAACAGAATTAAATAAATAAAAACCATGCGATTCGCCATTTTTTTTGTCACCTTGTCACCCCAAAAAATAGAATAGGACTGTTCTATTATGGGCCAAACGTTTCATAAAATGCGGAATGCACGCAGCTTTTTGGGGTATTTTTTTGTATTTAATTTTTTTCGCGTGAGTATCGCAATACTTTTTTTATTGTGTCGAAAGCAAATCAAAATTTTGGTATCGAAACAACCCTACGCCGATCTGATCGGCGTAGCGTTGTCACGATACCAAAATTTTGATTCGGTTTCGATTTGGCGACTAAAAATTTTATTTGGCTCCTAAATTTTTCAGTTCAGGAGCCAATGGCTACTAGGTATTATTTTTTTTTTGTCTGAAGCACTGATATATAATGTTATCTTTCATTATAATTCTGCCTGTGATCATAGAGAGAACATTGGAGTGGTTTCCCTCTTACGACATTGTTCTTTTAGGCAGTCCACCCTAGCCCTGTTTTTATCTCCATCTATATTGATGAATAAAGTAGATTGATGATTTCAGTGGTGAGTGCCGCCTGTTTATTCCATCTCTACAATCAATCATTGAAGCTGTACCTACTTTGGGGTAGTGTACCACTCACACTGTGTTGTACAAGGTATTGGAAGACACAGTCTCAGTGGAGAAAATACCGAGCGGTGCCGTCTGCGTCTTTTCTGTTTCTACGTGTTTTATATTCTTTTAGGCAGTGTTGGCTCTTTAGCCAAGATACATATCGTACAGCCAAACATCACAGTGTAGTGCTAGCTGCATGGCAGCTAATGAAAGTGAATGAGTTCATGTTGCAATCTGTTAATTAGACGACAGTCGCAACATCCACTCTTATTAGTTCTGATACGGGCAGCTCTATCTTTGGCCATATGCCCAAGTCACCATGTGTTCGAGTCTAAATGCTACAAAGCAGCGTGACTGCTGTTTATAGGTTGCTGTGAATTGAGAATAGCCCATACTGTAAACTCATTTGGGCAGGGTCAATTTCCCTTATTATATGTCACTGAGTGTAATATCACTGAATGTAATTATCTATTACATACATAATGTACAAGTCTGCTAAAGGTGTTGATGCTTTATAAATAATGGGTGATAATTATAGGGGTTTTTTTTTCTCCTCTTCTTATAAGAGCTGGTTACATAAGTTCCTGTCCTGTACTTAAACTTGCATCAGGATCAGGACGCTCAGACTTGGTATGTCGTAACATTTACACTTGTAGGAGAATGGTCTGAAGCCTAAACTTTAGTACTCTGCAGTTTGACCAGGCCTGTTTGGCTCTTAAAGGGAGTCTGTCACCAGATTGTGACCTTATAGACCGCTTACATAGCGCTCTAGCATAGCAGTCTATGATTCTAATGGTACCTTTGATGTGTGCTTCTGAAGTTCCCCCAAGGCAAAAACGGACTTTTATTCAAGGGATCGCAAGTGCCCAGGGCGGGGTTCACCTTGTTGGAGCCCAGGCTGTTCTGCCTCTTTTCGCCATATCCCCGCCCAGCCTCTTCCTCTGCCCGCCCCGCTCTTCCTTTGCGTCCTCCTTCTCTGCAGCCGAATCCCGCGCCTGCGCTATCCATTGCTTGGCCGGGGCATGCGCACTGCGATGCCCATTGTGGGTGTATCTGGTCCGCCTCCTCGCCGCTGTTGCTCGCCGTTGGCCGGCGCATGCGTAGTAGCTACTGCGATGCCGTGCCCACAATGGGCATCGCAGTGCGCATGCCCCGGCCAAGCAATGGATAGCGCAGGCGCGGGATCCGGCTGCAGAGAAAGAGGACGCAAAGGAAGAGCGGGGCGGGCAGAGGAAGAGGCTGGGCGGGGATATGGCGAAAAGAGGCAGAACAGCCTGGGCTCCAACAAGGTGAACCCCGCCCTGGGCACTTGCGATCCCTTGATTAAAAGTCCGTTTTTGCCTTGGGGGAACTTCAGAAGCACACATCAAAGGTACCATTAGAATCATAGACTGCTATGCTAGAGCGCTATGTAAGCGGTCTATAAGGTCACAATCTGGTGACAGACTCCCTTTAATAACCAGATTTTTATTTTTTCGTTTTTACATCTCTGCATTTCAGCATCTATTACATTTGTGTGACCAGTATGAACATCTGTTACGACCAATATGGGCCAAAGTGCGTACAGCTGTATCTGTGAAGCCATCATTTATCAGATCATTTGTTCAACTTCTGTTCAACCATCAGCCAACTTCTGTCTAATGTGTATGGCCCCCATTAGTGTGTCCTAACAGCAGACAGTCCTAAAATCCTTTCTAGGTCACATTCAGTATCTGTCGGTCGAACAGCCAACTCACCTGGTCTCACCCATACACGTTTGGCCAAACGTGTATGTGTATTCACGCCAGAGCATTTACTCCTTGTTGGCATGGGACCTTCATGCAGGACCTATTCTACAGCACCGTCAAAACGTGGCGGTGTAGAATAAGGCTACTTTCACATTGGCGTTTCTGGGTCCGCTTGTGAGATCTGTTTCAGGGGCTCTCACAAGTGGCCCAAAACGGATCAGTTCAGCCCCAATGCATTCTGCCTGTAGTCTTTAAAGGGTTTAAAAAAATTGGAAATGTATTGAATATAGGCGGAGACGGTGTAAATTCTGTATTTCTTGCTTTTGTGGGTTTGTTGGTTCTAAATCAGGGTGTATCCTTTGTCTGAGCCAAATGAGATTGCAGTTTTCTTTTAAGGATTACAGAGGCACAGCTCACTCCAGCTTAGAAATGTAACCAAGTTCACAGTTGAGTCATCCTGTGACAGTCATGGAGAAAGGTAGCAGGTAGAATTCCTACTTCAGCCCTTGCATTATATTGAGAAAGTGCTGACGGCCGCTTGTAACAGCATCATGACTATTTTCCAGGAGATGTGACGTTACTTAAACATCTGTTCAACGCCTTCAACAAATGTATTTCTTTAACAGAGAATTTTCACAAATAAAATAGTTACATTGTAATTACAGTTTTAAAAAATCCAAGACCATAGCAGAGAGGCATTATCTCATGCGCAGATTTTGGAACACGTTCCGCACTGAAATCCATGGGAAAACCGCATGCAGTCCACCTCCATCTCCACCTTGTTTCCCAGGGGGAATCCAATGCAAAGTTCATACCACATGGAAAAATGGAATGAACGTGTCCGTTCTTAGGGCTGTTTCACACAAGCAGAAGCCGTGCGTGGCATCCGCTCCGTGAAAGAGTGCCAAGACCCGATGCAGACTGCAGAGGCACGGAGCATTAACATGACTGATAATGCTCCGTGTCTCTCTGTGATCTCTTTGCTACGAAATCACAGTTGTCACTGTGATTTCGTAGTAAAGAGATCACAGAGAGGCACGGAGCATTATCAGTCATGTTAATGCTCGGTGCCTCTGAAGTCTGCATCGGGTCTAGGCACTCTTTCACGGAGCGGTTGCCACGCACGGCATCCGCTCGTGTGAAACAGCCCTTACTGCTGAGACCAGGGTAGGTGGACACATGTAGCTTACACCCTTTGAATGGCGCTAAATCTGCTTGCTGACCCATCCCATGTACAACAGCAAAACATACCCATAGATGCAATACCAAACACATTCTACGGGCAGGAGCGTTTGTATTTGTGAAAAAAGGAATCCTATTTCATTTCATAGCCCTGAACTGCTGCTTTAAAGAGTTTGTCCCAAAAATATTTTACATATTTCAAACTAGTACCCGGATCTGAATACTTTTGGAAGGGTCCATTCACCCGTCAGTATTTTTTTTTTTCCAGATTTTCGTTTAGTTTTTTGTGGCTCCATGTTTCCGCAAAAACCTTCCATTTTATCATTGTGCATCCGTTTCGTTTTTCCGCACCCAAAAAACTGAAGGAGGAATATATATTGCTAGGGTACAATTTTTTTTTTCCCTATTTCCTGGAAACAGATCTGCAATTGCGGATGACATATTGATGCATTCTGCTTGTCATCCACATCTTGCAGGCCCCGTTGACTGCAATTTTTTTGCAGATCCACAGAACGGAACAGCGGATGCTGTCCACATTTTTTGCAGGGCCATTGAAATGAATTAGTCCGTATTCCGTTCTGCAAATTTGCAGAACGGATGCGGATAACAAAATAATGACGTATGTACTGAAAAATGTAGTATAGCTAGTGAGCTATTGTTTGGAATCTATCTGTATGGCGCCACCTGCTGTTTGTCCTTTTTCTAAATTCCCTGTCCAGCATACTGAGGTGGACATACATGCTCAGTTCCTTCCTTTAACTGCCACTGGCTGCAGCAGAAATGACATGCTCCTCAGAAAGTGCGCGCCCCTTTCACTGCCAGCTTGGAATACATCTAGCAGAGCTCTGGATCCATATGAGGTACAGGGCTGGTTTGTAGTTTGCTAGAAAGAAACCGTCATGTACTATATGATATCTGGTTTTCATTTTCTATATTATCCATGGGATAACCCCTTTAAATAAAGAACATTGGTGCATGTGACCCATCAGAAAGAATGACATATGTGCTTCCCTTATCCTATGTGTTCCTCTTTTGTGTTGTATATGATGATGATTTTGACGAGAATGTGAACATCCCCTTTACAATGGGGTTTTGTAACCCTATTCACCTAATAAGTGTTTGGCCGTGCTGTAGAATATAGTCTGCCATCAAAATGGACTCCGCTCAGAAAAGCCACAGATTAGCCCTATGTGGATCCTTGTGCAAATCCGGCAGCACATCTACCGCTGTAATCCGGATGTCACCTTGGGATTCCTTTAGAAGAGTCTCTTGAAATGTACTTGGGATGTGCCTCAGGCAGATCTGTGGCGTGTGAACATACCTTTTCTGTTCAGCCAGATCTAGAGGAAACTGCTGCCCACGGCTCTCTTTACAGATTATTCTGTGATTTCAGGTCTTAGTCGGTTCGTGTGCAGAATACGTCAGAAAGCCGAGCACCTGAGGAGATGTGTAACCCAACAAATACCTGTTACCATGACACCTAAACAATCAGTGTTATTTTTACCTGACAGTAAAAAAAAGTGTCTTTCCCAGAAATGAAAACCTGCTCATCGGAGCCGGATTGTAAGCTTTCTCATGAGCTACTGGTATCGGTGTGTGCTCATTATACAACAGTTCAATCCCAGACATGTATATGTTAGTATACGCTTGAGTGTCTTGATAAAGATATTATAGTGGCCGGAATAAGTCCCAGCTCAGCATTACATTTTTATTTTATTTATTTTTTTACAAACCTTTGCTTTAAATCAATTTTGACATAAACCAGTAGAGCCGGTGCTACATAATCTAGAACCACAGTGACCACGACGTTAAAGCAGAACTGTGCCTTATCTTGTGCTTGCAGGAAGAGAAATCGGGAATTTATTAAAACTGGTGTTTCTTACTCCTCGTATGGTGGCTTAAGGTGCGCCAAATTTTTTACATTTTAATGCATCTCGGGAGGTCTATATGTGGGAAATTTACATGAGCTATGAACCGGCGTAGAGTTGTGATGGAATTTATGCCGGTTTTCTGGCCCCCAGATCTCACTTTAGGCCTCACTCACACAAAGGTATTTTCCATCTGCATCCGATACACATTTTTGCGGATATGGTACAGACCCATTCATTTGAGTGGGGCCACAACACATCCGTATGTCCTTTCCACGGCCCTGTGAAAAAGATAGAACATGTACTATACTTGTCCCTTTTTGTGGACAAGGATTAGACATTTCTTCAGGAGTTAAAAACAAATTGTGGCATGCACACCGCCGGTATCCGTGTTTTGCGGACGTGTGCATGGTCGTGTGCATGGGGCCTTAAAAAAGTGGTGAGTATGGCATAAACAGGGAACATTTTTTAACCAATACGGGGCTTAGGCAAAAATTTGCAACTCTTTTTATGGCAGAAAACTGAAAAAAAGCCTTCATAAATCCCTCCCCCCCCCCCCTTCCCCAAGGTCTGAGATGTGACAGCCAATAGAGCAGGTTTCAGTATTTTATGTGGCTGTATGCATCCCTCCATTGAAATGCAGTACCACCATCTTTGGGGTTCATATGATATGGATTCTGAATATAGTACATACAATATAAGCCCTTAATCTTTTGTCATACACACTAATGTGTGTGGGGGGCTCCCGACTCCCCACCGACAGATAATGTCGGTGGAGACAAGGATCATTTCCGCCCTCCCCATGGAATACACATACAGGGTCGGCAGAAGCCAGGAGGGAGACAGAAGAGATAGCTGTCAGACAGCTTTAGTCAGGTGCCAAGGACTAAATGGAAGGGTTTTCTTATATGATGTTTGCTTTCTGCAGCAGTTAAAGGCAGACAAAGGTGTCGTTCATTTTTCACTTGATAGGGATCTTATAGTTAATCATACTGTGTGAACTTTAACCTTCACGCAATTGTTTTTGTACAGGTGATACAGAATACAAGTGTTGAGGTCGAACCTGGCAACATTATTTTTCTGTGTAATAATGTGAATTACGGTACATAAAGTGGTGACGTAAAAAGGACCTTTCACCACTCCTGACTTGTCTATAATACTTACATCCTCCTTGAAATGCCAGTTCTGGAGCATCTGTTCTTATAACTCTGTGTTGTGCTGTTACTCTTGATGATTAAATTGACAACTGGGAGTTGCCATTCCCTTTGTCAAAGGGATGTGTCCCTTCACAGCCTAAGGCTACATGCACACAACCGTATGTGTTTTGCGGTCTGCAAATTGCGGATCCGCAAAAAAAACAACCTGATGACATCAATGTCTAAAACGGACAAGAATAGGGCATGTTATATTTTTTTGCGGGGCTACGGAACGGACATACAGATGCAGATAGCACACGGTGTGCTGTCCGCATTTTTTGCAAACCCATTGATATGAATGGGTTTGCATCCTATGCGCAAAAAAAACGGAACAGTCACGGAAACAAACAACGTTTGTGTGCATGTAGCCTAAGGCCGAGATTTCCGGGCGGGTGCAATGCGTGAGGTGAACGCATTGCACCCGCACTGAATCCAGGCCCATTCATTTCTAATGGGCTGTGCACATGAGCGGTGATTTTCACGCATCACTTGTGCATTGCGTGAAAATTACAGCATGCTCTATTTTGTGTGTTTTTCACACAACGCAGGCCCCAGAAAAGTAAATGGGGCTTCGTGAAAATCGCAAGCATCCGCAAGCAAGTGTGGAGGCGGTGCGATTTTCACGCATGGTTGCTAGGAGACGATCAGAATGTGGACCCGATCATTATTATTTTCCCTTATAACATGGTTATAAGGGAAAATAATACCATTCTTAATACAGAATGCTTAGTAAAATAGGGATGGAGGTGGTTAAAAAAAAATTATAATAATAAACTCACCTCATCCACTTGACAAGAGGAAAAGGACTGCACTCATCACATGGTCCGTCACATGATCCATCTCAATGGTGATGGACCATGTGATGAGCGCAGTGACATCTCCACGGGTCCTTTTCCTCCCGGGCTGCGCGAACAAGTGGATGAGGTGAGTTTAATTAATTTTTTTTTTAACCCCTCCATCCCAATTTTCCTAAGCATTCTGTATTAAGAATGATATTGTTTTCCCTTATAACCATGTTATAAGGGGAAATAATAAAATCTACACAACACCTAACCTAAACCCGAACTTCTGTGAAGAAGTCCGGGTTCGGGTCTGGGTACCAAACATGCCGATTTTTCTCACGCGCGTGCCAAACGCATTAAAACGCTTTGCACTCGTTTGGAAAAATTTTGCATTTTCCCACGACGTACCTGCATCTTATCCGGCTCTCACACGCGAAAGAGGCCTAATACCTTCAGCGCTGATCAGACACTGCAGTTATATCCTATTGCAGTCTATGGGACAAGCAATCAGAAGATCGCATGTTTAAGCCCCCTAGGGGGACTGAAAATTACAGTAACACACAAAAATAATACAAATGCAAATCGCCCTATTTCCCAATTTTACAAAAAATAAATATAATAACACATATAACAGGTATTGCCGTGTCTGGGAATGTCCAAACTATTAAAATAAAAATATATTTTTCCTGTGCAGTGTACATCATAATGGAAAAAAATAACGCCAATTTATGGTCACCTTGTCCTCCCCAAAATTTAATAGAAACTGATCAAAAAATTGTATGTACCCCAAAATGGTACCATTAAAAACGACAGTTCGCCCTGCAAAAACCCTCATACATTTCTGTAGACAGAAATATAAGACAATTATAGCTGTCAAACTATGGTGAAAAATTCTAAGGTTTTTCTTTTTTTTTTTTTAAGTAGTAAAACATAATAATAACTATATAAATTTGGTATCACTGTAACCATCAGGAATAACGTCTTCATGCCATTCTTAGAGCACAGTGAACGTCGTTAAAACAGAACCCAAAAAACCTTAGCAGAATTGGCATTTATTTCCAGTTTCACCACACAATTTTAATTTTTTTTTCCATTTTCCAACACAAGCTATGGTAAAATAAACAGTGCCATTTAAAAATACAACTTGTTCTGCAAAAAAAAAAAAAAGCCCTTATACGACTATGTGAACAGAAAGCAAAAACAATTATGGAAGGCTGGGAAGAAGAAAAAAACAAAAACAAAATTTATAATGTGTATAAGAAATGGTGATGGCCAGTTCGCAGTGTTCGCCGACGAACACATGCGATCTGCCATCTTCACTCCCAAATCCGGCGCTGCAGAGGTAAGTCCTTACCTGTGCCTGCGCCGCGAGCCGCTCTGAAACGCATGCGGTCACCGGGAGCAGGCAGTTCCGAGAACAGCCAGATGAATGCTGTTCTCGGAACTGCCTGCTCCCGGTGACCGCATGTGTTTCAGAGCGGCGCAGGCCCAGGTAAGGACTTACCTCTGCAGCGCCAGACTTGGGAGTGAAGATGGCAGATCGCATGTGTTCGTCGGCGAACACTGCGAACTGGCCATCACTGAGTAGAAATACCAAAAATCAACATATAGAGTATTTGTATTCCTGTGCCGTCATCATTTGTTCTGTCTGGATAAAAAGTTAGCAAAATTTAAAATGCAAGGTCTGAAGTGTCTCCATTGCGTCTCCTGTTTTTCAGTAAGTTAAATAAAGAGAAGTCTTCTCTACTCCGTGTCAAAAACCAAATGGCGGCAGATTTGGAGAAGCTTCTAAATCAGCGAGAGGTACAGTATAAGTTTCAACCAATATACTGCATATATCACTTGTATAATCTCATAGCTGATAGTAAAAAAAAATCCTTCCTGATTCATCCTTTTAAGGCCCCTTGCAGACGAGCGTGAGAGTGAAAAATGCGCGATTTCGCAAGCAAGTTCATTCAGCATTGCCTGCGATTGCGTTCAGTTTTTATCGCACGGGTGAAATGCGTTGATGTGTTTTTCACGCACGTGATAGAAAACGGAAGGTTTACAAACAATATCTCATAGCAACCATCCGTGAAAAACACATCACATTTGCACTTGCTTCCGGATGCGATGCGATGCGATTTTCACACACCCCCATTCACTTCTATGGGGCCAGCGTTGCATGAAAAACGCAGAATATAGAACATGCTGCCTTTTTTCACGCAATGCACAATTGATGCGTGAAAACCAACGCTTATGTGCATAGACCCATTGAAATGAATGGGTCCGGATTCAGTGCGGGCGCAATGCGTTCGCCTCACGCATTGCACCCGCGCGGAAAACTTGCTTGTGTGAAAGGGGCCTAACTCTTCCAGTGGCAGAAACACTCAGATTATTCTGCAGGTTTGTGTTCTTGTTTGTATATAGTGGCTGTATATAGTTTATATTTTGTAGCTGTATTTAGTAGCTGTATATATAGTAGCTGCATATGGTTTATATATTGTAGCTGTGTATATAGTAGCTGTATATAGTTTGTATATAGTAGCTGTATATAGTTTGTATATAGTAGCTGTATATAGTTTGTATGTATATAGTAGCTGTATATAGTTTGTATATAGTAGCTGTATATAGTTTGTATATAGTAGCTGTATATAGTTTGTATATAGTAGCTGTATATAGTTTGTATGTATATAGTAGCTGTATATAGTTTGTATGTATATAGTAGCTGTATATAGTTTGTATGTATATAGTAGCTGTATATAGTTTGTATGTATATAGTAGCTGTATATAGTTTGTTTATAGTAGCTGTATAGTTTATATTTTGTAGCTGTATATAGTTTATATTTTGTAGCTGTATATAGTTTGTATATAGTAGCTGTATATAGTTTGTATATAGTAGCTGTATATAGTTTGTATATAGTAGCTGTATATAGTAGCTGTATATAGTTTGTATATAGTGGCTGTATATATAGTAGCTGTATATAGTTTGTATATAGTAGCTGTATATAGTTTGTATGTATATAGTAGCTTTATATAGTTTGTTTATAGTAGCTGTATAGTTTATATTTTGTAGCTGTATATAGTAGCTGTATATAGTTTATACTTTGTAGCTGTATATAGTTTATACTTTGTAGCTGTATATAGTAGCTGTATATAGTGGCTGTATATATAGTAGCTGTATATAGTAGTTGTATATAGTTTGTATATATTATATAGTAGCTGTATATAGTTTGTATATAGTAGCTGTATATAGTTTATATTTTGTAGCTGTATATAGTTTTTATATAGTAACTGTATGTAGTTTGTATATAGTAGCTGTATGTAGTTTGTATATAGTAGCTGTATATAGTAGCTGTATATAGTTTGTACATAGTCGCTGTATATAGTTTGTATATAGTTTGTACATAGTAGCTGTATATAATTTGTATATAGTAGCTGTATATAGTTTGTATATAGTAGTTGTATATAGTTTGTATATATTATATAGTAGCTGTATATAGTTTGTATATAGTAGCTGTATATAGTTTGTATATAGTAGCTGTATATATAGTAGTTGTATATAGTTTGTATATATTATATAGTAGCTGTCTGTAGTTTGTATATAGTGGCTGTATATAGTTTGTATATATTATATAGTAGCTGTCTATAGTTTGTATATAGCTTGTATATAGTAGCTGTATATAGTTTGTATATATTATATAGTAGCTGTATATAGTTTGTATATAGTAGCTGTATATAGTTTGTATATATTATATAGTAGCTGTCTATAGTTTGTTTATAGTAGCTGTATATAGTTTGTATATAGTAGCTGTATATAGTTTGTATATAGTAGCTGTCTATAGTTTGTATATATTATATAGTAGCTGTCTATAGTTTGTTTATAGTAGCTGTATATAGTTTGTATATAGTAGCTGTATATAGTTTGTATATATTATATAGTAGCTGTCTATAGTTTGTTTATAGTAGCTGTATATAGTTTGTATATAGTAGCTGTATATAGTTTGTATATAGTAGCTGTCTATAGTTTGTATATATTATATAGTAGCTGTCTATAGTTTGTTTATAGTAGCTGTATATAGTTTGTATATAGTAGCTGTATATAGTTTGTATATATTATATAGTAGCTGTCTATAGTTTGTATATATTATATAGTAGCTGTCTATAGTTTGTTTATAGTAGCTGTATATAGTTTGTATATAGTAGCTGTATATAGTTTGTATATATTATATAGTAGCTGTCTATAGTTTGTATATATTATATAGTAGCTGTCTATAGTTTGTTTATAGTAGCTGTATATAGTTTGTATATAGTAGCTGTATATAGTTTGTATATATTATATAGTAGCTGTCTATAGTTTGTTTATAGTAGCTGTAAATCGATTTCGCTGGACTGCATTTCATATGTGCTCTCAAATAACAACTGAAACTAAAAAGTAAGTGAAGGAGGAACATTGCAAAATATCCTCGTCACTGTTTATTGAACTGAAGATAAAGCTCTGATTCTGTAGGTAGATATTTCCTTCCGTTTTGTTCCTGGCAATCTGGTCAGGCTATCTGTAGGTGCAGAGATTCAATCATTCATGAGCTTCATCCCAAGGTTATAAAACATTTCCAGTTTGTTGTATTTTATGATATTGTTATATAGTAGGGGCTCACTTAGATAGAGCAAGAACCTTTTCAGTAAAAATAATTTTAGATGTTAACATCACTGTATAGTAATAACTTCTCCGTAGGGTGTGAAGAACAATGGTGGTGGCTCACATACGTGCCTCATGTTACAAGATTTAGTTACTGGCGTTTATTTATGAGTTAGTTGGGTGAATCACTTGAGGAGTTCCTAAACCAGCGTTCTCTCAGCGCCTGAAGAAAACATTTCTTCTTTAGGAGTTGACTGGGCATGAATTCCCAGTCCTGATGGAGCTTTCAACCTAGAACTAGCTACAAATACATTGTCAGGGGAAGCACCCTTAAGGGGTTGTCTCACCTCAGACATTGGTGGCATATCGCTAAGATTCATCTGTCAGCAGATTTGTACCTATGACACTGGCTTACCTGTTACATGTGCGCTTGGCAGCTGAAGACATCTGTGTTGGTCTCAAAGTGATCAAGCCTGTCTGGTGCAGAGGGCGCAGCAGTTGCAGAGAGAGCAGAGTCTCTAGGTGTAATGGCAACGCCCCCGTTGCTCCTTGAAGCTTATTTGCATATTTTATTCTCAGAAGTGTGGGCAGATATGCACACCTGCAACAGGTCAGCCACTTTCATATGTTCAAATCTGCTGACCGGTGCCCTTTATGTTCGGGTCACTTCCCAATTAACTTCAATTTTTATTTTGATCCCGTTTCGCTGATTCAGTAATGAATCATGAGAACTTGTCTATGGCAACTTTCACATCTGCACTTTGTATTCCGGTTTCGAATTCTGTCAGAGGATCTCAAAACTGGAGCAAAGTGCTTCCGTTCGATTTAATACATTAGGATGCATCCGTTCCATTGTATTAAATTGAAACTGAACAAACAGGATCCAGCACTAAAAACAATATCAGTCAATCGGTGACGGATAGTGATGAGCAAACTTGTGATTCAAGTTCGGCGTACAAGGTTCAGATGATCTAAGAATTCCATTATGGATTCCGCTACCATAAGTTATGGTCCGTGGAACGGAATTCTTAGATAACCCGAACCTTGTATGCCAAACTTGAAACACAAGTTTGCTCAACACTAGTGATGGATCATCTTTTCTCAAGAAAACTGTTTGTTGCATTCGCAGACCAGACACATAACCACAGCTTGCAGCAAATTTGTGTCCGGTCACAAAACAGACCAAACCGGAACGGAAAGCATTCGGATGTAACCTGATGTGTTTTGTCTCCATTGACAATGTATGGGGACAAAACGGAAGCATTTTTCTCCGGTTTTGAGATCCTCTGCTGGATCTCCAAACCGGAATACAAAGCGCAGATGTGAAAGTAACTTTGCTCTTCCGATCCCACTTTAGATAATGTACCTTACTTTTGAGGCTACTTTCACACTAGCGTTCTGCTGTCCGCTCGTGAGCTCCGTTTGAAGGAGCTCACGAGCGGAGCAGAACGCTTCCGTCCAGCCCTGATGCAGTCTGAATGGATGCGGATACGCTCAGACTGCATCAGTCTGGCGGCGTTCAGCCTCCGCTCCGCTCGCCTCCGCACGGCCAGGCGGACAGCTGAACGCTGCTTGCAGCGTTCGGGTGTCCGCCTGGCCGTGCGGAGGTGTGCGGATCCGTCCAGACTTACAATGTAAGTCAATGGGAACGGATCCGCTTGAAGATGACACCAAATGGCTCAATCTTCAAGCGGATCCGTCCCCCATTGACTTTACATTGAAAGTCTGAACGGATCCGCGCAGGCTACTCTCGCACTTAGAAATTTTTCTAAGTTATTAATGCAGACGGATCCGTACTGAACGGAGCCTCCGTCTGCATTAATATGATCGGATCCGTTCAGAACGGATCCGATCAAACGCAAGTGTGAAAGTAGCCTTACATGTGATCTTTCCTCACTGGATTACTGGGCTATAGGACTGCATGTGAACTGCACATGTGTGTGCAAAACAGGCAGCTCATGTACATGACATAACGTAGCTCGCTAGGAGGTGTATAGGTTGGCTAATGAGGAGAACAGGGGTTGTTCTGGGACGGTTTGGTGGAGCTAGAGATTGGAATGGACAGTAGCCAGGCAGCCCAAGATTGAGGAGAACTGCAACCTGGAATTTGTAGTAGAAGGATGATGGCAGAACTGCTGACTCCTCAAAGCAGGAAGGGAAGAGGCTGAACAAGCAATACATGCCCTGAACATCGGGTGCTGCAAAACAGAACTATCAGAATTGAATTGGGGTTCTTTCAATGTGTTTGTTCAGTGAATGTAGGATTTTTCAAGTCTTAGAAAACCACTTTACTGATATTTTAGTAAGTGCTTCTTCTCCTCGTGAAATAATTCTGCAGCGCCTGTTCTTAGAGCTCTGCATTGCGCTGTTTCTCTGTTATTCCTTTTAGAAGTGTAAGAAAATATCTGCAGCTGGGCGTTACCATAACCATTGCCAAAGGGGTGTGTCACTAGACAGGCTGCACTGATTGGACAGTGTCCAACCCACAACCGGTAGCACCCTGTTGTCAATTTATTCATATATTTTAGGAGAAATAACAGGAACAGCACAAGGCTAAATTATAGGAAAAGATTGTTATTACATAGGGAATACAATTCACTACAATAGACACATAAGGAGAGAGGAGAGGTCCTCTTTAACCCCTTATGCAGCCTAGTTTGATACTTAAGGCTACAGCAATTTATTCCTATTTTTTTTTCATCTTCGCAAGTATAGGATTTTAATATTTTTCTACTTCAATTTTTATTTTTTATAGTTTGTGTCACCAAATTCTGACACCCATAACTTTATTTTTATGCTAGCAGAGCTGTGTGAGGGCTCTTTTTTTGCAAGGGCGAGCTGTAGTTTTCATTGATACCATTTTTGGAATATATGCAGCCATTTGATAAAAATTTTATCACATGCTTTTGTAGAGGTGAGGTGACCAAAATTGACAATTTTGTCACTGGGTATTTATATATATTTTTTTTATCAGCATTTACCTTGCTTATTTAAGGAATTATGCCATGATTGATGTAAAACATGACAATCGGATATCATCTAGTACATTACAGTCTCTAACAAAGCTAGAACCAGCCCTGTACCTCACATGGCTCCAGAGATCTCCCCATTCATTGGTCCAAATGCTCTGCTAGATTCTCTTTCAGTCACAGCTCCCTTCTTGTACTTGTCACAGCTTTTAACAGAAGATTAGTCTGGCACAAGTTGAAAGATGGAACTGAGCATGTGTGACCACCTCAGTTGGTGGACATGCACAATACCATACAGATTAACCCTTAGGGGGCACCATTATAATGAAATAAAGAAATTATTACAACTGGACAACTTTTGTAACAGAAAATAAATTACAAAAGTAACTAGTTTTTCATGCTGAGTTATATTAAAATAGCATTTAATTGTATTGTATTATATTAATATTTTTTTTAAAGTTTAACTTTGTTCAGTTGTTCTTCACATTTTTTAAGACCCTTAGAGGGCTTGAACCTGCAGTTGTTTGATCGCTTTTGCTATACACTGTAATACTTTTGCATTACAGTGTATAGGGTTAGTTACAGGTAGTCTATTACATCCTATCTCCAGAAGGCCCCAGGCCGCCATGCTAACTACTGGGCACCTTGCAATTGTAATTGGAGCTCCCTCTGTCTAACCACTCAAACGGCTGAGGTCAGAGTTATCTCTGATGCTGGCAATAAGAACAGGGTACCAAGTAATGGTGTGGGCCCAGCTTCTGAGCGTGTGCCATCACTCCGACATATTATGGCACTGAGCATTAGCTGTTTACGCTGAATGATGTAATAGTACGTCACTGAGTGCGCAGAGTGGTTACAGGTACAAAGTTTGGGAAAAGGCATTATGCATTTTTATTTCATTTACCTTTTGCCCGTTGACTATTAATGTCCGAGAGGTGAATCTATATTTCTGCACGTCCATTCAGAGATGGCAGCTGCACGCTAATCGTGCAGCTGCAGAGCGGGTTGCCCGCTGTCAATGACCGCAGGGCAACCCAGAGGAAAGGCAGGGACAGTTCCCAAGTGTCCCTGCCTTCTAGATCGCTGTATACACAAGAGCGCTGTGCTCTTCCTGTCCCAGCCCAGTGGTCATGTGACCTCCGGGGCCAGGAGAGTGCAGGAGCTGTGGGGTCTTTTACAAGCCTCGATCAGCCCTGCACTGAGGCTGTACAGCCTTGTATTCTGCTGTGCAGCCTCTCTGGGGGGTGTATTTCCCCTGTAACTGGGGCTACTATGTCAGCCCCAGTTACAGGAGAAATCAATAGTGGGAAAAAAAAGGGAAGTTAAATGTCCCCCAAAGGTCTTGTATAACCTTATGGGAGACGCAAAGTGTAAAATAAATAAAACAAAGGTTTCACATGTAAAAAAAATAAAAATTCCCCAAATAAGGAATAAAAAAAATGTTAAAAATCGAAAAAATAAAATAGACATATTTTGGTATTGCCGCGTCCGTGACAGGTCGGCTCTATAGACATATCACATGATCTACCCAGTCCGATAAACACCGTAAGAAAAGGCCATTTTTATCACCTTACATCACAAAAAGTGCAACACCAAGTGATCAAAAAGGCGTATGTCCCCCAAAATAGTACCAATCAAACTGTCACCTCATCCCGCAAAAAAATGAGACCCTACCTAAGACAATCGGTCAAAAAATAAAAAAGCCATGGCTCTCAGACTATGGAGACACTAAAACATCATTTTATTTTATTTTCAAAAATGCTATTATTGTGTAAAACTTAAATAAATAAGAAAAAGTATACATATTAGGTATCGCCACATCCGTAACAATCTGCTCTATAAAAATGTAACATGACCTAACCCCTCAGGTGAACGCTGTAAAAATAAATAAATAAAAACTGTGCTAAAATAACAAATTTTTGAGTCACCTTGCCCCATAAAGTGTTATAATGAATGATCAAAAAAATCATATGTACCCAAAAAAGGTACCAATAAAAACATCAACTCTTCCTGCAAAAAATGAGCCCCTGCAAAAGACTATCAGCAGAAAAATAAAAAAAATATGGCGTTCAGAAAATGGAGACAAACATTTTTTTTTTCAAAAATGCTTTATCATGTAAAACTGAAATAAAGAAAGTAGACATATTTGATATAATTGCATCCGTAACAACCTTCTCTATAAAAACAGCACATGATCTACCCTGTCAGATGAATGTTGTAAAAAATCAGGGTAATAAATATTGAGTTTTGTTTGGTTGTTAACCCTCGATGTGTTTAAGAAAAAAAATTTGCCAAAAAAGTTAAATTTTAACATTTCATCTCCATTTTCCTTTAATTCTTGTGGAACACCTAAAGGGTTAACAAAGTTTGTAAAATCAGTTTTAAGTAACTTGAGGGGTATAGTTTCTACAATTGGGTCATTTATGGGGGGGTTCTATTATGTAAGCCCCAGAAAGTGACTTCAGTCCTGAACTGGTCCTTAAAAAGTGGGTTTTAGCAATTTTCTTAAAAATTTTAAGAATTGCTTCTAAAATTCTAAGCCTTCTAACGTCCTAAAAAAAATAAAAAGACATTTACAAAATGATGCCAACATAAAGTAGACATATCGGGAATGTTAAGTAATAATTATTTTATGAGGTATCACTTTCTGTTTTAAAAGCAGAGAAATTGAAATTTAGAAAATTGCGAATTTTTCAATTTTTTTTTGTAAATTTGGGATTTTTTCATAAATAAAGGTGGAATATATTGACTCAAATTTATGACTATCATGAAGTACAATGTGTCACGAGAAAACAATCTCTGAATGGCCTGGATAAGTAAAAGCGTTCCAAAGCTATTACCACATAAAGTAACACATGTCAGATTTGCAAAATTAGGCCTGATCAGGAAGGGGGCAAATGGCCCAGATGTGAAGTGGTTAAAATGATTCATGAAAGACTTGCCAAATTCTAATGCCCCTTTTGTTTTCGTTTTAACAATCAAGAGTTTCATTGGCTGTGAACCTTTTAATAATTTAGACACTTTACCATGTCAGAAGTCGACCTTTTTTTTTATCACTGACCTCAAGGAATATGGCGTTATTGAATTAAAAACTGTTTTTCTTTTAAATGCAAACAAGCGCTACTAACACTTTTCAGATCACCGTCCAATAAAAATATTTTATGAACATGTGATCTCTATTGAACATATTTGGCATTTATTTTATTTGTATCAGCCCTAGAGCTGTTATTTTGTATTACTTCATTCCTTTCATCACCTCTACATCATAATTATATGAACCACTATTGCAAAATGTCAATGTAATTTTATGACCAATTTGTGCAGAAATCCATATCATTCCAAAGGGTTCACATACTTTTTCTTGCAATTGTAGTTTACCGTTCAGGATGTCTAATCTTGAACATCTAAAAGGCACCCTAAATGTAAAGATTAGTGTCGTTTATAGGATGATTTGCTACTATCATGTCCACATATGTAAATAAATGTTGCTGGTGCTTTTTAGAACTGGAGATATTTGACATAAAGTAATGATCATGAGGCATAAATTTTTCTGGACTTCCTGTCACTAGTCCTAATTAGTAATATTGTTATTCCTTCTTTCTTCAGTCAAAAATGTCTGTTGCCGGGCATCAATAAATACCCTTCATTTACTGTACTTTACTTTAAATAGAGATGGAAAGTTAAATGTCCCTTTAAGGCAGGCATCCTCAAACTGCGGCCCTACAGCTGTTGCAAAACTACAACTCCCAGCATGCCCGAACAGCCTACAGGTATCAGCCTACAGCAGGGCATTGTGGGAGTTGTAGTTTTACCACAGCTGGAGGGCCGCAGTTTGAGGATGCCTGCTTTAAGGGTTCATTCACACGTCCACAGTGTTTTGCGGATCTGCAAAACACCAGGCCGGCACCCCAATAGAAATGCCTAATCTTGTCCGCAGATGCGGACAAGAATAGGACATGTTCTATTTTTTCAACACTGTGTGCTGTCCACATCTTTTCCGTCCCTATTGAAAATGAATGGGTCCTCACCTATTCCTCATAATTGCCGAACAGATCCAGACCCAAAGTTCAGAGTTGCGTCATCAGAAAATCACCTATTGTTTAAATCAATGTGTTACGTTAAAACATTTTTGTAGATTTTGTTTTGTGATTGAAAAAAAAATTCTAAATTGTGCAGTTTTCATAGTGTCCACTAGGCCTAATAATACGTCAAGACCTCCTGTTTATAGATATGTTTTACAGCAGGACCATAGGCACAATAGACTTCTATGGGAGAGTTTTCTGTATGGGGAAGGGGGCGGAAGATGAGCTGTGACCATCACTTATTTTGAATAGTGTAATCTGTACTCCTGCCTGTGATTATAATGAGATGGCCTCTGAAAAAGGAACTGTACAGAACAGTAAGTCTCAACCTATTATTAAGCCTAGTGGCCGCTGCAAACATTGCAGGATTTTAAGATTTATTTTTTTAATATACAGGAAAAATGAAAATCACTGAAAAATTCTAAAAATAAATATATAACATAAAAATTTGATTTATACATTGATGACACATTCCCTTCAATATTACACTTACAAAATGCTGAAGGTAACATCCTGTTGGGTGTCCTGGTGTATTTTTGGGCTGTTATCTTAAAAGGGTTACCCACTATTTAAAAAAAAAAAGAACAGTCACACATATCTTTGTGGACATATCTTTGAGGACTTTGTGGACAGCAGGTTATCAACACCTGCATCTCCCAGAATACATGGCAGTTAGCTCTTGTTAGACCCTTCCTCCCCTGCATAGAAAATAGTCCCTTACACATTGCCCCAGAGATGCATATGATATGCAATGTCCCCAAAATTTTCTTCCCCATGGTCTAGAGAGAGCTATATATTGTATTTTAGTGAATTTAGAAGTAGAAATTAATGAAAGGTGTCTGGACTTGTTTCACCTGCTGCCCTATGAGATCCCTACATCAGCACTGAGGAGGGAGGAAGAGGACCAGGGCAGTTACTGAATGGAATAGGTGGACCAGAATGATATCCAGTAGGCATGCTACCCAAGAGGAAAATGTAATGTACATAAAGTACCAATATTTGTATTGCATGTATATTGCAGTAATAAATCATTGAAAGAGGACCGTTCATGGGTCCAGACATTATGAAATAACTAGCAGGTGATGTAGGGCATAGTGCAGGGATGTAATATTGCTTGCTAGTTTGTCTGGTCGCCGCTCCGTTCACCGCCCAGTAGCAGGGTCCAGTCACAGCGGAGAGCGTCACAGCCAGGGAGAAGGTGAGTTTTCTTTCCTCCCTGGCTGTGACAGTATGCGCTGTGATTGGACCGCGCTACAGGAGAAGGAGACGCCCATTGAGAAACAGGGCAGTCTCCTCCTCCCTGTACTGATGCTATTCATTAGCATATCGGGGGGGGCACAGCGGGGGAACGGACAGGCAAACTAGTGAGCAATATTACATCCGTGCACAGTGCCCCACATATCCTGCTAGTTATTTCATAATGTCTGGACCCATGAAAGGTATTCTTTAAAATGCCCTATTAATTGCATAGTAATATTTTTCATGGAATTGCCCCTTTTACTACCTAGATCCTGCTGGTTCGTTAAAGATGGACAGGAAGAACTTTGTTTTTCAATGTGGGTGTTTGTGAACATTAAAAAAAAAAAAAAAACATGAAGGGTAAAACATTTGTAAGCAAAATATGCTATCTGCTAGATATTACTAGGATCCGGCAGAGAGAGTATTTCTAACCTAGTGCACCTTCAAATCAGGCCAGTGGTTACAAATATTGTGGAGTCTGGTTCCTCTCTAGGCAAAATTGGGGTTTTAGTCCTTGTCTAGAGACACATTTTAACTCTTCTTTTGAAGCATAAATGTGTAGTTACAGCTGTTTTATTTTTTTCCAAATTCACTGGAAAAGCTATTTTTACCAGGAAAATATAAAATAGAAAGAAAATAGAGAGTGCAACTCACAGCCAGATAGATAATATTGCAGAAGTCAGAAGACTGGGCATTCTGGAAAAACACTGTAGGTTCACATCTGCGACAGGTTAATCTGTTCCGGTAGAGGAGCAGACTGCTGGACTTCCCGTGTCTGGCATAGCCAGGCACCGCCAGATTCCCATTCGTTATAATGTCACCCATGTGGCACATCACTGGGTCTGGGACCTGCAGCGATGGAGCCAGAACCCAGAGGAGAGGATCAGGTAAGTACGGGTCTGGCCACACTATGGGTGTCTGAAAAAAAAACATCATAAAGTTGAACTACCCCTTTAATGCGGTTGATTTGAAATAACTAAATGCGTGTTAATAGTTTTGTGTTGTGTATCTGTTAGCTTGTTACGGTGGAAATTAGTCACACATCGGGCCTACAGTGCTATGATTTTGCATGTAATTCCTTTTAGTATTTAAAATGTACTGACACATTTTAAAAAAGATGTCTATAGTCGTTCATACATTTGAAAGTACAGTATTGACTTTGAGGTTCTGATATTCTGGTATATACAAGTACAAGGTGTGTACAATGGCAGAGTTTGCAAAAAAAATTATCTAAATTTGGCTTGTGCAACTTGATTTGCTAGACTGCACGTCACTACTCATTAGGCATGGCTGTCTGCAGAATGTAGCCAAAAGCTATAGATGATGGGGTCAAATAGGGATTTGCAGGAGAGTAAAATAATCAATTATCTGTAATACGCATGGATAGAGAACAGGAAAGTGAATGCAGTGACTGCAGATAATGTAAGGGGGAATTGGATAACGGTGTGTAGGCAAAAATAGGATGAACCATACAGGAGTGTGAACTGTTTGGGAACATGCTCTTTGGCCAGACAGTATGAGTAGGGGAAAAGGAAATCGCCCCTGCCACAAGGGAAGGGAGTCCAGAACAGACTTGGCATTGGTGAAATGATGCAATGTGTGTGATGCAGTCAGCGTGCTGAAAGTGGAATGGAAATTATTTGTCTGAATAGACAGATGTCAGTGTCATCCGACTAGGCAAAGCCATTTATACGGAATATTAGTATTTTATGTCATAAACTACATATGTAGTGTCTGTGGTTTCTTAATAGAGTAGCTATAGAGTTCTTTATGACGCCTATAGATGAATTATTACACTATAGCTGCTATAATACTGATCTCAGTGTTTTACATGGGGAATGGAAATTGCTTTAAATGGCTCCTCTGGTATTAATAAGCCAAGTGGGACTTTCCAGTAGGAATACACTTGGTTCATTAGCTCAGCATTAAAGGGGATGTCCACTTTTGTAATATTGATCCGACTGCCAGCACCCCCGCCGATCAGCTGTATGAAGAGAGTGCAGAGCGCCGTCGACATAGCAGTGCCAAGTGTAATTACAGCTCAGCCCTCCCATTCACTTCAATGAGACGGCTCTGTCCTAGTCACTTCACTTGATGTGAATGGGGACGGAGCAGTTGTAATTACACCTGCTCGCCACTGCTTTGATGATGGCAAGTGAAGAGAAAACAGCACTCCTACGAGCACTGCCTTCTCTTTAAACAGCTGGTCGGCGGGGGTGCCGGCAGTTGATACTGAAGACCAATCCTCGAGGATAGGTTATCAATACTACAAACCTGACTTCATGGTTTACACAAAAGATTCAGGGAGCTTTCTGAGATACAGTAGACGTCCAAGATATTTCCACCCACAGGCAACATTGTCAGTATGCATATATTTTCCCCTAAGTTACAAGGTTTTCCAGGATCTAGTAATTAAAGTTCAATAGGCAAACAGCAGAAGAAGATAAGAGTTGAAAAAAGTACTAATGTACATTGCGTTCTGTTCTGTCTATGCAACATTTCTTCACCCTGGTCACCTCAGGGATGTAAACCGGTTCTGTCTTATATCCATGCGTGTCCTCTCATCAGACACTACAGATGTCCTTACATATAAAAGTCATCCAAGCCCACCGATTTCTCAATCCTCCCTCAAACTCAGATTTTGGAGAAAAGATTTCTATTGTTCCTGCTGGGTATAGATCGGCTTATTCGCCTTTTTTTATTGAAATAAACAAGCATGGCCAAGCATACATGTCTATGGTGGACATGCAGAAGTGCTCTTCTTGTGGATGGCCACCTATACCCTAAGGCTACTTTCACATTAGCGTTCGGTGCTCCGCTTGTGAGTTCCATTTGAAGGCTCTCACAAGCGGCCCCGAACGCATCCGTCCAGCCCTAATGCATTCTGAGTGGATGCGGATCCGCTCAGAATGCATCAGTCTGGCGGCGTTTGCCCTCCGCTCCGCTCAGCAGGCGGACACCCGAACGCAGCTTGCAGCGTTCGGGTGTCCGCCTGGCCGTGCGGAGGCAAACGGATCCGTCCAGACTTACAATGTAAGTCAATGGGGACGGATCCGTTTGAAGTTGACACAATATGGCTAAATTTTCAAACGGATCCGTCCCCCATTGACTTTCAATGTAAAGTCTGGATGGATCCGTCTGAGCTACTTTCACACTTAGAATTTTTTCTAAAATATCATGCAGACGGATCCGTTCTGAACGCAAGTGTGAAAGTAGCCTTAGCCTGTTACAGCCTAGGCATTCCTTTGTGAGCTAAAAGCATCATTCTGTTTTTAAAGGAACCATAATGAATACGATGGATTTGTTTTGTAACAGATTCTAATGGGTTCCATAGACCTGTCATGGTCCGTTAGGTTTCCATTTTCCTATTACTGGGTAGACTTAAACGAGTTATGCCATGACTGATGTAAAAAATGAAAATTAGATAGCTATCCGCTGATGGGGGAGATGGGAGTAAATGCGGCTTTAAAACGACCGATGGAGCGGCCGATTGCTTCCTTCCTGACAGTCGGCTGCTTGCTCAGTGAAGGAGACGGCTGTATTTACAAGCAGCAATCTCCTTCACAGTATGAGGACAAGGGATCACTATAGCAATCGCTCGTCCCCATACAGAATCATTGTTCCTGGGTGGTAGATCGCTGTATAGAGAGCACAATCTGCTGCCCAGGAATGTTGATTGGTGGTGCCTACGCAAACGACAAGATCAGCCATTAAACAAGCGGTTTGCTCGTTAATCGGGTAATCGGTGGCGCATTATCAGGATTATCAAGAACGAGCACTCACAGGAACGGCCAGCTGTTCCCTCTAATCTGGACGATTATTGGTTTGTCTGAATCCACCTTGAGATGCTGCCAGGCACCTCTGGCATCTGCTAATTTCACCTAGGAACAAAAGGATTGTGCATGTTGAAATTTGACAGCCCCTAGCCTTCTTTTCAAATGTCTCTCCCAACGCATAGCCAAGCATGCATGTGTCCCGAAAGAGAAGAATCACTGAGAACTAAAGGTTCGTCCAGTTTCCATAACTTATCTCCCCAGACATCTGCAGTCAGGGAAGAGTTGGGAGACCCCATGTACATTAGATGGTGGGTTCATCCCATGGAAATCGACATTAATGTGTGTGACTGACTGCAATAGGCTTCGAGCCTGTGGATGTAAACAGTAAATTGGGAATATTAGAAAGTCGCATCATGTTTCATTACACGATCATAACGATCAAGCTTAATTTCATTAAAACTATAAAACCTTTTTCATATATTACACAAAGCAATTCTAAAATAGGCTGTAGTGGTAGTTTGTATAACATCCGGTCTGTATGGTTATTATTATTAATGATAATGTGTATGATCAGAACGTCATGGTGTGGGATATGCTGGTGCAATATAAAGGTGATTATTGTGAACAGGCATGGAGAAGTTTCTAGCTGAAGTATTTGCCTACTCCTGATTGCCTTTGGTCTCGTGACAGCCATGATCGCTAGTTATGAAAGCCTATTACAGATAGGGCATTAGCAAGAAAAATGTATTTTGCCACTTTAAAGAAATGGCCTGAAAGTCTTTTCAGTCAATTGTTTAGATTGTGGATTTAAGTGGTATGCTGGTGCTTTAGCTCCCATTACCTGCGAGAAGAGTTGCCCTCAATAGGTGGTCAGAGTTTGAAAGCATCGCGCTATATGAAGTCATATAGGCCAGGTTGGCAGCGTATCAGGGAGTTAAATGACATTTTATAGAGTTGCAGCTGTGTAAACTCTGAGGCCATTCTACACAGGAGTGCTTCTTGATGTAAACACTGATAAGGATATAATGTATTAGCCAAGCTTTGGGAATCCTCGCTGCTATTATTTCAGAATAAAAGAACATTTTAAGTACACTAACAAACTTAGGGAGGTAATCTTGTAATGGCTGATGGCATGGCCTACTGAAGTATTCTCTTTCTGATACAAATCCAAGATACATAGGAAATGTGAGTAAACAGGTGACATGAGGGTAGGAAATCAGGTAGTAAATGCTTTATTGTGAGCTTATTAAAGTCAAAACTCTGCTTCTCCCGCTTTATGTAGAGCACTATTACTGGACAAAATGAACTCATTAAATTGGCTTTAAACTTTTTCCTAGAACATCTAGAACTTTGCATTTGTAATTTTGTGTTTGTGTGGGCTTCCTCCCGCACTTTAGAATCAGTTTTTTTTTTACAGGATTCTAATATGGCCATCAGTATCTGATCAGCAGGGGTCTGAGACCACCCCCTCCCCACAATGATCAGCTATTTTGGGTTAGTTCACCTCAGTAGGAGCAGAACTGCAATAAGGTTACTTTTACACTTGAAACGGCAGGGTCCGGCAGGGGCACAGCCTGCCGGATCCGTGTAACGATAGCCCACCGTGCCGCAGGAAGTCCGCTCCGGCCCCATTCACTATATCGTGGGCGGGCTGGAGGTCCAGCTGCAGCACGGCAACCAAGCTGAGAAGCGGCCGGACAAAAAACGCAGCGGAGCGGACTTACGGCAGCACGGTGGGCTGGCTTTAGAACGGATCCGGCAGGCTGTTCTCCTGCCGGACCCTGCTGCTGCAAGTGTGAAAGTAGCCTAACAAGCTCTGTCCACAGCATAATATACAGAGCTCTTCTGAAACAGCTGATGAGATATTGATGGTCTATCCTGATCCTTTCATTCTCAGGGAAATGGGCTACAACCAGCGGGGTTTGGCAGCGGCTTTTTTCCCTGCACAGGACACATGCCTGTTCAGGCCAAGTTTGCATGTGTTTGGAGGGTATGGGAGGCTGGCAGCCAAGTAAGCGTTAGGCCGAATGCACACGGCCGTGTTCCGCGGCCGAGAGCGGTCCATGGTATGCCGGGCTGGATTCCTGTTGAGAGCAGGGAGCGCACAGCGTCATTGGTTGCTATGATGCCGTGTGCTTCATGCCGCTGCTGCACTACAGTAATACACTATACGAGTGTATTACTGTAGTGCAGCGGCGGCATGAAGCGCACGGCATCATAGCAACCAATGACGCCGTGCGCTCCTGCTCTGAACAGGAATCCAGACTGATATACCACAGACCGCTCTCGGCCGTGTGCATTCGGCCTTAGTCTGATTATCTAATTTATATGGTGAGCCTTACAGAGCAGTTCTCCATTCTGGCTAATTGAGGGATTTCATACATGGGAAGACTCCTCTCTTGGTGGGGCAAATGGACAGGGTTTGTTTTTATGAGATAACTTCTTCAACCTACTAAGGATGTGGTACATTTTGGACTTCAGTAGGCAGTGCTTTCTTTTTTCCAAACCTTTAATTTATTTTTATTTTTTATTAGTTCCCCTTCTACAGCTTGCTTTTTAGCGGGACAAGTTGCATTTTTTAATGACACCATTTTGGGTTACATTTAAGGCTAGGACAATTGCAAAGATAAAAAAATTACATAGTTACACAGTTGATACGGTTGGAAAAATATGTCCATCAAGTTCAAACAAGGGATAGGTGGGGACGTGAATCCCGTTTTCATAAGCATTAATGTTGTTTGCTTTTAAGAATTCATCTAAACCCTTTTTAAAAACTGTCCACTGTTCCTGCTGTCACAATGTCCTGAGGAAATCTATTCCACAGCCTCACAGTTCTTACAGTAAAGAAGCTTTGACGCTTCTGGAGACTGAACTTTTTCTTCTCCAGTCGGAGGCAGTGCCCCTTTGTCTTTTGAGGGCATTTTACATGGATCAGTTTTTCGCCGTATTTTTTGTATGGCCTATTTATATATTTGTATAGGTTAATAATGTCCTCCCCTTAGACGTTTCTTCTCAAGACTAAATAAATTCAATTCTTTTAATCTTTCTTCATAACTAAGACCCTCCATGCCCCTTATCAGTTTAGTCACTCTCCTCTGTACTTTCTCCAGCTGCAGTGCATCCTTTCTATGGACTGGTGCCCAGAACCGAACTGCATATTCCAGATGAGGCTGCACCAACACTTTGTAAAGTGATAATATTACATCCCTGTCCCGCAAGTCCATGCCTCGTTTAATGCATGACAATATCCTGGTAGCCTTAGAAGCAGCTGATTGACATTGTATGCTGTTATTTAATCTACCATTTACAAGGACACCAAATCCTTCTCTATAAGTGACTCTCCCAGTGTTACATCACTCTGGACATATGAAGCACAGAGATTATTACTACCAAGATGCATAACTTTACATTTATCCACATTCAACCTCATTTGCCAAGTTGATGTCCAATCACTTAGAGTTCAAATCAGCTTGTAGTTTATGGACATCTTCCATAGTGTACAGTACTACATAGCTTAGTGTCATCTGCAAAAATAGAAATGGTGCTATTAATCCTATCCTCAATATCATCAATAAATAAATTAAACAATAGAGGGCCCAGCACTGAACCATGGGGTACATACCATTCTGAATAGGAATAATTGGCCACAACTCTCTGGACACTGTCCTTTAGCCAGTTTTCAATCCAATTACAAACTATACTTTCCAAGCCTATAGACATTACTTTACTTATTAAACATCTATGAGGGACAGTATCAAAAGCCTTTGCAAAATCCAGAAACACTACATCCACACCCGCCCCTCTGTCCAGACTACTACTCACCTCCTCATGACATAACAAATCAGGTAAGTCTGACAACTTCTGTCCTTGGTAACCACATGTTGGTTATCACTCATAATATTATTTACAGTCACATACTCCTGTATATAGTCCCTAAGAGTCCTTCAAACATTTTTCCCACAACAGAAGTTAAACTAACTGGTCTATAATTTCCTTTCTCTTCTTTTGTATATACGGAGCTAAAAAAAAAACATTTAGTAACTCTACCTTTTCCTTATCTTCAGTGACTACCCCCCCCCCCACCCCCCCCTTTACAATCATTTAGGGGACCTACCTGCTCGGACCTTGGTTTTTTAGCATTTATATATTTAAAACATTTTTGAGGATTTGTTTTGTTCTCTTTTGCCACCTGCTGTTCGTTTTGTATTTTTTGAAATTCTATCTACTTTTTACAGATTTTATTAAGCCCTTTGTATTCTTCAAACGCTACAGCTGACCCCTCAGATTTGTATTTTTTAAATGCACCTTATTTGTCTTTTATTGTCCTTTTTACAGTAGCTGTAAGCCATGGGGGGTTTAATTTTAGCCGTTTATACTTGTTACCTAAAGAAATAAATATTTTAGTGCAATTACTCCAGTGTGGATTTGAAGCTTTTCCATTTATCCTCAGTATTATTATGTGACAGTAGCTGCTCCCAGTCTGTGCCCTGAAATGCTGCCCTCAACCCAGGGAAATTAGTCTTTGCTCTGCCTGACAGAGTTTGCTTCTTATAGTTTAGGGGGAATATAATTATATTGTGGTCACTATTGCCTAGTGTTTCTCGAACAGTAACATTTCCAACAAGCTCTGCATCATTAGAGATTGCCAGATCCAACAGAGCATCACCCCTAGTGGGAGCTTCTACAAGCTGACCCATAATGTGGTCCTGCAGCAAGTTGAGGAATTTTGACCCGAGTCAATGTCTGGGAAGTTAAAGTCTCCCATTATGAGCACTGTAGCAGTCTGTGCCGCCCGCTTTATTTGGTTATAGAGGTTATACACCCATTAGGTTTCCACATCCTCACCTACAAATGCCTCTTTCACACTTGTCTTCAGATCACTCCTCACATACAGGCACACGCCACCACCTCTTCTATTGACCCCGTCTTTCCTAAATAGTGTAAAACCCTCAATATTTACAGCCCAGTCAGACAAAGAGTCCAACCATTTCTCAGCCACACCAACTACATCTATGTGTTCTTCTAGTACCATAGCCTCCAGCTCCCCCATTATGCTAGCTAGACTTCTAGCATTTGTGAAAATAAATGTTAAATTACTATTACCTGTAAAGTGAATATCTGGGATTTTTGGGTTACCTTGGTTGATGTTTGTATGTAACAGGTTCTTTTTACCAGCAGTTCTATTTTTCATTGGTGTATGGTTCTGCCCAGTCTTTTCCCTACTTTCCTCACTAACCCCAGCCTTCACTAAATCCCCACTGTCCCCTCCAATTGCCCACGCTCTATCTACACTATCTACCCCTTATTAGTATGACCCCCACACTCCCCCCAGATCCTAATTTAAAATCTCCTCCAGCCATCTAACTATTTTTCCCCCAGGGCAGTTGCACCCTCCCCATTAGGGTCCAGCCCATCCCTGTTGTAAAGCCGGTAACCGATAGTCAGCCCAGTTCTCCATGAACCCAAACCCTTTCTTCTTGCACCAGCTTTTAAGCCACTTATTTACCTCCCTAAGCTCCCGTTGTCTCTCTGGGTCATTTATAAGGGGGTCATTTATTAAGACCGGTGTTTTATTCGCCAATTTTTAAAGAGGCTAATTATGGTGTTACCTTGTAGGGTGGCCCCCACTGATGCCATGGGTGTATTTCTTTTTAAAATTGCATACAACCTCACTCCTTCTCCCTGGCTGTGAATGGTCCGCTCTGATTGGATCACGCTCACTGCCAGGGAGAAGGAGACGCCCATAGTAGAAGACTGCTTCTCCTCCCCGCTCCAAATCACCGGGGGGCCACAGCGGACGAACGGGGGGAGTGGGGTTGAAAAAAAAATACATCCATGGCATCAGTACCATAATATTAGCCTATTTCAAAAATGATGAAAGGTCCTCTTTAATAACCCCTATATCCGGCAGTGGATTCGCCTAAGTTATGAAGAGGTGCCGACCTCTACATAAGTTTGACGCATCCAGCGCCAGTCTAAATGTAGGCCAGCTTCTTTGCCAAGCCTAAAAGAGATATAGAACATTATGAATGAGACGCCCACGCCATGCCCACTTTTTTAGACCTGGTGTGAGCGGGAAAAAGTCAAGGTTCAGTGCTGGGCCCTCTATTGTTTGTATTCTTCTTTACAAACTCAAACATTCACTATATAAACCAAAAAATGTTTGTAGATTTTGCTTTCCTTTGAAACACTTTGCTAATATTTAGTTGTATAACCACTGTTTCTGGGAACTGCTGTACATCTGTGTTGCATGGAGTCAACCAACTTCTGGCACCTGTGAACAGGTATTCCAGCCCAAGATGATTGGACTACATTCCACAGTTCTTCTCTGTTTCTTGGTTTTGCCTCAGAAACTGCATTTTTTATGTCACCCCACAAGTTTTCTATTGGATTAAGATCTGGGGATTGGGTTGGCCACTCCATAACATCAATCTTGTTGGTCTGGAACCAAGATGTTGCATGTTAACTGGTGTGTTTGGGGTTGTTTTGTTGGAACACCCATTTCATGGGCATTTCCTCTTCAGCATAAAGCAGAATGACCTCTTCAAGTATTCTGATGTATTCAAACTGATCCATGATCCCTGTTATGCGATAAATAGGCCCAACTCCGTAGTATGAGAAACATCCCCATATCATGATGCTTGCGCCACCATGCTTCACTGTCTTCACAGTGTACTGTGGCTTGAATTCAGTGTTTGTCGTCTGACAAACTGTCTCCGGCCACTAGACCCAAAAAGTACAATCTTACTTTCATCAGTCCACAAAATGTCTCTTTAGGCCAGTCAATGTGCTCTTTGGCAAATAGTAACCTCTTCAGCACGTCTTTTTTTCGACAGTGGGATTTTGCGGGGGCTTCTTTCAGATAGCTTGACTTCACATAGGCGTCTTCTAACTCACAGGTAACTTTAGACCTTCTTTGATCTTCCTGTAGCTGATTGTTGGGTCCTTGCCATTTTGGCTATTCTTCTATCCATTCGAATGGTAGGTTTTCGCTTTCTTCCACTTCTTTCAGGTTTTGGTTGCCATTTTAAAGCATTTGTAATAATTTTAGCTGAGCGGCCTATCATTTTCTGCACTTCATTATATTTTTTCCCCTCTCCAATCATTTTTTTAATCAAGGTACGCTGTTCTTCTGAACAATGTCTGAAGCGACCCATTTTCCATGGAATTTCAGAGAGAAATGCACTGTAACCAGCATGTACAACATTTTCTGCCTTCCTTCCTTAAATAAGGGCAAGAATTGCCACCTGTTTTTCAAGGAATGAATAACCTCACTAATTGAACTCCACACTGCTATTATTTTGAACATGCCCCTTTCAATTAGTGATTCAATTACACAGAATCAGCAGCATGCATGTCATGACTGTTGGATTTCTATTACTCTACTACACCTGCTAGTAATTTATTTGCCATGTAGAAATATAATTTCTACCAAAAACCACGATCAGGTTAGTGATGTCTGACTGCTATTATTTTGAACACAACTGTATTACTGGATCATAAATTACCCCCTATATGTTATTATGTATTTATTTTTTCTCGCAATAAAAATAATATACTAAATGCAAATTCTAGACACTACAAATGTGCCAGATTTACAGTACCACAGTGGCTGGTACTGAATGATAATTCTGGTGCACCGACTGTTTAAGTCTACATTTTACTACCTTTGTGCCTGAAAATGGTGCATGAATTTTGGCACATCTAAAGTGTCCCCTTTGTCCCTAAGATACACCCCTTACTGCCCCCTTGTCAGGCAGGACGAAAATAAATGAAGAGTATGGCCTTGGTGCCGGAATTCTAGCTTAGTTTGATCCAGAATTGTAGTTAATTTCCCATAGTAAATCTGCCCTCTTTTTGAAAATCATTTGTTTTTGTGTTTGCTGCATTCAAAGACCCACAACATTTTTACTTTTCTATCCACAGAGCTGCATGAGAGGTTTGTTTTTGTGTTTATTTCAACATGTTCACTATATAAGAAAAATAATGTGATATTTTTTTATGGGTTGTCACATATGCAGATGCCAATTATATATTTTTGTTTTTATTTTTTACATTTTTTGTTCAAATAGAGTTCTTTGTCTGCAAAACAGGCGTTTTTTTTATTTGGAATTTAAGTCCTAGTAGGTGAACATGCAATCCTGTGATCACTCATATAACAAACTGCAATACTTCTATATTGCATTTTATTACGACTGCAACTGACTGAAAAATATCCTATTAGACTATGCCTCTGGCAGGACCTTAGGCATTGGTGGGGGCAGACCTGGAGATTGCGCCATTTGGAATTTCATTCGCTCTGTAAACCTCCTGTAGTCTCATTGTACCTAAGGAGTTAAGGCCACAGCCACACAGAGTTTTTTGCCTACAGGATTTCCAGCCAAAGCCTGAAGTGGATCCACCAGGAAAGAGAAGTTTAACCACCTCCGGACCGCCTAACGCAGATGTGCGGTCCGGAGGTGGCAGCCCTGCGCAGAGTCACGCATATATGCGTCATCTCGCGAGGGCCGGGATTTCCTGTGAACGCGCACACACAGGCGCGCGCGCTCACAGGAACGGAAGGTAAGCGAGTGGATCTCCAGCCTGCCAGCGGCGATCGCTCGCTGGCAGGCTGGAGATCCGAATTTTTTAACCCCTAACAGGTATATTAGACGCTGTTTTGATAACAGCGTCTAATATACCTCCTACCTGGTCCTCTGGTGGTCCCTTTTGTTAGGATCGACCACCAGAGGACACAGGTAGGTCAGTAAAGTCGCACCAAACACTACACTACACTACACCCCCCCCCCCCCCCGTCACTTATTAACCCTTTATGAACCCCTGATCACCCATGATCACCCCATATAAACTCCCTGATCACCCCCCTGTCATTGATCACCCCCCCTGTCAGGCTCCGTTCAGACGTCCGTATGATTTTTACGGATCCACGGATACATGGATCGGATCCGCAAAACACATGCGGACGTCTGAATGGAGCCTTACAGGGGGGTGATCGATGACAGGCGGGTGATCACCCATATACACTCCCTGATCACCCCCTGTCATTGATCACCCCCCTGTCATTGATCACCCCCTGTAAGGCTCCATTCAGACGTCCGTATGATTTTTACGGATCCATGGATACATGGATCGGATCCGCAAAACACATGCGGACGTCTGAATGGAGCCTTACAGGGGGGTGATCAATGACAGGCGGGTGATCACCCATATACACTCCCTGATCACCCCCTGTCATTGATCACCCCCCTGTAAGGCTCCATTCAGACGTCCGCATGATTTTTACGGATCCATGGATACATGGATCGGATCCGCAAAACACATTCGGACGTCTGAATGGAGCCTTACAGGGGGGTGATCAATGACAGGCGGGTGATCACCCATATACACTCCCTGATCACCCCCTGTCATTGATCACCCCCCTGTCACTGATCACCCCCCTGTAAGGCTCCATTCAGACGTCCGCATGATTTTTATGGATCCATGGATACATGGATCGGATCCGCCAAACACATGCGGACGTCTGAATGGAGCCTTACAGGGGGGTGATCAATGACAGGCGGGTGATCACCCATATACACTACCTGATCACCCCCTGTCATTGATCACCCCCCTGTCATTGATCACCCCCCTGTAAGGCTCCATTCAGACGTCCGCATGATTTTTACGGATCCATGGATACATGGATCGGATCCGCAAAACACATGCGGATGTCTGAATGGAGCCTTACAGGGGGGTGATCAATGACAGGCGGGTGATCACCCATATACACTCTCTGATCACCCCCTGTCATTGATCACCCCCCTGTCATTGATCACCCCCCTGTAAGGCTCCATTCAGACGTCCGCATGATTTTTACGGATCCATGGATACATGGATCGGATCCGCAAAATACATGCGGACGTCTGAATGGAGCCTTACAGGGGGGTGATCAATGACAGGCGGGTGATCACCCATATACACTCCCTGATCACCCCCTGTCATTGATCACCCCCCTGTAAGGCTCCATTCAGACGTCCGCATGATTTTTACGGATCCATGGATACATGGATCGGATCCGCAAAACACATGCGGACGTCTGAATGGAGCCTTACAGGGGGGTGATCAATGACAGGCGGGTGATCACCCATATACACTCCCTGATCACCCCCCTGTCATTGATCACCCCCCTGTAAGGCTCCATTCAGACGTCCGCATGTGTTTTGCGGATCCGATCCATGTATCCATGGATCCGTAAAAATCATACGGACGTCTGAATGGAGCCTTACAGGGGGGTGATCAATGACAGGGGGGTGATCAGGGAGTCTATATGTGTGATCACCCCCTGTCATTGATCACCCACCTGTAAGGCTCCATTCAGACATTTTTTTGGCACAAGTTAGCGGAAATTTTTTGTTTGTTTTTGTTTTTGTTTTTTCTTACAAAGTCTCATATTCCACTAACTTGTGTCAAAAAATAAAATCTCACATGAACTCACCATTACCCTTCACGGAATCCAAATGCGTAACATTTTTAGACATTTATATTCCAGACTTCTTCTCTGGCTTTAGGGCCCCTAAAAAGCCAGGGCAGTATAAATACCCCACATGTGACCCCATTTCGGAAAGAAGACACCCCAAGGTATTCCGTGAGGGGCATGGCGAGTCCATGAAAGATTGAAATTTTTGTCCTAAGTTAGGCTGGTTTCACACGGGCGTTGCGGAAAAATGTGCGGGTGCGTTGCGGAAACACCCGCGATTTTTCCGCGCGAGTGCAAAACATTGTCATGCGTTTTGCACTCGCGTGAGAAAAATCGCGCATGTTTGGTACCCAAACCCGAACTTCTTCAAAGAAGTTCGGGCTTGGGATTGATGTTCTGTAGATTCTATTATTTTCCCTTATAACATGGTTATAAGGGAAAATAATAGCATTCTGAATACAGAATGCTTAGTATAATAGCGCTGGAAGGGTTAAAAAAATAATAAAAACGTTAACTCACCTTATCCCCATGATCGTGTAGTTCCCGGTCGGTCTGTTCTTTAGCTGTGGGCTTGGGCTGAATGACCTTTGGTGATGTCAGATCACATGCTCCAATCACATGGTCCATCACCATGGTGATGGAGCATGTGATCTGACATCACCACAGGTCCTTTAGTCACAGCTAAAGAAGAGACCGACCGGGAACTAGGCGATCATGGGGATAAGGTGAGTTAACTTTTTTATTTTTTTTAACCCTCCCAGCACTATTATACTAAGCATTCTGTAGTCAGAATGCTATTATTTTCCCTTATAACCATGTTATAAGGGAAAATAATACAGTGAATAGACTGTCACCTAGAACCCATGCGTGGAAATCGCACCGCATCCGCACTTGCTTGCGGATGCTTGCGATTTTCACGCAACCCCATTCATTTCTATGGGACCTGCGTTACGTGAAAAACGCAGAATATAGAACATGCTGCGATTTTCACGCAACGCATAAGTGTTGCGTGAAAATCACCGCTCATGTGCACAGCCCCATAGAAATGAATGGGTCAGGATTCAGTGCGGGTGCAATGCGTTCAACTCACGCATCGCACCCGCACGGAAATCTCGCCCGTGTGAAAGGGGCCTTAGCGGAAAGTGAGACTTTGTGAGAAAAAAACAAAAAAAATCAATATCCGCTAACTTATGCAAAAAAAAAAATAAATTCTAGGAACTCGCCAGCCCCCTCATTGAATACCTTGGGGTGTCTTCTTTCCAAAGTGGGGTCACATGTGGGGTATTTAGGCTGAGTTCACACGAGCGTGACAGATTTGGTCCGGATGCGTTCAGGGTGCGTTCAGTTAAACTCGCACCATTTTGCAAGCAAGTTCAGTCAGTTTTGGCTGCAATTGCGTTTAGTTGTTCAGTTTTTTCCGCGCGGGTGCAATGCGTTTTGATGCTTTTTTCACGGCGTGATAAAAAACTGAAGGTTTACAAACAACATCTCCTAGCAACCATCAGTGAAAGACGCATTGCATCCGCACTTGCTTGCAGATGCAATGCGTTATTAACGCAGCCCCATTCACTTCTATGGAGCCAGGGCTGCGTGAAAAACGCAGAATATAGAACATGCTGCGATTTTAAAGCATTGCAGAAGTGATGCATGAAAAAAAATGCTCATGTGCACAGCCCCATTGAAATGAATGGGTCAGGATTCAGTGCAGGTGCAATGCGTTCACCTACTGCATTGCACCCGCGCGGAAATCTCGCCCGTGTGAACTCAGCCTTATACTGCCCTGGCTTTTTAGGGGCCCGAAAGTGTGAGAAGAAGTCTGGGATCCAAATGTCTAAAAATGCCCTCCTAAAAGGAATTTGGGCCCCTTTGCGCATCTAGGCTGCAAAAAAGTGTCACACATCTGGTATCGCCGTACTCAGGAGAAGCTGGGGAATGTGTTTTGGGGTGTCATTTTACATATACCCATGCTGGGTGAGAAAAATATCTTGGTCAAATGCCAACTTTGTATAAAAAAATGGGAAAAGTTATCTTTTGCCAAGATATTTCTCTCACCCAGCATGGTTATATGTAAAATTACACCCCAAAACACATTCCCCAACTTCTCCTGAGTACGGCGATACCAGATGTGTGACACTTTTTTGCAGCCAAGGTGGGCAAAGGGGCACATATTCCAAAGTGCACCTTTCGAATTTCGCAGGCCATTTTTTACACATTTTGATTGCAAGGTACTTCTAACACATTTGGGCCCCTAAATTGCCAGGGCAGTATAACTACCCCACAAGTGACCCCATTTTGGAAAGAAGACACCTCAGGGTATTCCGTGAGGGGCACGGCAAGTTCCTAGAATTTTTTTATTTTTTGTCGCAAGTTAGTGGAATATGAGACTTTGTAAGAAAAAAAATAAAGAAAAAAATCATCATTTTCCGCTAACTTGTGACAAAAAATAAAAAGTTCTATGAACTCACTATGCCCATCAGCGAATACCTTAGGGTGTCTACTTTCCGAAATGGGGTCATTTGTGGGGGTTTTCTACTGTCTGGGCATTGTAGAACCTCAGGAATCATGACAGGTGCTCAGAAAGTCAGAGCTGCTTCAAAAAGCGGAAATTCACATTTTTGTACCATAGTTTGTAAACGCTATAGCTTTTACCCAAACCATTTTTTTTTTTTTGCCCAAACATTTTTTTTTTTATCAAAGACATGTAGAACTATAAATTTAGTGAAAAATGTATATATGGATGTCGTTTGTTTTGCAAAATTTTACAGCTGAAAGTGAAAAATGTCATTTTTTTGCAAAAAAATCATTACATTTCGATTAATAACAAAAAAAGTAAAAATGTCAGCAGAAATAAAATACCACCAAATGAAAGCTCTATTAGTGAGAAGAAAAGGAGGTAAAATTCATTTGGGTGGTAAGTTGCATGACCGAGCGATAAACGGTGAAAGGAGTGTAGTGCCGAAGTTTAAAAAGTGCTCTGGTCATGAAGGGGGTTTCAGCTAGCGGGGCTGAAGTGGTTAAATCCTTCCTTTATATTTCTGATTCCTTTCAAATCCACTTCTGCAGGCAAATCTGCCTTAAAATATTGTCCAAAAAGCTGCGTGTCCATACTTTAAGGCTATATGTACACGATAGTGGAAGAACGGACAGAGGTTTTTTTTTTAACAGCCATCACACGTTCAATTCTAAGACCGATGGTAGTCTATGGGGTTATTTACACGGCAGTTTTTTTTGATGGTCAGTGAAAAAAAGACAGATACGTAGAACTCCCAGTAACGCTGCTCTTTTCAAGCGCTGCAGGTCTCTAGGTGAGGTGGATCCAGTTCACACCATAAATCCACAAAACGCAAAATAGGAGACTACGCTGCTCTAAAGTTCAGAGACATTCCAAGTTACAGTTGAGCCAAGTCTGACATAGTCAATCATTGAATCTGTAGGCAGGTTTCCCTCTCCTTCCAATTTCGACCTCCTGTTTTGTGGCCAAGAGAGGAAGCACCAATAGTGAGGCACTTTATTAGCAGTGCTTCACTATTGGTGCTGCCTCACTTGGCCACAAACAAAAGGTCGTAATTGGAAGGAGAGGGAAACCTGCCTACAGATTCCATGATTGACTATGTCAGACTTTTACACTTGGCTCAAATGTAACTTGGCTTGTCTCTGAACTTTACAGCAGTGCGGTCTCCTATATTGTGTTTAGTGAAAAAAGGATGTCAAAAAAATTTCACAAAAAAAAAACGGCCTCCGCTAAAATATTTGAGTGGCTTGCAGAAAGTACTATTATGGTGCATCACGTTAATACATAGATAAAAATTAGTAAAAATCTCTGTACAGTGGTGATGTTGGTGATTTACAAGCAACAGGAAATAGTATTTTTTTAAAACCTGTCCTTATGACAAAACGTTTTAAAATCCTATTCACATCACATCTTGGACCTATGTATGAAGGAAGTGTCTAGGCCCTGAAAAAATATTGGGGATGGCCCAACATGGTGTATGAGTTAAAGGAGTAAAAAACACCTGTTTGAGTTATTCTGACTCCTGCAACGTTTCTCCATCCTCAACACTTTTGGTCCCTGCCTGGCCAGAAATTTGTTGTATGGACACCCTGCATGTGACTTCTGCTGGCCAGTAAGTGGCCTCCACTGTCATGTGCCATGCCTGCGCACATCACTGCTGAGGCCACTGATTGATAGAAGCAGTGATATGCAAGGAGTCTGCGCATCACATTTCTGGTCAGATGCATACTGTATTGGAAGCAGCTTCATGGAGACACACCATGTCTGGCCCAAACAAACACCTTATTGTATACTCTAAAAACATAGAGGAAAGAATGTCATTGTGCCTTCCAGTTAGCACCTATGTACAAGTGAATCCTTTGTTTAAATAAAGTCATGGGGTATTAACAGGGAATTAAAAATGTACCACATAAGCAGATAAAAATCATTACACCTGCATGCGTAACCCATTCACTTTGGTATACATTAAATAAAGTTATGTCATATATACTGCATACTGGTTCTTTGGAGGGCAGAATAGAGCAGTAGACAAGCATAAAGGAGTTCAAATGTATACTCTTTTGGACTACATTTGGCCTGTTAATGTCTATGGATAAGCCAAAGCCAAAGTGAGTTTATTTCATAATTAAACATATACACTGGGCGTATAACACTTTTATTTACATGTATATATGCATTACCTGCTGTAGCACACAAGAATATGATGGACACCTTGCACTGTTAATAATGAATGATGTGTACAACAACGATGGCAGGGAAGCAGGTATATACAGACCTATCATAAAGCTAAAATTTTCATAGCAGTTTGACATGCCTCAGCACTTTTAAGAGTCTAAAGTATATGTTATATTGCCCAAGGCAGTGTGGGATTTGTGCTTTGTGGGAATATGATAACATGTCCAGTGCATACACATTGTAAAGATAAGGGGCTACTCGCTAGAAAATGGTTCTCCATTATTCAGTGGTATACTTCCTGGTCTTATTATGTCGATTTTCAGATTGTGAACCTTTACCTGATATTTAAAATGTGCTATTTTATCCATTGTGAGTGTGTCAAGTTTAGAACACGATAAGCATTGCAACATTTTCCATCAAGTTTCCATCGGTTTCCATCTCTTTGATAGTTAGCATGCTGCTGTATTTCAAGGAAACTTGACAACCCATTGTAAAGCTGACCATACCCATTAGATAGAAATTGATTGATGGTTGAACATCAGTTGAACAAACTGGTGAACGTTTGTTTCACAGACACGGCCATACACATTTTAGTCTATCTTGCCTGTTACAGTTGGTCCAACTGGCCACACATTGTTCAATGAAACGGGGTGATGAATGAAAGATTTTTCTGGGAACATTCTTTCAAAGAAAGATCTTTCATTTACAAGCTTTTTTTCTTTGAACAAAAGATCTTTCGACCGACTGTCGGACAGAAGTATTAAACTAATATTTATGGCCATCTTAAAGGGGTTCTCTTGGAATTAATAAAATAAAATTACTGAAAATACTTAAATATTACCTTATTATAAATATATTCCCAAAAACCTTCCATTAGTTATAATGACTCATTTTGTCTATGGAGCAATCATCGGGGGAAATAAAATGGCCGCTGTCCTATTAGTACACACAAAACCTGTCCTAATCACATAGAAGAACAAGTTACTGCAGAACATGGAGGTAAAGAGCTGCCTTATCCTTTTCTCTGCTGTACCTGTCAGGGATTATGATCCTGAATGCTTGTGATAAGTTCTTCAGCTGAATCTCTGTCGGAATGGACTTCATGAGGAGACAGCTGAAGTACAGGGAGAATGAAGGTTTGGGGTGTGGCTAATGCAGCACTTGTAATGAAATCGGCTACATTATCACAGCCCCATATTACCACAATCTGTCTTGTCTGTCCTCTGTTTACTTCAGTTGACTCCTTATGAACTCTATTACTACACAGATTCAGCTGAAGATCTTATCAGCTGTATTCAGGGTCATAATCCTTGACAAGCAGAGCAGTTAGGAGGCTGAGGCAGCTCTTTAGCTCAGTGTTCTGAAGTACCATATTTTTCGCTTTATAAGAAGCACCTAGGTTTTAGAGGAGGAAAGTAGGAGCAGAAGAAAATAACTGAAATGCTGGATTTGGCACTTAACTGAAGCGAACGGATCCTACGGACCCCATTGACTAATGCATGCAGGACTTTTGTCTCTGCTACAAAAACCTTCTCCTGAACAGAAACCTAACATATACTATTATAGTCAATGGGGTTCATAGGCTCGGTTTGCTTCAGTTCAGACCTTTCATTAGAATTAAAAATCTAAACTAAGTATACCGACATGGAGAGCGGCGCCCAGGGATCTCCCTGCACTTACTATTATCCCTGGGCACCGCTCCGGTCTCCCGGTATAGGCTCTGGTATCTTCTGATTTTCGGCTCAACTGGGAGGAGCCTGCTCTTGTTCTCCTGGGCGTCTCCTTCTCCCAGGCTGTAGCGCTGGCCAATCGCAGCAGTCAGCTCATAACCTGAGAGTTTTTTTTCTCCCAGGCTGTGAGCTGAGTGCTGCGATTGGCCAGCGCTACAGCCTGGGAGAAGGAGACGCTCAGGAGAACAAGAGCAGGCTCATCCCAGTTGAGCCGAAAATCTGAAGATACCGGAGCCTATACCGTGAGAACGGAGCGGCGCCCAGGGATAATAGTAGGTGCAGGGAGATCCCTGGGCGCTGCTCTCCTTGTCAGCATACTTAGTTTAGATTTTTTATTGAAATGAAAGGTCCTCTTTAAGTGCTGAATACGGCACTTCTGTTACTTTTGTTCTTCTGCTCCTATAAATGTGAAAGCAGCCTAACAAGCGTCTGTTTGAGCTCTCATTAGCGAGAATCTGCCCAAACATTGCTCAGTGTGAAGGGGCCTTAAAGGGAACCTGTCACCAGTTTTATGGTGTCCTAACTAAGGGCAACATAAATAAGTGACTGATTCTCTTAGCAAAATGCTGGGTCACTTTCTTTAATTGACCCAGTCAATCTGCCAACATCTTGTATTGAAAAGCTCCAGCTGATAATGATGGTCATGAATATTCATGAGCTCCTGATTGTCCCCGCCCATCTGCTGCTGAATGACAGTTATTTTCCATATGAATCAGCAGCAGGTGGGCAGGGGAGTGGCTATAGCTCTGAATTAAATATACGCCGGACTCAATGACATCACGCCGGACTCGAATCAGCTCATTAGCATGCGGCATCTTTGTGTGTATATTATGAGGTAACCCTCTGTCACACCAGTAAGTGAACACATCTAAGGCACTTTTTAGTAGTTAATGATTGTATATAATTAGTTAGATTATAATCAAATATCCACATGACAGGTTCCCTTTAACACTATTTTTTGGAGTTGGGTTGGGGACAGCAAGGTGAGCGATAAACACTGGATAGTCACTCCTCTCAGTGGTTGAGCACATGGGTTGTCAGTAGGTGAATGGGGTGCCTGAACCTGAGCCTTTTGGGCATTTAATTATTTGCACAGATATGTGTGAATCGACTCAAGATGTTCTTTCTCACTGATTAATGTTCTTGCCTGGCTTGCGGTAGTGTCATGTTGAGATGTGTGTAACAATCACATGTGTAATCAAATGCAAATAGTTTCCCATGTACAGAAACTGAAGTCATTGTCAGTATCTCAGCACTTCACGTCAACTCATCATCACTCTGGAATCCCTGACAGAAAACCTGCATTTAAAGTGAGGAAGTTTACCCATTGTTCCTGCGAAAGATACAAGGAAATTGCTTACGTTACTTCTGTGTGAATTAAGAAAAATGCAGTTTGCTGATCTCCTACATATGTACTAATACAAATCCTTCAAGAAGAGACCTCAGAGTCCCTCTCTACAATGATCAGTAATCTTTTGATTGTTGGTGTTGTTTTCTTGCCTAAGATCCTGTGACACGAGTACACAAACACAGCCTGATTTTATCTCTAATGATGGAGCATGTAGATACCGATAGAGTTGTCTGAGCTATTTTCATCAAGCAATTCAGTCTATGCATCCCCCTGGCAACATGTCTGCAGAGTTTACAACTCGAAGCAGCATGTTGGCATCCGCTATGCCATCTCCTCAAACAGCTGCTGTGCAGTTGAGATGTTTGAACATGCCACTGCACACGGCTTTCCTTATGCAAATAGATCATGTTAAATTGCAAGGTACTGACTCCATCTTGCTCAGCACATTGGGATGATTCGTGTTTTGGTGATCCGTAGAAATGGAATACAATAAGAAATCTGTCAGGAAATGACTGACTGTGATTCTGATTCCAGGCACTGCCATGCATCAGGGTTCCTTTATAAACTAGTACCCATCCGGCTAAAGGGGTTGTATGAGATTAGAAAAACTGATCTGTTTCATGAGAATGGGACTGAGCTGCAATACCAAGCTCAGCCCTTGGGGGAAGAGTGCCTCTGTTTCTAGTGAAAAGGTGTAGCCCTTGGGGGAAGAGTGCCTCTGTTTCTAGTGAAAAGGTGTAGCCCTTGGGGGAAGAGTGCCTCTGTTTCTAGTGAAAAGGTGTAGCCCTTGGGGGAAGAGTGCCTCTGTTTCTAGTGAAAAGGTGTAGCCCTTGGGGGAAGAGTGACTCTGTTTCTAGTGAAAAGGTGGAGCCCTTGGGGGAAGAGTGACTCTGTTTCTAGTGAAAAGGTGGGCTTTTTTTGTTTTTGTTTTTGTTTTTTTATCTGATAAAAATGCATTAGAAAAAATAGGCAAAATGTTTAGGGGTCAGGTGGCAGATAGACTAATATGTGGCTGCAGAACCAGGTTTTGTTTGCTGTTGTAACCATGTAGACACATAGGTGTGCATAGGGGATGTAACACAAAACGGTGGAATATGTTTAATCAAGACTGTTCTTTAAATTGCTTCTTTTTTTATTTTGGATTTTCTTGGAAATTTTTTTTCTTTCTGTAAATTTGTATGTTTTTTTTTTATTTACTAGAAAACATCAATTATTCATATTAATTGTCCAATTATAATTTAACAGTTTGCAACTGTCATGTATTATAAAAATCATTAAATGGAATTCATGGTATTAAAACAATATCAAAGTAAATTTTTTGGGCTGTTAAGCAGGTTATAAACATTAGATTAATATCGGCTCAACACGCCAATTTTGGCCGACCATCTAACGTGTATGCTGGTGTCCAAACGTGATTTTAGCATGCCTAATAATTTGTTTTCAGGGAAGACAAGCTGCTATCAGAGGTGTCTTGCAGCAGCTTTCTTCCTTGTCCCAACATTCGACTGAGCCACGCGTGCCTATGTGATAGCAGTCAGCTGAACGAGCATTCAACCATATGCAATCTGAAGTGTGTGGCCAGCTTAACTTTGGACTCGTGCAGGTCTGCCTAGGAAATGTAGACACAAACATTATGAAACTTTAAGATTTTTATGACCTGTTGCAAAACCTTTTTGATATTTTTTGGTACATAAAAATGTTATGAAAGGTGGGCCACCTATTTGACAGCATGTATGCAGCTATCTATATAAAGAACTGCTTTGGAGGGTTTGCACTCTCCTAAGCAGAAATTGTGATGATAATAATACTATACTAATACACAAATGCATCATCCTAATATTTCCGTATCATTCTCTAGGACACTTAATGCTCTAGTAAACCCATAATCAAACTACTTTTCCTGCTTTTTACAGGAGTTGGCTGAAATGAAGCAAGTCTTACTTGGTCTTAAGAATAAGAGACCAGTGGAAGATTTCCTTCGCTCTAAAGAACATGTGAGGAATCGTGCAACTAAAGGGAAATCTTCATCAGCAGAACCTGCATTTCAGGCCCGCCAGGACGAGAACATATTTATACCTCAACCAACTGTGTTTGTAAGTGTTTCATCTTTGCTTTAATGCTGCTTGTAGTTAATCGTAAACCGCCATTTGTTACATGTGACACTTTATAACGGCCATAAAGTTGTGGATTGAGAATTCTTTGTTTATCTGCAGTATTTTATGGCTTTATTTGAAGATTTTATACCCACTGTGCCTGACACTTTAGTTTGTTCATTTTGTCCTCGTTGTTCATCTTCTGTTAGTTACCTATAGTGTCTCACGTACTGATGGCTGCTAGCCGACATAGTGGAAGTAAATCATTTTCTAAGGTGAAGAGCATTTGGACTAATAGTAATTACTTGCCATAAACGTCACTGGACAATTTAAATTAATCTGAGAGCGGTTGAAGAGCATGGACGTGATCTGGTAAAAACGTGAATCAATGAAAAGAATAATAGGGCTTGAGCTGATTCACTGAAAGTGTAAACTGACATACAAATACATAAGTAGGTCAATGTGCACTAGTCAATAAGTCTATTTTTCATGTTTTAGTTCAATTTCAGGAGATGTAACAGGCCAAGGGCCAACAAATATAACCCTTGGTGAAACATGACATGAGCTGTGACCATCTGTGCCTGCATTTCTTAATCCAGCATCAGTTTTTGAAGGTCATCAACAGCAGAATAGATGGATATATATTTTAGGGTATCATTAATATTTTAGGGTATGACATTAATAGTCCAGTGATTGCTTGATTTCAGCTGCATAAAAATCAGAAAGGCCATAAATAAGTGCAGCTTATGTAGTATCCCAGATGGGCCCAACCTATATCCAACATTAGATCATAGGGTCTATGATTAAGGCAGTTTGCTGACACGCATTACCTATTGCATGCCTTGGATCCATGTGTGGAGATATCTTAAGACGGGTTAAATAAAGAAGATATTGTTTTATGGGCTTTCCATTGAAGCACTAGCGTTTTCTATCTCTTTGGAGTACTCATCACCGAAGAATAAAGGTCATTTGGCTTGAAAAAGGGAATCAAATGTTATAAATTCAGACAAACAATCTGGGTTTCATCAATGCCTGATTCTTATGCTTCTCTGCTAAAGGCACCTGGATGTTTGGCCACATATTAACCACCTCCCGTCCGCCCATAGACTATAAACGTCCGGGAAGTGGTTCTCTATTTCTGAATGGACGTTCCTGAACGTCCATTCAGAAACTGCAGCTGCACGTTATTCGTGCAGCTGCAGGTCGGGTTGCCCGCTGTCAGTGACAGCAGGGCAACCCTTAGAGGAGTCAGGGACAGTGCCCAGGTGTCCCTGCCTTCTAGATCGCTGTATACACAGCGCTCACCGAGTCATCATGTGATCGCCGGGACCAGAGAGTGCAGGAGCTGTATAAGGTCTTCGAGAGACCTCGATCAGCCCTGCACTGAGGCTGTACAGCGCTGTATTGCGCTGTACAGCCTCTCCTGGGGGGGTGTATTTCTCCTGTAACTGGGGCTACTATGTCAGCCCCAGTTACAGGAGAAATCAACAGTGGGAAAAAAATAAAAATATAAAAATAAATAATAAGGTTTAAACATAAATAAAGGTTTCACATGTCAAAAAATTCCCAAGTAAGGAATTAAAAAAAAAAGTTATAAAAAAAATTAATCAAATAGACATATTTGATATTGCCGGCGTCCATCACATAATCCACCCAGTCCAATAAACACCATAAAAAAAAAAATGTCAAAAAAAGCAATTTTTGTCACCTTACATCACAAAAAGTGCAACACCAAGTGATCAAAAAGGCGTATATCCCACAAAATGGTACTAATAAAACCATCACCTCATCCCGCACAAATTGAGCCCCTACATAAGAAAATCGCTCAAAAAATAAAAAAAAACTATAGCTCTCAGAACATGGAGACACTAAAACAACATTTTGTTTTTTGGTTTCAAAAATGCTATTATTGTGTAAAACTTAAATAAATAAGAAAAAGTATACATATTAGGTATCGCCACGTCCGTAACGATCTGCTCTATAAAAATGTCACTTGACCGAACCCCAGGTGAACGCTGTAAAAATAAATAAATAAAAAATGTGCTAAAACAACCAATTTTTTTGTCACCTTGCCCCATAAAGTGTTATAATGAATGATCAAAAAATCATATGTACCCAAAATAGTACCAATAAAACTGTCACCTTATCCCCTAGTTTCCAAAATAGGGTCGTTATTTGGGAGTTTCTACTGTAAGGGTGCATCAGGGGGGCTTCAAATGGGATGGCATCTAAAAACCATGTGGCGCTCCTTTTCTTCTGCACCCTGCCGTGTGCCCATACAGCAGTTCATGACCACATGTGGGGTGTTTAGTAAACTGCAGAATCTGGGTAATAAATATTGAGTTTTGTTTTGCTGTTACCCATTGATGTGTTAAATAAAAAAATTGTATTAAAATGGAAAATCTGCCCAAAAAATGAAATTTTAAAATTTGATCTCCATTTTCCTTTAATTCTTGTGGAACGCCTAAAGGGTTAACAAAGTTTGTAAAATTGATTTTAAGTAACTTGAGGGGTGTAGTTTCTACAATGGGGTCATTTATGGGGGTATCCACTATGTAGGCCCCGCAAAGTGACTTCAGACCTGAACTGGTCCTGGGTTTTGGCAATTTTCTTAAAAATTTGAAAAATTGCTTCTAAACTTCTAAGCCTTCTAACGTCCTAATAAAATGACATTTACAAATTGATGCCAACATAAAGTAGACATATGGGGAATGTTAAGTAATAAATATTTTATGAGGTATCACTTTCTGTTTTAAAAGCAGAGAAATAGAAATTGATTTTTTCATAAATAAAGGTGAAATATATTGACTCAAATTTATGACTAGCATGAAGTACAATGTGTCACGAGAAAACAATCTCTGAATGCCTTGAATAGGTAAAAGCGTTCCAAAACTATTACCGCATCAAGTGAGATATGTCAGATTTGCAAAATTAGGCCTGGTCAGGAAGGGGGCAAATGGCCCAGATGTGAAGTGGTTAATATGGTTTCAATGATCTGTATTAGTTTAAGTGATGTAGTCAATTGATTCTCAGTGTTTAAAATAAAAACATATACCCTTTGTTATGCCTATTGCAACCCCTGAGGGGCGAGCATGATACTGGGATTCAAAAACAGCAGGAATTCTTGTCATGCACCATCCCCTCAGGCCCTACACTAGATATAACCCAGTTTCGCCTGTAGTGGTACTTTTGTATAATTTGGATTTTAGGTTAAAGACGTTTTCCAACACTTTTTAACTTATGAGCTGTCCTCTTTATAAGTCATCAGTATCTGATCAGGATGTCGAACCTGTGCCATCAGCTGTCTGAGAGCACCGCGGCCTTATATCAGCTTACCAAGCACAGTGACGTACATTGTATAGTGGCTCGGTATCACAGATCAGTTGAATGAGGCTAAGTTGCTCCTAGCCCATGTGACCAATAAATGTAAAGTCACTGGTCTAAGAAAAGCTGCAAGAAGGCTGCGGCCTTCTCAGGAGCGCCAATGCCTTCTGAAAGAAGTGATTGGCTGGCGTCCTGGGTGTCAGACCTCACCAATCAGATACCGATGACCTATCCAGGGGATGAGTCATCAGTAAAAAGTCCCGGAAACCCCTTTAACAATAAATGAACAGTTTATGAAATTCATGAAATATGCATTATATAAAACAGCTCACGTCTGGTGAGCATCTTCATTACCTTTTCTATTAAAATGCACTAGCAGGTTCACTGTACAGAGAATTTCCAACATGTTTTGAGCAGAACAATATTATGTAATTTACTAACACTTTATTCCTGGGACATGTAGCCAAACAAAATATTCCGACTGGCTTACAGAATCTTAGAAGTCAGTTCTCATATTATACCTACTGTTGGGCAATGCCAATGTTTACGGATTCCAAAAGTGCCTCATGTATTTCTCTGGAAACTGAAAGGTTTTCTATTAGACATGATGGAAAGTAAAGTCCGAAGATCATAGTAGTACAAACAGGATGCTTGTTATATAATTACATCTACCAAGCTACAATCAGCTTCATATGTTTACGATTCTCTATTTTTCATTATTGCAGACAAAGAAAGAAGCTCCAGAATGGTACAAACGATAAGGAAGACGACACAGAAGCCTTTTATTTCTATTTTATTTAATCATGTGATGTTATTTTTTTACAACTTTTTATTTAAAACTTTTAAGAACGCGTGTAATAAATACTATCACATTGTCATAATTTTGTGTGATGTTTATTTGAATTTAAATGCTATTAGAAGAGTATGTTTGTTGTACCTGTATCCAACTGAAAGGACACAAGGGAGGTAGAGCTGTCAGTTAATGAGAACGCTCCCAATGCTGCTAATTGGGTAAGAACCAACCAAAAACAGCAATAAAGTAAGAAATCATGTGTGGGAACATAAGTTCCAAGCCGAACTACGAAGATCACACATGTAATAGAAAAACCTTCTTTATTACGTCATATCAAAAGAGACCTACAATACATAAATATACAAAGTAAAAATGAAAAGCAGTGCAGATCAACGCTGTGAGAATAATAGCCCCACCAACAAAATATATAGCTAGTAATGTTGTAAATTCGACAAGTAATACAGAGGTGGGAACTGAATCGTTCATTAACACCAGTGCTATTGATTAAGAAATAGTATCAAAATCCAATACATCAAACAAACTGCAATTATAATAATTTGGATGGCCTTCCTAGTTGGAATAATTCCAGAGGGCAGTGATAAAAGAAAAAGGTTAGGAAAGCACTGGAATAATGAGACATACAAACCAGGAGGGGCAGAAAAACACTGATGTACGTTTTGCCTTGCCTCCTCTAGGGGCGTGTCAATCTGAGCTATGCCCCTGCTATATATACCCTATAAATTACGGATTACCCCTCCTTCTGAACTATCAACAGATATTCACCTGTGGTCACGCTGCACCATTTTCTATTTTCATAAGGTATTCCCCCTTGTTTACATTCTATTTTATGGACAGGACCTCTATGGAAAGCAGAAAAGAAAATCGTATATATGAAATATAGAAAATCGTGCTGAATTTCAACAAAGGCTATATCAGTAAGTGTCATATAATCTCACAAACACTTTGATCAACAGTAACCAGAAACTGGCCAACCCCTTAAATTTAAAATATATGCCTGCATCCACCTGAAAAAGCTTTTGTAGTTGCCTGTTGTCAGGCAAGCTCCGTCCCTAGAAATAGAGACACAGAAGACGACTCAAAGGAAATAGGGGGTGTCAGAGCTAGCTGAGATCCTGAGCCTGATAAAATAATTGCTTCTACACAGCTTTGGAAGATTATAGGAGCCTCCTGTATGTGTGGAAGTGTCATCCCCCATTTCTTATCTGTTCTTGAGCTTTGGACCTGAAAACAAACATAGTGGGAGGTAAGAGAAAGGACATAGCATCAGTACAGTACTGGCAAATTTCACAGATGAAAGACCCCCTCTGCTTCTGAGTGAAATGCATCTAGTGTGCAGCTGAAACAAGGAAAAATGTATAGTTGAAAAGACTTTAGGGAAGCCCTAAAAAACTGTTCCTTCACAGTTATGATTGTACAAAGAAGCATAGCCATTATGCCATTTTTTTATAATTTTATTGAAAACTCAGGTAGGATTTAAACAAATATACTTCTCTGTATGTGTCCCAGGGTGTATGTAATTGGTTGAAAGACATGTATAGTGCTACTATCCTGCCTTATTCAAGCCTCCAGTAACAGAATAAGATAGACATTAAAGAGGACTTTACTGAAACCATCAGCCCTTCTGAGAGCGCTCTGCACTTTGGGTTTCATCAGCTTTACTCTGCTTTTCCAGCATATGCAGTACAGATCTCATATACTTTTTAAGCATCCGTACTCCATGCGCTGGAAAAATTAACAGAGCTGATTAAACCCAAATGTGAAAACCACTCTCAGAAGTGCTGCACCTTTCTGGTTTCAGCAAAGGTTTAGGTCCCCTTTAAATGTCTAGCCTCTGCTGACCCTGTCCCATTTTACAGAGCAAATCTGAAAGGCGAATATAGAAAACAAGAAATGTCAGCTTATTGTGCATGCTCCAGCGACCAATGTGAAAACTATAATATTTCAGATTTTTTTTTATACAGATATTAAAAAAATACCATACAAAAAAAAATTAATCTTGCCTTTAACCACTTCAGCCCCGCTAGGTGAAACCCCCTTCATGACCAGAGCACTTTTTACACTTCGGCACTACACTAATTTCACCGTTTATCGCTCGGTCATGCAACTTACCACCCAAATGAATTTTACCTCCTTTTCTTCTCACTAATAGAGCTTTCATTTGGTGGTATTTTATTGCTGCTGACATTTTTACTTTTTTTGTTATTAATCAAAATGTAACGATTTTTTTGCAAAAAAATGACATTTTTCACTTTCAGCTGTAAAATTTTGCAAAAAAAAACGACATCCATATATAAATTTTTCGCCAAATTTATTGTTCTACATTACTTTGATAAAAAAAAAAATGTTTGGGCAAAAAAAAAAATGGTTTGGGTAAAAGTTATAGCATTTACAAACTATGGTACAAAAATGTGAATTTCCGCTTTTTGAAACAGCTCTGACTTTCTGAGCACCTGTCATGATTCCTGAGGTTCTACAATGCCCAAACAGTAGAAAAACCCCACAAATGACCCCATTTCGGAAAGTAGACACCCTAAGGTATTCGCTGATGGGCATAGGGAGTTCATAGAACTTTTTATTTTTTGTCACAAGTTAGCGGAAAATGATGATGATTTTATTTTTTTATTTTTTCTTACAAAGTCTCATATTCCACTAACTTGCGACAAAAAATAAAAAATTCTAGGAACTCACCATGCCCCTCACAGAATACCTTGGGGTGTCTTCTTTCCAAAATGGGGTCACTTGTGGGGTAGTTATACTGCCCTGGCAATTTAGGGGCCCAAATGTGTGAGAAGAACTTTGCAATCAAAATGTGTAAAAAATGACCGGTGAAATCCAAAGGTGCACTTTGGAATATGTGCCCCTTTGCCCACCTTGGCAGCAAAAAAGTGTGACACATCTGGTATCGCCGTACTCAGGAGAAGTTGGGGAATGTGTTTTGGGGTGTCATTTTACATATACCCATGCTGGGTGAGAAAAATATCTTGGTCAAATGCCAACTTTGTATAAAAAAATGGGAAAAGTTGTCTTTTGCCAAGATATTTCTCTCATCCAGCATGGGTATATGTAAAATGACACCCCAAAACACATTCCCCAACTTCTCCTGAGTACGGCGATACCAGATGTGTCACACTCTTTTGCTGCCAAGGTGGGCAAAGGGGCACATATTCCAAAGTGCACCTTTCAGATTTTGCAGGCCATTTTTTACACATTTTGATTGCAAGGTACTTCTCACACATTTGGGCCCCTAAATTGCCAGGGCAGTATAACTACGCCACAAGTGACCCCATTTTGGAAAGAAGACACCCCAAGGTATTCCGTGAGGGGCATGGCGAGTTCCTAGAATTTTTATTTTTTGTCACAAGTTAGCGGAAAATGATGATTTTTTTTTTTCTCTTTTTTCCTTACAAAGTCTCATATTCCACTAACTTGCGACAAAAAATAAAAAATTCTAGGAACTCGCCATGCCCCTCACGGAATACCTTGGGGTGTCTTCTTTCCAAAATGGGGTCACTTGTGGCGTAGTTATACTGCCCTGGCAATTTAGGGGCCCATATGTGTGAGAAGTACTTTGCAATCAAAATCTGTAAAAAATGACCGGTGAAATCCGAAAGGTGCACTTTGGAATATGTGCCCCTTTGCCCACCTTGGCATCAAAAAAGTGTGACACATCTGGTATCGCCGTACTCAGGAGAAGTTGGGCAATGTGTTTTGGGGTGTCATTTTACATATACCCATGCTGGGTGAGAGAAATATCTTGGCAAAAGACAACTTTTCCCATTTTTTTATACAAAGTTGGCATTTGACCAAGATATTTTCTCACCCAGCATGGGTATATGTAAAATGACACCCCAAAACACATTCCCCAACTTCTCCTGAGTACGGTGATACCAGATGTGTGACACTTTTTTGCAGCCTAGATGCGCAAAGGGGCCCAAATTCCTTTTAGGAGGGCATTTTTAGACATTTGGATCCCAGACTTCTTCTCACGCTTTAGGGCCCCTAAAAAGCCAGGGCAGTATAAATACCCCACATGTGACCCCACTTTGGAAAGAAGACACCCCAAGGTATCCAATGAGGGGCCTGGCAAGTTCATAGAAAAAATTTTTTTTTGCATAAGTTAGCGGAAATTGATTTTTTTTTGTTTTTTCTCACAAAGTCTCACTTTCCGCTAACTTAGGACAAAAATTTAAATCTTTCATGGACTCAATATGCCCCTCAGCAAATACCTTGGGGTGTCTTCTTTCCAAAATGGGGTCAGTTATGGGGTGTTTGTACTGCCCTGGCATTTGAGGGTCTCCGCAATCATTACATGTATGGCCAGCATTAGGAGTTTCTGCTATTCTCCTTATATTGAGCATACAGGTAATGAGATTTTTTTTTCCGTTCAGCCTCTGGGCTGAAAGAAAAAAATGAACGGCACAGATTTCTTCATTCGCATTGATCAATGTGGATGAAAAAATCTCTGCCAAAAAAAAAAAATGGAGGGGAAAGGCGTCTGCCAGGACATAGGAGCTCCGCCCTACATCCATACCCACTTAGCTCGTATGCCCTGGCAAACCAGATTTCTCCATTCGCATCAATCGATGTGGATGAATAAATCATTGCCGGGATTTTTTTTTTTTTTTTTTTATATATATACAAAGTGTTTGCCAAAGCATAGGAACGCCGCCTCCTCCTCAGCTCGTATGCCTTGGCAAACGTATCTGTCACTGCAGAGGAGAAAATCCCGTCTTGCAGCGCCGCATACACCGACTTGCGTGTAATCTGACAGCAGCGCAATGCTTCTGTCAGAATGCACATCGGTGCTGCAGCTAGTAGATCGGTTGGTCCACCTGGAAGGTAAAAAGACAAAAAAAAAAAGAAAAAACCAGGCCACAATGCAATAATTTTATTAACTTTGGAACAGAACATGTAACTTTAACTTTTTGAACTAAACATTAACCTGTTTGCTTACTGGTGTTTTTTTTTTTTTTTTTTTTACCTTTATAGAACAAACCTCTCCTTCCCCATGGGTCAATGTGCAAAGCGCAAATCGCCCAAAGATGTGGCGAAGTGCGTTATGCACTTTGTCCCATGTGAAAGGAGACGTTTGCAGCAGCTGTGAGTGAATGGGCCCTAATAGCCCTGTGTGCCTATCCTGGTGAGATGATCCCTATGCTAATAGTGTACCTGTGAGTGGTACTTCCGGAAACACTCTCCAAAGCATAGGGCAGGGTGGTCCGGACAGTCAGGACAGAAATAGCGGGTGTCACGCCTTATTCCACTCCTGCTACAGACACGACATTTTTTTCGGGGTGGCGGTCGGTTTGAGGTACCAGCAACGACACTGGGGAAGTGTCGCTCGTGTAGACGGCTAACTACACTGGTGGATGGGGCCACGGAACCTCCTGGATACAGGAGGTTCGCGATGATCTCTTCCTGAAATTTGAGGAAGGATCCAGTTCTCCCAGCCTTACTGTAGAGAACAAAACTATTGTACAGAGCCAATTGAATTAAATATACAGACACCTTCTTATACCAGCGTCGGGAAACTAAATACGGAGCCAACATCTGGTCATTGAAGTCGACCCCTCCCATGTGGAGGTTATAGTCGTGGACTGAGAGGGGCTTTTCAATGACACGGGTTGCTCGCTCAATTTGGATTGTCGTGTCTGCGTGAATGGAGGAGAGCATGTAAACGTCACGCTTGTCTCTCCATTTCACCGCGAGCAGTTCTTCGTTACACAGTGCGGCCCTCTGCCCCCTTGCAAGACGGGTGGTAACGAGCCGTTGGGGGAAGCCCGCGCGACTAGTTCGCGCGGTACAACAGGCGCCAATCCGTTCTAGAAACAAATGCCTAAAGAGGGCCACACTTGTGTAAAAATTGTCCACATAAAGATGGTACCCCTTGCCGAATAAGGGTGACACCAAGTCCCAAACTGTCTTCCCACTGCTCCCCAGGTAGTCAGGGCAACTGACTGGTTCCAGGGTCTGATCTTTTCCCTCATAGACCCGAAATTTGTGGGTATAGCCTGTGGCCCTTTCACAGAGCTTATACAATTTGACCCCATACCGGGCGCGCTTGCTTGGGATGTATTGTTTGAAGCCAAGGCGCCCGGTAAAATGTATTAGGGACTCGTCTATGCAGATGTTTTGCTCTGGGGTATAAATATCTGCAAATTTCAGGTTGAAATGGTCTATGAGGGGCCGAATTTTGTGGAGCCGGTCAAAAGCAGGGTGGCCTCTGGGACGGGAGGTGCTGTTATCACTAAAGTGCAGGAAACGCAGGATGGTCTCAAATCGTGTCCTGGACATAGCAGCAGAGAACATGGGCATGTGATGAATTGGGTTCGTGGACCAATATGACCGCAATTCATGCTTTTTTGTCAGGCCCATGTTGAGGAGGAGGCCCAGAAAAGTTTTAATTTCGGAAACTTGGACTGGTTTCCACCGGAAAGACTGGGCATAAGAGCTTCCCGGGTTAGCGGTTATAAATTGTGTGGCATATCTGTTTGTTTCGGCCACAACTAAGTCTAAAAGCTCCGCAGTCAAGAACAGCTCAAAAAATCCCAGGGCCGAACCGATCTGAGCTGTCTCAACCCGAACTCCAGACTGGGCAGTGAAAGGGAAAACTACGGGTGCGGCGGAAGTTGGGGACTGCCAATCAGGGTTTGCCAGCACCTCTGGGATTCTAGGGGCTCTACGGGCACGTCTTTGCGGTGGCTGCGACGGGGTCACTACTGCACGTGCCACCGTACCAGCTTCAACTGCCCTTCTGGTGCTCGCTACTTCACCAGGTTGTACGGCAGTGCTGGTACTAGGTCCAGGGAGGGCTGGGCTGCTGGTGTATGCCTCACCACGTAATCCGACAGCCCCAGCCCCACTCTGCTGCTCTTGAAGCGGATCCTGCGCAACCTGCGGTCTAGCGACACGGGGCCGGGTACGCCTGCTGCTATCAGGGACCTCATCCTCCTCGTCCGAACTTTGGGTCAGAGAGCCACTGCTTTCTACAGGTTCGTATTCTGACCCGCTGGATTCATTAGATGAGGGTTCCCACTCCTCATCCGACTGGGTCAGAAGCCTGTAGGCCTCTTCAGAAGAATACCCCCTGTTAGATATGTGGGCAACTAAATTTCGGGGTATTCCCTGAGACTACCCAAGAAAAAAAAAAGCAAGCCTGTCTTACAAAGGGGAGCCTAGCGAAGTACCGGAGGCCGCTGCGGTTGATAACAAAATTTTTATCGCCGCAGTGCGTGTAAAGTGAATGTGCAGTGATCAAAAAAAAATAATTTTTTTGTCACTGCGGTGGGGCGGGCGTGGGCGAACGCACGTGTGGGCGACCGATCAGGCCTGATCGGGCAAACACTGCAGTTTTGGGTGGAGGGCGAACTAAAGTGACACTAGTACTATTATAGATCTGACCGTGATCAGTTTTGATCACTTTCAGATACTATAAAAGTACAAATGCTGATTAGCGATACGCTAATCAGCGAATAACGGACTGCGGTGCGGTGGGCTGGGCGCTAACTGATCGCTAACTACCTAACCAAGGGACCTAAACTATACCTAAAACCTAACGGTCAATACCAGTGAAAAAAAAAAAAGTGACAGTTTGCACTGATCACTTTTTTTCCTTTTCACTAGTGATTGACAGGGGCAAGAAGGGGTGATCAAAGGGTTAATTGGGTGCTGGGAGGTGATCTGGGGGCTAAGTGTACTGTAGTGGGTACTCACAGTAATGATGTGCTCCTCTGCTCCTCTCCTGGAACCAACCGACCAAAAGAAGGAGCAGAGGAGCACAGCAGCCATATAACCCCATCATATTTACTAATATGATGGGTTATGTGGCTTCTGATTGGTTTTTTTGAAAATCATCAACCTGCCAGCCAATGATCATGGCCGGCAGGTTGATGACGAACTTCTTCTTTGAATTTTGCCGGCCCGCGATGCGCATGCGCGGGCCGGCATACCCGGAAATCTCGCGTCTCGCGAGAGGACGCACCGGCGCGTCCACCCAGAACAGCACGACCGCCGCGAAGATGCATCCTGCGTACGGCGGTCGTGAGGAGGTTAAAGGGGTTGTCCAGCCTTCTTTAGTTGATGGCTTATTCTCAGGAAGTCTTCAGTAGACACAGAACTGCAGTAACTAGTTCTGTCCACTACAATGTTGACGGTGCAGCTGATCATCGGGCAGTATGGTGGACCTCCTGCCGACCAGTTAGTGATGGCTTATCCTGAGGATAGGCCATCACTTAAAGGCTGGACAACCCCTTTAAATAATGTCATTTTCTTATTATACATTCCCTGTTTTTGTATAGTCTATTTAAAGTAGTTATCTGTTAGAAAATAACAAATTGTCACCCCCATACTCTCACCTGATCTATGTCACATGGGATGGGATTCCATTAGTAGCTTACAAACAAATCTTCATTTCCTCTCCGGACAGTTGTTCGTGTGTTTAATGTAGCTTAGTCAGTCTTATTTCCAAATAATAGAGTATAGGATTACAACTTTGTTTTCTCAATGTTTCAGTCAATCTTTGCAGAAAGGGGTAGGCTACAAAAGGAAGTTCCACAGGAAAGGGCTCTATTAATTTTCACTTCCTTTCCACTTCCATTTGTGGAGTTACTTGTCTGAGTGAAGTTCTCAGCAGACAATGTCATGACTAATGGATTTCAGGATCTTTTTGTCTACATTTCTGCAGGGGAACCAGGGGTATAATTTGAAAGTACATGAAAGGTACAAGTCATACTCAAAAGATACTGCAATCTGTTTGAAAATGTAGAGGGGTAGTTGTCGAGAATTGCATATAAGTTTCTTAAAAGGGTTGTCCAGGGGAAGAAAGGGCTCAAAGTGGGCTAAAAAAAAAAAAAGAGATATTCACCATGATTGATTCCTTCCCCACGTCTGGTTCCAGGTCCCCACATTGTCTCTTGGCATGCAGGAAATGCCTGGATAATGCCCACTGTGGCCAATGAGACCTGGCAAGCATCAGAACGGAAGTGAACATTGCTTAAAATTTTGTATCCCATTTTCAGTCCTTTCTAAACAAATTTTACTGGAAAACCACTTTTTGTGCATTTGAAATTCTTTGTTTGAGTGTCTTTATTCCAGCCATGAACTTCCTTACACTTGTACTGCTAATTTGCACCTTTTTAACATTTGCCTTTGATACATGAGTCTATAATTATGTTTACAGTTTGACCCTGTGCACTTTTCAAGCTTTTTCAACATGTTTTTTTTTTTTTTTTTTTTGTGAACCGAGGGAATTTTCTTTGAAATAAATAGAGCAGCAACAAAAATGTTTGTCTCCTTAGTCAGGGTTTATGATGCAGATTTCTGAAGCCAAAACCAGGGGTGGATTAAAAAAGAGGTGAGTATCTGTCCTTTACACTTGACCTGCATTTAGACGCTGCAAGGAGCCGCCAATTGTCAGGAAGGAAGAGTTCCTTCCTCACAATCGACTGCCCGTTAAGTGGAGATGACCACTGCATTTACATGCAGCAATCGCCTCCACAGTATGAGGATGAGGGGTGGCTGCTGCTATCACTCATACTCATACAACATCATTGTTCCTAGGCAGCAGAGTACTGTTTATACAGCACAATCTGCTACCCAATGAATTTGTTGAGTGTTTAGTTTGTTCATCAAGTGATATGCGGCACCTTTACAATCTGGAGCAAGCGTTCATAATAATGGTCATTCTAGCTAATCGGCTGAAACATGGGGCTGTGTAAATGCAGCTTTACTTTACTCTGCCTTTATGAGCCACACCTGGTTTTGGCGTCAAAATCTACATTACAAAACCTGCTGTGAACCCAATACAATAGTATAGAATGTTTCCATTCACTAATGGCAAATAGAGGTCTTTTTTGGAATTCAAAATAAATGTCATGTCCAGTGGATGGCACAGGGACTGGAGCTATGCCCATGCCATCAGCAGCGGGTGATTCACAGCAGACATCCTGATGCAACTGTCAATAGTGACCTCCCCATGTAAGAAGTTTGACAGAGGGAGGATACATTGTTGTCATTTCCTATTTCCCTTATAAAAATGTATAAAATCCTATTTAAAAAAATACATATATCTCAAAATAGTGTAATAGAAAGTACAACTAAGGCTACTTTCACACTAGCGTTCTGGCTTTCAGTTTAGCCCCAATGCATTCTGAATGGAAAGGGATCCGCTCAGAATGCATCAGTTTGCCTCCGTTCAGTCTCCATTCCGCTCTGTCCGCCTGACGAAGGTGAACCTAACGGATCCGTCCTGGCACACAATGTAAGTCAATGGGGATGTATCCGTTATCTATTGACTTTCAGCGGTGTTCATGATGGATCTGTCATGACTATAGAAGACATAATACAACCGGGTCCATTCATGATGGATTCATGCGGTTGTATTATGGTAACAGAAGTGTTTTTGCAGATCCATGACGGATACGCAAAAACCGCTAACGTGAAAGTAGCCTAACCCTGCTACAACACTGGTGGATCCTGTGTTATCTTTACAGAGGTGTCACTTGTCATTGTATTTCTGCCTGTAATGATAGCAAGATAGCTACTGAAAAATTACCTGTACAGAACAGGAAATCATTACCTATTATTAGACCTAGTGGCCGGTGTAAAAACTGAGGGATTATTAGCATTTTTTCAAATATAGATGGTGACATGGGAAAAAAAAATGGTTTGCATATAAAGGTGATTTAAACAATAGATCATTTTCTGACTACACATTCCCTTTAAACAAAAGAAAAAGTGAACTTATGTAATGAATGGGGCATTTCAAATGAAGTGGTATTAAAATATGCATGGCATAAAAATAGTGTTTTTATGTATATTAAATTTTCTTCCTGGTTAGCAGCCCCCTGCTGTTTATCCTTCTGGTCCACCTTCTCCTGCATTCAGAGGTGGACTAACATGCTCAGTAGCTTCCTTGCTCCCTTCCCCTCAGTGTCAATGTAGTATTCTCATAGTGAAGCTGCCCAAACACTTCTCATTCAATAGTTCCTGCTTCTAAATGTATAGAAATTGTGGGGATGTGCTCGTGGTAGGCTACGGTAGCGGCGGCAGTATTGAGGCAATCACAGACAGTCTTAGTGATACACCGTGACTTTATTCACACCAACGGCATAACAGGCAATGTGCAGACCACACAGGTGCATATCCACATAGTGCATAGAACAAAAGTCCTTCCATAGAAAATAAACAGCAGGTTTGAGTCACCTTGTTTTGGACAGACCACAGCAGTTCTGCAGGCTTCTAGGCTATCTGCCTTTGTCTCCCTCAGGCCAGAGCCCCTTCGGCTCGTAGCACCACAGGTCCCAGGGCTATCCTTCAATGTGTGCTGCGCCCAGACTCTCCTTCACCAGCACTGACTCTGTCTGTGGAAATCTCCAGCACAGCAAGACACACCCCACCCCCATCATCAGCAGGCTGGGTTCTTTAAAGGCCCAGCTCCACCAAAAACCTGGACTGGCCGTGGGGAACAGGCACCCCCCAGCTCTTTACCTGTTCCCAGTAAGAACCGGCCCGGACACGCTGCGCCAGCAGCATTCGCCGCTGTAACTGCAATGATCCGGTTCTTACTCCACCGAGGCCAGGACCTCTGGTGGCACGTATAGTCCGTCCATTATTATTCCGGGGACTCTCCTACAAAATATATAGCTCTCTCTCTCTCTGAATTTCTGGGTGCATTACACACCATATGTATTTCTAAGACTATATGCGAGGGAGTATTTTCTATGCAGGGAAGAAAGGAGTTAACAAGAGTTAATTGGAATGCAGGTGCTTGATTGTCTCATATGAGTTTCTGTCTGCCCACAGAAAAGGGGAAAAAAGTCCTTCAGGTAAATGAGAGAACTCCTTTAGGGTACGGCTACACTGGTCGCACGACAGCCTACCAAGCCAGCTCTGCTGATTAGCGGTGATCCCATAGAAATTAACAGGATCACTGCGCTCGTTGCAAGAAATCCAGTAGTGTATTTATTGCGACAGGTGCTACAATCCCAATCATGTCTATGGCATCACTGCTAGTCTGGGAAACAAGACCAGTGTCGCCAGATAGCCGTACCCTTAAAGGGTTGAAATGGCGAAATATTGAAACATTGCTGTGCAATTTTTCTATCGCATGGAGAACAGCTCTGCAAGTGCAATAAAAAGAGCTCTGTTCAGATGTCAACAGTCCTCCAGTGATTCTCTACTATGATTGGTAAAGCAGTCCTGAGACAGTACTCTCCTATTTCCTTCTTATCCATAAGGCATGCCCCATATGTTACTATAACACACAAAAGATTATCAGGTCCACGCCAGCCGGGTATGCAGCCATACTTGTACGTAGAGATATGTTCCAATGTAAGGAGACAGAAAACAAGTTGATTCCCAAGCAAGTTTGCAAGATGTGAGAAATGTTGATAGTCCTGATTGATCCGAGGGCCTCGCCACTACTCGCTTGGATTCACGCCCGGATCTCCTCGATTGCTCCTCTCTCTGTGAGGTGACCGCTTGTCTCTGGTCGGCATTCCGTGGAGGGCTCCTGTCCCCGGTCCTCGCTTGTCTACCTCCACCTCTCTGCTCCTCCGTCTCCTGTTGGCCCCAGGATTGAGACCCGCACCATGGTTACCTGTTTCCACCTGGCGCTCGTGGATGATCTCAGTCTCCGGTCGCCAGTTTTCCTCTGCCTCTCCGCTCCTTGCCCGTCTGCTTCTGTGCTCCTTGCTTCTAGCCGGTTTGGGATTGAGGTTTGGTGAGATCCTGCTCTGCGTCCTCTCTGGTTTGTACATTTGATCCATCCCTCCTTTTGTCTCCTGTGTATATCCTTCCATCTTCCTGTGTTTGCCTTGTTACGTCAAAAGGTTTGCTCCATTTGCTGATTATACTACTGGATGGGTACTGGCTGCACATTGGAAGAACAACTTTGATTAACTATTTTTGTCCCCTTTAATTTTAAAAAGGTGGTAAGGAAGGGAAGAGAATAAAAGAATGAGAAAGGGGGAGGGAAAAAATGGCTCCAAGCAAAATAGGCGCTCTGCTGAGTATAGATCTGTCAAAACTGGTCAGAAATTGATAGAAACTGACAAAATTGAACAATTTCTGAAATCCCCAAAGGTTGTATCCACAAGAGCGGGACAAAAAGGGCTGCACGATTCTGATGTAGGAAAAAAGGGCGGATCTAGAATGGAAGAAGTATTGAATTATAATATTTAGGAGGTGGGGGCGGAGAGAGGTGATTTAAATGCCTTGTCCAAAGATGAAACCTCACCATTCAATGAAATCCTGAGTGTGGTTAAAAAATGGAGAGCTAATAAAAGATATTTCAACTCAACTTGGGGTGATCCAGACCGATGTGCTTCTCATAAGAGATGATGTCTCTAAAATACAGGACAGAGTGACTGCCATAGAAAAAACTGTGGAGGTCCTGGAGAAGGAAGTTAAAAGGTTTAAAACGGAAATCCCCATGGTCAGATCTGAGGCTAATACTTTAAGAAAAAAGATGGAGATGGAAGACAGGTTAAGGCGATGTAATGTGAAAATTGTGGGCCTACCAGATTTTGTCTGCTGGGCCTCTTCCATAGACAACCAAGGGAAGTTTGTCTTTCTTTATAGAAATTTATTTGGGATACTATGTATTTTGGCCTTTATTTATATTTCTCCTTTCTCTCTTCATGTACCTAATTGTCTATTAACTTTTATGGATCGATGGCCTGAATGCCTTGTTCTAGTGAATGGGAACTTCAATTGTGTCATCGAACCAGAAAAGGATAGGGTTCCCATGGAGTGAGATAAGTATATTCCGCGTCAAGGGTCCCCCTTGTCCCGTTATTTTCAGGAATCTGGCTTAGTGGACATATGGGGATATTTAGGTAAGGGGAAACGAGTATACTCCTGTGTTAGTAGAAAACTATTTGAAATATATAAAACGTTTGAAATATGAAGCTGGGTCCCTTTCCGATCACCTACCCCTTTCCATTGAGCTATGTATGATGGATGATAAATATAGGGTTAGGCCCCCATTTAGATTAAATCCTCATTGGATATCTGTAATGGACAACCATGATTCGATTAAACAGGAGATAGAATTCCTTTGGGATAGTAATTATAATTCAACAAGGATCCACATGGTATGGTATACATTTAAGGCCTTTATGAGGGGGGTGTTTATTAGTAATATCTCTAACCTAAGAAAAGGCTATGCTAAGAAAGAGAGTGACTTGCAAGAAGCTGCGGTTGCTGCTATGCATGAGTTTTCCAGTAACAACACAGAACAAGCTAGGGAAACTATGCAGAGGACAAATCAAGCAAAGGCTTTTTTTTAAGGGACAAAAAGACTTTTCCAAATCAGGCCGCCCAGGCAAAATCCTGGCTAGGGTTATTTCCAATCAGGACCCAAAAATGAGGCATTCATGAAATATTTTTGGGAATTGTATAAATCTGAGAGTAGTGTTTCAGATAAAGCGATTGACTTATATTTGGATTCTATCTCTCTTCCAGTCCTTACAGATATCCAAAGAGAGTCCCTTGATGCGAATCTCTCTTTGCAAGAGTTAGAGGCCGCTTTGAAAGCCTGTGTGGGAAATTCCTCTCCAGGATCTGATGGATTCCCATGGGGAGGTTATTCTTCCCCATCTTCTGAAGGTATTTATTGGGACAATAGAGGACGGTAACCTTTCGGAATCAATGACTGAAGCGATAATGACTGATTTTGAAAAAAGGCAAAGACCCCTTAGATATGGGTTCATATAGGCCGATCTTTACTTAATACAGATGTTAAAGGGAGTCTGTCATCAAAGTTTCAACTTTTTAACCCTTCCCATAGCTTTCTATCAGCCTTACAGTTAATAAAAACGTTACCTTTATGAGCAATCTTGGACTTATAAAACCGGCAAAAAAACTTCTTTGTAGCATATGCAAATGAGGGCTCGCAAATGCCCAGGGGCGGCGTTACCCTCGTAGGTGCCCAGCTAGCTCAGCCTTATCGTCGCTTCCCCCGCCCATTCTTTCCCTCTGCCTGCCCATCCTTTCCCTCTGACCGCCCATCTACTTACTTCTTGTTTCGCCGAGCTCCTGCGCCTGCGCTCTCAGACTGCCTCCTTTGTGGTGTTTTCGCGCCGTTAGCCGGCGCATACACATTAATTACTGTGATGCCATGCAAGGAATGGGCATCGCAGTGCGCATGCGCCGGCCGACGGACTGAGTGCGCAGGCGCGGGAACTCAGCGAAACAAGAAGTAAGTAGATGGGCAGTCAGAGGGAAAGGATGGGCGGGGGGAAGCGACGATAAGGCTGAGCTAACTGGGCACCTACGAGGGTAAGGCCGCCCCTGGGCACTTGCGAGCCCTCATTTGCATATGCTACTAAGATGTTTTTTGACGGTTTTATAAGTCCAGGATTGCTCATAAAGGTAACGTTTTTATTAACTGTAAGGCTGCTAGAAAGCTATGGGAATGGTTAAAAAGGTGAAACTTTGATGACAGACTCCCTTTAAGCTTCTCTCAAGGATTCTTACTACTAGGTTATTTCATCTATTATACACCCGGATCAAAACGGGTTTATTCCGAACAAGGGTACCCATTATAATTTATACTGCCTTTTTGCCAATATTCAGCCCTCCGGGGGGGGGGTGTCACGAACTATGGATCCGACAGCTGTGACGTAGTGGTCTGTGACGGAGTCTGCGCACACACAGAGACCTCACGTGACCGGGGTATTACCATTCGGCTAACACCCCCCACTACACCTCGGTAACTGCCACCACGTGGGTTCCCGGTCCACGAGCCGACTATCCAGGTCATTCACTATCACACAGATCAGTGGATGAACCGGATATCACTTACTGACCAACCGCAGTCAATCACCCCCAGCTACAATTCCTAAATGCAATTTAACTAACTACCTGGTAACGTCTCTTCAAAGGCAAGGTACGTTGTTCAGCAGCTTAGAATATGGAAGACTTGGCTATTTAGATTTTATAATCTTTAATAAGCGGTAAAAAGCAGTGCATACAAGTCTAATGAAAATTACTATAAATCTACAGAATAATAATAACAATATAAATAATCACGACAGTTCAAATGAAAGGGAAAAAGATGAAAGAATACTTAGTTTCTCTGGAGGGTTTCAGATGGTCGTTCATATGTCCTTTTTGAATCCTGGCAAACCCCTTTTCAGTATGTATCAGGGGAGACCCTCAAAGTTCTTCTGATACAGGGATATGCCGTCAATGTCCAATTAAGTGTCTGGTGATGTTCCATGGGTCTCTCTCCTCTGTCCTTGTGCACGGATTTTTATGAACTCTCCCATGGGCAGGAGACTTACTCCTGTCAGCCAATGGCAGCAGAGTGACTGTCAATCCTAGGGATTGGCCTCCAAGTGTTTTATGACCCCATCAAAGTTCAGTTCCTACAATGAGGATTATACTTAAGCCCGTATCTCCCTGATACATCGGCATATAGTGGGCTCAGCATGCATGTTGGTACTTGCATCCCTGGATCCGATGAAAGCTGTAATGGCACCGGACGGGGTTAAAAGCAGAGTGTGCTTGGCGTGCATGCTGTACCTGCGCTCCCTGGACTTTATGGGGCTGTCATGGCCCATAGAGGGTAGGAACTAGTGTTAGGGACCACTCATGAAGGCGACCTTGACGTGGTGAGTGGCTTATTGCGCTTTGGCCAAAGTGTACACCAGTGCCTTATTCAGCATCCAGCATAGAGGCAGGGCAGAGTGCTGGTTGCAGTGTGCGATTGCATTTTGTGTTTTTACGTTTGTATCGGTATTTCGCCATAGCAATCTGCACCTGCTAGAGGTTGTGCGGGCTGAATTTTCCATATTTTTTCTTTGTAGTACGTATTGGAGGCGTGGCGATCTCCAAGCAGTCAAGCACACCTGTCCAGTTAATCTGCCCCCTGGAGGCTGGTTTTAAAGTCAGTATAAAACTGAATCTGCTTATATAGTACCTACCAGTAGCTATTAGGCTCCAGGAGAAGTATATAGTGGGCTCGGCATGCATGTTGGTACTTGCATCCCTGGATCCGATGAAAGCTGTAATGGCACCGGACGGGGTTAAAAGCAGAGTGTGCTTGGCGTGCATGCTGTACCTGCGCTCCCTGGACTTTATGGGGCTGTCATGGCCCATAGAGGGTAGGAACTAGTGTTAGGGACCACTCATGAAGGCGACCTTGACGTGGTGAGTGGCTTATTGCGCTTTGGCCAAAGTGTACACCAGTGCCTTATTCAGCATCCAGCATAGAGGTAGGGCAGAGTGCTGGTTGCAGTGTGCGATTGCATTTTGTGTTTTTACGTTTGTATCTGTATTTCGCCATAGCAATCTGCACCTGCTAGAGGTTGTGCGGGCTGAATTTTCCATATTTTTTCTTTGTAGGATTATACTTAAGCCCGTATCTCCCTGATACATCGGCATATTTTTATACAGAATACATATTTGCGATCCTTATTTATTTACCAACAGAATGAGACCACACACGGTAATGCTGGGACCTGTAGTTCTTCTACCACCCATAGGTCAGCTACAGAATCACATCCTGTAGTCATATTTGATACCAAATTAACCACAATACTCTGTAGAGCCTGGATCTGGTGTCAGAAAGGGCATAAGTTGATTCATAAATGAAATATGAAAGTGGACTGGTTTTATGCCCAGAGCTAATTAAGGGCTATTAGCTCTCCTCAAACCAGACCTGGAAATTAATGACGTCACGCTCCAGCCAGGCTTGACAGCGAGCTGATCTTATCTTATAGGACAGGATGAGCTGGGCCTGGTATAGCCTTTATGACCTTTTATAGCTGGCCTCAAAGACTAGTGGTAATAAAAGTGTCCATCTATCATAGGTGACCCAGGCTTCAGGAAGATGAGAGTTCACAGTTTTTTTACATAGGCCAGAAGCATATAAGATGGCTACCCAGAGGAATTATGTATGTATGCCGGCACAGGGGGGTCTCTCGCTCCATCCTGTCTTTTGATGCCTCCAAGGCCTTTGACAGGGTGGAGTGGAGATTTCTGTGGAGGGTACTAGAGAGGATGGGATTTGGGATTAAATTAATAAATTTGATCAAACCTTTATATAAATCCTCTAAGGCAAGGTTGAATATCAATAAGATGCTTACAAGGTGTATTTCTTTGGGAAGAGGCACCCGCTTTATATTGAGCGTCTCGCTGTTAGAGTTAGGCAGGATTGAAGGGTTTCAGATATTGGGAACAGGAGATCGTATTTCCTTATATGCTGATGATGTTTTATTTTATTTTATATACAACATACTAATACCACTCTCTTGAGAGTTATTCGAGTTGTCAACTCCTTTGGTTTGGTTTCGGGTCTCGATATTAATTTGTCTAAGATGATTCTTATGCCTTTAGATAGATTAGAACCTTTCACTGAGGAGTTTTCTAGTAATTTGAAGATCTCTGATTCTTTTGAATATTTGGGTATCACTATTTCTTCTAAGATTGATGATTTTCTACATCTTAATTTTATCCCAGTGATAACTAAATTTAGATCCAAAATAAAGATATGGCTTAGACTCCCGCTATCTAAAGCCAATAGAATATCGTTGGTAAAGACGGTGATTCTGCCTCAATTATTGTATATTCTCAGGAACTCTCCAGTATGGATTGAAGATAAGTTTTTTTAAACTGTTTGAGAGAATCATCAATGACCTACTTTGGGGGAGAAAGCAAGTAAGGCTTAAATTGGAGTATTTCTATAAGCGGATGGAACGGGGAGGATTAAATCTTCCCTGTTTCAAGGGCTATTTTATAGCATCACCGTTATGGCAGTATTACAAATGGGAGAAAAGCCCACTTTATAGAACCTTGGTTAAGATCTCCTCACATGATAACATTTTTACTTTATTTGAATCTGGTCAATTAATCAATCTCCAATAGGACTATAGAGTTGCTGTGAAGCCACTTACTAAGTCTTGAAGTACCATTAGAGATTGGCTGGGAATAAATGGATCCCTCTGTTGTACGCTCTTTTAGCATAATTCTTATCTGCAGACCTTAGATGAACTGGTTGTGGACCAGTATTGGCAAAACAATAATACCTGTATTTATTATCTTGCACAGGGGGTTGGGAATGGTCATATTTTTTCATTTGTGGGTTTAGCACAAAGAGAAAATATATCTAATTTATCTTGGTTTCGGTATGTTCAGCTTCTCTCTGCACTTCTCTCGTTTTGGTGTCCGCCTGGCCATGCGGAGCCAAACAGATCCGTCCTGAATTACAATGCAAGTCAATCGGGACGGATCCGTTTGACGTTGGCACAATATGGTGCAATTGCAAACGGATCCGTCCCCCATTGACTTTCAATATAAAGTCAGGAGTCCCTTTTATACCATCGGAGTTTTCTCCAATCCGATGGTATATTTTAACTTAAAGCGTCCCCATCACCATGGGAACGCCTCTGTGTTAGAATATACTGTCGGATCTGAGTTTCACGATCTAACTCAAATCCGATGGTATATTCTAACATAGAGGCGTTCCCATGGTGATGGGGACGCTTTAAGTTAAAATATACCATCGGATTGGAGAAAACTCCGATGGTATAAAAGGGACTCCTGACTTTATATTGAAAGTCAATGGGGGACGGATCCGTTTGCAATTGCACCATATTGTGTCAACGTCAAACAGATCCGTCCCGATTGACTTGCATTGTAATTCAGGATGGATCTGTTTGGCTCCGCATGGCCAGGCGGACACCAAAACGAAATTTTTTCCATGTCCGTGGATCCTCCAAAAATCAAGGAAGACCCACGGACAAAAAAACGGTCACGGATCATGGACCTACGGAGCCTGTTTTTGCAGACCTAAAAAAAAAACGGTCATGTGCATGAGTTCTAAGGCTAAGAAATGGAAATAATAATTTGGATGTTTTTACTTTGTATGGTAATACCATTGTTTAAAAATCAAAAATCAAATGTATTAAAAAATATATACAGTGTGTATATATATATATATATATATATATATATATAAATGAAAAAATTCCACAGCACTTCCAAGACGTAAAAAAGTAGAAAAGGCTTCATTCACCAGACCCGCGACGTTTCGATCCGCTTTCTGGGATCTTTCTCAAGCAGTGAAAGATCCCAGAAAGCGGATCGAAACGTTGCGGGTCTGGTGAATAAAGCCTTTTCGACTTGTTACATCTTGGAAGTGCTGTGGAATTTTTTCATTTATTTTATTGGAGGTGGATCGCCCCCACAGCCACTGGCACTCCGACTGTACTTACAGACAGCTGTGCTGCCCACACCCTTCTACCTTCAGATATATATATATATATATATATATATATATATATATCAAGACTTTTTGGTGGTGCTACTTTAAATTTTTCATAACAGTATATTAAAAAAATATTGCAGTTTTTCATTGGCCACTGAGCCTAATAATAGCCAGATAGTTCCTGTTCTGTAAACAGCACTTTTCGGTAGTCATCTCATCATCACAGGCAGGAGCACAATGAAAGGTAACACCTAAGTATAGATAACGCAGGATTCACCTTTCACAAGAGGTGTTGTCACAGTTTTTGTATTCCTCTTCCTGCACAATGGCTTCTGCACAGGTCACAAAGCATATCTAGAAAACGCTCCCATAGAAGTCAATGAACATCTCATGCCTATTTCTTCTGTGGCCCATGCGGCTGCTGTAAAGCATATTGGTAAATGCAGTAGGTCTGATGATGGCCACTGTAGTAATAATAATCATGTAGAAAAAAAAAATCTACAATCAAAAACAGATTTGTAAAAAATGAATATTTCACAATCTGGTTTTAAGAAATATGTGATATATTTCCTTTAAATCCAAATCCTTATTAGTATATCGGGTTAAAAACAATAGGTGCACGTCCAGGTAAAAGTCCAATCCATGAATGTGCTATTTTTAAATGAAGCACTACATGGCACCCATTGAAATGAATAAATCTATAGATTTCTATGGATGTCAACAGACTCCTCTGTTTGTTTATCACCACCCTTGACCTAGTCTGGAGAGACAGACAGTCCAGAAGAAATTAATCATCATCAAGGTGTTGTCTAAGAGTAGAAAAAAAATGTCTCTTCTCCAGGCTTGTGCTATTGCAGCTCTGCTCTATTCCAGTGAGTGATGGATATGGGTTTTAGATTTTCTGGACATGATGCTGTAATAAACAATCATAAATTATGTCTTGTACTTAATTTCTCCTGTAGATTTTTAAATGCGATGTAGGAAGGATACATTTAATGGCCCGAATATCTTCACTATGATTAGTCTTATATACTGTATATTTATCTAAAATTCAATGAATATATCATATATCAACAGGACAGGTGATAATTGTTGGATCGTGGGGCCCATAGCATTCCTGAGAATGAGATGTCCCTCCTGCCTTCTCTGAATGGTTCGGCGGTGCACATGTTGTCCAACAGTCCATTTATTTCTAAGGAAGTGATGTAGACATCGCTCCATCAGTCCCATAGAAGTGAATAGAGCGATGGATTGACTAAAGATACCTTTACACGATTTGATGATTGGTTCGATTGAGTGACGAATGTGTCGTTTCCTGGTGAACGTGTCAATAATGACCCTTAAGACACGCTGATTATTGTTCATACAATTGTAATTTCGATTGCATATTCCATAGTTTGTAAAGCACGTAGTTGCATTTACACAAAGCAATAACTTGAGAGGTGTGCTTAAGAACACCCACGGTGTAATCCTCTGTAATTGTGCATGCAGTGAACGATTCCTGTTTACACATATGAAATTGTTAACGTCTAACAATAATTTTTGTGCCCACACAATCGAACCAACGAGAAATCTACCAATTGTCGGTTGTCGCTCAATCATTCTTTGCTTTTACACTGCTCGATAACATTGCAGTTTTGCTCGATTTAATGATAATTTACACGGTAATGTTACATGACAACTCCATTCAGAGAGGGTTCTCAGGAACCCTCCATTGTTGGGATTAATGGTGGTCAGACCCCCCACAATCCAACTTTTATCACCTAACCTATGAATAGGGAAAAAATACCTTTCTTGTAACAACCTCTTTGAAGCCTCCATGCCCGTTCTGAATCTTGTATATATTATCTAAAAGGAATGATGAGCCAATACAAGCATGACTAGGTTGTGACAGTTATGCTCATCACGTGGTGAATAAGCAGAGTACTACGTAACACAAGTTTCTCAATTGCACCATTTGTACCAGGAAACTACGGCATTCCTAAGTGACAGATTGTAGACTTTAATACAATGTTCTTTATCTATGTCATATATAAGGGTAAGACAGGAAAGGTATAAGGCCACCTCTCTTCTCTGTCAGTTCTTGTGTTTGGCTCAAAAAATGCATCAAAACTGTACGTGTGATTCCAGCCTTGAAGAATATGACTCCAAAAAGTGCCACCAGTAGAGTAGTGGAATATTGATGGACTCTCCACAGCCTGTGATTTGTAGACAGATTTTGGATGTAACATTTGATAGGGAAACTTGCAGAATTATCATAAAGGAATAGAGATCTAATGATATGTGAATGTTGGGAGATCACTGCCTATTCCATCACAGCCTGCACTATTAATTTGTATAATAATGATTCTAGGAAGACTTACAAGCAATGTACTAAGAGCCGAACTACCACAGATCTGATATTTCCATCCGTTATCATGAGCCAAAACCAGTAGTGAAGCCATATCTGCATCTATTCTTTTTTTTTTTTACCAAATAACTGAAGTGTGAATTTGGCCTTAAGGGTATATTAGACTGCCAGATTTTATGCCTGATGATTGGTAATGAGCATTCCTATGAACCCTCGTTACTGATCACCTGGCAGTCTAATACTACCTATAAATGCCTGATGAACAAGCGTTTGCTTGTTCATCGGGCTGTCCAGATCTTTCAGCATGCTGAAAGATCTGGATTTGCTGGCGGCAGATCATGCTGTCTAATAACAATCTGACGTGAGCACTCTGCTCTCCTGCATGGGGATGAGCGAAGGCATAGCGATCGATCCTCCCCATGTTGCAGAGTATATCACTGCATGTAACACCAATGGTGTCCTCTGCTAGCTATCTGCCGATTACCGGGAAGGAACACTTCTCTCTCGACAATCGCTTTCAGCATTTGGGTGTCTAATACACCCTTTAGGTGTAAAGATACAGCAAATTTGACAAACGTGCTCTGTTTGATAAGTTTGGCGTAAAGTACACCAATGAAGAGTCAAGGAAAACTAACTTCAAATATTACCCTCATGATAGTTTCCTCCCCCCTCCTCCATTGTTATTAAAGTTCCAGTCAAAATTATTAACATTTTCCTCTCTGGTAGATCCACATACAGTTTTTTCATTTGTCATAGGTATCTGAAGCCATAATGACTGCAGTGCTTTCCACAGCTGCTGGAGGGGGCATCGGGGGGAGGTTCCATAGAATGAACATGATGATCGAGGTGATTCCACAAATAAACAATTGGGTTCAAGTCTGGGGAATTAGGTGGCCAGGGTAGTACCTGGAAGTCTTGATCATGCTCTTCCAACCAAAGTCGGACATTTCTAGCTGACATGTTAATATCTTGCTGAAAGATCCCAACCACCCCAAGGAATACAATCAGCATGTATGGCTGTAAATGATCTGCAAGGATGGATTCCTACCCAAATCGGTTGAGAGTATCTTCCATATGAATGACTAGGCCCAGAGAATGCCCAAAAAATATTCCCCAGACCATAACGCTGCCACCACCAGTATGTGTTCTTCCAGCAACAGTAGCACAATGTTTGTTCTCTAATGTTTGTTGCCTGACACGTCAACATATATCCAATCTTTGAAGTATAAAACCCTTTGCCAATCAATGGAGGACTAATTCCAATACTGTTACAATAATGAAAGCCTTAATACAAGTTTATTAGCAGAGGTGCAGTGACCATCCCTCTGCTACCTTCGGTAGCCCCCTGGTTCATTTTGGAGGTGAGCTGCTCCACAGCATGTTATCCAACCTTGAGTACCTTTGTAGCCGACATTCACCCCTTACATCAATGGCATGTGATGCTCTGCAGTTTCCACCAGCAGCAGGAGAACAGTTTACAAACTGTGAAGTTTCAGAAATACTGCCACCCTCGGCCTGAAAACAGCCAATAATCAGCCACTTCTACAACTCCAAACAGACACTTTTATGACAGCAACAAGTTATATGTATCCAGACAAACAGCCAACATCGAAAGTAGAAAATGGTCATAATAATGTGACTCGACCGTGTATCTCTTTAGACAAATGAGAAGGGAATTGGAGAGTGGGGGAGGAGCATTGCATATCATGGTGCTATTTATTAGTGGAATTGCTGGGGCTGCATGTGAGCCACTATTGTCTATGCATTTGGAAGAAGACAGGATAATGGATTAACAAAAGTTGACTGCAATGCGCTCCTGTGAGATGCAGGTTTTTGATAGTTACATATGACAAGCTGCTGCCCACCCACAGAAAGTGAACAGACATGCAGATGGGTTAATAAAGAGGCTGAAAGGGGTAAAAATCACTATGTAGAGCAGCTTTTTTGCACTGTTACAAAAATGGTATGCATTACTCCAGTTTTTTTTTATTTGTGGTATAAATCCTTTAAATGGATTCTGTCAACAGGAAATTAATCGTTAAACCAGGCACCATGCCTTGTAGGTAGGGCTTGCTCAGTCGAATGTAATTATACCTTTCACTTAGTGATCCATTGCTTTATTGTGGAGAAAAAAGTATTTTGCAAATTAGCAGTTAAATGCACCGAGAGCTGCCCAAGCTACTCTGTGCACCCTTGCTCCTCCTGCTTTCTCCGTCAGCCCCTCCCTCTCCATCCTGATTGACAGGGACACTATTTCCCATCACCAAAATAAGTACACAAGCTTGGGAGTCCTTTTATTCATAAGCTCCCTACTACCTCCTAGACCCCCCATTGCTGATTTGCAGTTTTCTTCCTGTAGCAATTGGTGGATAAATATGAGCACTTGTGAGCTTATCCTGGAGCTACTCAATAGCGATTTGAAAAGTAAGTAAGTAATCAGAGTACCTGTCACCTTTTGTGCTGTCCTCAAGTAGGTCATCATAAAACTGATGATGAGGCTTTTATATGGGCAGATAATTACAAATATTTGACAAAACAAGAGCAAATAACAAAGACACATAAGGAGATTATATTACTTTTTGTTGGTTGTTCTTTCTTTTGTGTTTAGATTCGGGGTTTAGTTCCCTTTTAAATGCTGAGGAGTCAGGGCAAAAAGGTTTGAGCGCATGTGATGTGATGTCACCATGTCAGGTCCTTTGTTCATCTAGGAAATACACAACTCAAGTGCTGTTTGCTCTCCTCACTGAAGTAAACACGCATACTCGGCCAATCTGAACGTCATGTTTATCGGAAAGTATGTATTTGTCTCACAGCAACTATATATACCCAAACAATTGAGGGCAAGAGCTGTGGAAAATACCAGCCTTCCAGTAAAATGTGCTGTATTATGAAGTAAGGGCATTTCTTACATGTAGAGAATACTCTAAAGGCTGTATAAAACAACCCAATTCTGCCGACAATTGTTTCATGCAGCGATCTCCTCCATCGCTCTTCTTTATGCTGAATCATTGTTTGCCGGCATTTGAGCGTGATTAGGCACCACAGTCTGCTGCCGGCAAACGATAATTTTAAAAATGTCAAAAGATTTGGATTGCCCGATGATCGAACATTTGCTCATTCATCGGGTAATCAACGGCAGTATTACACTGCTAGATGATTGCTAATCTGCACGTCTAATACAGATTTTACACTGCTAGATGATTGCTAATCTGCACAGTCTAATATAGGCTTTATTTGTTGAAGGGGGTAATCTAGCTTGTATTACCTGTATGAAGAAATAAGCCTTAATGCATTAATCCACTCCCCCACAACCACTCAAACAAGAGGATAAAGAAGAACAATGTTTACAAGCAGCAGGACATGTCTCGGAGAGCTTTGTTCTACAGCTCGTTCTCCACAGGCCTATCTAAACACACTGCCGGTCATTGGCCTTCACAGTAAAAGACTTACTTTGCGTTTCAATAGGATATTCTAAAACCTCATTATCAAGAGTTACTATAGGCACTACAATGTACTGGTCACTAGGAGTCAACAAACTAGATATTCAGTCTCTAAACTGCCAAGATGACCGACCAGCATGATGTGCCGATAATCTGAGAAGATTATGAACAACATCTGCTACTTTATAACTTCATTTTTCCCTTGTTGCTGCATGGGTAATTTCAGAAAGTGACATCTTTAGAAGGCTATTACCATCTTGTGTAATGCTACTTTAGGCAATTTATGGGCAGTATACATAATGAGAGGATCCCTTTAATGTTTGTATGGTTTTAACAGGTGCTGAGGTAAGATATAATTTTCAATCATTCTTCATAATGTGCCACCCTCCTAACCTGCAGCCAATACAGGGTAATGTATTACATGCAGCCATTTAAATAAATGGCTGTTTATGTAAAACGTGGACAGACCAGAGCAAAACTCTATGACATCCATATGCTCTAAGGACCCTTCACTAGAGTTGAGCGAACACCTGGATGTTCGGGTTCGAGAAGTTCGGCCGAACATCCCGGAAATGTTCGGGTTCGGGATCCGAACCCGATCCGAACTTCGTCCCGAACCCGAACCCCATTGAAGTCAATGGGGACCCGAACTTTTCGGCACTAAAACGGCTGTAAAACAGCCCAGGAAAGGGCTAGAGGGCTGCAAAAGGCAGCAACATGTAGGTAAATCCCCTGCAAACAAATGTGGATAGGGAAATTAATTAAAATAAAAATTAAATAAATAAAAATTAACCAAAATCAATTGGAGAGAGGTTCCATAGCAGAGAATCTGGCTTCCCGTCACCCACCACTGGAACAGTCCATTCTCAGATATTTAGGCCCCGGCACCCAGGCAGAGGAGAGAGGTCCCGTAACAGACAATCTGGCTTCATGTCAGCAGAGAATCAGTCTTCATGTCATAGCAGAGAATCAGGCTTCACGTCACCCACCACTGTAATAGTCCATTTTCATAAATTTAGGCCCAGCACCCAGGCAGAGGAGAGAGGTCCCGTAACAGACAATCTGGCTTCATGTCAGCAGAGAATCAGTCTTCATATCATAGCAGAGAATCTGGCTTCCCGTTACCCACCACTGGAACAGTCCATTCTCAGATATTTAGGCCCCGGCACCCAGGCAGAGGAGAGAGGTCCCGTAACAGACAATCTGGCTTCATGTCAGCAGAGAATCAGTCTTCATATCATAGCAGAGAATCAGGCTTCACGTCAGCCACCACTGCAACAGTCCATTGTCATAAATTCAGGCCCAGCACCCAGGCAGAGGAGAGAGGTCCCGTAACAGACAATCTGGCTTCATGTCAGCAGAGAATCAGTCTGCATGTCATAGCAGAGAATGAGGCTTCACGTCACCCACCACTGCAACAGTCCATTTTCATAAATTTAGGCCCAGCACCCAGGCAGAGGAGAGAGGTCCCGTAACAGAGGATCTGGCTTCATGTCACCAGAGAATCAGTCTGCATGTCATAGCAGAGAATCAGGCTTCACGTCACCCACCACTGCAACAGTCCATTTTCATAAATTTAGGCCCAGCACCCAGGCAGAGGAGAGAGGTCCCGTAACAGAGGATCTGGCTTCATGTCACCAGAGAATCAGTCTGCATGTCATAGCAGAGAATGAGGCTTCACGTCAGCCACCACTGCAACAATCCATTGGCATATATTTAGGCCTAGCACACAGGCAGAGGAGAGGTTCATTCAACTTTGGGTAGCCTTGCAATATAATGGTAAAATGAAAATAAAAATAGGATTGAATGAGGAAGTGCCCTGGAGTCCAATAATATATGGTTATGGGGAGGTAGTTAATGTCTAATCTGGACAAGGGACGGACAGGTCCTGTGGGATCCATGCCTGGTTCATTTTTATGAACGTCAGCTTGTCCACATTGGCTGTAGACAGGCGGCTGCGTTTGTCTGTAATGACGCCCCCTGCCGTGCTGAATACACGTTCAGACAAAACGCTGGCTGCCGGGCAGGCCAGCACCTCCAAGGCATAAAAGGCTAGCTCTGGCCACGTGGACAATTTAGAGACCCAGAAGTTGAATGGGGCCGAACCATCAGTCAGTACGTGGAGGGGTGTGCACACGTACTGTTCCACCATGTTAGTGAAATGTTGCCTCCTGCTAACACGTTGCGTATCAGGTGGTGGTGCAGTTAGCTGTGGCGTGTTGACAAAAGTTTTCCACATCTCTGCCATGCTAACCCTGCCCTCAGAGGAGCTGGCCGTGACACAGCTGCCTTGGCGACCTCTTGCTCCTCCTCTGCCTTGGCCTTGGGCTTCCACTTGTTCCCCTGTGACATTTGGGAATGCTCTCAGTAGCGCGTCTACCAACGTGCGCTTGTACTCGCGCATCTTCCTATCACGCTCCAGTGCAGGAAGTAAGGTGGGCACATTGTCTTTGTAGCGTGGATCCAGCAGGGTGGCAACCCAGTAGTCCGCACAGGTTAAAATGTGGGCAACTCTGCTGTCGTTGCGCAGGCACTGCAGCATGTAGTCGCTCATGTGTGCCAGGCTGCCCAGGGGTAAGGACAAGCTGTCCTCTGTGGGAGGCGTATCGTCATCGTCCTGCCTTTCCCCCCAGCCACGCACCAGTGATGGACCCGAGCTGCGTTGGGTGCCACCCCGCTGTGACCATGCTTCATCCTCATCCTCCTCCACCTCCTCCTCATCCTCGTCCTCCTCGTCCTCCAGTAGTGGGCCCTGGCTGGCCACATTTGTACCTGGCCTCTGCTGTTGCCAAAAACCTCCCTCTGAGTCACTTCGAAGAGACTGGCCTGAAAGTGCTAAAAATGACCCCTCTTCCTCCTCCTCCTCCTCCTGGGCCACCTCCTCTTCCATCATCGCCCTAAGTGTTTTCTCAAGGAGACATAGAAGTGGTATTGTAACGCTGATAACGGTGTCATCGCCACTGGCCATGTTGGTGGAGTACTCGAAACAGCGCAACAGGGCACACAGGTCTCGCATGGAGGCCCAGTCATTGGTGGTGAAGTGGTGCTGTTCTGTAGTGCGACTGACCCGTGCGTGCTGCAGCTGAAACTCCACTATGGCCTGCTGCTGCTCGCACAGTCTGTCCAGCATGTGCAAGGTGGAGTTCCACCTGGTGGGCACGTCGCATATGAGGCGGTGAGCGGGAAGGCCGAAGTTACGCTGTAGCGCAGACAGGCGAGCAGCGGCAGGATGTGAACGCCGGAAGCGCGAACAGACGGCCCGCACTTTATGCAGCAGCTCTGACATGTCGGGGTAGTTGTGAATGAACTTCTGCACCACCAAATTCAGCACATGCGCCAAGCAAGGGATGTGCGTCAAATTGGCTAGTCCCAGAGCTGCAACGAGATTTCGCCCATTATCACACACCACCAGGCCGGGCTTGAGGCTCACCGGCAGCAACCACTCGTCGGTCTGTTGTTCAATACCCCGCCACAACTCCTGTGCGGTGTGGGGCCTGTCCCCCAAACATATGAGTTTCAGAATGGCCTGCTGACGTTTACCCCGGGCTGTGCTGAAGTTGGTGGTGAAGGTGTGTGGCTGACTGGATGAGCAGGTGGAAGAAGAGGAGGAGGAAGCCGAGAAGGAGGAGGTGGCAACAGGAGGCAAAGAATGTTGCCCTGCGATCCTTGGCGGCGGCAGGACGTGCGCCAAACAGCTCTCCGCCTGGGGCCCAGCTGCCACTACATTTACCCAGTGTGCAGTTAGGGAGATATAGCGTCCCTGGCCGTGCTTACTGGTCCACGTATCTGTGGTTAGGTGGACCTTGCTACAGATGGCGTTGCGCAGTGCACACTTGATTTTATCGGATACTTGGTTGTGCAGGGAAGGCACGGCTCTCTTGGAGAAGTAGTGCCGGCTGGGAACAACATACTGTGGGACAGCAAGCGACATGAGCTGTTTGAAGCTGTCTGTGTCCACCAGCCTAAATGACAGCATTTCATAGGCCAGTAGTTTAGAAATGCTGGCATTCAGGGCCAGGGATCGAGGGTGGCTAGGTGGGAATTTACGCTTTCTATCAAATGTTTGTGAGATGGAGAGCTGAACGCTGGCGTGTGACATGGTTGAGACGCTTGGTGACGGAGGTGGTGGTGGTGGTGTTGGTGGTACATCCCCTGTTTGCTGGGCGGCAGGTGCCAACGTTCCTCCAGAGGCGGAGGAAGAGGCCGAGGCGGCAGCAGCAGAATAGGCCGAGGCGGCAGCAGCAGAAGAGGTAGCAGGGGGAGCCTGAGTGACTTCCTTGGTTTTAAGGTGTTTACTCCACTGCAGTTCATGCTTTGCATGCAGGTGCCTGGTCATGCAGGTTGTGCTCAGGTTCAGAACGTTAATGCCTCGCTTCAGGCTCTGATGGCACAGCGTGCAAACCACTCGGGTCTTGTCGTCAGCACATTGTTTGAAGAAGTGCCATGCCAGGGAACTCCTTGAAGCTGCCTTTGGGGTGCTCGGTCCCAGATGGCGGCGGTCAGTAGCAGGCGGAGTCTCTTGGCGGCGGGTGTTCTGCTTTTGCCCACTGCTCCCTCTTTTGCTACGCTGTTGGCTCGGTCTCACCACTGCCTCTTCCTCCGAACTGTGAAAGTCAGTGGCACGACCTTCATTCCATGTGGGGTCTAGGACCTCATCGTCCCCTGCATCGTCTTCCACCCAGTCTTGATCCCTGACCTCCTGTTCAGTCTGCACACTGCAGAAAGACGCAGCAGTTGGCACCTGTGTTTCGTCATCATCAGAGACATGCTGAGGTGGTATTCCCATGTCCTCATCATCAGGAAACATAAGTGGTTGTGCGTCAGTGCATTCTATGTCTTTCACCGCTGGGGAAGGGCTAGGTGGATGCCCTTGGGAAACCCTGCCAGCGGAGTCTTCAAACAGCATAAGAGACTGCTGCATAACTTGAGGCTGAGACAGTTTCCCTGGTATGCATGGGGGTGATGTGACAGACTGATGGGGTTGGTTTTCAGGCGCCATCTGTGCGCTTTCTGCAGAAGACTGGGTGGGAGATAATGTGAACGTGCTGGATCCACTGTCGGCCACCCAATTGACTAATGCCTGTACCTGCTCAGGCCTTACCATCCTTAGAACGGCATTGGGCCCCACCATATATCGCTGTAAATTCTGGCGGCTACTGGGACCTGAGGTAGTTGGTACACTAGGACGTGTGGATGTGGCAGAACGGCCACGTCCTCTCCCAGCACCAGAGGGTCCACTAACACCACCACGACCATGTCCACGTCCGCGTCCCTTACTAGATGTTTTTCTCATTGTTATGGTTCACCACAACAACAAATATATTATTTGGCCCAATGTATTGTATTCAAATTCAGCGGGATATAAATTTGAGGCCTAGTATTTAGGCGCTGGGTGACCGGTATGGATTTAGTGACAGAATTAGACTTGGAAATGCACAGAAGCGTGTGTGTGAAGTTATTCTGAATGACCCAATGTGCACCTTGAATATTATATACCCTTTTTGGGATAGATTTCAAATAGCTCTGATATAGCAGGAACCACTAAATTATGAAATTGCTAAATTGGGAATTGTACTTCAACCCAGAACAAAAAATGTGCTTTGACGGGCACTAAATAACTTTCCCAGCTACAACAGGACAGCGGTAACGAGAGATTTAGAGGGATTTAAATTTGAGGCCTAGTATTTAGGCGCTGGGTCACCGGTATGGATTTAGTGACAGAATTAGACTTGGAAATGCACAGAAGCGTGTGTGTGAAGTTATTCTGAATGACCCTATGTGCACCTTCAATATTATATACCCTTTTAGGGATAGATTTCAAATAGCTCTGATATAGCAGAAACCACTAAATTATGAAATTGCTAAATTGGGAATTGTACTTCAACCCAGAACAAAAAATGTGCTTTGACGGACACTAAATATCTTGCCCAGCAACAACAGTACAGCGGTGGGTAACGAGAGATTTAGAGGGATTTAAATTTGAGGCCTAGTATTTAGGCGCTGGGTCACCGGTATGGATTTAGTGACAGAATTAGACTTGGAAATGCACAGAAGCGTGTGTGTGAAGTTATTCTGAATGACCCAATGTGCACCTTCAATATTATATACCCTTTTAGGGATAGATTTCAAATAGCTCTGATATAGCAGAAACCACTAAATTATGAAATTGCTAAATTGGGAATTGTACTTCAACCCAGAACAAAAAATGTGCTTTGACGGACACTAAATATCTTGCCCAGCAACAACAGTACAGCGGTAACGAGAGATTTAGAGGGATTTAAATTTGAGGCCTAGTATTTAGGCGCTGGGTGACCGGTATGGATTTAGTGACAGAATTAGACTTGGAAATGCACAGAAGCGTGTGTGTGAAGTTATTCTGAATGACCCAATGTGCACCTTGAATATTATATACCCTTTTTGGGATAGATTTCAAATAGCTCTGATATAGCAGGAACCACTAAATTATGAAATTGCTAAATTGGGAATTGTACTTCAACCCAGAACAAAAAATGTGCTTTGACGGGCACTAAATAACTTTCCCAGCTACAACAGGACAGCGGTAACGAGAGATTTAGAGGGATTTAAATTTGAGGCCTAGTATTTAGGCGCTGGGTCACCGGTATGGATTTAGTGACAGAATTAGACTTGGAAATGCACAGAAGCGTGTGTGTGAAGTTATTCTGAATGACCCTATGTGCACCTTCAATATTATATACCCTTTTAGGGATAGATTTCAAATAGCTCTGATATAGCAGAAACCACTAAATTATGAAATTGCTAAATTGGGAATTGTACTTCAACCCAGAACAAAAAATGTGCTTTGACGGACACTAAATATCTTGCCCAGCAACAACAGTACAGCGGTGGGTAACGAGAGATTTAGAGGGATTTAAATTTGAGGCCTAGTATTTAGGCGCTGGGTCACCGGTATGGATTTAGTGACAGAATTAGACTTGGAAATGCACAGAAGCGTGTGTGTGAAGTTATTCTGAATGACCCAATGTGCACCTTCAATATTATATACCCTTTTAGGGATAGATTTCAAATAGCTCTGATATAGCAGAAACCACTAAATTATGAAATTGCTAAATTGGGAATTGTACTTCAACCCAGAACAAAAAATGTGCTTTGACGGACACTAAATATCTTGCCCAGCAACAACAGTACAGCGGTAACGAGAGATTTAGAGGGATTTAAATTTGAGGCCTAGTATTTAGGCGCTGGGTGACAGGTATGGGTTTAGTGACAGAATTAGACTTGGAAATACACAGTAGCGGGTGTGTGTGAAGTTATTCTGAATGACCCAATGTGCACCTTCAATATTATATACCCTTTTTGGGATAGATTTCAAATAGCTCTGATATAGCAGGAACCACTAAATTATGAAATTGCTAAATTGGGAATTGTACTTCAACCCAGAACAAAAAATGTGCTTTGACGGACACTAAATATCTTGCCCAGCAACAACAGTACAGCGGTAACGAGAGATTTAGCGGGATATAAATTTGAGGCCTAGTATTTAGGCGCTGGGTCACCGGTATGGATTTAGTGACAGAATTAGACTTGGAAATGCACAGAAGCGTGTGTGTGAAGTTATTCTGAATGACCCTATGTGCACCTTCAATATTATATACCCTTTTAGGGATAGATTTCAAATAGCTCTGATATAGCAGAAACCACTAAATTATGAAATTGCTAAATTGGGAATTGTACTTCAACCCAGAACAAAAAATGTGCTTTGACGGACACTAAATATCTTGCCCAGCAACAACAGTACAGCGGTGGGTAACGAGAGATTTAGAGGGATTTAAATTTGAGGCCTAGTATTTAGGCGCTGGGTCACCGGTATGGATTTAGTGACAGAATTAGACTTGGAAATGCACAGAAGCGTGTGTGTGAAGTTATTCTGAATGACCCTATGTGCACCTTCAATATTATATACCCTTTTAGGGATAGATTTCAAATAGCTCTGATATAGCAGAAACCACTAAATTATGAAATTGCTAAATTGGGAATTGTACTTCAACCCAGAACAAAAAATGTGCTTTGACGGACACTAAATATCTTGCCCAGCAACAACAGTACAGCGGTGGGTAACGAGAGATTTAGAGGGATTTAAATTTGAGGCCTAGTATTTAGGCGCTGGGTCACCGGTATGGATTTAGTGACAGAATTAGACTTGGAAATGCACAGAAGCGTGTGTGTGAAGTTATTCTGAATGACCCAATGTGCACCTTCAATATTATATACCCTTTTAGGGATAGATTTCAAATAGCTCTGATATAGCAGAAACCACTAAATTATGAAATTGCTAAATTGGGAATTGTACTTCAACCCAGAACAAAAAATGTGCTTTGACGGACACTAAATATCTTGCCCAGCAACAACAGTACAGCGGTAACGAGAGATTTAGAGGGATTTAAATTTGAGGCCTAGTATTTAGGCGCTGGGTGACAGGTATGGGTTTAGTGACAGAATTAGACTTGGAAATACACAGTAGCGGGTGTGTGTGAAGTTATTCTGAATGACCCAATGTGCACCTTCAATATTATATACCCTTTTAGGGATAGATTCCAAATAGCTCTGATATAGCAGGAACCACTAAATTATGAAATTGCTAAATTGGGAATTGTACTTCAACCCAGAACAAAAAATGTGCTTTGACGGACACTAAATATCTTGCCCAGCAACAACAGTACAGCGGTAACGAGAGATTTAGAGGGATTTAAATTTGAGGCCTAGTATTTAGGCGCTGGGTGACAGGTATGGGTTTAGTGACAGAATTAGACTTGGAAATACACAGTAGCGGGTGTGTGTGAAGTTATTCTGAATGACCCAATGTGCACCTTCAATATTATATACCCTTTTTGGGATAGATTTCAAATAGCTCTGATATAGCAGGAACCACTAAATTATGAAATTGCTAAATTGGGAATTGTATTTCAACCCAGAACAAGAAATGTGCTTGAACGGACACTAAATAACTCGCCCAGCTACAGCACTAGGGACAGATTTAGCTGGATATAAATTTGAGGCCTAGTATTTAGGCGCTGGGTGACCGGTATGGATTTAGTGACAGAATTAGACTGGGATATGGCCAAAAAATAAACAGACTATTGCTGGTTAAATGCACTTGGTGTGACAGCTTCACCCTGATGTAGGCTTTAGCCAAAAAACAACCACACCATTGAGGGTTAAATGCACTTGGTGACAGGCGCAGCTTGCCCCTGATTTTGTATATGGCCAAAAAATGAACAGACTATTGCTGGTTAAATGCACTTGGTGTGACAGCTTCACCCTGATGTAGGCTTTAGCCAAAAAACAACCACACCATTGAGGGTTAAATGCACTTGGTGACAGGCGCAGCTTGCCCCTGATTTTGTATATGGCCAAAAAATGAACAGACTATTGCTGGTTAAATGCACTTGGTGTCACAGCTTCACCCTGATGTAGGCTTTAGCCAAAAAACAACCACACCATTGAGGGTTAAATGCACTTGGTGACAGGCGCAGCTTGCCCCTGATTTTGTATATGGCCAAAAAATGAACAGACTATTGCTGGTTAAATGCACTTGGTGTGACAGCTTCACCCTGATGTAGGCTTTAGCCAAAAAACAACCACACCATTGAGGGTTAAATGCACTTGGTCGCAGCTTGTGCTGGCGCACCACAAGACACAAAATGGCCGCCGATCACCCCAGAAAAATGAGACTGACAAACGGTCTGTGCAGCCTAAAAACAGTGAGCAATTGAGGATCAGCAGCTCAATGATCCACAGCTGCAGATCGATCAGTTAATCAAGTCCTTTGGAGGAGTTAATCTGCCTAATCTCGCCCTACTGTCGCAGCCGCAACCTCTCCCTACGCTAATCAGAGCAGAGTGACGGGCGGCGCTATGTGACTCCAGCTTAAATAGAGGCTGGGTCACATGGTGCTCTGGCCAATCACAGCCATGCCAATAGTAGGCATGGCTGTGATGGCCTCTTGGGGCAAGTAGTATGACGCTTGTTGATTGGCTGCTTTGCAGCCTTTCAAAAAGCGCCAAGAAAGCGTCACAAAAGCGCCAAGAAAGCGACGAACACCGAACCCGAACCCGGACTTTTACGAAAATGTCCGGGTTCGGGTCCGTGTCACGGACACCCCAAAATTCGGTACGAACCCGAACTATACAGTTCGAGTTCGCTCATCCCTACCCTTCACACAATGCAAATTTTCAGCCTACAAATCAATATGTATCTAATAGACATTTCCATCAGTGCAATAATCACCATATGCCACCATCTTCTAATGCAAAGTTGATCATAGTAACATCTGAATTGTAAATGACAGGTGAGCAGTCTTTACATTTACTGATGGCACAATAATGGTGATTTCTAGAGATGAGTGAAGTTTGGTAAAACTTGGTTCGGCTGCTTCACCGAATTTTAAATAAAAATCCGCTTCGTGACGAATTACTTCGCCACAAAGCGCATTTCTTTGGGTGGGTGCAATGGCAGGGAGTGGCGATTGCAACGTCACCCTCAGAAGCCGTGTTCATAGATGATCGTGGCATTGAATATAAATAACAGTGTCAAATTAAAAAACAAACAAAATAAATAATATAATTACCTGATCCATTCGCTCGCGACGGGCCACCCACCGCCATCGTGCTTGAAGGTCTGGCGTGAAATCTTGCGCAAACTCAGAAGATGTCATCACACTGACTGGCGTGGAGACGTCATACGTCACCGCACACGGGATTTCAGCCAAGATCTTCAAGCAAGATGGCGGCGGCCGGCCCATGAGCAAATGGATCAGATAATTTATCCTGAAATTCAAATCGAAGTCCATGGATTTGCTAACCACTGATTTTTATGTATAAACAGTCAATCTTGATAAAAAAATATACAGTATCTCACAAAAGTGAGTACACCCCTCACATTTTTGTAAATATTTTATTCTATCTTTTCATGGGACAACACTGAAGATCTGACACTTTGATACAATGTTCAGTAGTCAGTGTACGGCTTGTATAACAGTGTAAATTTGGTGTGCCCTCAAAGTAACTCAACACACAGCCATTAATGTCTAAACCGCTGGCAACATAAGTGAGTACACCCATAAGTGAAAATGGCCGAATTGTGCCCAATTAGCCATTTTCCCTCCCCATGTCATATGACTCGTGTTACAAGGTCTCAGGTGTGAATTGAGAGCAGGTATGTTAACTTTGTTGTTAGTGCTCTCACACTCTATCATACTGGTCACTGGAAGTTCAAGGTGGCACATCATGACAACGAACTCTCTGAGGATCTGAAAAAAATAATTGTTGTTCTACATAAAGGTTACCTAGGCCTGTGATGGCTACCCTCCAGCAATCCAGCTGTGGTGAAACTACAACACCCAAGATGTACACTTGCTTGGCTGTTCTCAGAACTCCATAGAAATGAATGGAACATGCTGGGAGTCATAGTTTTGCCACAACTGGAGTGCCGGAGGTTAGCCATCACTGGCCTAGGCTATAAGAAGATTGCCAACACACTGAAACTGAGCTACAGCACGGTGGCCAAGACAGACTCCACTAGGAAAAGGCCTCGCAATGGTCGACCAAAGAAGTTGAGTGCACGAGGTTGTCTTGTCAGCCTATCAGTGCTCAGACTATACCCCGCACACTGCATCAAATTGGTCTGCATGGCTGTCGTCCCAGAAGAAAGCATCCTCTAAAGATGATACAAATGAAAGCCTGCAGTTTGCTGTCCTGTGGTCTGATGAGACCAAGATAAACTTATTTGGTTCAGATGGTGTCAAGTGTGTGTGAGGAGTACAAAGACAAGTGTGTCTTGCCTACTGTCAAGCATGGTGATGGGAGTGTCAAGGTTTGAGGCTGCATGAGTGCTGCCGTCTGTGGCGAGCTAAAGTTCATTGAGGGAACCATGAATGCCAACATGTACTGTGAGATACTGAAGCAGAGCATGATCACCTCCCTTTCGGAAACTGGGCCACAGGGCAGTATTCCAACATGATAACGACCCCAAACACTTCCAAGATGACCACTGCCTTACTAAAGAAACTGAGGGTAAAGGTGCTGGACTGGCCAAACATGTCTCCAGACCTAAACCCTATTGAGCATCTGTGGGGCATCCTTAAACGGAAGGTGGAGGAAAAGCAAGGTATCTAACATCCACCAGTATAGTAATGTCGTTATGGAGGAGTGGAAGAGGATTCCAGTGGCAACCTGTGAAGCCCTAGTGAACGCCATGCCCAAGAGAGTTAAGGCAGCGCTGGAAAATAATGGTGGCCACAAAAAAAAAAATTGACACTATGGGCACAATTTGGCCATTTTCACTTGGGGTGTACTCACTTTTGTTGCCAGCGGTTTAGACATTTATGTCTGTGTGTTGAGTTATTTTAAGGGCACTCCAAATTTACACTGTTATACAAGCCGTACACTGACTACTGAACATTGTATCAAAGTGTCATATCTTCAGTGTTGTCCCATGAAAAGATATAATAGAAAAATATGAGGGGTGTATTCACTTTTGTGAGATAGAAACATAGAAACATAGAATGTGTCGGCAGATAACAACCATTTGGCCTATCTAGTCTGCCCAATATACTGAATACCATAAATAGCCCATGGCCCTATCTTATATGAAGGATGGACTTATGCCTATCCCATGCATGCTTAAACTCCTTGACTGTATTTGCAGCTACCACTTCTGCAGGAAGGCTATTCTATGCAGATACTGTATATGGTAATAATTTTGTGCATTTTGATTTGAAAATGAATCCCTGTGATTTGATTGTCTCCATGTAAATGTGGCTTTAGTGCAATATTAGTCATCTGGTGTCATCAGTGTTCAGTAGAAAACTGAATACGGATTCTCCGTGGCAGCTCTCAGTTAGAGGATTGGGCTACTTTCACACTGGCGTTTCTGGGTCCGCTTGTGAGATTCGTTTCAAGGCTCTCAAAAGCAGCCCAAAACGGATCAGTTCAGCCCCAATGCATTCTGAATGGATAAGGATCCGTTAAGAATGCATCATTTTGGCTGCATTTGGTCTCCGTTCCACTTTTAAGGTGGACAATGCGGCCTGACGATGCAGAGCCAAATGGATCCGTGCTTACTTACAATGTAAGTCAATGTGGACGGATCTGTTATCACTGACACAATATGGTGCAATTGAAAACGTATCCGTCCTCCATTGACCTTCAATGTAAGCCAGGACGGATCCGTTTAGACTTAGACTTTTTTTTAAAGAATAATGCAAACTGATCCGTTCTGAAAGGATACAAGCGCTTGAATTATGCGGATCCGTCTGTGCAGATACAAGACGGATCCACATCGAATGCAGGTGTGAAAGTAGCTAAAGGGGGGACTTACATATGGCTTTCTAATAAAAATTTACATATTTCCCTAATAAAGGGTATTACAAAACACTTCAACTCACTGACCCTACACATTACTAAAATGAAATGACAGCTATACTAACCAAAATAAAAACATATCATCTGTTCCTATAATTTATAGAAGGATGCTACATATGCATACAGGTGAAACTCAAAAAATTCGAATATTGTGCAAAGTTCATTTATTTCAGTAATGCAACTTAAAAGGTAGAACTAACATTTGAGACTCATTACATGCAAAGCGAGATATTGTTGTTGATGTTATAATCTGGTTAATCTCAGGTACCCTTTGCTCAGGGAGTATTGATTAATTAGCTGACTAGAGTGTGACACTCTGAGCCTAGAATATTGAACCTTTTCACAATATTCTAATTTTAAGCTGCATTAATGCATTTCCTTTTAATTTGCATTACTGAAATAAATGGACTTTTGAACAATATTCGAATTTTTCGAGTTTCACCTGTATATAGCCTAATCAGGGCACCTGGCATACAGGTACAAAACTAGCATACATGGAAAGTTATTGAAAACTTTGAAGTAACATACCACAGATTTATACAGACGGGGTGGAAAAAAGAGAAAATAAGAATGTAAATACTCGTATGTATATGATGATTGATGAAGGTAATGATGCTAAAATTTGAAAGAGGCTGTGTCTCGTCTTAGCCATTGGTGAGATATCACTAGGATATACTGCCATTGTCAGATAGGTGTGGGTCCCACCTCTGAGACAAGCACCTATCTCAAGAATAGGACCCTCAAAGTGAGCAGAGAGCAGCCACGCATGCGTGTTCACCCTCCATTTATTTCCAATGGACTGCCGAAAATAGCCAAGCGCTGGCTAGGCTATCTTTGGCGGTGGCCATGCTCTCTCCATTAATTTCTATGGGACTTCCAAAAATAGCCGAGCGCGCTCATTCGGATACTTTTGGAACTCAGATAGAAATGAATAGAGAGCATGCAGTGCTTGCACGGTGTACTCCACTTTTGGGGGCCCATTCTGGAGATAGGTTTGGGTCTCAGGGGTGGAATCTGCACCTATCTGACTTTGAGGGCATATCCTAGTGATATGCCTTCAAAGTCTGAGATGACGACAACCACTTTACGGATGGTATCACTCATAGGGTTTTGTAGTATTCTTTAGAGGTTTAGACTTTTTTGGTGCATTTTTTATTGCAGGCATCCAGATGTTGCACAGAAGTCTATGGGAAAAATGTAATGCAGGACAAACAGGCTTTTTTTTTTACCCATGAGGTACATTTTTTGCATCTGTGGCATTTTTTATTTTTTTTGTAGAGTGCAAGCATGCTCTGGGTCTGGCATTTTTTCCTCATTGCCTGGTGATTATGTTCCATAGAATTCCGTAGTTTTTTTTTTGCCCTGCTTGAAATTGTGTTTTAATGGTGTTTTAATGGTGTTTTTGCATGGTGTTTTTTGTACTTTTTTGTATTGTCCCCATACTACTCTAGGAAGGACTTGACATTACAGAGGGTATATACATAGCACAAGGCATACGAAAACGCCATTAAAAAAAAACACCAGGTTGAACAACAAAGAATATGGACAAAAATGCCTCAAAAACGCTTAAAAAAGGCTACAAAAAACAATGATAGTCAAGCTTTTACTTCCAAGTCAAGAGTATACTTGCTGAAAAGTGCAGGCCTGAAAACAGAAGCTGTACTACTAAAGATGATAGCTCCTGCCGATTTCTGTCAGGTGCAGTGTTGAAGACCTGACACAAGCCTCAGCAGTCACCAGTGGCCTAAGTAGCGGCAACTATGTACGCGAAGACCTGTATGGTGACCTAACTTCACTGGACAGCTGAAACAATCATCCGTTGTTAAATCCCTCCCGATGAACAATCTTTCTAGTTGAAGTGGTCTGTTTTGACTACTGTAGATGTGCACCATTAGAAGTAATGCCTCTAAATGACTATAGTATTCATTACATTTTGGGTAGCGTAAATAGCGTAAATGTAAATGAAGTGGGCAAGCAACTTACAGAGTGTGTATATATACTGGCACATTAGCCTGTAAATGAAATGGCCTTCCACACCTGTTAAAGGACAATTGTTTCTACTGTTGTCCTTGCAGTTTCTTACCACTTACCTGACCAATAATTGCTTAGCAACCCCTGTTAACAGTAGGTTCTGGCACCATTCATTCTGTCTGCATATTCACCAGAGGGTTTATCTGTCTCTCTGCCTTAGATCATTTTAGAAGTATCCCACTGAATATGTAATGAGTACTAATGACCTATAGAGTAAATGATGACATTTAAGTGGCTTATATAATGCAGGCAATAGAAAAGAATGCATGTTATACACTGGACACCAAACCATATATTTTAAAGACAAAAAACTTTGTAAGTTATTTTTGCTGTTTTGTTTTAAGTTGGTTACAATTTGTATTAAATAATGCACAATTCATTGCCAGGAGGACATACAAACCATCTTCTCTAGCAGTACACCCCCTCATGTGCTGCTGACAATATGAAAACGGTATGGCAACGAATGATCGTAATGTGATCAGTTAACCTCATACATTACAATGATTGCTCCATTTAAATATAATAGCACTGCAAGCACTGATCAATATTCTATATGGGCAGATTTTCTGTCCATGTACCGTATATATAAGGGCAGATAATGGAATTGTTGTAGTGATGGCCAATACGATCACTCCAAACCACCGAGGCCCGAGATTCATTTTAAAATAATCTCTTTGTTCTTCTTTTCGTCGTACATGTGAACACCGCGCCTCGTAGATCTTCTCTTCATTGGTGAACAATTTGCTGATTTGTGTTCTCGTACATCAATTCTTTAACGAGAAATGATAATTCAAGGGTTTGTATCCACAATTATTCACACAACCGTTGTTTTATCAGCAGTCTTTCGATCGCTCACATCATTTACATGGGGGGTTATCGTGTGAAATGTGTCAATTGTGTTTGAATCTTTGCAATTATCTGTTCCTATAAATGGGCCTTTAGACTGAAGACTCCAAACAAGTTTAATGACTTTTCAGTAAAGCAGACTATCTTAACTAGAATCAGGCAGCTTAGCTTTATGCTGCTCTTTTGCCAGAAGCATTTACACTAATTGCTATTGTCTCGCATTAAATAGAAAACATCGTTCACCAAAGAAGTGACCGTCTCCCACTGTGATTCCGTCTTTGCAGTTTATGTAACAGGAATAAATGGGAACACTGGTGATATAGGGATGATACAAGCTCTTAAAGAGACACTGTTGTATCACACCTTTATAAATATCAAACATTGTATAGATCTAGATCAGCCTCGTGAGAATAGGAAATATTAATAAAACTTGTTAAAAGGATCAACGGTCCAGGAAGCAACTTGTGATGACTCAAACAATTCATGTAAAGTAACTCAGCTGTGGATGAGCTCTATAATGTGTCCCTGCTGCGTACACCTTATGAACTGTACTCATTTGGAAATCTGCTACTAAAACTAGATCTATGTTATGTAATCTTTTCTTCCTTTATTACAAAACATCAGGTAGAGGTGATGGCTATTTGTACTGTACCAATATTTTCAATGACTCTATAAACCAAACGGATTTGTTCACATTGGATTTGTGCACATACAGCAGGGAGCCTGTTAAAGGAGGGCTATATGTTTTTAAATTTAGTAAGAAACTGGATTATCCAGATGAAACCAGGGATGGCTAGGGTTTTTCTTTTTTCTATTTCTTCTGTAACTGCCTTTAACCGTGCAAACTGATTTTCCATTAGTTTGCATCCTTATGAAATTGCAGTTTGTGCAAACAATAGTGTGAGAGTGATTTGCACAACTTTTATAAATTTGCAAGATGCATAGATAGAGGAGAATTTAGGGGATTTCTACCCTTGAATTTTGTTTTGTTTTAGCTGAATAAGTCTAAATGTCTATGCTGATCAATGATACAATTCTATGTAGTGGATTTTGGAACGCTGTAGTATTAGGATTAAGAAATGAATTAGGATTAAGAAATGAATCAGCACATAATTCTGGACATGGTTCCAAGACCTAAATATTTACTTTAAAGGGGTTTTCCAGGACTTTAATATTTATGACATATCCTTAACCTGTTGAGGACACAGAGCGTACTGGTACGTCATGATGCCCTGGTACTTAAGGACACATGACGTACCGATACGTCATGTGTATTTACTATCACCGCCGCGTGGCGCGCGGTGATCGGAACAGAGTGCCTACTGAAATCATTCGACAGGCACTCTATGACAATGCCGAGGGGGGTCCTGTGACCCCCCACCGTATCGGCGATCGCAGCAAACCGCAGGTCAATTCAGACCTGCGGTTTGCTGCGTTTCCGGGTTATTCGGGTCTCTGGTGACCCAATAACCTGGAATAGGATGGAGATCGGTGGTGTGATAATAAACCACCAATCATCATCCTTAGATCCTGTGAGGTGATGGTGACATCACCTCACAGGATCGCTTTCTATTGGCTGCACAGGCGGGCGGGGGTTAACCCCCCCAGCTCTCCTCCTCCATTATGCGTCCGGGAGCGAGGAAGGAGAGCAGCCTGCATTGGATGTCCTGACCCAGCACCCCCATTTGTGCCCAGCACCCCCCTGCTGACCCTCCACAGTGCCATCTGGCACTAAAAGGTACTTTAGGGACAGGTTAGGAAAAGGTTAGGTTAGGAAGGGATATTCAGGGACGGTTTAGGGGAGAAAAAAAGTTTGACTGTTGCATCACTCAGATCGGATGTCTGGGGTCCACAGCACAGCTGTGTGACCCTGGACCCCCCAGGGGTGCTGCAGCTTGCCCCCCACACATTTTTTTGGGCGCGTACGCTGACTGTGGCTGGCACTCTTAGCGTCCGGCCAATGTTAGCGCATCGCCGACTCCGAGAGCCCCAGTAAGGACGAGGATGATCCCACTTTCCTCTTGTCATCCGCGTCTTCATCATCATCTAGCGATGATAATGAGCCCCCAAGGTGGCGGAGATGCCACCAGGTGGAGCAAGGGGACCGCCATGCCAGGGACCCTGTGGCCCACACTAGTACGAGCAGCTCTGGGGCTCGTACTAGTTTCTTTCCGGCCCACCAGATAAGTACACCTGAGCCCCCTACCGGTGAACTTGCATGGTGTACCTCAGAGGATTTTGAGCCTGTGATTCCTGATTTTGTTGGCCAACCAGGAATCCAGATTCCCACAGTGGGCTTCACTGAAAACGACTATTTTAGTCTTTTTTTCAGTGACCACTTTGTGAATCTGATGGTGGAGCAAACAAACTGGGGCCTCGTGCTGCACATGGGCCTAGTCAAAAAACCCAGTGTCAGGCTGTACTGGAGTGGGAACGTCCTCTACCAAACCCCACTTTACAGTACGGCCATGACACGCTCCCGTTTTGAGGCCATTCGGAAATGAGTGCATTATGCAGATAATGCAGCATGTCACCCCCAAGGTGAACCTGCCTATGACCGCCTGTACAAAATCAGGCCGATCATCGATCACTTTGGGGCCAAATTTTAGGAGGCCTATGTACCTGGAAGGGAGGTCGCAATTGATGAGTTGCTCATTGCTTTCAAGAGGAGACTCATTTTCCGCCAGTATATTCCCTCTAAGCGGGCGAGGTATGGCGTGAAGCTGTACAAACTTTGTGAGAGTACCTCAGGGTACACTTACAAGTTTCGTATTTACAAGGGGAGAGATTCCTGTATTCAACCCCCAGAATGTCCCCCCACTCTGGGTGTTAGCAGGAAACTTGTGTGGGACCTTATGCACCCACTGCTAGATAAGGGTTACCACCTGTACGTGGAGAACTTTTATACTAGTATCCCCTTGTTCCAGTCCCTCGCCGCCAGATCCACGTCCGCTTGTGGGACCGTGCGTAAAAATCAGCGCGGCCTCCCTACCCTCCCCCATCAGGTACCTATCCCCAGGGGTGAGACCCGTGCCCTTACCAGTGGAAACCTGTTGCTGGTCAGATACAGTCCTGATCAAAAGTTTAAGACCACTTGAAAAATGGCAAAAAATCATATTTAGCTTGGCAGGATCTTAACAAGGTTCCAAGTAGAGCTTCAACATGCAACAATAAAAAATGGGAGTGAGACAAAACATTTTTTGAGCATTCAATTTAATGAAAACAACGAATAAACTGAAACAGGCTGTTTTTCAGCTGATCAAAAGTTTAGGAGCACACCTCCAAAAAAAAAAAACTAAACCCCCCTCAAAACAGAAATCCAACTTCCAAACATGAACTCATGTTTATCACTTCCAAAATTCGTTTCGGAATGCTTGATGCAAGCGTTTCCATGAGGTGAGTGGGAACATTTATCCAAGTGGTGAAGACGGCCGCACGAAGGCCATCTACTGTCTGGAACTGTTGTTCATTTTTGTAAACTTCCTTTGCCATCCATCCCCAAAGGTTCTCAATTGGATTTAGACCAGGGGAACACACAGGATGGGCCAAAAGAGTGATTTTATTCTCCTGGAAGAAGTCCCTTGTCCTGCGGGCATTGTGTACTGTAGCGTTGTCCTGTTGAAAAACCCAGTCGTTACCACACAGACGAGAGCCCTCATTCATGAGGAATGCTCTCTGCAACATCTGGACATAGCCAGCGTCCGTTTGACGGCCCTGCACTTCTTGAAGCTCCATTGCTCTATAAAAATCCCCCATGACATAACCCCTGAAATAAACACGGTCAAAAAAATAAAATAAAAACGGTGCCAAAACAGCTTTTTTTTGGCACATTTTCCATTTTTATCCATTTTTTCCAGTAACAAAGCAAGGGTTAACAGCCAAACAAAACCTAATATTTATTACTCTGATTCTGCAGTTTACAGAAACACCCCATATGTGGTCGCAAACTGCTGTATGACCAAACGGCAGGGCGCAGAAGGAAAGGAAACGCCATATGGTTTCTGATGAGCCCCTGATGCACACCTAGAGTAGAAGCTCCATAAAAGTGACCCCCCATCTAAGAAACTACACCCCTCATGGTATTCAAAACTGATTTTTCAAACTTTATTAACTCTTTAGGTGTTCCTCAACAGTTTATGGCAAATAGAGATTACATTTTAGAATTTCTATTTTTGGTAACCTTGCCTCACAACAATGTAATATAGAGCAACCAAAAATCATATGTACCCTAAAAATAGTCCCAACAAAACTGCCACCTTATACCGTAGTTTCCAAAATGGGGTTTCTACTCTAGGGGTGCATCAGGGGGGCTTCAAATGGGACATGGTATAAATAAACCAGTCCAGCAAAATCTGCCTTCCAAACACCACACGGTGCTCCTTTCCCTCTACGCCCTGCCGTGTGCCCGTACAGTAGTTTACGACCACATATGTTGTGTGTCTGCAAACTACAGAATCAGGGCAATAAATATAGAGTTTTGTTTGGCTGTTAACCCTTGCTTTGTTACTGGAAAAAATGGATTAAAATGGAAAATTTGCCAAAAATTTTAAATTCTTAAATTTCATCTCCATTTGCCAATAACTCTTGTGGAACACCTAAAGGGTTAACAACGTTTGTAAAATCAGTTTTGAAAACCATGAGGGGTGTAGTTTCTTAGATGGGGTCACTTTTATGGAGTTTCTACTCTAGGGGTGCATCAGGGGGGCTTAAAATGGGACATGGTGTAAATAAACCAGTCCAGCAAAATCTCCCTTCCAAAAACCACACGGCGCTCCTTTCCCTCTACACCCTACCGTGTGCCCATGCAGTAGTCTACGACCACATATGGGGTGTTTCTAAAAACTACTGAATCAGGGCAATAAATATTGAGTTTTGTTTGGCTGTTAACCCTTGCTTGTTTACTGGAAAAAAATTGATTAAAATGGAAAATTTGCCCAAAAAAAAAATCCAAATTCTGAAATTTTATCTCCATTTGCCATTAAATCTTGTGGAACACCTAAAGGGTTAATGACGTTTGTAAAATCAGTTTTGAATACCTTGAGGAGTCTAGTTTCTAGAATGGGGTCATTTTTGGGTGGTTTCTATTATGTAAGGCTCACAAAGTGACTTCAGACTTGAACTGGTCCTTAAAAAGTGTTTTCTTCTAAGCCTTGTAACATCCCCAAAAAATAAAATATCATTCCCAAAATTATCAAAACATGAAGTAGACATATGGGGAATGTAAAGTAATAACTATTTTTGGAGGTATTACTATGTATTATAGAAGTAGAGAAATTGAAACTTGGAAATTTGCTAATTTTTCAAATTTTTTTGTAAATTTTGTAATTTTTTTATAAATAAAAATGATTTTTTTTACTCCATTTTACCAGTGTCATGAAGTACAATATGTGACGAAAAAACAATCTCTGAATAGCCTGGATAAGTAAAAGCGTTTTAAAGTTATTAATACACAAAAGGTGACACTGGTCAGATTTGCAAAAAATGGCCTGGTCCTTAAGGTGAAATATGGCCGTGTCCTTAAGGGGTTAAAGCCCCTTTACACTGCCCAATGTTTGTGCAGATTATAGTTAATGAGCATTTGTATGAACGCTTGTTAGCAATAATCTGTTGGTGTAAAGGTCCTGCCCAATGCCCGATGAACACTTGGGTCATTGGTGCAGATACCTAAATCATTGTTTGCCAGCAGCAGATTGTGCTGTCTAAACAGCCACTGCTGCCCACAAAGAATCATTCTGTATGGGGACAATTGCTCCTCCCCATACTGTGGAGGAGATCGCTGCATGTAAATGCAGTGGTCTCCTTCACTAATGAGCAGGCAGTTGTTAGGAAGAAATGCTTCTTTCCTGTCAATAATTAAGGGTAATTGAGCTTTCCAAAATTTTATATATCATAGCAACATATCAAAGATTTTGATCCTTGAGGCTTGAGTGCTAGACCCTCACTGATCACTAGAATGTGGAGAGGAGCACTCACATAGTGTGTTCTCTCTTCACTGCATTAGATGGAATTGAGATGGTCCAGTAAAATTTATTCTAGGGGCCCATTGTACAAATAAATGCAAATATTATTAGCTCACATAGTGGCAGGCAGCAATAAGATGCTCAAGGTGATTGATTATGGGCATTCCTGCAAACACTTTAAGAAGGCAGGTCCCTGGGGAAACAGGATACTGACTGGACTGCCTCTGTACCTAGAAGTCACTTTAACCACCCAAAGTGTCTAGAATAATAAACTGGGTAGTCTGTTAAATAATCTACTCAGTTTTTTATCTGTATATAGGCTGGTAGCCCACCTTTGTCTGGGGCCCACCGGGGGATTCATCTGTTCTCCTGTGGCCAGTCTGAGCCTGGATGGGCCAATAGACTTTCCACTGAGCCTGTCTCCTGCAGTGAGGAGAGAGTGAACTATGCACGCAAAGCTCTCTCCGTTACAGCAATGTGGGGGTGCCTCAGCATTCGGACCCCCAATGATCAAAACCATATCAAATGTTTTTAGTAAGCTAAGTGACTTTTTAAAGAATTAATTTAAGACATAAGAAAAGAAACACGCTTGACAGGGTATTTTACTCTCAAGGAAGTTGGAGCTTTAATTCTACAAAGCAGGTGACCCCCAAGGCAGAAAATGGAATCGGTCACAAAAATGATATACCATGACTCAGCATGGCTAGTAACTGCATAAAATTATATTTCCCTTGAATCCTGTGTACAAAATGTTAATGCACTGCAACAGTAGAAGGCCATTTAGAGGATCAGAAATGATGTGTTCCATATGGATGTAGTGTTGGGAAAGGAAACAGCAGGTGGTAGTTATAATAGAAGATACATAGTGTAGAAGACTATGCTTTATTGAAGATAAAGTGATTAAGTCTTGTTAGATAATGAGACGGTAAAATTATATAGACCAGGTGTTAGGATACAAATAATCAGTAGAAGCAGTGATGTTGATAAGTAAAATCATATGGTTTGTGGAAACCATATGCTCCAAAAGATTAGTGGGTCATTATATGGTGTCACTGCAGCAATGCTGTCATAACAGCTTAAGAGCACAACTCCATAACTGATGATGGGTGACTATAAAGGTGCTACCATGGCATGAGAAATTGGAAAAATAGGGTGTGACCTTTGGTAGTGAATGAGCCATTGTGTAAAGACTAATGTAAGATAGATTTTCTGTATTCTAGTGAACTCTATAGGGCAATCTCCTCTGCACATCAGAATGCTTGCTTGGGAACTTGAATGTTTTCTACTTTATTATTTAATTAGAGATTTACAACTTAAGTAGCATATTTCTTTAACAGTCGTGTTTCAGCAAGTCCAATACAGAGAGCAGATATTTAGCAATCAAATCCCCACTGCAAGATGCCAACACCCTAAAGATATAACAGCTTGCCAAAAATGTAATTCAAGATTTATCAAATACCATTTGCCAACATTGATGTCATTCTCTAGTGTGCACGTTTACTCTTCAACAACCTGAGGGGTTGAGAAACAAAAAACTTAAAAGAAAAACCTAAATATGTGATTTCTTTCCAGAAACTGGGCCACAGTTTTATGTTCTGGCTCCAGATTTCACAAATTATTAATTTCAAAGTGTCAGTGATTTTCATTGTCAATATTAATTATAGATTTATACCTAACAAACTCTTGGAATATCTCAAAACGCCTTTACAGTTTGTGTGGTCATGTCCTTTCCATAAGTATATGCTAGATCGTATCTATCCATTCTTATATCTGATGTGTATGAGAAATGAACTTAACCATTATCCTTACCCTTTACTAACCTCATGTATATTACTGTAGAGTTGACCATACACATTAGATTAATGTCAGGTGAACCCCTTGATTTTGACAGGACCAGAAGACCATCTAATGTGATGGTGGTGTCACAACCTTCCCTAAACTGCAGATGATAGTGAAAAAAAAGCTTAGGCTGTTTGTTTTCAAGGCGTATTTACATGTGGAAACTGTCAGGCCAATAATTGGGATGGAACGTTAGTACGAACACTCATTCCTAAAGGTTTAAAGGTGCCGGAAGTCACCGGATAAACAAGCAAGATGCTTGACCATCAGGTGACATAATTGGTTATGTGGATACCTAAATCATTGCTTCTCTGCAACAGATTGTGCTGTGTAAACAGGGATTTGCTGCCCAGAAACTATGATTTCGTATGAGGACCCAGATGGCAGTAGCCATTGTTTGTCCCCATACACAAGGGGGACCCATGTTGTCCCATGTTGTAGGCGGGTCCAAACTGTCAGAAGGCAGGCAACAGAAGTTGGTGGTGCCAGCAATACTGTAGTGCGTAACAAAATACCTCCACAGCAGAACTAAATACAGCAATGCAGCACAAAATACTGCCTCAGCAGAATCAAATACCATACTGCAGCACAACATACTGCTGCCCAGGCCAGAGTATCAAACTGTATCATCGTCCTGAGAATGGCAATATAGTTGAATTTAGGAGGTCAAATGCGTGGTCATGGGCCTGGAGCATAAGTGCCTGATGCTCTTACATTAATTAATGCTGAGAGCATCAGATCTTTATGTACCTGGCTGGCAGCCATGAGGAGGGCTTGGGAGGCCCTCTTAGCTTTGGCCCACTGGGAAATTTCCCTGTAGGCTCTATGGCCAGTTCGCCCATGCCCTATACGGTGGAGAAGACTGCTGCATTTAAATGCAGCTCTTTACCTCCACTGATGAGCAATGGGCAGGTAGTAATTGGGAAGAAACTGACTCCACCCAAGGTATCTAACAGTGGCTTATTCACCTCTTCCACATGCCCTCAGTACCCCATACTCTGCATATGTTTGCACCATATACCTATTTTTCATGTCAGCACTCCCTCTTGTCATTAGCATCAATGAATATTGGCAGGATGTTTACATGCAGAACTTCCTGTTTTCATCAGCTTCCTGTTGGGTTTTCTAACCAAGCCCAGCATGCTTTGCACTGTGATGTTTCACAGGGCTTGCTCTGGCTTACTAACATGGAGAGGGTAGGTGACTATTGCAGAGGAAGTGTGGCAGACAGAGCTATACATTTTCTTGCCTCATGAAAAATACAGGAAATCAGCTTTTTGTTGTAACCCCAATTCCACAAAACTTAGGATACCGTGTACAATGTACAAACCGGATTCCAAAAAAGTTGGGACACTAAACAAATTGTGAATAAAAACTGAATCCAATGATATGGAGATGGCAAATGTCAATATGTTATTTGTAATAGAACGTAGATGACAGATCAAACGTTTAATCCGAGTAAATGTATCATTTTAAAGGAAAAATACGTTAATTCAAATTTTCACGGTGTCAACAAATCCCAAAAAAGTTGGGACAAGTAGCAATAAGAGGCTGGAAAAAGTAAATTTGAGCATAACGAAGAGCTGGAAGACCAATTAACACTAATTAGGTCAATTGGCAACATGATTGGGTATAAAAAGAGCTTCTCAGAGTGGCAGTGTCTCTCAGAAGCCAAGATGGGTAGAGGATCACCAATTCCCACAATGTTGCGCAGAAAGATAGTGGAGCAATATCAGAAAGGTGTTACCCAGCGAAAAATTGCAAAGACTTTGCATCTATCATCATCAACTGTGCATAACATCATCCGAAGATTCAGAGAATCTGGAACAATCTCTGTGCGTAAGGGTCAAGGCCGTAAAACCATACTGGATGCGCGTGATCTCCGGGCCCTTAAACGACACTGCACCACAAACAGGAATGCTACTGTAAAGGAAATCACAGAATGGGCTCAGGAATACTTCCAGAAACCATTGTCAGTGAACACAATCCACCGTGCCATCCGCCGTTGTCAGCTGAAACTCTACAGCGCAAAGAAGAAGCCATTTCTAAGCAAGATCCACAAGCTTAGGCGTTTTCACTGGGCCAGGGATCATTTAAAATGGAGTGTGGCAAAATGGAAGACTGTTCTGTGGTCAGACGAGTCACGATTCGAAGTTCTTTTTGGAAATCTGGGACGCCATGTCATCCGGACCAAAGAGGACAAGGACAACCCAAGTTGTTATCAACGCTCAGTTCAGAAGCCTGCATCTCTGATGGTATGGGGTTGCATGAGTGCGTGTGGCATGGGCAGCTTGCATGTCTGGAAAGGCACCATCAATGCAGAAAAATATATTCAGGTTCTAGAACAACATATGCTCCCATCCAGACGTCATCTCTTTCAGGGAAGACCCAGCATTTTTCAACAAGATAATGCCAGACCACATTCTGCATCAATCACAACATCATGGCTGCGTAGGAGAAGGATCCGGGTACTGAAATGGCCAGTCTGCAGTCCAGATCTTTCACCTATAGAGAACATTTGGCGCATCATAAAGAGGAAGGTGCAACAAAGAAGGCCCAAGACGATTGAACAGTTAGAGGCCTGTATTAGACAAGAATGGGAGACATTCCTATTTCTAAACTTGAGAAACTGGTCTCCTCGGTCCCCAGACGTCTGTTGAGTGTTGTAAGAAGAAGGGGAGATGCCACACAGTGGTGAAAATGGCCTTGTCCCAACTTTTTGGGGATTTGTTGACACCATAATATTCTGATTCAACATATTTTTCCCTTAAAATGGTACATTTTCTCAGTTTAAACTTTTGTTCTGTGATTTATGTTCTATTCTGAATAAAATATTAGAAGTTGGCACCTCCACATCATTGCGTTCAGTTTTTTTTCACGATTTGTATAGTGTCCCAACTTTTTTGGAATCCGGTTTGTATATGAAAACAATGCAATCATTTGCAAATCTCATAGATTCATATTTTATTCACTATAGAACACATATCAGATGCTGAAAGTGAGGCAATTTTTTGGAATTGAGGTTATTTGTGGACAGCATCCAAGGTCAGTTCAAGAGAACGTCTACTGGGCTCCATCTAAAGGCTCCATTACAATGTCCAACCATCGCTAACAAACGTTTGTAGGAATGCTCGTTAGCAATATTCTGCTGGTGTAAAGCTCGTTCATTGGATAATTGGATCTTTCATGCCGTCACCTAAATCATTGTTTGCCGCCAGCAGATCGTGCTACCTATACAGCATTCTGCTGCCAGCAAATAATGATTCTGTATGGGGACAAGTGATGGCATTAGTGATGCTGGAATAGATCACTGCATGCATGTAAATCCAGTTGTCTCCTTCACTGACAAGCAGGTAATTGTCAGGAAGTAACTCTTTCTTCCCAACAATCACCTGCTCAGTTGAGCAGTGTAAAGGGGCCTTCAGGCTGACCTGAGTAACTTTAAAGCTAAAAGCCTACCTGTTATTTCAGGTGAATTTTCAGAAAAATCGGTCATGTGTGTTTACATGAGAAATGAAGAGTGTGAGGTAAGAGATGAGTCTGATAAGTGGAGAAAGAGGCATTTCCTTGTAATAAGATATATTAAACAGTTTCTTATCTTACCTATTTAATTCATACTAGACATTGCCAGCTAACCATAGTACATTGACCCTTCTGCCTCTGATGCAGCTCTGCCAAATGACAGTATACGGGTAAAGGAGACTGATTTTATGTGTGCTTGCTTTCAAAACCAGGAATTTATCCACATACTGGGTTGTTAGGCAAACAGGAAGGGTAACCATTCATTTTAAGGACAAGGCTCAGCTTTTTATATGCTTATACTGAACAATAGTTGACAGTCCTTTCATTTTTAGTAAGTCCAGAATTTTTCCTAAGTCAATGATTACAGGCTGCACTATTCCAGATCAATGGATCTATTTTCATTTAATATTTAACTAGTCCTTTAAAGACTAAAATTTATGACAAGTTGATGTGTAAGCATACACTAACAAGGAATTACCCTGAGTTTCAAGTCTGACAGCCTGGTGACTGATCGGTTACACAAGCTTGATTTACGAACTTCACTTTTGTTAGGGTCTAAAGGAACTTATTTTCCCTTCATGGAACAAATCCAGAAACCATCAGAAAGACTAGATAAAACAACATCTCGGGGGGAGATCTATGCAGCTGCATAGGCTCTAGTAAGTTGGGGCCCACAACCTCAATTGTTAAAGAAACAGAAAAGGGGGTGTTCCATGCTGAAGCGGCATCTGTCAGCAGATTTGTCCCTATGAAACTTGCTGACCTGTTGCATGTGTGGTTTGTAGCTGAAGGCATCTGTGTTGCTCCCATGTTCATATTTGCCTGTTTTTTGATATATGCAAAATGAGCCTCTAGGAGCAACAGGGGCGTTGCAGTTGCTCTCTCTACAACTGAAACACCCTCTCCACTTTCATTGACAGGGCCAGACAGTGAACACGTCATCACACCTGACCCTGTCAATCAAAGTGAAGAGGGTGGGCACATATGAACATGGCACCAACACAGATGCCTTCAGCTGCCAAGTGCACGTGTAACAGGTCAGCCAGTGTCATAGGTACAAGTTTGATCACAGAAACCCTTGAACTATTAAGAGCAAATGACCATTATACTATTCTTGCATGGGGGCCTCTGCTATCTATGTCCACCCCATGGACAGCATTGCAATCTCAAAGTAGCATTCAGCAAATATCTATCATTACATTTAAAGAAAAGGATGACATTTGTGATAATGGGCTTCCAAATATGATACTCTGTACACGCACAGCAAAAACAAATGTACGTAAGAATAAAGGACATTTGACACAAAAACACTTTCCACATGCCACCATGCGAACAGTGAAACAAAAGGCCTGATAGATTGCTGCCAATGAGGATTATATACTGCGCCTTCACCCCTTGGTGTTTTTCCTGTTCTGTTGCATTAAAATGATTTTTCAGGGGATGCACCATTTAATTTGCACAACATACCTTCCAATTTGAAGATGCTATTTTTTACTGTGACACTAACACAAATTGACAAAATAAAAACAGAACTGGCTTATGCATAAGTATTCACCCTCCTAAGAGTCAATACTTGGTGGAACCACCTTTTCCTGCAATTACAGGTGTCTCCTGAAGCATGTTTCTAAACACTGCACTTTTCTCCATTCTTTCAGGCTAAACTGCTCCAATTCCTTCAAGTTGGATGGGTTGTGGTATACAGCAGTCTACAAGTCATGCCACAGATTCTCAATCGCATTGAGGTCTGGAATTTGACTAGGTCTTTCCAGTACATTTAACTGTTTGCCCTTAAACCACTCCAGTGAAGTTTTAGCGGTAGGTTGAAGGTCATTGTTCTGCTAGAAGGTGAACTTCTGTCTCTGTCTCAAATATCTGGCAGTCTGAAACCGATTTTCCTCAAGATCTTCCTGTATTTACTGCCATCTATCTTTCCTTCAGTCCTGACCAATTTTCTAGCCTCTGCCGATGAAAAGCATCCCACAGGATCATGTTGCCATCACCATTCTTCACTATGGAAATGGTGCTCTCGGGGTGATGGGAAGTGTTAGTTTTGCATTGCAAAGTGTTTCTCATGGTTAGAGATGAGCACATTTTTGAAAAATTTGATTTGGCTGCTTCACCAAACTTCAACAAGAAATTTGATTAGTTACGAATGACTTTGTGACAAATCACTTTCCATTGTATGGAGTGGGCGCAATGACGGGGAATGGAGATTGCGCCACCCCTGTCATTTAACCCCTCGGATGCCACGTTTAATGCTGATCGTGACATCTGTGACTTACATTAAGCTGTTCAGGGGTTAAAAAATTAATAAATTATACTCACTTCATCCACTTGCTTGTGGAGAGGTTGTCTGCTCCTGTCTTTATTGAAGAAAACCCGCCAAAGGACCTGTGGTGAGCGTGATGACACGTGATCACGCTGGACGTGCGTGAAGATATCATCACTGATGTCACCGCATGCCCCCAGCATGATCGCATGGTGAGGTCATGTCGCTCGTCGCAAGTCGTTTGGGAGGTTTTCTTCAATAAAGATGGGAGCAGGGGGCCTCTCTGCGAGCAAGTGGATGAGGAGAGTATAATTTTTTTATTTTCATCCACCCCTTTAGGAAAAATTGATTTGTTACCACAAATCACAAGGCAATTCAGCTTTCTGGTGAATCAAATTTTTCCTGAAATTCGGATTGAAGCTCACCTTGGATACTCCGATTGCTCAACATTACCCAAAATGTTGCAAATTCCAAACCTGTTTTCTTATTTTTTTTCCTGGCCACTGTCTTATGAAGTCCCACTCTGTGTACTGTCTGACTTATGCTACTTTTACAATTGTAGTAGCCTTTTCCGGCAGGCTGTTCCGGCGGGGGAACAGTCTGCCGGATCCGTGCTACCACTAGTCCACCGTACCATACCATGTTGTAGTTTTTGTCCGGCCACCTCTCAGCATGTTTGCAGTGCTTCAGCTGGACCTCTGCCCCTCCCCCATTATAGTGAATGGGGCCGGAGTGGACTTCCGGCGGCATGGTCAACTAGCAGTAGCATGGATCTGGCAGGCTGTTCCACTGCCGAAACAGCCTGTCGGAAAAGGCTACCACAAGTGTGAAAATAGCCTAATAGAGGTCTTCTGGACACATACTTTCATTTCCACTACAGATCTTATGGAGCTCCTTCAGTGTTATCTCTGGTGTCTTTGTTACGTTTCTGAGCAATGTTGTCATTGACCGGTCTGTACAGTGGGTGGGTGGCTTTGTCTTGTGCCTTATGCTTTCAATTTTCTTATATTTAGTACTGCTTCATGGGATGTTTAAAGTTTGGGATATTTTTTTATTTATTATCAAGTCCTTATCTACACAACTTTGTCTTTGACCTCTTTGGAGAGATCCTTTTCTTTAGCTGTGGCCTTCTCGCTGCTTTCCCTAGGCCAGGGACGTCACGTTAATCGTTCACGTGGCCTAGTAGCAACTCAGCCCCATTTAAGTGAATGGGACTGAGTGCAATACCAAGCACAGCCGCTATACAATGTACAGAGCTGTGCTTGGTAAGCTGCAAAAAGGCAGCGATGGTGCCTTCTCAAAACAACTGATCGGCGGGAGTCCGAGCTGTTGGATCCTCTCCAATCAGATACTGATGACCTATCCCGAGGTTAGGTCATCAGTATTAAAATGTCAAAGAACCCTTTTAACGTTTGGAAAGCTAGTAGGGTGGCTCAGGAAGTCCCTAAAATCATGTCTATATCCTTGTAGTACAGCATCTGATGGAACATGGCACATTTTTTCTCTCCAAATGAAATTGGAGGCATATGAAGGTACAGTATGGGTGCATATTCTTCTACGGGGCCATACTACTGCACAATCCAGAAGTTGTACAGGGCAGTAATATGTGTGCATGAGGATCTAAGGAGAATAAGCATGTGAAGCAGAACCTCCCGTTACACAATGTTTATGACATTAATAAACTAGGAGTTATTTTACTGTATAGATTGACTTATAATGAAGCACTGGCGAGGTCGAAGTATGTAATAAAGTCGTTTCCTCTCTTCATTCTCATGGCCGTAGTCCATGTGGTATCACTTACACCGAATGAACTTATGAACAATTAAGTATCAGTAACTAAGTATTCATATACAAAGTAAGTACAACACTACCACAGTCAGATGGAAAGTGTGCAAATGACAGCATGTTTCTGCACTTGGGCAAAGCAGATAGTCCTACATATAGCTGTTTAATTATTGTGATTAAGTATGGTAATAAATGCAGGCTGAAATTAGGCTATTGATCAGTTGCCACCATTGATCATAGATTTTTTACAAGTCCACTTGCCATGCGAAGGCCAGAGGCTAGTGAGCGGTGTTACTTTCTCTTGCATTTGTATCCAAAAACACTGTACAGGTAGGCTTATACACTTCCTATACCTATAAAATTGGCACCACTGAGTGTGTGTCTGAAATAGAAAAACATGCTTGTGCTAGCTCAATATGACCCTATGCACACAAGATGGTACAGATTACTCTCATATTTTCAGTGCACAAAACACTAAACATGCACTGAGGGAAAAAAAATGTAGCATACCCTGCATATAGCAGAATTTTTTCAAGACTTGATATACATTTCTCAATTGATGGATAAATATGCAAATTGCCTAATGGGAAGTAAATGATGTACATGGAAATGAGATTACCACAGCACTGGAGCTAGAGTTTTCACATGGTGAACTATGTCACTTTACAGATTACATAAAGTTTTTAAAGGGGGTGTGTCAAAATAAATTCCTCATTAAATGTGGCCTCTCTGACCCAGGAAGAAGTGCAGCGTCATCTTAAAAAGATTAAAATAAACAAATCACTGGGTCCAGATGGCATACTTCCCCAGATTAAGTAATGTAATAGACAGACCCCTATTTCTGATATTTAAAGGAAATGTGTCACCAAAAAGTATGTCTGCCAGTTAAATACAGAAAGCAACACATCTCCTTTTTTCTAATCTGTTATTTTGTGATTGCAGATTTTTTTTAATTCTATTTTCTTAACTTGATTAAGGGGGCGGACATCTTGCTTGAGCTGTTCTTAGCAGCATTAAGAAAGCATTAAGAAAATAGCTTTGCAGCAGACACAATGGACAGGAGGGGACCTCGTTGACATGTATGGGAGAGGGTTCTAGGCATGCTCTAACTGTGACCTGTGCAGAGGTCATTGTACAAGGAAAGAACAGGCTACTTTCACACATGCGTTAGGTGCGGATCCGTCTGGTATCTGCACCTATAAATGCAAACGCTGGTATCCATTCAGTACGGATCCGTCTGCATAACTTCGTTAAAAAAAAATCTAAGTCTAAGTGTAAGTCAAAAGGATCCGTCCGGACTTTACATTGAAAGTCAATGGGGGGCGGATCCGTTTACAATTGCACCATATTTGTGTCAATGTAAACGGATCCGTCCCCATTGACTTACATTGTAAGTCAGGACGGATCCGTTTGGCTCCGCACTGCCAGGCGGACACCAAAACACTGCAAGCAGTGTTTTAGTGTCTGCCTCCAGAGCGGAATGGAGGCGGAACGGAGCCAAACTGATGCATTCTGAACGGATCTGCATCCATTTAGAATGCATTGGGGCTAAACTGATCCGTTTGGGGCCGCTTTTGAGAGCCTTGAAAACGGATCTCACAGGCGGACCCAGAAACGCCAGTGTGAAAGTAGCCTAAGCTTTGACAATCACCTATTGTGAATTGTGGATCCTGTCTTATCTATACACAGAGGTGATGTCATTGCAGGCAGGATTAGAATGACAGATAAGCAGGTAACTGCAATGAAGTGATCTGTACGCCTATTATTAGCCTTAGTGGCCAGTGATAAAACTGCAGGTTTTAATGTTTTTTTTTTTTTAAATATAGATATTGACATGGAAAATTTAAAATCACCCACATTTAAAAAAAATATATGTTAAACATAAAAATGTGATTTAAACAATAGGTAATTTTCTGATGGCACAATCCCTTTAAGGACTCTACAATGACAGGGCCTGTTCCACAGGATTGGCACCTTTGGTGGACTGGCCATAGACCCTTCAGGGAAATTTCTCAGTGGCCCGATGCCTAGAGGCCCACCCGAGCCCTCCTCACGGCCACAGGCTGGGTATATAACGATCTGATGCTCTAAGCATTAAATAATGCTAGGAACATTACATATTTATGCATCTGACCAACAGCTGCAGGTGTCCTCCTAAACTCATCAGCATCACTGTGCTCAGGACAGTGATACACTTGAGTACTGTAGTGAAGGTGGTACTATTTTGTTGCTGTACTTCGTTCTGCTGGGGTAGTGTTTTGTGCTGCACTAAAGTATTGCTGGCTTTGTCTACTTTTGTTGTCCCCGCCTACTTGTGTTGGCCTGCCTTCTGTGAATTTGGGCCCACTTACAACATGGGGCCACTTCTAGTTTTTTTTTACAGGGCCCTTTAAGGTTCCCAGTTCACCCATGATTGGCTCTGAACAAATGTGATGTCAATAGATAAAAAAAAAAGGGGGTCAAAAACAGAGCCCAGAAACTATAGGCTGGTAAGTCTAACATCTGTCCTGGGTAAACTGAGTTTTTTTTTCTAAGATATGCTATCTTGCACTGTCTCAATAAGTGTATAATGCTGTATTAGCACTGGTTTATGAAGGATCGGACCTGTCAAACTAACTTAATCAGTATCTATGAGGAAGTAAGCTAAATCAATGGATGTCGTATATCTGGATTTCTCTAAAGCATTTGACACTGTACCATATAAAAGAAAATGTCTGTATGTGGGTAAGTAACTGGCTGAGTGATAGAAAACAGAGGATGATTATTAATGGTACACACTCAGATTGGGTCACTGTCACTAGTGGGGTACCTCAGGGGTCAGTATTGGGCCCTATTCTCTTCAATATATTTATTAATGATCTTGTAGAAGGCTTGAACAGTAAAATATCAATTTTTGCAGATGACATTAAACTGTGTAAAGTAATTGACACGGAAGAAGACAGTATACTGCTACAGAGGGATCTGGATAGATTGGAGGCTTGGGCAGAGAAGTGGCAGATGAGGTTTAACACTGACAAATGTAAGGTTATGCACATGGGAAGGAATAATGCAAGTCACCCGTACATACTAAATGCAAAACACTTGGTAACACTGACATGGAAAAGGACCTAGGAATTTTAGTGAACAGCAAACTAGGCTGTAAAAACCAATGTCAGGCAGCTGCTGCCAAGGCCAATAAGATAATGGGTTGCCTCAAAAGGGGCATAGATGCCCGTGATGAGAACATAGTCCTACCACTTTATAAATCACTGGTCAGACCACACATGGAGTACTGTGTACAGTTCTGGGCTCCAGTGAACAAAGCAGACATAGCAGAGCTGGAGAGGGTTCAGAGGAGGGCAACTAAAGTAATAAGTGGAATGGGGCAACTACAGTACCCTGAAATATTATCAACATTATGGTTATTCACTTTAGAAAAAAGACGACTGAGGGGAGATCTAATTACTATGTATAAATATATCAGGGGTCAGTACAGAGATCTATCCCATCATCTATTTATCCCCAGGACTGTGTCTGTGACGAGGGGACATCCTCTGCGTCTGGAGGAAAGAAGGTTTGTACACAAACATAGAAAAGGATTCTTTACGGTAAGAGCAGTGAGACTATGGAACTCTCTGCCTGAGGAGGTGGTGATGGTGAGTTCACTAAAGAGTTCAAGAGGGGCCTGGATGTATTTTGCAGGATAACAGGCTGAACTGGATGGACAGATGTCTTTTTCAGGCTTATAAACTATGTTACTAAGTGCCAAGCCTCATCTTCTCACACATGCACCGTGTCGCCTAGTCTCTGCGCTTGCTCAGTTGGAATCTGTGATGCTCTGGCCAGCCCCTTGGGACTCTGGTAAGCTCATTTACAAATCAAGGAAAAACATGCATTTCCTGGGAATGGGATAACAGAAAAACAAAATCAGGGTATGATCGACCCTACCAGGGTATTTGCCTGGTTTAATAGGGTTTTCTTACACTACCTAACACTGTACGAGTCAATTCCTAAAGCCCACCCATCTCAATGTCATTGTCATCCCCCTTCCTGTTCCTAGTCACCCTAGTACTTCTGAAGTCTTGCGCTTGCTCCTCTCCTGACGTGCAGAGTAAGTTGAGGTGTACACATCAGATTTATGTCACATGCGTGGAATTTCAGATGCAGGGGAATGTCAAGAATGTCAATCATAGTGAGATAGGCTGGCCCATGGTGGTGACTTGCACACTGTAAGTAGACGCCCCGATGACTTCAAAGACCTATATTTACATATAGAAAGGCACAGTTTCCAAGTGTAATTACATGAAAATGTCAAGGCTGAGCGTTATGAAAGACACAGCAATATTAGTTGTATGCAGCAAACTGTGACAATGGGTTCCTTTAACCCCTTAGTGACCACACATACGTGTTTTTACGGTGGTCACTAAGGGGCCTTAGACTGGGTCCCGCTTTTTTACGGTGGCCCAGTCTAAGCCTGGAGGGCCGCAGGTTGGGCATCCCTGCACTATAGGGATAGTGCATTGCATTTTAGGCCTCTAGCACATGACCGTTTGGCTTTTTCAGTATTTTTCGGTCCGCAAAAAACGGATCCGCCAAAAATACGGATGACGTCCATGTGCATTCCGTTTTTTGCGGAACGGAACAGCTGGCCCCTGATAGAACAGTACTATCCTTGTCCGTTATGCGGACAATAATAGGAAATGTTCTATCTTCCATTTTTTATGCAGATCGATTGAAATTAGTGGTTCCGTATACGGACCATATACGGAATGCGAAAAACAGAACGCAAACGGAAAAATAAAACGTTCGTATGCAAGAGGCCTTAAAAGCAATCCAAAAGCTGTCTGTTATAGTCCCCTTGTGGGACTATTAAGTGGTAAAAAAAAAAAATTATAAATCATTTATTCCAAATTACGCTTTTTTTTCCATTGAAAATATGCTTGCTAATTATTTCTTATTTTGCCACCGGAAAAAAATTAATAACAAGCGATCAAAAAGGGCCATTTACTCCAAAATGATACCAATGAAAAATACAAGTCGTCCCGCAAAAATCAAGCCCTCACACAACTCCATAGAAAGAAAAATAAAAAAGATATGGGTCTTGGGACGTGGCAATGCAAAAACTTTTTTTCTTAAAGAAAATAAGAGGTTTTATTGCAAAAAAAAAAAGTATAACATTTTAAAAAAAATGTATTTGGTATCACTATAATCGTTCTGACCCAGAGAATAAAGATATTATATTATTTATACTGAAAAATGAACGCCATAAAATTTATAACGTAAAAACGCAGGGGCAGTATTGCTGTTTTTCCCCTCTCCCTCCTAGACAGAGTTAATAAAAGTTAATCAGAAAGTTATGTGTACCCCAAAATGTCGCCATTAAACACTTACACTTGTCCTGCAAAAAAACAAGTCCTCATAAAGCTATATAGATGGAAAAATAAAAGTTATAGCTCTTGGAACGCGACGATGAAAAAAGGAAGAAAAACGCTTGGTCAGTAAGGCCCAAATCAGGCTGGTCACTAAGGGGTTAAACAGTGTTTAACAATAAAACTTAATTGAAACAATAGGTCATTTTCTGATTACACGTTCCCTTTCTAGTAAAATCCTAATGAAACAAAGCTGCAGCTACAATCAGCGGCACAGTGTAGATAGTTATCTGCCTCTCACCAGCAGCTCCCAGTACAGTACACTGGATATGGGAGGTGACAAGTCAGGCGGAAATGATGTCATTAATAAGTTTGTATTCCATTACACTGAAACAATAGGTACAAAGGTTAATTATCTAAGAAGCGGAGATAATGGCATGAAAAGCAAACAAGCCCAAGCAGATTATTCCATCCATAAAATAATGTACTAATGTGTTCAGACACGGAGGAGGGACGACACAAAACCAAAGGATTTTCTCACTGTTTAAGGCTCTCTTTTATTTAAGTGAGAAAACAACATGCAAAGGGTTGCAGTCTGGTGTTAAAGGGGTCCGGCACCCGGCACTGCCATCAATCAGCTGATCGGTGGGGGTCTAGGGAGCAAACCCCTAAGATCAGATTAATGGTTTTATTTATTTTTTGCGAATCCGTGTTTTGCAGACCGCAAACTGGTACATGGATTGCAGGATAAAACTTACCAGGAAAGATTAAAGGTCCTTAACATGTATAGCTTGGAAGAAAGACAAGACAGAGGGGATATGATAGAAACTTTTAAATACATAAAGGGAATCAACAAGGTCAAAGAGGAGAGAATATTTAAAAGAAGAAAAACTACCACAAGAGGACATCGTTTTACATTAGAGGGGCAAAGGTTTAAAAGTAATATCAGGAAGTATTACTTTACTGAGAGAGTAGTGGATGCATGGAATAGCCTTCCTGCAGAAGTGGTAGCTGCAAATACAGTGGAGGAGTTTAAGCATGCATGGGATAGGCATAAGGCCATCCTTCATATAAGATAGGGCCAGGGGCTATCCATAGTATTCAGTATATTGGGCAGACTAGATGGGCCAAATGGTTCTTATCTGCCGACACATTCTATGTTTCTATGCATAATACATACAGTTGTGTGCATGAGCACTTACTGTGCCCTTGCAGCTACCTCATATCATTAGGGAACTCCGTAATGTTATTGGAACACCTCTCACAATAACCCGTGGGGAAGCTTGGAACAGCAAATTCTCTTTGATTATCTTGCGTGTCAGCAGAATTAACCAACAGCAGCCACAGGCTGCCCTAAAAGTACTGATTCATCAGAGACATCAGGCTAGGACAGGAGCTGTGAAGGAGATGGAAGTGTTACATGGAACCATTCAGAGGAAACCTCTCTCACAGGCAAAGGGACCAAAACTCTCTCCATGAGACATCGGCTCTGATAGCTCTGCTTGGTGAGGTCAGGGGGAAAGAAGGATTGGGCTGCTGGAGTTCATCATGCCCAATCCTTTTGATCCTAGGGGAGAGCACAGAGTTCATGTGTATCTGGGGGTGAGAAGAGATAGTTAATGAAAAGTGTAATTTTATTGCACCAAGGTCTTGTAGAAAAAAACGGACGCGGACACGGATGACATACCAGTTGTGCATCCGTTTTTTTTTACTGGACCCATTGACTTGAATGGGTCTGTCCTCCGTTTTCCACTGACAAGAATAGGACAGGTTATATTTTTTTGACGGACTGGAATCACGGATCACGGACACGGAGAAAACGGAGGACTATCAGTTTTTTTTCACAGCTCCATAGAAATGAATGGGACCCTGGCTAAACTGTGAAAAATGACGGAACGGACGCGGATGCACACAACGGTCGTGTGCATGAGGCCTTAGGCTGCTGCCACACTATGTCTTTTGTTATCATTTTTTACTTGTGTTTTCAGGATGGCATTTTACCTAGTCACACAACTTCTTCTATAACTTTTGTTTCCGTATAGAAAACGTGAAAAAATGTCACACTCAGAGCATGCGGCAATTTAAAAAAAATACTAACGGAGTAAGAAACTTCTCTTTAAGAAAGCAGTTTGTAGGGTATTTCATTATTTCCTATTGGCCAGTCTTCAGCATTTTTTAAAAGATGCTGTGCCAGTTTTTCTGATAATTTTTGCCCACATAATGCTGCCATATTGTAACAATACTGTTATATAAAGCCCACACACTACCATATAGTGCCCAAATAAAATGCAGCATCAAACTACCGTAATTCTCCTTCAAAGAGCCAAGATATTATAACTCTATAGTCTGAGTTTGTTCCTGGGTCTGGGGAGTTGTCTATTTCCCACCATATTGTCCCTGGTTTGTGTATGTGTATTTATATGCGGTATGAATATTTGTGTGTAGCTGAGGGAATTATGTGACATACGTCCTTGTGTATAAAGAGGATGGTTTCATGATATGCGAACGTTTTTTCCGAAATAATTAAAAAAAATATAATCCCTTGAGGTCAAATTACTGTGTGCTTGTTGCTAGCACATGTTAATGACTTATTATGCTATATTTATGAACTATGCCTGACTCATTTTTAACATTACGACACACCCATGGTCCCATCATAAAGACGGTAGCTTTCCCATCAGCTCAGCAGCGGCAATGCTGTATCCCAGCTACAACAGTAGATCCGGAATGAAAAGAAACACAGAAGTTGTGAAGACAAGCGATAATAATGCTCGGCTCTTATTCGCCGCAGTGCAGCTTAGCTTTAGTTTATACACCGCTACATAATACGGCATGTTCACATCTGCCATTTGGGGCATCCATCCCAGATTCCACCAAATAGAGTGGACAAAACAGTCGTGCAAGCAAGATAGAAAAGCGGACACCTGAATGAAAACAGAATGAACCAAATTCTAGTCAAAGGGGTCTATTCCGCTCTGTTGGCTTCAATCATGCGCCAGATCCAGCACTTCCACTATTTTCTAAAGGATAAGAACAATGGAATTAACTAGTGGTGATGTGAAGGTGGGCCATGTTACGTGGCCTAATATGTTATTTTCTGTTACTTAGCTTACACTTCTGGTACTCAATATACAAGTAGAAAAATAGGGCTATATAGCGTGCTGCCTTCCCCGAGCAAGCAATTGCCAGGGATCTAGCCTAATACATAAGCCTATGACCAGTCTCACCTGTTGGTCATCATATGTACAGGAGTATTCCCTAGAAACAATGGGGCTGAGAGCACATGCCACAACAGTTTTTCTCTCTCTGATTTTAGAGAATCCAAAAGCAAAATCATTGCTTGCCTCTGTATCAAATGCCCCATGCACCACTATGAGCTGTGACATAGCTATGTGCATGATCCCCTAGGATACATCCACAAATCCATTGCATATTGCCTTAGGTGTCATAGCTAATAAAGCAATCAGTGGGTACGGGTTCTACCCAGCTACCCAGTCGCTGTTCGGCTTCATGAACAGCTACTGCTCACAGCTACCTGGAAGATGGGAGCTTCTTCACCTGAGGGGACGTCTGGCTAATTAGATTAAATGATCAACAGTTTTTTTTCTTCCATTCATTGACTGTTGTAATAACTTTGTTAGATGGTAACGTTTTTTTAGATATATTAAGAATGTTTCCAATTTACCTAAACCCCCTATGGAAAAGATTCAGATACTATTTTGTTTTATTATAGTGTAATTATAATATCCTTATAACACAGGGACAGATTGGCCATAGACCCTACAGCAGGGTTTCTCAACTCCGGTCCTGTTTTCAGGACTTCCTTAGTATTGAGCAGGGGATATAATTAGTGTCCATGCATCAAGACTCATTCTGTGGGATAGTCTCAAATCCGGTAGCTGGGTCCCGAGGACTGTAGTTGAGAAACTCTGCCCTACAGGGAAACTTCCCGGGGGGCCGATGCCCGGGGGGCCCCCTGAGCACTCCTCAAGGCAGCCAGGCAGGTGAGTAATGATCTGACGCTCCCCTCCTGACTCCTGAATTTAACTGTATTGCCATCCTGAGGTCACTGGAGTAGGAGGACAGAGCGTGGTAGGTGGTTCTGGCAACCACACAGCGGCAGTTACTGGGGGGGGGGGGGGTATTTTGCGCTGCGGGGGCATTATTTAGTGATGCTCAGTGGTATTTGGTTCTGCTGGGGCAGTATATTTTGCTGCTCTGTGGTATTTGACTCCACTGGGGTGGTGTTATGTGCCGCAATATGGTAATGCTGGCCCTGCCTACTTGTGTTGGACCTGGCTACAATGTGAGGACGCTTTTAGTTATTTTTTCTACAGCCACTTAAAGATCCCAGTCTGCCCAGTTATAAAATGTAATATTGATTATGATCAGTAATAATGATGATGATTATTATTATAACCATATTAATGTAGTATTGATTATGATATTTAACTTCCCAAAATAGCTGACCATGTGTGCTTGGCTAAAATTAGCACTCCCAGAGCGGTAAAAGTAGGGTAGCCGTGCATGTGAGGCTGCTTTCTCTTCACTTTGGGGCACAGTTATTGAGATAACAGCAGGATCCACGCCTGTCTGACATTTGTGACATATCCTCGCAATATGCATAAATGTGGATAATATCAGTGGTCAGGTATATGACGGCTACTGCCAATCACTGGCCTCAGCTGTGATGCCTGCACGTACGGCACAAAACCACCGAAGCCGATGTTGGTCGTTTAACCCCTTTTATGCCGTGGTCCTTAGGGACCACTGTATGGAGGGGCTAACCATCGGGCCGCTGCTCTGTTGTAGCAGCGGCCGATGCTTGAAGGGTAAACTCCCTCACCCATCAGGCCGCTGTGCTGTGGCAGCGTCCCGATTGTTATCATGTCAACCGGATGCCTTCATAGGCATCTGGCTTGCTGTGGTATATCTAAGCTCGATCTGGCTCCTGCTAAAGGCAGGAGCCTGATCAAGATTAGTGTGAGTTCAATACACTGCCGTACACTAGTGTATTGTAAGCCATCAGACCCACTGCATCTTCAAGAACCAAGTGGGTCTGGGTCCAAAAAATAAAAAAAAGTGTAAAAAGGAAAAAAAATATCCTAGATCCACGCACAATTGGTTAAAAATGTAAAAAATAAAAAACACTAAACATGTTTGGTATCGCCACATCCGTAAGGACCTGATCTATAAAAGGATAATGTTACTTTTACCGCATGGTGAACACCATAAAAGAAAAACTATGATGGAATTGCAATTTTGCCCGCCGCACTTCCCAAAATATGCTATAAAAAGTGATCAAAAAAGTAATGTGTATCCAAAATTTGCACTAATTAAAGCATGACCTCATCCCACAAAAAATTTGCCCCTACATAAGCCAATTTTTTTTTTCAAACATGCTTTTATTGAATAAAATAAAGTTAAAAAAATGCACATATAATGTATCGTCGTGTCCATAACGACCTGCTCTATAAAAATAGCATGTGATCCAACCCATCTGGTGAACACCATAAAAAAATAAATGCCCAAAAAAATAAATTTTGTATCACCTTACATCAAGAAAAGTATAATGCCAAGCAATAAAAAAGTCATATGTGCCCCATAATGCTACCAAGCAAACCGTCATCTCATCCCGCAAAAAAAACAAAAACTACCTAAGACAATCGCCCAAAAATAATATGGCTTTCAGAAAATGGAAACACAAAACCATGATTTTTTCTTCAAAAATGCTTTTATTGTGTAAACTAAAATAAAAAAAATGCACATATTAGGCATCGCTGTGTCCGTAACAACCTGCTCTATAAAAATAGTATGTGATCCAACCCGTCTGGTGAACGCCGTAAAAAAAATGTGCCAAAAAAGCAATTTTTTATCACCTTACATCACAAAAAGTGTAATACCAAGCGATTAAGGCCAGCAGTCTCAACCAGAGCCACCAGTCAGTGCCAGTAGTCTCAGCCACAGCCAGCACTCAGTGCCAGCAGTCTCGCCAACAAGCCTCAGCCACCAGTCAATGCCAGCAGTCTCAGCCACAGCCGCCAGTCTCGGCCACCAGCCACAGCCACCAGTCAGTGTGGTCAAGTTCCCTTGCCATTTAATATAGACTGTTCCTACTAATGTTTACGCACTACTGTTCTAGCGCCCGTTATTGTAACGGCTTAATGTCTAGTGTAATAATAATTCTGGAGCATCTTTTCATAAAACTCATTGTTGTGCCATTCAGAAGCGGGTGCAGCAGGAAGAAGTCCTTCCTTTATATTTTCCATTACCTTTCAACCCACTTCTGGCTTCCAACCCCTCAACCTCTGTTAGGTTGAATGGGGACCATCAGTGAACAGCCATTTTCAGGTCTCCAGTGATGTTCAACTGGTAGAAGTCAGGGCTCTGGCTCTGTCCACTTAAGGACATTCACAGAGTTGTCCCTAAACCACTCCTGCGTTGCCTTGGCTGTGTGTTTACAGTAATTGAAGGAGATTTATCAAAATTGGTGTAAAGAAAAACTGGCTTAGTTGCAAATAGCAACCAATCACATTCCACCTAACATTTTTCAGAGCTCCTTTGGAAAACGAAAGGTGGAAGCTGATTGTTATAAGCAACTAAACCAGTTTTCCTTTATACCAGTGTTGATTAGAGATGACTGAATCCCACGAAGTGGAATTTGATCAGAATTTCAGGATAAATTCGATTCGCCTCGAAGCCGAATTTCCTCGTGCTTCATGTCAGCGAATCGATTTAACCTGAAATAGTGTAAAAAACAAAAAAAATCATACTTACCTCCTCCATTTGCTCGTGACGGGCCGCCATCCTCCATCTTGATCGAAGATCTTGGCTGAAATCCTGTGCGTGATGACGTATTCTCGTGCTGTTCGAGATTTCGATCCAGATCTTCAAGCAAGATGATGGCGTTCGGTCCCGTCGTGAGCAAATGGAGGCGGTAAGTTTGATTAAAAAAATAATGTTAATTTCACCCTGTTTTTACACTCAGATGCTGCAATCTGGTATGAACGCGGCATCTGAGGGCTACAATGACGGTAGCGGCGCTATCGCTGCTCCCTGTCATTGCACCTGCTACTTACCCAACAAATGCGCTTCATGACGAAGTTATTCGTCACGATGCAAACTTTTTTGTAAAATTCGCCGAAATGAACTTTTCATAAATTCGCTTATCTCTAGTGTTGATAAATCTACCTTACTTATCTTTTCGTTGTGCTTGAGGTTATTGTCTTGCTGGCAGGTGAACCTTTGGCCCAGTCTCAGGTCCAGAGCACTCTGGATCAGGTTTTCATTAAGAATCTCTCTGTATTTTTCTCCATTCAACTTTCAAACCTGACCAGTCTGTCCCAGCCACTGAAAAAAAAAACACAGCATGATGCTGCCACCACCATGCTTCACTGTAGGGATGGAATTGGGCAGTGTCTGGTTTCCTTCAAACATGATGCGTAGAATTAAGGTCAAAAAGTTAAATCTTGGTTTCATCAGACCAGAGAATCTTGTTTCTCACAGTCTTAGACTACATGAGGTCCGTATGGCATCCGTTTTTTTTGCGGATCCAATGTAACAATGCCTATCCTTGTCCGAAAGAAGGGACAAGAATAGGACATGTTCTATTTTTTTTGCCGGGCTGCGGAACGGACATACGGATGCAGATAGCACACGGTGTGTTCCAAAACATGGAATGGACACGGAAATAAAATACGTTTGTGTGCATAAGGGCTTAGAGTCTTTTAGGGGCTCTTTAGCAAACTTTCATGGGTCCTTTACTGAGGAGATGGTTATTTCTGGCCTCGCTGCTATAAAGCCAAGATTTGATTGACCTGGAAGTTTCTTCCATTTACAAACAAGATCTTGGACCTTATCCAGAATGACCATTGCGTCCTTGGTCACCTCTTTTACCAAGGCCCTTCTGACCCGATTACATAGTTTAGTGGGGCAGCCAGCTCTAGGACGATTCCCTGTTGTTCCAAACTTCTTCCATTTAAGCCTCATGCACACGGCCGTTGATCGGCCATTCCGTGTATTGGGGATCCCAATTTGCGGGCAATGGCCGTGTGCATGAGGCCTTAAGAAACTGTGCTCTTGGGAAGTTTCAGTGCACAGAAATGTTTTTGTACCCTTCTCCAGATCTGTGCCTCCACACAATCCTGTCTCTGAGCTCTACAGGCAGTTCTTTCCTCCTCATGACTTGGTTTTTGCTCTGATATGAATTGTCAGACCTCATATAGACAGTGATGTGTCTTTCCAAATCATGTCCAGTCAAGTGACATAGCAAAGGGTCTTATGTCCATTTTAGTTTTTCATTTTCAATATATTTGCAAAGATTTTGAACATTTTTTGTCACTTTGTCATTATAGGGTATCCAGTGCAGATTGATTGGGTAAAACTTGGTTTTTCTTATTTTATTTTAGCACAAGGCCTCAACATAACAAAGAAAGGGTCTGTAGATGTTCTGAATGCACTGTGTATCACTGTAGGCTATGTGGGGGTTATTACAGTATAGTGTGTATCACTTTGGATTTTGCAGCATAGAGTATATCAGTATGGGTTGTGCAGGGTTACTACAGAGCTATCTATAACTGCAGTTTGTACTTTGGGTATTACTGCGGCTGTTTGTTAGGTATTACTGTGCACTGTGTATTACTGCAGGTTGTGTGGGGGGTATTACTGTGCAATGTATGTTACTGTAGGTTTGTGGGGGTTATTACTGTGAACAGTATATTACTGCAGGTTGGGGGTGGGGGATTGCAGTGCAGTGAACATACCTGTAGGTTGTGTGATGGTTATTATAGTGCAGTGTATATCTCTGTAGGTTATGTATGTGGGGTCTTGAAGTGCACTGTATATTTCTGTTGGTTATGTATGTGGGGTATTGCAATGCAGTGTACATCTATGTAGACTATGTATTTGTTGGTTATTACAGTGCAGTGTATATCACTGTAGATTATGTATGTGAGGTATTACAGTGCAGTGTATATCTGTAGGTTATGTATGTGGTGGTTATTACAGAGCAGTGTATCTCTCTCTAGGTTAAGTATGTGGGGTCTTGCAGTGCACTGTACATTTCTGTTGGTTATGTATGTGAGATTTGCAATGCAGTGTACCTCTGTATATGGAGCAGCAGCAGTGTACCTCTGTATATGGAGCAGCAGCAGTGTACCTCTGTATATGGAGCAGCAGTGTACCTCTGTAGCAGTGTACCTCTGTATATGGAGCAGCAGCAGTGTACCTCTGTATATGGAGCAGCAGTGTACCTCTGTATATGGAGCAGCAGTGTACCTCTGTATATGGAGCAGCAGTGTACCTCTGTATATAAAGGAGCAGCAGTGTACCTCTGTATATGGAGCAGCAGCAGTGTACCTCTGTATATGGAGCAGCAGTGTACCCCTGTATATGGAGCAGCAGTGTACCCCTGTATATGGAGCAGCAGCAGTGTACCTCTGTATATGGAGCAGCAGTATACCTCTGTATATGGAGCAGCAGTGTACCTCTGTATATGGAGCAGCAGCAGTGTACCTCTGTATATGGAGCAGCAGTGTACCTCTGTATATGGAGCAGCAGCAGTGTACCTCTGTATATGGGAGCAGCAGCTGTGTACCTCTGTATATGGAGCAGCAGTGTACCTCTGTATATGGAGCAGCAGTGTACCTCTGTATATGGAGCAGCAGTGTACCTCTGTATATGGAGCAGCAGCAGTGTACCTCTGTATATGGAAGCAGCAGCTGTGTACCTCTGTATATGGAGCAGCAGTGTACCTCTGTATATGGAGCAGCAGTGTACCTCTGTATATGAAGGAGCAGCAGTGTACCTCTGTATATGGAGCAGCAGCAGTGTACCCCTGTATATGGAGCAGCAGTGTACCTCTGTATATGGAGCAGCAGCAGTGTACCTCTGTATATGGAGCAGCAGTGTACCTCTGTATATGGAGCAGCAGTGTACCTCTGTATATGAAGGAGCAGCAGTGTACCTCTGTATATGGAGCAGCAGCAGTGTACCTCTGTATATGGAGCAGCAGTGTACCTCTGTATGTGGAGCAGCAGCAGTGTACCTCTGTATATGGAGCAGCAGCAGTGTACCTCTGTATATGGAGCAGCAGTGTACCTCTGTATATGGAGCAGCAGTATACCTCTGTATATGGAGCAGCAGCAGTGTACCTCTGTATATGGAGCAGCAGTGTACCTCTGTATATGGAGCAGCAGTGTACCTCTGTATATAGAGTAGCAGCAGTGTACCTCTGTATATGGAGCAGCAGCAGTGTACCCCTGTATATGGAGCAGCAGTGTACCTCTGTATATGGAGCATCAGTGTACCTCTGTATATGGAGCAGCACTGTACCTCTGTATATGGAGCAGCAGTGTACCCCTGTACATGCAGCAGCAGTGTACCTCTGTATATGGAGCAGCAGTGTACCTCTGTATATGGAGCAGCAGTGTACCCCTGTATATGCAGCAGCAGCAGTGCACCTCTGCATATGGAGCAGCAGTGTACCTCTGTATATGGAGCAGCAGTGTACCCCTGTATATGGAGCAGCAGTGTACCCCTGTATATGCAGCAGCAGCAGTGTACCTCTGTATATGGAGCAGCAGTGTACTTCTGTATATGGAGCAGCAGCAGTGTACCCCTGTATATGGAGCAGCAGTGTACCTCTGTATATGGAGCAGCAGTGTACCCCTGTATATGGAGCAGCAGTGTACCCCTGTATATGCAGCAGCAGCAATGGACCTCTGTATATAGAGCAGCAGTGTACTTCTGTATATGGAGCAGCAGCAGTGTACCCCTGTATATGGAGCAGCAGTGTACCTCTGTATATGGAGCAGCAGTGTACCTCTGTATATGGAGCAGCAGCAGTGCACCTCTGCATATGGAGCAGCAGTGTACCTCTGTATATGGAGCAGCAGCAGTGTACCCCTGTATATGGAGCAGCAGTGTACCTCTGTATATGGAGCAGCAGTGTACCTCTGTATATGGAGCAGCAGTGTACCTCTGTATATGGAGCAGCAATGTACCCCTGTATATGGAGCAGCAGTGTACCCCTGTATATGGAGCAGCAGTGTACCTCTGTATATGGAGCAGCAGTGTACCCCTGTATATGGAGCAGCAGTGTACCTCTGTATATGGAGCAGCAGTGTACCTCTGTATATGGAGCAGCAGTGTACCCCTGTATATGGAGCAGCAGTGTACCCCTGTATATGGAGCAGCAGTGTACCTCTGTATATGGAGCAGCAGTGTACCCCTGTATATGGAGCAGCAGTGTACCTCTGTACATGGAGCAGCAGTGTACCTCTGTATATGGAGCAGCAGTGTACCTCTGTATATGGAGCAGCAGTGTACCCCTGTATATGGAGCAACAGTGTACCTCTGTATATGGAGCAGCAGTGTACCCCTGTATATGGAGCAGCAGTGTACCTCTGTACATGGAGCAGCAGTCTACCTCTGTACATGGAGCAGCAGTGTACCTCTGTATATGGAGCAGCAGTACTGTGTAACTCTGTACATGGAGCAGCAGTCTACCTCTGTACACAGAGCAGCAGCAGTGTACCTCTGTATATGGAGCAGCAGCAGTGTACCCCTGTATATGCAGCAGCAGCAGTGTACCCCTGTATATGGAGCAGCAGCAGTGTACCCCTGTATATGCAGCAGCAGCAGTGTACCTCTGTATATGGAGCAGCAGTGTACCCCTGTATATGGAGCAGCAGTGTACCTCTGTATATGGAGCAGCAGTGTACCCCTGTATATGGAGCAGCAGTGTACCCTGTATATGGAGCAGCAGTGTACCTCTGTATAATGGAGCAGCAGTGTACCCCTGTATATGGAGCAGCAGTCTACCTCTTTACAGAGAAGCAGTCTCCTCTGTACATGGAGCAGCAGTGCACCTCTGTATATGGAGCAGCAGTACTGTGTAACTCTGTACATGGAGCAGCAGTCTACCTCTGTACACGGAGCAGCAGCAGTGTACCCCTGTATATGGAGCAGCAGTGTACCTCTGTATATGGAGCAGCAGTACTGTGTAACTCTGTATATGGAGCAGCAGTACTGTGTACCTCTGTACATGGAGCAGCAGTGTACACCTGTATATTGAGCAGCAGTACTGTGTACCCCTGTATATGGAGCAGCAGTGTACCTCTGTATATGGAGCAGCAGTACTGTGTACCTCTGTATATGGAGCAGCAGCAGTGTACCCCTGTATATGGAGCAGCAGTGTACCCCTGTATATGGAGCAGCAGTCTACCTCTGTACATGGAGCAGCAGTGCACCTCTGTATATGGAGCAGCAGCAGTGTACCCCTGTATATGGAGCAGCAGTGTACCCCTGTATATGGAGCAGCAGTCTACCTCTGTACATGGAGCAGCAGTGCACCTCTGTATATGGAGCAGCAGTACTGTGTAACTCTGTACATGGAGCAGCAGTCTACCTCTGTACACGGAGCAGCAGCAGTGTACCCCTGTATATGGAGCAGCAGTGTACCTCTGTATATGGAGCAGCAGTACTGTGTACCTCTGTATATGGAGCAGCAGTACTGTGTACCTCTGTACATGGAGCAGCAGTGTACACCTGTATATTGAGCAGCAGTACTGTGTACCCCTGTATATGGAGCAGCAGTGTACCTCTGTATATGGAGCAGCAGTACTGTGTACCTCTGTATATGGAGCAGCAGCAGTGTACCCTGTATATGGAGCAGCAGTGTATATGGAGCAGCAGTCTACCTCTGTACATGGAGCAGCAGTGCACCTCTGTATATGGAGCAGCAGCAGTGTACCCCTGTATATGGAGCAGCAGTGTACCCCTGTATATGGAGCAGCAGTCTACCTCTGTACATGGAGCAGCAGTGCACCTCTGTATATGGAGCAGCAGTACTGTGTAACTCTGTACATGGAGCAGCAGTCTACCTCTGTACACGGAGCAGCAGCAGTGTACCCCTGTATATGGAGCAGCAGTGTACCTCTGTATATGGAGCAGCAGTACTGTGTACCTCTGTATATGGAGCAGCAGTACTGTGTACCTCTGTACATGGAGCAGCAGTGTACACCTGTATATGGAGCAGCAGTACTGTGTACCCCTGTATATGGAGCAGCAGTGTACCTCTGTATATGGAGCAGCAGTACTGTGTACCTCTGTATATGGAGCAGCAGCAGTGTACCCCTGTATATGGAGCAGCAGTGTACCCCTGTATATGGAGCAGCAGTGTACCTCTGTATATGGAGCAGCAGTACTGTGTAACTCTGTACATGGAGCAGCAGTCTACCTCTGTATATGGAGCAGCAGTACTGTGTAACTCTGTACATGGAGCAGCAGTGTACCTCTGTATATGGAGCAGCAGCAGTGTACCCCTGTATATGCAGCAGCAGTCTACCTCTGTATATGGAGCAGCAGTGTACCTCTGTATATGGAGCAGCAGTACTGTGTAACTCTGTACATGGAGCAGCAGTGTACCTCTGTACATGGAGCAGCAGTCTACCTCTGTACATGGAGCAGCAGTACTGTGTAACTCTGTACATGGAGCAGCAGTGTACCTCTGTACATGGAGCAGCAGTACTGTGTAACTCTGTACATGGAGCAGCAGTGTACCTCTGTACATGGAGCAGCAGTACTGTGTACCTCTGTATATGGAGCAGCAGCAGTGTACCTCTGTATATGGAGCAGCAGTGTACCCCTGTACATAGAGCAGCAGTCTACCTCTGTACACGGAGCAGCAGCAGTTGGGCGCTCTGTCCATTACAGTACAGATGTGTAGATAATACCACAGTTTCTCCCCGCCACACAAACCCCTGTCAGCGCGGTAAGAGGCGGAGTCTGGGCCGCCCCCGGCCGCGCACTGCAGCCCCGCCCCGCACAGCACATTGGCCCCCGCACAGCTCAGAGCAGTCTCGCTGTCCAGCCCCGTATTAAAGCCGCGTTCACACCCTGTAACAGGTAGCATCTCCTGGCCGTGTCCCGCCTGCACTGTGTACAGCGTGCGTGGCTCCGCTCTTCTCCACAGCCCGGGCTCCTCACCCGCCGCTCCTCTGGACTTGTCTGCAGCCGACTTTATGGCCACCACGGTGCTGACCATGAGCGCCAGGCTGGGCCGCCTGGACGAACCTGTCTTCACCCAGCTAAAGCCTGTGACTGGGAATGGGGGGCCGCTGCCTAACAGAGGGGACCCCGCTGCGGGGGGAGCGGCATTTGCAGAAGAGATGAAGAGCCCCAGACTGCTGCCTGACGACATAGTGCAGGTAGGTAACGCACCTGTGCGGCTTCCCCGCTGCCCTGCGCATGCCACCTCGGACTACTTACAGTTCACAGGTGCTTCCCTGCCAGTGCCACCGCGCAGCTACCTACCTGTGCCTGTTACCCCCGCAGCTACCCACCTGTACTGCACTGTGGTGCTTCTTGCCTGTGCCACCTCCCGGTTTACCTACCTATAATGTACTGTAGTGCTCTCTTCTTGTACCACCTACCCTTACTACTTACCTGTACTGCACTGTAGGGCCTGTGTTACCTCCCAGACTACCTGTATTGCCTCCCTGCCTGTGCCACCTGCCCTTACTACCTACCTGTATTACTTGCCTACCTGTGCCACCTGCCCTTACTACCTACCTGTATTACTTCCCTGCCTGTGCCACCTCCCTTAAAGGTGAAACTCGAAAAATTAGAATATCGTGAAAAGTTAATTTATTTCAGTAATGCAACTTAAAAGGTGAAACTAATATATGAGAGACTCATTACATGCAAAGCGAGATATTTCAAGCCTTTATTTGTTATAATCTGGATGATTATGGCTTACAGTTTATGAAACCCCAAAGTCACAATCTCAGGTACCCTTTGCTCAGGGGATATGGATTAATTAGCTGACTAGAGTGTGACACTCTGAGCCTAGAATATTGAACCTTTTCACAAAACTCAAATTTTAAGCTGCACTAATGCAATTCCTTTTAATTTGCATTACTGAAATAAATGGACTTTTGCACGATATTCTAATTTTTCGAGTTTTACCTGTGCCACCTCCCTTACTACCTACCTGTATTGCCTTTCTGCCTGTGCCACCTCCCTTACTACCTCCCTGCCTGTGCCACCTCCCGGACATTGTCCTGTATACTACCTGTGGTGCCTGCCTGTCTGCTCTACCTGTGCTCTCTGGGAGCTGCATCTTGACAAGTGCAGTGTGGCATCAGGTGCACTAGGGGGCGGTGGCGCTTACCTAGCAAGTTGGCACTTGCTATATCATTTATGTATAGTGTCCATATTCTACGTGAGCTGACTCTCCAGGCTGTGAGGAGCACTGGGCTCTGGTCAGGGGTGACTGGCACAGTTTGGGCACTTGCTCCCCGGCTGCTCGCTCTTTGCATAGTAACATGGGAACAAGTGGCTGCCACTCGCCCCCACACACATCAGAAATACAACACACACTGGGACAGATCAACAGCTGGGCGAGCTAAAATCAGCCTGGACTAACCACAAACTGGCCGGCCTGCTCTTCAGGGGCTCTATTTAGCAGATTATGACATGGCCGTGCTTGTAAAGTGGTCCTAGATTGTATGACTTTGGACAGTTTTGGCTTGTGACAATTAACCCTGTGCTGACTGCGGCATGTCATCCTTGCCTGGTTAGGTGGACTGTAATATTCTTGATCACTCTTGGGGGGGAGGGCACCTAATGGTTAATATTCCTATAAGTCAGCCTTGTGTAGGTGACATGGACAGGTATTTTCCTGTGTGCCTGCCCATTGTACGGTATTAGGTGGGACGTGGAGTGGCGATCGCCGGAGCTCATTTTGTGTGAATTATTCCATTTGTCAGCTGATTCATATTGGGGAATGCTAAGGGGATTAGGAATGACTAGAGATTTTACATTGCGAGGGGGAATGTAGCATTTGTCTACTGAAGAGTACTTGATAAATGTTTGACTGGTGACTGTGCTGGGAAGATCAGCCCGCAGCCGCCCACAGGGCAACACTTGTGATTGGAAGATCTGCTTGATATAGATCGCGGCCAGGATTATACGTGAGAGCCCAGAAACTGCTTCTTCAGATTACACCATATGTAAGGCATGGACGATCTGCTGCTGTACTTGTGGGACGCGATATTCATTTAACGTATTAATTTCTTCTTCCTATACAGACCAGATGTGAAATGGAAAAGTATCTCGTACCCAGTCCAACCATGGCAAGCATCATGCAAGATCAAAAGAAGTACAGACGAGATAGCGCCTCGGGGATCGACCAGTTCTTCAGTAATGACGCTGATGGACTGCCTTACAGTATCAACATGAACGTCTTCCTCCCAGACATCACTCACCTGCGAACAAACCTCTACAAGTCTCAGAGGCCTACAGTCACCCACATTAAGACAGAGCCTGTTACAGTGTTCACCCAGCAGACTGATGCTTCAGCCACGCAGCCACTTCCAGAGTTCACCAGCATCTTCAGTTCTCACCAGAACGCAGATCTTAATAACATTTACATCAAACAGGAGATGCCTTCTCCAGAAATTCAGATTCCCGTCAACCCCCAGCACGGCCAGTTATATCAGCTCTTAAGTTCATCAGATATGGACTTGAACTCCACGAGCCAGTCCTCGGTAATGGACCCTATTAGCAATGCTTCATTGTCTACAGAATTATCGGGATTCAACACCCTCTCCTCCCCCGTGTCACAGACCACAATGAAGCAGTTTCAGGGCATTCCCCAGTGTTCATATAACATACACGGTCAGTTCGTGACACAGCAGGAGGCCACTTACTTTCCTCCATCACCCCCCAGCTCAGAGCCTGGCAGCCCAGATCGACAAGCAGAACTCCTTCATAGTTTAAACCCCCCACCCTCCTATGCAGCCACCATTGCCTCCAAGATGGGCATTCACAACACCAGCTTACCTGCAACGGTCCAGATGGCGTCTGCCCCTGTTCAGTCAGTCCGCTACAACCGCAGGAACAACCCAGACTTGGAGAAAAGAAGAATCCACTATTGTGATTATCCTGGTAAGACATCGCTGGTAGCTTTGGAGGCAAGAGTGTAAAACATGGAAGAGAAATGAGGCCACCTCACTGCCAATGTACAAGAATTTACTAATCGTAGACAAATTGCTAGCGCTTAGAGGACTTTGGATAGCCCACAGGGATACAGACCATAACCATAGCTAGCCCAGGTTCACACAGCGCAAGGTTTAATGCACAAACTGCACTAAAACTGTCCTGTGCGAATCCAATCTTAAAGGGTTAATATTTGTTTGGGTGGGTTCACATCTGCGTTCTGGATTATGTTATGGCTTTCCGTTATAACGGAATCCATAAGACGGAAGTCAAACGGAAGCCTTTAAGAGGCATTCCGTTTTGATCCATCTTTTATAGAAGTCTATGGGAATCGTAACGGATCCGTCTGGTTCCCGTTATGCAAGACGGAAAACAAAGTCATCTGCATAACGGAAATGGGACAGATCCGTTATGATTCCCATAGACTTCTATTAAGACGGAATTCCGTTTTGCATTCCGTCATAATACAAGTCTATGGGCAGCATAACGCTTCCGTCTTAGGGATTCCGTTATTTTCCGTTATCACGGAATCCAGAACGCAGCTGTGAACCTACCCTTAGGGTCCATTCACATGTCCGCATCCGTTCCGCAATTTTGCGGAACAGGTGCGGACCCATTCATTTTCAATAGGAGTCAGAATGTGCTGTCCGCATTTGCGGATCCGCAAAAAAAATAGAACATGTCCTATTCTTGTCTGCAATTGTGGACAAGAAAAGCCATTTTCTATGAGGGTGCCGAAGATGTGCGGTCCGCAAAATGCATAACGCACGTTGCCGGTGTCCGTGTTTTGCGGATCCGCAATACACATACAAACGTGTGAATGGACCCTTATGCTGTTTGTTTTTTCAACGTATGAGTCTGTTGTTTGCTATTGATACTAATGTGAATACTATGCTGTGGTTTGCAAGAGGTTTATCTGCAGATTTTAACTTCTCAAATGTTAGAAATCTATAAATGTTCATAGAAAGCTTTAAAAACATAAAAATGAAAGGAATCTGTTGTAGGGGAAGCCGGCGGATAAGATCTGGCTGGTTAGTAGATGGCTTTCCTAAAACAATGACTCAGGGGGGTTTTGCCGTCTCGGGAGTCTTTCAGTTTGGTCATGGTGGAGACCTGCATGCATAATCTGCATTGTTTTATGGAAACTTGACATGTTTTGCTTTTGGTGTTTCGGTGTAAAGCCGGTAAGGTGATTTATAGCCTTCAGAAATGAGTTGGTGTTGGGCTCTTATTACTGCTATGGTTGGATTGAAGTCTGACTACTGATTATCTGGGAAAATATACAATGCTAGCCAGAAAATAACTAGAAATGTGTCTTTAAAGGGTCTTCCATGACTTTGTGTATGGTACTGGAATGGTCTGGCTTGTCATGAGCTGGAATACAATGCAAGGCCCATTCTAAAAGAGTCTGTGCACGGAGAATGCAGCACGCAGTTAAACCCTTGGCACTATATTAAAAATGGATATATTTTATGTTTTTTAGTTGCGTTATTAGCCAATGAACAAGAGTGGCACAGTTTCTGGCGAAAAAGCCTCAACAGCCCCTATAAATCTGGTTCCTCCTAGTGGTCAGACTCAGAGATACAGCCGCCATTGCCACGTAAAAAATACCTCGCGCCCATGCTTCTAGTTTAATGAAGATCACAAATGTGTCCAGTTTATAAATGCCGCCCCTGTTTATATTGTTTGTTGCCCATAATGCGCTGGGAATACGTTTTACTGCCAAATGGCGAAAACTGGTGGTTTTCGCGTAGTTCTGTGTGATGTGACCAGGAAATTAGGCTTGGACATTGCGTTTTCAGTAGGAATAATAGAATAACGATGGTCAGTGAGGGAATGCAGTGTTTTCTCGAAGCAGTTCAGTCTTTCATGTTGGCAATGGATAAGTAACGATAAACTTTGCAGCACTTTCTGAATCTGGAATCTTCCCAGGTATTTTTAGAATGCAGATGAATATGTGCGGCTAGGAATATCTGCGATAAATAAGTCAGCGCAACACCAGAGCTGACAAAGTACATCTGTTGTAACAGCAATGAAGCTTTTCTTCTTCTCTATTTGCGGCAGTACAGGAATGTTTCCTTCAGTGTGTGATACATTTCTATATCCTGTCCTGAGCTCTAAAGTGAAATCTACTTTCTGGATCTAATTTTATATTTTTATTTTTTTTCTCACGTATTGTGGTACAATTTACCGCTCATTGTATTAACCGGCTGCTTTTCTTTTCTTTTCCAGGTTGCACAAAGGTCTATACAAAGTCATCCCATTTAAAAGCTCACCTGAGAACACATACTGGTATGTGCCTACATTGCTCGTTTTAATGGCTGAGTAAATATTATTCATAGAAACCTCTCTTTTTAAGTTTGTGTATTTAGTATGTTTTTCACGTGAAGCCCCTCCATCATGGCACATTTTTTTGTCAGGTGCTTTGTCCGATGCAGCAGTCTGGTAATTCTTCTTTTCAGTGTATGAAATGAACGCATCTTACTCCAAGAAGCCATTTTATAGGCAAATTCCTCATTAAAATATTCCCTGAAATGAATTACTGATGAGCCGAAAGGGGTTGTCCCATCTCCCACTAAGGGCCACCCCCGTGCGGAATGGGCTGGTGCTGCGCTGTTTCTATGGCTCACATTGCAGTGAATAGGAGTAATGCATACAGCGTAGCACAATAAGCTATGCTGTTCCTGCAGCTCAGGAGCTACCAAAGCAGCGGAGCCTGTTCTGCTGCACTGTTTCCGTAACTGCCATTCACAGCAATGGGAGCTAAGGAAACAGCGCTGCGCCGTCCCACTCAGCAGATTCCGTGGAAATGACATGGGTCAAACCCTTTGAGGGGTTGTCAGAGATTAGAAGCAGCACCACTCTTGTTCCATGGGCTGAGTCTAGTATTGCAGTGCCGTGCCAGTCAACGGAAGGGGGTTTGCAGCAATACTAGGCACAGCCCTTGAGTGAGTGCCGCTGTTTTGGGCAGGTGCATGTGTGTTTTTTTTTGTTTTTTTTTTCTTCCTAATTTCAGACAACCTTTTAAAATACTGTATGCTTTCACCCATTAAGCAATGTTGTCTGACTTTTTTTTATCCTTTGGGTTTTTCAGAACTAGAATTTAGACTACAGGACACAGTTAATGTTCTGAAAGCATAAAATTTCAGTCCCAAATGCTGAGCTCAGGAACTATGGCTGCAGGACCTGAGGGGAGCATTGTTTATACATAGGCTAGCTACTGTCCAGGTATCCATGCATTTCAGCCATATAGGTGAGCAGAGACAAAAACAGACCCCCCCCCCCATTAAGGCTGCAGTATTTGAGATCAGTGACTACTGTATGTTAATATATGATGGTGAAAACCAGTAGACATAGATGGAGATTGCAGAGTTGCAGTAAGGCGACTATTAAGACAAAAATTTCCTCCATCTCTGCTTTCTATGACACTTAGGCCTCTTGCACACAAAACGTTGTGTGGCTGTATTGCGGCCCCATACGGCAGGTCCGCGATACACAGGCACCGGCCCGTGTGCACTCCGCATCACGGATGCTGACCCATTCACTTGAATGGGTCTGCAATCACGGAGATGCGGAACGGAGCACGGATCGGAAGCACTACGGAGTGCTTCCGTGGTGTTTCTGTCCGTATCTCCGCACCTCAAAAAATAGAACTTGTTCTATATATTTATTTTTATTTGTTTTGCGGTGCGGACGAATCATGGACCTATTCAAGTTGAATGGATCTCACTCCGTCCCGGCCGCCGCACGGACATTGCCTGTGCATTTGCGGTCCCCAATGCACGGAACGGATGCACAACGTTCGCGTGCAAGAGGCCTTTCTAGTATAAAGGGGGATATTCTTTATATCTGGACATTTAAATAATAAGATAAATAAAGAAGAAAATAGTGCTGCAACTGTCCATGGATTGAGGCTAATATTTACAGCTCAGCTCAGTTGTGGTTGAGCCACATAACAGCCTACAACCTGTACATGTGTCGTGCTGTTTTTGTTAGAAAACAGACATATTTTTGTAATTCTATACAACCCCTTTTAACATGCACTCATCCTGACACAGGACAGATAATCAGTCAAATCTGAGAGCGGTGTGTACAACCAATGTAGCTTTGGTAACCCTACACAGGAATTTGTAGACTTTCCTGTATCTCCTGATTAGTTACCTTGAGGAAATATCCCACACTGGAGCCTCTAGTATTTACTGGACAGTGACTGGATCAGTGGGTAAGGCCCCTTTCACATGAGCATGATTGGCTCCAGATACGTTCAGGGTGTGTTCAGGAAAACTCGCACCACTTTGCAAGCAAGAACAGTCAGTTTTTTTTCTGCAATTGCGTTCAGTTTTTCCGTGCAGGTGCAATGCGTTGCGTTTTTATATAGAACATGCTGCGTTCTTCACGCAACGCGGAACTGATGCGTAAAACAACAACGCTCATGTACACAGGCACGTTGAAATGAATGGGTCAGGATTCAGTGCGGGTGCTATGCGTTCACGTCACGCATTGCACCCGCGTGGAAAAACTCACTCTTGTGAAAGGGGCCTAAATGTTGTCTCAGCTTTTCGTGAAGATTTACCCGTTAAGTCAGTGAAAAGTAGGAATACAAAACAGTTGGGTTCCTAGATTCTCTCTTCAAACTCTCATCTGGTGTTTTCTCAAGGTTTTGAGCACTTTGCCTTGGAACTTGGGCTGAGTTTTGGGTGATCATCCCATATAAAATATATTTAGTTACTATAGTTAATAGCTGCTCTCGTAGACCTATTGGAAGCATGCGGACGCTTACCATCTCTGAGCACGTTTGGAAGGGTCATCTGCCTTGGTCTTTAGCTGGTAAAACTTTCAACCCTCAAAGTTAACGTCTTTTTCACTCACTTATTGTAAGGATTAATCCACTTAGATAAAAAATAATTTGCTATGGACACAGACTTTTGTTTTTAGCTGTTTCTTTTTCATTGATTGTTTGTGGGTAAAGAAGGTATCTGAAAGCTGGAGGTTTCTATGGAAATCCTAGCTTTGATAATTGAAGCAGTTATCTCTAACAGCCACTGTAAAAAAATAAAAGAAGTAGAACAAAGGTCTGTTTGGCAGACTGTTACCATGCTAAACAAAACTGTTCTAAGCAATATGTGTTTTCATAATCCCAGCTTAAACATATTGCTATACAGTGTCCCACACAGATATTGAGTCATTGCTTTATCTTCTAACCTTGGCTCAGCAGAGATCATGGCTAATTTATGGGATTAGCCAAGACCCATTCTTCTGTCTTTCCACATTTCTGGCAAGAACTTATTTGCTTGATGGAGTCTCTTTTCAAGCTTCTCAGTGCAGAAATGTCAGGGCGTACTATTGTGTGTGCTTTTTTTTTTCTTTTTTTTTTTCTAATAGTTCTTTATTTGTAATAAATTTTCTATTGTGTGGTTGACTCAAGCATCTGAGCATAACCTTTCTTTTAGTGTCAAGCTAAACTGTGAAAAAAGTAATGGATATGCACTGCTAACACTGAATTATTTAGGAAACTTGTACACTTCCTAACATCTCCTCTAATTAACTTTAACAAGTTTAGGTTTCATTAATCTAGCAGTGTCTGAATGGAGGACACAACGGTCCTAAGAGCTAATTCCCCCTTGTTTGTTTTTCCATACTTTACAAGGGCAGCCACCCCATTCTCAGGCGACGAGCACTCATTACCTGACAATGTCTCTTTACTTTTCAATTTATTTATTTATTTTTTATGACAAGAACCCCTTTTTTTTATCTTTTTAATCTTTAAAACACTATTATTAAACTAAGTTGCCTTCAAAGCAAATCCTAAATTAATAAGATAGTACCATGCGATGCAACTTAAGAAAGCTTTGTTTAATATGCCTTAGATGGCCTTGGGGTATTTTGCAGTCCTGTTTATCTGGCCAAACTTGTTCCATAGTAATCGCCGACTATTCAAACTGCATTTTCCTCCTAATCTTCGTTTCATGACAATGGCTTTAAATCACCTGTGAATGATAGCCTCCCTTTACAATCTGTCATTTTAAATAAAATAAAAAGCCCAGAGCAAAGTTTGTCTGGTGGAAGGAGTCAAAACACTTTCAGAATTTCTTTTGTATCAAAAACCCCTCCGTCTTTTCTTATTATTTATTCAACCTTGCTGGTCTTTTCAGCCGCTCTGAATAGCTCCTAATAGATTTTGTTTCAGAACAAACACAGACAAGCTCTAATACTCTCGTTTGCTGGGAGATTCCGTCTTCTCTGGAGTCTTTGGTTTTAACTGAAGACTAAGCTGGGCAGTTACTTGGCAGAAGCTAGCTTCTCAGGGAACATTTTGTGCGTTGCAAAATAAGTTTACAACATAGCAGCATAAAAATACATAATTATAGGCAGTTTCTGTACATAAGATTGTGCACTTTCTGATGAATGAGATGGATGAAATATTGCTTATCCTCTTTGTTATTAGATCTATACGTTGCATTAGGACATTTTCTAACCTACACAGAAAAGCCTGTACACTAGGTCATAATAAAGGCACAACCTTAAAAGGGTGGTCTGGCTTATTTTTAAATGAACCACCCCCCCCCCCCCCCCCCCCAAGACAGCAGTTGTGATTAAAATGATAAAAGAGCGTGTACTTATCTATTTCACCCCCTGCTGCTTCCATGCTGCTGCAAATGTGACCTCATCTTCGCTGCAGCAGTGACGTGCCATGTTGCAGCCAATTAATTGCAGTCACATGGCCAAACAAAATCTAGTGGCAGGACCGGGGGGGGGATATGGTGGAGGCAGCACTACTGGAAGCAGTGGTGGAAGTACTTAGGCTACTTTCACACTAGCGTTCGATCGGATCCGTTCTGAACGGATCCGCTCATATTAATGCAGACGGTGGCTCCGTTCAGAACGGATCCGTTTGCATTACCATGAACAAAAAAAAAAAAAAAAAAAAATTTTTATTTTTTTTTTGTTCATGATAGTGCAAACGGATCCGTTTTGACTTTACATTGAAAGTCAATGGGGGACGGATCCGTTTGAAAATTGAGCCATACTGTGTCAACTTCAAACGGATCCGTCCCCATTGACTTACATTGTAGGTCTGGACGGATCCGTTTGCCTCCGCACGGCCAGGCGGACACCCGAACGCTGCAAGCAGCGTTCAGGTGTCCGCCTGCTGAGCGGAGCGGAGGACAGACGGAGCCATACTGATGCATTCTGAGCGGATCCGTATCCACTCAGAATGCATTAGGGCTGGACGGATCAGTTCGGGGCCGCTTGTGAGAGCCTTCAAACGGAACTCACAAGCGGAGCCCCGAACGCAAGTGTGAAAGTAGCCTTAAATTATTACCTACAGTTTGTGGTTGGTTGTTAATCAATAAATCTGATCTCTTTTGAGAGAGTAGGTGATCTATAGTTTGGGTTGGGTCTAGTGTGACTATTGTTTCCCTATCTACTCTTAAGAGGGGAGCCATAGGATGTCTAATGGTAATAGACTTGATGAATGTGATAAGTGGTTGTAGGTTAGGCTACTTTATACAAATATGTTTTAATTGCTACATTTTGTTGGAAACAAAGGGGTTTTATGTGATTGGTGAATGCTCTAAAGTAATTTAACTTCTCTAATACGCGTGACGTACCGTTGGAGATTAGAGGTATCCATGTTGTGTCTCAGGTGATACTTGTGCAGTCTCAAGTTGCATTTACAATTAGCAGCAGTTTATTATGTTTTATTGATTCAGTGTTAGGATTGGACTTATTTCTGCTGTGTAACATGGTGGTATAAGATATAGCAAAGAACAATCAGTGGCATTTTCTTTGGCATATCATTAGAAACAGTCAAGTTTTGCTTCAAGATAATCATCTTGGTTTGTCTGTCAATCCGTCTTGCGGGGAGAAGAGTTTGGAAATGTATTACCAAAACTTTGATAGGCGACTAGTTTTACTTCATGGAGTAATAAGAAGACATAGTAGTATAGAGTAGCCTGCTCCTTTTAGAACGTGTTTGGTATGAGAATCCTAAGCCTACCCATTTTAATTGATTTTAAGAATTTTTGAATGCCTTGATTAAATCATAATGGAGAGTTTCTGTCCCTTACTCTATAAGTCACCATAGTTGATTGGACAAATGAAAATACACCACACTTGGCCCATAAAAATCCTAAGGCTAAGCTTTAAACTTCTGGGTCTCAAGTCAGCCATACATTTTAGATAGCTGTTGGGCCAGTGTTTGCTCATCTTACAGCAATCTCTTCCGTATGCACATGTGCATGCTTGGCTCAGCAGGGCATGCTTATGTTCTGAACAGAGAAATGGGAATAGTTCAATGTCAGATATGTTGAAATCCAATGTCAGATGTTTCGGGGGAGTCCATCATACACATTAGATGGCCTAAAATGGCGGGCTCGTTCAACATTTTTATGATGTCATACTGCTTAGGATCTAGCTACACTGTTCACGTGTGTAGAGCTATTACATCACTGTGGAATTTGAACTTTGCTGACACTAGTGCCATGGATTCCTTTGGTAAGATCCATGAAAGCTAGACAGGATGAGTTTTCAAGTGATGGAGGCAAATCCTGAAGGACCCCATATTAATGGTGCTTTGGTGGCAACAATAGTTCATATCGCACTGTACTTCTGCATAGTCAGGTTGTTACTTCCTACTTTTCTTTTGCTGGGGGCCTGGCAGAGACGGTTCCTTTTGTAACTACTAAAAATAAATGCACTTTTAGTGTAATGTTCTCTTGTTTCTTGACTTTAGGAAAATTTTGTGAAATCCTTTTTTATATGAGCTGGAGACGTCCCATACTGCAGTGCTAGCTATTAGTTTAGCAGTTGTGTGCCTGCTGCAGTGCTGAAAAAGGAGACAAAGTATAGGTCTGTTTTCTTACAGAGCTATGCATGATATTCCTGGCTTGGAAAGAAACAACTAGAGTGCTATTTGGCCGTAGGTTGGTACCAGTTTCCTCCATGATGTTTTACTTGAACAGTGCTGACATTTTAACAAATGCCATAGAAGTTCTCTGAAGTGGAGGAGTAACTGCATTTCGCTGCACAGTAAAATAGCTGTTTTGATCCAGTCGTCATGTTCCAGCAACTGAACTTAAACACATTACTCTTTGAAGAATAGTATTTTTGATTTCACACTCAATACATTTCAGGGGAGGGGGGGTGAAGCTTTAGAATTTGTTGGAATGAAATCAAATCTCCGCTGAACATTGTGTGAATTAAGGATTAGCGCTCGGTAATCAAATCTAACAGCTCATCCTGTTTGTTTTCTTTGTAGATTTTCTTCTTATTTTTTCTTAAAGATGACTTGTCACTAGATTTAATTGGATTTACAGGTTAAATAATACAGATGAGTCATCCAGGTACTGTCATCATGCCCAGTTGTAGAAGTCTCATCGTTATTCAATGGTAAATTGGGGCATCTACGTGACATGTTGTTGACTTGGTCTGCAGTGACTGGATTTAATTTGTGTATGCTCATCAGATTATTTTTCTGTTGATGTTGATCATCCCAATGCATCAAGAGCTCAAATGTTAAGAAAGGATTCTTGGGCCTCTTTGTCAGCCCTTAGTTATGCTGCACTTGGGCCCATAATACAGCGCACAGTATTATACCTTATTTCACATTCCATCATTTCAATGGGACAGTCTCTGCAACTGTCTTTTAGCGGTGAGGGATTACGGCTTCTTTCACACCAGTGCTATTGATTTTTCCTGTTCTACTTCATCATAGCGGCAGAACACGGAGATACTGGAATTGCCAGATCAGGCTCACAACTGAACCTAATGGCGCCAGATGGACTCTGTTGACTATAATGGGAAGTGTCATGTTTCCGTTAGGGAGTCCTTCATTTTACCAGACAAAATATTTCTACATGCTGCTGAATTGAGCCTGATGCAGATGTCAACTTAAGGCCCTGATGCACATAGGTGTATTGACGGCAAAACCCGCCATGGACAGCTGGTTTAGCTGCTAGTTTAATTTGTATACAGAGCAGTTGACTCTAACCTGAAAGATGTCAGGAAAGAGAAGGATCTGGCCAAATTTATGTTTTTGCCCGATTCTTTGGTTCTCCTGGGAGATAAGCTGCCGCTGGAAAGGTTTGGCAGCGGCTTTCTTCCCTCTCCCTACGTTCAGCCGAGCCTGGATTATAATATTTAGTGGGATTACGATGTATACACCTGATCAGTGCCTTGTGTTCTATTACCCGGCTACATTCTAAGGTAGAGTAGATAAGATATGCACTATATTGGGACATTTTGTGATGTTATCAATCCTGTTGTAAGAACTTCTGACATCACATTTTTCTCTAAATGATCTAGTAAAAAACATACCTTCTTATCTTGTTTGCTATGACCCAGCCAGGCCTGACTCTTTACTTTTCCACCTATAAACCTGCTTTGCAATGCTTGGATATGAGTGACATTCTCATTGTCAATCTTCGCTAGAAATTGTGAACCTATTAAATTACATAGACAGGATTTTACAGGCGCTCTAGATGAAATCATTACTCTTTTCAAATAACGTGGACACGTGTTCAGGTAATGGCAGTGTAGTCGGAACACAATGTTAATAAAGTAGCAGGATCTAATTGTTTGGTAATCAAACATTATGGCTTTCAGAAGTGTCCCTAGAAAACACAGATAAAATATAGTGTGCAGAACGTGCATGACAGATGACCTGGTGTTAAGAGATATAATTGCCTATATAGACTTCTGCTAGATCAAAGTACCAACCCAATAAATGATCTATTCAGAAAATAAGAGGGTATTATCAGTGGAATCTTAGTATATGGCCACATATTCATAATGTTACATTTTGTGATACATTGTAATATAAAGCGCCCTAAAGATGTATTTATCCTGACTATTCATCATTGCCTGAAATTAGTTTTTTTTGTGTCTTGTGAGTGTCTGTATTCAAAATGGAAGAGAGGTCAGTTTCCAGGCTAGGTACCAAGCAGTAGCTGTTTGCTGTATGGTGATGGACTTGTACAGCAGCAGAGAAATAGCTCAGCAATGACTTAATAGGGAAGACCTTTAGAGGCAGTTGGAATAGCAGCTAAGTACATTGTCCTGACTGATGGGACTACTATTTTTGTGTGAACATTGTGGTTATTACATCTATAATTAAAGTGCAGTACCGTGAACACAAATAGGTTTGTGAAAACTGCCAGTAAGATATTCTAAATGCAGAGGGACTTTTGTATATTGTCATTCACATGACAGCCACGTGAGTCAGTATCTTGGTCTACTGTGCAATACCATTCAAGAGTGACACAGGCTTCAGCTGCCACAGAGCACCCACCTCAAAGCAGAGCATTTCCATCCACATGGGTGTCATCCGTGCAGGGCTGGATGGTTTGAGGTGGCCATACGCATTAGAAAGTAGTAGGGTGATAGTTGACTAAACAATCGTATAGCGAATGATCATTTTACAGGCAGTCATACACATTTTAGACCTTTTGGTTGTTACTAAGTAAGCAGTCAGGATGTAGTCTTGACATAAGTACAGTGCGCATTGTAGTGCGTTTTTGTATAGGAGTTACTGTGTGACGTGTGTGTTATAAGACGACTAAACCATATAAGCAGAAAGTCCTCAGGACTGGAAAACCTTTTTCCCTAATGACAAATTTTGGGAGCCAACGGTCTACAAGATAAACATTTCCCTACAAAAGCTATATAACCAGCTTCTGCTCGGACCACTATTTCTGCCATTAAAATGTTTTCTAAGATGTCATTTTACCAGCGGTTCCTTATAAAATCAAAAATTTTAAAGATGTTTTCATGGTTGTATTTTTCAGGAGAGAAGCCATACAAATGCACATGGGAAGGTTGCGACTGGAGATTCGCTCGCTCAGATGAACTGACACGTCACTACAGAAAACACACAGGAGCCAAACCTTTTCAATGTGCAGTTTGCAACCGCAGCTTTTCCCGCTCTGACCACTTGGCTCTTCATATGAAAAGACATCAGAATTAATCTGGATTCTGCCAGAGGCTATTCTTTACTATGCAAAGTCCGCCCCCCCCCCCCCCCCCCTTACTGCCTCATCTCCGTAATAAATTTCAAACAGTGGTCACTCCCTAGTCAGGTGGTCACCACATATCAAACTCTCATCTCTGTTCTGATGTGGACTGGTCTGTTAAGGGGGAGGGAAAAAGACTGGAACAAAAACATTATGCGTGTCTTGTATTAAGCTACAGCATTATTGTCCCTTGAATTTTGATATTTTTTTCTTCTAATCCCCCTCCTCAAGTCTACAGTAATTGGCAGGTTTCATCTCAACATGCAATGCTGTAAGGCTGTTTAGCAATGTTTTGACCAAAGCACTGTCTTTACTGTTACAGTGTTTAGTAAATGAAATGAGGTCACAGATGACTGCACGCAAAGGACAAGCCATAATATATAAAATGAGAAAGCAAAAACTAATACTTGAGCATGCAACTGCAGGTTTCGTTTGTGTTATTTTTTATTTTTTTCCCTAATGTACAGTGTCATCTGTTTCCGTAATGTATGGGTATAGCCCTTCCTTGTCCATTGAATTTTTAATTTGAAAGCTAATTCCCCAAATATTTCAGAATGTAGCCTTAAGAATCCTGCACTGATGTCTTGAAACTAATTTTATTTATACATATATATATATATTAAAAATGTTTTTTGTTTTTTTTATATATACCAGTGTCTGTCTCATCCTGTTTAATAGCGTTTTTTTTTTTCACTTTTGTCAAACAGTTGGTGTTATAATATTGATATGTTTTGTAAGGTGGCAACAGGTGTTTGGTTCTTTTTTAGTTTTTTATTTAGTTTTTTAACAAGACATTTTTGCACTTGTTCTGTCATTTTGTAGGGGATTTCCTAACTTACAAACATACGTATATTTTAAAAAGCCAAAACACTAAAGCAAAAAAAAAAATATTCAGCATTCGTTAGGTGGTAATTTTTCTTTTGCAGCATTTATGTTAATGGACACGGTAATTTTTTAGAAATTACTATGCAGTTTACTTACCTATATTTGCAGTATCTTTAATAATTGTATTACTAAAATAGATTGGATGAAGGTTTCATGCAGCAGAAATTCTTGCGTTGACAGATAAATGTTCAAGAATAAAAAGAAAATAACATTAAACGGAAAGGGTTTCACTATAAAAAAATGCTGTATTTTCTTGTCTATTTATTTTTTTTGGTTCATGTTGTTTTTTTTTATTGTAAAATTGCTACTGTATTTTAGCTACTTTGAATAAATTAACATTATTGTAGTCTTTTAATTGTACTTTGACAACCTGTAAATACATTACAAATGTAAATAATTTTGTACAACACTTTGATTGTTTATACAAAAGATGTGCACATTTTTGTTGCTTTATTGCCTTGTATTTTTATATTTGCAGTTATAAAAAAAAAGGGACAAATGACTGTTTCCAGAAAAAATGAAAAATGTTCCTCATATGCATTGTCAATAATAAACTGAAGTGCCTAAAATGTACCATTAAGTTTTGTACTTATTTAATATGACTGCAACGTCTATGACAGGGATCAGAAACTTCCAGCACGCTAACTGTTGGGAAACTACAACTCCCAGCATGCTCCTTTCACTTCTGTATGAGTTCAGAGAACAGCCAAGCAAGAGTGCATAATTGGAGATGTAGTTTCACAACACCTGGCGTGCCGGAGGTTGCTGACCCCTTAGTCCATGATATATATTTTAAATGTGTTAACCTATACGTGGTTTAAATAAATACAAGTAAGTGACCCTGTTGCCAAAACTAGGTGTGCCAACGTATATTGTAGGCTAAAGAAAGGGCCAACTTAAATCAGTAACCCGGTACAAGCTCCCGCAAATGAGGCACAACTAAGGAAAAAGTGGAGTTCACACAGTACCCATATTATTGATAAATTAAATAAAATAAGATATACTATAAAAAAAAAGGGGGTAAGACACTATCCCGGCAATACACACACACACACACCAAAAAATATTGCATACATAAATAAATATATCATGTGCAAAAAATTTTGATAGTATAGTACAAATACATAAATCCTGTGAAACTTTTGTCTACAGGAATCATGAACATAAATCAAATCAAGGATATTGGCAATGGAGAGTATATAGGGTCATATCCCACTAAAATATTGGCCAAAAAATAGCAAGACTCACCTAAGTACGTGGTGCCATCCTGGTGTATATACACGTGTACTTAGGTGAGTAAGCACACACTTTGCTTGGAGAGTTCAGTTGTTTGGAAAGACCCCCCCCCCCCCCCCCACCCTGTCTACATAAGGTCTCGCAGCTGACAAAGCATAGCAGTGCAAAAACCAAGCCATTAGGAGGAAAGAACTGCCTGTAGAGGTCTGAGAACAGGATTATTTGGAGGCATAGACTTGGAGATGGGTACAAAAATAAAAAATTAAAAATTCTGCTGCACTGAAAGTTCCTAAGAGCATAATGGCCTCCATAATTCTTAAATAGAAGAAGTTTGAAACAGCCAGGACTCTTCCTACGGCTGACGGCCCCACCAAACTAAGTAATCGGGTGGAAAAGGCACTGGCAAGAGAGTTGACCAAGAACCCAATGGCCACTGGCCGAGTACCAATGATCCTGTGTGCAGATAGGAGAAACTTTCAGAAGGTCAGCCATCACCGCAGCAAACCACCAATCTGGGCGTTATGTCAGAGTGACCATAAATAAGCATATCCTCATTAAAGGACACCTGAAAGCCTGCATGGCGTTTGCAAAAAAGCACCTTAATGATTCAAACTGTGAGAAACAAGACTCACTGGTCTAATCACACAACATTTAAATTTCTGGCCTCAATTCTAATCATCATTTCTGGAGTAAACCAGGCTCTGCTCATCACTTGCCCGATACTATCCTTACAGTGAAGTATGGTGGTGGCAGCATCATGTTGTAGGGGTGTTTTTCAGCATCTGGGATAGGAAGACTAGACAGGATTGAGGTAAAGCTGAATGGAGAAAAGTACAGAGATATTCTTAATGAAAACCGGATGCAGAGTGCCCCAACAAGACTATGACCCTAAGCAAACAGCCAAGACAACACAGGAGTGGCTTAAGGCTGTATTAAACTGGCCAATATTTTGTCCGATAATCACTAACAAGTGTTCGCATGAAAGCTCCTTAGCGGTCATCTTGCAGTGTAATACTACTGCCGATTGCCAGATGAACTCTTCCCTCCTGACAAGCACTTGCTGATCTAATGCATGCTTTAGGGACAACTTAGTGAATGTCCTTGATGGAACCCAGTCGCATATCTCTGGAGAGACCTGAAACTGGCTGTCCACTAACAGTCCCGATCCAACCTGACAGATTGAGAGATCTGTAGAGAAGAATGGCAGAAAATTCCCAAATTTAGGTGTGCAAATCTTGTGGCATCATACCCCAAAAAGACTGGATGCTGTGATTGTTGTTAAAGGTGCTACAACTAAGTACTAAGTAAAGGGTCTGAATACTTGTGTCAACAATATTATTATTTTTTGGGTCATAATATGCCTGTGTGCATGAAGCTTAATTGTGGCATTCAAAGGCATGCTCTCTAGTTCTAATCAATATTCATTTCATAAAAGCATTTACCTATGTTGAAATGTTTTAGGTAGTGCTTAATCCGTATTTACATGAGGATTTTTCATTTTAGTTTAACAAGTAGTTTGATGTGTAGGTAGACTTCTCTGAAAAGGCTAAATGATCATATCATAATCATAACAAAATGCAAAATTTTATATTGTATTTTTTAAATATACAATATTTGTACTGTAATATTGTTCTTATAGTACAACGTCTAGTTCACCTCAATATATAGGATGAGTCTAAGGCGAAGGACAGCATTGATAATACCAATGAAAAGAAGTGCAAGTCCAGCATCTAATGTAGTTATAAAAATCTTAAATATTTATTGAGATCCATTAAAAATATCCATGTGCAGACCGGATGTAAACCGCTTACACATGTCAAGCTGCAAGTCAAACCTTACTCATAGCATCATGACTAAGGGCTGACTTGCAGCCTGAAATGCATAAGCATAAGATTTTACCTACATTAGATGCTGGGCTTGCACTTCTTTCTATTAATATTCCTATGTACAGGTCCTTCTAAAAAAATTAGCATATTGTGATAAAGTTCATTATTTTCTGTAATGTACTGATAAACATTAGACTTTCATATATTTTAGATTCATTACACACAACTGAAGTAGTTCAAGCCTTTTATTGTTTTAATATTGATGATTTTGGCATACAGCTCATGAAAACCCCAAATTCCTATCTCAAAAAATTAGAATATCATGAAAAGGTTCTCTAAACGAGCTATTAACCTAATCATCTGAATCAACTAATTAACTCTAAACACCTGCAAAAGATTCCTGAGGCTTTTAAAAACTCCCAGCCTGGTTAATTACTCAAAACCGCAATCATGGGTAAGACTGCCGACCTGACTGCTGTCCAGAAGGCCATCATTGACACCCTCAAGCAAGAGGGTAAGACACAGAAAGAAATTTCTGAACGAATAGGCTGTTCCCAGAGTGCTGTATCAAGGCACCTCAGTGGGAAGTCTGTGGGAAGGAAAAAGTGTGGCAGAAAACGCTGCACAACGAGAAGAGGTGACCGGACCCTGAGGAAGATTGTGGAGAAGGACTGATTCCAGACCTTGGGTGACCTGCGGAAGCAGTGGACTGAGTCTGGAGTAGAAACATCCAGAGCCACCGTGTACAGGCGTGTGCAGGAAATGGGCTACAGGTGCCGCATTCCCCAGGTCAAGCCACTTTTGAACCAGAAACAGCGGCAGAAGCGCCTGACCTGGGCTACAGAGAAGCAGCACTGGACTGTTGCTCAGTGGTCCAAAGTACTTTTTTCGGATGAAAGCAAATTTTGCATGTCATTCGGAAATCAAGGTGCCAGAGTCTGGAGGAAGACTGGGGAGAGGGAAATGCCAAAATGCCTGAAGTCCAGTGTCAAGTACCCACAGTCAGTGATGGTCTGGGGTGCCATGTCAGCTGCTGGTGTTGGTCCACTGTGTTTTATCAAGGGCAGGGTCAATGCAGCTAGCTATCAGGAGATTTTGGAGCACTTCATGCTTCCATCTGCTGAAAAGCTTTATGGAGATGAAGATTTCATTTTTTAGCACAACCTGGCACCTGCTCACAGTGCCAAAACCACTGGTAAATGGTTTACTGACCATGGTATTACTGTGCTCAATTGGCCTGCCAACTCTCCTGACCTGAACCCCATAGAGAATCTGTGGGATATTGGGAAGAGAAAGTTGAGAGATGCAAGACCCAACACTCTGGATGAGCTTAAGGCCGCTATCGAAGCATCCTGGGCCTCCATAACACCTCAGCAGTGCCACAGGCTGATTGCCTCCATGCCACGCCGCATTGAAGCAGTCATTTCTGCAAAAGGATTCCCGACCAAGTATTGAGTGCATAACTGAACATAATTATTTGAAGGTTGACTTTTTTTGTATTAAAAACACTTTTCTTTTATTGGTCGGATGAAATATGCTAATTTTTTTAGATAGGAATTTTGGGTTTTCATGAGCTGTTTGCCAAAATCATCAATATTAAAACAATAAAAGGCTTGAACTACTTCAGTTGTGTGTAATGAATCTAAAATATATGAAAGTCTAATGTTTATCAGTACATTACAGAAAATAATGAACTTTATCACAATATGCTAATTTTTTTAGAAGGACCTGTATATGCGTGTATTAGTCAGTTACCAGCATAGCTATAGTAAGGCCAGCTCCAGATGTGGCTGTTAATTTCTTACTCTTGTTAGCCATATGCAACAAATCTTTGGGAAATTCTGCAAATATCATATGTGTATTTCATTGTGGATTTAACAGATTTGCCTCCGACAACCCCTTGAATTGCAAAGGGTAAAATCGACTGTGAAAATCTGTGCAATGTCCTCTATAGAATTGGCATGCTGCTGAATTGAACATCCATTGCCTGCTCTGATTTCCATGCAGAAATTTTCATGTCAATGTGGATTTTAAAACCCCATGCCCCTGCTGCAGATTTGCTTTATGGAATCCACCTACAAAACTACAGCAAATCCGCCATGTCTAGAGTTGTCCTTGGGTTACATATGGAGAAGAAAGCTGCAGTATAGACATGTGGTTTGTGTTCTTGTTTTGTTACAAGTGCAAGTGTGATTTGAAGTAGAAACCATGCTCGGAAAATGTCTTTAGAACTGCCTGTAGAAACTTAATATTACATACAATTTCAGGTTTGAGTCATTTAGGAAGTCCTAAGAAATGGAATGTGTCCTAAAAAAGAGGTGTAGACAGTAGACAAGTCATTATCATTGTATCTCATATCAACATAAGCTATACATGGTTGCTCGATTACAGTCTACATGGTATGAAAAAACTTATGAATGACGAGGAAGATGGAGCGCATACCAAATACAATGGACATGCATAGTTAAAGGGCATCTGTCACCACATACCACTATGTCAAACAGTCGACAGCTGTCCATTATGTCTCTGGCATCTCCATGTGTTCCAGTCAATCCTCCCCAAAAAATATTTTTTATTACATGCAAATTACCCCCTAGGTGCAAAAAGGACAGTGCCGTTGCACCCAGAGGCTCCCCTCCCTGTCTTTTATGCCACTCCCCCACTGCTGTGATGGACAGGCCAGGCTGTCCCTGAAGTCTATCGGGATTGCGTTCTGTACATGCGCAGTACAGGGATGGAGACTGACAATCTGCCCGGCCGTCCGCATCTCTTTACTGCTCATGTATAGAATGCGATCCCGCAAGACTTCAAGGACTGCTTGGCCTGTCCATCACAGCTGTGGGGGGTGCGGCATAGTAGACAAGGAGGGGAGCCTCTGGGAGCAATGAACTCTAATGGCACCACCCTTTTGGCACAAGTCTTTTTTCAGAGGATTGACAGACCATATGGGGATCCCAGAGACATCATGGGACTCTGCCTACATGTGTGGATGGACTGCTGCTGACTGTTGGACATAGTGGTATGTGGTGACAGATACCCTTTAAATACTTGTATTACAGGATTTGAGAAGTGTACTATTGTTTTAATACAGTGAAAATGTTGACTCATTTATCAAATTCAGCATAACACACTATTAGTGCGTACATATAAAACCATATGATATGCAGCAGTTTACTAATGATATAATATTATAATACAGAGGAATCTAAACAAACTTTTCCCTTCTTGACTTCATCCTATTATTGTCCTCCTTACCTTAAAGGGGTTGTCCTCTGAAAAAAAAATGTCTACAGTTTTCAAATCAGCACCTTGATCTGAATACTATTGTAATTGCATGTAATTAGAAATGTAGTATAGCCACTGAATTATTCAATAAAATGTATCTGTATAGCGCCACCTGCTGTGTGTTCCTTTTTTAATTTCTTTGACCTGCTCACTGAGATGGCCACACATGTTCAGTTTCATCCTTCAACTGCTTCCTGAGCTGTAATAGGGAGAGAGCTGCAGCAGAAAAGACATTTCCTGTGAGCTGCCAGCAGTGTTGGACTGGGGTACCTTGGGCCCTCCAGTAAAATTTATTGTGGGGGCCCACCGTACAGATACTTTCAAATATAATAAATATTTAAACAAGTTTGAGGTGCTGTAGATTGAATATATGTATATAGTGCAGTAAGTGTACTGTGTTATGTGCCACTTGTGCAAGGGGTGGGAGACTAGGGGCCCACCGGGGGATTTCCCTGTACTCCTGTGGGTCAGTCCGAGCCTGGCTGCCAGCTTGATATAAATCTAGCAGAGCAATGACTGGGGATATCTCTGGACCCATGTGAGGTACGGGGCTGGTTCTAGCTTTGTTAGAAAGAGGTTATCTTGTACTATGTGACTGATTTTCATTTTTTACATTTGTCATGGGATAACCTATTTAATTTTGAATGATATATTATTTAGGAAGTTTTATGGTTGGCTCTTTGCAGGTTAGGGTGACAGGTACTGTAGTACGAGTGATTTCAAAGATTGCTGTAGACTTCATGGTGTTCTTTGCTGACTGGATGAATTGTCTCCTCTGTGGGGAATCTCTTTTGATCAACCCAGTCAAATGCATACAAAACAGACTGTTTTTGTGTAAATGAAAACCCCCTAAATCTTCTGTTTACACATTTCATGGGGACTTTTACATGGACAGTGTAAAAATGCTAAACCTGCAAGTCTTCTATTGATGACTACTTATCTGATAAGTCATCTTCTAAAATCCTAAGGAAAAGGTTAAGTTTGTAGGCACACATGATACTAAACAACACAGTAATATGTCACAGAGGGAAAAGCGTCATTTCTGTCATGTCCTCCAACAGTCGTAACCGCCTTTACATGGCTGTAGATTGATCTCTTTCACTGTTTTTGTATTTCAGAGAAATTTTTGATGTTAGCTTTGGCTTCTGATATACTACTGCGTCCAGTGGTGTGACTCTCAATGAGGAGAGGACCACACATCTGACGCTGCCCAATCAGCACAGATAGCATTAGGCCTCTGGTTCATTCCTTGTTCAGAATCATGGCCCCTTGACGGTGCTTGACTTAATTAACATACAGTATGAGGAATTGAAGCTACTGGGACTGAATGCTCGGGAATGGGAGCCTAAGAAAAAAAACAGGGGTAGCAGGTAAAGGTTGCTGACGTTGTTGGAGGATGTGAAAGGTTCTCGTTAACTACGTCGATTTCTGCAGGAGTAGCTGACAATGTAATGTCAATGGGGGCCTCCTAAGTATCTCCTTATCTCCTCTCACCAGTGAAATAAACTTCAGGTTGGTGGAGCTGAACCTGCATGTTTATGGTGGAGGTGGTGGGTTTTTTGCCAAACACTTGCTATCCGGTGTATGGCCATGTTGACCTGTTACATGTACGCTTGGCAGATGAAGGCATTTGTGTTGGTCCCATGTTCATATGTGTCCGTATTTCAGAGAAAAAAATAAGTTCTAATATATGCAAATGAGCTTCTAGGAGCAATGCAAATGAGCTTCTAGGAGCAATGGGGGTGTTGCCATTATACCTTGAGCCTCTGCTCTCTCTGCACCTGCCGTGCCCTTTCCATTATGATCGTCAGGACCAGGCATGATCACATTTATACTGTCTGGCGCTGTCAATCAAAGTGTAGAGGGCACAGCAATTGCAGAGAGAGCTAAGCCTCTAGGTGTAACGGCAACGCCCGCGTTGCTCCTAGAGGCTCATTTGCATATATTAAAACATCTTTCTTCTCAGCAATGCGGGCACATATGAACATGCAACAGGTTAGACAGTTACAAATCTGCTTACAGATGCCCTTTAAATTAAGCATGATGTGGGTGTTATTTTGGTATTTTGCTCTGTAGACTTTTTAATATGCCCTAAAAATAGATGTACATAATATGAAACAGCTTCTTTACACGCTACAAAGAAACCCAACATGTTTAGAAAATTTCAGGCATTTACACACAGTTTTAAACACACAAAGAAAAACTGTGTGAACCCTGCCCCACAACACATTCACAACAGTACCCCATTATCCCTTCCTAAAATTTAGCTCAGAAGCTGATCACAAACCATACACTTTGAGTGCTGGCTGTTTAATACAGCTAATAAAAGCCTGCAGTGGTTGCGATCAAACAGAACTTTAATCCTGGCCATCTAAAGCTGGATTTACACATCTCGAATATTAGGCCGATTATTGGGAATGAATGTTCCTATGAACACTCGTACAAAATTATCTGCCCATGTAAGCGTGCTGCAGATCACCCGAAGAATGAGTGACATGCTCCTTCATCGCGTGAAATGATTGCTGGTGCGGAGGCCTGAATTATCATTTCCAGGCAGCAGATTGTGCTTTCTAACCAGCACTCTACTGCCCAAGAACAATGATTTAGTATGGGGACGAGCGATAGCAGCAGCTATCACTAGTCCTCATACTGTGGAGGTGATCGCTACCTGTAAATACAGGGCTTTACCTTCACTTAACAAGCAGCCAACTGTCAGGAAAGAATGCTTCCTTCCCAAAAATCTGCTGCTCTTCATCCGGTGTAAATGCACCTTAACCCCTCAGATGCTACAGTCAATAGCGTCTGTAACATCTGACATCTGATTCTCCTCGCAAGACAATCTAAGGGGGTCAATCAGTTTTCATGGACCTATTGTCATCACAAATACACAATATACTGATATTATGAATTGAAAAAAATATTCTGCCTCTCCCTTTCCCATATATAATATAAAGAAATTTAATTAAAAAAATCAGAAAAAGTATGAACCCTCAAAATATAAAAAATTGAGTGCTCAATGGATGGCACTGTTGTACACGGTGTAATTGGATCATAAATGTACTGTACAACTTGTAAATGAATCAGAAATTAATGTGCTTGCTCTGGTTGTGGGGTCATCAAGGCCAACGGTGGAGCTCTATCCCAAACAGTATAGACAAGTTGACTCCATAGAGAATGAAGGATAGCACTCACCAATATAGTCAACTTTTCCTTTATTACTCACAAGGAGGTAAACAACAGGATAAGGGTGCAAGACACCACACATTCATCACAAACAGCGAATATGCTTCCTCAGGCGTCTGACGTCAGATGCCTGAGGAAGCATATTCTCCGCTCTCCCACTGATACACCTCTCCCACAGAACTGTCCTTCCTGGACATTGGTGACAGGCAGGCAGGGGCAGATTGTCCATAGACCCTACAGGGAAATTTCCCAGTGGGACGGATCCCAGGGAGCTGCCCAAGCCCTCCTCATGTCTGCTGGCAGATGGGGATCTGATGCTCTCAGCATTAATCCCTTAAGGACCATTGCCGTACATGTACGTCACAGCTGGACCTGACTTATGGACCAGTGACGTACATGTAGGCAGGCTTTTCGGGAGGGTGCAGGAGCTGCACCCGCACAATCAGTAGCAGGCGTCTGGCAGTCACTGACAGCTGGACCCCTGTTGCATACGCCGGCATCGGTGAGAACACAGATGCCAGCATATTAACCCCTTGTATGCCACGGTCAAAGCTGACTGCAGCATGCACGGGGTTTGTGGAGGGCACGCGTGTCCGATGGCTGAGAAGCCAGCCCGATGCCTTCCATAGGCATCGGGGCTTGCCTTCTACGGAAGCCTGTGAGATCCAGCCCCTTAGGCTGATTCTCACAGGCAGGCTGTAAGCATACAAGCTGACAGCCAATGCATTACAATACACAATGTATTGTAATGCATTGCAGAGAGGATCAGACCCCCAGAAGTTGAAGTCCTAAAGTGGGACAAAAATAAAAAGTAAAAAAAACTCTTTTCCATAATAAAAAAATAAATTAAAGGGAACCTGTCTCCTCCAACAAACATCCCAAGCCAGCTGCAGTACCTTAGAGTAGCCAGCAGCATGTTTGTAACGATAATTTTCTTTCTGCAGGCAGATGAAGCAAAAGCTGTAAAAATGATTTTTAATCCCCTGCCGGCGCCCTTCTCTAGTCCGGCTTGAACTCATAGGGGCAGCGGCGTCCTTGCTTCAAGTCACGGTAACCATGCCCCCTTCCCTGCCCCTTCACTGTGACTGACAGCCGGCAGTTCGGCAAAGCCAGCCGAACTGTCGTACATAAGCGCTGTCAGTCACAGCGAAGGGGCAGTAAAGGGGGCATGGTTACCGTGACTTGAAGCAAGGAGGCCGCTGCCTCCGTGAGTTCAAGCCTGACTAGAGTTTGTTGGAGGTGACAGGTTCCCTTTAAACACATAAATTTAGAAAAAAAATTTGAAAAACAGACATATTTGGTATCTCAGCATCTGTAACGACTGGCTCTATAAAAATATCACATGAACTAAAAAAATTTAATAAGCCATTTTTTGTCACCTTACATCACTAAAAATGCAACACCAAGCGATCAAAAAGGCGTATGCCCCTTAAAATAGTACCAATCTAACCATCACCTCATCCCGCAAAAAAAGCTCCTACCTAAGACAATCGTCCCAAAAAAAAAAATGTCTCTGAGACACTAAAACATTATTATTTTTTGTTTCAAAAATGATATTATTGTTTAAAACTTAAACAAATAAAAAAATGTATACATTAGGTATTGCCACTTCCGCAACGACCTGCTCTATAAAAATACCACATGAGCTAACCCCTCAGGTGAACATGGTAAAAAATAAAAATAAAAACTGTGCCAAAAAACTGTGCCAAAAAACTGTTTTTTGTCACCTTACATCACAAAAAGTGTAATAGCAAGCGATGAAAAAGTCATATGCACTCTAAAATAGTAACAATCAAACCGTCATCTCATCCCGTAAAAATGATACCCTACCTAAGACAATCGCCCAAAAAATAAAAAAACATGATTTTATTTTTTTTTTCAAAAATGATATTATTGTGTAAAACTTAAATAAATTAAAAAAGTATACATATTAGGTATTGCCACGCTGTAACGACCTGCTCCATAAAAATATCACATGACCTAACCCCTCAGGTGAACACCGTAAAAAAATAAAAATAAAAACGGTGTCAAAAAAGCAATTTTGTGTCACCTTACATTACAAAAAGTGTAATACCAAGCGATCCAAAAGTCATATGCACCCCAAAAAGTACCAATCAAACTGTCATCTCATCCTGCAAAAAATGAGCCCCTACTTAGGACAACCATAAAACTATGGCTTTGAGAATATAGAGACACAAAAAAATATTTTTTTTCAAAAATGCTTTATTATGTAAAACCTAAAGAAACAACCCAAAAAGTAGTCGTATTGTTGCGTCCGTAACAACCAGCTCTATAAAAATACCACATGACCTGACCTGTCAGATGAACGTTGTAAATAACAAAAAATAAAAACAGTGCCAAAACAGCTATTTTTTGTTACCTTACCTCGCAAAAAGTGTAATATAGAGGAACCAAAAATCATATGTACCCTAAAATAGTACCAAAACTGCCACCTTATCCCGTAGTTTCCAAAATGGGGTCACTTTTTTAGAGTTTCTACTCTACGGGTGCATCAGGGGGTCTTCAAATGTGACATGGCAACATAAAATTATCCCAGTGAAATCTGCCCTCCAAAAAACATATTGCGTTCCTTTCCTTCTGCTCCCTGCCATGTGCCCGTACAGCAGTTTACGACCACATATGGGGTGTTTATGTAAACTACAGAATCAGGGTAATAAATAGTGAGTATTGTTTGGCTGCTAACCCTTGCTTTGTTACTGGAAAAAATGGATTCAAATGGAAAAATCTGCAAAAAAAGTGAAATTCTGAAATGTAAGCCTCACAAAGGGACTTCAGACCTGAACTGGTCCTTAAAAAGTGGGTTTTGGAAATTTTCTGAAAAATTTCAAGATTAGCTTGTACAAGATTTTTGTACCAGGGCCACATTAAGTTCTCAGCCCGCCCCTGCAGGCAAAAAGCTTGCCTTTCCCTGCTAGTGTAGGCTCACAACGGTTGTCAAGGATTCAGTAGAACATAGTCTATTGCATGGGATATTGACCATTGTATATAATCAATACTATGGCACCACTCTGGATTTTCTTTGACGCATTTACATTATTATTTTACTTTTCTATAATGAGAAAACTATTTAGTAAATCATTAGCGCCTTATCAAGTCAACTGTTTTTAATACCAGGGTCAATTTAGCTTTTACCTGGAGGCAACAATGTAGCTTGTCTTCAAATTCTCAAAAAATACAGGACCTAGTGGTAAGTACTTCTATACAATGTTGAAGGTATAGTTATCACAGTTTAAGAATGTTAATGTAAAAATCAGTATTTTAATTCCTGGTGACTGATTGCACACAATTGGTGTGACATGGAAAACAAAGCCAGCTTCCCTTACTTAACATCTTGGCTGCTGTAGATATCATATCTCCAAATGACTCTATTAATGATTTACCAAGCCATTGGAATCTAGACATATAATAAAATGAAGAAAAAACCATGCCAGTAACAGCATTAAGCTGTGTCCCCAATAGCACACTGAAACATAAAAAAGAACATGTTGATGCTTCATTTCTATCTACTCCTGACACCCGGGCTAGGCAAAAAGTACTCAGCAGTCCTGGCTCGGAACTCACAACAGCTATTAATTTGCTGTGAAGAACACACCCTGGCATAAAAGGTTTGGGAAATAAAGCATCCAGGTTGAACACCAGATTTTTTAGCTCATCACCAATCTTTCTGACAATGTTTTTGCCCTAGTGTTAGAAAAAGGTGGAACTTCAGTTTTTTCTGGAAGACCTGACTTGGCATGGTTTAGTTTTGAGCTCTTTGCACCTCATGCACAGTGTGTCATTAAAAAATCAGTTGTCCAAGATTAGAAAGACATGGTTGCCTTCTTCACAAAACAGCACCACAAGTGTTCATAGGTTTGTCTGGTATTGCACTTCAGCTCTATTCACTTCAATGGAGCCCAACCATCTGTTTTGCAAAGTGCTGTAGTCGAGCAAGACAATTATTGTTGCATCTATGGTTGTCCTTCAGTTTTAAAAGCAATCTTAACCAATTTCTCACTTAAAGTTTAATAGTCTAGCCTTTATTGGGCAGACTAGATGGGCCAAATGGTTCTTATCTGCCGAAACATTCTATGTTTCCATGTTTCTTTGAAGAAAATGATAGCTGCATAAATGTGAGATGGAAGGATAGGAGTTGAATTGTTTTATAAATATACGTTGAGTGGTTAATATCCATCTCACCATCTCACATCTATCCATCCTCTATCCAGTGATCTATCCCATATCTAAGACATCATCAAAAGGAGAATGTCCCACGGTGCAAAAACCACCCAATGGTTTGGTTAAGATCCAGAGTTTTATTAGGCAACGTGTTTCGGGGATAGAAAATCCCTTCTTCAGGTACAAATTACTTGCTTTCAAAAATAAAAATGTTCATAGTTTATTTTTTATCAATTTATAAAATGCAATTAACAAAATGAAAAGAGAAATGTAAATCAAATCAATATTTGATGTGATCACCCTTTGCCTTCTAAACAAGGTTAGTTCTTCTCGGAGCACTTGCTCACTGGTTTTAGAGGAACTTGTCAGGGGGGCTGTTTCTGACATCCTGTCGAACTCACCACAGATTTTCAACAGATTTAGGCTAACTCAAATCCTTCTATCTCTTCATGTAATCCCAGACTAGTTTCTGTAGGGGTCATATAATCTCTTCCAGGACTCCTTGTTCTTCTTTACACTGAGTTATTAATGACATTGGCTATCATGATGGTATTGCATGATGGATAAGTGTCTGCCTATATTTCTTAGCATTTAGGACTCCATTAATCCCAATGCATATGCATTTCGCACAGTACTGTATATACAGTTGTGTTCAAAATTATTCAACCTCCAATGCTATAAAAGGTTTTAGGGAATTTAGTGTACATTTGTAATTGTGTTCAGAATGAAATCTTACAAGGACTTTTTAAAGAACCAAATGCAACTAAAATGACATCAATTGTTTTTGTAATACAGTATTAAATGTTTTTTTTTGTGATTTCTTCATTGACACAATTATTAAACCCCTTAAAGACTACCACTCTTTAGAACAGAGGTTCATTCAAGTGTTTTCGATCAGGTATTGAAAACACCTGTGGATGTCAAGGATCAGCAATCAAGCATAATAAGCACCAATTAGGCAGATTTAAAAGGACTGTGATACTCAGCTCCTTCTAGACATTTACTGGTGTGTTTACAAACATGGTGAAGTCAAGAGAATAGTCCAGGAAGACAAGAGAAGAGGTGATTTCTCTTCGCAGGAAGGGCAATGGCTATAAGAAGATTGCAAAAATGTTAAACATACCAAGAGACACCATAGGAAGCATCATTCGCAAATTCAAGGCAAAGGGCACTGTTGAAACGCTACCTGGTCGTGGCAGAAAGAAGATGCTGACTTCGACTGCTGGGCGCTACCTGAAGCGCAAAGTGGAGAAAAGTCCCTGTGTGACTGCTGAGGAACTGAAAAAAGATTTGTCAGATGTGGGTACTGAAGTTTCAGCTCAGACAATAAGGGCGCACACTGCGTAATGAAGGCCTCCATGCCAGAACTCCCAGGCGCACCCCCTTGCTGTCTCCAAAGAATAAGAAGAGTCGACTGCAGTATGCCAAAAGTCATGTGGACAAACCACAAAAGTTTTGGGATAGTGTTCTGTGGACTGATGAAACAAAATTAAAACTGTTTGGGCCCATGGATCAACGCTATGTTTGGAGGAGGAAGAACAAGGCCTATGAAGAAAAGAACACATCATGCTTTGGGGCTGTTTTGCTTCTACAGGTACAGGGAAGCTTCAGCGTGTGCAAGGTACCATGAATTCTCTTCAGTACCAGGAGATATTGGATGAAAATGTGATGCAGTCCGTCACAAACCTGAGGCTTGGGAGACGTGTGACATTTCAACAGGACAATGATCCCAAGCATACCTCCAAGTCCACTAGAGCATGGTTGCAGATTAAAGGCTGGAACATTTTGAAGTGGCCATCGCAGTCACCAGACTTAAATCCGATTGAGAACCTCTGGTGGGACTTAAAGAAAGCAGTTGCAGCGCGCAAGCCTAAGAATGTGACTGAACTGGAGGCTTTTGCCCATGAAGAATGGGCGAAGATACCCGTAGATCGCTGCAAGACACTTGTGTCAAGCTATGCTTCACGTTTAAAAGCTGTTATAACTGGAAAAGGATTTTGTACTAAGTACTAAGATTGAATGTCACTTGGGGGTTGAATAAAACTGATAATGATGTGAGCACAGAAAATACATTTGTGGTTATTTCATTATAAATGTTATGTTATATTTGTCTGACTTACAAGTGCCTCTTTGATTTAATTGTAAACAAGATGACTGAAATGATCAAAATCAATGTCAAACTGGCCAAAACACTCAATTTCAGTGGGGGTTGAATAATTTTGAACACAACTGTATTACAACATGAAATTAATAGTGCAAATAATGAACTTGATTTGAATTTTTTCCATGTGAATATTTCCCTAGGTTCGTACATGAGGTACATGAGGTGGGTAAACAGTTTGAAGGTTTTCTAAGAGATGCTATCTTTGAGCATCTCAACGGAAATAAGCAAATAACGCCATATCAGCATGGCTTTGTGAGGGATCGGTCATGCCAAACTAATCTAATCAGTTTCTATGAGGAGGTAAGTTCTAGACTTGACAGTGGCGAATCAATGGATGTCGTATATCTGGACTTCTCCAAAGCATTTGACACTGTACCACATAAAAGGTTAGTATATAAAATGAGAATGCTCGGACTGGGAGAAAATGTCTGTATGTGGGTAAATAACTGGCTCAGTGATAGAAAACAGAGGGTGGTTATTAACAGTACACACTCAGATTGGATTACTGTTACTAGTGGGGTACCTCAGGGGTCAGTATTGGGCCCTATTCTCTTCAATATATTTATTAATGATCTTGTTAGAAGGCTTGCATAGTAAAATATGAATTTTCGCAGATGATACTAAACTGTGTAAAGTAATTGACACGGAAGAGGACAGTATACTGCTACAGAGGGATCTGGATAGATTAGAGGCAGAGAAGTGGCAGATGAGGTTTAACACTGACAAATGTAAGGTTATGCACATGGGAAGGAATGATGCAAGTCACCCGTACATACTAAATGGTAAAACACTCGGTAACACTGACATGGAAAAGGATCTAGGAATTGTAATAAACAACAAACTAAGCTGCAAAAACCAGTGTCAGGCAGCTGCTGTCAAGGCCAATAAGATAATGGGTTGCATCAAAAGGGGCATAGATGCCCGTGATGAGAACATAGTCCTACCACTTTACAAATCACTGGTCAGACCACACATGGAGTACTGTGTACAGTTCTGGGCTCCAGTGAACAAAGCAGACATAGCAGAGCTGGAGGGGGTCCAGAGGAGGGCAACTAAAGTAATAAGTGGAATGGGGCAACTACAGTACCCTGAAAGATTATCAAAATTATTGTTATTCACTTTAGAAAAAAGACAACTGAGGGGAGATCTAATAGCTACGTATAAATATATCAGGAGTCAGTACAGAGATCTATCCCGTCATCTATTTATTCCCAGGACTGTGACTGTGATGAGGGGACATCCTCTGCGTCTGGAGAAAAGAAGGTTTGTACACAAACATAGAAAAGGATTCTTTACGGTAAGAGCAGTGAGACTATGGAACTCTCTGCCTGAGGAGGTGGTGATGGTGAGTACAATAAAGGAATTCAAGAGGGGCCTGGATGTATTTCTGGAGTGTAATAATATTACAGGCTATAGCTACTAGAGAGGGGTCGTTGATCCAGGGAGTTATTCTGATTGCCTGATTGGAGTCGGGAAGGAATTTTTTTATTCCCCTAAAGTGGTGAAAATTGGCTTCTACCTCACAGGTTTTTTTTTTTTTTTGCTTTCCTCTGGATCAACTTGCAGGATGACAGGCCGAACTGGATGGACAAATGTCTTTTTTCGGCCTTATGTACTATGTTACTATGTTACATGCCAGGAATGTTAGCAAATTCAGGATTTAACCATGGATTCTGTGTGAGCATCCTATGTCTGTGAACATGGCTTTGCCTATAAGATTTTACGCCATATATATTTTCTCTTGCAATGTCACCCTATGAAAAGTGCATTAGAATATTCCTGAAGCATGAACAGAACATAATCATAATGCTATGTGGATAAAATATTATTTCTATATAAAATATTATATACATCTATTCAAGTGTGTATCAGAATCAGATATTGAAATACATTCATGTCCTAATGCATTATGCCAGATCATGAGTTCTAGTGATAAGATATGAATTGACCCTTTGTGTATGACTCATTTATGCATGCTTAAGCACACAGCAATTGCCATGTGACTAGGCAGTAATCTATTTAGGGATGCCCTATGAGTTCTGCATGTCATATTGAGTTATAGGCCACTGCATTTTAGGTCCCTACTGCTACAGAACATGATTTAGAACATGTAAATTGCACATATTGCATAGCATGTATTTATTTATTTAGTTTTAACAATTTTTTGCACTTGTAATATCCCCAAAAATTAACAAAGATGCTATGTGCTTAAAAATTGTTAGAAAAGACTTCAGCTGTGGCCAGCAATGCACAAAGTTGTCAGATACAGATGTAAATAAATGCTGTCAAGGTGTCGGCAAGAACAGCCATGCAGGATACCAGGTTTAAAGTACAAAATAAGTCAACATAGGACAGATATTAATCTGATTTCAAAGGACACAGGCGTAAAACTCACTAATATAAGGTAAGAACTAGTGTCAAACTGTTATAACTGGTATCATACTGGTACCAATAGAATGATGGTTGTGATTGATAAGACAGGTAGTATGAACTTTGGGGGTAGCACCTGACATCATAGTCTTCCACGTCCTCTGAGAATACAGCCAGAGCCTGGTTGAACAGCACTTTTTTACACCATGGTAAATAAACGCAGCAATCAGATATTACATTATGAACAGAATTTTAAAGCAATGTGGGGAAATCTATTGAGACCCTTTATAAATCGAAATTGTCTTCTATATATGAGTCCTATATTTTGTTTTGTTTCATTAATACATTATATTTTTAATTTCATTATTTTTGGGGAGAAAATAGTTCTTCATATGTACCTGTATATACAGATAAGGTTTTTAGTCTCTATTGACCCCTGTGGGGGAAACAATTGACAATCAATGGGACATGGCGCGGAGAGTGAATACAAGAGTGGTGCTTGAAAGTTTGTGAACTCTTCATAATTTTCTATATTTCTGCATAATTCTGACATAAAACCATATAAGATCTTAACACAAGTCCTAAAAGTAGATAAAGATAAATAAATCTAACAAATGAGTCAAAAATATTAGATCTGACTATTTATTTATTGAGCAAAATGATCCAATATCACATTTCTATAAGTGGAAGACAAATGTGATCCTTTGGGAATAGCAGATAATTTTAAAATTAAACTAGAATAGGGTGTTTTCAATCAATGGGATGACAATCATGTGTGAGTGAGTGACCCACTTTATTTAATGAACAGGGATCTCAGGGTACTTTCACACTTGTGGCAGAGGATTCCGGCAGGCAGTTCCGTCGCCGGATCTAGCAATCTGGACGCAAACAGATGCATTTTTTAGATGGATCCGGAAGCGGATCCATCTCACAAATACATTGCAAAACCAGATCTGTCTTTTTGGTTGTCATCTGGTATTTATTTTTTTCACAGATTTAATGGTCTGCGCATGCACGGACAGAAAGAACGGATACGTTTTGCCGGAACACTTGGGGCTGGATCCGGCATTTATGCATTTCAATGGAAATTAATGCTGGATCCGGCATTCCGGCAAGTATTCAGGATTTTTGGCCGGAGAGAAAACTGCAGCATGCTGTGGTATTTTCTCCGGCCAAAAAACGTAAGAGGGACTGAACTGATGCACACTGAATGGAATGCTCTCCATTCAGAATGCATTTGGATAAAAATGATCAGTTTTTTTTTCTGGTATAGAGCCCCTAGGACGGAACTCAATACCGGGAAATAAAAAACGCTAGTGTGAAAGTACCCTTACAAAGTCCTAATATCCAATATCACATTTCTTCAAGTGGCAGATGTATGTTAACGTTTTGTTTTCAATCAATGGGATGACAATCATGTGTGAGTGAGTGACCCATTTTATTTAAAGAACAAGGATCTAACAAAGTCTGATCTTCATAAGATATGTTTGTGGAAGTGTATCATGGCAAGAACAAATGAGATTTCTGAGGAACTCAGAAGAAGAGCTGTTGATGCTCATCAGGCTGGAAAAGGTTACAAAATTGTATAGCATTTGGAGTCCGCCAATTCACAGTCAGAAAGATTGTGTACAAATGCAGGAAATTCAAGACCATTATTACCCTCATCAGGAGTGGTCAATCCATAAAGCAACACCTAGAGTAAGGTGTGTAATAGTCCACAAGGCCACGAAGGAACCCAAGGTAACCTCTAAGCAACTAAAGGCCTTTCTCACATTAGCTAATGTTAACATTCCATCATTAGAAGGACACTGAACAAAAATGGTGTGCATGACAGCATTGCTAGGAAAAAGCCACTGCTCTCCAAAAAGAACATTGCTGCCCATCTGCAGTTTGCTAAAGATGACATGTACAAGCCAGAAGTCTACTAGAACAGGGTTTTGTGGATGGATGAGAACAATATAACGCTTTTTAATGAGTGTTATATTTAGAGAAAGGAAAACCTCATCCCATCTGTGAAACATGCTGGTGGTGGTATCATGGTTTGGCCCTGTTTTGCTGCATCCTGGCCAGGACAGCTTGCCATCATTTTTGGAACAAAGGCTTCTAAATTATGCCAGCAAATTTTAAAGGAAAATGTCATGACTTATGTCTGTGAACTGAGTCTCAAGAGAACGTGGATCATACAGCAACACAATGATCCCAAGTACACAAGCAATATAACCAAAGAATGGTTAAAGAAGAATAAAGTTGTAGAGTGGCCAAGTCAAAGTCCTGACCTTAAGCGAGTAGTTCATAGGAGGAAACACACCATTATAAAAGTATTAAAGCTGTTTCGTATGAAGGAATGGACTAAAATTCTTCTAAGCCAATGTGTTATTAATCGGAAACGTTTAGTTGCAGTTATTGCTGCCCAAGCAGGTCACACCACATACTGAAAGCAAAGGTCCACATAACATACTTTAACCACTCATGGACATACAGTATGATATTGAATCAATTTCCTCCATAAATAAATGATCAGATCTAATATTTCTGACTCGCTTGTTTGATGTTATCTTTATCTGCTTTTAGGACTGTGAAAATCTGAGTTTTAGTTCAAAATTTATGCAGAAATATAGAAAATTCTGACGGGTTTGCAAACTTTCAAGCACCACTGTTGAGTGCCACCCAAAGAGATAGAAACCTACAAAAAATAACATTACTGCTCTATTAAAGTACATTATATGAACAAATAAATTGAAACCTCTTTGAGATGGCCAATAGGGATGAACAAATCTACTTAGGATGAAACATCCAAAGTCGATTTGTATAATACTTTGTTTGAATACTGTACGGAGCGAGCGCTCCATGCAGTATTAGAACGTATTGACTCCTATGAGCTGAAGTTATTACTTTGCGAAGTCATTCCAACAGAAACATAGAATGTGTCGGCAGATAAGAACCATTTGGCCCATCTAGTCTGCCCAATATACTGAATACTATGAATAGCCCTTGGCTCTATCTTATATGAAGGATGGCCTTATGCCTATCCCATGCATGCTTAAACTCCTTCCCTGTATTTGCAGCTACCACTTCTGCAGGAAGGCTATTCCATGCTTTACTACTCTCTCAGTAAAGTAATACTTCCTGATATTACTTTTAAACCTTTGCCTCTCTAATTTAACAGTAGCAGTTTTTCTTCTTTTAAATATTCTCTCTTTTTTTACCTTGTTGATTCCCTTTATGTATTTAAAAGTTTCTATCATATCCCCCCTGTCTCGTCTTTCTTCCAAACTATAAATGTTAAGGTCCTTTAATCTTTCCTGGTAAGTTTTATCCTGCAATCCATGTACTAGTTTAGTAGCTCTTCTCTGAACTCTCTCCAAAGTATCAATATCCTTCTGGAGATATGGTCTCCAGTACTGAGCACAATACTCCAAATGAGGTCTAACTAGTGCTCTGTAGAGCGGCATGAGCACCTCCCTCTCTCTACTGGTAATGCCTCTCCCTATAGACCCAAGCATTCTGCTAGCATTTCCTGCTGCTCTATGACATTGTCTGCCTACCTTTAAGTCTTCTGAAATAATGACCTTTAAATCCCTTTCCTCAGATACTGAGGTTACGACTGTATCACTGATTTTATATTCTGCTCTTGGGTTTTTACTCCCCAGGTGCATTATCTTGCACTTTTCAACATTAGATTTTAGTTGCCAGATTTTTGACCATTTCTCTAGTTTCCCTAAATCCTTTTCCATTTGGTGTATCCCTCCAGAAACATCAACCCTGTTACAAATCTTTGTGTCATCAGCAAAAAGACACACCTTACCATCGAGGCCTTCTGCAATTTCGCTGATAAAGATATTAAACAATATGGGTCCCAGAACAGATACCTGAGGTACCCCACTGGTAACAAGACCATGGCCTGAATATACTTCATTGACTACAACCCTCTGTTGTCTGTCCCTCAGCCACTGCCTAATCCATTCAACAATATGGGAGTCCAAGCCCAAAGACTGCAATTTATTGATAAGCCTTCTATGTAGGACAGTATCAAAAGCCTTACTAAAATCTAGATAAGTGATGTCTACTGCACCGCCGCCATCTATTATTTTAGTCACCCAATCAAAAAAAATCAATAAGATTAGTTTGACATGATCTCCCTGAAGTAAACCCATGCTGTTTTTCATCTTTCAATCCATGGGATTTTAGATGTTCCACAATCCTCTCCTTAAGTATGGTTTCCATTAATTTCCTCACTATTGATGTAAGGCTTACTGGCCTATAGTTGCCCGATTCCTCCCTACTACCTTTCTTGTGAATGGACACATTTGCTAATTTCCAATCTTCTGGGACGACTCCTGTTACCAGTGATTGGTTAAATAAATCTGTTAATGGTTTTGCTAGTTCACCGCTAAGCCCTTTTAATAGCTTTGGGTGTATCCCATTAGGCCCCTGTGACTTATTTGTATTAATTTTAGACAGCTGACTTAGAACCTCTTCCTCTGTAAAGACACATGCCTCAAAAGATTCATTAGTCTTCCTTCCTAACTGAGGTCATTTTCCTTTGTAAAAACTGAACAGAAGTATTCATTGAGGCAGTCAGCTAGTTCTTTATCTTCTTCCATATACCTTCCTTCTTTTGTTTTTAATTTGGTAATTCCTTGTTTTAGTTTCCTTTTTTGATTTATGTATCTGAAGAATGTCTTATCGACTTTTTTTACTGACTGATCTAATTTCTCTTCTGCCTGTGCTTTAGAAGTTCTTATAACTTGTTTGGCCTCTCTCTGCCTAATCTTATAAATTTGCCTGTCATCCTCGTTTTAAAAAAAAAAAAATTAATTACTAAATGCTATCTTTTTGTTTTTAATGATTTTGGCCACTTCTGCTGAGTACCACAGTGGTCTCTTCCTTTTTTTGCTTTTACTGACAAGCCTAATGCAATTATCTGTTGCCTTCAATAGTGCCACTTTTAAGTAGTCCCATTTCTCCTAGACTCCATTGAAACTGTTCCAATCTGATAGGGACTCGTATACCACCAATCAAATTTTAGAAAAGTCACATTTTCTAAAATCTAAAACTTTTGTTTTTGTGTGGTGTGACTCAGTCACTGTACTTATAGTAAACCACACTGACTGGTGATCACTAGATCCCAAGCTTTCCCCTACAGTAATATCAGATACCAAATTCCAATTTGTGAATACTAAATCTAAAATGGCCTCCTTCCGAGTTGGCTCCTCAACTACTTGCTGTAGAGATAATCCCAGTAGGGAATTTAGAATATCTGTACTTCTGGCAGAACTAGCTATTTTGGTTTTCCAGTTTACATCAGGAAGATTAAAGTCTCCCATAATGATAGCTTCCCCTTTCAATGTCATTTTAGCTATTTCCTCAACTAGTAGATCATCTAATTCTTTGACTTGGCTAGGTGGTCTATATATCACACCTACACCTTCACATACCTTATGATTATCAAGCTGCAAGGTAACCCAAACTGACTCTAAATTGGTCTCGCTAACTTGTATTAAATTAGATTTTATGTACTTCTGGCAGAACTAGCTAATTTGGTTTTCCAGTTTACATCAGGAAGATTAAAGTCTCCCATAATGATAGCTTCCCCTTTCAATGTCATTTTAGCTATTTCCTCAACTAGTAGATCATCTAATTCTTTGACTTGGCTAGGTGGTCTATATATCACACCTACACCTTCACATACCTTATGATTATCAAGCTGCAAGGTAACCCAAACTGACTCTAAATTGGTCTCGCTAACTTGTATTAAATTAGATTTTATGCTATCTTTCACATACAGGGCCACCCCTCCCCCTTTTTTGCCTTCTCTGTCTTTCCTATATACTGTATGTTTCATCCGAAGTCCATTCGCTCATCCCTAATGGCCAACCAAACTTCTTCTAGGTGGATGGTCTTCTCAAAGATGGCCAGTATGCATAAAATATGACCATGCCACAGGTCATGTTGCAAGTCCAAATGCTGGGTATGTTAATGTCTTTATAATCATCCGCTGATGAATCCTAAAGGAGGAAGCATATCAGGATAGGCCTTGCATAGAGAAGAAGACCATACATCTCAGCACAAGAATTGAGTGCATGATCCCCTCAGACAGCACATAAGTCTGAGAAAACAAATTCTATTTTTAGACTTCACCTTGGTGTGATGAATAAATAATTCAGGCCCATGTAAATGAAATACATAGGTGGTCATCTGCCTCAGCTTACCTCTTGTCCCAGTTATTATTATTTTTTATAATTATACTAATACATCTTTGAATTATGCATAATATATGGTATAAATAAAAGTCTGCCACATGTAATCTTCTATCTATCTATCTATCTATCTATCTATCTACAGCAGGGGTACAAAACTTTTTTGGTTTGAGTGCCACATTGTCACATTGCTGTATTTCAAGAAGCTGTAAAAAATTGCAGTGCTTGTTTGCATCTGCTTATTACACAGGCTGATGCAATGTTGTTCTTCCCTCATTCATTTTCATTGAATATTGGAAGCACATCAATAATTACACAGGGACATGTGCTGACGATAATTGTAAACTTTTCATTCTGATGAAAAATGCAAATGATCTGACAAACGAGTAATGGCTTGTTTATCGACTGATTGGCAGCACAATAATACAGGACAGTTATCAGGAATACGTGTTCCTATGATCATTTGTTCCCAGTAATTGGCCTTAAAATCGTGCAGTGTAATAGGGGTTTGAGTGGGAACATTTCCTTCCACTCTGACTCCTGTTCAGTGAGTGCTTTCTTTTACTGCAGAGGATGGCGATCATTGGTTATTACCGCCTCCTGTCCCACATGATAGGTTATATGTGTGACAGATACCATGAGATATCCAGTAAGCACTTTTCCTTACTAGTGGGGCATCCTATCGCTGGGACTTTCACCGATGATGAGGATGTGATGGTTTAACGGTTGTAACTTTAGATTTTTTTTTACGTGACACACAGGGTTTTTTCATGTTTTTTTTAAATTTGTTAGCTTTATTTAAAGGAAAACTGTGCAATAATCGTGACTATTTCAGTTGGTGTGGGCATTTCTATTTTTTTTATTTATTTTATTTTACTTTATAAATTTGTTCTACTTAATTTTTACATTTATTTTTGACACATAACATGTCCCCCCAAGAGGTGAAAAATTGTGACTTTAAGTTGGTGTGGGACTATTTTATTTTATTTTACTTATGTTTTACACTTATTTTTGGCACATTTATGTGGGAAACACTGACACTTTTTGTTGTATTTTGCTTTGTTCACTGTAACTGGAGCATCCAAGAGAGCCCTGTGGGAACATTGTACAAGGGCAGAGCTGATCAGGGTCTGCTGAGACCCTGAAGCTCTGCTCTATGCCAGACACTCGTGGCAATCATGTAATCATAAGGACCAACAGAGGAAGCGTCATAGCCACTTCCTCTGTTCACTGCATATCGCTCATTAAGCGCTATGCACCTATATGAGGACAAGGCAGAAGCAGTAAAAAAACAGCTTCTGTCTTCTCCACTGGGTCCCCAGCTATCACTGACAGCCAGGGACACAACCTGCTCCTGGTTAGAATGCAGGAGCAGGAGCAGAAATCCAGTGCCATGTGGCACTGAGTTGAGAAACACAGCTGATTGCACATGCAGCTGGTGCGTTTCTCTACAGGAGAACAGGAGCCACAAACCATGGCTGTGTGGGCCACATGCAGCCTGTGGGTTGTGCCACTCTAGTCTACAGTATCTCTCTCTCTTTCTGTCCATCATCCAATACCATCAGAAAGGGACCTGATTGGCTCTGGATGTATTCTGCAGCAGGACAACAACCCCGATTGTGCATCCAATACAGGCAGTAAGAACTATCTTCAGCATAAAAAATAACAAGGAATCCTGGAAGTTATAATATGGCCCCCACAGAGCCCTGATCTCAACATCATTGAGGCTACTTTCGCACTTGCGTTTTGTGCGGATCCGTCATGGACGGATCTGTTCAGATAATACAACTGTCTGCATCCATTCAGAACGGATCCATTTGTATTATCGTTTAACATAGCCAAGGCGGATCCGTCTTGAACACCATTTAAAGTCAATGGAGGAAGGATCTGTTTTCTATTGTGACAGATTGTGTGAGTGAAAACGGATCTGTCCTCATTAACTTACATTGTGTGCCAGGATAGATCCGTTTGGCTCAGTTTCATCAGACGGACACCAAAACGCTGCAAGCAGAGTTTTGGTGTCCGTCTCCAAAGCGGAATGGAGACTGAACTGATGCATTATGAGCGGATCCTTTTCCTGTCACCGCCAGTTCTGTGAGAAGGTCTGGCAGACGTTCTTCTCTGCCTCTTGTATGATGTTCTTTGTTTTGGTATCACTTTCTCATCTCCTTTCCTTCTGCCAGGTGTCACTTATTTAGACTAATCGTCTTCTTTTATATTCCCTCCCATACTGCCTCACTTTGCGGTTTATACTACTTCCTGGATGAAGTGTTCACTGCTGGAGGCTGCTTCTGCTGTTTGCTCAGATAAGTCCTTTACTTTATTGTGTTTCCTTGCTGGCTTGATTATAGGTGACCCTGACTCCGTCCGTATTATGTGCAGAGAGCCGGTGGTCGTGTCCCCTGACTATTATAGGGTTTTCTGGTGTCACACAGACTTAGGTACGTGGGCATGCAATCGTCTACCATCGAGACCCTTGCATGTGCATAGCAGTCAGGGAGAGCTCTTAGGGTTTTATAGGGCTCACCTATAAGCTCCTTAGTTTGGGATCAAGCCAGTCGCGCGTTTATTTATAAGTTCCAGCTATCTGCAAACTTCACCCGTGACATTTCCATTCAGAATGCATTAGACTGAAAACTGATCTGTTTTGGACCGCTTGTGAGAGCCCTGAACGGATCTCACAAACTGAAAGCCAAAACAAGAGTGTGAAAGTAGACTCAGTCTGTCTGGGATAACATGAAGAGACAGAAAGATTTGAGCAAGACTACATCCACAGAAGATCTATGGTTAGTTCTCTATGCAGAGTTTCTTCAAAAATTGTGTGCTCATGTACCTAGAAGAATTGATGCTGAAGGCAAAGGGTAACATAGTAACATAGTACATAAAGCCGAAAAAAGACATTTGTCCATCCAGTTCGGCCTGTCATCCTGCAAGTTGATCCAGAGGAAGGCAAAAAAAACCCTGAGAGGTAGAAGCCAATTTTCCTCACTTTAGGGGAATAGAAAATTCCTTCCCGACTCCAATCAGGCAATCAGAATAACTCCCTGGATCAACGACCCCTCTCTAGTAGCTATAGCCTGGTCATATCAAATATTTATTTGATTTAGATTTCTGTTAATTCGCTTAGAATTTTTTAATTTTTTAATTGATAAAAATAAACTAGTAAATATATATATATATATATATATATATATATACTGTATATATATATATATATATATATATATATATATACATAGTAAGAATGTGCCTCCTAGCAGTGTAGAGCAGGGTATGCTATAGACCAGTGATGACGAACCTTTTACAGACTGAGTGCCCAAACTGTAACCCAAAACCACATATTTATTGCAAAGTGCCAACACGACAATTAAATCAGAATACTACAGTCCAATATAGTATATCTTCCATGTACTTTATCATTTAGCCTTTGACTTTTTTCAGGGCATGGGTACTCACTGAGAAGGCTCTGAGTGCCACCTCTAGCACCCGTGCCATGGGTTTCCCACCACTGCCATAGACTCTTAATGCAGTGTATTGATATCTGCCTTCAAACACTTTTTTTTTCTAAATGTAAAGCTCTTCACACTTTGACCTCAGGATTCTGTTATTTGTCTTACTGCCTACTACAAATAGTATTTATTTTTACAATTAGCTCTGTGTGCAAACTTCATTTTATCTCGAGGTGATTGATAGTCACATTAACAAGCTGTTCAACAGGTTGCTAGGCATGAAGAAATGCTTAAATCATGATTAGTTGCTAGTTATCAGCGAGCGAGAACCAGCACAGATAAGCCTGATTCAACAAGTAACCAACGTTAGTAAATGTTAGTAAATGGACGTGCGCTTTGTGAGTGCCTCATGTTTGTCTAAGAAAGATCCTTCTATGACTTGTGTGCTTTCTTCCCCTTTAACATAATAAAGAAAAATATCTCTCCCATGGAAGGCCATGGATACGTTGTGCTGCACTAACTGTTGGAGCTGTGTTTCCTCTCGAGAGTTAACAGGTTTTGCCTTTTCTGTACTGGATTTTCCCATGTTATTACTGACGTGTTTTTGTCCTCCTATACTCTTTTGCTAGACTGCATTCACACACAATGTTTTGCGGCATTCTTTGTGACATTTTGTTTGGGTCACAAAGGCTATGTTCAGATGTTCAAGTCTACAGCAAATATTATACAGTCTTCTTACTAGGGGGAATATTTTTGTGAACTATTTATTTGGTAGTGAAAGAAGATCGTGAATTTATTAAGTTTGGTGTTTGTTATGTCCAACTAAATTTACATATTCTACATGTTTCAAACCAGCACGCGGATATTAATACTTTAGTAATGACCTGTAATTAAAAATGTAGTACTGCCATTGAGTTATTCAATAAAATGTATCTAAAAACTTTAGGAATCCAGCTCAAAGCAAAAACAGGGAATTTATTTCGGCGGTTAAAAACTTCCAGTACAGGGTATAGTGTTACGCGTTTCAGACCTCTTTTAATTCGGGTCCTTCATCATGACACACTAAACACTCAAACGGATGCACTATATGTGCTTACCCGCCACCTGGGCCTAAAATTAGAGGATCACGTAATCGGGGCACACAGAGCGCAATCAAAGAACACGTGTACACATATAAAACATTTGCAAAGCATTTACAAAGAAATGTGCAATTAAAATCATATTATAGCTCCAAATAGTTACCAAAGGCAGTAGCTCTATTAGTATTGTAATATTAAATCATGCCTCTTGTTGAGGCCAGTCGGATGACAAGTAGCTAGCTGAAACATCCAGTACGCCTCCCTATTCAATCATTTTCTTTTATAATCTCCCCCTCTCACAGGAATTTTTACTCTCTCACTACCTTGCGCCTTGAGTCCAGATGTATTCCCACCATGCACAACCGCAAAGGGCAAGCAAACCGCAGACACGTTGTGGCTTTCATAGTGGGGAACATCTGAAATGCGTTTGCGAATCCTAGTTTTTTTTTGGTTGGAGGTACACCCAACATACTGTAGCGGTATACTGTATATTGTGTGGCACAGTGTATGTTATATGTGTATAACATAAACATATTTCACATGAAAACTTACAATTACTTGGCTTGGCCCTTGGGGATCTCGGACACCACTTCAACACTTTGGCCGGGGGCTCAGCAGAGCTGATTTTGTGTTTTATCCTAATGAGAAAGATTTTATAAGGATTTGGAGAAGGGGCAGAGGGATAGCAGAGCAGGGAGAGGCTGGTGCTGCTACTAGGGGGCTTATACCATAGGGGAGTAATACAGCCCACCATAATGCCCCCCCCAGTAGAAATAATTCTCCCTATAATGTGACAGTGCAGAAAATATACCCACTTGTAATGCCCCCAGTTGAGCTAATGTCCCCATAGTGCCCCCATAATGTGCCAGTATAAAATACCCCTATATAGTGCCCCCCAGTAAATGCCCCATAGTGCTCCTCTCCCCCCTTCCTCCTAGTGCCCCCCATAATGTACCAGTATAAAATGCCACATATATAGTGCCCAGTAGATGCCCTTAGTGTCCCCCATAATTTGCCCATAAGTATAAAATACCCCTTCATAGTTACCCCCGTAGATGACCCCATAGTACTCTTCTCTCCCCTTCCAGATAGTACCCACCATAATGTGTCCCAGTATAAAATGCTACTCTACAGAGCCCCCCATATAAAATACCCCTTCTTTGTGGCCAGTAATAAGTGCCCCCATAGATGCCCACCAATAATGTGCCAGTAAAATGTTCTCCCATAGATGCACCCCAATCGTGTGCCAGTCACAAGAGCCCCAATCATGTGCCAGTAACAAGAGCACCTCCATCATGTGCCAGTAACAAGAGCCCCCCCTCATGTGCCAGTGACAAGAGCCCCCTATCATGTGCCAGTAACAAGAGCCCCCCCTCATGCGCCAGTAACAAGAGCCCCCCTCATGTGCCAGTAATAGTATTGTACATATGAAAAAAATAAAACTGTTATACTTACCTCCATGTCAGCGATGCGATGCAGGCCTCTTCCGGCCTGTGTCCCGGCTGTACGGCTCAGGCGGCACGATGATGTCATCGCGCCACCTGCAACGGCCTCTCATAGGCTGCCGGCCTAATGACGGCAGCCTATCAGAGGAACAGGGAAAGGGACACGCCTCTCCCTCCCCTGCCGCAGCATCCATCTGTATCGCTGTCCTGAGGAGGGCGATACAGATGACTATGAAGATGAGTGCTTTCACAATTACTGGTGTCATTACTGGTGTCACCCGGTGCGGCCCGCACCCGCCCCCCCTCGCAACGCCACTGCGTATTTTGTATTGCAACTCAGGTACGCTTCTATTGCAAATGCCATTTACTAGTGTTTTAAAATGGCCACCCACCTTGAAATGATCACAACAAATACACCTATTGTGACCACATTTGTAACTACCTCTGCTTACTAGCCAGGTTGGTTGAGATGTTTTTTTTTTTCTCCTGAAACAAACTAGGAGCTAGTTCTAGAACACATGCCACCACTTTTATTACACAATATAGTGAAGAATATGGTAAAATATGCAAAATTGTTAAAAAACATTTGAGGGTGCTAAGCTATGACAACCAATGGTCTGATGTGGTTGCGGGGGGACTAAGATGTGCCGCACGAAAGGCTCCCACTTTGGGTAGCTTAATTAGCCCTAGTTTGTTTCAGGAGAAAAAAACATCTCAACCAACCTGGCTAGTAAGCAGAGGTAGTTACAAATGAGGTCGCAACAGGTGTATTTGTTGCGATCATTTCAAGGTGAGTGGCCATTTTAAATCACTAGTAAATGCCAAGGAATTTGCAATAAAAGCGTACCTGATATACGTGAAAATACGCTATATATTTACTAACTTGTGAAGAATGCCAACTACAGTATGTTGGGTGAGAGAGTAAAAATTCCTGTGAGAGGGGACATTATAAAAGAAAATGATTGAATAGGGAGGCGTACTGGATGTTTCAGCTAGCTACTTGTCATCAGACTGGCCTCAACAAGAGGCATGATTGAATATTACAATACTAATAGAGCTACTAGAGCTATAGTATGATTTTAATTGCATGAAGGACCCGAATTAAAAGAGGTCTGAAACGCGTAACACTATACCCTGTACTGGAAGTTTTTAACCGCTGAAATAAAGATTCCCCTGCTTTTGCTTTGAGCTGGATTCCTAAAGTTTTTTGGACTACTATTGGAACAGCTAAGCCCAGGGGCCGTTGTCCGTGCAGGGAGCAGGTGAGAGCTGCTTTTTTCAAATTTTTCAATAAAATATATCTGTATAGCGCCACCTGCTGTTTTTTTTCTTTGCTGAGGTGGACACTCATGCTCAGTTCCCTCCTTCAACTACCACTAGCTGAATCTACTGTTAGAAGCCATGACACATATAGGTAGAGAGCTGCAACAGAAAGGACACACCCCTCAGAAAGGACATCTCCTCAAGAAGGGTGACACTCCTTGAGCTGTAAGCTTTAAACAGTGAGAGAATGGGTGGAAAGATAAATGGCAAGAACAACCGCACTTTGGACGCTGTCATGAACGGACTTGTAAGTATAATAGTACTTTATTGATCGTCAATGTGTTTCGAGAGCAAAGAGCCCTCTACTTCAGATAAAGCTGCTATTGGGCTCCTTAATCTATGTTAGTATGTTTTAACCCTTTCCTTTCCAGAGCGCACTTCTTAGAGGGAACAGAGGCTGGTTCTAGCTTTGTTAGAAAGAGGATGTCATGTAGTACATGACGTCTTTAATTAACCTTTAATTAAAAAATATGCTTTCATACAATGCACCAAAATTATTGAAAGGCGCATTCCTCTTAATAATTGTGCCATTTTTTTGGGGGATGTCAATAAGCCACAAAATTAAATCTATGCGACAAGGATTTTTCTCAATTTAAGGACGAACAACCAGATTAAATTAATAACATTTTTAAATCTGCTACATGTTGGTTGTTTGTCTAGGTTTTCAGTATAGATTTCACCCTTTGCACATGTAGGATTTAGTGTGGAAACACAGTGAAAATTCTTATTTAGAAGTGAGGAGGATCTGTGCTTGGAGCCTGAAAGAATTAGAGACTCTAAGATCCAACAGGGGTCAAGGGCTTCCACATATGCCATGGACTGCTGCCACTTACCTGGCTGCTTGAATGAGTGCTTTGGGAGAGTTACAAATTTTGGTATAAAATGGGAATTGGGCAAAAATTTGCTACTTTTTCTACATCAGATAACTACATACATTTTGGGGGTCATTAATTAAGACCGGCATATTAGACACCAGTCTTAATAACCCCTGTGCCAAAGGTGGATCTGCTGAAGTTATGTTGAGGCGCCAGCCTCTACATAAGTTCGGCGCATCCACCGTCAGTCTAAATCTACATCAGCTTCCTTGCTGGTGTAGATTTAGAACATTTTAGGCATAGAAAATTATAACTGAGGGCCGCCCTCTTTCCCACCCATGCCACCCCCCCTTTTTTATACCTGGTGTGAGTGGGTAGAAGTTGCAGATTGCGGAGCAAATAACTTTTGCCCCACAATCTGCAACATATATAGGTCGGAAAACTGGTGTATTTCACTTAGTAAATGACCCCCTTTGGTTTTAGCTGTTTTCTTGGGAGTCAGTGGTGTTTTATCAAAATGTAACATTCTCTAAATATGTTTTTTTTCTGCCATTTTTTATTCAGAAATTACTCTTTTGAAAACACATCAGAAAAAAACACACGTACAAAATATCCCCAAAAAGTGCCTCCAAAACTATTTGAAATTCATGGTGTGTTCTACACATGCTGAAATGGTGTGAGTGGAAGAAAGTGGTGCAACCTTCTATCGGAGTGGGTCAATACTTTTATTTTCCAGGATTTTTATATTAATGTCTTATCCATAGGATAGGCCATCAATTACAGATCGGCCAGGGTATGACACCCAACACCCCCACTGATTGGCTGTTTTAGAGGGGCTGTGTTGCCAGAAATAGGCACCGGATCTTGCTAGCTCTATCCATTGAGTAGTGAAAGAAGCAAGTTACTGCAGCACTGCTCCTGACAAAATAAAAATCCTGGAAATCACCTTTAACTAGACCACTATTGCAGCAAAATACGAATAAAAAATAAAAAGCAAAATACTAAGCAAAAATCTTTTTTCTTTTTCTATGTTAATAGGGGCAGGGTGGAGAGAAATACTTCAAGATGTTCTGTGGTCTAGGTTCTCAACCTGTGGTATCCGTATCCCATGGGATACAAGCCCTCCGATGAGCACTTGCACTGTTTATATGTAGCACAGTGTATGATTAGGGTGTAGTTGACTTAGGCTTGTTTTGCACTATTGGTACAGCCTTCTGGTGCGCTGTTCCAACACAGAATGCCAGGAATCAGGCAGACAAAAACCGCTGTGCACAGCGATATTTGTCCAGCTAATTCTCTACATATTTGCCGGGTTTTGGCTGGATCTCCGTCGGACCCCATTATAGTTAATGGGGCCGGACGAGATTCAGGCAGCCTGCCAGATGTGTCAATGCAAGTGGGAAACACTATTCTACAGTAAAAAATAGAAAACTTGAAGAAATGGTTCTCAGATGTACATTGACTGATATCCTGATTTCTGGGTCACTGGCTCTTGTGTCAAAATATTCCTTATAATCTGAGGTTTTTATAGTCCTGATTACCACTGTGTCACAGTGTAGTTCATCTTTAAAGGTTATGTTCACCTTTGAACACAATTTTACAGTTGACTTACAATAAAAATATAATCTACACAGACAATTAAGTAGTTTTGTAAATACATTGCATCTCTTATCTTTCTGATCCTGGGCAGCAGTCTGTATTATAGCCCAGAGCTGCATTCACATTTATGTTCTCTGTTATAGGAAACATTACAAGCTTGTTGACAGACACACCACTAAAAGTTTATATGAGCCATTCGCTTGTCCTACCAGAATTTAAAAAAAATCAAAAACGCTCTATGAGACTTTGAGCTAGGGAAGAATGCTTGAAGTGTTCAGCTCTGAAGCCTACATAACAGTGAATTCAGTTCTAAGCTATGATGCAGTCTGACTTAAATGGGCGCCGTTGTTTCAACAAACGTTGCATAAAGCAATAGTGCAAGCATATATAAGACATTTTGTAATATTTTTTATAAGAGTAAAATGCCAATTTCTTCACTTCTCTCCTCCCACTTGTACTGGTCATTTAATTAGCATTCACTTCTAAAACCCATCTGGAAAGATGAGTGATTATCACTTACCTAAGGCTATGTGCTGGTCATAGAAGTCTTTCTCACTCTAGGGCTGAATTCACAGCTACTCTGCTCAGTACTCATCTATAATATCCACCCACCATGCTCCTTCTGCTTTAGAAGGTATGCTACAGTAAGATAGGGGAGCAGGATTTCCTCTCCCTTATGTGTGTTATGTATGTAAAACATATTCTGTGCCCCTAGTGGAGCTGAGCTTATGGGCTGATGCACACAAACTTTATTTTTTCCATGTCTATTACGTTTTTTTGCGGCCCATATGTGGAACGACTTTGTGTGCATTCGGTGCATAGCCCTCGACATGCCCAACCAACTGCTGAACACAGAGATTAGAACTACAAGGAACTTGCGACTACTTTTTCAACTAAAATAGTCACAAGTCCCTTAATAAATGACCCCCTGTCAGTGCTGAAAGTGTCTGTCCTGTTGCTAACTATAACTGCATATGGAGCCTAAAGAATATCCTGCTACCAATAAAAATGCCTGGAGGTTACAAATTCTATCCTGTCACCGGTGACAACCATCTGAGGAGTATAGAGAATGCTCCAACCGCAATTGGAGTTATCTAGCAAACTGCACATAGAATCTGTTCCATTGACCACCGAGACCTGGGCCAAAATATTATGTGCAACCATCAAGTTTGAGCCCTCTCTGAGAGATGGTAGCTATATGCTTGTGCCACAATTTGGGTAAACCGCTGAGAAACCTTGATGTAAGTCACTGCACCAAGCTGGAGTGTAATGAGAATAGGCCACACCCCAGTTTGTCACCCTCTTACAATACTAGTGGTTACTACTTTGTAACTTGCAATATAGGAGTACTTAGGAGTAATTGGTTCAAGATATTTTTCTCCATCCATGCCAATTATGCTACCAAGAGTCATATACAGAAAAGTCATTTTTAGGGTATGTTTAAACAGCTAAAATCTGGCACCAATCTGCCACCGATTTAACAGCGGAAAGCGTATTCTGCTGCTAAATCCAAATTTAAAACTCACCAACATTTTCCCCACTGACCTGAATGTTAGAAATACCACGTTGCACACACAGTGTAAAGCGGCAGAGGTTTTTTCAGTATCTGATTTGAAAAACGCTTGAAAAACACTTAAGAAATGATGCTACTTCTTCTAAAATTAGCACAACTCCAAAAGGTGAGTCTCCAATTGGGGGTCTTTGGTTTATGGTCAACTGCTTAAGTCATACTCAGCCCATGTTGATCCTTGTATTTCTGTTTTCCAATACAGCAGTCACCCGTCTAATTCTTCTGAATGTAACTTCTTGGAAGCAGATATGATTGTGGATTTCCAAGGAGTCAACAGGGAAGCATAGAAACCTCAACCAAATACTCTTCTAATACTTTTGTAAAAACTCCTTCTAAAGCCTTCACCAAATCTGTTTTCAGCTAGTAATCTGCTACTGATTTTCTGCCCCTGACTTTGCAGTGTGAGCGTTAAAGTTCATGATACCACAAAAAAATGGCCTGCATTTACTTTTGTAGGTGTGCCTAGAAGTTGCTGTAAACTGTGACAAAATTTAGTGCAAATTAGTTCAATTTGATGCAGTTTGCTGTATCTTATTTTAGTAAAATCTTCTGTGCCTATCTCACTAGAGTGTGGTTAATGGAAAAGGGGCATAGCTTAGCAGGAGGGTGTAGTCTAAAATGCAACATTTTGTATTAAAATTGAACCCCAATTCTGGTGTAAAATTCTGTAGCAAACTAAACTAACCAGTAGTTGGTATAAAGTAACACAAACGTGTCTATCTCTGCACCAAGTATATCATCCAGCCCGAGCCACTGTGATAAATCTGATGCCTGTCTAAGATTACACCATCTATGAGATTAGTAGAATTTGGACTGTGGGATTAACAAAATCCACATATTGTGTTTTTCTATTACTTTAGGGTTCTGTCACACACAGTTCATCCATGGCTTTTTCTGCCCAAAAAGTCTGAATTAATCAGCATCCTTTGTAGTGTTTTTCCCTATATAGTAAGTTTTAGCATGTTTTTAATGTTTTTGTATGCATAGAGGAACTAGGGAAAGTATATGCCCCCTGTGATTCCACTTTCTATGTAGAGTTGTATGGGAAAAATAATTGGTATAAATAGCCATGCAAAAATGCCATTAAAAAAGGCTAAAACACAATGTACATGTGTTTTTTTTTAAGCTAAAAATAAATAAATCTGTGGAGGTCTATGAGCGAAAAACATCAGACAATAAGGGAAAAAGTGCCGGACCCAGAGAAAGCTATGATGTGAAAATAATGACACTGACCCCAAAAAAGGTGAAAAAAGCCCTACAAAAAAAACCACCTTTTTTCTTTATACTGTGCCATGGGCCGGGAGGAGCAGAACAGAGAATGAGAGTGGTAGTGGCTCTGGCTGCAATAGTTATTCGCTTAGATCACAGTGGCAGTCAGGGGCGTCGTTAGGTCAAAACATTTGGGGCTGGAGCCCTGGATGTTTTTTCCAGTGCCCTGAATGTTTATGCTGGCCGGGAAGAGTTATACTCACCTTTTACTTCCTGGTCCTCGGCGCTCCACTGTGAAGGCTGCACAGCAGACTATACAAGAGGATTACCGAGTGGTGAAGAGCAGCAGCATCCGGAGCAGGAACTGTAACTGTTTTTTTAATTTTTTTATTTAGGGTCTGATGGAGGCACTGGGGGATGAAGAGGGGCACTGGGGGATAAAAAGAGGCTGCTGGGGGGCTGATATGGGGCACGAGGGGCTGATGTGAGGCACTTGGGGGCTGAAGAGGGGAATTAGGGGCTGATGTGATGCACTGGGGGGCTGAAGAGGGGCATTGGGGGCTGATGTGAGGCACTCGGGGGATGAAGAGGGGCATTGGGGGCTGATGTGAGGCACTGGGTTGGCTGAAGAGGGGCATTGGGGGCTGATGTGAGGCACTGGGGGGCTGAAGAGAGGCTGCTGGGTGGCTGAAGAGGGGCATTGGGGGCTGATGTAAGGCACTGGGGGGCTTAAGAGAGGCTGCTGGGGGGCTGATATGAGGCACTGGTGACTGATATGAGGCACTGGGGGGATGAAGAGGGACACTGGAGGGCTGATATGAGGCACTGGGGGGCTGATATAAGGCACTGGGGGCTGATATAAGGCACTGGGGGCTGATATGAGGCACTGGGGGCTGATATGAGGCTGCTGGGAGGCTGGAGAGAGGCTGCTGGGGGCTGATATAAGGCACTGGGGGGCTGATATGAGGCTGCTGGGGGGCTGGAGAGAGGCTGCTGGGGGGCTGAAGAGGGGCACTGGGAGCTGATATGAGGCACTGGGGGCTGAAGAGGGACACTGGTGGCTGAAGATGGACACTGGGGGTGGATATGAGGCACTGGGGCTCTTATCTGAGGTCTGATTGGGGGTCATTCACATTGGGGTCTGATCTGAGGTCTTATTGGGGTCTTATTAACATTGGGGGTCTTATTGGGGCTGTCAGCTGATGTCTGATTAACATTGGGGGTCTGATTGGTAGTCTGACCTGACCTGATTGGTAGTCAAAGTGTAATGAAACTTTTTTTTCTTATTGTCCTCCTCTAAAACCTAGGTGCGTCTTATGGGCCGGAGCATCTTATAGGGCGAAAAATACAGGTACATTTGAAAATGATTTCTTCTCACTTCATGATATTGATAGCGCGGGTATGTATGTATGCAGAGTGTATTTGTGCATATATATATATATATATATATATATATCTGTGTGTGTGTGTGCGTGTATGTGTATATAATATATACATGCATACACGCACGGCATGTGTGTGTTTGTGCTTTAGGGCGCACACCCTAATGCAATCGGCTGCGCACACCTATGCTGGTGGGATTTTTATTTATTTATTAGGCTATTCCTAGCCATCTAGGCAATCCCACAGATCATCCCCCAACCCCCCTTAGACTTGTTCTGCTACTTGCAGGTTGCACGGGCATGAGTTCAAAACTTCAGTCACTTCGGTCCGAAGTTCTGAACTCATGCCCGCGCAGCCTGCAAGTAGCGGAACAAGTACAAGGGGAATTGATGGTTTCCAACTTCTGTGATTAGTTTATAGTTGGGGGGTTTGCTTCATTTTAAATTAGGCTGACCATAGGTTAGGATGATCTGTGGGGTTGCCCAGACGGCTAGGCACTTCACTGTTGTTATTAACCCCATTCAGCAGTCCCCCATTCACTGAAGGGATGACTGCTAAAAGGGGTTAATAACTACTGTGAAGGCCCCCGATGCCGACAAGGGCGTGGCTTCATGGGGTGGGGGCGTGGGCTCGTGCCCCGGATGTCTTCAGACCCTAGCAACGCCCCTGGTGGCAGTCCTCACAGCAATGCTCCCTACGGCTGAGGCAGTAACAGGAGGGCGCATCCTTTCTTCTCTCGGGACACATACAGATGTTAGGATTCCTGCCTGATGGTAGTTGTGGTGTCCTTGGAGTTATGGTTTTGGTACAAGCATGAGAGAAGATAAAGGTGCTGCAGCCAGTGAATAGGGCTGGAGTCAGTAGTTGTAGGAAATAAATCTCTAAAGTCTCTCTTTACTAACAATTTACTGCACAAGCATTCCCTGATAGCAATGTATGGATAACAGCAATGATAGGGTTTGTCGTACTCCTTACCTCTATCTCCCTCACTATGGTGAGGGCGGCAATATTTTGTGCTGCACTGTGATATTTGGTTCTGCTGGGGAAGTATTTTTTTCTTTCCATTTTCCAGGGCCACTTTAAGTTCCCAATCTGCTCCTGATGCAGCCTCTCTAATTTTTCCTTTTCTCTCTCTGAAGTACTGTAAAGTAGAGATGACTTGCTTGATAGAAATATCTCAGTTATTCTCTGGGACTCAGGCCTAGTTTCTCCAAGCAGTGAGCACAAGTAGTTCCTCACACTTCATGAGTTCCCACTACATCCATAGCAAATTTTCCCGTCCCTGCTCATCAAACAAGGAGGCTCCTAGAATCGCCGTTCTTATTTCTACCTCATGCTTGTATGAGGAGCATCTCTGGAGCTGAGAGAAGACACTGATCCAGAAATCCTGGATCATAGGGCAGGCCCACACCAGATGTATAAAGTCTGCGCGTTGGGCCTGACACCTACAGCATTTATCTGAAGCGTCCTTATAAAACCGAGAGAGAGAGGTAGGCGTGTAGTATATACGATGTAAGATTCTGAACTGAATTAACCTGTGGTTCCCAGATATAGAGTTTTTTCGAACATTCCTGTAGATTGATTCCCATTTTAGTATTGTATTATTTCCAATATCTTGGCCCCATTTCGCTTAACTTTTAAACATAGTTATTTTGGCCATTTCCGTTCTCCATTTGCTATATATTAGTGAGATGGAGGTACTATTTTGATATGAGTTAAAACACCAATCCTTAAAATCATGTGACTTAACCATAAACACCTCTTTATATTTCGTGCACATAAACGCATGTTTAACAATATTTATAAGTATCTAATATTTGAATATCCTTGTGCCCGATTATCTCAGCTAAAGTCCTGATATCACCATTATGTATAATTTGCTCTACCCTAGTTATTCCCTTCCTTTCCCAGAATTCTATATCCTCCATTTTATTAAATTCATTAAAGTACACGTTATACCATAGGGGAGTGAATTTAAATATGTGCGTAATTCCCATAATAGCTTTAAGTGAGTTCCAAACAAGTTGCATACAGTGTGATATAATACATTTTTCCCCCCATCTCCCATATATCCAGTTTCTAGGATGCTAAATATGCCATGCTGTGGTCTTGTATAATTTACGATGAGTTTGGAGAATATATAGAAAGGTGCAGAAATATACCACTGTATCTGGGAGGCTAAATAGTAGCCCCGTATGCAAGGGAGGGACAAACCACCATCCTCCTCTGCTAGACACAGATAATTTTGTTTAATATGTACTCTTTTCCTGCCCCAGATTAATTCATTAAATAATCTCTCCAGAGCTTTAAACTGTGCATCTTCAATCCATATCGGACACGGAGATAATTGATATAATATCTGTGGGAGAAGGACCATTTTAATTAGAGAAATCCTATCTACCTGTCCCAGCATCAACTTTTGCCACACATGTATTTTATTTTTTATTTTATCTATCAAAGGGATAATATTCAGTTTGGTATAGTCTTTCACCATGGGGCTGATTCGCACCCCCAGATATTCCATTGAGTCTGTTAACATTAAGCATCTAACATCCCTAACCTTAACTGGGGGTGTTTTATTTAGTGAAAGCAAAGCTGATTTCTGCCAGTCCACTTCACATCCAGAGAAGAGGCCGAATTCATTTATTATCTTCATCACATAGGGCAAGGCTAGGTATCCATCCCTTAAGTATATCAGGACATCATCAGCATACAAGCTAATTTTGTCCTGCAGGTCCTGGGTCCCAAAACCAGCAATTTGAATATCCTGTCTAATTCGACATGCCAGGGGGTTCCAAAAAAATAGCAAATAAAAAAGGGGATAGTGGACAGCCTTGTCTAGTACCCCGTTGTAATTTAAAAGGGTCCGACAGAGAGCCGTTCACATTTATCCTTGCCTTGGGGGATGCATATAGCAGCTTAACCCACTGGATGAAATTAGGGCCAAAATTCATCCTATGCATTATTTCCCACAAGAAGGACCACTCCACCCTGTCGAACGCCTTAGCGGCGTCTAAAGACAGGATGGAGCGGTCCTCTCCCTCTCCCAGGTGAATATTCATTAAAGTTCTTCGAATATTAGTCTGGGCTGAACGCTTTGGTATAAAACCTGTTTGATCAGTATGTATTATCTTAGCTATCACCCACTTAAGCCTATTAGCAAGTGCCTTAGCGCCAATTTTATAATCAGTATTAAGTACCGTAAGGAGATGGGTCTATATGATCCCATCTCCTGTTCATTTTTCCCTTTTTTTCAAAACCAGTGTGAGAATAGCTTCAGCCATTGATGCGGGGAGATGACCCTCATTCCAGGATACTTTTAATAACTGCAGCAAGTGAGGTAGCAACACATCACTATACCGCCGGCATAATTCAAAAGGCATCTGCACCTGGAGCGGAGTTACCTCTAGTTGCTTTCAATGCCTCTTCTAACTCCATAAGTTGGAGGGGGATCTCCAACATCAGTCGGTCCTCCTGGGAGAGGGTGGTGAGATTAATCCCATCCAGGAATATCTTATGGTCAACCTGCCGTCCCTTTAACTCCGACCTGTATAAAGTAGCAAAATAACTGGCGAATTCTCTTTCGATATCCACTTGCTCTGTGCATATCTGTCCCTTGCTCCCTCTAATACTTTTAATTACAGTGGTAGTTTGCTGATTTTTAATCAGGGAGGCTAATAATCTCCCTGGCTTGGCTTTATCCCTTAGCGATATTTCAGCCCAGAGCTGAAATGCTTTATCTACTCAGAAAACATTACAGAAAGGAGACCCCCAAAGGATTATGGCCACATCCTATTAGTGCCTTAGGACCTCTGGATTTCCAAGTGATGGAGTCACCAGCCTCTGGCAACTTCACAAGCCTGAACCAGGATCACCAGGACCATTCCTGAAGTCCTCTATCAGTAAGGGACATTTACACCTGTCAACAGAGGACTTGCAGCAGTGTTATCTCTATACTAAGAGACTGTCTTAATGCATTGGATGTACTGTTATCAGAAGTCATCTTCAGTAAAGTTCCACCTTGAATTTCATCCTGCTTGCCTCAGTCTCAAGTTTCTCCTTTAACACTATAGTAAATGGTTGTACCACCATACAAAAGGTACTGGCGTCACGACTATAAGGAACCTTGCCACTGACACATTAATTCAGACCACCAAGGGCACCTCGAACCACCATCTGGCCAGTGTCCCTTGCACCAGAGTGTGCCCCAGAGAATCCTTGTGCCATTCTCCTTCTCACTTATGCAAGCCTGCCCAGGGACGACATAACCGTGAGTAGCCAGAACTGTATTTACCTCGGCCCACCTATTGCTCACACCATGACCTCACACATAATTCCCCTGCAAGGTCTGGCATACCGCACTAGCACTAGAATGCTCTAGGGGTGGACCTAGTTCTGTCACCTACCCTCCTACAAGGGCAAAGTCAGGATTTGTAACCCTAACTGATCCCCACAAAACTATACAGGTACAATACATGGTGTCATATGAGCATAGATCTTATCTGAAACTTAACCTAAAATAATGACCAAAACCCATAATGTGGTGCAAAATGGCCGCGGTCCTTTATTAAGGGTTAATTTACATAATAAACCAAATTAATAATGAATTTATCAATTCAGAAATTAATTAAAACGTCAGTAAAACCACAAATGTCCCCCAAGCGAAGCTGGGTGACTAACCCCCCTCTAATTCCGGACCGCGACTTTGAAAGGGAGGGCGGACGAGACAACGTCTTCTTCCTCTTCACAGGTTCGGCTCTGAACAGGCTCTGGACCTGCTGACTACCTCTATAAATAGTCCAAATTCCCGTCACTGTGAACAGCTGGTCAGAAAACAGGTACCCCAGAGACAGGTAAGCAACTAACAGCCAATCAGGGTCCTTTAATAGTTTACTTCAGGTTAGCTGAAAAATAAATGGCAGAAAGAAAGCACAGAGCAGAAAAAGGAAAGAACACTAATAGAATAAAGGAGAAAAGGTGTAAAACAATCACACCCCTCATGCTCAATGACACCATGGTGGGACTCCGGCATAGGCCTTTGTGCTCACTATCAATATATTAGAATATTACATAGAACCAAATAACGTAAAATAACAATAAACTATTTTACAAGCACCCTATTATGGGGTACTGTACCTGCATTTAATATTCCTGCCTGATGGTGCTTAGGGTGCATTTGATGTTGTGGGTTTTGGGGTGCAAGGCAGGGTCCCAGTGGAAGCTACAGAAAGTCAGTACAATGCTGCAGCACTGCAGGTGTTAGTGCATGAAGTGATGATGTCAGTTTGGCAACAAACAACTTTTCTGTAATGGTAATAAAGTTAAAATACAGCAGGCACCATTTTTGCCATGTATGGACTGGCAGATCTTATATAACGCTGGTGTTTCCTCTCTGAGTCAATTTTCCTAGTCCATGCTTCCTCTCTATGCCCAGCCACAGGGGTACAATACAGGGTACTTCTCTTTCTATGTATCCCTCTCTATCTCACTTTAATTCTGTCCTCACCATGTGGCACTTTGAATTTCCCACTGTGCGGTGTACTCCTTTGCAGATCCACAGTCTGCCTCTAAAGTATGTCAACCTCCCGAAGATTTATATCTCCCAGACAAATTTGCTATGGAGTCCATAAGTTTCACACAAGTTTCTTCCACAGACTCTTTTGCACAGACTAAGGTTCCATTCACACGTCCGCAAAATGGGTCCGCATCCATTCCGCAATTTTGCGGAACAGGTGAAGACCCATTCATTTTCAATTGGGCAGGAATGTGCTGTCCACATCCGCATTTGCGGATCCGCACTTCCGCATCTGTGCTTCCGTTTCTGAAAAAAAATACGCAATTACGGACAAGATTAGGCATTTTCTATTATAGTGCCAGCAAATGCACATTGCCAGTGTCCGTGTTTTGCGGATCCGCAAAAAACACTTACAGACGTGTGTATGGACCCTAAGGGCTCATTCAGACGGCCGTATGCTATCCGCAAAAATGCGGATCAGTTTTTTTGCGGATTAGATGTTGAACCATTCACTTCTATGGGGCCCTTTTCTATTCCACGGTTCTGCAAAACAAATGAAACCTGTCCTATACTTGTCCGGGAAAATCAGGACATGGCCCCATTGAAGTCTATGGGTCCGCAAAAATACTGAATGCTATCCTTTTTTTGCAGATCCGCAAAAAAACGGATAGCATTCAGCATTCAGTATTTTTGCGGACAGCATATGGCCGTCTGAATGAGCCCTTACTCTCAAAGGGCTGGTTTGTATACAAAGTGTATCCTTGTTTTGGCCCCTCAGAGGCCGGTTTGAGGCTCTGTCTACCAAGCTGGTTGGTTTGTTCTACCCAGGACCGTTCTTTCTGTTTCCTTGTCTTACTGTCATCCCTCACTACACTGAACTGCATTTTGACTGCAATCCACTCCCATCTCTATGGGGCGGTTGTAGCAGCCCCACCTCGCAGCTGTAAATAAGTAGGCCGCTTAACTCCTTATGCCTGTAAAATGTGAATTTCATAGACAATAAATTTGTATTCCTTTTGACGAGGTTATGCAAACTGATGCTGCAGCTGTCCGGGTGGCTGGTCTCAGATGAGAATGGAGGTGAACATGCTGGATGTGGGGGTCCTGGGCTGGTGTGGTTACTCGTGGTCTGCGGTTGTGACGGATGTACTACCTAATTCTCTAAAAAAGCTTTTGGAGACAGCTTATGGTAGAGAAATGAACATTCATTGCATGGTCAACAGCTCTGGTAGACATTCCTGCAGTCAGCATGCCAATTGCACACTCCCTCAAACGTTGCGACATCTGAGGCATTGTGCTGTGTGATCAAACTTCACATTTCAGAGTGGACTTTTATTGTGGGCAGTCTAAGGCACACCTGTGCAATATTCATGCTGTCTAATCAGCACCTTGATATGCCACACCTGTGAGGTGGGATGGATTATCTCGGCAAAGGAGAAGTGCTCACTAACACAGATTTAGACAGATTTGTGAACAATATTCCAGAGTAATGGGTCTTTTGTGTATGTAGAAAATGTTTCAGATCTTTGAGTTCAGCTCATGCAAAATGAGAGCAAAACTGAAAGAGTTTATATTTTTTTTTGTTCAGTGTATATGTAACTATGTAGGAATAAAATACACTATGATCTCACAGTACAGAGATAATGCTTCCAGTGATGTAATAATGGCACACTGATGTCACAGTATAGGAATGATACTGTACAAACAGTGCTGTCACTGTACAGGCATAAAGAACACCATATCATAGCAAAGGAATAACAGAAAAAATATCACCATGTACTTGTTGGCGCACAGCACAGTAAAAACATGCAATGATGATGCACAATACAACACTTAATGCACAATACAGGAATAATGAAGTGATATCACAACAGAGGAATAATGCAAAAGTGATGTCATAGAGAAGGGATAAGGTATGCAGAACAGGGAACCTTGTTGCTCCATAGTAAAACTTATAATGGGGCCGCATTCAGTTTTTCATGCCATCTTACATACATTTGATTACTACCTGTGCCATATCTTGAGTGAATATGGGCCCCCCATCAGACATACTGTATGCTGCAGCCCTGTACAGAAATTGCACTGACATTGGCAGTTTGTTCTCTACATGATTGTTCTAACACAATCTATATTTCTGATACAGATCTTCTGTATGTTTTAGAGGAACTCGACTCAGGTTATTGCAGGGTGACCCAATAGGGAAGTAGACAGTTAACGTTTCTATTAGAACGAACAACAGTGGGTACGGAAATCATCTCTGTAAATTGACACTTTTATTGCACATTGGAGCAGAAAGGTGCTTACAGTGAGGAACAGAAGTATTTAAACACCCTGCAATTTTGCAAGTTCTCCCACTTAGAAATCATGGAGGGGTCTGAAATTCACATTGTAGGTGCATTCCCACTCTGAGAGACAGAATTTTATTTAAAAAATTAGGAAATCACATTGTATGATTTTTTAGGAAATTATTTGTCTTGCACTGCTGAACATACAGTAAGTATTTGAACACCTAAGAACATCAGTGTTAATATTTGTTACAGAAGCCTTTGTTTGCAATTACAGAGGTCAACCATTTCCTGTAGTTCTTGACCAGGTTTGCACACACTGCAACAGGGATTTTGGCCCACTCCTCCACACAGATCTCCTGTAGATCTGTCAGGTTTCGGGGCTGTAGCTGAGCAACACAGAGTTTCAGCTCCCTCCAAATATGTTCTATTGGATTTAGGTCTGGAGACTGGCTAGGCCACTCCAGAACCTTGATATGCTTCTTACGGAGCCACTCCTTGGTTATCCTGGCTGTGTGCTTCGGGTCGTTGTCATGTTGGAAGACTCAGCCACGACCCATCTTCAATGCTCTGACTGAGGGAAGGAGGTTGTTGCTCAAAATCTCACAATAAATGGCCCCATTCATCCTCTCCTTAATACAGTGCAGTCATCCTGTCCCCTTCACAGAAAATCTCCCTCAAAGCATGATGTTACCACCCCTATGCTTCACAGTAGGGATGGTGTTCTTGGGATGCAACTTATCCTTCTTTTTCCTCCAAACACGATGACTGAAGTTTAGACCAAAAAGTTCTACTTTGGTCTCATCTGACCACATGAATTTCTCCGATGCCTCCTCTGGATCATCCAGATGGTCATTGGCAAACTTCAGATGGGCCTGGACATGTGATGACTTGAGCAGGGGAACCTTCCTTGCAATGCATGATTTGAAACCATGACGGCGTAGTGTTCTACCGACAGTGACTTTTAAAACTGTGGTCCCAGCTCTCTTCATGTCGTTGACCAGCTCCTCCCTTGTAGTTCTGGGCTGATTCCGCACCTTTCTTATCATCAGTAATACCCCACGAGGTGAGATCTTGCATGGCGCCCCAGTCCGAGGAAGACTGACAGTCGTCTTTAGCCTCTTCCACTTTCTAGCAATTGCTCCAACAGTTGATCTATTTTCACCAAGCTGCTTGGCAATTGCCCCATAGCCCTTTCCAGCCTTGTGGAGGTCCACAATTTTGTCTCTGGTGTCTTTTGACAGCTCTTTGGTCTTGCCCATGGTAGTAGTTGGCGTCTGACTGACTGTGGGGTGCGGAGGTGTCTTTAAAGAGCTCAGACAGGTGCTACTAAGTTCGATTAATTAAGTTAAATTAATGAGTGGAGTAGAGGTGGACTTTTTAAAGGCACAGTAACAGGTCTTTGAGAGCCAGAATTCTTGCTGTTTCTCAGGTGTTCAAATACTTATGTTCAGCAGTGCAAGAAAAAGAAAATTTTTAAAAATCATACAATTTCCTGATTTTTTATTTTATTCTGTCTCTCAGAGTGGGAATGCACCTACAATGTGAATTTCAGACCCCTCCACGATTTCTAAGTGGGAGAACTTGCAAAATCGAAGGGTGTTCAAACACTTCTGTTCCTCACTGTATACACTGGATTAAAACAAAAGCCACTGCCAGTATATGTCAGTTTCACTGACATGATATTCACCAATTAGTAATAAATTATTCCGGAAGTATCTCGCTTACAGCCATTAGTAGTACTTAAACCATACTCATGCAATGTATATGAAGCTGCATAATTTTCAGTAACACATTAGGTTCTGTTCACCTCTGGGCTGTACTTGCTGTTGTAAACATCACCCAAAATTCAGTAGTAGATCTGTTACACTATGGAGACCCCCCAATGGCAGATTTTTCTTCCCATCATATATGGCAGAATTTAAAACACAAATAGACCCATGCACATCTACGGGTGCTCTGTTACAGCTCAGTAATATGTGGTGTGCATTAGACCTTAGACTGTTTCCATGATGAAAATAATTTTAAATAAATTTTACTAAATTAACTGAGGTGAGTATCAAGGCTATATTTTATATAACATGCCATAAGCTCTGTACCACAGTACCCAAAGGCTGCTATGGTGTAATACACTCAGTGAGAAAAAAGAACACACCCAGATAGAAAAGTTGGATTGCTGCAAAACTCGGCATGCAGTTATGTCTCAGGCAGATATGTTAATCATTACAGGTGTGATCTGCTTAGACACTGGGTCTTGCCACAATAGAGCATAAAATTGCTTCCCCATTTCTCTATACAAAGTCTCTCAGAGGCTACTTTTGGGTAGTGTACCTCCTGGTGTAAGATCATTGACTGCTAGACATGCCTCAATGATGCACAACACACACAGACATGGACTGGAACCATATAGTCTTTAGCAATGAATCCAGATTCTCTTTGGGATTCAGCGACAGTCATGGAGAGCAACACTGCCACAACTGCTGGTGTCATGATCTGGGGAGCCATCACATACAGTTGGTCAACTCTAGTAGAGATACAAGAGAAAACAGTGCAATAATCAGAGCTTCGACAAAGACACCAACAATAACACTGAAGCAGCTTCAAAGAGTCACTTTAGAGGTGGACATATCTGTCCATAGAACCACTATGAGCTCTACACTCCACAAAGTGGAAATTTATAGAAGAGTGACCAGAATATGAGGCAGTTCTTTATCTCAGTGTTCTGAAGTAACTGCGTGATTAGGACAGACTTTGTGTGTACTAATAGGACAGCCACCTTTTTATTTCGCCTAATGATTGCTCCCTAGACTAAACAAGCCATTATACCTAATGAAAGGTATTTATTTATTATAAAGTAATATTTAAGTAATTTTATTTTCTTAATTCCTGTAGATCCCTTTTAAAGAAGAACATAGGAAAACACATTTGGAGTTCACGAAACTGCAGACTCTCTGGAAGAAGGTTCTATGGTCAAATGAGACTAATATTTAACTTTTTGTTAATCATGGGAAATGCTACATGCGGTGCAAACCCATCACTTCTCATCATCCCAAGAATAATATTCCTACAGTGAAGCTTGATCATCGTAACATCATGCTATGGGCATGCTTTTTACCAACAGGGACTTGAAAACTGCTTAGGAGGGAATGAAAGATGGATGGCAGTAAATACTGGGCAGTTATGAAAGAAAAGTTGTTTAGGGCGGGTTTTCACCAGCGTTAGGAATTCCATTATAGTGTTCCGTTATAACAGTTATTATAGAATATAATTACATTTTAGGACGGAATGCAAAATGAAAGCCTTTAAGAAGCATTCCGTTTTGCTCCGTCCTAATATATTTCTATGGGCACATATAATGGTTCCACGTCGACAGGACTTTTTTTTCCCATCATGCATAATGGAAAAAACTGAACTGTTACATGTGCCCATAGAAATATAACAGGATGGAGCAAAACGGAATGCCTCTTAAAGGGTTCTGTTTTGCATTCCATCCTAAAATTCTGTTAATGGAATTCCTAACGCTAGTGAGAACGCTTAGTCTGCAAGGGGTTTAAGAATGGCATGGAGGTTCACCTTACCTTAGGACATTAACCTTAAACATATTGCTAAATCTACACTGGTGTGGTTTAAGGGGGAAACCGTTAAATTCTTGGAATGGCCAAGTCAAAGCCCAGACCTCAATCCATTTGAGAGTGTGACATGTTTAAAGACTGCTGTACACCAATGCAACCATCTAACTTAAAGGAATTGGAACAGTTTTGTCTGGAACAGTGGGCAAAAATTCCAATTGCATCTTTTATTGCAGCAAAAAGTTGCTCCACAAAGTATTTTAGGGGGTGAATACTTCTAATACTTTAAAGAGTAACTAAACCGTTATATAAACTTTTAATATGTTCTCCCTAATGCCCTAATAAAACTATTTCTAAAATACTTTATTAATGAATTTTCTATTTTTACTACACTTTTTCCTACCTAAAGCGCTTCATTGACTGTGCTCTTAAAATTCAGTTCTCCGGAGTACATTTTATCAATGGGCAGCAGAGATTTGAGTACGGGCAGGAGCGCACATTGCTGTTCCTGCGCATGCTCCCTGGATGATTACTAACTGTTGGCATAGCAGATGGGTACCCTGTAACCATGTGCTATGCCAGGATTAGCGGAACGGACTCCTGCCTGTGCCTGCTTCGCTAAGCTAAGAGCTGACATGCAGGACTCCTAGCTTAGCAGAGCAGGCAGAAGCAGGAGCCCACTCCTCTCAGCTAATCCTGGCACAGAGTACCCATGTGCTACGCTAAGAGTTAGTAATCGTCCAGAGAGCACGGGCAGGAGCAGCAATGTGCACAGCGCTGCTGCTGGCCATTGATAAAACGTATTCCATACTCTGTACACCGCTGAGCTGTCAGCGGTGTACGGAGAACTGAGTTTTAAGCGCACCAACCAGTGAGTGATGCACTTTAGGTAGGAAAAAGTGTACTAAAAATAAAAAATGTATTAATAAAGTATATTGCAGATAGTTTTATTAGGGCATTAGGGAGAACATATTAAATGTTTATATAGAGGTTTAGTTACTCTTTTAATGCATGTTTTTTATGTCCTAATTTTTGTTTGTGTTTTTGTTTGCACCTTCAAAGTGATAGGCATGTTGTATAAATCAAATGGTAAAACCCTTAAAAAATTCCTTTAAATTCCAGGTTGTAATGCAGAAAAACAGGAAAAACACCAAGGGGGAGGGGGTGAAAACTTTTGTAAGGAATTGTATAGTTAATAAGCCACAGGTTAGGAAACACTGAGAAATTGAAGAGTTAATGTTGTATCTGGCACCTTTGCGAACAATGGACATTAATGCATTTATGGCCGGTTATAAATAATATCTGTCTAAGCAGTGCTTAGTTGATCAGGTGGAATTCTGCACTTTATCAGGAATACTTGAAGGACATAGGGCAGTACACCCACACGTAGTGATTTAACAGCATACCAGTATATGCTGCTCTGCTAGAAACATTAACTTATATAGGGTATACCATATTAACCCCTATTCACACAGCACTTACCTGATAAAACAACAAAAAATGTTGATTAACTGAGCCACCTCCTGGCAGCTCTTTGACGAGGCCACGGTGCTCCAGTGAGGTAGCACTGTATATTGTACATTATATATGCAGCCAGGTGTGTAACGATCGGGCCTGGTGGGGGGGGGGGGGGGGATGTGCTGCATTCATATGTAATGGGGCCCAGCACTGTACTTCATGCTGGGCCCCGTCAGACCGCTCATCTTAGCTGCATCACATGCGGTCGGTTTAGGATCTATCAGGCCCCAGCTCTGGCTTACTAGTGCTATTCCCAAACGAAGCGGGTGGGCAGGGCCTGACTAATGTTAGTCAGGCTCCGCCCACCCACTTCATTTGTGGATAGTACTAGTAAGCTAGAGCTGGGGCCTGATAGATGCTGGACTAACCGCATGTGTTGCAGCTGAGATGAGCGGTCTGAGGGGGCCTGGTATGAAGTACTGTGGCAGAGCCGGGCCCAGTGGAGAGGGTGCAGCAGTTTCAGAGAGAGCAGAGCCTCTAAGTGTAACAGGAACTCCGCCGGTGCTCCTAGAAGATCATTTGCATATAATAAAACATAATTTTTCTCAGCAATGTGGGCACATATGAACCTGGCACCAACACAGATGCCTTCAGCTGCCAAGTGCACATGTAACAGGTCAGCTAGTTTCATAGGTACAAATCTGCTGAAGAGGCCCTTTAAAAGGATATTCTGGGACTAGAATATTGAGGTCCTATATCCTTAAGATAGATCATCAATATCTGATTGGTGGGGTTCCAATTTCCAGAAACACCAGTGATTTCCTGCTTGAAGAGGCTGTTGTGACCTCTTCCGGTCGCAGTGACATCATGATCATTGGTCATATAGCCTAGGCGCAGCTCAGTCCTAGTCCTATACTGAGAATAGCCTCTATACAATGAATGTGCTGTGCTCGGTAATTTGTGAGGAGGCCACAGTGCTCATCAGCCTCTTCGAACAGCTGATCGTTGGGGGTGTTGGACCTTCACCAATTAGGTATTGATGACCTGAGGATAGGTCACCAATATTTTATTCCTGGAAAAACCTCCTCTAAAGAAGTAATTCTAGGTAATGTACTGTACCTAGAACTGCATGTATGAAAAACTACACAAACTGTGTAAAATAAACTCCACATTATAAGGTTTTCATTGATGCAGATGTTTTTCGACTGGCGGCTTTGAAACTGGCAAGTTGAAAAACTCCTATCTGCATATCTGAAAAACAAAATGGATCACTTTACTATTACAAACCCTCTTTTGAAGATACTCGTATTGCCAGAGTGATCTTATGTTGATGTGTACACTATAAATAAAAAAAACTGAGAGATTAGTAGCAGCAGCATTCATAATAAAGCAACATATCTAATTTGTGCTGCTAAGGATGCAATTTGTCATTGTCATATGTGGGCAGAGTTCAGAGCCTTCTTATCAATGCCACTTAGTCCTGCCTGAAGTCAAGGTACATAACAATCACAGCAGCTCTGAAGAACTAGACCCCTTATTACAGGTTGTAGTCATATATGAACACAGCTTAGCGCCACCTAGTGCTCAAAAGCTGAAATAAGATCTTAACTATTCACAAACCTGCACAATCTGCCTTTCAAAGGCTACAAAGGTTTTATGGTAAAAGAAATGTTTAAATAGATATGGTAGTATCTACAGACATGTCTGTGGCTTGAAGCAATTTTTAAACCCCAATTTCCTGGTATTTTCTCATTATGAGATTAAGAGGATGAGGTAGCGGAGCCATCTTTATTGTCCAATCTGACATGGATTGCATATCCTAGAAATAAAATAGTATGCGAGACATAGGATATTGATGTGCTGTCCTGGATTTTAATTATCTACAATAGACAGTGAAAGGGGAACATTATTACAATATGAAGGTTCTTACGTTGGCCATTCTGTAATCCTGTACAGAGATCTGTCTCCATCCAGTATTACAGTGTATGGGCCGAAGTAAGTTATTCGAGAAGTGGTGCGAGACTTCATTGAATAACATTGGTAGTTGATTTTGAAAGGGGAAAACCACTTGATACCGAACTCGGCTTTGGTTCCGACTAGTACCTCAAGTCCAGGTGTAGCCTGGTCTCACATGTGAATGCACCCGGGCAAAAGCTTTGGACTTCATATAGCTTTATTAGGAGTCCTCATAAATAATATTGATCACATTTTCCCATTGGATATGAGGTCTGTTACTGTAATAGGTGACTTTTATAAAGCAGAAGACCATGAGTCACACTCGTACATTATCGGACATCTCTGCTCCTATTTACTTTACATCACTGAGCCCATGCATGTGATTGTTCAATTGAAGATGTTAATCAAGCATTCTCCTTTTCTGATGATATCTTCAGTGCGTGACCCCCATGACTATTTACCCAGACTTTAATATTGCTCAGTCCATTAGACTAGAATATTAAATAATGTGCTCGGCTCTTGCTGTTTGCTCCCCATTATGACTGTTTAAAAACAGCTTTGCAGCAAAGCAAATTGTCCTTTATCCACCGTATTGTTATTTGTCCCCTGGTGAATGAATGGATTCAACCATGCAGCCAGAACAGGTTGATCAACTAGGCTGTAGACATGGATTAACTGTCTGCACACTAGTGTCTGCTAAAATGCTGGCGTTAAAGGGGATGGGTGTGGCTAAGACATCGAAAAGTGCATTCCTTTTAGTACTTTAGGATGCCTTATTTTAGTTGCACATATATATGATAGATGTAATAAATTAGGTCTCTTCTACAAAGACCCAGTTCACTGATATATTTATCTGTGTGTTTGTGTTACAGATGTTACATTCAAGTCTATAGTGTAAGGCCAGATTCCCACAAGTATATTGTCCGTCCATATTACTTCTGTGTTGAAAGTTCAGGTCAGATAAACCCATGGTTGGGCCATAACAACACATGGGAATAATACAGAGGGACAATACGAATGTATTATGCTCATGTGAATCCAGCCTCATAGTAAACAGCAAACAATACATTCCTCTTTTTGATGTTTTGGTGTCTTTTTTGGATTCCAGTATGAGTTTTTTTTTCTTCTAAATGCAACATGTTGTATTATGATTCGGCAACACAGTCAGATTTCTTCTTGTAGTCTTGGAAGCCAAAATCTGGAGTGGATCATAAAAGGAGAGAAAATATAAAAGAAGACATGACTTTTCCTCTTTTTTCAATTCACTCCTGGTTTTGGCTTCCAAAACTGTATTTAGAAGTCTCATGGTGTGACCATACACATATGCTGTGGCATAGTTTTTTGCAGCCATTTTCATACTATCAATATTAGGTCAGTATTTGGCATCAGTTTTTGAAAGCCAAAACCAGGAGTGTATAATGGAATGTATATAGTGTCCCACATATGTGTGTATGGTCCACTCCAAATTGTTACATATTGTATGATGTCATTTTGCATTATTCCTTTGTCTATGCTGCTAAATCCATATTACAGGCTGGTAACATGCTCTACATGTTTCCACCACTAGAGGTCTCTGCCACATACATTTATATATTGCAGCCACAGGAAGTTAGAAGTTAGTTGAGATTAGAAAATGAGAGACTAGGATTTAGGAAGAAGGAGAGGAGACAGTCTTGTCTCTGTCCTCCTGGGTCTAACCCAGGGGAACTAATTTACCACAACCTTGGAGTCCAAGATTAGGACTATCTGATCCTACACTGTAAATTACCCTTCCGGTGGTATAAAATGGATTATAGACTATTGGCAAAGGAAGATAAGGTTTTAGTCACCTTTGCATTAGGTGGAGAGTTTCTAAGCTACAGGCTGCCCACCGTAACCAAGGACAGAAAGGCCATCTGTCAGAATACTTATTTACAGAGGATCTGAACTACTATTGAAAGGTTGAGTGATCAGAGCAAGATCAGGAACCAAGTACAAGTAATAACATCACCTTTACTAAAGTGAGCTGGAGTTAATCTCCACACTTCACCTCGAGGAGCCCGCTAATTTGGATTTGCAGCTTTACCCTTTTTGCCATCTGTATGCAAGACAAAGTGATGATATTGAATGCCTTACTACATCTGACAAGTAAAGTTCCTGTTTGGTTTAACCACTGCCTCATTCTTCTGCTTCATCTCTTGAACACATGGGCTCAGCCACCAAAGCACCCTAAGCATACCCACTACCATCAAGGGCACCTCAACTTCCATCTGGCTTGTGTTCCCTGCAATAGAGAGTGCCCCGGAGGATTTAGTGCTGTCTTCCTCATCACTGCACGCCGACCCAGGGAACTACAAATCCGTGAGTCCGACTACTACCCCCATCAGTCCACCGTGCACTCACATACTGCACCTGCGGTTCGGTCGGCTGCATGTATAATGGAAAGAGAAAATGTATAATGGAAAGTTTTGCAGCTCTTCTATGTTCTGGAACCCCAACAGTTTTACAAATACTGGTGTAAAATTCTGACAGTGGCCTAGTGGATATGAAAAAGGCAAAAAGGATGCACGTTACAAAGGCAGCAAATAATAAAAGAAAACACCAAAACAATGCCACAAAAAAGACTTTAAATTCATGGCCTTTAAAAAATCAGAAAAAAGTGTGTGAGGTTACCACATACCTCTCCATATAACCAGATGTGTGTTTGTCAGCTGAATTTAATGCTGTTGGTCCTTTCTCAAAACATGGCTGAAATGTCAAGAAATAAATTGTAAATCAGCCCTTTGGTGTTCAGTGCCGGTGCAGTACCCCTCAGCCGGTTTAGCTTCTGTAGTGTACTGCGCATGCGCCAATCAATGAAGCGACTGTGCAGGTAGGAGACTGCAGGGTCAGATGTGATTAAGTCTTCACTACCTGGCCCTGTCATTCAAAGTGGTGGGGGCGTGGACTAGAAGAGAGTGAGTAGAGCCTCTGGTGTAATGAAGTGCAACTGCAATGCCTTTGTTGCACTGTGGGGCTAATTTGAATATAATTAAAGCTAATTTCTCCACATTGCAGCCACATTTTGAGATGGGACTAACTGCGTAAAATTCAGCTGACAAATACACACCCTCCTTTGTCAGCAGGTTATATGACGAGATACAATATATGGTGACAAATTCCCCTACCCTATAATCTCTAGCCCTCATTGCTGCTTGATGCATGAGGAAAATGAGGAAAATTGGCTTCTACCTCACATGTTTTTTTTTGCCTTCCTCTGGATCAACTTGCAGGATAACAGGCCGAACTGGATGGACAGATGTCTTTTTTCAGCCTTATGTACTATGTTACTATGTTACTAACTCAACGAGATCCCCTCCTGACCATTGTGTCTATGGATCATGTGACAAAGCATGTTTTAAAGCATATTTCTAAATGCTGTTAACACGGCCGCCCCCATAATGCCCCAATGGCTGTCCCATTAATCATGTTCAGGAAAAAGAATTAAAAAAATCTGTAGAAAATAAAAACTGATTTGAATGAATATGTGTCATTATCTGATTTAACTGCCAGAAAAAATGACAGATGACACATTCCCTTTCAAGGGAGGAATAATGATAATTACCGGTATTCTACTTTGCTTCTTATTGCATTAACCATCATATAATAATAATTCCACAGCCCTTTACAGTTGGGTTATAATACAGTATATTACAACCAAGTAAAATGTCAAGACATTAAAACAAATAGACAGAAGACAAGATCCCGTAAGAGCTTACAATCAAACAATGGAATACATTGTTTAAAGGGGTTATCCAGGAATATTGATGATGAAGACCTATCCTATGGTAATGATTATCACATCAGTGAGGGTCACTGTCCCGAAACCCCCGCTGATCAGCTGATTCAGGGAGACGCCACTCTCACAAGAGCTATGGTGAGCGCAGCCAGCTCCCAGATGCTTTCCAAGCACAGCACCGTACATCACACAGTGGCAGCGCTTGGCATTACAGCTTGGTCCAATTAACTTGGATGGGGTTGAGCTGCAACTAGGCCATGTGACGTCACATAGCCTAGGAAGAAGCCGCTGTGCTCACTGATTGCCAGTCTATTCTAACAGCAGATTGTCGTGGGTCCTGTGTGTCCGTTGGATAGGTCATCAATATGAATGCCCGGATAACCCTTTTAACTGAGCATTAGAGTTTCCATTAAAAAGTTCTAAGTTCTAGATATAATGAAGAAGTAGGCCATAGGGCAAATAGGACAAATAGTTGGAAAATGAAGTTTAGAAAAGAGGGCAGAGCAGGCAGTATTAGATCAGTCAATAAGGAGCAGACATGAATAAGTGGTTTTGAAAGGCACATTTTAGCTGATAAATATATTTATTGGTGTTTTTGAACTTTGTCACCTGAACCTTATCTTGTGGACTTGTATCACTAAACAAAGCAGCATAACTGGTGGGTAGAGGTGATGGGCTATTCATGGTCAGTGATATCTGACAAATGAAATGTCAATGACAAAGAAGTTATAAACTCTCAGAGAAGGCACAAACTTATTGGTTACACACACGATTGTGGTGCAGAGCTTGTCAGATTCACCCACAGAATTGGGCGGCAAGGGGCTCAGAGCTTACTAAGAGCATCGGAATAGTTTCTGTGTGCGTAAATAACACCATTGGTGGTTGCAGATTGTTGCCAGACAGACTCTATACTCCTCTAACAATTGTCACTGGTGACAGGATAATATCTGTAATCCATAGGTGGTTGTCCCAGGTAGCTGGGGCATTCTCCAGACTCAAGATGTGGTTGGCAATCAATGGGGCTCCTGCTCTACAAGTAACCAGACAGTCACTTTTCGCACCGAGTGTTCTTACTCCAGGCCTAACAGGCGGTTGAAACTAGACATGAAACAGTCCTTTTGCACAGGCCTCAATGCTTCTCATGGTACACTTGTCAGAACCACTACTTGTAGCAGGCAGCCTGCAGGATAGAGAGTGCCCTGAGGAGGATGGGAGTGGTAGAGTCATTGATAGGAGTAGTAGTAGGCAATAGTGTCTGTCGTCACTCTGGCTCTCTTTGGGGCCATACAGCATCAAATGGACGGCACACCCTTTCTTCCCTCAGAGAACTCCCTGAGGCTCCTGTCTGGTGGTGGTTGGGGTTGCCTTGATGGTGGATGTTTGGAAAGGTGCAAGGCAGGAGGTCATGTAAAGTGATGGCCAACTTTTGGGGCCCAGGTCCTCTCCCCTCTGCACCAGTCTGTTACTAAGTTCATGCACATTGTACTTGTGTTTTTATATTATGGATGTATACCACCTCTTAGATTTACAGTGCCATGACAATTTCATCTTCACATAAATAATAATAATAATAATCGTGGAGAAAGTGACCAAGCCCAGTGTAGTTTCAATACATAAAGTCTCTCTTTACTGAATAGATAATAAAAGTAGTTTATGCAACAGCAAAAGGCAAAGTTCTGAGTTATGCCACAGAGTAGGATTCCCTCAATATTTATACACTGCCTGTCCAAAAAAAGTCGCCACCTGGATTTAACTAAGCAAATAGTTATGAGCCTCCTATTGGATAATTACTGCATGGGTGATTATCTTTCTGCTGGCAATAAGTTATTTAACCCCAACTGGTGCAATTAGTTGCTTCTCATTTCTTAAACAACCATATCGAAAGTCACATCTCGTAGTCGTGGAAAAGATGTTAGTCTGTTTGAGAAGGGTCAACTCATTGGCATGCATCAAGCAGAGAAAACACCTAAGAAGATTGCAGAAACTACTCAAATTGGGTTAATAACTGTCCAACGCATTATTAAAAACTGGAAGGATAGTGGGGACCCATCGTATTCGAGGAAGAAATGTGGCGGGAAAAAAAATCCTGAATGATTGTGATCGGTAATCACTTAAACGTTTGATGAAATCAAATTGAAGAAAACCAACAGTATAACTCGGGGCTATGTTTAATAGTGAAAGTAAGAGCATTTTCACACGCACAATGCAAAGGGAACTCAAGGGATTGGGACTGAACAGCTGTGTAGCCGTAAGAAAACCACTAATCAGTGAGGCAAAGCAGAAAAAAAGGCTTAATTTTGCTAGGGAGCATAAAGATTGGACTCTGGAGCAATAGAAGAAGGTTATGTGGTCTGATGAGTCTAGATTTACCCTGTTCAAGACTGATGGGCGCATCAGGGTACGAAGAGAGGCAGATGAAGTGATGCACCCATCATGCCTAGTGCCTACTGTACAAGCCTGTGGGGGCAGTGCTATGATGTGGGGTTGCTACAGTTGGTCAGGTCTAGGTTCAGCAATAGTATGTGCTCCAAGAATGAGGTCAGCTGACTACCTGAACATACTGAATGACCAGGTTATTCCATAAATGGATTTTTTCTTCCTTGATGGCATGGGCATATTCCAAGATGACAATGCCAGGATTCATCGGGATCAAATTGTGAAAGAGTGGTTCAGGGAGCATGAGACATCATTTTCACACATGGATTGGGCACCACAGAGTCCAGACCTTAACCATATTGAGAATCTTTGGGATGTGCTGGAGAAGGCTTTGCGCAGCAGTCAGACTCTACCATCATCAATGCAAGATCTTGGTGAAAAATGATTGCAACACTGGATGGAAATAAATCTTGTGACATTGCAGAAGCTAATCGAAACGATGCCACAGTGAATGCATGCCGTAATCAAAGCTAAAGGCTTTTTCTTTTTGTGACAACTTTTTTTTTTTGGGACAGGCAGTGTATATAGGTAGTAGAATGATGGTAGTAGTAATCCTGCATGATTTTCACTCTAAACACTCTTTGCAAGGGGCAGTTTTTCAGTTAAGTTGTTCTTTGGCAGCTGTTCAGTTTCAGGAATGGTGTTTCTGGGATGAGGCTTCACTTGGGCCTACTTAGCAGAAGTTCACATATGTAGGTGTTGTCTCTAGCTCTGCTCGGCCAAGACTCTCTAACCAGAGGAGGCCGGACTGGCTATTCTGCAAGGCAGACAAACCCAGAGTGTCAGTGTTAACTGTTGTCCATACACTACCACTGGGAATACATAGTGCATAGAGAGATAACATTTTAACATTAAATCAGAACATTCAACTTTGTAGAAAACAATTAACCTTTAGCAGTGATCCTCTGAGTCACTACATACTGACAGTCCAGTTTCAGTAGGTGGTTGTATGTTATTGGGCACTACTAACTCCAGAGTATCAAACTCAGTCCTACCAAATTTCAGTCTCTAGGCCAAAATGATTAGCAACCACGTGTGTTACTAAAAGTGGTCTTTTTATTGAGAACTCACTCAGACAGGCCAGTAAGTGGCTACAGTCCAAATCAGTTTTATGGCATAGGTGACAGTCCTTCAGCACCTCTTCAGAACTCAGGGTCTCTACCTCTTGACGCAGGCACAGTTATCCCAGCAGCTCTATGCCGCATGCACACACTAGTTGACTGATGACAAGGCGCTCCAGTTCCTCCTATTGATAACCTGGCCCCCACCTAAGAAGCAACCCTGAGGTGCAACACTACAGCATCTGCACCTATAACCACTGACCTCAGCCAGGTGCTACAGTCTTAAAGGAACAATACATCTCAAATACAGTACCTGCCAATAAACGCATATAAGGCTTCACATAGAATCTGGTGTCCAGCACAACTAGTGTAATATGGCATATCACATTGTACATAGCATACCATGCAAAACATAACCAACATGACAGTCACCAGTTACTTCACTGCTGGCTACAGTTCAAGGATCTAGTTTGCTGTATCGGGTGATACGTGCTCCGACAGTCCTCATTGGGCACCCCCTTATAGACAACCCTCCTAATTGTTGAGTTCAGTTGTTTTAGCCAGACCAAAAAAGACATTCATACAATTTCCCTAGACAAACATTGTAGTAGTGTGGACTGTGCGGAAGAGCTCAGTAATTTCAAACGCGTTGCTGTGGAAGGTTGTTAGTTTTGTAAACTGTGCTTTTATTGTATAGTAGAATAGTGGTTAGCACTGGTGCAATGTAGCGCTGGGGTCCTAGGTTCAAATCTGACCAAAGGCAACATCTGCATGGAGTCTGTATGTTCTCCCCGTGTTTCCGTGGGTTTCCTCCGGGTACTCCGGTTTCCTCCCACACTCCAAGGAAATACTGATAGGGGACTTAGATTGTGAGCCCCATTGGGGACAGTGGGATGCTAATATCTATAAAGCGCCGTGGAATATGTCAGAGCTATATAAGTACATAAAATAAATAAATAATAGTAGAAGCGTCTATGAGTAAAAACAGCTACAAAGCATGGGACCACACAAACATACACAAACTCACATGGTGGGACCTCTGGGTGCTTTGACACGTGGTGTGTAAGATTGTCGATGATCTCTTGCATCACACACGACACAGCTCCAAACTGCCTCTGGAAGTGACATCAGCACAAGAACTAAGCATCTAGAACTTGATGAAATGGACATGGTTGAACAGCTGTACACAGGCCTAAGATCACCATACACAATGCCAAGGAACAGTTGGGAGAGCTTAAAACAAGTAGTAGAAATGGGTTCTCTGGAGTGCTGCATCTGGCAGATGGCTGATAGTGACTATATGAAAACTATGTTGGGTTCACGTATCTTTTATTGTCACATGGTGCAGTATTTAAATTGTCTATGTCGCTATCTATATAATAACATTGTGACATATTGCTAATGACTTTTAGCTTGTGCTGTGTTGTGGGCATGATTACTATGAGATGTTACACCTTTATTACTAAGCCCAGGTTATAGCAGCAGCTTGGGCAAGATGGTTGCCCTAATAATCACGTACTAGAAATAGGCTACTTTCACACTTGTGGCAGCAGTATCCAGCAGGTTGTTCCCCTGCCAGATCCATGCTAACGCTAGCCCACCATGCCGACGAAAGTCCGCTCTGGCCCTATTCACTATAATGGGGGCAGGCTGGAGGTCTGGCCGCAGTACAGCAAACTTGCCAGCTTGTTTGCCGTGCTGTGGCCGGTCCTCCAGCCTGCTCCCATTATAGTGAATGGGGCCAGAGCAGACTTCCTGCAGCATATGGGCTAGCGTTAGCACGGATCCGTCAGGCTGTTCCCCCACCGGAACAGGCTGCTGGACCCTGCTGCCACAAGTGTAAAAGTAGCCATAGACTAATAAATATATATACATTCAGAAAATCAAAGAAAGAAAATCTAAATGAATTAGAAAAAAAAGCATATTTCAGCTTATTGGTTTAATCAGCAAAAGAAAGTGATCAATCAAGTGTTACACATTGGAAGAATGCGAACGTCTGTATTTATATGAACAGAACAGTGAGGTCCCTGACAAGACAATAGATGTGTTTCTTATACTGTAAAGTACATAAATATCAGCATTATTCCCACGCGGAATCCAACTTAGTGTCATTGTTTTTATAGCAAAACTGCCAAAAGTGTAGTTGGACGTACCTCAAAGACAAGCTGCGAGAGAAAACTATAGAAAATATTATAGACAAACACTAACAGAGAGCTGCAGAGAGAATGGCATCCACTTGCAGCTAAAATATATTGAGATATTATTGAGATTACATATAGATCTATTTTCCATGGTCATCATTGTCTGTAAATAATATTTGTATAATTATCACACCCTCATGTCAGCACCGGACAATTATACAAATATGAGTGACACTACCGTAGTGATACAGAATCAGTCTGTCAGTTTCTTTTCCCTCTCCAGCCACTTATTGACTTACAAGAAGCTTTATCTCTCTTTAACCCCTTAACGCACAGCGCCGTATATGTACGGTACAACCGAACGTGACTTAACGCCCAGCGCCGTACATGTGCTGCGCACTGATCGGGCGGGTGCAGGAGCTGCGCCCGCCCGATCCGCTGCAGGGGTCCGGCAGTCACTGTTAGCTGGAACCCTGCTATATGAGCCAGAATTGGTGAAATCACCAATGCAGGCGCATTAACCCCTGCATGATAGTGGTCAGAGATGACCGCGGCACGTGCGGACTTCAGATGTGTGCAGGGTGGCCATCCGGTGCCTGTCACAGCAGTGCCTTCCTTAGGCATCGGGAGAGCCTCTGAGATCCAGCCCCCTGGATCTCACAGGAAGCAGGCTGTCACTGTATTACACTCAGTAATACACTTACAGCCAATGCATCACAATACAGAAGTATTGTAATGCATGTAAAAGTGATCAGACCCCCAAAAGTTGAGAAGTCCCAGAGTGGAGCAAAAAAGAAAGTGAAAAAAATAATTAAAAAAAGAAAGTAAAAAAATAAATAAAATGAAAGTTTCAAGAAAAAAAAGCGTTCTTTTCCCTAAATAAAGTTAAAAAAAATTGAAAAAAATAGGGGAAAAAAGAAAAATAGACATATTAGGTATCGCCACATCCATATCGACTGGCTCTATAAAAATATCACATGACCTAACCCCTCAGATGAACACCGTCAAAAAAATAAAATAAAAACTGTGCTATAAAAAACAATTTAGTGTTTTCTATTGTTGTAAGCCTTCCCATGTGCACCCTGCTACCAAGTCTGGTTATAAATGTATGCGGTTGCCATCTTTTTCAAGGTCTTAGTTCAGTCTCTCTCCAGGTTCAGGCCTCTTTCACACGACCGTATGGCTATTTCAGTGTTTTGCAGTCCGTTTTTAACAGGTCCGTTGTTCCATTTTTTGTTTCAGTTGTGTTTCCGTTTTTCTGTTCCGTTTTTCCGTATGGCATATACAGTATACAGTAATTACATAGAAAAAATTGGGCTGGGCATAACATTTTCAATAGATGGTTCCGCAAAAACGGAACGGATACGGAAGACATACGGATGCATTTTTTGGCGGACCGATTGACTTGAATGGAGCCACGGAACGTGATTTGCGGACAATAATAGGGCAAGACTCAAAATGTAGTGGAACGGAAATGCGGACATACGGAAACGGAATGCTCACTGAGTACATTACGTTTTTTTTGTGGACCCATTGAAATGAATGGTTCCGTATACAGACCGTATACGGAACGCAAAAAACAGCCCGTATACGGAACGCAAAAAACGTTCGTGTGAACAAAAAAAAAAGTTTGACTAGGACTGAAGACTACAAGAGACCTCACATGCTGATTGAGGAGGAGGACCAGAGAACCTGGATGTCTACCAAAGGAACATGGTACTGAAATGGACCTCAGGAGCAAGTCTGGTGTTTCTCCTACTGAAGATCTCATGCCTATCACTATTTAGCTGTTGCTCTAATACCCAGTATCAGCCTGTGCTCCTTCCTATACATCTGAGTTGTTTTTTGTACATCAAGCCACATTAAGCTCCCCAAAAAACAAGATTAAAGAGAGTCTTTCACCTAAAATGACCATTATACACCACAAACATCATGATATCCATTACATTCCCCATATTATAATCTTACCTTTCATATTGCTGTCCGTCACCTATTTTCTCTTAAAAACGCTTTTATTCCATATGCTAATTAGGTTCTAAAGGGGCCCAGGGGCGGCGTTTATGCGGCCGGTGCCCAGGCTCCACGGCGCTGTTCAAATCAAACCCCTCCCCTTTCACCCCTCTGGCCCGCCCTCGGTTCTTCAGATACCATCCTCCAGTCAAAGACAAATCCGGCGCCTGCGCACTCCATTACCCACTAGGGCAGAGGCAGCAGAGCGTTTAATGCGCATGCGCCGGCCCGTACATCCCGATATTTTGGCAGTTTACTTCCGCCGGCTAGATCGGGATGTACGGGCCGGCGCATGCGGATTAAACGCTCTGTTATTACTATCTATTATAAAGGTAGAAAAAAAGAAATGTGGAAATGTGCTAATTTTTCAAAATTTTTGGTAAATTTAGTATTTTTTTATAAATAAAAATGTTTTTTTTTTTTAACTCCATTTTACCACTGTCATGCAGTTCAATATGTGACGAGAAAACAGTTTCAGAATTCCTTGGATAAGTAAAAGTGTTTTAAAGCTATTACCACATAAAGTGACACATGTCAGATTTGCTAAAATGGCCTGGGCAGAGAGGTGAAAATGGCTTGTTCCTGAAAGGGTTAAAGTGTAACTGTCATTTTGGTTTAAAGAGTCTTCTATCAAAGCTGTAACCGAGAGTTACTAAAACTCCTTTTACACGGGACAATATAGCAGACGATTGTTGAGAAGGTAGCGTTCCTTCCTGGCAATCGCTTGCTCGTCAGTAAAGGAGACCACTGCACTTACATGCAGCAATCTCCTCCACAGTATGAGGAGGTGTGATCACTAATGCCATACAGAATCATTGTTTGATTATATTTAATCAGTGTGTAAATCTATATTTAATTTAAACATACTAGTCTCATGTCCCCACCGGACTGTGAGGTAGCATTATATCTACTGGGAGGACTGTAGGAGGCTTTATAAATACTGGACCACAACAGGGGGCATTATAACTTCTGGGGGCACTAGAAAGGGGCATTATAACTACTGGGTCCTAAGTGGAAATTGCTAATGAGTGGGACTAAGGCCTAAGTGGGGATGATTACTGAGTGGGGGCATAAAAAGAGGCAGTATTACTAAATAGGTGTGTTCTGTGCGTCAAATTGTGCAATAATAGGTTGAGGTCAGGAGAAGTCACCGTAATGATCTGTGCAGGACTGAAAAAAAAAGGAATGACTCCAGTCAGAGAGGACATGACCTGGAAGGTGCCTAAATGGCCAGAAGGAAATCTAGCATTAAGTACTAAAATCCAATACGCTTCCCGAAGACTGTCACCACTCTCCCCCTGCTGGTCTTCTCTCTTGCTCAATAGCTAGTACCTATAAGTTGATAACAACAAGTATTGTCTAGAAATATTAACCTGTGTTATACCAAGATGAAGTTGTGGGAAAAATTGTAGACGTAGTTAGATGTGTTGCTAAAAGAAGCATGACATTGAGTAATATTTTGTCACCCAGTGCGTTAAAGAAATTGAATGATAATAAAATATGATTCAGCCAGCAAGGCTTTTTTAAGTGTGTTGGGGCATGTATTAACACATGAAATAACACAACTAAAACCCAAACTTTTCACTAAGTAGCAAAGGAAACTGAAGACTAGAATTGCAGAATATGTAGCAGGAATTAAAGAGAACAAATGTGTCTGAGGTCGTAGAACATCTTGTAGAAAAACCTACAGGCTCTTTGGCATCCCTCTTCTTTAACTGGATTGAAAGGGTGCATAAGCAGACTCTAGGTGGTAATTGATGCAAATCGTAAAGCCTTCTAGATCTTGTGCTTAAAAGGGTTGTCTGGACTACAGATATTGAAGACCTTTGTTTCAAAACCAATGTCCTTTATACAGTATAGATAGAAAGTTTGTGTGTAGTCCAAGGTATATTGGATAATATCTTTACCTGTCCAAACCAGGTTGCATGTATTCCAATACAATCATATAGTGTATATTACATTCCAGGCTTTCCATGTGTGTGGCTGGTTTCCTGACAAATGTTTGTGATAGGTCCACATGTCTTATAAATTATGTCTGTACTGTAAACAAGAACCCTTGAGTTTCGAAACACATAGGAATAATTGAAAACTGTCACTTTTTTAATGGCCATCTGTCTAAGTTGATGACATCTATAGTACTTGCAATGTCATGCTTTGGACTCTTTGAAATTCTTTTCATTTTCAGTAGGGTGTACATTATGCCATATATTGAATATGTTTGTTGCAGTAGCTTGTTTGTCTCCTCTGTGAACTTGTTGTTTCCTTTATACCAATATACCTATTCCATAATACCTATTATTGGCTAATGACCATTTTGAATCCAAAGACAATTATTAGTAAATCCCCTTTAATGACCGCCCACTGTCTTTTGACAAAGCTCGTTGTGGGTCAGTCTACAGCAAGCTTTTCTGGTGAAACTGCAGTAGAGGAGGGTTATGGACTCCCTGAGCATGTCTTCTCTAAAAATAAGTCATCACTAACAGCTCTGCTTCTAAAGGCCCCCATACAAATTAGTGAATTGTCGGCTAAACCCCCAGAGTACAGCAGGTTTGGCTGACAGCCTAATGTGTGTGGAGAGCTCCTGACTCTCCTCCGACAGATGATGTAGGAATCAAGTGAAGTGAATATTTTCACCTAATCCTTTTGTTCTTTCAGGAGATAAGACTCCACCAGAGATTTCTGGCAGTGGCTTTCTCCTCTCTGCTCATTCAATACATGAACATATTCGTTAGTTTGGCTGACAGCTGGTGAATGTGTATGGCAGCCTTTCAAACAGCCTCTGACTCAACATCAGGGATTGAAGGAAACTCCAATCCAGGCTGTTAAACCTTTTACTGTCATGGTGACTGTGGCATCATCAAACAAGACTCCCCCTTCCATCGGGTCACCAGTGCTGTCTGATGAGTAACCCTGCGGTTAAGATACATTAGTGTTGGCCAGGGGCGGACTGGGAACTTAAAGTGGCCCTGGAAAAAACTAAAAGTGGCCCCGTTTTGTAGTTGGGTCAAAATCGGTGGAAGACAGGGCCAGCAATACCATATTGTGGCACACTATACCACCCCAACAGAGCCAAACACCACAGTCCATTACAAAATAATGCTCCCAGCTGCACAAGATACCTCTCCAAAAACTTTCACTGGCTGGCCATGAGGAAGGCTCAGGCGGCCCCCTGGGCATCGGCCCACCAGTAAATTTCCCTCTAAGGTCTATAGCCAGCCCGCCCCTGGTGTTGACCTAAGAGTAGTGGCATCTACACTCCGAAAGACTATTGTGAAGGCCTCACATTTACAGCCAAGTTATTGACAAGAACAAGCAGCCTATGTCATAGAGACACAGGTGATAATTATCAAAACTAATGCTAAGGAAAACTGGCTTAGTTGCCCATATCAACCAATCATATTTCATGTTTTGTTTTTCAAGGCTCCTTTGGAAGATGAATCAATCTGATACTACTACTACTGGCAACTATAACAGTTTTCCTTAGCACCAGTTTTGATAAATGTCCCCCACAGATTATAGAAATATGCTATTGCAGGTTTAAAATAAATACTAAAATATCTCTCAATGAAAAAAGGAATGAAACTATAAGAAATACAGTCCTGATCAAAAGTTTAAGACCACTTGAAAAATGTCAAAAAATCATATTTAGCATGGCTGGATCTTAACAAGGTTCCAAGTAGAGCTTCAACATGCAACAAGAAGAAATGGAAGTGAGACAAAACATTTTTTGAGCATTCAATTTAATAAAAACAACGAATAAACTGAAACAGGCTGTTTTTCAGCTGATCAAAAGTTTAGGACCACACCTAAAAAAAAAAACTAAACCCCCCCAAAACAGAAATCCAACTTCCAAACATGGACTCAGTAATGAGTAGCTCCGCCGTTATTGTTTATCACTTCAAAAATTTGTTTTGGCATGCTTGATGCAAGCGTTTCCATGAGGTGAGTGGAAACATTTCTCCAAGTGGTGAAGACGGCTGCACGAAGGCCATCTACTGTCTGGAACTGTTGTCCATTTTTGTAAACTTCCCTTGCCATCCATCCCCAGAGGTTCTCAATTGGATTTAGATTAGGGGAACATGCAGGATGGGCCAAAAGAGTGATGTTATTCTCCTGGAAGAAGTCCCTTGTCTTGCGGGTATTGTGTACTGTAGCGTTGTCCTGTTGAAAAACCTCTCATCAGAGAATAAAACTTTCTTCCACCTTTGAATGTCCCATGTTTGGTGCTCTCTTGCAAAGTCCAAATGAGCAGTTCTGTGGCGTTCAAGGAGACGAGGTCTTTGAAGATGTTTTTAGTTTTTGAAGCCCTTCAGTCTCAGATGCCGTCTGATGTTATGGGGCTGCAGTCAGCACCAGTAAGGGCCTTAATTTGGGTTGAGGATCGTCCAGTGTCTAGACGGACAGCCAATTGGATCCTCCGGCTCAGTGCTCATGACATTTTTTGGGGTCTTCCACTTGACTTTTTTGTTCCATAACCCTCAGGATCATTTAAGAATTTAAGAAATTCCTGCGTCCCACCTCAGCAGCGATGGCGCGCTGTGAGAGACCCTGCTTATGCAGTTTAACAACCCGACCACGTTCAAAATGGGAGAGTTTTTTTGCCTTTGCCATCAGAACGTGTGACTACCTGACAGAAAATGACAATGAATCCACATCTTTGCACAGATTTGGCCTTTTAAAGGCATGTGGTCCTAAACTTTTGATCACCTGAAAAACAGCCTGTTTCAGTTTATTCGTTGTTTTCATTAAATTGAATGCTCAAAAATGTTTTGTCTCACTCTGATTTCTTCTTGTTGCATGTTGAAGCTCTACTTGGAACCTTGTTAACATCCAGCCATGCTAAATATGATTTTTTGCCATTTTACGAGTGGTGTTAAACTTTTGATCAGGACTGTACCATTAGTCTGCAAAAAATAATGTAAAAACAAATATTTAGTATACAATAATTTTTATTGTGCATACACAATACACAATAAACAAACCACAAAAAAGAAAACTTTAATATATTTGCTGCATAAAAAGTGATATAAATTAACAGTAATCTATATTAACCCTTAAACAACAATGAAAAATTATTGAAATTCCCTCTGCACAAAACAAGGCCTCATACAACTATGTGAATGAAAAATGCAGAGGCAAAAATGAATAATTTTAGCTTGTGATTCAGGCGAGATCCAACTTGTCAATACTGTACATAAATCTCTTGCTCAGTATTTATTTACTTTTTATTAGCGAATTTATTTATACATTACCATTTATATATAAATATCTCTCCATTTACAAAGTTCATCCTTTTGCATTAATAACAATGAAGGAAAAAATAAGATCTACCCATACATTGCACTTAATTAAATACAACCTTTAAATGAATACCCATCCCTCCATAATCCCCTTTTTTTTTTTTTGCCTCGCTGCCTCTGGAGCCTAGCGGAATTGGTGGGAAACCCTGCCGAGCTTTACGACTTGTCATATAACCTAGTAAATAGTATACGTCATATGTTGAACGGGAGCAACTCCGGCCCGGGTCATCCGACTATGTCCAGTTTGCCCATGACCTTTTCCATCGTGCTAGCTGTTTTTTCGTTAGACATGTGATTTTTATAGTTCATAGTCTTATTCATCAAGTTTTTCCATTCTGCGATGGTAGGGGGATCAGCAGAGCACCATTTTCTTGCAATTATAACTCTGGCTAATAGCATGCCTTTCAGCCAGGCTATAAATTCCTGTCTATTGATGCTGTCAGCTTCCAGAATTCCGAATATCGTGAGCTTGATTCCCATTTCAGGGCTCTTGCCCAGTTTGCTAGCCAATAGTTCATAGATCTCTACCCAATACTGCAGAATTTTTGGGCAACTCCAAATCATACTTAAAATCGGCCTGTCCGGATTGGCATTTTGGGCACGTAGATTCCGTTTTCCCATACATCTTTGCAATTTGTTGTGGAGAATAGTACAACTGGTGTACTATTTTGAATTGTATGAGTCTAAAGTTAGCAGAGGTAATTACCCAGTTTATGTTTTTGTATACCCTCACCCAATTAATACTAGTGTCATTTCCAATCTCTAATTCCCACTTCTTTTCACTTTTAAAATGTGTCATGTCAAGTAATCCATCTTTAATTTGTTTATAAATCTGAGATATGGAAGTTTTTGCGTCTTTCCGGTGAAAACATTAGTCCGTGAAACTATGATCTACTACATTTAAGTGATTATTCTTGATACTTGTAAATGCGTGCTGTATTTGTGTGTACCTAAACCAATTTTTTTTGTCTAATTGAGAATCAGGGATATTTTTTGGGGGGATCTAATACTCCCGGATTCAGCTAAGTGCGAGATTAACACTATTCCCTGTTTTTGCCAGTACGTCTTTTATTTTCAAAAATTCCTTTAAGTTAAAATTGTGCCAAAGTGGAGTGAAACTTAAGCCCTGTGAGATCCCTAAAACTTTTTTTAATTTTATACCAATTGTAGCATTTCACTTATTAGGCAGTCTTTCCCTCGGGTAGCTAGGTACCCGGTTTCTAAGATATTAAAGATGTCTCGCTGGGACCCCTCATAGTCTCTTATGAGATATTGCACAAGGCTGTTCTCTCTTTGCCCCATGCACCATTGGATTTGTGCAGCCATAAAATAACCCTGGATATATGGAAAGGCTATTCCCCTCCTCTCCTCACACAACCACAGGAACCTCTGCTTAATCCAGACTCTTTTTCTGCCCCATATCAGGTCATTAAAAAGCCAAACAATGCGGTTGAAATAAGAGTCATTGATCCAGATCGAACAAGCAGAGATGGTATATAGAATTTGAGGAAGCAATACCATTTTAACCGCCTCCGGACCGCCTAACGCAGATGTGCGGTCCGGAGGCGGCAGCGCTGCGCACAGTCACGCATATACGCGTCATCTCGCGAGACGCGAGATGACGCGAATATGCGCCCGCGCATGCGCAGTTCGCGCCGGCATTTCGTTCAGGACTATTTCGTCAGCAACCTGCCAGCCGTGATCATTGGCTGGCAGGTTGCTGATTTTTAAAAAAAACAATCAGAAGCCACATAGCAGATCATATTAGTAAATATGATCTGTTATATGGCTGCCCTGCTCCTCTGCTGGTCCTTTTCGTCGGTTGGATCCAGCAGAGGAGCAGGCTTCACAGTGAGTACACCAACACTACACTATAGCCCCTGATCACCCCCCTGAACCCCAATTAACCCTTTGATCACCCCTTTGTCAATCACTAGTGAAAGGAAAAAAGTGATCAGTGTAAACTGTCACTTTTTTTTTTCACTGGTATTGACCGTTAGGTTTTAGGTATAGTTTAGGCCCCTTGGTTAGGTAGTTAGCAATCAGTTAGCGCCCAGCCCACCGCACCGCAGTCCGTTATTCGCTGATTAGCGTATCGCTAATCAGCATTTGTACTTTTATAGTATCTGGAAGTGATCAAAACTGATCACGGTCAGATCTATAATAGTACTAGTGTCACTTTAGTTCTCCCTCCACCCAAAACACAGTGTTTGCCCGATCAGGCCTGATCGGTCGCCCACACGTGCGTTCGCCCACACCCGCCCCACCGCAGTGACATTTTTTTTTCTTGGGTAGTCTCAGGGAATACCCCTAAATTTAGTTGCCCACATGTCTAACAGGGGGTATTCTTCTGAAGAGGCCTACAGGCTTCTGACCCAGTCGGATGAGGAGTGGGAACCCTCATCTGATGAATCCAGCGGGTCAGAATACGAACCTGTAGAAAGCAGTGGCTCTCTGACCCAAAGTTCGGACGAGGAGGCTGAGGTCCCTGATACCACCAGGCGTACCCGGCCCCGTGTCGCTAGACCACAGGTTGCGCAGGATCCGCTTCAAGAGCAGCAGAGTGGGGCTGGTGCTGTCGGATTACGTGGTGAGGCATACACCAGCAGCCCAGCCCTCCCTGGACCTAGTACCAGCACTGCCGTACAACCTGGTGAAGTAGCGAGCACCAGAGGGGCAGTTGAAGCTGGTACGGTGGCACGTGCAGTAGTGACCCCGTCGCAGCCACCGCAAAGACGTGCCCGTAGAGCCCCTAGAATCCCAGAGGTGCTGGCAAACCCTGATTGGCAGTCCCCAACTTCAGCCGCACCCGTAGTTTTCCCTTTCACTGCCCAGTCTGGAGTTCGGGTTGAGACAGCTCAGATTGGTTCGGCCCTGGGATTTTTTGAGCTGTTCTTGACTGCGGAGCTTTTAGACATAGTTGTGGCCGAAACAAACCGATATGCCACACAATTTATCACCGCTAACCCGGGAAGCTTTTATGCCCAGCCTTTCCGGTGTAAACCAGTCCAAGTTTCCGAAATTAAAACTTTTCTGGGCCTCCTCCTCAACATGGGCCTGACAAAAAAGCATGAATTGCGGTCATATTGGTCCACGAACCCGATTCATCACATGCCCATGTTCTCTGCTGCTATGTCCAGGGCACGTTTTGAGGCCATCCTGCGTTTCCTGCACTTTAGTGACAACACCGCCTCCCGTCCCAGGGGCCACCCTGCTTTTGACCGGCTCCACAAAATTCGGCCCCTCATAGACCATTTCAACCAGAAATTTGCAGATATTTATACCCCAGAGCAAAACATCTGCGTAGACGAGTCCCTTATACATTTTACCGGGCGCCTTGGCTTCAAACAATACATTCCAAGCAAGCGCGCCCGGTATGGGGTCAAATTGTATAAGCTCTGTGAAAGGGCCACAGGCTATACCCACAAATTTCGGATCTATGAGGTAAAAGATCAGACCCTGGAGCCGGTCGGTTGCCCTGACTACCTGGGGAGCAGTGGGAAGACAGTTTGGGACTTGGTGTCACCCTTATTCGGCAAGGGGTACCATCTTTATGTGGACAATTTTTACACAAGTGTGGCCCTCTTTAGGCATTTGTTTCTAGAACGGATTGGCGCCTGTGGTACCGCGCGAACTAGTCGCGCGGGCTTCCCCCAACGGCTCGTTACCACCCGTCTTGCAAGGGGGCAGAGGGCCGCACTGTGTAACGAAGAACTGCTCGCGGTGAAATGGAGAGACAAGCGTGACGTTTACATGCTCTCCTCCATTCACGCAGACACGACAATACAAATTGAGCGAACAACCCATGTCATTGAAAAGCCCCTCTCAGTCCACGACTATAACCTCCACATGGGAGGGGTGGACTTCAATGACCAGATGTTAGCTCCGTATTTAGTGTCCCGCAGAACTAGACGCTGGTATAAGAAGGTGTCTGTATATTTAATTCAATTGGCTCTGTACAATAGTTTTGTTCTCTACAGTAAGGCTGGGAGAACTGGATCCTTCCTCAAATTTCAGGAAGAGATCATCGCAAACCTCCTGTACCCAGGAGGTTCCGTGGCCCCATCCACCAGTGTAGTTAGTCGTCTACACGAGCGACATTTCCCCAGTGTCGTTCCTGGTACCTCAAACCGACCGCCACCCCGAAAAAAATGTCGTGTCTGTAGCAGGAGTGGAATAAGGCGTGACACCCGCTATTTCTGTCCTGACTGTCCTGACCACCCTGCCCTATGCTTTGGAGAGTGTTTCCGGAAGTACCACTCACAGGTACACTATTAGCATAGGGATCATCTCACCAGGACAGGCACACAGGGCTATTAGGGCCCATTCACTCACAGCTGCTGCAAACGTCTCCTTTCACATGGGACAAAGTGCATAACGCACTTCGCCACAATTTTGGGCGATTTGCGCTTTGCACATTGACCCATGAGGAAGGAGAGGTTTGTTCTATAAAAGTAAAAAAAAAAAAAAAAAACACCAGTAAGCAAACAGGTTAATGTTTAGTTCAAAAAGTTAAAGATTATGTATTCTGTTCCAAAGTTAATAAAATTATTGCGTTGTGGCCTGGTTTTTTTCTTTTTTTTACCTTCCAGGTGGACCAACCGATCTACTAGCTGCAGCACTGATGTGCATTCTGACAGAAGCATTGCGCTGCTGTCAGATTACACGCAAGTCGGTGTATGCGGCGCTGCTGCAAGACGAGATTTCTACTCTGCAGTAACAGATACGTTTGCCGATGCATACGAGCTGAGGAGGAGGCGGCGTTCCTATGCTTTGGCAAACACTTTGTATATAAAAAAATAAAATAAAAAAATCCTGGCAATGATTTATTCATCCACATCGATTGATGTGAATAGAGAAATCTGGTTTGCCAGGGCATACGAGCTAAGTGGGTATGGATGTTGGGCGGAGCTCCTATGTCCTGGCAGACGCCTTTACCCTCTTTTTTTTTTTTGGCAGGGATTTTTTCATCCACATTGATCGATGCGAATGAAGAAATCTGTGCCGTTCATTTTTTTCTTTCAGCCCAGAGGCTGAACGGAAAAAAAAATCTCATTACCTGTATGCTCAATATAAGGAGAATAGCAGAAACTCCTAATGCTGGCCATACATGTAATGATTGCGGAGACCCTCAAATGCCAGGGCAGTACAAACACCCCACAACTGACCCCATTTTGGAAAGAAGACACCCCAAGGTATTTGCTGAGGGGCATATTGAGTCCATGAAAGATTTAAATTTTTGTCCTAAGTTAGCGGAAAGTGAGACTTTGTGAGAAAAAAAAAATAAAAAATCAATTTCCGCTAACTTATGCGACAAAAAAAAAAAAAAATTCTAGGAACTCACCATGCCCCTCACGGAATACCTTGGGGTGTCTTCTTTCCAAAATGGGGTCACTTGTGGCATAGTTATACTGCCCTGGCAATTTAGGGGCCCAAATGTGTGAGAAGTACCTTGCAATCAAAATGTGTAAAAAATGGCCTGCAAAATCTGAAAGGTGCACTTTGGAATATGTACCCCTTTGCCCACCTTGGCAGCAAAAAAGTGTGACACATCTGGTATCACTGTACTCAGGAGAAGTTGGGGAATGTGTTTTGGGGTGTCATTTTACATATACCCATGCTGGGTGAGAAAAATATCTTGGTCAAATGCCAACTTTGTATAAAAAAATTGGAAAAGTTGTCTTTTGCCAAGATATTTCTCTCACCCAGCATGGATATATGTTAAATGACACCCCAAAACACATTCCCCAACTTCTCCTGAGTACGGCGATACCAGATGTGTGACACTTTTTTGATGCCAAGGTGGGCAAAAGGGGCACATATTCCAAAGTGCACCTTTTGGATTTCACCGGTCATTTTTTACACATTTTGATTGCAAAGTTCTTCTCACACATTTGGGCCCCTAAATTGCCAGGGCAGTATAACTACCCCACAAGTGACCCCATTTTGGAAAGAAGACACCCCAAGGTATTCTGTAAGGGGCATGGCGAGTTCCTAGAATTTTTTATTTTTTGTCGCAAGTTAGTGGAATATGAGACTTTGTAAGAAAAAAATAAAATAAAAAATCATCATCATTTTCCGCTAACTTGTGACAAAAAATAAAAAGTTCTATGAACTCCCTATGCCCATCAGCGAATACCTTAGGGTGTCTACTTTCCAAAATGGGGTCATTTGTGGGGTTTTTCTACTGTTTGGGCATTGTAGAACCTCAGGAAACATGACAGGTGCTCAGAAAGTCAGAGCTGTTTCAAAAAGCGGAAATTCACATTTTTGTACCATAGTTTGTAAATGCTATAACTTTTACCCAAACCATTTTTTTTTTTTTGCCCAAACATTTTTTTTTTATCAAAGACATGTAGAACAATAAATTTGGCGAAAAATTTATATATGGATGTCGTTTTTTTTGCAAAATTTTACAGCTGAAAGTGAAAAATGTCATTTTTTTGCAAAAAAATCGTTACATTTTGATTAATAACAAAAAAAGTAAAAATGTCAGCAGCAATAAAATACCACCAAATGAAAGCTCCATTAGTGAGAAGAAAAGGAGGTAAAATTCATTTGGGTGGTAAGTTGCATGACCGAGCGATAAACGGTGAAAGGAGTGTAGTGCCGAAGTGTAAAAAGTGCTCTGGTCATGAAGGGGGTTTCACCTAGCGGGGCTGAAGTGGTTAATGAGTGCTATTCTATCTGCTTGGCGGAGAGGCAATTTCTGCCAAACACTAACTTTGTTTTTTACTTTATCAACCAACGGGGCAAGGTTAAGTTTGTTAAAGTCCCCTGCTAAGGCACTAATCTTTACCCCAAGGTATACTATATCTGTGGCAGCTAGCAGTTCTCCATATCCTTCTATTATTTCTCCATTCCGCTGTTCTATTGGGAGAAATACTGACTTCGCCCAGTTGATCTCGAGGCCAGAAAAGTGGCCAAATTCATTAATTACTTTCATGACGTGAGAAGTAGTTACTCCTCCATCTTTCAAGAAAATAATAATATCATTCGCATAAAGGCTTATTTTATCCTGAGATCTCCTCACCCCAAACCCAGAAATACGCCTAATTAAGCAAGCAAGGGGTTCCAAGAATAGTGCGAAGAGAAGAGGAGAGAGGGGGCATCCCTGTCTGGTACCTCGCTGAAGCCCGAACAGGGGTTACCAAGACCCATCAATACTTATTCTAACTGTCGGAGAGCTATTACTCTCCAAAGGAAGTTCCACTCCACTCTGTCAAAAGCCTTAGTGGCATCCAATAACATTATGGAGTGGCCCTCACCTACCCCCACCTGGATATTAGCCATAGCTCTACGAGTATTGGTGTGGGAGTGTCTGTTAGGTATGAAACCAGTTTGATCTGGGTGAATCAATTTTTCTATCACTTTTTTAAAGCAGATTGCGAATATTTTTGCACATATTTTAAAGTCTGTATTCAATAAAGAAATTGGACAATAAGAGTTTGGGTCATTTAGGTCTTTACCTTTTTGGAGATAAGATGTCACGACCGCTATCCCAGCAGCAGTCGTGTCGCACCAGACGGAGGGGAAGGGGGACCCTTATCTACGGATGGGAAATAGAACGGCCACCCCTGACTAACCCTAAGCTGGCACCTGTCTGCCCTGATACCCTAGACGGGGTGTGAACCCGTGCGGCGAGCAGGATGACTAAACCCTCAGTCACCCTAACAAGACTAGACTGGGGAAAGGCAGATGGGAGCACTAGTCACTATCACTCATGTCTAGGAGAACAACAGGGGAAAACAGCAACAAACAAACAATCTACAGCAGAGATAGACTTATCCAGTCACGAGCAGAGAAGGTGATCCCAATAACGACAGTCCACGCCAGACAAGAGCACCACAGCAATACCGTCAAACGATCTTCTTCAAAGGTCAGAATAGCACTGGAAGTAAGGACTATATCTGGCAATGACTGCAAGTGAAACTGAAACTAATATACTAGCTGGGAGTGGCAGACAGGACTCACCTGAGAAGGATGCCTACAAACTCCCAGTCAGGACAAAAAGGTTCACAAGGCAAAACCCGGATGACATACCCTGAACCGCGGAGCGAACTCACAAGCTATCGCGAGTAGCAAGTCGCTGAGACCTTCTCCTCCCAGACCTGTCTGGATCAGTCACAGTCGTGACATAAGAACAATGATAGCTTCTGCTAATGAGCCTGGGAGGGAACCTACGGTACGGGACTCATTGAGGACTCGCAGGAGACTAGGAAGGAGAACCTCTCAGTGTCTCCTGTAGACCTCTAACGGGAGTCCATCTGATCCAGGTACGAAATTGCCCTGAATTGAGCCAAGGGCCTCATATAATTCACCTATCTGGATTGGTGCATTAAATAAGGCATTCTCCTTTTCCAACAGAACTGGAATATCTAGTTTCTCAAAGAAATTATCAAGTTCCTTTTCTGTCCTGGAATAATCTGAGGTATATAGTGCAGAAAAAAAAACATTTCCTCTCTATTTCCCTCCTTTGGTATCAGTCAGTATCTGACCATTTCTTGATCTGATACTTTGAATCTTATTCTGGCATTGTTGGTTCTGGATTATGGAGGCCATTAAAGAAGATCTTCTGTTGGGCTTTATTAGATAGATAGTTTCTGTGTTCCTCCCAAGCTTTATTTAGTTCTTGCAGCTTTTTATTAGTTTTATTCATAGTTATCTCCGTTTCTAACTCTCTTAACCTGTCTTCTAATTGTTTCTCCGTTGTAGCAAATATGGCTTTTCTCCTCTTTATTTGTCCCACATACACACCCCTAGTGAATGCCTTAAGTGCGTCCCACACAAAGTGTATATGTGAGGAGCCAAAATTAAAGTTCCAAAATTCCACTATCTCATGAGAAATTTTCTCCTGTTCACCAATAAGGCTTAACCAGTGGGGGTTCAACCTAAAACTCCTTATCCGCTGAGTTGGATTTGTCTGCCCAATTACCAGCAGTATGGGGAAGTGATCCGGGTACCCAAAAGGTTCATATTTCATGCGTTTTACACTGTCAAAAAAAACAGGAGTGGTAAAGGCCATGTCAATCCGTGACACTGCCTCGCAAGAACGACTGTAACACGAGAACACCCTTTTTTATCCCGTACAGACATTGCCAAATATCATTAATGCTAATTATTGACAGGCTTTGTATAGAAGAGTGTGTTCTCCCCGCTGCTTCTTCTGACCAGTGGAAGTCGAGAATCTATCTATATCTGGGTACATCACCTTGTTGAAATCCCCTACAGCTATAATCGGGCATGAGTCCCTACTGCTAGTGAAGTCAGCTAAACATGAAATACTATAAAATGCAAATGGGGGGGGGGGGGGGGGGCGGGATATATATGAAAGCAAGAATGCAAATGATCCCGTTCCATTGAGCATGTATGAATACAAATCTTCCCTCTCTGTCAATTCTATGCTCAAGTGAGGTAAAATTCATATTTTTATGAACATATATGCTTACTCTCTGTGAGCTAGCAGTGAAGCAAGAGTGGTACTCATATTTCACCCTGTACCTTCTCAGGGTTTCTTTTTTTTCCCAAGGTACCATGTGTTTCAATCAGTGCAACTATTGCTGGAAAATGTCGGGCAGACTACGTCAAACACTATACACCTTTTTGTTCTATCCGCCAGCCCTAGCATGTTCCAGGCTAACACCCTATGTGCCATGCCCTAGTCATACATAAGAAGCCATCACAGGTCGGCCTGGCCCCCCTCTTCCTGTCGTTTCCCTATCCGCTGACCCCGGAGGCAGCAAGCGCAAACAAACCTTCCACCCCCAACCCAATCCCGCCCTACACTCCACAACCTGATCCATGGAGAAAAGCTCTCATAAATCTCTTTCAATCTATCCCATCCCCCACCCAATCCCAGCATCCCTCTTATGCCGACCTCACTAAATATCCTACGTACAGAATATCTGAAACTCCAATCCCTTTGAGTTCCATCCACTTCCTCGCCTCTTCTGGAGTTGGGAAAAACTGTACCTGATCCTGATATACAACTCTGAGTCTAGTTGGGTATAATATTGAATGCGCAATGTTTACGGCTGAGAGGTTTTTTTAATATCGCGAAATTCACTTCTTTTCTTTTGAGTTTCTCTAGAAAATTCAGGGTATATTTCCATCCGGTTATTATTATAATACATAATTTCCTGTAATTCTCGCTTCCGCCTCAAAATTAAGTGTCTATCTTTAGAGCATAACATTTTAACAATAATTGCCCTAGGTCAGGGGTGTCAAACTCAAATTCATCGGGGGCCGCATCAGCAGTTTGGTCACCCTCAAAGGGCCGGTTGTATCTGTAGGACTATGTGTCCACTCTTTATTATCATAAATTATTGTCACTGCATTCAATTATTACAGTTTTTTGTAATAATGTAAGTAATAACTAGCTCTGAAAGCTTGACCTGCAAGCGCTGACTGGGGTCACATAGCATTATACTGATTTATGATGCTATGTAACCCTTACAGTTCTGGAATGTGTTGGATAACACTGACATAATGCTGTCAGTGTTATCCAACACATTCCAGAACTGTAAGGGTTACCGTATTTTTCGCCCTATAAGACGCACCGGCCCATAAGACGCACCGGCCCATAAGACGCACCTAGGTTTTTGAGGAGGAAAATAATAAAAAAAATATTTTGAACCAAAATGTGTGCTTTTGGTGGGTTTTGAACTAATTGTGGTCTGTGGGTGGCACTGTTATGGGGGATCTGTGGATGGCACTGTTATGGGGGATCTGTGGGTGACACTTATGGGGGATCTGTGGGTGACACTTATGGGGGATCTGTGGGTGACACTTATGGGGGATCTGTGGGTGATACTAATGGGGGATCTGTGGGTGACACATATATAGCATCTTATGCTATGTGTCATCCACAGATCCCTTCCATAAGTGTCCCTGTAGTGAATGACCCTCAATACACGGGCTAGGGGCCGGCATCTGCTTTTATAATGACAGCGGGGCCCGTGCAGTGACTATTCTACTACACGGGCCCTGCTCACTGTATAATCGTATCTCTAATAGTTAATGGTTACCGTATGTATATAATCGCATAAGGAGCGCTGTGTATTACCGGTACTTACAACTACAAGCGCTCACCGAGAGGAGGGAGGAGGCAGGCCGGGAGGACAGGGGCTGGCAGCGTGAGTCATACGTCATGCCCCCACGCCGCCTGCTTCATTCATAAAGTGGGCGGCGCAGGCGCGTGACGTATGACTCACACTGCCAGCGCCCAGCCTGCCTCCTCCCTCCTCTCGGCGAGCGCTTGTAGTTGTAAGTACCGGTAATACACAGCGCTCCTTATGCGATTATATACATACGGTAACCATTAACTATTAGAGATACGATTATACAGTGAGCGGGGCCCGTGTAGTAGAATAGTCACTGCACGGGCCCCGCTGTCATTATAAAAGCAGATGCCGGCCTCCAGCCCCTCCCCCCTCACAGCTGATACAGGAGGAGCGGGGGCCGCCTGCAGGAAGTGATAATAAAAGGTGAAGGCTGGCGGCCGGCGGCGGCTACGCGGGCCACATGACGAGGTCCGGCGGGCCGGATTCGGCCCGCGGGCCGGATTCGGCCCGCGGGCCTTGTGTTTGACACCCGTGCCCTAGGTGGATACCCGGTGGGGGGGGGGGGGGGGAGATTTCCTTGGGATTCTATGAGCCCTCTCTACAATAAACCATGGGGATTGATATTCTAAATCTATGATTTCTGATAACCATTTTTGAATAAAACCCATAGGATCTTCTTTCTCAGCCCCCTCTGGGAAGCCGAGAAATCTAAGGTTCGATCTTCTTGATCTATCCTCCATGTCTGTTAACTTGTCTTTTAAGTATTTACTCTCAGCCTCAAGTTACACCGTTTTTTTTACTTACGTTACTCATCCTCTCCTTCATCTCCTGAGAAGAGGCCTGTAGAGGCACCCAGAAAAAAAACAGGGGATATTTGCAGATTATTTGGAACACTCAGTGGCTGTGCTGCGGTAAATCGGGTCAGTGGATCAGTAGGGTCTTTCGCTCAGTCCTCCTAGGAGTCCCTGCGCCGTTTTCCCGATGGGATATTTAGTAGATTTTCATCTGGCATGAAGGGGTTGTTAGAGCTGACATATGCCGCATCACCCGTATACCGTCTGCTGGAGTCAATGTCGCCGCTTCCGATTTTTCCAGTCAGGAGACTCTGTGCCGGACCCCCTAGGTGAGAGCCATGTGCTGTGGAGGGATCACAGGAGATGTGGAGTTGCGGAGCTTAACCACGCATCAGGTCGGCGTGGAGGAGGGTGCCGGGAGAGGAGGGAGGAGGGAGGAGGCACGGCACGGCACGGCACGTTTACAATTCCTATCATGCCGTTACGCCACCGTCAGACACAACCCTTAGTAGGGTGTGCTCGGTATTTAAAGTATAACTGTTGTATTATTTTTTGGGGAGTATTGGATTGTGGTGATTAATATCACGTTGGTGGCCCTATTTCAACTTTTCACTGTGTATTCAATTACCCCTTAATTCCACATTTCTGTTCCCTGTACTGCCTACTTTTACCGGTGCTTAAAATAAGGTTGCTAGGCATGGTCCGTCCATGCAGTGTGCAGGCTTACATTACTGAAAGCCAGGGACTATAAGTAAATGATTAAAGCCAGGTCCTCCCCAGCAGCTGATAACAGAGCCTGGGCTGTGTGCACTTCCCCCTGTCCCTGCGCTTGGCAGACGCTCCCTCACTCAGCAGAGCTGGAGGATGCAGAGTTGAATCAGTGCAGACCAGGGAAGGGAGATCTGACATCTGCTCAGTGCAGGGCCGGTGCAAGGATTTTTGACGCCAAGATAAAAATTACCGCCCCCCCCCCTTATCAGATGATCTGCCCATATCATGACATCACATATGTTCCACCCCTTTCTCAGCATTTAAATTAAAAGGACTGCTATGTTTCCCTTAGGGTTAATCAAGCTTCTTGTAGCTGTCTCCCTGACAGCCGCTAGAGGTGCTTCTGCGATTCACACCGTGAAAATTACAGTGGGAAGACGCGGAACATAGTTTTGAATGCATGCGCATGCGCATTCGCAGCTGAGAGGAGGATCGGGGAGAAGAGTTCCAGTGCCGGCGCTGGAGAAAGACAAGTGGCTGAAGGGGTTTTAACCCCTTCAGCCCAGTGGGAGGGGGACACGAGGGTGCCCCACTCCTAACAACTATATAGTGCCAGGAAAATGAGTTTGTTTTCCTGGCACTATAGGGGTCCTTTACCACCAGTAGTGCACAGTGTCTTTTCTCTGCAGGAACAGGCTATAGACACCAGTACCACTACATTAAACTGTACTGGTACTGGGACTATACAGGTCCTTCTCAAAAAATTAGCATATTGTGATAAAGTTGATTATTTTCTGTAATGTACTGATAAACATTAGACTTTCATATATTTTAGATTCATTACACACAACTGAAGTAGTTCAAGCCTTTTATTGTTTTAATACTGATGATTTTGGCATACAGCTCATGAAAACCCAAATTTCCTATCTCAAAAAATTAGCATATTTAATCCGACCAATAAAAGAAAAGTGTTTTTAATACAAAAAAAGTAAACCTTCAAATAATTATGTTCAGTTCTGCACTCAATACTTGGTCGGGAATCCTTTTGCAGAAATGACTGCTTCAATGCGGCGTGGCATGGAGGCAATCAGCCTGTGGCACTGCTGAGGTGTTATGGAGGCCCAGGATGCTTCGATAGCGGCCTTAAGCTCATCCAGAGTGTTGGGTCTTGCGTCTCTCAACTTTCTCTTCCCAATATCCCACAGATTCTCCATGGGGTTCAGGTCAGGAGAGTTGGCAGGCCAATTAAGCACAGTAATACCATGGTCAGTAAACCATTTACCAGTGGTTTTGGCACTGTGAGCAGGTGCCAGGTCGTGCTGAAAAATGAAATCTTCATCTCCATAAAGCTTTTCAGCAGATGGAAGCATGAAGTGCTCCACAATCTCCTGATAGCGGCTGCATTGACCCTGCCCTTGATAAAACACAGTGGACCAACACCAGCAGCTGACATGGCACCCCAGACCATCACTGACTGTGGGTACTTGACACTGGACTTCAGGCATTTTGGCATTTCCCTCTCCCCAGTCTTCCTCCAGACTCTGGCACCTTGATTTCCGAATGACATGCAAAATTTGCTTTCATCCAAAAAAAGTACTTTGGACCACTGAGCAACAGTCCAGTGCTGCTTCTCTGTAGCCCAGGTCAGGCGCTTCTGCCGCTGTTTCTGGTTCAAAAGTGGCTTGACCTGGGGAATGCGGCACCTGTAGCCCATTTCCTGCACACGCCTGTACACGGTGGCTCTGGATGTTTCTACTCCAGACTCAGTCCACTGCTTCCGCAGGTCCCCCAAGGTCTGGAATCGGTCCTTCTCCACAATCTTCCTCAGGGTCCGGTCACCTCTTCTCGTTGTGCAGCGTTTTCTGCCACACTTTTTCCTTCCCACAGACTTCCCACTGAGGTGCCTTGATACAGCACTCTGGGAACAGCCTATTCGCTCAGAAATTTCTTTCTGTGTCTTACCCTCTTGCTTGAGGGTGTCAATGATGGCCTTCTGGACAGCAGTCAGGTCGGCAGTCTTACCCATGATTGCGGTTTTGAGTAATGAACCAGGCTGGGAGTTTTTAAAAGCCTCAGGAATCTTTTGCAGGTGTTTAGAGTTAATTAGTTGATTCAGATGATTAGGTTAATAGCTTGTTTAGAGAACCTTTTCATGATATGCTAATTTTTTGAGATAGGAATTTTGGGTTTTCATGAGCTGTATGCCAAAATCATCAATATTAAAACAATAAAAGGCTTGAACTACTTCAGTTGGTGTGTAATGAATCTAAAATATATGAAAGTCTAATGTTTATCAGTACATTACAGAAAATAATGAACTTTATCACAATATGCTAATTTTTGGAGAAGGACCTGTAGTGTCCTTTTAGGCTCCATTCACACGTCCGCAATTTCGTTCTGCATTTTGCAGAACGGAATGGCGGACCATTCATTCCTATTGGACTGCACGATGTGCTGCCCGGCACGGAATTGCAGATCCGCACTTCCGTTCCTCCAAAAAATAGAACATGTCCTATTCTTGTCCGCAATTGCGGACAAGAACAGGCATATTCTATTAGTGCCGGCAATGTGCGGTGCGCAAAATGCGGAACGCACATTGCCTCTTTCCGTGTTTTGCGGCTTTACGGCTCCGTGTATCCGCAAAACATGTTGCGGACGTGTGAATGGAGCCTTAATGTGAGGCAAATTAGTTTCCAATGTAGTATTAATAACTAAACAATTAAATAATAAACATATTGCATTGTCTACTTACCACCAGGACAATAAGATGATCTGGTCTCTGGCTGCAGTCTGGCTCTGGGGACTCCCTTGTCACTCTCTTCTCCCCCCCCCTCCCTCCCTTGTCACTCTCTTCTCCCCCTCCCTCCCTTGTCAAAAATTCTCTCTTTTTGAAGGTGGTTGGGTTGTTGAACTGCATAAGCAGGGTCTCTCACAGCGTGCCATCACTGCTGAGGTGGGACGCAGTAAGACAGTCATTTGGAATTTCTTAAATGATCCTGAGGGTTATGGAACAAAAAAGTCAAGTGGAAGACCCAAAAACCAGCACTGAGCCGGAGGATCCAATTGGCTGTCCGTCAAGACACTGGACGATCCTCGACCCAAATTAAGGCCCTTACTGGTGCCGATTGCAGCCCCATAACCATCAGACGGCATCTGAGACTGAAGGGCTTCAAAAACAAAAAACGTCTTCAAAGACCCCGTCTCCTTGAACGCCACAGAACTGCTCGTTTGGACTTTGCAAGAGAGCACCAAACATGGGACATTTAAATGGGGGAAGAAAGTTTTATTCTCTGATGAGAAAAAAATTTACCTTGATGGTCCTGATGGTTTCCAACGTTACTGACATGACAAGCAGATCCCACCTGAGATGTTTTCTACGCGCCACAGTGGAGGGGGCGCCATAATGGTCTGGGGTGCTTTTTCCTTCAGTGGGACAATGGAGCTTCAGGAAGTGCAGGGGCGTCAAATGGCCGCTGGCTATGTCCAGATGTTGCAGAGAGCATTCCTCATGACTGAGGGCCCTCGTATGTGTGGTAACGACTGGGTTTTTAAACAGGACAACGCTACAGTACACAATGCCTGCAGGACAAGGGACTTCTTCCAAGAGAATAACATCACTCTTTTGGCCCATCCTGCATGTTCCCCTGATCTAAATCCAATTCAGAACCTTTGGGGATGGATGGAAAGGGAAGTTTACAAAAATGGACAACAGTTCCAGACAGTAGGTGGCCTTCGTACGGCCGTCTTCTTCACCACTTGGAGAAATGTTCGCACTCACCTCATGGAAACGCTTGCATCAAGCATGCCGAAACGAATTTGGGGGGTTTAGTTTTTTTTTGGAGGTGTGGTCCTAAACTTTTGATCAGCTGAAAAACAGCCTGTTTCAGTTTATTCGTTGTTTTCATTAAATTGAATGCTCAAAAAATGTTTTGTCTCACTCCCATTTCTTCGTGTTGCATGTTAAAGCTCTACTTGGAACCTTGTTAAGATCCAGCCATGCTAAATATGATTTTTTGCAATTTTTCAAGTGGTCTTAAACTTTTGATCAGGACTGTAGTAACTTATTCTGGAATATCATGTTATTAGTAACTACATATATGAAAATTGAAATTAGGGTCTTAATGTGACAGTTATCCTTTAATGAAATAATAAGATTAATGTACTAAACTTATAAAATACAAAATGACATTCAATTTTTTCTGATTTAGTGTATCATTCAAATGTATTTTTTGTAGAACTTGTATACATACAAAGTCCTGTTTTAAAAAAATAAATAAAACTGTGCAATAATTGGCACTATTAAGTGATAGATTTTTTTTACTACGGTCCTCCAAAATGCTTTTGTGTCATGTGTATGGTCAGCGTAAAGTGTATGGCCAACTTTACTATGCAGTTTTGAGGGCTTTGCAAAGTGGTTCTGGTGTGGGGATTAAAAGCCCTATAATTTGGGATTCAAATGTTTAAATAAAAGAAAGAACTGCATGAAGGACATTGATAACAATCACTACCAAATGAAAGCATAATTGATATACGTCAAAACAATGTATATATACAATGAATGCTAACACAGTAATGCGGGGCACAACATGTTTTAGCTTTGCAGTTTATATAGTTTTGTGCGATGTGCAAGCCTTTTCCAATCCTGATCTATATAACGAAAGATTAAATTACATTATCCAGTAATTAGAAGGATTTACTTTACTAATAGACAGAATGGAATGCATGTATAATGAAAACATTGCCATCATTATTGCCAAGGGAACAGGTATTATTCGTTTTGTTCACCTGATACCTGTGACATTTTATAGCATGCCAATGGAAAGTTGTAATGCACTGCGAAGCCAGTATGCTGTTTGAAAAGATTAATTTCTATTTATTATACTTCATTTTCAGGATAAATATAGACGAGAAATTATCGCAGTAATCTTTAATGGTTTATATGCTGATAGTGACACTGTTCTGCCCAGCAGGGTTAGAGAATCATTACAGATGAAGTCTGTCTCAGTCTTGGTATTTCTGAAGTGTTTAGTGTGGTTATAGCAACATCTAGCAGTGTTAAGTTGTATTACACTTTGTTTTTCCTGTTACAATACTACTGCATTGTTGGTTGTGCACTGCATTGTGGGAGTACAAAGCATCCTGGGAAATATAAGTCTTCAGTCTCCAGGACACATCAGCAAAACTGTCCTTTTGCATATCTCCTTTTCAAACTCCACCATACTTGTAAAATCATATCTGGTGAGAGATCTGCCTCTGTTTCAGGGACATGATGTTATGCAGAGCTGTTCATTAATTGTAGTTGTTACTCAGCGAGTTGTTATTACTGTTAGCTAGCCATGCAATCCAATGTATAGGCAGCCATTTTACCATGTGCTTTCACTGTCAATGCAAATGTTATAGTACATGCTATCCATGCTTAATACTTATACATGTTATTTTTATTGTAGTTTTACCAAATAATCCTGTTTTATCAATCAATCGTATATAATCAATCAATCACATATGTACGACCTCTTGACCAATAAACAAGTTAGACTACAAAGAACAGTCCTCTTATTTGGAAGACAGGAATGGTTTATACTGAATGTCAGACTGCACACTGTGTGAACATGTATGAAGACAGAACAGACACCGTTTAAATAAATAAAAATTACTATATACCATAGAAATTATAAATTATTGCCCAAAAAAATATCAAATTATTTTCTTACAGATTCCAGACAGTATACAGAGTACATAGGAATACAAAGTTATATACATATATAGTAACCTGCATTGCATCTACTATAACATTGGAAAACATGACCCCTAATTTCAGATACTCATTAGTTTCATAGCTTCTTTGTGACTCCAGGAATTGAAGTATAATTTGCATTTCATTTTTAAATTCTTTACTTGAAATAAGTTGTTTCAATTCTATTCAGCTGGTTCTATAATCTAATTTAAAGAGGTTGTCCTGTGAAGGCAACCCCTTATCCAAAGCAAGTTGACCCAAAGATCAGTTGAACACTGCTGATCTGTCTGCTAAAGCTCATGGTGGCCACATATTTCACTTTCAGTAGCTCTTCAGTGGCTCTGGTTGACAAGAGGATGGTGGAGGACCTCTCCATAAAGTACTAAAATGTCCTGATAGAGCATATGGAAAAGGATTGCCTCAAGCTCAGGCTTTTGTGTACTATACAAAGGTAGACTTGTACAGGTAGTCTTTTGCAGACACAACTTTTCATTATCTTCAGTTTTGTAATATATTTTAGGTTCAGCCAGTACATAGGCACGGGATCCGTTGTCTTTCTTCTAAAAACATGTACTGTGCTGCTTTGTCTATTGCAGTACTTTCATCACCTATGTACATGGATCTCAAATTTACAATAGCTATCAGAAGCAGGTGTAACTATTGTACAAATGATTGGTTCATCAGGGTACAACACTGAGTATACTAGTAGATCTCAGGTATAAGTCACAGGTCAACCAAAGTGTGGCCTGCAATGTGAAATCAAGCCTGGTTGACCACTTGCTCTATTTTGTAAGTAACTAATAGGCACTATATGTCTTTGGTTTCTATGGAGGCACATGTGACATGTGCCACCATACTCCTGCTTCTAGAGAAGAATATATCTGTGCAGCGACGTAACTTGAAGATCATGGGCCCCAGTGCAAAATCTGTGACAGGGACCCAACCTACCATGTGCTTTCTATAATGCTGGTGTCTCTTTATGTGGCAGCGGGGTCTTTCTGTCTCCTTAGGTTACTGGGCCCTTTAGTGACTGTTACCCCTGCACCCCATATAGCTATGGCCCTGCTATTGTACACATGATGTGGCATATGTGACAATGCATAAAAGCCATACTGGCTAAATGCAAGTGTGCATGAGCCCTTATGACAAGACTGTTGGTCATTACCTGAATATCAAAGCTCCAGCCTCTTGATGAGTCAACAATCTATTCAGCTCTACATTGACACGTACTGCACATAAAAGTGTATCCTATCACATACTGGTGCATAGTAGAGATACAATAATCAATGAAAGAGGAGACAATGTATTCTTTGGAAAACTGTCGGTAAAATGTATTAGTCAATTCTCTATTTCCGTTCTATTTGCATTTCTTATCAATCCACTTACTGTGTTAAGAGTAAAAGCAGAGCTGGAAGAAAGCAAGTGTACACTGTGCTGCTAGAGATGTGCTTATACGTTTTCCAGAATGACTCAGTTTGAATAGTGTGTAATCACATAGTCTCGGGAGGGTGCAAAAAGCAACACTGTGCTAGCATGTCTATGTTACGTGTTATACTGAAAAGTGCTGCAGACCAAAATAGATCGTAGAGATCCAAGTATTTCACATTATAGGGCAAGGTGATTTTTTTGAGAATAGTCTAATACAAGAATGTTTAAATATTTATACTAAAATTGCAATAATGCTTCAAGGATTAGAACAATGAAATAATAACTATTAAAAGTGGAGTTTCACCTTTGAAGACACTTTAACTCCCATATCAGGGAACTACAAGTACACTTACAGGGGTTGTGTAAGAAATTTTTATTAGGGGAAACTGCCAGGAGCCTGATAAAATGATAAAAGTATTTAAACTCAACTTTGGAGCTGCCTCCAACCCAGTGCCCTGCTCCTTCCTCTTACATGGACTTCAGCCAGTGATGTATTGTTTGGACTGTAGCAATGATGTCCAGTTTACTGCTGCAGTCCCATCACTGGCTTCAGAAGTGTGTGGCACAAGAATGCTGAGGCCTTCCAAAATATACCTTAAGCAACCCATTTCATTTTCAGAATTAATGTTCCAGAATAGCAAGCAGAAGCAATGCATGTTCAAAATCTATTCCCAGAATACATGCCAGTATGTTAATAGAACTTATGCGGCATTTTCTCCAGCACATACAATGCATTAGTAGCCATTTATACCATTCCTTAAAGGGGCTCTGTCAATAAGACAACCTCTTTCCATATGTTGGGGCATATGAATGTCATAGAATGGGGCTATTTACTTTTGTCCAGGGTAGTAGAAGCCAGGCTTAGGGAGCATTGACACCACTGTATCCATTTTCCGATCTGCAAAAGATAGACCATGTCTTATACTTTGCATCAAAATGTGAACCGCAGACCCATTGAAGTCAATGGGTTCACAAAAAATGCAGATGCCACACGAACCGCATCTGTATTTTGCAGATCCTCAGTTTGTGGACTGCAAAATACGTGCATTCGTGTGAATGCACCCTTACAGCAATCAATTGATCAGCAGGCCAACTTCATTTGCAAAGATGACTGGGACCCCCGCCGATCTGCTGCTTGAAGTGGAGGCATTGCTCCATGTGAGTGCTGCTTCCTCTTCATTACACTGCACTTAATCTCGGAAGTGCAGTATAATGATGAATACTTGCTCCAATCACTTGAATGGAGCGTGTACTTGCAATTACACTATTAGTGCAATGACCAGGAAGCAGCGCCCGCATGGAGAGCCACCTCCTCTTTAAACATTTGATTGGAGGGGGTTCTGGATGTCAGACTCCCGCTGATCAGATATTGATGACAGGTCATCAATACGTATGGCCAGACAACCCTTTAAACTTCCATAACACTACAAAATTTCATAGAGTCTGTGGTTTGCCATGACAGTTAAGAAGGTCATAGACATTATCTGACAGTCTGCACTATTCATTTGATATCATGACTAGCATTAGCTTTCTCTCATTTCCCGATTCAGAAAAAATGTAGGCTTAGCTGAGTGTGCGTGTGTATGCAGGTTGCTGAGGGGATGGCTGCATATAAGTACAGCAGTCTCCTCCACTAATGACCAGACGATTGTTGGCAAGGAACTGAGCAGTGTAAAGGGGCTTTAAGTTCCTGCCAAAGGTGTGCTGTTTCCTGTTGTCTGTCCGTGTACTGACTTGTGCTGATTTACCATTGTGGCCCTTTGCTGCAATCCCTGACCTCGGACCTGTTTCACAGATTTGCACATACTCTGCCTGCCCTGACCTTGGATTGTTTCTATGTGTTTTGCCTGTTCCTTCCGTACCTTGCACATTGTGAGTCAGATGTCAATGAAACTGGGACTACTCCAGGAGGTAGCGGTCTGGGAATACCCTGCATCAGATCTATGTAAAAGGGTTAAAGAGTGAATACCAGGGAGCCACAAGGATAACATTCTTTTTTTTTTCCATATATCTTTTTATTTCAAATGAATGTAATGTAAAAATCCATATTACAACTTAATAAATATTATCGTTATTCATTATCACCCAAATACCCACCCACCACCCCTTAGAGAGAGAGAGAGAGAGAGAGGGACTGGGACAAAAAAAAATAAAAAATGTAAAAGTTCCAGGCCTAATATGGCAATTTTTTCCATATTTCATACATTTTTTCAAATTTTTTAGTATAACTCTCCACTATCCCACTGTAGGCGGATCTTCCTTTACCCATTTTCTAAGTAAAGGACTCTAGCTTGAAATAATACTTTACCCAAAACCTTACTTTACCCAAAGTCGTACTTCTTTGTTTAACTTCAGATGTTCAGTTGCCCCCAATATACAAACTACTGGATCTTCAAAAACTTGAACATCCAAAAATACTAGTACAATCTCTGCTATCTCTTTCCAATATCTAAAAAGTCTGGGGCATCTCCAAAAACAGTGTATAAGATCTGCATTCTCTCCCCTACATTTTGGGCACTTATTTGAAGCTCTCACACCCATTTTCTTTAGTATCCTAGGAGATCGGTGTAATCTATGTACTATAAAAAACTGTGATATCTTATGTGAACCCCTATCCGACACCATAACATAACTTCTAAGAGCATCTTTACGTTTCTCTTCCCTTAAAAAAAAAATTTAAGTTATTTTTCCAATTTTTTCTAGCAAGTATTGTAATCCGTTTTTTACCCCTCTCTCAAAATCCCATATCTTTTTGCCGTTATTCCTCTTTTTTCTCCTCCATTTGTGAATTTATATATACTATCTGATTGTTCCTTTCTATATTTATCAACATGCACCACTGTCATCAAAGCATTCCTAAGCTGAAGATATTTATAGATATCCTTTTGGGGGATCCCAAACTCCCTAGTCTTTCAGTTTGTCTTCTTCAAATACTTGACCTAAATATTTCATCCCCTTTTTTTCCCAGTCGATGTAAATCCTAATCGTTTGCAATTCCTTTAAATTAAAATTTTTCCAAATAGGTGTGTATTGCAAAAAACCTTTAATCTCCAATATTATTTTAATTTGCACCCATATGTACTCCAGTGAATTCAATATTCTATTTCCTATAATATTTTCCCCTAGTGTGCCAGATTCCAGTACCTCTAAGTGATTCCATTCCCCTCTCCAACCCAGTTTATTTTTTATTCCTGTCTTCCCACTAAACCATTCAGACTACCTCTTATCTGACTATATTGTGTTATTAAATAATATAAAAACCAATTAGGAACCACCAAACCATCCTCTCTTACTGGGAGCTGAAGCACTTCTTTTCTATCCTAGGGATGGCACCTTTCCAAATAAAATCCCCCATTAGGCGATCTAATAATCTAAAAATCTTCTGTGGCAATCTCAGTGGGGCATTTTTTAAGACATAAAGTATTTTTGGAAGAAAAATCATTTTTATTAGGTTTACCCGACCCTGAATTCATAGTGGTAATCTTTTCCAGATATGTATTTTAGTTCTAAGTTCTTTTATTACGGGAAGTATGTTTAATTTTTCATATTCTTATATATTTCCGGAAATTTGTATACCTAAATATTTGAAACTCTCGTGTTTCTCAAGCACATGCACCCTTGAGTCCCTCTGTGATTGCCCATCTCCCAGTAACATCATATAGGATAACATTCTTAGATGTGGCCCAAAGTGAAACCGGTTGGTTGACACAGTGGTTCCATACCCACCGTGGCAACATCTATATTAAGCAAAAAAAAAAAAAACAACGACATGAAATCCTGCCATTTTCACACTGGCCACCAAACCTAATAACAGACACCACTTTTTGGTCTGTACAGATCACTTTACTGCATCTATCTGCTTATTATTAACCTCCTCAGGACCGCCGCACGCAGGGATGCGTCTTTGCGGCTGCCCTGTAATTCCTCCTGGACGCGCCGGCGCGTTATCTCGCGAGACGCGAGATTTCGGTCAGAGCCAGCCCGCGCATGCGCATCGCGGGCCGGCAAAAGTTAAAGCACAATTTCGTCATCAGCCTGCCAGCCAATGATCATTGCTGACAGTCTGATGATTTTCAAAAAATCAAATCAGAAGCCATCTAACACATTATACTTATAAATATAATGTGTTAAATGGCTTCTCTGCTCCTCTGCTGGTCCTTTTCGTCGGTTGGTTCCAGCAGAGGAGCAGACATCACAGTGAGTACACACCAAACACTACACTTAGCCCCAGATCACCCCCCATCAACCCAATTAACCCCTTGATCACCCCTTGATCGCCCCTGTCAATCACCTAGTGAAAGGGAAAAAAGTGATCAGTGTAAACTGTCACTTTTTTTTCCCACTGTTATTGACTGATAGTTTTAGGATAGTTTAGGCCCCTTGGTTAGGTAGTTTAGCGATCGTTTAGCGCCCAGCCCACCGCACCGCAGTCACTGATTCGCTGATTAGCGTATCGCTAATCAGCATTTGTACTGTTATAGTATCTGTAAGTGATCAGAACTGATCACAGTCAGATCTATAATAGTATTAGTGTCACCTTAGCTCGCCCCCCACCCAAAACGCAGTGTTTGCCCGATCAGGCCTGATCGGTCGCCCACACGTGCGTTCACCCATGCCCGCCCCGCCTAGGTTCTTTGCTGATGGGCATAGTGAGTTCATGGAAGCTTTTAATTTTTTTGTCACAAGTTAGCGCAAAATGATGTTGTTGTTTTTTTTTTTCTTACAAAGTCTCATATTCCACTAACTTGTGACAAAAAATAAAAAGTTCTATGAACTCACTATGCCCATCAGTGAATACCTTAGGGTGTCTACTTTCTGAAATGGGGTCATTTGTGGGGTTTTTCTACTGTCTGGGCATTGTAGAACCTCAGGAAACATGACAGGTGCTCAGAAAGTCAGAGCTGCTTCAAAATGCGGAAATTCACATTTTTGTACCATAGTTTGTAAACGCTATAACTTTTACCCAAACCATTTTTTTTTACCCAAACTTTTTTTTATCAAAGACATGTAGAACAATAAATTTAGAGAAAAATTTATACTTAAATTTATTTATAAAAAAAAAAAAATTACAACTGAAAGTGAAAAATGTCATTTAAAAAAAAAAAAAACTATTTCGATTAATATAAAAAAAAAGTTAAAATTTCATCAGCAATGAAATACCACCAAATGAAAGCTCTATTAGTGAGAAGAAAAGGATGTAAAATTCATTTGGGTGGTAAGTTGTATGACCGAGCAATAAACAGTGAAAATAGTGTAGTGCAGAAGTGTAAAAAGTGGTCTGGTCATTAAGGCTGTTTAAGCTAGGGGAGCTGAGGTGGTTAAAGGCATGATTACAATGACAAATATCAGATAGATAGATAGATAGACAGATAGACATATAGACTCAGGATCCACCTTTAACAATAGGTGGTATACCACTTCTTGAACTGTACAGATCACTTTTCAGCAGTCATTTCATTATCATTACAGGTGGGATTAGAATGACAGATTTACCCTATATATAGATAACACAGGATCCACCATTTACAATAGTTAATATCCCAGCTTATATACTCCCTCCTGACCTCTGCACAGTTCACAGAACATGTCTAGAAAACTCTCTCCTAGAAATCAATGAGGTTCCCTCCTGTCCATTGTGTCTATAACCCATGGTGGCTTCTGTAAACATATCTCTAAAAGCTGTAAAGAGCAGCTCAGGCAAGATGGCTGTCCCCATAATCAGGTTTAGGAAACAAAATAAAAAATATCTACAATCATAGGATAAAGGAAAAAAGGATGTGTGTCACTATCTGTTTTTAACTGGCAGAAAGAATTATAGGTGACACATTCCCTTTAAGTCTACAGTCACATAAGGGCACAGACCGTTGTCTCTTTTAATCTCAGCGCAGTCATCTCCAGCAGCTGTGAACATTTCTTTGATTTGGTTGGCTAATAAACATGGTTCACACAGACAATCAGATGAAAATTTCATGCAAGAAGCCTATTATCATAGACAAATAGTTTTTTGTGTTATTGAACAACGGGACTGTTCCTTAAGAAATGTGACAGCTACTTTGTATGCAGTGACCGAAACCCTTAAGGTCTGTGTGGTAGCTCAGTCTATTCTGAGAATGTGTCTTTATGACAAAGACCTTCCCAACCTGACTGCAAATGAAAACAGATCAGAGCAGATCTTCATTTCACATGAATAATAACACGGCAATGTTTTTGTTTTTATTGGTCATTATATACATCTCATTTCCATTTCATCCTTCAAAGAATCGGCCACTGTACAACCTTCTTTAGCTTTTAATGTTTTTGGCTTGTTATTTTCTTACTCCCTGCAGCTTTCAAAGGGTGTAACATGAAGAAGACGGAGGTGGCCGGCCAGTCAAAATATGGAATATAGAAAAGGTTAAGATTTTGTGATAAGGGGATGCACATGTTAAATGTGTATCTCCATTCTTCCTACAGATGCAAAATACCGATACAGGTTTAGTCCACGAAGTCCATTAAATGTGCCGACCTAACAGTGTATGGTTCCAATTGCAAATGATTATATGGTAATGGCACTTATTTCTGTATATCATTATTAAAAACACTTCAAAGTCAATGAAAACATTTTTCAAAAAATATTCCAATTTGATATTTTAGTAAAGTGAATTCTTGGCGTGCACTCGTAAAGACTTCAGAGAGCTTCATTTTGGGTGTGTTTTAGGGTCATTGACATCAACAGCACAGAATAACATGCATCTAATTGGTTCTGAAATATTGGACAAACAAAAATAAGTACTGTCATACAACCTCGGTGAAGTTCACAAGAAAAACTTGTATTCCTTGTTGTACGTCATACTTAGACATTAAAATGCATTTGTAAGAGGAAGTGTGCAATATTCCAGTACCTTATTACCCCACCATAAAAACCTATATCAGTAAAGAAAAAAGTGTAGACTGGAACGTCAGGTGCAATAAACTAAATAAATATTACATCACTGGGTCAAACTCTATATCTTGTATCTGAGGACACACAAGCCATACGCAATACGTGCAACTGAAGATCTTTTTACCAATGTCTCTATAAAAAAATTCTCAGTTTATTCAATGTCAAGCAGTGGAATGCCATTTATTTTCTGTTGGGTCTATAGTGCTGGCATAATCAGATGAGCTCTACACATCAGTCTCACTTGCCAGGAAAGCTCACAATCTAATCTCTAATATCTAACACACACACCAGAGACAATTTCACAGGAAATCAATTAACCTTTCATTTTGCAGCATGGGAGGAAACCAGATTACAAAGTAAAGTCACGCAAACACGGGGTAAACATACAAACTTCTCAAGATAGGTCAATATCTGATTAGCGGGGATTCGACACTCTGCACCCCCACTGATCAGTTGTTTTGGGGTTGCTCTTGCACGCAATATCTGTGCCTGAACTACACAGCTCTGTCCATTGTTTAGAGGATGGAGATAGTTACTGCAGCGCAGCTCTCATTGACTTCAATAGGAGCCGCATTGCGAGACTAGGTCCATCCGCTACACAGTGGATATTACTCTGTAGTTCTGGCGCTACTGCAGAACAGCTGATTGATCAGGGTACAGGGTATCAGACCCCTGCTGACCAGTTATTGATGGCCTATCCTGAGTAGAGATGGCCTTGCGGTTCACCCGGGGGTCGTTTCGCGGCGAACTTTGCGTGTTTGCCATTCGCCGAACATGCGAACATATGGAGAAATTAGTGCCCGCCATATTCTTTTACATTGTGAAGAACTTTGATCCATGACACATCCATCAGGTGGTACAGGACAGCCAATTGAAAAGTTTCAGCACATGGACATACCCCCTACCTTATAAATAAACCTGATCTGGCCGCCATTTTACATTCAGTGTTTTGCCAGTATAGGGAGAGGTTGCCGTGTGGAGCAGGGACAGGCTGTTAGGGACACCAAACGCTAGCTAATAGGGCCACAAAAGTCATTTTAAGCACTAGTATAGGTGTGCTATCTATAGGTGTGACATACTGAGGGGAGCGATATACTTATAATATACCTTTATAATGAGTCAAAAACACATAGTTCTACATAGTGATCACTTTGAAGTCAGGGGCCTAGGGGCTAGGGGCTTACTAGGGCCATTTTTATATAGGGTAAGGTTCCGGACAGGGTCGCTTTTATCAGGGCGGGTGGTCTGTGGTTAGGCTATCAGGGCCAGAATAGCACCCCCCCGTAGGGCAATATCAGGGACAGTTATTTGCCCACCCTGTCCTTCAATACCACATCATCATCTAGCCCAGGGATGAATGTTTTTGTGCTTTCCCTCCTGGATTCATGGATGTGCACTGGAACCCCCCGGATTGTGGTAGGACAAATGGTTTCTGATTTGGTGCCGCCGAGCACCTGATTTAGTGCTGCCGAGCAGTTGTTATTGCCTACCACATCTATGCTTTTTGCTTAACTTTAATAATTTAATTTATTTTCATTTTGAAAGATATCTTTTCCATTCGCACGTCCACAAAATGGGTCCGCATACGTTCCGCAAAATTGCGGAACGGGTGCCGACCCATTCATTTTCAATAGGGCCGGAATGTGCTGTCCGCATCCGCATTTGCGGATCTGCATCTGTGCTTCCGTTTCTGCAAAAAAATAGAACATGTCTATTCTTGTCCGCAATTGCAGACAAGATTAGGCATTTTCTATTATAGTGCCGGCGATGTGCGGTCAACAAATTGTGGAATGCACATTGCTGGTGTCCGTGTTTTGCGGATCTGCAAAACACTTACGGACGTGTGAATGAACCCTCATAGTAAAATTATTAAAGGTTACGTTTTATCTTTATGCATATTCTAATGGATTGCCTTCCTTGTACAATGGTATAATATACTTTCTATGTTAGAAAGTATATTATAGTGCATTTGTATTGTGCGGCAGTTGTGTGCGGTTCTGCTGCGATACTGCAGGTATATAGAGGGACAAGTGTTATTGGAACAAATAATTTCTACTGGTGTGATATACGAGTCGCCCCCCAAAAAACAGATTGAAGCGGGGTGTTATATACCAATATACTTTCTTTATAGTGCATTTGGGTACTGTATAGTGCATTTGCACATGCGCGTACGCGAAAATTATATTGCCGATATTTCGAATTGAATTATTTTTTTATGGAGATCGCAAATTCGAATAATACATCTGGTATGTCACTGTCCATGTTGTGGGACTATTTGTGCACTTCTAATAATTATTTCTTGGCTGCAAATATGAGCTGAAGGTTTTTCATTAAAATGAATGGAACCCGCCGCAAACTTGCGGTTCGCGGACATTTGATCGCGTTCGCGCACCGTCCCGGCAGATGTTCGTCAATCACTAATCCTGAGTACAGACCATCAATAGTAAAGATCTAGACATAATAGGATACTTGTATGGACTGACATTTAAAGCAGCACTCAATTTTTTATTTTATTTTATATATATATATTGCTAATTCCACCAATATTCTAGCAGTGTAATTTGTTTCAACTTAACTCAGTTGCATCTATACAATTTGAATCTTTTTATTATGAGAACCTGGTCAGGTGATCTCGTTTGATCACCAAACCAGAGCTTGCTCTACTGTATAGCAGTGGTCAGTCTCCCAGCAATGTGAACTACAGGATGACATAATCACCAATCAAATCCCTTCTGGGAGCTCTCAGACCCCTCCTCTTCCCACCTACCATGTTCCATAGGCTGCATATGGAGAGGGAGGTTCCCTAGCGGCTGGGCAAGGTTGAAACCACCTCTGCCTGTCTAGGAGGAAGTTGCTGGGAGTAAAATGTGAGGAGCAGATGAGTCAATGGTTAAGTAGCAGTGCTGTACAGCTGAGCTTCCATTTCCTCTGGGAATCACAAAAGCAAAATTGACAATTTATGTGCCAGCCCTTGGAGGAAGGAGATCATACGGAACATTTAGCGGCTACAAAAGAGAATTTCAGAACATTTGACAGAGCAGGATAACGCACCTACATTGAGGCTGAATACACCTCTACATGTGGTGGGAGAAATAAGCTTCAGGCTTCCCATTATATCAAAAAGACATAAAGGATCCACTGTTCAGAGGCTGTATTCCAATGAGGATATTGGGGTATCTAATACATCAATAAATAGAGACAGCAGACCTTTTAGGCCGAGAAAGGAAAGCTTGTACAACCTGATTAAAAAGAGAGACCAACCTTCCATACACACTCTTGGGAATGGCAACTGCCTGCTGTCAAGACCGTACAGTGCTTGTGCAACTTTTCCATTAATTGCTGCAGTAAAGTAATGTGAACTTGTTGCACCAAACCTGGCCTCATCATTTACTTACACCTCGGGAAACCCCGCCTTGCACCTCCAAACCTAACACCACCAAGGGCACCCCCAACCTACACAAGGCAGAAGGCTTGAGAAACGGGGAGTGCCCCGAAGGGAGTAAAAAGAAGACTGTTCCTCATCCCTGTGCTGCCCAGGGAGCATCAGCACCTTGACGACTCCTACCCTTATCTAGCTACACTCATGCACACCCCTGCAGCTCGCTGCACATGTAGAGTAGTTCATCATAATAGGAATGGACATGTCTTATTTTTTGACAGCCATTATTCATTGGCTGTTAAAAAACGGCAATATGAATATGCCCATAGACTTCCATTGTTTCGAAAATGTCCATGTGATGGCCATTAAAAAACATTTGCGACACAGTTGTTTATTGTGTAAATGCAGCCTTATTTTTTAATAATGGCTTATCTTGCACTATATAGAGAAAGCAGCATCTGAAGGCATCTGTGTTGGTCCTATGTTCTTATGTACCCGCATTTTTTTTCAAAATATGTGGATGATATCTTCATCATCTAACTCAATACTTCAAAATTACATGGATACAAGGATTCATAATTAGCGAGTTGGATTTTTTGGATGTCAAAGTCAAGATTAATCCCTTAAAGGAGTTTTCCCGTAAAAGTGATTTTTTGAAAAGTTCCTGTAGCATGGCCTGTGAAACAGAGGATTCATACTCACCTGCTTCATGCCACTCCAGTAGTCCATGCTGTCTCCACTGTCTCCCTCTCCATCTTCAGGTCCCGGCAATGTTTACATCAGACTGGCTATAGGCATGGTCACATGCAATGCCCCAGCCAATGACTGGCTTCAGAGGTGACGTGCTGCTTTTGGCCACATCAGAGCTGAAGCCAGTCATTGGCTGGAGTGGTGCATGTGACCATGCCTGTAGCCAGCTAGATGTAAATGGTGCCGGGACTATCAGAATGTAGAGAGAGCGGAAGAGGGCCAAGGACCAAATGGGAGTGTAAGTTTGAATCTTCTGTTTCAGAGTCCATAGTGCAGGAACTTGTTAAAAAAATATATATTTTTTGAAAAACTGGAAAAACTGAGCCAATTTTCGTTTCTGTGTTTTTCCCCAGAGCCATAGTTTTTTTCTTTTTCTATTTAAATAGTTGTATGAAGGCTTATATTTTGTGGGACAAGTTGTGTTTTCTAATGGCATAATTTTATATAGTATACAGTATAGCATACAGCAGGAAGCTGTAAAAAACAATTTCAAATGGGGTAGAATTGGAAAAAAAATGCTAATCAGCCTCAGTTTTTTTGTTTACTTTTTAACTTTATTCTGCGGGTCAGTACAATTACAGTGATACCACATTTTCTATAGCTTTTCTAGTGTTTTAATACTTAAAATACAAATTAAAAACTTTGAGAACAATGACTTTTTCTTTGCATCACCATATTCTTGCCATAACTTTTTATAGTTGTGTCTATGGAGCTTTGTGAGGGCTTATTGTTTGTAAGGTGATCTGTAGTTTTTACTGATATTTTGGAGTGCGTATGACTTTTGATCAAACGTCATAAAAAAAAATTGGGAGTTTGAAGCAACAAAAGACTGGCCAATGCTTAGGGGCCTGCCCAAGCCATCATCACAGCCAGGTAGATAATGATCTGATTCTCTCCTATGAACCTGGCAAGCGACCATAAGTGCCCTCCTGAATTAAACTGTACAGCGGTCCTCAGGACAGTGATACAGTTGAATACTGTGGTACAGGTAGCAGTATTTTGAGCCACACTGTGATCTTTGGTTCTGCTGGGAAGGTACAGTCCTGATCAAAAGACCACTTGAAAAATTGCAAAAAATCATATTTTATATTGTTGGATCTTAACAAGGTTCCAAGTAGAGCTTTGAAATACAACAAGAAGAAATGAGAGTGAGACAAAACATTTTTTGAGCATTCAATTAATTGAAAATAACGATTAAACTGAAACAGGCTGATTTTCAGCTGATCCAAATTTTAGGACCACATGCCTTTAAAAGGCCAAATCTGTGCAAAGATGTGGATTCATTGTCATTTTCTGTCAGGTAGTCACACGTTGTGATGGCAAAGGCAAAAAAACTCTCCCTTTTTGAACATGGTCGGACTGCATAAGCAGGGTCTCTCACAGCGCGCCATCGCTGCTGAGGTGGGACGCAGTAAGTCATTTGGAATTTCTTAAATGATCCTGATGGTTATGGCACAAAAAAGTCAAGTGGAAGACCCAAAAGAATGTCATCAGCACTGAGTCGGAGGATCCAATTGGCTGTCCGTCAAGACACTGGACGATCATCGACCCAAATTAAGGCCCTTACTGGTGCTGATTGCAGCCCCATAACCATCAGACGGCATCTGAGACTGAAGGGCTTCAAAAACAAAAAACGTCTTCAAAGACCTCGTCTCTTTGAACGCCACAGAACTGCTTGTTTGGACTTTGCAACAGAGCACCAAACTTCCAAAGGTGGAAGAAAGTTTTATTCTCTGATGAGAATTTTTTTTACCTTGATGGTCCTGATGGTTTCCAACGTTACTGGCATGACAAGCAGATCCCACCTGAGATGTTTTCTACGCACCACAGTGGAGGGGGCGCCATAATGGTCTGGGGTGCTTTTTCCTTCAGTGGGACAATGGAGCTTCAGGAAGTGCAGGGGCGTCAAACAGCCGCTGGCTATGTCCAGATGTTGCAGAGAGCATTCCTCATGACTGAGGGCCCTCGTCTGTGTGGTAACGACTGGGTTTTTCAACAGGACAATGCTACAGTACACAATGCCCGCAGGACAAGGGACTTCTTCCAGGAGAATAACATCACTCTTTTGGCCCATCCTGCGTGTTCCCCTGATCTAAATCCAAGAACCTTTGGGGATGGATGGCAAGGGAAGTTTACAAAAATGGACAACAGTTCCAGACAGTAGATGGCCTTCGTGCGGCCATCTTCACCACTTGGAGAAATATTCCCACTCACCTCATGGAAACGCTTGCATCAAGCATACCGAAACAAATTTTTGAAGTGATAAACAATAGCGACAGAGCTACTCATTACTGAGTTCATGTTTGGAAGTTGGATTTCTGTTTTGGGGGGGGTTTAGTTTTTTTTGGGAGGTGTGGTCCTAAACTTTTGATCAGCTGAAAAACAGCCTGTTTCAGTTTATTCGTTGTTTTCATTAAATTGAATGCTCAAAAAATGTTTTGTCTCACTCCCATTTCTTCTTGTTGCATGTTGAAACTCTACTTGGAACTTTGTTAAAATCCAGCCATGCTAAATATGATTTTTTGCCATTTTTCAAGTGGTCTTAAACTTTTGATCAGGACTGTATATTGTTATGGACTATGATATTGTTAGCCCTGCCTACTGTGTTGCCCTGCCATCTGTCAATTTGAACCCACCTACAACTCACAGCCACTTTAAGTTCTCAGTCTTTCATAGCTGAGAGGAGGATAGGAGTAGTAGTGGTGGACAGATAGGAGTAATAGCGGTTCATGGCGGCTGTCCTCACTCTGACACTCCCTGGGGAGGTGCAACAGTGAATAGAGGGCTCACCCTTTCTTACCTCAAGGCACACCCCATACCTTGTGTGTACTCCGGCATGGTTGTAGTTGGGGTACCCTTGATGGTGGGCAAGACCTGGGCTTTGGAAGCTTAATGAAGTAAATAACCAGGCCTGCTTGGTTGCAATAACTAAAGTCACTCTTACTGAATAGATAATGGGAGTAGTAGTTCATACAGCAACAAAAGGCACAGTTCTGAGGTATGTTACAGAGTAGGATTTTCCCAATAGCTGTGTATACACACTATGAATGACGGTAGTAGTTATCCTTCCTGGGTCTTACTTTAAGTTCACTGTAACCACAGACATGCAATTCAATTCTCATTAAAGGGAGTCTGTTATCAGCATTTCACTTTTTTAACCCTTCCCATAGCTCCCTAGCATGCTTACAGTTAATAAAAACGTTACCTCTGGCATCAATCCTGGACTTATAAAACCATCAAAAACGATCTTTATAACATATGCAAATGAGGGCTCGCAAGTGCCCAGGGGCGGCGTTACCCTCGTAGGTGCCCTGCTAGCTCAGCCTTTTCATTGCTTCCCCCCGCCCCTTACTACCCTCCGCCCGCCCATCCTTTCCCTCTGACCGCCTATCTACTAACTTGTTATTCCACCAAGATCTCGGGCCTGCACACTCATTCCTTTGGCCGGCGCATGTGCACTGCGATGCCCATTCCTTGTATGTCATCACAGTAATTATTGCGCATAACCTAAGAAAACCTACGTCAGTTTTATACATTGGAAGAAAAGAAAACCACTACATGGGGGCAGTGTGGGGGCAAATTGCTATGTGGGGTAAAAATACTATATGGGGGCAGTTTGGGGGACTTTGCTATTGGGAGGCACTGTAGGGGCATTTCTATTACAGGAACATATTAGGGGGACATTATTTTTGGCGACACTATACAGGCATTATTACCTGGAGCACAATATAGGATGTTATTATTATTACTTTGGGCACTCTAGAGGACATTATAATTGCTGTAGACACTATAGGGACATTTGGGGTCATTTATCAAACTGGTGTAAAGTATCACTTGCTTAGTTGCCCATAGCAACCAATCAGATTCCACCTTTCATTTCCCAAAGGAGCTGTCTAAAATGAAAGGAGGAATCTGATTGGTATCAATGGGCAACTAAGCCAGTTCTACTGTACACCAGCTTGATAAATGACCCCATAAATGCCTGGTGTGTCCCTTTAAATATGCTTTTCCTATTAATAACAGGATAACAGGACCAGCTCTACCTCACTATGACAGTCCAAAGTCCAAAAAAAACTTCCTTTCTGAAAGAGAGCTATGCATTCAGTGCCAGCACTATTATACAGTGTATATGCCCATTCCTAAATATTCAAATGTATGTAGCTAGTTTTCATTTTCAGATCTCAAGATACAGTGGGGTCAACCACTGGGAACTCTATGGCAAGAAAGGACTAAACCCAACCCAATACTCACCTGTAAAAACAACTCCTATCTCCAATTCCTAGGAGAGTTCCATTTAATTATTCTTTCTAGCACAAATATTTTACTTTTTACTATTTTTCTAACCTTCAGTTTGGAGGAATGACATGTTAGTATTGTAACCAGCACCTTTATAAAAGGTAAGGAAATTTTAAAGATAAGTATAATACGTTAGACTGCTGTTCTAGTTGGAATATAAAGAAGTCATTCATGTATTCATTAATCGAAACTGCCATAACCTAAGAAAACCTACGTCAGTTTTATACATTGGAAGAAAAGAAAACCAGAATGGGCATCTTTTTATAAGTTTTTAGTGGAAGACATTCGGCTTACTGACTATTATTCCCATTAGTTATGGAATATTCCCCATTTGCTATCTGCAGATATCAAGGAAATTTTATGAAAATATAAATGAAGAATAAATGAAGTATATGAGACGGGATTGCGGGTGGTCCAGGTGAAACTAGGATAATTTATAGTGTATTTTTGTATGTAATTCTATTCAGGAATGCTGGCAGGTATACCATTGTGGCCAACAAGAATGTCCTGTGCCCAGTTTCCAAGATAACAGTTATATACTGACTGCCTGGGATTTCAGCCAAAAACTAGCCAATTCTTTTCTTGAGTATTATGCTGTCACTCAGAGTAGAAAGACTCTGAAAAACAAGGTAGATTTTTAAAAATATTATTCTGGATCAGTATAATTGTATGTGAGAGCTTTAGTGTAACCTTTTTGAGCATATTCCAGCAAAAGTTAAGGAGAAAATACCATTGCATCCATCAGTATTTTGTCTACAAAAATGCAGCTAATCACAGTAGAACCTGATGGATCCCATTATAGGGAATGGGATCCAGCGGGCATATGCTGGTAGTGTTCATATGCGAGATCCAGTGATTCCGGTATTTTTTTCTTGCACTGGAAAAAAAATACCGGAATTGATACATAGATGTGATTTACACTCAGAAACATTGACGTTGCAGCACCAAGAAGGACAACCCATAAGGTTATGCAAATTGAGAAAGTAGCAGGTGTCAATAAAATCTGCAGATGATCAAATTTTCAAGCACCTAGCTCCAATCTGTGGTATGTGGGAGGGACATTAAAACCAGATTGAAAGCAAAGTTTTTTAGCCACATGAAACCTCTAGTTAGTGCTGCATAATGGTATTGCTGACCCTGCTTACTTGTGTTGGCCTTAGGCCTCCGCAAACCGCGGATCTGCAAAAAACAAAAGCCGCCCGTGTGCCTTCCGTAATTTGCGGAACGGAACAGGCGGCCCATTGTAGACATGCCTATTCTTGTCCGCATCACGAACAAGAATAGGACATGTTATTTTTTTTGCGGGGCCACGGAACGGAACAAAGGATGCGGACATCACACGGAGTGCTATCCGCATCTTTTGCGGCCCCATTGAAGTGAATGGGTCCGCACCCGAGCCGCAGAAACTGCGGCTCGGATGCGGACCACAACTATGGTCGTGTGCATGAGGCCTTATCCACTTGGTTTGTTCCCAATTTGGTCAATTTGGAGCTGCCTCCTGCTATCCTGTCTGTGGGATAGAAGTACATCGCTTAGCTATCAATGATAGTCCATATGCTGTAGTTGAATACAGTGGCAGTGCGCAAGTCAAAGCCACCTTAATTACAGATAACACACCTGTAGGAGAAAGTTTGTACTGTATAAACTGTTCTGAAATTGCAGGAACCCGGGACCTGGTCATGTGAATCTCCACTTCTGAAAAATCCAGCTTCCACCAATGTCATGTTCTTTACCAGGTTTCCTGTGTTGGCTAAATAAAGGACATCACTTTTACTGTGGATTAGGCCAGAATTATTCCTCTACCTAGCAAATGTGTAAACTTCTGAATCCACCTCCTCTGTGCATGCACCAGGGGATGAATAGTTCTAGCCCCATTCATAGAGGAAATTATGTTTAATCAACGGTCCAGGCTGGATACCTGGTCCTCCCGCAAACCAAAGACATACTGATAGGGAATCAGGATTGCAAGCCCCACTAAGGACAGTGAGTGATGACAATGTCAGTAGAGAGCACTTCGGAAAATGTCAGTGCTTTGAAAGTAAGAGACATAAATAGCAAATTTTAAAATGGCACAGGACCCTTTACCACGGGGTTCCTTTGAAGGTGCAAAGATTGTACATATAGCACATACCATATAAGACACAGTGTGGGTAATTTATCATGGCCAAATACGCCACTATCGCCACTTTTAGATGTAAAAAAGTCACATGTCCAAGTTGTGCAACTTTTTAAACACCTGTGTGCCTAAATTAAAGACCATGTGACCTTTTTACGCCATTCTTGCCAATGGGAACCGATTTCAATCTAGTCACATGGACTGCCGGAGAATGTGCCTAATTTATGATGATGGGTGTACTTTGTTATAAAGTAGATGCTTCCTCCTGCAGCGCAAGGAATATCAAAGACTGTCGTAAAACGCTGGTTCCTGCTTAATGACCCACAGTGGGGGAAATTTATCACACCCTGCACTCAAAAAGTCACAAAACAGGGCGTTTGCAGCTTTCTGGGATTACTTGTGCAAGCATTTTGCAACTTGCTGCTTTTTGGCACAACTCAATCCAGTTTTGAAAAGTGGGTGGGAAAGTAGACTTGGCTGGCTATGTTAATTATTTTCACTGGAGATTTAGCATTAGCAAAAAAAAAAAGTCACAATAATCTTAGTACGGGTTGAGTAAAAAAAAGGGTTCAGTATTTAGTGTTAGGTTTAAAGATGTGCCAAATTTAACAAACAACGTGCAACATTTGTTAATTTTTGAGCAAAGAACTCCAGCACAGACTCAAGCTAATATTGTGCTGATTTATAAGCACAGATTTCATTAGTCAGAAACTTTTTTTTTTTGCATAGAATATTATCAATATCAACATAATTTGTTATCTATGTACATGAATAGTCTAAAGGAAGACAAATGTGTAATTGCTAAATATATCCTGTGTGCTTACAGTGGTAAACTATTTTTTTTTACTATTGTTATTTCAGTTTTTCATTCACTTGCCCTTTAAACTAACATTTGATAGGACATACCTTATCATTGATCTCTTACTGTAAAATGTGAAAAAGACTTGGTAAATATCACCATTAATAAAAGTGTGTGCTATCAGATATAAAGTTTCAGCACAGATGTCGTAGCATAAAACTGAAAATTAAAAAACCCACATTCCTGCATGCTAGTACCGTAGAGCAAAATCATGAGGATATTGCCTGTCGCCGGTTGGCTTCGCTTGGCTGCATGCAGCCAAATCCACAGTGTTCTGTCACCCTTAGGGCTCATGCACACGACTGTATGCCCTCCGAGACATATGGTCCGTGAGCGCGCCATATGTCCCGGAGCGGCATACATTGTGTGCACGGGAGAGCACAGAATCATGATACTGTGCGCACCGGGCCGCCCGTGGGGCTATTGTCCCGCACTCATAAGATCATAGTCCCGCGAGCGGCTCGATGCGCACAGCATCATAGTAACCTATGATGCTGTGCGCTCCCGTGCACACGATGTATGCCGCTCCGGGACATATGGCCCGCTCACGGACTCTATGTCTCGGAGGGCATACAGTCGTGTGCATGAGCCCTTATATTAATACAATTTGCTTGAAAATAGCTCCAAGGAGAAGCTCAGATATTGTGTGTGAACATGTGCGAATAAATCACACTGATTTCACTTTCTTTACTGGAGTGATGCTTCTTCTCTACATTGTGATTACGAGGTGGAAGAGTTTAGCACCTTGGAAGTGTGAACCCTCCCTTTATGGTCCTAGGTGTATAAATACACAGATACAGTGAAAGAAGCAAGCTTACTGCATACATATGGTAGAAGCAGGGGTAGGCGCATGGGCCCTGGTGCAAAAGTTCAGCTTGGGCCCCCTTTCCCTTGGTGCTTTGTAACTAGGGGCAGGGAAGCACATAGCCTTCGTGCTGCCTGAAGACGAAAATTGAGACTGCACCCCCCTCCCCTAATGCCAAATTCTTGACCTAACACCTTTCCTCCAGCCAGAGGTGTAACTTGACCAGCATGCACTTTTTCTAATACCGGTGTCTTTTTAGGCGGCACAAGGGCCTTTGGGCCCCCTCAGGCTCCTGGGCCCGTAGTAATTGCTACCTCTGCGCCCCCTATAGCTATGCTCCTGGGTAGGAGAACAAAGTTCTTGACCTAAACTGTACCAGAACCGAGCTTACCGCATAGATAAACACCCACACACCGGGAACATGTATACACCTATAATAATACGTCATTGCCATATACAGTAAAAATAATTTATTGGAACACTAAAAATGAGATATAACTCAAAGTCAATTGGTGAAAAATATTCAGTATGTAGCAAAATATTTCAGTGGTGTTCTCAAGAAACTTAAAAAAGGGAATTCATGGCGACAGGTGTACTTTAAATAGTCGCAGTCAGATGCTAGAGACAATAGACGTAAGGTATTCACTGTACTTAAAGCAACACACCTAACCTGCAGGCCATTTCTTACATTAATCATGCAGAATTTGCAGAACACATAGTGATTCTGTAGAGAAATAGAAGATTGTCAATGACTGTTACTCATTAACAAAGGGTAAATTTGTTGTATCTTAAATCATCACATCAGTCATTTCCTTTCATTATACAGTTTATATGAGATGAACAGAGAAAACGAAATGTGTTCAAGTGGCAGATAAAAGGCCTAATGTGGCCATAAACGTGGATGAACATTACTGCCAGTATCAAATGTTGCATTGAATATCCTGGCTTAGAACATTTGGTTGTTAGGTAGACTTTTACTACTTTGTATATTTGTATTAATATTGATTGTTTTATACACTGCTTACATTACAGCTTATTCTAGTGATACTAGTGCTCCTCATTCATGCTGATCAGAAAGGTTTTTGTTGCTTGCCCCTACATGGTTTATAGATTTTTATACTCTTATGGGACAATGGTAGTAGACAATGATATGGGGGTACTGTGGCATGCACTGTTTTGGAGGAAATAAGTAGGCTGACTTTGCACAGTTTCTGTAAGAATAATAGAAAATAAAGTACATATATATTCCCTGCTTCACAATGTATATTTCATTTAGTAAATATTAACATCTACTCTTTTCGAATGCATTTTCGTCCCGACAGCCTCACTGCTATATTAACGCTTCTCTTTATTTCCAAGTGCATTTTGTTTTAAAAAAAAATGAATACAAATACTGTAGTTTGTATTAACACGTGTGATATAAGACTTTTGCAGGTGATGTTTCCAGTGTGTCACCAACAAATCTGGACTTCTGCTGTGATAGTCGGAAGTGTCGCACACAACTAGATGAATGTCACCTTTGGGTAATGTTATTACAAACCAAATGGTTATCTTAGGCTACTTTCACATCTGCGCTTCCCCTTTCCGCTATTGAGATCCATCATAGGATCTCAATAGCGGGGGAAAATGCTTCCGTTTTGTCGCCATTCATTGTCAATGGGGACAAAACTGAACGAAACGGAATGCACCAGAAGTGCTTAATAATATTGGCTGTATGTTTGGGGTCATTTTCCTGCTGCAGAATACATTTGCAGCCCATCAGATGCCTCCCTGATGGTATTTAATTATGGATAAGTATCTGTCTGCACTTCTCGGCATTGAGAAATAATTAATTGTGATCAAATCCTCAACTCTATTTGCTGCTAAAAAAAAGTTTGGGGAAATATTAAAAAAAAATAGCTTTGTCATGAAGGGGTTTTAAAATGCCACTAGAAGCATTCCTGATATGTAAAATCATACAGAAGTGGGAGTATGTAATGATATGATAGCTTAATGAGGTATTTGATGACATAAGGAAATCAATAAAATTACAAATGATAACAAGTTTTAATTGTACTTTTGGCAGTTGCATTACTGTGAGCACAGGGATAATGACGCACAAGGTAACCAAAGTGTGGGAGGTGACTCATTCTTTGTCATGAACAGGTAAAGACTATAAGGTGATATTTCTGTTCCTTCCTGTATTACAAAGTAAATTGGAAATTGTGATATGCTATTAGTCATATGTTCATATCCTTAATATTAGTAAAATCTCACTGATTGAATACATCATACACCAGCGGAGATACTATCTGCGAGGCAATCATTAATTCCTTTTAATATTTAAAAAGGTCTTAAGACATCCTTTAATATCGTTAGAAGACTTTCTAAGAAGATTTTTATTTTTTCACATTTATATTTAAAGGAAAACATTCAAATTTAGACCCTAATCTCAATTTTCATATATGTAGTTACTAATAACATGATATTCCATAATTAGGTACTATTAGACTGACTTACCCCATATTTAATAAGATTCAGCCCTTAGCAACTAGTCTGCATGAAACTGCAATTTCACTATTCAGTTAAGATGGCCGCCACTGCCCTCACCCTGAGGCTAATCCCGCCTGCCCTCACTAGCCAGTAACAATAGCCCCCCAAAAGTGTCAGTAACCACAGCCCTCCTCCCTAAAGGGTTAATCTCCTGCAGCACAAAGGGTCCTCTTACCACATGTTACTTTCATTTATACACTGAGCAGATGGCAGATCTCCCTTCCCTGGTCTGCGCTGCACCAACTCTGCATTGTCCAGCTCTGCTGAGTGAGGGAGTGTCTGCCAAGCGCAAGGACAGGGAGAAGTGCACACAGCCCAGGCACTGTTATCAGCTGGAGGACATGGCTTTAATTATTTACACACAGTCCCTGGCTGTCAGTATCCTGACCTTGCACACAGCCTGCTTCTGCGTCCTTCGTCCTTCAACACATAGACGGACCCTGCCTAGAAACCTGATTTTAAGCACAGGTAAAAGTAGGCAGTACAGGGGACAAAACTGTGGAATTAAGGGGTAATTGAATACACTGTGAAAAGTTGAAATAGGGCCACCAAGGAGATATTAATCACCACAATCCAATACTCCAAAAAAATAATAAATATGACAGTTATACTTTAAGCATAAGTCATTTTAATGAATTGTGGCACTATGACCGCATTGCTTATAAGGGCACTACAGCACCCCTATGAAGGACCTGTGATAATACTACTTGGGTACACTGTGTCTAATAATTGTGTGGGGTACTGTATCTGTCAATATTACAAGGGCAGCCTGGCTGGCTTACTGACTAGAAAGAGACTTTTTGAGGCTGAAACATTGTCTGATATTGCTTTTTATGCTTGGTGAAGATAAAAGCTACATTTCAGAAGAAATCTAGTGCCCTGGAAATTTTGACTTCTATGGAAGTATGGCTGGTGCTCTTATGTAAGCACTCTGGCTGGCGTCTTATAGGGAAATGTAAAGGAGTTTTCTAGGATTTTTATATTGATGACCTATCCTCAGGACAAGCCATCAATATCAGATCGGTAAAGTATCAATGCCTAAAGGATAAAGCTGGGTACCGCAATGCTGCTCCCATTTCTAGTACCACAGGTACGCCTGACCAGCTGATGGTGAAGTTGTGGGGTATCAGAACTCTGTCAAGCTTATATTGATGGCCTATCCAATATAAAAATCTTGGAAGACCCTTTTCAACAATAACTCAATGGAGGCAGTGTGCCTGCCACTCTTATGGGACAATGGTAGTAGACAATGATATGGGGGTACTGTGGCATGCACTGTTTTGGAGGAAATAAGTAGGCTGACTTTGCACAGTTTCTGTAAGAATAATAGAAAATAAAGTACATATATATTCCCTGCTTCACAATGTATATTTCATTTAGTAAATATTAACATCTACTCTTTTCGAATGCATTTTCGTCCCGACAGCCTCACTGCTATATTAACGCTTCTCTTTATTTCCAAGTGCATTTTGTTTTAAAAAAAAATGAATACAAATACTGTAGTTTGTATTAACACGTGTGATATAAGACTTTTGCAGGTGATGTTTCCAGTGTGTCACCAACAAATCTAGACTTCTGCTGTGATAGTCGGAAGTGTCGCACACAACTAGATGAATGTCACCTTTGGGTAATGTTATTACAAACCAAATGGTTATCTTAGGCTACTTTCACATCTGCGCTTCCCCTTTCCGCTATTGAGATCCATCATAGGATCTCAATAGCGGGGGAAAATGCTTCCGTTTTGTCGCCATTCATTGTCAATGGGGACAAAACTGAACGAAACGGAATGCACCAGAATGCGTTCCGCTTGGTTGCATCCCCATCATGGACAGAATAACACTGCAAGCAGCGTTTTTCTGTCCGCGATGCGGTGGGGAGCAAGACGGGGTCAGGACACACAATGTAAGTCAATAGGGACAGATCCGTTTTCTTGGATACAATAGAAAACTGATCCATCCCCCATTGACTTACAATGGTGTTCATGACGGATCCATCATGGCTATTCTAAAGATAATACAACTGGATCCATTCATAAGGGATGCAGGTGGTTGTATTATCATGACGGAAGCGTTTTTGCTGAACCTTGACGAATCCAGCAATACTGCTAGTGTGAAAGTAGCCTTACTCATATTCAACAAAAGCAAAGGTGATCCAGGACATATGGCACTCCATCAAGGAAACAAAGTATAATATTTGGCTACAGGAACAATGTTTGCGTTATGTCCTGAGCCTCCTCCTTCGGTTAGTTCGGCAAAGTTCTGTCTGGTTCTGGTGTATTTGGTCAATCACAGAATCAGAGGCAGGGACCAGGGTCCATCAGGGGTTAACAAGGGGATAGCAGTAGGGGGTCACAAAGGTTAACCAGGGGATCAGGGGTGTAGGAGAAGGGTTATGTGGTGGGGGGTTATCCAGGGTAATAGGGGTTTGGTTCAGGGGAGTAGGGGTATGGAAGACCAGAGGGGGAACAGGGTATACAGGGGGAGATACTCAAGGTTTTTGTTGCGTCTAGGGGCTCCAGGTGGGGGACGGCACGGCTCTTTCCTCCTGAGGGGTCCCGATCCTCTTCCTCCTGAGCGCAGGATGCGCTCGCGTTCAAGGTGGAGGGTCCCGACCCTAACTAACTTGAGTGTCGGGTCCGCCGGGGATAAATATATTTATCCCCGGCGGCCCGCACTCCCGCGCCGCCCATCATCCACGTGGGCCGGCGCAGTGATATGATGTCACTGCGCCGGCCCGCATCACATCGGGGACGCGCTATGGGCTAACAGGCGGGAGATGCCTTTGATCTCCCGTCTGTAGCCTCTAGCATTCCGGACAGCGAGATGTTAATTTCGCTGCCGGAATGCGCATAATAGAAGGAGGGGAGGCTTCTCCCCTTCTTCTATCATGCATAATTATCTCCAGCGGCGCTGGAGATAATTAGAACAAAGGACTCAGATTCTGTTGAACCTGAGTCCTTTGTAGTCATCAGGATGACCGGACCTTTGTCCGGTCATTCTGATGCAATCAACCAGATTGCATCAGTGTGAATGCTTGGGGCACATTCACACTGATGCACCTGGTTGCAGATATTGGGGCCTATGGATATGGGGGCATGTATTATTGTAAGGGGGATCTATAATATTATAAAGGGGCATATATATTATAAGGGGGCACAGCCCTATATATATTAAAAGGGGCACAGCACATATATCCCACAGGGGCCACCATGAGCCCCTGTGGGCCACTAAGGGCAGATGTGCGCAGATGCTGGGAACATCTGCGCACATCCTCCTATAATGTGATTAATGCATGCATATATATATTATACATGCATGCACGTGTTTGCATGCATATATGTATATATATGCATGTGTCTCAACCCTTCTTCAACAGTGGGCACTAATTATTCTTCAGGATAGTATTTGGGGATATTCGGGAGCACAGCAGGCAGCAGGATAACACTGTGAGTGTTCCAGGTTGGGAGATGATAATAGAAATATAGAAATGTGAGGAAGCTAAGATGTCTATGTGTCGCACTCTGCAGAGACGAGGTGGCTGAAAGAAGTGTCCGAACCAAATGGAGAAGATGATGACAGAGACATCACCTGGAGGCACTGGATGTGACAGGTATGTTCTGCTGTATAGCAAGTACAGAAAAATGCAGTGTGTGTGTGTGTGTGTGTGTGTGTAGGGGGGGGGGGTGACTTATAAAAATGGGCCATATTCATTGGGGCTTGGGACCCAGATCTTTTGAGACCCTTGCAATGTCTCTGCACCAGCCTATTATTGGGGCCAAAGAGGATGATATTGTGGACTGGATGACTCACCTTTCAGTCACAGCAGGATTATGTTGATTTCACATGTGAGTCTGACACTGTGCCTTTGAACTAGGGATAAGTGCATTCCTCCTGGTCCTCCACCTTGCGGCCTCAGAGAAGCCTGTTGCTTACATCACCTCTGTCTTCACTTCCCCCTCCAAGTGTGGTGCCTTCTGTTTTCCTAAGAAGAACCCACAACAGCCCATGTGCTATAGAAAATACTCAAGACAGTCTTCCTGTTGAGTTAATGACTTGTGTGAAAACAGTCAGTGTTTAGTCTGTTATGAGGAGCAGGTTCTGGCTGAGCCAGGAACCCAATGCATACCTGTTTGTTAGGCAAGCAAAGGAGGAAAGGGAGGTGGATGTTATTGTCCAATTATTGTCCTTGCAATGAGGTTTCAAAGGTGAAGGAAACTTTTCACACACTTGGTAATTATATACGGGAGGTTGCATCGACTGTTTCATTCTCTGCAGTTTTGCCTGTGCATAACCTTCAGCATGACAGGCAGATGCCCATTAAGGAATTTAATGTATGGCTTGGTGAATGGTGTCTGAATGAAGGGTTTGGCTTTGTGTCTCATGTTAGCTCTCGTTGGAATAGAAAAGAACTGTACAAGAAAGATGGTTTGCATCCTTCTCTCAAGGGAACGAATGTCCTCAGTGAACAGTTCAAAGTATTTGCTAAGGAGCATTTAAACTAGGAAAGGGGGGCAAAAAAATGAAAATCCAGCAGTCCGACTGCCCCCCAGAACAATGCCAGAAGATGCCAGTAGCACATAGGTTAAGAAATGACAAGCTCAGAGTCTTGTCTACAAATGCTCGCAGTTTAGGGAATAAGATCAATGAACTTGAGTCTATAATAGCATCTGAGAATATAGATTTAGTGGATGTTACTGAGACATGGTTCAATGGGAGTAATGACTAGGATATAACAATACCAGGGTTCTCTCTATATAGGAAAGACAGGGAAGGCAAGAAAGGGGGAGGGGTGGCCCTGAATGTGAAAGAGAGGATAAGATTTTATACAAGTTAGCGAGACCAATTTAGAGTCAGTTTGGGTTACGTTGCAGCTTGATAATCATAAGGTAACTTGTGTAGGTGTGATATATAGACCACCTGGCCAAGTCAAAGAATTAGATGATCTACTAGTTGAGGAAATAGCTAAAATGACATTGAAAGGGGAAGTTATCATTATGGGAGACTATAATCTTCCTGATGTAAACTGGAAAACCAAAATAGCTAGTTCTGCCAGGAGTACAGATATTCTAAATTCCTTTACTGGGATTATCTCTACAGCAAGTAGTTGAGGAGCCAACCCGGAAGGAGGCCATTTTAGATTTAGTATTCACAAATGGGAATTTGGTATCTGATATTACTGTAGGTAAGATTTCAGCTGTCTGTTTCAACAGTTAGGAACATATTGAGGAAATGAAAGACCACAGGCTCAGTTCAAGTTAAGGCTCGAAGTGGCAGACCAAGAAAAATCTCAGATAGACAGAAGCGAAGAATGGTGAGAACAGTCAGAGTCAACCCACAGACCAGCACCAAAGACCTACAACATCATCTTGCTGCAGATGGAGTCACTGTGCATCGTTCAACCATTCGGCGCACTTTACACAAGGAAATGCTGTATGCGAGAGTGATGCAGAGGAAGCCTTTTCTCCGCCCACAGCACAAAAAGTGCCGCTTGAGGTGAGCTAAAGCATATTTGGACAAGCCAGTTTCATTTTGGAATAAGGTGCTGTGGACTGATGAAACTAAAATTAAGTTATATGGCCATAACAAGGAGCATCATGCATGGAGGAAAAAGAACACAGCATTCCAAGAAAAACACCTGCTACCTACAGTAAAATATGGTTGTGGTTCCATCATGCTGTGGGACTGTGTGGCCAGTGCAGGGACTGGGAATCTTGTCAAAGTTGAGGGACGCATTGATTCCACTCAGTATCAGCAGATTCTGGAGACCAATGTCCAGGAATCAGTGACAAAGCTGAAGCTGACCCGGGGCTGGATCTTTCAACAAGACAACGACCCTAAACACTGCTCAAAATCCACTAAGGCATTTATGCAGAGGAACAAGTACAATGTTCTGGAATGGCCATCTCAGTCCCCAGACCTGAATATAATTGAAAATCTGTGGTGTGACTTAAAGAGAGCTGTCCATGCTCGGAAGCCTTCAAACCTGAATGAACTAAAGATGTTTTGTAAAGAGGAATGGTCCAAAATACCTTCAACCAGAATCCAGACTCTCATTGGAACCTACAGGAATCGTTTAGAGGCTGTAATTTCTGCAAAAGGAGGATCTACTACATATTGATTTCATTTCTTTTTTGTGGTGCCCAAATTTATGCACCTGCCTAATTTTATTTAAACTATTATAGCACACTTTCTGTAAGTCCAATAAACTTAATTTCCTTTCTCAAATATCACTGTGTGTGTCTCCTATATGATATATTTAACTGACATTTTTTATCGTAACAACCAACGATTTATAGAGGAAAATCATGACGATTAACAAGGTTGCCCAAACTTTCGTATCCCACTGTATTAAAAAAGCTTAGCGGTGAAGGTGCAAAACCATTTACAGATTTATTTAACCAATCACGGGTAACAGGAGTCCCCCGCAAAAGATTGGAAAGTAGCAAATGTTGTGCCCATTCACAAGAAAGGTAGTAGGGAGGAATCGGGCAACTATAGGCCAGTAAGCCTGTCATCAATAGTGGGGAAATTAATGGAAACCATACTTAAGAAGAGGATTGTGGAACATCTAAAATCCCATGGATTGAAAGATGAAAAACAGCATGCGTTTACTTCAGGTAGATCATGTCAAACTAATCTTATTGATTTTTTTGATTGGGTGACTAAAATAATAGATGGCGGAGGTGCAGTAGACATAGCTTATCTAGACTTTAATAAGGCTTTTGATACTGTCCCACATAGAAGGCTTATCAGTAAATTGCAGTCTTTGAGCTTGGACTCCCATACTGTTGAATGGATTAGGCAGTGGCTGAGGGACAGACAACAGAGGGTTGTAGTCAATGGAGTATTTTCAGACCATGGTCTTGTTACCAGTGGGGTACCTCAGGGATCTGTTCTGGGACCCATATTGTTTAATATCTTTATCAGCGAAATTGCAGAAGGCATCGATGGCAAGGTGTATCTTTTTGCTGATGACACAAAGATTTGTAACAGGGTTGATGTTCCTGGAGGGATACACCAAATGGAAAAGGATTTAGGAAAACTAGAGGAATGGTCAAAAATCTGGCAACTAAAATTTAATGTTGATAAGTGCAAGATAATGCACCTGGGGCGTAAAAACCCAAGAGCAGAATATAAAATCAGTGATACAGTCCTAACCTCAGTATCTGAGTAAAGGAATTTAGGGATCATTATTTCAGAAGACTTAAAGGTAGGCAGACAATGTCATAGAGCAGCAGGAAATGCTAGCAGAATGCTTGGGTGTATAGGGAGAGGCATTACCAGTAGAAAGAGGGAGGTGCTCATGCCGCTCTACAGAGCACTAGTGAGACCTCATTTGGAGTATTGTTCACAGTACTGGAGACCATATCTCCAGAAGGATATTGATACTTTGGAGAGAGTTCAGAGAAGAGATGCTAAACTAGTACATGGATTGCAGGATAAAACTTACCAGGAAAGATTAAAGGACCTTAACATGTATAGCTTGGAAGAAAGACGAGACACAGGGGATATGATAGAAACTTTTAAATGCATTAAGGAAATCAACAAGGTGAAAGAGGAGAAAATATTTAAAAGAAGAAAAACTGCTACAAGAGGACATAGTTTTAAATTAGAGGGGCAAAGGTTTAAAAGTAATATCAGGAAGTATTACTTTACTGAGAGAGTAGTGGATGCATGGAATAGCCTTCCTGCAGAAGTGGTAGCTGCAAATACAGTGAAGGAGTTTAAGCATGCATGGGATAGGCATAAGGCCATCTTTCATATAAGATAGGGCCAAGGGCTATTCATAGTATTTAGTATATTGGGCAGACTAGATGGGCCAAATGTTTCTTATCTGCCGACACATTCTATGTTTCTGTGTTAGTAATGGTGGAGGTAGTAGTAGTAGTCATGGAGATAGCAGCGATAGGCGCAGTGGGGTGTCACTTGGGGCAGCAGCAAAAATAGAACAGGCCAGCAGCAATTGTAAAAAGACTGTCCTCCTTCTCCCTGTCTTCTTTAGATCGGCAGGCTGTATCCACATGCAGTACAGTGCCCTTGTCATTATCAGTTATTGGTTCTTCTCCTCCTCTGCTCTGTCATTAGCCATCAATTGCGGTTAGAAATGAGTGAAGTTTGATTCAGCAACTTTGGCGAAGTTTGACAAGAAATTAGATTCGTTACGAATTAATTTGTCATGAATCGGTATTCAGTCTATTCGGCCTTTCAATTAACTGCCTCTTAGACAGAAGTGCACTTGTCTAACGGTGGTTATAAATGATAATACACTAGGGCAATATAGCCTTTTGAGTAAAAAAAAAATCTATCAAATCATGCACTTGCTCATGTAGAGACAGTCTGCTCCTCTCTTGAGTGGCAAAGACCTGCCAAAGGACCTGTGCTAAGGGTGATTACGTCACTGCGAACTCCCAGCGTGAACACGTGGTGACGATGATGTCACCATGTGATTGCGCTGGGAGAGTATGGTAATGTCATCATGCTCAGCGCAGGTCCTTGGGCAGGAAATTCGGCTTCATGGCAAATCAAATTTTTCGGATCGATTTTCACTTCAGATGCTTTGATTCGCTCAACAGTAATAACGGTATGTGTGGCCAGATAACAATTCTCTCCCAGCAATCCGCTTGTGTGCAAGCTAAACTCCCACCTGGCCAAGTTGCTGGCAGCGCAGTTGCTGTCGTACCACTTGGTGGATTCTGCTGTCTTTAGGGAACTGATGGCGAACGTTCAGCCTCCATGGAAGATACTTAGCTGCCATTATTTCTCAAAACAAGCCATCCAAGCTATCACGTACAGGGGCCAAGCCTTGCAAGTGTCGCTGTGTGGCAAGGTGCACAACATCGTGAACACTTGGAGCAGCTGTTACGGGCAAGGAAAGTACATATATTTCACAGCCTACTCTAGCAATGTTTTTCATGGCTCCACCTAAAAAGGGCAGCGAGTTGCTTCCACTCACTCCTATCATATGTGTAAAGTGAACCGTTGCCATGCTGTGATAAAGGTGATGAGCCTTGGCGAGAGTAGTCACACAACAGATGAGTTGCTAAAGTGCATCAAACTGCAAATAACCCACTGGCTGTCTCCCCCAAATCTAATTCGACAAGGTGGTCAGTGACAATGGAAGGAAAATCAATGTCAATGTCCAGGAGACTGTCTTTGCATTTCAGCCACACTTATGTAGCAAGAAACTCTTTCATGGACTTACAGCAACAGGTCTGCCATTGCTCCACTTGATTTTGAGTGTTCCAATATTTATATTAAAGCAAATGTTTATTCTCATGCAACAAGGAATGGTGGAAAAAGAACGGCTATTGCTGGCTGCCCTTTAGCTGTTGGGGACGAAACACAGACAAAGTCCCATGGAGGAAGATGAGGGTGAGGAACTACCACTGGAGGACAAGGAGAAGTAGTCAGTGGGGCAGGAGGACAATGTTGAAGATGATGACAATGACCATCATGACCAATCATCCCAGTGGGGGTGGAGCCAGAAAGAACTGTGTCTTCAGGCATGCTGGCATGCATGGCAAGCTGTATACTTGCTTGCTTACGTACTGATAGGCGTATTGTTGACATCAAGCAATCTGAGGATTACTGTATAGCCATGCTTTACACCCTCGCTAGCAAAGCAAAGTTGGTTAATATTTTCCTATTGCTGGAAGAACAGTTGCTGTATTACCAGAATACACTGTGTAGACTACTTGATGTAGCTTTCAACGAGCAGATGCCTGCTTCCCACATGCCTAACCAGAAGGCCTTTCTTCTCCCCTAGTCGAGTCACCCACTTCCCACCTTCACTGCTAGTACAAGTAGCAGAAGCTGCAGCAGCAGCATCATTCATTTCAGTCTGATGAACATGATGGAGCAGATTTTTCTTGTGCCGCACCAGGAAAAGTAGCATTGCTGAGAAAAATAATGTTTTAATATATGCAAATTGGCCTCTAGGAGCAACGGTGACGTTGCCGTTATACCGAGAAGCTCTGCTCTCTCTGCAACTGCTGCACACTCTACAATTAAACTGAAAGCATCATCAAACCTGCTGTCAATGAAAGATTGCAGAGAGAGCAGAGCCTCTAGGAGTAATAGTAATGTCTGGTTAATACTAAAGGCTCATTTGTATATATTAAAACATAATTTTTCTCACCAATGCGGGCACATATGAACATGGGACCAACACAGATGCCTTCAGCTGCAAAGTGCACAAGCAACAGGTCAGCCAGTTTCAAAATCTGCTGACAGACGCCCTTTAAAGAAGAAAGACAAACTGGAAATATTACTTAGAATTAAAGCGCACCTGACATGTCTGTTTTAGTAACTGCTTGCATTCCTCATGTAATTACAATTTTCTATTTGTATTACTTTATGTTGTGCTGTTCCTTTATTATGCTTTGTAGAAGTTTAAGAATTTATTGCTAATAGGTCCAACTTGGTGTTATCACTTGGAGGCGTGTGTCTGTCAATATCCAATCAGTGCTGCCAGTGTGAGAATGTGCAGGGACATGCCCCCAGTTGGTAACAGTTGAACCTGCTGGCAATTTATTCCTAAACTTTTAGAAGAAATAACAGAGGAATAGCACAGCATAGAGTTATAAGAAATAATGCTCCAGAACTGTTATTAAATGGGGAATGCAAGTAGTTACTAAAACAGACGTGTCAGAAGTGGTAAAGTAATATATATCAAAAATATCTCTTTACAACCCCTAAAATGACTCATCGTATGCACGTCAACTATTTCAGGTGTAATAATGACACAGCAAGGCAAAACTGCCGGAAACACAATGCAAACACATTCTTACCTCCCACTGAAAGTAAAATGTGTTATGTACCTAAAAAAATATCATTTTTAAATAGAATGAAAAAGAAATCTGGAAGAAATGATTAATAATACCTGTCTTAGACTAGCATGTTCTCTTACGTCTGGCCTGATACAAGGATTTACAAGTATATTTTTTATGAAAGTCTTATAATAGTCATGCATTTTGTCACTTAAGGTCAGCTTCTTCTTTGATCTGTTACAGACTAGCCGTTCATTGCCAAGTGGGTAAAACCACTATAATAAAGTCTTAAATGACATCCATAGAACAAGTATATAAATAAACTAGGATAGTTCATGGCAAATCAACGTCCTAAAGAGTGGGGTTTTGTGGTAAAAATGAGTGACTTAGGAAAATGTATCAATCCTGTACGTTTTCCGCTGTAAAAAGTTGTCACACCCCATTTGTCTGCATAGATTTACATTAAAAAGTGTATATAGAGCTAGGGGTTTATATGTAGAAATTAGTCTTCAAAGACATATTCCTATCATAAACAGGTATGACATGTCCACTGGATATGTTATAAATGTCTGAAAGGTGATGTCCCACCCTTAGGACCCCCACCATTGTTCACTATTGGAAGGACAGAGGTGCCTAGTTCACTGTTTCTTGGCTGCCGCACTTTCCATACACACCAATGGAGAGGTGACTATATATGGACACCATAAAAGCCCCTCTTTCTCACAACTGCTCGCTATATGTCAGAGAGTGGATCCTCTACTTAAAAGCATCTCTTGGTCAAGTGACTTCCATATGTTATGTATTACATGGATATGGTATAACCCTGATTTCCTGCGCGCTGTAAATTCACTATTCTCCACATCACTGACTGACTTAGTAAAAAGTCTAAATCAATAAATAAAATATATTAGAAAAATTATTTTTAGGGCATTAGGGACATTTAAAAAAAAACTTGATTAAAAGTTGAGTTACTCTTTAAAGGAATGATACAACACAGAGTCATAAGAATAGATGCTCCAGAATTATTACGTGGGGGACAGTAGTTACTAAAGAAGACATGCCAGGAGAGGTTTCAGGTCCTCTTTACAGTTCATTTGTTTCTGTGCCATATTCTTAGCTTCCTTGGGTGCACGTCGAAGTTTCCTGCTTGGCGTAAAATCTTTGTATGATCTGTAACTTTTAAATTTCAGGATAGGATTGTAATTCTAAACCTTCCTACATTTTGGCTTTCATTCTAAATGAACAAGATCTTCTATGCTTAAAGCGTGCTTGGAACAAACGCTTTGCTACTGTACTGACAGCCCATTCTCATTAATTCCATGGATAATTCTAATTCAAATGCAATTTACATTGTTTTTACTCCAACTGTTGACATAGCAGCTAGACCAAAATGATGCCCTTTCAAGTATAACAATATGCAGCCTAAGTTTTCTCAGGATATCGGCTCTTGGAACAAAGCGACGGCATGCCATGACTTGATCGACCTTTAGAGCAAGTGCTTGCAGCCGAGAATGTGGCAATTTATATGAACTGATTTATACTGTGGGAATGCTTTACAAGGCAGCCACGTATGTGCTTATCCAGGTTTGCTCTTTAGGTAAACTGTCACCTTTAACAAAGATTTTGATGTATGATTAGGGTAAACAGTTTACATAGTATATTGAATTGTATGTGCATTAGGTTCACAGAACATTCAACTGACAGGATATTTGTTTAAAACAACAGTCATTTTAACAATAGAGGTTTCCCTATTATAAAGCTCGATATCTTCTCTGCTCAACATATCCCATTTGCTGACATATTGAGTAGAACTTGTTTTTGTTAGGTACTTGGAAAAAGTTACATTAAATAAAAGTACATTCAAGTCACAGAATAAATATCATGGCCTATGTGTCTAGATCTGAGAGATGTTGTGCAATAAGAGATTTTTCTGATATATTCTGTAATGGAGAACGTGCTGTCTCGATATGTATGTGTCATCTGTAATTTATTGTCTTTGGCCCTGATTCATCACTCATTCACTCCAGAATTCTGACTTCGAAAAGTTGCTAAATAGGGCTTTTACGGCTTTTTGGTCTCACGCGTGCAAATTTTTTTTGATTTTCTGCATTTTTACACCACTCATTCCAGTTTGAAGATATGGGTGGGAAAGTGGTCATAGTTAGCTGTGTTAATAAGTTTCTCTCCAGATTTATAATTGAGACTTTTTTTTTAAGTCACAAAAAAATAAATCTCTCTCCATTAGTAAAAATGGAGTAGCTTTTTAGACAACTGTTAGGTTTAAGTTTAATATCAATTTATCAAACAACATGAGACATTTGATAAAAGACATTTGATAAAAGTACACCAACACAGACTTAATCAAAATTGACTTCACATGTTCCCGTCATGATAAATTCCCCCCTTTATCTGTGGTAGAAAAAGCAAAATCTAGATAATCTACAACTAAAACCCAATCATACAGGAATATTTTTGCAGTGTGTACAATAGAATTCAGCATGATTCGAATGTGTATTTTTTGTGTTAACAGCCAAACTATTTATCTGCTACATTAAAGGGGTGTTACCATCTTGGGACATTCCGCCAAACTCCTCTTACCTAGATGTGGCTACCAGAGATGGTCAGAAATATGGAAACAGCCATGCGGGGTGTGCTACGGTGTTTCTGGAGCCCCTACACAGGTTAATGAGAGTTACTGTAAAAGCATAGTACAAATGAGTCACAAAAAAGGAATGAGATAGAAATAACCCTGTTATTTTGGCTGCTTGCTTCCATGCTGCTTGTCACGGATGATCCGCGAGAATATTGAACTGTCCTCCCAATATTATCAATATTACTCTGCCTTATTGATCAGTAGGTCTATTAAACAGTAATTATTTCCCTAGGCCCCAGAACCTACAATTTGATTACTCAGAGTGTCTCCTTCTGTGTACCCAGAAAACAACATAGTCCTTTTGTTCAAGTCAGTCAATAGATGCCCAGCAGATAACGCAATTACAGCTGGCTTCCTTAGGTTGACAAAAGAACTTCCCTTTCTGCAGAGATATCACAGCTAGGTGTGAAGACTGCACCTGGGGGGAGCCGATTGGTGTTGCTGCCATAAGGGGTCTGTAAGCTAGCTTGCTGCAGACAGGCCGGCACCAAGGTTTTCCAGATTGCAACATGAATCTGAGATATGATTTTTACCTTTTTAAGAGAGACCATGCATCTTACGGACGTAAAAATTACGTCATCGTGTCACTCAGAATTCACTGGACATGTACATATGACAAATATAACTCTAGGAGATGCCCAGATAAAGTTATGGTGTTACCCCATCAGAGAACCAGTTATAATAGTCAGATTTGGTATCCCTGAACTCCATATTTTGTGGGGAATGTGAATATGTGCTTGTTACTTGTGTACAGCGGAGACATCCCGCGATATGGCACATGCCATATATTTTAGAACTGACATTCACCTCAGGAATACAGCCTGCCCAGCAGGCGGACTCTCAATTCCCCGCCTTGATTCTGGGACTCTTTATAACAAAGACCTAGAATCTGCTAAAGGAGTTCTCCACTTTTAACAACACCTGAAGAGGGCCTCAGCCAGAGAACCCGTGGGCTGTAGGCATATTACACTGGACAAAGGCTTCTTGGACTTTATCCCTGCAACGGACCATTTCACCAACAGACATCTTTTCTGCGGAAACTAAGTATTTTCTTTCTTTTCTCCCTTTTGTTTATTGGACTATACTTTCCTTGATTATTGTGTTATAATTACTGTGCATCGTGATAATTTGTATTGTATATAGATATATAATAAATGACCTCCAAGTCATTTCTCTAGCCATATGCCTGTTTTCAAACACTGCAAAAACTTACCCTAGCCTCTCCGAAGAGAAAGCTACTCGGTTCTGTTATCTAGATAGTGGGTTCCTCGCTCCCATAAATTGCAAGGTGGTGGCAGTTAAACTACCCTGTGTGTGGTTCCGGTCCAGTTCGTCACACGCTTACTTGCGGTCAGTCGGCAGTCCACTCCCTGCGCTTTTAGCCTATCGACTGTACGGACTCAAGTTAGACTGTCGGTGTGCTGAAAGTGGCTGGGAGGCCTGTTTGCGGATTGACCACTAGGGGCGCTGTGACGGTTTCGTGACATATTGTGGCCGCGGCGGTCGCAGTTCATCACACTGCTCTCTCTGCTCCCCCTGGTAGGCACAGGTGCCACACTACTCACTTGTTGGACCTGCCTGCTGGTCTTCTCCTCCTTCATCTCGGCGGGTCCTGCTGTACGAGTAGTTGGCTGAACCTTCTTGCAGACCATGTTCTGCTTCTTTGCCGGCAGTGCCTCTCACTTCCTGTACACTAACCCCCCCCCCCCCCAGCCTATGGCTGGCAGCCCAGGGGTACTTAAGGAACCTTCTGCTGTGGGAGGGTGTCTGAGCAATAGGTCCTAGTCAGCTAGTGTCCTGCAAAGGTGTGCTTTTCTACATTTATCTGCCTGTGTGCTGACATTCACCTTCTTCCTGGATTTGACTCATCACTGCCTGATCTGACCTCTGCTTGTTCTCTGTAGTGACCTTGAGCTGCCTACCCTTAACCTTGGGCTGTTTATCAGATTATGCAGACTTTGCCTGCCGCAACCCCGGTTTTGCTTGATTCCTAGTTGCTCCACACCAGTGACTCTTGACCCCTGTGGGTCAGCTGCCACATGAACAGAGACTACTCCAAGAGGCAGCAGCCTGGTGGTTCCCTTGCATCAAAGTTCGGATCCCTGTATGGGGTAACGGGGTTAAATACCAGGTGGCCACTTAGATAACAATTTCCACTTTGTAACAAACCTTTAATATATAATATATGACTTGCTATGCTGAATCACCTGTGTATTTGAATCAGTTTGGCTTCTCAGATCTGCACAATGCAACCCAACAGAGTGCATTTACAATAAAACAAGTTCCCAAGTATCAACCATAGCCATATTTTATACATCTGGACCACATCACTCTAAGCATTGTCCACACTATTTCAGGTCTGTGAAGTATACAACATCTATGCATCTTATAAACTATTTATCCATCCATCCCTATAGCATTTTCACCTAACCATCCATTCAATCAGCCATACATTATTTTTCAGATCAGTCTGAGCGTCATTCTATACTTTACTTGAACTACATTAGCTTTTCCTTTTTTAAACCTAATTGGCATACTTTTCACATTATGGTGGTGTTCTCCCCAATGAGTATTGCTTATGAGGAGAATATTGTAACATTCAGGGACAATATAACAGAGATGCAGGAATATACCAGCTCTGTGCATGTGGCTTGTATGAAAATCCTAGGTAGCAATTTGCCAATTTAATGTCAATGAGAAGAACCTATTTCATCTATAGAATTCAAGTCCTATGGAGTGTTTAGCTAAATGGATGTCTATCTACACTACTTTCACGGTTTATTGCTCGGTCATACAACTTACCACCCAAATTAATTTTAACTCCTTTTCTTCTCATTAATAGAGCTTTCATTTGGTGGTATTTCATTGCTGCTGACATTTTTACTTTTTTTTATATTAATCAAAATTTTCAAATAAAACTACATTTTTATATTAAATTTTCTCTAAATTTATTGTTCTACATGTCTTTGATAAAAAAATGCAATAAAAAAATGCAATAAGTGTATATTTATTGGTTTGGGTAAAAGTTATAGTGTTTACAAACTATGTATAAACTATGGTGCAAAAAAAGAAATTTATGCACTTTGACTTTCTGAGCACCTGTCATGTTTCCTGAGGTTCTACAATGCCCAGACAGTAGAAACACCCCACAAATGACCCCATTTCGGAAAATAAACACCCTAAGGTATTCGCTAATGGGCCTATTGAGTTCATGGAAGTTTATATTTTTTGTCACAAGTTAGCGGAAAAAGATATATATATTTTTTTCTTACAAAGTCTCATATTCCACTAACTTGTGACAAAAAGTAAAATTTTACATGAACTCACCATACCCCTCACGGAATACCTTGGGGTGTCTTCTTTCCAAAATGGGGTCACATGTGGGGTATTTATACTGCCCTGGTATTTTAGGGGCCCTAAAGCGTGAGAAGTAGTTTGGAATCCAAATGCGTAAAAATGCCCTGTTAAATCCTAAAAGTACTCATTGGAATTTGGGTCCCTTTGCGCACCTAGGCTGCAAAAAAGTGTCACACATGTGGTATCGCCGTACTCAGAAGAAGTAGGGCAATGTGTTTTGGGGTGTATTTTTACATATACCCATGCTGGGTGAGATAAATATCTCTGTAAAAGACAACTTTTCCATTTTTTTTTATACAAAGTTGTCATTTTACAGAGATATTTCTCTGTAAAAGACAACTTTTCCAATTTTTTTTATACAAAGTTGTCATTTTACAGAGATATTTCTCTCACCCAGCATGGGTATATGTAAAAATACACCCCAAAACACATTGCCCTACTTCTCCTGTGTATGGCAATACCACATGTGTGACACTTTTTTGCAGCCTAGGTGCGCAAAGGGGCCCAAATTCCAATGAGTACCTTTTAGGATTTTTAGACATTTGGATTCCAGACTTCTTCTCACGCTTTAGGGCCCCTAAAATGCCAGGGCAGTATAAATACCCCACATGTGACCCCATTTTGGAAAAAAGACCCCCAAAGGTATTCCGTGAGGGCATGGCAAGTTCATAGAATTTTTTATTTTTTTTGGCACAAGTTAGCGGAAATATATTTTTTTTCTCACAAAGTCTCCCTTTCCGCTAACTTGTGACAAAAAGTTCAATCTTTCATGGACTCAATATGCCCCTCAGCGAATACCTCAGGGTGTCTACTTTCCGAAATGGGGTCATTTGTGGGATGTGTTTACTGTTCTGGCATTTTGGGCGGGGCTAAATTGTGAGCAACCCTATAAAGGGCCCCTAAAATACCAGGGCAGTATAAATACCCCACAAGTGACTCATTTTGGAAAGAAGAGGTATTCCGTGAGGGGCATGGCGAGTTCCTAGAATATTTTTCTTTTGGCACAAGTTAGCGGAAAAATATTTTTTATTTTTTTTCTCTTACAAAGTCTCATATTATACTAACTTGTGACAAAAAATAACATTTTACATGAACTCGCCATGCCCCTCATGAAATACCTTGGGGTGTCTTCTTTATAGCGCTGCAGTGATTTTACAGTGTTTTTGCAGTGATCAGAAAAAAAAAATTCTGTCACTGCGGTGGGGCGGACTGAACACAAGTGTGCGCACAAGATCAGGCTTGATTGGGCGAACACTGCGTTTTTTGTAGAGCCTATAGAACATGTCCTATTCTTGTCTGCAATTGCGGACAAGAAAAGGCATTTTCTATATAGTTCTGGCAATGTGCGGATCCACAAAATGCAGAAAGCACATTGCCGGTGTCCGTGTTTTGCGGATCCGCGGTTTCCGTGTTTTGCGGATCCGCAAAACACATACGGACGTCTGAATGGAGCATTACAGGGGGGTGATCAATGACAGGGGGGTGATCATGGAGTCTATATGGGGTGATCAGGGGTTAATAAGGGGTTAATAAGTGACAGGGGGGTGTAGTGTAGTGTGGTGATTGGTGCTACTTACAGAGCTGCCTGTGTCCTCTGGTGGTCGATCCAAGCAAAAGGGACCACCAGAGGACCAGGTAGCAGGTATATAAGACACTGTTACCAAAACAGTATCTAATATACCTCTTTGGGGTTAAAAAAAATCGCATCTACAGTCTGCCAGCGAATGATCGCCACTGGCAGACTGTAGATCAACTCGTTTACCTTGCGATCCTGTGAACGCACGCTCACAGGAAATCTCGCGAGATGATGCGGCGGCGCGTCAAGGAGGAACAAACCGACCGCCCGCAGGACGCATCCCTGCGTTAGGCGGTCGGGAGCTGGTTAAACTGGCTTCAAGCATTTTGCATATAAGCAGCAGTAATGGGTGAGAAACACTGAGATCCACTACAGTGTATCTCAGTGTTTCTCACCCATTACTGCTGCTTATATGCAAAATGCTTGAAGCCAGTTTAACCAGCTCCCGACCGCCTAACGCAGGGATGCGTCCTGCGGGCGGTCGGTTTGTTTTAGGAACTGGTTTTATGTACCCACTTTTGTTGGTTCTGGTTGTTCCTTCATTAAAAACTTAAAATCTGTAAATATTAACAGAAAAAATTGATAAAGAAATTTCTGAGAACAGGGTAGCTGGCCCCTTTTTACAGCCCCCTTTCATTAACTTTAGAATTTTGCCTCTTGGTTTAGTATTAAAAAAGCTACCGCCTAATACATAATTTATAATACCCAAAAGATAATTCTCTAAACAATCTAATTGAAAAAAATGCTTCAACAGTACATTATGCATCGTTTGATCAAGTGCTATCCTTACTTAACAAAGCAGGTAGAAATGCGCTCATGGCAAAAACGGACATTAAATCTGCCTTCAGATTGTTACCTATTAACCCAACTGGTTATAATTCACTAGGCTTCCAATTCGAAGGTATATTTTATTACGACAAAGCACTTCCTATGGGTTTTTCCCTATCCTGCTTTTATTTTGAAGCATTTTCAATATTTTTAAACTGGATGGTAGTAAGGCATATAAATGGAGGTTACATAATCCATTACTTAGATGATTTTCTGTTCATTGGTAAGGATAAATCAGACAATTGTATCAATTAATACATTCAAAAAGATTACTTTCAAATTCCACTAGCGGAAGAAAAAACTGTATACCACACAATGTATATCCATTGACACGGACAAAATGGAATTTAAGATTCCAGAGGAAAAAATTAATTCCTCTAGGATTTTATTACATAGCCTATTAAGGTCTAAGAAAACCACATTAAGACGCTTACAATCCGCTTTGGGATCTTTAAATTTTATAGCCAGAGTGATCCCTATGGGGAGAATCTTTTCTAAACATAGGTATTCTGCCACAGCAGGAAAGAAACATCCTTTTGATTATATATGACTGTCCAAACAAATGAAAGATACCATCCAAATTTGGCTATGCTTTTTGAAGGATTATAACAGTAGATCCATCTGGCAGCATGAATTTATTTATTCTGGCTCACTTCAGTTGTTTATGGATGCTGAAAAATGCCCAAAAGATTGGTTAATAGAACCATTTTTAAAAAACATAAATTTCTGGTATTGGTAGAACTATTTCTGGTATTGGTAGCTCTAACAATTTGGCATACTAATTTTAAAAACAAACGCATCTTATTGTTCTCTGACAATAAGGTTGTGGTTTTTTCAATAAATTGCTTAAATGCAAAATCTGAGGTAGTAGTTAACGTCCTGAGACAAATTGTCTTAATATGTTTAAAAAATAATATTTGGATAAAAGCCAAATATTTAGAAAGTAGGTCTTTGTCTTGGCAGAATTTCTCTCAATTATGCCAGCTGGTACCGGAAGCAGAGGAGAAAGGAATCTCTTGTCCTTCAAAATTTAGTCGATTTGGAATTGATCAAAAGTTTAATTTGTAACGCTCTAGCCCCGTCTACATGGGCTGCTTATTCAGCCACATGGAATAAATGGAGTACATTCTGTTCAGTCAATAATTTCAAGGAGAAGGATGATCATATTTTTCAAGTTATCCTTTTTATTGCGAATCTTTTCAAATTGGGCAAGAAAGCAGATTACATTCAATAAATCTTATCCGGCATCTCTTTTTTCCCAAAAATTCTTAATATTCCCCCATTCGCATCCATTTTTCTGTTAAAGCAAATAATCAAAGGATCAAATAGAATTAACCCTTAAAAAACTAGAACCAGACCATTACCTCTAGAATTAGTTGAATACCTACCAGCCATTTGCTCGTCTCCTTATAAGATGTGCCTTTTTAAAGTGGCCTTTCTACTTTCCTTTTTTGGTGCACTTCGCATCAGTGAATTTACAGCTGCAAATAGAACAAAAGCACCATTATTAATTAACGACTTAATAATTTATCCAAATAGAATAAAAATTTTCTTAAAAAGATCCAAAACTGACCAACAAGGTAATGGAATTTGATTTAGTTTGAATAAAATTAATTCCTCCACAATATGTCCTGTTCAGGCATTAAAAAATTGGTTAATTACCAGGTCTAAATTACCTGGTCCACTTTTCATGCACGCAGACAGATCCGCTTTAACTAAGTTCCAATTCAATTTCATACTATCTAAATGTATAAAACATTTTGAATCACAAAGAGAAAAGACTTCGGTACATTCATTTCGAATTGGAGCTACACCACATGCTTACAAACTAAGTTTTAAAGTGAACACCATAAAAAAGATAGGTAGATGGAATTCTAGCAGATACAGGTTGTGCATTAAACCTGAATTGTTGTTTTGATCTCTTTCAGAACAAAAGATTGTCTGGATAATAGGAAACAAACTCAACTCTTCAGCCAATAAACGTTCTTCAATAAAATTAAAATCAGATAATTTGGGTTTAGGAAGCAATGTTATTGTATTTTGGAAAGGTATTGTTGACCTTCATCTAAGAAACATGTATTCTGTTTGTTTTTCAGCATCTAAAATTTGGCCTGTGCCTAATTTGTTAATTTTACATGTTGGTTCCAAATTACCACACATTTATACATAAATGAATTAAAAAACATAGTATTTAAAATTCAAACTCTTTTCCCTCAATCCAAATTGTTTTTTTCCGAAATAGTACCCATTTGGGATTGGAACTCCAAAAAATTGGGCTTTATGGAAAAAAATGTAATCCGTATAAACAAGAACATGGAAAAACTCATGTCCACTATTAATGAATTGTCTTACAGACATGTTGAATTGGAAGGATTTGCGGAAGGTTTATATGATAATTCTAAACAAACTTTATCCAATATTGGATTGGACATCTTCAATGTTGGATTACAGAATTTGATGGAAAAGGGCTGCGGTGTAGATTAGCCAGGTAGCTTGCTATTTGGCGGTTGGGATAGTAGTCCATTTCTGAGTGGACTAGGTATTTATTAATTGTTGGTTATACCTAACGTTGTTGGTAGATTATTGTGCTTTACTGTGAATTATTATTGGGTAACATTAGACACTGTGGCCAATTAATAAAACGTAATTATTAATTTTGAGTGGTTGTTTATTTTGAGTTTATTACACTTAGGTATTACTAATTGGAGTCTATGACACCATGCATAGTGACAATATTTTGATAAATGTCAGTTAGGTAACCAGGTAGTTAGGTTACAAGCCAAGTACCTGTTACTGGTGGTTACCAAGACATAATTGCTGACATTTTCTAAAAACTTAGTTGATAACTTAATAACTTAATTCCCTTCATTAAGAAGTCTGTAGGTGTCATATACACACAGTGGTTGTGGTTTGTACATCACAGTGCCAAACACTCCAAAGTCACAGCCAAGTTTAATGACTAAAGCTGTGAAATCTTAGAACCTATGTGTACCCAAACCGTAACAAACAGAAAATGTTTTGGAGGACAAAGTGCCTTCCATCAAGCAGAACTGAGGTGATATATTTCCACTTCAGTGTTACAATACATTAAGTACATAGTATATTGTATCTGCATTTGAAATGCCGCCACTTTATTTGTTCACCTGGTGTAACATTGTTCACCTTATGTTTCTTCGGCTCACAAAGTAAATCTTAAACATAATCTGAAATCTCACAGGACCGTGTTTAGCAGTATAATATATAACTAGTATATGTATTATGTATCGTACATGGCAACAAACAAATTTGTTATTACATTTTACTGCAAATTAGAGTTCTGAAATGGCAGCTGATATTAGTCACCATGGTATCACTATATTACTGCTCTTACTTTTGGTCTGCTGCGATACACTAAGAATCATTTAATGGTAAGGCCTTGGACTGTTATAAAGACTGACTAATACATCAGACATTAGAGTAAAAAAAGAATGTATTGAATACATTTCAGATCAAAGAGCCTGTACATGGTACTCAAATATACAGATTAAAGGGCATCTGTCAGCAGTTTTGTACCTATGAAACTGGATGACCTGTTACATGTGAACTTGGCAGCTGAAGACATATGTGCCTGCATTGCTGAAAAAAAATAATGAAGTTTTAATAGATGCAAATAAGCCTCTAGGCGCAACAGGGGTGTTGTCATTACACTTAGAGGCTCTGCTCTCTCTGCAACTGCCGCACCTTCTGCACTGTGACTTTAGGAGTCAGGACCAGGCGTGATGACGTTTTCACTGTTTGGCCCTGCCAATCAAAATGCAGTTGGTGTGGCAGTTTCAGATAATGTGGAGTAACTAGGAGTAACAACAACGCTCCCATTGATCCTGGAGGCTTATTTGCATATATTAAAACATCATTTTACTCAGCAATGCGGGCACATATGAACATGAGACCAACACAGTTGTCTTCAGCTGCCAAGTGCACATGATTGTTTTCTTCCAGAAAAACACTGCACCTAAACACAGGATTTGTCTGATATCGCAGCTCATCTCTATTGAAGTGGATGGGGTACACAATCTGTGGACTGGTGTGAGGCACTGTTTCTAAAGAAAAAACAGCCATGTTATTCTAATCCTGTAAAACCCATTCAAAACCTTCCAGTCTGTAATATTTGAGTCTAGAAGTTAGAGGAATCAAAACCAGTTAGTAAATTTATATTATTATGAATACATTTGAGTGAATCAATTTTAAAATATTCCCAAAATTTTGTCTTCCATATGAAGCTGAAGTTTGTGATATTTGATTAGTGTAAATTGCTCAAAATTGTGTGTGCTGTTTCACATATCCCCGTACAGTAGTCAGCACAGCAGGGCAGGATAGATGAAGGTGGAGACCTGGCCAGTGGGCTTGCCCATAATGCCTCGCAGTCAGCCTCAGAAAATCCGGAGGGACAATATAGCACTATGATGTTAGCAAGGAAATTATATCATTCTGAGCTTGGATATTGCTTGGATATTGATGAAGCAGGTTCTCCCTGTCACACATAAAACTTAGAGACACAATTATCTTCAGACACACAATCAACACAGCGAGTTCAGGGTCTTTTAGGAAAGGATTTAGAAATGTAGTTTGATTTATTAACTAATAGAGTAAAAGGTTTTAGCTAGGGAGAGGACAAGGTTCATTTAGTGTACTGTGTGTTAGCCAGCATTTGACAATCCTGTGCTTGCATTGCTATTTAAAGCTACAGGACTCTTTTTTTCAGGTTTCTTTAATTTTGTAGTGTGATGGGCAGGGTATATTTTTGTGCGAGACTGTGTCCAATTGGGCACTTGTTTCCAAAAATCACGGTGAATGAATACTGTTGCTGCAGACTATATGTAGTTAAAAATTGTTGAAAATGTTATTATAAAAATTCCATTCTTCACAGTACCTGTCATGTTGTTCTTCTTCATTTACTGTTACATTGTAGTGGACTTTGTCCAATTGCACCTTTGTTTTAAATAAAAATAAATAAAAAATGTATAAAAATGTAATTAATCATAGATAAATTTATGTGATGTGAGGTTTTGAATCTCTAAATGTTACATTGTAGTGAATTCTGTTTAATTGCGCATTTTTGTTACAAAGGGTTACTTGGGGTTAGGTGATGCTACTTCTGCTGGCTCAAAAAGCTGTTAGGAAAGCTATTCTGGTGGCAGAAATGCTGTTGTCAGCGTTCCTGGTAGTGGCTGTGTGGGGTATCTTCTTTGTGGGAATATTTCTCCATAGTGCTGACTAATACTGTAGTGAACTATAAAAAAAAATTAAAAATCTAAAAAAAAAAAAAAAAAAAACTCATTCATTAATTGTCACAGTCAGACTAGTGTAACCGACATGTTCTTTGTCACTCACTGTAATATTGTAATCTCTTTTCAGTGGCTGCATCACCTGATCATGTGGAAAAATTATTCTAGCCAATAATGTGAGCAAGACTATCCCCCTTCTCCCCGTCATACTTCTAGCAACTTCTAGCATCAGCGACATCGTATACCATAATGTTACTAGCTCCTTTATAGTACCCAGTGCTAAAAATTATAACAGGTATTGGCGGTCCATCGCTACCTATAGAAAGCTAAACCCATACGTACGTAAAAAGTGCACACTGCATCGTAATTATAGTAAGTCATTATGCAATACCTTGTAGGAAAATTCCCTCTCTAGTAGAGATGAACGAACCAGTTGAGATTAGTTTTGAGTCCTGTTCAGACCCGAATTGGTTAGAGCTGAAGTTGCTCCAGTTGCCCTGAACATTGGTATATGCTCCCTGTGGGGATTCGCTCTGGTAGACAGGATAAGCTGACACAGTATAGAGGCAACAACAAGTTCTTAAATCAAACAGTTCAGTCTTTATTCACACTCTTGGCAAGTTCATAAACAAAAACTCACATTCAACACAAAAAGTCACCTTTTGGTTTTGGTGTTAGTTTACACCCAGCTGGCAGTTCTGCCTCAAAGAGTTCATGAACAGACTTTAGGCGGTCTGTTTCCCCTCACACTGGTCTCAGACCTCAAAGCCCAGCACAAGCCTCAGATCCCAATACAGAGATCCTTTCTGCTGAACCCAGCTGTCTTTTAAAGGCAGCTAGGTGTTGTCAACACCCGGACCGGCACATGAGTCCAGTCCAGTGTTTGACCCACCTGGCCGCTAATCAGTCCAGCAGCACACTGTGAGAGGAAAATACCTGCCTCCCCATACAACTCCCTTTACTGTGTCACACCCCCCTCTAGCCTCCTAGGACTTATAAGGTTTAGGAAAACTTGATATCTCTTTTAATTTATTTTACTATGAATAGTAAATGATTTCTGGGTGACACTGACAAATATAGCTGTGGGTAAACGCACATGATGTTTAAACACAAAATGATGTTCAATTTCAACTTAACACACACAGATAGATTGCTGCCACACCATGGGTATTGGTGCAGTAATCACATATATATGTGATGTTTAATTAATGGAATCCCCCCAAAAAATGTAAATTGCAACCGTGTGGAAACTGAAAATATTTAAGCGGACGACTGAGGCGTAATGCTGAATTTCAACTTAACACACACAGGTAGTTTGCTGCCACACCATAGGTATTGCTGCAGTAATATACATATATATATATATATATATATATATATAGTAGAAGAAATTCCACGGCACTCCTGACGATATAGTGAAAAAAAGTGTATTTTATTCACGCATGTCACAGCATCCTAAGGAGTGCTGTGGAATTTCTTCTACCGTATTAGTGAGCCTGGGATCATGGCTATTTGCGCTGGCACCCATCTTACCTATATTGGAGTTGGGCTGCCAGGTTTTGGATTTAGAAATGTCTCCTCTCTCCCTGTCTGTCAGCTGCCCTGCTTCTCTCTATTGTACACAACACACACAATTCTTCTTTGGAATCCTAGCCTTTCCCTTCACTCCCCAGGCAATATGTTTGATTGATTTCTGACTGTGACAGATTTTTCACTGTCCCTGACTTCCTAAGATTGTTTTCCAGGCAGACACCATCACACACAACCACCCTCATTCACAGCCAAACACAGAATGACATTCTGCGCGTTCTGCTAGGGCACATCCCTGCCTGCTACAGCACAGATTGGCTCATCCAGACTGTCTGTTAACCTGGGAGCCACTCAGGGCAAGCCCTCCCCCCACTTCCTCTCAGGGTCATGTGAGAACCCTTTTTCTTCCTCCCTAGCGCTATGCACCATTTTAGAGGATTCAAGTTTGTCTGCAGTCTGAAAAATAGCAAAGCTCGGTCCAAACTGGTTTCCACATCCTTAGTCTCAGGTCAAAGTGGCAAATTCATCTAACCAGATGCACCACAGGTCTTCAAATTTCTTAACTGTACCCTTCTAATATGTAAATATTTTTCTTGATCATCTTTAAAATGCTCTACACCTTGATTGGAGTCTAAATGTGGTAAATTCAGTTGGATGGACATGATTTGGAAAGATACACACTTGTCTATTTAGGGTCTCACAGCTGACAATGCATATCAGAGCAAACACCAAGCCATCAGGAGAAAAGAAGAACTGCCTGTAGAGCTCAGAGATAGGATTGTTCAGACTCCAATCTTATGCAAAAGTAGAGGTGTTTTGTAGTCTCTATGCAAATGAAAACATGAGATAATCTATGTGTTTCATTGAGTGAGAGTCTTGCAGTACTACTTAAAATAATGCACAATTTCCCCTGCTCCATGGGCCCCATATCACCCTCTTACCTCTCTTTTATAGTTAAAGATTATTTCTCCATAGATCTTGATATATCTCATAGATATTGATATAGTCTAGAAATGAGACCCACTGAGCTCTCTACAATCCCCACAGTTGGGTGACGTGTCAGATATAGTGCATCATGTTTTTTTTTTTTACATTTCTATTTAGGAAACACCAAAACCAAAACAAATACATAATTAACCAATTACACCAAAATTAATATTCCTTATTCCCCCCCTTCCCATCCCAGTCAACCCAAACCCACCCCCCCCTCTCTTGTGGTGCGTCCCAAAACATGGAAAGTGGGGGAGGGGGGAGACATGGGAAAGAACTACCACTTCCAACCTCCCCATATCTTGGACCATTTATCCTCAGAATTTCTTTGTTTATATAAAACATTCTCATACCTCTTAACTTTATTAACCAAGTACAACCATTGATCCAGATATTCAAATGAATCAACCACCTTTAACATCGTCAAGGGCCACTCACTCCAATACTCAAAATTGTCCAATAACATAAGAGTAGTCTTTGACCAATTAATGTCCAGGTCTGAAACTTCCCTAAAGGAATTGACTATATGAATAATTCTTGGGAGAATTATATTAGTACGATTTATAAAAATTTGGACATCATCCGCATATAGCGAAATCTGATCCTCTAATACCAATACTCCAAAACTCTAAATCCCTGTATCTTTCCTAACCCTGAGTGCCAGAGGCTTGATATAGATATTGCACAGTAACGGGGAGAGTGGGCAACCTTGATGAGTACCTCTTGTCAACATAAAACTTGGGGTAAGACTGCCATTAAGGTTCAGTTTCGCAATAGGAGAATTATAAAAAAGCCTAACCATACTAATGAACCTTGTTCCAAATACCATCCTTTCCAACACCTTCCATAAAAATTTCCACTCCACCCTGTCGAACACCTTAGAGGCATCCAAGGACAGGATGGAGCGAGAATCTCACCGAATGACTGTATATTCGCATGGAGATTATCATGGGTACCTTTATTAGAGATAAACCCACTCTGATCAGGGTGTATAATCGAGGAGATAACTCTAGAAAGCCTTGTGGCCAACATTCTAGATAAGAGCTTAACATCTGTATTTAAAAGCGAGATCGGTCTGCAAGACCCCATATCTAAAGGATCTTTCCCCTTTTTCAATATTAGTAGGATTACAACTTCTGTCATGGACTCAGGAAGAATACCCTCCGCCAGTGACTCATCAATTACCTTCAAAAGACGTGGTACTTACGATAGAACTCGTATGGAAAACCATCTGATCCAGGGGAGGAATTTCCCAAACAGGCCTTTATAGTGGCCTCAAGCTCCTGAATAGATAATTCTACTTTAAGGGATTCTCTCTGTACATCAGTAAGAACAGGGAACGTAATTGAGTCCAAATATTATTAATCCTAGTTTTATATATTTACGCAAAATGTTTTAAAAAGGCACCCTTTATTTTCTCTTGATTATCAGAAACTATACCCTCAGTTAAACGAATATTAAGTCTCTCTTTTTTTTTTTTTTATCCTGATTAGCTATCACCAGATTCACAAAACTGTTTTTGTCCCTTGAAAAAGAGTCTCTGCTGGGCCTTTTCAAGGAGAAATTGAGAGTACTCCTGAGTTGTATTTTGCATCACCCTGCTTTTAAAGCCCTCTCTTTCATCCCATAAGCCCTTCTTAAGTTTGAGATGTTACTTACAAATAGCCCCCTAGTAAATGCCTTAAACACATCTCAAACCAATTGAATTTCACCTAATTTATAATTAACATCCCAAAAATACACCATCTCTTGTTTCATCCAATCATGATTGTCTATTAGCAAGAGCCAATAGGGATTCAGTCTAAAGGGAGGTGCTACCCCCTGCCTATAATCATGCAGACAGAGCTCAAGGGATACTGGGACATAATCCGAGAGCAACCTGGCTTCATATTTCATTTGTTTAATACACTCACCTAAAGAATTATTAGGAACACCATACTAATATGGTGTTGGACCCCCTTTTGCCTTCAGAACTGCCTTAATTCTACATGGCATTGATTCAACAAGGTGCTGATAGCATTCTTTAGAAATGTTGGCCCATATTGATAGGATAGCATCTTGCAGTATATGGAGATTTGAGGGATGCACATCCAGGGCACAAAGCTCCCGTTCCACCACATCCTAAAGATGCTCTATTGGGTTGATATCTGGTGACTGTGGGGGCCATTTTAGTACAGTGAACTCATTGTCATGTTCAAGAAACCAATTTGAAATGATTCGAGCTTTGTGACATGGTGCATTATCCTGCTGGAAGTAGCCATCAAAGGATGGGTACATGGTGGTCATGAAGGGATGGACATGATCAGAAACAATGCTCAGGTAGCCCGTGGCATTTAAACGATGGACAATTGGCACTAAGGGGCCTAAAGTGTGCCCAGAAAACATCCCCCACACCATTACACCACCACCAGCAGCCTGCACAGTGGTAACAAAGCATGATGGATACATGTTCTCATTCTGTTTACGCCAAATTCGGACTCTACCATTTGAATGTCTCAACAGAAATCGAGACTCATCAGACCAGGCAACATTTTTCCAGTCTTCAACAGTTACATTTTGGTGAGCTCGTGCAAATTGTAGTCTCTTTGTCCTATTTGTAGTGGAGATGAGTGGTACCCGGTGGGGTCTTCTGTTGTTGTAGCCCACCTTTCTTTCCCATTCTGACATTCAGTTTGGAGTTCAGGAGATTGTCTTGACCAGGACCACAGCCCTACATGCATTGAAGCAACTGCCATGTGATTGATTGACTAGATAATCGCATTAATGAGAAATAGAACGGGTGTTCCTAATAATTCTTTAGGTGAGTGTATATTTAAGATATTTTTCATTTGTTAAAGCCAGATCGATCCTGGACATGCAATTACCAGATTTAGACACACAGGAGTACATTCTTCTCCCCCATCCTAAAAAGCTCCTAACATCAAGGAAGCCAGACTCTTGGCACAATCGTGCCAAGGGTGACCCCTGATTAGATGCAAAATGATTAGTATCTCCATCCATAGAAGTCTGATCTATCTTGGAGTTGATCACACAATTAAAGTCCCCATTCGCTAAGGTAAGATAATCTGTTCGTTGTTCCATAAACGATAATAAACTGTTAAGTACATAAAAAGAGAAAGGGGAAGGAATACAAATAAAAGCTAAAATACATGATACCCTAAAAAGTTTCCCATATTCAAAACCAAATCTCCCCTGCTTATCAATAGATGAGACCTCGCAGTCAAAATTGATCTTTTTTTCCAGGTGAGAATTCTAACAGAAATATAATCAGCTACTGGAATAAAAAAAAAGAAGCAGCAGTAGAGCCCCCTAAACCCCATCGCCACATTTTCAAAGAGACGGATCGCAACCCCCCCAAAAAGGAAAAACACACCCCAAACCGCCCTCGGCCCCTATGATCCGCCACTTCAAAAAGCAGATCTCTCTCCTTAGACCATCCCTCCCCCTATCCTGATCCTGCTCCGACCATAGGAGAAAAAGACATAGCAAATCAGACATTATTCCGATCCAGCCAGTCCGTAACAAGGGCCGGAGTATAAAAATAATGAGTTACTCCATTAAAAATTATCCAGAGTTTAGCTGGCTAAAGAAAAGAATACTTAATGTCTTTGGCCTGTAAACGCTTTTTTACAGCAAAAAAACGAAGTCTCTTCTCTTGGATGGATCTCTTTTGAGAAATCCGGAAAAAAGGACAGTTTGTTGCCATTATAAACAATGTGGGGGACACTCCCTGGCCCTCTTTAGGATCATGTCTCTATCCCGTGAAGCAAGAATCTTTGCCAGAAGAACCTGTGGAGGCATTCCAGGATTTGGCTTACCCCCAGGGATTCGGTGGTCCCTCTCTATTAGGAACAAAGGCGAGAAATGTTATTTTCCAAAGTTCTCAAAAATCAAGTACTGAATAATTCCAGCAGGGTTTTTTTTCTTCTGCTCTCTCAGGAAGCCCCAAAATTCTAACATTAGATCGTCACGACCTATCTTCCAAATTCACAAGTTTTTTGGTAGATTGTTATAGCACGTTTTCAAGATGGCGGTTTCAGATTTTATTACTTTTAATTCATGATCCAGGGAGCCAACAGATTTTTCTATGAGCGTAACGCCATATGTCATCTCTTATTAAGGACACGTCCGACTGGACTACCTCCAGCTGCCAGGCAACATCCTATATCACCTTTCCGTTATTTTTGACCGTGACTAGTGTTGATCGAGCACCAAAGTGCTCGGGTGCTCTGGTGCTCGAGTAGAACACTTTAGGATGCTCGGGTGCTCTACTGAGCCAGAGCATTAAACCAGGCACCCCCTGCTCTGAAGAGGGGAGGGTTTCTGGTTCAGAGGAAAAGGTAAGAAATTGATGGAAACACCACTGAAATGGTTTGGGAACAGCATGGGGAGGATGTCTGGATGCATCTTGGACTCCCAGGTCGCTGCTGGGAACGATGTTGTCCGAGTAGTTCTCCAATTTTACAGACTGACAATAATACGCACAAAACCAAAGATAAAATCGATTTTAGAGGAGTAATTGTTAGGAAACATTCTTTCCTGTATATGTACTTGTATATAAAATGCAAGTGCTGCCAAAAATTACAAGGAAGAGACACTCCAATACAACCTGTATATCACATAAAGGAGGGCCTCATTCACATTGTGGTACAATTGTTGAGGTAGTGGGACTCCTACACTCATAAAGCCTATGCACTAAGTGAAAGGGCTGCCACAAATAACAAGGAAGCCGGCACTCCAATACACCCTTTATTACACATAAAGGAGGGCATCATACACACCCTTGAAAAATGATGATTGATGGCCTACTGGTGACCCTCAAAAACATTACGAGCAAGCGCCTGCTGGTGACCCTCTAAAACATTAGGTGCGAGGGCCTGCTGCTGATCTGACCATCTAAAACATTAGGGGTGAGGGTCTGCTGCTGAGCTGACCCTCTAAAACATTACAGGAGAGGGCCTGCTGTTGATCTGACCCTCTAAAACATTAGGGGCGAGGGCCTGCTGCTGATATGACCCTCTAAAACATTAGGGGCGAGGGCCTGATGCTGATCCGACCATCTAAAACATTATGGGCGAGGGCCTGCTGGTGACCCTCTAAAATATTAGGGTAAGTGTCTGCTGCTGAGCTGACCATCTAAAACATTAGGAGCGACGGCAGCATAATAAGCATGTTGATATGATGGAGAAGAGGAGGAGGAGGACGAGAAAAGGAAGATTATACCATATACCCTTTTTTGTGCTGGAAGGGGTGCATGGGAATACAGTGTATTCAATACACAATAAAAGCCACATTTAAAGTGCCTTTATGTTCAGCCGCTTTCCTCTGGTGGAGTAGAGAAGTCAGGGGAAATCTAGGCCTTGTTCATTTTGATAAGAGTCAACCTGTCAGCATTTTCAGTTGACAGGCGGATTCGCTTATCAGTTATTATGCCCCCAGCAGCACTAAACACACGCTCTGACAAAACGCTGGAGGCAGGGCAGGCCAGCACCTCCAAGTGGTAGAGCGCCAGTTCGTGCCAAATGTCCAACTTGGACAACCAATAGTTGTAAGGCACAGAGGGATCACTGAGGACGCTGACATGGTCTGCTACATACTCCTTCACCATCTTCCAAAACTTTTCCCTCCTTGTAACACTAGCATCAGGTTGAGGGTGCTAGCGGGGTTTCATGAAACTGTCCCAGGCCTTGGAGAGTGTTGCCTTGCCTCTGTTGGAACTGCTGTGTTACCCTCATCTTCACTCCTTGGTTGCCCAAGGAACTATGTACTCTGCCGCCAGCATTGTCAGCTGGAAATTTTGGGAGCAATTTTTCCACAAGGACCTTCTAGTATTGCACCATTTTGCTTGTCCTCTCCACCACAGGAATGAGAGATGAGAAGTCCTCTTTGCAGCAGGGGTCGAGAAGGGTGAACAACCAGTAATCGGTACAATGCGATAGTGGTGGAACCGCGCTGCTCCTCAATCAAATGGAACGTTATCCTTTACTGCAGTTATCCAAGTTATCAGACCCAAGATGTCGACACTTCCAGCATCCACTTGGAACAAAACCACTACGGGTTCCTCTGCAAAGTGTCAAGGATCACACAATAGTGGTACCTTCGATCCCTTGAAATCCAAGATTTTATTATACTCACAAGCATATTAAAATTGCCAGCATATCTTAAAAACAACTTTTCATCACAGCCAGACTTGGGTTTCGCACACGGCTTCATCAGGGGAGAAATCTAACATTGATAGGAATGGAAGCTATTTAACTTATCCCCCCTCCCCCAATTCATATAGCTAGGAAAATTACGTCATGTTCAACAAACAGCACAACTGTAGAACAAACAAGTAAAATGGCCCCTAAAACATTTCCCAATTCCCATATAACATATCTTATATAATATCTACATCACATGCAAAATTGGAATCTTCTCTCCAAATCCTCACCATTTTTCACCCACTTATATTATAAAAATCTGCTTTTAATACCTATCCTGTAGTAGAACCCAGTTCTCCATTCATCACTTTCTCACATGTTTCTTTTAACCAATCACAATGCATGTCCTCTCCCCGTTCATTATTTCAAGTAATGTTTTAATCCACCAATAGAAGGCCAGCTTCTCACGTCATTCTGTCTCCGGCCACTTCCGACTACTCACTGATTACTCACATTCAGACACAGCACCACCAGCAAGTATATGTGCTCAGAATTAAGTCAAGCATGGTTTTAAGTCAAACTTATATTCATCCTATTAGGTTGCAGAGTATTCAGCTTATAGATCCACTCGACCTCGCACCTATTGATTTGCGCTACAGGGTCGCCACCTCGCCAATGGTTTTTAACTAGTTCAACCCCCATAAATTTTAGACCCCTCAGTGTTTTCTCATGGTGCTGTCTAAAATGTGGGAAGGACACTGAGAAAACTGAAAGTAAGGATACAGGAGCATATAAGAAATATAAAAAAAAGGTTTGGTTACGCACAGTGTCTTATTGCATTTTAAATGGAGAACTACTACAGGATAGTTATTAAAAGGACTATAACTATCTAATGTAATGACACAGGAAAGCAGAGAGCACAGCAATGACACGGCTGTCTCCCTCAGATCTGCAAAATAGTGCATACAAGGGCTGCTAGGGAGGTTCTTATATAGTAAGGGGTAGGCAACTTTCCTATTGGTTGCTAGGGATGTTGCTAAGCTCAGACAAAGACATTGCAGCCTTCTCATTGGCCAACAAGCAAGAAGGGAGGTTACTGATAAAACAATTCTAGAATATTCAAAATTACAAATATATGTCACTGTATTCTAAATATTTGCGAATTCTCGAAGTGCCGATATTTGCAATTAATATTTGCTATTAGAATATTCACACCCAACACTAGTCTCCAGCGACTAAGAAAAAATTACACTGAATGTCACAGATATTTTGGATGCGCAAACGTTATACAGGAGATGTAGCGCAGGCAATGTCGCTGTCAGCAGCGGCCAAACAATTGCGCTGAATGTCACAGACATTTAGGATGCACAAATGCAACAGATGTAGCAGAGGTTGTGTTACAGTCAGCAGTGGCCAAACAATTGCACTCAATTTAGCGCAGGTTGCGCTAATAATGTATATTGCAACCAGATAAAACATTAGTCCTTAAAAGGACTTTTGGGTCTCTAATACCTTTCAACAGTAAACCCTGCCTGAAAAAAATAATAAAAATTCCTGTCCCTACACTATCTGTCTCTTCTGCTGCAGCTCGCCCTGACTAAGACTGAACCGAACCATGTGTCATCTGGTGCTATATAGCACCCTATGAAGCGTTCCGGCCAGCCAATCGCTGTAATGGGGCTTGAGCACACGTGATGCTCGAGTCAAAATGGTGTTCGGCCCAGCATGCTCGCCCAACACTAACCGTGACTAAGATCTCTTCTAATGTAGAGGGGCCCGCTAAAGAAATATCACCTTCTTCACTTCTGAAAATGGTCATCGGCCGCCTCTTCCAATGTTAGCCCATTCTTTTTTGATGTTACATCATGCTTTCCTTTTTGTCTTGTTCTTGTGTTTACATTTGGTGATTTCAAGAACTGATCAATTTTTGGGGAATCTGCAGATCTCTGACCAGTTTTAGAAACATCTATTGACAACCTATTTTGCTTAGGGCCCATTTTCTTCAGCTCTTTTTCCCCTCTCTTCTCGTGGTTTTAATTCCAAATAGTTCTTAGTCCTTTAAAGGGAGACCAGTTTTGAATCTTGTTATTTATATATTTTTTTTCTCTTAGGCCTAGTTCACACGAACGTTTTTTTTTTTGCGAGTGTACGGGGTGTTTTTTTGTGTTCCGTATACGGTCCGTATACAGAACCATTAATTTCAATGGTTCCGCAAAAAAAACGGAATGTGTTCCGTATGCATTTCGTTTCCGTTTTTCCGTTCCGTTGAAAGATAGAGCTTGTCCTATATTTGGCCGTAAATCACGGGTCATGGCTTAATTCAAGTCAATGGGTCTGCAAAAAAAACGGAACACATATGGAAATGCATCCATATGTCTTCCGTTTCCGTTCCGTTTTTTCTGAACCATCTATTGAAAATGTTATAGCCAGCCCAATTTTTTCTATGTAATTACTGTATACTGTACATGGCATACGGAAAAACGGAAAGGAAACAGAAACACAACTGAACTCGAGAAGAGCAATAAGCAAGGGGAAAAGGACAACCAACAGTATGGATAGATCTCACCAGCGTAGAGAAGTCTTCATGGAGAAGAAGAAACCTCAGGATTTTTCCACGGCTTCTTTTCAGGATCGCAAGGGTAAGGGGAGAGAGCAAGTCTACGAGGAGCGCACAGCTGATCAGGATAGGGGCGGAACAGTACCACCGCAGAAATCCGCGATGCAGACATGCCAGGTATCTCAATAACCTCAAACTTCAGCGGAAGAGGAAGGAAGGGTGCCGAAAGCACAAGGGATCGCGGAGAGAGCAGCAGGAGAGAGACGAGGGGCAAGTCAGAGGAACGTGCAGTGGGCAAAGACATCCTATCACCATTCCACAATGTGCATCCTGGGGGATACTATCCAGCGGAGGAACGTGTGTTTAAGTGGCAACAGGATCAGGGAGGCAGGTCAGGGGAAGGAGGAGGGCGCAACATCACGTCCTCATATCATCACGTCCTCACGTCAGCCAGATGTAATGCATCATGCTTACCATAAGCTCGTTCTAGAGTGACTGTATGACGCAACTGAAGATATTTATAAAACTGACTATATTTAGAATGCAAAAGAGAGAACTATTTGAATTCTCAATCTTTAAAAATATGTAGAATACAATGTATTCCATACCCCTGCCCTCCAGGTAAGGCCTCATGCACACATCCGTTCAGTTTTTTGGCGGTCCGCAAACTGCGGATCTGCAAAACACGGAACCCGCCCGTGTGCCTTCCGCAATTTGCGGAACGGAACAGGCGGCCCATTGTAGAAATGCCTATTCTTGTCCGCAAAACAGACAAGAATAGGACATGTTATATTTTTTTTGCGGGGCCACGGAACGGAGCAACGGATGCGGACAGCACACGGAGTGCTGTCCGCATCTTTTGTAGCCTCATTGAAGTGAATAGGTCTGCACCCGAGCCGCAGAAAATGCAGCTCGGATGCGGACCAGAACAACGGTCGTATGCATGAGGCCTTTAGACTGAGTTCACACCAGTTATTTGGTCAGTTATTTCCATCAGTTATTGTAAACCAAAACCAGTAGTGAAGCCTACTCAGATATCAGGTGTAATGAAAAGATCTGCATCTGTTCTGTGTTTTCACCCACACCTGGTTTTGGTTCCTAATAACTGATGGAAATAACTGACCAAATAACTGACCAAATAATTGAAGTGTGAACTCAGCCTTAACCATTTCAGGATGCCACGTTGTATCCCAAAATAGGAACGATTGGGTACAGTTTGTTATAGCGAGCATATCCCGCGCTTTCCACTGTAGTTTGTGCTTTATACCTGTTGTAGGAATGTATCAAATTTATGCACTGCCAGAGCTTCAAATAAAGAATCCAAACCTAAAATTTGTTTCAGGATAGCCTTGTTGCAATTGTGATCCAATAATCTCAACTGGGCTTGGAATATACTGGGCTTGGAAGCCAAATAATATCCATATTTGAGACCGCCAAGCCACCCTTCTCCTTACTTCTCTGCAATATTTAAGTTTAATTCTAGCGTGATCTTTATCAGATTTCTAAAGAGACAGTTAAGCCTCATGCAGACGTCCGTGGAACACGATCCGTGAGATACCGGACTGGCATTGCAGGAGTGCACTGTGTCATTGGTTGCTATGAAGCTGTGCGCTCCTGTAATGCCAGTCCGGTATCTCACGGACCGTGTTCCGCGGACGTCTGCATGAGGCTTTAGGCTGATGATCGCTAACGAGCATTTGTAGTAATGCTTGTTAGCGATCATCTGGCAGTCTAATACTGCCGCCAATTACCCCATGAACGAGCAAGCACTCATTCATCAGGCAATCCGGTACAGTAAGCGCCGCCCAGCTCATCAATATTCACTTCGCTGGGCGGCGCTTACTGTCCCCGACTTCACAAGTTCCGGCGCATGCGCAGGGCACTGTTCAGCGCAGCGCTTCAGAGCGGGGACCGCCCAGCAAACGGAATATTCATGAGCTGGGCGGCGCTTCAAAGCGGCAGTTGGGGGAGGCTGGCTGGGCGCAAGAGAGGTGAAACGCCGCCCCTTGGGCAGATTGAAGACCGTTGGAGCAGGTTATAAAACTTAAGTTTACTGTATGTATAATGTGGACAGGGGGGATACTTATATGATTGTAATACCTATTATAAGACCTGTACTGCCATATATATACCTCAATATGCTTATTGGCCCTGTCAGTGTCCCTTTAAAGATCACAATTTGCTGACAACAGATCATGCTGTCTAACCAGAAAATGCTGCCGGCAAACACCAAGATAGCATGCAGACAAGTGATGGCAATAGCGCTCGCTTCTCCCCACACTGTGGAGGAGATCGCTGCATGTAATAACAGCGGCCTCCTCTGCTAGCGAGCAGGCGATTGCTAGAAAGGAATGCTTCCTTGCTGACAATTGCCTGTAGGATTGCTAAATGTAATACAGACATTAGCCTTGTAGATTAATTTCTGGGGTTATCCAAACACATGAGATGTGGAGACATGCCCAATTTTTAGTTAGGCCTCTTGCGGGCCGCAATGCACGAACACCTGCCGTGGGGCAGCCGCAGCGAATCGCAGACCCATTCACTTTAATGGGTCCACGATCCGGCCGTTCCACAAAAATATAGGACATGTTCTATCTTTTTGCAGAATGGAAGTACGGGATAAAACACCAAGGAAGCACTCCGTAGTGCTTCCGTAGAGTTCCGTTCCGTGCTTCTGTTCTGCACCATTCCACATCTCCGGAATTGCGGAGCCATTGAAGTGAATGGGTTCGCATCCGTGATGCGGAATGCACATGGAACGATGCCCATGTATTGCGTATCCGCAAATGCGGTCCGCAATATGGCAACGGCACACACAAGTTCGTGTGAAAAAGGCCTTATTCTGGGAGATAATCTACTTTTCCTTATATTCTATCTTATATCCAGGGTCATTTATATCTAATGCTGTCCTAGGCGTTAAACTTGAATACCCTCAAATTAAAGGCACATTTACACTCACTAATTATTATCAAAGCTGCTATACCAAGCACGGCCGTCAATCAAAGCACATCGGTGTGCGATACAGAACACTTTGAACAAAGAAAGAAACTCAGCTCTATTTGTAATGTTGATGGCCTATCCTATTTTTATTTTATTTTAAATAACTAGATAAACCCTTTAAGTATTTTAAAAGGACTTCAGAGGGAATATCAAATGTTGTCCATTTTAGGATGATTAAAAATATTCACATATTATATTCTACAAATGTTTGTCTTTTATTAGAGCCATTTTACCCAAACTAGGATTTCTCTCTCTTTTGTCTATTATTATTATTATTATTATTTATTATTAAAGCGCCATTCATTCCATAGCGCTGAACATATGAAAAGGGGTGCACATACATTATACAGACAATTGCACTAAGCATAAACAAGACAAGTTACAAACTGGTACAGAAGGAGAGAGGGCCCTGCCCGTGAGGGCTTACAATCTACATGTCTAGTGACTCCATAGCAGAAACTTCCGCTATTGAATTTGTACCCTTGATATAACACACAAATAACACATCAGGATTTTATATCATACTTAGTAACCTTGTAACATTATTATATCCAGTTTTATCATATATTCATATATCCAGATGGATGGAAAAGTACTTTAAGACATTAAATAGTAAAACGCCATGTTGCATTAGGTGCTAATTAGTTTTAGTTCAGTATACACCTTGAGGAATTCGATGTGAGCTTCTGTGCGCCATAGAAAGAGTCCTGTATTTTCTTCCAAAAATAGTATTGGCTCTAGCAGTATACATAATAATGATTATAACAAAGAAAAAACTGTAAATGTTTCCCATGATATTAATTCCAATCCATTTAGCCGAGCAGTTCAATTATTATATCATAGCAAGATATTGACCTTATTTCATGAACTGATATTTTTAATACTTGGCTGTTAACAGCAGTTGCCAGCACATTTATAGTCTGCCAGGGAGTTTTTTTTTCTGTTTTTCACTAGATTTTTTTAATTCAGAATTGGCGGTTGCAGTAACCTACAAAGCATGCACATAGCTTTTATTACACATTGAAATTTCATATTAGCATACAGCTATGACAAGTACAGTACAAAGGTTCCTCCAGATTCTCAGCCCATTGATTTATTCCAAGAGATTAACTGTGATGAAGAAATATGACTGTAAAGTTTGTTCATGATTATCCAGCTGATTGGCAACCGTAATATTATTCTAAATTATGAGTTCAGATTGATATTTCATTTCTTTTTATTCTCATCTGAAAACAAGCCTAAGTGTACAGTATTTAGTTTTTAGACTTTTTGTCTTCCTGTATTTAAACAGTGAGTGTCTTGGAATCACATCTTGGCTTTATAAAAGTTTGGCAAAACAGAAAAGGAATCCATATTATTTTATAGATGATCGGATAGAAGTCGTTTTAACAAAGAATATTGCAAAACCTTGGATACTTGGAATGGGATTGTGTGTAGGTAGAGAACACTTGCAATGAAGCCAAAATGCAATCAAGCATAAAGTATAACATTGAATGAAGAGATAATTTGCAGTATTTAAGGCTTTTCCATGAATTAGACAGGTAGCTCGTTGCCATGTTATTATGTATTATAATATTTTTTTTTCACATGTCTACAACTGTTGTGTAAGGTACTGACTAAGCCTGAGAAGATTACATGAAGAGTTAAGTTGGCTGTGGTTTTAGAAAGTGCCCTTCGATTCTCAGAATGCTAATGTGTTGACACAAGGGTAATAAGGAGAATCCAAAGAACAAAACTGACTCAATTTAAATCTGTCCACCCACATGTAATGATATGGACGATGTAACTCTAAGCTGGACTTTCAGCTGGATCCAAGTCATCTTTACCTGTTTGTCATTTTATTGAAGATCTAATGCTTTGCTGATATGTCATAGGGCTGTATGCTTCTTGTTAAAAATCATATTTCCAGGGGCTATAAATATGAAATTTGCTAGAGGCATCTTTTGTCTGGCCCATATAATTTTTCCAATGGAGGGAGCATCTTGTACGGTGCAGCATAGATGTTGTTATAAGGGCTTAATGCATGAGCTAAGATCCAAATAGATTCTGGGGATCAGGAATGAATTTTTCAAAGCAAGTAGTACCTTGTTGAAAAAACAGACATAGTCTATATTCACTAAGAATGGTATATTGTATGCCAAAGTGGAGAGAGTAGTTGGTCAGGTTGTTTCCTGACCCTTTCAAGACCAAGCTATTTTTCACCTTCCTGACCAGGCTTAATTTTGCAAATCCGACATGTGTCACTTTATGTGGTCATAACTTTAGAATGCTTTTATTTATCCAAGCCATTCTAAGATTGTTTTTTCATCTCATACTTGATGTTAGGGGTAAATTTGGGTCGATAACTTTTACCTGTATATTATAAAAAATCTAAAATTTACCCAAAATTTGGAAAAAATGTAATTTTCTAAATTTGAATTTCTACACATTAAAGGCAGATAGTGATACCTCATTAGGTAGTTTTTACTTAAGATTCCCTATATGTCTACTTTATGTTGGCATCATTTCAAAAAGTGCATTTTATTTTTTTAGGATGTTAGAAGGCTTAGAATTTAAAAAGCAATTTTTCAAATTTTCTATAACATTTTTAAAACCAACTTTATCAAGGACCAATTCAAATCCTTACATAATAGAAACCAGCCATAATTGACCCCATTTTAAAAACTAGACCCCTCAAATTACTCAAAACTGGTTTCACAAACTGTGTTAACCTTTTAATTGTTCCACAAGCATTAAAAGAAAATGGAGGTAAAATTTATAATTTTCAGGTATTGTGCAAATTTTTTATTTTAATCCAATTTTTCCTATAACCAGCAAGGGTTAACAGCAAAATGAACCTCAATATGTACTACCCTGATTCTGCAGTTTACAAAAACACTCCATTTATGTCCGTAAACTGCTGTATGGACACACAGCAGGGCACAAAAGGAAAGGAGCAACATATGGTTTTTGGAGAGGAGATTGTGCTGAAATTTGCTAGCTTTGCTGCTTCGTGTCATATTTGAAGGCACACTAAGGCACCCCTACAGAAGAAACCCCCTAAATGTGACTCAATTTGGAAAACCACACCCCTCAAATAAATTATTGAGTATAATTTATTTACTGACCACTATGACGTCACAGGTGTTTTATAATATTTAGAAACACATGGCTGTGAAAATGAAAAATTGTTACCCATTTTCTCCTGAATATGGCAAAACCCCATACGTGGTCGTAGACTGCTGTATGGGCAGAAGGCCGAATTTTAACACTGCCGCGCTCCAATTGGTTAGTCTGCACAGAGTAATCAATCGGAGTGATCGTTGGCAAGGGACCACTCTAATTGGTCCCTTGCCAGCATGACTGGGCTCTGCACTGTCCCTGACAGCAGCAGTGCAGGGTCAGCAGCTTTAACCCCTTAACGCCCAGTACCGTACATGTATGGCACGCTGATCGGGCGGGTTCAGTAGTTGCGCCTGCCAGATCCGCAACAGGGGTCCGGCAGTCACTGATAGCCAGACCCCTGCTGTATGCACCTGCATCCGTGAAAACACAGATGCTGGCGCATTAACCCTTGATGTGCTGCAGTCAGCGCTGACCGCGGCACGTGCAATGTCTGTGCAGGGAGGAAGAAACCATCAGGTCCCTGCGCTGCTGTGACGGGGATCCGATAGCAGGGAAGGCAGCCCGATGTAGTAATACACTTATAGCCAATGCTTTAGAATACAGCAGTATTGTAAAGCATTGTAAATTGTACAATAACGCAATAACGGAATTCAAGAGGGGCCTGGATGTATTTCTGGAGCGTAATAATATTACAGGCTATAGCTACTAGAAAGATCGTTGATCCAGGGAGTTATTCTGATTGCCTGATTGGAGTCGGGAAGGATTTTTTTATTCCCCTAAAGTGGGGAAAATTGGCTTCTACCTCACAGGGTTTTTTTTTTGTTTTGTTTTTCTTCCTCTGGATCAACTTGCAGGATAACAGGCCGAACTGGATGGACAGATATCTTTTTTTCGGCCTTATGTACTATGTTACTATGTTACTATTGTAAATGGGATCAGACCTCCAAAATTTGAAGTCCCAGAGTGGGACAAAAAATAAAGTGAAAAAAAGAAGTAAAAAAAATAAAGTTTTACAAAAAAATTTAAAGTTTCAAGTAAAAAAACAAGCATCCTTTTCCCAAAATATTGTAAAAAATAGGGAAATGTTTTAAAAAATAGTATATATAGGAAAGAGACTGGGCACACCTCCAGATATTGGGCCACTGATTTTAATGGTTAAAAATAGTTAAAAGTAACAATATTCAGGCAGACACTAGTATATTCGGGCAAATAGTGATATATTAAAACCTTATAAACATCAACAATATATATGGCAGACAATATTGTATAAAACCCTATATAAATATAACTAATAAAATACTTAAATAATTAAAAATCCTAAGAATACAATTGGAACCAAAGCGTTAATAATAGTTTGTAAGATAGAGCTCGACAGCAGTCAGATGAATAGCGCAATAGTGGAGAATGGCAGTCAATCGTAATGGGAGAGTTCCTTAGGAGCTGCCGTGCACTTGAACAACTGAGTGAGATAGTTACACTCCGTGTCTCACAGGCAGCTTGGTACTGCGTGTATAGCGCATGCAGTGAAGTTAAGTCAATGCAAGGGGAAGTTAAACATACGGCGGCGTCCCGCTGTATGTATACTTCAACAGTGTTTCACTGCCCGGTTACTTGATGGCACATTATGTTATAACGACCTCGAAGCCGGAACGGTCTTACCCGTTTGGTGCGGCTCCAGCCGTCCTACGAAAATCGGATGGACTTGCGTTCTCTTTCCTCCAGAATTTCTTACCCTAGTGTAGATTTATACACGTGGGTCCGCCGGTTTGGCTTCGGATCCAGTTTGGTAATGTCTTCTACGCGGGTTTTCAGTGGACAATGAGTAGCAGTCTTTATCCTTTTGAGTAGTGCACTACTTCTTTAGTTGATGGGGGGTCTGACCAGACGCGTTTCGGGGCTAGAGTATCCCCTTCTTCAGTGGTAATCAGACCTCCCCCCCCAAAATGTCTCTTTTATATGGTGAAAAAACTTGAAATTTAGGTCCGGCTAAGGTCGTCACCCGGAACTACTCCCAATTTTATATTTAACCCTTGCATGTGTTTTTACAGCTTAAGCGTAGTGATTCCGTTCTTTAATACATCCTCCTATTTTTTCTCTGTTCATGCGTATAGCACACTTATCTATAATTCCATATATATTATAAATGACTACAATATATATATACATATATATGTATTTTGCCCTCCTAATTATCAATTTGATTTTAAAACAAGGTTCGTGCGGTGGCACTTTATAACAATGGTATAATTACCCATAATATTAAACAATTTTAAATATATATCTAAAAGTTATTTTCTTTGTTTTAATTTAATATAACTCTTTTAATCACCGATCTGAATAAACAGTATAATAATAATAAAATATATAAATATATCAAAAAGTATAATATGCAATAAACAGAGGGAAAAATCAAGGCACATAATGTGACAGAATCTAAAATTAATGTTGCAGGCACGTCTATTTGTAGCTATAAATATACAAATGTGTATGTATTAAATATTGGCATCACAAAATGGTCCCCCATAGTGCACCTATATCGTATAATTGTTAAACTAATTTTAATATTATCATGGTTGTTAGCATGAGTCGGAATCTATGCATTCATAGGTCTATAGTGAGTGAATGAATGAAGGATGGAACACGGATATTTCGAATTTGGTTATGTGTGGTAGGATATATAGTTTTTTCTATATAGAAAATGTCCTACAGAAACGTAATTATTTATTTATTTGTAAAATCATTCATAATAGTTTATAACATAAACTTCAGTTTTATGTTGCGAGGTCCTCCATCCGGAACACGTTAAGTGTTTTGAGGGCTCACTGACGAGGGGGAAATCCGCCCAACTGCACAAACCGTTAAGCGGAGATCACCCCCGGCAGGAAGCCCCCACTGATCTCACAAAAAGCCAAACAACTCGTATTCCGCATTGAGGCCTCCCGGAATCATAGTTTCCATTTCGAAAATTCTCTGTGTTTCCATCCTAGACATCCTACTGATATGGTTCCCTCCTCTCCAACTTCTAGGAACTTTGTCTATAGCCGCAAACTTCAGGCCAGTTGGGTTACTATTGTGGGCAATCTTAAAGTGTCTGGATAACGAATGAGTTTCCACACCTTTTTTAATGTTTCCTACATGTTCTGCGATCCGTTTTTTCAGGGTTCTTTTAGTCCGACAGATGTCTTTTTTTCGGCCTTATGTACTATGTTACTATTGTAAATGGGATCAGACCTCCAAAATTTGAAGTCCCAGAGTGGGACAAAAAATAAAGTGAAAAAAAGAAGTAAAAAAAATAAAGTTTTACAAAAAAATTTAAAGTTTCAAGTAAAAAAACAAGCATCCTTTTCCCAAAATATTGAAAAAAATAGGGAAATGTTTTAAAAAATAGGGAAAAAAAGAAAAGTATACATATTAGGCATCACCGCGTCTGCATTTACCGGCTCTATAAAAATATCACATGACTTAACCCCTCAGATGAACACCGTCAATAAAAAAATATAAAAACTGTGCTAAAAAACATTTTATTGTCACATTACATTACTAAAAGTGCAACACCAAGCAATCAAAATGGCAAATGCCCCCCAAAATCATAACAATCTGATCGTCACCTCATCCCGCCAAAAATTAGCCCCTACCTAAGACAATCACCCAAAAAATAAAAATAAAATATGGCTCTCAGACTATGGAGACACTAAAACATAATTTTTTTTTTGTAAAAAAAATAAAAAGTAGACATATTTCCACATCCATACCAGCCTGCTCTATAAAAATACCACATGACCTAACCCCTCAGATGAACACCGTAAAAAAGATAAAATTAAAAAAAAACTATTTTCGTCACCTTACATCACAAAAAGTATAATAGCAAGTGATCACCTAAAAGACAAGCACCTAAAAAATATGGCTCTCAGACTATGGAGACACTAAAACATGATTTTTTTTTTGTCTCAAAAATGATATTGTTGTGTAAAACTTAAATAAATAAAAAAGGAGACATATTAGGTATTGCCATGTCTGTAATGACCTGCTCTATAAAAAACACCTGAAAAAAAATTAAAATATAAAAGTTGGCAAAAAGCCCTTTATTTGTCACCTTACATAACAAAAAGTGTAATAGCAAGCAATCAAAAAGTCATATGCACCCCAAAATAGTGCCAATCAAACCATTATCTCATCCCGCAAAAATGATTCTAAGACAATCGCCCAAAAAATAAAAAAAACTATGGCGCTCAGACTATGGAGACACTAAAACATGATTTTTTTCTTAAAAAAATTATATAATTTTGTAAAACTGCATAAATAAAAAAAAGTATAAAAAAGTAAAAAGTAAAAAAGTAAAAAAGTATAAAAATAAAAAGTGTGTCAAAAAAGGCATTTTTTGTCAGCTTACATCACAAAAAGTGTAATAATAAGCAATCAAAAAGTCATAAGCACCCTAAAATAGTACCACTCAAATTGTCATCTCATACCACAAAAAATAAGACCCTACCTAAGAAAATCTCCCCCCAAAAAAACAACTATTGCTCTCAGAATATGCAGACACTAAAACATGATTTTTTTCAAAAATGCTTTATTATGTAAAACTGAAAGAAACAACCCAAAAAGTATACATATTTGGTATTGTTGCGTCCGTAACAACCTACTCTATAAAATTTTAACAAATTTTATAAAATCAGTTTTGAATACCTTTAGGGGTGTAGTTTCCAAAATAGGGTTATTTTTGGGTGGTTTCTATTATGTAAGCCTCACAGAGTGACTTCAGACCTGAACTGGTCCTTAAAAAGTGGGTTTTGGAAATTTTTGGAAAAATTTCAAGATTTGCTTCTAAACTTCTAAGCCTTCTAACGTCCCCAAAAAATAAAATGGCATTCACAAAATGATCCAAACATGAAGTACACATATGGAAAATGTAAAGTACTAACTATTTTTGGAGTTATTACTATCTATTGTAAAAGTAGTAAATTTGGAAATTTGCTAATTTTTAAAAATTTTGGTAAATTTTGTATTTTTTTATATATAAAAATGAAATTTTTTTACTAAATTTTACCACTGCCATGAAATACAATACGTAGAATTAAGGCAGTTCTGAAGGCAAAAGGGGGTCCAACACTGTATTAGTATGGTGTTCCTAATAATTCTTTAGGTTGAGTGTATGTGCTATCTGCACAGGGTATGTGCAGATAGCACGTATATAGCCGTATGTCAGTGGTGAAGGGCTTAATAGGTTTGGCACATTTTGAACTCTTGCCGGGGCAAAAATCTTTCTACATCTGCTGTAAATCTGGTCTAAGCTACATCTATTGGGGGAACACAACCACTTTTCTCATCACTTTTCAAAGGAAAACTGCAAACATTGTGCACAATTTGCTCACGTTCTGATGTGACATCAAAAGCTGCATGCTTAAACACATTGATAAATGTGTCAGTGTCTATAAGTAGGCTGTACACTGATTATATGAGATCCTGAAAATGTGAGACTGATAGGAACATCAGACAGAGGCTCTGTCACTAAAATTATCTTTTAGAGTTCTGGTTCGTATATAATGGAATTGTAAATCATATAAAATGTGGTCTGGACAAGAAGGTAGTCTTCTTAAAGGAATGGTGTTTCAAAGAAATTTCCTAGTATTTTAATGATTGTCTTAAAAGGAGTGAGCAGTTAAGTGCACTGAGGGCGAGTCCAAGCTACTCTTGCTCCTTCTGCTTACGTTGACAGCTACTCCCTCTCCTTCTTGATTGACAGGGATAGGTTCTTGCATAGTCATCTTGCCTGACCCTGTCAATCAAAATGGAGAGAGAAGATCTAGCAGAGGAAGCAGGAAGAGCAAGGGTGTATAGAGTGGCTTAGGCCTGCCCTTGGTGCACTTTACTGCTAATTTGCATAAGGTTAAGAGTACTTTTTGGCCAGAATGAGCAGATCAAATATTATCATTATATTCATGTGAGCTAGCCCTACAAGGCATTGTTCCTAGTTTAATATTGAATCTCCTACTGAAAGACTCCCTTCAACTGTCCTTAACGGATTAGGTTTTTCTATAGCTGGAAGACAAAGTATTAGTTGTCCCAATTAATTTATCAACCAATTCAAAAATAAATGATCAATATATTTAGATGTAAAACATTTGTAGAAAGCAGCCACTGCCTTAGCAAGTGTGTGTTATTTCCCTGGCAACAGTTTGTGTGCAATGATACGCCTATTAGAATTTCATTTCAGTGGAAATATGACGTCTTTCCTTCTTTGTGCTTTACCCTTCTTTGTTTGAATGGAAAATGTCTTAATAGTTATTGGTAAAGGTATAGTGCTCTGTAAATATTGTAAAAAACAAACAAAACATGTGACACTTAGAAGATGACGGAAGATGATGGGAAATTCATGAATGAATCATCAAGGCTGTAATATTTCTTTAAACATTCAAACTTTATCACTAATCTGAAAATATTTCTATAGTTTACGCTAAAGGTTATGTACACTTTTGCAAGCATTTTTGAATGCTACACTGCATCTAAAATAGAGAATGAAGCAACTTTGCAACCAGTCATGGGTGAAATCATTTACTGTTTTCAGCATACAACTCCTATGCAGAACTATGTGCCTTCACAGTCACAGACTACAAACACTCTGAGTAGTCTGATCCTTTAGTATAGCTACTCCTAGCAGGCTTCATTCACATGTCCTTTGGTAAATCTGGTAGTCTATTTTGGTAGAAAAACAGACTATACCGGAGTTACCGTATCTGGCATATCCAGATCCCCATTCACTAATGGGATCTGGCAGGGATCTGTTGGGTTTCCGGCATAAATTATGGCTTTTTGCAGTGGTATCTTTGCCCAGCAAATCCAGATATGGTTACTAGTGATTGCCTTGTGGTTCGCCCGGCAGCCGGTTCGCGGCGAACTCTTTGCTCGTTCGCGATTTGCCGAACATGCAAACATATGGCGCTATTCACCCACACCATATTCTTTTACATTGTGAAGAACTTTGAACCATGACACGTCCATCAGGTGGTACAGAACAGCCAATCAAAAAGTTTCAGCACATTGACATACCCCCTACCTTATAAATAGACCCGATCTGGCCGCCATTTTACATTCAGTCTTTTGTCAGTGTAGGGAAAGGTTGCTGTGTGGAGCGGGGACAGACTGTTAGGGACAAAAACACTATCAAATAGGTCCACAAAAGTCCTTTTAAGGACTGGTATAGGTGTACTATTGATAGGTGTGCAGTACAGAGGGGTGTAATACACTTATACTTTCTAACATAGAAAGCATATTATAGTGGATTTGTATTGTGCAGCCGTGGTGAGCCGTTCTGCAGCGATACTGCAGCTACACAAAGTGACAAACGCAATTAGAAACAATAATTATAACTGGTGTGATATACCAGTTTCCCCCCCAAAAAAACTGATAGAAGTGGGGTGTATACCAATAATATACTTTCTATATAGTGCATTTGGGTAGTGCAGCATTTGTTTGCGGTTTTGCTGCGTTTCCTCTGCTACACACTGTGACAAACGGTATTGGAAAAAATAATTATAACTGGTGTGATATACCAGTCGCCCCTCCAAAAAACTGATAGAAGCGGGGTGTTATTTACCAATAACATACTTTCTTTATAGTGCATTTGGGTACTGCAGAATTTGTTTGCGGTTTTGCTGCGTTTCCTCTGCTACACACAGTGACAAATGGTATTGGAAAAAATTATTATAACTAGTGTTCCCGCGTACGTGAAAATTATATTGCCGATATTTTGCATTGAAAAAATAATGAATGGAGATCGCATATTTGAATAATACATCTGATATTTCACTGTCCATGTTGTGGGACTATTTGTACACTTCTTGTAATTATTTCTTGGCTGCAAATATGAGCTGAAGGTTTTTCAGGTTCGCCTGCCATTAAAATGAATGGGACCCGCCGCGAACTTGTGGTTCGCGAACATTTGATTGCGTTTTTTCGCGATCGCGTTTGCGAACCGTCCCAGCAGATGTTCGTCCATCACTAATGGTTACTCCAACAGTCTGCTCCTCTGCCAGAACACGGATATGTGAACCTGGCCTAAACTACTGAACGTACAGTATATTAGCATCAAGTATGGCGCTGATGTTAAGGACTACACAAGACCGTTTTATTCTGTTACCATAAAAGAACATAGGCTTGCATAGGAGCAGAGGGCATAAAATATTAGGGGATGTTGCACATATAAAGTACTAGATAATAGCGTTGATCGCGAATATTCAAATCCCGATTTTTTATAGCGAATATTAGCCCTTTGAGAATTTGTGAATATCTAGAATATAGCGCTATATCTTCGCAATATTCTAGAATTATTTTCATCAGTACCCATGATCCCTCACTGCTTTTTGCTTGTGGGCAATGAGAAGGCTGCAATATCTTTGACTTTAGGAGTAGTGTTGATCGCGAAATTTAGTATCGCAAACTTTTTTTATCGCATATTTTCCGATTGCCAATTTTCGCAATCAAGAAAATAATGACTGGAGATCACAAATTCTCGAATTCGCACTTATATGATTAATATTTGGCCAAATATTTGCGAAATATTGCGAATTCTAATATTACCCCTGCCGCTCATCACTGCTAGATAACACAGTATAGCAATAAAACACAGAAAAGCAACACAGACAATGCTCTTTATATAGCTCCTCTGTCACTCTTTGGTCTGTGGGGGAGGGGCAGTATTCCGTGCATTCCTGGAGACTGTTCTAGGTTGGTTTTGCAACTTGTGGTACAGTAGCTGCATACAGCCTAAGCCACAGCCACAAGCTGTGGGCGAGGTTTTCAAATAGTGTGTTAATTGTCAACACGATTCTGTCAACAGGAAAGATAAGGCTGGCACCACACTAACTGGAATACATCATGCTTCACACCCAAAAGCCAACTGTACATAATCAAGAAAAGGTGAGTAAAAGACAACCAGAATAAACACTAAACACATATAAATGAATTAAAACCAAAGTATGTTGTATCAAACCCACACGAAATGCAGTTCTAAAATACTAAAAAGCAAAAAAGTGCACATAAAGACTACAATAAAGACCTCACCCTATACTCCAGCTACAATACCAAATAGAGTGATAAACAATAAGTGATGCGGATTTGAGATGAGCGAATCGAAGCTGATGAAGTGGAATTAGTTCCGAATTTCAGGAAAAATTTGTTTCCCACAGAAGGCGAATTTGCTCGCACTTCCTAAAATGGCTGCAGCACGTATGAGGACATAGAGAAAGGAACTCTGGGAAGGCGGGATCACCCATAATGCCATGCATGAAGCCAATCAGCAGCCAGCCCTGTGATGTCACAGCCCTATAAATAGCGGCAGACATCTTAGATTCTGCCATTTACCAGCGTACTTAGTGCAGGTAGAGACGTCTGCAGGCTCTAGGGACAGTGATAGGAAAGGCTTAATTGTGGTGAAAAAACGATTTATAAGTGCAGGGAAAGGATAGGGAGGAATTATTCCACAGAATTTATGTAGAACAGGGTTCAGTAGGGGAGGTTACAGCCTGGATAATAGGAAAGATCCTATTACACCTTGCTGCACTGACTGGGTTCCAAATTGCCATTATACAGCTCTGTCATTCCAGTAAACCGTTCTTGTTATTGAGTGCAAGTGCTATTTAATACACCCAATAAAGACTTGATTGTGGTGAAAAAACGATTTATAAGTGCAGAGAAAGGATAGGGAGGAATCATTCCACAGCATTTCTGTAGATCAGGGTTCAATAGGGGAGGTTACAGCCTGGATAATAGGAACAATCCTATTACACCTTGCTGCAAAGACTGGGGATCCAAATTGCCATTATACAGCTCTGTAATTCCAGCAAGCCGTTCTTGTTATTGGGGTGCAAGTGCTGTTTGATAAAGCCATTCAAGGGGTTATCCGAGTTAGTTTTTTGTTCTTTATATGTTTCTAACTAATCAAATATAACAGCTTTGCCATGCACTTATGCATCTGTAGTTCTCCTTTCTCAGTTTTCACTGAGGGTCACATGACCTGTGATGTCAGATTCTCTCCCTGCTCTGATAATGATTTGTGCACAAGCCTGAGAGAGCTGTACATGAGACATCACTGTGCTGGCCACGCCCCCCTGCACTGCCAGCTGCTGCTTATTGCTCTCTCCCTGGATTCTTAAACGGGTTGTCTGAGTTATGAAAAATATATATGTAGCATGTAAATCTGATGGGCAGCAATATATAACTGAGCTAAGCAAGTTTTAGGTAAAAAAAATGTATATTTTTCCTAATTTCCCTGATTCTCTTTTGGCCCTTTGTTAACCTGCAATAACAACAATCTCTGCCCCTCCACCTACTCTGCAAAGGGAGTAAATAAATCTGCCCTGAGTGACATGTCTGACTGCTGGGAGACTCAGCAGTATGTTGTATGTGAAGGACTACAGGTCCCAGCTGTATAATGACACTGCTGATTCACACAGGATCTTCCCCCTACTTGTTGTGCAATGCTCTGCAGAACTCCTTTGTCAGTTCCTGTGCCCACCATTTGTCTCCTCACTGCCTGCAGCTACTCAGTAAAGCCTTCAGCCCTGAGTCCCTGCTGAAGGGGTTAAAGGGGTTATTTTTTGTTCTTTATATGTTTCTAACTAATCACATCTAACAGCTTTGCCATGCACTTATGCATCTGTAGTTGCTCCTTTCTCAGATTTCACTGAGGGTCACATGACCTGTGATGTCAGCTTCTCTCCCTGCTATGATAATGATTAATGCACAGGCCTGAGAGAGCTGTACACAAGCTGGCAACGCCCCCCTGCACTGCCGACTGCTGCTTATTGCTCTCTCCCTGGATTCTTAACCCCTTCAGCAGCACAGACTCAGGGCTTAAGGCTTAACTGAGTAACTGCAGGCAGCGAAGAGACAAATGTTGGGCATAGGAGCTGACAGAGGAGTTCTGCAGAGCATTGCACAACAAGTAGGGGAAGATCCTGTGTGTATCAGCAGTGTCATTGTACAGCTGGGACCTGTAGTCCTACACATACAACATACTGCTGAGTCTCCCAGCAGGCAGACATGTCACTCAGGGCAGACTTATTCACTCCCTTTGCAGAGCAGGGGAAGGGCAGAGATTGTTGTTATTGCAGTTAAACAAAGGGCCTGAAGAGAACCAGGGAAATTAGGAAAAAGATTATTGTTTTTACCTAAAACTTGCATAGCTCAGTTATATATAGCTGCCCATCAGATTTACAGTGCTATATATTTTTTTCATAACTCACAAAGCCCCTTTAACAGGGTTTATTACAAGAAAATATTTCTACAGTACATATTATTTGCCCTTGAGTGGTGCAGTTATATGTTGTAAAGCCCTTTTTGCCGTGTATTAGTGGCAAAATAAAAATATATTCACCGTTCAGCGTTGCACTTAACTGTTAAAAGACTTTGGTGTTGTGTAAAAGTAGAAAGAAATTAGGGCCTATTTGCCATTCAGCGGTGCAGTGATATATTCTACAGCTGTGCTTGCCATGTATTAGTGGCGAAATAAAAATATATTCACCGTTCAGCATTGCACTTAACTGTTAAAAGACTTTGGTGTTGTGTAAAAGTAGAAAAAAATTAGGGCCTATTTGCCATTCAGCGGTGCAGTGATATATTCTATAGCCCTGTTTGTTGTGTATTAGTGGAAAAATAAAAAATATATTAGCCATCCAGAATTGCACTTATCTGTTGAAAAGCCTTTTTTGTTGTGTAGAAGTAGAAAAAAATTAGGGCCTAATTGCCATTCAGCGGTGCAGTGATATATTCTATAGCCCTGTTTGCTGTGTATTAGTGGATAACTAAAAATATATTCGCCGTCCAGCGTTGCACTTATCTGTTGAAAATCCTTTGGTGTTGTGTAAAAGTAGAAAACAATTAGGGCCTAATTGCCGCTCAGCTGTGCAGTGATATATTTTACAGCCCTGTTTGCCGTGTATTAGTGGCAAAATAAAAATATATTCGCAGTTCAGCGTTGCACTTATCTGTTGAAAAGCCTTTTGTGTAGTGTAAAAGTAGGAAATAATTTGGGTCTAATTGCCGTTCAGCTGTGCAGTGATATATTCTGTTTCAATAGTTTTTATTGGTTTAGTATCAATAAAAGATAATAGAGGACAATAAAATGCAGTTCCACCTACTAAACATTGCAGATGGAAGAAACTATATGTTTGTCTTTACAGCATGAGACAAACAGCCAAGTGGATAATATTATTATAGTAAAGACGAATTATCAAGATTATTAACACTTTCCTCAAATATACCTTATTCTGGTCTATATGGTTTGTTATGAATGAGGGATGATAAAATTCCCAAGAGGAAAATACAGTATGACAGCGAAAAGAGAAAATATATATAAAGAAAAAAAATAAAATAAAAATAACAGGGTTTGCAGTGATATATTCTACAGCCCTGTTTCCCGTTTATTATTGGCGAAATAAAAATATAATCGCCGTCCAGCATTGCACTTATCTGTTGAAAAGCCTTTTATGTTGTGTAAAAGTAGAAAACAATTAGGGCCTATTTGCTGTTTAGCGATGCAGTGATATATTCTACAGCCCTGTTTGCTGTGTATTAGTGGCGAAATAAAAATATTTTCGCCGATCAGCATTGCACTTATCTGTTGAAAAGCCTTTGGTGTTGTGTAAAAGTAGAAAACAATTAGGGCCTATTTGCTGTTTAGCGATGCAGTGATATATTTATATAGCCCTTTTTGCTGTGTATTAGTAGATAAATAAAAATATATTCGCCGTCCAGCATTGCGCTTATCTGTTGAAAAGCCTTTGGTGTTGTGTAAAAGTAGAAAACAATTAAGGCCTATTTGCCGTTCAGCTGTGCAGCGATATATTTTACAGCTCTGTCAGCCGAGTATTATTGGAAAAATAAAAATATATTCGCAGTTTAGCGTTGCACTTATCTGTTGAAAAGCCTTTTGTGTAGTGTAAAAGTAGGAAAAAATTAGGGTCTAATTGCTGTTCAGCTGTGCAGTGATATATTCTACAGCCCTGTTTCCTGTTTATTAGTGGCAAAATAAAAATATATTCGCCGGTCAGCATTGCACTTATCTGTTGAAAAGCCTTTTGTGTAGTGTAAAAGTAGAAAGAAAATAGGGCCTAATTGCCGTTCAGCCGTTTAGTGATATATTCTACAGCCCTGTTTACCATGTATTAGTGGCAAAATAAAAATATATTCACCGTTCAGCATTGCACTCCTCTGTTGAAAAACCTTTTGTGTAGTGTAAAAGTAGAAAATAATTAGGGCCTAATTGCATTGATATATTTTACAGCCCTGTTTGCCGTGTATTAGTGGCGAAATAAAAATATATTTGCCGTTCAACGTTGCACTTATCTATTGAAAAGCCTTTTGTGTGGTGCAAAAATAGAAAAAAAATTAAGGCCTAATTGCTATTCAGCTGTTCAGTGATATATTCTACAGCCCTGTTTGCCGTGTATTAGTGGCAAAATAAAAAAAAATATATTCGCCGTTCAGGGTTGCACTATGTTGAAAAGTCTTGGAAAAGTGGAAAAAAATAAGGGCCTATTTGCCGTTCAGCGCTGCAGTTATATGTGGCAAAGCCCTTTTTGCGGTATGGACCGAATGTTAAACAGGCTTTTTTGGGGAAAATTGATGGGTGATTGTAGACTTTGTTCTGTATAAACCGAATTCCATTATCCTTTCATTGGTGACATTTTTTATTTCAAACTTTTTTTCGGGAAAATTGATGGGTGATTGTAGACCTCCTTTTGCTGTATGGACCGAATTACGTTGTTGTGGGTCCTGCAGTAAACATAATGAAGACGCTGATGACAACACAGCAGCAGACTTTGCCTTTACCATCTATTCACAATTAAATCAACCAGCTTCAGTAAGTTGTTATCTGCTGCGTCTGCATTCGATCTCCACAGCACACAAAACATGACAAGAGAGCCTCTGCTTTGGAGTCCAAGTCAAGTTTCTTAAGATCAAGAGTTCCATCCGAATTGTGAGTAACATTCTTGCTCCATGTGCAAAGCCATAACAAAAGGACTCCGTAGGCAAAAGAAAAATATATTCGTCGTTCAGCGTTGCACTTGTGTAGTGTAAAAGTTTAAAAAATTAAGGGCCTACTTGCAGTTTAGCAGTGCTGTTATATGTAGTAAAGCCCTTTTTGTGGTGAAATATTTTATGTGACAAAGACTTTTTTCGGGAAAAAGTATGGGTGATTGTACACCTTCTTTTCTGATATGGACCCAATTACTTAGTGGTGAAATTCTTTATGTGACACAGGCTTTTTTTGGGAAAAGTTATTGGTGATTGTACACCTTCTTTTTCTGTATGGACCGAATTACTTAGTGGTGAAATTTTTTATGTGACACTGGCTTTTTTTTAGGAAAATGTAGGTGTGATTTTACACCTCCTTTTGCGGTATGGACCGAATTACTTAGTGGTGAAATTTTTTTATGTGACACTGGCTTTTTTGGGGAAAATGTAGGTGTGATTTTACACCTCCTTTTGCGGTATGGACCGAATTACTTAGTGGTGAAACTTTTTATGTGACACTGGCTTTTTTTTAGGAAATGTAGGTGTGATTTTACACCTCCTTTTGCGGTATGGACTGAATTACTTAGTGGTGACATTTTTTTATGTGACACTAGTGTCACGGCTGAGGATGGGGAAAACCCTCAGCCGTGCGATGCCACGTGATGTTAGTCGCTGCTCGGCCAGGACAACAGAATTAGGGAGCAGGTCACCTCCTAATGCATCCCTGATCCGACCCTAACTCCTAGATGCATGAGCAGACCTTGAAGGTAGGAGGGCTCATGCTCAGGAACCTCTGATCCCTACTCACCCTCCGCCGATCCCTGAACTAGGAGCTGGGTAGACCACCTGTTCCTCCTGGATGCGGAGAAACAGGAGTCTAAAACTGGCCGAGCTGCAATGGGATGTAACCATAAACAGACTATGGATATGGCAGGAGAGTGAAAGACTTCCACCTCTACCTGCCACAGACACACTGACTGGATCCCTGGACACAAGTGCTGGCTGTCCACACACAAACATAAAAAGACACAGCACACATAAACACACAGGGACCCAGAACCATAGCTGCAATAATAACAGACACCACATAGACATAAACTTAACATCACATAAACATATAGAATCACAATTTATGACCACAAGGGTGGCCCTCACTGGCAGATGGTATATGGGACCAGGAGAGTGCCTCCAGCTTACTACAAGGCTGGAGTACCCCTCAGACCTGTGCTCTACACTGAGGCTAAATAGCCCTTGTAGCCACACCCACGCAGACACACCCAGTGTTCACACAAAGAGGGAGTTAACCCTTCCTACACCAGGCAAGGGATGGAAGCCACTTAAAGGGGAAGTGTCCAAATGAACATCACACTGCAGCTGTTACCGCAGGCAACGACATGCGTGGCAACCATGTCCTGGGAGTCAGCCAGAAGGCCGAGACACTGCCACCACATGTACACAATACCAAACGTTGCCACAGGCAGCCACAGTGAAGGGAAGTGTCACAGTGCACAACTACATAAACCTCGTGCACACCAGACATACAAAGTGCATACATACACACACACCCAACCAGGTGTAACCGCATGCACTTGACAGCAAGCTGCCTAGCAACAGCTCAGGCTGCTATACTGCCAAGTACAATCATGTTACCAGCGGCAACCACACGTGAGGCAACAATCCAGCCACCCTCACAATGTGATTGACAAAAACCAAACCGCAGGCAACTGCTTGCGGATAAGGACAACTAGCTTTTTTGGGGAAAATGTAGGTGTGATTTTACACCTCCTTTTGAGGCATGGATCGAATTACTTAGTGGTGAAATGACTAGGTTATGAACAATTATTAGAAAAATCCACAGCACTCTTCAATTCAGGTGAAAAAAACTGTTACTTTATTAGTAACAGCAGCATACAGAGAGCAACGTTTCAACCATTTTTGGTCTTTCTCAAGCTAGCATAGCTTGAGAAAGACCAGAGATGGTTCAAGCGTTGCTATCTGTATGCTGCTGTTACTAATAAAGTAACCGTTTTTTCACCTGAATTGAAGAGTGCTGTGGATTTTTCTATTAATTGTTCATAGGGGATGAACAATTTCATTCCACTGCTTCATATCCTGGAACAGAAGCTGGTAAATGTGGCTGGTCAGGGGTCTGGATACTTGGTGCCTAGCAAGATGGCAGCAAAGTTTGCTACATTTATCTGTCAAGATCTCTGTTTACAGTCAGTGAACGGTTACATCATTTATTGCAAGGATATACACCAACCAATGGGGTGTTAACCCACAGAAGTAGGTCATCGGCACGAAGGAGCAGTCATTTTCACAGCTCAAGGTATCCTCCTGGAAGTTTGACCTCTGCGCGTCAACGGTCTGCGTTGCAAAGCTTGTCTAAAAGAAAAATCCTGCAGTGCACCCCCTTGGAGGAAACTCTTGATCCGGCACAGGTTGCTTTGCTCCCTCAAAAACAATGGCCTCTGTACAGCGTGACACTGATGTATAATTTCTCATACACCAGACTGAAAGAGTATTCCAAGCACCTGTCTACCCACATAGCTGCCGAGAAGCAGAAGGGTCTTGCCATTAAAGTGGGCTCAGAACTGAACCTAAAAGCCAAATTTTCCTGTTTACCTGGACTCAAAGGAAAGGACAGACATCCACTGGCTGTGCTCATACAGATTTCATTCAAGCCTCCACTAACCAAGGCAAGCAGAGAGGACCGGATTGTGTGGACAGGTTGGTTCTGCGGGACATACACAGAGGACGAGCTATTGGAGGTGTTACCAAAGACATTTACTTGCCTCCAGCTCTTCCTGTATAATGGCTCCTTAGGCGCTCACGGATATCGTAGAGACGTGGTTCCAAAGAAACTCTGACTGTTGTTTCGGTAATCTGGTGATCAGTTCTCAGGACCTTATGTGGCTAGCAGCGATGTGGACCGGGTATGACGTGTCTGGATCAGTGTCGGCCACAGAACTTCTTTTCTCTGTGCCTATCGAACCTCGCATGGACATTTCTTATGCCATCTACGCAAGGGACTTCAAGACTTTATGGAATTAAATTCATAAATCAAAGGACGAGGTCACATTGGATGAAGTGGATAATTTATTCCAATGTCTTACTGGCAGTTCTTCAGACACTTAAGAATCCACCAGCAACCCAGCTCGTCAAGGTGACGACATCTGTGGCATCAGCGCATTGTGAAGAAAAAGTTAAGTTCCTCATTAAGGACTACCTGATCCGAGTGCTGGGATTCATCATGGAGCTGGCCATCAATAACATCCAGTATTGAACACATTGACGACTCTCATCTCGGACCTTGTCCACAATGTTCAGGATTCCCCTGAAGTCTTACATGTTTTACACATGATCCCTAAAGTGCTTACTACATGTTACACCGCTTCTTACCTTTTTGTTACAGCAGCTGTGAGCAGGGCCGTCTTTTTTTTTTTTTTTTTTTTTTTTAATTTTATTTATCTTTTCTAAATCCATATAAAACACATTGCACCAACAACAAGCAAAAAATGTTAACAATTAGTAGTTTCTATTCATTTCTATTTTCTTTCTCCCCTTTACCTTCCCTCCCCCTCGTTCCCCCCTCCCTTTACCATACCCTCCCACCCCTAAAGGGAATGAAGGAGGGGGGCGTGGAAAAAAAAAAAAAAAAAAAAAAACACATGGCAGATGTCAACCCTGAAGTATCCAATTTTCCCACACTTGGTCGAGATTTAATGACCCTTTAGAATTATTATTCATTACACGTTCTTCTTTAATTAAATTATCTATTGCTTTTCTCCACTGTCCCACCATCGGTGGGTCCGCCTTTATCCATTTTCTGAGAATAAGGAGTCTGGCCTGAAATAGTACTTTATTCAAGACCAATCGTATTTTTTTGTTCAAATTCAAGTGTTCAGTTGCCCCTAGAATACAAATTACCGGATCCCTGGGCAACCGAACCTTCAGGAGCAAATACACGGTTTCCATTATTTCTGTCCAGTATCTATATAGCTTGGGGCATCTCCAAAAACAATGTATCAAATCTGCTCTCTCCTCCCCGCATCTTGAACACTTATCTGTTTCTCTCACTCCCATTCTTTTCAATATCCATGGAGATCGATGAAGTCTATGCACTATGAAAAATTGTGAGATCTTATGTGAACACCTGTCCGAGATTGTCGCATAATTCCTAAGGGCATCTCTCTATTTTTCTTCCGTAAAGGAGTCTAGATCTTTCTCCCATCTTTTCTCAGCAAGCATTATAGTCCTTTTTCTCTTTACCTCCATCAGAACCTTATATCTCCTTGCAGTTATTCCTCCTCCTTCTATTTCTGCTGTAAACTTATCCAACTTATCTGATTTTTCCCTTCTATACTTGTCTTCCTGTACCACTGTCCGCAATGCATTCCTAAGCTGGAAATATTTATACATATCACTGTGGGGGATCCCAAATTCCGACACCATTTTGTTGAAGTCCTTCAGCTTATCCTCTTCAAAGATCTGATCTAAATATTTCACTCCTTTTTTCCCCCAATCTATATAATCCCTTATTGTTTCTAATTCCTTTAAATTGAAATTTTTCCATATCAGTGTATATTTCAAAAACCCTTTAATCTCCAATATCTTCTTAATTTCCCCCCATACGTATTCTATTAAATTTAATATCCTATTTTCAGTATTTTTTTCCCAAAAAAAACCTGATTCCAACACCTCTAAGTGATTACATTCTTTTTTCCATCCCCATTTATTTAATTCTTGTCTACCCACCTGACTATCTAAACTACCCTTTATATTCCCGTATTGTGTTATTAAAAAATAAAAAAACAAATTAGGGACCGCTAATCCTCCCTCCTGCACTGGAAGCTGAAGGACTTCCTTCTTTATCCGAGGGATCGCACCCTTCCAAATAAAATCCCCCATTAATCTATCAAATAGTTTGAAAATGTTCTGCGGTATTCTCACTGGGGCATTTTGTAATACATAGAGTATCTTCGGGAGGAGGACCATTTTTATTAGATTTACTCTACCTTGTATTGACATTGGTAGTCTTTTCCATATGTGTATTTTAGTTCTTAATTCTTTTATTAAGGGAAGGACATTTAGTTTTTCATATTCTTCTATATTTCTAGAGATTTGTATCCCGAGGTATTTAAAATTTTCATTTTTTTTAAGAACGTGTACCCGTGTATCTCCCTGTAATTGTCCATCTCCTAATAATAACATGTGTGATTTCCCCCAGTTAATGTTTAAACCAGAAAAAAAACCAAACTTATCTATTGTCTCCATCACTTTATTAAACTGATCCCCAGTGTTTTGCAAAAAAAGTAAAATATCATCCGCGTACATTAACACCTTTTCTTCCCCACCCACATATTGAAAACTTTCAATCTCCCTATCATTTCTTATTATATTTGCCAAAGGTTCAATTGCAATAGCAAATAAAAGGGGGGAGAGAGGGCATCCCTACCTTGTGCCACGAGATAGGGCAAACGGCAGGGACAAGCTCCCATCCACAACCACTCTAGCCCTAGGGTTACAATATATTAACTGTATCCACCCTATAAATCCCTCCCCTATGCCAAACCTCCTTAATACTGCCCATAGATACTCCCATTCAATACAATCAAAAGCCTTTTGGGCATCCAATGAAAGTATCGCTTTCTCCCCTGCATCTGATCTATTAGCTTCAATGTTGAGAAATAACCTTCTTATATTGGAGTATATTGTTCTACCCGGTATAAATCCTGTTTGGTCTTTATTTATTATTACTTTGATAACCCTTGAGAGCCTATCAGCCAAAACTTTCGCCAAAATTTTGACATCCGTGTTCAGCAGGGATATGGGCCTATATGAACCAGGATCTGTTTGTTCTTTTCCTTTTTTTGGAATTAGTGTAATAATTGCTTCCTTCATGGAATTAGGTAAATCGCCTAATTTTCGGGCCTCATCCAATGTTGTTTTTAGTTCTGATACCAAAACCTGAGAGAAGGTTTTGTATATTTCAAAAGGAAGTCCATCTCCTCCTGGAGCCTTCTCGAGTTTAACCTTCCCCAGAGCCAGATTTATTTCTGCCACCGTTATTTCTTTCTCCAGATATTCTCTTTGCATCTCAGATATCCTACTAAAAGCAATCTTATCTAAATATGAATCTAACTCTTGTTTTGAGTATTGCACCCTGGACTTATATAGCTCTAGGAAATACTCCCGAAACACATTTTTAATGCCTTCAGGTATAGTGGTTAATTTACCCGTTTTATCTTTAATTGCGCCGATCCATGATTTCCCTTTTTGATTCTTCACTATATCTGCTAGGATTTTACCAACCTTTTCACCCTCCGAGGCTACCTGGATCCCTTGAAAAAGCAATTCTTTCCTACTTTTTTCTAATTGATATATCTTCAACTTTTCTTGTTCTTCCTCCCATACTCTCTTGTTAACTACAGTAGGGTACCTCATACATGTCATTCCTGCCTCTTGCAATTTTTCCTCCAGTACCTTCCCGTTTTTCCTAGTACTTTTTTTCCAATAATCTACTTTTTTAAACAGTATTCCCCTCAAAAAGGCCTTGAAAGTGTCCCAAACCACCAGTCTACTGACAGAACCGTTATTTTCCATAAAAAAAAGTTTTAACTCCTCAGTTATACTCTCCTTATCCGAGATCAATAATAACCAATGGGGGTTGAACTTGAACAACGGCAAAATATTTTTTTTATTCAAATCCAGCTCAATTACCATTGCATTATGATCTGACAAGGCCAGTCTTTAATATTGATTGGACCCTGGGCAAGAATTTACTTGGGCCCCCTGGATAACGCCCCCCCCCCGTCACATCCAGGGCCTCCAGGTGACGTCTCCTCTCTGTCATCATCTTCTCTGTAGATCTTCTCCACTCGGTCTGGACAACTTCTCTCAGCCGCCTCGTCTCTGCAGAGTGTGACACACAGACATCTTAGCTTCCTCACATTCTATCATTATCCCCCAACTGGAGTCCCCACAGTGTTATCCTGCTGCTTGCTGTGCCACCCCCCCCCCCCAGGGGTGTAGCTATAGGGGGTGCAGAGGTAGCAGTCGCTACCGGGCCCAGGAGCATGAAGGGGCCCAAAGACACTTGTGCCGCATAAGAAGACACACAAAGCACTGAGGGAAGGGGGGCCCAAGATGAACTCTTGCACCGGAGCCCATGAGCCTTTAGTTACGCCCCTACCCCCCCCCAATACCCCCAAATACTATCCTGAAGAAACATTACTGCCCCCCATAGTAATAGTGCTCCTCATAGTCCCACCAATAGTAATTCCCTTCTAGAATGCCCTCATTAGTAACACTGCCCCAACCATGATAATGCTCCTCAACAATGCCCCCATTATTAGAAGAGCCCTCCCATATTAATAATACCCTCACAGAGTCCCTAGTAGAAATAAGGCCCCCTATTGTTCCCCTCAGTAGTAATAAGGCCCCCATAGTGCGCTTAGTAGAAATAAGGCGGATCTATAAGACCCTCCTATAGAGCCCCCAGTAGTAATAAGATGCCTATAATGTCCCGTGGATCTGCAGTGCCCCCTGCAATCATACTCCTCCCTCCACCATACAGTCCTATGTAAATAACATCATCTCCTCCCCAGCCGCCTCCAACGCATAATCCAATGCAAACATCACCCCCTATGGCTACTTTCACACTTGCGTTCGTGTGGATCTGTCCTGTACTTGTACAGGACGGATCAGCACCGATAATACAAACGAATGCATCCGTTCAGGACCGATCCGTTTGTATTAGATTTGAATTTCTAAGTCCCAATACGGATCCGTCCTGACTTACATTGAAAGTCAATGGGGGGACGGATCCATTTACAATTGCACCATTTTGTGTCAATGCAAAGGGATCCGTCCCCATTTACTTACATTTTAAGTCAGGAAGGATCCGTTTGGCTCTGCAAGGCCATGCGGACACAAAAACGCTGCTTGCAGCATTTTAGGGTCCGTCTCCAAAACGGAACGGGGGGCTGTACGGAGCCGAACGAATGCATTCTGAATGGATCCGCATCCATTCAGAATGCATTGGGGTTAAACTGATGCATTTGGGGCTGCTTGTGAAAGCCCTGAAACGGATCTCACAAGCGGATCCCCAAACGCAAGTGTGAACATAGCCTAAACCCATGTACATAAACATTATTCCCCCCCACCATCCACATTTAACATACAGTCCCATGTCAATAACATCCCTCCCTTCAGCCCTAACATACATCCCAGTTAAATAACTACAACTCCCAGCATTGCTCTGCCTCTCCCTTCACTTACCTCTCCAGTCCTGCATTAGGCTCCTCCTCTTTACTCTGGTCCAATCCTGCACTGGTCACATGATGGTGACATCATCCAGGTCATCCTATCACAGCCTGTTTTGCTGATCACATGACCTGTGATGTCACCACAGGTCCTTCGCCTCTTCCCAGTGTAAGATTCAATTGTATTGCCGTTCTGTGTACGGCAATACAGTTGCATCTAGCAGGCAGGCAGGACATTCGGGGCCTGGGACAAAACATCTGGGGCCCAGGCCCCGAATGTTTTAACCTAGCAATGCCCCAACCTAGTTACTAGTGAATGGGAGTCGGGAAACGGAGCTCCCATGGGCCCCCAGAAGCAACTGGGCCCGCGGCAGCTGCCCCTTTTGCCCTGCGGCAAAGACGGCCCTGGCTGTGAGACCTGCACATACTAAGGCTTATTTATGAAGATTTTCAGGTGTTGTCTGTACCGACCAGTTACCTTCCAGTTTTGATTGTGTAGCTTGCACTGTAGGAATGAGCTGGAGTTGGCTTGTTTGCTGGACTGTCCTCCAGTTATCAGCTATAACCCCATACATTTCATGATCAATATGCATTACCATCGTGGTCACCCTGACACTGGTCGTCAATCCATTCTACATTCTTGTTGATGAAGCACTTCCTTTTTCAGTTTCTCTTTTAAATCTTGTGGTTTTGGCCCTTCTGTGTTGTATTTTATGTGTGTTAATGTCCTGTGTGTTAAATAAACGTTTTGTTTTCCCCCGTTCAAAAAAACCCCAACCAATTGGCTTGTGATTTGGTAGCTAAAAGCAGGAGTGGGTAAAAAACACAGAAGACATGCAAATATTCAGTTCATGTGTCATCTCTGTTTTGGATCAACTCCTGTTTTTGTTGGCATTAGCAATACTGATGGAATCGAAAAATTCGCTCATCTCTAATGCAGATAAAGACACCATATTCAAAGCTTTTCTTCTGCAAATAATGCTAAACAGGAAAAATATGACATAAATAAGTGGCATTATAACCAGATACAGTCATGAGAAAAACAAAGTACACCCTCTTTGACTTCTATGGTTTCACGTATCAGAACATATTGAAAAACATTCAGTTCTTAAAATTAGGCAAATGCAACCTCAGTTGAAAAACAACACATGACAAATTACATAATCTCATTATTTACTAACACTAGGCCAAAATGCAGAATGTGTGTATGAAAAATTAAGTACATCACTATTGTTTTCACAGTGGTACATTGTCTGTCCACCCCAGCCCCATTGGACTCACAACCTCTTTTTAGAGAGTGCTGCTAATCATATGCCCTTGATTAACTAATCAAGTCTGACCACCTCTATAAAATCTGATATTTTGGCAGTTTTCTGGTGTGGAGTAGTGTTGATCACGAATATTCGAATTGCGAATTTTAATCGCGAATATCGGCACTTCGAGAATTTGCGAATATTTCTAATATCACAAAATATATTCGTAATTGTGAATATTCGATTTTTGTGAGAATACCAGTTCATGCGAATTTTTATGCGAAACATTTTATGCGAATTTTATACGAATTTTCACAATCAAGAAAATAATGGCTGGAGATCATGAATTCGCGAATATATGGTGAATAGTCGCCCAAATATTCACGAAATATCGCGAATTCGAATATTGCCCCTGCCGCTCATCACTAGTGTGGAGATTTCATGCCTGTGTTAACACAATGCTAAGCATAAAAGACATCAGCACTGATCTTAGAGAAGAAATTGTTGCTGCTGATCAATCTGGGAAGGATTATAAAGCCATTTCCAAACAATTTGAAGTTCATTATTCTTCAGAGAGAAAGCATCTTCATTGTTAATCAAACTACAAGATTTCTTCAACAAGGTTCTTTGGACAAACAAGACCAAAATAGAGATGTTTGGCTACAATGCAATGTACACAAGTTAATGTACAAGACAATGGTTGAAAAAGAAAAGAATGGAGGTGTTACCACCATGGCCTCCTCAGAGTCCAGCCCTCAACCCAATGTAAATGCTGTGGAAGGACCTTAATAGAGCTGTGCATAACTGAATGGCCACAAACCTCAATGAACTGAAGTAATGCAGTAAAGACAAGTGGGCCAAAATTCCCCCAGAATGATGGGGGAAATTGATGAAATCATACAGAAAATGATTACTTCAAGTTATTGCTTTTAAAGGTGGTTCTTCTTATCCATGGAGTGTACTGAGCCTGTTGTGTGCAGTTACCTGGCTGAGGATGTATTTACCTGATTGTAAGACCTCCTTAGGACCAGATGTTTTTTTATTTTGTCCTGACATGTAAAACCATAGAATTCAAGGAGAGAATACTTTGTTTTTCACATGACTGTAAATGTTAATAGCACTCTACATGGAGTGGCCCATGTGTTTCACCACCTACTGTGTTTTCCTCAGGGGTAACTGACAGCACATCCTGTGTTTAAATACATATATCACACATTATTAAAGAATATAAATAAACAAGGTATAAAAAGGCTGGGAGACTGTCCTGTAAGGTGATCAAGCACATGAGAACATGGTCACTACCCACCTCACCCACCCTACTACAGCCTACAGAGAATTTATATGTCTGAGTAAGATATGGTAAAGGACGAACGTGAAAGAATACAGGACAGTGAGCATGCTCCAGCAATCTCAGGCACCATTATGAAATATCAGCATTCAAAGAGATTTAAAACCAATATTAAAGCACTACAGTATAAATGGATGATGCACAGCAGGGGCATACATAGAAGTCACTGGGCCCCATAGGAAGAATCTAACTTGGACCCCCATGCCCCATTTATAGCTTCTCCCACTACCCATTCTTAGTAGCCAGCAGTGCATTGATATGTGAGGTAGATATAATAAATATATATATATATTTATATTTAATTTATATTATATATATTTATAAATATTGTGGGGATTCGCTCTGGTAGTTGGAATAAGCGGGTGCAGTACAGAGGCAAAGTACAAGTTCGTAATTCAAGTGTCACACAAAAGGTCAAACAAAAAACACTTTTTGCAGGGTTGGTGTTTGTTCACACCAAGTAGAAAGTTCATGCATAACAAAAAATGTCACCTTGTCGGCAGTTCTGCCTCCAGCAGTCTAAATGCAGGCTTTAGGTGGCCTGCTCTCCCAACACACGGGTCTCAGCTTTTCAGCCCAGCACAGTGCTCAGATCACAACACACCAGGGCGTTCTCTGCTGCTGAGCCCAGCTGTCTTTTTAAGGATATCCAGGTGCTGTCAAAACCTTGCCTGGAACGTGGGGAGTAGTCACCCACCCAGTACTTTGACTATTCCCAATAAGAGCCATCCCATATCAGCTATTTACACCCATACTAACTAGCAAAAGTGTCAATCAGCATCAGATGCCGCTGACACATGAAAATACCAGCTCTTATTTCACTGAGGCCAGGAACCATCAATGACGACCCCTTGTACCTTCCTACATACCTCCCCCTTTGTTCAACCCTGAGGGGGTGAGCACACGCTAGACAGTATACCCGGGACAGGGCATCTGCATTTCCCTGTAACCGGCCTACCCTGTTTTCCACCAAAAACTAAAAGTTCTGTAAAGAGAGAAACCTCCGGGCATTTCTGTCCTTGGCCTGGCTCATCCATTTGATAAGGGAGTGGTCGTTCACCAGGCGGAACTTTCTCCCCAACAAATAGTAGCGGAGAGATTCTAGTGCCCAATTGATAGTCAGGCACTCTCTCTCCACTATACTGTACCTGCTCTCAGCTGGGGTAAGCTTACAGCTGAGGAAGACAATGGTATGCTCCTCCCTGTTGACTTCCTGAGACAGTACATCACCGAGGCCTACTTCAGAGACATCTGTCTGCACTATACACTCCCTTTTGAAATCAGGTGTCACCAAAACCAGGGACGCACACAGTGCCGACTTCAAAGCGGAGAAAGCCTTTTCCGCCTGATCATCCCAGTGAACCATCACTGACTTGCGTCCCTTCAAGAGCCCTGTCAAGGGTGGGGAAACCATATCAAAGTGGGGGAAAAACCTCATAAAATATCCCACCATTCCCAGGAATTACTTTACTTGCCTAGTAGTGACCGATCGGGACCAATTCCATATCGCCTTTATTTAGTTCACTTGAGGTTTGATGACTCTGCGCCCAATGACATACCCAGGTATTTCGTCTCCTCTAACCCTATCGCACATTTTTGGGGTTAGCTGTTAGTCCAGCCTTTTAAAGGGAGTTCACTACAGCCTGTACCTTAGGTACGTGACTTTCCCAGTCTGTACTGTGGATGACAATATCGTCCAGGTAAGCCGAAGTGTACCGATGGTGTGGACGCAGCACAATGTCCATGAGCAATTGAAAGGTGGCAGGGGCGCTGTGCAGACCAAAGGGTAACACCTTATACTGATGCAGCCCCTCTGGTGTAATGAAGGCAGTTTTCTCTTTGGCAGCCTCCATTAAGGGTATCTGCCAATTCCCTTTGGTGAGGTCCAAAACAGAAACATAGCGGGCTTGGCCTAACCTCTCAATAAGCTCATCCACCCGAGGCATGGGATACGCATCAAGTTTGGAAATCTCATATAGTTTGTCGGAAATCGTTACAGAACCGTAAACGTCTTGTCTGGCTTGGGAATCAAGACTATTGGACTGACCCATTCACTTTTGGACTTCTCAATGATGTCTAGTTGTAGCATTAGCTGCACTTCTTCAGAGATGGCTTGTCGCTGAGCCTTGGGTACCCGGTATGGTTTCTATCGGACTCTGACCTGAGGCTCAGTGACAATGTCATGTTGGATTATAGAAGTGCGTCCAGGGAGGTCCAAGAAAATCCTGTGTTACTGCTGATGAACTCCCTGGCCTCCTGAGTCTGTTTAGAGGAAAGGCTGTCAGCAATCTTCACTGTGGCAACTGCTTCCCTTGTATCAGACTGTGGGTCTAGAATAGTGATGGCTAACCTTGGCACTCCAGCTGTGGTAAAACTACAACTCCCAAGATGCCCCCCTTGCTTGGCTGCTCTCAGAATTCTATAGAAATAAATGGAGCATGCTGGGAGTCGTAGTTTCACCACAGCTGGAGTGCCAAGGTTAGCCATCACTGGTCTAGAACCTCTCCACCTAGAAAACCCGGCCACGGGCTGTCGTCTGTGCTGGTCTCCCTATCTTTCCAAGGTTTGAGTAAATTCACCTGCTCTGGTTTTTGCGGCCCTGGCTGGTGTACCTTGTAGTTTACCTCACCAACTTTTTTTAGTACTTCATAGGGTCCCTGCCACCTAGCCAGGAACTTACTGTCGACCTTCGTATATAAACCAAAATCCGATCTCCCGGGTTAAAGATCCGGACCTGAGCCTGCCGATTATAGACCCTACCCTGGGCTCACTGGGCTGCCTCCATATGTTCCCCAACAAGCAGCAACACTGTCTCTATCCGCTCTTGCATCTGGGTGACATATTTAATTACACTTTTATATGGTGTGGGTTGTTGTTCCCACACCTCTTTGGCTATGTCGTGTAGGCCATATAGCAGTTCGAAGGGTGAGAACCCAGTAGAAGCCTGGGGCACCTCTCACACTGCGAACATGATATAGGGCAGAAGAAGGTCCCAATCCCTCCCATCTTTAGACACCACTCGTTTTAACATGTTTTTTAATGTTTGTTTATACCTTTCTACCAGGCCGTCCATTTGCGGATGATAAACGGATGTCCGTAGCTGTTTTATGTGCAGTAATTTACAGAGTTCCCTCATGACCTTTGACATAAAAGGGGTCCCTTGGTTGATCAGAACCTCTTTAGGCAGCCCCACTCAGGAAATCATCTCCATTAACTCCTTAGCTATGAGTTTGGCCAATGTATGTAGCAGGGGCACCGCTTCCGGGTACTGAGTGGCATAGTCTAGGTCTAGGATGACCAAGATGTGTTGGTGCCCTTTAGCGGACTTCGCTACTGGGCCTATGGATTCCATAGCGATTCGCTCGAACGGAACCTCGATAATTGGGAGAGATACCAGGGGACTACGGAAATGTGGCTGGGGGCTAGTTATCTGGCAAGTTGGGCAAGACTTACAAAATTCTTCCACCTCTCTGAACACACTGGGCCAGTAAAACCACTGTAGTATCCGGTCCTGAGTTTTCTGCCATCCCAGGTATCCCCCAAGAACATGTTGGTGGGCTAGCTCTAACATGAGCTTGCGATACGCCTTGGGCACCACCAGCTATTCAACATGCTCACCCGTGGTTGGTTTACCAGGTACAGCATCTTCTGATGAACCACAAAACGGGGAAACATTGACTCAACCCCCTGTTGTTGAGGTTCACCATCAACTATTACAACATTTTCCCAGGCCCGAGATAGTATTGGGTCCTGATGCTGTGCTGTACCGAAAATTTCCCTATACACTTTGAGGTCTGCCAACTCAGGACCCGGCGGAAAATCCTCCATGTCTCCCAACATTACACTCAGCAGGGTTGTCTCCCCCTCTTCCACTGAAGTGGCAGCCACCCCTACCGCTGGCACTTTGGTCTCAGGTTCCCAGGGTTCTGGCCACCCCCTTGAACAATGCCACTCTACTGTGGTTACGCCACTATCAAGGGTATAGGTAACTTTCATATCAGGCCACAGTGTAGGGAAACCAGGGAAGTCTCTACCAATTATAAGTTTATAATGTAATTTGGTGGTGACAGCCACCTCATGGGCCGCCCTGCCGGCCACCGTGGACAGAGACACCAGGGCAGTGGGATAGTCCTTTAAGTCTCCATGGATGCACACAACCCGACTTTTCGGCCAGTATACTCGGCGGGCTGCACCAGGGATGCTCTTACCAGGGACACCAGACTCCCTGAGTCCAGCAGAGCTACCGCCAGAGTGTCTCCCACTTCCACCTGGCACAGGTGGCTATTGTCTATAGTCTCTGGGGTACCTGTTGCACACAGCTTCCTGGCATACAAGGTGTGGCAGTAGCCATAGTTAATATAAATGGGTTTGCCCCGATGGGGACAGTCGGCCCTTATGTGGCCAGGCTCCTGACACCACCAGCAGACTATCTGAGCTAGGTCTGTAGGGGGTATATCCCGGGCGGGTTTTGCTGGCACCAGTCGCGGGGTCTGGGGTGGAGATTTCCGGGGTTTGACTTCCCCCCTCCCAAAAGAACCCTCCTGTAGAGGCCTGGTAGTATAATAGCAATCCACCAGGTCGACCATCTCAAGGGCATTACCAGTAGACACCCGGCCGAGCCAATGCTGGAAAGAGTATGGCAAAGCCCTCCAGAATACATCAGCCAGCAGATGGTCCAGCATAGCAGTGGAACTCAGCACATCAGGCTGCAGAGATTTTTGCAACTGGTGTAACAGATCATAATACTGAGGTCTCAAGGGTTCAGCTGGGTTAAACTCCCACTGATGCACCCGCTGGGCCAGGACCAACACACTCACCCCCAGTCTTGCCAGAATCTCCCCCTTTACTGTTGTGTAATCAGCCACTTCATCATCTGGTAAGTCAAAAAACACCTCCTGGGGTACGGATGCCAGGAACGTACCGACAACCTCAGCCCACTGATCTCGGGGTAGTTTCTCCCTCACGGCCACCTTTTCGAACACCGCCAGATAAGTCTCAACGTCATCCGAGGGGGTCATCTTAGGGATTGCCGCATGGACCGCTTTTCGGGCATCGTGGACGCTCTGGGATGCTACTGCCGCTTGTAAAGCCATCACATGTTGCAATAGCAGCTGGTTGGTTTCCTGCTGCTGCTTATTAGCCTCCCGCTTTTGCATGTTAGCCTCCACGAGGGCTTTCATGACAGCTTCCATTTTGTCAAGAGACACTGGTTGTATTCTCGCTGGTTTGATATAAGACATACAACCATGCCCGGAAAAACAAAGATATTTTGGCCTTCACGCCATCCTCACTGCACTTGCCCGCATTGTCCACCAATTGTGGTGATTCGCTCTGGTAGTTGGGGAAAAAGGGGTGCAGTACAGAGGCAAAGTACAAGTTCGTAATTCAAATGTCTGTGTTTAATCACACAGAAGGTCAATCAAAAAAACTCTTTGCAGGGTTGGTGTTTGTTCACACTGAGTAGAAAGTTCATGCATAACAAAAAAATTCACCTAGTCGGCGGTTCTGCCTCCAGCAGTCTAAATGCAGGCTTTAGGTGGCCTGCTCTCCTAACACACTGGTCTCAGCTTTTCAGCACAGTGCTCAGATCACAACACACCGGGGCGTTCTTTGCTGCTGAGCTCAGCTGCCTTTTTAAGGATAGCCAGGTGCTATCAAAACCTGGCCTGGAACATGGGGAGTAGTCACCCACCCAGCACTTTGACTACTCCCAATAAGAGCCATCCCGTATCAGCTATTTACAGCCATACTAAATAGCAAAAGTGTCAATCAGCATTAGCTGCCGCTAGGACAGGAAAATACCGGCTCTTACTTCACTGAGGTCAGGAATCTCGGTGACACATACCTACCATTTAACGACGACCCCTTGTACCTTCCTAATATATATATATATATATATATATATATATACAGTCATGTGAAAAAATTAGGACACCCTTTGAAAGCATGTGGTTTTTTTGTAACATTTTTAATAAAAGGTTATTTCATCTCCGTTTCAACAATACAGAGAGATTAAAGTAATCCGACTAAACAAAGAAAACTGAAGAAAAGTCTTTTCAAGATCTTCTGTAAATGTCATTCTACAAAAATGCCTATTCTAACTGAGGAAAAAGATAGGACACCCTTGCCCCTAATAGCGAGTGTTACCTCCTTTGGCTGAAATAACTGCAGTGAGACGGTTCTTGTAGCCATCTACCAGTCTTCGACATCGGTCTGAGGAAATTTTACCCCACTCCTCAATGCAGAACTTTTTCAGCTGTGAGATGTTTGAGGAGTTTCTTGCACGTACAGCCCTTTTCAAGTCACCCCACAGCATCTCAATGGGATTCAAATCTGGACTTTGACTTGGCCATTCCAGGACTCTCCATTTCTTCTTTTTCAGCCAATCTTTGGTTGATTTACTAGTATGTTTTGGGTCATTGTCATGTTGCATGGTCCAGTTCCGCTTCAGCTTTAATTTTCTAACTGATGGTCTCACATGTTCTTCAAGCACCTTCTGATACACAGTAGAATTCATCGTGGATTTTATGATGGTGAGCTGACCAGGTCCTGCTGCAGCAAAGCAGCCCCAAACCATGACACTTCCACCTCCATGCTTCACAGTTGGTATGAGGTTCTTTTCTTGGAATGCTGTGTTTGGTTTACGCCAAACATGTCCTCTGCTGTTGTGTCCAAATAATTCAATTTTGGACTCATCTGTCCAAAGAACATTATTCCAGAAGTCCTGGTCTTTGTCAACTTTATCTCTGGCAAATGTCAGTCTGGCCTCGATGTTTCTCTTGGAAAGCAAAGGTTTCCTCCTTGCACACCTCCCATGCAAGTTAAACTTGTACAGTCTCTTTCTGATTGTAGAGGCATGTACTTCTACATCAACAGTAGCCAGAGCCTGCTGTAGTTCTCGAGATGACACTTTAGGGTTTTTGGAGACCTCTTTTAGCATCTTGCGGTCTGCTCTTGGGGTGAACTTGCTGGGGCGACCAGTCCTGGGCATGTTGGCAGTTGTTTTGAAAGCCCTCCACTTGTAGACTATCTTCCGGACAGTGGAATGGCTGATTTCAAAATCTTTTGAGATCTTTTTAAATCCCTTCCCAGACTCATAGGCTGCTACAATCTTTTTTCTGAAGTCCTCTGACAGCTCTTTTGCTCTCACCATGGTGCTCACTCTCACTTCAACAGTCAGGAGCACACCAAACTAAATGTCTGAGGTTTAAATAGGGCAAGCCTCATTCAACATGCAGAGTAACGATCTACTAATTATGTGCACCTGGTGTGATATACCTGTGTGAGATCTGAGCCAATTTAAGAGGGAATACATGTGAGGGTGTCCTATCTTTTTCCTCAGTTAGAATAGGCATTTTTGTAGAATGACATTTACAGAAGATCTTGAAAAGACTTTTCTTCAGTTTTCTTTGTTTAGTTGGATTACTTTAATCTCTCTGTATTGTTGAAACGGAGATGAAATAACCTTTTATTAAAAATGTTACAAAAAACCACATGCTTTCAAAGGGTGTCCTAATTTTTTCACATGACTGTATATATATATATATAAATATATATGTGTGTGTGTAAAAATAGGGAACTGGGGACAAATGAAGAGAAAGGAGGAGGACCTCCAATTACCACTCCATTCTAGTCTTAGTGGAGAGCTCATCTTCCATGCTGTTAGTGGTTGAAAGCCCTGTGATGATGCTCTTTGCAGTTCTTTTACTAGATGTACAGGATATGTGATGATGATGATGATGATGATGTCATCAAAGTTCCTAGCAGATGCTTCTATCTAAGCAGAGAGGTATATGAAAAAAAGGGATTTCAGCTCACCCACCGTCCTCCTTCGCCGTGCACAGATTCCGGACCAGGAATCAATCAAAACAGTAGAAAAAATCCAGCAGCAGACTCAGGATAAAATCCAATTTCTTTATTTCTTCATTATAAAATCCATAGGCTGACCAGACAGGCAAAGTCTATGCATTTTGACTGTATATCTTAATCATGATTGGTCATGATTAAGATGTACAGTCGAAACACATACACCTTGCCTGTCTAGTCAGCCTTTGGATTTATAATGAAGAAATAAAGAATTTGGCTTTTATCCGAGCCTGCTGCTGGATTTTTTCTACTGTTTTGATTGATTCCTAACCAGGGAAGTGCACCATGCTCTGTGCAATTGTCTTACTAGATGTACTGGAACTGTAATGCTGAAGATGATGTCATCACAGGTCCTGGCAGATGCTGCTATCTAACCTAGGAACTACACCATTCTTTGTGCAGTAACTTTACTACATGTTCAGGACCTGTGATGATATCATCACAGGTCCTTTAGCTTTCTCCACTGTTGGTAGGGATACTATACTGGAGCTGGAGGTAACAGAGTGTAATTAGGGAGCAGTCCTATCCTCCACTGCCGGCCCCTTTTCCCCAGGGGCCCCATAGCAGCTGTGTGGTCAGCCGGATACCAAGACACTGATTGGCGATATGCATATAGAAAATTTCTCAAATACTAATAATGCTCTGAAAAGTCCATCCATTCAGCCAGGTATACCATATTTTTACCCCAAATAACAAAGCGTTCATTAACATGATTGAGTAATATGATAAATGTTTTGCTGGTAACACTGTACTACAATTCAAAACTCTGCCCTCACACTAATGGGTGTGGGTTCAGCTGCCGCAAACCTGGTCTCAGGGCTTATGAACATGAATGTATTTTTTTGACCACATCCGATCCACATTTTTTGTGGGCCGGATACAGACCCATTCACTTCAGTGGAAACAGCACGGCCCCACAAAATAATAGAACATGTCCTATTCTTGTCCATTTTACGGACAAGGATAAGAAATTTCTATAGAGGGCAGGATGTTCTGTTCCACACAATGTGAAACACACACAATCTGTATCCGTGTTTTGTGGATGCGTAATTTGCGGACCGCAAAAATGGTTACGGTCATGTGCATGAGCCCTTAGTCTGTGGACACTTTTATGACCATTGCCTTATAGTCATTTGAATTGTAAAAACGTACACACATCCTCCTGCATTGTCTATACTGTGTTCCTCCAATGTAGCTGCCTCCACAAAAAACATTTTAAGATAAAAAAATGTATAGTTTTGTTTAAAAAGCAATACTCACTCAATTAATTCATAAAAGGATTGCATTCTGAGAATATAGGTGTAGCTTTGTTGCATCATAATATGTGCCAGTATTATTAATAGTGTACATAATCCCGATCTAATATCTAATAAAAGACACAAAAAATATAAAAACAAGATAATAACTTTAATCAACTCTTAGTTAAGATTTTTTTTATTTTAGATGCATTGAAGCAGATTGAAGAAAAGTTTATATGAACTCCTTCTGTAAGGGAATCCTAGTAACATCAGTAAATGGGTTGTCCAGGGGATGTCCTAGGTCATCAACATCTGATCGTGGAGGTTGGACTCCCGGATTCCCCCACTGATCAGACATTTGATAGGCTGCAGTACTCCTCTGAGTCCTGCTGCGTCCTCACAGCTTACCAAGCACAGCACGGTCAATTGGATAGCGGCTGTGCTTGGTACTGTGGCTCCGACCCATTCACTTGCATGGAACGGAGCTGCTATTAGGCTACTTGACCAATGGATGTGATATCACATGCCTAGGAATAGTCACTGGCACTCATTATGTGCTCCAGACTCTTCAAACAGCTGATCAACAGGGGTGCCAGGTGTCAGACCACCACTGATGAGATAGTGATGACCTATCCTGAGAATAGACCATTAATATAAAAATCTTGAATAACCCCTTTAATGATTTTACCAATTTCCCTTACTAGTGCTCAAATGCATTCAGGTCCAGGGCCGGACTGGCCTACCGGGATACCGGGAAATTTCCCGGTAGGCTGCTGGCCCTGGGGCCGCTTTAAGATATGCCTGCACTTTTTCGGCGGCCGGTGCCCCAAATCCGAAAGCTGTCATGTAGTGGTGGCCGGTGGGTGGAGCTGAGCAGGCCGGCTGGCCGGCCTCCGTGGGAGCGGCACTGCTCCCTCCCACCACCTGGTGTCGCTGTGAGCGGCAGCCCGTGATCCTCCTGGCCCGGCCTGGCTGGCTGTCCTGTGTGTGGCCGCCCCTCTCTTCCTGCAAGTGGCTCCCGCCGCCTCACCTCCAGATTCAATATGCTGGGCCCAGGCCGCAGACCGGAAGCAGAGCCCGACCCGATGTAAACAGCCCTGAGAGGACTTGAGGAGCCGCAAATACTGGGGGTAAGAAGGGGCCAGGCTGTGCAGGCTGTCAGGGTTATGTAGTGTATATTATTTACATACAGTCTTATAAATGATAAGACTGTATGTACACTAATATACACTACATAACCCTGACAGCCTGCACAGTCACATGTGAGCACAGCCCTGGCATCCAATACATATCACAGAGAGCTATACTGTGCATTATAAGCTATACTGCACAGTGTAGCTCTCTGCGACATGTATTGGATGCCAGGGCTGTGCCCACATGTGACTGTGCAGGCTGTCAGGGTTATGTAGTGTATACTATTAGTTTCCATACAGTCTCCAGATTACAGGAATCTCCAGGAGTGACATCGGCTGGGCAGATCCGCTTTAGGATCTGGGCTCCATGAGCACTCTGTGGCCCTCACATGCTTCTTTATACATCACAGCAAGGAGATTGGGGCAGTTGACAGCAGGGCTCTGGCTGGAGGTAGCACTTTGTGAAAGGGTGTCACACAGGTTGTCAGGGGCTGGGAGTGGAGAACATCTTGGTGTGTAACCAGGTGTCACTGTGCTGTACAAAGGATCTGCTGGGCATGGTGCCTCCACAGAGGGCAGAGAATCAGATTGACTGAGGAGAGCTTGTACTTTGGAGAAGAATATGTGGCTTCATGTGACAGAGCAGAGGAATCGCACAGAAGAGTGTGTGGATGATGATACGTCGTGTCTCCAGGAGCTCTGCCCCTGACATCTCAAAGTGACAGACACTGCTGGACCCCCCTGGCACCCTGCACACATTATAAATGCACAGTATAGCTTTCCCTGATATGTATTGGATGCCAGGGCCATGCCCACATGTGGCGAGTGGCGGTGCATTATACACAGCAGCCCGGTGTCCGGTATTCACACAAAGATGTGGTAGATGAATGCCCAGCCCTGGGGTCTCTCCAGCACGTTGCACAGGTAGTTATGCAGCCTCCGGTACTTCACGTTCCTCCGGCAGCTCTGGCTGCTGTTGTACGACAGCGGCTTCCCCAATAAGCTCATGCAAGCTCCCTGCTTCCCCCGGCGGCTCTCCTGCAAGCCCCCTCCCGGCCCCTACACTTTGGAGAAGAATATGTGGCTTCATGTGACAGAGCAGAGGAATTGCACAGAAGAGTGTGTGGATGAGGATACGTAGTGTCTCCAGGAGCTCTGCCGCTGACATCTCCAAGTGACAGACACTGCTGGACCCCCCTGGCAACCTGCACACAGAGCCTTCCTGTATGTATGGCTGGTGCCAACTTGTGATCAGATCTGACAGTCTGAAGCCAGGAAGCGCTGCCACCCTGTCCCCAGGTCTGCTCTGTGCATGCACCCGGAGCCCTCTGTGCCCACCAGTGGTGTATCTTGGTTTTGTGCTGCCCTAGGCGAGACTAAACTCGGGCACCTCCCCTAATATAAATTTGACCCACCCCTTCCTTGTTAAAAAATAATGTGCAGCTAGAGTTAGTACAGTATTAATCCCTCCCTAATTCTCCCCCTCTAACCACCCAACGGGCCCCAACCCCCTTACCCCATAAAACAATTAAGTAATAGATTTTTTGTGAATTACTGTAATTTAAGTACTTACAGTTTTTGAAGACAGCAGGCTCAGGGATCAGTGCATTGGTGGCCGGGGCCTGGCCTCAGTGTTCACGGTGACCGTGTGCAGGATCCGCTCTGCACTTGGAGGAGATAAGGCTCACTCTAGCGTTGCCGGCCCGTGACTCCACCTCCGTGTGACGTCACGACGGCAACGTGAGAACGCAAAAGGCAGGGGAGGTCGGGAGAAAGTCAGGAGGGGGAGGAAGTACGTTTTTCAACTCCTTCACTATGTGGCGCCGGCGATGCCGCTTGCATAATGAAGGATCGGACAAGGGGCAAAAAATATATTTAGCATATTGTGTAACTATCACTAAGCAAACAAAGCATTTTGCCGCCCCCTTTTCAAGTGCCGCCCTAGGCAAATGCCTTGTTTGCCTTGTGATAGATACACCCCTGGTGCCCACGCCAGTGATGCCATGTCCCGCAACCATAGTGGAGGTGATGTGGGAGGCTCTGGGCTCTGGATAAAAAGCAGCTCTGGAGTTAAAGGCAGGGGCAGGGACCGTTACTACGACATGAAAGATGTGGAGTTGGGTCGGGGCAACAGGGTGCTGTTGAACTTCAGTAGAGGGGACGGGCTGCTTCTCCTGGGCACCAGTGACACTGGCAGGGGCAGCGGTGTGGGACCGGGAGGGGGCTTGCAGGAGAGCCGCCGGGGGAAGCAGGGAGCTTGCATGAGCTTATTGGGGAAGCCGCTGTCGTACAACAGCAGCCAGAGCTGCCGGAGGAACGTGAAGTACCGGAGGCTGCATAACTACTTGTGTAAAGTGCTGGAGAGACCCCGGGGCTGGGCATTCATCTACCACATCTTTGTGTGAGTACCGGACACCGTGCTGCTGTGTATAATGCACCGCCACTCGCCACATGTGGGCATGGCCCTGGCATCCAATACATATCAGGGAAAGCTATACTGTGCATTTATAATGTGTGCAGGGTGCCAGGGGGGTCCAGCAGTGTCTGTCACTTGGGGATGTCAGGGGCAGAGCTCCTGGAGACACGACGTGTCCTCATCCACACACTCTTCTGTGCGATTCATCTTCTCTGTCACATGAAGCCACATATTCTTCTCCAAAGTACAAGCTCTCCTCAGTCAATCTGATTCCCTGCCCTCTGTGGAGGCACCATGCCCAGCAGATCCTTTGTACAGCACAGTGACACCTGGTTACACACCAAGATGTTCTCCACTCCCAGCCCCTGACAACCTGTGTGACAACCTTTCACAAAGTGCTACCTCCAGCCGGAGCCCTGCGGTCAACTGCCCGATCTCCTTGCTGTGATACATAAAGAAGCATGTGAGGGTTACAGAGTGCCCATGGAGCCCACATCCTAGAAGCGGATCTGCCCAGCCGATGCCACTCCTGGAGAGTCCCTTGCTGCTCTCTGTACAGGAGGGGACAGTGATCACACAGCTCTCTGCATCCAGCAGGCTGCTCAGCCTCCACACAGGCAGCTCCCAGCAGTCTACTGTGCCTTCCTACATAGAAGCCTGAAGGTCACTTCGAGGCAGCTGAAACTCCATGCATGATGGTCAGAGTGGCTGTGAGAAGCTTGGAGCCCACCACCTCCAGGCAGCTGCACTTCAACAACTTTTCCAGGAGAACCCAGCAACTCTGTGACAGCAGGAAGGGGGTGCCAGTCACTCACTTGTCCCTGTGCAGCCTGCAGCTCCAGTCCTTCTCCTGGTGCTGCTGCTGACATACATTCAAGGGGGACAGAAGGGGAAGGGGGGGAGGAAGAGGAGGACAGAGGGGGAAGGCCAGGTACTTACAGGAGGACTATATCTGAGTATAAATTAAAGGGGTTGTTCGGGTTCAGAGCTGAACCCGGACATCCCTCCATTTTCACCCAGGCAGGCCCTCTGACTTGAGCATCGGAGCAGTTCATGCTCCGATGCTCTCCTTTGCCCTGCGCTAAATCGCGCAGGGCAATGGCATTTTTTGAAGATCTGGTGACGTACCAGGGCGCTCCATGGGGCTGCCAGGAAGCCCAGTGACGTCACCGTCACTGATGGCCGGGATTTAGCGCTGCCCTAGCCAGTAAAACAGTAATATGAACAATGGGGTTCTACAAAAGAGCTATTGTGGGGCAAAGTTCATATTCGTGTTTACACACGTGTTTTAAAATGAATGCTTTCCCCTTTTATAAACAAGTAAATACTGACGCAACGCTGTGGGGCTGGGTGCAACTTTTTCCAGGGCTGGTTTTTATCCCCAGTCCGGCCCTGTTCAGGTCTAGGGTTTTAATGTGCAGGAAACTGATAATTTGAGTTCCCTATCACAGTACAGGATCATGCTGTCACACTGACAAGGAATTGAAATTATATTGGTGATACAGGTTTATTATTATTATTATTTAAACATTAGAAGACTGGAAAGGTTTTGTGTGAAAGAGAATATTCCATTCTTTATTTTTTTTCAATAAAAGCCTTACTGAGAATCACACATTCGCCTAAAGTATATATTATGCCATGTAAATTCACATTATGCCCCCAACAATTCCATACAGATTTCCTCTTCTGTCCTGTGCTAAACCTATAATACCGTTCATCCTAATCTCCCTTGTTCATGAAGAAAATGCCACAACTATATAAGCAAAATATAGCAAAACAGTCACTATAACATACATATTATGTTTCATAGATTGTACATTATTTTAGTATTTATAATGTCCACTTTACTATATGTTTATTCAAACACACAGTTAGCTGGCTTTTCTAATGATGATGAATTTTCAAAGTACTTATAAGTGCACGGACACCAGTCCCTGGTGTACATATGTCTCTCCTAAATGAACTCAGAATACAAATTATGTATTCCTAATGTAAATAATCCACCTACATAGTGTCTAAATATGAGCTGGAAGAGAAAAAATCTAATTGGGACAATATGTCATTCCACACTCATTCTTGCCAGGGCTTAGTTTACTTGGGAGAACATAGTTCCTCCCACTTCATGGCCCTTGTAGATTTACTCCAGAACAATGAATCTATTGTTTTACTAATTAAGTGTACATGTTTTACATATTTTATGCTTTTGGAATATTGTTTTACAATGTTCACACAACATGTTTCTGTTATCACTAAATACCTTACATCTGTACTGAAGACAAAAACAGGAGCAAATCAAGTATGTTAAGGATGGGTACATGTAAAAAAAAATGCTCTCTTATTTGGCTGAACCTAAGTGTAGACCTTAATACTCCGAGGGAAATACATAAAGCATGACTTGTCTGTGTGAGAGAACAAGACAGTGAAGAAATCAGTTTCATTTCATCAACAACAAGGCCTTCCATCTGTTTGTAATTTTCAATGATTATTGACACATCTGGATATCTGACTCTTTGAGCTGCAAATTGCTGTTGAAGCATTATTTTCCAAATCATTGTAGACCACCCACAAAATTGTACATCAAGAACTGTGAGAATTTGTGATAGTGTGCTCCAAGCACCACTGCAATTTGGCTTACATTGAATGCATTTGCTTTAATGTTAGGGTTGCTTTCTGTTATGTTTTTGACACCTGCTGGAAAAATAAAACAATAGGAAAAACTATAGGACTGAATTATAATAGTTGTTTTGGTACAATGGTAGGAAAATGTGAGTTCAGGAATGTGAAATGGGTACATTTTAGAAAGATTTCAAGGTATACAGTAACGCAATAAGTCAAAATACATAACTAGCTTCACTATATGTTCTGGGTGTACAGATTAAAGTCATAAACCATGAGCTAACCAAATGTTACAACTGCCACACACTCATGTCTCTGGTATTAAATCATTGCTGTACTTGAGGCCCCTATTCATCACATATTGGTATTGTGAATCTCTAACATCTCATCTCATGTAACACACCATTTGCATTATAGTATTAGATAACAGATGTTTCATTTATTTTTATTTAGCACGCAATAGACACAGGTGAATGCACAGGGTATAAGGGATGTTTTGTGCTGTTCATAGATTGGGCTGGGTTTACTCAGTTTTCATGCAGTTTTTGAAGCCAACCCCAGGAACATACAAATACAGGACACATCTGAAGAAAGGGGTGAGTCATATCTAGAAATTATTTCCCCAAAATTAATTTTGGGTCCAATGAATTGATGTCTCGAATGGATGAAATGGTCTGGCTGCCACTACTTGGGATGATGAAGATGGCCACACACATTAGATTAATATTGATGTAATCTGCCAATTTCATTATGACTAGCTGACCATCTAATACAAATTAGGTGTCCTTATTTCCCCCATCGGCAGATGTCAGCAGATGCTCGATCATTTTGTCCACAGGTAAGATAAGCCACCAACAGAGATGTCTGGCAGAGGCTTACTCACCTCTCTAAATTTAGAACACATACACTCTTGCAATTTAATAGGGGGCTCAGAGGTAATAGCTGTTATATGCTGATGCACAGGACAATCATCAGGAACAAAGTGTTCCCTGGTTGTACATGCAGCGATTACCACCACTATGATTGTGGTCCCCATACAGATTTATTGTTTGTCGGCAGCAGATTCCTGTTTACATAGGGCGATGTGCTGATGACAAATGATGGCTTTATTTACCGCATCAACAGTGCATCACCCAAAAAACAAGTCATTTGCTTGTTTGTCAGGTGATCAGCCCCACATTTTTCATAGGGCAAGTATCATGAATGAGCTGTCATACAAACACTCATTACTGGTAACTGGTCCAATAATCTGCCCATGTAAGTGGGCATTTAGAATTTTAATGATAACTGGTTAATTATTGAGGTCAATGGGACCTGTATAAATCTCTCTTCAGTAAGATCTCCCTATTGGTGGCTGCAAGAAGCCAAAAATGTATCATACAACTGTATGGCTGTGGAAGGGATTTGGAGCTGTTTAACATAAAAATAGAGGTCTAGCCAACAATTTCAGATGCTTTCACAACTGGTTGATCATCAGACCTCAGATGAGACATAACATAAATAAACAAACTCACCTCTCCTGCTCCAGGTGGCGCCACCACTCGTGAGATCCAGTGAGCTATTCCTGTACTCACTGCTCCCTGGTCTTCTGCGAGCACCGTTCTGCACTGTAACCTGAATTTGCACAGTATCAGGTCATAGTGTGCACTATATTCTGACACTATATGAGGTCAGGACACAGTAAAGCAGGTGCCAGGGAGTGTTGAGTACTGCCAGTACCAGGAGCACTACACTAACCGCTGCTGGGTCCTACTAAGTACTCATGACTAATGAGTGGTTCCATAATAGAGCGAAAAATACAGTAAAAGTTATAGGAGGACTCACTCTGATGGCCTACATTATATGACATGAATTTAGCAACAGTGTGATTGACAGCTAAATCTGATTTTTATTTAAAGCTTTTTCCGTGCAATGTACAGATGCTATCCAGTTGTAAGGTGGTCCCTAGAATCAACAGTGAGTGACAACCTACAAATAAGCCTATTAATCGAAAATACTTTATCTGACTTTTAACATTAAACACATCAAGAAAAAACTGTTTGCTTAAAAGGAGTGGTCAAAGCTGTCAAAATTGGTGAGGAATAGGCATTGAGGATGACATTTATAGCTGCAGACAAAGGTGAGTACATAAATTTGTGAATTCTTAACACACCCAAGAATCAATTTGTTCACAGTAATACCATGAAGATTTCTTCTCAGACCTTTTGTCAGATCTCACCAACAATGAATTTCCTTCTAGACTAGTATGACATAGATGCCAATGGCTGATGAGTCAGATGGCTTTAGGCAGTGCTTAATACACCTGTGCTCCTGGCAGATCAAAAACATGATGAGACTTGGAGACTGTCTTGAGGCCCACTCTCACTAATCACTGCTTTATATGTTCATGCGTGATATTAGTGTATTTTTTTATTTTTTTACAGTGAATGACAACGAACATTGACTTAAAACTGAAGATCAAGTATTTCACATTTACTTATCAAGCCACATAGATACTGAGTGAAATGACACATCTGTAAGATCTACATATGCTGACGTTATATCAGTGATGGTACGATGAGTCATTATCATCCACAGCATTAGAAACAAAAACATAAGTACATTGAGCAATAATACAAAATGTAGATTCAATAATACTGGATTATGGAATCTGTACAGTGGCACATGTAATCCATGTGCTCCAGGTGCCTTCAGACAGTGTCATAATACAGAGCTATGCTCTACTAGAATCTAGGGTAGAACATTTCTACAATACATTCCCCGATGGAACTTGGCACAATTTTATTTTGTTGGTTTCATACAGAATACAACATGATTAAACCTATGTATTCCTCTGTGCATCTATTAATACTCTGAGGTTGTATGGGACTGTAATACAGTAGTGCACATGAGCCTTAAAACTGTCTTTGGTTTTTGCAGTGATTCCATGTGTTCGATGCTCCACAGGGTAAGTGATCATTGGTGGTCTGAGTGCTGGAACCCTACAGATCATGAGAATGAAGATCCTGTGTCCCTCAATTAACTTAGCACAGTGAGCACAGTGCTTGGCTATCTCTGGCAGTCCCATAGAGTTTGGATTTAGCAGCAGCTTGCATGCTTGATTGCAGCTCTTTTAAAATGGGGGAAAAAGACTTGCATTGTCATGATTGTGGGAATCCAAACTGTCAGACCCCCAGCTATCAGACACATATCACCTATCCCATGGATAAGCTATAATTTTGGAAAAATTAGAATTGCTGGCAGAAAGGCGGTGTTGCCAAATATCATGGCACCAAAGAATAATAGCAATCAATGTGTTTATTAACAGGAACAACGCGTTTCAGGGCTGAAATTTAACAATATGAAATAATTATTGAACCTGATGAAAGGGCCCATTCGGCCTTAAAATGCATTGTTCCTGCTAATAAACACATTGATTTCTATTATCCTCTGGTGCCACTATATTTGGCAGCACTACCTTTCTTCTATCAATTCGCACCACTGTATCAGGCCCAGCCTTGGGACCGGCCTGCAATAGTGTTGTGCCTCTTCCACAATGCATAAAGTTGAGCATTCAGTTGCCATCTGATGCACACACCTACCTACAATTCTACTCATTGCTCTTCTCTCTTGTTTGCATTCTGTGAGAATTCCAGTCAAATATTATTCGGTAAACTGAATATTTATGATTTAGGATTGTCTTGCTGCAGGACCTACCCTTCTTTGTGCATGGGTTCTTGGACAGATAACCGTATCTTGTCCTAGACAGATATCCTAACCGTCTCCTGTAAAATTTGCTTTAGCAATCAACAATTCATAGTTTTTTCTATAAATACAATCCTTGACTTTTGGCAGTAGAAGAGCCTCAAATCCTGATAATGACATCATAGCTTAGTACCAAAGCAGGTGAATAGCACTGAAGAAGGATACCCTTCCATCAACAAAGTAAATGGTGTAGAGCTGGAATACCAAGTGCTGCTATATATACCAATACTTTGCAGTGCCTGAAAATAAATTTGTTCTGCTGAAAGGTTAGCAGTCCCTTCCTGACCACACATTGATGACCTATCAGAAGGATGGGCCAATAATGTATTTTCCTGAAAATCTCTTAAATATTTATAAAACATTATTTGTTCAATCCATTTTTGCTTGGCACTTGAGATACCCACATTATAATTGGAAAAGTGACATCCGTTTCCTTCACAACAAGTTGTCCAGTTTCTCATTAATTGATCTTAGTCAGTTCCAGACATTGCAAGGACATTCCTGAACATTCTTGCAGAGATGGCAGCTGCACAGAGATCTTCCAGGAGAAGACAGAAGTGTTTTTATTGCCCAGTTGCTAGTGAATGCTGGCGCAGGGGCGGACTGGAAGCTTAAAGTGGCTAAATTCAGGTCCGAATTGACAGAAGACAGGGCAACACAAGTAGGCAGAGACAACCCACCTCAACAGAACCAAATACTACAGTGCAACACAAAATACTGTCCCCCCTCCACTGTAGTGTTCAACTGTATAACTGTCCTGAGGACGACGATACAGTTCAATACAACAGGGCACCTGCAGCCACTGGCCGGCCACATAACCACCTGATGTCTTTAATTACTATTGAGAACATCAGATTGTCAGGTATTTATCTGGCACCGATGAGGAGGGCTCAGGTAGCCCCCTGGGAATTGTCCCACTAGGAAATTTTCCTGTAGGGACTATGACTAGTCTGCCCCTGGTGCTGTGCATACAGATCAGGCAGTGACAATGTCGTTTCCTGTTCCAGCCTTAGCAATCTGGTGATCGCCGAATCCCGGGTAACTGCACGAGCTGCTAGATCTTAGCAGACCCAGATCAGCTCTGCAGTGCATATCAGGAGGCTGCATTTCCCCTATAATTGGGGCTAATAAATGCTAGTTACAGATAAAATAGCAATAAAAAATGTAATGTTAAAATGCCCCCCAGATAGTGTCCCCTTTCTGTTACAGTCATTTTGATTTAGAGGATATATAGGTTACAGTGGATGGGGTGAGGTGGGGCTAGGAGCTGTGGAGTGGGCAAGTGGTGGCTTTAATAATAATGTTTTGTATGACCTTATGAAGGCACAACGTTTTAAAAAATAAAGAGAAAAGAAAATAAATCGTAATAAAAATTATTATTAGAGCCACCACTAGCCCACACCATCCACTGTATCCTATATATCCTCTATATAAAAATGACTGTAACAGAAAAGGGACAGTATTAGAAAACATAAAAAAAGTGAAATGCTGAGTATTTTTCATTTTGTAGCATTTTCCCAGGTATAAAAAATAACAAAAAATACTGTACTAAAAATGACATAAAAATAAAGTCAGATATATCACTGAAAACATAATAATAGTTATTTATATAACTGGATGAAAAAATAGTTATGATCTTCAAAGTCCCCTGTAATAAAAAAAAAAAATAATCTGTCTGGTCAGGAAGGGGGGTGAACAGCCCGGCCTTGAAATGGCTAAAGGGAAAAAGAAATTTCATCCCATAGAAAGGAAACCAAAGTACCAAATAACAAAGCTAATAAGAAAGATATTATTGCAGCTGTATTTATTTCCTTATTGCATATCTGATGAATAAAGTCGTATATCAGTTTTCTAATTTCATTCTGAATGTCTGGACAACACAGCAAGCCAGTGAAAACCTGTGCTTACAAATTGTGCTGCTTTTTGAGTTTCTAGAAGCCTTGTGTCTCCTGTTTGTAGCATTGAGCTACTGCATTTGTTTATACAGAAATCAAATGAATTAGGCCTCTTGCACACAAACGTTTTTTTTTTCCTTTTACGTTCTGTTTATTTTGCGTTCCGTATACAGACCGTATACGTAACCGTTCATTTCAATGGATCCACAAAAGAAACTGAAGGTACTCCATATGCCTTCCATTTCCGTATTTACATTTTTCCGTTCCGTTCAAAGATAGAACATGTGCTATTATTGTCCGCATAAGGGACAAGGATAGTATTGTTCTATCAGGGGCCAGCTGTTCCGTTCCACAAAAAACGGAATGCACACGGACGTCATCTGCATTTTTTGAGGATTATTTTTTTTGCCGACCGCAAAATACTGAAAAAGCCATACGGTCATGTGCAAGAGGCCTTAGTCCCAGTTGTGTTTATACCTTGTATTCTTTCTGGACCCAGCTCCCCTAAGGGGTTATATATCAACAGCATTGCTAAGCACACTGTGGAGAATGAATAGCCCCCGGACCATTAGGAGGGGGACCCATGGCAGAATTGGCATTAAGCCAGATTTGAACTTTATTTGACCCTAGGTGGTTAGGGTAGGAGGGCAGAGAAAGGTAGATTTGGGCGGGAGAGTTTCCCGCTGTTATGGTTAAGGTTTCTGGGCTGATGTGTTTTGCCCAGCAACCTAATTTGATTGGTTCTCAGGTGGGCCTGTGAATGATCTCGGGCTAGGGCAGTGTTTTGGGGGGCCCCCGGAGATAGGGCTCTGATTGGTTGTAAGAGTCCTCTGGAAGTGAATAAGAGGGCGAGAGACACAGGCTGTGGTGCCTTTTTTAAGTGACCTGTGGCTGTCAAGCGGACCGTTTGTGCCCAGCTGTTCCTGCTTACCTTATGGAATCCCTGATTGAAGAATTGGCGAGCCGTGCTGTGGAGGATGGAGCTCCTGCCTGGATTGGGGAGTGTCTTCTTCGCCTGAGACATCCGGAGCCGGTTTCGTCCGGGACGTCTGCTTCCTTTCCATCTTCTCTGCGGTCACCGGTTCCTGATGGTGTTTCAGCTGTGGACGGGATGGAGCTTCAGGAGTCGGCGCGCGTTGAAGATTCGTCTGGAGCTGGTGCGGTCCGGGATTCACGTCTGAGGAGGAGCCGGCGTGCGAACAGAAGATTTTCTCCCTCTCTGTCTGCGCAGTCGCGGGCAAGATCTCGCGGGACCGGGAGTTCGGTGGATGGCATCGCGAGGGGACGCCGCGATTTGACGTCATCAAGTATGCGCCTTCCGGTTGTTTCCGGAAATGGTTCGGCTCCCCCCTGGGGGCTCGTGGCATTGAGTCCCAGGGTGCGGAGGGGCCTGGGACGGGAGTCGCGGATAGTCAACCATCCTTTGGCTGGGCTGGTGGTGCGGCTGGAGGAACCCCTGGAACCAGCGCGCAGATGGCGGCATCATCCCTACCTGGACCGGGTCAGCAGTCGGGTGAGTGGCTGGGGCAACTTGCTCCAGTTATTTCATCTTTATCACTAGTGTTATCTTCTTTACAGGGGTTGGTAGCTAGACCCCCTCAGCTTCAAGCCCCTCCCTCCCCTGCTGCAGCTGGTAGTTTGTTAGGTAATGTTTCTTCTGCCTGGCTACCGGCTGACGGCTTGGGACTGGGAGAGGGGGATAGCTTAATAGAGCCTCTGTCTGTGCCTGTGCTGTCACGTGCCAAAGGTATAGCAGAGGGATGTTTTAGGGAGGTTATGCCTTGTTCTATTTCTCCATTAGGATTTCATCTATCTTCAGCGATTAGGGAGAAGATCTGGAATGGGACTTTATTGATATTTTGTCCCTCCTCTCTGCCTCTAAGGATTTTATTGTTAGAATGGAGCGCAGAGATGAAGCGTCCCATTCCTAGATCTTTCCACAATTGGCTTCAAGCATTCTGTATTTTTGCCAGTATCTAGTGCTATAGCTCAGTGGTAAGACAGTTGCTTTGCATGTAGTGTTCATGGGTTCAAAACCTGTTTCAGGCTTTGGATTCGGCATGTTCTGAGGTTTTAGGTGAATTTTTTTATGTCTGTTCTGAGTTTGGGGTTCCATTAGCTATTGAAAAAACTGTCTATCCGTCTTGTTGTGTTGAATATTTGGGTATCGTTATAGATTCAGGGATTGGGGAAGTGAGGTTGCCAATGGAAAAGGTGCAGAAAGTGGCTGTTTTGATTAAAGGATTTTAGTTTCGTCATTCGGTTACTGTGAAGGAAGTGCAGTCGTTGTTAGGTTTGCTGACATTTTGTTGTAGGGTAATGCCCATGGGTCGGGTTTTTTGTAGGCAGCTGTCTCAGAGGATTGCAGGTATTAAGAATCCTAGTTTTCATGTAGCATTGGATAATGATGCTAAGGATGATTGGGGCATTTTGGGAAGGGCATTGGTGTTCAGAGGTTTGGCATGAGTCCTGGGTGCGGAATGGTGTTTTGAAGCATTTAGTTTTACTTGAACTTTTTCCAGTTGTTGTTGCGTTGGTGTTATGGGGTAGTTTCTTTAGGAATAAGCGCATTAGGCTGCATACGGATAATAAAGGTGTGATGTTTGCGTTTAATTGTCTATCATCTAAGAATCCGTTAGTAGTTAAGCTTTTGAGACATTTAGTGCTTATCTGTTTGCGTTGGAATATTTGGATAAAAGCTGTGCATATCCCTGGCATTAATAATGAAATTGCTGATGCGTTATCCCGTTCACAGATGCAGCGGTTCTTCAGCTTGGTTCCGTTGGCAGATGCGTTAGGGAGTCCCTGTCCGGAGCACTTATGGGGGCTGATTTGGCGGTAGTTATGGAGCTGTTAAGCCGTTCGGTGGCAGGAACGACTTGGAGAAGTTATTTGTCATCATGGCTGAGGTGGGAGCGTTTCATGAATGGTAGGTCATGGTCGCCGTTGGGGGTCAATGATGCTGTAGCTGTGTCTTTTTGCCTGAGCCTGTTTGAAGAGAAATTGGCTTACACGTCGGTCTGCAGGGTTTTAGCGGGAGTTTTTTAGCGTTTTTTCTTAGAGCATGTGGGCATAAGGCTTTGTCTGAAGTTTTCTTGGTGCGGCAGTTGTTGAAGGGGTATAAGGCTAGAGGTTGTTTGCAGGATGGGAGGTGTCTTATTACGCCAGAGATATTATTGAGGTTATGCGGTGCAACTAAGTCACTTTGTTTTGATGATTTTGAATCTGTTCTGTTTAGGACGGCATTTGTTGTAATGTTCTTTGCAGCTTTGCGGATTGGCGAATTGCTACCCAGGTCAAGGTATAGTGGAGGAGGTTTGTCGCTGAAGAATGTAGTGATGTAGTGGTGATTCGTTGCTATTGATTTTTATTAGTAGATCAAAAACCGATCAGAAGGGTAGGGGTTGCAGGTTGAGGATTGGGGCAATTCGGGAGAAAGACATATGTCTGGTAGAAGCTGTAAAGTGCTATTTGGCGTGTCGGCCTGAGGGGGCGGATGCATTCTTTTTTGTGCATCAAGATTTGTCGCCGCTGTCGCAATTTCAATTTAGAGCAGTTTTGTCAAAATGTTTGAAAGTGCTGCAGTTGAATGGTAGGTATTTTTCTTCACATTCTTTTCGCATTGGAGCAGCAACTTCGGCGGCACAGACGGGTTTAGATGAATCGGTGATACAACGAATTGGGAGGTGGTCTTCTAATCGTTATCAATTGTATGTTAGACCACATTTATTAATTGATTAATTTTACTTTAGTTTCAGGTTGTTCAGTTTGGATTCTGGGCCACTCCTTTGTGCACTGGGCGAGTAGGAGGGCTGCAGAGCGTTGTTACGGACTTAATTTGTCGCTGCACGAAGAGGCCGTCAAGCTGCACTGGAGCGGTGTGCGTCGTCTTCACTGGTCAGGTTTGTTGGATTTAGTGCTGCATTTGCATGATATTCTTCCCCCGCCAGATATTTTGATAATTCATTTAGGAGGGAATGACATCGGCAGCGAGGATACGATGCATCTTATCTTCCGGATGAAGAAATCTATGATGGAGCTCAGAAGATTTTTCCCTTTCACTAAGTTAATTTTTTCAGTGATTATTCCAAGGCGGTGTTGGATGTTATCTGCGGGGCAGCGGTAAAAGGACAAGGTGCGGAAGAGAATAAATAGGGTTATGGCCAGGTTTATGCCATCAGTTGGGTGGTTTGCTTTTAGACATGTGGATCTTGAGAGTGGAGAGGCTGGTCTGTTTTTTCGGGATGGCGTTCATTTGTCAGACATTGGGTATGATATTTTTAATTTAAAACTACAGGCTATGGTTGAAGTAGCTGTGGGTGGGATGGGGCCCATGCCACTTCTGTGAAGTGGCTTAGGGCCTGTTGGGTGGTGAGGATAGTCGTCCCCGATATGGGGATGGACTTGCTTATGTGTACATTTGATATTGTACTGCTGAAGTTAAGTCTGAGTCTATGACTGGACTTTGTTATGATTATGTTTCAAGTTATAATGTTATTTATTAAGTTAATAAACAGGCCATGGCTTTAACTCCACTCTCTATTTATGTTTATTATTTTAAAAAATAATTAAATAGATAAATAAGAAACAGTTTAGGTATGGGTGGTTTTTGGTGTAAATGCTATGGGCGATCTATATGGCATATTCTGCCATGTATTACCAAACACTGCTGGTGTACAATGCACCAGAAGTAAAAGAGGTAATCATTCTGGAGCATCTATCTATGCCAACAATGAGGTGTAATGGGCGGCAGTTTTCAGGCAGACATATCGTAAATGTGTCAGACCACCAGCGACCTGCATCTCCCTGCCCATGACCTGTCCACTTTTTGTATAAATAGTTACGGCAGCAGAGAGCAGAAATTTTGCCACAAAACGCCACTTCCACCAAAATTTGGAGTTTTTGTATGCCACAAAATCTGCTTGGTCGATTCCCTCCATTAACTATACTACCCCAATTTTTGAATATAGTTAGGAAAATGTCCTAGGACACTTCATAAATCTTTTGAAGCTTTAATAGGAGGAAACCTCATCACCTGTTTTTAAAGGGAATGTGTCAACAATACTTTTTTCCTGCCAGTTAAAACCAGAAAGTGACACATATCCTTTTTTCTAATTTGTTTTTATTTTCAGACTGCAGTTTATTTATTCTATTCTTTCCTGAACATGATTATGGAGGCAGACAGTCTGCCTGAACTGTCGTTAATAGCATTTAGAGATATGCTTTACAGCAACTACATAGGCCATAGACACAATGGTCAGAAGGGGACCTAACTGACTTTTATAGGAGAGTTTTCTAGGCATGTTCTGTGACCTGTGCAGAGGTCAGGAGGGAGTAGATAAGCTGTGATATCATCTATTGTGAATGGTGAATCCTGTATTATCTATATATAGGTGATATCTGTCATTGTAATCTTGGGGTATTGGTATTAAGCGAGATAGCACAACGTACTCTGCCTGATTATATAATAAGCACGCTTTACATCAGTATAAATAACGAAGCATATCACAGTAATTGAATGAGATTGAACATCTAATAATAATTTGGAATAACACCAGTAGTGTGCCATATATGAATGAACTTGATATACCGCACCATATGAAATTAACCTAATCCCAATTTGTGTGAGCTCCGCAATTGAAATTATAAGAGGGGCCGTGATATAATAATCTGCAATCATCAATTTATGTTATCTTTGCATTTTAAATATTTTTGATACATTTCTTTTATATAATATGAATTGTTCTTAATTTGATAATGAATCGTGTATTGATTACTTAAGAGCCGGCCATTGATTTGAATAATATGTCATTGAAATCTTGCGTGTAATTATAAGATAATTGCAATAAAGTGATCTGTACAGACCAAGAAGTGGCGCCTATTATTAGGCTTAGGGGCCATTGTGAAAACTCTTGGATCTTAACATTTTTTTTAAATATAGATAGTGTCATGGAAATTCAAAAATTAAAAACATCACCCAAAATTCTTATAAAGTAGGTTTAACATAAAAACTTGAATTAAAGAATAGGTCATTTTCCGATGACACATTGCCCTTTAAGTGGGCAATATGTAATGAGGAACATGTTAACAAAACTGCCATATTTTCTTACATGCTCTGTTCACATCACTGTAGGGATATAGACAATTGAGGAATTAGTTTTTTGTAAAAAAGGGAAATAGCATACTGTATGTACCATATACTGCAAAAACAGAATTCAAGTGTGCAGGTGGCTTAATCATGTTCCGAAATCAGTGTATATTTTGTTTGGACTTGCCGAGATTTAAACAGTGTGGGGACCAAAAGATGGAGACGGTGAAGGCAGCAAGGTCTGGAGTGACGTGGAGCAGGAAAGTATGAATTTTCACCATTTCACAATAAGCGATTGTCAGAGCTTGTTTATTCTTTCCTTCTACAATGACCTCTGCACAGGTCACAGAGCATGCCCAGAAAACTCTCCCATAGAAGTCACTGAGATCAGCTCCTGACCATTGTGTCTATGGACCATGGGGTTGCCATAAAGTAATTTTCTTAATGCTTTCTAAATGCTGTTAAGAACAGCTCAGGCAAGATGGCCGCCTCCATAATCATGTTCAGAAAATAAAATAAAAAAAACTACAATCAGAAAATAAAAACAGATTAGAAGAAAAAGACATGTGTTGCCATCTGGTTTTAACTGACAGATAACATTTTTGGTGACACATTTCCTTTAAAAATCATTATAACCGTAAACTCCTTTAATATCTCTACATGAAATTGGAGGCATCCAGCAATACAGAAGTCTAATGATCCCCTTTAATGGCTCCATACAACTTACATTCATGTCTGTAAGCCATCCATGGAAAAGTTTAATGCCCATACACTGAGCCATATTTTACTATAATATCAATCCATCGTTACATAATCACACAACCTATTACACTGAACTGCTTTCAACTTTCACATTTGGTGTTATTACGAGTTCAAATAAACTGTGATTGGGCCCCATTTGTATGTTATTGTAGAAGCATACAGCATGTTATGGAGAGAAACAACATGGATGGGAATGGAAAAGTCAGAGTAATCACTGGTTGCAATACCAAACAGCCTAGTGCATGCTGTACGAGTATGCTTTTATCTGCCGGGTTACATCCATAAATCAAACAAATCTGATGATGTTTCTACATTATGCCTATGTTATCTTTGCTCTTCAGTGTTTATTTTCCTAAAGAAAAATATATACTTGTCTGTGTAACTGTCCTGACATCTTCCTTTCTGGTTTTAATTTAAATGGAGGAAGGTTCACATTTAAAACTGCAGGGAAAAGTGTAATGCTTGCAGCAAGATATGTAAGAAAACAAAATCCCTGTTGTTGTAGATGAAGAGATCTATTATACGTGAACAAAAAGCAAGTGCTTCATATTTCATCAAAGTATTTCAAAGACAATCGGCTCTAGTGTCAAGCAATTAATCATGTTCTGAACTGTTCTGTAGGCTCCTGCTACTACTGTGTTTATGAGAATACACGGGAAAACATTTATACTCCAAACTACAGAGATTTTCCCATGCTAGACATGTATGGCATATCCACGGGATGAACCATACATAGCTGCTACTAACTCCCATGGACTTCGCTGTAGAGTGCCATATGGCCGCTAGAGATGGCCAAATCAATTCTACACAAATCAAATTTGTTAGGAGTTTTCACAAATCTGAAACTTTTGTCATTTCTCCTGCACAATTTGCACATTACAGCCACCATTCACAGTCACCTACCACTGAAAAGGGATCATTTTTGGACTGTTTTTTAATTAAAAAAATCCAACAGTGTATTATTAAATAGTCTATTTGTTACCACTGACTACCATCCATTTACGCATAGCCATTGTGTCACTTTGACATTACTCATGATGTCTTAGTGCCAAAGGGCTTGAAAGTGGTTGGATACAGTCCTTGAAGACCTCCAAGTATCATCTATGACTTTTCAGGGCAATAAACAAATTTATTCAGACTGAATTGAATCTGATGGCTGATTAGAACAAATTGAACTCGAAACTAATTTTGGGAAATTTGTTTCTCTCTAGTGGCCACCTGTGAAATCCCTTTCAGCCTGCATGCGTCTCCCACCAGCCACCTCTCCTGGAGAATAATGTGTGTGAGGGGAACCCCTGTTCTCCTGATAGCTGTGGGTGGCATCTGTCACATAATCAGTATAGTCGCCTGATTTTGTAGTAATGTGTAAATAATAATTCTGGTGTATTACCATGCATGAAGAATAAGATCTTTTGTACAAAGAGCTTGAAGGGGTTATGCCATGATTGATGTAAAAAAATAGACATCATATAGGACATGATAATACCTTTCTAACAAAGCTAGAACCAGCCCTGTACCTCACATGGGTCCAGAGATCTTCACATTTACTGCTCCAATTGCTCTGCTAGATCACCTACAGCCTAGCAGGTGAGGGAGTGTGTCCTTTCTGCAGCTCTCTGCTTGTAATTGCCACAGCTTTTAACAGAACACATGGCTGGTGGTCGTTGAAGATTTAAACTGAGCATGTTCGACCAGCTCTGTGAGACGGACTAAAAAGAAGGAAAAGATCAAACAGCAGGTGGCGCCATACAGATACATTTTATTGAATAGCTCACTTGCTTGTCTGCGGACCGCATGCGGAGGAATTGCTCCCCCGGTTATAGACACGCCACAGTGTCTGGGTTTGGAGCATTTTCACCCGTTTAGGCCAGTTTATTGTCTTTATGTGTATGGAATGTGCCACTAACATTCTTTTGCACCTGGTAGCTTCTGTGTCACATGGTCTGTTGTGGGTGACGGCTCACAGCTTTATCCTACCTCACAGTGCATTGGTGATACCACTATGGAGGCATGTGAGAGTCTGGCTGTGAGTTGGTTTCTAGCACTGATTCAGACCCTGTTCACACACCACGGGCAGTTGAGTGGTAGGACCCCATGTGTGCTGAGACATCGTGACGTTGTGCATGAGGGGCTCTGATATGTTCCTAACTGGAAGATATTAGCAAAGTTCTCAGCTTTTAACATCGGCCTGAGGAATTAGCTAGTATTGTCAGTTACGTATCATTTTGGTGCATTTTTTGCAGTGATGTTTGTATGTATATTTTTTCATCTGCACAATGTATCATTTTGTGTAAAGATGTTCTTGTGGTGCATGCGGTCCGCCCCGGCATCCTCCATTGTACGCATTTTTTGCTGGCGATTGCTTTTGTCTGCGGACCGCATGCGGAGGAATTGCTCCCCCGGTTATAGACACGCTACAGTGTCTGGGTTTGGAGCATTTCCACCCATTTAGGACATTTTTAATTACATGCAATTACAAACGTATTCAGATCCAGGCGCTAGTTTGATCATGTAGGATATGTTCCGTGACACATCCCCTTTAAGTGAAGATCTAATTTGATCATCTATTAAGACGTATTAGAGGATGTCATAAATGTGTGAAAAAGCAAATCTGAGCATCATGATCTCTTTTTCTGACTATGTTAATCTACTTTTTCCCATGGAAATGGAAGGGAATGTAATGTGCCTGTTGGAAAATTATCAAAGTTGAATATTTGGCGTACCTTCAACAGAGGCAGAACATTAGACCACACGGGGCCCTGTGCTGAAATCCCTCTTCTGTTCCCAGCATGAAAGCACAGCATTTTCATTCAGCTGCCACTAGGGAAATCTCAGTGCAAAGAGATTATTACAGCTTGCATTGCACTCAAAGGCAACTGGATACATTTCTATGTCTTGAGCTCCCCCTAGTGGCAGTCAATTTAGGATGACTTTTATAAAAAATTAATAATAATTCCCCTAAAAAAAAAAGCATCAATTTATTATAAATCTGTGGTGTTGCGCTTTGCGATCTGCATTGTAAGTGATTGACACACAAGTACTGGTAAACTGGGACCCATAGTTTTGCTATGGGGCCCTATGAGATCTGTGAGTGCTTCTGCACTAATATGGAATCCAACAGATAAAATATAGCAGTATCCATGACAGGTCATATTATGGTGGCACAGCTGTCTATCCTAGAACATTGCTGCTGTGCACCATTCCTAATGACCATACTACATATATGTACGTGGTAAAAAAAACTGGTCTCAACTGATTTCCATCATTCAAGTCAGATGTCCAGTTCTAAAGACAGACACCTCTGTGGTAAAAAGGAAATCGGACAAATGATTCTTGAAGGAGCCAATAGGACAGTGTGCCACCAGTTTTCCTTCGACAAGGGAACTAAAGATACTTTCACACTTGCATCCGGCAAAGGATTTCAATACCGGAATTAAATGGGTCCATTAAGATTTTGCACATCAGGATGGATCAGTTCCGTTAGGATGCGGATGTGTGAAATCAAAACAGAAAAAAAACGGATCCTTCACTAAATACATTAAATGTTAATAGGTGACAGATTAGTTTTTTTAGGCTCCATTAAAAAAAAAGATCGGTCACCATTGACTTACATGGTTTTCAGTGCCGGATCAGTTTTTTTCCATTTTTATGACCGGACACAGGTCACAAAACGGAATGCTGCCAGAATGGAAGACCTCCTGATGCATCCTGAACAGATCTCTTTCCATTCAGAATGCATGAGGACTAAATGGAAAAGTTTTTTTCCGGTATTGAGATCCTCTGCCCGATCTCAATACCGGAAAAAAACCAACAACACAAGTGTGAATGTAGCCTAAGCCTGATTAACCATTTCAGAGTAGGTTGCTGACTGCTTCAGTTATATTACAGGCTGAAGAGTTCATTGTATTTTTTAATGTTGGCATTAACATTACACCAATCTCTGAAGAGAAGTTTAGAGATTGGTGTACAGCTGGCATGTATGTGGACAGATGGACATATAAAATCTCATTAAGGCTACTTTCACACTGGCGTTTCTGGGTCCGCTTGTGAGATCCGTTTCAGGGCTCTCACAAGCGGCTCAAAACGGATCAGTTTAGCCCCAATGCATTCTGAATAGATAAGGATCCGTTCAGAATGCATCATTTTGGCTGCGTTTGGCCTCCATTGCATTTTTTAGACGGTCACTAAAACGCAGTTTGCAGCAATTTGATGTCCGTCTGACTATGCGGAGCCTAACGGATCCGCCCTGACTTAGAATGTAAGTCAATAGGGACGGATCCGTTTTTCACTGGCACAATATGGTGCAATTGAAAATGGATCCGTCCCCCATTGACTTTTAATGTAAGTCAAGACGAATCCGTTTTGACTTACACTTTTTTTTAAATGCAAACGGATCCGTTATTAACGGATACAAGCGTTTGCATTATCGGTCCGGATCCGTCTGTGCAGATACAAGACGGATCCGCACCAAACGCGAGTGTGAAAGTAGCCTTAGAAAACAGTCTTTTGACTTCTGTAGGAGGTGTTGTGAGCATGCTGTGTGTCATATACAGAAATCACTGTGCAGAGATGGGAATAAAAGTTGACCTGTCTCCATCGCCTACCATCAATGGCGAGATCCTGTGTTATCGGCCTACAGTGCTATAACTGAAGTGTTTCCTTTCATTGCAATCCTGAGCTATGATGATAATGAAGAAGCTACCTACCCTAAACCCCAGTATACACAGCACAAGCTGAAAAGTGATGCCTACAAAATAGGAAGTGGTAGCGTACTGTGAGTGCTTAGTGTAAGGGCCAGCTGTCACGAGGGTGTCAAGAGCCACGTCTGACTCCGTTATACCCGGGGTCAGGAAGTCGCAGCGGTTGGCTGCGCGCTCTATGTAAGATAGGGCTGTTTCCTTATGGTAGCTTTCTGGGTTTTCTTTGCAATCCTTTTTGGCTCACTCAGGGATCCGTAGCTCCTTCTCCTCAGCTGTTCCTTGTCCAGCACTCCCAACCTCCTTATATTCCTCTCTCACACTTCTCTGGTTGCCAGAGATAGAGCTTCCTGCCTGGACTTCTATACTGACCCACTGGAGCTGTGTTGCTACGTTCCCTGGTTGTTGTTCCAGAACATTACCCTCCGGATCCCTGTTGGGCCTTTGTGGTCTGCTGTTGTCGCCCACCTGGGATTATATGTTGTCTGTATTGTCTGTCCTCTCCTTGGTGTTTTCCTCTTAGTGTCATTGGTGCGGACTAGTGATCCCACCGCCCCGTTCACTACCTAGGGCTCATCTTAGGGAAAGCCAGGGTTTAGGCACGTGATCGGCGTACGGGTGAGGAACCCGTCTAGGGACGTCGGGGCAGTCAGGTGCCAGCCTCAAGGTGAGTTAGGGGTCACCACCTTTCCCTCTCCCTTGGACAGGGCCTTCCCTTTTCCCTCCCTTTGCGTCACGTATGTGATCGGCACGCCGGTCGTGATACCAGCCGGGCCCATGCTGCGGACCACAAATTGCACTTTAATGGGGTCCGCGGTCCATATTCGATGGTCCGCACCACAAAAAAGTAGTGCACGCACTCCTTTTTCTGTGGTGCGGAGGCACGGACCGAAACCCCACAGAAGCACTCCATAATGCTTCTGTTGGGGTTCTGTGCCTCCATTCCGCACTGACTGTCCGGATTGCGAACCCATTCAAGTGAATGGGTCCGCATCCTTGATACGGTGCCAGAATGGCCAGGGCCCGTTAATACAGGCCCAGCCGGCAGACAGTAGTAGGCATGAGCCCTAAAACTGCAGTGTTTCAGATTTTTTTTTCAATTAAACAATGACATTGAAGTCACACAAAAAAAGTGTGTTTCAGTTTCATAAAATCTGTGTCATGTAATAAATTGATTCAAACAATAGCTAGTTTTCTTATGCTAGGTTCTTCACCATGACTGTGCAGGGCAGTATCAGCTGGTTTATATAGTATGGCTTGGTTACTTTTTCCTGATGGTTTTGTGATTTTGATGATGTAAATACATGAATGAAGGACTTAAAGAGAGGATTATTAGGCATTAAATCTAACGACAATCTGGATTCCAAAAGATTTTACTCATTCCCTAATTTTCTTGTTCAGTTTGTGGCAGCATCCGAGACGTACTGTATGAATCACGTCAGGAATGTAGTTGAGAACTCTTGCAATGTAAGCAGCTGCAGATACTTCAAATATTTCTGGACATGTGATCTGAATGCGTGTTATAAATTTATTGCTAAAAATACAGTAACAAGTAACTGAGGCATTAGTGGTTAAAAGTTATATTACAAAGCCTGTAAAATGTTATGCATAAATTAAAGTAGCTTAAAAACAGAAGCACAAGATTAGTGTCAAAGATGCTGCACTTTATCTCATATGGTTCACGGTACAGATGTGCTGTAGACTACTACTAAGAGGACTAGATAGCTCACATGTTTCAACCCTGCAATGGAAACAGCTGGGTAGCAACATTTGTGTCTAGAACTGTAAACCTATCAAGAGTTGCAGTGACACATACTTACTATTTTAAGGTTCCGTCTAAACCTCTTGAGAACAATCGTACAAGCACTGTGGTATAATCAGCTTTTATTTAGGGTTACATTTTAATATTTTCTGATATCATGTCATATTGTTGGTGCTAATAGGCAATTCTTGTCTTGGCATCATATCTTAATTTAGTAAGTAAAATCATCTCAAAAGAATGCAAAAACCTAGGGTACAATGGTGGTTCAGTGGTTAGCACTGGGGTCCTAGGTTTGAATCCGATCCGCATGGAGTTTGTAAGTTATCATGTGTTTCCTCTGGGTGCTCCAGTTTCCTCCCACACTCCATAAGACATACTGATTGGGAACTTGGATACTGACCTCTGTTGTAGACAGCAAGCAATGGTGAAGCGCTGTGGAATATGTCAGAGCTATATAAATGAGGGAAATAAATAAACCTCACAAAATCCATTTTAATCTGTCTTCAAAATATTTTTATTCACTCTTAGGCTGGGCTGCCGCCTTTTCACAGTGTCCCAGTCTGAGTGCTGCATGGGTTTCCCGCGCAAAGGAGAGCGGCCAATTACAGAGGGAGCGGATGTCAGTGAAGGGAGGCTAATATCTAGTGTAGGCCTCAGGCCTGCCTCCAGTGTTTCCCTGCCGGTCAATGTCAGTACAGCACTGACATTTAAATACAATGCACTATAGAAATAGTGAACTTGCATAAAAATACATCCACTTCTCCAGCACTTCCCTAAAACATATCTTCTTATTTCAATTACCATTATTAACATCTTGTACAACAGCAAACAGTAGCCATCATGAAAGTCTAGTCCTTAGTCATGGCATGATAAAGAACTGCTGCTGCAGCTTCTGGTGCTTGTGGCAGCAGGAGAGGGGTGACTCTGCTGGGGGTGGAGAGGGGCCTTTATTTCAGACACCCTGGCCGCAGGCATCTGCACGCTGTAAGCTGCGGCATGCGTATGCAGTGTTTCCTGGTAATGATGTAATTTGTCCTCCCTTTCTGTAAGAGGAAAAAAATCCTCAATTTTGGCTCGATAGCGAGGGTCTAAATGTATGGCTATCCAGTAATCATCAGACTGATGTCACCAAACCACCTGTCACTGCGTAAGCAAGCAATTCTACAGGTCACCATTCTGGCCAGCGTTCCCCAAGGAGCCAGTTGTTTCCACCTCCATCCCCCACTGAGACAATTGGGTGTCGTGGCCGGTGTCACTGTCATCATCATCAACCTCTTTGCTGAAACCGTCTCCTGGACATTTCCAGCACCTTGCACAAACCAGTGCATTTTATTAAAAGGCCATGCAGTGAGAATGTGTTCTTTTCCGCAGGGTCAGGGCGGCCAGGATGTTGTGTCCATTGTCACTGACCACCTTGCCCAGTTGGAATTGGCTGGGTGACAGCCAGTGGGATGTTTGCTGCTTGATGTACTTGAGCAACTGCTCGCTGGTGTGGCTACTTTTGATTAAGGCTGGCCAGTTCCAACATGGCATGGCAACGCTTGACTGACACATGTGATAGGAAGGAGGGCTAATGTGAGCGATGCTGTGCCCTGCTGCTGTTGTGGGCGAGAACGTGTCCATGAAGGGGGATGGAGGTGATGCTATGTAACCCCTTTCACACGAGTGCAATGCGTGACATGAACGCATTGCACCTTCACTGAATCCTGACCCATTCATTTCAATGGGTCTGTGAACATGAGCGTTGTTTTTTACGCATCACTTGTGTGTTGTGTGAAAATCGCAGCATGTTTTATATTCAGCGTTTTTCACGCAGCTCTGGCCCCATAGAAGTGAATGGGGCTTCAGTGAAAAGCGCATTGTATCCGCAAGCAAGTGCGGATGAAATGCGTTTTTCATTGATGGTTGCTAAGAGATGTTGTTTGTAAACCTTCCGTTTTTTATCACACGCGTGAAAAACGCATTAAAACACATTGCACCCGTGCAGAAAAAACGCAATAACGCAATGCAATCGCATACAAAACAGACTTCACACGCAAACAAAATCACACGATTATCACTGAACGCACCCAAAACGCATCTGGACCTAATCCGTCACGCTCGTGTGAAAGAGGCATTAGAGTTCTGGAATTTATTGAATAACACTGACAGCATAATGTCAGCATTATACAATACATTCCAGAACTCTAAGGCCCCTTTCACACGGGCGAGTATTCCGCATTGCACCCGCACTGAATACCGACCCATTCATTTCTATGGGGCTGTTCACATGAGCGGTGATTTTCACGCATCACTTATGCGTTGCGTGAAAATCGCAGCATGCTCCTCTTTGTGCGTTGTGGTGCGATAATCCACGCAACGCAGGCCCCATAGAAGTGAATGGGGTTGCGTGAAAATCGCAAGCATCCGCAAGCAAGTGCGGATGCGGTGCGATTTTCACGCACGGTTGCTAGGAGACGATCGGGATGGAGACCCGATCATTATTATAACATTGTTATAAGAGGAAATAATAGCATTCTGAATACAGAATGCATAGTCAAATTGCGCTGGAAGGGTTAAAAAAATTGTAAAAAAAATTTAACTCACCTTAATCCACTTGCTCGCGTAGCCCGGCATCCTCTTCTGTCTTCATCTGAGCTTTGTGCAGTAACAAGGACCTTTGGTGATGTCACAGTCATCACATGATCCATCACATGATCTTTTACCATGGTGATGGATCATGTGATGACTGTGACGTCACCAAAGGTCCTTGTTACTGTACAAAGCTCAGATGAATGTGAGTTAAATTATTATTATTATTTTTTTAACCCTTCCAGCGCAATTTGACTATGCATTCTGTATTCAGAATGCTATTATTTTCCCTTATAACCATGGGAAAATAATACAATCTACAGAACATCTAACCCAAGCCCGAACTTCTGTGAAGAAGTTCGGGTTTGGGTACCAAACACACGCAATTTTTCTCCCGCGAGTGCAAAACGCATTACATTACTCGCGTGGAAAAATTGCGGGTGTTCCCGCAACGCACCCGCACTTTTTCCCGCAACGCCCGTGTGAAAGAGGCCTTAGGGTTACATAGCATTATAAATCTATATAATGCTATGTGATCCTATCAGTGCTACATAGGTCAGGACATAGGTTTCAACTTGCTCGTGTGAAACCAGCCTTAATATTGCGTTAAAGGGGTCCTACACTAACAAATGCCCACCATATGCTGGGCCCCTCACACTGATTGTATTTACCTGGCTTCCTGGCACCCAAGTCGTTCCTGCTCCCCGCACCACTGCTGCTGTTTCTCCCAGTGCGTGGATGAAATCATCCGGTGTCGGGGGAGCAGCCAATGGCAGGGACGGGGACGGGGACAAGTCTCCCTAGCATTTTGGGTGAGACTAGGGAGGCTTATCACCGCCTGCCATTGGCTGCCCCCTGACACCGTATGTTTTCATCCACAAACGGAGAGAAGAAGCAGCTGCAGTGCGGGGACCAGGAGCGGCGCAGGGAGCCAGGTAAGTAGAATCAGTGTGAGGGGCCAGGCATATGGTGGGCATTTGTTAGTGTCGGATAACCCCTTTAATACTCACAGGTAAATTGTTACCCGAGTTTATATTGGTGTACTGATCACCTAAATTGCAGTTTCATTAAATTCAATAACTCCCCCTTCCCTCCACAAAAAAGGAACCGAATTGTGTATGTGGGCATAATAAACTGATTTAGCCCTAATATTTCATTCTCAATAACGGATGCACACGGTTTTTCAAACAAAAAAATAAATAAAAATACAGTATAAGGGCTCGTGCACACAAACATATTTTCTTTCCATGTCTGCTCCTTTTTATTTTGCGGACCGTATGCAGAAGCATTCACTTCAATGGGTCCGCAAAAAAATGGAAGTTAATCCGTGTGCATTCCGTTTCCGTATGTCCGCATTTCTTTTCCGCAAAAGAATAGAACATATCCTATTATTGTCAGCATTACGGACAAGGATAATACTGTTCTATTAGGGGCCAGCTGTTCCGTTCTGAAAAATACGGAATGCACACCGATGTACACGGTTTTTCAAACTAAAACAAAAAAAAATACAGTATAAGGGCTCATGCACACGAACATATTTTCTTTCCGTTTCCGTTACATTTTTTTTGCGGACCGTGTGTGGAACCATTCACTTCAATGGGTCTGCAAAAAAATGTAAGTTAATCCGTGTGCATTCCGTTTCTGTATGTCCTATTTCTTTTCTGCAAAAAAATAGAACATGTCTTATTATTGTCCGCATTACGGACAAGGATAGTACTGTTCTATTAGGGGCCAGTTGTTCCGTTCTGCAAAATACGGAATGCACACGGACGTCATCTGTATTTTTTGTGTATCCGTTTAGGCGGACCGCAAAATACATACGGTCGTGTGCATGAGCCCTAAATTAAATATGTGAGATGACCTGATACAGAGGTCTCACTAGTATTCTGTATGCTATGCTAGATTGATGGTAGTGCATGAGTCCCTTATTACAAATTTGTCAAAAACATACCTGAAAATATTTTGGTTCGCCTGCCATCCGAAAAATAGCTGGCTCCTGATGCGTCGCATGTGCATTGTGGGAAACCCGCAGGAGTGCGCACGCAATTTCAGTCAGTTTTGATGTCGTTCAGTTTTTTATCGTGCGGGTGCAATGCATTTTGCACGCGCGTGATAAAAAACTGAATGTGGTACCCAGATCCCGAACCCGGACTTCTTCACTGAAGTTCGGGTTTGGGTTAGGTGTTTGGTAGATTTTATTATTTTCCCTTATAATATTGTTATAAGGGAAAATAATAGCATTCTTAAGACAGAATGATTACTAAAATATCGATTGAGGGGCTTAAAAATAAAAAAAATTAACTCACCTTATCCACTTGATCGCGCAGCCGGCATCGTCTTCTTTCTTCTTCTTTCAGGACCTGCAAAGGACCTTTGATGACGTAAACGCACTTACCAGGTGGTGACATCAGCGCAGGTCCTTCTGAATGAAAATAGAAGATCCTTCTATCTTCATTTAGCAGGTCCTGAGCTGACGTCACCACACTCACCACGTGGTGAGCGCGATTACGTAATCAAAGGTCCTTTTGCAGGTCCTGAAAGAAGAAGAAAGAAGACGATGCCGGCTGCGCGAACAAATGGATGAGATGAGTTAATTTATTTTATTTTTTTAACCCCTCAATTAACATTTTAGTAAGCATTTTGTACTGACCAAGAGAATAAAGTTACTGTGTTATTTATGCCGAAAAATGAAAACTGCTAATTTTATAATGCAAAAACTCAGTGGCAGTATTGCTGTTTTCCCCTAACCCCCTCCAAGAAAGAGTTAATAAAAGTTAAAGGGATATTCTGGTTACCATAAATATAACTTATGTTTTAGACTAATTCATCATCAATAATTACCTAATATAATGTAAATTCCACATATTTACTGTTTAGTAGTTAAAAAAGTAGTTTTCTTCCTCTGCTACCGACTGTGTTTTCTCATAAATTACCATGTATGGGTTCTGGTGGGGTCACAGCTTGCAGCCTTAATGCAGTTTTTCAAAAATTAAGTTACTTTACTGGAATACCCCTTTAATCAGTAAGTTATATTTACCACAAAATGGTGCCATTAAAAACGACAAGGTGTCCCGCAAAAACAAGCTCCTATACGGCTACATAGATGTAAAAATAAAAAAGTTATAGCTCTTGGAAGATGATGAAAAGAATTGCTTGGTCAGTAAGTCCCAAAAGGCTGGTCGTCACTAAAGAGTTAATGATTTTTGAACCAACCATTACCAACCTTGACGTTTCCCCATGAAAACCCTTGTAAATGGTATCATATTTACTCATTTACAATAAGACCTTGATGCTTTATGAGTTGTATTTTGCAATGGAAAAATAGATATAACATGAGAAAAGATAAGAAATCAGCAACATGTCTGTGTATCATGTTGTATTATATCAAAAGGTGTTTGTGATAAGTTAAAGAGAATCTATCACCAGAGACCTCCCTATCAAACTGTTTGCATATACACATAACTGTAATTCACCCAATCAAAGTTCAGTTTTTGACTGACAGGGCTAGGCAGTGACAAAGCAGCAAAGGAGGGCCTCATCACCGAAAGCAGTGGAGCTTGGGTGCAATGAGAGCAATGGTGATGGTTTAATGGTTTAATATACATATAAAGAAAACGTATCAACACAGGAATGGAGACTTAGATCAATAAAACAAAAATTGAGCTTTAATCATGGGAACTACAGCTATGTGTCTATGCAAACAGTTTGATAGGGAGGACGCTGCTAACATTCATTTTAAATAGATAACTTATATTGAAATTTGAGCTGAACGAATCAGTTCGTAAAGAACCAGGATTGCTATAAACTTCTCCAAATTTCGACCAACAGACAAACCCAAAGCTTTTCAGGTTTGCTTCGGATGAATCCAGTAAAACGGTGTGCAGAATCATGTTACTCCACATGTTGGCAGGTGAGCTGCGCGGTGAAGGGGGGGGGGGGGGGAGGGGGGAGGGGGGGCGGCGTCAAAATGTAGCTTTGCTTGTGTTGGCAAAAATCCTTGCACCGGCCCTGTAGCAGGGTAAACCGCAAGGAGGAAGAACAAACTGGAGAGAAAGTTCCAAGCAAGAGGACTGCACAAGCGGGAGCTCAAACACAATCCTCAAGCAATTAGTAACAGGCTTGAGAGGTTTAAATGTGAAACCAGGAAGTAAGATGGCACCCAGCTGAGACACAATCCACCATCTTAACTGAGGGAAAACTTGAGGGCAAGACAATCTGAACTAAACACATAGCAGGATTATTCCTGACACTTTGTTTAGACTCCCCTGAGAAGGAGGTTGGTGTGTTGGTTGTGGTAATATGCAGTTCAAGAGATAGGGGCACATCCAGAAATAAGAAAAGAGTGCCGGCTCACGGTATATAATGCACAATATGCCAAAGAAAAAGAATACCGAAACAGGAGCCGCACATCTAAAAAATTACAAATTTATTCAAGGGAACAGACACAACACAAAATGAATTAAAATCGTTGCATACAACAAATCAAGGCCATGTGAACCATGTGTCGGCACATGCCCATCTGACTCACCACAAACTCATGGACAGACCCCCACATCCATAAGCATATGACATTATAAAGTGCATGTAATCCATCAACAATAAATGAAGCTCAAATACTTATCATAAAAATGGCAGGAAGGGGGGCATGCGTGGTGGTCAGAAGAAAAGCCCAACGCGTATCGCCAGACTTGCTGGCTTCCTCAGGAGTGCCTGATCCTTGGTATCCCATAATCAAATATAAATATATTAGGTAATCAGGTAATAATACATTTTACCTGCGTCCTAGTCCCAGATGGAAGGAGGGGAACGACATACGAGCAGGACAAGGCAACAGACCAAGGTCCATAGAACACATAACTTATAACAAAGGAGCCAAGACACATGACAATGACTATAACATAAGACCATAATGTACTGAAACGAATGAGTGAGTGTGAACCCACTGCTCCACTGACTAGCAATACTCTGGAAGGGCGTAACTAAGCAGCTACCTGGTCTTCACTAGAGCCTCAGATGGTGAGGATAGGCTTAGGCCATTAGGTTAGTTGCCAGGGGCTACTCCAGGGTGTAAACAGAGTCAGTGGCAGATAAGCTCTGCTAGGCTATACAAATACAGAGATCAGACGCAGATAAGCTCTGCTAGGCTATACAGATACAGAGATCAGACACAGATATAAATCTCTGCTAGGCTATACAGATACAGGACAAATACAAGGCAAGATACAGGGCCAGAAGACAACAACACAGAACCAGGTGGAACACACCGAGGTGTAGATGTTAGGACCCCTTGGGTCAGCAGCGAAGGGCAAAACCTGGCAAGACAAACGTAGACAGACAGACTACACAGAGCAGAAGGGTGAAACACCTACAAGACAAGGCAGAACAGACCGACATTAACACTCCACGCTCAAAGGCAGAAATAGCAGCCTAACAAGCGCACCTGAGGTACCAAATCATGTCAGGGGCAACCAAAAACCATAGGACGTTGCCCCTAGCTGCTATACAGGACATTGACCCTAGCAACCAGCATGCACGGAACACCGCAGCCAGTGCGCAAGAGCACAACCAACCTGACATACCCACAGGGAGACGATACAGCCAAAGGGGGTACACACACACACAGGCAGGTTCACACTAGATACCGCAGCCAGCACGCAACCAAAAGCAACCAGCCCACATGGAAACACCCGCAGCCAGTACGCATAAGGAGTGCAGCCAGCCTGCACAGCATACCACGTCATGGTGAACAAGTGACACCGTGACAATGGTGACAAGGAACCCACCATGACATACAGTGCTTTGAAAAAGTAATCATACTCCTTTAAGTTTTCCACATTTTTCATGAAACACCCACAAACCTAAATGTATTTTATTGGGATTTTATGTGATAGACCAACACAAGGTAGCAAGTATGTGTGAAGTGAAAAGAAAATGAAACATGGTTTTCAGAATTTTTAATAAATAAAAATCTGAAAAGTGTGGCATGCATTTGTATTCAGTCCGCTGTACTCTGATACCCCTAAATAAAATCCAGTGTTACCAATTGCCTTCAGATGTCACCTAATTAATAAATACAGTCCACTAGTGTGTAATTTATTCTCAGTATAGCTAAAGCTGTTCCGTGAAGGACCCAGAGGTTTGTTAGTGAATAAAAGTTATCAAACAGTAAAAACCAAGGAACACCCCAGACAGATCAGGGATAAAGAAGTGTAAGTTGTGGAGAAGTGTAAAGCAGGCTTAGGTTATGAAAAATATCCCAAACTCTGAACATCTCATGGAGCACTGTTTAATCCACCATCCGAAAATGGAAGGAGTATAGCATAACTGTGTCATGGATCAGTGGGTGTGAACCCACTGTGCCACCGACTGGCTATACTCTGGAGGGGTGTGTCTAAGCAACTACCTGGTTTTCACTGGAGCCTCAGATGGTGAGAATAGACTTGAGCCATTAGGGTAGTTGCCAGGGGCTGCTCCAGAGCAATCCCTGAGTCAGTGGCAGCTGGTCCAGTTGGACCAGGAGGTACCTGAGTAGGTACCAGAAGTACAAGCATAGTCACATGGGCAGAGACATTACCAGGAGCAATGAGGCAGGACCGAAGGATAAGGCAGAGACGTGGTCAGACAGGCAATAGTTCAGGGCAGGCGGCACAGGTATGGTTAGGCAATCCGGGTCGGCAACAGGAGAGACAAGGCAAGCAGGCAGAGATCAGATGATGAGCAGAGTCCAGGAACGAAGTATAGATCAGCAGCACGCCAGAGTATCAGGAACCAGCAAACTCAAGGACTGAGGCATCTGGGAAGGGGGCTGAGCCACCTAAATACATGCAGGAGAGCGAGAGTTGGTCAGCGAGTTAACCTGACCTAACCCACACAGCCCAGAAAGTGATGCGCTCCGCCCTTAGAGCAGTGTAACACGAAACCAGCCAAACTCATGCTGTGTCCAGGACTGAGTGGAAGCTGTGAAGCGGAATCCTCAAAAGCAATATCACCTACAGAAACAGAGCCCAGGATCACAGCGGTGAAATGGGAAGCACCGACCACAGGTCACCACTGAGCGCAGTGCCCGGGACCGCTGCAACAAGCAGGGGAACAGCGGCGTGCTGCAGCCGCTTTGACAAACTGCAAACCTGCCAAAACATGGCCATCCAACTGACAGCCCAGGCAAGGAGAGCACTAATTTGAGAAGATATCCACAGCTCAGGTGGGAGAATCTGTCCACAAGACAACTATTAGTGGTGTACTTCACAAATCTGGACTTTATGGAAGAGTGGCAAGAAGAAAGCCATTTATGAAAGCAAGCCATAAGAACTCCCATTTACAGTTTGCTACAAGCTATGTAGGGGACACAGCAAACATTTGGAAGAAAGTGCTCTGGTCAGATGAGACCAAATTGAACTTTTTGGCCTAAATGCAGCGCATCATCTATAACATCCATAACACACTTAGGTGGTGGTGGTGGTCTTTCTAAATAACCCCCATAAAGATAAATCTGTCTAAATAACCACATTTTTTTCTTGCAATCTTGCTAAAGAGTCACTTGTCAGAAAGGATTTGGATGTACTTGTATATAATCAACTAAATAACAACATGCAGTATCAATCAGCTGCTTCTAAGGCTGGCCACTTGACAAAGCTTAAGTGCTTTGGAATATGGAGTTCTCGGCACAAGACCACAAAAATCATGCTTTAGAGCTGGAAAAAGTACAAAGAAGAGCGACTAAACTGATAAGGGGCATAGACGGTCTTAGTTATGAGGAAAGATTAAAATTTCAACATGTATTTAATCTTGAGAAGAGGCGTCTGAGAGAAGACATGATTAACCTATATAAATGGCCCTTGCAAAATATAGAGTGAAAAGCTGTTCCATGTAAAATCCCCACAAAAGACAAGGGGGCACTGCCTCCGACTGGAAAAGAAAATGGACAGATCAGTCTCCAGAGACGACAAGGCTTCTTTACCATAAGAGATGTGAATCTGTGGAATAGTCTACCTCAGACCTAGATTAATTCCTAGAATTAAATAACATTAATGCTTATGAAAATGTATAAAAGTTCTTAATTGCCATTCCCACCCATACCTGGTTGGAAATAGATGAACTGTTCTTTTCAACTGTCCAGACTATTTAGCTATGTAAAATGTTACGTTATTGTTATATAGTGAGTGCTGCCTTTTTTTTTTTTTTTGCTTAAGGTTACAATACCTTACATACTTTTTTGCAGATACCTACTGGCTGACATTGCATAGCATTCCATTTAGCTGTAGATTTTGGCATTCAGTTTCACACATTACATTATACATTTTTTTGTACTGTTTACATGCCTTATGAGCATAAGTTGGATGACCTTTTCAAATACACAGTCAATGCCCTGGTGCCATCTGTACTCCACCAGTTCTGCCCTGCAATCCTTTACACTCATCACACCAACATCTTTCACAGCATGATCAAACATGATTATATGCCTCGTTTCCCAACTAGAGTACCTCAAAATCTTGGGGTTCCTTTTGGTACCCTAGTCAATGGTACACAATGCCACCAACAAGACCTGGCACATTTGGCATACAGATAGAAAACTGCACATACAGTAAATACACACACATACACAACATATACACACATACTGTACATATAGCATACACAAACACACATATAGCATATACACACATACAGTATACAACATATACAAACACTAATATACACACCATCCACACACCATCATTCATTATTTTTCGCTAGTTGCATCAGGTATATTTTCGGATGCACAGAATGTGTGTTAGGTTATGCAGAGATATTAACATATGCCATCCATTTCCATACAGTATGTCCCATAAACTTGCTAACTTATGCACAAGTATTGCATACCACTCCTTTATCACATGAAATAAGTACAATCACTAAAACAAATACAGACCCCATATCATATCAACTTTTTTCTGGACAACTAAACCAAAAATCATGAACAGCACAAAATATTTAAACCTACATTCTGGCCTATTTTAAAGATCGTGGCCCCACATCATAGCCTCAACATAATGCCTTGAATAAAAAAAGATTCCAAAATTAAAGAGGCCTCTCAGTAGTAAAAAAAAACTGGGCAGAACCCGTGACAAACTTCTGAACAGTCCCTTTAATTCAGACCACTTCCTCAGAGCCCTGGTTTCAGAAAAGGAGGTATGCGATTTGCACTGCGCATTTCATGTATTGGCACAAGCATAGTGCAAACTTGAAAAACAAATCAAGGAGAGGGTTTTTTGTTTGTTTGTTTTTCTGTTGGACACTATGATTGTGGACTGTCTGTAAATTTACAAATGGTTGGCAACCATGATGTGCAGTGTCCATATATACAGAATAAGAGCAGATACTGAGAATTACACCCAATATAGAGGACAAGAGAAGTGGTACTGTGCACTGTCCATGCATACAGAATAAGGCCTCTTTCACATGACCGTATGGCTTTTTCAGTGTTGTTCCGTTTTTTGTTTCCGTTTCTGTTCCATTTTTCCGTTCCATTTTTCCGTTCCATTTTTCCGTATGGCATATATAGAGTATACAGTAATTACATAGAAAAAAATGGGCTGGGCATAACATTTTCAATAGATGGTTCCGCAAAAACGGAACAGATAGGAAGACATACGGATGCATTTCCATATGTGTTCCTTTTTTTTGCAAAATGGAGCCGCGGAACGTGATTTGCGGGCAATAATAGGACATGTTCTATCTTTCAGCGAAACGGAAAAATGGAAATACAGAAACGAAATGCATACGGAGTACATTCCGTTTTTTTGCGGAACCACTGAAATGAATGGTTCCGTATACAGACCGTATACGGAAAAAAAAAGTGGTCGTGTGAAAGAGACCTAAGAGAAAATACTGATGATTACACCCAGTATACAGGACAGTAGAAGTGGTACTAGGCAGTGTCCAAATGTAATAACCCAGAGTGCCATTACCACTCTGCACCCCTCTACTGTCTTCTATGGGCTAGCACAGTGTCATCTTATGCATTTATTTCAGTATACTACAATGTGCATGGCTATTTCTATGCAACTGTTATTGTTCATGTAATGCACCTGGTTCACCAGAAGGTGGCAGCAAGCATGGCAGAGCAACATTTTCAGAGGATGGAGCCTTCTTTCCATTCTCTTCTCTCCCTCTAAGGAGGAGTTTAGTTAGTTAGAGGTCAGTAGAGAGTACCCCCTGCTTGGGGAAGGAAGCAGGTCCATGTCCCTGCTGGATGTGTCCTGTCTAAGCCAGCTAGAGAACCTTCAGCTCTGCTGGACACAGAAGCCAAAGCCTGAAGCATCTGAAGCCAGGAGGTATAGATTCCCTGGTATTAATCTAGAGACAGAAGTTGCAGCATAAAGAAAGAATCAAAGTTATACAATAAGCTTGTCAGCACTGCAGAGCCAGAGAGCAACAGATGTAGCAGGTTTGAATTTGTTTGCTTAATGCCTACTGGGAACCAAGATAAAGCCTGAAACTGTTGGAGAAACGTTTATTCAAGTAAAGCTGTTACTGTTACTTGGGTGCTCAGCCAAGCGCACGAATATCACTATGTGTTCGGACCGAGTACCCGAACACCCAAACACTTTGGTGCTTGCTCATCACTAGTGGGGGATAATTTTGTCCGTTTGGGTGTGATGCCACCTGTCGTGCTGAAAACCCTCTGTGAGATGACTCTGGAGGCCGGACAAGACAGTACAGAGAGAGCAAACTGGGCCAGTTCCGGCCACTGTTCCAATCTGCTGAGAAAGGCCAGAGTCCAGGTGGGACTGAACCTGGTTGTTCTCATGGTATGTCTCATTTGCTGATTTGCATCAGCCTGGCATGATGCAGGAAAAAAAAACTGCTCCATCATGATACTGAACTGGCTGCTGCTGTGGCTTTTGCTGCTTGTGGGAGGGAGGTGACACAGCAATGGGGCAGAGAGGGGCCTCCTAGTCAGACACATGTGTGGTATGCATCTGCTCGCCAAAAGCTGAGGCAAGCTGTGTAAACAATGTATCCTGGTAATAAAGCAATTTAGCCTCCCTTTCGGCAACAGGAAAACATTTCCCCATTTTGCTTTGATAGAGAGGGTCTAAAACATAGCTATCTATTAATCATCAGATTGCTTCAAGGTAACGATATGCCTGTCAGTACGCAATTAAGCAAGTATACTGCTTGCCAGTGTACTCAAGTATCCAATTTTTTCTGGCTCTGCCCCCCACTAAGATGATTGGTAATCATGGCCAGTGTCGTCATCATCATCATCAGCCTTGTTCTCCAGTGGTAGCTCCTCATGCTCAACATCCTTTTCCGCTTTATCCTCCATGGGACTTTCTCTGTGTGGGTCTCCAACAGCTACTTGGCAGCTAGCAAGAGGAGGAAACTGTTGTTCTTCCACCATTCCTTGCTGGATCAACGTCTGCTGACTTCACTCTTCTTCAATATATGCTGTTTTCTCACAAGCACCTCCTCCCTTATTTCACCCACTAATAGTGCATCCCATTTTCTACTCTGCTCTAAAATAAATATCAGGGGGATGACATCATAGATGCCGCAGTTATCCCTACTGACACACTTAGTGGCCACTTAAAGGGCCTGAGTAATTGGCATGTGTCTCTGATGAGCTGCCACTGCCTGACCTCAAAACAAACTTCCTGCTGGGACGAGGGTCTGATGCATGACAAAATTATTCACTTCTGTACACTGATCGAACAGATGCTCTAGCACATGCAAGGTTGAGATATCAGAGAGCTGGAACATTGCGGATAAAGTGGTGCAGAAGGAAGTCCTTTGTCACATAAGAATGGCTGAAATGTAAGAAGGCGCCCACTAGGAGAGGCAGGGAAGACAGAGATGATTCAACTGTAAATCTTTTCTGGGGCTGAAACGAGGAAGAGTAGGAGGACTACTGTCACCTCGGGCTTCAAGGCACAAAGCACATCTCCCACAATGTTGGTCGCTATAAACTCCACATGGATTGTGCTTCCAGAGGAAATGTCAGCTTCAACACCACATTTCCCAAAAAAACTGAGGAATATTCCTCTGATCTCTTCCATATAAACAATCCTTTATTTTATCTTATTAAATACAGTAGACATACACACAGTAGACACAGGCAAGTGTTTCAGAATCAGAAACATATTAGCCTCATTCACACGTCACTGTTTCACTGACGTGTGCTGGACGTGTTCTCCGCGGACAGCACACGTCCCTATTCATTTTAATGTGTGTATTCAGACATCAGTGTTTTAGCACGTTTGTTCACGGAACCATCACGTCCATTACAGTCTACTGAAAGTTCATACTAACCCTATAAAGTACAATGAATGAGTAGTATGAATAGAAATAGTGGTAAAACATATGCATCTGCAGCATCATATAAACAATACTTAATAAAAATACAACGTATCCGTACATAAATTCAGTCCCTTGGGGAAATGACGAGAGACATCACATGAAGTGTATTGCCTTAACCCCTTGGCAACCTCCACCATACATGTATGGCAGAAGTCGTCACTTTAAAGATAGTGCCCTCTCACATGTGCAGCAGGCGCTATAGCTGCTGGTTTCTGCTGTTTCAAGCAGCAGAGACCTGTTGCGGATATATGCAATCAGCACCATGGCTGATCGCTTACATTTATTTTTTCAGATGCCATGGTCAAATGTAACTATGGCATCTGAGCGGTCCAGAAGCGGAAATCGCGCTCTCCTGCACCTGTAACAATAAACCAAATATTGCCCAAACTATGGGATACACCATCCCTAACTGGTCGCTCTCATCACAGAGTACACAACTAAGCCTTTTGTAGACCACTAAATATTACACCTATAAATAATTCCCAGACCGCTTATAATGGAATATCAATTTATTACACAATTCCAAAAGACATAAATAACATACATATAAAAATGGTAAAAAGAGGATAAAAGTGCAGGGAAAATGGCAACACCTGGAAGGAGACCACAGCAGATAAACAGTTCATACCGATGTCTATATGCTAGGTAAAAATAATTAAAGTGCAAGGGTATTAGATTAGACAAGGAACAGTTACCCATGTTGCGCTTGCTTCAGGATGGCGCCAGCCCCGACACGCGTTTCAGCGTACCTTTGTCTGAAAATGTGTGGCGTCATCACTGGGGGACACAGCTTAAATACACCAACCAGCCAATCGTCATCAATATATGATGGAAATATCTAAAAAAAATAAGTGGCTTGTATAGGATTTCATATGCACCGCATCCGAGGATGCCGAGGATTCATGTGGTTATGGCATATCGCGTGATTGAATCACATGATCGCAACTGCGAACACGTGATGATGATGTCGACATAGAATCGCGTCAGAACTATCATGAGACCATGCTCCCGGCATCAATATTTGTATTGCGCATGTTAGCCCTAATAGCTGTTACAAATGAATCACGTAATCTATAAACCATATTACAACGAGGAGGTATGTGGACACAGAAAAATAATAAAACTGAAAAAAGCTGAGAAAGAAGGGGGCGGCCACCCAAGAGTAGAAATAATAGATGCAAGATTGAAACTTATGTATATTTCATTAGGTGCTTACAGTAAATCTATAATAGCAAGTAGATTTAAATATGCTAAGTAATAAAAATAATCACTGGAAAAAATTATAATAGTATATACAACAAAATTGTATATATAAAATCAAAAGTGCAAAAATTATAAAAAAAATTAAAAATAAAGAATAAGGTGTCAAAAAGCAATATAATATGTGAAGTGAAAATGCATGAAAAAAATCACAGTGACAATTAAAACCAGCAATAACCAATATATCATTAAATTATGTGTTGAAAAATGATTATAATAATACTAATAAAAATAAAAGTGAATAGATACATAATTATCATGAATACATAATCATGTGTTATCATCAATATAGATTAATGTGTGAACAGCTTACAGATGTGTGAGTGATTGCTACAATTATATAAAAAATATAAGAATATAAAAAATGTAGAAAAATATAAAAAGAAATTATACCACACTTTATTCATTAGTGAATCTAATGAATTGATAACTACTATCCTTTACTAGAGTGACGTGGTGTGAAAATATGTGGCATGTGACAGTGATGGTGAAAATTATGAAAATAATCTAAAAAAAACTAACAAATGCAATAATAATGTGAAAGAAGAAAAAATTAGGCATGGATATACACACCATCTGGAAATTCTAGAAACCCCTTTTCATCTACCATTGTGATTCGTATGTCCCATCACCCCCCATGTTATCCCTCAGCATCACTCGGACTGGTCCATCCTTTGATGGGTTAAAATGCACTGAGCCATAAATTAATTATGTTATATTAAAAGAATATAAGTAGTGAAAAATTGAGTGAATCCTATAGATGACCCTATAAAAACACAATTAGTAGGTTAAAAGACCATATGATGGAAAATTAAAATGAAGAGTTACGGAGGATGGACACCCAAGGAGATTTATGCCAGGAAATAGCCTAGAAAAATCATGAGAAACTGGTGGATTCATTTAATCCATTTGGACGCAAGCTATTTAATTTCCAGATCCATTTACACTCTAGCTGTGCTAATCTTTTTGAAATATCTCCGCCACGGGCATTTTTCAAGACACAATCAATGGTTGAACTTTCAGAACTTTAGAGTTGCACCCATGATAAGATTTAAAATGTTTGGCTATTAGTTTCAAATTGCTCAGATCCCTTTCATCAATGGCTGACATGTTCACGTACCCTCACCTTTAATTCACGCGTGGTCAGACCCACATACATTTTCGGGCAGGGGCATGTCACATAATACACAACTAATGTACTTGAACATGTCAAGGATGGTGTTATTTGAAATGATTTCTCATGACTCGAATCATGAAAAGAGATGGCTCTCTCCATGTTTGGACAGGCAACGCATTTTCCACATGAGAAGAAACCCAACCTTGGTTTACCCACCCCCAGAAAAATCGGGGGCGCTTGTTTCAAGAAAAAGCTCAGAACAAGACAATATCTCCGATTTTTAAAACGCTTTGCCTTTACTAATGGTCCTGAGTTAAGATATTCTGCAAGAATTGGATCCGTCAAAAGGACTGGCCAGAATTTTCTCTAAATATCTTTCATTTCAAGCCATCTAGAATGGTATCCTGTGATGAATCTTGCTTTGTTATCGTTGGTTAAAATATTACCCCATCTTATGATACCAGGAGGTCTGCTATATAATTATCAGAAGTTTGCCCTCTAATATCAGATGGGCGATTATCTAATGAAACCTGCAACAACTGATCATCTATCCTGAGTCCCCTGATGAACCAGTCTTTACAATTTCTGGGGAAACGCGTTGGGACAAACTGCTAAGAAGGGACGAACATCATCAATCCTTACAGGCAGGGTAATATTAGGCGACAGCGAGGGCTTAGCCACCGAGAGGTGGTGACGCCCCTTTCGGGGCGGGTGCTCCTCCTGTAGGCAGGGGTACATTGAGGGATGTATTAGGGACTTTATTCCCCTCCCCTTTTCTATCACCTCTCTTTCACCGTCTGGCCAGGTCCACAGTCATCTAACTGTAAGCTGCCGTTATTTTTTATATATCGGACTGCACTATCCTGATACGTCCAAGTAAGGCTTGTTCTATTTATTTGATGTAGCCTAACATTTATATTAGGATGGGGTAATATTTTAACCAACGATAGTAAAAGTTATGTTTTAGATGAAAAAGTCATTTCTCTCTGTGATTTATATATTGATACTTTTCGTAACCCTATAATACCACTGTGATTTGTTTGTTGTCGTTTGACCTCTGTCTTTCTGAGAAGAGAAGATCATGACGAGAACATGTCTTAGCCCTTCTGTATGCTTTTTTCATTGTTACAAGCCCGTAAAAATTGTCCAATCGGAATTGAGTTGATCATCTATCGGGGGTGGGATAAAGACGTGCGTAAGTAGGCATTGACTGATGTTGGTTTTCTAAACACATTTGTCATGATGGAACCATCTATACCTCTTTCCAACTGAACATCTAAGAATTTGATGAAATTCCTATTGAACTTATATGTCAGTTTGATGTTTTTAGAGTTACTGTTTAATGCTTGAAAAAATTTCTGTAAATCCGATGGATTTCCCTGCCAGTTCATAAATACATCATCGATGTATTGCGCCCAAAAAATGGCGCAATCCATCGACATGTACTGGTCTGACAGGAAAAGGTCCCTCTCCCACAGCCCCAGGAATCGATTTGCTTAAGAGGGGGCACACGGCGCCCCCATCGCAGTCCCCTGGAGCTGCACGTAGAAGGACCCATCGAAAATAAAAAATATTGTCAAAACAAAAATGTAAAGATCTAACAAGAATTGTACACCAATGCCTTATTCAACATCCAGCATAAAGGCAGGGGAGAGTGCTGGTTGCAGAGTGCGATTGCATTTGTGTTTTTGTGTTTGTATCTGTATTTCGCCATAGCAATCTGCACCTGTGTAGGGTTGTGCGGGCTGAATCCCCCATATTTTTTCTTTGTAGTATATATTGGAGGCGTGGCGATCTCCAAGCAGTCATGCACACCTGACCAGTTAGTCTGCCCTAGAGGCTGGTTTTAAAGTCAGTATAAAACTGAGTCTGCTTATATATCACCTACCATGCATGTTAGTACTTGCATCCCTGGATCCGATGAAAGCTGTAATGGCACCGGATGGGGTTAAAAGCAGAGTGTGCTTGGCGTGCATGCTGTACCTACACTCCCTGGACTGTCATGTCCCATAACAGGTAGGAACTAGTGTTAGGGACCACTCATGAAGGCGACCTTGACGTGGTGAGTGGCTTATTACGCTTTGGCCAAAATGTACACCAATGCCTTATTCAACATCCAGCATAAAGGCAGGGCAGAGTGCTGGTTTCAGAGTGCGATTGCATTTGTGTTTTTAAGAATTGTTTCGTGTCCGCATATAAATTTACTTGTGTGAGAAAAAACTCTACCGCATGTTTAATACTGGTATATAAAGACTCTATGTCACAGGTTACCATCATTGTATCCTCGCTAAAATGAATCCCCTCAATTCGCAAGAAATCAGTAGTATCCTTTCCATATGAAGGAAGGTTAGCTACAATGTTCTTGAACTGGGAGTCAAGATATCGCCCCACCTTTTCAGTCATATTCCCTCTACCCCAGATGATAGGCCTACCTGGAGGTATACTGGCATTCTTATGGATCTTTGGCAGAAGCTATAAGGTTGGCACAGTGGGTTCCTTGACAATCAGAGCATCATGAAGAGCCTTGGATATTACTCGGCTTTATCTAGGATCTGAATTAAACTGCCTTCAAATGAACACAGAGGATTGTACGTTTGTTTCTTGTAGCTGTCTATAAGCTTCACATATATACAAAATATGGGGCCATACCGCTATATTTTCCCCCTTATCGGAGGGTTTAAAAACGACATCAGATAATTTGGACAGACGTTTCAGACTTTGATGTTGGGCCTTGGAGAGGTTATCTCTTGGAATGAAATTGGAATGAAATTTGACATGTTTTCAAACTCTTTTGATACAGGTTTCACAAAAAGATCAATGGCTGGACATAGTGAGATCGGGGGAAACTTTTTAGTCTTACATTACATGTGACAGCAGTCCCTGGCTGAGATCAGGGAACCTATTACATTACAGTAATAGCCCAAAGCCTCAAGCAGGCTTCAGTAGCTATTACTAGAATATACTAATACAGGCTAGCAGGTGGCAGCACTGTATTGGTATATTGTAAATGGAGTGTTCTATGATAGTTATATAGCCATCACTAAGGGCAGACTGGTCATAGGCCCCACAGGGAAATATCTGGCCCAAGCCATCTTTTTGGCCAACAGCCAAGTAATAACAATCTGATGCTTTTAGCATTAATTAATGCAGGTAGTATTTTGTGTTGTACTATGGTATTTGGTTTTGCTGAGACAGTATTGTGTGCTGCACTATGGTATTTGGTTCTGCTGGGGCGGAATTTTGTTCTGCGCTACAGTATTCTTTGCCCGCCTATATATTTTGCCCCGCCTTTTGTCAATTCGGACCTGACTACAAGGTGGCACCACTTTTATGCTTTTTTCCAGGGCCACTTTAAGTTCTCAATCTACTCCTGGCCATAACAGAACACAATGATTGCCAGTTATAATCATCCAGAGTACACACAGCAATTATAGGGACCCTGATATATAGGTGACTATTGTCATGATCCAGAGGGGGACGACCATATTTTGCTAGAGGCAGAAGCTATATCAGAAAGAGAAACATTTCAAATAAAACAAGTGTACGTGAGTCTTTCATTAAGACCACCTGGTGACTGGGATCATAAGCGATAAATCCATTCAGTTTCTTTTTGTAAGATCTTCCGATCCCAGTCACCCTTTCTCAGAGGCATTGGAACTACCTCCAAATCTGAAAACATGAAGGAATCCAGGTTACCTCCATGGTGTTGGTTGTTATGATTGGCAATTGGGGTATCATTATGTTTAACGATGTCATTAGTGTGTTCACACACCCTTCGTGTAAACTCTCTATATGTTTTCCCAATGTAGTATTTGGGACAGGTACATTGGCAAATATAGATGACTCCCTTAGTCTGGCAGTTTATGAAATCTCTAATTTTATGAGTGTAGTTAGTTATCGAACAGGTCACAGTTTTAGTGGTTTGTAAAAAGTTACAGGCCTTGCAAGTGTCACATCTAAAAACCCCTATTGGTCTTCTGTCCAGCCATGTACCTTTTTTCATCAGACCAGTGTAATGGCTGTGTACCAGATGGTCCTTTAAACTTCTACCCTTTATATATATGTGATCTGTGGAAAGGGACGGAACACTTTTGAGAGATCCTTATCCATGGCCAAAATAGGCCAGTAGGTTCTCAGAATAGCTAAGACTTCTTTGTTGGCTACATCAAAAGTCGAGAGAAGACAAATCAGATTATCATAATTTTTAGCTTTTGGCACCAGGGGGTCACTCTACTTTCTGAGATCTGGAAAGCTTCTTTCAGGATAGATTTAGGGTAACCTCGCTGGGACAATCTGTTTTGCAATTTTCTCGACTCACAATGGAAATTCTCGGTATTGGAGCAATTCCTACGAATATGTAAATATTCCCCCTTAGGGATGCCTCTTTTTACTGTTACCGGATGATGACTGTCCCAATGTAAAATGCTGTTGGTGGTGGTAGGTTTTCGATACACTGATGTAATCAAATTCCTAAGGTGAGTTTCACTTCAACATCCAGAAAAGTTATACACTCAGGTTGAATTTCGGATGTAAAGCTCAGACCGATATCATTGTCATTAAGTGTGGTGAAATCACCAAACTCCTCCTCTTTACCATTCCAAATTAAAAAGACATCGTCGATGTAACGAGTCCAAAAAAGAATATTATCATTCCACCAGATCTGATGGTCCGGGAAAACATATTGTCCTCCCGCCAGCCCAGGAGAAGATTAGCATAAGTAGGGGCATAGGGGCTCCCCATTGATGCCCCCCTGAGCTGGTGGTAGAAAGACCCGTTAAACACGAAAAAATTATGAGTTAAAGTGTATTCAAGTAAACGCATAATGAACTGATTGTGGTTCCAACAGTGAATACCTCTAATCCTAAGGTAGTGGGCTGTTGCCACCATACCTCTATCATGTGGTAGATAAGGATTCCACGTCTATACTAGCAAGGAAACAATGGGAGTCAATAGAGATAGTTTTGATTTTATAAAAAAAAGTCCATAGTATCTCTAGTATATGATGGTAATGACAAGACAAAATCCCTTAAAACTCTATCTAAATATATACCACAATGATGAGTAAGAGAGTCGACTCCTGACACAATGGGACGACCCTTAAGTAACTGCAGCCCTTTATGTACCTTTGGAAGACTATAAAATGTAGCAAATTGAGGAGGCTTAGGGAAAAAAAAATAGGAATTCAGTATTATCAATAACTCCCTGTTCAAACCATTTTGGAGAATGGATTTAAGTTGTGTCTGGAACATAGGAGAAGGATCACTCGGGAAAGTTCTATAGCTGTCCTTATTATTAAGCAAATCTAGACACATTTTTTGATATTTTCCGTGGTCAAGTAAGACTAGATTACCTCTTTTATCTGAAGGTTTTATTACAATAGTGTTATCCCTCTCAAGGCTTCTAAGGGCCATGGATTCACTGTAGGACAATTTGTGATATATAGAGTGGTTACTGTTAAGTTGTTCTAACTCAGCAACTACTAATTGTAAAAAGATGTCTATATGTTGTGAATTCATTAATGGTGGTAATCTAGTGCTAGTTGGGCGTAAATTGGTGAATGGTCCATCACCTGGTTCTCTTGATCCTTCTTCCCAAAGGTCATATCTGTAAATCAGGGAAGTCATCTAGGTTAATTCCCAGTTCCGTACAAGTTTGTTTATTAGTATTTTGATAGAACTTGTGCCCCTTTAGCCTTCTACAAAAAAGGTTGAGATCCTTTACCCATGTAAATTTATTTAGTTTTGTAGTGGGTACAAAGGAAAGGCCTCTCTGTAGAAGGTTAGTTTCGGTATCTGGTAATACATGAGCTGAAAGATGAATAATTTGAAGACCATCAGTTATGGGTGGTTGTCGCCACCCCTTGTCCTGTTTCTCAGTTGGTAGGGACTTTGATTGTTTGATAAAAAAGGAACCTGTGATGGATGAGAAGAGGTATATGAGGAAGATGAAGAGGAGGGGAAAATGACCCTCTACCTGCCAGTCCAACATTCCCCCGCTGTCTTCCCCATTTTCGCCATCTACGTCCAGGTCTACGAGTGGAAAAATTGTAACCACTCTTATTGTAGTTGGTATCCTGAAGGTTCTGAATCAGAAATCTTAACTTCTGATGATGATATCTCAGACTCAGAGTGAGTAACTGTTTTATTATCAAAATTATATGCTTTGTTATCCCTAAATTTCACAAGATCCCTAGTGAATTGCCTATGCTTTCTTTCTTTTAAAAGATTCTGGAAGCGTTCAACTGAGGTTTGGAGATAAGATTCTCTTCTATTGAAATCTGAGTCACTCTTAAATTTAAGTGCACACTCAGTGAGTTCCTTAAGTCTAATGGAAGTCTGTTCAAGGACCTTTTTCTCCTCCTCAAGGAGAAGAGACATCAGTTTCAACGAGCTATTGGTTAGTTTTTGTTCCCACTTGCTTATCAGTTGTGAAGATGAGATGCGGGCTGCTGGCTTGATCGGAATACGTAAGCCCTTAGGTACTATTTTATGCTCAAGGTAGCTCTCTAAGGACTTGACCTCCCCCCGTGATTTAATATTTTCTTTATAACCAGTGTAGAGGTCTTTAAAAGCTATCTTACAAGTTTCCAAAGAAGCCAGGCCCGTAATCTCCTTGTCAGAAAAAATATCATGTGCTTCTTGAATAAGAGCCTCAGTACAGATAGTCCCAGTCAAAAAACTGGCCATTTCAAGTACATATAATTACAGAGAAGTGCTTATAATAGATATAATTGATGTACAACACGTATTAATTAATTGGAAGAATTCATGAGAAAAATTAGCGTGCTTCTAAAATTAACATTAATTGGACTTAGGGGTAACAAGGTAGACTCATTACATGCAAGGCGAGATATTTCAAGCCTTTATTTGTTATAATTTGGATGATTATGACTTACAGCTTATGAAACCCCAAAGTCACAATCTCAGGTACCCTTTGCTAAGGGGGTGTGGATTAATTAGATGACTAGAGTGTGACACTTTGAGCCTAGAATATTGAACTTTTTCACAATATTCAAATTTTAAGTTGCATTAATGCAACTCCTTTTAATTTGCATTACTGAAATAAATCAACTTTTGCGCTATATTCAAATTTTTCGAGTTTCACCTGTATGTGATTATCTACAGAAACGTCCCAAATACAGCAATGCCTAAGGATTACTGTGTGTAGCGTTTTTGTCTTGTTTTTTGCTGCAAATCGTGGCAAAAAAATTGACAAAGCCGTGATGTACAATAAACCCCACAGTTTAGCCTGCATCCCTACACTCCTGCACAGCAAGTGACATAACTGTATTCAGGGCTGTGCAGGTATGATTTATAGCGATTCATGACAAATTGATTAAAAACTAATCACATTTTTGGGCTAACTTCGGTGAAGTTGCCGAATCGAAATTTTAAAAACGTTGCTCATCTCTACTCTTGATCATTAAATTCAAGTATTTCATTCAGCCCCCTTGCCATGGATGTATAAAATCATGCACCTAGCCATGATGTCTGCCCCAAACATTTATGAACGGATGGGTCATTCTAAGGATATCATAATTTAAGCGTGGTACTGTAATAGGATGCTACCGTTGTAGCAGTTTATGAAATTTCTTCCCTCCTAGATATTCCACAATCAACTTTGAATAGTATTATTGTAAAGTGGTCACTTTTAGGAACCACAGCAACTTAGTCACAAAGTAGCAGATCGTGTAAAATATATTGAGGACCATAGTACATAACAGTCACCAACAGCAAGTTGCAAACCTCCCTTGGCATTGACATCAGCACAAAAACAGCATGCCAAGAGTTTTATGGCATAGGTTTCCATGGCCGAGCAGCTGCATGCAAGCCTTACATCTCCAAGCACAATGCCAAGCATCAGCTGAAGCGATGTAAGTCATGCCACCACTGGACTCTGGATCAGTCTATTAGTCTGATAGTCTAATCTGTCTTGTAGTCTGATGGACAAGTCTGTTTTTGGTGAATGCTAGCAGAACGTTGCCTGCCTGACTGCATTGTGCAAACTGTAAAGTTTGGTGGAGGATGGATAATGTTATTATGTTGATTTTAAGGGGTTGACCTAGGCCCCTTAGTTCCAGTAAAGGAAAATCTTAATGCTTCAACATACTAAGACATTTTGGACAATTGTATGCTTCCAGCTTTGTGGGGAACACTTTGGGGAAGGCCATTTTATGTTCCAGAATGACTGTGCCCCTGTGCACAAAACAAGATTCATAAAGGCATGGCTGGGTGAATTTGGTATGGAAGAACTTGACTGGCCTGGACAGATCCCCTAACCTCAACCCAATCAAAAAGCTTTGGAATGAAATACAAACCGGATTCCCAATAAGTTGGGACACTAAACAAATTGTGAATAAAAACTGAATGCAATGATGTGGAGATGGCAAATGTCAATATTTTATTTGTAATAGAATGTAGATGACAGATCAAACGTTTAATCCGAGTAAATGTATCATTTTAAAGGAAAAATACATTGATTCAAAATTTCACGGTGTCAACAAATCCCAAAAAAGTTGGGACAAGTAGCAATAAGAGGCTGGAAAAAGTAAATTTGAGAATAACGAAGAGCTGGAAGACCAATTAACACTAATTAGGTCAATTGGCAACATGATTGGGTATAAAAAGAGCTTCTCAGAGTGGCAGTGTCTCTCAGAAGCCAAGATGGGTAGAGGATCACCAATTCCCACAATGTTGCGCAGAAAGATAGTGGAGCAATATCAGAAAGGTGTTACCCAGCGAAAAATTGCAAAGACTTTGCATCTATCATCATCAACTGTGCATAACATCATCCGAAGATTCTGAGAATCTGGAACAATCTCTGTGCGTAAGGGTCAAGGCCGTAAAACCATACTGGATGCCCGTGATCTCCGGGCCCTTAAACGACACTGCACCACAAACAGGAATGCTACTGTAAAGGAAATCACAGAATGGGCTCAGGAATACTTCCAGAAACCATTGTCAGTGAACACAATCTACCGTGCCATCCGCCGTTGCCAGCTGAAACTCTACAGTGCAAAGAAGAAGCCATTTCTAAGCAATATCCACAAGATCAGGCGTTTTCACTGGGCCAGGGATCATTTAAAATGGAGTGTGGCAAAATGGAAGACTGTTCTGTGGTCAGACGAGTCACGATTCAAAGTTCTTTTTGGAAATCTGGGACGCCATGTCATCCGGACCAAAGAGGACAAGGACAACCCAAGTTGTTAGTTCAGAAGCCTGCATCTCTGATGGTATGGGGTTGCATGAGTGCGTGTGGCATGGGCAACTTGCATGTCCGGAAAGGCACCATCAATGCAGAAAAATATACAGGGAGTGCAGAATTATTAGGCAAGTTGTATTTTTGAGGATTAATTTTATTATTGAACAACAACCATGTTCTCAATGAACCCAAAAAACTCATTAATATCAAAGCTGAATATTTTTGGAAGTAGTTTTTAGTTTGTTTTTAGTTTTAGCTATTTTAGGGGGATATCTGTGTGTGCAGGTGACTATTACTGTGCATAATTATTAGGCAACTTAACAAAAAACAAATATATACCCATTTCAATTATTTATTTTTACCAGTGAAACCAATATAACATCTCAACATTCACAAATATACATTTCTGACATTCAAAAACAAAACAAAAACAAATCAGTGACCAATATAGCCACCTTTCTTTGCAAGGACACTCAAAAGCCTGCCATCCATGGATTCTGTCAGTGTTTTGATCTGTTCACCATCAACATTGCATGCAGCAGCAACCACAGCCTCCCAGACACTGTTCAGAGAGGTGTACTGTTTTCCCTCCTTGTAAATCTCACATTTGATGATGGACCACAGGTTCTCAATGGGGTTCAGATCAGGTGAACAAGGAGGCCATGTCATTAGATTTTCTTCTTTTATACCCTTTCTTGCCAGCCACGCTGTGGAGTACTTGGACGCGTGTGATGGAGCATTGTCCTGCATGAAAATCATGTTTTTCTTGAAGGATGCAGACTTCTTCCTGTACCACTGCTTGAAGAAGATGTCTTACAGAAACTGGCAGTAGGACTGGGAGTTGAGCTTGACTCCATCCTCAACCCGAAAAGGCCCCACAAGCTCATCTTTGATGATACCAGCCCAAACCAGTACTCCACCTCCACCTTGCTGGCGTCTGAGTCGGACTGGAGCTCTCTGCCCTTTACCAATCCAGCCACGGGCCCATCCATCTGGCCCATCAAGACTCACTCTCATTTCATCAGTCCATAAAACCTTAGAAAAATCAGTCTTGAGATATTTCTTGGCCCAGTCTTGACGTTTCCGCTTGTGTGTCTTGTTCAGTGGTGGTCGTCTTTCAGCCTTTCTTACCTTGGCCATGTCTCTGAGTATTGCACACCTTGTGCTTTTGGGCACTCCAGTGATGTTGCAGCTCTGAAATATGGCCAAACTGGTGGCAAGTGGCATCTTGGCAGCTGTACGCTAGACTTTTCTCAGTTCATGGGCAGTTATTTTGCGCCTTGGTTTTTCCACAAGCTTCTTGCGACCCTGTTGACTATTTTGAATGAAACGCTTGATTGTTCGATGATCACGCTTCAGAAGCTTTGCAATTTTAAGAGTGCTGCATCCCTCTGCAAGATATCTCACTATTTTTGACTTTTCTGAGCCTGTCAAGTCCTTCTTTTGACCCATTTTGCCAAAGGAAAGGAAGTTGCCTAATAATTATGCACACCTGATATAGGGTGTTGATGTCATTAGACCACACCCCTTCTCATTACAGAGATGCACATCACCTAATATGCTTAATTGGTAGTAGGCTTTCGAGCCTATACAGCTTGGAGTAAGACAACATGCATAAAGAGGATGATGTGGTCAAAATACTCATTTGCCTAATAATTCTGCACTCCCTGTATTCAGGTTCTAGAACAACATATGCTCCCATCCAGACGTCATCTCTTTCAGGGAAGACCCTGCATTTTTCAACAAGATAATGCCAGACCACATTCTGCATCAATCACAACATCATGGCTGCGTAGGAGAAGGATCCGGGTACTGAAATGGCCAGTCTGCAGTCCAGATCTTTCACCTATAGAGAACATTTGGCGCATCATAAAGAGGAAGGTGCAACAAAGAAGGCCCAAGACGATTGAACAGTTAGAGGCCTGTATTAGACAAGAATGGGAGAGCGTTCCTATTTCTAAACTTGATAAACTGGTCTCCTCGGTCCCCAGACGTCTGTTGAGTGTTGTAAGAAGAAGGGGAGATGCCACACAGTGGTGAAAATGGCCTTGTCCCAACTTTTTGGGGATTTGTTGACACCATGAAATTCTGATTCAACATATTTTTCCCTTAAAATGGTACATTTTCTCAGTTTAAACTTTTGTTCCGTGATTTATGTTCTATTCCGAAATAAAATATTAGAAGTTGGCACCTCCACATCATTGCATTCAGTTTTTATTCACGATTTGTATAGTGTCCCAACTTTTTGGGAATCCGGTTTGTAGAATGGAGATTGCAAGGCAGGCTCTCTCATCCGACATCAGTATGCAACCTATCAAATACTCTTCTGGATGAATGGGCAAACATCCCCACAGTCCAAAATTTTGTAGAAATCCTTCTCATCAGAGTAGAAGCTGTTTTAGCTGCAAAAAGGGGAATACTCAATGTTAATGCCTATTGATTTAGAATGGGATGTCATAAAAGCTACTCTATGCATAATGAGTAGATGCCCTAATACTTTTTTCCATATAGTGTATATAGGCCTACAGCGTGGAATAACCAAAACTTACAAAATTACAGCTACCTTCATAAATGCTAATTTTAAAGGATGTCCATGCAAATTGGAAAACCCCTTTAAGTCCTGCAATTTGTTGGGGTTGGGCTAGCTTTTCCAGCACAACCCAAAGATGGCTGATGGTGTTGGTATCTGGAAATTTGCAAACCAAGTCAACACCATGAACCCTTGTGGTGTTCCTCAAACCATTCCTGAACAATTTACTGCCATGCACTGTGTGTTAGCACATCTTTCTATCATAAAATCTTTCTGCAATTTTCACTTCTACATCTCTTCTGTGGAATTATTCCAGAATGTTTAGTCTTTTCTCTGCATGTTCATCAATGAGCCTTAGGCACCCTTTTGCTGGTTTAACAGTTGTCAATCTTTTGACTACTTTTTGTAGCTATTAATCACTACATACCAGAAAAACCGCATAACACCAGCTTTTTTGGAGATATTCTGAACCAGTCATCTAGCCATAGCAATTTGCCCTTATCGAGTTCAGTTGAAAAATAGTCAAGCGGTAACCAGTGAGAAAAATAAATAGCAGGTAAGGGTGTGTTGGCATCAGCGTCCGTTATAGTGTTCTATTATAACAGGTTCATAATGGAATATAACAGAATTTAAGGACAGAATGCAAAACGCAAGCCTTTAAGAGGCATTCCGTTTCGCTCTGTCCTAATACATTTCTATGGGCACAAATAACAGTTCCATTTTGTTCTGTTATGCATTGCGGGAAAAAAAGTCCTGTCGACAGGACACTATAACGAACACTGTAACTGAATTACGAAAGCTGATTAAAACCCACTCTAAGCCACACCTATATGTATTGGCTCACATGTATATCACTTAAAGTTGTCAAGATGCAGTGTGAAATTTCAGTCTGCTCTAATCGAGCAACAATCAGCTCTGAGTGGGAAATTCAAATTTCACCATTACGGAATGAATGGAAATATATGATTTACCAGTAGATAACTCGGTAGATTTGGGTAAATTAATTCTGAAATGTGAGTTATGATTTTTTGCAGTTTACTATTGTAATACAAGAACTTAAAACACCAATAAAGATAAAAGACACTCAAAGCAAAGAAAATATTTTGGAATTATTGGATCGCTCATGGTTATGTTGACCCATTTTCATTGCAGTCGTGTTCTGTGGTTTGTTTTTGCTAAAATGATCAAGCAGAAAGAAATACAAAGAAACCTTTTCATATCCTTATGTTTCCAAAGAATAGGGGTTAGGGACAAATGATAGACAAACATATTTTAACCATCAGTTCTTAAGTAAAGAAACATGTGGTTTCCAGCAGGAAGCAATTTAGATGTCCTGGCCATTTAATACCATTTAGGAAAACCATAAATGAGATATCTGTTTTTCATAAATATTCAAATAATGCAGTGCTCTAATGTTTTCAGACACACCATGAGGTTTGAGCTAAACACGGTAAATTATATTTCCCAAGAAAAAGCATAACATCAAATCTCCTTTCCTAACTCCATGCTGCAGGGGTACAAAGCAATGGCTGCAGCAGTCAGTTTTATCACCGTTATATTGCCCAAAATAAACTACATGGCTTTCATCTGTACTTTGTAGTTATAAGAAAGCAGATATAGATATCCAGCTTCAAAAACATAGCTATTCTGTAGTGTAAAAGCTAGTGTTGAGCGAATCGAAGTGAAACTAATTGAGTTTGATCAGAATTTCTGGAAAAATGTGATTATTCACAAAATTGAATTTCCTTGTACTTCAAAATAACGAATACAATTTTCCTGAAATGGCGGTAAAAAAAAATACATACCCACCTCATCCATTTGCTTGCAGACAGGCCATCGTGGCCATCCTGATTGAAGAAACCTTGCAAAATTAGTGCGCGTGGTGATGTCACCATGTCAGCGCACTGGCCAGGCACGGTGACGTCATCACTGATGATATAACTGCGCTCGGCCAGCATGATGACATCATCACATCACCGCACGCGGTTTCTTCACTCAAGATGGCCGCAATGGCCTCTCCGCGAGCAAATGGATGAGGTATGTTTTTTTTTTTACCCCTAATTAACCCCTGAAAGGCCTCAATGTTACTGTCAGATGCTGCCAGCGATTAACACAGGCATCTGAGCGGTTCAATGGCGGGGGCAGCGCAATCACCATTCCGTCATTGTGCTGCATACAATGGAATTCGCTTTGTAACAAAGTAATTTATAACAAATCAAATTTCTTTGTGAAATTCGGCCAAGTAGCCAGATAGAATTTTTGATAACTTTGCTCATCTCTAATAAAAAATAAAATGCAAAAATCTGCTAGAAGCAAATATCTGAAATATTTTCATGTTTGACAAATTTCTGGATTGCTTTGAAAATCATTTTGTGAGTTTTGCTTTAAGAGTTTTAAGTAAAAAAAAAAAATGTACTTCTAAATAAGACTAAGTCTGCAAATAGTTCCATAAGTGGAAAATACATTGAGGGCATTATACTTGAAATTTAGAGAATGAGGAATAGTTATGAAGACTGGCCACTTGAGCATTGTGTCATTCTCTCTCTCAGAGCAGTATGCGCCAGTTTGCTTTGAAAGTACCACATTTTGAGAATACATAGGGGTGGAATTTATCATGAGAGGAATTTTTTTAAATCAGTTTTTCTTGAGTCTGCATTGCCATTATTTGTACAAAATTTATCAAATTTCTCTTCTGCTTGTGTTACATTTTTTTTTATAAATAAGACTCACCTCATCCATTTGATCCCGCCGCGGTAAACACTTACTGGATGCGCAGGATAGGACATGTGCTCCAGCACGATGATGTTTCGCAGCATTGACTGGAAATAGCAGGACTTGCCTGTGCATCCAGTGAGCAGTGAGTGTTCACTGCGGCACGGTCAAATGGATGTGTTGAGTTTCTTATTTTTTACTTTTTGCACAACAAGAGTGGGAAAGGGGGCATTTTTAATACTAGGTGGAACTGATGGAGGAAAAATAATTAATACTAGGGCTACTACTGGGGCATTATTAATACCGGGGGGCACTAATGGGCAGTATTAATACTGGAGGCCACTAATGGGGTTGTTATTAATACTGGGAGCCACTAATGGGACATTTTTAATACTAGGGAGTGCCAACAGGAACATTCATTTTACTGTGGGGCCTGTTAAGCCAAGCCCCCACAGCTTAGTTTGGCTGGTATTTTTCAGTATTCAGGTTAAATTCATGTCAAAGTCATGTTAATTTTTCCCTATCAGAGATATATATCTAAACTAGTGTCGAATTTTTATTGCGAATATAGGTACTTCGAAAATTCGTGAATATTTAGAATATAGTTATATATATTCTAAATTTTGAATATTTGAATTTTTTTTCCCCTTTTTTTTATTCGTTTTTTTTTATTTTTAATCAGTACATATGATCCCTCCCCGCTTCTAGCTTGTGGGCCAAAAAGAAGGCTGCAATATACTTGACTTCAGGAGTAGTAGTGTTTGTGAATTTTGCTCTATATTTGTTTTTTCGAATATTCGCTATATATTGCTATATAGTCTTGTTTTAGAATATTACGAATATTCGAAAAAACTAAGTTATAGCAATACAGCGAATATTCGAAAAAAAGAATATAGAGAAATTTAGCTAATATAGTGCTATAATCTTTTTTTTTATAGTTGTAATTTTTTTTCCAATCTGAACTTCAGATGAGAAAAAAATTACAACTATTAGACAAAGAAGATTATAGCACTATATTAGCTAAATTGCTCTATATTCGTTTTTTTTTCCGAATATTTGCTACATTGCTATATATTCTTGTTTTAGAATATTACGAATATTATGAAGTTATAGCAATATAGCGAATATTCGAAAAAACGAATATAGAGCAATTTAGCTAATATAGTGCTATAATCTTCTTTGTCTAATAGTTGTATTTTTTTTCTCATCTGAAGTTCAGATTACAACTATAAAAAAAAGATTATAGCACTATATTAGCTAAATTGCTCTATATTCATTTTTTTTTCGAATATTCGCTATATATTCTTGTTTTATAATATTTCGAATATTCGAAAAAACTAAGCTATAGCAATATAGCGAATAGTCGAAAAAAAATCGAATATAGAGCAATTTAGCTAATATAGTGCTATCATCTTCTTTGTCTAATAGTTGTAAGTTAAAAAATCTGCAATAAAAATTTGAATACGAAAATTTGAATTACGAAAATTTGCATATTGCACAATCATTACCTTGCCGATTTTTCGAGTACCAAAAATCGTGAATTTTCGAATTTTTGAATATTCAACGAATATTCTAAAAAATATTTGTGAAATATCACAAATTGGAATATGACCCCTGCCGCTCAGCACTAATCTAAACACACAAATATCATATTCGAGACACTTGCTTTAGTCATCAGCATAGAACCATATGATTCCGATACTATGAACTATTTATTTGTATTTTTATAATCTCATTAATTTAGAGATTGTTTCTGAGCCATGTAAAAATATGGATTTCAAAGAGAATCTGTAGTTACTCATAAATTACACATCTCAACAAAGTTGATTGTTTTTCTTCATTTTGTCACAAGCGAGCGATTACCAAAAAAGCGAAATATTATACACATTAAGGCCGAATGCACACGGCCGTGTTTCACGGCCATGAGCGGTCCGTGGAACCACGGGCTGGATTCCTGCTGAGAGCAGGAGCGCATGGCGTCATTGGTTGCTATGACGCCGTGCGCTCCCTGCTGCTGCCACAGTACAGTAATACACTGGTAATACACACGTATACGGCTGTGTGCATTCGGCCTAAGGGTCATTGGGTAGGACAGTCAATTATTTCAGATCATGTTATTACTAGAGATGAGAAGAAGAAGAAATGACAGAAATCCCTTTCTCACCAAGACCTAAAACAACCTACAAACTGTATACAGAATTCTTATTTTATTTTACATTGTAGTGGAAACCTAGTTCATGTACAACATATTAATATTTTTTTTTTCTGAGTGTGTAATATTGATGGCTTATCCTCAGGATAGGTCATCAATATCTAATCAGTGGGGGTCCATCTTTCCTGCCGATCAACTTTGTGCAGAGGCCATGGCACTCCAGTGCGTGCTGCAGCCTCTTCCTAGGCCAATGACATCACATTAATTGGTCACATGGCCTAGGTGCAGCTCAGTCCCATTTAAGTGAATGGGGCTGAACTGCAATACTAGGCTATCCCGAGAATTGGTTAACAATATTAAACCGTCTGAAAACCGCTTTAATGTAATATAAACTTTTAAACATGTAATTGATATTTCATGTATTTGATTGGTCAGATAATGTCATTTCCCTTAAATATATGGCATAAAGGCCATCACTAGCTGTGGCAAATCAGCAGAACTGCCAGGTCTACAAGGGACATCTCTCATTAAACACATTGGGGGAGATTTATCAAGACTGACTTTTTCTACCAGAGAATCCACTTAATTTATGACAAGGATCACGTCTAGTTATAAATACGGCACATCCTCCAGCAGCGCCGGTCTTGATAAATCTTCCCAGTGTTTTTTTTTGTGGGACAAGCTGTACTTTCTAATAGAACCGCTTAGTGGTTTATATGATGTATTGAGAAATAAAAAATAAATAAAATTGTAGCGTGAAAATTGAATTTTAACTATTTTTCAACCAACGGATCTGTGTAAGATTTTTTTTCCTTCACCGATGAAATCAGAGGAAGGCCTAAAAGGAAAATCCTTACACACCATCTTAATCTATCCTCGCTCGCGTTAGATGTGCCACAATTATTAAGAGGCGCACACATCTCTTAAGGGTACTTTCACACTAGCGTTAATATTTTCCGGTATTGAGATCTGTGATAGGGTCTCAATACAGAAAAGAAAATGTTCAGTTTTGTCCCCATTCATTGTCAACGGGGACAAAAAGTAACAGAACAGAATGCTCCAAAATGCGCTCAGTTACGTTTGGTTGCATTCTCATACAGGAGAGCAAACCGCATGCTACGTTTTTTTTCCGGCATGGGATGCAGTGCAAGACAGATCCGTAATTACCCACAATGCAAGTCAATGGGAACAGTTTTCTCTGACACAATCTGACACAATATAAAAAAGATCTGCCACCCATTGAATTTAAATGGAGTTCATGACAGCTCCGTCTTGGCAATGTTAAAGATAATACAATCAGATCCATTCATAACGGATGCAGATGGTTGCATTATCAGTAACGGAAGCATTTTTTCTGGACCCTGCCAGATCCAGCAAAAACGCTAGTGTGAAAGTAGCCTAATAATCATGGCACATATGTGCAGGTCCTTGCCTTAGAACAGAGATCCATGCCAGCATGTCAGATGCATTTTTCCAATATAATCTAAACCAATTTCCTGTTGTAGATTATAGTAAACGTCTTGTTGTATGCTAAAAAGCTGTACAATTTTTGAATGTCATATTTTATTAATTCCTAACAGTTTCCAAAGATCACTGCTATTACTATATTGTCATTTATATCCAGGGTGCAGTGGCCGGGTTTTGTGTGGCCCCAATGCTACACTGGATCCCCCGGATACTGTCGAGATGTCACCACGTGTTGCTGCTCTCTGGAAGGGTTGGTAAGGCGTGGTGCACCCCAATGAGAAATAAGTCCAGAGAGTCGGGGTCTGCAGTAAACCAGAGTGCTTCTTTATTGGAGGAATTCAGGTACAAAACAATACAGGCAAGGCATTGGGCTGGCTTCTCCAGTCTCCTCACTGGCAGAAGAAGGGTTTGATGACGAGGAAAGGCCTGAGCTAGCTGTCCCTCTTTCTCTTCAGAAGGCTGGTACCCTGGGCCAGGGCTGGTGATCCAGGGTCTGTGACAGCATATCCCCGTCTCAGCATCTTCTTCTGGTCACTCAGTAGTCTGGCAGAGTCTCCTCCCTGGCAGACAAAGATATTGATGCTGAGGAAAGGCCTTAGCTAGATGTCTCTCTCTCTACGAAGGCTGGCATCCTGGTCAATGGCCCATGGTCTGTAGCTCAGTAATCCGGGTGGCTCCTTGGTCACAGGGCTAGTGAGCCATTGTCTGTGGCTCAGCGTTCCCATCTCAGCGTCTTCTTCTGGTCACTAATGCAGGCTGGCACGAGTCTCCCCTCCAAGCACTGGTCCCTAACTGCAGAACACTAAGGACTCTAATTGCTCTTATATACAGTTTTTAGCTAGACTAGAACCTTCTAGTGGGAGGGGTGGAATGAAGAAACTTAGCACAAAAAGATACATTGTTTCAACTCCTGTCTGGTATAGACTTACATTAGAGCTTCAATGATACTCAATGGCAATGACAGAGCAGTTTTTCCAGACAAAAACAAGTTTCCAGACATAACAGCAGAGCTAAAATCAGACATTTGAAAGGTCAGACTGTATGCTTTTGGTGGTAAACAAGTCTGGGTTTCCCCCTCCAAAATATGGTGGTAAACAAGTCTGGGTTTTTCCCTCCAAAACATGGTCTTATTTAAACCCTATGGCAGCTGTGGAAAATTATCAGTTTATCTAAGTTCTAACAGTCTCTCAGTATTCATTAACCATTTCCACAGAGCCATGTAAATACAGTGATAATGAACAGGATATACAGTTGCAATAAAAAGTATGTGAATCCTTTGGAATTATATGGATTCTGCACAAATTGGTCATGAAATGTGATCTGATCTTCATCTAAGTTATAACAATAGACAATCACAGTCTGCTTAAACTAATAACACACAAAGAATGAAATGTTACCATGTTTGTGAACACACCATGTAAATATTCACAGTGTAGGTGGAAAAAGTATGTGAACCCCTAGACTAATGACATCTCCAAGAGCTAATTGGAGTGAGGTGTCAGCCAACTGGAGTCCAATCAATGAGATGAGATTGGAGGTGTTGGTTACAGCTGCCCTGCCCTATCAAAAACACACACCAGTTCTGAGTTTGCTTTTCACAAGAAGCATTGCCTGATTTGAATGATGCCTCACACAAAAGAGCTCTCAGAAGACCTATGATTAAGAATTGTTGACTTGCATAAAGCTGGAAAAGGGTTATAAAAGTATCTCCGAAAGCCTTGCTGTTCATCAGTCCATGGTAAGATAAATTGTCTATAAATTGGGAAAGTTCAGCTCTGCTGCTACTCTCCCTAGGAGTGGCCGTCCTGTAAAGATGACTGCAAGAGCACAGCACAGACTGCTCAATGAGGTGAAGAAGAATCCTAGAGTGTCATCTAAAGACTTACAAAAGTCTCTGGCATATGCTAACATCCCTGTTAGCGAATCTACGATACGTAAAACACTAAACAAGAATGGATTTCATGGGAGGATATCACAGAGGAAGCCACTGCTGTCCAAAAAAAACATTGCTGCACGTTTACAGTTTGCACAAGAGCACTTGGATGTTCCACAGCAGTATTGGCAAAATATTCTGTGACAGATGAAACCACTATGTGTGGAGAAAAAGAGGCACAGTACACCAACATCAGAACCTCATCCCAACTGTGAAGTATGGTGGTGGGGGCATCATGGTTTGGGGCTGCTTTGCTGCGTCAGGGCCTGGACAGATTGCTATCATCGAACGAAAAATGAATTCCCAAGTTTATCAAGACATTTTGCAGGAGAACTTAAGGCCATCTGTCCACCAGCTGAAGCTCAACAGAAGATGGGTGTTGCAACAGGACAACGACCCAAAGCATAGAAGTAAATTAACAACAGAATGGCTTAAACAGAAGAAAATACGCCCAGTCAGAGTCCTGACCTCATCCCGATTGAGATGCTGTGGCATGACCTCAAGAAAGCGATTCCCACCAGACATCCCAAGAATATTGCTGAACTGAAACAGTTCTGTAAAGAGGATTGGTAAAAAATTTGTCCTGACTGTTGTGCACGTCTGATCTGCAACTAGAGGAAATGTTTGGTTGAAGTTATTGCTGCCAAAGGAGGTTCAACCAGTTATTAAATCCAAGGTTTCACATACTTTTTCCACCTGCACTGTGAATGTTTACATGGTGTGTTCAATAAAAACATGGTAACATTTAATTATTTGTGTGTTATTAGTTTAAGCAGACTGTGGTTGTCTATTGTTGTGACTTAGATGAAGATGAGATCACATTTTATGACTAATTTGTGCAGAAATCCATATCATTCCAAAGGGTTCACATAATTTTTCTTGCAACTGTATATCACAACATATATATAAAATTCAGTAACACAGTAATAAACAGTATAGGTTAACCCTTTCAAGAGAAATAAAGTAAGACGTTTAAGTTTGCATAGAGGATATAGGCTAATGTCCAGACTTCAGAATGTCCTTGCTCCAGGGCACTACATGGGCATACCATTTTTCGTTTACATACATTTTTATAGATAAAAATCTATCTCATCATTGGCATCTCCTCATCCAAAACATCCCATATGGTGAACGCTGTAAAGGGAAAAAAAAAAATCTAAATGGATGATTCACAGTTTATTCATCACTGCCCAATAAATTGATTAAAAAGTGATCAAAATGTCATATACTACACATTCCAAAATGATATTATTGAAAACTAAAGATAACCATGCAAAAAATGAGCCCTTAAAAAGTTACGGTGGTCTGAATATGGTGATGCAAAGAATTATTTTTTTTTAACTAAACTTTTACTTTTTAAGTATTAAAACACTATACAAATGTGGTACAGTTGTAATCATATTGACCCAGAGAATGAACTTAACATGTCTGTTTTACAGCATAGGGAATGACGTAAAAACAAAAGCCATAAAACTGTGGCCTAATAGTGTTTTTTTCCAAATCTACCCTTCTTGTAAGTTTTCCAGCTTTCCACCACATCATATGCAATAATAAATGGTGCAACTTGTCCCACAAAAAAATAAGACCTCAAGTGTCTATATGAGTGGAAAAATAAAAAAAAAGTATGGTTCTGGGAAGGCAGGAAGTAAAAAAAATAATTTAATAAATAGAAAATCGCTCGGTCAGGATAAGGTTAAAGGGGTTGTCCGGGCTTTTACTATTGATGACGTATCCTCAAGATAGGTCATCAATATCAGATCGGCGGGGGTCCAACACCCGACACCCCCGACGATCAGCTATGCGAGGAGATGGCACACACAGTGTGCACTTGCCGTCTCCGTTCTCTCTTCCGGTCTGCTGCTTCTGTCTATGGCAAAGAGTCTATGGCAAAGTATATCCTGAGGATATATAGAGATTCAATGATGCCCACGCTGCCGTTATAGAGGAGAAGGGGAAGATTACACTAGATAACACTCAGTAGAACATAGAACATAGAATGTGTCGGCAGATAAGAACCATTTGGCCCATCTAGTCTGCCCAATATATCTGAATCCTATGAATAGTCCCTGGCCCTATCTTATATGAAGGATAGCCTTATGCCTATCCCATGCATGCTTAAACTCCTTCACTGTATTTGCAGCTACCACTTCTGCAGGAAGGCTATTCCATGCATCCACTACTCTCTCAGTAAAGTAATACTTCCTTATATTACTTTCAAACCTTTGCCCCTCTAATTTAAAACTGTGTCCTCTTGTGGTAGTTTTTCTTCTTTTAAATATGCTCTCCTCCTTTACCGAGTTGATTCCCTTTATGTATTTAAAAGTTTCTATCATATCCCCTCTGTCTCTTCTTTCTTCCAAGCTATACATATTAAGGTCCTTTAACCTTTCCTGGTAAGTTTTATCCTGCAATCCATGTACTAGTTTAGTAGCTCTTCTCTGAACTCTCTCTAGAGTATCTATATCCTTCTGGAGATATGGCCTCCAGTACTGCGCACAATACTCCAAGTGAGGTCTCACCAGTGTTCTGTACAGCGGCATAAGCACTTCACTCTTTCTACTGCTTATACCTCTCCCTATACATCCAAGCATTCTGCTGGCATTTCCTGCTGCTCTATTACATTGTCTTCCCACCTTTAAGTCTTCTGAAATAATTACTCCTAAATCCCTTTCCTCAGATACTGAGGTCAGGACTGTGTCAAATATTCTATATTCTGCCCTTGGGTTTTTACGCCCCAGGTGCATTATCTTGCACTTATCCACATTAAATTTCAGTTGCCAGAATTCTGACCATTCTTCTAGTTTTCCTAAATCTTTTTCCATTTGGCGTTTCCCTCCAGGAACATCAACCCTGTTACATATCTTTGTGTCATCAGCAAAAAGACAAACCTTACCATCGAGGCCATTTGCAATATCACTTATGAAGATATTAAACAGAATTGGTCCCAGTACAGATCCCTGTGGAACCCCACTGGTAACATGACCTTGTTTTGAATGTTCTCCATTGACTACAACCCTCTGTTGTCTATCACTCAGCCACTGCCTAATCCACTCAACAATATGGGAGTCCATGCTCAATGACTGCAGTTTATTGATAAGTCTTCTATGTGGGACAGTGTCAAAAGCCTTACTAAAATCTAGATATGTGATGTCTACTGCACCTCCACCGTCTATTATTTTAGTCACCCAGTCAGACTCACTGGTCTATAGTTGCTCGATTCCTCCCCACGACATTTGCCAATTTCCAATCTTCCGGGACGACTCCTGTTACTAATGATTGGTTAAATAAATCTGTTAACGGTTTTGCCAGCTCACCACTAAGCTCTTTTAATAATTTTGGGGGTATCTCATCAGGCCCCTGTGACTTATTTTTCTTCACTTTAGACAGCAAACTTAGAACATAGAGTGGGTCGCTGCCGTTCTAGAGGGGTTAATTGCCCAAACCCTTAATCAATGTAAAAACAACAAAAGATAATTGGCTAGACCCGCGCTGACTTTCTAGTGTTTATGTAGTATTATTTATTAATGAAGTATTATTGATGTACTATATACAATCATCAAGGAAGGAATACTTTAATTCCGAAACGCGTCGGGGGAAATTGTGGTCCAAGCAGGCACCCATACCCAGTGTGACATTACACAGAAGTCTTGCTCACTAGGATTACCAGCATGGTTTCCCTCGCACCCACGTGTCAGCGGCCGGGACCGCGCGTGCTAGTAAAGGAAACTGAAGATCAAAAATGTTTACACTAATTAATTCATTTTGCGGGGAAAATCATTTCTTCAATTGGTTCTATTTATCTTTCTTTTTTTGTTTTTGTTCTACAGCCTGCTGTGCTTCCTATGCACAGCAGGCTGCTCTCAGTGGGTTTACAGAGAATCCATCGACCCGGAGCGCTGTATCAGAAGCTGCCAGGTCTGGCACATATAAAGCCCTGCTCCTCTCATGATAAGCCCTGTCCCTTCCCATCCAGACATCTCTCTCTCCAGGAGCAGTTCCAGACTACATTGTGGTTACAGGACCTGTGGTGATGTCACAGTCATGTGATCAGCCATGAGTGTGAGAGGAGTTATGGGAACACAGGCTCAGTGTAGGACTGGTGGAGAATGCAGAGGTACTTTATGTATGGAAGGTGTGTATAAAGCAGGGCTATGTCAGTGTAACCAGTCTATTGTACAGTTTTCTGTGTCTAATGGACATGTAGCAGACCTGTGTGTGCAATGTGTATATAGTAAACTATCTGTGTAAGACCTCATGCACACAACCCTATGTATTTTGTGGTCCTCAAAAATCGGATCCGCAAAAAATAAGGATGACATCCGACTGCATTCCGTATTTCGCGGAACGGAACAGCTGGCCCCTAATAGAACAGTCCTATCCTTGTCCTTAATGTTCTTATCTTTTTTGCAAAAATGGAAATACAGACATATGGAAACGGAATGCACACAGAGTAACTTCTGTTTTTTTGCGGACCCATTGAAATGAATGGTTCCGCATACGGCCACAAAAAAAAACAGAACGAACACGGAAAGAAAATAGGTTTGTGTGCATGATGCCTGTGGGCATGTGGTAGAGCTGTGTATGTAATATGTGTATAGTAGCATCATGTGGGCGCTGTGTATGGCAGTGTCAGGTGGGCACTGTGTATGGCAGCGTCAGGTGGGCACTGTGTATAACAGCGTCAGGTGGGCACTGTGTATGGCAGCGTCAGGTGGGAGCTGTGTATGGCAGCGTCAGGTGGGCCCTGTGTATGGCAGCAGTGGTCTTATGTTTAGTGTATGATGTTGGATAAATGTAAAATTGTCTACATTTATTTCTGCATGGGAAACTAGCAATGGTTTCCCTGCAGAAATATCAGCCTCATAACGTTATGTGGGACTATGCATTATATATGTGAATTACTGCAAAATTTGTACTCCTCCTCAGCTAAAAATACTCCTCAAAATTATTAAGAGGAGTATTTTTAACTCTTCAGGAAAAAATTTAGTTTGACCTCTGCTGTCAGCTGTAACATACAGCTGACAGTCTGCTTCAAACTGTAGACATAACCCCTTCCATGCCATGGTCCTTAGGGGCCACTGTACGGAAGGGGCTAACCATTGGGCCATTGCTCTGCTGTGGCAGCGGCCCGATGTTGTCCCTCTTCCCCCATCCACCCGCCATGTAGGATGGCCCTCCTCACCTCCATACAAGCCATCACCCCCCTCCCCTTCAGGATGGCCGGCACTGCAACAAGCCCCCCCCCTTCCTTCAGGATAGCCGGCGCTGCAACAAGTCCGCCCACTTCCCCTCCCTTCAGGATGGCCGGCAACACAACAAACCCCCCTTGCCACACCCACAAGTCAAGGTTTGCAGAGTGGCAGCGGGGCAGAGTGTTAGCGATAACATACAGCTGACACTCTGCTTGAAACGGCCGACATCGGTCGATGTTGGACGTTTAACCCCTTCCATGTTGCGGTCCTTAGAGACCACTGCATGGAGGGGATAACCATCGGCCCGCTGCTCTGCTTTGGCAGCTGCTCGAAGCTTGAAGGGTAAACTGAGGGAGGGATCTCCCTCCACCCATCAGGCCGCTGCACTGCTGTGGCAGCGTCCCAAGGTTACCATGGCAACCGGACTCATTCACAGGCATCCGGATTGCCATGGTATAGCTGAGCCTGATCAGGCTTAATGTGAATGACAATACACTGCAGTACACTATACAGTGTATTGCAGTAGATTGAGGATGCATCAGACCCACTGGATCGTCAAGAACGAAGTGGGTCTGAGTAAAAAAAAGTGTAAAAAAAAGTGAAAAAAGTGTTGGTATCACTGTTTGGTATCGCTGCATCCGTAATGACCTGATCTATAAAAGGATTACATAGTACATGCACACGACCATGGTGTGTTTTGCGGTCCTCAAATTGCGGATCCGCAAAACACGGATGGCTTCCGTGCGTGTTCCGCAATTTTCAGAATGGCATGGACAGCTTTCAATATAAATGCCTATTCTTGTCCGCAAAGTGCGAACAAGAAAAGGACAACTTATATTTTTTTTAGCAGGGCCACGGAACGGAGCAACGGATGCAGACAGAACATGGGGCACTGTCCGCATCTTTTGTGGCCCCATTGAAGTGAATGAGTCCGCATCCGAGCCGCCAAAATGGTGTGTGCATGAGGCCTAAACATGATTTTTTTGTTTCAAAAATGCTCTCATTGTGTAAAACCAAAATATATTTTAAAAAAAACAGACATATTAGGTATCGCCGTGTCCATAACAACCTGCTCTATAAAAATATCACATGAGTAGAGTTGTGTTTGGACCCCGGACCCGATCCCGAACATTTCAGTAAAGGTTATGGTTCGGTTTTCGGCAAGTTAATATTGCTTTTTGAAAAGCTGGAGAGCAGCCAATCAACAAGTGTTTAACTCTGTGCCCTTAGAAGCCATCACAACCATGCCCACTAATGGCATGGCTGTGATTGGCCAGTGCAGCATGTGACCCAGCCTCTATATAAGGCTGAGTCATGTAGCACCACTTTTCAAATCAGCTCTTATTAGCGCAGGGAAAGGATGCTGCTGGTGCTGTTAGGGACAGAGTAGGAAAGATTCTCTATTCTGAATTCAGAACAGTGCTTGTTAAACTCAGCGATCTCCAGCGATTTTCTTTTGTGGGTGCAGTGCACCATTTTTTTTTACCCTGCCCTGAGCCCAGTGACAAAGAAAAATCCATTCACTGGCGTCGGCGGCCATTTTATTTTTGGCAATCCACTAAATATTGTCCTTTTTCAGCATATTACAGTGTGATAGAAAGGCGTTAGATACTCCAGTTACATTGTCTAAGTAAAATTACAGCTTTTTTTGACAAAACACTAAAATTTAGCATTTTTCTGCATATTACAATGTGAAAGAAAGGCCGTAGATACTCCAGTTACATTTGGCATTTATCAGCATATTACAGTGTGACAGAAAGGCGTTAGATACTCCAGTTACATTGTCTGAGTAAAATTACAGCTTTTTTTGGCCAAAACACTAAAATTTTGCATTTTTCAGCATTTTACAGTATGACAGAAAGGCTGTAGATACTCCAGTTCTATTTTATTAGTAAAATTACAGCTTTTTTTGTCAAAACACTCAATTTTGGCATTTATCAGCATATTACAGTGTGACAGAAAGGCTGTAGATACTCCAGTTACATTGTCTGAGTAAAACTACAGCTTTTTTTGCAAAAACACTTGATTTGTTTTTTTTTCAACATATTACAGTGTGACAGAAAAGCCATAGATACTCCAGTTACATTGTCTGAGTAAAATTACAGCTTTTTTTTGCCAAAACATGAACATTTTGCATTTTTCAGCATATTACAGTGTGACTAAAAGCCCGTAGATACTCCAGTTCTATTTTCTTAGTAAAATTACAGTTTTTTTTGCCAAAACACAAAATTTTGGCATTTATCAGCATATTACAGTGTGACAGAGAGGCGGTATATACTCCAGTTACATTGTCTGAGTAAAATTACAGCTTTTTTTGCCAAAACACTCAAATTTGGCATTTTTGCAGCATATTACAGTGTCACAGAAAGGCTGTAGATACTTCAGTTTTATTTCCTTAGTAAAATTACAGCTTTTTTTGCCAAAACTCTCAAATTTTGTATTCATCAGTATATTACAGTGTGACAGAAAGGCCGTAGATACTCCAGTTCTATTTTCTTAGTAAAATTAAAGCTTTTTTTACCAAAACACTCAATTTTGGCTTTTTTCCGCATATTACAGTGTGACAGAAAGGCCGTAGATACGCCAGTTTTATTTTCTTAGTAAAATTACAGCTTTTTTTGCCAAAACACTCAATGCTGGCATTTTTCAGCCTTTTTAGGGTGAAATAGAAGTTTTACGTACCACTCATATTCTGTTAGTAGCAAAAACGATCCTATGTTTGCGGAGAATGAGGAGAGCGCCAAATAAGGGACATGGCCCCGGTCGTGGTGCTGCTGGTGGAGCTCCTGTTGCAGGAAGAGGATGTGGTCGGTCTGTGCCAGCTACACGCACAAGTGAAACACCTTCCTCAGGTGCGAGTAGGAACCAGAACCTTCAGCGGTATTTGGTCGGGCCTAATGCGGCTCTGCGAATGGTGAGGCCAGAACAAGTACAGGCGATAGTAGATTGGGTTGCTGACAGCGCCTCCAGTTCCTTTACATTGTCTCCCACCCAGTCTCCTGCTGAAAGATCAGAGTTGACACCCGCAGCCGATGTCCATCTGTCTTTCACCTCACCCCCTTGCAAATCAGCCAAGCAGTCTGAGCCCCAAGTCATGCAGCAGTATCTTCTGCTTTTTGATGACTCTGCTAGCAGGGTTTCCCAGGGCCATCCACCTAGCCCCGCCCCAGAAGTGGAAGAGACTGAGTGCACCGATGCCCAACCACTTATGTTTCAAGATGAGTATATGGGAGGACCACCGCAGCACGTCTTGGATGATGACGAAACAAAGGTGCCAACTGCTGTGGCTTTTGAAAGTCTGCAGACCGACAAGGAGGGCAGGGGTAAAGACTGGGTGGAAGATGATGTGGAGGACGATGAGGTCCTCGACCCCACATGGAATCAAGGTCATGCGAGTGACCTGTGTAGTTTGGAGGAAGAGGCGGTGGTCGCACAGAGACACCAGCACAGCAGAAGAGGGAGCAGGGTGCAAATGCGGAGCGGCCGTCAGCTAGAGAGTACGCCTGCTACTGCCAACCGCAGCAAGGAGCAGAGCACACCAAAGTCAGCTCCAAGGAGTTCCCTGGCGTGGCGGTTCTTCAGACAATGTGCTGATGACAAGACACGAGTGGTTTGCACGCTGTGCAATCAGAGCCTGAAGTGAGGCTATAAACGTTCTCAACCTGAGCACAACCTGCATGACCAGGCATCTAAGTGCAAAGCATGAGCTGCAGTGGAGTAGACACCTCAAAAACCAAGAAAGGTCTCTGGCTCCTCCTTCCTCTTCTGCTGCAATCTCAGCCTCTTCATCCACTTCTGGAGTGACAGTGGCACCTGTCACCCTGCAAACAGAGGATCTGCCAGCAACACCAATACCTGGGTCACCAAGCATCTCCACAATGTCCCACGGAAGCGTTCAGCTCTCCATCTCCCAAACACTGGACCAGAAGAGGAAGTACCCCCTACCCACCTACGATCTCTGGCCCTGAATGCCAGCATTTCAAAATTAATGTTCTTTGAAATGCTGTCATTCCGTCTGGTCGATACGGAGAGTATTAAAAGCCTTATGGCGGTGGCTGTCCCACAGTACGCCATGCCCAGCCACCACTACTTTTCCAGGCATGCCATCCCTTCCCTGCACAACCAAGTGGGGGACAAAATCAGGTGTGCACTGTGCAACGGCATCTGTGGCAAGGTCCATCTAACTACGGATGTGTGGACCAGTAAGCACGGTCAGGGACGTTATATCTCCATAACAGCACACTGGGTAAATGCAGTGGCGGCTGGGCCTGAGGCGGATAGCAGTTTGGCGCACGTCCTTCCACCACCGAGGATTGCAGGGCACTTCAGTTTGCCTCCTGTTGCTTCCTACTCCTACTCCGCCTCCTCAAACCCTACTGGGATTATCTCTACAGCAAGCAGTTGAGGAGCCAACCCGGAAGGAGGCCATTTTAGATTTAGTATTCATAAATGGGAATTTGGTATCTGATATTACTGTAGGGGAAAGCTTTGGATCTAGTGATCACCAGTGTGGTTTACTATAAGTACAGTGACTGAGTCACACCACACAAAAACTAAAGTTTTAGATTTTAGAAAAAGTGACTTTTCTAAAACTAGATTAGTGGTATACGAGTCCCTATCAGATTGGAACAGTTTCAATGGAGTCCAGGAGAAATGGGACTACTTAAAAGTGGCACTATTCAAGACAACAGATAATTGCATTAGGCTTGCCACAAAAACAAAAAAAGGAAGAGACCACTGTGGTACTCAGCAGAAGTGGTCAAAATCATTAAAAACAAAAAAAATAGCATTTAGCAATTATTAAAAAAAACAAGGATGACAGGCAAATTTATAAGATTAGCCAGAGAGAGGCCAAACAAGTTATAAGAGCTTCTAAAGTACAGGCAGAAGAGAAATAAGCTCAGTCAGTGAAACAAGGTGATAAGATATTCTTCAGATACATAAATTAAAAAAGGAAACTAAAACAAGGAATTAACAAATTAAAAACAAAAGACCGAAGGTATATGGTAGAAGATAAAGAACTAGCTGACTGCCTCAATGAATACTTCTGTTCAGTTTTTACAAAGGAAAATGAAGGAAAAGGACCTCAGTTAGGAAGGAAGACTAAAGAATATTTTGATGCATGTGTCTTTACGGAGGAAGAGGTTCTAAGTCAGCTGTCTAAAATTAATACAAATAAGTCACAGGGGCCTGATAGGATACACCCAAAGCTATTAAAAGAGCTTAGCGTTGAACTAGCAAAACCATTAACAGATTTAATTAACCAATCCCTGGTAACAGGAGTCATCCCAGAAGATTGGAAATGAGCAAATGTTGTGCCCATTCACATGAAAGGTAGTAGGGAGGAATCAGGCAACTATAGGCCAGTAAGCCTGACATCAATAGTGGGCAAATTATTGGAAACCATACTTAAGGAGAGGATTGTGGAACATCTAAAATCCCATGGATTTAAAGATGAAAAACAGCATGGGTTTACTACAGGGAGATCATGTCAAACTAATCTTATAGATTTTTTTTATTAGGTGACTAAAATAATAGATGGCAGAGGTGCAGTAGACATCACTTATCTAGACTTTAGTAAGGCTTTTGATACTGTCCCACATAGAAGGCTTATTAATAAAATGAGGTCTTTGGGATTGGACTCCCATATTGTTGAATGGATTAGGCAATGGCTGAGGGACAGACAACAGAGGGTTGTAGTCAATGGAGTATATTCAGACCATGGTCTTGTTACCAGTGGGGTACCTCAGGGATCTGTTCTGGGACCCATATTGTTTAATATCTTTATCAGCGAAATTGCAGAAGGCCTCGATGGTAAGGTGTGTCTTTTTGATGATGACACAAAGATTTGTAACAGGGTTGATGTTCCTGGAGGGATACACAAAATGGAAAAGGATTTAGGAAAACTAGAGGAATGGTCAAAAATCCGGCAACTAAAATGTAATGTTGATAAGTGCAAGATAATGCACCTGGGGCGTAAAAACCCAAGGGCAGAATATAAAATCAGTGATACAGTCCTAACCTCAGTATCTGAGGAAAGGGATTTAGGGGTCATTATTTCAGAAGACCTAAAGGTAGGCAGACAATGTCATAGAGCAGCAGGAAATGCTAGGAGAATGCTTGGGTCTATAGGGAGAGGCATTACCAGTAGAAAGAGGGAGGTGCTCATGCCACTCTACAGAGCACTAGTGAGACCTCATTTGGAGTATTGTGCACAGTACTCGAGACCATATCTCCAGAAGGATATTGATACTTTGGAGAGAGTTCAGAGAAGAGCTACTAAACTAGTACATGGATTGCAGGATAAAACTTACCAGGAAAGATTAAAAAACCTTGACATGTATAGCATGAAAGAAAGACAAGACAGAGGGGATATGATAGAAACTTTTATGCGACGTGCCCACAAGGTGGAACTCTACCTTGCATATGCTGGCCAGACTGTGCGAGCAGCAGCAGGCGATAGTGGAGTTTCAGCTGCAGCACCCACGGATGAGTCGCTCTGCGGAACAGCACCAGTTCACCACCAATGACTGGGCCTCCATGCAAAACCTGTGTTCCTTGTTGCGCTGTTTCGAGTACTCCACCAACATGGCCAGTGCCGATAACGCTGTTCTCAGCATTACTATCCCACTTCTATGCCTCCTTGAAAAAACACTGCTGGCGATGATGGAAGAGGATGCGGCACAGGAGGAGGAGGAGGAAGAGGGATCATTTCATAGGGTTTCCGGCCAGTCATTCACAAGTGGCTCTGAGTATGGGTTCCTGCACCCACAAACGCCAGGTACACAAATGTCCAGCCAGTTCTGGAGGATGACGATGTGGAGGATAAGGAGGAGGAGGAACTGTATTCACAGCAGACGTTCCAAACCAGCTGACAGCAGGGGCACAGTAGAAGCACAAGGGGAAGGCAGGCACCACCAGCACCTCAGAAGGCAGGGTTAGCATGGCCAAAATGTGGAAAAGCTTTGTCAGCATGCCACAACAACCAGCACCACCAGCTGATATGGAATGTCTTAGCAGGAGGCAGCATTTCAGCAACATGGTGGAGCAGTATGCGTACAGACGCCTAGACGTACTGAATGACGAGTCTGCCCCCAGCAACTTCTGGGTCTCCAAATTGGGCACATGGCCTGAGCTTGCCCTTTACGCCTTGTAGGTGCTGGCCTGCCCTGCAGCCAATGTATTGTCTGAACGTGTGTTTAGCACAGCAGGGGGCGTTATAACAGACAAGAGCAGCAGTCTGTCCACAGCCAATGTGGAAAAGCTCACGTTCATTAAAATGAACCAAGCATGGATCCCACAGGACTTGTCCGTACCTTGTGCAGAATAGACATGTATACCGGCCTTAACCAACCATTGTTATACTACAGCGCAATTGCTCATTGTTGTATTTTGGATATTTCACACTCTTTTGGAGTGTACCCTAATTAAAAATAAAAAATAAAAAAATTAAAACCAAAAACCAGTGTTGGCTACCTCGTCCTCCACTGCCGCATCCACATACACCGCTTTGTCCACCGCCTCCTCAACCTCATACTCCATATGGACCTCCACCTCGTACATCAAGATGATTTTTTTTTTATTTGTACGTATTTTATTTTATGTCATTTCACTAATTTGTCTGCCACATTTTCGGGTGAAATTCACCAATTTTTGGCTGTGATATGCCCCTGCTCTACCTAGTAGACAGGTAAACTAATTTCACTAATTTGTCTGTTACATTTTCAGCTGAAATTCACCAATTTTTGGCTGTGATATACCCCTGCTCTTCTTAGTAGACAGGTAAACAAATTTAACTAACTTGTCTGTTAAATTTTCGGGTGAATTTCACCACATTTTTGGCTGTGAATATACCCCTGCTCTACCTAGCAGACAGGTTAATAAATTTCACTAATTTCTCTGTTACATTCTTGGGTGACATTTTACCATTTCTGGCGTTGAAAAACTCCTGCTCTGCATAGGTGACAGGGAATTAAATTTGTAAAATTCATCTTTAATTGGCCCTTTAATTCATTCCTCCCGCTTTAATAACGTCCCACATTTCAGCTCGATCACATTGCAGCCATTGACCTCCCTTGGATGTGGTATCCCTTTCTCACGCTCCCTCTCCAGCGCGGAACCCTGATTCTCCGATAACCGTGATCAACATGGTAGGCTCAGAAAAGAACATCGAAAGTTTATAGAGAATATATCCAAATGGATCGTGGAAGTCACGGGGACGTGCGATCAGGCAGAAGTTATCTACAGTCAACAAAGAGGCAGCAGGGCCTCTCCTGTCTAACGTTTCCAAATCCTAAATACCCCGTCTCCCACATTTCCGCTCGATCACAATTTCATTTCATCCATTGATCTCCCTTGGATGTGCTATGCCTTTCTCACGCTCCCTCTCCGGTGTGGAACCCTGTTTCGCCGCTAACGGTGATCGACATGGTAAGCGCAGAAAAGAACATTGAAAGTTGATAGAGCAGATATCCAATTGGATCTTAAACATCACGGGGACGTGCGACATGGGGGGGCAGTATGTGTGCACACGCCTACACGAACAGACCGCCCCCTGCAACTTCTGGGTCTCCAAATTGGGCATATGGCCTGAGCTTGCCCTCTACACCTTGGAGGTGCTGGCCTGCCCTGCAGCCAGTGTATTGTCTGAACGTGTGTTAGCACGACTGGAGGGGGTTATCACAGGTTATATTTCCCAAAGTTTTTGGCTGTACCCTAATTTAAAAATAAATAAAAATAAATGTAAAATCAAAAAGCAGTGTAGGCTACTTCCTCCTCCTCCACCGCCGCTTCCACCTACACCGCCACATCCACTGCCTCCTCAACCTCCTACTCCATATGGACCTCATCCTCCTAGATCAAGATTATACATTTTTATTTTTATGTATTTTATGTTATTTTAAGTAATTTCCCTATCCACATTTGTTTGCAGAGCACTTCCCATGCTCTTAACCACATTTTGATGCCATTTGCAGCCCTCTAGCCCTTTCCATGACATTTTTAGAGCCATTTTAGTGCTTAAAAGTTCGGGTCCCCATTGACTTCAATGGGGTTTCGGGATCAAGTTCGGGTCAAGTTCAGGTCTCGAACTCAAACTTTTTTGTGAAGTTCTGCCGAACCCGTCGAACACGAACATCCAGGTGTCCTCTCAACTGTACATATGAGCTAACCAGTCTGGTGAACTCTCTAAAAAATTTTTTATAAAAACCATGCCAAAAAGCCATTTTTTATCACCTTACAACACAAAAAGTGTAATACCAAGCAATCAAAAAGTCATATGTAACCCAAAATGGTACCAATCAAACCGTCATCTTATTCTGCCAAAAATGAGCCCCTACCTAAGACAATCGCCCCAAAAATATGTCTTTCAGAAAATGGAAACACAAAAACATGTTTGGGGTCCGCGCTTGAACTTCATCAATTTCCACCAGCAATAACAGCTCTTTTATCCTTTAAAAGGAACACAACATTTTGTGTCTGTGTTACTTCCATTAGATCGACTTCCACAGTTTACAAAAAAATTATTTTTAAATACTTTGTATATAGGCAAATAAATAGGCACTATGATGCATGTCTGAACACCATCCTGACATGCATCATAGTGTCTATTTCTTTGGCCATATACATAGTATTTAAAAAGAAAAATCTTTTAAAATTTGGAAGTCGATCTAATGGAAGTAATACAGACACTTACCACGGGTGACCAGAGATTAGAGTTTTTTTCAGTTGTGTCAATTGGAGAGGAGAGGAACGCCCCAGAAGAAGTGGACAGCGAAAACTGGGTCGGGCAAATTGATTTTATATGTGATGTGAATAAGTGTCAATCTTGTAAGTAAAATAAAATATGGTGTTTCAATAACCCATGGGTATTGCACTATGTCGTGTTCCTTTTAAAGGATAAAAGAGCTGTGATTTCTGGTGAATATTGAGACCGATCAGCTGGAATTGTTTGGAATCGAGATAAAATCGTCTTGTGGAAGTGTTGCTGTGTGTGAACTTTTCCTTACTGATGAAGTTCAAGTGCGGAGCCTAAATTGCTGTTTATTTTGGTTAAGAAAGGAGAAGAGACCTACTCCTTTTGTTTTAGACTGCTGCTGATTGTGCTGCTTGGAAGACCACACAAAATATATTTTGTTTCTTTTAAAAAACAAATGTGTGTAAATCCAAAATAAAATAAAAAAAGAGAGGTATCGCCAGGTCGTTATGACCTGCTCTATAAAAATATTATCACATTATCTACTCTGTCATTGTAAAAAACTGAAAATAAAAACTGTGGATTCACTGTGGGTAGTAATACATGGAGGCAAAAACAATAATAAATTATTAATAGGAGTTTACTAAACGAGATAGACAAGGCGGCAAATCATAATGAGGTTGTTATTATAGTGGACTTCAACTACCCAGATATAGACTGGGAAACTGAAACCTGTACATCTCATAAAGGAAAAAGGTTCTTGGCAATAACCAAAGACAATTACCTTTCTCAACTGGTTCAGACAACTAGAGGGACGGCCATACTAGACTCAGTATTAACCAATAGACCTGACAGAACAACAGATGTGCAGGTTGGGGACCCCTGGGAAATAATAACCATAAAGTAATAACCTTCCAATTATCATTCAAAAGAGCATTTCTACAGGGAGGAACAAAAAATACCAAACTTCAAAAAAGCTAAATTTAGCCAGAGAGGCCATAGGCATAACTAACTGGCACAAAGTCCTCCAAAATAAAAATACAGCCACAAAATGGGATATTTTTAAAAGCATCCTAAAATCTAATTGTGAGAGGTACATACCTTATGGGAATAAAAGGTTAAGGAACAAGAAGAAACCAATGTGGATAAGTTGAACTGTAAAGGAGGTAATAAATGACAAAAAAAAGCATTTAAATTACTAAAACTGGAGGGTAGCGAGGAAGCATTGAAAAACTATAAGAAAAAAATTGAATATGTAAAAAACAAATAACAGCGGCCAAACTAGAGACCGAGAGATTAATTGCTAAAGAGAGTAAAACTAACCCTAAAATGTTCTTTAATTATATAAATGGTAAAAAGTATAAATCAGAAGGTGTGGGCCCTCTACAGAGTAATGAGGGGGGAGTTGCAGAGAGCGATGAGGAGAAAGCAAAGCTATTAAATATTTTTTTCTCCACTGGATTCACTGAAGAAAATAAACTGTCAGATGAAATGCAGAATGTAAACGTTAATTCCCCATTAAAAGTGCCCTGTCTGACCCAGGAAAAAGTACAGCGGCGTCTTAAAAAGATTAAAATAGACAAATCGCCAGGACCGAATGGCATACACCCCCACATCATAAGAGAATTAAGTAATGTCATAGCTAGACCCTTATTTCTGATATTTAAGGACTCTATACTGACTGGGAGTGTTCCACAGGATTGGTGCATAGCAAATGTAGTGCCAATATTTAAAACGGATCCAAAAACAGAGCCCGGAAACTATAGGCTGGTAAGTTTAACATCTGTTGTGGGTAAACTGTTTGAAGGTTTTCTAAGAGATGCTATCTTGGAGCACCTGAATGAAAATAAGCAAATAGCACCATATCAGCATGGCTTCATGAGGGATCGGTCATGTCAAACTAATTTAATCAGTTTCTATGAGGAGGTAAGTTCTAGACTTGACAGCGAAGAATCAATTAATGTTGTATATCGGGACTTCTCCAAAGCATTTGACACTGTACCACATAAAAGGTTAGTATATAAAATGAGAATGCTCGGACTGGGAGAAAATGTCTGTATGTGGGTAAGTAACTGGCTCAGATTGGGTCACTGTCACTAGTGGAGTACCTCAGGGGTCAGTACTAGGCCATATCCTCTTCAATATATTTATTAATGATCTTGTAGAAGGCTTGCTCACTAAAATATAATTTTTTGCACATGACCCTAAACTGTGTAAAGTAATTAACACGAAAGAGGACAGTATTCTGCTATAGAGGGATCTGGATAGATTGGAGGCTTGGGCAGAGAAGTGGCAGATGAGGTTTAACACTGACAAGTGTAAGGTTATGCACATGGGAAGGAATAATGCAAGTCATCCATACATACTAAATAGTAAAACACTGGGTAACACTGCCATGGAAAAGGACCTAGGAATTTTAGTAAACAACAAACTAAGCTGTAAAAACCAGTGTCAGGCAGCTGCTGCCAAGGCCAATAAGATAATGGGTTGCATCAAAGGGGGCATAGATGCCCATGATGAGAACATAGTCCTTCAAATCACTGGTCAGACCACACATGGAGTACTGTGTACAGTTCTGGGCTCCTGCGAACAAGGCAGACATAGCAGAGCTGGAGAGGGTTCAGAGGAGGGCAACTAAATTCATAACTGGAATAGGGCAACTACAGTACCCTGAAAGATTATCAAAATTAGGGTTATTCACTTTAGAAAAAAGATACAGGAATGGTAAGGGTAAGCAGGCACACTCAATTCGGGTACAAGTCAATAATTTATTAGTAGGTAAATAGTTGATAGTTGTATATTGGGTGGATAGTTGTTTTAAAATATACTTGAGGGTATAGTTGTTTAATGTGATAGTGGGGGATCACCTACTTAGTAGTAAGTACTTTTATATAAACAAGAAGTATAAAAGTGTATCAAAATAAAATAAAAAGTATAATATGAGTATATGCTAGATTGTCAAGTAGCAGAAGCAAGTAAAAAATCAGGTAAAAATCCGGAATGAAAATGCAGTCTGTAAAGGCTTTCAAAAATATATGCAATCTGTAAAAGCTTTCAAAAAAATATTTTCATATACTAGTGGCCACTATTTAGAGGAAAAAAGTCAATAAAATAGATAGATAAAATTGATGAAGGTATCTTCAATGATGAGGCAGTCCTTTGTGGAGGACAAAAACAATTCTGAGCAGAGAATGACTACGCCTAATCCAGGATGAGTATTGTGATGTTACAATGTATTTCACATGGAGTAGTAGGCATAGGTATACATTTGTAATTCTTTAGGCAGTCTGATAAGTTGTTAAATTAATGTGCCAAGCTGTGGAGTGAAGCGGAGCTCTGTGCCTGAGTGCGGCGTCTCTGGCTTCAGAGATCACTTACCCCTCTCAGCGCTGGCTGTATTACGTCCTCCGGCAGTGGTTGGCAGTTCCTGGAAGGCTGTGGAGTCGATAGCGTCCCTCGTGTTGCCTAGGACGCAGGGGGCGAGGTTCGCGCATCTGGTGAGTGACGTCGGCGGTCTCGTGATCGCGATCCTATTCAGAGTGTGTTCTCCGTAATCCTCCTGCTTTGTTTCAGGGTGACGGTTGATACAATAATCCTCGGCTGCTTAAACACGTTTCGGGACGCAGTCCCTTCATCAGTAAGTGACTTTAGAAAAAAGACTATCACTTTAGAAAAAAGACGACTGAGGGGAGATCTAATTACTATGTATAAATATATCAGGGGTCAGTACAGAGATCTCTCCCATCATCTATTTATCTCCAGGACTGTGACTGTGACGAGGGCACATCCTCTGCGCCTCTAGGAAAGAAGATTTGTACACAAACATAGAAGAGGATTTTTTACGGTAAGAGCAGTGAGACTATGGAACTCTCTGCCTTAAGAGGTGGTGATGGTAAGTAAAATAAATGAATTCAAGAGGGGCCTGGATGTAATAATATTACAGGCCATAGCTACTAGAGAGGGGCCGTTGATCCAGGGAGTTATCGGATTGCCTGATTGGAGTCGGGAAGGAATTATTTTCCCTTTAAGTGGGGAATATTGGCTTTTACCTAACATATTTTTTTTTACTTCCTCTGGATCAACTTGCAGGATAACAGGCCGAACTGGATGGATAAATGTATTTTTTCGGCCTTATATACTATGTTACTATGGAAATCAAAACATTGTGTTGTTCCTCAAAAAAAAATTAAGAAAAGTGAATATTAGACTGTTCAAAAAATTGCAGTGTTTGTATTCTTCTTTACAAACTCAAACATTCATTATATAAACTGAATAATGTTTAAAGATTTTGCTTTCCTTTGAATCACTAAACTAATATTTAGTTGTATAACCACTGTTTCTGAGAACTGCTGTACATCTGTGTTGCATGGAGTCAACCAACTTCTGGCACCTGTGAACAGGTACTCCAGCCCAGGATGATTGGACTACATTCCACAGTTCTTCTTAATTTCTTGGTTTTGCCTCAGAAACTGCATTTGTCACCCCACAAGTTTTCTATTGGATTACGATCCAGGGATTGGGTTGGCCACTCCATAACGTCAATCTTGTTGGTATGAACCAAGATGTTGCATGTTAACTGGTGTGTTTGGGGTCATTGTCTTGTTGGAACACCCATTTCAAAGGCATTTCCTCTTCAGCATAAGGCAGCATGACCTCTTCAAGTATTCCGATGTATTCAAACTGATCCATGATCCCTGGTATGCGATAAATAGGCCCAACACAGTAGTATGAGAAAAATCCCCACATCATGATGCTTGCGCCACCATGCTTCACTGTCTTCACAGTGTACTGTGGCTTGAATTCAGTGTTCAGTGGGTCATCTGACAAACTGTCTCCTGCCACTAGACCCAAAAAGTACAATCTTACTTTCATCAGTCCACAAAATGTCTCTTTAGGCCAGTCAATGTGCTCTTTGGCAACTAGTAACCTCTTCAGCACATGTCTGTTTTTCAACAGTGGGACTTTGCAGGGGCTTCTTTCAGATAGCTTGGCTTCACATAGGCGTCTTCTAATTGTAACAGTACTCACAGGTAACTTTAGACCTTCTTTGATCTTCCTGGAGCTGATTGTTGTCCTTGCCATTTTGGCTATTCTTCTATCCATTCGAATGGTAGGTTTTCGCTTTCTTCCACGTCTTTCAGGTTTTGGTTGCCATTTTAAAGCATTTGCGATCATTTTAGCTCAGCAGCCTATCATTTTCTGTACTTCTTTATATGTTTCCCCTCTCCAACTTTTTAATCAAGGTACGCTGTTTTTCTGGAACGACCCACTTTCCTTAGAATTTCAGAGAGAAATGCACTGTAATTAGCATGTACAACATTTGCTGCCTTCCTTCCTTAAATAAGGGCAATAATTGCCATCTGTTTTTCAAAGAACGAATGACCTCACTAATTGAACTCCACACTGCTATTATTTTGAACATGCCCCTTTCATTTAGCGATGAAATTAGGGTCCATTCACACATCCGTATGTGTTTTGCGGATCCGCATAACACAGACACTGGCAATGTGCGTTCCGCATTTTGCGGACCGCACATCGTCACTCACATAGAAAATACCTTTTCTTGTCCGCAATTGCGAACAAGAATAGGACATGTTATATTTTTTGTGGAACAAAGGTGCGGATCTGGAAGTGCGGATCCGCAAATGCAGATAGCACATTCCGGCCCCATTGAAAATTAATGGGTCCGCACCTGTTCCGCAAAATTGCCAAAAAATCAAAATTCTTAAATTTCATCTCCATTTGCCAATAACTCTTGTGCAACACATAAAAGGGTTAACAAAGTTTTCAAAATCAGTTTTGAATACCTTGAGGGGTGTAGTTTCTTAGATGGGGTCACTTTTATGGAGTTTCTACTCTAGGGGTGCATCGGGGGCTTCAAATGGGACATGGTGTAAATAAACCAGTCCAGCAAAATCTGACTTCCAAAAACCATATGGCGCACCTTTCCCTCTACGCCCTAGTGTGTGCCCGTACAGTAGTTTACGGACACATATGGGGTGGTTCTGCAAACTACAGAATTGGGGCAATAAATATAGCATTTTGTTGGGCTGTTAACCCTTGCTTTGTTTTTGGAAAAAATTGATTAAAATTGAAAATTTGCCAAAAAATCTAAATTTTATCTCCATTTGCCATTAACTCTTGTGGAACACCTAAAGGGTTAACAACGTTTGTAAAAATCAGTTTTGAATACCGTGAGGGGTGTGGTTTTGGGTGGTTTCTATTATGTAAGCCTCACAAAATGACTTCAGACCTGAAAATTTGCTTCTAAACGTTTAAGCCTTGTAACGTCCCCCAAAACCTGGCATTCCCAAAATGATCCAAACATGAAGTATACATATGGGGAATGTAAAGTAATAACTATTTTTGGAGGTATAACTATGTATTATAGAAGTAGAGAAATTGAAACTTGGAAATTTGCAATTTTTTCAAAATTTTTGGTAAATTTGGTATTTTTTATAAATAAAAATGATTTTTTTAAACTTAATTTTACCAGTGTCATGAAGTACAACAGTCATGCTCAACCTGCGGCCCTCCAGCTGTTGCAAAACTACAACTCCCATCATTCCTGGACAGCATACAGCTATCAGCCTACAAAAGGGCATGGTGGGAGTTGTAGTTTTACAACAGCTGGAGGGCCGCAGGTTGAGCATCCCTGAAGTACAATATATGACGAAATAACAATCTCAGAATGGCCTGGATAAGTCAAAGCGTTTTAAAGTTATCACCACTTAAATTGAAACTGGTCAGATTTGCAAAAAATTGCCTGGTCCTTAAGGTGAAATATGGCTGTGTCCTTAAAGGATAACTGTCGTATTTCTTTTTTTTGGGGGAGTATTGGACTGTGGTGATTAATATCACCTTGGTGGCCCTATTTCAACTTTTCACTGTGTATTCAATTACCCCTTAATTCCACAGTTTTGTTCCCTGTACTGCCTGCTTTTACCTGTGCTTAAAATAGGGTTGCAAGGCATGGTCCGTCTATCTGTTGAAGGACGGAGGACGCTGCGTGCAAGGTCACATTACTGACAGCCAGGGACTATAAGTAAATCATTAAAGCCAGGTCCTCCCCAGCAGCTGATAACAGTGCCTGGGCTGTGTGCACTTCTCCCTGTCCCTGCGCTTGGCAAACGCTCCCTCACTCAGCAGAGCTGGAGAATGCAGAGTTGAAGCAGCGCAGACCAGGGAAGGGAGATCTGCCATCTGCTCAGTGTATAAATGAAAGCAACATGTGGTAAGAGGACCCCTTTGTGCTGCAGAAGATTAACCCTTTAGGGGGGAGGGCTCTGGTTACTGACACTTTTGGGGGGCTATTGTTACTGGCTAGTGAGGGCAGGCGGGATTAGACTCAGGGTGAGGGCAGTGGCGGCCATCTTAACTGAATAGTAAAATTGCAGTTTTATGCAGACTGGTTGCTAAGGGCTGAATCTTATTATATATGGGGTAAGTCAGTCTAATAGTAACTGATTCTGGAATATCATGTTATTAGTAACTACATATATGAAAATTGAAATTAGGGTCTAAATGTGACAGATATCCTTTAAGGAGTTAATTGCGAATATCGGCACTTTAAGAATTTGGGAATATTTAGAATATAGTTATATATATTCGTATTTTCGAATATTCTAGATTTTTTTCCATCCGTAACCTCCCTTTTTGCTTGTGGGCCAATGAGAAGGCTGCAATGTCTTTGTCTGATCTTAGCAACATCCCTAGCAACCAACAGGAAAGTTGCCTACCCCTTACTATATAAGAACCTCCCCAGCAGCCCTTGTATGTGGTATTTTGCAGATCTGAGAGAGACAGCAGTGTTATTGCTGTGCTCTCTGCTTTCCTGTGTAATTACATTAGCTAGATAGTTAGTTAGTTAGCTTATATATAATACAGATATATTGGAGCACGCTATCTGCATAAAGAGCTATTGTAATGTTCTGCTGTGCCAACCATGTTCTGCAGTCTCAGGAAACGCCTGTATTTTGCACGTATTACGCGAATATTACATTGCCCATTTTTCGCGGTCAAGAAAATAATCTTGAATTCATGAATATATGATGAATATTCTACCAAATATTTACAAAATATAGCAAATTTGAATATTGCTCCTGCCGCTCATCATTACTCAGTAGCATCTGCACATTTTTGAGGTTTTGTATTTTATTTTTGCTTTTTTTGTGTGAAAAAAGAACTGCAGTTAGTTGTAGTTAGTTAGATATATATATAAATTTCTGTTAGGCTACATTCACACGACCGTATGTATTTTGCGGTCTGCAAAAAATGTATGATGTCCGTATGGCATCCGTTTATTTGTGGATCCATTGTAACAATGCCTACCCTTGTTATATTTTTTTTGGCGAGGCTACGGAACGGACATACGGATACGGAAAGCACACGGTGTGCTGTCTGCATTTTTTGCGGACCCGTTGAAAGGAATGGGTCTGCATCCTATCTACAAAAAAAACGGAACGGACACAGAGACAAAATACATTTGTGTGCATGAGGCCTTAGTGTCAGTTTAGGTTTTAAGTGTCAGTTTAGGTTTTTGAACGAACACACCATCTGTGTGCGTGCATTTTGCAGAGCACTGTAGTGAATTTTTATACTACAGTTTTTGCACACACGCACGATCTGTGTGCGTGCGTGCTGCAGAGCACCGATCAGTAGTGTGCTCAGCAGCATCTGCTAATTTATTTTCATTTAATTTTTGTAACATTTTTTGGGATGTGAAAAAAGAACTGCAGTTAGTGGTAGATATATATATATATAAATTTCAGTTAGTGTCAGTTTAGGTTTTTGCATGATTTGCGTACGTGCATTTTGCAACCACTGAGCACCGAACAACAAGCACCGATTTTTGCAGCAAAGATTTTTTTGTGCACAAAATACTTTTCTTTTTTGCAAAAAAGCCTTTTTTGTGCAAAAAATACATTTTTTTTGCAACTTTTCTTCAAAATTTCATTTCAAATTTAATAATAATACTAATAATACATTTGAAATAAAATTTTGAAGAAAAGTTGTAAAAAAGTCTTCTTTGCACAAAAAAGTCTTTGCTGCACAAATCGGTGCTCAGTGGTTGCAAAATGCACGTACGCAGATGGTGCGTTCGTGCAAAAACCTAAAATTTTATCATGGCCCAAACAAATTTATATGCCCAGCAGCTTTTTACCCAGAACCCCACATCGCCATTCGCAAGACCCCTTGGTTGGACCCCAGTTACAGCAGTAGCAGAAATGAAAATTCTTCTGGGGGCTTCTGCTGCATATGGGGCTCGTTAAAAAAAACTGAAATTAGACAGTATTGGAGTGTGGATGACCACACTCCAATATTCAGTAATTCCATGGTTCGGAATAGGAGTCGATTCTGAAATTTATAAATTGACATTATAATGATAATGCACAGTTTCCGCCCCAAAATGACCCAACATTTGATTGGCTTTTTAAAATTAGGCCCATCCTTGTACACCCCAGAACAAAATATCTGTATAGATGAGTCCCTGGTACATTTAAAGGGAAGGGTAAGATTCCGCCAGTAAATGCCCAGCAAGCGAGCAAGGTATGGCTCTATGTGGATAACTATTATACCAGCATACCCCTATTGAGGTCCCTTACTACCAGAGGTACTGTGGCTCGCAGCTCAGTACGCAAAAATCAGAGAGGCCTCCCTAGATCCCTGGTAGGGCAACCATTGAGAAAGGGGGAAAGCAGGGCTCTCTTCCATGAGAACATGCTGGTGGTTAAGTACAAGGACAAGAGGGACGTCCTTGTACTAACAACCATTCACAGTAACACCAACTCCGTTGCCGCTGTACGTGGTACCACTACCACTGTCCCCAAACCAGACTGAATTCTGGACTACAACAGGCACATGAGCGGGGTTGATCTTTCAGATCAAGTTCTGAAGCCATACAGTGCCACATGAAAAACAAAAGTGTGGTACAAAAAGCTGGCCGTACACAATGTACATATGGCAATGTACAATGCATACGTGCTATATAAGTCTAGTGGACACACAGGAACATTTCTTCACTTTTAAGAAGTAGTGATCAGGGCCCTAATTCTTCCAAACCAAGCAGAAGAGGGCCCCAGTACTTCTGTGAGTCACAGTGGCCGTGTTGTACCAGGGCAACATTTCCCAGCTGAAGTCCCCCAGACAGCAAGAGGGAATAACTCAGAATGTGTTGAAAAAAGGGGTATTAGACAGGACACTATTTACCACTGCGAAACCTGGCCTGAAAAACCTGACCTGTGCATGAAGTAGTGTTTTAAAATGTACCACACATCCATGGAGTATTAATTTAATTTAATCCTTTATGCTCCCTGTAATATTTCCACCTCGCTTGCATATCCACTTTCCAACAACCGCTACATATTTTATTCTGTGAGACAAACGTTAGGTCAAAAGTGCCCTTTCCACCCCTTAAAATGTTCGTACGGGGGTGCTCTTCCCAAAATGGGTTCACTTCTTGGGATTTTTAACCTCTTAAGGACACAGGGCGTACGCCCTGATGTCCTGGTACTTAAGGACACAGGGCGTACCTATACGTCCTGTGTATTTCTGATCACCGACGCGCGGCGGGCAGTGATCGGAACAAGGTCCCTGCTCAAATCATTGTGACCCCCCCGTGTTGGCGATCGCAGCAAGCCGCAGGTCCATTCAGACTTGCCGTTTGCGGCATTTACGGGTAGTTCCTAGGGGGGATTGGCTGCGCCATCGGGTCCACGTGCTGCTGTAATGGGGACCCGATGGCATGGAAGGCAGCGCGATGAGTTCCTTAGGCATTGGCGCTGTGAAGAGCCTGTGAGATCCAGCCCCCTGGATCTCACAAGTAGGAAGCTGGATGAGTAATATACTCATAGAAATAGAAGATTGTCTGACATGCGACTCCACCGGTGTCATCTACCTTCTCCAGTGCCCTTGCAATAGACAATATATAGGACGTACAAAGAGGCCATTCAAAAAAAGAGTGGCCGAGCATATTGCAAATATAAAGAAGGGATACGAAAAACATTCCCTATCAAAACATTACAAAGATGTACACAAACAGGATCCATCTAGTTTGATGGTTGTGGCACTGGAGAATGTGGAGAAACACTGGAGGGATGGAGACTTCATTAGACAAATGTCTAGGATAGAATCCAGAAGTATCTATGAATTTGGATCTTTGCAACCAAAAGGACTCAATTCTGAGTTAGAGATTTTCGGATTTATGTAGGTTGGGTGTCTCGTTGCTGACGGCACGTCGCATGCCAGGCCGTTTATCGACGCTGCGACGTGTCCTTGGTTTCGAGATACCCACCCTCTTCTCTCTATCAAATCTCTCCAATCTCTCAAATTCCTCAAATCCCCTAAAGGTTACAACCATTTGGGATCAGTCATAATTTTATGTTAGAATTTTATATTAGCATTTTATGTGCATTTCAGTATTTAGGATTTTCGTCATTATTACCATGAAAAATAGGATTTTATAATGTAAGCAATCAGATATAAAGTTTATATTACATACAGTGGTATATCGCACCATTTGGGACATCTAGGCAAAAAAACGCATATGTTCCCAAAAAACGCATGGGAAAAACGCATGAAAACCGCAAAGAAGAGAAATGCTGGAAATGTAGTATAGGATTACTCCTTGACTAATTGGGAACAGCATGAAGAACAGGTGCTTGTGATTTTGGATGCAATTAAAGAAAGGATAAAAATGGAGGTCAGGCAGGCAGACACTTGACCACTGAGAAAGGGAGAGTGAATCTACCCGAAACGCGTATGGTGAAATAAGTGATGTACCTGCATTGAAAATCCTCCGATGAAACTGTATGGCCATACAGAAAAACGTCTACTGGAAAAGAATAAATATCTTTTTTGTTGGACGCTGTACCGAAGGAAACCGCGGAACAGAGTGTTAACTCCCGTGATCTTTGGAACTCCCATGGGATTTGAACCAGCTTGCCTCAAGGAGCGACTAAACAAGTCGGCGAACATTTAAAGCTCCGTCCAAGCAATCGGGAGACAGCAGATATTAGATGGTAAGCTGAATATTGATCAAAAGTTTACCTCTATTCATAAAGAAAATGTTATAAGAGACTCTAAGCCCAGTATCACTGGATTCCTGTGGACGCTGTATGGACATAGTGCGTTCCCATGGTTAATGTATCTGCAACATCTTAAGTGACATTCACCTGCCCAATCTCGGGATAGAGACACAAAGGAAACACCTCCAACTTTAACAGTATATACAAAGTCTAATTTGAAGATTTTCAGTGTGATTCATATTATCGATCATATTATCGATTATTTAGAATCTATTATCGATTATACCGATTATATAGTATATGTGATTGTTTTTAACATATGTTATCGTATTTTTATTGTACTGTTTTTATTATATACTTTTTATTGCTTGTTTTTTATGGGGATATAGTAATAAATACTTTCTGCATATCTCAATTTGGTTACCAAGTGTATGAGTGCATGCTCATTTTACAATTTTCGCATGTATTACTCATACAGCCAATGCATTCCAATACAGAAGTATTGGAATGCATTGTAAAGGGGATCAGACCCCCAAAAGTTGAAGTCCCAAAGTGGGACAAAAAAGAAAGTGAAAAAAAAGTTGAAAAAAATAGTTTTCCCCCCAAAAATGAAAAGTTTCAAGTAAAAAAAAAGTAATTTCCCCCAAATAAAGTAAAAGTTGACATATTAGGTATCGCCGTGTCCGTATCGACCGCCTCTATAAACATCACATGACCTAACCCCTCAGATGAATACCGTAAAAAATCAAAAATAAAAATTTTTTTTGTTACCATACATCCCTAAAAGTACAACAACAAGCGATCAAAAAGGCGTATGCCCACTAAAATTGCACCAATCTAACCGTCACCTCATTCCACAAAAAATGAGCCCCTACCTAAGACAATCACCCAAAAAATTAATAAACTATGGCTCAGAATATAGAGACACTAAAACATCATTTTTTTTTTGTTATTGTGTAAAACTTAAGTAAATTTAAAAAAGTATACATATTAGGTATCGCCACATCCGTAATAACATGCTCTATAAAAATATCACATGAAATAATCCCTCAGGTGAATACCGTAAAAAATAAATAAATAAAAAACTGTGTAAAAAAAGCAATTTTTTGTCACCTTACATCACAAAAAGTGTAATAGCAAGCGATCAAAAAGTCATATGCACCCCAAAATAGTGCCAATCAAACCGTCATCTCATCCCACAAAAAATAAGACCCTACCTAGAATAATCGCCCGAAAACTGAAAAAAACTATGGCTCTAAGAATATGGAGACACTGAAACATGATTTTTTTTGTTTCAAAAATGATATTATTGTGTATATTGTGTAAAATTTACATAAATAAAAAAGTATACATATTAGGTATCTCCGCGTCCGTAATAACCTGCTCTATAAAGATATATCACATGACCTAACCCCTCAGGTGAAAACCGTAAAAAAATAAAAACTGTAAAAAAGCCATTTTTTGTCACTTTATATCACAAAAAGTGTAATAGCTTTGGCTTTCAGAATGTGGAGACACTAAGGAATCATAAAAAAAAAATGCTTTGTTGAAACAAACAACCAAAGTAGTCATATTTGGTATTGTCGCTTCCTTAAAACCTGCTCTATAAAAATACCACATGATCTAACCTGTCATATGAATGTTGTAAATAACAAAAAATAAAAATCGTGCCAAAACTGCTATTTCTTTTTACCTTGCCTCACAAAAAGTGTAATATAGAGCAACCAAAAATCATATGTACCCTTAAATAATACCAGCAGAACTGCCACCCTATCCCGTAGTTTCTAAAATGGGGTCACTTTTTTGGAGTTTCTACTCTAGGGGTGCATCAGGGGGACTTCAAATGGGACATGGTGTCAAAAAAACTGTCCTACAAAATCTGCCTTCAAAAAACCGTATGGCATTCCTTTCCTTCTGCGCCCTGCCGTGTGCTCGTACAGCAGTTTACGACCACATATAGGGTGTTTCTGTAAACTACAGAATCAGTGCCATAAATATTGAGTTTTGTTTGGCTGTTAACCCTTTGTTTGTACCTGGAAAGAAATTACTAAAATGAAAATCGCCCAAAAAAGTGAAATTTTGAAATTTTATCTCTATTTTCCATTAATTCTTGTGGAACACCTAAAGGGTTAACAAAGTTTGTAAAATCAGTTTTGAATACCTTGAGGGGTGTAGTTTCTAAAATGGGGTCTTTTTTGGGAGTTTCTACTCTAGGGGTGCATCAGGGGGGCTTCAAATGGGACATGGTGTCAAAAAACCAGTCCAGCAAAATCTGCCTTCCAAAAACCGTATGGCATTCCTTTCCTTCTGTTCTCTGCCTTGTGCTCGTACAGCAGTTTACGACCACATATGGGGTGTTTCTGTAAACTACAGAATCAGGGACATAAATATTGAGTTTTGTTTGGCTGTTATCCCTTGCTTTGTAACTGGAAAAAAAAATATTAAAATGAAAAATCTGCCAAAAAAGTGAAATTTTGAAATTTTATTTCTATTTTCCATTAATTCTTGTGGAACACCTAAAGAGTTAACAAAGTTTGTGAAATCTGTTTTAAATACCTTGAGGGGTGTAGTTCCTAGAATGGTGTCATTTTTGGGTGGTATCTATTATGTAAGCCTCACAAAGTGACTTCAGACCTGAACTGGTCCTTAAAAAGTTTACTTCTAAACTTCTAAGCCTTGTAACAGCCCCAAAAAATAAAATGTCATTCCCAAAATGATCCAAACATGAAGTAGACATATGGGAAATGAAAAGTAATAACTATTTTTGTAGGTATTACTATGTATTATAGAAGTAGAGAAATTTAAACTTGAAAATTTGCAAATTTTTCCAAATTATTTGTAAATTTGGTATTTTGTTATAAAAAAGATTTTTTTACTCCATTTTACCAGTGTCATTAAGTACAATATGTGACGAAAAAACAATCTCAGAAAGGCCTAGATAAGTAAAAACATTTTAAAGTTATTCACACATAAAGTGTTTCTCTCATCTGTGAGACACCTGTTTGCTGAAAAGTACCATTTCCACCACTTAAAATGTTTGTATGGGGGTGCTCTTTCTAAAATGGGGTCACTTGTTGGGTTTTTTTTATTTCTGGGGGCCTCAGGAATTTATTTAATGAGATATGGCACCTAAAATCCATATCTGGCAATTTAAGCCTGTCAGCAAAATTCATATTTTGCAGTTTGCCTGCTGTGCGCCCATACATCAGGCTACAAGCACATATGGGGTGTTTCCTAAATGGTGAGAAAGTGGGGATTTTAATTTCTACGGACCTCAGGAATTTATTTAATGCGACAGAGCTCCTACTCCTGGGTCAGAGTGCTCACTACACACCTTGAAATATTCCTTGAGGGGTGTAGTTTCCTGAATGGGGTCACTTTTGGGGTGTTTCCACGGTAGGGCCACCTCAGGGTGTCTTCAAATGCGACATAGCTCCCAATTACCATTCCAGCTAAATCCTCTCTCCTAACGCCATATGGTACTCCTTCCTCTCTGAAGCATGCCGTGCACCCACATCATTTCTTGAGCACATATGGGGTGATTCGGGGGGAAATGGTGAACAAAATGTGGTGTGTATTTTGTCATGCTACCCCTTGTGAAAGTGAAAAATGTGGGTGTAAGAGTCCATTCACACGTCCGTAGAATGTGTCAGCACCCATTCCGCATTTATTCGGAACAGGTGCGGACCCATTCATTCTCTATGGGTCCGCATCCGCATTTCTGGAGCGCGGCCCTGAACTTCCAGACCGTGGCTCTGGAAAACAAATAGAACATGTCGTATTTTTGTCCGCAATTGCGGACAAGAATAGGCAGTTCTATGGGGGTGCCAGCCAGGTGTATTGCAGATCCGCAATTTGTGGATCCGCAATACACTACGGACGTGTGAGTGGACCCTAAAGCAACTTTTTCTGGAAAAAATAGTAATTTTTCATAGCCAAGCGTTTCCTAATTCTGTGAAACGCCGGATGGGTCAGAGTGCTCACTACACACCTTGAAATATTCCTTGAGGGGCAGGGGCATCGCTAGTGCCTTTTATCCGTGGCCGAATTAATCTACCACTTCCCCAAATCTCGCTCCAGCAGCAGCCCCAACAACTGGTATCCGATTCCAACCCGATTCCAACCCCATGGCAGTAGGCAGGGCCGCACAACCCGTCGAGATCACACAGCGTGCTGTGACATCACAACGTCATCAGCGCTGCTGCACCGCCGGCCAAGTCTTGTTTCTGCAGGCGGGAACAGACAAGTGTGGTGCCGGTGCCACTGCAGTGCCTACTCCACTGTACTCACTGGTGTCTGGCCCAGCCATATTGTTGAAACGGTCGGTCACCCTCGTTCTCTGACTGCCAGCCAGACCCAGGCATAGTCAGTCAGCATCGACTCAGCTAGCCAGAGCCAGACCAGCCTCCAGTGTTCAGCAGGGAGCACTAGTTGATTCAGCATGAGCCAGCCTAGGCGCAAGGACCTAAGCCCAGGTAGTAGGTACTACTGGTATATTCTCCTGTATATTATTATATATGTACAGCTGGTATGAGACTGGGGCAAATTACTTAATGTGGGGCAGTGTGGGGCAAATTAATTAATGTGGGGCAGTGTGGGGGGCATATTACTTAATGGGGGAAGTGTGGGGGCAAATTACCTAATGGGGGGCAGTGTGGGGTCAAATTAATTAATGTCGGGCTGTGTGGGAGGCAAATTACTTAATGTGGGGCAGTGTGGGAGGCAAATTACTTAATGGGGGAAGTGTGGGGGACAAATTACTTAATGGGGGCAGTATTACTAATGAGGGCATTCTAAAAGGGAATTACTATTGGTGAGACTATGAGTAGTACTATTACTATGGGGAGGATTATCTGTATGGAACTTATTTTTCTTCAGGATAGTATTTGGGGGTATTGGGGAGCATAGCGAGCAGCAGGATAACACTGTGGGGGCTCCAGGTTGGAGAATGATGATGGAAATGTGAGGAAGCTAAGATGTCTGTGTGCCACACTCTGCAGAGACGAGGCGGCTGAGAGAAGTTGTCCAGAAAGAATGGAGAAGATGATGACAGAAAAGATCTACATCAGAGGAGACGTCACCTGGGAGGCCCTGGATGTAAGAGGTAGATGCTGCTGTATAGCAAGTAGAGCAAAATGCAGTGTGGGCGGTGGACATAGAGAATTGGGCCATATTCATTGGGGCTTGTGCCCTGGATCTTTTTCAACCCTATCATTGCCCCTGTTGAGGCTTGTAGTTTCCAGAATTGGGTCACTTTTTGGGGGTTTCCACTCTAGGGGTACCTCAGGTGTGTTCAATTGCAAGATGGCACCTGTCAATTACTGTATTCCAGTGAAATCTGCCTTCCAGAAGCCATTTGGTTCTCCTGTCCTTCTGACCCCTGTGGTACGCCCATATAGTAGTATACAAGAACATATGTTGTATTGCTGTAATCAGGAGAAAATGGGAAATAAATTAGGGGGTGCATTTTCTCCAGTTCCCCCTTGTCAAAGTGAAAGATTTGGGCCTAAAGTCCATTTTTCTGGAAAAAAAATTTTTTTTCATATTCATAGCCAATTCCATGAATCACCTTTGAGGACAAAGTTAACACTACACATCTTGAAATATTCCTTGAGGGGTGTAGTTTACAGAATGGGGTAACTTTTTGGGGTGTTTCCACTCTAGGGGTTCTTTAGGGTGTCTTAATATGCGACATAGCTCCCAAAACGAATCCTGCAAAATCTGTCCTATGGCTCTACTTCCCTTTTTGAACCCTGCCATGCACCCATACATCATATTATGAGCACACATGGGGTATTGGCACATTTGGGGGGAAATGGGGAACAAAATATGTGGTGCATTTTGTCCTGTTACCCCTTGTGAAAGTGAAAAATTTGGTTGTAAAGCAACTTTTTCTGGAAAAAATTGTAATTTTTCATTTGCACAGCCAAGCGTTTCCCAATTCTGTGAAACACCTGATTGGTCAAAGTGTTCTCTACACACCTTTCAATATTCCTTGAGGGGTGTAATTTCCAGAATGGGGTCACTTTTTAGGGGTTTCCACTGTAGGGTCACCTCAGGGTGTCTTCACATGTGACATAGCTTCCAATTACCATTCCAGCTAAATCCTCTCTCCTAACGCCATATGGTGCTCCTTCCACTCTGAAGCGTGCTGTGCACCCATACATCATTTTTTGAGCACATATGGGGTGTTGGCATATTCAGGGTAAATGGGGAACAAATTGTGGGTGCATTTTGTCCTGTTGCCCCTTGTGAAAGTGAAAAATGTGGCTGTAAAGTAACTTTTTCTGGAATTTTTTTTTAATTCTTCCTTTTCACATCCAAGCATTTTTTAATTCTGTGAAACGCCTGATGGTTCAAAGTGCTCACTTCACACCTTAAAAATATTCCTTGAGGGGTGTAGTTTCTGGAATGGGGTCAATTTTGGGGTGTTTACACTGTAGGGCCACCTCAGGGTGTCTTCATATACAACATAGCTCCCAATTACCAATCCAGCTAAATCCGCTCTCTAAAAGCCATATGGTGCTCCTTCCACTCTGAAGCATGCTGTGCGCCCATACATCAGTTTATGAGCACATATGGGGTGTTTCTGTAAACTCCTGATTCAGGGTAATAGAGTTTGAGTTTTGTTTGGCTGTTAACCCTTGATGTGTTGCAGAAAAAATAGATTAAAATATAAAAAATGCTAAAAAAAAGTTACATTTTGAAATTTCATTCCCATTTTCATTTAATTCTTGTGGGGTGCCTAAAAGGTTAACAAAGTTTGTAAAAATCAGTTTTGAATAGCTTGAGGGGTGTAGTTTCTAAAATGGGGTCATTTTTGGGTGGTTTCTATTATGTAAGCCTCACAAAGGGACTTCATACCTGAACTGGTCCTTAAAAAGTGGGTTTTGGAAATTTTATGAAAAATTTCGAGATTTACTTCTAAGCCTTCTAACGTCCCCAAAAAATAAAATGGCATTCACAAAATGATCCAAACATGAAGTAGACATATGGGGAATGTAAAGTAATAACTATTTTTGAAGTTATTACTATCTATTATAGGAGAAATTTTTTATTTTATTTATTTTTTTATAAATTCTGTATTTTTTATAAACAAAAATTGAATTTTTTGACTCAATTTTACCACTGTCATGAAGTACAATATGTAACGAGAAAACAATCTCAGAATGGCCTGGATAAGTATTATTAGCATAAGTTATTAACACATAAACTGACACATGTTAGATTTGCAAAAAATATCCTGGGCAGGAAGGTAAAAACTGGCCCGGGGTTGAAAGTGTTAAAAACCTGACCTGCCTATTTTAATAGCTCCATGCATTTCCCGCGTACTAACAATTCTGGAGCATCTATTCTTATGGCTCTATGTTGTGCCATTCCTTTATTATTTGCACTAGAAGTTATGAATGAACTGCTAGCAGTCTGCAGTAAGGGTACAGAGGGGAGGTAACCAGTTGGGGGGGTGTACCTGCACAGTCTGAAAATGGCAGAACTGATTGGATAGCGTGAGCCTGTGCAGGGACACACCCATAATTGGTTACCACTCCTCTGTACCCTTATTGAAGGCAAATAGCAATTCATGCATAAGTTCTAGTGCAAATAATAAAGGAAGGGCACAACAGAGAGCCAAAAGAATAGATGCTCCAGAATTGTTATTACATGGGGAATGCATGAAGCTAATAAAACAGGAATGTCAGGAGAGGAGAAAGGTCCTCTTTAACCTTTAAACTAGGATACTATGTGAGCGTAATTAGGATATAATTATTGAAATAAATAGCAGGAACACTTGTAATACTTAAAGGAAATAGGGGCCATATTAGGAGAAACACAAACCCTTCATTTTATACAGTGTGCGTGTTTTTTGCATAAAAAATGACCTTGCACAACAGAATTCTTCTAAACCTAGACACTAATGACTGAAAGTATGAATACTGATGTTCTGGTTTGGCATAATGTAAGATTTAATGGCATCTTTTGTAATATTAAATTATTACATAGCTCTGTCCTTGATGTAGTAACAACTTGATCTACTGCCAAGAGAGAAAAAGACAGTTTTGTGCGTGAGAAGCAGTTGCCCAAAGGGGATATACATTAACAGGTAGCTTCTTGTAAAAGTAATCTTGGCATCAATGCCTAGAGCAAGCAAAAGTGGTTCACAATATTATTTCAAATAAATCTGCATAACATTATTTATAATTTGCTCTTCTAGTTTCTACAAGCAAACAAAAAGTGATTGTGGAGCTTGCAGATTTACACAGTGACAGCAGCTTTACTATCCAGGAGAGCTTTCTATTCATTTACTGTTGTCACAGATGTGAGACATCAATCACTACATCAGCAAATATTAAGGCAATCGTTAAACAGCATTGTCCTGATCTGTCAATCACAGAAAGGAAATAAAGTCATATTTCACAATTCCCACCCGTGATCTAGTAACTTTGATAAGAAGATGTTCTGTCATCATACTATCGAAGCCTGTCTAGGGGCAGCATTGTACTCAGGACAGTTCAGTGGCACTATTAGCCCAGATGACACAAGAATATTGTATTAATAGCTAACAGGTCCTAAGAAAGAATACAGCAGACTCACGGTTATGAATCTGCTATATTTCAGCATGTTCTCATTTCCTTCTCACTAGTGACTATGGGGGTTCCTTGTATCTGCATGCATACAATGCCACCCACCAGTCACTGGTGAGAGGGGGCGGAAGAGGAATCCCCCTCATGAAAATAAATTGATCATATTATATCAGTTGAATTATTTTTGTTTTTGTTTTGTTTTATTAACCTAAATGATTTAAAAAGAGCAGCATACTGCAATGACACATTCACTTTAACTACCGAATTTTTCGTTTTATAAAATGCACTTTTCCCACAAAAGTGGGGGAAAATGTCAGTGCATCTAAAAAAATGAATACTAATAAGTGTTTCCATTATAGTACAGTAGGACAAGGGAGTAGTGAGTATAGCGCTGATATTACTCACCACTTCCTGTTTTTTTTCGGGAGCTGTGCTGTGTCCTGACAACACACATCAGGCCGTAGTGCGAGTAAGTAAGTGTACACTATGACCTAATGCTATGTGACATCAGGTCACAGTGCAATGTGGCAGGAAGAACACACTGGATCTCAAGAGTGGGGCGTTGTCCATAGCAGGAGAGGCAAGTTATTATTTTTTTCTGATCTGAGGTCTGATGACTTTGGTGGTCTGATCTGAGGTTTGATGAAGTTGGCGGTCTGATTTTGGGGTCTGATGAAGATTGGGGATCTGATCTGAGGTCTGATAAAGATTGGGGCTTTGATCTGAGGCCAGATGAAGACAGGGGGTCTGATGAAGATTGAAGGTCTGATATGAGATCTGATTAAAAAAAAAAAATCTTATTTTCCTTCCTCTAAAACCTGTGCATTTTATGGTCAGGAGCATCTTTTAGAGTGAAAAATACAGTAGTTCATTCACCCTATTAGCACTATATAAGACAAGAAATAATGTGTAGATGTTAAGTTACTTAAAGTAATTGCCATTTCATCCTGCACATACTACTCACTCTGAATTTACTGATTAAATGTATCTATCCTTGTTGAAACAGGTTAGCAGTTTACTGAGAGATCAGGTTACAACTACAGCTCATAGAAGTCTGCGGTCTAAATTCTGTCCTAGTTCTGGTGGTCATATTCCCGAGTCTGTTCCATGGATTTTGCCTGCGCATGTTTGTCTTCTGTTCAAGTTCTGTTTGCCATGTTCTCTTGTCTTTTGTCCATGTTCTGTTTGTAGTCTGAATTCTGTGCTGGTTCTGTTTGGCATTTGCAGTGGCTGGGTTTGGGGTTGCCCCAACACGACACAGGGTCCACAAGACACCGTCGTGGTGTTACATGTTGCTGCTCTCTGGAAGGAATGGTAAGGTGTGGTGCACCCCAATGGGAAATAAGTCCAGAGAGTTTGGGTCTGTAGTGAACCAGTGTGCTTTTTTACTGGAGGAATTCAGGTGCAAAACAATACAGGCGAGGCATAGGGCTGGCTTCTTCAGTCTCCTCTCTGGAAGAAGACGGGTTTGATACTGAGTAAAGGCCTGAGCTAACTGTTCCCCTCTCTCTTAGAAGGCTGGTACCCTGGCCAAAGGCTGGTGATCCAGGGTCTGTGGCAGAGTATCCACATCTTGGCATCTTTTTCTGGTCACTCAATAGTCTGGCAGAGTCCTCTTCTAAGCACTGTTCCCTAACTGCAGAACACTAGGGGCTTTCCTTATATACAGTTTGTGGCTAAACTAGAATTGTCTAATGGGAGGGGTGAAATGGAGAAACTGAGCACAAACGAATACAATGTTACAACTCTTGCCTCTCATAGACTTACATTAGAGCATCAATAATACTCAATGGCAATGACACAGCAGTTTTTCCAGACAAAACAGGTTTTAAGACATAATCACATAGTAGTACCTTGCATTCAAAAGGTCAGTCTGGTTTTGGTGATAAACAAGTCTGGCTTTTCCCCTCTAAAACATGCTCTTCGTCAAACCTTATGGTAACTGGAAAATTACTAGCTTCTCATCATTAGTTGGAAAGTCCCAAAAGTCTTTGAGTGTTAAGTAAACCTTTCCACAGCGCAAAGCAAACACAGTGCAAATGAACAGGATATATATCACAACCTACATATAAAATGCTGTTACACAGTATTAAACAGTGTATGTCAGTGCAAGTAAACCCTTTAAAGTAAAATAAAGTAAAGAGTTGATGACTTTGCATGGGGTAAATAGAAGCAAATGTTCAGACTTCAATGTACCCCTGCTCAAGGGCGCTACACAATGAATTTCCAAGTTATAGGTCTTGTCTGATCTGCCATGCCAAGTTTTTGTATCTGAATCTGGTATGTCTGAACTGTTTTTTAGAGTGCTGTGCCTGCACATGAACTGTGTCCTGAAGTCTGTTCCTTGGATTTTGCATGTTCTTTGCCTGATTGTCCTTAGTCTGGCTTTGTATATGATCTTTCTTTTGCTTCCGGTGACTTGTTGTGTCAGCTGTCAACTACATTGGGACTATTTCAAGAGATAGAGGCTTGGTGGCTCTACTGCAGTGAAGTCCAGATCCTTTAATAGGGGTTAAAGCGTGAAAACCATGGGTCTGTCAGGTTAATGCTCTCAGGTGTAACCCAATTTCAAACCAGTTAGTTGGCAGAGTGGTTTCACAACCACTGACTGTAACAGATTGTACACAATGAATGTACAAAACCATATGTTTTCCCTTTATAATCTAGTTTTACATGAAATCTTGATTTTACTTAGTCAACAAGTATTGAGTCATCAGGATTTTCCTACCCCTGAAAACCATTATCTAACTTAACACTTACCATAGTCATACTCCCTTCTGTGCAGGCTTTGTCCTAATCTGGTTTGTTGTTGGGTTGTTATACTATTGGTACACAAAATGCATGTTTGAGTCAGTGTTTCCAGGCTCCAGCTTTCAGATAGAACAAGCCACAATGCCATCTCCACAATGTGATCTCCAGTATGTATAAAATATAACTCAGATATCCCAGTGGAGTTAGATGGCAAACATATGGACATTAGATATGGGAAGATAAAATTTCTACTGCAAAAGCATTGGGACTTTCCTGTTGAGATCACTAAGTAAAATGAGAGGTCGCCAACAACCTCAACATTGATGGTTGTTATGAGGGTAATAATGAGGTGACTAAAATCAGTAATGAATTGCAAGATAACAAATCAAATCAAATTACAAGATAACCTGTTCTTTTTTCAGGCATTGCAAAAATGAAAAAAGAAGTCTTTAATGCAAATATCAAATTAGTCATATTGCCAATCCATGCCTAGAGGCCAACAAATATCAGTTCTGAGCAAGACCTGAAAAACACCTAAAATTGCTGAAAGTTCTCTGAATAGTGAGGTAAGCGAACATAATTACATATCTGACAAACTGTATTCGTAGATATATTGTAGGCAACTCATTATAGAAGTTACCTGTAACCGTATCTTCCCATAGAAGTATCTTCAGCAGGAACATTAGGCTGGGAATAATGGATACTTGACTTATTTCAATAGAGATGTTTGCTGTAACTTGCTTTGTTTGACTTATGTCTAAGAAATTGCAGTAAGCATAAAAATCCTATTATGTATGTTGTATATGTGCCAAGATCAAAGCTACAAAGCCTAACAATGTACATGAGAGTTTCTAACCGGTGGTCAAAGTATAATCAAATATGATTAAATTACCCAAACAATGGTGTTTATTGAAAGAAGATGTCTTTGCATCATCTATTTGCTTGATACCAGCACCATCTGCAGCTACTGCATCATTTGAGGTCTGGAGCTATGATGTTGCGTCTACTAGTAACCAGACTGAACATTTTCTAATTGACATTTCGCAAGCTAAACAGATTGACAGGACTACTTGGTTTGTCTTTCCCTTTTTGCCTTTGGCATGTTTGATTAATTCACAGCATTATTTCTAGCTGAGGCATGCAAGTTGTCTCCATCGAACTTGTTGAACATGATTTTCTGGATTACTTAAAATCTAAAGATGTCTACGTTCTGTTTGTCCAGGAAGAAAAGAAAATGAAATCCTATTTGTTTCTAACAACAAAAGAAGATTATTACCCCAAAGCTCATCATTACTTGGAAGCTGTAAAGTCCAGAGAGAAGAGTGTCTTTGTTTCTGGATAAAACAGTTCCTTTTATCTAATCCTGGTCAACCCTTTTAAATACTTAATTTTCATGTAAAAAGACAAAACACGATCTAAAGTTAAGACAGTGGAAAGATCCATACTATGGATAGAACAAAATGAAAGTGACCACAAGCTAATATACTGTATAACACTATTAAAGGCAAAGCTCATAAAACAAAAATGTCTGCCATGTATGAATCCGATCAATGAGCAGCATAGTCACCCTATCCCAAGTTGTAATTATAGACTTTTTTTTTTATAAATTTTATTATCGTAATTATAGACTTAGTATCACTTTAAGGCCTCATGCACACGACCGTTGTGTGCATCCGTGGCCGTTGTGCCGTTTTCCATTTTTTTTCGTGGACCCATTGACTTTTAATGGGTCCGTGGAAAAATCGGAAAATGCACCGTTTGGCAGCTGCATCCGTGATCCGTGTTTTCTGTCCGTCAAAAAAAATGACCTGTCCTATTTTTTTGACGGACAACGGTTCATGGACCCATTCAAGTCAATGGGTCCGAGAAAGAACACGGATGCACACAAGAGTGGCATCCGCGTCCGTGATCCGTGGCCATAGGTTACTTTCACACCCATAAAAGCTTTTTCAGAGCTGCGTTTTCACTTTGTGAAAACTCAGATCCGACAGTATATTCTAACACAGAGGCGTTCCCATAGTGATGGGGACGCTTCTAGTTAGAATATACTTTGAACTGTGTACATGACTGCCCCCTTCTGGCTGGCAGCATCCGATCTCTTACAGGGGGCTGTGATCCGTACAATTAACCCCTCATGTGCTGCACCTGAGGGGTTAATTGTGCGTATCATAGCAGACCCCCTCCCTCCTCAGTTTTAAATTCATTGGTAGCCAGTGGGCGGACTGACCACCAATGTGTTAACTACAGGGGAGGGAGGGGGGGGGGCGGCCGCACTGCCCACCAATGTGTTAACTACAGGGGAAGGAGGGGGGCCGGCCGCACTGCCCACCAATGTGTTAACTACAGGGGAGGGAGGGGGGCCGCACTGGACAACAAAACAACTTTTTTTCATGTCCGTGGATCCTCCAAAAATCAAGGAATACCCACGGACGAAAAAATGGTCACGGATCACGGACCTACGGACCCCGTCTTTGCGGACCTCGTGTGCTTGAGGCCTAATAGAGTAATCCAAATGTGGATAGAAATATTGAATAAACATTAATGAACTGGATGAATTTCTTATAATTTCCATAAATACAAACGGGTTTCCAGAGTTCTTAAAAAATCTAGGCACATGGCAGGTGTCTATATCAAATAAAGATATACACCCTTACTCACTTACTTCAGTCCCAGACGCTCCAGTTCCAACTGATATCCCTGTGATAACAACGTGGTCATATGTCATTCATGTACACGTGACTGCTGAGTCCAGATTGGGCTGCAGCAGTCCCAAGAACGATAGATGCCGGTCCAGTGGGGAGTAGAGTGACTGTGACTGGGGTGTGGTGCTGGAGCACTGGGACATTTAAAAGGTGAGTAAGGGTTCATATACTGCCCCCTACTGTGTTCCACATTTTTAAAAATCTCAGTAAACCCTTTTAATACAGTTGATCTTTTAACTTGGTGAGAACACATGTCCAATTAATATTTCCCCAAGGAGGTAATATTTGAAAGCACTGAAATAATAGTTTTCTTCCTTTTATACCAGCAGGTATAGGCTAAAGTGGCTTACAGATATTGATGTCACTGTTTATATATCCAAAAAGGAAAACAAAGGATTATGAAGGTTTAAATCCAACATGTCCATTCGTAATTTTCCCTGATGGCAGATATTAGGGGATCATTAGGCAGACATCTCTTTACGCCCAGCTTAACCACTTCCTGACCGCTCATTGACTATAAACGTCCTGGGTGGTCGGGTTTATCTCTGAATGGACGTTTTGGAACATCCTTTCAGAGATGGCAGCTGCATGGTAATTGTGCAGCTGCTGAGCGGGGGGCCCACTGTCAATTACAGAGAAGGCAGGGACCGTTCCTGGGTGCTGAGGAAGCGATCTGCCGCTTCCTGTCTTGACCCGGTGGTCATGTCACTGCAGGGGCCAGAGGAGTGCAGTAGCCATCAGGTATTCCATTGTCTACGATCCGCCCTGCACTGAGGCTGTGCAGCATAGTAAAATGCTGTACAGCCTCTCTGGGGGGTGTATTTCCACTGTAACTGGGGCTACTAGAGAAGTAAAAGGGGGGCGCCTTTTTGAAAAGATGGCGAGGTTTTCTGATGCAAATTTTATCTGATTCGGAAATAGAAAATATTATAAAACCCTTCACACTCACACAATAGTACTTAAAAGAACAATTGAAAGGGACGCTAGGCCGTTTGGCACAGAAATAATCATTTTAAACCAGTGTGAAGTGGAAGTGTGTACGAAAAGGGCAATCTTCGTTAATTCAGTTTTGTTAATGGAATATGCTAAGGTTTCGTTTCGAGCAGGATGTTTATTAGGTTAATTAGGTAGGGGGGCAAGGGAAGGGGGGGTTTGGGGGAGGGAAAAGGAAAATAGGGGAATTGGAAGTAAGGGCTCTTTCACACCTGCGTTCTTTTCTTCCGGCATAGAGTTCCGTCGTCGGGGCTCTATGCCGGAAGAATCCTGATCAGTTTTATCCTAATGCATTCTGAATGGAGTGAAATCTGTTCAGGATGCATCAGGATGTCTTCAGTTCCGGAACGTTTTTTGGCCGGAGAAAATACTGCAGCATGCTGTGCTTTTTGCTCCAGCCCAAAATCCTGAAGACTTGCCGCAAGGCCGGATCCGGAATTAATGCCCATTGAAAGTCATTAATCCGGATCCGGCCTTAAGCTAAACGTCGTTTCGGCACATTGCCGGATCCGACGTTTAGCTTTTTCTGAATGGTTACCATGGCTTTCGGGACGCTAAAGTCCTGGCAGCCATGGTAAAGTGTAGCGGGGAGCGGGGGAGCAGTATACTTACCGTCCGTGCGGCTCCCGGGGCGCTCCAGAGTGACGTCAGGGCGCCCCAGGCGCATGGATGACGTGATCGCATGGCACGTCATCCATGCGCATGGGGCGCTCTGATGTCATTCAGGAGCGCCCCGGGAGCCGCACGGACGGTAAGTATGCCGCTCCCCCGTTCCCCGCTCCTACTATGGCAACCAGGACTTTAATAGCGTCCTGGCTGCCATAGTAACACTGAAAGCATTTTGAAGACGGATCCGGAGTGTAATTCCGGATCCGGAGTGTAATTCCGGCAAGTGGAGTACACGCCGGATCCGGACAACGCAAGTGTGAAAGAGGCCTAAGACTTACACGTGTATACTGGTATATGCTGAAAGGTTTATTGTTCTATTTGTGAAATATACAATATTTCTAATGTGAGGACTATATTGTCATCAAACAAGTTGGTATTCTCTCGAAATGAAGCCTTTTGAGGGGAAAAACTGAAAATATGGGAAACAAAATGCATAGAACATCTATTCTGTAGTAACTAGTACACAAAGTTGTCAACTTGTATCATGGGCAGAATAGATGGGCCATGGGCAGACTAGATGGGCCAAATGGTTCTTATCTGCCGACACATTCTGTGTTTCTACGAAACAATGTTAATTACCGACAAGCAATGTAACTTTCATACTTCTGTTGTTTCAGTAATTGTACTGTCAAGAACTGTACATGCCTCTTCCCTTAAAAAATAAAAAATATATAAATATATAAATGAATTTAAATGTCCCCCAGAGGTCTTGTATGACCTTATGGGAGACACAAATTGTAAAAAAAAAAAAAAAAAGAAGGTGTTTAAAAAAAAAAAGTTTCACACTTTCTTTTTTTTTTCTTTTTGATTGATTAACATTATGTTTTTTGGGAGGGGAGCTAACAAAAAAAAAACTGTTTTGGCGCAATGTTTATTTATTTATATTTTACGGCGTTCACATGATGGGGTAGATCATATGAAATCATATAGCAGGCCGTTGCGGACGAGGTGATACCAAATACGTATGTTTTAACGTAGGTTTAACCCCCACAAATCCGTTATTTAATTTTTTTTTTTAAATAGAATAAAAAATAAAATAGACATACGTATTTGGTATCACCTCGTCCGCAACGGCCTGCTATATGATTTCATATGATCTACCCCATCATGTGAACGCCGTAAAATATAAATAAATAAACATTGCGCCAAAACAGGTTTTTTTAGTTAGCTCCCCTCCCAAAAAACATAATGTTAATCAATCAAAAAGTCGAATGTACCCCAAAATGGTAGCAATAAAACATCACCTCGTGCTGCAAAAAACACAGACTATAGCCAGAAAAATAAAAAAATATGGCTCTAGGAAAATGGCAATGCAAAAACATGATTTTTTTCTAAGAATGTTTTTATTATGTAAAACGTTAAAAATAAAAATAGAAAAATGACATCAAACAGCTTTTTTGTGATTTCACCTAAAAAATGAGATAAAAAGCAACCAGAAAGCTAAATGTACAGTACCCCAAATTGGTGTCAATAAAAACTACAGCTTGTAACGCACAAAACAAGCCCTCACGCAGCTCATTCAACAAAAAAAAAAAAAAGGTATCGCTCTTAAAAACCATTACAGAAAATTCTATGTTAGAAAATCCATACCTTCTGAGCCCTGGTGTATTCCCAAATAGAAGTTTATGATCGCAATTGGGGTGTTGCACCATTTTCTTGTAAAATAAATATGAAATTTTTCATTTTTACACCCAAGTATTAAACATTCTATAGAACAGCTGTTGAGTGAAGTGCTTGCCACACCCCTTAAAAATTACTTGGGTGGTGTAGTTTATAAAATGTGGTCACTTTTTTGGGGTTTTCACTGTGGGGATACCTCAGGGTCTCTTCAAATGCAACATGGTGCCTAAAGACCATTCCAGCAAAATCTGCCCTCCAAAAACCATATGGCGCTCCTTACCTTCTGAGCCCTGCCGTGTGCCCATACAGTGATATATGACCACATATGGGGTGTTTCTGTAAACTGCAGAATAAGAGTAATAATTATTGAGGTTTGTTTTGTTGTTAACACTTGATGTGTTCCAGGAAAAAAATTATTAAAATGGAAAATCAGCAAAAAAAATGTGACATTTTGAAATCTCACCTCTATTTTGCGTTAATTCCGGAGGAACACCTAAAGGGTTTACAACATTTCTAAGACCAGTTTTGAATAGCTTGAGGGGTGTCGTTTCTAAAACAGGGTCACTTATGGGTGGTTTCTATTATGTGAGCCCCACAAAGTGACTTCAGAACTGAACTGGTCCTTAAAAAAGTTGACTTTGGAAATTTTCCTCAAAATTAAAAAAATTGCTTCTAAAATTCTAAACCTTCTAGCGTTCTAAAAATTACGTTACTAAAATGATGCCAACATAAAGTAGACATATGGGGAATGTTAATTAATGAATATTTTATGAGTCATCACTATCTGTCATAAAAGCAGAGAGATTCAAATTTAGAAAACTGATTTTTTTCTAATTTTCGTTAACTTTTGGATTTTTTTATAAATAAAAGGTAAAACATATTGATTCAAATTCACTATTAACATGAAGTACTGTATGTACAATGTGTCTTGAGAAAACAATCTCTCAATGGCTTGGATAAGTAAAAGCGTTCCAAAGTTATTACCACATAAAGTGACACATGTCAGATTGGCAAAATTAGGCCTGGTCAGGAAGGGGGTAAATGGCCCGGTCTGGAAGTGGATAAATAGATCTTGACTGTAACCTTAGAATTGACTGAATCCGCTAACAAATATCTCATATGTATGGGTAGCTTTAAGGGGTTTTCTATAATTTTAATACTGATTGCCTATCCTCAGGATAGAACATCAATATCTAATCGGCAGAGTCTGACACCGCGTACTCCCATCAGTCAGCTGTTATGTTGTAGCTCTGATGATGGAAGTGTTTGCAAATAAAAAACATCTTGTAAATATGTTTACAATATCTATATATATTCTTTTCATACTAGGTCACGCCTCTAACTCTGCCCAAAGCATAACTATACACACTCAGTCCACTTAATGCCCCCACATAGTAATTATTCCCCCTTTGTACCAGTACATAGTAGTTATGTCCAGATATGTGCCCCCTCACAGTAGTAATGGTCAGATATGTGCCCCCTTCACAGGAAGTTAAAAAAATATACTCACCAAGTTCCTCATGATCACAGTTCAGCCATTGGCGCTCCACAGCAGTAGCAGGATGTAGTGTCACACATTGCTCTGCTGGTCTGTGTAGGAGGAGGAGCACAGCAGATTCCCGGCCGCACTGCTCCTCCTCCTACACAGACCAGCAGTGTGATGTGTGACACTACATCCTGCTACTGCTGTGGAGCCAGGTCCATATTTAGATTTGATGCTGCCTTAGGCACTTTAGTGCCAGCTTTCTCCCTCCAATGAAGTCCATAGCTGATGGTAAAATCTTCCCTAGGCCTTCAGCTATCCCTCAGGACCCCCTCATACACTTGTACAAATAAAGGACTGACCCGTTACATGTGCGCTTGGCAGCTGAAGGCATCTGTGTTGGTCCCATGTTTTTATGTGCCTGTGTAGCGTTATACTACCCTACCTAGTGAGATTTCCCTACCTCCTGACTTCCTGTCGCACTGCTAATGACCTGAGGAGGCTTTCCTGAGTCTTGACGATCTGCGCATGCGCAGACCGACAGTTTATGGAAATCAGTGGAGTTCAGCTTTACACCGGGACACTGCGCATGCGCAGGAGAGCCTCAGTAGGGAAATATTATGGCCCAGTGCCCAAGCGCGGCTAACTCCGGCCGGCTGAGATTTCACATAAACTGTCGGTTTGCGCATGCGCAGATCGTCAAAACTCAGGAACGCCTCCTTACGTCATTAGCAGTGCGACAGGAAGTCAGGAGGTAGGGAAATCTCCCGAGGTAGGGTAGTATAACGCTACACCTGCATTGCTGAGAAAAATTATGTTTTATTATTTACAAACGGGGGCGTTACCATTACACCTAGAGGCTCCGCTCTCTCTGTAACTGCCGCGCCCTCTGCACTTTAACATGGCCCGGTGGGATGACATTTTTACTGCCAGGCCCTGTCAAAGTAGACAGGGAGCGGCAGTTGCAGAGACAGCAGCCTCTAGGTGTAATGGTAACGCCCCGTTGCTCCTAGAGGATCATTTGCATATATTCAAATATTCATATTTTTTCTCAATAATGCAGGCATATATGAACATGGGCCCAACACAGACAGGCACTGATGGGTGGTTTTAGCACTGCCCTAGCCATTTTACAGGCTAAGGCAGTGCTAAAGCATGTCTGTTAGTGCCAGTGACATCACCGGGCTCACTGACAGGCGGAAGCCACCACAAAATATTATCCCCAGTGGTAATAAGGCTCCCTACAGTGCCCTCAGTACTAATAAGGCCTCCCTATAGGGCATCTTTTATAATCTATAAGGCACTTCTATAGAGCCCTCAGTAGTAGTAATGCCCTCCACTGCTGCCAACAGTATTTCTAATGTTCCCTGCAGTGCCCCCTGTAATTATAATATCTCCTGCCGTACCCCCTGGAGTTATAATCATCTCTGTAGTGCCCCCATAAATTATAATGCCCGTCCTCTCCCTCCAGTCTTCTATACCATGAAGTCCCATGTAAATAACACTAGTCCTCTCCCACCAGTCTTCTATATGATACAGTCCCATGTAAATAACCTATCTTCCTTACAGTATTATATGCCATGCAGTCCCATGTAAATAACACCAGTCCTCTTCCTCCAGTCCCATGTAAATAACTTCTCTTCCTTACAGTTTTCTATAACATACAGTCCCATGTTAATAACTTAAATCCCCTCCTTCACCCCCCTCCAACACATAGTCCCATATAAATAACATCACTCCTTACCCTCCATTCTTCTAAAATATCCAGTCCCATGTAAATAACACCAGTCATCTCCCTCCAATATTCTATAACATACAGCCCCATATAAAAAACATATCTTTCTTATAGTCTTTTATAACATACAGTCCTATGTAACTGACACCCCTCCCCTCCTTTCAGCCCCTCAGTCCCAGTTAAATAACATTTCCCTCCCACTAAGCAGGGAGGGGGTATAATGAGGAGAACCACATCTCCCAGCATTTCTATGGCACTTACATTCAATTCACGGCATCACAGGTCTCCACTGCTGAGCGCTGCCTCTTTCTGCACTGGTCATATGACGGTGACCTCATTACAGGTCCTACCTCCACTTCCACTGCTGAAAAGACCACATGATTATGATGTCATCGAAGGTCCTTCAGCTATGGAATGTAGACACAAACGGGCAGCAGATTCGCAGTGAGTGCTAATTGGGCCCACCCCTAAAACTCCGCCCCCTCCCAAGCGCCACACCAAGGTGCCCAGGTTACCCTGTTGGCAAAGGTAGGGAATTAAAAATATGATAAAAAGATAAACGCCTCTGCTGGCACTGGGATTGGCCCCCTCCCTTGCTGGGCCCCTGTGCAGCTGAACCAGCTGCACAGGCGGTATGTCCGCCCCTGCTGCAATGGCTGATCAGCAGACTGCAGGCCGGCAACCAGATATTTATGGCCTATTCTGAGGATAGCCCATCATTATTAAAATACCAGAAAACATCTTTAAAAGGGTATTCCGGTTAGATTAATGTATCCCCTATCCACAGTATAGGGCATAACTATTAGATTGGTGGGGGTCCTGCTGCTGGGACCCCCAGCAATCATGAAAATGGGGGCCCCGTTCCTTCTGCATTCCCCCTGAAATGAATGGCGCGGCCGCTTCAGTCAATCCTATGGGAGTTCCAGAGATACAGTACAGACCAAAAGTTTGGACACACCTTCTCATTCAAAGAGTTTTCTTTATTTTCATGACTATGAAAATTGTAGATTCACACTGAAGGCATCAAAACTATGAATTAACACATGTGGAATTATATACATAACAAAAAAGTGTAAAACAACTGAAAATATGTAATATTCTAGGTTCTTCGAAGTAGCCACCTTTTGCTTTGATTACTGCTTTGCACACTCTTGGCATTCTCTTGATGAGCTTCAAGAGGTAGTCACCTGAAATGGTCTTCCAACAGTCTTGAAGGAGTTCCCAGAGATGCTTAGCACTTGTTGGCATCAAGAGAATGCCAAGAGTGTGTAAAGCAGTAATCAAAGCAAAAGGTGGCTACTTTGAAGAACCTAGAATATGACATATTTTCAGTTGTTTCACACTTTTTTGTTATGTATATACTGTAATTCCACATGTGTTAATTCATAGTTTTGATGCCTTCAGTGTGAATCTACAATTTTCATAGTCATGAAAATAAAGAAAACTCTTTGAATGAGAAGGTGTGTCCAAACTTTTGGTCTGTACTGTAGTTGAATACAGCGCTTGGCTATCTTGGGAATTCCCATAGAAATTAATGGAGCGGCCACACACATGCCTGACCAGCCACTCCCATTTCAGGGGAGGTGCAGGTGGTACGCGGCCCCTGTTCTCGTGATCGGTGGGGGTCCCAGCGGTAGGACCCTTACCATTCAAATAGCTATCCTCTATCCTGTGGAAAGGGGATAACTTAATCTAACTGGAATACCCCTTTAAGCTTTATATTTGTCATAAAAGTAATACTTATTTACCTAAAATGTTCGACTACCTAATTCCCAAATTCTATACTCTACAGTCTACATTTGAAAAGATTGAACTTTAATGGCAAAATAAGATAAAATTTAGGCAAAAGTAGTCACTAGGCACTTTTCTGCAACAGCACCGGCACAGGCCAAACTAAATAATAACACCCAAAGCAAAACATGCTTCAGTGAAATTAAACTTTCGTCAGCTTAACCTTCAGAAACAAAAGATTTTTGTGACTTAGAAGTAAGCTTTGTACTGTGCTCTGGCAGTTGAATTTGTTCCTAAATTAGATCTGATTATGTATAAATCCCAATTTAGAATTGCTTTCATCGCCTTAATCTTCCAAGTGATATAAAAACATAAGTACACTTTTCTGTTTGTATTTCTTCCATCTAACCTTTTAGACATTAAGGTTCATTGAAAAACCTTTGTGTGTCTTAGATGTTTCATAGTATGGTATGGGACACGAGCTTGAACCAGAAAATAGTACATAAAGAAGGAGACGATCCAATAATTGCAAGTCAGATTATGGTAGCAGATATAACATATTGGAATCCCTTTACAGTTTTATGAATTGTAGGACAAAGGTAATGTAAAAATGAAGCTACAATTTGAATGTACAGTACATGGGCTTATATTGATTATCTGTGTTTCCCTAATAAGTGTTTCCTATCAGTCCAATGCTAAAACCAAGCAGTTGGAAAATCAACAAAAAGCGTTATTGTAGCCCATTAACAGACTATAAACTGTTACACAGTACTCAGCACTTCAAAAGCAAACTATAGACCTCAATAGTGGATTATAGTTATTCAGTGGGCTCTTACGGGGCCGTCTTTAATATTGATTGGACCCTGGACAAGAGGGAGAACACAAGTGCCGCTGCTGCATTAATGGGTCAATACTTTATTAACTAAGTAGCAGGACATGTAGGGCATATATGGGGGATGTCCCTGCACTTTTATTTCTGGACGCCACTCCATTGCGCCGCTGTGGCCCCTGTTACATTCTCCCGCGCTGTATGCTAAGTAACAGCATCCAAACACCAGGGAGAAGTCTCCGCTTTTCTCCCTGGGCATTCCGTCTTCCTGGCTGTAGCGCTGTCCAATTGCAGCGCAGAACATCACAGCCAAGGTGAGTTTTTTTTCTGACGTTCTGTGCTGCAATTGGACAGCACTACAGCCAGGGAGAAGGAACGCCCACAGAGAAAAGCTGATGTCTCCTCCCTGGTGTTCCGATGCTGTTACTTAGTATACAGCGTGGGAGAATGTAAGGGGGCCACAGTGGCGCAACGGAGCGGCGCCAAGAAATAATAGTAAGTGCAGGAACATCCCTCATTTATGCGCTACATGTCCTGTTTCTTAGTTAATAAAGTATGGACCCATGAAAGGTCCTCCAGTGGCCAGTAGGGCTCAAGAGGCCCCCCAGGAGCAACTGGGCCCAGGGCAGCTGCCCCTTTTGCCCTGCTCATAGGGCACCCTTAAGGACCTTTTACATGGGCCGAGAATCCTACAGATTAAGGGCTTGTTCACCTAAACATGTGTGACCCGTGCCCGTGCTGCGGTCCACAAATTGCGGCCGCACGCAAAAATAATCGTTTTCCGGAAGCAGTTCGGAACGCTTCCTTCCCAGCTATCTGCTGTAATATTGTCTGTTGTAAGGGATGTATCGTCCGTTGCAAAGGGATGTTTAAGAATTTAGTTTCTCATAGCCGGTCATCTGCCATTATAGCGAAGCCAATAAAGGGAATTGCAAATAATACAATTATATATTTATATCATTTTTGTACATATGAAAATGGGTGTATCAATTAAGGTTGGGCCAAAAGAATCAATATACCACCACTGATCCCCTAACACTGCCTGGCTTCCTGATGTCCCTCTTCCATCACAACACTCAGAAAATGGCTTCAAATGCCATCTTAACCAATTGCTACTTGAAGAAGTGACCACCTTCTTTTATGTTTTAAGCCACTCTAACCCTGCTGCCTCTAATTTTGTTGCAGTGGTAAACTCCTTTAAATGGCATCTGTCAGCAGATTTGCACCTATGAAGCTGCCTGGCCTGTTACATGTGCACTTGGCAGCTGAAGGCATCTGTGTTGGTCCCATGTTCATATGTGCCTGCATTGCTGAGAAAAATGATGTTTTGATATATGCAAATGAGCCTCTAGGAGCATCGGGGGCGTTGCTGTTACTCCTAGAGGCTCAGCTCTCTCTGCAAATGCCACACCCTCTACACTTTGATTAATAGGACCAGGCAGTGTAAATGTGATGACACCTGGCTCTGACTTCTCTGGCTCTCCGGCTGTTGTAAAACTACAATTCCCACCGTGCCCTGCTGTAGGCTGATAGCTGTTGGCAGTCTGGGCATGCTGGGAGTTGTAGTTTTGCAACATCTGGAGAGCCTCAGGTTGGCCATCCCTGCTCTTGGTGAAGTGGTTTTTATAATGTGTTTTCTTGTAGGCTTCACTGTAGTGCTTAAAATTTAAACATATGAAATTCATGGAATAAAAAAAAAAGAGCCAACTAAAAACAATGGGGGAATGTATCAGGTTAGAAAGTAAGCCAGAAAAAAAACAGCAAAGTTTGGCACAATGGACGTTTTCTACCATAATTTGCAACTTTTTGCCATTTTATTTCTCCCTCACCTCTTTTAAAAAGTGGTATAAATGCGGGCATGGTTTAGTAAGAAAGAAAATGGCGTGGTATCAAACAGGCAGGAAGTGCTCAAACCCACATGCAGTCGTGCATATATATAGGGGAGCAGATCCTGCACTTGTGGCCCTTTGCTAATGACGATCCCCAGCAAAAATGCATACAGTGGAAGATGCCCGCAGCGGACCACAAGTGCCACAATAGACATCCTACACATGATAGCAATTATGTGGATTTGATAATCAATATAACAATATAATAGAGCTGCTGTCTTAAGCTGGGAATGACAGCTGTATACAGTGGCGTACCGCTAATATAGGCAGCCCATGCAGCTGCTGTGGGGCCCGTGGCAAGGGGGGGGGGGGCCGGAGTGCATGGAAGGCCCCACTCCTATGTCTGTAGTTATGTATTTATCATTGCCACAGTCTTCCGTCCTGAGTCCCTATCTGGAGCTTGGGCAGGCACTGCTTCCCCGTAATTTAACCCCTCAGGTCCCATGATCAATTAATAGGGAAAAAATTAATAGATTAATAGTAAATAAAAAAGTTAACATTTTTTTAAATAAAAAAACACTGATATATTAAACATTTAAATCATTTTACATATAAAAATATACAGTATAAACAATAAAAATAATCATATTAGGCATTGCCGCGCCTGAAAATGTCTGCACTATTAAATTATTTTAAAAAAGAACCTGTACGGTAAACACCTTAACGAAAAAAAAAAAAAGAAAAACATGCAAGGGCAGGTAGTGGGATGGGCCAGGGGTGGGTAGTGGGTGGAATTAGGGGGCCCAATTCAGATTCTTGCTATGGGGCCCAAATGATTTCTATGTACGCTCCTGGCTGTATAGATTGCCCTACAGCAGTTCTCTGTGCATCAGAGCACAGGGTGGGGAGCTGACCTTATCTCTAATATGCCCCCCTCCCCCGACTATACAGAGATTGCAGAGCAGAGGGAAACTGCCAGGGGGAATACACACCCGCAGCATTGCAATACACATCTCCATAACCATGTGTATTACAGTGCAAGATGTGTATTCATTGCAGACATGTGGCTGGGAAAGGGGCTGTAGTTGGCAGTTGTTTAGGAAGCTGTTGCTAGAAAATATGGGGGCTTGTATCTGGCAACTATGAGAAAGGGGGATGTTTCTGGCAAATATGAGGAAGGGGACTGTAGCTGAGAACATTTTGGGGGCCTGCTTCTACTAAATATGAGGGGCTGTGGCTGGCAACTGTAAGGGAGGAAGGCTGTGGCAGGCAAATATAGGGAGATGCTGCCAACTATGGGGGGCTGTGGTTGGCCATTGTAAGGGAAGGAAGCTGTGGCTGGCTAATATGAGGGGGTCACTGATGGCAAATATTATGGAAAGGGGCTGTGGCTGGCAACTGTGAGGGAAGCAGTGTGACTGGCAAATTTTGGGGGAAGCTGCCAGTACCAAATATGGGGGGCTATGGCCGGCAATTGTGAGGGAAGGAGGTTGTGGCTGGCTAATATATTGAGGGTTGGGGGGGGGGCTGCTGGAACATATATGAGGAAGGGGGCTGTGGCTGGCAACTGTGAGGGAAGCAGACTGTGTGTCTGGCTAATATGGGAGGCTACTGTTGGCAAATATGGATCATATGGATAAGAAGGATACGTCATGACCCACAATGCAAGTCTGACACAATAGAAAACGGATCTGTCCCCCATTGACTTTCAATCAAGTTCATGACGAATCCGTCTTGGCTATGTTAAAGATAATACAACCGGATCCGTTCATAACAGATGCAGATGGTCGTATTATCAGTAAGGCTACTTTCACACTTGCGGCAGTGTGATCCGGCTGGCAGTTCCGGCACCAATACATTCCTATGGGGAAAAATGATGGATCTGGCATCCATCTGGCCAGTTTTTTTCACCGGAGATAAAACCGTAGCATGCTATGGTTTTATCTCTTGCCTGATCAGTCAAAATTACTAAACTGAAGACATCCTGATGCAAACTGAACGGATTTCTCTCCATTCAGAATGCATGGGGATGAAACTGATTAGTTATTTTCCGGTATAGAGCCCCTATGACTGAAATCTATGCCGGAAAAGAAAAACGCTAGTGGGAAAGTACCCTAACGGAAGCGTTTTTGCTGAACCCTGCCGGATCCCGCAAAAACAAAATAAAACTTGGCAGGCTGTAATGTCCTATTAATACAGCTACAACTGATTGTCTGGTGATCTCAACTAAAGCATCTTGATGCAGCGGCAGATTGGCCATAGATCCTACAGGCAAATTTCCCGGTGGGCCGATGTTCCAGGGGGCCACCCAAGTCCTCCTGTCTTCTGCTGAATGGGTACATAATAAGATCTCAACAGTAATTAACGTTGTGAGAATCAGGTACTCATGTACCTAGCCAGCGACCACACATGCCTTCCTGAATTTTACTAATGTGGCCCGCACCTCACCACTTAAGCCCCCTGCTCCATAAATAACTTGGGGAGAAGGACAGAAGATGGTAGCTATTGATGGCCACTACAGAGGGCAAGATTTTGGGGCAGTATATTGTGCTATTCTGTGTTATTTGGTTCTGCTGCATGGTATTTTGTACAATGGTATTGTTGACCCCGCCTACTTGTGTTGCCCCGCCGTTTGCTAATTTGGACCTGTCTACAAAATGGGGCCACTTTTATTTTATTTTTCAGGGCCTCTTTATGTTCCCAGTCCACCCCTGTCTTGATGCATGTGTGAACTTAGAAAATAAATTGATAGTATACAATTTTTTTACAGATAATACTGTTGTAATACTCTTGATCCCAGAGGGTAACTAAAGGATCAGAAAATTCAGGAAGACCATTCTTTTCTATGGTTTCTGTTTGAACCTTGGTGCTCTGATGGCTCCAAGTCTGGTGATTCTTGTGGGGTTAATTGGTGGAGTGTGGGGGGGGGGGGGGGCAATTCATGCCATGTCTTTATTTTGGACAGCAAACAACAGATCTGCAAATTATGGATACCTTCCGTGTGTATTCTGGGGAAGATTTATCAAAGTTGGTGTAAATGAAAATGGCTTCCACTTTTCATTTTTGAGAGCCCTTTGGGAAATGAAAGGTGGAATCTGATTGATTGCTATGAGCAACTAAGCCAGTTTTCCTTTACACCAGTTTGATAAATCTCTTGTTCTGTGTTTTTCTCACCCCCATTAATACTGTAGAAAGGACAATTCTTGTCAGGAATGGGGACCAGAATAGGACATGTTCTATAATTTGTGGAGATGTGTCTCAGCAAAAAATGTCAGACTGTACAGGAAAACCCAGTTGGACCTTTAGTCATAAACTCCTAGTAGAAGTAATAGAATGAAGTCACAACATAGAGTCATAATTAGAGATGAGCGAATCGAATCCACCGAATTGGAATTCGATCCGAATTTCAGGATGAATTTGATTTGCCGCGAAGCTGAATTTCCTCGTACTTAGTGGTAGCGAATCGATTTGGTTTAAAAAAAAATTCTGTTAATTTTACACTGTTTTTACACTCAGATGCCGTGATCATGTATGAACACAGAATGTGCAGGGTACAATGATGGGGATCAGCGCTATCGCAGCTCCCTGATATTGCACCCGCTACTTACAAAAAAATGCACTTCGTGATGAAGTAATTCAATAGATGTTACAGAATTGACATTTAATGGGGAATACAATTATTTACTAAATCATGTCAGGAGTAGTGACAAGTTCTCATTAACTAAATTAACCAGAAAATAAAGCCAAATGATAATATTATTCTGTGAAGCATAAAGACTAATATTAACTTGTGATGTGTAACTGAATTGTCATTAGGCATCATGGTTGGAAACATGGTCAGATGCTTTGTTTCTTGGCATCCCTGAGGCTTGATACATAAAAGACCTCTGTCACTGGAACGGCCTTAATAACAATGAAGCAGGGTTGAATAGTGAAAGTTATTGAGAGGGAATCCTGGGAAAAACTGTTAAAATTTATAATGATATATTAAGACTTAAATAGAGATATTCTTTAAAATGAATCACAGAAGTCAGCAGACAGACAGAAAAAAACCTTGAATCAAGCACGTCGTAGAATGCGAACATGAGATGAACATGTGCTTTGTACTATTGTGTACTAACAAATATATCAAATGTGATCATTCAACTGTCACTGACTTTTTAGAACACTTTTGATATGTCATAGAGACATATCAAAGGTTTTGATTGGTGGGAGTTTGGGTGCCGAGACCCCACCGATCGCTAGGACGAGGAGAGAAGCACTTGCATAGCGCATTCTCCTCACTGCAGGAGACGAAAGTGAGAAGGGCCCATACATTTTTTATTGTGTCCGTCTCCTTTCCTCTCCTGCAGTGAGAAAAGAGCGTGATATGAGAGCAGTTCTCTCTCCTCGTTCTAGCATTTGGTGTGGGTCTCAGCACTCAGACCCCCACCGATCAAAACTTTTGATATGTCTCCATTATATGTCTCCATCATAGTTTTCTGAAAACTCAGTGACCCTTTAAGATAGTGGCAATATTTCATCCTGAGTAAAATCACATTATATGTTTCTCTATATGGGTAAAAAATCATGTGACATCAAAAATTAAGACATGGTGACAAAAATTCTGGTCTTATAGGGAACGTATTATCAGAAAATGACTAAAGATTAGTGTTGAGCGAACTATTGTTTTAAGTTCGGCGTCTAAAGTTCGGGTTCGGGTTATCGAAGAATCGCGTTATGGATTCTAAATTCCGTTATAGTCTGTAGTAGCGGAATCCATAACGCGATTCTTCGATAATCCGAACCCCAACTTTAGATGCCGAACTTAAAACACAAATTCGCTCAACACTACTAAAGATGAGTGAATCAAAGTTAACGAAGTGGAATTCGATCTGAATTTCAGATTTTTTTTTGATTTGCACCGAATCTGAATTTCCTCACGCTTCGTGGTAACAAATCAATTTTTTTTCCTAAAATGGCTTCTGTACGTGTGAGGACATGGAGCAAGGGACTTGGGGAAGGCGGGATCACCCATAATGCCATGTATGCAGCCAATCAGCAGCCAGCCCTATAAATAGCCTCAGCAATCTTGGATTCTGCCATTTTCCAGTGTACTTAGTGCAGGGAGAGACGTCAGCAGCCACTAGGGACAGTGCTAGAAAAAACTTAATTGTAAAATGATTTACAAGTGCAGGGAAAGATTATTCAAGGTGTAGGGAAAGCATAGGGAGGAATCATTCCCCAGTATTGATGTTGAAGGAGGTTCAGTAGGGGAGGTTACAGCCTGAGTAATAGGAACAATCCTATTATACCTTGCTGCACTGACTGGGCACCCAAATTGCCATTATACAGCTCTGTAATTCCAGCAAACCGTTATTGGGGTGCAGGTGCTGTTTGATACAGCCATTTATAGGGTATATTACAAGGAAATATTTATACGTCTCATTTGCCCTTGTATGGTGCAGTTATATGTTGTAAAGCATTTTTTGGCTTGTATTAGTGGGAAAAAGGGCTTATTAGCCGTTGTGTGATGAAGTGCAAAAATTACAGCCGTTCAGCGGTTCAGTTATTTTCTAAAGCCCTTTTTGTTGTGTATTAGTGGCAAAAGAAAAATATATTTGCCATTTAGTGGTGCAGTTATATGTTCTAAAACCCTATTTGCCATGTATTAGTGGCAAAAGCAAAATATATTTGCCATTCACTGGTGCAGTTATATGTTCTAAAGCAGGCATCCTCAAACTGCGGCCCTCCAGCTGTTCCAAAACTACAACTTCCAACCTTTAGGTATCAGCCTACAGCAGGGCATTGTGGGAGTTGTAGTTTTGCAACAGCTGGAGGGCCACAGTTTAAGGATGCCTGTTCTAAAGCCTTCTGTGGTGTGTATAAGTGGAAAAAAATAAGGGCCTATTTGCCGTTCAGCAGTGCAGTTTTATGTTCTAAAACCCTTTTTGTTGTGTATTAGTGGCAAAATAAAAATATATTTGCCATTGAGCGGTTCAGTTAAATGTTCTAAAGACTTCTGTGGCGTGTAAAAGGGGAATAAAAATAAGGGCCTATTTGCCATTCAGTGGTGCAGTTATGTTTTGTGTGTATTAGTGGGCAAAAAAGGGCTTATTAGCCATTGTGTGGTGAAGTGAGAAATTACTGACTTTTTTGGGGTGTCTTAATTTCCTTTTTATTGACAATGAGGAACAGAAGTATTTGAACACCCGGAGATTTGCAAGTTCTCCCACTTAGAAATCATAAAGGCGTCTGAAAACAGAATCAAATAAAAAAAAATCAGGAAATCACGATTTTTCATGATTTTTAAAGAATTATTTGTTTTGCACTGCTTAAAAGGGTTGTCCGGGTTCAGAGCTGAACCCGGACATCCCTCCATTTTCACCCCGGCAGCCCCCCTGGCTAAATTGCGCAGGGCAAAGGCATTTTTTGGAGATCCGGTGACATACCGGGGCTCTCCATGGGGCTGCCAGGAACCCCGGTGACATCACCGGCACTGATGGGTGGGATTTAGCTCTGCCCTAGCCAGTAAAACGTCAAGGAGGAGTGTGCCAAAATCCCTGTTGCAGTGTGTGCAAACCTGGTCAAGAACTACAGGAAACGTTTGACCTCTGTAATTGCAAACAAAGGCTTCTGTACCAAATATTTAGGGCTCTTTCACACTTGCGTTGTCCGGATCCGTCGTGTACTCCATTTGCCGGAATTACACGCCGGATCCGGAAAAACGCAAGTGAACTGAAAGCATTTGAAGACGGATTAAAGTCCTGGTTGCCATATTAGTAGTGGGCAGCAGGGGAGCAGTATACTTACCGTCCGTGCGGCTCCCGGGGCACTCCAGAATGACGTCAAAGCGCCCCATGCGCATGGATGACGTGTCGATGCGATCACGTCATCCAAGCGCGTGGGGCGCCCTGACGTCACTCTGAAGCGCCCCGGGAGCCGCACGGACGGTAAGTATACTGCTCCCCCGCTCCCCACTACACTTTACCATGGCAAACAGGACTTTAGCGTCCTGGCAGCCATGGTAACCATTCAGAAAAAGCTAAACGTCGGATCCTTTCAATGGGCATTAATTCCGGATCCGGCCTTGCGGCAAGTGTTCAGGATTTTTGGCCGGAGTAAAAAGCGCAGCATGCTGCGGTATTTTCTCCGGGCAAAAAACGTTCCGGTCCGGAACTGAAGACATCCTGAACGGATTTCTCTCCATTCAGAATGCATTCTTCCGGCATAGAGAACCGATGACGGAACTAACACAGATTTTCTCAGATATTCAAATGCTTATGTTCAGCAGTGTAAGACAAATACATTTTTTTTATATCATACAATGTGATTTCCTGAATTTTTTTATTCTGTCTCTCAGAGTGGGAATGCACCCACAATGTGAATTTCAGACCCCTCCGTGATTTCTAAGTGGGAAAACTTGCAAAATCGCAGGGTGTTCAAATACTTCTGTTCCTCATTGTATTTGATCTAACAGTATGTCAGTCATAGAAGTGCAAGGCCCTGCACAGGGGAGTGGCAGAGGCCTAAATGTTTCTGTGCAGGCAGAGGTCGCAGCAGAGTAAGGGGCCTTGGCAGCAGGGGTCACTTCGAGAGACCTGAGCTCCCAGTGTCAGCTAGCGGTCGTGTCTTGACCAGCAACCCAGCGGTATTTGAATGGTGGACTCGATCTTCAACTTCGCAAATGACATCAGACACCACCAGCCAAGAGTCAATGGGTTCGTCAGACATAACCCTTAGTTGGCATGGCCCGGGAGCAGGCCCTGTGCCCTCACCTTTCCTCAACCTGCCTCTGTCCTTTTCTGTTCCCTCAGCCAGAGCAGTATTGTATGTGCTGGTCTCAGCTCCACTATACAGTGAGGACAAGCTACTAGAAGATAGTCAGCAGCTACTGGCAAGCCAAGATGTGGAGGAGGCATTCGCTGCTTCCTCCACTAGGCGGGCAAGTAGTGATGAGGAGAGTGGCGTGGGAGCAGGTGTTGCGAGTGGTCAGGCTCCTGACCCAGAGACGGTTGAGGAGGACATCAGTGACGTGCAGACAATACTCGATGTTGATGATGTAGCTGATCGAACTTGGGAGCTGGGTGACGAAGGGGCTTCATCATCTGGAGAAGAGGGTGGCAGCTTTCCCGTGAGGCAGCAGTGGAGCCAGCAAGTTGCTAGCATGGCCGGGAGTCAGCAGGGTGGCAACAGTAGGAGGTCGGTAGCCAAACATGCCCAGGGTAGACTATCCGCTTCGCAGGAGCCTACCTTCCCGGGAAGTAGAGGTACACTGGTTCGCGGAGGCAGAGTCGGTAGCAGTCAGTTAGTGCATAGTGTTGGGGGTAAAATCAACTAATTAGCGGTGAGGCAGTTTTTTGTTAAGCTGCTGGAGGAGGTGAACATGGCCATATGTAGAATCTGTTGGCAGAAGGTGAAGCGTGGCCAGGGTGCCAATGTTGGCACCATGGCCCTGTGTCAACATATGTAGCGTCGCCATAAAGTGGCCTGGGAGAAACGTGGCTCCGATGTGGTGGTCCAGCCTGCCGCAGCAACCGCTGCATCACCTAGTGGCATGCAGCTGATATCAGGCAGTCAAGGCTCCACCACTTCAGCCGAAGGAAGCTGTCTGTCCTTCCCATCATCTACCGGTCCTGATGCTCCTGCTCCTCGTCCTCCTACTCGTCGTCAGTCAATCACCGAAGCGCTTTCCAAGAGACAACAGTATGCGTGCACTCATCCAACGGCACAGAAACTGAACGTGCTCCTGGCCAAGTTGCTGGTGCTGCAATCCCTCCCTTTCCAAGTGATTGACTCTACACCTTTCAGAGAACTGATGACTTGTGCAGAGCCGAAGTGAAGAGTCCCAAGCTATCATTTCTTTGCTAAAAAGGCAGTACCAGCCATGCACACACATGTAGAACAGAAGGTGGGCCAGTCCTTGAGCCTGTCAGTGTCTGCCAAAGTTCCTGGCAGCGACGACGTGTGGAGCTATAACTACGGTCAGGGAAAATACATTTCCTTTACGGCCCACTAGAAGAATGTGGTTCCGCCGTTGGTCCTGAGACAATGTCCGCCTCTGCCTCCTCATCCTCCATTGTGTCCTCAGTTTCCACTGCATGGACAATTCACAGTGCCCCTCCATCATACCACATGAGCAGGGCACGGCAGTGTCACTCTGTTCTGCACCTCGTTTGTCTGGGCGAACAGAGTCACACAGGGGAGGAACTGCTCCCTGTCCTTCATCAAGAAATCGACTCCTGGCTTTCTCCACGACTCAAACTCAAAATCGGAACCATGGTGACTGACAATGAAAAAACATGGTGTCGGCACTGTGTCAAGGAGGGCTGAGCCATGCGCTCTGCATGGCACACGTGTTCAGTCGGTTTGTCAATCGGTTCCTGAAGTATTCCACCCATCTGCAAGACATCCTAAAAATGACCAGGAAACTTTGCATGCACTTCAGCCACTCGTACACTGCAAAGCACACCCTCCTTGAGCTGCAGCAACAGAACGGCATCCCCCAACATAGGCTGATATGCAACGTTTCCACCCGTTGGAATTCCACCCTCCATACAGTCGGTCCAACATATGAACAGAGAAAGGCCATAAACGATTTCTTGATGATCCAAGCGGACAGGAGTACTCCCCTGTGTAACTTCGATGTCAGCCAGTGGCAGTTCATACGTGACACCTACCGTTCAGGCCCTTTGAGGAGGCCATGTTATTTGGCAGTCGCCAGGACTATGGGATGAACAATGTCATTCCACTGCTTCATGTCCTGGAACAGATGCTGGTAAATCTGGCTGGTCAGGGCGACAGAGGACATTGGAGCACAAGCAATGTGTAGTGAAATGGGTGGTTTTTCTACACAGGTGACAGGAGAGGAGGAGCAGCCAGAGGAGCTACAAGGCGATGAGGAAGACGAGGCAGAGGACCCAGAAACACAGTGGCAGTATGCAGTGGAGATGGAGGCAGGGAGTCCCTCCGAGTCACTTGCACAAATGGCCCGAATTGCCACCATTTGGCAGAGGGATGACTTCTGGCTCTTCACTTTGTTGGACCCTCGCTACCGGTCCAAAATGGGGGCCTTTTTTACACCCGCTTAGAGGACAAAATGATTTACTATAGGGACATCTTATGTAGTCAGTTGCCCACTGCTTATCTGTGCCATCGTCCATCCTCTCACAGGTCTGACCGGGGGGGGGGGGGGGGGGCGCTGCGCTCTCATTCCACTGCCATGGCTGCTGGGGAGGGATGAGTTATCAGGAGCAATACCAGCTCCATCAGCAGCAGCCTGAGTCTAGAGTGCTGATGAGCAGCTTTCTTCACCCACATAGTTAAGAAACTACTCCCTAGCAGCTAGACATAGAACAGAGCCTGAACTGGCATGTGGGTGGTGGCCTACTTGGAGTGCACCCTGCCAGCTGTCATTGAAGATCCACTGAACTACTGGGCAGCCAAACTGGATTTGTGCCCGCAACTGGCCGAGTTTGCCCTGGAAAAGCTGTCCTGCCTTGCCAGTAGTGTGACATCAAAGCCGAAGTTTAGTGCAGCAGCGGCAATAGTTACCCCAAGAAGAACTCGCCCGTCCACCCAAAATGTGAAGAGACTGACCTTTGTCAAGATGAATCAGGCGTTGATCAGCAAGGATTTCCACCCACCAATGACTGATACATCAGACTAGATTATCCATGGTGCCACACCTACACTTTGACAAAAGAGACTGGTTTATTCTGGTTACCTGCCTCAGCTACTATTCTGATGCTGCCACCTGCCTGATGCCACACATCTGATGTTGCATATTTCTCATTGGCCATTAGAACATTCGCAATAAGCTGACATTACCTGTTTTCTTCTCAGCATTGCTGACTATAAAGCTTTGAGATTACGATAATGATCTCATTACAGTTATAAGGGGAGGGAGTGTTAATGACAGCTTGGTTGTACCACAGAAAGCCAAGATAAGGTAGCAAAGCAACACTATACACTAAACACACACAGATAAGGCTCTGTATGCATGTCCCTGGTCGCTGGGGAGAGGCTGGACTCCATCACTTCTTGGAGACTGTACTAATTTATGAATTGCTGTCACTTGACTCCTATTCATTCAGCTGCCATAAAGCACACACACCATGCTGTACTCTTCATACAGGAAATCCAGGAAAAGAGTGTATGGCTGCTGAATTGTCACACACAGGAAGAGGGTCATAAGTAAAAAAAAAATGGTTAAAACATTCAAAAAATATAATTAATAAAGCTAAAATGAAATATGAGACGTTATATTTTTTGAGATTCAGTGGTTTAAAGGTGTACTAATACTGAATGAAATCTGCAGCTCAAAAAGTTCAAATTACTTTAGCAATTGGGAGGTTTTCCTTACAAAGATCCTGCTGGGAGGAGAGTGGTAGCTGGGTTTCCCCCGACTGCTTGTTCCCAGGGGGCCACCAACTAACTACTTTGTCTGGATTTTCTATTAATTCTACAGTTTTAAACACATACACACAGGACTCACATTTATCAAAGTAGCATAGTTTTAGCTAGTAACAGTGTTAGTCGGTTACTGCTAGTCTATCTATTGACTTAGGTTGTGAAAACTTTATCTCTACATTTAAATCAAAATACATCATATGTCATATATGTCATTGTGCAGCAGAAATGCTATTTTTTTTTTCTCATTTGTGACCTTTTAAAACTTTTTGAAAATCTCACAGCATAAATGCTTCGAAATCCTGGCCCAGCAGTAAGATACACTCAGTTTTCACTTTCAAAAAAAGACCTGCGTGGCACCTGCGTGGTCCTAATGGTTGATGGATGAGGAAATGTGTTTTGAGAGGCTCATGTGCTCAGTGGTTTAATGTAATCCATAAATGTTTGTTGTTGCTCACCGTTGATTACAAATGGCTCTAAATTGTGGTAGAGATGGTTAAAGGAGTTTTCTGGTAGTTTTACACTGGTGTCATCAGTATCTGATCGGTGGGGGTCCGACACCCGAGACTCCGCTGATCAGCTGTTTGAGAAGAAGGTAGCGCTCACAGTACCGCTGCAGCCTTCCCTCCGCTTTCCCTAGGCCAGTGATGTTATGTTTATTGGTCACATTGGTCAAATGGGGTTGAGCTACAAAGCACAGCCACTATACAATGTACTGTGCTTGGTTTGCAAAGAGAAGGCCACAGCGCTACTGCATCTGCCGGTGCCTTCTCAAACAGCTAATCGTGGTGATCCCAGGTATTGGACTCCCACAAATCAGATACTGATGACCTATCCAGGGTGACACTATACAGTAGCTATACGAAAAGCCTTGATTTTCTCAAGTAGCAGGATATAAATTTTCAGTCTGTTTCACCTGAGGGGCTCCTTATCTCTGAAGGAAGTTGACTTCGATACGAATTTCAGGAAAAATTTGATTCGCCACAAAGCCAAATTTCCTCACAATGTGTGGTAACAAATCAAATTTTCCTGAAATGGCATTTTAAAAAATACATATACTCACCTCATCCATCTACTCGAGGAGAGGCCATCTTGATTGAAGAAACTGCATGAAATCTTGCGTGTGGTGACGTCACTGCACCTGGCCAGTGTGATGATGTCAACACGTCACCATGCGAGATTTCGCATGGTTTCTTCAATCAACATGACAGCCTCTCTGCAAGCAAAGGGATAAGTTGAGTATGTATATTTTTTTTTTAACCTTTGAGCGGCGTCTTAGGGATTCAATGACGGGGGGCGGTGTGATCGCCGTTCCCCATCATTGCACCCGCTACAAACAATGGAATGCGATACTAATTAAATTTCTTTGTTAAATTCTGCTAAGCAGCCAAATAAAATTTTTGCTTACTTCACTCATCTCTAGTCTACATAACCTTCGGGTTATGGTCAGATGTACATAAGTTAAATATACAAAACAAATGTTAATACATTGTAACATGTTGACCATAGTTTATCAGAAAGTTGTAGACGTTTCTATTAGGCCTCATTCACACATACATGGATTTTCACAGTCCACGGTCCGTAAAAACCCATCCTGCCGTCCTGCTGAGTGCACAAGCACACATTGGTTGCTATGATGCCGTGTGCCGCCGCTGTACAGTAATGCACTCGTATATATAAGGAAGTGCATTAATTAATATAAGGAAGTATTACTTTACTGAGAGGGTAGTGGATGCATGGAATAGCCTTCCTGCAGAAGTGGTAGCTGCAAATACAGTGAAAGAGTTTAAGCATGCATGGGATAGGCATAAGGCCATCCTTCATATAAGATAGGGCCGGGGCTATTCATAGGATTCAGATATATTGGGCAGACTAGATGGGCCAAATGGTTCTTATCTGCCGACACATTCTATGTTTCTATGTTTCTATGTATAGATAAATCCAGAAAACTCCTTCAGAAGATAACTTTTTTGTTATGGGTGTTCAGTAATGGAAAACAAAATATGAAGATAGCTGAGTTCTTATGTTTTCACTACCTTTGCTAGAAAACCGCAAAATAAGGTCTGGTTCAACCAATGAACTCAAAAGTCAAATAATTAGTTAATAAGGCCCCCCGTGTGTCACATGAATCTGTCACATGATGTGAGTATAAATACACCTATTCTGATAGACCCCTGAGTCTGCAACACTGGTAAGCAAGCAGGATGAAGACCGAGGAGCTCTTTGTACAGGTTAGAAAAAAAATAGTTGAGAAGTACAGATCAGGGTTGAATTAATATCCCAAACTTTGAACATCCCACAGAGCAGAATACAAATCTGTTATAACTCAAATGAAAATATGGCATAACTACAAACCTGATGAACGGAGGCTACCACCAAAAACACACAGAATGAGCAAGGAGGACATTAATCAGAGATTCAACAAAGACACCAAAGGAGCTCCAAAGATCTACAGTGGATATGTAAATATTCGTCTATAGGAAGATTATAAGCCATACACTTTAAGGAAGAGTGGCCAGGAAAAAGCTGCTGCTTAGAGAAAACATAAGAAAACATATTTTGGAGTTTGACAAACAGCATGTCTTAGACATCATGGGAAATGCTAAGGGGGTCTTTTATTATGGGAATTACATCACTTTTTGGCGTACTTTTGTCACAGACTTGGTTGCAAAGGGGGCAGGCCAGCAGGGACATCTGATTCATGGTTTTCTACGCCTGTTTTTGCTGTAGAAAATTATTCTGCAAGTTTGCTGGCGTCGATTTAAGCAAGTCACGCGGCTGCCGGTAAAGCGCCTAAGTTATGTAGAGGTCGGCATCTCTACATAACTTAGGAGGATCAAGTGGCAGCAGACATGGACCAAGACCGGCGTCTAAATCGCCGGTCTTAGTAAATGTTCCACAATGTGCATTGAAAATCCAAAACTTCCAATCACCCCAAGAACACCATTCTCAAAGGTATGCATGGTAGTGGCAATATCATACTGTGGTGATGCTTTTTATTGTCAGGGACAGTAAAACTGGTCAGGATTGAAGTAAAGATGGATGACAGGGCAATTCTTGAGGTAAACCTGTTTTTGTCTGCCAGAGATTTGAGACTAGGACAGTTCACCTTCCAGCAGATCAATGACACTAAACCTACTGCTAAAGCTTTACTGGAGAGGCTTAAGGAGAAACAAATACACTCACCTAAAGAATTATTAGGAACACATGTTCTATTTCTCATTAATGTGATTATCTAGTCAACCAATCACATGGCAGTTGCTTCAATGCTTGTAGGGTTGTGGTCCTGGTCAAGAGAAGCTCCTGAACTCCAAACTGAATGTCAGAATGGGAAAGAAAGGTGATTTAAGCAATTTTGAGCGTGGCATGGTTCTTGGTGCCAGACGGGCCGGTCTGAGTATTTCACAATCTGCTCATTTACTGGGATTTTCACGCACAACCATTTCTAGGGTTTACAAAGAATGGTGTGAAAAGGGAAAAACATCCAGTATGCGGCAGTCCTGTGGGTGAAAATGCTTTGTTGATGCTAGAGGTCAGAGGAGAATGGGCCGACTGATTCAAGCTGATAGAAGAGCAACATTGACTGAAATAACTACTCGTTACAACCGAGGTATGCAGCAAAGAATTTGTGAAGCCACAACACACACAACCTTGAGGCGGATGGGCTACAACAGCAGAAGACCCCACCGGGTACCACTCATCTCCACTACAAATAGGAAAAAGAGGCTACAATTTGCACGAGCTCACCAAAATTGGACTGTTGAAGACTGGAAAAATGTTGCCTGGTCTGATGAGTCTCAAATTCTGTTGAGACCTTCAAATGGTAGAGTCCGAATTTGGCGTAAACAGAATGAGAAAATGTATCCATCATGCCTTGTTACCACTGTGCAGGCTGGTGGTGGTGGTGTAATGGTGTGGGGGATGTTTTCTGGGCACACTTTAGGCCCCTTAGTGCCAATTGGCCATCGTTTAAATGCCACAGGCTACCTGAGCATTGTTTCTGACCATGTCCATCCCTCCATGACCACCATGTACCCATCCTCTGATGGCTACTTCCAGCAGGATAATGCACCATGTCACAAAGCTTGAATCATTTCAAATTGGTTTCTTGAACATGACAATGAGTTCACTGTACTAAAATGGCCCCCACAGTCACCAGATCTCAACCCAATAGAGCATCTTTGGGATGTGGTGGAACGGGAGCTTCGTGTCCTGGATGTGCATCCCTCAAATCTCCATCAACTGCAAGATGCTATCCTATCAATATGGGCCAACATTTCTAAAGAATGCTAACAGCACCTTGTTAAATCAATGCCACGTAGAATTAAGGCAGTTCTGAAGGCAAAAGGGGGTCCAACACTGCATTAGTATGGTGTTCCTAATAATTCTTTAGGTGAGTGTACATGTCTTGGAATGGCCTACCCAAAACTCAGAAAACTCAGACTTCAAATGAATTGAGAATCTGTGGCATGATTTGAAGAGTGCTGTACAGCAATACAATCCATCTAACATGAAGGGGTTCAAGCAGTTCTGCCACAGTAGGCAAAACTTAAAGGGAACCTGTCACCAGTTTTATGGTGTCCTAACTAAGGGCAACATAAATAAGTGACTGATTCTCTTAGCGAAATGCTGGGTCACTTTCTTTAATTGACCCAGTCAATCTGCCAACATCTTGTATTGAAAAGCTCCAGCTGATAATGATGAGTCCTAAATATTTATGAGCTCCTGACTCTCCCCGCCCACCTGCTGCTGAGTGTTTCCATAGGAATCAGCAGCAGGTGGGCAGGGGAGTGGCTATAGCTCTGAATTAAATATACACTGGACTCAATGACATCACACTGGATTTGAATCAGCTCATTAGTATGTGGCATGCAGCATCTTTGTGTGTATATTATGAGGTAACCATCTGTCACACCAGTAAGTGAATACATCTAAGGTACTTTTTGGTAGTTAATGATTGTATATAATTAGTTAGATTATAATCAAATATCCACATGACAGGTTCCTTTTAATAGAGACAGCCCCTAAGACCCTTACATCTGTAATTACAGTATAAAGTAGCTCACAAAGTATTGACTTTCAGAGGATGTACAATAAAATTCTCTTTTTTTACTTAATGAATTGTTTGTGTCATAGTAAAAAAAAAAAATGCATCTTCAAAGTAGTAGTAGACATACTGTGTAAATGGACTGGCACAAAACTTCCAAAAATCCATTTCAATTACAAGTTATAATGCAAGAAAATAACAAAAATAATCTCTTCTATCACCAAGCCACTACCAAAAATAGCTTTAACTCCTTAAACCTCAAAGTTATTCCCATTACTCATGCTCTTCCAGCTCTGCCCTGTGGAGCAGTATAGAACTCCCAATCTGTTTTCAACAAGCTTTCCTTCATCCATGATCTATTGATTTTCCACAAACTCACCTTTCTGGGTGTCACAGAAACATGACTTACGCTTTCTGACACAGCCTCCCCGGCTACACTCTCCAATGGCAGACTTCAATTTACCCACACTCTCCATCCCAGTAACAGACATGATGGAGGTGTTAACCTTCTCCTTACCCATAAATGCTCTTTCAACCCAACTCCATCCTTTATCATCATTCTTTCTTTTGGAGTTTAACATGTCCACATGTTCTCTCCTTCCAACCTCAAAGTAGCCATCATCTACCATCTACATGGCCCTGCCACCACTTTTATTGACCACTTCACTACTCTTAGTTCCTACAGTTGCTGTGAACTGACATCACCACCATCAGCAGGGGTCTTTAACATCCCCATTGACATATAGCATTCAGTTACTTCCTTCCATAGACCTCTTACAATAGTCCTCCACAGCCACCCACAAATAGTCCATAAACTAGCACACCATAATAGGAATCACAAACGTCTCAAAATCAACACACTCTGTCTTTCTATTTTACTCTACACCATTTATTCTCTTCACAATGCAGATGCAACCACTGTTTTCTATAACACCACAATACCTTCAGCTCTTGACCTAGTTGCCCCTCTCACACACATGAGTCAAAAAAGTATATTAAGCAAGCTTCCAGAGTTGTAGAACAAGGCTAAAGAAAACCCACTCTAAACCAGACCCCATTATGTACAAGCTAGCAAACTCCTTTAAATATGCTGCCAACACACACATTCTCAAGAAGCCTTCTCTTTATCCAGCTACCACCTTCTCACTAATCTGACTACTCCCATTTGCATCAAAATTCCTAGAACAACAAGTCCCCTTAATATGGCTCTGACCCCATCACACCACTGAAACCACCCTAACCAAGATATGCTAGGTGCCTAAGCATCAGTATTCTGTTAGTTTCCTTTCACACAGTCAAATATTCCCTCCTGTTACAAATTCTCTCATCATTCAGCATCAGGGACTTTGCCATTGCCTGGATCTCCCCATTCTTTCCAACCCAACATTCAGTATTTTGCATTCACCCACCACTTCCTCATTACAGCCTCTTTTTGTCTGTATCCTTTAAGGCTCTGTTCTGGGATATATACTCTTTTCCATTTATACCTTTGCCCTAGGACAGCCCATAGAGTCCATGGCTTTTAGTACTATTTTTATGTTGATGACACTCAAATTTACCTGCCTGGTCCATATTTCACTTCCCTGTTATCCAGAATACCAACGTGTCTGTCAGCTATATCTTCCTTCTTCTCCTCCCACTTCTAAAACTCAGCATGGAGAAAACGGAATCATCTTTCCTCTATGTCACTCAGCTCCCCCCTACATACCTATCAATAACAGTTAAGCCATACATCTGAACCATTACCACCTCCTGTTCCTCCAAAATCAAAAACATTTCTTGTATCTCCTTTCCCAACTCTTAGTCAACTAAAATGCAAGTGAATGGCCTTGTGATCTCCAGCCTAGACTACTGCAACATCCTAACTCTCCCAATAGATTCCACAAGTAATTTCCGATCCTCACAAGATTTCCAAGATTTCTCACATACAGCCCCCATACTGTGAAACACACTGCTCAGCCATATCATACTCTTCCCACACCATCCAGTCCTTCAAAAGCAACCTAAAAACTCAGCAAACTTCAGTAACTTCAACCTACAAAGCACTGCTGCCACTACGCAACCACGTGTTGGAGGCAAATTGTTTTTATGATTGCATTTTACTCATTGTGGGCTAAAATTATTTATTTTTTTGTCTTTATTAAAAATATTTAGCCATTCTGTCACAAAGTGTTAACTGTTTGTCTAGCTGTATGAATCATACTTTTTACTGCCAATCATATGATAACCCTTGGCTCTAATTCACTAAGAGGTCATAAGCACTTATTTAAGCCACGTTATCAGTAAGATAAGAACTGAGCTATAATGAGTGTTTATAATGTCAGAGATCAGAGATAAGGAGCCCTCAGGTTAGCTGGCTGACCGAGCAGAGAGAAAATTCAGATCCCTCTATCTGAGCATCTTAGCCCTGTACAGAAAAAATGGCTCCATGTTTGTAATAAAGACCAATTTAAAACATGATTTTTAGCTCTAAATGAGTATAATGCAATAAAAAAAGGTGTACATAGTGTTTAAAAATTAGTAATAATTATTATTTAATGCCACAAATATGCAACTGTAGTAAACATTGAATTGAAAAGGAAATACTATTTGTGTGCATTATACTATACTTTGCATTAGACTTTCTGTGCAGATTCTGCACCAAAATTCTCCAACAAATATTCCATATTCGGCATTAATGTTATACTGTTCAATGTAACTGCATCAATGTCTGTTATCGTTCTATAATGCTTCCATTATCAGTCAGGGCTTGTTCCATTGAAGGCAGAATTTGCATAAAGGGAAAACTGTGTGTTCTAAGGAATATCTAATTTATCTCATGGGAAAATCGTGTCACATCAACATATATTGAGCAACAATTGAAATTTAGCAACTTTAATGTTATATTTACCTAAGGGGTCTTAGTCTGAAATAAACTGCAACATGTGCACACATGTAATTAGCTCTGTGAAAAATGCTACGTAAATACATAGTTATTTCTGAACTTATTATTTAATCACAATTTTGTAGGTTATAGTATTTCAACATGTACAATTCTGTAAATACCATTTTATCTGAATTTAATTATCAGTAATGCCTTAGTAAGATTGTTTGTGGGTGCATCCTTCATTGAATTGACATTCTGTTTGCTGATTAAGAGGGTCTAAGAAGGCTTTTGGGCAACAGTTGCACCATAAAAGTTTCTGTCTAATGAGTGCTCTCAGTAACAGACAGTTTGTTCGTACACATGACTCAATTTATGATTAATTAGTCCAGCACTTTCACAAGTACCATGATGTCTAGCGGCGCTTTTATGAAGTGGAAAATTTACCGGTATATCTTCTTCTGTTGAAGCCATGCTCCTTCCAGTAGATGATCTCGATACAGTAGATTCTATGATTTAATGTGTTTTATTTACTCCTTAATACTTTCCTAATTGAGCTTGATCTACATGAAGACTTTTTGTTTTATTTACCAATTTAATGAGTTAAAACTACAGTCCAGTGAAAACACTTTAAGGTGCATTCAACTTGATTAAAGGCATAGCTAATAGCACCATATATCAGATAACTCAATCCTCAATCCAATAGCAGCTGCTAGGGCTGCTGCAACTATAGTTTTGGACATGTATGTGGCCAACTACATGTACTATAATTCAGTAGGACCTTATAAATAAGAATTTCATAACCTTTAAAAAACACAAAAAATGTTAAAAGTTTTTCATATATAATGTAGACATGGCATTAAATAATCACAATATAATGTCTACACTGTCAATTAAACATTATAAAAACAGTCATTTATTCACAATAATATGACATGTTTTGACTCACAGAGTCTTTGCTACTTGCAGTAGTTGACTCTCCCTACTCTTCTCTACCTAGTCTCCACTACCACGATGACTTCTTCGAGCTATGACTCAACCTGCCAACCTACTTCCTAAACTATACAAACTCTACATTCTGCTGCTACCCCCAAGACGCACTGGTTGCTGCTCCAATTTGCCCATTACTCTATTACTGTGTTTCATAATGTCCTCAAATACTGTAGTTCAAAAATATTTGAACAAATTAAAAAATCCCTCAAAAGAAATGTTAGTGTAATGAATATCCATGTTAGAGTCATGGCTGCACAAGAATAATAGTGACACAACCCTGAAATAATAATGACAGATAGTGCCTCTGAAAACAATAGGGTCACATAGATGATCCAAAGAGTAAAAGAGCCCCAGGTGGTAATAGTGCCCCACACAGGAAAAGTGTCTCTCATACTAACTTAAAGTTTGGCTGTCATTTTAGTTTAAAGGGAATCTGTCAGCTCCAAAACACCTCCTTAACTAGAGTAAGTGGTGTTCGGTCTGATTATGTAATTTTAATCTTCATACTTGCTGGCAATTCAACACTGCTCCAACAAACCAGCAGTAAAATGCATTGAGAGGACTGCTCTTTGAGTCTGACTCCTCTCCATCATGTGATTGAGCATGGGACTGCTGGTTTATGGAAGCACAGCACTGCAATTATGAAGAAGAAAATTAAATAATCTGACTCAGCATCACTTACACTATTGACTGCTTATTCTAGGTTGGGCAGTGTTTTGGAGCTGACAAATCACCTTTAAAGAGTCTTCTTCGCAAAGTACTAACTGAGCAACTGTACCTATGTGTAAGAAATCCGACGGACAGTGATAGGACAAATAGTAGGGACTGGGTCAGTCAGAAGAGGCAGGCAGAAAGCCTCTGTATCTTACACGCAGCATCTTTAGTGGTCAGTACAATGCTGAAGACTGACTCTCATGAGAACTATTCCTTATCCCTGAAAAATAATAAAAAATAAACAAACAATGGTTACACTTTAATCCCGTGAGTCCCAGCGCTATACATGTATGGCAGAAGGAGGGGAGTGGGTACCATGGGCCAAAGGGATCTCTACTGTTTCAAAGACCAGAGACCCGAGGCTAATGTCTGCAACCAGCAATAATGCCAAGCGCATTTAACCCTTTAGATGCCATGGTGAAATTTGACCATGGCATCTAAATGCTGAAAACCCAGAAGCCTGCGCTTCTGGTCCAGGAACGGCTCCCCCATGCAGCGATCAGGGGAGCCATTCCTTTGCTTTGATGTGCTGGGACTCTCTAAAAAGACCCAATGTATCAGAGTTATAGTTAGCAACAAATGAGCTGAAAAAAGTAATATTTTTTTTAAACCTATAAAAAATATAAAAATTTGAATCACCCCTCCCCCTTTCTCCAGAATTAAAATAAAAACAAAAACATAAAAATGATAGGCATCACTAATATGCCAGAACTATAAAAATAAAAAAAAATATTTATCTCATGACGTAATGGAAAAGAAAATCAAAATTGCCAACTTGCAACAAAAGACAGTCTCTCATATGGTTATGTGAATGTGAAAATAAAAAAGGTATGGCTCAGGGAAGACAGGGAGGGAAAATAAAAATGCAAAAATGAAAAATCCTCTGGGGCTCAAGGGGTTAATTGAAGAACTTACTGTAGTTAAAACTGGTATCATATCAACAGAAAAGAATTAGAGGTCGCATGAGGTAATTATATATCATGCTGAACTTCGGAGACCAATGGGAGGAGAGGGACATGAAACACTGTATTTGGCATCAGGGTTGATTTCCCAACCCTACCTGACATTCTTCTGCTATGATGTAAAACCTGTTACAGGATCCCTCAACTGGCTTATGGCATTTTTAGTACTGCAGTCCACTTGCATCGAAGCTCAATCAGAAACCTGTGTCTGGGTATTTGGGTCAAGACCAGTAATAAAGATGATCTTCATTCAAGACCTTATAGACCATAATTTTTTATCAAAACAATGGTGTTCCCTCAAATAGACATAAATCAACACGCAATGTATATAATTGTGGAAATAGAATACTAAATTTGAATATTTTGATCTATAATATATTCATCCGATTCATATAGAAAGAACAATTCCACATGTGTACAAACAAGGTGTAAAATCAGGGCACTGGCAATGTGGGACTAGGGCAGTGATGGCGAACCTTTTACAGACAGAGTGCCCAAACTGCAACCCAAAACCCACTTTTTTTTATCGCAAAGTGCCAATACGGCAATTTAACCTGAATACTACAGTCCAATATAGTATATGTTCCATGTACTCTATCATTCAGCTATAATAGTCTACCTGCATTCAGTGCCCTGCCTGTGATGTTCATAGTGCACCCTGCGCTGATGAACGACAGGAAAATTCTAAGCTATACTGGTACACCATAGACTTTTTCCAGGGTGCGGGTGCCCACAGAGAGGGCTCTAAATGCCGCCTCTGGCACCCGTGCCATAGGTTCGCCACCACTGGACTAGGGTACCTAGGCTTCACCAGCAAAAATGTATTTGGGGGGCCCACTGTACAGCTAAGGCTACTTTCACACTAGCGTTTCTATTTTCCGGTATTGAGATCCGTCACATGGTCTTAATACCGGAGAAAAAACCTTCTGTTTTGTCCCCATTCATTGTCAATAGGGACAAAACGGCACTGAACAGAACTAAATGCTCCAAAATGCTTTCCGTTCCGTTCTCATACAGCAACATGTTGCAGTTTTCTTTCCGTCATAGGATTTGTATCCCCAGCTGCACCAGAAGTGACGATGTGCCATTCCATGTAGCCGCTGCAGCCAATTACTGAACTGAGCATTCATGTATGCAAGAATGGCATGTAACTGATGAGCCTCATGTAGTGTTGAGTGAATCAAAACATTCGATTTAACTGATCCTTCTTCCATTGACTTTCAGTGGAGTTTAAGACGGATCCGTCTTGGCTATGTTAAAGATAATACAACCGGATCCGTTCATAACGGATGCAGATGGTTGTATAATCAGTAACGGAAGCGTTTTTGCTGAGCCCTGCCGGATCCAGTAAAAACGCCAGTGCGAAAGCCTTACATGCAAATATTACCTGCTCATACATGATTGATTATGGAGTCCCTGCAGGGATTTTGAGAAGGCAGGTCCCTGATGAAAGCTGATACCGGCTGGCCTGCTTCTTTGCCTACAAGTCATCTTAGCCATCTGATGCATCTATAATAATAAACTAGGTAGTTTGTTAAATAATCTACCCAGTGTTATTACACAAACATAAGCTGATTGAGATGTTGTATGCTGCCGTTCTATAAGTAGTGCAGTCAGTATAGTGTGCCATGTGCCACTTGTGCAGAGAGTGGGGTATTAGGGGCCCACCTTGCACAAGGGCCCTTCCGGGGATTCACCTGTTACCCTGTAGTCTAGTCTGAGCCGAGGCCCTAGGGATTTTCTCTTTCATTTTCCTTAGAAATATACTTTAGTGCAGGGATGCTCAACCATGGCCCTCCAGCTGTTGTAAAACTACAACTTCCACCATGCCAAGCTGTAGGCTCTCTGGGCATGCTGCGAGTTGTAGTTTTGCAACAGCTGGAGGGCCACAGGTTGGGCATCCCTGCTTTAGTGTATTATTCTATTACAATAATTGTCCCAGCAAATAAGTCGGCCGCGTTCCTCTGATGTAACTTGTGACTATTAGTAGGTTAGGCCTCTTTCACACTTGCGTTGTCCGGATCCGGCGTGTACTCCACTTGCCGGAATTACACGCTGGATCCGGAAAAACGCAAGTGAACTGAAAGCATTTGAAGACGGATCAGTCTTTAAAATGCGTTCAGTGTTACTATGGCAGCCAGGACGCTATTAAAGTCCTGGTTGCCATAGTAGTAGTGGGGAGCGGGGGAGCGGTATACTTACAGTCCGTGCGGCTCCCGGGGGCGCTCCAGAATGACGTCAGAGCGCCCCATGCGCGTGGGGCGCCCTGACGTCACTCTGGAGCACCCCGGGAGCCGCATGGACGGTAAGTATACTGCTCCCCCGCTCCCCACTACACTTTACCATGGCTGCCAGGACTTTAGCATCCCGGCAGCCATGGTAACCATTCAGAAAAGGCTAAACGTCTGATCCGGCAATGTGCCGAAACAACGTTTAGCTTAAGGCCGGATCCGGATTAATGCCTTTCAATGGGCATTAATTCCGGATCCGGCCTTGCGGCAAGTGTTCAGGATTTTTGGCCGGAGCAAAAAGCGCAGCATGCTGCGGTATCCTGAACGGATTTCTCTCCATTCAGAATGCATTAGGATAAAACTGATTAGGATTCTTCCAGCATAGAGCCCCGACGACGGAACTCTATGCCGGAAGAAAAGAACACAAGTGTGAAAGAGCCCTTAGAAGTACCAACACCATATAACTTTACTGTATTTATTTATTCACACAAAAAAATTTACTACGGCTCCACCATGTAAGTAAATAGAAAATTCTTTATTAAATACACTTTGGACAGACATTATAATATGTAAAATCAGCAGTAAAAAGACTTCGGTGAGGAAAAAACCTTTGGAGGGGGCTGGGGGATCGACACACAAGGGGGCATCCAGAGTCAAAAGGGAGAGCCACACATAGAGCCAACAAGGAATAAGTAGCCCCCGGACATGAAGGTCCGATGACGTTGGTAAACTAAATGTGGAAATCAACAAGCAATGGTAAATACCCCAAAAATGTGCGCCGATCCTTCAGTCACCTCCTCCCAACGTCGTTTCGCCAGTGAATTGGCTTCTTTCGCGGATAAGAAACACGTTTTTTATATAGTGTCCTCACAGGTGCAGGTTAATAGTACCGTAATCAATAGGTGCGTCGTGGAAATTAACTGTATTTATTCATGGCAAAGGCATGCATGTCAGTACATTGAATTGACCTTATTGTTTGAGGAAATATGCTATTTACCTCTGAAATGCTCAATTTAGAGGTACTAGGACAGCATCAACAGACGTATGAAAAAATGTTAGTCGCACATACTTCTGAGTTCATTGCCTCTGTCATCTGATCTAATAAATTCTTCCAAAGCCAAACTTCAATGGTTACCCTTCAAACGTCAGTCTAAAGTCCATAAAACTGTACTGTAACTTGAATAAGAAATGACTTAGTCACTAAAGACATGCCAATCTTGCAGAAAGTCAGTGACACCCTTTCAGTTCCCTGAGGGGAGTGAATTGTTATTGGTGTACATTATTTTGAGTCTCAATTGCTACCAATTTTCCAACTCCAGTGTCACCTGGACTGACGGTCAGTAATAGCTGTAGCCCTTGTGCATTCACTCTTGAACCCAACACTGGTCACGGCCTTCTGCTCTACTACATTTCATTTAAATAACGTCTGAAAAAATCCAATTACGTTATCTTCCAGTATCTTTTTAAAGGGAATATATCATTAGAAAAAGCACATTATTTAACCCTCTCTACCCCAGAGGTTTTTTTGTTATTGAATTTTCGTTTTGCACTCCCTGCCTTCCCAGAGCCATACATTTTTTACTTTTCTGTTCACATAGCCATATGAGAGCTTGTTTTTTGTGGGACAAGTTGTAATTTCCAATGCCATAATTTAATATTGCATATAATGTATTGGGAAGCAGGAAAAAAAATCCAAATGGGGTGAAATTGCAGAAAAAAAAGCAATTCTGCCACAGTTTTACAGGTTTTTTATTTAGAACGTTCAATGTGAGATAAAACTGACCAGTAACTTTCATTCTACAGGTCAGTACGAATCTGATGATACCTTATATGTATAGTTTTTCTTGCGTTTTGATAGTGATAAAATAATAAAAAAAGTTTGAAAAAAAACTGTTTTCATCACCATATTTTGACCCCTATAACTTTTTTGTAATTATGTGTACGGAGCCGTATGGGGGCTTATTTTTTGCGGAGCAATCTGAACTTTTCATTGATACCATTTTGCGGTGTGTCAGATTTTTTGATCACTTTTTTTTTTTTTTTTTTTTTTATTATTTTCTCCATTTCGCTTTTTGCTGTATGGGGAAGATTTTTTTATATTTTTATACTATAGACGTTTTTGCACATGGCAATACCCATGATGTGTGTTTTTTTTAGCTCTTTTATTTTTATTTAGGGGAAAGGGGGGAGATTTAAATTTTTATGCTTTTTTATTTTTAAAAACGTAATTTTTGTCTTAATACTTTTTTATAGTTCTGATAGGGAACTATAACAAGCAATCATTAGATTGCTATTCTCATAGACCCCAATGCATTAGCATTCGATTCTATGTGAAAATTGCTGGTTTCCTATTGAGCCCTATTAGAGGCAAGGGCTCCATGCAGCAGCCTCCTGTCATTCTCAAAGACAAGGGCTGCTGCACACAAGCTCCGGCTCGCGAGCTCAGGTGCCGCGGTCAGGAGTGTAAAATGTCCCGGACCGGCACTGGTGTCTGGTACCGGTGTCTGCTATGGGTGTCTACATACCCTGCGGCTATGGCACCCACTCTGCTCAGGAGCAGGCGCCTTCTTTAAGCCGCCCATAGACTAAAAACGTCTGGGAGGTGGTTCTATATTTCTGAATGGACGTTCCTGAACGTCCATTCAGAAACTGCAGCTGCATGCTAATCGTGCAGCTGCTGATCGGGTTGCCCGCTGTCAGTGACAGCAGGGCAACCCTTACAGAAGGCAGGTGCCCAAGTGTCCCTGCCTTCTAGATCGCTGTATACACAGCGCTCACCGAGTGCTTCCTGTTCCGGCTGGGCGGTCATGTGATTGCCGGGACCGGAGAGTGCAGGAGCTGTGTGAGGTCTTTCAGAGACCTCGATCAGCCCTGCTCTGAGGCTGTACAGCGCTGTATTGCACTGTACAGCCTCTCTGGGGGGTGTATTTCTCCTGTAACTGGGGCTACTATGTCAGCCCCAGTTACAGAAGAAATCAACAGTAAAAAAAAAAAAAGTGAAGTAAATGTCCCCCAGAGGTCTTGTATGACCTTATGGGGGACGAAAAGTGTAAAATAGAAAATAAAAAAATAAAGTGTTAAAAAAATAAAATAAAAGTTTTCACATGTAAAAAAAATCCCCAAGTAAGGAATAAAAAAACTTAAAAATAGAAAAAATAAAATAAAATAGACATATTTGGTATTGCCGCGTCCGTGATGGTCGGCTCTATAAATATATCACATGATTGACCCAGTCCAATAAACACCATAAATTCTTTTAAAGTAACTGTCAAAAAAAGCTATTTTTGTCACCTTACATCACAAAAAGGGCAACACCAAGTGATCAAAAAGGTGTATGTCCCACAAAACGGTACCAATAAAACCGTCACCTTATCCCGCAAAAAGCCCCTACATAAGAAAATCTCTCAAAAAATAAAAAAAACTATAGCTCTCAGAACATGGAGACACTAAAACATAATTTCTTTAAAAATGCTATTATTGTGTTAAAGTTAAATAAATAAAAAAAGTATACATATTAGGTATTGCCGCATCCGTAACAACCAGCTCTATAAAAATATCACATGATCTAACCCCTCGGATGAACACCGTAAAAAAAAAAACGGTGTCAAAACAAGCAATTTTTGTCACTTTACATCACAAAAAGTGCAACACCAAGTGATCAAAAAGGCGTATGTCCCACAAAATGGTACCAATAAAATTGTCACTTCATCCCGCAAAAAATGAGCCCCTACATAAGAAAATCTCTAAAAAAATAAAAAAAACTATAGTTCTCAGAACATGGACACATTAAAGCATAATTTTTTTGTTTCAAAAATGCTATTATTGTGTAAAACTTAAATAAATAAGAAAAAGTATACATATTAGGTATCTCCACATCCATAACGATCTGCTCTATAAAAATGTCACTTGACCGAACCCCTCAGGTGAACGCTGTAAAAATAAATAAATAAAAACTGTGATAAAACAACAAATTTTTGGGTCACCTTGCCCCATAAAGTGTTATAGTGAATGAATCAAAAAATCATATGTACCCAAAAATAGTACCAATAAAACTGGCACCTTATCCCCTAGTTTCCAAAATGGGGTCACTTCTTTGGAGTTTTAACTGTAAGGGTGTATCAGGGGGGCTTTAAATGGGACATGGCATCTAAAAACCATGTGGCGCTCCTTTTCTTCTGGGCCCTGCCGTGTGCCCATACAACAGTTTATGACCACATGTGGGGTGTTTCTGTAAACCGGAGTATCTGGGTAATGAATATTGAGTTTTGTTTGGCTTTTAACCATCGATGTGTTAAAGAAAAAATTTGATTAAAATGGAAAATCTGCCCAAAAAGTGAAATTTAAAAATTTGATCTCCATTTTCCTTTAATTCTTGTGGAACAAAGTTAACAAAGTTTGTAAAATCGTTTTTAAGTAACTTGAGGGGTGTAGTTTCTACTATGGGGTCATTTATGGGGGTATCCACTATTTAGGCCCCACAAAGTGACTTCAGACCTGAAGTGGTCCTTAAATAGAGGGTTTTGGCAATTTTCAAAAAAATTTGAAGAATTGCTTTTAAACTTCTAAGCCTTCTAACATCCTAAAAAAATAAAATGACATTTCCAAAATGATGCCAACATAAAGTAGACATATGGGGAATGTTAAGTAATAAATATTTTATGAGGTATCACTTTCTGTTTTGAAAGCAGAGAAATAGAAATTTAGAAGAAAAAAATTGTGCAAATTTGGGATTTTTTCATAAATAAAGGTGAAATATATTGACTCAAATTTATGACTATAATGAAGTACAATGTGTCACGAGAAAACAATCTCTGAATGACTTGGATAAGTAAAGGCATTCCAAAGTTATTACCACATAAAGTGAGATGTAAGAGTTGGAAAATTAAGCCTGGTCAGGAAGGGGCCAAAATGGCCCAGATGGGAAGTGGTTAAAGGCCCAGCCAGCGCCGTACTAGTACGGTGCTGGTCAGGAAGAGGTTAAAGGAAATGTGTCACCAAAAATGTTTGCCAGTTAAAACCAGATAGTAGCACATATCCTTTTTTCTAATAACTTTTTATTTTCTGATTGCAGATTTTTTTAATTCTATTTCCTAAACATGATTATGGGGGCTTCCATCTTGCCTGATCAGTCTTTACAGCATTTACAAAGCATTAAGCATTACAAACAAACGTGTGTGCCCCGTGGTCGTGCTGCGGCCTGCAAAATGCGGGCCGCAATGCACGAGCACAGTCTTTATGGGTCCGCGATCTGGCTGTTTAGCAAAAAGATAGGACATGTTCTATATTTTTGCGGAACGGAAGTACAGGACGAAACCCCACGGGAGCACTCCGTAGTGCTTCCGTAGGGTTCTGTTCCGTGATTCCGTTCCACACCATTCCGCATCTCCGGATTTGCGGGCCCATTGAAGTGAATGGGTCCGCACCTGTGATGCGGATTGCCCACGGAATGGCTCCCGTGTATTGCGGATCCACAAATTCGGTCCACAATACGGCAATGGGGCGCACACGTTCGTGTACAAGAGGCCAAAAAAAAAATTGCTTTACGGCCCATGGTCCATAGACACAAGGGTCAGGAGGGGACCTCATTGACCTCTATGGGAGAGTTTTCTAGGCATGATCTGTGCCCTGTGCAGAGGTCAGGAAGAAGGTGATAGGCTGTGAAATCACCTATTGTGAATGGTGGACCCTGTATTGGCTGTGCACAGAGGTAATATAGGAAAAGGAAATGTGTCACCAAAAATGTTTTCTGCCAGTTAAAATCAGATAGCAGCACATCTCCTATTTTCTAATCTGTTTTTGTTTCCTGATTACAGATTTTTTTATTCTGTTTCCTGAATATGATTATGGGGGCGGACATTGCCTGAGCTGTTCTTAACAGCATTTAGAAAGCATTAAAAAAAATAGCTTTCCGGCAGCCCCATGGTCCATAGACGCAATGGTCAGGAGGGGACCTCAATGACCTCTACAGGAGATTTTTCTAAGCATGCTCTGTGACCTGTGCAGAGGTCATTGTACAATGAAAGAATTGATAAGCAATGGTGGATCCTGTCTTATCTGTCATTCTAATTATACCTGTAATGATATCACCTTTGTGTATAGATAGGCTGATAACTACAGTAAAATTAACTATAAAAGAAGAGCCACCAATTATTATGCTTAGTGGCCAGTGCGAAAACTGCAATTGTATGATGTTATGTTTTCTGTTTAAATATACCAGTACATATTGACATGGAAAATGATATACTACATCATCAAACATTCTTTAAAAATATATTAAACATAAAAACTTGAGGGTCATTTATTATCCAGAAACACACCTATATTAGGCATATTCCTGGTGCAGAATCTGGCGCAACGGTTAGTTACGCCACAATCTGCGACTTTTAACCACTCACGCCAGGTCTAAAAAAGCAGGAGTGGCCTGGGTAGGGAAAAGAACTGGCCGGCAGGCACATCTCATTCATCATTCTCTACGCCTGTTTTATGTGTAGAAAATGGTCTCTTTCACACGGAAGCTGGCTTACATTTAGACTGCTTCTGGATGCACCAAAGTTATGTAGAGGCCATCGCCTCTTCATAACTTTGGCGGATCCACTGCCAAATATAGGAGTTATTAAAACTGCCCTCTAAAACACCAGTCTTAATAAAGGACCCCCTTGATTTAAACAATAGGTCATTTCCTTTAAACAGTTTTAGTATAAACATATTAAAAATATTTGGCAGACACAATATGCACAAGCTTCCTTTTTTCTGTATCTCATTTGTATGCCGTATAGATGAGGACATGGTGAGCAGAGTCACCTCACTATCATTAGTGGGCATTACTGACACTTTTAGGCCTCTTTCACACGGGCGTCTTATTTTTGGCCCGGATAAGAGGCGGGTGCGTTGCGACAAAATTTTCCGCGCGAGTGCAAAACATTGTCATGCGTTTTGCACTCGCGTGAGAAAAATCGCGCATGTTTGGTACCCGAACTTCTTCACAGAAGTTCGGGTTTGGGATCAGTGTTCTATAGATTGTATTATTTTCCCTTATAACATGGGGGTGATGTGACATGGTTTGGAGGGGGAGAAATGTGACATGGAGGGCTGATGTGACATAGTTGATTTGACATGGAGGGGGAAAAATGTGACATTGAGGCCTTGAGGGGGTGAAATGTGACATGGGGGAGAAATGTAACATGGGGGTGATGTAGGTAGTCTAGTGGTAGGACCCATGCCACACTGAGATACCTTGACTGTTGTGCAAATGGGCTCCGTTGTGTTTCTGACTGGAATACATTGGGCTAAAGTCTCAGTTTTTAACATCAGCCTGAGGGATTAGCCAGTGTTGTCAGTTGCATATCATTGTGGTGCAGCTTTTGCAGTGATTTATACATTTTCTTTCATTCTAGATCTGCAAAAGTTTGCCATATACAGTATTTACAGATCATTTCAAATATATCACCTAAGGCATTAGCATCTTCATATATTTAAAATTATGCAACTGCAATATTTTTTAATAAACTGATTATGGGTGTGATGTTTTGTAATACTCAATAAGTTCCTGAGAGCAGTGGGCCTGTAACAGAGAACAAACAGATGTGACCATGAAACCCGTGCAGATATTGTTGACCAGAGGGAATAACGCAGATGCATTTAAACATGCTGTTCAGTCGCTCTTCCCAGCAATATCTGAATTTATTATTCCCTTCTGACATTTTATGTTGCCCACGTATCATACTCTGTAGTAAAACATATGACTATACTACAGTGTAAATTCATTTTTTTTTTCTAGCTGCTTGTGGCTAAATAGTGGTCATATATAGTAGTTAAGAAAGATAACATTTCTTCAAATGTATCTATTTCTTTCCCATGATTTTTTTATTTGCATAAAATGTTCTAGTTAAAAATGTACAGATATCACTAGAATTCTGCTGACAGCCTGAAGTCAGAAGATACTCGAGCATAGTTATAGCATAATAAACCTTATTTATGCAGCACTCTCGTATTTAGAATCAATGTAAAAGCAAACAACATCTAAAAGAGTAGGATGTTATGTAGAGATGAGCAAATTTCAGGTTATGAAATTCGTTCACGCTTCATTTACTGGTAAAAGGTGAATTGAGTTATGGATTCCGTTACCACGGACCATAACGCAATTCTATGACAGAATGCATAACAGACTGCTTTTAGAGGCATTTCGTTATTCATTCCATCATAATAGAAATCTATGGGCTGCAAAATGGATCCGTCCTGTTTCCGTTATGCAGGAGAAGACTCCCCTGCATAACAAAAATGGAACGGATCAGTTTTTCAGCCCATAGTGAAGGAGATCTCCGCATTTGCATACAGTGATTCCCTCCATAGTATAGGTAGGAGTGATTGCTAAGGCCATCGCTTGTGCCCATACTGAATCATTGTTTGTCGGCAGCAAAGTGTGTTTAGACAGCACAATCATTTACGTCAGGGGTGGCGAACCTCCGGCCCACTGGCCGTATGCGGCCCACGGGATAATTTCTTGTGGTCCCCCGGCCCCTTGCCAAAACATATTGTGAAAATGCTAGTGACCACTTCCAGTATTAGCATGCAGGAGCCAAAGGAAGATGAGAACAGCACTGCACTGGCTGTCCTCACCTTCCCTGGTCTTCTTCCGGCCCCACGCTGCGTCTTGACACGTACAGCGTCAGGATGTAGTGCATGTAGACACGCACTATGACCTAACGTTGTGTGCTGTCAGGTTACAGTACAGCATGGCGGGAAGAAAACCAGGGTGAATCTGCCAAGTGGTAGCGCCGTCCCAAGCAGGAGAGGTAAGTTTATTTTTTATTTACTTTAAATGTCTGATCTGAGGTCTGATTGGGGCTGATCTGAGGCTAATGGAGGGTCTGATGGGGGTCTGATCTGAGGCTAATGGAGGGTCTGATGGGGGTCTGATCTGAGGCTGGGGGTTTGATAGGGGTCTGGTCTGAGGCTGGGGGGTCTATTGGAGGTCTGATGTGAGACTGTATGCCTGGTTTAAGCAGGTTGATCATGCCGACAGATGCTCTTTATTTTTGCTACCATGTTTTATGACACCGAATACACAGAATTTCTGGATGGTCACACATGGACCACAGAAAATTTGTTTTATTATGTATTTTTAAAAAATAAGCACACACCTTCAGTTCTGACCTAAAACATTAGCCCACTCAACTTCTTGACTCTGGAAACTGCAAACTCTCGTCCAGTAAATAAAAATATGCATTTTACTGTGCGAATGTCAGTAGTGCATAAATAGTGTCATTAATATTTGACTTGAATTCCTTATGGAAAAGATATTATGTCTTACAAATAGTAGCAAACAACAACCTCTTTTATAAGCAAAAACATGTCCTAGCCAGGTCTACAGCAGTTTAAACTGAAAATCCCAAAAGAATATATAAAACAGTAATTGCAGCTGTCAGTGGAATCTTTTGTAACCAGATGTTATAGCTAGAAAGCATTTGTCAAATCTGAGTTCATAAACTTTTCACTTTTTATCTCTATCTGCTCAAGTGGATCAATAATGGCAAAGCTATAACTAAAGTGCAACAATGCAAAGCATTCCCTTAGAAACCGTGCTGAAATTAGTTGCCTGCTCAAGAGAGCCAAGACCATATTTGGTTACGTCCACGTGAGGTGGATGCGCTGTGGATTAGGGTGTGGCAGATCCACAGCATTTTAAAGTGCCAGCAAAGTGGGAAAAAAATAAATAAATCTCATCCACATGCTGTGAAAAAATCTGCAGCAAGCATAAAGTGACATTCTGTGAACTTCCACCATGGGTTGCAATACACAGGGGGAAATCCAAGCTAAGGATAAGCGAACCAGTTAGTACCAAACTGGGTTCGGTCCAGACTTTTCTATTTTTCAATGGCAGACTAACCAGAGGAAATACAGGCAGGGAAGCTGTCAGCCAGGGAGTGAGAAGAGGGGAGCTGAGGCTGGCTGTGCCTGCTAGCATAACCGCAACTGCTGCAAACCTCAAATGTAGCTACCTGAAAGACTTAACTTAAATTATTTTTTCCATTTTCACATAAACCCTTTATTTTGGGGGGGTGGTAGTGGAATAAGCAAAAAATGTGCAACACGTGTTCTACCATCAATCTAGCAATACTAGTGAGAACTCTGTGTGAGATAATCTCACATATTTAATAAAAATTAAAAAATTTTAGTTTGAAAAACTGTTTAATATCGCCCCAAACAGACACACACACAGTTCCAATTTTTTTTTACTGGGTGATGAGTACACCAACACAGGGAAGAGAAACAATTTAACTGTGAGTGTTAAAGTGAAAATAAGTGTCAGACCTCAATCGTCCGTTTCCGTTTATTCGATATCTGCACAGTTGGAATTTAATTTTTTGGGGATTGTTCAATTTATTGAAACCAGTGTACAGAGTGCTGGCCATAATTATTCATACCCCTGGATAATTTTGACTTAAAGTTACTTTTATTCAACTAGCAAGTCATTTTTTGACAGGAAATAACATAGGTGTCTCCCAAAAGATAAGACGATGTACAAGAGGCATAATTGTGGGGGAAAAAAACATTTCTCAGCTTTTATTTACATTTCAGCAAAAAATACAACATGTTCCGCACTGTGGAAAATCTCAGAGGACGTGGTCGGAAGCCAAAAGTGACACCTGTGGGTCACTGCACACTGCTGGGTTCCACTTCTCCAGATAAGGCACACAAAAGCTCGCTTGGCCTTTGCAAAAGCTCATCTTGACAAAGAAGAAGACTTCTGGTCTTCTGTGTTATGGTTAGATGAAACAAAAAATTTATTGTTTAGTCACAATGATGTTTCCTTAATTTGGCGTACAAAAGGAGAAGCCTTCAACCCAAAGAACACCATACCCACTGTCAAACATGGTGGTGGGAACCTAATTCTTTGGGGGTGTTTTTCAGCCAATGGACCGGGGAACCTAATCACAGTAAACGGCACCATGAAAAAGGAGCAATACATGAGGATTCTCAACGACAACATAAGGCAGTCTGCAGAGAAACTTGGCCTTGGGCACCAGTGGACATTTCAGCATGACAATGACCCAAAACACACAGCAAAAGTGGTGAAGAAATGGTTAGCAGAAAACAACATTAACGTTTTGGAGTGGCCCAGCCAGAGTCCAGACTTGAATCCAATTGAGAATCTGTGGAGGGAGCTAAAGATCAGGGTGATGGCAAGAAGACCCTCCAACCTGAAAGATTTGGAGCTCATTGCTAAAGATGAATGGGCAAAAATACCTGTGGAGACATGCAAAAAACTGGTCTGCAATTATAGGAAGGGTTTGATTGCTGTAATAGCCAATAAAGACTTTTTTATTGATTATTGAGAAGGATATGAATAATTTTGGACTGGACACTTTTTGCTCAAATGTAAATAAAAGCTGAGAATTTTTTTTTCCACAATAATGCCTCTTGTACATCGTCTTATTATCTTTTGGGAGACACCTATGTCAGGCATGCTCAACCTGCGGCCCTCCAGCTGTTGTGAAACTACAACTCCCACAATGCCCCGCTGTAGGCTGATAGATTTATGCTGTTCAGGCATGCTGGAAGTTGTAGTTTTGCAACAGCTGGAGGGCCGCAGGTTGAGCATGCCTGACCTATGTCATTTCCCGTCAAAAAAATTACTTGCTGGTTGAATAAAAGTAACTTTAAGTCAAAATTTGCCAGGGGTATGAATAATTATGGGCAGCACTGTAGGTGATCAGTACATCAATAATCAGGGTAAAGCAACAATTTACCTGAGTGTTAACATGAAATTGAACTTCAGGCCTCAATTGTCCATTTACATTTATTGTATTTCCACACGGTTGTTATTTAATAATTTTTGTTGGGTTCAAATTAATTAAACCATCATGTAGGTGATCAGTACACCAATACACAGAGTAGTACACAAAATTATCTGTGAGTGATAACAAATTAAGGCCTCAGGCCATTTTTCTCCACACCCTTCCAATCAAATTTTTTGGGGAGGTTGTTCAAATTATAAAAACCAGCATATACAGTATGTGATTACTACACCAATACACAGGGTAGTGCACAATATTATCTGAGATGCCCAAAAATGACAGGGCTATGGAATGGTTCCAAACAAAAGACCCAGCGCCAGAATGTGGGTAGTAGCAGCACTAGCTATCCAGCCAGAAGTAATAGGAGTAGGCCACAGTTGTCCCTGCTGGCTTCTGAAAGGCGTAACATTATTGTTGAGGAGAAAGACGATGACATTGTGGATTGCATGGCTCACTCCTCCTCTCAGTCGCAGCAGGATGATGTGGGGTTGACTTCAGAGTCTGACACCATACCATGGGCCAGGGGTCACAGTGTTCCTCCTGCTACTCCTCCTTGCAGCCCCAGAGAAGGCTTTCAGTGGAGTGGTCTCAGTATTCACTGCCCCTTCCTAGTGGGATGCCTTCCTTTTTCCTAAAAAGTGGCAAGAAAACCCCACTATGCAATATGGAAGATAGCCAAGAGAGTCCCCCTGTTGACGATATGTGTGAGAGCAGTCAGCATTTGTACTGCCCTGAGGAGGAGGTGGACAAGGAGACTGCCGACCCCAGGCATAGCTGTGTTGTTGGTGGCACCCATAGCTGCGGTATTGGCTTTAGGAGTGGGAGCGAATGCAGAGTAGGGGAAGGGAGTCAAAGAACCCACCATGATATTCCATAGTCTGCGGGAATTGACAGGGAGGGTGAGGACTCAGATGACGATAGTGTGCTAGACAGGACCTAGAAGCTGGATTGCGGTGTTGAGGAGGAGGCAACATCAGAGAACGAGGGTGATGGTGGCAGTAATAAAGAGCAGAGGCCACGTACCTACCAAAGAACCTCCCACGTACCTCCTGGGCCACATCTGTTTCGAGATCTGGTGATGCCGCTGACATTGTGGGTAGTTTAGGTGCAAAACGTGCCAGAGAAAAGCCAAGCTCAGCTGCCTGTAGCTCTCCCGTCATTTTTTCTCCATCCTGCCGGAAGACAAAAGCATTGGCTTGTGCAAACTGTGCAAGAGAAAAATAATATATCGGCAGGCAAACTCAAACATAGGCATAACAGTTCTTTTGAAGCACATTAAGCTGCATCGCCCCATCCTGTAGGCAAGCAAAGTTGGCAACCAGCTACTGAAACAGGAGTTCCCCCCTTCTCCCGGCCCCCCTTGTGTCAGCCAGGCCGCATCCATGGTCAGCAGGGTGTCTTTCACATTGCCATCATCCCTTTCCACTTCTCTTCCTCTCAGACGACTCCTCCTCTGCTCCATCGCCAGCCATTGATAATGGAACGCATGGCCTGGAAAAAACTCTACATGTCCAGCAATGGTGCGCAAGTTGCTGGTGGTGCAATTGCTGCTGTACCATTAAGTCGAGTCTGCTGCCTTTAGGGAGCTAATAGAGTGCTCTCAGAATTGCTGGAAGATGCCTAACCGGCATTATTTCTCACAAAAAGGCATTCCTGCTTTGTACTCTGATGTGGCAGACAACGTGGGCTGCTCCGTGCGATTCTCGCTGTGCTGCAAGGTTCACACCAGCGACTTATGCGTTGACAGCACAGGCTGCAGATGGCAACACTATTGTCAGCAGCTGACACATAAAAAAAAAGCCTTTACTGCGGAGCTATGTGCCGGGGTCCTGGGAGCGCCAGATGTGACCGTACATGGTGGATGGCTCGCTCCAGATACATTTGCAGTCTGCTTTTTGCCTCCTGTGCACAGCGAGTTCTGCCTGCTTCTCCTTCTTCTACCCCCTATCTGCTGCTCTGTCTCTCCCTCTGAACTCCCCTCCTTCCCTCTTTTGTGTGCACCCACATGACATCCATCGTCACCTTCACCAACAAGAGATCTTGGAGTAGGCAGCAACAGAGGGGACCTCCGTCCTTGGGCTGATCTGGGTTCTGTCGTCAGACCACTGAGTGGCGGCAGTTGCTGCCTCCTCTTACTGATCCAATGCCGAGAATGGCTGCGCATCGGTAAGGTCTGGGAATGGATGGGAAATTAATTCCTCTGACTCAAGTGGAGGGGCTATGGTGGTGTCTTTGGGGGTGCACACAGCACAGAGTGAGGAGGGTGCAGAAGCGGAAGGCTGAGTGAGCCACTCAACCAACTCTAGCGCATCCTTTGACGTAATCGCAAAGTATTTGCTCAAAGCTGGTATATCAAACCCCTTAATCAATATTTTGTGGAAGCTGGTGTATTGCAGGCCTCAATCAATATTTGGTGGAAGCCGGTATATCAATCCTTTCTATCAGTATTTTGTGGAAACAGGTATATAGAACCCCTAATGAGTATTTGCTGGAAGCTGGTATATCAAACCCCTTAATCAATATTTGGTGGAAGCTGGTGTATCGCATGCCTCAATCAATATTTGGTGGAAGCCGGTATATCAATTCCCTCTATCAGTATTTTGTGGAAACAGGTATATAGAACCCTTTAATAAGTATTTGCTGGAAGCTGGTATATCAAAACCCTTAATTAATATTTGGTGAAAGCTGGTGTATCGCAGGCCTCAATCAATATTTGGTGGAGGCTGGTATATCAATCCCCTCAATCAGTATTTTGTGGAAGCAGGTATATAGAACCCCTTAATGAGAATTTGCTGAAAGCCAGTATATCAAACCCCTTAATCAATATTTGGTGGAAGCCAGTATATCAATCCCCTCTATCAGTATTTTGTGAAAACAGGTATATAGGGTCATTTCCTCCATTGTCCACCCGGATCAGAGTGGCTTTATTCAGAACAAGGGTACACATTATAATTTACATCGGCTCTTTTCTAATATTCAGGCCCCTGGGGGGACTGCTCGCTCCATCCTGTCATTGGATGCCTCTAAGGCCTTCGACAGGGTGGAGTGGCGCTTCCTCTGGAAGGTTCTGGCAAGGATGGGCTTTGGAGAAAGGTTCATAGGTACTTTTAAGTTACTATACGGATCTCCAAGGGCAAAATTGAGTCTCAATGGAATCTTGAGTAGCAGTATTGATTTAAATAGGGGCACGCGGCAGGGCTGTCCATTATCCCCATTGCTATTTGATATTTATATCGAACCCCTTGCTATGGCCATTAGACAGGACGATCAGCTTAAAGGATTTGGTACGCTAGGAACACAAGACCGTATCTCATTATATGCGGATGATGTTCTCTTTTTTATAGATCATACGGAAATTACTCTCCCTAGGATTATTCAAATGGTTAAAGCATTTGGTGAGGTGTCTGGTTTTCTTATAAACTGGGCTAAGACCAGTTTGATGCCAGTGGATCCCCTGCCGCGGGAGGAGGTTTCTGTGACACAGTTGAATATCGTTGATACCTTTCAATACTTGGGTTTGATTATATCACCTCGGGTTGAAAACTTTATACAACTTAATTTGATCCCCATAATGGTAAGCAGTAGAGCTAAAATAGGGATCTGGCTGAGACTTCCTTTATCTAGAGCCGATCGAGTCTCATTAGTCAAAATGGTGATATTACCACAATTTTTATATGTCCTTAGGAATACACCTATTTGGATACAAGATAAGTATTTCAAACTTATGGAAAGAATAATTAATGATTTAATATGGGGAAGAAAGCGAGTTCGAATAAAGCTGGAATATTTGTATAAATCAGTGGAGTGCGGGGGTTTAAACCTCCCTTACTTTAAAGGGTACTTTATTGCAGCCCAGCTATTGAGGTGTTACGAATCAGAGAACAGTGCACTGCTGGGGAAGTTGGTAATTAGCCACGCCCATAATAATATTTTTACCTTGTTGGAATCCGGGCTATTGAAGGGCTATGAGCGAGGCTATAGAGAGACTATAAAATTACTCCTGAAAGTGTGGGCTACAACTAGGACATGGTTGAAGATTAAGGGTTCACTTACATTTACGCCTCTTTGGCATAATGTGTATTTACAAAGGCTGGATGATATTGCAGCTGACACATTTTGGCAGAAGAATAAAATTTTATATATTTCACAGGTAGTTAAGGATAGAGATATTAAACCATTTATAGAGATGACACATAATATAAAAAAATTTCATGGTTTAGGTATCTTCAACTGCGTTCGGTACTATCCAGTTTGGATGACAAACTGGTGTTGGATATAGATAATTCATCTTTTTTGAATGAATGGGTAGGGGGTACAATGTCTAGAATAAAAATTTCAAATATATATAAGTTACTACTTAAGGCACGGTTTAATGATACATATTCACCAGGACAAAGAGCGTGGGAGCTGGATTGTCCGAACTTACAAATAGAAGGTTGAGAGAATATTTTTGGGAACTTAGGTTCACTGTCACACAACTTCAACCACGTTCTAGTACAATTCTACATTTGCCATAGATTATATATTACTCCATTCTGGATGAATAAATGTGGATTAAGAGACACGTCAAACTGCCCCAAATGTGACACTGTAGGAGCGGACTTTCTCCATATGATAAGGACTTGTCCAGAACTTATAAACTATTGGAACACTATTAATAGTTGTATTATGTATAAACTAAAAGTTCGAATCCCTTTTGAACCACAAGTATTTGTGCTTAATGATTTTTCCAAATTAAATAATCACAAGTATCAAAAGATTCTCTTGAGCAGAATATTGATGCTGGCTAGAGTCTTGGTCAGTCGGACCTGGTTTGCTCGATTTACTCCAGATATAAATACATGGATAAATTTAGTTGTTAAGGTAAAAAATTATGAGAAAATTATGTACAAACAGAGGGAAGCTGAGGACAAGTGGATTAAGATATGGGGTGGCTGGAGGACTGATTAGTTGAGGTCAAATTGTTCTATTTTTATTTTTATTTTTTTTATTTTTTTGGGGTTCTTTTTTGACGCACCACAGGTAGGGGGGGAGGGGGGGATTGGGGGGGGAACTGTATCTCCTTTTTCTAATCTGTAATGTTTTGCTATACTATTTAATAAAGACAATAAAAAAAAAAAGAAAAAAAAAAAAGAAAACAGGTATATAGAACCCCTTAATGAGTATTTTCTGGAAGCCGGTATATCAAACCACTTAATCAATATTTACTGGAAGCTGGCGTATAGCAGGCCTCAATAAATATTTGGTGGAAGCCGGTATATCAATCCCCTCAATCAATATTTTGTGGAAACAGGTATATAGAACCTCTTAATGAGTATTTGCTGCAAACTGGTATATCAAACCCCTTAATCAATATTTGGTGGAAGACGGTGTATCGCAGACCTCAATCAATATTTGGTGGAAGCCGGTATACCAATCCTTTCTATCAGTATTTTGTAGAAACAGGTATATAGAACCCCTTAATGAGTATTTACTGGAAGCCGGTAAATCAAACCCCTTAATCAATATTTGGTGGAAGCAGGTGTATCGCAGGCCTTAATCAATATTTGGTGGAAGCCGGTATATCAATCTCCTCTATTAGTATTTTGTAAAAACAGGTATATAGAACCCCTTATTGAGTATTTGCTGGAAGCTAAATATTGATCCAACCCCTTAATCAATATTTTGTGGAAGCTGGTGTATTGCAGGCCTGAATCAATATTTGGTGGGAGCCGGTATATCAATCCTTTCTATCAGTATTTTGTGGAAACAGGTATATAGAACCCCTTAATGAGTATTTGCTGGAAGCGGGTATATCAAACCCCTTAATCAATATTTGGTGGAAGCGGGTGTATCGCAGGCCTTAATCAATATTTAGTGGAAGCCGGTATATCAATCCCCTCAATCAGTATTTTGTGGAAACAGGTATATAGAACCCCTTAATGAGTATTTGCTGAAAACTGCTATATCAAACCCCATAATCAATATTTTGTGGAAGCCGTTGTATCGAAGTCTTCAATCAATATTTGGTGGAAGCTGGTATATCAATCCCCTTTATCAGTATTTTGTGGAAACAGGAATATAGAACCCATTAATGAGTATTTGCTGGATGCTGGTAAATCAAACCGCTTAATCAATATATGGTGGAAGCTGGTGTATCGCAGGCCTCAATCAATATTTCAATCCCCTCTATCAGTATTTTGTGAAAACAGGTTTATAGAACCCCTTAATGAATATTTGCTGGAAGCTGGTATATCGCAGGCCTCAATCAATATTTGGTGAAAGACGGTTTATCTATCCCCTCTATCAGTATTTTGTGGAAACAGGTATATAGAACCCCTTAATGAGTATTTTCTGGAAGCTGGTGTATCACACCCCTCAATCAATATTTTGTGAAAGCTGGTGTATCAAACCACTTAATCAGTATTTTGTGGAAGCAGGTATATCAAACCCCTTAAACAGTATTTTGTGGAAGCAGGTATATCGCACCCCTTAATCAGTTATTTTTTGGGTCAATAGGTATATCACACCAGTTGCAACTAGTTATTCCAATAGCGTTTGTCCCTCTATCTAGCTGTGGTATCTCAGCAGAACCGCACACAACTGCTGCACAATACAAATGCATTATAATATACTTTCTATTTTAGAAGGTGGAAGCGGGTGTATCGCAGGCCTCAATCAATATTTAGTGGAAGCCGCTATATCAATCCCCTCAATCAGTATTTTGTGGAAACAGGTATATAGAACCCCTTAATGAGTATTTGCTGAAAACTGCTATATCAAACCCCTCAATCAATATTTTGTGGAAGCCGTTGTATCGAATTTTTTTTGGGGGGGCAACAGGTATATCACACCAATTGCAATTAGTTCTTCCAATAGCGTTTGTCCCTCTATCTAGCTGCAGTATTGCAGCAGAACCGCACACAACTGCTGCACAATACAAATGCACTATAGTATACTTTCTACAGTATGTTAGAAAGTATATTATAAGTATATCACACCACTCAGTATGTCACACCTATCAATAGAACACCTATACCAGTCCTTAAAATGACTTTTGTGGCCCTATTAGCTAGCGTTTGGTGTCCCTAACAGGCTGTCCCTGCTCCACACAGCAACCTCTACCTACACTTGCAAAAAACTGAATGTAAAATGGCTGTCAGATCGGGTTTATTTATAGGGTAGGGGGTGTGTCCATGTGCTGAAATGTCTCAATTGGCTGTCCTGTCCCACCTGATGGATGTGTCATGGGTAAAAGTTCGGCACAATGCAAAAGAATATGGCGCCAGCGAACATCGCCATATGTTCGCTTGTTCAGTGAACCGCGAACGAGCAAAGTTTGCCACGAAACGACCGTCGGGCGAACTGCAGGGCCATCTCTATCCATCATGCCACCACCACCATCATGCCACTGCTGTGGCCTGCAACCCATCATGTTCCTTACTGCTACTGCTGCTGCCATCTCCCTCATGCCACTGTCATCATGCCACGGCTGCGGGCTGCCGACCATCATCTCCCGTAAGGCTGCTGCTGCCTCCATCATGCTGGTGCCTGCCAACATGTACCATATGGCTGCTGCTGCAGTCGCCGCTGCCTCAGCAGCTGCTGCTCTTTGTTGCTAATCCTCTACTGCCACCACTGATAACGCAAAGCATCTGCCACTGCTACTGCTAGCACTACCACTACTATTATTACTACTACTACCTTTAGACAGGTAATTGCCTTGTATTTCTAATGCGAAGATGCTTCTGCTACCGCTACTATTGTGACCTAATGCTACTTTATCAGTACCCTTCCACACATGGGGATAGCTAAAGGCTTATGGGCCCCGGTGCAAGAGTTCAGCTTGGGCCCCCCTTCCCTCAGGGGCAGGGAAGCACATAGCGTTTCTGCTGCCTGAGGCAAAAATCGAAACAGCACACTCCCCCCCCCCCCCCACTCCCCATAACAAATTTTTTACCTTACCCCTTCCCTCCAGCCAGAGGTGTAACTTGACCATCATGCACTTTCTATAATACCGGTGTCTTCTTATGCACCGCAATGGTCTTTGGGCCCCTCAGGCTCCTGGGCCCGGTAGCGACTGCTACCTCTGCACCCTCTATAGCTACGCCCCTGCTTCCACATCCACACTGCACCGCTGCTGCTCCCAATTAAAATGGAAAAAAAAATTGACTCGTTCACAACCAGCCACTTTCTCTTCTGTCAATCAACACTTGTGTGTGTAATATGGGCTTGGTCTCCAAAGCCATTTTTTATATTTTTTTTAAATCTCATAACACCGAGGGTGTTTAAACATCATCTGCCCCAATAAGAGACAAGATTTGGAACTGAATCTCGAGTGGTTCGTTCATCTCTAATCCAAGTCAAATCTGCAGGGGAACTTACACTGTAGAATTGCATTGGAATTTCTACCCCATTTGGCTGTACAGTGAACCCTCAAGATACAATGGCCCCAGGATACAATATTTTCTACATACAATGGTCTTTTCTGACCCATCATAAGTTGAAACTAGACTCAATATACAATGCCTCAGACTCAGACCCAACCAATCAAGGCCACTTCTCTTGTGAAATAGCTGGATTAGTTACTAGTTAGCAGCCATTCCTGACTGTTATATGTAAGGACTTGTTTTATCTGTCTTAGTTATCGGCTTATTTTTCTTAAATGTTAATTTTCTCTTATTTTGGATTACATTTTGGAGCTTTGGAACCAATTACTAAACTTACAATGGTTTAACATACAATGCTCATCCTGGAACCAATTAATATTGTAACTTGAGGGACCACTTGTACTTTAAAGGATCATACCTACAAAATAAAAGAGGGGTCCCGATTTGATTAGCTAGAGCACCAGAAAACCTTTGGAGGACTAGGATAATGTGGCTAAAATATTTTTCAAAGTTTATAATTTTAGACCTGCTGTTTCTTAAACTATATATTATTTCCAAAATATACAGTCATAATTTTACTGCAGATTTTGTGATTGTAATAATAAAAAACTTCATAGACCATATGAAAATGTAATTAGACACAGCACAAAATACTGAAGTAAATTTTTACGATTCTGGGACAGATCCAGGCTATGTCTCTATGTTCTTTATGTGAACCCTTGGATATCATAATTCTTTCATTGAGACCTCCCATGATTATTTTTGTTACAATTTACTTTAAATATCTATTGTCATAAACCCAACAATCAAGGTCTTTCTACCTATTTAAAATGCTAACCTAAAAAGGATCCCACTTTGAGAACAAAACAAAGGTGAATAACGTGTAACACCATAGAGACCCTGAATAATACAGCCATAAGCCTGGGGTTTATCAAGCTTTCTATGTGGTTCTTAGATCAACACAAGTGAGATTTAACATTTCCTTTAAGATGGTTTCAGTGGCACTAAAAAGCCCATAAATGCTTGTATGGAGGAAATTCACAAGTAAAGGATGTGGGACTAGAAGGAACTTGCATTGTGCAATAATCACATAACAGTATTACCATTAATAGTTTCTCACAGATGACTTATCAATAATTCCACATAAAATCACCTCAGGCAAAATACATTGTGATTGCAAAACTGTGAAAATAGAAGACTGTCACACGCCTAAGATAGACCATGCATGTTACCTAAAACTAGACTAACTTGTATAACTAAACCGGTCTTCATCATAATGAGTGCATTTTTCGTCATCGGTAATGCATAGATGCTGACATTTCTGTTGAAATGAACTGAACTGTCATTTCTGACTTTTCTCCAGGACATTCTGAATTGTTTGCTTAGAAAGAGCAGTTATGTTTGCCTCTAGCAGGATTAATATATGTCATTTAAGCATTTGCGTGGGGCTCCATCCATGATGAATCATGCTTTAGTTTGACAGGCATTTCCTATTTTGTCCAAAATATTGCATTATATCTGCCATGTCTATTAAATGTCCTTTAGTAGGAAGTAAAATGGCCTTCTAAAGCCACCTATAGGTAGCTACCTGCACTGATGAGGGGTAAGAACCCCCACAGGTGTCTACAGATAGGTGTCTCCTACTTTGGAGGAAGGTAAAATCCCTAGTCATGTTTCAAGGATCTTTAGTGTGTGTGAGACATTGACTTATAGGGTAACTAGGATTTAGAGAAGAAGTTTTATTCCTCCCAGAGGACAGCAGATTTACACATCTTTCCTAGGAAGCATTGCCTGTAAGACTTCCTGTACCAGCTAGCAGTCTTCACAAGGAATGGAAAAATAATACCTCCCCCCTCCTCCTTTCAGGAGCTTACATAGAAATCACTGGGCCCCATAGCAAGAATCTAAATTGGGCCCCTGTGCCCCATTCATAGCTCCTCCCACTACCCGTTTCTGGACAGTATATATAGCAGTGTACTGATATGTGAGGTACAATGTATAAATTACAGCACATACCTCACATATCAGTACACTGCTGTGGATACTATATATCTGTACACACTGCATCTATTATACCGTGTACCTCACATATCAGTACACTGCTGTATATACTATATATCTGTACACACTGCATCTATTATACCGTGTACCTCACATATCAGTACACTGCTGTATATACTATATATCTGTACACACTGCATTTATTGTACCGTGTACCTCACATATCAGTACACTGCTGTGGATACTATATATCTGTATACACTGCATCTATTGTACTGTGTACCTCACATATCAGTACACTGCTGTATATACTATATATCTGCACACACTGCATCTATTGTACCGTGTACCTCACATATCAGTGCACTGCTGTGGATACTATATATCTGTAGACACTGCATCTATTGTACCGTGTACCTCACATATCAGTACACTGCTGTATATACTATATATCTGTACACACTGCATCTATTGTACCGTGTACCTCACATATCAGTACACTGCTGGGTATGTTGGGTATAATAGATGCAGTGTGTGTGTATCACGCGGGGTGGGAGGAGTGGCTGGGGCTGGCAACTGCTGTTGCACTCGTGGCGGGGCCCAGTGCAGTCACTGTACTCCATTACAACGGGCCCCACTCACAGCAGTCTTCATATGTAAAGTCTAGTCATGTATTCCTCAAGCAGTGGCTCTGCTTTGTTAAACTATGGTAATCGTCTGTAGTAGTACGCACTATCAAACTAGCAGGCCGGCAGCGTAACGGCACTCACTCTGTCATGCTCCTCCGACTTCATTAATGCAGCTGGCAGAGCAGGAGTGTGTGACGTTATGCTGCCGGCCTGCCTGCTAGTTTGATAGTGAGTACTACTACAGACGATTACCATACCGTATGGGAGTTAGAAGATCGGCAAGCGGTGTGTGCGCAGACAGCCCGCCCTGCTGCTCTCTCACTATGATAATAGATAGTGAGAGAATGCAGCAGGGCAGGCGGCTTGCGATGTCACACACTGGCTGCTCAAACCGTAGGTCCATCCTCTATCATATTGTATGACGTGTCAGCGCAGCCAGGGCCACCACTATGGCAGTTAGTATACTACTATACTGTCAGGGGCCTGGCTGCAAGGAAGCAAGGGCCGGATCCCAGCTACCACCAGCACTGTTATAAGGTGCTGGACTGCATTTAATTTTACTTTGGTGAAAGGGACAGCACAATACCTTGCAGGGCCTGTTCCTTTCTCCAAAGTAAACTTCACGGACCCCCCATGAGCAGATAGCCGGAGCCAGAGGAGCTGAGGCAGCAGCAGGAGATAATAGAGACACTGCATCTTCTGACCTCCTGTGTTACTGTGCCTCCAGTATAATGTTCAGTCCCCTCACTAGTCCTCCTACTCCACACAGCAGCAATGGGGTAAGTTACTGTGGGAGGGAAGTTAGGAGAGTCCTGAAGCTGCTGCCCCTGCACATCTTGTATCCCCCTGTTGTTCCAGCCCCTCACAGACCTCTGCCCACTGACTATCTCACCTATACTTTTTACAGAGCTCCTAAGAAGTTGTCTCCCAGTGACCACCACTCTCCCCGGACGGTCTGCCTGCTTCTTTGATAGTGAGTAGTACTACTACAGACGATTACCATAGTTTAACAAAGCAAAGCCACTGATTGAGTATTACATGACTAGACTTTACATATGAAGACTGCTGTGAGCGGGGCCCGGTGTAATGGGGGAGATCTTCACACCCTTAGTGGTGGGTGCTCGTAGAGGACGAATGTCAGTCTATTTCAATGGAGAAATCTACGGCACACCAAAGATTCTTTTTAAGTGATGCTTTAATACATAATGTGCATTTTTATATCATTTTGTGTTCAGTTTTATCCAAAGTATGTACCAATATAACAGGCCATGAGAGAAGTCCAAACGTTCCAGTCAGTTAACGACCTTTATCAAGGGATATGTGGCCTCAGTTGGATAAGTTTGATCTGGATGCATGTCGTAGATTTCTCCATTGAAATAGACTATTTACACAGGGACATGACAAGAAACAGAGTGGACCAGCATAAGATGCTACATATGTGTCATCCACAGATCCCCCCATAACAGTGTCATCCACAGATCCCCCCATAACAGTGTGTCATCCACAGATATCATCATCATAGCAGTGTATCATCTATAGATCTCCATAACAGTATCATCCACAGATCCCCCATAACAGTTTCATCCACAGCTCCCCCCATATCAGTGTGTCATCCACAGATCCCCATAACAGTGTCATCCACAGATGCCCCCATAACAGTGCGTCATCCACAGATCCCCTCCATAACAGTGTCATCCACAGATCCCCGTAATAGTGTCATCCACAGACCACCATTAGTTCAAAACCCACCAAAAGCACACCTTTTGGTTCAAATTTATTTTTTGAATCATTTCAGAACTTTTTCAACCTTTAATGTGATCTGTAAACTGTACCACTCAATTGAAAAACAAACTAAAATCTTTTAGGTAGAGGAAAGAAAAAATATAAAAATAAAATAATATGGTTGCATAAGTGTGCACACCCTTAAACTAATACTTTGCTGAAGCACCTTTTGATTTTATTACAGCACTCAGTCTTTTTGGGTATGAGTCTATCAGCATGGCACATTTTGACTTGACAAGATTTGCCCACTCTTCTTTGCAAAAGCACTCCAAATCTGTCAGATTGTGAGGGCATCTCCTGTGCACAGCCCTCTTCAGATCACCCTACAGATTTTCAATTGGATTAAGGTCTGGGCTCTAGCTGGGCCATTCCAAAACTTTAATCTTCTTCTGGTGAAGCCATTCTTTTGTTGATTTGGATGTATGCTTTGGGTCGTCATGCTGAAAGATAAAGTTCCTCTTCATGTTCAGCTTTCTAGCAGAAGCCTGAAGGTTTTGTGCCAATATTGACTGGTATTTGGAACTGTTCATAATTCCCTCTAGCTTAACTAAGGCCCCAGTTCCAGCTGAAGAAAAACAGCCCCAAAGCATGATGTTGCCACCACCATGCTTCACTGTGGGTATGGTGTTCTTTTGATGATGTGCAGTGTTGTTTTTGCGCCATAACATATCTTTTGGAATTATGGCCAAAACGTTCCACCTTGGTTTCATCAGACCATAACACCTTTTCCCACATGCTTTTGGGAGACGTCAGATGTGTTTTTGCAAAATGTAGCCTGGCTTGTATGTTTTTCTTCGTAAGAAAAGGCTTTCGTCTTGACACTCTACCCCATAACCCAGACATATGAAGAATATGGGAGATTGTTGTCACATGTACCACACAGCCAGTACTTGCCAGATATTCTTGCAGCTCCTTTAAGGCTACTTTCATACTGGCGTCTCTGGGTCCGCTTGTGAGATCCGTTCAGGGCTCTCACAAGCAGCCCAAAATGGATCAGTTAAGCCCCAATGCATTCTGAATGGATAAGGATGAGTTCTGAATGCATCAATTTGGCTGCGTTTGGTGTCTGTTACGTTTTTTAGACGGTCACTCAAACACAGGCTGATTATGCAGAGCCTAACGGATCCGTCTAGACTTACAATGTAAGTCAATAGGGAGGGGACAGATCCATTTTTCACTGACACAATATGGTACAAATGAAAATGGATTTGTCCCCCATTGACTTTCAATATAAGTTATTAATGGATACAAGCATTTGCATTATTCATGCGGATTCGTGCGGATTTTAGTTTTTTTTGTTTTCTTCCCTCCACCTAAAAGATTTCAGTTTGTTTTTCAATTAAGTTGTACAGTTTATAGGTCACATTAAAGGTGGAAAAAGTTCTGATTTATCTTTGTCTCGTTTTTTACATCACAGAAACCTGACATTTTAACAGGAGTGTGTAGACTTTTTATATCCACTGTATATACAGTTGCAAGAAAAAGTATGTGAACCCTTTGGAATGATATGGATTTCTGCACAAATTGGTCATAAAATTTGTTCAGATCTTTATCTAAGTCACAACAAAAGACAATCACAGTCTGCTTAAACTAATAACACACAAAGAATTAAATGTTACCATTAAATGTTTTTATTGAACACACCAGGTAAACATTCACAGTGCAGGTGGAAAAAGTATATGAACCCCTAGACTAATGACATCTCCAAGAGCTAATTGGAGTGATGTGTCAGACAACTGGAGTCCAATCAATGAGATGAGATTGGAGGTGTTGGTTACAGTTACCCTGCCCTATAAAAAACACACACCAGTTCTGGGTTTGTTTTTCACAAGAAGCATTGCCTGATGTGAATGATGCCTCGCACAAAAGAGCTCTCAGAAGACCTACGATTAAGAATTGTTGACTTGCGTAAAGCTGGAGAGGGTTATAAAAGTATCTCCAAAAACCATGGTAAGACAAATTGTCTATAAATGGAGAAAGTTCAGCACTGCTGCTACTCTCCCTAGGAGTGGCTGTCCTGTAAAGATGACTGCAAGAGCACAGCGCAGACTGCTAAATGAGGTGAAGAAGAATCCTTGAGTGACAGCTAAAGACTTACAAAAGTCTCTGTCATATGCTAACATCCCTTAGCGAATCTACGATACGTAAAACACTAAATAAGAATGGATTTCATGGGAGGATACCACAGAGGAAGCCCCTGCTGTCCAAAAAAAACATTGCTGCATGTTTACAGTTTTTTTCTCTTCAATGGGCGTGTTTTCCACCAGCTCAGGGGCACCGCGATGGGGAGTCCGTGTGCCCCATCGTATGCCAATTTGTTCCTGGGCTGGTGGGAAAACACTATCGTATTCAGGGACGAGTCCGCAATCGAGTTGCAGCGCGTCCAAAAGTGGGCGCGCTTCATAGATGATGTTTTCGTCATCTGGAAGGGGAGCATGGAGACCTTCTCGGCTTGGGTTCAACAACTAAACCAAACGAGATAGGCCTCCATTTCACATCAGAATGTAATCCATCTAAACTCCCTTTCCTTGACATCAGAGTGAATATAAACCATCAGGGGTGTCTGGAAACATCCATATATCGCAAGCCGACCTCAACAAATTCCCTCCTGAGGTGGGAAAGTAGCCATCCATACCCCCTCAGGAAGGGAATACCGAGAGGTCAGTATCTGCGATTAAGAAGGAATTGTTCGAAGCGCTCGGAGTTCGTGAAACAAGCGGGGGACTTGAAAACTCGTTTTTTAGACCGTGGATACCCAGCAGGTGTACTTACACCAGCGTACCAGACCGCCCTGAATAAGGATAGAGTGTCTCTATTGGCGCCGCGAGTGGACACCCCCATGAACAGTAGCTCCAGTGAAAACAGGGAGATCCGTTTTATCAGCACATACAATGGCTGTTCCTCTGGAATCAGAGATATTATATCTAAACACTGGCATGTGCTTTTAATGGATCCTGACGTCTGCAAGGCCATAAAGGGGCACCCCAGCATCACATATAGACGTGGCAGAAGCATTCGTGATATGTTGGTGCACAGCCACTATACACCAGGGCCCCAGCAAAAGACTTGGCTGGAGAGAGGCCTTAGTGGCAACTATAAATGTGGAAGGTGCGTGGCGTGCCCCTTTATGGCCAAAGCAAAGTCATTTAGGAGCAACAATACAGATAAAGTCTATACAATTACGGACTTTATTAACTGCAGAAGCATGGGTTTGGTTTACAAAATCACATGTGAATGTGGAAAGGAATATGTCGGGAAGACTGGTAGGGAGTTGAGGAGAAGAATAGGAGAGCATTTGAGCGACATAAGGAATGACAGAGACACATCGGTGGCACGACATGTGAACACCGAACACGAAGGCAGATTAGACTGTCTCTCCTTCTCTGAAATTGAAAAAATCAAGCCAGGAATAAGACGGGGTGATTTTGATAAGAGGATCCTGCAATGTGAAGCCAAATGGATCTTCTATCTTAAAACGGTCCATCCATCCGGCTTAAATGAACAACAGAATTATTGCTGCTTCTTGTGATCTGAGTCGCAATAAAAGGCGAATTAGGATGGATGTGATCCGACCGTGTCCCCCCTTGTATCGCAGTTGCCCATATCATGGGCGCATGGGATGTAATGTTGGACATGGCCGGAAAACTTATAAGGGCAATTTGTTAATGTAATGCGGTCACCTGACTTAGTCCCCCTCGGACCCGATGCTGTCACATCCAAACGATGGGCGCATCGGATCCGATGGTGGACTTATCTTGAATTGTAATATTTCAAAGCATGTACTCCAGCTGACATAGATCAGGCTCCCTGGCCCAAGTACTGGTCGGTATTCGGAGTAAGATGGTCTGTGTGTGGCTGTCCTGTCAATTGAAATCCGTAATGCGATTGTGCATGTATACAAAAAGCAGGCAAGCTATCATTTGCCTTGAAAAAGGGCCGAGTGTCATGAGCCGAGAGGTTGCTATGCAACTGGCAACGCTCTGACTCAGGCTCTGACCTCACTTCCGGTTTAGCCCGCACCACGTGACATTGACTTCCGGTCCAGTGGAACGCACGCGAGCGGCGTGCGTTCCACATGGAATCACAAGCATCCTGAGAGATTTGGACAGGTGAGATCAATAATCATGGGGGGCGTACACATACTAGGAGTAGGGGTATATTAGGAGGCGGCTAACAACCATTCAATGCTCACCCAAATCACTGTTATTTGTGGTGAGACATGGACTGACATGGGACACTTCCCCTGTAACAGTGAGGACAAGAGTCATCTATCATCTTGTCCAAGGATACGAGGCTAAAATCACCTTGATCTCCAGTAAGTAAACTGAGGCTGCTGATAAGCCACTATACATGCGGCGCTCAGATATCTGTGACCGATATTTAGTGTTTGTTTATAATTTCTATTTGTAGTTGCCCTGGAATATACATGTGAAGTCCCCTGATGATGTCTGGAAAAGACAGAAACATGGCATGTAGGGCGTTGTAGTTAGGGCTTGATAGAACTTTAGACCCATACTGAGGGAAAGGTTCGGTGTGGGGTCGCCCCTGTCGGGGCGGGTGCTCCATTGTGGTAGGCAGGCTATCAGAACAGCCCCTTGACCCCTAGACAGGCAGGAAAGCCATAATAGGGTGTGCCAGGAGTCAATACCGTGCCAATTACCACATCAGCATCCGGTTACAGCGGTCAAAGGTAACACCACTGCCAGGACCGTCCTCCACAGTCGTGGACCCCGCCCAGACGAGGTGAGATCCACCCTTTTTTTCATTTCATTTATAATAATATATGAACTGATATAGTGGAGGAGATTATTGTTAGTGTTGTCAATGTCGTCTCTCACCCAGTGTGATACATTATTTTAAATGACCTAGTAAAGGTTACGTTTTATTGAATCCCAGTTTACAATATTTTTTCTGCTATATTTGGGTGTAATTACATACCACGAACACAAACTTGTAGAGGTGGTATATCGAATTAAATGTTTACAGTTTGCACAAGAGCACCTGGATGTTCCACAGCTGTACTGGCAAAATATTCTGTGGTCAGATGAAACAAAATTTGAGTTTGGAAGAAACACACAATACTATGTGTGGAGAAAAAGAGGCACAGCACACCAACATCGAAACCTCATCCCAACTGTGAAGTATGGTGGTGGGGGCATCATGGTTTGGGGCTGCTTTGCTGCGTCAGGGCCTGGACAGATTGGTATCATCGAAGTAAAAATGAATTCCCAAGTTTATCAAGACATTTTGCAGGAGAAATTAAGGCCATCTGTCCACCAGCTGAAGCACAACAGAAGATGGGTGTTGCAACAGGACAACGACCCAAAGCATAGAAGTAAATCAACAACAGAATGGCTTAAACAGAAGAAAATACACCTTCTGGAGTGGCCCAGTCAGAGTCCTGACCTCAACCCGATTGAGATGCTGTGGCATGACTTCAAGAACGCGATTCACACCAGACATCCCAAGAATATTGCTGAACTGAAACAGTAAAGCGGAATGGTCAAGAATTACTCCTGACCGTTGTGCACATCTGATCTGCAACTACAGGAAACATTTGGTTGAACTTATTTCTGCCAAAGGAGGTTCAACTAGTTATTAAATCCAAGGGTTCACATACTTTTTCCACCTGCACTGTTAATGTCTACATGGTGTGTTCAATAAAAACATGGTGACATTTAATTCTTCATGTGTTACTAGTTTAAGCAGACTGTGATTGTCTATTGTTGTTACTTAGATGAAGATCAGATCACATTTTATGACCAATTTGTGCAGAAATCCATATAATTCCAAAGGGTTCACAGACTTTTTCTTGCAACTGTATATATATATATATATATATATAGTTATAGAGCAGAGTACTGATGTGACAAGTACAAGGTATAATAGTGCAGTCTGTAAAGATATGCAGATATGTCGTAATAGTGGTTGTAACTGTCAGCAGTACTATATATATATATATATATATAGGCTTGAAGAAGGCTCATTGGAGCCGAAACGTTGCACCGCTTGGGTGAATAAAGAGTTCACTTGCTTTTATTCATTGGAGTGCCGCTCTTTTTTCCGGATCCATATATATATATATATATATATATATATATATATGACATATAAGTAACAATAGAGAATGGAGTGCAAATGAAGAGAAAGGAAGATGACCTCCTCTCACCACTCCGTTTTAGTCTCAGTAGAGAGCTCATCCTGCAGTTCTCCTCCATGCTGTTGGGGGTTGAATGACCTGTGATGCTGCTCTGTGCAGTTCCTTTACTTAGATGTACAGGACCTGTAATGATGATGAAGCTGATGTCAACACAGGTCCTGGCAGATGCTATCTAACCTGGGTACTACACCAATCTTTTTACTGTCCTTTACTAGATGTACAGTACCTGTGATGACACCATCACAGGTCCTTTAGCTTTCTCCACTGATAAAGCGATACTATTCTGGGGATGGATAGTAATGAGTGTAATTATGGGGCAGGTCCTTTCATTCACTGTGGGCCCCTTCCGTGCCGAGACATGAGAACATTGTACAAGGTGAAAAAATTTAACAGGTACTAAAGAGCATTTTTTTAAAGTTCAAGTAGGTTAAGGTAATGGGAAGTTGTAAGAAGGGTATTTTAAGCCTTCAGGGCCAGACTTTAAAGGGATTCTCTGAGGGTTATTGGAATATAAGAGCCACAACCAGTCTGAACACAGTGGAGATAGAGGCATCGGTGGCATGATGAATGGATAAGTACTAAGGAAACCATCTTTTTTTATTCATAGGTAAGAAGACGTCAGGAATTTCTAAAAAGGCTCAGAGAACCCTTTTAACTTTTTAATTTGTTGGACTATGAATGTAATTTTTTTTTTTCAGCATTTTTATGCAGCGAGATCAATGAAGGTTTCTTTTTTAATTTCCATACATATAATTTTAGTATTTCAGTAGAATGCTTAGGCGTATTAAAAAATCATTTTTACATTGTACTTCATTTTTATGTTAATCACACATTTTTCTACTATTTTCTACTATTATTAATCTACTATTAATTATCATATATAAGGTGTTTTAATTTGGTCAGGGTTAGTAGCATTATGACAATTCTTAACAATTCTGCCATTACTCTTTTTTGTTTGTGATGTTCATTGTGCAGCATAAATAACTTGATCTTTATATTCTGTGGCTCAGTATGATTATGGCAATTCCAAATCTGTATAACACTTTTATTGATATAATTTTGGGGTACATATTATTACATTGATTGATTTTCAATAATGTTATAATTTTATAGTTCAGGTTGCTATAGACTCTATAGAGTTTAGTAGTGTTGGGCGTGAATATTCAAATCGCGAATTTTAATTGCGAATATCGCCACTTCGAGAATTTACAAAGATTTAGAATATAGCGTTATATATTCGTATTCGCGAATATTCTAGATTTTTTTTTTCATCAGTAACCTCCCTTCTTGCTTGTGGGCCAATGAGAAGGCTTCAATGTATTTGTCTGAGCTTAGCAACATCCCTAGCAACCAATAGGAAAGTTGCCCACCCCTTACTATATAAGAACCTCCCCAGCAGCCATTTTCTGCAGTTTTTGCAGTTCTGAGAGAGACAGCAGTGTCATTGCTGTGCTCTGTGCTTTACTGTGTCATTACATTAGTTAGTTAGTTAGTTAGTTAGTTAGTTAGCATATATATATAATACAGATAGTGGGAGATAGTCAGTGTAGGTTAGATAGTGATATAGTGTAGCTGATAGGTTCCAGTGCACGGTGTTAGGTAGTGTGATAGGTCCTGCTGTCTATACATACATGCTACATACATAGTGCTGTGATGTCACAAGTTCACAACAATACTTATTGCATCAATCAGTAATATGTAGTCAGACCTGCTAAAATGTAAAGTTTCACGTATTGCGCAAAAATATGCACATCGTTAATTGTCGATTTGCGCAATCGTGAATATATTGGAGCACTCTATCTGCATATAAAGCTATTGTAATGTTCTGCCGTGCCAACCATTTTCTCTAGTCTCAGGAAACTTCTAGCCAGGGCCGGTTCTAGGTGAAATGGGGCCCTGGGGAGGAAAACAATAAGGGCCCCCCCCCCCCCCCACATGACACTTGCTGACTGCCACCCCCCCCCCCCCCCCATGCACATTTCTCCAGTCCAACTGAATCCAAACAGAACCAGGGTGGGCTAGTGCACTGGCACGGGTGAGATGGTGCCTGGGATGGATCCCGATCCAGTTTAATCAACCAAAACAATCAACCAGTTACTGGTAGGTTGGTTGATTAAACTGGGTTGGATCCATCCCAGGCACCATCTCACCCATCCCAGTGCCAGTATACTAGCCCGCCCTGGTTCTGTTTGGACAGTTGGCCTGGAGAAATGTGCATTTGGGGGGGGGCAGTTACTGGTAGTACCAGTAACTGCCCCCCCATGCACATTTCTCCAGTCCAACTGACTCCAAACACAAACAGAACTAGGGCCGCAGCCCGAAGGGCGGGCTAGTAGTACACTGGGACGGTCCGTACGGGTGAGATGGTGCCAGACTAAGTAAGTCAGTGAGTGGGAAACACTGGGAATGGATGGATGGATCATGGATCCGACCCAGTTTAATTAACAACAAAACAATATAACCAATGAATTATGAACCTACCAGACATTCAGTGGAAGTTTGGAACTTGGCTGTGGGCTAGCTGCCTTCTGTCTGTGGGCGGCAGGCCTTCCCTGGCGCTGCTGGCAGAGTCAGACTGGGCTCTGGGCTGTGGCTGGCTGCCAAATGCCAATGGGGCTTGCTTGCTTAATTGCTGCTTGCTCCTTGCCTCAATGCCTCCTTAAGTTCAATCCAGGGTGGGGGGGCGGAGCCTGTGGCAACATTTGTCAGCCAGACGCTAGACGTGCCTGCCTGTGCCGTGCATGCCGCTGCTCCAGTTTCTAATCTCTTAAAGAGACAAGCAGCTGCAGCGCAGGCACAGTCAGGTGAGTCAGCGGCCGCCAGCGCCCGGCGGGGGGGCCCCTCCACTTGACTCCAGACTCCGGACCAGCCCAGTTAGTTTTAATTTATTAATTACATTACTGCATCGGCGGCGCGGCAGCTCTCCAGACACAGGCACACAAATTGACAATAGAATTATTCAATTAGTAGTTGCGGACATGCCGGCGCTGGGGGCCCCTAAGGCCCCCCTTGCCTCTATGGTAGCGCCGGCCCTGCTTCTAGCAGCTTGAAAAATGTAGCAACAGTGACCCACGCCTGTATTGCGTGAAAATAATCTCAAATTCGCAAATATATCACGAATATTCGCCTAAATATTTGCGAAATATCGCAAATTCGAATATTGCCCCTGCCGCTCATTAGTAGATTTTAGTCCCATTTGGGGATCTCACCTTCTGTAAGCTGGATTGCTCATATAATGCACTAAAAAACTTCTGTAGTGTTGTACCGACAGGCATTTTATCAGACTCAACTCCTTCCTTAGGGTGTGCTGATATCTATCTATCTATCTATCTATCTCATATCTATCTAATCTATCCAATCTATCCCAGCATTAGCCTCCTAGTATCAGCATCTCAGCTCCTTACTGCTGCTGTCACCATAGCATTTTCATTAGACAGTGTCACGCTGTACAGGATATGCTAATGGTGATCAAGATGTACTGTCCTATTGATTCTGATTGTATATACTGATTAGATATGCTTGATTTCAGACAAGTGACCAGTTCTCTAACTTGTTCAGGTAACTTTTTCGGTTCTAAATTTCTTGTGGGGCGGGGTGGGAAGGTTTGGAGGTTCTTGGAGTGATATTGGAAACATTGGATGTTTTGTTGTTAAAAGACCTTGGAAACTCAATAAAAAAAATACTCAATTGTAAAAATAAAAATACCCCATAATGAGAACATAATACTAGAAATCTTTGCTAATTTATTGAAAACGATAAACTAAAATCTTGCATTGACATACATCTTCAGACCCTTTACTCAGTATTTGAAGCATGGTGGTGGCATGATATTGCCACCACCGTGCTTCACTGTAGGGATGGTATTGTGCACAGTGAAGCACTTAGAAGTCAGGTCGCTTAGAAGTCAGGTCTAAAAGCCCAGGTTAATGGAGTGCTACAGTGATGGCTGATTTTCTTGAAGTTGATCCCATCTGCACACATCTTTATAGCCCAGCCAGAGTGACCATTGTGTTCTTGGTCATTTATCTTACCAAGGCCCTTCTTCCCCTACAACTTAGTTTGGTAGGGCGACCGGCTCTAGTAAGAGTACTGGTTGTACCAAACTTCTTCCATTTAAGAATTATAAAGGACATTGTGCTCTTGAGAACTTTCAGTGCAACTTTCTAGTCTTCTCCAAATCTGTGGCTCCACACAGTCCTGTCTCTTAGCTCAACAGGCAGTTATTTCCTCCTTGTGGCTTGGCTTTGTCTCTGATATGCATTGTAAACTTTTAGAGTTTATATAGACAGTGTTATGTCTTTCCAAATCATGTCCAATCAACTGAATTTATCACAGATGGACTCTAATCAAAGTGTAAAACATTTCAAAGATGAACAAGACAAATAAGTGGCCCCCAGAGCTAAGTAATAGGAATGTTGGATTACTTAAGACCATGCATAATTTTAATCTTTCCCTTTAAATAAATTAGCAAACATTTCTAAAATTCTGTTTTCAAATGAGGAATTATGTGCAGATTAAAGGGGGCGAAACATTATTTTTTGTTATTTTAACACAAGGCTGCAACTTAACAAAATGTCAAAATGTGAAAGGGTCTGATCTAAAGGCTTTCCGAATGCATTGTAAGTTACCTTTATTTTTAGCTGTTTTTAGAATGACATGATTTAGTTAGCACTTCCATTAGTTTCAGTAGGAGACAACACAAAATCAATTGGACTGAGCTGGCCGTCTAGTCTTTAACACCATCACTTGACTAGGGATTATATATGAAAAAGAGTGAAGATCTGCTCACCATTAGGTTCTTAAGTAAATGTAACATTAATGCCTCTATTATGATAAAAAGATCAAGGGTTTTACAGCCAACAAACTTCTCCCTACAAAGTCCAAAAACTAATTTAGCAATGTTATACAGTTTTTACTTAATGTATTCAACATACAGTATATTGTAATATCAATCCTAACCAGTTACATAATTCAAAAATTAACAGGTTATTAATAGTGATGATCGAGCATACTTGGCACGAGCACCTGTTCGGCTCGAGCATCTCGATGCTCGGCACATGCCGGTATTCGGCCGAATACTGCATGCAGTCGAGCACAATGCTCGAGTCTCCGCCCGCATGTTTCCAATAAACGTGCAGGTAAGTACTGTCCTCACTGTAATGCTGTATCCATGTTGGCTGCTGGCATTACAGTGATTGGCTGTCCAGAACGCATCATCGGGTGCTATATAGCACCTGATGACGCATGTTTGGCTCATTCTTAGTCAGGGAGAGCTGTGCTGAGGAAGGGACAGACAGTGTAGAGAGTGAAATAGGAATAATTTTATTAGAAAAACTTTTCAGAGACCCAAAAGTCCTTTTAAGGACTATTGTGTGTGGCAGCAGCAATATATATTTTTAGCGCAACCTGCGCTAAATTGCTAAAACTTAACAGACCCAAAAGTCCTTTAAAGGACTATTGTGTGTGGCAGTAGCAATATCTATTTTAGCGCATCCTGCGCTAAATAGCATACAATAGTTAGGCCATTGCAGACAGCAACATTAGCTGTGCCACATCTCCAGTGTGAGGTGTACGCATCCCAAAAAATCTGTGACATCCAGTGTACTTTTTCCGTAGAAGGTGTCCGCTGCGGACAGTGACAATAGCTGCGCCACATCTCCAGTGTAAAGTGTGCGTATCCAAAAAATATCTGACATCCAGTGTACTTTTTTCGTAGACGGTGTCCACTGCGGACAGTGACATTAGCTGCGCCACATCTCCTGTGTAAAGTGTGGGCATCCCAAAAATATCTGTGACATCCAGTGTACTTTTTCAATAGATGATGTCCGCTGCAGACAGTGACATAACCAGTGCCACATCTGCAGTGTAACATGTGTGCTTAAAAAATTTATCTGTGTCATGCAGTTTACTTTTTCCGTAGATGGTGTCCACTCTGGACAGTGACATTAGCTGCGCCACATCTCCAGTGTAAAGTGTGTGCATCCCAAAAATATCTGTGACATCCAGTGTATTTTTTCATAGACGGTGTCCGCTGCAGACAGTGACATTAGCTGCACCACATTTCCAGTGTAACGTGTGCGCTTTAAAAATGTATCTGTGACATACAGTGTACTTTGTCAATAGACGGTGTCCGCTTCTGACAGTGACGTTACCAGGGGCACATCTCCAGTGTAACGTGTGCGGTTAAAATTTTTATCTGTAACATACAGTGTACTTTTTCAATAGACGGTGTCCGCTTCTGATAGTGAAATTACCAGTGCCACATCTGTAGTGTGACGTGTGCGCTTCAAAAATGTATCTGTGAATCTTGTTTGCGTAGACACTGCAGACAGTGACATTACCGGTGGTACCTCTCCTGTATAACATTTCCTCATCCCAAATACCTGTGACATTCCCTATAATTTTTCATTAGCTGGTGGTGACAGCATTGACATTATGTGCGGGATATGTCCTGTGTGACGTTTCCACCTCCCAAATACCTTTTTAAATTTGTTTGCACATACACTTCCAAATCCTACGCTACTGTACATGTGACAGATTTTCAATCATATATAACATTTACTATGAATAAAGCGAGCAGTAAGGGACGGGGCAGTGGCCGTGATGCTGCACGCAGAGGCCATGGCCCTGGGTGCGGTGATACGGTGCCTGCTGCCAGAGCCCAAGAAAAACAATCATCCAAGATACCTAGCTTCATGTCCCAGTTTGCATACGGTGCAGGACACCACTCTTTTATTATTATTATTATTATTTATTATTTAAGCGCCATTCATTCCATAGCGCTGTACATATGATAAGGGGTGCACATACATAATATAGACAATTGCACTAATCATAAACAAAATGAGTTACAAACTGGTACAGAAGGAGAGAGGGCCCTGCCCGTGAGGGCTTACAATCTACATGGTATGGGAGAAGGACACAGTAGGTGTGGGTTAAGTTGGTCATGGCGGTATAGAGGCAGCAGGGTCACTGGTTGTAGGCTTGTCTGAAGAGGTGGGTTTTCAGGTTTCTTTTGAAGGATTCCACTGTAGGTGAGAGTCTGATATGTTGGGGTAGCGAGTTCCAGAGTATGGGGGATGCACGGGAGAAATCCTGGAGTCGATTGTGGGAAGAGGCAATAAGAGGAGAGGAGAGAAGGAGGTCTTGTGAGGATCGGAGAGTGCGTGTGGGGGTGTATCGGGAAATTAGCTCAGAGATGTAGGGAGGGGACAGGTTATGGACGGCCTTGTATGTATTTGTAAGTACTTTGAAGTGAATTAGTTGGGCAATGGGGAGCCAGTGAAGGGATTGGCAAAGGGGAGAGGCAGAGGAATAATAGGGTGAGAGGTGGATTAGTCGGGCAGCAGAGTTGAGGATAGATTGGAGGGGTGCGAGAGTGCTAGATGGAAGGCCACAGAGGAGAATGTTGCAGTAGTCTAGGCGGGAGATAATGAGGGCATGTACAAGTATTTTCGCAGATTCAAAGTTAAGGAAAGCGCGGATGCGGGAGATGTTTTTGAGTTGGAGACGGCAGGTGGTGGAAAGGGCTTGGATGTGCGGTCGGAAGGAAAGGGCAGAATCCAAGATCACTCCAAGGCAGCGGGCTTTGTTGACTGGGGATAATGTGCAGCCATTGATCATGATAGATAGGTCTGTTGGGGGGGTTGAACAAGATGGGGGAAAGATTATGAATTCTGTCTTATCCATGTTAAGTTTAAGAAAGCGAGAGGCGAAGAAGGATGATATAGAAGATAGACATTGTGGGATTCTAGATAGTAAGGTGGTGATGTCTGGACCAGAGAGGTAGATTTGTGTGTCATCAGCGTAGGAGTGATACTGAAAGCCATAGGACTCTATGAGCTGTCCCAGGCCAAAAGTGTAGATAGAGAAGAGCAGGGGTCCTAGGACAGAGCCTTGCGGGACACCAACAGAGAGGGAATGAGACGAGGAGGTGGTGCGGGAGTGGGAGACGCTGAATGTCCGGTCTGTGAGGTATGATGTGATCCAGGAGAGGGCCAGGTCAGTGATGCCAAGAGATGAGAGAGTTTGCAACAGAAGGGAGTGGTCAACAGTGTCGAAGGCAGAGGACAGGTCAAGGAGAAGGAGGACAGAGTATTGTTTCTTGGTTTTGGCTGTGAGTAGGTCATTGGTGACTTTGGTAAGGGCAGTCTCGGTCGAGTGGTGGAGTCGGAAGCCAGATTGTAGGCGGTCAAAGAGGGAGCAGGAGGAGAGGTGGGAGGACAGTTCTGAATGGACATGTTGTTCAAGTAGCTTTGAGGCATACGGAAGAAGTGATATGGGGCGATAACTGGACAAGGAAGATGGGTCAAGTGAAGGTTTTTTGAGGATGGGTGTAATGGTAGCATGTTTAAAAGCAGAGGGGAAGACACCAGAGTTTAGTGATAGGTTGAAGAGATGAGTTAGGGCTGGGATAAACACTGCAGTGAGGTTAGGGATGAGGTGGGATGGGATTGGGTCAAGTGCACAGGTGGTCAGATGAGATTTGGAGAGTAGAGTGGAGAGTTTACCTTCTGTAATGGTAGAGAAGTGGGTTTTGGGAGAAGAGGACCGAGCAGTTGTGTAGAGGGTCTGTGGGGACTGTGTAGTAAAGCTTTCTCTGATGTGGACTATCTTTTGTTTGAAATATTTGGCAAAGTCCTCAGCTGAGAAGAGAGGAGAGGGTGGGGGCGCTGGGGGACGGAGAAGGGAATTAAAAGTGCTAAAAAGTTGTTTAGGGCTGTGGGACAGGGAAGATATGAGAGATGAGAAGTAAGCCTGTTTTGCATCCTTGAATATGAGGAGGGATTGCTTGTATGCGGTGAAATGATCTTTAGAATGGGATTTCTTCCATTGCCGCTCAGCAGCCCTGGAAGCTTGTCTGAGTTTTTTGGTCAGGCTGGTGTGCCAGGGTTGTCTGTTGATTTTCCGGATTTTGTTGTGTGTGAGGGGGGCAACAGTGTCCAGAGCTGTACTTAATGTGGTGTTATATAGGGTGGTAGCAGCTTCTGGGTCTTGGAGGCAACAGATGGTAGAGAGTGGGAGAAGAGAGTCAGAAAGCAAGCAAAAGTCAAGCTGTTTGAGGTTCCTGCGGGGGTGTGCTAGTGTGTGGACTGGGGGAGCTGCAGAAGAGACCAATGAAGAGAAGGTGAGTAGATTGTGGTCGGATAGGGGGAGAGGCAAATTAGAAAGGTTAGATAGGGAGCAGAGGCGGGAAAAGATCAGATCCAGAGTGTGACCATCTCTGTGGGTGGGAGCTGAAGACCACTGTGATAAGCCGAAGGAGGAAGAGAGCGACAGGAGTTTAGAGGCGGCCGAGTGGCATGTGTCAATAGGGATGTTGAAGTCACCCATGATGATAGTGGGGATGTCGGCAGAAAGAAAGTGTAGTAGCCAGGTGTTAAAGTGGTCAAGAAATATGGTGGCTGGGCCTGGGGGGTGGTAAATGACTGCTACTTGAAGGTTGGAGGGAGAGTAGATGCGAACAGAGTGTACTTCAAATGAGGTGAGCGTAATGGAGGGTGGCAGTGGAGTTGGGCTGTAGGAGCAGGTGTCTGATAGGAGAAGACCAACTCCTCCACCATGTTTGCAGCCAGGGCGGGGGGTGTGAGTGAATTGAAATCCACTATAAGAGAGTGCAGCAGGGGAGGTGGTGTCTGAGGGTGTCAGCCATGTCTCTGTGAGACCCAGAAAGGAAAGGTTTTGAGAGATGAACAGTTCATGGATGTATGACAGTTTGTTACAGACGGAGCGCGCGTTCCATAATGCTCCTGCAAGAGGAACTAAAGGCACAGGGGTCAGAGGAATGGTTATTAGGTTTAAGGGGTTGTAGAAATTTGTAGACGGAGATTTGTAGTGGGACATGGAGGTGATAATGGGGATTTGCTGAGGGGGTCCTGGATTTGGAGAGATATCACCAGCAGTAAGGAGAAGCAGAGAAAGTGTTAATAGATGAGAATAGGAGAGGGCATGAGGTGTCTGTGTGTGTTTGGGAAGGAAGTGTTTTATGTTGGCAAACAGGTTTGTGCAAGCGGTCAGATGAGAAGGTAAGATGGACGAAGAGATGAATAGTTCCTTGCTGGGTGAATGGATGTGGGGGTATTTCAGGAGGTTATGGACAAGTAGGAGGAGTACGAGGAAAAATTTAAACATTGTTTGCATTGACTATGTCTGTTAATACCTGTGGTCCCCTTCTGGTCCAATTCTGGTATAATTCAGTCTGTGCACTTAAAAAGTTGCACTAGAGAGATGTTGCATGTGGAAAGACCAAGGTCTGAAAAGACCTAAGACCTTAGATACCACTCAGTGATCAATCAGGTGTGACCAAGAGGGGAGGGGGCTACATATGGCCTAATCAAGATAGCACCAGATACAGGGGTGAAATAGTCAATGTAAACAAATACTCAATAAATCCAGCAGGATAAGAGACATTAATAGTTCAATGCAATCATACCAAGATTTAGAAGGAGAGATGAGAGGGGGTGGACAATATCAGACTGGAAAAGCTGGGTGTAGCAGTAAGCTTCAATGCAATCATACCAAGATTTAGAAGGAGAGATGAGAGGGGGTGGACAATATCAGACTGGAAAAGCTGGGTGTAGCAGTAAGCTTGAAGTCAGTCAGACTCTTGAAGTCAGACCAGTGCAAGCAGGTGGTTGGTTGGATTGCAGCAGATAATGCTTCCAGTCGGTTAAGCCCCACCCTGTCTTCCACCAAGTCCAGTCTCAGTAGCTAAGAGTCTGCTCCATCCAATCCTCACCCTGATCCTCCTGCCTCCCACCATGGAGAGTCTGGGGAAACAAGTGATCCCACACTTTCTGAGGAAGCTCTTTTCAGTGCCAATCCTTGATTTGGCCCTCTCGCCAAGCACACATGAAGAGGGACAGATCTTGTGCCCTGATTCCCAAACTCTTGAGCATCCACAATCACAAGAAGATGAGGGGGAGGAATGGCAACTATTGTTTAATGATGTGGATGATGATGAGACACAGTTGCCAATAACTGAAGGGCAATTACTGTCTCAAGAGGTTGATGAAGAGGATGAGACACAGTTGTCAATCACTGAGGTAGTGGATAGGTCAACAAGTCAGGAGGATGAGCAGAGTGAGGAAGTGGAAGAGGAGGTGGTGGACAATGAAGTCACTAAACCAACCTGGGAAGGTGGAAAGCCGAGCAAGGACAGCAGTGCAGAGGGGGAGGGATCTGCTGCACCGCAACAGGCTGGAAGAGGCAGTGGGGTGGCAAAAGGGAAAAGGCCAAACCAAACAGGCCCACAACTGTTTCTCTTGCCAAGGAGTAGGTGTTCCGCAGTCTGGCACTTTTCTGAGGAAAGTGGGAACGACAAAAGAATTGTAATTTGCAACCTGTGCCATACAAAAATGAGCAGGGGCGTGAACACTAGCAACCTCACCACCACCAGCATGATCCGCCACATGGCATCAAAGCACCGTAATAGGTGGGCCGAACGCCTGGGTCCACAATCTATGTCAGCGGGTCACACCACTGCCTCCTCTTCCCCTGTGTTACGTGCTGGCCAATCCCCTGTCGAAGGCGCAGGCCCGGATGCTTCCCACCCTGCACCTAGACCATCAGCGACCACATCCACTTTTGTGTCCTTACCCCAGGCATTTGAACGCAAGCGCAAATACCCAACACCCACCCACAGACCATAGCACTAAATGCGCAGCTTTCCAAATTACTGGCCCTGGAAATGTGCCATTTAGGCTTGTGGACACTGAGGCCTTCCGCATCCTGATGTCAGCGTCCGTCCTGCGTTACGCAGTACCCAGCTGCCACTATTTTTCAAGGTGTGCCATGCCCGCCTTACACCAACATGTGTTCTGTAACATCACACGTGCCCTGACCAACGCAGTTACTGGGAAGGTCCACTTAATCACGAACACATGGACAAGTGCATTCGGCCAGAGATGCTACATTTCCCTGACGGCACACTGGGTGAATGTTTTAGAGGCCAGGAGTGAGTTGTACCCTTGGATGGCACCCTTGGATGGTACCCAGGAGCGACGCCAAGGATTGTGGGCCCTACGTCGTTTATGGTTTCTGCCAGCATCTACATTAGTGGCTCCAAACCCCACTTCTCCTCCTTCGCCTCCTCCTCTATTTCCACCTCCGAATTATCCGCGTGCAGCACCAGTCAGTCATCAGTCGGTAGCTGGAAGCAGCGTAGCACTGCAGTGGGGAAGCAGCAACAGGCCGTGCTTAAGCTGATATGCTTAGGTCACAAACAGCACTCCACCGCAGAGCTGTGGCAGGAGATAAAAGACCAGTCTGAGCTGTGGCTCTCGCCACTCAACCTAGAACCAGGCATGGTTGTGTTTGATAACGCCCGGAACTTGTGGTGGCTTTGGAGCTCGGCAAGCTCAGACACATCCCATGCCTAGCCCACGTGTTCAACTTAGTGGCTCAGCAGTTTCTCAAAACCTACCCCAATTCGCCTGAGCTACTGGTGAAGGTGCTCCGCGTATGTGCACATTTCCGCAAGTCATCGACAGCTTCAGCCGGTCTATTAATGCTGCAGCAGCACTGGAAATTGCCAGCTAACCAACTGTTGTGTGACGTGAGCACACGCTGGAACTCCACATTACACATGTTGGCCAGGCTTTGTGAGCAGCAGAGGGCAGGAGTGGAATACCAGCTGCAACATGGTTGTCGCCTTTCCAGTCAGCTTCCGCTATTCACAAGCGAGGAGTGGGCATGGATGTCTGACCTCTGTGAGGTTTTAAGAAACTTTGAGGAATCAACACAGATGTCGAGCGTCGATAACGCTATTATCAGCGTAACCATCCCACTTCTGTGTCTACTCAAACGCTCACTGCTCACAATTAAGGACGAGGCTTTGCATGTGGAAAAGCTGGAAATGGGGGAAGACATTACACAGGGTGATAGCCAGACCACCCTCAGTTCATTTTCCTAGCGCAAATTGGACAATGAAGAGGAGGAGGAGCAGGATATTGTTGAAAAATTGCTCCAAAAATTTCCATCTGACAACGCTGGCTGCAGTCCGTAGTTCCTTGACCAACCGAGGAGGGGAGATAAGGGGAACACAAAGCAGTTCCAACAGAGGCAGGGCAACACTCTCCAAAGCCTGGGACAGTTTCATGACACACCGCCAGCACCCTCACCCTGAGGCGTGGCCTAGTCTCACAAGGAGGGAAAAATTTTGGAAGATGGTGAAGGAGTACATAGCAGGCCGTGTCAACATCCTCAATGATCCCTCAGTGCCTTACAAGTACTGGGTGTCTAAGCTGGACACGTGGCACGAACTGGCGCTCTACGCCTTGCCCTGCCACCAGCGTTTTGTCTGAGTGGGTATTTAGTGCTGCTGGTGGCATTATAACAGATAAGCATACCCCCCTGTCAACTGAAAATGCTGAAAGGTTGACTCGTATAAAAATTTACAAGGCCTGGATTGACCATAACTTCTCGACTCCACCAGAGCAAAGCTGATGAACATAAAGGCACTTTAAATGTGTTGTTTATAATGTACTGAATAAACTGTATTCCCATGCACCCCTTCCACCACAAACAAGGGTATATGGTTAAATCTTCCTTTTCTCATCCTTCTTCTCCTCTTCCATCATATCAACATGCTTATTCGTCTCATATAATGCAAGCCCTTGCATATAATGTTTTACAGGGTCAGCTCACCAGCAGGCCCTCACCTACAATGTTTTACAGGGTCAGCTCACCAGCAGGCCTTCATATATAATTTTTTAGAGTGTCAACTCACCAGCAGGCCCTCGCATATAATATTTTACAGGGTCAGCTCACCAGCAGGCCCTCATCTACAATGTTTTACAGGGTCAGCTCACGTGAAGACCCTCGCATATAATTTTTTAGAGGTTCAGCTCACCAGCAGGTCCACGCATATAATGTTTTACAGGGTCAGCTCACCAGCAGGCCCTCACCTACAATGTTTTACAAGGTCAGCTCACCAGCAGGCTTTCACATATCATTTTTTAAAGTGTCAGCTTACCAGCAAGCCCTTGCATATAATGTTTTACAGGGTCAGCTCACCAGCAGGCCCTCCCATATAATTTTTTACAGGGTCAGCTCACCAGCAGGCCTTCATCTACAATCATTTACAGGGTCAGCTCACCTGAAGGCTTTCACCTACAATGTTTTACAGGGTCAGCTCTCCAGCAGGCCTTCACATATAATTTTTTAGAGTGTCAGCTCACCAGCAGGCCCTCACATATAATGTTTTACAGGGTCAGCTCACCAGCAGGCCCTCGCATATAATTTTTTACAGGGTCAGCTCACCAGCAGGCCTTCATCTACAATCATTTACAGGGTCAGCTCACCTGAAGGCCCTCGCATATAATTTTTTAGAGGGTCAGCTCACTAGCAGGTCCTTGCATATAATGTTTTACAGGGTCAGCTCACCAGCAGGCCCTCGCATATAATGTTTTAGAGGGTCAGCTCACCAGCAGGCCCTCGCATATAATGTTTTACAGGGTCAGCTCACCTGCAGGCCCTTGCATATAATTTTTTAGAGAGTCAGCTCACCAGCCGGCCCTCGCATATAATGTTTTACAGGGTCAGCTCACCAGCAGGCCCGCACCTAAAATCTTTTACAGGGTCAGCTCACCAGTAGGCCCGCACCTCAAATCTTTTAATAGGTCAGCTCACCAGCAGGCCCTCGCATATAATGTTTTACAGGGTCAGCTCACCAGCAGCTCACCACCTACAATCTTTTACAGGGTCAGCTCACCTGAAGGCCCTCGCATATAATTTTTTATAGGGTCAGCTCACCAGCCGACCCTCGCATATAATGTTTTACAGGGTCAGCTCACCAGCAGGCCCTTGCATATAATTTTTTACAGGGTCAGCTCACCAGCAGACCTTCACCTACAGTCTTGTATAGCGTCAGCTCACCTGAAAGCCCCCACATAAAAAATGTTAAAGGTTCATCTCACAAGCAGGCCCTCGCATATAATGTTTTACAGGGTCAGCTCACAAGCAGGCCCTCGCATATAATTTTTTGCAGGGTCAGCTCACCAGCAGGCCTTCACCTACAATCTTTGACAGGGTCAGCTCACCTGAAGGCCCTCGCATATAATTTTTTAGATGGTCAGCTCACCAGCAGGCCCTCGCATATAATTTTTTAGAGAGTCAGCTCACCAACATACCCGCACCTAAAATCTTTTAATGGGACAGCTCACCTGCAGGCCCTCGCATATAATGTTTTAGAGGGTCAGCTCACCAGCAGGCCTTCACCTACAATCTTTTATAGGATCAGCTCACCTGAAGACCCTCGCATATAATGTTTTAGAGGGTCAGCTCACCTGAAGGCCCTCACCTACAACTTTTTAGAGGGTCAGCTCACCAGCAGGCCCACGAATATAATTTTTTAAAGGGTTAGCTCACCTGAAGGCCTTCACCTACAATCTTTTACAGGGTCAGCTTACCAGCAGGCCCGCAGCTAAAATCTTTTACAGGGTCAGGTCACCAGAAGGCTCACACCTCAAATCTTTTAATGGCTCAGCTCACCAGCAGGTCCTCGCATATAATGTTTTACAGGGTCAGCTCACCAGCAGGCCCTCGCATATAATGTTTTAGAGGGTCAGCTCACCAGCAGGCCCTCGCATATAATTTTTTAGAGGGTCAGCTCAGCAGCAGGTCCTCGCATATAATGTTTTACAGGGTCAGCTCACCAGCAGGCCCTCACCTACAATGTTTTACAGGGTCAGCTCACCAGCAGGCCTTCATATATAATTTTTTAGAGTGTCAACTCACCAGCAGGCCCTCGCATATAATATTTTACAGGGTCAGCTCACCAGCAGGCCCTCATCTACAATGTTTTACAAGGTCAGCTCACCAGCAGGCTTTCACATATAATTTTTTAAAGTGTCAGCTTACCAGCAAGCCCTTGCATATAATGTTTTACAGGGTCAGCTCACCAGCAGGCCCTCCCATATAATTTTTTACAGGGTCAGCTCACCAGCAGGCCTTCATCTACAATCATTTACAGGGTCAGCTCACCTGAAGGCTTTCACCTACAATGTTTTACAGGGTCAGCTCTCCAGCAGGCCTTCACATATAATTTTTTAGAGTGTCAGCTCACCAGCAGGCCCTCACATATAATGTTTTACAGGGGCAGCTCACCAGCAGGCCCTCGCATATAATTTTTTACAGGGTCAGCTCACCAGCAGGCCTTCATCTACAATCATTTACAGGGTCAGCTCACCTGAAGGCCCTCGCATATAATTTTTTAGAGGGTCAGCTCACTAGCAGGTCCTTGCATATAATGTTTTACAGGGTCAGCTCACCAGCAGGCCCTCGCATATAATGTTTTAGAGGGTCAGCTCACCAGCAGGCCCTCGCATATAATGTTTTACAGGGTCAGCTCACCTGCAGGCCCTTGCATATAATTTTTTAGAGAGTCAGCTCACCAGCCGGCCCTCGCATATAATGTTTTACAGGGTCAGCTCACCAGCAGGCCCGCACCTAAAATCTTTTACAGGGTCAGCTCACCAGTAGGCCCGCACCTCAAATCTTTTAATAGGTCAGCTCACCAGCAGGCCCTCGCATATAATGTTTTACAGGGTCAGCTCACCAGCAGCTCACCACCTACAATCTTTTACAGGGTCAGCTCACCTGAAGGCCCTCGCATATAATTTTTTATAGGGTCAGCTCACCAGCCGACCCTCGCATATAATGTTTTACAGGGTCAGCTCACCAGCAGGCCCTTGCATATAATTTTTTACAGGGTCAGCTCACCAGCAGACCTTCACCTACAGTCTTGTATAGCGTCAGCTCACCTGAAAGCCCCCACATAAAAAATGTTAAAGGTTCATCTCACAAGCAGGCCCTCGCATATAATGTTTTACAGGGTCAGCTCACAAGCAGGCCCTCGCATATAATTTTTTGCAGGGTCAGCTCACCAGCAGGCCCTCGCATATAATTTTTTAGAGAGTCAGCTCACCAACATACCCGCACCTAAAATCTTTTAATGGGACAGCTCACCTGCAGGCCCTCGCATATAATGTTTTAGAGGGTCAGCTCACCAGCAGGCCTTCACCTACAATCTTTTATAGGATCAGCTCACCTGAAGACCCTCGCATATAATGTTTTAGAGGGTCAGCTCACCTGAAGGCCCTCACCTACAACTTTTTAGAGGGTCAGCTCACCAGCAGGCCCACGAATATAATTTTTTAAAGGGTTAGCTCACCTGAAGGCCTTCACCTACAATCTTTTACAGGGTCAGCTTACCAGCAGGCCCGCAGCTAAAATCTTTTACAGGGTCAGGTCACCAGAAGGCTCACACCTCAAATCTTTTAAAGGCTCAGCTCACCAGCAGGCCCTCACATATAATGTTTTACAGGGTCAGCTCACCAGCAGGCCCTCGCATATAATGTTTTAGAGGGTCAGCTCACCAGCAGGCCCTCGCATATAATTTTTTAGAGGGTCAGCTCAGCAGCAGGTCCTCGCATATAATGTTTTACAGGGTCAGCTCACCAGCAGGCCCTCACCTACAATGTTTTACAGGGTCAGCTCACCAGCAGGCCTTCATATATAATTTTTTAGAGTGTCAACTCACCAGCAGGCCCTCGCATATAATATTTTACAGGGTCAGCTCACCAGCAGGCCCTCATCTACAATGTTTTACAGGGTCAGCTCACGTGAAGGCCCTCGCATATAATTTTTTAGAGGTTCAACTCACCAGCAGGCCCTCGCTTATTGTTTTACAGGGTCAGCTCACCAGCAGGCCCTCGCATATAATGTTTTAGAGGGTCAGCTCACCAGCAGGCCCTTGCATATAATGTTTTACAGGGTCATCTCACAAGCAGGCCCTCGCATATAATGTTTTACAGAGTCAGCTCACCTGAAGGCCCTTGCATATAATTTTTAGAGGGTCAGCTCACCAGCATACCCGGACCTAAGATCTTTTATAGGGTCAGCTCACCTGCAGGCCCTCGCATATAATGTTTTAGAGGGTCAGCTCACCAGCAGGCCTTCACCTACAATCTTTTATAGGGTCAGCTCACCTGAAGACCCTCGCATATAATGTTTTAAAAGGGTCAGCTCACCTGAATGCCCTCACCTACAACCTTTTAGAGGGTCAGCTCACCAGCAGGCCCTCGCATATAATTTTTTAAAGGGTTAGCTCACCTGATGGCCTTCACCTAAAATCTTTTACAGGGTCAGGTCACCAGAAGGCTCACACCTCAAATCTTTTAAAGGGTCAGCTCACCAGCAGGCCCTCGCATATAATGTTTTACAGGGTCAGCTCACCAGCAGGCCCGCACCTAAAATCTTTTACAGGGTAAGCTCCCCTGCAGGCCCACACCTAAAATCTTTTACAGGGTCAGCTCACCTGCAGGCCCTCACCTAATTATACCTAATAGGTAATTTGCACACATGCTGCCTTGCTTGGATGTGGTAGCCGTAGCCATTCTCAGGCTCCCTCTCCGGAATCGAACCATGATTCCCCGTTTCCCGTGGTCACCATGGTTTGCACTAAAAATAATAAAAAAAGTTGATAGGGTAGGCATCCGAATGGATCGTTGCCGTCACAGGGACGTGCGATCGGCCCCAGGTTATCTAGAGACACTAAAGCGGCAGCAAGCCCATAATGTTTTAGATGGTCAGATCAGAAGGCCCTTTCTCCAAATGTTTTTGAGGGTCACCAGCAGGCCATCAATTATAATTTTTCAAGGCTGTGTATGATTCCCTACTTTATGTGTAACAAAGGGTGTATTGGAGTGTCGGTTCATTGTAATTTTTGATAGATTTTGACAATGTGAATGAGGCCCTCCTTTATGTGATATACAGGTTGTATCGGAGTGCCTCTTCCTTTTAATTAGTAGCACTTGCACTTTATATACAAGTAAATATACAGGAAAGAATGTTTCCTAACAATTTTTCCTCTAAACGATTTTATCTTCGGTTTTGTGTGTATTATTCTCAGTCTGTAAAAGTGGCGTACTACTCGAACAACATCGTTCCCAGCAGCGACCTAGGAGTCCAAGATGCATCCAGACATCCTCCCCATGCTGTTCCAAAACCATTTTGTTGGTGTTTCCATCAATTTCTGACCTTTTCCTATGAACCAGGCACCCCCCCCTCTTCAGAGCAGGGGTGCCTGGTTTAATGCTCGGGTTCTCCCATTGACTTCCATTATACTCCCGAAGTGTTCAGCCAGAGCACCTGAGCACTTTGGTGCTCGACCAAAACTAGTTATTAATTATTGACGTTTCTATTAATGCTAGAAAAACATCAATAATTATAACTAAGATATTTTATTCACTGAGGTTAAAAAGCTTCTGTAAAAGTGTCTGTTCTTTTCTTTTTTTGGCTTACATGTGGCAAAAGTATAAAAAGTCTTCTACCTTAAAGGGGTTATCTGACCCCCATGTGCATGGGCCCCTCACACACAATGTACTTACCTCGCTCCCCGGAACCCACATTGTTTCTGAAGCCAGCATCGGCCCCCGCTGCATCTCCGTGTCTCACAGATGAAAATATCCAAAGTCGGGGGGGGAGCCAATGGCAGGTGGTGATGGGAACAAGCCTCCCTAGCATCGCAGGTAACGCTAGGGAAGCTTGTTCCTGTCACTGCCTGCCATTGGCTGACCCCCTCCCGACACCGGATGTTTTCATCCACGCACAGAGAGAAGCAGCGGTGCCATGCGGGGACCAGGAATGACGTGGGTGCCGGGGAGCAAGGTAAGTTCATTGTGTGTGAGGGGCCTGGGCATATGGGGGGGCATTTCAGGGGTCGGATAACCCCTTTAATTTTCTTTCTCATGAAGCATAGTTGCTTGATATTGAATATACAGTAAGTAGGTTTGATGAATCGAGTTTTTAATGCTGTTTCTGTACTGGCTCCATGTAGGCAAAGTTTGTATAGCCCGAAGTCGTGCAAGACTTCAGCGATTTACTAATGTATTCATATCTGTGTATCTTAAAAGTTTAAACCAGAAATACAAAGTGGGCTTTGTTACTAGCTGGTACCAAAGCCCAATTCAGATTCCAATTTTAAAATGTTTTAAAATGCACTTATATGAATAAGGTAGTAATTCACCGAAGTCTTGAACTTTGCCATCACAAAACCAGTACATTTAATGCTGTACGGTAACAGAGTTTAAAACTAAGATTTTTAATGAATGGACTTTAGAATTATGATCCGAAGGTTGATTTGTTCAAGCCTAACAGTAAGTATGGGTGTCATACAGAATAGGAGTCATCTACCATTTTTTTCAATTTGATAAAAAAAATATCCTGTTCTTCTACACCTGACCTGGTACCCTACTTATGCCAGTGACAAACTGGTGCTGTAGGCAACCATGAAGAGCAGGACAATTCTCTATGTTAATGTGTCTATCCTGAATTTTTTCTTACAGCTAGCTACAGTAATAGGCAGTGGCTGTGAAGTGTATATAAGTGGTTGTCAGACATTTACAGAAAAGGACCTTTTGGCCATTAGTGTTATGCATGGTTTCGCACTCTAGGATAGCGGAAAGAATCAGGAGGACACAGTTGTAACTTAAAGAGGACCTTTCATCAGAAAAAAGTATGTAAACTGACTATACCGACGTGTAGAGCGGCGTCCAGGGATCCTCCTGCACTTACTGTTATCCCCGGGCGCCGCTCCGTTCTCCGGTTATAGCCTCCGGTATGTTCCTACTTAGGCTCCACCCAGGGGAACTTAGGCTCCACCCAGGGGAACCTGACGGCGTCTCTTTCTCCTATGCTGTAGCGCTGGCCAATCGCAGCGCTCAGCTCATAGACTATCGGTATAGTCAGTTTACATACTTTTTCCTGGTGAAAGGTCCTCTTTAAACAAGGTGGTCTTTACTTGATTCATGTAGAGCAACAAAGTTTTTTTTTTAAAGCAACAGGCTTAATGATTACAGTCTCCCAACTAATGGGCATCAACACTCTGGCTCTGGTCTCATCAGGGTGCCAGGAATAAAATATTTGTAGTTGCATTTATGACCAAAGCTTCCTTCCCACAAGGAGGAACACCACAGAATCTGCACAGTCTTTAACAGGTGCTTCTTGGTTGTGGTACCTCTGACTTCACAACCACTGTGCATAATATTCTCAGTTGGGGTATTGCTTTCACATGACACACAGTATTATATTCAGAGTCTCATACAATGTTTGCTTATAGGTCTGTCTCTTAAAAACCTAGGCTGCCTCTAGGAATGTCCGGCTTCAACTGCTCTGTGGTATTTGGCTTTAGATGCCCAAGCTAATCTTTGAGTTGTTGCACCCTTGTATGCAGTACCAATCAGCTCTTCTTATCAAGCTAGTTACATGCAGGAATAAATGTTGGATCAATGAACTCACTGACCATGAGGTCTGCAAAATACCGGTATTTATGCTCTCTCCCATGTGTTTTGACTACATACCAAATTATCCTATGCTAATTAGGTCAAAGGTCTTTCACCTCACCACCAGTATTGCCCAACTGTGACAATACCATTGGTGAGTATTTGGCACCCCTGGTCAAAATTACTGTTACTGTGAACAGTTAAGGATGTTGAAGATGAAATGATCTACAAAAGACATAAAGTAAAAGATGACACAATTCCCTTTGTATTTTAAGCAAAAACTATTTCTTATTTTCATCTTTTAAATTTTTTAAATAACAAAAAAGTAAAAGGGCAGAAGCAAAACTGCATAGTTAGTACCTAGTAGCATCCCCTATGGCAAGTATCACAGCTTGCAAACACTTTTCGTAGCCAGTCAAGAGTCTTTTAATTCTTGTTTGATGGATTTTCCTTGCAAAAGTCTTCCAGTTCTGTGAGATTCCTGGGCTGTATTGCATGCAGTGCTCTTTTGATTTTCAGATCAGGGCCCATGGTAGAACCTAAAGCTTGCATCTTTTAAGGTAGTCTATTGTGGATTTTGAAGTGTATTTAGGATCATTATTCATTTGTAGAAGCTCAGAAGTTCAGCTTACTATATTTGCTTTTATGTTTGCTTTCTGCTGGAATTTCATTGAATCCATAGAAACATAGAATGTGTCGGCAGATAAGAACCATTTGGCCCATCTAGTCTGCCCAATATATCTGAATCCTATGAATAGTCCCTGGCCCTATCTTATATGAAGGATAGCCTTATGCCTATCCCATGCATGCTTAAACTCCTTCACTGTATTTGCAGCTACCACCAGTCTTTCTTCTACCTCTGAAATGTTCCCCATGCCATTGGCTGCAACATAACCCGAAAGCATAATTGATCCACTCCTATGCTTATTGGTTGGAGAGGTGTTATTTCATGATATTCTGTGGCCTCTTTTCTCCAAACATACCTTTGCTCATTGTGACCAAAGAGTTCTATTTTAACCTCATGGGTCCACAGGACTTGTTTCCAAAATACATCAGGCTTGTTCAGGTGTTCATTCACAATCTTCTGATGCTGAATTTTGTGGTGAGGATGCAGGAGAGGTTTTATTCTGTTGACTCTTCCATGAAGGCCATATTTGTGCAGGTGTCGCTAAACAGTAGAACAATTTACCACAATTCTAGAGTTTGCTAAATATTCCTGAAGGTCTTTTGCAGTAAAGCAGGGGTTCTGTTTTGCCTTTCTAGAAATCCTACAAGCAGCTGTCTCTGAAATTTTTCTTGGTCTTCCAGACCTTCCTTTGACCTCCACTGTTTCTGTTAACTGCCATTTCTTAATTACATTTTGAACTGAGAAAATGACTGAAAACACTTTACTATCCTCTCATAGCCTTCTCCTGCTTTTTGGGCCTTAATTATTTTTATTTTCAGAGTGTTAGGCAGCTGCTTAGAAGAACCCATGTCTGCTGTTTTTTGGAATAAGGTTACAGGAGTTTGGGTAATTTTAAAGCTTTGAAATTTGCATCACCTGGTCTTTCCTAATGATAATTGTGAGGTCTGAAACCTTGGTTACCTGAGCACTCAGATTTTCTTGGGTTCCCATACTTTTGTAAGGTGCTCTTTTTCTTTTTTTCACCAAAAATTGTTGAAAACCAAAATAATACAAAGTGAAAGTACCGGTCACACAGCTAGAAAAACAGTTAACCTTTTGTGACAAAACAGCTCAATGTGTTTTAATAAAGGCCAGTTGAAAATATGATTTTAGTCAAAAATGAATAAAATGCAATCATAAACAAAAATTGCCTCTGAAGGTGTAAGTTGACTTTAAGCTTAAAAGCTGCCATCCTATGATTAACTATCTACCAGCCAGCTACTTAGGGTCAGGAGGATTGAACAGGACCAAAAATCCTGTCAATTAAGACTCAATGAGGATTTCTACATTAGAGAGGTCTAGTCTGTTGCACACCAGACAGATAGACAGATAGATTTCTTGGTGATGCTACTTGCATGATCATCACCCCAGGCATGCTTGCACTGCTCTTCCTGTGATCTATATAGTGCTGTCATCAGTTTTGCTCTCAAAGCTGCTGACAGAATTCTTTTAACCCCTTTAAGCAGGAATATGACCGATATTTGAATCATATACACAAGGGCAGACTGGGAACTTAAAGTGGCCCTGGAAAAAATGCCTAAAAGTGGCCCCATATTGTAAGGAGGTACAAATAGACAGAAGGTGGGGCAATACAAGTAGGCAGGGCCATTTTCAACACAGTATTCAACTGCATCACCGTCCAGAGGATGGCAATGCAATTGAAATCAGGATGGAATCTGTGGCCACTAGGCAGGTGCATAGGAGAGAATCAGATCTTTGTGTGTCCGGTTGGCAGCCCTGAGGTGGGCTTGGATTGCTTCCCTAGGAATCCGCCCACTGGGAAATTTCCTTGTAGGGTCTATGGCCAGTCCACCCCTGCATATACACATATTAATATTTGAAAGGACCAACTTATATAAAATAATTTATATAAAACTGTCCCTTATGCTTTGTGCACAATTTGCCACATTTTTATTTGCTTACAAAATAAAAAGCTTTCAAATAACATAAAATAATCCTTGCAGACTTGCCTGACTCGTGTTTCGGTCCATTTCATGGAGGCAGAATCCGTTGGATATGCTAACATTTGGGGGAAAAAATTGTACCTTGCTTGTATACAACAAAAAGTGTTAGCTTTCACATGCTGCATTATCTGTCTATCTATTTAACTATCCTGAAGCAATATCTGAAACACCTGCAAAGATTTGTAGGGTCTGTCAGGATTATCATCCATTAACTATCTCTTGAGGTCTTAAATTCCATGCTACCTTCATTGTAAAGTATGGTGCTCAATCATAGGTGGACTGTCTGCCGGGTACAATATGCCACAGACAGAACTTCACTTTGAACTCAGACAAAAAGTTACACAAACAACCCACTGGTTTTTGAACATCGGCCCCTGAATCTCTCTGGGATTATCTCTTAAACCACCCGCTGGTGTGAACAAAACATTGGGAGCAATTCCAAAAATAGTTTCAAAAGCTGAAAGGGTTGCACCACATGTGCTTTTTCACCTTGGATGCTCCCTGGGTTCTTTTGACTTGTGACTGCCCTTTAATTTAACCCTTGTCCACTTAACAACATTTCCAAGACATTGCCTTTGTGGAGCACTGGCTGTTCTGTCAGCAGAGAGATGGGTTAACATGTTTTGTTTTCAGAAATGTCTTAGTGTGCTTCTATTAGACATTTTTTAAAATTTTTACCTTTTATTCTCTAGGCAGTGTCCAAAAAAACATGTTTCTGAACATCAAGGATGTTTTGATTCTAGAATATTAATTTAGTCCAGGCTTGATACACAATCATAGTGCAAAGCATGAGACTTAAATCAACAAACACCAGGGTGGAAGAATCAGATGTACATTGCATACATATCTCATAGGAGCTGGATGAAAGTCCACAACGGTAAGGTATAAAATATTCCTATGATATTGTGATTGTCGCACTATACCTTACAGAAATCTGCAAAATAAAGAGAATAGTACCTTTGTAGCCTAAAACTGTGAGGTACATAATGTTAAGTTATGTTGCAATCTGCTTTTATATGGAAAAGAAACTAATAGAACAAGTAGGAAACACATGACCTGGTTTCAATACAAAAGAATAAAAGAATAAAAATTTGCTAAATTATTAACATTTCATTTCTAAAAGCATGCAAAGACATAAAAGCTTTGAAAGGGGCTCACACAGTCAATAAATGGGAGGACATGGAACACATTTTGAGTAAATGCAGGTGCAACCTCGAGAGATCAGACAAATGATGGATATTTAGGCTTTAATGGGGCCACAATTTAGCATATGTGTCACTGCAATACATGGACCCTGCAAGTTTACTGACCCATACTATTCTCTTATGATTTAAGTTCAAGCTCAGTGGGAAGTCTGGGTATTGTAGCTGCCTTATGGCTTTCTGAAAGCAGTCTTTGGCAATACGATACGTCTAGCAAACTTCTGTTAGTTCTTAATGTCAAGAATCTATTGCTTTTTGCTCAAAAATAAAGTAATATGCTTCACTATTTTATCCAAAAAAAAGAAGAGAAGATGGATCCATTGTGGATTAGTAGGATCCAGAAGTATAAGTTAGAAATGGAGCATCTGTTATATCTGTCATGGTTCCTGTAAAAAATGTCTCAATGAAGGCAATCTGAACCAATCCTAATAATTGCAAATATAATTATTTACCACCACAAAAACTATATATTTGTTGTTATTTTACAATTTTATTATTGGTTTGTGTTTTAAACTCTCACACATTTAAGTGTAGGTAAGAGGAAATGAATGTACTTAAATAATACAAATAAATATATTATATAATGTATAACGAGGTGGGGCCTCCATAGATCAGGCATATTTTTCCAGGAGATCCCACAGATGTTAATCAGATTGCGATCTAGGGTATTTGAGGCAAGGTCAACACTAGTGTTGAGTGAACTTCTGTTTTCAAGTTCGGCATATAAGGTTCAGGTTATCTAAGAATTTCGCTATGGATTTGGCTACTACGGACCCTAAATTATGGTCTGTGGTAGCGGAATCCATAACTAAATTCTTAGATAACCTGAACCACAAAACTTTGTAGGCCGAACTTGAAAACAGAAGTTTGCTCATCCCTAGTTCATCCCCCTTCAAATCTTTGTCACATTACTTTTTCACCAGATAGTCAATGCTGTTCACTTCACCTTTCTGGTTTTAATGTTATGGCTGATCAGGATATAATTTATATAGACTAGAAAATAATTTCCCAGGGTTACGTGAATAATCAAGTCTTTTTTTAGATTTTTATATATTTATATTTGTGTATATATTTGTACACCCACTGGCAGATTATCATAAAGATGGTTTTGGAAGCTGACAAGGTTCTGAGATTATCATAAATTCCTATATGATAATCTGCCTAAGGATGCCATTAAACATGGTCTGGTCTCCTGTAGCAAACATCCCATGTTTTCTAGTGGCTGGGTCAAAGGGAGTAGACATGCCCTAGAGCTCGCTCACATGGTGCCTGCATGGACACATGAGTTAAGTTACTGGACCATGAGAGGGTATTGGGGTTAAAAAGGAGAGGAGAGCAGGTTCATTGCAGCCTGCATTTCAGTGGGGAAGGAAGCCAAGTTCTAATGGAAGGAAAGGACTTTGTCCTGTAGTAAAGAAGTCCCAATGGCAGTTAAGTACTAGGGTTAAGTTAAACAATTAAGCTAGATTTAGGAACCCCCTAACTAACTATACTATGTGCTTATAATGTTACTCTCCTCATTGTCTGCTAAGATATGTTGCTAGTAGAGTTGAGCGGACACCTGGATGTTCGGGTTCGAGAAGTTCGGCCGAACTTCCCGGAAATGTTCGGGTTCGGGATCCGAACCCGATCCGAACTTCGTCCCGAACCCGAACCCCATTGAAGTCAATGGGGACTCGAACTTTTTGGCACTAAAAAGGCTGTAAAACAGCCCAGGAAAGGGCTAGAGGGCTGCAAAAGGCAGAAACATGTAGGTAAATCCCCTGCAAACAAATGTGGATAGGGAAATGAATTAAAATAAAAATAAAATAAATAAAAATTAACCAATATCAATTGGAGAGAGGTCCCATAGCAGAGAATCTGGCTTCACGTCACCCACCACTGGAACAGTCCATTCTCAGATATTTAGGCCCCGGCACCCAGGCAGAGGAGAGAGGTCCCGTAACAGAGAATCTGTCTTCATGTCAGCAGAGAATCAGTCTGCATGTCATAGCAGAGAATCAGGCTTCACGTCAGCCACCACTGTAACAGTCCATTATCATAAATTTAGGCCCTGGCACCCAGGCAGAGGAGAGAGGTCCCATAACACAGAATCTGGCTTCATGTCAGCAGATAATCAGTCTTCATATCATAGCAGAGAATCAGGCTTCACGTCACCCACCACTGTAACAGTCCATTGTCATAAATTTAGGCCCCGGCACCCAGGCAGAGGAGAGAGGTCCCATAAACCAGAATCTGGCTTCATGTCAGCAGAGAATCAGTCTGCATGTCATAGCAGAGAATCAGGCTTCACGTCAGCCACCACTGCAACAGTCCATTGTCAGATATTTAGGCCCAGCACCCAGGCAGAGGAGAGAGGTCCCATAACACAGAATCTGGCTTCATGTCAGCAGAGAATCAGTCTTCATGTCATAGCATAGAATCAGGCTTCACGTCACCCACCACTGTAACAGACCATTATCATAAATTTAGGCCCCGGCACCCAGGCAGAGGAGAGAGGTCCCATAACACAGAATCTGGCTTCATGTCAGCAGATAATCAGTCTTCATATCATAGCAGAGAATCAGGCTTCACGTCACCCACCACTGTAACAGTCCATTATCATAAATTTAGGCCCCGGCACCCAGGCAGAGGAGAGAGGTCCCATAACACAGAATCTGGATTCATGTCAGCGGATAATCAGTCTTCATATCATAGCAGAGAATCAGGCTTCACGTCACCCACCACTGTAACAGTCCATTATCATAAATTTAGGCCCCGGCACCCAGGCAGAGGAGAGAGGTCCCATAACACATAATCTGGCTTCATGTCAGCGGATAATCAGTCTTCATATCATAGCAGAGAATCAGGCTTCACGTCACCCACCACTGTAACAGTCCATTATCATAAATTTAGGCCCCGGCACCCAGGCAGAGGAGAGAGGTCCCATAACACATAATCTGGCTTCATGTCAGCAGATAATCAGTCTTCATATCATAGCAGAGAATCAGGCTTCACGTCACCCACCACTGTAACAGTCCATTATCATAAATTTAGGCCCCGGCACCCAGGCAGAGGAGAGAGGTCCCATAACACAGAATCTGGATTCATGTCAGCAGATAATCAGTCTTCATATCATAGCAGAGAATCAGGCTTCACGTCACCCACCACTGTAACAGTCCATTATCATAAATTTAGGCCCCGGCACCCAGGCAGAGGAGAGAGGTCCCATAACACAGAATCTGGCTTCATGTCAGCAGATAATCAGTCTTCATATCATAGCAGAGAATCAGGCTTCACGTCACCCACCACTGTAACAGTCCATTGTCATAAATTTAGGCCCCGGCACCCAGGCAGAGGAGAGAGGTCCCATAAACCAGAATCTGGCTTCATGTCAGCAGAGAATCAGTCTGCATGTCATAGCAGAGAATCAGGCTTCACGTCAGCCACCACTGCAACAGTCCATTGTCAGATATTTAGGCCCAGCACCCAGGCAGAGGAGAGAGGTCCCATAACACAGAATCTGGCTTCATGTCAGCAGAGAATCAGTCTTCATGTCATAGCATAGAATCAGGCTTCACGTCACCCACCACTGTAACAGTCCATTATCATAAATTTAGGCCCCGGCACCCAGGCAGAGGAGAGAGGTCCCATAACACAGAATCTGGCTTCATGTCAGCAGATAATCAGTCTTCATATCATAGCAGAGAATCAGGCTTCACGTCACCCACCACTGTAACAGTCCATTATCATAAATTTAGGCCCCGGCACCCAGGCAGAGGAGAGATGTCCCATAACACAGAATCTGGCTTCATGTCAGCAGATAATCAGTCTTCATATCATAGCAGAGAATCAGGCTTCACGTCACCCACCACTGTAACAGTCCATTATCATAAATTTAGGCCCCGGCACCCAGGCAGAGGAGAGAGGTCCCATAACACAGAATCTGGCTTCATGTCAGCAGATAATCAGTCTTCATATCATAGCAGAGAATCAGGCTTCACGTCACCCACCACTGTAACAGTCCATTATCATAAATTTAGGCCCCGGCAGCCAGGCAGAGGAGAGAGGTCCCATAACACAGAATCTGGCTTCATGTCAGCAGATAATCAGTCTTCATATCATAGTAGAGAATCAGGCTTCACGTCACCCACCACTGTAACAGTCCATTATCATAAATTTAGGCCCCGGCACCCAGGCAGAGGAGAGAGGTCCCATAACACAGAATCTGGCTTCATGTCAGCAGATAATCAGTCTTCATATCATAGCAGAGAATCAGGCTTCACGTCACCCACCACTGTAACAGTCCATTGTCATAAATTTGGGCCCCGGCACCCAGGCAGAGGAGAGAGGTCCCATAACACAGAATCTGGCTTCATGTCACCAGACAATCAGTCTTCATGTCATAGCAGAGAATCAGGCTTCACGTCAGCCACCACTGCAACAGTCCATTGTCATATATTTAGGCCCAGCACCCAGGCAGAGGAGAGAGGTCCCATAACAGAGGATCTGGCTTCATGTCAGCAGAGAATCAGTCTGCATGTCATAGCAGAGAATCAGGCTTCACGTCAGCCACCACTGCAACAGTCCATTGTCATATATTTAGGCCCAGCACACAGGCAGAGGAGAGAGGTCCCGTAACAGAGAATCTGTCTTCATGTCAGCAGAGAATTAGTCTGTATGTCATAGCAGAGAATCAGGCTTCACATCAGCCACCACTGCAACAGTCCATTGGCATATATTTAGGCCCAGCACCCAGGCAGAGGAGAGAGGTCCCGTAATAGAGAATCTGTCTTCATGTCAGCAGAGAATCAGTCTGCATGTCATAGCAGAGAATCAGGCTTCACGTCACCCAACATTGGAACAGTCCATTGGCATATATTTAGGCCCCGGCACCCAGACAGAGGAGAGGTTCATTCAACTTTGGGTAGCCTCGCAATATAATGGTAAAATGAAAATAAAAATAGGATTGAATGAGGAAGTGCCCTGGAGTACAATAATATATGGTTAAGGGGAGGTAGTTAATGTCTAATCTGCACAAGGGATGGACAGGTCCTGTGGGATCCATGCCTGGTTCATTTTTATGAACGTCAGCTTGTCCACATTGGCTGTAGACAGGCGGCTGCGTTTGTCTGTAATGACGCCCCCTGCCGTGCTGAATACACGTTCAGACAAAACGCTGGCCGCCGGGCAGGCCAGCACCTCCAAGGCATAAAAGGCTAGCTCTGGCCACGTGGACAATTTAGAGACCCAGAAGTTGAATGGGGCCGAACCATCAGTCAGTACGTGGAGGGGTGTGCACACGTACTGTTCCACCATGTTAGTGAAATGTTGCCTCCTGCTAACACGTTGCGTATCAGGTGGTGGTGCAGTTAGCTGTGGCATGTTGACAAAAGTTTTCCACATCTCTGCCATGCTAACCCTGCCCTCAGAGGAGCTGGCCGTGACACAGCTGCCTTGGCGACCTCTTGCTCCTCCTCTGCCTTGGCCTTGGGCTTCCACTTGTTCCCCTGTGACATTTGGGAATGCTCTCAGTAGCGCGTCTACCAATGTGCGCTTGTACTCGCGCATCTTCCTATCACGCTCCAGTGCAGGAAGTAAGGTGGGCACATTGTTTTTGTACCGTGGATCCAGCAGGGTGGCAACCCAGTAGTCCGCACACGTTAAAATGTGGGCAACTCTGCTGTCGTTGCGCAGGCACTGCAGCATTTAGTCGCTCATGTGTGCCAGGCTGCCCAGGGGTAAGGACAAGCTGTCCTCTGTGGGAGGCGTATCGTCATCGTCCTGCCTTTCCCCCCAGCCACGCACCAGTGATGGGCCCAAGCTGCGTTGGGTGCCACCCCGCTGTGACCATGCTTCATCCTCATCCTCCTCCACCTCCTCCTCGTCCTCCTCGTCCTCCAGTATTGGGCCCTGGCTGGCCACACTTGTACCTGGCCTCTGCTGTTGCAAAAAACCTCCCTCTGAGTCACTTCGAAGAGACTGGCCTGAAAGTGCTAAAAATGACCCCTCTTCCTCCTCCTCCTGGGCCACCTCCTCTTCCATCATCGCCCTAAGTGTTTTCTCAAGGAGACATAGAAGTGGTATTGTAACGCTGATAACGGCGTCATCGCCACTGGCCATGTTGGTGGAGTACTCGAAACAGCGCAACAGGGCACACAGGTCTCGCATGGAGGCCCAGTCATTGGTGGTGAAGTGGTGCTGTTCCGCAGTGCGACTGACCCGTGCAAGCTGCAGCTGAAACTCCACTATGGCCTGCTGCTGCTCGCACAGTCTGTCCAGCATGTGCAAGGTGGAGTTCCACCTGGTGGGCACGTCGCATATGAGGCGGTGAGCGGGAAGGCCGAAGTTACGCTGTAGCGCAGACAGGCGAGCAGCGGCAGGATGTGAACGCCGGAAGCGCGAACAGACGGCCCGCACTTTATGCAGCAGCTCTGACATGTCGGGGTAGTTGTGAATGAACTTCTGCACCACCAAATTCAGCACATGCGCCAAGCAAGGGATGTGCGTCAAATTGGCTAGTCCCAGAGCTGCAACGAGATTTCGCCCATTATCACACACCACCAGGCCGGGCTTGAGGCTCACCGGCAGCAACCACTCGTCGGTCTGTTGTTCTATACCCCGCCACAACTCCTGTGCGGTGTGGGGCCTGTCCCCCAAACATGAGTTTCAGAATGGCCTGCTGACGTTTACCCCGGGCTGTGCTGAAGTTGGTGGTGAAGGTGTGTGGCTGACTGGATGAGCAGGTGGAAGAAGAGGAGGAGGAAGCCGAGAAGGAGGAGGTGGCAACAGGAGGCAAAGAATGTTGCCCTGCGATCCTTGGCGGCGGAAGGATGTGCGCCAAACAGCTCTCCGCCTGGGGCCCAGCTGCCACTACATTTACCCAGTGTGCAGTTAGGGAGATATAGCGTCCCTGGCCGTGCTTACTGGTCCACGTATCTGTGGTTAGGTGGACCTTGCTACAGATGGCGTTGCGCAGTGCACACTTGATTTTATCAGATACTTGGTTGTGCAGGGAAGGCACGGCTCTCTTGGAGAAGTAGTGGCGGCTGGGAACAACATACTGTGGGACAGCAAACGACATGAGCTGTTTGAAGCTGTCTGTGTCCACCAGCCTAAATGACAGCATTTCATAGGCCAGTAGTTTAGAAATGCTGGCATTCAGGGCCAGGGATCGAGGGTGGCTAGGTGGGAATTTACGCTTTCTCTCAAATGTTTCTGAGATGGAGAGCTGAACGCTGCCGTGTGACATGGTTGAGATGCTTGGTGACGGAGTCGGTGGTGGTGGTGGTGGTACATCCCCTGTTTGCTGGGCGGCAGGTGCCAACGTTCCTCCAGAGGCGGAGGAAGAGGCCGAGGCGGCAGCAGCAGAAGAGGCTGAGGCGGCAGCAGCAGAAGAGGTAGCAGGGGGAGCCTGAGTGACTTCCTTGTTTTTAAGGTGTTTACTCCACTGCAGTTCATGCTTTGCGTCAGTGCATTCTATGTCTTCCACCGCTGGGGAAGGGCTAGGTGGATGCCCTTGGGAAACCCTGCCAGTAGAGTCTTCAAACAGCATAAGAGAGTGCTGCATAACTTGAGGCTCAGACAGTTTCCCTGATATGCATGGGGGTGATGTGACAGACTGATGGGGTTGGTTTTCAGGCGCCATCTGTGCGCTTTCTGCAGAAGACTGGGTGGGAGATAATGTGAACGTGCTGGATCCACTGTCGGCCACCCAATTGACTAATGCCTGTACCTGCTCAGGCCTTACCATCCTTAGAACGGCATTGGGCCCCACCATATATCGCTGTAAATTCTGGCGGCTACTGGGACCTGAGGTAGTTGGTACACTAGGACGTGTGGATGTGGCAGAATGGCCACGTCCTCTCCCAGCACCAGAGGGTCCACTAACACCACCACGACCATGTCCGCGTCCCTTACTAGATGTTTTCCTCATTGTTATCGTTCACCACAACAACAAAAATATTATTTGGCCCAATGTATTGAATTCAAATTCAGGCCTTTTTTTACAGACACCTAACACTATCTGGCTATCTATTTAGGTACCGTATTACACTAATACAGGCACAGCAGTAACCACCGATTTAGCTGACTATGAATTTGAGGCCTAGTATTTAGGCGCTGGGTGACAGGTATACGTTTTACGGACAGAATTAGACTGGGATATGCACAGTAGCGTGTGTGTGAAGTTATTCAGAATGACCCTATGTGCACCTTGAATCTGATATACCCTTTTAGGGATAGATTTAAAATAGCTCTGATACAGCAGAAACCAATAAATTAGGAAATTGTTAAATTGGGAATTGTATTTCAACCCAGAACAAAAAATGTGCTTTGACGGACACTAAATAACTTGCCCAGCCACAACAGTACAGCAGTAATGACAGATTTAGCAGGATATAAATTTGAGGCCTAGTATTTAGGCGCTGGGTGACAGGTATACGTTTTACGGACAGAATTAGACTGGGATATGCACAGTAGCGTGTGTGTGAAGTTATTCAGAATGACCCTATGTGCACCTTGAATCTGATATACCCTTTTAGGGATAAATTTAAAGTAGGCCTGATACAGCAGAAACCACTAAATTAGGAAATTGCTAAATTGGGAATTGTATTTCAACCCAGAACAAAAAATGTGCTTTGACGGACACTAAATAACTTGCCCAGCCACAACAGTACAGCAGTAACGACTGATTTAGCAGGATATAAATTTCAAGCCTAGTATTTAGGCGCTGGGTGACAGGTATACGTTTTACGGACAGAATTAGACTGGGATATGCACAGTAACGTGTGTGTGAAGTTATTCAGAATGACCCTATGTGCACCTTGAATCTGATATACCCTTTTAGGGATAGATTTAAAATAGCTCTGATACAGCAGAAACCAATAAATTAGGAAATTGCTAAATTGGGAATTGTATTTCAACCCAGAACAAAAAATGTGCTTTGACGGACACTAAATAACTTGCCCAGCCACAACAGTACAGCAGTAACGACAGATTTAGCAGGATATAAATTTGAGGCCTAGTATTTAGGCGCTGGGTGACAGGTATACGTTTTACAGACAGAATCAGACCTGGAAATGCACAGTAGCGTGTGTGTGAAGTTATTCAGAATGACCCTATGTGCACCTTGAATCTGATATACCCTTTTAGGGATAGATTTAAAATAGCTCTGATACAGCAGAAACCAATAAATTAGGAAATTGTTAAATTGGGAATTGTATTTCAACCCAGAACAAAAAATGTGCTTTGACGGACACTAAATAACTTGCCCAGCCACAACAGTACAGCAGTAATGACAGATTTAGCAGGATATAAATTTGAGGCCTAGTATTTAGGCGCTGGGTGACAGGTATATGTTTTACGGACAGAATTAGACTGGGATATGCACAGTAGCGTGTGTGTGAAGTTATTCAGAATGACCCTATGTGCACCTTGAATCTGATATACCCTTCTAGGGATAAATTTAAAGTAGGCCTGATACAGCAGAAACCACTAAATTAGGAAATTGCTAAATTGGGAATTGTATTTCAACCCAGAACAAAAAATGTGCTTTGACGGACACTAAATAACTTGCCCAGCCACAACAGTACAGCAGTAACGACAGATTTAGCAGGATATAAATTTCAAGCCTAGTATTTAGGCACTGGGTGACAGGTATACGTTTTACGGACAGAATTAGACTGGGATATGCACAGTAACGTGTGTGTGAAGTTATTCAGAATGACCCTATGTGCACCTTGAATCTGATATACCCTTTTAGGGATAGATTTAAAATAGCTCTGATACAGCAGAAACCAATAAATTAGGAAATTGCTAAATTGGGAATTGTATTTCAACCCAGAACAAAAAATGTGCTTTGACGGACACTAAATAACTTGCCCAGCCACAACAGTACAGCAGTAACGACAGATTTAGCAGGATATAAATTTGAGGCCTAGTATTTAGGCGCTGGGTGACAGGTATACGTTTTACGGACAGAATCAGACCTGGAAATGCACAGTAGCGTGTGTGTGAAGTTATTCAGAATGACCCTATGTGCACCTTGAATCTGATATACCCTTTTAGGGATAGATTTAAAATAGCTCTGATACAGCAGAAACCAATAAATTAGGAAATTGTTAAATTGGGAATTGTATTTCAACCCAGAACAAAAAATGTGCTTTGACGGACACTAAATAACTTGCCCAGCCACAACAGTACAGCAGTAATGACAGATTTAGCAGGATATAAATTTGAGGCCTAGTATTTAGGCGCTGGGTGACAGGTATACGTTTTACGGACAGAATTAGACTGGGATATGCACAGTAGCGTGTGTGTGAAGTTATTCAGAATGACCCTATGTGCACCTTGAATCTGATATACCCTTTTAGGGATACATTTAAAGTAGGCCTGATACAGCAGAAACCACTAAATTAGGAAATTGCTAAATTGGGAATTGTATTTCAACCCAGAACAAAAAATGTGCTTTGACGGACACTAAATAACTTGCCCAGCCACAACAGTACAGCAGTAACGACTGATTTAGCAGGATATAAATTTGAGGCCTAGTATTTAGGCGCTGGGTGACAGGTATACGTTTTACAGACAGAATTAGACTTGGAAATGCACAGTAGCGTGTGTGTGAAGTTATTTAGAATGACCCTATGTGCACCTTGAATCTGATATACCCTTTTAGGGATAGATTTAAAATAGCTCTGATACAGCAGAAACCACTAAATTAGGAAATTGCTCAATTGGGAATTGTATTTCAACCCAGAACAAAAAATGTGCTTTGACGGACACTAAATAACTTGCCCAGCCACAACAGTACAGCAGTAACGACAGATTTAGCAGGATATAAATTTGAGGCCTAGTATTTAGGCGCTGGGTGACAGGTATACGTTTTACGGACAGAATTAGACTTGGATATGCACAGTAGCGTGTGTGTGAAGTTATTCAGAATGACCTTATGTGCAGCTTGAATCTGATATACCCTTTTAGGGATGTATTTAAAGTAGGCCTGATACAGCAGAAACCACTAAATTAGGAAATTGCTAAATTGGGAATTGTATTTCAACCCAGAACAAAAAATGTGCTTTGACGGACACTAAATAACTTGCCCAGCCACAACAGTACAGCAGTAACGACAGATTTAGCTGGATATAAACTTGAGGCCTAGTATTTAGGCGCTGGGTGACAGGTATACGTTTACTGACAGAATTACACTGGGATATGGCCAAAAAATAACCACACTATTGATGGTTAAATGCACTTGGTGTGACAGCTTGACCAACCACACTACTGAGGGTTAAATGCACTTGGTGACAGGGGCAGCTTGCCCCTGATGTAGTATATGGCCAAAAAATAAACAGACTATTGCTGGTTAAATGCACTTGGTGTGACAGCTTGACCAACCACACTACTGAGGGTTAAATGCACTTGGTGACAGGCGCAGCTTGCCCCTGATGTAGTATATGGCCAAAAAATAAACAGACTATTGCTGGTTAAATGCACTTGGTGTGACAGCTTCACCCTGATGTAGGATTTAGCAAAAAAACAACCACACCATTGAGGGTTAAATGCACTTGGTGACAGGCGCAGCTTGCCCCTGATGTAGTATATGGCCAAAAAATAAACAGACTATTGCTGGTTAAATGCACTTGGTGTGACAGCTTCACCCTGATGTAGGATTTAGCAAAAAAACAACCACACCATTGAGGGTTAAATGCACTTGGTGACAGGCGCAGCTTGCCCCTGATGTAGTATATGGCCAAAAAATAAACAGACTATTGCTGGTTAAATGCACTTGGTGTGACAGCTTCACCCTGATGTAGGCTTTAGCCAAAAAACAACCACACCATTGAGGGTTAAATGCACTTGGTGACAGGCGCAGCTTGCCCCTGATGTAGTATATGGCCAAAAAATAAACAGACTATTGCTGGTTAAATGCACTTGGTGTGACAGCTTCACCCTGATGTAGGATTTAGCAAAAAAACAACCACACCATTGAGGGTTAAATGCACTTGGTGACAGGCGCAGCTTGCCCCTGATGTAGTATATGGCCAAAAAATAAACAGACTATTGCTGGTTAAATGCACTTGGTGTGACAGCTTCACCCTGATGTAGGATTTAGCAAAAAAACAACCACACCATTGAGGGTTAAATGCACTTGGTGACAGGCGCAGCTTGCCCCTGATGTAGTATATGGCCAAAAAATAAACAGACTATTGCTGGTTAAATGCACTTGGTGTGACAGCTTCACCCTGATGTAGGCTTTAGCCAAAAAACAACCACACCATTGAGGGTTAAATGCACTTGGTGACAGGCGCAGCTTGCCCCTGATGTAGTATATGGCCAAAAAATAAACAGACTATTGCTGGTTAAATGCACTTGGTGTGACAGCTTCACCCTGATGTAGGCTTTAGCCAAAAAACAACCACACCATTGAGGGTTAAATGCACTTGGCGACAGGCGCAGCTTGCCCCTGATGTAGTATATGGCCAAAAAATAAACAGACTATTGCTGGTTAAATGCACTTGGTGTGACAGCTTCACCCTGATGTAGGATTTAGCAAAAAAAACAACCACACCATTGAGGGTTAAATGCACTTGGTGACAGGCGCAGCTTGCCCCTGATGTAGTATATGGCCAAAAAATAAACAGACTATTGCTGGTTAAATGCACTTGGTGTGACAGCTTCACCCTGATGTAGGATTTAGCAAAAAAACAACCACACCATTGAGGGTTAAATGCACTTGGTGACAGGCGCAGCTTGCCCCTGATGTAGTATATGGCCAAAAAATAAACAGACTATTGCTGGTTAAATGCACTTGGTGTGACAGCTTCACCCTGATGTAGGCTTTAGCCAAAAAACAACCACACCATTGAGGGTTAAATGCACTTGGTGACAGGCGCAGCTTGCCCCTGATGTAGTATATGGCCAAAAAATAAACAGACTATTGCTGGTTAAATGCACTTGGTGTGACAGCTTCACCCTGATGTAGGCTTTAGCCAAAAAACAACCACACCATTGAGGGTTAAATGCACTTGGCGACAGGCGCAGCTTGCCCCTGATGTAGTATATGGCCAAAAAATAAACAGACTATTGCTGGTTAAATGCACTTGGTGTGACAGCTTCACCCTGATGTAGGCTTTAGCCAAAAAACAACCACACCATTGAGGGTTAAATGCACTTGGTGACAGGCGCAGCTTGCCCCTGATGTAGTATATGGCCAAAAAAAAAACAGACTATTGCTGGTTAAATGCACTTGGTGTGACAGCTTCACCCTGATGTAGGCTTTAGCCAAAAAACAACCACACCATTGAGGGTTAAATGCACTTGGTGGCAGCTTGTGCTGGCGCAACACAAGACACAAAATGGCCGCCGATCACCCCAGAAAAAAGTGACTGAAAAACGCTCTGGGCAGCCTAAAAACAGTGAGCAATTCAATAGCAGCAGTTCAATCATCCACAGCTGCAGATCGATCAATGGATGGAGTCTTTTGGAGGAGTTAATCAGCCTAATCTCGCCCTACTGTCACAGCTGCAACCTCTCCCTACTAATCAGAGCAGGGTGAAGGGCGGCGCTATGTGACTCCAGCTTAAATAGAGGCTGGGTCACATGGTGCTCTGGCCAATCACAGCCATGCCAATAGTAGGCATGGCTGTGACGGCCTCTGTGGGCAAGTAGTATGACGCTTGTTGATTGGCTGCTTTGCAGACTTTCAAAAAGCGACAAGAAAGCGACGAACACCGAACCCGAACCCGGACTTTTACGAAAATGTCCGGGTTCGGGTCCGTGTCACGGACACCCCAAAATTCGGTACGAACCCGAACTATACAGTTCGGGTTCGCTCATCCCTAGTTGCTAGCATCAACTCCAATGTGGACTCTTAAAACTGATACACCAATGACTAGTAGAATAAGCACCAAGCAGAACATTGCCAACTCGCACCAAGTGCTGTCTTGCCATGACAGATAGTGGTGCCTTGTGCAGACCCATGGAAGTATGGTAGGCATGGAAGGGTAACCTCTTGGTGAATCCCAGTATCCCTGGTAGCACTCAAGTTTATGACAGGCTGTATGTTACAGAGTGGCTCCTCTGTGACCCATGAAAGCAAATAGATAGGTTTGAGACTTGTGTCCATGTCTGTGATGGGATTGTTTAGCTTTGGACAAGTGAGTCTTTTTTAACTTTGGCACAATGCCGGACCCCTTACCTTGGGTTCCTGATCTTGATAAAAAAAAACTTAAACCAGCAGTAACCATGTTTGCACAGAAAGGTGGTGCTAACTGTAGATATGGATTAACAGAGTAGCAGTGGGGAAGGGAGGTTAGGTTTGGCAACAACTAAGAGCCTATAGTCTCCTTAATCAACCACTGGTTATACTGTACCAAAAGCAGTGGTATCTGGATTGGAATCAGACTAGGGCAACATCTCTATGAAGTTTGTACGATTTCCTTTATATACTCTGCTTTCTTGCCATATTAATTTTGCAGTGTGTGTGAGAGAGAGGACAACTAGACTATGACAGATACTAATGTGATTGTATTTTATGTACATTGCTGCAGAATATGGAAGCACTATACAGGGAGTGCAGAATTATTAGGCAAATGAGTATTTTGACCACATCATCCTCTTCATGGATGTTGTCTTACTCCAAGCTGTATAGGCTCGAAAGCCTACTACCAATTAAGCATATTAGGTTATGTGCATCTCTGCAATGAGAAGGGGTGTGGTCTAATGACATCAACACCCTATATCAGGTGTGCATAATTATTAGGCAACTTCCTTTCCTTTGGCAAAATCGGTCAAAAGAAGGACTTGACAGGCTCAGAAAAGTCAAAAATAGTGAGATATCTAGCAGAGGGATGCAGCACTCTTAAAATTGCAAAGCTTCTGAAGCGTGATCATCGAACAATCAAGCGTTTCATTCAAAATAGTCAACAGGGTCGCAAGAAGCATGTGGAAAAACCAAGGCGCAAAATAACTGCCCATGAACTGAGAAAAGTCAAGCGTGCAGCTGCCAAGATGCCACTTGCCACCAGTTTGGCCATATTTCAGAGCTGCAACATCACTGGAGTGCCCAAAAGCACAAGGTGTGCAATACTCAGAGACATGGCCAAGGTAAGAAAGGCTGAAAGACGACCACCACTGAACAAGACACACAAGCTGAAACGTCAAGACTGGGCCAAGAAATATCTCAAGACTGATTTTTCTAAGGTTTTATGGACTGATGAAATGAGAGTGAGTCTTGATGGGCCAGATGGATGGGCCCGTGGCTGGATTGGTAAAGAGCAGAGAGCTCCAGTCCGACTCAGACGCCAGCAAGGTGGAGGTAGAGTACTGGTTTGGGCTGGTATCATCAAAGATGAGCTTGTGGGGCATTTTCAGGTTGAGGATGGAGTCAAGCTCAACTCCCAGTCCTACTGCCAGTTTCTGGAAGACACCTTCTTCAAGCAGTGGTACAGGAAGAAGTCTGCATCCTTCAAGAAAAACATGATTTTCATGCAGGACAATGCTCCATCACACGCGTCCAAGTACTCCACAGCGTGGCTGGCAAGAAAGGGTATAAAAGAAGAAAATCTAATGACATGGCCTCCTTGTTCACCTGATCTGTACTCCATTGAGAACCTGTGGTCCATCATCAAATGTGAGATTTACAAGGAGGGAAAACAGTACACCTCTCTGAACAGTGTCTGGGAGGCTGTGGTTGCTGCTGCACGCAATGTTGATGGTGAACAGATCAAAACACTGACAGAATCCATGGATGGCAGGCTTTTGAGTGTCCTTGCAAAGAAAGGTGGCTATATTGGTCACTGATTTTTATTTTTATTTTTTTTGAATGTCAGAAATGTATATTTGTGAATGTTGAGATGTTATATTGGTTTCACAGGTAAAAATAAATAATTGTATATATTTGTTTTTTGTTAAGTTGCCTAATAATTATGCACAGTAATAGTCACCTGCACACACAGATATCCCCCTAAAATAGCTAAAACTAAAAACAAACTAAAAACTACTTCCAAAAATATTCAGCTTTGATATTAATGAGTTTTTTGGGTTCATTGAGAACATGGTTCTTGTTCAATAATAAAATTAATCCTCAAAAATACAACTTGCCTAATAATTCTGCACTCCCTGTTCATGTAACAAGACATAAATGAATGAAGATGTAGTTGTAGTTCCACAGGGTGCAGACCTGTAAAGGCTCAAACATAAAGAAGTTCATTAACATACTGTCTTCTGATCAACAAAGACCTTTTTTTGGTCAAAATGTGTAAGATATACAAATCTTTCCAAAATACTTATTTACAGTTTATGTTTCATTTCTGATTTTGGCTTCCAAATACTGATGTAAAACACTGACCAAAATACTGCCGTGTGAAAGTGGCCTAAGGCTAAGTTCACACCAAGTTTGGACAGAAAAAGTTGGCAGCAGAAGTTTTAAAGAAATGACGTGCATTGTCAAAAAAGTCTCCAAACATAAACATTGTTGGCAAAAAAAAGTATACAGCTGGCATCCGTTAGACAGGTCAGTGTTACTTTTTAAAGGGACATTGAACATTGTTTTGGCTTTTTTTTCAGACATCCGAATGTATACTATATAAAGTCAGGTCCATAAATATTGGGACATCGACACAATTGTAACATTTTTGGCTCTATACACCATCACAATGGATTTGAAATGAAACAAACAAGATATGCTTTAACTGCAGACTGTCAGCTTTAATTTGAGGGTATTTACATCCAAATCAGGTAAACGGTGTAGGAATTTCAACAGTTTGCATATGTGCCTCCCACTTGTTAAGGAACCAAAAGTAATGGGACAATTGGCTTCTCAGCTGTTCAATGGCCAGGTGTGTGTTATTCCCTCATTATCTCAATTACAATGAGCAGATAAAAGGTCCAGAGTTAATTTCAAGTGTGCTATTTGGAATCTGTTGCTGTCAACTCTCAAGATGAGACCCAAAGAGCTGTCACTATCTGTGAAGCAAGCCATCATTAGGCTGAAAAAAACAAAACAAACCCATCAGAGAGAGAGCAAAAACATTAGGCGTGGCCAAAACAACTGTTTGGAACATTCTTAAAAAAAAGGAACGCACCGGTGAGTTCAGCAACACCAAAAGACCCGTAAGGCCACGGAAAACAACTGTGGTGGATGACCAAAGAATTGTTTCCCTGGTGAATAAAACACCATTCACAACAGTTGTCCAGATCAAGAACACTCTCCAGGAGGTAGGTGTATGTGTGTCAAAGTCAACAATCAAGAGAAGACTTTACCAGAGTGAATACAGAGGGTTCACCACAAGATGTAAACCATTGGTGAGCCTCAAAAACAGGAAGGCCAGATTAGAGTTTGCCAAACGACATCTAAAAAAGCCTTCACAGTTCTGGAACATCCTAAGGACAGATGAGACCAAGATCAACTTGTACCAGAGTGATGGGAAGAGAAGAGTATGGAGAAGGAAAGGAACTGCTCATGATAGTAAGCATACCACCTCATCAGTGAAGCATGGTAGTGGTAATGTCATGGCTTGGGCATGTATGGCTGCCAATGGAACTGGAATTTCAAATACATTGTGGTGGTGTATAGAGCCAAAACGGTTAGAATTGGACATATAGGTCTGTAATTAAGTTATACGTTTAGTGAGTGTTTGTGAGTAGGTATTGTGGTAAGGTGAACAGAAAAGTGTATGGTAGAGTCCTGGAAGGGGTGTATATCCCACCCAGCCTCCTCAACTGGGTGAGGTAAATAAAATCCAGAAGGTTAAAATGGTCTCAGCAATGTGTAGGTTGCTGAGACAGTTTTGTTAAGTTTATGGGATGTATTTTATTGGACAGGGAGAAGGTAGGATTGGTAGAGGGACCTCCCCAATCCACCCCATTCCGGTTTACCCCTAGCCTGAGGGATCCCCAGCTGAAGCCAGCTGGGATCGTCAAGGGGAAATAAAGCATAGTCCAGGCTGTCAGTCTAGGAGAGTGTGGCCTGGAGAAAGTCTGGGAAGCTGGCTGCCCTGTTGGCTAGATAAGCTGAGTTCTCTGTGTGAACTCTGTTCAATAGGTGAGTTAGGAACTTCACTGTATTAGCCAGAGCTCAGACGGGCAGGTGTTTATTTTGGTTTATGTTTTGTGGTGCTGGACCTTCAGCTTATCCAGTGAATTATAACTGGGGTTGCCTGTATTGCCGGAGTGTGATAAATAAAGCAACATTTGGACTTTAACCCTGCGGTCTGCAAGAGAATCTGTCATCGCCGCCCTACCTGAGAGTGTAACCCCTTACAGTATGTATATAGAAGAGTTGGCAACTCTCCTGAAACATACAGGAGGCTCCCAAAAAGGGAAGACCTCCTGAATTCCCAGAGGGCTTTGTAAATCCCCACACAGGGAATGAAGGACACATCATGAAAGGGGTGGGGGCATACATGGAAGGTGGTGGAGTCTTAGGAAAAGGAGTGTGTCCACAATTTTCTAAAATTTCAGGGTGCAACCACTTATTAATACTGGCAGATATGGTAGTGTATGGTGCACGCTGCATTAACAAATCCTCCTAAATTATTTTAAAGTAGTGTATAAGTCCATATGTCCCTCAGTGTGTGGTGGAGGAAAGCTTTGCTTTAGTGGGCCCCAAGTAAATGGAGTACTTCGTACTTCTGTAACCCTTAATCTGGCACTACCTCCATATGAAATGTCATTTGCCAGCTGCATCCTGATCCGGAAACCATTCTTCTACTGAACATCTTATGTCCCACACTCTCCTTTGATATACTTTCAAGTGTGAAAAAATATCATGTAAAACAGGCGGGTGGTCAATGATTCTGCTCCACTCAAATGAGTTCAAAACTTAGTGGAGGACTAAGGAGCATACTGAACCAATGAGGATATGGAGCAATTTGAAACATAGCTTTTACTAGTTCCAAAAATAAAATAAATGAGGCTCAAACGATTAACCATAAATTAGTAATAAGGAAATCATATAAAATCTTACCACTTCTGGCGTGTGTTGCTGATTCTTTCTTTCCAAGTCCAAAGGGGTAGTAATTATCTTGAAAATCCTGGATCTTTCTGTCCGTAAATAATAATATCTTGGCGGGACGCTGTGATTGTTACATAGGGACAATAACTATCTTACCCTTAAAAAAAGCTATGTGTAAGTAGGGAAGGGGGCTATATGTCCCTGCCTCACAAAAACAGAGCACCTGCCCCATGGGAATAGAGTGAGGGCTTTTTAGGGATACGGTCACTGAAGGACAGGTTCCAGACAAGGTTACCCCTATCAGAGCGGGTGCTCTGTGTTTGTGATGCAAGATTTGCAGGATAATTACTACCCCTTTGGACTTGGAAAGAAAGAATCATCAACACACGCCAGAGGTGGTAATAATCCATTTTCTTCCTTATCACCAATTTATGGTTAATCGTTTGAGCCTCATTTATTTTATTTTTGGAACTAGTAAAAGTTATGTTTTAAATTACTCCATATCCTCATTGGTTCAGTATATTGTATGGTTTTGAGGAGATATTGCTGTTGTAATACTTACCAGCTTGTGTGATAACATGAAGACTAAGGAGCAGCACAACACTGGCAGGGCCGGATTTGCATTAAAAAATCAACTCTGCCACAAAAAAAAAAACACCAGCCCTTGTCCCCCTCCCCTAAGATATAGTGTAAAAATAAATGCCTACAACCTCAATCTCTGGCTTTATATTAGGAGTAATTTGGATAGGAGAGCATCAGGGGTGGATTGACCATAGACCTTACACGGAAATTTCCTGGTGGACCGATGCCCAGAGGGCCAGCCAGTGGAAGTTTTGGGGGATGCATTTTGTACTTCTGGCAGTATTTTGTGATGTACTGTGGTATTTTGCTCTGTTGGGGTGGTATAATGTGCCACAATATAGTATTGCTGCTCCTGCCTTCCATCAATTTGGACCCATTTACAAAACGGGGCCACTTTTCTTATTTTTTCCAGTCTGCCTCTGGAGAGCGGAGATGAGACAGGTAACAATTTCACCCCCAGTGCCATCTGCAGAACCCAGATACCTTCATGGTGCCTTCATTTACTAAATGGAAGAGGCAGAGGGGCAGATATGGCAGCAGGGTTGTCACCTAGTGATATGGTAGTGTGTGATCTGTCATTGTATAACTAAGAGATTCTGCCATTTATAAAGTATATAATAATGAGGACCAATCATATTCAGGCATGTGTGATGATGACACAACATCGATGACATCACAGCAGAAACTAGTGAGGAGCCTGAGGACCAATCAGATTCAATCATATGCGATGACATCACAGAAGCTAGTGACATCACCAAGTTCTGAGCCTAGGAAAACCACTGGCTGACTTTACTTTGGCCAAATTAACTGTGAATACACAGAGAGACAGATTGGCTTTTGCTTTTGCTGAGCAAATCTTTTCTTTGCATAATGGAGATAAAGGGTTTGGCATTCTTGCCTTTCTTCTTGTCCATATGGATGCTATTAGGTCTCTGTTCCACGACCACCATTACTGTCATCTTAGGCCATTCAAAATATCCATACATCAGGTAAGAGGGGACGGGGGCCAGATTCCTGATTGCGTAGTATAATTATTAGTATTACTGCGGTATCATTCCTGGGAGGGTATTATTACATTAGAATTACTATTAGTGGAATATTAATAAGCTCCATCTTATTGTTCATGTGGGAAATATCACAATGACTATAAGTCCATATAACATAAATGTGTCCACTATAAATGTAATAATAATAATAATGGTGGTGATGATAGTGATAATTATTCATTTCTTAACGAGTTTTACCCAGTTCCTCTGCTTCTCCCTAGGGACCATATCACTGGGTGTACTGGGGAAGTAATAGATATATAGCAGGGCAGGTAAAAGTGCATAAATTCTCCTCTGCTCTTGATGAAACATTTCTGACTCATGTCCTAGTAGCTTCCAATATTTTGCTTTATTTCACAGTAACACGGGAGAAGAGTTCCCCGAATCGGTGGTCTTCACAGTCGTCTTCATGGTTATATCCATAGTAGGTAAGTGGATGCAGCTTCCTATAGGGAGACTACATGATGAAGATCTCAGTGACTCCAGATCTATGATCACTATCCAGCACTGAGCCGTGGCCATCACTAGATATTGTAATCATCATTGACTCCTGAAGGTTATTGCAAGTGTTTATAGAAATGACCTATGGAAATCTCTGACTGACAACATGTATTGTCTATTTCAGGAGCTGGCATCGCTTCCGTCAAATACAGGTTCATGATCATTCATTCTGAGCCATCAGAGAAGCGACATATCATCGGCCAGAGAATCCTCTATGCCATGGGATGGCTGGCATGTATTGGGACAGCCTTGACCGGCGCATTTTCGGTTAGTCAGATTTTAGATAAAGTATAAATACACAGAGGAATCAGAACAATTACATGTAGAGTGGTCAATGCTTGGGCTCGGTGTTACATATATACTGGGCTGGGGCCCCATTTAGTGTTTGTTCCATAGAAAATATAGGGGCGGAAATTCTATTTGAAAATGTGCATTTTGCACCAAAAAACTGGTGTCCATGTGTAGCATGACATTGTTTTACAAACTTTGCTAAGCTTTTTATGCCTTGTCCGATAAGGAGGAGTGTTGCCTAAAGGAAAGGGGTGTGGCCTAAATGCATCTTCATGTGCGACAAAACGCACCAAAATCTTGATAAATTTTTTAAGTAAAGCTATAAAGTATAAGACACATTTCTGTCCTGAATCTGGGTCCATACACCAGAATAGTAAATTTGTCTAATAACAAGACTGTAATTCGCATTCTTAGTGTAAATTGTGACACTATTAGTAAATCTCCCCCATAGTGTCTGATGCTCAGTGGCATAGTGCCAAATGAAGCATGCATTACCATGATACCCCCTGGTAACTATCCTTAGGTATTACTGCCCCTGTGTAATTGCACTCCACCTGCAGACTCTGCTCTTCTGCATTCTAACATCTCCATAACAAGCTCATTGTGACATTTATATCTCTCTCTACATTCTAGCTGAAGACCAATCCCCTCGTCCACAGGATCAGCGCAGGAGTGGCATTTTTCAGTTTTGCCATATACAACCTGTGTCAATCTATATGCCTGTACAAGAGATCCCTCAGCAGTCGTTGCATGTGCCACATTAGACTGGCATCAACCTTGGTGACCATTGTGGCACTGATAATCTGTATCCTTTTATAGCCAGCTGGTACAATTATTTGTGTAGATATATTTGCATTTTAAGTTATTAAGAAATACAAGTTACATTTTAATAACATTTTGGTTGGTCCTAAGCGGGAGTTTTTTGGCGTTTTGGCCTTAGTATATCTATATTGATTTCCCTAAGACCTTCCAAGTGGATAACAATATACGTCTTAATGTTGTGTGCTGGATACACTGGTGATTATCTGCTTCCAGTGACTTCATTGCAGCATAGATGAAACATGACAGTATAGAAAACACAATATTAATAGACTTCTGTTACTTCTCCTTAACATCTCCTTCCAGTTGCTGTAGGTTTGGGCAGCTTCTTCCTTCTATGTACCACTGATAGCTGTAAAGAGGTGAGTTTATGTCTCTATTTGCCATCTTAAGTAACCACATGTGTCCTATGTAATAGTGATATAGAAACTCTTGGTGGATATGTGATCCTCCCACCCAACTCCATACCAAAACCACTGGTGAGTACTGCTGGGCACTAATAACTTCTATCCCATCCCGTTCTCTTCTGCAGATCTTCTCTATAACAGGCCTGGTGGGTGAGTGGACAGGATTCTTCGGCTTGACAGTTTACCCTGTCATGAATTATACAGATTTCCAGGTGAGTGGATTATACATGAAGGTCTCATGCACCCAGTAAGTTGTTTAATGATAATATATTGAAGAAAGCCATTTCAAGATAAATTTCCCTTTTCTTTTATTCTCAGTGTTTGTCATTAGAGTTGTCCCGAGAAGGCATCTCCATCGTTCTGAGGAAAAAGACCCAGGACCCAGAAAACCCCCAATAAAATCTAAGGTTAAGAACCAGGGGCGGAGTGCCAGGAAGACAACTAAAACCTGGACATTGCTGGATTTAATACCGAACATGGCATTTACCGGACTTTCCGCAGTTAGATATATATTTTATCTGCTGCATCAAGAGACAGATTCCAGGCTTGGTCTCTGTTCTCACCACTGGACATGGCATTTACCGGACTTTCCGCAGTCAGATACATATATTTTATCTGCTGCATCAAGAGACAGATTCCAGGCTTGGTCTCTGTTCTCACCACTGGACGTGGCAATTACCGGACTTTCCGCAGTTAGATATATATTTTATCTGCTGCATCAAGAGACAGATTCCAGGCTTGGTCTCTGTTCTCGCTACTGGATATGACACTTACCGGACTTTCCGCAGTCAGATGAATATTTAATCTGCTGCATCAAGAGGCAGATTCCGGGCTCGGTCTCTGTTCTCAATTCTGGACATGGCATTTACCTGATTGTCCAGAGCTACTTCACATAAAATGTTGACTTTTTACCCCTTTGCCCAGGGGAGGGGCAGTCCTTCAGCCATGGCTCCCTAGAGGTTTCCTCCACTGGGGGTTTTTCCTCTCCTGAGTGTTGAAGGACGACTCTTTGTGAGTTAGGGGTTTTCCATCAACAGGGTCATTTCAAAATTTCTGCCCTTTTAATAAATAAAAGTCACCAGATGAGGTAGCAAACAATGTGTCTGTGTCTCTTTATCATTCATTGTAGGCAACTTATTATAACTAATATTAGATAATAGAGGATGGAAAACTTCTTGGTGGTGACCAGACCATTCTCTGGAAGTGACACGAAGAGCGTGGTAATGGCAAGGTTAGATTTTTATATATAAGTAAACAGCATGTAAGCAGTGGTTGTCATTTTATGGGCATTATAAATGACATCTTTTTGGAAAAAATATAAAGACATATCAAAAATACCCAGATTTTACACTTCTGATCTGTCAGAAGAACTGAAAAATGAAAAACACAGCAGATTCTGTCTTTGGAGCATCCATAAGGCCTCTATCACACGGTCAGTATTTTGCATCAGGATTTGCTCATGATTTGGAAGCTAAAAGCAGGAGTGGGTACAAAACACAGAAGACATGCAAATATTCCAATCACAAGTCATCTCTGTTTTGGACCCACTCCTGTTTTCTTTTGGCCTTAGCAATACTGATCAATTACTGACCAAATGCTGGAAAAATAAACAGTGACGTCAACACAAACTTACTGCTGACACCCTCTCCACTCTGTCATGGGGGTCATACTTGTATTATCAGCGTGTAACAGAACTGGTTCTCTAGCAATCTATATGGAATCAGCAGACGGTGTAAAAAGATAGGGCTCTTTCACTCTATAGTAGAATCTTGGGCCACTGTAGGTTACGTCCTTGACATGTAAGGCTGATTCTAAGTGTGAACTGATTCTAAGAGTGACGCCTGTCAACTGCCTGTCATACGAATGCACAATAATTATTTCACTACCACAGCGGACTAGCTATGAATGTTTCTGCAATGCACAGTGATGTACACCCATATACACGCACCCTGCAGCCGGCAAATAGCTGATTTTTAACGCGCTTCATCACTAATTAATTCAAATTGAATTTGTTGGAAAAATTCGGTGAAGCGTCCGAATAAAATTTTTGAAAACTTCACTCATCTCTAGTAAAAACATATACATGGATAATTTAATATGACCTATTCTAAGGGAGCATTCACACGACCGTATCCATTTTGCAAACCTCAAATCGTAGATCCGCAAAACATGAATACCAGCCTTGTGCATTCGCATTTGTGGATCAGCACGTCTTGCCCTTTGTTAGAAATGCTTATTCCTGTCTGCTAAACGGATAAGAATAGGACATGCTCTATTTTTATTTTTTTGCAGGGCCCACTGTAATGAATGGGTCCCCATCTTATCCGCAAAAAATGCTGATCCGATGTGGACCGAAAATACGGTCGTGTGAATGCTCTTTCAGTGTTTCAATGGAGCCTCATAGTTACTTCTGCTGTTTGCAATATCTCTTTTGTTAAGCTTTACTTTTTGCATATTTTTGCTCTGTGACAGCATATGTGCTTCATTCTTAGGTGTGACATCACAGTTCATATACTTTGTGCCGCATTTTTTGATTTGGCACACATAAGAGGATATTTTTGTACTGTAATGGGATTGAGCTACAAAAAGGCCATGTGACCAATGGATATGATATCAAAAGATGAGGACGTGGCTGAGATTCTGGAAGTAAGACTCCTGCAGATCACATATTGATGACTTTATAGATAATTTAATTTTGGTGCTGTATTTCTGTAGTGAGCTTGGTTCTGGCACTGTATTTGACTTATAGGCTTAATTCTAGGGCTGCATTTATGTAGTGCACTTGGTTATGGTGTAGTATGTGTGTTATGAGCTTTGTTCTAGTGCTGTATCTACATTCTGTGCTTATTTTCAGCGTTGTAATTATGTAGTTCTAGCACTGCATTTGTGTGCTAAATATGCATCTGATGCTATACTTTGATCTGATACTATCTATCCACATCTGCGTTGTCGGGTCCTCTGTCACAGATTCTGTCAAAAAGACCAGACAAAAAAGTCCTGCATGCTGGATTTTTTTTGTGTCTGGTAAAGAAGCAGCATCCTGAGCAGACCCCGTTATAGTTAATGGCGCCTGCTCCGTTCTTTTACTTTAAGATTTGTGCTCAATTTAGCACTTCCATTATACTTGTTCTTCTGCTCCAGTGAAAGCAGAAGACCAGAGTGTGATAACGCTCTTGTGAACCCAACCTAACAGCAATAGTCCTGTGCCCTCTGTATATCTTTTACCCTTCTCTCAGTGCTTAGTTAACGCCATCATGTCCCAATATTTATGGACCTGACTGTAACTGAATCCTTCACTGGAATGAGACAGAAATCATAGTAGAACCTCCAGCAGCGTCTCTGTGTGTCTGTATCTCTGTTTCCCTCCAGCGGCTCACTCCTCTTCCCACCTTTCCTCTCCATAGACTTTTATAGTTAACTTGTAACCTGATCCCTTAATGAAGTGATACTCTTTCTCATCTCTCAATATGGATTTTAGTTGTGAATTGAGAGTGAGTGATCTGTTTAAGAGGCGACGAGGGAGAAGTGGATCATACGAGTAAAAACATGCATTATTCTCTAATAAGACACATTACGAAGTTTTGTATCTTCACTTGTAATATTGATTTAACCCTTTAAAGGGGTTATCAGGGATTTTGGCATTGATGGCCTATTCTCAGGATAGGTAGATAGGCTGTGGTACCCCCACCAATCAGCTGTTCAAAGAGGCAGCTATGCAACCCTGCAGATAAGCTGCACTTCAATAGATCCACCACTAGAAGTTTGGGCCACTCTATAAAGCTCCATCCATTGTGTAGTGGATGGAGGGGAGTTGGTTACTACAGGATGAGCTGCTCACATTTACTTCAATGAAATAAGAGTAGCGCTGCAGTGACTAGCTCTATCAACCAGAGACAATGGATGGAGCTATGTCGTTTCAGTGCTGACTTCTGGAACTGGAGCTACACCAAAACAATAATAGCCAGTGGGGCATGAGTTGTACCCCCAATGATCAGGTATTGATGGCCTATCATGAGGATAGGACATCAATATAACCACTTTCAGGCTGCAGTGCTTTTTTTAATTTCCTTTATATTTTTCACCTCCACATTGCAAAAGCCATAACTTTTTTTTTTCTGTCAACATAGTCGTATTTATTCTTGTTTATTGTGGAACAAGTTGTACCCAGTGGCGTAACTACCGGGGAAGCAGCTGCTTCGGGGCCCGGCGCCTCGGCAGCGTGTGTGACAGTTTATTTTCAAGTTAGTTAATATCGTGTTCAGGGCCCCTTCACAGCAGCCGCTAGTGTGATCTAATTTTACTGTCTGCTAAAGTCTCCTGGTCTGGGATTCGAACCCACAATCTAGCAGTGTATCAGTGGCAAAGCATTTACCCTCACAGCCATAAAGGCTACATTACAACTCATTGAAAAAATATGAGACTTCTACTGTTATAGCTGGCTAATTGTACATCTATACACATGACAGCTGCCCAAACACACCTAGCACTGCTATATCTCTATATGACAGCTGTCCCTGCAAACCCAGCTCTACTACATCTATACACATGACAGCTATCGAAACACAGCCAGCTCTGCTACATCTATACACATGACAGCTGCCCCAACACACTCAGCTCTGCTATATCTCTATATATGACAGCTGCACCAGCAAACCCAGCTCTACTACATCTATACACATGACAGCTGCCGAAACACAGTCAGCCTGCTACATCTATACACATGACAGCTGCCCCCAACACACCCAGCACTGCTATATCTCTATATGACAGCTGTCCCAGCACAATCAGCTCTGCTATATCTCTATATATGACAGCTGCCCCAGCAAACCCAGCTCTACTACATCTATACACATGACAGCTGCCGAAACACAGTCAGCTCTGCTACATCTATACACATGACAGCTGCCCCAACACACCCAGCACTGCTATATCTCTATATGACAGCTGCACCAGCACACTCAGCTCTGCTATATCTCTATATATGACCGCTGCCCCAGCAAACCCAGCTCTACTACATCTATACACATGACAGATGCCCAAACACACCCAGCTCTGCTACATCTATACACATGACAGCTGCCCCAACACACCCAGCACTGCTATATCTCTATATGACAGCTGTCCCAGCACAATCAGCTCTGCTATATCTCTATATATGACCGCTGCCCCAGCAAACCCAGCTCTACTACATCTATACACATGACAGATGCCCAAACACACCCAGCTCTGCTACATCTATACACATGACAGCTGCACCAGCACACTCAGCTCTGCTATATCTCTATATATGACCGCTGCCCCAGCAAACCCAGCTCTACTACATCTATACACATGACAGATGCCCAAACACACCCAGCTCTGCTACATCTATACACATGACAGCTGCACCAGCACACTCAGCTCTGCTATATCTCTATATATGACAGCTGTATGTAGTAGAGCTGGGTTTGCTGGTGCAGCTGTCATATATAGAGATATAGCAGAGCTGAGTGTGTTGGGGGCAGCTGTCATGTGCATAGATGTACACTTAGCCAGCTATAACAGTAGAAGTCTCATATTTTTTCAATCAGCATCAAGGCAGCTGGTATAGTCTAGTGGTTAGCTGCTTTGCCTCTGAAGCAGAAGGTCGTGGGTTTGAATCCCGGCAGAATCTTTTCTGAAATACAAGCACTGACTCCATATATGGACATACAAGGCGGGGCACAGGAAGAGGCTGCATCGCATCGCTGACATGGAGGTAAGTAGAAGTGTTTATTATTATTTTTTTTTATACCCGACTGTTACTGCCATGGGGGAGCAGGAGGCACCTGATACTGGCAGTGGCACCTGATACTGGCACATGGGGGGAGGGGGGTTGGCACCTGATACTGGAACCTGGGGGGGGAGGGGGGTTGGCACCTGATACTGGCACATGGGGGGGAAGAGGCACCTGATACTGGCACATGGGGGGGAGAGGGGTTGGCACCTGATACTGGCATAGGGGGGGAGGGAGAGTGGCACCTGATACTGGCATAGGGGGGGAGGGAGAGTGGCACCTGATACTGGCATATGGGGGGGAGAGTGGCACCTGATACTGGCACCTGGGGGGGGAGGGGGGGTTGGCACCTGATACTTGCACATGGGGGGGAAGAGGCACCTGATACTGGCACATGGGGGGGGAGAGGGGTTGGCACCTGATACTAGCATATGGGGTGGGGGGGGGGAGAGAGGCACTTGATACTGGCACTTTTTTTGTGTGTGGGGGGGGGAGATGGCACTATGATACTGGGACATGGGGGGGGGGGGAGAGGCACCTGATACTGGCACCTGGAGGGGAGGGGGGGTTGGCACTTGATACTGGCACATGGGGGGGGAGAGAGGAACCTGATACTGGCACATGGGGAGGGGGAGGGAGAGAGGCACTTGATATTGGCACTTTTTTGTGGGGGGGGGGTGGCACTATGATACTGGGACATGGGGGGGAGGAGAGAGGCACTTGATACTGGCATGTGGGGGGGGTTGGCACTATGATACTGGCACATGGGGGGAGAGGTACTTAATACTGGCACTTTTTTGGGGGGGAGATGGCACTATGATAATAGGACATGGGGGGGAAGAGAGAGGCACTTGATACTGGCACATGGGGGGGTTTGGCACTATGATACTGGCACATGGGGGGTGGGAAGGAGAGAGGCACTTGATACTGGCACATGGGGGGAGATGGCACTATGATACTGGGACATGTGCGGGGGGGAGAGGCACTTGATACTGGCACATGATGGGGGGGCATCTATGGGGACACTTACTGGCACATTCGTGGGGGGCATTATGGGGGACACTAGGCCGGCAGCCTATCAGAGGCCGGACATTGAGGGGCATCTACTGGGGCACTATATATGGGGCATTTTATACTGGTACATTATGGGGGGCACTAGCAGGAAGGGGGGAGAGGAGCACAATGGGGGAATTTACTGGGGGCACTATATAGGGGTATTTTATACTGGCACATTATGGGGGCACTATGGGGACATTAGCTCAACTGGGGGCATTACAAGGGGATATTTTTGCACTGTCACATTATAAGGAGAATTATTACTACTGGGTGGGCATTATGGTGGGCTTTATTACTCCCCATGGTATGACCCCCTAGTAGCAGCACCAGCCTCTCCCTGCTCTGCTATCCCTCTGCCCCTTCTCCAAATCCTTATTATAAAATCTTTCTCATTAGGATAAAACACAACATCAGCTCCGCCAAGCCCCCGGCCAAAGTGTGGAAGTGGCGTCCGAGATCCCCAAGGGCCAAGTCAAGAAATTGTAAGTGTTCATATAAAATATGTTTATGTTATACACATATAGCCTACACTGTGCCACACAATATACAGTATACCTCTACACTGTGCCCCACAATATACAGTATACCTCTACACTGTGCCACACAATATACAGTATACCTCTACACTGTGCCCCACAATATACAGCATACCTCTACACTGTGCCCCACAATGTACAGTATACCTCTATATTGTGCCCCACAATGTACAGTATACTGCTACACTGTGCCCCACAATATACAGTATACCTCTACACTGTGCCACACAATATACAGTATACCTCTACACTGTGCCTCACAATATACAGTATACCTCTACACTGTGCCCCACAATGTACAGTATACCGCTACACTGTGCCCCACAATATACAGTATACCTCTACACTGTGCCTCACAATATACAGTATACCTCTACACTGTGCCCCACAATGTACAGTATACCGCTACACTGTGCCACACAATATACAGTATACCTCTACACTGTGCCTCACAATATACAGTATACCTCTACACTGTGCCCCACAATATACAGTATACCGCTACACTGTGCCAAAGGAGTGGGGTTTACAAAGGAGGAGGGAGATGCGAAGCGCGCTGGGGGGGCCCTTACAAATATTTGCTGTGGGGCCCAGTCACTTCTAGTTACGCCCCTGGTTGTACCCTTCTCTCAGTGCTTAGTTAACGCCCTGCCAGTGGCGTAACTTGAAATTACTGGGCCCCACAGCATATTTTTGAATGGGGCCCCCCTCCCCCAGTAATTTTTTCACAACCCCTTCCTTTCATGCTGCCCCCATTCCTGTGGCTAGTAAAGATCGCTCTCTCAGACCAGGCCCGGCAGCTGTTCCATCTATTTTGTACACTGTCTATACTGTCACTGTATATAATTTCTTTGTAATACTGTTGAGGGGGCCCTGACAAAATCTTTTAGTCCTCCTCCTGAAGGGGCCAGGGCCCCAAAGCAGCCGCTTCTCCTGCTTCCCCTATAGTTACTCCCCTGCGCCCTGCCCATTCAAATAATGGACATATAGGTCTGTAATTAAGTTATACGTTTAGTGAGTGTTTGTGAGTAGGTATTGTGGTAAGGTGAACAGAAAAGTGTATGGTAGAGTCCTGGAAGGGGTGTATATCCCACCCAGCTTCCTCAACTGGGTGAGGTAAATAAAATCCAGAAGGTTAAAATGGTCTCAGCAATGTGTAGGTTGCTGAGACAGTTTTGTTAAGTTTATGGGCTGTATTTTATTGGACTGGGAGAAGGTAGGATTGGTAGAGGGACCTCCCCAGTCCACCCCATTCCGGGACAGGTTTACCCCTAGCCTGAGGGATCCCCAGCTGAAGCCAGCTGGGATCGTCAAGGGGAAATAAAGAATAGTCCAGGATGTCAGTCTAGGAGAGTGAGGCCTGGAGAAAGCTGGCTGCCCTGCTGGCTAGAGAAGCCGAGTTCTCTGTGTGAACTCTGTTCAATAGGTGAGTTAGGAACTTCACTTTATTAGCAGGAGCCCAGAAGGGCAGGTGTTTATTTTTATTTATGTTTTGTGGTGCTGGACCTTCAGCTTATTCAGTGAATTATAACTGGGGTTGCCTGTATTGCCGGAGTGTGATAAATAAAGCAACATTTGGACTTTAACCCTGCGGTCTGCAAGAGAATCTGTCATCGCCGCCCTACCTGAGAGTGTAACCCCTTACAGTATGTATATAGAAGAGTTGGCAACTCTCCTGAAACATACAGGAGGCTCCCAAAAAGGGAAGACCTCCTGAATTCCCAGAGGGCTTTGTAAATCCCCACACAGGGAATGAAGGACACATTATGAAAGGGGTGGGGGCATACATGGAAGGTGGTGGAGTCTTAGAAAAAGGAGTGTGTCCACAATTTTCAAAAATTTCAGGGTGCAACCACTTATTAATACTGGCAGATATGGTAGTGTATGGTGCACGCTGCATTAACAAATCCTCCTAAATTATTTTAAAGTAGTGTATAAGTCCATATGTCCCTCAGTGTGTGGTGGAGGAAAGCTTTGCTTTAGTGGGCCCCAAATAAATGGAGTACTTCGTACTTCTGTAACCCTTAATCTGGCACTACCTCCATATGAAATGTCATTTGCCAGCTGCATCCTGATCCGGAAACCATTCTTCTACTGAACATCTTATGTCCCACACTCTCCTTTGATATACTTTCAAGTGTGAAAAAATATCATGTAAAACAGACGGGTGGTCAATGATTCTGCTCCACTCAAATGAGTTCAAAACTTAGTGGAGGACTAAGGAGCATACTGAACCAATGAGGATATGGAGCAATTTGAAACATAGCTTTTACTAGTTCCAAAAATAAAATAAATGAGGCTCAAACGATTAACCATAAATTAGTAATAAGGAAATCATATAAAATCTTACCACTTCTGGCGTGTGTTGCTGATTCTTTCTTTCCAAGTCCAAAGGGGTAGTAATTATCTTGAAAATCCTGGATCTTTCTGTCCGTAAATAATAATATCTTGGCGGGACGCTGTGATTGTTACATAGGACAATAACTATCTTACCCTTAAAAAAAGCTATGTGTAAGTAGGGAAGGGGGCTATATGTCCCTGCCTCACAAAAACAGAGCACCTGCCCCATGGGAATAGAGTGAGGGCTTTTTAGGGATACGGTCACTGAAGGACAGGTTCCAGACAAGGTTACCCCTATCGGAGCGGGTGCTCTGTGTTTGTGACGCAAGATTTGCAGGATAATTACTACCCCTTTGGACTTGGAAAGAAAGAATCATCAACACACGCCAGAGGTGGTAAGAATCCATTTTCTTCCTTATCACCAATTTATGGTTAATCGTTTGAGCCTCATTTATTTAATTTTTGGAACTTGTAAAAGTTATGTTTTAAATTACTCCATATCCTCATTGGTTCAGTATATTGTATGGTTTTGAGGAGATATTGCTGTTGTAATACTTACCAGCTTGTGTGATAACATGAAGACTAAGGAGCAGCACAACACTGGCAGGGCCGGATTTGCATTAAAAAATCAACTCTGCCACAAAAAAAAAAACACCAGCCCTTGTCCCCCTCCCCTAAGATATAGTGTAAAAATAAATGCCTACAACCTCAATCTCTGGCTTTATATTAGGAGTAATTTGGATAGGAGAGCATCAGGGGTGGATTGACCATAGACCTTACACGGAAATTTCCTGGTGGACCGATGCCCAGAGGGCCAGCCAGTGGAAGTTTTTGGGGATGCATTTTGTGCTTCTGGCAGTATTTTGTAATGGACTGTGGTATTTTGCTCTGTTGGGGTGGTATAATGTGCCACAATATAGTATTGCTGCTCCTGCCTTCCATCAATTTGGCCACTTTTCTTATTTTTTCCAGTCTGCCTCTGGAGAGCGGAGATGAGACAGGTAACAATTTCACCCCCAGTGCCATCTGCAGAACCCAGATACCTTCATGGTGCCTTCATTTACTAAATGGAAGAGGCAGAGGGGCAGATATGGCAGCAGGGTTGTCACCTAGTGATATGGTAGTGTGTGATCTGTCATTGTATAACTAAGAGATTCTGCCATTTATAAAGTATATAATAATAAGGACCAATCATATTCAGGCATGTGTGATGATGACACAACATCGATGACATCACAGCAGAAACTAGTGAGGAGCCTGAGGACCAATCAGATTCAAGCATATGTGATGACATCACAGAAGCTAGTGACATCACCAAGTTCTGAGCCTAGGAAAACCACTGGCTGACTTTACTTTGGCCAAATTAACTGTGAATACACAGAGAGACAGATTGGCTTTTGCTTTTGCTGAGCAAATCTTTTCTTTGCATAATGGAGATAAAGGGTTTGGCATTCTTGCCTTTCTTCTTGTCCATATGGATGCTATTAGGTCTCTGTTCCACGACCACCATTACTGTCATCTTAGGCCATTCAAAATATCCATACATCAGGTAAGAGGGGACGGGGGCCAGATTCCTGATTGCGTAGTATAATTATTAGTATTACTGAGGTATCATTCCTGGGAGGGCATTATTACATTAGAATTACTATTAGTGGATTATTAATAAGCTCCATCTTATTGTTCATGTGGGAAATATCACAATGACTATAAGTCCATAGAACATAAATGTGTCCACTATAAATGTCATAATAATAATAATGGTGGAGATGATAGTAATAATTATTCATTTCTTAACGAGTTTTACCCAGTTCCTCTGCTTCTCCGCAGGGACCATATCACTGGGTGTACTGGGGAAGTAATAGATATATAGCAGGGCAGGTAAAAGTGTATAAATTCTCCTCTGCTCTTGATGAAACATTTCTGACTCATGTCCTAGTAGCTTCCAATATTTTGCTTTATTTCACAGTAACACGGGAGAAGAGTTCCCCGAATCGGTGGTCTTCACAGTCGTCTTCATGGTTATATCCATAGTAGGTAAGTGGATGCAGCTTCCTATAGGGAGACTACATGATGAAGATCTCAGTGACTCCAGATCTATGATCACTATCCAGCACTAAGCGGTGGCCATCACTAGAGATTGTAATCATCATTGACTCCTGAAGGTTATTGCAAGTGTTTATAGAAATGACCTATGGAAATCTCTGACTGACAACATGTATTGTCTATTTCAGGAGCTGGCATCGCTTCCGTCAAATACAGGTTCATGATCATTCATTCTGAGCCATCAGAGAAGCGACATATCATCGGCCAGAGAATCCTCTATGCCATGGGATGGCTGGCATGTATTGGGACAGCCTTGACCGGCGCATTTTCGGTTAGTCAGATTTTAGATAAAGTATAAATACACAGAGGAATCAGAACAATTACATGTAGAGTGGTCAATGCTTGGGCCCGGTGTTACATATATACTGGGCTGGGGCCCCATTTAGTGTTTGTTCCATAGAAAATATAGGGGAGGAAATTATATTTGGAAATGTGCATTTTGCACCAAAAAACTGGTGTCCATGTGTAGCATGACATTGTTTTACAAACTTTGCTAAGCTTTTTATGCCTTGTCCGATAAGGAGGAGTGTCGCCTAAAGGAAAGGGGTGTGGCCTAAATGCATCTTCATGTGTGACAAAACGCACCAAAATCTTGATAAATTTTTAAAGTAAAACTATAAAGTATAAGACACATTTCTGTCCTGAATCTGGGTCCATACACCAGAATAGTAAATTTGTCTAATAACAAGACTGTAATTCGCATTCTTAGTGTAAATTGTGACACTATTAGTAAATCTCCCCCATAGTGTCTGATGCTCAGTGGCATAGTGCCAAATGAAGCATACATTACCATGATACCCCCTGGTAACTATCCTTAGGTATTACTGCCCCTGTGTAATTGCACTCCACCTGCAGACTCTGCTCTTCTGCAATCTAAGATCTCCATAACGAGCTCATTGTGACATTTATATCTCTCTCTACATTCTAGCTGAAGACCAATCCCCTAGTCCACAGGATCAGCGCAGGAGTGGCATTTTTCAGTTTTGCCGTATACAACCTGTGTCAGTCTATATGCCTGTACAAGAGATCCCTCAGCAGTCGTTGCATGTGCCACATTAGACTGGCATCAACCTTGGTGACCATTGTGGCACTGATAATCTGTATCCTTTTATAGCCAGCTGGTACAATTATTTGTGTAGATATATTTGCATTTTAAGTTATTAAGAAATACAAGTTACATTTTAATAACATTTTGGTTGGTCCTAAGCGGGAGTTTTTTGGCGTTTTGGCCTTAGTATATCTATATTGATTTCCCTAAGACCTTCCAAGTGGATAACAATATACATCTTAATGTTGTGTGCTGGATACACTGGTGATTATCTGCTTCCAGTGACTTCATTGCAGCATAGATGAAACATGACAGTATAGAAAACACAATATTAATAGACTTCTGTTACTTCTCCTTAACATCTCCTTCCAGTTGCTGTAGGTTTGGGCAGCTTCTTCCTTCTATGTACCACTGATAGCTGTAAAGAGGTGAGTTTATGTCTCTATTTGCCATCTTAAGTAACCACATGTGTCCTATGTAATAGTGATATAGAAACTCTTGGTGGATATGTGATCCTCCCACCCAACTCCATACCAAAACCACTGGTGAGTACCGCTGGGCACTAATATCTTCTATCCCATCCCTCTCTCTTCTGCAGATCTTCTCTATAACAGGCCTGGTGGGTGAGTGGACAGGATTCTTCGGCTTGACAGTTTACCCTGTCATGAATTATACAGATTTCCAGGTGAGTGGATTATACATGAAGGTCTCATGCACCTAGTAAGCTGTTTAATGATAATATATTGAAGAAAGCCATTTCAAGATAAATTTCCCTTTTCTTTTATTCTCAGTGTTTGTCATTAGAGTTGTCCCGAGAAGGCATCTCCATCGTTCTGAGGAAAAAGACCCAGGACCCAGAAAACCCCCAATAAAATCTAAGGTTAAGAACCAGGGGCGGAGTGCCAGGAAGACAACTAAAACCTGGACATTGCTGGATTTAATACCGAACATGGCATTTACCGGACTTTCCGCAGTTAGATATATATTTTATCTGCTGCATCAAGAGACAGATTCCAGGCTTGGTCTCTGTTCTCACCACTGGACATGGCATTTACCGGACTTTCCGCAGTCAGATATATATATTTTATCTGCTGCATCAAGAGACAGATTCCAGGCTTGGTCTCTGTTCTCGCTACTGGATATGACACTTACCGGACTTTCCGCAGTCAGATGAATATTTAATCTGCTGCATCAAGAGGCAGATTCCAGGCTCGGTCTCTGTTCTCAATTCTGGACATGGCATTTACCTGATTGTCCAGAGCTACTTCACATAAAATGTTGACTTTTTACCCCTTTGCCCAGGGGAGGGGCAGTCCTTCAGCCATGGCTCCCTAGAGGTTTCCTCCACTGGGGTTTTTTCCTCTCCTGAGTGTTGAAGGACGACTCTTTGTGAGTTAGGGGTTTTCCATCAACAGGGCCATTTCAAAATTTCTGCCCTTTTAATAAATAAAAGTCACCAGATGAGGTAGCAAACAAAGTGTCTGTGTCTCTTTATCATTCATTGTAGGCAACTTATTATAACAAATATTAGATCATAGAGCAGGGCTGGCCAACCTGTGGCTCTCCAGCTGTTGTAAAACTACAACTCCCACCATGCTTTGCTGTAGGCTGATACCTGTAGGCAGTCTGGGCATGCTGGGGGTTGTATTTTTGCAACAGCTGGAGAGCCTCAGGTTGGCCAGCCCTGTCATAGAGGATGGGAAACTTCTTGGTGGTGACCAGACCATTCTCTAGAAGTGACACGAAGAGCGTGGTAATGGCAAGGTTAGATTTTTATATATAAGTAAACAGCATGTAAGCAGTGGTTGTCATTTTATGGGCATTATAAATGACATCTTTTTGGAAAAAAATATAAAGACATATCAAAAATACCCAGATTTTACACTTCTGATCTGTCAGAAGAACTTAAAAAGGAAAAACACAACAGATTCTGTCTTTGGAGCATCCATAAGGCCTCTATCACACGGTCAGTATTTTGCATCAGGATTTGCTCATGATTTGGAAGCTAAAAGCAGGAGTGGGTTCAAAACACAGAAGACATGCAAATATTCCAATCACAAGTCATCTCTGTTTTGGACCCACTCCTGTTTTCTTTTGGCCTTAGCAATACTGATCAATTACTGACCAAATGCTGGAAAAATAAACAGTGACGTCAACACAAACTTACTGCTGACACCCTCTCCACTCTGTCATGGGGGTCATACTTGTATTATCAGCGTGTAACAGAACTGGTTCTCTAGCAATCTATATGGAATCAGCAGACGGTGTAAAAAGATAGGGCTCTTTCACTCTATAGTAGAATCTTGGGCCACTGTAGGTTACGTCCTTGACATGTAAGGCTGATTCTAAGTGTGAACTGATTCTAAGAGTGACGCCTGTCAACTGCCTGTCATACGAATGCACAATAATTATTTCACTACCACAGCGGACTAGCTATGAATGTTTCTGCAATGCACAGTGATGTACACCCATATACACGCACCCTGCAGCCGGCAAATAGCTGATTTTTAACGCGCTTCATCACTAATTAATTCAAATTGAATTTGTTGGAAAAATTCGGTGAAGCGTCCGAATAAAATTTTTGAAAACTTCACTCATCTCTAGTAAAAACATATACATGGATAATTTAATATGACCTATTCTAAGGGAGCATTCACACGACCGTATCCATTTTGCAAACCTCAAATCGTAGATCCGCAAAACATGAATACCAGCCTTGTGCATTCGCATTTGTGGATCAGCACGTCTTGCCCTTTGTTAGAAATGCTTATTCCTGTCTGCTAAACGGATAAGAATAGGACATGCTCTATTTTTATTTTTTTGCAGGGCCCACTGTAATGAATGGGTCCCCATCTTATCCGCAAAAAATGCTGATCCGATGTGGACCGAAAATACGGTCGTGTGAATGCTCTTTCAGTGTTTCAATGGAGCCTCATAGTTACTTCTGCTGTTTGCAATATCTCTTTTGTTAAGCTTTACTTTTTGCATATTTTTGCTCTGTGACAGCATATGTGCTTCATTCTTAGGTGTGACATCACAGTTCATATACTTTGTGCCGCATTTTTTGATTTGGCACACATAAGAGGATATTTTTGTACTGTAATGGGATTGAGCTACAAAAAGGCCATGTGACCAATGGATATGATATCAAAAGATGAGGACGTGGCTGAGATTCTGGAAGTAAGACTCCTGCAGATCACATATTGATGACTTTATAGATAATTTAATTTTGGTGCTGTATTTCTGTAGTGAGCTTGGTTCTGGCACTGTATTTGACTTATAGGCTTAATTCTAGGGCTGCATTTATGTAGTGCACTTGGTTATGGTGTAGTATGTGTGTTATGAGCTTTGTTCTAGTGCTGTATCTACATTCTGTGCTTATTTTCAGCGTTGTAATTATGTAGTTCTAGCACTGCATTTGTGTGCTAAATATGCATCTGATGCTATACTTTGATCTGATACTATCTATCCACATCTGCGTTGTCGGGTCCTCTGTCACAGATTCTGTCAAAAAGACCAGACAAAAAAGTCCTGCATGCTGGATTTTTTTTGTGTCTGGTAAAGAAGCAGCATCCTGAGCAGACCCCGTTATAGTTAATGGCGCCTGCTCCGTTCTTTTACTTTAAGATTTGTGCTCAATTTAGCACTTCCATTATACTTGTTCTTCTGCTCCAGTGAAAGCAGAAGACCAGAGTGTGATAACGCTCTTGTGAACCCAACCTAACAGCAATAGTCCTGTGCCCTCTGTATATCTTTTACCCTTCTCTCAGTGCTTAGTTAACGCCATCATGTCCCAATATTTATGGACCTGACTGTAACTGAATCCTTCACTGGAATGAGACAGAAATCATAGTAGAACCTCCAGCAGCGTCTCTGTGTGTCTGTATCTCTGTTTCCCTCCAGCGGCTCACTCCTCTTCCCACCTTTCCTCTCCATAGACTTTTATAGTTAACTTGTAACCTGATCCCTTAATGAAGTGATACTCTTTCTCATCTCTCAATATGGATTTTAGTTGTGAATTGAGGGTGAGTGATCTGTTCAAGAGGCGACGAGGGAGAAGTGGATCATACGAGTAAAAACATGCATTATTCTCTAATAAGACACATTACGAAGTTTTGTATCTTCACTTGTAATATTGATTTAACCCTTTAAAGGGGTTATCAGGGATTTTGGCATTGATGGCCTATTCTCAGGATAGGTAGATAGGCTGTGGTACCCCCACCAATCAGCTGTTCAAAGAGGCAGCTATGCAACCCTGCAGATAAGCTGCACTTCAATAGATCCACCACTAGAAGTTTGGGCCACTCTATAAAGCTCCATCCATTGTGTAGTGGATGGAGGGGAGTTGGTTACTACAGGATGAGCTGCTCACATTTACTTCAATGAAATAAGAGTAGCGCTGCAGTGACTAGCTCTATCAACCAGAGACAATGGATGGAGCTATGTCGTTTCAGTGCTGACTTCTGGAACTGGAGCTACACCAAAACAATTAATAGCCAGTGGGGCATGAGTTGTACCCCCAATGATCAGGTATTAATGGCCTATCATGAGGATAGGACATCAATATAACCCCTTTCAGGCTGCAGTGCTTTTTTTTAATTTCCTTTATATTTTTCACCTCCACATTGCAAAAGCCATAACTTTTTTTGTCTGTCAACATAGTCGTATTTATTCTTGTTTATTGTGGAACAAGTTGTATTTTTTTTTATCATTTTGGGTTATTGTGTTTTAGAAGTTTTAAAAATTAGTTTGTGTTTGTTGGTTGACTATGAAAAAACAATGCAATTCCACTATTGTTGTCAGGGTTTTGTTTTCACAGTGTTCACTGTGGGTCTATGGGTCAGAGTGTTTTGCTACTTTAAAACATTTTAAAAGTTTACAAAAAATATTGTTTTGTGTCACCATATTCAGAGACCCATAACTTTTTTATTTTTTTGCTGACCGAGCTCTGTAAGAGCACATTTTTTGGGAGGCACACTGTAGTTTTTATTGATACCATTTTGGGACACATTCAACTTTTTGATAATTCCCCTTAGGCCGCATGAACACAACCCTATTTTTTGTCCGCATCTGATTTGCCATTTTTGCAGATCAGATGCAGACCCATTTATTTCATTGGGGCTGCAAATTTTGCAGACAGCACACGTTTCTGCGGCCCCACAAAAGGATAGACCATGTCTACAATAATACGGAATGTGCAGAAAGGAAAAGTATGGGGCACACACAATCGGTATCTGTGTTTTGCGGATCCACAGTTTGCTAACTGCAAAACAGGTACGGTCATGTGCATCAGGCCCTAGGTGACTTGGACCTACGATCGCCTGATGGCTTATTCCATATACTGTAATACTTCTGGATTACAGTGTCTGGGGATTTTTTACCGACCAAACTCTATGAGGGCTCATTTTTTGGGAGGTTTTCTTGATTTTTTTTTGTTGACAACAGTTTAGGACACAGTTATAATTAGTCACTTCTATAGCGCTGACACATTCCACCAGCACTTTACAGACCTTATCATTCCTTGCAGTCCTTAATGGAGCTCACAACCTTAATTCCCTATCAGTATATCTTTGGAGTTTGTTAGGAAACTGTAGTACCCGGAGGAAACCCAAGCAAACACAAACTCCATGCAGATGTTGTCCATGGTCAGATTTAAACCTAGGACGCCCCTTAGGTGACCTGAACCTGTGATCATCTGATTGCTTGTTCTATATACCATAATACTTATGAATTACAGTGTATAGGTGTCATGCCCTGAGGGTGTTCTTAGGAGATCTGTCAGAGTTGCTGCACGTGACTCAATCTGACAGTTTGTTTTGTTGTTGGTTAGAACTGAATCCCACCTCCTCCCATGTGTTGTTCTTTAGGTAATTGGTGAGGCTATTTATTCCACCCTCTCCCTATAACCTTTGCGGGTTATAGTTCTGCCTTGTGTGAGCTCTGAAGGTTTGGTGGATCGTTTGCTCCAACACATCTCTAGATAAGTCCTTTTTCCTTCTGTGTCTGTTTTTACTAGGCCTCTAGGGTGACGCTAGCTCATTCAGTTGTTGAAGGAGCTGGGTGTCTCTTTCCCTCTTCCTACAGCTGAGGGTTTCGTTTAGTGTGTTACACTCTTAGGACAGGGGCATGTGCATATCTACCATCGAGATATGCACATGGGCATAGCAGCTTAGGGAAAGTGTTGTAGGGATTGCTAGGAGGTTACCCCTTTGGGGCCTAGTCAGTTGTTTTGTTTTCCTTGTCGTGTTCTGTTTCCTTCCCTTATCTTACCTACTGTGACAATAGGGGGTTTCAGGCACTATGCCAGCAACAGGCTGTAGTAGGGGCCAGAACATGGAATGCCTGAGGGCCTTCAGAAGGCCCCTGGCTGCCATGATACCCCATAGCTAGCACCTGCTAGTGAAAGTAGGGGCCCAGCTCTTGAGTCTGCACATCACAGCTAAAGCTATTATGGCACTGTTCATTAACTCAGTATACTTATTAACAGTACAGCGCTGAGTGAGAAGGGGTTAATCGATGAATGTATAGTGCCTATTAATGAATTATTGTGGTTTGCTTTATTTGGACAACTGAGAATTGGAAAATTTCCCAAACTAATTATGTATATATTTCAGATATTTAATAAGCATTGATTTTTACCACATTGCATACATATTTCTATATGCCTCAGACATAGGATTTATATATCTAGTCTTCAGTAGCACTATAACGGATAATATAAAAGATAACAAAACTTAGTTATTCATATATTAATTTAGGTAGAGAAGGCATTCCCAAAAATGCCATTCAACATACTTCATAGATAAAGATGTTTGAACTTATACATATAAACCTTCACTGCAATATCAAATGCATATACTTGTTATGAAATTCTGTGAAACAGATGGCAAGTGTTTGTTTTACTCCCCATTATTGTCCTTAGCTCCAGGTAGTGTTTCTACAGCAGTGTAGAATTGAGTAATGGGGCCACCGCTCAGAGTTTCTGCACTGGTTATCAGTTTGGAAGGTAAGCATAAAACACTTAGGTTCAAATTACTTAATATGTCTTGTCACTGGAATATCAATAATAAATTATGTGCATAAACTGTGGCCGTTGAAAGTAGAGATGTGCAGATAATAAAAGATATGCTTTGCCTTGGATCCACCACATTAAGCAGTGCAATTATGAATCTATTATAAATGGAAAGTATGAGAAGAGGCAGCAGAGGGCTCTTGTGCAGGTGTAAGATGTTGACCTAGCTATGCTGGTGAATCCTTTGCATTGTTCGTTGCATTTGAATATACCTGTTTTAAATCTTTCCTTGGATTACTGGAATATATCAGCCAAGGTCTTTAATTTTGACCATAACATGTCTTTAACCCTTTTTGTTTTTCAGCTAAAGACTTTTAAATGTTATTGCATTGCATATGTTCTTTTGATGCTATTGTGTTATATGTCTCAGGACCTGAGTTCACATGACCATTCTGTACTGGTCCTCAAGTCAGTAAGAATTCACTGTTCTGTGAGGACAGTGATATAAATGACATACTGTGATTGCCAGTCTGATTGGTGGTTCTCCCTCATGATATGCAGATTCAAAACCACATCTTATTTGAATGGCGGCAGCAAAATGTATCTCAAGATACCATCTCTGACAGGACTCAGCTTAGTAGTACAAAACCTATTCTAAGGGGGCCCTGTAGGAAACATAGAAAAGACAGAGGCATGAGAAAGCCATGTTCTCACATTCTTACATGGCCAGAGCCGGTTATAAAAGTGTCCCTAGAGCCAAGGGCTATTGTGTGTATCCCTGTGGTGGAGAAAAGTTCCTCCTGCTGCTAGATGGATCCTAGCACTAACATAGATGTAAAAGGAGAGTTGCAGACAGAGACAGTGTGAGAGACTCTAAAGGAATCTTCTATCAAAGTAATATTGAGTAGATGTAGAGAGGATCTGGAGCCATTGTGAAAGAAAGTCGAAACTCTTGGCTGTGTAGGCTTGCTTAGAGAAGAGGATCTAAGTGAAATTTAACAGAGAAGAGTGTGACTGCCCCAGCTTACCCAGAGGAGGCTTACACCTTCCTCTGATGCCCTGGTGTGTGCCCCCTGACAGAGGTTTAGATACCAATGTAGTTGCCATAAGGAGGATACTGATAAAGAGGTGAGTGGGGAGAGGAGTCTTCCTACAGGTGAGCTACAGCAGAGGTGCTGGAAGATTGATAGCTAATAAGCTGTGGCAGTGTCAGGGCAATATGATCCTTAGCGATAAGAAGCAGGAGACACCACACCAAACCGCTGTAATAAGTTGTGCAAGAGAGACTGTTTCTGTGTTAAAGCAACAATTCTATGTATACTGTGACTCTCTTTGAGAATATCTGTGTGCATATTAATGTTGATTGGCAAAACTGGAGGCCCTGATTCATTATTTCTGGATAGTTCCCCAACTGTTCTGGTCTACAAACAGGATTCAAATCGTGAATAAAAACTGAATGCAATGATGTGGAGGTGCCAACTTCGAATATTTTATTCAGAATAGAACATAAATCACGGAACAAAAGTTTAAACTGAGAAAATGTACAATTTTAAGGGAAAAATATGTTGAATCAGAATTTCATGGTGTCAACAAATCCCCAAAAAGTTGGGACAAGGCCATTTTCACCACTGTGTGGCATCTCCCCTTCTTCTTACAACACTCAACAGACGCCTGGGGACCAAGGAAACCAGTTTCTCAAGTTTAGAAATAGGAATACTCTCCCATTCTTGTCTAATACAGGCCTCTAACTGTTCAATCGTCTTGGGCCTTCTTTGTTGCACCTTCCTCTTTATGATGCGCCAAATGTTCTCTATAGGTGAAAGATCTGGACTGCAGACTGGCCATTTCAGTACCCGGATCCTTCTCCTACGCAGCCATGATGTTGTGATTGATGCAGAATGTGGTCTGGCATTATCTTGTTGAAAAATGCAGGGTCTTCCCTGAAAGAGATGACGTCTGGATGGGAGCATATGTTGTTCTAGAACCGGAATATATTTTTCTGAATTGATGGAGCCTTTGCAGACATGCAAGCTGCCCATGCCACACGCACTCATGCAACCCCATACTATCAGAGATGCAGGCTTCTGAACTGAGCGTTGATAACAACTTGGGTTGTCCTTGTCCTCTTTGGTCCGGATGACATGGCGTCCCAGATTTCCAAAAAGAACTTTGAATCGTGACTCGTCTGACCACAGAACAGTCTTCCATTTTGCCACACTCCATTTTAAATGATCCCTGGCCCAGTGAAAATGCCTGAGCTTGTGGATCTTGCTTAGAAATGGCTTCTTCTTTGCACTGTAGAGTTTCAGCTGGCAACGGCGGATGGCACGGTGGATTGTGTTCACTGACAATGGTTTCTGGAAGTATTCCTGAGCCCATTCTGTGATTTCCTTTACAGTTTGTGGTGCAGTGTCGTTTAAGGGCCCAGAGATCACGGGCATCCAGTATGGTTTTACTGCCTTGACCCTTACGCACAGGGATTGTTCCAGATTCTCTGAATCTTCGGATGATGTTATGCACAGTTGATGATGATAGATGCAAAGTCTTTGCAATTTTTCGCTGGGTAACACCTTTCTGATATTGCTCCACTATCTTTCTGCGCAACATTGTGGGAATTGGTGATCCTCTACCCATCTTGGCATCTGAGAGACACTGCCACTCTGAGAAGCTCTTTTTATACCCAATCATGTTGCCAATTGACCTAATTAGTGTTAATTGGTCTTCCAGCTCTTCGTTATGCTCAAATTTACTTTTTCCAGCCTCTTATTGCTACTCGTCACAACTTTTTGGGGATTTGTTGACACCGTGAAAATTTGAATCAACGTATTTTTCCTTTAAAATGATATGTTTACTCGGATTAAATGTTTGATCTGTCATCTACGTTCTATTACAAATAAAAATTGACATTTGCCATCTCCACATTATTGCATTCAGTTTTTATTCACAATTTGTTTAGTGTCCCAACTTTTTGGGAATCCGGTTTGTATTATACAAGAGCAGTATGCAGGCCCTATGCTCTGAAACCCACTATGAACTATAAAATAATTAATTTAGTCATTTACATGCAATCTAATAGGCAGTAACACGCTGCTTTTAATATGGCAGTGCCCAATACACCTACTAGGTACCAGTGCGAACAAGGTGTGCATAACCCTGATTGGACAAATCTGATATACTGTAAAAAAAAAACTGGAAGAGGCGGGACATGACAGAGAGATTTAAAGTGTCCTTACACATTAGACAGAGGTAGTTTATTGGTTGAACAATCATTTATAAAAGGTTGTTTTGCAGACACAGCCATACAAATTTTGGTTCGTCGACGGACGAGCCATCTTTCTGGGAATCAAATATAACGAAACCACGGCACTCCAATAGTTAATAAAAATAGATGTCAGTAATTTATTAATTCCATCCAAAGTAGTGCATAGACAATGGCCAACGTTTCGGTCTAACCTAAACCTTGTTCACGGCCTAAATGTCATGATCAGGATAAATTAGATGTTCATGACATTAAGGCCATGAACAAGGTCTAGGTTAGACTGAAACGTCGGCCATTGTCTATGCACTACTTTGGATGGAATTAATAAATTACTGATGCCTATATTAATAACTATTGGAGTGCCGTGGTTTCGATATATTTGATTTACTGAAATATTTACCACTGAGCACCACCATATCGACTAGGAGTGCCGACCAACCCTTTATCTATCTTTCTGGGAATGTTCTTGCAAACAATCTAATAACTATGTATAAATATATCACGGGTCAGTCCAGAGATTTTTCCTATTAATTATTTATACCCAGGACATCATGTGACCATGACAAGGGGACATCCTCTACATCTAGAGGAGAGAAGGTTTCTTCATCAACATAGAAGAGGATTCTTTACTGTAAGAGCAGTGAGACTATAGAACTCTCTGCCTGAGGGGTTGGTGATGGTGAATTTAAACAAGTTTAAAAGGGGCCTGGATGCGTTTCTGGAGTGTAATAATGTAGTTTCTGTCCGGCAGCAGTATTTAGTTAAGTGCTTTAGCCTGTGATGTTACATCCATTGGTCACGTGGCCTTTATGCAGCTCAGTGCCATTTATGTGATTGGGACTGAGCTGCAATTTCAAGCACAGCTGCTATATAATGTATGGCACTATGCTTTGGTTTTGGCTGAATATATTCAATATTCATCAGTGCCATAACACTACTATTATAACAATCAGCCACAACCCTTCTCTGCTCCTACCACCACTCCGCACCTTTGAGACTACAGGGGAAAGAAAATAAAATTATCTATATGATGTTCCCAGTGATGCAGCATTGGAGGGTATGTAGCTTTCCAATATTTTTAGATAGATCTACGGACTAATAATAACCCCCTCAGGAACTATTAGCCCTAAGGTCATTAATATTTAACTCCCGGAAAACCGCTTTATCATCTTAGAAATGCCAACATACCACCAGCTCAGTGTGACTTTTTGAGTACATGCTATTCGTACTTAACATGAGACTTACTGAGCCTTTTGTTGTGGAATATACATTTTGGAGAGCCTTTAATGAATAATGATAATTATCTTGATCTTGTTGAAGAATCATAGAATTGTACACTTAGTATCTGGTGCCAGGCTTTAACACAAAAGGCATCAGTGTGTGGAAAACAGAAAGAGACCCACCACTTACCAAACAATAATAAAGAAAAGTTAACAGAAATGTAATATAATACATCAAAGGAACACTTGAGGCAATTAAGTAAGTAACACAGCCATAGCTATTTATAAGGATTTACTTTGTAAAGCTGTGACTACGTTTACAAAGAATGTAAAATATGAATTAATAAGTCTTATGGTAAATTAACATGTATAGACATTAGTATAGTGAAGATAACAAGCAGCAACAATGCAAAATGAATTATGTGTAAGGAACAGAGATGATCAGCTAGTGTCTAGTTAGGGTTGCATTTGTCTATAAGAGCTGTAAGAGTAAGAAAGTTATAAGCCAATGACAATTTCAGCAAGGATGACTTCTCACTTTGGACTGAGAGAAAGTGTGTCCAAGTGTGTCCAAAATTGATTTCTTGTTCCATTTGGTTGGATCAACATCAAATTTGAATTCAGCCCTGTATGACAAATGAAGTTGCAAATGAAGTGTGCACCGGTAGAGATGTACAGTATATGAGATGTATACAAGCATTTAGCAAGCTAAAAAAAAAATGCATAAATATTATTTCATACATCCACTACCATCTAATTGGTAATTTTTTACCACTGTTCTTTTATGAGTATTACTCTAAGCATTTTATAAGAAGTAAGAGGGGCATTAGGCTACCTTGACTGTGTTTGCAATAAGCATATGGTGTATGCGCGGTGTAAGTGTCATATGTATCCACAGGCTTCCATTCATCCAACAGAGACAGTTTGCCAGTGTGCCTCAATAAAACTGCCACAAAAACCAATGTGTGAACCCACCCCTAAGTGGTAGGTCTTGCGTCTACTTCTAGAGGTCAGGGGAACCAAATTAAAATAACATCAGAGTTTAGTGGAACTCTGGCTGGGAAGACACTGGTGTAATATAATAGCAATTTAATTATCTGCTAGGTGAATAAAAAGAATGTTCATTTTGAATATCTGAGAATCATTATTTGCCCTACCTCTGTTTTGTCATATACTGTATGCCACGGAAATGCGTTGTCACAGCAAATGTCACTCTAGTGACATCTAGACAGTGTGTGACTCAGTCTTGCAAGAGAATAAGCAAAACGATGTCATTCAAACAGGCTTGCACAGTACCGTTGTGGGAATGTCTTGCTGGCTGGTCTAGAGCCAAAGATGTACAGAAAATCATTTATCTTTTTCAGTTTATTGAGCAGCTTCAATGTGGTGCTCTTCTATATGGTTTTATTTCCTTCACCATGACAAAGGAAGGTCTACATTATGTCGATCTACTGTAATTCTTCCCTTTATGCTGGGCTCTCTTCATACAAAGAGCAGCATTAACAATAGTCAGCAATAGCCTCCGTGTTTACTTTGATCTGTAAGTAAATCCATTGTAGATGGCCAGTAGTGATGTCATCCCAACAAACACATAAAACATTTCTCAGCATTGTTCCCACAGTAGAAACATTCACTCACTATAGTTACAAAGGACGGCAATTTATTTCATTACTAATACGTTCAATAAAGAGGGAATTGTTTTCTCATCTCCCCTAATAATAATGGAAATACAACCGTTACAGAGTGAAGTGGTTGATCTTCACCTGGTTTCAGGAATGTCTTCCTTGAAATTACTTCTTTATAAGTTTGTGAAGGTTAAGTGGTTTCCATTCTTTAAGTGATGTGGTTACATGTATTTACAACCCTGACGATAGCTGGTTCAACTACAAAGTTACCTGCCTTTCAAAGAATATTTATGCTGGAGCTAGTACAAGGCTCTGGAGTCCCACAGTGCAGAGACAGCGGTTGGAAGGATGTAGCTAGTTGCATCAGTATACACCATTTTTTTTTTTTTTTCTTTTAGTTTCAAATAGAATGTCTTGAAGATTAAATTTTCTTTTATTTAATTAGGTGCAGGTCTGTAGAAAAACAATTATGGGAGTCACTTATTAAGACCAGCAATTTGTACGTTGGTCTTAATACCCCTGCGCTGGCGGTGGTGCACCTAAGTTGCCACGCCCCCTTTTCCATCACCTCGGAAAAGTGGCACGAGCAGGGAAAAGGCATAGATTTTACTGTAAAACCCCTTTGTGACCAAATCTGTGCCTATAATACACCAAAAAGTGGCATATATTTCTTCATAAATGACCCCCTATGTGTTCATTATTTTCTAAGTGGCATGAAAAAAAATGTTTTATTATTTTTAAAAACTTCCCTGGGTGGTGGCTGTATTGGATGAACTGTCCTCCTCAATTGTCTGTATAGACAGTACAACTGAGAATGTCTGTTCATGTGCACTTTATGGCATCTGCATTTGAAGGGGTTATCCAACATTATATCAGACTTCCCAGAGTGGCCCCGGCAGACGTGATTTTAAATGCTCTTGAAAATGTATTTGCACATAATAATATGTCCCATAGAAAAGGACGCGTTTCGGCTCATTTGCCTTTTTCAACAGGTAGATGTACATAGCTAGTAGCTCGTATATATATACACACATCAATGAGTAAGGAAAGGGACCTCCCTGTGATGTCAACGCCCAAAAAGGGGCGGTACATGCAGGTTAACATAGTAACAAAATAGACAATCAAAAAAGGCGGAACAAATATCAAAACATAATTATTTGCTAAATACCAGTGCAGCTGAGATATTCCTTCATTATGTAGTCGATGTCTAGAAAATAATAACAATATAGAAAAATTATAATACAGAAAAAGAAATTTTATGAAAATTTTTGAAATTTATATTGGATGATAGTTAGAAGGCACTGATTAAGTTCAAATATGCATAATTTCGTAGTCTCTATTAAGACCCCTTGGATGCAGGGTGTCAAGGGTGTGAATCCAATAGGCCTCGCGGCGCAAAAGAAGTTTTTTGATGTCACCACCCCGCCTAGGTCTAGTGATCTGCTCTATGACTTGAAATTTTAGTTGTGCTATTGTATGATGATGTTTTTCAAAATGAGAAGGAACAGGTAAAAGAAGATTCTTGGTCCTAATAGTAGATTTATGTTTTCCAATGCGATCTTTTACGCTCTGTATTGTTTCTCCAATATATAGCAGCCCACAAGGACACTTCAATAAGTATATAACATTGGCTGATTCACATGTGAAAAAGCCATTAACTGGGTATGTCTGTCCAGTATGTGGGTGGCAGATATTGGGCTCTTTGATTACGTTTGAGCACTGGAAACAATGCAGACACGGAAAAGTGCCCTTCCGCTGTGTAGCCAGTACTCCCTGTTTGTGGGCTGCTATATATTGGAGAAACAATACAGAGCGTAAAAGATCGCATTGGAAAACATAAATCTACCATTAGGACCAAGAATCTTCTTTTACCTGTTCCTTCTCATTTTGAAAAACATCATCATACAATAGCACAACTAAAATTTCAAGTCATAGAGCAGATCACTAGACCTAGGCGGGGTGGTGACATCAAAAAACTTCTTTTGCGCCGCGAGGCCTATTGGATTCACACCCTTGACACCCTGCATCCAAGGGGTCTTAATAGAGACTACGAAATTATGCATATTTGAACTTAATCAGTGCCTTCTAACTATCATCCAATATAAATTTCAAAAATTTTCATAAAATTTCTTTTTCTGTATTATAATTTTTCTATATTGTTATTATTTTCTAGACATCGACTACATAATGAAGGAATATCTCAGCTGCACTGGTATTTAGCAAATAATTATGTGTTTTGATATTTGTTCCGCCTTTTTTGATTGTCTATTTTGTTACTATGTTAACCTGCATGTACCGCCCCTTTTTGGGCGTTGACATCACAGGGAGGTCCCTTTCCTTACTCATTGATGTGTGTATATATATACGAGCTACTAGCTATGTACATCTACCTGTTGAAAAAGGCAAATGAGCCGAAACGCGTCCTTTTCTATGGGACATATTATTATGTGCAAATAAATTTTCAAGAGCATTGAAAGTCACGTCTGCCGGGATCTTTCTTCAACTACACGTGGAATCAACCCTATCCCTGAGCGGCGTGCATTGTAGCGTGTGCCGGCCGACTTCTCTCTACACTCGTCCATAGGAACGTGCACCGCTCTCAACAGATGGTCTTCCGACGCTTCAACATTGAGTTTTGCAGACATCGATGCTGAAAGGATACTCTCCCAAGTGACATCCACTTCTGAATTCCTGAATATTCCCACTAGCGAATTTCAAAAACGGCACTGGGAACGTGAATGCCGGAGACTTATTTCATATGAGCTACATGCAACGACTCTGGCAGAGTATTTTAAGGTCAAAAGGATCCCCAGAGGTTTAAGGGTCCATCTACGTCCCACTTTCTTCTCCAACGATCCTGAATATACCAGTGACTTTGAGAAAACTATCAATAAATGTTCTTATGACCTTATTCTGCTGACAATCAGACGTCTACATACGGCGATTAACGAACTACAGACACAGAATACAGCCACCGAACAACAGCTGAGAGACTCCTTACCGTCAGAAGAATTCGGCAAACTGAAGGAGACCGTGGAAAATTACATCGCTAAATATCGGAAGGAAACTGAGATAAAGAAAAGGTCCAAGTTCTTGCGAAGATAACGAAGACTATCATCTGAATCGTGTCTACAAATGGCAAGACCCGTCGTGGTACCAGAAACCAGGTTACAGACGTCCTCCAAGGCCCGGATCTTTTACCTCCAGCTCCGGAAGCGAGTCCATGGATTCCCGGTCTGCCCCGTCTTCTTCTTTTTCTCAGAGAGGTCAGCGTCCACGCGGAGGAGGAGGCGCACGGGACGCAAGCACCGCAGCCGCCGCGCCGATGTCGGGACCGAGTCAGGCTGTTCAAACCCGCTCGCAGGTAAGAACCAGTCGCTCCTGATTAATCTCTCTTCACAGATATTGAGTCCCATTCAGATGTCGGCCCTCCAGAAAGGACTGTCATTTAGCCCTTCAACTTATTTTGACACTTTTCAGTTTGATATTGATTTAAATCATTTTTTCCGTAAACTTCGAGTGAAAGCTCATTTTTTGGATCATGGTGGTGGCTGTATTGGATGAACTGTCCTCCTCAATTGTCTGTATAGACAGTACAACTGAGAATGTCTGTTCATGTGCACTTTATGGCATCTGCATTTGAAGGGGTTATCCAGCATAAAACCTTAATTGACCCCCCAGGTCGCCCCATTGTGGCCTCCGTGGGATCCATTTTGTCTCCATTGGCAATAGTGCTCGAGAAGATCCTTACACCATTAATAAAAAATATTCCATCTTATTTGGCAGATACACAAGATTTTTTAGGCACTATTGCACAATTGGGCCCAGTTCCACCAGAAAGTCTGCTGGTGACAATTGACGTGGTCAGCCTGTATACCTCCATAGAACACAATGGAGGTATACAGGCTGTGAAGTCATTCTTGGAAAAAAGTAATTATTCCATTTTAGAACGTGAATTCTTTGTACAACTGCTTCACCTGGTACTGTATGAGAACTATTTCATGTTTGAAGACTCTTACTATTTGCAGAAGCGGGGGACCGCGATGGGGTCGAATGTGGCCCCGCCCTATGCAAATGCATATATGTCAAGCTTTGAAGATGACTTTGTATACAACAGTGATTGGTATCACAACCACATCTTATTGTGGAAAAGATTTATCGACGACATTTTTTGCATATGGGCGGGGCCACATGAGACCCTCATGTCTTTCGTTACACATCTGAACCATGCACGCACTGGTCTACAGTTCACAGTCACAAGTGATAATTACACGGTTAGCTTCCTGGACACAAGGGTAATCAAAGATTCAAATGGTAACCTTTCCATTGATTTATTCCGTAAGGAGACAGATAGGAATAGTATCCTCCACTATACCAGTGCCCACCCACCGTCTCTAAAACGATCTATCCCTAAGTCCCAATACCAGAGAGTTAGACGGATTGTGTCTAATCCTTCAATACGGGAATGTAGAATACAGGAGATGACCAAGAGATTTGAGGAAAGAGGGTATCCATCATCTATCCTAACAAAAACCCTTCAGGAATTAAAAACCCCTTGTAGCCCTGATAAAGAAAAAGAACACGATAAAGGCTCACGAGTGGCGTTGGTTCACAAGTACCATCCATTTAATTCCAAACTAGATAATATTGTAAAGAAACATTGGTATTTGTTAGGAAAAGCATATCCCCAGATTGAAGAATTCCAGAATCCACCCCTTATTTGTAACAAGAAAAATCAAAGTTATAGAGACAAGCTAGTACGGGCGGATATTGGAAGTAATCGTGGCACCCTCAAACAGGGAGTACTGGCTACACAGCGGAAGGGCACTTTTCCGTGTCTGCATTGTTTCCAGTGCTCAAACGTAATCAAAGGGCCCAATATCTACCACCCACATACTGGACAGACATACCCAGTTAATGGCTTTTTCACATGTGAATCAGCCAATGTTATATACTTATTGAAGTGTCCTTGTGGGCTGCTATATATTGGAGAAACAATACAGAGCGTAAAAGATCGCATTGGAAAACATAAATCTACCATTAGGACCAAGAATCTTCTTTTACCTGTTCCTTCTCATTTTGAAAAACATCATCGTACAATAGCACAACTAAAATTTCAAGTCATAGAGCAGATCACTAGACCTAGGCGGGGTGGTGACATCAAAAAACTTATTTTGCGCCGCGAGGCCTATTGGATTCACACCCTTAACACCCTGCATCCAAGGGGTCTTAATAGAGACTACAAAATTATGCATATTTGAACTTAATCAGTGCCTTCTAACTATCATCCAATATAAATTTCAAAAATTTTCATAAAATTTCTTTTTCTGTATTATAATTTTTCTATATTGTTATTATTTTCTAGACATCGACTACATAATAAAGGAATATCTCAGCTGCACTGGTATTTAGCAAATAATTATGTGTTTTGATATTTGTTCCGCCTTTTTTGATTGTCTATTTTGTTACTATGTTAACCTGCATGTACCGCCCCTTTTTGGGCGTTGACATCACAGGGAGGTCCCTTTCCTTACTCATTGATATGTGTATATATATACGAGCTACTAGCTATGTACATCTACCTGTTGAAAAAGGCAAATGAGCCGAAACGCTGTCCTTTTCTATGGGACATATTATTATGTGCAAATAAATTTTCAAGAGCATTGAAAGTCACGTCTGCCGGGATCTTTCTTCAACTACACGTGGAATCAACCCTATCCCTGAGCGGCGTGCATTGTAGCGTGTGCCGGCCGACTTCTCTCTACACTCTTCCCAGAGTGGCCAACCGGCTGCTGGGTCTAGTCCCACTGCTTGGTTTGGTATCTATCTAAGCATCTCCTTAGTGCGCTGATATCAAAATCCTGTTCGTGTGGGAGGAGTTTGCACATGACCACTGCAGCCAATCTCTGGCTTTATCGGTGACCTGCTCCTCTTGTGTCACAACAAATGGTCACATAATGCAAGGGGAACAGGTCACGCTGAGGCCAGCGATTGGCTGCAGTGGTCACGTGTCCCCCCATCAGGATGTTGATATCATAGCATCACGGAGATGAAGAGCCAGCCAGGCAGTGATAGAGGCTGAATGCTGCGGCAGTGACCAACTAAGTATGATCTCCAACACTGGTCTACCACTATGTGAGGTCTGATATAATGTTAGATAACCCCTTTAATTATTATTATTATTATTTTTTTAACGAACACACCTTAATAGCTTGTCCTTAGGATAGGTCAATATCTGATCAGTTATGGTCTGACACCTGGGACCCCTCACCACTCGACAGAATGAAGGAGTCTTGGTGCTGTATTAAGTGCCACAGCCTCTTATATGATTTAGTGGCTCATCAGCAGATGTGGCCATGCCTGGTACTAGGACACAGCTATAATTTTTCTTCGACTGGTAGATTGGTTTCCCACAATTCACACATTGTTGGCCTAAGGTAAGGACACACCAGCTATATGAAGTTATAGAAAATCATGAATACAGTGATAGTCTCCAAATATAGAGTACAGTCCACTCAGTGGCGTAACTACCGGGGAAGCGGCTGCTTCGGGGCCCGGCGCCCAGGCACATAATGCGTGTGTGACAGTTTATTTTCAAGTTAGTTAAATATGATCGATTCTTGTCTTAATGTTCATTTTTTTTAAATACCCGACTGTTACGGCCATGGGGGGAGCGGGAGGCACTTGATACTGGCACATGGGGAGGGGGGTTGGCACCTGATACTGGCACATGGGGGGAGGAGAGGCAATTGATACTGCCACTTTTTTGGGGGGGAGATGGCACTATGATACTGGGACATGGGGGACGAAGAGAGAGGCACTTGATACTGGCACATGGGGGGTTTGGCACTATGATACTGGCACATGGGGGGTGGGAAGGAGAGAGGCACTTGATACTGTCACATTGCTGGGGAGATGGCACTATGATACTGGGACATGTGGGGGGGGAGAGAGGCACTTGATACTGGCACATGATTGGGGGGGCATCTATGGGGACACTTACTGGCACATTATTGGAGGGCATTATGGGGGACACTAGGCCGGCAGCCTATCAGAGGCCGGACACTGAGGGGCATCTACTGGGGCACTATATATGGGGCATTTTATACTGGTACATTATGGGGGGAACTAGCAGGAAGGGGGGAGAGGAGCACTATGGGGGAATTTACTGGGGGCACTATATAGGGGTATTTTATACTGGCACATTATGGGGGCACTATGGGGACATTAGCTCAACTGAGGTCATTACAAAGGGGTATTTTTGCACTGTCACATTATAAGGAGAATTATTACTACGGGGGGGCATTATGGTGGGCTTTATTACTCCCCCTTGGTATGAGCCCCCTAGTAGCAGCACCAGCCTCTCCCGGCTCTGCTATCCCTCTGCCCCTTCTCCAAATCCTTATTATGAAATCTTTCTCATTAGGATAAAGCACAACATCATCTCCACCGAGCCCCCCAGCCAAAGTGTTGAAGTGGCGTCTGAGATCCCCAAGGGCCAAACCAAGTAATTGTAAGTTTTCATATGAAATATGTTTATGTTATATGTAGCCTACACTGTGCCACACAATATACAGTATACCTCTACACTGTGCCAAAGGAGTGGGGTTTACACAGGAGGAGGGAGGTGCGAAGCGCGCTGGAGGGGCCCTTACAAATATTTGCTGTGGGGCCCAGTCACTTCTAGTTACGCCCCTGAGTCCACTCCCATACATCCCACCATTTGAAAACCAACCAGCAAGTCATTTTAATCCACAATAAAAATGCCCCAAAACTTGGGGACACTTTCAAAGTTTTCCCAATTTTTCTGACTGACTGACCTTCATTTCTTAAAGTTATGATGGCCATTCGTTTTTCTTTACTTAGCTGATTTTTTCTTGCCATAATACAAATTCTAACAGTCTATTCAGTAGGACTATCAGCTGTGTATCCACCTGACTTCTCCACAATGCAACTGATGGTCCCAACCCCATTTATAAGGCAAGAAATCCCACTTATTAAACCTGACAGGGCACACCTGTGAAGTGTGCCCTGTCCTCCAAACTTTACTAACTTATACACAAGTAGTGCATATGACTGCTTTATCAAACCAAACCAAAGTGAATATAGACCCCTGGCCAAATCCCAAAGTGTGCTCAGATGCAAACTCCAGAGTAAATACAGACCTCAAACCTGAAAATAAGTACAATCATTGAAATGAATACAGACCCCAGACCAGGCCATAGTCCAGGTTCAACAACCCATTTATTTCTGAAAAAATGAAACAAAAATCATGGATTACCCAATTTTTTTTGCAAACACCTGACCTGTTTTAAAGACCTCGACCCCACATCACACCATCAGTGTAATGCCCTTGAATCGCAAAGATCCCAAAATTAAAAATGCTATCCATTATTTTATTTTTTAAACTGACAGCACCATGTAAAATAAAACCCTTTAATTAAAACCTCTTGCATCGGCCGGGTTTGTTGTGGCCCCAACGCTGTTGAGATGTCACAACATGTTGATGCTCTCCTGAAGGGATGGTAAGGCGTGCTGCATCCCAAAGGGAAATAAGTGCAGAAAGTCAGGGTTTGCTATAAACCAGTGTGCTTTTTTACCAGAAGACCTTAAGTGCAAAACATTACAGGCAAATCCTTGAACTGGCTTCTCCAGAATCTTCCCTGGTAGAAGTTTTCGGGCTGGAGAAATGCCTAAGTTAGATGTCCCTTTCTCTCAGAAGGATGGCTCCGTGTTGGAAGGCTGGTGGCCCTGGGTATGTGGTAGTGTATCCCCATCTCAGTGTCTTCTTCTGTTCACTCATTTACTCACGTAGTCTGGCAGAGTATCTCCTACTAAGCACTGGTCCCTACCTGCAAATAATTATGGGCTCTTACTGCTCTCGTTATATATAGTTTCTAGCTGAACTAGAACCTTCTAGTGGAGGGGTGGAGTGGAGAAGCACAACCTAAACAGAAACATTATTACAATTTCTATCTATCAGTGACTTGTATATAGCTTCAATGCAAGTCTATGCGAATGAATAAGCAGTTGTTCCAGACATAAACAACAGAGCTAAACCAGACAGTCAGAAGGTAACTGTGTCTGGTTTTTTTCCCCTCTAAAACTTTGCATGGGTAGAGTCATAAAGTCTCTCAATATTAGTTGGCTGTGCATTAACCCTTTTCACAGTGCAGTGCAGTTATAGTGTAATAACAGGAACAGGATATATTACAATAAACATATAAATGCAGTGCACATATCAGCATAAATCACAGTGCAGATTAAACCTTTAAAGTTCAATAAAGTAGGAAGTTGATGGCTTTGTACAGTATGCCCATAGTCCAAAGTACTGTTGCACTTGACAATATATATATCTATATATATATATAGAGAGAGAGAGAGAGAGAGATATTCACGCTGAATAAGAGTAGATACAGTCCAGATCAAAAGTTTAAGACCACTTGAAAAATGGCAAAAAATCATATTTAGCAAATGTTTTTCTCGCTCTCATTTCTTCTTGTTGCATGTTGAAGCTCTACTTGGAACCTTGTTAAGATCCAGCCATGCAAAATATGATTGTTTGCAATTTTTCAAGTGGTCTTAAACTTTTGATCAGGACTGTACTAAGAATTGCACTAAATATAAAGGACAAGAGAAGAGGTACTGTGCAGCGTCCATATATACAGAATAAGGGCAGATACTGAGGATTACACCTAGTATACAGGACAAGAAAAGTGGTACTATGCAGTGTCCATATTTACAGAAAAAGAGTAGATACTAAGAATTCCATCCAGTATATTTATTTATTTTATGCATTTATACTATATTTCACAGCGATTTACAGACATTAGCATCACACTGTCCCCAATGGGGCTCACAATTTAAGTTCCCTACCAGTATGTCTTTGGAAACCAGAGTACCTAGAGGAAACCAACGCAACATATAAACTCCATGCAGATCATACCGTGATATGTCATTATGGACTCCTTGGGCCCCCTCCCGATTACCTTTCTATGTATTTACCCAAATGCCACTGTTACCATGGCTACTACTGTCCCTACTGCTATCACCAGGGCTACAAGTACCTCTGCTACTACCACCACTACCAACACAGCTAGGCATTGGGTCCCCTGCCTCCACCTGGATCTCCTCCTTATGGCAGTCCAAACGTGGACAACATAAAGACTATCTTGAGTATCTTACCAAGCACATGGGGTTTCGTTGCCTCTTGTTAGGGAAAACGCACCTCCCCAGGAGGAGGCAGTGTAAACAATAATAATCATAATAATCTGGTGCTTAATGGAAGCAAGGGAGAATTGTGGTCTGCTTATGCTACAACTTGCCGGACGTGTGGTAACAAGTGTGCTGCTATTGCCTTTTGCAGTACTAAAGTCAATCTCATTCTCATTCACGGATGATGAGTCATGGGTCTTTTGTCTTTCACTTTGTCATTTACCAGAGATTTTATTATGGGGCCTATTTGAACAATGGCAAGTGTTACATTTACATTGGCATATTGACACACTAAAATTCACTGAATTAAACTGGTTCCCATATTGATGCACTAAAATATTCTGAATAAAACTGGTATATTGACACACTAAAGTGCACTGAATTCAACTGTTTGGTACATTGTTGCACTAAAATGCTCTGAATTAAACTGGTATTTGACACAAAATATGCACTGAACTTACACTGGAATATTGACACTCTATGTGCAGAACTGTGCAGTTATAAACAGTAGAAAAACTGCAACAGGTTTAGTTTTTTTGGGTAATTAACAGAGATGTCCCTTTCTACGAACACACTGGTATTGACACACTTAAAAGCCCTGAACTGCACAGTTATAAATAGTAGCAAAATTGAAACTGTTTTTTGGAAAGAAAAAGGCACAATTTTGAAGTACTGTATATGCTGCTGGATGTGCCAGTAATATGCCTTTAAAACAGTTGAACTATAGAAGCTTGAGGTTTTAGAAAGGGGGGGGGGGGGGGGGGGATGGCTGCTTATGCAGAAAAAAAAAAGATCTTTGCACAAGTACTGAAGGATTTTTGTGCCTGCAGTACATGATATGAACAACTTTCCAGCAGCTACCCTCACTGTAAGGCCTCATGCACACAGACGTTTTTTTTTGCGGTCCGCAAAAACGGTTTCTGTTGTTCCGCGATCCGTGGCCGTTTTTTCTTCCGTGGGTCTTCCTTGATTTTTGGATGATCCACGGACATGAAAAATGAAAAACAAATCTAAGTCAAGTTTGCCTTTGAAATGATAGGAAAAAACAGACACGGATCACGGACGCGGATGAAAATCTTGTGTGCATCCGTGATTTTTCACAGACCCATTGACTTGAATGGGTCCGTGAACCGTTGTCCGTGAAAAAAATAGGACAGGTTTTTTTGTGAAACTTGTGACAAATCTAATTGGTTTGGAATCAATTTGCTCATCTCTAAAAGTGAGTTTGTCTGCTTTGTAGGGCTAGAGATCAGGTGATTGTAATGGCATCTTTCATTTAGCGATTTGTTGCTTCAATCTGGAGAAAAACTACTTTTAATCAATATGCCAATAAGCAGTTATGAACACTAAGAATTAAGCTACCGTACATATCGCTGAGTCAAAGGCTGCTTTTTTATTAAGCTGAGCTAGCTCCACAAAGCAGTGTGCCTGGTTTAACAGTGAATTTCTGGGTGACAATTAAACTTTATATCATATGTAATTTTGCAATAACACATTCTCTACTACATGGCTCCCAAGTTTTCCATTGCTTGGTGCATAAACTACATACAGTAGTTAACAGTAGTGATGGACGAACATCGGCCCGCAACGATTCGCGAACGCGATCAAATGTTTGCAAACCGAAAGTTTGCGGAGGGCCCCATTCACTTTAATGGCAGGCGAACCTAAAAAACCTTCAGGTCATATTTGCAGCCACCAAATACTTACTAGAAGTGCACAAATAGTCCCACAACATGGGCAGTGAGATACTAGAGGGGGATCAATGACAAAAATTCCCACGGAAAATATGTAATTTAATCAGGGGCCAATTGTATGCGTCTTAAAAGAAAATTCTCAAAAATGTGCCCTGCTGGAGCCCAGAAAAGTTTTATTATAGGCCACAAGAGTACAGGCCCTAAAAATTAGGCATTCACCTGACATAAAAGAAATTGTGATTATATGGCTCGAAGTACATTATGCAGTCACTGACTAAAAATTTTACTGTAGCCCACTGGAGTACAGGCCCCAAACATTAGGCAATCACCATACAGAAAAGATCAAGTGATTATGTGGCTGGAGGTATATTAGACGGTCATTAGATATTAATTTTACTGCAGGCCAGTACAAATACATGTCAAATACATATGTTTAAAAGAACTAAAAATATAAAATTGGTTTAAAACCATGGGTAACGAAATCCCTCCTCTTGAATAAACCCCAACTGATAATAGGTGAAATTCAATAACACGCGGTCATCACAGGTTTTGAATTCCTCCGAGGCCCCAACAATTAGGCATTCACCGTACAGAAAAGATCAAATGATTATGTGGCTGGAGGTATATTAGATGGTCATTGGATATCAATTTTACTGCAGGCCAGTGGAGTACAGGGCCCAAACATTAGGCAATCACAGAAAACAGAAAATATCAAGTGATTATGTGGCTGGAGGCACATTAGGCGGTCACCGTATAGCAATTTTACTGTTAGCCAGTTAGATTATATGACCCAAAAGTGATGCATTCATCGTACAGAAAAGATCAAGTGATTATGTAGCTGGAGGTATATTAGACGGTCATTGGATAACAATTTTAATGCAGGCCAGTGGAGTATAGGCCCCAAACATTAGGCATTCACCGGACAGAAAAGATCAAGTGATTATGTGGCTGGAAGTATATTAGACGTTCATTAGATAACAATTTTACTGCAGGCCAGTGGAGTACAGGGCCCAAATATTGGGCTCATCGCCCAGGAGAATGTGGTCCTCGGTCTCCCCCCCCCCCATCCACGGACAACACCAGGGATCCCATAAAAGTTTCAAGCCTGCTCTTCTTGCTCCTCCACTTCCCCCCAGGGGCACCATCCTCCTCTGACTCCTCTTCAGACTCCTGCTGACTTGTCTCAGATGGAGTAGCCTACCCTGGGAATTCATTCAGCATTGCGACGGTGAAAAGAAACCAAGCTCCACAGAACCTGTCCTGCTGCAGAGTTTGTACAGGTAGTCGTTAACAGCACGTTTCTGCTGGAGCAGCCTATCAAGCATATACAAGGTGGAGTTCCAACGTGTCGGGCTGTCACAAATCAGACGTCTAACGGGCAGGTGGTGTTGCCACTGAACGTCAGCAAGGCGAGCCATGGCCGTGTAAGAATTAAAATGGGCAAAGATTTTCCTGGCCTGCCGCAAGACGTCCTGGCAACAAATCGCTGCACGACTATGTTCAGGACGCAAGCCATGCACGGCACATGTGTCATTTTGCCCTGTTCTCGCACGCCTTTTTACCAACTGTCAAATTTACGTTCGAACATTTGGGCCATGGAAGCCTGCCTATTGCCAGATGAACGCGACGACGGCATGGTGGAAGGTGGAGTGGAGGACAAATGGGAGGAGAGAGGAGAAGGAGAAGAGTCAGGACGTGGAGTGCCGGGAGAGTGGCTTTGTAGGGTTCTGACAGTGTTGCTTCCACTGGGCTCGGTGATGGGAGGCCAGGTGCCTTATTAAGGCGGTCGTCCCTAGGTGAGTGCTAGGCTTACTGCGACTTATGCGTTTACAGCACAGACTGCAGATGGCAACACTATTGTCAGCAGCTGACACGTTATAAAAAGCCCACACTGCGGAGTCATGTGCCGGCGTCCTGGGAGTGCCATGTGTAACCGTGGTGGATGGCTCGCTCCAGATACATTTCACACGTCATCATCGTAATCTTCATCACCACTGACATTTGAGATCTCGGAGTAGGCAACAACAGCAGGGACCTCCATCCTTGGGCTGATCTGGGTACTGTCATCAGACCGCTGGGTGGCAGCCGTTGCTACCTCCTCTTCCTGATCCGATGCCAAGAATGGCTGCGCATTGGTAAGGTCTGTAAATGGATGGGAAAATAATTCCTCTGACTCGAGTGGAGGGGCTATAGTGGTGGTGAGAGGTGGGCGTGAGAGTGAGGAGGGTGCAGATACAGAGGATGAGGAGGGTGCAGAAGCTGAAGGCGGAGTGAGCCACTCAACCAACTCGGGTGCGTACTTTGACGTAATCGCACACACCTTCTCCAACTTCCCACTTAGGCTCTGGCCTGGTGCACCTGCCCGACCCCTACCACCCCTGCGCAATGGCCTGCCTCTGCCTGTCATGTCACCCCTTGAAAAAGCTAAACGCGAAAAGTGCGTTGGGGAGCGGACCGGTGGTGTTCCTGTGTGGTATACTAAAGCTGGTTGGTCAGTATTTTCTATGTGCCTACTATAATTCTAGTCCCCATATTGCCTCAGTTAGCCTTTGTGGTGTGTATCTCCACCCCCAAATTTTGGTAACTGTTGTACAATATATTCATATGGGTTGTATTATGTAGTTTGGAGCCATAGTGGTTAGGTGTAATACACCTTTGTACTGATGACCAATCAAGATTATTGCACGTGCACTTTATTAATATATACCAGCAGTCCACCATCGGTCCTCTTGGTTTTTAATACGTTCATGTATTGTGACCTGTGTTAAATGTCTTTTTGTTACTTGTGTCTATCATGTCTTGTTGTGATTTTCTAATAAAATTATGTTATTTTTGGATTACCTCGGTACTATAAGTGTTTTTGTACTCTATTGACCTACTCCTTCTGGTCGGTTTTCATGCTATAATCAGGGGTGGGCCCTGAACTTGTTTTGGGCTATATACAGTGGGATGCGAAAGTTTGGGCAACCTTGTTAATCGTCATGATTTTCCTGTATAAATCGTTGGTTGTAACGATAAAAAATGTCAGTTAAATATATCATATAGGAGACACACACAGTGATATTTGAGAAGTGAAATTAAGTTTATTGGATTTACAGAAAGTGTGCTATAATTGTTTAAACAAAATTAGGCAGGTGCATAAATTTGGGCACTGTTGTCATTTTATTGATTCCAAAACCTTTAGAACTAATTATTGGAACTCAAATTGACGATTAAAAAGGTTGCCCAAACTTTCGCATCCCACTGTATAGGTTCCTCAATCGATATTGGGTGGAAGCCGGTATATCAATCCCCTCTATCAGTATTTTGTGGAAACAGGTATATAGAATCCCTTAATGAGTATTCGCTGAACGTTGGTAAATCAAACCCCTTTATCAATATTTGGTGGAAGCCGGTGTATCGCAGGCCTCAATCAATATTTAATGGAAGCCAGTATATCAATCCCTCAGAGGGAATTGTCCCACGGAGGTATCAGTAGGAACGAGTGTGATGTCACATGCTTTCCAGGTACACAACGGCTCCTGCGTGCGCGTCTGCCACCAGCTGGGGCGGCACGTGAAACAGCAGTTGAGCTGAAGATTAAAACAGCCCGCAACAAGCTCCCTGGCGCGTGCCCACACAGAAGAATATGGAATCACAACAAGAAATCGCTACACTGTAAGGTAGGAAGTGACATGATTGTACATGCATATTTAGAGGAGCTTGTGAGGGAGGTTATACACTGCCTCAATTAATAAGAGCCTGCGCGGATATACCATTAATATATACACTCACCTAAAGAATTATTAGGAACACCATACTAATATAGTGTTGGACCCCCTTTTGCCTCAGAACTGCCTTAATTCTACGTGGCATTGATTCAACAAGGTGCTGATAGCCTTCTTTAGAAATGTTGGCCCATATTGATAGGATAGCATCTTGCAGTTGATGGAGATTTGAGGGATGCACATCCAGGGCACGAAGCTCCTGTTCCACCACATCCCAAAGATGCTCTATTGAGTTGAGATCTGGTGACTGTGGGGGCCATTTTAGTACAGTGAACTTATTGTCATGTTCAAGAAACCAATTTGAAATGATTCGAGCTTTGTGACATGGTGCATTATCCTGCTGGAATTAGCCATCAGAGGATGGGTACATGGTGGTCATGAAGGGATGGACATGGTCAGAAACAATGCTCAGGTAGCCAGTGGCATTTAAACGATGGCCAATTGGCACTAAGGGGCCTAAAGTGTGCCCAGAAAACATCCCCCACAACCACTACACCACCACCACCAGCCTGCACAGTGGTAACAAGGCATGATGGATACATGTTCTCATTCTGTTTACGCCAAATTCGGACTCTACCATTTAAAGGTCTCAACAGAAATTGAGACTCATCAAACCAGGCAACATTTTTCCAGTCTTTAACAGTCCAATTTTGGTGAGCTCGTGCAAATTGTAGCCTCTTTTTCCTATTTGTAGTGGAGATGAGTGGTACCCAGTGGGGTCTTCTGCTGTTGTAGCCCACCTTTCTTTCCCATTCTGACATTCAGTTTGGAGTTCAGGAGATTGTCTTGACCAGGACCACAACCCTACATGCATTGAAGCAACTGCCATGTGATTGGTTGACTAGATAATCGCATTAATGAGAAATAGAACAGGTGTTCCTAATAATTCTTTAGGTGAGTATGGATATATATATATATATATATATATATATATATATCTACAATTAGTTATTCCAATAGCGTTTGTCCCTCTATCTAGCTGCAGTATCGCAGCAGAACCGCACACAACTGCAGCACAATACAAATGCACCATAATATATTTTCTATGTTAGAAAGTTATTATAAGTATATTACGCCCCTCAGTATATCACACTTATCAATAGCACACCTATACCAGTCCTTAAAAGGACTTTTGTGGCCCTATTAGCTAGCGTTTGGTGTCCTTAACAGTCTGTCCCTGCTCCACACAGCAACTTCTCCCTACACTGGCAAAAAACAGAATGTTAAATGACTGCCATATCGGGTTTATTTATAGGGTAGGGGGTATGTCCATGTGCTGAAATATCTCAATTGGCTGTCCTGCCCCACCTGATGGATGTGTCATGGATCAAAGTTCGGCACTATGCAAAAAAAAAAAAAGGGCGCATGCGAATATCGCCGTTTGTTCGCTGAATCGCGAACGAGCAAAGTTTGCCGTAAAACGACCGCCGGGCGAACCGCAAGGCCATCTCTAGTTAACAGTTATCTTTGTGTAGAACTTCTACATGCAGAGACATGCAAATGGGCAACAGAACATGCTTTCTGTCTTGTCTCTACCAGCTTAATAAGAAACCCCTAGGCATGAAGTAAGAGCACAGCTGTCGATACCATTACTCAATTCAATGGAATTTTCATTAAACTCACGTATTCTAGTTTACACCAATAATCAGCGCTATGAAGTGATTCTTACAGGAAGTCATATAAACACACATAACATAAAGATACATATAAGTGACAGTAATGCATGCATAAACTCTTGGAGAACAACTGGAAAAAAACAAGTTGTTTGATCCTTGTCGGAATCAACAGGCAAAGCCCAAAGCTTTGTCAGAGCTGAGCTGCATCAGTTTTCAACTGATATTATATAACTTTGGCCTTAAAAAAGATCAACATTAAACACTTTTTAAAGAATCTAAATAATATGAATAACATTTGTATGCTGATTTATTTCTGTGTACCGCTTTATTGAGCTCAAAACAGCAAATGTTTGTAGAATGCCTCCTATGGAGAATCACATTGTGTTACTACATATGAAAAAATATGATTATTGATATTTCCATGTAACTTCCTGCTTCTACATAGTGGTGATACTTCAGTCACTAAGGTCTTAAATTGTCAGTGTGATTGCATATTTTACTACATAACTGACTGACCCAATCTACAAAGATTTAATTATTGTTTTCACAATCTGTGGCTGTTGCTGGATGATAAATTTGGTGCATTTTTAGACTGTCTGGTTAAAGTTTACACCGCCTATTAGGTGGTACACTTTGCACCAGAATTTTGTGCCAACATTTTGGCACACATTATTGCATCTTAAAGGGGTTATCCCATGACCAATGTGAAAAATGAAGTTGAGACATCATATAGTACATGGCAATCTCTTTCTAAGATAGCTAGGCCAGCCCTGTATCTCACATGGATCCAGCTCTGCTATATTTACAGTCAGGTCCATAAATATTGGGACATCAACACAATTCTAAAATTTTTGGCTCTATACACCACCACAATGGATTTGAAATAAAACAAACAAGATGTGCTTTAACTGCAGACGGTTAACTTTAATTTGAGGGTATTTACATCCAAATCAGGTGAACGATGTAGGAATTACAACAGTTTGCATATGTGCCTCCCACTTGTTAAGGGACCAAAAGTAATGGGACAGAATAATAATCATAAATAAAACTTTCACTTTTTAATACTTGGTTGAAAATCTATTGCAGTCAATTACAGCCTGAAGTCTGTAACGCATAGACATTACCAGACGCTGGGTTTCATCCCTGGTGAGGCTCTGTCAGGCCTCTACTGCAACTGTCTTCAGGGCCGTCTTTACCAAGGGGCAAAAGGGGCAGCTGCCCCGGGCCCAGTTGCTCCTGGGGGGCCCAAGGCAGCTGCCTCTTGAGCCCTGCTAGCTACTGCCCCGGGTGTCAAGCTGTCTGTGTACTTTAACGTTGTGATCTAGGACCTTAGATGACATCATCACCATGTGACCAGTAACCTAGCAATTACTGGTCACATGGCTATGAGGTCATCACAGGTCCTAGCAGGAGTGTTGCAGAGGTTAACTGTGGAGCTTTTTTTGTGTGAAGATTACATCAGAAAAAGGTGACAGGGGCTGTTATGTTAATATACTGTAAACTACTGTATATTGGGGTGCTGTATATTGTGTGGGGGTCTGTATACTGTGGGGGGCTGTATATTGTGTGGGACTGTATACTGTGTGGTGGGCTGTATACTGTGTGGGGCTGTATACTGTGGGGGGCCTGTATACTGTGGGGGCTGTATACTGTGTGGTGGGCTGTATACTGTGTGGTGGGCTTTATACTGTGTGGGGGCCTGTATACTGTGGGGGGCCTTATACTGTGTGGTGGGCTGTATACTGTGTGGTGGGCTGTATACTGTGTGGGGGGCTGTATACTGTGTGGGGGCCTGTATACTGTGTGGGGGCCTGTATACTGTGGGGGGGACTTATACTGTGTGGTGGGCTGTATACTGTGTGGTGGGCTGTATACTGTGTGGGGGGGCTGTATACTTTTGGTTGGGCAGGGGCTGTATATTGTGTGGGGGACTGTATACTGTGGGGGGCTGTATACTGTGTGGGGGCCGGTATACTGTGTGGGGGGTTGTATACTGTGGGGGGCCTGTATAGTGTGGGGGGCCTGTATAGTGTGGGGGGCTGTATATTGTGGAGTTCTATACTGCTGTACTGTATACTGTGGGGGTCTGTATACTGTGGGTGCGGTATAGTGTGGAGTGCTATACTGCTGTACTGTATAGTGTGGGGGGCTGTATCGTGTATAGTTAGGGGTGCTGTATACAGTGAGGTGTTGTATACTGTGGGGTGCTGTATACTGTGGGCTGCTATACTGCTCTACTATATACTGTGGGGTACTGTATAGTGTGGGGTGCTATACTGCATACTGTGTGGTGCTGTACACTATAGGGTGCTATACTGCATACTGTGGGTTGCTGTATACTATAGGGTGCTATACTGCATACTGTGGGGTGCTGGGGTGCACTGTAACACTAGGGTGAGCCGAGCCCTGGTCTCCTTCCTGCAGAGCGGTGCCGCCCACTTCCAGCCTGAGCCCAGCTGCCCAGAACACTGATCCTGAGCCGCTGCAGTCTTCAGAACTGGAAGTATTTACAGTCATTCACTGTACTCTACCAGATGTGTGGATTGTTTGTGTGTTGTGGTGGAGGGCGTGATTGCCTGCTAAGGTGTGGGAAGGCGGGATCCAGGGGGCCCAAGTAAATTTTTGCCCAGGGTCCAATCAATATTAAAGACGGCCCTGACTGTCTTCAGTTCCTGCTTGTTCTTGGGGCATTTTACCTTCAGTTTTGTCTTCAGCAAGTGAAATGCATGCTCAATCGGATTCAGGTCAGGCGATTGACTTGGCCATTGCATAACATTACACTTCTTTCCCTTAAAAACTCTTTGGTTGCTTTTGCAGTATGCTTTGGGTCATTCTCCATCTGCACTGTTAAGCGCTATCCAATGAGTTCTGAAGCATTTGGCTGAATATGAGCAGATAATATTGCACGAAACACTTCAGAATTCATCCTGCTGCTTTTGTCAGCAGTCACATCATCAATAAATACAAGAGAACCAGTTCCATTGGCAGCAATACATGCCCACACCATGACACTACCACCACCATACTTCACTGATGGTATGCTTAGGATCATGAGCAGTTCCTTTTCGTCTCCATACTCTTCTCTTCCCATCACTCTGGTACAAGTTGATCTTGGTCTCATCTATCCATAGGATGTTGTTCCAGAACTGTGAAGGATTTTTTAGATGTTGTTTGGCAAACTCTAATCTGGCCTTCCTGTTTTTGAGGCTCACCAATGGTTTACATCTTGTGTTGAACCCTCTGTATTCACTCTGGTGAAGTCTTCTCTTGATTGTTGACTTTGACACCTACCTCCTGGAGAGTGTTCTTGATCTGGCCAACTGTTGTGAAGGGTGTTTTCTTCACCAGGGAAATAATTCTTCTGTCATCCACCACAGATTTCTGTGGTCTTCCGGGTGTTTTGGTGTTGCTGAGCTCACCACTGCGTTCCTTCTTTTAAAAAATGTTCCAAACAGTTGTTTTGGCCACGCCTACTGTTTTTGCTATCTCTCTGATGGGTTTGTTTTGTTTTATCAGCCTAATGATGGCTTGCTTCACTGATAGTGATAGCTCTTTTGATCTCATCTTGAGAGTTGACAGCAACAGATTCCAAATGCAAATAGCACACTTGAGATGAACTCTGGACCTTTTATCTGCTCATTGTAATTGGGATAATGAGGTGTAACAAACTTCCTGGCACCCTGACTGGGTACCTCCGTTGATGGATGTTCCTACTGCTTCCCGAGAGCTCCAAGCATTCCACTTGACATTGTAAGCACTGCAGACCCCACGAACCGCCGCAGCTTGGTTGGGGTCTCACCATCTCCTACCCACCCTGGCTCCAGGCTCCAGTGGGTGAACCTCTCTTCCTTCAGAGAGCGATGCAGGAACAAAGAACAGGAACAGCTCTTTCAAGAGCTAGGAATTATTGCCAGGGGAGTATACAGCGTATAGCATTCCCCACACACGAGACAAGGCTCTATTTTGAATAGTGTTGATTATGAATATTCAAATTGCGAATTTTATCACAAATATAGGTACTTTAAAAATTTGTGAATATTTAGAATATAGTGATATACAGGGAGTGCAGAATTATTAGGCAAATGAGTATTTTGACCACATCATCCTCTTTATGCATGTTGTCTTACTCCAAGCTGTATAGGCTCGAAAGCCTACTACCAATTAAGCATATTAGCTGATGTGCATTTCTGTAATGAGAAGGGGTGTGGTCTAATGACATCAACACCCTATATCAGGTGTGCATAATTATTAGGCAACTTCCTTTCCTTTGGCAAAATGGGTCAAAAGAAGGACTTGACAGGCTCAGAAAAGTCAAAAATAGTGAGATATCTTGCAGAGGGATGCAGCATGAATTGCAAAGCTTCTGAAGCGTGATCATCGAACAATCAAGCGTTTCATTCAAAATAGTCAACAGGGTCGCAAGAAGCGTGTGGAAAAACCAAGGTGCAAAATAACTGCCCGTGAACTGAGAAAAGTCAAGCGTGCAGCTGCCAAGATGCCACTTGCCACCAGTTTGGCCATATTTCAGAGCTGCAACATCACTGGAGTGCCCAAAAGCACAAGGTGTGCAACACTCAGAGACATGGGCAAGGTAAGAAAGGCTGAAAGACGACCACCACTGAACAAGACACACAAGCTGAAACGTCAAGACTGGGCCAAGAAATATCTCAAGACTGATTTTTCTAAGGTTTTATGGACTGATGAAATGAGAGTGAGTCTTGATGGGCCAGATGGATGGGCCCGTGGCTGGATTGGTAAAGGGCAGAGAGCTCCAGTCCGACTCAGACGCCAGCAAGGTGGAGGTGGAGTACTGGTTTGGGCTGGTATCATCAAAGATGAGCTTGTGGGGCCTTTTCGGGTTGAGGATGGAGTCAAGCTCAACTCCCAGTCCTACTGCCAGTTTCTGGAAGACACCTTCTTCAAGCAGTGGTACAGGAAGAAGTCTGCATCCTTCAAGAAAAACATGATTTTCATGCAGGACAATGCTCCATCACACGCGTCCAAGTACTCCACAGCGTGGCTGGCAAGAAAGGGTATAAAAGAAGAAAATCTAATGACATGGCCTCCTTGTTCACCTGATCTGAACCCCATTGAGAACCTGTGGTCCATCATCAAATGTGAGATTTACAAGGAGGGAAAACAGTACACCTCTCTGAACAGTGTCTGGGAGGCTGTGGTTGCTGCTGCACGCAATGAACAGATCAAAACACTGACAGAATCCATGGATGGCAGGCTTTTGAGTGTCCTTGCAAAGAAAGGTGGCTATATTGGTCACTGATTTGTTTTTGTTTTGTTTTTGAATGTCAGAAATGTATATTTGTGAATGTTGAGATGTTATATTGGTTTCACTGGTAAAAATAAATAATTGAAATGGGTATATATTTGTTTTTTGTTAAGTTGCCTAATAATTATGCACAGTAATAGTCACCTGCACACACAGATATCCCCCTAAAATAGCTAAAACTAAAAACAAACTAAAAACTACTTCCAAAAATATTCAGCTTTGATATTAATGATTTTTTGGGTTCATTGAGAACATGGTTGTTGTTCAATAATAAAATTAATCCTCAAAAATACAACTTGCCTAATAATTCTGCACTCCCTGTATATTCGTAATTTCGAATATTCGAGATTTTTTTCATTGCGAATTTTCATAATACGAATTTTCGTAATGCAAATTTTTATCGCAAATTTTTTAATTGCCGAGTAAAAACATGATTCCTCCCTGCTTCTTGCTTGTGGGCCAATGACTCATTGGCCCACAAGCAAGAAGTAGGGATGAATTATGACTTTAAATGGGAAAAATTATGAATATTTAAAAAAAACTAATATATAGCACTATATTGAATATATTTGTTTTTTCGAATATTCGTAATATTCTAAAACAAGAATATATATCAATATAGCGAATATTCGGAAAAAAAAACAAATATAGAGCAATTTAGCTAATATAACGCTATAATCTTTGTCCAATAGTTGTCATTTTTCTCTCATCTGAAGTTCAGATTGGAAAAAAATTACAACTATAAAAAAATTATAGCACTATCTTAGTTAAATTGCTCTACATTCAATTTTTTTCGAATAGTCACTATATTGCCATATATTCTTGTTTTAGAATATTACGAATATTCAAAAAAACAAATATATTCGATATAGTGCTATGACTCATTGGCCCACAAGCAAGAAGCAGGGAGAAATCATGTTTTTGCTCGGCAATTGAAAAATTCGAGATAAAAATTAGGATTACGAAAAATTAGCATTACGAAAATTAGCATATTACGCAATCATTACCTTGTCGATGTTTAGGAAGTAAAAAATTTGTAGACTATAACGAATATTCGAATTCGCGAATATTCGCCAAATATTCTACAAAATATTCGCGAAACATCACTAATTTTGAAGCTAAAACAGGAACTGACTTTAATAATGACCAACTCAGTATATATACAGTTCAAGAAGTCTAATAACAGAAATCAATCAACCATGAACAACATGCAAACAGACATCTTCACCCCCTCCCTAATGTATGAATAGGGAGAGAGGAGACACATGTGATGGGATTATCTCCTGAGTGTATTATAGGGTGATCTACTCATCTACACTGGAGTCGGCTACTCCTAGAGTCAGCTATCTTAATCCCATCACTAACACAATCAGTGGGCATCTCAGTGCAGAGTTAACCCTTTTTGTGTTGCTGGATTCACACCCTGCACCTTTAGTGGTCAATAGGAAATATGTGGCATATAAACTCCACACATAAATCAGTGTTCCTAGTTCAGGGTTCATAGTTCTGGGTTCATAGTCTGTAGGAAGGAGGCTGGCCCTCAAGCTTCTTTGGCAGCCCCAGTGACGGTTCAGTCCGTCACATTTCTCCCCTCCCAACAGTAGACTAACCAGGTACCTGACCTCCTGTCAGTCGGTGCTTGAGTTAGTCAAGTAGCCCACCCATAAACAAACACTGGTCCTGTTGAACTCTGGGGCCTGGCTCTGTTCTGTATGTCCCCAGCTGTTGAGTGTGCGTCTGTTACTCCTTGCTGCATTGTTGTTCTCTAGCTTGGAGCTGTGGATACTTGGTGGACAGAGGCCGACTGCGCTCTGCCCAGATCCCAGCTCTTCCGCTGGGGTAGCCTGTGGAAAGTCAGGCTCTGGACAAGAGAATAGGGGAGGGCAGAGGCCGACTGCGCTCTGCCCAGATGCCAGCTCTTCTTCTGGGGTAGCCTGTGGGGAGTCAGCCTCTGGATCAAGGGAAAGGGTAGGGCAGAGGCCAGCAGTGTTCTGCCTGGATGCCAGCTCTTTTGCTGGAAGGGGATCAGTGGATATTAACGTCTCCTCCACTACCCTCAGGCTGCTGCTTGAAAGGGGGACCGATTGTCCCCTCTCTCTGTAACGTACACGGCTGCTGGGTCATGGGACCAGGAGTCTCCACTCCCTGTAGGACACACTGCCGCTGGGGAGAGAGGCTGGTTGTCTTTTCTCCATTTACAAAATACTGCTGCTGGGATGAGGCACCAACAATCTCCTCTCCCTGAAATCCTGTCTGCCACTGGGAAGAGAGACCAGTTGTCCCCACTCCCTGTAAGGTAAGCTGCCGCTGGGGAGCCAGAGCGACTGTTTGGGCTCCGGGTAACACTGACTGTAGCTGGGGATCTGGGCCGGCTGCCCAGCATCCCTGTAAGGCCCGTGGAGAGACTTCGGTCCCATCTCTACCTGCCATCGCGAGGTCTTCCCAGAACCAGTCGATGAAGTTCCCTACTTTGGGAGCTGGTAGGGAAGCAGGGGGTATCGCCGCCCAGTCTTTCCAGTTGTAGGATGGCAGATCTGGCTCTGCTTGTCGGGTAGGTTGGGGATGAACGGAGCTGAGCAGGTGTTGGTAGGTCTGCTCCAGCTCCCACTCCCTTGTTACCAGGTGGGTCATGTCTTTGCTTACCTCCCATCCGTCAGCATAAACATGCATGCCCATCCGGTAGTCGTAGATGTCCCAAAACCTAGACTCCTCTGTGCTGCCGAGATCAATGTCATCCTCCAAAGCCTCCCATAGTAACCCAGGCCCGTCATAATCCTTCACATAATCCTTCACATAATCCTCCTCTGTGCTGCCAAGATCAATGTCATCCTCCAAGGCCTCCCATAGTAACCCAGGCCCATCATAATCCTTCACTTCGGGTAAGTCGTGCTCGGCCGTCCAGGGGGTATGTTGAATGACATGCCACCTTAGGGCCCGGTAAGCGTCCTCTAGCCAAAGCTCCTTACATACCAGGCTCTGGAGCTCTGTTACACATTCGTCCAGGGGCTGCTCTCCCAAGAGACCCATCCGCATCGCCACACGCTTCTGTAGTCGCTGCTCATAACTGGGGAGAGTCTCACCTTGCTGCCGCTGGGCATTTTCCAGGGCATCATCCCAGACTTTCTTTCTGTCTGCATCCCTGTAGTCCACGGCCGCCTCCTCCTCATCATCATGGAATGCTGTCCGAAGACTAGCCGATTCCATCCTGCTGTATCCAGGGGTGCTATACGGATACTAGCGTTGCCCTCAATATACTCCACACGTCACCGGTGTCTCCGAGCTGCTTCTTCTGCACTAGGACACTATCCCACTGCTGCCACAAATGTAACGGACCTTCTGGCACCCTGACTGGGTACCTCCATTGATGGATGCTCCTAGTGCTTCCTGAGGACTCCAAGCACTCCACTTGACACGATAAGCACTGCAGACCCCACAAACCGCCGCTTGGTTCCATAGTCCGTAGGAAGGAGGCTGGCCCTCAGGCTTCTCTAGCAGCCCCAGTGACGGTTCAGTCCGTCACATGAGGGAATAACACACACCTGGCCATGGAACAGCTGAGAAGCCAATTGTCCCATTTCTTTTGCTTCCTTAACAAGTGGGAGGCACATATGCGAACTGTTGTAATTCCTACACCGTTCACCTGATTTGAATGTAAATACCATCTAATTAAAGCTGACAGTCTGCAGTTAAAGCACATCTTGTTCGTTTAATTTCAAATCCATTGTGGTGGTGTATAGAGTCAAAAATGTTAGAATTGTGTTGATGTCACAATATTTATGGACCTGACTGTATGTCAAGCTGAAAGCTCAACTACAGTAGTATGAGATGTGGAGGGTCCAAAGCACCATGGGGGACTGAGAGCAGTCAGCCTCAGTTGAGCCCTGTGTCACAAAAGCCCTGGATCAAGAGTGAATGCCACATCCTAGTTGTGTCATATTTTGTTCAAGAACTGTTCCCTCAGACTTAAATTAGAGACTTCTAACCAGTATGCTTAAAGCCTCTTCACAGGTATTCTACAAGTATGTGAAATTCTAAATGCAAATTGTGGCAACATTTAGGTGCATTACAATTGCCCCTATTTTTTTTATATTCCAGTGCATCAAAATATTAGCCAACTTATTTTATTTTGTGTATACAGCACATATGCAGATCTACATGTCTCCATGCTTACAGATAAATACAGTATGTAGTCTGTTTTTGCAGTCATATGTTGCTCCTTTCCATATGCCCTATTTCTTACTGTCTGTTGGGTAGCAAGGAGGGGCTGAGGAAGTGAAATAACACATATTGCAAAATTAGGCAACACACTGGCTTTGTGTATAGTCTAATATAAACATGTTATAGTACTATTATAGTACAAATTGTTTTTCACCTATCCATTGCATAGGCTATTGTCACGGTCTCTCCCGTGACAGGGGTCAGAAGATCTAAGAGACTGGCTGCATGTGATGTGATCTGACAGCCTTTTTAGTTTCTCTTGTTTCTGTGTTGTTGCTGGTTATGACCACACCTCTTGTCTCAGGTGTAGCTTTAGTGGTCATTCCAACTCCTGTATTTAGTCTGGTCTCACCCATAATGCTATGCAGTTGATAGCTCCTTTCTGGTTGTGGAAATATTGGTGTTTGGTTCTCCTCTGAATTTCTGCTCGTCCATGTACTTTGGAGTAAGGGTCTTTTTCCTATTTCTTTTTTTTTTTTTCATGCTTACTTTTATTTTATTTTTTTCCTTCATCATATATAAAAAGTTCAGAAACAAGACATAACAATAAACAATAATTCATCAGGACATAAACAAAGATAGTTCCTGTATGTACCCGTACATTTGTTGTTCATTTATCCTTAGACATCAGGAGTATATCCCTGTCCTGTTTCTTTCCTCGTGTCATATAAAAAAGAGAGAACCAATATAACCCCTCCCCTTCCCCCCCCTTCCCCCCCCGCCCCCCCCCCCCCATGGTTGTCTTGATGGGTACCGCAAATAGAGAGACAAGGGAAAAAAACAAAATAAGGAAAATAAATAAATAAGTAGCAGAGAAGAGATTGATTTCATGATCTCACATCAGGGTTCTTTCCTTTTCTTTTTCTCTTTCCTCCCTCCCCTCCTTCCTTCCTCTTACCTTCCCTCCCCTCTCTCTTTCCTTCCTTCTTCCACTTCCTCCATTTATTTGTGGGTACCGGCATATTCGTATCTACGTACCCTCCCACATAGGTTCTTCCATGCTTCGATGTTTTTTCCTATTTCTAGTTTGATGTATTCCCCTATCTTTTGGTATTAGGCCTGAGGGAGTCTTTTGCTCCTTCAGCTGGGAAGGAACAGGTCATCTTTTGTCCTGACACTATTTCCAGGGGACTTTAGGGTCAGATAGGGCTATAGGTACCTGCGTATGAACATTCCTACCATTGAGGTCTGTTCATACTGATAGTAGTCAGGGCTCGGTTTTAGGGATTCACTAGGTGGTGACCTTTCCCTAGTTTCCAGGCCTAGCACCTCTTCCCTTCCCTCCTGTGTTCGGTGTGGATTTTACCATAGCGTGACAGCTATAAATATCAAATTGTGATGATGCAGTCCCGAGATCACTTTCTGAAGGGAGAAGTAATGCGCATGTCAGTCCACAATTCCATTCATTTCTATAGGACTAATGTAACAGTGTGGTAGACTGACATGTGCACCACTGACTGCTCCAATTGGTGAGGGAACTGGGGGATTTCTTTTTCAATGAATAGTGGCAGAGTATGACTCTCCCCCCTTCCCCCCCAATCCAATATTCACCTATGCTGTGGATTGGTAATAAATAATTTTTGATGGATAACCCCTTTAACGCATGGCCTAACACTTTCCTGTACCTGTGAGCTCCCCCCTTCAAACTTGAAAAGGTGGACTACACTGGGCTGCAAAAACGGTACTTCTTTGTCAGTATGTGTTGCAAGCAACAAGGATCTCCTGACTGTTTGTCAATACCTTGGCTCGAATTTCCATAAAACTGCCTTACATCTGAATCTGGTTGTGTTAACAACTTGCTCAGGCTAGTGTTTTCAAATTTTTGATTGTTAGGCCTTTAAATACCCTTAGTTTCTATGCCACTTCATGGAGTATAGAGAAAGCTTTGTTTCCAGGGTCTTGAATCTTTGTCCATTTGTTTTGTTTGAGTGTCGATTTTGTGTTCACTGACAGTGGGCACGGCCATTTAAGTGATCGTTCTGTATACATATATATACTTTTATTTATGGCTCCATTCTTAGGGTATCGATAGTCATTCCCTGTGTACTTATAGAGATATGCACTTGCACTTTTATATGATCTGGATACTTGTGATATTTATGTGATATTTCTATATATCAGTGTATTTAGTGTATATTCCAGCCAATTGTGGTTGTCTTATTGCCCTCTACCTACTGGTTTATTGTGTTATGTCCCCTCAGGTGCAGTCCATCTTTTTATCTGATGTATTGCATCATATATATATTTTTTATGAGAATTATTGCATTAAGTATATTTACATTTTGCTACTAAACCCGTTTAGTCTCAGTTTATCCTTTGTGCCTCTCCAGCACGTGAGTAGAGCAGAATTACATAACACCAAAAGTGGAACAGCAAGTCCCAGGATGCACTCAAACAAAACAAATGGACAAAGATTCAAGACTCTGGATCCCCCAGAGGAAGGCATTCTAGCCGAAACGCATCAGGGTACGTGGCTCTCCTGAGGTGGAAACTACTGTTTTATGGGTATGTTACTTTATGGTGTGAGGTCTTTTCTTGCATAAGTGGTTGGTGCCTGCATGTTACTTTTGGTACACTTGGCCATTCGCTATATGTTATAGGAAGATCGATTTTTATATTTACTTTTTGTGTTCACTGACAGTGGGCACGGCCATTTAAGTGATCGATCTGTATACATATATTTGTGGTCGGGGCTATCTAGGAAAGACGAGCCCCTGGACAACTCCCCCACCACCACCTACCTAATTTACTGGACTAAGCGGCTTGGTTTGTGTCATAACCGCTGAGTAGGAAGGACACCTGAAAGAAGGCATACCCTGGAGAATGTAACTAGTATAAGGGCGGGTTGGGAGGGAACGCCGCTCTGATGCAGAACGTGGGGAAGGACGCCTGGTCTGTTAATGAAGGCTCTAGGCGCCCCTCCCACAAACACAGGCCAATAAATCAGCCTTAACACTTGTGGTCGGGGCTATCTAGGAAAGATGAGACGAGCCCCTGGACAACCCCCCACCTACCTAACTAACTGGACCAAGAGGCTTGGTTTGTGCCATAACCGCTGCGTAGGAGGGACCACAACTGCGGAGTAGCTAGTTTATTACCAACAGTATCACATAACCAACTTCTGAAACGCTGACAACATCTCACGTTTAGGCTGCGGAATGTATCTATTAAAACAAGGGGAGCGCCATCGACCGAGCTTATGGATAACATGAGCCAGGACCTTGTTTCTGGAGGCAGCTGAATCAGCCCCTATCCTGAAAGAGTGCCCCGACACGGAAGTAGAATTTAAGCCTAAATTAGACACTAAAATGTGGACATGCACCACAAACTGAGAGTTAGTGAGAGGTGCAATGGGAAAAGGTAACAACTGACTTTTGGGGTCTCGGCCAGCTAAGGTGATCAGTAACTGTCGAAGAACCTGCACCGGGCACCAGAAATGGGAAGTCGGTTAAAAAGTAACCTGAGTGGGGGGACCTGTCTGAGAAGTCTTGGTAACTGGCAACGACAACACAAAACCGCCAGGAGTCTGACTCAACTGTCTGAGGCTGATGAACCTGCTATTAGTGGTAGTTCGAGTAAACTCGCCGGGTCTCATGAAGCCATAAAATGCAAGGTAGACAGCAGCTTTGAGCACCAGACTAGGGAGGACCCCAAAAGGGTCTCTATCCAACATATCGGACAAGTCTTGAAAGACATTACCGGTAATACCCTCTCTGCGCGGTAAGCATTCCGGGAGTGTCTTCTCTAAACCCCTCAAGGTGGCTTTCATGATATGGGTGGAAAACAAGGACCCCCTATCAGGATAACTAAGGTAGAAGTTACCCCATGACAACGCATCAGCCACCACGTTCTGTGAGCCTCGGACATGGGAGCAACAGTAATGAAAATGATGTAGCAGAGAGAGCTGAACTAGACATCTCGCGAGAAACATGCAGTGATTTAGACCTCCCTTTTGTTAAAATATCCACAGTGGATGAATTATCTGAAATAAACACGACTATGGAATTGGCCCACAAGCTACTCCACACATACGCAGTCGCCAAGATAGGGTATAATTCAAACAGAGCAGACATCTGCAGAAAATTCGGAAACCTGCCTAACTTCATTGGGCCAAGTACCCGCCAACCAGTGGGTGCCAAAAATGGCCGCAAAACCATAACCAGCTGCTGCGTCAGAAAAGATCATGGGAGACGAATACTGGTGGCGGGGATGAAAAAAGAAACCCCGTTCCAGTGGCTCAGAAATTGGTCCCACATGGCCAGGTCTGCCATGGCCTGTGCATCTAAGTGCACTGAGCTATCCTGATGCGCTGCCTCGGGAAGGTGGGCCAACAACAAATAAAGGACCTACCCTGGGGAATAATACGTATCGCAAAGTTTAACATGCCCAATAATGACTGTAAATCTGCCTTCTTTGTCACCCTCACTACGGTGAACTTGTGAATGACCTCCTTGATCCTGACTAACTTATATTCTGGCAGTCTGGATAACATATTGTCAGAGTCCAACACAATCCCTAGAAAAGTGATAACAGAGGAAGGGCCTTCAACCTTCTTAGGTGACACCGGCACACCTAGCTGAGAAAAAACAGCCAACAAAGTTTTGAGTCCCTGCGGTGTACCACCTGGGGATTCAATGAATAAAAAGTCATCCAGGTAGCAGGATAACATGCTCGCAGTGGAGCTTGGGCTCCAGGATCCAATGCAGGGCCTGCGCAAACTGATCAAATAACCAAGGGCTACTTTTGGAGCCGAAAGTTAACTTTGTGGCAAAATAATACAAATCCCTCCATTTAATGCATTGCCATTGCCAGAGTGCAGGCATGATGGGAAGGAGTTTAAAAGCTTTAGATATGTCAGCCTTGGATAGATGGGCGCCCGGACTTAACTGCATAATAGTTGCTATGGCCTGGTCTATAGTGGAATACTTCATGCTCACCTCTTCAGACGGGATAAAGAAGTTTAAACTAGCGATATGAGACCCGTGCAGGGCCGATAGATCACAAATCAGCCTTTCGTTCTTGCTAAACTTGCCGGTAACTACACCTATCAGGCTGATCCTCCCCCGTTCAAACAGCGACACTGTGAAGGGCCCTATAAGAAACCCCTTCTCGACCTCAGTCTGTAATAATTTGTCAACTGATTTTGGTGCTCTCTCGGCAGACTGCAAGTTTCTACACTCATGCGTGACCTCAGGCAGCGCGACCAGTCCCGTGTGGAAACCTGCCACGAAACCTGCGACCAGGAAGCTAACATAGAAACATAGAATGTGTCGGCAGATAAGAACCATTTGGCCCATCTAGTCTGCCCAATATACTGAATACTATGAATAGCCCCTGGCCCTATCTTATATGAAGGATGGCCTTATGCCTATCCCATGCATGCTTAAACTCCTTCACTGTATTTGCAGCTACCACTTCTGCAGGAAGGCTATTCCATGCATCCACTACTCTCTCAGTAAAGTAATACTTCCTGATATTACTTTTAAACCTTTGCCCCTCTAATTTAAAATGATATCCTCTTGTAGCAGTTTTTCTTCTTTCATATATTCTCTCCTCTTTTACCTTGTTGATTCCCTTTATGAATTTAAAAGTTTCTATCATATTCCCTCTGTCTCTTCTTTCTTCCAAGCAATACATGTTAAGGTCTTTTAATCTTTCCTGGTAAGTTGTATCCTGCAATCCATGTACTAGTTTAGTAGCCCTTCTCAGAACTCTCTCCAAAGTATCAATATCCTTCTGGAGATATGGTCTCCAGTACTGAGCACAATACTCCAAATGAGGTCTCACTAGTGCTCTGTAGAGCGGCATGAGCACCTCCCTCTTTCTACTGGTAATGCCTCTCCCTATACACCGAAGCATTCTGCTAGCATTTCCTGCTGCTCTATGACATTGTCTGCCTACCTTTAAGTCTTCTGAAATAATGACCCCTAAATCCCTTTCCTCAGATACTGAGGTTAGGACTGTATCACTGATTTTACATTCTGCTCTTGGGTTTTTACGCCCCAGGTGCATTATCTTGCATTATCTAGCACTTATTAACATTACATTTTAGTTGCCAGATTTTTGACCATTCCTCTAGTTTTCCTAAATCCTTTTCCATTTGGTGTATCCCTCCAGGAACATCAACCCTGTTACAAATCTTTGTGTCATCAGCAAAAAGACACACCTTACCACGAGGCCTTCTGCAATTTCGCTGATACAATATGGGTTCCAGAACAGATCCCTTAGGTACCCCACTGGTAACAAGACCATGGTCTGAATATACTCCATTGACTACAACCCTCCGTTGTCTGTCCCTCAGCCACTGCCTAATCCATTCAACAATATGAGAGTCCAAGCACAAAGACTGCAATTTAATGATAAACCTTCTATGTGGGACAGTATCAAAAGCCTTACTAAAGTCTAGATAAGCAATGTCTATTGCACATCCGCCATCTATTATTTTAGTCACCCAATCAAAAAAATCAATAAAATTAGTTTGACATGATCTACCTGAAGTAAACCCATGCTGTTTTTCATTTTTAAATCCGTGGGATTTTAAATTTTCCACAATCCTCTCCTTAAGTATGGTTTCCATTAATTTCCCCACTATTGATGTCAAGCTTACTGGCCTATAGTTGCCCGATTCCTCCCTACTACCTTTCTTGTGAATGGGCACAACATTTGCTAATTTCCAATCTTTTGGGACAACTCCTGTTACCAGTGATTGGTTAAATAAATCTGTTAATGGTTTTGCTAGTTCACCGCTAAGCTCTTTTAATAGCTTTGGGTGTATCCCATCAGGCCCCTGTGACTTATTTGTATTAATTTTAGACAGCTGACTTAGAACCTCTTCCTCAGTAAAGACACATGTATCAAATGATTCAGTAGTCTTCCTTCCTAACCGAGGTCCTTTTCCTTCATTTTCTTTTGTAAAAACTGAACAGAAGTATTTATTGAGGCAGTCAATCTTCTTTTGTTTTTAATTTGGTAATTCCTTGTTTTAGTTTCCTTTTTTCATTTATGTATCTGAAGAATGTCTTATTGCCTTTTTTCACTGACTGAGCTAATTTCCCTTCTGCCTGTGCTTTAGAAGCTCTTATAACTTGCTTGGCCTCTCTCTGCCTAATCTTATACATTTCCCTGTCATCCTTGTTTAGTTTTTTTAAATAATTACTAAATGCTATTGTTTTGTTTTTAATGATTTAAAACAGTGGTTTATTCCTTTTTTTACTTTTACTGACAAGCCTAATGCAATTATCTGTTGCCTTCAATAGTGCCACTTTTTAGTAGTCCCATTTCTCCTGGACTCCATTAAAACTGTTCCAATCTGATAGGGACTCGTATACCTCTAATCTAATTTTAGAAATATCAGTTTTTCTAAAATCTAAAACTTTTGTTTTTGTGTGGTGTGACTCAGTCACTGTACTTATAGTAAACCACACTGACTGGTAATCACTAGATCCCAAGCTTTCCCCTACAGTAATATCAGATACCAAATTCCCATTTGTGAATAGTAAATCTAAAATGGCCTCCTTCTGGGTTGGCTCCTCTACTACTTGCTGTAGAGATAATCCCAGTAGGGAATTTAGAATATCTGTACTCCTGGTAGAACTAGCTATTTTGGTTTTCCAGTTTACATCAGGAAAATTAAAGTTTCCCATAATGATAAATTCAACTTTAAATGTCATTTTAGCTATTTCCTCAACTAGTAGATCCTCTAATTCTTTGACTTAGCTAGGTGGTCTATATATCACACCTACACGAGATACCTTATGATTATCAAGCTGCAACGTAACCCAAACTGACTCTAAATTGGTCTCGCTAACTTGTATTCAATTATATTTTATGCTATCTTTCACACACAGGGCCACCCCTCCCCCTTTCTTACCTTCTCTGTCTTTTCTATACAGAGAGAACCCTGGTATTGTTACATCCCAGTCATTGCTCCCATTGAACCATGTCTCAGTAACAGCCACTAAATCTATATTCTCAGATGCCATTGTAGACTCAGGTTCATTGATCTTTTTCCCTAAACCTATGTGCTACTGGCATCTTCTGGCATTGTTCCAGGGGGCAGTCGGACTGCTGGATTATCACTCTTTTGCCCCCCTTTCTTAGTTTAAATGCTCCTTAGCAAATACTTTAAACTGTTCACTGAGGATATTTGTTCCCTTGAGAAAAAGATGAAAACCATCTTTCTTGAGACACAAAGCCAAACCCTTGGTTCAGACACCATTTACCAAGCCATACATTGAATTCCTTAATGTGCATCTTCCTGTCATGCTGAAGGTTTTGCACAGGCCAAACTGCAGAGAATGAAACAGTCGATGCAACCTCCTGTGTATCATTACCAAGTGTGTGAAAAGCGTCCTTCACCTTTGAAACCTCATTGCAAGCCAGATCATTTGCCCCAAGATGCTTTGCTTGCCTAACAATATTAAGGATGCGTAATCTGTCCCTGCTAGCGGTAGCACCAGGGAGAAATCTCACAAAACCATTTTCCTCAAACTTCACACTTCTTATGATAGAATCGCCCACCAACAGCTTCTTACTATCAGTCCTCACCTTATCCTTTTTGTCTTTGGCTGCAGTCTTGCATACTTTAGGCATAGGAAATGACTGCTCCTCACCCACTGTGCCTGAGCCATCATCCATGTTGCTCTTGTGCTCTGAAAGTGCTGCAAATGAATTATGGAGAGCCACAGACTGTGGGACATGTCTTCTATCAACAACTCTAAGTCTACCAGAACCTGCAGTAACCCATCTTCCATTTCTAGGGGGCCTCTGTGGCCTGAGTTTGTTTAACAGTTAATTTACAAATCTCAGATTTCAAAAATTCTATTTTCTGCTGCATTACGGAGAGCTGTCTACAGATCAGACAGCATCCAAACCTCCGAAGAATGTAACCTGAAATAAAACCACAACAATAAACAAACTCGGGTCATGATGACCTAGCAGACATGACTGTAAATAATCAGTGTTAATGACACGCATGCACGCTTTGTCTGACTTTAATGTACACGCTACCTTAGGATGAGCTCTGAAACCATTGATACACACATGGAGCAGATGGCATTGACCGTAGTTGCAAGCTGCGAAGTTGAACTTGTTACAAATCTGAGATCTCCCTAAAAATTTGATAGGGCGACCTAATTTATCAACCGCACCAGTACCTTTGAGAGCATCCGACGGGCCAGCTGAAGGGGCTCTGGGGGCTGTCTCTGCACCGACGGCAGAAAGATGACACCACTCGGCCGTATGTAATATAGATTGGCACAAAGAACATGCTTTAAGCCCTGCGAAATGTCTGCAGAAGAGCTCAGTATCAATATTAGCCCAATTTGTAGTAAATTGAAACTGACTGAGTGCTGCTGCAGCCTTTGCAGAAAAAGAACAATGATAATCATAGAACGCAGCATCGCCATACTTATGCCCCAAATCAGTAACCCTATAAAGATTCAGATCCAACTCTTCTCTCCTATCTGGGCGGACAGAACAGATGACATCTCTATACAGGCTCAATGCCAGAACGAATCCAAGAATTGATAACTTCTTATTAAGCTTGGGATCGTGGCTCCTAAGAACCATGGAAACATCACCACATGCAATAACTTTGTTATCAGATATGTCTCTGTTAGCAATAAGCAAGGATGCCAGATTCACATCTCTGCCCTCAAGAATGTCCTTCTTGACATTTGCCGGAATAAAATGCGCCGGAGTGATGTTGGGAATGGAGGACACGATACCTGAGGAACCTGCAGCGGACATGGCAGCGACTGGAATATCCTGGGCAAGATTAGCAGCAGTAGTACCTTGAGACTCTACAGTCTGCAGCCTGGCCAGAATATTGTTAATTGACGATGTCAAGTTGTTGACCATCACATTGCAGTTGGGTGAGAGAAGTCTGCAACGTAGCCATCGACACCTCGTCCTGAAAAGCATTACAGTTCTGCCTTTCTCGCCGAGGCAGAGAAAGGTATGCCCCTTTTTAACAGCTCCGATGTGAGCCTAGGAATGGTCCAACTCCGGAGTGATGGAACACTGCCCCCCTCCGACATCTATGGTGACGTTCTCATTCACGGACGCTTCAACGATATCGGACGCGTGTGACATCTATAAACGGGGACAACAACAGAAATCAGGACAACTGCAGGTGCGTGAACCACCACCACCGATAGAACGATCATCAAGGTGGCTGGGGAAACCGAGAGTTATGCATGCACCCCGAAGGCGACTGTGGAGACCAAAACCTCAACAGAGGGCCTCGAGGAGGTGGAAACGTGCAAACCTAGGCCAGCCCTGTGACCATGCAGCTGAACCATGACCCACCCCTGAGCGTGACATTTAGCTTGTGCGAATCACAAATAATATAATTAATATTTTCTGTTTTTTTTGTTATTTTTTATTTATATTTTGTCAGGTGCACTCAATGAAAGAAGTGCCAATGCATGGCAACCGCCAGCTGGCGAATAAATTTACCAGAACCCTGGTGAAAAACAAACTAAATACGATGGAAATAGAGGGTCCAAACCTGCCAATGATTTATACAAGATTGTTTAAGTAACGATGACACGAAACCTTAGCTTAACGTCCACCAAGCTAATAAACAAAAAAATATATGTCCTCCTGTATTTACTACCTGGTCCCATGGAAATAGCTGACAAAGGGAGGGAAAGCTGACCTACAACAAGAAAATGGCTATTATAGCCCCATTGCAGCATGACCATGTAACGGAACCGCTACAAAAACCAAGCAAACCTAAGTGTCTCTACTAAATTAAACTGAACATAGTAAGTGCCCCCTGGAAGCTGTTGCAGCACAAGGACGCAGACCTATGCCAGGAGCATGCCCACCAGAACACACAGAAAACCAGTGAAGACCAGCATTAATCTTAACAAGCTCCCCTCCCCCCATCCCACACCCTACCTCTCTAGGAGCACGACGGCCTGCACGACACTGCCACGTGGGGAGCCGACCGGCTGCCAGGCAGGAAGGTTCTGGTGCTGTGCTGCTCCTCCTCACCTAAGGAGCCGGGCACCGCCAACCGGACTGGACTGTACTGAAGCTGCCAAATGTAGCAGCAACATACCTGAACCAAGCAGCAGCAGTAGAGGACGACTTTTAAGGTCAGAGCCACTGATGACTCGCTAAGCTCCTGAGTTCAGCTGTCACACATCAACACCGCTCTGATGCAGAGCGTAGGGGAAGACGCCTGATTCTTAATGAAGGCTCCAGGCGCCCATCCCACAAACACAGGCCAATAAATTTATGGCTCCATTCTTAGGGTATCGATAGTCATTCCCTAGAGATATGCACTTGCACTTTTCTATGATCTGGATACTTGTGATATTTAGATATTTATGTGGCATTTCTATATATCAGTGTATTTAGTGTATATTCCAGCCAATTGTGGTTGCATTATTGCCCTCTACCTACTGGTTTATTGTGTTATGTCCCCTCAGGTGCAGTCCTTTTTATCTGATGTATTACATCATATATATTTCTTTTATGAGAATTATTGAATAAAGTATATTTACATTTTGCTACTAAACCCGTTTAGTCTCAGTTTATCCTTTGTTTGTGTATGTTGATGTACACTGAGTGGGTACGTTACTGTAGGGTGTTCTTTTTCGCATAGGATTACTATATGTGAACGCAAATCTATGTGTATTTTGTGACTGATATTGTTTAATCAAGTCCTGGAGGTATCTGAGTACCAAGACCCATAGTCTCTACTTAGGAAAGGTGACTGCTGTAAGTGAAGTCAATTTCTGCAGTCTTAAAAACAATTAGCGCCGGAACAGGCTGCCAGATACTAAGCGCTAGTGTGAAAGTAGCCTTAGGGCTCATGCACACGAACTTATCTTCTTTCCATGTCCGTTACGGTTTTTTTTTTGTCTACCATATACAGAACTATTCATTTCAATGGGTCTGCAAAAAAAATGGAAGTTACTCTGTGTGCATTCCGTTTCAGTATGTCCGTATTTCCTTTGCGCAAAAAAAATAGAACATGTCCTATTATTGTCCGCATTACAGGCAAGGATAGTACTGTTCTATTAGGGGCCAGCTGTTCCGTTTGGCAAAATATAGAATGCACACCGACGTCATCCGTATTTTTTATGGATCCATGTTTTGCAGACCGCAAAATACATACGGTTGTGTGCATTAGCCCTTACAGTGAGGTTGAGAAGGTTAACCAGATACTGGAGCAATATCTCTAGTATTTTATTTCAGAACTACATGATAATTGGTCTCGGTTCCCGAGCAGATTTTGCATACAATAATTTGTTTTATTAATCTACTAATGTCTCTCCATTTTTCTGTAGTTATGGTTTTCATCCAAAAACATCTTCATTTATTGGTAGTCTAGTTTTTAAATTCCATTGCTTAGACAGAGCATTGAGATACTAAAGTCAGTGGTGACTAAGGTCCATGGGGCTGCGGGCAGAACTGCTCTATGAGCTACAGTTAGGTCCATATATATTTGGACAGATACAACATTTTTCAAATTTTTGTTCTGTACATTACCACAACGGATTTTGAACAAAGCAATTCAGATGCAGTTTAAGTTCAGACTTTCAGCTTTAATTCAGTGAGTTGAACAAAATGATTGCATAACAATGTGAAGGAACTAACAAATTTATTTAAACTCAATCCCTTCATTTCAGGGTCTCAAAAGTAATTGGACAAATTAAATAATTGTAAATAAAATATTCATTTCTAATACTTGGTTGAAAACCCTTTGTTGGCAATGACTCCCTGAAGTCTTGAACTCATGGACATCACCAGATGCTGTGTTTCCTCCTTTTTAATGCTCTGCCAGGCCTTTACTGCAGCGGTTTTCAGTTGCCGTTTGTTTGAGGGGCTTTCTGCCTGAAGTTTAGTCTTTAAAAAGTGAAATGCTCTATTGGGTTCAGATCTGGTGACTGACTTGGCCATTCAAGAATAGTCCACTCCTTTGCTTTAATAAACTCCTGGGTTGCTTTGGCTTTATGCTTTGGGTCATTGTCCATCTATATTATGAAACGCTGACCAATCAGTTTGGCTGCATTTAGCTAGATTTGAGCACACGGTATGTCTCTGAAAACCCCAGAATTCATCCGGCTGCTTCTGTCCTGTGTCACATCATCAATAAACACTTAGGGACCCAGTGCCACTGGCAGCCATGCATGCACAAGCCATCACTTCTGCTGTGTTTTACAGATGATGTGGTATACTTTGGATCATGAGCTGTACCATGCCTTCGCCATACTTTTTTCTTTCCATCATTCTGGTAGAGGTTGATCTTGGTTTCATCTGTCCAAAGAATGTTCTTCCAGAAGTGTGCTGGTTGTTCCAAATCCAGCCTTCTTATTCTTGAGGCTTATGAGTGGCTTGCACCGTGCAGTGAACCCTCTGTATTTACTCGCATGTGTCTTCGCTTAATGGTAGATTTGGATATTGATACGCCTATATCCTGGATAGTGTTGTTCACTTGGTTGGCTGTTGTGAAGGGGTTTCTCTTCAACATGGTAATTATTCTGCGATTATCCACCACTGTTGTCTTCCAGGTCTTTTTGCATTGTTGAGGTCACCAGTGCTTTCTTTCTTTCCCAGGATGTACCAAACTGTAGATTTTGCCACTCCTAATAGTGTAGCAATTTCTTGGATGTTTTTTTTCTGTTTTCGCAGATGGAGGATAGCTTGTTTCAACTGCATGGAGAGCTCCTTTGACCGCATGTTTACTTCTCAGCAAAATCTTTAGAAAGCAAGCACCACACCTCAAATCAACTCCAGGCCTATTATGTGTTTAATTGAGAATGAAATAATGAAGGAATTGCCCACACCTGCCCATGAAACAGCCGCCTATGAGTCAATTGTACAATTACTTGTGGTCCCTTTAAAAACAGGGTGCCACGTGTAAAATTGTTGAAACTTCTAAACCCTTCATCCAATTTTAATAATACCCTCAAATGAAAGCTAAAAGTCTGGCCTTTATGTCTATGTCCATTATATAACTATAACTTGAATATGTTTTAGTAAACAGGTAATAAAAAGAAAATTTGTGTCAGTGTCCAAATATACATGGACCTAACTGTAAATGCAAGTTCTGCACTGCAGGTCACACAAGTTTGAGGTAGGGGATAGAGTGTGGTTGTCAATTAAGAACATCTGCATGGAAACGGAACAAATCCATCACTAAAAATCATGTAAGTCAATGGACTCCGTTTTGATTTCACACAACTCCGTCCTAACAGAACGGATATATACTGATGTGCAAAATCAAAACTGATCCGTTTAATTCCGGTTTTGAGCTCCTCTGCTGGATCTCAAAACCGGTATTAACAATGCGTGAAACAGGTAGACAGCTTTATGTTGTTGATTGGTTGGGTTATGGCCCAGAGGAAAGGTCCTGGGAACCAGTTTATAAAAGCCCTTCATATGCCTAATCCAGATAAACTCACTCAGTATTAAAGGGAACCTGTCACCAGTTTTATGGTGTCCTAACTAAGGGCAACATAAATAAGTGACTGATTCGCTTAGCAAAATGCTGGGTCACTTTCTTTAATTGACCCAGTCAATCTGCCAACATCTTGTATTGAAAAGCTCCAGCTCATAATGATGAGTCCTGAATATTCATGAGCTCCTGACTCTCCCCGCCCACCTGCTGCTGAATGACAGTTTGTTTCCATATGAAGCAGCAGGTGGGCAAATCCTGGGGGTAGCTGAGAAGCAAGAGCTGGGGATGCAGCTGCTGGGATCTCCACCAATGGAATCCCGTGTGTGAATTGAGTGGTAGTGCTCATGCTAGACCAGTGATCCATTCAATTTCTGCTTGGCAATCCCCAGCAGTCCAATCAAAGTCAATGGTATTATGGTCATGCATGTGTATTACTGCTCCATTCACATAGGGAACTCAGCTACCCAGTTCTTGTGATCAGTGAGGCTCACAGCTAGTGATGATTGACGCGAGCTTCGTACCCTAGATCCGAAGTTGCTTCAGTCAAAATTTCATTCGAATACTGTACGGAGATTTGTCTCCATACAGTATTCAAATGCATGGGCTCTTTGATTTTTTTAAAATTGTAAACCATTTTAACTCCTTAAGTACCAAGCCATTAGTTTTGCAAATCTGACCAGTTTCACTTTATGTGGTGATAACTTTAAAACGCTTTGACTTATCCAGGCCATTCTGAGACAGTTTTTTCATCACATATTGTACTTCATGACACTGGTAAAATGGATTAAAAATGTTTATTTTTATTTATAAAAAAAATACCAAATTTGCCCAAAAATTGGAAAAATTTACAAATTTCCAAGTTTCAATTTCTCTACTTCTATAATACATAGTAATACCTACAAACATAGTTATTACTTTACATTCCCCATATGTCTACTTCATGTTTGGATCATTTTGGGAATGACATTTTATTTTTTGGGATGTTACAAGGCTTAGAAGTTTAGAAGCAAATCTTGACATTTTTCAGAAATTTTCAAAAACCCACTTTTCAAGGACCAGTTCAGATCTGAAGTCACTTTGTGAGGCTTACATAATAGAAACCACCCAAAAATGACCACATTCTATAAACTACACCCCTCAAGGTATTCAAAACTGATTTTACAAACTTAACCCTTTAGGTGTTCCACAAGAATTAATGGAAAATAGAGATACAATTTCAAAATTTAACCTTTTTGGCAGATTTCCCATTTTAATATTTTTTTTCCAGTTACAAAGCAAGGGTTAACAACCAAACAAAACTCAATATTTAGGACTCTGATTCTGTAGTTTACAGAAACACCCCATTTGTGGTCGTAAACCGCTGTACGGGCACACGGCAGGGCGCAGAAGGAATGGAATGTCATACGTTTTTTTGAAGGCAGATTTTGCTGGACTGTTTTTTTGACACCATGTCCCATTTAAATCCCCCCTGATGCACCCCTTGAGTAGAAACTCCAAAAAAATGACCCCATTCTAGAAACTACACCCCTCAAGGTATTCAAAACTGATTTTACAAACTTTGTTAACCCTTTAGGTGTTCCACAAGAATTAATGGAAAATAGAGATACAATTTCAAAATTTCACTTTTTTGGCAGATTTTACATTTTAATATTTTTTTTCCAGTTACAAAGCAAGGGTTAAGAGTCAAACCAAACTCAATATTTATGGCTCTGATTCTGTAGTTTACAGAAACACCCCATATGAGGTCCTAAAATGCTGTTTGGGCACACGGCAGGGCACAGAAGGAAAGGAATGCCATACGGTTTTTGGAAGGCAGATTTTGCTGAACTGTTTTTTTTTTTTACACAATGTCCCATTTGAAGCCCCCCTGATGCACCACTAGAGTAGAAACTCCAAAAAAGTGACCCCATTTTAGAAACTACAGGATAGAGTGGCAGTTTTGTTGGTACTATTTTAGGGTATATATGATTTTTGGTTGCTCTATATTACACTTTTTGTGAGGCAAGGTAACAAGAAATAGCTGTTTTGGCACAGTTTTTATTTTTTGCTATTTACAACATTCATCTGACAGGTTATATCATGTGGTAGTTTTATAGACCAGGTTGTCACGGATGCGGAGATACCTAATATGTATACTTTTTATTTTATTTATGTAAGTTTTACACAATGATTTTTTTATTGAAACAAAAAAAAAACATGTTTTAGTGTTTCTATAGTCTGAGAGCCATAGTTTTTTCAGTTTTTGGGAGATTTTCTTGGGAAGGGTATGATTTTTGCGGGATGAGATGACGGTTTGATTGGCACTATTTTGGGGTGCATGTGACTGTAGCTTGCTACCACACTTTTTATATTTTATTTTTTACGGTGTTCATCTGAGGGGTTAGGTCATGGGATATTTTTATAGTGCCGGTTGATACGGATGCGGCGATACCTAATATGTATACTTTTTATTTATTTATGTAAGTTTTACACAATAACAGCTTTTTTAAAACAAAAAAAATTATGTTTTAGCGTCTCCATATTCTGATCCATATTTTTTATTTCTTTTTGGTGATTGTCTCAGGTAGAGGCTCATTTTTTGCGGGATGAGGTGACGGTTAGATTGGTACTATTTTGGGGGGGTTAGGTCATGTGATATGTTTATAGAGCCAGTCGATACGGACGCGCCGATACCTATTTTTTACCAATTTCTTTTTAACTTTATTTGGGGAAAATGATGTTTTTGTTTATTTTTACTTGAAACTTAATTTTTTGGGGGAAAAACTTAATTTTTTTAACTTTTTTCTAACTGTATTTTTTGTCCCACTTTGGGACTTCAACTTTTGGGGGTCTAATCCTTTACAATGCATTCAAATACTTCTGTTAGACAAAACAAGGAATGTAACAGCTCACTGCAAACCAAATAAAGTACAAATTGCATCATAATATCAAATGCTAAACTAATAAGTTAGAGATACTTGGCAAATCGTTTTGTACAAAATTATTTGAGCCCGTCTGCCGAACGTCAAGGCAATCTCTAGTTAGACGGGTTCCTAACACTAAATATATCTGTTATCTGTTAAAAATTTGAGCAGGAATCGGGTTCCAATCACCGCCCGCCGAGCGGCGGTGATCGGAAATACACAGGACGTACCGGTACGCCCTGTGTCCTTAAGTACCGGGACATCAGGGCGTACCGGTACACCCTGTGTCCTTAAGAGGTTAAACAGGAATCCGAAGTCGGATTCCATACCGGCTGGTGCCTCGGTACCGAAGCTGACTTTGGAACCAAGTTCTAAAATGTTTTTCAAGACTTTGGTGATAACGAATTTTCCTTTCCGGAGCCCATACATTTTAATGCTGTATGGAGACGGATCTCCATACAGCATTAAAACAAACTTTTGAGTGAATCAACTTCGGATCTTGGATCAGAAGCTTTATTCGCTCATCCCTTGTCCCAGCGGTCAGGCTCCCCAGGAATCATGCATTTATGCCCTATCCTGTGGTTACGTGATAAATGCTCTTCATGGGCCAGATTCTTTAAGGTTTATTTTTGGATTTAGTTGTTGTAAAGGGGTGCAAGCTATATATGCATTTCTTTTACAGTATTTGAATTTGAATTTAATATCGCATGAACTTAAAAGAGTCATAGTAAGTTGGGCAGAAAACTGTACAAACAGAAGAGATAACATAACAAAATTTCTCTTTTGTAGAACATCACCTGGACTTCATTAAAATGCAGTTATTTTGACAGAAGCAGCATAGATTCAGGATAAATAATCTGATTAAATTCCTGGGTGACTGCCCAAACAGCACAAAAATAATTTTGAGCTTACAAGACCCTTTTTGCATCTTTTTCATTGCAGGCAACTTCTCTGGAGGTCTGTTTGCTGTTGTGAATGTAGCATGGAAAGAATCTTCGCAGGTGTAGATTGCATGGAGGTGTGTTTCCAAGCAATATGTTTGTTGTGTTGAAATATGTGCCAAATTGGGCTTACCTCCTTGTATTTAGTCATAAGAAAATAATTACTAGATCTGAATAATGCATCCAGTCATAAAAATGTTCCCTTTTTTTTCTCAGTATCTTCGATAAATAAATAAAAAAGCAAAAATTTTCCAAATAAGTTGTGTTCAACATACAGGGCTGGACTAGTCCCCCAGAGTATCACAGCATCACAATAATGGGACACAATATTAATATTGTTGGTCGGTACTCTCACTTATTGGCAGCTTAAAAATAATATTACCATTAGTATTAATTTATGACCAGGCGATTTTTTGTTTTTAATTTTAGTTTTTTACTTCCAGCTATAACTTTTTTATTTTTCCATTCACATAGATGTATGAGGGCTTGTTTTTTGTGAGACACGTTGCACTTTGTAATGCCACTATTCACAGTCGCATACAATGTAGTGGGAAGCAGTAAAAAAAAAATCTAATGGAGTAGAATTATAAAAAAAATAATAATAATATTTCGCTACAGTTTTATGGGTTTTGTTATTATAGCATTTCCTATGCTGTAAAATTGACCTGTTACTTTTATTGTTGGGTCAGTATGATTGCAACAATACCACATATGTATAGTTTTTCTTGCATTTCAATACTGAAAAAAAATAAAAATAAAAATTTTCTTTGCATCATCATATTCTGTCCTCCATAACTTTTTATTTTTACGTGTATGTGTACAAGAGCTGTGTGAGAGATTATTTTTTGCGAGGCAACCTGTACTTTTCATTGATACTATTTTGGAATGTGTATGACTTTTTGATAATTTTTATTAAATTTGTTGTGGGAGGTGAAGTTAAGTGGCCATTTTCACTTTTTTTTCTCTTTCGCCGTTTGCTCTATGGGATAAATATTTTTATATTTTAATAGTACGGGCATTTTTGCATGCGGCGACGCCCATTCTTTTTTTATTGTTTATGTATTTTATTTTCATTTTGGGGAAAGAGGGGTGATTTGAATTTTAATATATATTTTTTTACACTTTTTTTTATAGTTTTTAAGTGAACTTGAACAAGCAATCATCAGATTGCTTCTCTCATAAACTTCAATGCATTAGCATTCAGGAGGACTGAGGCTGCTGCACACACCATCTGGCTCCCCCGATCCTCGCTAGGGGGAGCTGATGCATGGCCGGGAACGCATGCTCCTTTTTTTTTACCTCCCAGATGTGACCACAGCATCCAAGGGGTTAAATGTGTGTGATCTACAGTACAGACCAAAAGTTTGGGCACACCTTCTCATTCAAAGAGTTTTCTTTATTTTCATGACTATGAAAATTGTAGATTCACACTGAAGGCATCAAAACTATGAATTAACACATATGGAATTATATACATAACAAAAAATTGTGAAACAACTGAAAATATGTCATATTCTAGGTTCTTCAAAGTAGCCACCTTTTGCTTTGATTACTGCTTTGCACACTCTTGATGAGCTTCAAGAGGTAGTCACCTGAAATGGTTTTCCCTTCACAGGTGTGCCCTGTCAGGTTTAATAAGTGGGATTTCTTGCCTTATAAATGGGGTTGGGACCATCAGTTGCATTGTGGAGAAGTCAGGTGGATACACAGCTGATAGTCCTACTGAATAGACTGTTAGAATTTGTATTATGGCAAGAAAAAAGCAGCTAAGTAAAGAAAAACAAGTGGCCATCATTACTTTAAGAAATGAAGGTCAGTCAGTCCGAAAAATTGGGAAAACTTTGAAAGTGTCCCCAAGTGCAGTCACAAAAACCATCAAGCGCTACAAAGAAACTGGCTCACATGCGGACCGCCCCAGGAAAGGAAGACCAAGAGTCACCTCTGCTGCGGAGGATAAGTTCATCCGAGTCACCAGCCTCAGAAATCGCAGGTTAACAGCAGCTCAGATTAGAGAGCAGGTCAATGCCACACAAAGCAGCAGACACATCTCTAGAACAACTGTTAAGAGGAGAATGTGTGAATCAGGCCTTCATGGTAGAATATCTGCTAGGAAACCACTGCTAAGGACAGGCAACACGCAGAAGAGACTTGTTTGGGCTAAAGAACACAAGAAATGGACATTAGACCAGTGGAAATCTGTGCTTTGGTCTGATGAGTCCAAATTTGAGATCTTTGGTTCCAACCACCGTGTCTTTGTGCGATGCAGAAAAGGTGAATGGATGAACTCTACATGCCTGGTTCCCACCGTGAAGCATGGAGGAGAAGGTGTGATGGTGTGGGGGTGCTTTGCTTGTGACACTGTTGGGGATTTATTCAAAATTGAAGGCATACTGAACCAGCATGGCTACCACAGCATCTTGCAGCGGCATGCTATTCCATCCGGTTTGTGTTTAGTTGGACCATCATTTATTTTTCAACAGGACAATGACCCCAAACACACCTCCAGGCTGTGTAAGGGCTATTTGACCATGAAGGAGAGTGATGGGGTGCTGCAAAAGATACCTGGCCTCCACAGTCACCGGACCTGAACCCAATCGAGATGGTTTGGGGTGAGCTGGACCGCAGAGTGAAGGCAAAAGGGCCAACAAGTGCTAAGCATCTCTGGGAACTCCTTCAAGACTGTTGGAAGACCATTTCAGGTGACTACCTCTTGAAGCTCATCAAGAGAATGCCAAGAGTGTGCAAAGCAGTAATCAAAGCAAAAGGTGGCTACTTTGAAGAACCTAGAATATGACATATTTTCAGTTGTTTCACACTTTTTTGTTATGTATATAATTCCACATGTGTTAATTCATAGTTTTGATGCCTTCAGTGTGAATCTACAATTTTCATAGTCATGAAAATAAAGAAAACTGAATGAGAAGGTGTGTCCAAACTTTTGGTCTGTACTGTACATTATCGTTGATTGCATATATTAGCCCCAGGTGCCTGCTGTTTAAAACAACACCATATTTAAATACCCAACCACAGAACTACATATACGTTAGGTGGTCGGAAGCGGCCTAAAAAATCCAACTAAAATTCACCCACATACAGACGTGGACAAAATTGTTGGTACCCTTTGGTCAATGAAAGAAAAAGTCACAATGGTCACAGAAATAACTTTAATCTGACAAAAGTAATAATAAATTAAAATTCTATAAATGTTAACCAATGAAAGTCAGACATTGTTTTTCAACCATGCTTCAACAGAATTATGTAAAAAAATAAACTCATGAAACAGGCATGGACAAAAATGATGGTACCCCTAGAAAACACAGAACATAATGTGACCAAAGGGACATGTTAATTCAAGGTGTGTCCACTAATTAGCATCACAGGTGTCTACAACCTTGTAATCAGCCATTGGGCCTATATATATGGCTCCAGGTAATCACTGTGTTGTTTGGTGATATGGTGTGTACCACACTCGACATGGACCAGAGGAAGCAAAGGAAAGAGCTGTCTCAAGAGATCAGAAAGAAAATTATAGACAAGCATGTTAAAGGTAAAGGCTATAAGACCATCTCCAAGCAACTAGATGTTCCTGTGAGTACAGTTGCACATATTATTCATAAGTTTAAGATCCATGGGACTGTAGCCAACCTCCCTGGACGTGGCCGCAGGAGGAAAATTGATGACAAATCTAAGAGACGGATAATCCGAATGGTAACAAAAGAGCCTAGAAAGACTTCTAAAGAGATTCAAGGTGAACTTCATGCTCAAGGAACATCAGTGTCAGATCGCACCATCCGTCGTTGTTTGAGCCAAAGTGGACTACATGGGAGACGACCAAGGAGGACACCATTGTTGAAAACGAATCATAAAAAAGCAAGACTGGAATATGCCAAACTACATGTTGACAAGCCACAAAGCTTCTGGGAGAATGTCCTGTGGACAGATGAGACAAAAATCGAAGTTTTTGCCAAGGCACATCAGCTGTATGTTCACAGACGAAAAAATGAAGCATATCAAGAAAAGAACACTGTCCCTACTGTGAAACATGGAGGAGGCTCTGTTATGTTCTGGGGCTGCTTTGCTGCGTCTGGCACAGGGTGTCTTGAATCTGTGCAGGGTACAATGAAATCTCAAGACTATCAAGGAATTCTAGAGAGAAATGTACTAGCCAGTGTCAGAAAGCTTGGTCTCAGTCGCAGGTCATGGGTCTTGCAACAGGACAATGACCCAAAACACACCGCTAAAAACACCCAAGAATGGCTAAGAGGAAAAAATTGGACTATTCTAAAGTGGCCTTCTATGAGCCCTGACCTCAATCCTATTGAGCATCTTTGGAAGGAGCTGAAACATGCAGTCTGGAAAAGGCACCCTTCAAACCGGACACAACTGGAGCAGTTTGCTCATGAGGAGTGGGCCAAAATACCTGCTGAGAGGTGCAGATGTCTCATTGACAGTTACAGGAAGCGTTTGATTGCAGTGATTGCCTCAAAAGGTTGCGCAACAAAATATTAAGTTAGGGGTACCATCATTTTTGTCCATGCCTGTTTCATGAGTTTATTTTTTTACATAATTCTGTTGAAGCATGGTTGAAAAACAATGTCTGACTTTCATTGGTTAACATTTATAGAATTTTAATTTATTATTACTTTTGTCAGATTAAAGTTATTTCTGTGACCATTGTGACTTTTTCTTTCATTGACCAAAGGGTACCAACAATTTTGTCCACGTCTGTATATATGTATAGTTACATACAGATTTAATTAATTAAACTCATAGGATAAAACTTTACTGATAAACAACAATTGCAGTATAATTAATAGTGGACTGGCAATCCCTCAATATAGTACTTAATTGTCCTTGTGTGCACACATAATATGTTAAAATTTTTTAAAATAAATAAAAAAAGAATGAAAAAATTGAGACAAAAAATATTGATAATATTCACCATATGGTTTCTGCAATAGAATTAGTTGAGGTTAATTGAGTTTGAGGTTAATGACAATATTTTATCCCTCTTATATTGAACAAAATCCAGTTTTCTATCCAGATACTACAGCCAGTTGTTCACATGCAAGTTGTTTTTTCTTTTTCTTTTTTAAATTTTTTTATTGAGAAATCAGGTCGGTGGAGTTTCATCACATGCCTCCTTTGGTGTGTATACAGCAGTTATTAAGATACGGACACCAGACAGTGGCCCGGGTATATTGGTATTATTAAATACAGCGTTAAATGTCACCATCGGATATAGATATCTTCCAGTTGCTGTTGTACTGTTCCTATTTGATACGAGCACACTAAGAATTACAGCTGAGAACAACTCCATTTGAAGTGAAATATTGGAACAGTTCAATAGGTCTAATTCACGGATTGATTCACAAATATACTATTGATTCCAACAAGATTACAATACAATAAAAAATGGGTATGCTTATATGTTGTATATCAGTAGTATGGACCCTCAGACTAATTTCTACTGATGGACCCAGTTACCACATTGTAATACTGTCAACACAGATAGAATCTAGACTTGCAATTAGGGTCCATTTATTATGAATTAATTCACAAATTATATTAACCCTTACATGCACCACGATTGGTGCCCCAGTAGTAAAATTGCCAGACTCCGATCCATACCTATGACAGCCTGGGACATTTAATAGTAGACTGCTATAGTATTCTACGGTAAAAGTGACCAGAAGGGGGACTTAAAATGAAAAATTAGAGCAAAGGTAAAAAAATATTATAATAATTGTTAAAAGTACGTAAAAAAAAATATATATATTCTAATCACCCCCTTTCCCAAGTTTACATGTAAAAATGAATAAACGGTAGGAAAAAAACATCATGGGTATCACTGTGTGCATATTTTTGAGGAGGAGGAACATTATAAAATTGCCAATTTAGTGTTTTTTGTTCACCCCCCAAAGAAAAGACCTCACAAAACCCTGTAGACAGAAAAATATGGTGATGCAAAGAAAAAGAGCAAAACAGAATAAAAACTATACACATTTGGTATCTCCATAATCTGGCAGAACTACAATTCTTTTTCCAATTTCACAAAGACTTCTTTCTATTTTCCAGTACAAGCTATGGTAAATTTAATGGTGCCATTAAAAATACAATTGTCCCCCAAAAACAAGCCCTCATACAAACAGAAAGTTAGAAATGTCTGGCTCTTGGAAAGCGAGGAGGATAAACCGAAAATATGCAGTGTCCTGAAAGGGTTAATAAATTATCTCTTATTGCTCATATAACATACAGTAATGCTATAGTAATAGCAGGAAAAAGAAGTTACTAAGAAGTGGATGGTCACATTTTCAAACTTTTTGCCCCCATTGATGCAGAAAATGAGCCATTCTGCCCTGAAAGCACCACCTCATGAAAACAAAACAGGTTAGTCTGACCACTTATGTCCTTAGTAAAGCCGTGTTGGCTACTAAACCTGTGCTAAAACCATGACTTAGGTGTGCAGTGATAACATCAAAGTGTATGATGCAGGTAACGCTGGATGTGCACATTTTATGGATTGATGATACTTGGGTCCTCAGAATGATTGCCTGTGGTGGACCTCAGGAGCTCCAGTCCAACACTCTGCAGAGTAAGGGCACGTTCACACGAACGTTTTTTGCGTTCTGTATACGGAACCATTCATTTCAATGGTTCTGCAAAAAAAAAAAAACGGAATGTACTACGCATGCATTCCGTTTCCGTATTTCCGTTCCGCTGAAAGATAGAACATGTCCTATTACTGCCCACAAATCACGTTCTGTGGCTCAATTCAAGTCAATGGGTCCGCAAAAAAATGGAACACATACGGAAATGCATCCGTATATCTTCCATATGCGTTCCGTTTTTGCGGAACCAGCTATTGAAAATGTTATGCTCAGCCTAATTTTTTCTATGTAATTACTGTATACGCCATACGGAAAAACGGAACAGAAACGGAAACACAAAGGAAATGGATCCGTGAAAAACGGCCCGCAAAAAAATTATAAAGACGTACGGTCGTGTGAACGAGCCCTAACTGTATACCAGTGAACATGCACATGTCGCCGATCATGCACATGTCCATGTCCATTTTATATGGATGTGGTCCGTGTGCTGTCCGCATTTTTTTTTTTGAAGACCTGTTGAAATCAATGGTCCAAATTTTGCAGAGATATTCTTTTTATGGAATGGAGACACAGATGAGAAAATCACATGGATGATCTGTGTGCTTTCTGAACCTGTATGTCCCTTCTGCAAAAAGATAGCACATATCCTATGCTTGGCCCCAAAATGCAAACCACAAAACCATTAAAGTTTACACTGGACCAATTCAAACCACAAAATACATACAGGCCTTACGTGATCCATTTTAAGTCTTGTTTTAAAATACTGTAAGAACCACTATTTTTTTTTGTAATATAGGAAGGGGGGGAGGGCATTAAAACCAATAAAAGAATCAATCCAATTACAAAATTATTTTTATAGGTTTATTGCTGTGAAATGGTGAAAAGTTTATAACCAAAAACAATGAAGTTAAGAGAAAGAACAGGACCACTCATAAATAGTGAAGCAAATATTATAAGTATTCTCATGTGTTCACATGTGTATCAGTGTCCATAAAAGATCATTAAGCTGTAAGATTTTAAGACATGTTAGCACCATTAAAATGAGACCGAGTGGACATAGCGCAGTTTATAGAAGACTGTAAAACCACACACAATCATACTCCTACAGGACTAAATTATGTGAGAATCATTCCCAACTGTTAATCAAGGAGGTGGTGACAGCTTGGATAAAAACAGAGTATGGAATTACGGATGTTGTTTCTGCCCTTAGCAGAACTTGAATTGGAGAATTGGTTTATTATAATCATATATCTCTCCACAACTTCTTCCTCTTTTTATTTTCATAGCATTTTATATAGAGATTAGATAGACAGACTGGGGTTGCCAGTCTAATAGAGAGTGCTCCGCTTTGCCAGTGGTAGGCAGTATCCAGTGTGCAGCACTTTTGCTAGGGTCAGCTAAACGTTCCCTAATCTCAACATAAATATTTACTATACCAAACCCATGTATATACTTTCATTTATTTTTCATGATTATTTTAAGAGTAACAAATAAAAGTTAACGGGGTTGTCCGAGTTATTTTTATGTTCTTTGTATGCTTCTAACTAATCAAATGTAACAGCTTTACCATGCACTTACTGCATCTGTAGTTGCTCCTTTCTCAGATTTCGCTGAGGGTCACATGACCTGTGATGTCAGCTTCTCTCCCTGCTCTGATGATGTTTCATGCACAAGCCTGAGAGAGCAGATATGAGTCTGTACACGAGACATCACAGTGCTGGCCACACCCCCCTGCACTGGCTGAGCTGCTGCTCTCTGCCCTGTGTCTCCCTCCCACTGGATATTTCAGGAAAGATTAACCCCTTCAGGAGCATAGACTCAGGGCTGAAGGCTTTACTGAGTAACTGCAGGCAGTAAGGAGACAAATGCTGGGCACAGGAGCTCACAGACTAGAGGAGTTCTGCAGAGCATTGCACAAGAACAGGTAGGGGGAAGATCCTGTGTGTATAAGCAGTGTCATTGTACAGTTGGGACTTGTAGTCCTACACATATAACATGCTGTTGAGTATCCCAGTAGTCAGACATGTCACTCAGGGCAGACTTAGGCTTTGTTCACATCACTGTTCAGCCTTTCCGTTCTCCTGCTCCGTTTAGGAGCAGGAGAACGGAAAGGACGGAAAAGGCACATAACTGACGCCAAACTGAGTCAAAAGGAGCCCTTAGGACCCCATAGACTATAATGGGGTCCGTTATGTTTCCGCTCAGAAGATGATTTTTAAGCGGAGACAAAAGTTGTGCATGCAGGACTTTTTTTTGTCTCCGCTTAAAAATCATCTTCTGAGCGGAAACATAACGGAGAGAAATGCTTGTGAGAGAAATGCATCTAGCTTTGCAGCTGAAACAGGGAATAATTGTACAAAAAAGCACAGCAATTATACAACCTTTTTTTTTTTTTGGAAAACTCAGGTACACTTTAAATATGTTAAGGCATAAATAAGGTTCAGGAGGAAAGTGTTTCTAATTTAAAAAAAAAACGACAACTGAAGACTTGCCTGAATGCCGGATCTGGCATTTTATTTCCATAGGAATGTTTTAGTGCCAGATCCGGTATTCAAAATACCGGAGTGCCCGATCCGTCCGCAGACCGAAAAAAAGGTGAAAAAAATAAATGCCGGATTTTACAAATGCCATTAGTTGGCATACGTTTTGCTGAATCCGGCAGGCAGTTCCGGCGAATGAACTGCTTGCAAGATCACTCTGCCGCAAGTGTGAAAGTAGCCTAAACCCTTTTCCACAAATATCTGCACCAGTGAAGTGCATATATTTTTTTATTTCTATAATGAAACAGGCCACTGAATGCTTTTACCACAAATAAGTGCACCAGTGAAGTGTGTATATTTTTTTTCTTTCAATAATGAAATAGGTCCCTAAACCCTTTTGCTACAAATAACTGCACCAGTGAAGTGTGCCGACGTGAACTGAGAATATATTTTTCTTTTTGTACTAAAATAAGCCAGTAAATGCTTTCAACACATATAACTGCAGTAGTGAACTGAGAATATATTTTTCTTTTTTGTACTGAAAAAGGCAAGTAAACGTTTTTAGCAGGAAAAAATGCACTAGTGAAGTGCGTATATATTTTTCATTCTGTACTGAAATAGGCCACTAAACCCTTTTGCCACAAATAACTGCACCAGTGAAGTGCGTATATTTTTTTATTTCTATAATGAAACAGGCCCCTGAATGCTTTTACCACAAATAAGTGCACCAGTGAAGTGCGTATATTTTTTTCTTTCTATAATGAAATAGGCCACTAAACGCTTTTGCCACAAATAAGCGCACCAATTTTTTTTTTCTGTACACTTTCAACACATATAACCGCCGACGTGAACTGAGAATATATTTTTCTTTTTGTACTAAAATAAGCTAGTAAATGCTTTCAACACATATAACTGCAGTAGTGAACTGAGAATATATTTTTCTTTTTTGTACTGAAAAAGGCCAGTAAACATTTTTAGCAGAAAAAAATGCACCAGTGAAGTGCGTATATATTTTTCATTCTGTACTGAAATAGGCCACTAAACCCTTTTGCCACAAATAACTGCACCAGTGAAGTGCGTATATTTTTATATTTTTTTCTTGTTCTAAAAGATATGTCACTAAAGGTTTTTCAACATAGCACTTGCACCCCAAGAACAAATTGATGGAATGACAGAGCCGTATAATCGCTATTTGGATCCCCAAATAATTTTCCCCTGCACTTGTAAATCGCTTTTCTAGCACTGTCCCTAGCGCCTTCTGATGACGCTCCCTGCACTAAGATGCTATGAAATGATTCCTCCCTATCCTTTCCATGCACTTATTAATTGTTTTTCAGTTTTTTTTCACAATCATGTTTTTCTAATTGCTGTCCCTAGTGCCGTCTCACGTCTGTCCCTGCACTCAGAACGCTTGAAAATGTCTGATGGCCACCGTATTTATAGGGCTGTGAGATCACAGGGCTGGCTGGCTGCTGATTGGCTGTATGCATGGCATTATGGGTCAGCCCACCTTCCCAGAGTTCCTTGCCCCATATCCTCACACGTGTATCCGCCTTTGTAGAAAATATTGCGATTAATTACCACAAAGCGCAAGGAAATTCGCATTCGTTGCAAATCAAATTTTTACTGAAATTCAGACTTCGTCTGATTTGATTCACTCATCTCTAGTAATAATATAAAGGTAGATTAGATTGACCTTGTGGTCTTTTTCTACAGTCAATCTTCTATGTTTCTATGTTATGTTGCAACATTGTGCTAAAATAAAAAAAAAGTTCCCTTCATCTGCAGAATTAAAAAAAAAATTGGAAAATATATTTAAAGAAAAACTAAATTTGACCAGGATATAAGTATTTAGACCCTTTGCTATAACACTTAAAATTTAGCTCTGGGAACAATGATTTGAAAAGACACACCCCTGTCTATTTAAGGTCTCAAAGCTGACAGTGCATATCAGAGCAAAAACCAAGCCACGAGGAGGAAAGAGCTACCTGTAGAGATCAGAGGTATGGAGGCACAGATCTGGAGAAGGCTACAAAAACATTTCTACTGCACTGAAAGTTCCCAAGAGCAGAGTGGCCTCCATAACTTTCAACCAGGACTAAACTAAGTAACTGGGGGGAAAGAGTGACGGTGGCTGTGCAGGTGGAACAAATCTTCCAGAAGGTCAATCATCACTGCAACATTCCTCCAATCGGGGCTTTATGGCAGAATGGCCATAAAAAAAAGCCTCTCTTCAGTAAAAGACACATGTACGTTTGAAAAAAAAAAAAAAAAACACCTAAAGGCTGGTTTCACACGGGCGTTGCGTATTGAGGCCGGATGCGTTCAGAGTGCGTTCAGTGAAACTCGCACTATTTTGCAAGCAAGTTCAGTCAGTTTGTCTGCGATTGCGTTTAGTTGTTCAGTTTTTTCTGCGCGGGTGCAATGCGTTTTGATGTGTTTTTCACGCGTGTGATAAAAAACTGAATGTTTACAAACAACATCTCTTAGCAACCATCAGTGAAAAATGCATCGCACCCGTACTTGCTTGCGGATGCAATGCGTTTTTCATGCAGCCCCATTCACTTCTATGGGGCCAGTGCTGCGTGAAAAACGCTGAATATAGAACATGCTGCAGAACTGATGCGTGAAAAACAACGCTCATGTACACTGTCCATTGAAATGAATGGGTCAGGATTCAGTGCGGGTGCTATGCGTTCACGTCACGCATTGCACCCACGCGGAAAACTCGCTCGTGTGAAAGGGACCAAAGGACTCTCAGACTGTGAGAAACAATATTCTCTGGTCTGATGGAAAATAGGTAGAAGAAACCAGATACTGCCCAATACCATCCCTACAGTGAAGCATGGTGGTGGCAGCATCATGTCTTGGCTTTGTTTTTCAGCAGCTGGGACAGGGAGACCGGTCAGAGTTGAGGGAAAGCTGAATGGAGAAAAATATAGAGATATTCTTAATGACAACCTGAGCTGTAATGCTCTGGACCTCAGAATGGGTCAAAGGTTTACCTTCCAACAAGACAATGAACCTAAGCCCACAGCCAAAGCAACACAGAAGTGGTTTGATGACAACTCTGTGAATGTCCTTGAGTGGCCCAGGCCCTGACTTGAACCTAATTGATTAACAATGGAGAGACCTGAAAATGGCTGTCTACTGACGGTCCCTATAAAACCTTACAGAGCTGAAGAGGACCTACAGAAAAAATGTCAGAAAATCCCCAAATCCAGGTGTGCAAAGTACTGAATAAAGGATCTGAATACTTAAGCAACTAATCGGATTCCACCTTTAATTTTGGACTGCTCTTTTTGAAAATAAAAGGTAGAATCTGATTTGTTGCCATGGGCAACTGAGCCAGTTCTACTTTTCACTAGTTTGATAAATGACCCCATTTATTTTTATTTTAGCACAAGGTTGCAACATAAAATGAGAAACAGTGAAAGAATCTGAAGATTTTCTGAATGCACCATATATGTCCTGGTTTCCGTTTATGGTAATGGTGGAGGATGGCGAGTTTCTGGCGGCAGAAAATAACTACAAAATTGAATATTTGTCCCACATGCAGAAAAGCTTAGCTATGCCTCTTATGGAAAGTACGCACTTAACCCAACCAGTCCTGAGAAAGATATAAAAAGCTACTAAGAGACAAATGGATTTAGGGGGTCATTTGCTAAAAGAAATTCACCTATTTTTGGCATATTTCTGCCGCAGACTGCAGTGCATCGGTTATTGGCACCACAATCCGCATCTTTTCCCCCACTTACTCCAGGTCTAAAAACGGGGGCGTGGCATGGACGGAAAAGGGGACGGGCCAGGAGGCCCGTCTGATTTATCATTTTCTAACATAGTAACATAGTTGATAAGGCTGAAATAGGCATCTGTCCATCCAATTCAGCCTGTTATCCTGCAAGTTGATCTAGAGGAAGGCAAAAAAAAACTGTGAGGTAGAAGTAAAATCTCCTCACTTTAGGGGAAACAAGTCCTTCCTGACTCCAATTAGGCAATCAGAATAACTCCCTAGATCAACGAACCCTCTCTAGTAACTATGACCTGTAATATTACACTCCAGAAATACATCCAGGCCCCTCTTGAACTCTTTTAGTGAACTCACCATCACCACCTCCTCAGGCAGAGAGTTCCATAGTCTCACTGCTCTTACCGTAAAGAATCCTCTTCTATGTTTGTGTACAGAGAGTGTCCCCACGTCACAGTCACAGTCCTGGGGATAAATACTGTAGATGATGGGAGAGATCTCTATATTGACTAGGGTTGTAGCGGGTATCAAATTATCAATATCCATTCGATACTTTTGTACTCGGATCGATTCGATACCGGGATTTTACATTTACCTATACTAGGCTGCGCTACTGCGCAGCCTAGTATCAGAGAACATGGCACACACTGCTCTTAGCGCGCTCCATGTTCTCCCCTTGTGCTCCTGCTGCCAATAATAAGAGAGAGGTGTAGAGGAGGGGAGTGGCTGTGGCCTCTGCACCACCAATGATGATAACTCACCCATTAATAAGAATACAGGAGGCAGGTGCCGGTGGCAGAATCACATAGCCGGCACCCGACCACTATGACAGGGAGCTGCGATCAGCGGCAGTTAACTCATTCCCCAGTACTAAAAACATTGGTGGCGCAGTGCGCCCTCCCAACTACCCCAGTATTAAAGTTGTTGGTGGCAGTGGCCAAAGGGTCCCCTCCCCTCCTCCTCATTGGTGGTGCAGTGGCAGCTTCTGATCAGAGCCCCAGCAATGTAATCCGGGGGCTCCGATGGGTTACCATGGCAGCCAGGACACTACTGAAGCCCTGGCTGCGATGGTAAGCTCCCTGATGCTGTGTGTACTATGCACAGGGCAGCAGGGAGAATGTGAGATCCGATTTACCCTGATAGAGCTCTATTAGGGTAAACAGGACAAGGGATGAAAAAAATCCCAGGTTCTAGCGCCTAAGGGGGCTAATAGTTATTAAATAAAAAGAAAAAAAAAGTTAAAAAAAACAACAAATATTAAAGTTTAGATCACCCCTTTCCCAATTTTGCATTTAAAATATATAAACAAATAAATAAACATATTACATATTGCCACGCCCCAAAAAGTGCAAACTATTAAAATATAAAAAATATCTCCTATGCGGTGAACGCTGTAACATAAAAAAATGTATGAAAAACGCGCGATTCGCCATTTTTTTGACACCTTGTCCCCCCCCCCAAAAATAAATCGGACTGTTCGATTAATGGCCAGACGTTCCATAAAATGCGGAATGCAGGCTGGTATCGAGTATCGCAATACTTTTTTATGGTATCGAAATCGAATAAAAATTTTGCAACAACCCTAGTACTGGCCCCTGATATATTTATACATAGTTATTAGATCTCCCCTCAGTCGTCTTTTTTCTAAAGTGAATAACCCTAATTTTGATAATCTTTCAGGGTACTGTAGTCCACCCATTCCAGTTATTACTTTAGTTGCCCTTCTCTGAACCCTCTTGTTCTAGGCATTAAAAATGGTCTAAATTTAAGACGGCTAGGAAGCTGGCGTAGATTTAGACCAGCGGTGGATGCGCCGAAGTTATGTAGAAGTCGGCGCCTCTTCATAACTTCGGCGGATCCACCACCAGCGCACTGGGTTATTAAGATTGGTGTCTAAAATGCTGTTCTTAATAAATGACCCCATAGTTCTCAGCCCAGCAATTCCCAATGATTTTTTATGTTCAGATTACATTTCTATATTTCCATTTTGTTCGGGAATGATATTTTCTTATATATTTAAAGCCTTTTACCGACTTAAAACTGGCTAGTGCACTGTAGCAACATTACTATCATCAGCTGATGATATATAGTACATGATATTCAAAAACCACATGTTACAGAAGATGCACTGTATGTATTTTACTATTGCTGGGTAAATCCCACTAAATTAATTTAAGGACATGTTCTGAGGTGTTTGATTGCCACTGCAAAGGAAGAAAAAGGGGGTTAGCCAGCACATCCCAATGCGCAGGTGCACGTCGCCAGGGCTGAAAGCAAAAAGTAAAATCTATCTACACATTATTTATTACGCATATAGCATGCATTATATATAGACACACACAGTTTTAGTATATTGTAAAAGTGTGGGAAATAGAGCTGCTGATAGTAAAAATTTAACAAAAAAAAAAAAGGAAAGTGATATCACATGGTGTGGTGGGCGAGATTATTAAATCTGTACAAAATCCCTACAGTGCAAGAGCTTTTAGAACATGAAGAGAGTAACTAATCATTTGAGGGCTGTTTAACTTGCATCAAATGTGCACATAAGGAAAGCATTAAATACTTCACTTGGTTGCTGTTTCAGTCATATCTTTGCATGTCAGATAAGTGCCTAGAGATGTTTTCCATGTTTAGTGTGTAGGTTGGGATCCCACCACTTGTGAAATAAAAAGTAGGTTCACACAGTAAAAGTATTTGGTAACCAAGATGAAAACCATACATACTGGGAAAGAAAAGTCCAAAGAGCACCATACAGGCAAGATATAACTGAACGATAAGCAATTATTGATGCTCACAATATTTCATTATGGTTATTAGGTTGTTTCAGCTTACAACTCAGAGCTGGCCGGCCTCATGGGAAAAAAAGAGACTTTCTTTACGCATGAAATCCTGTAAGTAGAAACAGTTTAGTAATTAGGAAAAAATGCTTGCAAATTATTTTTTTAAAATAGGTAGTCCGTTTTAGAGAGGTTTTGTGAGGGCAAAATGCTGTATAAAATATTGAAATAAACATTACTCACTCTGTAAGGCTAGGTCTACGCAGTCGCAGCATGTCGCATGTTGCAGTGCGACACCATAGACTGCCATTATAAAAATTGTCGCACGGCATTGGTGCGACAAATGTTGCAGTGTAGTTGTGCCCTGTCACGTGACAAATGTCGTTGTGTAGACCTAGCCTAAATGTCCTGACGCTTCAGCAATGCCACGACAGTCCCCATTGCTCTAGCAGAGATGACGCTAACTTCACTTACCTCAGTGATCAGGTGTGCATGAATTAGAGCTGCACCGGGTATTAAAGTATCGATACCCAAATAATACTTTTAGACCCGGATCGATACAATACTGGGTCTTACTTCTTACTTACTATTTAACGATACTAGGCTGCTCTACTGCGCAGCCTAGTATCAGTTAGAGAACATGGCATGCGCAGCTCTCTGCGTGTTCTCCTCAGCAGCACAGTGGAGAAGGAGGCAGTCCCTCCCTCCCTTCCCACTGTGCCGCTTCTGCCAATGGGAGTTTAGTACCGAGGAGGATGGGAGGGACTGTGGCCACTGCGCCACCAATGATTATAATAGTAAGAATACCGGGGTTGGGGAGGGGCGCACTGCACCATCAATAAATGTAATTAACACATTAATTCAAGTGTATTCAGCGGGTGGTGGCGGCGGTATCACATACCCGGCCTCTATGACAGGGCACAGCGATCCCGAGAACTGCGACAATTAATCCCTCAGGTGCAGCATCTGAGGGGTTAATTGACGGGGATCGCAGCTCCCTGTCATAGAGGCTAGGTGCCGGGTATGCGATACCGTCACTGGTACCCGCTGCCTACACTTGAACTTAATGTGTTAGTTACATTCATTGGTGGTACAGTGCGCCCCCTCCAACCCCAGTATTGTAACTATTATAATAATTGGTGGCGAAGTGCACCCCCCTCCCCCTCCCCCCCCAGTATTAAAGTCATTAGTGGCAATGGCCACAAGGTCCCTCCTCATTGGTGGCAGTGGCATTTCCAACTGGAGCCCCAGCAGTGTAATCGCAGGGCTCTGATTGGGTTACCATGGCAGCCAGGATGCTACTGAAGCTCTGGCTGCCATGGTAAGCTTCCTGCTGCAGTGTGCATAAAGTACAGGGCAGCATGGAGAGCATAAAGTCCTATTCACCCTAAGGGTCCATTCAGACGTCCCTTGTTGTTTTGCGGTCTGCAAATTGCGAATATGCAAAACACCGGCAATGTGCGTACCGCATTTTGCAGACCGCATATCACCGGCACTATAATAGAAAATGCCTTTTTTCCCCGCAGTTGCAGACAAGAATAGGACATTACAAAAAACAAGATGGCTGCACACTGTTATACAGTCAGGTCCATAAATATTGGGACAGACACAATTCTAACATTTTTGGCTCTATACACCACAATGCATTTGAAATGAAACGAACAAGATGTGCTTTAACTGCAGACTGTCAGCTTTAATTTGAGGCTATTCTCATCCAAATCAGGTGAACGGTGTAGGAATTACAACAGTTTGCATATGTGCCTCCCACTTGTTAAGGAACCAAAAGTAATGGGACAATTGGCTTCTCAGCTGTTCCATGGCCAGGTGTGTGTTATTTCCTCATTATCCTAATTACAATGGGCAGATAAAAAGTCCAGAGTTCATTTCAAGTGTGCTATTTGCATTTGCAATCTGTTGCTGTCAACTCCCAAGATGAGATCCAAAGAGCTATCACTATCAGTGAAGTAAGCCATCATTAGGCTGAAAAAACACAACAAACCCATCAGAAGTATAGCAAAAACATTAGGCGTGGCCAAAACAACTGTTTGGAACATTCTTAAAAAGAAGGAACGCATCGGTGAGCTCAGCAACACCAAAAGACCTGGAAGACCACGGAAAACTGTGGTGGATGACCGAAGAATTATTTCTCTGGTGAAGAAAACACCCTTCAAAACAGTTATCCAGATCAAGAACACTCTCCAGGAGGTAGGTGTATGTGTGTGTCAAAGTCAACAACCAAGAGAAGACTTCACCAGAGTGAATACAGAGGGTTAACCACAAGATGTAAACCATTGGTGAGCCTCAAAAACAGTAAGGCCAGATTAGTTTGCCAAACTACATCTACAAAAGCCTTCACAGTTCTGGAACAACATCCTATAGACAGATGAGACCAAGATCAACTTGTACCACATTGATGGGAAGAGAAGAGTATGTAGAATGAAAGGAACTCCTCATGATCCTAAGCATACCACCTCATCAGTGAAGCATGGTGGTGGTAGTGTGCATGTTTTGCTGCCAAAGGAACTGGTTCACTTGTATTTATTGATGATGTGACTGCTGACAAAAGCAGCAGGATGAATTCTGGAGTGTTTCGGGCAAATTTATCTACTCATATTCAGCCAAATGCTTCAGAACTCATTGGACAGCGCTTCACAGTGCAGATGGACAATGACCCAAAGCATACTGCGAAAGCAACCAAAGAGTTTTTTAAGGGAAAGAAGTGGAATGTTATGCCATGGTCAAGTCAATCACCTGACCTGAATCCGATTGAGCATACATTTCACTTGCTGAAGACAAAACTGAAGGGAAAATGCCCCAAGCAGGAACTGAAGACAGTTGCAGTAGATGCCTGGCAGAGCATCACCAGGGATGAAACCCAGTGTCTGGTGATGTCTATACATTCCAGACTTCAGACTGTAACTGACTGCAAAGGATTTGCAACCAAGTATTAAAAAGTGAAAGTTTAATTTATGATTATTCTGTCCCATTACTTTTGGTTCCTTACCAAGTGGGAGGCACATATGCAAATTGTTCTAATTCCTACACCGTTCACCTGATTTGGATGTAAATGCCCTCAAATTAAAGCTGACAGTGTGTAGTTAAAGCACTTCTTGTTTGTTTCATTTCAAATCCATTGTGGTGATGTAAAGAGCCAAAAGTGTTAGAATTGTGTCGATGTCCCAATATTTATGGACCTGACTGTATATACAAACAATAAAGCTAAGAAATGGGGGTCATTCTAGATAAAAGTGGTACAATACCGACTATAAATTAGTAATGGAAGCTCTTAGCGCACATACGTGTCGGGCCCATCTACCAGGCGTCAAGGTGGCTTCCGCAGATGGGTCTCTAACACTAAATATACTGCCTCACTTTGGACTTACTTAAGCCTACAATATTCAGGGCAGTGTAGGAACCAGCTACAAACGTACTCTGCTCAGAAGTCCCAGGTAGATGGGCGTGTTCAGTCTAAAAGAGGTGCTACCCTCAATATATTGCAATAAAATTTAGACTAGAACCTTCAGAATCACAGGTGCAGACAGCATTAAGAGAAGGGAGAATAAACCCAGCTGTTGCCCATTCAGCCCGATGGCAGACACAAGAAAACAAGTGATTAGGGACAATTGGGAGATCCTATTGAGAGATGATTTGTTGAGGGACTTGATCGATGATAGACCATTAGTGACTTTTAGGAGAACTTGCACATTGAGGGATAAATTGGTTAAAAGCTGTTTTTTGGAAGATGAACCACACACTTGGTTGAGGAATTTTGTACCAAGAGGAAACCGCAGATCCGCTAATTGTTCTTATTGTACATATAACAGTCAACAGACAGTTTTGAATGTCAGGGGCATAAATCATAAAGTAAATAACCTGATAACCTGTAAGAGTAAATATCTAGTATGTACATAGGGAAGGGTTGCCCCCGCTTAATAGAACACATCAGGTCTGCACATGCAGGAAATCCGAAAGTGTTGAGATTTGCTGGATTAGTTAGTCCCATGGCAACCGCAAGGGGGCGATAGACATCACACCTTATTAAGGAGAGAGGCTAAGTGGATCATGCGCTCTGATGCTTTGGGCTCGTTGGGCTTGAATGAAAAAATATGACACCAGTGTGTTTTTATAAGCTTCAGGTATTATATATGTTTGATTAATGCTTGAATCTTTTAAAATTTTATGTTCAATTCACTTTTTGAGTGTATTGTGGCTCTTTAAGTGCGTTTATGGTATAAAAGTTAGGACGTATGTGTGTCCAGACGTCAGTGGCCTGCGGTCAGGCCAGGTCCACTGTTGTGAGGTACGCTAGTCTGCCCTTCATGCTGCACATTTGTATGTAACCTACCTGGATTAATAAAAGAAGATTCCATGAGTATGGTGAGTGCCGCCTTTTTCGTCAGAAGATCAACTGTTACACAGTCTTACTCATAACTAGAGTAAGACTGTGTAACAGTTGAAACGCGTTGACGAATTATAGCAAAGCGGTATGCCCTGGAATGTTTTTAACATGTATCCTCAATAAAGCTGGAAATACTTTTTAACCCTTCAGTGCTGGATAAACTGTTTACTGGATTTCACACACAACTGGAGCGCCGTCCTGTGCACAGAGGGTTCACACTGCTATAGAAGCTGGTGTTTTCTCTTTTGTCCTTTGTGCAGAAATGACGCATGAACTGTGATTCTAGTGACTAGCTGCAGCACTGACATGAATGATCAACGGGATGCATGTCCCAATTATTAACACCTTAATTATGCAGCCTAGTTTGATAGTTAATGAAGCAGCTATTTTTTATTTTATTGTTTGCTTTTCATGTCCTAATTTCCAAAGCTATAACCTTTTTATTTCCCATCAACATAACTTAAAATTTTTGCAGGAGTCGTCCCACTTTTAAATGGTACAATTTTATTTTTATTTTTGGGGGGGGGATGCAATTCCACCAATTGTTGTTTTCACCCTTTTTATTGCGTTTGCCATGCAGTATAAAGGTTACATAATAACTTTATTCTATGGGTCAGTATGATTATGGCAATACCAAATGTATGTTGCACTTTATTTTTATTTTTTTACCTTGCAACCATTGTTTGGTTCCAGGACCACCACAGGAACCATCCGCACTCTGTGAACAGGTTGCTCTGGGTGTCCTGGGGTGAGGTGAGCCCCCTTCCTCTCTCTAACCAGTACAGACCACAGCATCTAAGGGTTTAAACTGCCGAGATCATGTTACCTATGATAGCGGCAGTTGGGGTCCCAGCTTTATAGGACAGCCAGCCAGGGGCTTAACTAACTACCATAGCGGCAGACCAGGTGACTGCTATGGGGCCCAGGGCAAGACGGGGCCCAGTTGGGAACATCTCCTCTTCTACTGGGGGTGAAAGCTTGGTAAGGACTCTACCCTCTAAAGATACAACTTTTAGCAAATGAGGCAGTGGGAAAAATGTCCCAAAGGTAATTGAAAAGGGTTTAGGCAGAAACCCTTCTGTCCTCTGTGGGGAGCCTGGTTTGATCCTTGCTATGGGGCCCTTGCTTCTCTATGTATGCCACTGCAGCCAGCAACAGCAAGTGATGGCATGGGCACAGCTCATGAGCATTGTTTAAGATCAGGCCACATGTGGCCAGAATGTCTAATGGTATTCAGCAACAGCCAAATTTGCACTTCTGCTAAGCTACGCCCCTGTCTAAGTCTCACACCATGCCATGGGAGGGGGCAAAAAGGGCATAATAAACATGGGGGAAAGCGTATCAGGTGAAAGTTAAATGAAGGTTCAAAATAGTGTAGCAAAAATATGCCAACGTTTTGAAGCAAAATTCTGGTGCTAAGTATACCTAGGTGGTGTAAAGTTAGACAAGTGATACATTTTTTTTACATCTTTACACTGTCTGAGTTTACAGTGTCTTTCCCTTACACAAAATTAGTAAATTTGCCTAAATGTATGACATGTTTGTATGTACTGTATATGCAATGATAGCCACTTATAATACTAAACACAAAGCACTGCATAGTTTTACATAAAAAACAATAGAATTATTAATATAGACCTATGGATGCTGCACAGTCAAATTGAAATCATACATATGTAATATGCCCCAAAGTGTACACAAAAATGCAATGAAATCCTTCAACGAAGTAAATTTTATTCAATACAAAATGATGTTTTACCTTCATGCCTCCATTCAAATAATTATACAAATGCATACATTTAAAGTGTTTAAACTAGATTTCAGATCACAGCTCAATCCATAGGAAAGTTGAATACAGAAAAGCAAAGCACCAACATAATAGGTCTGAGACACTATGTAAAACGATAACACTTGTTTATCAAAGTCTCAGAGTAGAGACTGGAATTTTCATCCTCTGACAGAATTTTAATAGGTGTCCCTTTTACAGTGACATAGGGCAAAATCACCATAATACAGTAAAAGAAAGAGAAGTCTTATCCTATTTACAATACGTACACTTTACATAAATACAAGAACAACACGTACATCATATTATAACTTAGAGCAAAGGTATTGCCTAAATTCTACTTAGTATATGATAAGCAGTGAAAACACAAGGGGCCAAAACTTAGGTGATTTCCATTGTGGGACAGGTTAGAATTCTTGTAGAATAAATGTTTGTCATGCTGTCCACATATATGTTTCAGATAAGATCCAATAACTGTACTCTTAATAGACCTGTACACAAAAATGTATACTTTGTTAAATGTTAAACTTCTAAAATTAAGTAAAATCACATATGGGTTTCCTTTATTTAAAAAAAAAAGTTAAACCTTTGGTAAGATTTATTTTATATATTATTTCAATGTCATATTAACCACATTTATAGTAAACAATGCCTTTTCATAGTCATTTATAATATACTGGATTCTGATAAATGTAGTTTTGCTAGCCATTAAATAATTATCTTACATATATAAAGTTAAAAGTTTTATTTTTTTCTCCTGGAAGGTGGCTGCAGTATTTCTGATTGATGACATCTGAAGTTAAAGTCTCTTAAAATTTGACACCAAATATACAATAGGCTTTTTTTTTTATTCATTGGTGTAAAAAGTTGTTAAATTGATGAATTATATAAGATGTCCAATTGCACATTAAAGGGGTTGTCCCCATTTATTTAAGTAACCCACACACCCAGCAGTACCTGTCAAGGGAAGCTCAGTTATAGCCTGTGGGTCCACAACTGTTTTCAATGTGCTTCGTCCCCACATGTAAACAGATACGGATGGGGGTCATGTGTGCCACTGCAGCCAATGACTGGCCACAGCAGTGACATGTCTCCCAAAAGGAATGCCACAGTGCTCCTGTGCTGCTTCGGGGACACCTCACCACTGTGGCCAGTCATTAGCTGCAGAGGCACACTTTGTCCATGCCAGACAGAAGCGCAGTGGAGCCACAAGCTAGAACTGTGCATCAGGGAGCAAGTAAGTATGCTTCCTTTGACAGGTCCTGATAAGTTGGACAACCACTTTAAGGCCTCGGTTCACACCTGAGCGTTTTACAGCGCGTTCCTACTCGCTGTAAAATGCTCAACAGGTGAAAACACATGTTTCCCTATGGGCATGGTTCTCACCTGCAAGTACAGGAGCTTCTTTGGGGCGTATTGTCGCGTGTTCTGTACATAAACACTGTTCATTGGACGCCTCTGTGGTCAATCGTAAGAACTCGCTGTAATACGCCCCGAAAACGTCAGACAAAAACGCGCGTAAAATGCGCGTATCAAGTGTGAACCAGGCCTAAGTGTCAACAGATCCAGAGATTCATCTCCAGATCATTTCTGGTATCAGTGGAGCAGTTCAGTGTACTCACCACTAGAGAAAAGACTAACATTTAGAGAGAATTTGCTTACCTTTGGCAGATTCTCTTTAAGGGGTTGTCCACTATCAGAACATATCCCTTAGGGCTCATGCACATGAACGTATTTTCTTTCTGCTTCCGTTCCTTTTTTTTTTATGGACAGTATGCAGAACCATTCACTTCAATGGGGCTGTAGAAAATACAGAAGTTACTCCATGTGCATTCCCTTTGTTTGTCCACATGGCTGTTCTGCAAAAAAGTAGTCCATGTCCTATTATTGTCCGCAAATCGCGGTCCGAGGTCCCATTCAAGTCAGTGGGTCCGCAAAAAATACGGAACACATCTGTATGTCATCCGTATATCATCCGTATTTTGCAGCTCCATACTGTAGAAATGCAATGCCCAGACCATATTGCTCATGTATTTGGTGATTAATAAGTTATTGTTTCTGTATACGATCCGCAAAAAAACGGATCAAATACGGAAACCATACGGATATGTTTTGTGCAATAACAGAACGGAAGAGGACTTAAATCAGAGAGAAAAAGAAATCAGATACGGAACAACGGATCAGTTAAAAAACGGACCGTAGAATAACAACGGTCGTGTGCATGAGCCCATAGCCACACAATATGCTACATCAGTGGGGGGTCCCAGCAGTCGGATACTTATACGCTAGATATACTTGTATTCTATGCTGTGGATAAGATCTTATGTTGGGACAACCCCCTTAAAGACTATGTAGACCTTTGGGAGCAATTATTTTTATCATTGCATTGTACTTATTTTGAGCTAAAAATTATTTTTTTAATTGTTCTTTATTGAAAATATGGCGTCCTTTTTTCTGTACAGAGCATATATGCTCTAGTAGCAGCCATTGGATTTTCTGTCTTTCCCATCAGACTCCTTATCTCTGATCTTATAAACACATCTTAGTTCTTATCTTACTGATAAGAATGTGGCTTTAAGAAGTGTTTATGACCTCTCAGTAGTTTAGAGATAAGGGTTATTAGATGACCAGCACAAAATGAAACTAAAAGTACCATTCGCACAGCTAGAAAAACAGTTGACCCTTTGTGACAGAACAGCTCAATATTTTTAATAAAGTCCAATTGAGAAAATGTTTTTTTTTTTGCCAAAAATGAGTAACATGCAATCATTAAGAAATTGCCACCAAAGGTGTACATAGCTTTTGAGTTTAAGGGACAAGAATTAGGTGCTGAAATCCCTAGAATGAATGGAGCGACGGTAAAACATGTGCACTGTCGACTGCGGGAAACAGCAGAGCACTGTACTTGGCTTCCCTCCAGCTGGCCAGTAGAGTTGAATAGAGTTGCAGTGCACATGTGTGACTACTGCCCCACTCACTCAAGGAAAGCCGGCATTTCATTCTTGTCATCAGTGGGTGAAAAATTTAGATTTTACTGTACTGTGAGAGTTTGCATTTTTGTGGACTAAATCTTTTCTACAAAGAAATGTATTCCCTAATATATTAGTATCAGACATGACTGTACTTTAATGCAAATAATTTGATTGCATTTGTACTGTCTAATGGCAGTATCATCATTTATAGATGACAATTCTTTGCAATATATGTTCCTATAAAGCATCTATGCCTCCGGGTCCTGTTACATGGGTCGATGCCGGGAATAAGGAGCACTGATCAGTGATATACAAGTTCATTGGCGCTTGTGTAAAGGACCTTTCACGTGGTTCAATGCAAAGCGAATGATAGAAGAACAAGCATTATTATGATCATTCACCCCCACTCAGTTTGCATATTGTCTGCAGAACATCCCCTGTTTACAATGTAGATAATGTGCTGCAGATAAATTAGAATTTTTGGCGTCACCCAAGAAAGATGCAGCTACTTGAAAAAACAAGCATTTGCACATGTGTCAGGTGATCCTTTACACAGCTCTCAATAGCTGGCCAGATAAACTGCGCCCTTAAGAGTTAAGGCAGCAGAATATGACCTGGAGTGAAAATACCATTAAATCAGCCAGGGGAAAGGGGTTAAGGGATAATCTAGAGAGAAGATAGTGGGTATATCAGGACATAAGCAGGGGAGAAATGACTAGGTTATCACTATACAGGAAGATGCTAGTGCATAAGCATTTTTTTCTGGGAAGAAGGTTCCTGGACATGACCTCAAGAGAACATTATCTTGAAAGAAAATACCAGATAAAGATCCAGATCATCAACAGATAGGGAAATTATCTAATAAAAGTAGTATGCAGGCAAGATTTATTTTTTTAATTCAAATATCCCTGTTCAATTTCTTAAGTATTTACTTCCTAAATGCAATACTTGCTGCCTTACACTTATTTTGCCAGACCAAGCTGTCACACATGCCTAGAGATTACTAGAGAGTTAGAGATTGCTGGAGAGTTATTAACAATAGGGTTATCAAACTAACATGACATTTTCTACACCTTCAGACAAAAGTTTCTACTATGGTTCATGTAACTGTGAGGGCTCATGCACATGACCATATGCCCTCCGAGACATACGGTCTGTGAGTGCGCCATGTGTCCCGGAGCTGCATACATCGTGCGCATGGGAGCGCACAGCATCATAGATTACTGTGATACTGTGCGCATAGGGCCGCCTTTGTCCTGCACTCATACGATCATATGATGCACAATAGCCTGACAACTGAAATTTACAACGTCCTAAATACATATCACAGTTTCAAATTTAAGTCCATAAACTGGTTGTAAATATTCCTATGGTGTTTATTGCATCAATATCTTAATATGTGTGTATACAATATGGGACAACACTTCTTTCAATATTTCACAAGGAATAAAAAGGCCAAATACTTTCATTAGTATAAAATAAGAATTATTGAATTAATTCTCCCATACCTGTAGTTCAATCCGAAGCAATCTAATGTGCTTATTTAAATAGGACAAGTCGTTTGTGCTAAATTGATTTTGTGCTTTGCTTACTGTCATGTCAAGAAATAATTTTCTACAGAAATTCATTCATATCCACTTTTAAAATGTAGTGTTAGATGGTTGATAAGTAGTTGTATACTGTATTTTCAGTGGTACACATTAAAAAAGTCATTTTTCAAAAAAATAAATAAAAATACACTAATACATTATTGGTCTTGATGATTTTTGCTCTATTAATCTGTTGTAGCCCTATTATTTGTATTTTGCTTTTGATTGTATAGATTTTAATTTTAACATTTTCCAATCTGTAAAATAGAATAATTTTTAAACAGCTCTACTGGCCAATATTATGTGTGTATGGTAAATATACAGCTGATTTCTATTTATTTTTTAAGGATTCCAAGTCAAAGCCTGATGCCCATGGCTGTATTGCATCTATGTCCAACCTCCCAGTAGGCTTCTATGGGCCCTCCTGGACATCCCCATGCCATTAACATCATTTAGAGGTATACAGAGTTCTTCCTGTCAGATTCTGTACAAAGGTGTATTATGGAGGTATAATCCTATAAGAGCAGTGACTCTAGGGGAGAATATCTTGCTGCAGTCAGCTATCTGCTGTTCCATTCAATCAGGGAAACATGGAGCCCCTCATTTTGTGGTCAGGCCCCAACAAGCATATCCCCTACTCTAGGGGATAGAGGAGTAGGGGATAAGTGTTGCGTATGAAATAACCCCTTTATCACAACAATTCAATTTTTTTTTTATTGCTAGCTACTGTAATAAGAAGTGAAAGCTCTAGAACAGTGATGGCTAACCTTGGCACTCCAGCTGTGGTAAAACTACAACTTCCAAGATGCCCCCCTTGCTTGGCTGCTCTCAGAACTCTATAGAAATAAATGGAGCATGCGGGGAGTCGTAGTTTCACCACAGCTGGAGTGCCAAGGTTAGCCATCAGTGCTCTAGAACAATGGCATAAGTAATACTTAACAAAAAATTTAAGGGTACCTGCCCCGACAAGATGCAGTGAGCATGTTATAGAGCAGAAAGAGCTGAGCAGATTGATATATAATTTTGGTGGTAAAATAGTCAGTGAAATTTGTAATTTACACATTTATATCTCTGCTCTGAGTTCAGTTGTAAACAGGGACTGCCATACAAGTGACTGACAGATATGCATACACACTAACACAGAGAACGCTGTCACTAATAAAATGGCCCCAATGGATAACTGACTTTAGAGATTAAAGTGTATAAATCATAGTTTTTTTTAATCTTTCCAGATAAAACTATATCAATCTGCTCTGCTCCTCTTGCGCTATAACATGCTGTCTGCAGATTGTACTGCAGTTTGTGGGGACAGGTCTTCTTTAAGGGCTGGAGATGAAGAAATGTAGAAGGCTTGCTTATCTAGGAACCACAGATACGTAAGTACACAGTGCATGACTTAATATAGAACTGTATTACTATCACTGTAGGTCACTATAAGTAATATTTATTTTTTGCTAGGGTGTGCCACGTATAACAATAGAAAGCAACCCAGTTTAAAGTTTAATTTGTAAGCATGAGTGACTTTTTTTGGAAGTCCAGCAACACATATATCACCTGTTTTCATTCAACAGTAAGACCAGGGCATTCCGGTTTGACTGGTAGCTAATCATTGATGGAGAAATGCCTCTAAACCAGCTAAAATAGACCACTCAATGTTTGTTGCCACACACTCAGAACAATGACTTAAGGGAGCAACGGATGACATACAAATCATATCTGTCATAATATTTCTACTACCAATGACAAGCCAATTTCTAAAGCATAATCCTAGAATTTCTTGCATTTAAAAATCATATATGTTCATAATAACAATGAGCAAGGCAGAAGATCCCCACTAATCCTAGAAATACCTAGCTACAAGATGTCCCTTGTCCTGCTGGCCATTCACCCTTGTCCTGCTGAGTGAATGGAGAGGTGGCTGCACACATGCATGGCTCTCGCTATGCTAGTTACAGCTCAGTTCTTTTTGGCTTTTTCCATGACTCCCATAAAATTAGAAACCCTAAATGTCTAAGATAGAAATAGCCATTTAGGGTGGCCAAATAACATCGGTGGGGGATCTTCCAATGTTACCTACAATCGGTTTGGATTTGATTCGTTTGGACATGTTAGTTGATGAAAGGGTAATCAGGAGACATAATCACTGGGTAAAAGTGGGAGAAAAGAGTTGGAATGCAAATCTGTTGGATGGCATTATAAACTTTTTAAAGAGGGAGCATTCATTTATTATGTAAAGTGCTAAACCGTATGAATTATTCTTGTAAATTACAATTACAGCTACAAAACAGTAAAGGGTTGTCAGGGATTTTCAAAGCTCAGGTTAGAGTAGGCAATGTGAGAGAATAAACACTAGTTCAATCCCCCTCCACTCCAGTGCCACCGCTTCAATTCTGTATATTATTCACATGACCATGGCAGTCAGACTACTGGCCTCAGCAGTCCCATGCCATACCTGCAGGTATCACTGCAGCAGTCATGTGAATGATCAGCTGCAGGACTGGCATAGGCTACCTGAATGGCAGCACTGGAGCAGTGGGGGATTGCAGCAGTATTAGTTAATTTTCCATTTTATCACATTGCCTATTCATGGTCGGCTCTCCATTCTCTTCATTCACTGTTATGGGACTTCTGAAAATAGCAATGTATGCGTGCTTGGCTATTTTAAGAAGTCCCATAGCAGTGAAAAGAGCGATTCTGCACCTCTCCATAGCAGTACAAGACTGGGTCCAATTCTTGAGATCGGGGTCAGTGGTGAGGATCTGCACCTATCGGACATTTATGGTATATCATGTGGATATAATATTTGTCCTAATCAAATATTGTTAATAATATAGACACTATAGCCAGGGATTAATTCAGTATCTGAATGAATACATATGTTTTAAACCCTAAGGCGTGTCATATACAGTGGTGTGCATGATTCATACTAACGGTAAAAGAGTACTTTAAGTTCTCTCAGTACAGTGTTCTGTTGGTACCTCTTAACATTTATTGCTATGTAGAACACAAGCTATAAGTAGACAAATATTTGATTCTGGGGTCACAATAAAAATATATATATCAACGTACAAAGGAATGATCTCCTACATTAATGACAGTGGATGAGAAAATGGTTCTATGTTATACATGCTAATCCTAGACAGCTATAAGTATAAAACTGATTCCTGTCACACAGTACCATATGCTAACTGTAAAATGTGCCTTTATTAATAAAATCGGTCATATCTGTGCTTTCACATCAAAATACTTCAAATCCAGCAATGTCATGGGATAGGGCCACCAGCAGCACACTTTTACACGAAAATTCAACTCTAAGCACACTCTGATCTCATTTCCAGCTACTCAAGATATGCAAGTTAATGCTTTTTGATTTTTTTCAGTTGTTAGCAAATTGTATATATTAGCTGTCCTCCGAGAGACAATCCACCCACACACTATATATCAATTTGCAGTTCCAGTCTTCATTTATACTGGGAGTTGTCCTGTGTGGGCTAAAATCCATAGCCAGGCATTTTGGTCAAAAGGCTTCTATCACAAACATATGTGGTCGCTTTCCAAATCTGGAATTGTTTTACTGCACAGGGATATTAGAATTTCTACATAAAATACACAATATTCACATTTGTAAATGTCTCCTACGGCACATAACATATCATGTTAATTAGTTGACTTTGTAGGTAAAAAAAATAAAATAAAAAATTAACAACAGTACTGCAGCTTAAAAATGTTTTTCCCACCATTAGAAGGGCTAGCATATCGCTAGGATATGCCATCACTTTCTGATCATTGAGGTTTGCCTGTCTGGACGTCAATGATCCGGATAAAGGGGCTCCTTTCTACAGCAATGTCCGTAGACCACCACTATACAGGAAACTGGAAAATTCCTGCACATCCGGTAGGAATGCCAGAGTGCAAGAGAAATGTCTATGGGACTTCAATTAATTTGTTCTTGAGATTGATGGTGGTGCCAGAGGTCAGACCCCCACCAATTAGAATGTTCTAGCATTTCCTTGCAACTTGTCATACAATCCTAGGATGGGTATCCCCATTAATATGTAGGCTTCTATACTACTAAAATGGCAAATACATGTCAGTACTTTATTTCTGCATGGAGATGTTACAGACTATACTATCCCTGATAACATTCCTGATCCTATGATCAGGATTTGGATACTGATGTGGCTCATGATTTGCATTTACATAATATTCTCAATGTCAACACTGACAAGAGGAAGCACAAGACCAGGAGCACTTTAATAAGGGAAGGGGTTTCTGGAACAAAAATAATGTAACGATAAAAGGGAACTCTGTTCGGGAAAACACTTGATTGTTCCCTTTTAATATAAACACAGTCATGATTTGTACATAATTAACCATCTCACAATCTACCTTGTAGACTGCATATTCTGGATATACCACAGGCTTTCGTATACAGTGTACTGGGTATGCTTTAGGAGTCACTATTATTAAAGTGGATGTCTTGCAATTAAGAAACAGTACAAAATGTGTTTCACAAACATTTAGCAATATTCAACAATATCCCATAAAACATTTCCTATAGTTTCTAAAATCATCTCTTGTGCTTTATTTTTTTTAAATATTAGGTAAATACATACGAGATTTCATACTAAAGTTTTCATACAAAGTCTTGTATTCTTCGTGCCCCAATAGAGAGAAACTGATATTGAGCGTATTAATTCTTCCTTTCTACTGATGCAGAAGAAAAGAGCTGAATTTATCATTTAACACAAGAGGGAACATTTATTAAATATTTTTTTGTATTTTATATAATTTTCCACCTGCACAGATAGGTTATTGATAGAATCTGGCATATAAGTACCAGAAAATCAATCACTGATATTCAGAACATAGGGTATTACAATAGCTTTAACACCCAAAGGTATTGAATAACTGTCCCAATAACTACGGTAAATATAGCTGAACCTTTGCTTGAGCAAAATACAACTGCTATGTATTTTTGGTGCAAAATATTCTCATAAGGGTATGGATCACACATTCAGGTTTCTTCATGCAGTTTTGGAAGCCAAAATCAGGAGTGGATCAGGATCGGGAGTTATAAGGAGAGAAAGTATAATGGACAGATACGACTTCTCTTTTCTAAAGTCATTCCTTGTTTTGGCTTCCAAAACTGCACCAGGAAACCTGACTTTGCGGTTGTAATCCAATAAATAAATAGATGCACCCACAGAGTACGCTACCTCTCACCTGATATGACAGGTTTATACCACATGTACCTGCAACATTTTTGAACAAGCTCACAAATAAAGAGGATCGTTCAGGTGGCTTGTACTGCCACCAAGTTTTCTTAATAGTCCCCATGGTTTCAAATGATAAGCTCAGCTCTGCTACACCTGTAGATATTTGCCTTCGTTAGAATTCATATCTGATTAGTAATACACTGTGTGCAAATATTTTCGTAAAATCTTTTTTTTTTTTTCTTTTTTCTTTTAGCTATTCTGAGTTACAGATAATATCAAGAGGCAGGAAAACATAAAACACAAAACTTCATCTCAGGAACATCACTGAACACAAGTTAAAAAAAATAAAATAAAATAAATCACACAAAAACTTTAAAACACATGTATCCCATCAGTTATAAAACAAGTTGTATATACCGACATATACCGTACATGCTTAAAACTTTTCATCAATTATTTTATCTAGGATCTTAACCCTTTCCCTTCCTGTGTTTAACGGGACAGGCTAGCTGTATGTTACAATACAAAACCTGTAAGTAAAGCTTGACAGGGTCATCAGTACTTGCATGGGCTATTATGTGGTTGTCAGTAATATAGATCAAACAACTGATGCCAACATAACCATATTGCTTGACACTAAAACAATACTAGAATTAGCAAGGAGTGTGCTTAATAGTGGATAAGGCTACAATCTTCAATTTAGGGGTAAACAGAGAATTTATGATATGGCATTTCCGATACTAAATAGTCTATAGCTATATAACACTAAAAACAGACCTTAATGCATATGATCATGCATTTATTTGCAATTAATACTGGCATTGATCACCATTTTATGAATCAGTTTACTCAGATCCTATATTGCTTTCTTTCTTACAGACGCAGCGCAAACTGCTGAATAATAGAGATGCACTGTGAAGCAAATAACACATTGCTCCCTAGGTAAAAGCTGGTGAATATTCCCTTATCTTACACAAAAATTCTGATATGCAGAACGACAAAATATATTTGATCTCAAGGCTAGATTCTGACTGACTTCCATGGGATAATGTTGCATCTATACATTTTATTCACATTTGAAATTGTCAAATCTTTACCATAAGCAGCCTTTTAATCTTGTGTTAGGGTTTTAATATCTAATATACTATATTTAGACAAAGGCCTCCTGTGATGTGGTAAAAAATGCAGTTTAAGTACTTGATCTATAGTAAATCCTTATAAGACAGTCATTATTGCTAATTAGCAGCAAGAAGTGCAACTGTTCCAGTTTGTGCTATCTGATTTCCCCCATATTCCTATTCTGGATGGGGCCAAACTCTGCCATAATACCTCAAATTGTGTTTTTTTTTTAAAACAGAATAATACTGAGAGCCTGTGCATGGTTTTGGATATTTATGTATAAATGTGAAGGAAATATAAGAAGGCTTTAGGCAAGGCCAAGTCAATTCACAAACACAAACAGTACTTTACTTAAGATACCGGCCTATATACTTTCACAGACAACAACGAAAGAGAATAAAAAAAATAATTCAGAATACTCAAAGAAGGAGTAGGATATTGTTATGTCCGCTTTGCTTGATAGAGGGATATCTCATTACCATTGCAGTTATTGCAAAATCCCATGTTCTGATGAAGGAACTTGCTGTCAGTCCATTCTATACATGTACCTGTAGTCAATAGTCCACTATTTCATGGTTACTTTACAAAAAAAAATTCCCAAAAGAGAAAAAAACAAAGTATCAATCAATTGAATGTTTTTCATGATCTGCAAAACAGTCTATGATACATCATTTTTGAAAATTAGGAGAGAATCTTTCAAAAACATCAGTCCATATATAAGGGAAATGTACAATAGATGCTGTGTAAAATGATGCAGGTCATGGCCCATAAAAAGAGCCTGAGTCCTCAGTGTGAAATTGTCTGCGTCTGAGGTATGGACATGTACTGGAGATTCCATGCTTGGACTTGATATTTCAGAAACTTGGGAAGCATGGCACTTCCTGTTATATTCCTTCACTTTGGATCACTTGTGAGCATCCTTGCTTTCATAACACTGTAGGTGGATTCAGCCCAGCTGAATAGATTCATAAGAAAAGAACCCGCTTTTCCGCACGTTTGAAAGATGACCTAGACCAGCATGTGCCTCCGTCGATGCAACGCTAAGTGATCCGAACGAGAGAAACTGCGATCACAGTCTGCACATTTAAATGGCTTCACTCCTGTATGTTTGCGGTAATGCCTTGTTAGTTCATCTGAGCGTGCAAACTTCCAGGTGCATCCTTCCCATGTACACATGTAAGGTTTCTCACCTTTTCAAAAACATAAAAAAAGAACGTTACTTGCATTCACCTTATTCTTTATATCAAGTATATAACATGTCAACACTTTCATTGAAGAGGACCTTGTACACTGTCTGCTGGTTTAGCAATTCTGGATATTTTTTTCCTATAATACTATGATGTGCTCTGTTATTCCCCCTAAAACTTATATAGTGGGGAATACAATTATTTACTCTTTAATTAGACCATTTTAACATGTCCAAAAATTATCAAAGCTTTGCAGAGAGTATAACATTTTGCACTAATCCATCCTGTAACTCTGTCTGTCTGTTCACATAGCCCGTTTGTTTTTTGTTAAAGATTAAATCTAGCAACTCTTTCCAATATAAATCTTCTTGTTTCTAAGCTTTAACAGGACCAGAATCACAGCTTTATCTTCGCTACATCAGCAACAACAGCCTTAAAAAACTGGGTCGGGAGTGACATCAGCTGAAAGTGAAAGAAGATTTCTAAAGGCTTCTTAGATTGCCAGCTTTTAAACAAAACCAGGCGCATATCTCTGTCTTCTACAGAGCCTGAGATATGAAGGCTTAAAGCAGCTCCCCCTTCCGCTGGCTGTGATCTCAGGAGGGGGTAGTAAGAGAGCTCACAGCCTGCAAGGAGAAAAAAATACAATGGTCCTGATTTATCACACCCGCACCCCAGAATGTAAAAAAAAAAAAATCATAAAAATAGGACTTTTGAGACTTTTTGCACTCGATTGTGCTAAAATGTGCTACTTTTTGCATTTTTACACCACTTATTCCAGATCTGTCTCCGTACAGTATTAAAATGTATGAACTCCGATGAGCTGAAGTCAGTTATTCGCAAATTCGTACAAGACTTCATTGAATAACTTAGGCAGTTGATTTTTTAAATCGAAAACCACATTAAAACTTGGAAATGAACTCGGCTTCGGTTCCAACGGTTACCTCGAAACCAAAGCACAGTTTGGTTCAAAGTTTTAAAGTGGTTTTAAAAATCAACTGCCTAAGTTATTCAACTAAATCTCGGGTAACTTTGTGAATAACTAACCTTGGCTCATCGGAGCCCATACTTTTTAAATACTTTACAGAGACTGATATCTGTACAGTATTAATCTGAAGTTTCGAACAAAGCAACTTTGGATGTAGCATCCAAAGCTCGCTTTGGTCATCAGTTATTAGGCCCTCACACAGTTATGTCGTCAGAAAATACATTATTGCTTGCCATACATAAACAATAGGATAACACCTTCAACAATATTCAGCACTGTTACTTCATGTACCATCATTCATTTTTTTTCTTTTGCGTTTATTGCATGAGAGTCTTTAAAGGCTATGGATGTCTTTGCACAGATTTTTTATTTATTTGCTTCCTTAATGCAAACATTAAGCAGCTTCCTAAATAGTCTTCCTAACTTTTTGCATCTGCAAAGTGTGTGCAAATCCTTCACCTAGCTGCTGCTGGTGCTGCTGAACTCGACCTAAATCTGTCAGAGCTCTGCTCCTGTTTCTGATGACTCTCCCTTTCTGCTCTTCCCTCCCTTTCAGCATTAGTAATAGCAGCTGTGGGTTGTACAGGGCAGATGTTTGTATAAAGGGAGAGAAGATGATCTAAAAAGAGCAGCTCAGACAAGCTGTAAGTAGATAGAGAGGAAAGCACATACAGAACAGCATCTTGGACACACAGATCCAGTATATACCGTATAATGGGAGTGAGACACCCACATGAGAAAAGTCTGAAAGGTTGCAAACAGACTATCTGAAAATGAAGGAACTAATGGCCATTTCAAACTGAAACACAGTGCAACTCGCAACTAAAAATCTATTTTTTCCATGTGAAAGGTGTCTATAAAAGTACTTGAATTTATTAGGCATGAGATCCCGTCTGTCAGATGCTTTTATAGCAACCAATAAAAGAGGAAAGGGTTATTCAAAACTTTGCAAAAAGCCACCGTCTTGTTCTACAATAAAGATTTGGTTTCGGTTGCATTAAACACATTAGCTTTGTTTAACATATGTGCGGTTACTGTGTAATAAAAGGAAAGCAAACACGGACTGTTTTTTTAAACCTGTCCCAGCATGGAAGTATACAACTCAACTTTAAAAATCATTCTAAAACGCCTAACAAGCAACTCAAACATTACAGTCAACTTTACCCTGGCACAAGTTTGTATACGGACTCATTAAAAAACAGGAAAAAATGCTGAGCGTCTCATGCCTGTTAACAGAAAAATATAATATTTCTAACAAAGTAGCTCTATAGAAGTCACACATCTTAGATGACTGACACGTTTTAATGATGTTCTAGGTAGTAAAAGCTAGTCACACACAAAGATTTGGCTCTTGGGCAGGGAGTCACATAACTATAGAGCATAAAAACAATGTTAATTAAACTTTGGGCCTATGCCGAAGAAACATGCAGTCCTGAAGTGTACAGAAATACCTGCAGGTCAAAATAGACTATCATATAATTAGTGAACTTTGGCAATTAATGAGGAAGAATAGAAATTACAGTTCTCGAACATGTAATGAAATGTTTTAGCTGCTTTATATGGGCTCAAAATGGAGAGCAGTAACTCCAGGTTTCTAGGAGACACTGGACCTTTATCCTTTATAAATGGAGAAATAACAAAAGTGAAGATTGCAAATGTGAAGGTAAATTAAGGTAAAGGGGGGGGGGGGGGGGCGTGGCTGGGCTGGCAATGTAAGAGAGCCATGGGCGAACTGGTCAGGACTGCAGAGAAGCTTCCTGGTGGGCTAATGGCCACAGGGCTGCCCAAGCCGTCCTTTTGGCCTCCAGCCAGGTAATAAAACTTTGATGCTCTCAGCATTAATTAATGTAGGTAGTATTTTGTTCTGCACTGTGATATTTGATTCTGCTGGGGCAGAACATTGTTCTGCACTACAGTATTGTTTGCCCTGCCTTTTGTCAATTTGGACCCGACTACAAGATGGGGCCACTTCAAGGTTTTTTTCCAGGTCCACTTTAAGTTCTCAGTCCACCTCTGAAGAGAGTAGAGTAGGAGCTCCTGCACAATTTTGCCATACCCTATGCCCAGGCACTAATTATCACTGAAATACAAAGGCATCTCTCTACCTAATATGATCATCTGCCAGTGTGACCGGGAGCAGAGTGCCGACCATAACCATGACTAGAAAGAACAAACTTTGTGCCTGGGACTCATTTCTATCGATTACAATTGTATCAAATTCTTTCCAGAGAGCCATCAGGCCCCTACCTCCTAGAGTTGTCCCAGAGTAGTTGACAGATGACCCACGTCATGGGCCACACCTGTGACAAGTACCGAGGGACAAAGAACATAGTCAGGCACAGGCAGCAAAGGGTCAATACAGTAATCAGACACAAGTCAAGCAGCGAAAAATCAGAGACAGAACAGCACACCTTTTTAGGGAACTAGCAAGATAGATAACTTATTTCTCAGGCACATCTTCCTAGGAAAATGTGCCTTAAGTACCCCCAGGTGCCCAGCCAATGACAGGTGAGTTGAGGTGTGAGTTATGTAGCCAACACAGATGGCTGGATGGAGACGGGCACAAAGCACCGCCATGGGAAGCATAAAGACCAGACTGTTTATCCCAGTGGATTAGTGTTATAATGGTGCTTTGCCTAAGGTGATTGTGTTGAGTAGAGGCACATGGCAGCGTTGCGGCAGTCTCCCCTGCTTTTCGCAATTGCCACTGAACTGCTTGCAGCCTGCATTAGAGCACATGCTCAGAGCTCATTAAGGGCCATCGGCATGGGGACCTGAAAAGGGAGACTTGGTGCAAGTTATTACTGTCAATAGTGGGTCACACCAATCTTATTAAAATATATGGATGCCCCAGTTTTGCACATCCTACATAACTCACCTGTGTGGATATGTTGCAGGGGAGTTGCTAGAATTGAATTAGAACTCTGTAAGTGAAGCATGGATTAGGTGGTCTGGGAGTCCCAGATCCTGATATTTATTATGTAGTAGTCCACCTACAGCACATCTCAGGGGTTTAAAAATAACAAGATAGTGACTCAAGTAAGGCTATGATCTGTAAACGCTCAGCCACTGAGGCGCAAATTCCAAACAAAGTACCTACATTATATATGATCCAAAAGATATGGTGGTGGGCACAAAACATCTTGAATATAGTAAAAACTAGAAAGTCTGGAGGGCTTTAGATGATGGAAATGTAAGTGTAGATGTCACATATTATTGTACATGGAGAAATCAAGCAATATACATGCATTTAACAAACTGAAAATGCAATAAGTGATAAATTATTAGTGACTTGCAATGAGATATTAAACATTCTTGGAAGTGCGGACAGTTTGGCTGGTCTCAATTCTAAGTTATACAAGCATCTTCTCTTTAAGCTACTAGAGGGGTCACCATGGAAAAAAAAGAGAGCATAAGTCCAAGATGAACAGTGGCAGGATATAATAGATAAGCTACCCCAAATGTCTCTTTAGTGATGGCCAGGGGCTTCATACAATATATAAGACAACACTACTTTTTCTTTACATTGGACAAATATCAGATTTGTTAAGGCAATTATTGAGAGCAAATAAATATCAACAATTGCCTGATCATGAGGGCAGTTGAGAACTGCTGTATGCTACTGCGATCTCTCAACCCCTGTTTACACAGCATGAACTGCTACCCAGAAACAAAGATTTTGGCTGCCACATCAACAATACTTTCATCCGATGAACGAGTGTTTGCTCAGGGCAATTATTGAGAACAAGCATTTGTAGGAATGTTCCTGCCTGATAATTGCTCCAATTGTCAGCCTGTGTACATGATTATATCCAAAATTGTAACAATTTTGGGAAGGGGTGGTGAACCTGGAGAACTCTATAGAATGTCTCGCTACTAATCATACACCATACGTATATATCCTTGAATACATGGAGAATTTGTCTGCCTCAAAGCCTGGAAAGGTAGCAGTAGCAAGGATATTATATATGGCCAGAAAAAGAATTGCACAGCACTGGCTATAGGGATCCCCGCTTACAAGACAGAGACAACTAGAGACAGAATTCTTCCCATACAAAATGATGTGGGAGGAATGCCGGTAACACCTCACCCAAAGATATATACATATTCCTGGAACCATGCAAAAAATTATTTTAATGTATGTGATTGCTTGGAATAGACAGTATATTTACAGGAAAAGGACTGTGCTGTCTGGAGCATGAGTAAAGAATTTGTGCTTGTACATAGATGACTAACTGTTGTACCATGTTCACTGGGGAAGGAGGGAGACAGGAATGGGGGGTATGTTGTGTATGTATCTAAAAGCTACATTTTAATAAATACAAATATTTGATATAAAAAAATTAAGGTAAGGTGAAGAGGGTAAGGGTATAGGGTGTACTTTTGTAAATGTGAAGATTATAGTACTTTTGTGGGCCTATTCCATATATGTGCCCTTTAACACTGAAAATATTTGTGTCCATGCTGCATTAACAATAAAATCCAGAGGGCTTTATATGTTTGGCACACCACTTTCTCCAATTGTAAAGCATTAAGGATATATTGACGATGTATCAATTCCAAGTTATACAAGCATCTTGTCTTTAAGCCACAGGAAAGATCACCATGGGTCTTAAAAGAGAAAATCGGAGGGGGACATAAGTCTAATAGATGAGCAGTGGAATGATACATTAAGCACCATAAACTCTGAGGTGTTTACAGGTCTTGGTGTCACCAATGGTGAATTACAATCAGGGTGGATTGGGTGGGCGACCAAAACACTTTATGCAAATTGCTTTGGGGAATGATCTCTAGACCATATGGGCTCCTGGGAGGTTTAGGTCGCATGAATAGGTCATATGACTCAATTTTTCTCATTACACCCACAAACTTAAATGTATTTTATTGGGATTTTATATGATAGACAAACACAAAGTAGCAAGTATGTGTGAAGTGAAACGAAAATGATACATGGTTTTCAAAATGTTTAATAAATAAAAATCTGGAAAGTGTGGCTTTCATTTGTTTGCCCTATATTTAGCTCCATCCATCTTCCTATCAACTCTGACCAGCTTCCTTGTCACTGCTGAAGAAAAATGCTGCCACCACCATGGCATAAAATTGTGAAGAACATATATCACTTTCTTTTCACTTCATGCATACTTTGTGTTGTTTAAGTTTGTGGGTGTAACGTGAAAATAATGTAGAAAAATTCAAGGGGTATGAACACTTTTTCAAGGCACTTTTTCAAAATTAGCAATGTGTTTTCAGAGGCTGTGGGCCTTATATTCAAAGTATTCTGTGTGGTCTGTTGTGCGCCTTAGGATTATGGTTTGGTTTAGTGTAAGGGTAATTTTGTTGGTGGACCCGAGTTCTGAGGATTATGATTATTTTATGGTGGGGTTGCTTAGGGGGCCCATAAACTCTAAGCACAAGTGAACTTAAGATGATCACACAACCTCAGTCTTCAAGCTACAGATGGCAGCAAAGAGGCAGAGGAGGAGCTGATGGGTAAGTGTCAGGGGTATGGCATCTATTTTTAGAGGTTCTGGGGCCTGAATTTATTTAGGTGATCTGCTTTTAGGCCTCATTCACAAATACGTGGACAACGGTCCGTGAAAACCTGGCCTGCCTGGATCTGGTCTAGATCTTTATTTATTAAGTTTATCTAGTTTGGGGGTCTGTATTTATTTAAAGGGCCTGGTTGGGGTCTGCTCTTGGGTCTGTATTTATTAATGGAAAGGTATGGCCTGGGGATTGTAAGGGTAGATCCAAATGGAGCATGTATCCGGTGAATTGCTAGTCATCATTCATGTAGAAAAAAAGTTGGAGGAATACTGTTAAGAACATAGGGCTAAATTGCTTGCATTAGATACCATTGCATTGCGGTGCTTAAGAAAAGACTCTGCATGCTTTGTCCACACTTTAGTTTTGCCTACCAATCATATCTATTTTTAGTAAAATACATTACTAGGTGTATATTGTAAAAGGCTACTGTGATGAATGCCTGCTGACGTCAACCACGTCGAGCTCACGAGACCCGATATGATCACAGGGTTTACCAAAAACGTGAAGTTATGCCCTCCAGAGGAGCACGTAAGGTCAGGCTGGTATAGTTTACACACACACCTCCTGTCCACGCGGGCACAGAGAGGCAACAAGCTGGGAGAGCCTTTTCACTGCCACAGTGAAAACAGCCCACACTCAGCCCGGGTAACTGCCACCAGTTTCTCGTTTGATATAAGCCCGGTCCGCTAACGGGATTCTATAGGGTCAGAAACCAACCCGCGGTAGCTTATAACTAGGCCAAAACACGGGCGTGGGGATTCGTGATCGAGATACAAGATAGCACAAGATTAAATTATAGATTTAATCGCTGTAGGAGCACACTAGATATGACACAATATACACAGACAATATATACAGTGGTCTGAGGTTACAGATACAGATTATATGGGTACAACAGGGTGAAGCAGTGTAAAAGTAAGTTACCAAGTATGATGAAAGTTCCTTGTGATGTCCTGAGCTGGAGGCCACACGAAGGGCTGTGATCTCCTGCTATTTCCTGGGTCCCTCTAAACACATGTGTAGGATGTGACCGCTCTTCAGAGAAAGACCGCGCCTACTTGCTGGCACCAGGGTTTTAACCTGTAGCCGGCCCATCCCCTCCCTGCCTCAGGGAGGGGTCAACTCCCCCTCTTCTGGGCTGACGGTGAATGACCCACAAAACCCTTTAGGGTTCATAGCTCCAGACCAGAGGGTCACAGGGAGATGGTTCTGGGACTAATGGACCTGCCTGGGTTCCGGCTACAAGTAGAGCCCAAACCTGGTACCGGTAGGTGGTTTCTATGGGGAGATATGGGTATCTCCCTACCCCGACTGGGTACGAGTAAACAAAGACCATGGGACCGTACCTCGTGGCCACCGGGACACAAATATGTATCCGGTTTGCGCCTGCGATGGCCGGGCGCTTCATAATTCCTTATGAGAGGTAGGTGCCAATATGTCTGGGAAGTCTCATTGATCCGGGCAAGAGCAGATACCCCCTGCTAAGAGAGTTTTCCTGCCGGATTCAGGTGGCTCCAAACTGGTGCCTGGAGGTGTGAACTTCTCCTTGAAGCTTGGACCCCCTGGGGCGTCTTCCTGGCCCACTGACACTCAGATGGCTGGGGGGGAACTGGAAACTTATTTTGCATATACACTGAATCATGCCAAGAGGTGCATAAAATTACAATCAGGGCTGGGGGCTTTGAAGCAGGGAAATCCTGTGGATTTCCCTACCTCTGCTGTCTGTCAGCAAATGGGGGGTGTGAGGACATGGCTGACAGTAAATATTAATCCATATTCCTCACACCTCCCCCTTTTAGAGGGCGCCAGGGGGCAGCACATTCCTGTGCTCCCCCGTGCGCCCATCCGCCCCCTCCCTGGTGGTTAATGGCAAAGTGGTACGGCCGGAGAGCCAGGCTCCTGCGTACCAACCTCCCATTCGTTCCTGACCCAGGGAGTCACCTGGATTGAGCCTGACCCTGAGGCCACAATGGCTGGCATCAGACAGTACCATAAACAGCCGCGTGCAGTCGGCTGCCTGTAGTACCGGGAAGCTAGAAAGGGCATGCTCCAGCGCCTGGAAGGCCGTCTCGCACCTTCTTCCTGGTGCGGTCCGTCAGGGGCCTCGCCAAGCTACTATAGTGGGGTGCGAACTCCCTATAGTACCCGGCGGAGCCCAGGAAGGACATCGCCTGGTGCTTGTCCCGGAGGGTGATCCAGGATGAGCTGGCATCCCCTCTCCCAGGTTCCGGTTCCGAGGCTTCCCTGCCTGCCCGGGGCCCCTCTCTTATGCCCAGCTGGCACTTTCCTGGCGTAAGGGTCAAGCCTGCCTGGCAGATCTGCCCGAGCATCTGCGCCAGATGCTCTCGGGGATCCTCCCATGTAGGACCGAAGACGGCAATGACCTCCAGGTACGCAGCCGCGTACCCTTCAAGTCCCTTAAGCAGCTTGACCATCCGCTTAGAAGTGGCAGGGGCATACTCCATGCCCAAGGGCATTTTGGTGGACGCAGTCCTTCCATGCGTGTTTGCTAACATTTCCTGGAAGGGGTGGCCTTCTGGGAGGGCACCTGCCTCCCGTGCCTTCTGCCTTCCCCGGGCGTGGTCCAGGGTGACCAGGTACATCCTGGCATTGAGCTGCTGGTGCGCGAGGTACGGTCCCTCCCAGGCCGCCTGAAGCTTAGTCTGAGGTACTGGACCCAGTATCCATGCTTGCGGACCCACGTGATGGGTCCTCTCACAAGCTAACTGGTCGTACCCCTGCTTCTGGACGGTCTGGGCCTGCCCCATGCTGTCGTGCACCAACCGCGACAAGGCCGGCGCTTTTTCCTGGAAGCGCACGACACACTCGATGACCGATGCCCCAGGGGTGGCTATGTCTCCACTCCAAGCCTCTGCCTTAGCGGCCCCTGGGCATCCGGTTACCGGAATCTCATGCACAGCCCACAGAAATTCCGCCCGGTACGGATAGGATACCACAAACTGTCGGTCCCTAGGCCACGCCTCTGGTGAGCCCTGTTGGACTGTTTCCTGGCACAACCTTCCGTGGTCCCAGACCGCCCTCTGGAGGTCTGAATCCAAGGGAGGCCGTGCCACATGCTCTGTGAGAGCTTTCAAGCTGGCGCTAGCCCCTAACGCCACCTGAAACCCCTGGTGGGACGTGGTCAGAATGGATGAGACTGCCACGTCCCCTGTCAATTCTACTAACTGCTGGTCCCTAGGCCACTCCTCCGGTGAGCCCTGCTGGACTGTGACACGGCACAGCCGTCCTTGGTCCCAGACCCCCTGCTTGAGGTCTGAGTCCGAGGGAGGCAGTGCCGCTGGCTCCCTGAGAGCGTTCAGGCTGGCGTCAGCCACTAGCGCCACCTGAAACCCCTGACTGGACGTGGTCAGAATAGATGAGACTGCCACGTCCTCTGTCAGGTCCCTGGGACCTGTCTCTGGGCCTCCATCTGACTTGGCAGCCACTTGGTCAGAAGGGGGAAAGCCCTCAGACCCCTGAGGGGCCCCTAGGGCCCCAGCACTCCCACCGCGCGTGACAGCCGCTGCCACCTCTGGTAGTGCCTGCTTCCCCTCAGCTCCCAACCAAGTCGCCAGTCCAGACGCACTAACCTAGCCCTCTGACATCCCAGTGGTGGAGGAATACTGCACTGAGGCTTTACCTGGGAGCCCTACTTCTCCTGGGACAGCCCTGACCTCATTTGCATCCTCCTCCCCTGCAGCTGTCTGCCCCCTGCTTGTCCCCCCAGTCACCACACTGGAGGACAACAGGTCCCAGCATGCTTGTTGGCTACACCCTGGGGCTTCAGCCCAGCTGACAGGAATGACCCCCTCCCCACTGAGGGGAGAGGCACACATTACATCCCCCACATCCCCATCAACATGCATAATAGGTACATTCACAGTATTATCAGGGGGGGACATTACATCACATTCTGGGGAATTCGGACCTCGGGGTGTCAGCGGCCACGTACTTAGACACAAGCCGCCCCAGGTCCGTCCCCAGCAAAACACTGGCAGGGATATTTGCGGATACCCCCACCTCCCTTACTCCTCGACCGACGCCCCAGTCCAGATAGACCTTGGCGACGGGCAGCGCCGGTTCCACTCCTCCAATCCCGGAGACAGTGAGGGATCTCCCGGGCAGTAAATCAAGGGGGTGCCACCAGTTCAGGCCGTACCAGTGTCATTTCAGCGCCGGTGTCTCTAAGTCCCATGGCCACTGCCTGGCCCACGGTGACCGGTTGAACATTGTCAAGGGACCTCCCACCACCCCCACCCTCACACAACACAGTGGACGATTTCCGGGTTGATGACTGGGACGGATCCCTCGGGCGCTGGGGACACATGGCTTTGAAGTGTCCTGGCTGCTTACACAGGTGACAAAGTCGGGGTTCCCCCACCGACGTGGAAAGTGCAACAGGGGCCGGTGCCCACTTGGGCCTAGGGGTAGCAGGTGCAGCGTGCGTCTTACCCCCTCTCCAGCCGACAGGTTTCCGGGCCTCTGAAGTCCTGTTGTTGGTGCATTCATCGGCCAGGGCTGCTGTTGCGGAGGCCCCCTTTGGCTTCCGGTCACGGAGGTACTGCTGGAGATCCTCTGGGCAGTTCCACAAGAACTGTTCTGTGGCGATGAGCTCCTTCAGCTGCTGGACGGTGCTGAGCTCCAATCCTGTGGTCCATTGGCGACCGCTCTCAGCAAGGCCCGCATGTGATCGACCCAGCTCTGGGTAGAACCCCGGTGCAAATTCCTGAGCCTTTTCCGGTACGACTCAGGGGTTAAGTTATACTGCCTGACCAGAGCCTGTTTGATGTCCTCATAGCTCAGGATGGTCTCGCTGGGCAGGTACCCGAAGATTTCAAGGGCTTTTCCCCTGAGCCGTGGCGTGAGGAATCTGACCCACTGGTCCTCTGGCAGCTGGTATTGATGGCAGGCTGTCTCAAATGCCAACAAAAAGGTGTCCAGGTCCCCATCTTTGTCCAGTAGGGGAAAGTCCTCCGCCCGCAGTTTCGGAATCCGGACCTCTGGAGACTCACATTGGGCTGTGGAGGGCTGCTGGAATTGAAGCTTCAGCTGGAGCATTTCTAGCTGGTGCTCACGCTCGGCCTGGGCTTGCTCGCGACGTTCTGCAGCCTTCTCACGGCGCTCTGCAGCCTCTGCTTGCTCGCGACGCTCTGCAGCCGCCAGTAGGAGCTCAGAGGCGGCCTGGTCTCCAGCCTGGAGACGGTCCATGGCAGCTTGTAGGAGAGCAGCTGAGCCAGCTTGGCTGGGGGGATGGGCAGGTGGAGGGAGGCCCACTGCGGACCTCACTTCTGGCGACTGGCTCCTTGGGGAGCTTTGGCTGTGCTCCCCCTCGCCTTCCACCTCCTCTCCGCCCCCAATTAAAGCATCGGCCATCTCCTTCGATTTGCTCCTTGTGATACTGGCCGGCATTGCAACGGATGGTCACTGACACCACTGCAACCTGATGCACACACACCCTATTGTATCTGCACTCAGACTGTCTAGTGTTGAGCTGATCTTAAGACTCCAGCAGCAAGAGCTACTGCTGGTCGTCTTTAGTGTCTGGAAGTATGGGTCTCACACTCACACAAACTAGTATCTCGATCCCACTTTGCTGCCACCAATATGTGATGAATACCACCCCTCGTGCCTGCTGACGTCAACCACGTCGAGCTCACGAGACCCGGTATGATCACAGGGTTTACCAAAAACGTGAAGTTACGCCCTCCAGAGGAGCACGTAAGGTCAGGCTGGTATAGTTTACACACACACCTCCTGTCCACGCGGGCACAGAGAGGCAACAAGCTGGGAGAGCCTTTTCACTGCCACAGTGAAAACAGCCCACACTCAGCCCGGGTAACTGCCACCAGTTTCTCGTTTGATATAAGCCCGTTCCGCTAACGGGATTCTATAGGGTCAGAAACCAACCCGCGGTAGCTTATAACTAGGCCAAAACACGGACGTGGGGATTCGTGATCGAGATACAAGATAGCACAAGATTAAATTATAGATTTAATCGCTGTAAGAGCACACTAGATATGACACAATATACACAGACAATATATACAGTGGTCTGAGGTTACAGATACAGATTATATGGGTACAACAGGGTGAAGCAGTGTAAAAGTAAGTTACCAAGTATGATGAAAGTTCCTTGTGATGTCCTGAGCTGGAGGCCACACGAAGGGCTGTGATCTCCTGCTATTTCCTGGGTCCCTCTAAACACATGTGTAGGATGTGACCCCTCTTCAGAGAAAGACCGCGCCTACTTGCTGGCACCAGGCTTTTAACCTGTAGCCGGCCCATCCCCTCCCTGCCTCAGGGAGGGGTCAACTCCCCCTCTTCTGGGCTGACGGTGAACGACCCACAAAACCCTTTAGGGTTCATAGCTCCAGACCAGAGGGTCACAGGGAGATGGTTCTGGGACTAATGGACCTGCCTGGGTTCCGGCTACAAGTAGAGCCCAAACCTGGTACCGGTAGGTGGTTTCTATGGGGAGATATGGGTATCTCCCTACCCCGACTGAGTACGAGTAAACAAAGACCATGAGACCGTACCTCGTGGCCACCGGGACACAAATATGTATCCGGTTTGCGCCTGCGATGGCCGGGCGCTTCATAATTCCTTATGAGAGGTAGGTGCCAATATGTCTGGGGAGTCTCATTGATCCGGGCAAGAGCAGATACCCCCTGTTAAGAGAGTTTTCCTGCCGGATTCAGGTGGCTCCAAACTGGTGCCTGGAGGTGTGAACTTCTCCTTGAAGCTTGGACCCCCTGGGGCGTCTTCCTGGTCCACTGACACTCAGATGGCTGGGGGGGGGGGGGGGGGGGGGGCGGTGGAAACTTATTTTGCATATACACTGAATCATGCCAAGAGGTGCATAAAATTACAATCAGGGCTGGGGGCTTTGAAGCAGGGAAATTAATCCACACCTCTGCTGTCTGTCAGCAAATGGGGGGTGTGAGGACATGGCTGACAGTAAATATTAATCCATATTCCTCACAGCTACAGTTAATGATTGATCTGCTCTGCTGTTGTACGTGACCTTAGTAATATTTGTGTACAGAGTCATCTACATGGAATGGATTATCATTGTTATAGACGCTGATAATCTAGCATTTCTTATTTTCAGTCCTCAAGAAACCCCACCAGATCATGCGTTGAGGATTTACTGAACACAAGTAATACAATTCACATTGCAACACCAATAACTACCAAAGGTGTGGCATGTTTCAATAAGAGATCCTCAAGACATGTATCAGGGACGTAATGATCGCGGTCCAGATGGTGCGACCGAGCCTGGCGGGAGGGGGGGGGGCCCCGTCGCCATCGGGGCCTACTTAATTTGCTGGCTGCACTACTGCGCACATCCCCAACAAAACCGGCGCCACAGAGAACACATGACGGGATTGCGCAGAGTCTGACACCTCACTGAAGGCCACAGCCAACAGAATGCGAGTACAGACCGACGGGTGGAGCGTAACAGAGTAGGCAAGTATTTTTTATTTTTAACATATGTCCACACTAGCTTCATACTGGGGGAGAGGGGGCACCTGGCAGTGGCAGCATATAATTAACTAACTAACCCTGGATTCAGAAAGGGGGGTCAAATGAAGGCGGGACACTGGAAGTCTGGCAGCAAATCATTCATTACTCAGGGGCCAAAATGAAATATATAGGGAGCAAAAAAATGAAATCTATAAATTGAGAGAGGGGGCAAAAAATGAAATATATACATTGAGGGAAGGGCCGAAAAGTGAAATATAACATTGAGGGGGGGAACGGTAAAAGGGGGCGGGGTAATGGGGGTGGGGGGCCCCAATCCAAAGTTACACCACTGCATGTACTATTGGGTTCTATGAGAACTGAGAAAGACTTGCACTAAATTATTAAATTTACCTTCATTACTGGATCAAAAGGAATTGTAAAACTGTATAGAACAGTTAATAGCACATACCGTACAGTACGTAAACTTTCATTAGATTTACCTGTAAATGTCATGTAACAAAAACATTGATAAGTCCTCTTGCAGACGAATGGAATTACACTCCGTGTGTGAGCGTGATTTCCTGTTATGGACGCTGCTCATTTTGCAGGCAAGTACGGCATTATAATACTGCTGTCAGTATAATTCTGTAGAAGTAAGGTCATGCAGAGAAACACAGCATTGCACTCCTGCAAAACGAGCAGTGTCCATGATGGGAAATCACTCTCACACACGGAGTGTGATTTCCGCACAGGACATGCTCGTGTGAAAGACATGAAGTGAAAAAAGGTGTGTGCAAGTAGTATGAAAGTCACTCACAAGCAGTGTGACACTGCTATTCAATCAGACATAAACAAGGCACGCTAGCCTTAAAGGACATGTTCTCCTTTGAACATCATTTTACAGTTTAAATACTTTGGTTTCTAATGTTGCATTGGTTCTGATTTAATAATCAGTTACATGTGGGAAAAATGGGATGTGTTTTTGCCATGGAGGACACAGCAGAAATCCTGTTTTGTCATTTTCACGCCAGGGATTGCCACGTGTGGATACTCAACAGGGTTACTATGCAGAAACTGCACGGAAAGCCACATCTTGCTTTTTCTAAAAACAACATGATGGAAACATCTGCATTGTATAACCTATGAGGCAAATTTCCAATTGAAAACAATGGGAGGTGGATTCTGCGTGGATTCCACCATAGACTAAGAGGCAAAATTATCAAGGAAAAGACCACGTAAACATGCCCTTATATACCAGAGATGCACTTACTATAAACTGGTTGTCACTGGAAAGAGTAAGGCTACTTCCACATATGGGTTTTTGCTGGATCTGTCACAGATCAGCAAAAACGCTTCCATCATGATAATACAACCGCCTGCATCAGTTATGGATGGATCTGGTTGCATTACCTTTAAAATAGCCATGACGGATCTGTCATGAACACCATTGAAAGTCAATGGGGGATGGATCCGTTTTCTATTGTGTCAGAGAAAACTGATCCGTAACCATTAACTTAAATTGTGAGTCATGACGGATTCATCTTGATCAGTTTCCCAGGACGCACTCAAACGCTGCTTGCAGCGCTTTTGTGTGCATCATGGGAACGCAATGAAACAGAATGGAATGCATTCTGGTGCACTCCGTTCCCTTCAGTTCCGTTTTGTCCCCATTGACAACGAATGGGGACAAAACTGAAGCGTTTTCTCTCACTATTGAGATCCTATGACGGATCTCAACAGCGGAAAGGGAAATCTCAGATGTGAAAGTAGCCTAAACTAGATCAAGCTCTATGCAGACACTCAGCCATCAAAAAAATGCTTTGAGTTTCAGCTCTGCAGCATTTAGAATTGTGAATGCCCCTCTTGTCTATAATACAAAAGCCGTCCATTCACATTCGATATATGTAAGGTAAAACTGCAGAGCATCAAAGATGTATGGTGGCCCCCCTGATTTTCCATGATGACAGATACTGTACTTCAATATGCCTGATTTTTCTGCTCTCAGGAGATAAGCCATCACCAGAACTCTGCCAACAGCTTACTCTACTGTTTGAGTACACATGGATAAGCTGAGCAGGCATGTAGGTGTCCATGAAAGATCGCCAACTCGCTCAGGCGACAGGTATCTATTATGAATAATCAGCCTAAGGATCAATGTAAGATAAGAAATTCAAAGTATTTACAAAGTTAACAAACTAAAATGGTGATCGAGGGTGGATTAATGTATTAACTTGTGATAGGAACACGTAAAGTCTACGGAACAATGAGTCCTACAGAAACATAAATGTTACATAATGGGTGTGGAACCACTGTATCAGCCAACAATTTGACTTAGTGCTACTCTTATGGACATTATTCTGGCGGTCCCCTGGTATTCACCTTTTAACCCCTGTCAGTGATCTGAACTTCGCTGCAGAGGAACCGCCAAGCCACTACCTCCTGAAGTAGTCTCTGTATGATTGACAGCTGACCCACTGAATTTAACAGACACTAGTGCAGAGCACTGAGGGTTCAGGCAAAACCATAGTCAGGGACTGGCATGGCAGGTGCAATACGGAAAACAGTCTGAGGTCAGGGCGGGCAGCAAGTGTCAGATACGTAAAACAGAAAGTCAGGACACGGGCAGACAAATGTAAACAGCACAGCAAGTAGGAAAATAGGAAGCTATCCAACCTGCTGGTCAGGCAACCACCCATAGAGGAAGGTGCCTTAAGTACGCCAGGGTGACCAGCCATCAGTTGGTGTGAATTACGGTGCACGTGCGCTGGCACTTTAGAAGCTGGAGGGGGCATGCACTCCACAGGCAGAGAAGAAGAGGATGAGCCGGCAAGCAGGGAGAGATAGACCTATCCTGGCCAGGAAGAGGAGAAAAGTTGGATGTGGGCCTGCGCCACCAAGCATCGTTGCAACAACTAATAATTAGTGTAAGGCCAAATGCACACGGCCGTGAGCGGTCCGTGGAACAACTGGCTGAATTCCTGCTGAGAGCAGGAGCGCACGGCGTCATTGGTTGCTATGACGCCGTGCGCTCCCTGCTGCCGCCGCAATACAGTAATACACTGGTATGATCTATACCACTGTATTACTGTACTGTGGCGGCAGCAGGGAGCGCACAGCGTCATAGCAACCAATGACGCCGTGCGCTCATGCTGTCAGGAGGGGTTTCCGCGGTCCGCTCTCAGCCGCGGAACACGGCTGTGTGCATGAGGCCTTAAGCAAATCTGGTTTGGAGTGCTCTATCTGATAACTTTGTTTATAATATGCTCTGGGTACCAAAGTAAAATGTAGGGGCTTCTCCTAGCAACAAGTAACACGTAACTTGCTTAGTCTCGTGCCTGTGACGTTAGTTAGGTTCTGCACATAAATTACTGTTTCAAATGTGTTTGTGCCTCAACGAAACCAAGCTTCGGATTTTGAAATAGTAATGTATGTGCAGAACCGAACTGTAACGTCATAGGCACAAGCAAGTCTTGTGTTACTTGTGGCTAGAAGAAGGCGGCATCAGGAGGACCCATACATTTTACTGCCATTCGGAGCACGCATTATAAATGAAGTTTTGAGACGGATTGGGTTCAGATAGAGCAGTCTGAACCTGATTCGCTCAATGCTACTAAAAATAAATAAAATCTTTTTATTGCACCAAATCTATTGTTAAAGGGGTTCTCCAGTCCCGTAATGATTTTTTACATCTGCTTTCAGTACCCCAAACATGGCATACAGTGCATTCGGAAAGTCTTCAGACTCTTTCACTTTTTCACATTTTGTTATGTTGCAGCATTGTGCTAAAATAAAAAAATAAAACATTTTCCCCTCATTCTGCACTCAAAACCCTATAAGGACAAAGAATGTTTGAAATCTTTGCTAATTTATAGAAAAGGAAAAACTAAAATATTGCATTGACATAAGTATTCAAACCCTTTACTTAGTTGAAGCACCTTTGGCAGTGATTAAAGCACCCAGTCTTCTTGGGTACGATGCCACAAAGTTTGTCTTCATGGCTTGGTTTTTGCTCCGATATGCATTGTCAGCTGTGAGACCTCATATAGACAGGGGTGCATCTTTCCAAATAATGTCCAATGAACTGAATTTATCACAGGTGGACTCCAATCAAGGTGCAGAAACATCTCAAAGATGATCAAGAGAAATCCTCCAAATACCAGCCCTTCATGTCAGCATTTTCTTTCCCCTGTTCTCATCACTGCATTCTGGCAGGATGTTTACATGCAGAACTTCCTGCTTTGCTCAGCTTCCTGTCGGTATTGCTAACCACACCCAGTATGCCTCCTTCTATAATGTTTCTCAGGGTTTTTTCTGTCTGTCGCACTGTTCCAGGTGCAGTAGTTACACCCATACACCACCCCTTTCCATTTTACTTAGAGAAAGCCCTGTGATACAATACAACATGGTGTGTTTGGTTAGAAGGAAGACAGGACGTAAGCCGTGCAAACATCCTGCCAGGATGCAGTGATACCAAGAACATGGCTGAGGGAAAACAGGTACTTTTGCCATAAATATGCAGTGTTTGGGGTAATGAATGCAGATAACAAAAATCATTATGGGAAATAGAGAACCCCTTTAAAAGCATAATCTTCAGTGGATGACATGGACCCTTAATGACAGTTGTACTGATATGACTTTTTGTGCCCTGACACTCATTCAATATGACTGGTCAGCTTTACGGATATGTTTTCAAATACATCTATAAATAATAATGTGCATTCCTCTGTTATTCTTCCTTGAAATGTATCACTACATTGACAATGGGCTGTTACCATGCTCTGTCACTATGGAGAAGGGACATGTAAACACTAATAAAAAAATATAAAAAAAAGGGCAGTAGGTGTACTGAATGGGTTAACAATAAATAACTTAACTTGAGCAATGCATTAGTCAGTGTGCTGCAATCTGCTTTATAGTTATAAAAACATTGCTAATGGATCCTTTAGAAAAGAGAGCAGAAATAAAAGGTTTTCATCGGTAGCACTTCTATCCTTTTAGAGCATTATGAATGCTCATCTTAATTGTGTCTTTTTGAATGAACAAAAGGAATGTGATTAAATGGTAAGGCACACCCTATTTCTAATTTTATATTTAATGCCTTCATACCACTTCTGCTACAAGACATGAGCCTTCACTATGCATTTAGGTCTGTCCCTACAAAAGTCATTTCAGTCCATTGTCTTCTTACTCTGGCTTTATGTCAATGGGCCCAATGTTGAAAGATTGAGAGGATGCCCATTATAGAAGGCAAGGGAGGTGTATAATGTAGTGATAAATCATATGAAGACATGTAAATTATGGTCTTTTATTCCCTGCTCTCTTATAATCACAACTAAAAGTATTGTAACTATTGACTACATTGTCAACAAAACCAGGACATATGAGAAACTGATAGGAGCTTTCACATATTTTCTAGTGTGCAAAAGAATGTGATCTTAAAGGCTAAGAAAAGCACCTTTGGGGGCAATGTTTTTATCATTGCATTTTACTCATTTTGAGCTAAACCAAATTTTTCAATAGGTCTTTTCAACAGTTTTTATTCTACAGTCTTCACTTTCAGTATATCTGCAGACTGGCTTTCTTTCTTTTTTTTTTTACACTGAATCCATCAGATAGCAGCTCTGACAGCTCCATGTGTAGCCCTTATCTCAGAATTCCTGACGGCTCATAAACACTTATTTAAGCCATATTCTTAATTAAACTGGTAGATGTTTAGCTATAATGACTATTTATTAACTGTCAGGGGTTAAAGGGGTATTCCCATCTCATACAATGGGTGCATATTGCTAGGATATGCCCCCATTGTCTGATGTCTGCGGGTCCCACCTCTGGGACCCGCACCTACAACGAGAACAGAGTAGGGAGATTTGTGGCTGGAGGACCCTGTCCACCACCAGGCTCTGCTCCCATAGAAGTGAATGGGAGCGCACGCGCGGCCCCTGCTCCCATTCATTTCTATGGGGCAGACGGAAATAGCCGAGCCAGCGCTTGGCTATTTTTGGTGGCCCCATAGAAACTAATGGAGGGGGGCTGCGCATGCGCAGTGCGCCCTCCGTTCATGTCCCCGCTCTGTTCTCATTGTAGGTGCAGGTCCCAGAGGTGGGACCCGCACCTATCAGACAATGGGGGCATATCCTAGCGATATGCCCCCATTGTCTGAGATGGCAAAACCCCTTTAAGAGATAATGGCTCTGAGCAGTTCTGATGGGATTCACGGTGAAGACAGAACCTGCTAGTCTGCAAATACAGAGAAAATCAAAGCTGTACAGGAAATGTTGTACAGGATTATTTTTATTTTTTTATAAAGACAAACTAAAAAAACCTGATTATATGACAACTTGGAGAACACCTTGGCGCCAATAATCTGGTTAAACAAATCGGGAATCAAAGGAAGCGGGTAAGGATCACGGACAGTAATCTGATTAAGTTCACAGAAATCCAGACATGGCCGAAGACCTCTGTCTTTCTTTTTAACAAAAAAGAACACTGCTGCCACTGGAGACTTGGAAGGTCTTATATGTCCTTTGGCCAAACTCTTTGTAATATACTCTCTCATGGCCTGTCTTTCAGATTCAGAAAGGTTATACAACCTAGATTTAGGCAATTTAGCTTTGAGAATAAGATTGACAGGACAATCATATTCCTAATGTGGAGGTAACTCCTGGCATCCACTCACAGAAAACACATTGGCAAAGTCAGATATAAAACAGGGTAAATTCTTGGGAGTTTCAACAGAAAAAGATGTATTAAGACAATTGTCAATGCAATAATCCCCCCAATCCAGAATCTGCCTAGCCTGCCAATCGATAGTTAGATTGTGCTTACTTAACCACGGTAAACCCAGAACCACCAGAGCAGTGAGACCTTCCAACACAACACACAAGATAAATTCTTGATGAAAGTCAGGTACACCCCTGCCCCACTGTGGATAAACACCTCAATCCCCACATTCTTGGACTCTAGCGCCACCTCGGCAGTCAGGAGAAATCGAGTACTACCAGTAAAAAAGACAAATGCACATTTTCTGTCTCTCCTCTCCAAGAGTCAAATGAGAATTAAATGTCTTTTTTCTCTCCTTTTGCCATTGCATGTCTGGACAAACATTGATAAAATGTCCCTTTTTCCTCAGAAAAAAACTAAATTCCCTTACTATTACTAGTGGATACAGGGGTAGCTCCCCCTAACTGCATGGGTTAGTCTCCCGACCCAAACCCAGGAATAGCTTCACCCCAAGTTTCAGAGGAAGATGATATGTTATGTAATAGAAGATCCTGATAGAGTGGGCCCTTCGATCTCTCTCTCTCTCTAAGGCGTCTATCAATACGTACAGCAAGAGACAGAGGCTTCCAAAGACTCAGGATTCTTATGAAAGGCCAAAGCGTCCTTCAGCCTCTCAGATAATCCCTGAGAGAACTGACTATGGAGAGCCGGATCATATCACTCAGTATTCGTAGCCCACCTCCTAAACTCAGAGCAATAGATCTCCGCAGAACGCTCTGCCTGACGCAGGCCGTGTAACTTGGTCTCGGCCAGGGAGGTCCTATCTGGGTCATCATAGATGAGACCTAAATCTCAGAAAAATTAATCTACCAAGGAACTGTGATCCGGTCGGCAGAGAAAAATCCCAAGACTGGGCGTCCCCTTTAACCTCTTAAGGACATAGGGCGTACAGGTACGCCCTTGTGCCCTGGTACTTAAGGACACAGGGCGTACATGTACGCCCTGTGTATTTCTAATCACTGCCGTGCGGCTGGCAGTGATCGGAACCCGGTGCCTGCTCAAATCATTGAGCAGGCACCTAGGCTAAATGCGCCGGGGGGGTCCCGTGACCCCCCCATGTCGGCGATCGCGGCAAACCGCAGGTCAATTCAGACCTGCGGTTTGCTGCGATTTCTGCAGTTTCTGATCCACGCGGTCCCTGACCGCGGGGATCAGAAACTTTAGTATTCCTAAAATGCATCTGTATCCCCCCCCCTGCACCCCTTAGTGATTTTTGCCGGGTGGGAGGTGCAGGGGGAGGGTTGCGGGCGGTGCGGGAGGCGGGCGGTGCGGCAGGCGGGATCGCAATCCCCCGCCCGCCTCCCATTGCGTAATCGTTGGCGTCTAGTGGGTATACCAGGGTGCCAGCACATTGCTGGCACCCTGGTATAAACGGCTAACATCGGTGATGCGATGTCAGCCGTTTAACCCTTTCCATACAGCGGTCCGTACGGACCGCTGTATGGAAAAGGTTAACAGCACAGGGAGCTCCCTCCCTCTCCCATCGGGGGGCTGCTGTGCCTTTGCAGCCCCTCCGAATGGAGAGGGAGAGAGCTCCCAGACAGCCCCCCAAGCCCCGTCCTTACCCTTCCCCGTCTGCGCAGTTCTGACCATAACTGAGCAGACGGGGAAGGTTCCCATGGCAACAGGACGCCTTCTCAGGCGAAAGGCTGAGAAGGCATAGATCTGTTCAGACAAAGTGTAAAATACAGTACAGTACTATATATTGTACTGTACTGTATTATACAGACATCAGACCCACTGGATCTTCAAGAACCAAGTGGGTCTGGGTCAAAAAGAAAGTGAAAAAAAGTGAAAATAAAGTAAAAATCAAAAAACACATTTATCACTGATTAAAAATAAAAAAAAGGAAATTCCCTACACATGTTTGGTATCGCCGCGTCCGTAACGACCTGATCTATAAAACGGTCATGTTACTTTACCCAAACGGTGAACGCCATAAAAATAAAAAATTTAAAACTATGATGAAATTGAAATTTTGCCCACCTTACTTCCCCAAAAAGTTAATAAAAGTGATCAAAAAAGTTGTATGTACTCCAAAATTGTAACAATCAAACCGTCAACTCATCCCGCAAAAATCATACCCTACCCAAGATAATCGCCCCAAAACTGAAAAAACTATGGCTCTTAGACTATGGAAACACTAAAACATGATTTTTTTTGTTTCAAAAATGAAATCATTGTGTAAAACTTACATAAATAAAAAAAAGTATACATATTGGGTATCGCCGCGTCCGTATCGACCGGCTCTATAAAAATATCACATGACCTAACCCCTCAGGTGACCACCGTAAAAAAAAAAAAAAAAAGAAACGGTGTAAAAAAAGCAATTTTTTGTCATCTTACTTCACAAAAAGTGCAACAGCAAGCGATCAAAAAGTCATATGCACCCCAAAATAGTGCCAATAAAACCGTAATCTCATCCCGCAAAAAATGAGACCCTACTTGAGATAATCGCCCAAAAACTAAAAAAAACTATGGCTCTTAGACTATGGAGACACTAAAACTTTTTTTTGTTTTAAAAATTAATTCATTGTGTAAAACTTACATAAATAAAAAAAATTGTATACATATTAGGTATCGCCGCGTCCGTGACAACCTGCTCTATAAAATTACCACATGATCTAACCTGTCAGATGAATGTTGTAAATAACAAAAAAAAAACGGTGCCAAAAAAGCTATTTCTTGTTACCTTGCCGCACAAAAAGTGTAATATAGAGCAACCAAAAATCATATGTACCCTAAACTAGTACCAACAAAACTGCCACCTTATCCCGTAGTTTCTAAAATGGGGTCACTTTTTTGGAGTTTCTACTCTAGGGGTGCATCAGGGGGGCTTCAAATGGGACATGGTGTCAATAAAACCAGTCCAGCAAAATCTGCCTTTCAAAAACCGTATGGCATTCCTTTCCTTCTGCGTCCTGTCGTGTGCCCGTACAGCAGTTTACGACCACATATGGGGTGTTTCTGTAAACTACAGAATTAGGGCCATAAATAATGAGTTTTGTTTGGCTGTTAACCCTTGCTTTGTAACTGGAAAAAAAATATTAAAATGGAAAATCTGCCAAAAAAGTGAAATTTTGAAATTGTATCTCTATTTTCCATTAAATCTCGTGCAACACCTAAAGGGTTAACAAACTTTGTAAAATCAGTTTTGAATACCTTGAGGGGTGTAGTTTCTTAGATGGGGTCACTTTTTTGGAGTTTCTACTCTAGGGGTGCATCAGGGGGGCTTCAAATGGGACATGGTGTCAAAAAAACTGTCCAGCAAAACCTGCCTTCCAAAAACCATACGGCGCACCTTTCACTCTACGCCCCGCTGTGTGGCCGTACAGTAGTTTACGGCCACATATGGGGTGTTTCTGTAAACGGCAGAGTCAGGGCAATAAAGATACAGTCTTGTTTGGCTGTTAACCCTTGCTTTGTTAGTGGAAAAAATGGGTTAAAATGGAAAATTAGGCAAAAAAAAGAAATTCTCAAATTTCATCCCCATTTGCCAATAACTCTTGTGCAACACCTAAAGGGTTAATGAAGTTAGTAAAATCAGTTTTGAATACCTTGAGGGGTGTAGTTTCTTAGATGGGGTCACTTTTATGGAGTTTCTACTCTAGGGGTGCATCAGGGGGCTTCAAATGGGACATGTTGTCAAAAAAACAGTCCAGCAAAACCTGCCTTCCAAAAACCATATGGCGCACCTTTCACTCTACGCCCCGCTGTCTGGCCGTACAGTAGTTTACGGCCACATATGGGGTGTTTCTGTAAACGGCAGAGTCAGGGCAATAAAGATACAGTCTTGTTTGGCTGTTAACCCTTGCTTTGTTAGTGGAAAAAATGGGTTAAAATGGAAAATTAGCCAAAAAAATGAAATTCTCAAATTTCATCCCCATTTGCCAATAACTCTTGTGCAACACCTAAAGGGTTAACGAAGTTTGTAAAATCAGTTTTGAATACCTTGAGGGGTGTAGTTTATAGAATGGGGTCATTTTTGGGTGGTTTCTATTATGTAAGCCTCGCAAAGTGACTTCAGAGCTGTAGTGGTCCCTAAAAATTGGGTTTTTGTAAATTTCAGAAAAATTTCAAGATTTGCTTCTAAACTTCTAAGCCTTGTAACATCCCCAAAAAATAAAATATCATTCCCAAAATAATTCAAACATGAAGTAGACATATGGGGAATGTAAAGGCATCACAATTTTTAGGGGTATTACTATGTATTACAGAAGTAGAGAAACTGAAACTTTGAAATTTGCTAATTTTTCCAAATTTTTGTTAAATTAGGTATTTTTTGGTGCAAAAAAAATATTTTTTTTAACTTCATTTTACCAGTGTCATGAAGTACAATATGTGACGAAAAAACAATCTCAGAACGGCCTGGATAAGTCAAAGCGTTTTAAAGTTATCAGCACTTATAGTGACACTGGTCAGATTTGCAAAAAATGGCCTGGTCCTAAGGTGTAAAAAGGCTGTGTCCTTAAGGGGTTAAGAAACTAAATAATCACACCCACTCTCTGACTCTCAGGAGTGTGGCCATAGCTTAAAATACAATTTGCACGCTTTCCTGAATCGAATGAAATGATCACTTCCCCCCCCCCCCGAGAATCTATTCAGGAGGGCAACCTTAGGTTCAGGACAGGCCTGGTAACGACCACTAGGATCAGCCGCCTGTGGTCTCTGAATCTTTGAGACGGTCGTGCGGAGGTCAGCTATTTCCAGAAACAGCCCCTGCAGCTTTCCGTCCAGTGCAGCGATCGCATCCATGGCTGAACTGATACAGACAAACAAAAATGACGGTTATTCAGCTGTTTATAATGTCATGGATGCGGTGTGGGTGGAAAACTCCACACCGAGCACAGGAGGAAAGGAACTAGGCCTGGAAACTAGGGTAGAGGAGAAGGTCACCTCCTAGAACAACCCTAATCCAAGTCCTGACTAACTATCAGTATGAACTTACCTTGGTGGTAGGAAAGTTCATACACAGGAACCTAGAGCCCTAACACACCCTGTAGGGCCCTGTTATAGTGACAGGACTTGAGACAACTTATTCATCCCCCAGAAGGATGAACAGGAGTCTCCCTCAGGCCGAGATCCAAAAGACAGGGAAATACAACAAACAAAATACAAATAGGGAAGACGACACTTAACTTCATGTGGAGCAAAGGCAATGCCAGGAGCTCAACAGAGATCCAACAACCAGCTAGCCCAGAGTCCATAAACTGAAGCTATAAACCGCACCCCCAGAAGGGGTAAGTTGAAATAAATAGGGGAAGTTAAGTGACCAAACAAACAACACTTGCAAAAGGTGTGGTCATTACCAAAACAACATAGACACAAATGATCCACAAGGAACCAATCAGATTAACCGACGTGTTGCCAGTCTCTCTGATCTCCTGGCACCTGTCACAGAAGTGTCCGTGACAATATGACTGTACACCAATAATGACCGTATAATCACTAGATATGATTGAACTGTCAGACCCATCCACCACATTATTGCAACTACCTAGAATGAGAACACTTCTCACTATTAAAGGTAGCGTGTTTAAAACCGGGGGAGCAATTCCTCCGCATGTGATCCGTTGCTAGCGGCAATCCCCAGCCAAAAATGCATACAATTGAGGATGTCGGCAGTGGACCACATGCACCACAACGGCATCCTACACAAAATGGAGTAGTGTGTGGATGAAAATATACAAATACATAACTCACTGCAAAAGGTGCACCACAATGATATGCAGCTGACAATACTGGCTAATCCCTCAGGCTGATGTTAAAAACTGAGACTTTAGCCAATATATTCCAGTCAGGAACACAACAGAGCCCTTTTGCACAACAGTCAAGGTATATCAGTGTGGCATGGGTCCTACCACTAGACTACCTATGGTGTGTGAACACAGTCTGAATGGTGCTAAGATCTAACTCACAGCCAAGCTCCCACATACCTCCATAGTGAGATCACTCTTGCACATCATTGTGGTGCACCTTTTGCAGTGATTGATGTATTCTGTGCTGCTGCTTTATTTTGCGATGGACTGTGATATTTGGCTCTGTTGGGGTGGTATAATGTGCCACTATATATGGTATTGTTGGTCCCGTCTTCCATCAATTTGGACACAACTGCAAAACAGGGCCACTTTTTGTATTTTTTCCAGGGCCACTAAGTTCCCAGTCCGCCCCTGCACACCGCACATGAGTGGTCACCCTACTTTCATTCCTATGGAAGAGCATAAAATAACCGAGCTGCGCACTCGCCTATTGTTGGCAATCCTATTGAAATGAAAGGGAAACAAACTGTGCAAGAGCGGCCACTGCTCCATTCACTTCTATGGGGCTGATGGAAATAGCAGAGCCAGCGCTCCTCAATTTACGGCATTCCCCTGGGAGCGAATAGAGGGAGGCCACGCAAGTATGGTGTGCCTTCCTTCACTTTGCAGGCTCCATTTTAAAGATAGGTGCAGGTCCCAGAGGTGGAACCCACACCTATCACACATTGGGGGCATATCCTAGAGATTTGCCTCCAATGTCTGAGGTGAGAAAACCCCTTTAAGTTATACTTCCAGTCAGTGCATTTAAACTGTAATATTTCCATCCAGGGCCAGTCACTCTGCACTGAACTGACTGATGAAACACGTTGCCATGTGGAGCAACACATATTGGACAGGGTATCTTGTAGCTTCTCACAGTAGCATAGGGAATATCCATAGGATATGGAAACGTTGGGACCATATGGCTTAACAGTTTGTAAATTCCTTTCCTGAGTAGCATATTGTCAACACCCCTTGGGGGCCTGCACACACGTTTGATGCCTTGGAATTTGATCACTGAGGCCTAGCCTCCATGTTTTTCCATCAAATGACGTGCTATTAGGGTATCCTCTTGTCTTCTAACATCCCCCAAATACTGTCTAACATTGAGAAAGTGCAAACTTAGACTAGACAGTTTTAAACCGTGCCAGATTTGTTACAGCGAATGACAAATTTTTAACCACATCCCTTTCCCATAAAGTCACATCTCCTTTTGACAAAGTTACAGTTCTTGTTGGGTGAGGTGTAAAAATGTCTAACATAATCTGAAACAGTAAACGTGGTGCAAGGCACGTACACCAGTTTGTATTTACACAAACTGCACTAGACGTTTGGCACATTTTCAATAGTAAATCTACCTCATTGTGTATTTGGGTCCCGACAGCAAGTGTGACATATACTATCTTTATATTTAGAGAAATGTATTTTACTTGCCCACTGGTGGATCCTTTAGTGGGCCCACATTCTTAGACATCAATATACATCTGCCTACTGCATATAGATTATTTATTGTCTCTGACCAATTAGTACAAAGTGGCTTTCAAATGATAGCTGCTTTGACTTCACCCTTATGGGCTTATCACAAAGATACAGTTAAAGGAACATTCAAAGTTCTGGACATCAAGGCCAAACAGATTTGACAAAACCCAAGCACCAGGGACACACTTAGACAAGAAACCATAAAGCCGCCCATACACATTCAATAGCGGCCAGCCAAATGTTTGTTTGGCTGACAGCTATATCTCCAGGCTCCCTCCTGGTTTCACCATACACATTTGGTATGTATATTCTATAGGGAGAGCAGAGAAACCCGCTGCCAAACACTTCTGGTGGCAGCTTATTTCACTGGAGAGCAAAAGGATCGGGCAAAAATATTCATTTCACCCAACATCATATCAGGGGTCAAACCTGCCCTTCTTGATGGGTTCGCCTAACAAAAGACTGTTGTGTATGGCCACCTTAAGACTCTAGACTGAAGAAAAAGAGTTATCTAGTCTCATGATACTGATGACCTGTCCTCAGGATAGGTCATCAATACCAGATCGGTGGGAGTCCAACGCCTGGAACTCCGGTGAACAGCTCTTTCAAAGGGCCACTGCGCTTGTGTGAGTGATGCGTCCTCTTCAATGTTTACCTGCGTCTATTTTATAGTGGCAAATGGCAATGCAGTGTAATCACAGCTGTTCATCCCATCCATTCTTTTAAACAGCTGATTGGCGGGGGTGCCAGGAATCAGACCCCCACAGATCTGATGTTGGTAACCTATGCAGAAGACAGGTCATCAATACCATGAAACCGGACAACCCCTTCAAACCAAGTGTCACCAAGGCATGGGGCACAAAGCCACTGAACATCAAGAACTCAGGTGCTAACCCATGGAAAATGCAGTAGATTCATTGGCAAGCTCGTAAGTGCTCTGCTGTGGGAATGCTTTATAATGTTAACTTCACTCTTGGTATATCAAAAACATGATTAACACTGTTTCTTCACAAAGCTCTCTAGATTTTCATGTCCAGTGCTCCATGTGCAGTAGTTGCATAACTCCAGATTGAGAAGGGAAGCCATTCAAGAAATGATTTCTTATCTATAAAATAGCTAGCAAATGCTAAATTATGTTACTCTGTATAATTATTCTCTCTTTCCATTCTAAAGTGACACAAATTATCCTATATCAAATCACAGACACTAAATACGGACAATTTAGCTCAATATATGGTTTGAGGGGTAAAAACTGAAACTATTACTTTGATTCAATTTGACTTTGATGGATACATTGTTGTCAGGATATATACCAGTTCACCGCTTGGGAATTACTTCTTTGTGGATTGCTGTTATTTCATCAGTCTTTGCCCATCGCCACCCAACGTCAGACTGAAGTCCATCGGGCCCACCAGAGGAAATTATTCTGAGGGCCCACCCTCTGCGCATACAGGACTTTAAGGGCTCTGTTTTATTAGAGGTCCATCATTGTCAGAGTTTGGGCCCACCAGTGGATCCCCTGGCACTCTGGTGGGCCAATCCGACACTGCTACCATCTCACTCTTCCTGGTGTGCACGTAAGGTGTCCAGACATCCGGTTTTAGACCGGATAGTCGGGTTTTTAGACTCCTGGTTCTCTGTCCGGCACAAGGCCAGGACGGACGGCCAAAAGTCCTCCCTTTTTGTGGTTATCGGCAAGTACGGGGCATACTGGTCTGACTCCGTGCTGTGGGAATTGCTGAAAGGGGGGGGAAATAAGTTACAAGAAAGTAACTACTGTGAAAGGCTACCGTCCGTGGCTGGCTGCTGATTTTGAAAGGGGTTAATAACTACTGTGGGAACCGCTGAAAGGGGAATAAATAACTACTGTGAAGAGGGGACTGCTGAAAGGAGTTAATAAATACTGTGAAGGGGGGACTGGCTGCTGAAAGGGGGCAATAAGTTATAACTACTGTGAATGGGCCTGCCCCTATGATATACATGCCAGCCATTCAAAGGTGCACTTCTAGTCTTGTTTGCTCTCCCATGCATTGACTTCTGCCTGCCTCTGTATTTGACTATGTTGCCTGATCTGGCCTCTTCCTGATCTCTGTACTGACCCTGAACTGCCTGCCCTGACCCTTGGACTAACTATGGATTTCTCAAACTCTGTCTGCTCTGACGTTTGCTTGTTAAATGACTATGGTTTTGCCTAACCCCTCAGTGTTTCGCACCAGTGTCTCTTGAACCCTGTGGGTCAGAAGTATACTGAAAAAAAGACTACTCCAAAAGGAAGCCGTCTGGTGGTTCCCCTGCAGCAGAGTCCAGAATCTTATATACAGTTGCAAGAAAAAGTATGTGAACCCTTTGGAATTATATAGATTTCTGCACAAATTGGTCATAAAATCTGATCTGATCTTCATCTAAGTCATAACAATAGACAATCACAGTCTGCTTAAACTAATAACACACAAAGAATTAAATGTTACCATGTTTTTATTGAACACACCATGTAAACATTCACAGTGCAGGTGGAAAAAGTATGTGAACCCTTGGATTTATTAACTGGTTGAACCTCCTTTGGCAGCAATAACTTCAACCAAACGTTTCCTGTAGTTGCAGATCAGACGTGCACAACGGTCAGGAGTAATTCTTGACCATTCCTCTTTACAGAACTGTTTCAGTTCAGCAATATTCTTGGGATGTCTGGTGTGAATTGCTTTCTTGAGGTCATGTCACAGCATCTCAATCGGGTTAAGGTCAGGACTCTGACTGGGCCACTCCAGAAGGCGCATTTTCTTCTGTTTAAGCCATTCTGTTGTTGATTTACTTCTATGCTTTGGGTCATTGTCCTGTTGCAATACCCATCTTCTGTTGAGCTTCAGCTGGTGGACAGATGGCCTTAAGTTTGCCTGCAAAATGTCTTGATAAACTTGGAAATTCATTTTTCCTTCGATGATAGCAATCCGTACAGGCCCTGATGCAGCAAAGCAGCCCCAAACCATGATGCCCCCACCACCATACTTCACAGTTGGGATGAGGTTTTGATGTTGGTGTGCTGTGCCTCTTTTTCTCCACACATAGTGTTGTGTGTTTCTTCCAAACAACTCAACTTTGGTTTCATCTGTCCACAGAATATTTTGCCAGTACTGCTGTGGAACATCCAGGTGCTCTTGTGCAAACTGTAAATGTGCAGCAATGTTGTTTTTGGACATCAGTGGCTTCCTCTGTGGTATCCTCCCATAAAATCCATTCTTGTTTAGTGTTTTACTTATCGTAGATTCGCTAACAGGGATGTTAGCATATGCCAGAGACTTTTGTAAGTATTTAGCTGACACTCTAGGATTCTTCTTCACCTCATTGAGCAGTTTGCGCTGTGCTGTTGAAGTCATCCTTACAGGACGGCCACTCCTAGGGAGAGTAGCAGCAGTGCTGAACTTTCTCCATTTATAGACGATTTGTCTTATCGTGGACTGATGAACAGCAAGGCTTTTGGAGATACTTTTATAACCCTTTCCAGCTTTATGCAAGTCAACAATTCTTAATCGTAGGTCTTCTGAGAGCTCTTTTGTGCAAGTCATCATTCACATCAGGCAATGCTTCTTGTGAAAAGCAAACCCAGAACTGGTGTGTGTTTTTTATAGGGCAGGGCAGCTGTAACCAACATCTCCAATCTCATCTCATTGATTAGACTCCAGTTGGCTGACACCTCACTCCAAATAGCTCTTGGAGATGTCATTAGTCTAGGGGTTCACATACTTTTTCCACCTACACTGTGAATGTTTACATGGTGTGTTCAATAAAAACATAGTAACATTTAATTATTTGTGTGTTATTAGTTTAAGCAGACTGTGATTGTCTATTGTTGTGACTTAGATGAAGATCAGATCACATTTTATGACCAATTTGTGCAGAAATCCATATAATTCCAAAAGGTTCACATACTTTTTCTTGCAACTGTAGATGCTAATGTATGAAGACCGGGGGGAAGGGGGGGGGGGGGGGGGGCACTTATATAGCACCCTTAGCAGTAGCCCCAATCAAATCTGTTCAGTGGCACAGTTTATCCACATTCACGTCCTGCTACTTCACCAATCATCTTATATGGCTCATGAACTGTATATTCCTCAAGTCAAAATAATGTCCAATGACTTTGCATGATATACCATGTATCTACATAATGTCTTTGCCATTATGATTTCATTTGTACTACCTTTTAATATCTGTCCTGCCCTTTATATTCTGACATGTCTATATGTAGCATGTACTCTTTGCATTCTTACATGCCAACACACAGAGGAATTACCTCCACTTAAAAAATGTATTATTAAAGTACCAGTGCCTGCTACGTTCCCCTCACAATAGCTCTTGTTGTGTTGGCTACCATTTAGGGTGGAGTACCGCATAGTGTTTATTTTGCCAAGTCTTGAATATGGTTTTGATCTTTTTATAAAACATTATTATTGGAGAATCCATCGATAACTCACCTAAAATATTCATAGTCATAAGATTAGAAATTTATCAGCACAAAATGTAGGACCTATTTAGATTAAAAAATAAATAAAAGAACGTGGGCAATGGTGGGTTTAAAAAAGGTGGTCATTCACTTGGCTACTGTACTGTCATGATGAAAAGCTAGTCAGTGTTAATGGCACAATAGAATCACACATTTACCATAGACACAGACTAGAACAAATGTCATTGTGAAGCCCGGATTTGTTTATGGCATTTTGTGGATCCTGATATTTTACTTCATTACTTGGAAAGGAATTTGAAGCATTTAAGCTGTATAAAATAAAATAATGAGGTGAAGTTACAATAAAAATTGTGAATGGACAAAAGCTCTTCTTATTCAAGAACTGTGTTTTTCTTGTGCTCTCTTAAATTCATCTCAATTAGCAAGTTATTGATTTCTTTTTTATTTTTCATTATGGACTTGAAGAACAGGCAAGGAGAAGAAACACGTGAGTTGAAGAGATCATTCTCATTGACTGGTAAGGAATTTATAACCTCAAAATGACTATATAACCCCAGGCATTCACAGCATTATGTATTTGCCTATTCGCGTTTGATGTTTTCAGTAAAAATAGCGATGATGTAAGAAAATTAGATCAAACAAAATAATTAAAATAAAAAACCCTATTGTTTCATTATCAAAATAAACCTCTTGTAAAAGACATTACACGGCCATACACAATTCTATTTCACCATCTAGTGGCAGAAGAAGTCATTGCAACATTTCAACAAAACTTCAATCTGAGCTTCCTCAGGGCACCACCAATTACACTTTCATAATCAGTGTCATGGCAGTGCTCTGTGCCAACCACCATCCTGCCATCCAGGGCAGACATGGGTACTGCATCACTCACCCTGCTGCTGCCTGGAGGCCCAGCTCCGCTGAGTCCTTCCTGTTCTCCAGTAGCTGGGGTGGCCTCCAGCATTGGAGGTCATAGGCTAGAACTTCATTCTTTGTGGGCAGCAGATTCCCGCTAACACAGCTGCCCTGAAACAATGATTGAGGTGTCTGCACCTTCTGCGCCCCTTCACATGGGCTAATTATCTAGAATGAGCGTTTGTATGAGCGTTCATAATAATCATCCTGCACATGGTGCAGTGTAAACCTGCCATTATAAATGTGTTCTTATATCTCCAGCAGAGGTATGGCGGGTTTACAATGCCCGATTGTCAGGCAGACTATCAGGAATGAATGTTACTACAAACGCTCATTCCCGTTACTCTGCCAGTATAACAGTGTTGCAGATCACACGATGAACAAGCAAAATGTTCGCTCATTGGGTGAATTCATCTTTCATGCGGACACCTGAATCATCATTTGTGGCCAGCAGATGGTGCTGTGTGAGCAGCACTCTGCTGCCCAGAAACAATGCTGCATATAAATGCAGTTTATTACGTCCACTGACAATTGGGAAGTAAATCCCCATTACTTCCCTGAAGCCAATTTGGCAACCTCAGAGTAAGCAGTAATGCAAACAGCAGTTAGGACAGGACAGTTAGGTTTTTAAAGATGACCTGTCACTTCTCCTGACATGCCTGTTATAAAATAGCTATATGCATTCCCCATGTAACAATAGTTATACACAGTCTAACAATGGCAGCACTGACTGGATAAAGCGAGTTTGTGCAGGTACGCACCCCAACTGGTTAACACCCTCTGTACCCTTACTGCAGACTGCTAGGAATTCAATGATAACTTCTAGTAGAAATAATAAAGGAATGGCACAACATAGAGCAATAAGAATAGAGGATCCAGAATTGGTATTACACGGGGAATGCATGGAGCTATTAAAACAGACATGTCAGCAGTGGTGACAAGTCCTCTTTAAGCTGTAGGAGGGAAATGACTGGTGACCTGAGATATGTGTAGATGAACTATTTTTGCATGTCTTTTCTACATTGACTGTTAGTTCACTGTCAGAGCTAAAACAGCATTGAATGCTTTTACTGAACACTTTGCCTAACATTAGCTAAAAGTTTATCGTTCCTGGAGAAATGTGAAACTGATTGTGAAGATGGCACTCTACCTGTATGAGTTCTTCTATGCGCCTTTAGGTGAGAACTTTTTGTGTAGACCTTGTTACATCCTTCAAAATCACACCTGTGTATTCTTCTCCTCCTGGAGTCCGGAGATTCTGACCTTTGCTGGCGTCTTGTGCTTTCAATAATAAATGGTGAGGTCGAGCTGCAAAAAAGCAAAAACAAAAACTCAAAAGTTCCACAAAAGAAAGTACAAACTGAATCTATGCTGAGAAATACCGTAAAAGCTGCAAATGGATCCTCTCTATCCTATGGACCAGTTCAACAGCTCTTTGCTTAAAGTGCTGTGGACATACAATGAGAATAAAAGTCATCATCCAGGAGGGCTCATCCTTGGGATGTCATACAGAGTTGTGATGATATATGTAGGATGTAAAGGTAGATGATTTTCAAAAAAACTAATCAGAAGCCAGCTAACACATCATATTTAGTAAATAGCACACATCACTGTGAGTACCCACCAACACCACACTTAGCCCCCAGATCACCCTCCATCACTCCAATTAACCCCTTGATCACCCCTTCTTGCCCCTGTCACTAGTGAAAGGGAAAAAAGTGATCAGTGTAAACTGTCACTTTTTTTTTTCACTGGTATTGACTGATAGGTTTTAGGATAGTTTAGGTCTCTTGGTTAGGTAGTTTAGCGATCATTTAGCGCCCAGCCCACCGCACCGCACCGCAGTCACTGATTCGCTGTTAGCGTATCGCTAATCAGCATTTGTACTTTTGTAGTATCTGTAAGTGTTAAAAACTGATCACAGTCAGATCTATAATAGTATTAGTGTCACCTTAGTTCGCCCTCCACCCAAAACGCAGTGTTTGCCCGATCAGGCCTGATCGGTCGCCCACACGTGCGTTCACCCACGCCCGCCCCACCTCAGTGACAAAAAATATATATATTTTTTTATCACTGCACATTCACTTTACAAGCGCTGCGGCGATAAAAAAATCAGTTTTGATATTTTTTTATCAATCGCAGCGGCCTCCGGTACTTCGCTAGCCTCCCATTTGTAAGACAGGCTTGCTTTTTTTCTATAGTAGTCTCAGGGAATACCCCTAAATTTAGTTGCCCAAATGTCAAACAGGGGGTATTCTTCTGAAGAGGCCTACAGGCTTCTGACCCAGTCGGATGAGGAATGGGAACCCTCATCTGATGAATCTAGCGGGTCAGAATATGAACCTGTAGAAAGCAGTGGCAGTCTGACCCAAAGTTCAGACGAGGAGGTTGAGGTCCCTGATAGCACCAGGCGTACCCGGCCCCGTGTCGCTAGACCACAGGTTGCGCAGGATCCGTTTCAAGGGCAGCAGAGTGGGGCTGGCGCTGTCGGATTACGTGAGGCATACACCAGCAGCGCAGCCCATCCTGGACCTAGTACCAGCACTGCCGTACAACATGGTTAAGTGGCGAGCACCAGAAGGGCAGTTGAAGCTGATACGGTGCAACGTGCAATAGTTACCCCGTCGCAGCCACCACACAGACGGGCCCGTAGACCCCCTAGAATCCCTGAGGTGCTGGCAAACCCTGATTGGCAGTCCCCAACTTCAGCCGCACCTGTAGTTCCCCCTTTCACCGCGCAGTCTGGAGTTCGGGTTGAGACAGCTCAGATCGGTTCGGCCTTGGGATTTTTTGAGCTGTTCTTGACTGCGGAGCTCTTGCACTTAGTCGTGGCAGAAACAAATCGGTATGCCACTCAATTTATATCCGCCAACCCGGGAAGCTCTTATGCCCAATCTTTCCGGGGGAAACCAGTCCAAGTTTCCGAATTTAAAATTTTTCTGGGCCTTCTCCTCAACATGGGTCTAACCAAAAAGCATGAATTGCGGTCATATTGGTCCACGAACCTGATTCATCACATGCCCATGTTCTCTGCTGCTATGTCCAGGACACGTTTTGAGACCATCCTGCGTTTCCTGCACTTTAGCGACAACACCACCTCCCGTCCCAGAGGCCACCCAGCTTTTGACCGGCTCCACAAAATTCGGCCCCTCATAGACCACTTCAACCAGAAATTTGCAGATTTGTATACCCCTGAGCAAAACATCTGCGTAGACGAGTCCCTTATACATTTTACCGGGCGCCTTGGCTTCAAACAATACATCCCAAGCAAGCGCGCCCGGTATGGGGTCAAATTGTATAAGCTCTGTGAAAGGGCCACAGGCTATACCCACAAATTTCGGATCTATGAGGGAAAAGATCAGACCCTGGAGCCGGTCGGTTGCCCTGACTACCTGGGGAGCAGTGGGAAGACAGTCTGGGACTTGGTGTCACCCTTATTTGGCAAGGGGTACCATCTTTATGTGGACAATTTCTATAAGTGTGGCCCTCTTCAGGCATTTGTTTCTAGAACAGATTGGCTGCTGTGGCACCGCGCGAACTAGTCGCGCGGGCTTCCCCCAACGGCTCGTTACCACCCGTCTTGCAAGGGGGGAGAGGGCTGCCTTGTGTAACGAAGAACTGCTCGCGGTGAAATGGAGAGACAAGCGTGACATTTACATGCTCTCCTCCATTCACGCAGACACGACAATCCAAATTGAATGGGCAACCAGAGTCATTGAAAAGCCCCTCTCGGTTCACGACTATAATTTGCTCATGGAAGGGGTGGACTTCAATGACCAGATGTTGTCTCCGTATTTAGTGTCCCGCCGCACCAGACGCTGGTATAAGAAGGTGTCTGTATACCTAATTCAATTGGCTCTGTATAATAGCTTTGTTCTGTACAGTAAGGCTGAGAGAACAGGATCCTTCCTCAAATTTCAGGAAGAGATCATCGCGAACCTCCTGTACCCAGGAGGTTCCGTGGCCCCATCCACCAGTGTAGTTAGCCGTCTACACGAGCGACATTTCCCCAGTGTCGTTGCTGGTACCTCAAACCGACCGCCACCCCGAAAAAAATGTTGTGTCTGTAGCAGGAGTGGAATAAGACATGACACCCGCCATTTCTGTCCTGACTGCCCTGACCACCCTGCCCTATGCTTTGGAGAGTGTTTCCGGAAGTACCACACACAGGTACACTTAGCATAGGGATTGCATCTCACAGGACAGGTACACAGGGCTATTAGGGCCCTTTCACTCACAGCTGCTGCAAACCTCTCCTTTCACCTAGGATAAAGTGCATAATGTACTTCGCCACATCTTTGGGCGATTTGTGCTTTGCACATTGTCCCATGGGGAAGGAGAGGTTTGTCCTATAAAAGGTAAAAAATAAAAAAAATAAAAAAAAATCACCGGTAAGCAAAAAAGTTAACGTTCAGTTTCAAAAGTTAAATAAAGTTTATATGTTCTGTTCTAAAGTTATTATAAAGTTAATAAAATTTATTGCGTTGCGGCCTGGTTTTTTCTTTCTTTCTTTTTTTTTTTTACCTTCCAGGTGGACCAACCGATCGACTAGCTGCAGCACTGATGTGCATTCTGACAGAAGCATTGCGCTGCTGTCAGATTACACACAAGTCAGTGTATGCGGCGCTGCAAGACGAGATTTCTCCTCTGCAGTAAAAGATACGTTTGCTGAGGCATATGAGCTGAGGAGGTGGCGGTGTTCATATGCTTTGGCAAACACTTTGTATATAAAAAAAATAAAAAATCCCGGCAATGATTTATTCATCCACATCGATTGATGTGAATGGAGAAATCGGGTTTGCCAGGGCATACTAGCTAAGTGGGTATGGATGTTGGGCGGAGCTCCTATATCCTGGCAGACGCCTTTCCCCTCCTTTTTTTTTTGGCAGAGATTTTTTCATCCACATTGATCGATGCGAATGAAGAAATCTGTGCCGTTCATTTTTTCTTTCAGCCCAGAGGCTGAACGGAAAAAAAAAAATCTCATTACCTGTATGCTCAATATAAGGAGAATAGCAGAAACTCCTAATGCTGGCCATACATGTAATGATTGCGGAGACCCTCAAATGCCAGGGCAGTACAAACACCCCACAAATAACACCAAGAAGACACCCCATGGTATTCGCTGAGGGGCATATTGAGTCCATGAAAGACTGAAATTTTGGTCTCAAGTTAGCGGAAAGGGAGATTTTGTGAGAAAAAAAAAAAATCAATTTCTGCTAACTTGTGCCAATTTTTTTTTTTTTCTATGAACTCGGCATGCCACTCATTGAATACCTTGGGGGTGTCTTCTTTCCAAAATGGGGTCACATGTGGGGTATTTATACTGCCCTGGCTTTTTAGGGACCCTAAAGCGTGAGAAGAAGTCTGGGATCCAAATGTCTAAAAATGCCCTCCTAAAAGGAATTTGGGCCCCTTTGCGCCCCTAGGCTGCAAAAAAGTGTCACACATGTGGTATCGCCGTACTCAGGAGAAGTTGGGGAATGTGTTTTGGGGTGTATTTTTACATATAACCATGCTGGGTGAGAGAAATATCTTGGTCAAATGCCAACTTTGTATAAAAAAAGGGAAAAGTTGACTTTTGCCGAGATATTTATCTCACCCAGCATGGGTATATGTAAAATGACACCCCAAAACACATTCCCTAACTTCTCCTGAGTACGGCGATACCACATGTGTGACACTTTTTTGCAGCCAAGGTGGGCAAAGGGGCACACATTCCAAAGAGCACCTTTCGGATTTCACCGGTCATTTTTTACAGATTTTGATTGCAAACTACTTCTCACGCATATGGGCCCCTAAAATGCCAGGGCAGTATAACTACCCCACAAGTGACCCCATTTTGGAAAGAAGACACCCCAAGGTATTCTGTGAGGGGCATGGCAAGTTCCTAAAATTTTTTATTTTTTGTCACAATTTAGCGGAAAATGATGATTCTTTTTTTTTTTTTCCCCTTACAAAGTCTCATATTCCACTAACTTGTGACAAAAAATAAAAACTTCCATGAACTCACTAGGCCCATCATGAAATACCTTGGGGTGTCTTCTTTCCAAAATGGGGTCACTTGTTGGGTAGTTATACTGCCCTGGCATTTTAGGAGCCCATATGCGTGAGAAGTAGTTTGCAATCAAAATGTGTAAAAAATGGCCTGTGAAATCCAAAAGGTGCTCTTTGGAATGTGTGCCCCTTTACCCACCTTGGCTGCAAAAAAGTGTCACACATGTGGTATCGCCGTACTCAGGAGAAGTTGGGGAATGTGTTTTGGGGTGTCATTTTACATATACCCATGCTGGGTGAGATAAATATCTTGGTCAAATGCCAACTTTGTATAAAAAAATGGGAAATGTTGTCTTTTGCCAAGATATTTCTCTCACCCAGCATGGGTATATGTAAAATGACACGCCAAAACACATTCCCCAACTTCTCCTGAGTACGGCGATACCAGATGTGTGACACTTTTTTGCAGCCTAGGTGGGCAAAGGGGCACACATTCCAAAGAGCCCCTTTCGGATTTCACCTGTCATTTTTTACACATTTTGATTTCAAACTTCTTCTCACGCATCTGGGCAAAATGCCAGAGCAATATAACTACGCCACAAGTGACCCCATTTTGGAAAGAAGACACCCCAAGGTATTTTGTGATGGGCATAGTGAGTTCATGGAAGTTTTTATTTTTTGTCACAAGTTAGTGGAATATGAGACTTTGTAAGAAAAAAAATCATCATTTTCCGCTAACTTGTGACAAAAAATAAAAAGTTCTATGAACTCACTATGCCCATCAGCGAATACCTTAGGGTGTCTACTTACCGAAATGGGGTCATTTGTGGGGTGTTTGTACTGTCTGGGCATTGTAGAACCTCAGGAAACATGACAGGTGCTCAGAAAGTCAGAGCTGCTTCAAAAAGCGGAAATTCACATTTTTGTACCATAGTTTGTAAACGCTATAACTTTTACCCAAACCATTTTATCTTTTTTACCCAAACATTTTTTTTTTTTATCAAAGACATGTAGAACAATAGATTTAGCGAAAAATCTATATATGGATGTCGTTTTTTTTGCAAAATTTTACAACTGAAAGTGAAAAATGTCATTTAAAAAAAAAATCGTTAAATTTCGATTAATAACAAAAAAAGTTAAAATGTCAGCAGCAATAAAATACCACCAAATAAAAGCTCTATTAGTGAGTAGAAAAGGAGGTAAAATTCATTTGGGTGGTAAGTTGCATGACCGAGCAATAAACGGTGAAAGTAGTGTAGTGCAGAAGTGTAAAAAGTGGCCTGGTCATTAAGGGGGTTTCAGTTAGGGGGGCTGAGGTGGTTAATGACAGCACGCTTACCAAGACTGGCGTAGAAAACAATCTTAATAAGTATCCCCCTTAGTTTATAACCCTTTTACAGCTGAGTTACTGAGAGAGACCACCCATTAATATCGCTAGGAATTAGATTATATGTTTGATGTACCGTTCGCCAAAAATTTCACATTATTAGATTTTCTTGAAGTGATGCCAATAGAACCTTCTGTTCCCGGCAGAGCAGGTCTAAGATTCATGGTGTCATAAATTCTAAATCTGGGCTCCATATCTCCACATTATATAATTTATTTCAGGATAAATTTCCTTTCCCTTCAGTTATATCTAATGAGAACAGAACATATATAGCAATAATTCACACATTACATATATCATTAAATAGAAAACATTTACATAGATTTTATATACCATATATGTCAACCAATTTCTTAAAAAAAAAAAAATCTGTCACCAGCGAGCTCCTTATTCAGCATTTTGCATAGACACCTAGCTGTGGTTCATCTGATTAAATTGCTGTTTTTCTCTTGTTGATCTGAGTTCTGATACAGTTTCATAATATGTAAATTAGGCTTTTAGTGCAATGAGGGTGCCGCCACTGCTCTTGTTGCACCCACGCTCCACTTCTTTCCGAGGCCAGCCACTTCCTGGAAGCTTTGATTGACAGGACCAGACAGTGGAGCATGGATTCAACAAAAGCAATGGTGATGCCCTCATTGCACCAAAAACTAAAATTGCATATTAAGAAGCTTAACTCCGGAAAGGAGCCTCAGATCAACAAAAGAAAAACATCACTTTAAGGATCCACGACTAAGTGGCGGTCTGCAAACTGCAGATCCACAAAACAGATACCGGACACATGCGTTTCACATTTTGAGGAATGCACATGGCCGGCCCTATGACAGAAATGCCTACTTTTGTCCGCGGACAAGAATAGGACATGCTCTATCCTTTTCGTGGGGCCAGCGGAACGGAACAATGGATGCGGACAGCACACCCGATCATGAAAGACAAGGACATTTTCTTATATGAAGCAGACTCTGTAAGGGCTTTGTAAATGTAGGCCAGATTTTCCAGCTTTAATAAATAATGCAAATTAAACATTTGTTCAAATTAACATATTTATATTTTTGTTTCCTAATATTTATAATTCAGGAGCCTGGAAAAGCTTTGCGGCAAACATTGTAGAAGCTGCCATATTGCTTATTATACATCTTTCCCAGAAAAAAAGGACTTTTATTAAAAATATCTTGAATGTATTTTCCAAGGGAAATGAATTACCTAAATGCGGTTGCGATGGATTATTTTCAGAGCTTTGATTTACAATATAATGTAGTTTGCTCTCTGCATTCATAAATATGTCCACAAGGGGGAGCAATTGCTATACAGAACCATGTGCTTCTTGCATCTGTTTATATGGGTGTTAAATACTATTTGTCGGGATAATCTAATATAAGCTGTGATGAATATGTATGTAATGCGATGTTGATATTCTATAGAATATTCAGTATTCATTAACTTTTAAATGTCATTATATGCAGAGGTAATGCAGTTCGAAAGTGCAAATCCTCTTGAATCCCACCTGACACAGTCAGTAAGTTGCAAAAAATACATGCAATTATTGTACAGACCTTTACAATGTTTACAATTAGTGTTCAATCAATGAGGCTATAGGACCACATATGAACTATTCAGGAATCTGGACATGTTCCTTCCTCTGGCTCACTATTAGGAGGGGCAGTGCCCCCATTTGAATGGGCACCGTGTATTAATACAAGGGCAGTCGCTGGCAGTTTGTTTCTTCCTGGGGAAAAGGGGCGGCAAGGTGGTTCTGGCATCTAGACCTTCATCAATCAGCTGAATCAAGGCGATGATTTGATTTAAGGAGGGCTATCGATGTGGGACAATCCCTTTAACCTTTAAAGTGTCACTAACTTTTCACACAACTTTTGAAATGTCTTGAGATTGGTGGGGGTCTCAGCACTCAGACAACACCAATCACAACGTTTGATCTGTCTCTATAACAGCAAAAGTTGCATGAAGTTAGTGACAATTTACAGTAAGTCATGCCTTGGACCTCTTCACATAGTGTTTAGCTGTATTTCAGATAATGAGATTAATTATCAAAAGTTTATTAGTTAACCAGAAGGAAGCTAAAGTAGAGCTCAGGCATTAGTTTCCTGGCAAAATGGGAACTATATACCAGGAGTCAGAAAAATGTCTCTCTTTACGGCCACCATTTCGGTCAACGTCTCACCCTTTATAGAGTACTTGCCTTTCTCAGATATTAGCTAATGTGAAGTACCCATCTGTGCACACACCTGTTTCCAGGTAAAAGGGAAAGACAACTCCCTATTAATATACCTTTTTAGGGAATATGGATATATATACAGCAGGGGTTCCTCATCGGCCATCATCCACAACAGAGAACCACTGTTAATTTAAGAGTGGCTCTTTTTTTAAACCAGTTTGTCCAGGAATTACATACTGTACACAGACCTCTGATTTCAATGGGCTCTGTACAATGGTTTCATAATAAGCACAGTGCCGTATAGAATAGGTGCCCTCCAACATAACCATACTTTTCTTGAGAAAATCCGGAGAAGTACTTCTGTTTCTATGCAAATAAGTTTGCAGTGCACAGTGGACGTGGCTGCTCCATTTGGTGCACCATTAATCCACCATAACACCGCCTAGCACCTCACCCTTTTTGAGGTTTCAGAGCGGATAGTGATGGCTCTGGAGAAGCAAGGTGCACTGAATGGATCAGCCCCCTACATGGTGCACAAAAACATTTATTTCCATAAAAGAAGCATTTTTCAGGATTAGAAGACCAGATATGAACAAGAAAAGGTATGGTTATGTTTTTGGTCACCAATCCTACATGTTTACTTTTAAACCGTTTTTGGAGGTGACACACTCTCTTTAATTCCTCTGAGGTGAAATTAGGTTATATGGATGTAATAGAGCAAGGTTCTGGTCAAGACCTTACTATCATTAAAGGGGTCATCCTATCTCAGACATTGGTGGCATATCCTAGAGATATGTCAGATAGGTGAAGCTCCCATCTCTGAGAACTAGCCTAATGTAGGAGGGTCTTAAAAGGGCTTTCTCATCTCAGACAATGGGGGCATATCGCTAGGATATGCCCCCCTTGTCTTATAGGCGCGGGTCCCTATACCTATATATCGAGAACGGAGCCCCGAAAGTGAAGGAGAGCGCACTGCGCATGTGCAGCCGCACTCCATTCATTTCTATAGGGTCGCCGAAAATAGCCGAGCGCTGGCTCGGCTATTGCCGTCTGCCCTATAGAAACGAATGGGAGCATGGGCTGTGCATGTGCGGCACGCTCCCATTTACTTCTATGGGAGAGGTGGGGATTAGCGCTTGGTAGTGGACGGACCCCTGGTCCTCCAGCCACAGCACTCCCTGCTCCGTTCTCTATATAGATGCGGGTCCCAGCAGTGGGACCCGCACCTATCAGACAATGGGGGCATATCCTAGCGATATGCCCCCATTGTCTAAGATGGGAATACCCCTTTAAGATGATATCTATATACACACCTACATTTTGTATTAAACTCCTAATCCCTGACACTATTGGTGTTCTCTTGAGGAAGTTAAATCCATAGTGTATTTTAGGGAGAGTAACATGTGGCTGTCATCTGATGTTTGGGTACTAGAAACTCTGCCTTTCCACTGCTGATTAACCCATTCGCCAACGTTTTATCAATGATATGTTTTAAATACGAAGTGTAATTATCCAAAGGGTTGGAGGAGAATTTCTAATAGCAGCTTAAGGCCTCATGCACACGACTTTTTCATGGTCCGCAAAACTGGGTTCCTTTGTTTCGTGATCCGTGTCCGTTTTTTCTTCCATGTGTCTTCCGTGATTTTTGGAGGATCACCAGACATGAAGGAAAATTTCAAAAAAAGAGTCGTTTTGGTGTCCGCCTGGCCGTGCGGGGCCAAACGGATCCGTCCTGACTTACAATGCAAGTCAATGGGGACGGATCCGTTTGACGTTGACACAATATGGTGCAATTGCAAACGGATCCGTCCCCCATTGACTTTCAATGTAAAGTCAGGAGTCCCTATCGGAGTTTTCTCCAATCTGATGGTATATTTTAACTTGAAGCATCCCCATCACCATGGGAACGCCTCTATGTTAGAATATACCATCGGATTTGAGTTACATCGTGAAAACTCAGATCCGACAGTATATTCTAACACAGAGGCGTTCGCATGGTGATGGGGACGCTTCAAGTTAGAATATACTAAGAACTGTGGCCATAACTGCCCCCTGCTGCCTGGCAGCATCCGATCTCTTACAGGGGGCTGTAATCCGCACAATTAACCCCTCAGGTGCTGCACCTGAGGGGTTAATTGTGCATATCATAGCCCCCTGTAAGAGATCAGGTGCTGCCAGGCAGCAGGGGGCCAGACCCCCCTCCCTCCCCAGTTTTAAATTCATTGGTGGCCAGTGCGGCCCCCCCACTAATTAAAATCCCCCCCATCATTGGTGGCAGCGGACAGTTCCGATCGGAGTCCCAGTTTAATCGCTGGGGCTCCGATTGGTTACCATGGCAACCAGGACACTACTGCAGTCCTGGCTGCCTGGCAGCACCTGATCTCTTACAGGGGGCTATGATACGCACAATTAACCTGAGGGGTTAATTGTGTGGATTACAGCCCCCTCTAAGAGATCGGATGCTGCCAGGCAGCAGGGGGCAGTCATGTACACAGTTCTTAGTATATTCTAACTTGAAGTGTCCCCATCACCATGGGAACGCCTCTGTGTTAGAATATACTGTCGGATCTGAGTTTTCACAATGTGAAAACTCAGCTCTGAAAAAGCTGTATGCAGACGGATCTGCGGATCCGTCTGTGCTAAAGTAGCCTACAGACATGGATCACAGACGCGGATGGCAATCTTGTGTGCCTTCGTGTTTTTTCATGGACCCATTGACTTGAAAGTCAATGGGTCCGCAGAAAATCACGGAAAACGGAACAACGGACACGGATGCACACAACGGTCGTGTGCATGAGGCCTAAGTCGGATAGCAGTGAAAGGCAGAGGTTTTTGTATTGTTCTGTGTCTACTATAACAATGTTCTCTCCTTTGTCAGATGGTTTGATAGTTATGGTTTCAACATTTTGTAGATTACGTTGTGCTGTATTCTCCTGTCTGGTAAGGTTATACCTCAGTGTTCCCATTTTTCAGTTTCCCCAAATTCCTCTAGAACCAATATTTCAATATTCGGATACCGTAATTTAGTGATGGTGGAGTGTGAGTAATACCGCACCTCGCTGCCGCCGGATGTCAAATACGTAGAGCCAGCTACATACGGTATAGTCACTGGTTACCAAGGAGTGGCGTTACGCCGTCCATGAGGAGCAGGTAAGCTCAGCTTGGTACAGTGTTCGCAGACTCCTCCTGTCCACACGGGCACAGAAAGGCAATAAGCTGAGGGAGCCTTTTCAATGCCCCAGTGAAACAGCGCTTCCTCAGCCCGGGTATACTGCCACCAGTTTCTTGTTTGATATAAGCCCGGTCCGCTAACAGGATTATATAGGGTGAGAAATCAACCCGCAGGAGCACATAACTAGGCCAAAACACGGATGTGGGGATTCGTGATCGAGACAGACACAAGACAGCACAAGATTCAATTATATATTTAATCGCCTTAAAGGGCTCACTAGAAATAACACTATATACACACAAAGAATATATACAGTGGTCTAAGGTTGCAAATACAGGTAGTATGGTACAAACAGAGCAAAAAGTCAGTTTATCAGATGGATGAGTCCTTTGGGTTGTGAGGAGTACTTAGCTGTAGTCACATGGGAGGCAGTCCAAGCATGGTACCGTTATTTGGTTTCTGTGGGGAGATATGTATATCTCTCCTCCCTGGCATCCCACCACTAAACTATGACCACAGGCCTGTTCCTCGTGGCCACAGGGACACAAATATGTATCTGGTTTATGTCTGTTATGGACGGGCGATTCATAATTCCTTATGAATCGCCGGTTCCATGATGTCTGATAATGTTCATTGAACTAGGGAATGGCCTAGACCCCCTGCAGGGATTCTTTCCAGGATTCATGCTATCTGAACGGAGGTGAGAAATTGTAAACAAAGGTGGCCTGCTAGAAGTTCTCTGCCATTTGGCTGGGCTTTGAAGCAGGCCCCCCCTGTGGAGTTCACTACCTCTGCTATCTGACAGCAGATGTCTGGTGTGGAAACATGGCTGACATTAAATAATAATCCATATTCCTCACAGGAGATTTTGTACTTTAGTTTTTTAATGACGTGAATAAAAGGTCCATTCCCAATTTCTTTACATACTTCCAGAGTACTTTCTTCAATGTTTTAACTGCATTAAGATCACTTACTTCAATCAAATGTTCTTTGTAGAGTTTTCTATCTTCGATCTGAAAATGTTTGCCCCATTGTAGTTTGCATAGGAATAATGATATATCCTTATTCCACACGAAGGAATCATTTCTTAGTAAGGTAAAATGAGGACTGTCATGTCGCTAGATGTCAGTACACATGGTAAGTTTATTATTCTCATGTTGGTCGGGATCTAACTCCCTAGAGGGTTTGTGTTTCAAAGTTAGTATAGGCTGGGGGTTGGCCTTGTTGTGGAGGTTGGGATAAAAAAAAAAAAAGAGTTCTTATTAGGCTAGCATTCCTAATCCTTTTAGCCAGTGTCAGTGGCTAAAAGGATTTCAGTACAATGTTGTGGGTAATATAATTCTCCAATGATTTGCTCTCCAACCATTTTGCGATAAAATCTTTGTACATTTTTGTTAGTTCTTTAGATACAGTCTTAATGTTAAAAATTGGGATTTTCTGTGTGTACCCTTTCCCAGAAAAAAACAAACAAAAAAAAAACGAACATTTTTGGCTTCAGTGGTCCATGCTTCCAGGTTTGAAGAACCTGGCCATACTTTCTGTAGTGCATAGAGTGAAGAAGATTTCGAAATATACACTAGGGTATGGTCTATGTCAGGAATGCTCAAACTCTGGCCCTCCACAAAACTACAACTCCTATCACGCCCTTCTGAAAAAAACTGAATAGGTAAAATGTTCATGAACACATTAAATATCTTAAAAAGAAAGATACCCGGATCACAAAACATATTTGGGAATCTGTCCATGGTGGTAATATTGGTTCATCACAAGCGTGAGGATAACAAAAATACCTCAAAATATAAGAGGAGGTGACTGGGATCCTTTACTCCTACCAGTGGTTTTTAGGCTCAGATCATGTGCACCCTCTGGACTGAATGAAAATCTAAACTTCAACGGCTTTATTTAAAGGGAATGTGTCATCAAAAATGATTTATTGTATAAATCATGTTTTTAATGTTACATTTTTTTGTTTTGTTTTTCTTTTAGGGTGCTTTTGTTTTATTTTCCACGTTACTATCTATATTTAAATATGTATAACATCCTAGCCACTAGGTCTAATAGGTCATGATTCCTGCTCTGTACAGGTAACTCCTCAGTAGCTATTAATGGATATCAATACGGGGTTTAAAAGGAATGGCAGAGCGGAGGCAGCTAGTCACTGCCATTTACTCTAGCAAAACATGTCTGAAGCAGAGAATAGGCTCCTGTGCCAAACGGGGACACTCAGCCAGAAAACAGGATGAAAGCAGACCCCAGAGATTGTCACAGTAGACGCCTATTACCATGTTTTAATACTTACATGCATAACACATGCATACCAGGAAATCAGCCATTTTTTGTAAAAGGCATGTCTTTATAAGACAATCCTTTAAATACAAATGGCACTTTTTCATGCGGAGACACCAACAACTATTTTTATTTGAAATTCTGAACAGAAAATGATTATCTAGTGACAGTATCAAATGCAGTTATGGTTACTCTCTGTTCAGTAGAGTCTCCAATTCCCAAAGCTTCAGAAAGCATGGTCTTCAATGTCTCTGTATGAGAATATGATACTCACTCTTGTACTGCTCGCGCTATGGAAAGAGCTGTAGATCCAGTTTCATTGACACTATCTAAGGTCACATTTGGCAGATCGTCATCGTCACTATCACTTTTTATCTGTCTAGGAGACAATCCCCGGGGATCCACATGTGCTGAGAAAAATAAAAAATAGTAAATATAAGGTGCACTGCAAATACAATATAAAGTACAGACAGGTACTCAAGGTCAAGGCTGTATTTTGCAGACTTACCCAGTTACATATTGCCAGATGGAGATTAAAAGAGGTATTTTGTTATATTAACACAAAATTGCAATAACAAAAAGGAAATAATATATGCTATAGGGGTTGTTTAGGACAGGCATCAGCAACCTCTAGTACTCCAACTGTTTTGAAAGTAGAGCTCCCAGAATATTCCTTTTATTTCTATGGGGGTTACAAGAACAACTAAGTGTGCATGTTGGGTGGAGTAGTTTCACAGCCGCTGGAGTGCTGAAGGTTGTTTAGACCTGATCTATTATATCAAGTGTCCTATCAGCAGAAAACTGTAAAACAAAAAAAATCATCATTACTCACTTGCCAATTACTGATCTCACTGGTCACAAGCTGTACATGACATTATCTCTGCAGAGCTGGCAGGAACCACCAGAGTGGCAATGCTGGAGCAGCAGGGAATTTAAGGGAAGTCTTGCAGCAGTTTTGAACATGCTAAACTGCTGACACTAATTAATGCTGAAGAAAGAAGTACACATACGTTTGTGCAGCTTTTATTATTAGGAGTAGTTTGAATATGAAGTTTTATTCTGCCAGGTTATGCTCCGGCAAGTGTCCAGGAGGTGGTTCTTCACAGTGTTCTCTTCTGCATGAACTGCTTCAAAATTCTTGCCATCTGTTCTGAGTGACAGCTCTAGAATCCAAACAGGAGACCGCAAAAACAGTCATTCGGAGTATAAGGGGTGGGGCTGTGAAGCAATGCACTTGCAGGAGCAGAACCTGGTAGAATAAAATTTCATATTTACTCTACCCCTGATGATAAAAACCCCACAAAAGGACTGCTCTCCTCAGCCCCTACCTAGTACTGTCAGCAGTTTAGCATTGTCAAAACTACCTACAACCTCCCTTTAACAGGTAATGGTTAATTTTTTTTATGTTATACCATTTCTTGCTCTTAAAAAAAAAAAGTTTGTTAAAATCTTGGATAACCTCCTTTCACATCACAATTCAGCAACGTATCAAATTTACCCAGCTCCTAGCCTGTATTGGCCTATCTCCATAATATGAATTACTAGAAGTTTCAGACAATGTAGAGAACATTGTCATATATACTGCATCTTCTAGGTTCCATAGAGTTGTTACTTTTTAGCTGTGGACTGAAGATCTGGAGAACACCTGCATCGACAGTCACTGTATCACTGCTTGATGTGCACCTGATAATAATTTCAAATGGAAATCCATCTTACCACAATCAATATTAGTAGTAAAATCTTTTCTTCTGCCGGTTCCTTTGGCTTAGACAAACAATACCTATTCCAAAAGTCAACTGATGCAGAGTGCCTTCAATAGGATGTCCATATAATGTAGGGCTGATATGATTACTCGATTAAATCAAGTAATTCAACACAAAAAAATCCTTTATGCAAATGTTTTGCATCGAGGATTCGTTTGTGTCATGTGACCACAGAGCGGAAAGGAAGACCTTGCTATTACTCACTGCTCTGTGGTCACCCACCGGCCCGCACCGCTCTGCACTATATCCGGACACATTGTCAGGTCATAGTGCACGTAAGCGTGCACTATGACCCGACGCTGTCTGACGTCAGGACGACAGTGCAGCACGTGGAGAAGAAGATGGAGGAGCTGTGGAGCGGCGCCCCTACAGGAGAGGTAAGTATTTTATTTCACTGGCGCTGGGGACATGGCTAGCAGGGGGAGATGGTGGTACTGGGGGGCAAGCTGGTGGCACCGGGGGGTCAAGCTGATGACACCGGGGGGCGGGGGGGATTTATTTTTAAATCACGATATAGAAATTAAAAAATAAAAGGAATTCACAATAGTATAACAGGCAGTTATATAGGCATTGGTGTTGGTCAATTGATAATAGGGTGATACTCTGTCAAAGCCGGCACATTTATTTTGATGCCTCTAATGTGCATATCTGAGGAGGTTAATTACCCGCACAGTGTATATGAATGATTGATGTGGGGTATCTGTAAACATTATTTGATGGTTTGTGTAAGGCAGCACATCTATTTTGATATCTGTAATGTACATATGATGGGGGAGATACCCACAATGTTATTTATAAACCATTAACCGTGTCTTTAAGTTTGACCTATACCTATTTTTTAGTGTTTTTGTTTGTCCCCTGATGAGCCCTAGATTGAGTCGGGCGAAACGCGTTGGTGCAGAGATAAGAAGGGACTGATATATGAAACCTTATAGAATACCTATCATTGTATCAACAACTGACCGGGTATGTGAGTTAATGGTGTCGCATTTGGAGTACTGATAGTATTTTATTCATTCACTCTGGGATATCACTCGTGGTGTATTATTTGGAAGAAGCGTGATGGAAAACGTGCGTCGGGATGTCTGATCACTGGTCGGTAATATGTTTGCTTATAGGTTTAGACTTTAATCAAATGTGACTCTCTACCGCTTGATTGAGCGTGATTTTAGAGGCAATATGCACTTTTTATGTAATGTTACCATATAATAGAGCGGTTCAGAGATTTGGGATCCTCTTATTATGTGTTAAAATTGAGCTAACAGGGATTTCCTATTGTTACTACTGACGGTGTATTTTATGTATGTGTGTATGGTCGTCATCGCTATCTACTGTTTTTTTACATATTTGTGTGAATAAATAAAGGTTATACAGGTTTCTGACATTTATGCCGCACTGCGTTGTTGTTCTCTTATTGGCGTTTCAATAGTTGTGGTTTGAGATGCGGTGTATACTGCATTGGAGCCCTGTTTTGTATTGGGGTTTTAAATGGGTAGTAGTCTGAAAATTGGTCGCCAATGTACTATCCGCAGTAATTGCACCCTCTGACAAGTTATTGTCTTAGCTGTGAATTCTAATGGCACTGGAGGGAGCCTGATGGCACTGAGGGGGCAGCTGATGGCACTGAGCGGGCAGCTAATGAGTTTTTATAACAAAAAAATGTTCTTTTAATTCGTTTTTTGCTATTAAAGTACTCGATTAAACGTTGGATTCATCGCTAGAATACTCAATTACAAAAATAGTCGATTGCTGCAGCCCTAATAGAATGCTTGGTAAGTCTCTAGAGGAAGAGCTGCTCTGCACATACAGTAAGGTCTCAGGAAGGTTCATTATTTAAAGGATTTTTTTCAGTAAAAGTGGCATACCACTAGAATATGCCTATTCTTACTGACCTGTAGGGGCTAAACACCTTGAACACAATCGATCCCTAAAACTAAAGGGCTGGTAAGACATAGTGGTTTCTTCAGATTATCTGCATGCAGAGTGCAATCCTCGACCTGAACTTTATAGGTAAATCAACAGAGAAGAGAGAAACCTGAATGTGCAGAAGCCCTTTCCTTTGAGGTAGTGTTAAGGTACCAGGTAGGACACAGATACAAAAATGAATAAAAATGGTAAAAGTCTATTACCAGTAAATATTGCTGTGCCTGTGTCTGCAGAGTACAGCGATAAATAGGTCAATAGGGGGCTATTTAACAGGTTTTCCCATGTAATACATGCATAGGTGTCTGGCAAGTAAACTCTACAATTTTGTGTCTTTGTGGTAAGAGGTTGTTGACTGCAAAATTATTATTTTATGAGGCATATATATTCTTGTTACTTATTTAATGGTGATCTTATAGAGCTGCTAAGAAAAGCAACATATAAATTACTACTGCCTGGTGGAAATGTGCAAACAGTGCCATTATCAATAAGAGATAGTGGTATAACAAGAAAATAGGAAGCTGTGTTTTCCCTTGTGGCTGCATTTAATGTCTTGGTTTAAATGTACATACTAACTATACATTATCCATACAAGCATGTTAAATGAAATACTCAGTGACCCAATGCAACTTAATGGAGTGTGTTTATGCATTATCATAAAGAACTGAAAGAGTTGGAAAAGCTTTTAAAATCCTGCCACTTAGGGTAATGCATGAATTAGTGTAAAATGGTTTGTTTTGAATAAAAATTAGCCTCAGCAAGCTGACTGGCACAAAATACCGCCGCCATTCATGGGCTAAATTTCAGAGTGAATTCCTACACACTGTTACGCACCCTGAACTGCATGATAGGAACAAATACCCTCGTCCCTCAGACTTTATTCTATTGAGCCGTTTCCAATTTTAATTGGCTCCCTACACAGCAAAAGCTGACAACTATTATTGGTAACCATTACAGTACCCACAGGGGATGTCACCCAACTCAAGTCAATGGGGATCCAGCGATGCCAGATATGGTGAACTCTGGCAGGATATTTCTTTTCCAGAGATAGTCTGCTGGATTTCACAACAGAGGTATGAGCTTAGGGTGAGTTCTGAGTTGCATAGAGCAGTTATACAGCACCCATAGAAGTGAAAATGCAGTGCAATCTGCAGGTAGCATATTATATAGCAGAAAGAGAGGAGTAGGTTTATACAGTACAGACCAAAAGTTTGGACACACCTTCTCATTCAAAGAGTTTTCCTTATTTTCATGACTATGAAAATTGTAGATTCACACTGAAGGCATCAAAACTATGAATTAACACATGTGGAATTATATACATAACAAAAAAGTGTGAAACAACTGAAAAGATGTAATTTTCTAGGTTCTTCAAAGTAGCCACCTTTTGCTTTGATTACTGCTTTGCACACTCTTGGCATTCTCTTGATGAGCTTCAAGAGGTAGTCACCTCAAATGGTCTTCCAACAGTCTTGAAGGAGTTCCCAGAGATGCTTAGCACTTGTTGGCCCTTTTGCCTTCACTCTGTGGTCCAGCTCAACCTAAACCATCTTGATTGGGTTCAGGTCCGGTGACTGTGGAGGCCAGGTTATCTGGCGCAGCACCCCATCACTCTCCTTCATGGTCAAATAGCCCTTACACAGCCTGGAGGTGTTTTTGGGGTCATTGTCCTGTTAAAAAATAAATGATGGTCGAACTAAATGCAAATTGGATGGAATAGCATGCCGCTGCAAGATGCTGTGGTAGCCATGCAGTATGCCTTCAATTTTGAATAAATCCCCAACAGTGTCACCAGCAAAGCACCCCCACACCATCACACCTCCTCCATGCTTCACGGTGGGAACCAGGCATGTAGAGTCCATCCGTTCACCTTTTCTGCGTCGCACAAAGACATGGTGGTTGGAACCAAAGATCTCAAATTTGGACTCATCAGACCAAAGCACAGATTTCCACTGGTCTAATGTCCATTCCTTGTGTTCTTTAGCCCAAACAAGTCTCTTCTGCTTGTTGCCTGTCCTTAGCAGTGGTTTCCTAGAAGATATTCTACCATGAAATTCTAACAGTCTATTCAGTAGGACTATCAGCTGTGTATCCACCTGACTTCTCCACAACGCAACTGATGGTCCCAACCCCATTTATAAGGCAAGAAATCCCACTTATTAAACCTGACAGGGCACACCTGTGAAGTGAAAACCATTTCAGGTGACTACCTCTTGAAGCTCATCAAGAGAATGCCAAGAGTGTGCAAAGCAGTAATCAAAGCAAAAGGCGGCTACTTTGAAGAACCTGGAATATGACATTTTCAGTTGTTTCACACTTTTTTGTTATGTATATAATTCCACATGTGTTAATTCATAGTTTTGATGCCTTCAGTGTGAATCTACAATTTTCATAGTCATGAAAATAAAGAAAACTCTTTGAATGAGAAGGTGTGTCCAAACTTTTGGTCTGTACTGTATATTGGCCAGCATTGGAATATACTAGTAAATCGGCCTGGGAGCCTTGTACAGGCTCAGGCCTTTTATTAGCACAGACCTCTTTCCCAGATCTCAGCCAGTGCGTAGCTCCCAGTTTTAGCGTTCCCAGATTCCATGGTCACATTTGATCACTCCAGAATTACCACCAATCGCAGCAATTAGCCCCGGGCCTCTGCTGTTGAAAACAGCAGAAACCCAGCGATCATGGTGCCCACTGTGCTTGCAGGAAGGCGCCTTCTTTAATCCTTTCAGGACCCTGCCATTTTTCACCTTAAGGACCAGGCTCTTTTTTGCAAATCTGACATGACATTTTATGTGGTGATAACTTTAAAACGCTTTTACTTATCCAAGCCATTCTGAGATTGTTTTCTCGTCACATATTGTGCTTCATGACACTGGTAAATTTTTGTCAAAATATTCAATTTTTATTAAAAATACCAAAATTTACCCAAAATTTTGAAAAATTCGCAATTTTGAAAAATTTAATTTCACTTCTTTTAAAAAAAAAGATAGTGATACCGCCTAAAATAGTTATTAATTTACATTTCCCATATGTCTACTTCATGTTTGGATTATTTTGTAAATTATATTTTCTTTTTTTGGGAAGAAAATCTTAACATTTTTAAGAAAATTTCCAAAACCCAATTTTTAAGGACCAGTTCAGGTCTGAAGTCACTTTGTGGGGCTTACATAATAGAAACCACCAATAAATGGCCCCATTTATAAACTACACCCCTCATTCAAAACTGATTTTCCAAACTTTGTTAACCCTTTAGGTGTTCAACAAGAATTAAAGGAAAATGTAGATGTAATATTAGAATATCATTTTTTTGGCAGATTTTAAATTTTTATTACCCCGATTCAGTAGTTTACAGAAACACCCCATTTGTGATCGTAAACTGCTGTATGGGCACACGGCAGGGAGCAGAAGGAAAGGAACGCCATGTGGTTTTTGGAGGTCAGATTTCACTGGGATAATTTTAAGTTGTCATGTCACATTTGAAGACCCCCTGATGCACCCTTCGAGTAGAAACTCCAAAAAAGTGAACCCATGTTGGAAACTATGGGATAAGGTGGCAGTTTTGTTGGTATTATTTTAGGGTACATATGATTTTTGGTTGCTCAATATTACACTTTTTGTGAGGTAAGGTAAAAAATTGCTGTTTTGGCACGGGTTTTATTTTTAGTTTTTTTACAGGTTGTTACGGACGTGAAAATACATTTTTTTTTGGGTTGTTTTCTTCAGCTTTACATACTAAAGCATTTTTGAAAAAAATCATGTTTTAGTGTCTCAATATTCTGAAAGCCATAGTTTTTATTTTTTGGCGACTGTCTTATGTAGGGGCTAATTTTTTTTTATATGAGATGACGGTTTGATTGGTACTATTTCAGGGTGCATATAACTTTTTGATCACTTGGTATTACATTTTGTGATATAAAAGGTGAAAACAATTTTAACTTTTTTTTTTTTATGGTGTTCACCTGAGGTCACGTGATATTTTAATAGACCCGGTTGTTAGGCTACTTTCACACTAGCGCTTGATCGGATCCGTCCTGAACGGATCCGATCATATTAATGCAGACGGAGGCTCCGTTCAGTACGGATCCGTCTGCATTAATAACTTAGAAAATTTTCTAAGTGCGCAAGATGCCTGAGCGGATCCGTTCAGACTTTCAATGTAAAGTCAATGGGGGACGGATCCGCTTGAAGATTGAGCCATTTGGTGACCTCTTCAAGCGGATCCGTTCCCATTGACTTACATTGTAAGTCTGAACGGATCCGCTCGCCTCCGCACGGCCAGGCGGACAGCTGAACGCTGCAAGCAGCGTTCAGCTGTCCGCCTGTCCGTCCGGAGGCGAGCGGAGCGGAGGCTGAACGCCACCAGACTGATGCAGTCTGAGCGGATCCGCTCCATTCAGACTGCATCAGGGCTGGACGGAGGCGTTCGGGTCCGCTCGTGAGCTCCTTCAAACGGAGCTCACGAGCGGACCGACGAACGCTAGTGTGAAACTAGCCTTACATACACGGCGATACCTAATATGTCTACTTTAAAAAAAAATCACTTTTAACACAATAAAAGCAATTTTTAATCAAAAAATAATAATGTTTTAGTATCTCCATATTCTGAGATGCCATAGTGTTTATTTTTTATTTTTTTGCCCAATTGTTTTATGTAGGGGCTCATATTTTGCAGTATGAGCTGATGGTTTGATTGGTACTATTTTGGGGGGCATACACCTTTTTGATCGCTTGGTGTTACACTTTTCGTGATGTAAGGTGATGGTTGTTTTAGCACAGTTTTTTTTTTTTACAGCGTTCAGGTGAGGGGATGTATCATGTGATATTTTTATACAGCCGGTCATTACGGATGTGGCAAGACCAAATATGTCAGTTTTAAATTTTTTAAATTTTATGTGTTTTTATTTATTTTTTACTTTTTTTTTTTTCAACTTCTGGGGTCTGATCCCCTCTGCAATGCAACCTGTATAGTAATGCATTAGCTATCAGCTTTTATGCTGACAGCCTGCCTGTGAGACCTAGCCTAAGGGCTGGATCTCACAGGCTTCCGTCTCTGCCATCAGGTCCCCGCCACTGCAGCGCGGGGACCCGATGGGGAAGCGGAGGGCACCCGTACCCTCTGCATGCCGCGGTCAGCTTTGGGGCTTGGGTGTCAGTGACTGCAGGGTCCGTGCCGCTGATCGGGCGGGTGCAGCTCCTGCACCCAGCCAATCAGCCCACCATACAAGTACGGCGCTGGTCCTTAAGTGGCGTCCACCAGCATCGTACATGTACGACGGGGGTCCTTAAGGGGTTAAAATCTGGACTTCCGCCGTACATGTACAGAAGGCGTTAAAGGGTTCCTGTCAGATGACTTTAGCCCCTCTGAACTGTACACGACCACTTGTATCATATTCAAATGAGCCATGAGTCAAGGAGATGGTGACCTTGCGACTTAAAGTCAAGCTTGCTGTTCCAAATGCCACCTCATCAGTTTTGACCAACATCCCTGAGGACACGGAACATTATCTGCAATACAACACAACAACATGCTTGTGAGAAATCTCATGAGGGTTGCAGAAGACAATACCTGTCCTCAGGGATATCAATCAAGAAAGATGAAGTGGGATTTGCGTGTGCCAAGCCACACTTCTAGTCTTGTCTTAAGGTCTACATGATTAACTGTAAATAGCAAATTTTAATACAGCATAAGCAATGATTGAAGTGGCTTTTCTGTGAAATCCACCATTTTATCAGGCAAATAAGGACACTATTGTGATGTGAGGGCAGAATGGTCAAGTACAGTTTGAGAGGCTGTATGCAACTGATAGGTTCCCTTGCTCACTGCTTGTAGTCATTGTCAGATGGTTCTGAAGCCTTCTGTGGGCCTATCAGTTGTACAATGTCTTCTAGTTCATCAAGGGAAGCCAAGAATAGTAAGGAGAATAAGTGTCCCAAGGCTGCGGTTTTCTTTCTACAATTGGATTAGTGTACAGAAGGTACAGAAAGTCAGGGATTTATCCTTCTTTACATCTAGCGCAAATCAGCAGTTCATTGAATGGAGCTAATGGAGATTTTTTTTCTTCTTCTCAATGGATTGTTCAGTGCACAGAACACATTTTTCTGCAAGGCTTCATACCATAAATACCTATTTTGTCACATCTCAATTTACAGTTTTCCCTTCTACTGTTGCCTGTCACTATAAATCAATGGTATCTGTAAATGTACCAGCTAATAACTGATTCACTAGACAAACTGATTAAGTATCATATATGGATATCAAAATACAACTAGGAAATGGTAATGCTGTAAATGTTCTAAAGTAACACCAAAACAAAGAATTGCAGTTGAAGCAATTTATGGAGCACATCAAAACGAGTGCACTATACCACTGGAGAAATACAAACATAAAAGCCATTCTATGACAAAGATAGCCTTGGGGCTATATACTCCAATCATGTTTCCAGTAACCTCTCAAATGTAAAGAAAAATGCAGACAAGTATTGGGCTATATATCAGATCTTGTAAAATATTGAAATCACTAGAAAAATGTTTTTGCATTTGAAAAAACTTTTTTGTTTTTATTTAGGGGTTGGTCACTTTAAACATACATTTCAAAAAATGCTTCAAACTTCAGATCAAGGCAGAATGTCCAGTAAAAACTTTGGGAAGAGCTGCAGAACTCACAGGTTAAAACAGGACTTGAACAATTTTAAAAACTGAACAATAGAAATCTCAACATCTGCAATTTTTGTTGACTACAGAACTGTTGCATTAAGAATAAAGTTATGACATGGCCAAAGAAAACCCGCTGAAGTCTGCAAGAGAACTGAGACTAAGCAGAAGATCTATTCTACAGCCACATCACATATAGTACACTCAAAGCTACATAGGAATTGCTATCCCTTGCAAAGAAATTTGTATTTATTTTAAAACTATACAGTATTTGTGTTGATCAGTTAAAAAAAGAAAAGTATGGAAAATATCAACTCCATGCCCTCTGCTCGCTACGTCAACTTTGTAAATACAATGTTCCGTCAAGACAAGTTCTTCATGTCAGAAACACAACATTACATGGAAATTGCTACTCGCATTAGTTTTCTCTAACACTCTAGTTTCTAAAACATATCCTAACATCGCATCTTATGCATGTTTTCTTTAGAAAAACACTTAGCAGTTGTCACAGGTTACTTCCCTAGAAGTAGAGATGAGCTAATCGAATCGTACATATCGATTTGTTCATCAAACAGAGTTTGTCCCCACTGCTCAAGAGGCCCTTCCCCCCCTGCCGCTTGACTTACAGGGCTGGACATCTCACCATACAATCTAGTGCCATGCCTGTGCCACACTCTGAGTAGCAGTGCCAAGCACAGAGGCTCTGCTACTGCCACTGTAGCAGCAACTGTGCAGGCGCCATTACCCAGAAGTGGAAGTGTAGCGACGCATGCAAAGTTCCTGCCACAGTGGCAGCAGCAGATCTTCTAGGTTGCAAAGCATAGGCAGGAGATAGAACTCATGCATAACTCTGATGAACGCATCTTTTTGTAAAAATCAAGTGGCTCATCTGTACCCAGTACGTATGTCTTTAATGTGACAATTTCTTTTTATTATGAAATTTGCTAAATTTATTATGAAAGATGGCTTGTCTTACCGCAGTCTGATAGTTTCTTTACACAACACACTATACAATATAAAGATGATAAAAGTGAAAAAGAAAATAAATTCCTATATAAAAAGTTTGCATACAGTATTTACCTTTAAGATGGCTTCTTCCATCCTCCAACAGAGGTACCACAATGGTAGAATTCATGCTCCCTGGTGACCTCACAGCCGTATAAACAACAGGAACGGACTGTACAACCACTGGTATTCTGTGAACATGACTCAGTTTGTTAGACTGCAAGTTTAGAGGACTAGAAGATGGGACGGGGTGAATAATGTGCAAAAACTGCTGTCCACTAACTCCAGATGCTGAAGCTACAAGAGGCCCTGGAGTCAATACTGTTGGCACAGATGCTGTGGATGGTATAGATGTTATCACAGTTGGTGAAGAAGCTGGACGGCTAGATGAAGATGAAGAATTAGAAGAAGGTGAGGCGACTGAAGTAGTAATAAATAGAGGGGAAGAAGACACTCCTCTTGGTGAGGATCGGGCTTTGTTTATGGACAAGTCCACCGGTTCTGTTTGTGTTTGAAAATGGTCTGTTGCTAACAAGTCCTCTGGAGGTTCTTCCTTCACACTGTTGAGGAGGAGGGGGACAGCTTCCATATCCTGGTAGCCGTGGACTTTTGGAGACTGTGGTAAAGGAAAAAAAAAAAAGGCTATTAATTTTTAAAATCCATTGTTCCAATAAAACATTGTGAAATACTAACTGAAGACCAATGAAACAGTTATTTTAGTATTTTTGGTCTGCAGGAAAATAGTTGTTCTAATAAAAATTTCATTAATTTTGATTTATACGACATGCAATTAAAGTGATATAACTGTTCTCTAGGTAACCTATTAGAAAAACCTATAAAACCTGTAGGTTTGTATTATGTGTAGTATAATATGACAGTTATATGGAAAACTGACTTCATAATCACTTTAATTTTATTTAAAAACACAATAAAAACAGTATCACAAGCCCAATATAAAAAAATTTATTAAAAAATTTAAAAGAATCACAGCAATTCCATTTATTTCTATGGGATTACCGATACTCTTCTCTCTTGGCCACGACACATGTCGTGCGACCATTGAAGCCATAATCTAAAAGGCATTTATCATTATGAATTTTTATCATATCAGCTACAGATAAACTGCTGCAAGCCAATTACCGTTCTTACATTGCACTGATATATTACAGATCAGCAGCTGACTTTGCACAGGCACTCTATATTGTGTCCATGGGTAAAACTGTAGTGCAAACTGTAATAATGTTCTGCCGTATAGGAGCTCAATCAAAGGATTAGGGGTATGCCAAATGAAATGCTGTTGATCAGCAATACTGTAAGTGCGGTTCTGGGGTATAAAGCAAGCTACAACCATAAAAATCCCAACATTTTAATCCCTATTAGTGGAGCCATACCATTAAAGCTATGCTCCCAATCCACCCACAAAAATTTGCAGAAAAAATAAATAAAAATCACTGTCTCTCATTTGCCTTTTGCAACCAATTTTGCAGGACAATCACACACACACAAAAAACAAACACAGGACACTTGAGAAGCATGCACCAGCATTTGCTAGTATTGTACATTTAAATCTAAATTTGAACCATGAAATCATAATCTAAGGAAAACCGTAGGTTTTCTATGATTAATGTATAAAGGAGTTGTCCAAATCATAAAAAAACCTCAGGCAACCCCTGCCTAAAATCATAAATTGGATATGGATACTCATCTGATTTCTCCACTGCTTCTTCCCATGCTGTGCTTCGGTCCTCACCGCTGCTCTTTGTTTTTCTGGCCGCAGCAGTAACATTCCGCGCACACAGGTCACCGCTGCAGACAATCACTGGCCTCAGCGGAGATGTCTTGTGCTTGGCTAAGGTCAGCGATTTGTGCATGGAATGTCACTACTGAAGCCAAGGAGATGATATCAACAGTGGATGGATCGAAGCGCAAGTGCTTGAAGAAACAGCGTTTGTAGGGGTTGTCTGGGTTTTCATATAGCTCGTACAACCCCTTTAATAATTATTTAAGTGAAAAGGTCTACAATTTTCCTTTTCCTTGAATAAATCACCACGTTCAAGATATTGGTTTGCTTTTTAAGAATAGGAACTTTGTCATTTACATTCAGAGGCATCAAACTGTTATACATGTATTTCGGCGCTCCCCAACTATGAGATGACGTAGGTCTGAGCTATAATTTACAGCAGTTTCTGGAGTAAACTGTATTAAATTTGCCAAGCGAAGGCAGCCCATGCCTTTTTTGCTAGGTCCATTCCACTCTTTGGAAAAGAGGCGAGTGTGGTGTAAAAGCCCTAAAAGTGGAACATTTGTGAATTTGATAAATGTCCTCTTTAACTTTGCAAAATATTTTAATTCAGTTAAAAGAACCATTTAGTAAATGGCTTCATTCAGGTGACTATAGCGGAGCAGTAATGCCAGATACTGCCAGTGAACAACAATGGTGATAAATAAGCTAACCTTTAAGGCCCCTTTCAGACTAGTTCCACGCTCCGGATTTGCAACGTGAGTATGCAGCAGCTCCCGTCCTGACACCCCAGCACTGACGGGGCCCACATAGCATTATATGATGTTATGTAACCTTTCGAGGTCTGGAATGTATTGGATAACACTGACATAATGCTGTGAGGGGGCCTAAGGCTGGTTGAAACGTTCATCAAATCCATGTTCAAAGGTTATTTTAATTAGGATAAATAGATGGATGCTGTTTTAAATTGCCATGAGCTCTCGTTACAATATCCCTTATTCCCATAAACAGTATATATCCTAGACTTGTGATACCGTTAAGGAGAAGATTGTATCACATTATGCTCATATTTATCATCCAGCTATGTGCTGAGATATAGCTTCGCATTATATTTATTTCTTAAAAGGCTATTGAAGTTTTATTGTGCCCAACCCCACTGTCTTTACTGCAGCCATGCCACAAGTTTTCACAATGTAAAAAGTTTAATAAAGCAAAACCTTTTGTTCCAAGTGAAGTGAAATATATATTGCTTTAATAATAGCAGAATACATATGATGAATAATGCAGGAAAACAAGGGAAAAATGCAGGTCCTGGCACATACCCTGCAGTTTAAATTTATTACAACATATATGGTCTAGCCTGAGTAAAAGGGGAGAAAAAAAATCTTCATACTGTAATGACCGGCGTCATGCAAAGGGAGGGAAAAGGGAAGGCCCTGCCCAAGGGAGAGGGAAAGGTGGTGACCCCTGACTCACCTTGCGGCTGGCACCTGACTGCCCTGACGTCCCTAGACGGGTTCCTCACCCGTACACCGATCACGTGCCTAAACCCTGGCTTTCCCTCAGATGAGCCTTAGGTAGTGAACGGGGCGGTGGGATCACTAGTCCGCACCAATGACACTAAGAGGAAAACACCAAGGAGAGGACAGACAATACAGACAAACATATAATCCCAGGTGGGCGACAACAGCAGACCACAAAGGCCCAACAGGGATCCGGAGGGTAACGTTCTGGAACAACAACCAGGGAACGTAGCAACACAGCTCCAGTGGGTCAGTATAGAAGTCCAGGCAGGAAGCTCTATATCTGGCAACCAGAGAAGTGGGAGAGGGGAATATAAGGAGGTTGGGAGTGCTGGACAAGGAACAGATGAGGAGAAGGAGCTACGGATCCCTGAGTGAGCCAAAAAAGGGTTGCAAAGCAAACCCAGAAAGCTACCATAAAGAAACAGCCCTATCTTTCTACATAGAGCGCGCAGCCAACTGCTGCGATTTCCTGACCCCGAGTATAACAGAGTCAGGCGTGGGTCTTGACACCCTCGTGACAGTACCCCCCTCTCTACGAGGGGCCTCCGGACACTCAGGACCAGGTCTCTCAGGATGAGAGGCATGAAAAGCCTGAACTAGCCTGTCGGCGTTTACTTCAGACGCAGGAACCCACATTCTTTCCTCCGGACCGTAACCTCTCCAATGCACCAGATATTGAAGAGAGTGGCGGACCCGACGAGAATTAACAATTTTTGATATCTGAAACTCTAGATTACTATCCACAACAACAGGAGGGGGTGGCAGCGGTGACGGTTCTAGAGGTGGAACATATTTCTTGAGTAACGACTTATGAAAAACTTTATGGATTTTAAAAGTCTGAGGTAGCTCCAGACGAAAAGCCACAGGGTTAATGATGGCTACAATTTTGTAAGAGCCAATGAACCTAGGATCCAGTTTCCAAGAGGGAACCTTTAATTTAATATTCCTAGTAGACAACCACACATAGTCATTAACTCCTAGGTCCGGACCTGGCGACCGTCTCTTATCAGCCATGCATTTGTATTTACCTCCCATATTTTTCAAGTTAGCTTGCACCTTCTGCCATACCGATGAAAGAGATGACGAAAACCGTTCCTCTTCGGGAACCCCAGAAGACCCCCCCTCTTTGAAAGTACAGAATTGGGGATGAAAACCATATGCACCAAGAAATGGTGACTTGCCAGTGGATTCCTGATTACGATTATTTATGGCAAACTCAGCTAACGGTAAATATGATGACCACAACTCTTGGTTTTCAGACACAAAACATCTTAGATATGTCTCAAGGTTTTGGTTGGTACGCTCAGTCTGTCCATTCAACTGAGGATGGAAAGCTGAGGAAAATGACAAGTGTACCCCCAAATGGGAATAACAAGCTTTCCAAAATTTAGAAATAAACTGGGTACCCCGATCCGAAACAACATCGGAAGGGACCCTGTGAAGCTTCACGATTTCACTGATGAATACCTGAGCAAGAGTCTTAGCATTAGGTAGTGCGGGTAACGCAATGAAGTGTACCATTTTGCTAAACCTGTCCACTACTACCAAAATAACTGCTTTACCCGCAGACAAAGGTAAGTCAGTGATAAAATCCATCGACAGATGTGTCCATGGCCTATTGGGAATGACAAGTGGTAATAAAGACCCTGCAGGACGTGTATGAGAGACTTTCGCGTGCGCACAAGTAGAACAAGAAGACACAAAATCCATTACATCCTGACGCAACCTTGGCCACCAAAAACGACGAGACAATAGCTCCAAAGGTTGCTTTACTACCCGGGTGCCCAGCAAGTGCAGAATTATGATGTTCCTTTAATAATTTGAAACGCAGGTTCAATGGTACAAACAATTTCTCTGAGGGGCAAGAGACCGGGGCGTCCCCCTGGGCCTCTAACACCTTCCCCTCCAGAGCAGAGTGTACTGCAGAGACAACCACTCCTCTTTGTAGAATGGCTACCGGATCACTCACATTACCCCCTCCAGGGAAACAACGAGATAATGCATCAGCCTTGGTAATTTTTGCCCCAGGACGATAGGTAATAACAAAGTTAAACCTGGTAAAAAATAGCGACCACCTAGCTTGTCTAGGGGTGAGACGCTTAGCTGATTCGAGGTACAGAAGGTTTTTGTGGTCCGTAATCGCAGTGACGGGGTGGATTGCCCCCTCTAAAAAGTGACGCCATTCTTCAAACGCTAGTTTAATAGCTAATAGTTCCCTATTTCCAATATCATAGTTCTTTTCTGCTGCAGATAGTTTTTTTAGAAAAGAAAGCACAAGGACGCCATTTGCCAGGAGACGGACCCTGAGACAGCACAGCCCCCACTCCCACCTCTAACGCATCGACTTCAACAATAAAAGGCTGGGAGACATCAGGTTGGACTAGTACAGGTGCCGAGGTAAACCTCTTTTAGAAAGGAAAAAGCAATTTTAGCGGCGTCAGACCATTTAGAAAAATCAGTCCCCTTCCTAGTCATGTCAGTAAGGCCTCTTTCACACTTCAGTGTTTGGTCAGTGATTTCCATCAGTGATTTGTGAGCCAAAACCATAAGTGGAGCCTCCACAGACATGAGGTAGAAGGGAAAGATCTGCTCCTGTTCTGTGTTTAGAGTTGCACCTGGTTTTGGCTCACAAATCACTGATGGAAATCACTGACCAAACACTGAAGTGTGAAAGTAGCCTAAGGGGTTTTACAATAACTGAATAATTTTTAATGAATTTCCTATAGAAATTAGCGAAGCCCAAGAACCGTTGCAGTGCTTTGAGGTTCTCAGGAAGATCCCAATCTAAAATTGCCTGGACCTTCCTTGGATCCATACGGAAACCTGGAGCAGATAATAAATAACCTAGGAATTGTATCTCCTGAACGGCGAAGACGCACTTTTCAATTTTAGCATATAATTTATTTGTCTGTAGGACCTGCAGTACCTGTCTGACATGCACCTCATGTGTTTTCAGATCAGACGAATAAATTAAAATATCATCTAGGTATATTACCACAAACCTGCCGATAAGATGACTAAAAATGTCATTAACGAAATGTTTGAAGACAGCAGGAGCATTGGTCAGACCGAAAGGCATGACTAGATTTTCATAATGCCCCTCAGGGGTGTTAAAAGCTGTCTTCCACTCATCCCCTTCCTTGATACGAATCAGATTGTAGGCCCCCCTAGGATCAAGTTTGGAGAACCACCTAGCACCCGCAATCTGATTAAACAAGTCAGGAATGAGAGGAAGAGGGTATGGGTCTCGGATGGTTATCTGGTTTCATTTGCGAAAATCTAGGCAAGGACGCAGGCCCCCATCTTTCTTTTTAACGAAGAAAAACCCTGCAGCCACGGGTGAAGAAGAGGGTCTGATGTGTCCCTTAGCCAAGCTCTCGGAGATATAATCTTTCATGGCTTGTCTCTCCGGACTCGAAAGATTATATAACCTGGTCTTGGGTAATTTTGCGCCGGGAATAAGGTTAACCGGGCAATCATAAGGACGGTGAGGTGGTAACTTCTGACAACCCTTTTCAGAAAAAACGTCCTCAAAGTCCGAAACAAATGTTGGTAGGGTAGCTATGGAGGCGACTAAGCAATTGCTATTTAAGCAATTTTCTCTACAATGCTCACTCCACTCCAATATCTCCCTGGCCTGCCAATCCACCACTGGATTGTGCGCTACCAACCAGGGAAGGCCCAGCACCACCGGGGTGGGAAGCCCCTCCAGAACATAACATGAAAGCATCTCGTTATGGTGGTCCCCTAGGTGTAAGTTATGGACAATGTGGGTGAGGTTTCTCTGAGACAGAGGAGCAGAATCAATAGCGAAAATGGGAATAGGTCTCTGTAGCGTACAGAGAGACCAACCCAAAGTGTGGGCAAAATGGGCATCTATCAAATTTACTCCTGCTCCACTGTCTAGAAAAAAAGAAATAGTCTGTCTTAACGCCAAAAACAACAACTGCTGGCAACACAAATTGCGATGTTCGTATGGAGGAAACATATACCCCCCGGCTGACATCCTCCACACAGCCTGGGGTTAGTAGTTTTCCGACGGTCTTTTGTTTTTGAGGAAAGAAGGACAGACATTAATGAAATGACCCCTCTCCCCACAGAAAAAACAAACCCCACGCCTACGGCGAACCTCCAAAGGATGGACCTGACGAGTAGTTCCTCCTAGCTGCATAGGCTCGTCTAAGTCCGTACAAACCAACTGCTGCTTGGGAGGGGTTACCAATTGCTCCGGGTCTTTCAACTTGTCCCTAAGGCGTCTCTCTATTCGAATAGAAAGGGACAAAACCGCATCAAGGAAAAAGGGTGTCTCATATAGCGCAAGCGCATCCTTAACCCTTTCGGATAACCCAGAGCAGAACTGACTCCTGAGAGCCGGGTCGTTCCACTGGGTATCTGTAGCCCACCTACGGAACTCAGAGCAATACTCCTCTACTGGCCGCTCTCCCTGTAGGAGTCTCCGTAATTTTGATTCAGCCAGTGCGACTCGTCAGGGTCGTCATATATGAGACCCAAGGCCCCAAAAAATTCATCCACTGACCGGAGAGCCTGGGAATCAGTGGGTAAAGAGAACGCCCAGGATTGTGGGTCCCCCTGCAGCAGGGAAATAACAACCCCCACCCGCCGTTCTTCATTACCAGAGGAGTAATGGCGCAGCTTAAAATATAATTTACAGGCCTCACGGAATGTCACAAACTTGCCCCTTCCCCCAGAAAATCTGTCAGGAAGAGCAACCTTGGGTTCCGCAACAACCTGGTTACCTGTAGCAACCGCTGGGCTTGCGGTCAGTTGTAATTGCTGCTGTTGCTGGAGGACCGACGCCTTCAATCCTGCCACCTCCAAAGACATGCCATGAAATTGCTTTGACAAAGCAGCAATTGGATCCATACTGGATTCTAAGTAGGTAAAAAAAAGTTTTGTTTTTTTTTTGTTTGTTTTTTACCTACACAAAATAAGGGCCAGATATAATGTAATGACTGGCGTCACGCAAAGGGAGGGAAAAGGGAAGGCCCTGCCCAAGGGAGAGGGAAAGGTGGTGACCCCTGACTCACCTTGCGGCTGGCACCTGACTGCCCCGACGTCCCTAGACGGGTTCCTCACCCGTACGCCGATCACGTGCCTAAACCCTGGCTTTCCCTCAGATGAGCCCTAGGTAGTGAACGGGGTGGTGGGATCACTAGTCCGCACCACTAACACTAAAGGAAAACACCAAGGAGAGGACAGACAATACAGACAAACATATAATCCCAGATGGGCGACAACAGCAGACCACAAAGGCCCAACAGGGATCCGGAGGGTAACGTTCTGGAACAACAACCAGGGAACGTAGCAACACAGCTCCAGTGGGTCAGTATAGAAGTCCAGGCAGGAAGCTCTATATCTGGCAACCAGAGAAGTGGGAGAGGGGAATATAAGGAGGTTGGGAGTGCTGGACAAGGAACAACTGAGGAGAAGGAGCTACGGATCCCTGAGTGAGCCAAAAAGGGTTGCAAAGAAAACCCAGAAAGCTACCATAAAGAAACAGCCCTATCTTTCTACATAGAGTACGCAGCCAACCGATGCGACTTCCTGACCCTGGGTATAACGGAGTCAGGCGTGGTTCTTGACACCCTCGTGACACATACTATAAAAACATAAACATAAAATTTACATAAAACAAATATATTTTGTAAATGACAACATGCTCTAATAAAAACACACAAAAAAAAATTGTGCCCATGATGCGGACAATTCAGCAAAATGATGACGCCTAAAATACAACAGCACAGAGCAATATACTGTGTCCTAATATTGGGATTATTCTGTTTCATTTGCACATCTCATTTTCTGTTTGGTCCACTTGCAGTGAATTGTTCTTTACGGTAATAAAATATATTAACATGACGCAAGCAGTCAAACACATCTACAGCTCTCTTTATTTATAAGGTATTAGCTCAGTCATCTGGCTAGCAGAGAAAATTGATTTTATGACATGTTGTAGCACCACTAAGTCACCACTTGATGGAGCTACAACACATCACTTTCAGATGCTAAGCAGACTAATCCAATATTGCAGCTAAATCACCACTCTGTGTTGGAAAAGGTGCAAAATGTTCATCATAAAAGTAGAACACAAAAAAATAACATTTTTGCAATTTAATGATTCATGTTTTATGGATGTAAAGTCACTTAATGTAAAATTAACAACTTGATAACTGACTTAAAGGGAATGTGTCATCAGAAAATTACGGATGCAAAAGATCTCTTCACAAGCTCTGCCTCTAATGCCACCAGATGTAAGGCAACTTTCCTATATGTCAATGTTCAACCCTTTTTTAGGCCTTGAGACATGATTCGGATATTAAATAAGTCAGCAGCTCATCTGCAGACAGCTGTTTTAGGGTGTTTGCCCCTCATCAGTGCAGACCAGAGAGTACTGGCTTAACTGGGTGAGAGGCCTGAGTCAGGATTTGGGGGGTACCACCTCTCCTTGGGGAGAGAGTGCCTTAATCGGCGTTAGGAGACTTATAGGCCATACATGCTCCTCTGGAATCAGTGCACAAAAGAGAGTCATGTCTCAAGGCCCATTTAAAGGGTCGAACATTGACTTATAGAATAGCTGACTTACATCTATTGGCAGTAGAGGCAGAGCTTATTAAGAGCTCAGTTGCATCCCTTTCTTCCCAGAATTCCAGGAGCATGTAAGGCCTATAAGTCTCCTCACTCCGATTAAGAAGCTCTCTCCCCAAGGAGAGATAGTACCCCCCAAATCAGAACGTTACCTATTGGCATAATAGCATAGTGTATACTTCGGTTTCCATGCCTCTATTATAAGATTAAAATCCAGAAATTTTCACACTGGCCATTGAGCCTCATATAAGACTGCCTGTACTGTACAGGTCACTTTTCATCTCATTATCATCACAGGCAGGATTACCATGACAGTTATCACAAGTGGTTTCAAATTCAATACAAACTGCCACTTTTAGTTCCACCCACTGCAGTAGTCATTAACATGTCATTTTGTGTTGAATTTGTGTCATAATATACACCAGTTTCCGGCCTAAATTATAATAAATCTGCTGGGGCATGGGAGCTGCCGACGCACCCACCCGCAGCGTAAAAAACAAAAGTCACAAAATTTGGTACAAATTATGCTTGCTTAAACATCTGCGACTTTTTTTTCCCCCATAAAGGCTATGATAAATTTCCCCTAATAAGTCGTCTACAGGTTCCTATAGTCCATGTGGCTGTTGTAAATCAAGTCTGTAAAGGCGGTTAACAGCAGCTTAGACAACATGGCAGCCCCATAATCACAAAGAAAACCAAATAAAAATATAATCTACAATCAGAAAATAAAAAGAGATTAAAAAAAAATAATGATGTGTTAAAACCTGGTTTGAATATGTTAAGGGGAACCTGTTGGGGCATCTGTCACCAATTTAGGCTGACTGCTGAAACCAATATGAGGTAACATCAGTGCTGCAGCCCCGCAGACAAAGACCAGCAAAAAAAACCTGAAAGAAAACACTGGAGAGGTGGGTGATTATTTTATGCCATCCCCTGCCTGTGCACCAATTTCCCTCTCTCTCTTGAGTTGAATTTTGGAATTAATTTGCTCATCTGTCAGTTACCACAGTCCAGATATAAGTCTGTGACTTATAGCACTGTAATGGCATACAGTTATATATGTTACCCATTGGGGAAAAAGGCTATAGCACATGGAATATATTTTCACTGTATACATCTGTATAGGAAAGTGCAGCAGACTGTAAAAAATTAAAAAAAATTATATATATATATATATATATATATATATATATATATATATCTATCTATATCTGTCTATCTCAAAAGTACGGAGCCATACCAGCCCAGTATATGCGAAAATGTCAGACTTTTTGTATAAGCTGTGGTCATACGGCTTTATGGATGCATTTGGCAGTTGAACTAGAAGCTTTCCCAGTGCAAGATCTAAGCATACCAAATAATATGTGACCAGAGCTTTACATTTCTGCTTATTGGAAAAGTTTATTAGAAATAATATTTTGAAAGCCATTATATACTTGGTACAGTAGATCTCAATATATGATATACATTGTATATTACTATGGCTGAAGTGTTAAAACATGTTGTACAACATCAGCTAAATTCAGATACAAATATCCGCTGGCTTGTTCTGTGCAGCAATTGCTTAGCCATGGATTTCCAGCTATTTCTAGAATCCAGGAAATCCTACGGTACATTGAAATGGAAGGTTGATATTTCAATAACGAAGAGTCATTTCGACAATATTAAAAAAATTAACAAAATAAAAACAGCTGCCATTGTTTCTTTGCTCAGCAACTGCCATGGTGCAGTTCACCATGACAGTTTTGGTCGTATAAGCTGGCTGCATGCTCTCTTGCGTACTGGCTGCAGGCTGAAACCTGTGTATGGTTGCTTGGGGCCGCGTGCTGGCTGCAGTGTCTTGTGAGAACTATGCCTGTGTTTGGGTGTACTCCCTGTGTCTGCATCTCTATGCAGCTCTTGTCTCTGTTGCCGTGTACTGGCTGCAGGCTGACACCGGTGTATGCTGGTTGCTTGGGACTGCGTGCTGGCTGCGGTGTAGTGTCTAATCTGTGGCCTGTGTTTGTGGATTCCCGTGTCTGCATCTCTGTGGCTCCTGTTTCAGATGCCGTGCCGGCTGGCTGCATGTGCTTTGTGCACTGGCTGTGGGTGTTCCTATGTATGCTGGCTCCGCGATGCGTGCTGGTTGTGGCCTTGTGTGTGAACAGGTTCTGAATATAGATGCTTTTCTGTTTGTCACTGTGACACGGGTTGTTTGTGTCATGGCGTACTGGCTGCGGTGGACTCGGTGTATGCTGGTTGCCAGGGGCAACATCCTGTACTGTAGCCTGTGTTCTATGGTTCTGGTACTCCTGTTCTGATGGGGTTAACGTCCCCTGATCTGTTCCTGGGTGTGGCTTATCAAGTGCCCTCGTTATCACATCTATATCGGCTGTGAGCTGTGGGGATTGTGGTCAGTCTATCTTCTGCCTTACTGGGTGTAGCCCCTTTCTGCTGACCCAGGGGGCTTTGCTATCTGCCTTTGTTTGGTGTCACCTGGCAATGTATTGATGTTATGTACCTGTCCTGTATGATGTGTTATCCTTGTCAATGCCTTGCCTGTTCTTCTGTACCTGTTCTCTGTCTGGATCCACTCTGTTCATTGTGTAGCCTAGCAGTATTCTACAGTATTATACTGCATCTGATAGCCTGGCATTGCTACACTGCTTCTGATGTAGTCTGTACCATGTCCTGCCTGGCAGTGCCTACTGCTTCTGATCCTTGTCTGCCTGTAGTTCCTTTCTGCTTCTGTTCCTATCCCATGTTTGTCCTTCCTTTGTGAGAGGGCCCCTGGGTTTTCCGGAGATCTGATCTCTAGTCTGTATGCAGCTCTGCCTGTGACCGCCATGCTTCCATTCCACATGGGGTACAAGCATCTGCTTCTGTGCTGGTTCCCGTTTGTCTTGTTGTCTGATCCATTTCCTGTGTTTGTATGGGTTCCTGTTATTGTTTTTCCGCTGGTTGTTTCACCAGCCTGGTTCTCTGCAGGTAGGGGCCAAGTGTACCGGGATTTTCCTGAGATCATTTCAGTAATCGTCTTGTTAACTCAGGTTAAAAGGAGGGTGATGCTTGAAACCATTGTTCTTCCATTGTTAACCATGGTGACCTGCAAAGAAACACGTGCAGCCATCATCGCGTTGCATAAAAATGGCTTCACAGGCAAGGATATTGTGGCTACTAAGATTGCACCTCAATCAACAATTTATAGGATCATCAAGAACTTCAAGGAAAGAGGTTCAATTCTTGTTAAGGCTTCAGGGCGTCCAAGAAAGTCCAGCAAGCACCAGGATCGTCTCCTAAAGAGGATTCAGCTGCGGGATCGGAGTGCCACCAGTGCAGAGCTTGCTCAAGAAAGGCAGCAGGCAGGTGTGAGCGCATCTGCACGCACAGTGAGGAAGACTTTTGGAAGATGGCCTGGTTTCATGTGTGGGGTTGCTTCTCATCCAAGGGAGTGGGCTCACTCACAATTTTGCCCAAAAACACAGCCATGAATAAAGAATGGTACCAAAACACCCTCCAACAGCAACTTCTTCCAACAATCCAACAACAGTTTGGTGAAGAACAATGCATTTTCCAGCACGATGGAGCACCGTGCCATAAGGCAAAAGTGATAACTAAGTGGCTTGGGGACTAAAACGTTCACATTTTGGGTCCATGGCCTGGAAACTTCCCAAATCTTAATCCCATTAAGAACTTGTGGTCAATCCTCAAGAGGCGGGTGGACAAACAAAAACCCACTAATTCTGACAAACTCTAAGAAGTGATTATGAAAGAATGGGTTGCTATCAGTCAGGAATTGGCCCAGAAGTTGATTGAGAGCATGCCCACTCGAATTGCAGAGGTCCTGAAAAAGAAGGGCCAAGACTGCAAATACTGACTCTGCATAAATGTCATGTAATTGTCGATAAAAGCCTTTGAAACGTTTGAAGTGCGTGTAATTATATTTCACTACATCACAGAAACAACTAAAACAAAGATCTAAAAGCAGTTTAGCAGCAAACTTTGTGAAAACTAATATTTGTGTCATTCTCAAAACTTTTGGCCACGACTGTAGATGTGTCATTTGTGAGAGTTTGCAAACACATATGAGGAGCGTGAAATATGTTCAGGGCTTCTATAAGGGTGGATTCACAACCAGCATTGTTTCAGGAAAAAACATCGCAGTTTTAGTGCTAGTTTTTGCATGAAGTTGTGTGAGCCAAAGTCAGGAATGGTTTCAAAAGTATGGCTTTGGCTACAAACTCTACAAAAACGGCAGTGTCTCAAGCCAGGTTTCAACCTGTCTTAAACCTGTTTTGCGACATCTTAAGCAAAGTTCAAGCAGTTATAAAAAAGATTCTAAAATGCTGTCCTATCATAACTGCAACACCCATACACCATTCAGGCATCTCAAATTGACTCATGGCTGTGTTTTTGTCTAGCCATTTTTGCTAAATTCAGAATATAGCCTTACATGTAAAGGAGCAGAGCAACAGTTTCCATCATATTAAACCATTATATATTCTGAAAGAGAACCAATTCCAGCTCTATTGTGCTTATACCTATGATTTGGTACATAGACAGGTAAGATGATGGCCTCAATTAAATATTTTTTGTGATAAATTAATTTAAGGCACAAGGGTATAAGTAATCCCATCTTGGAAACATAACTAGCTGCTAACAAATTAACCTGTTTTTTTTGAGTAGTCTCCAAGGCATTGCTCCTGGTTAACCAGAATCAAACTCCATACTGATGAGGGGCAACACCCTGAAACAGCTGTCTGTGGATGGATAACTGGCTTAGGTTTTCCCCTGTCACATCCTTAAGGCTTGTAACAGAGCTTAATCTTGACATAGGGGCCACTTAATATGGCGCATCTGGTGATCTCTATAATGGGGACTCCCCTTGGCTTGTTTTTCCTTCTCTGGAAGGATTTTTGGCTTTCACTGTGTTGAAGACCCATAACTGGGGCTCCATGGTTATTTAGCATATTTCTGTTTCCCGGGGAACTTTGCACTTTAGGTTACTGTGTTGAGACTCTCTAATGAGGCTCTGCAGTGTTTTTTTTAGTTGGTCTGCCCAAGATAAGCTATTGTTTTGAGAAGAAGAAATCATTGTAGATAATGGGTTGGGAAAAATTAAGGACTCAGTCCCTAGTTGCTGTTGATGTGCATAGAGGTCTTAAAAAACTGCATTTGGCAGCAATAGTTATATGTTGCAAAAACCACAGAAGAAACGAATACCTCTAGAAAGCTCCTTAAACAGACAATCTTAACCTGCAAAGCCACAATGATATAAATCAGCATCATAGATTGGCCTGTATTAGACCACCAGGACACAGTTACGTGATGATGAGGACACAAGATCTGAGATCGAGGGTGGGCGGCATTGATGACAGCTGGGATCCCACTATAATGGTTGGGATCAGCAATAAATCCAATCCCAGCTGTTTAACTGGCTAGATCCTATAGTCACTGCATCTAAGCAGTTTAAACAGAGGGAGGGGTCTGGGTAAGTAGAAGAATAAGTCAGAGAAAGCGTGACCTAGAGGCTACAATAGGTGGTAGGAACACGGTCAGGAAACAAGCCAGCCACTGAAGAATCAGGTCCATGGTGAGTAGAATGCTGAAGTTTATTGAAATCTCATCAAACAACGGGTTTCGGAGCTCCCGGGCCCCTTTTTCAAGTTGTCCTCAGCGTTACTTACTCATATTGTGGCCTCTGGGTCTCTCTACTTAGTGCGATATAGGGGAGGAATGGTTAACGAGCTTCAAGAGAAAAGCTACTAATATTATTCTTTGGAATTAGCATTTGAAAGGCTGGCTAAACAAATCAGTCAAAAATATACCAGCCAAACAGTCCACCCCCGTTCACCACCTTCTTTTTTTTACCTGATGATAATTACAGATTGGAGAACAAGCAACCTATAATAACCCGCTAAAAGTTTAGGAATCGAGGCATTGGTAAACATCTTCATGTTGCTATGGAAATATCTTCAGACAGCATTGTTTAAAAATTCCCTAAAATTGTGAACTCATTTATCTCTACGAGTGCAGGGAGTATCTAAATGGGAAGGTATTATTATTTAAATCATTCTGGTAACAATTTGGTTATTTATAGTACATTACGCATTCTGATAGGGGCCTGTTTTTCGATTTCAACCATTTAAAGAAGAAGCAACACATAATTTCTAGTTAAGGTTAATTTTTATTTTATTTTTTCAATAAATAAACTGTGATGTCGATAACCATGACTGAACGTTTTTAGGACTGGCTACACACAGACTTTTATTAGCCCAACAGTTCCAATTTAAACACTGCCCAAGGACTATATATAATACAGTCCTGATCAAAAGTTTAAGACAGTTTAAAATATGGCAAAAAATCATATTTAGCATGGCTGGATCTTAACAAGGTTCAAAGTAGAGCTTCAACATGCAACAAGAAAAAATGGGAGTGAGACAAAAAAAAATTTGAGCAATTAAATAAAAAAAACAAATAAAACTGAAACAGGCTGTTTTTCAGCTGATCAAAGTTTAGGACCACATCTCCAAAAAGAACTTAATCCCCCCCCAAAACAGAAATCCAACTTCCAAACATGAACTCAGTAATGAGTAGCTCCGCCGTTATTGTTAAATCACTTCAAAAATTCGTTTTGGCAAGCTTGATGCAAGCGTTTCCATGAGGTGAGTGGGAACATTTCTCTAAGTGGTGAAGACGGCCGCACAACGGCCATCTACTGTCTGGAACTGTTGTCCATTTTTGTAAACTTCCCTTGCCATCCATCCACAAAGGTTCTCAATTGCATTTAGACCAGGGGAACACGCAGGATGGGCCAAAACAGTGATGTTATTCTAATGGAAGGAGTCCCTTGTCCTGCGGGCATTGTGTACTGTAGCGTTGTCCTGTTGAAAAACCCAGTCGTTACCACACAGACGAGGGCCCTCAGTCATGAGGAATGCTCTCAGCAACATCTGGACATAGCTAGCGGCCGTTTGACGCCCCTGCACTTCCTGAAGCTCCATTGTTCCACTGAAGTAAAAAGCACCCCAGATCATTATGGCACCCCCTCCACTGTGGCACGTAGAAAACATCTCAGGTGGGATCTGCTTGTCATGCCAGTAACGTTGGAAACCATCAGGGTAAAAAAAATTCTCATCAGAGAATAAAACTTTCTTCCACCTTTGAATGTCCCATGTTTGGTGCTCTCTTGCAAAGTCCAAACGAGCAGTTCTGTGGCATTCAAGGAGACGAGGTCTTTAAAGACGTTTTTTGTTTTTGAAGCCCTTCAGTCTCAGATGCCGTCTGATGGTTATGGGGCTGCAGTCAGCACCAGTAAGGGCATTCATTTGGGTCGAGGACCGTCCAGTGTCTTGACGGACAGCCAATTGGATCCTCCGGCTCAGTGCTGGTAAAAAAAAATTGGGTCTTCCACTTGACTCTTTTGTTCCATAACCCTCAGGATCATTTAAGAAATTCCATATGACTGTCTCACTGCGTCCCACCTCAGCAGCGATGGCGTGCTGTGAGAGACCCTGCTTATGTAGTTCAACAAACCGACCAAGTTCAAAAAGGGAGAGTTTTTTTGCCTTTGCCATCACAACGTGTGACTACCTGACAGAAAATGAAAATGAATCCACATCTTTTCACAGATTTGGCATTTTAAAAAGGCATGTGGACCTAAAATTTGGATCAGCTGAAAAACAGCCTGCTTCAGTTTAATCGTTATTTTCAATTAATTGAATGCTCAAAATTTTTGGGGTCTCACTCATTTTTCTTGTTGCATGTTGAAGCTCTACTTGGAACCTTGTTAAGATCCAGCCATGCTAAATATGATTTTTTGCCATTTTTCAAGTGGTCTAAAACTTTTGATCAGGACTGTATAAGACAGACATGGACTGAAAGATAAGTTGCAAGAAATTGTGTACAAACTGGAGCTCCTGCGCTACAAAAAGTTTGTGTAACTATAGGCCCCAGTGACTTTATGCAGTACAATGGCTTAAAATTTCACAAAAGTTGCAGTCCAGGAGTAGACCATCAAGTTGCATGTGCAAGCAACTTTTAGGAGAATTATAGACAACTGTCAAACGGAAAGTATGTTAATAAGGAAGGCTTACAAAAATTGCACACAAGTTGCATGAAATTTGCATGATTTGCTGCAATAAACGATTATTTTAGAAATAGAGTACTCTATCGATTATTTTTTTACTATTAATCGAGTACTCCAATAACAAAAAACTAATTGAAAGAATGTTTTTCTTTATAAAAACTCAATTCAACAGCTCACCCCCCCCCCCCCCTCCAGTGCCACCAGCTTGCCAACAGATTCCTAGTCACCAACATTATATAATCGGTAAAAAAAACATCTCTATATACATGTTACATCTGTCAGCGTATACACATTATACTCTCAGTACTTTCCATAATGCAACAGTTCTCTCCGAGAGGTCACTTTCCCGACTAATGTATACAACATAAACATACACACGTAGATCCTGTCATATATATTACAATACATACCATACCAGCAGTGACTGGGAGACATTACAAGGACATGGTGTAGGAGGTCTCATCATAGGGGAACTCTCCAGTCAGTATGGGGGATCATGGACACTGAGGGCACCCCTGTCTACATGACATATAAAGCAATAATATCATTTCCATATATTTTGCTGGGGGTCCTATGGCAATCTAACATAGGGGCCCCGTGTACATGACAAAATATATTTTCCATATAGTTTTCAGGGGGCCCTAAGGCGATCTAACACAGGGGCTCCTAGAATGTAGGATGTGGAATATAAAGGAATAATTTGCATACATTAATTTGGGGACCCCTAACATTAAACAGGGATTCCCCCCAGTCCCTGTGGAATGTAAACCAGTTTGCACACCAGTACATTGGGGGGGAGCTGGGGACCCCACAGCTGACATGACCCAGGGGCTCCCCCCAGTCTATGTGGAACCTAATGTACTGTCTCAGGAGACACCTTGTGTACATCGGGGCCCCTGCAGATGAGGGCCCCCATGATTCAGTGTGCACATATAACTGCCAAGGGCTCACCAGTCGGTGTGGGGGTCATCTACCACCAGCAGGATACGGGACTTGCTCCCGGGGCCCCCTGCACTCTGCTTCCCCAGACCCGCCGAGGTCGCCGTCTGTTTGAACACATTGGTGATGGAAGAGAAGAAGCCCCCCTGCGCCCCGCTCCTGCCCGGTGGGTGGGGGTGGCTAGGGGGATTGGGGGCACTACAGATCGGTCATGTGGCCATTAGGGAGGTTGGAGATGAAGCGCTGTCCGACAGCCGGCGGGGGCAGTGTGGTACGGGACGGCGGGTGACCACGGAGCGGTGAGTAATAGCAATCGCTTCACTTCTGCTCTGTGGTCACATGACACAAACGAATACTCGATGCAAAAAAAATTTGCATCAAGGATTTTTTTGTGTTGAATTACTCAATTCAATCGAGTAATTCGACACAAAAAAAATTCAGCCCTAATCTATAGTGTACAAGTTGGATGACCATTGAAGTTGGAGGGCATGCACTATAAAAAGCTGAATGGGAAACTGGATCCAACAGGAAGGAGAAGGACAAGAAATTCCTTTATAGGTCTCGTTTTGAATCCACTTTTGGCTCTGGCTCAAAAGACTCCAAGAAAAACTGCAGCATTTTTGTGAAACCAACCTTGGTCCCCTTACACACATGAATTTGACACTGGCATTTTTTACCAGTAAAATAATCCAGAACATGCTCAGTTCATTTTTTTTGGACTTTTTTTTTTGCTTTAGTTATTGTGGCTTTTTAGTGGCCTTTTTCCCAGCATGGTGCATTTAAAAAAAAAAAAACATAAAACACAACCTAATAAACAAAAATTCCAGTAGCAAAAAATGTGTTTCACACTTCCCATAGACCTTCACCTAACATCTGGAGCTGGCATGTGTACCACAAAAAAAATAAAAAAATGAAAATACGCAACTCAAAATGTAAATGTGATGAAAAACACCATAAAAAACCTGTCTAAAACCAACCTTAAAAAGAAACATTACTGGTATCTCCTCCTGCTTACCCCCCACCAGCTTCCTTTATCCCTGAAGGTAAGTAAAGCAATTGTCCAAAACTTTATGTAGGATCCGCATTAGGATTGCACAGCCCCCCCCCCAAAAGATGGAGCCCACCAACTAATGCTGTCAGTGGGATCCAGTGGGGCCAGACAAATCTATACACCAAAAAGAATGAATGTCCTCCCACTAATAAAGAACAAATACCAAAAATCCATATCTTTATTCAAATTATGCAAATCGTGAACATATAAAAACAGTCACAACAGCGGCATACATGTGCAAGCAAAGAGGATACATTGGTACAACAGTAAATGGTTATATATATTCAATGAGCTACATTCATCTCAATATAGCATCCCAGTCTACCTCAGGATCACAAAATTTGTTAAAAAATACTTCTAAAGTGCATAGTGATTTTGTGATCTTGAGATGGGATGCTATAATGAGATGGATGTAGCTCATTGACATTATATATATATATATACACACACACACACACACAAATATACACACACCCACATACAGTAACCATTTACTGCTGTACCAATGTGGTGGGCGGACATTCATTCTTTTTGGTGTATAGATTAGGATTGCACAGCAAGCCAAAATTAAATACAAACCGGATCGTGAATAAAAACTGAATGCAATGATGTGGAGGTGCCAACTTCTAATATTTTATTCAGAATAGAACATAAATCACAGAACAAAAGTTTAAACTGAGAAAATGTACCATTTTAAGGGAAAAATATGTTGAATCAGAATTTCATGGTGTCAACAAATCCCCAAAAAGTTGGGACAAGGCCATTTTCACCACTGTGTGGCATCTCCCCTTCTTCTTACAACACTCAACAGACGTCTGGGGACCGAGGAGACCAGTTTCTCAAGTTTAGAAATAGGAATGCTCTCCCATTCTTGTCTAATACAGGCCTCTAACTGTTCAATCGTCTTGGGCCTTCTTTGTTGCACCTTCCTCTTTATGATGCGCCAAATGTTCTCTATAGGTGAAAGATCTGGACTGCAGACTGGCCATTTCCGTACCCGGATCCTTCTCCTATGCAGCCATGATGTTGTGATTGATGCAGAATGTGGTCTGGCATTATCTTGTTGAAAAATGCAGGGTCTTCCCTGAAAGAGATGACGTCTGGATGGGAGCATATGTTGTTCTAGAACCTGAATATATTTTTCTGCATTGATGGTGCCTTTCCAGACATGCAAGCTGCCCATGCCACACGCACTCATGTAACCCCATACCATCAGAGATGCAGGCTTCTGAACTGAGCGTTGATAACAACTTGGGTTGTCCTTGTCCTCTTTGGTCCAGATGACATGGCGTCCCAGATTTCCAAAAAGAACTTTGAATCGTGACTCGTCTGACCACAGAAGTGTCTTCCATTTTGCCACACTCCATTTTAAATGATCCCTGGCCCAGTGAAAAGCCCAGTGAAAACGCCTGAGCTTGTGGATCTTGCTTAGAAATGGTGTCGGGATTCGAACCCGTGACCAGCCACATCCCAGGCAGTAGCCCTGCTTACTAGGCTACCATCCTCTCTGGACATTCCTCCCTGAAACCTATTAGTTAACCTCAGTCTTGCCAAGCCTTGCTCATCACCCTTGATTCCCCACACCTGGTACTTCCCTATATAAGTCCAGCCCCTTGCACTCTAGCTTGCTGATTATTGAGCTCCTGAGCCTTGATCAAGCTTCTCCTCATCTGCTGCTCTTGCTACTTGCTACTACCGCTACTACCACTGCTGACCAGGAATTGCCTACCGACTACTCTTCTGCTTTGCCCCTACCTGCTGAACTGCTACCACCGTTGCCATCCGGATTGTCTGACCACACTTACTGCCGCCTGCCCTGACCTACCGCCTGCCTACCGACTACTCTTCTGCTTTGCCCCTACCTGCTGAACTGCTACCACCGTTGCCATCCGGATTGTCTGACCACGCTTACTACCTGCCTGCGGTCCTTGCCACTGGGCTCCACTCCTACCTCCAGCCAGCTGTCCTCTGACTCAGGTGAGCCTGTAGGACTGTTACAGAATAATCAGCCACACTATGGAGTCCGCAATGGCCACTCTGCGTAAGCAGGTCTCTGAACTTCAAGAATTTGGTACTACATATCAGGAGAAATTTGCCCAGCTCCAAGTCGTAGTCCAAAGCCAACAGAGCGAGATTATTGAACTACAGAGGCAACTCCTGGACGTCCGCGGCACGGCTGCAGACACCCGCATGCCACTCCCATCAAGATTCGGCGGTGACAGACGCCAGTATCGGGGGTTTCTAAACCAATGCCGCATCTATTTTCAGATGTACCCGGCCCCCTTCACCACCGAGAAAAAGAAGGTGCTATTCATGGTCAATCTCCTGACGGATGAAGCATTAGCATGGGCATCACCATACGTGGAGACTAACAGTCAGCTCCTGAACAACCTAAACAACTTCATCACCGCAATGAGCCAAGTCTTCGACGACCCCAACCGCTGTGCGACAGCCGAGGCGCGACTACATAGTCTGCGGCAAGGGAGACGCTCCGTCGCCGAATACACCGCTGAGTTTCGCCGTTGGGTCACGGACACCACCTGGAACCCAGCGGCACAGAGGAGCCAATTCCGGCGAGGCCTGTCCGAATTAATAAAGGACGAACTCGCCAGAGTTGAGGCCCCGGACGATCTGGACGACTTCATTCAGTTATGCATCCGGATAGATCAAAGACTCGCCGAGAGGAAGAAAGAAAGACTCTGGTCCTTGGACCACAGACCCACTTATTCCTTCTCTTCCACCGCCCAGCGCGACCCCCGGTCAGCAACTGAACCTATGCAGATCGACGCTCTTCGTAGGTCTCTATCCACAGCTGAGAAGGAGAGACGGCTGGCCGAAAACCTCTGCCTCTACTGTGGGGAGCCGGGTCATTTTGCCATCAAATGTCCTCATAAGATCCGAAAGACTATTGCCATCACGGAACTAAAGGAGCAACCACAGACTCCAACCCCACCAGCAGCCCCTGAAAATAACAACACGGCGGCTCATGGATCCCACTTCATCGTCCCCATCCTCATCGAAATTTAGGGGCGACAACTCCCCTGTTCAGCGATGTTAGATTCCGGGGCGGGAGGCAACTTCATGGACCTAACCTTCGCCCGCGAAAAGAATATTCCACTGACAATCAAGGCAGCCCCCGTTGACCTGGAAACCGTCGACGGATCCCCACTCTCCTCGGGGCCGGCCACTCACGAGACCACCGAACTACAACTCCTCATAGAACCAGATCACCCTGAAAAGATCCACTTCTCTCTGATCGCCTCCCCGAAGTTCCCAGTGATCTTGGGCATCCCATGGTCGGCCACCCACAACCCCTCGGTGGACTGGGAAACCCGCTGCATACGATTCCCGTCCGAGTTCTGCACGCTAAATTGCTCCCACAAACCCGTCCTTCCACCCGAAGACACCACCATCTCAAAACTATCTGTCAAGGATCTGCTACCCCCTCAATACAGCGAGTTCCAGGATGTCTGCGACAAGAAAAACGCAGACAAGCTGCCACCACACCGACCCTACGACTGCCCTATAGAACTGTTGCCCGGGGCCGAAATACCCTTTGGCAGTATCTACTCCCTCTCAGAGCCTGAACTCAAGGCTCTGAAAGAGTACCTGGACGAGGACCTGAGGAAGGGGTTCATCCGGCCCTCCACCTCTCCCGCGGGAGCCCCCTTTTTCTTCGTAGAGAAAAAAGACTCCTCCCTGCGTCCCTGCATAGACTACAGAAAGCTTAATGACATAACCGTAAAAAAACGGTACCCACTCCCACTGATTTCCGAACTCCTTGAGAGACTCCGGGAAGCGAAGATCTTCACCAAACTCGACCTTCGAGGGGCCTACAACCTCGTCCGAATCCGCCCTGGGGACGAATGGAAGACCGCCTTCCGGACACTTTATGGTCATTTCGAGTACCTGGTCATGCCTTTAGGACTCTGCAATGCTCCTGCCACCTTCCAGCACTTCATTAACGACGTCCTCAGGGACATGCTGGATCTGTTTGTAGTCGTTTACCTGGACGACATCTTGATCTTCTCTGAAGACCTCGAGCAGCACCGCGAACACGTCCGCAGGGTACTGCAGAGGCTCAGACAGAACTCTCTCTATATCAAGCTAGAGAAATGCGAGTTTGAGCGAACCACCACTCAGTTCCTCGGATACATCATCTCCCCAGAGGGCCTAAGTATGGACCCGGGGAAGGTCCAAGCTGTGATGAACTGGCCCGTTCCGAAAAACGAGAAGGAGATACAAAGATTCATTGGCTTCGCCAACTTCTATCGGAAGTTTGTCCGGAACTTTTCCAAGGTCATAGCACCAATCACCCAACTCACCAAGAAGGCAGTCCCCTTCTCCTGGACACCCGAGGCCCAGGAGGCCTTCACCAAGTTGAAACTCCTCTTCACTTCTGCCCCAATCCTAATCCACCCGAACCCCGAGCTCCCATTTACAGTCGAAGTGGATGCATCAGACTCTGCGGTGGGGGCAGTTTTGTCACAACGGACAGGGGAGAGGATGCTATTACACCCGTGCGCATATTTCTCCCGCCAGATGTCCCCCTCTGAGAAGAACTATGACATCGGGAACAAAGAACTACTGGCGATCAAGGATGCCTTCTCCGAGTGGAGACACCTGCTGGAGGGAGCCACCAACCCCATAATCGTACTAACTGACCACAAGAACCTCGAGTTCATCCGCAGCGCTAAGAGACTCTCAGCCAGACAGGCCAGATGGAGCCTATTCTTTTCCCGCTTCAACTATCTCATCACCTATCGCCCTGGATCAAAAAACGGCAAGGCTGACGCCCTTTCCAGAATGCTTTCCGAGCCCTCACAGAGTAACAAGGGCCAAAATAACATCTTGCCCGAGAGAAGGGTCGTAGGGGCCACCTACTCTAAAGAACTCCTGGGCACAATCAAAGAAGGATATGAAAATGACCCCTTCCTCTCCCACCCCACAGGCAATGTCAGCCTTACGTTTAAGAACGGTCATTGGTTTCATCAGGACCTACAACTATATGTACCAGAAATCGCACGGCTCGAAGTGCTCAAACTCAACCATGACTCCAAGGTGGCCGGCCATTTTGGCACAAGAAAGACCCAGGAGCTTCTCTCCCGCTCCTTCTGGTGGCCAACATACAAGGAGGACATCAAGAGGTACATCTCCTCGTGCACGGTCTGTGCCCGCAATAAGACTCCTCGTTCCTCTCCTGTGGGTCTGTTACAACCTCTCCCGATTCCCTCCCGCCCCTGGGGCTCGATCTCCATGGACTTTGTGGTAGACCTTCCTCCTTCAAAAGGGATGAACACCATCCTGGTCGTGGTCGACCGTCTCACCAAGATGGCCCATTTCATCCCCTACAAAGGCCTACCCACAGCCAAACAGACGGCCGATCTTATTCTCAGAGAGGTCTTCAGGCTGCATGGGATCCCGGACGACGTGGTCTCCGACCGAGGTGTACAATTTGCCTCAAAGTTCTGGAAGAACTTCTGCCTGGCGCTCGGGGTTAAAGTGAACCTGTCCTCTGCTTTCCACCCTCAGTCAAACGGGCAGACGGAGAGAACTAATCAGACCCTAGAGCAATACCTACGCTGTTTCAGTTCCCACCTGCAGGATGACTGGCTTGATCATCTCCCCACGGCCGAGTTCGCCTACAACAATGCTGAGCACAGCTCAACCAAGCACAGCCCCTTCTTTGCTAACACAGGCTCGCACCCGGTGTTCATTCCCCACCTACCCGTTGCCTCCACCCTCCCAGCAGTGGCCGAACGCCTAACAACCCTACAGGAGGCACAAGAGAACATTATATTATAGACAACCTCCAGCTTGCCCAGAGGCGCTTTAAACAGGGAGCAGACAGACGTCGCAAACCCACCCCGGGCTTCCATGTGGGAGACAAGGTATGGCTGTCCACCAGGAACCTCAGATTGAAGGTCCCCTCCAAAAAATTTGCCCAAAGATACATGGGTCCGTTCCGGATCACCGCACAAATCAACGAGGTCACGTTCCGGCTCGACCTTCCGGACTCCATTAGGGTGCACCCTGTCTTCCATTGCTCTCTCCTCAAGCCTTACGTGGAGAACACCTTCACAGGCCGCCACTCGCCCCCACCACCACCCGTGAGGGTACAGGGTGAAGAAGAATACGTTGTCGCAAAGATCCTCGACTCCAGGATCCACCGGGGAAGACTACAATACCTAATTGGGTGGGAGGGTTACCCTCCCGAGGATAACTCCTGGGAGCCAGAAGAGAATGTCCACGCCCCCAGACTGGTAAAAGAGTTCCACCAACGGCACCCCGGTAAGCCTGCCCCTGCAGTGCCCGGAGGTCACCTTGGAAGGGGGGGAGTACTGTCAGGATTCGAACCCGTGACCAGCCACATCCCAGGCAGTAGCCCTGCTTACTAGGCTACCATCCTCTCTGGACATTCCTCCCTGAAACCTATTAGTTAACCTCAGTCTTGCCAAGCCTTGCTCATCACCCTTGATTCCCCACACCTGGTACTTCCCTATATAAGTCCAGCCTCTTGCACTCTAGCTTGCTGATTATTGAGCTCCTCATCTGCTGCTCTTTCTACTTGCTACTACCGCTACTACCACTGCTGACCAGGAATTGCCTACCGACTACTCTTCTGCTTTGCCCCTACCTGCTGAACTGCTACCACCGTTGCCATCCGGATTGTCTGACCACGCTTACTGCCGCCTGCCCTGACCTACCACCTGCCTACCGACTACTCTTCTGCTTTGCCCCTACCTGCTGAACTGCTACCACCGTTGCCATCCGGATTGTCTGACCACGCTTACTACCTGCCTGCGGTCCTTGCCACTGGGCTCCACTCCTACCTCCAGCCAGCTGTCCTCTGACTCAGGTGAGCCTGTAGGACTGTTACAAATGGCTTCTTATTTGCACTGTAGAGTTTCAGCTGGCAACGGCGGATGGCACGGTGGATTGTGTTCACTGACAATGGTTTCTTGAAGTATTCCTGAGCCCATTCTGTGATTTCCTTTACAGTAGCTTTCCTGTTTGTGGTGCAGTGTATTTTAAGGGCCCGGAGATCACGGGAATCCAGTATGGTTTTACGGCCTTGACCCTTACGCACAGAGATTGTTCCAGATTCTCTGAATCTTCGGATGATGTTATGCACAGTTGATGATGATAGATGCAAAGTCTTTGCAATTTTTCGCTGGGTAACACCTTTCTGATATTGCTCCACTATCTTTCTGCGCAACATTGTGGGAATTGGTGATCCTCTACCCATCTTGGCTTCTGAGAGACACTGCCACTCTGAGAAGCTCTTTTTATACCCAATAATGTTGCCAATTGACCTAATTAGTGTTAATTGGTCTTCCAGGTCTTCGTTATGCTCAAATTTACTTTTTTCAGCCTCTTATTGCTACTTGTCCCAACTTTTGGGGGATTTGTTGACACCATGAAAATTTGACTCAACGTATTTTTCCTTTAAAATGATACATTTACTCGGATTAAACGTTTGATCTGTCATCTACGTTCTATTACGAATAAAATATTGACATTTGCCATCTCCACATTATTGCATTCAGTTTTTATTCACAATTTGTTTAGTGTCCCAACTTTTTGGGAATCCGGTTTGTAGCAGGAATATATTTCTCAGAGCTGGACACAATTTTCGGCAGCTTGACATCTCCAGTGTCAACTGTTGCACAATAGTTGCAGTGCACAGGAATACCCTGAATTACATGTAATGTCAGAAAATATTTTACGCAATCGCTGCACATCACAAACAATAAGAAAGGCGTCCTTAAAGAGGACCTTTCACTATAAACTGTGAACTGAGTATGCTGCCATATAGAGCGGCGCCCGGGGATCTCACTGCACTTACTATTATCCCCGGGTGCAGCTCCGTTCTCCCGTTATAGGCTCCGGTACCATTGCTCCTTAAGTTATAGTAGGCGGGTCTTCCCTTGTCCTGTGGGCGTCTCCTTCTCCTAGGCTGCAGTGCTGGCCAATCGCAGCGCACAGCTCACAGCCTGGGAGAAAAAAACCTCCCAGGCTGTGAGCTGTGCGCTGCGATTGGCCAGCACTGCAGCTTAGGAGAAGGAGACGCCCACAGGACAAGGGAAGACCCGCCTACTATAACTTAAGGAGCAAAGGTATCGGAGCCTATAAGGGGAGAACGGAGCGGCGCCCGGGGATAATAGTAAGTGCAGTGAGATCCCCGGGCGCCGCTCTATATGGCAGCATACTCAGTTCACATAGTTTATACAAGTGAAAGGTCCTCTTTAACACTAAAAGGTCTGTGTGCCGCACCTAGCCATATTCACCCACAAACACCAGAAATGTGTAAAATTAGGGCATATGGACATCACAGGGGGGGGGGGGGGTGCCATAGACTTCATAGTCCAGGGAGACATTCAGCTGACCACCAATGGTGAGAGAAGTTGGCTTCTTTTTCAAAAAGAGTTGTCTTCATGCCATAATCCCTTTAAGCCCTAATAATTGTCCCTTTAAATGAAGAGCTGTTCAGTCTGAAATTATTTTGAATGCGTCGTACAGTTAAACGATCTTCAAAGACCTTTTTTAATAAAAAAACTGATATCCACAAATAGCGACTAAATGTAAAGGCTAGAAAGTATTGTAGTATACAATCCAAAAAACAGGCATGCAAGTTCTACAAAAATATTTCTTTTCTAAGCCAATTACAGCAGGACCTCCAGATTTATGTATAATGATGAAGCAACATACATCATAGTAAATAGCATTTTATCTCCATTTACTGAATGGAGCACGCATGGAGTTTATCCTGCTGACATATGCCAGACAACATTGCTAGTCTGTTTGTTGCTTTGTCTTGTAAGGCTAAGTGTAAAAACAGATGTAAGAGAAAACTCCAGGCATATGTGTTCCCCGGGTTTGCCAGCCTTCTCACTTCATTCCAAACCACTCTCGCAAATAAATTATTAAAAGGACATAAACACTTTCCAATGTTCCTTTCATAATTTTTTTTCTCAAATGCTTTTTAATTTTTGATGAACTGAGTTAAAGTACTGAGATTTTCATACATGAGATTTATGGAGAAACTGTGCTTTAAATCACAAAGGAAATGCAGATTATTAAAACCGTGTGCTTCCCTTTCCCTTACAAGATATGATTTTATTTAATTGCTTCCCACCCTTTTCGTCATTGCAGATTTTCTCTAGCTAAAGAACTGCTTTGTTTCTATGGGAACGCAATCCCACCCTATAGCTGCTCACGTACATTATGCCTCTGACTCCTCAATACCAACTCTGAAGCTGATGGAACTTCAACTGCAGTCATATCCAAGGTAAAACAGGGACAGCAAGAACGTCTACAACCAAAGGAGTTGAGCAGAATCTCACCTTTTCAGGAGGGAAATGCACAGGCACTTTAAAAATATATGGCGGAATACATAACTATAAATTCCCTAATATAAGGTTATTTTAACCACATAATACTTAGAATATGAACATAAAGGGTAAGCAGGAAATCCACATTTGCAGTTTAAACAGTCTAATGACTACATGAAAATGGTGGTCTAAACTCTGTAGAGGGGGACCTGCTGAAGTTACAGATTACATAGCTGTGTATGGATTTGAGAGTTATGGAATTTTAGTATTTAAAGTGGTTCAAACAGCTTTAATTTAAGCACAGATAGGTAATCAAGGAAATGAATGTTATCTACAGTAAACTTTAATAATAATAAATAACTTCCACTGGTCCAGAAACTCTTCTAATCCTTACTGCAATAAAATAATTTGGCACTGATGGCAGCAGCTATCGGGGTCTAGCTGGGGTAGGTCATGTCTGTTGGCTGCTGGTATCCAATAACCATTTCAGTCCTGGATGGTTTTTAGGGGTTTTCATTTTTCACTGCCGGTCTTTCCGGGACCCTAACTTTTTTACTTTTCCATTCACATAGGGAGCTGTAAAAAATTTCCACATGGGGTGAAAATGGAAAAAAATGCCGTTTTTACAGCGTTCCCTATACGGTAAAAATTACCTGTTACTGTCATTCTCCAGGTCCATATAATTACGGCGATACCACATATGTATAGTTTTTCTTGCGTTTTATACGGGTTATTCACGGCTGCGGGGAAGCGGGGGGGGGGGGGACACACAGGTCACCGTCATGGCCTGTTATTGCCAGCATCCCCTGTCGCCAGATGTGTGATTTGGACGACGGGGAGATACAGCGACGGCCGTGGATGGATCCGGAAAAACACAGTCGTTGGGGACCAGGAAAGTATTCTCTGTATGAGGGGACTGGCCATTGTGGGGAGGTTTACAGCTTTGGATAACCCATTTAATACAAAAAAAAAAAAACTTGAAAAAAAAATATTCTGAGCCCTATAACTTTTTGTAGTCATGTGTATGGCAAATTTTTTTTGTGGGAGGTGAAGTGACTGGCCATTTTGTCTTTTTTTCCAGTCTCACCATATAGGATAAATATTTATTATATTTTAATTGTGTAGGGGTTTTCACATACAGTGATGCCCATGATAGTTATTTTTGTTATTGTTTATTTTTATTTACATATTTTTTTTATTACTTTCAAAAACACATTTTTTTTTTTACACTTTTTTATAGTTCCCATAAGGAACTCTAAAAATAAATCATTAACTTGTTTCTCTCATAACACTCTAATGCATTAGCATTAGAGTGTATGAGAAATACACTATGGGGAACATTTATTATGAATTATACACCACTTTTTTGGCATATTACTGTTGCAGATTTTGTCTCAATCGTTTTTTGCGGTAAAACCTGCAACTTTTTACCACTCATGCCACTTTTTCTGAGTGCCGAGAAAAAGAGGCGTGGCTTGGGTGGGGAAGAGGGAGGGCTGGCTGTCCCTCCAGTGACAGAGGTTAGAAGATCTGAGAGACTGGCTGCACATTAGGTCATCTGACAGCATGTTTTCATTTGTTTCAATGTTGTTGTTTGTAATGACCACACCTCTTGTCTCAGGTGTAACTTGTGGTCATTCCTGCTCCTCTATTTAGTCTGGGGGACAGTCCTATCTCCCACAGCTTTACTATACCAGAAAGCTATTCCAGAGAAGCAGCTTAGGTTGCTGCAACTAAATAGGTATTTCATAGACACTTATGACATTAAAGGGGTTCTCTGGGAATTAGGAAAATGAAAATACTTAAATATTACTTTATTATAAATATATTCCCAAATACCTTTCATTAGAAAAAAATGGCAGCTGTCCTATTAGTACACAGAAAACCTGTCCTAATCACAGAGGAGGACATGCTACTTCAGAGCAGTGAGCCAAAGAGCTGCCTCATCTTCTTCTATGACCCTGAATACAGTTTAATATGATCTTCAGCTAAATCTCTGTAGAAATGGACTTCATTAGGAGGCATAAAGTACACAGAGGAGGGTGGGTATGTGGCTAATAAGCAGCAGCACTTGTGTCTATTACAATAGTCTGTCTTGTCCATGCTCTCTGTACTTCATGTTTCCTCATGAACTCGATTCCCACAGAGATTCAGTTAAAGTTCTTATAACCTGTATTCAGGATCATAACCCCTGACAAGAAGGAGAGGAGGATGAGGCAGAACTTTAGCTCAGTGCTCAGAAGTAACATGTCCTCCTGTAGGATTATGACAGGTTTTGTGTGTATTAGGATGGCGGCTATTTTGTTTCTCCTAATGATGGCTCCTTAAACAAAATGAGCCCTTTAAGTGGCTCCCTGGTCTGTGGGATCTCTTAATTCATTTCTATAGGAATTACAGAAACAGTTTGCCAGGACCTGTAACCAAAAAATTTAACCTGAAAGCACTATGTTATAAAGCAGGAGAAGCTGAGCAGATTAATATATTTTTGTAGGAAAAGATTCAGTAAAACTTGCAATTTACACATTTATATCTTTGCATTTGTGCAGCCATGTAAATGGCTATTGGTACAGGAGGGAGGTGTTATCAGTGATTGACAGCACAGTGTGCATATGAGATTGCTGTCAGGCACTGGTAACCCCTCCTCTCTGTACTGATAGGTATTCAAAGGGCTGCAGATGTAAATGTAACAACTGCAAGTTTTACTGAAACTTTTCCCACAAATGTATACAAATCGATCTTCTCGGCTTCTCCTCCTCTATAACATGGTGCTTTCAGATTGTATTCAGATTGACATATCCTCTTTAGATTGACAGGTCGTCTTTAATGAAGGCAGGATCTCTTTAGTGAAAAAATGACCATAAACTCATATCCTGCACCCCCTACACATCCCAACCTAACTGTACCCACCAGCCCTCTAGCAATGCTACTGTATAAGAAAACACAATTCTAAGCTGTAGGAAAAACCTCAATTAATACATTTACAGTCATAATGTTCACAAATATGCGTACAGTTCTTGAATTTCGTTGTAGAGTACAAGATATTGTTCTCTGTTAGTTTAGACTTTGAACTATTCACTGTGCTAGTAATAGGCTTAAACATAGGAAATAGCATATACATAGAATTCAATGTTCCCCCGTTTGCTAAAAACCCTTATCTGAATATGTTAATTTCAGTAAGCTGCTTTTAAGACAAGGAAGGAAGGCAAAAGACATGAATAAGGGAATACAAGTGTAATATATATTACTGTGTCATCTGTAAAGTCAGCATATTACCCCAAAATTGGTATACCTACCATGTGCTTGTAAATCTGAGAATGTGTTACAGATGTCCCTGCCACGCTAGACCATCTACTAGAATTGTAGCCAATCTTTTGTAAGCAATTGCACAATCTCTAGTGTAGTACTTCTGTATATGTATAAGTATATTCTATGTAACATGGGAATGGTAAAATATGTCTGTATCAAAGCGGGTGAGTGGGGGTGCAACAACCCCTGACAGTTGGTACCACTTGGATTTTATTTTGGCACTCGCAAAATAAGTTAAAAACCATTCTTTGTTTCATCTTGCGAAAAATACAGAGTTATGCACAACCTCCAGAAATACATCTGTGTTTAGTGCTGAAATACAATTGTAACTTTTGTCAATGCAAGCTTGTGACCTGTCTTCCACCATGGAACCTTTTATCCAGAAGCCCTACAAACAAGTTTATATTTGGGGAGTTTATTAACTTATTCAAAACAGGGTGAGCAAATCTCTTATTTATTTTTTTACCATAGAGAAATAATACATAGTATTCTGCCATCATTAGGGGGAGCTCCGCATCTAACTGCAAACTGTTTAAACTCAATAATAAAAACATGCTGTAATACCCAGTAAGCTTTTAAGCTCCGTCTAGTGGTGGCAGAATTTTATTGAACTCTATGGCTACGCAAGGGATATGGAGCTTTGCACCAGAAAACAGAGCTGCAACCACTATTGAGATATATTAACAAATAATTTAGCAATGATGTTCTGGATTAGAGAGTGTGAACCCCAGGGATGCACCTACCCTTTCTGCTGCCGTATTTAGGAGAAAATGGGTAACAAATTATGTGGTCCATTTGCTCCTGTTATTCCTTGTTAAAATAGAAAAATTGTCCTTAACCACCTCCGGACCGCCTAACGCACATGTGCGTTCCGGAGGTGGCAGCGCTGCGCACAGTCACGCATATACGCGTCATCTCGCGAGACGCGAGATGACGCGAATATGCGCGCGCGCATGCGCAGTTCGCGCCGGCATTTCGCACAGCAGTATTTCGTCAGCAACCTGCCAGCCAATGATCGTGGCTGGCAGGTTGCTGATTTTTAAAAAATCCAATCAAAGTGCCAGATAGCAGATCATATTTGTAAATATGATCTGTTATATGGCTGCCTGCTCCTCTGCTGGTTCTTTTCGTCGGTTGGATCCAGCAGAGGAGCAGGCTTCACAGTGAGTACACCAACACTACACTATAGCCCCTGATCACCCCCCTGAACCCCAATTAACCCTTTGATCACCCCTTTGATCACCCCTGTCAATCACAAGTGAAAAGAAAAAAGTGATCAGTGCAAACTGTCACTTTTTTTTTTCACTGTTATTGACCGTTAGGTTTTAGGTATAGTTTAGGCCCCTTGGTTAGGTAGTTAGCGATCAGTTAGCGCCCAGCCCACCGCACCGCAGTCCGTTATTCGCTGATTAGCGTATCGCTAATCAGCATTTGTACTTTTATAGTATCTGGAAGTGATCAAAACTGATCACGGTCAGATCTATAATTGTATTAGTGTCACTTTAGTTCGCCCTCCACCCAAAACGCAGCGTTTGCCCGATCAGGCCTGATCGGTCGCCCACACGTGCGTTCGCCCACACCCGCCCCACCGCAGTGACAAAAAAAAAATTTTTTTTTGATCACTGCACATTCACTTTACACGCACTGCAGCGATAAAAAAATCAGTTTTGATATTTTTTATCAACCGCAGCGGCCTCCGGTACTTCGCTAGCCTCCCCTTTGTAAGACAGGCTTGCTTTTTTTTTCTTGGGTAGTCTCAGGGAATACCCCTAAATTTAGTTGCCCACATGTCTAACAGGGGGTATTCCTCTGAAGAGGCCTACAGGCTTCTGACCCAGTCGGATGAGGAGTGGGAACCCTCATCTGATGAATCCAGCGGGTCAGAATACGAACCTGTAGAAAGCAGTGGCTCTCTGACCCAAAGTTCGGACGAGGAGGCTGAGGTCCCCGATACCACCAGGCGTACCCGGCCCCGTGTCGCTAGACCGCAGGTTGCGCAGGATCCGCTTCAAGAGCAGCAGAGTGGGGCTGGTGCTGTCGGATTACGTGGTGAGGCATACACCAGCAGCCCAGCCCTCCCTGGACCTAGTACCAGCACTGCCGTACAACCTGGTGAAGTAGCGAGCACCAGAAGGGCAGTTGAAGCTGGTACGGTGGCACGTGCAGTAGTGACCCCGTCGCAGCCACCGCAAAGACGTGCCCGTAGAGCCCCTAGAATCCCAGAGGTGCTGGCAAACCCTGATTGGCAGTCCCCAACTTCAGCCGCACCTGTAGTTTTCCCTTTCACTGCCCAGTCTGGAGTTCGGGTTGAGACGGCTCAGATCGGTTCGGCCCTGGGATTTTTTGTGCTGTTCTTGACTGCGGAGCTCTTGGACTTAGTCGTGGCCGAAACAAATCGGTATGCCACACAATTTATCACCGCCAACCCGGGAAGCTTTTATGCCCAGCCTTTCCGGTGGAAACCAGTCCAAGTTTCCGAACTTAAAACTTTTCTGGGCCTCCTCCTCAACATGGGCCTGACAAAAAAGCATGAATTGCGGTCATATTGGTCCACGAACCCGATTCACCACATGCCCATGTTCTCTGCTGCCATGTCCAGGGCACGTTTTGAGGCCATCCTGCGGTTCCTGCACTTTAGTGACAACACCGCCTCCCGTCCCAGGGGCCACCCTGCTTTTGACCGGCTCCACAAAATTCGGCCCCTCATAGACCATTTCAACCAGAAATTTGCAGATATTTATACCCCAGAGCAAAACATCTGCATAGACGAGTCCCTGATACATTTTACCGGGCGCCTTGGCTTCAAACAATACATCCCAAGCAAGCGCGCCCGGTATGGGGTCAAATTGTATAAGCTCTGTGAAAGGGCCACAGGCTATACCCACAAATTTCGGGTCTATGAGGGAAAAGATCAGACCTTGGAGCCGGTCGGTTGCCCTGACTACCTGGGGAGCAGTGGGAAGACAGTTTGGGACTTGGTGTCACCCTTATTCGGCAAGGGGTACCATCTTTATGTGGACAATTTTTACACAAGTGTGGCCCTCTTTAGGCATTTGTTTCTAGAACGGATTGGCGCCTGTGGTACCGCACGAACTAGTCGCGCGGGCTTCCCCCAACGGCTCGTTACCACCCGTCTTGCAAGGGGGCAGAGGGCCGCACTGTGTAACGAAGAACTGCTCGCGGTGAAATGGAGAGACAAGCGTGACGTTTACATGCTCTCCCCCATTCACGCAGACACGACAATACAAATTGAGCGAGCAACCCGTGTCATTGAAAAGCCCCTCTCAGTCCACGACTATAACCTCCACATGGGAGGGGTCGACTTCAATGACCAGATGTTGTCTCCGTATTTAGTTTCCCGACGCACCAGACGCTGGTATAAGAAGGTGTCTGTATATGTAATTCAATTGGCTCTGTACAATAGTTTAGTTCTCTACAGTAAGGCTGGGAGAACTGGATCCTTCCTCAAATTTCAGGAAGAGATCATCGAGAACCTCCTGTATCCAGGAGGTTCCGTGGCCCCAACCACCAGTGTAGTTAGCCGTCTACACGAGCGACATTTCCCCAATGTCGTTCCTGGTACCTCAACCCAACAGTCACCCCGAAAAAGATGTCGTGTCTGTAGCAGGAGTGGAATAAGGCGTGACACCCGCTATTTCTGTCCTGACTGTCCGGACCACCCTGCCCTATGCTTTGGAGAGTGTTTCCGGAAGTACCACTCACAGGTACACTATTAGCATAGGGATCATCTCACCAGGACAGGCACACAGGGCTATTAGGGCCCATTCACCTACTGCTGCTGCAAACGTCTCCTTTAACATGGGACAAAGTGCATAACGCACTTCGCCACATCTTTGGGCGATTTGCGCTTTGCACATTGACCCATGGGGAAGGAGAGGTTTGTTCTATAAAGGTAAAAAAACAAAAAAAAAAACAGGTAAGCAAACAGGTTAATGTTTAGTTCCAAAAGTTAAAGTTACATGTTCTGTTCCAAAGTTAATAAAATTATTGCGTTGTGGCCTGGTTTTTTTTTATTTTATTTTTTTTGGTTTTTTACCTTCCAGGTGGACCAACCGATCTACTAGCTGCAGCACCGATGTGCATTCTGACAGAAGCATTGCGCTGCTGTCAGATTACACGCAAGTCGGTGTATGCGGCGCTGCAAGACGGGATTTTCTCCTCTGCAGTGACAGATAAGTTTGCCGAGGCATACGAGCTGAGGAGGAGGCGGCGTTCCTATGCTTTGGCAAACACTTTGTATGTATATATATATATATATATATATAAAAAAAAATATCCCGGCAATGATTTATTCATCCACATCGATTGATGCGAATGGAGAAATCTGGTTTGCCAGGGCATACGAGCTAAGTGGGTATGGATGTAGGGCGGAGCTCCTATGTCCTGGCAGACGCCTTTCCCCTCCATTTTTTTTTTTGGGCAGAGATTTTTTCATCCACATTGATCGATGCGAATGAAGAAATCTGTGCCGTTCATTTTTTTCTTTCAGCCCAGAGGCTGAACGGAAAAAAAAATCTCATTACCTGTATGCTCAATATAAGGAGAATAGCAGAAACTCCTAATGCTGGCCATACATGTAATGATTGCGGAGACCCTCAAATGCCAGGGCAGTACAAACACCCCACAACTGACCCCATTTTGGAAAGAAGACACCCCAAGGTATTTGCTGAGGGGCATATTGAGTCCATGAAAGATTTAAATTTTTGTCCTAAGTTAGCGGAAAGTGAGACTTTGTGAGAAAAAAACAAAAAAAAAATCAATTTCCGCTAACTTATGCAAAAAAAAAATAATTTCTATGAACTTGCCAGGCCCCTCATTGGATACCTTGGGGTGTCTTCTTTCCAAAGTGGGGTCACATGTGGGGTATTTATACTGCCCTGGCTTTTTAGGGGCCCTAAAGCGTGAGAAGAAGTCTGGGATCCAAATGTCTAAAAATGCCCTCCTAAAAGGAATTTGGGCACCTTTGCCCACCTTGGCAGCAAAAAAGTGTGACACATCTGGTATCGCCGTACTCAGGAGAAGTTGTGGAATGTGTTTTGGGGTGTCATTTTACATATACCCATGCTGGGTGAGAAAAATATCTTGGTCAAATGCCAACTTTGTATAAAAAAATGGGAAAAGTTGTCGTTTGCCAAGATATTTCTCTCACCCAGCATGGGTATATGTAAAATGACACCCCAAAACACATTTCCCAACTTCTCCTGAGTACGGCGATACCAGATGTGTGACACTTTTTTGATGCCAAGGTGGGCAAAGGGGCGCATATTCCAAAGTGCACCTTTCGGATTTCACCGGTCATTTTTTACAGATTTTGATTGCAAAGTACTTCTCACACATATGGGCCCCTAAATTGCCAGGGCAGTATAACTACGCCACAAGTGACCCCATTTTGGAAAGAAGACACCCCAAGGTATTCCGTGAGGGGCACGGCGAGTTCCTAGAATTTTTTATTTTTTGTCGCAAGTTAGTGGAATATGAGACTTTGTAAGGAAAAAAGAGAAAAAAATAAATCATCATTTTCCGCTAACTTGTGACAAAAATAAATAAATTCTAGGAACTCGCAGTGCCCCTCACGGAATACCTTGGGGTGTCTTCTTTCCAAAATGGGGTCACTTGTGGCGTAGTTATACTGCCCTGGCAATTTAGGGGCCCAAATGTGTGAGAAGTACCTTGCAATCAAAATGTGTAAAAAAATGACCGGCGAAACCCGAAAGGTGCACTTTGGAATATGTGCCCCTTTGCCCACCTAGGCTGCAATAAAGTGTCACACATGTGGTATCGCCGTACTCAGGAGAAGTTGGGGAATGTGTTTTGGGGTGTCATTTTACATATACCCATGCTGGGTGAGAAAAATATCTTGGTCAAATGCCAACTTTGTATAAAAAAATGGGAAAAGTTGTCTTTTGCCAAGATATTTCTCTCACCCAGCATGGGTATATGTAAAATGACACCCCAAAACACATTCCCCAACTTCTCCTGAGTACGGCGATACCACATGTGTGACACTTTTTTGCTGCCAAGGTGGGCAAAGGGGCGCATATTCCAAAGTGCACCTTTCGGATTTCACCGGTCATTTCTTACACATTTTGATTGCAAAGTTCTTCTCACACATTTGGGCCCCTAAATTGCCAGGGCAGTATAACTACCCCACAAGTGACCCCATTTTGGAAAGAAGACACCCCAAGGTATTCAGTTTTTTTGTCGCAAGTTAGTGCAATATGAGACTTTGTAAGAAAAAAAAAAAAAAATCATCATCATTTTCCGCTAACTTGTGACAAAAAATAAAAAGTTCTATGAACTCACTATGCCCATCAGCGAATACCTTAGGGTGTCTACTTTCCGAAATGGGGTCATTTGTGGGGTTTTCTACTGTTTGGGCATTGTAGAACCTCAGGAAACATGACAGGTGCTCAGAAAATCAGAGCCGTTTCAAAAAGCGGAAATTCACATTTTTGTACCATAGTTTGTAAATGCTATAACTTTTACCCAAACCATTTTTTTTTTTTTGCCCAAACATTTTTTTTTTATCAAAGACATGTAGAACTATAAATTTAGCGAAAAATTTATATATGGATGTCGTTTTTTTTGCAAAATTTCACAGCTGAAAGTGAAAAATGTCATTTTTTTGCAAAAAAATCATTACATTTTGATTAATAACAAAAAAAGTAAAAATGTCAGCAGCAATAAAATACCACCAAATGAAAGCTCTATTAGTGAGAAGAAAAGGAGGTAAAATTCATTTGGGTGGTAAGTTGCATGACCGAGCGATAAACGGTGAAAGGAGTGTAGTGCCGAAGTGTAAAAAGTGGCCTGGTCATGAAGGGGGTTTCACCTAGCGGGGCTGAAGTGGTTAAGGGACTTTTTCTTGCCAAGTTTACACGACCATTGTTTTATTCCGTGTCCGTTGTACCGTTTTTCGTGATTTTCTGCGGACCCATTGACTTTCAATGGGTCCGTTGAAAACTCGGCTAATGCACTGTTTGCCATCCGCGTCCGTGATCCGTGGTTCCAGTCCGTCAAAAAAATATAACCTGTCCTATTATTTTCACGGAAAACGGTTCACAGACCCATTCAAGTCAATGGGACCACTAAAAAACGTGGAGGCAAACAGGATTGTCATCCGCGTCCGTTTTTTTTCCTATCATTTGCATGGCAAACCTGTCTTAGACTTTTTTTTACTTTCCTTTATGTCTAGTGGTCCTCCAAAAATAAAGGAAGACACACGGAAACAAAAACGGTTGTGTGCATGAGGCCTAACTTGTAGATTTTTCTATCAATGTAGCTGTGTGAGAGTGTGCAAAGCAGTAATCAAAGCAAAAGGTGGCTACTTTGAAGAACCTAGAATATGACATATTTTCAGTTGTTTCACACTTTTTCTGTTATGTATATAATTCATAGTTTTGATGCCTTCAGTGTGAATCTAAAATTTTCATAGTCATGAAAATAAAGAAAACTCTTTGAATGAGAAAGTGTGTCCAAACTTTTGGTCTGTACTGTATATGAATTACCGCAAAATTTGTACTCCTCCTCGGTTAAAAATACTCCTCAAAATTGTTAGGAGGACTAACCAATTGTAGCAATCGTCGACAAGGGACCACTCTGATTGGTCCCTTGCCAGCATTACTGCACTCTGCACTGTCCATTACATCGACAGTGCAGAGGCAGAAGCTTTAAACCAAGCTGCTGATTAAAGCGCTGCCATAACGTTTATATACGTGCTATCTGCACAGAGTATGTGCAGATATGACGTATATAGCCATATGGCAGTCGTGAAGGGGTTAAAGTAAATGTCCACTTTTTATGTAGTTTGTAAGGTAGACTCTATATACCACTCAAGCCTGGAGTAAAACTTGCCTACAATAGACAACATAAAATCATGCTTATGAATTTCAATAAAATTAACACCATTGTACCATGTTTTATTTGATGAAAATAATTTCTGTTTATGCAAAAGGAAATTCACCACAAAACTCTGTTCAATAATCTAAATGTGGCTATGTTCTGGAACATTTCTTCCTCTATTATTTGTAAAAGAATATAACTTTCCTCCCTACATCACAATAAAATTCAATAGATGTTACTGTGTAATGAGCTTACTCAGTGGTACAACCAGGATTGCTTCTACTGTGCATTCTGAAATATATATTTACTGCACAGAAAATTGAAATAGATGGGCTTTTTATTGAGGAAATTATTTGGAATTTTCTAATATGCCTATAGTGTAATAGGGCGAGAGGGAAACCCATCAAGGCAGTCAGCTTTAAATAATGGCTTATTACAACACTTATTTCCGCTTGTAATGAATAGCAATTCAGGCACAGTTAAGTTGCCTCCATAAAGTACCACAGTGAAATACTTTACACCACACAACCATGATGACAATAACCTTATTAAGTATGCATGATCCTTATTTCCTTTCTAGCTACACAATAATACCTTGGAAAAAAGAGTTCTAGTGGAAATCCTATTTATGAAATGCAAAGAAATATAAACTTGTTAGCAGTTTCCTGATTCTGAGTGAGTATTTATATGCACGATATAAATTTTTTTTATATATATATATATAGATATTTATATATTTATATACATACATACACAGTTCGCTTGATATATATTTGGACACTGACAAATGTTTTTATTACCCGTTTACTAAAACATATTCAAGTTATAGTTAGGGTCCATTCACACGTCCGGCACCCCCCATAATAGAACTGCCTATTCTTGTCCGCAATATTTTTTTCCGGAGCAGTGGACCGGAAGATCGGGGGCACGCTCCGGAAATGAGTATGCGGACAGCACACTGTGTGATTATTTATATACACCGTATTTTTCGCCCTATAAGGTGCACCTAGGTTTTTGAGGAGGAAATTAAGAAAAAAAATATTTTGAACCAAAAGGTGTGCTTTTGGTGGCCTTTGAACTTATGGTAGCCTCTGAATGACACTATTATAGGGGATCTGTGGATGACAATATTATGGGGGAGATCTGTGGCTGACACTGTTATGGGGGTCTGTGCATGACACTGTTATGGGGCATCTGTGGATGGCATGACACTGCTATGGGGGGATCTGTGGATGACAGATAAATAGCATTTTATGCTATGTGTCATCCACAGATCCCCCCCCATAACACTGTCCCTGTGTATTGTGAATGACCCCCAATACAGGGGGTGGGGGCTGACCGTTCCGCAGGGATGGTAGGGGTCAGGCAGGTGCACTAGGCCAGAGCCTAAGTGGGAAGTTAGAGAAGGAGCGTGCGATAACTTCAAAGGTCGCACCAGAGTTGGTTGAGTGGCTCACTGCACCCTCCTCACTCTCTGCATCTGCACCCTCCTCACTCTCTGCTGTGTGCACCCCCAAAGACACCACCACCATAGCCCCTCCACTCGAGTCATAGGAATTATTTTCCCATCCATTCCCAGACCTTACTGATGCGCAGCCATTCTTGACATCTGATGAGGAATAGGAGGTGAAGTAGCAATGGCAGCCACCCAGCTGTCTGAAGACAGTACCCAGATCAGCCCAAGGAGGGTGGTCCCCGCTGTTGCTGCCTACTCAGAGATCTCTAATGTCAGTGGTGGTGAAGGTTACGATGATGACGTGTCGATGTATGTCACGTAGGTGCCCACAAGAAAGGAAGAGTAGGGGAGTTCAGAGGGAGAGATGGAGCAGCAGATAGGGAGGAGAAGGAGAAGCACGCAGAACTCGCAGTGCACAGGAGGCAAAAAGCAGACTGCAAATGTATCTGGAGCAAGCCATCCACCATGCACGGTCACATCTTGCGCTCCCAGGACACCGGCACATGGTTCTGCTTTTTTAACGTGTCAGCTGCTGACAATAGTGCTGCCATCTGCAGCCTGTGCTGTCAATGTCAAGTCGCAGTAAACCCAACACTTACCTAGGGACGACTGCCTTAGGCCGCTTTCACACGGGCGTCAGTTTTTTTGCCCGGATAAGAGCCGGGTGCGTTGCGGGAAAATGCGCGATTTTCCCGCGCGAGTGCAAAACACTCCCGCGCGAGTGCACAGCGTGAGAAAAATCGCGCATGTTTCGTACCCAAACCCGAACTTCTTCACAGAAGTTCGGGCTTGGGATTGATGTTCTGAAGATTGTATTATTTTCCCTTATAACATGGTTATAAGGGAAAATAATAGCATTCTGAATACAGAATGCATAGTAAAACAGCGTTAGAGGGGTTAAAAAAAAATAAAAAATAATTTAACTCACCTTAGTCCACTTGATCGCGAAGCCCGGCATCTCCTTGTGTCTCCTCTGCGCTGAACAGGACCTGGGGTGAGCTGCTCCATTAAATACTGGTTAAGGACCTTCGATGACGTCACTCCGGTCATCACATGGTACGTTACATGATCTTTTACCATGGTGATTCACCATGGTAAAAGACCATGTGATGACCGGAGTGACGTCATCAAAGGTCCTTAACCGGTATTTAATGGAGCAGCTCACCCCAGGTCCTGTTCAGCGCAGAGGAGACACAAGGAGATGCCGGGCTTCGCGATCAAGTGGACTAAGGTGAGTTAAATTTTATTTTATTTTTTTTAACCCCTCTAGCGCTGTTTTACTATGCATTCTGTATTCAGAGTGCTATTATTTTCCCTTATAACCATGTTATAAAGGGAAAATAATAATGATTGGGTCTCCATCCCGATAGTCTCCTAGCAACCGTGCGTGAAAATCGCACCGCATCCGTACTTGCTTGCGGATGCTATGCGATTTTCACGCACCCCATTCACTTCTATGGGGCCTGCGTCACGTCAAAATCGGACAACATAGAGCATGCTGCGATTTCAACTGAACGCACAAGGGATACGTGAAAAACAACGCTCATGTGCACAGCCCCATAGAAATGAATGGGTCAGGATTTAGTGCGGGTGCTATACGTTCGCCGCACGGATCGCACCCGCACGGAAAACTCGCCCGTGTGAAAGGGGCCTTAAGAAGGCACCTGGCCTCCCATCACCGAGCCCAATGGAAGCAATGCCGTCAGAACCCACAAAGCCACACTCCCGGCGCTCCACGTCCTGCCTCTTTGCCTCTCTCCTCCCATTTGTCCTCCACTCTACCTTCCACCGTGCCGTTGTTGCGTTCATCTGGCACAAGGCAGGCTTCCGTGGCCCAAATGTTTAAACAGAAAAAAAATACCGCTGGCTTGTCGGAACTGCTAGCCCGCCAACTACTGCCATATAAAATTGGTGGACTCGGAGGCCTTTAGAAAATTTGTGGCCATTGGCACTGGAAGGTTCCCGGAAGGAAATATTTCTCCCAGAAGGGCATCCCTGAACTATATGGCCACGTTCAGTGGCAAGTTAATATATCTCTGGCACACAGTGTTGGTGCCAAGATACATCTGAACACAGAAACGTGGTCTAGCAAACACAGGCAGGAAGGTACATAACTTTTACTGCCCACTAGGAAAACCTTCTGACAGCCGTCAAGCATGTAACCCATGTGAATTTGGTATTACCGCCACGGATTGCAGCGATTCGTTGTCAAATACCCCAGAGTCCAGGACGTCTTGCTGCAGGTCAGGAAAATATTTGGCCATTTTAGAAGTACTTAAACAGCCATGGCTCGCCTTGCTGATGTTCAGTGGCGACACCACTTGCCCGTCAGACATCTGATTTGTGACTGCCCGAATGCGCTGGAACTCCACCTTGTATATGCTCGATAGGCTGCTCCAGCAGAAACGTACCATTAACGACTACCTGTGCGAACTCTGCGGCAGGACAGGTTCTGGGGAGCTTTTTTTTTTTTTTGCTGCGCCAGTGGCTGCTCACGCGTGACGCATGCAGACTTCTACAGCCATTTGATGAGATCACCATACTGGTCAGTCGCAGACAGGGCGACATCAATGACATCATACCTTATGCCTTCTTTCTGGAGCGTGCATTGCGTTGTGTCATTGATCAAGCTGTCGAGGAGCAGGAGCTGGAAGATGAGGAAGTCACAATGCTGAATGAATTTCCAGGGGGGTTACTCCATCTGAGACAAGTAAGCAGGAGTCTGAAGAGGAGTCAGAGGAGGATGAGGAGGAGGAGCAAGAAGAGCAGGCTTTAAACTTTTCGGGGATCCCTGGTGTTGTCCGTGGCTGGGGGGAGGAGACCGAGGACTACATTCTCCTGGGCGATGAGCAGGAGCCAGGGCACTCCAACGCGGCCTTCATGCTCCAGTGTTTGAAGAGGGACCACCGTATAAAAAGCATAAAGGGCAAGGACCAGTACTGAGTGGCAATCTACTTAGACCCCTGTTACAAACATAAAATGGCGGACATGTTACTAGCATCACAGTGGGCTGTCAGAATGCAGCATTTCCAGACCTTGCTGTGAGAGATGCTGCAATCTGCTGTTGCGGGCACTGGCAGAGGAATTTCCACCCACAGCAAAATAGGTGCGGGTACCAATCCTATCGTGCCTGAAAAAAGATGGCGGTTTGAAGATGTGTTGGTCACTTCGGATATAAGTTAATTCTTGCAGCCAACCTATCGACAGCCGCCCTCCACATCCAGCCTCAGAGAACGTCTAGACCGACAGGTGTCCGACTACATCGGGTTAACGGCCGATGTGGACGCTCTGAGAAGCGAAGAACCCCTTGACTACTGGGTGTGGAGGCTAGACCTGTTGCCAGAGCTGCCCCAATTTGCCATGGAACTCTTGGCTTGCCCCTCGTCGAGTGTCCTGTCCAAAGGGACGTTCAGCGCAGTAGGGGGGGTATCATGACCGATAAGCGCACTCACGTAGCTCACTACAGTGTGGACTACCTCACATTTCTAAAAATGAATGAGGCATGGATCTTGGAATAATTCAACACCTGTGATGACCATGTGTAATCGAATTTCACCTATTATCATTTGGGGTTTATTTAAGAGGGGGGATTTTGTTAGCCATGTTTTTAATCCAAATTTATATTTTTAGTTATTTTAAACATCTGTATTTGACATGTATTTGTACTGGCCTACATTATTTTTTTATCCTGTGACCGCCTAACGTACCTCCAGCCACAGAATCCTACAAAGTTCTTGGCTGTCAGGTGAATGCCTATTGCCTAATTTTTGGGGCCTGTATTGGCCGAAAGTTAATTTTTTTTATCCTAGCCACATAATCATACTCCTGTCTCACTACTCTGCCTCTCATTATGGTGGCATGTGAACCGCATTCACCATAAGGACCTTCTAATGTCACAGGATCATGTGACTGTGCCCCCCACGCCATTCTGTGCCCCTCACCCCGTAATGAGCCCCCTTATACTCTGCATTGTGCCCTCTTACCACACCCTGTGTAGTGCTCCTAGTCATTTCCTGTACAGTCCCCTTTATACCCTTTTATCCAGTCACGGTTGGTCACTGTACAGAGGTGTTATCCGGTCAATGTATGCCGGTGATATCCAATAACTGGATGGCCATAACTGTATCCCTTTCCCTGCCCATGCCATCCTTTTTTTAGACCTGCCAAGAGCGGGAAAAATATGCAGATTGCAGTGCTAAGGACCTTTGCACCACAATCTGCGTCAGAAATACGCCTAACAAACATATTTCTATATAATAAATGACAACCAAATTGTATTAATATTCGGGGGTAGTGAGAATATCTTTATATTATATAGATTCTAGTGCATTATACTGTGCCCTGTATTTTCCAGTAGAAAATGATCCTTGGAAAACACAGTCCTCATCCCTGACCACCAGGACCAGGTACATGGCGGCCTCCCCTCTCCTTCACGCTGCTCCTCTGTGTACTGGTGCTTATCCGGAAACTAAGGCTGGCCAGAGGAAGCACTTTGGGCGACGGCCGTTTCGCACCTTTCAGCTGGTTACATTCTTGTACTTGTTGTCCGCTGTCCACTGCCAATAAAAGAAGTTCGTATCCGCGCAAAAAAGGGGTGAGTGCCCTCCCTTTTTTTTACATTTGCCTACTAAGGCTGGGTTCACATCTTATTTTTGCAATGCATTTAATGCATACCAAAAATGTATGCGTTAACAGATGCCTCAGACTGATGCCGAAAACTGATGCCGAAAAAATAAATAAAAAAAATGATGTTAACGTTTGCTGAAAAAGGGCAGTTGTAAGCCCTGAATGTATCGTTGAGCTGTTAGTGTCTCTTGTATCACTAGAAGGGGTGACCGACTGTTTTATGGGATGGCAGGATTGAAGCGCTCACCACCATTCCTCCATATTTCAACCCAGCCGTCATCAGATCCCAAACAGACCCTAGATTTGTTGCTAATGATGATACAGTTCTAGTCGGTAGCAGTCCAGGTTTTTCATTCTCGTGCAAATGAAGGCGACGGTGGCTGGCTGTCAATGGTAGGACATGTAATAGGTACAGTGACAACAATTTATCTTCTGCTAAGCACTTGGAAATGGTCCAAGCAGAGATAGGGGTGTGTAACGAACGTGCCACCTGTGTCTGGATGGTGGACAAAGAAATTGTGGGAGCTAATCATGCTTGTATGTGATTCAAACAATCCTCTCTACTGGTGGTCTGTCTGGGCAATCCAGAGCCTGATCGCCATCATGTATGTGTGCCCTCACACAACCAAAGCTCCCAATACCTCCTTAAAGCAAGGTCAGAAAGGCGAAGTGTGCCATAGAAGCATGCCTTGCAGTCAAACCCTTCACCAAGAGGTACACTACCCAAAAATGGCCTCTGAGAGCCTTCTTATCAGTCAGCAGGGGCACTTTTAAGCCATCAAGTCAAGACAGAGTCTAAATCAGACCACACCTATAATCACTTACTGTATATATCTGCTGAGACATAACTGCAAGCCTTTTTTGAAGCAATCTGACATTTCTATCGGGGTGCGTTATTTTGTTTGCCAATCAGTGTGTAGACAGACAAATAGAATACAGAATTACATCAGTAGATAAATGGGAGCATTGGAAATGGCAGAGTACGATTCTCGGACAGTCATAAAAAGGGTCATATGAGGATAAATATGGGTTATTGTCTGAAAATCATTTTAAGTCCTAAGACTTCCTTCTCCATCTGCTCCCTGTATGTGAAGCTTTGGGAAGGCATATACTCAGTGCTATGTTTATTAGATACAATTCAACCTTTTTTTCACTGTAGATACAAATCCTGCCATGGATACACATGGAAAGTCTCTGAAAGAGTCCAACCATCTCCACTTGACACAATGTTTTGATGGACTCCTCCTCCTTATTCATGCATGCTGGGGAGAATTTCTAAGAGGTTCAAATACCAATTAAGGAACACAATACCCTACCCCTATAGCTTGATCACATAAACCATCCATGTGAACATACACAATAGTCACCTGTAAAGTAAACTTAATGTGACCTTCTCTAAACTTCTCAATGCATATATCTGTAAAGAATAAATCAAGGCAACTGGACGTACTGTAGATTTCTTGAAAACGTTTCACTCGTTCTTCCAACGAGCTTTCTCAATTCTGAGTGATTGTACAAAAATTCTGGGAATAAATATGTAACTGAATCCACATCTGGTAATTATACCCAGCATTGGGTCAAAGGTGTTGATTCCATTATCCTAATTGGAGTCAGTAGGTGATAAAGACTTCCCAGAAAAGGGTGTCAAGACAGCATTATACGTGGCAGACAATAGATGTCTAACCCCCCCACCTCTATTCAAGCTTGGCTTCTCCATTTTTACGTAGATGGCCTCCTTCACGCCTCGTTTGTACCAATCGGCCTCCTTATCCAAAACACGTACTTGACTGTCTTCAAAGGTGTGACCTGTTCCTTTTGAAGACAGTCAAGTACACCTTTGAAGACAGTCAAGTACGTGTTTTGGATAAGGAGGCCGATTGGTACAAACGTTCTTTTAATTAACTAACCTCCCCCTTTTTTTTTTTTGGGAACCAGGCCGTATGTACGGGCCCGGTCGGTTGGACTAACTGCTTGGACTAAATTGTTGATAATATATTAACATTGATAACGCACTAATAATTTCAAACAGTGTCCATAGGTTGGTGATAAGAGAATTTGTAAGAACTGTTGGAAAACACTTGAAAATAATTGAAATAGTTGTGAGAAAGGGAGGGGGGGGGGAAGAGTAGCAGAGGAGGGAGGGAGGAGAGTAGGAGCAAAGAAAAGGGAAAATAACATCAAAAGTATAAGATGCCCCCAAAGAAGAAAGAGGAACAACGCGCTCCTAGCAGCGTCAGTAGTAGGAGATCAATACCAGGGCTAGAGACTGGGCAAAAACAGTACAATTTAAGTAAATATTTGACGCCAAATTCCCCAGTCTCTACCCCTTTACAGAAAGAAAAGATTGGACATACAGAGGCACATACCCTGACACAGGAGAATGGGACCGCAGGCATCACGGGGGATTTAGGAACCCCCGAAGTAGCTCCAGAGATGGATATTAAAATGATGAAAGATATATTTCTGACTGTGTCTAGGACTGAAAATATAGTGGGGAGCATAGTGACACAGATTGGGGCAGTACAAATGGATGTTAGTATAATACGAGGAGATATGGAGAAATTAAGAGAGCGACTACACGAGATGGAAAAAAGGATTCCCTCCTTGGAATATTCGGTAGAGAAGTTAGAGAAAGAGGTGGTAAGTTTAAAAGAGATAAATAATAAAATGGAACAAAAATTAATAAATCAAGAAGATAGATCGAGGAGAGCAAATATAAGATGTGTAGGGATTCCAGAATGGGAAGAAGGGAATAACAGCGTAGACTTTATGGAGCGGTGGATAAAGGAGAATTGTAAGGAGGGAGTTCTTTCGCCCACTTCTGCCATTGAAAGAGCACACAGGGTCCCAGTGAAAAAGAGGGTCCCAGGGGATTATCCCAGACATATGTTGGTGAAATGTGTATTTTCTAAGGACCGGGACACAATACTGTCGGACGCTAGAGTTTCTGACAAATATCAGATTCATGGGGTAAAGATAAGACTATTCCCAGATTACTCGGCAGACACTAATATACGCAGGAAGGAGTTTATCAGTGTAAAGAGGAGATTAAGGGAGGTGGGTTTGAAGTATAGCCTACTTTTTCCTGCAAAGTTAAGGGTGGAGTATAAAGGAAAGGTTGAATTCTTTCAGACACCCATTGAGGTGTTGGTTGGATACGATCGACAGCTGAGGGGGCTGGGGGTGTGAGGGGGGGGGGGGGGTTGGGGAGCCATAATGCTGAGTTATGGAGCTGCCCTGTCTGCTGACCAGCAGAGGGGGGGCATTTCAGAGAGGGGAGAGAGAGGGGTTCCCTTTTTTTTTGTTTCTCTTTCTCTTCTTTTCCTTTCTTTTCTTCTTTTTGTTCTCTTCCCCCTCTGCTAGATGGTTAGGTTTGTCTCGCTGAACGTGAGAGGTTTGCGGGAAAGGATTAAGAGATATGCTGTCTTTGAGTGGATTAGGAGGTTTTTGCCGGCCATCGTCTGCCTCCAAGAGACACACTTAGTTAAAGATTCCCTCATATGGATGGAGAAGGGATGGAGTGCGGAAGGGTATCATTCGGTATATACTACCTATTCTATAGGGGTTTCAATCTTGGTACATAAAAAGATTAAATTTGAGTGTGTTAAATACGAGGCGGACGATTGTGGCAGGTACCTCTTTCTACATTGTAATGTGGAAGGGGTTGGAATGGTAATTGCAAATGTATATATTCCTCCTCCATATAAGTCAGATGTGTTGTACGAGTTGCATAGATTTATGTTGAATAAACAGGAATGTATAATGATTGCGACAGGAGATTTTAATGCTGTAATGGATCCACTCAGAGACAGGGTGTCTGGCGGAGGGGGAAGAGTGCAAAATGTAGATTTTTGTAAAACGGTCCTGGAGTTCAATTGGACTGACGTCTGGCGTTATTTAAATCCAGAGGAAATAATGTACTCTTGTTATTCTAAAACACACCAAACGTGGTCAAGAATAGATATGGTTCTAGGAAATAAAAATTTAATGACCCAAAATAGGATAATGATTAAGTATTTGCCCATGGTTTTATCTGATCATAGTGCTGTTATAATGGATTTGGATTTGAACAAGAGGCAAAATCTGCCACTGTTTAAGTTCAATCCTCATTGGTTAATGTATATTCCAGATAAAGAGAGTATAGGACTGGATTAAAAAAAAAACTTTTTTTTTTTAGAAAATAACGGCTCTGCTAAAAGATCTATAGTGTGGGACACGGCTAAGGCATACTTGAGAGGATGTCTGTTTAAAAAGGTGAACTATTTAAAAAAAAACTACTAAAGAAAAGGGTAAATTATTGGAAAAGAACTTAGAAGAAGCCAGAGTCATATGTATAAGGAATCCAACCGGAAACAATAAGAAGAAATGGGAGCAAGAACAAGAAAATTTAAAAACATATTATATGGATAAAACAAGGAAGGAATTGCTATTCCAGGGGTTTCAGTTTGCATCGGAGGGAGAAAAGGTTGGAAAAATTCTAGCAGGTATAGTGAAAAATCAGAAAGGGAAAACATGGATAGGGGCAGTTAAGGACAATAGAGATGAAATAGTTAGTTCACCCGAGGGAATTAAAAAGGTCTTCGTTGATTATTTTGAGGAACTTTATAAGTCTAGGGTACAATATAACAAAAAAGACCTGGACAATTATTTAGATCAGATTGCTATCCCCGAGATATCTAAAATACAAAAAGAATACCTGGATAAAGAAATTTCTAATTTAGAGATAGAGGAGGTTCTGGGTCAGTTGAAACCACTAAAATCACCGGGGTGTGATAGACTCCCTTTTGAAATATACAAAACTTATTCACAGGTGCCAATACGGGAATTAAGTGCGACATTGCGTGAGGCCCAAAAAACTGGTGAGTTACCAGAGTCAATGAGAGAAGCAATAATAACTTTGATCCCAAAAAAGAGTAAAGATCAATTAGATCTCGGCTCATATAGGCCAATATCCTTGTTGAATACGGATGTGAAAATATTAGAAAAGGTTCTGGCTGGTAGGCTCTCTAAGGTGATTAAAGGTATAATTCATGAAGATCAGACAGGTTTTATACCGGGGAGGACAATATAATCAAATATTAGAAGGTTGTACCTTAATATTGAAGCTAATAAAACAGAAGCTGGCGAAAAAGCTATACTCTCACTGGATGCACAAAAGGCTTTCGATTGCATCGAGTGGGAGTATTTATGGGCAGTATTAAAAAGGGTTGGTATAGGGGAGGGATTTATAAGATGGATCCAACTCATATATTCCAATCCTAGGTCCAGGGTGATGGTGGACGGGAGCTTGTCCCTGCCTTTTGCCCTTCATAGGGGCACCAGGCAGGGATGTCCTCTCTCCCCACTATTATTCGCCATTGCAATAGAACCTTTGGCATGCTTGATAAGAAATAATAAGGAGTATATTGGTTTTCAGTATAAGGATGGAAAGGAAAAATTTATAATGTACGCCGATGATATTTTATTATTTTTGCACAATACGGGGGATGACTTCAATAGAGCTATAGATATAATAGATACGTTTGGATTCTATTCGGGATTAAATATAAATTGGGAGAAATCCCATATGATGTTATTAGGTAAGGGGTCATCACAGAATTCTGCTATGGTGCACGTACTTGAGCAACACGAGAGTTTTAAATATTTAGGCATACAGATTTCCACAAATATTCAAGATTATGAGAAACTAAATGTACTTCCTTTAATAAAAGAACCTAGAACCAAAATACACATCTGGAAAAAATTGCCATTATCAATTCAGGGTCGGGTGAACTTAATAAAAATGATTTTCCTTCCCAAAATTCTATATGTTTTACAAAACTCCCCAATGTGGCTGCCTAGAAAACTTTTTGGGCTGCTAGATAGTTTAATGGGGGATTTTATTTGGAAAGGTGACACTCCCAGGTTAAGGAGAGAGGTCCTTCAACTTGCAGTAAGAGATGGTGGTTTAGCAGTTCCAAATGGCTTTTTTTATTATTTGATAACACAATATACTCAGATAAATGGAACTTTAAAAAGGAATGGTGGGGAGGGATGAGTTAATAAAGATGGGGTGGATAGGGGAAACAAACTATTTAGAGGTTTTGGAGTCAGGAACACTAGGGAAAGATAACATAGGAAATAAGTTAATGAATTTAATGGGAAACACATGGGCGGAACTTAAAAAAATTATGGATATTAAGGGTTTTCTACATTACACACATATTTGGAAAAATATAAACCTAAAGGAAGTGCAAAAGATCAAATCCTATATAGATTGGGAAAAAAAGGGGGTCAAATATTTAGTGCAAATATTTGAGGAAGATAAACTGAAGGACTTCTCCACCTTGGTAACTGAGTTCGGGATTCATCAAAAGGACAGTTTTAAATATCTCCAGTTAAAAAACGCGGTTAGGATACCAGCTAATCCAAATAAATGCAGAAAAGAACAATCAAATAGAATACATAGATTTACTAACGGAGAGGAAAAAAAGGGACTCACAAAAAAAAAAGATATGGAATTTTGATGGAGGAAAAAAAAGAAGGGATCATAATATCAGCTAGAGGAAACTGGGAAAAGGAGCTTCTATCTTTTTCGGAAGAAAAGTGGAACGATGCCCTTAGAAGTTATTCTAGGGTCTCAGAAAGGGCTTCACATAAAATTTCGCAATTTTTTATACTCCATAGGCTACATCGATCTCCCTGGGTGTTAAAGAAAATGGGGGTTAGAACCTCGGATAAGTGTCCAAAATGTAGGGGTGAGAGGGCGGATCTTATACATTGTTTTTGGAGATGCCCAAAATTGATTAGATATTGGAAAGAGATTGTAGAGATTACAGCATTATTTTGGGGTATTCAAGCTCTAAAGGATCCTGTGGTCTGTATACTGGGGGCTACCGCACACATTAAGTTAAATAGAGAGCTACAGTTGGTTTTGAATAAGGTACTGTTTCAGGCCAGAGTGTTGATACTTCGGAAATGGATAAATAAAGACCCCCCTACAGTAGGACAGTGGCAGGAAGCTGTACTCGATTTGATTAGACTGGAACAGGGCTTGGAGAGGTCGAGTGATAGACGGAAAAATTGATAAAATTTGGAAGAAATGGTTGAACCAGGGCCAAGGTGTTTGAATAGAAGGGGAAGGGGGAAAGGAGGAGTCTTCAAATGCTTTCAGTACACTTGCGTTTTTCCGGATCCGGCGTGTAATTCCGGCAAGTGGAGTACACGCCGGATCCGGACAACGCAAGTGTGAAAGAGGCCTAAGACTTACCACTATAAATACATTGTTGCTTTCATATAACTACTCAGATGGTTATGAGCATTCAGCCATATAGCAAAGTGACTATATAGAACTGTCAAATAATAACATCATTGGAACCTTATACTATATTATACTATACTATATTGTAGGGTTCTTTCGATACCAAAATTTTGATTCGGTTTCGATACCATAAAATAGTATTGCGATACTCTATACCACGCAAAAAAAAATATATATATAAAAAACCCCATAAAGCTGCGTGCATTCCACATTTTTTGGAACGTCTGGCCCATAATAGAACAGTCCGATCCTATTTTTTGGGGGGACAAGGTGACAAAAAACAGCGTTCACTGCATAGGAGATTTTTTAAATATATGAGGGGTTAAACTGCCGCTAATCGCAGCTCCCCGCCAGCACCCGCCTCCAGGATTTGTATTAAACAGGACCTTTCATCTGGCAAAAGATTCTGAAGTATCATGATATGTACAGTGGCACCCAGAGATCTCACTGCACTTACTATTATCCCTGGGCACTGCTCCGTTCTCCCGCTATGTCCTCTGGTATCTTCGGGGACTTTGTTATACTGGGCGGAGACTGCCATTGTTCTCCTGGCCAATCGCAGCACGGACCTCACAGCCTGGGAGAAAAAAAAAACTCCCTGGCTTCGAGCTCTGCGCTGCGATTGGCCAGCGCTACAGCCTGGGAGAAGAAGACGCCCAGGAGAACAAGGGCAGTCTCCCTCAGTATATAAAAAAGTCCCCGAAGATACCGACGGACATAGCGGGAGAACAGAGCAGCGCCCAGGAATAATAGTAAGTGCAGTGAGATCTCTGGGCGCTGCTGTACATGAATTCTTTGCCAGATGTAAGATCCTACATTTACTTTCATTGGTGGCGCAGTGCACCCGCCCTCTCTCCTCATTGATGGCAGCAGCAGCACAGGGGGAGGGAGAGTGCTTTCAGTATCATTCATGTTGCTTTAAATGTGTGTTGGATATTTAGCTGGAATAGACCAATACAGGACCACCAGCGGGACATCTACTATTCACATGTTGGTATTATTATTCATGTTATGTTGATGTTTCTAATAGATTACAGGTTTTATATTAATTGACCATTTACATTAATAGAATACTCATTTCCATACAGCGCCGAATAGCTGAGTGCCCCCTAAAACATTTTTACTATATATTCCTCTCTTTACCAACATTGGGTGTGTCGTGGGGAGTGCACCGAACCATTATTTCTCAGATCGGTAGAGCCACTGTATACTATAGTTTCCAAAATTCTGATCCCTGGTCTAGTCAATACAGAGCTGACCTACACTTTGTGAATGGTACAGTGACAAGCCCATTCACCCAAATGCCAAATATCCCCAACTTTTTGTGAGTAGTGTATATATGCTATATTAAAATACCCAATTAAAATGCCCAAACGTGAGTTTATAAACTATCTTCTAATACATTATCAATAATACATAGATCCTACATCATTAGAATACATTGCAACTGCTGGTTTCATTCAGTCCAGTAGGTTCTACTGTTTCCTACATTGTTATACATAACCTCTTTATGTAACAATCTCTTATTCTCACCTTTATTCCTTCCTACCTCGACCTGCTCTAAAACTTGCCATTTCAGTTCACTGACCTGATGAATTAATGCAGAAAAGTGCAGTGCTACATCTGTTTTTATAGACTCTTTCTTCTCTATTTCTTTTTCACTTCCCACCCGCTTCTTTTTCTCCGCCTCACTACCTTTCTGCAGTTTTTTTTTTACATTCCGACATTAGATCAGCGTTCATTTAATCGTGTCTTTATCTGTCTAACAGTCTGTCGCACATACATTTCTTCACATGGACATTTCAATAAATAACATTACTTGTGTCGCATGTGTAGTATAGGAGGTAAAACCTGACAAAATTAAAATGAAAAACAGAAAATTAAAATGCAAATCCTGATTTGACATTTCATTTTCAACCCATGTGTGCAAAATGAGTGCAGAAGCATTGTAACAGTATTTTAAAACCCTTCACAGGGTGATGGGCATAATCTCCCTTAAAGGGTAACTGTCGTGTTTTCATTAAAAAAAATCTGTTTTAGCATATGTTACTGCTGCAGCAGCATTATGCATAAAGCAATCTTTAGTTTCTTCACATACCACCGTTTTCCTTGAGTTTTTCCCTTAGTTACAGCTGTTTAAACATTTACAATATGAGGACCTTCTCAAGATGGCTCCTCTGCTACTTTCCCTCACTTCCGATACACACTTGCTGTAGTCAGCAGCTCCCTGCCAGCCAATCATATTGGATTACTGAGAGACACGCCTCCTCACTCTGAAGCCTAATGCAGGCATGCATTGTGAAGGACCGCCCCTCTGTCTTCTGTTTATACTAAAGGGAAGACAGACAAGCCGTTGCAACATTCTTTTAAGGGAGCAGTGGAATGGGACAGGGGACATTAATGAAAGCTGTTATTATAAAGGTAATTACAGATCTTTTGACGATCATTGACAGACTAACTCAGGTATACATGCCTAGCTCTAATAAACTAGCAAATAAATAAAAAAAATATGACACAGTTACCCTGTAATAGCAATAGCACACCAGTTTTAACAATGTAAACATGCAACAGTGCCCTTCCATTGTGTCACCCAAAAAGTATTTTTACTTACTTTCTTCGACCTAATGTCATTTGTGATCAAGATATTGATAATATATTTACCCTTACCAGAAGCAAAAGGTTGTTCTCGAAACAGGGTTTTAAACTTATGGTCCCACTTAAAGGGAATCCGTCATCTATTTTGACCATATAAAACCGTTAACCTAGCAATGTGCAATAAAGTAAATTCATTCCTGCATGGGTCTTCTTTCTTTTATTCCACTTTTCATTCAGATGAAAAAGCGATTTTTCTGATATGCAAATTAAGTCTCAAGGTGCCCAGAGGGGCGTTATTACTCTGCTCTAGTGCCCTTTCTTCCAAGCCCAGCACGCCTCCTAAGAAATAAATGTACTCCCACATACTTGCCGAACGGCGCCGCCACCTCCCCACTACGTCATTTAATTTATTCACTGCACCGTCCTGGCTTCCTCCTCTCTTTGTCTACGGCTCCGCCCCCTCCACTACGTCATTTAATGTATTCACTGCACCTTCCTTGCTTCCTCCTCTCTTGGCCTCCGAAATCCCGCGCAGGCGCGGTATCGCTCAGTGCCTGCGCCTGTAAGATACTCCTGCTCCTGAGGGAAACAGCGCTCAGATTACGTCACTGGGCTCGGCGCATGCCCAGTGACACTATTGAGGATGTTGCCCTGTGGAGCAGGAGTATAGTACTGGCGCAGGCACTCAGCGATACTGCGCCTGCGTGGGATTTCGGAGGCCAAGAGAGGAGGAAGCAAGGAAGGTGCAGTGAATACATTAAATGACGTAGTGGAGGGGGCGGAGCTGTAGACAAAGAGAGGAGGAAGCAACGACGGTGCAGTGAATAAATTAAATTACGTAGTGGGGAGGTGGTGGCGCCGTTCGGCAAGTATGTGGGAGTACATTTATTTCTTAGGAGGCGTGCTGGGCTTGGAAGAAAGGCGGGATGGGCACTGCAGAGGGGCGTTACTGGACGCTAGATCAGAATAATAACGCCCCTCTGGGCACCTTGAGACTTAATTTGCATATCAGAAATATTGGTTTTTCATCTGAATGAAAAGTGGAATAAAAGAAAGAGGACACATGCAGGAATGAAGGTACTTTATTGCACATTGCTATGTTAACAGTTTTATATGGTCAAAATAGGTGACATATTCCCTTTAAGGATGTCACAAAAAAATATGATTTATTTATTTTTAACTAGTAACACATGTCTATTGTAGGCAGAAATCTACACCATATGATTTTTCTTACTTTGTCTTATTTTTTTTCTCTCTCAATGACACTGTTCATATTCTTCCCATCTCCTGTCCAACTTTCTCAACATCAATTCTTGAATATCCTCTCTGTGTGAACTTCTCTATAATCCTACTCCTGTTTTTGATATACTCCTCACCAACTGACATGCTGCTTGGGGGACACGTCACAGCTGCAGCCAGTCATTGGCTCATCACATGACCTCATCTGTGCTGGAAGTTTACACAAAGGGGGTAGATATATAGGGGGATAGATAATATAGCCTTTGTTGAAATTCTGTTGAAATTTTCTTTATTTCAAAGGTGTGCCCCCTTGTTTGCCATGTCTTCTATGCTGTTCATACCGAGGTCCTGTCTGTAAAGAGGCTGCTGAAGGAGGGTAAGGTGACCCGGTAAATCATCTCTATGTGATGTCTTCTCCATTCATATACACTGTTGGGAGTCTAGTGCAGGTGCAATGTGTCTGAATGGAGGAGGCTGAGTGATGTGTCTGAGCACTTGACTCTCCACTAGCAGCCACCTTATGGACAGAACCTCTATGTGGACAGCACAGAAGATTTGTCTAATAAGGGGAACATGGCTTATGTTACATACACATAGGTCAACAGTAGCCAGAAAGTGACCAACCCTTTTAAATCCAAACAGGAGGATAAAGGAATCCTTTTCCTATGGAAAATAATTATCCCCTGAAGCGGATATTGAATTCTACAAAGAATAATTACAGTTTAGGCCTCATGCACACGACCGTTTAGTTTCTTGCGGTCCCCAAATTGCGGATCCGCAAAACACAGAAGCCGCCTGTGTGCCTTCCGCAATTTGCGGAACTGAACAGGCGGCCCATTGTAGAAATGCCCATTCTTGTCCGCAAAACGGACAAGAATAGGACATGTTCTATTTTTTGGGCGGGGCTACGGAACGGAGCAACTGAATGGGTCCGCACCCAAGCCACAAAAACTGCGGCTCGGATGTGGACCAGAACAACGGTCGTGTGCATGAGGCCTTATTAATAGTACAGTAAACGGATTTGCTGTCGTTTTTCGATACCTTCCATATTTTTTCTATATAAACTTTCGTCCAATAGCAAATTTTGAATGGGCCCAATCCCCCATGACCACCTTGAGCAGCGAGTTCTAAATGTGAAAAGCCTATGATTATTTTGGTCTACCCAATGCATAAGGATAATGCAGAAAAAGTCACTTTGTACACTTTTCATATGGAAAAAAATATATATACACAATGCACATGCAGGTATAATCAATCCTCCAGATGGCGACTGAAATTACGTCATCACACCCGCCTTTGCCAGGATGTAGTGCAGTGACGTGTGTGCATCTTGCCATCTGTGTCCCACCATCCTAGGCCCTTGGACCACAAGAGGTTAGGGTCTGCATCGTGAACAGCCGGCGAACAGGACAAAAGTTAAGTATTGTTTTTTTTTGCTTATTTTTTTTCTTTCACTTGGGGACATAAATACTGAAGGGCATTACTGAGCGACATTACTAGATGGCAATGTGGGGGATATTACTGAAGAGAGAAGGAGAGCACTGTGAGGCTCACTACTAGTGGTGCACTGTGGCAGAAACTACTATCAGACGGGCACTGTGGGGGACATTAATACTGGAGGGGCACTATGGGGGACATTGCTATTGGGGGGGCGGGGCACTAAGGGGGACCCAACTACTGGAGAAGCACTGTGGGGAACATTACTAATGAAGAAGTACTGTGGGAATATTACTACTGGAGGGGCACTGTAAGGGATATTACTACTGGGGGGGGACATAACTGGCAGCATTATTGGGGGCACACTAGGGAAATTTTTTAACTGGGGACAGTATAAGGAGCATTACTGATGGCACTGGGGACTTTTAATACTTAGGCACTATAGGTGGAATTACAGAGACATTTTTTAATACAAAGGCACTATATGGGGCATTACTGGAGGCACTGGGGGCATTTTAATACTGAGGCTCTATAGCAGTATTTTTTGTACAGGGGCATTATTACTGGGGGCAAATAGGGGATATTAATGCTGGAGGCACTGTATGGGCATTTCTATTACAAAGGCATATTAGGAGACATTATTTTGGGGGGACACTATACAGGTATTACTGGGAGCACAATGTAGGGTTTTATTATTACTTCTTGGGCATTTAAGCGGACATTATTATTACTGGGGAACACTCTAGGGGCATAATAATTACGGAGGCACTAAAGGAACACTTATAATTATTATTACTGGCGGCATTTGCAGACATAATTTCTACTGGGCTCAGTATCTTATCAGCAGTATAGTATTTGGGGGATTTGGAGAGTACAGTGGGCACAGTATTGGGAGTGGCAGCAGAATGTCATTGTCAGGACACCAGGCTGGGGAGTTTGATGGAAAAATTTGGAAATCTAACATGTCTGTGTAACAAACTCTACAGAGACGAGACACAGATGAAAGAATTTGTCATAGCGGTTTGGGTCAAACAGAGGAGATGAGGAAAGAGAACATCTACATCACAGTAGATGTCACTGGATGTAAGAGGTGCTGTAGTCTCCTATATGTTTCGCAGAGCTGACTCACTCCTACTTTTTTTTTTAATTATAATTGTATGTATTTTAAATTTGCCGACTAAAAATGAAATTTCGCTCCTAAATTTTTCAGTTTAGGAGCCAATATATCCTTTTTTATTTTTAGTCTGGAGTATTGATAATGCATACTAGATGTCCCAACAAATGGATAATACAGTGATGTCACAACAAAGGAATGATGCAAAAAAAGAATGGCACAGATTATGGCAAAGGAATAATGCAATCAGCAGGGGTAACCATGTGGTAGCCACTTTAATACTCATCACTAAAGGCACTTCTAGGTGAGTACAAGTGGGCCCCCTTAGCAACTGCTATGCCTGCTATCCTGGTAGTTTCTCCCACGATATCTAATAGTCTGCTTACCACTTGCTCAGAATCCAATAACTCTGTTTTGACTCTTGCTGCCGGCATTCCGTCCAGCTCAGATTCCAATGGTTCGGTTTTTACTCTTGCTGCCGGCATCCCGTCCAGCATTAACATTCTGCTTTCAAAGACGTCTGTTCTACAAAAGAATAAAGACTAGTGTGAACCAATGTGCTTTTTGTGTGTTAAATATTTTATATTTCATGTGAAATTCTATTAAACATTTTAGGACAACAGATTTTTAATACCTTACAGGTAGAAAAATAATTTGAAGTAACTGCAATATAAGATGCTTGTAAAACAGAGAATAAGGCTCTATTCACACCACATTTATGAGCTACACCTGAATGACACCATAGGGCACACATACTATTGAGAATGTGCCAGTTTTTGACACAGTTTGCACCACAAAACTGGCATACATGCTTTGTACTGAATGTACCATTTGTTTTGGACACTTTTGCTAACTTTTTTTTATGCCACATCTGACAAGGGGCATGGCTTACTGGGAAGGGATGTGGCTTCTCAGAAAAGGTCATGGCCTAAATGCGCTGGCAAGTTTTTGGCGTATTTTTGTAAAACTAATCTAACTTATTGGTGGTGTAAATGTAGACTAAACAGTCTAAACATGTGACAAATGTATCATCTAGCATCAGCCACTTAATTGCAGATCTGGTGTAGTTTAAAGTATAACTGTCGTATTATTATTTTTTTTTTTGTGGAGTACTGGATTGTGGTGATTAATATCACCTTGGTGGCCCTATTTCAACTTTTCACTGTGTATTCAATTACCTCTTAATTCCATAGTTTTGTTCCCTGTACTGCCTACTTTTACCTGTGCTTAAAATAGGGTTGCTAGGCATAGTCCGTCTATGTGTTGAAGGACAGAGGACGCAGAAGCAGGCTGCGTGCAAGGTCAGATTACTGACAGCCAGGGACTGTAAGTAAATGATTAGAGCCAGGTCCTCCCCAGCGGCTGATAACAGTGCCTGGGCTGTGTGCACTTCTCCCTGTCCCTGCGCTTGGCAGACGCTCCCTCACTCAGCAGAGCTGGACAATGCAGAGTCGAAGCAGCGCAGAGCAGGGAAGGGAGATCTGCCGTCTGCTCAGTGTATAAATGAAAGTAACATGTGGTAAAAGGACCCCTTTGTGCTGCAGGAGATTAACCCTTTAGGGGGGAGGGCTTTGGTTACTGACACTTTTGGGGGGCTATTGTTACTGGCTAGTGAGGGCAGGCGGGATTAGCCTCAGGGTGAGGGCAGTGGCGGCCATCTTAACTGAATAGTGAAATTGCAGTTTTATGCAGACTGGTTGCTAAGGGCTGAATCTTATTAAATATGGGGTAAGTCAGTCTAATAGTAACTGAGTAACTGATTCTTGAATATCATGTTATTAGTAACTACATATATGAAAATTGAAATTAGGGTCTAAGTGTGACAGTTATCCTTTAAGGGCCCGTTTACACAGAGTTTTGCTGATTTTTGGAGCTGGATGTTCAAAATTCATGTGAACATACCGTAAGACCATCTCTAAGTTTTAACTTTTAGACAGTATTAGTAGGTCTGCCCCATAGCATGTTTACTTTGCAAAAAGAAAAAAACACTCCAAACTTATCTTATAAAGTATCCCTTGATAAATATAGGTATACATACATACATACATACACAAAATTCATTAAAGGGTTTGTTTCACTTTAGCAGATGACATTTATCATGTAGACACAGTTAAAAGAAAGCACTTACTAATGTATTGTGATTGTCCATATTGCCTCCTTTGCTGGTTTAATTCATTTTTCCATCACATTATACACTGCAAAGGAGGCAATATGGACAGTGCCTTGTAGTACGGTAACTTTCTCTACATGATAAATGCCATTTTCTGAAGTGAGACAAACCCTTTAAAATACACATTCTCTTGCGGTAAGCAGATCAAAAGGCACCATAAATTGATGCCTCCTGCACTATGGCACTATGCTGGGGGTTGTCAAAATATAACTTCATCAGAGAAGCAAAATGTTGAAAAACCCAGTACAATACACAATCATAGGAATAGATGACAATTGTTAATACGTTACGCAAGTAGTTAAAAAAAACAGACATGTCAGGAGAGGTTAGGTTCTGCAAAGGGTTAGGTGGCACTCCAACTTAAACTTCGAAGCTAGCAGGAGAAGGTTCCCAGGCCAAACGTAATAAATAAAAGATACTCCTGTATTCCATTTGATTGCTTTAAAGTGCTGTATTAATTTATTAGGCGAGTATCCAGTAAATAACTGAACGTTTCCTTCTTCAGAGTACTACAATATATACATAAGGAGTAGTGTTGATCGAGCACCAAAGTGCTTGCGTGCTCGAGTAGAACACTTTGCGATGTTCGGGTGTTCTTCCAAACACAACGAAAGTCAATGGGAGAACCCTAAGCACCCCCTGCTCTGAAGAGGGGAGGGTGTTGGGACTCTAGTTCGGCTTAGGAGTCCCTGCTCTGACTCCATATATAGCTATGTCCATATATGGAGTCAGTGCTTGGGGACACCCCAGTGTATTTAAAGCTAATTTAGCCTTTATTTCAGAAAAGTTTCTGCCGGGATTCGAACTCACGACCTTCTGTATGAGAGGCAAGGCACTTAACCACTCAGCTAAAATAGCTGCATAGTTACTACTAAAAAATAATAAGAGCCTTCCACTGTACTGTACTGTACTTCTACTAAGACCTATAGAATAGATGTCCTTTTTTTTTTTTTTGTCTGGCTATGTAGTGGATAAAGTTCTGGGCTGTGACGCAGAAGCTGCAAGTTCAAATCCTAGTAACATAGTACATAAGGCCGAAAAAAGACATTTGTCCATCCAGTTCGGCCTGTCATCCTGCAAGTTGATCCAGAGGAAGGCAAAAAAAAACTGAGGTAGAAGCCAATTTTCCTTACTTTAGGGGATTAAAAATTCCTTCCCGACTCCAATCAGGCAATCAGAATAAATCCCTGGATCAACAATCTCTCTCTAGTAGCTATAGCCTGTCAAACTTTTTCAGAAATAGAGGTTAAATTAGATTTATATACTTTATATTTTCTTTTATATATAGTCATACTTCTGATATATATGAATGCATAATACAGCACAGCAGTATTATGTGATAACGGGTGATGAAGCGATCCAGACTTCCAATGACAATCCCAGAAAATCCACGACTCTTCCTTAAGTAAAAGCGTGTAGTTTCGGTTTAACCTGCTTGAAAAAGGTTCGAACCGAAACGTTGCTATTGGTGAATAAACGACACGCTTTTACTTAAGGAAGTGCCGTGGATTTTCAGGGATTATATATAATTTTTTAATTTTTTTTTGTAATTACACATTTATTTTGTACGTCATACATTATTTACAATTACAAAAAAATATATAAAATATATAAATCTAATTTAACCTCTATTACTGAAAAAGTTTGTGACGGGATTTGAAATCACAGCTTCTGCATCATAGCCCAGTACTTTAACCACTACACTATATAGCTGCATAGCCAGTCACAAAAAATAAAATATGAGACTTATACTGTATAGGTCTCAGTAGAAGTACAGTAGAAGGATTTTTTTTTTTTGTTTTTTTGTTTTTTAGTGGCTGGCTATGCAGCCATTATAGCCGAGTGGTTAAGTACCTTGCCTTTAATGTAAAAGGTTGTGAGTTCGAATACCGGCAGAAACTTTTCTGAAATACAGGCTAAATTAGATTTAAATACACTGGGGTGTCCCCAAGCACTGACTCCATATATGGACATAGCTTTATATGGAGTCAGGGCAGGGACTCCTAAACTGCAGACTCACACTGAGTGATTCCCTCACTGTACAGCGATCTTCTGCATAAAAAATAGAGGCTAAATTAGATTTAAAATACACTGACTCGAGCATCGCGCTCACGTGGTGTTCGGCCGAGCATGCTCGCTCAACACTAATAAGGAGCAATCAACCCGACAGGTATTTCTTCATGTATCCCTGTATTTTGTAGCTTTTTCTTCCTTTTCTACTCTCTGGTCTTCTTTTCATTTCTGTCTCTCCCCTTCTTCTCACTTCTATTTCTCCTCTTTCTTCGCTGATCGCCCCCTTATCCCTCTGTTGTTTTTTTATAACTATTTTTCTCTTCATTCTGTATTCCCCCACCCAGTAAAACTTGCCCCAGCCTTGTTCTCTGTTATATTCATGTTGCCACATTCTATATTGTGCTGACAACATAACTCCCAGCACCTTGCTTAGATATTACATTGAACAGCGATGTACGGACCTCACGCACTAGCTGCGGCAACCATTTTGTTCACCCTAAGCTTTCCCGGTGGATAGGCCCGAGCTCTCCCTGCCTCTGTGGCCGCCCCTATTCCTCACTCGTTCCAGCACATGGCAATATCTAAATGCCAGATACCCTGCTACCACCAGTGCCATACCTATAGAGCTGTTGCCCATAACTATTAAGCATTGCATTCTATTAGGGCCCATGTGCCCCACTCTACGCTGTTCTTCCCCTCCATCCAGGTAATCTTGACGTAGGGGGGCACTTAATATAGTGGATCTGGTGATCTCTATAATGGGGACTCCCCTTGGCTTGGTTTTTCTTCCCTTGAGGGATATCTGGCTTTCACTTTGTTAAAGACCCATAACTGGGGCACCACGGTTATTTTGCATATTACTGTTTCCCAGGGAGCTTTGCACTTTGGATTGCAGTGTTGAGACTCTTAAATGAGGCTCTACAGCGGTTTTTGTAGTTGGTCTCTCTAACATCAGCTATCGTTTTGTTTGAGTAGTCTCTTATTTATGTCAGGAGAGGGGAAAGGTCCTCTTTAACCGTTTCGCTCTCACATGTCTGGTGTTGGGAGGGTATGTAAGCATTGTGCCCGCTAGCATGTGCAGCTGTAGCTGGCACCATAGCTGGTGGGTCTCTGCCGTTTTAAACAGGAGAAGCGTGTAGCTAATGCCTGTGACCCGCAATGCCGATCACAGGCATTTTAGCCTTTAGGTGCTGTGGTCAAGCATGACCACAGCATCTAAATAGTGTGCTGATCAGGGAAGGGTACTTTCACACTAGTGTTAAAGTTTTCCGGTATTGAGTTCAGTCATAGGGTCTCAATACCGGAAAAAAAATTGTTCAGTTTTGTCCTAATGCATGGAAAGCAATCCCTTCAGTATGCATCAGGATGTCTTCCGTTCCGTCCCTTTTACGGTATTTTGCCGGAGAAAATACCACAGTTCCGAATCCGGCATTCATTTCTATTGAAATGTATTAATGCCGGATCCAGTACAAAGTGTTCAGAAACTTGCCGCATTGACGGATCCAGTTTTCCGGTCTGCACATGTGCAGACCTTTAAAAATGTGAAAAGAAGTAATAACCGGATCAGTTTTTCAAGATGGCACCGGAGAGACGGATCTGATATTTCAATAGATATGTCAGATGAATCCGCATCCAGAAACAAATGATCTCAGTTTGCTCGCGGATTTCAGGATTCGGCAGGTAGTTCCGGCAACAGAACTGCCTGTCGGAATCCAACAACGCTAGTGTGAAAGTAGCCAAAGTCAGTCAATAATTCTAATACGCTGGGTCTCTCTGAAGAGACCTAGCATATTACAGCTGCAGCCTGCCACCTGCTGGCCAAAATAGGATAACAGCAATTGGAGCTTATACTGTAGAACTATGGAAATACAGTATAAGCCATAAAAATACAAATTAGTGGATACTATAGCCTCCTAGAGGGGCTACAAAAAAGAAAAAAAATTAATAAATGTAAATCACCCCCTTATCCCTAGGATAAAATAAAGACATAAAACAATAAAAATTATAAACATCATAAGCATTACCGCATCCGAAAATGCCCGTACTAATAAAATATCAAAATATTTATCCCGTATGGCGAATGGTGTAATAAAAAAAAAAATCAAATTTGCCCATTTGCCATTTTTTCATCATTTCTCTTACCCTTAAAAACTAAATAAAATGTGATCAAAAAGTCACACACTCCCAAATGGTATCAATAAAAACTACACAGATTGTACAGAAAAAATTGATCCCCACACAACTCAGTAGACATAACTACAAAAAAGTTATGGGGGTCAGAATATGGCAATGTAAAAAAAAGTTTTCAAAGTTTTTTTTTATCTTTTCAGTATTAAAACACCAAAAAGCCTACACATGTGATATTGTTGTAATTGTACTGACCCAGAGAAAAATCCGTAGGGACAAAACCCATAAAACTGTGGCAGAATTGCCTGTTTCCAATTCCACCCCAATTGGAATTTTTTTCCTGCTTCCCACCACATTGTATGCCATATTTAATGGTGGCATTTTGTCCCACAAAAAGCAAGCTCTCACATGTGCACGGAAAAATAAAAAAGTTATGTCTCTGGGAAGACATCTTGGTATCCAAATGGTTAAGGACATCTTTCCAGCTATTTTAGGATTAACAGAAGCATGCATCAGAGATGCATTTCAAATACCTGCCAAGGGACTATGGAAACTTCCACAGTAAGTCAGCACTGCAACTCTAACTCCATGGGGAGTTTTCCATTATGCATATTAAAGTATGCTTTACAATGTTTACTTGAGGATCTCTGACTAGATCGTGTTACATCAATACCAGAGTTAAAATAGGATTCTCTAAATGTCTGTTTAACTTGCTAAAATGAATCATAACTACAACTTCATCCAAGTACAAAAGGAACATCAACTTTTACCATTCTGAACATAACCATGCTGCATTGTTTCTGCTCTGTTATAGTGCAATGCACTCTCAGTCCTGTGCCAAATCTTTCTATGTCACTCAATCAATATCTGTATATGTATAAGTGACATAAAGGTTAATATGATTTCTTCTACATTTTTCTTTTAATATTAATTTAAAACAAATAACATACAAATGAAACAGAGGGGCAGATGTTCTAAAACAATTTTTAGACTGTAAAATAGACAGTCTAAAAATGCTATACGAATCCGGCGTCTGACACTGGATGATAACCCTAGCATACCTTTAGACTGGCTAGTCTAAGCTTATACCATTTATCAGCTGCCTTACTTTGCACCAGAATTTGCACCAAATTTTGGCTCTTTGGCTGGCATTTTTGGAGCAAACTACATCACACTCTGTTTCAAGCAGACTGCACCCCTTTCCCGATTGGCCACTCTCCATTGTCAGACAAAGTGCAAAGCATGTACCCAAGTTTTTTGAAGGGGGGGGGGGGGGGGTTGTGTAAAATATGCTAGAGTTCTGGCAGATTTTGATTAGTAAGTTAATTTAAAATGTCCCTATTCTAGTATACAATTACAAAAGATATTACATATCCTCCTGGCTTAACTATATCTTACTATGGAGTACTCTGCCCCTCATCAGTGCAGAGCAGAATCACCCCAAAACAGTTGTCCGCAGATGACATGCTGGTACTCTTTGCCCTGCACTGATGAGGGGCAATCACCCCGGAACAGGTGTCTGCAGATGAGGTGACGGCTTAATTGTTATCCAAGTTATATGTCAAGGTCTGCTTAAAAGGTCGAATATTGACTTATAGGATAGCTACCTTACATCTGGTGGCTAGAGGTGGCGCTTGCTAAGAGCTCATTTGCATACTCTCTTCTGGAGATCAGCAACCTTCGGCACTCCAGCTGTTATGAAACAACTCCCAGCATGCACACTTACTTGGCAGTTCTTCTGCTGACCCTTCCCAGATACTAAGTTATATAACCCTAATAACCTACATGGTTTTCAGAGCAGTTCTCTTGCATCACATATGCCATTCTGGAAGAAGTATTGCATAAATACTCAGGAGAAGACTCTTAAAGGTGTTTTCCGAGATATTTTTATTGATGACTTCTCCTCAGGATAGCTCATCAATATCAGATCAGCGAGGGTCCAACACACGGGACCTCTGATCAGCTGGTTAATGAGAAGGCTACGCACCGTGCCAGCTCAGCCTTCCTTCATTGTTTACCTGCTCACCGTCAACATTGTAACGGCGAGCAGGTGTAATTACAAGAAGCCTACCCATTCACTTCAGTGGGATGGCTCATTCTTCTACACTTGAATAGGAAGGAGCCATCCTATAGAAGTGAGTGGGATGGCTTCTTGTAATTATACCTGCTCACAGCTGCAATGTCAATGGCAAGCAGGGAGGGGGGGTTATCAATAAAAAGTCTCTTGGGAAAACTCCTTTAGGAGGTAAATAAAAAACAAAAACAAAACAAAAAACTATACTAAAACTGAAGTGAGACTACTATGAACATATAATGACATGAGACTTCCCATTTCTTATATATATATATATATATATATATATATATATATGTAAAAATACGTTTCTCTCTGTCTGCCCTTTATGCGCGACCAAACGACTGGACCGATCTTCACCAAATTTGGCACTCAGGTACATATCCCAAGTGCCATACATACGGTCACAAACACACAGTTTTACTCCAGATTTCCATAACAACCCAGCAATTTTTCTTCACTGCTGTAGGTCAGCTTTAGGCTAGGGCTACACGACGACAATGAATCGCACGACACTTAAGGCACAACTACACTGCTATATGTGTTGCGCAACAATTTTTATAATGATAGTCTATGGTGTTGCACTGTGACATGCTGTGACGTGACAGTCGAAGAAAAATCCATCTTGGATGGATTTTTTGCGACTGTCGTGTCGCAGTCGCAGCATGTTGCAGTGTCATGTCATTATAAACGGTCACTGTCAAAGGGACGGGTGCTGTGAAGGTCTCTGTTAAGGGGGCAGGGAACAGTGGAGGTCACAGATAAGAGGACAGTCCCCTATGGAAGTCAGTGTTAAGGGGGCGAGGTGCTGTATAGGTCACTTAAGGCGGCAGGCCCCTGAGGAGGTCACTGTCAAGGGAGTGGGGTGCTGTGAAATTCACTGTTAAAAGGGGCGGGCTGCTGTGAAGGTCAAAGTTAAGAGGGTGGGCTGCTGTGGAGGTCCCATTTTAAGGTCGCGGGGCACTGTTGAGTTCACTGTTAAGGGGGCGGGTGCTGTAAAGGTCACTGTTATGGGGGATACTGTCGATATCTTTTAACACACAAACATTAAATAAAATATTATGAAATATCCCCGTGCGAAGCTGGGTCCTTCTGCTACTAGGTTTATAAAGGTAATATAAGCGATAGGCAAGAGCAAAATGACACTAAGAGGCCCAGTCTTACAGCCCAAATGCACTTAGGCCTCTTTCACACGGGCGTCATATTTTTGGCCCGGATAAGAGGCGGGTGCGTTGCGGGAAAATGCACAATTTTTCTGAGCGAGTGCAAAAACATTGTAATGCATTTTGCACGCGCGTGAGAAAAGTCGGCCTGTTTGGTACCCAAACCTGAACTTCTTCACAGAAGTTCGGGTTTGGGATCGGGGTTGTGTAGATTGTATTATTTTCCCTTATAACATGGTTATAAGCGAAAATAATAGCATTCTGAATACAGAATGCATAGTACAATAGTACTGGAGGGGTTAAAAAAATAAATACAATAATTTAACTCACCTTAATCCACTTGCTCGCGCAGCCCGGCATCTCTTCTGTCTTCTTCTTTGCTGATTGCAGGAAAAGGACCTGTGGTGACATCACTCCGGTCATCACACGGTCCATCACATGATCTTTTACCAAGGTGATGGATCATGTGATGACCGGAGTGACGTCACCACAGGTCCTTTTCCTGCAATCAGCAAAGAAGAAGACAGAAGCGATGCCGGCTGCGCGAGCAAGTGTATTAAGGCGAGTTTAATTATTTTTTTAACCCCTCCAGCACTATTGTACTATACATTCTGTATTCAGAATGCTATTATTTTCCCTTATAACCATGTTATAAGGGAAAATAATAAAATGATCGGGTCCCCATCCCGATAGTCTCCTAGCAATAGTGCGTGAAAATCGCACCGCATCCGCACTTGCTTGCGGATGCTTGTGATTTTCACACAGCCCCATTCACTTCTATGGGGCCTGTGTTGCGTGGAAATTGCACAATATAGAACATGCTGCGATTTACACGCAACACAGAAGTAATGTGTGAAAATCAACGCTCATGTGCACAGCACCATAAAAATGAATGGGTCCGGATTCAGTGCGGGTGCAATGCGTTCACCTCACGCATTGCACCCGCGCAGAATACTCGCCCGTGTGAAAGGGGCCTTAGAGGCCAATAATGCAAACCCATATTGACTTTGTGCCATCACAAAGTGGTCATTAGCTGTCCCTGCCACCATACAATAGCAGCAGGGACAGCTAATGATAAAGAAAAAAAAAAGTGACGCGGTTAAGATGATGGTGGAATATATTTCAGAAACTTAACCTCTTAAGGACATAGGGGACACAGGGCGTACATGTACGCCCTGTGCATTTTCGATCACCGCCGCACGGCGGGCGGTGATCGGAACACCGTGCCTGCTCAAATCATTGAGCAGGCACTTGGAGCAAATGCGCCGGGGGGTCCGGTGACCCCCCCATGTATGCGATCGCAGAAAACCGCAGGTCAATTCAGACCTGCGGTTTTCTGCGTTTCCGGGTTATTCGGGTCTCTGAAGTCCCGATAACCCGGAACAGGATGGTGATGGTGGTGTGATTTCACTCCACCAATCACCATCCAGCGATCCTGAGTGGTGATGGTGACATCACCACTCAGGATCGCTTTCTGATTGGTCTGTGGGCGGTCCGGCGGCAGATTCAAAAGAGGCAGGCGCTCCTCTCCTCCTCCTTTTGTGTTCCGGAGCCGGAGGAGAGAGGAGCTGCCTGCACGTGTCTGCTGCACCCGATCTGTGCCCCCCAGGACCCGATCTGTGCCCCCCAGGACCCCATCAGGTACATAGGGACAGCTAGGGAAAGTTTGGTTTAGGCAGGGAAAAAAAAAGGGAAAGTTAGTTTTTGAACTTTGATTGCATCACCCTAGTTAGGGTGTCTGGGGTCCACAGCACAGCTGTGTGACCCTAGACCCCCCAGGGGTGCTGCCACTTGCCCCCCCCCCCCCTGCCCCCCCCCCCCCCCCACACCTTTTTTGGGGTGCATTTTTTTTTTTTCGTGTACGCTGACTGTGGCCGGCACTTAGTGTCCGGCCACTGTTAGCGCATCGCACACCCCACCGCTGATCAACTTCGGACGGTTGATCAGCGGTTTTGAATTTTTTTCCCCACATTTTTTGCCCTTTTTTTAGTTAGTTTATTTTATTTTTTTTCTGTTAGTTTTAGGGTGAGTTCGTGAACACCCGTGCCCCCACACACACGCACACAAAATAAAGAGTTACACACACGCACATATACACGCAGACACACACTCCCCTATGGCCCGCCGGACGTTCTCGGCCGAGGAGGCATACGCCCAGATTGCCTCTGACTCCGAGAGTCCCAGTGAGGATGAGGATGACCCCACATTCCTGTTGTCATCCGCATCCTCCTCATCATCTAGCGATGATGATGAGCCCCCAAGGCGGCGGAGACGCCGCCAGGCGGAGCAAGGGGACCGCCATGTTAGGGACCCTGTGGCCCACACTAGTACGAGCAGCTCTGGGGCTCGTACTGGTTTCCCGGCCCACCAGTTAAATCCACCGGAGCCCCCTGCCGGTGAACTTGTCTGGTGTAGCCCAGAGCGATACGAGCCTGTGATTCCTGATTTTGTAGGCCAATCAGGAATCCAGATTTCCACAGTGGGCTACACTGAATATGACTTTTTTTGTCATTTTTTCAGTGACCCACTGGTAAATCTGATGGTGGAGCAGACGAATCTGTACGCCCAACAGTTCGTCGCTCAACACCCGGGCTCCTTTTTGGCCAGGCCCGGTGGCTGGACGCCGGTCAGTGCAGCCGAAATGAGGACATTTTGGGGCCTCGTGCTGCATATGGGCCTGGTCAAAAAACCCAGTGTCAGGCTGTACTGGAGTGGGGACGTCCTATACCAGGCCCCACTTTACAGTACAGCCATGACACGCTCCCGGTTTGAGGCCATCCGGAAATGTCTGCATTATTCCGATAATGCAGCATGTCCCCCCCGAGGTGATCCTGCCCATGACCGTCTGTACAAGATACGGCCGGTCATCGATCACTTTGGGGCCAAATTCATGGAGGCCTATGTACCTGGAAGAGAGGTCGCGGTTGATGAGTCTCTCATTGCGTTCAAGGGGAGACTCATTTTCCGCCAGTATGTGCCCTCCAAGCGGGCGAGGTATGGCGTGAAGCTATACAAAATTTGTGAGAGTACCTCAGGGTACACTTACAAATTTCGTGTATACGAGGGGCGAGATTCCCGGATTCAACCCCCAGAATGTCCCCCCACTCTGGGTGTTACCGGGAAACTTGTGTGGGACCTTATGTACCCACTGCTGGATAAGGGTTACCACCTTTACGTGGATAACTTTTATACCAGTATCCCCTTGTTCCAGTCCCTTGCCGCCAGATCCACGTCCGCTTGTGGGACCGTGCGGAAAAATCAACGCGGCCTCCCTGCCCACCCCCTCCAGGTACCTATCCCCAGGGGTGAGACCCGTGCCCTTACCACTGGAAACCTGTTGCTGGTCAGGTATAAGGACAAGAGGGATGTCCTTATGCTGTCCACAATTCATGGTAACGGCATCACCCCTGTCCCTGTGCGAGGTACCGCGGCAACGGTCCTCAAGCCCGATTGTATCGTCGCTTACAATCGGTATATGGGAGGAGTTGATCTCTCTGATCAAGTCCTCAAGCCATATAACGCCATGCGCAAAACCCGGGCATGGTACAAAAAAGTTGCGGTCTACTTGGTGCAGGTTGCCATGTACAACTCTTTTGTACTATCCCGAAGCGCTGGCAGCAGAGGGACATTCCTCCAGTTCTATGAGGCAGTCCTCAAGGCCCTGATCTTTTCGGACCGGGAAAGAGCAGGCCGGAGTACCTCGGGAACTGTAGGTGCCCGGATCGTCCCTGGCCAACACTTTCCAGGTGTGGTCCCCCATACTGGAAAGAAGGGACGAACCCAAAAAAAGTGCAGAGTGTGTCGCAGGAGGGGGATACGGAAGGACACGACTACTCAGTGCGACACTTGCCCCGATCATCCGGGCCTCTGCATTGACGGTTGCTTCAGGGAGTATCACACTTCCATGGAGTACTAAATTTATATCCCAATTTAGCACTGACATCGGATAAAAAAGAAATGGTTCTCAGACTTGAGACACCCAAAAAAACTAAAATAATTTATTAAAAGTAGACATAGGTATTGCCGCGTCGGTAATAATCTCCTCTATAAAAATGCCCCATTACCTAACACCCCAGATTAACACAGTAAAAAAAAAAAAAAAAAATAGGTGCAAAAAAATATTTTTTTTGTCACCTTACATAACAAAAAGTTTAATAGCAAGCGATCAAAAAGTCATATAGCCCCCAAAATAGTGCCAATAAAACCGTCCGCTCATCCCGCAAAAAATGAGCCCCCACATAAGATAATTGGCTAAAAGAAAATAAAAAAAATGACACTTAGACTTTAGAGATACCCAAAAAAAATGTTGTATCAAAAAAGATAATATAGTCAAAAACCTAAATAATTGTAAAAAAAAAGTAGACTTATTAGATATTGCCGCGTCCGTAAGAATCTCCTCTATAACAATATCCCATGACCTAACTACCCAGATTAACACGGTTAAAAAATAAATAAAAAAAACGGTGCCAAAACCGCTATTTTTGGCACTTTTCCATTTCAGTCCGTTTTTTCCGGTAACAAAACAAGGGTTAACAACCAAACAAAAGTTAAAATTTATTACCCTGATACTGCAGTTTACAGAAACGCCACATTTGTGGTCGTAAACTGCTGTATCCGTAAAAGGGAGGCCGCAAAAGGAAAGGACCGACATGGTTTCTGGAAGGCCGATTTTGATGGCCTTTTTTATTGACACCATATCCCTTTTGAAGCCCCCCTGATGCCCCCCTAGAGTAAAAACTCCCTAAAATTGACCCCATCTAAGAAACTACACCCCTCAAGGTATTCAAAAATGATTATACAAACTTTATTAACCCTTTAGGTGTTCCTCAACAGTTAATGGCAAATGGAGATGAAATATCAGAATTTCTATTTTTGGTAACCTTGCCTCACAAAAATGTAATATAGAGCAACCAAAAATTATATTTGCCCTAAAAATACTCCCCCAAAAAATGCCACCTTATCCCGTAGTTTCCAAAATGGGGTCACTTTTAGGGAGTTTCGACTCCAGGGGTGCATCAGGGGGGTTGAAACAGGACACGGTGTAAATAAACCGGTCCATAAAAATCAGCCCTCCAAAAACCAAACGGCGCACCTTTCACTCTACGCCCCGCTGTGTGGCCGTACAGTAGTGTACGGCCACATATTGGGTGTTTCTGTAAACGGCAGAGTCAGGGTAATAAAGATACAGTCTTGTTTGGCTGTTAACCCTTGCTTTGTTAGTAGAAAACATGGGTTAAAATGGAAAATAAGGCAAAAAAATGAAATTTTCCAATTTCATCCCCATTTGCCAATAACTCTTGTGCAACACCTAAAGGGTTAACGACGTATGTAAAACCAGTTTTGAATACCTTGAGGGGTGTAGTTTCTTAGATGGGGTCACTTTTAGGGAGTTTCTACTCCAGGGGTGCATCAGGGGGCTTCAAATGGGACATGGTGTAAATAAACCAGTCCATAAAAATCAGCCCTCCAAAAACCATACGGCGCACCTTTCACTCTACGCCCCGCTGTGTGGCCGTACAGTAGTTTGCGGCCACATATTGGGTGTTTCTGTAAACGGCAGAGTCAGGGCAATAAAGATACAGTCTTGTTTGGCTGTTAACCCTTGATTTGTTAGTGGAAAACATGGGTTAAAATGGAAAATAAGGCAAAAAAAGAAATTTTCTAATTTCATCCCCATTTGCCAATAACTCTTGTGCAACACCTAAAGGGTTAACGACGTATGTAAAACCAGTTTTGAATACCTTGAGGGGTGTAGTTTCTTAGATGGGGTCACTTTTAGGGAGTTTCTACTCTAGGGGTGCATCAGGGGGCTTCAAATGGGACATGGTGTAAATAAACCAGTCCATAAAAATCAACCTTCCAAAAACCATACTGCGCACCTTTCACTCTACGCCCCTCTGTGTGGCCGTACAGTAGTTTACGGCCACATATTGGGTGTTTCTGTAAACTGCAGAGTCAGGGCAATAAAGATACAGTCTTGTTTGGCTGTTAACCCTTGCTTTGTTAGTGGAAAAAATGGGTAAAAATGAAATATTAGACAGAAAAATGAAATTCTCAAATTTCATCCCCATTTGCCAATAACTCTTGTGCAACACCTAAAGGGTTAACAACATATGTAAAATCACTTTTGAATACCTTGAGGGGTGTAGTTTCTTAGATGGGGTCATTTTTGGGTGGTTTCTATTATGTAAGCCTCGCAAAGCGACTTCAGACCTGAAATGGTCCCTAAAAATTTAGTTTTTGTAAATTTCAGAAAAATTTCAAGATTTGCTCCTAAACTTCTAAGCCTTATAACATCCCCAAAAAATAAAATATCATTCCCAAAATAATTCACACATGAAGTAGACATATGGGGAATGTAAAGTCATCACAATTTTTGGGGGTATTACTATGTATTACAGAAGTAGAGAAACTGAAACTTTGAAATTTGCTAATTTTTCAAAATTTTTGATAAATTTGGTATTTTTTGGTGCAAAAAAAAATATTTTTTTGACTTAATTTTACTAGTGTCATGAAGTACAATATGTGACGAAAAAACAATGTCAGAACGGCCTGGATAAGTCAAAGCGTTTTAAAGTTATCAGCACTTAAAGTGACACTGGTCAGATTTGCAAAAAATGGCCTGATCCTAAGGTGTAAAAAGGCTGTGTCCTTAAGGGGTTAAAAATCAAAATTCCTAAAACATGACAAGTAACATGAAAATCCACTCCTCTAATCCTAAAAAATGTTTCTTTGGAGCCAGCAGCACTGATGTACCGTAGGGGAAGCCAAGTGCACAGAATGGAGTGACCCCACCCATGGGGCACTTAAAACCTTATTTGCATAAGAATAAAACACATTTCTTAGGATTAGAGGACCTAATTTTGACATGAAAGGTATGGTTATTTTAGGGTAACTACTCTATATGGTGGCCAGCTTCGTCTGAAATATATTTTTAGGGCACCTATTCCCTTTAAGCACCATTGAGAAAATTATTATTAGATCTGAAGGTTCCTGTATGCACTGATGGAACTTTCCAGCCAAAAAAGCTGGAGCGGTTCTTAATGCATCAGAGTTTATCTAAGGTCATGTATATACTAAACCAGAATTTAGAATGATGGGTAATGCCGTCCTGGGGGGATGCTTGTGAAAGACGTCCTTTCTATTTTTGTGTTCCGATTCTGTTTCCTACTGGATGACCTTAGGTTATAGAATGTTCCTTCTTTAGAAACCCAAAAGCTCTTTCTTATCATTGCCCTCTTCGCAGTAGATATACAGCAGTACACTAATGCACAATAAGACTGAACACCCTTAAATGTCACAGTGAGAATGCTTCAAGCTGGCAATATAAAGCGAGAGAGCGGTATTATCTGCTATTTGTACTTAATGGGAGGTTGCAGTAATTTGTACCAGTGCATTTGAGTGTACAGCACCCATAATTCACAAAGCAGTGTGCTACAGAATGGCAATTATATATCTACTCGAGAGCAATCATGTCTTAGCGAGACTTTAATATCCCTGACAATGTGACAACTCAGCATTGCAAGTTTGGCTGGATTTCAGGGACTTGACCTGCTTCAGACTATCTCACCTCAATATTCTGGCATCACATCCTGTTCTCTACTTCTTCAATTAAGCCTTAAATGGGACACTTTATTTTGCAGTCATCTCGCAGGTTTTTTTTTTAGATTTTTATCTGCTTTAACTGTTGACCTTTCTAAATTTATCAGTCTACAGTTTTTAGAGTGAAGTAGGTCGGTGCTTATTTTAGGTCTGCTGTGCATAAGGAGGCAAATATGGCATTGGATCAGTGCTGGATGCAAGCAGAACAGATTCGTTATCTCCCAAAAGGATTTCCACTGTATCAAATTCTGTTATGTTAATGAAAAGCCACACAAATGAGCAGTTTACACAAGTTCTTTTTTTAACTAGTTGTTAGCTTAAAGTGGGATGGCGGTCAATCTTGGACCCTTTTTTGTACCGGGATTCCCATGTTACAGAAATGTAAGGCTGCTTCACTTGAATCATGACACCCTCAATGTTTGTAGCAAGGACCTAGCAGAGGGAGTATTTCTTTATACCTAGGTTGGGTTATTACAGGCCTTTAGTATAACTACTGAGAAAGTCAGGCTACAAAGGAAGGATGTAGAATGAACTCCCATGTACTCACTATGCTTGATCACAGTGGTATTTGGGGCTGAAGAGGACGGGTTCTGATTTTAATGTCATTAAACCTCTGCAATGGTGTTAAGTTCAGTACCAGAGTCAGGGGTAGCTAGGGGTAAGCTGCATTTAGGTAAAAATGTAGTTGTGCTGTTATGCTACTTACTCACTGCTCTTGGATTAAATTTTTTATAAAAACTCAATTGAAATTGTGCCAATCACAGAACCTCATGGTTCAGAATTTATGGGTTATAGGTCTGATGCAGCAACTGCACATTCATAGGGGATAAGGTAAGGTGAGTACAGAATTATCTGAATGCCCTGAGGCTTAAGGCTAGGGCTGCTCGACATTGACTACATTGTGACATTCATGTCTCATTAATCTCGCGTGACTTTTTTTATAATAATAGGTAGTGTTATCACAGACCTGAAGTTGCTTCAGGTCAAAGCTTTGTTTGACTTTTGTACAGAGATTTGCTTCCGAGATTTTCTCAAGCAAGGCAAATTAGTTAATCCCGAAGTCTTGCGGGAATTTGGTGAATAACTTCGGGATTTGCTTTTTAAACTTTAAAACCATTTTAAAACATGGAGCCTAAGTCTCCTTTAGTACCGAGGTACCAGGCGTTATGTGTCGCAGAAAAGTCGTGCAACATTTTTATAATGATGGTCAATGATGTCCATTGCGACACGACAGTCTCACAGTAATCCAACCTGGATGGATTTTTTGCGACTGTTATGTCCCGGACGCAGTATGTCGCAGTGCAACACCATTGACTATCATTATAAAAATGTTGCGCGACTTTTCTGCGACACATAACGTCTTGTTGTAGCAATATTTATTAGAGTACTGTAATACAATAAGGTTTCTAAATTTCGTGGTGTTGGCCGAGATTTTTATATTTATGGTTTATCCTCAGGAATGGTCAACAATATCAGATTGGTAGGGGTCCAAGCCCCAGAACTCCTAAAATCGGCTTTTGAAGAGGCTGCGGCAACCTGGTGAGTGCTGTTCTTCTTCATGGGGTATTACCAACACGTTCACTGTTACATGGCCTAGGCCAAGTGAATGGACGTGAGCTGCTGGGAGTCAGACCTACACAGATCAGATATTGATGACCTATCCTCAAAATAGGCTATCAAGATCAAGATCTCGGACAACCCCTTTAACAGGTTTAGCTTAAGAAATCTATATTTTATTTTTTCAATTTTTCAGACTGTAGTTATCTTCTATATTGTCTATAGTATGCCTAAAAGCAAACCTCTCTTATTCTGCTGAAGTCACTAGAATGAAAGCAAGAATTGTTCACATGCTGGACAACACAAAAGGTAACATAATCCATGTCATTTTACTTGGCGTTGCCTGTTACTAGGTGTTTCAATTTACAGCACCCTTTCACTTTGCCAGGTAATTGTAATACTGCCATTCGCTCGGTGCAGAAAGAATGGACTTTCTATCCAGCACAGTATTGTTTTCATGTCTCTGGTAATCTAGTTATCTGCAAACAAGCAGTGAAATACAAATATCATTTCTGTTACACGCTTTAGAAACAAAGTCTCACCCAGAATACCATGCCTCGATGATTCTGAAGCCGCACAAGAGCCGTTATAATACACAGTCATTTAATAGGTTCAGCTTAGTGGTCAATATGTGTCATGAGCAGGGCTGGCCAATTTTTATGGGCACTTTTACACCAGCTGAGCATCAGGTCAATTATCAGGAGCAAACGTTCTTACCAATGCTTGTTCCCAATAATTGCCACATGCGAAAGGTGCCACTAACCACCCGATCCAACCTAAAATCTTTCTCCGTAGGCCCATGTAAACAGGGAATCTGGTTGTGCAAAAGGAAATGTGAACGAGCCCTGGGCAGCTTTTATATAATCGATTAGCACTTGTTATTGGCCAAGCACTGGGCCATGTAAAAAGACCCCGAGAGCCAGCTAGAAAGTGCAGGTACAAATTTGTTTCTGCTGCCAGTGTCGGTCTGGTTTTAGGCCCACCAGAATAAACAATTCTGACAGACTAAAGGCACTATACAGAACAAAATTATGCGGTCAGTATGTTTATACACAGATCATAGTAATAACAGATGTGTGAATCAACCCAAAACGTCAGTCTTCAATCAGCTTTAAATGGTGTTGTCTTCTGCTGGACCTTTAGAGCCCAATGGTACTCCGGACTGCTGCTGAAACCTAAGGTCTCAAGCAGAAAAACGTATTGTGGGTCTGATTCTGTGTGTAATACTGTATCATGCACAGAGTTTTTAACTAGAAAACAGTGCTTCTGAGGTTTCCCATGCGTCCATACTCCAGGAAATCTGTGTACCAGTGTACATGTTTGTGCAGGTATGGCTCGTGAAGCCACAGGAAAAAAAAAAGTTTGGGAAGCTCTAATGTGCAGTAGATATTCTCAAATGTATTGAACAGTTGTTCGCTCATTTAATTTACCTGGTTTTCTATTAATTTATTAGTGTCTTCTAAGTATATAGGTGTGGTCCAGAACACTGGGCAATCACTGTTTGGTGGTTTGAAGTAAGTTTGCCAAATAGCATAGAGAATAGAAACCATGAGGATTTTTACATGTGATTTAAGAAGTACGGTGAAGTTTTACTGCATGATCACAGGCACAATGCAATAAAACATCCCTACGGCTGACTAGTTTGCAGACAAAGAAGGATGAGCAAAGGCTGCTATATGTCCCCGAGGAGGCCAAGGCTAGATAGCACACAGATTATCCTACCTTGTGCGGAAAGAATGAAGAGATAAAGTAGACACAAGGAACACTTCCGAAGAGGCAGGTTTAATGAACTGTTAGAATATGATTAGAGCTTAATGTGCCTTTTAGTATTTTGAGGCTATTTACCAAATATGAAGTTTAACTGTTCGTTCACTGTCATCTACTATAATTCCAGTCAGGTTAGAAAAAGAAATATGGGCCTTGAAGCAGAAAAGGCATATTTAATATATATTTTTTTTTTTTTTACTATTGTGCATATTCATTTTATATTGTACTTTCTTTTAGATCAGGCTTTTTTCACCTCCAGTGGAGGTTATTTTTAGATCCTCTGTTGCAGATCATGTTAATATAATGCTGTTCATCATATCCAGCATAGCTTGATAGGGCCGAAGCACCGCCAGACCCTATTGACTATAATGGAACTCGGCAAGGATCCGGCCTGTTTCTGCCAAGAGTGCTGGGATTCGTTCCGGTCCCTGATGGGTCCCATTATATTCAATGGGCTCCACCAGGGAAAGGCAGTATCCAGCTATGCCAGATATGATCACCTCCATCAAGCTGTTCCTCTGCCACACAGTTTTAACACTAGTAAGAAACTAGCCTTATAGTGTGGTGCATATGTTGCATATTAGGCCATGCTCCTTTTTTGGTACACCCATATGAAAAATACAAGATGGCACTGTGGCTTCCATTCTGAAAACTGTGTGTGTATATATATATATATATATATATATATATATATAAAAATTGTTTTACAGATACACTGTATTTTTCACTTTATGAGACGCAGGAGGAAAATAAGAAAAAAAAAATATTTTAAACCTAAAAGGTGTGCTAAATTATTTAATAAAATGACAAAATAATATTTCACAGTTATGAGTGATTTGCTTCTGACACACTGTTATGGGGGATCTGTGGATGAAACACTTATGTTATGTTACCATAACTCCCATCATCCTTAAGATTACACCCAGGCCCTGCAGTACATGAGTGCATTCCTATGGATGAGGGGGGTTATGGTCACATTTATTATAAACACTGTGCAGGGACTGCAACATCATTGGTCTAAGTGTTTATATTAAATGTGACTATGTGGCTCTCCTCTCTCCTCGTCTGGAACGGACCTCGGCTGCACAGCGAGGATGTGCGGGCTGGTGGCATTAAGCTTCACTGTACGCTTCACTGGTGCCGCCTGACCAACACTACAGAACATTTCACCGTCCCTGCCCACCCCACACTACTTCCTTCTAGGTGGCTGGCTCATTTATTACCGGTAATTAGCTTCTGCAATGCGCTGACCCCCATGATTTTGTCACATTCGCTTTATAAGATGCACTCATTTGTTTTATTTATAAAGGGCATCTTATAAAGTGAAAAATATGCATGTATAGATTTATTTTACACACACACACACACACACACACACACAATAAATGTGGGCATTCTTTTAATTAAGAACTAGGACAGAGAAGCCATTATAGAATGTGCTTCACTAAAAAACTGCATTCTCAAGTGTATTGGGACAGAGTAGGACAATGCACTGTAGCTAAGTGATACCTTTAATGCCTGAGTACATTAAAAATGCAAGACAATTTTGGTCTCAGTAGCATGTCAACTCAATGCCTGAAGAATTGACCTAAGCTGTCTTGAAGGTTTGCATCTTTAATCAATTCAGCTAGTCAATAAAACGTATCACTTAATTAGATTGTCCTCTTTCTACTCATTGATTACACAGTACAGCAACCTACTATTATGATGGGTTAGGGTACTTTCACACTAGCGTTGTTCGGATCCGGCAGGCAGTTCTGGCAATGGAACTACCTGCCGGATCCGGCAAACCGTATGCAAACGGAAATATGTTTTTTCCGGATCCGGTGATATTTCTGTCTGTCTCATCCGGAATAACGGATCCGGTAAGCAAAAAAAGACCATAAAAACAGATCAGGCAAGGTGCCAATTTCCGGAACACTCGGTACCGGATCCAGTATTATTAATACATCGCTATGAAAATTAATGATTGACTGATCCGGCAAGTGCGGTAGTGTCCTGGGATTTTGGCTGGAAAAAATACTGCAGCAAGCTGTGGTATTTTGTCTGGTCAAATACCGTACAAGAGACAGAACAGAGGACATCCTGACACATACTGAACAGATTGCTTTCCATTCAGAATGCATTGGGACAAAACGGATGCATTTTTCCGCTATGGAGACCCTTAACCGGATTTCAATACCGCAATAAAATAACGCTAGTGTGAAAGTATCCTTAGGGTATGGCTATAAAATGCCTACACTATACTGCAGATGCTTGAAGTGTAAAGATGGCCATATATCTTGAATTGTTGTCGGCTGCAGGCTCCTTCCATGGACAGCTATTTCTTCTTCCGATTCCTCCTGACACATACATGCTCAGCTCAGACAGGACATTGAAATTTAAATATAATTTACAAATCTGCATTATTTTATAAATTCCTTGAAGGACTCTACATTCATAGCTTTCAATCTTTTCAAATAATATATGCTTTAGGATAATGGGAATGCCATTACAAGGTGTATAATATGTACAAACATTAAAGTAAGGGATCTAAGTCACTGCTTAGGAAAACAGTAAAAAAGAAGCAACGTAGGCTTTGGTGCAGAATGACTTTGATAAACTGGAGAATTCACTATATTTTAACAAGGATTAACAAATATAGAAAATAATGAATTGCATGTCTTTATAAGTCTGCTCTGGTGGCATCCAACATATGCACAGTAAGGGAGACTTCCTGTCCTGGGCTTCATCTGTGCCCGACATCACAGGTAAAGCACACTGATTTAGAACTTCATTTTTATAGTGCTTGAAAAAAGCACTATATTGTAATTCCTCATATTTTATTCTTTGCCAGTTTTTCCCAATTAAGACAGGCTGAACCGATTAACGTACAGACTCCAAACTGTGTTTCCAACCTCTCGGTGCTGACAGCCGTGCAATTTTTTTGGGGGAGTTGATCGAATTTATTGTTTTCAATTAATTTAAGTTTAAATTTAAGAAGCCCCCATAGAAATGAATGGCAGAATGTTTAGTGAATGAAATTTTAACTGCCGTGGATGATGTCCCAAGTACAGTCTAACTACCAGCCAGTCTCACATACACCGCACACGTCTGTTCTCTCTCACCATCACACAAACTGTCAACTCTTTTCAAGCACTATGGGGAAGAGTTATCATCACCCTTGAACCTGAATGTGTTTGCAATTTATAACTGCAATTTTTTTTTAAAACAATCACATCTCCCACTTTTAAACAGGGGGCACAGCTAGGCTTGGGGCGATATCAAAAATATTTCCACATTGTGTGGGCTGAAACGTTGCCAGGGAATAAACAGGTCATCACCTTTCACCACAGTTGGAGTGCTGCCTTTTCTTTGGATATAATATATATTTATTTTATCACGATAAATACCCAGAAAAAAAAACAAAAAAAAACACCTGGGGCTACAAGTAGACATTATACTCTATGGCAGGAATGGCCAACCTGTGGCTCTCTAGCTGTTGTAAAACTACAATTCCCATCATGCCCTGCGGTAGGCTGATAGCGGTAGACCAGGGATCGTCAACCTGCGGCCCTCCAGCTGTTGTAAAACTACTGCTGTAGGACGATAGCTGTAGGCTTTCCGAGCATGCTCGGAGTTGTAGTTTTGCAACAGCTGGAGGGCCACAGGTTGGCCATCCCTGCACTATGGGGCCACAAGGAGACATTAAAATGTAACAAAGCAACAAAGAATCATCATACTGTAGTTATATACAGTATAATGTCACCTTGTTGCCCCCATACATTATGTCTCCTTGTTGCCCCCACGCAGTATACAGTAATGCCTCCTTATTTCCCTCATACATGATGTCTCTTTGTTGCACCCATACAGTATACATTAGGTCTCTTTGTAGCCTTTTTTGAGGGCCACAAGGAGACATTAAACTATATAAGGCTTACACAGTAAAATGTCTGTTTCTCCCATACATTATAGTAATGTGCCACACCATATAAATGAGACCTAGGCACATGGATTTAGAAATGAATCTGCAAAAAATGCAGATCGGATGTGGAATGGAAATACGGTTGTGTGCATGAGGCTTAAAGACTTATCTAGATGGACATTACATACAGTGCTGCTTAACATACAGGGTAATATAGCATCACATACCTCTGAGGGCTCATTCACACGACCGCGAATTTGTTCCACATCCGAGCCGCCGTTTTTTGTTGCTCGGATGCGGACCCATTCACTTCAATGGGGCCGCAAAAGATGCGAATAGCCCTCTGTGTGCTGTCCGCATCCGCTGCTCCATTTCGTGGCCCCGCAGTCATGTCCTATTCTTGCGCGTTTTGTGGACAAGAATAGTCATTTCTATAAAGGGCCGTCCGTTCTGTTCCGCAAATTGCAGAAAGCACACGGGCGGCATCCGTGTTTTGCGGATCCGAGTTTGAGTTCACATTTCAGTTATTTCCATTAGTTATAGTGAGATAAAACCAGTAGGGAAGCCAAGTCAGAGATAAGGTGTAATGATTTGATTTGCATCCCTTCTTGGTTTTGGCTCACAATAACTGATCAAATTAACTGACGCGTCATAAGTTAGGTGCATCCTACGACAGAAGCAGAAGCAGTGCAGGGGATAAAGCGGGATAAAGTGCAGAATGCGCCATCTTAATAAATCTCGCCCTATAAATTTCCTTCAGAAAATGCTAATCTAGCTTATTTTATGCTGCAAGGGTTGTTTCAGGCAGCGACGTCTTTAGAGGCCTATTATCATTCTGTTTAATGCTACGAGGGTGGTTTAAAGCCTAAAAATGTGAAAATAAGTTTCCCTTTTATGAACACACTGAACAAGATGGATTTCTAAGTAAAGTGTTTGTATTTATATATTAACTAGGGGAATGAGAAGAGGACACACAAGATGGTGTACAAGGAAGACGCCGAGGTGCTAGATGTTATGAGAAGTACCTCACAACGTTCTGCTTTTATGTAATAGTAGTCAAACATTTTGAAACCAGACATAAATGGCTGCTAACCATTCAACAAACTTTGCATAACTCAATAGTACAGGTGAGTTAGAGACAAGTGATTCTATTCCAAACCACTTAAATTCAACCCAAATTTTCAAAAAATTGAGGTAAAATATGAATTTTTGGCAATTAGATTTTGGTGAATTTAAAAAAATTGCATTATCCATTTTTCTGAGTACAAGACGGGAAAGATAAATATGAAGGATCACGTGACCCTCCCCAAACTGGTTGTGTGCATACACACACCAGAAGAATTTTGCTTCCCCAAAAAATGAGCATTTTTCTGAAAATTTTTCTTAAACATAAAGAATCCTACAGTTGAATTTTTTTTTAAAGAGACTGTTTGTGTCAAGGACTTCCCGGCGACAGTGAGAGGCAGAAGATCTGTGAGATTGGCAACACGTGGTTTGATCAGACAGTTTTCGTTGTGGATCAATAGGAGTCTGTCTGTGTTCTTTATGATACTGGCCACACCTCTTGCCTCCAGGTGTTGCTATTGTGGTCATTTTACCTTCCTTATTTATTGTTACTTCTCCCACAATTCTGTGCAGTTTATAGCTTCTGTTGGACCTGTGGATAGTTGGTTTTTGGCTCTTGGCTGAGTTCCTCGTACTTCAATAGCTCCTTTATAGTTAAGTCTTTCCTTTCCCTTTTGTATTTTGTTTTGGTTATATGTGTGTTGCATTTCCCTATTGTTTGAATTAGACCTGAGGGACACTCCTGTTCGTCCTTCCTTTTTTAAGGAACAGGTAGTCTTGCCCTTGCCATTAGTACCAGGGTCCTATAGGGCTAGATAGGACTCTAGGTATTCCTGCGTATGAAATTGATTATTATAGACAGGCACTCTTCATTAGGAACCAACCAGAAGCATAAATGTCTATTAAAATATTTAATATGTTCCTAAACAAAATATACTTTTAACAAAATCAAAAAAATAAAATCCCATTGAAGCATCATATGAAAAACTAATTAAGTCAATAAGGTTTCTTGCTATATCAACATCCTGTACGGCTGTATATAGGTCTGCTAATAATATGTACTTATCACTTATGGTATAGTGCAGTATATATATAGCAGTATATATCGCAACCCAAAAAACCTTATAGTTTTGTGCTCAAACGTATTAATGTTGTTTCAATTCATATAGTCCACATATAGCTGTCTCCCTCGGCTGTATACGGGCGCCGTCTATTGTATTGTAGTAGCACTCGCTGAATCGCGAAGACTCACGGGATCGCCACTCTAGCTCGCATCCCATGTGCTGCAGCAGGTTGTGCTTACTGGAGTATTCACAAGGTTCATAAGGTTGTACCAGTATTATCTGTGGAGCACTCCACATATATCCTTATTTTTCCAGCATAAGCAATCAATCAATCTTTTTGAGTGGGTCCTGAGTTTTAAAAGATATCCTGATTAAAACCAAACGTGTTTCGGAGTTAATCCAACTCCTTGTTCAGTGGCCATATTAGCCCAGAAGATCCAACCCATAGTTCAGGTCTCATTTAAAACCCAAAATGGACTTTCCACTTCCACCATTACTCCATATAGTTCTCTTTTCATCTTTGTGGCTATATATATATATATATATATATATATATATATATATATCCTGTTTATCATATAGCTTCACATTCTCACATAATCGTTTTTTCTCATTATCTATTGTTCACATATTGCCTTATAGCTTCCAAAAAAAACGCATTGTGGTTTCAATGCGTTTCCAATGCGTTTCTTAATCTATAAGTGCGTTTTTTTGGGCATGATTATATACCCCCATCAATTGAGATGGGAAGCAGTTACTTTCCTGATACAAGGTGTATAACATATAATAATAAACTGATTATAAATGTATGAAATAAAAAATGAAAATATAAATGAAAATAAGAATATTAAACTGTTTAGATATTGATGTTTTATCATCATCTACTAATTCTATACACATCCCATAATTTATCCTGAGTCATTTTCTTGTGCACCATTTTCTTCATATCCCTCGCTCTATATTTCCATAATCCTTTTATGTATGCTTTCTTACAGCTTTAAATATATAGACGTGTGGGATCGGAGTGCTGGTATAACAGCCTGAGTACGATTTCCCATCAGCGGAGGGCACCCATCCTGATTCTACAGAAATCCGAAGAGTTCTAATTCTGCATTGAGTCCCCCAGGTAAGAGAGTGTCTCCAAATCAAATAATTCTTCTTGATTCCTGCCGTGACATCCTGGCAATGTGATTTCCCCCTCTTCAAAGTTTTGTGACCTTCTCGAAGGCTGCAAATTTTAGGTATGTTAAATGTAATCTTGATTATGAAGCTGTTTAAAATGTTTTGATAGGGAGTCTTTTATAACCATGTTTTATATTTGTTATATGTTAAGATATTCTTTTTTAAAAAGCCCTTTTTCTCCTCCCTATATACTGCTTCTTACAAGGACATTCGATAATGTATAAGACATCAGTTGTACTGCATGTTAAAAATTCATTTATTTCATAAGAAAAATAGTTTAGTGTAGAACTGACCTTGCTCGTCTTCTTTGGAAGTGTAGTATTTTTATAATTGCTAAATTTTTCGCATTTATAGAAGCCTTTTAGATTGAGCCAATTTTGTATAGCGTGTTCCCCTTTTTTATTTGTCTTAATGGATGGAGCTATTTTCAAACCTAAATTTGGGACCTTCGTATAGGTTATCTGTGGGTTAGTAGTTCTCCAAGGGTCAATAGTTTTATCTTTCAGAATATAGTGCCAATGACGTCTTATACTCTTCTATTTATCTTATAACATCATCTTTTTCTCCCTCTCCCACATCAGCAGTGTCTCCTTCAAAAAAAAAGTTTGTCTGTCCATATTTCTCACTCTAGAGAGGGATGTGTCAATGACATCAGATGGATACTCTTATTATAAATTGTTCCCTCAGTTGTTCTGCCTCCTCCTCGAATTTTTGACTTTACAGTTGCGTTTTATCCGACGGAACTGCCCCACTGGTATATTTAAAAGCCATCTAAGTAGATGGCAACTTGAGTACAGAATATAACTGTAAAAACAGGGATCGACCAATATAGATTTTTTAGAGCCAATACCGATAACCTGTGAACTTTCAGGTCGATAACTTATACCGATATTGTGTGCATTTTCATTTTTGAAAAAAAATAAAAAATAATTCTGCTACGGCGTTCACCGCAAAGGAGATTTTTTTGGGACTTTTCGTACGTGGCAATATGTGATATGTTTATTTATTCTTAATATATTTTATATGTAAAATTGGGAAAGGGTGCGATTTTTTTTTTTTTTTTACTTTTTAGTTAATAACTATCACCCCCTTCCCCGGGGGCTAGATTATGGGATCTTTTGATCCCTTGACCTATTCACCCTAATAGAGTTCTATTAGGGTGAATAGGACTTCACACTCTCCCTGCTGCCCTGTGCATAGTACACACAGCAGCAGGGAGATTACCATGGACGGCTTCGGTAGCGTCCTGGCTGCCATGGTAACCGATCATACTGAAGCTCCACTGGACCATAAAAATCAAGTGGGCATGTGGACATGAGGCGCAGGATCACAACCAGGTGCTGAATGTCAAGATATTTATTAGAAGACAACGCATTTCAGGGTTCAGCAGACCCCTTTTTCAAGTCTGTGAGGCTGCAGAGAGAGTACCCCGATCACAGCCGTACGCTGCCGGCACGTGGGGAGTCTGTATCACTGTGCACACAGTGATACAGACGCCCCACGTGCCGGCAGAGTACGCTCTCTGCAGCCTCACAGACTTGAAAAAGGGGTCCACTGAACCCCCGAAACGCACTGTCTTCTAATAAATATCTTGACATTCAACACCTGGTTGTAATCCTGAGCCTCAAGTCCACACGCCCACGACTTTTATGGTCCAGTGGAGCTTCAGTACTATTGTTCACCCGGCTGGCCCCCGCCTAAAGAGATTTTGGACTCAAATCGGCAGCACCAACCAGCTACTTTTCCCAGTTGGCCTTTATTTTGGTTGCGCCCAATACTGGTGCAACCTGAACAGGTGAGTTTAATTAAACCCACCTTTGTCTGGAGGACACTGTTTATTTGACATACTCACCCTATGAGCGCCTTTCTCTCCCTGTGGCCATTTTATGGTAACCAATCGGAGCCCCAGGATTACACTGCTGGGGCTCTGATCAGAAGCTGCCACTGCCAACAATGAAGAGGAGGGGAGGGGACTCTGTGGCCACTGCCACCAATAATGCGGGAGGGGGGTTGGGGGGGCGCACTGTGCCACTAATTATTTTAATACTGGGGGGTTTGAGGACGCACTGCACCACCAATGATTTTTAATACTGGGGGGTGGGAGGGAGGGCGCAGTGCACCACAGATGTTTTTAATACTGGGGAGGGCGCCACCAAGGATAATTAACATTTAATACAGGAGACGCAGAATCACATAGCCGGCACCCTGCCTCTGACAGGGAGCTAGTATCAGGGGCAGAAGTTAACCCCTCAGGTGCGGCACCTGAGGGGTAACTGCTGCTAATTGCAGATTCCTGTCATATAGGCTGGGCACTGCTTCCTTTATTTGTATTAGACGTTAACTTTCATTGGTGGCGCAGTGCGTCCGCCCCTCCTCCTCCCGTCTCTCCTTATTGGCAGCTCAGCACAGGGGGGAGGGAGAGAGTGACTCCTTTTCCCCTGTGCTGCTGGGGGAACATGTGGCGCTCATGTTCTGTGATAGCGCGCTGGACGCATTATCAGCAAGGTTAGATGCCAATAACTTTGAAAATCATGAATATCGGCCGATAATAACGGTAACTCCGATAATCGGTTGATCTCTAGTGTTTAGTTACTGGTTTATTGTAAGTACTACAGGTTAATTTAAGATTCTGTACAGTAATTAGTAAATCCAAAAATTCAATCTGATGTTTACTTACATTTGAAGAGAAACATAGATTATTGGAATTATCATTTATTTCTTCTAAAAAAGGACTGAAGTTCTATTTCAGATTTTTGCCATATAAAAATAATGTCATTCCTGCGTATGAACTCCTCTACCTTTGTGGTCTGTTCATACTGGTAGTCAGTCAGGATTCTGGTTATGGCTTTCACTAGGAGGTGTCCATCTTTCTTCCCTAGTTCTCAGGCCTGATTCCTTGCGCCCCTCTCGCTAGCAACTCGCTCCTCTTTCCCCCACTTCTTTGGGTAACTGTAATCTGAACATTCAATGAGCTGAAAAGTCATCTTAGTCTCTCAAGATGGATTTAGCAGAGAATTTAGAGTGAAGAACCTGATAAGTGGAGAAAGAGGTGATTTTCTTTGATTAGCTATAGTATAAAGTTTCTTGGATAAGCCAAGTTGATGAGGAAGTCCATAAAGCCAAACAATCTGATCCTACTGTCTCCTGAGATGTAGAGGCAACACTGATCTTACTTTGAACACAAATGTTAACAATCTGAATGCACTACATCTGTAGTCAGCACACACTACAGCACAGCCATCTTTTACATTTCAAAGCCATAGTTCATGGGCGCCATAATATGTATTCCCTTTCCTCTATAAAGTGAAGGTGAGAGGAGTACAGGTTTTCTAAATCTGGTGTCACAAACACTGCTGGTAACCGATGTCTGACTGCAGCAGATCTCTAGGTGATTTATTACACTTGCACTGCTTGCCTATACTGTTTCACTGTATTACCTTAGGAATTCAGTCAGCAAGAGCCACTTATACAGATATCATACTGATATACCACATCTTTCTTCTTACAATCGGAAATGGTAAGTGAAGATTTCAACAATGGCCCATTGTACACATAGCATAAATGGTGGTGACATTATATAATTAAATGTTATTTTCTTTGGAGATATAGCCAGACGCTCACAAGTAGCTAGAAGGCCAAACTAGTAACCCTGCACGACAGGAGAGCAAAGTCGCAGCAGGATTAATATATACTTGCAGGTGCAAGGCTTGACAGATGAACCTATTATTGCTCTTTGTTTTCCAGTTCCAGAGGTGACTCACTAGAGGCCAAACAGCCATTTAGACTATTCAGCATGTTTTAACCATGTATGCAATTACAAGAGAGAAGCATAAAAAAAATGATTTATGGCATATATTAGCAGCTAAGGAAAAGGCCTTAAAGCAAAACTAAAGTTCTGTGTGTTTTTTACAACTTATAAATTTAAAAAGGGGTTGTCCAGGTTCAGACCTGAATCAGACATATGCCCTTCTTTACTCATTCAGCATTGGAGCATTTCATGCTCCGATGCTCCCCCTTGCCCTCCGGTGACGTACCGAGCTTTTATGGGTATGCTAGGCGGCGGCTTCCGCCTAGCACTGAGCCTGGTAATGTCACCGGCACTAAAGGGCTAGGGTTGCCAACCAGAATTTTTCTTTTTTCTAGACAATTTATCCCGAAATTACGGTCAGCCAACATTTTTTAAAGACAAATTGGAAAACCATAATGAATGAGATTTTCTAAGTAATACATGTCTTTAGCTCAATATACTGAAAAGAGCTCATTACCAGAATTTACTGTGACCTGCAAAATTATGATAATTACCACTAAAATAATCTAGTCAAGTATCATAAGCTTAAAAAAAAAAAAAAAAGCACGGATGCATCTATTTTCTTCCGTCTATTAGTGATGTTGATGTCACCGGGATCACTGCTAGTGAGAAGCCTACACCTAGCAATGTGACAATGTAAACAAAACAGCCCTTGCCCTGCACAAAGCAGCTCAGGGTAAGAGGGGGGGGGGGGGGGGCATGAAATGCTCCGATAGTCCACTTATTCATGCTGAATGAGTGAAGAAGGGGACATGTCCGGGTTCAGCACTGAACCAATTCCTTTAAGCCCTCAAAACACCAGTTGTATCTACAGTTCCAGGACATTCCCTAAAGTGTAGTAACATACTGTACACTACTGCTTTGCCAAGTATAGTTATTTATCCTGCCTTCCACAATCCTATGCACTGCAAAACATCCCTATCTGGGAGAAACCAAAGGCCCCATTCATGCAAAGCTTCCTATTTAATAAAATAAATATATATATTATATTATATACTCACCTAAAGAATTATTAGGAACACCTGTTCTATTTCTCATTAATGCGATTATCTAGTCAACCAATCACATGGCAGTTGCTTCAATGCATGTAGGGTTGTGGTCCTGGTCAAGACAATCTCCTGAACTCCAAACTGAATGTCAGAATGGGAAAGAAAGGTGATTAAAGCTATTTTGAGCGTGGCATGGTTGTTGGTGCCAGACGGGCCGGTCTGAGCATTTCACAATCTGCTCAGTTACTGGGATTTTCACGCACAACCATTTCTAGGGTTTACAAAGAATGGTGTGAAAAGGGAAAAACATCCAGTATGCGGCAGTCCTGTGGGCGAAAATGCCTTGTTGATGCTAGAGGTCAGAGGAGAATGGGCCGACTGATTCAAGCTGATAGAAGAGCAACGTTGACTGAAATAACCACTCGTTACAACCGAGGTATGCAGCAAAGCATTTGTGAAGCCACAACACGCACAACCTTGAGGCGGATGGGCTACAACAGCAGAAGACCCCACCGGGTACCACTCATCTCCACTACAAATCGGAAAAAGAGGCTACAATTTGCACAAGCTCACACAAATTGGACTGTTGAAGACTGGAAAAATGTTGCCTGGTCTGATGAGTCTCGATTTCTGTTGAGACATTCAAATGGTAGAGCTCGAATTTGGCCTAAACAGAATGAGAACATGTATCCATCATGCCTTGTTACCACTGTGCAGGCTGGTGGTGGTGTAATGGTGTGGGGGATGTTTTCTGGGCACATTTTAGGCCCCTTAGTGCCAATTGGCCATCGTTTAAATGCCACGGGCTACCTGTGCATTGTTTCTGACCATGTCCATCCATTCATGACCACCATGTACCCATCCTCTGATGGCTACTTCCAGCAGGATAATGCACCATGTCACAAAGCTCAAATCATTTCAAATTGGTTTCTTGAACATGACAATGAGTTCACTGTACTAAAATGGCCCCCACAGTCACCAGATCTCAACCCAATAGAGCATCTTTGGGATGTGGTGGAATGGGAGCTTCGTGCCCTGGATGTGCATCCCTCAAATCTCCATCAACTGCAAGATACTATCCTATCAATATGGGCCAACATTTCTAAAGAATGCTATCAGCACCTTGTTGAATCAATGCCACGTAGAATTAAGGCCGTTCTGAAGGCAAAAGGGGGTCCAACACTGTATTAGTATGGTGTTCCTAATAATTCTTTAGGCGAGTGTATATATACCTGGGCCTGTTAAAAACTAGCAACATCCCCTCTGGCACTGTAATACTGTAATTACCATGTGTCAGATCAAGATAGCACTAAGGTTTCATGCACACAAGCGTATGTATTTTGCGGGTCCATGTTGCACCCTTTTCTTTGCGGACCCATTAACTTCCATGGGTCTGTGCATCGCATTTTGCGGCCAGGAAAAGGATAGGTCCTCTCTTTTGCAGAATGGACACACAGATGTGGAAACTATGCGGATCCTCCATGTGCTTTCCACATCTGCGTGTTCGTTTGGCAAAAAGATAGAACATGTCATGTACTTGGCTGCAAAATGCAGACTACTGACCCATTGAAGTCAATGGGTCTGCAAAAAATGGATGCAACCCAGATGTCACACAAACGCAATACAATACAAATAATTGATTGCATGATGCTTAAAATGGATGCATTCAGATACTACAAGACTCACAATTAGTCAACCTAAGGACTTTATTTTCCATTTTTTTTTTTTTTATGTTAATACATGCTATTGTTTTATTAATTATATAGATTTATATTGCTGGGGCTCAAGTTGAGACACCCATTGATCCTAAGAATGAGGAGCATTCACACAACTATATCTGTTTGGCGGTCGTCATGGATCCACAAAATACAGATATGGTTTGCATGCATCCCGCACTTTTCATGGGCCCCATTGAAAAAAAGAATTCCTTTTCTTGTCCACAAAACGGACAAGAATAGGACATGTTCTATAATTTGTGGCTTGGCCACACGGATGTAGACAGGACGCGGATTACATCCGTGTGCTGTCCACTATTTTTTACGGCCCCTATAGAAATGAATGCAGATCGGACGTGGACCTGAAATATGGTTGTGTTAACGCACCCAGAATAAGCAGAAATGCTCAGCTTAGCGATGTGCCCTTTCAGGCTTTATTTCTATATCTCATCTGTGGAAAGCTGTCAATGTGCCACATAAAGGAGAAAGAAATGCCAATGGAAACCAAACGTTTCTGCCCCTTTGTTCCAGTGGTCAAGGAAGTCTCAGCAACCAGATATGTCTTTATTATATTTCAAAAGTTTTATTAAAATCAGAGGTATTGTTTATGGTAAGAGAGATATTTTGGAGTATCGGCTAATTAAGATGTGTTCCACAGAAAATAACCCTTAAAGCCAAAATACGAGAAAGGTTCATGCAGACATGCCCATGTCAATTCGTCCTTTGCAGGAATTCAATACCTGCCCGAGCACATTGTTATCTGACTCAATCCAGGCATCTATCTCTCAGCACGCTATTATGCTGTGGCTAACCACATATTTCCCAAGGCAAATAAATTATGTAAGCAATCATTATACAAATATATACGTTTACCAGCTTCATATGTGGCCTACAGTCCTAGAAGCAAAACCTCAAATGAAGTACCTGCCATGATGTTTATTGGTCCTATTTAGTGCACACTAGATATCCCTCTTGTACTGCAATATAAAAGGCATTATCTTTGAGGACTTACTGCTCTTTAATTATAAGTCAAGCAACAAAATAACGAGTTAACGTTGCAGTCTCCTGATCTGCATCACACAGTCATTCATGTCCTGCCTAGCAATCCAATAGGACACAGAGGTCGACAGTACTACCACCTAGTTTAGCCATCTACACTAACTTCCAGTGCATGACTTGTAGAAATCAAGATGAGACATACATATACTCCAATTTAAAGGGGTTATCCAACCCCTATAGTGACCCTTCACCCCCAATGCCTGGGCACCTCATATAGGTTATAATTATCCAGCTTTCCGGCACCAGTGTCACTCCGGATCCCCCCACGGCCACCGTTGCATCTCCCCATCGGAGGAAGATTGTTTTGACGGCGGTCAGGGTTAGGGCAGCCAATCGCAGGCCGCGACGGAGATGAGCCTCCCTAGCATCCCAATAGCAGGCTGGGAAGCCTCCCTAGAGTCACCCGCTCATTATATGTTTGGCAATATCCAATAAGCTTTTTCTAACTGGTGGTTTAGTCTGTACTTTATAATGATGCCCTTGTTGTAATAAAAGACAGCTCTTCATGCAGAGACTTCCAGGTGAGTATGTGCTGGGCCTGTGGTTATAGACAGCAGCCTATCAGAAGAGAAAGGGGGGCAGCCTGAATTTCAGATTACCCAAGACTCCCTGTAGACACTGTAACGAAGGCTACTTTCACACTCGCGCTTAGGACGGATCCGTCATGGATCTGCACAGACGGATCCGTTCAGATAATACAACCGTCTGCATCCGTTCAGAACGGATCCATGTGTATTATTTTTAACATAACCAAGATGGATCCGTTTGAACACCATTGAAAGTCAATGGAGGACGGATCAGTTTTCTATTGTGTCAGTGAAAACGGATCCATCTCTATGGACTTACATTGTGTGCCAGGACGGATCCGTTTGGCTCAGTTTCATCAGACGGACACCAAAATGTTTCAACAGCGTTTTGGTGTCCATCTCCAAAGCGGAATGGAGACAGAACGGAGGCAAACTGATGAATTCTGAGCAGATCCTTATTCATTCAGAATGCATTAGGGCAAACTGATCCCTTTGGACCACTTGTGAGAGCCCTGAACGGATCTCAGAAACAGAAAGCCAGAACGCGAGTGAAAGTAGACTAAGCTGTAGTCACATATCACAGCTCCTCTGTAAGGGCAGCGAATCTGGACTACCTAAGGAGAATACCGTAAATAGGAGGTAAGCTGACTTTTTGTCATATGCGGTATGCAATTTTTGATCTCACAAATGGATATTCCTTTTAAACTAACACCCCAGGTAAAACGGATACCCAGCATTATGGGTGGTGCCAGTAATGATGGCAGATGATTCAGCAATTGTGCCTTTGGTGTTCTTTGAAACCATTTGCTATGCACTGCCCTTTTAAACCCTGAACTAAATATACAGTAACAGAGTGCATGCATTTTAAACAGATTACTTCTTTAGACTACAGATGTAGCATTTCTCATCTTGATTCTTAACTAGTTAATTGAAAGAAACATTTATTTTTGAATGGATTGCAATGGCTTTTGTGATGTGATATCATCATGAGATGCGATATTCACATTCAAGTTTACAATTGCTGCATCTGTATTGATCAAAATGTAATGAATTGATTCCATTAATTGCACTGGTTGCCTGAACCTACAGGTGAAACTCGAATAATTTGAATATTGTGCAAAGTCCATTTATTTCAGTGATGCAACTTAAAAGGTGAAACTAACATATGAGATAGACTCATTACATGCAAAGCGAGATATTTCAAGCCTTTATTTGTTATAATTTGGATGATTACGGCTTACAGCTTATGAAACCCCAAAGTCACAATCTCAGGTACCCTTTGCTCAGGGGATATGGATTAATTAGCTGACTAGAGTGTGACACTTTGAGCCTAGAATATTGAACCTTTTCACAAAACTCTAATTTTAAGTTGCATTAATGCAATTCCTTTTCAGTTGTATTGCTGAAATAAATGAACTTTTGCACAATATTCTAATTTTTCGAGTTTCACCTGTACTTGAGTCCAACTTATGATCTAGTGACCAAGACTGTAGAAAATGCGATTTCTGGCCAGAGCTTTCTACATTATAAACCTAGGCCCCGTTTAACGCATCCAACAATTTTATTTGACTTATCACCAGCTGACTGGCACTGGTCGCTACAGTTAGGCCTCATGCACATAGTCCCCAAACCGCAGATCCGCAAAAGACGGAAGCCGCCCGTGTGCCTTCCGCAATTTGCAGAACGGAACAGGAGGCCCGTTGTAGAAATGCCCATCCTTGTCCGCAAAACTGACAAGAATAGGACATGCTATATATTTTTTGCAGGGCCACGGAACGGTGCAACGGATGCGGACAGCACACGGAGTGCTGTCCAAATCTTTTGCGGCTCCATTGAAGTGAATGGGTCCGCATCCGACCCGCAAAAACTGCGGCTCGGATGCGGACCCAGAAAAACGGTCGTGTGCATGAGGTCTTAGGGTGAGAGTCTACCAACATGCCCACGACTATTTCAATGACACTTGTATCCAGTGTTTTACCATTTTAGTACATCATTGGAGTTGTTTACATTTTTTTTTTGACACTTCTATACCAAATTCTCTAAACATTTATTTGAACAATTGTTTGGCCAATTATTGGTCTCCCAATCTTCCCATACATATGGATGCTCGGCCAAGTGTGCATATGTATTCAATAAGGAGAAAGCCGCTGCCAGATCACTCTGTCAGGGGCTTAACTCTTGAGAACAAAGGGAATGGGCAGATAGAATCCAACAGCTGTTGGGGGAGAGTCAGGAGGCCCCCTACATATTAATTATATGGTTGGCTGAACCAGTCCGCTCCAGGGAGAGACTAAGAACATGTCACTGCCCAACTGATCTGCCTGGGTCAGTGAGCAATGACCGAATCCAGCACCTGGCCCTGGTGCATGTGCATTCAGCTCTATAGACCCTGTGCTTGCACCAGGACTACTGGATTCAGTCACTGTCTGCTGACCCATGCAAATCAGTTAGGCTCTCAGAATCTTTCCCTGGACTGGAAGAGAGACAAGCTCAGTGATGGGCGTGATGTTGGCAGAGGTGCTTGAGTGGAGTAGTGGACAGGGTCACGTGATTGGAGTTTGGATCTTGTGAGACAGACATTGCAGGTAGATTAAGTATATTAAAAAGTTAAAAGTTGTGTACAAGGCAGGTTTCATGACCATAGGTTAGTTTCGAATGTGCAGCACCATTGCTGCAGAATGCATGGCAGAAATCAAATGCAGACATTTGGACTTCTGCTGCAGATATGTAGTTTGAATGTCAGATCTGCCTCAGTGGCGCTGATCCATGTGTGGACACCCTCTCTGGTTCTAGCTGATCGAAGGATGTATACATGGCATTGCTTTATTTCACATATATACGTGAAACAGATGTCTGATCTGTCCCTGCCTGACCCAACCATGCGCTGTCGGAATTCTGTAAATGGGAATGGACAGAATTCCGGCAGCACAAGGTTGAGTCCGGCAGGGACGGACCAGACAGGCCGTTTCCGGTCAGAACAGCCTGCCTGATCTGTTTTACGGATATGTGAAACAAGCCTAATGCCATTGAAAAAAGCAGGAGGCAGATTCCTTGCATGGAAAATCTGCTGTGTAAACCTATCCTAACTTCTCTAAATCTCTCGGCAATATAATATCATCATCTGTGTTTATTACTCTACAGAGCTTGGTATTATCTGCTAATATTGAAACTTTTCTCCTGTAAGCCATCATCAAGATGATTAAAAGTTAAGATATGATTCAGAGCCTCTTGCATATTGAAGGATTTGTAATCAGAGCAGTTCTCATTACATTATTAGTATTGGAATTTTTTGCTGCAGGGCTAAGTTATTTTAAATTGTCCATGGTTTCATCAGAAGACTTCAGTCACCTATCATGGTCAAGTCTGTGAATTGAGCTGCTCAGGATTGTGGTCATATTAGGCTACTTTCACACTTGCACCAAAGTGACCCGGCGAGCAGTTCAGTCACCGGAACTGCCTGCCGGCAAAACGTATGCCAACTGCCTGATCAGTCAGAAAAATGCATTGAAATGCCGGATCCGTCTTTCCGGTGTCATTCGGCAAAACGGATCCCGCATTTATTTTTTTCACTTGCGCAGACCGGAAGGACAGATCTGGCATTTTGAATGACACTAATACATTCCTATGGAAAAAAATTCAGGCAAGTCTTCCGTTTTTTGGGCCGGAGATAAAACGGCAGCATGCTACGGTTTTATCTTTTGCCTGATCAGTCAAAATGACTGAACTGAACTGAAGACATCCTGAATGGATTACTCTCCATTCAGAATGCATAGGGATATACCTAATCAGTTCTTCTCTGGCATCGAGCCCTTTTGATGGAACTCAGTGCCGGAAAAGAAAAACGCTAGTGTGAAAGTACCCTTACTAGATATACGATTTGGGATTTAAAAAAAATATATGTTTACCTTTTATAATTTAAAAGAATTTTCAAAGATTTTTATACCTCTGGATAGATATACCATCAGGATCTGATCGAAGGGCGTCCAATACCTGGGACCCCCATCAGTCAGATGTTTGGGAAGGCCTCGGCGCTCACAGCACCGTACACTGTATAGCGGCTATACTTGAAATCGCAGCTCAGCCTCATCCACTTCAATGCGCAGGACATGTGACCAATGAATTTGACGTCACTGGTCTAGGCTAAGCTGTGAGAAGGCTGCGGCGCTACTGCACATTTGTATGAACCAGTTTAGTAGTAAATAATGTTTGGTGCCAATATCTGGTAGTGAAGCAAAATTGAAAGCAGTAAAATGGGACTGGATAATCTGTGTTTTCTTTGTGAATTTGAAGCCCAGCACAAAGACTAAGATGTTAAATCATTTCTATAATAGCTACCTTCTATATAATAGGAGCTTTCTTTTACTACAGCAATCATTTAAATATAGGATATGTTAGATCAGAGAGGGTCTGACTGTGAGGCCAAGCATGCACGCCATACAAGTCCATGTTAGGCATAGAAACAGCTGTTGACCTAGTTTAGAGTTCTAAAATGTATCAATAAGTAAAAAAAAAAAATCTGAAGCACCATCTTCTATAGTATCTTGGAATTAAGAATTCTGTGGAATTTATTTTTAGCTAAAATCGAATGACTAGGCTGATTTTCCGTTCAAGAATGTGTAAAATGTGGGCGACAACCCTGACGGAGACAAACAGATTAGCGGTCATTTATCTTTGCCACAAGCAGATACATCTATGAAATGGCTTAGGTACGCACTATAGGTTTTTCCTATTAAATACATCGGTGTTTGATTTAGGCCGCATGCACACAACCGTGGTGTGTTTTGCAGTCCGCAAAACACGGATGGCGTCCGTGCGCGTTCCGCAATTTGCGGAACGGCACGGACAGCCTTCAATATAAATGCCTATTCTTGTCCGCAAAGTGCAGACAAGAATAGGACCGGTAATTTTTTTTTGCGGGGCGGTCCGTATCTTTTGCAGACCCAAACAACGGCCGTGTGCATGAGGTCTTAAAAAGAGTTTTCCTAGGCCAGTGATTGCCAACCTCTGGCACTCCAGCTGTGGTGAAACTACGACTCCCAGCATGTTTCATTCATTTCTATGGATTTTTGAGAACAGCCAAGCAAGTGCACATCTTGGGAGTTGTAGTTTTACCACAGCTGGAGAGGCAGAGGTTAGCCATCACAGCCCTAGGACTTCCTTGATCTAGAGCAAAGAAATTGTTTGGCCCCTTCCACCACAATTGCTGCCCCACGATTAATTCTGATATTGAACAACCATACAAAAAAGGCACGTACATATCAATACCAGGCATGGGATAGTGGCAAGGTCTTCTGAGGCCTAAGACAAACCTGACACTATAGGAAGCATTATGTGAGTAGCTTAATGTAACGTGTCTCCTCATGATCATCGGCAGCAATATAATAATATATCACCTTGGCAAGGAAACAAGGGGCATCCTAGGGCCCTTGGCTCAGGCCTACTTAAGTATTCTATTGGCTGGTTTGCATATTTGCAATAACAAAACTATTTCCGTTTCAGCAATATCTGGTTATAATGGTCATGAAGCATGTTGTGTTACAGGTCATAATCCATTTCACAGCTAATCAATCCAGTGTTCTCATCTTTCATAGATGCCCCAGAGACTGTTTTCTGTGAAGTGTGCAGACGGCTCCGAGGATCAAGAGCAAATGCTTTCCATTGTTGAGTCTGAATCACGGAGAGCACTTTTTATTATAACCGCTGTTCTTCTCCAATGAAAACAATATTCGATCCAAATATAAGTACGTTTTAAATGGCTAAATCTTCAACCGACCCCTTCATCTATGCATTACCATAACTTTTTGGTGCCCAAGGCCCAACATATTGTAAAACACATATTTCGCAAAAAAAAAAAAAAACTACAGAATATAACTAATTAGGTACTAGCTTTCTTAAGTACCGGTATATCAGCTCATGTTCAAAAATGTTCTAAGCATATTAAGTGGATAAATAGTGCACACATACATTATATGGCGAAAAGCATAGCGACAAATCACTGAATGTAGGCGATTCATTCAAAATTTTAATTTAGCACCAGCCATGCACTCTGCCTTTACAAACAATTGATAGAAAAGAATGGATCGTACTAGAGAGCTTATTGAATTCAAATGTGGTTCTGTGATAAGATGCCACCATTGTAAGGAGTCATTTTGTGAAATTTCCTTCTAGGTATTCCATGATCAGCAGTCAGTGGTAGTATTGCAAAGTAAAAGCGTTCAGGAACCATACCAACTCAGACCAGATAAAGCAGGGTCACCGAGTGCTGAGGCCTGTAGTGCATTAAAGTCTACAACATTTAACTGCAGACTTCCAAACCACCTCTGGTATTAACATCAGCATAAAAACTGTGCACCAAGAGCTTCAAGGCAGGGGTTTCCATGACGGAGCAGCTGCATGCAAGCCTTACATGACCAAGCATCAGATGGAGTGGAGTGAAGCTCTCTACCACTGGACTCTGGTAGAGTCCAATCACATTTCTCTATTTGCCAGTCTGATGGACGAGTCTGGGTTTGGCAAATTCCAGGAGAACGTTTCCCGCCTGACTGCATTGTTCCAACTGCAATGTTTGGTGAAGGACGGATAATGCTATGGGATTGTTGTTTAGGGGTTGATCTAGGCCCCTTAAAGGGGTTATCCAAGATCTATAACACCCCCCATATGCCCGAGCCCCTCACACAGATAGTACTTACCTCGTTCCCCGGCACCTGCATTGCTTCTCATACCGGCATAGTGGGTGATGCTAGGGAGACTCGTTACCTTTGAGACCTGCTATTGGCTGCCCCTCCCCAATGCTGGGTGTTTTCATCCGTGAAATGAGTAGATGCAGCGGTGGCCGTGCCGGCATGAAAAGTAGCGCAAGTGCCAGGGAGCGAGGCAAGTACATCCTCTGCGTGGGGCCGGGGCATATGGGTAGGCATTATAGATTTTGGATAACCCTTTAAAATGCAGGTAAGGGTAATCTTAAAGGGGTTGGCCAGTTTATATTACTAGTTGCAAATGTGTTGGGACCAGCACGTTAAATCTGCACTGGTGTCCAATAGTTCAATATGCATAATTCATCTTTACATGCAGTTCCCTTAATCTGTGTGTGATAGCACTGTGCTGGGAATATGGAATCCTCCATCAGCGTCCTCCATTCATTTATACTGGGGGCATGTGCAGTCAGTCCTCAGTGTAAATTATTGCAGGCCACTGATGTAGGATTCCATGTTCCCTGCATCTGAATCAGAGATTTTGTGGCCTAATTAATTCTGGCGAACATCTGAAAATATTTGCATGTAGCTGTAGACATCCGTGATGTGCATGAACTCCACACTGAAGGGGATGTGCATCTTAGGCTCTGCTCAAGTCAGACTTTTAGCCAAAAACATTGTATGCATTTTTTTATTTAAATGTTATCCTTTGATGCTGAATTGCATGAAGGTGGAGGTGAATATAAGGCGCTGAGTGCAATTTTTACAATGTCCCAGGCGTTTACTTTCTGGAAATATGAGTATTGGGGTATAATAATTTTTAAAAATGTGCGTCAAAAACTGTCCTAACAAAAGGGTTAATGTGCTTTGCACTAGGACACTGGGCTTTCTACCATGGAAACATTCAAATTCAAACCTTGAGTAACTCTGTCATGTATTCCACAAAATAAACACATGTTCATTCTGTAGTTCAGGCCGATAGTAATACCTTGAAATAAATATTTAACACAGACTAAATATTAACCCCTTCAGTATGGAGCCACTTTTCACCTTAAATCCCCCGCTGATTTTTGCAAATCTGACATGCGTCACTGTAGTAATATTTCTGGAATGCTTTTAATTATCCAAGCCCTTCTGGGAATGTTTTCTGGTGACACATTGTACTTCATGTTAGTGATACATTTGAACCAATATGTTTTACCTTTATATAGTAAAAAAAAAAAAAAAGGCCAACATTTACAGAAAATTTAGTTAACTCGTTGGTGGCCAGCCCCCCCCCTCCCCTGTAGTTAACTCATTGGTGGCCAGTGGGCGCCCCCTCCCTCCCCTGTAGTTAACGCGTTGGTGGCCAGTGGGCCCTCTCCCCTCCCTCCCCCTCCTAATTAAAATCTCCCCCCTATCATTGGTGGCAGTGGAGAGTACCGATCGGAGTCCCAGTTTAATCGCTGGGGCTCCGATCAGTAACCATAGCAACCGGGACGCTACTGCAGTCCCGGTTGCCATGGTTACTTAGCAATTTTTAGAAGCATCATACTTACCTGCGAGCTGCGATGTCTGTGTCCAGCCGGGAGCTTCTCCTACTGGTAAGTGACAGGTCTGTGCGGTGCATTGCCTAATGATCTGTCACTTACCAGTAGGAGGAGCTCCCGGCCGGACACAGACATCGCAGCTCGCAGGTAAGTATGATGCTTCTACAAATTGCTAAGTAACCATGGCAACCGGGACTGCAGTAGCGTCCCGGTTGCCATAGTTACCGATTGGAGCCCCAGCGATTAAACTGGGACTCTGATCGGTACTCTCCACTGCCACCAATGATAGGGGGGGGGGGGAGATTTTAATTAGGAGGGGGAGGGAGGGGAGAGGGCCCACTAGCCACCAACGAGTTAACTACAGGGGAGGGAGGGGGGCCCACTGGCCACCAATGAGTTAACTACAGGGGGGGGGGGGCGGCCGCACTGGCCACCAATGAGTTAACTACAGGGGGGAGGGGGTCTGCCAGGCAGCAGGGGGCAGTCATGTACACAGTTTTTTTGTATATTCTAACCTGAAGCGTCCCCATCACCATGGGAACGCCTCTGTGTTAGAATATACTGTCGGATCTGAGTTTCACAATGTAACTCATATCCAACAGTATATTCTAACATAGAGGCGTTCCCATGGTGATGGGGACGCTTCAAGTTAAAATATACCATCGGATTGGAGAAAACTCAGATCCGATGGTATAAGAGGGACTCCTGACTTTACATTAAAAGTCAATGAGGGACGGATCTGTTTGCAATTGCACCATATTGTGTCAACGTCAAACGGATCCGTCCCCATTGACTTACATTGTAATTCAGGACGGATCCGTTTGGCTCTGCTCGCCAGGCGGACACCAAAACGACTTTTTTTCCATGTCCGTGGATCCTCCAAAAATCAAGGAAGACCCACGGACGAAAAAACGGTCACGGATCACAGACCTACGGACCCCGTTTTTGCGGACCGTGAAAAAATACTGTCGTGTGCATGAGGCCTTAGGCAGATAGCGATACCTTATAAAATAATTACTTTACATTTCCCATATGTCTACTTCATGTTTGCATCATTTTTTTTTTTTTTAAGTACGTTAGGCTTAAAATTTTAGAAGCAATTCTTAACATTTTTAAGAAAATTTCCAAAACCCACTATTTTTAAGAATCAGTTCAATTATGAAGTCACTATATGGGGTTTATATAGTAGAAACCACCAATAAATAACCCCATATTAGAAACTATACCCCTAAAGTTATTCAAAACAGATTTTACAAACTTTGATCTGTTGGGGATGGGGAGGGTGCCTGTACCCTCCGCAAACCCTGTGTATTCCCAAGTCATCACTGACTGCAACATGCCGGCGTACACAGCAGGGGATCAGCTTTCAGGAACAGCCGAACCCCTGCTGCTAATCGAGAGGTCGCTACTTCGGCACCTGCCCGATCAGAGCTCCATACATGTATGACGCTGGTATCCTACTGGTTAACAATGGAAAGAAGAATATATTTTTCATTTTATGAAGACCTCCACACACACAAAAAAAAAAAAGTACAGCAGGAAATCTAAAAGGTTATTCCCTGTGAATACTGGTGTGATCACACAAGAAGAGAGGTATCACAGAGACATGATGTGGTTATAGGCGTTCTGCAACCATCTCTTCTTCTACAGATATATTTTAATCTTGAACTAACAAAATTTGTATGTACTGGTTGTGATGTTACTAGTGCGCTGTAGGCAAGATTTCACCTTTCAAAAACAGCATCTCTGAAAACAGGAATGTATTTTTGCTATTTTATGCTGTAATATTTCCTACATTTACTCAGCGTTTTTCTGTCTGCGATGCGGTGCGGAGCAAGATGGATCCGTCATGACACACAATGTAAGTCAATGGGGACGGATCAGTTTTCTATTGTCAACCTTCTGCATCCATTCTGAATGGATGCGGTTGTATTATCTTTAAAAATAGCCAAGACGGATCCGTCATGGATCAGAATGGATGCAGAAGGTTGTATTATTATGACAGAAGAGTTTTTGCTGATCCATGACGGATCGAGCAAAAACGCTGGTGTGAAAGTAGCCTAATAATGGTGCGCAGGTTTTCCATTGTATTCCAGTCTTGAGTTTCTATCACACGAGGAGGCTAACTCCTGTCAGCAATCTTAGCTACAATGGGGTTAATATCTTGGGGGGCCAACCAGGCACACTGGTGAAAATTTGCCAATCTTCTAGATGTGGTAAACTTAAAGTCCCTGTACACTGGCCAAACATCAACCAGATAATTGCTAACAAGCGTTCTTACAAACGCTTTTAGAGATCATCTACTGGTCTAAAAAGGTGCCACTGATTAACCAATAAACAAGTGAAATGCTCATTCATTGGGTAATATGATTGTTTGTGTGGTCACGAAAATCATCATCATTTGCTGACAGCATGCCATCTAAACACGCTCTGCTGTGGGCAAACAATGATTCTGTATGGGAACGAGAGATGGAAGGAGCGGTCACTCCTCCCAATACTGTGGAGATCGCTGCATGTACTTGGAGATCGCTGCAGGCGCACTGAGAAGATATCACTGGCTTTATAGACGATCTATCACCTCTCATGGTTTGTCTGCTACAATAAATAATTATATGCCACAAAAAGTCTCCATGTAGCCCAGGTCTATGGCCTGTATTACACAGGTCGATTAAGCAAGCAATTTTTGGCAGGGAAGCGTTCCCTCCAGGCACTTGCCTGCTAGCTAGCGAAGGAGAGCGCTGCTATTACATGAAGCGATCTCCTCCGCAGCATGGGGAGGAGCGATTGATATGCCACAGCTCGTCCTCAAAATGACAATTGCCTGCTGAACGAGCGTTTGTATGTTCACCTGGAACTTGGCGGTATTACACTGCAAGATGATCGCTAAGAAGCATTCATACAAGCGCTTGTTAGCGATCATCTGCTGAAATATGGGCAGGGGTAATACAGCCCTAACAGACAACTAGGTCACACAATCTGATCCTGCATGTAGGGACAAAGCAAATGGTAACAGTCAGTTCTAAATGCAAGCAAAGAAAGGAGGTGTTGACTATAAACGCAGCGTGCCTGATCCACAGTGGGAAAGGGGTGCAACTTTTGAGAAAAGCCCAGGGTCTATAGTCTACTTAATCCACCACTGCTAGTCAACAGTTAAATACATTTTTAAAAAAAAGCACATAATGCAAGTGTTAAAAGCACTAACTGGCTACTACAAAGACAGGTATCAATAGTTTTGCTGTGAATTACACAACCTCTAGATGTGCTTGATGGCCAGTGTAGTTCAGTGATGTCATCACTGATGGAGGACCTTACTGCATGCAAGACATTACATGTGCAGTGTATGTGCAGCCTAGTGGATAGGAAGTAGGTTTCATATTTTTAATAGCTAGTGTAACATCATATGATCCTCTCCAACGTATAAATCCACTACATCACTATAGACAAAATATATCACAGTGGTCGCTAGACAGGCAACGTCGCAGCCCTGTGAAGACACCATGGTGACTATTCTGACACTACTATGAGCACATTTTATTTTTTAAATCAGATCTTTTTTTATTGAAAATTTAGCAGTAACAAACCCCAAACAGCAAATATATTTCTCGCCACCACCCTTGGACAACCTAGTGGATGTATCACAGGCCTCTCATATATGTAAGTTGAGGCATACTTCACAGAAAGAAAATGCAGGTATTGTACCGTATCCTAAAGATACCTTTAAAGGGATTATCCCATGAAAAATACTCTACAGTCGTGGCCAAAAGTTTTGAGAATGACACAAATATTAGTTTTCACAAAGTTTGCTGCTTAACTGCTTTTAGATCTTTGTTTCAGTTGTTTCTGTGATGTAGTGGAATATAATTACACGCACTTCATACGTTTCAAAGGCTTTTATCGACAATTACATGACATTTATGCAAAGAGTCAGTATTTGCAGTGTTGGCCCTTCTTTTTCAGGACCTCTGCAATTCGACTGGGCATGCTCGCAATCAACTTCTGGGCCAATTCCTGACTGATAGCAACCCATTCTTTCATAATCACTTCTTGGAGTTTGTCAGAATTTGTGGGTTTTTGTTTGTCCACCCGCCTCTTGAGGATTGACCACAAGTTTTCAATGGGATTAAGATCTGGGGAGTTTCCATGGCCAGGTCAACGTTTTGGTCCCCGAGCCACTTAGTTATCACTTTTGCCTTATGGCACGGTTCTCCATCGTGCTGGAAAATGCCTTGTTTTTCACCAAACTGTTGTTGGAAGAAGTTGCTGTTGGAGGGTGTTTTGGTACCATTCTTTATTCATGGCTGTGTTTTTGGGCAAAATTGTGAGTGAGCCCACTCCCTTGGATGAGAAGCAACCCCACACATTAATGGTCTCAGGATGCTTTACTGTTGGCATGACACAGGACTGATGGTAGCGCTCACCTTTTCTTCTCCGGACAAGCCTTTTTCCTGATGCCCCAAACAATCGGAAAGAGGCTTCATCAGAGAATATGACTTTGCCCCAGTCCTCAGCAGTCCATTCATCAAATTTTCTGCAGAAGATCAATCTGTCCCTGATGTTTTTTTTGGAGAGAAGTGGTTTCTTTGCTGCCCTTCTTGACACCAGGCCATCTTCCAAAAGTCTTCGCCTCACTGTGCGTGCAGATGCGCTCACACCTGCCTGCTGCCATTCCTGAGCAAGCTCTGCACTGGTGGCACTCCGATCCCGCAGCTGAATCCTCTTTAGGTGACGATCCTGGCGCTTGCTGGACTTTCTTGGACGCATGAAGCCTTCTTAACAAGAATTGAACCTCTTTCCTTGAAATTCTTGATAATCCTATAAATTGTTGATTGAGGTGCAATCTTAGTAGCCACAATATCCTTGCCTGTGAAGCCATTTTTATGCAACGCAATGATGGCTGCACGCGTTTCTTTGCAGGTCACCATGGTTAACAATGGAATAACAATGATTTCAAGCATCACCCTCCTTCTAACAGGTCAAGTCTGCCATTTTAACCCAATCAGCCTGACAGAATGATCTCCAGCCTTGTGCTCGTCAACATTCTCACCTGAGTTAACAAGACGATTACTGAAATGATCTCAGCAGGTCCTTTAATGACAGCAATGAAATGCAGTGGAAAGGTTTTTTGGGGGATTAAGTTAATTTTCATGGCAAAGAAGGACTATGCAATTCATCTGATCACTCTTCATAACATTCTGGAGTATATGCAAATTGCTATTATAAAAACTTAAGCAGCAACTTTTCCAATATTTATGTAATTCTCAAAACTTTTGGCCACGACTGTACATTTTTCAAACCAGCACCTGAAGCTGAGTACTTTTGTAATTGCATGTAATTAAAAATGTGTTCTAGCTACCGAGTTATTCACTGAACTCTAACCGTATAGCACCACCTGCTGCCACCAACTGCAGCGGAGAAGACACACTCTCTGAGAAAGTACACACCTCCTGAACAGACAGCTTGAAATAAATCTAGCAGAAGGATTGAAGCAATAAATGGGGAGATCGTTGGATCCATGTGAGATACAGGACTGGTTCTAGCTTTGTTAAAAAATAATTTTTTTTAAAAAAAGAGAAGAGGTTGTAATCTACTGGATTCATTTTTTACATTAATCATGGGATAACCCCTGTAAGTACGAGACGCCATGGGGAGATCCAGTCCAGATAGTATTTCTTGCAGAACGGGAGGGTAGAGATTATAGCGCACCTTTGAGTCAGGGCAGTTTTCATTAGCATAGTGCTATGAACACATTTTCACTGAGGCCTAGCCCATGTACAGGTCCACAGGGGTCTAAAAGTGAGCCATAGGTCCAAAACAGAGGGGGTCATTTATTATACTGAAATACGTCTATTAAGAAAATAAACAAACTGCATTCGGGTTTTATCTAATTGACTCCCAAAGTCCACGGTCATTTGTTCAGCTCTATACATTATATTTATAGGTCATAGTTAGGCAGGACATTTCTGCACATCATTCTTCACTAATGGGAAAGGCAAATTATATAAGACTTAGGCCTATTTACTAACAGACCTGGGCACTGTAGTGTGTAGACTGCCACAATCCCGCTTATGAGGAAATAACGTCAAACTGCGCTGAAACAAATAACAGGCGGATCAATAAGATGCGACAGGTTCTCAGCTGAATGCTTGGCCTATGGTGACCTGTCACTGCCCTGTGCACAAAGAAGATTTAATGAATGGTCAGAAGCACATCAGATAACTGGTGATTCATTCTGGAAACCTGGATGTGCTAGGAATATAAAACAGATCTCTCCCTGGAGTCTCATTGAAAGCTGACCAATTTACAGATTGTTTCATATCTCATTTGTAGATCATGACGAGTAAAGATCACACCCGGACATTATTTAATAGGGCAGTCCTGATTTATAAGATGGTGTAACTATCAGCAAAGGTTCCTAGGTGCTTATATTTTTATGGGGGTAAGGATCACCGTGCTCCTCTAGTAGGCACCGAGCATACATGGTATCATTCCTTTACTGCTGTATTCATGACTTAAAAAGGAGCTGAGGTTTGGAGCTATATTAAAAGTTTATGTTATTGAACCAAGATATCAGAAATTTCCTAACATGATATTATCTGAATTACCCACTATATATAATCAGGAGTGAGCGAGATAACACCGCAGGCACTGTCAGCGGAGAACAGGCACAAGCCATGCGCAGAATATGGCAGCAATTGCAACGTGGAATTGCTTATAACACATTTCCATCCGGTCTCCCATACCTCTCTTTTTCATAAACGGTGGAGTGGATCTAAGCTTTGCTTCTTTGTACTAGAAGAGCAGATCTTGTGAAGGCAGCGCTAAGCTAGACATGCAATTCAGATCAAACACTCATTCAGCTGCCAGCTACACTCTCAACCCCATACCATATACATGCGTGCTTTGCTTAGCATGTATGTATACTGAATAGGGAGCAGGTAATCAGATACTACCAAACACCCAGGGGAGGACTGGCCATAGACCCTACAGGGAAATGTCCCAGTGGGCCAATGCCCAGGGAATTCGCCTGAGCCCTCCTCACAATCTGATCGTCTCAGCATTAATTAATGCTAGGAGCATCAGGTGCTTATGCACCTGGCCAGCAGTCGCAGGTGTCCTCCTGAATTCAACTGCATCCTCAGGATGGTGATATAGCTGAATACTTCATAGAGGGCTGCAGTATTATGTTCTGCACGGTGATATTTGATTCTGCTGAGGCAGCATTATGTGCTGCACTGTGGTATTTGGTTCTTCAGGGGCGGTACAGTATTGCTGCTGTGCCTACTTATACTGTTTCTACTTATGTTGGCCCGCCTTTAGTCAATTTGAACCTGCCTACAACATGGGGCACATTTTTGTTATTTTTATCAGTGCCACTTTAAGTTCTCAGTCCATACCTACAAACACCTAAAACAGTGGCTTACCTCTCCTGAGAGCCAAGGAGCACATTTATTAAGACCGGTCTTTTAAAGCCGTAAGCTGGCGGAGGATCCGCTGGAGGTATGTAGAGGCGCCGGCCTCATACCGGAGCTCGCTGCGGTTTGTATTTCCATCATGGCATGCGGAGCAAGACGGATCCATCAAAACCCACAATGCAAGTCAATGGGGACGGATCAGTTTTCTCTGACAAAATAGAAAACTGATCCGTCCCCCATTGACTTTCAATGGAGTTCATGACGGATCGGTCTTGGTTATGTTAAATATAATACAACTTGATCCGTTAACAACGGATGCAGATGGTTGTATTTAGGGATGAGCGAATCGACTTCAGATGAAACATCCGAAGTCTATTCGCATAAAACTTAGTTCTAATACTGTACGGAGCAGGAGCTTCGTACAGTATTAGAATGTATTGGCTCCGATGAGCCAAAGTTATTGCTTCGCGAAGTCTCGAGAGACTTCGCGCAATAACTTCACAAATTAATGTGTACTGTAAAAAAAACATTTCCTGAAATCGGGTTTGGTTCAAAGCAAGAACCTAAAGGGGTTATCCCGGGAACTATTTTCAGAACCAAGAGTTTAGAAATTATGTTACCTTGTGTTTTAAAGTAATTTGCAGTGTTCCTAGATTTCAAATCTATTTATCATCTCTTTTATACATCCCTGGAAACCATTGGTGCTGCTAATCTGCACTGCTGTAAGCAGAATCAGTCTCCTCCCCCTCTGGCAGCTAACAATACTATATAGTCCTTCCATTGCAGATTCATACTGTGACGTCCAGATTAGTGAAGCTATATACAGTGGGACATTCACATCGTTCACTAAGGAGGGAAGAAGGCAGAAAACCAGAACCTGGCTAAGGGGAAAGTCAGAATGCATTTTTGCTGGCACTCAGCTCATTAGGTAGTCATGCATACTATTATACACTTTGAACACCAGGTGGCGCCATGCTATGTATATAAATGGTTATAACTCTTAACTGGATCATATTTTTAACAGCATGTACACCGCAGACCTCCCAAGTGTCCCTCTTTAGGAGCGATCTAAAACCTAGATGCGCCCATAAGACGCATCTAGGTTTTAGAGGAGGAAAATAAGAAAAAAAATATTTTTCATTACACCTCGGGTCAGACCACCAATCAAACCCCCAATATTAATCAGACCTCAGCTCACAGCCCCAATAAGATCCCCAATGTTAATAAGACCTCAGATCAGAGCAAAATATAAAGAAGACCCCCAATCAGACCTCAGATCAGTCCTCCATGCCTCATATCAGCCCGCAGCCATAGGTTAATCAGCCCCCAGCCTCAGATTACAAAATAAATAAAGTACTTATCTGTCCTGCTCCAGGACGCCGCCGTTCCTCACCGCCCGCAATCATCTTCATTCGCCCATGTCGGCTGTGCTGTTAACTGGCGTGCACCACGTGAGGACACAGAGCGCCCTCACGCAGTGCGAAGCCTTCACAGCCGACAGCAGAGGACCAGGAAGCAGCGAGTACAGAGTCTTTACCGCTTCCTGGTCCTCCAGTACTAATGGAAGCGCTCATTAGTATTTGCCCCATAAGATGCAGGGGCATTTTTCCCCAGTTTGAGGGGGGGAGTGCATCTTATGAGGCGAAAAATACGGTAAGTTTGTTATTGAAGTTTTCAACAGTAATAAAAGATAAAATACAATATTTGCTTGTCTGGTTCCTCCATATATATTTGAGCACCATTTGTATATTAATTATTTAATTATTTGATGCAGTTGGGATTTTAGAAATTTCTATATTCAGATTATTTTGGCGCCATTTCTTAAGAGAAAACCAAGATATGCAGGAAAAATTAATCTTTCATACAATGAACCATAAATGTCCCTCTTTGACTGTCCAAAAAGTTGGGAGGTATGACACAGTAAACATTAACGGTGATGCAGCAGCCAAGTGGTTTTGTAGTAAATAGTTCACAGAGAGGCAAAGAACATTATCAATCATGTTACTGCTCTGTGTCTCTGCTGTCCGGAATGGGGCTTGGCTCTCTTTCATGCAGCGGATTCCACGCACGGCATCCGCTCGTGTGAAAGAGCTCTTAGGTTCTGTCTATATAACCGGTACAATCTTCTCAAATCCAGCTAAGGGGGTGCAATGTGTCTCTCAACCATTATGTTTCTCTCTGTGCGCAAATGTGTGGCACTACAATGCTCAGCACACTCAATAGGTATTTTTGCTGTACCCACTTAGGGGGGCAGATATTTAACAGGTGATCACGCTTAAGGGCAATTTTTTTTTAAATTATTGCATGGTACTTATTTTGAGTTAAAATAGTTTTTTCAATTGGTCTTTATAAAAAATATGGAATCCTTTTTTCTGTACAGAACGGACATGCTCTACTAGCTGCCTGTGGATTTTTATTTTCGGTCATCTGGGGAGCAGACCGACTTCTTATCTCTTCTCTCTCACAATATAAACACTCATTCAGTGGTGTACCTACCAGGAAAGCAGGGGAAGCAGCTGCTTCGGGGCCCGGAGCAGTAGTAAACAGTCAGACTGGCCACACCCCCCTCTACACTGCTGCTTTAGAATGTCCTCAGAGCAGAGCAGGGAGCTAAGCCCCGCCCATCAGCACGGACCATTAATAGAGGAGCCTGGCTGCTTAATAGTGCAGCCAGGGCTCAGTACAGTGTGCTACAGGGAGATCCTGTCCTAACTATTAGTACAGCCCAGCTTATCCTACAGAGACTGCTTTGTAGTCGGCAGTAACAGGAGGGAGAGGGGACACCAGTATGAGGCCAGAATGGGGACTGGAAGATAATGGAGCGGCGGGGAGCAGGCGAGTATGTTTTGTTTTCAACAACTGTACAATGCACCGCTAGTTCACATCACATTTTTGTCCCACATTTAAGACTGGGTTTACATCACTGTTTTTCCATTCGTTTAACGTATACAAAAAAAAACGTATTCGGATGCCTCATACTGATGGGTTCTCCATAGTGTTTCATTGTAAAAAAAAAAAAATGTATCAATTTTTTTTACCGGATTGTGCAGGCTACAAGAATGTGGAGTACTGCATTTTTGTATTGTGTATGTCATAGTCCAGTAAAAACAAATGTATGTTAAAGAATCAAATGCCACTGTATGACGCCTGCCTGCCCGTTTAAAAATTTGCTGTGGGGCCCAGTCATTTCTAGCTACTCCACTGGTTACCAGGGGCTCAGACCATGGGGACAGAGTACAGTCGGTGTCAGCCCTGCAGCAATACATAGAATGGGCGCCTATCCTACAGGAGGGGTCATACTGTGCTGTACATACAGTGTAGTGTTATGTCATGTTCACCTCTCCGGGTATATTACCCAGGAAAGCACAATTCTGCAAAAAGGACATGTTCTATCCTTTGGTGGAACGGAAGTGCGGAATGGAACTCCACGGTAGCACTGTGTAGTGCTTACGTAGTGTTCCTTTCAGTGATTTCGTTTCGCACCCTTCCGCATCTCCGGATTTGCGGACCCATTGAAGTGAATGGGTCCGCATTTGTGATGCGGAATGCACATGGAAGGGTGCCCATTTATTGCTGATCCGCATATGCTGTCCGCAATCCGGGAATGGCTGGCCCCTTTCACACAAACGATACGGGTTGGCTCCAGATGCGTTCAGGGTGCATTCAGTGAAACTCGCACCATTTTTCAAGCAAGTTCAGTCAGTTTTGTCTATGATTGCTGTCAGTTTTTTCTGCGTGGGTGCAATGCGTTTTGATGCGTTTTGCATGCACGTAATAAAAAAACAAAGTTTACAAACAATATCTCCTAGCAACCTGCAGGTGAGCGTGGTGAATGTCGGCGCAGGCTGAATGAAGATAGAAGATTTCATACAACCCCTATAATGCCCCCTAACATTACCAGGCCCCTTATACTGGTTATACTTACCCCGCTCCCCGGCATCCGCGTCTTTTCTGCTCCCCACAAGGTTGCTGCTGCATCATCCTGTTGCGCGGATGAAAACATCTGGCGACAGAGGACAGCCAATAACATGCCGCGGCAGGAGCGAGCGTCCCTAGCATCGTGGGTGACGCTAGGGAGGGTCATTCCTGTGGAGGCCCGCTATTGGCTGCCCCCCAACCTCCGAATGTTTTGATCCACGTGATGGGGAGATGCAATGGCGGCATCAGGAGAGATGCAGGTGCTGGGGAGCGGGGTAGATCAGGGTTCCTCAACTCCAGTCCTCAGGGCCCACCTGCCGATCAGGTTTTCAGGATTTCCTTAGTATTTAGATATAATTAGTGCCAATGCATCAGAACTTACCGCAGGTATTCATTCTGTGGGATATCCTCAAATCATGACCGGTAGGTGGACAGGAGTTGAGGAACACTGTAATAGATGATTAACACAAAGTTAAAGTACCAGTCACACAGTTAGAAAAACAGTTAACCCTTTGTTACAGAATGGCTCAATTTTTTAAAATAAAGGCCAATAGAATATGATTTTTAGCTAAAAATGAGTAAATTGCATTAATATACAAAAATTGCCTCCAAAAGGTGTACATAGCCTTTAAGCTTGGAGGGGTGTCTGAAACTTCACTCCCTGACCAGTGAAGTCCAAAACACACGTATATCTGTTACCTTTCACGGGCTATTTCTCTGCATTCTCCTAGGTCATGTCTGTCCAGTCTGAAACATACACTCTCCTTTTCTCTCAGACGCTGGTTCACTTTGCTAGATGCTCTTGGCATCCTGGACGATACTGCTGTGTCGCCCTCGCACAGCTCGCTCTCTGCTACACCCTGACCCAGCAGCTTCCTAGCTAGCAGGGTGGAGTCAGCCACACCTCGTTACTGTAGCCTGGGCCTGATAGTTAACCCTCTACTCTCCTCTACACACAACCCTTGAGATACACAGTGCACAAAGAAAAGGACACAAACCCCCTTTTTGCAGTGGGATGAGCCCTTTAACATCAGCAAAAAAAAACTTTTCTTACTGACGGGGCAGCAAGTCAGCACATACAATTCCTACATTTGTAAAAAGAAGACAAAAAGCCTATCCGATCCATGGTTATAGCGTTGTCCAAGACAGGGGTGGGCGATATAGCCTAAAATCTATATTGCAATATAATTTTAAGCATGTGCGATAAATATCGCAATATATTGTTTTCTATATTTGTGGAGGGGGGGAGGGGATGAAACTTTTTTTTTTTTTTACTTTTTATTTAATAACTATTAGCCTCCTTAAGGGCTAGAACCCTTGTCCTATTCACCCTAATAGAGCTCTATTAGGGTGAATAGGACTTTACATTCTCCCTTGCTGCCCTGTGTTTTTTGCACACAACAGTAGGGAGCTGACCAAGGCAGCCAGCCTCTCATGTGCCCCCCAGCCTCTGATCCGCCCCCCAGTCTCTGATCAGCCCCCCAGCCTCTCCCTCTTATCAGCCCCCTCTAGTAACTCAAAACCCACCCCCCCTCCCTCGCCAGTATTAATTATTGGTGGCAGTGGCCACAGGGTCCCCCCCCCCATCATTGGTGGCAGTGGGCAGAGCGACCCCCTCCCTCCCTAGTATTGATCATTGGTGGCAGGGGCCCCCTTCCCCCCCACATCATTGGTGGCAGCAGCAGTTCTGATCGGAGTCCCAGCAATGTAATGCTGGGGCTCCGATCGGTTACCATGGCAGCCAGGACACTACTGAAGTCCTGGCTGCCATGGTATGTCAGTGAGCAGCATTATACTGCCATGGTAACCGATCGGAGCCCTAGCATTACACTGCTGGGACTCGCCACTCCGTGGTCATATCGCAGTCCGGCGATATAGGCGATATGCACAAAATCCATATCGTGGCACAAATTTATATCGCATATCGCCTATACCGCCCACCCCTAGTCCAAGATATAGAATACCAAAGCTGAAGTTAAGAAGTTTAAAACTTTTAAATGTAAAAAAAGTCATACAGAAAACATAAGCTTGAGAAAAGATAAGACACTTCTGCTTGGAAGTCTATAAATGATTACATTTGCAGATGGAAATACGTTTCACACTAGGTTAAATTTGCAGATGGAAATACGTGTAACACTAGGTTAAATTTGTAGATGGAAATACGCGCAACACTAGGTTTTGGTCACTGCAATCACTGAACACATTCCAAAGTTCATCATTTTAATTTAGGACTAAAATTTGCACCTACCACAAAAATGAATAAATTTGATATCTATATAGGGATAGAAAAATTCATTAGAAAACTATGTTTTAAAAAGTATTTTTTTTTTTTCAAACCCCATTACATATGTCTCAGAAGATAAAAATGAAAAATACATACACACGGATCTAAAACAAAAATCAATGAAATTCCCTAGACAAGAAATAAGTCAAGAGATTGCTACTTTCCTCAAATGCATTGAAACTGATATAAGACAAATAAAAAATAACCATATTAGAAATAATCTCTCAAGTCATGAGATTCCAGCAATAAAACAATTACAAACACAAAGTAATATTACCATCCGACTGGCGGATAAGGGAGGAGCTATCATAAGTACAATCAGGAATGCAGGAGACAACTACATACAGAAAATTAACCAATGATCCCACCAAAAGATTTCAATCCGATTCTTTTAAAATTTTGTCAAAAAGATGTAGAAAATAATAACATTTTAGAACAGGAAGCCAAATTCATCTCAAATACAGAACTAAAACTACCAGTCTTCTATTATTTGCCAAAGGTACACAAGAGCCTAATTAATCCGCCTGGACGTCCAATCATTTCGGGCATCGGGTCTTTAACGTCCAATCTATCACAATATGTAGACAAATTACTTCAATCTATGGTCAAATATATACACTAAGGCTCCAAATCTAGGACTGAAGGTTGCACCTTCTATTAAATTGGGACTTAAAAAATAGGAACATTCAATAAAAGGCTGGCTAGGTTTGAAAGGGTTTTACAGATGCAATACATGTAGTAATTGTAAGGTGACTCTTTTGTCCATGCAAAAAACAATATATCGGAAGAACTTAAAGGACATTCAAAAAAATAATATCAAAACACATTAACATTAGGAATGGATAGGAAAAGCATTCACTGTCAAAACACTTTAAAACACACCATAATCAAGATCCAAAGGGTATATTCTTTGCAGCTATTGAACAGGTGGAGGAGCATTGGAGGGGAGGAGATCACATCATGAGAATGTCCCATGCAGAATCTAGATACATCTTTGATTTTAATACCCTTTTACCTAAAGGCCTTAATGCTGAACTTGAGCTATTTGGCTTCCTGTCGAATCGGGGTGGTGCGCCCTGGCCGACGGAGGATCGGTGTTTTATCAGTTACCCCAATCTTCCCGTGGCAGAAGGCCCCCACCCCTTGTCTCCTATTGTCCTCTACCATCTTCTAGTGTCTTAGGGTACTTTCACACTTGCGGCAGGACGGATCTGGCAGGCTGGTCTCCCTGTCGGATCCGTCCTTCCGCTGTTTCACCGCTCCGTCCCCATTGACTATAATGGGGACGGGAGCGGAGCTCCGACGCAGCACGGCGGTGCACGGCGAAAGCCGCCGGACAAAAAAGTCCGGCGGCTTTTGCCGTGCACCGCCGAGCTGCGCCGGAGCCCCGCCCCTGTCCCCATTATAGTCAATGGGGACGGTCCGGGGATACGGCGAAACAGCGGAAGGACGGATCCGACAGGGAGACCAGCCTGCCAGATCCGTCCTGCCGCAAGTGTGAAAGTACCCTTAGCAATATATGCAGTCTTTTAGTGACATATATATGTAGTATACATACCTGAAGAAAAAATACAACTGAATATAATAACACTTGTTATGTTTAATATATATAAGTTTTATATTTTTTATTTCTCTTATACAGGTCCTTCTCAAAAAATTAGCATATTGTGATAAAGTTCATTATTTTCTGTAATGTACTGATAAACATTAGACTTTCATATATTTTAGATTCATTACACACCAACTGAAGTAGTTCAAGCCTTTTATTGTTTTAATATTGATGATTTTGGCATACAGCTCATGAAAACCCAAAATTCCTATCTCAAAAAATTAGCATATCATGAAAAGGTTCTCTAAACAAGCTATTAACCTAATCATCTGAATCAACTAATTAACTCTAAACACCTGCAAAAGATTCCTGAGGCTTTTAAAAACTCCCAGCCTGGTTCATTACTCAAAACCGCAATCATGGGTAAGACCGCCGACCTGACTGCTGTCCAGAAGGCCATCATTGACACCCTCAAGCAAGAGGGTAAGACACAGAAAGAAATTTCTGAACGAATAGGCTGTTCCCAGAGTGCTGTATCAAGGCACCTCAGTGGGAAGTCTGTGGGAAGGAAAAAGTGTGGCAGAAAACGCTGCACAACGAGAAGAGGTGACCGGACCCTGAGGAAGATTGTGGAGAAGGACCGATTCCAGACCTTGGGGGACCTGCGGAAGCAGTGGACTGAGTCTGGAGTAGAAACATCCAGAGCCACCGTGTACAGGCGTGTGCAGGAAATGGGCTACAGGTGCCGCATTCCCCAGGTCAAGCCACTTTTGAACCAGAAACAGTGGCAGAAGCGCCTGACCTGGGCTACAGAGAAGCAGCACTGGACTGTTGCATGTCATTCGGAAATCAAGGTGCCAGAGTCTGTAGGAAGACTGGGGAGAGGGAAATGCCAAAATGCCTGAAGTCCAGTGTCAAGTACCCACAGTCAGTGATGGTCTGGGGTGCCATGTCAGCTGCTGGTGTTGGTCCACTGTGTTTTATCAAGGGCAGGGTCAATGCAGCTAGCTATCAGGAGATTTTGGAGCACTTTATGCTTCCATCTGCTGAAAAGCTTTATGGAGATGAAGATTTCATTTTTCAGCACGACCTGGCACCTGCTCACAGTGCCAAAACCACTGGTAAATGGTTTACTGACCATGGTATTACTGTGCTCAATTGGCCTGCCAACTCTCCTGACCTGAACCCCATAGAGAATCTGTGGGATATTGGGAAGAGAAAGTTGAGAGACGCAAGACCCAACACTCTGGATGAGCTTAAGGCCGCTATCGAAGCATCCTGGGCCTCCATAACACCTCAGCAGTGCCACAGGCTGATTGCCTCCATGCCACGCCGCATTGAAGCAGTCATTTCTGCAAAAGGATTCCCGACCAAGTATTGAGTGCATAACTGAACATAATTATTTGAAGGTTGACTTTTTTTGTATTAAAAACACTTTTCTTTTATTGGTCGGATGAAATATGCTAATTTTTTTAGATAGGAATTTTGGGTTTTCATGAGCTGTATGCCAAAATCATCAATATTAGAACAATAAAAGGCTTGAACTACTTCAGTTGTGTGTAATGAATCTAAAATATATGAAAGTCTAATGTTTATCAGTACATTACAGAAAATAATGAACTTTATCACAATATGCTAATTTTTTGAGAATGACCTGTATATGTTTTTGACCTAATACAAACTCCTGGCCGAAAATATATAAATTTTCTAATTTATGTGTATAAGGCCTCATGCACACGCGGTCCGCAAAAAGGGGTTCAGTTGTTCCATGATCTGTGTCAGTTTTTGTTTCCGTGTGTCTTCCTTTATTTTTGGAGGATCGCCAGACATGAAGGAAAGTAAAAAAAAGTCAAGTTTGCCATGCAAATGATAGGACAATCTTGTGTGCCTCCGTGTTTTTTCACGGACCCATTGACAGGTCCTATTTTTTTCACGGACTGGAAACACGGATCACAGATGCGGATGACAAACGGTGCATTAGTCGAGTTTTCCACGGACCTATTGACTTTCAATGGGTCCGCAGAAAATCACGGAAAACGAGACAACGGACCCGGGACACAACAACGGTCGTGTGCATGAGGCCTAAGGCTGATCTTGTAGCATACCTACACAAAAAGAATGCATGTATAAGAAAAAAAACGCAGTCATACAGCAACAAAAAAGCAATACGTGCAATATATGCACTTAGCTTTATGGATAAAAAGGACCAGTGACATAGGGATTCCAATCATTTAGACCGATAAGCTTTAATATGAATAGCCCAAATAAGAGAGAAAAGAAAAAAGGAAGGATCTTTACTCTCACCGAAAGGACAGTATAAAAGGGGTGAGATGGGTAAAATGCGGGTAACCACTGATGAAGGAGTCAGTTTCAGACTCCGAAATGCGTCTGATGAACTAGCAATGTACCCGCATGTGGAAGGAATATAGTTTAAATTACCTTGTCTGAAGCGCTTTACCTGCTGGCACCTGCTTTCACCGATCCGTATCCACGCAGCCCGCCAACTAGCACACGAGCACCCTACCATCACGTGGAACGCCAACAGCAAGATTCGGACAGAGGACCGGTCTTACACAGCAGGCTGCCAGAACGACGGGACAGGTAATCGCAGTCAGGATACAAATGCCACGTGGGATGCCACTGTAGGCATATCAGTACCTGACTGCCAACTTAACCCTTAAATGAACTGGGTATATATAAATTTTGCACCTGGATGAAATGGGCCCATGATTAACGGTCTCTGGAATAACGCAGCGCAATTCATTCTATGAGACACACACATACTATAGTGTGAACTGCACTTTTATCGGAACATAAGTTAAAAGGAGATTAGCCGATCCATTACATCCCTATACTGGATATTTATGAACTACCAGAAGTGATTTGCTCCACCACACTATGGTATTAAGTGTTGCCAAACTAAGGCTACTTTCACACTTGCGGCAGAGTGATCCGGCAAGCAGTTCCGTCGCTGGAACTGCCTGCTGGATCCGGCAATCTGCATGCAAAACGGACAGCATTTGTAGACTGATCCGGATGCGGATCAGTCTCACAAATGCATTGCAAGAACGGATCCATCTGTCTGGGTGTCATCCGGAGAAACCAATCAGTTATATATATTTTTTTTCACATTTTTACTGGTCTGCGCATTTTTAATGCTGGATCCGCCGGCACTAATACATTTCAATGTAAATTAATGCCAGATCCGGCATTCCGGAAACTGATCCAGATTTTTGGACGGAGATAATATAGCAGCATGCTGCGGTATTTCTTCTGTCCAATACGCCGTTCAGTGACTGAACTGAAGACCTCCTGGTGCATCCTGAACGGATTTCTCTCCATTCAGAATGGATGGGGATAAAACTGATTAGTTATTTTCCGGTATAGAGCCCCTATGACGGAACTCGGTGCCAGAAAAGAAAAACGCTAGTGTGAAAGTACCCTAATAGGAGCAACTTAAACTACATTGTTGGAACATAGTTTTACAAATACTATTTGTAATTGCGACTGCAATTAGGTAGAAGTATTCTCCTATCAACAGAGGTTGGATCCTTTATATGCATTTTTGTAAACTTCACACCAAAAATGTGATATGATCATTTTTATCCTATGTGGCTATTTACAGATCATCTACGTTATTTATCTATATAATTGTTTTTATCTTCATTTAATATTTTTTTGTGCACTTTACAGGTTCCTGTTTGACATTTTCTTTCATATCTTGCTATAATATTTTATACATTAAAAGGTTCTCTTCATCCGACACTACCTCTCCGAGTGTTTGTCTATACACCTATTAAGATTTCATTTTTTTCTGATAGGGCGAGTCAGTTAGACACTGAGCACCTTATACATGAGAGCAGACAGGTGAGCCGCCTCCATTTTGCACCATCATTTTAAATTTAGGTTTACGTTTTAAAGTCTATAAAAGGGCTTAAAAGAATTTTCTCTAGTTTAAAAAAATGATCACATCATACACATAAAATAAGATTTTTGCCAATTCAAATCATGGGGGGATTCTGGTTAGTAACATTGAACACAAAAAAGTGTAGTCAGCTTTTTCTATGTAGATTAATTATGCAAATGCTGTACACGCCACAGCACATTTGATGCAGATGTCAGACAGCACATCACCTGATCTAAAAATACATGAAAATGTGAATTCATAAGGAGAAAAATGGCTAAGAAGAAAAATTAGAAATCACTCCTTCCACCAATGACCTAAAGGGAACTGTGACCAGGAAAATGCAGTGTAATCTGCAGGCAGCAGGTTATAGAGCAGGAGGAGCTGAGCAGATTGATATATAATTATGGGAAAATATTTAGTATAACTTGTATTCATTTAAATTCCTGCTCATTCTGGGCTTTGCAGTCCAGGGTGCGGTCCTATCACTGATTATACAGAGATAGCTGTCACACAGTCATAGAGAGCAGGCTGCAGCTCAGACACTGTGACAGGTTCCCTTTAAAAGGGGTTTCCAACACCGACTTCTCTGTAGGTCCCAATCTGTCGGATATAAACTTCCTACATGGACAGGGTCATGTGTGCTGCAACTGGCCCCAGTAGTCACATGTCGCCAAGCAGCACGTGACCCAACAGTGACATGCTGATTGGGGGGGACACATCACCGCTGAAGTCAGTCATTGGCTGCAGCAGCCTATGTGACCCCGACTCTGCTGCAAGTTTAGTGTAGTAATCATGACTAACAATCAGATATCAAGAACGAATATGCATGCCAAGCTTAAGAAATCTGGTACATTGCCTCAAAACATAAAAATAAATTGGTGGGTCAAACTAAGGCTACTTTCACACTAGCGTTCGATCGGATCCGTTCTGAACGGATCCGATCATAATAATGCAGACGGAGGCTCCGTTCAGTACGGATCCGTCTGCATTAATAACTTAGAAAAAATTCTAAGTGTGAAAGTAGCCTGAGCGGATCCGTTCAGACTTTCAATGTAAAGTCAATGGGGGACGGATCCGCTTGAAGATTGAGCCATATGGTGACATCTTCAAGCGGATCCGTTCCCATTGACTTACATTGCTGAACGCTGCCAGACTGATGCAGTCTGAGCTGATCCGCTCCATTCAGACTGCATCAGGGCTGGACGGAGGCGTTCGGAGCTCACGAACGGACCTATGAACGCTAGTGTGAAAGTAGCCTAAGGGGTTTGGGGTCCACAGTTGATAACTTCATATATGGTTTGTGAAATGTTTTCTTGGCCTCTTACACAGGACCTGTCACTTCTCCTGACATGTTTTATATATTTTTTTAACTACTTGCAGCCCCCATGTGATAATTCTGGAGCATCTATTCTTTTGACTACGTCGTGCCATTCCTTTATTATACCTTGTAGAAGTTATGAATGAATTGCTAGCCGTGTGTAATAGAGGTCCAGCTGAGTGTTACCACTTGTAGGCTTTGCAGTAGTAATAATTCATAATGTTTCATTACTGTCAGAATTGTTCTGTGACGAGCAGACTGCTGATAGTAGGTCCTATAGCTAGACAGACACAGACAGACAGATGAACACTCTTGGAAAAAAATGACTATTTTAGGTGTAGCTCACAAAAGGCTTATATTGGGCGTCTAGCACATGACCGTCTGTATTGGGGTCCGCAAACCATGGTTCCACAAAGTATATGCATACCTTCCATGTGCAATCTTTATGTTTCTCACTCCCATCACTAGAAATGACTATTCTCGTTCACAACAAGGATAGGACTTGTTCTAGAAATGAAAGAATCCACACAAAAAAAAAAAAAGGGGGTCCATCTGCCAACCTCAAAAAATGCAGATTGAACACACGTGCAAAAGGCTTTAAGCCCTATTCACACGTCAGTGTTTGGTCAGTGATTTTCATCAGTGATTGTGAGCCAAAACCAAATGCGGCTCTAAACACAGAAACATAGAGCAGGAGCAGATCTTTTCCTTAGGTCTTTTCCCCATGCACACTGCTCTAATCACTTGAATGGGTCCTCAATCCGGAGATGCGGTGCAGAACGTAGGCACGGAACACCACGGAAGCATTCCAGCATTACGGAGTGCTTCCGTGGCATTTCTGTCCGTGCCTCCACACCGCAAAAAAAAAAAATAGAACATGTTCAATTTTTTTACGGTGCGGACAGATCACAGACCCATTCAAGTTGAATGGGTCTCGATCCATCCCAGCCGCCGCACAGACGTTGTCTGTGCATTGGGGACCGCAAATTGCTATCCCCAATGCATGGAACAGCCACACAACTGCCGTGTGTATGAGGCCTTATACCTGTTTGTGTAGCGTCCACACCAGTGTAGCGTCCATACTGATGGAAATCACTGACGTGTGAATGAGGCTTTATTGTTGCAAGGGTTTTTCTACTACATATCATATATTAAAGTATAGGTCATCAATATCTGGTCTGCGGGGGTCTGATACCCGACTGATCAGCTATTTGAAGAGGAGGCAGAGCTCCATGTGAGCGCTACTTCCTCTTTGTTAGGCCTCTTTCACTCGGGCGAGTTTTCCGCGTGGGTGCGATGCGTGAGGTGAACGCATTGCACCCGCACTGAATCCGGACCCATTCATTTCTAAGGGGCTGTGCACATGAGCAGTGATTTTCACGCATCACTTGTGCGTTGCGTTAAAATCGCAGCATGCTCTATATAGTGCATTTTTCAGGATGCTCTAGAATTCTTACTACGTGGTGAATGCAACCTATGTAAGTTGTTGCTAAAACAGACAAATTAGGAGAGATTATCGGTCCTCTTTCAATGGTTCTCCTGTTGTTGGCGACATTACATTTTTAAAGGACATGAATGCGTATATTCACATAGACTTTCAGCGTTCCATTCATGTGCATGAGGCTGAAATTCAGATGTATGGAAAAGACTTTCAGTTGCAGAAATTTCGGCAATGAGTCTTTGGTGTGTAAATTTAGTGACTTTTCTCATGTCTGCAGAGGCAATTTTGGTAAGATTGGGGTTTGCAGAACATCCCTTCAAATGAGTTTTCTGTTGATCAGTGTAAAGAAGACATTCAGACTGTAAGCTCTTACCTCTCTGCTCATTTGTTCTGATTACGTGTCAATTTACTTCCCCAATGGTAAAGCGCTCCACAATTTGCTAGCGTTATATATAGATTACTATTATTAAATCCACAGTGGTTCAATATTGTACAGAATAAAACAATTTTGCTTGTACAAGGAATATTAGAAACAGAGAAGGAACTTTGACGTGCCTAAAGGGAAGTATGCAACATTACACTGCACAGCTAAAAACAGAGGCAGGAGGAAGCTCCCAAATGAACATGGCATACCCCTCAGCTTCATCTATTTCCTGACTAGCGGAGACTCTCCTACTAATCCCTGTCAGATGAAGTTTCCGGATACGAAGGAATAGTCTAATGCTGGCACATCTAGGTCACATCAAAGGTCCTTGCAGTTGGTACACTAGTATTTTATTTGACCTTTCCTAAATAGAATTATACTACATTGGCTGCGACATCTCAGTAAAGTAGATTAGATGTTAAATTGTACTTGAGATAACAGACTGTGAAGAGCTCACTTCAAAGTATAGTCCTCAGTATGCAGTAATGTCTCCAGTAGGCAATGGAAAAAACAAACCTATATATATCTAATATATAAAGCTAAGTGTGTGTCTGTGTATAGATGTATGTCCGCTAAAGGAATCCGCACCATCGCATTTACAATCACGAAATTTGGCACACAGGTACATCAGGTGTCCAAGAAGGTTTTAGACCGGGTCTCAGCTCTCTAGCACATACCGTTCCTGAGATATGCCCAAAAAATGCATTAGCCAATAGAAGCCTGGTCACATGACCCATATCAGCAAATAGAAGCTCACAGGCCATTAGTCTCCACATACACACAGTTTTACACCAGGTTTCCATAACAACCGAGCCATTTTTCTTCACTGCTGTAGGTCAGCTTTAAAAGGGGCAGGGCGATATGGATGAGTGGAGTGCTGTGGAGCTCACAGTTCAGGGGCAGGTAGGGTGGCCATTAAGGCCACCCTCAAAAGATGTACTTAAGAAGTCTCGCTAAGCCACGCCCCAACCCAGTTAGGCCACTAATTAAAGGGGCAGGATGATGTGGAGGTCACTGGCTAAGTGGCAGGCACATAGTTATTTGAAAATATGTTGTAGAACTATTATTTTATGTGAAATGCAAGTAGGTATTAAAATAGACATGTCAGGTGACAGGTCCTCTTTAGTGACAACTGGAGGCAAGTCGACAGTGACGGAATGACTCATTTGCCTCCTGCCTGCAGCTTTCCTTGTTTATTGTGGTTCTAGACCTATTAAAAATGACAGATGCAATCTATTTGCTTGCTGTGGGGGGGGGGGGGGGGGGGCACTAGTTTCCTTAAGCAAGGATGGCTTGAGTGGAGGTCTCTGTCAAAGGGGCAGAGAATGGTGGAGGTCACAGTTAAGGGGACGGTCCGCTATGGAGGTCAGTGTTAAAGGGCAGGGTGCTGTAGAGGTCACTGTTAAGGGGGCGGGATATTGTGAAAATCACTGTTAAGGAGACGGGTACTGTGGAGGTCACTAATAAAGGGGCAGGCCGCTGTGGAGGTCACTGTTAACAGAGGAGGGGACTGTGGAGGTCACTATTAAAGGGGCAGCAGGATACTGGGAGGTCACTATTAAGGCAGCGGGGATACTGTGGCAGTCACTATTAAGGCAGCGGGGATACTGTGGCAGTCACTATTAAGGCAGCGGGGATACTGTGGCAGTCACTATTAAGGCAGCGGGATACTGTGGCAGTCACTGTTAAAGGGGCAGTCACTGTGGAGGTCTCTGTTAAGAGGGCCAGGAATAGTGGAGCTCACTGTAGAGATCATTGTTAAGGGGGCGGGCCCCTGTGGAGGTAACTGTCAAGGGGGTGGGGTGCTGTGGAACTCACTGTTAAAGGTTGCTGTGAAGGTCAAATTTAAGGGGGTGGGCTGCTGTGAAGGTTCCATTTTAAGGAGACGGGGCAATCCCAGGTTCTAGGCCAGCCCTAAGGACCTTTTCACAGAAACGAGCATTCTGCGCGGGTACAATGCGTCATACGAACGCATTGCGCCCGCATTAAATCCGGACCTATTCATTTCAAGGGGGCTGTGTAAATGAGCGTTGGTTTTCTCGCATCAGTTCTGAGTTTTGTGAAAATCGCAGCATGTTCTAGATTATGCGTTTTTCACGCAACGCTGGCCCCATAGAAGTGAATGGGGCTGCATGAAATTTGCATCACATCCACAAGCAAGTGCAGATGCGATGCATTTTTCACGGATGGTTGCTAAGAGATGTTGTTTGTATACCTTCAGTTTTTTATCACGCGCATGCAAAACGCATTAAATCGCATTGCACCCACGCAATAAAAACTGAACGGGATCGCATGATTGCGATCGCATGTACTCGCTTGTGAAATCGCTCATTTTTCACTAAACACATCCGCAACGCATCCGGACCTAATCAGCTCAAGCTCGTTTGCAAGGGGCCTTACGGGGGCTAAAAGTTATTGTTAAAAAATTTAAAAGTTTAAAGTTAAAATATTTTAAAAAGTTTAACGCATCCCCTATCCCAATTTTACATATAAAAATATATAAAACAATAAAAATAAACATATCAGGTATCACCGCGTCTGAAAAAGTATGAACAATTAAAATAAAACTCTGTAACGGAAAAAAAATTAAGTGAAAAAAAAAAAACGCACAAATTTGCTATTTTCTAGTCACCCTTTCCAATCAAGTCATACGTGCCACAGAAATGGTACTAATAACTACAGTTCGTCCCGCATACAGCTCTCTAGATCGAAATATAAAAAAAAGTTACGGCTGTCAGAAAATGCTAATGCGGTACCATTGACAGTAGTGGCCCCATGATCATGAGTAGGAAGGGTATCAGCAGCAGCGGCAGTTTATTTTTCAGTTCTTCTGATCCGTCAGAACAGAAAAACTAAAAAACAAAATAATGGATCCTGTATTTTGATCATCCGCTTTCACACAGTCAGTATTTGATCAGTAACTGTAAGCCAAAACCAGGAGTGGGTCCAAAACAGAGCTAAAATAAAATGGAAATATTTGCACCTCTTCTGTGTTTTGAAACCACTCCTGCTTTTGGCTTTCAAAACCAGCTGTTTATCATAAGTGCTCAGGTGATCTCTGCAGTGCCTACATTTTGAAAGGGGTTGTCTCATTGACAAAACCCCTTTAACCAATGCATTTTTAAGTGTGCCTAAACTATACAAAAAAGAAAATTGCTAACCATTTTTGTAGGTTGTGCTGCTGGAAACCAAAAATCAGTGTCTCAAATTTCTGAAAGTTCAGCTTTCGATGGAATAAGTGAGCTAATCAAGGAAAATTGTGACCATTAAAAAAGGTGTTTTCCGCGATCCTAAAGATTGTTAGGTTCCCTTAAAATATATATTCTTTTTACTATGACTCTGCTGGAGGAACAAAGAGGAGTCCATGGGCACACAGTCACACTGTAGATTCCCTTTCTACAGGTATAGATGACGATATATAAAGCCAGAGCTGTTTCTCTTATGGTAGCAAAAACTACAGCAGATAAAAGCCATCATTTAAGAACCTGTCTACACAAGCAAGTTCTCATCCTGTGCTCCAAATGTCATACTTTGCCACTGGTTTCATTCAGAGAGCAGTGAAATATACAGAGTAGATGATAATGTCGTCTGTGCTGTCTCTTGCTTCCTTGGCTCTGTCACCTTGTCACGTCTGTTTGGACAGCACACAAGGCACTGCATACAGTAAAGGTTATAAAATTCTATATTATATAGTATAAGACATTCCAGGGATGAATATCCAAGCAAGTTACATTTTATTTGCAGTGCTGGAGTATTCTGGGCTGTAACTTTTATGACCTTGCAGTTAGTGCAGATTTACAGTAGCATTGGAAGGCTGCATTAATACTTCCATTTTATTTAAGCAGAATTGGAAGGGAGCCCAGGAGAAGGAAAGCATACACAAACTTTTGCTTTGGGAATGTGTTTCCTGGATTATCTTTGGAAGGGGAAAATGAAACTCCTTTCTCCAAAGCCAATGAGAAGCTGCACTGAAAGAGGAAGGCATCTCAGACTTGTTTTATTGCATTTTACGATAACTTTAGGATGTTTTTTCTTTTTTGTTGTATAAATGTGTATATTCTGGTTATAAATAAAAGAGCTCTCCAATTCCTGAAATTGCAGAACCTATGATAAGCAGCCCCTGGAAGCTACCATTAATGGAAGAACTCAGATAAGCATGGTTTATTGGGGCTACCATAATAATAATATATGTTAAAGGGCTTCTGTCACCCCCCAAAAGTCATTTTTTATTTTTGGGCTAATTAAAATCCTTATAGTGCGATTATTCAATATATAATGCTCTTACATTTTTCAACCCATTTAAATGTCCAAAGTTGGGGTCATTTGCATCACCCAGGCACATACTGTATACAAATACACTGAAAACATAATGGAGCAGTATATTAGTTTAGATAGATAGCTAAACACCAAAAGGGCCCCTTTACAAAAGGTTGATGATGGGGACAATTCCAATAATTGCCTTGTGTAAAGGTGCCGTCGATGGAGACACAAAAATCCGAATTTCTGGGCAGCAGATTGTGCAATATAAACAAGAAACAATGATTCTCTATGGGAATGAGCAATCGTAGATAGGATGATTTTATGCTTTCCATTTTCAAATCTACTATTTGCTTATGCAACCTAGGACTAGAGAAGAGTGAACAGATTCTAAACTTATAAAGTTTTATAAAAATTCAAGGTGGATCTGAATTTTTGGTGATTTGATTCAGGTGAAAAAAAAATAAAAAATGAAATGAGTGTCATGCACAAATTTTAAGGCCAAATGGAACACTTTTGATTCGGGTAGAATCAATTCGGACCCGTATCGAATCAGTTGACTAAATCTAACCAGAATCAGATCTTGAGCAATTCACTCATCTCTACCTAGAACGTCACAAAATGTATAAAAACAATAAATTATACTTTTTAAAGGCACAATAAGAAAAAAAAAATGTTATCTGTAATGTGTGAAAAGAGAAATAAGATATTTCGAGAGGAGACCTACACGAGACAACTGTGAGCTGGCAGTTTTCAGTGTGCGAAGCTGCTTTCTGCTACTCATAATGAAAGCAGCCATGGAATTTTAACTCGAGACTGCGGTTATTTGACTTCTTGTAAACAAAGTAACTTCCTGTCGCTATATTCTCACCGCTCAGTCAGTTTTTATCATGACATGCAGTCATGACCCCTGCATGCACCCGCATGCTCTTGGCCTGTAACACGGTCTAGAAGTGATAACTGTTACGAGACCGCGCACACCCCCTCCATCATACGTACTGTATGTGACTCTCAGCAGACACGCTTCCTGCTACAGCACCAGTCTAATTTTACACTGTAACAGCCACAATTCTGAAAAATGAACTGTATGTTGAGCAGAGAGGGGTTTTAATATTATTTCAATGTATACCCTCACCCTCTTGTTTTCTTTTCCCTCCTGGATTATGATTCAATCTGCCGTCAAGAAAAAGTAATTATCATCAAACAATGTATATGTCCTCCAAAGCTGGATGGCAAACCCCTGAAGCTGATGGCTCTTTTTTTATGTTTCACAACTTGGAAATGGTTGGATCAAATATCCAGGCAATTTTTAGAAGGAGGCGCTTTTGACTACAGTCAATATCACAACAGAATGAAGACTAATACAAACTGGTGAAACATAGCATCACTTTAAATGGCATATGCAGATTAGCTCTTTGCATATCCTTTTTCCCAGGGAGCACTGACTGACCTAAGAAACTCCTACACCAACCATGGCACTCTCCACAAGGATAAACAGCATCCCACAAGTCCTCTGACTAACATAGAAACTATGTTATGGTTTGTTTTCGTGACAAAATCATACTGAAATACACCATACATATAACTTCTATGTTAAATGGGTCTGTTCTGATCTATTGAAATAGAAATCAAACATACAGACATTAATACACATAAGGATGTTTTTAAAAGGGAGGCAAAGTTGGCAACTGCCTAGAACCCCCATTTCCTGGAGACCCTATCTGAGGACTGGATGCCAAGATGCAACTTGAGAGTAGAGTGGAAAAATATTCCACTCAACTGTCAGTTCCAGTAGTCTCAGAGCGTTTATTTACACTGAATGCTTTGTCTGATAATAAATAAAATGAACCATAAAACGACCCATTATTTTGGGGAAGTGAAGTACAGTGTTATCTGTAAACTATATGGCTATATTATGTGGGTACATTACAAGTCATAATTATTTGAATACTGCATTTTATTTAGGCATTATATAGTGTGTTGGTGTGATGGACCCTATATGGATAAACAGACATTGTATGGCAGTATTACACAGTCAAGTCGCATTATTATGACCTCCATCTAGACAGGCTGGGAGTGACTCAATAAAAGGTCCTGGTAGGTTGTCACAGGTATCTGGGGGCATGTCGGGGAGGATCCATATAGCAAACACGACAATTAAAGGTGGTCACACAGGTGCTCAATTGTGTTCAGGTCTGGGGAATTAGGTGGCCAGGACAGTACTTGTAAGTCTTGGTCCTGCTCTTCCAACCAATGTCAGACATTTCGAGCTGTGTGATATGATGCATTGTCTTGCTAGAGGTTCCCATCCGCATATATGGCTGTACGTGATCCAATTTGGTTATGAATCCATCTGTGCAGTTGAGAGGGCCTTCCAAATGGATGAGGAGGTCCAGAGAATGCCACAAAAACGTTCCCCAGACCTTTATGCTGCCTCCACTAGCTTGTGTTCTTCCAGCAATGGTTGCAAGGTGTTTGATCTCTAATGTTTCTCATCTGACATGCCAAAGTCCATCTGTTTGATGAAGCAGAAAATAGGATTCATCGGAGAAGACAACCCTTTGCCAATCAGTGGAGATCCAATTCCAATACTGCCACAAAAATGTAAGCATTTTCTGCCAATAATACTTAGTTAGCATAGGTGCAGTGATCTGTCGGCACAGGAGAACCATACACAGGAGGGTTCGATTAACAGTTTTAGACATACATTTGGTAGCCCCTGGATCATTTGGAGGTGACCTACTCAACTGTAGCACCTTGGTCCGCCCTAATGCACCTTCCTAGGTGACGTTCACTTCTCACATCAATGATATGTGGATAGAGAGACGCAGATAGATGTGGACATTTCCACGTCCCTTATTCGCAATGGTGTCATTTGTCCACTCACGATACGTTTTCACCATGGCAGCCCAAGAACAGTTCACGAACTGCACAGTTTCAGAAATACTGCCATCCTTGGCCCAAAAGCCAACAACTGCCACTTTTACCCATGACAGCAAAGAGGAATGTGCGCAGACAGCTTATGGCACACATTATATACCCACTAGGCCAGTCCACTACACATGACTATGACTGTCTTCATGAGCTATGTACTGCCAATGTCAAAAGTATGAAGTGGTCATAATAGTGTAGTTGAACATTGAATAGAATCTCAGTTTGAATGGCAGGACTGTGTGGGCATTTGTGCACTATACGCCATCAAATGTATAGTACACAGCTTTGTGTGCAGTTGCTGTATCTCCATTCAGTCATGTGTAAAGTGTTCTGGCTCACTGATTTAGATTATCTATTAAAACTGCTCAACCTTTGTTCCAATGTACTGTCAGACTTCCCTGGACGTGTCAGCACATCAGCAGATTGCTGGGATTGATAGAAGATGAATATGCTGGCACTTTAAAACTGCAATTCTCACAATGAATCCTCATTTTTTTTATACATGGCTGACCTGTCATCTAGTGTTCAGAACACCCTACTACTGGACATTGAGCCACTGTACTTCACAGTTTTTATGAATCTTTATGTACAGTATATAAGGAGCACGTCAGACTGAATTCCATTGGGCCCACCAGAGGAAATGATTGTGAGGGACCACATTCTGTGAATGCAGGACATAGGCATGTTCACATTTAAGTAATTTTTATTAATAAATGTCCTCCCACATACTTGCCGAACGGCGCCATCCCATCCCAATTATGGGGGGCATGCGCCGGGCCCAGTGACACTATTGAGGCTGTTGCCCTCTGGAACAGGAGAATCGTGCAGGCGCAGGCACTCACAGATACTGCGCCTGCGCGGGATTTCGGAGGACAAGAAAGGAGGAAGGGAGGTCCGGTGCAATGAATAAAATAAATGACGTAATGGGGAGGGGGCGGGGCCGTAGGCCAAGAGAGGAATAGGTAACGCCCGATGAAGCGAATAAATTCAATGACATAATTCAGGAGGGTGTAGCGCCGTAGGCCAAGAGAGGAGGAAGCACGATGGTGCAATGAATAAATTAAATGACGTAGTGGGGAGGGGGTGGCGCCATTCGGCAAGTATGTGGGAGTACATTTATTTCTTAGGAGGCATGCTGGGCTTGGAAGAAAGGCGGGCTGGGCACTGCAGGGGGGCGTTACTGGGCACTAGAGCAGAGTAATAACGCCCCTCTGGGCAACTTAGAACCTCATTTGCATATCAGAAAAATCGTTTTTTTTATAAGAATGAAAAGTTGAATAAAAGAAAGAAGACACATGTAGGCAAGAAGGTACTTTATTGCACATTGCTATGTAAACGGTTTGTAGTGTACGGGAGAGTAATACCCCGTCACTACAGAAGGGTCACTTGGGTATTGTCGTTCCCCCTTTAAGGGGAGGTTGGTAAAAACATCTTGTAATGTCATGCTATGTATTTTCCTGTTACTGTGAAACGTGCTTATGCAGGCCGGCTAGGGTGTCATTCCAGCTCTGAGTCACTAGAGGGAGCTAGGGAGCCCTAGGTTATATAAGGCCCAGTCAGGAAGTAACAGGAGTGTGTTCAGACAGTGGGAGCAGAGGTCAGAAATGATCCTGTGTCTGAGAGAAGGCCAGGCTATGGGCCTGTGAGAGCATAGCAGGCCTGAAGCCTGTCGGCTAGGAGAGGGTAGTAAAGGCCCTGTAACCGGGTTCCGGATCCAAGGAAAAGGTTCCCCTCCTGAGTCATCATCCGTTTAGCTGAAGCAGCATAAACAAGCCACAAGCCAAGACACAGATTACCACAGAGGCCGATCAGATAAAGCGAGAGGTACTCAAGATAACAGAGGAGGTACTAGATAAGGACAGCTTCAAGGGTACGCCAGATAAAGGGCATTAGACCTTGGAGAGAAAGTCACATGTAGCAGGACCAGTCAGGAATAGTGAGCAATCCGCCTGTACTGCATCTCCTGAAATCAACACTCTGTATAATTCATCGCTAAGACCGGCCATTCTGTAATGTCAAGAACCACCTGTATTCTTCTAAAACCAACCGTCTTTTATGGAACTGTGCACTACCAGTGTCCGTGTATTATCCTGACTGATATTCAGTAAAAGTTCCAGTTTTTGTTGGCTATCCTGTGCTTGCTTCATTCTTCCACCATACTTTACACGGCGTGTCACCGTTTAATTGACACTGGCGTCACGAACTGTTAAATACCTGCCTGTTCCAGTATTTGCCCCAATTGAAGACGACAGTGGATCCCAGGTTAGTGGTCAATCTGCACTACAAAGCCCAGCATACACTACTGACCCCCTGGGACACTGCAGGTTTTATATGGTCAAAATAGGTGACAGATTCCCTTTAAGGGTTCTGTTTTATAAGGAGCCATGTTTTATAAAGGGGCCCATTATTTTGTTGCAGCTTGGGCCCACTGGAGGATCTTCTGGTACTCTGGAGGGCCAGTCCAACCCTACCTTTAGATTATATCCCTGATATTCTTATTTGCCCGAATGGAACCTATACAAGCAGGAGGTACACATTGAAATCATGACTGCTCCTTTATCCTCGCTACTAAATCATTGCCGGTATCATGAATTAATGAATTATAAAGAGAATTAGACATATATAATAAAAGACTTTCTGTAAATGGAATTCTCATTATAACAGGTGCCAAAGATCAGGAACATGGGGGTAGGGGCTGGCAGGGCATGTGCTCCCGTTACTGAGTCCTAAGGGGAAAGACCCCCAACAAGTCAATCTTCCCATTTCAGGGTACGTAAATGCAGGTGAAAGGCCTGGCTATGGTTCTACCTAGGACAAAAGGTTTTCTACAGCCTATGTCCATCTTGATATTAAATGTAACTTACTGTGAAATAGTGAGTGGTAATGAATTTATGTGTCACAACACTAGCCTAGGAAAAGGGAAAGGAACGTGAAGATCAAATGTGCTTAAAAATGATAACTACAAACTCATTAAAGCCAAAATATAAAGCATAAACCAGATTTAGGCTACTTTCACACTTGCGTTCGGGGTTCCGCTTGTGAGTTCCGTTTGAAGGCTCTCTCAAGCGGCCCCGAACGGATCCGTACAGCCCCAATGCATTCTGAGTGGATGCGGATCCGCTCAGAATGCATCAGTATGGCTCCGTTTGGCCTCCGTTCCGCTCAGCAGGCAGACAACTGAACACAGCTTGCAGCGTTTTCGTGTCTGCCTGGCCGTGCGGAGCCAAACGGATCCGTCCACTCTTACAATGCAAGTCAATGGGGGCGGATCTGTTTGACGTCGACACAATATGGTGCAATTGCAAACGGATCCGTCCCCCATTGACTTTCAATGTAATGTCAGGAGTCCCTATTAATATACCATCGGATCGGAGTTTTCTCCAATCCGATGGTATATTTTAACTTGAAGCGTCCCCATTACCATGGGAACGCCTCTATGTTAGAATATACCATCGGATTTGAGTTAGATCGTGAAAACTCAGATCCGACAGTATATTCTAACACAGAGGCGTTCCCATAGTGATGGGGACGCTTCAAGTTAGAATATACTGAGAACTGTGTACATGACTGCTCCCTGCTGCCTGGCAGTACCCGATCTCTTACAGGGGGCTGTGATCCGCACAATTAACCCCTCAGGTGCCGCACCTGAGGGGTTAATTGTGCAGATCTCAGCCCCCTGATCGGGTGCTGCCAGGCAGCAGGGGCCAGACCCCCCTCCCTCCCCAGTATTAAATTCATTGGTGGCCAGTGCGCGCCTCCCCAGTATTAAATTCATTGGTGGCCAGTGCGGCCCCCCTCCCTGCCTCCCCAGTATTAAATTCATTGGTGGCCAGTGCGGCCCCCCCTGTCCCCCCCCCCCTAATTAAAATCACTCCCCCCTTCAGCTGCAAAAGGGCACTCGACAGGGATGCCCACTGTCCCCACTCCTATTTAATTCAGCGCTAGAGCCACTAGCCAGGAGATTATGTGATTCTAGTGTCTTTGAGGGTATCAAAGTGGGGGGATGTCAGGCAAAAGCGGCATTGTTCGCTGATGACATAATTCTATTTCTGGCCCGCCCGGAACAACAAATAGGAAGGGTGATAGATTTACTTAGTGAATTTGGGAAATACTCGGGGTATTCAATAAATAGGACTACATGTGAAGTGCTCCCCTTGGCACGAGGAGATGATGGGAGAAATATTGACACTAGGAAATTTGGTATAGCCAAACCATCGACCCAAATTACCTATCTGGGGATCAAAATAGGGAAGTTGCCGCATTCCTTATATAGGTTGAACTATCCACCCTTGTTTGTCAAAATTAAAAAAGATTTGGATAGGTGGAAGGATTTGCCCTTGTCTTTAATGGGCAGGTGCCAATTGATAAAGATGATGGGGGCATCGAAGCTAATGTATCCCCTGCAAACGATTCCAGTCCTCCTACGTCACGCTGATATAATGGATCTGGAGAAGAAATTTACTCAATTCCTGTGGAGGGGTAGGAGGGCGAGAATAGCGCTAAAAAAAGTTAAAACTTAGGAAGGAACAGGGGGGTCTTAATTTTCCAGATCTGCGAGGCTATAATCTAGCATGCCTCAGTCGACACATACTGGATTGGGTCAACAAGACTGCATTTTATTCCAACATACGAGTGGAGAGTCAGTTAGCATCACCGTGGAATTTGGCAGCACTAATGCATACTAAAATATCGAAACTGCCAGTTATAGCAAAGAGGTCTCTTATTCTCAGGGACACAATTATTACATGGAAAAATGTGAGGAAATTGTGGAACCTGCCGTATTTGTTCTCCAAGCATCTACCTTTACAGGGTAATCCCAACTTCCCTCCTGGTTACAGTGAGAAATCCTTTCAAGAGTGGGCGCATGAAAGTGGGCGAGTGACTAAGGCAGGAGATTTGTTCCATGAGAAGGAAATTAGATGGGCATCGCTGGGTGAGCTAACAGAGAGGTGGAATCTTCAGAAACCGGCACAGTTACAATATATACAGGTTCTTAGCTATGTGAAGAGTGTTATCAGTGATTTGGCCAAGGAGGGGCAGAGAAACAAATTTGATTCCTTTTTAGGGCATAAGTGTAGAATGTCCATTTCAGAAATTTATATGACACTAAGGACAACCTGGGAAGAACAGTTAGCAGTCAATTTGTTTAAAAAATGGGAGAATCAGTTGGGGGTTGAGGAACTGGAATCGATTGCCAGAACAGGTATCCAGGCGCTCTATAAAGCGGTACCATGCGAACAGATGAGAGAAACCCACTTCAAGATTTTACATAGGGCTATCTATGGATTTAATTTACCGCACTCCCCAGCTAAACCTGATAGAATGACTGCGTGCCCAAAGTGCAACACGCCGGGGACAGACTTGTTCCACGGGATTTGGTCTTGCCCTAGTCTGAGGAGCTTCTGATCTCAAGTGCTTACAATTCTGAGAAAGCTAGGCAATAAACGCAGGGAATTATCCCCCCTTTTTGGTTATATTTCAGGCAGAGGGACAGCAATCATCTGAAGAGGGAAGGGACAGCGAGAGGAAGGGCCTGAATATTCTCGAACATAAGATGATGTTAGAGGCTAAGAGATGCATATTAACACAGTGGCTATCGGCAGACATCCCTAGTGTGGAGATGTGGTTGAATAGTGTGAGACGCTTATTTCATCTGGAGTGGTGCGAGGCTGTGACCAGGAAAGAATTGCTGGGGAAGAAATTGTACAAGGTATGGAGGGGGTTCATGCTACAGTTCATTCCCAATTCAGAATATCCCCAGTTGATGGGACCCTTCAAACTTACAGAGTGGTATCTGCAAGAGGACCTGAAGGGCCAGTTAGGGGATCTGAAAGTGTGAAAAACTGAAATAAAAAGGTTTTAAGTAAAGATAGTGAGATGTTCCTGGTGACCGAGATGTTCAGATTAGACAAAAAAGAGGATGGGGAAGGGGGAGGGGAAGGGGGATACAGGGGAGGGAATAAGGAGCCAGGGGGAAAGGAATCAGACAGTGTTAAAGCAAGTTTATGTGCTTTTGATTTGTTGAGACAAAGATTGGTTTCCAGCCGGAATGGCTATTTGTAAAACCAAAGTGCTTAAGGTTAAATGTTAGCTTTTATATATGTAGAATATTTTGGCTATTATGGGAGGGGGGGGGGGGGAGGGAGAAGGAATTAAAGGGAAAAAATGGGAGGAAAGAGAATACCTGCGTGTCATGATCAGAATGTCAAATATGTATGCATGTATTTAAAAAAAAAAAAATCACTCCCCCCAATCATTGGTGGCAGTGGAGAGTTCCGAATTTTAGAAGCATTATACTTACCTGCGCTGTCTGTGGTCGGCTGGTCGCTCCTCCTACTGGTAAGTGAAAGGTCTGTGCTATAAGCAATGAGCCGCAGAGACCTGTCACTTACCAGTAGGAGGAGCGCCCAGCCGGCCACAGACAGCGCAGGTAAGTATAATGCTTCTAAAATTGCTAAGTAACCATGGCAGCCAGAACTGCAGTAGCATTCAGGCTGCCATGGTAACCGATCGGAGCCCCAGCGATTAAACTGGGACTCCGATCGGAACTCTCCACTGCCACCAATGATGTGGGGGTGATTTGAAATTAGGGGGGGGGGGGGAAGAGGGGGGCCACACTGGCCACCAATGAATTTAATACTGGGTAGGGATGGAGGGGGCCGCATTGGCCACCAATGAATTTAATACAGGGGAGGGAGGGGGGCTGCACTGGCCACCAATGAATTTAATACTGGGGAGGGAGGGAGGGAGGGGGGGCCGCACTGGCCACCAATGAATTTAAAACTGGGGAGGGAGGGGGGTCTGGCCCCCTGCTGCCTGGCAGCACCTGATCTCTTACAGGGGGCTATGATACACACAATTAATTGTGCTGATCACAGTCCCCTGTAAGAGATCGGGTGCTGCCAGGCAGCAGTCATGTACACAGTTCTTAGTATAGTCTAACTTGAAGCGTCCCATCACCATGGGAACGCCTATGTGTTAGAATATACTGTCGTATCGGAGTTTTCACGATGTGAAAACTCAGATCTGAAAAAGATGTTATGCAGACGGATCCGTTCTGAACGGATGCAAGCGTTTGCATTATAGGTGTGGATCCGTCTGTGCAGACACCAGACGGATCCGCACCGAACGCAAGTGTGAAAGTAGCCTAAATGAAGTTTTATGTATTGGTCATGGAAACCTTTCTACTAAACAAGAAACATCAGCACTGATATGTCACAGGAATATGAATTAGAAGACAGGTGTCTTAGCCAATGTGTCACGAAAATGATAGGACAACCACAGACATCACATTTCCTTCCTGAGCTAAAGCGAAAACCCCCCAAACCCATCACTGTTTTTGCATGATCATCCTGTGCCAGAAACAATAACGAGTAAAAGTTATGTGACCGTAGCGGAATGGTCAGCCAATTAAGGAAAAGTATCCCAAGCCATTTTATTATTTGTATAGTAAGTGCTATCACTGACATAGTCAATATTTATACTGGCTACCAAAGATACATTTGATGGGATACATGTTAGGCTACTTTCACACTCGCATTTTGTACGGATCAGTCATGGACGGATCCGTTCAGATGATGCAACTGTCTGCATCTGTTCAGAACGGATCCGTTTGTATTATCTGTAACATAGCCAAGACGGATCCGTCTTGAACACCATTGAAAGTCAATTGAGGACAGATCAGTTTTCTATTGTGCCAGATTGTGTCATAGAAAACTGATCCGTCCCCATTGACTTACATTGTGTGCCAGGACGGATCCGTCTTGAACACCATTGAAAGTCAATGGAGGACAGATCAGTTTTCTATTGTGCCAGATTGTGTCATAGAAAACTGATCCGTCCCCATTGTGTGCCAGGACGGATCAGTATGGCTCAGTTTCATCAGACAGACACCAAAACACTGCAGTGTGGGAGTGAGTCATCAAGGAAGAGGGTAAGTATGATATTTTTTTCCCCATAAAGCTACAAAAAGGGGGCAACAACTAGAGTGAGGGGGCACAAAAGAGCATAACCACTGTCAGGGGCACATATCTGGGTATAACTGCTGTTAGGGGGCACAAGAAGGACATAACTATTTTGAAGGGACCATAAGGTGGGCATTAGTACTGTGAGGGGCCACAATGTGGGCATTAGTACTGTGTAGTAGCATTTAGGGGAAATGTCCTAGATTACCCTGCTATACATGGGCATGACTCATTCTTACAGGCCAGCACAGCGCCCCTGCTGGTGATTTCACAGGGGCAGTCACCAGCCCTTCCTTATGTGATTATTCATTTTTTCTCTATCACCACAGGGACCTTGGATGATGTAGAACTAGAGATTTTATTAGGACTGGGTGAGTGTAGCCATGCATTGGGCTTAGGGCTCTTTAACATGAGCGGATCCTGTGCGGGTAATCCAGTGTGTGAAAGCGAGCCAAGCACCATTCCGGATAGCAGAAAACGGAGCATTAACATGATTGATAATGGTCCGTGCCTCTCTCTGATCTTTTTACTACAAAATCACAGTGACCACTTTATCTCACAGTGATTTTGTAGTAAAAAGATCACAGAGAGGCATGGAGCGTTATCAATCATGTTAATACTCCTTGTCTCTGCTGTCCGGAACGGGGCCTGGCTCTCTTTCACGCAACAGTTTACCTGCACGGCATCCGCTCGTGTGAAAGAGCCCTTAGTGTAAAGAAAATCTGACGCCTCTTTGTAAAAATGGGGGGGGGGGGCATAACACTCTAGTTACGCCACTGAGAGGATGAGATTGTGGACTGGGTGGCTCACTAATACTCTCAGTCACAGCAGAATGATGTCGAGGTCACTTCCGAGTCTGACACTGTGCCTTGAAACTACAGCAGTGGTCACAGCATTCTTCCTGCTACTCCTCCCTCCTCTTACCACTTAGTTGTGGTAAATGTTTTGCAGTTCTGTGCCTTTCCCAAAATGTAATTCAGCAGGCATTACTAGTTTTGTCCAGCTGTACATAAAAATGGTCTCATGATATTGGTCATGTGGCGCACTTCCGTGCATTCATCCAAATTTAATTCAGCAGGCATTACCAGTTCCTGCAAACTGTCTGTTTAAACGGTCTCATCATTTTGGAAATGTGGAGCACTTTTGCCCATCACCCAAATTTTTATCTTCTATATGGCAGTAATACTTCTGGCCAGTTGACTGTAAAAACTGGCTCATTCCGGAAATATAGTGCACTTATATGCCTTCACCCAAATTTAAGTGACCACTCTCCCGCTGTCTCTGCTACAAGCAGCAGAAGCTGCAGCAGCCAGTTCACTTTGCTACTTGATGGAACAGTATTTTACCACTGCTGTGCCACCTGACGCACATCAGCAAATGGACCGGCACCACCTGAACAACTAGGTTTAGCCATAACTGTGCTCTTTGTCTGGCACATATTCTGTTCTGACCCCTTGGACTACTGGGGAGGCGCGTCAGGTGGAGTCATCACACCCAAAATGACAATCTTGTTTTCTGCCATTGTACAAAACTTCTCTTTATACAAGACATGGATCCGTGAGGATTTTCAAACACCACCAGCTGAGACCGATGAACAGATTTGCTAATTGTGGCCCCATCATGCCACTGCTGCGGTCTACCACAATGTTCTAGACTGCTGCCGCCTCAGCTGATACATTACCCCTACACAGTAGAACACACAGCTACGGTCTTGTCTGTTACAGGTTGTGCTGCCACTACTACTACACATATGTACTGCTTTGTCTGTTCCATGCCGTGCAGCTACTATTGCTGCCACACAGAAAAAAAACCTGAAATCCAGCACTTATGTAGATCTTTAGGTCTGGTCTTTATTTCCACCAATATAAAACATCCAGTGGCACCTTCTCCCACTTGCACACATTTACGCGTTTCGAACAATCCTGTTCTTAGTCATATGACTAAGTTATGACTAAGAACAGGATTGTTTACTTACTTGGGTCGTTCTGTGCACTTAGAGGAAAGCTATCGGTGAGCTGGACATTTCTTTTTATTACTATTGCTGCCACATGCCACTATTACTCCTACACACCACATGCACACTGTACAAGTGCTGCTGTTCCCAATTAAAATGGAAAACTTTTTTAAGGGCTCGTTCAGAACAAGCTGCTATTTCTTCTGACACACTAAGGGCTCATGCGCACGACGGTGTGCTGGCTGGGCCCATGCTGCAGTCCGCAATGCACGGGCACGACTGTGGGGCAGCGGCATGTGGATCGCAGACCCATTCATTTGCATGCACTACTTTTTAGCGGTGCAGAGGCACGGCCAGAAACACCATGGAAGCACTCCGTAGTGCTTATGTGGGGTTCCGATCCGTGCCTCTGTTCCGCATCTCTGTGATTGCCGACCCATTGAAGTGAATGGGTTCACGATCCGTGGTGCACACGGCCGATGCCCATGGTCGGGCAACGGTCGTGTGCATGAGCGTTAACACTTGTGTGTATAAACAGGGCTAGACATCTGCCTCAATAAAGACATAATTTTTGTTGAGAACAAACACCGTTTTTTTTACTGATAATGTGCGAATTTAAATACCATCTGTCCCAGTAAAGGACAATTTTTGTGAAAGTTTCTTAATTTAAAAAAGCATAACCAATGAGACAGAGCAGTGTGTTTTTAAGCAGGCTGTTTAACATAGTTAACCATGCATTTATCCACTTTTAAAGAATTGTTTTACAGCAGACCACATGGTCCATAGACACAATGGTCAGGAGCTGACCTAATTGACCTCTATGGGAGAGGTTTCTAGGCATGCTCTGTGACCTGTGCGGAGATCATTGTACAAGGAAAGAATAGATAAAGCTTTGACTATCACTAAGGCCTCTTGCACACAATCGTATGGCTTTTGCTGTATTTTGCGGTCCGTTTTAAACGGATCCGTTTATTTATTTTTTTGTTTTAGTAGGGTTTCCGCTTCCATTGCGTTTTTCCATTTGGTTTCTGTTTGTAATGGATCGCAAACGGAAGCATACAATAATGTTTACAAACAGTAAGTACATTGAAAAATTGGGCTGGGCATAACATTTTCAATAGATGGTTCTGCAAAAACAGAACGGATACAGAAGACATACGAATGCATTCTGTATGCATTGAGGTTTTTTTGCGGAACCACGGAAAGTGATTTGCGGGACATGTTCTATCTTTGAACGGAACAGAAACGGAATGCATATGGAGTACCTTCCGTTGTTTTTGCAGACCCATTGAAGTGAATGGTTCCGCATACGGACCGCAAAAACAGAACGAAAAAAAAATAAAAACAAACACATTCGTGCGCAAGAGGCCTTAGCCAGTGTTATCTTTACACAGAGGTGATATATGCCATTCTAAACCTGCCTGTAATCATAAGGAGATAACTGCAGTAAAGTGATCTGTACAAACCAAGAAGTGGCACCAATTACTAGGCTTAGTGGCCAGTGTGAAAACTGCAGGATTTTATGGTTTTTGCTTAAATATAAATATTGACAAAGAACATTAAAATTATTCCCCAAAAATTCTTTAAAAATGTGTTTAACATAAAAACGGGATTTAAACAATAGGCCTTTTTCTGACAACACATTCCCTTTAAAAGGGGGGGAGGGAGCAAACATTGGAAAAAATTGTGTTATATGCCAATATTAAGGGCATTTGGAGCACTTTTGATTTGGGTAGAAAGGATTTGACAAATTTGACACGAAAAGAATTTCAAGAAATTCACTCATCTATAATCTACAGCTAAAATTTTAAAAAAGAAGCAATCACAGTAATGCACAAGGATAGACACCTGAGCCATTTGTTTCCCTCATGTACTGCATTTTCTTCCTTGGCTTGATATTCTTCTCTATGGGAGTGATACACTTTTATAGACGATCAATGCAATGGAAGGGGAGATTATGTGGTTTCAATAAGACTGAATGTCTGAAAGTGAAGTCATTATTATGTTGTGTTTTTTCCCCTCATTTCCTCCCTGTCTTGATGTTATTCCGCATTATTTTGTCTTCCAGCATGAAGCACAAGCTGTCTCCGTGCACTGAGCTAGTGCCCTAAAATAGAGCTGTGCAATGACCTCACTCACACATGCTGCCATGTAGCAGAATGCGAATATTGTTCCCTGTACGGGAAGATGGACAGTGCATCTATATTATGCAGGAAATTCACTGATGCATTATTTGTTGGACAAGTGCTACATTTTGTGTAAATATTAAAAGAACAAAGTGAATAGATGGTAGATATAATAAATCTGATTTGTACCAGGGGAACAGTCTTGCATATGTACATGCTCGGCAATATTAAGAGTATAGTTAAAGGGCTTTCCAGATTTTTAAAACCCCCAAGGCATTGTTTAACCAAGACGATAGGCTATTCAAGATTCATCTCTGTTAACAGAAACCATCTAACTACAAACTATGAAGATGTGGTTATCCTGCTGACACTGAACTACTTTATTATAAAATAGGCTTTATTTATTGAAAAAGAATGACTGATGTTGCATTGATCTTTTTTGGATACGCTAGTTATCTATTACACTCAGGGATGGAATGATGTGTAGGACAAGTAGGAAGTAGTTTAGCATGGTTCTGAGGGGGTGTAAACTGTAGATGAGAAAAAACTAAGCAAACACTCAAAAAAAAAGTACCTGTATAGACAATAAAACACTTCTGAGAAGCTTATGTCAGGGTTCATGTACCAAAGCGTGGTGACAGCGGACCCTCAAACCACACTCCAAACAGGGCTAAGGTCAGGAATGCAATATCAGTTTAGTATAGTGCACAATAGCAAACAGACAAGAGCCAAGAAAAGTTTGTATCAGGCAATAGGTGTGACGACTACCTGGGTTAAACCACATCAGGACATCAGCTATACATGTATCGTGGATGAGCTGACTTTAAAGATGGTGCCCGCTCAGGAGCTGAGTGGACACTGTAGCTACTGGGTGCCTATTATTCTACTCAGCAGACACCCGGAGGCATTTTTCGAGATCAGCGATAATACTTATCATGGACATCTAACCCCTCAGATGATGTGGTAAATCCCCAGGAGCACTCATGGAGCCCAAACAGCTCTCTTGCACCAAGATCGAGGGAGACAATCTATTGCTATGGCAGCCTCAGGCCTTTTGAAGGCTCAGAGACCTGCCACAGCAAAGTTTCTACGGCGCTCTGCCTTTTTTGGTCACTTCCCCTCCCCCAAAAAATGAATAAAAAGTGATCAAAATGTTACACACAGCAAAATGGTATAAATAAACTACAGATCGGCTTGCAAAAAATGAGCCTTCACACAGCTCCATAGATGCATATGGAAAACCAGTAAAAATTAAGCCCATAAAACTACGGTTCCCCCCCCCCCCCCATTTGGAATTGTTTTTCCATATTCCATGCAATATAAAATGGCGTCATTAAAAAGTACAACTTGTCCCATTTAAAACAAGCGCTTACATGGCTACGTGAACAGGAAAATAAAGTTATGACCCTAGGAAGAAAACGCAAAAACACAAATTTATTAAGGGGTTGAATAACAAGCCAGGATGGCAACATAGAACCCAGAAGAAAGCACTATGTTGCACAGCAAAAGAGCACAAACCAAAATGAGAAAAAACAGTTTTGCTAAGGCAACAGGGTGTGCCAGAGCGAGAGAAAGAAATGTAACAATAAGGTTTCATACATATTCTGTGGTCCACAAACCGTGGATATGCAAAATATGGATACCGGCCATGTGCGTGCCTCATTTTCCTAACAGAACTGCCTATTCTTGTCCACGAATGATTCCATAATTTGTGGAATGGCTGCATGGATGTGGGCAGCTGTCCCCATTTTTTTACTGACCCATAAAAATGAATTGGTTTGTGTACGAGCCCCAAAAAATGCGGATTGGACATTTTCTGGAAAAATTTCAGGGGTGTCAACACTTTCAGCCATGACTTACAGTATATAGACAGACATTACACACAAATAACATGCATATTCAACAAATCCAAACGTGCATGCTACTAGGTGAATTAGAGCTGTTGTAGGCTGAAAAATTATCCATCCTGAGCTCATGCTGAGCATTAAGGCCCCTTGAAGACAAGCGTGTCCGGATTAGGTCCGGATGCGTTCAGTGAAAACTGCGCAATTTCACAAACAAAGTCATTCAGTTTTGTTTGCAATCAAGTGCAGTTGTTCTGTTTTTATCGATCGGGTGCAATACGATTTACTGCGTTTTGCACACGCGTGATAAAAACCGGAATGTTTACAAACAACATCTCGGAATATTTATAAACAACCATCCGTGGAAATCGCATCCGCACTTCTATGGGGCCAGCGTTTGCGTGAAAAAAATAATATATATATTTTTTTTTAAATGCAGAATATAGAACATACTGCGATTTTCACGCAACGCAAAAGTGATGCGTAAAAAACACCGCTCATGTACACAGACCCATTTAAATGAATGGGTCTGGATTCCATGCGGGCGCAATGCGCGGAATTCTCGCTCTTGTGAAAGGGGCCCACAGTGGAAGGGGAACAAAGACCTTTTGAAACCCTTGTCTTGGGTTCCAACACAGCCGGTGCCCCCACTGCTTATACTCCAAGAACACATTGGCAGGCTAATTGGCTTCCTGCAATGTTGCCCCTCCCATGTATGCCTGTGTAGTAGTTGAGTCTTGCACAGGCTAATCATTGGGTCAATTAACGAGGATGAGCCCTGTGTAAAGGTGCCACCCGATGGACGGACAAATGCTCACTAGATGATCATATCTTTTGTCCAGCAACCAAATTCATAGTTTCTAGACAGCAGATCATCTTGTGAAAAAAGGAGAACTGCTGCCCAAAAGCAATGCATCTTTATGGGATCTTTATGACCTATTGCAGTAGTGAACACCCTTCCCCATGTGGAGTAGATGAATGCTGCATGTAAATGTCTTCACCAATGTCCAGACGATTATTTAATTTTGCTAATTCACAATAATTGCTGAAGAAATCACCCTGTGTAAAAAGACCATGCATTACAGAGTTTCCAGCACTTAGATATTGATGGTCTATCCTCAGGAAAGGTCATTAGTACCAGATTGGTGGGGTCTGAGACCCAGCAACCCCACTGATCGGATGTTTCAGGCAGCTGCCACCCTGGAAACTATACAGTGGACAGAACCAGAAGCACAAGGTTCCATCCTCTGTCTGATGGCTGCGCCAGGGTACTGCAGCTCACCTCCCATTCTTGTGAATGGAAACTGAGCTACGGTACTCCAGTGCCTGAAACTACACTCTGGACAAAGCCTTCTGTCCACTTCATAGTTTCTAGGGCTGGCAACTGACTGAAGCAATTTATCTGGCACGTCCCAGATGTCAGACTGGCCAGATATTTATGACCTATCCTAGAGATAGGCCACCAGTATCTAAGTCCTGGAAACCCCTTTAAGATAGTAAGTTGCTCAGTGCATATGTATGAAAATACCTTATGACTATTAAAATAAGAACATGAACAATGCATGTTATTCTTAGGCATCCTTTCTGTATGCTGGGTTTTACAAATGATAGCCTATTCACAGGATAAAGCATCAATATCTGATTGGTGGGGGTCTGACACCACACACATCCTCATAGATCATCTCAGTCCATTGTGCAGTGGATGGAGCTGGTTACTGCAGTGCAGGTGCTGCTGAAGTAAACGGGCGTAGCGCTGCTGTAACCAGCTCCGCCCACGACACAATGGACTGCACTGTGCAGTTCTAGAGCTACTCTGAATCAGCCAGTAGTAGATACACAAGGTCCATCCTGAGGACCACAAATCCTGTACAACCCCTTTAATAAATTTGCATTAAAAAGAGACAGTTTCAGTGTATGTCATTTTAACTGCCTACTAATAGCAGTCTGCTCTAAAAAAAAATAAAAAAAAATAAAAAATGTTTCTCTTTTGTTTCGGTTTCAGTTTCACACATTTCTGTAATTTAAGTAACCTTATTGTCAACATGCTTCTGCTCTGGTGCACGCTATGAATATTGCCACATTTTGAGATGCATTACTTAAATTCTTATCACATAACTTCTGCTTTCCCACACAAAAAGGCTGAAAAAAAAATATATATATATATTTGTCAGCATCTGGTGACCCCACCCAAGTATTACAACAGTGTGGACCGCTCCTATAACAAATAAGGGTTGCTTGCTGTGTTCTGGTGTAATAAATAAGTTGTCAGGCGTAGAAGGGCGTAAAAAGAAGCATTCCTCACTTACGTTTGCAGATATGATGGATCTGTTTGACACTATGATCTGTTATGAGTTATAAGACACATCCACCACAAACCAATATCATCAGTTTTTTGTCTTCACTGACTTATAATGGGCGAGTCAGGTTTCTGTCTTCATACTGGATAGAATACAGTGGCACGCCATGCTATTCTGACTGTTATAAAAAAATAAATAAAAAAAACCTGGTGGAAACCAACTAACGTAAGTGTGAGTAGTGCCGATGTAAGGCCAGCAACAAATAAAAAGATCTCGCCAACTCCAGTTGTTGTGCTGGCTTACCATAGCTGAACGTCCGGCTAGAGCAGCGGGATTGTCCTTTGCTATATAACAAGAAACGTTGAGAGACGCTAAACACTTCCAGCTGTCAGAAGGGTGTGTATATGTGTTCATTCTTCTAGGCTTAGCATTGAAACATAAGGATAGCTGAAGCTGAAATGGTGTCTTCTGCAAGTCTTTCCACAGTTCAGATAAAGTGTCAAAAATTGGTAAGTAGCAGCAAAAAAACCATTTAGTGACCGTGCCCATTTCTTGAGAACGTATATAGGCATTTTCTGTAATTTTATAAAGTATACAGGGTCATGACCTTCACAGGGCTCTGATTGGGAATCACAACTGTAAGAAGAGGTTTGTATGGGTTTCCAGCCTCTGGGCACAAACAATGGAACAATGATGAATCGAATATAAATTATATTACAAAGTTGTCTTCATTACACAGTGATTATAAGCATTTACACAAAACTGAACACCTTCATTAAAAATGTATCTATCACTGTAATTTTTATAATTACCTGTAAGCTATGTCTAAGGCCCCCTGCACACAAACGTGTGCACCCCGTGGTCATGCTGCGGCCCGCAGCAGATCGGACTCATCACTTTAATGGGTCCGCGATCTGGCCGTTCCGCAAAAAGATAGGACATGTTCTATCTTTTTGCGGAACGGAAATACAGGACGAAACCCCACGGAAGCACGCAAATGCGGTCCGCAATACGGCAACGGGAAGCATACGTTCATGTGCAGGGGGCCTAAGGGTATTGCCACATGTTCAGGTTTTGTAATGCCGTTTTTTTAAGCCAAACCCAGGAGTAGATCATAAAAGGAGACACATTGAGGACAAATACAACTTCTCTCTCTTTTTTTATCCACAAAAAGTTCCAGTAGCCTCAGGAAAAAAAAAAAAAAAAACCAACTTCTACGCCTGCTCTGATCCAGTGATTTGCTGCTGTGATATACGGAACATCACTGCAGCAGCCAAACAATACGTCACTAGCAGCAGCCCACTGGATTGGAGCAGGTGTAGGACAGTAAGTTTTGACTGACATCAATAAAAATTAGTGGCTGGTTATAGTGGTGACGTGTGCATGAAGGACATGTGATCCCTGAGCCATTGTTTGCCCATCAGCAGTCAAGTAAGATATAGAACATCACCTGGCAGGGGACCAGTGGGGCTGGAAGTCAAGGCATTAGAAAGTTTGGCCAATAACAAAATTTAAAAACGTCCTTTTTTGTCTCAAATTTTTTTGTCAAATAACAGTATGCTCTGGGTGTGGCTTTTTTTAGGCATTTTCTTCTTTAGAGGAAAAACATGTCTAAATAAAATAAAACAAATGTAAAACTGTAGTGTGATGAAATACCAATACCCCTAAAAAATGTTTGGAAAGAATACAAAAATTTCACGCCATTTTTTAGAAGCCAAAAACAATGTCAAGCAGAAGACACAGTGTGGCAGCACCCTATACCTTTATAATGCTACCGGGAAATAATTGATAATATGCTGTTAAAAACAGCATACTATTAATTATTTCCAGTATTATAATATACTATATATAGGTATAGGGTGCTGCCACACTGTGGCTTGAAGAAGAGTACGTAAAATAATACAAATTAATAATGGAAAATACACTTTTTTTAATAAACATTTGAAACTGCAGCTGGCTTTTTTAGGGAATGCTTCATTTGTAGTGTTTGTAGAGAAAATATCCTTGAGGGGACTGTTTTTCTAAGCATTCCTGGCTTGTTTTTAGCTGCACCAGCTGTAAAGCAAATTGCTCTGAAACTAGAATATGTTGTTTCAACTGTGGCCACACAGAAGCTCTCTTTACTGCGTTTGAATGGCAAAATACGTGTTGGTAGTGCCAGGAGACATAATCATGTAGACCACTCAAATACATGTATTCAGTGCTTACCATACTGTGAAAAGCCAAAACTTGAAAGGGATATGGGTTTAAAAAAATAAATAAAATAAAAAACACAGCAGCAGCCACTAAAAATATTAAAGGCTCCTAAACTATACTAATACGTAGATAGCTGCGGAGAGATGTGTTCCAACGATGTAAATGATCATATCTGAACTTACTTTCACTCACCTGCACTAATCTCGCAAGGGCCTGCGCTGTGTTCTCTAATGACGCATCTAAGAGTCTGCTCTTTGTTGGATCTTAGGAGTCCAAGGGATGCATTTAAGAGGCTGACCCTTTTGGAAGACCCCCCCCCCCCCCCAGCATGGCTGGACCAGTGGTGGGAATCTTACTTCCTTGATCCCTGCTATGGGTTCCATTGCTCTCCCTTGGGCACCCCGGGTTTGAATGGCTGCAGCGGTAACATGTCACATGACCCAGAAAAATGATTGGTGAAAAGTCACCACTGTGGCCAGTCAACATCCAGGTTGACGCAGGGACACCCGAGACCCACAGCGCACAAGAGGGAGCGATGGAGCCAGAATCCAGTGGCAGGGATCATGTAAGCATGATTACCACAGGTCCAGCCATGCTTAGGGGGTCTGCAGAAAGGATCCCCATAACAGGGACCATTTACCAGCTTACTGTTGGGGAGTAAAAGTAAGTTCAGAGATAATAGGTACATCACTGGAATCTGTGTCTCTTCAGGTATCCACAAATGATAGTAATTCAGGACCAGTTTTCCTGTTTTTATCTAAAAAAAAAAGACAGGGTGATGAAAAAAGTCGATATGGACAAACTTTTATTTTTTTACGTTTAAATAAAATTTTGATTAGGAATAACACAAGATTATACCAATATGCATAAGCGTGGTAGTCTTAAAGTGCAGTACAGATGGTAACAATGAAATTCATATTACATTCTAGGGAAAGAGCTACAGTTATAGATTAGTGATTATCTTAGAAGACAAGATGACGTGGCTCATTGCTTGGAAATTTTCAGTAGCAAAAAGATAACTGGATCCACTACACATGCACATCAGCAAAGTAATTACTTTTAAAGCTGGTGAGAACAAGCTCCATTCAAGTGAATGGAGCTTAGCCGCGCCCACGCTAGTTGATACTAGTCGTGACGTCAGTGGGCGGGCGGCCCGGCGGTAAACAGTGAGAAGGCCGCGGCGCTACTTGAGCACCACTGCCTTCTCAAACAGCTGATTGGCGGGGGTCCCGGGTGTCGGACCCCCGCCGATCAGAAGCTGATGATCTATCCAGAGGATAGATCATCAGTTAAATGAAAGTGCAGAACTCCTTTAACTAATAACATAGGTTTGTACTAAAGGCAGGTAGCTACAAAAGTTTCTTAGGTCCACAGTAAACATTTATGTGCATCTACATGCTCACGTGATTATCCATAAATTTCATGAGCTATATGCATGAAAACATGCAGAAATTCACAGGGAACACAGTCCAAATAAGCATGAGGGTATGTATTGAAACTCTTTAGCAAAATCAGGAGGCTCCATTTCCTCAAGGACCAGAACAGAAAATGATATCTAATACATGGGTTTGTAATAATGTCCCCATAGTCATGCTCCATCAGACACAATAAGCTGTGGCACTGGCAGACAATGTTATGTGACGTCACAAAGATGAGGCTCTCATTTAATAGCTTAGTCCAAGGCAGGAACCTCTCCTGCTAATCTTCTGTCCCAGGCTGGTGACCTAAACTTAAAGTTTTAGAAAGGGCTTCTCAAACTTTTTCTCTCGTAACAGCACTCTTGGTCGTCATCCATGCCAAAAAGAGACCATGTAGATGTGGCGTGGATAGTGTGCTGTAACAGACCATCACAGTGCCCCCATAACAATGTCAACCACAGGGCTAGCCAGAATATCCCATGCAAGCCATTGTAATCCAGAATCAGCCATAGGTCTCCCAGTAACAGTCTATTCAAAAATCAGTTTACACATTTGTGAAATAAATAACAGGTTTTAATGGTGCAAAACACCTTTTAAAATGTATTGGTTTAAGAATGGAAGTAATAAAGCCATAGAAGAGGATATGTCAATCACCCTTTGGGAAGACACTATATTTCTTCTGCAAATACGCCAACATGCATCAACTCAAGAGAGTGTACATAGTGGCATTGGCTGCAAAAACGGATAAGAGTAGTAGTAGTAGTAGTAGTAGTAGTAGTATACATCAACTCCACCAAAGGTCAAACTTAACTTAAAGGGAACCTGTCACCTGGATTTTGGGTATAGAGCTGAGGACATGAGTTGCTAGATCGCCGCTAGCACATCCGCAATATCCAGTCCCCATAGCTCTGTGTGCTTTTATTGTGTAATAAAACCGATTTGATACATATGCAAATTAACCTGAGAGGAGTCCTGTCCCTGAGATGAGTCACGTACAGGACTCATCTCAGGTTAATTTGCATATGTATCAAATCGTTTTTTTTACACAATAAAAGCACACAGAGCTATGGGGACTGGGTATTGTGGATGTGCTAGCGGCCATCTAGCAGCCCATGTCCTCAGCTCTATACACAAAATCCCGGTGACAGGTTCCCTTTAAAAAGCCCTACTAAAAACATAACAAATAGGTACAGTACAATAAAATATATATTATGTAGAATGCCTTGACAATCCATACAGAGTACTGTATATTATAAAACATTTACATAAAATGGAAAACTCTTTCAAAAGCAATTGCCTGGGGAAAAAAAAAAAAAAAAAAAAAACGTTGCCTAACTAAAATGTTGGCGCAGAGCCCCCTGGGTTCTCTTCTTTGGCTTTTTTGATATATTAGTCAGCATCAATCCATTAAAGTCAATAAAATGCTATTTTAATCTCATTAAATGAGACATGATCCCAGATAAAACATAATTAAGGAATTAGCATACTCCTACTCTCACTTAAATGTGTGAGCTTATTGTCTACTTGTCACTGGTATAAATGGCAGGTTTAGGAAAGTGGTCATTTACAGTAAGTTCGCAGAAAATCATTTGCTGGGTTGTACAAAAGAATGCTGAGTGAATGTGAAGGAGCTGCCTTGTATAAAAGCTGGTACGGACAAAACACTATCTACTTTCATAAATATGCAGAACAAGGCATTAGGCTACCTTCACACTCGCGTTTGGTGCGGATCCGTCATGGATCTGCACAGATGGATCCGATAATACAACAGTCTGCATCCGTTCAGAACGGATCAGTTTGTATTATCTGTAACATAGGCATGACGTATCCGTCTTGAACACCAATGGAGAACGGATCAGTTTTCTATTGTGCCAGTGAAAACTGATCCGTCCCCACTGCCTTACATTGTGTGCCAGGACGGATCCGTTTGGCTCAGTTTCGTCAGACGGACACCAAAATGCTGCAAGCAGCGTTTTGGTGTCAGTCTCCAAAGCGGAATGGAGACAGAACGGAGGCAAACTGATGCATTCTGAGCGGATCCTTTTCCATTCAGAATGCATTAGGGCAAAACTGATCAGTTTTGGATTCTTGAACAGATCTCACAAACGGAAAGCCAAAACGCCAGTGTGAAAGTAGCCTTACAGTAATAACTAGCTAGCTATAATACTGGCCCTGTTTACACTTGTCTTAGGTAGGGTTGTTTCGGGTATCGAATTTTCAATACTTTTGTCTGGTATCGACCTCGATAGCCGGGAATTGCCTTTTTGATACTAGGCTTCGCTATTGCGCAGTCTAGTATCAGAGAACATGAGCGCGCTGCTCTCAGCGTGCTCCGTGTTCTCCTCAGCAGCACAGGGGAGAAGGAAGCAGTCTCTCCCTCCCCCTGTGCTGCTGCTGCCATTAATGAGGAGAGAGGGGCTGATGCACTGCGCCACCAATGAAAGTAAACGTTTAATATAAATCCAGGAGGCGGGGAGCTGCGATCAATGGCAGTTAACCCCTCAGATGCCGCACTCGCCTCCTGTATTAAATGTTAATTATTATTGGTGGCGCACTGCGCCCTCCCCCCCTCTCCTCCCCAGTATTAGAATCATTGGTGGCACAGTGGGCCCCCTCCCCGCAACCCCCCCAGTATTAAAATCATTGATGGTGCAGTGTGCCCCCCCAGTATTAAAATCATTGGTGGCAGTGGCCACAGGGTCCCCTCTCCCCTCCTCCTCATTGGTGGCAGTGGCCACAGGGTCCCCTCTCTTCTCCTCATTTGTGGTGCAGTGGCAGCTTCTGATCGGAGCCCCAGCAGTGTAAGCCTGGGGCTCCGGTCGGTTACCATGGCAGCCAGGATGCTACTGAAGCCCTGGCTGAAGAACACATAGTGCAACAGAACTCTACAAACCAAAAGTAGAGTACAAAAGTATATTACATTGCAAATGCTATGCTAATAACTTAGAGATGCTTAGCAAATACATTTTGTACAAAATCATTTGAGCCCGTCTGCCGAACACCAAGGCGACCTCTATAAGACGGGTCCTAACACTGCGCATTGGGATGTGCTGACCCCTCCCCCCTTTTTGTGTTTGTAGTATTGTGTATAGGAGTTGTAGCTAACTCCTATGGTCATGCACTCCTTTAGCCCCTCTTCTGCCTCACTGGCTGATTTTTAATTAGCATGAGTATATAGTCTGCTCAGCATGCATGCTGGTATTTGTAGTCCCTGGATTCAATGAAGGCTATTTTGGCTCCACACAGATATAAACCAAAAGGGGCCCAGCATGCATTTGGGACCTGCACCTCCTGGATTTCATGGTCGCTGTTATGGCACCCAACAGGTGAGCTTTAGTGTTAGGACCAGTCTTATAGAGATCGCCTTGGCGTGCGGCAGACGGGCTCAAATGATTTTGTACAAAATGTATTTGCTGAGCATCTCTGAGTTATTAGCATAGCGTTTGCAATGTAATATACTTTTGTACTCTACTTTTGGTTTGTAGAGTGCTGTTGCACTATGTGTTCTTCAGATGTATATTTGCAGCCACAAGCAACGTGCACCTGGCATTGGGATGTGCCGACCCCTCCCCTCCCCTTTTTGTGTTTGTAGTACCGAAGCCCTGGCAAGCTCCCTGCTGCTGTGTGTACTATGCACAGGGAGAGTGTGAAGTCTTATTCACCCTAAGGCTGGGTTCAGACCTGAGCAGTTTACAGCGCGTTCCTACGCGCTGTAAAACGCTCAACATGATTCCCTATGGGAATGGTTCTCACCTGAGCGTTTTACAGCGCGTACGATCGCGCTGTAAAACGCCCGACGCCCCAAGAAGTACATGAGCTTCTTTGGGGCGTCTTGTCGCACGTTCCCGTACATAGACTTCCGGGAACGCGCGACAATGGGCGTTCGCTTGTCTCTGTATGCGCGATTGCAAACGCCAGTACAATCGCGCATACAGAGCGCGACAGCCCGAACGCTCAGGTCTGAACCCAGCGTAAAGCCTCTTGCATACGTCCGTATGGCTTTTTCAGTATTTTGCGGTCCGCAAAAAATATGGATGACATCCATGTGCATTCTGTTTTTTGCGGAACGGAACAGCTGGCCTCTGATAGAAAAGTACTATCCTTGTTCGTTATGCGGACAATGATAGGACAATGATAGGACATGTTCCATCTTTGAATGGAAATATATGGTATACGGAGTACCTTCTGTTTTTTTTTTTTTTTTTGCGGATCCACTGAAATGAATGGTTCCATATATGGAACGCAAAAAACGGAACGTAAACTGAAAAAAAAAAAATGTGCAAGAGGCATAATAGAGCTCTATTAGGGTGACTAGGACAAGAGATTAAAAGATCCCAGGTTCTAGCCCCTAAGGGGGAAAATTGTTATTAAATAAAAAGTAAAAATAAAAAGTAAAAATAAAAATAAACACCAAAATATAAGTATAAATCACCCCCTTTCCTAATTTTACATAGAAAATATATAAACAATAAATAAACACATTACATATCGCCACGTCCGAAAAGTCCAAACTAGTAAAATAAAAAAATAAAATAAAAATGTCCTATGCAGTGAATGCCGTAAAAGAAAAATAAATAAATAAAAACTTTGCAATTCGCCATTTTTTGTAGCCACCTTGGATCGGACTGTTCTATTATGGGCCGGACGTTCCATAAAATGCACATGGCTTTTTTTGTCGTTTTATTTTTTTCACGTGATATTGAGTATCGCAATACTTTTTTATGGTATTGAAACAATCGAAATTTTGGTATCCAAACAACCCTAGTCTTAGAAGCTTTTAGTCAAGGCATCTAGAATTTTTGATATCTATAGAACTAGGATTTAGATTTTTGTATAGAAACTATTCTAAGGGCACTTTTCCAGAACAAAAAAAAAAGTTACATTTGCTGACTTCAGTACAATCATAAAAAATAAAATAAAAATAATTGCATGTGAATAGGATTCAGGGATCCGCATCTTTTTTGGTTGTGTGGACGTGGAACGGATTCTTAACACATAACATTGCAAAGTCTAAACCTCGCCTTATGACTAAATATCTTCTCTGTGATAGCAACAGACCTGGCACAGTGGCCTGGATGTTTCTTTCCTCAATTTCAGTTTTTGCTGATTTTTTTTTGTTCCTATTTTATCTGTTTAAAGAGCTTATTAGGAAGGGGTAGGTCAAAAGTTGTGGTTTACATCGAAAACCAAGTTGAGCTAGCCAGATCCAGATTGCATGGTGGCCCCACAAGGTGGTAAAAGGGTTTTCCAAATTATTCTTTTTTATTTTTATTTTACTGATGACCTATCCTCAGGGATAGATGATCAGTATCTGGTCGGTAGGGGTCTGACACCCGGGGAAGTTAGCGGTGCTTCTGTGAGCATCATGGCCTTCTCGCAGCTTACCAAGCACAGTTTTGCCTCACAAAGGAGCACGTAAAAACAAAACCCATAAAACTGTGGCGGAATTGTTTGTTGGGGTGGAATTGGAAAAAAAACAATGCAAGTCCTCACACATATCAGTCAAGAAAAATAAAAGAAAAAATATAGCGGTCTTTAAATATGGCGACAAAAACAAATGATTTTTAAAAAAAATTTGGTTTTATTTGGTATCTGAAATCAGACTGACCCTCAAACATAAAAAAACAAGGGCAGAATTGCATTACACATACTGAAAATGGTTCTATTTAACAGTACACCTCATTGCGCAAAAAAAAAAAAAAAAATCATATGGTTATGTTAATGGTAAAATAAATAAAAGTTATAGCGGTATTTGTCCTCCCTAAACCTGACATTTGTGCCAGAAAGTGGATCACATTATAGTCAATAGGAATCCCGTAGAATCTGAATCTGGCAATGCTGGGTCCAGTGAACACCAAGAGGCTGTTCTCTGCTGGAAACGTTCAGAGATGTGAACTCAGCCTATATTATAATATATGCCTTCTTACCACACTCCAAAGATATACAGATAGTGAATTTAGATTGCGAGCTCCTTTACGCTGGGTTCACACCGGAGCGTACCCGATAAGCGCCGTTTACAAGGGTGTTTATTGGTTTACATACGTGCGAGGAAACAAGCAAACGCCCATTGTCGCACGTTCCCGCTAAGTCTATGTCACGCGGTCCCGCACAATACGCCCCAAAGAAGCTCCTGTACTTCTTGGGGCGTAGGGCGTTTTACAGCGCGTTCGTACACGCTGTAAAACGCTCAGGTGAGAACCATGCCGATAGGGAAGCATTGGTTTTTGCCTGTTGATCGTTTTACAGCGCGTAGGAATGCGCTGTAAAACTCTCAGGTGTGAACCCAGCCTTAGAGACAGTGAGTGATGTGTACTGTGTTAAAAAAATAAAAATAATACATAGCGCTATATTCTAAATCTCGAAGTGCCGATATTTGCGATAAAAATTTGCTTTTAGAATATTCGCACTGAACACTAATAATGTCTGTAAGGCTCTATGGAATGTCAGTGAAATATTATATTTCTATATACAGTATATCGCTCCCTCTCTCTCATATACAGGGCTTTTTTTAATCAGAGAAAAGGTGGTGGAACTCCCCCCCCCCCCCTCCCCTGGCCATGCCTCTACCCACCCCTAGGACCACCCCCTAAAACCACCCCTTTAGAGAACAGTAAGTAAGCAGCCTAAGCAGCGGGCCGCAGTGGCGACTCTAGGAACAATATATAGGGGGGGGCACAAAGACACCACAGTCAAAAATGGGGGGGCAAAAACAAAATAAGTATATATAAATAAGATTACAAAATACGAGAGAATTGCAGTATGCAGGGATACATTTATAATAAAGCAATTTACTGTCTCTCGTCAGTGCGCAGGCGCACCGTTATGGTGGATCTGTGGAAGACACACTGTTATGGGGGCATCTGTGGGTGACACATTATTCCTCTCATATCAGCCTTTATGCCTCATTAGCCCCCATTGTGCCTCCTATTAGCCCCCATAGTGCCCCCAGCAGCCACATTTTTTATAAAATAAAAAAAACACTTACCTCTCCTGCTCCTGGACGGTAGCCGCCTGCAATTTTCTCCCTCCTCAGTTGACTGTGCGCTAAACTGGCACGCGCAGCGTGAGGTCACAGAGCGACCTCAGGCTGTGGGCAGCCCTGCACAGCCGACAGCCGAGAACCAGGAAGTGGTGAGTACAGAGCGTTCACCACTTCCTGGTCCTTCGGTACTAATGAGCGCTTCCATAATAGAAGCGCTCATTAGTATTCACCTGGGGGAATCATCAGGGGGGCACGGAACAACATGGGGGGGGTGGGGATTGCCCCCCCTCTAGCGACGCCACTACCGGGCCGGCTGGGCCAGTAACTAAAGGGGGGTGGGGCGAGCCGGAGAAAATAGGTGGCTGAACGCCGTTCCAAGGCGTCCAGCGAGAAAAAAAAAGCCCTGCTCATATATATAATATTTATATTTTATATTATACATATAGCGCACACATACTGTATTTACTTGAAAGGGAAGCTAGATTAAAGTTGCAGTGGGAATACAAAGGAGGAGGATGATTCAGTTTAAAGACGTGGTAACTAGTATCCCATGGGACTAATTAACAGTTTCTAGAATTGCTCCACATACATTTCACATTACAGGTCGTCTTACATGATTTTTAGGATACTCATTATGATAAGCAAGGATTTATCTCGAGATAGCCATATATTTTAATGTTTGTCAGTGCTGCATGCACAGTCACAAGTGGAGAATAACATTCATCAATGTAAACTGAAAAGCTGGTTGAAATACTTACAATGGATTTTAAATAAAATTTAAAAAGGGATGCAATATCTGTATTTTTTTTCTAATCGGTTTTATTTCCAGATTGTATTCTGATTTTATATTCAGATTTATTTATTTTTACAAACGATTATCTGGGCAGCTATCAGGGCTGTGGAGTCGGAGTCGAGGAGTCGGAGTCGGAGTCAATTTTGGGTACCTGGAGTCGGAGTCGGCAAAAAATGAACCGACTCCGACTCCTACTAAATTTAAATTGGAATAAAAAAAAAAAAAGCAAGTTTAAATGTCCGAATTCATAAACAGTTATAATTAATGACTTCTCTACTGTAAGAATAAAGGCCAATGCATGCAGTGCCTCACGTAACCGCAAAACAAACGCGTTCAGTGATGTGAAGAAGCATGCTTTTCATATGCTTCACTATATGGCACGCAATGCACAATTTGGAGTGGCAATACATATACTTTCCATTGTGTTGTGTTCTGATGTTACAGGGAACACAATGCCCATGGTTAGCCTAGCCTCTCACTGATAAGGGATTAAGTAAATATGTGTTTTGCAGGACTAGAGACACTTGTATAAGTGAAGGGAATGGAGGGTCAATAGTTCAAGACTGAAGCTGTAAACCATTGGAAAAACTGCTGTCATTCAGCTAAGGCCCCATGCACACGGCCGTGTTTCACGGCCGTGTGCGGGCCGTCGAACCGCGGCCTGGATCCCTCCTGAGAGCAGGAGCGCACGGCGTCACTGGTTGCTATGACGCTGTGCGCTCCCTGCTGCCGGCACAGTACAGTAATACACTGGTATGATCTATACCAGTGTATTACTGTACTGTGCCGGCAGCAGGGAGCGCACGGCGTCATAGCAACCAGTGACGCCGTGCGCTCCTGCTCTCAGGAGGGATCCAGGCCGCGGTTCCACGGCCCGCACACGGCCGTGAAACACGGCCGTGTGCATGGGGCCTAAGGCTATAAAACGTGTAAACTCAGAATGTTATCTTAAACTTTAAACATGACTATGGGATTCTTCTAGGGAAATCATGTTTTAAAATAAATGTCCCTTCCTGGATCCTCCCACTGCCCTATATTCAGCAGAAGATCAGCACACAAAGGAGAAGGCAGCAGCTTCTGCCCAACGACCTCTCTGTGCTAGAAGAGCTTAGAAGAACTTCTTTCTTTCCTTCAAGGAATGTATAAAATACATTTGCATATTAAATACAGAGGAGTCGGAGTCGGGGAGTCGGAGTCGGAGTCGGAGTCGGAAGTACAAAAAACTGAGGAGTCGGAGTCGGAGCATTTATCTACCGACTCCACAGCCCTGGCAGCTATCTTGCTCGAGTTGTTGTCATTCAATATGGCAGGAGCCACCATGGGTCGTAGACACAATAGACTTAATTTATCAAGCCCTATATGCCACAATTGTGGCGTAAAAAGAGCTGCACATTAAGGTGCACGGCATCTGTGCACCATAATGTGTGACTTTCTGAGCTTACCAGCACTTTCCAGAAATGCTGCGAAATAGGGGTATGTCTTAGAGGAAGGGGCGTGGCTTTGCACCACCCGCCGCATTTACTTGGCGGAAGTTATAGCTCAAGCCTACAATATCCTGTCGTTAGCATACACTTCACTTTCTGGTGCACAGCAGGGCAGAGATGCGTCCGATTTATTACAAGGCGTCTGCCTCTTAACAAAACGGGCGCACCTCACACTAGTGCAGGGAGGTCCTGGATGGATCCGCCAGTCTTGATATATCTCCCCCACTGACTTCTTTGGGAGAGTTTTCTGGCATGCCCTGTGACCTGTTAATTACCTATAGTGACTGGTGGATCCTGAGTTATTGATACAGGGGTGTTATGTGTCATGATAATAGGATGACTGATGAAAAGAGATCTGTACAGAACTGGAATTCTCAACAAATGACTAGACCTTTCTTTAAAACTATTGACATAGATAATAATAAAACAAAATAATTTATCAGTCTTAAAATGTCTAAAATAAAATCTCTTATGTAGACAGTAGGTCATTTTCTGATGATGCATTCCCTTTAAAGCACATATAAAATAAAATGTTGCAAAACAGGAACATTTAGGTAAAGACAACCTAGTGCCATGTTTGCAACAATTATATTTTGCATGTAATTTAGTTCATGCAAATAAGTTACTAGCAATATGTAATACGTTTATCTACTGTCAGCAGAATAACGGTGCAGTTTTTCTATGCTTTACAAAAATGAAAAACAGAAAAAAAGTAGTGTGTGTTCCATTCAGAAAAACTGCATGTCATAGTTTTATTCCAGCTGCCTCTCGGCATGTTTGCCGTGCTGCCACAGGACCTCCAGCCCATCCCATTATAGTCAATGGGTCCGGAGCGGACCTCCGGCGGCACGGCACACTAGCAGCAGCACCGTTAATGTGAAAGCTGCCTAAGGCAAATTTTGTGGAGCCCAATTTCCAAAGATTTTAATGGGAAATCATAACCCAAAAATGAAATGCGCATCACAATCTTCAATAAAATCTGTTGCAAAATCTGCATGAACCAATAAATATGCACTTTTTCAGTGCATATGCAACCTCAGAGTTGTAAAGCGACATAATACGACACCCACAGACCTCAAAAGCCCTACTGCACTGTATGTTTCCAATTTCAAAGAGGCAAAGGAAGCCAACGTAATATGCCCTGCTCCGTCAATACAGACACATTTTTCTATCTTTCCTAAATATCCCCCATAATACAGTATTGTATAGAAGCACCGCACAACAACACGCAGAATCTGACATTGCAGCATGGAATTCAAGTCAATGGGTTTGTTCTCTAACAACTTTAGTACACAGCCAAGCTGATGCACAGTACCGAATGTAGTTCACTCTATTACACTGTCACAACTGTGCTGATAAACATGTCCTTAAAGAGCAAAATACCTACCTTACCTCTCCAATACTTCCCAAGTCCCCCTCTCGAAATCTGATCACTCAGTTCACCTCTGTGGCCAGTGACTAGCGGAGAGGTCACATTTACTGTATGGAGAAGGACAAGGAAGTAGATATCAGACATTGGCTCGGGAAGCACTGGATCGCTAGGGCGAGTATTACTTTTTTTTTTATATACATTCTTAAGCCGATTTATTAAAAATTTTACACCAAGTCAAGTCCTTTTAATTTGTACTCAAGAATATTCAAGTACAAAAATGTGACAAAAGTCTGCAATAGAATATAGAGTGTGCAAAAGTGACTTTTTTTAACCAGAGCACAACATTAATAATTTGCATAGTACATACTGCAAATATATGCACCAGGAACTAATGAAGAAATCTAAAGGAGTGTCACATGGCATCATCTTGTCAGCCCATGTATACATTTCAACGAATTATATTCCCCAGCCAATGGATAACTTGACACTTTGGAGAAACCTTAGTTATTTGAGGGGCAGGACTCATTCACATACGAATTGTCCATGGGCAAACACCTCCTGCTCTGCAGACACAGAATCAGTGGCCCGAGACTGAACTGGTACTGACAAGAAGGGGCTCCTGCAGAACATCTTCCAGCCACTTTCATGGCTAGCTGTAGGTCCACAAGTGCCGTTGGCAGAAAATGAGCCCATGTGAACTGGCCACTCATCCTTATACATGTGTGCCGTTCGCATTGCTCAGCGGTAATTTGTGTGATTAGGATTACCGTACTCATTCACTGAGGACATTAAGACCAATACTTCCAGAAAGGAGGGTTCAGTGCTAATTGCTGGACATATCAGATGTTTTCATTAGAAGGAAGAGCCTAGAGGAGCTGCTCCACGACATCCATAAAAGAAGCTATGATTACAATATTTATCTTGTGTGAAGTAAATATATCAATTAAATATGATAACGTAAAACAGAACACCGTAAAACTGGACGGCATTTTCACTAATGCTCTGAACAGAGCCCAATTTAAAGGTACTCTAACCTTATATTTTAAAGTATCACTCTCAAATGAAGGGATAAAGAAATACACAGTCGTTCTCAATGAAGACTTTCTGAGGACACTAATAGGTAACTTGGGTGTGTAAACATATTGGGGGAGAGTTATCAAAACTGGTTTAGTTGCCCATAGCAACCAGTCAGATTCCACCTTTCATTTTTCAGAGCTCCATTGGAAAATGAAAGGTGAAAGCTGATTGGTTGCTATGGGTAACAAAGTTTTCCTTTACACCAGTTTGACAAATCTTCCCCATTACATTTGACTAAAATGATTTTCTGGTGGGAGCTGCACCAATCATCTATTTGCATAGGACACAGGCATATCCTGTGTACATGTGTAAAAAAGAAATACCTCCTTAAAGGCTCTAAACATTTTTGTCATTGTATGTTATCCATTCTGAGCAAAAAAATCATGTTTTTTATTTTCAATTTTTAAACAGTTCTTTCTCTACATATATTTCAGTTTCAGTGCATCTACAGATTCCTGCTCTCTGCCCCACACTGAACCGGCCGGGGAGCTGCTCTGACGGCTCAGTCTGCAGCCCTGGTCTCTGAACCCCTGACAGCTCATAACCACTCATTACAGCTAAATTCTTACCAAACTGATAAGAATATGGCTTAAATCATTATAAATGGTCAGGAGTTCAGAGACAAGGGCTGCAGACAGAGCAGGTCCCCGAAAGATTCAGTGTGAGAAAGGGAGGACTAGCCTGTAGGTGCACTGGTTTACTAAGGCCAATTTAAAAAAAACTTTGACCAAAATGAGTAAAATGCAATGATAAAAAATGCCCTCAAAAAAGGTGTTTATAGCTGTGGCAGGCCTCTCTGCCTTTGGATTACTATATAAAACCTGATTCGTTTTTTCGATATTTGTTCAGCGGTTGCCGGTTGTTCGCCCAGATCAGAGCTATCCAGGGAAGTGTAGTTTATGGAGAGATGCAGAGTTTTGGGGGGGTTTCTGTATTTTATGAAAGGTGTGCGTTTTCTGCCTGTGAGTGATTAAGTTAGCCCATTGTGTTTGTTAATTGTATCACAGGCATGGGAGGTTTGTGTACATTTGTTGGAAGACCTGCATAAAAGGACATTAAACAGTTCCTGCTCGACCCTCAATACAGAGCCTCGTCTCGTACTGGGGGGAGAATTCGTATGATTCCCGTTTGGCGCCTAGTGGTGTTCGGTAGCCGACTTCATATTTGGGAAAAATAACAGATTTGTCGGCGTTAACCCCTTTACCTACTCGGGGTGCAGTAACAATAGCTTTTAACTATATTAGTTATTTGAATTATGAGCAATCTATATAGTATATCATTTCAATCCCTTATTTTATTAGAGGATTCATTCAGCAGGATACAATCTCTATTGGTCTTATAACAAAGTGTCTCCAAACATTTTTTTTATAAATGTTCACTATTTTAATAGTCACTTTAACAGTAAGATCCTACTTTTAATGAAGCAACATCATTTTGGTTAGGCACCAATTAACAAAACTAGAACATCTGATGGCCATGCAGAGCTGGTGCAACATCACTGCAGCAGCTAACATGTCATTTTATACAAACATGAAATCTAAATCAGGGTCAGAGGACATGGAGTATTAGATCAGTCTGCATGGGAAGTAATCATAAGCCTGACAAGAATAGATTGTCACTTGAGCAAGTGCATAAGCCCCTAGCTTATTGAAAGTTTTTTTCCTTTAACAAACTACAGGTAGCTGACAAAGTTGGCTACTTTTCTGCACAGTGTTACCTACTACCAGGCATTGTGCAGACAACTGCAATAAAGCTGCATTCAAGCATACAGAACTGAAGTGGAGTTTCTGCACTGCGCTTGCTCAGTAGTAGCACTGTGTAAACAAGAAAGTAAAATTATGGCACAAAACTAGGATACAACAGAAATTATTCATCAGTGGGCCTCCACCCCTTTGGGACCCCCCCAATCAGTAAGTTAGGATATATGTTATAACTTATGGTATATCTTAATTAAAAAGGTGTTGTCCACAATCTTTTTTTTTTTTGCTAAAATGGTTCCTTCATAATAATCAGCTGCAATTTTGCCACAACAGTTCAGACCCCTACAGCGCCACAAGAGAAGTGTTGAATTTTCTTCTAGAGAATGAACCTATTATTTCAGAGGTTTTCTAATACTTATATATTGATAACCTAAGCTATCAATATCTGACTGATGGGGGTCCAAAACCCCACACCTCTATGATCAACTGATGTGCATTAGCTCTTGCACATGAAGTAGGCACTAGAACTACATGGCTACATCCATTGTGTAGTGGTATATAGTATGAGATCACTGAGTTGAGTGATGGGCTGCTGTGGTCCTGGGGTAGACGGGAATGGCATCCCTGCAGCCAAATAAAAGCATAACAAAGCAGACTGAAGCGGCAGGGGGTAAAATGGGTGAGTATAGTCTCTTTTCTTATTTTATTTTTTAACAACTCAAAGCTTTTGAGAGCCTTTAATTATTTGGAAGCCCCTTTAAACAAGAGAGCCATAATATTAGGTAGGGGCTTTACGGGTCAGACTTGTTTTTCCAGCAAATTCCACAGATCAATCAGATTGAGATCTGGCGAATTATAAGGCCAAGGTAATATCTTGAACTCTTTGACATGTTCCTCAAACTTTTCCTGAACAATTTTTGTAGTGTGGCAGGGTGCATCACCCTGCTGAAAAAGGTCACTGTCATTACAATTAAGGATTAAACATTGCAACAATGTTTAGGTGGGTGATACATGTCAAAGTAGCATCCATATGAATGCCAGGGCCCAGGGTTTCCCAGCAGAACAATGACCAGAGCATCACATTGCCTCCACCGGTTCGATTTCTTCCCATAGTGCATCCTGGTGCAATCTTTTCACCAGATAAGTAATGCACATGCACAGACATTACATGATGTAAAAGAAAAGTGATTCACCAGACCAGGTCGCAGTCTTTATTTATTGTCCAGCAGTCAGCATGGACAACTATGCAGCAAGCTGTGATGCCCTGTGTAATCTGGCACCTTTCAATCACAGCTAGCATTAACTTTTTTCCAACAATACAGGAGCTCTTATGTAGGCAGACCAGACAAGCCTTTACTCCATGATCCCATGGCCAGGTCACAAGTTGTCCTTTCTTGGACACCTTTTGGTAACCACTAATCACTTCACACAACACCATTTGGAGCAGTTCTAACTGCTTCCAATGCATCAGCTTCAAGAACGGAATGTTCACTTACTCACTAATAATACTCTACCCCTCAACAGGTGCCTTGTCAATGTTATGGCTGATCTGCGATTATAGATAGATATCTATTTTACAGGTATAAATACATGCCCACATGATTATTCAATTAGGTAACAATTCAAAATTAAAAAAGTGTAAATACCATACATGATTGTGTTTATAAAGTGAAAACTGTAGTCATAATTCATATAAACAATTGTGCCCAATTCATATACATGAAAAAACAGATGTAAAGTGTAAAAATATAGACAAAATACATAATAATTAAATTATTAAAATCATCTGTAAAGTGCCAGGTGGAAAAATTAAAAACAAGCTTAAAAGGGAGTCTGTCAGCAGATTTACCCCTTTTTAACAGTTGCCATACCGCTGTAGCCGCAAAACAGATGATTAACACAGTACCTTTATATGCTTTGGTGGACTTTTAAATATGCCAAAAACGAACTTTGATGAAGGCTCGCAAGTGCCCAGGGCGGAGTCCACCGGGTTGGAGCCCAGGCAGCTCTGCCTCTTCGGCTCTTATCCCCGCCCAGCCTCCTCCTCTGCCCGCCTATCTGTTGTCTCTCCCCCTCAGCGAGATCCCGCGCCGACGCGATGACTTCCTTGGTCGGGGCATGCGCATAAGCTACCGCGATGCCGTGTCAGCAATGGGCATGGCAGTGCGCATGCCCCGGCCAAGGAAGTTATCGCATCGGCGCGGGATCTCGCTGAGGGGGAGAGACAACAGATAGGCGGGCAGAGGAGGAGGCTGGGCGGGGATAAGAGCCGAAGAGGCAGAGCTGCCTGGGCTCCAACCCGGTGGACTCCGCCCTGGGCACTTGCGAGCCTTCATCAAAGTTCGTTTTTGGCATATTTAAAAGTCCACCAAAGCATATAAAGGTACTGTGTTAATCATCTGTTTTGCGGCTACAGCGGTATGGCAACTGTTAAAAAGGGGTAAATCTGCTGACAGACTCCCTTTAATGAATGAGGGAGATGGATCTGTTACTAACCAGCAAGGAAATATTTGTGCGCCGTTGGCATCTCCTATTGCGAATTGTGCATGTCAGGGAATTAGATAAAAAGGATGCAATAGCATATAGCCTAGATATCGTGAGACCACGCTATGTGGAACGCATATTGAAGAGCACACAGGCGCGCTCGTAATCCAAGTCATGTGACAACCAGTGTGTCACGACCTTGGTCATGGTCGTGACTCTTGTGGCCGCATGCAGTTGCCTGCGGTCTTGGTGTGGTTGCCGCTGGCAACATTAGGTATGTGGCAGCAGTGCAGCCTGAGCGGTGTTAGGCAGCTTGCTGCAGTAGGCATGCGGTTGCACCTGGCAACCTCTCCTATATGTGTGCCTTTTATCAGTGTGCACAGGGTGTTATATGTGTTGTGTGCACTTCCCCTTTAAGTTGATGTTTTCCCTTCCCTGGTGTTGGAAGGGTTAACTTCCTTCCTAGTGTGTGTGTGCACTGGGTGTGTCTGACTGTGGGTGTGGCTACTTGGCCCTATAAAGCCTCAGTGGAAGGCAGTAGTCAGAGAGGGTGCTTCAGAAATGCTTGCTGGAGACATCCTCCTGGTTATTTACCATATGCCAGTGAGGGCCACCCTGGTGGTCATAAACTTTATGTCTGGTGTTAGTTTACGGTTTACGTGTTATTGCAGCATATGGTTTACTGAGTTCCCGTGTGATGTCTGTTGTGTGCTGTGTTCTTGGTGTTGGTTGTGGATAACAGCACTTGCACGTGGGTTCCAGGTTGTGTGTCTGTGGCAGGTAAGTGTGGTACTAGTCTCACTTACCTGTCAATGCCATATGTCTGTTTATGTTCCCCTTTCTATGTAGCTTGGCCAGTGAGACTCCTGTTCCTCCGCGTCTAGGAGGAACAGGGCGTCTTACCCTGCTCCTAGTCCAGGGCCACCCTGAGGGCGAGCAGGAATATCAGGTTCCGGAGTATGAGCCCTCCTACCTTCAGGGTTGGCTCATACGGATAGGAGACAGAGTCAGAATTAGGGATGTGTAGGAGGTGACCAGCTCCCTAATTCTCTGTCCTGGCCTTGCAGCGACTCCATCTGCTGATACCGCACGGCTGGGGGTTTTCCCCATCCTCAACCGTGACAGTATGACCACCAGGGTGGCCCTCACTGGCAGATGGTAAATAACCAGGAGGATGTCTCCAGCAAGCATGGCTGAAGCACCCTCTCTGACTACTGCCTTCCACTGAGGCTTTATAGGGCCAAGTAGCCACACCCACAGTCAGACACACCCAGTGCACACACACACTAGGAACGAAGTTAACCCTTCCAACACCAGGGAAGGGAAAACATCAACTTAAAGGGGAAGTGCATACAACACATATAACACCCTGTGCACACTGATAAAAGGCACACCTATAGGAGAGGTTGCCAGGTGCAACCGCATGCCTACTGCAGCAAGCTGCCTAACACCGCTCAGGCTGCACTGCTGCCACATACCCAATGTTGCCAGCGGCAACCACACCAAGACCGCAGGCAACTGCATGCGGCCACAAGAGTCACGACCATGACCAAGGGTCGTGACAGTGTCACATGACCGAAATAGGCTAGAACGCAAAATAAAGCGCAAGCCAGCGCTTAACAACGTGATCTTGTTACACAAGACAACGCGATCATACTGCGGAGAGCTGGACTCTCTTTTTTGTTGATGTAGAATTTTATATGTTGTTTTGTTCTTTCCCTGACTTTCAATTAGTCATGTCCAGGTTATGTTGAAGAATTATTAATAATGCAGTAACTCTGGATACCATGTGTAAAATACTATATTCTACTATAGAAATAGTTACAAGTCATCTGAAGGCATGTATAAGAAATATAAAGGTATCATAACAAAAGAAAGAAGCCTGTTGTACTGTACATTTTGTAAAAAATAAACCCAAAGCATTTAAAAACAAGTAGGACAAAGAACAAGCTAAAACTTCAGAGTACATAGGTCAATTGGCCTAAAAATAGATCTCTTTCCAGCGGCCGGGTACAGAGAAGAAAGTGAACTGTATAACCTAGGAAGAATAGCACTGGTAATATAATACAGGAGATCTCCTCTCTCTCCTTTCTCTACTTACATCCTTGCAACTCATTATTTCTACTATCCGTGAAAAGAGTCATATAGAGAGATCAAAACATAGGAAATAAATGTATTGTAATGGTTTCCCTTAGCGGTGTGCCGCTACTTGTAGTTCTTGTTTGCTTTTGCATTGCAGCCATGGTAGCGTTAACCTGAATTTCCTTTATAAATAGTTTGGAGGTGCTGGTCTAACTTTTTTACGTTGTATATTTGGAGAAGAAACGTCCCCTATTAGGCTATGGACTCCCGCCTATAGCTAGATTCTACACCACCCTGAAATTTGTAGGCCAAAAGCCCAGGAGAGGCAAGACTGATAGTATACGTCTGATAGAAGCTACCTTGTCGCTGGTAGATGGGCTCACCATATTCTTGATCAAAAATATACGCAAAGAGTTTCTAATTTGCATATAGTAAGTATAGCAGTAATGCAGTTTACCTTTATTCATGTTTTCAATGTTTGCATGTGTCTTTGTGCATAAAGCAGTATGGTGCTACTTGTAGGCCTTGTTTGTTTTTGCATTGCAGCCATGGTGGTATGCACCTGCACTCTCTTTATATATAGTTTGAAGGTGCTAGTTTTACTCTCTTTTGCAAGGATTTCCCTCAGCTTGTTATAGTAAAAAGATGATGAACAGATATATACCAGGATGCATTATGATTCATTAAGTCATTAAGATGTGGAAGCTATGATAACGCCTGGTAAAATACTGCTTAGCTCTACACAGTACTGACCCTGAAGGCCTCAACTAATAGTACATGGCCTGATACAAGTAAAGTACTAGCCTGCAAAACAATGACTTTACTTTAGCTTGATATTTATTCACGTGCAACCATTTTGTTCTATTGCCCCAATTAATCCGAAATAAGTAATGAAGCATCTTTTTTAAGACTAAAAATAACCTACTGTCTATAACTTTCCCAACCTTCATGTTTTCATTTTCACTGTATCCATGGAAACACAGAGGCTTACACAACAGCTGTAGACATAAAACTGCAGGGGAATTATAATCAACAATATTTGAAAAGATGCATTGGAGTCAGAGGATTTCAACGGGCCAGTCCTTCTGTTGTCGAGAAGATAAGGCACTGCCATATTTGTCTATAAGCGGCTGCTTTCCTCTTCTCATTCAGCAAAAATGCATGCTGGGCTAAGAGAAATTGCTTGTGTATGGAGGGGACGAAAGACAGTGGGTGGCCAAACACTCAACGATCTAGTAGTGTGTGTGTGTGTGTGTGGTCAGCCTCATCATTCTCCAATATGACCTGTAACACATTAAATGGGTTCTCTGGGAATTAAAGGGAGTCTGTCACCTCCATATGGCCATATGCAGTGCTTACATGGCTCTGTAGCACACCTATACAGGATTGTAATGGCACCTTTGTTCTTTTCTTTAGACTTGCACCAGCAGGAAAAACTAAGTTTAATTCATATGCAAATGAGCACTCGCAAATGCCCAGGGGCGGCGTTCAGTGTGTAGGTGCCCAGGCTGCTCTGCCTTCTTTTCACTCCTCCCCAGTCTCTGCCTTTGCCCTATCGATGAGGCAAGAGACTTGGAGGGCGGGCAAAGGCAGAGACTGGGGAGGAGTAAAGTGAAAAGAAGGCAGAGCAGCCTGGGCTCCTACACAATGAACGCCGCCCCTGGGCACTTGCGAGTGCTCATTTGCATATGAATTAAACTTCATTTTTCCTGCTGGTGCAAGTCTAAAGAAAAGAACAAAGGTACCGTTACAATCCTGTATAGGTGTGCTACAGAGCCATGCAAGCACTGTATATGGCCATATGGAGGTGACAGACTCCCTTTAAGAGAATGAAAATACTTAAATATTACTTTACTATAAATATATTCCCAAAGACCTTTCATTGGTTACAATAGCTTGTTTTGTCTAGGGAGCACTTATTAGGATAAATAAAATGTCCGCCATCCTATTAGTCCACACAAAACCTGTCCTAATCACACAGGAAGACAAGTTACTTCACAACACTGAGATAAAGAGCTGCCTCATCCTCCTCTCTGCTCTGCTTGTCAAGGATTATGATCCTGTACACAGTTTAATATGATCTTCAGCTAAATCTCTGTAGGAATGGAGTTCATGAAGACCGACCAATAAGAGAACTCCAACAAAGTGCATACAATACACTGGGGTCTAGCGTAACTTACTATGACCAAAAGAACCAAATCAATAACACCACAAAAAATGAGGAAAACACTCATATAAAATATATGTAGTTTTATTAATACATGAGATAATTATACAATAACATAAGGCACATGATACCATGTGCCTTATGTTATTGTAGAATTATCTCATGTATTAATAAAAATACATATATTTTATGAGTGTTTTCCTAATTTTTTGTGGGGTTATTGGTTTGGTTCTTTTGGTCATGGAGTTCATGAGGAGACATGAAGTACAGAGAGAAGGTGGGGATGTGGCTAATGTGCAGCAGCACTAGTATGTAGTCTCCATTACCACAGTCTGTCCTGTCCCTCCTCTGTACTTCATGTCTCCTCATGTACTCCATTTCTACAGAGATTCAGCTGAAGTTCACATTAAACTGTATTCAGAATCATAATCCTTGACCAGCACAAGAGAGGATGAGGCAGCTCTTTAGCTCAGTGTTGTGAAGTAACTTGTTTCCTGTGTGATAAGGACAGGTTTTGTGTTGACTAATGGGACAGCAAACATTTTATTTCTTCTAAAGATTGCTCCCCAGACAAAATGAGCCATTATAACTAATAAAAAAAGGTATTTTGGAATATATTTAGAACAAAGTAATATTTAAGTACCGTATTTTTCGCCGTATAAGACGCACTTTTTCTTCCCCCAAAATGGGGGAGAAATGCCCCTGCGTCTTATACGGCGAATGCAGTCAGTTTTACATCGCTGGCAGCGATGTAAAGAGAGCGAGGACTCGGGGAGGGACTGGGAGGAGGAGCTGGGGCCGGCAATAGCGGCGGGGCGGTGCAGTCACTGTACTAAAGGCCCGCCCCGCCGCTCCGGTGTACTAATAAAATATGTCATATTCAATGAATGGTTATTAAATATGCCCCTTTATGCTTAATAGTACCTTAAATCCTTAGCGCTTCAGTAGTATGCAGGCTGGGCGGGCGGCAGCGTAACTCCCTGATGTCACGTGCCTGCGCCGCCTACTTTATGAATGAAGCAGGCGGCGCAGGCAAGTGACGTCAGTGAGTGACGCGCCGCGCCGGCTGCCCGGCCTGCCGGCATTGTACTGAAGCGCTTCGGATTTAAGGTACTTTTAGGAATAAAGAGGCATATTTAAAAACTATTAATTGAATAAGACATATGATATTAGTATACAGGAGCGGCGGGGGATCTGTGGATGGCACAGTTATGGGCTGGGAGGGTCTGTGGATGACACATGTATAACAGTGCCATCCACAGATCCCCCCCTGTAACAGTGCCAGCCACAGATCCCCCTGTAACAGTGAAAGCCACAGATCCCCCCATAACAGTGTCTGTCATCCACAGTTCCCCCCTAACAGTGTCCGTCATCCACAGTTCCCCCCATAACAGTGTCCGTCATCCACAGTTCCCCCCATAACAGTGTCCGTCATCCACAGATCCCCCCATAAGTGTCCGTCATCCACAGATCCCCCCATAACAGTGTCAGTCATCCACAGATCCCCCCATAACAGTGTCCGTCATCTACAGATCCCCCCATAACAGTGTCCGTCATCCACAGATCCCCCCATAACAGTGTCCGTCATCCACAGATCCCCAGTAATAGTGCCATCCACAGACCACCTAGTTCCAAACCCACAGCACACCTTTTGGTTAAAAATATTTTTTTTCTTATTTTCCTCCCCAAAAACCTAGGTGCGTCTTATACGCCGGTGCGTCTTATACGGCGAAAAATACGGTATTTTCATTTTCTTAATTCTCGGAGAACCCCTTTTATTTAAAGAGGCTATCTGTAATTTTGACATTGATGGCCTATCCCCAGGATGTCATCAATTTTAGATCGGCAGGGGTCAGACACCTGGCACCAGGGCCGTGAAGTTGGTAAACCAAAGCTCTGACTACAACTCTTTCATAAAACGCCCAATACTTTAGTAATAGCAAATTTACTATAATAAAATTATAACATCGGTCTCTCTCTCACCATCATGCAAATAATCAGGCTACTTAAAACATAAATCATATTTCTTGGAATACAATTTCTGAAATCCGTAAAATTTTCTACATTCCTGTAAGAAAATGTGTAATGCACTTTGCATTTAATGACTGGCAAACAGTTATAGACTTAATTTAATGAAATCATTAATTTTTTCTAAGAAAAAGTTAGAAAAGCTCTATATGTATGTCCTGGAAATGCAGATAATCATGTGAAAGTCTAAATGGAAATAAAAGAAAACACTTAAAAAGTGTAGCTGCTATATTCATTGCAGCCATAGAAGGGTTGTCTGGGAATAAATAACTTTTCACAGGTGCCGCTTGCCTCTGGTATAGAAAGATTCATACTTACCTACTATCCGCAGCTCCGGTCCTGCACACTGACTTCTGTGTGTATCTTCCGGTCGTTTACTTCTATACTGGTATGATCATCTGTTCCGCTGCAGCCTATGACTGGATTCAGAGGTGACATGTCCACAAGAGATACCTGACCACTGAAGCCAGTCATTCACTGAAGCAGAGCAAATGATCATGCCCGTGCCGTGGACGAATTAAACAAGCCATGGGCAACACCTTTAGTGCTGTCTTCCTGTTCTGTCTAGCAGGCATGCCCAGTAGGGAACTGATATGACTGCAGGCATGCCCAGTAGTGAACTTCCTCCTCTGATCTTCACTACTGAACATGTGCTGTTCAGGCAATGTAACTAAGGGCCTTGGAGCAGATACCAAGTATAAGGGACAAGGAGACAACACAGGAGATGAGAGGCCTTTTTCTCAGTGATTTTCTGTCACCACTAGAACACCCTGCTTCTTGCCGTTTATAGTATAATGGTCCAGTCACACGTCCGCAGATCCGCAAACCACCGGACCGGCACCCCAATAGAAATGCCTATTCTTGTCCGCAGCTGCAGACAAGAATAGGACATATTCTATTTTTTTGTGGAGCCGTGGACCAGAAGTGCAGATGCGGACAGCACACTGTGTGCTGTCCGCATCTTTTTCGTCCCCATTAAAAGTGAATGAGTCTGCACCTGTTCCGCATAATTGCAGAACGGATCCGGACCCAAAGTGCTGACGTGTGGTGAATGGACCCTAAGCGGCAGGTGAGAACACAGGAAAGGTCAGAACTGATTACCCATCACCACTAGAGCACTCTGCTTTTCACAGGAGAGAACATAAGAGGTGAGAACTGATTATCACTAGAACACCCTGCTCATCACTGTTTGGGGGAGGTGAGAGCTAAATTATCCATCACCAATAAAACACCATGTTTATCACTGATTATAGTAGGAGGACAGGAGAGAACACGGGCTTATCTATCATCATTATAACAGCCTGCTTACTACTGTGGTTTTACAAATAAGGCCCTTAGATTGATAATCATAAATATATTTTATGTTCTAACATTTCTAAACAGTTCTAAATTTATATGAAAGTTAATAAAATACACATTATACAATAATAATATTATACAATAATATTCTCTGTAAGCTGAAGTCAGAGTCGGTACATTTCTAGTTACTCCGACTCAGCTGTTTGAAGAGGCCATTGTGCTCACCAGAGCTCCGGCGAACGCTGAGGCCTATTCGCAGCTTACAAAGCACAGTGTTGTTCTTTGGATAGCAGGTTCACTTGAATGGGACTAAATTGTGTCTAGCCACATGACAGATATATGGTGACGTCGCTGGCCTTGTAAGAGGCTTCACTGGGTGCCAAGACCTCTTTGAACAGCCGACTGGCGGGAGTGCCGGAACTCATACCCCCACTGATCTGATATTGATAATCTATCCTGAGGATATGACATCAATATCAAAATCCCAGATAATCCCTTCAATTAATTTGTATAGAGTGTGGTAGGAAAAGTGAGCAATCAGAGGGAAGCCATGCAGTCACAGGTACCACGAGTAAGGAACTTCTACGGGGTAATAGTTGGTATTTTAAGGGGTTCATGTTTCAGGAGCAATAGTACCCTTTAATGCAAATTTAACACAACCCTTCAGACTCCCCATACTAAGGCTCATGTACTTCAATTATAATCATCTTTTTCTCACTGGCAGTTTGGTGATATGTACATTATAATGATTCTGCCAAGTTTTGTGGAAAAAGATTCAGGAAAACGCAATTTATTCATTCAAATCTCTGCTCTGATCTCATTGTTCACGAGGCGGCGGCGGTCGGGGGGGGGGGGGGGGGGGTCAGTCTTATCAGAGATTGATGGCATTCTCTGAGTAAAGGCTGCATTACACCTGTCCCCGATTGCCCGCTCGTACATCAGGCAATTGTGATTTTTAACCACTAGACAGCGTGATGATGAGCGATGGCAAAGCGATCGCTCCTCCCTATCCTGCGGAAAAGATCACTGAATCAAATAGCAGCGGTCTTCTCAGCTAGCAAGCAGGAGATTGCCAGGAGGCAATGGCTTCCCTCCCGACTAATCACTTGGTCAATTGTCCTGGGTAATACAGGCTTAAGTGTGTATACAACTGATAAGACCACCCACACGAACAATGAAATAGAAGTTAAAACTCTGTATCAATCTGCTCAGCTCCTTCTGCTGTATAACATCTTGCCTACAGATTTCCTTGCATTTCATGGTGATAAGTCTTTAATGTATTTACATTAGTAGATTTTCACTTTGTAGCCAGGTTTCCTCTCAAACTTAATAATCGTTATACAAATTCTATTTTTTTCTTAAAATAACATGTTTTGCTCCTATTTGTATAACTGTTTTATATTGTTTTCCCTTTAGAAAAAACTCAATAAAAATTGGACTATAAATAGGTAAACTGGTTAAAATAATCTCCTCTTGTTAAAAGGTTTCCTGAAAGATAGGTTAATCACAGGGTGTCCCATGTAGATCTGTAACAATCAGCTGTTATCTGCAAGAACATTTACAGCACCACCAGTAGTGGTGTTGTAAGAACCCGACACCAGTCAAGGTGCCCTGAGTTTTCAGGTCAATCTACTCTATATCTGCATCCTCTCCCTCCGCCAGTTCCCCATGGGGCCTCAGCTATTCTCCAAGTGTCACGGTGGGGAGTGGGGGAAACCCCCCACCGTACGATGACTGGGGGATAAGGAAAGCAACTAGGCCTGAACACAAGGATAAGGGAGTAGGTCACCTCCTAATGCATCCCTATACCTAGCCCTAACTCCTCACCGTCTGAGCGGACCTGGATGGTAGGACGGCTCATACCCTGGATACCTAAGGCCCTGAGAATCCTTCACAAAGGAGCTGAGGAGAGGCGCCATGTTCTTCCAGGACACGGAAGAACAGGAGTCTCAAAAGGCCTAGAAGCAGGGAAAGGAAAAGACAATATCCAGCAAGAGAATCGGCAGGTAAGAAAACAAGGCGACACACCCGCCGCTGCCACCACGACTGGAACCCGTGAATACGTACTGGAGTCCTAACACCAAACAGGACACCGTAACAGCAACTCACACAGGTATCCAGCACACCAGACTCCGCCAGGACCCCCATGCATCAAGGTGCATGGCAGCCCCAGGTGGCACTGCATACAGGCTAGGAAGTCTAGTAACCATGCTGGAAGATATCACCAAACATACCAGACAAGGAACACCAGCCTAGACATTACAACACACCAAATCATAACCCGACACCAAACATACAACACATGTAAAGGAGAGAAGACATCGCTGGAGACCTCGATGTCCCACTAGGAGGCCCTCACTCTGGGAAATGGAACATGAAGACCAGGAGCATAACTCCAACACACACCATGGCTGGAGTACCACTGACCCCTGGCCTCTAGCCACAGGTAAGATGAAGCACCTAGTGACCACGCCCAACAAGGTGGTTAACCCCTCCCCCACGTAACAGAGGAGAAAACAACTGAAAGGGGAAGTGCACACACCAGAATGAAAAGCTACACGTTGCCACAGACAACAACATGCAAGGCAACCATGTCACGGCACACACCACAATGGCCATGACACTGACCACGCATTCTGAAACAGCAACACGTTGCCACAGGCAACAGCAAGCATGGCATAAGTGTCACAGCGCACACCAAAGGCCGCGACACCAAGCTTGTCAACACACCAGTATATTACACAATACCCACTGAATTAATAGGCTCTGTATATGGATGTATAAATCTGCCTGGTCCTTCAGACCACGATAGGCTATCAGCTCTGGCTAAGGCTTCTTTCAAACCTGCGGCACAGACTTATAGAAGGTTGTTCTGGCATAGAATGCTGGGAATTTGCCAAACAAAAACCAATGCGTGCAAAACCAAACCTTATTATCCAGTGCTGGATCTGGAGAACTCTCAGCCGGAACAGCCTGCCGAAATGCTGTGCTGCAAATGTGAAACTACTCATACTGAATAGAGTACCCTTAAAAGGGATTGTCCGGGTTCAGAGCTGATCCCCATTTTAACCCAGGCAGCCCCCCTGACTTGAGAATCGGAGCAGTTCATGCTCCGATGCCCTCCTTTGCCTTGCACTGAATCGCGCAGGGCAAAGGCATTTTCTAGCATTCCGGTGATGAACCGATGCTCTCCTTAGGGCTGCCAGGCGGGGGCTTCCGCCCAGCAGTGCGCCCGGTACTGTAAAACGGCTAGGGCAGAACTAAAGCCCGCCCGTCAGAGCTGGTGACATCATCGAACACAGCACTAAAGCCTCCACCCGGCAGTGTGTTATGGTAAATAACACACTGGCTTGGCAAGGGAGCGCATCGGAGCATGAACTGCTCTGATTCTAATATCAGGGGGGCTGCCTGGGTGAAATTATGGGTATGTCCAGGTTCAGCTCTGAACCCGGACAACCCCTTTAACTCTGAATTCCTTAAAAGTTGATAATGTTACTTACATACAGAATTTAGTCGCCCGTTCCCCCTCACAGCAAAAATAGCACATTTTCTAGCCATGACAAATGAATGTCATTCAATGAAAAGTGTTTTCAGTGTGTCCAACCGATAGTCAATTTTCTAGGCTGTTTGTACACAGAATAAAAAGGAACAACTGGCAATTGGTGCAATATTATCCACAACACAGAGACCATACAGTGCAGCAATATTAGGAGGAAATCAAAGGGATGTCAAATGTCAGGTATGACAGATCTGATTGAAAATGGGGGCTTCAAAGGAGAAAAAAGAAAATATACAAACATGAACAATAATGAACATTCAGCAATAACTGTACTCTAGTCATTCACTATATTGTTCTCTTAGCTATAGAACAGGACTAGCTAGGTGCAAAGAGAATAGTAACTGCCCAAACCCAAGGAAAGTGAGCAGTGTAATCCCCATTTATAGATCATGATACTTGGGACACAAAGGACTTCCATGTGTCGACAATGCGTTCACACACCATTCATTTATTTTTACGTTTTAAAGAAACATTTTCAAACGGCAATAAACTTCATCATATCTGCCTCTGGTTAGCTGGTACTTCTACATGAAAATCTATGCAGAAATAGAAAAACGTAACTTCTGTAAGAACAGATACCCTGTATGTATATAGAGATAAAAACACATACCGAGCCTCATTCATAAAAATGTTCTCAATTGTCAATGTTTTCCAGAGCAACTCATCAGATCATGTCTTTTATTCAGATATTTGCTCCAGAAAGATAAAAGCAGTGATCTGATACGGCCGTTTACAGAGCAGCTCTCCATTCTTGCACCTAGAGGGGGATCCCCTCTCCTGTTTATGATGTCCATATGCCATAATAACAATAAAAAAAAAAAGTTGGATGGACAGACAGATTTAGTTATGTGTGTATGGGGTAGGGCCAATGCCCTGTGATATCTTTTGCCAGAAAGGTCAGACATTGGATATGTATCTCTAAGACAGGGCTGGCCAACCTGCGGCTTTCCAGGTGTTGCCAAACTACAACTCCCAGCATGCCCAGTCTGCCTACAGCTATCAGCCTACAGCAGGGAAGGGTGGGAGTTGTAGTTTTACTGCTTCATCATTCAGGGGGAGGTTGGGGGAAAGGGGAGGGGGGGAATTTCCCATGCAAATGAATATTCTGCTAGGGTTACTAAGTCATCTTCACCTAGTCCTTTGGCAGATGAGCAGTGTGCCCAGGATTTACATGGCCTGTCCTGTATATGAACTGCAGCATACTACTGTTATAATTTGGGAAACACTGAGTGGAGCGATCACACACAAGGCTTCGAGGACTTTGGAGAAATGCAGTCGGAAACGTTACATACTGTACATAGACAGATTAGTTAAACCAATGCAAGTTCCAACATGTCATTATTTCATCCCCTCATGGGAAAACCACAAATCTGATCCAATGTCTGCTCACAGTAATGTAACATTATTTAGTGGTACGTGTGTCACATCACTTCAATGCTTATTGATTTTCGTTAATGATGGATATTGTCAGTACCTTCCACAGCATTACCAATATATTACATTTTACCAGTAGAACGGTGTGAGATTAGGATGCTTTCATACAGACCCTAAAACGCAGCACTTATATGATGCTTTAAGGTGGATTAAGAGGTGCTAATAATCGGGAATGATCGTTCCTGCGAGCAGTCGTTCCCAATCATCTGGTTGTCTAAATGTGCCACTGATCACCTGATGAATGAGCGAAACACTCGTTCATCGGGTGATTCTGTCAGTCATGCTGGCACCACCGGTCATAGTTTCTGGCCAGCAGATTGTGCGGTCTAAACAGCGATCTGCTGCTCAGAAGCCATGGTTCTGTATGAGGACGAGGGATCACTATAGCAATCCCCCAGCCTCATACAGTGAAGGGGGAATTGCTGCATGTAAATGCAGTGGTCACCTTCACTGAACGAGCAGCCGCATTCCTTCCCGATAATTGGCCACTCAGTCAGTCCATCTATATCCACCTTTAGGTTTGGGACTGTGTACATTTGTGCAAAACTGGACTTAAAAGTGGTTGTCCTCTTTATATTGATCCTCAGGATAGATCATCAATATCAGATCAGTGGAGGTCCGACTCGAGGCACATCTGCCGATCAGCTATTTAAAGAGACCACAGCGCTCGTACGAGCGCTGCCTTCTCTTCACCGTTTACCTGCTTGCCGTCACAACAGCAGCGCTGAACAGGTGTACCTTCCCATTTACTTCAATGGGATATCTCCTTCCTGTTCAAGTGAATAGGAAGGAGATATCCCATTGAAGTGAATGAGGATGGTATAGTTGTAATTACACCTGCTCACTGCTGTAACATTGATGGTGAGCAGGTAGAGTGAAGAGAAGGCAAAAACAATCCATTTAAGAGCAGAGTAATATTCTCCCCAACCTCTCCCCATCCCACTTTCCTCCTCCTCCTCCTCCTCCTCCCCCGTCCCACTTTCCTACTCCTCCTCCTGTCGGAATTGTGTTCAAATGCATGAAACTGCCCAAAACAGGTATAAAGACAGATGTCACAAAGACTGCTGAAGTGCATATCTGATGAGAGCTCCTTGCAAACAGCACCACATATCTCAGTTTCCTGCATCCCTTAAGGCTGGGTTTATACGTGACTGATTAGCTGCAGATTTTCAGCAGCAGAAAAAAAAAAAAACGTACCAAAGGGCGCATACATATACTGTGGATTATGAAAAGCTGCAGTTTTATTCTCTGAACTGGAAAGGGTGAAACCCACATGAGAAATCCACTGTATAAATTGACATGCTGTAGGTTTCAAATCCACATTATCGCAGCTTTTCTATTTGTTTTTTGTTTTTTTTACGCAGCATGTGGATCAGAATTTGGATATTCTCATCCATTTTGCTGGTACTGTACAACGCTGTAGATTTGCCTCAAGAAAATCCGCAAGGGGAAATCCGCAGCTAATCAGTCATGTGAACCCAGCCTAGGACTACATGCACACGAACGTTGTTTGTTTCTTTGTCCATTCCGGTTTTTTTTGCGGATAGGATGCAAACCCATTCATTTCACTGTGTGCTGTCCGAATCGGTATGTCCCTTCTGTATCCCCGTAAAAAAAATAGTCCTATTATTGTCCATTTTAGGCCTCCTGCACACAACCGTATGGCTTTTTCAGTGTTTTTCGGTCCATTTTTCACTTATCCGTTGTTCCGTTTTTTTCGGATGGCATATACAGTATACAGTTATTACATAGGAAAAATGGGGCTGGGCATAACATTTTCAATAGATGGTTCCGCAAAAATGGAACGGATACGGAAGACATACGGAGTATATTCCGTATGTGTTCCTTTTTTTTGTGGACCCATTGACTTGAATGGAGCCACGGAACGTGATTTGCAGGCAATAATAGGACATGGTCTCTCTTTCAAAGGAACAGAAAAACGGAAATACGGAAACTGAATGCATACGGAGTACATTCTTTTTTTTTTTGCAGAACCATTGAAATGAATGGTTCTGAATACGGAATGCAAAAAATGACACATAAACGGAAAACAAAAACCGGTCTTAGGCCTCTTGCACACAAACTTTTTTTGCGTTCCGTATACAGAGCTATTCAGGTCAATGGTTCCGCCAAAAAAAATTATAAAAAAAAATAATGGAATGTACGCTGTATGCTTTCCGTTTAAAGATAGAACATGTCCTATTATTGTCCGCATAACGGACGAGGATAGTACTGTTCTATCAGGGGCCAGCTGTTCCGTTCCGCAAAAAACGGAATGCACACAGACATCATTCGTATTTTTTGCAGATCCGTTTTTTCGGGACCGCAAAATACTGAAAAAGCCATACAGTCATGTGCAAGAGGCCTTAGGCATTGTTACAATATATTCTCAAAAAATAAAAATAAAAAAAAAATTAAATTAAAAAAGGGGATGGCATACGGATGTCATCCGTTTTTTTTTTTGAAAACCGCAAAACACATACAGTCGTGTGCATGTAGCCTTAGAGCCATGTACCCCACCACAAGCCACATGTTGCTCTCAGGCTGGTTCACCGCTACTGATAATACTGATCTGAACGAATTGCAACAGCAGAACTTAGCACTAGGGTCATCATAAAAGAACCTGTGGATAAGGGCTTGCCTACACCACAACATTTAGGCCTCGCAACATTTTTTGTAATGATAGTCAATGGTGTCGCACTGCAACGCGTCAGCGCACAAAAATCCATCCAAGTTAGATTTTTGTGTGACTGTCGCGTTGTAGTATGTCACAGACAAAGGTCATCGTGTAGCCATACCCTAAAGGACTAGCGCAGGGCATTCCCATGGCTAACAGTTTACATAGATGCTTAATAGTGAACGTATCAAAATCTAACCAACATTTCTCTTTCCCAATATTTTGATTAAAATAGCTTTTCATTTCATATACATTTGCTTCCAAATATAATTTACTGCCCATAAAAAAATTCTACATTAAAAAAAGGGGCATAACAAGTAACAACTAACAGTACACTGCCCATTGTGGGCAGAGGCATTGTGATATGCAGCGCGCAGGTGCCCCCTAAGTAACCTCAAGACCCGGAGGTGGTGCGCGCAGACGCCGGATTTTGGCTGCAGAAAAAGAATTAGGTCACCAGTATACAGGGCAGGCCGGAGGATACACAGGGGCCGAGTTAGGCGCAACTAAGGCCTGGGGGGCCTGGGAACTTGCAGCAAACGGGCTGCCCCATGGCGCTTGCCAAGGCTCATTTGCATATCTTTCAAATTTGTTTTTTGGTGCTTTGGAAACTCTCAAACTACATTTAGCAGGACCTGCGCTGACGTCACCGCGTTCACCACGTGGTGAGCGCGATTACATCAAAGGTCCTTTTGCAGGTCCAGCGCGATCAATTGGATGAGGCGAGTTAATTTTTTAACCCCTTAATCCACATTTTAGTAAGCATTCTGTATAGAGATGAGCGAACTTCTGTTTTAAGTTCGGCGTTTGGATTAGCGGTGAATCCCGATATGGATTCCGACTTCCGTTGTGGTCCGTGGTAGCGGAATCAATAATCGGCCATTATTGATTCCGCTACCACGGACCACAACGGAAGTCGGAATCCATATCGGGAACCATATCGGGATTCTCCGCTAACCGGAAGCCGAACTTTAGACGCCGAACTTAAAACAGAAGTTCGCTCATCACTAATTCTGTATTAAGAATGCTATTATTTTCCCTTCTATCCATGTTATAAGGGAAAATAATAAAATTAATAGAACACCTAACCTAAACCCAAACTTCAGTGAAGAAGTCTGGGTTCGTGTCTGGGTACGACATTCAGTTTTTTTTTTCATGCGCATGAAAAACACATTGCACTCGCGCAAAATAAAAATGAACATCGGAACGCAATCGCAGTCAAAACTGACAGCAATTGCGTGCCTACTTGCACGGTATTCCCGCAATGCACACGCAACGCATCCGGAACAAATCCGGGACGCCCGTGTGAAAGAGGCCTAAGGGTACTTTCACACCTGCGGCAGAGGATTCTGGCAGGCAGTTCCATCTCCGGCAATCTGTACGCAAACGGATGCATTTGTTAGACGGATCCGGATGCAGATCGTCTCATAAATGCATTGCAATACCGGATCCATCTTTCCGGTTGTCATCCAGAAAAAAGGATCCGGTATTCATTTTCTTCTCATTTTTAAAGGATACGCATGCGCAGACCGCAAAACCGGATCCATTTTGCTGGAAAACTTGGGTCTGGATCCGGCATTAATGCATTTCAATTGAAATTAATGCCGGATCCAGCATTCCGGCAAGTGTTCAGGATTTTTGGCCGGAGAGAAAACTGCAGCCCCTAGGACGGAACTCAACACCGGAAAACAAAAACGCTAGTGTAAAAGTACCCTAATACATAAGGCTGAGGGCTGACCAATCATTGGTCAGATGGCCTATTACACACACAGATCTTTTGTTACATACACAGTACACACCAACTATTGGTCTGATTGGACAGAAATTGGTCAGATAATCTGTTGGTATAATACAGCCTTAGGGCCGCATTCTCATCTGCGGCAAGCTAATCCGGCTGTCTGATCCTGCACAAATGCTAGCTGTCAGCTGGAAAAAAAAACGTTGCATGCTATTTTTTTGTCCGGACAAAACACATAATTTATGCCAGAATGCAGACGGTTCATTGTTGGACCTCATTACAGTCAATAGGAATCCGGTGGTGAACTACAGAATCCAGCAATGCTGGATCCGGAGAAATCCAGGAGGCTGCTCTCTGCCGTTACAGCCTGCTGGAGATGTGAACGTGGCCTAATACACACATTCACGGTACAGGGATAATGCACATAGTGATGTCACAGCACAGGGATAATGCACATAGTGATGTCACAGCACAGGGATAATGCACATAGTGATGTCACAGCAGAGGGATAATGCCCATAGTGATGTCACAGCAGAGGGATAATGCCCATAGTGATGTCACAGCAGAGGGATAATGCCCATAGTGATGTCACAGCAGAGGGATAATGCACACATTCACGGTACAGGAATAATGCATACATTGAAGTCATAGTACAGGATAATACACATAGTGATGTCACAGCAGAGGGATAATGCACATAGTGATGTCACAGCAGAGGGATAATGCCCATAGTGATGTCACAGCAGAGGGATAATGCACACATTCACGGTACAGGAATAATGCATACATTGAAGTCATAGTACAGGATAATGCACATAGTGATATCACAGTACAGGCATAATCTGTGATGTTGCAATGCTGGAATTATACAAAACAGCGATGTCACAGCACGGGAATAATGCACACAGCGATGTCACAGCACAGGAATAATGCACACAGCGATGTCACAGCACGGGAATAATGCACACAGCGATGTCACAGCACGGGGATAATGCACACAGCGATGTCACAGCACGGGGATAATGCACACAGCGATGTCACAGCACGGGGATAATGCACACAGCGATGTCACAGCACGGGAATAATGCACACAGCGATGTCACAGCACGGGGATAATGCACACAGCGAAGTCACAGCACGGGGATAATGCACACAGCGAAGTCACAGCACGGGGATAATGCACATAGTGATGTCACAGTACGGGGATAATGCACATAGTGATGTCACAGTACAAAAACAAAAAAAGGAGCAGCAGCACAGTGAAAAAAAACATGGTTAGGGTGCAAGTCCTCTGAAAAGATAGGCAATCTTTCCTCCAATATAGTATATCCAAAGACTAGGCAGCACTCCAAATGTGATAAGAGGCGATGACCCGTTTATTCCCAGGCAACGTTTCAGCCCACTCAATGGGGCCTTTGTCACAGGACAGGCATAATGCAAGTAGTAATGTCACAGTACAGGGATAATGCACATAGTGATGTCACAGTACAGGCATAATCTGTGATGTTACAACGCTGGAATTATACAAACAGTGATGTCACATGCAAGTATAATGCACGTATGATGTCACAGCACAAGAAAAATGCTGCACAGGAGGGATAAGGCAAACAGAAGACGGAACCTTGAGATTCCAGAGTAAAGAATGGGTTGTACTACCTTTTCCATGGCACCTTCTATACATTGTATCACTGCACCTTATTTCTGCATGGAGATGGGCCCCGTAGCAGCTGCTATGAGAGACATGCTTCGTATACGTAGGGTTAAATATAAACAACCATCTCCATTAACATGCTTGTATGTAGATTCATTATTATAGGACTCCTGTAGTAAAGCAAAACGCCTTTCTATAAAGTCAGAAAACACCAACTGCTTAACATTGCAGAAACGTTTCCCCAACGATCTCTGGTATAAAAGGCGGCCGCATCCTGTCAACAAACACACGTTGTTACGAAATTCCGAGCAATTCCAGCACAAGGTTGGATTTTAACATTTCTGCAGCACATGCAATAGGACGTGTCAGCGTCACATGGCTCCGCACCGCATCCAGATATAGTAACAGATCCATGACGACATAGACCGGAGTAAAAAGCGGAATGCAGAAGTCACAATGGATTAGGCTGGTGACGTCCCCTGACTGACAGATGTCTGTGCTGGGACTAGCATTGCACATGCCTGTATTGTAAATGACAGGAGCACATGATGGAGGGGAAGCAATCTTATAACCAATGCTAAACAGATCATTAGTCAGGACTACTAAATACCCATCCAAGACGCAGGCTGCCCTTAAAGACCTCCAGCCAAGCAGCCATGCTAAATGTCCTTTTATCCAGATTACAGCTTTCTGCCTGTGTTAATGCTTCCAACTGAACCCAGCTTTTAGCAGCTGACTGTAAGCAGCTAACACTAAGGTGATCAGCCTCTACAAGGAGACTGCCCAGTGCCTGCTGATGGCTCTTTGTATGGTGGGGGGCTCAGTCACTCCCCAAAATGTCCAGGGCTTTTACACCTCTCTTGCCTTTGATCGCCCCCCCCCCCCCCCCCTTCTAAACTTTGCCATTACGTCAGTATTTACATGGCAAACGCAAACCCAACAACTTCCCGCACGTTGGATCAATATTAGAAATCATATTTGGGATGTCGCCACCAGGGTGAGGGAGTCCTGCAGATAAAGCTGTGGTCATTGCTATGGGCTAGCCTCCAGCCGCTGGGATGAACAGCCTGTATCGGTATATTAGGATAAAGTACCATCCGCATACATCTGCCTGGTGATCTAGTCATAAAATTGCTACAAACTGGACATAAATAAATACCGTACATATAAATAAATACCAAATACACACAATTTATGTATCCCCAAAACCAGGCGCAGACAAAGGAAGATGACAGCTCAAGATGCACCCCTGACCAGCGCCACCACCAACTAATGTCACCGGGTCACCCCTCAGTGGTCTCATTACAGGCCTTTGTATAGTGCTGGCTCCCCTAGAAGACCCTGCTAAATCAACATGCCAACTTAGAAGCTGTCACTGAAGGCTGCTCCATAGGCCAGCCCTCTGACTACTTTTATGAGGCAAGTGACAGTTCTACATCATTACCATGCAGACAATGATGAGTATGGGAGGGGGGGAGGGGTGCTCATGACAAGCAGGTCATCAGCACTTCCAAAACACAACAAGAAAGTCCCAAACCCTCCTGGATGACCTACACCACAGATGACAGGATGCGAAGGAGCAGATCTGCAAGTTGAGACTATGAATAGCAGCAGCAGCATCATGGCAGCATTAACCCTCGCCTCACCGAGCCCTGCAGTGATGACACAGGCATGGAGAAGACACACTGTATGACTGGCCTGGCCACAGATGGAAATGCACGGACTGATAAGAAATGGAAGAGTCACAGACCTGAGTAGAAGCTGCAGAGCAGTAGAATGGGCTTTCGTGTCCCTTACAGAGAATCCCCTGCCTGAGCCTGTTCTCACACATACACATACAGAGACTCCCTCAGCTGCTCAATGCAGTTCTCAGGAAATGAATGGGGGCACACAGAGAACTGTTGTACTTGCAAATGACTTACCGGGATCACGTGATCTGCTAAATCTAGGGTGGGCCGGTGGGTGGAGGCTTCATAAACAAGAGAGGACAATATACTGGGAGCATTAGCAGCGTGCATCGAGTTTCACGGGGAGCCCCAGCCTGGGGGGGTGCGGACAGCCGACGGCGCTGCGCCCGCCAGGCTAAGGGTGTTCTGCCTACCAGACGCCTCTAGAACGCGTTATATCCGGGTACCTCCTGGTAGGGAGCCGTAGGAGCCTTCTCCTACCAGCGGGACTACATGTATACGCGAATTTTACCTCAGGCGAGGCGTCGCTGCTGCGTCTGTTCGAAATCCCCTTTTTTTTCCTAGTGAACCCCTCCCTGCTCCCACCCTGAGGAGTAGGAGGCTACACCCACAGAATGCCCGTGTGCATGGACCCGCCTGGAGATGGCAGGGCTCTCCTGCCCCCATACAATACACAGTGCAGTTTTTACCTCACTATTTCTCTTAAAAGCGTATTTTGATACAGGAAAAGTGCATGTAATGAGGTGATAAAATGGCACGAAGTAAATCTAGCAGTGTACAGCGTTACCTGTACTATAAGAATCAATATCTGGGCATATGCAATTAGTGGAGGTACAAAATGGTGTAATTACTTCAATAAAATGTGCGCCATATGTGTGTGTGTCACAGACCACCATGACAGTTTTGGAAGGGGACCTGGCCGACGCTGGTTTATTATGGCGTTGATATAAGAACGAGCGGCTAGTCCGAATAGATCAATGTCCCTTCAGGCTTTTCTAGATAAGGGATCATGCACGCGGCCGTAGTTTTGGTCCGCATCTGATCTGTATTTTTTGCAGCCCATTCACGCAAAATATGCGGACAGCACTCTGTGTGCTGACCACATCGCGTCTGTTCCGTGGCTACGCAAAAAAATCATTTTCTTGTCCGTTTTTGGACAAAGATAGGACATTTGTGAAGGAATAACAAAAGGGCAGAAGGCTCTCGGCTGGTATCCGTGTTTGGCGGACCACAAAAACACCTACAGCCGCGTGCATGAGCCCAAAGATAGTTTCCAACTTTTTATGAAAATGGCTATTGTCACCAGCTTTATGACAAAAAGTTACATGGTGTGCAAGTGACGGCATTAGACCTCATGTTCATATTATACATAATGGCAGCCAAGACGCTGGTCTAGATCCAAATGGCACTCGACAGACCCCTATGGACATTTAGTAGGGCTTGTCGGGATTCAAACAAGGTTTCCGTCATTTTGACGCCAAGAAAAGTCCTGACGTAAATGCAGCCTGGGGCTACGATGCATGGCGGAAAAATCCACCACAAAATACTCGGCATAGAGACTTCCCCCATGTTATCATATGGGGTTGAAAAGTATCAATCTCTGCCCTCATCAAAATGCACACCATTGTAAAAATCTGTAGCTGAGCATTTTCTGGCGCATTTGTCCGCCACATGTGAAGGCACCTTTCACACGAGCGAGTTTTCCACGCGGGTGCAATGCGTGACGTGAACGCATAGCACCCACACCGAATCCTGGCCCATTCATTTCAATGGGTCTGTGTACATGAGAGGTTTTTGTTTTTGTTTTTTTTCACGCATCAGTTCTGCGTTGCGTGAAAAACGCAGCATGTTCTATATTCTGCGTTTTTCACGCAGCCTTGGTCCCATAGAAATGAATAGGGCTTCAGTGAAAATCGCATTGCATCCGCAAGCAAGTGCGGATACAATATGTTTTTCACTGATGGTTGCTAAGAGAGGTTTGTAAACCTTCAGTTTTTTTATCACGCGCGTGTAAAACGCATCAAAACGCATTGAACCTACGAGGGAAAAACTGAATGCAGTATCAGACAAAACTGACTGAACTCGCTTGCAAAATGGTGCAAGTTCCACTGAATGCATCCGGAGCTAATCTGTCACACTCGTGTGAAAGAGGCCTAACACTCCGAATGCAGGAGTGACCATACATGAAGTGACACTAATATTAGTCAATGCAGCAACTAACAAGTCCATGTTTCCAACATTGGTATTTCTAATCAATGGACTCTGAATGCAGACCCTCACTTACGCCAGTTTTTTATGTCTGTTTTGGTCCATGTTAGTGGGCAATGGCAGAGATTATACCTAAAGTGCCACTGAAGAAAACACTGGCATAACATGGATCTCAAAAATCTATATAATCATAAATATGGAGGATAACAGTAGCATAGCATAGGTCAGGGCTTGACAAATTTCCTTGGAATCTAGAAGCCAGCTAAAAAAGTTAGGAGCCAGGCGGAGCCGCGTCATAAAGCCCCTAGTAGGTGCCCCCATAGTGCTTCCCCCCCACACTTTTCCATAGAGCCCCCCCAATAATGCTGTATACCATGTTACATATACCGCAGCTCCGTCCCCGGACCCTATTGACTATAATGGGGACGGGGGTGGAGCTCCAGCGCAGCACGGCAGTTCGCGGTGAGAGGCCGCCGGACTAAAAAGTTGGACATGCAGTACTTTTAGTCCGGCGGCCTTTCACCATGCACAGCTGTGCTGCGCCGGAGCTCCGCCCCCATTATAGTCAATGGGGACGGAGCGGTGGTACGGCGAAACAGCGGAAGGATGGATCCGACAGGGTGAACAGCATGCCAGGTCCGTCCTGCCGCAAGTGTGAAAATAGCCTTATGCCTCTTTCACACTTGCGTTGTCCGGATCCAGCGTGTACTCCACTTGCCGGAATTACACACCGGATCCGGAAAAACGCAAGTGTACTGAAAGCATTTGAAGACGGATCCGTCTTCAAAATGCTTTCAGTGTTACTATGGCACCCAGGACGCTATTAAAGTCCTGGTTGCCATAGTAGGAGCGGGGGAGCGGTATACTTACAGTCCGCGCGGCTCCCGGGGCGCTCCAGAGTGTCGTCAGAGCGCCCCATGCGCATGGATGACGTGCCTTGCGATCACGTCATCCATGCAGGTGGGGCGCCCTGACGTCACTCTGGAGCGCCCCGGGAGCCGCACGGACGGTAAGTATGCTGCTCCCCGCTAAACTTTACCATGGCTGCCAGGACTTTAGCGTCCCGGCAGCCATGGTAACCACTCTAAAAAAGCTAAAAGTCGGATCCGGATCAATGCCTTTCAATGGGCGTTAATTCCGGATCCGGACTTGCGGCAAGTCTTCAGGATTTTTGGCCGGAGCAAAAAGCGCAGCATGCTGCGGTATTTTCTCCGGCCAAAAAACGTTCCGTTCCAGAACTGAAGACATCCTGATGCATCCTGAACGGATTTCACTCCATTCAGAATGCATTAGGATAAAACTGATCAGGATTCTTCCGGCATAGAGCCCCGACGACAGAACTCTTTGCCGGAAGAAAAGAACGCAGGTGTGAAAGAGCCCTAAGTTATATAGCTACTGAATGAGACAGAAGAAGGGATGCCGTTAACATATACAGGTCCTTCTAAAATAATTAGCATATTGTGATAAAGTTCATTATTTTCTGTAATGTACTGATAAACATTAGACTTTCATATATTTTAGATTCATTACACACCAACTGAAGTAGTTTAAGCCTTTTATTGTTTTAATATTGATTATTTTGGCATACAGCTCATGAAAACCCAAATTTCCTATCTAAAAAAATTAGCATATTTCATCCGACCAATAAAAGAAAAGTGTTTTTAATACAAAAAAAGTCAACCTTCAAATAATTATGTTCAGTTATGCACTCAATACTTGGTCGGGAATCCTTTTGCAGAAATGACTGCTTCAATGCGGCGTGGCATGGAGGCAATCAGCCTGTGGCACTGCTGAGGTGTTATGGAGGCCCAGGATGCTTCGATAGCGGCCTTAAGCTCATCCAGAGTGTTGGGTCTTGCATCTCTCAACTTTCTCTTCCCAATATCCCACAGATTCTCTATGGGGTTCAGGTCAGGAGAGTTGGCAGGCCAATAGAGCACAGTGATACCATGGTCAGTAAACCATTTACCAGTGGTTTTGGCACTGTGAGCAGGTGCCAGGTCGTGCTGAAAAATGAAATCTTCATCTCCATAAAGCTTTTCAGCAGATGGAAGCATGAAGTGCTCCAAAATCTCCTGATAGCTAGCTGCATTGACCCTGCCCTTGATAAAACACAGTGAACCAACACCAGCAGCTGACATGGCACCCCAGACCATCACTGTCTGTGGGTACTTGACACTGGACTTCAGGCATTTTGGCATTTCCCTCTCCCCAGTCTTCCTCCTGGCACCTTGATTTCCGAATGACATGCAAAATTTGCTTTCATCCGAAAAAAGTACTTTGGACCACTGAGCAACAGTCCAGTGCTGCTTCTCTGTAGCCCAGGTCAGGCGCTTCTGCCGCTGTTTCTGGTTCAAAAGTGGCTTGACCTGGGGAATGCGGCACCTGTAGCCCATTTCCTGCACGCGCCTGTACACGGTGGCTCTGGATGTTTCTACTCCAGACTCAGTCCACTGCTTCCGCAGGTCCCCCAAGGTCTGGAATCGGTCCTTCTCCACAATCTTCCTCAGGGTCCGGTCACCTCTTCTCGTTGTGCAGCGTTTTCTGCCACACTTTTTCCTTCCCACAGACTTCCCACTGAGGTGCCTTGATACAGCTCTCTGGGAACAGCCTATTCGTTCAGAAATGTCTTTCTGTGTCTTACCCTCTTGCTTGAGGGTGTCAATGATGGCCTTCTGGACAGCAGTCAGGTCGGCAGTCTTACCCATGATTGCGGTTTTGAGTAATGAACCAGGCTGGGAGTTTTTAAAAGCCTCAGGAATCTTTTGCAGGTGTTTAGAGTTAATTAGTTGATTCAGATGATTAGGTTAATAGCTCGTTTAGAGAACCTTTTCATGATATGCTAATTTTTTTAGATAGGAAATTTGGGTTTTCATGAGCTGTATGCCAAAATCATCAACATTAAAACAATAAAAGGCTTGAACTACTTCAGTTGGTGTGTAATGAATCTAAAATATATGAAAGTCTAATGTTTATCAGTACATTACAGAAAATAATGAACTTTATCACAATATGCTATTTTTTTTTAGAAGGACCTGTATATCTCCTTGAGAAGCCAATTTGATCCTAAAGAGTTAATTCAAACTGTAATCTAAACTCTGTCCTGTCACTTCTCTTATCTCTCTGCTCCTGTCCCTTTAATCTTATCACTGCTGCAACAAAAGCATCAGCCTCAGTGTAAACTGTTCTACATCTACAGTCTGACTCATGGTTCTTTTAACTCAAAGAATCGAATGAGTCTCTAAGTCGGATCTTTAGATTCTTTTAACCTGTGACTCATTCGATTCTTTCTTAGACTCCCTGTACAGTGTGTGACTCAGAGCTGCTAGTGCTTGCATTGCCTCAGCTCTGATTGGTTGGTGGGCGGGGAGGGGAGGGGCTGGCAGAAGATGACACTCCTCCCGAGTCCCTCCCCTCCATGTTGCCAGCGGCTCTGCTATTGTGTGCTGTGACGGAGCTGTTTCAAACGGTGCTGCCTCCGGACAGAACGGCAGCTCCGCACCCATCGCCCGAGCACCTTTAAAAACGGGCTGACAAATACCCAAGAGCCAGGACTAAATTCCTGGTCGCCATGGTGACCTGGCATAGGTTGCCAGCACCCAGGCCAAACCAAGTAGTGTGCCCCTAACCTGTTGATTCCCCCCAGTTTTTACCTACCTGCAGCCCTATGTAACACCACAGGTAACTACAGTGATAACTATCTGAGTACAGATAACGTGGTAGATGTCACCTGCAGTCCTATGTAACACCACAGATAACACAATGATAACTCTCCGAGTACAGATAATGTAGTAGATATCACCTGCAGTCCTATGTAACACCACAGATCCCAAAGTGATAACTCTCCGAGTATAGATAATGTAGTAGATATCACCTGCAGTCCTATGTAACACCACAGATAACACAGTGATAACTCTCTGAGTACAGATAACTTAGTAGATGTCACCTGCAGTCCTATGTAACACCACAGACAACACAGTGATAACTCTGAGTACAGATAACTTAGTAGATGTCACCTGTGGTCTTGTGTAAGGCTATTTTCACACTTGTGGGAGGGAACTCCAGCAGGCTGGTAAAGAACAGTGTGCTGAAGTTCTGCAGATTAGGCATTGCCAGATACTACCGCCTTCCTGTTGGACCCCATTGACTATAATGGGGTACGCAGAGATCCGGATGCTACCCAGGGATTATGCCGAGAATCGGCCAGACAATTGCTGCACACAGTGTGCATTGTCGGGTGGGCAGCCCTAGAATTCAGAACAAGCACAGTGTAACCTGAAGTCCAGGGCCAGGTTTGCAGGTGGCAGTAGTGAGTGGCCCTACTGAGACCCTTAGTGGCTTAAAGGAACACTACCACGCACCCCCCTTGTAGTTTGACACCTGAGGCTACTGTTCCTCCAGCCCACTCCACACTATGCCACTGAAGGGTAATCAGTCAAGACTTGTATTTCCCATGAAATACATTTCTGCGATCTGCTGTTCCTAGGTTATTCCTCCTGAATATTTCTAATACATTTACAGCTGGGCGTCATTATTTCCCTTGTCAAATGGGGGTGTCTGTACATAGTCTGGCACTGTCTGTGCTGATTGGACAGTGCAGAATAATTCTATCTGGAGACCTCACAGGACATATCTGCTATAGATTTTCTGCCACTAGAATTGCAGGGGGAAAATCCTTTGGGTCAAATTGATGAGAATTAAAAAAAATCTTATCCAAATGTTCCATAAAGAATCCCCTCAGAAGTTAGCCGGTGGTGCAGAGTTTAAATCCGCAACATATCAATCAGCATAGTCTGCAGATTTATATCTTCCATCCTACAGGGTGAAATTTGTGTCAAATAATCCACAACTAATTTGCGATGAATCCCTATGTGACTTGTGCCGATATTGCCTCAGATTTGTTTTGGGGCATGTTATGTATTCTGCACTCATGCTGTGTCTGTATTTCAATCTACAAAATACTGATATTTTCTACGTGTGTATTTTTCTCACTCCCATACATAGAAAAGGGTATTCCCATCCACAAATACAGACACAAATAAGGACCTCTGCTGAGACTTGCAGATTTAAAAAAAAAAGATGGATGCATTCATGGCCCCTTAGTTTGCCTTCACATGAAGCACATTTTCTGAGACCGAAAAGAAGTACCATTCACACGAAATTTGAGCAAAAAGACGTGATGCATGTAAAGGCACCCTTTGAAAAGAATGGGTCAGTGTGCTATCCATGAAAAAAACGCATATGCAGTACCTCAAGGCAGGGGGTATCGGCAAATGGCTTGTTCTTTAAAGGGATTGTCTGCTTTATTTTTATTGATGACCTATCCTCAGGACTGAGAAATAAAGATGGCTCCGGCAGCATCTCACATCATCCAGTATTTTTATTGCGACCTCAAGACAAATATAACAGCAACGTTTCGGCTGAAATTTAGCCTTTGTCAAGCCTAATGACATCAACATCAATAGGTGTATATATACCCCACATAAAACACACACCCCTTCAGATCACCAATCATTAAAACACTTCTATCCATGTATTAATTACCTTGCACCTGGTTGAAGATTTGCTATAGCCATGCTGTTCATGTCGGCGTTGTCTCATGTGAAGTGCGCAGCCGCGCACAGCTGCACTTACCGAATCGGATGTATCCAACGTATCCACGGCAACTGACGGCGCTCGTTCCTGTGGCCAATTACTCATGACGCCAGTAATCACGCGTCATGTCCACAGACGTCATCCATGCGCGCCCTTGTGCGTCGGATGATCACATCACGTGGACGCTCACGTGCGGCGTCAATACAGCGCAACGTCATTGTCATGGTTTTCAAAAGGCTTTCAATCTTAGACGCCTAAAAAACCTCTGGAGGTCTAGCTCAAATTCTTAGACAAGAATGGCAGATCTTGCAGAAAGGATTGCCTAATGTCACTGAATTCACAGTTCCCCCAATGATGGCGTACAAACGAAGTCCTAATTTGCGAGACAGAATTGTAAAAGCGGATATAGGGGGTAAAGATATGGAGAGACAGAAGAGGTTGGCACCATTAAAGGGTGGCAATTTCCCTTGCCTCTCATGCTGCAACTGCAGTGGCATCATGAGAGGCGACGGTTTTGCGCACCCATATAGTAGCAAACTGTTTAAAATCAGAGGACATTATACATGTAGATCCACGGATGTGGTATACATGATACAGTGCCCATGCAGTTTAATATACGTGGGGGAGACCACGATGGAATTGAGAGAGAGAATTAAAAAACACAAAGGTACAATAAGAAAGGGTGCACTAGATAAACCGGTTGCAAAACATTTTATTGAACATAACCATTCTATAAATCAATTAAGATTTCGTGCTATTGATAGTGTAGGATATTTGAGACGGGGTGGGGACAGAAAGAGAATCCTGAGAAGAATGGAGCTAAAATGGATTCATACCCTTAGGTCTCTTCAACCATTTGGCCTGAATATAGAATTTAATGTCACTTCCATTGACTAGGGTGAGAAACTAATTTGTCCTCTAGGTATTGGGACATCTTGTTTTTAATCAATATGTGAAAAATAATCCTTGAGGATCGATCCTCTATTGTATGGGGCAATCAGATATTCATTAATTCATTGACATGCTATAACTCTATGAATATGTGGTTTTATAGAATACATGCATAATATATAATATAGATACACATTATTTGTGTTGAATTATGTACCTTCTTCCCTAGTACAATCTGGGTTGGGTTATGTGATGTATTGTGTTATCCCTTGCAGATTATATGGCCATGCTAAGTATGCGATTATTGGTATTGAGATGTATCGGAATTGTCCCATGCGATTTTTAGCTATATGGATACCTGAGTGACAGGAAGATTTCCTGCGGATGCGTCCCCGTTACCATGACAATGACGTTGCGCTGTATTGACGCTGCACGTGAGCGTACACGTGATGTGATCATCCGACACACAAGGGCGCGCTTGGATGACGTCTGTGGACATGACGCGTGATTACTGGCGTCATGAGTATTTGGAGATGGAACGAGCTCCGTCAGTTGCCGTGGATACGTTGGATACATCCGATTCGGTAAGTGCAGCTGTGCGCGGCTGCGCACTTCACATGAGACAACGCCGACATGAACAGCATGGCTATAGCAAATCTTCAACCAGGTGCAAGGTAATTAATACATGGAGAGAAGTGTTTTAAGGATTGGTGATCTGAAGGGGTGTGTGTTTTATGTGGGGTATATATACACCTATTGATGTTGATGTCATTAGGCTTGACAAAGGCTGAATTTCAGCCGAAACGTTGCTGTTATATTTGTCTTGAGGTCGCAATAAAAATACTGGATGATGTGAGATGCTGCCAGAGCCATCTTTATTTCTTTGTTCATAATATGGCCTGTTGGATCAAGGGCCAACGGCGAGGCTGCTGCATTGAATATACGCATCGACGAAAGACCGCATAGTACTGCTTCTTTTATTACTATCCTCAGGACTGGTCATCAATATCAGGTCGGCGGGGGTCTGACTCCTGGCACCCCCTCCGATCGCTCTTGTACCAACGCTGCCTTCTCTTCATTGTTTACCTGCTCATCGTCACAACTTCAGAGGTGAACAGGTGTAATTACAGCTAATGGTACCGTCACACTTGCATTGTTGGATTCCGGAGGGCAGTTCCGTCGCCGGAACTGCCTTCCAGATCCGGATTCGGATCCGTCTCACAAATGCATTGCAATACCGGATCCGTCTCTCCGGTTGTCATCCACAAAAACATCTGGTATTTATCTTTTTCACATTTTTTAAGGTCTGCACATGCGCAGACCACAAAACCGGATCCGTTTTTCCGGAACACTTGGGGCTGGATCCGACATTAATGCATTTCAAGTGTTCCGGAATTTTGGATGGAGAAAATACTGCAGCATGCTGCAGAATTTTCTCCGTCCAAAAACCGTACAGTGACTGAACTGATGACATCCTGATGCATACTGAACGGATTGCTCTCCATTCAGAATGCATTAGGATAAAACTAATCAGTTTTTTTCTGGTATTGAGCCCCTAGGACGGAAATCCATACCGGAAACATTTAACGCAAGTGTGCAAGTACCCTAAGCCTTCCCGTTCATTTCAATGGGACAGCTCCTTCCTGTTCAAGTGAATAGGAAGGAGATATCCCATTGAAGTGAATGGGACGGCTTAGGTGTAAATACATCTGTTCACCTCTGCCGTTGTGACAGCGAGTCATTAAACAATGAAGAGAAGCGCGGCCTTCTCTTCAAACAGCTGATCAGCTGGGGGTGTCGGGAGTCGGACACAGCCTTTTGCAGGCAGTTGCTAGGTGTTGGCTGGCTCCACATCTACAAAATTCTAGAGATTCTGAGGTAGTAGTAGGGAGAGGAAGGAAGTATAAGTCTATGTGCTCCCTCTCCTTGGGCCTCATTATTCAGGGACTAAGGCCCCTTTCACACGAGTAAGTTTTCCGCGCGGGTGCAATGTGTGACGTGAACGCACAGCACCCGCACTGAATCCTGACCCATTTATTTCAATAGGTCTGTGTACATGAGCGTTTCTTTTCACCCATCAGTTCTGCGTTGCGTGAAAAACGCAGCATGTTCTATATTCTGCGTGTTTTTTTTTTTTTTTTTACACAGCCCTGGCTCCAATGAAGTAAATGGGGCTTCAGAGAAAAATGCATTGCATCCGCAAGCAGGTGCGGATGCAATGCGTTTTTCACTGATGGTTGCTAAGAGATGTTGTTTGTAAACCTTCAGTTTTTTTATCACGCGCGTGAAAAACGCATTGCACTCACGCTGAAAAAACTGAATGCAATCGCCGAAAAAAAACTGACTGAACTTGCTTGCAAAATAGTGCGAGTTTCACTGAATGCACCCTGAACGCATCCGCACCTAATCCAAATCATTTGTGTGAAAGAGTCCTAAGGCTAGTTTTACACATTCCATGTGAATTCTGGCAGGCTGTTCCAGCAGAGCACAGTCTGCCAGAATTCACGATATCCTGCACTGCCGAATGCAAATGGAATGTCCGCTGACCCCATTAAGTATAATGGGTTCCGGCGGAGATCCGTCTGCATTTCAGCAGACAATGCTGAGAATCCGCCAGACACATACCGCTGCATTCTGTGGTTTGTATCCAGCCTATTCCAGGCATTGCCTGCCGGAATTTCTACCAGAGGTGTTAAATAAGTCTAAGGCCTATTGCACACGACCGTATGGCTTTTTCAGTGTTTTGCGATCCGTTTTTCATGGATCCGCTGTTCCGTTTTTTGTTTCCGTTGTGTTTCCGTTTCTGTTCCGTTTTTCCGTTCCGTTTTTCCGTATGGCATATACAGTATACAGTAATTACATAGATAAAATTGGGTTGGCCATAACATTTTCAATAGATGGTTCAGGAAAAAACGGAACGGAAACGGAAGACATACGGCTGCATTTCCGTATGTGTTCCGTTTTTTTTGCGGATCCATTGACTTGAATGGAGCCACGGACTGTGATTTGCGGGCAATAATAGGACATGTTCTATGTTAAAACGGAACGGAAAAACGGAAATACGGAAACGGAATGCATACGGAGTACATTCCGTTTTTTTTGCGGAACCATTGAAATGAATGGTTCCGTATACGGACCGTATACGGAACGCAAAAAACGGCCAGTAAACGGGGAAAAAAAACGGCCGTGTGCAATAGGCCTAAGGCTGAGTTCACACGAGCGAGATTTCCGCGCTGGTGCAATGCGTGAGGTGAACGCATTGCACCCACACTGAATCCGGACCCATTCATTTCTATGGGGCTGTGCACATGAGCTGTGATTTTAACTTGTGCGTTGCGTGAAAAATCGCAGCATGCTCTATAATGTGGGTTTTACACGCAACGCAGGCCCCATAGAAGTGAATGGGGCTGCGTGAAAATCGCAAGCATCCGCAAGCAAGTGCGGATGCAGTGCGAATTTCACGCACGGTTGCTAGGAGACGATCAGGATGTGGACCCGATCATTTTTATTTTCCCTTATAACATGGTTATAAGGGAAAATAATAGCATTCTGAATACAGAATGCTTACTAAAATAGGGCTGGAGGGGTTAAAAAAAATATATATTTTTTTTTAACTCACCTTAATCCACTTGTTCGCGCAGCCGGCATCTCTTCTGTCTTCATCTGTGAGTTAAAGGACCTGTGATTACGTCACTGCGCTCATCACATGATCTTTTACCATGGTGATGTGTCATGTGATGGACCATGTGATGAGCGCAGTGACGTCATCGCAGGTCCTTTACTTCACAGATGAAGACAGAAGAGATGTTGGCTGAGCGAACAATTGGATTAAGGAGAGTTAAAAAAAATTTTTTAACCCCTCCAGCCCTATTTTAGTAAGCATTCTGTATTCAGAATGCTATTATTTTCCCTTATAACCATGTTATAAGGGAAAATAAAAATGATCGGGTCTGGGTACCACATTCATTTTTTTTATCACGCGCGTGCAAAACACATTGCACCCGCGCGATAAAAACTGAACAACGTAACGCAATCGCAGTCAAAACTGACTGCAATTGGGTACCTACTCGCGCTGGTTTTAATTTTGCAGAAGTCAGCATAGAAGTGGTCATTGACCTGTAGCTCCTGATAGCAATGGACATGTTGTGTTAGACAACTGTTCACATGGTGCAGTACTGCGTTGTGGCTTTTGTTTTTGTGGCGCTGTGCTGGTGGGTTGGTGGGACCCAGTGTCATGGGTGGCATTGTCGGACAGCAGGGTTGCTGTTTGACTCCTGGGTCCCGCCGCCTACTAGGGCAGTGCCACTTTGTCACCGTATTGTGCTGCGCCTTTTTGTCAGAGTAGGTCCCACTCATAGAGGCGACCTTGGCGTGGTGAGTGGGCTAATGCCTTTTGATCAAAATGTACACCAGCATGAAGTATGGGGGGGGGGGGGGGGCTGTACACTTGAATATAGTTTGATTAGATCAAAGCATAGCATTATGGATGTGCGATCCAGTTCTGGTTTTCTCCCCTGATATATTTTCTTTCCGCTTCAGTTTTTTTTGCAGGCCGTATGCGGAACCATTCACTTCAATGGGTTCGCAAAAACGTTTCCATATTTCCGTTCCGCAAAAAAGTAGTGCATGTCCTATTATTGTCCGCAAATCACGGTTCGTGGCCCCATTCAAGTCAATGGGTCCGCAAAAAATACGGAACGCACACGGAACACATCCATATGTCATCCATATTTCATCCGTATTTTGCGGATCCACACTGTAAAAATGCTATGCCCAATTCATATTGCTCATGTGTTTGGTGAATAAAAAGTTACTTTTTTCGTTTCCGATCTGCAAAAAAACTGATCGCATATGGAAACCATGCGGCTATGTTTTGTAGAATAACAGAATGGAATAGGACTTAACCCTTTCAGGACCAAGCTATTTTTCACCTTTCTGCCCAGGCCATTTTTAGCAAATCTGACATGTCACTTTATGTGGTAATAACTTTAAAACACTTTTACTTATCCAAGCCATTCTGAGATAATTTTCTCGTCACATATTCTACTCTATGATAGTGGTAAAATTGAGTAAAAAAAAGTCATTTTTATTTATAAAAAAAATACTAGAATAAAAAAAAAAAATTGAAACATTAGCACATTTCCAAATATCAATTTCTCTATGTTTATATTAGATAGTAATACTTCCAAAAATAGTTTTCACATTCCCCATATGTCTACTTCATGAAAATGAATTTCTTTCCCCAGAAAAAGTTGTTTTACACCCACATTTTTCACTTTCACAAGGGGTAACAGAACAGAATGCACCCTACATTTTGTTCCCCATTTCCCCCCGATTACACCAACACCCCATATGTGCTCAAAAAATGATGAAGGCTTCAGAATGGAAGGAGCACCATGGGGCATTAGGAGAGATGATTTAGCTGGAATGGTAATTGGGAGCTATGTCGCATGTCAAGACATCCTGAGGTGGCCCTACAGTGGAAAAAAAAAAAAAAGTGACCCCATTCTGGAAACTACACCCCTCAAGGAATATTTCAAGGTGTGTTGTGAGCACTTTGGCCCATCATGCATTTCACAGAATTAGGAAATGCTTGGCTGTGAAAAGGAAAAATACAATTTTTTTCCAGAAAAAGTTGCTTTACACCCACATTTTTCACTTTCACAAGGGGTAACAGGACAAAATGCAACCCACATTTTGTTCCCCATTTCCCGCCGAATACGCCAACACCCCATATGTGCTAAAAAAAATGATGTATGAGCTAATGGCAGGGCTCTAGAGTCAAACAGCTAAATATGGATTTTGCTGACCTGAATTGGCAGACATTTATTTTAGGCGCCATGTCGCTTTAAATAAATTCCTGAGGTCCCCAGAAATGGAAAAACCCCAAGAAGTGACCCCATTTTGGAAAGAGGACCCCCGTACGAACATTTTAAGTGGTGGAAAGCGTACGTTTCAGCAAACAGGTGTCTTACAGAAGACAGAAATACTTGTGAAAGTATTTCAAATCACACATTTGTAAAAATGAAAAATTACTAGCAGACCCCAATTTTAGTGTTGAGCGCGAATATTAATCGTGAATATCGCAACTTCGATAATTTGCGAATATAGTGCTATATATTCGTTATATCGAATATTCGTAATTTCCTCCATCTGAACACATGATTCCTTCCTGCTTAAAATTCTTGTGGGCCAATGACTCATTGGCCCACAAGCAAGAAGCAGGGTGGAATCAAGATGGTAAAAAATGACAAATATTCTAAAAAACAAATATTTATAGCACTATATCACATATATTCGTTTTATAGAATATTCCCCCCCAATTAGTACAGTTATTACCCTTCGGCATACTCCTCCCCGACAAGCGCCCCTGTCACCATGGGAACGCCTGGTGGTTAGACTATACCATCGGATCAGAGTTTTCACGATCTAACTCCGATCCGATGGTATATTCTAACCACCAGGCATGATGGGGACACTTGAAGTTAGAATATACCGCCAGGACGCTGTGATCCGCGCAATTAGTGCGGGTTAATTGCGCTGATCACAGCGCCCTGTGCGCCCTCCTCCCCAGTATTAAAATAATTGGTGGCCAGTGTGCCCTAACCCCCCTCCCCCCAGTATTAAAATCATTGGTGGCAGTGGCCACAGGGTCTGCCTCCCCCCCCCCCCTCCCCACTGTCATTGGTGGCAGCAGGCAGTTTCACTCAGCAGCATTTACTTACGTGCGGGGCTCTCCTCCTTCTGAGAACTCACAGGTCTATGCGCCGCATATGCCTTCAGCAATGCTCCGCATAGACCTATGAGTTCTCAGAAGGAGGAGAGCCCTGCAGGTAAGTAAATGCTGATGATGATTAACTAACAATGGCAGCCAGGACTTCAGTAGCGTCCTGGCTGCCATGGTAACTGATCGAAGACCGGCCATTACACTGGGACTCGATCGGAACTGCCTGCTGCCACCAATGACGGGGGGAAGGGGGACCCTGTGGTCACTGCCAGGGGGGAGGGGGACCCTGTGGCCACTGCCTTCAATGACTTTAATACTGGGGGGGTGGTTAGGGCGCACTGGCCACCCATTATGTTATTACTGGGGGAGAGGGGGGTTTAGGGCACACTGGCCACCAATTATTTTAATACTGGGGAGGTGAGGGGGAGGACGCACAGGGCGCTGTGATCCACGCAATTAACCCGCACCTGAGGGGTTAATTGCACAGATCACAGCGCCCTGGCGGTATATTCTAACTTCAAGCGTCCCCATCACGATGGGAACGCATGGCGACGGGGACGCTTGTCGGGGAGGAGTATGCCGAAGTGCAATAACTGTACTAATTGGGGGGGGGGGGAGAATATTCTAAAAAACGAATATATGTGATAGTGTATTTTGCGAATATTTGCTATATTGCTATAACTTCGTTTTTCAGCATATTCGTCATATTCGTCATATTCTAAAACAAGAATATATAGCAATATGGCGAATATTAATTAAATCGCATATTATTCGCGATAAATAGCATAATGACGAATATTCGATTTCAACAAATATAAGACGAATATTCAATCGAATATTTGCAAAATCTAATATGGCACCTCCCGCTCATCACTACCCAATTTATCACTTTCACAAGGGGTTAAAGGAGAAAATTCACCCCAGTATATCTTCCCCATTTACTACCCATCTCGCAAACACCCCATATGTGCTGGTAGACTGCTGTATGGGTGCACAGCAGGGCTCTAGAGGCAAAGTGCAAAATGTGTTTTTTGCATGCCTGAATAAACAGACATGGATTTTATCTGCCATGTTGCATTAAATAAATTCCTGAGGTCCCCAGAAATAAAAACCCAAAAAGTGACCCATTTCGGAAAGAGCACCTCTTGTCTTTGTACTTAACCACCAGCATGTTATCATGGAGGAGAGCCCTACTTTCACCCATTCTCAGTGGTTGCCCCACCAGGGATCTAGGGAGGCCGCAAGCCACAGTACCTCTGGCAGTTAGAGTCCTGAATAGGGGTATGCTGATATATTAGTTATACACATAGAGGTGGTTATACACTTAGGATGGGGGGGGGGGGGCATTCTGGGGGTTCTATCCGGGAATCTCTCCCTTCATAAATGCGGAACTTGTGGGTGTACCCGGAGCTACTCTCACAAAGTTTGTATTACTTTATGCCATACGCCATATGCCCGTTTGCTAGGCAGGTACTGGTGGACTCTAATTCTCCCTTTGAATAATAATAGGGACTCATCTACACATACATTTTTATCGGGGTTGTACACCTCACCAAACTTTGTGCTGAAGTGGTCAATGACTGGCCTAACTTTGAACAGATGGCCAAATGTTGGGTCGTTTTGGGGTGGGCACTGTGCATTGTCATTGTAGTGTAGGAATTTCCAAATTTAATCAAATCGATTCCGGGTCATAGTCTGACTGTAAATTGGAGTCTAGTAGAAAATGTCCGACTCCAATATTGCCTTGGTTGTTTTTTTTTCAACGCTCATATGCAGCACGAGTCCCCAAAATGTCTCTGGTGCACTTACTGAGGTCCAACCTAGGGGTCTAGCGTATGGCGAAGTAGGGTTCTGGGAAATAAATTGCTGGGCGTTGTGAGGCGGTGACAGGGGTCATCTATGAGGGCAGATATGTGTCACCCAGAATGTTGCAGTAAGCATTCTAATGTGGCTTGCTTACCAGAAATGTGCCACCAAGGTGCCCGGCCTTGGTGGAGTAAAGGCCCTAGTCTAGGTGTCCATTAAGTTAGCTGGTGGACATAGAAAATAGATAGCGTAGCTGGTTCTGCTAGTTCAGGGTGGGCTTTTACTGGGAACAGGCAATGTGTTGGGTGGGTGCCTGTTTCCCAGGTTCCATTTCGGGACTTGAAACATGCTCATGTCCAGGGATCCTATTTAATCCTGTTGCTGGATCTTAGGTGTGTCTCAGTCTGGAGGAAAGGCATACAGTGTGAGGTAACACTGTCAGAGTGTGCTACAACTGCTTGACCCGGCTGCCATCCGGATGTACTGGCTGTATTTTTTATGAAAAAGCCTAAATAAAAAGGACTTTTGTTGAACGTTTTGGTGTCCCTGCCTCTGTACACTGGTCAAGTGAGTACGGTTCCCCACAAGTGGTGTTGGATGCGGGCAAGTGACCAGAGAGGCAAACACTATTGTGCATGTCCTTCATAAAGCCAGCTAATGCCCAACAAGCCGAGTGCAATGCAGCAAGCAGCGAACGCCAAGCAACAACAGACAAATAGCCTGTTGATTCAACAGATGGCGGCCATGCAAGAGACCCTACGAGCATCCCAGCAAGGAACCGCACATCCAGTGACCCAGTTTCCGTCTGCTGCCAGAGATAAAGTCCAGTCAGCGCTGAGGAAAATGAGTCCTGAGGACGACGAGGAGGCCTTCCTCGCGGTATTTGAAAGAACGACGGAGCGGGAAAACCTGCTGTCTGAACAGTGGGTTGAGGTGGTGGCACTATTCCTGATAGGAGACGTCCAGAAAAGCCTATTTTGACCTATATATACTACAGTAACTACCACTAACTGCAGGTCTTTTTTCACACCAAAAAATAAAATAAAATAAATAAAAAATTTGCAGATGCCACTGAGCACACTACTGATCAGTGCTCTGCAGCACGCACGCACAGATCGTGCATGCAAGCAAAAACTGTAGTATAAAAATTCACTACAGTGCTCTGCAAAAACCTAAACTCGCACTAACTGAAATGTATATATATATATATATCTAACTAACTACCACTAACCACAGCTCTTTTTTCACACAAAAAAAAAATGTAAAAAACCCCCAGAACTTTAAAAATGTGCAGCTGCTACGGAGCACACTACTGATCGGTGCTCTGCAGCACACACGCACACAGATCGTGCAAAATAAAAGGACACTCTGAAATGTGCACACTTTTGCCCTACTGGGGAGGGGGGGGGCAGAAAACCAGTCATTATCTGGCGCGGGCACCATTTGCCTCACGCAGTGCAACACATTTCCGTCGCATAGAGTTGATCAGGTTGTCGATTGTGGCCTGTGGAATTTTGGTCCATTCCTCTTCAATAGCTGTGCGAGGTTGCAGAAACTGGAACATGCTGTTGTATACGCAGATCCAGAGCATTCCAAACATGCTCAATGGGTGACTTGTCCGGTGAGTATGCTGGCCATGCAAGAACTGGAATGTTTTCAGCTTCCAGGAATTGTGTACAGATCCTTGCAATATGGGTCCGTTCATTATCATGCTGCAACATGAGGTGATGGTCGTGGATGAATGGCACAACAATGGGCCTCAGGATCTCGTCACGGTATCTCTGTGCATTCAAAATGCCATCAGTAAAAAAATGCACCTGTGTTTGTTGTCCATAACATACGCCTGCCCATACCATAACCCCACTGCCACCATGGGCCACTCGATCCACAATGTTGACGTCAGCAAACCGCTCACCCACACGACGCCACACACACTGTCTGCCATCTGCCCTGAACAGTGAAAAACGGGACTCATCCATGAACAGAACGTCTCTCCAACGTGCCAGACGCAATCGAATGTGAGCATTTGCCCACTCAAGTCGGTTACGGCGACGAACTGCAGTCAGGTCCGGACCCTTATGAGGATGACGATCATGCAGATGAGCTTCCCTGAGACGGTTTCTGCTAGTTTGTGCAGAAATTCTTTGGTTATGCAAACCGATTGTTGCTGCAGCTGTCCGGGTGGCTGGTCTCAGAAGATCATGGACGTGAACATGCTGGATGTGGAGGTCCTGGTCTGGTGTGGTTACACGTGGTCTGCGTTTGTGAGGCCGGTTGGATATACTGCCAAATTCTCTGAAACACCTTTGGAGACGGCTTATGGTAAAGAAATGAACATTCATTGTACGGGCAAAATCTCTGGTAGACATTCCTGCAGTCAGCATGCCAATTGCACGCTCCCTCAGATGTTGCAACATCTGTGGCATTGTGCTGTGTGATCAAACTGCACATTTCAGATTGGCCTTTTATTGTGGGCAGTCTAAGGCACACCTGTGCAATATTCATGCTGTCTAATCAGCACCTTGATATGCCACACTTGTGAGGTAGGATGGATTATCTCGACAAAGGAGAAGTGCTCACTAACACAGATTTAGACAGATTTGTGAACAATATTTGAGAGTAATGGGTCTTTTGTGTATGTAAAACATTTTTTAGATCTTTGAGTTCAGCTTATGCAAAACGGGAGCAAAACCAAAAGTGTTGCATTTATATTTTTGTTCAGTGTATATAGAAATATAGAACTCTCTCTATATATATTTATATAAAGCCCTAACGACTTTTTTCTTCCTGTTTAACAAAAAAAAGAAAAATGTGCCAAAAAATCTGCACAAATAATCCGCAGGTGCTGATCGGGCAGGTACACACCGAACAGCAGTTGGCGGTCACAGCTCGCACAGAGGAAAAGTGGTGCAGAGCTGGAAAATGCTTAAAAATGTATTTAAAAAAGTGCACAAACCAAATGGCGTCCGTAAAACACTGGTGTCCCCTGCCTCACCTCGGACGTGACCGGTGCTGACTGCCACCTGCCACCTCCCCCTGACCTCCTCCTGACCCTCCCCGATGCCTCTGGCAGCTTCCTGCGCTGCGCTTGGAGATGCAGGGGGGCGGTGCAGCATCATGTTGCCCTTACCCGGCATGGCTGCCTGCCGGTAAGAACAGGCATGTTGCCGAGACTCCCCCTGATCGTTCCCCAGAGCTCTGCGGACCTTGTACCGTACATGTATGGCGCTGGGCATTAAGGGGTTAAATCAGATAAAATAAACCTCAGATATGGAACAACAGATCCGTGAAAAACGGACCGGAAAACAACAACAGTCGTGTGCATGAGCCCGAAATGTGGTTCTGTCCAAGGAACACCAGCAACTTGGCCAGGTGATGGCAATGCCACCTCTGCGTTTTAATCGTGGGATTTCTGCTCCAATGTCCTCCTTTGCCTCCTCATCCTCCACCTTGTCCTCACCCTCCACTGTAGGCACAGTTAAGATTGGTCCTTCAGCATACCACCTATGCAAAACACAGCATTGTCAGGCTGTTCTACAACTGGTCAGCCTGGGCAAAAGGAGTCACACAGGGGAGGAACTGCTCTGCGCCATCAACCAAATAATCGAATCCAGGCTATCTCCTCGCCAACTTGAGTTAAGAATCATGGTCACCAATAACGGGAAGAACATTCTGTCTGTGCTGCGTCAGGGAGGGCTGACCGATGCGCCCTGCATGGCTCACGTCTTCAAACTGGTTGTCACCCATTTCCTAAAGTCTTCCACCAAACTGCAAGACATCTTCAAAATGTCAAGGAAACTGTGCATGCACTTATGCCACTCTTATCATAGCACGCACTCCATGAGCTGCAAAGGCAGAATGGTGTTCCCCCTTTACCTCATATGCAACATTTCCACACATTAGAACTTCACGCTCCACATGTTGGACCCACTGTATAAGCAGCGGAAACCGTGACTGGTTTCTTGATGATGCAGACGGACAGGACTACTCCACGGTGTAACTTTAACGTTTACTCAGGCTCTTTGATGAGGCCACTTTGTCAGTCGCCAGTACTACAGGATAAATTATCTCATTCCACTTCTTCACGTTCTGGAAGGGGATGCTGATAAACCTGACTGGTGAGGGGACAGAAGACATGGAGCCTACATCTCATGGACACCTGACCCCCGTGGAGGCTGAACTGGCACAGGAGGAGGAGGAGGAAAACATGAACACCCAGGAATTCTATACAGGTAGGTGGTGGTTTATCTGCCCAAGCGACAGAAGAGGAGCAGGAGGAGCTAGAGAGCGACAACGAAGATGACACAGATGACCCTGACAGACTGTGGCAGTATGCAGTGGAGATGGATGCAGGGAGTCCCTCCAAGTCCTTTGCTCAAATGGCCAGATGCATGAGGAGTTGCTTGCGTAGTGACAGCCGCATTATCACCATTCGGCAAAGTGATGACTATTGGCTCTCCACAATGTTAGATCCTCGCTACTGGTCCAAAATGGGGGCATTTTTACACCTTATAAAAAGGAATGAAAAACTCAACTACTATCAAGGCATCCTTTGTAGTCTGTTGGTCGCTGCCTACGTGTGCCATCACCCATCCTCATGAAGGTCTAACCGGGGGGACCCTCTGAGCGCACTCTCCACTACCATGAATGCTGGAGGGGGAAGAGCAGGAGCAGCACCAGCTCCATCCGCTGCAACTTAAGTCTTGATTCTTTGATGAGACATTCAGCCACCTAAGAAGCCACCCAGCAGCAGCAGGACATAAAGCACAACCTGAACCAGCAGGTGGTGGCATACTTAGACTGCACCCTGTCACCCCAGATCCAAGATCCCCTGGACTGCTGGGCAGCCAAACTTAAATTGTAGGAGTAACTGGCTGATCTTGCCCATGGCAAGCTTTTCTGCCCAGCCAGTAGTGTGACATCAGAGCGGGTGTTTAGTTTGGCAGATGGCATAGTTACCCCAAAGAGAACTCGCCTTTCAACAAAAAATGTTGAGAGACTAACCTTTATAAAGATGAATCAGGTATAGATCAACCATGATTTCCAGAAACCAGTCACCAGACTCCTGATCTGTAGTGTGCTGCCACACTGGAACATTGTGACAAATAACGTAGTAACATAGTACATAAGGCCGAAAAAAGACATTTGTCCATCCAGTTCGGCCTGTCATCCTGCAAGTTGATCCAGAGGAAGGCAAAAATGGGCCATTACCCACGTGCTGCAGCCACTGTTCTGATGCTTCCACCCACCTGATGCCACACAGCTGCTGCCTTTACTGCCATCTGCTCCTACTGTGATCTGCCACCATCTTGTGCTGTTACTGTCACTACTGTTCTGGGGCCACTTTTGTGACTCTTCATGCTGTTGCCACCCTCACCACTCTGTTCCGGGGCCACTATTGTGACTCTCCAAAATGTTGCCACCCTCACCACTCTGTTTTAGGGCCACTATTATGACTATTCATGCTGTAGCCACCCTGATCACTCTGTTACAGGGCCACTCTTGTGACTCTTCATGCTGTTGCCACCCTCACCACTCTGTTATAGGTCCACTATTGTGACTCTTCATGCCACCCTCATTAGTCTATTACGGGGACACTAGTGACCCTGTTTGGCCATGTTGACATCCCCATCTATTTTTCTGTTCTGATCCCTCAGAAGAACAGAAAAATAACAAAACGGGTCCTGACTTTTGAGCATCCATAAGGCCTCTGTAACAAGGTCAGTATTTTGCATCAGGATTTGATCATGATTTTTTTTTTAAAATATCTTTTATATTCTATCATACAAAAAGCATATACAACATCAGACCATCAAAAGGGTCCGTATTACAGTAATCAACCTTGTAATAGCATTTTACCCCAAATACCCCCCCCCCCAACCCATTTGGAGAGAGAGAGAGAGAGGAAAAAAATAAAAAATAAAAAGTTATTTTCCAAACACCTAAACACATCAGTCCTTGGTTCAACCATTTCTTCCATATTTTATCGTTTTTTTCAGCCCTGCCATCGTATCTCTCGGACGCCCGTTCCAATTTAATCAAATTGAGCACTGCTTCCTGCCACTGTCCCACTGTAGGGGGATCTTTTTTTACCCATTTCCGCAGTATAAGCAGTCTAGCCTGAAATAATACTTTGCTCAAGACCGATTTGTATTTCTTTGTTTAGTTTAAGATATGCAGTGGCCCCCAAAATACAGACTACAGGGTCTTCCATCACTTGGATACCCAAAAATACTGATGTAATCTCTACAATCTCTTTCCAGTACCTTAACAGTTTAGGACATTTCCAATAACAATGTATAAGATCCGCCTTCTCACCCCTACATTTTGGGCACTTATTTGAGGTTCTAACCCCCATTTTCTTTAACGCCCAGGGAGATCGATGTAACCTATGAACTATAAAGAACTGGGAGATTTTATGTGAGGCCCTTTCCGACACCTTAATATAACTTCTGAGGGCATCATTCCATTTTTGTTCTGTGAAAGATGAGAGCTCTGTTTCCCACTTTCCTCTAGCTAGTAATATAATTCGTTCTTTTTTTACCTCCATCAAAATCCCGTATCTTTTTGCCGTAATTCCTCTTTTTTCTCCACCGTTAGTAAATTTATGTATTCATGATTTTGAAGCCAAAAGCAGGAGTGGGTCCAAAACATAGAACAAATGCAAATATTTCCATCACCTGTTATCTCTGTTTCGGACCCACTCCTGTTTTTGCCTTACCAATACTGATCAAATACTGACTGTGTGATAGAGGCCATTAAAGTCCTGCATGCAGGGCTTCTTTTCCATCTGAATAAAACCTATTTTAGATGCAAATAGCCAAAACACATGCAAATTGAACATGAGGCATCTATCACACAGTCAGGATTTGTTCATGATTTGGAAGCTAAATGCAGGAACGGGTCCAAAACACAGAACAGATGCAAATACTGTATTTCCATCACATTTTATCTCTGCTTTGGACCCACTCTGTTTTTGCCTTACAAACACTGATCAAATGCTGACCAAATACTGACAGTTTGAAGGCAGATGTCACCACCAGACATCTGAGAAGCTCTGACAGATGCCTTTCAGAACCTTCTCCTTGAGCTTCCTTTGTTTTGGTTTTCAGTTCCTCATCTCGTTAGCCTCTCTCAGCTGTCTTGTAGTTGGACTGATTGCTTCCCTTTAAATTCCTCCCCATAATGCATTAGTGTGCGGTTTATACAACTTCCTGGAGTGTGTGTGCATGCTGATCCTATTTCCCAGTCTTCTTCAAGATAAGTGTTGTACATTCATTTGTGATTTTCTGTTTTCTGGATCTCAGGTGACCCTGACTCCCTCCGTGTCTAGTGTAGGGAGCCGGTGGTCATGTCCCCTCACTATTGTAGGGTGTTCAGGTGTTATACAGTCGAGGTACGAGGATATGCAATCATCTACCATTGGGATGTTTGCATAGGCTGAGCAGTCAGGGAGAGTGCCAGGTCTTATGCAGGGGTCTCCCTTTTTGTTCCTTAGTTTTGGATCCAGTGAGTCATATATTCATTTTGTATTGTCTTGTTTCCTGTACACCGTCCGTGACATTATAAACCGCCAAAACCGTCTCAAGCATGGATCCGGTTTCACTTTTGACTGAACGCTTGCAGGGTCTTTCATTGGAGATAGCAGATCTCCGTAAGACTTTTTCTCAGTTTCAAGTGACCAGTTCAGCTTGCGTTCATGGAGTTTGTTCTGAGCCTAAGATCTCACTCCCGGATATGTTATCCGGGGGTAGTGAGAATTTTGTGCGTTTTAGAGAGGCTTGCAAACTCAATTTTCGCCTTCTTCCCCATTCCTCTGGTGATGAGGAACGTAGGGTGGGGATCATTATATCGCTGCTCAGGGGTAACGCTCAGTCGTGGGCCTTTTCGCTGCCGGTGGGGGCACGGCCCCTCCGTTCAGTGGATGAATTCTTTTTAGCCCTGGGTCAGATATATGATGATCCGGATCGTATTGCTTTGGCTGAGTCTAGACTACGCCTGTTGTGCCAGGGTAAACAATCCGCAGAGATATACTGCTCAGAATTTTGGAGATGGGCAGCTGATACTGGTTGGAATGATGCTGCACTCCGAAGTCAATTTTGCCGTGGTCTTTCAGAGGGATTGAAAGATGCATTTGCCTTTCATGAGAGGCCTATCTCCTTGGACTCTGCTATGTCTCGGGCCGTTCGTATTGACAGGCGTGAGAGGAGAGATCTCTCCTTCCTGTCATACTCAATCCCAGCACAGTGCAGCGGTCTCATTCTGTGCGCAGGGGTATCAGTCGCTGTCAACCCCTTCTGAGCAGGAGCCCATGCAGCTGGGGTTGATTGCCTCTGACAATAGAAGATTCAGCCCGCATGGGAAGGTTTGTTTTTGTTGTGGAGGTATAAATCATTTGGCAAATGTTTGTCCCTCTAGGAGATTCAGGCAGTTTGTTGGGAGTAATAAAGAAACAAAAAGGAAAAAATCTTTTAAAAATGTTCCATCTGTTACTATTGGCAGGGTTGAGGCGGAAATTGAAGTTTTTCCGTTTGCTTGTAGTTTCCGTTTTGTCCTGCCTGCCAGGGTGGCGCTAGAGAGCAAGAACATTTTTTGTGAGATTTTGTAGATAGTGGAGCAGCTGTCAATCTCATTGATAATCAATTTTCGATAACTCATGGTTTCCAGGTGTGCACTTTGGGAAAGGATATTCCTGTTTTTGCTATTGATTCCGCTCCACTTTCTCAGAAATCATTAAAGGGCATAGTTCACAATATCCGTTTAATTGTGAGTGATGCTCATGTTGAGGATGTGTCATGTTTCGTCCTTAGCGGATTACCTACTCCTCTTGTGTTGGGGCTACCCTGGCTCACTAAACATAACCCCACCATTGATTGGCAAGCGAGGCAAATAAATGGTTGGAGTGACTTTTGCAGAGAGAATTGCCTCACGACATCTGTTTCTGAGGTTTCTACTAAGACTGTACCACCTTTTCTCTCTGAATTTTCAGATGTCTTCTCTGAGAGTGGAGTTCAGGATTTGCCCCCGCACAGGGAGTACGATTGCCCTATTAATCTCATCCCAGGCGCCAAGCTGCCTAAATCTCGTTTATACAATCTTTCCCAACCTGAAAGGGTCGCTATGCGTGCTTATATCTCTGAGAGTCTGAGAAAAGGACACATACGACCCTCAAAGTCACCTGTTGTCGCTGGTTTTTTCTTTGTTAAGAAAAAAGATGGTTCTTTAAGACCTTGTCTGGATTTCAGGGAGCGGAACAGTATCACAATTCGTGACCCTTATCCGCTTCCTCTGATCCCGGACCTGTTTAACCAGATTGTTGGGGCTAAAGTCTTTTCCAAATTAGATCTAAGAGGGGCATACAACCTGGTCAGAGAAGGAGACGAATGGAAGACGGCCTTCAATACCCCTGAGGGCCATTTTGAGAATTTGGTTATGCCTTTTGGTTTGATGAATGCCCCAGCCGTTTTTCAGCATTTCGTGAACAGCATTTTTTATCATTTAATGGGAAAATTTGTATTAGTGTATTTGGATGACATTTAGATTTTTTCTCCTGATTTCAAAACTCATAAGGAACACTTACGTCAGGTCTTGCTCATCCTGCGGGAGAATAAATTATACACGAAACTGGAAAAATGTGTGTTTGCGGTTCCAGAAATTCAATTTCTGGGGTTTCTTCTCTCCGCTTCTGGTTTTCGCATGGACCCCGAGAAGGTCCACTCTGTGCTTGAGTGGGAGCTTCCTGAGAATCAGAAGGCGCTGATGCGTTTTTTGGGTTTTGCCAATTATTACAGGAAGTTTATTTTGAATCATTCCTCTGTTGTTAAACCACTCACTGATATGACCAGAAAGGGGGTAGATTTTTCTTCCTGGTCGGTAGAGGCGCGTAAGGCCTTTTCTAATATCAAGGAGAGTTTTGCTTCCGCTCCCATCTTGGTACAACCTGATATTTCTCTACCCTTCATAGTTGAGGTTGATGCTTCTGAGGTGGGTGTAGGTGCGGTCTTGTCTCAGGGTTCCTCTCCTGCCAAATGGCAACCGTGTGCCTTTTTCTCGAAGAAACTCTCCTCCGCAGAGAGAAATTACGATGTGGGCGATAGGGAGTTGTTGGCCATCAAGTTGGCTTTTGAGGAATGGCGCCATTGGCTAGAGGGAGCCAGACACCCTATTACCGTGTTTACTGACCATAAAAATCTGGCCTACTTTGAGTCAGCCAAGCGTCTGAACCCGAGACAGGCCAGATGGTCTTTGTTCTTTTCAAGGTTTAATTTTGTTGTCACGTTCCGCCCTGGGGTTAAGAATGTGAAGGCAGATGCCCTGTCACGTTGTTTTCCGGGAGGTGGGAATTTTGAAGACCCGGGTCCCATTTTGGCTGAAGGTGTGGTGGTCTCTTTTTCCTGAATTGGAGGCAGAGGTGCAGGTAGCCCAGTCAGAGGCTCCTGATCTTTGTCCTCCTGGGAGGTTGTTTGTGCCTCTCGCTTTAAGACACAAGATTTTTAAGGAACACCACGATACTGTCCTTGCTGGGCACCCGGGGGCAAGAGCCACAGTGGATCTCATTGCTCGGAGATTCTGGTGGCCTGCGCTTCGTAAGTCGGTTGAGGGTTTTGTGGCAGCCTGCGAGACTTGCGCTCGTGCCAAAGTCCCTCATTCACAGCCATCAGGTCCTCTCCTTCCCTTACTCATTCCTTCCCGTCCTTGGACACATCTGTCCATGGACTTTATAACGGACCTGCCTCGTTCCTCGGGGAAGACTGTGATTCTGGTGGTGGTGGACCGTTTTAGCAAAATGGTGCATTTCATCCCTTTTCCTGGTTTGCCCAATGCTAAGATGCTGGCGCAGGCATTTATTGATCACATTGCATGGTATTCCTTCAGACATAGTCTCTGATAGGGGCACGCAGTTTGTTTCCAGATTCTGGAAGGCTTTCTGTTCTCGCTTGGGGGTTCGGTTGTCATTCTCTTCTGCTTTCCACCCGCAGTCGAATGGCCAGACAGAGCGCGTCAATCAGAATCTGGAGACATATCTGCGCTGTTTTGTGGCAGAGAATCAGGAGGATTGGTGTTCTTTTTTGTCCCTTGCTGAGTTTGCTTTAAATAACCGTCGTCAGGAGTTCTCTGATAAGTCACCATTTTTTGGTGCATATGGGTTTCATCCGCAGTTTGGGACATTCTCGGGAGAGGGGTCTTCTGGTTTACCTGATGAGGACAGATTCTCCTCGTCTTTGTCTTCTATTTGGCAAAAGATTCAGGATAATCTAAAGAGCATGAGTGAGAGATATAAGCGTGTGGCAGATAAGAGACGTGTGCCTGGTCTGGACCTGAATGTTGGTGATCTGGTGTGGTTGTCTACCAAGAATATCAAATTGAAGGTTCCCTCCTGGAAGTTGGGGCCTAAGTTTATTGGGCCTTACAAAATCCTGCCTGTCATCAATCCTGTTGCCTACCGTCTTGAACTTCCTCAGATTTGGAAGATCCATAATGTTTTTCATAAGTCCTTATTAAAACCTTATGTTCAACCCATTGTACCCTCGCCTTTGCCTCCTCCTCCGATAATGGTAATCTTGAATTTCAGGTCTCTAGGATTGTGGAATCTCGTGTTGTCCGCAGTTCTCTCCAGTACCTCGTTCATTGGGAGGGTTATGGTCCTGAGGAGAGGATGTGGGTCCCAGTGACGGACATTAAGGCCACTCATCTCATCAGGGCTTTCCATAGGTCTCATCCTGAGAAGGTGGGCTCTGAGTGTCCGGAGTCCACTCGTAGAGGGAGGGGTACTGTCACCACCAGACATCTGAGAAGCTCTGACAGATGCCTTTCAGAACCTCCTCCTTGAGCTTCCTTTGTTATGGTTTTCAGTTCCTCATCTCGTTAGCCTCTCTCAGCTGTCTTGTAGTTGGACTGATTGCTTCCCTTTAAATTCCTCCCCATAATGCATTAGTGTGCGGTTTATACAACTTCCTGGAGTGTGTGTGCATGCTGATCCTATTTCTCAGTCTTCTACAAGATAAGTGTTGTACATTCATTTGTGATTTTCTGTTTGCTGGATCCCAGGTGACCCTGACTCCCTCCGTGTCTAGTGTAGGGAGCCGGTGGTCGTGTCCCCTCACTATTGTAGGGTGTTCAGGTGGTGTTATACAGTGGAGGTACGAGGATATGCGATCATCTACCATTGGGATGTTCGCATAGGCTGAGCAGTCAGGGAGAGTGCCAGGTCTTATGTAGGGGTCTCCCTTTTTGTTCCTTAGTTTTGTATCCAGTGAGTCATATATTCATTTTGTATTGTCTTGTTTCCTGTACACCGTCCGTGACAGCAGATGCTCAAAATACAGGATCTTCTTTTTTTGGGGGCTGTTCTTCTGATGGATCAGAAGAACAGAAAAATAAACAGAGATGTGGACACAACCTCCCCACTTTCATGGGACCACTAGTTGAATCTTCGGACACTGCACAGTTCAGTCCACACCAATAAATTAGACCTGACACTAACATTGACCTGTAAGGCTCACACTTGATGAGAATAACTGACTAAGTGAAGTGTAAACTAAGCCTAATAGTGCCGTACAGTTATTCTATAGCTAACAGAAGGGATTCAAATAGATGTTTGCACTATTACAACATGGATTAAAAGGACCTTTTTTCTCTCTACTACTTTATTGGTGTGCTTATTTTGTTCCACTAAAGAGTCCTTAGGACAACTGCAGGGGCGCACAGTGTTTTTTTTTTTTTTTTTTGCTTTACTGAAGGCTGTTACCTAGGGGTTAGCTAGGAATGTTGGTGGCCTGCATGATGATGCGCATGGCTATATACGTGTACCGTTCAGTGTACCGTGCCATACAAAGTGATAGGGATGACCGAATCGACTTCGGATGAAACATCCAAAGTCGATTTGTGTAAAACTTCGTTCTAATACTGCGGAGCAGGAGCTCTGTACGGTATTAGAATGTATTGGCTCCGATGAGCTGAATGTTTTGCTTTGCGAAGTTTCGCGAGACTTTGCGTAATAACTTCATAAATTAATTTGTACTGTAAAAAAACATTTCCCGGACTCTGGTTCGGTTCCAAGGTACCATTTACAACCGAACCCTAGTTAGGGAAATTGTTTTTTACAGTACAAATTAATTTATGAAGTTCGCAAAGCAATAACTTTGGCTCATCGGAGCCAATACATTTTAATACTGTACAGAGCTCCTGCTCCGAACAGTATTAGAACGAAGTTTATGCGAATCGACTTTGGATGTTTCATCTGAAGTCAATTCACTCATCCCTAGATATTACTCTAGCATGAGACAGAAACCAGGTATTCATTAGCAACATCCCAAAATTCTCAACAATACTGCCTGACTTGCACAGTTTAAAGACGTTTCCAGCTTTTTCAAAAAAATATATGGATAATAAAGAAAAAGATAATAATAAAAATAAATATATGGATAATAAAGCATGTCACTTCTTATATGAATCTGAGCAGCTGTCATTCATTTTAATTGACTGAGGGCTGCCCTCCCCCACCACTGTCTGCCATACACTGATGCCCCATATACTGGTCACCCCCACAATAATAACAATCAGAGCTCTTCCCCATGGACCAATCACATCCAGATCTCACTCCCCACACAGAGTAATTACATTCATGCTTACCAACCCGACCACCCCCCATCCCCAAGTAGTCAAAGAGCTTGTTCTCAATCCCCCGAGCAATTATTTTCAGGCTCACTACTCCAATCCACCATAGTAGTCAGAAAGCAGTTTTTTTTTTCATCATAACCAGCCCCCCTCCCCCCCAGCAATCACGTTAAGGCTCACCATACTCCCGCCACCACCTTCCCCCCAAGAATCACATGCAGGCTTATCATCCCCTCTACCTCCCAAGTAGTCAGATGTCTCCTCATCATCACCAGCAAGTACGCGCAGACTCACCATCCTCCCACCACACCCAAACTAGTCACAGTGTTCATTCTCTCATTTCACCATGCTCCACGTCCTCCTGGGTCAGACAGGGCGCTTTTAAAGGGGAATTAGCTTTTACACTCTGCATTTTATCTGACAGTTTATTTTCCTCAGTGGAGAAATAAAATATTTAATAGCTTTGCTTCCTCCTCATCGCTGTCTGTAACCCCCCCCCCCCCTTTATCACTCTGTAAAGGGCCGACACCTTCAGATTTATACTTTTTTACCATTTATATAACTGAAGAACATTTTTGGGTTAGTTTTACTCCCTTTGGCAATGAATATCTCTAGTTTGGCTGCTTTTCAGTATGACCTTGTGTGGACAAGGGAAGAGGGGCATCTAAGTCAATTTTGGGGTCTGGTCAGGGATCTAAATTGATTTTTGGATCTGTCTGGGGCGTTAATTCAGTTTGCATTAGCGCCCATTGCTGTTTGATTGCCAAAGGCAGGCAGTTGCAGAGAGAGCAAAGACTCTAGGAGTAAGGCAACGCCCCCATTGCTCCTAGAGGCTGATTTGCATATTAAAAGATCATTTTCCTCAGCAATGTGGGCACATATGAAATAGGACCAACAACAGATGCCTTCTGCTGCCAAACGCACATGTAACAGGTCAGCCAGTGTCATAGGTACAAATCTGACGACAGATGCCCTTTAAAGGTGCACCTACCCGTTAGATTAGAATTCCATATAATTTTTGTTCTCTTTTATGGCTCCATTAAGCGCATAGATACATCCAGAAAATGGAATGCACTTTACTGATATCCTGAAAAGCTAAACAGGTGGCAGACCAGAACACACCAGTAAACGAAGGCCACGCAGGAAAGTTACATTATTTGACAGTTGATATAGATCTGCATTCCACAGATCTGCACTTTGGCCGTAGTACCCGGGTCTATTTCCTGCAAGTCTTTTGGGGGCTACGCTCATTACCATTCAACTGGCTTATTCACTCCTTGTCCTAACTCGGGAGCCGGCATATGTCTGACCCAGTTGGGGCCCTGACATTCCTAACACAATATTGGCTTTCCGCCCAGAACCACCAAGGAAACGGGGCAAGCAGGAGTCATTTCAAGTATCCCGAGCGACTGCACAGCGCACGCTGTGTTATATACTGCATTTATGGGTGTAGGTAGCTATATCTTACATAACCTCCAGCAGAGGGACATGACATATTAATAAACTGCTCTAGTCCCTGCCACAGTCCCTGTCCTGCTAATTGCACAGCCTGTTCTGCTGCCCTGAAGATTCCTATACTAATCGCAGGCATTTACATTTAAGGGATTACTGCAACAAATCTTTTAAGACAGAATATTAATGCAGCTAAGAATCCTAACTTCTCATTTTAAGAATATGATTTTCTGCTTTGTGATTTTTATTTTTTTACAAGCGGCCATCGAATACATCCCTATGCGTTTGGTTAACCGACAGTGCGGCATCTTTTTAACACAGCAAAGTGATGTGTCTAATGAATTCCAAAATTAGAAGAGCCATAATACCGCTCAGCCTTTCCCTTGAGGCAATTTCCATTCCGGGGAAGACTAATGGTTGCTTCAAGAGAGGCCACTGCTGCATTTGGAAGTGAGAGAAGCCAGTGTGCTGCACTTCAGACGTTCTGCAGCTGCAGAGGAGTATGACAGAAAGGCTGCGGTTGCTATGGGAACTCAGGATGCTGAGCACAGTAGCACACACTCAGGATGTTCCTTCCCAGCTCTGCAATTATTTAACCCTGTGTGGATCCGAGATCTGTGGAATTCACTCACATCTTTTTTATGTTTCACAGCCATTGGATTTCTCTGTTCCCATAAAGGCATACTGGGAACACTTCACACACGAACTATGTAGTTTTTTTTTCAAGATCTCTGCTTTCTGTCATTAAACAGGACCCTACATTGTTTACTTACTGAGGGATAAAAATGTAGCCTAGTCATGTAGGCCGGGCTCACAGGTACATAGTGCATTATAAGATGGGGCTGTGATAGATGCAGTGTGATAAGCAGTCCGCCTGTCTGATCATATCAGCATCACACCATTTCCTTTGTAAATAATCATTCAAGGTTCCCATTCCATGACTATAACTAGAGATGAGCGAGATATTTGAAAATTCGATTCGGCTGCGTCTCCGAATTTTACAAAAAAATTTGGTTTCCGACCAATTGTGATTGCGCCGGTCCCCATCATTGCACACCTCAGATGCCGCGTTCATACATGATCGTGGCATCTGATGTACATAACACGGTGTAAATGGAAAAAAAAAAATCATATTTACCTGCTCCATTTGCTTGCTACAGGCTGGCTGCTACCATCTTGCTTGAAGAGCTGGCGCATTATATGTCACCGCGTATGGAGCAGGTATGATTTTTTAGTTTTTTTGCACTATTTTAGGTGAAATGGATTCGCTACAACAAAGCACGTGGAAATTCAGCTTTGCGGCGAATCAAACTTATCCTGAATTCGAATCAAACACTAATTACCACAGATCTTGAAAACTATGAGGACCTGATACAAAAAAAATCCATTTAAAAATCATGAAACTTTTTACTATATACTGTATTGATTAGCGAACTTCTTGACATTTATATTTGGATTCAAGCCATTTTGAAAGTGCTCCAATTGAACTAAAAAGGTGTGGATGACATTCTGGGGTCTCCTAGGAGTTTATGCAATTTCAAGCTATTTAAAGGGCAGCAGATTTCTACCTATGAAACCCCTCGTTGCTGCTAGGGTCTCATGAAGGCTATACTAAAACATTTTTTCAGCAATGCAGACAAGTATGAACATAGGACCAACACAGATGCCTTCAGCTGCCAAGCGCACATGTAACAGGTCTGTATTTGCTGACAGATGCCCTTTAACATCAAGCCAGCATTAGTAACAGTGACATATATGGCTATGGGTAAACTGATGACGTAATGATCATGTACTCATTCTTGTTCATCTTTATTGTCGTCTGATCTGAAAAATAGCTGGTGCCATTTTGAGAAATTTGAGTTAAATTGCAAAAAATTTGGATTGACCTCAGTATTTGGAAAAATTTTGAATCGTGGTAGTCTAGAATCAATTCGTTCATCTCTAATCAATACATTTTTTTATTTTTTATTTTTTTTATTTGCTGAATCTGAAATATGTCTTAAAGCAAGAATGATTATTCAGGGCAAGACTTAGCTCTTTACAGCAGCGTTCCACGATTGTCTGTCCCTGGTGGAGAACATTCAACTTTGAGTTATTGTCGGGAACTGAAATGATCTCAGACATGGGAGGAGAGAAATTTTACACTTGTACAAAGAAAAAATTGTAATTGCTGATATATAGTTCAGTATGATAGCATACAAATTGTCAGTGTTTTGTGTTATGGTGGTATGTCTGCAATAATGTCATTTGACTGTACATGTGGTCATAGCTCAGGACTTCTATGGTGAGTTACAGGGCAAGAGGTTTGGTCAATTAGTGTATATACAACACAGTCGAGTCACATTATTCTGACCACCATTTAATATCCAGAGTGACCGTTGTATGCAGCACAGACAGCATCTAGACAGGCTGGGAGTGACTCAATAAGGTTCTGGTAAGTTGTCACAGGTATCTGGAGCCATACTGATTTCAGTGCATCCTAAGTCTGCTGGAGGGTGGGTGGGGGAGGATCCATAGAGCAAACGCGACGATTGAGATGGTCCCATAGATACTCAATTGGGTTAAAGTCTGGGGAAATAGGTGGCTAGGACTTATAAGTCTTAGTCATGTTCTTTTAACCAATGTTGGACATTTCTAGTCTTGTGACATGTTGCATTGCCTTGCCAGAAGATCCCATCCGCCCCAGGGAAGACTATCAGCATGTATGGGTGTATGTAATCTGCAAGGATGGATTCGTACCCTAAGTGGTTGAGAGTGTCTTCCACATCGATGAGTGGATCAATAGAATGCCACAAAAAACATTCCCCAGACCATAACACTGCCACCACCAGCAGTTCTTCTGGTTGCAGGATGTTTGCTCTCTGGTGTTTGGTGCCAGACATGCCAATATCCATCCATTCCATGAAGCACAAAATGTAACTTATCAGAGAAGGCAACACTTCGGAGGTCCACAATCATCGGAGGTCCAATTATGTAATCCTTTTCTGCCAATGCAACTTTGTTAGCAGAGGTGCAAGCTCCCTGCACAGTAGGGTTCGCTGAGCTGCTGTTGGAGACACACGTCTGGTAGTCCCATGGTTCATTTTGGCGGTGAGCTACCCCACAGTGACATGTCGGTATGTCCCCATTTACCTTCATAGCCAACATTTACCTCTCACATCAATGGCACGTGATGCTGTGCAGTTTCGATATCACTTCGCAATGGTGTCATTTGTCCACTCATGATACACTTTCACCACAGCAGCAGTAGAATAGTTCACAAACAGTGCAGTTTCAGAAATATTGCCACTCTTGGAACGAAATCCAATAGTCATCTATTTTTGCAACTGTGATAAATCGATCACAACAGCAATAAGGGATATGAGTGCAGACAGCCTATCACACATCTTGTATACCCACCAAGCCAGCTCACAACACGCTGCCGACGTCGAGAGTACAAAGTGGTCATAATGATTAGACTAGACTATGTAGTATTATTGCAGTATGTGCTGGATGAGCAAGGCTTTGAAATAATGCTCAGATGACTTGTCACCTCCATTCCGCCACTTGTCTGATTTAGATTTTATTGTGCCAATTTTATAACATTTATATCATTCATTGATAGTTGCACATTTATTTGCCATACGATGAGTCGGTATATTAATAGTGCTTTAAACCTTAAATAACTGTAAATTATAAAAAATGTGCCGGTCCTTTAAAAAGTTAATTTATGTTTATATTAGCTAAAGTGCCACAGTGGTGAGGGGAGTAAACCTCTGAGTGATGGTATAAGCTACTACAATACCTCATAATGGTATTTTCCTAATACCTGTCTCACACGTTTTGCAATCCTCCTGTGTGTCTCCTGTCTATATCTGGGTAGTGTCTGGTTGTTTCCCAGCTCTGTGCCTTCTTTTTGTGTCTAAATCAGTTGTTAATGTCACTGTTTGGTGTATAATAATTCCAATAGCTTTCTCTTTGGAAAATAAAATAGTGAAAAAGTAACAGGTAAGAATACTCCATGGAGAGAGTCAATTAACCACTTTGTAGAGAAACTTCTATAGTCGCAACAAATGTAAAAATACGTACCTGCTGCTCCTCCTATGCTGAGGACAGGGAGATGCGGGGGTCTTCCTAAGACAAATCCAAACAAGGGTGGGTGGTAGTTAGCATTACACCGAACCTTCTGCTGACTGAAGGGGAACTATCTGATCTCTACAGGGGTACTGAAATCCAGCATTGTCACCAAGTGCAGGTTGTGCTTGTTGCTAGGTAACACCATATTTCATTTAGTTATATCAAATACAAAGTACAAATGTATTTTTTAGAAGGCTTTAGAAATAATGGCAATGGGAAACTTCAGTATTTATCAAAGTTTTATTTTAAAAGGTTTATGCCACAATGAAATACACGTAGTGGCAAAAAAAAAGACCACACCCAGATAGAAATGTTGAATTGCTGCAAAACCTGGCATGCAGTTACAGGCAGATATGTAAATGATTACAGATGTGGTCTGATTAGACAATGGGAGTTGCCACAAGAAGGTGTAAAAGTGCTCCCTTCAATGGCCTATAAAAAGGCTCTTAGAGGCTACTTTTGGGTAGTGTACCTATTGGTGACTGGTAGACTTGCTTGTATGATGCATTTTAAGACATTTTGCTGAGTTGACAGACTTTGTTGGGAGGCTCATCTTGAACTGAGAGAAGCAGGATGGTCTTTTCGATGAATTGCCCACCATCTAGGAGCTGTTGAGAGCAGTGGTTACATGAAGGCGCACACACACATGGCGAACAGTTTCCGGATGACCCAGACAGACCATCAGTAGAGAAAATCATTTGATCTGCCGACATGCATGAACAGCTCCCACAATTTCATTTTGCACCATCCAGACCAGACGCAGGTGGCACCATCATTAGCCAACCCTGTCTCTGCCCGGACTATTTCAAGATGCTTGGCAGAAGACCTGCCATTGACAGCCAGCTATTGCGGCTTTCATTTGTAGTGGTGTCGTGAATGAGAAACCTGGACTGCTACAGACTGAAACTGTATTGTCTTTAGCAACGAATCCAATGACGTAGAACTTTTGGTAAGCGTTTCAATATTGACTTTGCTGTGAGGCGACACACTGGCCATATTGCTGGTGTGATGAACTGGGGAGCTATCACATACAATAGTTGGTCACCCCTAGACCCCTAGTAGTGATGCGAGCTCAGCTCAGCGATATGTGCAGGTCACCCCCCTGCCACATGTGTTGCCTTTCTTGGCAAAGCTTCCATTTGGCATTTTTCAGTAGGATAATATTTGCCCCCAAGGGTTTCCCAGGAATATATCTGACAGATTTTATCACTTCCTTGGACTGCCCAGTTGCCAGATTTATCGCCAGTTGAGCATTTATGGGACCAACTGGAATGCCAGCTTCAGCTACATACAAGTGTGCAAGATCTATAGGCCCAGCTGCAATATCTGTGGGCAAATATGCGGTAGGATACCATATGCAACCTCTATGTCTCCATGCCCATCCGTATCCGGGCCAGAGGAAGTCAAGCAGGGTATTAGAGCCTCCTTTTTAATTTTACAGTTTTTCCCAATAAACATATCCTTTTGCTGTAATATTGTAATCACTTACATATATCATTACATTCACACATATAAAGTTTCATTTGATGCCAACACCTCCTTCTTGGTGCGTTTTTTTGTTTTTGTTTTATTGAGTGTATTAATGCTCTTAGATCATGCAGTTATTTCGGATCTATTATAATCAATTATTATAGTATATGACATATATAAGAAATCTAGAGTCAACCATGTATCTCACATGAATCCAGTGCTTCCCCCTTCCATTACTCCAATTACACTGTTAGATTTATTTCAATCTGGCAGCTCAGAGGTGTGTCCTTTCTGCAGTAGTTTTCTCCTTGTAACTTTTACAGCTTCTAATACTAGAAGCTAGTGGCAGTTGAAGGATACAACCTAGCATGTGCATCCACCTCAGCAGTTTTCATCTTGTCACATGCACCACTCCAGCCAATGATTGAAGTGACATGCTGCTTGTGGCTAGTCACACCTTCAATTTTTTTTTTTTTTTTAATTATTTATTTTATACCTTCAATTTGATCTGCAGGTGTGTTTATATCTCCTTGTATGAAGTTCTGCCCAAGTCTTGTCTTAGGTGGTCTACTTTTGAGAAGACTGTTGAGCAGTGGCTGCTGGTAGAGTTCCAATGTCTTGAAAGGTGACTAGGAGCAATTTTACAACAGGGTAGTGCGTTCTTAATATCACACTGTTATTGCCTAAAGGGCTTTTTCAGTAATATTGACTTTTAAGTATCTGCTTACCTGCTCCATGCTGCTCCAGTCCTCTTTGTTGCCTCCACTTCCTCCATCTTCCAGTCCCCCACTGTTTACATCTGGCAGTGCATGGGCATCCAGCCAATGTCTGGCTTTAGCGGTGATGTGGCCACAAGCAGCACGAGACCACTGAAGCCAGTCACTGCCAGATGTGAACAGTGCAGTGCAGACCGGAAGATGGAGACCGCACGGTGGACAGGAGCAGATTGGAGCAGGTAAGTATGAGTCCTCTGTTTCACTGTTGCCTAGACACACTCGAATACACATGCCCCTGTATAATTATTAGACCCTCAAAAACATAGGGCTGTTGGGTGTTCGTAATATACACGAAATAATCAAGGAATAACACTGTGTGTGCCTTTATTATATATTTTATCTTGGTACATTTGCATGTACATAGGGTTGGATAGCTAGATACAATCAATTTATGTCAGCTAAAAGTGTATATAGTATATTAAGATAAGCACACACGCTAGTGGTATTTATGTGTGTGCTTAATTTGCTTGCATCTATGTAGTAGGTCTAGATTTTTGTTCATGGATGTATCTGGAAAGCAAATATGTAATATATGTGTTGCAATAAGCCTGTATATACATTGGTGCTTGAAAGTTTGTGAACTCATAAATACACATTTAAAGAATACCTGTCACCTCTCCTGACATGTCAGTTTTAGGAACTACTTGCACTCCCTATGTAATATGAATTCTGGAGCATCTAATGTTATGACTCTATGTTGTGCCATTCCTGTACTATTCATGCTAGAAGTTTACAAATAAATTGCCACCAGCAATAGCGGGTGTATCTGACTCTATCCAATCACTGCTACTGGTGTCAAACTATACAGTGACACCCCCCCAACTGGTAACACCCATCTGCATTACCACAGTCTGTCCTGTCCATCCTCTCTGTACTCCATGTCTCCTCATGGACACCATCCCTACAGAGATTCAGCTGAAGATCTTAGCTGTATTCAGGATCATAATCCCTGACGAGTAGAACAGAGGGGATGATGCGCAGCTCTTTAGCTCAGTGTTCTGAAGTAACTTGTCCTGCAGGACAGGTTTAATGGGCAGCAGCCATTTTATGTATCCTGATTATTGCTCTGAAGACAATATGAGCCATTATAACTAATGAAAGGTAATTAAGAATATATTTATAATAAAGTAATATTTAAGTATTTTGATTTTCTTAATTCCCAGAGAACCCCTTTAAGCTTGGATCTGTTAACGTAATCTGTTAATCTGTTCTGGCGGTGTACAACAAGCCAAAAACTGGCATAGAAAAATGATAAATGAGGCAGGCAGGTGGGCCGCCTCTTGTCCGCCCACACCACACCCCTTTCTCCACCACCTCGGGAAAGTGGTGCGAGTGGGGAAGAGTCACAGATTCAGCCACAAATCCCCTTTTCAAAAGAATCTGCGACAAAGTTACCCCAAAAAGTGGCATACTTTGCATCATACGTGACCCACTAAGTTCGGTTCTAATACTGTATCAATGCACAAAGCTTAGGTTTGATATCATATTCAGAGCTGTCAACCATTTTTGAATCCGGGGCATATTAAACTACAAATCTGCTATTTGTCCCAATAAGTATAGAATTTTTCAGGTTGAAAAATCTGTCGTCTGAACATTCTCTTACATTTATGAAGAAAAGGTAGGGTACACAAGGGTTCGCTGTAACAACCACATATACATTAGAGTCTGCCCTTGTTGACAGCTTTTGGTTTTGTTTTGTTTTTTAGGAAACAGGTCTAGTACATTTTTTCTTAAATGATGGCTACACTGTGTTTTCTGTCCTCCCAAATAAGTATATCACAAAATAGTCCAAAAAATGTTTTCAGCATTGACAAGTATCTAAAATATAAAACACTGAGCAGTTCAACAGCACAACTGAGCTCTGGGTTTTGACATATGCTTCAAATGATCTTCATCTAATTGTCTTTTTATTAGTAAATAATGAAATTAATTCATTTTTGTTTCATTATTTCACTTTCCGTCTAAAATGCATGTGGCTTCCTTAATATGAACAGTGTCCTTGATAAATATTCAACTCAGATTAAATCAGTGAGCATAATGATTTGATTAGCTACTTGCTTAGCTTACTTAGAGGAGATGTTTAACTGCATTGATATTATTCATCATAATGCATGTCATTCTAAATAGAGCTTGCATTTTAAGAATGTCCTCAAGAGTGAATTTGGAACATGAAATTGCTTGGAATGAATGTGAAAGCATTTCAGAGATGTATGATAAAGTAATTAATGTATACAAATCTTTGTGATCCAAAGTCCCAATGTTTATGCAATTATTAGTCTCTTCAACACTTTTATCCCTCTTGGTCTGTTGGGATCTGAATAAAAATACATTTGTATATTATCCTTCTATTTTTCTGGCTGTTGTACTGCTCAATATAATTAACATTATAGTTGCTTTTTAGACCTATGTTAATTGGGCTTGGTTGTATTAATTATGATCTTGGTGTAACAAATCTGGCTGAAGCATGTCTAATGATTAATTTCTAACCAGGCCTGTAAAGGTGGGCTTACATGTTGCGTTGCAGCAGAAGTGAGGTTTTTCACTTGTTTTTCTAAGGCTACTTTCACACTTGCGCTTGATCGGATCCATTCTGAACGGATCCGATCATATTAATGCAGACGGAGGCTCCGTTCAGTACGGATCCGTCTGCATTAATAACGTAGAAAAAATTCTAAGTGTGAAAGCAGCCTGAGCGGATCCGTTCAGACTTTCAATGTAAAGTCAATAGGGGACGGATCCGCTTGAAGATTGAGCCATATGGTGACATCTTCAAGCGGATCCGTTCCCATTGACTTACATTGTAAGTCTGAACGGATCCGCTCGCCTCCGCACGGCCAGGCGGACAGCTGAACGCTGCAAGCAGCGTTCAGCTGTCCGCCTGTCCGTGCGGAGGCGAGCGGAGCGGAGGCTGAACGCCGCCAGACTGATGCAGTCTGAGCGGATCCGCTCCATTCAGACTGCATCAGGGCTGGACGGAGGCGTTTGGGTCCGCTCGTGAGCTCCTTCAAACGGAGCTCACGAACGGACCCATGAACGCTAGTGTGAAAGTAGCCTTAAACTGCTAAAAACACTGCATTATTTTCATGACTGTATTGATAATTCCAGGCAATAGACATTTTATTCATCACGCAAAATTGAAATCACGTTTAAATCACAATAAGCGAGTTAATTGTTGGAAATTGTTTTAACATTCCCAGCAGGGATTTAGCCACAAATGCTACAAAACTCATGCTACAACATATTGCCATAGGACAACATGTAAATCTCTGTTACAAGATTGTTACAAGGTTGTAACAGCGATTTCTGTATGATTTTGTACCACAATTTTGATGTCACTTCTTGAGCCTGCCTTGAGTAACTGAGTGATCTACTTACTGCTGAAATGTCCAGGGTCCCTGTGGCCTTAGTAGCCTACTCAAGCTAGCTCTACATACGCCTAGACTGTGCTGGAGCAATTTATTAGCATCAGTGCTAATCAGTGAGCCACCATGTTGTATCACAGTGATTTTCTAACAGTGATATCACAGTGATTTATCTCCAGCAATAAATCACTAAAGCACTATCTAGGTCTTGCCCCAGCCTAAGCCTACATGCACACGAACATTTGTGTTTTGCGGTCCGCAAATTGCCAATCCGCCCAAAAAAATGGATGACTTCTGTGTAGCATCCTTTTTTTGCGGATCCATTATAGCAATGCCTATCCTTGTCTGCAAAACAGACAAGAATAGGACATGTTCTATTTTTTTTTTGCGGGGCACTGAGTGCTGTCCGCATCTTTTGAGGCCTCATTGGAAGTGAATGGGTCCGCACCCGAGCGGCAAAAAATGCGTCTCGGATGCAGAACCAAACCATGTTTGTGTGCATGTAGGCTAATAATGAGACATCAATATAAAAGGTGATTTTTTTTACTTTAAAAGAAGTGTGACACTTACAGGCTATACCATGGAGGGGCCTGACTAAGTAACTACCTGGTCTTCACTAAAGCCTCTGATAGTGAGGATAGGCTTGGGCTGTTAGGGTAGTCACCAGGTACCATTCTACAGCAGTCCCTGGGTCAGTGGCAGCTGACCTGGGGTTCAGAGATACCGGTGCAAAGCACCAAGGAGAAAGACATTGTCAGGAAGTCCAGAATCAGGGCAGGCAGTGATCAAGCAAAGTCCGTAATTAAAGTCCAAGGACAGAGGCAGACGCAATCAAGATTGCTCAGGCGTGTAGGTTGAGCAGCGCAGGCAACGCTGGGATAACAGGGTAATTTATTGAAAGAGTTTGAAAGTACCCTGGAGGTCTTTGTTAAAGTTAAAGCCACCCTCCCGTTCAAGAAAAACAAAATCACATTAACTGTGAAGCAAACAGAACACTTACCTGGTGACCTTCTTTTAAGTTTTTTTCTGCAGATCCTTAAGTTCCCAGGTTCCTTTTCTTCAACCCAAGATGGCCACACAGCTTCTCAGACTACTGGATGAATACTATGCATTTTTTTGTCCAAGACATTTATTGCTCCGCTCGTATTGGTCAACACTAGTAATGAGCGGCAGGGGCAATATTCGAATTCTCAATATTTGGGCAAATATTCGTCATATATTCTTGAATTCGCAATTATTTTCTTGATTGTGAAAATCGGCAATGTAATATGCGCATATTGCACGCGTAATACAGGCGTGGGTCACTGTTACTACATTTTTCAAGCTGCTAGAAGTTTCCTGAGACTGGAGAAAATGGTTGGCATGGCAGAACATTACAATAGCTTTATATGCAGATAGAGTGCTCCAATATATTTGCGATTGCGCAAATCGGCAATTAATGATGCACATATTTTTGCGCAATACATGCAACTTAACATTTTAGCAGGTCTGACTACATATTACTGATTGGTGCACTAAGTATTGTTGTGAACTTTTGACATCACAGCACTATGTCTGTAGCATGTATGTATGGACAGCAGAACCTCAGCTACACTATATCAGGATATAACCTACACTGACTATCTCCCACTAACTATCTGTATTATGTATACAGTGTATAAGCTAACTATCTAATGTAATTAAACAGTAAGGCCTCTTGCACACGAGCGTGACGAATTAGGTCCGGATGCGTTCAGGGTGCGTTCAGTGAAACTCGCACCATTTTGCAAATAAGTTCAGTCAGTTTTGTCTGTGATTGCGTTCAATTGTTCAATTGTTCTGTTTTTTCCGCGCAGGTGCAACGCGTTTTGATGTTTTTTTCACGCGCGTGATAAAAAGCTGAAGGTTTACAAACAACATCTCTTAGCAACCATCAGTGAAAAACATATCGCATCCGCACTTGCTTGTGGATGCAATGCGTTTTTCACGCAGCCCCATTCGCTTCTATGGGGCCAGGGCGTGAAAAACGCAGAATATAGAACATGCTGCAGAAATGATGCGTGAAAAACAATGCTCATGTACATAGACCCATTGAATTGAATGGGTCAGGGTTCAAGGCGGGTGCAATGCGTTCACGTTGCGCATTGCAACCGCGTGGAAAACTCGCTCGTGTGAAAGGGGCCTAAAGCACAGAGCATGACACTGCTGTCTCTCTCATGACTCCATAAAACTACAGAAAATGGCTGCTGGGGAGTTTCTTATATAGTAAGGGGTAGGCAACTTTCCTATCGGTTACTAAGGATGTTGATAAGCTCAGACAAAGACATTGCAGCCTTCTCATTGGCCCACAAGCAAGAAGGGAGGTTACTGATAAAAAATAAATCTAGAATATTTGAGAATACAAATATATAGCACTATGTTCTAAATCTTTGCGAATTCTCGAAGTGGCGATATTTGCAATTCGAATATTCACGCCCAACACTAGTCAGCACTGCACACATGAGCAGTGCTGTCCAATTCAAGACCAGGTCTGGACAAGCAGGAAGTGTCTTGGACTACCAAACGCACAGTGTACATCAAGTATTGTTAGCAGTGCAGCCATCTTGGATTGCAGAAGAGGAGCTTGGCAACTCCTGGATTTGAAGCTGAAAAGCTGAAAAATGAAAAGGATGCCAGGTTAATGTTCTGTTTGTTCTCCAGTTAATGTGATTATTTTTTTTCTTGAACAAGAAGGTCACTTTAATAATATTGTACATTCCAAGTTACTGAAGATAGGTCATTGATCTAGCTAGTTATTTATTCCTTATCTTACGTTATTTAGAGTCAGGTAGGAACCTTTCCCCTAAGGTGATGAAAATAGGGTTCTGCCTCATGGGGAAGAGGGGGGGGGGGGTGCTTTGCCTTCCTCTGGGTAAAAATTACAGGAGAATATTGAGGTATGTTTTTTTCAACCTCACTATGTTATTACAGTATACTGTATGAGGACCAGGACAACAGTCAACTAATCATAATAGAGCATTATAATTTAATCTAAGTAGTTTTCCCTCCATGATACCCATAGACCAAGTTCTGGTAAATATGTCAACAATAAATAGTCTGCAGTGTTCTTTTGTACATTGGAATACTTAATGTGTCAATGGTATAGAAGGATATTTTGATGCCATCAAGAAAGGCTTAGGCTTGTATTACACCTAACAATAGTCAGCTCATCACTAACAAACTTTGGTAGGAACACTCGTTAGCAATGATCAGCCTGTGTAATAGTGCCTCGAATTACCCAATGAATGAGCAAACGCTTGTTTATTGGGCAATTGCAATTTGTAAGCAGGCTTTGTGAAAATAGCACATGATCTACCCTGTCAGATGAATGTTGTAAAAAATAAAAACAGTGCCAAAACAAATCATATGTACCCCAAAATAGTACCAATAAAACTAGCACCTTATCCCCTAGTTTCCAAAATGGGGTTACTTTTTTTGAGTTTCTACTGTAAGGGTGCATCGGGGGGGCTTCAAATGGGACATGGCATCTAAAAACCAGTTCAGCAAAATCTGCCTTCCAAAAACCATATGACACTCCTTTTCTTCTGCGCCCTGCCGTGTGCCCTTACATCAGTTTACCACCACATGTGGGGTGTTTCTGTAAACCTGAACTGATCCTTAAAAAGTGGGTTTTGGTAATTTTCCTAAAAATTTTAGGAATTGCTTCTAAAATTCTAAGTCTTCTAACTTCCTAAAAAATAAAATAACATTTACAAAATGATGCCAATATAAAGTAGACATATGGGCAAATGTTAAGTAATAAATATTTTATGAGGTATCACTTTCTGTTTTAAAAGCAGAGAAATTGAAATGTAGAAAATTAAAATTGCGAATTTGAAGTGGTTAAAGGCAGATTGGTGCTTGCATTCTTCTGAATCAACAGTGGCAAACAAAGTTCTAAGATTTGCTTCCCCTACATCCATGTCCTCCACCATCCCCTGGCTGAATTTGATGGGCATACATTTTTACAACCTTACTTTTGCAAGGTTTGTAGGTTTCAATATTAAAAGGGTTCTGTAATGAGAAACACCTTTTATTTTCCTCCCAGACACACACTGATGTTCCCTTGGAAAGAATGAACAGATGGCTCACTATGAGTAATCACGCTAGGTGCTCTGGACAAAAAGAGCCCCCCTTTGCTCTTGTTGAAATAAATTGGTGAGTGAAATTGGACCAGCACTCAAAACACCCAGAGAAATGTGGATCCAAACTTATTTATTTAAGTACAATAAAATAAATCGAGTGTGTATATTGGCATCAGAAATACAATTTTATCGATAGAATATCGATTATAAAAAATCGACTACAATGAATCGATCCAATAAAATTGAATAGGTTAAAATACATACATAAAAATACAAATAAAAAGCAATATCCTTAATCGATAGATACTCAATGTTTCTGGAGATCTAAGTATTTTTCAGTTAAAGTCCCAGTGCAATAAACCCATGATATATGGGTGAATCCCAGTGGAAATTGTCAAAGCTGTGTCCCAGTGGAAGTAATCAAAGCTGTGTCCTCAGAACTTTATATAAGAAACATGGTTTTGCCTTTTTTAGGCCTGCATAGTTAATAAATGCAACCAGCTTTCACGATTAAGCGTATAATTTTTAGTTACTCACAACCTTTGGCGCTGATCGAGAGGTTCTTTGCAGGGGAATTATTTCAGGTGGCGTCCCACCATTCACATCCCAGTCCAGCAGTGTTGGTTTCCCTCTGCAGCAGCTCTCAAGATCTCGTCACAGAGTATCACAGGACTTGGTCCGTCTGTAGGTTTTCGTGAGTCAAACTGAAACTTTTTCTTGTATAGTTGGTTTCAGTACATGGCCATGTAAGAATAGCAGTCGAGTTCACGAACCGGTACTCCGGCCAGACGCGTTTCGAGATAGCTTAACTCTTCCTCAGTGGGTAACCTGTGGTCTGAGAACCTCGACTTTTAAGCTCTCCACATCATTCCTTAATTGTCCACACTGGATTTCAACAGGTGTTAGTGATTGGATTGGGTGGTTACAATGCCTAATTGTTTCAAAACGAGGGTCTTTGAATTTTCAGAAATAATCTGATCTATTCTTATTGATTTTCTGTACTTACAAACATTTTGCCAGAATTATCGAGTATAAAGAAGGATGTATCACATATAAAAGAAAAGGAAAGCAAAGCAAGATACATTCATATATATATATATATATATATATATATATCTTGAGGATTATAATCACACATTGACTGCTACAGTATCTAGCTCTTCATTACAATATTCTCTATTTTATTTATTTTGAAATCGGTCCCTACTTGATTGATGTTTCATTAATTCGAACCCAATCGATATTTTTCTTATTCTATTTTTCAGCTTGTTCAATTATTCAGTTTTTTTCATTTTCTGACTCATAGTGTGTAGGTGCGTTTTTAGTGCGTTTTTTTTCTGATATGTGTGCGTTTTTTATGCTATATGTGCAAAAGCTTATGTTTACTATTCTCTATGCGGGATTTTGTCAAAAAGGCTTTATAAGTCCATTTATCCCGTTTTAAGTGAATAAAAATGGGCTCTTTTTAATTGTGAATGAAAATTATTATTATTCTATGTGCCTGACAGTGTATCGTGTAATACTGTGATTACCTTATCACTATTTTGTGAAAAATTATGAGTCATTTCAAAAATATGGGTCCAGTTTTTAATTGAACTCAAAAATCTCTAAGTCAGAGTTTAAGCCTGCTGGGAGGAGGCTGCCAAAGTCATAAATTCTCCTAGACCCAGCCCGCGACTTTTTCATGATATGATTACCTCCCCTCCAGTGTACGTCCACCTTCTCCAGCGCCACATAGGAGATACCCCTGAAGTCGCTATTGTGTACAGTCTTAAAGTGCTTTGATAGCGAATGGTTCTCAAAGCCCTTTTTTATGTTGTTGAGATGCTCTGAGATCCTCACCCTCAGGGATCTCTTGGTTCTGCCAATATATTGTTTTTGGCAGGGGCACTGGATCAGGTAGACGACACTGGAGGAGTCACATGTCAGACAGCCCTTGATATCTAAGGAAAAACTGTTCTGAGTGGATTGTACTTTGGTTGTTTTTCTCGGGAATGTCGTACTCCTACATCCTAGACATTTCCCACACCTGTAGAAGCAATTCATGTTTAACCATTTCTGGAGAGTGGTACCATCTTTTTTCGCATGGTTTCTAATGGAGGGTGCGATCTTTAGCCCTAAGTTGGGTACCTTAGAAAATGTAATCCTCCTTACCCTGGGTCCTGTTTTGTTTCATATTACAATGAAAACCGTATAGAAAAATCTTCTGTGTCTCAGGAAATCGGTCATGTTCCCTCTCCTCTTCACTATCTTGTGGCTTGCTGTAAGACAAATGGCGGAGCAGCAGCTGTGTCCAGTCTGTGATAGGAGAAAAATATTGTTAGGCTCTGTCTATTTGCTATTCCCCACCCTTCAACTAGCCACCAAAGATGACAGGGAATAGCAGGAGGGGTCTGTTAGTCCCTAGGACATACAGCCACTTTAAGAGCATCCACATAGTAGGCAATGAGCCTTACTATCCTGTCTTAGGATAGGGGAGTGTGGTGACATATAATAGCTTTAAAAGCATGGGATGGTTTGATTTTTTTTGTTATTGAGTTTAGCCGTTCTGTCATCCCCACAACCCTTGCAACAGGCAGATCTTTTAGCTCTTTGCTCATAAAAATTGTTCCTCTATAGAAAACCAATCCAACTGCAATATATAGAAGCACAATAAAATAATACTTTAGGCAGTAAATCAAGCAACTGCTTGTACTACAGGTGCATGACTTATTCCAGTCTTTAATTTTAGATTGCACTTGCTGTCAGTTTTTATTCGATTTCATTGTATTATGTCCTATTTATTCTCCATGTAAATCAATATGAGCACTCTTTCTACTTTATTAAAAAGAATAAAACTTCACAAATGCAAAATCGATAGAGCAAAACAATGGAGCTAACCATGAACATCATCATAAAATGTAAATAAATATGATCAAGTTGAATTGAAAAGAGCCAAGATGCAATAGGCAGGGTAATCACAGTGCACATTTGTCTCTTTTATTTCAGCAAGTACCTAATAAATAGTAACATGCCTGATCTGTGTTAGATATGCCATAAATTTGAATGTGATCATTTAAAACCTTGAAAAATGTACTGAAGGAAATACAGGAAAATGTACCAGTCATAAATACAAATGCTAGTCATTCTATCTCACGTCTAAACTGAAGTCTTATTAGCATTTGGGCTGTCAGTTTATATTGCATTAAATAAGAATACACTTCAAAGGTAATGAATATTTCTATTCATATGCACTCCCAGAGCAAAATATCGTTCTGCTTTTGTGCAGGAAGACAAATGGGAGTTGTTATTATTTGTTGTGCAGAATAAAGCAAACTGCTTCTCACATACTCAGCTGTAAATACATTGATTAAAATATAATAACAATGTACTTCCCCACATACTTGGTGTATATTTCATCATTCTGCTGCTTGCTTGACATTTTATGCTTCTCTATAAAACTATTCATGTTTAGAAATTTAATATTCAGAAATCTTGTTAAAGGATGAACCACATCTGGTTGGTTTTCAGTCACAGGACGACATGGTGGGGTTACATGAGATATCTATCTTATAAAAAAATATATATACATTTGTCCCATATTTTACTAGGACCCTCACTGGTCTGCTTATTGAAGCAGATAATTTAGAATCTTCAATTGTACATTACATAAAAGAAATTGTGATCTCAATGCCACACTATCTTATGTTGCTTGAAATAAATACAAACTCTGTGAGCTGACTTTGCTAATGGCATACTCCTACTACAGAGCATTCATTGTTTTCCAAGCACTATAATAAGGTATTCACAAAACATGATTGTTACTCAACCATCCCAGCTCCAGCCCCACTCCTCCAGCGTTCCTCTCCTTCATGCCATGGCTGTATGGTGACCGGGATGGGCAGTTGCTAAGCAACCAGCACATCCATATTCTCTTCTTGATGAAAGCACTGTTCTGGCTCTTTGTGGCATAGACTTCCTATAGTGCCTGGCACCTGTGGACGATGTCATGGCCATAATATTTAAACTCAGGCTTTGTCCATAGTCACTTCCTAAGTATAGGTTGTTCCGGCATTAAACTAAATATCATTTTGACTTCTTGTAACAGTTTCAGATGTTTCTGCACCAGAAGCCATGAAAAGAGGCAGGAGAGAGCATAGACTGTGAGCTGTGACGAGCCAACCTGTTGTAGCTCATGAGATGGAACAGAGTGGCAGGAGGGGGCTAGGCTTCAGAGGCAATGAGTTATATCTACTTAAAGTAAATATGTCACCAGAAACCTCCCTATCCATCTGCTTGCATACACACATAGCTGTGGTTCATCTGATTAAAACACAGTTTTTCTTTAGTTGATCTGAGGCTCCATTCATAAGTTATGATACGTTTCCCTAACATGCAAATTAGACCTTTGGTACAATAAGTGTGTCACCGATGCTATCATTGAACCCAAGCTCCATTCATTTCTGTGGTCAGCCCTATCTTGCTGCTTTGATTGACAGGGCCTGGCAGTGACAATTCAGTGAGGGAGGGGCTGATTGCAGAAAGGAGTAAAACTTGGGTGCAATGAGAGCATTGGCGATGCCCTCATTGCACCAAAGGCCAAATTTGCATATTAAGAAAACATATAACTCTGGAAAAAAGATTCAGGTCACCAAAATAAAAACTGCATTTTAATCAGGTGAACCACAGCTATGTGTCTGTGCAAATAGTTAGACAGGGAGGTCACTAGTGGCAGATTACCTTAAAAACCTGCTGTCCTTTTGCTCAATGCCCATTATTATTCATTACCCTGGTTTGTCTCTCTGTGCATTTTGTAAGTATACATGTGTTTATTGACCCAGCTCATTTACCTGACTACTCTTTGCAACAATGTATGATCTCATACCGTTTCCTGACTTAGCTTTCCTCTGTACTCTGTACTCCCATTCACTGCCCACAGAAAGTAGAGGACAATCTGCTTCATAACTTTTTCTTACTTAGGCTACTTTCACATCTGTGTTTTCAATTCAGCTATTGAGATCCCTCATAGGATCTCAATAGCGGAAGACAACGCTTCAGTTTTGTTCCCATTCATTATCAATAGGGACAAAACTGTACTGAGCGAAAAAGAATGCATCAAAATGCATTCCATTCCGTTTGGTTGCGTCCCCATCGTGGACAGAAAAACACTGCGGAACAAGATGGAGCCGTTCTCACACACAATGTAAGTCAATGGGGACGGATCTGTTTTCTTTGACACAACAGAAAACGGATCCGTCCCCGATTGACTTTCAATGGTGTTCATGACGGATCCATCATGACTATAGAAGACATATTACAACCGGATCCGTTCATGACGGATGGATGCGATTGTATTATTATAACGGAAGCGTATTTGTAGATCCTTGACTAATCCGCAAAAAACGCTAATGTGAAAGTAGCCTAACTCATATGTAGCCCCAGGTTCATAGAGGACATTACAGAGAAGTACTGACATGTATAGTTGTGAATATAACACTTGGACTGAAACTGAAAATATCTGTGCAATCTATCTTGCTGTGCGTGTGTGTGTCACTAGTGTCTTCCTTAGTTCCTTCTCACTCCTCCCCCTCCCCTCTCTATAGGCTTGTATAGGATGATGTATTGTGATCCTTCAATGAGCATCTGCCATCCAAGACAGATTTCTCATGATTTTCAAAGATAGAGCCATTTTAGAAAAGGAAGGGAAGATGGGAAGAAAAAGCTGATAACTCTAGAACAAGACATTTATCTCTGATGAGATACAATACATTCGGAAATTGCTCAGACCATTTGAATTTTTCACATTTTTTTAATGTGTAATCTTATTTTATTCATTTTTGTTTTTCATAAGCAAATGACTCAGTACATCACAAGCAGTGAAACAAGTAATGTGGACAAAGTCCAACACAGGGACACGCAGGACCCTAACAAAAGCTGTTGTAACATCATAATGGTAATGGTCAGTAGCGGGACACAATCGTCCCCACCAAACACAGAACCCCAATCAGGGAGAGCTAACATTATGCAGACGAATTATCTACGTTCTAACCCCGGAAAGGGCAAGTGATCGCCCAAAGAAAGTAAACTTGAATGGGGGACCCAACCACACAATAGACATAAAGGACACAAAAGGGAAGAGGAAAGGGAATGGGAAAAGGGAAGGGTACTAAGGGGGATACGTCTGACAAAAACCCTACACGGGAACAATTCAGGGACGCACCAAGTCACCAAATCTCTGAGAGTCTAAAAAGAGAATCAGAGGATTGTATCTTTTCTGGTAAATCCCACCTCTTTCCTGGCTATCTGCAATCAACTCTTCCATCCTAAGGATGTGCTTTAATTCCTTGGCCCATTCAGACAACGTGGGCGGGGCAGTGGATTTCCAGTGCCTTGGAATCACCATGCGCGCCGCTGCCAAGAAGAGGCGTAGAGCGCCTTTCTTAACCTGCGAGATAGAGCCAGGAAGTAAAGACAGCAATGTAATCTGGGGTGTGTTAGCTACGGACTGGTTCGAAAAGCTGGTATAGATGCTCAAAACTTTCTCCCAGAACGGTTTTATCAGCTGGCAGTCCCACCAGATATGCAGCATGGAACCTCTCTCCCTTTCACAGCGCCAACAGTGATCGGGAACCGACGGGAACATTTGGTGCAGGACAGTTGGGCAATAGTACCACCTAGATACAATTTTGTAATTCTTCTCTTTAATTTGAGATGCCATGGACATCCCATGGGAGAGTGTACATATCTTCTCCACCTCCTCCGCCGAGAAAGTAACCTGCAAATCTCTTTCCCATTTTGCGAAGCAGGGGGCTCTGTCACCATTTTGGGATTGTAGCAAAACCTGATACATGGATGATAGAATGTACCGCGAACGTCGATGGAGGCCAGGTAAAGTTTATCGAAATCAGACAACTGACCCACTGCCCTGCCCTGAAACGTCTGAGCCATATAAGATCTAACCTGAGCATACCCTAACCATGAAACTTGTGCAAACGCCGCATTCTGTCTAAGGCAATCAATGGAGGATAAGAGCCCCGAGGTGACTAAGTCCCTAACTCTCAGAATCCCATCCCCTACGGTCTCAATGAGAAAAGCAGATGGTCGAAGACCCGGTAAAAATGCAGGATTGCCATGCAGTGGGGTCATGGGGCCCGGTCTAGCTGACACCTGTGACATGGAGATCCATTTATCCCAGATGGATAGAGCGTGTCTCACCAGGTATGGCCATTCCTCAGGGATCGGACGTTTATCTAGTTCAAGCCAAGGTAGCGCTTGAAGAGGGAGAGGAGACAAAGACTGCTCCAAACCTATCCACAACTTCTGAGAACCCTTATGTAGCCAGTCCTTGAGTCTGGCTAGCACAGAGGCGCTATGATAGATGAGCATGTCTGGGAGGCCAAACCCGCCAAGGGTTTTCTGTTTAGTCAGGACTTGCCTCCCCAACCTAGGCTTGCTAGCTTGCCAGATGAACTTATTCAAACCCTTCTGCAACTCTTGGAAGTACGACCGTGGTACATAAATCGGGACAGTTTGAAAGAGGTAAAGAAACCTCGGTAGGATATCCATCTTGAAGGCAGACATGCGGCCAAACCAAGATAGCTTTTTGAGGGAGTATTTCTGCATGTCCTCCAACGTTCTCCTCTGCAGAGGCAAGTAATTGAGAGAATAAAGCGAATGTAGCTGCGCAGGGATCTGGACACCCAGATACACCAAACTCTGCTCTTTCCATTTGAAAGAAAAGTTAGTCCTAAGGGCGCTTACATCCGCATCAGACAGAGAAATGTTAAGTAGCTCCGTTTTAGAGAGATTCACCTTAAAATTACTCAGGTGGCCAAACCTATCAAACTCCCTGAGCAAAGATGGGATTGAGATATGAGGGGATGACACATATAGGAGCAAATCGTCCGCATACAACGCCAATTTCTGATGTCCGTTCCCAACAGTAACACCTGGAATATCGGGATTGAGGCGGATAGCTTGAGCAAGATGTTCCATTTGCAGTACATATAGGAGAGGGGAGAGTGGACAGCCCTGACGGGTTCCATTATGGATCTCAAAAGGAGGTGCTAGAACCCCGTTAACCCTAACTCTAGCTGTGGGGTTAGTGTATAAGGCTGACACATACTCCATGAATCTATCTCCCAATCCAAGATGTCGCAAGGAGGCTAGCATAAATCGCCAATGGACCCTGTCAAATGCCTTTTCGGCATCTACAGACATCAAACCAACAGGGATCCGATGCTCTTGGACATGGTGAATCAATGTGATAGTGCGTATGGTATTGTCCCTGGCTTCTCTGCCCGGGACAAAGCCCACCTGATCCAGGCTAATACATTGCGGTAGAATACGCCGCAACCTATTAGCCAGAATCTTGGAATAGACCTTAATGTCGCAATTTATTAAAGATATCGGCCTATAGTTACCACAGACCGTACTATCTTTATTGGGCTTGGGAATGACAACGACATGAGCCTCTAAGGATTGTTTAGGGAAGGGACAAGCAGGAGAGATGCAATTAAACGCCTTTGCCATTAGAGGGCTAAGAAGATCAAGGAATCTTTTATAGAAAGCACCAGTAAATCCATCCGGCCCCGGGCTCTTATGACCTTTAAGAGATTTAATCACCAGCTTTACCTCAGTCTCAGAGAAGGGTAGATCTAGATCAGCTTGCTGTTCAGGCGTGATCACGGGCAGGGCCGTCTCAGCTAGATAGGAAGATATACGACCATCCAGATCCGAGGGCCGCATGTCCGCGAACTGGCCTCTGATATTATACAAAGATGCATAGTATTCTCTGAAAGCTTCAGCAATATGAAGAGGATGATGCAATGTCTTACCATGCGAATCCCTAATCTCAGGGATATAGGATTGCAATGATTTAGGATGGAGAAGTTTGGCAAGGGCCGAGCCACATTTATCGGCATTCTCAAACAAGAAACCCTGATATCGTTCCCTAGCGTGCGCATGTCTCCTGCTGATCTCCTCCCTCAATTTATCCCTCACTGAGGACAATTCTGACAACAGATCTGGAGTGCGAGAACCCTTGTGAAGGGACTCAAGGCGAAGTAACTCGTCCGATAGGCTCCTAATGCGTGTCTCCTTTTCTTTTTTCAGTCTCGAACCGTGTTGGATGAAAACCCCCCTTAAAACACACTTAAGTGCTTCCCACTGCAGAGGAGGAGCTGTGGAGTCATTGGCATGAGTGACCATGAAGTCTGAAATGGATTTCTCTATGGCATGTCTACAAACCATATCCTTCAATAGATGTGCGTTGAGCCGCCAAGTCCACTCTTTAGCTACTAAATCAGGTAGAGCCAGGGTAAGAAAAACTGGGGCATGGTCTGACCACAATATCGATCCCATATCCACCTTAGGCTGATAGGACAAAGCGTGATGGGAGATAACAAACAGATCAATCCTACTATAGGAGTCATGAGCTGGAGAGTAGTATGTGTAATCGCGGCTCGTCGGGTTTAGCACCCTCCATACATCCACCAACCTGTTGGATCGCAAAACAGAGCGGACCCTAGTAAGGGTCGAGTGCGGAATTAGTGATCTACCTAGAGAGGTGTCCATCAACGGATCAAGAGGTAAGTTAAAGTCCCCTCCCAGCAGTACAATACCATCCAAGAAAGGTTCCATCTTTGACATAATAGCGGCAAATGCCTTACCTTGACCCGAATTCGGGAGATATATATTACCTACTGTGTACACTCTCCCATGTATGACCAGCTTGACAAAGACGTATCGTCCAATACTGCAAGATCTAGAATCCAAAACAGAACATGGTAAATTCTTGTTCAACGCTATCGAGACACCTTTTGCCTTAGCATCTGGGTTAGTACTATGGAACCAAGTGGTATACATCTTGGATCTGAAATTTGGTACATGGTGCGTCCTAAAATGTGTCTCCTGAAGAAGCAGAATCTGAGCCTTTTCTTTTTGTAACCCAGCTAGGATCATTGCCCGTTTGTCCGGAACATTAAAGCCCCTAACATTCAGGGAGACCAATTTGACCTCCGCTCTCTGGTTAGTCGGAGGCGCCATGACCAAATTACAGGGAGACCCTAACAGGATAAGGGACAGGAACGGGGGTGGGAAATTACACACCGGTAAAACCACACAACAGAGAATCCCACAAAGACACAACGATACACAACGGAGGGGAACGGAAAGGGAAATCAGACAAGACAAGACCACAGAAAGAACAAAGGACAAAAACTACAGACAGACACAAACCCAGACAGGGGAGACACCCTAAGGTGCCAAAAAACCTCGGGACTGAGGTGAAGAAACGAATAAACGTTAAATAGGGAACTGTCTTCCAACAGCAGGTATAGAGACCTGCCTGAGAATATAGTTGGCTAACTTTACACTCCAGCACGCCTCAGATAGATGGCGGACAGGGAATGGCGGACAGGGAAGGCAGCCCCCTAAGAAAGCACACAACCCCGGCACAAACACATGAAACATGAAGTAACCAGAGATAAGATTGCAGGGAAGGAGTGCTTGGTGAGATGGGATGCTTCTATCTAGAGGAAGAGAACCCCGACTCTAGAACATATGGAAGAGACAGGTATTTAAGGGCTGGGTTTAAGCCAGTAAAGGCTTCGTAGGGAAACAATGAAGAAGGGCACATCCCGCACCCCAAAACAGAGATAAGAGTCACAATCAGAAAGGCTGTCTCCTGTCATCCGCCTCTCTGCCCCGTCTTGGAGAGGCAGCCTTCCAAACCGAGAATCTCGACGGAATCGGGGGGGTAATGGACCAGTCAGGGAGTTCAATATCAGGGAGGCCCAGCGCTGCTAAAAAATCGGCTAATTCAGATGGATCTCGCAGTTCATAGTGCTTGCCCCCCTTCTGACCACCAGCTGGAACGGATAACCCCACATGTAGGGGATGTCCCTTTCCCGGAGGCATTCCAACAAGGGACGGAGAGCTCTTCTCTGCTGTAGTGTGGAGCGAGCCAGGTCCTGCAAAAGAGAGACATGAGCACCCCTGAACTCGATCGTAGCGGTGTTGCGCGCCTTCCGCATAATCTCCTCTTTGATGGAATAGTAATGGAGGCGGCATATCACATCCCTGGGTCTGGCAGGATCCGGATTTGGGGGGCCGAGTGTCCTGTGCGCTCTGTCAATCTCTAGGTCATCCGAAATCTGCCTATTCAGGATCAACTTGAACAGTTCTTGCAGAGTACGAATAAGATCAGCAGAGGGAATAGCTTCAGGGAGGCCCCGTAGCCTAATATTGTTGCGCCTACTGCGGTTTTCCACATCTTCGTGCAGGCGATAAAGCTGGCTGATGTGTAAATCTCTCTGCACACCTCTATCCTCCAGCGTATCTAGGCGGGAGGACAGTTCAGCCTGATGGGAAGACACATCGTCCACCCTCTCCTCCACCACTTGCAGATTTGTGGACAGGGTATGGAGTTCCTGTTTGTAAGAGGCTTCTAGGCGTGCAATAAACTGTTCCATCTCTTGCTTGGTCGGCAGTTGTCGGACATGGGCTCTCCAGTCTTTCACTTTTTTTTTTATGTTGCGGCCTTGTGCTAAAAAAAAATTATAATTAAGTTTCCACTCATCATTCTGACATCCGTACACCTAATGAGCAAGTAAAACCGAATTTTAGACATTTTTGCTAATTTATTAAAAAGGAAAAACTAAAATTTTGCATAAATATAAGTATTAGGACCTTTTATCACGACACTTGAAATTTAACTTTGGGGGCCTCCCATTTCTCTGGACATGATTTGGAGAGACACACCACTGTCTACACAAGGTTTAACAGCTGAAAATGCATATCAGATCAAAACCCAAGCCATGAGGAGGAAAGAACTGCCCGTAGAACTCATAGACATGATTGTTTGGAGGTAAAGATATGGAGAAGCGGATAAAAACATTTCTACTGCACTGAATGTCCCATGTGTACAAAAACCTCCATAATTATTACATTGAAGAAGTTTTGCAACATCCAGAATTCTTACTAGAGCTGGGTACCCTACCAAACTAAGTAATCAATGGAGAAGGGCCTTGGTAAGAGAGGTGACCAAGAACCCAATGGTCACTCTGTCTGAACTCCAAAGATCCTGTGTGCAGATGGAAGAAAATTCTTGAAGATCAGCCGTCCACCAATCTGGGCTATATGGTAGAGTAATCAGAAAGAAGCCTCTCTTTAGTAAAACATGAAAGCCCACATTGAGTTTGCAAAAAAAAAAAAAAGTACCTAAAGGACTCTCAGACTGTGAGAAATAAGATTCCTTGGTCTAATGAAATGTAGATTTAACTTTTTTTGGCCTTGGGGGAAAATTTTATTGGATGGGTCAGAATGCTATACAACGGCCCAGTGGCCAGAATTAACATCAACGGGGTGATCTCCCCTGCCATCTGCCTGCAGCATGGTACCCAGCAGGGCTGCCCACTCTCTCCATTGCTTTTTGCAATCTTCATGGAGCCCCTGGCCTGTAGGATCAGAGCTGATGAGGGAATTGTGGGATTCGGAGGAAGGGGGGTGGGGGACAAGATCAGTCTATATGCAGACGACATATTGCTTTACTTAAATGATCGGTGGAGAAATGTTCCACGTGTTATGCAAATTATAGACGAGTTCAGCCGGGTGGCCGGGTATGAGATAAACCGGTCCAAATCGGTCCTCTTTTCTCTGAATTGCTCACCCCCACAAAACGAGCTAAGGGTAAAAGTAATATCTCCACTGGACCATTTGGAATATTTAGGGATAAAGATTGGTAACTCCCCCTCTCCCAGATTAACAGAATCGCATTGATTAAAATGATTATGCTGCCCTGGATACTGTATGTGATCGGCCCCTGCCCCATATGGATCGAGGATGGTCTTTTCAACTGGATTCATAGACTGATCAACCATCTGATATGGGGCAGGAAAAGGGTTCGCATCAAGTTACGATACCTGTGTTTGGCTGAAATTGAGGGCGGCCTTGGCCTTCCATATATTCAAGGGTATTACCTGTGCTCTCAATTACAATGGTGTATCAATGAAGGGGATGGGTTACTGATATCTTATCTGACTAAGCAACAGAAGTGTCCTATACTGAACATATTTAGTACATTGGAGACCGGACTTGTAGGTCGTAGTGAGTATACCTGCCCTATAAGTTCAATGATATAGAAAGTATGGAATAAGACCAAATCTATCCTGCAGGTCATGTACGCCCAGGAGTTCACCCCGTTATGGGATAACCCTTTTCTAAACGAATTTCTAGCTCTAAATGACAATAACTATTGGACCCGGAGAGGGATCACGATGCTTTCACATATTTGCACGGTTGGTAAATTAAAACCTATAGGGGAAATATTTCATGAGACACCAATTACGGCACTAAATTACTATAGATATGCTCAACTTAAGCACGCACTCTCATACATGCAAAATAAAATTTCTCAAATACCAGTTATGAAGGCACTGTTAGGGTTTCATAAATCTACACTAAACTTAGAAAGGAATTAAGCACTGTTCTTAAATTTAAAAGTGTTGGTAAATGGGAAGCGGATTTAGGGGTAGATAACCCACTGCAGTGGCGGGAGGCATATCAAAATATAAAGAAGGCCTCCCTCTCGCGCCAGCATCGGCTGACACAATTTAAAATAGTACATCGGTTATATCTCACTTCGGGCCCTTTGTCCAAAATATACGGAAATAAAGAAAAATAATTTTGCTGTCTGAAATGCCTTTGCCCTGACGCTGGATATGTTCATATGTTATGGAGTTGTCCGGCTATAAAATTTTTGGGGGAAAGTATATTCCAGGGCATGGAGTTAAGCACTGAGAATAGCCCCCCCTTTAACTATCGAATTTGCCATACTTGGGATAATCCCCTCGGAGCTTAAATCTAAAGTATTAAAAAGTGAACAGAGACACTGGTTGAAGTGATTTCTGGTGGCCAAGGTATTCATTCTGAGGAATTGGGTGAAGGATAGGGCCCCTACTTTACTAGAGTGGGGAAGATTAATGAATAGAGTAAAGTAATTTGAGCATATTAAATGTAAAGGGGAGAAACACTGAACATAATTGGAAGATGAATGGCTGGAGTGGAATTGGTAAACAATAAAAACTGGGGAAGCCCAGGCGGAAACATTCTCGTACATATGGTGACAATGGCATGTTCTACAGCGTACTATGAGACAGTAGGAAAGAATCTGGAAAATGGTGGGAGTCGCCCGCCGCCCCTGCGACAGCCGTGGCCTGGCTTGGGAGCGTGGGAATGGGGGGGGGAGGTTGGATAGTGTTTGTCTGCTATGGAAGGAGGGAGATGTGTATCCATTCTGGGGGTTTCTTATACGCTGATCGGACCGGCAGGCCAATGAGCCATGCCAGAAGCCCACCAATATGTATACCATTTAGATTACACACTTGAAGATGTAATATGTATACGCATTGTGGTCTTCCCTTTTTTTTATATATATATATATATATATATATATATATATATACACAGACGTGGACAAAATTGTTGGTACCCTTTGGTCAATGAAAGAAAAAGTCACAATGGTCACAGAAATAACTTTAATCTGACAAAAGTAATAATAAATTAAAATTCTATAAATGTTAACCAATGAAAGTCAGACATTGTTTTTCAACCATGCTTCAACAGAATTATGTAAAAAAATAAACTCATGAAACAGGCATGGACAAAAATGATGGTACCCCTAACTTAATATTTTGTTGCGCAACCTTTTGAGGCAATCACTGCAATCAAACGCTTCCTGTAACTGTCAATGAGACATCTGCACCTCTCAGCAGGTATTTTGGCCCACTCCTCATGAGCAAACTGCTCCAGTTGTGTCCGGTTTGAAGGGTGCCTTTTCCAGACTGCATGTTTCAGCTCCTTCCAAAGATGCTCAATAGGATTGAGGTCAGGGCTCATAGAAGGCCACTTTAGAATAGTCCAATTTTTTCCTCTTAGCCATTCTTGGGTGTTTTTAGCGGTGTGTTTTGGGTCATTGTCCTGTTGCAAGACCCATGACCTGCGACTGAGACCAAGCTTTCTGACACTGGCTAGTACATTTCTCTCTAGAATTCCTTGATAGTCTTGAGATTTCATTGTACCCTGCACAGATTCAAGACACCCTGTGCCAGACGCAGCAAAGCAGCCCCAGAACATAACAGAGCCTCCTCCATGTTTCACAGTAGGGACAGTGTTCTTTTCTTGATATGCTTCATTTTTTCGTCTGTGAACATACAGCTGATGTGCCTTGGCAAAAACTTCGATTTTTGTCTCATCTGTCCACAGGACATTCTCCCAGAAGCTTTGTGGCTTGTCAACATGTAGTTTGGCATATTCCAGTCTTGCTTTTTTATGATTCGTTTTCAACAATGGTGTCCTCCTTGGTCGTCTCCCATGTAGTCCACTTTGGCTCAAACAACGACGGATGGTGCGATCTGACACTGATGTTCCTTGAGCATGAAGTTCACCTTGAATCTCTTTAGAAGTCTTTCTAGGCTCTTTTGTTACCATTCGGATTATCCGTCTCTTAGATTTGTCATCAATTTTCCTCCTGCGGCCACGTCCAGGGAGGTTGGCTACAGTCCCATGGATCTTAAACTTATGAATAATATGTGCAACTGTACTCACAGGAACATCTAGTTGCTTGGAGATGGTCTTATAGCCTTTACCTTTAACATGCTTGTCTATAATTTTCTTTCTGATCTCTTGAGACAGCTCTTTCCTTTGCTTCCTCTGGTCCATGTCGAGTGTGGTACACACCATATCACCAAACAACACAGTGATTACCTGGAGCCATATATATAGGCCCAATGGCTGATTACAAGGTTGTAGACACCTGTGATGCTAATTAGTGGACACACCTTGAATTAACATGTCCCTTTGGTCACATTATGTTCTGTGTTTTCTAGGGGTACCATCATTTTTGTCCATGCCTGTTTCATGAGTTTATTTTTTTACATAATTCTGTTGAAGCATGGTTGAAAAACAATGTCTGACTTTCATTGGTTAACATTTATAGAATTTTAATTTATTATTACTTTTGTCAGATTAAAGTTATTTCTGTGACCATTGTGACTTTTTCTTTCATTGACCAAAGGGTACCAACAATTTTGTCCACGTCTGTATATATATTTGTATATTGCTTTGTTTCAGAGAAAATCAATAAAGAAAAAAAAAGAAAAAAACTTTTGGGCCTTAATTCTAACAGTCATGCCTGGAGGAAACCAGGCACTGCTCATCACCTGCCCAATCTCATTGCTACAGTGAAGCATGGTAGTGGCAGCACTATGCTGTAGGGGTGTTTTTCAGTAGCTGGGACAGGGCAACTGCTTAGGGTCGAGGGAAAGTAGAGTAAAGTACAGAGATATTCTTAATGAAAACCTGCTCCAGAGTGCTGTGGGCTGGGCCAAAGGTTAACCTTTCAACAAGACAATGGCTCTAAGCACACAGCCAGGACAACACAGGAGTGGCCTAGAGACAAGTTTGTGAATGTCGTTGAGTGGCCCAGTTAGAGCCCTAACTTAAACTCAATTGCACATATCTGAAGAGACCTGAAAATAGCTTTTGACCAACCGTCTCCATCCAACCTGACTTGATAGGATCTGCAAAGAATGGCAGAAAATCCTCAAATTCAGGTGTGCAAACCTTGTGGCATCATACCCAAGAAAACTGGAGGCTGTAGTCATTGTGTCACAACCGGTAGGAATAAGTGCAGCCCTGAGCTCCACCCACACCACTATCCCTACCTACTTGCATGGTCCGTCTTAACCGAAGGTGCACAACTGGACAACGGCAGTCCCTGGCTTAAGTACGTGCAGGGGCCTACAGGAAGGGAACAAAGAGGAAGAAAACAAGAGAGACTAAAGGCAGAAAGGTAAGCTACCAGGCTGGGTAGAAACCAAACAAGGAAATAACAAACCATAAGCAAAACCAGAACACAATTGAAGCCAAGGTCAAGCGCCAGGAGGTCACGTCAGTACAAAGGAATAACACAGGATCAAGGTCAAATAAAATCGAGGTCAAGTTCACAAAATAACACATGCAGGAAAACGCTAGTGAGTAGTAAGACCAATCACAGGCAACTTGTGGCCAGAAAGTTGCCTGTTAAATAGGCCAGATTAAATGGTCACGTGACCTGGCCAGTGTCACGTGACCCTGTGTCAGCCCCAGCCAAAGCTCTGAGTCCCTGCCCCTGCTCGTTACCTAGAGGATGGAGGACGCCGGCCACGCTGAGGAAGCGTGCGCCGCCGGGTCCTCCCCACCCCGACCACATCCGACGCCGGCTCCTTCTCCCTCTATCAACAGGACACCGGCAGCGCTGCAAGGAGTGAGTGCACCGCTGGCTCCCTCTTACAGTACACCCCCTTCCACGAGGGGCCACTGGACCTTTACTGACCGGAGCCTGTTTTTCAGGGTGTGCCAGATGAAATTTTCTAATCAAGCTAGTAGCATGCATTTTATTAGCTGGCACCCAAGACCTCTCTTCCGGACCAAAACCTCTCCAGTGAACCAAATACCTTAAAGAATTACGAATTTCTTACATTAAGGATTCTAGAAACCTTGTATTCTAGTTGACCGGCAACCTCCACTGGCTGCAGAGATTCCTGTGCAGGAGATACAGACGGCAAATATTTACACCTTTGTGAAACACATTATGAATACGAAAGGAGTCAGGTAACAGTAACTTAAAGGACACAGGGTTAATGATCTAGATAATCTCATACGGACAAATAAATCGAGGTGCAAATTTACCCGAAGGTACTTTAAGATGCAAATTCTTGGTGGACAACTACATCCCGTCTCCCAACCCACAATTTACACCTCGAAAACGTCTTTTGTCCACATTAAATAAACTTCTGAACCTTCTGGGCTTTCTTCGCGTTCGACTGAACCTGAGCCCAGACCGTGCACAGTTCTTTAACTACAAAATAAGCCTCCGGAACCTGGGAAGAAGACGGCGAGAATGAACAAAATTGCGGATGAAACCCCACATTACAAAAGAAAGGAGACATACCGGTAGATGAGTTAATCTGATTGTTAATGGCAAATTCCGCCACGGACAAGTATTTCACGCAACTATGTTGGTTGTCAGAGACATAACACCTTAAATATTGTTCCAGGGACTGATTTAGACGTTCAGTTTGACCGTTGGTTTTGGGATGGAAGGCCAAAGAGAAAGACAGAGAAACATAAAATGTATGACAAAAGACCCTCCAAAATTTTGAAACAAACTTAAAGCCTCTATCAAAAACAATATTCTCTGGAATACCGTGTAAACGAACTATGTGGTCAACAAAAATAGAGGCTAAAGTTTTAGCATTGGGCAACTTTGGCAGGGGAATAAAATGACACATTTTGCTAAACCTATCAACCACCACCCACACAACTGTCTTACCCTCAGACATCGGAAGATGGGTAATAAAGTCCATGGATACATGAGACCAAGGCCTGCTAGGGATAGATAGAGGTCGTAACTCACCCACCGGACGAGATCTAGGAGTCTTGGAGCTGGCACAAACCTCACAAGAAGATAAATGTGAATGGACATCTCTGGACAAAGTGGGCCACCAATAAAACCTGGAAACTAGTTCCTTGGCGGCGTTAATGCCCGGATGACCACTAAATACAGCATTATGACACTCGCCTAATAGCCGGAGGCACAAATGACCAGGGATAAACAACTTATCTGCTCCCAGCACGGGAGCCAAATGTTGTCCCGCCGTAATCTCGGTTGTCAAATCAGAGGAGACTGAAGCCACAATGATATCTGCTGGCAATATAGGTTCTAGTAGAGCATCAGGAGATTGAAAGGCACAAAAAATTTGGGATAGGGCATTAGCTTTGACATTTTTACTTCCTGGCCAGAAAGTAATGCAGAAGTTAAAACGAGTAAAGAACAATGCCCACCTAGCCTGTCTGGGAATCAAACAATTAGCAGATTCCAAAAACATTAAGTTCTTATGATCCCTTGTTACCAGGGAGATGAAGACGCCGGCCGTGTTCGACGCCGGCTCCTCCTCTCTATCAACGGGATGCCGGCGGTGCTGCAAGGAGGGAGCGCACCGCCGGCTCCCTGTTACACATTGTCAAAGGTGCTTCAACTAAGGACTGTAGAGTAAAGTATCTGAATGCTTTTGTTGATGCAATATTTTTGTCTTTCCTTTTCAATAAATTAGCAAAGATTTCTAACATTCTGTTTCAGTTTGTCATTATGGGGCATTGATGGCACAATGATCTGGAAAATGCTTTGTTTATTTTATTTTAGCACAAGGCCATAACATAACAAAAAAATTTAAAAAAGGGGAAGGGACTGAAGACTGTATATTACAAAGTTTCTTATGGTCGCTTGTATTATTGATTTATGCAAAGTTTTGGGAAAAGTTAGTGACCATTTAATTTTAAGTTCTTGTTTTGTTGTGATGTCAGTTTATAGAGAAAAAAAAGGATTTTGCATTTATTCAAATTTCCTGACTCAAAAATCTAAGATATATAATATGGATTATAGTTATTTTAAGAAAGAAAATATAGGCTAGTAAAACGTTTGCTTGTTGCAGCTGAGAACTGTATTTGCCCATAGTTGTAAGCCATTAGACATGCTGTCATGTTCTAATTAACTTTAAAGGTACAGTTCATGTAGCTTGCAAAAAGCAAAATCAAGTTTCTCACCTGAGGAATTATTATAATATGCTTAAAACGTGACAAACTAAATCTTGTGCAAGGCACATTAAATTACATGTAATGAGAATAAGCATAACACAAATAACATTTATTCTTATTTAATGCAGTTTTTTTGTCATTTAATTGGATGAACTTCAAAAGAATTTACTACAGAACCAAAAGATTAGGGTATTTTTTTGTGTCACAAAGTCTTCTTGGTTTACATTGTTGGTATCTTTTGATCAGTCATTTCTTTCAGTGTATTTAAAGGAGTATTCTGGGATTTTATTATTGATGACCTATCCTCAGAATAGGTGGTCATTATCAGATCGGCGGGAGTCTGACACCCAGCACCCCTGCCAATCAGCTGTTTGAATAGAAGGCTACGCTCATGCGAGAGCTGCCTTCCCTTCATTGCTTACCTGCTCGCTGTCGACATCAGGTGTAATTACAAGAAGCCGTCCCAAGTGTATAGGAACAAGCCATTCCATAGAAGTGAATGGGAAGGCATCTTGTAATTACACCGGCTCACCGTTGCGATGTCAATGGCGATCAGGTAAACAATTAAGGGAACGCAGTGCTCACACGAGTGCAGCCTTCTCTTCAAACAGCTGATTGACAGGGGTGCTGGATGTCGGACCCCCATTGATCTGATATTAATGACCTGTCCTGAGGATAGCTCATAAATATTAAAATCCCAGAAAACCCCTATAAGGTAAAAAAAAAAATGCTACCTCCAGGCTTTGGCTGTAAGTCTTTGGGAATTACCAAATGTTTTCTGTGGCGTTTTTCTTCACTTGAGTTGTGTTTTTTAGGTCAATTGTTTTTTTATATCTCACCTATGCTGTTATACTGCTTCAGTTTTTGGCAGTTTTGTCCATAGACCAAAAACGCAAGTGTCAATGTTTTTATAGCATTTTTAAACAGTTTTTTCTTAAAAAGAGGACCTTTCACCATTCCTAACATACCTGTTTTAATAGCTCCATGCATTCCCTATGTAATAACAATTCTGGAGCATCTATTCTTATGACTCTATGTTGTGCCATTCCTTTATTATTTCTACTATAAGTTATGAATGAATTACTAGCAGTCTTCAGAAAGGGTACAGAGGGGTGGTAACCAGTTGGGGGGGGGGGGGGGGTGTACCTGCACAGAATCACTCTTTCCAATCAGTGCTGCCATTTTCAGACTGTGCAGGTACAACCCAACTGGTTGCCTCCCCTCTGTACCCTTACTGAAGGCTAATACAAATTAATTCATAACTTCTAGTAGAAATAATAAAGGAATGGCACAACATAGAGTCATAAGAATAGATGCTCCAGAATTGTTATTACATAGGGAATGCATGGAGCTATTAAAACAGGTATGTTAGGAATGGTGAAAGGTCCTCTTTTTAAGAAAAAACTGTTTAAAAATGCTATAAAAACATTGACACTTGCGTTTTTGGTCTATGGACAAAACTGCCAAAAACTGAAGCAGTATAACAGCATAGGTGAGATATAAAAAAAACTATTGACCTAAAAAACACAACTCAAGTGAAAAAAAAATGGCACAACATAGAGCCATAAGAATAGATGCTCCAGAACTGATATTACATGGGGAATACATGAAGCTATTAAAACAGGCATGTCAAGAGGGGTAAAATGTCCTCTATAAATCATGGCTTTTTCATACTGTCCTACAGACAAAGTGACATCAGAGGAAAGTACCATATTTTTTTTCCATAAAATGCACTTTTTTCCCCTAGAAAAGTGGGAGGGGTATAGCAGTGTGCCTTATGAAGCAAATACTAATGAGTGTTTCCATTATGAAAGCACTCATTGGTACACAGTAGGACCAGGGATCGCTGAATATACAGCTCCTGGCTTTACTCACTGCTCCCTGGTCTTCTGCTGGTGCTACGCTGTTCTGTTTCCTGACTGCATACAGCGTCAGGACATAGTGCACATAAGTGTGTACTATGACCTTACTCACTGCAGGAAGAGCGTGCTGGAGTGGTGGTGCCGTCCGGAGCAGGAGAGGTAAGTTATTTTATCTGATCTGATCTGCAGTCTGATGAAGATTGGGGGTCTGATCTGAGGTCTAGTGCGGATTGGGAGTCTGATTTGAGGGTCTCATCTGAGGTCTGATAAGGATCGGTATTCTGATGATGATTTGGGATCTGATCTGAGGTCTAATGAAGAGTGGGGGTTTGATCTCGGGTCTCATGAAGATTGGGGGTTCTGATTTGGGGGTCTGATGACAAGTGGGGGTCTGATCTGAGGTCTGATAAAGATTGGGAGTCTGATCCGGGGTGTGATGAAGATCGGGGACCTGTTTTGGGGTCTGATGAAGATTGGGGGTCCAATTTGAGGTCTGATAAAAAAAAAATATGTTTTCTTATTTTCCTCCTCTAAAACTTAGGACGGTGTGTCTTATGTTCAGGTCCATCCCTGGTTATAGAGTGAAAAATACATTAACAAATTAAAATAATAAAATATGTTCCTATAGAAAAACACATGCAAAAGCACCCTATAAATAAACACAATAGACTGGGGCATATATACAGACGTGGACAAAATTGTTGGTACCCTTTGGTCAATGAAAGAAAAAGTCACAATGGTCACAGAAATAACTTTAATCTGACAAAAGTAATAATAAATTAAAATTCTATAAATGTTAACCAATGAAAGTCAGACATTGTTTTTCAACCATGCTTCAACAGAATTATGTAAAAAAATAAACTCATGAAACAGGCATGGACAAAAATGATGGTACCCCTAGAAAACACAGAACATAATGTGACCAAAGGGACATGTTAATTCAAGGTGTGTCCACTAATTAGCATCACAGGTGTCTACAACCTTGTAATCAGCCATTGGGCCTATATATATGGCTCCAGGTAATCACTGTGTTGTTTGGTGATATGGTGTGTACCACACTCGACATGGACCAGAGGAAGCAAAGGAAAGAGCTGTCTCAAGAGATCAGAAAGAAAATTATAGACAAGCATGTTAAAGGTAAAGGCTATAAGACCATCTCCAAGCAACTAGATGTTCCTGTGAGTACAGTTGCACATATTATTCATAAGTTTAAGATCCATGGGACTGTAGCCAACCTCCCTGGACGTGGCCGCAGGAGGAAAATTGATGACAAATCTAAGAGACGGATAATCCGAATGGTAACAAAAGAGCCTAGAAAGACTTCTAAAGAGATTCAAGGTGAACTTCATGCTCAAGGAACATCAGTGTCAGATCGCACCATCCGTCGTTGTTTGAGCCAAAGTGGACTACATGGGAGACGACCAAGGAGGACACCATTGTTGAAAACGAATCATAAAAAAGCAAGACTGGAATATGCCAAACTACATGTTGACAAGCCACAAAGCTTCTGGGAGAATGTCCTGTGGACAGATGAGACAAAAATCGAAGTTTTTGCCAAGGCACATCAGCTGTATGTTCACAGACGAAAAAATGAAGCATATCAAGAAAAGAACACTGTCCCTACTGTGAAACATGGAGGAGGCTCTGTTATGTTCTGGGGCTGCTTTGCTGCGTCTGGCACAGGGTGTCTTGAATCTGTGCAGGGTACAATGAAATCTCAAGACTATCAAGGAATTCTAGAGAGAAATGTACTAGCCAGTGTCAGAAAGCTTGGTCTCAGTCGCAGGTCATGGGTCTTGCAACAGGACAATGACCCAAAACACACCGCTAAAAACACCCAAGAATGGCTAAGAGGAAAAAATTGGACTATTCTAAAGTGGCCTTCTATGAGCCCTGACCTCAATCCTATTGAGCATCTTTGGAAGGAGCTGAAACATGCAGTCTGGAAAAGGCACCCTTCAAACCGGACACAACTGGAGCAGTTTGCTCATGAGGAGTGGGCCAAAATACCTGCTGAGAGGTGCAGATGTCTCATTGACAGTTACAGGAAGCGTTTGATTGCAGTGATTGCCTCAAAAGGTTGCGCAACAAAATATTAAGTTAGGGGTACCATCATTTTTGTCCATGCCTGTTTCATGAGTTTATTTTTTTACACAATTCTGTTGAAGCATGGTTGAAAAACAATGTCTGACTTTCATTGGTTAACATTTATAGAATTTTAATTTATTATTACTTTTGTCAGATTAAAGTTATTTCTGTGACCATTGTGACTTTTTCTTTCATTGACCAAAGGGTACCAACAATTTTGTCCACGTCTGTATTTAGAAAGATTTATTTGTGCAAGAGTAATGTGCCTGTACCATTTTAATTTTTCCCCAAATTTATGATTTGGGTTGTTAAATGTGTCTAATACTGGGGTATTGTTTTATAAAGTGATGAAGGTAAGATGTGACACAATGTGCCACAAAAATCCTTATTTGCAACACAATGGGGGAGATTTATCAAAATGATGCAAAGTAAAACTGTCTTGGTGGCTCATAGCAACCAATCAGATTAATACTTTCATTTTCCAAAGGATCAATCTGATTTGTTGCTAAGGGCAACTGAGCCAGTTTTTGTTTGCATCAGTTTTGATAAATCTCCCCCATTGTTTTATAGGTCTTTATACTATCAGAATATTACACCTTTTTATCACACACTTTTTACACTACCTTGAAGCTGGTATAGTTTTTGTCCAAAACATGCACCAAAAGCTGTTGAAGACTATGGAGCATATACTTCATATCCTTGTACAAATGTTAAGGCAAATGAAAACACAATATATGCACAGTGGGATAGATCTATTTAAAAAAAAAAAAAAAAAAAAAAAAACGCAAGTAAAAATGACAAAAAAAGGCTGACATTTTTGGATGTTAAAAAACAACACATTTTTGTATTACAATCTAAAAAAAAAAAGTGAATCAACTGTACCGCAGGTGCACGTGACCTTATATACAGTACTTGGGAGGTCTATTCAATTATTAGACAAATATACTGTATTTTTAAATACTATAGTTAGAAATGTTTTAGCCAAGCTTTAGCTGTTGAATAGATGGCCTCACATTTGACTAAAAAATACATTAGAATTTAGGGGAATTCATAGTTGACTCAATGACTGCAAGGTAACCAGGTCCTGTTGCTGCAAAACAAGCCCAAATTATCACCCCTCCACCACCAAGATTGACAGTTGGTATGAGATGTCTGCTGATATGCTGTGTTTGGTTTTCACCAAACATGGCGCTGTGCATTATGACCAAATATTTCTACTTTTGGTTATTAAACTGGTGTAAAGCTGAACTGGCTTAGTTGCCCCACTTTTCATTTTTACATCTACTTTGGAAAATAAAAGGTGGAATCTGATTGGTTGTTATGGGCAACTAAGCCAGTTCTACTTTACACAGGTTTAATAAATCTACCCCATTATTCAAGAAATCAGATTCAACTTTGCAAAAGTAAGCCATGGTGCCATGTTCTTTTTAGAAGAGGAGGCTTTCTTCTGGCAACCCTTTCATGCAAAACATACTTGTTCAGTCTTTTTCTAATTGTACAGTCATGAACTTGAACACACTTAGGCCTGTGTAGTTGCTATGTACATTCACATTACATGATTATTATCCACCATGAATCACTAGCGTTCAAGTCATAATGATTGTCTACTCATCTAGATGAGCCTTAAGATGTAGCGCTTGGGATTTTTGAAATTTCCTTGAGCATTGCAGGGTCTGACCTTGGGATGAGGTTGCTGGACATCCATTCCAGGGAAGATTTTCAGTTATTTTGAATGTTTTCCACTTGTGAATAATTTTTCTCACTGTAGAATGATGGACTTCAAATTGTTTAGAAATGGCCTTATAACACCTCCCAGTAAGATGGACAGCAACAATTGCTTCTCTAAGATCATTGCTGATGCCTTTCCTCTTAGGCATTCCTCCTGAATGCTCCAAACCAGAAAATTGCCCAAACTTTTGCTTTTTATAAAGCTGGTCACATTTGTTGATGATCAATTAATATTAATTAGCAGCACCTGGCTGTTACTTACCCTATTAATTCCTTTGGAAGCAGTAAGAATGTACTTAATTTTTCACTCATCTTCTGCATTTTGGTCTACTTTTTGTTAAATAAATGTTGTGGACAATGGATGTGGATCCACTATGCCAACCAACTTGATTGACTTTGGGCTAGTCCTGAGGGCATTATTCTGGCGGCCCCCTGGTTTTCACCCTTTAACCACTATACAGAGATGTGGCCTTCACTGCAGGGAATCCGCCAGGCCGCTACCTCTTGAAATAGTCACAGTGTTGGTTGCTGACCCGAAGGAACAGGCAATCACATAGTCAGTAACACCCCAAGGTCAGGGTGGGCAGAGTTTGTATGAATCCTTAAAACAGTCAGGGCTGGACAGGATCAGTACAGTGAGCAGGCATAAATCAGGCAGCAGAGAGTCAGGATACAGAAAACAGGCAGCAATTAGTACACTTGTAGAGTTCAATTGCTCACACATGGAAGTGAGGTCAGCAGCACAGCCATATAAGAGAGTTGATAAGCTCATTAGTAAAGGAGCTGAGCACAGGACCAGAAAGGTAAATAATTCCTGCAGTGCTTCAAGGAAAGGTCTCTCTAATACATTCACAGAAAGAGGCCTTGCAGCCCGCCGTCATACGTTGGTCGAAATCTTCAATCAAGATGTCGGTGGCTGGCCCGTCACGAGCAAATGGAGGAGGTTAAATCGATTCACTGCCACGAAGCATGAAGAAAATCGGCTTTGCGGCGAATCAAATTTATCCTGAAATTCAGATCAAATTCCACTTCATTGGATTTGATTCACTCATCTCTAGAGGAGATTTCTCCTCCACTGATAAGCAGGCACTTGCCAGGAAGGAACACTTCCCTCCCGACAATCGCCTGCTGTATTGTCCTGTGTAAAGAGACAATTAGCCAGCACATCTTGTAAAATGAAGGGAATGTGCAGGCTGAAGATACAAAAGTAAAAGCAAAGACTAATGATGCGGTGGATGGGCACAAATGATTTTCATCAATATATATTTGCTAAGTACCTCATGCTTTTGCATTGTGCTTGCTTTTACTTTTACACATCAACAGCCCTTTTACACAGACTGTTAGAGTAGGCAATACTTGGGAATGAACATGCATAGGAAGTTCATTCCCGACTAATGTCTGCTTATCAGCTGCCTATAAATGCAGGAATGTTTGGGGATGTAAGGGTGTGTGTGAAAGATGATTACTACAATCATTCACCCCTAGGAGCAAATGGGCCATAGACCTTACAGGGAAATTTCCTGGTGGGCCAATGCCCATTGGGGCCATCTGAGCCATCCTACTGAACAAGTAAATAACAATCTGATCCTTTCTGTGTTAATTAGGTATCTTGCGGGTGGCTGCAGGTGCTCTCCTAAATGTAATTGTACAATTGAATACTGCTGCAGGTCACAGGAGCCCATGACTCTCTGCCCTGCCATTTACCCTCATAGGCCACAGGCCACTGTGTAAGGCAGTGTACAAATGGTGCAGGGACATAGACGTGCACTTCAGATAGGGGCTTGGAATGGAAAATCTGCACCGTAGGTCATGTACATTGTATTCTAGGAGAATTTGAAATTCTCAATGCACACGATGCAGATTTTTTCCGCGCAGATTTTGACCTGCGGTGTGGATTTTAAAATCCACAGCATGTCAATTTATTTTATTTTTCCTGACCGGATTTTCTTCATTAACTTAGATAAAATAATACAAAACCCCAGACTTATATATATTAAAGGTAAATAAGATAACCTATGTCTGATGCCTGCACTGAAGATACAGTCAGTGTAGTACAATATTTTACAATATCAGCAGAGAAAAGTAACCAGCCAAATCTGAATGCAAATCCGCACCAATTGATGCTGATTGACCCCACGTATTTGCCTGCCAGCACCTGCGGATTCTCGCACATGAATCCCACACGTGTGCATGTACCCTGAATGATACATTAGCAGTAATATATCTATATAAAAAAAAAAAGTCTGTTACACTTTTGGTTTTGAATTTAGCTAATCACACCTCATGGGCACACAGTGACTCCACTAAGACAATATTCAGGTACATTTTATAAGTAGTTTCCCCCCCCCCCCCCCCCCCACAAAAATACACAATGAACTTCAAGAAAATCAGCTTAGGAGCCATGGCAGTGTGACCAGTGTGCACATGTGATTAGCTCAATAAGGCTTTTCTGGTTAACCCAGCACCAGAGGGTCTTTAAACATGGCGCCCACTTGAGCGTGCGGCAGGCGCCATAGCCAGCGGGTCTCTGCTGTTTCAAACTGCAGAGGTCCACAGCTAATGTCTGCGACTGGTAATAATGACATTCTGAGGCGTTAAACCCTTTTGATTGGCAATTGGGGAAGCCAGTCCTTCATTCTAACACACTAAATCTCTTTGAAAAGATACAGCATATTAGAGCTGCACTTTTACAATACTATAAAAGTGATATAGGCCAAAATAGTATAACCGCAAATTCAGCCTAATCTGTAGCTCTATTAAACTATAGTATAAAAATAAAAAACATCTGACTAGTCAATATTGTATCCTTCTAGAGGGGCTAAAAAAGTTAAAGGATAACTGTCACGCTTAGACCCTAATTTCAATTTTCATATATGTAGTTACTAATAACATGATATTCCAGAATCAGTTACTATTAGACTGACTTACCCCATATTTAATAAGATTCAGCCCTTAGCAACCAGTCTACATAAAACTGCAATTTCACTATTCACCAGTTAAGATGGCCGCCACTGCCGTCACCCTGAGGCTAATCCCGCCTGCCCTCACTAGCCAGTAACAATAGCCCCCAAAAGTGTTGGTAACCAGAGCCCTCACTCCTAAAGGGTTAATCTCCTGCAGCACAAAGGGGTCCTCTTACCACATGTTGCTTTCATTTATACACTGAGCACATAGCAAATCTTCCTTCCTTGGTCTGCGCTGCTTCAACTCTGCATTCTCCAGCTCTGCTGAGTGAGGGAGCGTCTGCCAAGCGCAGGGACAGGGAGAAGTGCACACAGCCCAGGCACTGTTATCAGCTGCTGGGGAGGACCTGGCTTTAATCATTTACTTACAGTCCCTGGCTGTCTGTAATCTGACCTTGCATGCAGCTTGCTTCTGCGTCCTCCGTCCTTCAACAGATAGACGTAACATGCCTAGCAACCCTATTTTAAGCACAGGTAAAAGTAGGCAGTACAGGGGACAAAACTGTGGAATTAAGGGGTAATTGAATACACAGTAAAAAGTTGAAAAGCTTGCTTCTGCGTCCTCCGTCCTTCAACAGATAGACGTAACATGCCTAGCAACCCTATTTTAAGCACAGGTAAAAGTAGGCAGTACAGGGGACAAAACTGTGGAATTAAGGGGTAATTGAATACACAGTAAAAAGTTGAAATAGAGCCACCAAGGAGATATTAATCACCACAATCCAATACTCCCCAAAAAATATATAAAAAATATGACAGTTGTACTTTAAAAGTAAAAAAAGTAAAAAAATATAAAAAAAATATAAAAATTTAAGTCACCCCTCTTTCCCTAGAATAAAAATAAAAATATATAAACAATAAAAATATAAACCACATGGGCATCACTGTGTCAGAAAACTCCCATACTATTAAAATAATAACATATTTATTCCAAAAAATGCTATAACAGAAAAAAAACAAAATGGCTGATTTGCCTTTTTTTCATCGCTTCACTTACCAAAAAAAGTAATAAAATGTGATAAAAAAAATGTAAAACACACTCCAAAATGGTATCAATAAAAACTAAAGATCATCCTGCAAAAAAATAGCCCCCAAATAGCTCAGTAGACATAACTATAAAAAAGTTATGGGGGTTAGTATATGGCGATGTAAAAAGTTTTTATTTTTATTTCAGTATTTAAAGGGCTTCTGTCACCCCCAACTTTCAGATTTTGACTTATTATATTTGTTAATGTAAGCAGATTCCATATATGCCCCTCTTACCTCGGGCAGTGCAGTAATTACAGTAAAAAACATACTTTTATTATATGTAAATTTCTTCATTACCAGCAAGTTGGGTAGACTTGCTGGTAGCCGCCGCATCCGCTGTTTGAAAATACGCCCCCTCCTCCACTTGATTGACAGGGCCAGCGACCGCTCTCCTCCTTGGGCTGGCCCTGCCTGCAGCCTCAAATCCCGCGCCTGTGCCGTACCGGTAGTCATTCGGCGCAGGTGCTCTGAGAGAAGGACGGGCGCTCCTTCCTCAGTGCGCCTGCGCCGATGGCGTCAGCCCTACACCCGGAAGAGAAGACCTCTCTGCAAATTAGGCAGTAAGGTGCCCAGAGGGGCATTATTTTCTTTCAATGGTGCTCAGGCCCGCCCTCCAGCAGAGCCCAAGCGTGCCTCTCCTGGGGGTTCTGGGTGTTAGACCCCCAAAATCAGATACTAATGACCTATCCAGAAGATAGGTTATCAGTTAAAAAGTGTAAAAAAAAACTTTAAATCAGATCAATTTTATTTGCAGAGCAATATGAAATGCTAAATGATGGAGCACTATATATGTGTCACGCTTCGGTGTGGGAGGAACACACCACACCGTGCATAGGAGGTAAGTGGTAAACAGGGAATCAGGCCTGAGAACTAAGGAAGGAAGATGGACACCTTCTAGTAAAAAGTAAAAATAATTAATCCCATGAGACAAAAGCACAGGACCTGAGGATATAAAGCGCTTCAAGAAAGGGATCGGTGATTTTTCGCTTTGTTACAAAGAAAAGCTGGATACCTGCTGCCCTTTGTTGAGATCATTTTCCCTGGTGTAAACTAATCTTGCGGACTCGAATCAAACCGCATTGAAGATATCTGTTACCAGGTGATCTCCAGAACAGCACAGCGACATACGACCACCGAGGATCCCGAAAGTTTGCTCACCATTACCGCAGCAAGTTAAATTGCATTGCACCGCAGCCTACAAAGATCTTCACTATACGTGGGACGCCACGAGTGAGAAAACAAAACCGGTATCACCTGAAACAGTGAGTAAAATCATTCCGGTTCATGTCTGTAAATAGGCAGCGATATTACAGCGGTACTGTTGCGATTCTGGCAAGTGGTAATAAAAACCACACATGACTCAAGTGACTATCCTCTAAACAATCTCACCCGATTAATCTCTTTACCCCTGCCAGAGACATTGTTTGGGTTAATTAACCCTTAAGAGAGACTGCTTCTTATAATATTTCATTTAAATTCACTATTGGATGATATATGTTTTAAGGATGTTATATGTTTTAAGGATTTTATAGTAATAATTTTAAGTATTTTAGTGTGTTTAATAATATTATGTTACAACGATCAGGAATAAACATTTTATATACCAATTCTCCGTGTGGTATCAAGTGGTGGTGTGCCCTACTACTTTATACCTTCTAGTAAAAACCCTAACCAAAATCCTGACTGACTACCAGTATGAACAGACCACAGAGGTAGGTGAGTTCATACACAGGAATACCTAGAGTCCTATCTAGCCCTATAGGACCCTGGTACTAATGGCAGGGACGAGACTACCTGTTCCTCAAAAAGGAAGAACAAACAGTCTACTTCAGGCCTAATACAAACAATAGGGAAATGCAACACACAGAACACAAACAAAATACAAAAAGGGAAAGGAAAGACTTAACTTCAAAGAGGCTATGGAAGCATCGGGAACTCAGCCGAGATCCAACCACAAACAATCCACAGGCACAGAAGCTATAAACCGCACAGCATAGTGGGAGAGGCAACTATAAATAAGGAAGGTTAAATGACCACATAAGCAACACCTGGACGCAAGGGGTGTGGCCATTACCAGAAACCAAAGACACCTATTAATCCACAAGGAAAACCTGTCAGATCAAACCACGTGTTGCCAATCTCACAGATCTCCTGCCACTCACTGTTGCCAGGATGTTCGTATGTCTCGGTACGTCCATGACAATATGTTGCAGAGTGCATATGTAGACTATGTAGTGAGTGAGGAAATAAGTGGGTCTCAGAGGGATTTTAAAGTGACACAATGTGCATTGCTGTGACTTTGTTGATGAAAATAATTGTGTCACCCTGTAGAGGAAGTGCCCTTTGACTTGCTAGGCTTAGTTATGTGCAAGCGTCTTCAGTACTTAGACAGCAATGCTGTAAGTGGTTTTGCATATTAACTAAGTGCAAAGTAACCTTGCTTTACCTCCTCCCAGCCCAGAGTCCTCCACCCAGCCTCAGGAATCAACACCAGGGCTCAGTATGAAATGCATTTAGAAGGCTGCCAGAGAGTTGTCATGGTAACTGTTCTGCTTTCAGCAGCAACTTTTCTGGCTAAGGAAAAAAAAAAACTGATATCACAAGACGCCCTTCATATTATAATCATGGGAAAAAAAAGGAAAAAAAATGGTTGCATTAATGACATTAATATATCTGTCAATGTATATATTCTTTTTAAATGCTGTTGTGCTACAAACAATTTAACCCTCTGATCTGCCCATGCCACAAGTATGAAGTCCATTGTGCAAATAAAGCTGAAGTGTTAGGCTCCTACAGCACTCACAGAATCTTGTATTCAGAAGATTACATTTTATTTATGTTTTTATTGTAAACATTCATCTTTTTTCATGTAGGGTGGCGTCACACATACCTTTTTTGGGGGGCAATTGTTGACATTTTTCTGTCAATGTTTTTTTAAAGACTTTATTAGAGTTTATATGTACTCAGATGTTGCATTATGAAAGCACGTTTGGGATGTTTTTGCTTTGCTTTTGAGGTTTTGCCTTTTTTTTTCTAAATCACAGCATGCTATAAGTATGACATTTTTGGGGTGTTTTTTCCAAAAGACTTTTCTATAGGGCTTGAAAACCAGCAGAAAAAAAACATGTAGAAAATGTTACAAAAAAAAAAAAACACCATTAAAAAGCCAGCCAAAAAAAATGCTGTAAAAAGTAAAAACAAAATCCCCATAAAAGCTATTTTTGAAGGAAACTTTATAGTGTCTTGTTATGCTACTATATATATATGTAAAATAAATGGAACACGTGATTGGGAGACATTTTTCATAGCTCACTTGCTCCATAGCTGTTTGTGGTTCTCACTTTGTGCTAAGGGTCATAGTCCTACCGGAACAGTAAATGCTCTCCCTCAATCTATTGATACAAAGAGGCAGATTTACTAATACTAAGTGTAAACTGAGACAGTGTTAAACTGTACCAAATGTATCATAGTGGATGATGGCGACTGATTAATCTGTTGCATCTTTAGACTGTCTGTCTACACCACTTTTAAGTTTGCTTAGGTCAGTGATAGGCAAACTGCGGCTCTCCAGATGTTGCAGCACTACAACTCCCAGCATGCAAAGGCTGCCTACAGCTTTCAGCCTACAGCAGGGCATGGTGGGAGTTGTAGTTTTGCAACAGCTGGAGAGCCGCAGTTTGCCTATCACTGGCTTAGGTTAAAGGAGTTCTTCGGGAATTAAGATAGTGGAAATGCTTAAATATTACTTTATTATAAATATATTCCCAAATACCTCTCGTTAGTTATAATGGCTCATTTTGTCTAGGGGGCAATCAGGTAAATAAAATGTCCACCATCCATCCATACATAAAACCTGTCCTAATCACACAGCAGGACAAGTTACTTCTCAACACTGAGCTAAAGAGCTGCCTCATCCTCCTCTCTGCTCTGCTTGTCAGGGATTATAATCCTGAGGAGTTAAAGGGGTTCTCTAAGAAAATAAAATATTTAATATTACTTTATTATATTTGCAAATAACTATCATTAGTTATAATGGCTTGTTTTGTCTGGATAACAATCATTAGGAGAAATAAAATGGCCACTGTCCTATTAGTACACACAAAACCTGTCCTAATCACACAGGAGGGCAAGTTACTTTACAACACTGCGCTAAAGAGCAGCCTCATCCTCCTCTCTGCTCTGCTTGTCAGGCACTATGATCCTGAATACAGCTGATAAAATCTTCCGCTGAATCTCTGTGGGAATGGAGTTCATGAGTATTTTACAAAGCAAGCCATTCTAACTAATGAAAGGTATTTAGGAATATATTTATAATAACGTAATAGTTTAGTATTTTCATTTTCCTAATTCCTGGATAACCTCTTTAAGTCCACTAAATCAATCATTTGTCCCCATAAAGATTCAGTGCTTGCTAGGAGCAAGCACTGTTTACACAAGATGATCTACTGCTGCTGACAATGATTGTGCTGCATTTATGATGTGATTACTAGAGATTAGCTAATTTTTTAAAAGCTCGATTCGGCTGATTCGCCGAATTTCACAAAAAATTAGCTTTGTGACGACTTACTTTGTCACAAAGCGCATTTTTTTTGTAAGTAGCGAGTGCAACAACAGGGAGCTGCAATAGCACCGCCCCTGTCATTGTACTCCTCACATGCCACATTCATAGATGATCGCGGCATTTGAGTGTAAAATTAACAATAAAATTTAATTAAAATCAAACTTTCCGCCTCCATTTGCTTGCAACGGGCCGGCCGCCACCATCTTGTTTTAAGATCTCGGCCGAAATCCCGTGTGGAGAAAGATTACGTCATCATGCAGGGATTTCAGCCGAGATCTTCAAGCAAGATGGAGGCTGGGAGTGTGTCGCAAGCAAATGGAGGAGGCAAGTTTGAATTTTTTTGTTTGAAATAGTATAAAAGGTTAAATCGATGGAAAGAGAAAAAAAGAAAGGGACACTCCCTAAAGCAATAACCTTTGGAACCTGAATGATAAGTAAAGAGAAAAATCAAAGCAATCAGTTAAAGTTATCAGAAACATGTTCCCAGTATTTGAGCTGTGTTACTATGCTGTCAATCACCTGATAAACAAGCAAACCTCATTCATAGGGTAACCACTAGAGATAAGCGAATTGAATCCCACGATAAATTCAATTCACCATGCATAACCTGAAATAGTATAAAAAAAAAACTAAAAAAATCAAACTTGCCTCCCCCATTTGCTCGCGATGGACTGCCAGCCTCCATTTTGCTTGAAGATCTTGTCAGAAATCCCGTGCGGAGCGAGATTGCATCATTACGCCGACTGGTGTGGTGACATATGACGTCATCACGCCAGCCGGCATGATGATGTAATCTTGCGCCGCATGGGATTTCGGCTGAGATCTTCAAGCAAGGGAACTGCGATAGCACCGCCCCCGTCATTGTACCCCTCACATGCCGCTTTCATACCTGATTGCGGCATCTGAGTGTAAAATCTAATATATAAAGCTGAGTCTATGTGTGTCCGCATCGTCGCATTTACATTCATGAAATTTGGCACACAGGTTCATCAGGTGTCCGGGAAGATTTTAGAGCAGGTCTCGGCTCTCTAGGACGTACCGTTCCTGAGATAGTCCCAAAAGAAGCTTGGTCACATGACCCTTATCAGCCAATAGAAGCTTGCAGGTCCTTCAGCCTCCACATACACAGTTTTACTCCAGGTTTCCATAACAACCCAGCCATTTATCTTCACTGCTGTAGGTCAGTTTTAAAGGAAATCTGTGACAAGGATAATCGCTATTGAAGTAAAGCTATGGCCTAATAGCACTTAGTACCTTATTTCAAGATGTGCCTTTGTTTCAGCAATAGATGTTTTTATCCTCTGAAAATCCAGTTTATTTGGTATGCAAATGAGCCAGTAAGGTGCCCTGAGGGGCTTCACTCTTGCAGGAGGGAGCCCAGACACGCCCCCTGCTACAATGTGTCCTCCCTCAAAAGACTTAAAACCCAGCCCCCAGGTCCCGCTAAGCCACGCGCCTGATCCGTTTAGGCCATGCCCCCTCACAATCCTCAGCCAGCAGGGATTGAATAAATGAAGGTAAAAATCTACTTCTGTCAGCTGCAGGGGTGGGAGGGAGGGTGACTTTCTCCCTGCAGCTTACACTCAGACAGAACAGTGCTGCGGTCTTAGAGTGAGCTGTTCAAAAGGACATCATGCCCCCGATCTGGTTAGGCCACGTCCCCTCTAACTCCTCAGTCGGCAGATTGAAAAATTTAAGTTAAAAATCAACTTCTAGGTCCTGCTAAGCCACGCCCAGATCTGGTTAGGCCACCCCCCTCCCACTCCTCAGCTGACAGGGGTTGAAAAAATGAAGGTAAAAATCAACTTCTGTCAGCTGCAGCGGTGGGAGTGTCATGGAACCATGAACCAGACGTACAACAAGAGATAAGTGGAAAATAAGAAGGCTTTATTGAAAAGCAAGCCGTAAGCAAAAGTCCAAATGGATGGCTAAACCGAAGCAGGGTCTTGCGTAGACAGAGGTCAGGAACCAGAAGGGTAGTCAGACGAAGCCAGGATCAGGAACCAACGGGGTAGTCAGACGAAGCCAGGATCAGGAACCAACGGGGTAGTCAGACGAAGCCAGGATCAGGAACCAACGGGGTAGTCAGACGAGGCCAGGATCAGGAACCAGAAGCAGCAGCAGTCTTAGAAGCATGTGAACACAGAAGGACCAAGCAAGGAACTGAAGCCACAGACCTCCTATATACACTACGTGCAGAATTATTAGGCAAATGAGTATTTGGACCACATCATCCTCTTTATGCATGTTGTCTTACTCCAAGCTGTATAGGCTCGAAAGCCTACTACCAATTAAGCATATTAGGTGATGTGCATCTCTGTAATGAGAAGGGGTGTGGTCTAATGACATCAACACCCTATATCAGGTGTGCATAATTATTAGGCAACTTCCTTTCCTTTGGCAAAATGGGTCAAAAGAAGGACTTGACAGGCTCAGAAAAGTCAAAAATAGTGAGATATCTTGCAGAGGGATGCAGCACTCTTAAAATTGCAAAGCTTCTGAAGCGTGATCATCGAACAATCAAGCGTTTCATTCAAAATAGTCAACAGGGTCGCAAGAAGCGTGTGGAAAAACCAAGGCGCAAAATAACTGCCCATGAACTGAGAAAAGTCAAGCGTACAGCTGCCAAGATGCCACTTGCCACCAGTTTGGCCATATTTCAGAGCTGCAACATCACTGGAGTGCCCAAAAGCACAAGGTGTGCAATACTCAGAGACATGGCCAAGGTAAGAAAGGCTGAAAGACGACCACCACTGAACAAGACACACAAGCTGAAACGTCAAGACTGGGCCAAGAAATATCTCAAGACTGATTTTTCTAAGGTTTTATGGACTGATGAAATGAGAGTGAGTCTTGATGGGCCAGATGGCTGGATTGGTAAAGGGCAGAGAGCTCCAGTCCGACTCAGACGCCAGCAAGGTGGAGGTTGAGTACTGGTTTGGGCTGGTATCATCAAAGATGAGCTTGTGGGGCCTTTTCGGGTTGAGGATGGAGTCAAGCTCAACTCCCAGTCCTACTGCCAGTTTCTGGAAGACACCTTCTTCAAGCAGTGGTACAGGAAGAAGTCTGCAAGGTAAGAAAAACATGATTTTCATGCAGGACAATGCTCCATCACACGCGTCCAAGTACTCCACAACGTGGCTGGCAAGAAAGGGTATAAAAGAAGAAAATCTAATGACATGGCCTCCTTGTTCACCTGATCTGAACCCCATTGAGAACCTGTGGTCCATCATCAAATGTGAGATTTACAAGGAGGGAAAACAGTACACCTCTCTGAACAGTGTCTGGGAGGCTGTGGTTGCTGCTGCACGCAATGTTGATGGTGAACAGATCAAAACACTGACAGAATCCATGGATGGCAGGCTTTTGAGTGTCCTTGCAAAGAAAGGTGGCTATATTGGTCACTGATTTGTTTTTGTTTTGTTTTTGAATGTCAGAAATGTATATTTGTGAATGTTGAGATGTTATATTGGTTTCACTGGTAAAAATAAATAATTGAAATGGGTATATATTTGTTTTTTGTTAAGTTGCCTAATAATTATGTACAGTAATAGTCACCTGCACACACAGATATCCCCCTAAAATAGCTAAAACTAAAAACAAACTAAAAACTACTTCCAAAAATATTCAGCTTTGATATTAATGAGTTTTTTGGGTTCATTGAGAACATGGTTGTTGTTCAATAATAAAATTAATCCTCAAAAATACAACTTGCCTAATAATTCTGCACTCCCTGTATATGAGCTAGGCATCCAGCTCCTCCCAGTGGGAAGGAGAAGCCGCAGGGTGGGAGGCTACAAGAAACCCAGAAACCAAGATGGCCGCCAGCACATGTCAAATGAAGGAGAACAGTGAGAAGGTAAGACCATGACAGTACCTCCCCCTCAAGGGCCCCTCCTCCGCGGAGTAAGGAACGGTTTCTGAGGGAAGCGTGCGTGGAAGGCTCGGAGCAAAGCAGGAGCATGGACATCTGCGGAGGGAACCCAGGAACGCTCCTCTGGACCATAACCACGCCAATGGACCAAAAACTGCAACCGACCGCGGACCAGGCGTGAGTCCAGGATATTGCTCACCTCATATTCCTCACGATTGCCCACTTGGACCGGACGGGGCCGAGGAACCGAGGAAGTGAAACGATTATACATCAATGGCTTCAACAGGGAGACATGAAACACGTTGGAGATCCGCATGCCAGGAGGAAGCGCAAGGGCATAGGCTACCGGGTTTACCCTGCGAAGCACTCGGAAGGGACCAACAAAGCGAGGCGCCAGCTTGGGAGTGGGCACTCGAAGGTTGAGGTTGCGGGTGGACAACCATACACGGTCTCCGACCTGGTAGGAAGGAGCGGGCGCTCGTCTGCGATCAGCCTGGAGTCTCTGGCGCTGCGCAGAGACCTCAAGGGACCTCTGGATCTGTACCCAAGAAGCACGTAGGACGGAAAGGTGATCCTCCACAGCCGGAATATCCTGGGGAGAGAATACCTCCGGTAACACGGCAGGTTGGAACCCATAATTGGCCATGAAGGGAGACGTCCCAGAGGAAGAGTTCACTGCCGTGTTCCTGGCAAACTCAGCCCAAGGCAGGAGGTCAACCCAATTGTCTTGGTGATCGGAGACATAGCAACGAAGGAATTGCTCCAAGGCCTGATTGGATCGTTCTGCGGCCCCATTGGACTGAGGGTGGTAGGCCGAGGAGAAAGAGAGATGAATCCCCAACTGGGAGCAAAAGGCGCGCCAGAACCTGGACACAAACTGACTTCCCCGATCCGACACAATCTCCTTGGGCAAACCGTGCAACCGGAAGACCTCCCTGGCGAAAATCGTGGCCAACTCTTGTGCAGAGGGTAACTTCTTGAGAGGAACACAGTGGCACATTTTGGAAAACCGATCCACAATCATGAGAATGACCGTATGGCCTCGGGATGCAGGGAGGTCCACAATGAAATCCATCCCCAGGTGTGACCATGGGCGCTCCCCGGTGGCTATGGGTTGCAAAAGGCCCAACGGAAGGTGCCGAGGGGACTTACTCTGGGCACAAACGGAGCATGCCGCTACATATGCGGCGATGTCAGAACGTAGAGAAGGCCACCAGAACAGACGTGAAACAGCCCAGGACAGCTGATTCTTTCCAGGATGCCCCGCGGCCTTGGAGTTATGGTAGGTTCGCAACAACCGAATGCGCAACTCCTCAGGCACAAAACACCTGCCGTTGGGTCTCCCAGAGGGAGCACCAGATTGAGCCGCCAAAATCTGCTCACCCAGGGGAGAGGTCAGGCTGGTGCGAATGGCGGCCAGGATCTGATTCGGAGGTATGACCGAAGTCGGAATCGACTCCTCCCTGGACAGCTCGGAGTACTGCCGTGATAAGGCATCCGCTCTGATGTTCTTGGAACCGGGTAGGTAGGAGACCACGTAATTAAAACGTGACAAGAACAGAGCCCATCTGGCCTGACGTGGTGTCAATCTCTTGGCCTCAGAAAGGTAGGTCAGATTCTTGTGGTCCGTCAGGATGAGAACCGGAACCACCGAACCCTCGAGCAAGTGCCTCCATTCTTTAAGGGCCTGCACGATGGCCAATAGCTCCCTGTCACCAATCTGATAGTTGCACTCCGCGGAAGACAGTTTCCGGGAGTAAAACCCACAAGGAAGCAGAGGACCCTCTGGTGTTCTACGTTGAGACAGGAGGGCGCCTACTCCCGTCTCAGACGCGTCCACCTCGAGGACAAAGGGCAACCCAGGGTTGGGATGCGACAGAATCGGAGCCGACACAAAGGCGGACTTTAGAGCCTCAAACGCTCGGATGGCCTCGAGCGGCCAGACCTGGAAATTACTGCCCTTCCTGGTCAGATCCGTGAGCGGCTTGGCTAGCATAGAAAAGTCCCTGATGAACTTCCGATAATAATTGGCGAAGCCCAAAAAGCGCTGCAGGGCACGGAGACCACTGGGCTGGGGCCACTGTAAGACAGCCGAAACCTTCTCAGGATCCATGGAGAACCCCTCAGCGGAAATGATGTAACCTAAGAAGGTTACCTGGGATCGGTGAAATTCGCATTTCTCAAGCTTACCGAACAGCCTGTTCTCTCGTAACCGTTGCAACACTCGTCTGACATCCATAATGTGGGCCTCCATGGATTCAGAATATACCAAGATGTCATCCAAATAGACCACCACACACTGCTGCAACAGGTCACGGAAAACATCGTTGATGAATTCCTGGAAGACTGCGGGCGCATTGCACAACCCAAAGGGCATAACCAAGGATTCATAATGACCGGTCCTGGTGTTAAACGCGGTCTTCCACTCATCGCCCGCCTTGATCCTTACCAGGTTATATGCCGCCCTCAGGTCGAGTTTGGTAAAGACCGTGGCCCCTTTGAGGCGATCGAACAGCTCGGAAATCAAGGGTATCGGGTAAGCGTTCTTGATCGTGATGCGATTGAGACCCCTGTAATCGATGCAAGGCCTCAACTCACCGCCCTTCTTTTTCACAAAGAAAAATCCAGCCCCTGCCGGGGACGAGGATTTGCGAATGTGTCCGCGTGAAAGTGCCTCCCTCACGTACTCCTCCATGGCCTCATTCTCCGCTACCGACAGTGGATAGACTTTGCCACGAGGAGGAACGGCACCAGATTGTAACTCTATGGCACAATCGTATGGGCGGTGCGGAGGTAGGGCAACCGCGCGCACCTTATCGAATACATCCCGGTACTCTTCGTATTTAGGAGGCAACAGAGAGTCCGAGGAAGTACACAGCAACTTGACAGGCCCATGGATGCAACTAGCCCCACACTGCGGTGACCACGAGAGGATCTCGGCCGATCTCCAATCGAAAGTCGGATTATGCTTCTGGAGCCAGGGGTACCCCAAGACCACCGAGTAGTGTGGAGACGAAATCACCTGGAAACAGACCGACTCTCTGTGAACGGCACCAATGGCTATCCCCACTGGAAGGGTCTCATGAGTTACATGTGGCGGCAGAAGGGGTCTGCCGTCTATCGCCTCAAGAGCCAGTGGGGAACCTCGAGGCTGCAGAGGAATGGAATTGGCGGCAGCGAACACACTATCAATGAACAAACCACCAGCACCAGAGTCCACCAACGCCTGGGTCGTCACCGAGCCCCCGACCCAGGAGAGGACAACAGTGATCAGTGGTTTGTCAACACGGGAAACCGGGGACGAGGAGACTCCACCCAAGATCTGCCCCCGACAGGATCTCAGGTGCGAGCGTTTCCCGGACGGTTCGGACATGCCAACCGAAAATGCCCACCGAGACCACAGTACATGCATCGGCCCTCGCGTCTCCGGAGTACCCTCTCCCCCTCGGACAGGCGAGCAAACCCCAGCTGCATGGGTTCACCCCCAGACAAGTCATCCCCAGGAGGCAGTGGGAGGAGAGGGAGGCACGGGTGGGACAGCAAACGTAGGCGCCAATCTGTTAGAAGACCTCCGCAGGCTCTCCTTAAAGGAAGGTCTCTCCCTGAGTCTGGTGTCAATCAAAATCAGGAAAGAAATAAGAGACTCGAGCTCCACTGGTAGGTCCTTAGCTGCAACCTCATCCTTCAAGGCATCCGAAAGACCATGAGAGAAAGCAGCGACCAGAGCCTCATTATTCCAGCCCACCTCTGCTGCCAGGGTACGAAACTCAAATGGCGTATTCAGCTACGGATCGTGAACCCTGTCTGATGGACATAAGGAGCTTCGCAGCAGAGGCAGCACGAGCCGGGACATCGAATACCTTCCGAAGAGAAGCAACAAAACCGGAAAACTCGGCAACCACCGGATTGTTGTTCTCCCATAAAGGGCTGGACCAGGCCAAGGCCTTGTCCGAGAGCAGCGAGATCAAGAAGCCCACCTTTGATCTCTCAGTAGGAAAGGCATGTGGCAGCAACTCGAAATAAATGCCCACCTGGCACTGAGTTGGCTCTCCCCCAAAGCGCTGTGGAAGGGGGGCAGAACCGGTCATACCCCGAGACACCGCAGGCGCAGCAACAGGTGTCGGGGTAGACTCTGGCGCAACAACTGGAGCGGCAGTAGAAACGGGCCCAGGAGCGACAACCGACCCATCGGCAACGGAAGCGAAATGAGCCGTGCGTTCAAGCAGGGTTTGCAACGCCACAGCGAACCGACCCAACAGGTGATCCTGCTGATCAAGTCTGGCAACCAGCGTAGGTAGCGAGGATGGCCCTGTACCGTCAGAATTCATGGCTTGGTCCTAATGTCATGGAACCATGAACCAGACGTACAACAAGAGATAAGTGGAAAATAAGAAGGCTTTATTGAAAAGCAAGCCGTAAGCAAAAGTCCAAACGGATGGCTAAACCGAAGCAGGGTCTTGCGTAGACAGAGGTCAGGAACCAGAAGGGTAGTCAGACGAAGCCAGGATCAGGAACCAACGGGGTAGTCAGACGAAGCCAGGATCAGGAACCAACGGGGTAGTCAGACGAAGCCAGGATCAGGAACCAACGGGGTAGTCAGACGAAGCCAGGATCAGGAACCAACGGGGTAGTCAGACGAGGCCAGGATCAGGAACCAGAAGCAGCAGCAGTCTTAGAAGCATGTGAACACAGGAGGACCAAGCAAGGAACTGAAGCCACAGACCTCCTATATATATGAGCTAGGCATCCAGCTCCTCCCAGTGGGAAGGAGAAGCCGCAGGGTGGGAGGCTACAAGAAACCCAGAAACCAAGATGGCCGCCAGCACATGTCAAACGAAGGAGAACAGTGAGAAGGTAAGACCATGACAGGGAGGGAGGGTGACTTTCTCCCTGCAGCTCACACTCAGACAGCACAGTGCTGCTTTCTTAGAGTGAGCTGTTCAAAAGGACACGCCCACGATCCAGTAAAGGCCACTGTTAAGTGGGCTGGCCCCTGTGGAGGTCACTGTCAAGGGGGTGGTATGCTGTGAAAGTCCCTGTTAGGCTAAATGCACACGATCAGGATTGCGTGCGGATTTTCCGCACGGATTTGTATGCGGAAAATCCACACTGTAGGTCATGTACATTGTATTGTATGAGAATTTTAAATTCTCAATGCACACGATGCAGATTTTTTCCACGCAGATTTTGACCTGTGGTGCGGATTTTAAAATCCGCAGCATGTCAATTTATTTTATTTTTCCTGACTGGATTTTCTTCATTCACTATCCGCACCGAATCTGCACCAAATCCGAACGCAAATCCGCATGCAAATCCACACCAATTGATGCGGATTGATCACACAGATTTGCCTGCAAACACCTGCGGATTTCAGTGCGGATTCTCCACACATGCATCCTAAAAGTGTGCATGTACCCTTAAAGGGGAAGGCTGCTGTAAAGGTCAAAGTTAAGGGGGTGGGCTGCTGTGGAGGTCCAATTTTAAGGGACGGGGCACTGTGGGGGAGGTCAGTGTTAAGGAGTGTGGGGCTATGGAGTTCACTGTTAAGGGGACAGGGTGCTGTAGATGTCACTGTTATAGTGGATAGAGTTGATATCTTTTAACAACACAGAAACATTAAATGAAATAGATTAAATATACCCGAGTGAAGCCGGGTCCTTCAGCTAGTTAACAATAAAATTAAATTAAATCAAACAGCCATCTTGCTTTAAGATCTCGGCCGAAATCCCGTGCGGAGCAAGATTACGTCATCACGCCAGGATTTCGGCCGAGATCTTCAAGCAAGATGGAGGCTGGCAGCCCGTCGTGAGCAAATGGAGGAGGTAAGTTTAGAATTTTTTTGTGTTTTATACTACTTCAGGTTAAAAATCAATGGAAAAAGAAAGGGACACTCCCTAAAGCAATAACCTTTGGAACCTGAATGATAAGTAAAGAGAAAAACCAAAGCAATCAGTTAAAGTTATCAAAAACATGTTCCCAGTATTTGAGTTGTGTTACTATGCGGTCAATCACGTGATAAGCAAGCAAACCTCATGCATAGGGTATTCACTAGAGATGAGCGAATCGAATCCCACTAAGTGGAATTCGATCTGAATTTCAGGATAAATTCGATTCACCTAGAAGCCGAATTTCCTCGTGCTTCGTGTCGGCGAATCGATTTAACCTGAAATAGTATAAAAAATAAAATAAAATTAACTTACCCCCTCCATTTGCTTGCAACGGGCTGCCAGCCTCCATCTTGCTTGAAGATCTTGCCCGAAATCCCGTGCGGTGCGAAATTACATCATCACGCCGGCTGGCGTGGTGACGTATGACGGAATCTCTAGTGACTACCCTATGTATGAGGTTTGCTTGTTTAACAGGTGATTGACAGTATAGTAACACGGCTCAAATACTGGGAACATGTTTCTGACAACTTTGACTAATTGCTTTGGTTTTTCTCTTTACTTATCATTCAGGTTCCAAAGGTTATTGCTTTAGGGAGTGTCCCTTTCTTTTTTCTTTCTCCATTTTTCAACAAGTCCTCTAACAATGCCGTGTTTAACTGAGTTATTTAGTACTACTGATACTACTACTTATGTTTACATATTGAAATTGAACAGCTGTGTGCCTGTTTTTATACATCTGTCTGCAATGGGAGTGGCCGAAACACCTGAACTCATTTAATATGAGGTGTATCACATACAGTTGTGCTTTAAAGTTTGTGAACTCTTCAGAATTTTCTCTCTTTCTCTATGAATCTGACCTAAAGCTACATCAGATTGTCCTAGAAGTCCTGAAACTAGATAAAGATAAATAAAACAAATTAGTCAAAAATATCAGGATTATTTATTGAGGAAAATTATCCAATATCAAATGTCTGTGGGTGGCAAAAGTAGGTGAACCTTTAGGATTAGCATGAAATTTGAAGATGTTTTCAATGGGGAGACAATCGGGTGTTAGTGGGCAACCTGTTTTATTTTAAAGAACAGGGATCTATCAAAGTTAGATGTTCACATTTGTGAAAGTGTATCATGGTGAGAACAAATTAAATTTCTGAGGACCTCAGAAGAAGAGTTGTGGATGCCCATCAGGCATCAAAACATCTCTAAAGAGTGTGGACACAGACAGATTGTATACAAATGGAAGAAATTAAAGATCATTATTACCCTCCCTAGGCATGGTTGACCAACAAAGATCATGCCAAGAGCAAGGTATGAGGTCACAAAGGAACCCAAAGTAAGTTCAAGCAACTAAAGTCCTTTCTCACATTAGCTAATGTTAATGTTCATAAACCCACCATCCCAACAATGGTGTGCATGGCAGGACTGAAGTAGAAAGCCACTGCTCTCCCAAAAGAACATTGATGCCCACCTGCAGTTTGCTAAGCATCACCTGCACAAGCCAAAAACCATTGGAACAATGGTTTGTAGACAAATGAGAACAAAATCAAACTTTTTGGTTTAAATGAGTATTATATTTGGAAAATGGAAAACACGGCATTCCAGCATCAAACCCTCATATCATCTTTGAAACCATGGTTTGATCATGTTTTACTGCACCTGGGCCAGGAAGGCTTGCTATCATTAATAAAACAATTAATTCAGAATTATACCAGTAAATTGTAAAGGAGCATATGAGGACGTCTGTTTGTGAGCTAAATCTCATGAAAGTGTGGATCATGCAGCAAGACAACAACCCTAAGCACACAAGTCATTCTAGCAAAGAATGGTTAAATAAGAATAAAGTTAAAGTTTTGAATGGCCAAGTCAAAGTCCAGATCTTAATCCAATCGCAATGTTGTGGAAGAATCTGAAGCGAGCAGTCCATGGGGCGAAACCCACCAACATAACAGAATTAAAGGGGTTATCCAGTAATTAATATTGATGACCTATCTTCAGGACTCTTGGGATCCCGCGCTGATCAGCTGTTAGACTCTTCTTAGGCCATGTAACGTCACTGTACATCAGTCACATGGCCTAGTTGCAGCTCAGCCCCATTTAAGTCAATGGGGCTGAGCTACAGGCAAGCACAATCGCTATACGATGTATGCTTAGTCAGCGCCCAGGAGCCCACCACTCTCACCCAAGCTCCAGGGGGCGCAGCAGCTTCCTGAAACAGATGATCATTGGGGGTGCTGGGCTAGACCCCCCTGATGTGATGATGACCTATCCTGAGGATAGGTCATCATTATCATTTCGTGGATAACTCCTTTACAGTTATGTTGTACAGAGAGATGGGCTACAATTCTTCTAAGCTGATTTATAGGACTAATCAACGATTTTCAGAAATGTTTAGTTGCAGTTATTGCTGCACAAGGGGGTCACACCAGATACTGGAAGCAAAGGTTCACATACTTTTCCTACTCAAAGACGTGATATTGGATAATTTTGATAAATAAATAAATGACTAGGTCTAATATTTTTGACTCATTTGATTTGGTTATCTATCTCTACTTTTAGTTGTGCTAAAATGTATTGTAGTTTTAGATCAAATTTATTCAGAAATATAGAAAATTATGAAGGGTTCACAAGCTTTCAAACACCACTGTATTTTTGGGCATATATTGCATATGAAGTGCCTTCTCAAGGCTCAGACTCCTTCATGTTATTATACTCGTATTTCCATTGAAATAAAGTAAATTGTTTATGAAAAAATTATATATGGTCACAAGTAAAACCAGTCATCAGGTATGTGCCTTTTTATCAAACAAATTCAAAGTGTCTGTGGATCACTACAGCTGGGTAATTAAGATAAGTAACAAAACAATAAGGGTAAGTTCAGACCTGAGCGTTTTACAGCGCGTTCCTACACGCTGTAAAACGCTCAACAAGGAGAAACCAATGATTCCCTATGGGAATGGTTCTCACCTGGGCGTTTTACAGCGCGTACGATCGCGCTGTAAAACGCCCGACGCTCAAACAAGTTCTTGAGCTTTTTTGGGGCGTTTTGTCTTTCAGAACGCTCAGGTCTGAACCCAGGGTAAGACCAGGCACTAAAATATGTAGTCAAATTAGAAATATTTAATGGAGGTTGTACTCACTAAAAATGGCAATGATATATAGATGAATAAAATCAATACATGATCAGCAGCATAAAATTACATACAAATATAATCACATAAATAGCAGCAAAGGTAATCATCGAGATATAAAAATATGGGTAACCGCAGTTCTTGTATCTGGTTAATAGCAACAATAGAAAACAACGTGTGCCCAGTATAATAGCAGTGGATACAACGTATAGGAAACCGCAATCCATCTGTTTGATTCTTAATAAATAATCCCCTTGGATAATCGTGTGTCTCAATGACACTTTTGAATAGACGGCTTCTTTGATAATCACACTCTTGAATAATCGTAACTCCGTACAATATTACTGCTGACTTTCAGCAGCGCATAGATGAGTGTCACAAGTCCTTAAAAAGGCAAAGAGGCACAGTGCGGTATTGAACCAAGGTGGCGTCCCACCTGTTAACGCAACTGTGTTGATATTACCTCAGTCCAGCCGATGTCCTCTTATCCTTGTGCGAGCTTGGAAGGTTCGCAATGAGCCAGATATCAGCTGGCAATGCGCTCACGTAGCTTGTTGGAGCTTCGTATAATCAGAGCTTTCTCTAAAAGTCGCCTCTCTTTAACACAGTCGTCTCTACTTCAGAATCCAGGAAAAACTACTGTCCCAGCATACCGGTGCAAGGTATGACCCGTACGCGTTTCGGGGATATTAAAATTACCCCTTCCCCAGTGGTAACCTTGAGACGTTTCCCCATTTCCTTTTGTAGTCAATGACGGTAGGTGCTAAAGTCCGGACCGGAATCACACCATCCAAAAGAGATGTGGAAAACCCGGATTTGGCATGATGCGGTTTCTATGCGTCTGCTATGTGTGTTTTTTGGAAATTGCGTTTTATACGCCATTGCTGCTCAAATACAACATAAATCACAATCAATGTAAAATAAATGTAAAATTCATTTAATATTCATATAAAATTCAGTTTAAAACCAATAATTAGCCCATAAATGTCATTCAGGCATAAGTAGCATTTTACTAATACCGCCACTATTATTCGAATCCTGCAACTATTTCTAACATGTCACATACGGCACTTAAAAAAGCAAATTAACACAGGGAGGACAAAATAAATGTCCTACACTGTGACTCCCAGTCTGCATTTAACCCATTGAGGACCAATGAACCAAAATCGAATATAAACTTAGATTCTATCCTTGACATCTTTTTTTTATCAAATCACCACCTCTCCAGTCCGGTGTCACATTAGTCAATGCTGTATAAATCAAGCCCACAGGATCTTTATTGTGGCACAATTTAAAGTGCTTTGAGACAGTGTGGTTCTCATAACCTTTGTTGTTCTCCAACAAGCTACGTGAGCGCATAGCCAGCTGATATCTGGCTCATTGCGAACCTTCCAAGCTCGCACAAGGATAAGACTGGACTGAGGTAATATCAACACAGTTGCGTTAACAGGTGGGACGCCACCTTGGTTTAATACCGCACTGTGCTTCTTTGTCCTCTTTGCCTTTTTAAGGACTTGTGACACTCATCTATGCGCTGCTGAAAGTCAGCAGTAATATTGTACGGAGTTATGATTATTCAAGAGTGTGATTATCAAAGAAGCCGTCTATTCAAAAGTGTCATTGAGACACACGATTATCCAAGGGGATTATTTATTAAGAATCAAACAGATGGATTGCGGTTTCCTATACTTTGGATCCTGATCATCAATTGATTGTTGATTGATATGTTGTATCCACTGCTATTAACTAGGCACACGTTGTTTCTATTGCTGCTATTAACCAGATACAAGAACTGCGGTTACCCATATTTTTATATCTCGATGATTACCTTTGCTGCCATTTATGTGATTATATTTGTATGTAATTTTATGCTGCTGATCATGTATTGATTTTATTCATCTATATATCATTGCCATTTTAGGGAGTACAACCTCCATTAAATATTTCTCATTTGACTACATATTTGAGTGCCGGGTCTTATTGTTTTGTTATTTTTTTTTCAAACAAGATGACAACTCCCTGCTATGACTGCATTTTTCATTGCATTTATAAATGCTGAGGCAACCAGAATATTTACAGCATAGCCATGTACTCTAATGATATGTGCCAGTACCATTATGTACTAGGATATCAGTAAAATTACTATGCACTGCAATACAAATATGTTGCAGTTTATGGTACAAGTGATCAAATGATTGCAGGTTCATATTCCCTGTGGGGACTGTTTAATGGAGTGTTTAAAAATATAAAAAAATATATTAAATATTTAAACCATCCTTTCCTATTTATCAGCCATGTCCATAAATGTCCATACTGTTAAAATATCATGTTATTTTTCCATACAGTGAACCACACAAAAATAAAAACATTATGAGTGTCAGAATATGTAGATTTTTAATTTTTAAAGTACTAAACATAGCAAAAACTGTATCAAATCTGATATTACTGTATAAATAAAAACCAAAAAACTATTGCTATTTTTTCCATTCCACCCCAATGTATTATTATTTTTTTACATTTTCATCAAACAAACAAATGGTGCAATTAAAAACGTGTTCCCCAAAAAAGCAAGCCCTCATATGGGGATTTTGATTGAAAAATTAAATAAAAGTTATGGCTCTTGGAAGGTGGGCAAAAAAAAAAAAGATGAAAAGCTGAGACTGAACATGTCAGGAAGCGATTAAAACATACATGTATTTAGAGCTCACTTACCTTAACCCCTTCACTACCGAGCAACTTTTTACCTTAAATCCCAGGTCAATTTTTGCAAATCCGACATGTGTCACTTTATGTGGTAATAACTTTAAAACACTTTTACTTATCCAGGCCATTCTGAGATTTTTTTCTCGTCACATATTGTAATTCATGACACTGGTAAAATTGAGTCAAAACATTTTTTTTATTTATAAAAAACATACCAACTTTACCAAAAATTTTGAACAATTTCCAAATTTCTATTTCTTTACTCTTATAATAGATAGTAATAACTCCAAAAATAGTTACTACTTTACATTCCCCATATGTCTACTTCATGTTTGTATCATTTTGTGAATACCATTTTATTTTTTGGGGATGTTAGAAGCCTTAGAAGTTTAGAAGCAAATCTTGAAATTTTCCAGAAAATTTCCATAGCCCACTTTTTAAGGACCAGTTCAGGTCTGAAGTCACTTTGTGAGGCTTAAATAATAGAAACCACCCAAAATTGACCTCATTTTAGAAACTAAACCCCTCAAGGTATTCAAAACTGATTTTACAAACTTTGTTAACCCTTTAGGTGTTCCACAAGAATTAGGCCTCTTTCACACGGGCATTCCGGATTTGCTCCGGATGCGTTGGGTGTGCATTGCGTGAAACCCACACGATTAGGCACACAATTGCAAATTTTGACTGTGATTGCGTTACGATGTTCAGTTTTTTCACTTAAGTTCGGGTTTGGTTTCAGTGTTCTATTAATTTTATTATTTTCCATTATAACATGGTTATAAGAGAAAATAATAGCATTCTTAATACAGAATGTTTACTAAAATGTGGATTGAGGGGTTAGTTAAAAAAAATATAAAAAACTAACTCGCCTTATCTAATAGATTGCGCAACTGGCATCGTCTTCTTACTTCTTCTTTTAGGACCTACAAAAGGAACTTTGATGATGCAATCCACGTGGTGATGTCAGCGCAGGTCCTGCTGAATGAAGACAGAAATCAGGTGTGTTCATTTTTATTTTATTTTTTAACTCCTCACATTTTGGTAAGCATTCTGTATTAAGAATGCTATTATTTTCCCTTATAACCATGTTATAAGGGAAAATAATACAGCGAATACACTTTAATGGGGTCCGGGGTTGCTTTCATCCCTATCATCTAGCAACCATGCGTGAAAATCACACCGCATTCGCACTTGCTTACAGATGCTTGCGTTTTTCACGCAGACCCATTAATTTCTATGGGGCCTGTGTTGCGTGAAAAACGCAGAATATAGAACATGCTGCGATTTTCACGCAACGCACAAATCACCACTCATCTGAACAACCCCATTGAAGTGAATGGGTCCGGATTCAGTGCGGGTGCAATGCATTCACCTCACACATTGCACCCGCACAGAATTCTCACCCGTGTGAAAAGGGGCCTTAATGGAAAATGGAGATGAAACTTCAAAATTTTCCATTTTAATACATTTTTTTCCAACAAAGCAAGGGTTAACAGCCAAACAAAACTCAATATTGCCCTGATTCTGTAGTTAACAGAAACACCCCATATGTGGTCGTAAACTACTGTACGGGTAGATGGCATTCCTCAGAAGGAAAGGAATGCCATATAGTTTTTGGAAAGCAGATTTCACTGGGATAATTTTAAGATGCCATGTCACATTTGAAGACCCCCTGATGCACCCCTAGAGTAGAAACTCTAAAGACCCCATTTTGGAAACTAAAGGATACGATGGCAGTTTTGTTGGTACATATGGGGTACATATGATTTTTCGTTGCTCTATATTACACTTTTTGTGAGGCAAGGTGACCAAAAAATTGCTGTTTTGGCACAGTTTTTATTTATTTTTATTTATAGTGTTCATCTGACAGGTTAGATCATGTGCTATTTTTATAAAACAGGTTGTTACGGACGCGGCAATACCAAATATTTTGGTTGGTTGTTTCAGTTTAGCATAATAAAGCATCCATATTCTAAAAGCCATTATTATTATTTTTTTGCCGACTGTCTTATGTAGGGGCTCATTTTTTGCGGGATGAGGTGACGGTTTGATTGGTACTATTTTAGGGTGCATATGACTTTTTGATCGCTTGCTTTTGCACTTTTTGTGATTTTTATGGTGTTCCCCTGAGGGGTTAGTTCATGTGATATTTTTATACAGCAGGTTCTTAGCGATACCCTTAAGTTTTATACAATAACAGCATTTTTGAATAAAAAAAATCGTGTTTCAGTGTCTCCATATTCTGAGAGCCATATTTATTTATTTTTTTGGGGGCAATTTTATTAGGGGCTAATTTTATGCGGGAAGAGATGACGGTATGAATGTTACTATTTTGAGGTGCATATGACTTTTTGATCGCTTGCTGTTACACTTTTTGTGATGTAAGGTGACAAAAAATGGCTTTTTTGGACAACATTTTTATTGTTTTAGTGTCTCCATAGTCTGAGAGCCATAGTTTTTTCAGTTTTTTGGCGATTGTCTTAGGTAGGATATAAATTTTTGCGGGATGAGATGAGGGTTTGATTGGTACTATTTTGGGCTGCATATTTTGGGGTGCGTATGACTTTTTGATCGCTTGGTATTACACTTTTTGTGATGTAAGGTGACAAAAAATGCCTTTTTTACACTTTTTTTACGGTGTTCATCTGAGGAGTTAGGTCATGTGATATTTTTATAGAGCAGGTTGTTACGGATGCGGCGATACCTAACACATATATATATATATATATATTTTTTTTTTTAATATATTTTATTGTTTTAATGCAAAATTAATAACCATATTACATATCTAATATTTTATAATCCATAAGTCCGTCTAATCTAGTCCATAGACGTAATTAACAATATTTGCATACAAATATCCATATTTATGTGGAGAATTTAAAAAAACCAAGTGGAGGACTCTGAGGAGAATGGCAGGATTCGCCCGGCATCCAAAGCCTAGTAAAGGAGTTGTGCGAGGTGGCTCATTTCATCCAAGTTCTCTATAATTGGCGTGGGCAGAGGCCCGGGGTCCGGACGACCCTCCCAGCAACGAGCACGCCCCGCGCACGCTCTCTCCCAGACACGGGCAGGCACGATCGGCAGAGTCAACACTCATGTGGCCGATCACTTGATACTCGCATGCTACATAGGAGACTACTGCATAGGAGATGAGCTTGCAGCAAGCTTTAGTCTCAATCTTTTTTATTAGACAAAAGGGCAAAGAGCAAAGAAGGGGGTCCAGCAGTCTTTGTCACCGTGGTGAATAACCCACTCGCATATTTTACTGCCTCGTCCCCATATGCTTGAATAAAATAACAGTGCAGTAGTTCACCATACCTCACAGAGATCTCATATGGTCGAAACTAAAATCGAATATCCCTCGACAGTCTCGAGGAATTAAAAAGGATGTAAGCAAGAGTCAGGGCCAAAGGCCCACTCTGTGTCGTTAAGAATGCACTCAGTAGCACGCCCACCACACGTGTCGTCTCATTGCCTGCTGTGAAGCCTCATGTCTGACGGGAGGAGCCGTACCCTGAGTCGCGCCCGGCGCCCGGACGCCCCCGGGTCCCCAGCCCCAATGCCCCGCCAATATATCACTCACTATTCTAAATACGAATTCCAACCTTTGTTTTACTGCCGGAAGGTCCTCCCATCCTCCAACATTCCTAGAGATCCTCGTGTACTCAAGTGTAACTTCACATTCTTCCCCGATAGTATACATATAAGCAAGCCGGACAAATGGAATTTCCCCCTAACTAACCCCAACCGCCCACCCTCCCACCTTGCAGGAAGAAAAAAAAAAAAAAAAAAACTCTGCAGTAGCGAAAATAAATAACCTCCTAATTAATTATCTATGTCCCATTCTTTCCATAAATTATTCCACTTTAAGTGAGCTCCTCTTTGTTTATAAAGAATCTTCTCGTAGCTTTTCACTTTCTCAACCAAGCTCAACCAGTTTTTACAGTCTGGGGCGACAGAGGAAAACCAGGCTTTAGAAATGAGTCTAGCTAAGAATATCACCTTAATCAACAGATGGGAGTTTATAGGCTGGTAATTAACCTCCGATAAGTCTCCCAGGACCCATATCCTGGGGGACAATGGAACAAAAATTTTGAGTTTACACGCCAGGTTCTTTTGGACTAAGCTCCAGTACCTACTCACCATTGGGCAATCCCAGAACATATGTAAATGATCTGCCTCAGATTCACCACAACATGGGCAGCTAGAGGAGGCCCTGAGTCCTCTTCTATGTAACCATATGGGTGTCACGTAAATTTTGTGCAGAATATTGAATTGTACCACAGTATGGTTAAAATTGTGTGAAACCAGCTTTAAGCTTTCCCCTATTTTCTCCCAATTTGGATGGCCCACCTCTGCAAGAAGAGAAGACCAAGCTCTCTGTCCTGGAGAGAGAACATCCAAAAAAAAATTATCCATTAAGTGTCTGTAGCAGTGTGATAGTTTAATTCTCGTGACAATTTTCTTACAAATTAAATCATGTAAAAATGCAGGAGTATCTATAATAAAGAAGTGACTATTTAAAGTGCTAGAAAGTGCGGACCTCAATTGAAAATATGCATACCAAGCCACCTCACCTAGCTTTGCCCTTAATTCCGTGATATATCTACTTTTCTTTTTTCCCCTATTCTTTACCTTTTTCTTTTCATTTTTTTTTATAAAAGGACACTTTTTTGATTTTTTTTGTCCCACTCTGGGACTTCAACTTTTCGGTCTGATTTCCTTTACAATGCATTACAATACTTCTGTATTGTAATGCATTGGCTGTAAGTGTATTACCACTGTAATACTGCTTATTGTCTGCTTGCCTGTGAGATCCAGGGGCCTGGATCACACAGGGTCTCCCGGAAGGCAGCTATGATGCTTAAGGAAGGCATCGGGATGCCTTCCCCACAATGGGGTCCCATCACAGCAGCGCGGGGACCCCATGGATACCGGCACCCGTGAGGATACCGCACATGCTGGGGTCAGCGCTGACCACGGCCGTACAAGGGTTAATGCACTGGCATTGGTGTTTTCACTGATGCCGGAGCATACAGCAGGGGTCCGGCTATCAGTGACAGCCGGACCCCTGCCTCTGATTGGGCAGGCACAGCACCTGCTCCTGCCCGATCAGCGTGCCGTACCTGTACTGCCAGGGGCGTAGCTATAGGGGGTGCAGAGGTAGCAGTCGCTACTGGGCCCAGGAGCCTAAGGTTGCCCAAAAACCCTTGTGCCACATAAGACACTGGCATTATACAGTGTCTATTTACACCTCTGGCTAGAGGGAAAGGGTTAGGTCAAGAATTTGGCATGAGGGGGTGCCCTTTCAATGTTTGCCTCTGGCAGCAGGAAGGCAATGTGCTACCTTGCCCCTTGCCAACAAGCACTAAGGGAATGGGGGCCCAAGCTGAACTCTTGCACCAGGGCCCGTGAGCCTTTAGCTACGCCCCTGTGTACTGCGCTGGTATTTCTGTCCCGCATTTCTGCGCCGTACATGAATCCTAAGGGTTAAAAAAAAACCTTATCTATTGTCCTACACATTTTGATCCTAAATAATACACACAAAAAGCATGAAGACAGATTTAGATCTTAATCATTTCATAGACATTTTGCATGATGGACCGCTCAAAATATAAGAATTTTGGCTTGTTCACCAGTTACTATTATGGATACCAGCAGAGCTAGAAATTCTCTCATATGAAACCGTATGTCAGATTGATGCCGTGTTGTGTGTTGGACATTTTTTAAGATCACTATTAAATGTCACTACTCAGCTTTCTCATGTGTTGTCTTTGATAATGTTTGCAAGTGAATGTGAATTATTGATTCTGAAAGTAAAGACCTGCATCATTTTCTACACACATAAATGTTTTGGACATTTTAACAAATACATTTTCTTTTTTTTTTCCTTGTGAAGCAATTGACTTCCTATCTTTTCTCATTGTAGCTGTCAATCTTGGTTAGTCCCCTGAGAGAAATTATGGCATCTAAATTAAACCACATGATATTCTCAGCAGGCCAAATAGTTCAGAGTAGCATGTTCAATTCCATAGGTAACATGTGCAAGATAATTGTCACATTTCAACATACATAGGAAAATATTGACATTTTGACTTTATATTGTTTAGACCTTCTTATGATGAAATACATGTTCAAAGATAATTTTGCACAGCAAATTCATATTTTGGGTAAGAATATATACTAACTAGGCAAGAGGCCTATAAGGAATACCTTCTAATATAAAACTTTTAATAATCTTCTAATATAAAGCTTTTAATAAAAAAATGTAAATAAATGTTCATAAATATTAACAAAGACAGAGTGGAATATTAGTATAGTTTCCCAGATCAAATAAAGAACAGTCTTACCACATTTCGTTTGGCCTCATGCACATGACCGTTCCGTTTTTTGCGGTCCGCAAATTGCGGATCCGCTAAACACGGAAGCCGCCTGTGTGCCTTCTGCAATTTGCGGAACGGAACAGGCGGCCCATTGTTAAAATGCCTATTCTTGTCCGCAAAACGGACAAGAATAGGACATGTTATATTTTTTTTTGCGGGGCCATGGAACGGAGCAACGGATGTGGACAGCACACGGAGTGCTGTCCACATAATTTGCGGCCCCATTGAAGTGAATGGGTCCGCACCAGAACCGCAAAAACAGCGGCTCGGATGCGGACCAGAACAACAGTCGTGTGCATGAGGCCTTTGAGGAAGAGGAGTAGAAAGGTTACTAGGGTGGGTCTGGGTAGAGCTAAATTACTGTTCTTAGTTTGTCCTTACTTGGCCTGAACTGATCTCCCTGTCCAGTTAGGCGACTCCTCTGGACCATCCCTAACCACTCACTAGGATACCCTACATAATCTCAATTGCACATGTTTCCATCTCTGCATCAGGTGGTAGTGCATATTAGAGGGCATCTAAAAAGAATGTCCGAACTTTTCCACTGGATAAGGATACCTCATTTAATCAGGGGACTATTAATGTAGTTGTAACCTCAAAACATCTAGCCCACAGTTGTCAGTTAAGTGGGCCAATGTGTTATGTTTACCATGTCCAAGAGCGTTTGGCGCCAAAGAGGAAAGGACCAAATACCCCCACCAATAAGGTAGTGATAGCCTATCCTGAGGATAGACATTGGGCTACCCCTTTTAAAGTGGGTTTCCTGGAGTTTAATATGGATAAACTATCCTTAGCACAGGTCATCAATATCCGATTATGGTGGTACAGCACCCTGCCAATCAGCTGTTCAGTATAGCTCTGCCGCTGGAAGTCACTGCGGAAGCTTCAGAGCTGTCTATATTGTAGCGCCCACTGACTTAAGCACCCCTGCTGATCATCTATTTGAAAAAGATGCTGCACCACAGCCTCTTCCTAGGCCTATGACGTTACGTTCCTCATTCAAATGGCCTAAGCACAGCTCAGTCCCATTCAGATGAATAGGCCTTGCCTACAATACCAAGCATGCGAGCTATACAACGAACGGTGCTCTAATTGATAATGAATGCCACAACCTCTTCAAACAGCTGATCACTGCTAGTGCCAGCTTTTGTAACCCCACCAGTCAGATATTGATGTCCTATCCTGAGGATAGGTCATCAGTATTTTCCTCCTGGAAAACCCCTTTAGAATCTACATAGGCATGATGATCATGAAAATTAATAAAGTAATCATGTCATGGAAGACCCACTCCTCCACTATAAGGTGGCTGTGACCATAAAGTAAGTCCAATGCTTAGCATATACTTAGCAGAAGGGGCTTAGTTATAGCCATAACAACCATAGCAATTGCTATGGGTCCCAGAGATTGGGGGATCAGGTGCAAGGACATTGTACCTTTTTGTGGGCAAAAACAACTTTTTGCTATAATGTGAGTTTTCTGATATATGATATTATTTATACCTTTAATTATTGCTACTTACACTGCTGTATTAATTTTCTAACACTGTGGTAGGGTCCATCCTATTTTACTATGAGGCACAATGAATTATAGTTATCTTCCTGCTGAGCAGTGATAAAGTCATTTGTCAGTTCACATGAATCTGGGCAGAAAATGTAGAGAAATCCACTTGGATTGAGTCGCTAACTTTGATGTGGATTGTTCCATCATTTTTATAGTAGGGATAGATATGTAGAAAGGGTGATCCTTCTTCTTTCTGAGTCAGCCCACTGGGAGGTCATTCCATTGCCTAGGCTTTAGCATATTTAGAAGCAACCTCTTTCCATCAGCAGTTATAAAATATTACATTATGCCACTCCAATATGGAACCAGTCATCCTTTTGCATTTCATACTACCTCTTAACAATCAGGTAGATACTTAACATTAATCATCAGAGAAATCACTTAATTTAGCTTCTGTGCAATGGAAATGAAACAAAGCCATGGATATGTGATTGAAGTGTAGACTCTCTACTTGAATTCAAGAGGTTTAACAAAAATATTTGTACTAACTATTTAGGAATGACACCCCTTTACATGGTCCCTCCATTTTCACAGGCTGGAAAATATATATACACAAAAATATCTATCTATCCATCAGACTTGCCTGACCTAAACCCCATAGAGAATCTATGGGGTATTGTCAAGAGTAAGATGAGAAACACCAGACCCAACAATGCAGACAAGCTGAAGGCTCACCTCACCAGTGCCACACGCTGATTGCCTCCATGCCACATTGCCGTATTGATGCAGTAATTCATGCAAAAGGAACACCAACCAAGTATTGAGATCGTATTCTGTACATACTGTTCAGTAGGCCAACATTTCTGTATAAAAAAAAAATCATTTTTTAAATTGGTCTTATTCAAATTTTCTGAGATGCTGACATTTGGGTTTTCATTAGCTGTAAGCCATAGTCATTAACAAAAAAAAAAAAAAAAACTCTTAAATTAGATCACTCTGTGTGTAATGAAGCTATAGAATAGATGAAAATCATTTTTAAAATTAAATTACTAAAAATAAATGCTTTTTTTTTAAATGAAACTCTAATTTATTGAGATGCACCTGTATTTGTTTTCCATGCTCTTCCAGGCCTATTTGGTAAATGCTTCAGTGCTTTGCTTCTAAGAATGTACCACTTTTTTATTATTTGGTCTCTCTTAAATATTTCTGTGATGTTGGTCTTGTTTTTTCTTCAGCCTGCAGATGTACTTCTTCATTTGCTTTCACACCTCTTTAGCTCAGATTTTAAGAGTTTCCATGAACAGCTCAGCTACCAAATGCAAATTCAACACTCAACTTCAGACCCTTTATCTCCTTAATTTGTTATGAAATAATGAGGTAAGGCTACTTTCACACTAGCGTTCGATCGGATCCGTTCTGAACGGATCCGATCATAATAATGCAGACGGAGGCTCCGTTCAGAACGGATCCGTCTGCATTATTTTTAGCATATAACAGCTAAGTGTGAAAATAGCCTCGTACGGATCCGTCCAGACTTTCAATGTAAAGTCAATGGGGGACGGATCCGCCTGAAGATTGAGCCATATTGTGGCATCTTCAAACGGATCCGTCCCCATTGACTTACATTGTAAGTCTGGACGGATCCGCACGGATCCGCACGCCTCCGCACGGCCAGGCGGACACCCGAACGCTGCAAGCAGCGTTCAGCTGTCCGCCTGTCCGTGCGGAGGCGAGCGGAGCGGAGGCTGAACGCCACCAGACTGATGCAGTCTGAGCGGATCCGCTCCATTCAGACTGCATCAGGGCTGGACGGCTGCGTTCGGGTCCGCTCGTGAGCTCCTTCAAACGGAGCTCACGAGCGGACCGACGAACGCTAGTGTGAAAGTAGCCTAAGAGGCCACACTGGACCATGAGACTGCATATCGTCAACTGTCCAATTACATGTGAACCTGTTAAAATAGAGATACTATGTAAAAAATGGCTGCAATCCCTAAACAGTTAATGCAATCTTTTTGTGAATTAAAGCTGAATGTCTACATATTGATGGATTTTATTCAGATTCATTTTGGTGGTATACACAAGGCCGGCGTCAGCACCTGGCATACCCGGGCAAGTGCTGGGCCCACAGCTCCTGCGGGGACCCACAGCACTGCTGCCAGAGGCCAGAAGCAATGAGCGTTTCCATCAATACAGATGAAAGCGCTCACTGCTGGAGTGCTGGTAGCTGCTGTCCTGTCACTCACCGCTCAGCTCCCAGCGCTCCTCCCCTCTCCTTCAGGTCGGCGGTGCACAAAATGGTGAAGCAGGAAGACTTCTCCCCCCTCCACCATTCAGCCTGCAGACACGGATCGCGCTGCCGGAATGTGTGGGCGGAGCCTGTAGCCCATAATCTGCAGAAGCTCTTCCCACACAGTGCTGCAGAGCGATCTGTGCCTGCAGGGAAGAGAGGTATGTAAGCTTCAGGAATGGGACAAGGTGAGTAGTTACTGTGTTTTTTTGTTTTTAATAGAGGGGTCACAGAGGACTTTTATTTCTATGGAGGGGTCATAGAGGACTTTGTTACTACGGATGGGGCACAGAGGTCTTTATTACTATGGAGGGGGCACAGAGGTCTATATTACTATGGAGGGGGCACAGAGGTCTTTATTACTATGGAGGGGGCACAGATGAGTTTATTACTGTGGAGGGGGCACAGATGACTTTATTACTATGGAGGGGACACAGAGTTAATTTCTACTATGGAGGGGGCACAGAGGGCATTACTATTCTGGAGGGGGCACAGAGGGCATTACTACTCTGGAGGGGGGCACAATGGGCATTTCTACTATGGAGGTGGCACAGAGCCAGATGGCATTACTACAATGAAGGGGGCACAGTGGGCATTATTACTGTGAAGAGGGCACAGTAGGCATTATTTCTACTATGGAGGTGGCACAGAGCCTGAGGGCATTACTACAATGAAGGGGGCACAATGGGGATTTCTACTATGAAGGGGGCACAATGGGGATTATTACTATAAATGGGGTACAATGAGGATTATTACTATGAAGGGGGCACAATGGGGATTATTACTGTGAGGGGGCACAATGGGGATTATTACTGTGAAAGTGGCACAGATAGGGCATTACAACTCTGAAAGGGGCACAGAGAGGGCATAACTACTGTGAGGGGGCACACATCTGTACAAAACTACTGTTAAGGTTGTACAATGAGGGCAATACTACTGTGAGAGGATACCATTTTTTTTTCAAAGTATTGTGGGGGGGGGGGGGGGGAGGGGGGGGCTGTGCCAGAGAAAGGACCCGCCCCGGGTGCCAAACACCATAGGCATGCCACTGAAGCAGGGAACTATTCGCTCCCCGCTCCACCATTGATCCGCCAGCGTCTTCACACATCGTCCTGCTAATCTGTGTTGGAGGAGGAGCGGGGCAGGCTGGGAATCAGCCTCTGCTTCTCCTACACAGCAGCGCGATGTGTCACAGTTGCCTGCTGCTGCTGATGGGGAGCGCAGATCATGGGAGGAGCCAGGTTACTGAGGCGAGGAGTATTTAGTTATTTCTTTTTTTCACTTCCTGTGAAAGGGGCACCTCTGGGCATAACCACTGTGAAGGGGCACTGTGCACATATATTGGCATATCCACCGTAAGAGGCACTCTTGGAATATCATCTGTGAAAGGGGCACATATTTGGGGATATCTACTGTGAAGGGGCACATATCTTGGCATATGTACTGTGAAGGGGCACATATCTTGGCATATTAACTGTGAGGGGGAACATAATTTGGGATATCTTCTGTAAGGGGGCATATTTCTTGGCATATGTACTATGAGGGGGCATATATCTTGGCATATCTACTGTGAGGGGGCACACATCTTGGCATATCTACTGTGAGGGGGCACACATCTTGGCATATCTACTGTGAGGGGGCACATATCTTGGTATATCTACTGTGAGGGGGGCACATATCTGTGAGTAGACCTGAGGGACTGAAACACTGGGTAGAAAATAAAAGTGGGCACATAAGGACTGATTTACATATATACGCTCTGTCGCATGCTCTGTGTAAGGTATTTAATCTATAATACATGCAGTTTCATTGCTGTAAGAGCTTTGCAAAATGCCACAAAGGGGCCCACTGAGACTTTATCACCCAAGGGCCCACATGAACCTGGAGAAGGCCCTGGGTATACAGGAGCTGAAAGATAAAAATGTTGTGTTTGTCCAAATACTTTTGTACCCAACTGTATTTTTTTAAAGGGGATTTTTTAATTTTTTATTTTAGGTGTAAATGCTCTATAAATGAGGCATCACATTCCAGCTGCAAATATGAGTGACAGCCCAATACACCAGTGCAATATACAATGTGGTTAAGAAACGCATACAGAGCACTGAGTCCTGGTACAAAATGTAGCATATGAATAGTGTTAAGCAAACTTGTGTTAAGTTCGGCATACAGGTTCAGGTTATCTAAGAATTCAATTATGGATTTGAGTACCATGGACCATAATGGAATTCTATGAAGGCATGCACCATGGAAGCCTATAAGAAGCATTCTGTATTGCATTCTGTCATAATAGAAATCTATTATTCTGTTATGGTCCGTGGTAGCGGAATCCATAACAGGATTCTTAGATAACCCGAACCTGTACGTCGAACTTGAAAACACAAGTTCGCTCAACTCTACATATGGAGGCTGTAGCACAAAACTTTAGAACACGGGTGCACAGGTGGCCCACAATGTCATTCTGTGTATCCCCAACCGTATGGTCACAGTCACGCTTGTCTGTGTCTGGTTGCTGCTCACATGTATTTTCCATGTCCCTAGAAGATCAGTGACAGGAACAGGGATGAGTAAGGATTAGTAGTGTACTGTATTACCATCTCTAGCAGAATGGGGGTCTCCTGACTCCTGTACGGCACTTCAGAAAAAAGTAGATGAGGTGGAGAGGTGCCATGCATACTGTAATCTTGATTGTAGTTTGTGGTTGCAGTGAAACACTCATTTCAGTAGCTCACATAAACTACAATGGAAAGAGATGCATGGTCTCTGCCATTCTGGAGTGCAAACAGGGAAGAAGAAGGGACCCCTCCTTTCTTCTACTAGGTGGAAATCTTGAAAGTGGAACCAGAGATGTTTGACATATACTTGTATTATGCCATAAATGTTTTGCATGGTAATACTCCCTAAAGTTTTATTGAGGCCCTTGGGAATAGTTCAGTCTGACATAGTAGTCCTCAGAGCTCAAAAGGCTGCTTTATAGTAACTGTCTGCCTGACTAAGGCCTCAATAACATTTCCATTTTTCACTGATGTGTGCCATCTGCATTTTCTGCAGACAGCAAACGTACCCATTGATTGTAATCTGTCTGCTCACACATTAGTCGTTTTTCACTGACCGTGGGTAAGTGGAAAAACCATGAAGAGATGCACTACCTTGTGGACCAGACATAACCATTGAAGTTTAGGGTCCATGAAAAATCACTGACACAACACAGATGGCTTCCCATTTTGATCTGTTTTTCACCGACCACTGTTAGGAGATGCTCTGGAAATACATTTTCAGCTGATTGGTATACAGATGATGCATACAGTGCAATAAATGGATCCTTCACAAACATCTTCACAGATGAAACATATACAGATTTTCAATGTCGTCAAACAGACACGGAAATATTAATGAGGCCTTATACATTGGATGACCATTAATGGTCATCACTGGCTTGCTAAGATTTAGATAGCAATATAGACTGATACTTTTTGCAAAAAATAACTAAAAAATCTGTGGTTCATTAGGCGGTTGGCACTGAAGTCGGCGGCAGAGCACTACAGGTGTGCTTTGTATAACTATGATCTTTGAACACACAATTAATCAGGGTAATGAGGAAAGCAGGCCGCTGTAGTAAAGTACAATCAGTAAAGCTGTACCAGATGGCAGAAATATCAGCATAACAAAGCTCAGAAAACGAGCTGCAATCAATGTCAGTAACCACCGGGTCACTATGCCTGTCTATAATCATACTTTATTAGATGTGTTATATTGTTACATATTGTATCCATGTTGTTCTGCAGTCAAATTTTAGTGCAGTATGCTAATAATATAAAAGATACATACTGTACATTGAAACAGATGGCGCTCAACCGTAGAAGTCACTACAAATGGGTAATGTTTACCTGCTATTTATTTCATTGCTGGCCACTTGGCAGCTTTTCAGTTCTGCTCCATAAGGCCAAGGCTATGATTAGTGAATTCAGCTTAGCTGCTTTGTCTGCTGGGAGTCTAAAAATCCACGTCTTGTCTCATCAGATGCTTATAGCACATTTGAACATGCTGGATATGCTGTGTTTTTCCGAATTGCAACATGTCTATATGTAGAGTTGAGCGGACACCTGGATGTTCGGGTTCGGCTGAACGTCACAAAAAAGTTCGTGTTCGGGGCCTGAACTTGACCCCAAACCCGAACTCCATTGAAGTCAATGGTGACCCAAACTTTTGAGTACTAAAATGGCTGTAAAAATGTCATGCAAAGGGCTAGAGGGCTGCAAATGGCATCAAAATGTGGTTAAGAGCATGGCAAGTGCTCTGCAAACAAATATATATATATAATCCTGATCTAGGAGGACGAGGTCCATATGGAGTAGGAGATTGAGGAGGCGGTGGAGGTGGAAGTGGCGGTGGAGGAGGAGGAGGAGGAGGTAGCCTACACTGCATTTTGGTTTTAAATGTATTTTTATTTTTTATTAGGGTACACCCCAAAACATTGGGAAATGTAACCTGTGATAACCCCCTCCAGTTGTGCTAAACACACGTTCAGACAATAAGCTGGCTGCAGGCCAGCACCTCCAAGGCGTAAAGGGCATGTTCAGGCCATATTTCCAATTTGGAGACCCAGAAGTTGCAGGGGGCAGACCCCTCAGTCAGTTCGTGTAGGCGTGTGCAAACATACTGTAGTGTCCCACTAGGTAAAGGTGGGCACTGCACAGGTTAATGTGTTGCATTGCATTAATTGTCATGTACTTGTTTTCCCTGTATTATCTGGGTGTCAGGCCTGTCAGGGTGTAGTTTAGCCTCCCAGACGTTAGAGGGAGCTGGAGAGCCCTAGTTATATATAGGAAGGCCCAGACAGGGAAGAGTTAGTTCATTCCAGGGGACTAGAGGAGTCACTTCGTCCACCTGAAGCTCCTGAGGCTAGGATTAGCTCAGTAGAGACACCCCAGTTGCAGGACCCAACCTCCTGGGAGAAACCCACAGTCATCCACTTTACAAGAGAGGGCGATCCAGGGTAAGCTAAGTGACCCTGATGGGCAGATGAAACTAGAAAGTGCAGCAAGAATCTAATACCTGAGGAAGATCGTAACCAAGGATTTAAGCCACCCTTTAGGCATCCGGGCCTTGGGATATAAAGCCAGAGCAGGAGTTCTAGAAAGGACAGTGTACATTGATTCTGAGGAAAGGTACAACCTGCTGCTGAGTGCTTGTGAATTTACCCTCTGCGTATCTTGCATGAATATTACCTGCCATTGTGTGATTAAGCCTACTTGTGGAACTGTGATTGAAAGACTGTACTACTACCTGCTGTACAAAGTTGGATTGTTCAGTAAAGTTACGTTTGGTTCACTATTCTACTTGTGTACCTCCATCATTCCAACCACCAACCGGCGTGCCACCGACCAAAGGCACTGGCGTCACGAATACAACAGGGACCTTGCCCCAGGCACTCTAAATACCTGTAACATCCAGGGCACCTCAATCCACCATCAGGCCTGGTCCCTATATACAGAGTGTGCCCCAGAGGAACCGTGTCTACCTCTCCTTCACTGCCACGCGCCTGCCCAGGGTTCTCCAATACAGTGAGTAACCCTCGATTGCCCATAACCGTGACCTCACTTCGTCATACCCTGCAGGTCTGGCATGTTGCAATACTGCCCCACCATGTCGCATGTCCCCGTGATGTTCACAATACAATTGGATATCAACTTTTGATGTTCTTTTCTGCGCCTACCATGTTGATCACGGGTAGTGGCGAATCAGGGTTCCACGCTGGAGAGGGAGCGTGAGAAAGAGGCCACATCCAAGAGAGATCAATGGTTGAAATTTAATTGTGATCGAGCGGAAATGTGGGACAAATTATTAAAGCAGAAGAAGTGAAGGAAAGGAGGGGGCGCGCAGCAATTACCCACTCCCGACTCTGGGAGGTAGTGACGATAAATAACAATACAGGACTCTTAAGATGCCCTGTTATTAGAATGATTAATAAAAAATTATAGGGAATGTCACTGTGGTATTTTGAATTTGGAAACGTTAGACAGGTGCCTCTTTGTTGACTTTTTAGATAACTTCTGCCTGATTGCACGTCCCCGTGACGTCCACGATCCATTTGGATATCTTCTCTATCAACTTTCGATGTTCTTTTCTGAGCCTACCATGTTGATCACGGTTATCGGCGAATCAGGGTTCCACGCCGGAGAGGGAGCGTGAGAAAGGGAGACCTCATCGAAGGGAGGTCAATGGCTGCAATGGGATGAAGCGGAAATGTGGGATAAGTTATTAAAGCAGAAGGATTGAATGAAAGGGCCAATTACAGACGAATTTTACAAATTTAATTCCCTGTCACCTATGCAGAGCAGGGGTTTTTCATCGCCAGAAATGGGTTAATCTCACCCACCAATGTAACAGATAATTTTAAAAAATTTCGGTCCCTGTCACCTATGCAGAGTAGGGGTTTATTCACGGCAAAAATTGTAAAATGTCACCCAAGAATGTAACAGAAAAATTTGTGAAATGTATTAACCTGTGTACTAGGTAGAGCAGGGGTATATCACAACCAAAAATCAGTGAATTGCACCCGAATATGTAACAGACAAATTCATGATTTTTTTTTTTACCTGTCTACTAGGTATAGCAGTGGTATATCACACCCAAAAATTGGTGAATTATACCCGAATATGTAACAGACAAATTAGTGACATGTTACCTGTCTACTAGGTAGATCAGGGGTATATCACACCCAAAAATTTGTGAATTTCACCAGAAAATTTAACAGACAAATTAGTGAAATGTTTTAACCTGTCTACTAGGTACAGCCAGGGTATATCACACCCAAAAAGTGGTGAATTTCACCCGAATATGTAACAGACAAATTAGTGAAATGACATAAAATAAAATACGTAGAAATAATAAAAAAAAAACTTTATTATGAGGTGGAGGTCCATATGGAGTAGGAGTTTGAGGAGGCGGTGGACGTAGCGGTGTAGGTGGCAGCGGCGGTGGAGGACGAGGTAGCCAACACGGTCGGCCCGCACCTTATGCAGCAGCTCTGACATATCGGGGTAATTTTTAAGGAACCTCTGCACCACCAAATTCAGCACATGTGCCAGGCAAGGGATGTGCGTCAAACCGGCTAGTCCTAGAGCTGCTACTAGATTTTGCCCATTATCGCACACCACCAGGCCGGGCTTGAGGCTCACTGGCACCAACCACTCATCGGTCTGTTGTTCAAGGCCCATCCACAGCTCCTGCGCGGTGTGGGGTTTGTCCCCCAAACAGATAAGTTTTAAAACTACCTACTGTCGTTTACCCCTGGCTGTCCTGAAGGTGTTACGCTGACCGGATGAGGAGCCAGTAGAGGATGAGAAAGCGGAGTAGGAGGAGGAAGCAACAGGAGGCAAGCTCCCTGCAATCCTCGGTGGTGGAAGGACATGCGCCAAACTGCTATCCGTCTCAGGCCCAGCTGCAACTGCATTTACCCAGTGTGCTGTTACGGAAATATAACGTCTTTGACCGTGCTTACTGGTCCAGGTATCCGTAGTTAGGTAGACCTTGCCACAGATGGCGTTGCGCAGTGCACACCTGATTTTGTCCCCCACTTGGTTGTGCAGGGAAGGGATGGCTCGCCTGGAAAAGTAGTGGCGGCTGGGCACGACGTACTGTGGGACAGCCACTGCCATAAGGCTTTTAAAACTCTCTGTCTCCACCAGACGGAATGACAGCATTTCAAAGGACAGTAATTTTGAAATGCTGGCATTCAGAGCCAGGGATCACGGGTGGGTAGGGGGGTACTTCCTCTAGTGTTTGGGAGATGGCGAGCTGAAGGCTTCCATGGGACATTGTGGAGATGTTTGGTGACCCAGGTGGTGGTGTTTCTGGCAGATCCTCTGTTTGCAGGGTAGCAGGTGCAGGGCTGGCCTTAGGTGTTCAGGCGCCCTGTGCAAGCTAATCTTGTGCCCCCCCACCCAGGTTCACCTAAACATAAACAAAGAGGAAAACATTCTTTGTAACAAACAGTTTTTTTTTTATTACAGATAATTTAAGTGCAAGCGCAAACAAGTACAATCATACCCAGTGCCACCCATAGCCAGTCTCCTGCCCCCTTTAATCATACCCTGTCACCTTTGCCCAGTCCCCTGCCCCCCTTAATCATACCCAGAGGCAACCAGAGCCAGTCCCCTGCCCCCCTTAATCATACCCTGTCACCTTTACCCAGTCCCCTACCCTCCTTAATCATACCCAGTGTCACCCTTACCCAGTCCTCTGCCTCCTTAATTAGACCCTGCCCCCCTTAAAATTAAGGGTTACAGCCACTGAGTATGATTAAGGGGGCAGGGAGCTGGATAAGCGTGACACTGGGTATGATTAAGGGGCAGGGGACTGGCTTTGGTTGACACTGGGTATAATTAAGGGGGGTAGGGGACTGGGTAAAGGTGACAAGGTATGATTAAGGGGGGCAGGGGACTGGCTATGGGTGACGAGCTCAGGTAATCACCGCACGACCGACCGTGGCATGAAAGGGGCAGAGGTGCACCCTGTTTGAAGTAATAAACACCTGGTGGGCAAGGGTAATCGTGACATTACTGATTATAGTACAGGAAGGATATCTACCTGACTAATATCACCCTATAATAGTAATAAACACCTTGGGGGGAGGGTAATAATCCTGCCATTACTGATTATAGTACAGTAAGGATATTTACCTGACTGATATCACCTATATTTTTAATAAACACCTGGGGGAGGGGGTATGGGTACTAATCCTGCTATTACTGATTATAGTACAGGAAGGATATTTACCTGACATCGCAGGCACCGAGGGATTTTATTATAGAGGATACTATAGCGAAGGAGGGCGGTATATAACAGAAGCTCTGTGTGAGTGCTCAAGGCTGCATGTCCGTGCGTGTGTGCCGATAATTGAACCGCGCATGTGATGTGTTCAATCAACACATGGCTCTCCACACACCGCCGCCAACACCAACATGCCACCCAATCACCGCCACCCACACCAGCACGCCGCCCAATCACCGCCGCACACCCAGCCCGCCGACCAATAATCACACGGCTCTACGCGCACCACCCACACCTGCGCATCGGACAATCACCGCCGACCCTTGCAGGTTATGGTATGCTCTCCACGTCGGAGCACTGCCATTACTGTTTGTGCATCACACAGCCGCACAGTCCCAGCACCCTCAGCCACAGACAGCAGCCACCAGTCACTGCCAGCCATCTCAGCCATCAGTCAGTGCCACCAGTCACAGTGCAAGCATTCTCAACCACCAGTCAGTGCCAGCCGTCTCATCCATCAGTAAGTGCCACCAGTCACAGTGTCAGCAGTCTCAGCCACCAGTCAGTGCCACCAGCCGCAGCCATCTCAGCCATCAGTCAGTGCCACTAGGCACCAGTCACAGTGCCAGCCGTCTCAGCCATAAGTCACTGCTAGTCACCTCAGCCATCAGTCAGTGCCACCAGTCACAGTGCCAGCAGTCTCAGCCACCAATCAGTGCCAGCAGTCTCAGCCATCAGTCAGTGCCACCAGTCTGAGCCACAGTCAGTGGCAGCCATCTTAGCCATCAGTCAGTGCCACCAGTCACAGTGCCACCAGCCACAGCCACCAGTCAGTGCCAGCCGTTTCAGCCATCAGTCAGTGCCACTAGGCACCAGTCACAGTGCCAGCTGTCTCAGCCAACAGTCAGTGCCAGCAGTCTCAGCCACAGTCAGTGCCAGCAGTCTCAGCCACAGTCAGTGCCAGCAGTCTCAGCCACAGTCAGTGCCAGCAGTCTCAGCCACAGTCAGTGCCAGCAGTCTCAGCCACAGTCAGTGCCAGCCGTCCCAGCCATTAGTCAGTGCCACCAGTCTGAGCCACAGTCAGTGGCAGCCATCAGTCAGTGCCACCAGTCACAGTGCCACCAGCCACAGCCACCAGTCAGTGCCAGCCGTCTCAGCCATCAGTCAGTGCCACTAGGCACCAGTCACAGTGCCAGCTGTCTCAGCCACAGTCAGTGCCAGCCGTCTCAGCCATCAGTCAATGCCACCAGTCACAGTGCCACCAGGCACAACCACCAGTCAGTGGCAGCCAACTCAGCTATCAGTCAGTGCCACTAGGCACCAGTTACAGTGCCAGCAGTCTCAACCAACAGTCAGTGCCAGCTGTCTCAGCCATCAGTCAGTGCCACCTGCCACAGTGCCAGCCGTCTCAGCCACCAGTCAGTGTCAGACACCAGTTACACTGCCAGAAGTCTCAGCCACCAGTCAGTGCCAGTAGTCTCAGCCACCAGTTGCTGCCAACAGTCTCAGCACTACCAGTCAGTGATACCAGCCACAGTCACCAGTTACAATGCCAGCAGTCTCAGCCACAGCCAACAGTCTTGGCCTCCAGCCACAGCCACCAGTCTCAGTCACCAGCCAGTGCCATTTAATATAGACTGTTCCTACTAATGTTTATGCACTACTGTTCTAGCACCCGTTATTGTAACAGACTTAATGTCTAGTGTTTTTTATAATCTTCGGCAGGAATGTCTGCCCCAGAAATCTATCACATAACATCTGAATGGGATTTTCAAAATTCTTATGCATATGCTACACAAATCCAACCTCATTCAGATGTATAAAATATATTTCTACCAAGGAAATTTCTGTAACAAATTGGAACACTTTGTATGTAGTGCACTTTATATTTTACTGTACACTTTAAAGTAAAATGTGGCCAAAAAAGTTAAGTTGCCAACAAAAATGCAGTGAAAAAAGCTGTGTGTAAATGTAAAGCCTCTTTCAGAAGAGCGTGTCCAGTGCAGAAAACATGCTTCATGTGGAAGCGTCATTTCCCTCTATGGACACTGCTCATTTCATAAGACCCCGCGAGTGCAAAGCGTTTTAATGCGTTTTGCACGCGCGTGAGAAAAATCGCCATGTTTGGTACCCAGACCCGAACCCGGACTTCTTCACAGAAGTTCGGGTTTGGGTTTAGTATTCTGTAAATTTTATTATTTTCCCTTATAACATGGTTATAAGGGGAAATAATAGCATTCTTTAAGATAGAATGCTTAGTAGAAGGTCAATTGAGGGTTAAAAAATAAAAAATTAAATTAACTCACCTCCTCCAATTGATCGCATAGCTGCTGGTCTCCTGTTCTTTCTTCAGGACCTGTCAAAGGACCTGTGGTGACGTCACTGAACTCATCACATGGTCCCTCACCATGGTGATTTATCATGTGATGTATCATGTGATGAGCACAGTGATGTCACCACAGGTCCTTTGACAGGTCTTGAAGAAATAACAGCGGACCGGCAGCTACGCGATCAATTGGAGGAGGGGAGTTATTTTTTTATATATTTTTTTAACCCTCAATTGACCCTTTACTAAGCATTCTGTATTAAAGAATGCTATTATTTTCCCTTATAACAAAATAATACAGTGAATAGACTTTCATCCTAGCAACCATGCGTGAAAATCGCACTGCATCCTCACTTGCTTGCGGATGCTTGTGATTTTCACGCACCCCTATTCACTTCTATGGGGCCTGCGTTGCGTCAAAAACACACAAAATAGAGCATGCTGCGATTTTCATGCAACGCACAAGTGATGCGTGAAAATCACAGCTCATGTGCACAGCCCCATAGAAATTAATGGGTCTGGATTCACCTCACGCATTGCACCCGCGCGAAATCTCGCCTGTGTGAAAGGGGCATAAGGGTTACATAGCATCAGAAATCAATATAATGGGTTATATAGCATCAGAAATCAATATAATGCTATGTGACCTGGTCAGTGCTGGGAGGTCAGGCCAGGAGCTGCGCAGCGGACTCGCAGTGGGACAAATGCTCGTCTGCAAGAGGCCTAAGGCTGGGTTCACACCTGAGCGTTTTACAGCGCGTTCCTACGCGCTGTAAAACGCTCAACAAGGAGAAACCAATGCTTCCCTATGGGAATGGTTCTCAACTGGGCATTTTACAGCGTGTACGATCGCGCTGTAAAACGCCCGACGCTCCAAGAAGTACATGAGCTTCTTTGGGGCGTCTTGTCGCGCGTTCCTGTACATAGACTTTCGGGAACGCGCGACAATGGGCGTTCGCTTGTCTCTGTATGCGCGATTGCAAACGCCGGTACAATCGCGCATACAGAGCGCTCCTTTCAGAACGCTCAGGTGTGAACCCAGCGTAAGGGTCTGGCTACACAGCAACATATACAAGATAAGACAAGTGTAGTGCCAGCTGTATGTTGGGCCAATGGCCCATTCTGTGCTAGTGATAAGTGCACTGGGAAGGTTGCTCATGTAAACAGTGGTATAAAAAAAGACTTTCTGGAACTCCCCCTAAGGCTGGTTTCACACGGGCGTTGCGGAAAAATGTGCGGGTGCGTTGCGGAAACACCCGCGATTTTTCCGCGCGAGTGCAAAACATTGTAATGCGTTTTGCACTCGCGTGAGAAAAATCGCGCATGTTTGGTACCCAAACCCGAACTTCTTCACAGAAGTTCGGGCTTGGGATTGATGTTCTGAAGATTCTATTATTTTCCCTTATAACATGGTTATAAGGGAAAATAATAGCATTCTGAATACAGAATGCTTAGTATAATAGCGCTGGAAGGGTTAAAAAAAAATAAAAACGTTAACTCACCTTATCCCCATGATCGTGTAGTTCCCGGTCGGTCTCTTCTTTAGCTGTGGGCTTGGGCTGAATGACCTTTGGTGATGTCAGATCACATGCTCCAATCACATGGTCCATCACCATTGTGATGGAGCATGTGATCTGACATCACCACAGGTCCTTTAGTCACAGCTAAAGAAGAGACCGACCGGGAACTAGGCGATCATGGGGATAAGGTGAGTTAACTTTTTTTTTTTTTTAACCCTCCCAGCACTATTATACTAAGCATTCTGTAGTCAGAATGCTATTATTTTCCCTTATAACCATGTTATAAGGGAAAATAATACAGTGAATAGACTGTCACCTAGAACCCATGCGTGAAAATCGCACCGCATCCGCACTTGCTTGCGGATGCTTGCGATTTTCACGCAACCCCATTCATTTCTATGGGACCTGCGTTACGTGAAAAACGCAGAATATAGAACATGCTGCGATTTTCACGCAACGCATAAGTGTTGCGTGAAAATCACCGCTCATGTGAACAGCCCCATAGAAATGAATGGGTCAGGATTCGGTGCGGGTGCAATGCGTTCAACTCACGCATCGCACCCGCACGGAAATCTCGCCCGTGTGAAAGGGGCCTAAGGGCTGTTGCACACGAGTGAGTCCATTGCGGGAATCACGCTCAGTGTGTGAGTGTGATCCTCCTTTCTGGAATTGCGGGAGAGCAGGTGTGCTTCTTGCTGAAAGTCCCATACATCTCTGGTGCAGATGGCTCTATGAAATTTATGGCAGATGAAATAACATAAAAAAACTGTCTGTTAAAGGAATATTCTAGTTATTATCCTGTTAAATGCACGGCTTTGGGAGGTGATATGTGACTTTTCTTTTTTTTTTTGCTGTTCTGCATTGTCTAATGGCTTATTCACACAGTGTTCAGTCAGTGATTTTGAGCCAAAGCTAGGTGTGGCTCTAAACAAAGAGCAGGTGCAGATCCTACTTATACCTTATCTCTGTGGCGGCTCACAATCACTGACGTGTGAATGAGGCTTGTAAGCAGGAGGATGACCACAGTACTCTCCCAGATGGCTTTCGGTGGGTGCACGTCCCCAGTATGGTTTCACTCCACCCGGATCACCGGATACAATTGTATACTTATTGAGGAGACAGCACACCAGGAATTTTGAGTAATGCTTCTTTAATTCATTAGTATTCAGAAACCAGTGGTAATTATCTTAACATCAGTGCAATGTTTTGGGCATTTTTATTTTAGTGCCCTTTTTCAAGCTGGTATGTGATTAAGCTGCAGGTCTGGCATGCATGTATACGCACACCAGACCTGCGGTTTAGGCTACATGCACACAACCGCAAATTGCGGATCCGCCCAAAAAAAAAACGTATAACATCCGCATGCCATCATATTTTTCCAAAAAAGATTTCGGATCCATTGTAACAATGCCTAAAATGGACAAGAATAGTACATGTTCTATTATTATTATTTTTTTTGTGGGGCTATGGAACGGACATACTGATGTGAACAGCACGGTGTGCTGTCCGCATTCTTTGCGGACTTATTGAAATGAATGGCTACTTTCACACTGGCGTTTTGAATTCCGTTTGTGAGATCCATTTCAGAATGCATCAGTTTGGCTCCATTTCAACTCCATTCCACTCTGGATGCGGACACCAAAACGCTGCCTGACGATGCGGAGCCAAACGGATCCGTCCTGACTTACATTGTAAGTCAATAGGAGCTGATCCGTTTTCACTGACACAATATGGTGCAATTGAAAACGGATCCGTCCACCATTGACCGCACACTGGCCACCAATGAGTTAATACAATATAGGGAGGGAGGGGGGCCACACACTGGTCACCAATGAGTTAATACAATAGAGGGAGGGAGAGGGGGCCGCACACTGGCCACCAATGAGTTAATACAATAGAGGGAGGGAGGGAGGGGGGTACCCCTGCTGACTGGCAGCCCCTGATCTATTACAAGGGGCTATGATACGCACAATTAACCCCTGAGGTGCGGCACCTGAGGGGTTAATTGTGCGGATCACAGCCCCCTGTAAGAGATCGGGTGCTGCGAGTCAGCAGGGGGCAATCATGTACACAGTTCATAGTATATTCTAACTAGAAGCGTCCCCATCACTATGGGGACGCCTCTGTGTTAGAATATACTGTCAGATATGAGTTTTCACAAAGTGAAAACTCAGCTCTAAAAAAGCTTTTATGCAGACAGATCTTCGGATCCGCCTGTATGAAAGTAGCCTATGGCCACGGATCACGGACGCGGATGCCAATCTTGTGTGCATCAGTGTTTTTTCACGGACCCATTGACTTGAATGGGTCCGTGAACTGTTGTCCGTAAAAAAAATAGGACAGGTCATATTTTTTAGGACGGACAGGAAACACGGATCACGGCCGCGGATGAACAACGGTGCATTTTCCAGGACGTCCTCCATGACAGCACTACATGGAGGTCGTCTCCCCCGCCCACTATTGGGACAGGAAACAGAGAGGTTAAAAGCACCAGTGTTTTTTCCTGTCCCAATAATGGACAGGGCAGAGAGAGGGTCTCTCTTCAGACCTTTTTTAAACCCTTTTTCTATTTTTTCTCGCCAGGCTAAAACCCTTAAGCTGGGGTCCCTTAGCCTCCCAGCCCCTCCAGTACCTGTGGGTCATGTGGCTCACTGCTGGGAAGGAGGTTCGCAGGGGCTGGGGAATGGTAGCCGCAACCCCGCTGGGGCTCTGGGCTGCAGGATGCTCTCTCCAGGGGAGACGCGGGAGCCGGAGCGCTTTTTTCTTTTACTTCCGGTTTCGGCGCTGATCCGGAAGTGACGTCGCGGCGCCGGTGAAGGAGTGCGCATGTGCGTACCCTCCGACACCGGATCCAGCATGGCGGCGCCCTGTGTTTGATCCCCGCGGCGAGGGACGCTAGAGGCCTAGCGTTTGGGCCTCGCGTCCCATCCGGAACCCCTGCGGTGACCGGAAGGAATGGGAGGAGCATCCACGCCAGGAGGGGTAAGTGCCAGTGGCATTTAAAGTCTGGTGGGGTTGAGTGTGAGTCCCTCAAGTCATGGAGTCATCCAGTATGAGAGAGCAGTCCCCAGACCCTCCTGCCCAGGGACATGTGAGTAAACCCAGCACTGCAGGGTGGTGTACGGTGATAGGTTTAGCAAGCATTATAGCCTGTTTCTATCATGTCTCCTAGGGGGAAAAAGATCCTACCTTAAAGGTGGATGCTAAAAAGAAGCCTAAGAGATGCGCTATCTGCAGCAAAAGGCTTCAGGAGTCGTATACAAAGAAACTTTGTGCGGATTGCATTAACAAAATGATGAAAGAGGAACAGTCGTCCCTTTTAACAGACCTTAGAGCCATCATTAAAGAAGAGGTTAAAGTGTCAGTTTCCTCCTTAATAACGCCTAAGGTGGCTGAGCAGACCACTGGGATAAAAAGACCTAGGGAAGCCTTGGAATCAGACCCAGAGGTTATTGAGATGGAATATTCAGGAGAGGAGGAGGAAGAAGAGTCTTTACCTTCCTCATCCCACGAGGAGAAACGCAAATACTGTTTCTCATCTGAGGATATGGATTCCCTTCTGACTGCGGTTAGACAGACCATGGATATCCCAGACAAACCATCTAAGAGGTCCATTCAGGAGGAAATGTTTGCAGGCCTGATTACTAAACGGAAAAAAGTTTTTCCTTTGAATTCCAGCCTAAAACAGATGATCCTGGATGAGTGGGAAGATGTGGAAAAGAGGCTTTTTATTCCCAGAGAATTCAAAAGTCGTCTATCCTTTGACAAAGAGGACACTAAACTATGGGAGGAAATCCCAAAGATAGACGCCCCGGTCGCCAGGGTAGCTAAGAAAACAGCAATCCCATTCGAGGACTCCTCCCAGCTGAAAGACCACATGGACCGCAAGGCCGACGGTCTCCTGAGAAAATCTTGGGAGGCTTCTGCGGCCTTGATTTCCACTAATGTTGCAGCCACATCTGTGGCTAGGTCCTTACTATTGTGGTTATCTCAGCTGGAGAATCACTTGTCAATGGGAACTCCCAGGGAGGACATCTTGGAGACTATCCCACTCCTGAAGATGGCAACGGCCTTTACAGCGGACGCCTCAGCTGAGTCAGTCAGGTTCGCAGCCAAAAGTGGGGCCCTTCTAAACACCGCAAGAAGAGCTTTGTGGTTAAAGAACTGGTCTGGTGATCTCACCTCAAAAAATAAACTATGTGCGATTCCATTTTCAGGATCATATGTGTTTGGCCCTAGCCTGGACAAAATTCTTGAAAAGGCCTCAGATAAAAAGATAGGGTTTCCTGAAACAAAAACTAGGAAGACACATTTTTTTCGGAAAAAATTTCAGCCAAAGAACCAAACGTATAAAGATAAGGGTAAATCGGGAAGATGGTCCTATCCTAAAGGGGGTAAGGGCAGAGGATTTCTGCTTAACCCCAACACTTCCCAAGACAAACAATGACGCCAGGCCAGTTGGGGGAAGATTAAAATCTTTTCTCCCAGCATGGAGCCAAATAACCCAGAACCCTTGGGTGCTCCAAATTATTCAGGAGGGATACAGGATAGAGTTTATGTCTGTTCCGCAACAAAAATTTGTGCTGACAGGGTACGGAGGAGGTACACCTCAGGAGAATCTTTTAAAAGAAGTCACAAAATTAAAGAAGCTGGGCGCAGTGACTCGCGTCCCTGCGGGTCAGGAAGGCAGGGGCTTCTATTCAAGGTTATTCCTGGTCAAAAAGCCAGACGGTTCATTCAGAACCATAATCAACTTAAAGCCCCTAAACGTCTTCATAAAAGTACAGTCGTTTCAAGATGGAATCGATAAGATCGACAACACCCCTCATTTCTCAGGGAGCGGTAATGTGCACCTTGGACTTAAAAGATGCATATTACCATGTACCAATACATCCGGACCACCAAAAATTCCTAAGGTTCGCGGTAAGGGAAGTAGGGAAAGTAAACCATTATCAGTTTCAGTGCCTGCCCTTTGGGATTTCAACAGCCCCCCGGGTGTTTACAAAGTTAGTCATAGAGATAGTGGCCTTTCTCACACTGAAGGGAATAAAGATTGTTCCCTATCTAGACGATCTTCTCCTAACCGCAGACTCTGCTCCAGTTCTAGCGGCACATACACAGACAACAATATCCCTCTTACAGGATCTCGGCTGGATCATAAATTGGGAAAAGTCGGACCTAGTACCAGAGACCAGAAAGATCTTCCTGGGAACGCTGCTAGATTCGAACCTACAGAGGTCTTTCCTTCCACCTCAAAAGCAGCAGAACCTTGTCAAAAAATTGAAAACGTTTCAGGGAAAATCCGTGTGCACCATCCGAAACGCCATGAGCGTCCTGGGCCTGATGACTTCTTGCATATTTACGGTACCGTGGAGTCAGCATCACACGAGGATCCTACAGAAGATGATCCTGTCTGTCTGGGACGGGGACCACCGATCCATAGACCGAAAGATCCTGATAAAGGAGAATGCTCGGAGATCCCTGGATTGGTGGCAGAAATCAAGCAACCTGTCAAAGGGCGTCTCCTGGAACCTAAGTCCATACGTGGTAGTAACTACAGATGCCAGCCAACAGGGTTGGGGTGCAAAGGTTGGAATCTACTACTACCACCAAGGAACTTGGAGTCAGACCATAAAGAACAGGTCTTCAAACTTCAGAGAGCTTCAGGCCGTGTGGGAGACTCTCAAACAGAGTCAGGATCTTTTAAGCGGACAAAACATACGAATCCTATCAGACAACATGACAGCGGTCTCTTTCCTCAAACATCAGGGGGGTACAAGATACCCTCTTCTCCAGAGTCTAACAAACAACATTTTTTCCTGGGCCGAGGAGAATGTGTTATCAATCTCTGCAGTACACCTACAGGGTTCAAAAAACCAGTCGGCAGATTTCCTCAGCAGACACCTTATAGATCCAAACGAGTGGACTCTGAACAGACAGGTGTTTCTAGAATTGACAGCTTCATGGGTGTACCCAGAAATCGACCTTCAAGGGAGAATGCTCAAACAACCTCCTTCTCCCGGAACCCTGCCGATCATCCCACAGCAGTAGACGCTTTATCCTAGTCCTGGGACATGAAGCTAGCGTATGCATTTCCTCCCTTTCCCCTGATTTCAGTAGCCCTAAGAAAAATCAGCAGGGAATCGTCCAAGGTGATCTTCATAGCTCCTTTTTAGCCGAAACAAGCCTGGTTCCCGGTCCTGTCCTCTCTGAGTCAAGAAGAACCGATTCCTCTCCCTCTCAGACCAGACCTGCTGCATCAGGGTCCAATCTGGAATCCGGAAATAAACAAGCTGAAGTTAACAGCGTGGCTTCTGAAAGGGACTTGTTAAAATTACAGGGGTTCTCGGACGAAGTAATAGCCACTATTCAGAGAGGCCATAAGCAGGTGACATCGGCGATTTATAATAAAATCTGGAAGAAATTCTGCTCCTGGATGACGCTGAGAGGGAAGAATCCCCTACTCCCGAGTCTGGGGGATATTCTTGATTTCCTCCAAGAAGGATTCAACATGGGTCTTAGGCCCAGTACCCTCAAGGTGCAAACTGCAGCCTTGAGTTGGTTTCTAAATTACTCTGTCAGAAAATTGATGGGTAAGCAGGTTCTTAAAGGCAACCACGCGGATTAGACCAACACTAAGATCTCCGGTTCCACCTTGGGACTTGTCGCTAGTGCTTAATGCCTCAACAAAACCACCCTTTGAACCCCTACACGAGAGTAGCTTGAGAAACCTAACCTTAAAAATGATGTTTTTAGTAGCTATCACATCAGCCCGTAGGCTAGGGGAGATCCAGGCCCTCACCATCCGTGAGCCGTACCTTACAATCTGTGAAGATAGGGTCATATTAAGGCTAGACCCGTCCTTTATACCTAAGGTAGTTTCTTCCTTTCACCGGAACCAGGAAATTGTACTACCAACCTTCTACACAGATCCAAAGACTGAAAGGGAGAAAGAGTTCCACCTCCTAGACGTCAGACGTTCCCTCCTTTCCTACTTAGACATTACCAGTACCTTTAGGCTGGACTCAAATCTCTTTGTTCAATTCTCAGGCCGCAATAAAGGCAAGAAAGCTTCTAAAGCGACATTGGCAAGATGGATTAAAATAGTCATTAAAGAAGCCTATCAGAGCCAGGAGCTCCCCTGTCCCCAAGAGGTTAGGGCTCATTCTACAAGAGCAGTCTCGGCTTCATGGGCCGAGCATGCGAATGCTTCTATCGAACAGATATGTAAGGCGGCCACCTGGGCAAGCTCCCAAACCTTTTGTAAGCATTACAGACTAAATGTGTCAGGGAATGTTGACCAGTCTTTTGGGCGGAAAGTTCTTCAGGCTGCGGTTCCTCCCTAGTTATTGGATTAATTTGGTATTCCTACTCCATGTAGTGCTGTCATGGAGGACGTCCTGGAAAGTAAGAATTAGTCTTACCGGTAATGATGTTTCCAGGAGTCCGATATGACAGCACTGGTAGTTCCCTCCCTATTAGTTAATTTGTTTCTTTTGTGCTATGATACCCATTATTGTGTGATAATCTATAAAACACTGGTGAAGGTGGGGGGGGGGGGAGCTTTTAACCTCTCTGTTTCCTGTCCCAATAGTGGGCGGGGGAGACAACCTCCATGTAGTGCTGTCATGTCGGACTCCTGGAAACATCATTACCGGTAAGACTAATTCTTACTTTCCAAGTTTTCAACTGACCCATTGAAAGTCAATGGGTCCGCAGAAAATTGCGGAAAATGGAACAACGGCCACGGATGCACACAACGGTCATGTGCATGAGGCCTTAATCACATACCAGCTTGAAAAAGGCCACTAAAATAAAATGCCTGAAATGTTGCACTGATGTAAAAATAATTACCACTGGTGTCTGAATACTAATGAATTAAAGAAGCATTACTCAAAATTCCTGGTGTGCTGTCTCCTCAATAAGTATACAAGTGTGAATGAGTCTTAACAGCCCCATAGGCCCAGTACTATACATATCATAGCATACCAGTTTTCCTGAGAGCAGTGTTATTTCTGTGTTTTAAAACACATGTAAAAAAAAAAAAAAAAATTGTAGCACCATGAAGCAGTTTCGTGTTTTTTTACAGATTTTTGGGGTGTTTTTTTTATTTTATCATGTGTTAATAGGTACATGGAGTTTTCCTGGAAAAAAAACCCATAATACTGTACCTAGATCATGCTATGTTTTGATAACCAAACCAAATGCTTTATATAGACACTCATATTTTGAAACAGACTTTCAACTAAGGCCTCATGCACATGACCGTTTTTCAGGTCCGCGTTTTTCATGGGTGCTGACCTGTTCACTTCAACTTGGCCGCAAATAATGCGGACAGCACTCCGTGTGCTGTCCGCATCTGTTGCTCCGTTCCGAGGCCCTGCAAAAAAAAATAAAAATAAATATAGCATGTCCTATTCTTGTCGATATTGTGGACAAGGATAGGCATGTCTGCAATGGGCCGCCCGTTCCGTTCCACATCTGTTGCTCCGTTCCGAGGCCCCGCAAAAAAATATAGCATGTCCTATTCTTGTCCATATTGCGGTTTGGTTTACAATAATTGGTTTTGGTTTACAATAACTGTTGGAAATAAGTGACCAAAACCAGGATTGGAGCCTCCACAGACATACAGCCAGGTCCATAAATATTGGGACATCGACTCAATACTTTAACTGCAGACTGTCAGCTTTAATTTGAGGGTATTTACATCCAAATCAGGTGAACAGTGTAGGAATTACAACAGTTTGCATATGTGCCTCCCACTTGTTACGGATTTAAAAGTAATGGGACAGAATTATCATCATAAATCAAACTTTCACTTTTTAATACTTGGTTGCAAATCCTTTGCAGTCAATAACAGCCTGAAGTCTGGAACGCATAGACATCACCAGACGCTGGGTTTCATCCCTGGTGACCAATATTTATTGACCTGACTAAGTTCTAATGGAAAAATCTGCTCCTGTTCTGTGTTTAGAGCCGCACCTGGTTTTGGCTCAAAATCACAGATGGAAATCATTGACCAAAACAATGACATGGGAATGAGGCACTACATGTACAGTCATTGGAAAAACAAAGTAAACCTTTGAATTCTATGGTTTTACTTATCGGGACATTAAAAAAATCTGGCCCATAAGAGGTCTTTAAATGATGGAAATATAACCTCAGATGAACAACAAAAGGGATTCCACCCTGTTATTATTTATTCCACAAAAATAAAGCCAAAATGGAAAAACCATATGTGAAAAACTAAGAACAGCCAATGAATTACTAGCTTGTAGAACCACCTTTAGGGCTCATGCACATGACCGTATGTATTTTGTGGTCCACAAAAAACGGATCTGCAAAAAATATGAATGACGCCTGTTTGCATTCCGTATTTTGCGGGACCAGGACAGATGGCCCCTAATAGAACAGTCCTATCCTTGTTCGTAATGCGGACAATAATAGGGCATGTTCTATTTTTTGGGGGAACGGACATACAAACATACGGAAACGGAATGCACAGAGTGACTTCTGCTTTTTTTTGCAGACCCATTGAAATGAATGGTTCCGCACGGAAACGGAAAAAAAAATACATTTATGTGCATGAGCCTTACAGCAGAGGTGCACAACCCACACCGTCCCGCTAGACAAACACACAGCTGATCTGACCAGAGCACCACTCTGCGCTTAATTAAAGGTCCTGCTCCTGGTAGGAGCAGGTCAGGTCCCCACTTGACAGTTACAGCTGAGAACCTACATAGAAGACTGAAGCAGTTTATTACCACCTCTGCATTTTCTTTAGATAGGTGGATAGAGCTCTAGCATTCGATGCAGTGAATACAGGAAGCGGTTATGACGCTTCGTCTATTGAACCCTGCAATCCAGGGGCGGACATACCGCCTGTGCAGTCGTTGACCAGAATCCATTCCCACAACTAGGTTGTGGAGCAATCCCTTGAAACTGAGCAAGTAGCCACCCGCTGCGACCTTCTGACCCCAGGCACAACAAAGTCAGAGATAGGTTGTGACACCAGAGATATTGATTTTCCATTGTCCAAGGTGTGCAACATACACTGATGAGCAAAAAGGTAACAATGTTTTGAACTTTTGACTTTCAGGCTCCATATGTCACCATCCACTATAGCTTCGAATGTGAGACTATCATCTTTTTATAGACAATCATCTTGGCTATCTCATACATAAATTGGACTTGCAACTATTTCACATAGTTTTTATTTAGAAATCAACAGTGTAGGTAGACATAACATTATACCATGATATATCACCATAAAAGTATAAGAACTCCAATGTGGAAGCATATATTTCTTGATTTAAGTTGAGAAGTGTCCATCAATGTAGGAGTTAAAGTCCGGTGTTATGGACACAAAAATCGGGGTAAAACAAAAGGGGGAATTAAATGAAAAGAGAAGGGACAGAAAGCAAAAACAGCCGAATAGGCATAACTAGCGCCAAAGAATCAGTTAAGTAGCCACCAACTCCACACTACAGGGAAGTCAATGGAAGTTGCTCTTACATAGTACTGCAAACATCCAGCAATAGATACAATACAATGCATTTTGGGAGGCCAATGAGAGGGTTAATACAGTCACAATTTCAAGTTTTTATTCATATTCGTGCAAAGGGGACCTAAGAGTTAGAAAGCATAGGGTATTTATCCCTCCGGATCTTCCAGTCTTCTAGGTATGATGAATATAGGTCTTTACAAGAGGCCATCATACCTTCCATCTCACAATTATACGGGTAACTGACTCATTATGATATCGGAGAGCTGGGAAATCTGGATGGATCTCTAGTGCTTAGCTATAAGTATTTTAGAAGCAGTTAAGACATGAAATAAAACAGTACAATTTCTCCTAGGGGTATTTTCTAGCCCAATAAGGAGTAGACAGAAAGATGGCGTGCAAAGTACATTCAAAAGAGTGGTTAACAGCACATGGATCTCCTTCCATAAAGCACTTTTCCTATTGCATTCCCAGAATGACTGAATACTACCAATAGACTGATCACATCTCCAGCAAATTCCGGGGACCTCCGAGTATATCAAGCATAAACGGTCAGGGGTCATGTACCATCTGTAAAGCACTTTTCTGGATGATTCTAGGTGTAATGAACATTTAGAGTATCGTTGAGGGGCTAGGAAAATTTGTTGCCAAGACACAGAGTCTTGTGATATATTCAAATTGGTTAACCATTTATCTAGACCAGAGATGTCTTCGGTAATACAAGCTTCTACTAATAGTTTATAGATCTTAGATAGTCCTTTGTTCCTCCTTGCGTCACCAAAAATTAAAGCTCAAAAGGAGATCTAACAAGGGCCTGGTCCTTAGGAAGAGAGTCCAAAAGGATCTCAGTCTAAGGCCTCATGCACACGGCTGTTGTCTGGGTCCGCATTCGAACCGTCGTTTTTGTGGCTCTAATGCAGACCCATTCACTTCAATGGGGCCGCAAAAGATGCGGACAGCACTCCGTGTGCTATCCGCATCCGTTGCTCCGTTCTGTGGCCCTGCAAAAAAAATAGAACATGTCCTATTCTTGTCCATTTTGTGGACAAGAATAGGCATTTCTACAATAAGCCGCCCGTTCCGTTCCGCAAATTGCGGAAGGCACACGAGCGCCTTCTGTTTTTTTAAGTATTTGAAAAAAGTATTTATTAGACAAATGGAATAAGTCTACTACCCTTGAGAAGTAATTTGTTTCCCTCCCATATTTGGCCAATTGATGTAAGCCCACTCTGGATCCACTCTTTAAAAGAGATGTAAATTGTGTAACGCACATGGGCCGGTGTCCATGTTTTGCAAAACACCACGTTCGTGTCAATGTAGCCTAACTGTCGCTATCCTCTCAACCCAATAAAGATCCACTGTCGAATATGACTTAAGATGATTTGTCACTGTGTTAAGGAGTGTAGTTTCAGTTAAATAAATCCTTACTGGGGAAGGTCAAAGTAATACCCAAGTAGGGGATGCCATCATTTGCCCATTTACACTGAACATTTTGCTTGAGCTGAACTCAAAGATCTGAAAAATGTTCTACATAAACAAAAGACCCATTACTCTCAAATATTGTTCACAAATTTGTCTGCCACAGATGTTGCAACGTTTGAGGGAGCAGCAAGCTGACTGCAGGTATGTCTACCAGAGCTGTTGCCCATGCAATGAATGTTCATTTATCTACCATAAGCCGTCCCAAAGGCGTTTCAGAGAATTTCGCAGTACATCCAACCGGCCTAACAACCGCAGACCATGTGTAACCACACTAGCCCAGGACCTCCACATCCAGCATGTTCACCTCCGTGATTGTCTGAGACCAGCCACCCAGATATCTGCAGCAACAATCGGTTTGCATAACCAAAGAATTTCTGCACAAACTGTCAGAAACCATCTCAGGGAAGCTCATCTGCATGCTCGTCGTCCTCATCGGAGTCTGGACCTGACTGCAGTTCGTCGTCGTAACCAACTTGAGTGGGCAAATGCTCACATTCGATAGCGACCTAGAGCTGGAGAGGGGGTGGCAGCGCCCTCCAGAATATGTCAGCCAATAGTCTATCCAGCATAGCCGGGGGACTCAGCACATCAGGCTGTAGCCACTTTTGCAAGAGGTGGAGTATGTCATAATACTGGGGTCTCTCAGGCTCAGCCGGCTTAAACTCCCACTGATGTACCCGCTGGGCCCGGACCAACACATTTACCCCCAGTCTTGCCAAAATCTCACCCCATACCTTCGGGTAGTCGGCAACTTGATTGTCTGGCAAGTTGAAATATACACGCTGGGACTCTGATGCCAGTAAAGGAGCGATGACTCAGCCCACTGGTCTTGGGGCAGCTTTTCACTGGTGGCCACTTTCTCGCATATCGCCAGGTTGGTTTCGATGTCGCCTGCGGGTGTCATCTTAGGGATCACTGCATGGACTGCTTTCCGGGCATTGTGGACGCTTGGTGTTGCTCCTGCTGTCTGCAAAGCCATTGCGTGTTGCTTCTGCTTATTAGCCTCCAATTGGTGCAGGTTGGTCTCTCACTGCTGTAGATTAGCTTCCACAAGGGCCTTCACAACAGCCTCCATTTTGTCATGGGGTATGGGTTGTAATACTGCAGTTTTGATATACAACATACAACAGTGCTCAAAAGTGCAAACCCAAAAAATATTTTGGCGTTCACGCCAGCCTCACTGCACTTGCACGCATCCTCCACCAAATGTGGGGATTCGCTCTGGTAGTTAGGATTAGCGGGTGCAGCACAGAGGCAAAGTACAAGTTCTTGGTTTAAAACATCAGTGTTTATTCACATGTGAAAGCAAAACAAAAATGCAAGTTGCTTGGTGATCGTTCACCAATGATTCCTTGTACCTTCTTACAATAAATTGAAATGTAAACAAAGCAACAAATGACAAAAAGAAAGCATTTAAATCACTAAAACAGGAGGGTAGCGAGGAAGCACTGAAAAACTATGAGGAAAAAAATTAAATATGTAAAAAACTAATAAAAGCACCCAAACTAGAGACCGAGAGATTAAATGCAGAGAGCAAAACTAACCCTAAATTGTTCTTCAATAACATAAATGGTAAAAAGTATAAATCTGAAGGTGTCAGCCCTTTACAGAGTAATGAGGGGGGAGTTGCAGAGAGCGATGAGGAGAAAGCAAAGCTATTAAATATTTTTCTCTCCACTGTATTCACTAAGGCAGCGGTCCCCAACCACCGGGCCGCAGCCCAGGACCGGGCCCTGGAAAATTGTTTGCCGTGCCGCTGCAATACAGAGGGGAGACGCCAGACAACTATGAAAATTGTAGATTCACACTGAAGGCATCAAAACTATGAATAAACACATGTGGAATTATATACGTAACAAAAAAGTGTGAAACAACTGAAAATATGTCATATTCTAGGTTCTTCAAAGTAGCCACCTTTTGCTTTGATTACTGCTTTGCACACTCTTGGCATTCTCTTGATGAGCTTTAAGAGGTAGTCACCTGAAATGGTCTTCCAACAGTCTTGAAGGAGTTCCCAGAGATGCTCAGCACTTGTTGGCCCTTTTGCTTTCACTCTGCGGTCCAGCTCAGCCCCAAACCATCTTCATTGGGTTCAGGTCTGGTGACTGTGGAGGCCAGGTCATCTGGCGCAGCACCCCATCACTCTCCTTCATGGTCAAATAGCCCTTACACAGTCTGGAGGTGTGTTTGGGGTCATTGTCCTGTTGAAAAATAAATGATTGTCCGACTAAATGCAAACCGGATGGAATAGCATGCCGCTGCCAGATGCTGTGGTAGCCATGCTGGTTCAGTATGCCTTCAATTTTGAATAAATCCCCAACAGTGTCACCAGCAAAGCACCCCCACACCATCACACCTCCTCCTCCATGCTTCACGGTGGGAACCAGGCATGTAGAGTCCATCCGTTCACCTTTTCTGCGTCACACAAAGACACGGTGGTTGGAACCAAAGATCTCAAATTTGGACTCAGACCAAAGCACAGATTTCCACTGGTCTAATGTCCATTCCTTGTGTTCTTTAGCCCAAACAAGTCTCTTCTGCTTGTTGCCTGTCCTTGGCAGTGGTTTCCTAGCAGATATTCTACCATGAAGGCCTGATTCACACAGTCTCCTCTTAACAGTTGTTCTAGAGATGTGTCTGCTGCTCGAACTCTGTGTGGCATTGACCTGGTCTCTAATCTGAGCTGCTGTTAACCTGCGATTTCTGAGGCTGGTGACTCGGATGAACTTATCCTCCGCAGCAGAGGTGACTCTGGTCTTCCTTATTAAACCTGACAGGGCACACCTATGAAGTAAAAACCATTTCAGGTGACTACCTCTTGAAGCTCATCAAGAGAATGCCAAGAGTGTGCAAAGCAGTTATCAAAGTTATCACAGTTATCAAAGCAAAAGGTGCCTTCAGTGTGAATCTACAATTTTCATAGTCATGAAAAACTCTTTGAATGAGAAGGTGTGTCCAAACTTTTGGTCTGTACTGTATAATGTCCATTGCTTTGTCATCTCTATGTTATCAGTAAACTACAGTATTTTTATATATAAGTATCTGTGAGGGCTGTGTGTTGCTCGTGGGGTATATGAAGGACTGGAAGAGGTGTAATTATACACAGAATAATTGGGTTGTATGGGTGTGAGATTGTGGATAAGCTCTGCCTGTATGATATTTATGTTTAAATTGTATTGGAGCTGTCATTTGGCATTCCGGGCACTAGAGGCCACTGTTTTGCAGCACAGTCAGCACACTCTGGAATCTGCATATGCAAAGCAGATGATTACTCATGCTTCTGTGTGAACCAGGAAGTGTTGATCTGACATGGTGGAAGAATTGTGCTGTGAGGGAATTAATCTGATTCCATCTTGGCTTGCGGATGTCCGGCAGTGAATGGACACTCAAAGGAAGGAGAGTATCTGCTGTTCCCTGTCTGGATCCAGCTCTTTGAAAGAGAGGTTGTCCCAGGAAGACCAGTTCCAGTGTATGGACAGAAAACCTTATCATCAAGCAAGGCCACACTGGTTGCTGAGAGCTTGGTGGCCATCCCGGGTAAGCGGCATCCTAGGGCCCAGAACAGACGCAGGTCCGTACACCTGATTACCAATTGTACTTTACTTTTTGGCGCCTAAAGTAACAGAGACTAGCCTAGGCCTTGTATTAGCTAGTTAGATAGGGTTATAGCTTTGTTAGGCCTTACTGTACTGGACTGCAGCGCAGTAATTGACTTGCAGGCTCTGCTGCGTCTGCCACCGGTTAGGTGTGTCCTCCATAGCGGCACAGTACGACTTGTAGGCCCTGCTGTGTACGCCAACGGGCTAGGCCTGTCCCTCGGACAGGGACGGTGACTGTGGGCCTGGGGTATTACTTATACTGTTTGTGTTAATACTGTTTCCAAAATAACTGTCAATGTAGGATTGGCACACTCAAAACATGCGGAGCCCACGGAATTATAACAATTTATTGTAACTACGTTTGATAAAATATAATAAAATACAATAAAATACATAAAATTGAATTAAACAATGGTTGTAGTTTTTGTAATATTCAGATCAACCTGTTGAAAAATAAATTGCCCTGGGTATTTTCAATAGTAAATGGGTCTGCAATGGCACATTATGGAATCTGTATATGTTCAATTGCAGATCCTGGCAACAGGTTGTTATCGTGCGAATATATCACACTCTATGTCACTGCAGTCCATACATATACAGGTTATGAGTATCCGAAAAAACTTCCTTAAATTTCGGGAGTTACCAGTCTCTCAAAAGACGGATCTCTCAAGGAAGATTTTTCGCATCAAGCGCCGATTATATTCATGTACGAATAACGCTAGAAGACTCCACATGTGTAAACGCATACAATGGTTTTCTATACAGACGCTATATTCCTATCTCATAGTTACTGCAGTCCATATATTCCAAAGTTGTTATAAACTCAATTTTTCGTAAGAGTTTTCTGCATGCGTCTATATTTGTATTTTTTCTCAAGGATTATCGGAGGTGCTATTCAAAAAAGATCCTCAGAGAAATTATTCCAAACAAAGTCCCGATTCCATTCACATGCGATATTCTCATACAGTTGTGCTCTGTATAAACACTATGTTATTATTTCGTTGTAAGGCTGTGTTCACACGGGCGAGATTTCCGCGCGGGTGCAATGCAGTAGGTGAACGCATTGCACCTGCACTGAATCCTGACCCATTCATTTCAATGGGGCTGTGCACATGAGCGTTTTTTTTCATGCATCACTTCTGCAATGCTTGAAAATCGCAGCATGTTCTATATTCTGCGTTTTTCACACAGCCCTGGCTCCATAGAAGTGAATGGGGCTGCGTTAATAACGCATTGCATCTGCAAGCAAGTGCGGATGCGATGCGTTTTTCACTGATGGTTGCTAGGAGATGTTGTTTGTAAACCTTCAGTTTTTTATCACGCGCTTGAAAAACGCATCAAAACGCATTGCACCCGCGCGGAAAAAACTGAACAACTAAACGCAATTGCAGCCAAAACTGACTGAACTTGCTTGCAAAATGGTGCGAGTTTCACTGAACGCACCCTGAACACATCCGGCCCCAATCCGCAACGCCCGTGTGAAACCAGCCTAAGAGGTAAGTTTGTACTGATAACCCACACTTGTGGGCTTACCTGTCCTTATTATTCAGCTAGTTCTTCTGGGTGGTTATCACCTCCGACTTCAGGCCGGCGTCCCGGTCTTTGCTGTATCAGCGGCTTGGTGTTCCCCAGTGATGACTTTCAGCTGATTGAAGGCAGGTTAATAGAGCGTCTTGTTTAAATCCTCAATGTCTTCTGGTTCCTTAACAGTGCACTGTTCTTTTAGGGTTCAAATCCTTCAGGGGTGAAACTCTTGCCAGACGCGTTTCGGGGATACTTTCCCCTTCCTCAGTGGCATCACCCCCTATAAGTGAATGGTGAGTTTTTATATCCCTCCATGGTTTTGTGTAGAAAAGTATCATGGGAAAAAAAGAAGGAATCATGGGAAAACAGTAATCTGGAAAAGAAGGAGTGCGGATTCTCCCAGTATGAGTCTTTCCCTACCATACTTCTTTTTCAAATCATAATAGTCTATGGTCATTCAGGAATTCATAGGTAATATGGTTTTGTTAATTGTCAGGTATTTTTATGCATGCGTTTTTTAATTGCGGTTTTTATGCGTTTTTTTCATTGATGCGTTTTTTGGATATTTGTTGCATTCTTTACTTCTAAATCTACTGTGTGCCATGTTTTTTCAAAATAACATTCATGGATAGTTCAAAGTCCATAAATCATATAATTTTGTTGATTTTTATACATGCAGTTCTTGATTGCAATTATTGTGCGTTTATTGTGCGTTTTTTCAAGATGCGTTTTTTTCTTTGATGCGTTTTTTTCACCATTGATGCGTTTTTTTGATATTTGTTTCATTCTTTACTTCTGAATATAATATACCCCATATTTTATTAAAATAACATTAGGTTTAAAATTATAAGGCAATTTTAGCAGCTTCAAAACAATGACCTCAAATTGGGCTGGATGGCGATGCATCCGACACATTCAGGGACTAACTCTTCCCTGAATGTGTCGGATGCATCGCCATCCAGCCCAATTAATAATTGCAATCAAGAACTGCATGTATAAAAATCAACAAAATTATATGATTTATGGACTTTGAACTATCCATGAATGTTATTTTGAAAAAACATGGCACACAGTAGATTTAGAAGTAAAGAATGCAACAAATATCAAAAAAACGCATCAATGAAAAAAACGCATAAAAACCGCAATTAAAAAACGCATGCATAAAAATACCTGAAAATTAACAAAACCATATTACCTATGAATTCCTGAATGACCATAGACCAGTGATGGCGAACCTATGGCACGGGTGCCAGAGGTGGCACCCAGAGCCCTCTCTGTGGGCACCCGCACCCTGGAAAAAGTCTATGGTGTACCATATACCTTAGACATTTCCTGCCATTCATCAGCGCAGGGAGCACTATGAACGCCACAGGCAGCGCAGTGAATGTAGGCAGGCTATTATAGCTAAATGATAAAGTACATGGAAGATATACTAGATTGGACTGCAGTATCCAGGTTACATTCCATGTTGGCACTTTGCGATAAATAAGTGGGTTTTGGGTTGCAGTTTGGGCACTCAGTCTGTAAAAGGTTCACCATCACTGCCATAGACTAATATGATTTGAAAAAGAAGTATGGTAGGGAAAGACTCATACTGGGAGAATCCGCACTCCTTCTTTCCAGATTACTGTTTTCCCATGATTCCTTCTTTTTCCCATGATACTTTTCTACACAAAACCATGGAGGGATATAAAAACTCACCATTCACTTATAGGGGGTGATGCCACTGAGGAAGGGGAAAGTATCCCCGAAACGCGTCTGGCGAGAGTTTCACCCCTGAAGGATTTGAACCCTAAAAGAACAGTGCACTGTTAAGGAACCAGAGGACATTGAGGATTTAAACAAGACGCTCTATTAACCTGCCTTCAATCAGCTGAAAGTCATCACTGGGGAACACCAAGCCGCTGATACAGCAAAGACCGGGACGCCGGCCTGAAGTCGGAGGTGATAACCACCCAGAAGAACTAGCTGAATAATAAGGACAGGTAAGCCCACAAGTGTGGGTTATCAGTACAAACTTACCTCTTACAACGAAATAATAACATAGTGTTTATACAGAGCACGACTGTATGAGAATATCGCATGTGAATGGAATCGGGACTTTGTGTGGAATAATTTCTCTGAGGATCTTTTTTGAATAGCACCTCCGATAATCCTTCAGAAAAAATATAAATATAGACGCATGCAGAAAACTCTTACGAAAAATTGAGTTTATAACAACTTTGGAATATATGGACTGCAGTAACTATGAGATAGGAATATAGCATCTGTATAGAAAACCATTGTATGCATTTACACATGTGGAGTCTTCTAGCGTTATTCGTACATGAATATAATCGGCGCTTGATGCGAAAAATCTTCCTTGAAGGATCCGTCTTTTGAGAGACTGGTAACTCCTGAAATTTAAGGAAGTTTTTTCGGATACTCATAACCTGTATATGTATGGACTGCAGTGACATAGAGTGTGATATATTCGCACGATAACAACCTGTTGCCAGGATCTGCAATTGAACATATACAGATTCCATAATGTGCCATTGCAGACCCATTTACTATTGAAAATACCCAGGGCAATTTATTTTTCAACAGGTTGATCTGAATATTACAAAAACTACAACCATTGTTTAATTCAATTTTATGTATTTTATTATATTTTATCAAACGTAGTTACAATAAATTGTTATAATTCCGTGGGCTCCGCATGTTTTGAGTGTGCCAATCCTACATTGACAGTTATTTTGGAAACAGTATTAACACAAACAGTATAAGTAATACCCCAGGCCCACAGTCACCGTCCCTGTCCGAGGGACAGGCCTAGCCCGTTGGCGTACACAGCAGGGCCTACAAGTCGTACTGTGCCGCTATGGAGGACACACCTAACCGGTGGCAGACGCAGCAGAGCCTGCAAGTCAATTACCATTGTTTAATTCAATTTTATGTATTTTATTGTATTTTATTATATTTTATCAAATGTAGTTACAATAAATTGTTATAATTCCGTGGGCTCCGCATGTTTTGAGTGTGCTAATCCTACATTGACAGTTACACAATTTGAAGGGTGAATCATCAGATTGTGCACCTCTTATGACTGGGGGGCCAGTGAGCTATTTCCAAGATATTTACTAAGTTTTGTTTCCAAAATAAAGTTTATATTCTTGCATATAAAGCTGGTGTAAGTGTCGCTTTCCTTGTCTGTGACTTTGCTGTATCCTGGGGAGCCCACCCCGGTACACGGCTTACATGGGAAACAAGGGTAACATTCTAGGAGTAGAATAGAACATAGTAACATAGTACATAAGGCCGAAAAAAGACATTTGTCCATCCATTCGGCCTGTCATCCTGCAAGTTGATCCAGAGGAAGGCAAAAAAAAAAAAAAACCCTGTGAGGTAGAAGCCAATTTTCCTCACTTTAGGGGAATAAAAAATTCCTTCCCGACTCCAATCAGGCAATCAGAATAACTCCCTGGATCAACGATCCCTCTCTAGTAGCTATATCCTGTAATATTATTACACTCAAGAAATACATCCAGGCCCCTCTTGAATTCCTTTATTGTACTCACCATCACCAGCTCCTCAGGCAGAGAGTTCCATAGTCTCACTGCTCTTACCGTAAAGAATCCTCTTCTATGTTTGTGTACAAACCTTCTTTCCTCTAGACGCAGAGGATGTCCCCTCGTCACAGTCACAGTCCTGGGGAGATGGAAAACGGAGATATACATAAATCTCCAATTTCCAAGAAGATAAAATCTCCTTATTAATGGCAAACCAGGTAGGAGACCATAACTGAGCTCTCACATCACAAAGATTTGCACTCAAAGCAAATTTGTGTTTTGAGTGCAAACAGGGGGACAGATAACAGTGAGACCGCTCCTATGGCTGCCTCCAATCAGACTGATACAACTCCAATAGCTGTACAAAGTGCTACTGGTGACACCATTCGTGGATTAGGAGGTGGCATGGGAAATTTACAGACCACTTCCAATTTACAGACATGTCACAGCAATGCAGCAGAATTGCATTCTTTCCATAACATGAAGAGGATGCAATTTCTGCTAAAGATATGTAAACTGATTCCTACATATGATCCAGATGCAGATCCTTTCACTTCCTGTGATATTTTTGAGGGACATTGCCAGAAATTTTCTGTCCCTCCAGAATATCGCATGGAACTGTTCAAGCTATGGTTGCCTACACATCTTTTTCAAAGATATGAGGTCATAGAAAAAATTGCCTCCAGGAATGGCCTATTTCATGATGAGGAAGACAGGCTTTCCGTCCTCATGAAATTGGTAACAGGGCATACGGATGTCAACCCAGAGGTCCTAAGTAACTTCAGGCTTACCATCCATGATGAGCCCTTGTTGCTTTGTGGAAGGTTTGAAGATAGGAAGGTGACAAAGGATCATGGTGTAGGAGCCCCACAAGGCATGATATGTATGTTTGTGGAGAAGCTTCCATATCTTGATACCACAATTCATTTAAATGCAGCTAAGGAGACATCACTGATTGAAGCAGCAATGGTAATAGAGCAGGCCAGGCAGGATTTGCTAAAGAGCTACAAATCTATAAAAATCAGGAAGAAGGTAGCATTTAATAAAAAAATGCAAGATGGCTGCATGTTAAAGGGGATGGCAGCTAACAAAATATCTGTGTATTCTAGTGCTCTTCAAATAAGAAAGTGGGAGAATATACAGTGTTTCCATTGTCTGCAATCTGGACACATAAAACGACCCTGTCCACACAGAGATGTAAGGCGGGGTGGCTTTCAACCACACATACAATTGCAAAGACAGAGACCTGTTTCATTTGTGAGCCAACAGGCTACACATGAAACAGGGCTGCAAAAATACACCATTACAACAGATATCCCTACTGGGAATCTGTTATAATAGATTTGTGGTGGGGATCCCTAAAGATCTGGCCATAATATGCAACTCAGGGGTCCCCCCGTATACTGGCCAGAGCATGCAATCAATGTAAACCTATAATAGCCCCAGTGCATGGGGACATGGTCACCAACACAGGGGGAGGTATTATGTTTACTTTTGCAGAACCTTTTGTTTGTCCTCAGTATGTAATGCAAATGTGATAGAGTTCTTGTCTTCAATCTCTACACCCAGGTGTCTGTTGGGGGAGCGGTTCTTATCCATACAGCTCACAGATGGTATTGTCCCTCAACCATGAGGAGACAATGGATTTTAGATGAGCTCTTTTCCTTGCATCAATTGACAATACTGTTGGTTCATAAAAGATAACTTCTTGTACAATAGGACAGTTCAGTCTGGGAGTGCTCTTTTCATGTTGGGCAGGTACCTTAAAACAAAAAAACTAAAAATAATGAAATAACAAAGTCTGGTTGTGAGGCAGCCCTTGCCTATATCACTAGGACGGCATATAATATATGGTTCTAATTTTTGGTGCCAAGGTCTGTTGCTCCCTAAACTTGGCTCAGAGTGTCATCATAAGGGCATGTCATTGCATATCTCCAGTGTGTCTTACTCAGGTAAACCCTGTACTGTCGGCTTCTGAATTGGGTCACTAAAGAGTATGGCGAAATGGCAGTCTATCTCCCTGTCTGTCACTGGCACTTATAAGTAGGTGTTCAGTCAGGCTAAAACTGACTGGTCCTATTAACGGTAGTAACTAATTACCATGGATACATGGCGTATAATTTGGGTGCTAGCCCACAAAGTACACGGCGCAGCCAGTAGGCTGTGGGGCATAGCTCTCCCTATTGGGGATTCTGTAAGGGAGTGGGTTGACCCCACAGTGATCCGCAGAGGCGCTCTGCATAAAATTGCGACTGTCCAGTCTGACGCGGAACTTTGTTTGTAATGTACCTACTAAGAGTGCCAAGTGCTATCTACAGATACTGTCAACAGGGGGAGGCCAAGATATCTCCTGATGGATTTTCAGAACTACAGCTGTTGAGGTGTGCTGCCCGAGGAGCAGACTGTTGTGTTTTTATATGATTTCAGGTGGAGAAATGCCCAGAGACACAATAGATGCCCTTTATCTAAGAAGATGACCAGACATCTGTACCGATTATGAAGGCACCAGATGAAATCCCAGATGAACATCAGAGCCACCCATGCACAAGAAGACAACCAATTGGCCAAAAATGCAGCATAAATGAGCTTATAATGTATTGTGTTTGTTCTTATTGTAAACACTTCCACACACAGACCAGGCTTCCATCATAGTGTGTCGGTATACCGACAACAGGGGGATATGTTAAGGGAAATGTGGCTTTCAGCCAGAACCTTATCCTGATGACCACACAAATATGCCTAATAATTGGACCCAGTGGTATTATGGCCAGTAGCATTGTGTCCCTTGTTAGCATATCTAAGGCAGGAAAGGCACATTGTAAATGCAGTTGAACAACATTCTCTTGTCCAAGAGATGGGAAGATATTTGGATGGTCACAGGGTGGAGTCTATGGTGGTGGGACTGGGACACAGGAACATATAGGTGAAAGTTGGGAGTGGGGCTTGCTCTTCTCTTCCTGGACAACCTTGGATGAACAGCATTACAGGATCAAGCTAAGTTATATGTGTGCTTATGTGGGTATGTATATAAGTATAATATCCTAGTAGACTTTATATGTGTACATATAGATATTTGCAGTATGCACGAGTCTCTATATGTACATGTACTAATGGTCAGGTACTGGATGTGAGTTGGTTAGAAGAGCAGATCCAGTAGACTGTATATTGGTGGACTCTGGATATACTGTATATACAGACACACTATTAGCCACATTTGCTTAGCATCCAGGGTGAACAGGAATGGAGGTGGCTGTGGGTGTTGGTGTCCTCTATGTATTGTGCTATCTGTATCTCTATGTATAATGTCCAATGCTTTGTCATCTCTATGTTTTCAGTAAACTATTTTTATATATAAGTATCTGCAAGGGTTGTGTGTTGTTCCTGAGGTATATGAAGGACTGGAAGAGGTGTAATTATACACAGAATAATCGGGTTGTATGGGAAACAAGGGTAACATGCTAGGAATAGAATAGAAGGAAAATGGAGATATACATAAATCTCCAATTTCCAAGAAGATAAAATCCCCTTATCAGTTAGGCTACTTTCACACCTGCATTCGGTGCGGCTCCATCTTGTATCTGCACAGACGGATCCGCACCGATAATGCAAATGCTTGTATCCGTTCAGAACGGATCCGTTTGCATTATTCTTTTTTTTTTTTTTAAGTCTGTCAAAACGATCCGTTTTGACTTAGACTTTTTTTTTCCCCAAGAATAATGCAAACTGATCCATTCTGAACGGATACAAGCATTTGCAATATTGTCTTGACTTACATTGAAAGTCAATGGGGCACGGATCCGTTTTCAATTGCACCATATTGTGTCAGTGAAAACGTATCCGTCCCCATTGACTTACATTGTAAGTCAGGATGGATCCGTTTGGCTCCGTATTGTCAGGCGGACACCAGAATGCTGCAAGATCCTTATCCATTCAGAATGCATTGGGGCTGAATTGATCCGTTTTGGGCCGCTTGTGAGAGCCTTGAAACGGATCTTCCAAGCGGACCCAGAAACGCCAGTGTGAAAGTAGCCTAAACTGTTTAAAGGTTTTCTAAGAGATGCAGAGGCGGACATACAGCCTGTGCAAACTGTGCGGCTGCACAGGGGCCCAGAGCAGGAGGGGGCCCCTTCTTACCGGCAGCAGGGGGAGATGAGCTCTTCCATTGTTGAAGCGCTCATCTCTATTCTCTTGTCTTCAAGACGGCGATATGGATGGATGCTGCGGCGGGGCAGGGGAGAGGCGTCTCCCTTCCCCAGTCCTCTCATAGGCTACAGGCACTAGGCCTGCAACCTATCAGAGGGCGGCGCAATGATGTCATCGCTGAAAGCAGCAAGTAGGTAAGTATATGAGTTTATTTAATTTTTTTATGTACACTTTACTAGGGGCCCTATCTGGCACTCATAGGGGCATCTACTGGGAACCCTATCTTATGTACTGGCACACATAGGGGGCACTATGGAGGAGTAGGAGCACTATGGGGGCCCTATTTTAAATACTGACACACATGGGGGGCACTATGGAGGGGGGGGGGAGTACTATTGGGGCCCTATTTTATATACTGGCACACATGGGGGGCACTATGGAGGGGGAGGAGCATTATGAGTGGCCCTTTTTTTAAATACTGACACACATGGGGGCACTATGGAGGGGGAGTACTATTGGGGCCCTGTTTTATATACTGGCACACATGGGGGGCACTATGGAGGAGTAGGAGAACTATGGGGTGCCCTATTTTAAATACTGACACACATGGGGGCACTATGGAGGGGACGAGTACTATTGGGACCCTGTTTTATATACTGGCACACATGGGGGGCATTCTGGAGGGGAAGGAGCACTATGGGGGCCTATCATAATTACTTGCACACATTGGGGGTACTATGGAGGGGGATGAGCACTATGGGGACCTTATGTTACTGGCACACATGGGGGGCACTATGGAGAAGGGAGGAGAGGAGCACTATGGGGGAATCTTCTGGGGCTCTATCTTATATATTGGCAGACATGGGGGGCACTATGGAGGGGGAGTAGCACTTTGGGGGCCCTATCTTATACGCTAGCACACATGGGGGGCACTATGGAGAAGGGGGGAGCACTATGGGGACATCTACTGGTGACCCCTATCTTATATACTGGCACACATTATGGGGGAATTTTATACTGGCACATTTTTATACTGGCACAGGCACCATGGGGACAAGTGGAGGCGCATGATATAGGAGTATTTTATACTGGCACAAATTATAGGGCACTATGGGGACCTTGGCTCATCTAGGGGCACTAAGAGGGTTTTTTGGGCAAACAGTAGGGGGCATTGGCAGACATTATGAGGGTACTATGGGGACATTGACTCTACAGGGGGCACTAAGAGGAGGTATTTTTTTATACTGCCACACAACAGGGCACTTTTATGTACTGGCGCACATTATAAGGGGGAATTTTTCTACTGTTACACATTATAAAGAGAATTATTACTACTGGGGCCATTATGGTGGGCTTTATTACAGTTGAGGGACTATGAGGAACTTGAATACTAGTATGAGCACTATGGAAGCATTATTACCTCTGGGACACAGTGGGGACATTATTACTGTAAGGGCACTATTACTACTACGTGTTGTCTGGTAGATAATTATTTCTATTGGTGGGATTTTGGGGAGCACTGTCACTTTGGTGGGCACCCTGTCACAGTATCAGCTTAGTACACTTATTTTTGGGGAACATTATGTTTACACTATTAGTGTCAGGGATACTGTCTCCTGGGCGCAGTTATTTTTTAGGACACTGTGTGCCAATAATTATTTAATGGGAACTATCTGTGTGTAACTTGTATAGGGAGCACAGCAGGCACAGTATTAGAGGGGTGTTGATTGGGTGGGAGGATGATGGAAAACTAGGAAACTAAGATGTCAAATCCTGCAGAGAGAAGAGATGACTGAAATAAATCATCATGGCGGTGTGCTCGGAAAGGAGAAGATGAGGACAGAGAACATCTACATCAACTAAGACGTCCCTGGATGTAAGAGGTATGTGGACCTGTATTAGGCCACCTTCACATCTGAGTTAGTGATTCTGGCAGGCTATTCCAGCAGAGAACAGCCTGCTGGAATGCTCCAGCACTGCTGAATGTAGATAGAATGTCCACCGGCCACATTAACTATAATGGGGTCTGGCAGAGATCGGCCACAATCTGGCAAAAATGTAGAGAATCAGTGGGACACAAACCGCTGCATGCCTGAGTTTGTGTCCGGCCAATTCCATGCATTCTCTGCTAGATCAGGTGGCCGGAGCGTAGTGCTGCAGGTGTGAAAGTAGCCTTACCCTGTATGTTTTGTATTGCTATAAGTAATGTTAGGACGGAATAGGTTATGTTGAGAATTTGGCTGGGCGGGGTACATACTCAGATTGGGTCACTAGTGGACTACCTCAGGGGTAATATTGGGCCCTATTCTCTTCAATATATTTATTAATGATCTTGTAGAAGGCTTGCACAGTAAAATATAAATATTTGCAGATGGCACTAAACTGTGTAAAGTAATAAACACGGAAGAGGACAGTATACTACTACAAAGGGATCTGGATAGATTGGAGGCTTGGGCAGAGAAGTGGAAGATGAGGTTTAACACTGACAAATGTAAGGTTATGCACATGGGAAGGAATAATGCAAGTCACCAGTACATACTAAATGGTAAAACACTGGGTAACACTGACATGGAAAAGGACCTAGGAGTTTTGGTGAACAGCAAACTAAGCTGTAGAAACCAGCGTCAGGCAGCTGCTGCCAAGGCCAATAAGATAATGGGTTGCATCAAAATGGGCATAGATGCCTGTGATAAGAACATAGTGTTACCATTCTACAAATCGTTAGTCAGACCACACATGGAATACTGTGTACAGTTCTAGGCTCCTGTGAACAAGGCAGACATAGCAGAGCTAGAGAGGGTTCAGAGGAAAGCAACTAAAGTAATAACTGGAATGGATGGACTACAGTACCCTGAAAGATTATCAAAATTGGGGTTATTCACTTTAGAAAAAAGATGACTGAGGGGTAGAGTTGAGCGAACCCGAACTGCAAAGTTCGGGTTCGTACCGTACTTTGCGAGTTCGGGTACCCGGACCCGATCCCGAACTTTTTCACTTAAGTTCGGGTTTGGTGTTCGGGTGATTTTATTATTTTCCGTTATAACATGGTTATAATGGAAAATAATAGCATTCTTAAAACAGAATGCTAAATAAAATGTCTATTGAGGGGTTAGAAATAAAACAACTGACCTCATCCACTTGATTGCGCAGCAGATATCTTCGTTTCTTCAGGACCTGCAAAAGGACCTGCGGTGATGTCACCCCGCTTACCACGTTCATTCAGCAGGACTTGCAGTGACATCACCGTGCCGAACCCGGCGTACCCAAACTTCCATGGATTTGCTCAACCCTACTGAGGGGAGAGCTAATAACTATGTATAAATATATGAGGGGGTCAGTACACAGATCTCTCCCATCATCTATTCATCCCCAGGACTGTGACAAGGGGACATCCTCTGCATCTGGAGGAAAGAAGGTTTGTGCACAAACATAGAAGGGGATTATTTACGGTAAGAGCAGTGAGACTATGGAACTCTCTGCCTGAGGAGATGGTGATGGTGAGTTCACTAAAAGAGTTCAAGAGTGGCCTGGATGTATTTCTGGAGTATAATAATATTACAGGCTATAGCTACTAGAGATGGGTCGTTGATCCAGGGAGTTATTCTGATTGCCTGATTGGAGTCGGGAAGGAGTTTTTTCCCCTTAAGTGGAGAAAACTGTCTTCTACCTCAAAGGTTTTTTTTGTCTTCCTCTGGATCAACTTGCAGGATAACAGGCTGAACTGGATGGACAGATATCTTTTTTTCGGCCTTATAAACTACTAGCTGAAGAAACCGCTCGGGTATATTTAATCTATTTCATTTAATGTTTGTGTATGTTGTTAAAAGATATCAACACTATCAACTATAACGGTGACCTCTACAGCACCCCACCCCCTTAACAGTGACCTCCAAAGGGAGGGAGTTGTTTATTAAGGGGGGGAGAAAATTGAAAATTCGGATTAGGCACGTATTACTTACATGCTGGACAGATATATATTGTGATGTGAGAATGTATCCATGCCTGCGAGCATGAGCTGTTGAGATCTGTATACTTGTACACTGCCTTTTTATTCCGAAATAAAAATTGTTTTAATAAAAAAAAATAAAAGTGACCTCCACAGCCCCCCACCCCTTAACATTGCCCCCCCAACAGTGCCCCATCCCTTAAAGCTGGTCCTCCACAGCAGCCCATCCCCTTCACTTTTGACCTTTACAGCAGCCTGCCTCTTTAACAGTGAGTTTCACAGCACACCACCCCCTTGACAATAACCTCCACAGGGGCCCGCCCCCTTAACAGTGGCCTTTCCAGAAATGTTCCCCTTAACACTGATCTCCATAGCGGACCATCCCCGTAAACGTGACCCATTCAGCAGCCTGTCCCTAGGGCGGCCAGAGGTCAAGTTTTAGGCCGGACAGTCCGGCTTTCAGACTCCCTGTCCTCCATCTGGTGCAGGGCCTGGACGGATACAGGGATGTCCTTTTGAACAGCTCACTCTCATACAGCAGCACTGTGCTGTCTGAGCGTGAGCTGCAGGGAGAAAGTCACCCTCACTCTCACCTCTGCAGCAGCTGACAGAAGTTGATTTTTTAGCTTAATGTTTCAATCCCTGTCGGCTGAGGAGTGGTAGGGGGCATGGCGTAAGAGGATCGGGGGCATGTCCTTTTGAACAGCTCACTCTAAGACAGCAGCACTGTGCTGTCTGAGTGTGAGCTGCAGGGAGAAAGTCACCGACCCTTCCACCTCTGCAGCTGACAGAAGTTGATTTTTTAACTTCATTTTTTCAATCCCTGTCAGCTGAGGAGTGTAAGGGGCGTGGCCTAACCCAGTCAGGAGCGTGAATTAGCGGGACCAGGGGGCATAGTTTTAAGTTCGTCTAGTTTTAAGTTTCGTGATTGTAAATGCTACGGTGCGGATTCCTTTAGCGGACAAACACACACACACACATACATTCAGCTTTATATATTAGAGATGTTACTATGTTACTATGTTAATTTGTTTGGGTAAAATATTTTATGACCCTGAGTCACACAAAAGGGGATTTTCCTCTTAGATTGCTTAGCTTTTAATCTAGAGGCCAGAAGCAAGCCTGCTTTACTGTCATGCCCATATTGGTATTTTCACAGAATTTTTTAATACATATTTTGGGTAGGTATATAACTGAAGTTTCACTGAGAGATTAAACCTACTTTAAAAATTAACTTTTAATGAATATTTTTTAAGATAAATCCCAAATAACAATACATTTTACATATATACAGTACAGACCAAAAGTTTGGACACACCTTCTCATTCAAAGAGTTTTCTTTATTTTCATGACTATGAAAATTGTAGATTCACACTGAAGGCATCAAAACTATGAATTAACACATGTGGAATTATATACATAACAAAAAAGTGTGAAACAACTGAAAATGTGTCATATTCTAGGTTCTTCAAAGTAGCCACCTTTTGCTTTGATTACTGCTTTGCACACTCTTGGCATTCTCTTGGTGAGCTTCAAGAGGTAGTCACCTGAAATGGTTTTCACTTCACAGGTGTGCCCTGTCAGGTTTAATAAGTGGGATTTCTTGCCTTATAAATGTGGTTATTGCGTTGTGGAGAAGTCAGGTGGATACACAGCTGATAGTCCTACTGAAAAGACTGTTAGAATTTGTATTATGGCAAGAAAAAAGCAGCTAAGTAAAGAAAAAGGAGTGGCCATCATTACTTTAAGAAATGAAGGTCAGTCAGTCCAAAAAATTGGGAAAACTTTTAAACTGTCCCCAAGTGCAGTCACAAAAACCATCAAGCGCTACAAAGAAACTGGCTCACATGCGGACCGCCCCAGGAAAGGAAGACCAAGAGTCACCTCTGCTGCGGAGGACAAGTTCATCCGAGTCACCAGCCTCAGAAATCGCAGGTTAACAGCAGCTCAGAGTAGAGGCCAGGTCAATGCCACACAGAGTTCTAACACATCTCTAGAACAACTGTTAAGAGGAGACCGTGTGAATTAGGCCTTCATGGTAGAATATCTGCTAGGAAACCACTGCTAAGGACGGGCAACAAGCAGAAGAGACTTGTTTGGGCTAAAGAACACAAGGAATGGACATTAGACCAGTGCAAATCTGTGCTTTGGTCTGATGAGTCCAAATTTGAGATCTTTGGTTCCAACCACCGTGTCTTTGTGCGATGCAGAAAAGGTGAACGGATGGACTCTACATGCCTGGTTCCCACCGTGAAGCATGGAGGAGGTGTGATGGTGTGGGGGTGCTTTGCTGGTGACACTGTTGGGGATTTATTCAAAATTGAAGGCATACTGAACCAGCATGGCTACCACAGCATCTTGCAGCGGCATGCTATCCCATCCGGTTTGCGTTTAGTTGGACCATCATTTATTTTTCAACAGGACAATGACTATTTGACCATGAAGGAGAGTGATGGGGTGCTGCGCCAGATGACCTGGCCTCCACAGTCACCGGATCTGAACCCAATCGAGATGGCTTGGGGTGAGCTGGACCGCAGAGTGAAGGCAAAAGGGCCAACAAGTACTAAGCATCTCTGGGAATTCCTTCAAGACTGTTGGAAGACCATTTCAGGTGACTACCTCTTGAAGCTCATCAAGAGAATGCCAAGAGTGTGCAAAGCAGTAATCAAAGCAAAAGGTGGCTACTTTGAAGAACCTAGAATATGACATATTTTCAGTTGTTTCACACTTTTTTGTTATGTATATAATTCCACATGTGTTAATTCATAGTTTTGATGCCTTCAGTGTGAATCTACAATTTTCATAGTCATGAAAATAAAGAAAACTCTTTCAATGAGAAGGTGTGTCCAAACCTTTGGTCTGTACTGTATACATTTTATAATGACTGCAGTATATATATTATACTGATTGCAGTTTGATATCTAGCATGGAGTATTTACAGGGTTTTCAGTATTTCAGATATATGTATCACAATAAATAGAAAAAATTATCACCACTCACGGTTACCGATATGTAGTATTCGGTGATTTACAGTGGGTCCCAGACCAGGTTTACAATAAGTGACTTGATTGTAAACCTGGTCTGGGACCCACTGTGAATCGCTGAATACTACATATCGGTAACTGTGAGTGGTAATAATTTTTTCTATTTATTGTGATACATATATCTGAAATACTGAAAACCCTGTGAATACTCCATGCTAGATATCAAACTGCAGTCAGTATAATATATATACTGCAGTCATTATAAAATTTATATATATGTAAAATGTATTGTTATTTGGGATTTATCTTAAAAAATATTCATTAAAAGTTAATTTTTAAAGTAGGTTTAATCTCTCAGTGAAACCTCATGCCCATATTGGGCTTTAAGGCATCTCAGTGCCAAATCATATTTATAAAGATTTAAATTATGTAGTCTGTGATGAATGTCCTTTAGTTCTTGTTCTCTAATTGGACAGAAAGTGTGTTTATTCAAGTTACTGAGTCTGGTAATGGAGTTAGTAAGTTGTACTATAAGCGCTTTTCTTTCTTTCTTTCTTGTCCCTAGAGGCTATACCCATATAGTGTCTTCTTGCAAAATCCTTATGGGCACACCAAAAAGACTTAATATCAACCTCACCAGTGTCATTGAGAGCAAAAATATTCCCTAATGATTCTAGTGGAGCTAGGAAGGTATTTAGCAGAGTGCAAGGGACATCCATTTATCCTTCATGAAGTTCATGGGGCAGAGTTATTTTGCTCAATTTAGGTGATATGTATAGGGGCACGGTCAGACCAACATATAGCTTGCTGATTTTACCAAGTGCTGATTTAAATAAGTGCATTGGAGATATTCAGGAGATTAACTTAGTCTAACTCAGAGTTTTGTCCACTGTAGCAGAACTTCAGTGGTGATTGTGGTGGATTCTCAGACACTGTTTCAAAAGAGCAGAACTTAAGTGGTGTTTGTGGTGGATTCTCAGACATTGTGTTTCAAAAGAGCAGAACTTCAGTGGTGTTTGTGGTCGATTCTCAGACATTGTCTTTCAAAAGAGCAGAACTTCAGTGGTGTTTGTGGTGGATTCTCAGACACTGTTTGAAAAGAGCAGAACTTCAGTGGTGTTTGCGGTGGATTCTCAGACACTGTTTGAAAAGAGCAGAACTTCAGTGGTGTTTGCGGTGGATTCTCAGATACTGTGTTTCAAAAGAGCAGAACTTCAGTGGTGTTTGTGGTGGATTCTCAGACATTGTGTTTCAAAAGAGCAGAACTTCAGTGGTGTTTGTGGTCGATTCTCAGACATTGTCTTTCAAAAGAGCAGAACTTCAGTGGTGTTTGTGGTGGATTCTCAGACACTGTTTGAAAAGAGCAGAACTTCAGTGGTGTTTGCGGTGGATTCTCAGACACTGTTTGAAAAGAGCAGAACTTCAGTGGTGTTTGCGGTGGATTCTCAGATACTGTGTTTCAAAAGAGCAGAACTTCAGTGGTGTTTGTGGTGGATTCTCAGACATTGTGTTTCAAAAGAGCAGAACTTCAGTGGTGTTTGTGGTCGATTCTCAGACACTGTCTTTCAAAAGAGCAGAACTTCAGTGGTGTTTGTGGTGGATTCTCAGACACTGTTTCAAAAGAGCAGAACTTCAGTGGTGTTTGTGGTGGATTCTCAGACACTGTTTCAAAAGAGCAGAACTTCAGTGGTGTTTGCGGTGGATTCTCAGATACTGTGTTTCAAAAGAGCAGAACTTCAGTGGTGTTTGTGGTGGATTCTCAGACATTGTGTTTCAAAAGAGCAGAACTTCAGTGGTGTTTGTGGTGGATTCTCAGACACTGTTTGAAAAGAGGTAAGGAATTTGCTAGACACCGTATCTCTATTGTCTGATTGCAAATGAGTTTAGGCGAGTAAGGTGTTAATTTGCTGTTGGGGGAGGAGCCTTTGTGGGAGTGTGTTTATATAGAGCCACACAGTATTAGCTTGCTAATTATAACTTGCTAATTTTACCAAGTGCTGATTTAAATAAGTGCATTGGAGATATTCAGGAGATACTCAGGAGGTAATCTGGAGGTGGATACAATCTAAACAAGTAAGATTTGTTTGTTTAAAATCTTTCCCCTCTTTACAATGGCAGACCTGGTTCTGTGCAGGAATTGTTGTGCTTTTATTTTAGGTTCCACTCTTCAGAGGTTTGGATACTGTCTGATCTGTAGACAGCTCTCCATAATGCAGCAGGAAATTACCTTTTTGAAATATGAGATTTGTAAATTAACCATTAAACAAACTCAGGCTGAGAACATTGCAATGCCACTGCCACTGCCACAGAGGCCCCCTAGACATGGAAGATGGGTTACTGTAGGTTCTGGTAGACAGAGTTGTGGATAGAAGATATGTCCCATAGTCTGTGGCTCTCCATAATTCATTTGCAGCACTTTCAAAGTGCAAGAGTACATGGAGGATGGCTCAAGCACAGAGGGTGAGGAACAATCATCTCCCATGCCTAAAGTATGCAAAACTGCAGCCAAAGACAAAAAGGAGAAGGTGAAGACTGATGGTAAGCAGCTATTGGTGGGCGATTTCATCATAAGAGGTGTGAAGTTTGAGGAGAATGGTGTTGTGAGATGTCTCCCTGGTGCTACCGCTAGCAGGGATAGACGACAGATCCTCAATATTGTTAGGCAAGCAAAGCAGGAAAGGGAAGTGGATGTTATTGTCCATCTTGGGACAAACAATCTGGCTTGCAATGAGGTTTCAAAGGTGAAAGAAGCTTTTCACACACTTGGAAAGGATATACGGGAGGTTGCATCAACTGTTTCATTCTCTGCAGTTTTGCCTGTGCATAACCTTCAGCATGACAGGAAGATGCGCATTAAGAAATTCAATGTATGGCTTGGTGAATGGTGTCTGAACCAAGGGTTTGGCTTTGTGTCTCATGTTAGCTCTTGTTGGAATGGAAAAGAACTGTACAAGAAAGATGGTTTGCATCTTTCTCTCAAGGGAACGAATGTCCTCGGTGAACAGTTCCAAGTATTTGCTAAGGAGCATTTAAACTAGGAAAGGGGGGCAAAAGAGTGATAATCCAGCAGTCCAACTGCCCCCCGAAACAATGCCAGAAGATGCCAGTAGCACAAAGGTTAAGAAACAACAAGCTCAGATTCTTGTCTACAAATGCTTGCAGTTTAGGGAATAAGATCAATGAACTTGAGGCTATAATGGCATCTGAGAATATAGATGTAGTGGCTGTTACTGAGATGTGGTTCAAGGGGATATATCAATACCAGGGTTCTCTCTATACAGGAAAGACAGAGAAGGCAAGAAGGGGGAGGGATGGCCCTGTATAGGAAAGATAACATAAAATCAAATTTGATACAAGTTAGAGAGAAAAATTTAGAGTCAGTTTGGGTTACCTTGCAGCTTGATAATCATAAGGTAACTCGTGTAGGTATGATATATAGACCACATAGCCAAGTCAAAGAATTAGATGATCTACTAGTTGAGGAAATAGCTAAAATGACATTGAAGGGGGAAGTTATCATTATGGGAGACTTCAATCTTCCAGATGTAAACTGGAAAACCAAAATAGCTAGTTCTGCCAGGAGTACAGATATTCTAAAGTCACACCACACAAAAACAAAAGTTTTAGATTTTAGAAAAACTGACATTTCTAAAATTAGATTAGTGGTATACGAGTCCCTATCAGACTGGAACAGTTTCATTGGAGTCCAGGAGAAATGGGACTACTTAAAAGTGACACTATTGAAGGCAACAGAAAATTGCATTAGGCTTGTCAGTAAAAGCAAAAAAAGGAAGAGACCACTGTGGCACTCAGCAGAAATGGCCAAAATCATTAAAAACAAAAAGATAGCATTTAGGAATTCTAAAGAAAAACTAACGATGACAGGCAAATTTATAAGATTAGGCAGAGAGAGGCCAAAAAAGTTAAAAGAGCTTCTAAAGCACAGGCAGAAGAGAAATTAGCTCAGGCAGGGAAAAAAGGCAATAAGGCATTCTTCAGATACATAAATGAAAAAAGTAAACTAAAACAAGGAATTACCAAATTAAAAACAAATGAAGGAAGGTATATGTAAGAAGATAAAGAACTAGCTGACTGCCTCAATGAATACTTCTGTTCAGTTTTTACCAAGTAAAATGAAGGAAAAGGACCTCAGTTAGGAAAGAAGATTTATGAATCTTTTGATGCATGTGTCTTTACAGAGGAAGAGGTTCTAAGTCAGCTGTCTAAAATTAATACAAATAAGTCACAGGGGCCTGAGGGGATACACCCAAAGCTATTAAAAGAGCTCAGCGGTGAACTAGCAAAACCATTAACAGATTTATTTAACCAATCACTGGCAACAGGAGTCATCCCAGAAGATTGGAAATTAGCAAATGTTGTGCCCATTCACAAAAAAGGTAGTAGGAAGGAATCGGGCAACTATAGGCCAGTAAGCCTGACATCAATAGTGGGGAAATTAATGGAAACCATACTTAAGGAGAGGATTGTGGAACATCTAAAATCCCATGGATTGAAAGATGAAAAACAGCAAGAGTTTACTTCAGGGAGAGGGCAGTAGACATCGCTTATCTAGACATGAGTAAGGATTTTGATACTGTCCTACATAGAAGGCTTATCAATAAATTGCAGTCATTGGGCTTGGACTCCTATATTGTTGAATGGATTAGGCAGTGGCTGAGGGACAGGCAACAGAGGGTTGTAGTCAATTGAGTATATTCAGACCAAGGTCTTGTTACCATTGGGGTACCTCAGGGATCTGTTCTGGGGCCCATATTGTTTAATATCTTTATCAGCGAAACTGCAGAAGGCCTCGATGGTAAGGTGCTCTGTGCAATTTATTGTCACACCCGATATGAGTGGTATTTTCTGTAGTACTATTCTCATCAGTTAAATCCCTGTATGGTCCCCAATCTGGGATCCATTTATTAAATAGATTTTACGAACGGGGAGATGGTTAAAAAACCGCTGGCTCCCTCCCCTTTGTTTTAATCCACGCCACTGTCACTGCGTCTGCGCTGTGCAATTTACTGTCACACCCGATATGAGTGGTATTTTCTATAGTACTATTCTCATCAGTTAAATCCCTATATGGTCCCCAATCTGGGATCCATTTATTAAATTGATTTTTCGAATGGGGAGATGGTTAAAAAAGCTCTGGCTCCCTCCCCTTTGTTTGAATCCACGCCACGGTTACTGCGTCTGCGCAGTGCAACTTACTGGCACACCTGATATGAGTGGTATTTTCTGTAGTAACAATCCCTGTTACGTCCCATATCAGGGATTGCCTTTTGTGAAAAAAAATTTAGGCCGGGTACCTTCGACTGCCTTCACAGTGACAGACCAAACTCTGATATACCAAACTGAATTGATTTTAGGAACCGGGAGATGGAAAAAGCAGCTTGGTCGGTCCTCTTACTCCCAACTTGGGGCACTGCGCGTGCACGGAGCAATGTGCTGTGACACCCTATATGAGTGGTGTCTTAACTAGTACTACAATATCTGAACTTTCCCTTTAAGTGCTAGGATACGGTGTGTTACAACAATTTACTACCACTCATGTCCTTTAGGACTACTTCACACCTATTAATCCTGCACCTACCAAGATCCTAAGACTTAAACTTTTAATGATTATTCTTACTAAAAATTATATACGTGACAAATGGTGATTTAAAACTGATATGGCCTTTAATTATCACTTAGGGCATATTGTCAGTATAATCGTCTGACTAAATATGCATACTAGTAGATTCAAACACACTGCTGCCGTAACAGGCTGCGCGCCTGCCTGTATTATATCGGCACTGTGTTTTTCTTCATTCCTATATCAGTGGGCCACAGTGATTAACTGTTTAAAATCAGAGTTTACACGCTGCCCCCCACCTGATATAGGAATGAAGAAAAACGCAGTGCCGATATAATACAGGCAGGCGCGCAGCCTGTTACGGCAGCAGTGTGTTTGAATCTACTAGTAGGCATATTTGGTCAGACGATTATACTGACAATATGCTCTATGTGATAATTAAAGGCCAGTGATACTGGGAATTTTAAATCACCATTTGTCACGTATATAATTTTTAGTAAGAATAATCATTAAAAGTTAAGTCTTAGGATCTTGGTTGGTGCAGGATTAACTAGTACTATTCCTATCAGTTTAATCCCTGTTACATCCCCTATCCTGGGACGTGTGTCGAATTGATTAACCATTGTAGAATTAACAAACCATTACGACATCCTGAAATAATTTAGATTTAGTTCTGAGCTCTGTACTTGCTTTGTATTGGAATTGATGGGGATTTTTTTAATTGTCTGCATTATTTCTAATAAACTATTAAGAGACTTTATTATGATTTTTTTTATTTTATGTATTAAAAACCCATATAACTCCAAAAAAATTATGTTTTTTCTATGAAAAATTATCCAGCCGATCGCTTTTGGTCTGATCATAATGAAGCAATGGCCTTATCATCTGGGGTGTGGCAACATTGCCAACACACTCATAGAGGTGATGATCGCTTCATTGTGATACGCAAGCCCCTTCACCACAACAAGGTAATGATCATGAAGAGGAATTGACACTTGTATGTGCCTTTTTTTTTTTTGCAGCCACAGTGCAGCACCAGAGGCCAGAAAAATTAGGCATGTACACATGCCTGAAAAACAATGTTGTTGTTGCAGCCGCTGTTGTAACAGCGGCCGGAAAAATTGATGTTTTCAATGCAGAAAGGTGACTAAAACATTACGGCTTGAACCCTAGTTGGTGGCGGAGAATTCACGAAAGTCATCTGGTATGCAGACATTAAATACAGCAGAGTGGGGACCATTTTGAGGCCAAGGCATGTCATCAGGCCTTTTTTTATAGTCAAACGTATCCCCCACTGTCAGTCCCTTCGGGATCCATGCCTCATTCATCTTAATGAAGGTGAGGTAATCAACACTTTTTTGACCGAGGAGACTTCTTTTGTCAGTGACAATGCCTCCTGCTGCACTGAAGGTCCTTTCTGACAGGACACTTGAAGCGGGGCAGGCCAGAAGTTCTATCGCAAACTGGGATAGTTCAGGCCACAGGTCAAGCCTGCACACCCAGTAGTCAAGGGGTTCATCGCTCCTCAGAGTGTCGATATCTGCAGTTAAGGCGAGGTAGTCTGCTACCTGTCGGTCGAGTCGTTCTCTAAGGCTGGATCCCGAAGGGCTGTGGCGATGTCTAGGACTGAAAAAGCTCTGCATGTCCTCCATCAACAACACATCTGTAAAGCGTCTTGTCCTTGCCGCCGTGGTCGTGGTAGGAGGAGGATTACTTTCACCTCTTCCCCTGTTAGATTCCTGTTGTGCTGTGACATCCCCCTTATAAGCTGTGTAAAGCATATTTTTTAGTTTGGTTTTGAACACCCTGGGATGCCTGCCGTGGTTGGTCTTCCTCCTCCTCAAAGACACATTCCTCCTCTGACTCCTCTTCCTCATACTCCTCTTCCAGCGCTGCCGCAGGTCCGGCAAGCGATGATGACAAGGCTGTTTCTGGTGGTGATGGTGACCACAACTCTTCCTCTTCACGCTCATCTACAGCCTGATCCAGCACTCTTCGCAGGGCACGCTCCAGGAAGAAAACAAATGGGATGAGGTCGCTGATGGTGCCTTCGGTGAGACTGACTAGGTTTGTCACCTCCTCAAAAGGATGCATGAGCCTACAGGCATTGTGCATGAGCGTCCAGTAACGTGGCAAAAAATTTCCCAGCTCCGCAGACGCTGTCCTAGCACCCCGGTCATACAAATACTCGTTGACTGCTTTTTCTTGTTGGAGCAGGCGGTCGAACATTAGGAGTGTTGAATTCCAACGTGTCGGGCTGTCGCAAATCAAGCGCCTCACTGGCATGTTGTTTCGGCGTTGAATGTCTGAAAAGTGCGCCATGGCCGTGTAGGAACGCCTGAAATGACCACACACCTTTCCTGGCCTGCTTGAGGACGTCCTGCAAGCCTGGGTACTTAGACACAAAGCGTTGTACGATCAGAGTCAACACATGTGCCATGCACGGCACATGTGACAACTTGCCCAAATTCAATGCCGCCAACAAATTGCTTCCACTGTCACACACCACTTTGCCGATCTCCAGTTGGTGCGGGGTCATCCACTGATCCACCTGTGTGTTCAGGGCAGACAGGAGTGCTGGTCCGGTGTGGCTCTCTGCTTTCAGGCTAGTCAACCCCAAGACAGCGTGACACTGTCGTATCCGGGATGTGGAATAGCCCCTGGGGAGCTGGGGGGATTCAGTTGATGTGCAGCCAGACACCGCAGCAGAAGAGGACACAGCCGAGGAGGTTATGGAAGAGGATGGAGTAGGAGGAGTAGAGGAGGTGGCAGTAGGCCTGCCTGTAAGTCATGGCGGTGTCACCAACTCCGCTGCAGAGCCACGCATTCCATGCTTGGCAGCCATCAGCAGGTTGACCCAATGCGCAGTGTAGGTGATATACCTGCCCTGACCGTGCTTTGCAGACCAGGTATCAGTGGTCAGATGGACCCTTGCCCCAACACTGTATGCCAGAGATGCCATAACTTCCTTTTCTATCACTGAGTAGAGGTTTGGGATTGCCTTTTTTGAAAAAAAAATTAGTCCAGGTACCTTCCACTGTGGTGCCCAAATAGCTACACATTTTTTGAAGGCTTCAGACTCCACCAGCTGGTATGGTAAAAGCTGGCGGGCTAAGAGTTCCATCAAGCCAGCTGTCAGACGCCGGGCAAGGGGGTGACTGTGACATTGGCTTCTTATGCTCAAACATTTCCTTTACAGACACCTGACTGTGGGCAGATGAGATGGAACTGCTGAAGGTGAGAGGCGGAGTGGCGGGTGGTTGAGAGGGGGCAAGGAGGACAGCAGTGGAGGATGGTGGCTTTGAGTTTGTGTGCTGCTTGTACTCATGTGTTGATCCCATTGGCGTTTGTGATGTGAGATCATTTGCCTTCGCAAAGCAGTTGTACCGAGGTGGGTGTTGGACTTCCCACGACTCTTTCTTTGGCACAGGTTGCAAATGGCATTGCTGTTATCAGAGGCAGACACACAAAAAAAATGCCACACTGCTGAGCTTTGCAATGACGGCATTCTGGTGGTGGCAACAGCATGCGTTGATTGGCGTGCTGTCTGGCTGAGCCCGGGTGCCGATACATGCTGTCTGACTGTGCCACTAGCTCCTTGCGATGACCTCCCCCTGCTTCCAACTCGTCTCCTCCTTCTCTCTGTCTCCCCTTGTGAACTTTCCCCCTCTTCTTCTCTTCGAGCAGGCACCTACGTGGCATACACAGACACATCGTCATCATCAACCACTTCACTTGTATCTGACACCTCAGCAAAGGAAGCAGCAGCGGGTACAACATCATCATCATCATCACACTGTACCTCCATGTGTGTAATGCTGCCTGACTGAGACATATCCCTGTTATCTACATCCTCTGGCAACAATGGTTGTGCATCACTAATTTCATCCAACTGATGTGTAAATAACTCCTCTGAGGGATCAAGTGAAGCGGCTGTGGTGGTAGTGGTGGCAGCGGGCGGGAGAGTGGTAACTTGAGAGCAGGTGACCAAAGCTGAGCTGGAGGAGGATGGTGCGTCAAGGTTCTTAGCAGAAGCTGTTGAAGATTGGGTGTCCTGTGTAAGCCAGTCAACTATTTTCTCAGATTTTTGGGGGTTCAGGGTACGTGGCCTCTGAACACTGGGCATTATTCCAGGGCCAGTGGAAATCACAGCACCATGACCACGACGGTCCCTGCGGGGTGGCCTGCCTCTGCCTGTCATTTTATTTTTAGATAAGTGGTACTATGCGTGCAAGGTATTGTGCCACCCTATATAAGTGGTGGCAGTGGGCACAGTACAGTCTGTGTGGGCCTGACACACACTGGCTTGCAACTGTAATTATATCACAGAAAAATATTAAATATATATTTTTTATTTGCAAGGTATTTGAGTGAGTGACACCCTGTAACGGTATGAGTGGAGGCCTAGCCACTAGCCAGTGGCCACAATACAGTCTGTGTGGGCCTGACACACACTGGCTTGCAACCGTGATTATATCACAGAAAAATATTAAATATAATTTTTTTTATTTGCAAGGTATTTGAGTGAGTGACACCCTGTAACGGTATGAGTGGAGGCCTAGCCACTAGCCACAATACAGTCTGTGTATATATATATATATATATATATATATATATATATATATATATATATATATATAAAAGGGCTTTTTGGGGTGCTGTCTGGACGCTGTCCTTACGGCAGATAAGTCTGTGGACACAGAACACTGCCCTAGCTAACGCTTTCCCTATTGAATCAGCAGCAGCACTGTGCCTCCTCTCACTGAGAATGCAGCTTCCGAATGAATCTAAAATGGATGCTGTCCAGGAGGTGGGAGGGTCTGGGAGGGAGGGTCTGCTGCTGATTGGCTGGAATGTGTCTGCTGACTGTGAGGTACAGGGTCAAAGTTTACTCAACGATGATGTATAGGGGGCTGACCTGAACATCGCATATGTTCACCCGCCGCGGCGAACGCGAACAAGCTATGTTCGCCGGGAACTGTTTGCTGGCGAATAGTTTGGGACATCACTAGTGCAGAGTAGTTTAATGCTGACCACATTAGAGAATTAAAATTCCCCATGATCACGAGTGACCCCTTCCTGACAATCGAGACTAGTTTAAACAGCTTGTTCAAAAACCTAAGTGGGCCTTTGTTGGGTGCGTATAGTGCTACCAAATTAAAGAGAGCATTATTGATTTCACAAATCAAAATTATATATCTCCCCCCATCATCAAACTTAGAATCCAGTTACTTAAAGGCCAAGGAATCCTTTATAGCTATTGAAACTCCTGTTTTCTTCTTGTCTGATAATACAGCAGAATATATATGTGGAAAGCGCTTATGCTTTAATCTAGAGGTGTCAGCTCTGAGCAAATGCGTCTCCTGAATACATAGTATATCAGACCCAACTTTAAAGGCTGATTTCCAAAGTTGTGTTCTCTTAAAAGGGCTATTTAGCCCCTTTGCATTAATGGAAGTGATTTTAAATACCATTATCTAGGATTACAATTAATGCTAAGAACCGATCTCTCCAGCCCCAGGTCATCCCCTTACACATCTCTCTCAACCTCCCATAGCATTGGTATGTGATAGCTGTAAAAGCACAATCTTACTTTGGTGGTATAGTGAAAAAAAACTAGGCAAACAAGAAAAAAAAAATTAAAAACGTATACCAGTCCACATCATACTCCAAAATGGGATGCATCAGATTAACTAGCGTCACCAGTTGGGTGTGTAAACATTTGCAAATCACTGCAGAAAATGTACCAAAATGATATATAATACTAGCTTAAAGGCTTAGAACTTTGCCAATATCTTCCAGTCAGGAACATATCCGAGCCCCTCATGTACCATGTCACGGTGTCTCAGCACGCATGGGGTCCTACCACTCAACTGCTCGTGGTGTGTGAACAGGGTCTGAACAGTGCTATAAACCAACTCACAGCCAGACTCTCACATGCCTCCATAGTGGTATCACCAATGCACTGTGAGGTAGAATAAAGATCACCATGTGACACAGAAGCTACCAGGTGCAAAAGAATGTTACCAACAAATTAAAGTGGCACATTCCATATACATAAAGAGAAAAACTCACTAAAACATGCACCGATATGTTCCTGACTGGAAGATATTGGCAAAGTTCTCTTTTAACATCGGCCTGAGGAATTAGCTAGTATTGTGTATCATTTTGGTGCATTTTTTGCAGTGATTTGTGTATGTATATTTTTTCATCTGCAATGTATCATTTTATATAAGATGTTCTTGTGGTACATGAGGTCCGCCCTGGCATCCTCCATTGTATGCATTTTTTGCTGGGTATTGCCGTTGTCTGCTGACCGCATGCAGAGGAATTGCTCCCCCAGTTATAGACACGCTACAGTGTCTTGGTTTGGAGCATTTTCACCCATTTAGGGTGAGTTTTTGGTGTAAACATTTGACCACAGCCGATCAAGCCTAAATGGAATAGAATGAAAAAAAAAATAATAAGAATATCACCAGCGTATAGGTCCTTCAGGTGTAAGGGATATTACTCCTTGGGACTTTTCCTCCATTTCAGGAAATAAGCAGCTTGGCTGGGAAACCCCATCTGTAGGGAGCGTAGGATTTTGGTGGCATCTTGAAATTCCCTCCTCTTGGCTAAGATAGCAGCAGAGAGATCTGTGTAGAGGGAAACCGTTTGGAACCGGTCAGGCAATACCGGATTCTTAAGGGCAGTGGCCATTAAGTTTTTCTTGACATGGTAGAAAGTAATACACACCAACACATTCCTAGTTACATCAGCCGGTAGGCATTTAAGTTTCGGGATTCTGTGTGCCCGGTCAATAAACAGCTGGCTTTGCGAAACCCCATGTAGCAATGCAGTGAATAAATCAATTAGAAAATCATGCAGGTCTTCTTGCTTGACTGTTTCGGTGATGTCGCGGAATAGAATATTAATTCGGCAGGAGAGGTCTTCTAAGTCGATTACTTTTGCCCTGAGAGTGGCTAACTCCTCATCTTTATAATCTGTAGAGTCAACCAGTTCATTATGCGCTTTAGCAAATTCCACCATTTTGTTTTCCAAATGGGAGGTTTTGTCACCTATTTCAGTGGTGTCCTTCAGGGATTAACATTTCTTTTATGTTAGTTTGAAGGGATTTCCTCAGTTCCCCCATTAAAGCTTTAAAAAATGCCTCAGTGACAGGTTTCTCTCCCTCTTCCTGCCTTTGTAAGAAGTGTTGGCACGAATGTGATGATGTCATATGATTCTTTCCATGTCCCTGTAAGCAACTACTGTGGCCCTGATACTGAAGTGGTTGAAGTCCTCTGTACATTGAACAGGCAAAATTCCTGAAAGAGAGGAGCTTCCAGGTCCTTGCAGGGCCCCGGTGTGAAGAGGTCAGGAGGCACAGTAATTAGAGGACGGCCTGGATCTCAAGTGTGGCAAAGATGTTGGTGAGGTGAGAGCCATGGCCGCAGGTTCACCAGCAGGGGTCATGACGCCACCGCCATCATCTTGAAGAGCATTTACCACCGGATAAAACTCAGTGAGTTTTGAGGATATTGGCTTCTCTTTAGTTTTCGCCATCTTCGGTGGGTCCCAGGATCAAGACTACAGGTGACCCAAGTCACTGGGAGGTCCTTACAGGTGACCCAAGTCACTGGGAAAGCGCTGTGAGACACTAATTAGGCTGATAGCACCAGAGCTCAGCTAAATTTCAGCATACTCCATGCGCCACCGGCCACGCCCCCTGGACTAGCAAATGATTAGTTATTCAGATTCTTGTCATATAACTGCATTGTTACTGTTTTGCCTCCTGGTTGTGGAACAATCTTTTTTTTTTGTATACTACAAATTACAACCTGTTCACACATTTCCTAATAGCTCAGTGTGTTATTAGGTTGATTCCCAAGCGAACAGTCACTGGTTCTAATCCAGGAGCAGCCATAAAAATAATTTCCCAAGAAAAGAGAAACTGCATCATCCAGCTCATCAATAGCAGTATCTGAATAATGTCAGTGCCATGACAGTTGGAAGAATACAAAATGAAGTCCATCTATAGTCTATCAGTTCTTGTGCGACAAACACGGCTGTGGAGGTTGCTCGTGTGCTTCGTAATAGTAAGATCACAGATGTCCATGCAAGCACCATGTGACGCACATTGCACAAGTCTGGAATGGTGGCCTGAAAAAAGGGTACTATGGGTATGAAAAGGATGACATAGTGTTACAGTAGGACAATAACTTGAAGCATATGTCGAGATTGGTGAAGAAATGGTTCAATGACAAAGAAGTCGAGGTGCTAAATTGGCCCCCACAGTGCCCAGACCTCAACCCAATTGAACACTTGTGGGTAGAGTTGACGAAAAAGCTGTATTCGTAGCCAAGTGAGTTGACCAGTATACACAAACAATCTGCATAACTAATCATATGCTAAATAGTTGCAAGTCCAATTTATGTATGAGATAGCCAAGATCATTGTCTATAAAATGATGGTAGTCTCATTTTCGAAGCTGTAGTGGATGGTGAGATATTGAGCCTGAAAGTCAAAAGTTCTAAACTTTGTTACTCTTTTTCTAGTCAGTGTAATCAAGAAGTTTACAACCCATGGCACTGCAGCTAATCTCCCTGGACAGAACAGACAAATTGCTGAAAGGGTGCAACGCAGGATAGTCCGGATGGTGGATAAGAAGCCCCACTCACGTTCCAAAGAAATTCAGGATGTCCTGCACGATCAGGGTGCACAAGTGTCAGCGCAAACTATCTGTCAATATTTGAATGAAATGAACGACTATGGCAGGAGACCCAAAAGGACCCCACCGCTGACACAGACATAAATCTTGAGATGCAGTTTGCCAAAATGTATGTGAGTAAGCCAAAATCCTTATGGAAAAACGTCTTGTGGAATAATAGGACCATGGTAGAGCTTTTTGGTATAGCACATAATTCTACTGTTCACCGAAAACGGAATGAGGCCTACAAAGAAAAAAACACAGTACCTACAGTCGAATATGGTGGAGGTTCAAAGATGTTTTGGGGTAGTGTTGCTGCCTCTGGCACTGGGTGCCTTGACTATGTGCAAGGCATAATGAAATCTGAAGATTACCAAAGGATTTTGGATCGCAAAATGGGCCCTACATTGTGACTAGGGATGAGCGAATTGACTTCGGATGAAACATCCAAAGTCGATTTGCATAAAACTTTTTTAGAATATTGTAAGGAGCAAGCGCTCCGCACAGTATTAGAATGTATTGGCTCCCATGAGCCAAAGTTATTAATTTGCGAAGTCTCGCGGCACTTCGGGTAATAACTTCAGAAATTAATTTCTACTTTTAAAAACCTTTTACCGAACTCAGTTTTGGTAAAGTTCGGTAAAAGGTTTTTTACAGTAGAAATTAATTTCTAAAGTTATTACCCCAAGTCCCACGAGACTTCGCAAAGTAATAACTTCGGCTTATCGGAGCCAATACATTCTAATGCTATACGGAGTGCTCACGCTGTACAGTATTCTAATAAAGTTTTATGCGAATTGACTTTGGATGTTTCATCCTAAGTCGATTTGCTCATCCCTAGTCGCAATGTAGGGCCCAGTGTCAGAAAGCTGGGTTTGCGTCTTAGGTCATGGGTCTTCCAGCAGGACAGTGACTCTGAATATACTTAAAGAAGCAGTATCCAGATCTAAATCCCATTGAACACCTGTGGAGAGATCTTAAAATTGCTGTTGGGAGAAGGCACCCTTTAAATATGAGAGACCTGGAGCAGTTTGCAAAAGAAGAGTGGTCCAAAATTCCAGTTGGGAGGTGTAAGAAGCTTGTTAATGGTTATAGGAAGCGATTCATTTCAGTTATTTCTTCCAAAGGGTGTGCAACCAAATATTGTTTGAAGTTTACCCCTTAAGGACCCTGGGATTTATAATTTTTGAGTTTTCGTTTTTCACTCCCCGCCTTCCCATAGTCCTAACTTTTTTTTTTTTCCATTCACATAGGCTTATGAGGGATTATTTTTTGCATGGCAAGTTGTACTTTCTAATGGCACCATTTACGGTTGCATACCATGTAGTAGAAAGAGGGAAAAAAAATCCAAATGGGGTAGAATTAGGAAAATTATATTCTGATAAAGTTTTTTATTTATTTTTTACACTGTACACTATGTGGTAAAATTGACCTGTTATCCAGGTCAGTATGGTTAAAACAATACCACACTTGTAAATGAAAACCTTTGAAAAAAATAAATTTTTTATAACCATATTCTGACCCTATAGCTTTTTTGTAGTTATGTGTACAGGCCTACAGGACGATCTGTTCTTTTTAGTGATACCAATTTGAAGTGTGTGCGACTTTCTGATCACTTTTTATAAAAAAATATTGGGTAGTTTAAGTGACAAAAAATGGCAAATTGGCTGTTTTTATTTATTTTTCCCGTTATGCCATTTGCCATATGAGATTATTATTGTTATATTTTAATTGTATGGGCATTTTCGCACGCGGCGATGCTCATGATGTTTTTTATTAGGGGGTGATTTTTTATTGGGGGGGTGATTTGAACTTTTTATTTTTATTTTTTATATTTGTTATTTTTATATCTGGGTGACAATAACTGACAATCATTAGATTGCCTATTGTGTTCATTGATGTCTATATAGACATCATTGAACACTTCATTTGCAATGCTGCCACCTAGTGGTCTGTATTGGTATAGTCATCTATTAGGCTCTGAAGCCTGCTTAAGGCTTCAGCCTATTAGTGCAAGGTAACAGGTTCCCTGATCTCTGCCGGGGAACGCTGTTACTGGAACGGAAGTGCGCGACTTCCGCTTCTGGACTGCGCAGATGCTGTGGTCCCATTTGACCACGGCATCTGAATGGGAAAATGTATGCGATAAGCCTTATGGCTGATCGCATACATGTGCTGCGGGCACCCGCTGCACGTGCGAGCAGGCACCATGTTTGGGGATCGGACTTCCGCTGTACATGTACGGCGGAGGTCCCTATAGGGTTAAACAATATTGTTTGATTGTTTAAAATTGAGGGTGTCAGTAAATGTGTCGGGTCCAGTTTTGGAGTTTTGCCATTTGAAATGATATATTTTTGTCTTTTTTGTTTTGTTTTCTGTGTTGTTCCAAAACAAGAAAAACGAAATAAACATGTGTATAACAAAACATGTGTAACTGCAATAATTTTCTGGGGAAAAATTTCATTTTAGGAGTGACAACACTTTTGGCAATGACTGTGTGTGTGTGTGTGTGTATATATATATATATATATATATATTATATAAATATTACAATTGCAAGTAAATATACATTGGAGCAAAGCAAGTTATTACATGAAATTCTCTTCATACATATTGATAACTTAACTGGAGTTGTTACTAGTCATAACAATGTTTATAATATGGCACCCATACGTATTTGAAATATAGCTGATTAGTGGGGTAACCTTAAAAAAATCACTTTTAATGGCCACTAGTTAAAATAATAGGCCCAATAATTTGACTAGAAACGACATGCATCATTAGTCATACACCACCAATTGATATAAAATGGATGTAGGCACTTGCTAAGAGGGTGAGTTTCGAGACATAGGGATACAGATGCTGGGTCTCTTCCCCTAACTCATCCCTAGGTTCTAACTCAAAATAAAGCCCTCCCTGTATGTCTCTTGGTGTCCATTGCAAGCAGTAACAGTGACTGCCCAGCTTCGTCAGAATACATAGGTATCACTCACCAGGGAACATGCAGACCGTATAACAATTAGAACAGGCCCGACGCGTTTCACTGGCAGCCAGGTCATCAGGGGACCAATATACACAACAAGATACACTGATGTACACAATGGACAAACATTCAATCCACGGCGCTTCCAAGTATGCTGGAGCGAGCAAGGAATAGGCAGTATTATAGGTAAAACTAATACTTAGCTCTCTATGTGCACAAGTTCATGGTCCGCTCTTCTCCAGCGTATGGCAGTGATGGCCTCTCTTCATACATAGGTATTTATTTACCTTCTTTGGTTTACTTTGTGGGTGACTTTTACAATCAGAGGGGATATCCTTATTCCACAAATATAAGGTATTTTTTTGTAGGATATATTAAATTAATATCACTTATGTAATGTAGGAAGCCTGTAGGTGTTTTGTAGTATGTAATCTTGAACTGGCACACTGGACAAGATGGTTGGATCGTATACTATTTCATTATCTTAAAAGTGCCAGTAAAATGCCTTTATTTATAAGTCTGTTAACAGCCATACAGTTAGTTCCATCATAATATATACCACATGTTCCTTATGGAATTACTCATCCTGCACCAAACTCTGCAACTGCTGTGCTGAGAATACCGACTTGTCTTATGGTAGATTCATTTTCTGTAGCAAAATCCTAATGAAAAGTGTAACATAATGTTCTGTTGTCAAAAGAGCTCACAATTTATTTATGCCATCTTAAAATACACATATAACAGTTTGACCTAGTTGATATTTATAGTGCCTCGAAAAAGTATTCATATCCCTTGAATTTTTCCACATTTTTATAATGTTACACCCGCACATTTAAATGTATTTTATTGGGATGTTATGTGATAGACCAACACAAAGCAAGTATGTGTGAAATGAAAAGAAAATGATATATGGTTTTCAACATTTTTAATAAATAAAATTCTGAAAATTGTGGTGTGCATTTGTATTCAACCTCCTGTACTCTGATACCCCTAAATAAAATCCAGTGTTACCAATTGCCTTCAGACATCATCTAAATAGTTAATTCTCAGTATAACTGCAGCTGTTCTGTAAAGGCCTAAGAGGTTTGTTAGAGAATATTGGTGGTCAAACAGCATCATGAAAACCAAGGAACACACCCAACAGGTCAGGGATAAAGTTATGGAGAAGTGTATGGCAGGGTTAGGTTATAAAAAGATATCCTAAGCTCTGAACATCTCACAGAGCACTGTTCAATCCATCATCCAAAAATGGGGTATGGCACAACTGCAAACCTACCAAGACATCCACCTAAACTGACAGCCCAGGCAAGGAGAGCACTAATTATAGAAGCAGCCAAGAGGCCCATGGTTACTCTGGAGGAGCTACAGCGAACCACAGCTCAGTCAGTAGAATCTGTCCACAGGACAAATATTAGTTGTGTACTCCACAAATCTGGCCTTTATGGAAGAATACCAAGAAGACATTTTGAAAGCAAGCTATAACAAGTGCTGTGTACAGTAAGATTACATCCACTATCTCCTCCATCTGCTTCAGCATCTGCTTATCCTCATTCTTCTCTTTTTTTTTTACAAAAATACCTGTTTGCAGTTTGCCACAAGCCATGTGGGGGTAAAAAAATCCCAATGAGAATCTGTGGCAAAACTTGCAAATTGCTGTGCACAGACGCTCTCCATCCAAAATGGCTGAGCTTGAGCTATTTTGCAAAGAAAATTAGGCAAAAATGTTCTGCCTCTAGATGTGCAAAGCTGGTAGAGACATACCCCAAAAGACTTGCAGCTGTAATTGCAGCGAAAGGTGGTCCTACTGTACAAAGTAATTTTGAAAATGTGTAATTTGTTTTTCACAATATAAAAAGAAAGGAGTGTGCACTCCAAAATAAATAAAGTGCTGTGGGATGTGGAAATAGCAATTCCCAGATCTCCAATGTATAATAGTCCACAAGGACATTTCATTAGCTAGACAAGGAAGCTTGAGTTGCCCGTAAAAAAATCCTTAATAGGGAATGCCTTACCCGTGTGTGAGTGATGGAAGACATTGCCCTTCAATTTTCTCCGGCTAAATTCCGTAACACTTGCCGGATTGCCGGATCCGGCATTAATTTCCATTGAAATGCATTAATGCCGGATACGGTACCAAGTGTTCCGTAAAAACAGATCCGGTTTTAAATATGTGAAAAAGATAAATACCAGATCCTATTTTCTGGATGACACCGGAGACACGGATCCAGTATTGCATTGCATTTGTTAAACGGATCCGAATCTGGATCCGGAAACAAATTATATCCGTTTACATACGGATTTCCGAATCCGGCAGGCAGTTCCTGCAACGGAACTGCCTGTCGGATTCTTCTAACGCTAGTGTGAAAGTACCCTTACCTATATCAGGTCATTATTGCCATTACTATTGTTCTAAATTGTTATTTCTATCCACAGCAACCCGTTAAGAAAGGTCTGGTATAGACTGAAACGTCTGAATTCTCTGTCACAACTAAATGGATTGGCTGATAGATTACCCAACGGGATGTCTTCCCAATTTTACTTTATAATATATGCTGCATGCTGGATCATTTAATTCGTAATTTGTATTTATGGACACTTTTTTGGCACAATAAACTGGCACTGACTTTGCATAACAAAAAATTCCTGTGAGTGTGCGTGGGATCATTTTGTGATTCATTTTCTTTTCACTTTACACATACTTGCTACTTTGTGTTGGTCTATCACATAAAAACCCACTAAAATACATTTCAAGTGGAATAGAGAAATTGCAGGGGTGGCGCTCAGTGGGAGCTGTATGCCAGAAGCAGCGGTATCGCGGCAGGGACCACACAAATCTGCCGCACTGGAAAGGTAATCAAGTATATTGGAGATACTGCGCTGAATCATCGACCCATCCTGCAGCTGGATTACCCCATCTTGACCCAAAAGCATCGATAAATAACAAAGAAAAAGATAAAGAAAGAAAACACCAACTAATAACCAAAGAAGCCTCCTTACCGAACCTACAGGGACGCAGACAAAAGCACGCCAATTGAAGTCTTCACTACAGGTAAGCGGTTTTTTTAAAACAGCTAAAACACCTGTACAGTGACATACCTTCGCATGCCAGCCTGCACCCAGTTGCAAATACCTGTATAATAACATTGGTCTCTAAAAAAACTTGTCCTTCAGCGCAGTATCTCCAATATACTTAAAATACATTTCATTTTGTGGGTGTAAGGTGAAAAAATGTGCAAGTTCCAGGGGTATGAATACTTTTTTAAAGGAACTGTACAAATACTTTAGTTAATATTAGGCTAGGTTCACATATGCAGTACAGCCTTCCGGCACCCACAAAATTAAACATACTTTATTGGGATGTTATGTGATAGACCAACAAAGTAGCAAGAATGTGTGAATGATACCTGTTTTTTTAAAATAAAAATGGAAAGTGTGGCGTACATTTGTTTTCAGTCCTCCTGGGTCAAAACTTTGTAGGACCACCTCTTGCTGCAATTACAGCTGCAAGTCTTTTGGGGTATGTCTCTACCAGCTGAACATCTAGAGGCTGAAATTTTTCTCATTCTTCTTTCCAAAATAGCTCAATCTCAATCAGATTGGATGGAGAGCATCTGTGAACAGCAATTATGAATTTTTGCCACAGATTCACAATGGGATTCAGGTTTGGACTTTGACTAGGCCATTCTTACACATGAATATGCTTTGATCTAAACCATTCCATTGCAGCTCTGGCTGTATGTTTAGGGTCATTGTCCTGCTGGAAGGTGAACCTCCGCCCCAGTCTTAGGTCTTTTGCAGTCTCTAACAGGTTTTCTCCCAGGATTGCCCTGTATTTTACTCCATCCATTTTACCATCAACTCTGATCAGCTTTCCTGTCGCTGCTGAACAAAAGCATCCCCACAGCATTATCCTGCCACCACCATATTATACAGTGAGGATGGTACGTTCAGGGTGATGTGCAATTTTAGTTTTCAGCCACACATAGCGTTTTACATTTAGGCCAAAAGATTCATCTTTGGTCTTATCTGACCAGAGCACCTTCTTCCACATGTTTTCTGTATATCCTGCATGGATTGTGGCAAACTGCAAATGCAAACAGGACTTCTTATAGCTTGCTGTCAAAAATGGCTCTCTTAGGGCGGCGTGTCCGGACGCTGATGGCTGCCTGAAGGAGCTGCTCCTGCCTGCACCGCGAATTACTGGCCAGCGACACATCTCTCATGGATCATATGGGGAAGTAAGTGGCTCCAAAAAAGACCCCTATCCCTCCCCGATCCCCCTCACCTACTAGGACCCTTGAACAGTGCTGGGATTGCACTCCGGGTCCGGCACTTCCACCGCGCAGCACCAAGGCACAGAGGCCTGGGAGAAGGACACAGTGCTACTTACCCCTGTTGGATCTCTTCAGGGAACCGGGTCGCCATCTGCAGTTTCCACACGCGGATCCTCTGACCTGGGGCTCTCACCGGCCACCCCAGACTTTCGACCTGCTACTGCTGGAAGGAGGGATCCCGCCATGATGGCTCCTGGACCCACTTCTCAGGGGGCGACTGCAAGTAAAGGTTCTGTGGCTACTAGGGGACGGGATATTAAACCAGAGGACCCCGCATCTAGCCTTCCTGGGACCCCCCTGCTTGAGCTCTGGCGAAATAAGCAGCTCCCAGCCCCACCATTGCTGGACCAGGGGGACAGCAGCTCTCCTCTCCCTTCTGACATCTGGGCCAGATCCCCAAGCCCTCCAACACTGGCCGTTATGGACCCCCCATCCCTGCCTGAACCTCCACAGCCAGGGGTGAGCTATTTTAACCATTTTCCTACAAAAGAGTACTTTCAGGATCTTATTTCTGAAGTTACGGAAGCCTGCATAGCTAAAATTGTGGCAGTTCGCACTGACATTAAACATGTGGTGGACCGTGTTGATTCCCTGGAAAATGCCCATGACAATACCAGGCAATATATTTCCGCTCTTCTTGAATACATTTCTGCCCAAACGGCGGACTTGGATAATCGGGGGCGCCGGAATAACATCCGAGTACGGGGTCTTCCGGAGGCTACCGGTGACGAATCTCTCTTTGCTACGCTGGAAGACGCAAGATCAAGTTAGACAGGGCTCATAGAGCTCTCAAGCCTAAGGGATCTGCTACACGTCCCAGGGACGCAATTTGTTGTGTACACGATTTTTCCCTTAAAGAATCCATCATGGCTAAGGCGAGATCTCTACGCAATTTTGACTTTGATGGCACTCCAGTTCAATTGTTTCCTGACCTATCCTGGTTCACACTCCAGAAAAGGAGACATCTCTAGCCTCTCCTCACATTGCTCAGGTACCGCCAGATCGCCTACCACTGGGGATTCCCTTTTGCCCTGATTGTCCGTAATCAGGGATCTTCGCCCTTTCTGCAAATCACTTCAAATTCCTATCCCTGACATGTCGGACTGGGAATTTTAGTCTCCAGCGCTTCCACCGCCCCGCATTTGGTCTCCTGTAACCAGGAAAAGTAGGCCTGGTCCAAGTGCATCCTCTTCCCCGTGGTCTCCACCATTATCAGGACATCGACCATCTGCTTGACCGCCAACAGCTGGGTGGACTTGGTTGTCCAGAACTTGCCCTTAATCCTTTTCACCATCAGGATTGATGGTCCCTGAAGGGCCCCCATATTGATCAATTATTTCCTCTGTTAAGCCAGTTATTGTTTTCTTGTTGCTACATCACGGTGCAGGCTGTCTGAAGGCTCCACCTAGTTGTAACTTGTTTTCATTTCTCTCAGATAACTGTAGTTCCTTGGCCAGCCTTAATTTGTTGGTCTCCGATATTTACACCCCCAGAGCCCCTAGTCCTCCTGGGTAGGGATTTTAATGCAGTGTTCTCTGAATCAATGGATCGCCTGGCACTCCTGGGTAATACTGCCTGTATGACCTATGACGTCTCATTTATACCACTGATAGGTCCTTCTCCTTTTACTCTGCCCACCATGGCTCACACACCCGTATTGATTACCTCTTTGGTACCATTTCGACCCTCAGATTATTGGAGGGAGCGGACATGGGCCGAATCACCTGGTCAGACCATGCTCCTGTACTAGTTGACATTAGTAGTGAGTCGGGCCATCTTCGCCATTGCCACTGGAGACTTAATGACTCCCTCCTGAAACAACCTACCATTAGGGAGGAACTCCGCGAACATCTGAAAATGTATTTTGACCTAAATGAGGGATCAGTAGGGGGATGTCCCTCTTTTGTGGGAAGCACATAAAGCGGTCATGAGGGGTCATTGTATTGCAATAAGCTCAAAATTAAAGAAGGACTCGACTGCCTTAGTCAACACCCTTACGTCCCGCCTACAATCACTAGAAGACAAGATGGCTGCTCATCCCTCACCCTGCACACTGAGACGAATTGTAGATACTAGGGCCCAATTGAAGAGTCTAGCTTTAGGTCGTGTCAGCAAGTTATAACTTTACACACAACAGTGTTATTATGCTTGGGGGAACAAGCCCCACACTTTGCTGGTCAGACAACTCAGGAATCATAGCTCCCAAATCGGTCTGAGTGCTATTAGGGGGGCTGACGGAACAATCCACTATGACCCCCGGGTGATAGCGGAGGTTTTCTCGGCCTATTACTCTTCCCTGTATAACTTACCCTCCGATCTTCCCACAGATGAGAGACTGAGAAATAGTAGACTCCAGTCTTATTTGGCATCCTGTCACCTTCCTACCCTATCGACTTCCGCCCTTGCCGCCCTTAATAGTCCGAGGAGATTGGAGAGGTTGTGGAACACCTACCTGAGGGTAAATCCCCAGGGCCTGATGGCTTTCCGTACAAAATTTTATAAGACCTTTAAGACTGAACTAATTCCCCACTTAGTAAACCTATTCAATAATTTTCTAGCTGGTAACATGGTACCTCCCCCAATGTCTCACTCGTATCTCACGATGATTCCGAAACCTGGGAAGGATCCGCGCGAATGCCCTAACTATAGGCCCATTGCCCTACTTAACTCAGATCTTAAGATTTTCACCAAAACCCTGGCTACCCGACTAAACGTCTTCCTCCCCTCCCTGATTCATAAAGACCAAGTGGGATTTGTCCCGGGCCATCAGGGGGCCGCCAACACACGAAGAAACATTGACTTGATAGATGACTTATCTTGTTCGGGTGAGGAGGCATTACTTCCTAGTTTAGATGCAGAAAAGGCATTCGACCATTTAGGTTGGCCTTTCCTCTTTGCTACCTACAGGCTTACGGCCTTTCTGGTCCCTTTGTTAGAGCCATTCATAGTCTATACTCCTCCCCCACAGTGACGATCAGATTACCTCATGCTCAATCTCGATCCATAAGCATTGCTAATGGGACGAGGCAGGGTTGCCCCCTATCTCCCCTACTCTTTGCCATGTGTATCGAACCCCTGGCGGCCAAGATCAGGGCCTGCCCGGACATCAGAGGTGTTATGTCAAGGACAGGGAGTTTAAGCTATCGCTATATGCTGACGATATCCTCCTTACCCTTACCAAGCTTCACATTTCCCACCTAACCTCCACTCCATCCTACGGGAGTTTGGTCACCTCTCGGGGTATAAGGTCAACACCCATAAAACTGAGGCCCTCCCTCTTAATATTTCTCAGATGGCCCTGTGCTCTCTCAGGGTTAACTTTTCTTTCCATTGGAAGACGGACTCACTGCGATATTTGGGTGTTGACCTCACTCCCCGATATGGAGAGCTTTACAAAGCTAATTTCCCACGTATATATGCTGAGATTAGGGGTCTTCTAGAGAGGTGGCATCCTCTCCCACTCTCTCTCATGGGGCGTATTGCTGCAACTAAAATGACGATCTTGCCCAAGCTGCTGTACCTTTTTGAGACCTTACTGATTAAAGTCCCCCTTAAGAATCTGACTCAATCTCACCTCCTTAGATTCATATAAGCGGGAAGGCGGCACAGAATCCCATGGTCGGTCCTCCTATCTAGTAGGAACCAGGGCGGTCTAGGGGTCCCGGATCTGTCCAAATATTACTGGGCGGCCCAGCTGCGTTCTGTCACAGCCTGGGCTTCCTTGCACCCATATTCTGTCTGGATGCAGATAGAATTACTCTGGCTGGCTCCTGTGCATCCTAACTCCATGCTATGGTCCGGACCAGACGGGACTCTGCCAGCCAAGGATCTCCTAGAGCCCATTGCTTGTACCAGATGCATCTGGCAGCAGTGCAGTAGCAGATTCCCTCTGGAGTCCATTCACTCCACCATGACCTCCTTCTTATATCACCCCACGCCCTCTGCTAGTCTTATCACTATGGTTTAAGTGGGGGGGGGGGGGTGTGTGTTTCGGTTTGCTGATATTGTGGACCCCTTCACTAGGGTCCTTCTGCCGTTTCTTACCCTGCAGGCCAAATATGATCTCCCCCCATCCTCCAACTTCTTTTATATCCAGATTAGGCACTTCGCCCAGTCCATTTTCTCAGGGATCACAGTTTCCCTTCTGACTCCCTTTGAACACCTTTGCAGGGAAGGGATACATGTGAAAGGTTTGATTTTTGAGATTTACTCCATATTGCTGACTCCCTTCCCTGATCGGGTCCAAAGGCATTCCTATATGGTGCGGTGGGAGAAATATCTGGGGAGGGCCTTGCCGGACTCACTCTGGCACCTTATATGGAGGAGGGCAGCAAAATCATCTATGTCGGTACTTCATAAGGAGAACCAATGTAAAATCTTAATGTACTGGTATCACACTCCTGACCTTCTCCATAGAATGAATCCAGTAGTCCTGGGTGATTGTTGGAGATGTGGCTTACATAGGGGTACATTGCCCCACATTTTTGGGGACTGTCCTAAGATATGCCCCTACTGGATCAGAGTAGGTGCCCTCCTGAGTGATGTCTTTGGATTTGAAATCCGACCGGATCCTATGTCCTTCCTGCTCAATGTGGTCCCCATACAAGTTAAAAAACATGCACTCAAGCTACTGATACTAACAGCAACTCGTTGTCTAGTCTCCCGAGCTTGGAAATGCCCCAAACCACCATGGGTCTCTGATTTATATGCTAGGGTGATGGAGGTCCAAACAATGGAGTACTCCACTGCTATGCTTCAGGACAAAATGGCACTCTTCAACGCTATATGGGACCTATGGGATAATTACTGGGCCACTAGACAACCTTTATGATCTCATGTGAAAGGAATGTCGTCTCCCCCCCCCCCCCCATTATGTCTTTGTCTATGTCATTTGTCTTGTCTGTTGGTTATTTGTTGGGTTAGGCATTATTGGCTGAGAAGCTCCGGGCTTTTGGGTCTTTAAGGCTCTCCTGCTCCTTCCTGATGTCTTTTTGTTTAAGATACATTACATAGTAGTCCTTGGTCGGACTGGTTTCAGACAGACAGACACAGTCTCAGTTAGTCCATGTTATTGCTTTATTTTTGATTGGTCTTCCATTCTTCATCACTGACTATCATCAAGTGTTACATATGACCATTCAACAAGTATGTGATGTATTTAGTGTATCACCCTTATTTTGTACTTCTGTGCATTATTCTACTATAAAAGTGTATTTTCATCTTTGTTTACTTAATATACAATTATAAAAAAAAAAAAAATGGCTCTCTTCTTCCCACTCTTCCATAAAGGCCAGATTTGTGAGGTACATGACAAATAGTTGTCCTGTGGACAGATTCTTCTACCTGAGCTTTGGGTTTCTGCAGCTTCGCCAGAGTGACCATGGGCCTCTTGAAATTGCTTCTCTAATTACATTTCTCCATGCCTGGGCTATCAGTTTAAGTAGAATGCCATGTATTGGTAGGTTTGTAGTTGTGCCATACGCCTTCCATTTTCAGTTGATGAATTTAACAGTGTTCTGTGAGATGTTCAGAGCTTGGGATATTTTTTGTTTTATAACCTAATTGTTCACTGACAAACCTGTGAGGCCTTCACAGAACAGCTGTGGTTATACTGAAAATAAATGACACACAGGTGGACTCTATTTACTAATTTGGTGACTTCTGAAGGCAATTGGTCCCACTGGATTTTATTTAAGGGTATCAGAATGCCTGGCTGCAATTTTCCATGTGTACCTTGTACTGTTGACATCTTTTTGAACTAGCAAAGAATCATTTTTTAACCTACTCTTTGGGAGACATTTATGAAAGCTGGTTGCAAAGGAAACCTGACTTAGTTGCCCATATACCCCAATCAAATTGATCCTTTCATTTCCCAAATAAACTCTGAAAAATGAAACGTGGAATCTGATTGGTTGCTATGAACAGCTAAGGCCAAATCCACATGTCAGTTATTTGGTCAGTTATTGTGAGCCAAAGCGTGTGGGTCAAAACCATAGAACAGGTGAAAATCTTTCTATTACACCTTCTCTGATTAGGCTTTACTACTGGTTTTGGCTCCTAATAACTGATGGAAATAACGGACTAAATAACGGAAGTGTGAGCTTGGAATAAGCTAGTTTTCCTTTGAACCAGTTTTCATAAATGTCCCCCTTTGTGAGAAATAAATCTCGTCTGGATTCTTCATACATGTCATTCAGTGGAGTTGAAGCTGTCGGAAATATGAGATGAAATTGGTTAATACAGACAACATAGACATAATGTCTCACAAGTTCACATTTCAGCCTATTCAGTTAGTATTAAGTCAAAATGGCAACAATATATTGCACGGGTAGACAAATTTAACATTCATGAAGCTAAGATAGTTGGGTGACAAATCCTAGACATACCTTAGTGATATGCCATGCAGAAATCCTTTGGGCATTGAAATTGTGCCCATACTGGCCAGCACATTGGTGCACTCTCCTTCACTCCCAGGGGGCGTTCTGGAGATAGAAGTTGGTTCCAGAGGTGGGACCTGCACCTATTGGACATCCCTATGTACAGTGAGGAACATAAGCATTTGAACACCCTCCGATTTTGCAAGTTCTCCCAGAAATCATTGAGGGGTCTGAAATTCACATTGTAGTTGCATTCCCACTCTGAGAGACAGAATAAAAAATAAATAAATCAGGAAATCACATTGTATGATTTTTAAGAATGTATTTGTCTTACACTGCTGAACATAAGTATTTGAACACCTGAGAAACAGCAAAAATTCTGTCTCTCAAACACATGTTACTGTGTCTTTAAAAAGTCCACCTCTACTCCACTCATTAATCTAACTTAGTAGCACCTGTCTGAGCTCTTTATAGACACCTGTCCACCCCACAGTCAGTCAGACGCCAACTACTAGCATGGGCAAGACCAAAGAGCTGTCAAAAGACACTAGAGACAAAACTGGACCTCCACAAGGCTGAAAAGGGCTACAGGGCAATTGCCAAGCAGAGTGGTAAAAATAGTTGGAGCAATTGTTAGAAAATGGAAGAGGGTAAAGACGACTGTCAGTCTCCCTCGGACTGGGGCTCCATGCAATATCTCACTCCGTGGGGTATCACTGATGATAAGAAAGGTGAGGAATCAGCCCAGGGAGGAGCTGGTCAATGACATGAAGAGAGCTGGGACCACAGTTTCAAAGGTCACTGTCACGAGTTGGAGGTCCCAGGAGAGACTTCCGCGTCGTCAAGCAAAAACATACATTAATACAGTACAGTCACAACAGAGTTTATTGCACAAACAGAATCCAAGGAGGGAAACACAGGGAAATTGAGAGCTCTATGTACCGTCCGCACAGTGGGAGGAAAACCCCCACTTCGCCACTGTCTAGTAATACTCCAGAGGGGCGTGACTAAGCAACTCCTGGTATTCACTAGGGCCCCAGATGGTAGGGTTAGGCTTTGCCGCAGGGAGTTGTCAGGGTCCACTCTGGAGCGTGAGCTAGACCGTGACAACAGGAGCAAACGGACAACAGGTACCAGAAGGTACCGACGGTACATAGGCAAATACAAGCAGGCAACTAAAAACACAGGCAGGAGTTCACGCAAGGGAACAGGAGTGACAATGAGCAGAGAAGGACTAGCTCCACCAGTGGTATACTGCGTGGCCTTGCCCATAGCACGCTGCAGCAAGGGCTTGCTGAACAGAGATATATAAATACACAAAAGGTGACTCAAACATAACTGGCAGAACAGATAACAGAAACACAGGAGGACGGCAATGAACAAGTAGGAAACCCACAGAGCACAGGCAGACACGGATCCCATGGGTCAGCAGCATGGGAGAGTGAGTACAAACAAGGAGCAGGACAAGATAACAAACACCAGGAGAGCTGCCACAGAACTGAGGAAACCTCAGCCTTATATACAGGTTCCATGGGTGCAGCATAGAGGCCACACCCATGGAGAAGACAGAGAGGATTAACTTCAGATAAGAACACAGGGGAGTTAACCCATAAAGAATCACAAAGAACACACAGAAACGAAACTGCAGCAAGGAGCGCTAAAAGAGCAAGGACGGAAGGTCACAGCCAGAGATAGTGGCTGCGACAGTCACTGTCGGTAAAACACTATGCCATCATGGTTTCAAATCATGCATTGCACAAAAGGTTCCCCTGCTCAAGTCATCAGATTTTCAGGCCCGTCTGAAGTTAGCCAATGACCATCTGGATTATCCAGAGGACGCATGGGAGAAAGTCACGTGGTCAGATGAGACCAAAGTAGAACTTGTTGGTCTAAACTTCACTCATCATGTTTTGGAGGAAAAAGAAGGATGAGTTGCATCCCAAGAAGCTTTGGGGGTGCTTTTCTGTGAAGGGGACAGGACAACTGAACTGTATTAAGAAGAGGATAAATGGGGCCATTTATTGGGAGATTTTGAGCAACAACCTCCTTCCCTCAGTCGGAGCATTGAAGATGGGTCGTGGCTGGGTCAACATGACAATGACCAGAAGCACACAGCCAGGAGAGCCAGAATTCTTGCTGTTTCTCATTCTCAGGTGTTCAAATACTTATGTTCAGCAGTGCAAGACAAATTAATTATTTTAAAAAAATCATACAATGTGATTTCCTGAATTTTTTTTATTTTTATTCTGTCTCTCAGAGTGGGAAGGCACCTACATTGTGAATTTTAGACCCCTCCATGATTTTTTAGTGGGAGAACTTGCAAAATTGCAGGGTGTTCAAATACTTCTGTTCCTCACTGTAGGTACCCATGATGGACCTAGTATATATATGCAGATATGAACATGCTGCAGAAGAAATTACATGTATGGGACTAACCTTAAAGGGGCAGTCTCATCTCAGACATTGGTGGCATAATGCAATGTCAGATAGGAGCAGGTCTGGCTTCTGGGAAATGCTCCTCTTTCCAGAATGCACCCCTGAAAGTGAAAGAGAGTGCACTGCGCAAATGCAGCCACACCTCATTCACTGCTATATGAGTTTGGCCTCATGCACACGGCCGTGTTCCGCGGATGAGAGCGGACCGTGGAAACCCGGCCGGGATTCCTGATGACAGCATGAGCGCACGGCGTCATTGGTTGCTATGATGCCGTGCACTTCATGCAGCCGCTGTACAGTAATACACTTTTGAAAATAGCTAAGTGCCAGCTCAGCTATTTCTGGCAATAGCCTAGAGGTTAATAGAGAGGCGGGCATGCAGCACTCTTCATTTACTTCTATGGGAAGTCTGAAAATATTCAAGCACACTCACTCGGCTGTTTTCTGAACCCCCACTGAAGTTGAGGGAGCGCACAAGCACATGTGTTGTGCACTCTCCTTAACTCCCATAGACCCGTTCTGGAGATAGAAGTTGGTCCCAGAGGTGGGACCCGCACCTATCTGACATTTCGCCCAGACCGCATGGGAGTACAAGTCGGCGGTCGAGGAATGGGTGAAGCAGGTGATTGATGATCCCCAACCAGGAGACCCCAAGTTAGCTAGGAGGACCGAAACAGTTCTATGGTTCTCGGTGCAACGAGGTGTGGGGTTCCTCCAGGACAATTATTCCGGGACTGAGGTATTTGTGGGCCGAAGATCAGTGAAACGCCACTATCTGCTCCAATTAAGGCATAATCTATATGTGGGGGATCAAGTGGAGTATACCCCCATGCAGTCCATGCAAGGACTGTTTGCAGCAGGAGTCACCCTACTGCAGAAGCCACTCTCCCCTGCCATCACCCCAGAGACCTGGCAGGAGGATCCAGGCTCTGCGGGCAGGACCCGATGTCTGCAGGAAACCCCGGATGGCCGTCTACTCTTCAAAGAAAAGGTTCAACCAGCCCCTGCACCTTTGATACCGGACTTATCACCGCCACCAACCCTGAAGGTAGGGCAGATTAATAACAGTGTCCTAACTTTCAACCCCAAGGTGCAGCCGTGTTTCATGCCTCCTTATGTGCTCCCTTGGAAGCAACCACAACAGCCCCTGGCCGCTGTTCCAGCTCTCCCTGAGCCCCTGCAGCCAGAAGTATTGCCACTACCTGCACCTGCTGTGGATCCCGGTTTGCAGCGTGTCACTACAGCTTTGTCCAGGCTGTCTACACAGTCAATTCCTACTGTCACCGGTAGATGGCGGTGGCCTACCACTACCAACGCTACCACCAGAGGCAGGAGTTACCTCTAATGAGGTTCAGCAGCTCCATTAGTGACGAGGAGCTGGACACCTACCTGTAAGGTGTCCCCACTACAGAAAATAAATCTAACAGTGACATTGTTTGGGAGCCACTCCATGAACTGATTGCTTGACGGGTGAGGACCTGTTTTTGTGTGTTTTTAACAGTTTTGTTCCAGGTTGCCTGTTTGTCCTCATCCAGATGGTCATGTCAGTAAGGACTCCCACCAACAGCACTTTAACCCCCTCATCTCCAAGTTCACCATTTTAGCCCCTTTCTCAGGTTACATGATAGCCTTTGCTGCTATCATTATATTAACTTTTAACCCTTTGGATTACAATTTACTCCTTTGCCCTGTGGATTGCAGGGAACTTTTATCAGATTCCAGAGGACTCTACAACTTAAAGTACTTTCAGGAAAAAGGACTCAAGTTATTGTTGAGCCTCAACTGACATTGACATTTTCACTAATAAATTTGCACTATTTTATAAAAAACTTTTTATTGCAACATAAAAGCTTGCATACAATTTTCATGCTATTTAATAATTTATGCTATTGTAACCAGTTTACAAGTTTGTAACGTTCAAGATAACATGCCCATTGTGTGTATTATCCTTATAGATGCCGCAATGTGAATTTATGTAGTGTTTACCATGATTGCACTTACCATTGCACTTAACAAAAATTGTAGCAACTTACTTAAGTGTGCCTCTTTTACAGCTCTTGTTCTCTCCCCCCCTTGTACGGACTGTCATCATATGGACATTGTATGCTAATGGCCTACATCCGGTGATATATACCCATAGGTACCCAGGGTAGGACCAAGTGGTAAGTCCAGGCAGATCCAGTTACACAGGTACCCATGCTGCTTCGGGAATTTTTAGAAGCCCTAGGCTGCTCCTTCTTGCTTGATTTTGTGTTCTGGATTGTTCCCATCCGGAGGTGTCTCATTTCCAGGAGCGCATGGGATTAAAGACCCTCCTCCTGTGACTAGCCAGAAGACATGGAGACGATACATACCTCCCCTTCTGAGCCTTTTCTCTAAGGTACGTGCCCTCAAACCTTAGAGCCACTACTTAGCTTCCTCATAGACATCATAGTGATTGTGCTATAAGCCAAATTTCTTTAGGCTATGGTGCAGGGAAGGGAATACAGGATAAAGACACCCTTCTATTTGCGGGCTTTGCATTACACAATGGTGGGATTATGGAGTAAAGACACCCCCATGCTTTCTTTGATGTCTACCAAGCTCAGGACATCCGAAGTCAGTCAGTAATGTATGCTTTGTGCAGTATTAGGTTACCTGGTTATACCAACATAAGGAAACTGTGTTGGGCACCTTATTCTAGTGGGCAGGAACCTCGAGGAAACTGTTATATGTTTTGTCTTTGTATGTCATTATATGTAATTCATGCAGCACGTTGTATGTATTGGGTACCCAGAGCTTATTCCTCACCCGTCTATCTTGCGCCGAGGACGGCTTATCTTAAAGTAACGGGGTATGTAACATCCCAGAGTATCTCACTAAAGCTCTGTCACCCTGCTACATGATGTTGAAGTGTATATGTATTATCATCTGGTGTAATTTTATATTGCATTTTCCATTATCTGGATTTACTATGACTGTTTTATGTAAATTGCTGTAATTATTCATGTACACCAGTAGGTTGCGGCAATGTGCAGACAGTCTATAGAATAGTATATCTAGACCGGAATAGTCCATTCTAGTCTAGGCTCCCCTGTATGAGCATAAGTGGGACGTTCCCATGTCCTGTATCATGAGGAGGAGTAGGAAATCTAGTTAGTGTACCAGCCACCCCTGTTGGGGTAGGTTGTGTTGATAGGAGCTCCCAGAATCAGGGATCCCAACCCTGGATCCAACCTCGGCTGAGGTTCAAGATCCATCTTCCCAGCCCGAGTCATCTACCTCAGCTGGACGACCAGAGAAGCAGCATTCACAGAACCATAGATCTCCAGGAAGACACCACCATACCCTGCGAGCAGTCCTGTGAGTACAGATCCCAAGACCAGGAGAAGATAAGTACCTCCTCAGCTAGTCAGGCCCAAACTAAGGAGACCACAGACGGAGCAGAAGACTAATACCTGCCAGATCTACTAGGCGTATGTACCAGAAGCAGAATAGATATAAATTCCTGCCACATATTGCCAATACCTGCTGGGACCTAAAGACTAAAGCTGTAACTTGTACGGATTTAAAGCTGCCATTAAGTAAAGGTGAGTTGGACTATATCTCCTGTCTGGATCTTAATTATTCCATCAAGACTCCTATTAACAACACTCAATTTGTTGCATGTGAGCCAGGATACAGGAGTCCAGCCGTACCAAGGTAGGAGACACCGTTGACACTACACAGAGACATTATCCCCCTCTGGCATTCCTCACCTGGTATGAGCTATACCATCTTAAAGGGCCCTGCTACAGTACCTGTGCAAGCTGCAACTGGCGTCACAAACTATTACCTATATAAACTGACCCACTGCATAGCAACCCCACTGACCCAGTGTCCTGCTCATTGCAGCGGCATATACTAGTGATATGTAACGCAGAAATCTATGGAACAAATCTGCAACATGTGAGCATACTATTATTGCTGACCTTTACTCTGACTGAATAAAAGTCTGCAATGCCATAAGCCAATATTAGAACTGCATGGCTACTGTTTTGATAATCAATGGAAGAAATGACCTAGTGATCACACTGTTCCCTCTCTGTCAGTGCTGCAGGCACTAGGCCAAGCTAAACAAGCTTGATATTGAAAAGGCTCTGCAAGCAGTATCAGAGCTTAGCTTCCTGGACCCTTGTGAACATGACAAGTAGGAAGGAGTTTGGAAAGCATTTTCCATATGTTTTATTAACAAAATGCTACTGAAGATCCAATATTCATTGTCTTCTTTAGGGCTCATGAACATGAACGCGTGCAGCCTGTGTATGTACTGCGGTGTGCAATCCACAAGATACAGAGCAGTGCAGAGCTGAGGCATGGAGCGGAAGTCCACAGAAGCACTACAGAGCGCTTCTGTGGGATTTTGGCCTGTGCTTCTGTACTGCAAAAACAATTGAACATGTTCTATTTTTTTCAGTTCAGACTGAATCTTGCGGATAGTGGACCAATTCAAGTGCATGGGTCCGCATCAGCAAACGATGGACACACGGCCCATGCCCATGCATTGCGGACTGCTACTTGTGGTCCGCAGCACAGGCAAGGGGCACACACAATTATGTGCATGAGCCCATAACCTGTTAATACAACTGGATGTACTATGGTGGGAATTTCTGAATCCCTGCACTCCAGAATTCTGTCTTTAAAAAAAAAAAAAATCGCTACATTTTTGTGACTTTTTGTATTTTTACACCAGTCCAGATTTATGATTTTCACTCCAGATTTAAAGCCACTCCAGTAAGGGGGTAGTGCAGAAAACTGGAGTAGCATTTCTAGACAAAGTGTTAGGTTTAAAGATGTATCAAATATAACAAATAATGTGTGCTATTTGACAAATGTGGGCAAAGTACTCTTGCACAGACTCAAGGAAACCTGACTTCAAATATTAACCTCTTGATAAATTCCCCCCGATTTGTTCAAAGTGGAACGTAGTTCTTACCTTTGTATCTTGGTGATTGTGCAAGACAACTGTGATTGACAGCCAAAATCTCTCACTAATCTTGGTGTTAACTTTGTCAACAAAGTATAAACCTCATATCCTGATCTTCAGGGTTCACATTTATGTACAGACAGTCTGTTTACTTGTGTTAATGCCTGTTCAGATGACTATACACACAGAAGTTGGTTGATCAACAATCGAGCAAAAAGTCATCTAGTAAATGTTTTTTTCCACAGAAACTACCATGCACATTTTAGTCCATATTGGCCATTCTTTCAAAGAAAGAGTGACAGATCTACCATTTGATAAACCTTTAAACTTATTTTCAGATAATAATTGTCTGTAATTAGTTGGCTAAAATGATCATTTGTTGTTAAATTTCACCCACAGAACAATTGTTTTGGTTGAAATTGTCCATTTTGATCAACCTTAGAGTGATGTACTGTATATGGCCAGCTTTAGCAATCAACAGCCTCCATTTACTTACAGGGGAACTAGTGCATGTGCAGTCTGTCCCCAGTGTAAATGAATGGTGGCCACTGATGGACAAGACCCTTCATCAGCCACCATTTTCAGAGCACAGTGCTTTGAAGCAGGGGAGTAGACCTGTATGTAACATTAATTATTCGTATTAAACCATTGGACATCAGTGCCAATGGTTTAATAACTCCTATTACTAGCTTCATGTATGTGCCATTTCCAGAACATGTGTAGCTAGACAGTGGCAAAGCCTTTTTCGATTGGGTTTACATGTTGCTTTTTTTAAAAAAAAAAGAATCAAAAACACACTGCAAAAACTACATAAAACACATATTTTTACCAAGATTACAAAAAATCGTCTGGTAATTGCATATGCAATGAGATATTTTGATTTAAAGGGGTAATTCCATCTCAGACAATGGAGGCATATCGCTAGGAGGAGTGAAATTAATTGAAGATGGCTGGGCAGTGCGCCCTCCACCACTTTCAGGGCTTCATTCTCGGTGTAGACAATAGGGGCACATCGTAGCAATATGCTCCTATTGTCTGAGATGGGAAAACCCCTTTAACACGTTTAACCTGTAAAAAATCTAATTGTGGCAAAACCACCTGTGTTTTTGCACACTGTGTTTTTATGCATTTTTAGAAAGCAAGCAATGTGAACGGCACTGTGTCCTGATGTAGTGCGTGTAGGAGAGCACTATAACCTGACACTGCAACGTTAGTTCATGGTGCAGCACTGATGCCCAGACAGTGCTTAAAGGGTTTCTGTCACCAAATTTAACCCTATTAAGCTAGCTGACATTAGCGATGTGCTAATGTCAGCTAAACCTAACTAGCCTATTCCTAGCCAAAATCTAATTTCTGGTGTAACTGGGGCATAGATAAAAGTAGGAATAGTCTAGTTAGGTTTAGCTGACGTCAGCACATCGCTAATGTCAGCTAGCTTAATAGGGTTAAATCTGGTGACAGAATCTCTTTAAGCAGGAGGCCAGTGCTGGTAGCACCCAGAGAGGTGAATTTTTATTTTATTTTATTTCTGGCTGGTCTGAGGTCTGCAATTTGGGGTCTGTATTTATTTTTGGGTCTGATCTGGAAGTCTATTCAATTTGGGGTCTCATCTTTAGTCTGTATTAAGCATGGGTGGTAGATAGAATAGACACGGCACTCACCAGGGTCTGGATGTCTTCAAAAGGCTTTAATGCTTACACGATAGCATGGCTGCACAGACTGGGGAGCGGGATAGCCACGGTGAAGGAGGTTAAAGAAGGAATAAGGTGTTCAACAGGGACCACCCCAGATGGGACATCCAGAAACAGACAAAGGGGCTGTGACGGAGCTCGTCAATGATACAAAGGCCGAAAGGCCTAAAGAAATACAGCCATGTCATTTTTATCGTTCAAACCATGGGATCTCATGGCACCCGTTTTGATGATCCATCGAGCCTCCCGCTGCAACAAGAGGCGGTGGCGGTCCCCACCCCTGGGTATGGGTCCCACAGCCTCAATGCCAGTAAAGGAGATACTGGATGGATCACCATTATGGGCAGAACGAATATGATCAATCAAGCGGGGCGAACCTCGACCAGTCCTGATCGAGCTGAGATGCTCCCGTACTCTCTCAAACAAAGTGCTGCACCTAGTGCAAAACCTACTACAAAACCTACTACAGGTGCATAGTACAACATAGACCACATAAGAGGTGCGACAGGTGATAAACTCTGTGACCTTGTGTCTTAAACCCCCCAGTGATAGTACCTTTCCCTGTGAATTATGAGAACAAAAGGAACATGTTCCACATTTGTAGTTACCCTGAGGTCTTCTACTCTGCAGCCAATTAGACTGCTTTGGATTCCTCAAAACACTGTGAACCAATCTGCCTTTTAAGGTATGGCACTTTTTGAAGGTGATCAGGGGTCTTCTTGAGACAAAGTCCCCCAAAGAGGATTCACCTTTCAAAAGGTCCCAAATGGGACAGCATCCTTTACTGCCGGGGGTAGAAGCTGGTCTGGTGGAGTAGCGAATTGGTTGCGGTGGGTTTGCGAAAACCTGTAGTGCGCAAGACCCCATCAACGACGGTGACCTTTACATCCAGAAAATCTAGATTGTTGCCACCGAAGTTGAGGGTGAACTTCATGTTCATTTTATTGGTCTCATTCAGGTACTGCACAAACTGCCCACACAACATTCACTGCCCGACCAGATCAGGAACACATCATCCACATAACGCAGATAAAGGTGGACATACATAAGGAAGGGGTTTTCCACGGAAAAGACATGCATCTCCTCAAACACCGCCAGATACAGGTTAGCGAAGGTGCACGACACTGGTGTGCCCATCGCTGTACCTAGTATTTAGCGGTACCACTGACGATTGAACTGAAGGACGTTATTAGTAAGTATCAGATCTAGGGACTCTTGTATGAACTGAGAGAAAACAGCACTTTTGTCTGAACGACTGAGGACAGACGCTATGGCTCTCAACCCTACCTCATGGGGAATGCGTGTATAAAGACTCTCCACATCTAAGGACACAAGGTGGAAGTCCTCCAGCCACTCAACGTTGCTGACGGCGCAGAGGAAGTCCCCGGTGTCCTTTAGATACGTGGGAGTGCCTCGTAGCAAAGGCCTCAGCAGCCAATCCGTATATATCTCGAGATAGGTTCAGTTGCTGATCCCATCCTGGAGACGATAGGTCGTCCTGGGAGATGGGATAGCAATTTGTGCACTTTAGGGACTAAGTACCAGGCCGGGTTCTTGGGGAACTTGGGGATCAATTTATCTAGAATGCTTTTGGGCAGAAACTGTATGTCGACATACTTAGAAAGAAGTGACTGAACCCTGGCCAGTATGGACGGGACAGGGTTGTCACCAAGCTTCTGGTACACACTGCTGTCTTCCAATTGTCTAGAGGCTTCCTCCAAGTAATAGGCCTTGGTCATCAGGACCACGTTGCCCCCTTTGTTGGCGGTCTTGATGACGACATCATCAAGACACACAGAGCCATTGTAAGGCAGCCCGTTCCTCATGAGTAATGTTAGGGGGTGCAACCGGATAAATCAGTGCACGTACATCCCTAAGTACTCTTGTGGAAGAGGTCAATGGGGGAGCCCGCCGGCATTGGGGGCAGAAACGTGGACCTGATGCCGCCCGAGAATGATGTCTGAGGCTCGGGCGCAGTGTTGTTCTCACTCTCAGGACCTGCTAGAAACTGAATACATAAGATCTCCTCAGTGTCAAATCTATGCTGCAAATGAAAATCGGCACATGTCATGTGAGCTGGGACCTCACCAGGCAGTGGTGGGGGACGTGTGGAGCTACTCTCTGCAAACATTTTCCTCAAGAACAGTTTGCGTACTGCCCTATATAGATCCACTTCAAAATCAAGAGGATTGAATTGTTCCACTAAGCTGTATCCCAGTCCTCTCTGGAGGAGGGAGATTGTTACAATCCTACAGGCTCACCTGAATCAGAGGACAGCTGGCTGGAGGTGGGAGCCCAGTGGCAAGGACCGCAGGCAGGCTGTAGTTGCAGGAAGTCAGGCAGAGGTGTAATCGGTTGGCAGGCGGTGGGTCAGGGCAGGCGGCAGTGAGCGTGGTCAGACAATCCGGATCGGGTACGGTGGTAGCAGTTCAGTTGGTAGGGACAAGCAGAAGAGTAGTCGGGGACAATTCCCAGGTCGGCAGCAGTCGAGTTGGTAGCAGTAGCAACAGAGGAACAGCAGTAGATGCAGCAGGATCAAGTCCAGAAGAACAATAACCAGCAGGGATCTGGTGCAAGAGGCTGGGCTTATAAAGAGGAAGTAGCAGGTGCAAGGAATCACAGAGATTAACAAGGCAAGGCTGGAACAAGGTAGATCAAAGAGTTCAGTAGAAGGAAAAGTCCAGAAGGGTTGGTAGTCTAGTGGCTAGAGCTACCGCCTGGGACATGGCCGGTCATGGGTTCGAATCCCTTGACAGCTGTGGCGGTCATATTAAAATCAATGGTGGGGAGAGAATACTGGAAAACAGCAGCACTGCTCATGTAGGTAAGTCACCTTAACCCCTTATAATATTGGAAATCCTTAGACCAGAGGCTCCACTAACAGACCCAGATTGTGGTGCTCATCGTATGTAGAGATACAATGCATGGACGGTAGATAGAAAAGACGCGGCACTCACCAGGGTCTGGATGTCTTTAAAAGGTTTTAATGCTTACATGATAGCATGGCTGCACAGGCTGGGGAGCGGGAGGTGTATGTTAAAGCACCAATGCTAGTAATAAGAAGGAGGTGAAAGAAGGAATAAGGTGTTCAACAGGGCGGCCGTTTCGCGCGGATGTCGTGCTTCCTCAGACCGCCTATGACGCTCAGGCGTACAAACCTTTGCTGGCATTGAGGCTGTGGGACCCATCCCCAGGGGTGGGGACCGCCACCGCCTCTTGTTGCAGCGGGAGGCTCGATGGAACATCAGAACGGGTGCCATGGGATCCCATGGTTTGAACGATAAAAATGACATGGCTGTATTTCTTTAGGCCTTTCGGCCTTTGTATCATTGACGGCTCCGTCACAGCCCCTTTGTCTGTTTCTGGATGTCCCGTATGGGGTGGTCCCTGTTGAACACCTTATTCCTTCTTTCACCTCCTTCTTATTACTAGCATTGGCGCTTTAACATACACCCCTTTGGGAAGGTTTGCCTGCAGTTTCTGGGAGGTTACCCTGAACAACGGGGTGTGCTATTGGTCTGTATGGGCTTAACTATGCCATTTGAGACCTTTTTTCTCTATGTACTATTTGTATTGCATCCCCCCATTATTATGTCATGCTTTTGGAATCTGTCGCCTCCTGGACAGATATTGTGTTGCCATGTTTTGCTTCAGCGCTATTTTGTATGCGCTTGTAATGTTTCCATGTTTCCTTTCTGTATTTGCTACAGCTGCGCACCTGTGGAGCGTCCGTGGTCACCATGGTGATGACCGGCGGCCGCTCTTAAATGTACGTTTGCGCGCCTGAGCATCATAGGCGGTCTGAGGAAGCGCGACATCCGCGCGAAACGGCCGTCACCGCCGATCCACACCGTGGCCATCCTGCTCCCCAGCCTGTGCAGCCATGCTATCGTGTAAGCATTAAAGCCTTTTAAAGACATCCAGACCCTGGTGAGTGCCGAGTCTTTTCTATCTACCGTCCATGCATTGTATTTCTACATACGCTGAGCACCACGATCCGGGTCTGTTAGTGGAGCCGCTGGTCTAAGGATTTCCAATATTATAAGGGGTTAAGGTGACTTGCATACGTGAGCAGTGCCGCTGTATTCTACTATTATCTCCCCACCATTTAGTATGTATTAATATGGGGGTCTGTGTTAATTTAGGGGTCTTTATCTGGGATCTCATTTAGAGTCTGTATTAAAAAGCCATGTAAAATTGATTTTATTAAACTGTTTAGAATGTGATAAAATAATAAAAGTTGTGATACCTTTCTGATCGCTCGCCATCCTCCTTCAGCTATTTCCCATGTCCCTAATAGGTATTTCCAAGTCCCTCTTAACTTGGACATGTGACCTCTGGGACCAAAGATTGTAAAGCGAGCGGCAGGTACCAGTACAGTATCAATACTTTTATTATTTTATCACATTCTAAGCAATTTGAAAAAACTACATGGCTGATCCACCCTGTTTCTTTTTTTTTCTTTTTTATGTAATCTGGGGTTTGAATTTATTTTGGGTTTGGTCTAGGGTTTGATGCCTAATGTCTGCTTTAGGGCCCATGATTTTCTAGCTCTGCATCTGCATCCTTGGGTACTTTTATTTTGTGAGTACAGTATTTGAGGTCATTGGGTAGTACTTTTGTTTTCACATTTTCATCTTTCACTTCCTGCCTTACTTGAGCCATAACTTTTTTTTTTTATCTGTTTACATAGCCATATGAGGGCTTGTTTTTTGTGTAATAAGTTGTACTTTGTAATGATACCATTTAATATAGCATATGATGCAGTGGGAAGCTAGAAAAAAATTCCAAATAGGGTGGAATTGGAAAAAAAAAACGCAATTCCACCAGTTTTATGGGTTCCATTTTAATGGCATTCCCTATGTGGTAAAACGGACCTGTTACCTTCATTCACTAGGTTAGTATGATTACAACAAAATGATATAGTTTTTTTCTTGTGTTTTAATACCTAAAAACAAGAAAAACTGTGAAAATATTTTTGCATTGCCACATTCTTTCTTATAGTTACATCTACGGAGCAGTATGAGAGCTTATTTTTTGCTGGGTGATCTGCACTTTTCATCAATACTATTTTGGAGTGTGTATGACTTTTTACTCGTTTTCTAAATTTTTTAGGGGAGGTGGAGTGACAAAAAAACTGCGATTCAGACAGTTTGATTTTTTTTTTCAGTTTTGTTGTATGCCATAAATGTTTATTTTACTGTTTATTTTAATTTTAATTTGGGGAAAGGAGCTTGATTTGAATTTTAATATTTTTTATTTTTGTTATATTTAAAAAAAACTTTTTTTTTAGGCTCCTAGGGCCTTACAACATGCAATTGCATCAGATTGCCATTTCTATTTAATAATGGCATTTACCGGTATACCATTACTGAACAGAAAAATTCATCTTGTTATTCCAAAGCAATACTGGCACTTGCAGGCCTGCCTTGCAATATACCAATACTATGCCTGGAAACCCTGAACAAGCTTAGAAATAGAAGAAGATAACGAGGCGGCAATCACCCAGCAGTAAATTCAAAGATCCTTTATTTTATCTGGGATGCGAGTAACACTTTACTATCAGAGTATGCAGGGGCGGACAGCAATTCTTACATGCACAGCTGCAACTGCTGTTTCGCTCACAAATGCGCCTCTTCAGGCCACTGACGTAAGCACGTGCAAACACGCTGCCTCTTAACAACCCAGGGGGAGGTTGCAACTCATGACGCCATATCCCCCTTCTGGTAAAAAATACAATAAAAAGAAAAATCGTCTATCATTAATAACAGTACAGTGCAACTTTAGGGACATCACAGAAATACACTGAGATCATTACGGTCATTCAGTCCGAGTTTACCTAGGGCATTCGCACGCAGAATCCACCTAGCTTCTCTCTGTAGTAATAACCTATGTCTATCTCCTCCTGCAGGGGGATTAGGTACTAGTTTGATACCAGCAAACTCGAGAGTTCTACACTCACCATTATGTGTCTCCCTCATATGCTTTATAAGTCTTGGGCAGCCCTTACCTGATTGGGCTGAGCACGCTGTTTGTCTAACCCTGACCCTGAGATCGTGAACATTACACATTATTAAAGAATGTTGGAAGAAAATGCACCCAGAAAAGGGGCGGATGCATTCTTCATACAGTGCAACAGTAAGAATACGTTATAGAATCTGAGTACTAAGGCGTTGGAACTTAAAGTATCGCAACTTGCAGATAGGGAGGTCCACCTCTTCTGCCCTGTCATTTCTCTGAAATCGTATAAAGAGAGAGGCAGGTTTCCTAGAGGACTTAGAGCCTACAAGGAACCCATGGAATATGATCCCGACCGGGTACCTCCGTTGATGGATGCTTCCAGTGCTTCCCGAGGACTCCAAGCACTCCGCTCTACACCAAAACCACCACAGGAGCCAGGAACAGCTCTTACAAGAGCTAGTAGTTATAGCCAGGGGAGTATAGCAAATCTTCAGCGTATAGCAATCCCCACACACATGAGACGAGGCTCTATGTTGAATGTAAAACAGGAACTCTTTAATGGGGTTTTTTTCAGCCTTTTATGCAGGTCTCCTAGCAAGGGACACTCCCCCTGGGGCCCTTGTAAAAGACTGCGACAGTTTATATTTTAGCCAATCACATGCATTTACAGTATTGAAACCTTCCCAGCAATTGTACACAAAACCCCCTTCCCTCTGTCTGTAACGCAATCAACAAAATACAATGAGCATTGTCTTTGATGCAATTAACTAACACACTGGCATTGTGTGAGACGCAATCAACACAATACAATTACCAATAACACAAAGGCTACAACCCACATAGAATCCTTCCCTCTGCCTGTGATATAATCATGGTACACCATGGTTAACATAATCATCACAGGCAGGAGAATACACAATGTCCTCTGTCCTGGAGACTACCGAGTTGTAATTCAATTATCTCTCAGGACAGAGGGCAATCGCCAATACACACAGAGAGACAATTGAACAGACCTCACTACTCAATGTATACAATGTCACACCCTTTACAATACACATAGACATTTAACATCCCAACATAGCATGAATTAGTTGTAAAAGTCTCTTGGGCCTGGCTGTACTCATGGCTTTTCTGTCCAAAACAGTTCCACAGATTTAAGCTGTGCGGCCGGTCTGTCTTCTCCTTCAAAGTTAGTATGGGCCATAATCCTGGGGCAAGAGGCTGGCAACTAGGCCCCTCCAAAACCCAGTGGCGAGGTTGGTTTCGCCACAATCATGATCCTATTTTTATGAAGGAGTGGCAGGAGCTAAATGCGAGCTGCTCCTTACAGATACTGGATACAGTTTTGCGCAGAGATGAGACAGAGTATAACCTTATTAAAGAGGAATTGAAAAAAGCTAAAGATGAGCTGCAAACAAGATTGAATGAAAGCCAATTGTTTGATTTTAACAAAAGATTAAATAAAAAATTGATAGTCACCCAAGCAGAAGTGAAAGAAAGGAAAAAATATACGTTTTTGAGGGATAAGCAGGACTATGATATGGATCGAGTGTTTGACTGGAATAAGAGGAAACAACGTGGTAAGAAGAGGTATCAACAGTGCAGAAGAAGTAACTTTTGGACAACAGATTCAGATTCTAGCCTTTCAGAGGAATCCAGTGATCAGGCTACACCTGCAGGAATGGCCCACACTCAGAACCCTTTAGAAGGAGGATCAGAATAGGAAAGGGAAAGAAAAAGAGACATCAGCAAGTCATCCCGCAGGAGAAAGCAGGTCTCGTGGAGACGACGACACCGGTTATAGGAACTGAATATTCCTCTGGGACTGAGAACCTGGTTATTAATCTTACAGGCTGTGAGTTACCTCCTGGATGTATCCGGGTCCTTTCTTGGGGCCTAGGATACAGCCTTGTTGAACAATTTGATCCTATCACTTTTGAGATAGATATGTTCAAGGCGATACATTATTTATTTTTCAAAATGTTTAAGGATATACCCCAAAAAACGTGCATGATTAAACAAGGTGAGACTCACGTCACACCTAGCCCCTTCGCCTTCAACAGATCTACCAATTTTAGTGATATGGAAGTATCCTGTCTGGAATTTCTCACCAATAATGACCTTACTGAAGTGTTTCAGTTTGATGAAGGTGATGTTAGATTTGAAGGTGATGTTAAATCCACGTTCTGTCCCCCTATGCCCACTGGCAGTTCTGTCGAAAAAAAATTCCACCACGTCCTTAGAGACATAAAATCTCTCATTTAGGCCTCTTTGACACGGGCGTGTGCGCCCTGTGGTCGTGCTGCGGCCCACAAAATGCGGGCCGCAATGCACAAGCACAGTCTGTAGGGCAGCCGCAGTGGATCGTGGACCCATTTACTTGAATGGGTCTGCGATCCGGCTGTTACGCAAAAAGATAGGACATGTTCTATCTTTTTGCGGAACGGAAGTACAGGACGAAACCCCACTGAAGCACCTGTAGTGCTTCCGTAGGGTTCCGTTACATCCTTCCGTTCCGCATAATTGAATGGGTCCGCATCCGTGATGTGGAATGCCTACGGAACGGCACCTGTGTATTGTGCATCCGCAAATGCGGTCCGCAATATGGCAATGGGTCGCACACGCCTGTGTGAAAGAGGCCTTACCGAAAGAGGCCTTACTGTTACTTATGTGCCTTTGCGAGACTACCCATTACCCATTATACAACAACAATTGAGGAGTTTGGTGCAAAAATATGTGTCGCTGGATTTCATTTCCAGCAAAAAGGCTGAAAGCCTGATACCACTTTTTCCGACCAAGCCATGTTGGTATTTTTTGCCAAAGGTGCACAAGTCACTGAGCCGACCCCCGGGATGCCCCATTGTGGCAGGGATAGGCTCAGTGACTGAGCCCCTGTCAAAGTAATTAGATTGGCTATTGGGACCTGTGCTCACCAGTGCCCCTGCTTACTTACAGGATACCGGCGATTTCCTCCTGGCACTGAATGATTTTCAGTGGTAGCATGGGTATCAGTTCGTCTCCCTGGACGTCGAGAGCCTCTACACCCAGATCCCTCATGCTCTGGGTGTGGAGGCGGTTCTGGACGTCCTAAATAATTTGGGTAAGAGCATGTTATTTTGTAATTTTGTAAGCGAAACTTTGTATTTTATACTTACCAACAATGTGTTTATGTTTGGAAAAAACTGGTACAAACAGAAAGTAGGCACAGCGATGGGTACTCCTGCACATTTATAAATATTTATCTTTCTAGATTGGAGGACAGATGTGTGTTCACCACCACGAATCCCTACTTATGTCACATCAAACTATTCTTGAGATTTGTCAATGAGATCTTTATGATTTAGTCTGGTTCCAGGGAACAATGCACTGAGTTTGTTGCCTTTCTTAAAGGGAACCTGTCACCAGTTTTATGGTGTCCTAACTAAGGGCAACATATATAAGTGACTGATTCCCTTAGCAAAATGCTGGGTCACTTTCTTTAATTGACCCAGTCAATCTGCCAACATCTTGTATTGAAAAGCTCCAGCTGATAATGATCAGTCATGAATATTTATGAGCTCCTGACTCTTCCCGCCTACCTGCTGCTGATTAACAGTTATTTTCCATATGAATCAGCAGCAGGTGGGCAGGGGAGTGGCTATAGCTCTACATTAAATAAAGCTGGACTCAATGACATCACGCTGGACTCAAATAAGCTCATTAGCATGCCGCTTTGTGTGTATATTATGAGGTAACCATTTGTCACACCAGTAAGTGAATACATCTAAGGTACTTTTTAGTAGTTAATGGTTGTATATAATTTGTTAGATTATAATCAAATATCTTTACTTTGAACTTTGGAGGTTCTAAACTTGAGTTTTTGAATGTGACTGTCGGGGTGGTTGGCGACGAGTTGGTCACTAGTGGGCACCGTAAACCCACAGCGACCAACTCCTTGCTCCACCACGACAGTTTTCATCCGCATGCAGTGAAGAAGTCGGTCCCTTACGGGCAATTTATCAGACTTAGGCGCATTAATAGTACCTGTGAGGGCTTTGAGAAACAAGCCATGGAATTGGTAGAACGACTGAGTAAGAGGGGTTACCCTCAAGAGATGTTAGATGTAGACCTGGAAAGGGCGATGAAGTTCTCCTAGAGTGATCTTCTTACTAGTAGGAATAGAACTTAAGATGGAAGTAAATTCAGTAATGAAGGACAGATCAAGAAAAAGATGTTTGTGTTTTCCTTTATATTCAGCCCGATGGCGGAGGTTATAAGGAAGACTATATACAGACATTGGGAGATTGTCAGAAGGGATGATGCACTTGCAGAATATGCAGATAGACCATTAATCACTTTTAGAAAGAGTCACACCATTAGAGACAGGTTGGTGAGAAGCCGTTTTATCCAGGATGAAAACTGCAGATGGTTACATGAGAGAAGACCCAAAGGCAATTATAAATGTGGCAACTGCTCTTTTTGCAAGTATAATTCCCAGAAGGTATATGTATCAATCAATATTTTAGAGATAGCTCACCTACTCTCCAGCAATATAGAATGGGTGCTTCTACTAAAAAGATCCACCCAATCTTCAGAAGTATTGTAGTAAAATAAAAATAGTAGTAGGGCACACCTACATTCAACTACACATGGAGACTGACTGTATTACCAGTGTAAATTAATTAATTAATATATCACATCTAAAAACACTCTATAAAAACATTAAAATCTCTAAAATTGCTACAGTAGGCAGATGGTATATTGCACACAAATTGCAGTCCTGGTTTATAAGGTAGATGACATGGTATCGGCAGCAATGATATTGTAAAATGACACCACCACCCTATTTGTATAAAGATGTGGTGTAGTAATTACAATAAATGTACAATTTCCTTGTATAGAATAGTCTTTCAATGCCAGATCCCTCTTCTGTATTGTATTGGATGTACCGCTGAAGAGAGTATTTATAGTGAGGTCACTATTGAATTAAGTGTCCATACACTACGTGCAGAATTATTAGGCAAATGAGCATTTTGACCACATCATCCTCTTTATGCATGTTGTCTTACTCCAAGCTGTATAGGCTCGAAAGCCTACTACCAATTAAGCATATTAGGTGATGTGCATCTCTGTAATGAGAAGGGGTGTGGTCTAATGACATCAACACCCTATATCAGGTGTGCATAATTATTAGGCAACTTCCTTTCCTTTGGCAAAATGGGTCAAAAGAAGGACTTGACAGGCTCAGAAAAGTCAAAAATAGTGAGATATCTTGCAGAGGGATGCAGCACTCTTAAAATTGCAAAGCTTCTGAAGCGTGATCATCGAACAATCAAGCGTTTCATTCAAAATAGTCAACAGGGTCGCAAGAAGCGTGTGGAAAAACCAAGGCGCAAAATAACTGCCCATGAACTGAGAAAAGTCAAGCGTGCAGCTGCCAAGATGCCACTTGCCACCAGTTTGGCCATATTTCAGAGCTGCAACATCACTGGAGTGCCCAAAAGCACAAGGTGTGCAATACTCAGAGACATGGCCAAGGTAAGAAAGCCTGAAAGACGACCACCACTGAACAAGACACACAAGCTGAAATGTCAAGACTGGCCCAAGAAATATCTCAAGACTGATTTTTCTAAGGTTTTATGGACTGATGAAATGAGAGTGAGTCTTGATGGGCCAGATGGCTCGATTGGTAAAGGGCAGAGAGCTCCAGTCCGACTCAGACGCCAGCAAGGTGGAGGTGGAGTACTGGTTTGGACTGGTATCATCAAAGATGAGCTTGTGGGGCCTTTTCGGGTTGAGGATGGAGTCAAGCTCAACTCCCAGTCCTACTGCCAGTTTCTGAAAGACACCTTCTTCAAGTGGTACAGGAAGAAGTCTGCATCCTTCAAGAAAAACATGATTTTCATGCAGGACAATGCTCCATCACACGTGTCCAAGTACTCCACAACGTGGCTGGCAAGAAAGGGTATAAAAGAAGAAAATCTAATGACATGGCCTCCTTGTTCACCTGATCTGAACCCCATTGAGAACCTGTGGTCCATCATCAAATGTGAGATTTACAAGGAGGGAAAACAGTACACCTCTCTGAACAGTGTCTGGGAGGCTGTGGTTGCTGCTGCATGCAATGTTGATGGTTAACAGATCAAAACACTGACAGAATCCATGGATGGCAGGCTTTTGAGTGTCCTTGCAAAGAAAGGTGGCTATATTGGTCACTGATTTGTTTTTGTTTTGTTTTTAAATGTCAGAAATGTATATTTGTGAATGTTGAGATGTTATATTAGTTTTACTGGTAAAAATAAATAATTGAAATGGATATATATTTGTTTTTTGTTAAGTTGCCTAATAGTTATGCACAGTAATAGTCACCTGCACACATAGATATCCCCCTAAAATAGCTAAAACTAAAAACAAACTAAAAACTACTTCCAAAAATATTCAGCTTTGATATTAATGAGTTTTTTGGGTTCATTGAGAACATGGTTGTTGTTCAATAATAAAATTAATCCTCAAAAATACAACTTGCCTAATAATTCTGCACTCCCTGTATTATGTCTCCTCTCTGGATCCAAAAGGCAGGTTAGTAAATTGTCATTATGTGATCACATTCGTCTCGAATAATCTTTAGTGCCTTATTCAATTGTGCGGTATATATCGCTGTCACTATCTGTATTCATATAGATCATTTCATTTACTCACTGTTTTGCTGGGTTCACCGGAACTTGCTGCGTATGCCGTGGTGTCCCACGTGTTGCAGATTTGTGAGCTCTAGTGATCTCTGCAGTGAGTATGTCCTGTATCGGGTCTGGGGATCCTCGGTGAGTGGATATAGATGTGACGATACTGTGGGAAGCTGGCAACGATCTTGTAAATTCAATCGCTTGCGCATAAGCCAAACCTCACTGAGTTGTTATCTCCCAGCGTTCCACGTGTCTGTAAATTCGCCGATCCCTCTCCCCTTTAATTTTGGATATTACTGAAGCGCTCCAGTCTTTTAGGTTTTATTCAATAAAGTTGCCTGTTTATTTCATGGGAAATCTTTACCATACGCGTTTTGGAGTTAACTACTACTCCTTCCTCAGTGGTCATCTTTCTCATGAATGTGGTCAGTTTAAATACTCTCCCAGGATATGGTTCAATTTGAACTTTCTGCATTATATCAAATATGTGGAGTGGATTTATATTCCTGTTTGATCCTCATTGGGATAATGCTGTACAGAGTGGATCTATCTTCCTTTTAAACTTTTTCAAGGTTTTGTTGAGTAAAAAGAATACACTGTATGACATATACATAAAAATAGATATGGAAATATGGTGGGAAAAAATCTATATGGAAATACAGTGGGAAAAATTGATACTTGTATCAATGCTTTTCTAAAGATTTTTGTCGATGCATCACATTTATATATCATTGTGGTGCAACTGCGGCATTGATGCGTTTTTCTAACCAATTCATTATTGTTTGCAGCTGCAACATTTTTATTCCCAATTTATTGTTAACCCAGGTGTTCTTTTCTATTGGCATATGGACTTAGGGCTATTATCTCATATAGTACATTGTATATCACATTTATCACATATGGTTATTATACATACTGTTATTATCTTGTAATGGATATGGTATTATTGCGTTTTCCTAACCAATTCATTATTTTAGTGTTTTACTGTTGCGGTATTAGTGCGCAGTTCTTACCAATTTATTGTTATTCTAAGTGGTTTTTTTCCCCCCTCAGTATGTGACCTTAGGACTCTCATCTCGTATAGTATATTGTATATGTGATTATTATTCATACTATTACTTTCTTATAATGATGGTGTGCTTTGTGATAACAGTGTGTGATCGAGTTATACTTCTTTGTAATAGCGGTATACATGCAGTTATAGTGATATGTTTACAATGTTGTTTCGTTAGTTATTAGATCCTAATTTTCCATATGCTCTTACTGCTTACTGTGATAACCATATAATTTGTAACAATGGTATGTAATAATATGTTTTTTGTAATGGTGGTATGTGTGCGTCTATAGCAATATGTATGCGGTATTGTTGCGTTTTTCTTGTTAATTCTTTGATCTTTCCCCTTAAAAGTATCAGTAAAAGATAACTGTTGCGTAGATCTTTTTTACTTGTTCGTTTCATTTATTTATTTATTTTTATATTTATTATGTTTCTTATTATTTTTATCTTTATTTTTACATGGCCTATTTTATTTGGACTGTATTATCATAAGGGACCCCCATCAGTTGTTTGCCCCTCCAGGGAATTATCTCAATTTAGAATAATTGGTTAGTTTCTACACTGTTTGTTCATCACAGCAAATTTCGTATGGGCAACAGTCACCTATGTAGGTTGTTAGTGGTCTTTAAGTAGTGTCGGGAAGGGGGGGGGGGGCCTCCATCCAGGGGAGACCTGGACAAATGTTATAACTGTCCGGTCTCCCGTCGATGGGGACCCCCCTTCCCCGTCTAGGGAAACCCAAAGAGCTCCATCTTGGCATTAACTCCTGCCGGCAGGAGGGTATTGAATTCAAAAATGTTCTTCGATTCTATTCTCAACATTTTCCTTATGTGGTCTCCGCCTAGGGTGACCACGTGTCCCGGATCGCCTCGGAACAGTCCCGCATTTGGAGAGTCTGTCGCTGGTCCCGGCAGTGTCCCGGAATGACCTGGGGCACTTCCAGAAAGGGGGCGCCGGCAGGGCACAGCAGGAGATGAGCACTGCGCTTCCATTGTGGAAGCGCTCACTCATCTCTATAATCATCTGTATTGCCGTCCTCAGGATGGCGATACAAATGTCTGAGCTGCAGCAGCCGGCAGGGGAGGGAGAGGTGTGTCCCCTCCCTGTTCCTCTGATAGGCTGCCAGCACTAGACCGGCAGCCTATCAGAGGCCGGTGCAGGCAGCTCGATGACGTCATAGCGCCGCCTGAGCCAGCGAGGGACACAGGCCGGAAGAGGCCTGCATCACATCCTGGAGGAGGTAAGTTTACGTTTTTTTTTTTATATATATGTACAAATTACAATACTGGCACATAAGGGGGGCTGCTGGCACATAAGGGGGGCTACTGGCACAGACATAAGGGGGTCTACTGGCACATGATAGGGGCGGATACTGGCACATAAGGGGGACTGCTGGCACATAAGGGGGCTGCATGTTGTCATTTCCTCACTGATTCTCAGAAGACTGTCCTTAGTTTTGGAGGTACACAACATAGGGTTAAATATTTCATTACCTGCAGGAGTACCTTTGTATTGTATATGATCTCATGTGGCTGCGGTAATTTCTATATAGCCAAAACCATCAGATGCCTCTTTGAGAGGATTAGAGAACATATGAATTCCATACAATCAGGTAAGGGCTGCCCTAGACTTATAAAGCATATGAGGGAGACACAATGGTGATTGCAGAACTCTCGAGTTTGCTGGTATCGAACTAGTACCTAATCCCCCTGCCGGAGGAGATAGACATAGGTTATTATTACAGAGAGAAGCTAGGTGGATTCTGCGTGCAAATGCCCTAGGTAAACTCGGACTGAATGACCGTAATGATCTCAGTGTATTTCTGTGATGTCCCTAATGTTGCACTGTACTGTTATTAATGATAGACGATTTGCCTTTTAATAGTATTTTTCACCAGAAGGGGGTTAGGGCGTCATGTGTTGTCATGACAACCTCCCCCTGGGTTGTTTAAAGGCAGCGTTTTTGCACGCGCTTACATCAGCGTCCTGACGAGGGGCATTTGTGAGCGAAACGGCCGTCGCTGCTGTGCATGTAAGAATTGCTGTCCGCCCCTGCATACTCTAATAGTAAAGTGTTACTCGCATCCCAGATTAAATAAAGGATCTTTGGAGTTACTACTGCTGGGTGAGTGCCGCCTCGTTATCTTCTCTTATTTCTGGAATTTATAACTGTCTGTTTGAAGGCGTTGCACCACTGAATTGCAGTTTAACAAGGGTACGCTGGACGTCCGTGTCTGATTGATCTGTGCATAGGGGGTTATCAGGGAATGTGAGTTCTGCCGCCCGGCTTCTTTTTCATTTACACCTGTACAAGTTTAGGCCTATTATTAGGCCTAAGCAATGCCTTCCCTGATCTCAGTAGAGCACGGCAATGAAGTCGGAAATGGAGAGCAATCCTCTTCAGTAATGAGTCCCGCTTTTTTCTTGGACACAGTGATAGCCAGAGATGACCTGGTAACCACGTGGGCAACGCCATGAAGAGGCCTTCACAGGGGAACATCACACCAGTCCTACTCCTGGGATTATGGTGTGGGGTAGCATAATGTACGGTAGCCAGACCTATCTAGTCTTCATTTTTAGATACACTAACAGCTCGCTATTACATTGATTGTGTTGTTGAACCAGTTGTAATATCATTTCATCCAAGTGTCCCAGGAACCATTTTTAACAGAACAACACCAAGCCACATATTGCTTGAGCTACTATGAGCAGCCTGCAACCTTCCATGGTCTGCAGCGTCTCCAGACTTGTTTCCCATGGAGCACATCCGGGGCGGCATTAATTGGCAATTGCAAAGGGAACTGCCAGCAGCAGATGTTGATGAAGTGCAACCAGCATGCCACAACTACCTCACTTATAGCATGCAAAGGTGTGTGAGTGCATGTATTTCTGTGCATGGTCCACATACTCAATACTGAATAAATTGAATAATATTTTGAATATTTTATTTTTTGTTTCTATTTATTAACTTTTGCATGTCATTAACATATCTATTATGTGATTTCAATTATTCCACAACTTTTCTCCTTCTTGGTGTTACAAATTCAGTGTTAAGGAGGATAGATAGATAGATAGATAGATAGATAGATAGATAGATGGATAGAGTATGCAGAATCTGTTTTTTAGGGCTATTTACAGTTCAGAATTTTGATGCAGGGATTTTTGGGCCAAAAAAAGAAGCCTCAAAAATGCCTGACTTGATCAGTGCTTTTTGTTGCATTTTTTTTGCAGGATTGTTGCTCATATATAGGGGGACAATTATCAAACTGGTGTAAAGTAGAACTAGCTTACTTGCCCATAGCAACCAATCAGATTCCAACTTTCATTTTTCACAGCTCTTTTGGAAATTAAAGATGGACTCTGATTGGTTGCTATGGGCAACTGAGCCAGTTCTACTTTACACCAATTTAAAAAATCTCTCCCGTAGTGTTTTAGCGCCTGCCTTTTTTTTAATGGTGTTTATTTTATACCTGGTGTTTTTGTTTTTTACAGGAAAAATGTGCCTCCTGTAATGTTACTTCCTCTGTAAGGCTGTATGGGGAAAAAATATATATAGACAGTAAGTCCTGGAAGTACATATTTAATTCTGCAAGGGTATTTCTTTACACCCTTGCAGAGTTAGAAGCTGCATAGAGATTGTGTATTTTCAGTAAGCTCTGTTTATATAGACCTGGAGACAGCAGTGCAGGGGGGTGGATAACTGCAGAAGCTGCTGTCTCTTAGCAGACCCAGATCAGCTATGCAGTCAGGTCCAAAAGAGAAGGACATCTGTTTTGTGCCAATAGCTACAGAGCAGATTATGTCCAGGAGCGCTTTGTTTTGGCAGTGTCTAGTAACATGCAGAGGTTATTCCTAGTGGTGTTAAGGACCTATAGACACACGTTCAGACAATACACTGGCTGCAGGGCAGGCCAGCACCTCCAAGGGGTAAAGGGCATTCTCAGGCAATGTGCTCAGTTTGGTGACCCAGAAGTTGCAGGGGTTGACACCTGTCAGTCAGTTCGTGTAGGCGTGTGTACACTTACTACCCCACCATGTCGCACGTCCCAGTGTTGTTCATGATCCAATTTGATATCTGCTCTATCAACTTTCAATGTTCTTTTATGCACCTACCATGGTAATCACGGGTGGCGGGGAATCAGGGTTCCAGGACGGAGAGGAAGCTTGAGAAAAGGATACCACATGCAAGGGAGGTCAATGGATGAAATTAAATGTAATCGAGCGAAAATGTGGGACAAAGTATTGAAGCATAAGCTTCCAAGTTAAGGAGGGGGAGGTAGTGACGATAAATAACAATACAGGACTCTTAAGATGCCCTGTTATTGGAATGATTAATAAAAAATGATAGGGAATGTCACTGTGGTATTTTTGATAGCCAGGAGAGGCCCTGCTGCCGCTTTGTTGACTCTAGCTAACGTCTGCCTGTTCGCACGTACCTGTGACGTCCACCATCCATTTGGATATCTTCTCTATCAACTTTCGATGTTCTTTTCTGAGCCTACCATGTTGATCACGGTTATCGGCGAATCAGGGTTCCACGCCGGAGAGGGAGCGTGAGAGAGACCACATCCAAGCGAGCATTAATTGTTTCAAATTAAAAATGATAGAGCGTAAATATGGGGCAAAGTATTAAAGCGTAAATGTGGGACAACTTTTTAAAGTTTAAGCATTGAATGAAAGGATGTGGCGCGCATCAATTAAGGAATAATTTCTTTAATTTTATTCCCTGTCAACTATGCAGAGCAGGGATTTCTATCCAGCAAAATTTGAAAAATGTCACCTGACAATGTAACAGACGATTTTAAAAAAATTATGTTCCTGTCACCTATGCAGAGGTGACCCAGTGACATCCACCTTCAATTTGGATATCTTCTCTATCAACTTTCGATGTTCTTTTCTGAGCCTACCATGTTGATCACAGTTATTGGCGAATCAGGGTTCCACGCCGGAGAGGGAGCATGAGAAAGAGAGACCACATCCAAGGGAGATAAATGTATTCATTTTTTGGGGGATCGAGCAGAAATATGGGAAAAGTTATTGAGGAGCAAATGTAGAACAAATTACTGACGCGCAAATGTTGGAAAAGTTATTAAGGCGCAATTATGTGGGACAAATTACTGAAGCGCAAATGTGGGACAAATTACTGAAGCGCAAATGTGGGAACAATTAGTAAAGCGCAAATGTGGGACAAATTATTGTAGCGCAGATGTGGGACAACTTGTTCAAGTTTAAGCATTGAATAAAAGGTGGCAAGCATCAATTAAAGTAGAATTTCAGAAATGTTATTCCCTGTCACCTATGCAGAGCAGGCGTTTATTCACGTCCAAAATTGTAAAATGTCAACCCAAGAATGTAACAGAAAAATTACTGAAATGTATTAACCTGTCTACTTGGTAGAGCAGGGGTCTATGACAGAAAAGAAATGTTTATTGTCACCTAAAAATGTAAAAGAAAAATTATTGAAATTTATAAAGCTGTCAACTAGGCAGAGGAAGGGTATATTACACCCCAAAATTTGTGAATTTCAATTGAATTTCACCTGAAAATGTAACAGCCAATTTTATTTATTTTTTTAAACCTGTCTACTAGGTATAGCAGTGGTACATCACACCCTAAAATTGGTGAATTTCACCCGAAAATGAAACTGACAAATTTTTATTTTTGTTTAACCTGTCTAGAAGGTATAGCAGTGGTACATCACACCGAAAAATTGGTGAATTTCGACCGAAAAAATATAACTGACAATTTTTTTTCTTTTTTATACCTGTCTACTAGGTATAGCAGTGGTACATCACACCCAAAAATTGGTGAATTTCCCCCAAAAATGTAACTGCCAATTTATTTTTTACCTGTCTACTAGGTATAGCAGTGGTATATCACACCCAAAAATTGGTGAATTTCACCCGAAAATGTAAGTGACACTTTTTTTATCTTTTTTTTACCTGTCTACTAGGTATAGCAGTGGTACATCACACCCAAAAATTGTTGAATTTCACCCAAAAATGTAACTGACAATTTTATTTTATTTTTTTACCTGTCTACTAGGTATAGCAGTGGTACATCACACCTAAAAATTGGTGAATTTCACCCGAAAATGTAACTGGAAAAGTAGTGAAATGACCTAAAATAAAATACGTACAAATAAAAAAAAAATTGATTTATGAGGTGGAGTTCCATATGGAGTAGGAGTTTGAGGAGGCGGTGGACGTAGCGGTGTAGGTAGAAGCGGCGGTGGAGGAGGACGAGCTAGCCAACATTGGTTTGTTTGGTTTTAATTTAATTATTTTTTTAAAATTAGGGTAGACTCCAAAAGAGTGTGAAATATCCAAAATACAAGAATGAGCAATTGCGCTGTAGTATAACAATGGTTGGTTAAGGCCGGTATACATGTCTATTCTGCACAAGGTACGGACAAGTCCTGTGGGATCCATGCCTTGTTCATTTTAATGAACGTGAGCTTGTCCACATTGGCTGTGGACAGGCGGCTGCGCCTGTCTGTGATGACGCCCCCTGCTGTGCTAAACACACTTTCAGATAATACACTGGCTGGAGGGCAGGCCAGCACCTCCAAGGCTTAAAGGGCAAGCTCAGGTCATGTGCCCAATTTGGAGACCCAGAAGTTGAAGGCGGCAGACCCGTCATTCAGTACGTGTAGGCGTGTGCACACATACTGCTCCACCATGTTGGTGAAATGCTGCCTCCTGCTAAGACGTTCCATATCAGCTGGTGGTGCTGGTTGTTGTGGTGTGCTGACAAAGCTTTTCCACATTTCAGCCATGCTAACCCTGCCTTCTGAGGTGCTGCCGGTGCCCCAGCTGTGTTAGAGACTTCTTTATTTTCCTCTGCCCTCGCCTTGTGCTTCCACTGTGCCCCCACTGTCAGGTGGGAATGCCACCAGCAGCGCGTCTACCAGCATGCGCTTGTACTCGCGCATCTTGCAATCACGCTCCAGTGACTGAGTTAAGGATGGTACGTTGTCCTTGCAACGGGGATCCAGCAGCGTGGCCACCCAGTAATCAGCACAAGTTAGAATGTGGGCAACTCGACAGTCGTTGCTGAGACACTGCAGCATGTAATTGCTCATGTGTGCCAGGCTGCCCAGAGGCAACGAAAAGCTGTCCTCTGTGGGAGGTGTATCGTCTGTGTCCTCTGTATCCCCCCAGCCAAGCATCAGTGATGGCCATGAGCTGGTCTGGGTGCCACCCTGCTGTGAACATGGTTCCTGGCATTTGTGGGTGCAGGAACCCACCCTCGGAGCCACTTGTGAATGACTGGCCGGAAACCCTGTGAAATGATCTCTCTTCCTCCTCCTCCTGTGCCACATCCTCTTCCATCATCGCCAGCAGCGTTTTTTTCAAGGAGGTATAGAAGTGGGATAGTTACGCTTAGAACGGCGTTATCGGCACTGGCCATGTTAGTGGAGTACTCTAAACAGCTCAACAAGGAACACAGGTCTTGCATAGAGGCCCAGTCATTGGTGGTGAAGTGGTGCTGTTCCGCAGAGCGACTCACCCGTGCGTGCTGCAGCTGAAACTCCACTATCGCCTGCTGCTGCTCGCACAGTCTTGCCAGCATGTGCAAGGTGGAGTTCCACCTTGTGGGCACGTCGCATATGAGGCAGTGAGCGGGAAGGCTGAAGTTACGCTGCAGAGCTGACAGACGAGCAGCAGCAGGGTGAGAATGCTGAAAGCGCGCACAGACTGCCCGCACTTTATGCAGCACCTCTGACATATTGGGGTCATTTTTACGGAATCTCTGCACCACCAAATTCAGCACATGTGCCAGGCAAGGGAAGTGCGTCAAACCAGCTAGTCCCATAGCTGCTACGAGACTTTGCCCATTATCGCACACCACCAGGCCGGGCTTGAGGCTCATTGGCACCAACCACTCATCGGTCTGTTGTTCAAGGCCCGTCCACAGCTCCTGCGCAGTGTGAGGTTTGTCCCCCGAACAGATATGTTTTAAAACTGCCTGCTGTCGTTTACCCCTGGCTGTGGTGAAGGTGTTACGGTGACCAGATGAGGATCCAGTAGAGGATGAGGAAGCGGAGTAGGAGGAGTAAGGAACAGGAGGCAAACTGAAGCGCCCTGCAATCCCAGCAGCCTATCAGAGGAACAATGAAGGGAGACGCCTGAGGACAGTGATACAGATGAATGTAGGGAGATGAGCGCTTCCACAATGCAAGCGCTCATCTCCCGCCGCACCGAATCGGGATTCGGCTGGTTCTCTGATCAAGCTGTAATTTTAACAACCGGATCTGTAGAACCGAAGCAAACTGGCTGAATCCCATGCCTGGCTACGTCCCTTATTTGATGCTCTCCTCATATTTCTCAAATTTAGGATCTTGCCCTAAATGGGTGTTTTATTAATAGCAGAATAGAACCACAGTATGTAAAGGGTGTATCTCACACGCCCTGATCCAGACTAGGCCGCAATTAAAGATTTGTGCCCAAAATGTGTGTTTGTTTTTTAACTGAATAGAAGGACAGTATGCAAAAGCTGCAAAATAAACTTTTTTGCCCAAAACAGGTGTTTGTTTAATAACTGAATATGACGGCAGTACACTACGTGCAGAATTATTAGGCAAATGAGTATTTTGACCACATCATCCTCTTTTTGCATGTTGTCTTACTCCAAGCTGTATAGGCTCGAAAGCCTACTACCAATTAAGCATATTAGGTGATGTGCATCTCTGTAATGAGAAGGGGTGTGGTCTAATGACATCAACACCCTATATCAGGTGTGCATAATTATTAGGCAACTTCCTTTCCTTTGGCAAAATGGGTTAAAAGAAGGACTTGACAGGCTCAGAAAAGTAAAAAATAGTGAGATATCTTGCAGAGGGATGCAGCACTCTTAAAATTGCAAAGCTTCTGAAGCGTGATCATCGAACAATCAAGCGTTTCATTCAAAATAGTCAACAGGGTCGCAAGAAGCGTGTGGAAAAACCAAGGCGCAAAATAACTGCCCATGAACTGAGAAAAGTCAAGCGTGCAGCTGCCAAGATGCCACTTGCCACCAGTTTGGCCATATTTCAGAGCTGCAACATCACTGGAGTGCCCAAAAGCACAATGTGTGCAATACTCAGAGACATGGCCAAGGTAAGAAAGGCTGAAAGACGACCACCACTGAACAAGACACACAAGCTGAAACGTCAAGACTGGGCCAAGAAATATCTCAAGACTGATTTTTCTAAGGTTTTATGGACTGATGAAATGAGAGTGAGTCTTGATGGGCCAGATGGCTGGATTGGTAAAGGGCAGAGAGCTCCAGTCCGACTCAGACGCCAGCAAGGTGGAGGTGGAGTACTGGTTTGGGCTGGTATCATCAAAGATGAGCTTGTGGGGCCTTTTTGGGTTGAGGATGGAGTCAAGCTCAACTCCCAGTCCTACTGCCAGTTTCTGGAAGACACCTTCTTCAAGCAGTGGTACAGGAAGAAGTCTGCAAGGTAAGAAAAACATGATTTTCATGCAGGACAATGCTCCATCACACGCGTCCAAGTACTCCACAACGTGGCTGGCAAGAAAGGGTATAAAAGAAGAAAATCTAATGACATGGCCTCCTTGTTCACCTGATCTGAACCCCATTGAGAACCTGTGGTCCATCATCAAATGTGAGATTTACAAGGAGGGAAAACAGTACACCTCTCTGAACAGTGTCTGGGAGGCTGTGGTTGCTGCTGCACGCAATGTTGATGGTGAACAGATCAAAACACTGACAGAATCCATGGATGGCAGGCTTTTGAGTGTCCTTGCAAAGAAAGGTGGCTATATTGGTCACTGATTTGTTTTTGTTTTGTTTTTGAATGTCAGAAATGTATATTTGTGAATGTTGAGATGTTATATTGGTTTCACTGGTAAAAATAAATAATTGAAATGGGTATATATTTGTTTTTTGTTAAGTTGCCTAATAATTATGTACAGTAATAGTCACCTGCACACACAGATATCCCCCTAAAATAGCTAAAACTAAAAACAAACTAAAAACTACTTCCAAAAATATTGAGCTTTGATATTAATGAGTTTTTTGGGTTCATTGAGAACATGGTTGTTGTTCAATAATAAAATTAATCCTCAAAAATACAACTTGCCTAATAATTCTGCACTCCCTGTATATAACCCTTGAATTTCGCATGTGCTGATGCTGCAAGGCCAGAAAAATGGTGTATTTTGTTTTATTAATAGAAGAATATAACCACTGTATCTAAATGGTGTATCTCACACTGTCACGACCATGTTTATGGCCGTGACTCTTTGGGAGCCGCATACAGTTGCCCGCGGTTTGGGTTGTAGTGTCAACCGCAGCTGGAGGCATATGTTGTTAGCCTCAAGTGCGGTTGCCGCGGACAACAGCTATGTGTGCGGTTCCCTTGGAGTTGTCTGCGTGTTTGTATGCACTTTGGTATGTCTGTGTGCACTCTGTGTTATGTGTGGTGTGCACTCACATCTTCCCCTCACTGTGGTTGCCCGTGGCAACGTTTGGTCGTTGTGTACATGTGGTGGCAGTGTCCCGGCCTTCGGGCTGACTCCCAGGACATGAGTGCCACCCATGTCGTTGCCGGCGGCCACAGCCACAGTGTGTGCTGGTTTTGGACACTTCCCCTTTAAGTTGTGTTTTCCCTTCTGTGGTATTGGAAGGGTTAACTCCCTTTCTGTGTGTGTGAGTCACGGGGTGTGTCTGACCGTTGGGTGTGGCCTCTTGGCCCTATAAAGCCTCAGTTGTAGGCAGTAGCCAGAGAGGGTGCCTCAGCTGTGCTGGCTGGAGACATCCTCCTGGTTACTTACCAACTGCCAGTGGGGGCCATCCTTCTGGTCATAGCAAATATAATGTCGTTTGGTGTCTAGAAGATGTGTTTGGTTTTATGCTTGTTTTTTGCACCTATGGTCCTGGGTTCCCGTGTGTTGTGTGTTGTGTGCTGAGTCCTGTTGTCTGTGGGCTGTACTTCCACATGGGTTCCAGGCTTTGTGTCTGTGGCAGGTGAGAGTTATGTTTGTGGCAAGTACCTGCCATTGCCATAGGTTGTATTTGTTCTCCCTTCCTTGCAGCTTGGCCAGTGAGACTCCTGTTCCTCCGTATCCAGAAGGAACAGGTTGTCTTACCCTGACTCCTAGTCCAGGGACCGGTCGGAGGGTGAGTTAGGGCTCCGGGGTTCCTGAGCATGGGTCCTCCTACCTTAAAGGTCGGCCCATGCAGCTAGGAGTTAGGGTCAGGTTAGGGACGCGATAGGAGGTGACCTGCTCCCTAATCCTGTCGTCCTGGTCAAGCAGCGACCATCTTCCACCATCGCACGGCTGAGGGTTTTCCCCATCCTCAGCCGTGACACACACTTGACTGATCCAGACTTGGCCGCAATTAAAGATTTGTGCCTAAAATGGCTGTATTTCAAATAACTGAATAGAACCACAGTATGTAAAGGCTGTATCTCCCAATGACATATGCAGCAAAGGCTGCAAAATAAAAAAAAATTGACCAAAACGGGTGTTTGTTTACCGGTAATAACTGAATATGAGAACAGTATATAACCCTTGAATTTCACAGGTGCTGATGCTGCAAGGCCAGAAAAATTGTGTATTTTGCCCAAAAAAAGGTGTTTTATTAATAGAAGAATATAACCGCAGTATATAAATGGTGTATCTCACACCGACTGATCCAGACTAGTCCGCAATTACATTTGTTTGCCCTAAATGGCTGTATTTCAAATAACTGAATAGAACCACAGTATATAAAGGGTGGATCTCACACGCCCTGATCCAGACTAGGCCGCAATTAAAGATTTGTGCCCAAAATGGCTGTATTTCAAATAACTGAATAGAACCACAGTATGTAAAGGCTGTATCTCACAATGACATATGCAGCAAAGGCTGCAAAAAAAACTTTTTGGCCCAAAACGGGTGTTTGTTTAATAACTGAATATGACAGCAGTATATAACCCTTGAATGTCACACATGCTGATGCGGCAAGGCCCGAAAAATTGTGTATTTTGCTAAAAAAAGTGTGTTTTATTAATAGAAGAATATAACCACTGTATCTAAATGGTGTATCTCACACCGACTGATCCAGACTAGGCTGCAATTAAATTTGTTTGCCCAAAATGGTTGTATTTCAAATAACTGAATAGAACCACAGTATGTAAAGGCTGTATTTCACAATGACATATGCAGCAAAGGCTGCAAAATAAACTTTTTTGCTCAAAACGGGTGTTTGTTTAATAACTGAATATGACAGCAGTATATAACCCTTGAATGTCACACATGCTGATGCTGCAAGGCCAGAAAAATTGTGTATTTTGCTCAAAAAAGTGTGTTTTATTAATAGAAGAATATAACCACTGTATCTAAATAGTGTATCTCACACCGACTGATCCAGACTAGGCCGCAATTACGGTAAATGTGTTTGCCCAAAATGGCTGTATTTTAAATAACTGAATAGAACCACAGTATGTAAAGTCTGTATCTCACACGTACTGATCCAGACTAGGCCGCCATTTAAATTTTTTGCCCAAACTGGATGTTTGTTTAATAACTGAATATGACAGCAGTATATAACCCTTTAATTTCACACATGCTGATGCTGCAAGGGCTGTAAAATAGTGGATTTTGCTGAAAAAGTGTGTTTTTAAAAACCCAGAAAATTATGGCTGTATTTCTAGCTTAAATTGCACACTGACTAATCCAGGTGTTGGATATTGCCAAAAAAGTGTGTTTTTTTTTTACTAAAAGAATATGAAAGCTATTTATAACCCTTGAATTTCACACGTGCTGATGCTGCAAGGGCTGTAAAATAGTGGATTTTGGCTAAAAAGTGTGTTTTTAAAAACCCTGAAAATTATGTCTGTATTTCTAGCTTAAATTGCACACTGGCTAATCCAGATGTTGGATATTGCCAAAAAAGTGTGTTTTTTTACTAGCTCAATATGAATGCTTTAAATAACCCTTGAATTTCACACGTGTTAATGCTGCAAGGGCTGTAAAATTGGGTATTTTGGCAAAATAGTATGTTTTTAAAAATCCTGAAAATTATGGCTGTATTTATAGCTTAAATTGCACACTAACTAATCCTGCAAATGCACCAGATGATGTATATTGCCAAAAAAGGGTGTTTTAAAAAAAAAAAGATTATTATTGCAGTATTTCAAGCTTGGATTTCAATGTCACAAAAGCTCAGATGCAGTGCTGGTGCACTGAGCTTGCATAAAATGTCTGCCTCCGCCGCACACCTAACTAACAGACGGATATAAGTTATTTTTTTCTGTCACTGGGCTCAGGGCAGGGTAAAAAGATTGTGCCCTACACCCACACAACTAAATGTATGTAGATCACTGAGTTAGATTCCAGTTCTGAACCAAGATTCTCTCATATTCTCTCCCTGAAATCACCAGCAGCATCCTCTCCCTACACTAGTAACAGCAGAGTGACGTGCAGCGCTACATGACTCCAGCTTATATAGAGGCTGGGTCACATGCTGCACTGGCCAATCACAGCCATGCCATTAGTAGGCATGGCTGTGATGGCTTCTAAGGTCACACATTTAAACACTTGTTGATTGGCTGCTCTGCAGCATTTCGCTCAAGCCTAGTCATGAAGCCAAATTTCCTTGTGCTTCATAGTAACAAATCAATTTTTCCTAAAATGAAGGCTGAAAAAAAATGCTCACCTCCTCCACTTGCTTGCGGTGAGGCCATCCTCTCCTGTCGTGATTGAAGAAAACCTTACGGCGATCAATCAAGACGGAGCATGGATGGATGAGGTATTTTTTATTATTTTAACACCCGATTAACCCCTGAAAAGCTGAATGTGAGTTGCCGGAATCAGTGTTGAATGTGTCATCTAAGGGATTAAATGATGGGGGGGGGGCTTGATTGCCACTCCCCATCATTGCGTCCACTCCCTATAATGAAAAGCAATTTGTGACTAAGCAATTTCTAACAAATTTCTTGTAGAAGTTTGAAGCCGCCAAATTACATTTTTAAAAACTTTGCTCTTCTCTACTTCTGACGCCTGAAAACTCTCAGGTTATATACAAGTAAAAATATGTAATGGACTGGATCCACAAACTATTCACAAACCTTGATTAAAGACCACTTATTTTGTTTGGACGCTCACCTGTTTTATAAGTTGGAGATCACAGGTGAATTGGGGCTGGCTAGATTCCTTGTTCTTCATTCTACCCATCCCTAGGCAAGGAAGGTTGGACTTTGCTGCAGAGGAATCCCAGGTCACGACTGGCCAGATTAGTTGCCAGAAAAGTCATCTGCTGGTGCAAATAGGCAGTAGAATAGATCAGGTACAGTGTACAGATCAGACATCATCACCAAAAAGCAGTTCAGAAAGTCCAGACGTACCATCCAAGGACAAGACAAGAGAATAGTTAGAAGTTGCCAAGGGTCAGAGGCAGAAGTTGAACTTGATGTTTCAGGGAGATATCTGAACAGCAATGCAGGAGGTTCATTTTTTATTGCTATACAAGATATTTTAATGGATTTCCAAAAAAGGATGTTTTATGGTAGCGCTGGAGAAACAAGTTTTTTATTGCTACTTTATCATTTGATGCCTGTATGCAGTTCAGGATTTTGCAGGAGGGTAGACTTGTATAGCCTGGGTCAATAACCAGGTTGCAGAACTACAAGTCTCAGCAGGGTTATATCGGAGGCCCATGCTTTCCACTTTGCCACTTATTTGGGCAGGCTTGGGCACCACATTACCCATTCAGTCCATGTTGCTGGTCTGGCGGCACAGACCTGCTCCTTCTCCTTTGTCTTCCCGCAGCAGGGCCAGCTATCAGACTCCCATCTTCCAACTTCTGAGGCAAGCCTTGGCCAACCTCTTAACTCTACCTATGGGGCGTGTATGTGCTCCCCTGCTGCTATAGGGCCAGTGCACATGCAGCCTAACCTTCATCTGCCGATAGCTGGTTAACCTGGGGTACTTAAGGCATCTTTTCCTATGGGACTGTGCCTGAGCAATATATGTTCTAACGTGGTAATCACTGCAAAGGTATTGCACTCTGTTTGCTTGTGTACCAAACTTCAGCCCCATTTCTGACTCAGATCTGCCATTATCCGACCTGACCTTTGCATGATTACTGTTTGACTCTTAGCTGTGTGCTCTGCCTCCAGACCAGTTTCATAGATTCACACAAATACTGCCTACCCTGACTCCGGCCTGTGACTGATTGTGAGTTTAGCCTGATCTCTCGTTGCCCTGCACCGGTGTCTCTGACCCCCGTGGGTCAGTTGTCAACCACACCTGGCTACTCCAACAAGTAACAGCCTGATGGCTTTCCTGCAGCAAAGTCCAGATCCATGTATACTGGTTAAAGGGTGAATGCTAGGGGACTGCTGGGATAATGCCCTAAAGTTTAGTTCAAAGTCAAACCAGTTGGTTGACACAGTGGTTCCACACCCACTGCCATAACATGAGTTAAAGGGGTTATCCAACCCTTATAATTATAGGGGTTGGATAACCTCTTTAAGGAAAAACACACTAATAACTGGCACTAGTCCTCTGATTGCTGGCTGAGGTAAATTATAGCTACTTGATAGACATGGTAGAATACAGAAATGTAGCTGCTCACAATGGTGGGAGCTGCAAGTTCAGAATGGGGGAATTATGGATACAATATTTTTAAGTACATTTGCATGACAGTATGTCACTTTTGACTTCTGATTTTGTTCATTCTTTTTTTAGAAGTCAGAAAATGAAAAGATTGGGCAATATACTGAGGACAGCCATGAACATATAAAAAGTATATGTGGTGTTCATGTGCAGTCAGATCACACTTGGCCATGTTCTTGTTCTCGATTGTGCAGTTGATTACTTTCACATCACACAAGCTTATGTGAGTACAAATGAAGGTTTACAGAGCTGGGATGAAAAGAAGAATATTGAAATAAATTGATTTTCAGTCAGGTATCGTAGATCAGTCATATTTTCAATTGGTCACCTTTGGCCAAATGAGCTCTTCAGAAAGTTTCCAGAGCAAAGCAAGCAGCCCATGAGACAATCTGGAATGCAAACTGTAGTAATCACAACATCATCAACTCAATTCTCCAAGGTGGCTGGACAATAATGCTGTTCTAATTGAATAACTTAGCCACAGCAATTTCCCATGGGATAGACTCAGCTCAAACGTACAGCCGAAACAGATGGTGTGGAATTGACAATGAAAGTAGCACATTTTTACCAATGGAATTTTATTAACCTGATTTACTGCAGTGGCTTGATTCAACCATTCCTTATTTATTACTATACAAGAGCTAGAAAGCTTTTAGGTTGATCAAGGTTGATTGAGACTATAAATGTGTTTGACTACAGAGTCTGGAACACTTCATAACTTTTACTAAATACATAAAAACATGTACACATTTGTAACATTACCTGTCATATAGAATAGTCAGCTCTGCAATTGATTTCCGTGCTTTATTTTTGTGAACTTTACCATGTTGCAAGCATTTCCCTTAAAGTGGTTTTCTAGATATTCCATAAAAGTTGAATTGCTAGATGTCCAACCAAATTGATACAGACTGATTTCAAGTATGTGAGCATACAATCCCCACTCTTGAGTGACCATTCTCTATGAATATCCAGATTAAAATAATTAAAGATAATGTTATAAAATGAGTACTATATTGTATGGCCTTTGTAGTGATATTTAGATGGTATGTGAAGGTTCTCATTTATCCAGGTCATGGTATATATCTGTAAAGAATAAATCAAGGCAACTGGACGTACTGTAGATTTCTTGAAAACGTTTCACTCGTTCTTCCAACGAGCTTTCTCAATTCTCGGTGATTGTACAAAAATTCTGGGAATAAATATGTAACTGAATCCACATCTGGTAATTATACCCAGCATTGGGTCAAAGGTGTTGAATCCATTATCCTAATTGGAGTCAGTAGGTGATAAAGACTTCCCAGAAAAAGGTGTCAAGACAGCATTGTATGTGGCAGACAATAGATGTCTAACCCCCCCACCTCTATTCAAGCTTGACTTCTCCATTTTTACGTAGATGGCCTCCTTCACGCCTCGTTTGTACCAATCGGCCTCCTTATCCAAAACATGTACTTGACTGTCTTCAAAGGTACTTGAAGGTCTCAGAATTGAGAAAGCTCGTTGGAAGAACGAGTGAAACGTTTTCAAGAAATCTACAGTACGTCCAGTTGCCTTGATTTATTCTTTACAGATATTTAGATGGTATGCTCATTTCAGGCATTTATGGTATATCCACGAGATATACCATAACTGCCTAATACTGTAGGTCTGGGCCCAACTCTGAAACCCTCAGCTGTTGGGAGAACATGGGTCTACTAACCTTATTCAGTGGTTTGTGGCTGTTGCAATTTTGCTGCACTTCTCCAAAATGTGAATATATCAAACTTTCCCATATTTCCAATTTGCATGCTGGTTTGTTGTTCAGTAGTCTTATAACGACAGTCCATAATATGTCACCGCTGTGGACAGCAATTGGCCACCTGATGTGTTGTCACAATGGAAGCCATGTCAACATGCATGACAGAACACAAGGAATATTTGTGAAACTAGGATATCAGCAGTGAGATCAGGGTGAGGGGTGAGAATTGGTAAAGTAATTAGAGAGGTCAATCTAATGGAACCAATGATTTATTAATATTATATTCCCAAACAAGCCCCATTTACTTAATACAGAGAATTGGTGCCATAAATAATATAAATAGTGGTTGCTGCTAGGAAACTGTGTTCATAAAAAAGTGAAACAATTCCTCCCCTAAATCTTGAATCAACTTTCATAGTAAAGATAGTTGATACAAATTACCAGAGATGTAATTTTTCTCCAAGAAAGGTATGTAGTAAACACCTAATAATTTTGAGAGGCTACTTTCACATCCCTGGCAGAGAACAGTCAGCCAGAATTCACAGGACACGACATGGAATGTCTGCTGACCCTATTAAGTATATTGGGGTCTAGCGGAGATCTGTACGCATTCCATGCTCCAGTTTGTGTCTGACCAATTCTCTGGTTGTCTGCCGGAACAGCCATGCTGGAGTTTCACACTGGAGGGGTAAAACTAGCCCAATTTAAGCAGTGAAAATGTCTTAAAGGGGTTTTCCGGTTTGCATCATCAACCATTAAAATAACCATTTATGATGGTTACTTTTGTAATGTATTTCTTCTACCTTAATTGCTCCTATGTTATGTGGTTGACTGTGGTCATGATACCATGTCCGTGCAACTCTTTCCTAATTCTGCTGGTTGTCTGCCAGAACAGCCATACCAGAGGTGTGAAACTTTCCTAATTTAAGCAGCAAATAATTTCTGACTTAAAGGTGTTTTCCGGTTTGCATCAACAATCTTTAACCCCTTAGTGACCTTTTTATTTTTCTGTTTATGTAGCTGAATGAGGGCTTGTTTTTTATGGGAGAAGTTGTAGTTTTTAATGGTGTCATTTTGGGGTACCGATAACTTTCTGACTAACCTTTTTAAGTCCTTCTGTGGGGGGGGGGGGGGGGTGGCAAAAACAGCAGTTTTTACATTATAAATTTAACGGTATAAATAACATAATATCTTTATTCTCTGGGTCAGTACAACTTTTGTGCAATAAAAAAACCCTTTTTTTTAAAAAAAGGAAGAAAATCTTTTTGCATCACCACTTGCCAAGACCCATAATTTTATTTTTATTTCTAAAGAGATGTGTGAGGGCTTGATTTTTGCGGGACAACTTGTAGTTTTCATTGGTATCATTTTGGGGTAAATTATGCTTTTTGATTGCTTGTCATTAAGTTTTTTCTGTGGTGACTAAGAATAAATGAGCAATTCTGCCCTTTTTTTTAATTATAATTTTTTTTACAGCATTCATCATAGGGGATAATTAACATGATATTTGTGTCGTTTGGGATGTTAAAGATGCGGCAATACTAAACTTGTGGGGGAGATTTTATTTTTGCTATTTTTTTCATTGAACGGCATATTTTCAATGAAAAAAATAAAAAATGTATTGGAATTTTAGTTTACCACTAAATAGTACTACAAGGGGACTAAAACAGGCAATATTTTGATTGCTTTTAAAATACAATTAACTATCTCTATAGTACATTGCATTTTAATGTCACTGCTATGCTGACATTGACCAGATGAGGAAATCGCCCAAGGCAGGCTTGGAGCCTATACCAGGCCCCATACAGCCTTTTCACACATTGACACCCTGCGATCGCATTTGCGGGTCTGCCAATGGGAGACAGTCCACTCCCTTTGTCACCACAGTAGGAAGGCGCAGGGGTCCGTCATTGACGGAAGGTACGTGTCACCGAGGTTCCTGGCCTCGGTGAGATAAGAATCGGTAATTTTGTGTGTCAGCAACAGCTAGTGCTGACTGACACTGTTTTACTTAGTGTGGCTGTAAAGCCGATCCGGGCCAGTTCTTATTGGGAGCAGCCAAAGAGCAGGGTGGGTGGCTGTTCCCCACGTCCAGGCCAGGTTTTGGGCTGGGGTTTAAAAGCCCGGCCAGCAGCTCAGCTGGGTGTGAAATGAACCTCCAGGTGATAGTGGAGCTCTGTGTTTTGGGAGCTGAGGAGTTCTGCCATACTGCAAGGCTGAGAGCTGCATAAGAGCTGCCAACTGGAAGCCAGACGCCCAAAAGCCTGCTGTGGACTGCCAGGTGAAGTGTTTTTGAGTTCTGTAGACTTTTGCTGTGTGAATTAACACAAGGATTCCTGCGGTGTGACTTAACACCAGGGCCCTGCCAAGTATTGTGTTTCTTTTCTGCCTTTTTGTGTGAATAAACACTGACTTTTACTTTTCAACCGTGGTTTTTCCTCTGTATTGCGTCCGCTTACCCTGCCTACCAGAGCAAATCTCTACACCGCTTACATGTGGCAGGCTCCATTACCCATGGCATGTAAGGGGTTAAACAGCCTGTATCAGCACTCCTGCCGGTCCGGGCTGTTAGAGCAAGAGCGCACTCTCTGCTGCATGGGGGAGCATTTAGACCGGCCTGATGCCTTTTCTCAGCCCCTTAGCAGTGGCGTTGCTAGGGCTGGTGTCACCCGGTGCGGTAGAAAATGGTGTCACCCCCCCTGGGACGAGTCACGTAGGGGACGTCCATCAAGCTCCTCCCTGCCGCCGCAGCGCCGCTGACATCCCTTCACTGAGCCTGCCGACCGACCCAAGCGGTAACTCGGGGGGGGGGGGGGGAGGGTTTGTTGGACAATAAACAAACCGCTGACGTGGGGGGGGGCTAGGCAGACAGATTGGCAACAGGGGGGGAAATTTTTTTGGGGGGATCGGGGGTGCTAGCAGGCAGATCGACAACGGGGGGGGGGTCGGATAAAAAAATTTGAGAACAGGTTCCCTACTCAACGGCGGACGCGGGGCGCCACGACACGTACACCATATATATCCAACACACATACCCATAAATACACCATATACATGGTACACATACATAAATACACTATACAATACAGCAGCACGTACCTCTCACATCCAGGGCCTCCAGGTGATGGCTCCTCCGATGTAGATCTTCTCTGCCATCTTCTTCATTTGGTCCAGACACTTCTTTCAGTCTTTCAGCCGCGTCTCGTCTCTGCAGAGTGTGACACACAGACATCTTAGTGTCCTCACTTTTCTATCATCATCCCCCAACCTGGAGCCCCCACAGTGTTGTCCTGCTGCTCTCTGTGCCCCGGCGCCAATACCACAAATACTATCCTGAAGAAATAATAGTGCCCCCATAGTAATGGTGCTCCTCATAATCCCACCATTAGTAATTCCCTTCTAGAGTGCCATAATTAGTAATACTGCCCCCTACACTGCCCCACATTAAGTAATATGCCCCCCTACACTGCCCCACATTAAGTAATATGCCCCCCCACACTACCCCACATTAAGTAATATGCCCCCCACACTGCCCCACATTAAGTAATATGCCCCCCCACACTGCCCCACATTAAAGGGGTTTTGCACTTTGTTTTAACTGATGATCAATCCTCTGGATAGATCATCAGCATCTGATCAGCAGGGGTCCGACACGCGGGATCCCCGCCAATCAGCTGTTTGAGAAGGCAGCGGCGCTCCAGCAGCACCGCGGCCTTCTCACTGTTTACCGCTGGCCCAGTGACGTCACGACTAGTATCAACTAGCGTGGGAGGGGCTAAGCTCTGTTTACTTGAATGGAGCTTAGACGCGCCCAGGCCAGTTGATACTAGTCGTGACGTCACTGGGCCTGTGGCGCTGCTGCCTTCTCAAACTGCTAATCGGTGGGGGTCCCGGGTGTCGGACCTCCGCTGATCAGATGCTGATGATCTATCCAGAGGATAGATCATTAGTTAAAACAAAGTGGAGAACCCCTTTAAGTAATATGCCCCCCCCCCCACACTGCCCTCAATCATGTAATTTGCCACCCACTAAGTAATTTGCCCCCACACTGCCCTCCATTATGTAGTTTGCGGCATTTCCAGGAAATGCACTTTAATGCTCCATGAGTCATGGAGCATTAAAGTGCATTTCCACCTTCTGTTCAAGCTTTACCCTGGCTGGACCTAGAGGCCCCAACCCCCTGCCCCCCCCCCCCCTAAATATAATAAATACTATAATGGGGTATTAAATTAAATCTAAATATAAAGTCAATATGCGCTCTCTGCGCTACCTACCACACCTCCTCCTCCCTCAGGCGCGGCAGTGGCAGGTCTGGCTGGCTGTGTGAGCGAGTCACTGCTGTCACGTGACTCACCACCCGATCCATTAGCTCCAGACTCGAGTCCTGGGCCTGCAGGCTGCTCCTGCAGTGCAGCCGCGGCGGCGCTACTTACCAGGTAGTCACACCCCCTTCTCCACGTGACGGCCGGACCGACGTGCTTGCTAGTGAGTAAGGAGTAGTGATAGGAAGTTCGGATCTTTTAGGTGAATCGGTTCATTTGAATCAGCTCATTCAAATGAACCGATTCATGAATTGGATCTTCGGTTCACTTGCTGAGTCACTGACTGCTGAGCTGAATCGCAAGTGAACCGAAGACTCTAGGTGCCGGTGCGCATGCGCAGATGCTATACATTAGATTCACTTGCTGCTGCTGACTCAGTGCAGTCGGCTCTTCAGCTCTCTAATTAGTAATGAGTGAGTCAGGATCAGGAAGAGTGATTTATTATAGGGATAGTGAAGGGAAGCTGAGGCTGACGCCGGACAGGAGGACTCAGGAGTCAGAAGCTGTCACTGTGGTGTGCAATGTGCATTGTTACCCACAGTGACAACAGTCTGACACTGACAGGAGTACAATGAACCAAGTGAAGTGAAATGTGAATGCACGCACAGGGAAAACTATGTGCTGAATTGATAACAGTATTACAGTAACACAGTCACTGGCTGATAATAAAATAGTCCCCACAGTCATCACTCAGGAAAATAACTAGTGTGCAATTTGTGCACGATTTTCTAATAAACCTGAAGCGAGATTGTCACCCTGTCGGATCGGTCCTGCCACCGCTCCGTCCCCGGATCCCATTGACTATAATGGGGACGGGGGTGGAGCTCCAGCACGGCAGTTTGCGGTGAGAGGCCGCCGGACTAAAAAGTTGGACATGCAGGACTTTTAGTCCGGCGGCCTTTCGCCATGCACTGCCGTGCTGCGCCGGAGCTCCACCCCCGTCCCCATTATAGTCAATGGGGACGGAACGGTGGTCCGGCGAAATAACGGCAGGACGGATCTGAAAGGGTGAACAGCCTGTCGGATCCGTCATGCCGCTAGTGTGAAAGTAGCCTTACAATCTCATGGCTTCTGAGCAACAGATTGCGTGGTCTTCACAGTCATCTGCTGCCCAGAAACCATGATTCTGTAGGGGGACGAGCAGTAGCCATCCCTCATCCTCATGGCTCATGGGCTCAATATAGAGTAAGATAAAGATATAACACACTCCGTCTCCCACATGAACGGTGACATCTCTTTTGACAGCCAATTTGATCCTAAAGTGTTAATTCAACCTGGAATCTAAACTCTGTGTCATCTGTCACTTCTCTCTCTGCTCCTATCCCTTAATCTTATCACTGCTGCAACAAAAGCAGCCGACAGCCTCAGTGTAAACTGTTCTACATCTACAGTCTGACTCATGGTTCTTTTAACTCAAAGAATCTAATGAGTCTCTAACTAGGATCTTTAGATTCTTTTAACTTGTGACTCATTCGATTCATTTCTATTCTTAGACTCCCTGCAATTGTGTGACTCAGACGACTCTGATAGTGTGCTTGCCTTGCCCCCTCAGCTCTGGTCGGTGATTGGTTGGTGAGCGGGGAGGGGAGGGGCTGGCAGAAGCCAGCTTCCACTCTAAGATCATATTACGCTCCTCCCGAGTCCCTCCCTCAGGCTCCCTGACCCTGCTGCCAGCGGCTCTGCATTGTCTGTGACTGAGCTGAGCTGTTTCAAAACGGATCGGATCAGTCAAGGGGAACTCCGGCGGCCGGCGGGTGACACCCCATCAGACTGGTGTCACCCGGTGCGGCCCGCACCCCCCTCGCAGCGCCGCTGCCTCTTAGTCACCGCCATAAAAAGGCATATTGGTGGTCACTAAGGGATTACAGTAACCATTTATTATGGTTACCTTTGTAATGTATTTCTTCTACCTTTATTGCTCCTATGTTCTGTTCTGGGCTGTGGTCACATGACCATGTTCATGCAGCTCTATCTTATTTCTTGTCATATTATGCCCATGGGTGTGTCAAAGCAACAGGGGCAGTGATAGGGGGTGTCTATAAAACTAGCTAGGTGGAAGGAGCTAAGAAGCTATAAACTACTAGCTATAAACTAGTTCTAGCTTAGTAGGAGGTATAAACTAGCTGGGCATTGTTAGGGGCAGTGATGGGTGGTGTCTATGTAAGTGGCTGGCTGGGAGAAGCTATAAACTAGCTGGGCATTGTTAGGGGCAGTTGTCACGGGAGAGTAAAGTGGAGGGAAGTGCACCCGCTAAACTGCCACCCTCAACCCTGTCCCTGCCTACTTGCACCACCCACCCTAGGCGACGGGGCGCAACTGGGCCGCGGTCCCTGACCTACGTAAGTGCAGCGTAGAGAGGACAGAGAGAGAACCGGGCAGCAAGGCAAGAACGGCACACATGTGCAGTAAGCAACGGATGGACAGGGAAACAACAAGATGGAGGTACCCTCTGAAGGAGGAGGCAATGGCGGGTCAGCTAGCCGAGGTCAGTCCGGGAGGTCACCTCAGTGCAAGAGGGAATTAGGCAGGAGACAAATCCAAAAACGAGCCGAGGTCAAATACGAGAGGTAGCGTCAGTACAAGGGAGCAGGCAGCAGGGAGGTCAGAAAACGGACAGGGTCAATTCCAGAGGTCAAACAACGTAATAGAATATAATTCACACAGCCCAAGAGACATAATCACAGGCAACCTGTGGCCAGCAGATTGCCTGTTTAAATAGTGGAGGAAAGGGATCATGTGACGTGGCCAGCATCACATGACCCATCCTCCCTGACAGTAGCCGAGCGCCGAGTGCCTAGCTTGGCGCTCAGCCCCCCTGGTTCCTATGGTGATGGGGAACGCTCCTGCAGGAGGAGATCGGCTGGATTTACCGCGTCCCCCGTCACCATGACAATGGGGACGCTGGGAGTTGGGGAGCGCAGCCGGACGCAGCAAGCGTCTGGGCTGCCGAGAGATCACAGACCGCCGGCAGCGAAAAGGAGCCTGCCGCCTGCCTCTCATGACAGCAGTGATAGGAAATGTCTATGTAACTAGCTGGTGGGAGGAGCTATAAAGTAGCTGGGCATTGTTAGGGGCAGTGTCTGTTAAAGCCATAATTGTCATGGAATACCCCTTTAGTGACTGAATAATGAAAAACCTTTGCTGATAGTAAGAGTGTTATTTTCTCCTGACTGCATACTGTATGTATAACCTGCAATCTGCAATGCCTTTCTGTCCTGGGATATCAGTCACATTATTGATATGGTATGATGCATAATTCTTGCTTGAGTGATGTACCCTAGATTTGGAGTATATATTTGATAGGAAATATTTTGTGACCCTTCAAATAGATCTATCTAAAAATGTGACCTTCAGACCAAAATAAATTTGCACACCTTCATTCTGCTTGGTATGGATAACATAAGTATGAAAAGTTCATTGAAAATTATCAGTAGTAAGTTCTTTATGTTAATACTGTATATATTTATGTATCATTAGAAGGCAAATTACTCTTCCAGACTGTCTGGTAATATCACCCATCATAACATATCACAACCATAATGAAAACAGTACTTTGCCTCTACAGCCTCTCCAGAAATGCTGTCTTTTTTGTGCATGAGAATCTGATACACAAGCTTCCATATGCGGTTTGCTTAGTGACGTATAGAGAAGTAAACCTATATTTTCACAAGGTGCAACCATGTCTCGTTGAGTGCATCTTATAATCTTGTTTATCTTGGCAGAATCTCAGTCTTATTTGTCTGGCTCTAAATTAATTTCCATCACAGTTTTACTCAACAGTATCCCACCTAAAGTGTAAGTACTATATTATTTTAAGAGCATTAAACGTAATTTACATTTTCCTTTTCCACTTTTATTTTCCCTAAAGCCCCCTCTTTTCTGTGCTATCTGAATGGATTGTGTATAATTTTAAAGTATGTAAATCTCTCTTCTAAAAGTTGAAAATTATCAGTAGTAAGTTATTTATGTTAATAATGTGGCCCAGATTTACTAGTGTCTGTGCATAAAATCTATTTAAAAAGTGGTGCAGTTTTGGCACAATTTGCACAACTAAGATTTCTACAATTTTTTAGGCTTGCTTTGAAAAGGGGCAGACTTTAGTGGGAAGGGGCAAAGCTTTGTGGGAAAGGAGGGGTGACCTAAGAGGCACCATTTTGCTCCAAAACTGTGCCACAATTTTGGTGTCAAATTCTGACTCAAAGTAAGCTGACCAATAGTTGGTACAGAGATGCCTTTGCATAGGCTCTACTCCTTGTTTTGGCTAGCAAACACGGAAATCGCTAACCAAACTCTGACTGGGTGAATAAAGCCTTATTTCCAGTGGTCACTGCTGCTCTGACTGGAATATTTCACCCTATTTTTAACAAAAATTACTCAAAGCCCTCATCAAAGTTAACAAAAAGAAGCTCTACTGCTACTTTATGGGAACGTACATGATGGCCTGGGATTGGCAAGCCTCCAGCCAGTTTTTTTTATTCAGTTAGCTTGAGTGTTTTCTGAAAATCTGTAAAGGGAAAATATCAGAAAATGACATATCGTTTAAATCATGTTTTTATATTTAGAATTTTTTTGGGGTGAGAATTTACATTTTTTATTTTCCATATCAATATCTAGATTGATAAAAATCATTAAATCCTGCAGTTTTCGCACTGACCACTAAGCTTTACCCTTTCATGACCAAGGGTCATTGATGCTGCAGTGTCCAGGTCAAAATGTACAAATCTGACATTCATCACTTTATGTGGTAATAGCTTTGGAACACTTTTATTTATCCAAGCCATTCTGAGATTGTTTTCTCGTGATACATTGTACTTCATGACATTGTACGTCATAAATTTGAGTCAATATATTTCACCTTTATTTATGAAAAATCCAAAATTTACCCAAAATTTAGAAAAATTAGCAATTTTAAAAATTTCTATTTCTCTGCTTCTAAAACAGAGTGATACCTCATAAAATATTTATTACTTAACATTCCCCATATGTATACTTTATGTTGGCATCATTTTGGAAATGTCATTTTATTTTTTTAGGACATTAGAACGCTTAGAAGTTTAGAAGCAATTCTTAAAATTTTTAAGAAAGTTTCCCAAACCCACTTTTTAAGGACCAGTTCCGGTCTGAAGTTACTTTGTGAGGCTTACTTTGTGGAAACCCCCCCTAAATGATCCCATTGTAGAAACTACACCCCTCAAGTTACTCAAAACCTATTTTTCAAACTTTGTTAACCCTTTAGGTGTTCCACAAGAATTAAAGGAAAAGGGAGATGAAATTTCAATATTTCACTTTTTTGGCAGATTTTCCATTTTATTAAAAAAATTCTTTACTCATTGAGGGTTAATAGCTAAACAAAACTCAATATTTATTACTCAGATTCTGCGGTTTACAGAAACACCACATGTGGTTGTAAACTGATGTAAGGGCGCACCACAGGGCACAGAAGGAATGGATTGAAGCAAAAAAAAAATTAATTTTAGTGTCTCCATTGTCTGAGAGTTATAGTGTTTTCTTTTTTGACCTATTGTCTAAGGTAGGTTCTAATTTTTTGCGGGATGAGGTGACTGTTTGATCGGTACTATTTTGGGGAGGCATATGCCTTTTTGATCGCTTGGTGTTGCAATTTTTATGATGTAAGGTGACAAAAAAAAATTTGGGTTTGGCACTGTTTTTCTTTTATTTATTTTTTACGGCGTTAACCTGAGGGGTTAGATCAAGTGATATTTTGGTTGAGCTGGTTGTTACAGATGCGGCGATAGCTAATATCTATACTTTTTTACATTTATTTCACTTTAACACAATAATAGCATTTTTGAAACATAAAAATTATGTTTTAAAGTCTCCATGTTCTGAGAACTATAGTTTTTCTTATTTTTTTTGAGATTTTCTTATGTAGGGGCTCATTTTTGCGGGATGAGGTGACGGTTTTATTGGTAGCATTTTGTGGGATATATGCCTTTTCAATCACTTGCTTTTTTTTATAAAACACTTTATTTCTGTAATTTTTATTTTACACTTTGCGTCCCCCATAAGGTCATACAAGACCTCTGGGGGACATATAAACTTTACTTTTTCTTTTTTTCACTATTGATTTCTTCTGTAACTGGGGCTGACATAGTAGCCCCAATTACAGGGGAAATACACCCCCAGAGAGGCTGTACAGCATAATACAGCGAAGTACAGCCTCAGTGCAGGGCTGATCGAGGTCTATGGAAGACCCGACAGCTCCTGCACTCTCCCGGCCACATGTACAGTATACAGCAATCTAGAAGGCAGGGACACCTGGAAACTGTCCCTGTCTTCTCTCTGGGGTGCTCTGCTGTCACTGACAGCAGGGCCCCCCGCTCGGCAGCTACACGATTAGCAAGCAGCTGCCATCTCTGAATGGATGTTCAAAAACATCCATTCAGATATAAACAACCGCCAATAGGACGTATAGAGTCTATGGGTGGTCATTAAGTGGTTACATTTGTTTGCTGCCCCCTCCTACTCATTTCCTGCCATACCCACTTTCCACAAAGGCTGTGACAGCCTAAAAGGGCAAGCAATTGCACATTTTTGAACAAGCTCCCGTCTTCTACACACATTTCTGTTTTGTTTTTATTCCAATGTCTATTTGTTTTCCGATACTCATGATAAGTTATCAATATGTCATTGGTGGTGGTGCAACTCCAGTACCCCTGCTGATCATCTGTTTGAATGTCAATCATCGAAGAGCTGTGGTCTCTTTCTAGGCCAGTGATGTCACATTCATCGGGCACATGGTCTTGGCATAGTTCAGTCTCATTCAAGTGAATTGGCCTGGGCTGCAATACTATACAGTGAATGGCGCTGTACTTGGTATGCCTTGAGGAAGTGCCAGGTATCAGATTCCCACCGATCAGATGATGATGACTAATTCTATAGATAGGTCATCAATATTCTACTCCTGTAAAACACATTTAATATATCCCCCAACCACCATCATTGATTTAGTGACCCTGTAAGGGCTCATGCACATGGCCACAGTTTCTGTTCACATCCAATATTCATTTTTTGGGAATCAGATGTGAACCTATTTATTTCAATGAGGCTGCAAAAGATGCATACAGTATACCATGCGATGTCCACAGCCGCACATCTGTTCCGTTGCCCCACAACAAAAATAGAACATGTCCTATTCTTGTCCATTTTGCAGACAAAAACAGGACATTTTTACAGAAGTTTAAAATGGCGGCATGCACTTGGCCAGGATCCTTGTTTTGCGGACCACAAAACACGGCATGAGCCCTAATACTGTTCATGATTTTGTCCAGCAGAGCAGGAGATCTCTTCAAGGCTCTGTTCACATTCGCCTCTTTATCTCTGTTTTTACAGGATCCATGATGGACATGATAGATCCTTTGTGAACTTTTATTATCCATTTTTATACGTATCCTGCCAAGTTTAATTTTTATATAACCATTCAAGTGTCTATTTTTTACTGGCATGTTATTCTGGTTGTTAAATTATTTTCTCTCATTTTCGCCTATTCATCTGATGGATTTATGATGTTGCTATAATAACAGTGGCAGTGTATGAACTTGACCTGTATAATGGAGTAGGTCCCTTTATGCATTTTTGCCTTAGGCGGCATGTCCCAACACTGCTCCTAATAGTTAAATAGTCCTTCCTACAACGGTAGACACTGTGGCAATTAACTCTACGCATGAGGTCGATACTGTTTAAAAAAAAAGCACTGACAATATGAGTCATATAGAAACGGTATTTTGTTTAGCTCATGTCTTGCATGTTCTCCATTAACAAGGCTAGAAAAGCATTAACATCTATGTTGAGCTGTACTAAAGGGCAAATAGTATCTGTAGATCAGTATTAGTAATGGTGCTGTAGGTATGGTTGATAAAAAAAAAAGCCGATTTATAGAATATGTTTGTATGTGATAAGTACGCCTTATTCGTCCTGAGATTATGAAATCAGACTTTAGATGGACATCTTTTAAATTCGACCACATAGAAGGGAAGCTAATTTCTGCATCATGAAAAAAATATTAGCAATTTTTTTTAAACCCCCTTTATTCTCATGACATCTTAAGGTGTATGAAGGAGAGAGGTGGACAAAGGAGCGGGACATAAAACCGAGGTGGGTAGGAAAGCAGAGACAGCTGTCAGCGACCTACTAATCTGACAGATGACAGGCCCAAAGGCAAAGAGAGATCTGCCAGTGTAACAGCCTGCAGTGTCTGCCAAAAAGCCAAATGCAGTAAGTGGAAAAAAATATCTTTAGAAGCTTAGCATCTGGGTCCTGCAGTGGATAGCCTCGCGTTACCTAAAATCTGTCCTCAGAGTGAACTGTAACCTTAAACATGACATTGTTTGCATATAAATGATTCTGAGCAGCTCACAGCTGCGAGATGCAAGTGTGTCTGGCAAATATGTGAAACATATGAAAAGGGAAAAAAAAAATGGCATAATGGCATTACAATACCGTTACTATATTTCTGTCGAATATTGCTGAGCAGACAATGGGGACACTTGTCTAGAGTGCTGGGGTTACTCAGCGTGGCTTCTAGAAATGATGTGCCAGTGTAAGAGTCTTGATCATACAGTAGATAACTATTGCCGCAATCAAATGCGTATAATACAGTAATAAGCACAAATAACATGGGATGGAAAACGCTGGAGCTGGGGCTTACTGGGTTGGAGCTGATTTGTTTTCTTCCTATCGCTCCTGCTAGACTGCAACCGCAGAGACAATATATATGTCACATTTGCAAACACCCACACAGATACTCCAGCTGTCCTTTCTGCAGCTTATCAGTGCTACAGTTCTGGCTGCAAGAGGAAAATACATAGGCACTATGCAGCAGTATTTCCTTCGTTTTTCAATTTTTTATTTTTTATATCACCCTTGAAGATGTGGCAAGGGCAGCATTTAAAACTACACTTTCTATGCCGGTCTGCGAGGCTAGGGTATATATAGCTAGTAAAATGTGTGTGCTGTTACATACTGTAACGTTATATATCATTTGAATAAAGGTACATCATTTGAATGTTTTATGCTATGTTTTTGAATGGGCCTGTAGGTGTCACTGTTGCTATTGCTGTATGTTTGATTTACTTTCCAATGACTTCCTAGCACACTCTTGTCCTGCAATATATGGGCATTATTGGTATATTATTCTTTCTAAACTTTTAGAATAAATTAAATGAACTGTTTAGAACTGTAAATACAGTAAATGCTATGGCCAAACATATTACTGGTGGTGTGTGTCTCTATGGATTTAGTTTTACAAAACTGGGACCCAATATTACACGATGAGAAATACATTATAGCGGCGCATTCACACGAGTGTGGTTTGCTTCCACATCCGAGATGCATTTTTTGTGGCAAGGATACAGACCCATTCACTTCAGTGGGGCCGCAAAAGATGCAGGCAGCACTCAGTGTGCTGTCCACATCCGTTGCTCCGTTCCATGGTCCCGCAAAAATTATAGATCATGTCCTATTCTTGTCCATCTTGCGGACAAGAATAGGCACTTCTATAATGGGCCGCCCATTCCGTTCTGCAAGTTTTGGAAGGGACATGGGCGGCATCTGTGTTTTGCGGATCTGCAATTTGCGGACCGCAAAACACGCCACATTTGTGTGCATGAGCCCTAATGCCTTAGTCATATGTAAGTGATTCACGGACTTATGCTGTCCATGTTCTCCAGACCAGCATGCGTACCTATGCATTTTAATCATCAGTGGGACCATGGTTTTAGCACGGAAGCATGCCATATTTTGTCAGTGTTTACGGATCCATCACACTCATTATAGCTTATGGGTCTGTGAAGAAGACAGACGGCATACGGATGCCATTCGTGTTTCACAGAGCTATAAGAGGAGATGCTATGAAAATTAATTTTAAGCTGTACAATGTCTATGGAATCTGGAGAGCCAAAGATGGACAAACAAACCAAACGGATTCTTCATGGAAATCGTCATGGATGGATCACCGACCATCTTATCACAGATTTCTTCATGGACGCACATGTGAGATTAAGGCCTAATGGATCTTTTTACTGTGGGACCTCATTTTAGTTTTGGAAGAAAACAGGCAATAAACATGTCAGTCTACCTTAAAACTGCTGTACAATTTAATAGTTATAGTATAAATATATCCCCATTACAACATAAAACGTTCACGCTACAGTTATATGATATCATGAAAGTGGGGCATTTAAGTAGAAGCATGCAATGGTGATTTCCTCATCTCAAACAACCACTCCATTTGAGGTACCCCAGTGTCCAGCAGCCGTTTCCTAATGATGCAACTTTGATGAGCTGGTGCATTGTCGTCCATGAAGATGAAATTAGGCATGTGTTGTTCATGCAGAGGCACAATGGATTAATGATGTTATTCAAGTAGTATGGGCTTGTCACTATACCATTCATTAAGTGTAGGGCAGTTCTGTCTTGACTAGACACACCTGCCCACGCTGTAAGACCTCCACACCCAAAGGCTTGTCTGGTGACAACAGTTAGCGCTAACACATTGGCGGACATAATTTATGCTCAGCATGAATCAACTTTCATCAATGAACAGCACTGAAGCCCACTGGTCCCTTTTCCAGCGTAGATGCTCCCTGGCCCTGCAAGACGATGAAGCCTGGGCCTGGTGGTGTGGCCAGGTACCCTTGCATGTTGTCTAGCACGCAGACCACGCAGATGTCTGACACTTTGGTGCTTCTCACCTCTCTTAATTGTGCCTGGAGTTGTGTGGCATTCATCAACCAATTCCACAGGTCATTGTTTACAATGCCTTTCTGTGACTCTTGCAATCACCCTGGAGCTCAGTGGCCACTTCCGTCTGAGAACATCCTGCTTGAAGCCTCACAATAGTGAGGTACCGTTGACCAATTGTTCGGTGTCGTCTTGGTCTCATGATGTCAAAATGATGAGGAGGACTGCTTAAATACCAATTTTAATTGAAACAGGAAATTTATTGGGTGATTCATAGATCAAACACCTGTTGTGAATTTTGCCATTAAGCTTCTTGTTAAAGAACAGCATTTTTCCCCCCCAGTCAATGTAAAAAAATGTTTCACCATGTTCTGGAAGTGCGGACAGTGGTGAATTAACCACTTGCCGTCACGGTAACGCCGATAGGCATCCGGACGGCAGCGCTCTCAGGTCTCAGTGACACCTATTGGCGTCATCTTGTGAGACCTGAGATTTCCTGTGAACGCGCTCTCACAGGAGCACGCGTTCACAGGATTGCACAGTATACAAGTTTAACTACAGCCTGCCAGCGCTGATCATTGGCTGGCAGGCTGTAGATTTTTAAAAGAACCAATCAAATAGGTATATCAGACGCTATTTTGTAAATAGCGTCTGATATACCTGCTACCTGCTCCTCTGGTGGTCCCTTTTGCTTGGATCGACCACCAGAGGACACAGGCAGCTCTGTAAGTAGCACCAAGCACCACACACACATTACACCCCCCTGTCACTTATTAACCCCTTATTAACCCCTGATCACCCCATATAGACTCCCTGATCACCCCCTGTCATTGATCACCCCCCTGTAAGGGTCCCTTATCACCGCCAGTTAATTAGCTACTTGTTAGCGCCCAGCCCACCGCACCGCAGTCACTGATTAGTCGCTGATTACCGTCATCGCTGTCGCTAATCAGCACTAGTACTATATAGTATCTGTAAGTGATCAAGACTGATCGCAATCAGATCTATATCAGTACATTAGGGTCACCTTAGGCTCTACAAAAAACTCAGTGTTCGCCCGATCAGGCCTGATCTTGTGCGCACACTTGCGTTCAGTCCGCCCCACCGCAGTGACAGAATTATTTTTTCTGATCACTGCAAAAAAATAAAGATCACTTTTGAGCTTTTTGGATCTTTACTAGCGATCGCAGCTTTACTTTGCAAGCACTCCTTTTTACTAGGCAGGTGTGCTCTTTTTCCTGGCTAGTCTCAGAGGAATACCCCCTAAATTTTGTTAGCCCAAAATGTCAAAAAAGGTGTATTCCGCTGAAGAGGCCTACAGGATTCTGGCCGTGATGGATAAAAGCGATGGGGACGCCTCACCCGCTGAATCCAGTGGTTCAGAATATGAACCTGTAGACAGCAGTGGCACTCTAACCGCTAGTGAAGATGACGAGGTTAAGGTCCCTGCTATGGTCAGGCGTACCCGACCCCATGTCAGTGTTCTGCATACCCCGCGTGATGAGCCTCATTTGCAGCAGAGTGGTGCTAGCGCTGATCTTTTTTTATGGTGCAGCAAACACCAGCAGCGCAGCACAACCTGGACCTTCTACCAGCACTGCCGTATTCCCTGGTGAAGTGGCAAGCACCAGAAGGGCAGTTCAAGCTGGTACGGTGGCACGTGCAGTAACTCCCCCATCGCAGCCACCACGTTCACAGGCCCGTAGGGCCCTTAGTTTCCCAGAGGTGCTGGCAAACCCAAATTGGCAATCCCCTGCTTCAGCCGCACCCGTATTGCCCCCTTTCACCTCCCAATCTGGAGTTCGCATGGAGACAGCTCATTTAGGATCAGCCCTTGAGTTTTTTTAGCTGTTCTTCACTGCGGATCTCTATAATTTAGTTGTGGCAGAAACCAACCGCTACGCCACACAGTATATAACCGCCAATCCGGAAAGCTTCTATGCCCAGCCTTTCCGGTGGAAATCAGTCACAGTTTCCGAATTTAAAACATTTTTGGGCCTTATCCTCAGCATGGGTCTAACTAAAAGAAATGTATTGCGGTCCTATTGGACCCAATACATTACATGCCCATGTTCTCTGCTGCTATGTCCAGGGCACGTTTTGAGGTCATCATGCGCTTTATGCATTTTACTACTTCACACAAAATTCGGCCCCTCATAGACCATTTGTCATCCAGGTTTGCAGATGTGTATACCCCCAATCAGAACCTCTGCATAGACGAGTCCCTTTTACATTTTACCGGGCGCCTTGGCATCAAACAGTACATCCCCAGCAAGCGCGCCCGGTATGGGGTCAAACTGTATAAGCTCTGTGAAAGGGCCACAGGCTATACATATCGTTTTAGGGTCTATGAGGGAAAAGACTCAAAACTGGAGCTGGTCGGATGCCCTGACTACCTGGGGAGCAGTGGCAAGATTGTCTGGGACTTGGTGTCACCCTTACTCCACAATGGGTACCACTTATACGTGGACAATTTTTACACAAGCGTGGCCCTCTTTCGGCACTTACATATAGTTGGAATTCAATGCTGTGGCACTGCGCGACCTAGTCGCCGGGGCTTCCCCCAGCGGCTCGTTAATACCCGACTTTCACGGGGGGAGAGGGCTGCCTTGTGTGACCAAGAACTGCTCGCGGTGAAGTGGAGGGACAAGAGGGACGTTTACCTTCTGTCCACCATTCACGAAGACACGACTGTACAAATTGAAAGGGCAACTGGAGTCATTGAGAAACCCCTCTCTGTCCACGACTATAACCTTCACATGGGAGGGGTGGACTTCGATGACCAGATGTTGGCTCCCTATTTAGTGTCCTGCCGCACCAGACGCTGGTATAAGAAGGTGTGGCGAAACCAACCTCGCCACTGGGTTTTGGAGGGGGCTGTTTAAAAGCCTCTTGCCTCAGGATTATGGCCCATACTAACTTTTAAACCCCTGAACCTATTCAAGTGAATTTTGGATAGGTTTGTCCCCAAGTTATACTGTTTAAATTGATGTAAGTTATATGTATGGACAATGTAACCTCACAAAGTTGTAACAATTTATAATAAGTGTAACTTGTCAGCTTGGGAGAAATATGCTGGGTGTGTTTCTATTATCCCATTGTGCCATTGTCCCATTGTGTGTTTAAATGGTGATGTCTGTCCTGTTGTCTCCACATGTGTATTGGCGATCTCCCTTTGTCCTGAGAGATAATTGGATTGCCCTCGGTTGTCTCCGGGACAGAGAGGAGGAAACCATGATGCATTGTGGGGATGTGTTGTATCTGTTCTGTATTTGCAACAACTGTAATAAAAACCAGGCTGGGTGTGCCAGCACGTCAGACCACTGCTTGACCCTCAACACGGAGCCTTGTCTCGTTATTGGGGGGATTCCCTGTATGCTGTTAGAGACTGATTGCCAGGAGTGTAAGCTGATTGTATGCTTTTCCTGTTCGTCTGCTAGCAGGTTCCAGTTTGGAGTGCTATTTTGTATCCAGTTCGGGAGTTTGGTGTTCTGCAGTAGCTGTGCCTGTCTCTCAGAAAGGGGCATATCGCCAAAAAGGATTTTAACCCCTTGTCTGCTGAAACGGTCCGTTACAATTGGTGGCAAGCAGTGGGATTGTTCCTACAGCCAGAAGGACAGCTACAGGAGTCACCATTTCTTTGGATTTTACAACTTAAGGGCAACGCATGTCTCAGTACAGCGAGCCTAAAAGCACCAGGATGGAACCAGCAGTGGAGTACAGATACTCTGTTGAGGAATTTGACCGTATGATGTGGTTGCGGCTGAACTTCTTCGGACCTAATCCAGCTGAGAAATCCGTGAAGTTCGTGAGGAGTCTAGTGTTCAAGACCCTACTATACCGGGCAGAAGGTGACGGTCAGCTGCCACGTTGGGTGGACCTCCATTGGAAGTTACAGTTGCGGGACAGAGGGAGCCCAGTCTCCATTCCCCAGCGGCAGTGTGAATTGCAGGGAATTGGGAGCCCAGTCTCCATTCCCCAGCGGCAGTGTGAAGTGCAGAAAGAGGAGAGCAGCGTCCTCCCTCCCCAGCGGCAGGCTGAGTTACAGGGGGCAGAGGTAGTTGTTCCTGCCCCCCAGCAGCAGAGTGATATGCCGGGAAGGCAGTGTGAAATGCAGGGAGAGGAGAGCAGCGTCCTCCCTCCCCAGCGGCAGGCTGAGTTACAGGGGGCAGAGGTAGTTGTTCCTGCCCCCCAGCAGCAGAGTGATATGCCGGGAAGGCAGTGTGAAATGCAGGGAGAGGAGAGCAGAGTCCTCCCTCCCCAGTGGCAGGCTGAGTTACAGGGGGCAGAGGTAGTTGTTCCTGCCCCCCAGCAGCAGAGTGATATGCCGGGAAGGCAGTGTGAAATGCAGGGAGAGGAGAGCAACGTCCTCCCTCCCCAGCGGCAGGCTGAGTTACAGGGGGCAGAGGTAGTTGTTCCTGCCCCCCAGCAGCAGCATGATTTTTTGGGAATTGGGAGCCCAGTCTCTATTCACCAGCGGCCGTGTGATGTACAGGGAATTGGGAGCCCAGTCTCCATTCCCCAGCGGCAGGCGGAGTTACAGGGGGCAGAGACAGTCGGTCCTGTCCCCCAGCGGCAGAGTGTCCTACAGGGAATAGAGAGCCCAGTCTCCTTTCCCCAGCAGCAGGACACTGTATTGGGAGCGGAGGCAGTCGGTCGCCCTCCCCAGCGGCTGGAAGTATGTATGGGAGAGGAGCTCGTTACCCCCTCTCCCCAGCGGCAGCTTAACGCACCAGGGGGAGACAGTAAGCCCCACAACAGTGCAGATGGGACCGTGGTCTCTGCACTTACAGCACAGGGGGTAGGGACAGTCGGTCCTGTCCCCCAGCAACAGGGCTGTTTAGCCAAAGGGGAGACAGTCGGTTTCCCCCTCCAACAACCAGACTCCATCCAGGCTTATTCCGTGGTATCGCTGGTACCAGGGCAGAGTCCCGCTGATCCCTGCCCACAAAGCAACCTCCACTCCAAGCCAGGGAGCAACTCAGAGACCGGGAGTACCAGCTACCAATATAACCTTGGTGGATTCACTGGACAGAGACAGGCTATTAAATTCAACAGGTCCAGTATTTGGTTGTGGGTGGGCTGCCAGACTAACTCAGGTACCGACCGGCGTGAGGTCAGGTATCTGGTTAGTCTTCCCTGGGGGGGGGGGAGATGTGTGGCGAAACCAACCTCGCCACTGGGTTTTGGAGGGGGCTGTTTAAAAGCCTCTTGCCTCAGGATTATGGCCCATACTAACTTTTAAACCCCTGAACCTATTCAAGTGAATTTTTTATAGGTTTGTCCCCAAGTTGTACTGTTTAAATTGATGTAAGTTATATGTATGGACAATGTAACCTCACAAAGTTGTAACAATTTATAATAAGTGTAACTTGTCAGCTTGGGAGGAATATGCTGGGTGTGTTTCTATTATCCCATTGTGCCATTGTCCCATTGTGTGTTTAAATGGTGATGTCTGTCCTGTTGTCTCCACATGTGTATTGGCGATCTCCCTTTGTCCTGAGAGATAATTGGATTGCCCTCGGTTGTCTCCGGGACAGAGAGGAGGAAACCATGATGCATTGTGGGGATGTGTTGTATCTGTTCTGTTTTTGCAACAACTGTAATAAAAACCAGGCTGGGTGGGCCAGCACGTCAGACCACTGCTTGACCCTCAACACGGAGCCTTGTCTCGTTATTGGGGGGATTCCCTGTATGCTGTTAGAGACTGATTGCCAGGAGTGTAAGCTGATTGTATGCTTTTCCTGTTCGTCTGCTAGCAGCTATTCGCGAGGTTCCAGTTTGGAGTGCTATTTTGTATCCAGTTCGGGAGTTTGGTGTTCTGCAGTAGATGTGCCTGTCTCTCAGAAAAGGGGCATATCGCCTAAACGGATCTTAACCCCTTGTCTGCTGAAACGGTCCGTTACAGAAGGTGTCTGTTTATTTAATTCAATTGGCTGTGTATAATAGTTTTGTTTTCTACAGTAAGGCTGAGAGAACGGGATCCTTCCTAAAATTCTAGGAAGAGATCATTTCGGAACTCCTGTATCCAGGAGGCTCTGTGCCCCAAGTCCCTGATGCAGTTAGCCGGCTACATGACAGACACTTCCCGAGTGTCTATCCTGGTACCCCAACTCAGCGTTCCCCAAGAAAAAGATGTGTCTGTAGCAGGGCTGGAATAAGGCGTGACACCACCGTTTTTTGTCCTGACTGTCCTGACCAGCCTGCCCTATGCATAGTGGAGTGTTTCCGCAAGTACCACACACAGGTACCCTATTAGTGTAAGGATCGCGTGACACAGGACAGGCACACAGGGGTCTTAGGGCCCTTTCACACAGAGCTGCTACAAACCTCTCCTTTAACCTGGGACAAAGTGCATAATGTACTTCGCCACATCTCTGGGCGATTTGCGCTTTGCACATTGTCCCATAGGGGATGGAGAGGTTTGTCCTCTAAAGGTAAAAAAAAAAAATCACAGGTAAGCAAAAAAGTTAATGTTCTGTTTCAAATGTTATATAAAGTTTATAAAAGTTGATGTTAATAAATTTATTGCATTGCTGCCTGACGAGATTTCTCCTCTGCAGTAAAAAAGATACGTTTGCCGAGGCTTATTTGCTGAGGGGTGGTGTTCATATGCTTTGGCAAACACTTTGTTTAAAAAAAATTCTGGAAATGATTTATTCATCCACATCGATTGATGTGAATGGAGAAATCGGGTTTGCCAGGGCATACGAGCTGAAGTGGGTTTGGATGTTGGGCGGAGCTCCTATATCCTCTTTTTTGTATTTTTTGCACATTTTTGGGCAGAGATTTTTTTTATCCACATTGATCGATGCGAATGAAGAAATCTGTGCCGTTCATTTTTTCCTTTCAGCCCAGAGAGAAATTACGATGTGGGTAACAGAGAGTTGCTGGCCATAAAGTTGGCTTTTTAAGAGTGGCATCATTGGTTGGAAGGGGTGATTCATCCGATCACGATGTTCACAGATCACAAAAATCTTTCTTACATGGAGTTGGCTAAATGACTGAACCCGAGGCAGGTCAGGTGGTCTTTGTTTTTCACCAGATTCAATTTCATTGTCACTTATCATTCGGGGGTTAAGAACATCAAGGCAGATGTCTTGTCACGTAGTTTTCCTGGAGGTGGTGATTATCCGAGTCCGATACTGTCGGAGGGGGTGGTAATATCCGCTCTATACCCTGACCTAGAGGTGAAGGTGTTAGAGGCTTAGAGAGAGGCTCCGGAGTCTTGCCCCTCTGGGAAATTGTTTGTTCTATCAGAATTGCGTCATAAGGTGTTTGAGGAACATCACTGTATATATATATATTTATAACCATTGATATATAAATATATATATATATATATATATATATATATACAGTACAGACCAAAAGTTTGGACACACCTTCTCATTCAAAGAGTTTTCTTTATTTTCATAACTATGAAAATTATAGATTCACACTGAAGTCATCAAAACTATGAATTAACACATGTGAAATTATATACATAACAAAAAAGTGTGAAACAACTGAAAATGTCATATTCTAGGTTCTTCAAAGTAGCCACCTTTTGCTTTGATTACTGCTTTGCACACTCTTGGCATTCTCTTGATGAGCTTCAAGAGGTTTTCACTTCACAGGTGTGCCCTGTCAGGTTTAATAAGTGGGATTTCTTGCCTTATAAATGGGGTTGGGACCATCAGTTGCGTTGTGGAGAAGTCAGGTGGATACACAGCTGATAGTCCTACTAAATAGACTTTTAGAATTTGTATTATGGCAAGAAAAAAGCAGCTAAGTAAAGAAAAACGAGTGGCCATCATTACTTTAAGAAATGAAGGTCAGTCAGTCCGAAAAATTGGGAAAACTTTGAAAGTGTCCCCAAGTGCAGTCACAGAAACCATCAAACGCTACAAAAAAACTGGCTCACATGCGGTCCGCCCCAGGAAAGGAAGACCAAGAGTCACCTCTGCTGCGGAGCATAGGTTCATCCGAGTCACCAGCCTCAGAAATCGCAGGTTAACAGCAGCTCGGATTAGAGACCAGGTCAATGCCACACAGAGTTCTAGCAGCAGACACATCTCTAGAACAACTGTTAAGAGGAGACTGTGTGAATCAGGTCTTCATGGTAGAATATCTGCTAGGAAACCACTGCTAAGGAGAGGCAACAAGCAGAAGAGACTTGTTTGGGCTAAAGAACACAAGGAATGGACATTAGACCAGTGGAAATCTGTGCTTTGGTCTGATGAGTCCTGTGGTGAAACCAACCTCACCACTGGGTTTTGGAGGGGCCTGTTTACCAGCCTCTTGCCCCAGGATTATGGGCCATCTCATCAGCCAGGCCTCCTTTGTTCACAACTTGAACCCCTAGTCTAATTCATGCCATTTTGGGATGTTAAATGTCTATGTGTATTGTAAAGGGTGGGACATTGTATACGTTGAGTAGTGAGGTCTGTTCTATTGTCTCTCTGTGTGTATTGGCGATGTCCCTTTGTCCTGAGAGATAATTGTCTATTCTCCTGCCTGTGATGATTACATCAACCCAGTGTGAGGTAATTGTATCACAGGCAGAGGGGAGGATTTTGTGTGGGAGTGTCTGAGTGTATTGTACGTGGTTATTGGCTATTTTTACAAAACCCTGTGGGTTGTAACCTTGTTGGAAGATGTGTATAAATTAATGCTTGTCTGTTCAAATAAAGAGTTCTTTTTTTTACCCTTTAACAAGTTGAGGCTGGTGTTTGGGTAACTGATCGACACTGGGGGATTGCTATACGCTGAAGATTTGCTATTCTCCCCTGGCATAACTACTAGCTCTTGTAAGAGTTGTTCCTGCTCTCTAGTTTTAGGAGAGGTTCACCCACTGGAGCCTGGAGCCTTGTCGTAGGTCCAGGGTGTGTAGGAGACGGTGAGACCTCAACCAAGCTTCGACGGTTCGTGGGGTCTGCAGTGCGTACGGTGTCAAGTGGAGTCCTTGGAGTCCTCGGAAAGCACTAGGAGCATCATTCGACAGAGGTACCCGGTCGGGGTGCTAGGAGATCCGTTACATTGGTGGCAAGCAGTGGGATCGCGTCCTAGTGAGAGGAGAAGCAGCTCGGAGACACCGCTCGTGGATTTACAAAATCAAGGGCAACGCTAGTATCTGTACAGCGCCCCTGGATAAAACAGGATGCAATGAACTAGTCTTCGGACAGCGTTCCATGACGAGGAGGAGGAGGCAGCCGCGGACTACAGGGATGCAGACAGAAAGGAAGTCTGGTATGATGCCCTGGAAAATGCCCAGCGGCGGTGAGGTGAACTAGTGCAATGAACTAGTCTTCGGACAGCGTTCCATGACGAGGAGGAGGAGGCAGCCGCGGACTACAGGGATGCAGACAGAAAGGAAGTCTGGTATGATGCCCTGGAAAATGCCCAGCGGCGGTGAGGTGAGAGTCTCCCCAGTGAGGAGCAGCAGTTGCGGATGCGAGTGGCCCTGCGAATGCCCCTTCTGGGAGAGAAGCCCCTGGATGAGTGGGTGACAGAACTGGAGAGCCTGGTATGGAAGGAGCTTTGGCTAGACAACGCCTACCAGGCACTCTGGTGGTATGTGATTCGGCACTCCCCCTGGATGGCTGAGCACGACAGACCCGAGGGTGGGGATTATAATGGCCCTGGCCTGTTGCTTGAGGCCTTCGCAGAACCGAAGTTCAGAGATGCTGGAGAGTCCCGGTTCTGGGATATCTATGACTACAGGGAGGCTATGCATGATTGGGCTACAGCGAGAGAGGTGAGACAAGACCTGGCATCTCTAGTGTCAAAGGAGTGGGAGCTGGAGCAGGATTACCAATACCTCTTCAGCTCAATTCGGTCTCAATATACACTCCCAGAGAGCTGGGTGGCAGTCCCAGACCTACAACCCTACAGCTGGGAAGACCCGACTGAAGTATCCCCTGCTTCAGTACCAGCTACAGAGGTAGGGGACCTCATAGGCTGGTCCTGGGGGGAAACCCATATGGCAGGTGGAGATGGGACCGAGATCTCTCCACCGGCCCTACAGGGATGCTGGGCAGTCGGCCCAGATCCCCAACGGCAGCCGGAGTTACAGGGAGTAGGGACAGTTGGTCCTGCTCCCCAGCGGCAGTGTACTTTGAAGGGAGAGGAGACAACCGGTCCCTCTCCCCAACCACAGGGGGACAGCACCCCTAACTCCAATGATGCCGATGGGACCGCAGTCTCTGCACCAGGCCTACTGGGAGGCTGAACGGCCAGTACAGAGTCCCTACCAACCCCACAGGAATGCCAGGAGGAGGAGGTAAGCGATCCCTCCTCTCAGCAGCAGATCCGCAACAAGGTCCTGGGGGTAGGATTCCCTGACCCCATCCCAGCGGAAGAGCTGGCATCTGGGCAGGGCCGTCTTTAATATTGATTGGACCCTGGGCAAAAATTTACTTGGGCCCCGTAGATCCCGCCTTCCCACACCGTAGCAGCAGGCAATCACGCCCTCCACCACACAAACACACAAAAAATCCACACATCTGGTAGAGTACAGTAAATGACTGTAAATACTTCCAGTTCTGAAGACTCCAGCGGCTCAGGATCAGTGCTCTGGGCTCAGGCTGGAAGTGGGCACCGCTCTGCAGGAAGGAGACCAGGGCTCGGCTCACCCTAGTGTTACAGTGAACCCCAGCACCCCACAGTATGCAGTATAGCACCCTATAGTATACAGCACCACACAGTATGCAGTATAGCACCCCACACTATACAGTACCCCACAGTATATAGTAGAGCAGTATAGCAGCCCACAGTATACAGCACCCCACAGTATACAACACCTCACAGTATACAGTAAAGCAGTATAGCACCTCACCGTATACAGCACCCCAAACTATACAGCCCCCCACACTATACAGTACAGCAGTATAGCACTCCACACTATACAGCACCCACAGTATACAGTATACAGCCCCCCACAGTATACAGCCCCCCCCACAGTATACAGCCCCCCCACAGTATACAGGCCCCCCCACAGTATACAGGCCACCCCACAGTATACAGCCCCCCCCCACAGTATACAGGCCCCCACAGTATACAGCCCCCCACAGTATACAGGCCCCCACACAGTATACAGCACCCCACTATACAGTAGTTTACAGTATATTAGCATTAGCATAACAGCCCCTGTTACCTTTTCCTGATGTAATCTTCACAAAAAAAGCTCCACAGTTAAGGCAAACTTCTCCTGCAACACTCAAGGACCTGTGATGACCTCATAGCCATGTGACCAGTAGTATTGCTAGTTTACTGGTCACATGGTGATCATGTCATTAAGGTCCTAGATCACAGCTTTCACAGACACAGTACGCTGGCTGGAGTGTCGGCAGGCATGGCATGGCAGCTCCCCCTGTGTAGCTGACAGCCTGACACCCGGGGCAGTGGCTAGCAGGGCTCAAGAAGAAGCTGCCTTGGGCCCCCCAGGAGCAACTGGGCCTGGGGCAGCTGCCCCTTTTGCCCCTTGGTAAAGACGGCCCTGCATCTGGGCAGAACACAGTTGGCCTCTGCCCCCCCTATCCTCTTCGCCAAAGCCGGACTTCCCACAGGCTACCCCAGCAGAAGAGCTGGCATCTGGACAGAGCGCAGTTGGCCTCTGCCCTCCCCTATCCTCTTCTCCAGAGCCGGACTTCCCACAGGCTACCCCAGCGGAAGAGCTGGCATCTGGGCAGAGCGCAGTCGGCCTCTGCCCTCCCCTATCCTCTTGTCCAGAGGCTTACTCCCCACTGGCTACCCCAGTGGAAGATCTGGCATCTGGGCAGAGCGCAGTTGGCCTCTGCCCACCAAGTACCTACAGCTCCAAGCTAGAGAACACCAAGGAAGCAAGGAGTAGCAGATGCCCACTCAACAGCTGGGGACGTACAGAAAAGAGCCAGGCCCCAAAATTCAACAGGTCCAGTATTTGGTTGTGGGTGGACTGCCAGACTAACTCAGGTACCGACCGGCGTGAGGTCAGGTACCTGGTTAGTCTTCCCTGGGAGGGGGTGATGTGTGGTGAAACCAACCTTGCCACTGGGTTTTGGAGGAAGCCTGTTTGCCAGCCTCTTGCCCCAGGATTATGGGCCCTCTCATCAGCCAGGCCTCCTTTGTTCACAAAGGACTTGTACTAACTTGAACCCCTAGTCTAATTCGTGCCATTTTGGGATGTTAAATGTCTATGTGTATTGTAAAGGGTGGGACATTGTATACGTTGAGTAGTGAGGTCTGTTGCATTGTCTCTCTGTGTGTATTGGCGATGTCCCTTTGTCCTGAGAGATATTTGTGTATTCTCCTGCCTGTGATGATTACATCAACCCAGTGTGAGGTAATTGTATCACAGGCAGAGGGGACGATTTTGTGTGGGAGTGTCTGAGTGTATTGTACGTGGTTATTGGCTGTTTTTACAAAACCCTGTGGGTGGTAACCTTGTTGGAAGATGTGTATAAATTAATGCTTGTGTGTTCAAATAAAGAGTTCTTGTTTTTACCCTTTACCAAGTTGAGGCTGGTGTTTGGGTAACGTGTGGTTGATAGGAAACGTATGAATGGTCCGGACCTATGTGTGGGTGATTTTGTGTGGCTGTCCACAAGAAATAGTAAGTTAAAGGTTCCTTCTTGGAAGTTGGGTCCAAGGTTTATTGGTCCATATAAGATCACTGCCATTATTACTTCTGTAGCTTTTCCTCTTGAACTTCCTCAGGCTCTGAACATTCATAATGTGTTTAACAAATCTTTGTTGAAGAGATATGTTGAACCTTTGGAATCGTCCCCCTTGCCACCCACTCCTGTCATGGTGGATTTTAGTTTGGAATTTCAGATCACCTAGATTATTGACTCTCGAGTTCTCCATAGATCTCTTCAGTATCTCGTTCACTGAAAGGTTTATGGACCAGAGGAGAGGATGTGGGTACCAGCATCTGACGTGAATGCTAGTCGTTTGGTGAAAGCATTTCACAGGTATCATCCGGATAAGGTTGGTCCTGGGTGCTCGGAGGTCACCCATAGAAGGGGGGTACTGTCACGGATGTTCCTGTGATAGGTGGCTGGAGATCAGTGAAACTGGCAACATGTGGTTTGATCTGACATGTTTTCCATTTGGATCAAATGACATCTGTGTTGTTTCTGGTGCTTGCCACACCTTTTTTCCCCAGGTGTGGTTATTAAGGTCATTTAACCTTCTCTATTTCTTGTTGTTTCTCCCACTATGCTATGTGGTTTATCGCTTCTCTTGGAGATGTGGATAGCTGGTTTGTGGACCTCAACTGAGTTCCTGGTGCTGCCATAGCCACTTGAAGTTAAGTGTTTTCTTTCCCTTTTGTATTTTGTTTGTGTTATTTTGTGTGTTGCATTTCCCTGTCATTTGTATTAAAGCCTGAGGGAGACTCCTGTTCGTCTTTCCTTTTGGAAGAACAGGTTGTCTCAGTCCTGACATTAGTACCAGGGTACTATTGGGTGAGTTAGGACACTAGGTATATGGTGTATGAACTTGCCTACCTCTGGAGTCTGTTCATACTGGTAGTTAGTCAGGACTTTGATTAGGGTTTTACTAGAAGGTGTCCATCTCCTTTCCCTAGTTTCCAGGCCTTATTCTCTCACCCTTTCCCTCCTATATTTGGTGTGGTGTTTCCCTCCTACACCCGAACGTGACACAAGGGCCATCATTGCGTTGTCATGGAATACTGGGCTATTGCATGCTCATCTGCATATGCAGCTACCAATCTCATCCTCATATCCAGCATCTGATTGGCCCACCAGAGGACCAGGGCATCTTCTAGTGGGCCCTGGCTCCGATACCACAGTAGGCCCCAAAGGTTCAGAGAAAAAAAACATTTGGAGCTGCCATTGGAGACAATAAATTCAAAACCTATTAGAATTTAAAATGAAGGTTGGGCCGCAATCCTATCCAGAAAAAACATGCATTTCTTGGTTAGTCCTTTTTGGTTGGCTGAGGCTGACTACAAGGCATTGTGGCCAAGCGTGCTGGCCCAGAGTCATGTGAGCTTCCTACATTTTCCCTGCCCTGCTTTTCTGATCTGTAAAATGGCAGATGCCATTTTTAGAAATTCATCTGAAACGAATCTCAAAAGTTTTGTAGTAAAGGGATGGAGATTGCCCATCTGCCCAGCAGTCTCCATCCCTTTACTGCGCATCAGGGGCGTCGCTAGGTTAAAACATTCGGGGCCTGGGCCCCGGATGTTTTGTCCCATGCCCCGAATGTCCTGCCTGCCTGCTAGATGCAACTGTATTGCCGTACACAGAACGGCAAATACAATTGAATCTTACACTAGGAAGAGGCGAAGGACCTTTGGTGACATCACAGGTCATTTGATCAGCAAAACAGGCTGTGATAGGATGACCTGGATGATGTCACCATCCAGGTCATCCTATCACAGTCTGTTTTGCTGATCACATGACCTGTGATGTCACCAAAGGTCCTTCGCCTCTTCCCAGTGCAGGATTGGACCGGAGTCAAGAGGAGAAGGAGCCTAATGGTGATGTCTGTACAGGAGAGGTAAGTGAAGGGAGAGGCAGAGAAATGCTGGGAGTTGTAGTTATTTAACTGGGATGTATTTTAGGGCTGAAGGGAGGGATGTTATTGACATGGAACTGTGTGCTTGAGGTGGCTGGGGGAGGGAGGGATGTTATTTACATGGGACTGTATGTTGAAAGTGGATGGTGGGGGGGAATGATGTTTATGTACATGGGACTTAATGTTTAGGGTCCAGTGTTTCCCAACCAGTGTGCCGCCAGCTGTTGCAAAACTACAACTCCCAGCATGCCTGGACAGCCTTTTTCTGTGCGGGCATGCTGGGAGTTGTAGTTTTGCAACAGCTGGAGGCACACTGGTTGGGAAACACTGGTTTAGGCTACGTTCACACTTGCGTTTGGTGATCCGCTTGTGAGATCCGTTTCAGGTCTCTCACAAGCAGCCCCAAATGCATCAGTTTAACCCCAATGCATTCTGAATGGATGCGGATCCATTCAGAATGCTTTCGTTCGGCTCCGTGCGGTCCCCCGTTCCATTTTGGAGGCGGACCCCAAAATGCTGCAAGCAGCGTTTTTTGTGTCCGCATGGCCTTGCGGAGCCAAACGCATCCGCATTGACACAAAATGGTGCAATTGTAAACGGATCCGTCCCCCATTGACTTTTAATGTAAGTCAGGACGGATCCGTATTGGGACTTAGAAATTAAAATCTAATACAAACGAATTGGTCCTGAACGGATGCATTCGTTTGTATTATATCGGTGCGGATCCGTCCTGTACAAGTACATGACAGATCCGCACGAACGCAAGTGTGAAAGTAGCCTTAGGGGGTGATGTTTACATGGGATTGTGCGTTGGAGGCGGCTGGGGAAGAGGTGATGTTATTTACATGGGACTGTATGGTGGAGGGAGGATTATAACTACAGGGGGCACTGCAAATCCAGGGGACATTATAGGCGTTCTTATTACTACTGGGGGCTCTATAGGAGGGTCTTGTAGATCTGCCTTATTTCTACTAAGTGCACTATGGGGGCCTTATTACTACTGTGGGGTCTGTAGGGAGCTTTATTACCACTGGGGGAACAATAGGGGGCCTTATTTCTACTAGGGACTCTGTGAGGGTATTATTAATATGGGAGGGCATTGTTGAGGAGCATTATCACGGTTGGGGCAGTGTTACTAATAAGGGCATTCTAGAAGGAAATTACTATTGGTGGGACTATGAGGAGCACTATTACTATGGGGGGCAGTAATGTTTCTTTGGGATAGTATTTGGGGGTATGAGGGGGGGGTTGAGGTTTTAGCATAGCAAGCAGCAGGATAACACTGTGGGGACTCCAGTTGGGGGATAATGATAGAAAGTGAGGAAGCTAAGATGTCTGTGTGTCACACTCTGCAGAGACGAGGCGGCTGAGAGAAGTTGTCCAGACCGAATGGAGAAGATGATGACAGAGAGGAGATGTCCCCTGAAGGCACTGGATGTGACAGGTAAGTGCCGCTGTATAGCAAGTACAGCATAGTGCGGGGCATATTTATTGGGGCTTGTGCCCCGGATCTTTTGAGACCCTAGCAACGCCCCTGCTGCGCATGTACAGAAAGTGATCCCGCGAGACTTCAGGGACTGCCTGGCCTGTCTATCACACAGCTGGGGGCACAGCATAACATAGAAGACAGGGAGGGGAGCCTCTGCATTAGTAATAAGTGAGCATGCTCGGCCGAACTGCTATTCGGCTTGAGCATCGCTATGCTCGGCAGATGAGTGCTCGGCCGAATAATTCTGGTGCTCAAATACAATTTAATACAATGGAAGTCAATGGGAGAACCCCAGGCACCCTGCTCGGAAGAGAAGAGGATGTCTGCTTCATAAAAAAAGTTTAGAAATTGATGGAAACCCCATCAAAATGGTTTGGCAACAGCATTAAGAGGATAGCTGGATGTGTCTTAGACTCCTATTATGTACAACATAAAAGAGACACCCACACAAAGGCTATATGCCAAAAGCCAGGTATGTACAAGCCATCCATATATCCATGAGACAGATAACAGCCAGCATACCTTACAATGGCAACCTTGTGCACTATGAGATATTCCAAACCAGCTCTCATCTGACTGAGAACCAGTAAACCTTAAAGTTATTTTGCATCTGTTGGATTGCTTGGATGGACCTGCACACCTAGATCAATATCATTAGGGCGACAAAAAGTTTTCCGATTGTCCTAACATAATATTCAATAACCTTTCTATACAGTTTTGTCATGTAAAAATCCATTTGCATAAACATTAGCTTATGGGAAAGACATGCAAATGAGCAGAATCTGCCTTGTTTTTCAGCTGTCATAAGACTATGAAAACCAATAGATGGCGCTATTGAGTTATGAACAGCGCCCTCTATTGGTTTCACAGTCTTATGACAAGACAAATATTCTTGTCAGAAGACTATGAAACCAATAAAGGGCGCTGTTCATAACTCAATAGCGCTATCTATTGGTTTCATAGTCTTCTGACAAGAATATTAGACTAAGTTTTATGACATGCTTATTAGTGTAGCCTTTTGCATGGAAAATTCGCAATTAGAATATTAACTATTAGAATATTCATGATCTACACTGGGATGATATCTGACACTGGGAAAGCTGGGTAATAACTCAGTGATAAAATCTGATACTGGGAAAGCTGGGTAATAACTCGAGATCTAAACTGAGTTATTACCCAGATTTTGCTCAAAGAAGAAGATATATATATATTCAAAAGATGAGGCAGCACTCCAGTAGATGAGGTGAAAAACGGTGGACCCTTTATTGACCCCTCTGCAATGTTTCAACCGCTCAATGCAGTCTTTATCATGCTTGATAAAGACTGCATTGAGCTGTTGAAACGTTGCAGAGGGGTCAATAAAGGGTCCACCATTTTTCACCTCATCTACTGGAGTGCTGCCTCATCTTTTGAATATATCATGCTGTCTGACTTTTTGTTTGTGTTATATATATATACCTAGGGGTCTGGGGTACCTAGGGACCACCAGTAAAATTTATTTTGGGGGCCCACCGTACGGATACATTCAAATATAATAAATAATCTAACAAGTTTTTTATATTAACATAAGCTGGTTGAGGTGCTGTATATTGAATATATGTATGTAGTGAACTAAATCTAATGTGCTATGTGCCACTTGTGCAGGCAGGGGGTGGGAGACTAGGGGCCCACCTTGCTCAGGGGCCCACCGGGGGATTCCCCTGTACCCCTGTGTGCCAGTCCGAGCCTGTATATATAAATATATATATATATATATATATATATATATCATGTCTATCCTTTTTTCTATTGGTATATGTCTTATGTTAACACTAAAAAACCCTTAGGTCTTGTCAGCTGGATCAAGCTAATTCCTCATTAATATGCATAAAGACAGGCTCTGAAATTAGACACGTTAAATTTATGTAGATGAGCTACCATATAAATTCCAAGCTTCATTCTCTGTTGCAAGAAAGACATGAGGATAATCCTCTCTTATGAAGAGACACAGCACCTTTATATGCCCGGATGTGTGTTTATTATGTCACTGAGGAAAACACATACATATTCACACAGTTTAAGCATCATCATAGCTGTAATATATTTAATTACCAGTAAAGTAAAAACATTATTTTCATAGTGCAAAAAAGTTTCAGACTAAATAAATACTGGTAGATTTATGAGTTGTTTACCCGTAAAAAGTGAATTCATCTGTATAGGGCTTGCAGAAGTCCATGTGCTTGCTGGAGATACTGATTTATATGAAACTCAAACTCCTGCACCAATTCTGTCAAGTGTGAATATACCATTAGCTGCTAGCACTAGCATTTTTTGATTCATTCTATTATTTGCTCATTCAATCATATGACTAATATTTATATCACTTCTTTTGTATATTTCCTGCATTTTTTCTGTAGATTTGGCTATTATAATCTCACCAAATCTCCCCTCTGAGATTGCCTTGGTACATCCTGCCTGGAGTGAACAGTGTCTGAGTGTCATCCTGTCAAAGTGACAAAATGCCATCCTGTCAAAGTGACATTTATTGTCTGGCTAAATCATATCACAGACAGGGTAAATATCATCATATAAGAATGAACAAGCAAAACACTGTGCAAGAATTCTCCTCAATATTGAAATTGCAGCACCAAGATGGACAAGCCATAAGGATATGCAAATCAAAGAAATAGCAGGTGTCGCTAAGATCTGCAGATGATCAAATTTTCAGGCACCTCCAATCTGTGGCATGTGGGAGGGGCAGGAAAGCGAGATTGAAAACAAAGTTTTTTTAGCCAATGAATGTCACGGACGGTGTACAGGAAACAAGGCAAAGCAACATGTATAAATGACTCGCTGGATCCAAAAGCTAAGGAACCAAGGGAGACCCCTGCAGAAGACCTGGCACTTTCCCTGGCTGCTCAGCCTATGCAAAGATCCTAATGGTGGAGGTTTGCATATCCACGAACCTTGACTATAAAGCCCTGAGCACCCTACAATAGTGAGGGGTCACGACCACCGGCTCCCTACACAAGATACGGAGGGAGTCAGGGTCACCTGGGATCCAGCAAACAGAAAATAACAGATAAAGGTACAACACTTAGCTTTGTAGCAGACAGGAGAACAAGGTCAGCATGCACACACACTCCAGGAAGAAGTATAAGCCGCCCAGAAAAGCATTCTGGGGAGGAATTTAAAGGGAAGCAATTAGTCCAACACATGACAGCTGAGAGAGACTAACGAGAGGAGGAACTGAATACCACAACACAGAAACTCAAGGAGGAGGTTCTGAAAGGCCTCTGTCAGAGCTTCTCAGCTGTCTGGTTGTGACAGTACCCCTCCCTCTACGAGTGGACTCCGGACACTCAGAACCCACCTTCTCAGGATGGGACCTATGGAAAGCCCTGATGAGACGAGAGGCCTTAATGTCCGTCACTGGGACCCACATCCTCTCCTCAGGACCATACCCCTCCTAATGAACAAGGTACTGAAGAGAACCGCGGACAAGACGAGAATCCTCAATCCTAGAGACTTGAAATTCAAGATTCCCATCAACCATAATCGGAGGAGGAGACAAAGGCGAGGGTACAATGGGTTGAACATAAGGTTTCAATAAGGACTTATGAAAAACATTATGGATCTTCCAAGTCTGAGGAAGATCAAGACGGTATGCAACAGGATTGATGACAGACAGGATTTTGTAAGGCCCAATAAACCTAGGACCCAACTTCCAGGAGGGAACCTTCAATTTGATATTCTTGGTAGACAACCACACCAGATCACCAACATTCAGGTCCGGACCAAGCACACGTCTCTTATCTGCCACACGCTTATATCTCTCACTCATGCTCTTTAGATTATCCTGAATCTTTTGCCAAATAGATGACAAAGACGAGGAGAATCTGTCCTCATCAGGTAAACCAGAAGACCCCTCTCCCGAGAAAGTCCAAAACTGCGGATGAAACCCATATGCACCAAAAAATGGTGACTTATCAGAGGACTCCTGACGACGGTTATTTAAAGCAAACTCAGCAAGGGACAAAAAAGAACACCAATCCTCTTGATTCTCCGCCACAAAACAGCGCAGATATGTCTCCAGATTCTGATTGACGCGCTCTGTCTGGCCATTCGACTGCGGGTGGAAAGCAGAAGAGAATGACAACCGAACCCCCAATCGAGAACAGAAAGCCTTCCAGAATCTGGAAACAAACTGTGTGCCCCTATCAGAGACTATGTCTGAAGGAATACCGTGCAATTTGACAATGTGATCAATAAATGCCTGCGCCAGCGTCTTAGCATTGGGCAAACCCGGAAAAGGGATGAAATGCACCATTTTGCTAAAACGGTCCACCACCACCAGAATCACAGTCTTCCCCGAGGAACGAGGCAGGTCCGTTATGAAGTCCATGGACAGATATGTCCAAGGACGGGAAGGAATGGGTAAGGGAAGGAGAGGACCTGATGGCCGTGAATGAGGGACTTTGGCACGAGCGCAAGTCTCGCAGGCTGCCACAAAACCCTCAACCGACTTACGAAGCGCAGGCCACCAGAATCTCCGAGCGATGAGATCCAGTGTGGCTCTTACCCCCGGGTGCCCAGCAAGGACCGTATCGTGGTGTTCTTTAAAAATCTTGTGTCTTAAAGCGAGAGGCACAAACAACCTCCCAGGAGGACAAAGATCAGGAGCCTCTGACTGGGCTGCCTGCACCTCTGCCTCCAATTCAGGAAAAAGAGCAGAGACCACCACACCTTCAGCCAAAATGGGACCCGGGTCTTCAAAATTCCCGCCTCCCGGAAAACAACGTGACAGGGCATCTGCCTTCACATTCTTAACTCCAGGGCGGAACGTGACAACAAAATTAAACCTAGAAAAGAACAAAGACCATCGGGCCTGTCTCGGGTTCAGATGCTTGGCTGATTCCAAGTAGGCCAGATTTTTATGGTCAGTAAATACGGTAATAGGGTGTCTGGCTCCCTCTAGCCAATGGCGCCATTCCTCAAAAGCCAACTTGATGGCCAACAATTCCCTATCTCCCACATCGTAATTTCTCTCTGCGGAGGAGAGTTTTCTTGAGAAAAAGGCACACGGTCGCCAATTGGCAGGAGAGGAACCCTGAGACAAGACCGCCCCCACACCCACCTCAGAAGCATCAACCTCAACTATGAAGGGTAAAGAAACATCAGGTTGCACCAAGATGGGAGCGGAAGCAAAACTCTCCTTGATATCAGAAAAAGCCTTATGCGCCTCTACTGACCAAGAAGAAAAATCTACCCCCTTTCTGGTCATATCAGTGAGTGGTTTAACAATAGAAGAATAATTCAAAATGAACTTCCTGTAATAATTGGCAAAGCCCAAAAAACGCATCAGCGCCTTCTGATTCTCAGGAAGCTCCCACTCAAGCACAGCGCGGACCTTCTCGGGGTCCATGCGAAAACCAGAAGCGGAGAGAAGAAACCCCAGAAATTGAATTTCTGGAGCCGCAAACACACATTTTTCCAGTTTCGCATATAATTTATTCTCCCGCAGGATGAGCAAGACCTGACGTAAATGTTCCTTATGAGTTTTGAAATCGGGAGAAAAAATCAAAATGTCATCCAAATACACCAATACAAATTTTCCCATCAAATGATAAAAAATGCTGTTCACGAAATGCTGAAAAACGGCTGGGGCATTCATCAAACCAAAAGGCATAACCAAATTTTCAAAATGGCCCTCAGGGGTATTGAAGCCCGTCTTCCATTCGTCCCCTTCTCTGACCCTGACCAGGTTGTATGCCCCTCTTAGATCTAATTTGAAAAAGACTTTAGCCCCAACAACCTGGTTAAACAGGTCCGGGATCAGAGGAAGCGGATAAGGGTCACGATTTGTGATATTGTTCAGCTCCCTGAAATCCAGACAAGGTCTTAAAGAACCATCTTTTTTCTTAACAAAGAAAAAACCAGCGGCAACAGGTGACTTCGAGGGTCGTATGTGTCCCTTTCTCAGACTCTCAGAGATATAAGCACGCATAGCGATCCTCTCAGGTTGGGAAAGATTGTATAAACGAGATTTAGGCAGCTTGGCGTGTGGGATGAGATTAATAGGGCAATCGTACTCCCTGTGCGGGGGCAAATCCTGAACTCCACTCTCAGAGAAGACATCCGAAAATTCAGAGAGAAAAGATGGTACAGTCTTAGTAGCAACCTCAGAAACAGATGTCATGAGGCAATTCTCTCTGCAAAAGTCACTCCAACCATTTATTTGCCTCGCTTGCCAATCAATGGTGGGGTTATGCTTAGTGAGGCAGGGCAGCCCCAACACCAGAGGGGTAGGTAAACCGCTAAGGACGAAACATGACACATCCTCAACATGAGCATCACTCACAATTAAACGGATATTGTGAACTATGCCCTTTAATGATTTTTGAGAAAGTGGAGCGGAATCGATAGCAAAAACAGGAATATCCTTTCCCAAAGTGCGCACCTGGAAACCATGAGTTATCGCAAATTGATTATCAATGAGATTGACCGCTGCTCCACTATCCACAAAAATCTCACAAAAAATGTTCTTGCTCTCTAGCGCCACCCTAGCCGGCAGGACAAAACAGGAACTACAAGCAAATGGAAAACCTTCAATTTCCGCCTCAACCCTGCCAATAGTAACAGACGGAACATTTTTAAAAGATTTTTTCCTGTTTGTTTCTTTATTACTCCCAGAAAACTGCCTGAATCTCCTAGAGGGACAAATATTTGCCAAATGATTTATACCTCCACAACAAAAACAAACCCTCCCATGCGAGCTGAATCTTCTATTGTCAGAAGCAATCAACCCCAGCTGCATGGGCTCCTGCTCAGAAGGGGCTGACGGCGACTGAGACCCCTGCGCACAGAATGAGACCGCTGCACTGTCCTGGGACTGAGTATGACAGGAAGGGGACATCTCTCCTCTCTCTCTAAGACGCCTGTCAATACGAACGGCCTGAGACATAGCAGAGTCCAAAGAAATAGGCCTCTTATGAAAGGCAAATGCATCTTTCAATCCCTCTGAAAGACCATGGCAAAATTGACTTCGGAGTGCAGCATCATTCCAACCAGTATCAACTGCCCATCTCCGAAATTCTGAGCAGTATATTTCTGCGGATTGTTTACCCTGGCATAATAGACGTAGTTTAGCCAGAGCAATACGATCCGGATCATCATATATCTGACCCAGGGCTAAAAAGAATTCATCCACTGAACGGAGAGGCCGTGCCCCCTCCGGCAGCGAAAAGGCCCAGGACTGAGCGTTACCTCTGAGCAGCGATATAATGATCCCCACCCTCCGTTCCTCATCACCAGAGGAATGGGGAAGAAGGCGAAAATGGAGTTTGCAAGCCTCTCTAAAACGCACAAAATTCTCACTACCCCCGGAGAACGTATCCGGGAGCGAGATCTTAGGCTCAGAACAAACTCCATGAACGCAAGCTGAACCGGTCACTTGAAGCTGAGAAAAAGTCTTACGGAGATCAGCTACCTCCAATGAAAGACCCTGGAAGCGTTCAGCCAAAAATGAAACCGGATCCATGCTTAGGACGGTTATGGCGGCTTATAATGTCACGGACGGTGTACAGGAAACAAGGCAAAGCAACATGTATAAATGACTCGCTGGATCCAAAAGCTAAGGAACCAAGGGAGACCCCTGCAGAAGACCTGGCACTTTCCCTGGCTGCTCAGCCTATGCAAAGATCCTAATGGTGGAGGTTTGCATATCCACGAACCTTGACTATAAAGCCCTGAGCACCCTACAATAGTGAGGGGTCACGACCACCGGCTCCCTACACAAGATACGGAGGGAGTCAGGGTCACCTGGGATCCAGCAAACAGAAAATAACAGATAAAGGTACAACACTTAGCTTTGTAGCAGACAGGAGAACAAGGTCAGCATGCACACACACTCCAGGAAGAAGTATAAGCCGCCCAGAAAAGCATTCTGGGGAGGAATTTAAAGGGAAGCAATTAGTCCAACACATGACAGCTGAGAGAGACTAACAAGAGGAGGAACTGAATACCACAACACAGAAACTCAAGGAGGAGGTTCTGAAAGGCCTCTGTCAGAGCTTCTCAGCTGTCTGGTTGTGACAATGAAACCTCAAAAATCATGTCAAGTGGTGTGGAATGCCTCCTGTTTAGCAATGTACCAGCTATTGCCATTTGTCACAGATTGAGAGGGACAGCATCCTTGAACTGAAAGAACTTAGTTTATTACTACGTGCCTAGGCTGAGATGTCAGCACTGTTCAGCATTGTGTGTCCTAATGGTCGAGAAAACAACAACAAACTGGAATAACAAAAAGAGGTGTACAGAAGCGAACCTCTGCATGAATGAATCATCTGATTGGAAGAACGCAGTCTTGACTGCAAGTGAAATTAGATGTCACATCCCAAACCTAGGGTGGCAAACTGTGTCTACACAAACAATCAGAAGGTGTTTGCATGACATCCCACTTTGAGCCAGATGCCCAGCTACAGGTGTTCGATTGACTATCACCGTTCTCAAAGGCTAACATGGTGCACAGCAAAATCGCTGATATCCTCTTTAGCAATGAGTCACACTTTTTTTCTCTGATGCAATAATAGCTGTAAATTAGTCTGGAGACAATGTGGACAATGCCTTGAAGAGAACTACATCAGGGAACATCTTACTAGTCCTACTCCAAGTTTATGATGTGAGGTGGCATAATGTATAGAAGCTAGACCCATCTAGTCTTCATTTCAGTTACACTAACAACTCAGAGTTATATTGAGTTGGTCATGGAACAACTGTGAAGGCTATTTTTCCAAATAGGAGCCATTTTCAACAGGACAACGGCAAGTGTTACGTCAGCGGCTAATTCATGAAGGCACAGGCGCAATCCACACACCCTGTGTCTGTCCCCGGATCTGCAGACCTTGGCTCTGATTTCCTGAATATCTTTTGGGGAAAATGTATTATGATATTCTTTATTAAACTTTATTCTTCAGTATTGCAAGGATTAAACCCTTGGTTGGTTCTGTGTGCAGCTGCTAGACTGTTTCTAATGTGTTATTCATATTTTGCTCTGTATGCCATGCTGTTTGTCTCATTCTCTGCTTGAGCAATTGGTTTACTAGCTTGCTAGATCCTATGAAGATGCTCTTTAATCTGCTTGTCTGCCTTTGTACCGACTACTGCCTGATTCCTGGATTCTGACTTTCTGCCATTTTGACCTGATCATTGTCTGATTAATGTACTGACCTTGTGCCACCTTCCCTTACCTTTGGACTGTTTCACAGTTTTGCACAAATTCTGCCTTACATGACCTCGTCCTGTTACTGACTTAGAGCTTTGTCTGATCCCTCGGTGCTTTGTATCGGTGTCTCTGACCCCCATGAGTCAGCTTTCAACCACACCAAGACTACTCCAGGAGGTAGCAGCCTGGTGGCTCCCCTGCAGTAAATTCAAGATCCCTGTATAGTGTTTAAAGGGTGTAAAGCAGGGGACTGCAAGAATAATGCCCTTAGGATTAGCTCAAAGTCAAACTGGTTGGTTGACACAGTGATTCCACACCCACTATCCATAACACCTAGCCATAGCCACATGTTGATTGTGCTATCATGGGCTGCAGCGTCTCCTGCCTTGTCTTCCATTGAGCACATCTGCAATGCCATTGCTCATCAATTGCAAAGGGAGCTTCCTGCAGCGGATCTTGATGATTTGTGTGCTTAAGTGCATTCAGCATGGTATAAATTTCCTCAGGCAACAATTAATTACCTCATCGATAACATGCCAAGGCTTGTAAGTGCCTGTATGTCTGCGCATAGCACTGATACTCGATACTGTAAAAAATTGAGATCTTTGAATATTTTGTTTGCTTATTTTGTTTTGTTTATTTTTTCATCATTTGCATTTGATTAACCCGTTAGTGGCTTGGCCTTTTTTGGGCCTTACTGACCAGGAGATTTTTTTTTTAAATTCATCGTCGCCTTCTAAGAGTTATAACATTTTTAAATAACTCTTTCTGGGGGGAAGATGGGGAAAAAACAGCAATACTACCCCTGAGTTTTTGCATTATAAATTTTGTGGCATTCGTGTACGATTACAGCAATGCCAAATACATATGTATTTTTTTTTACGTTTTACTGCTTTTGTGCAATAACCTTTTTTTTTTTTTTTTAAGAAAATGTTTTTGCATCTCCGTATCCCAAGACACATAACTTTATATTTTTCTTTCTATGGACCTCTGTGAGGGCTTTATTTTCTGTGGGTTTTCATTAGTATCATTCTGAGGTACATAAAGTTTTTTTTGCGACTAAGCAAAAGCAGAAATTCTGGCTTTTTTTTTTTTTTTACAGTGTTCACTGTACGGAATAAATGACATGATAATTGTGTAGGGCTGGTCAATATGGACGCTGCACTATGCAATTATCATGTACGCAACATACCATTGCCCATGGCATGTAAAGGAACAACCAAGATCTGCTCTCCTGCCAGTCTGGGCTATTAGAGCAGGAGCACTTGTGTTATGTTACAGCCATGCCCCAGTGCAGTGTTTAGAAGGGACCGCCGTAAAAGGGAGGCCCAACCTAAGGACCCTTAGTGACCGCCATGAAAAGGTGTATTGTGTTCACTAAGGGTTAACATATCTATCGATCCTGTGATTTCCGTATTTTCATGCCTTTTCCTTCTTGGAGTTGCAATATTTTTGTTAAGGAGTATATAAAAGAAAATATTCCCAAATTAAGTTTTTATTTTGTTATGACCAAATATGTTACTTTTTCAGGATGCTGCTCACTGGATGATAGAAACTCTATATCACTATTTACTGCTCAGCTATAAGCCAGCATCCCTGAGGTGCAGATTCCATTTCGAAGTAATGGCATATTACTGCATCACGCTTACAGCAGGGTAGAGAACAGGGGCTTAAACAACTGCAAAATAATACTACTATATCAATCCTGTATGGGATCATGTAAAATATTAAAACTGCAAATATACTGTAATTGCTGACTCATAAATATTATTAATACCAGATTTAAATAAAGTTTTCCTTTCAAAATTAATTAAATGTTCATGTTCTCGATTTGCCAAAATTAACTAAATGTTCACATTCTGTCAATTTCTCAGTACTGTTGATACTGGGAAGCTGATATAAACATGCACCATCAACATGATCAATTCAAAAACATTATGCATGGCATTTACTGACCTATCTAGATAAAATGTTGCAATGGGATCAACACATTTTAACAACTAAGGAAAAAGATTTTCCCATCTTAAAAAGCAATGACATATTGTTAAAATATGCCACTAGTGATGGACGAACATCGGCCTGGATGTTTCGCGAACGCGCGTTCGCGGCGGGCCCCATTCACTTTTAATGGCAGTCAAACCTGAAAAACCTTCAGGTAATATTTGCAGCCAACAAATACTTACTAGAAGTGCAAAAATAGTCCCACAATATGGACAGTGACATACCAGATCAATGGCAAAAATTCCCACAAAAAATATGTAGTTGCAAGAAAAAGTATGTGAACCATTTGGAATTATATGGATTTCTGCACAAATTGGTCATAAAATGTGATCTGATCTTCATCTAAGTCACAACAATAGACAATCACAGTCTGCCTAAACTAATAACACACAAAGAATTAAATGTTACCATGTTTTTATTGAACACACCATGTAAACATTCACAGTGCAGGTGGAAAAAGTATGTGAAACCCTAGACTAATGACATCTCCAAGAGCTAATTGGAGTGAGGTATCAGCCAACTGGAGTCCAATCAATGAGATGAGATTGGAGGTGTTGGTTACAGCTGACCTGCCCTATAAAAAACACACACCAGTTCTGGGTTTGCTTTTCACAAGAAGTATTGCCTGATGTGAATGATGCCTCACACAAAAGAGCTCTCAGAAAACCTACGATTAAGAATTGTTGACTTGCATGATGCTGGAAAGTGTTATAAAAGTATCTCCAAAGGCCTTGCTGTTCATCAGTCCATGGTAAGACAAATTGTCTATAAATGGAGAAAGTTCAGCACTGCTGCTACTCTCCCTAGGAGTGGCCATCCTGTAAAGAGGACTGAAAGAGCACAGCGCAGACTGCTCAATGAGGTGAAGAAGAATCCTAGAGTGTCAGCTAAAGACTTACAAAAGTCTCTGGCATATGCTAACATTCCTGTTAGCGAATCTACGATACGTAAAACACTAAACAAGAATGGATTTCATAGGAGGATACCACAGAGGAAGCCACTGATATCTAAAAAAAAAAACATTGCTGCATGTTTACAGTTTGCACAAGAGCACCTGGATGTTCCACAGCAGTACTGGCAAAATATTCTGTGGACAGATGAAACCAAAGTTGAGTTGTTTGGAAGAAACACACAACACTATGTGTGGAGAAAAAGAGGCACAGCACACCAACATCAAAACCTCATCCCAACTGTGAGGTATGGTGGTGGAGGAATCATGGTTTGGGGCTGCTTTGCTGCCTCAGGTCCTGGACGGATTGCTATCATCGAAGGAAAAATGAATTCCCAAGTTTATCAAGACATTTTGCAGGAGAACTTAGGCCATCTGTCCACCAGCTGGAGCTCAACAGAAGATGGGTGTTGCAACAGGACAATGACCCAAAGAATAGAAGTAAATCAACAACAGAATAGCTTAAACAGAAGAAAATACGCCTTCTGGAGTGGCCCACTCAGAGTCCTGACCTCAACCCGATTGAGATGCTGTGGCATGACCTCAAGAAAGCTATTCACACCAGACGTCCAAAGAATATTGCTGAACTGAAACAGTTCTGTAAAGAGCATTGGTCAAGAATTACTCCTGACCGTTGTGCACGTCTGATCTGCAACTACAGGAAACGTTTGGTTGAAGTTATTGCTGCCAAAGGAGGTTCAACCAGTTATTAAATCCAAGGGTTCACATACTTTTTCCACCTGCACTGTTAATGTTTACATGGTGTGTTCAATAAAAACATGGTAACATTTAATTCTTTGTGTCAATCGCTAGTCAGACCACACATGGAGAACTGTGTACAGTTCTGGGCTCCTGTAAACAAGGCAGACATAGCAGAGCTGGAGAAGGTCCAGAGGAGGGCAACTAAAGTAATAACTGGAATGGGGCAACTACAGTACCCTGAAAGATGATCAAAATTAGGGTTATTCACTTTAGAAAAAAGATGACTGAGGGGAGATTTAATTAATATGTATAAATATATCAGGGGTCAGTACAGGGATCTATCCCATCATCTATTTATCCCCAGGACTGTGACTGTGACGAGGGGACATCCTCTGCATCTGGAGGAAAGAAGGTTTGTACACAAACATAGAAAAGGATTCTTTACGGTGAGATCAGTGAGACTATGGAACTCTCTGCCTGAGGAGGTGGTGATGGAGTACAATAAAGGAATTCAAGAGGGGCCTGGATGTATTTCTGGAGTGTAATAATATTACAGGCTATAGCTACTAGAGAGGGAGTTATTCTGATTGCCTGATTGGAGTCGGGAAGGAATTTTTTATTCCCCTAAAGTGGGGAAAATTGGCTTCTACCTCACAGGGTTTTTTTTTTCCCTTCTCTGGATCAACTTGCAGGATAACAGGCCGAACTGGATGGACAAATGTCTTTTTTCGGCCTTATGTACTATGTTACTATGTGTGATATTAGTTTAAGCAGACTGTGATTGTCTATTGTTGTGACTTAAATGAAGATCAGATCACATTATGACCAATTTGTGCAGAAATCCATATTATTCCAAAGGGTTCACATACTTTTTCTTGCAACTGTATTTTAATATGTATTTTAATCAGAGGCCATTTTTATGCATCTTAAAGGGAAACTCTCAAAAATGTACCCTGCTGGAGCCTAGATAAAAATTATTTTAGGCCAAGAGTACAGGCCCCAAAAATTAGGCATTCACCTGATAGAAAAGAACAAATGATTATGTGGCTGGAGGTACATTAAGTAGTCAAAGCATAACAATTTTACTGTAGGCCAGTGGAGTACAGGCCCCAAAAATTAGGCATTCACCTGACAGAAAAGAGCAAGTGATTATGTGGCTGGAGGTACATTAGGCGGTCACTGAAAAACAATTTTACTGTAGACCAGTGGAGTACAGGCCCCAAAAATTAGGCATTCACCAGACAGTAAAGAACAAGTAATTATGTGGCTGGAGGTACATTAAGCAGTCAAGGGATAACAATTTTACTGTAGGCCAGTACAGGCCCCCAAAATTAGGCATTCACCTAACAGAAAAGAACAAGTGATTATGTGGCTGGAGGTACATTAGGAGGTCACTGGATAACAATTTTACTGTAGGCCAGTGGAGTACAGGCCCCAAAATTTAGGCATTCACTGGACAGAAAATAATAAGTGATTATGTGGCTGGAGGTACATTAGGCGGTCACTGAAAAACAATTTTACTGTAGGCCAGTACAGGCCCCAAAATTTAGGCATTCACCTGACAGAAAAGAACAAGTGATTATGTGGCTGGAGGTACATTAAGCAGTCACTGGATAACAATTTTACTGTAGGCCAGTGATATGGTTCTGGATCTGACTCCAATAGTCAGTGAAGAGTTGATGTATTGCTCCGAATGGTATAAAATGATTGGCATACGTACACCTTGAAAGAGATCACACACAGACTTTCACAGAGAAGTCAGTCAATGCAAGATGCTGCGTTTATTCAGATTACATGATTTTTTATAGCAAAAAAGAGGAACTTTATGACTCGGCTAATTTGATGATCTAATTGTCACATTACTAAGTCCCATGACAAGGTATCACATTATCACTCCATACTTTAGCGATGTCAGCACTATGTCAGCAATTTCAATATCATAAAGTGTTTAGTAAGGGATTATTAAGGGAGCTGGCTGCTACTTCAGGGGCCATTTTGTTTGTTAAGCAAACTGTTAGATATAATACAAGCAAGTATACATTTGATACTAGATATATGATTCCACAACAGTCCCCCCTTGTAGACTTGATTGTAGACTTGATTGTAGACTTTCCCTAAACCTAGCGAATCCCCTGGCATACCATTCGCATCCTCTTCACCCACAGTGGCGACAACTTATCCCTTGTGAATAAGTTCCCGATTGAGCGGACTTCTGGTAATACCCTGGGATTCATTTGTCCCTAATTCTCATCATCTCTTGGATCTTCAGGCCTGGGTGGCTGAGCTTCATCAGCGGGAGTTGGAGAAGGCGGGGGTGTCGGGAATGTAGGGGGTGTCGGAAATGCAGGGACCACATCCACATCTATTGCGGTGCTAGCCATTTGTTCATAGAGAAGTAGTATGGCTTCCTCAGCAGGCTTCTTTCTGTTGGTGATGCGGTTAATGCAGGAAACAACAATTTTGATAAATATGTAGATTACCATCAATATTAGGGCTATCTGTAATATTCCCTGAATTATTCCCATCGTCCATCCACTAATTCCCTTGAACCAGTTACTGGGATTAAGGAATGAGAAAGTGTCAGACCACCATGTTGACTTATCTGCACTGTGAGCCTCTAGCCATTCATCACGTATCTCACTCATCTTTTCCAAACCAGCTTTTACTTGTAGATTACCTTGTGGATCGATATAATGGCAGCATGCAGTACCTACTACCTGACACATACCTCCATCTTTTGCAGTCAAGTAGTCTAATACTAAAGTGTGTTGATTAGTGACTATGATGAGCTGATTCTGGACAACATTAGATGTATTCATCAGTTTCATAATTTCCCAAATCTGATCATCCAAGTAGTCGGTAGCCATTACTAGTTTGTCATATGTTTGTGTAAGCATAGAATAGATTAATAGAGTACTAAAGAACTTGTTGGCACCACTCATTTCCACAAGATGGGGTTTTCCATTTGGTCTAGGAATGTTATCTGCGGCTCTTTTATATAAGGTGTGTTTGGGGATAGCATTGACATTTAATTTTCCATGAGGCAGTGTAAAAGTGGCTGGTGTGAGCCTAGCAATTGTACATAAACCTTTGAAATCCGAAGGGAGCCATTTATATGCCCTGTGTCCACATACTAGGTATATGTTTTTTGGGACCGAAACCACTGTACTATTGAACAAACGAGTGATTAAGTGGGCTAATTTGATACCTTCTGCTAGTTTTTGACCCTTTTCTTGACCCTCTGTGGTTTTACTAGTCATCCCTATTGTCAAGTCATTTACGCTGCGCCGGGCGCAGGCCAGATCACCCCTTGCTTCAGCATATATACCAATGCACTGTACTGGACTGTCTGGGTTGGAATCATTACAGCCTGATCTGTTATGGGAACTGAAAACCATACCATGGGTTTGTACCTGTAGGCAGTAACAGTGGGTCCAATTTGGGAAGCAGGATACATTGCTCCACATATAGTCATTCCAGGGCATATTGCTATTCTGAGCTGAGGGTCCTGTTCTGTTTATCATTAGCCATGGGGACCCATCCCATGCTACTACTATTAGGGAAGCTTTTCTGTTGCCATTTTTGGTATTAACCTCTTTTATGCTAGAAAGGAAAACAGCTGATCCTGCCAAATCTTTTATCTCTTGGAAGGTTAGGGGCACAGCTAAATAAGGCATAGCTCTAGCATTTACTGGGCCATGTGTACATATCCAACAATCTTTTAGTGAAGAGGTGGTGGTGTCAGAATCACCTTCCTTCAGACTTTTATACAACACTTGATGATGTTTGACAAACTTATTGTCCCACCCGTCATCATCCATTTCTGCCGGGGGAGGAATGTATGCACTGGTGGTGAGTGTCACCAGTGCTAGCAGATAAAAGAAAATCATTTTGTTATTTCTGAATCTGGCGGGTTCCTTATCCTTTTGCAGTGAGAGGCGTGGATCCAGGTGGATCTCCCTTCGAGCTTTACAGAAGTTGGAGTGGTCAGTAGTACTTGGTAAGGCCCCTCGAAGCGAAGTACTTCTGACGTGTTTCTTGACCACTACCCACTCTCCTGGTTTCAGAGTGTGGCTGCCTTCTAGGGAGTCAGGATCTGGAATGGAAGAAAAGACTTGTACATGGATGTTAGACAACTGTTTGCTCAAAGCTATCACATACTTTGCAACAGATTCATAATGCATTTGCAACTGTTGAGGGAAGTACAGCCCCATCCGGGGTCCCGACCCAAACAATATCTCATGTGGAGTCAGCTTATGGGGAGGTTTGGGAGTGTGTCTGACTGCAAAGAGTGCTATTGGTAAACACTGAACCCAATTGAGCCCTGTCTCCCTAGTCATTTTCAGCATTTTTGACTTTAATACCCCATTCAGTCTCTCGACTTTGCCGCTACTTTGGGGTCTGTAAGGGGTGTGGAATGCCAGGTGTGACCCTACCATCTTCCAGACCTCTTGGGTTAGGTTAGCAGTGAATGCTGGGCCCTGATCACTCTCAATGACCTCAGGTACCCCGTACCTACAGACAGTTTCCTGTATCAATTTTTTAGCAGTAGTTGTTGCTGTCTGATTCCTGACGGGGTAGGCTTCTGGCCACCCAGAGAACATGTCTACCACTACTAACACGTATTGAAACCCTTGGCACATTGGCATCTGGATATGATCAATCTGGATCCTCTGGAAGGGGTATAAGGCTTTTGGGAGACATTTTTTGGGCGTGGGCTCAGTCCTACCTGGATTGCATTGGGCACAGATTAAACATGACTGGACATATTTCACTAGTACAGGAGTGATTCCTGGGGCTACCCATATTTTATCGATGAGTTCTTTCATTATTGTCTTAGATTGATGAGTGGGCCCATGGGCCACAGAGGCTATTACAGGATAGAGTGCTCTAGGCAAGCACACTTTCTTCCCTTGTGTCCAAAGTCCGGATTCTTCTTCCAGGGCTGACTCCTTTAGCCAGGTTTCCTTTTCTGAGCGGGTGGCTTGCTTCTGCATCTGTTTCAGTAGATCCCATGATATTTCTTGTTGCTTGGCATCCGGTTGTGCTAACATGATTTTATCTGGCTGTGCTCTTTCCTCTTCCATTGCTGCCTGTTTGGCTGCTTGGTCAGCCAATGCATTTCCTTTGGCTTCTGGTGTGTCAGCACGGGTATGTGCCTTTACTTTGATTACTGCTACTTTGGTGGGCAGGAGTACTGCAGTCATCAAAGCCTCCACTGCTAAAGCATGTTTAATTGGGGTTCCTGCTGCTGTAATGTAATCTCTGGCCTTCCATATTATTCCGAAATCATGAACTACTCCAAAAGCATATCTGGAGTCTGTGTAGATGTTAGCAGTGGAGTCTTTTGCTATGTGGCAGGCCTCAGTAAGGGCTATGAGTTCAGCCTCTTGTGCTGACTGGTCTGGGCGCAATTGCCTTGCACACAGTACTTCATACTCACTAGTAACTGCCATGCCTGTATGGAATTTCCCTTTGTCATCGGCATACCTTGAACCGTCTACAAAGAGTGTCCAGTGTGGGTTTTGCAAAGGAGTATCCTGTATTGATGGTGGAGTTCCTACTTCAGCTTCCATCATTGTAATGCAATCATGTTCTTGTTCTTTGTAAAGAGAGTCGGTTGAGGCCCATAGTTCTTCTTCCTGAAGATCTTCTTCAGCACGTAGATCAATAAAATCTGCAGAATCTCCATCTGCAGTACACTCCCCCCTTGGGAGAGGAAGGAGTGCAGCAGGATTGAGGATGTGGCATCTCTGGATGGTGACATTATCTGGCAGAAGCAGACTACACTGGAGCCTGAGGTGGCGTTGTGCAGTGAGGTGTTTAGGTTGTGTTTGTTGCAGGATAGCTGAGATGTCATGGGGAGCCATGATGGTGAGTGGGTGTCCCAGGACGATGTCAGCGGTAGCGTTCAGGAGAGAACTAGCAGCATGAACGGCCCTGACACAGGAAGGGGTGGCTCTGGCTACAGGGTCTAGACGTTTTGAGAAGTAGCCTAGAGGTCTACTACGACCTCCATGGCTCTGGGTGAGAACTCCAGTGGCATGACCCTGACGTTCCATGACATAAAGGCGAAAGGGAAGCTGATAGTTAGGGATGCCAAGAGCTGGGGCAGTGACAATGATTTGTTTGAGAGATTGGAATGCTTTTATGGCTTCTGCAGTCATTTGGAAAGGAACAGTAGCAATACGGGGTATGCAATCAAATAGTGGCTGCATCAGAACGGATGCATCAGGGATCCATGGTCTACAGTATGAAATGAGTCCCAGAAAGGTTTGCAGTTGGTGAGGGGTATCTGGCAGTGGGATGTCTGAGACTGCTTTCTTTCTGGCATCCGTAAGATGCTTACTGCCTTGTGAGATGCAGTGACCTAGGAAAACGACTTTTGGAAGACACAACTGTAATTTAGAACGTGAGACTCTGCACCCAGCATCCGCCAGGTAGGCAAGAAGTGAGGCAGATGAGTTCAGGCAGACGGGGTGTGAGTCAGCACAGAGGAGTAAATCATCCACATATTGTAAGAGTTCCACCTCTGGGTGATCTGCTTGCCATGGTTGTAAGATGGATGCCATTGCTTTGCTAAAGCAGGAAGGACTATTATGAGCTCCTTGAGGCAACACCGTCCAGGTGTATTGTTTTCCATCATGTGTAAAAGCAAAGAGAAATTGGGAGTCTTCATGTAATGGGACAGAGAAAAAGGCATTTGCTAGATCAATGACAGTAAAGATAGCAGCCACAGGAGGAATGCTAGCAAGCAAAGTGTGGGGATTTGGTACAATGGGGGTTTCAAAGACCGTAGCCTCATTAACTGCTCTGAGGTCTTGTACCATGCGATATACAGGAGGCTGTCCCTTCACACTCTTCTTTTTAATTGGGTATAAGGGAGTGTTACATGGTGAGGTGGTAATTTTAATAGCTCCATTTGCAAGAAGAGCCTGTATCTGGAGGGTGATAGCATCTCTCTGGGAAATGGAGAGAGGGTATTGTGCTTTATATGGCAGTAAGTTAGGATTCTTCAAGGTTACAGTGACTGGCGGGACTTTGAGACGCCCAATGTCTTGGGGACCTTTGGTCCAAAGGGTATCAGGGATGAGGTGCAAAATGCTTTGCAGCGAATCCCCTTGTTCATGTGATTCAAGTGACTGGGATTTTAATGCCATTAGGAGGCAGGTTTCTTCAGGACTCAATGCCGTACCTAAAACAACTGTACCATTTTCCTTGAACTGGATGTTGGCACGTATTTTCTGAAGAAAATCTGAGCCTAATAGGTTATAAGGACATGTCTGGCTTACAACAAATTGTGACATTACTCCAGTGGGCAGATGTAACTGTGGAGATTGGCTTTGGGATTTAGTAGAGGGAGTAATCAAGAGAGGCTTAGTAACAGGGTTGTGCTGGGTGACCCCTTCTAAACCAGAGCAGGGTAAATGCATATCTGTGAGCCAGGAAGGGAGTATGGCGGTCTCACATAACACACTGCGGGCTGCACCAGTGTCTACAAGGAATGAGAGTTCCTTCCCTGCCACATCGAGGGTGATTCGAGGGGCGGGGCCTGCAGGAGGGGCAGAGACTGCCATACACGGGGTGTCCCCTCCCAGCAACACTGGTTTGCCAACGTCCTAGTGGGATGGAGCTGGCCATGGAGGAGAAGTTCCTCTTTGGCTCTGATCTGCTGGCCACAGATGTTTGGAGCGACAGTTTCTCTTAATGTGCCCTGGTTTGCCGCACCCATAACAGACACGGGGCGGGGGTCTTTCCTCTCTTTCTTCTCCCGTCATGACTGCCATGACTGATATGCGGGATTTCTTTGTACTACTCTCCAGCCCTTTTGCAACTTGTTCTAAAATTTCCAATGTTAATGATTTCCATTCTGGGCGACAGGTTACAAGAGCTTTGTTCAGATCTGGCCTAAGGCCATCTACAAATGACCGTGCTAGGAGTCTTAAGTGCACAGGTTCATTTGGACTGAATCCCATATCTTTATAGTTTTGTTTAACTCTTTGTACAAACTTTTCTACTGACTCTGCTTTATCCTGCACCATGTCTTGCAGGGTCGTGGACTGCTCTGCTAGTCTGTCTTTCGCCCACTTATATAATTGCTGAATGAAATCACGGCCAGATTCTGAATCACGAGTGTCATAATTTGCTCCAGGGAGTTCTGGTTGGCGTATGTGATCCATTATAAGTGAAGAAAATTCACCAGTTTTATTTTGTACAATACTTTGCAAGTCTGACCAAGTACACCCGTAGGTTTGATAAACTTGTGCCAATTTTCTATAAAAGGGCATAGGGTGTGTATCTGGGTCAGGCATGAGGTTCACTATGGTGAACAACTGCTGGGGGGTAAAGGACACATACTTAGGTGGCCCGACTGGGCGAGTGTTCAAGTATATTTCCCTTAAGGCTTCAAGATTTCCTTGTCCTATGTTATGGATCTCTCTTTGCAGCTCTGTAATTTGGTTTTGAAAAGACTCATTCATTGCTCTTGCTGCACCCTGCTGGCTACTTAGGGTAATATCAGAAAATTGTCCAAGGTGCGGTGGGCTGCGATATCCTGGGGTTTGTGCTGCAGCACCAGGTGCATAGTCCACTGTCTGCTGTGAGTCTTCCCCTGCATCTTCCTTTTGTTTCTCCCCATCCTCATCTTCCTGATCTACAGCACCACTACCTCCTACCATTATATGAGCTGGAGCTATGGGCTGACTGGGTAGCATGTAGGTGCCGTCAGGATTTACAAGTGGGTATATAGTAGTGACTTGTGGCATGACAGAAAGAGCAGGGTTTGGGGAGATTACAAGTCCAGCCTTGGGCGTTGGCGGAGGACAAGATGGCGTCATTGCTGGGACTGGTGAGACGTGCTGGGGGGCTAAAAGAGCATGATTATGTGGGCGTGGAGCACCACAGGCTAAGCACGTATCACGGGGGGCAGGGTTCTGCTGACTACAATGTGTACAAGTCCAACTTCCCCTTTTTCTTTCAGCTGCGCCATTGTTATAGGGCGGTGGCTGTTCCTGTACTAAGACTGGGCCAGGCCGATAATAATGGAGTCCTGATTTTTCATCAAACATTGCTTCTCCTTTTGTCTGTTCAAATTCTTTGCTACAGTCCAGCCATACCCTGACTGTATCTATCAACTTATCATCATTCAATTTGCCTCTTTTCTCAGTCAACAATGTCTGCCACATAGCAGAACACAATACACCTCCTTTTGCAATACCATAATTCTTTTCTAACTTGCTTAATCCTTTGACATAACCTTTTCCTCTCCGGTCCGCCACGTACTGTTCAGGTGAACAATAGCCCTTCGGGACACTATTTCGGTTACCCATTTTTTTTCAAAACAACACGTTCTGGAGCCTTCAACACGTTCTGGAGCCTTCACTTACTGTCTGTCTCTGATAGTTGGATTAGCACAGACACTGACAAACAAACACCTTGAGCTTGAGATTAACACACCACTGGGTTATCAGCAAGCCGTCTCCTTCCCTTCTACTATTTCTTGGGGTTACACACCAGGGTTACCCCTCAATGTAGGCACTTTAGGAGACTTCTATTGTTCTGTCAGTCTATGCCTCTCCTTTCCTTTCTCCCAGAGACCAGAGAAACCAACCATACACAAAAAAATAATAAAACACAATACATCAAGCTTATCAATACAATGGGGTTCTTACTCTCATGCCCCTGAGGATGCCTCACTGTCGGTGCACCCCTCCCTAGAACAAATATGGATAGACTAAGCCAAGGGACACAGAATAGGTAAGATGAATATATTTTCTCACCTCTTATTACGGGCCGCGGTCCCGGTGTCCGTTGGCTTGTCTCTCTGGGTCCAGTCTCTGGGGGTACGCCAGCAGGAGATCCAATCCTCAGGCCCCACGTTGGGCGCCAACTGATATGGTTCTGGATCTGACTCCAATAGTCAGTGAAGAGTTGATGTATTGCTCCGAATGGTATAAAATGATTGGCATACGTACACCTTGAAAGAGATCACACACAGACTGTCACAGAGAAGTCAGTCAATGCAAGATGCTGCGTTTATTCAGATTACATGATTTTTTATAGCAAAAAAGAGGAACTTTATGACTCGGCTAATTTGATGATCTAATTGTCACATTACTAAGTCCCATGACAAGGTATCACATTATCACTCCATACTTTAGCAATGTCAGCACTATGTCAGCAATTTCAATATCATAAAGTGTTTAGTAAGGGATTATTAAGGGAGCTGGCTGCTACTTCAGGGGCCATTTTGTTTGTTAAGCAAACTGTTAGATATAATACAAGCAAGTATACATTTGATACTAGATATATGATTCCACAACACCAGTACAGGCCCCAAAAATTAGGCAATCACCTGACAGAAAAGAACAAGTGATTATGTGGCTGGAGGTACATTAAGCAGTCACTGGATAACAATTTTACTGTAGGCCAGTACAGGCCCCAAAAATTAGGCATTTACTGGACAGAAAAGAATAAGTGATTATGTGGCTGGAGGTACATTAGGCGGTCACTGAAAAACAATTTTACTGTAGGCCAGTGGAGTACAGGCCCCAGAAATTTGGCATTCGCCTGACAGAAAAGAAGAAGTGATTATATGGCTGGAGGTATATTAGACGGTCACTGGATAACAATTTTACTGTAGGCCAGTACAGGCCCCAAAAATTTGGCATTCACCTGATAGAAATGAACAAGTGATTATGTGGCTGGAGGTATATTAGACGGTCACTGGATAACAATTTTACTGTAGGCTACTGTAGCCTTTTATGCCGCTGATATACATAAGACAAGAAACATTCTTTGTTTTGTGTGGTGGCGGATATGTGTGGGATGGAATTAGGAAATTCAATTACACATGGTCGTCACAGGTGTTAAATTCCTCAGAGATCCATGCCTCATTAATTTTTATAAATGTGAGGTAGTCCACACTGTCGTGAGTAAGGCGAGTGCTCTTATCGATCAAGATCCCCCCTGCTGCACTGAATGTCCTTTCGGACAGGACACTCGACGAGGGGAAAGCCAAGAGTTCCATGGCAAATTGTTCCAGCTCTGGCCACAGGTCAAGCCTGCACACCCAGTAGTCAAGAGGTTCCTCGCTTCTCAGAGCGTCCACATCGGCCGTTATCACGATGTAAACCTGTCAGTCTAGGCGTTCCCTGAGGCTGGATAGGGAGGCTGTTGATGGGTTGGGTGCAAGAATGATCTCATATCTGAAGTGACCAACACATCTTCAATCTGACCTCTTTTTGCATGCGCTGTAGGATTGGTACTCGCAACTGTTTCTCTGTGGGTAGAAATTCCTCTGCCACCACCTGCAACAGCAGAATGCAGCATCTCTCGCAGCAAGGCCTGGAAATGCTGCATTCTGACAGCTCTCTGTGATGCTGGTAACATGTCCGCCATTTTGTGTTTGTACCGGTGGTCTAAGTACGTTGCCACCCAGTACTGGTCCTTGCCCTTTATTCTTTTTATACAGGGGTCCCTCTTCAAACACTGGAGCATGAGGGCCCAAAATGTTCACTAAATTGAAAGCGGTGGAGAGCCCTTGCTCCTGCTCATCGCCCAGGAGAACGTCATCCTCAGTCTCCTCCCCGAGCCACGGACCACACCAGGGATCCCCGAAAAAGTTTAAAGTCCCCCTCAAAGCCTACTCTTCTTTTTCCTCCTCCTCCCCCAGCCACCATCCTCCTCTGACTCCTCTTCAGACTCCTGCTGACTTGTCTCAGATGGAATAGCCCCCTCTAGGAATTCATTCACCATTGCGACTTCCTCATCTTTCAGCTCCTGCTCCTCGACGGCTTCATCAATGACACAATGCAATGCATGCTCCAGAAAGGTATAAGGTACGATGTCACTGATGGTGCCTTGGCTGCGAATGGCCAGTTTGGTGATCTCATCAAATGGCTGCAGAAGTCTGCATGCGTCGCGCATGAGCAGCCACTGGTGCGAAGAAAAGAAATCAAGCTCCCAGAACCTGTCCTGCTGCAGAGTTCGCAAAGGTAGTCGTTAATGGCACGTTGCTGCTGGAGCAGCCTATCAAGCATATACAAGGTGGAGCTCCAGCGCGTCAGGCTGTCACAAATTAAATGTCTGATGGGCAGGTAGTGTCGCCGCTAAACGTCAGCAAGGCGAGCCATAGCCGTGTAGTGTCACCGGCTAAACATCAGCAACACGTCCTGGCCCCCAGGGTATTTGGCAATGAACCGCTGCAGGACTAAGTTCAGGACGTGTCCCAAGCATGGCACGTGTGTCATTTTGTCCTGTTTCAGTGCGTTAAGCAGATTGGCACCATTGTCGCACACCACTTTACCAACTGTCAAATTGAGCATGGTTAGCCACTGATCGGCCTGTGGCCGCAGAGCAGAAAGGAGTGCAGGACCCGAGTGGCTCTTGGCTTCCAGGCACAACAGCCACAGCACGGCATGGCAACATCTCACCTGGCATGTCGAATAGGTTTTGGGGAGCTTGAGTGTGCAGTGGAAGAGGTGTTAGTAGTGGAAAAGGAGGAGTTAGCTGAGGAGGAGACGGAAGATCAGGAGGAGAAGAAGAGGCAGGCCTGCATGCAATCCGTGGTGGTAACACCAAATCCACAAGGGTGACACGGGTTACATTCTTGACGGATGTCAGATGGTCCGCCCAGTGGGCAGTAAAAGTTATGTACCTCCCCTGCCCGTGTTTGCGAGACCACGTGTCTGTGGTCAGATGTATCTTGGCACCGATACTGTGTGCCAGAGATATATTCACTTGCCGCTAAACGTGGCTATATATCTCTGGGACGCCCTTCTGGGAGAAATATTTACTTCCGGGGACATTCCATTGCGTTGTGCCAATGGCCACACATTTTCTAAAGGCCTCCAAGTCCACCAGTTTATATGGCAGTAGTTGGCGGGCTAGCAGTTCCGACAAGCCAGCGGTCAGCCGTTGGGCAAGAGGGATATCTGGCATCATCAAATTTTTACGCTCGAACATTTGGGCCACGAAAGCCTGCCTTCTGCCAGATGAACACGACGACGGCGTGGTGGAGGGTGGAGTGGAGGAAAAATGGGAGGAGAGAGGAGAAGGAGAAGAGACAGCACGTGGAACGCGGGAGTGTGGCTTTGTGGGTTCTGACGGCATTGCTCCCACGGGGCTCGATGATGGAAGCCCAGGTGCCTTCTTAAAGCGGTCGTCCCTAGGTGAGTGTTGGAATTACCTCAACTTATGCGTTGACAACACAGGCTGCAGATAGCACAATATTGTCAGCAGCTGACACATTAAAAAAAAGCTCACACTGCGGAGCCATGTGCTGGCATCCTGGGAGTGTAAGATGTGACTGCGCATGGTGGATGGCTCGCTCCAGATACATTTGCAGTCTGCTTTTTGCCTCATGTGCACTGCAAATTCTACCTGCTTCTCCTCGCTATCTGCTGCTCCGTCTCTCTCCCTCTGAACTTCCCTCCTCTTCCTCTCTTGTGGGCACCCACGTGACGTCCATCGACACATCATCAACGTCACCTTCACCACCACTGACATTAGAGGGCTCGGAGTAGGCAGCAACAGCGGGGACCACTCTCCTTGGACTGATCTGAGTACTGTCGTCAGACCGCTGGGTGGCGGCCGTTGCTACCTCCTCTTTCCTCATCCGAAAACAACAATGGCTGCGCATCGGTAAGGTCTGGGAATGGATGGGAAAATAATTACTCTGACTCGAGTGGAGGGGCTATGGTGGTGGTGGTGTCTTTGGGGGTGCACACAGCAGAGAGTGAGGAGAGTGCAGATACAGAGGATGAGGAGGGTGCAGATACAGAGGATGACGAGGGTGCAGAAGGGGAAGGCTGAGTGAGCAACTAAAAAAACTCGCAGGCCTCAATCAATATTTGGTGGAAGCAGGTATATCGCATCCTTTAATCAGTAGTTTGTCGAAGCAGATGTATCGCAGGCCTCAATCAGTATTTGGTCGAATCGGTATATCATTCCCTTTAATCAGTAATTTGTGGAAGCAGATGTATCGCAGACCTCAATCAGTATTTGGTGAAAGCTGGTATATCAAACCCCACAATCAGTATTTTGTGGAAGCAGTTGTATCGCAGGCCTCAATCAGTATTTGGTGGAACCTGGTATACAGGGCTTTTTTTCTCAGAGAAAAGGTGGTGGAACTCACCCCCCCTCCCTTGGCCACGCCCCTACCCACCCCTAGGACCGCCCCTTTAGAGAACAGTAAGTAAGCAGCCTAAGCAGCGGGCGACTCTAGGAACAATATATAGGGGGGCACAAAGATACCACAGTCAAAAATGGGGGGCAAAAACAAAATAAGTATATATAAATAAGATTACAAAATACGAGAGAATTGCGGTATGCAGGGATACCTTTATAATAAAGCAATTTACTTACAAAAGAAGCTATTCAGTCGTCTGCTGTGCCGTCCTTTACTTGCTTCCGCTGATTCTTTCCCTTTCTTTCTGTCTCTCGTCAGTGCGCAGGCGCACTGTTATGGTGGATCTGTGGAAGACACACTGTTATGGGGGCATCTGTGGATGACACATTATGCCTCTCATTAGCCCTCATTATGCCTCTCATATCAGCCCTTATGCCTCATTAGCTTCCATTATTCCTCTTATAAGCCCCCATTATGCCTCTTATCACCCCCATATCAGCCCTTATGCCTCATTGGCCCCCATTATAAGCCCTTATGCCGCATTAGCCCCTATTATTCATCTTATTAGCCCCCATTATGCCTCATTAGCCCCTATTATAAGCCATTAGGCCTCATTAGCCCACATTATGCCTCTTATTAGCCCCCATATGCCTAATTTGCTACCATATGCCAAATTAGCCCCCTTATGCCTAATTAGCCCCATTATGCCTCCAATTAGCCCCCATATGCCTCGAATTAGCCCCCATACGCCTCCTATTAGCCTTCATATGCCTCCTATTAGCCCCCATATGCCTCCAATTAGCCCCCATATGCCTCCATTTAGCCCCCATAGCCCCCATATGCCTCCAATTAGCCCCCATATGCCTCCAATTAGCCCCCATATGCCTACTATTAGCCCCCATATGCCTCCAAATACCCCATATGCCTCCAATTAGCCCCCATATGCCTCCAATTAGCCCCATAATGCCCCCAGCAGCCACATTTTTTATAAAAAAAACAACAAAAAACACTTACCTCTCCTGCTCCTGGACGGACACTGCCTTCAATTTTCTCCCTCCTCCTTTTCTCCCTCCTCACTGTGCTCTAAACTGGCGCGTACAGTGTGAGGTAACAGAGCGACCTCACGCTGTGCGCAGCCCTGCACAGCCAACAGCCGAGAACCAGGAAGTGGTGAGTACAGAGCGTTCACCACTTGCTGGTCCTTCGGTACTAATGAGCGCTTCCATAAAAGAAGCGCTCATTAGTATTCACCTGGGGGAATCATCAGGGGGGCACCCGGGGGGGGCCAAGGAACAACTCGGCTGGGCCAGTAACTAAAGGGGGGCAGGGCGAGTGGTAGAAAATAGGTGGCGTTCTGCCAGAAAAAAAGCCCTGCTGGTATATCAAACCCCATAATCAGTATTTTGTGGAAGCAGGTGTATCGCAGGTCTCAATCAATATTTGGTGGAAGCAGGTATATCACACCCTTCAATCAGTAATTTGTGGAAGCAGATGTATCGCAGGCCTCAATCAATATTTGGTGGAAGCAGGGATATCAATCAGTGGCGTCGCCAGGGGGGGGGGGCCAGAGGGGGCCACGGCCCCCCCTACATCATGCTGGGCCCCCCCATGTGCCCCCCCAACTAAAATGCGCCCCCCCCCCAAAGTGAGCCGCCGCCGCCGGGCACAGGGAGATGAGCGCTTCCATTCCATCTCCTTACCACTGCCTGTGCCAGCGGCGGTGCAGGTGAGGGAGAGGCGTGTCCCTTCCCCTTGCTCTGGCAGCCTATCAGAGGCCGGCGCAGGCGGCGCGATGACGTCATCGCGCCGCCTGAGCCATACAGCGTGGGACACAGGCCAGAAGAGGCCTGCATCGCATCGCTGACACTGAGGTAAGTATAAGTGTTCTTTTTTTTTTTTTTTTTTTTTTTTTACAATAGTGATACTGAAGGGGGACGACGACTTACTTAATAATGGCACATGATGGGGGGGACTTAATAATGGCACATGATGGGGGGGACTTAATAATGGCACATGATGGGGGGGCTTAATAATGGCACATGATGGGGGGGCTTAATAATGGCACATGATGGGGGGGCTTAATAATGGCACATGATGGGGGGGACTTAATAATGGCACATGATGGGGGGGACTTAATAATGGCACATGATGGGGGACTTAATAATGGCACATGATGGGGGGACTTAATAATGGCACATGATGGGGGGACTTAATAATGGCACATGATGGGGGGGACTTAATAATGGCACATGATGGGGGGGGCTTAATAATGGCACATGATGGGGGGGACTTAATAATGGCACATGATGGGGGGGAATTAATAATGGCACATGATGGGGGGGACTTAATAATGGCACATGATGGGGGGGGACTTAATAATGGCACATGATGGGGGGGACTTAATAATGGCACATGATGGGGGGGACTTAATAATGGCACATGATGGGGGGACTTAATAATGGCATATGATGGGGGGGACTTAATAATGGCACATGATGGGGGGGACTTACTTAATAATGGCACATGATGGGGGGGACTTAATAATGGCACATGAAGGGGGGTGACTTAATAATGGCACATGATGGGGGGGGACTTACTTAATAATGGCACATGATGGGGGGTCTTAATACTGGCACATGATGGGGGGGCTTATTACTGGCACGTAATGGGGGGCTTATTACTGGCACATGATGGGGGGCTTATTACTGGTACGTAATGGGGGGCTTATTACTGGCACGTAATGGGGGGCTTATTACTGGCACATTATTGGTGGGCACTATAGGGGCATCTACTGAGGCAACACAAAGAAGGGGTGTTTTATATGGGGGGCTCTGTACAGTAGCATTTTATACTGGGACACATTATGGTGGGTACTATGGGGAAGGGGGGAGAGGAGTACTATGGAGTCATCTACGGGGGCACTAAGAAGGGGTAATTTATACTTGCAAAATTATGGGGGACAGTGAGGGCATCTACTGGGGCATTTTATACTGGTACATTATGGGGGGCACTAAAAGGAAGGGGGAGAGGAGCACTATGGGGGCATTTACTGGGGGCACTATATAGGGGTATTTTATACTGGCACATTATGGGGGACATTAGCTCAACTGGGGGCATAAGGGGGTATTTTTTGCATTGTCACATTATAAGGAGAATTATTTCTACTGGGGGGCATAATGGTGGGCTTTATTACTCCCACATGGTATGACCCCCTAGTAGCAGCACCAGCCTCTCCCTGCTCTGCTATCCCTCTGCCCCTTCTCCAAATCCTTATTATGAAATCTTTCTCATTAGGATAAAACACAACATCAGCTCCGCCGAGCCCCCGGACAAAGTGTGGAAGTGGCGACCGAGACCCCCAAGGGCCAAGCCAAGTAATTGTAAGTCTTCATGTGAAATATGTTTATGTTATAGACATATAGCCTACACTGTGCCCCACAATATACAGTATACCTCTACACTGTGCCCCACGATATACAGTATACCGCTACACTGTGCCACACAGTATATAGTATACCGCTACACTGTGGAGTCTGTTCTATAAGCACCCTTGTTCTGTGGCGGCAGACAGAAAATAATCTGGAAGTGCCCCTCCCGAGACCAGGCTCTGGAACCGCCACTGGTCTGGACCGCTCACAGGAGTGTACATTTCTTCTAAACTGTAATCCGTGTCCTCTGACCTGCAGAAATCAGTGCTTGCTCGATAACAACTAACAGGCAGTACCTGTAGGCTGTAGCCTGACCCTGTTACCGAAGCTAGCCGAGTGGTGTGAGGTTAAGGTACTAGTAGAGATGAGCGGCTGCTGAATCCTGATTTAAAGTTAAAGTTACTGCAGGATATGGATTACGGTTTAGAAATGTCAAATGTACACTCCAGTGAGAGGCGAGGAGGGAGATCTGTGGATGACACTGTTATGGAGGGGGAAATGGGGATGACACTGTCATGGGGTGGATCTGTGGATGACACATATAGCATAAGATGCTATACACGGTATGTGGCATCCACAGATCCCCCCCATAGCAGTGTAATCCACAGACAGCTGGACTTTTCTTCCCTGTTGCGGTTTTAGGTATTGGGTAAAGTATCGCAGCATTTCTAAGCGTACTTGTGTAAATGTATCGTTGTTATAGCTGCCCCCCCTACTTTTGTCCTGGCCCCCAGTGTGCCCCCCCCCCCCCCAAAATTTGAAAGCTAGATCCGCCACTGATATCAATCCCCTTAATCAGTATTTTGTGGAATCAAGAATATAGAACTCCTTAATCAATATTTGGTGGAAGCAGGTATATCGCATATCGCAACCCTCAATCTGTATTTTGTGGAAGCAGGAATATCAAAACCCTTAATCAGTATTTTGTGGAAGCAGGTGTATCGCAGGCCTCAATCAATATTTGGTGGAAGCAGGGATATCAATCCCCTTAATCAGTATTTTGTGGAATCAAGAATATAGAACTCCTTAATCAATATTTGGTGAAAGCAGGTATATCGCTTTTCGCAACCCTCAATCTGTATTTTGTGGAAGGAAGGTATAACAATCGCCTTAATCAGTATTTTGTGGAAGCAGGTGTACCACAGGCCTCAATCAATATTTGATAGAAGCAGGAATATCAATCCCCTTAATCAGTATTTTGTGAAAGCAGGTGTATCGCAGGGCTCAATCAATATTTGGTGGAAGCAGGTATATCAATCCCATTAATCAGTACATTGTGGAAGCAGGTATATAGAATTATTTTAATCAATATTTGGTGGAAGCAGGTATATCGCAACCCTCAATCTGTATTTTGTCGAAGCAGGTATATCAAACCCCTTATTCAGTATTTTGTGGAAGAAGGTATATCAAACCCCTTAATCAGAATTTTGTGGAAGCAGGTATATCGCACACCATGATGAGCGACGAGCCTGTGAGATCCAGCACCCTGGATCTCACAGGCCGGAAGCTGTATGAATAATACTTACATTATTACTCATACAGCCAATGCATTCCAAAACAGAAGTATTGGAATGCATTGTAAAGGCTTAGACCCCCAAAAGTTGAAGTTCCAAAGTGGGACAAAAAATAAAGTGAAAAAAAGTTGAAAAAATAAAGTTTTCCCTCCAAAAAATTTAAAGTTTTAAGTAAAAATAAATAAAAACGTAATTTTCCCCAAATAAAGTAAAAAAAAATGTTAAAAATAGGGGGGGAAAAGTAGACATATTAGCAATCGTCGCTTCCGTATCACATGACCTATACCCTCAGATGAACACCGTAAAACAATAAAAAATAAAAACTGCTAAATAAACAATTTTTTGTCACCTTACATTACAAAAAGTGTAATAGCAAGTGATCATAAACTCATATGCACCCCAAAATAGTGCCAATCAAACCGTCATCTCATCTCGCAAAAATCATACCCTACCCAAGATAATCGCCTAAAAACTGAAAAAATTATGGCTCTCAGACTATGGAAACACTAAAAAATGAAATCATCGTGTAAAACTTACATAAATAAAAAAAGTATACATATTAGGCATCGCCGCGTCCACAATAACTTGCACTATAAAAATATCACATGACCTAACCCCTCAGATGAACACCGTAAAAAAATAAAAATAAAAACTGTATAAAAAATTCAAGCGATCAAAAAGTCACACGCACCCCCAAAATTGTGCCAATCAAACAGCCATCTCATCCTGTTTCAAAAATTAAATCATTGTGTAAAACTTACATAAATTTAAAAAAGTATACATATTAGGTATCGCCGCATCCGTGACAACCTGGTCTATTAAAATACCACATGATCTAACCTGTCAGATGAATGTTGTAAATAACAAAAAATAAAAACGGTGCCAAAACAGCTATTTCTTGTTACCTTGCCTGACAAAAACTGCAATATAGAGCAACCAAAAATCAAATGTACCCTAAAATAGTACCAACAAAACTGCCACCCTATCCTGTAGTTTCTAAAATGGGGTCACTTTTTTGGAGTTTCTACTCAAGGGGTGCATCAGGGGGGCTTCAAATGGGACATGGTGTCAAAAAACCAGTCCAGCAAAATCTGCCTTCCAAAAACCGTACGGCATTCCTTTCCTTCTGCTCCCTGCCATGTGCCCGTACAGCGGTTTACGACCACATATGGGGTGTTTCTGTAAACTACAGAATCATAGCCATAAATATTGAGTTTTGCTTGGCTGTTAACCCTTGCTTTGTAACTGGAAAAAAATTATTAAAATGGAAAAGTTGCCAAAAAAGTGAAATTTTGAAATTGTATCTCTATTTACCATAAATTCTTGTGGAACACCTAAAGGGTTAACAAAGTTTGCAAAATCAGTTTTGAATACCTTGAAGGGTGTAGTTTCTAGAATGGGGTGTTTTGGGTGTTTTCTATTATGTAAGCCTCACAAAGTGACTTCAGACCTGAACTGGTCCTTGAAAAGTGAGTTTTTGAAAATTTCTGAAAAATTTCAAGATTTGCTTCTAAACTTCTAAGCCTTGTAACATCCCCCCCCCCCCCAAAAAAAAATGTCATTCCCAAAATGATCCAAACATGAAGTAGACATATGAGGAATGTAAAGTAATAACAATTTTTTTTAGGTATTACTATGTATTATAGAAGTAGAGAAATTGAAACTTGGAAATTAGCAATTTTTTACAAATTTGGTATTTTTTTATAAATTAAAATTAATCAGTATTTTTTTTAAGCAGTTGTATCATAGCCCTTAATCAATATTTGGTGGAAGCTGGCATATCAAACCCCTTAATCAGTATTTTGTGGAAGCAGGTGTATCGCAGGCCTAAATCAATATTTGGTGGAAGCAGGTATGTCAATCCGCTTTAATCAGTATTTTGTGGAAGCAGGTGTATCGCAGGCCTCAATCAATATTTGGTGGAAGCAGGAATATCAATCCCCTTAATCAGTATTTTGTGGAAGCAGGTCTATCGCAGGCCTAAATCAATATTTGGTGGAAGCAGGTATATCAATCCCATTAATCATTAATTTGTGGAAGCAGGCATATATCGCAGAACTCAATCAGTATTTTTTGCAAGCAGGTATCTTGCAGGCTTCAATCAATATTTGGTGGAAGCCAGTATATCAAACCCCTTAATCAGTTGTATCACAGGCCTCAATCAAAGTTTGGTGGGAGTAGCTATATCAATTCCCTTAATCAGTATTTTGTGGAAGCAGGTGTATCACAGGCCTCAATCAATATTTTGAGGAAGCAGGCATAGCAATCATATCAATCAGCATTTTGTGGAAACAGGTATATAGAACCCCTTAATCAATATTTGGGGGAAGCAGGTATATCACAACCCTCAATCTGTATTTTGTGGAAGCAAGAAGATCAAACCCCTTATTCAGTATTTTGTGGAAGAAGGTATATCAAACCCTTTAATCAGTATTTTGTGGAAGCAGGTATCTTGCAGGCCTCTATTACTATTTGGTAGAAGCAGGTATATAGCACCCCTCAATCAGTATTTTGTGGAAGCAGTTGTATGGCAGCCCTCAATCAAAAGTAACAGAGGGCTGACATATGTGTTTTTTTGGAGGCATTGAACATTGTGTGCACCAATTTATTAACTGCAGAGTGACATTTGTGGTTTATGTACTGATCTGTGTGTGTGGGTCCTTCTATGTAGGAAAAACCAAAAGATCCTTAATGGAGCAGGTACGAGAGCACCGCAATTCAATTAGAACAGGCAAGGCACGCACTCGCCTCATTGAACATGTACGGTGTCAACATGGAGGGGATGCAAGTGTCCTGCGATTTACGGGTTTGGAACATGTTCCCCCATTATTACAGGGAGGTGATAGACACCGTCTCCTGCTCCAAAAGGAGGCTCGGTTTATTATTAAAACCGATGCCACTGGATATTTAGGTCTAAACGAGCGTAATAATCTGTCGGTATTTATTGAATAGGGTGACATATAAATACGCCTCTATTTGAAACACATTATTTACTACGGGGAACCAGTAGTGAATTTGTACGCAGCTCCTCCCTTATAGATGCACAGATATTATCCCTTCCACATATGTCAGCCCTCTGTTACTTTTTGTATCTTTGATATTGATGTTTTTAAATTGTATAAAAATGGATCCATGTACTTGTGTCATGCGCTGCTTTTGTAGCGTCAAGGGTTGCTAAGTGATGGGTCGGTTGAACCCTCCCCCAGATGACGCTATAAAACTGCGCGCGCGTGAATTTTAAAGTGTATCAAACAGCCGGAAGAAGCGGTCACACCGCGAAACGGCCGACGCTGTTTATTGATGCTCCGGAATGTACCCTGAATGTACCCTGCAATAAAGATGTGAACACGGATGGTGAATGCGGCTGATCTATATATATCTCGCAATTTATTGAAATTCTGTTCAAGCCCTGCACCCCGCTTTCTGGATGGTCGGAGGAGGCCAAGATTGGGTTCCTTATAATGTCAGGTGGGAGAACGGTGCCCTCAGTACCTGTTGTTATATTTATGAAAATTGTAGATTCACACTGAAGGCATCAAAACTACGAATTAACACATGTGGAATTATATACATAACAAAAAAGTGTGAAACAACTGAAAATATGTCATATTCTAGGTTCTTCAAAGTAGCCACCTTTTGCTTTGATTACTGCTTTGCACACTCTTGGCATTCTCTTGATGAGCTTCAAGAGGTAGTCACCTGAAATGGTCTTCCAACAGTCTTGAAGGAGTTCCCAGAGATGCTTAGCACTTGTTGGCCCTTTTGCCTTCACTCTGTGGTCCATCTCACCCCAAACCATCTCGATTAGGTTCAGGTCCGGTGACTGTGGAGGCCAGGTCATCTGGCGCACCACCCCATCACTCTCCTTCATGGTCAAATAGCCCTTACACAGCCTGGAGGTATGTTTGGGGTCATTGTCCTGTTGAAAAATAAATGATTGTCCAATTAAACGCAAACCGGATGAAATAGCATGCCGCTGCAAGATGCTGTGGTAGCCATGCTGGTTCAGTATGCCTTCAATTTTGAATAAATCCCCAACAGTGTCACCAGCAAAGCACCCTCACACCATCACACCTCCTTTTCCATGCTTCACGGTGGGAACCAGGCATGTAGAGTCCATCTGTTCACCTTTTCTGCGTCGCACAAAGACACAGTGTTTGGAACCAAAGATCTCAAATTTTGACTCATCCGACCAAAGCACAGATTTCCACTGGTCTAATGTCCATTCCTTGTGTTCTTTAGCCCAAACAAGTCTTTTCTGCTTGTTGTCTGTCTTTAGAAGTGGTTTCCTAGCAGATATTCTACCATGAAGGCCTAATTCACACAGTCTCCTCTTAACAGTTGTTCTAGAAAAGCGTCTGCTGCTAGAACTCTGTGTGGCATTGACCTGGTCTCTAATCTGAGCTGCTGCTAACCTGCGATTTCTGAGGCTGGTGACTCAGATGAACTTATCCTCCGCAGCAGAGGTGACTCTTGGTCTTTCTTTCCTGGGGCGGTTGGCATGTGAGACAGTTTCTTTGTAGCGCTTGATGGTTTTTGTGACTGCACTTTCAACGTTTTCCCAATTTTTCGGACTGACTGACCTTAATTTTTTTAAAGTAATGATGGCCACTCGTTTTTCTTTACTTAGCTGCTTTTTTCTTGCCATAATACAAATTCTAACAGTCTATTCAGTAGGACTATCAGCTGTGTATCCACCCGACTTCTCCACAACGCAACTGATGGTCCCAACCCCATTTATAAGGCAAGAAATCCCACTTATTAAACCTGACAGGGCACACCTGTGAAGTGAAACCATTTCAGGTGACTACCTCTTGAAGCTCATCAAGTGAATGCCAAGAGTGTGCAAAGCAGTAATCAAAGCAAAAGGTGGCTACTTTGAAGAACCTAGACATTGACACACTTTTTTGTTATGTATATAATTCCACATGTGTTAATTCATAGTTTTGATGCCTTAAGTGTGAATCTACAATTTTCATAGTCATGAAAATAAAGAAAACTCTTTGAATGAGAAGGTGTGTCCAAACTTTTGGTCTGTACTGTATGTATATGGAAAATTGGACAGCATTCCAGGTAAAAAAACTAAGATTTATTCACCCCTGTGGCAAAAAGGGAAGCAATGTTTCGGCTCAACAATAGAGCCTTTCTCAAGCATTGAACACAAGTGCAAGTGACCAATATATAAGCTAAACAGTTCATCTAATCAATAAACATGATGCCAGAAAGCTGTGTACAATTCATAACATAATTAATCAATATACAAATAAAAATGCAATATTTTATTAGAAACCAGTGATCAAGGTCATATCATATATATGCAGTGTAACAGCAATGTAATAGTGTAACATAAAGTGCAAAGTGAATAAATAAGTAAATAATAAAGTGCATATATACATTGTAATGGGGTATATAACTCAATAAAAACATCAATATAAAATCTAATCAGCGGGCGGAGACCCGAGAGCAAGGAACCTATAATCATACCCAACAGGTGGATTCAATATGCAGCAGACTGTAGCGCCATGTTTGGTGTCTAGAAAGTCACAGTGCGCATACACCAGGGGACGGCATGGGTGCGCAGAAACAGGAAGTGACACACAGCGGAGATCCGCGCATGTGCACCTCCAACCTGTTCCACGCATCACCATCTTTAAAGTGGTTTCTATCGGATAGAATTGATGCGCATGCGCACAAACACAATGAGTTGATGCCGCCATATTGGACTCAGACGGGCTGTCCAAATGCTAAATACGAGCCGTAATGGAACTCATGTGGCTCCAACAGAACTGCTCACATTACCACAACACATAGGGGAGGACACACCTCCCAAACTTGGCACCCCTGACCAACATGCACTGCACGTTAGTGCAATGCACATTGAATAAGTGTGCCTGCTGGTATCAGTGTATCGCTTTTAAATCAGGGAATCTCCTGACTGGCAGAACAGATGTATGTGCAAAATATTATACTATAACCACACCTGGAATAAAGGCACAGTAACCAATAAAAACGATAGATTAAAACATATTTGTAGATCCAGCCGCTGGGCAAGCTGGTTACCGTCTTCCATGTCTCCAATTCCCTGTTCTAGATAACTGAGAAGAAAAGAGAGAAAAACAATTACTTATCCAGACATAATATATCAATATCTGTGTTCAAACTCAACCATTACAAAGGTGTAGGACCGAGCAGAAAAAGCAGAGGAAAAGGGCAAGCCACCACTCAAACTACACTCCATGGATTATATTCAATGTTGAGGCCAAAGGGTTTAAGACAATTGGGTGTATGCATCCAATACATTTCTCTTTTTTTCAACAACGTTAATCTATTGCCACCTCTCCTGGTTAAGGGGACATGATCGATGATCCAACACTTCAGATCACGTTCACTGTGCCCCAGATCCAGGAAATGTTTCGGTACTGGTAAATCCAGTGTACCGATGGTTGTTGAGATGGGTTTTGAGGTCAGTGGACGTCTCTCCAACGTACAAAAGTTTGCAAGGACATGTCAAAACATAAATGACAAAATTAGAGTTGCAAGTAAAATAGTGTTGAATCGGAAAAGACACCCCCATTGTGGGATGTATAAAAAAACTACAGTTGCAAATATGTTGGCAATTGACACAGCATAGGCAGGTGAAGCTACCTATGCTGCGCTGTGTCAATGAACTTTGCACAAGTTTGTTTATTGGGCCTATGTCAGCAGGAACCAAATATATATATATATATATATATATATATATAAAAAACAAAAGAGAATCACAGCAGCACAAGACCAAAAATCACGGGTGCAAGTCCTCTCAGCCGCAGGCTCCAACGGCTAGATGAGTATAGTATCCAAAGAATGAGGCAGCACTCCAAGTAAAATGAAGAAAGTGGATCCTTTATTCCCCTCTGTGCAATGTTTCAACCGTCTCAATGCGGTCTTTCTCAGTTGAAACGTTGCACAGAGGGGAATAAAGGATCCACTTTCTTCATTTTACTTGGAGTGCTGCCTCATTCTTTGGATACTATATATATATATATATATATATATATATGTATAAAGATTTGGTTACATTTTATTAAGGCTCAGCATAAATGTATTTAGTTACTGCATCAATATAGCCATTTTTTCACAGTCCAAGCAATGCTGTGGCCTTCAACATGTGCGAGAGGGTCACTTTCCATGTACTCATTTTCCACATGGTTGAAATGTATAAAAAAATTTTTTTTGAGGGGGAGGTTACATTTCTTTAAGGTGCAGCATACATGTATGTGATTACTGTGTCAATATCGACATTTTCGCACAGTCCAGGCAAAGCTGGAGCCTGCAATGTATCATGTCACTGCCACCAATGCCTGAGGGTCAGTTCCGTGTACTCACTTTCTACACAGTTGAAATTTTTTTTTTTTGAGGGGGTTATTTTTCTTTAAGACGTGATTACTGCATCAATATCGACATTTTCTCACAGTCTAGGCAAAGCTGGAGCCTGCAATGCATCATGCCACGGCCACTAAAGCCTGAGGTTCAGTTCTGTGTACTAATTTTCCACACAGTTGAAATTTTAAAATTATTTGGGGGCAGGGGCTAACATCGTTGAAATTTTTACGTTTTTTTGACCCCTCTGTTGGATTGCTGCATCTATACCGCCATTTTGTCACTGTTCTAGAAAAGCTGGAGCCTGCAATGCATCATACCACTGCCAGTAATGCCTGAGGGTCAGTTCCTTGTATTCACTTTCCACATGGTTGAAATGTTAACATTTTCTGGGGTGAGGGTAAATTTGTTTAATAGGCGCAGCATAAATGTACGTGATTACTGTATTTATACAGAAATTTTCCCGAGGTCCAGGCAGGCTGAGTGACCTCTTCTTGCAGCCGGTGCCCTATGATGCCACTCTTGCTGTCTGTCTGTCTGTCTGCCTACCTACCATCACATTCTGTACAGCTGCTGCCGTGGCCACTGATGCCACTTGGCAACCATCATGTTCTGTACATATTCAATAGGTGTCTTTGTTAAGAAATCTAATTCTTTAATTTCATTTCTGATTGCGCTTTCTTTGCTACCCCTGTCATGTGATGGCCACAGCTGCACTAAACAGCTCTGTTAACTGCACTGCAACTGTATCACACTGAACACCTGTGTAATCATTACATGATCAGAACAGAATCTCATCCTGTGATTATATGACTACAAGCCAAGGTCATGTAAAACATGAGGAATTAAAAAATGGTATGAAGCTTTATTTGCCAAAACCAGAATACCTCTGTAGTTATCAGTTGTAACTTCATTTATAGGTGAGTGCTAAGCAACAGGTATTAGTGCTAACAGGCTCATAAAATTTTAAATGCAGGATCCCAATACATTTAAATTTGAATACAGAATACAGTGGGGCCAATTTCTAAAAGTGGAAAGGGTGGTGTGAATGTGCAAAAAGGTGGAGTATTTCTTGCAAAGTAGGTAAAGAAACTTTGATAAATCCCCCCACTAGGATTATTATTTTAAAATTGTGATTTTTTTTTTAAAGTATAATGCATTATAATGATAATTTTATTTCTATATTTTATTAGTCTTAAAATGTTAAAAGGAATCTGTCACAAGGAAATTCTCTCCACTATGCACCCGTGCTCCTCTAGCTTCCTCTGCCAGCCCCTTCCTCTCCTTCTTGATTGGTAGGGTCAAGTTCCTGCATAGTCATCTCACCCGTTCCTGTCAACCAAGATTGAGAGGGGCAGCTGAGGGGCAGCTGGCAGAGGAAGCAGGAGGAACAAGGGTGCAGAGTTTCTTGAGTACTTAACTGCTTGCTTGCATATTAATTAAAAGTAATTTTTCTCCAGAATGAAGCAACGAATTGCCAAGTGAAAGGTAACATTATATTTAGCTAAGCTAGCCCTATAAGGCATCATGCCTGGTTTAACAGTGAATGTCCCTGTGACAAATTGTCTTTAAAACACCAAAAATATATATTTTTTTGTTTCTCTCCTTGACTTCTTTGTTGAGATTTGGCTTCAGATGGTTATCAGAAACAGACTGCAATATGCTGATTTGTTAATAGCAGTAACTGGTGACAAAGCAGCAATTTGCAGTCTGCTGATAGACAGCATCTTAAAAGGGTTGTCCAAGTGTTTAAGTCTACATGCACATGACCATTGCAGATCATCAAAACACGAATGGCGTCCGTGTGCGTTCCGCAATTTGCGGAACAGCAAGGACAGCCATTAATATAACTGCCTATTTTTGTCTGCAAAAAAGACAAGAATGGGACAGGTTATATTTTTTTTGCGGATCACGGAATGGAGCTACGGATGCGGACAGCACACATAGTGCTGTCTGCATCTTTTGCGGCCCCATTGAAGTGAATGGGTCAGCATTCAAGCCGCAAAAACTGCGGCTCAGATGCGGACCAAAACTAAACGGTCATGTGCATGTAGCCTAATACTCATGACCATTCCTCAGGATAGGTCATCAGTGTCTGATTGGTGGAGTCTGACTCGCAGCACCCTCATGGATAAGCTGTTTGAAGAAACTGTCAGTGACATTATATTCATTGGCCACATAGCCTAGGAATAGCTCAGTCCCACTCAAATGAATGAGACTGAGCTACAGTACCAAGCACAAGCCGCAAGGAGGCCACAGTGCTCACCGGAGGGCTGCAATCTCTTCAGACAGCTGATCAGTGGTGGGTGTCAGACGTCAGACCCCCATGGATCACATACTAATAACCTAGAATAGGTTATCAGTATTAAACAGTTAGAAAACCCCTTTAACTAAAATCTAAAAATTAAGCAAATATAGAAATACAAGGCTATTTCTCTCTCTCTCTCTTTATATATATGAAGAATAAACCAGCACCAGGTGGATAAGTTAAAAGTAGGTGCAAACTACCATGGCTATTATATATATGTAGAACTAGAAGTAGCAGCACACCACTATATGCACTAAGACACAAGTAAATGGTGAATATGTGAAAAAGGTAAAATGCATGACTGCTATACTTACTATTAGACAAAGTAAAAGCTCTAAGCGCATATTATTGATAAAAAATATATACTAATCGACAAGGTGGCTTCTAACAGATGAGACCTACTCTAACACATGCTTGTATCCTACAAGACTATGGGTCAAAAGGAGCATCCAGCTATTGTGATATTCCTGATTAAAAGCACCAGGCAGGTGGGCGGGAGTGCTAGGTTCCTGCAGAGGATGCCTGTTCCACTATATATATAGAAATAATCAAAGAATGAACCAGCACCTCCAGGTGCCTAAGTTAAAAGCAGGTGCAAACTACCAGCCCACGGCCAGGTTTTGTAGGAGAAATGGTTCAGGCTCCTCGGTCTGATGCAAGAGAAGCAGTTGCCACAGTAAAAATTGCTGACAGCCTCTCCTCTTAACAGGCTCAGGAAGCCAGGGAGTTCATTAGTCGGAACATGGATGTGTTCTCGGACCTCCCTGGACACACTTCCATAATCCAACATGACATGGAACTTGACAATTACTCAAAAATAGAGCTATCATGGCTAGGTCGTATAATGATTTATAAAATGATGGTGCTTCCGAAACTTTTATATTATTTCCGCACTCTAGCGCTTCCTACCCCATACACATTGCTACAGAAATTTAAAAGGCAAATGCTCTTGTATATTTGGGGGAATGGTAGTCACAGAGTAGCTGCCTCTATCTTATATTCACATAAGCAAAATGGGGGTCTAGGAGTACCAAATCTCCAAGCATACTATGAGACAATCCTCTTTAAACAGTTAAGGCATTGGTGTAGAAGGGAGCATAGCCTGGGGTGGATTGGAATAGAAAGTGACCTTAATTCAGGCAAGTCCCTTGAAGCACTTCTCTTAACTCACGCTATTGACCCGAAACGCCCTCTGCCTCTAACCCTCCCGCTAAAGGCCTCGATCCAAATCTGGTTATCAGTACTTCAAAAAACAACGCATATAGAGGCTAAAAAAAGAGATTCCCCTACCTCTAGAAGTATTAGAATACATTATACCAGACCTGTCTACGGCAGTATGGAAGAGTAAGGGGATACGTATCCTTGAGGACTTCTATGATGGAAGTGGGATGAGATCCTTTTCCTCTCTACAAACCATTTATGATATCCCTGGAAATAAACAATTTGATTATCTCCGTATTTCCCAGGCATTGAATAGCTTACCTTCAAGAACGGTTTCTATCTCTCTACCCCTGTATACCTTTCTCTATCTGCCAGATGGTGACCTGAAAATACCTACTAGAAGGATATATAGAAGCATTTTGGGTGATATATCTTTTACCAAAAAAACTCACATACTCATAATCCAACATGACATTATCACTGAGCCTCAGGCAAAAGTCCAGTTAAAACCATACCGGCTACCCGAGGCTCGGCGACGAGCCATTGTGGAGGAAGTGCAGCTAATGCTACAACTAGATATCATTGAGGAGTCCAAAAGTGAATGGGCCAGTCCGATAATCTTAATACCCAAGCCGGACGGGACGTTACTGTTCCTAACGATTTTAGCTAACTCAATCTCCAAGTTCGATGCGTATCCCATGCCCTGGGTAGATGAGCTTACCGAGAGGTTAGGACAAGGCCGATATTTTTCTGTTTTGGACTTCATGAAGGGCTACTGGCAAGTGCCCTTAACAGAGGCTGCCAAAGAGAAAACTGCCTTTGTCACCTCTGAGGGGCTGTATCAGTATAAAGTGCTACCCTTTGGTCTGCACGGTGCCCCCGCCATGTTCCAACGACTTATGGACATTGTACTTCGTCCACATCGACAGTACGTGTCGGCTTACCTGGATGATATCGTCATCCACAGTACCGACTGGGAAGGTCATCTACCCAAAGTGCAGGCTGTAGTGGACTCCCTTAGGAAAGCTGGACTGATAGGGTTAGAGACTAAGTACCTGGAGTACGTCATTGGACGTGGAGTTATCAAACCCCAAGTGAATAAAGTAGAGGCGATTCGGAATTGGTCCCGACCTGTCACCACTAGGCAAGTAAAGTCATTCCTGGGAATGGTGGACGATTTTGAGGTTCGTTCCCCATTTTGCCACTTTAGCGGCTTTAGCGGCTCCGTTGACAGGGCTCTTGAAGGGACGGAAGTCCGTGATGGTCCGCTGGAATGACCAGGCGGAAGAGGCTTTTTCTGCGTTGAAGTCGTTCCTGTGCGGGTCACTGGTTTTGGTGACGCCTGACTTCAAGAGGGAGTTTGCGGTACAAACTGATGCCTCTCAAGTAGGCCTTGGAGCTGTACTCTCTCGGGAAATCAATGGGGAGGAACATCCCGTTGTTTTCATGAGCCGCAAACTCACCCCAACTGAGACTAGGTACAGTATAGTGTAGAGAGATTGCCTGGCCATCAAATGGGCACTCGAGTTTCTCTGCTATTATCTGTTGGGAAGAAAGTTCTGTCTGGTGACCGACCACTCCCCACTCAAGTAGATGAGCCAGGCCAAAGAGAACTTCAAGTTCTCAGTGGAACACAGGGCGGGCCACTTACAGGGAAATGCGGATGCCCTGTCCAAAGTACACTGTCTGGCAAGTGTTCACCCCCTCAGTGTTGAACAAAGGGGGGGAGGTATGTAGGAAGGCGCAAGGGTCCATCATTAACGGAAGGTATGTATCACCAAGGTTCCTGGCCTCGGTGAAGTAAGAGCCGGTATTGTCAGGTGTCAGCAGCAGCTAATGCTGATTGACACTTTGCTATTTTAGTATGGCTATATAGCTGATCCAGGATGGCTCTTACTGGGAGTAGTAAAATTGATGGGTAGGTTTCTACTGCCCACGTTCCAGGCTGGGTCTTGACTGGCCTATAAAAAACCCAGTCAGCAGTGTCAGCTGTGAATGATTACCTCTCTCTGACAGAGGAGTTCTGGCAATCACTGGTGTGGGAATTGAGCCCTGTGCTGGGCTGAAAAGCTAAGTGTGTGTTGGGAGAGCAGGCACCCCAAAAGCCTGCATTTTGACTGCTGGAGGCAGAACCGCTGGCAAAGTGAATTTTTTTTTTTTTACGCACAAACTTTCTACTTGGTGTGAACACCAACCTTGCAAAGAGTGACATTGCAAAGAGTGTTTTTTGTTTGACCTTGTGCGAATAAAAACAGACATTTGAATTACAAACTTGTACTTTGCCTCAGTACTGCACCCACTTATCCCAACTAACAGAGCGAACCACCACTATATATGTATATATATATATATATATATATATATACACATATACCTGTATAAATACTTTGAAAAAGCCTGGATTGCCTATAGTCATAAATCTAAACATGACACTGATGCTACTTGTATATAATAGAAAATCTCCAGTAGGTATCTGTCTTCAGCAATTAATGTTGAATGAAATGAATTAACATTCCTCTGTTTTGTAGTAGTAAAACACAAACGTCAGTGGTGAAATATGCAGCAATTTTGTGACTGAATTAAGGAATCAGAATACTGATTAGGCCATTTGAAATTGTAGGTCTAATTAAAATATTTACATTGCATTCCTTTGGGGGGACCCAACAAAAGAAAACAAGGCTTTTGATGTCTATTGCCAAGAGGGTTTTCAGTGGAACTTCAATAAAGCTACACAGTTCAAACCAGCTTTAAATTAGTGACGTTGCATGCTTAAGAAGAAGCCTAATATCAAAATAGTATTATAATATGTATATGAATTTTTATACAAGTACTGTATAATATGTACAAGTACTGCACAATATTATAGGGCCTGGCCTGACATTGGATTGTATACTGTTGATACAGTAGGATTAGCTTATACATTGCTTGCACTGCCCTTGGTCTGTCACTGACTATGATTCTGCCTGACCCCTTGGTGTCCTGCATTAGTGTTTCTGACCCCCATGGGTCAGCTATCAGTGACGCATAGAATTATCAATGAAGTAGCGGTGTGGTGGTTCTCCTGCAGCAAAGTCCAGATTCATGTACAAAGGTGAATACCAGGGGACTGCCAGGATAGTATCCTTAAGATCAGCTCAAAGTCAAATCTGTTGAATGACACAGTGGTTCCACATCCACTGTCATAACAATATACAGACTCCTTAAATCTACTTCAGAGCTGAATTAGTCCCTAAAAATAGGTTCTTGAAATATTCAATTACTGCTAATCTTATGTCTTTTAAAATCCCCCCCAAATTTAAAGTACATATAAGTGTTAATTATTATCTATTTATCTGTCTGTCTTGAAAGCAGAGGAATTCAAATTCTGAACATTTAATTTTTAAAAAATGTTATTACATTTTGGATTAAAACAAAAATATATATCAACCACAATTTACTAATTACTAATTAACTAATATAAATACAATGAGGGAGAAAAAATTAATGGAGAAAATATTTTACAAGTTTCTCTTGAGATGTTACTGGTTTATTCACAGGCATATGTATATTGTATACATTAAAACCAATAATCTGTATTAGCTTTCTAAGCTTACAAAACCACTATTTTCAACATGATAGGGATATAGCCTGGGGGTAACTGTTCTGGTTCAAATCCCAAGAGAGATATTGTTTATACAGTAAATCTTCCTCCCTCATTTAAACCATAATTAAACTTGATCAAAATTAAAATCTTATGTGTATGGCAAAATGGTCTGCTGCAAGTAATGCTTTACTTTCTAGGCTGTAGGTAGTTAATATGACATTATGCTTTGACACAGCTCTAGGATGAATTTTACTTTTACTTCATTGCTAGTACCTATTTATACTGTTTGTCATTGTAAAGGCAAGGAGTGTTACAAAAGTAGTTCTCCAAGGGCTCCAGCTTCCTCCCTGGCAAAAAATAAATAAACACATATATCTCTGGAGCTTTTTAACATACAGACAAAAGAAGGGTATCATTTTAATCAGCATGATTGATCCTACCAGGAAATATGCCTGGTTTAATAGGATTTATCATGCTGACAGATACTCTTTAAGTCCTTAAGCTGTAAAGAGCACAGAGGCAGCACATGCTGGAAGGGCATAAATACAGCACGTCACATGTCAGAAGGAGGAGTACGTAGGACTGAGCTGGAAAGATACTGATGGAGACATAGCCAGCAATATTCCTGTGTGTAGCTAGCTACTGTAGCAGTGCAGGTGATTGGTAATCACAAACGTACAGTGCTTCAAGCCTTGGTAATGCCACAGAGCAGCTGAGCATCTCAGATTAGTTGAGGCCAGAGATAACCCAGACTGGACCACAGGGGAACCGATGAATCCACCAGTGGGCCCCTGAGCAAGGTGGGCCCCAAGTTCCCCATTTATTACACAAGTGGCAAATGACACAGTAGAGTGACTGCACTACATATACGGTACTGTAGAAAGGCAGCATAAAGCACCTCAATCAGCCTATGTTCATAGACAAAACTAGGTATATTATTTAGAAAACGACCTAGTTTATTTTTCTAGATGCATCCGGTGGCTGAGATGACTTCTAGATATAGAAGAAGGCCAGCCAAAATCCTCCTTCCCCTGGGACCTGACTTCTCAAAGTTGCTGCAGGAATCCCATAATCAATCATATTGTAGCATATTGTAGCAAAGTTCACCTTGTTTAAACTACAACTGGGTCTGATTCCTGCCTGATTCCTTCCACAATCCTAGTGTGGGGAGCCATGTATACCACTCAGGGCCAAAACAATCCTTTCTATCTGTAAGGTCTGACCATGCAGATTTTAAATCTGAGCATGGAAAAATCTGCACCACATAAACTATACTATATATTTTCCATAGACAACAATAGGAGCCAGATTTTAAGCAAATTTCTTGCAGGTTTTGGCATGGAATAAGCACCAAAATCTGTGTGTAAAATCTACCTTGTGAACACACCCTTATGCAGGTCCTTAGAAACAAAAATGGTGATATCATGTATATAATTAGCAAAATACACTAAGAATTATAACAGCATCATTCATGTGGGTGAGAGGGCCACATAGCAAAATCAAAATTATTCATCCCAAAAATATTAACTGAAAAAAAATGGTTAAACATGGAAAGTCTGATTTTCTCATGAAAATTCTCTTTAACATGAAAATCTGAATTTTTTTCTACTTTACATGTCAATCTCATTCAAGCGTGTACATCGAAATTTAGTTACTATATAATGCTTACAGTCTACGTCCTCTAGCCATATTGTTCTTTGAAAGTGAACATTGATCAAGTAACCTGATTAAAATAAAGTTTGCTTTAATTACCACTCATAATATGATTTAACATAGACCACATAAATATTAATTAATTTCCTTTGAAAAAGATATATAACATTGAATTTTCCTGTTTTATTTCATTTCCTGTTAATATTTTGTAAATTGGGACAATTTTTTAAAGCCTAGTTTTACCCTGTTACCAGGCTTGTAAAATATCTGGACATAATGTACAGTGATATAAATGGTATTTTCCTATGTCATGAGTTAGAGTCATAAATTTGCCATTATGAGGATATTAATGAATGAACTTCATTGCCTGTGGTGTTAACATAGCTTTGGCCATTATGGCAGTAATAAATATGGGAGCTGTAAAAGCAGAACCCCAGCATTTAGCATAAAAAGATGAAGATTTGTCAGATATTCTGCTCTAGGTTCTTATGGTCTCCTATAGTAAGATCATAAATAGCTGCTACAATGACCTTTCTCAAGTGATGTTCACATCATTTACATTAAGTAAAGAGTTATAGAGCCAATGTGTCATGAGATCCTTAATACTGCCTACCCAGGTAGCAAATCTAATCTAGTGGTATGATGTGGAGCTCATTTTGCCGCTGTGCAAATAATGATGCATATTGCAGAACTAGTCATGAAGATGCAGAAAACAGGTGAAAATAATAAATAATATTTAATATAACAAACTATGCTTGTAAGTAAAATTATATAGCAAACTATGCTTGTAAGTAAAATTATATAGTGAATTTCCTATGGAATATAGTGTTTGAAAATATTATTATGTCCATATACTATGCTAACTTTCCACCACGTTCCATACACTAAGCCCAGGGTATGGTTGCGCCTTTGCGCATTTGCCATCATAGAGCTGTCCAGCAGTGGGAAAGGTCTGACCATTGAATACCAATTTTTCGCCAATTGTCATGTGCAGCACCACTATTTAGCCAGTGACATACAGTACAGACCAAAAGTTTGGACACACCTTCTCATTCAAAGAGTTTTCTTTATTTTCATGACTATGAAAATTGTAGATTCACACTGAAGGCATCAAAACTATGAAGTAACACATGTGGAATTATATACATAACAAAAAAGTGTGAAACAACTGAAAATTCTAGGTTCTTCAAAGTAGCCACCTTTTGCTTTGATTACTGCTTTGCACACTCTTGGCATTCTCTTGATGAGCTTCAAGAAGTAGTCACCTGAAATGGTTTTCACTTCACAGGTGTGCCCTGTCAGGTTTAATAAGTGGGATTTCTTGCCTTATAAATGGGGTTGGGACCATCAGTTGCATTGTGGAGAAGTCAGGTGGATACACAGCTGATAGTCCTCCTGAATAGACTGTTAGAATTTGTATTATGGCAAGAAAAAAGCAGCTAAGTAAAGAAAAACGAGTGGCCATCATTACTTTAAGAAATGAAGGTCAGTCGGTCCGAAAAATTAGGAAAACTTTAAAAAGTGGCCCCAAGTGCAGTCACAAAAACCATCAAGCGCTACAAAGAAACTGGCTCACATGCAGACCGCCCCAGGAAAGGAAGACCAAGAGTCACCTCTGCTGCAGAGGATAAGTTCATCCGAGTCACCAGCCTCAGAAATCGCAGGTTAACAGCAGCTCAGATTAGAGACCAGGTCAATGCCACACAGAGTTCGAGCAGCAGACACATCTCTAGAACAACTGTTAAGAGGAGACTGTGTGAATCAGATCTTCATGGTAGAATATCTGCTAGGAAACCACTGCTAAGGACAGGCAACAAGCAGAAGAGACTTGTTTGGGCTAAAGAACACAAGGAATGGACATTAGACCAGTGGAGTCCAAATTTGAGATCTTTGGTTCCAACCACCGTGTCTTCGTGCGAGGCAGAAAAAGTGAACGGATGGACTCTACATGCCTGGTTCCCACCGTGAAGCATGGAGGAGGAGGTGTGATGGTGTGGGGGTGCTTTGCTGGTGACACTGTTGGGGATTTATTAAAAATTGAAGGCATACTGAACCAGCATGGCTACCACAGCATCTTGCAGCGGCATGCTATTCCATCCAGTTTGCGTTTAGTTGGACCATCATTTATTTTTCAACAGGACAATGACCCCAAACACACCTCCAGGCTGTGTAAGGGCTATTTGACCATGAAGGAGAGTGATGGGGTGCTGTGCCAGATGACCTGGCCTCTACAGTCACTGGACCTGAACCCAATCGAGATGGTTTGGGGTGAGCTGGACCGCAGAGTGAAGGCAAAAGGGCCAACAAGTGCTAAGCATCTCTGGGAACTCCTTCAAGACTGTTGGAAGACCATTTCAGGTGACTACCTCTTGAAGCTCATCAAGAGAATGCCAAGAGTGTGCAAAGCAGTAATGAAAGCAAAAGGTGGCTACTTTGAAGAACCTAGAATATGACATATTTTTAGTTGTTTCACACTTTTTTGTTATGTATATAATTCCACATGTGTTAATTCATAGTTTTGATGCCTTCAGTGTGAATCTACAATTTTCATAGTCATGAAAATAAAGAAAACTCTTTGAATGAGAAGGTGTGTCCAAACTTTTGGTCTGTACTGTATGTGTTATGGTGGTGGTCCATACCAACCACCTCTCCTCCCCTGATGGTGATCACAGCTGCTGCCTTGCTCATCCACTCTGTCCCAGAGATCTGGCAGCCAGGTCCCATCAACATCTAAGGCTAAGTGCCACTAGCACTGCACTTCCATCCACAGTCTTGCGTCTGCTTCTTGCTAGCATTGTCTATCAATGTTCGTGGGGCATGCAAGCTTCCACTAGTTTTAAAGTGCCAGAGCCCCCAACATCTATCTCCCTAACCTATGACTAGCCACCCTAGGATATTTAAGGCACCTTTCCTTGTGGAAAGGTACCTGAGCAATAGGTTCTAGTTTGCTAGCTTCCTGTGCCATGTGTTTGCTTGCCTGTTCCATGTACTGACTTTTGCCTGTTCTTCATTGATCCTGAGTTGCCCACCCTGACCTCAGACTGTTTATTGGACTGCATTTACTCTGACTGCCTTGTCCTCAGCTAGTCCCTAACTATGGTTTGCCTGATCCGTCAGTGAGCTGCACCAGTTCCTTTGACTCCTGTGGTTCAGCAGTCACTTGAAAAGAGACTACTCCAAGAGGTAGCTGCCTGGGTGTTCCCCTGCAGCACAGTCCAGCTCCCTGTACAGGAGTTAAAGTGTAAAGACATGGAGAACCACTTAGATAACGCCCATAAGAGTAGACCCAAGCCAAACCAGTTCAGCGAATCCACATGCACTTTGTTATAATATGAAGGTTTTCTTTTATATTATATTCTTATTTGTCATATGATTGGCCATAACATTGTACACAACAATTTAGAATTGTCAAAAAACTATGAAATGGGAGAATTATTATTTGTAATTTCCAAAAACATTACAAATGTGGTGAATCCATCTGCCAAATACATCTTAATGGCTGGAGAATCACAATCTGGTATTAATACTTGTTATGTGAAAATATTTGTGAATCACTATTATTATTCTTCCACAATAGCATTTTACATTCCAATCCAGAAACGGTAAGCTATAATTAAAGCATTACATTGTTCCCATTTAATTTAAATAGATTTCCTACAAAATTGGTGACAGTGGGATCAGAGTATCCAAAGAACATAATAGACTGATACTCCCCTCAATGATTCCCCATCACTGTTGTTCTGCCACTGCTCTCTACTAATGCCTCCCATCTTGACCTGCAGGAAATGCCTCACTCATGTGGCCAGGGATTGGGTAGGCAGGCATTTCAAGGTATATCCTTCATGTTGAGACAGAAAGCAGAAGTAGAGAGCAGTGGGCAATGTCAGGACCACAGTAGAGGGGTATTATGTAAGTAAGTAATACACCTTGACACTGCTACCACCATTATTTGTTTAGCTGGAAAGCTCCTCTCTACTGTATTGGAATACCCAAATTGCACAAAATGACACAAAGGGAGAAGCAAGTTAAAGCTTGCGTAATAAACCAATAAATATAAATTTAGAAATGAACTAATGTGTTCTTAATAAATATGTAATTCATCCTGTTTTGGGGTTCCAAAGCAGCATAATAATGCAGTTTCTAGATGCTGAGAATTATGTTAAATGTATTTATAATGAGACATGATGCTGTTGCACCATAAAGGGCAAATACATCTTGAGCAGCAGCTTGTCAAAATAATATGAGAGCAAGAAATGTATTTAGCATTTTAGATTTTCATCAATAGCATAGCCTAGTTTGAGAATGCAGCTTGCAAGACAGAGATTCAAATTCTGAAAATTAGTTGAATGTATATATTATAAAAGACAGATTATTTATAATGTTATGTTATTTTTGAGAACGGCACACATCCCTTGTGTTATGAGCTGATTAAAATTATGGATATTTAATTTGAGAATGTCATGTACTATACACATTATAATTGAATTAACTGAACAAGCGGCTGCCACGAGTGTATTTTCCAAGTAATAATAACAAGCCATAAACTTAACAGACATTTTTAGATATGGAATTATAGCAACAAGTGAATGTTTAATAGGATTAATGAAGAATATAAAAATTAAATTACAACATGGCCTATACTGAGATCATCATGTCATATTTATGTTCTAATTAAAAGATAAAGGTTTGTAGTAATTATTTTAAGACGTACCGCTGTAATAAATAAATATATGGTAGCAATCTATGTGTAAAGTCGAGTTTTGTTATAGTTTTCCGAAATAGAAGATTAGTGATTAACCAATTAAAGAAACTTCAATTTCTTCCAAATAAAGTGCAAACCACGTGTCTAACTTTTTTGTGAATAAAATGAGAAAAAGCTAAGTTTACATAATTTTCTTTTTTGTTCTTGGTAATACTTTGCCCCAGGGTTGTAACTACAATTCATAGGACCCCATAGTGCAACCAAGAATTACCCCCCCCCCCCCCCCCCACACACACACACACACATGCATACACATTTTTTACTCTATTCTAGTAATACAAATGAAAAAAATGATGGTTTGTGTTATATCAGGTATTTTGCACAAAGGAAACCCCACATAATAAAGTTTCACAACTGAAGCCCATACAAAAACTATAAAATGACCCCCCATTCAATTATGCCAACTTTATACCTATAGTACATATTTACACATAGGAAATGTTATACTTTTTTTTATAGAATTGCCAGTATTGTCGAGAGGAGTAATATTTATGGTGGTTAATATGTAATAACCCTGGAGATATAGAGTAGGCTTGCGGATAACACCTAATATACCCGGTGGTTTAAGATGATTAAGGGATAAAACATTTTTGGGGGGGAGTGGTTAAGGGCAGTAAGAGGCTAAATAATTAAATTTCAGTGTTCCACATTCAGAAGAGAGACCAAGCCATGTTGAAAGAATATTGGTAGCAAGGTGGAAAACTGTTCCAGAACACCATAAGTAGAGCAGCACAAACTTGAGGTGCGGAGTCTAAGGTAGCTTTTATTTTTGAACCTTAACCCCCACAAGCAGGTGTGGACTATTCCAATCAGATACTAAGATAGACAACCCCAGTATATTACACTATAGACAGTCAGACAGCAGATCATGGACTAGATTAGGGCTAAAAAAAGTATTGGAAGGCCTGATCAGAAAGTTAAGCCTTGGACAGTACATACATATTGTAGTCAGGTCAAACAAAAGTAAAAGTCAAACACAGGAAATCAAAACATTCACAAGCAAACAGGGAGCTAGCCAGGAAACTGATCACATAGGCTGATAACCAAATACTGGAAGATCAGAGGGGTTCCCCATTGAGGTTATAGGAGGGTGACTTTGCACTTCGCACCAGGTCTTGAACAAGCAGCACAGAGGAGCAAAAGAGAGGTATGGCTTCCCATTGTCATGTGGTGGTGGCAGTTAGACACCAGACAGGGCAACTTGTGGGCACTTACTGCATACATAATTAATTATAGTTCTGTGACTGCTTCTTATTAGCAGAGTGAATGCCTTTGCCAATGCCTTGTATAATACACATCATTATCTGTGTAAATCATACACAATATTATTTATTTTATTATTTTTAGCACTCATATCCGCCCACCATGAATATCAAATAATTCCCGTAACCTCCAGGTTTTGTCACCAGCAAAAATCTGAACCTTGTAGGTTAAACAGTGGCAATTGTTTATTGATACACTTGTCATTTTTTTTTCCCAACTAATATAATCACATACTCCTTTGGTCCAGGTGCAGAATGAAATGCCATTGAGCTATCATTCCCCTGAGTGATCTCTGGTAGGATAATGAATATGAAATTCAAACATGTATTCAGTGTGTGAAGCTGTGCCTTTGTAGTGCCCCGGAGCAAGGGTACTTTGGAGTCTGGACATTTGTGTTCATTAGCCCCTATTGCTGTTATGCAAAGCCATCAACTCCCTACTTTACATGAACTTTAAAGGGTTGCACTATGATCAATACCGTAAATTATACTTATACTGTTTTATATTGTTGAACTGCATTGTATATTTTTATTGTAATTAAGCTTGAGCGAATGGAGCTTCGGATCATAGATCCCAAGTCGATTTCTTCAAAAACTTTGTTTGAAATGCTGTTCCGTAAAGCATGAAAATGTATTGGCTCCATGGAGCAAAACTTTGTCTCGGCTGAAGTTGCGCGGTAACCACCCATTGACTATAAATATCCTGGGTGGTCGGGTTGTGTTTTGGAACATCCTTTCAGAGATTGCAGCTGCACGCTAATCGTGCAGTTGCTGAGCGGGTGGCCCGCTGCCAGTGTCAGCAGGGCACCCCAGAGAGAAGGCAAGGACCGTTCCTCAGTGTCCCTGCCTTCTGGATCGTTGTATACACAGCACTGAATGAGCGCTGTGTATACAGCAAGGAAGCGATGTGCCGCTTCCTGTCTCTCCCTGGTGGTCATGTGTCTTCCACAGACCTCGATCAGCCCTGCACTGAGGCTGTGGAGCATAGTATAATGCCGTACAGCCTCTCTGGGGGGGGTTTTTCCACTGTAACTGGGGCTACTATGTCAGCCCTAGTTAGAGTAGAAATCAATAGTAAAAAAATAAAAGAAAAAAGTGAAGTTAAATGCTTCCCTGGAAGCCTTGTATGACCTTATGGGGGATACAAAGTTAAATAAAAAATAAATAGTGTTTTATAAAAAATAAAAAAAAGTTTCACATGTAAAAAAAATCCCCAATTTAGTCATTAAAAAATGTTACAAATAGAAAGAAATATATAAAATGGACATATTTGATATTGCTGCATCCGTGACGGCCAGCTCTCAAAATATCACATGATGGACCCCATGAGGAAAACGTCTTAAAAAATTAAATAAACATTAGGCAAAACAGCTTTTTTATTTACCTCACCTCCCAAAAAACATAATGTTAATCAATCAAAAAGTCATATGTACCGCAAAATGGTGGCATTAAAAACATCACCTCACCCGCAAAAAATGAGCCCACACACAAGACCATAGCCAGAAATTTTTTTAAAATATGGCTGTAAGAAAATGGCAACACAAAAACATGATTTTCTTTTCTAAAAATGTTCTTATTAAGTAAAATGTAAAAAGAAAAAGAAACTAGACATATTTGGTATCATTGCATCTGTAACTACCAGATCTACAAAAATATCACGTGATCGAACCAAGTGAACGGTGTACAAAACAAAATATTGAAAAATGCCACCAAACAACTTTTTTTGTGAGCCAAATGTACCCAAAAATTGTGCCAATAAAAACTACAGCTTGTACCGCAAAAAGTAAGCTTTCACGCAGCTCAGTCAACAAAAAAGTTATCGCTCTTAAAAACCATGACAGAAATTTACATGTTAGAAAATCCAGGTGGCCGCCCCTTCCCTCCTGAGCCCTGGCGTATCCCCAAATAACAGTTTACGACCACAATTGGGGTGCTACTGTATTCAGGAGAAAATGGGTAGCAAATTGTGGGGGGATATTCTCCTGTTATTTTTTGTGAAAAAGAAAGTTTGGGCCTAAAGCACCATTTTCTTGTAAAAATAAATTAATACATTTTTCATTTTCACAACCAAGGGTTATTAATTCTATGAAATGCCTGTTGGCTCAAAGTGCTCGCTACACCCCTTAAAAATTCCTTGAGTGCGTGCTGTGTGCGGGAAAGTAAAAAATAAGTATATATTTCAGAGACCTTTAACCGAGTTTGAAAAACTGTTGCATGCCCCAATAAGTAAGCAAAGAAAAGTCTCTGGGCTCTACTCCCTTCTTGGAGAACAGGGAGAGAACTTGAAACTGACATATTTGCTGGATTGGGAAAAAGAGCTGAAAATAGTACTCACACAACAAGAAACAAGAAACAAAAAATGTGTTAGCAACGTCACACTGCTTTTCGCAATGCATGAAGCTTCAGGAAAGCCTTTTCAAATTGCTCACTAGATGGTATAGAACGCCAGAGTTCCTTTTCAATAGGGGACTGGAGCCTACCCAGAGGTGCTGGAGGTGTGAGAGCGAGACTGGGTCATTTTTTCATATTTGGTGGACTTGTACTCAGATACAGACATATTGGGGGGAGATCACTGAAGAGATTAGATAGCTCACCTCATGATTTTCAGATCACGTTAGAAATGGTAGTCTTCTCAAAACAAAATAGTTAGTATACCCCAGCTAAGAATAATTTGGTGACACGTCTTATCGCAGCGGCAAAATCCTTGATACCTTTACATTGGCTGGACAAGTGACATGGCTGGCTGGGAGTGGAGGGCGAAAGTGAATCAGATCTCTCAATTTGAAGAGATGACTAGTTGGCTAAATAGATCCCATGAAAAATACCTTAAAATTTGGGACAAGTGGAACACATCAGAATAAACCTGTACGTTAACGTCGATAGAGGAAGTATGCATATATATAGGTGTATGTGTATAAACAAATACACTTGGTTTGCTGGAAAAGGAAATGTAGACTGGGAGAGAGATTGGGGACTTGGGACCTCGAGACTGGAAATCTGGTCTCGCTCTTAACTCCTCTTTAACTTTTCTAGCCCCTCCAACTCCCCCCCCCCCCCCCCCCCAAGAGATCATTAGTGGATTTGGTGAATCAGGCTGACAACATAGAAGGTAAAGTTTCATTGAGTACCGTTATGCCTACCTTCTCCAACGATCGGCTTTAGCCGTTTACACTAAACTCCTGTGTTGCCATGTTTATGTTACTTGTCGAGCCCCTTTGGGGTGCGATAGACGCGTTGTATAATTCTCACTGTGATATGGTTTCTCTGGAATGTCGCTTTAGAAGTCTCAAGTACGCTGTATCTTTATTTTGCTTGTTGCATTTTGTATGATTAAAAGAACAATAAAGAATATAAAATAAATCCTTGAGTGGTGTAGTTTACAAAATGTGGTCCCTTTTTGGGGGTTTTCATTGTGGGAATACCTCAGGGTCTCTTCAAATGCAATATAGCGCCCTAAGACCATTCCAGCAAAATCTGCCCTCCAAAAATCACTTGCCTTATGCTCCCCGCCGTGTTCCCACGGTTTGTTTTGTTGTTAACCCTTGATGTGTTACAGGAAAAAATGTATTAAAATGGAAAATCTTCAAAAAAGTGAAATTTTGAAATTTCACCTCTATTTTGCTTTAATTCCTGTGGAATACTGAAAGGGCTAACAACATTATTAAAACCAGTTTTGAATAGCTTGAGGGGTGTAGTTTTTAAAATGGGGTATTTATGGGTGTTCCTCAAAGTGACTTCAGAACTGAACTGGTCCTTAACCCTGTGAAACCCAAATATAGAAAAAAATTAGTAAACTTTTTTTCATCTTTCAGATGTTGTTGTAGGATGCCTCTGATACAGAAATTGAAGAGTTTTACTTTTTTTGTTTTAGTTATTTTTTTGGAATTTGTTGTAATATTGCAACGTTGGGCCTAGTTGGGAGCAGAACTTCTAAATGTTGCACTCACACTCTGTAAACAAATATAAACACCTAGATATGTAATTGCATGTTTGACTGCTCATGTTTCCCAATGAAACTATATGTTATAAATAATAACTGCACAAATTTGCATTTTTTTCAACAATGATTTATTAATAATAATAATTTAGAAAAACAGGATTAGAATGTAAATCACTCATAACAGTGTTCATTCACAGTTATTGTCCCAAAGACAGTTCTTGTCATCTGAAAAACAGGGACGGGCATTGCACTTGCTGCACAGTGTGCTGGTATATCAAAGTGCCTGCAGCGTCCTTGTGTGGTTTTCACTGGGGAATGTGCAATCATGTCCTAATGCACATCTGTTGGGGGATGAGATTACCTTTTGGTTGAAATCACATTTGGTGGACTCCCATCACCTGGAAATGGTCTCTTCTGTGCATTTAAAGGGCTCCTTGATGTTACTGGGCTCTCACTGCTTGATCATTGTCGCCCTCTCTTAGGTTTGTTGGGAGCTACATTTATCAATATGAGAGAGGATGCTAGTTCTGCCTGAAAGTGTCTCCTGTTCAGAATCTCCTTTTTTAGAAATACTGAGAGTTTTGCAGTCCCGTTTGTAGAGGAGCCAGGCAGTGATCACGGCAAGGATAAGGGAACTCATATTTGGCTGCAAATGAGTCCAACAAGTCCACACCTCCCATGTATTTATTGTAGACACCTACAATGCAAGGCCTGTCAATTTCAATGTAGGTTTTGGTGGTTTTGTCCCAGCATTGAATCTTTTGTACAGGCTCTGGGCCTGTAAAGGTTGACACAAGCGTGACTGCCCTGTTTTCATACCATTTGACAGCACAGATGTTGTGGTTCCCTTCCACTCTGATATAAAAGCTTCCTCTCTGCTCATCTTTAAGGTTACAGTTGGGTAAACGTACTTGCCTGGCTGTTCTCACATAATGAATTCCACAATCAAGGAGCTTAGCTACCAATGGGACAAAGGTGAAGTAGTTGTCTGTGAAAATCTTATAGTTCTGTCCTTTTGGGAGTGTGGAGGCAAGCTTTATCACAACATCACCTGACAGTCCAAATTTGGCTCGTATGCCGTCAACACTGCCTTGGTACACATCAAAGTCACAGAGCATACCTGTTATTCCAGCTCTTACCCACAGTTTGAACCCTTATGGATGGGGCTTGCCTCTCATATATTGCTTGATGGAGCTGAATTTCCCCTTGAAAGGAATCATCATCTCATCCACACAGGACCTTTCTTTGCTGGTGGCATTCTGGAATGCAAATATATAAAGTATGGTAGACAAGGTAAATAATTTATATTTAAATAATCCTATTAACACAATACACTGAGGTCTATTATGGCCTATTATGCCCACTACTTACCATACTAAAAGGATTTCATGCAACCCCCCAGATATCTAAAACACGATGTGCAAAGTCCTCAGGCAATATGTAAGGTGCATATGCTATTTTGACTACCAACCTAACCGAACGTTGTAAAATTACAACATGGACATAAACAAGCTCTAAATCAAATTTGATAAAAAATATTCCACAGTAACTTAGTATCTACGTGCTCTAGGCATTCTACTAAAATTCTGGCATTTTACTTACTTGAATGTTGTAATATCCAGTCCAATAAAATGATGTGATGAGCTTCAAGGAGCGTTTTCAGGTAGAATGAGTTCTTGACCAGATGGCTAGGCACATATACATATTTTGTATCCAATAGCATTGCAGGGCTAAACAATAGGGTCCATTGACAATGTAAATGTGGTCTTTAAATTTTTAAAAAATATTTACAAGTATCTTTTCAGAAGAGCTAAAGTTAATGTTTACAACAGTACAGGGTTAAAGTTGAGTTTGAATATTTTCTGGAACATTTTAAAAATTGCTTCTAAAATTCTAAACCTTCTAGCGATCTAAAAATAATTAAATTACAAAATGATGCCAATATAAACTATACATATGATGAATGTTAATTAATGAGTATATTATGAGGTATCACTATCTGTCTTAAAAGCAGATAGATTCAAATTTAGAAAACAGTATTTTTTCAAATTTTCCTCAACTTTCGGATCTTCTGATTCTATTAAATTGTAACAACAAAGCCATGAGGAACGTAAAGCACAACTGCAGTCATCACATAGCTTTGCACTGAAAGCTTCTAGGAAGCCAATAGTGACAAAGAATCATACTGTACATTTATATATATTATATATATATTATATATAGCTAAGGGGGATGCAGAAAAAGTCAGTTGCCCCAGCCCCACTGACACATAAGAAAGCACCAGTATTATAAATAGTACCTGGTAGGTGGGGGTCCTGGTACAAATTTTGCATGAGGATCCAGGACATTTAAGTTGCACCTCTAATTAAAGGCGCATTGAAGGACCCCCAAAAATGTTGCTAAATGCCAGGATTTGTATAAAATAAAAAAAATAAGGCTTACTCACTTGCTCAACCCTCTGTCGTTCCAGCAATGCTCTCCAGGACTACCAGTCACTGCAGTGATGACATGCCTGACTACCGCACATGACTGCTTAGGCCAGTTAATGCAGCGATCACCTGTAGTAAATGGTGAAATCATCACTGCAGTGCTAGAAACCAACCTACACTCTCTAAATTGTATGGTAGCCATCATGGAACATAACAGGTAGAATTTAGTGTTAGGTTCCCGTCTTACAGAGATCGCCTTGACTTGTGGCAAGGCGATACTTTTTTTGTACTTTATTTGGTTTGCAGAGAGCTGTTGCATTGTATTTTTTAGTAAATGTCAGGAATTATATAAAATAAAAAATAAGTCATTCACACCTGCTCAATTCCCTGCAGTTCCAGTGCTGCTGCTCTAAGGCTTTTGGTTGTGTTGGTTTCTAGCACTGCAGTGATGATGTCACCAATTACTACACATGATCGCTGCAGCCAGGGGCATCGTTAGGTCAAAACATTTGGGGCTTGAGCCCTGGATGTTTTGACCAGTGCCCCGAATGTTATGCTGGCAGCAGTAGCATAACTACCAGGGAAGCGGCTGCTTTGGGGCCCGGGCTGACAAGGGGCCCGGCAGCCTGACACCAAGTGTCTTGATTATCTAATGTAGTTTTTCATGCCAGCACAGTCATTTACACACAATCTCCTGCACAGCCCAGAGCCTGACTTCGCCCACTCATGTGACTGATCATGTGCTCCTGACATCATGAAAGGTCCTTTTGCCCACTACACTAGGAACTATCATCTACTGAGCATTTAGGAGCATTTCTAGGTGCATGTTTTGGCTGTATTCTGCCCCCTGCCCTGTACTGTACCCCCTATGCTGCACTGTGTGTGCCTCCTGCCCTGTACTGTACCCCCCATGCTGCACTGTGTATCCCCCCTGCCCTGTACTGTACCCCCTATGCTGTATTTTGCCCTCTGCCCTGTACTGTGCCCCCCATGCTGTATTCTGCGCCCTGCCCTATGCTGCACTGTGTGTGTGGATCCTGACCTGTACTGTACCTCCTATAATGCACTGTGCCCCCTATGCTGCACTGTGTGTGCCCCCTGCAACAATATTTAAATACTATAAATAAACTAAAATAGATTGACCCATATAAGAGTGTGCCTGCTTATCTCTTTACTAATCTGTATCCTGCAGTAACTGAACTTTAAAACAGCGCACCTGATCTCATTACTATCTCACACACTCAGCTCCTGAAACATGCAGTGCTGGCGGCACTCGCTCACTGACGTCACGTGCCTGCTCCTCCCACTAGGCGGCGCAGGCACGTGATGTCAGTGAGTGAGCGCCGCCAGCACTGCCTGTTACTGGAGCTGAGTGTGTAAGTCAAGATAGTAATGAGATGAGCGCTGTTTTAAAGTTCAGTTACTGCAGGATACGGATTACTGAGGGGATGATCTGTGGGGTTGCCCAGGCGGCTAGGCCCTTCACAGTAGTTATTAACCCCTTTCAGCAGTCCTCCATCCACTGAAGGGGGACTGGTGAAAGGGGTTAATAACTACTGTGAAGAGAGGACTGCTGAACAGGGTTAATAACTACTGTGAAGGGGGGGACTGCTGAAGGGTTAATAACTACTGTGAAGGCCCATGGGTGTGTGGCTTCATGGGGTGGGGGCGTGGCTTCACAAGGGCGTGATACAATGGGCTTGTGCCCCGGATGTTTTCAGACCCTAGCAACGTCCCTGGCTGAAGCCATTAACTGACCTAAGCAGTCATGTGAGGTAGTCAGGCATGTCATTACTGCAGTGACCAATAGTCCTGGGGAGCATTGCTGGAACGATGGAGGGTTGAGCAAGTGAGTAAGCCTTATTTTTTTTGGTTTGCAGAGTGCTGTTGCATTGTATTTTTTACATTGTGTTTTCAGCCACGGCAACGTGCACCTGTGCATTGGGATGTGCTGACTGACCCCCCCTTTTTTTTCTTTACAGTTTATACCTGACATTTAGGCTACATGCACACGACAGTTCAGTTTTTTGCGGTCAGCAAACCGCGGATCCACAAAAAACGGAAGCCGCCCGTGTGCTTTCACAATTTGCGGAATGGAACGGGCAACCCATTGTAGAAATACCTATTCTTGTCCGCAAAATGGACAAGAATAGGACATGCTATATTTTTTTTGAGGGGCCACGGAACGGGGAAAAGGATGCCGATAGCACACGGAGTGCCGTCTGCATCTTTTGCGGCCCCATTGAAGTGAATGGGTCCGCATCCGAGCTGCAAAACTGCGGCTCAGGTGCGGACCCGAACAACGGTCATGTACATGAGGCCTTAGCTACAATTTTGAAAAATTTGCAACAATTGGATTGATGCAAGTATAGAACAGAACCACAGTTGTTTTTTTAACAGCGCACTATTTATATACATTTTTTTTAACCAATTATCTACTGTAGATAAATTCCACATCTTAATCTGCCAGAGAACAATGACAAAATATTAAGACATTTGCTTGTACTTTGCTTTGATTTAGCTGATTCAATCATGTTGAATATTTTTAGTTTGTTAGTACATTATAAGGTGTAGATATTTATTTTTTGCTATTTTGTCAAGGTGCTTACCTTTTTGACAGGATGGTTGCTGAATTTTTATGTCTGCTTTTCTAGCTGTAACAGGTCTCTAGAGACCTATGAGAAGGAAAAGCACACATTCTTTATGCCTTTATAGTGCACATGGCTACAGCTGTTAAAAGTACTACTATTTATGTTGGCTATACAGTTTATGTTGGCTCAACGACTTATTTATGGGTCAGAGGGAGTTATTCACATTTTATTAAACAGCCAGAACCCAACTATTAAATATATGAGGCTTGCTCGAACATTCTGTGAGGACTGCAGGACTATTGAGGAACTATATAAAGCTTAAGAGTTTAGGAAAAAACAGGAATTAGATACTGAGTGCTGGAAAATTCAATACAGAAAATTGTTACTTACTTCATATGCTAGATAAGATTCTATAATAATCTCCATACAAATAAAACATTATTACTAGGGTTGAGCGAACTTGAACTGTAAAGTCCGGGTTTGTACCGAACTTTAGGATTTTTGGACCCCAAACCCGAACATTTCAGTAAAAGTTCGGGTTTGGGTTCAGTGTTAGGTGATTTATTGGCGTTTTTTGAAAGGCTGCAGAGCAGCCAATCAACAAGCTTTTAACTCTGTGCCCTTAGAAGCCATCATAGCCATGCCTACTAATGGCATGGCTGTGATTGGCCAGTGCAGCATGTGACCCAGCCTCTATATAAGCTGGAGTCACGTAGCGCTGCACGTCACTCTGCTGTGCTTAGTGTAGGGAGAGGATGCTGCTGCTGTGAGGGAGAGAATAGGAAAGAATCTGTAATCTGAAGTGCTTGTTAACTCAGCGATCTACATAGATGTCGTTTTGTGGGTGCAGTACACCATCTTTTTACCCTGCCCTGAGCCCTGTGACAGAGAAAAATAACTTTTATCCGTCTGTTAGTTAGGTGGGCGGCGGCAGACATTTTATGCAAGCTCAGTGTACCAGCACTGCATATGTGCTTTTGTGACATTCAAATCCAAGCTTAAAATACTGCAATAATAATCTGGGTTTAAAAAAAAAAAGCAAATTTTTGCCAGGATCCTACATCTGGTGCCTTTGCAGCATTTGTTAGTGTGCAATTTAAGCTATAAATAAAGCAATCATTTTTGGGGTTTTAAAAAACACACTTTTTGGGCAAAATGCTCAATTTTACAGCCCTTGCTGCATCTGTCAGTGTGAGATACACACTTTAGATACTGCTGTCATATTTGGTTAGTAAAAAAAACACCCATTTTGGGCAAAGTACTTAATATTGCAGCCTTTGCTGCATCTGTGATTGTTAAAAACAATCTTGAAATACTTCAATCATTTCCTGGGTTTTAAAAAACACCCATTTTTTTGCAATACCCTCCATCTGGGGCATCTGCAGCATTAGTCAGTGTGCAATTTAAGCTAGAAATACAGCTATAATTTTCTGGGTTTTAAAAAACACCCTTTTTGGGCAAAATAATCAATTTTACAGCCCTTGCTGCATCTGTACGTGTAAAAAATCAAACGTTATATACTGCCGTCATATTCTGTTATGAAAAAACACCCATTTTGGGGTAAAGTACTTAATATTGCAGCCTTTGCTGTATCTGTGATTGTTTAAAACAAGCTTGAAATACTTCTATAATTTTCTGGGTTTTGAAAAACACCAATTTTTGGCAATACCCTCCATCTTGGGCCTCTGCCGCAGTAGTCAGTGTGCAATTTAAGCTAGAAATACAGCTATAATTTACTGTTTTTAAAAAACACCCTTTTTGGGCAAAATTATAAATTTTACAGCCCTGTACGTGTGAAATTCAAGCATTATATACTGCTGTCATATTCTGTTATTAAAAAACACAATTTTGGACCAAAGTACTTAATATTGCACTATTTGCAGCATCTGTTATTGTTAAAACAAGCTTGAAATACTTCAATAATTTTCTGGGTTTTAAAAAACACCAATTTTTTGCGATACCCTCCATCTGGGGCCTCTGCCGCATTAGTCAGTGTACAATTTAAACTAGAAATACAGCTATAATTTTCTGGGTTTTAAAAAACACCCATTTAGGGCAAAATACTTAATTTGCTGCCAACTGTTAGGTGGGTGGCGGCGGACATTTTATGGAAGCTCAGAGCACCAGCACAGCATATGTGCTTTTGTGACATTCAAGTCCAAGCTTAAAATACTGCAATAATAATCAGTGTTTTTAAAAAAAAAGCACATTTTTACCAGTATCCTACATCTGGTGCCTTTGCAGCATTTGTTAGTGTGCAATTTAAGCTATAAATACAGCAATAATTTTTGGGGTTTTAAAAAAACAAGAATTAAGTTGCTGCCGTTACCGCATGGATTTTTCTCGGGTGGATCCATGCGGTAACGGCAGCAACTTAATTCTCTAAAGAGGACTGATTCAACTACCATCTAAACAGTTCCTGTGAAGGGGAATTGAACCCCGTACCGGTATAGCTCTGCTACACGAACTCCCGCTACTCCGACTGGCGCAGGTGGATGTCATCACCGACCAAGTGAACCATCTATAGGTCAGGTCACGTGAGACGCCGAGAAGGAGAAGCGGTGATACTACCTCGTGGCAGGAGGTAGTTAGCGGATACCGCTACGAAAATAAGTACAAAGTATCTTCCGGACATTATAAGAACATACCGTGGACCGCAGGGTGGATATCTTCTTACCGACTGGTATGTTGAGCACTTGGCAAGTTATTTCATAACTATCTGAACATTGTCAAAGTATGGATTCAATGCGCTATTGACTGACACCACACAGCATAATCAAGTGGTCCTATTATCCCTTTGGAGTACTCCTGTTAGTTGGGTATATGCGTGAGCTCCGCATTTAAAATACCCACCTATTTATGCTACTTTGATATATTATTAGGATATGTTTAACATTTAGTGGGCAATCAATTTTATCATTTTATAATTACAATAGTAAATAATTGTGATTTTTATCAAGTGTAATAAATGCAAAAATACTGTGAGCCAGTCTAATTGTGTTTCAGTATTCTTTGGTTTTCAGCTGGTATCTGAAAGACTGGGCTCCAGTAGGTTGCTGGTGAGCTCCTCTAAATTGTCTATTGCTATTTTTCCTCTATTAAACTTTTTAAAATCGGGTCCAAGCAGGTCTGTGCACATAGATCAGTAAAGGTACAGCCGTTTCACGCTAAAAGCCGCTTCATCATGCCTTTCATGCTGTGGAGGTGAGTGACTGACCTATAAAGGTCAGGTCAAGCCACTCCCCCTACCACATCACATAGAGGAACAAGGTATTAACTCATTCAATACTCTATAAAAAAAAGCTTGAAATACTTCAATAATTTCCTGGGTTTTAAAAAACACAATTTGTTTGCAATACCCTCCATCTGGGGCCTCTGCCGCATTAGTCAGTGTGCAATTTAAGCTAGAAAAACAGCAATAATTTTCTGGGTTTAAAAAAAACACCCATTTAGGGGAAAATACTTAATTGGCGGCCTTGTCTGCATCTTTCATTGTGATATACACCCTTTACATACTACTGTGCTATTCTGATATAAAATGAACACCCATTTTGGGCAAAAATCTTAATTTGCGGCCTTGTCTGCATCTGTACGTGTGAGATGCACCCTTTAGATACTGTTGTTCTATTATGCTATTAAAATAACACCCATTCAGGGCAAAAATCTTAATTTTGCAGCCTTTGCTGCATCTCTCATTGTGAGATACACACATTAGATACTGTTGTTCTATTCTGTTATTTATTTAAAAAAAAACATTTTGGGCAAGATCCTAAATTTGAGAAATATGAGAAGAGCGTCAAATAAGGGAGGTGGCCCCGGTCGTGGTGCTGCTGGTGGAGCTCCTGTTGCAGGGAGAAGACGTGGTCGATCTGTGCCAGCTACACGCACAAGTCAAACACCTTCCTCAGGCGACAGAACCTTCAGCGGTATTTGGTCGGGCATATTGCGGCTCTACGAATGGTGAGGCCAGAACAAGTACAGGCGATAGTAGAATGGGTTGCTGACAGTGCCTCAAGTTCCTTTACATTGTCTCCCACCCAGTCTCCTGCTGAAAGATCAGAGTTAGCACCTGCAGCCGATGTCCATCAGTCTTTCACCTCACCCCCTTGCAAATCAGCAAAGCAGTCTGAGCCCCCAAGTCATGCAGCAATCTCTTCTGCTTTTTGATGACTCTGCTAGCAGGGTTTCCCAGGGCCATCCACCTATCCTTGCCCCAGAAGTGGAAGAGATTGAGTGCACCAATGCCCAACCACTTATGTTTCAAGATGAGTACATGGGAGGACCATCGCAGCACGTCTTGGAAGATGACAAAACACAGGTGCCAACTGCTGTGGCTTTCAAAAGTGTGCAGACCGATAAGGAGGGCAGGGGTGAAGACTGGGTGGAAGATGATGTGGAGGACGATGAGGTCCTCGACTCCACATGGAATCAAGGTCATGCAAGTGACCTTTGTAGTTCGGAGGAATGCCATCTTTACAAAATTACTGTCCTTTGAAATGCTTTCATTCCGTCTGGTGGAGACAGAGATTTTAAAAGCCTTATGGTGGTGGCTGTCCCACAGTACCTCGTGCCCATCCGCCACTACTTTTCCAGGCATGCCATCCCTTCCCTGCACAACTAAGTGGGGGACAAAATCAGGTGTGCACTGCACAACGCCATCTGTGGCAAGGAGCACCTCACTAAGGATACGTGGACCAGTAAGCACAGTCAGGGACATTATATCTCCATAGCAGCACACTGGGTAAATTCAGTGGCGGCTGGGCCTGAGGCAGATATCAGTTTGGCACATGTCACCACCGAGGATTGCAGAGCGCTTCAGTTTGCCTCCTGTTGCTTTCTCCTCTTACTTCGCTTCCTCATCCTCTACCGGCTCCTTATCCGGTCAGCGTAACACCTTCCCCACCAACTTCAGCACAGCCAGGGGTAAACAACAACAGGCAGTTTTAAAACGTATCTGTTTGAGGGACAAACCCCACACCGTGCAGGAGCTGTGGACGGGCCTTGAACAACAGACTGATGAGTGGTTGGTGCCAGTGAGCCTCAAGCCTGGCCTGGTGGTGTGCGATAATGGGCGAAATCTCGTAGCAGCTCTAGGACTAGCCAGTTTGACACACATTCCTTGTCTGGCGCATGTGCTGAATTTAGTGGTGCAGAGATTCCTTAAAAATTTCCCCGATATGTCAGAGCTGCTGCATAAAGTGCAGGCCGTCTGTGCGCACTTTCAGCGTTCTCACCCTGCTGCTGCTTGCCTGTTAGCACTGCAGCGTAACTTCGGCCTTCCCGCTCACCACCTCATATGCGACGTGCCCACAAGGTGAAACTCCACCTTGCACATGCTGGCCAGACTGCGCAAGCAGCAGCAGGCGATATTGGAGTTTTAGCTGCAGCACGCACTGGCTTGATCCCAAACTAAGGAGCATAAAGGTGACCCCTGTAAAACCCTAAGAGCTCACCCTGACTGCTAAGCTCATACAAGGGTCTCAAACGTAGACGATTGCATGCCCTCGTACCTAGGCTGTGTGACACCTGAAAACCCAATAATGAATAATAAGTGAGGTGACACGACCACCAGCTCCCTGCACTTAATACGGAGGAAGTCAGGGTCACCTAGAATCAAGCCAGCAAGGAAACAAAATACATGAAAGGACTTATCTAAACAAGCAGTAACAGACATCTCCAGCAGTGATCATTTCAATCCAGGTAGTATAAACCGCAAAGTGAGGCAGTATGGGAGGGAATATAAAGGGAGGCAATTAGTGTAAATAGGTAACAGCTGGGAGAAGGAAAGGAGATGACAAAGTGAAACCAAAACAAAGAACATCATGCAAGAGGTACAGAAGAACGTCTGCCAGACCTTTTCAGAGAGATGGCTGTGACAGTACCCCTCCCTCTACTAGTGGACTCCGGACACTCAGAGCCCACCTTCTCAGGATGGGACCTATGGAAAGCCCTGATGAAACGAGTGGCCTTGATGTCCGCCACTGGGACCCACATCCTCTCCTCAGGACCATAACCCTCCCAATGAACGAGGTACTGGAGAGAACCGCGGATAATGCAAGAATCCACAATCCTAGAGACCTGAAATTCAAGATTACCATCAACAACAATGGGAGGAGGAGGCAAAGAGGAGGGTACAGTGCATTGGACATAAGGTTTTAATAGTGACCTGTGAAAAAACATTATGGATCTTTCAAGTCTGAGGAAGATCAAGACGGAGGGCAAAGGGATTGATGACGGACAAGATCTTGTAAGGCCCAATAAACTTAGGACCCAACTTCCAGGAGGGAACCTTCAGTTTGATATTCTTTGTAGACAACCACACCAGATCACCCACATTCAGGTCTGGACCAGGCACACGTCTCTTATCCGCCACACGCTTATATCTCTCACTCATCCTCTTCAGATTACCCTGAATCTTTTGCCAACTAAATGACAAAGACGAGGAAAATCTCTCCTCATCAGGTAAACCAGAAGACCCCTCTCCAGAGAATGTCCCAAACTGCGGATGAAACCCATATGCACCAAAAAATTGTGACTTATCAGAGGACTCCTGGCGACGGTTATTTAAAGCAAACTCAGCAAGGGACAAAAAACCAATCCTCCTGATTCTCTGCCACAAATCAGTGCAGATATGTCTCCAGATTCTGATTGACGCGTTCGGTCTGACCATTCGACTGTGGGTGAAAAGCAGAAGAGAAAGACATCTGAACCCCCAAGCGAGAACAAAAGGCCTTCCAGAATCTGGAAACAAATTGTGTGCCCCTATCAGAAACGATGTCTGAAGGAATGCCATGCAATTTGACAATGTGATCAACAAATGCTTGCGCCAGCGTCTTAGCATTGGGTAACCCAAGAAAGTGAATGAAATGCGCTATCTTGCTAAAACGACCCACTACTACCAGAATCACAGTCTTCAACGAGAAATGAGGCAGGTCCGCAATGAAGTCCATGGACAGATGCATCCAAGGAAGGGAAGGAATGGGTAACGGGAGGAGAGAACCCGTTGGCCGTAAATGAGGGACCTTGGAACGAGCGCAGGTCTCGCAGGCTGCCACAAAACCCTCAACTGTCTTACAAAGAGCCGGCCACTAGAATCTCCAAGCAATGAGATCCACTGTGGCTCTACTCTCCGGGTGCCCAGCAAGGACAGTATCGTGGTGCTCCTTAAAAAACCTTGTGTCGTAAAGCGAGAGGCACAAACAACCTCCCAGGAGGACAAAGATCAGGAGCCTCTGCCTGGGCTGCCTGAACCTCTGCCTCCAAATCAGGATAAAGAGCAGAGACGACCACCCCTTCAGCCAAAATGGGACCCGGGTCTTCAAAGTTCTCCCCTCCCGGAAAACAACGTGACAGGGCATCAGCCTTTAAATTTTTAACCCCAGGGCGGAACGTGACAACAAAATTAAACCTAGAAAAGAATAAAGACCATCTGGCCTGTCTCGGGTTCAGGCGCTTGACCGATTCCAAGTAGGCCAGATTCTTATGGTCGGTAAACACGGTAATAGGGTGTCTGGCTCCCTCTAGCCAATGGCACCATTCCTCAAAAGCTAATTTGATGGCCAACAACTCCCTATCTCCCACATCGTAATTTCTCTCTGCAGAGAAGCGTTTTCTTGAGAAAAAGGCACACGGTCGCCATTTGGCAGGAGAGGAACCCTGATTTAAGACCGCACCCACACCAACCTCAGAAGCGTCCACCTCAACAATAAAAGGTAGAGAGACATCAGGTTGTACCAAAATGGGAGCGGAAGCAAAATTCTCTTTGATACTAGTAAAGGTTTTAAGCGCATCTACCGACCATGAAGAAAAATCTACCCCCTTTTTAATCATATCAGTGAGTGGCTTAACAACAGAGGAATAATTCAAAATGAACTTTCTGTAATAATTGGCAAAACCCAAAAACCGCATCAGCGCCTTCTGATTCTCTGGAAGCTCCCAATCAAGCACAGCGTGGACCTTCTCAGGTTTCATGCGAAAACCAGAAGCGGAGAGAAGAAAACCAAGAAATTGAATCTCCGGAGCCGCAAACACACATTTTTCCAGTTTAACGTACAATTTATTATCCCGCAGAATCAGCAAGACCTGACATAGGTGGTCCCGATGAGTCTTGAAATCAGGAGAAAAAATCAAAATGTCATCCAGGATACACCAATACAAATTTCCCCATTAAATGATAAAAAATGCTGTTCACAAAATGTTGGAAGACGGCCGGAGCTTTCATCAAACCAAAGGGCATAACCAAATTCTCGAAATGACCCTCAGGGGTATTGAAAGCCGTCTTACATTCGTCCCCTTCCCTGACCCTTACTAGGTTGTATGCACCTCTTAAATCCAACTTAGAAAAAACCTTAGCCCCAACAATCTGGTTAAACAGGTCCGGGATCAGAGGAAGCAGATATGGGTCACGAACCATGATACAGTTCAGCTCCCTGAAATCCAAACAAGGTCTTAAAGAACCATCTTTTTTCTTAACAAAGAAAAAACTGCGGCAAGGTGACTTCGAGGGTCGGATGTGTCCCTTTCACAGGCTCTCAGAGATATAAGTGCGCATAGCAACTCTTTCAGGTTGGGAGAGATTGTATAAACGTGATTTTGGCAGTTTGGCGTCTGGGATGAGATTAATAGGGTAGTCGTACTCCCGGTGCAGGGGCAACTCCTGAACACCACTCTCGGAAAACACATCCGAAAATTCAGAGAGAAAAGATGGCACAGTCTTGGTATAAATCTCTGAAAGAGACGCCGTGAGGCAATTCTCTCTGCAAAACTCACTCCAACCATTTATTTTCCTTGCTTGCCAATCAATGGTGGGGTTATGTTTAGTGAGTCAGGGTATCCCCAACACTAGAGGAGTAGGTAATCCGCTTAAGATGAAACATGACATATCCTCAACATGAGCGTCACCCACAGTCAAACGGATATTGTGAACTATGCCCTTTAACGATCTTTGAGAAAGTGGAGCGGAATCGATAGCAAAAACAGGTATATCCTTTTCCACAGTGCATACCTGGAAACCATGCGTTATTGCAAATTGATTATCAATGAGATTGACAGCTGCTCCACTATCTACAAAAATCTCACAAACAATATTCTTGCTGTCTTGCGCCACCCTGGCAGGTAGGAGAAAACGGGAACTACAAGTAAATGGCAAACCTTCAATTTCCGCATCAACTTTGCCAATAGTAGCAAATGGAAAGTTTTTAGAGGGTTTTTTTATTTTTGTTTTTCTTTTATTACCCTCAGAAAACTCCATGAATCTCCTAGAGGGGCAAACATTAGCCAAATGATTTATACGCCCACAACAGAAACAAACCCTCCTCTGAGAGCTGAATCCTCTACTATCAGAAGCAAGCAAACCCAGCTGCATGGCCTCCTCCTCAGAGGGGATTGAGAGAGACTGAGACCCCTACGCACTGAATGAGACAGCCCCACTGTCCTTGGACTGAATATGACAGGAAAGAGTAGTCTCCTCTCTCTCTCTAAAACGCCTGTCAATACGAACAGCTAGAGACATGGCAGATTCTAACGAGGCTGGTCTCTCATGAAAAGCAAATGCATCTTTCAATCTTTCCGAAAGACCATGGCAAAATTGACTTCGGAGTGCAGCATCATTCCAACCAGTATCAGCTGCCCATCTCTGAAACTCCGAACAATATATCTCTGCGGACTGTTTACCCTGGCATAAAAGATGCAGTTTAGATTCAGCCAGAGCAATACAATCCGGGTCATCATATATCTGTCCCAGGGCTACAAAAAATTAATCCACCAATCGGAGGGGCCGTGCCCCAACTGGCAGCGGAAAGGAGCGTTATCCCTGAGCAGTGAGATAATGATCCCCACCCTCTGCTCCTCATCACCCGAGGAATGGGGAAGTAGGCGAAAATGGAGTTTGCAAGCCTCTCTAAAGCGAACAAAATTCTCACTACCCCCGGAGAACGTATCCGGAAGCGAGATCTTAGGCTCGGAACAAACTCCATGAATGCAAGCAGAACCGGTCACCTGAAACTGAGACACAGTTTTACAGAGATCTGCTACCTCCAGTAAAAGACCTTGCATGCGGTCAATCACGGCTGAAACCAGATCCATGCTTAAAGGGAACCTGTCACCAGGATTTTGTGTATAGAGCTGAGGCCATGGGTTGCTAGATGGCCACTAGCACATCCGCAATACCCAGTCCCCGTAGCTCTGTGTGCTTTTACTGTGGAAAAAAAATGATTTGATACATATGCAAATTAACCTGAGATGATTCCTGTACGTGAGATGAGTCAGGGACAGGACTCATCTCAGGTTAATTTGCATATGTATCAAATCAGGTTTTTTACACAATAAAAGCACACAGAGCTATGGGGACTGGGTATTACGGATGTGCTAGCGGCCATCTAGCAACCCATGTGCTCGGCTCTATACACAAAATCCCAGTGACAGGTTCCCTTTAAGACGGTTATGGCGGTTTATAATGTCACGGATGGTGTTGCAGAAAGCTGGAACTTATAAATAAACATCCGACAGGCTTGATCCCAAACTAAGGATATATATAAACCCCTAGAGCTCTCCCTGACTGCTATGCCCATGCAAAGGTCTTTATGGTAGACGATTGCATGCTCTCGTACCTTATACTATGTGACACCTGAAAACCCTATAATAGTGAGGGGACACAACCACCGGCTCCCTGCACTTAATATGGACAGAGTCAGGGTCACCTACAATCAAGCCAGCAAGGAAACACAAATAAAGGAAACAGACTTATCTGAGGAATCGGGAGAAGCAGCCTCCAGCAGTGAACACAATCCATATAAACTGCAAAGTGAGGCAGTATGGGAGGGAATATAAAGGGAGACAATCAGTGCAAATAGGTGACAGCTGGGAGAAGGAAAGAGATGAGAAAGTGAAACCAAAACAAAGAACATCATACAACAGGTAGAGAAGAACGTCTGCCAGATCTTCTCACAGAGCTGGTGGTGACAACAAGTTAGGCTTATTGTTGGACTATCCCAAGCGGTTCAGTTCACCCCTCTTTGGGGGAATGTTACTTTACCGCAAGTTAGGCAGTTAGTGGACACTGAATATTGGGAAAAATGGGATACACTTAATTTTACAAGTTTTTCCCAAAGGACAGGTTAAACCATTAACCGAAATTCTTCCAGACACCATACTTGGATTTATCGATATATTTCGATATGAACAGCTATGACACGCTATATATCACACTAAAAATAAGAATTATTTAATTGTAGCACACAACACTTTTTTAGATTTCTGTTATGATACGACACTAAACACCCCCGCCATATTACATATTTATGCAAAGTTAAAATATGAATATACAAAGTTGATCACATTCAAAAGTGAAGTAAAATAGGAAAAAGACCTGCAAAGTAAAGAGCAGACCTCATGGGATATCGTTTACAGAAATATTAAAAAATCCAGTTTCCCTAGCCCATACGTGGATTCTTCTGAAAATAATACACCGTCTATACTATCCACCACTATTAATATCCACCATTTATAAAGACAAAGAATTAAAATATTATAAATGCCATAAGGATAGAGGTGATTATAAACACTTATTGTGGGAATGCCCGGGTATAAAAGATTATTGGATTAAAATATTTAGGAAATTGCAGAACAGCTCCCCTCTGAAATATGAAGCCTGTATTGAATATGTGATCCTTGGCAACCTCCCAGAGATTAATAAAAATAAAATGGAGCAACTACTCTGGTTTAGGGGTATAGCCCTTGCTAAGATTATAATTGTTAAGTATTGGGGTTCTATGAAATATCCATGCTTCCAGGAATGGACGGAGTACATGAACATAGTCTTACTCAGGAGTATGAACATAGTCTTACTCAGACAGCAGGGAAGAAATCAGTTTGTTTGCGGATATGGGGCAATTGGAAATGAGAAACAGGCAATACTTAGAACTATGACAGTGGTTCCGCGGAAATGGGGGTTTAAGGGAGGGATGGGAGGGTAAAGATAAGAGGGAAATTTAGTATGTGATGACATTATGTTGTATTATGTTATTTTATATGAACTCGGTAAGCTGTAGATCTGCCCCTTTGGAAAATAAAAGTTTCTAATAAAAATAAATATATATATATATATATATATATATATATATATAAAAGAAAAATTACGCAACTTAGATTCCGCCATCAAGACCCGATCTGGGTCATCATAAATGAATCCCAAGGCTTTAAAAAATGAATCCACCAACCGGAGGGCCAGAGAAACGGTTGGCAGAGAAAAGGCCAAGGACTGCGTGTCTCCTTTAAGCAGGGATATGATTATCCCTACTCTCTGATTCTCATCACCAGATGAAGACGGCCACATCCGAAAATAAAGCTTGCATGACTCTCTAAAGTGGATAAAGTCAGGCTCCCCATAAATTTGACTTCCTCCTATAGCACCTGATGCCAGAGCATTCTGACACCGTGCGACAGAATTACGCAAATCAGCAACCTCTAGGGATAATCCCTGCATGCGATCAACTAACGCATCAATTGACTCCATCTCAAAGCAGCTGAGAAATGGCAGTCTAGGTATTGGCAGGTTATAATATCACGCTGGGTAGGATACAAGATACAATAAACACACAGAAAACCACAAAACAAGCGTTTAGGCCAGAAGCTGGGGATAAAGGTCACCTCCTGACAATTCCCTACCAACTCTCCCTGGACTTCTGTGCCCACGTTTAAACCCTAAAGGTGGGAATCAACGTGCCCCCGTGCCTAAGGCTTAATATTCCCTAAAGTCCCTAAGATGGTGGAAAGGGGGAAAGAGGCAGCCTGCTTCCTCAGGACCTGGAGGAAGCAGGTGTCTCTCTAACTGCCTAGACAGAACATAAAAAGGAAACCAAAACCAACTTATCTTATAGATGAGCAGAAACAGCAAATCCACCTTTCCTCAGAGCAAGATAGAAGCTTTAACCCGCACAGGACACTGGGAAGGGGTGTGATTTAAACTCACACAAACGACCCCACCCAGTGCACCTGAAGGGAGGCGGATACAGCTCAACTCCAAACCCAAAACAAACAAAAAACTACACACGTGCTGCTAACCTGGCAGACATAACCTGAGCAGGGCATGACAAAATTGATATCCATTGACCGTGTAATCTACCTCCAGCCAGCCATACACTTACTTGTTCTTTTCTGTTTGCTAAATGCATAATTTTGGGGCCTGTAGTCCTCTGGCCTGCTGTAAAATTGATATCCAATGACCGTGTAATCTACCTCCAGCCACATACTTACTTGTTTTTTTCTGTCCACTGAATGCATAATTTTGGGGGCATGTAGTCCATTGTCCTGCTGAAAAATTTATATCCAATGACCGTGTAATCTACCTTCAGCCACATACTTACTTGTTCTTTTATGTCCGCTGAATGCATAATTTTTGTGGCCTGTAGTCTTCTGGCCTGCTGAAAAATTGATATCCAATGACCGTGTAATCTACCTCCAGCCACATTCTATTCTGTACGGTGAACGAATAATTGTTGGGGCCTCTGAGAAATTCAACACCAGTGACGAACCAAGTGTTATGGAATTTCAATTATTATCATTAGGGATTTTTTCAAGAGGGGGGGATTTCATTAGCCATGTTTTTAATCAAATTTTTCGTTCTTTTAAACATTTGTATTTGACCTGTATTTGTACTGGCCTGTAGTAAAATTGATATCCATTGACCGTGTAATATACCTCCGGCCACATAATCACTTGATCTTTTCTGTCCGGTGAATGCCTAATGTTTGGGGCCTGTAGTCCAGTGACCTATAGTAAAATTTTTATCCATTGCACCTCAAGCCGCCTAATCAAAATTTCTTTTATGTCAGGTGAATGCCTTATTTTTAAGTGCACATTTCAGAGAATTTCCCTTTAAGACGCATAAAAATGTCCCCTGATTAAGATACATATTTTTTGTTGGAATTTTTGTCATTGATCCCCCTCTAGTATGTCACTATCCATGTTGTGGGACCATTTGTGCACTTCTATTAAGTATTTGGTGGCTGAAAATATGAGCGGAAGGTTTTTCAGGTTCATCTGCCATTAAAGTTAATAGGGCCCGCCGCAAACTTGCGGCTCGTGAAGATTTGATCGCGTTCGCAAACCGTCCCGGATGATGTTCGTCCATAACTGTATGTCATTTTGATATAACTGTATTCAGGAATGTACAGGAGTAGGAGTGCAGGGCTGAAGAATAAATTGTCACCCTCTGCAGTCCTGGCAGAGCACCACCTGAGGCCACCGTCTCACTTTGCTTTATGAGTGGTGTGCCTCTGGTTGTTTGTCTTTAAACTCTTTGCTCCCCAATCTTCTTCTGCTCCAGGTGTACCCTATGTCTTGATGCTAGATAGCAACAGAATCATGTGCCAATTCCAACAGGGGAGTAGGCAGGGGTGAGTTATTACAGTCATGCTCAGTGGTCCCGAGTGGTCTGTTAGGTATAATAGACTATTAATCTGTGATCAGTGGGGGTCCTGGGGGGTGGATCCCTTACCCATAAGCACAGCAAAGGAGCTGCAGTGTTGACTCAAATGGACTAGACTGTTGTACATCCACATCTACACAAAATATAAGATACTGACTTTAAGGAGCTTGGGCAGGGGCGTGGCTTTAGGGGGTGCAGAGGTAGCAGTCGCTACCGGGCTTAGGAGCCTGAAGGAAGGGGGGCCCAAGCTGAAGTCCACCAGGGCCCATGAGCTTTTAGCTATGCCTCTGGGCTTGGGGCTTTAATGAGTGCTACTATTTCACTCTACTTATCGTGGGGGTTCACCTCCTAATTATCAGTAAAACAGTTGCAGTGATAGTTAAAGGGGTTGTTCGGGTTCAGAGCTGAACCCGGACATACCCTTATTTTGACCTAGGCAGCCCCCCTGATGCTAGCATCGGAGCATCTAATGCTCCGATGTGCTCCCTTGCCCTGCGCTAGATCGCACAGGGTGACGTCACTGGCTCTGATGGGCATCAGTGCCGGTGACGTCACCGGGGTTCCTGGCAGCCCCATAGAGAACCCCGGTACGTCACCGGATCTTCAAAAAATGCTCCCATGCTCATGTCAGGCGGGCTGCCGGGGTGAAAATGGGGATATGTCCGGGTTTAGCTCTGAACCCGGACAACCCCTTTAAGACTTATGCACACAAAAGAAAGAACTATCAAAATGAAGAATGACATGAGATGATACCTGGCAGGCTAGATACCATGATCACTAGGGTAGTTCTCCCAGGGTGTGGCTCATCAATTTTACTCTGGGTGTGCTGACCCCTGCGATTTCCTTAAATGCACAGCACAGCATAATTAGTTGTAGTGGGGGACCACATTCGCTCTTTTGTCTAATGAAAAAAATATATGTATGATTTCTTGAACTATTTCTTCTAGTTTTTAGCTGACAAGAAAATGGTGTTATATCTTACTAAATATTAATTATATTTTTATAAGGTATTTTTTTTTAAATCTCAAAACTACTGTATAGTTGTGAACATTTAAACGGTGCCTCAAGAGTTGGTGGTTTTCACTTCTCCCACCAGAACTTTAAATTTGACAGAGGAAGACACAGCTGGCAGACTAGGCATCGTTGCCAAGGCAACCAAATGTGCTGCAAGTGCTGTACAGTTGCCTTGGAAACCATGCCACCCGATCTGCGTCCCTCTCTCCAGCAACACTGGAAGTACCCTTTGAAACAAGAAGACACAATATCCCTTATATCCTATAATTATTAGGCTTATATTTAGTCAAATGACCAAAAAGCTCCACTCATGGGTATGCTTGTCACAAACTCTATGTATTATGTTGTCTTTTATGTTTTTCCATACTTGTGCTTTTTAAGGCATACGTCTTGAGACAATAGGGTTTAGTTAAAAGAAAAAAAACAATTGGTATGTCATTGTATGAGTCACCATAATTGGTCCCAAATACTTCAATTTTACCAATATGTCATTGGTTCTGGCAGATGCTATCAAAATCACGGCATGGAGGAGATGTCCTAAAATGAGACATCTAATTACAGCCCTTGAGGACATAGCTATACGCCTTTATATATCCATCTATCTATAATCTGTTCTCTTCCACCAGAGCTTGTTGTAGCTGTGTGACTGTGGCCATTGTCTACCAAATTGCAGATATATTCCTAAAGAACAGCCTATGCAATGAACACAATTTGCACTTCCCTATCCAAGGTTGCAATTCATCATAGGAGCATCCATAAAAACAAAGCATATAAATGAAGACACAAGGGACCAGTTTTAGCTGTCACAATATGGTGTTCTTTTCAGCTGCTCATCCACAGAATTGCACCTCCACCCTGCTGTGTTTACCCTCATGTATATTTCAGGCTTTCCTCCCTCCAGCTCAGTAAACACATATGAGGAGAATATATTTCAAGACACAAGGCTTATACAACTAAAGAACATTTCAGCCTAAAAATAATGTCTCGTTCTAGGTGAGCAATACAACTACAACTACACACTACATTAACCTTTCCCAATAAAGCCCCAGAATCCAACTGGCATCCAACTCAATAAAACTATGAAAACAGACAATGAATATCTAAAGATAAATCTCCTTCTGGTTATTCCTAGGACTGCCCGCCAAGTGGCAACAAAATCAATCTCTAGCTGTTGACCAAAGCTGCCCATTATTATATTTATGTTGAGCCATGCCAAAATCGTTGGAATCTACTGACAATCTAATGTATATGGTGCCTTCTGACTGTACTCGAATGGCAGATGTAGGCAAAAAGGATCTGGTAGCATGATGCTTAATGGTTAGCAGTGGTTGCAGTACTGGGTTCCTCTGAGTACTCCAATTTTCTCTCACACTGCAAAATAGAATAAACAAATCATGTAGATAATGTAGAGATAATTAAGATCATTGGGTAACTGAAGAGCATGGTTAGGTTGGTAGAAGATGAGACTTCTGATGATTAAACAGCATGGTGGAAAGCTTTGTAGACTAGGATAAGAGTTTTCAATTACTTATATTTCTGAAATAAAAGGGTAGCCAGTAAATTGAGTGACGTAAAACGAATAGAAGAGAAAACAGAGGCAAAGTAAAACTGCGGAACAGATTTTCATGATGGACTGAAGCAAAGGCAGTTTTTTTGGTGTTATACCAAACAATAGTGACTTGAGGCAAAAAATGGTTACGGCCTGGATTAGTTTTCTCAATATCAGTAGGCAGAGAGCCTAAGAGAGGAGAGGAGTTATAGTAGCAAGAATGGTGGTTGTAGTGAATATTTACTCTGTCGCTCCCCTGGGCCATGCACTTTTCTTCCTCTCAGGGCACACTCAGATCTTGAGGTTTTCATGCCAGATGGTGGTTTGGAGGGCCCTTGATAGTGATGGATTGGAGGTTCAAGGCAGAGTCCCTTGACAACAGAAGGTGTCAGTGCAGTGCAGCAGTGAAAGAAATAACAGCAGTACAATTCTTTACTGAACAATAAAGTTCAGGTATATTAATCACCATTCTCAGCATGCATAGACTGGCAGATCTTTCACAGTTATGCAGTCTCCACAGCTCTTACAGGGTACACAGCTACAGTAGTGGTTAACAGGCATGGTCATCATTTTGGAGCAATTATACTTAAATTGCAATTCTCTAATTTACTTGAATGAAATCATTCAGGAAACGGAAGGGGGGGTTAAATACTCAATGTTAGGTGAGGCAATGTCAAACATAGTGTTGCACCTTTCATAGATACATTTTTCCACAAATGTCCACTTCGGGATGTGGATATTTTCTTGGTGTGTCCAGGCACCAAAGTACTTTAATCTGCTAGACATGTGGATATGGAGGCTTAGTGGTCAGACAGCATTTCTCCGCAGGAATTCTTTTCACACCTCCTCCTTACGTCTGGCTTGCCTTTTTATGGATAGATTTCAGATTTCGATCTGTATCTATGTTTTTCTCTTGCCTCTGACTAATTTAATTATGAGCTAAGCTCAGCTAGCTCTGTTCTCATAAATGTCTAGGCTCTAACTGACTCTAGGCTGTTCTATCTATTCGTTCTAAGGAAGAGTACACACAGCCCCATATAGTGGGCTGGCAGTTGTGACCTGTACTCGACTTTTCATGAAAATGCATTAATACACACGAGTTCACATCTTTTATATCTGGTAAATCATCTTTTAAGCAGCTTAAAAACCCATTTGCCTTAGTAGTAGGATGCTGGAAGTAGTGAAGTAGAGATGAATATGAATTATTTTGTTATGGTGAATTTAACAATATCCCGTATGCCTATATGGCATAGGAGTAGGAGTTCCCGATGTTCCGCCTATAGATGCATATCATTGGTATCATTATACTATAGAGAATTAGAAGATTATTTTATGCAGTAAATTTAGTTAGTTGTACCAGCTACACTACAGTACAAGGGAAAAGAATCAAAGAAAGTTCTCATCTTGTTTCAATTTTCCCTATATAACACAGACAAATCAAAAGATAGTGGTTCCATTTTCAGCCTAAAAGAAAAGCTTGTGTGCCACGCCAAAAAAAAAAATGAAGAAAAATATTGGCTGGACATGAAATGAAATAAAATATTCAACTTTATAATACACTTACCCCTTAACTGGGACTTCCCCCATTAACAGTGACCTCCACAGCACCCTCCAGCTTAACAGAGACCTCCACAGTGACCTGCCCATTAACAGTGAACTCCACAGCATCCCGCTCCTTAACAATAACCTATGTCAAGATTGAAGGACCTGAGAGCTTATATTGGGCAATAAGGATCATGTGGCCATGTATATGGCAGTTAGGATATGAGTGAAGAACCTACAAGATCCTATTGGCTAATACTTTTTTGGGAATATCTAAAAAATTATATGCCTTAGAGAGTAGAGACCTTTATGAAACACTTTTTTTTTTTTTTAGGGACATTTTGGGACTTTCAGGCACCATGTAATACTCCATTCCAGCTATGGAGCCCCCATAGAGAAGGCAGGGGAGAATTGTCACCATCCCTGCCTTCCCTTTTGCTGTATATACAGTGCTGAACAAGTCATGTGACTTTCGCAGGCTTAGAGTCTGCACAAGTTGTTGGGCTTTAGCAGACACAGATCAGTTCTGCAGTTAGGCTGGTGCTTTGTAATTGGGGCTACTACTGTATGTCAGCCTCAATAACAGGAGAAATCAGCAATTAAAAAAATGTAGTGGTAAATGTCCTCCAAAAGGTCCAAAAAAATAACTCTCCCCTCATCAAGCCATTTACTATTGTAAAAAAAAATAGAAAATAAAATACATATCTTAGATATTGCCAAATCCGTAACAAACGCCTCTATAAAAATATCACATGACATAGCCCCATCGGGTAAACACCATAAGATAAAAAAAAATACAGTATTTGGTATTTTCATATCCGTAATGACCTTCTCTATAAAAATATCACATCATCTAACCCACCAGGTGAACACCATAAAAAAAAACTATGCCAGACTATCAGTGGTTTGGATACCTTACCTCCCAAAAACCTAATATCAAGCAGTCAAAATGTCTTATATACCCCAAAATGGTACCCATAAAAAAATCCACTCACAGGGCCCTTTAAGGTGTTGTAGCTCACGTACCAGGTTAGGAATGCCAGAGTGGTGTAATGTCTCTGTATGGTAGTGGTAATAGTGTCAACGGTGTCTCCTACCTGGGTACAGCTGGACTCCTTGATCACTTGCAATAAAATGAGTGTAGTGCTATTAGGAGTAATAGAGGAATTTGCAGCAGAAATTGAGATCCAGACTTTTGTAAAGTTCAAATTTGTCTTTACTAGTTGTAGCTTTCATCCAAGTGAGATACAGTATTAGTCTTTGGTTCAAGCAGGTATTGGCAATATGTGGCAGGAATATATCTTCTGCTCTATCATGTACCTGGAGCTTGCATGAAAAGCACGTCTGCTTGTTGCTCTAAACTATGGCAGGAATTTGGCTTCTGCGCTTTCTATCTTCTGCTGTCTTGGGGACTGACTAACTGAGGAGGATTATGGCTTCTCCTGGTCTCTGGACTTTGACTCACAGTTATTGTCTCAGGGTATGCTTCTTCCTGGAACTGGAGGTGGCTGCTTGCTTTGAGACAAGATCCTTGCTTTGGATCCCTATATCTGAGAGCTCCTACACATACACCCTCCTACACTAACTTAACTTCCTTCTCTCCCCATTAGGCAGGATGTGGGCACAGCCCACTTCTGCTCACAGAAGGGGGAGCTGAACTCGAATGTACTATTCCAGCTCAGAAACACTAAACTGTAACTAAGTCCCTGCTAACACATTGCTGCCACCTGCTGGTGTACATGGAAATTACAGCAATATACATTTAACAAGGCTTAGAATGCACATATGTCAGGAAATTATGTGAAATTACACAAGATGACAAAGTTAGTGCCCTAAACGCCCTCGGCTTATGTTTAGGAGGGAGAGGAACCAGATCTGGGGTACCCAAATAAGTATAAAGTGTTGCATATAACATATATTTTCTGCATGGGGTACACAGCAATAATAGAATTGCTGCCTTTTTCTACTTCCCAAAAAGCAAAATAAAAAGCAATCAAAAAGTTGTATGTACCCGGAAATAGAACCAATGATAATGGCAACTCATCCCACAAAATATAAGCCCTTCTACAGCTTTTTCAAGAGAAAAATGAAAAATGTATGGTTCTCAGAAAATAGAAGTACTGGTACTCAGAGACTGATCGAGAGAAACATGGCGCACATAAACTAATCCATCAAAATCGTTGCTGCAAATGCCAAAATGTGGTCTTTCCCTTCTGAACCTTGCAGACTACCTAAACAGCAATGTATGTCCACATTTATGGCATTTCCATACCTAGTAGAACCTGCCTAACTAATTTGAGTCTCAGAAAACACAAGCTAGGCCCAACATATTGACAGTCAAATGCCATATATGAGGAAAACTTTTAATTTGCATTTTGTATGGCACCCTGCTCATTATACCTGTGGCATCAAAATGCTCACTCCACTCCATAATACCTCAAGAGGTCACTTTTTCAGAGGTTACATTTATAATTTCACTCTACAGCCTCTACAGCTGGAGAAACTACATAAATCACCACACTGGTCTCAAAATGTGCATAGTACTCTTTTACTCTGAGCCCTCTGATACGTTCAGGCAAAAGATTAGGGCGACATGTAGGATATTTCTAAGACCAGGAAACACAGCAAGATAATAGGAGGGCTGACTTTTCACACTGGCACATGCTGGTCACAACACATTGGGCACAGGCGTGCACAACACCTGTAGGGTCAAAATGTTTACTACAACCCTTGGTAAATTCTGAGAAGGTGTGGTTTCTAAAATGGGGTTACTTCTTCTGAATTTCTGTCCTGCATGCCACGGCCGTGGCATGTAAGGGTGAGCTGAAATTATTCATTTGTTTGTGGTCGAAAAATTATGTAAAAAAACTTGGGGTGCTTTATCTCCTATTACCACCTGTGAGGATGAAAAATCTGTGGCTAAAGCAACATTTTAATGTGAAAAATTACATTTTCACAGCTGTTCCTAAATTCTTTGAAATTGGGATTAAAGCACTCACAACATCCCTTGATATATTCCTTGAGTGGTGTTGATTCCAAAATGGGGTCACATTTTTGGGGTTTCCACTGCAGGGTTCTCTTCAAATGTGACATAAAATCTGCTCTCCAAAAACCAAATAGCACTCCTTCACTTCTGAGCCCTGCAGTTTACGACCACATATGGATTGTTGCCGTATTCAGAACAAAATGAGTAACAAATTGTGAGGTGATTTTCTTCCTGTTACCTCATATGTAAATGAAAAAATTGGGGCTGAAGTGACATTTTATAAAAAAAAAAAAAAATATTATTTTTTTTATTTTACAGACAAGTGTAAATTCTATGAAATGCCTGTGGGTTCACAATACACGTCTCGATTTTTAATGTAGGGATACCTCAGGGTCTCTTAAAATACGACATAAAGACCAAAAAACATTCTAGCAAAATATGCCCTCTAAAAATCATATGGCACTCTCTCTTCTCAGTCCTGTTATGCACCCATACAACAGTTTCCGACCACATCTGGAGTGCCTCTGTAAACTGCAGAATCAGGGTAATAAATATTTAGGTTTTATTTGCTGTTAACCCTTGCTGTGTTAAAGGAAAATGGATAAAAAATGACAATCTTAAAAAAATATAACAATTTCACTCCATTTGGCTCCATTCAATTCTTGTGGTACGCTTAAAGGGTTAATTTGAGGGGTGTAGTTTCTAAAATGGGTTCATTTATGGGTGATTGCTATTATGTAAGCCCCTCAAAGACACTTCAAACTGAATTGCTCATTAAAAAAGTCAGTTTTAGAAAATTTTAAAAAAGATCCTAAAATTCTATGCCTTCTAACATCCTAAAAAATAAAACATTATATGACATTAAATAAATAATACCAACATAAAGTAGACATATGGTGAATGTTAATTAAAAACTATTTTGTGAGGTATTACCATCTAAAACATGTTGATCCAAATTTACCACTAACATGAAGAACAATGTGTCATAAAAAACTGAATTCCAAAATTATTACTACATACAGTGAGCCATGTCCGATTTGCAAAATTATTTGTGGTCAGGAAGAGGGGTGAATGACCCTGTCTGGAAGTGGTTAAGCTACCAATTTATACTTTTTAACTTTATTTTTAGTCTCCCTAGGAGATCTGAACATACAATTGTTACATTACTTATACAGTACCATCAACTGCAGTGGTTTACCATTGTAGTGTATGGTAAAATCTCTGTATTTCTATTTCTACTTTACTGTGGCACGCCTGGAAAGGCTCCCGACTACCATAGCAGCTGAACGACTCATGTAATCTTCACACCAGGGCAACTGTTTGGTACAGTAACTGGAATCAGCTAGCTCTCGGCAAATGACCTCTCAGATCCTATGGTCACCACTGACCCATGGCATCTCAGCACCCTGAGTGGGTGCCTTGTTTAAACACGTTTTTCTGTCCTGCAAAAAAAAAAGTAGAAAAGTATACATTTTGTTTTAAAAAAAATTGAGGTGAATGGGAGACAGATAAAAACGTAACACAATACGTTTTCATCTGTTAAATGTATCTGGTTTTTTTTTCAGATACCTTTCAAATCTTTATTTTAAAAAATAAAGGTTTCACAAAAACGTATAATTTTTGGGTTAAACAAAATGTACACAAACATATTGAAACGTATGCACATTAGTCAAATGTATACGCAGTGGCGTACATAGAGAAGTAAGGGTCCCATAGCAAGGATCAAGCCAGGCCCCCCACACAGGACAGAAGGGTTTCCGCCTAAACCCCTTTCAGTGACCCTTGGTACATTTTTTCCACTGCCTCATTTATAAAGTCCTGACCAAGTTTTCACCTCCAGTAGAAGTGGGGATGATCCCAACTGGGCCCCCTCTTGCCCTGGGCCCCATAGAAGTCGCATGGTCTGCCGCTATGGTAATTACTCCCTTGCATATACGTAAAAAAAAAAGGATAGATAACCACAAAATTGCATACATTTGTGTATGTTTTAATACTGTATGTCTAAATGTATACACATGACGCACAGCAAAAATGAGATTTGAATAGACCCTTAGGCTGGAAAGTAAGAGGCAAAATGCCATCCTTGCCATATTCTTTAGCTTCAATCCAATGTTATCCAGTTTCTGATTATGACACATTATCATAATTTATGGTAATGAGATACAATTACCTTTTTATTTAAACAATATTTATATATCTCTTGCATGACGAGTGTGGGGATAATCTGCCTACATATGGGTTGCCAGGTTACTGTATCGCTGTGTAGACAATGAGCCAGGGTCTATAAAGGAAATGCGTGCCTATGCTACCCGTCACACCATAACAAATCACTATGTGCTGAACCGTGGAGTAAAGAAAGAGTTAATCAAATGCCTCAGCTAACACAGTGTGAAGTAAGCCATCAAATATGGGCTGAAATAAACAGGCCATTGCTTCCACATTGCTGTGGCATTGTTCATCTGACCTTGCTGGACTCTCATTTGCCAACCATCCCCTTGTCTCCATAGTTACTGGATGTGAAGACCAGCTCCCTTGAGTCTCCTTGTAGGGTAACCATGGTGATTTGGAGAGCAGTGCCAGTGAAAGACATAGGACCTGACTGAAGGAGACGCGAGTCCTGATACCAGAGACTCACAAAGAGCAGGATGGTGCGTAAGCTATAGAAACAACACAAATATAAGACAGCGACGAAGCGTTTAAAAATGTTTTATAAAAAATGTGCAGAAAGTAATAGATCATTATTGGTAGTGTTTAGCTTCAATTTATCTACAATATATTATGTACCCATTTATATTTCTATTACCTATCTATCTATCTATCCATCTATTCTTCTACATTACTATTATCTATTTATCATCTATCATCTATATATGTATTTATCATCTATCTGTCTACCTAATTTGTATTTGCAGAGAGATTTGTAAAGTGCTTTTTAGGGCTACAGATATTGATGATCTAATCTCAGGCACCCCAGCTGACCAGCTGTTTTGGGCTGCTATGGTGCCAGCGGCTAGCTGTATATGAAGGGAAGCAGAAGGCTCCGTACACTGTGCAGTTTCAGACTCCAGTGTACTCAGTCCGCTCCCATTCACTAAGCTGCAGTACCTGGATACGGCCACTAAACAGTGAATGGATCTGTCTGCCTCCAGCTCTGTACACTGTATAGTTTCCTGCACTGCAGCAGCCCAAAACCTCTGATCAGTTAGGATACCAGGTATCGGAACCTAGCCAATCTGATATAAATCACCATAGGATAGGCTGCCAATATCTGAAGCCCGCAGAACTCCTTTAATATTAAAAGGGTAATCCAGTAATTACTATTGATGACCTATTCCCTCTGGTGCAGACATCACCACCTTACTATCCAGAACCTCACAATGTCTATCTTCTATATCCTCCTTCTCCTCCTGCTGCTTTCTAAAACTTAACATGGATATAACAGAATTTATCATCTTTCACCCATCTTGCTACCCCCCCCCCCCCCCAACCTATCTATCACAATCAATGGCTGCACACTCTCCCTGGTCAACTAAGTCCACTGCCTTGGAGTAACCTTAGATTCTTTCCTGCCCTTCAAACAAGTAATATTGCTAGGTTACTGGTCACATGGTGATGATGCCATCTAAGGTCCTAGATCACATTCACAGCTCTAACAGTACGATGCCTGGACTCAGTGCCGGCAGGCATGGCATGGCAGCACCCCCTGTGTAGCTGACAGCCTGACACCCAGGGCAGTAGCTAGCAGGGCGCAAGAGGCAACTGCCTTGGGCCCCCCAGGAGCAACTGGGCCCGGGGCAGCTGCCCCTTTTGCCCCTTGGTAAAGACGGCCCTGACTGCCTCCAACATATTAGACTCTCACCTACAGTGGAATCCTTCAAAAGAAACCTGACAACTCACCTCTTTAGACAAGCCTACAACCACTACTGTTGATATACAGTCATGACCAGCTTTACCCTCACCTACTGTGTCCTTCCACCATACCTTGTAGATTGCAAGCCCTCACGGGCAGGGCCCTCCCTCCTTCTGTACCAGTCTGTAACTCGTCTTGTTCATGCTTAGTGCAACTGTCTGTATTACTTATGTATATCCCTTATTATATGTTGTTATTATTATCAACATGGAATAAATGGGGCTTTAATAATAATAACGATAATAATAATAGTCCTCTTGATAGGTCATCAACATGAGATTGTCAAACACCAATCAGCTGTGGCTGATGGATGGCCTGTGGATTTGCAGTTTCATATGCCACAGATTCTCATGCAAATTAGCAGGAAAGTACAGATTGGGCTCATCATGGGAGGCAAACACATACTCTATCTGTAAGGGGGAACTGTGCATGAGCCAGGATCTTCCCGGGCGGGGATATCATAGGTGGGCCTGGATCTCTGTGGAGGCATTGTGACTAGGGATGAGCGAATCTACTTCGGATGAAACATCCAAAGTTGTTTTACATAAAACTTCGTTAGAATGCTGTACGGAGCGAGCACTTGTAGATTGTATTGGCTCCGAGGAGCCTAAGTTATTACTTTGCGAAGTCTCTCGAGACTTCAGGTAATAGCTTCAGATATAAATTTCCACTGTAAAAAAACTTTTCTAGAACTCGGGTTCGATTACAAGTGGTACCTTGGAACCGAACCAGAGTTCGGTAAAAGTTTTCCTACAGTAGAAATTTATATCTGAAGCTATTACCTGAAGTCTCGAGAGACTTCGCAAAGTAATAACTTAGGCTCATCGGAGCCAATACATTCTAATACCGTATGGAGAGCTCACTCTGTACAGTATTGAAACAAAGTTTTATGCAAAACAACTTCGGATGTTTCATCCAAAGTTGATTCGCTCAACCCTAATTGTGACCATCATAAAGAGAAAATGTGGCTCTAGCTAGAAGGCCTGAGGGCACAATGGCTGACGTGATATACTGGGGTATTTTGGCAATTTTGGAATCAGTTCTAATTGTCATTGGAGCATATGTGTCTGGAAAGAGAGAGCACACACTGAAAAAGTTGAATTTAAAGTACCTAATATATTTTATTAAAAACTAATATTACTACCCTAAAATGGTTGTTTTTTTTAAATATACTTTATTTCAGGGTCCTATAGCACTTTACATTCGGTAATCCCATATAGTGCTGTGTATGAGAGTATGGATTCCTCTTCAGCTGCACTGAATGCACTGAGCATTGCAGCTCCTGCCTGTAAGAGCGCTGCACTTGATGATAAAGCTTGCATAGCCTATTTTTGGCAGAGCAGGCACAGGCAGGAGCACTGATGTGCTATGTGAGCTCCTGCCTGCACCCATTTGCTCCACTCTGACCCCCAGAGATTGGAACAATCGTGTTGAAACCCGCAGTTGAGTCTAGTCAAAACCAAAGCCTGATGATAAACTCGCTGATCGGGCAAGAATGCTACTTTCTTGGATTTAGGGTTTATTAATATATATGTAGTTCAAGGCTTGTCCCCACTTCAAAAAAAAGGAACTCACTTGGACAATGCCTGTCTGAAAAAGGGGGAAGGCGTCGCAAGAGGAATTGTCCAAAACAGTGTACAGAAAATATGACATTATATCCGACTTGAGTGTTTTTCCACCCGAACTAGGACAAAATATTTTTTAGGGCGCATTCACATGGCCATAATGTTTTGTGGATCCGTACCGGCCCGTGTGCGTACCGCAATTTGTGGAACGCACATGGCCGGCACTATCCTAGAGTTTCAAATCAATAGGCCACAGCACTCTTTTCAAACAATGGCAAGGGTGGGTGCACAACCGGGTTGTGTTCTGTAGCTCCACTTCAAGAACTGTAGATATCACACAAATATTTAGACAGCACTCCGTGATGATGATGATAAATAGTGATTTATTTCATATTATTTCAGCCGGAAACAGTGGTATATCAGTTGCGTGCAACGTTTCGGGCTAACATATGCCCTTCATCAGGCTGACAAAACATAATATACAGAAAATAGTGATGTAGTAAAATTCATAGAATGGTAATTCATAGTATATTCTTAAAACATGATTATACAATGTTACAAAAGTCTGTTCAAAAATAGGACATGATTGATGAGACAAGGTACAAGAAAAGTAAATGAACTCTAAACATAAAGATATGCCGTAGGGTATATAAACAGACCATATACATGGGATCAGGCAATAGAATTATCCAAAAAATTAGCCATGTAACAAATAGATAGAAAGAAGTGGCATGGCAGTCAGACCAGGCGTGCGGCAAAAATACCGCAGACCTGCTCTAAACATCATGCCACATCACTGTAGGCAGGCTGAAAAAATAGACTGAAAAAGTATATACAGTATATAGGTAACAGAGAAAGAAACACCTGTGGAGGAGTGAGAGCTCATGCTTATAGAGCATATGCTTAAAAAGCATAGAAGAAAACAGTGGAGGAAATACTATAGTTAAGTAGGACAATGATGAATCCCCAAGGATGCCAAAATGTAGGAGCCACAGGCTCAAAGACTCACCACTAATGAAACCACAGCTCGTATATGGCCGGTGCTACCGTATAGTGCAGAGCGCCATGTTAATTAGCACCTAGGAGATGTTTTTTCGTGCTTAAGCGGCACGTGACAACCTCAGTGGGCAGTACTATACCCAAACGAGGCTTGGAATGCAGGGTGGCTGGCGCAGAGAGGATATGACGTGCGCGTCATGTGACCCGTACGTCATGGGATCAGAGCCGAAAGGAAATGACGTGCGCATGACGTGACTCACTCGTCACGTGACCGCGCCGTCTGGCCTATTCAAATCGGGTGGGGGGAATCAATGGTGGGTGGGGATGAGAATGCAAGTAGAGTCAGTGACGCATATGTCACGTAATCGCACTATCCCACCAAATAAAACAATATAATGTATATCAGTGGACGTGTCAATCGACATAAGTATTATAACGCCATCAATACAAATTGAAAAACGGGAAAAAGAAAAGGGCCACATTTTCATGGCGCATGCGCTAAACCCTAAACATTGATTAGCAGCCATCTTAAGAGATGGCAAAATACAGGCATCAGGGGAGACTCATCATGTTGCTAGATATAGCAAAAAAATAGGTACAAAACAATGTGGGTAGATATAGCAAGATAGGTAGGTACAAGACAATGTGGCCGTGGAATTATATGATTATGAAACCATGTATAATTATATATAATTCCAGGGCCAACCATAGTTGAGGAAACCAGAGAGCCATTGGTACATTCAAATAAATGGAACAAAATCCATCACACAACCGTTAGATAAGCAATAGGTCACTTTTAATTGACGCATGGGGTACTTAAGGTAATAGTAAACCGTGGAGGATGCTGGGAACGGGTGCGGATCCGTTCATATGGTCGCGTGAATGGGCTCTAAGGTAAAGCTCAGCCAGAATAGAGACTAAAGGTTAGTGAGTATTTTATTTTGAGAGTTGCCATTTACATGGGAATTTTAATTGTAGCGAGTGTACCTCTTGTCGGGTAATAGATATATTTAGGCAGTGGCATGCTAAGGGGAGGGGGCACCCCGGGTGTCCACTCTCAGGTGGGTGCCAGAGCCCACAAGCAATGAGTTCTTCCATCAATACAGATAGAAGTGCTCATTGCTGGAGCGCCAGGAGCTGCAGTCCTGTCAATCCTGTCACTCAGCTCCCCGCACTCCATCTCCAACTTCACCATGCTCCACCATTTAGCCTGCAGGCATAGATCGCATTGCCGGCCTGTGTGGGAGGAGCCTGCTGCCCGGGAATCTGCATAAGCTTCTCCCACACAGTGCTACAAAGCGATCTGTGTCTGCAGGGTAGAGCTGGATCTGAGCATCAAGAATGGGACACAGAGTGGGCACAGAGGGCGATACTACTACAAAGGGGCACAGAGGGCATTACTACTACAAAGGGGGAACAATTGGCATTAGTGCTGTGGAGGGGGCACAATGAGCATTACTATTGTGGAAGAGGTACAATGGGCATTACTACTATGAAAGGGGCACAGAGGGAATTACTACTGTGAAGGTGGCACAGAGGGCATTGCTCCTGTGAAGGGGTGGGCATAACTGTTATGGGGCACAAAGTGGGCATTATTACTGCAAAGGGGGCACAATGGTCATTACTGCTGTGAAATTGTGGGCATAACTAATCTGAATGGGAACAGAGAGGGTATTACAACTGTGAAGGGGGCACAGATACGACATTACTACTGTGAAAGGGGCACAGAGAGGACATTACTATTGTGAAAGGTGCACAGAGAGGGCATAACTACTGTGAGGGGGCACAATGAGGGCATAGATACTATGAAGGGGGCACAATGAAGGGATAAATACTTTAAGGGGCAAAATATGGGCATAACTACCATGAGGGGGCACAATGAGGGCATAACTACGGTGATTAATGCATTAATGCAACCTAAAATTTGAATATTGTGAAAAGGTTCAATATTCTAGGCTCAGAGTGTCACACTCTAGTCAGCTAATTAATCCATACCCCCTGAGCAAAGGGTACCTGAGATTGTGACTTTGGGGTTTCATAAACTATAAGCCATAATCCTCCAGATTATAACAAATAAAGGCTTGAAATATCTCACTTGGCATGTAATGAGTCTCTCATATGTTCGTTTTACCTTTTAAGTTGCATTACTGAAATAAATGGACTTTGCACGATATTCTAATTTTTCGAGTTTTGCCTGTAGAGTACAGTGAATACAAGTAGGATAATATGTAGAAAACGTATAAATCACAACGCAATCTGTGTATTTATGAAGCACAAATTGATGTCTCGTTCGCCAGACCTGGAGATAGAAAGTGAAGCCACAACTATATGGCCGAGTCCCATTATTAGGACGACTTCCTACTTTTGTTGTCAGCAGCGCGTAGCTCATGAAGGAAGCCATGTGTCGTGAGCTGGCTCGGTGGGTATGTAAGATGTGAGATAGGCTATGCACACATCCCTCGTTGCCTGAGGAGGTGGTGATGGTGAGTTCACTAAGAGGGGCCTGGATGTATTTCTGGAGTGTAATAATATTACAGGCTATAGCTTCTAGAGAGGGGTCGTTGATCCAGGGAGTTATTTTGATTGCCTGATTGGAGTTAGGAGGGAATTTTTTTCCCCCTAAAATGAGGAAAATTGGCTTCTACCTCACAGTTTTTTATTTTTTTGCCTTCCTCTGGATTAACTTGCAGGATAACAGGCTGAACTGGATGGACAAATGTCTTTTTTTCAGCCTTATAAACTATGTTACTATGTTCAGTAATCTGCATTGGACCACAATGTCCCTGTTGAGTAGTTGTAAGCCCCTTGTTAGGAGATTTGGTCCCTTGTACCAGCTTTACACATTATTTCCTCTTTCATGTGGTATCCGTGCTTTTCAGGCCCAATGCTCTGTGAGCCCAGTGGATCTCTTGAGCAGCTGTAGCAGGTCAGCTAAGCATATTTCTGAAGACTCTGATTCCGATTAAGTTTTAGGGCCTAAGTCTTCAAGCAGGCCCCACATCTATTACAATTTTCTGAACCATTGAGGGCTCTATAAAGGTTTTTAATATGATCTGTAGGAGAGTCCAATGGATGCTAATGGGCAAGTACTTGCGCTGAAACAGGGCAGATCTAAGCAGCTGAACGTCTAGGTCACAATGTACTATTATGGTTTGGGGCTGGAAGGAGTTAAATATAGACCTTCGATAGGGGTGAAGGATAGAGTTTTAAAAGACACTTTATATTCCATGAGACAGTGCAGTATAATAAGGGTTATACAATGATTCTGAAAAGTGGTGTGTGCTGTATTGCTGGAGAATAAGTGTTTTACCTCATTCTGATAATGGTCCAGTAGTATTTGGAATGATTGCTAGAATAAAAGAGGGCCATAGGGTGCATGCAATACGTTTTTACAGCACTGTACAATATCTGAATAGAAGTTATTGGTTAGATTACCACTTACAGGGCTTGAGGTCCAGACAGTAATCTGCAGAATATTTCCAAAACAACCTACAAATGTTAGTGTTATACCCACAAACATAGATATATGGCACAGATTGGAGCCTGAACGTTTCTCACTTTTTGGGCATGTAAACAGGAAAATCAGCCATTGTACAGTATTTACTATCCAGTCATTTTTCAACATATACTGTATATTATGTCTATAGACCGGGGGATTATCAGTTTTATCATCTATAGCGGTAGTGAGGAACATTAAATGCCAGGCATGTACCGAGGTCGTTCAGACTCAAAAAAGGGGAGCATGACATTTAACCTGTCCCTAACAGGTTAAAGGGGTATTCTCATCTTAGACAATGGGGGTATATTGCTAGGATATGCCCCCATTGTCTGATAGGTGTGGGTCTCACCTCTGGGACCCGCACCTATCTCGTAAACGCAACCAGCAAAGTTCCAGAGGGCTATTTCCATTGGCACTATAGAAATGAATGGGAGTGGTGACCATGCAAGCGCAGTGCGCTTCCTTTCACTTCTATGGGGAAAGAGATGGTGGTGGCCAGATCTGGGGAAACCCAGGGTCTTCCGGCCACCACTTTCCCCACTCCGTTTGGGAATACCCCTTTAAGGGGCTGTCTATTGCTATGTAAATACAGTTTAAAGGAGTTGTTCGACATAACTGCAAAATTAAAGACCAGCAAGAAAGTGAGACAAAATAAAAATACCAATGACGTGCCAGTGCCGTAACTCCCATCTCCACATTTTCTGGTCTACACCAGACAAAATGTGGTGACATACCTTTTTAGATCACATGATTACTGCAGCTAATCACTGGCCTCTTGGTCACATGTGCAACAATGTCATGTTACTGCCTAGCCCAAGTAGTGACGTGCCGTCGGTCCGCTCTTGTTTTTACCCTACCTTATGCACAGTGATGACCCAATGATTTTTCTGATCGTTTGTTCCCATTCTGTTTCTTGAATTTTATTGACAGCAAGAACTACTATTTTTGGTGTTACAGTAGTACTCAGCACAAGTGATCGGCGGTACATTTACATGTTCCAAAGCATTTTTTGTTCCTGATCATCTCCTGTGTAAAAGATCCCACGTAAGGGCTCATTCAGACGGCTGTGCGGACCCATGGGCCTGGGGTATTACTTATACCGTTTGTACTTGTGTTATTACTGTTTCCAAAGTAAAGTTTCTGTTCTTGCATATAAAGCTGGTGTCAGTGTTGCTATCCTTGTCTGTGACTTCGCTTTATCCTGGGGAGCTCACCACGGTACACGGCTTACACAGTTACCAGCTCTGTCTACTAGTCAGTGGACAGAGTTGTATAGTTCTGGAACTGACCTCCAGGGCCACAGCGCCCGCACGGAATCCGGTCCCATTTATTTAAATGGGTCTGTGTACATAAGCGTTGGTTTTCACACATCACTTGTGCGTTGCGTGAAAACCGCAGCATGTTCTATATTCTGCGATTTTCACGCAATGCTGGCACCATAGAAGTGAATAGGGCTGCACGGATGGTTGTGTAGAAAGGCACAAGGGACCATCATAGATGGAAGATATGTGTCACAGAGGTTCCTGGCCTTGGTGAAGTAGGAGCCAGTAGTGTATATGTCCGCAGCAGTTGCTGATGGACACTTTGATAGTTAGCATAGCTGTGAAAAGCTAATCCGGGCCGGCTCTTACTGGGAGCAGCCAAAGTGCAGGGTGGGTTGGCTGTTCCCCATGATCCAGGCCGGGTTTTGACGGGCTTAAAAAAAAGTCAGCCAGCAGGGTCAGTGGTGTGATTACCTGGCTGATGGTGGAGCTCTGTGTAGCTGTGTGTTTTTGGAGCCGAGTGAAAACCAGAGGGTCTCTGCCGAGAGACAAAGGACAAAGCAAGGTTCCCACCCACTCCGTGGGGAGTACGGAACTGTGCCCTAAAACTTTCTATGTGATTGTTCAGATTCAAGACTGAATTGTTTTTCTTTAAGTGTCAGCTGAAGTAAGCTGATCACTACCGCCTGTTGAATTGTGGTGTGCCAACAATAAAATACATTTATTACTTTGATTTCCACCACTAAAAGGCTACTGTGTATTTATCTGAAGGCTACCATTTGGGAAATCCCTACAGTTGCTAATAGATGTTGTTTGTATACCTTCATTTTTTTATCATGCACATTCAAAACGCTTTAAATCGCATTTCACCAGCGTGATAAAAACTGAACAACACGATCACAGACAAAACTGAATGACTTTGCGAAATTACGCATTTTTCACTGAACGCATTCGCAACGCATCCGGACCTAATCCACACATGCTCGTCTGCAAGGGGCCTTACTCTAAATCTGCTGATCATGGTAGTGTGAGGTGTCAGACCTTGCCAATCATACGTTGATGACCGGTCCTGAGGATAGACCATCAATATTGAAATCCTGGAACCCCTTTAAACCCTTAGTAACCTCCAATACACTTTTTTTTTATGGCAGTTACTAAGGGGCTTTAGTCTAGGCCGCCACCTTTTATGGAGAGTGGGGGCTTACCTTTCACATGAGTCGCCGGGCTCCTGATCTAACGGCATGGATCAGCAGAAACGCTGATCCGAGCTGTTTAACCCTTTACATGCGGCAGTTAATAGCGATGGCGGTATATAAATGGTTTAGAGGGAGGAGGCTTCCTCTGTCTGCCATCGACACCCTGAAAATGAGATTGAGGGTCGCCCATGTACAGTCGTGGCCAAAAGTTTTGAGAATGACACAAATATTAGTTTTCACAAAGTTTGCTGCTAAACTGCTTTTAGATCTTTGTTTAAGTTGTTTCTGTGATGTAGTGAAATATAATTACACGCACTTCATACGTTTCAAAGGCTTTTATCGACAATTACATGACATTTATGCATAGAGTCAGTATTTGCAGGGTTGGCCCTTCTTTTTTAGGACTTCTGCATTTCGACTGGGCATGCTCTCAATCAACTTCTGGGCCAATTCCTGACTGATAGCAACCCATTCTTTCATAATCACTTCTTGGAGTTTATCAGAATTAGTGGGTTTTTGTTTATCCACCCGCCTCTTGAGGATTGACCACAAGTTCTCAATGGGATTAAGATCTGGGGAGTTTCCAGGCCATGGACCCAAAATGTCAACGTTTTGGTCCCCGAGCCACTTAGTTATCACATTTGCCTTATGGCACGGTGCTCCATCGGAAAATGCATTGTTCTTCACCAAACTGTTGCTTGATTGTTGGAAGAAGTTGCTGTTGGAGGGTGTTTTAGTACCATTCTTTATTCATGGCTGTGTTTTTGGTCAAAATTGTGAGTGAGCCAACTCCCTTGGATGAAAAGCAACCCCACACATGAATGGTCTCAGGATGCTTTACTGTTGGCATGACACAGGACTCATGGTAGCGCTTACCTTTTCTTCTCCGGACAAGCCTTTTTCCTGATGCCCCAAACAATCGGAAAGAGGCTTCATCTGAGAATATGACTTTGCCCCAGTCCTCAGCAGTCCATTCACCATATTTTCTTCAGAAGATCAATCTGTCCCTGATGTGTTTTTTTTTTTTAGGGAAGTGGCTTCTTTGCTGCCCTTCTTGACACCAGGCCATCTTCTTAAAGTCTTCGCAGCTGAATCCTCTTTAGGAGACGATCCTGGCACTTGCTGGACTTTCTTGGACGTCCTGAAGCCTTCTTAACAAGAATTGAACCTCTTTCCTTGAAGTTCTTGATGATCCTATAAATTGTTGATTGAGGTGCAATCTTAGTAGCCACAATATCCTTGCCTGTGAAGCCATTTTTATGCAACGCAATGATGGCTGCACACGTTTCTTTGCAGGTCACCATGGTTAACAATGGAAGAACAATGATTTCAAGCATCACCCTCCTTTTAACAGGTCAAGTCTGCCATTTTAACCCAATCAGCCTGACATAATGATCTCCAGCCTTGTGCTCGTCAACATTCTCACCTGAGTTAACAAGACGATTACTGAAATGATCTCAGCAGGTCCTTTAATGACAGCAATGAAATGCAATGGAAAGGTTTTTTGGGGATTAAGTTCATTTTCATGGCAACCAGGACTATGCAATTCACCTGACCACTCCTCATAACATTCTGGAGTATATGCAAATTGCTATTATAAAAACTTAAGCAGCATCTTTTCCAATTTCCAATATTTATGTAATTCTCAAAACTTTTGGCCACGACTGTAGACTGATATGTCAATATAAGGCTGCACCTCTCTGGTGCAGGCTCCATAAGCAGTACAGTCCCCTTGTGTGAATAGTAAATGGTTAAACATTGCTTAATAAGAGTTTTATTAAGTCAAAAAATGCATCTTTTTTCCATTGAAAAAAAGCTTTTCAATAAAAAAAAAAGAAAAAAATCCCCACCACATATTTGTTATAGTCGAATCCGTAACGACCCACACTACACAATTATCATGTAATTTATCCTTACCCACCGTTAAAAAAGTTAAAGGGGTTATCCCATCTTAGACAATGGGGGCATATCGCTAGGATATGTCCCCATTGTCTGATAGGTGCGGGTCTCACCGCTGGGACTTGCACCTACAAGGAGAACGCAGCAGAGAAAGTGGAGGAGGGCGCACTGTGCATGCGCAGCCGCCCTCTGTTCATTTCTATGGAGCCGCCGAAAATAGCCGAGCGCTGGCTCGGCTATTTCCGTCGGCCCCATAGAAATGAATGGGAGCGTTGGCCGCGCATGCGCGGTGCGCTCTCATTCACTTCAATGGGAGAGGCAGGGAGCTGTGCCTGGTGGTGGACGGACCCTGGGAAACCCGGGGTCCTCCAGCCACAACTCTCCCCGGCTCGGTTCTCGTTGTAGGTGCGGGTCCCAGAGGTAGGACCCGCACCTATCAGACAATGGGGGCATATCCTAGCGATATGCCCCCATTGTCTAAGATGGGATAACCCCTTTAAATAAAAAAGTCAGAATTGCTGTTTTTGATTATTTATTTTAATAAAAAAGGGTTTTATTGTTCAAAATAGTAAAATGTAAAAAAAATAACTACTGTATATGTATTTGGTATTGCTGGCTGTAATCGTACTGACCCAGCAAATAAAGTTCTAATGTTATTTATGCCAAAAAATAAATGCTGCATTCATTGCTGTTTTTTCCCATCTATCCCCATAAAAAAAAGAGTTCTTAAAAGTTAAATCAGTATGTTAAATGTACCCCAAAATGGTGCCATTATAAACTACAACTTGCCCCAGGAAGAAAAAAAATCATATAATTACATCGACTGAAAAATGAAAAAGTATAAGCTCATGGAATGCAACAATGAATATAGTGTATGAAAGAGAAAGGCTGATCACTAAGGGGTTAAATGTTTAAAATTGTTAACGACAATTATCCTTTAAATCGCATAGTAATAATTGGCAAGAGATTTGTGATTTTGGAATTAAGATTACATATCACCGTTTGTATCCCGCTCTAATCTGAGCATTTGATGTTCCTGTCAGTCACCACTGGTTTACAAGGACAATATTTCTCCAAAGTAATTACTTTTGTCAATATGTATTAGAAATGTATGTAATTCTCCTGTAAACCATCCCACACTTGCATCCCACGTGCTGTCTTGAGACTTACTATCTTATTATAATCTTCCTGGGTAAGAAGTCTCATTACATAGAAAAACAGCAGTAAAATCCAATCTCAAGGAGGAAGATTACCGAACATGAAGAAATACACTAGAGGAGAAGAAGAAGCTGGTGTTGGCATAGATTGATGTCCGGACACATAAATCAAATGCATAAATGCTCCTCATATCTCATTATCCCTTATCACCTGCAATGTATGATGGATTTATCTTTTCAAGTGCTGTGAATGGCTCGCTGGGTGAGATTCACCAGCCTAAAATACCAGTCAGAATTACACAGCTATGTGCTAACATTGAAGTCACTTGTAGCAATTGTAGGTTCATGCTGTGATTCTTGGAAGTCTAGCTTGATGGAAACAAGGGTTTTGTTTCTTGAATAAATATCATTTTGTTGAAGACACAGAAGTGGCCATTGGGGTGAGGGGTCATTCACACTGTAAGCAATTTGTCCTAAAAACTGGGGTAACTGTATGTAAAACACAGCAAAAAATCATATAAACACCTAAAATTACTGTTAAGTATACAATACAGTGGATAGTTCATGATTTGAGGTTCTTTTACACAAACCAATAATTGGGTCAATTATCAGGGATGAGTACTTGTAAAAATGCTCATTCCTGATAATTGACAATCATTCATCGGGAGTCTGTGTCTTTGGGCTAGTACCAAAATTCATAGTTTCTGTGCAGCACATCTCACTGTATAAACAGGGATCTGCATCCCAAAAACAATGATTCACTGTGAGGTGACGGACGACGGTAGTGAATGATCACTAGTCCCCATACAGCGGAAGTCATTGCTGCATGTAAATGTGCCAGCGAGCCCTGGAGGGGAGAGGATGAGAGTGGTGGTAGTGGCAATGATGGTGGCAGTAGTATTCACGGTGGCGATCCTCACTCTGGCACTCCCTTGGCCGTGCAGTAAAGGGGTGGCACACACTTTTTTCCTCTCAGGGCACACCCTGGTTTGGCTTCTACTGCCTGGTAGAAGGTGGGGCACCCTTGGTGTCAGCCAGTTTAGAGGTGCAAGTCAGGGCTCCCGTGGAGTGACAGGCATGGCCATACTGTGGTAGTGCAGTGCAATGTTTTTAGGTGAAAATAAATGAACTTTACTAGAGCAACTCAGCAGATGGTACATATAGGCCCTTACAAAAGTAAGACAGTTTTCCCAAGGCTGTGTATAGGGAGGAATCAGCTATATAGTGGTTTCTCTGAGTCCCTTTACAGGAGAGGTGGGGAACCTCCTGCCCACAGGCCACATACGGTCCACGGGATCATCTCATGTGTCCCCCAGGCCCCTGCCAGAGCATATCATAAAAATGCTAATGACTGCTTCCATTAAGTGGTCATTAGCATGCTGGAGGCAAGGGAGGTGAGAACAGCACTGCACAGAACTTCGGTTCTGCGAAGGCCTCAAGCAACAGGCTAGGGCCATCATAATCCTCACCCTCTGGTCTGCCGTGCTCAGCCATCCAGGGGGAGTGCCGAATCACATCCCACCAGAGTGCCTGGTAGGCGTTGTCTAGCCAAAGCTCCTTCCATACCAGGCTCTCCAGTTCTGTCACCCACTCATCCAGGGACTGCTCTCCCAAGAGACCCATCGGCATGGCCACACGCTTCTGTAGCCACTGCTCATAACTGGGGAGGCTCTCACCTCGCCGCCGCTGGGCATTTTCCAGGGCATCATACCACATTTCCTTTCTGTCTGCATCCCTGTAGTCAGCGGCTGCCTCCTCCTCCTCGTCATAGAACGCTGTCCGAAGACTAGCCAATTCCATCCTGCTGTAGCCAGGGGCGCTGTACGGATACTAGCGTTGCCCTCAATTTTGTAAATCCACGAACGGTGTCTCCGAGCTGCTTCTCCTCTCACTAGGACGCCATCCCACTGCTTGCCACTAATGTAACGGATCTCCTGGCACCCCGACCGGGTACCTCCATTGATAGATGCTCCTAGTGCTTTCCGAGGACTCCAAGCACTCCACATGACACCGTACGCACTGCAGACCCCACGAACTGCCGAAGCTTGGTTGAGGTCTTACTGTCTCCTACCCACCCTGGACTTATGACAAGGCTCCAGGCTCCAGTGGGTGAACCTCTCCTACATCCAGAGAGCAGGAACAGCTCTTACAAGAGCTAGTAGTTATGCCAGGGGAGTATAGAAAATCTTCAGCGTATAGCAATCCCCCAGTGTCGATCAGTTACCCAAACACCAGCCTCAACTTAGTAAAGGGTAAAACAGGAACTCTTTATTTGAACACACAGCATTGATTTATACACATCTTCCAACAAGGTTACCACCCACAGGGTTTTGTAAAAACAGCCAATCACATGCATTTACAGTATTGACACCTTCCCAGCAATTGTACACAAAACCCCCTTCCCTCTGTCTGTAACGCAATCAACAAAATGCAATGAGCATTGTCTTTGACGCAATTAACTAACACACTGGCATTGTCTGAGATGCAATCAACAAAATACAATTACCAAACGTAATGGGCTAACTTAATCCCTCACAGACAGAAACCACACATTTTTCCCAAAACACAGAGAACACCTCAAAACCCCACATATCCCCATAATGTATACATCCATGGATAGCTCTGATCTGGGTGAACAACATATCCAAAAATCACCCAGATCCGAGCAGGGGTTCCCGAATTTCATGGAAGTCACATTTGGCTGGCCGCAAGCATGGCTTTCCTGCCCAAAACAGTTCCACAGATTTAAGCTGTGCGGCCAGTCTGTCTTCTCCTTCAAAGTTAGTATATGGGCCATAATCCTGAGGCAAGAGGCTGGCAAACAGGCCCCTCCAAAACCCAGTGGCGAGGTTGGTTTTGTCACAGTCCCTCTTTGTGATTTTCAAAATTTGGGAGGTATGGCATTGTAGTACATGTAACTGAGAGAAAATTGCATGTCTTTGATCATTTGGGTGGTTTGGTATTGTTTGCTAAAGGCCTCATGCACATGACCGTTGTGTGTTTTGCGGTCTGCAAATCCGCAAAACACGGATGGCGTCCGTGTGCGTTCTGCAATCATTGATATAACTGCCTATTCTGGTCCGCAAATCGGACAAGAATAGGACAGGTTATATTTTTTTTTGCGGACCACGGAACGGAGCAATGGATGCGGACACCACACTGAGTGCTGTCCACATCTTTTGCGGCCCCATTGAAGTGAATGGGTCTGCATCCAAAAACTGTGGCTCGGATGCGGGCCAAAACAACGGTCATGTGCATGAGGCCTTAGAGAGAAGCAAAGGGGACAGTTTTTTCCACCCCTATACACAGCGTTTGCTGTTCTACTTCTACCCATCATCCACTCAGTAAAAGATAGACTATATTTTCCTTTAACCAAGTCAGCCTGGTCATTTGTGTGCATATCCAACCCAGTCCCCTGTTCTTTTGCCTTGCACCCTGCTGCTCATCTAACACCGAGGGCACCCCAGCCACCACCAGGCAGGGTGTGTCCAGAGGGGAAGAAAGAGTGTGCCCCCTCCCCCCCCAACACTGCATAACAGGCTGAAGCAGGGTTAGTCACCATGAGGACTACAACCACCCTCACTGCCACTGTCACCAGGGGTGTATCTATCACAAGGCAAACAAGGCATTTGCCTAGGGCGGCACTTGCCAATGGGGCGGCAAAATGCCTTGTTTGCTTAGTGATAGTTACACAATATGCTAAATATTTTTATTGCTCCTTGTCCGATCCAATCCTTCACTATGCGAGCGGTATCGCCGGCGCCGCATAGTGAAGGAGTTGAAAGACTTACTTCCTCCTCCTCCTGACTTCCTCCCGACCTCCCCTGCCTTTTGTGTCCGCGCTTTGCCATCCAAGTGCAGAACGGATCCTGCACATGGTCACCGTGAACACTGAGGCCAGGCCCCGGCCACCAATGCACTGATCCCTGAGCCTGCTGTCTTCAAAAACTGTAAGTACTTAAATGAAAGTAATTCACAAAAAATCTATTACTTAGTTGTTTTATGGGGTAAGGGGGTTGGGACCTGTTGAGTGGTTAGAGGGGGGAGAAGAAGTGGGTCAAATTTATATTAGGGGGTGCCCGAGTTTAGTCTCGCCTAGGGCAGCACAAAACCAAGATACACCACTGACTGTCACCAATCAGATCCTCTCCACCCCACGCTTCTCCTGTATGCTGGTGTGCTGCAAAGATAGCACCTTAATGCAATTAGTGTCAGTGAATCAGAAGCAGCCATGACATGGACATGGGACAAACAGCAAACAGCACAGGACATATTATTACTCAGCCATATATATAGCATGCTTCAGTGACATGATGATTCGTGGACACCATGTCACTGGCCTCTTTCACACGGGCGTCATGGATTTGGGTCGAATAAGATGCGGGTGCGTCGTGGGAAAATGCACAATTTTTTTGCACGATTGCACGCGCGTGAGAAAAATCGACATGTTTGGTACCCAAACCCAAACTTCTTCACTGAAGTTCAGGTTTGGGTTCGGTGTTGTGTATATTTTATTATTTTCCCTTATAACATGGTTATAAGGAAAAATAGTAGCATTCTTAATACAGAATGTAAGTAAAATAGGGCTGGAGGGGTTAAAAAAAAAATAATAATAATAATTTAATCCACTTTTTTTTCGCAGCACGGCTTCTCTTCTTTCTTCTTCTTTGCTGTGCAGGAGGGAAAAGACCTGTGGTGACGTCACTGCGCTCATCACATGGTCAGTCACATGATCCATCAACATGGTGAGTTAAAAATTTTTTTTTTTTAACCCCTTCAGCCCTATTTTACTAAGCATTCTGTATTAAGAATGCTATTATTTTCCCTTATAACCATGTTATAAGGGAAAATAATAATGATCGGGTCCCCATCCTGATCATCTCCTAGCAACCATGCATGAAAATTGCACTGCATCCGCACTTGCTTGCGGATGCTTGCGATTTTCATGCAGCCCCATTCACTTCTATGGGGCCTGCGTTGCGTGAAAAACGCACAAAATAGAGCATGCTGAGATTTTCACGCAACACACAAGTGATGCGTGAAAATCACCGCTCATGTGCACAGACCCATAGAAATTAATGGGTCCGGATTCAGTGGGGGTGCAATGCGTTCACCTCACGCATTGCACCCGCACGGAAATCTCACCCGTGTGAAAGAGGCCTTGCATAGTTCATAAATACAAAGGACCAAGAAATTGCAGGAATCTGTGGTGCAAGAAGATCCCCAAATTAACAAGTTAACTTTTTTGTGTTCTCCCATTTGAGCATCAAAAGACAGATTTTTTCATCCCTAAATCCCCTTTAAAGAAAGGCGTGTCTTGCACTACTTATTATATATCAAGGTATGCTGTGTAATGGGACTTCTCAAAAATGCTAGGGAGAAGTGTGTTCTCCTTGAAATAAGGTCTCATGCACACGACCATATGTATTTTGCGGTCTGCAAAAAACGGATCAGCAAAAAATGCGGATGACGTCCATGTGCATTCCGTATTTTGCGGAACGGAACAGCTGGCCCCAAATAGAACAGTGCTATCCTTGTTCGTAATGCAGAGAATTATAGGACATGTTCTCTTTTTTTGCGGAACGGAAATACGGAAACGAATGCACACGGAGTAACTTCAGTTTTTTTTTTTTTTTTTTTGCTGACCCATTGAAATAAATAGTTCCGTATACAGTCTGCAAAAAAAAAGAATGGACACAGAAAAAAAATTAACATTTGTGTGCATGAGGCCTAAGGGTAATGAAATACCTATTCAGATATCCATAGGCTTTAAAGTATTTAGCTCATGTTATTGCATAGAAAGCAGGCAGTGCATATTTCCATAACACTTCTACAAAAAGTGTATTTCCCAGCCCACCTTATGTAGTAGTTTTAGAGCAATATTATGGTAAAGTACATTATATATAAGGACACTAGACTGCCATCTTGTGGTGGTGAACAAAAATAACTCCAACTGATAGAATTACTTGAGAATGCAATAAAAAGACCATAGGCTTCTATTGTGCAGACTTGCCAAATATTAATATGCTTTTCAGAGTCACAAAGTATGTTTGCCTGGCATCCTCACGTGCAGGACGTCAGTGAGATGGGGAGGATGCAAGGCACAGCATGTGGGAGGAGCACACAGCAAGGAAACGCGGTATCAGCGTGACGTTGGTGGAGAGAGGAGGAAACCTTTGCAGCTTAGGGGAGCTATACAGCGCGTGGATGGGTGGATCGTCGCCAGACTGCCTCCTGCCGGGTGCTTGATAAGGCAGTGGGGCATGTATATGCTGTGGGATTTTAAATAGGTGCGCCTGAGCGCGCTCCACCTCCCGGGAGACAGACAATTCCAGTTGGTGGAACACACGCCGCGCCACCACTTTGTTGTGGAACGCATGCATCACTTCCGGTTTATTGAATTGCATGCGCTCCATCACACAGCGTGGCGTGCGTTATACCAACCGGAAGTGTGTGTTAACTGGGAGGTAGAGTGACTCAGGCGCACCTCTTTAAAATCCCACAGAATATACATGCCCCCACTGCCTTATCAAGCATCCGGCAGGAGGCGGTCTGGCGACGAATGGGGCACATCACTTGAAAGTTAAGAGATCCTTATTGTATTTCTTTATCTCGAATAAGTGTCTACCTTGCGGGCTTACATATCTGTTTTTTATTTGCAGGTTGCATCTCTTCCAGCCTCTATTTTAAGGTCTGTCTCATTTGTCTTATCTTTCAGACAAAGTTTGTCATCCACAATGATGGAATGTACTCAGCTATTATCTATTGGACAAAAATGTTTTTTTGTCCACATAGTTTGAGTGTTTTCAGCTTGATTCCCTTTATTTATTGCTTCGGAGGCAAAGCCTGGGGTCCAGCGTTATCCAGGTAGGAGCACCGTGACACACATAAAGAGGCATTTGGGCCACACCATTACACCACTCTGCATTTCCTACACCTGGGATGCGTTACATAATTGGCCCTGGGGAGAGGCCGCCCATTGCAGTACCATAGCGGCATACAGAATGTCCAAGCATGGGTGAGATATTAGAGCTTATTCATGTGTTTCTGAAATTCTTGTGGCTTTACCATTTAACTGGGGATTTGCAGAAATCCATGTGCTTGCTGCTGAAACAACCCCTTTAAGATAGATGAAGCTGATTTTTAGTTCTGCAACAACTCTGCCGAGTGCAAATCTACCCTTTGACTATAGAGGTATACATCACTATAGAGGTATACACCAGAAAAATGAGCCCAGCCTTGCTACACAGTAGCTACACTTGCTGCATTTTTGGTTTGATTTTATAAACATGGAAGTAGTGGCTCTTGTCCTGCAGATTTGTCTCCAAACTAGTATTACTAATAATCAATATCAATTCTATAAATGGTAATTTAGGTAATTTATAGCCTGAGTACAAGTGCAGCGAGCCACAGGAGAGGCGCAGGGCAGAAAGGGTGGAAGTAGTGGTTTCCGCCCTGATGGTGGTAGTTGTATTCATAATTCACAGTCGCAGTCCTCCCTCTGGCGTTTCCTGAGGCTATGTAATTACCGGAGAGTGCCCCCTTTCTTCACTTGGGCATACCCTGTTATTTGGGCTCCTGCCTGGTGGTAACTGAGGTGCCCCTGATGGTGTCAGTTGGCAAGATGCAAGGCAGGAGGGCAGGTGCAGGCATAGGTGAATCATGGAGACCATGACTAGGCCCGTTGACTGCAATTAGTGTGGCTTCTCTTTACTGAATTTGATGACAGGAGCAATTGTACAAATAGGAGCAAAGGCACAGTTTCAAGATAGATCACTGTGCAATCCTCTCTCAATAACAGCATATAGACAACAACAAATGATGGTGGTTGTAGTACTCCCTTGCTCGCTCTCTCGCTAAAGAACACTTTAAAGCCTCTGCAGAACCTCAGGCATGAAATAAGGTTTTTATTTACTTCCTCTACAGTTCCCAGACTGAGGGGTGAAGAAATTTAGATTTGAATGCCCAATCTGTGTCAAAGTGAGGGATGCTTTAGCAGTATTCCCTCTTCACAGCAGCAAACTCTTTCTGCTATACATATACCTGGCACTACTAGCGGCACCAAGGAAGAGGGGGAGCAATGTATAGAGCTGGCACTACTGGGGGCACAGAGAAAGAGGGGTAGTTAGAGTGTTGCAAATCACTTCAAACAGATAATAAAAGATAATGCTGGAGTCCTCATAGAAAGGGGTACACTTAACATGAGAAAATTGGATCCTTAAAACATAAGTTTTAATAAAGATATAACTAAAATTGCCCTATATGGAGTAGCGAATAGATACTTAATCATGGGCAAACATGTAAAGCCTAGCTACCACTATACATATAAGATCCACTCAATAGCTTGGATGATGAAATGTATAGGTACCATGAATTCGGGACAAAGCACTTTAGTCAAGTCCTGGGGCATTAATACTAATGCCGGGGAAGACTCTCCCTGCACAAACCCTGACTGGACCTCTGCCTAGGGACAACCCCTGATGGTGGGATTTCCCTGTCCTCGTGCCAGTGTTGATCACAAATATTCGAATTGCGAATTTTAATCGCGAATATCGGCACTTCGAGAATTCACAAATATTTTGAATACTGCAAAATATATTTCGTAATCGCGAATATTTGTTTTTTTAAGATTACCAGTTCATGCGAATTTTCGCAATCAAGAATATAATGGCTGGAGATCACGAATTTTCGAATATATGGCGAATATTCGCCCAAATATTTGCAAAATATCGCGAATTCGAATATTGCCCCTGCCGCTCATCACTAGTGCCTGCCCTAAGTGGCCCTAACAGGTCCTAGATGATAATAGGTAGAAGTTGAATTGGTAATAATAACTTGACGCGTTTCACCCAAACGGGTTCCTAAGGGGGTCAATACAATCTGAATACACTCAAACTACATGGATGGCATACTTTATCCAAAAGATAATAGCTGAGTACAAGCTGAAAACACTCAAACTATGTGGACAAAAAAAAAACATTTTTGTCCAACAGATAATAGCTGAGTACATTATAGGGCGATTTTAGTTATAGCTTTATTAAAATTTTTCAATGTTAAGTGTAGTTTGAGCATTATAAATACCTGGCACAAATGGGGGCAGCAATGAATATACAGACCTGGCACTACAAGGGGCACCAAGAAAGAGGGGTGCATTATATAGACGTGGCACTGCTGGGGCCACCAAGGAGGTATTATATATTCTTGGCACTACTAGTGGCACCAATGAAGGGGGGGGGGAGCATTTTATAGACATGGCACTACAGAGCAGGGCATTATCTACTGTCTACTGGCACTACAAGGCGAGCATTATCTACTGCCACTACAGGGGATATACAGTTGCAAGAAAAAGTATGTGAACCCTTTGGAATGATATGGATTTCTGCACAAATTGGTCATAGAATGTGATCTGATCTTTATCTAAGTCACAACAATAGACAATCACAGTCTGCTTAAACTAATAACACACAAAGAATTAAATGTTACCATGTTTTTATTGAACACACCATGTAAACATTCATAGTGCACGTGGAAAAAGTATGTGAATCTTTGGATTTTATAACTGGTTGAACCTCCTTTGGCAGCAATAACTTCAACCAAACGTTTCCTATAGTTGCAGATCAGACGTGCACAGTGGTCAGGAGTAATTCTTGACCATTCCTCTTAACAGTTCAGCAATATTCAGCAATATTCTTAGGATGTCTGGAGTGAATCACTTTCTTGAGGTCATGCCACAGCATCTCAATCAGGTTGAGGTCAGGACTCTGACTGGGCCACTCCAGAAGGCATATTTTCTTCTGTTTAAGCCATTCTGTTGTTGATTTACTTCTATGCTTTGGGTCGTTGTCCTGTTGCAACACCCATCTTCTGTTCAGCTTCAGCTGGTGGACAGATGGCCTTAAGTTCTCCTGCAAAATGTCTTGATAAACTTGGGAATTAATTTTTCCTTCAATGATAGCAATCCGTCTAGGCCCTGACGCAGCAAAGCAGCCCCAAACCATGATGCCCCCACCACCATACTTCACAGTTGGGATGAGGTTTTGATGTTGGTGTGCTGTGCCTCTTTTTCTCCACACATAGTGTTGTGTGTTTCTTCCAAAAAACTCAACTTTGGTTTCATCTATCCACAGAATATTATGCCAGTACTGCTGTGGAACATCCAGGTGCTCTTGTGCAAACTGTAAACGTGCAGCAATGGTTTTTTTTGGATAGCAGTGGCTTCCTCTGTGGTATCCTCCCATGAAATCAATTCTTGTTTAGTGTTTTACGTATCGTATATTCGCTAACAGGGATGTTAGCATACGCCAGAGACTTTGTAAGTCTTTAGCTGACACTCTAGGATTCTTCTTCACCTCGTTGAGCAGTCTGCGCTGTGCTCTTGCAGTCATCTTTACAGGATGGCCACTCCTAGGGAGAGTAGCAGCAGTGCTGAACTTTCTCCATTTATTAGACAATTTGTCTTACTGTTGACTGATGAACAGCAAGGCTTTTGGAGATACTTTCATAACCATTTCCAGCTTTATGCAAGTCAACAATTCTTAATCATAGGTCTTTTGAGAGCTCTTTTATGCGAGGCATCATTCACATCAGGCAATACTTTTTATGAAAAGCAAACCCAGAACTGGTGTGTGTTTTTTTTAGGGCAGGGCAGCTGTAACCAACACCTCCAATCTCATCTCATTGATTGGACTCCAGTTGGCTGAAACCTCACTCCAATTAGCTCTTGGAGATGTCATTAGTCTAGGGGTTCACATACTTTTTCCACCTGCACTGTTAATGTTTACATGGTGTGTTCCATAAAAACATAGTAACATTTAATTATTTGTGTGTTATTGGTTCAAGCAGACTGTAATTGTCTATTGTTGTGACTTAGATGAAGATCAGATCACATTTTATGACCAATTTGTGCATAAATCCATATAATTCCAAAGGGTTCACATACTTTTGCTTGCAACTGTATATATACATATACAGTATATATATATATATATATATATATATATATATATATATATATATATTCTGGCACTATGGTGGGGCATTTTATTTATATATATATATATATATATATATATACAGTACAGACCAAAAGTTTGGACACACCTTCTCATTCAAAGAGTTTTCTTTATTTTCATGACTATGAAAATTGTAGATTCACACTGAAGGCATCAAAACTATGAATTAACACATGTGGAATTATATACATAACAAAAAAGTGTGAAACAACTGAAAATATGTCATATTCTAGGTTCTTCAAAGTAGCCAACTTTTGCTTTGATTACTGCTTTGCACACTCTTGGCATTCTCTTGATGAGCTTCAAGAGGTAGTCACCTGAAATGGTTTTCACTTCACAGGTGTGCCCTGTCAGGTTTAATAAGTGGGATTTCTTGACTTATAAATGGGGTTGGGACCATCAGTTGTGTTGTGGAGAAGTCAGGTGGATACACAGCTGATCCTGAGTCCTACTGAATAGACTGTTAGAATTTGTATTATGGCAAGAAAAAAGCAGCTAAGTAAAGAAAAACGAGTGGCCATCATTACTTTAAGAAATGAAGGACAGTCAGTCTGAAAAATTGGGAAAACTTTGAAAGTGTCCCCAAGTACAGTCACAAAAACCATCAAGCGCTACAAAAAAACTGGTTCACATGCGGACCGCCCCAGGAAAGGAAGACCAAGAGTCACCTCTGCTGAGGAGGATAAGTTCATCCTAGTCATCAGCCTCAGAAATCGCAGGTTAACAGCAGCTCAGATTAGAGACCAGGTCAATGCCACACAGAGTTCTAGCAGCAGACACATTTCTAGAACAACTGTTAAGAGGAGACTGTGTGAATCAGGCCTTCATGGTAGAATATCTGCTAGGAAACCACTGCTAATGACAGGCAACAAGCAGAAGAGACTTGTTTGGGCTAAAGAACACAAAGAATGGACATTAGACCAGTATAAATCTGTGCTTTGGTCTGATGAGTCCAAATTTGAGATCTTCGGTTCCAACCACCGTGTCTTTGTGCGACGCAGAAAAGGTGAACGGATGGACTCTACATGCCTGGTTCCCACCGTGAAGCATGGAGGAGGAGGTGTGATGGTGTGGGGGTGCTTTGGGGATGGTGACACTGTTGGGGATTTATTCAAAATTGAAGGCATACTGAACCAGCATGGCTACCACAGCATCTTGCAGCGGCATGCTATTCCATCCGGTTCGCGTTTAGTTGGACCATCATTTATTTTTCAACAGGACAATGACCCCAAACACACCTCCAGGCTGTGTAAGGGCTATTTGACCATGAAGGAGAGTGATGGGGTGCTGCGCCAGATGACCTGGCCTCCACAGTCACCGGACCTGAACCCAATCGAGATGGTTTGGGGTGAGCTGGACCGCAGAGTGAAGGCAAAAGGGCCAACAAGTGCTAAGCATCTCTGGGAACTCCTTAAAGACTGTTGGAAGACCATTTCAGGTGACTACCTCTTGAAGATCATCAAGAGAATGCCAAGAGTGTGCAAAGCAGTAATCAAAGCAAAAGGTGGCTACTTTGAAGAATATAGACTATGACATATTTTTCAGTTGTTTCACACTTTTTTGTTATGTATATAATTCCACATGTGTTAATTCATAGTTTTGATGCCTTCAGTGTGAATCTACAATTTTCATAGTCATGAAAATAAAGAAAACTCTTTGAATGAGAAGGTGTGTCCAAACTTTTGGTCTGTACTGTATATATATTGTCACGCTCTAGTGTGGGAGGGAAACCCCACACCGAACATAGGAGGGAAAGCCGAAAGGAAAGAAGGCCTGAAATTTAGGGAAGGAAGATGGACAACGCCTAGTGAAAACCCTATCTAGTGAAAACCCTATTTAAAGCCCTGATTGACTACCAGTATGAACAGACCCCAGAGGTAGGGGAGTTCATACACAGGAATACCTAAAGTCCTGTCTAACCCTAAAGGACCCTGGTACTAATGACAGAAATGAGACATCCTGTTCCTCCAAAAGGAAGAATGAACGGGAGTCTCCCTAAGGCCTAATACAAAAACAACAAGGAAATGCAACACACAGAAAAGCCAAAGTACAAAGGGAAAGGTAACACTTAACTTCCAAGAAGCTATGGCAGCACCAGGAACTCAGCCGATATCCAAACACCAGCTATCCACAGGTCCAACTGAAGCAATAAACTGCACAGCATTGTGGGAGAAACAACTATAAATAGGGAAAGTTAAATGGCCACAATAGCAACACCTAGAGATTAAGGATGTGGCACCTATTGATCCACAAGGTAAATATGTCAAATCAAACCATGTGTTGCCAGTCTCAAAGATCTCCTGCCACATCACGGGGACATCCGTATGTCTCGGTACGTCCATGGCACATGCTGGCACTACAGACAGGCATAGAGGAGCATTATATACCAGCACTATGGGGGGCATTATATATATATACTGGCACTACAGGGGGGGAATAGAGGAGCATTATATACTGACACTACAGGGGAGGAAGTTTATATATATATATATATATATATATATATACACTGCCTGTCCCCCCCAAAAAAGTCGCCACCTGGATTTAACTTAGAAAATAGTTATGAGCCTCCTATTGGATAATTACTGCATGGGTGATTATCTTTCAGCTGGCAACAAGTTATTTAACCCCCAACTGGTGCAATGAGTTGCCTCTCATTTCTTAAACAGCCATGTCAAAAGACACATCTCGTGGTCGTGGAAAAGATGTTAGTCTGTTTGTGAAGGGTCAAATCATTGGCATGCATCAAGCAGGAGATTGCAGAAACTACTAAAATTGGGTTAAGAACTGTCCAATGCATTATTAAAAACTGGAAGGATAGTGGGGACCCATCGTATTTGAGGAAGAAATGTGGCGGGAATTTTTTTTTATGAATGATCGTGATCGGCAATTACTTAAACGTTTGGTGAAATCAAATCGAAGAAAAACAACAGTAGAATTCATTCGGGGCTATGTTTAATAGTGAAAGTAAGAGCATTTCCACACGCACAATGCAAAGGGAACTCAAGGGATTGGGACTGAACAGCTGTGTAGCTGTAAGAAAACCACTAATCAGTGAGGCAAACTAGAAAAAAAAGGGCCATTTACATGAGGAGATTATCATGATGATGTACTTGATATCAAGCATTCATACTGAATAATTGTCAGAATAAATATCATGATTGTTTATTCTGTATTAAAGAACATTTTGCTGAAAATGTGTTGAGAAGTGTTTCCTACATAATGTTTTGATTAAAAGGGACAAAATACAAGAAATTATCTCTGTACGTGAATGTCAATATAAATGGGAAAGAATTGTTACTTATACATGGACCTTTACTGCTCTGGACTAACTACTGTAGATTTTAGAATATTTAGGGTACAACATTGCTGTAAAAATTCCCAAACTAAGTGCAAAGCAACCTATAGTAGCCCCTCAAAAATGCCAACTTATTGGAAACAGGTAAACCTACAGCGAAACAAGAGTCCTTAAACGGCAATATACACTCACCTAAAGAATTATTAGGAACACCATACTAATACGGTGTTGGACCCCCTTTTGCCCTCAGAACTGCCGTAATTGTTGGCATTGATTCAACAAGGTGCTGATAGCATTCTTTAGAAATGTTGGCCCATATTGATAGGATAGGATCTTGCAGTTGATGGAGATTTGAGGGATGCACATCCAGTGCACGAAGCTCCCGTTCCACCATATCCCAAAGATGCTCTATTGGGTTGAGATCTGGTGACTGTGGGGGCCATTTTAGTACAGTGAACTCATTGTCATGTTCAAGAAACCATTTTTCCAGTCTTCAACAGTCCAATTTTGGTGAGCTCGTGCAAATTGTAGCCTCTTTTTCCTATTTGCAGTGGAGATGAGTGGTACCCGGTGGGGTCTTCTGCTGTTGTAGCCCATCCGCCTCAAGGTTGTGCATGTTGTGGCTTCACAAATGCTTTGCTGCATACCTCGGTTGTAACGAGTGGTTATTTCAGTCAACGTTGCTCTTCTATCAGCTTGAATCAGTCGGCCCATTCCCCTCTGACCTCTAGCATCAACAAGGCATTTTCGCCCACAGGACTGCTGCATACTGGATGTTTTTCCCTTTTCACACCATTCTTTGTAAACCCTAGAAATGGTTGTGCGTGAAAATCCCAGTAACTGAGCAGATTGTGAAATACTCAGACCGGCCCATCTGGCACCAACAACCATGCCACGCTCAAAATTGCTTAAATCACCTTTCTTTCCCATTCTGACATTCAGTTTGGAGTTCAGGAGATTGTCTTGACCAGGACCACAACCCTACATGCATTGAAGCAACTGCCATGTGATTGATTGACTAGATAATCGCATTAATGGGAAATAGAACAGGTGTTCCTAATAATTCTTTAGGTGAGTTTATATGAAAATAAAAATACATTTTATTAAATGCATAAATATAAAAACATGATTTTATATTTAATAAAATGTATTTTTATTTTCATATATATTGCCATTTAAGGACTCTTGTTTCGCTGTAGGTTTACCTTCTGTAGATTTTACTCTATGACTAGAATTATATTCATGGCTGGCCTTCACATATGGTTTTAAGCTTTGTAGGGTTTTGCTCTGGTAGACAGGCTAGCGGACACAGTATAGAGGCAATCACAGAGTCTTCAACTTAAACCGTTCGGTGTTTATTCACACATAAGGAAAAACAAAATGACCGTTCATAGTCTTGGTGTTTGTTCACACCATACAATATCCATAGAACAAAATCTTCACCTAATTAGCAGTTTTCCACCAGCAGTCCACAGCAGGCTTTAGGGGCCTGATGCATGCGTCTCTCAGCCCTTTAGCACAACACAAATTCACAGGTCCCAAAACACAGAGACTCCCTAGCTTCTCTGTCAGATGGAGGATAAACCACACCCAGCTGAGACTGCTGGCTGGGTTTTATATAGGCCAAAAAAGACCCGGCCTGGAGCGTGGGGAGAAGCCACCCACCCAGCACTTTGGCTATTCCCAGTAAGAGCCGGCCCGGATCGGCTTTACAGCCATACTAACAATAAACAGTGTCAATCAGCACTAGCTGCCGCTGACACTTAGAACTACCAGCTCTTACCTCACCGAGGCCAGGAATCTCGGTGACCCATACCTTCCATCAATGACGGCCCCTTGCGACTTCCTACAGCTTCTAGAAATATAGACTAAATCAGGAATGTGCTGGTATCCTACCTGATCAGCGCACTGACCAAGCAAACGGCGAACCTCATATCCGACACTACACTATAACCATGGTAGGTTCCCATGGAGATGGGAACGCTTTTCAGGGCGAAGTGTAGCCTAAACTCAATGTAAGGGACTCTGGGAGGCCAGGAAGAGTCCTGAGGAAATCGTAATTACGAATGTCCCGCCCCCTCAGAGATGACAGTACACTCTACACACGAGAGGTTGCCATGGTGATTGGGAACGCTTCCAGTGTGAAACAGAAAGGAAACCTCTCAGAGTGACTGTGGGGGAAGGAAGGGGGGGACTGGATTACTGTGTGGATGATAATGAGTCTGACAATGAGAATTGATTCATTTGGAATACATATAAACAAATACCTGAATTAATTGCATATATAGATAAATTAATTTCTGCAAGGCAACAATGATAAAAGAAAAAAAAAAAAAAAAGAAGGAATAGATAAGATGGGATCAACCTAATATGTAGCAAATTCGTATTCATAATAATATAAGATAAAAATGAGTTGAAATAAAAGGCAGTTAATCAGAAGTAATAATTTCAGTGATGAGAGAAAAAAATATTAGTAATAAGAACAAAATTCATAATAAAAAGAAATTATATATATATATATATATATATTTATTTAGTTATTGAAAAAGACAAAGAAAAAAACAGCACACATTAAAAATGGCTGGTAGATGGGTTAATAAACCATTCACTTTTTTCATCACTACCTTGGAGTGCTGCCTTTTTTCTTTCTATACAGTTGCAAGAAAAAGTATGTTAACCCTTTGGAATGATATGGATTTCTGCACAAATTGGCCATAAAATGTGATCTGATCTTCATCTAAGTCACAACAATAGACAATCATAGTCTGCTTAAACTAATAACACACAAATAATTAAATGTTACCATGTTTTTATTGAACACACCATGTAAACATTTACAGTGCAGGTGGAAAAAGTATGTGGACCCCTAGACTAATGACATCTCCAAGAGCTAATTGGAGTGAGGTGTCGGCCAACTGGAGTCCAATCAATGAGATGGGATTGGAGGTGTTGGTTACAGCTAACCTACCCTACCCTATAAAAAACACACACCAGTTCTGGGTTTGCTTTTCACAAGAAGCATTGCCTGATGTGAATGATGCATTGCACAAAAGAGCTCTCAGAAGACCTACGATTAAGAATTGTTGACTTGCATAAAGCTGGAAAGGGTTATAAAAGTATCTCCAAAAGCCTTGCTGTTCATCAGTCTCTATAAATGGAGAAAGTTCAGCACTGCTGCTACTCTTCCTAGGAGTGGCCTTCCTGTAAAGATGACTGCAAGAGCACAGTGCAGACTGCTCAATGAGGTGAAGAAGAATCCTAGAGTGTCAGCTAAAGACTTACAAAAGTCTCTGGTATATGCTAACATCCCTGTTAGCGAATCTACGATACGTAAAACACTAAACAAGAATGGATTTCATGGGAGGATACCACATAGGAAGCAACACCTGTCGAAAAAAACATTGCTGCACGTTTACAGTTTGCACAAGAGCACCTGGATATTCCACAGCAGTACTGGCAAAATATTCTGTTGGCAGATAAAACCAAAGTTGAGTTGTTTGGAAGAAAAAGAGGCACAGCACACCAATATCAAAACCTCATCCCAACTGTGAAGTATGGTGGTAGGGGCATCATGGTTTGGGGCTGCTTTGCTTCGTCAGGGCCTGGACGGATTGCTATCATCGAAGGAAAAATGAATTTCCAAGTTTATCAAGACATTTTGCAGGAGAACTTAAGGCCATCTGTCCACCGGCTGAAGCTCAACAGAAGATGGATGTTGCAACAGGACCACGACCAAAAGCATAGAAGTAAATCAACAACAGAAATTAAACAGAAGTAAATACGCCTTCTGGAGTGGCCCAGTCAGAGTCCTGACCTCAACCCGATTGAGATGCTGTGGCATGACCTCAAGAAAGCGATTCACACCAGACATCCCAAGAATATTGCTGAACTGAAACAGTTCTGTAAAGAAGAATGGTCAAAAATTACTCCTGACCGTTGTTCACGTCTGATCTGCAACTACAGGAAACGTTTGGTTGAAGTTATTGCTGCCAAAGGAGGTTCAACCAGTTATTAAATCCAAGGGTTCACATACACCAGCTATCACGACCGGCGTGCCGATCACATACGTGACGCAAAGGGAGGGAAAAGGGAAGGCCCTGTCCAAGGGAGAGGGAAAGGTGGTGACCCCCTAACTCACCTTGAGGCTGGCACCTGACTGCCCTGACGTCCCTAGACGGGTTCCTCACCCGTACGTCGATCACGTGCCTAAAACCCTAGTGAATAGGGCAGTGGGAACACTAGTCCGCACCACTAACACTAAAGGAAAACACCAAGGAGAGGACAGACAATACAGACAAAACATATAATCCCAGGTGGGGAACAACAGTGGACAACAAAAACCCAACAGGGATCTGGAGGGTAACGCTCTGGAACAACAACCAGGAATCACAGCTACACAGCCCCAGTGGGTCAGTATAGAAGTCCAGGCAGGAAGCTCTATATCTGGCAACCAGAGAAGTGGGAGAGGAGAATATAAGGAGGTTGGGAGTGACAGACAAGAAACAGCTGAGGAGAAGAAGCTACGGATCCCTCAGTGAGACAAAAAGGATTGCAAGGCAAAACACAGAAAGCTATCATTAAGAAGCAGCATGATCTTTAGACATAGAGCGCGCAGCCACCCGCTGCGACTTCCTGACCCCGGGTATAACGGAGTCAGACGTGGCTCTTGACACCCTCGTGACAGTACCCCCCTTTCCACGAGGGGCCTCCGGACACTCAGGACCAGGTCTCTCAGGATGAGAGGCATGAAAAGCCCGAACTAACCTGTCGGCGTTTACCTCTGACGCTGGAACCCACATTCTTTCCTCGGGACTGTAACCCCTCCAATGCACCAGATATTGAAGAGAGCGGCGGACGAGAATCAACAATTTTGGATATTTGAAACTCCAGATTACCATCAACAATAACAGGAGGGGGTGGCAGCGGTGACGGTTCTAGAGGTGGAACATACTTTTTGAGTAACGACTTATGGAAGACATTATGGATTTTAAAAGTCTGAGGTAGCTCCAGGCAAAAAGCCACAGGGTTAATGATGGCTACTATTTTGTAAGAACCAATGAACCTAGGACCCAGTTTCCAAGAGGGAACCTTTAACTTAATATTCCTAGTAGATAACCACACATAGTCATTCACTCCTAGGTCCGGACCTGGCGACCGTTTTTTATCAGCCATGCATTTATATTTGCCTCCCATATTTCTCAAGTTAGCTTGCACCTTCTGCCATACAGATGAAAGAGATGACGAAAACCGTTCCTCTTCGGGAACCCCTGATGACCCCCCTTCTTTAAAAGTACAGAATTGGGGATGAAAACCATATGCACCGAGAAATGGTGACTTGCCAGTGGATTCCTGACGGCGATTATTTATAGCAAACTCGGCTAACGGTAAATATGATGACCACGCCTCTTGGTTTTCAGACACAAAACACCTTAGGTACGCTCAGTCTGTCCATTTGACTGAGGATGGAAAGCTGAGGAAAAGGACAAGTGTACCCCCAAACGGGAACAAAAAGCTTTCCAAAACTTTGAAATAAACTGGGTTCCCCGATCCGAAACATCATCGGAAGGGACCCCGTGAAGCTTCACGATTTCACTGATGAATACCTGAGCAAGAGTCTTAGCATTAGGTAGTGCGGGTAACGCAATAAAGTGTACCATTTTGCTAAACCTGTCTACTACTACCAAGATAACTGTTTTACCTGCAGACAAAGGTAAGTCAGTGATGAAATCCATTGATAGATGTGTCCATGGCCTATTGGGACTGACAAGTGGCAATAAAGACCCTGCTGCACATGTATAAGAGACTTTCGCGCGTGCACAAGTAGAACAAGTAGACACAAAATCCATTACATCCTGATGCAACCTTGGCCACCAAAAACGACGAGACAAAAGCTCCAAGGTTGCTTTACTACCCGGGTGCCCAGCAAGTGCAGAATTATGATGTTCCTTCAATAATTCGAGACGCAGGTTTAACGGTACAAACAATTTCTCTAAAGGGCAAGAGACCGGGGCGTCCCCCTGGGCCTCTAACACCTTTCCCTCCAGAACAGAGTGTACAGCAGAGACAACCACTCCTCTTTGTAAAATGGGTACCGGATCACCAACATTACCCCCTCCAGGGAAACTACGAGATAATGCGTCTGCCTTGGTATTTTTTGCCACAGGACGATAGGTGATGAAAAAGTTAAACCTGGTAAAAATAGCGACCGCCTAGCTTGTCTAGGGGTGAGACGCTTAGCTGATTCGAGGTACAGAAGGTTTTTGTGGTCCGTAATCACAGTGACGGGGTGGATTGCCCCCTCTAAGAAGTGACGCCATTCTTCAAACGCTAGTTTAATAGCTAATAGTTCCCTATTGCCAATATCATAGTTCTTCTCCGCTGAAGATAGTTTTTTAGAAAAGAAAGCGCAAGGGCGCTATTTGCCAGGAGACGGACCCTGAGACAGTACAGTCCCCACTCCCACCTATGACGCATCTACTTCAACAATAAAAGGCTAGGAGACATCAGGTTGAATTAGTACAGGTGCCGAGGTAAACCTCTCTTTTAGAGAGGAAAATGCAATTTTGGCGGCGTCAGACCATTTAGAAAAATCAGTCCCCTTCCTAGTCATGTCAGTAAGGGGTTTAACAATCACAGAATAATTTTTAATGAACTTTCTATAGAAATTTGCAAAACCCAAGAACCGTTGCAGTGCTTTAAGGTTCTCAGGAAGATCCCAATCTAAAATTGCCTGGACCTTCCTAGGATCCATACGGAAACCTGAAGCAGATAATAGATATCCCAGGAACTGTATTTCCTGAACGGCGAAGACACACTTTTCAATTTTCGCATAAAATTAAAAATATCATTAATGAAATGTTGGAAGACAGCAGGAGCATTGGTCAGACCGAAAGGCATGACTAGATTTCATAATGCCCCTCAGGGGTGTTAAAAGCTGTCTTCCACTCATCCCCTTTCTTGATACGAATCAGATTGTAGGCCCCCCTAAGATCAAGTTTGGAGAACCACTTAGCACCCGCAATCTGATTAAACAGGTCAGGAATGAGAGGAAGAGGGTATGGGTCTCAGATGGTAATCCGGTTTAGTTTGCGGAAATCTAGGCAAGGATGCAGGCCCCCCATCTTTCTTTTTAACAAAGAAAAACCCTGCAGCCACGGGTGATGAAAAGGGTCTGATGTGTCCCTTAGCTAGACTCTCGGAGATATAATCTTTCATGGCTTGTCTCTCGGGACCCGAAAGATTATATAACCTGGTCTTAGGTAATTTTGCACCGGGAATCAGGTTAACCGGGCAATCATAAGGACGGTGAGGTGGTAACTTCTGACAACCCTTTTCAGAAAAAACGTCCTCAAAGTCCGAAACAAAATGTAGGTAGAGTAGCTATGGAGGCGACTAAGCAATTGCTATTTAAGCAATTTTCTCTGCAATGCTCACTCCACTCCAATATCTCCCTGGCCTGCCAATCCACCACTGGATTGTGCGCTACCAGCCAGGGAAGACCCAATACCACAGGAGAGGGAAGGCCCTCCAGAACATAACATGATAGACACTCGTTATGGTGGTCCCCTACCCGAAGGTGTAAGTTATGGACAATGTGAGTGAGGTTTCTCTGAGACAGAGGAGCAGAATCAATAGCGAATATGGGAATAGGTCTCTGTAGCGTACAGAGAGACAAACCCATAGTGCGGGCAAAATGGGCATCTATCAAATTTACCCCTGCTCCACTGTCTAGAAAGAAAGAAATAGTCTCCGTCTTAACACCAAAAACAATAACCGCTGGCAACACAAATTGAGATGTTTGTATGGAGGAAACGTATACCCCCCAGCTGACATCCTTCACACAGCCTGGGGTTAGTGGTTCCGACGGTCTTTTGTTTTTGAGATAGGTAGGACAGACATTCATGAAATGACCCCTCCCCCCACAGAAAAAATAAACCCCACGCCTACGGCGAGCCTCAGGAGGACGGACCTGACGAGTAGTTCCTCCTAGCTGCATAGGCTCTTCTAGGTCCGTACAGACTAACTGCTGCTTCGGAGGGGTTACCAATTGCTCAGGATTTTTCAATCTGTCCCTAAGGCGTCTATCTATTCTGATAGAAAGGGACATAACAGCATCAAGGAAAAGGGGGGTCTCATACAGCGCAAGCGCATCCTTAACCCTTTTCGGATAACCCAGAGCAGAACTGACTCCTGAGAGCCTGGTCGTTCCACTGGGTATCCGTAGCCCACCTACGGAACTCTGAGCAATACTCCTCTGCTGGCCGCTCTCCCTGCAGGAGTCGCCGTAATTTAGACTCAGCCAGGGCGACTCGGTCAGGGTCATCATATATGAGACCCAAGGCCCCAAAAAATTCATCCACTGACGGGAGAGCCTGGGAATCAGTGGGTAAAGAGAACGCCCAGGATTGCGGGTCCCCCTGAAGCAGGGAAGTAACAATCCCCACCCGCTGTTCTTCATTACCAGAGGAGTAAGGGCGCAGCTTAAAATATAACTTGCAGGCCTCACGGAATGTCACAAATTTGTCCCTTCCCCCAGAAAATCTGTCAGAAAGAACAACCTTAGGTTCCGCAGCAACCTGGTTACCCATAGCAACCGCTGGGCTTGCAGTCTGCTGCAATTGCTGCTGTTGCTGGAGGACCGACGCCTTCAAGCCTGCTACCTCCAAAGACAGGCCTTGAAGTTGCTTTGTCAAAGCAGCAATAGGATCCATACTGGATTCTAAATAGGTAGAAAAATTTATATATATATATATATATATATATTATACTTTTTCTTTCTACCTACACAAAATAAGGGCCAGATATAATATCACGACCGGCGTGCCGATCACATACGTGACGCAAAGGGAGGGAAAAGGGAAGGCCCTGTCCAAGGGAGAGGGAAAGGTGGTGACCCCCTAACTCACCTTGAGGCTGGCACCTGACTGCCTTGACGTCCCTACATGGGTTCCTCACCCGTACGTCGATCACGTGCCTAAAACCCTGGCTTTCCCTAAGATGAGCCCTAGGTAGTGAATAGGGCGGTGGGAACACTAGTCCGCACCACTAACACTAAAGGAAAACACCAAGGAGAGGACAGACAATACAGACAAAACATATAATCCCAGGTGGGGAACAACAGTGGACAACAAAAGCCCAACAGGGATCCGGAGGGTAACGCTCTGGAACAACAACCAGGAATCACAGCTACACAGCTCCAGTGGGTCAGTATAGAAGTCCAGGCAGGAAGCTCTATATCTGGCAACCAGAGAAGTAAGAGAGGAGAATATAAGGAGGTTGGGAGTGACAGACAAGAAACCGCTGAGGAGAAGAAGCTACGGATCCCTGAGTGAGACAAAAAGGATTGCAAGGCAAACACAGAAAGCTATCATTAAGAAGCAGCATGATCTTTAGACATAGAGCGCGCAGCCACCCGCTGCGACTTCCTGACCCCGGGTATAACGGAGTCAGACGTGGCTCTTGACACCCTCGTGACACCAGCGTGCCGACCATTGATCAAACAGCGCTACACACGCCCCGACGCACAGCCAACGCCAGCACGCCGGCAAGTCAAAGCACCGCCATTTCAGTAATTCATTACAGTATCAGCCACAGCGCGCTGGCAGGCATGTCGGAGCACCACCATTTCAGTCAGTCATCAGCCATATAGAAAGTAGCCCCTGTCAGCAGTCTGACCTACCAGTCGCTACCAGCAATCAGTGCCACTAGCAACAGCCACAAGTGAGTGCCAGCAGTCTTAGCCACAACCACCAGTCTCGACCACCAGCCACATGCACCAGTCAGAGCCACAGCCATCAGTCAGTGCAAGCAGTCTCAGCCACCAGCCACAGCTAGCACTCTCAGGCACAGCCAGCAGTCAGTGCCAACAGTCTGAGCTACAGTCAACAGTCTCGGCCACCAGTCACAGTCACCAGTCTCAGCCACCAGTCAGTGCCAGCAGTCTCAGCCACAGCCACCAGTCTTGGCCACTATCCACAGCCACCAGTCAGTGCCAGCATTCTCAACTACAGCCAGCATTCAGTGCCAGCAGTCTCAGCTACAAGCCGCAGCCAGCAGTCTCCAGTCTCACCCACCAGTCAGTGCCAGCAGTCCTAGCCACAGACACCAGTCAGTGCCAACATTCTCAGCCACAGCCACCAGTCAGTGCCAACATTCTCAGCCACAGCCAGCAGTCACAACCACCAGTCAGTGCCAGCAGTCTCAACCACAGCCGCCAGTCTAAGCCACCAGGCACAGCCACCAGTCAGTGCCAGCATTCTCAGCTACAGCCAGCACTCAGTGCCAGCAGTCTCAGCCACAAGCCGCAGCCAGCAGTCTCAGCCACAGCCACCAGTCAGTTCCAGCAGTCTCAGCTGCAGCCAGCAGTCTCAGCCACAGCCACCAGTCAGTGCCAGCAGTTTCAGCCAACAGCTGCAGTCTCAGCCACAGCCAGCACTCAGTGCCAGAAGTCTCAGCTACAAGCCACAATCAGCAGTCACAGCCACAGCCACCAGCCGTGTAAGCAGTATCAGCCACCAGCCTCAGCCAGCAGTCTCAGCCACAGCCAAAAGTCAGTGCCACCAGTCTTAACAACCAGTCAATGCCAGCAGTCTCATCCACAGCCACCAGTCTCGACCACCAGCCACAGCCACCAGTCTCAGCCACCAGTGACAGCAGTCTTAGCCACAGCCAGCACTCAGTGCCAGCAGTCTCAGCCATCAGTCAGTGCCAGCAATCTCAGCCACAGCAAGCAGTCAGTGGCAGTGACGCATATTACAGCCATATATAAGCCAGTGTTACAGTAAGAGAGAATATTAGAACATTAGAAGGTCCTGAACATTTGTTTCCATTTTATTTGTATTATTATTTTACTTTTGACTTCTTGCCAAAATATTATTGAAAAAAATTATATAAAACAAGAAATACAATGTGGTCAAATTCCCTTGCTATTTAATATAGATGTTCCTACTAATGTTTATGCACTACTGTTCTAGCGCCCGTTATTGTAACGGGCTTAATGTCTAGTCTCTATATGAATGTCAGGGAAGATCTAGATGACAACTGGGGTCAGGTCACACAAGTCACCAGTCATCACTTAGCTCATCTTATATCTGTCGTCTGGTTCTTTCCTTTCTAAAATTCAATACATGGAAATCAGATACAAATCACTGGATTCATCAGTCATGAAAGCCCTACTAAGCAATGTACAGATTCCCCATCACTTCTCTGTCAGTATACAATATACAACATATACTAGAAGCCCAACACCCTCCATTAGATCAGGTTGGGCCAATATTTAAGGTTTGCTCCTTTAAGGCTCCTTTAAAAGTGACATTTTAGGTGTCTACATCCTTTACATGACAGACGCTCAGCAGGACGCTTCTTCAACAGATCTGGGGCTGGCCAGTTGTTTCCATACAATCTAACTAATAATAACACTACAGTAGGCCCCAAATTAAATAGCACCACTTTGCCTAACCGGAATACTCAATAATTAATACTTATCCAACAAAAATGAGTGAAATTGAATTCCTTTAACCATAAAAACACTCTTTATTAGACATGATAAAAAAAAAATATATATATATCATTATGATTCATGTACCATAATATCAGTGGGGAATACACACAGATTTCCCCACCATGTCAACCCTTATCTAATTCATACTATAATATGACTAGTGCCGTCTACACAGGTTATACTGAAGGAACTGCTTATTCGCAAAATGGTGACTAGTTATCAGTAGCAATAGTATTAATCTAAATAGATATAGGGCATATTACACCTCAAACCTATACTGTGCTCTTCTAGTCTCTATAACTGTCAGTGGTGTAGACATAACAATGCACCGTAAAATGCGATAATATCATACCTAAGTGTGACAGGGATGGCGGTGAAACTCTCCTCGACGCACGTTTCGCGGTCTCGCTTATTGGAGGAGGAAGGGCTAATAATAACAGTAATAATGATGATAATATTGCTTATTTTTCTGTTTAAATCTCACTAATATCTTAATAAAGTAGAATTGATAAATTATTAACTGTCTCATTCTCTCCTGGACTCACTGACTACAGTATGACTATAACAACATATGGAGCATTCCTGGTGCTAATTACTAATCCTCTCCCTAGTTCTTAGTATTTTCTGGAGCCAGCACTACAAGTCTTTTACTGGGCACACGTTGTCAAGTAATAACATATAAGCTCGCTCCTCACTGTATGGTCGGGGGTTCACACAGCAGAATTTAGAAGGCCATCTTCATATTTCTAGATTTTGCTGGAGTCTTCTAGCTTTTAACTTCTGGGTGTTGCTTGGATTTTCTTCTAGTTGTAGCATTGATCTTCTTCTAGGTTTAGGCTAGGGTCTTCTAGGTGTAGAGTTGGTGTCTTCCTCTACATGTAGGTATAGTTTTAATCTTCTTCTAGGTGTAGGTTTGTTTTCTTCCATTAGACGTTCACCACGCATTGATGGTTCTTGACAACCCCATCCTAGACTCATAGATTTAGACAATGATCTGATTATCACGATCGGCGTGACTATCACATACGTGACACAGAGGGAGGACAGACAATACAGACTCAACATATAATCCCAAGTGGGAGACAACAGGAGACAACAAAAAGCCCAACAGGGATCCGGAGGGTAGCACTCTGGAACAACAACCAGGATTCACAGCTCCAGTGGGTCAGTATAGAAGTCCAGGCAGAAAGCTCTATAACTGGCAACTAGAGAAGTGTGAGAGGAGAATATAAGGAGGTTGGGAGTGGCAGACAAGAAACAGCTGAGGAGGAGAAGCTACGGATCCCTGAGTGAGACAAAAAGGATTGAAAGGCAAACACAGAAAACAATCACTAAGAAACAACGTGATCTTTAGACATAGAGCGCGCAGCCACCCGCTGCGACTTCCTGACCCCGGGTATAACGGAGTCAGACGTGGCTCTTGACACCCTCGTGACAGTACCCCCCCTTTCACGAGGGGCCTCCGGACACTCAGGACCAGGTCTCTCAGGATGAGAGGCATGGAAAGCCTGAATTAACCTGTTGGCGTTTACCTCTGACGCTGGAACCCACATTCTTTCCTCGGGACCGTAACCCCTCCAATGCACCAGATACTGAAGAGAGCGGCGGACCCGACGAGAATCAACAATTCTGGATATTTCAAACTCCAGATTACCATCCACAATAACAGGAGATGGTGGCAGCGGTGATGGTTCTAGAGGTGGAACATACTTCTTGAGTAACGACTTATGGAAGACGTTATGGATCTTAAAAGTCTGAGGTAGCTCCAGGCGAAAAGCCACAGGGTTAATGACGGCTACTATTTTATAACCTAGGGCCCAGTTTCCAAGAGGGAACCTTCAACTTAATATTCCTAGTAGACAACCACACATAGTCATTCACTCCTAGGTCCGGACCTGGCGACCGTTTCTTATCGGCCATGCATTTATATTTACCACTCATATTTTTCAAGTTAGCTTGCACCTTCTGCCATACCGATGAAAGAGATGAAGAAAACCGTTCCTCTTCGGGAACCCCAGAAGACCCCCCCTCTTTGAAAGTACAAAATTGGGGATGAAAACCGTATGCACCAAGAAATGGTGACTTGCCAGTGGATTCCTGACAGCGATTATTTATGGCAAACTCGGCTAACGGCAAATATGATGACCACACCTCTTGGTTCTCAGACACAAAACACCTCAAATATGTTTCTAGGTTTTGGTTGGTACGCTCGGTCTGTCCATTCGACTGAGGATAGAAAGCTGAGGAAAAGGACAAGTGTACCCCCAAACGGGAACAAAAAGCCCTCCAAAACTTATAAATAAACTGGGTTCCCCGATCCGAAACCACATCGGAAGGGACCCCGTGAAGCTTCACGATTTCACTGATAAACACCTGAGCAAGAGTCTTAGCATTAGGAAGTGCGGGTAGCGCAATAAAGTGTACCATTTTGCTAAACCTGTCTACTACTACCAAGATAACTGTTTTACCCGCAGACAACGGTAAGTCAGTGATGAAATCCATTGACAGATGTGTCCATGGCCTATTGGGGATGAAAAGTGGCAATAAAGACCCTGCTGGACGTGTATGAGAGACTTTCGCGCGTGCACAAGTAGAACAAGTAGACACGAAATCCATTACATCCTGACGCAACCTTGGCCACCAAAAACGACGAGACAATAGCTCCAAGGTTGCTTTACTACCCGGGTGCCCAGCAAGTGCCGAATTATGATGTTCCTTCAATAATTCAAGACGCAGGTTTAACGGTACAAACAATTTCTCTGAGGGGCAAGAGGCCGGGGTGTCCCCCTGGGCCTCTAACACCTTTCCCTCTAGAACAGAGTGTACAGCAGAGACAACCACTCCTCTTTGTAAAATAGGTATCGGATCACTAACATTACCCCCTCCAGGGAAACTACAAGATAATGCGTCTGCCTTGGTATTTTTTGCCCCAGGACGATAGGTGATTACAAAGTTAAATCTGGTAAAGAATAGTGACCACCTAGCTTGTCTAGGGGTGAGACGCTTAGCCGATTCTAGGTACAGAAGGTTTTTGTGATCCGTAATCACCGTGACGGGGTGGATTGCTCCCTCTAAGAAGTGACGCCACTCTTCAAACGCCAGTTTAATCGCCAACAGTTCCCTATTTCCAATATCATAGTTCTTTTCTGCTGTAGATAACTTTTTGGAAAAGAAAGCGCAAGGACGCCATTTGCCAGGAGACGGACCCTGAGACAATACAGCCCCCACTCCCACCTCTGACGCATCTACTTCAACAATAAAAGGCTGGGAGACATCAGGTTGAATTAGAACAGGTGCCGAGGTAAATCTCTCTTTTAGAGAGGAAAATGCAATTTTAGCGGCGTCAGACCATTTAGAAAAATCAGTCCCCTTCCTAGTCATGTCAGTAAGGGGTTTAACGATCACTGAATAATTTTTAATGAACTTTCTATAGAAATTTGCGAAACCCAAAAACCGTTGTAGAGCTTTAAGGTTCTCAGGAAGATCCCAATCTAAAATTGCCTGGACCTTCCTAGGATCCATACGGAAACCTGAAGCAGATAATAGATATCCCAGGAACTGTATTTCCTGAACGGCGAAGACACATTTTTCAATTTTCGCATATAATTTATTCGTCCGTAGGACCTGCAGTACTTGCCTGACATGTACTTCATGTGTTTTCAGATCAGCCGAATAAATTAAGATATCATCTAGGTATATGACTACAAACCTGCCGATGAGATGACTAAAAATATCATTAACGAAATGTTGGAAGACAGCAGGGGCATTGGTCAGACCGAAAGGCATGACTAAATTTTCATAATGCCCCTCAGGGGTGTTAAAAGCTGTCTTCCACTCATCCCCTTCCTTGATACGAATCAGATTGTAGGCCCCCCTAAGATCAAGTTTGGAGAACCACCTAGCACCCGCAATCTGATTAAAAAGGTCAGGAATGAGAGGAAGAGGGTATGGGTCTCGGATGGTTATCCGGTTTAGCTCACGGAAATCTAGGCAAGGACGCAGGCCCCCATCTTTCTTTTTAACAAAGAAAACCCCTGCAGCCATGGGTGAAGAAGAGGGTCTGATGTGTCCCTTAGCCAGACTCTCGGAGATATAATCTTTCATGGCTTGTCTCTCGGGACCCGAAAGATTATACAACCTGGACTTGGGTAATTTTGCACCGGGAATCAGGTTAACCGGGCAATCATAAGGACGATGAGGTGGTAGCTTCTGACAACCCTTTTCAGAAAAAACGTCCTCAAAGTCTGAAATAAATGTAGGTAGGGAAGCTATGGAGGCAATTAAGCAATTGTTATTTAAGCAATTCTCTCTGCAATGCTCACTCCACTCCAATATCTCCCTGGCCTGCCAATCCACCACTGGATTGTGCGCTACCAACCAGGGAAGACCCAATACCACAGGAGAGGGAAGGCCCTCCAGAACGTAACATGAAAGACACTCATTATGGTGGTCCCCTACCCGAAGATGTAAGTTATGGACAATGTGAGTGAGGTTTCTCTGAGACAGAGGAGCAGAATCAATAGCGAATATGGGAATAGGTCTCTGCAGCGTACAGAGAGACAAACCTATAGTGCGGGCAAAATGGGCATCTATCAAATTTACCCCTGCTCCACTGTCTAGAAAAAAAGAAATAGACTCCGTCTTAACACCAAAAACAATAACCGCTGGCAACACAAATTGAGATGTTCGTATGGAGGAAACGTATACCCCCCGGCTGACATCCTCCTGCACAGCCTGGGGTTAGTAGTTTTCCGACGGTCTTTTGTTTTTGAGAAAGGAGGGACAGACATTAATGAAATGACCCCTCCCCCCACAGAAAAAACAAGCCCCCCACCTACGGCGAACCTCAGGAGGACGGACCTGACGAGAAGTTCCTCCTAGCTGCATAGGCTCATCTAAGTCAGTACAGACTAACTGCTGCTTGGGAGTGGTTACCAATTGCTCAGGATTTTTCGATCTCTCCCTAAGACGTCTATCTATTCTGATAGAGAGGGACATAACAGCATCAAGGGAAAGGGGGGTCTCATACAGCGCCAGCGCATCCTTAACCCTTTCAGATAACCCAGAGCAGAACTGACTCCTGAGAGCCGGGTCGTTCCACTGAGTATCCGTAGCCCACCTACGGAACTCTGAGCAATATTCCTCTGCTGGCCGATCTCCCTGTAGGAGTCTCCGTAACTTCGACTCAGCCAGGGCGACTCGGTCAGGGTCATTATATATGAGACCCAAAGCCCCCAAAAATCCCTCCACTGACCGGAGAGCCTGGGAACCAGGGGGTAACGAGAACGCCCAGGATTGCGGGTCCCCCTGAAGCAGGGAAATAACAATCCCCACCCGCTGTTCTTCATTACCTGAGGAGTAAGGGCGCAGCTTAAAATATAATTTGCAGGCCTCACGGAACGTCACAAATTTGTCCCTTCCCCCAGAAAATCTGTCAGGAAGAACAACCTTGGGTTCTGTAACAACCTGGTTACCCATAGCAACCGCTGGGCTTGCGGTCTGCTGCATTTGCTGCTGTTGTTGGAGGACAGACGCCTTCAATCCTGGCACCTCCAAAGACAGGCCTTGAAGCTGTTTTGCCAAAGCAGCAATAGGATCCATATTGGATTCTAAGTAGAGAGAAAAAAAATATATATATTTTTATTTTATTTTCTCCCAAAAAATAAGGGCCAGTTATAATATCACGATCGGCGTGACTGTCACATACGTGGCACAGAGGGAGGACAGACAATACAGACTCAACATATAATCCCAGGTGGGAGACAACAGGAGACAACAAAAAGCCCAACAGGGATCCGGAGGGTAGCACTCTGGAACAACAACCAGGATTCACAGCTCCAGTGGGTCAGTATAGAAGTCCAGGCAGGAAGCTCTATAACTGGCAACTAGAGAAGTGTGAGAGGAGAATATAAGGAGGTTGGGAGTGGCAGACAAGAAACAGCTGAGGAGGAGAAGCTACGGATCCCTGAGTGAGACAAAAAGGATTGTGCAGTGTCCCAGGGGGTCAGTAGTGTATGCTGGGCTTTGTAGTGCAGATTGACCACTAACCTGGGATCCACTGTCGTCTTCAATTGGGGCAAATACTGGAACAGGCAGGTAGTTAAAGAGTTCGTGACGCCAGTGTCAATTAAACGGTGACACGCCGTGTAAAGTATGGTGGAAGAATGAAGCAAGCACAGGATAGCCAACAAAAACTGGAACTTTTACTGAATATCAGTCAGGATAATACACGGACACTGGTAGTGCACAGTTCCATAAAAGACGGTTGGTTTTAGAAGAATACAGATGGTTCTTGACATTACAGGAAGGCCGGTCTTAGCGATGAATTATACAGAGTGTTGATTACAGGAGATGCAGTACAGGCGGCTTGCACACTATTCCTGACTGGTCCTGCTACATGTGACTTTCCTCCAAGGTCTAATGCCCTTTATCTGGCGTACCCTTGAAGCTGTCCTTATCTAGTACCTCCTCTGTTATCTTGAGTACCTCTCGCTTTATCTGATCGGCCTCTGTGGTAATCTGTGTCTTGGCTTGTGGCTCGCTTATGCTGCTTCAGCTGAACGGATGGTGACTCAGGAGGGGAACCTTTTCCTTGGATCCGGAACCCGGTTACAGGGCCTTTACTACCCTCTCCTAGCCGACAGGCTTCAGGCCTGCTATGCTCTCACAGGCCCATAGCCTGGCCTTCTCTCAGACACAGGATCATTTCTGACCTCTGCTCCCACTGTCTGTCTCTCCTGCTACTACTTCCTGACTGGGCCTTATATAACCTAGGGTTCCCTAGCTCCCTCTAGTGACTCAGAGCTGGAACTACACCCTAGCCGGCCTGCAAATGCACGTTTCACAGTAACAGGAAAATACATAGCATGACATTATAAGATATTCTATACCAACCTCCCCAAAAATACAGGGGGAACGACAATACCCAAGTGACCCTTCTGTAGTGACGGGGTATTACTCTCCCGTACACTACATACCCCGCTGCTTTAAGCTGAGTACGACCTCGTACTCCATCAGGGCCCGCCCAACTGGAATCATGACCTGAAATAGAGAAAGACACATGCATGCATACATATATGTCAATTACACTCTTATCAGACCCAATTGGAAATGGCGAAGTCTGGTGACAAGGGGCGTCGTTCTCTTTTTCACAGGATAGTGAGTGGAACGGGGGCGCTGACCTGGCACAGCGGATGTTGAAAGAACCAGGATAGTCCATGACAATAAATAAGTCCATAATAAATTAACCTCTCAGAGGCTTGCACATAGGAAGTCCATCTCTGGGCACATATACTTGAATAGAAAAACCGGTTATTAAATACTGTCAGCAGCACATATATAAAATGACAATACAGGACTCTGACAATACCAGGGCCTTGTTATCCTGGCAAGTCCTGCTTACCCTTTAAAATAGTGCTGACATAAAAATGTCTTTTCAACCTGAAATGGGGGTAAAAGGGGTAAAATTTGTGCAAAAACTTCAAGGCACAACCGGGAATTCAGCAGCAAACCGGATGTCCCAAACAAAACAAAGGCAGCTGGAAGCATTGATACACAGTGGCACATCATTCAACTAGGAGGCCACCGGCCGTGGGTAACTGGCAGCGAGCTTCACCAGCTCTGCCAACTGGAGGGACAAACGGCCATTAAGGAGATGAACAAGAGGGCAAAAGTACTCACAGACGAGTATCATGTTCTTCCTCAGATGACGAGTCGACATAGGGAACCTGCAGCAGTTGTTCCGGCAAGGACGGCCACATTTGAAACCCGTCTCCCCTGACAATTTTTAGAGGGGGAGGTTTGTCTCTCACGGCCTCCATCTCGGCCTCCGTCCTCGGAAATGGAAACCATCGCACGCCTCCTGCGCAGCCGAGGTCCGCCACCCAATACACCCTCTTTCGTAGGGCCTCTAGTTCTGCTTTGGTACAGGTGGTCGGATCTACCGGAGGTCCAGGGGGTCCGGCCGCTGGGGGAACAATGGCAGCTGTTGCTTGGCGCCGGGCCTCAGCACTTTCCTCGGCTCTCCGGCAGCTGTCCTGCCGCTCCTTCTCCTCCTCTCGTCTCACTGCATCCGGAGGGGGATACCGCTCCTCCAGCCCCTGCAGCACGATAGGCTCCCAGAAGACGTCTGGACTGAGGTAGGCCTGACTTTGAAGATGGGTGGTTTGGCCCTTTTCCACGTGCGCTCTAGCTGTTTCAACCGGTTCTGACCTCTCTTTTCCAGAGTCCCAGTTCTCAGCCGGCGCCTTCGGGCGAGTCACTGCGGTGGCGTAGGGGCCCCTTAGACTTTCGGCTGGGGTGTATTCTACGATCTCCCCTATGGTCAGATTGTGGAGATGCTCCGGGAGGTAGTGCCGCTTTACCGATCGCCGGTTGACATAGAAGTCCCGGCCAGTCCCCAACTCCTGGATAAACCCATAGCCTTTGTCCTTATCAAAGGACACCACGATCCCGCGGCGCCTTTCTAGCTGGGGCTTACCCGGAAAGGAGTCTCCCTGTATGGACTTAGCCATCTCCTCGAACCGCTTCTTCCGGCTGGTGTTCTTCTTCGCCACCGCGGCTCTCAACTCCTCCATAATAGCCGGCCATTCTGCATGCCGGCGAGGGATCGGTGGGGACTCAGGTCGGGTGATGCTTAGGTCCATGGCCTGGGCCCAGGGGGTGGCCGTCCAGGCTAGAGGATCCCACGGCCCCAACTCCGGAAAGTCCGGTGGAGTGGCGCCCCACTCGCACGTGGTCTCATCCTCGCTCTCTGCAGCGCACGCCATCTCTTCTCTTCCTGGTTGCTGCATCGACTCTGACTCCTCCCACGCACTGGGCCAGTCTATCTCCATCGGAGCCCCGCCTCCCAGGCGTAACTCTTCAAAGTAGTTAGCCGCTTCGCCACTCCTCAAGGTGGGCGGCGCTCCAGGGCAGTCGTCTCCTCCTTCCTCTTGGAAGGTTTCGGCGCCAAATATTCGCGCCTCTGCACATCCTGATGGCGCAGTAAAAAGCCTCATGGCGTCGGCGGCCATTTTAAGTGTCCGGATGCCGCAATTCAATGACAGCAAGCAGGATAATGAAAAGTCCAATAAATCACAGTCCACAAATACGATTTTCTCTCTGGGGGTAGCGCAACACAGTACAGCGTCTCTGATTCCTCCCAGGCACAATTGTAATCCACAAGTTAGGAATAAAGGTTACAGTCTTCGCAATACGGTGGTGGAATAGTTAAAGCACACAGTTCACACTTCTCTGCACTGTAGAAGTATGCGGATCCTGTTCGTGACGCCAAAAAGAGCGATGCAGTGTCCCAGGGGGTCAGTAGTTTATGCTGGGCTTTGTAGTGCAGATTGACCACTAACCTGGGATCCACTGTCGTCTTCAATTGGGGCAAATACTGGAACAGGCAGGTAGTTAAAGAGTTCGTGACGCCAGTGTCAATTAAACGGTGACACGCCGTGTAAAGTATGGTGGAAGAATGAAGCAAGCACAGGATAGCCAACAAAAACTGGAACTTTTACTGAATATCAGTCAGGATAATACACGGACACTGGTAGTGCACAGTTCCATAAAAGACGGTTGGTTTTAGAAGAATACAGATGGTTCTTGACATTACAGGAAGGCCGGTCTTAGCGATGAATTATACAGAGTGTTGATTACAGGAGATGCAGTACAGGCGGCTTGCACACTATTCCTGACTGGTCCTGCTACATGTGACTTTCCTCCAAGGTCTAATGCCCTTTATCTGGCGTACCCTTGAAGCTGTCCTTATCTAGTACCTCCTCTGTTATCTTGAGTACCTCTCGCTTTATCTGATCGGCCTCTGTGGTAATCTGTGTCTTGGCTTGTGGCTCGCTTATGCTGCTTCAGCTGAACGGATGGTGACTCAGGAGGGGAACCTTTTCCTTGGATCCGGAACCCGGTTACAGGGCCTTTACTACCCTCTCCTAGCCGACAGGCTTCAGGCCTGCTATGCTCTCACAGGCCCATAGCCTGGCCTTCTCTCAGACACAGGATCATTTCTGACCTCTGCTCCCACTGTCTGTCTCTCCTGCTACTACTTCCTGACTGGGCCTTATATAACCTAGGGTTCCCTAGCTCCCTCTAGTGACTCAGAGCTGGAACTACACCCTAGCCGGCCTGCAAATGCACGTTTCACAGTAACAGGAAAATACATAGCATGACATTATAAGATATTCTATACCAACCTCCCCAAAAATACAGGGGGAACGACAATACCCAAGTGACCCTTCTGTAGTGACGGGGTATTACTCTCCCGTACACTACAATTGCAAGGCAAACACAGAAAACAATCACTAAGAAACAACGTGATCTTTAGACAAAGAGCGCGCAGCCACCCGCTGCGACTTCCTGACCCCGGGTATAACGGAGTCAGACGTGGCTCTTGACACCCTCGTGACACTGATAAACACAAGAAAAATGTTTTCAGAGAAAACACTTTATGATCTGTAGGATCCTTGACTTGTAGAGAAGGGACACAGAATCTGTAGTAATACAAGTTGTATAAAGGGCAGAGAATTCCTGGGTTTTATTATCGTCTTCATAGTTTGAGGTCTCTGCGGACATGCAGTAAACATAACATGTCCTTATTTCTATATGGGGGTTCCCGTCTCACTGATAAGATGAGGTATCCCACTGATGTGTGGAGGACTGTCTGCTAAAGTTGAAGCCCATACATCAGGGTGACCGCATCCGAGGCGTAATTATCTACAATGTGTCTCTAGATCTTGGTTTAGCTTTGATTATAACATTATATTAGTAATTTTTCTCCACGTAAAGTGTTTCCATATGTGGTGTCGCTCTGAGTCACTTGTCATTGTAACTATACAGCAATAACACTGATTGTCACGTACCGGCGACCAGACCAGCCCACCGCGTCACGTGACAAGAGTTGCCCAAGCCCTTCAGGCCGATTCACCTCACGCGTTGTTACGCCCTATGCCGGGCCGCAAGCTCCACTCGCAAGCAGAAACCTACACAATAGCAAGCCCCACAGAAAAACAACATACAGCCTCAGCGTGCGCACACACTCTTCATGGAGCTAACAGGTTCTTAAGGTTACAAAATAAACCATCAAACGTTTAGGTTTAATGTATAAAAAATAGACAGTACTTGGTTACAAAAATGATTAACAAGAGACATACATAAATGGCAAACAAATGTAAAATAAAAAGGAGAAAACAAAGAAAGTTGTAATACTTAACATTTGTGTGGTAAAAGTACTTTCCTCCCACGAGATTTGGGCAGAGTAAGAGTGCACAAACCAATTTGATTGGATCTCCCACTTTGTGACACCCAAATATCCCAGGAATCACATTTTTATGCCTTTCCTCCAAGGGCAGGCCTGAGGGGGATTTTCCCTCCCACCTCTGACTTAGCCCCTCTGGGCCGAGCTTCATTACCCATGCAGCAAAAGATAGTTGCCCTGGTGAAGATACAGACCTCAGACCTTCTTCATAATTCATATCTCATCGTTCTGAGTCCTAGCATATCAAACGAGACACGTCCAGGGCCCTCGGAAGATGAGATCCTTATTTTAAGAAGATGAAGGCGAGTTGATATGCCATGACTGGTATCCATGTAATGCCCCCATCATACCAGATATGATGAGCTGGGTTTTGGAGACGTCAGCCCCATACTAAACAAGTTATGAAGGATTACAATGTATTGTTCTTTCTCTGGTATGAAGCTCCCATGCCGACACACGGCGCCGGAGAGTCTGCTGTTCCCTGTCCTGAGTGTGACCAGCAAACGGCCCATCCTGATTAGCATCTCTGTGCTAACTATACCCCCGGGGAGCAGTTTGCTGTTTTCACAGGTATGAGGCAGACATCTCGGCACTATATGCAGCCTTCAACCAATTCATCAATGGCTCCTGGCCTGGCAATACAAATACATAAATACATACTGTATATAAATATGAATCACACTGGACTATGTTACACTGCGACATATACCCATAAAACATATAATATCAAAGCAAACATTATAACTAGGAATAAGGCGGTCCTTATTCCTGACACTGATATATGGCCATTTCTGGGAGAACATCTTCTTTACAGGGTTTCCTGCTGTTGACTGTCCATGTGTTAGGGAATATGTGTATAATAGAGGGGATACCCTGCTCAGGACTCCACTATAATCACCAGAGCAGGGAGCAACTATGATGAGTTTCCTTCGCTCTGGGCGACCTGTCCCTCTGTGCATTTATTTTAATGGCTGCCATGTAGACTATTCATAGAAAAGTAAGCTGTCAAGGACCTTTGCCTGTCACCTATTTCCCCCACCTTCCAAACGACAAGGTTTGCAGCCAACCATAGACACTCTTTACTATAAGACACTTATTCCCTCTCATTTCTCTGCGCTGGTTGCCATGGAAACCTCCCAACTAGTAACCAGCAACCATCTTGTATCCCTCTAAATAGGGGTCTAACACTGACATGATTCCTCCATCTGTTGTGTATCCATGGAGGACTAGAGCTCAGCCGATCACTTGGTATAAAAATGTTTGTGGTATAAAATTTGTTGGGTATAAAAATTCAGCCGATCACTTGGTATAATTTTTTTTTGTGATGTAAGGTGACAAAGGAATGGCTTTTCTGGAACAGTTTTTATTAAATTTTTTCTTGCCATTTACCTGAGGGGTCTGTCATGTTATATTTTTATACAGCGGGTTGTTACGGACTTGGCTATTCCTAATATATATATATATATATATATATACAGACGTGGACAAAATTGTTGGTACCCTTTGGTCAATGAAAGAAAAAGTCACAATGGTCACAGAAATAACTTTAATCTGACAAAAGTAATAATAAATTAAAATTCTATAAATGTTAACCAATGAAAGTCAGACATTGTTTTTCAACCATGCTTCAACAGAATTATGTAAAAAAATAAACTCATGAAACAGGCATGGACAAAAATGATGGTACCCCTAACTTAATATTTTGTTGCGCAACCTTTTGAGGCAATCACTGCAATCAAACGCTTCCTGTAACTGTCAATGAGACATCTGCACCTCTCAGCAGGTATTTTGGCCCACTCCTCATGAGCAAACTGCTCCAGTTGTGTCCGGTTTGAAGGGTGCCTTTTCCAGACTGCATGTTTCAGCTCCTTCCAAAGATGCTCAATAGGATTGAGGTCAGGGCTCATAGAAGGCCACTTTAGAATAGTCCAATTTTTTCCTCTTAGCCATTCTTGGGTGTTTTTAGCGGTGTGTTTTGGGTCATTGTCCTGTTGCAAGACCCATGACCTGCGACTGAGACCAAGCTTTCTGACACTGGCTAGTACATTTCTCTCTAGAATTCCTTGATAGTCTTGAGATTTCATTGTACCCTGCACAGATTCAAGACACCCTGTGCCAGACGCAGCAAAGCAGCCCCAGAACATAACAGAGCCTCCTCCATGTTTCACAGTAGGGACAGTGTTCTTTTCTTGATATGCTTCATTTTTTCGTCTGTGAACATACAGCTGATGTGCCTTGGCAAAAACTTCGATTTTTGTCTCATCTGTCCACAGGACATTCTCCCAGAAGCTTTGTGGCTTGTCAACATGTAGTTTGGCATATTCCAGTCTTGCTTTTTTATGATTCGTTTTCAACAATGGTGTCCTCCTTGGTCGTCTCCCATGTAGTCCACTTTGGCTCAAACAACGACGGATGGTGCGATCTGACACTGATGTTCCTTGAGCATGAAGTTCACCTTGAATCTCTTTAGAAGTCTTTCTAGGCTCTTTTGTTACCATTCGGATTATCCGTCTCTTAGATTTGTCATCAATTTTCCTCCTGCGGCCACGTCCAGGGAGGTTGGCTACAGTCCCATGGATCTTAAACTTATGAATAATATGTGCAACTGTACTCACAGGAACATCTAGTTGCTTGGAGATGGTCTTATAGCCTTTACCTTTAACATGCTTGTCTATAATTTTCTTTCTGATCTCTTGAGACAGCTCTTTCCTTTGCTTCCTCTGGTCCATGTCGAGTGTGGTACACACCATATCACCAAACAACACAGTGATTACCTGGAGCCATATATATAGGCCCAATGGCTGATTACAAGGTTGTAGACACCTGTGATGCTAATTAGTGGACACACCTTGAATTAACATGTCCCTTTGGTCACATTATGTTCTGTGTTTTCTAGGGGTACCATCATTTTTGTCCATGCCTGTTTCATGAGTTTATTTTTTTACATAATTCTGTTGAAGCATGGTTGAAAAACAATGTCTGACTTTCATTGGTTAACATTTATAGAATTTTAATTTATTATTACTTTTGTCAGATTAAAGTTATTTCTGTGACCATTGTGACTTTTTCTTTCATTGACCAAAGGGTACCAACAATTTTGTCCACGTCTGTATATATATGTAATTACACACATTTATATATATAACATATATACACAAATGTATATACATTCAATTTTACGACTGAAAAATGTACTTAATGGAGCTCTGATTAGGGCTGCATCCCCCTCCCCCTCCGGGGAGCTCCTCTTGCCTGCTATCTGTGAGCGCATGGCATCTCTGTACACACTGATGCCGTCACAGATAGCAGGCAAGAGGAGCTCCATGTAGGGGGGAGGTATTGTCTGCGGCTGGATGAAGTGCGGGTTATATTACTGCTGGACACCCTTTCAGTGCTGGTGCCCTGGAGCGCACGGCATCGGTGTGTACAGAGATGCCGTGCACTCCCATTGCTCCCATTGCCAGGAGATCAGACGCGCTCTTACTAGGCTCCCCGCTCCAAACTCTGACAGGAATAAGCTGTTTATACTGACAGAACAAGCAACGGATTCCTGTCAGAGGCGGAACAGGGAGAGCGCCAGTGGCAGGGGAAGACTGGACATGCGCTGCTCTTAGGCAGATTAGGAAAAGCAGCGCATGTGCAGTTACACTACAGGCATGGACGAGCTTTCTCCATGTCGCGTGCAGCCACGGACGAACTGGCTGCACGGCAGAGCGGGGCTCAGGGGGCGTGGCTTAATATAAAAAGATTACCAGACAGATTTTTTACATAAAGTCTGTTTGGAATCTCTTTTTTACCCTGGCTCCAACAATGTTGTGTAAAGTACTGATATGGTGGCCAACCCCATTAATCTAGAATCGCTTTTCATTGTATGGAGTGGGCACAATGATTGCGCCGCCCCCCGTAATTTAACCCCTCAGATTCTGCGTTCAAAGCTGATTGCGGCATCTGAGACTCACATTCAGGGGTGCTCAGGGGGTTAATCCGGGGTTTAAAAAAATAATTATACTCACCTTATCCACTTGATCGTAGAGAGGCCATCTGCTCCCGTCTTGATTGAAGAAAACCCGCAAAAGGTTCTGCGGCAAGCATGATGATGTCACTGTGCACGGCCATCGTGATCATGTGGTGACAGTTCCACCCTCGCCACAGGTCCTTTGGTGTGTTTTCTTCAATCAAGACAGGAGCAGATGGCCTCTCGACAATCAAGTAGATAAGGTGAGTATAATTAATTTTTTTTAATTCAGTCACCATTTTAGGAAAAATTTATTTGTTACTACAAAGCGCAAGGAAATTCGGCGTTGCAGGGAATCTAATTTTCCTAAACTTTGGATGGAATTCCGCTTTGGATGCTTGAATTCACTCAATGCTAGCTATAACAATAAAACTGTTAGCTGCCCCAAGGGAGAAACCAATTGAGTCTTCTGTGCCCTGCGGTATTTTCATACTTGGATGATTTAATTTCCACAATGGTTATTAATATATGACAGACGCAATAATGGGACTAACCTCTTCTTGTGCTGCTGATAATGAGATTTCCAGTTACTAATTTTTATTTCCTCAACTACGCAGTATTATGTATAAAAAAACGGGAAATGGTCAGAGTGGAATAGAAAAGCAAGATAATGGTCAAGCAGATTTTTTTTTAGAACAGATCAGAGTAAGTGAGGTGCTTTTAGTATAGACATCAGTGCATTTATCTACTTCACTTTTGTGTTACTTTGTAGCATACTTTAAATGCTTTATATACTTTTTATTTTCCGTTTACTGGCTGTTTTTTGCGTTCCGTATACAGTCCGTATACGGAACCATTCATTTCAATGGTTCCGCAAAAAAAAAACGGAATGTACTCCGTATGCATTCCGTTTCCGTATTTCCGTTCCGTTGAAAGATAGAACATGTCCCATTATTGCCCGCAAATCACGTTCTGTGGCTCCATTCAAGTCAATAGGTCAGTAAAAAAAAACAGAACACATACGTAAATGCATCCGTATGTCTTCCGTATCCGTTCCGTTTTTGTGGTACCATCTAATGAAAATGTTATGCCCAGCCCAAGTTTTTCTATGTAATTACTGTATACTGTATATGCCGTACGGAAAAACGGAACGGAAATGGAAACACAACGGAAACAAAAAACGGAACAATGGATCTGTGAAAAACGGACTGCAAAACACTGAAAAAGCCATACGGTCGTGTGCAGGAGGCCTTAGTATGTAATGATTTTCCCTCATATGTTAGTTTCACCTGTTAAGTTGCATTACTGAAATAAATGAACTTTGCACGATATTCTAATTTTTGGAGTTTCACCTGTGCATGTAACATTCAGAATGTCATCAGTACTGATCAGTAATTCATTAAGATTTACATGTGTACTCCTTCCTTTCTGCATTTGTTATGCATTCCCATAGACCAGTGGTCAGCAACCTGCGGCTCTAGAGCCACATGCGGCTCTTTAGCCCCCTGATATTGGCTCTTCCAGGTGCGGGCTCACATGTACAGTGCGATAGCATTTTCGTTGCCCGTAGCAAAAATAGGTAGGAGGGTGAAGACCAGGAAGCGGTGAAGGCTCTGTACTCACCGCTTCCTGGTCCTCGGTTGTAGGCTGTGCAGGGCTGCGCACAGTGTGAGGCTCTCTGTGACTTCACTCTGTGCACGCCAGTTCACAGCACAGCCGACAGCAGGAGGAACACAGAGCGCGGGTGGTGAGGAGCAGCGGCATCCAGGAGCCGGAGAGGTAAGTGCTTTTTATTTTATGAAACTTGGGGCTGATCTGAGGCAATGAGGTGATGAGAATCATAATGGGGGATATGAGAGGCATCATGGATGATGAGAGGCATCATGGATGATAATGGGGATGATGAGAGGCATCATGGTTGATAATGGGGATGATGAGAGGCATGGGGCTCTTATCTGAGGTCTGATTGAGGGGGTCATTTACTTTGGGGTCTGAGCTGACATCTGATCTCAGGGAGGTCTTATTAACATTGAGGTTCTGCTTAAGTGCTTGAGGCATAAGGTCACTGACTTTTTGAATGTTCGTATTGCGCTTCAAACAATACCTTCATGGGAATAGGGGTTAGAGGTTGGTCTCCAACCTTATTAAGAACCAAAGAAATAAATCCTTTATTCAAGCCATCAAATCAGCCTCAGGCCCCCGACTTATTAATACTCCAGCGATAGCTCAGGAGTTTTGCTCCTTTTATTCAAATCTGTATAACCTCCCAATACCCCTCACCAGCCAGCAAATCGAGACACGCACGTCGGAGTTCCTTAGCTCTATTAACATCCCAATAATTTCTGAGGTCGATATACATTAGCTGCTTCAACCGTTTACAACGGAAGAGGTAGAAAAGGTTCTAATGTCTATCCCTTCAGGCAGGAGTCCCGGACCTGACGGTTTTCCAAGCTCATATTACAAAAAGTATAAAGATATTTTAGTCCCACATTTTGTCACGGCATGCAATCTCCTCCTTACAGGTGGCTCTCTGACCCCACAAGCCTAGGAAGCGCACATAACGATTATCCATAAAGAAGGGAAGGATAAGGAAGCATGTGGAAGTTACAGGCCGATTTCACTGCTGAACACCGATTTGAAGTGGTGGGCTAAACTGCTTAACAGCAGGATGTCAGGGTTGCTCCCTGGGCTTGTGGGTGAAGAACAGGTAGGTTTCGTTGCAGGTAGAGAGGGTAGGCATAATATCAGTAGAGTCATACATGCGATCACCCACGCCATCAAATCTAAGTCCCCTCTTGTACTCCTGGGCACAGATGCGGAGAAGGCGTTCGATAGGGTTAGCTGGGCCTATATGGAGAAAGTACTACAAGCCTTTGGCTTCCCTGAAGGCCTCATCAGAGCTATCTATACTCTATACTCTGTACCATCTGCGAGAGTACTAGTCAACGGCACCCTATCGAACGCCTTCCAAATTAGAAACAGTACTCGTCAAGGATGCCCATTATCCCCCACCTTGTTTGTAGTCACCCTAGAGACGCTTCTTCTTAAGTTCCGCCAATCCCCCACGATCAAAGGAGTGAAACTAGGCAGATTTACTGCTCCTGATGATTTACTGCTCCTGTTGTCAAATCCTGAAGAGGCTTTGCTGGAGGTTACATGCAGGCTACGTTTGTATTCAGGCATATTAACTATATTTATTGGTGGCACAGTGGCCACAGTCCCTCCCCTCCTCCTCCTCTCTTTTCTCATTGGTGGCGCAGTGGCCACAGTCCCTCCTCCTCCTACTCTGTTCTCATTGGTGGCAGAGTGGCCACAGTCCCTCCCCTCCTCCTCCCACTCTGCTCTCATTGGTGGTCAGCGGCAGCCGCACACAGTGGGGAGGGAGGGACTCCCTCTTTCTCCACTGTGCCGACTCAGGAGAACATGGTGCGTGCCGAGAGCAGCGCATGCCATGTTCTAGTGCCACTCTTGGCCCTAAAGCCAATAATCATCCCTTTTTGCAACTCTGATAAATCGCCCCTTTTATCAATTACAGCAATTAGGAATATGTGTGCAGACAGTCTATCACACATCACATATATACCCACCAAGTCAGCTCACAACACGTGACCTACTTCATGAGCTACGCGCTGCTGTCGAAAGTAGAAAGTGATCAACATATAGTTTGACTCGCCTGTGTATATTACGGATGATATCACACAGGGCTGGATTATAGGGAGGGTAATAGAGGCACTTCTATCTAGAATGACAAAGCAATGACAAATGGCTATAAAGAGGTATAAAATGGATCTATAGGTCCTATCACTTTAAGTTTTTTTTCAGTTTTTCTGCAAATAAAGCTAAATCTACTACTTTACAATACACAATAAGCCACATTTATCATGGGCTGGTTCGTCTCTAAGGCTTCGTTCACATCACCGTTCAGCCTTTCCGTTCTCCTGCTCTGTTTAGGAGCAGGAGAGCGGAAAGGACGGATTTGGCACATAACTGAGCCAAACGGAGCCCTTAGGACCCCGTAGACTATAATGGGGTCCACTATGTTTCCATTCAGAAGATGATTTTGAAGAGGAGACAAAAGTCCTGCATGCACAACTTTTGTTTCAGCTTCAAAATCATCTTCTAAGCGGAAACATAACGGACTCCATTGTAGTCTATGGGGTCCTTAGGTTCCATTCGGCTCAGTTATGTGCCTTCTCCGTCCTTTTTGTTCTCCTGCTCCTAAATGGAGCAGGAGATTGGAAAGGCTGAACGGTGATTTGAACGAAGCCTAACAGTGGATTTGATTACATCAAAGATATGTTAACATCATAGAGTCAGCGAGCTTGCTGGATTTGCCCTTCTTAAGGCCTCAGAATGAGTGGTGACTCTACAGTTTATGATGTCATAGGTGAGAAATTCAACTGCCAGACAGCTGGACTAACCACACTAGGAAGCAGTGGTGGCTCATTCTGAAAGTCATGAATACTCCTTGAGTCTCTGTGGCGGCATGTGTCGTTGCCACAGACATGACATCAGAGGGGCCAATGCCTTGGTGAAACCACCATTTATGGTGTAACTTGGGGCGATGTTAGGGACATGTACTGGAGGGTTCACTTTAGAGCACTGGTACATTTAACAATTTCACAAGTTTATGAGACACAGGGGGTTGGTATCAACACGGTGTTGACATATTGGGCATTGTCAGTGATAATATATTCTCTTTAAAGCTTGAAAAAGAAGATATCCAGCACCTCGATTTTTCGTGCTTAAACGATGTTTATTCCATAAAGAAAGTGTACAGCAGTAAAATCCTCAGAGTACAAGCCCCAATACGGTCTATGCGTTTCGAACCCAGTGGTTCTTAATCATGACCTAAGAACCACTCATGATTAAGAACCACTGGGTTCGAAACGCGTAGACCGTATTGGGGCTTGTACTCTGAGGATTTTACCGCTGTACACTTGGTTTATGGAATAAACATCGTTTAAGCACGAAAAATCGAAGTGCTGGATATCTTCTTTCTCAAGTATACGAATCTGGGTCTCTTCCCATCCGTGCACTCTCTAAACTGCTGATGCAGGTGAGCTGGACTTTTACTATTGCATTCTCTTTAAAGCCTTAGAACTAGTTGTCATAGGTGGAAGGGCCATCCTCTTGGAACCACATTTCTGACAGAGCTTGCAAGGCCATGATCAAGTTGCCTGGAAATTGTATGTTTCAATCATATATATATCATACTAGCAGAAGGACCCGGCTTAGCCCGGGTATATTTCATCTATTTAATTTTATGTTTCAGTGTGTCGGAAAAAGATATAAACAGTTTCCCCCATAATATTGACCTCTACAGTACCCGCCAGGGGCGTAGCTAAATGCTCATGGGCCCCTTACAAGAGTTCAGCTTGGGCCCCCTTCCCGCAGTGCTTTGTGGCTGGGGGCAGGGGAACACATCGCCTTTGTGCTGCCTGAGGCAAAAATTGAAATAGCATCCCCCGTTCCAAATTCTTGACCTAACCCCTTCCAGCCAGAGGTGTAACTTGACCAGCATGCATTTTTGGGAATACTGGTATCTTCTTATGTGGCACAAGGGTCTTTGGGCCCTCAAGCTCCTGGGCCCAGTAGTGACTGCTACCTCTGCTACTCCCCTGGTATCCGCCCCTTTAGCAATGACCTCCACAGTGTCTGCCCCTTTAACAGTGATCTCCACAGTGCTGCCCCTTTAACAGTGACCTCCACAGTGGTCGTCCCTTTAACAGTGACCTTCATAGTGGCCGCCCCTTTAACAGTGACTTCCACAGTGCCAGCTCCTTTAAAAGTGACTTTAACAGTGACTGCCCCTTTAACAGTGACTTTCACAGTAGCCACCCATTTAACAGTCATCTCCACAGTGACCACCCCTTTAACAGTGACTTTCACAGTGACCGCCCCTTTAACAGTGACTTTCACAGTGACCTCCCCTTTAACAGTGACTTTTACAGTAACCTCCCCTTTAAAAGTGCCCTTCCCTTTAACAGTGACTTTCACAATGACTGCCCCTTTAACAGTAACCGGCCCTTTAACAGTGACTTTCACTGTGCCCGCCCTTTTAACAGGGACCTACATAGCGCCCGCCCCTTTAATAACAGTGACCTCCACAGTGCCTGCCCATTTAATAACAGTGACCTCCACTGTGCCCACCCCTTTAAAAACAGTGACCTCCACAGTGCCCGTCCCTTTAAGCAGTAAAGAAAAATGGATGGGTTGTTATGGAAAACTGGAGTAAAACTGTGTTTATGGCAGTTGGGATTTGAAGAGAAACACTTGCAGGCTTGTGTTGGCTAATGTGGGTGATTTTTGGGGAATATCTCAGGAATATCTCAGGAAAATCCTAGAGAGCTGAGACCCTGTCTAAAACCTTCCCAGACACCTGATGTACCTGTGTGCCAAATTTGGTGAAGATCGGTCCAGTCGTTTGGACTGCGCATAAAGAACGTCCAGACAGACAGACAGACGTCTAGACAGACAGAAATTCATTTTTATATATATATATAAGAGATAATGATGGATTAGCAAATAAAGAATAAGTAATTTGATGCAATATTAGAGTGCAGTGACCTTCTCTACTATACTCACAGCTGTAAAACAGCCACAGCTACACCAGAGAGCAGCAGTAGACTATACACAAGGCAGGGTTCTTCCTTTTAAAGACCTGTTACCAGGTGATGGTGACCCTACTTCCATGGTGACATCACCACTGATGAAGGTAACATGGAATGATTAATTTTCCCCACACATGTAAAGAAATCATGGGGCTGGTAATATCATAATGAGTTAATGACAATGTCTCATGAGTCCCCTTTGAGGTCCCAAAAGGAGTGGTGGTGTTACAGGTTTTGACATCACAAGTAGTACCAGACCTAAAAATTAAGGGTGAGGGCACACAGCTGTCAGATACGCAGCACTGATGCTGAACAAGTTAGCTATTCCCTTCAATGCTACATTGCAGGTAAGGATGCTGTGGGCATAAGGTCACAGGGACCTATATCTACACGTCTGTGACAATACCGCTGATGGCATCAGGAGAGTGGGTCAGAGAGTTGGTGGTTCTCCTGTAGGGTTGCAGTACATATAATGGTTTCCCATGGGTAATGACATCATAGATGTGATTATGTGGTGCTATGGGGCCCCACAAAGAACGGCTCTATAAGGGTCTATTCACACGTCCGCAAGTTGGGTCCGGGTGCGGACCCATTCATTTTCAATGGGCATATTTAGGGTACAGATTAGTGATCAAGCATGCTCGGCGGAATACAAGTTCGTGTGTTTGAGCGCGATGCTAGAGTCTCCTCCCCGCACGTTTGTTGGCTGCTACGCAGCTAATAAAATTACAGGTAAGTACTGCCACTCACTGTAATGCCGTAGCCTTGTTGGTTACTGGCATTACAGTGATTGGCTGGCCGGAACGTTTCATCGGGTGCTATAAAGCACCCGATGACATGTGGTTCGACCAGTCTTAGTCAGGGAGAGCTGTGCTGTAGAAGGGACAGATAGTGTAGGGAATTGAATTTTATGTTTTGGTTAGGTAGAGTTGGTGTTAGAGACCCAAAAGTCTTAGGAAGACCAGCTAAAGAAAACACCGTGGAGCCTCATTTAAGAGTCTCGACACAACAATCCAAAGTGCAAAGCTCCCTGGCAAACAGTAATATGGAAAATAATTGTGGAGCCCCAGTTATGGGTCTTCAACACAGTGAAAGCCAGATATCCCTCAAAGGAAGGAAAACTGAGCAAAGGGTTGTCCCCATTATAGAGATCACCAAATCCACCATATTAAGTGGCCCCTATGTCAAGATCCCACTCTTTTACAAGCTTTAAGGATGTGATTGGGAAGACCTAAGCCAGTTATCCATCCACAGACAGCTGTTTCAGGGTGTTGTCCCTCATCAGTGTGGAGTAGGATTCTGGCTAACCGGGAGCAATGCCTTGGAGACTACTCAAACAAAACAATGGCTGATCTTAGGGAAACCAGCTACAGAAAACACTGTGGAGCCTTATTTAAGAGTCTCGACACAGCAATCCAAAGTGCAAAGCTCCCTGGGAAACAGTAATATGCAAAATAATTGTGGAGCCCCAGTTATGGGTCTTCAACACAGTGAAAGCCAGATATCCCTCAAAGGAAGGAAAACCAAGCAAAGGGGTGTCCCCATTATAGAGATCACCAAATCCACCATATTAAGTGGCCCCTATGTCAAGATCTCGCTGTTTTACAAGCTTTAAAGGGACACTGACAGCCCCAATTAGCATATTTAGGTATATATACGTGAGTACAGGTCTTATAAAGTCTATTAAAATGATCTAAGTATCCCCCCTGTCCACCTTATAAGTACCAAAATATAAAGTTATATAACCTGCTTGTCCGGTCTCCAATCTGCCCAAGGGGCGGCGTTTCATCACAAAATGCGCCCAGCCAGCCGCTCCTAACTGCCGTTCTGAAGCCCCGCCCAGCTCATCAATATTCACTTAGCTGGGCGGCGGCTACAACTCTCCCGACTCAAGTGCCCGGCGCATGCGCATAAAGCAGAGGCTGCAGCACTTGAGTCGGGAGAGTTGTAGCAGCTAAGTGAATATTGATGAGCTGGGCGGGGCTTCAGAACGGCAGTTAGGAGCGGCTGGCTGGGCGCATTTTGTGATGAAACGCCGCCCCTTGGGCAGATTGGTGACCGGACAAGCAGGTTATATAACTTTATATTTTGGTACTTATAAGGTGGACAGGGGGGATACTTAGATCATTTTAATAGACTTTATAAGACCTGTACTCACGTATATATATACCTAAATATGCTAATTGGGGCTGTCAGTGTCCCTTTAAGGATGTGACGGTCTTCCCCGTCACATCCTTAAAGCTTGTAAAAGAGGGATATCTGGCTTACACTGTGTTGAAGACCCATAACTGGGGCTCCACAATTATTTTGCATATTATTGTTGTGTCTGTCAGCTATATATATTTTTTGCACAACCTGCGCTAAATTGTGCGTGAATAGAGACCCAAAAGTCCTTTTAAGGACTATTGTTGTATCTGGCAGCAATATATATTTTTAGCTCAACCTGCACTAAATAGCTTGCAATTGTTTGGCCGCTGCAGACAGCGACATTATCTGCGCTACATCTCATGTACAGTACAGACCAAAAGTTTGGACACACCTTCTCATTCAAAGAGTTTTCTTTATTTTCATGACTATGAAAATTGTAGATTCACACTGAGTTCCCAGAGATGCTTAGCACTTGTTGGCCCTTTTGCCTTCTCTCTGCGGTCCAACTCACCCCAAACCATCTCGATTGGGTTCAGGTCTGGTGACTGTGGAGGCCAGGTCATCTGGCGCAGCATCCCATCACTCTACTTCATGGTCAAATAGCACTTACACAGCCTGGAGGTGTGTTTGGGGTCATTGTCCTGTTGAAAAATAAATGATGGTCCAACTAAACGCAAACCGGATGGAATAGCATGCCGCTGCAAGATGCTGTGGTAGCCATGCTGGTTCAGTATGCCTTCAATTTTGAATTAATCCCCAAGAGTGTCACCAGCAATCACCCCCAAACCATCACACCTCCTCCTCCATGCTTCACGGTGGGAACCAGGCATGTAGAGTCCATCCGTTCACCTTTTCTGCGTCGCACAAAGACATGGTGGTTGGAACCAAAGATCTCAAATTTGGACTCATCAGACTAAAGCACAGATTTCCACTGGTATAATGTCCATTCCTTGAGTTCTTTAGCCCAAACAAGTCTCTTCTGCTTGTTGCCTGTCCTTAGCAGTGGTTTCCTAGCAGATATTCTACCATGAAGGCCTGAGTCACACAGTCTCCTGCTAGATACGTCTGCTGTTATAACTCTGTGTGGCATTGACCTGGTCTCTAATCTGAGCTGCTGTTAACCTGCGATTTCTGAGGCTGGTGACTCGGATGAACTTATCCTCCGCAGTAGAGGTGACTCTTGGTCTTCCTTTCCTGGGGCGGTCCGCATGTGAGCCAGTTTCTTTGTAGCGCTTGATGGGTTTTGTGACTGCACTTGGGGACACTTTAAAAGTTTTCCCAATTTTTCGGACTGACTGACCTTCATTTCTTAAAGCAATGATTGCCACTCGTTTTTCTTTACTTAGCTGCTTTTTTCTTGCCATAATACAAATTCTAACAGTCTATTCAGTAGGACTATCAGCTGTGTATCCACCTGACTTATCCACAACGCAACTGATGGTCCCAACCCCATTTATAAGGCAAGAAATCCCACTTATTAAACCTGACAGGGCACACCTGTGAAGTGAAAACCATTTCAGGTGACTACCTCTTGAAGCTCATCAAGAGAATGCCAAGAGTGTGCAAAGCAGTAATCAAAGCAAAAGGTGGCTACTTTGAAGAACCTAGAATATGACATATTTTCAGTTGTTTTACACTTTTTTGTTATGTATATAATTCCACATGTGTTAATTCATAGTTTTGATGCCTTCCGTGTGAATCTACAATTTTCATACAAACAGAAATTACCCAGGGTATCCCCAAGGCGGGTGGGAGACAGTGCCCACCCTGAATAGCCACAGGGGATACACCTAAAGTGTAACTCGGTAAAAGCTCCCGAGTGAAATAGCAGAAACAAATGAAAAGAGAGCTCATATTACCAAAAATATAAATTTTATTACAATAAGTTAAAAGAATTTTTCAGAAAAAAAGGGGAGAAGGGTAAATTAATACATAAGATGCCGTGAAACAAGGTGATGGGAGCGGAGAAAAAACAGCACCACCCTGGGAGGAAAGAGCACACGGTTGAGACAAATAAAGAGATATAATGTAGATAATATCTGACATGGAAATAAGCGATCTTGGGTACAGTGCCCAGTCCATGCAAAAAGTAAATGGAAAGATAGAATCATACAATATCAGGTAAAGCACGGTCAACTCATGCACCCCCACTAAAAGTAGGTACAAACATGTAAAGATGGAAATTGTATCAGACAAGGCAAAGTGCCGGTGGACAAAAATTGACCACACAATCAGCGGGGGGCAATGGAGGACCAGAACTTACATGAAATAACCGTGTGCAAAGAAACCCAGGGTGGCGCTACCCCAACGCGCGTTTCGGCGTGCCTTCGTCAGTCATGAAAAAATAGTCATGAAAATAAAGAAAACTCTTTGAATTAGAAGGTGTGTCCAAACTTTTGGTCTGTACTGTATAACGTTTGCGCATCCTAAAAATATCTGTGACATCCAGTGTACTTTTTCCGTAGACACTGCAGACAGCGACATTATCTGCGCTGCATCTCTTGTTTAACGTGTGCGCATACTAAAAAAATCTGTAGACGGTGTCCGCTGCGGACAGTTACATTACCTGTATAACGTTTGTGCATCCTAAATATCAGTGATATTCCCTGTAGTTTTTTATTAGCCGCTGGTGACAGCGACATTACCTGCGCTACATCTCCTGTATAACATTTGCGCATCATAAATATCAGTGATATTCAGTAAAAAAATAAAAAAAATTTAGCTGCTGGTGGCAGCTACATTAGCTGGACTACATCTCCTGTATAACGTTTGCACATCCTAAATATCAGTGACATTCAGTTAAATTTATTTCCGCATACACTTACAAAACCTGCGCTACTGTACGTGTGACATACTTGCAAGTATAAATACCATTTAATATGCAGAAGGCGAGCAGTAAGGGATGGGGAAGTGGCCGTGCAGCTGATGGTGCACGCATAGGCTGTGACCCTGGGCACGGTGAAACTGTGGCTGCTGCCAGAGCACAAGAAACACACTCCTCCACGACACCTAGCACCATGTCCCAGTTTGCAGGGTGGCACAGGACACCAGTCTCGAAGTCGCACCAGTGCAACCAGGTGGTCGGTTGGATTGCAGCAGATAATGCTTCCAGTCAGTTAAGCACCACCCTGTCTTCCACAAAATCCAGTCTCAGTAGCTAAGAGTCTGGTCAACAGAATCCTCACCCTGAGTCTCCTTCCTCACACCATGGAGAGTCTTGGAAAACAAGTGATCCCACACTCGGATATTCCGAGGAGCTCTTTTCATCGCCAATCCTTGACTTGGGCCTCTCGCAAAGCCTGCTTGAAGATGCCGAAACTCTTGAGCATCCACAGTCACAAGAAGATGACAGTGGGGAGCGGCAATTCGTGTTTCACAAGGTGGATGATGATGATGAGACACAGTTGCCAATAAGTCAACGGCAATTAGTGTCTCAAGAGGTTGATGAGGATTAGACACAGTTGTCAACAAGTCAGAAGGATGACCAGAGTGAGGAAATGGAAGAGGAGGTGGTGGACAATGAAATCACTGACCCAACCTGGGAAGGTGGCAAGCCAATCGAGGACATCAGTACAGAGGGGGAAAGATCTACAGCACTGCAACAGGATGGAAGAGGCAGTGGGGTGGCAAAACGGAGAAGGCGGGCCACACCAAACAGGCCCGCAACTGTTCCCCGGAGCACCCTCTTGCGGCAATCTCCCTTGCTAAGGGATAGGTGTTCTGCAGGTCTGGCGCTTTTTCGAGGAAAGTGCGAACAATAAAAGAATCGTCATTTGCTGTGCCGTACCAAAATGAGCAGGGGTGTGAACAGTAGCAACCACATCACCACCAGCATCATCAGCACCAGCATGATCTGCCACATGGCATCAAAGCACCCTAATAAGTGGGTCGAACGCCTGGGTCCACAATCAGTGTCTGCGGGTCACACCACTGCCTCATCTTCCCCTATGTTACATGCTGGCCAATGCCCTTTCCAAGACGCAGGCTAGGATGCCTCCCGCTCTGCACAAGGACTTTTGCAAGCACGATCAGCAAGCACATTCACTTCTGTGTCCCAGCGCAGCGTACAGATGTCCATACCCCAGGCCTTTGAATGAAAGTGCAAATACTCAGCCACCAACCCACAGGCCATAGCACTAAATGCGCACTTTTCCAAATTGCTGGCCATGGAAATATTGCCATTTAGGCATGTGGACACTGAAGCTTTCCTCAGCCTGATGGCACTATTTTTCCCAGTGTGCCGTCCCTGCCTTACACCAGCATGTGTCCCGTAGCATCACCGGTGCCCTAACCAACACAGTAACGCAGTTATTGGGAATGTCCACTTAACGACTGACACATGGAGAAGTGCTTGTGGCCAGGGACGCTACATTTCCCTGACGGCACACTGGGTGAACGTTGTGGAGATTGGGAGCGAGTCGTACCCTGGGATGGCACAGGTGCTACTGACGCCAAGGATTGCGGGCCCAACTTCCATCAGGATTTCTGCCACCACCTACATTAGTGGCTACAACCCTCCTCCTCCACTTCCACCTCTGAATTATCATCTTGCAGCATCAGTCAGCCATCAGTCAGTAGCTGGAAGCAGTGTAGCACTGCAGTGGGGAATCGGCAACAGGCCTGCGCTTGAACTAATATGTTTAGGTGACAAACAGCACCCGCCCCCCCTTCGCAGAGCTGTGGCAGGGTATAAGGGACCAGACTGAGCTGTGGCTCTCGCCACTCGACTTACAACCAGGCATGGTTGTGTCTGATAATGGCTGTAACTTGGTGGCGGCCTTGGAGCTTGGCCAGCTCACACACATACCATGTCTAGCCAATGTGTTCAACTTAGTGGTTCAGCGGTTTCTCAAAACCTACCCCAATTTGCCTGAGCTACTGGTGAAGGTGTGCTGCATGTGTGCCCATTTCCGAAAGTCATCTACAGCTGCTGCTGGTCTGGCAATGCTGCAGCAGCGCTTGCAATTGCCAGCTCACCGACTGTTGTGCGACGTGAGCACACGCTGGAACTCCACGTTACACATGTTGGCCAGGCTTTGTGAGCAGTAGAGGGCAGTAGTGGAATACCAGCTGCAACATGGTTGTTCCCTTTCCCTTTCTTTGTAGCGCTTGATGGGTTTTGTGACTGCACTTGGGGACACTTTAAAAGTTTTCCCAATTTTTCGGACTGACTGACCTTCATTTCTTAAAGCAATGATTGCCACTCGTTTTTTTCTTTACTTAGCTGCTTTTTTCTTGCCATAATACAAATTCTAACAGTCTATTCAGTAGGACTATCAGCTATGTATCCACCTGACTTATCCACAACGCAACTGATGGTCCCAACCCCATTTATAAGGCAAGAAATCCCACGTATTAAACCTGACAGGGCACACCTGTGAAGTGAAAACCTCTTGAAGCTCATCAAGAGAATGCCAAGAGTGTGCAAAGCAGTAATCAAAGCAAAAGGTGGCTACTTTGAAGAACCTAGAATATGACATATTTTCAGTTGTTTCACACTTTTTTGTTATGTATATAATTCCACATGTGTTAATTCGAAGTTTTGATGCCTTCAGTGTGAATCTACAATTTTCATAGTCATGAAAATAAAGAAAACTCTTTGAATTAGAAGGTGTGTCCAAACTTTTGGTCTGTACTGTATAACGTTTGCGCATCCTAAAAATATCTGTGACATCCAGTGTACTTTTTCCGTAGACACTGCAGACAGCGACATTATCTGCGCTGCATCTCTTGTTTAACGTGCGCGCATACTAAAAAAATCTGTAGACGGTGTCCGCTGCGGACAGTTACATTACCTGTGTAACGTTTGTGCATCCTAAATATCAGTGATATTCCCTGTAGTTTTTTATTAGCCGCTGGTGGCAGCTACATTAGCTGGACTACATCTCCTGTATAACGTTTGGGTATAAGTGACCAGACTGAGCTGTGGCTCTCGCCACTTGACTTACAACCAGGCATGGTTGTGTCTGATAATGGCTGTAACTTGGTGGCAGCCTTGGAGCTTGGCCAGCTCACACACATACCATGTCTAGCCAATGTGTTCAACTTAGTGGTTCAGCGGTTTCTCAAAACCTACCCCAATTTGCCTGAGCTACTGGTGAAGGTGTGCTGCATGTGTGCCAATTTCCGCAAGTCATCGACAGCTGCTGCCGGTTTGGCAATGCTGCAGCAGCGCTTGCAATTGCCAACTCACCGACTGTTGTGCGACGTGAGCACATGCTGGAACTCCACGTTACACATGTTGGCCAGGTTTTGTGAGCAGTAGAGGGCAGTAGTGGAATACCAGCTGCAACATGGTTGTTCCCTTTCCAGTCAGCTTCCGCTCTTCACAAGCGATGAGTGTGCATGGATGTCTGACCTCGGGGAGGTTTAACGCAACACAGATGGTGAGTGGCGATGCCGCTATTATTAGCATAACCAACCCACTTCTGTGTCTACTAAAATGCTCGCTACTCACAATGAAGGAGGACGCTTTGCATGTGGAAGAGGGGGAAATGGGGGAAGACAGTACACAGGGTGATAGCCAGACCACCCTCTGTTCGTCTTCTCAGCGTGAATTGGATGATAATGAGGAGGAGCAGGAGACGATTGCCTCCGCTACAGAGGGCACACCGATTTATTGCAGGAATAATTGAGGAACACTCAAGTTGCAGTGAACCAGAACTTCCTTTTACTGAAACAGCTCAACTATTTACAGTTCTTTAGTTAGTTCCACATATAAAATGTTGTAACAGGCAGGCTTTATAAAAAACGGTAGGCAACGTCCTTGCAAGATACTCAGAGGGAATAACACTTACAGATCAGGCTGTATTTCCCTCAGTTCCTGTCTGGCTTTCTCCAAGGCCCGTATGCCCTATTGCTGGCTTTATCCTTGGGTAGGGAAAACTTCCTCTGGTATATGTCTCCTTGCTGTAGAATATACTTCTGCCTTCAGCTCTCTGTTTGGCTGGATACAACTTGGCTCTGCACTGCACCTTTAAGGAACTAGGTTTCTCAGGAGGCAAACTCTTCTCCTGGTAGCAAGCTAGGAGCCTGGGCTATCTAGCTGCATGTCAGACGCTGCTCCTCAGCTCTCCTCTGGCTAAAGTCCACACTGACTTCTGACTACACCCCTCCCTGAACAGGACCTGACTATATATAATAGGGGGTTCCCTAGCTCCCACTACTGTCTAGGAGGAGGAACTACACCCCTAACAGGCCTGGTACAGGAGATAACAGGAAAAACACATAAAAAACATATAAAATACAATGACCCTGTTCCACAAAAGGTGGGGAACAACGTGGCCCAATTGACCCTTGTGTAGTGCCCACATTTACCTAGTGGGACACTACAACTTTTCTACTCCACTATCAACATGCTTATTAGGCTGCCCTCGCTCCTAATGTTTTAGAGGGTCAGCTCAGCAGCAGGCCCTCAACCATAACTTTTTTTTATGGTCAGTTCAGCAGCAGGCACTCGCCCCTAATGTTTTAGAGAGTCAGCTCAGCAGCAGACCCTCACCCCTAATGTTTTAGATGGTCAGCTTAGCAGCAGGCCCTCGCCCATAATGTTTTAGATGGTCAGCTCGGCAGCAGGCCCTCGCCCCTAATGTTTTAGATGGTCAGCTCAGCAGCAGGCCATCGCCCATAATGTTTTAGATGGTAGGATCAGCAGCAGGCCCTCGCCCCTAATATTTTAGTGGGTCACCAGCAGGCCCTTGCTCCTAATGTTTTAGCAGCAGTGATGGGCAGTTCACAGTGTTCGCCGATGAACACATGCGATCTGCCATCTTTATTCCCAAGCCTGGCGATGAGGTAAGTCCTTACCGGGGACCGCATGTGTTTCAGAGCGGCTCGCGGCGCAGGCACAGGTAAGGACTTACCTCTGCATCGCCGGGCTTGGGAATAAAGATGGCAGTCTGCATATGTTTGTCGGCGAACACTGCGAACTGGCCATCACTGACCAGCAGGCCATCAAACATAATTTTTCATGTGTGTGTATGAGGCCCTCCTTTTTGTGTAACAAAGGGTGTATCGGAGTGCCTCTTCCTTGTAATTTTTGGCAGCACTTGCACTTTATATACATGTAAATATACAGGAAAGAATGTTTCCTAACAATTTTTCCTCTAAAATCGATTTTATTTTCGATTTTGTGAGTATTATTGTCAGTCTGTAAAAGTGGCGTACTACTCGGACAACATCGTTCCCAGCAGCGACCTGGGAGTCCAAGATGCATCCAGACATCATCCCCATGCTGTTCCCAAACCATTTCAGTGGTGTTTCCATCAATTTCTGACCTTTTCCTATGAACCAGGCACCCTCCCCTCTTCAGAGCAGGGGGTGCCTGGTTTAATGCTGGGGTTCTCCCGAGCATTTTGGTGCTCGATCAACACTAGTACAGATATTAATCTATTGTCCACTGTGTGAGAGCAGACGCCGAGCACCTCCCCGCCTGTCTTCCCAGTCAGTACTGCACTGTACTGTACTGTATTAGCAAGACAGATGCGCCTTAGTAACGCTTATTTAGAGAGTGCTGCTAAAAGACATTTCTGCCCAAGTTTTCTAGTATAAATGTACCATTTCTGCAAATAAAGTATATTAGAAAACAGATAGGGATCTCTGTCTCTACACAAAAAAAAAAAAAACACTTTAGCAAACTGCATGGCTGGTGAGGGGTTACAGTCTGAGGCAGATGCAGCTTGCTGTGCAATAACATTCAGCCTTGAGGCTGTAAACTGTGTTCAGACCATAAATGTCAGTCAGTATTCTTCTGACACATTTACAGGATAAATATCCCTGCAGCACTGCCTGCAAGATATTAGGCTGTAGGATTGTCCTGCAGCCAAAGGAAGAATCAAGGAACTGTATTAATGAACGACTGTACCTAAACTTTTGAACAATTTTATTCAAAACTATTGTAAACGGCAAATAATTAATATTTGTAACATACTTTGTTATTTTCCCATTTTGCTTAGAAAAATAGGCACCCGAAGTTCAGATGTCTATAGTGCTTGGGAATCTGTAAACTAAGCCATGTCAGTGGTGTACAGGTTCCACTGTGGGGTCGCAGTGAAGGCTGTGCATGCAGGAGAACACATCGCTGCTCCTGCCTGTGCCAGCTACCCTCTGCTAAAGCCTTGCATAGCACTTCCGATGCATTAGTGCCTGAGCAGGCGGGAGCAGTGGTATGCTACGCAGAGCTCCGTCCTGCATTTGCTCTGCTCTGCTAAAGACTTGCATAGCACATTGGTACTGGGTAAAACGGGGGAAAAAATTGAGTATATTACAAAAATTTATTATATGCCATTTGGAATAGTTTTTAATAAAATAGTTCAAAAAGTTAGGTACACTTTAAATGTTTTATGCTTTTCTTTGAGTGTTTACACTTACTTATTTCAGTCAGTATTTCCCTTTGTCTGCGGAAAAACAATATAATAAGGATTTATATATACATAATTCTTTTTGCTGCTTTCTAGTTCACATTCTCTAGTGAATTGTTAATTATATTAGTCTTCAAATTCTTGTCTTGCTGCTTTATGTGTCACCGAGATATTGTATACATCACTTCATTATAGTCTCATATTAGTAATAAGCAGCTAATTACTTAACTGAAAAAATGTATTATAACTACTGCTACTAAACAGAACACTACTGTGTGTGTAAGGCACCATCTAGTGGCAGATTTCTGTTAGTGCAGCCTACACTGAAAAATGTAATCGTGACCATGCTTGTGCTAGCTTGATAACATTTTTGTAAAATGGGTCTGTCTTTTGCTCCAACCGTGGACTCTAAATTGAACTGAAAGTCCTTGATAAGTCACTAGTCAGACCACACTTGGTACAATTTTGGGCATCAGTGTATATGCAGAAGAAAGCGTCCAAGGTAATGAAATAAATGGTTGGACTGCAGTACTAAGACTGGTTATCAAATTTGGGGTCATTCAGTTTGGAAAAAAAGACTGCTTAGGGGAATCTAAATACAATATAGAAATATATGACTGGACAGTACAGAGATCTTTCTAATGCTCTTTAATACCGATGCATGTAACCAAGACAGGAGGTCATCTTCTACCTCTGGAGGAAAGACGGTTTCACCAGGGGATTCTTTACCTAAAATGATGAAACTCTGACAGAGGATTTTATAATGGCTGATTCATTGTACACGTTCAAGAGCAGCCTGGATGCCTTTCTTGAAGGTAAACATGCTCACATGAGAGTCGCGGCCCTGCTCTAACAGCCCGGACTGGCAGTAGTTTAACACTTTACATGCCGTGGGTAGGGTTGCCACCCGTACAGGAATGACCCAGACATGACCCTGTGCCCGGATACAAGCCTTTCTCAGACCCGGGCACAGCGATCTCTTTACTCACCCGACTTCTGTAGCAGGTAGCCAATGAACAGCAGAGCTGGTGGTGACGTCTAATGCTGCCAGCCCTGCGGTCCGGCACACGGCAGCCTGGAGACATCATAAGAAGACTCCTCCTCCCAGCCTGCTCCTGATCAGAGGAGCCCACATTCCAGTAGGAACTTCTGAAACAATAATAATAACATGTGTGATGGTTACTATGTGTCGGTATGTAATGACTTGTGTGATGTGTACCAGGGGAGGGCTGGCAGCCTTAGTCCTGGGGGGCAAATCTAGTCAAGTGGCCCATTTTTAGCCCCGCCCATCATTAAAAGCCCCTCCTACATATAATAGGCCACTCCCAACACACACTTTACAGCTGACATTCTATAGTTGCGGCCTGTCTCTACACATCATACGGAGAGGGGAGGCCGTCCTGGCTGCACTGCCTGCTTATATAACAAGCTACAGCCAGGAAGCTCCTCCGCTCTCCTCCCTACCCTGATCCTGCTCAAGGCCTGTGGTTCCCCCCACCATCTGCCACCCGCCCGTGGCCTGCTGCCCCCTTTCGTCATCCTCACCCAGTTCTGAATCCTCCTTCTGCAGATGTCAGGTGGAGGAGCCGGAGCATCTCTTCTCCTACATAGCGCCACATACCTCTTACATCCAGTGATGTCACCTTTGTTGTAGACGTTCTCTTTCCTCATCTTCTCCATTCAGACCAGACCGCCATGATGATTTTTCTGCCATCTCCCTTCTCTGCAGAGATTGAGAAACAGACATTAGTTTCCTGCCACCCCCAATACTATACTGCAGAAACAGTCCGCCTGGAAATACTACTACCACACAGATAGTGCCCCCAATACTGTACCCGCTATGCCCCCAATACTATACTGCAGAAACAGTCCCCCTGGAAATACTACTACCACACAGATAGTGCCCCCAATACTGTACCCGCTATGCCCCCAATACTATACTGCAGAAACAGTCCGCCTGGAAATACTACTACCACACAGATAGTGCCCCCTTAAACAATTATTGGCACACATTGCTCTAAAAAATAACTGCGCCCAGACACTAATAGTATAAAGATAATGTCCCCCAAAAATAATTGTGCTAAGCTGATACTATGCCAGGGTGCCCCCAAAGTAACAGTGCTCCCCAAAATCCCACCAATAGAAATAATTCTCTGCCAGAGCACACTTAGTAGTAATAATGCCCCTATAGTGCCCTAGTAATCATGTTCTTCATATCCCCTAGTAGTAGTAAAGCTCCCCATAATACCCCCTAGTAGTACTAATTTTCCCTATAATATGACAGTACATGAAATACCCCCGCTTAGTGCCCGCAGTTGAGCTAATGTCCCCAAAATGTATGCCAGTATAAAATACCCCTATATAGTGCCCCAGTAAATGCCCTCATACTGCTCCTCTCCCCCTTCCCCATAGTGTCCCCATAATATGCCAGTAAAAAAATGCCCCTTAGTGCCCCCAGCAGATGCCCCTATAGTGCTCCTCTCCCCGACAATGTACCAGTAAAAAATGCCCCCTTAGTGCCACCAAATGCCATAGTGCCCCCATAATGTTCCAATACAAAAGGCCCCTTTAGAGCCCCCACTTCCCCATAGTGCCCCCAAATAATGCCCCTATAGTAGCACCAGATGCCCCATAGTGCTGCTCTCCCCTATAGTGCCCCCCAGAATGTGCCAATAATAAAAAAAAAAGCCCCTTTAGAGCCCCCAGTTACCCCCATAGTGCTCCTCTCCCCCATGGTGCCCCCCATAATGTGCCAGTAAGAAATGCCCCCACAGTGCCAGCTCCTCCAATAGTGCCAGCCCTCCCCCCATAGTGCCAGCTCCCCCTATAGTGCCAGCCCCCCTATAGTCCCCCCATAGTGCCAGCTCCCCCTATAGTGCCCCCCCATAGTGCCAGCTCCCCCTATAGTGCCCCCCCATAGTGCCAGCTCCCCCTATAGTTCCCCCCCATAGTGCCAGCTCCCCCTATAGTCCCCCCCATAGTGCCAGCTCCCCCTATAGTCCCCCCCCATAGTGCCAGCCCCCCCTATAGTCCCCGCTCCCCCTATAGTGCCCCTCCATAGTGCCAGCTCCCCCTATAGTCCCCCCCATAGTGCCAGCTGCCCCTATAGTCCCCCATAGTGCCAGCTCCCCCTATAGTCCCCCCATAGTGCCAGCTCCCCCTATAGTCCCCCCCATAGTGTCAGCTCCCCCTATAGTGCCCCCATAGTGCCAGCTCCCCCTATAGGGCCCCCATAGTGCCAGCTCCCCCTATAGTGCCCCCATAGTGCCAGCTCCCCCTATAGTGCCCCCCATAGTGCCAGCTCCCCCTATAGTGCCCCCCATAGTGCCAGCTCCCCCTATAGTGCCCCCCATAGTGCCAGCTCCCCCTATAGTGCCCCCCATAGTGCCAGCTCCCCCTATAGTGCCCCCCATAGTGCCAGCTCCCCCTATAGTGCCCCCCATAGTGCCAGCTCCCCCTATAGTGCCCCCCATAGTGCCAGCTCCCCCTATAGTGCCAGCTCCCCCTATAGTGCCCCCCATAGTGCCAGCTCCCCCTATAGTCCCCCCCAAAGTGCCAGCCCCCCCTATAGTCCCCCCATAGTGCCAGCTCCCCCTATAGTGCCCCCCCCCCATAGTGCCAGCTCCCCCTATAGTCCCCCCCATAGTGCCAGCTCCCCCTATAGTCCCCCCATAGTGCCATCTCCCCCTATAGTCCCCCCCATAGTGCCAGCTCCCCCTATAGTCCCCCCCATAGTGCCAGCTCCCCCTATAGTCCCCCCCATAGTGCCAGCTCCCCCTATAGTCCCCCCATAGTGCCAGCTCCCACTATAGTCCCCCCATAGTGCCAGCTCCCCCTTTAGTGCCCCCATAGTGCCAGCTCCCCCTATAGGGCCCCCATAGTGCCAGCTCCCCCTATAGTGCCCCCATAGTGCCAGCTCCCCCTATAGTGCCCCCCATAGTGCCAGCTCCCCCTATAGTGCCCCCCATAGTGCCAGCTCCCCATATAGTGCCAGCTCCCCCTATAGTGCCCCCCATAGTGCCAGCTCCCCCTATAGTGCCCCCCATAGTGCCAGCTCCCCCTATAGTGCCCCCCATAGTGCCAGCTCCCCCTATAGTGCCCCCCATAGTGCCAGCTTCCCCTATAGTGCCCCCCATAGTGCCAGCTCCCCCTATAGTGCCCCCCATAGTGCCAGCTCCCCCTATAGTGCCCCCCATAGTGCCAGCTCCCCCTATAGTGCCCCCTATAGTGCCAGCTTCCCCTATAGTGCCCCCCATAGTGCCAGCTCCCCCTATAGTGCCCCCCATAGTGCCAGATCTCCCCCTCATAGTGCCAGATTTCCTCCTCATAGTGCCATATCTCCCCCCATAGTGCCATATCTCCCCCCCCCATAGTGCCAGATCTCACCCCCCCCCCCCATAGTGCCAGCCCCCCGCAAAGAAGAAAAAAAAATAATACTTACCTCCATCAGCAGCGATGCTGGCCTGTGTCCCTGCTGTGTGTGTGTGCTGCCGGCTCAGGCGTCGCGATGATAATGACGTCATCGCGCTGCCTGAGCCGGCCTCTGATAGGCTGCAGGCATTAGTGCCTGCAGCCTATCAGAAGAACAGGGGAGGGACACGCCTCTCCCTCCCCTGCCCCACAGCACGGCCGCAATTACATCCAGGGCCGCGCCGCCTGTGGTGATCGGCGGTGCGGCCCTGAAGAATAAAAAAATATATATATTTTTTTTTTTAGACGGGCGGCCCAGCGGCCGTTTATTTAGGGCGGCCTGGGGGGCAATTGCCTCCCTGCCCCCCGGCCCAGCCCGACCCTGATGTATACTATGTGCCTGTATGTAATAACATGTGAGATGTGTACTATGTGCAGTGCTCCAGACTAAAAAAAATACCTAGTAGCCATTGGTTCCTGAACTGAAAAATTTAGGAGCCAAATCAAATTTTTAGTCGCCAAATCGAAACCGAATCAAAATTTTGGTATCGTGACAACGCTACGCCGATCAGATCGGCGTAGGGTTGTTTTGATACCAAAATTTTTATTCGCTTTGGTCACCATAAAAAAGTATTGCGATGCTCAATACCGCTCAAAAAAAAAAAAAAACGCGTGCATTTTGCATTTTATGAAACATTTGGCACATAATAAAACAGTCCTATCCTATTTTTTGGGGTGACAAGGTGACTAAAAAATGGTGAATGCTCACCGTATAGGAGATATTTTTTAATAATTTAATAGTTTGGACAACGCTGTGTAATATGTTTATTTATTTATTGTTTATATATTTTATATGTAAAATTGGAAAAGGGGGGATTTAAACTTAATATTTTAGGGTACTTTCACACTAGCGTTTTTCTTTTCCTGCATAGAGTTCCGTCCTAGGGGCTCTATATCAGAAAAGAACTGATCAGTTTTATCCCCATGCATTCTGAATGGAGAGAAATCCGTTCAGGATGCATCAGGATGTCTTCAGTTCAGTAATTTTGACTGATCAGGCAAAAGATAAAACCTCAGCATGCTACGGTTTTATCTCCGGCGAAAAAAACTGAAGATTTGCCTGAATGCCGGATCCAGCATTTTTTCCCATAGGAATGTATTAGTGCCAGATCTGGCATTCAAAATACCGGAATGCACCCGCACTAAATCCGGACCCATTCAATTCTATGGGGCTGTGCACATGAGCGGTGATTTTCACACATCACTTGTGCGTTGCGTGAAAATCGCAGCATGCTCTATGTTGTGCGTTTTTCACGCAACGCAGGCCCCATAGAAGTTAATGGGGCTGCGTGAAAATTTCAAGCAAGTGCGGATGTGGTGCGATTTTCACGCATGGTTGCTAGGATGAAAGTCTATTCACTGTATTTTTTTCCCTTTATAACATGGTTCTAAGGGAAAATAATAGCATTCTTTAATACAGAATGCATAGTAGAAGGTCAATCTAATAAACATTGGTGGTGCAGTGTGCCCCCCCCAATATAATAAACATTGGTGGCGCAGTGCACCCCCCAACACCCCAGTATAATAAACATTGGTGGCGCAGTGCGCCCCCCCAATATAATAAACATTGGTGGTGCAGTGCGCCCCCCCAACACCCCAGTATAATAAACATTGGTGGCGCAGTGGGCAGTGCCAATGAGGGTTAAAAAATAATTAACTCACCTCCTCCAATTGATCGTCTCCTGTTCTTTCTTCAGGACCTGTCAAAGGACCTGTGGTGACATCACTGTGCTCATCACATGATACATCACATGATCCATCACCATGGTAATGGACCATGTGTTGAGCTCAGTGACGTCACCACAGGTCCAGAAGAAAGAACAGGAGACCGGCAGCTACGTGATCAACTGGAAGAGGTGAGTTAATTTTTTTATTATTTTTTAACCCTCATTGGCACTTCCCACTGAGCCACCAATGTTTCTTATACAAATACAGGAGGCGGGTGCCGTAATCAAATAGCCGGCACCCGACCTCTATGTCAGGGAGCTGCGATCAGCGGCAGTTAACCCCTCAGGTACCGCACCTGAAGAGTTAACTCAACTGCCGCTGATCGCAGCTCCCTGTTACAAAGGTCGGGTGCCGGCTATTTGATTCCAGCACCCGCCTCCTGTATTTGTATTACAGGTCAGTTATCTTCATTGGTGGCGCAGTGGCACAGCCCCTCCCCTCCTCCTCCCGTCTCTCTTCTTATTGGGGGCGGAAGCAGCACAGGGGGAGGGAGAGACTCCTTCACCACTGCGCTGCTGAGAATTCTAGAGTCTGACTCACAGTTCTTTTAAGGCCTCATGCACACGATCGTTGTGTGCATCCGTTGCCGTTGTGCCGTTTTCCTTTTTTTTTCGCGGACCAATTGACTTTCAATGGGTCCGTTGAAAAATCTGAAAATGCACCGTTCGGCAGCCACATCCGTGATCCGTGTTTCCTGGCCGTGAAAAAACCTGTCCTATTTTTTTCACGGCCAACGGTTCACGGACCCATTCAAGTCAACGGGTCCGTGAAAAATCACGGATGCACACAAGATTGTCATCCGCGTCCGTGATCCGTGTCCGTTTTTTCCTATCATTTCAATGGCAAACTTGACTTCGATTTATTTTCATTTTTCATGTCCGTGGATCCTCCAAAAATCAAGGAAGACCCACGGACGAAAAAACGGTCACGGATCACGGACCTACGGACCCCGTTTTTGCGGACCTTAAAAAAAAAACGGTCGTGTGCATGAGGCCTAAGGCTGAGTTCACACGGGCGAGATTTCCGCGCGGGTGCAATGCGGTAGGTGAACGTATTGCACCCGCACTGAATCCGGCACCATTCATTTCTATGGGGCTGTGCACATGAGCGATTTTTTTCACGCATCACTTCTGCAATGCTTTAAAATCGCAGCATGCTCTATATTCTGCGTTTGTAACGCAGGACAGGCCCCATAGAAATGAATGGGGCTGAGTGAAAATCGCAAGCATCCGCAAGCAAGTGCGGATGCGGTGCGATTTTCACTCATGGTTGCTAGGTGACAGTCTATTCACTGTATTATTTTCTCTTATAACATGGTTATAAGGGAAAATAATAGCATTCTGAATACAGAATGCTTAGTACAAGGGCAATTGAGGGTTAAAAAAATAAAAAATAAATTAACTCACCTTGTCCTCTTCATCGCGCAGTTCCCGGTCTCTTCTGATGAGCTGTCGGCTAAAGGACCTTTGGTGACGTCAGATCACATGCTCCAATCACATGGTACATCACCACGGTGATGTACCATGTGATTGGAGCATGTGATCTGACGTCACCAAAGGTCCTTTAGCCGACAGCTCATCAGAAGAGACCGGGAACTGCGCGATGAAGAGGACAAGGTGAGTTAATTTATTTTTTATTTTTTAACCCTCAATTGCCCTTGTACTAAGCATTCTGTATTCAGAATGCTATTATTTTCCCTTATAACCATGTTATAAGGGAAAATAATACAATCTACACTACAACTAACCCAAACCTGAACTTCTGTGAAGAAGTTCGGGTCTGGGTACCACAGTCGGTTTTTTATCACGCGAGTGCAAAACACATTGCACCCGCGTGATAAACACTGAACATCGGAACGCAATCGCAGTCAAAACTGACTGCAATTGCGTACCCAATCGCGCGGGTTTGCCGCAATACACCGGGACGCATCCGGACCTAATCCGGACACGCCCGTGTGAACCCAGCCTAACTCAAAGAATCGAATGAGTCACTAACTAAGTGGGATCTTTAGATTCTTTTAACCTGTGACTCATTCGATTCTTTCTTAGACTCCCTGTACTTGTGTCAGTGACTCAGACTCAGAGCTGCTAGTGCTTGCCTTGCCTCAGCTCTGATTGGTTGGTGGGCGGGGAGGGGAGGGGCTGGCAGAAGCAGCTTCCACTCTAGGATCAGATTACACTCCTCCCGAGCCCCTCCCCTCCCTGCTGCCAGCGGCTCTGCTATTGTGTGCTGTGACCGAGCTGACTGAGACTGAGAAGAACATCGGCGGCAGCGGGGCAGAGAACTATCAGCTCCTGTGCCCGCCGCTGTTCAACTGCAGAGCTGCCGCGGAGGGTCTAGTCGCAAATGGCGACAATACTAAAAAGTCTTGTCGCCATTTGTAAATTCTAACTCGCATTGGCGACCATTTTTGTCGCCATCTGGAGCCCTGTATGTTCCTGTATGTAATAACATGTGTGATGGGTACTAAGTGCCTGTATGTAATAACATGTGTGATGTGCAGTATGTGCCTGTATGTAATAACATGTGTGATGTGTACCATGTACCTGTATGTAATAACATGTGTGATGTGTACTATGTGCCTGTATGTAATAACATGTGTGATGTGTACCATGTACCTGTATGTAATAACATGTGTGATGTGTACTATGTGCCTGTATGTAATAACATGTGTGATGTGCAGTATGTACCTGTATGTAATAACATGTGTGATGTGTACTATGTGCCTGTATGTAATAACATGTGTGATGTGCAGTATGTGCCTGTATGTAATAACATGTGTGATGTGCAGTATGTGCCTGTATGTAATAACATGTGTGATGTGTACCATGTACCTGTATGTAATAACATGTGTGATGTGCAGTATGTGCCTGTATGTAATAACATGTGTGATGTGTACCATGTATCTGCATGTAATAACATGTGTGATGTGCAGTATGTGCATGTATGTAATAACATGTGTGATGTGTACCATGTACCTGTATGTAATAACATGTGTGATGTGCAGTATGTGCATGTATGTAATAACATGTGTGATGTGTACCATGTACCTGTATGTAATAACATGTGTGATGTGCAGTATGTGCCTGTATGTAATAACATGTGTGATGTGCAGTATGTGCCTGTATGTAATAACATGTGTGATGTGCAGTATGTGCATGTAAGCATTTTCTTCTTTTTTTATTCCTGAAGAACCCCTATTAAACACCATGCTAGCTTCAGGATGAATGTTCCTAGTTTTATCTTAGTTGCAGCCTATGGAGAGTATCCCCAACGTCTGGTAACTTGTAGCCATAGTGATGTCCAGTACATCCTGGCCCCGGATTCCGTGCTTAGCATCTGAAGAATTGCACACCATGGATGTTCCTGGTATCATTATACTGAGAGTTCTTTCTATCCTCCACCTAGTAAGATTGTTACCATCTTCCAGTTTATTAAATGTCTGTTATGCCATAATAGAGCTTGCCCGGCTCACTTTAGCCTTGGAGGCCTGCTCTTGGAAGATAGCGACTTCAGAAATCTCCAGCAGCAGGTTCTCAGATCCTGTGAGGGGCACATATCTAGGCATAACTACTGTGAGGGGCACATATCTGGGCATAACTACTGTGAGGGGCACATATTTGGGCATAACTACTGTGAGGGGGCACATACAGTATCTGGGCATAACTACAGCGGGGGGGGGGGGGCACAATAGTAGGCATAACTGCTGTGAGGGGCCACAAGGAGGACATAACTATTTTGAAGGGACCACAAGGTGGGCATTAGTACTGTGTGGTAGCACTTAGGGAAAATGTCCTAGATTACCCTGCTGTACATTGGCATGGCTCAGTCTTACAGGCCAGCACAGTGCTCCTTGCTGGTGATTTCACAGGGGCAGTCACCATCCCTTCCTTATGTGATTATTCTTTTTTTCTTTATCACCACAGGGACCTTCTTCTGGATCCAGTGGACATCATGCCAACGCCAGCGAGGTAGGACCAGATTTTATTAGGACTGGGTGAGTGTAGCCATGCATTGGGCTTAGGGCTCTTTAACACGAGCGGATCCTTTGCGGGTAATCCAGTGTGTGAAAGAGCCAAGCCCCGTTCCGGATAGCAGAAAATGGAGCAAAATCACTTTGGCAACTTTATCTCACTGTGATTCTCACTGCGCGTTCCTCCTCAACAAGGAGAAACCAATGCTTCCCTATGGGAATGGTTCTCACCTGGGCGTTTTACAGAGCGTACGATCGCGCTGTAAAACACCCGACGCTCAAACAAGTTCTTGAGCTTTTTTGGGGCGTTTTGTCGCGCGTTCCCGTACATAGATATTCGGGAACGCGCGACAATGTGTGTTCGCCTGTCTCTGTATGCGCGATTGTAAACGCCGGTACAATCGCGCATACAGAGCGCTCCTTTCAGAACGCTCAGGTGTGAACCCAGGGTTAGTGCTCTGTGTCTCTGCTTTCTGGAACGGGGCTTGGCTCTCTTTCACTCAGAAGATTACCCAAATGTCTCCACTTGTGTGAAAGAGCCCTTAGTGTAAAGAAAATCTGACACCTCTTTGTAAAAATAGGGGGTGGGGGGGCATTCCACCATTCCATGCACTGGGGCCCATAACACTCTAGTTACGCCGCTGAGCTCATGTATGTGGAGAGTGCCTGTGTGAGTGTGTTTATTAAGTTGGGGAAGGGCCCTGTACAAAAATTTGCTGTGGGGCCCAGTCAGTTCTAGCTACGCCCCTGGACACGCGCTCCCTCCCTTCTGTTCGGGTTTGGCTTTGGCTTTAAGAAAAGTTGGCAACCCTAGCTGTGGGCGATGGCACCTGCCGCATGTAAAGTGCTGACAGAGACAGAGACTGGATAAGATTAATGTAGAAATAAAGTCCTTTTGGAGTGACAACATTAACTCAACACATATTCATATGGTCTGGGATTCGCTCAAGGCATACCTCCGGGGTATATATTCATACCAAATTAGAAAACAGAAGAATTTCTTTGCCCAAACTCAAAAAGAAATAGAAGGGACGCTCAACCAGCTAATGCAGGAGATCACTCAGGTAAACACCCCAGAAAAACAACATCAATTTAAAAAAGCGCAAGATGAATATAAACAATATCTATATAAAAAAGCGCAGAATAAAATGTTCTTCTTGGGGCAGAGGACCTTCAGTGAATCCGGTAAACCAAGTAGATTGCTATCCACAATAATAAAAAATCAAAGAGGGAGTAATAATATTATGGGAATCAGGACAGAGGCAGGAAACATCCTACGAGACCCTGATGACATCTTAGGGGAATTCACTCGATATTTTTCCATGCTATATCAGGCGGGGCCTATAGATCAGGGAGGAAAAATAGATCAATACTTAGACAACATCAAGATCCCGGAATTTGACAAACAAGATATCGAATGGTTGAATAGACCGATTCAAATGATCGAGTTACTGTCACGGAAGGTGTACAGGAAACTAGAAGACACAAAATGAAGATCCGACTGACTGGATCCAAAACTAAGGAACAAAAGGGAGAGCCCTGCATCAGACCTGGCTCTCTCCCTAACTGCTCAGCCTATGCGAAAATCCCAATGGTAGATGATCGCATATCCTCGTACCTCGACTGTATAACACCTAAACACCCTATAATGGTGAGGGGACACGACCACCGGCTCCCTACACTTGATACGGAGGGAGTCAGGGTCACCTGGGATCCAGCAAACTTGAAAACACAAATGAACGAGCAAAACGTATCTGTAGAAGACTCAGAAGTAGGATCAGCATGCACACACTCCAGGAAGGAATATAAACCGCAAAGTGATGCAGTATGGGAAGGGATTTAAAGGGATGCAATCAGTGCAAATACATGACAGCTGAGAGAGGCTAACGAAATGAGAAAATGAAAGGAAAACAAAAGGAACCTCAAGGAGGAGGTTCTGAAGGACGTCTGTCAGAGCTTCTCAGTAAACATGAGGGAATTATCCTCCCCCAAATGTTGGAAGTACTAAACCAATCCTGGATATTGGGCTCTTTACCCCCCTCATGGATGGAAGCAATCATCACATTAATCCCCAAAAAGGGGAAGGACCCGTTGTTAGTGACCTCCTACCGTCCCATCTCTCTGTTGAACACAGATTATAAAATCCTCGCCAAATTGTTAGCCAACAGATTAAAAACTGTTGTTCACAAAGTCGTCCATGCTGACCAAACTAGGTTCATTCTCAAAAGGAACATACAGGACAATGTAAGGAGGGATTTTTTGAATATACAAATGGGGGATGGGGAGGACTGCTCCATCCTGTCTTTGGACGTGGCCAAAGCCTTCGACAGGGTGGAATGGTCCTTCCTTTGGAGAGTGCTGACACGGGTGAAAATAGGTGAATACTTCTCCAGATGGGTTTGCATTCTGTATCAAAATCTGGTATCCAGGGTCCGAATTAATGGGGAATATTCCTCCCCCTTTCCTCGAGGAACACGTCAGGGATGCCCCCTCTCCCCTTTGCTCTTTTCGTTATTCTTGGAGCCAATGGCATGTAAAATCAGAGCAAATGAGGAAATACAGGGTTTTGGGTGCGAGGGAGAAGTCGATAAAATAAGCCTATACGCAGACGATATTCTGCTCTTTCTAGGGAGGGGGTATATGAATCTGCCCAGGGTTATGGAAAGCGTGGACGACTTTGGATGCCTATCAGGATACGAAATAAACTGGGAAAAATCAAAATTTCTCCCATTAAGACGCCCAGTACCACCGGGTTACAATTCTCGAGTTAGTACACTGGCCCCATCAGACTCTATTATATCTGGGCATCCACATAGGGACTAAATTAGAATACTATACGAAACTGAATATACTCCCAATAATAGACAAAGTAAAGGAAAAAATCAGAACATGGTTAAAACTTCCCCTGTCACAAATCAACCGTATTGCCCTTATAAAAATGACATTACTACCAATGCTATTATACGTATTAAACGCAAGTCCAATAACTATTGAAGATATGTTTTTTAATAAACTAGAGACCCTTTTTAATGAATTAATATGGGGGCACAAACAGGTTAGAATTAAAATACAATACCTGTACAATGAAGAGGGAGGAATCTGTCCCTTTTTTAAAAGGATATTATGTAGCTGCACAATTGAGATGGTGTGTGAGAAACAGAAGGCTAATTTTTAGGGAGTACTGTAGACCCTGGGAGGATCTTTTTTATATTCTTGAAACAGGCATCATTGAGAAGAAAACAATGACAAATCCGTTTAGTAGGATGCTTCGGCATATTTGGAAACAAGTTAGGCTCATGGTCGGAGTATCTCAAGCGGTTCGGTTTACCCCTTTGTGGGGGAACGTTCACTTACCACAAGTTATGCAATTAGTGGATATTGAATATTGGGAAAAACAGGGGATACACTTAATCTCACAGGTTTTTGATAAAGGACAGGTTAAGTAATTAACCAAATTCCTTTTAGACACTACACCAGGATTCATTGATACATTCCGATATGAACAGCTACGACACGCCGTACACCATACTGAAAATAAGAATTATTTAAATATTGCACGGAACACTTTTCTAGATTTCTGCTATGACACTACATTAAACACCCCCACTATATCGCACATTTATGGAAAGTTAAAATATGAATATATAATATCGGTCACATTTAGAGGTGAGGTAAAATGGGAAAAAGACCTGCAGAATATGGAATCGATCCCGTGGGACATTGTTTATAGAAACATCAAAAGGTCTACAGTCTCCCTCGCCCATACATGGATTCTCCTGAAAATGATACACCGTCTATATTACACACCAGTATTATTACACACTATTTATAAAGACAGAGAACAGAATTGTTATAAATGTAACAAAGATAGAGGAGATTATAAACACCTATTGTGGGAATGCCCGGGCATAAAAGATTATTGGACCAAAATATTCCAGAAACTGCAGAACAGCTCCCCCATGAAATATGAAGCATGTATTGATTATGTGATCCTGGGTACTCTTCCAGAGATAGATAAAAATAAAACCGAGCAACTACTTTGGTTTCGGGGCATAGCTTTGGCTAAAATAATAATAGTTAAATATTGGGGCTCCACGAAATATCCAAATCTCCAGGAATGGACGGAGTATATGAGTAGGGTAAAGGAGTATGAACACAGTCTTGCCCAAACAGCGGGGAAAAAAAGCAGCCTGGTTGCAGATATGGGGCAACTGGAAATGAGAACACTCAGTGCCACGACAGTGGTTCCATGGAAAAAGGGGGATAGAGGGAGGGATGGGAGGGTAAAGATAAGAGGGAGACTCAACACATGATGAAATTATGTTGTATCATATTCCTTTTGATGTTGAATTGGCACACTGTGGATTTCTATTTTTGAAAATAATAAAAAAAATAAAAAAAAAGCTGTCAATTCACTGACAGCAAGCGGTGACTAAAAAAACGACAAACAGTCCACAATATACAGTTTTTACACCGCAGTTTTTACATAATTTTCAAATAAACGGATAGGGCATTTATCACTTTATAGGCAATAATGGCACACAGTCCAGATTCCACAATGGCATAGGAATATTCCTATCCTGTTCGTGATGCCAAAATATGCAGTATGCAGCCCTGCAGGGTGAGGCGAATGGTGAGGTCACAGGGGTAGTTACTAACCGAGGGTGTTTTTGGTACTCAAGGTTTTTCATATATACCCTGGGCAGGCGTACAGCAGTGATGGAGAGGCTGGCACATGGATCCTCTGGAGCACTCTCTGTATATAGGGACCAGGCCGGGTGGTAGGTGAGGTGCCCTGGATGTTGCAGGTTTTTAATATGCCGGTGGCAAGATAGTAACATAGTACATAAGTCCGAAAAAAGACATTTGTCCATCCAGTTCGGCCTGTTATCCTGCAAGTTGATCCAGAGGAAGGCAAAAAAAAAAACCCTGTGAGGTAGAAGCCAGTTTTCTCCACTGTAGGGGAATATAAACTTCCTTCCCGACTCCAATCAGGCAATCAGAATAACTCCCTGGATCAACGACCCCTCTCTAGTAGCTATAGCCTGTAATATTATTACACTCCAGAAATACATCCAGGCCACTCTTGAATTCCTTTATTGTACTCACCATCACCACCTCCTCAGGCAGAGAGTTCCATAGTCTCACTGCTCTTACCGTAAAGAATCCTTTTCTATGTTTGTGTACAAACCTTCTTTCCTCCAGACGCAGAGGATGTCCCCTCGTCACAGTCACAGTCCTGGGGATAAATAGCTGATGGGATAGATCTCTGTACTGACCCCTGATATATTTATACATATTAATTAGATCTCCCCTCAGTCGTCTTTTTTCTAAAGTGAATAACCCTAATTTTGATAATCTTTCAGGGTACTGTAGTTGCCCCATTCCAGTTATTACTTTAGATGCCCTCCTCTGGACCTTCTCCAGCTCTGCTATGTCTGCCTTGTTTACAGGAGCCCAGAACTGTACACAGTACTCCATGTGTGGTCTGACTAGTGATTTGTAAAGTGGTAGGACTATGTTCTTATCACGTGAATCTATGCCCCTTCTGATGCAACCTATTATCTTGTTGGCCTTGGCAGCAGCTGCCTGACACTGTTTTTTGCAGCTTAGTTTGCTGTTTGTTAAAATTCCTAGATCCTTTTCCATGTTAGTGTTACCGTGTGTTTTACCATTTAGTATGTACGGGTGACTTGCATTTTTCCTTCCCATGTGCATAACTTTACATTTATCAGTGTTAAACCTCATCTGCCACTTATCTGCCCAAGCCTCCAATCTATCCAGATCCCTCTGTAGTAGTATACTGTCCTCATCAGTGTAAATTACTTTACACAGTTTAGTGTCATCTGCGAAAATTGATACTTTACTATGCAAGCCTTCTACAAGATCATTAATAAATATATTGAAGAGAATAGGGCCCAATACTGACCCCTGAGGTACCCCACTAGTGACAGTGACCCAATCTGAGTGTGTACCGTTAATAACCACCCTCTGTTTTCTATCACTGAGCCAGTTACTTACCCACATACAGATGTTTTCTCCCAGTCCGAGCATTCTCATTTTATATACTAACCTTTTATGTGGTACAGTGTCAAATGCTTTGGAGAAGTCCAGATATACGACATCCATTGATTCGCCGCTGTCAAGTCTAGAACTTACCTCCTCATAGAAACTGATTAAATTAGTCTGACATGACCGATCCCTCACGAAGCCATGCTGATATGGCGTTATTTGCTTATTTCTGTTGAGATGCTCTAATATAGCATCTCTCAGAAAACCTTCAAACAGTTTACCCACAACAGATGTTAAACTTACCGGCCTATAGTTTCCAGGCTCTGTTTTTGGCCCCTTTTTGAATATTGGCACCACATATGCAATGCGCCAATCCTGTGGGACATTCCCTGTCAGTATAGAGTCTGCAAATATCAGAAATAAGGGTCTGGCTATGACATTACTTAATTCCTTTAGGATACGGGGGTGTATGTCATCCGGTCCTGGCGATTTGTCTATTTTAATCTTTTTAAGTCGCTGATGTACTTCTTCCTGGGTCAGACAGGACACTTTTAATGGGGAATTTATTTTTGCATTCTGCATGTCATCTGACAATTTATTTTCCTCAGTGAATACATTGGAGAAAAAAATATTTAACAGCTTTGCTTTCTCCTCATCGCTCTCTGCGACTTCCCCCTTATTACTCTTTAAAGGGCCGACACCTTCAGATTTATACTTTTTAACATTTATATAATTGAAGAACATTTTAGGGTTAGTTTTACTCTCTTTGGCAATTAATCTCTCGGTCTCTAGTTTGGCCGCTTTTATTTGTTTTTTACATGTTCTATTTTTTTCCTTATAGTTTTTCAGTGCTTCCGTGCTCCCCTCCTGTTTCAGTGAATAATATGATTTCTTTTTGTCATTTATTGCTTTCTTTACAGTTCTATTTATCCACATTGGTTTCTTTTTGTTCCTTAACCTTTTATTACCTCTCACAATGAGATTTTAGGATGTTTTTAAAGGTATCCCATTTTGTGGCTGTATTTTTATTTTTGAGGACTTTGTCCCAGTTAGTTTGGCCTATGGCCTCTCTTAGTTGGCTAAATTTAGCTTTTTTGAAGTTTGGTATTTTTGTTCCTCCCTGTAGAAACGCTCTTTTGAATGATAATTGGAAGGTTATTACTTTATGGTCACTATTTCCCAAGTGTCCCCCAACCTGCACGTCTGTTGTTCTGTCGGGCCTATTGGTTAATACTAAGTCCAGTATGGCCGTCCCTCTAGTCGGGTCCTGAACCAGTTGGGAGAGGTAATTGTCTTTCGTTATTGCCAAGAACCTGTTTCCCTTATGAGATATACAAGTTTCAGTTTTCCAGTCTATATCTGGGTAGTTGAAGTCCCCCATAATAACCACCTCATTATGATTTGCTGCCTCGTCTATCTCGTTTAGTAGTAGATTTTCTGTGGACTCTGGTATATTAGGTGGTTTATAGTAAACTCCTATTAGTAATTTATTGTTGTTTTTAGCTCCATGTATCTCTACCCACAGTGACTCCACATGTTCATGTCCCTCACTTATATCTTCACGGACTGAGGGCTTTAGACAGGACTTTACATAAAGGCAGACCCCTCCCCCTCTCCGGTTTTGACGATCCTTTCTAAACAGACTGTAACCTTGTACATTAACCGCCCAGTCATAGCTATCATCCAGCCATGTCTCAGTTATTCCCACTATGTCATAGTTCTCCTCACACATCACTAATTCCAGTTCACCAGTTTTATTAGTCAGACTTCTGGCATTAGTATACATACATTTGAGAGGTTTATGTATATTTTTTACCCTACACCTTTCCTTCTGAACTGTTCTAGTCCCTCCTTCCATTCCTACCCCAGTCCCATTACCTTGCCCCCGGTCTCTATCTGCGCTATCTTCCCATCCTATAACGTAATTACCCTCCCCCCCAGTCCCTAGTTTAAACACTCCTCCAACCTTCTAGCCATCTTTCTCCCCAGCACAGCTGCCCCTTCCCCATTGAGGTGCAGCCCGTCCCTACGATAGAGCCTGTAGCCGATAGAAAAATCGGCCCAGTTCTCCAGGAACCCAAACCCCTCCTTCCTACACCAGTTCTTGAGCCACTTGTTAATCTCCCTAATCTCCCGTTGCCTTTCTTGTGTGGCTCGTGGTACAGGCAGTATTTCGGAAAATACTACCTTTGAGGTCCTTGCCCTCAGCTTTTGACCTAAATCCCTGAAATCATTTTTAAGGACTCTCCACCTACCTCTAACTTTGTTATTGGTTCCGATATGGACCATGACCGCTGGATCTTCTCCAGCCCCTTCCCAGTAATCTGTCAACCCGATCCGCGATGTGTCGAACATCCCTTTAAGTTCGTGACGCCAGTGCCGGTAACAGTGGCACACCGATTTATTGTAGTAATAATTGAGGAACACAAGTTGCAGTAAACCAGAACTTCCTTTTACTGAAACAGTTCAACTATTTACAGTCTTGAGTTGGTTCCATATGTAAAAAGGTTGAATACAGGCAGCCTTTATACAAAATGGCAGGCAAAGTCTTTGCAAGATACTCAGAGGGCATAAACACTTACAGATCAGGCTGCACTTTTCCTTAGGTCCTATCTGGGTTACTCCAAGGCCCGTATGCCCCATTGCTGGCTTTATCCTTGGGTAGGGAAAACTTCCTCTGGTATATGTATATCCTTCTGCCCTTCAGCTCTCTGTTTGGCTAGAAATAAACTTGGCTCTGCACTGCACCTTTAAGGGAACCTGGTTTCTCAGGAGGCAACCCCTTCTCCTGGTGGCAAGCTAGTAGCCTGGGCTATCTAGCTGCATGTCAGAAGCTGCTCCTCAGCTCTCCTCTGGCTAAAGTCCACACTGACTTCTGACTACACACCCTCTCTCTGATCAGGACCTGACTATATATACTAGGGGTCCCCTAGCTCCCTCTACTGTCTAGGATGAGGAACTACCCCTAACAGGCCTGGTACAGGGGAAAACAGGGAAAATACACATAAAATCATCATATAAAATACAATGACCCTGTTCCACAAAAGGAGGGGAACAACGTGGCCCAATTGACCCTTGTGTAGTGCCCACATTTACACATTTTCCAATAGCTCTTGGAACGCGACAATGAAAAAAAGGAAGAAAAATGCTTGGTCAGCAAGGCCCAAAACAGGCTGGTCACTAAGGGGTTAAGTTATAGTTTTAAGATTTATACAGGATCCAGGGATTTATTTGGATTAGCAGATTTGGAGTTGGAAGTTTTTTTTTTTTTCCTTTTCTCTTACAGGGGTTCTCGGGGGGATTTACATATTGATGATTCATCCTGAGCATACGCTTTATAGGGGTTTCTTGTCTTCCTCTGGATCAACATAGTAGGATTAGAGGTTGGAATAGATGGACCTGTCTTTTTTAACCTTATCGACTATGTAACTATGGTGATTTTTTTTTTAAACTACTCACAGCTACTATATCAAGCAGGTTCTGGTCCAACTTCTGAGACCACCACTGAGAAGAGATAAGCTTGATCACTGAGACATTTACTTATAACTATAGTCTTGCCCATAGGTAGTAATTCAGCAGCTTTCACCATGACACAGCCAAAAATTGCAGAGCAATGCTGCAGCATCGCATTATATCTAAAGTCAAATAAGCACTCCCAATGTTTTATTTTTCTTAAAACCTAAAGATACAGTATCTCACAAAAGTGAGTACACACCTCACATTTTTGTAAATATTTTATTATATCTTTTCATTTTGATACAATGTACAGTATTCAGTGTACAGCTTGTATAACAGTTTAAATTTGCAGTACCCTCAAAGTAACTCAACACACAGACATTAATGTCTGGACCGCTGGCAACAAAAGTGAGTACACCTCTAAGTGAAAATGGCCAATTTGTGCCCAATTAGCCATTTCCCCTCCCCAGTGTCATATGACTCATTAGTGTTACAAGGTCTCAGGTGTGAATGGGGAACAGGTGCTCTTACATTCTCTCATACTGGTCACTGGAAGTTCAGCATGGCACCTCATGGCAAAGAACTCTCTGAGGATTTGAAAAAAATGAATATTTGTCTACATATAGATGGTCTAGGGCGCTATAAGAAGATTGACAACACCCTGGAGTTCCCTCAAAGTAACTCAACACACGGCCATTAATGTCTAAACCACTGGCAACAAAAGTGAGTACACCTCTAAGTGAAAATGGCCAATCTGTGCCCAATTAGCCATTTCCCCTCCCCAGTGTCATGTGACTCATTAGTGTTACAAGGTCTCAGGTGTGAATGGGGAACAGGTGCTCTCACATTCTCTTATACTGGTCACTGGAAGTTCAGCATGGCACCTCATGGCAAAGAACTCTCTGAGGATTTGAAAAAAAGAATACATATAGATGGTCTAGGGCGCTATAAGAAGATTGACAACACCCTGAAACGGAACTACAGCACGAGCACGGGGGCCAAGACCATACAGTGGTTAAACAAGACAGGTTCCACTCAGAACAGGCCTCACCATGGTCAACCAAAGTAGTTGAGTGCCCGTGCTCAGCGTCATATCCAGAGGTTGTATGAGTGCTGCCAGCATTTCTGCAGAGGTTAAAGGGGTGAGGGGCAGCTTATCAGTGCTCAGACCATACACCACACACTGCATCAAATTGTTCTGCATGGCTATCATCCCAGAAGGAACCCTCTTCTAAAGATGATGCACAAGAAAGCCTGCAAACAGTTTGCTGAAGACAAGCAGACTAAGGACATGAATCACTGGACCACATCCTGTGGTCTGATGAGGCCAAGATAAACTTATTTGGTTCAGATGGTGTGAAGCGTGTGGCAGCAACCAGGTGAGGAGTAGTGATGAGCGGCAGGGGCTATTTTCGAATTTGCAATATTTCACATATATTGACAGCATAGAAATATCTCTCACATGCACATTGCACATCCATTTTCTTGCCGCAAACTATATACACCCCCCCCCCCCCCCCACACACACACACACACACAAACACAGTCTATAGATTAGAGTTTGTGTCCTGTTGGTCAGGACTCAGGAGAAGCTTTCTTTGTCTTACAGCCAGTATTTGCTGGTTCATTTAGAGTTACCCAGGGTGCACCACGGGGAGGCGAACCAGCTTTACACTCCATACAGTACCATCACTTCACTAGACAGGTACATCTCTGCTCAGCTGGCCAATATCTGATTGCTCAGACCCCACACACCTACAATCACAATACAATCCGATCTTATAACGGTAACATTAAATCTAATATTTCCCCTTCAAACACTTAAATACTTTTTGATGTTTTGTTGAGGACATTATTTTCAATACTTGTATAAAAAAAAACTTGGAATTATATGCTTGCGTCTTTATCCTGCAGCGCATGTTGGAGAGGGGCTATGACCGGACTCAGGTCCAGGCTGAGAAATAGAGGATTGTGAGGGGGATCCATTTCCAGCTATGGAGGAAGTTCAAAGGCAGGCACCCTAGGATGGCCAGATTAAAGAAATGGTCTGATATGAAGAGGAGGAACTCGGAGTGGATCAGAGAGATCCGTGACAGAATATGCCTAGGTACAATGCTTATATAACTTTTGTATCTCTCGACAACACTCTGTAATGTATATATACAGTTATGAAAAAAAGTATTTCATCCCTTTACAAATGATTACTTAGTACCTGGTGTGACACGTAGCAAATCAGCAGGTTACATCATACGTCTCTACCTTGCCATGAGTATATATATATTTATACCCAGCGAGGTACAGATATATGATGTAACCGGCTGATTTTGTGCATTTTACACACACATAAATATATATATATATATATATATATATATATTATGGAAAAAGAGGATGCAGCACACTAGCATTAGGGTGCAAAATCAGGCCAACACGAACTGGCACCAAGGTCCAATTCAATAGAGAAAAGTAAAAAAAAGCCAGCAGCACTCCGATGTAATCAAAAAGTGAATGTGGTTTATTCACCCAGTGTCAAATAGCAGCGACGTTTCAACCGCTTATTGCGGTCTTTCTCAAGCTATTATATACATAAACTGCAATAATCATTCTGTATTCCAGTAAAAGGCCCAGTCCATCATTACATTACATACATCCCACACTTAATTTGCATTTGTTATGAGTTCTGAGTTGTTTGTCTAAATTCTGAACATTGTGTGATTACAGGGGTTTCCGTTCCTTCTGTCCGCTGCAGGCTTTCGACAGAGGATCTGGAGGTGGTCGTGTTTTCCTTCGAGGAAGAGGAGGGAGAGCAGGATGGACCCTCCCAGCAGCATGAGGTGCCAGCCCGACCTGATGTGGGCTAAGAGGTGGAGGTGGAAGAGGCTGGACCCTCCCAGCAGCCAGATTCCCCCTCCCAAGCTCCTGATGATGATGAAGAGGAGGTGGTTGTCACCATCCCCCGCCAGGAGGGTAAATATGTGCACATAACAATATAATACTGTATCCATGCCACTTAATCTGAATTGCAAGTCATTTTCATATATTTTTTATCCTAACAGTACTTATTAATAAATAAAAAAAAGTGGCAGATGCAGCAGGAACATGAAGCCGGCATGCACTAAATACGGAGGCTGATGTCCAAGACGATCCGTAAGATGGAGGTGCTGCACCTCAAATGGATGAATGAGATGTTGGAACTTCATGACCAACTGAAAAAGTTGCCATAGAGGCATGTTTGTAAATAAATATTTTTTTCTGTTGTAACGTCTGCTTCCGTTTCATAATATTGCTTTGTTTTTGCATAATTTTTAGTGATAAGGTTGCAGTAAGGGCCCTTTAATCCAGGGTCAAACTCATCAGGACAGACTGTAGCAGCAGCAGGTAAATGGTAACAGTGTAGTATGAGGCCTACACATAGCTGGGCCAAAATCCTCAGGACAGACAGCAGCAGCATGTTAATGCTAACGGGGTAGTATAAGGCCTACACATAGCTCGGCCAAAATCATCAGGACAGACAGCAGCAGCATATAAATGGTAACAGGGTAGTATAAGGCCTACACATACCTCTGCCAAAATCATCAGGACAGACAGCAGCATTTAAATGGTAACGGGGTAGTACTGTATAATGCCTACACATAGCTCGGCCTAAAGCATCAGGACAGACAGCAGCAGCATGTAAATAGTAATGGAGTAGTATAAGGCCTACACATAGCTAGGCAAAACTCATAAGGACAGACGACAGCAGCAGCATGTAAATGGTAATGGAGTAGTATAAGGCCTTCGCATACCTCGGCCAAAATCAATACAGACAGCAGCATCAGCATGTACATGGTAACAGGGTAGTAAAAGGCATACACATAGCTGGGCCAAAATCATCAGGACAGACAGCAGAAGCATGTAAAAGGTAATGGAGTAGTATTAAGCCTACACATAGCTGGGCCAAACTCAGTCATAACAGACAGGAGCCGGTTTGTTTGTAGCAGGAATATGTTCACAGGAATGGGCCCCCGCCAGACCGGGGCAACACCAAAAATAAACTTAGACAATTCTGACAGCAGCAGGTTCTTTGTCTACAGCAGGAATGTGTTCCCATGCATACAAATTGCAATATATTCCTTTGACAATTTTTATTTAAAAGGATTTTTAAGATTGTAAAGCCCACAATTAATAAAAAAATAAATAAAAAAAATATAATTACATATATATATATATATATATATATATATATATATACACATACACACACACATGCCACGGCACAGCTTCCAGAAAATTTCGGTCCACACAATGGGACCTTTCTCAAGCAGCGTAAAAATTGAATGATGCCAAGTAAAAATACAAATACAAACTCAGGTGATTATTTAATGAAAACTAATAATAATTGAATTACAATTGTGTTTGATTAGTATTATGTCCCAAAATAAAAAATCCTGTAAAAATTTTTTTTTTACATGATATACAAGTACATATACTGTGAAGAGATTAATAACTTTGTGAATTCATAATATGTGCTTAAAGGGCTTCTGTCACCCCCTAAAAGTCATTTTTTTTAGGCTAATTAAAATCCTTATACTGCGATTTTTCAATATATAGGGCTCTTACCCTTTTCTGTTGGCTAGTTTCTTTAAAAACTGCACTTTTATAATATGTAAATTACCTCTCTACCAGCAAGTAGGGCGTCTACTTGCTGGTAGCCGCCGCATCCGCCTTTCAAAAAAACGCCCCCTCCTCCTGCTGATTGGCCCTGTCTGCAATTCAAATCCCGCGCCTGCACCTCATTCGGCGCAGGTGCTCTGAGAGAAGGATGCTCGCTTCCTCAGCACTTCCTCAGAGCGCCTGCGCCGATGACATCACCTCTAAACCCGAAAAAGATGACGTCATCGGCGCAGGCGCACTGAGAAAGTGCTGAGGAAGCGAGCGTCTCTCTCTCAGAGCGCCTGCGCCGAATGAGGGGCAGGCGCGGGATTTGGCCGCTTAATCCCTTAGGTGCTGCAGTCAGTAGCCACCTGTGGCATCCATGGGGTTAATAGAGGGAGGGGGCTCCCTCTCTCCCAATCAGCCTGGTGGTTACTATGGCAACCGGACACCTTACAAAGGCATCTAAGCTTGCCATGTATCTAACTATGGTCTGATCAAGCTTAGTGTCAGTGTAAAACCGACAGTACAGTGCATTGTAATAGATGACTATTGCAATGCACTGTATAGCCACCAGGCCCACTGGATCTTCAAGATCCAAATGGGTCTTGATAAAAAAAAAAAAAAAATATTAAATTCAAATTTAAATAAAAATAAAATAAATTGCCTTTTCCCATATCCATTAATTTAAAGGTCAGATAATCAGTGTCGCCACATCCGTAATGACCTAATCTATAAAAGGATCATGGTACTAATCCTGCTTGGTGAGTGCCTTAAAAACAATAAATAAAAAAGTAATAGTGGAATTTTTACCTCACTTCCCAAAAAAATTTAATAAAAAGTGATCAAAAAAGTCATTTGTATCCCAAAATGATACCAATAAGGGTGGGTTTACATCACGTTTTATGCCTTCATTTAACGTATAGGTTACAAAAAAAAAGATACAAAAAAGCAACACACCACGTTCTTCTACCCTGCACAGTTCGGTAAAAAAAAATATATATATTTTTTTTTTCACAATGGAACTCTATGGTGAACGGATGCCACTGTATGGCACCAGTCTGAGGCATCTGTTTAACGTATGCGTTCAAAGGATGGGAAAAACATGATGTGAACCCACCCTAAAAACTACAGTCCATCCTACAAAAAAACAAGCCCTTGCACAGTTACATTGATAAAAAAAAAAAGCATAATATAATTTATTTTTAATACTAAAGTGATTTTATCCTGAAAAAGTAGCAAAACATTCACTATATAAAGTCGGTATCCCTATAAACTGTATCTACTCACCAAAATAAACTGTATAAACCCTATAAACTGTATCTACTCACCAAATAAAATTATCATATCATATATACTGCATGAGAAACCCTATAAAACATAAAAATAAAAAACACAGAATTGTAATTTTTGCCCACCTCACCTCCTAAAAATGGTATAAAAACAAATCAAAAAGGCATTTGTACTCCAAAATGGTACAAAGAAAATAACTACAGCTTGTCCTGCAACAAACAAATCCTCACACAGCTCAGTCAACAAAAAGAAAAAAAAAGTTATGGCTCTAAGAATTTTTTTTGCAAATTTCATGTTAGAAAATTCTAATGCCGCTCCTTTCCTTCTGAACGCTTCCATACAGCAGTTTACAACGACATATGGGGTGTTGTCATATTCAGGAAAAAACGTATATAACAAATCCTGTGAAAATGAAAAATTTGTGGTGAAAATTTTCACAGCCATGTGTTTATAAATTCTATGAAACTCTTGTTGGGTCAAAGCATTCACTTCACCCCTTAATTAATTCCTCAAGGGTGTAGTTTCCAAAATGGGGTAACTTTTTGGGGTTTTCTTTCTAGGGGTACTACCTCTGGGCCTCTTCAAATGTGACATGGCACCTGAAAACCATTCCAGCAAAATCTGCCCTCCAAAAGCAATATTGCGCTCATTTCCTTCTGAGATCGCCCGTGTGCCCATGAAGAGATTTGCTACCACATATGGGGTTTATGTAAACTGCAGAATTGAGGTAATAAATATTGAGGTTTGTTTAGCTGCTAACCTTTGCTGTGCTACAGGAAAATGGATTTAAATGGAAAATCTGCACCAAAAATGTACTTTTAAATTCCACCTTCATGCTTTAATTCCTGTGGAACACCTAAAGGGTTAACCAGTGGCGTCGCTACCGGGTGCCCACCCCACTGATTTGCTGCTGCACTCGGCCACCTGCACTACTGAGTGATTCACAACACAGACAACATACACAGACATGACAGATGGGGGTGGGGGCGGCGTTGGGACCAGTGGCGTCGCCAGGGGGGGGGGCCAGAGGGGGCCACGGCCCCCCCTACATCAAGCTGTGCCCCCCCATGTGCCCCCCCCAACTAAAATGTCCCCCATTCATTTTGGTGTGCAGTGTGTCATTGTGTGTGACACTAATTGGTCTGTGCTGCGCACTGCGTAGGCAGCCGGCAGGGCACTGAGGGCTGGACTATCCATTCCTACCGGAGTCGGACATCTTCAGTTCACATGATCACATCTGCGGTCTCCCCACCTGAGTCAGACTCAGTCAGTGGCAGTGCTGTGCGGCCGCTCACGCTGCAGCGCTGCTGTGCATAAATCGCGCGCCGCTAGTCGAGACTAGCTAACATGATTTAACTACTGGCAGTACGGGCGGTGCTCCTGCTCCTCCTCCTAGGCGACGCAGCCGTGTGACGTCACCTTGAGCAGCCCGCCCACTGCCTATAGTTGAAGTAAGTAGTTAACTTGCCTAAGCCAGCCAGGCCCAGGCCAGAGACCAGAGAGACTGTGAGTGTGAGACAGACAGTGTGGCGTGGCGATACCGAACAGACTGGACTGAGACTGATCCTGACCTAGTGGTGACACTGACGGTGTAGCAGGTTAATAACTTAATAATAAAGTACAACTTACAAGTAGTGACTAATGACTGACTGTCTGAGTCTAAGTCTCTTTCTAACTAGAGAGATTAGACCTGACTCTGAGTCAGAGGAGAGCTGGCTGCCCCTGAATCTTCCTGATTTTAATGTTAAAGGGGTTCTGCACTTTCATTTAACTGATGATAAATACTCTGGATAGATCATCAGCTTCTGATCAGTGGGGGTCCCGGGTCAGACACCCGGGACCCCCGCCGATCAGCTGTTTGAGAAGGCAGCGGCGCTCCTGCAGCACCGCGGCCTTCTCACGGTTTACCGCAGGCCCAATGATGTCACGAGTTACGACTAGTATCAACTAGCGTGGCGCGGCTAAGCTCCATTCAAGTGAACAGAGCTTAGGCCAGTTGATACAAGTCGTGACATCACTGGGCCGGCAGTAAACAGTGAGAAGGCCGTGGCGCTGCTGGAGCGCCGCTGCCTTCTCAAACAGTTGATGCCTTCGCCGATCAGAATCTGATGATCTATCCCAGGCATGGCCAACCTGTGGCTCTCCAGCTGTTGTAAAACTACAATTCCCACCATGCCCTGCTGTAGGCTGATAGCAGTTGGCAGTCTGGGCATGCTGGGAGTTGTAGTTTTGCAACATCTGGAGAGCCTCCGGGTGGCCATCCCTGAATTCTATCCAGAGGATAGATCATCTGTTAAATGAAAGTGCAGAACCCCTTTAAAGTTACTGTCAGTGCAGCCTGGATGATTACAGTGTTTACTTTACCGTTTAGAGAAATCATGTTTAAATGTGAGCGGTAGGAGGGGGATCGGGGGTCTGTGAATGTCATGAGTCATTACACTGTTATAGGGGGGGAGGGATCTGTGGATGATACTCTTATAGTGTTATAGGGAGGGGGACCAGGGGTCTGTGGATGTCATGACACTGTTACAGGGGGGGGAATCTGTAGATGACACTGTTATAGGGAGGGGGATCTGTAGATGACACGGTTATGGGGGGGGGATATCTGTGCCACTCTGTGGATGATACTTTAGGCTCCATTCAGATGTCCGTAACAGCGGCAATGCGCGGGTCCGCATTTTTTTTTCGGGAACGGAATTGCAGACCTGAAAGTGCGGGTCCGCATTTCCGTATCCGGGTCCGCAATTCCGTTACGCAAATTGCGGACATGTGAATGGGGCCTTATAGGGAGGGGGATCCCGGTATGACACTGATATGGGGTGGATCTGTGGATGACACATATAGCATAAGATGCTATAAACGGTATGTGTCACCCACAGATCCCCCCCCATAGCAGTGTCATCCACAGATCCCCCTCCCTATAAAAGTGTCATCCACAGGCAACTAGGACATGTTGAAATCTGAGTGATTTTTATTTATTTTTTTAAACCACAGACAGCTGGACTTTTCTTCCCTGTTGCGGTTTTAGGTATTGGGTAAAGTATCGCAGCATTTCTAAGCATACTTGTGTAAAAGTATCGTTGTTATCGCTGCCCCCCCTACTTTTGTCCTGGCCCCCAGTGTGCCCCCCCAAAATTTGAAAACTAGAGACACCACTGGTTGGGACCCAGCGGAGGCAGAGTGAGCAGGTGCGGCAGCCGCAAAGTTGACGTCACCACGTAAAGCTGCGTGCGTGCCCGCCCGCCCGCGCGAACGCTTGCTTCTGTTCTGCAGCTCTGCTACTGTGTCTGCTAGTGAGCCTGTCTGTGCCCAGCCCAGGCCCCAGCTTCGGCCAGGAGAGGACTGTGTGTGGCAACTTCCCATGAACTCTGCCTAGCCCTGCCCTGGCCGGCCCCTGGGCAAGCTAAGAAAACAAAGTAAGAATAAAAAGTTTTAAAAAAAGTATGTACCCCCCACTACCTCGCCTCATGGCCTGCCTGCTTGCGCCCAGCCCCTCCTCAACCCTGATACCCCTATCACTTAGGGGTATCAGGGTACATTATACAGGGGTAATATAACTAATGTCCCCTGATAGCACTGAGTCCTCCTCAGTTATATTACCCTTGTATAATGTACCCTGATACCCCTTAGTTATGATATTACCCATAATGTCCCCTGATACCCTTCAGTTATATAACTGAGGGTAATCAGGGTACATTATACAGGGGGTAATATAACCAAGGACTATCAGGGTACATTATACAGGGGGTAATATAACTTTTATTATCACTGTATAATGCCTGATAGGCCTCCTGAGTTATATTACCCTTGTATAATTATGTACCCGGATACCCCTTAGGTATATGATCCCGGCGGGGTCATATAACTAAGGGGTATCAGGGTACATTATTATACTGGGGTAATATAACTCAGGAGGCCTATCAGGCATTATACGGTGGTAATATAGCTTACATTACCCCTGTATAATGTCCCATGATAGCCCTCCTCAGTTATATTACCTTTGTATAAGGTACCCTGATACCCCTAAGTTATATTACCCCTGTGTAATGTACCCTGATATCCCTTAGTTATATAATATAACTAAGGGGTGTCAGGGTGCATTATACAGGGGTAACATGTGACATAAGTAAGTGTGCGATAGTAGCAGGCGAGAGCACTGCAAATAGGGAGCAGCAGAGGACTAGGGGGTAGGCTGTCTCCTGTTTCAGGGTATGGGTATCAGGAGTCCTGATGGCACACTGCAGGATGGCATAGCCTGCTACAGGTGCCAGTCAGCCACAGCACCAGTGTGTGTAACAGATCTGAGGGCCCCAATGACAACAAATCATTTACTGCCCCGTGTGGTCAAGACTATTACCAGGGACTCACAAGGGGGCAGAACCATCTTTAGAGAAGACCCTACCAGTACGTCAGACAGTCTACTAGATTATATGTAATGTGATTAACTAGCCATGGGGACTGGGACATTTCCGTCCGTCCCTCGGTTTGGCTGGACAGGCATCTGGTTGTTATGGGGCAACATACATTCACCATGCTGTTTGCCTCAGCATCTGCACTTTGTGTAGAAACCTATACTATATTGTTTCCATAGTTTTCCATGAAGCGAATATAGATGTAAGTGAGCAGATGGATCTAGACGTGTAACATCCTTTCTTATGTGTTATAGCTTGTACAGAGTATTTTGTTATCTTATTTATATATACTTATTTAGTATTTTTCAATTGTATGATTAGCTGGTGAAAATTATTAGTGCCCCCCCATATTTGACTGTGTATCTTTTGTGCCCCCCCCCCCTCCTATATTTCGATCTGAGAGTCGCCACTGGTTAACAAAGTTTGTAAAATCAGTTTTGAATAGATTGAGGGGTGTAGTTTCTAAAATGTGGTCATTTTTGGGTGGTTTCTAATATGTAAGCCCCTTAACCCGTTAAGGACACAGGACGTACCGGTACGCCCTATTTCCCGAGTCCTTAAGGACACAGGACGTACCGGTACATCCTAACTTAAAATCGGGATTCCGGCGCCGCGGGGGTTAATCGCAACGAGATGCCGGCTGAAATCATTCAGCCGGCATCCCGTAACAACGCGGGGGGGGGGGTGATTTGACCCCCCCATATCGGCGATCGCAGAAAACCGCAGGTCAATTCAGACCTGCGGTTTTCTGCGTTTCCGGTCCATTCATGTGTCCTGTGACCCGATGAACCGGAAAAAGACTGCGATCGGTGGCGTAATTATACACCACCAATCGCAGTAAGAAGATTTGAAGAGGCGGTGCTGGCCCTGGTGCTGAACGCCGCTGTCCAGGGTGCTGATTGGTGCAGGGGAGAGAGGCGCGAGATTCAAACTTCCTGCTCTCCTCTCTCCCCTCCTCTTCCTGTTCTGCACGAGCACCCGGCAGCATCGTCCAGCACCAGCTCCTGTGTCCCCCTAATCGTCATCCATCACCCTCCTGCACCCATCACCACCCAGGTAGGTTAGGGTCAGTGAGGGAGAGGCACCGTTAGGCAGGGAAAGAAGTCCGTCCACTGTCCGTCCACTGTTAGCGCATCGTCCGCCCCACCACTGATCAGCAAGTTAGAACTTTTTTTTTTCCTAACACTTGCCCTTTTTTTTTTGCCTTTTTTAGTACGCGAACACCCGTTGCCCCCACACACACGCACATATAATAAAGTTTTCCACACACGCACACATACACGCACACACACCCATGGCCCGCCGGATGTTCTCGGCCGAGGAGGCATACGCCCAGATTGCCTCCGACTCTGAGAGCCCCAGTGAGGATGACCCCACATTCCTTTTATCTTCCGCATCCTCCTCATCATCGGATGACGATGAGCCACCAAGGTGGCGGAGACGCCGCCAGGCATAGCCAGGCGCCCCACATGCTAGGGATCCTGTGGCCCACCCTAGTACGAGCCGCCCTGGGGTTCGTACTGGTTTCCCGGCCCACCAAATAAGTCCACCGGAGCCCCCTGCCGATGAACTTAGTTGGTGTCCCCCAGTGGACTTTGAGCCTGAGATTCCGGATTTTGCTGGCAATCCTGGAATCTAGATTCCCACAGTGGGGTTTACTGAAATGGACTATTTTAGTTTTTTTTCAGTAACCCACTGGTGAATCTGATGGTGGAGCAGACGAATCTGTACGCCCAACAGTTTGTCGCTCAAAACCCAGGCTCATTTTTGGCTAGACCCGGTGGCTGGACGCCGGTCAGTGCAGCCGAAATGAGGACATTTTGGGGCCTCGTGCTGCATATGGGTCTAGTCCAAAAACCCAGTGTCAGGCAATACTGGAGTGGGGACGTCCTATACCAGACCCCACTGTACAGTATGGTCATGACACGCTACCGGTTTGAGGCCATCCGGAAATGTCTGCATTATTCCGATAATGCAGCATGTCCACCCCGAGGTGATCCTGCCTATGACCGGCTGTATAAGATACGGCCAGTCATCGATCACTTTGGGGCCAAATTCATGGAGGCCTACGTACCTGGAAGGGAGGTCGCGGTTGATGAGTCTCTCGTTGCGTTCAAGGGGAGACTCAGTTTCCACCAATATATTCCCACAAAGCGGGCGAGGTATGGCGTGAAGCTATACAAAATTTGTGAGAGTACCTCAGGGTACACTTACAAATTTTGTGTGTACGAGGGGCGAGATTCCCGTATTCAACCCCCAGAATGTCCCCCCACTCTGGGTGTTAGCGGGAAACTCGTGTGGGACCTTATGTACCCACTGCTGGATAACGGTTACCACTTGTACGTGGATAACTTTTATACCAGTATCCCCTTGTTCAGGTCCCTTGCCGCCAGATCCACGTTCGCTTGTGGGACCGTGCGGAAAAATCAACGCGGCCTCCCTGCCTACCCCCTCCAGGTACCTATCCCCAGGGGTGAGACCCGTGCACTTACCAGTGGAAACCTGTTGCTGGTCAGGTATAAGGACAAGAGGGATGTCCCTTTGCTGTCCACAATCCACGGTCTCTGTGCGAGGTACCGCGGCAACGGTCCTCAAGCCCGATTGTATCGTCGACTACAATCGGTATATGGGAGGAGTTGATCTCTCTGATCAAGTCCTCAAGCCATATAATGCCATGCGCAAAACCCGGGCATGGTACAAAAAAAAGTTGCGGTCTATTTGGTGCAGGTTGCCATGTACAACTCTTTTGTACTATTCCGAAGCGCTGGCAGCACAGGGACATTCCTCCAGTTCTATGAGGCAGTCCTCAAGGACCTGATCTTTTCGGACCGGGAAAGAGCAGGCCGGAGTACCTCGGGAACTGGAGGCTCGTCCCTGGCCAACACTTTCCAGGTGTGGTCCCCCATACTGGAAAGAAGGGACGAACCCCAAAAAAGTGCAGAGTGTGTCACGAGAGGGGGATACGGAAGGACACCACTACTCAATGTGACACGTGCCCCGATCATCCGGGACTCTGCGTTATCAATAGCTTCAGGGAGTATCACACTTCCACGGAGTACAAAATTTTTATAATCCCCAACAGTCCACTAGAGAACATAAAACACTATGGTTCTCAGACTTTGGAGACACGGAAAGAATTTTTCTTTCCCCAAAAAATATTAGTTTTAGTGCAGGCATCATCAAACTGCGGCCCTCCAGAAGTTGTAAAACTATAACTCCCAGCATCCCCAGACAACCTACAGCCATCAGCAGGGCATGGTGGGATTTGTAGTTTTACAACATCTGGAGGGCCGCAGTTTTAGGATGCCTGGTTAGTGTCTCCAAAGTCTGAGAGCCATACATATTGGGCATTGTCGCGCGCGTAAAAGTCGTCGCTATAAAAATAACTTTTGACCAAACGCCTCGGATGAACGGTGTTAAAAATATAAAATAAAAACGGTGCCAAAACACCCATTTTTGGGCAAAATTTCAATTTGAATCCATTTTGCCGGTAATAAAGCAAGGGTTAACAGCCAAAAAAAACTAAATATTTATTGCCCCGATTCTGTAGTTTGCAGAAACACCCCATATGTGGTCGTAAATGGCTATATAGCCGCACGGCAGGGCATAGAACGAAGGGAACTCCATACGGTTTCTGGAAGGCAGATTTTGATGGACAGTTTTTTTTTTTGACACCATGTCCCATTAGAAGCCCCCCTAATGTAGCCTAGACTAGAAACTGCAAAAAAGTGACCCCATCTAAAAAACTACACCCCTCAAGGTATTCAAAAGTTACTTTACAAACTATGTTAACCCTTTAGGTGTTCCTCAAAACTAAATAGCGAATGTAGAAACAATTTTAGAATTTAATTTTTTTGTTACATTGCCTCAAAAAAGAGTAATATAGAGCAACCAAAAATCAAATTTACCCCTAAAATAGTCCCAAAACAACAACCACCTTATCCCGTAGTTTCCTAGATGGGGTCACTTTTATGGAGTTTCTACTCTAGGGGTGCATCAGGGGGCTTGAAAGGGTACATGGTGTAAATAAACCAGTCCAGCAAAATCTGCCTTCCAAAAACCATATGGCGTTCCCCTTCTTCTATGTCCTGCCGTTTAGCCAAATAGTAGTTTACGACCACATATGGGGTGTTTCTGCAAACTACAGAATCAGGGCAACCCATTTTGAGTTTTGTTTGGCTGTTAACCCATTTTTTCCAGTAATAAAGTAAGGGTTAAAATGGAAAATTTTCCCAAAAATTGAAATTTCAAAATAGTTTCTCCATCTGCCATTAACTCTTGTGGAACACCTAAAGGGTTAACAAAGTTTGTAAACCCAGTTTTGAATACCTTGAGGGGTGTACTTTCTTAGATGGAGTCACTTTTTTGAAATTTCTATTCTAGGGGTGCAACAGGGGGCTTCAAATAGGAAATGGCATAAACAAAACCAGTCCTGCAAAATCTGCCTTCCAAAACCCATATGGTGTTCCCCTCCTTCTATGTGCTCCCGTTCGGCCAAACAGTAGTTTACGACCACATATGGGGTGTTTTTGCAAACTACAGAATCAGGGCAACCCATATTGAGTGTTGTTTGGCAGTTAACCCTTGTTTTATGCCTGGAAAAAATTGATTATATTGGAAAATGTTCCAAAAAATAGAAATTTTGAAATTGTTTCTCAATCTGCCATTAACTCTTGTGGAAGACCTAAAGGGTTAATAAAGTTTGAAAAAACAGTTTTGAATACCTTGAGGGGTGTAGTTTCTAGAATGGGTCATTTTTGGGAGGTTTCTATTATCTAAGCCTCACAATATGACTTCGAACCTGAACTGGTCCATAAAAAGTGTGATTTTGAAGATTTCTGAACAATTTCAAAATTTGCTTCTAAACTTCTAAGCCTTGTAACATCCCCAAAAAATAAAATATCATTCCCAAAATGCTACAAACATGAAGTAGATATATGGGGAATGTAAAGTCATCACAATTTTTGGGGGTATTACTATGTATTACAGAAGTAGAGAAACTGAAACTTTGAAATTTGCTAATTTTTCTAAATTTTGGGTAAAAATTGTATTTTTTTATGCAAAAAAATTTACTTTTTTGACCCAATTTTAGCAGTGTCATGAAGTACAATATGTGACGAAAAAACAATCTCAGAACGGCCTGCGTAAGTCAAAGCGTTTTAAAGTTATGAGCACTTAAATTGACACTGGTCAGATTTGCAAAAAATGGCCTGGTCCTTAAGGTGAAATAGGGCCGTGTCCTTAAGGGGTTAAAGTCACTTCAGAACTTCATTAAAAACAGTCCGCATCACGGATTTAAGTAGTGCATGTCCCCGTGATTTTTTTTACTGACTCACGGTCAGTAAAAAAAAATACTGAAATGTGAACAGACACATTTAAATCAATGAGTACGTTTGCTGTCCGCAGAAAATGCGGACAGCACACGTCAGTGAACAACGGAAATGTGAACGAGGTCTTAGAATCGCTTGGATCAGTAAAAGTGTTCCAGAGTTATTACCAGATAAAGCAACACGTCAGATTTGAATAATGGGGCCCTGACATTTGGTTAAAACTGGATTTTGCTTGAAAGGGTTAAAAGGACATGCACTGGATAAAGATCTAGTGAAAGATGTTTGGTGAGCTGTCATGCCAAAGTGTAGTTCCACGTGGTCTGCTGTTTTGGAGCTATGACAAATACAGTATATTAGAATTAGATTATGATTCCAGAGTACAGGCCACTGTGAACAGCCCCCGTATCCTGCTGAAGGCACACAGTGGCAGGGAGCCAGATATTTAAAGAAAATTCTACTATTACTATAAGGGTGCATTTACATGACCATATGAATCAGTCCGCATCTGTTCCGCAATTCGGGGCTGCAAAAGATACGGACAGCACCATGTGCTGTCCGCATCCATTGTACTGTTCCGCAGCGCCGCAAAAAAGATAGAACATGTCCTATTCTTGTCCGCAAGAATAGGCATTTCTATCATAGTGCCAGCCATGTGCGGTCCACAAAATTCAGACCGCAAAACACAGTTGTATGAATGCACCCTTGTATGCTGTATCCTAATATGACATCCATGTAACATGGCTTCAAACTGTAGCTTCACATATGTAAGCGCTGGAAATTATGGCACGGTGGAAGTACTGGCTTAGGCGGTGTTCACACTTCAGTCATTTCGAACAGTTATTGTGAGCCAACACCAGGTGTGGGTCAAAAACACAGAACAGGTGCAAATCTTTCCATTATACCTTATCTCTGTGTAGGCTTCATTGGTTTTGGCTCACAATCACTGATGGAAATCACTGACCGAACAGTGACTGTGTGAACAAGACCTAATTTTGTGTTTATTAGTCAACATTACTGATATCATCAGAGCACATTCTGCATCCATGAACAATACTCAAATTAGTGCATTTTTGGTGAAAGAAGATAAACAGCACAAAAGGGTCTGGATTTTAAGAGACATTTTATTCTTTTTATAAGTGGAGAACAGGGACTGGTGCTTTCAGTGAATCATTGCATAGGAGGAAGACACAGTGATATTCAGGATATGGGACAGAATATATCCAGATTTGGCACATTTGCACACTGAGATCACATTTTAGAGAAAAAGCACAACTTCTGGTGAGGGTTTTTTGCTCAGGGATCTATTTCCAAATGACAGTGATTCCACCTTCAGTGCATTTTACTGATTTTACTGAAAATAAATCATTCAATGTGTCAAAATACCAATGAGATCTATTCCCGTGTTACACGACCAGAAAGGACAGTGACAATAATGAAGTTGCCCCTGCACTCTGGACACTTTGTCTGATATTGCTCCTATTCATATCTAAGACTCAACATCGGGAGGACGGTTCTCTATCTTCTCATAAATCACAGTCACTGGTAGACTGCTTTCCAATACAGTGTTCAAACATAATAATACCAGGATGAGGAAAAATTACAAGGGGGCTCATGAACACGACCGTATGCCCTCCGAGACATACGGTCTGTGAGCGGGCCACATGTCCCAGAGCGGCATACATCATGCGCACAGCATCATAATTTACTATGATACAGTGCGCTCCCGTGTGCATGATGTATGCCGCTCCGGGACATATGGCCCGCTCACAGACCATATATATATATTCTGGATGCCCACTTACAATCACAACACTGGTGCCAATAAGCATGCAATGATACATGCCACCCAGTGCTACCACATTTGTATCCAATAGCAACTCATGTACAAAACAGAATTATTGAACTGCTTGACTCACTCACCACACTTCACAGGTCGTCACATGGCACAAGTAACCAAGTAGGTCTTCAGTACCAGAAAACTTTATATTAAAGGAGTTTTCCAGGCTGATATTGCTGACCTATGCTCAGGACAGGCCATAAATATCCGATCGGGGATGGGGGGGGGGGGGCATATCTGACTGACACTCTGCACCCTTACCCATCAGCTATACCCTGCAGCTTCTGGCATCAGACCTAGCTTTTGAATGGAACAGAAAGCACAGCTCTGTTCAAAGTGTAGTGGCTGAGCTGGGTTACTGCAGTGAATGGGAGCTAAGCTACAATAACCTGGCACGGCCACTACACTTTGAACGGAGCTGTGCTTCCTGTTCCATTCAAAGTGCTAGTCCTTACCTAATACCATAGGAAACAGCTGATCGGGGGGCAGGAAGTCAGGCCCCCACTGACTAGACATCCGTGTGCATGCCGTATTTGCGGAACGGAACAGCTGGCCCTTCATAGAACAGTACTATCCTTGTCCGTAATGCGGACAATCATAGGACATGTTCTATTTTTTTTGCAGAACGGAAATACCGACATACGGAATGCACACGGAGTAACTTCAGTTTTTTTGGCGGACCCATTGAAGGGAATGGTTCCGCATACGGTACGCAAAAAAACAAAAACGGAACAGACACAGAAAGAAAGTACGTTTGTGTGCAAAATGCCTTATCCTGAGGATAGGTCATCAATATCAGGAGCATGGAGAATCAAGTAGAATATGGGACGCATCACCTATAGAAATCTGAGTTATTCTGAAAGCAAAGTATTGAGATGCAGTGGATTAGACTGGCTGTGCCAGGACTGGACACTGTGTAAATGTCCTTCTGGGATTGTGGATGTGCAGTGTTCAAGTGTGTAGCCTAAAATGTGTGCGAAGTACCCAAAAACGACAAGGATGTTCCTAACTCATTGTCTAGCTTGTCCAGATCCAGAACTATGGATCACGAATGCTTTACTTTCCTGCAGGAGATAAGTCTCTGGGAAGGTTATACTTCACACGGTGAGGCTAAGTTCACACAGCAAATTCCACGGCCGAAAACAGGTTGTTTATGGTGGCATTTTTAGAGGAGTATTACAAGCGTTTTATAATAGTATTTAGTTGAGGATTTAAAAGAGGTTTTGCCATTGATTTTCTTATCCAGCCCTTGGTTGGGATAAAATTCAGAAGAGAAGAGATTTGGTAGCGAAAATGCTGCTGAAAACACTTCAAAACAGCTTCTAAAACTGCTACTGTATTTTTCTGCTTCCCCTTTGACTTCAATACAAAATCCCCTAACAATCCTCTTCTAAGGGGTAAAATGCCACTTCAGAAGTGGGTCTCAATTTAATGGCGGAAAAACACCACAATGTGCACATGGTTGCCCTTTTTCAATTGATGTCAGTGGAAAGCTATCGATCGCATTTTCTGCAATGGATTTTACTTGTGCGAAAATACCGTCAGATAGTGGAGTGTTGCTACCCTCTTACTGCAGGGCCAGGAGGTGGTCTGATAGAGCACCCTCTTGGAAAAAAAAAGCCTGAAACCTTTGTATTCTTCAGAAGAATCCAAAAGATTCTCGACCTTAATAACCTTCAAACCATCTGAGGAATCTTGATCCCTGCAGCACCGCAAAGAGACTTATTTTTTCTCCATCACATTGAGGTATCCATTAAAACCTTTGGCTTAAGAGACTGATACTACAGTATACCACTTTCATTTTTGGGTGGTATGCCCCTTCATATTTATGGAAAAATTCGAAATGCGATTCTTTCTAGTGCATAAGGAGACAGTGCTAATTATTACTGAGTATCAACTATTGTATAAGACATTGGGGGTCATTTATCAAAAACCGGGGACAAGGTGGAGGCCTCCTCATATAGGTGTATCCACTGGCAACCCATACCCCTAGACGGAAATCTACACCAGAGATAATTTACGCCAGGATGGCAAAAAAACGCCACATGTGCCTAAATTTATGCGGGTGGGCGTTCAAAAAGTCACAAAACGGAGCTGTGTGACTTAAGTGAATTTCTGGTGTAGGGGGTCATAATAATAGTAAAACTTGTAATTTGCAATTCAATTCCAGCCTCAGTGGTCACCATTTCATTATAGTAGTAGCCACAGTTATAGGGCACAATACACCTTGAGAAGTTGATGGCTTGGCTTCCTGAACACAGTACTTTCAGTCAGAGAGGTGATATGGCCACTGAATCAAGTCTAGATAAATGAGCAGGCCAGAACATCAGGACGAGGATCGATAAGGAAGAAAGGTAGTAAGGATGGACAGATGGACGGACAGGCACAAGGAGTTGTATGGCTGAGCCTGGAGTTAACAGTCCCCTAAGAGCAGGTGTCAAAACATATTAAAAGCAGACATTTTGAAGAACAACACTAAAAGATTTCTGCATGACAAGTGCAACTTCTCCTTTATAGATCTTAAAATAAATTCTTTATCCAATAATTAACTAAGCATATATAGATATATAAAAAGTGCCTCAAATTTAAAGGGTTTTCTGAAACTAAAGTGTAAAGCGTACCTCCACTTCACAGAGCTCTAAAATCATCAACAGCAGCTCAGTTGAAGACCTCTCCTTTCTACTTAAGGGATTTAGGCTGGGTTCACATAATGTCTTTTCCATCCGTTTAACATAAACAAAAACGTATACATTAACAGATGCCTCAGACTGATGCCATACAGTAGCATCCGTTCACTATAGAGTTCCATTGTAAAAAAAAAAAAAAAAAAAGTATGTCACCGTAAACATTTTTTTACTGCACTCTGCAGGACACAAAAGTGTGGTGTGCTATACATTGGTATCTTTTTTTTCCAACATATACGTTAAATGGATGGCAAAAACGTGATGTGAACCAAGCCTTACAACTCAAGAAACTGTTTAGAAACCACTCACTGGTATAAAATAAGAGTGCAGAGGCTGCTGTAATCTCAGGACTATTACTATTATTTTCTGAGGAGTGTGTCATTCCTTTTTTGGGTAATATATTTTAACTACCTCACTGTATATGCTCCAACAGAAAGAAGTAAAGGGCAGATAACATTCTTATAATAATCATGTAGGACCCATTTTTAAAGGTCTTTTCCAGGATCCCTATGATTTTTTTTCTGTCTAATCCTACTCTCAGTCGAATGTACATGTACCCCAAATAACTCTGTTAAGAAACAGAGTTATTTGGGGTACATGTACATGAGCTCTGAAGATAACCACCGCTGGCCATATATTTTCAACCTAAAATTCTGGTTTTGGAAATGAATCCCAACCAAAACGATAATGCATAGCCCCAGCCACTGAGCTTCTGGAGTTCCAGCAAGGCAATGTATGTGACATCACTGTTGATGCCTTACATTGCCTAGGTCTTAAGAGAAGGTGAAGAGTAAGGCGTGCAATGTCACAGAAAGTAGAACAAATATGTGAAAACGAGTAGAGAAGGGTTTGGCGGCTCATGAGAAACACAGGTACGCTGCAAAAAGCTTTTCTTTTCACAGGTACAAGACAATGTGAGTTAATAGCAATGCATAGAAATTGTATATTAGAGAGGTGACATTTCACAATGAAGTGCATATCCTCAGAGGTTTTTAAGTGGATCACTGGAGGTATGCTTCAATTATTGTATAATAAAAATGTATGCAAACACCATACCCAGTTTTGCTAAAATCATATCCCTTCTATACAAAAAAAAAAATTTAAGATGTGAGCAGAATCTTTTTTTTGCATTCCGTTTTTATGCATAGTCAGCTTTTCATTCTTATTATGGCCTAATACAGTAATCTTTTCCCTTTGCATACTCCGCTACTAACATTGGGTGCATTCTGCAATCTTGTCCCGTGGAATAGTGTGGACTGAAGAATACAAGGACTATACAAAAGGAGAACCACAGTGTATGTGTGAAGAGGTACTCTGTACGTCTACAAATAGTTTTTTTTTTATAGAAATAAAGGAAGGTGGAATTTGCATTTAGTTAAGCATTTGGTATAGTGACCGATGCATCATGATGAATGTAAGAGAAGCAAATCTAAAATAAACAATGTGTGAAATCTGGTTACATGAAAATAAATTCCTTGTGTGTGGAGCATTCATGGATGCATTATCTACTGAAGAGCAAATATGACAGGCACTAACATTCCATAATGCAAAAGATAAAATAATTCGGATTTACAAGTCAAAAGCTTCCTTACTTATTGCATGGGTTGCTTTAAAGTGAATGGCTCCCTTTTATTAATTCATGTAGGTCCTGAAATCTGTGCAGGATTCATTTATTACATATCTTAGGGTTCGCGGCCCAGTTTTTCTGTTACAGAGGGACCACTAGGGGGAGCTTAGGAGACTGCTGAATACAGATTTACATAAGTAGTATTAAAGGGAATCTGTCACCAGCGACCTCTCTACCAAACTGTTTGCATAAGCACATAGCGCTGTATTTTGTTTGTTACTGATCGGCTCCGTTCCTTAGTTATGATACTTTTTCTTTACATGCATATTAGGCCACTAATGCAATGAGGGCACCACCATTGCTCTCACTCGGGAACGGAGCCTCGGATCAACAAAAGAAAGACAGCTATGGGTCTATGCAAACAGTTTGATAAAGAGGTCCCTGGTGGCAGAGTCCCTTTAAAATGAGTGGAAACTGTATAAATCTGAATGAAGTAAGCACCCCCTAGTGGTCACAACAGAAAACCAGAACTTTAATATTTAACTCTGTGGCTATTAAAAGGAAAGTGGGGGATATTCAGAATTTGGCATTTAAAATGTATTTAAAGGTAGATTTTTACTTTAAGAAAACCAGAGTGCGCCAAGTATCTAAATAAAACAGACTCCGTTAACTTCAGGTCTACTCATTAATAAGCCGAGTGAAAACTTATGTGCATGTTCATAGTACAAAGGCAGCAACAGCCCATCATAAAACATCATGTAGTGATCGCTTCATAAAAACTCTACACATACGTGGCAAATGTCAGTAGAATCAATAACAGGCACAAAAAAACTCCAGAAGTTCTTATAGACGTTTCACACAAGTGTGAAGTATGATGCTCTTTGGGAAACATTCAATTTCAAGTATTGTCACTTTCTTGATTTCTATGTACTACAGGGACACTGCCGACAAGTGATATAAAATGGCTTCTCGCTGACAAGCGATTTCCAGTAACAGCTTGTAAATGACATTGCTAGAAAAACAAAACACTTTCCCTTTTCTTAAATTCTGTCTATAATGACAAGGTTTTTGCATACGGAAATCATAGAGGCTTTTCTTTATTGTCTCAGATGGTGTTTAGCTGTTCCCAATATAAAACGGTAGCTACAGGCTCCTCCAGTCGTAGTGGATCTGTGCTCAGAAAAAGCCCCCACACCCTCGGAGAGGCCATGAGGCATGCACTGTAATGCGTGGTCCTCCTCCAGAGCATGCACGGTTTTTGGTTTTGAGGAAGCAATGTACGCTGCAGGCCAGAGTAGCGCTCACTTTGTCTTTTACTGCTTACTTCCTGCCTTTGTTTTGTTGTTTGGGCTACAGCTAACATCCTTAAGCAAAAGTTCACAGTCTGTCAGTACATGAGTGGGCACGTATTTCCTCATTTGCTCCACCGCCTTTTGATATGCTGATTTTTCTTGTTCCAAAGATCGGATAACGTTTCTGGATTTGTTTTCTCTGGATAAAATGTTTTCAATATTGGCTTCCAGACTCTGGATCTTGGTGTGAGCTACCTGTTGTTAGAGGGAAGAATGAACATAGTAAGGTAAAGTAATATAAGCCAGCAAACACGGAAAATAAATGGGCTCCGTGTACCCATGGGAAAATTTGGAAGGCATCTATCACCTAGTTCTTTCTTATTTTTTCGAATTGGTATTTATTTTCTGATTGTGGATTTGGGGTGCGCAACCCTTTCTGATTTGAGGGCCACAATGTCATATTTAATTAGCCGCAAGGTCTGTGATGAGGCTGCGACTACACAGCGACACGTATCGCCCAACCTAAAACCTCAGAATAGTTGCCAAAACAACTTTTTACAGCTGCAATTTAGCTGCAAAAAAAACAAAACCTCGCATGACTTGAACTGTGGTCTACGTTGGCCCATGATGGCAAAGCTGCCTGTGACCAAAATCCAACAGATTTCACTTTCAGGACACTCACCTACTGGAATGATGGGGGGGTTCCCTGCTCCTCCATTAAGCAAGCGTAGGAGACCAAGCATGCGTGTGGCTCTCTCAATCCATGGAATATGGGTGTTGTGGTAACTGCTCAGCATTTCATACCTACCATGCACTACAGTGGACTGCATGCATAGACGTCCACCTCTAAGGGCCCTTTCACACTTGCGTTGTCCGGATCCGGCATAGAGTTCCGTCGTCGGGGCTCTATGCCGGAAGAATCCTGATCAGGATTATCCTAATGCATTCTGAATGGAGAGAAATCCGTTCAGGATGCATCAGGATGTCTTCAGTTCCGGAACGGAACGTTTTTTGGCCGGAGAAAATACCGCAGCATGCTGCGCTTTTTGCTCCGGCCAAAAATCCTGAACACTTGCCGCAAGGCCAAATCCGGAATGAATGCCCATTGAAAGGCATTGATCCGGATCCGGCCTTAAGCTAAACGTCGTTTCGGCGCATTGCCGGACCCGACGTTTAGCTTTTTCTGAATGGTTACCATGGCTGCAAGGACGCTAAAGTCCTGGCAGCCATGGTAAAGTGTAGCAGGGAGCGGGGGAGCAGCATACTTACCATCCGTGCGGCTCCAGAGTGACGTCAGGGCGCCCCAAGCGCATGGATCACGTGATCACATGGAACACGTCATCCATGCGCACGAGGCGCTCTGACGTCATTCTGGAGCACCCCGGGAGCCGCACGGACTGTAAGTATACCGCTCCCCGCTCCTACTATGGCAACCAGGACTTTAATAGCGTCCTGGGTGCCATAGTAACACTGAACGCATTTTGAAGACGGATCCGTCTTCAAATGCTTTCAGTACACTTACGTTTTTCCGGATCCGGCGTGTAATTCCGGCAAGTGGAGTACACGCCGGATCCGGACAACGCAAGTGTGAAAGGGCCCTAACTCATTTCGGGAGTGACTTTCTGAATAAAGGACGCTAAAATGAAGTTTATTCCATAAATCATTAAAAATAGTGGCTCCCCACCAAAACACTCATCAGGCTCGGCAGAGAAACCTAGGGTTCACTGTCGACTAATAAAACCTTGTCATTATCAAAACCAAGGTCCCTTTATTGCTTAACCAGCACCTTGGACTCAGTCTCTTGTTCTATAGACTGATAAATTGCTACAGTGAACAGCAAAAAGGGAGAGATCGGTGCAAATCAAATCTGTGGCGCCTTGCGATTGTGTTGCCCTTTTTACGCCCCACAATAGATGATTTCTTTACATCTGCCTTTGTTGTCACTCTTATAAAATAAATACCTAAATGCTATATCCCGATGGAGAACCTTAGTTCTGGCTCGACGCGTTTCTACAGCTGCTCTAACTCAGCTATTCCTCAGGAGCCTGTCAGGTAATTTGTACACACAGACAAACATGTTGCACACCACTGATACACCACTGTATATATGTTACAGCTGCACCCTAGGTTTCTCTGCCGAGCCGGATTAGTATTTTGGTGGGGGTCCACTATTTTTAATGATTTATGGAATAAACTTCATTTTAGCGTTCTTTATTCAGGCAGTTATCTTAACTTCGAGTTGGAAACTACATGTGAGTAGTAATAAACAAACATGCTTTTCTGTGTTTAGTTTGGGGGCTGCCCAGAATGTTACGCAGGTTATCCACCTTTGTTCTAAATGATTATGAGGGTATCTATCTTGCCTAAGCTGCTGTCGGCTATTTTTGATCAGATATTTCTGTATTACAAACAGATATAAACAATGACCAATAAAATATAGGAGTTTAGATCAGCACGAAATTGGTCATAAAAGTACAATCAGTACATTCCCCTCCTCCCCCTTGTTTTTGCAGGAGGCGTAGCAACTACTAGAGCAGGTATGCTCATCCCGCGACCCTCCAGCTGTTGTAAAAATACAACTCCCACAATGCCCTGCTGTAGGCTGATAGCTGTTTGGGCATGCTGGGAGTTGTAGTTTTGAAACCGCTGGAGGGCCGCAGGTTGAGCATGCCTGTACTACAGCATTTATCATGGCAAGATCATATATGCTACTAGGTACACAGCCTGCACCTCCATAGCACATACAAGCATTCACAAGGCCCACCTCTCTGAATTACTGTTAAAGACTAAGTAGACCCCAGTTACTGTGACACTCGCTGCCGTGTAGGCTGGCTGCAAGCAGTCTTGAGTACTGGCTTTGGTTGACGTTCTCATGTATGCTGGTTGCTTGGGGGGGGGCGAGCGCTGGCTGCGGCCTTCTTAGTGTGTAAACTGTGTCATGTGAATATTTTGCTCCTTGTGTCTGTATCACGGTGCCGTTTACTGTTAGGCCTCTTTCACATGGGCGTCGCGGTTGCGTTGCGGGAGAATGCGCGATGTTTCCGCGCAAGTGCAAAGCGTTTTAATGCATTTTGCACACACGTGAAAAAAATCGGCATGTTTGGTACCCAGACCAGAACCCGGACTTCTTCACTGAAGTTCAGGTTTGGGATCAGTGTTGTGTAGATTTTATTATTTTCCCTTATAACATGGTTAGTAACATAGTAACATAGTACATAAGGCCGAAAAAAGACATTTGTCCATCCAGTTCGGCCTGGTTATAAGGGAAAATAATAGCATTCTTAATACAGAATGCTTAGTAAAATGTCCATTGGGGGGTTAAAAATAATAAACAAATTTAACTCACCTCATCCACTTGATCGTGTAGTGGATCTCCTCTTCTTTCTACTTTCTTTAGGACCTGGCTAAAGGACCTTTGAGGACGTCACTGCGCTCATCACATGGTCCATCACCATTGAAGTGAATGGGTCCGGATTCAGGGCGGGTGCAATGCGTTTACCTCCGTTCAGTCTGTCTCCAGGAATGCTGAGTGCAGGATGCTTGCTCTCCTGGCCTGTGTCTTTGTTACTCTACCCTGACTTGTGTGGCCAGCCTGGTTATTCATTAATGTCTTCTTGCTTGATTTGTCTGTGAATGCTATTCTCCCTGTATTCCTGTTCCACATGGGTTCCAGGCATGTTTGTATGTCTGTCTGTGACCACCATGCTCCCTGTTCTACATGGTTTCTAGGCATGTTTGTATGTCTGTCTGTGCCATGCTCTCTGCTCCGCCTTGGTTCCAGGTATGTTTGCATGTCTGTCTGTAAAAGACATGCTCCTTGTATCCTAATCCTCTAGGGTTCCAGGCTATGTAACTATGTTTCCATGTTGTAATGTCTTCATGTCCTGTCTGTGAACGCCATGCTTCCAGTTTCACATGGGTTCCAGACATGCTTGTATTTCTCTGATTATGTTCTGATCTGTCTATGTTCGCCATAGTATATGTATCCTGATTTGCATGGGTTGCTGGTTATGTGGCTCTGTTTGTGATCCTTTATCCTGGTCTTGTGTCTGTATGTTCTATATTGTATCCCTGGAATGCTGATGCCTTGCACCAGTGACTCTGTTTCCTTGTAGGTCAGCTGCCAAGTGTATCAGGACCATCTAGGGAGGTAGCAGTCCGGTCGCCCCCTGTGGCAAAGACCAGATCCCTGTATAGTGTGCAAAGTGTGAAAACAAGGGGAGCACCGTAATAAAGTCCATAGTCAATCTGGCCACCTGGAACAGTGGTTACACTTCTGCCACTGACCCGTACAGCTTGCTCTGCTTTGACCCACGTCCTTCTTAGTTGCGGTTTTTCCTGGCCTGGTTATTTCTGATTATTTGTCTGGTACTTTTGTTTATATAAACATTCATTTTGGCTTTCTCTGTATCTTTCTGTTCTTGTACGCTTGTGATATGTTCAGGGGTTTCCCAGACCCCTGAACATGACACAAACTGTCAGTAACAGTTATGCTTCAAGTAAATGCCTCTTTCCAACCATAAAACAGTGTTTAGATGGGAAACATATTCAGAAGCGGTTAGGCGGGAATGCTGTATCCACCGAGCTGCTAATGTTTTCCTCACCTGGTAAAGCATGCTCTGTATCCTCAAATGCTGTCCACTATTAGCATTCAGAGATATGCTTTACAACACCCACATAGATTATAGGCACCTGTAGTCTAGAGATGACTGACTTCTATGGGAGTGTGTTCTAGGAATGCTCTGCGACCTGTGCTTCTTGCTCATTTAGGGTACATGCATGCACATATAATTAAACTGCTGCAGAAAATCTACATAGCAATTCTGCAAAAATCTGCAATGAAAAACAAGAGAATAGAAATGAAACACTATACCTCCCCTCATCTGGTCTCATGTAGGCCTCTGTACAACCCAGCCTAATGCTATGACTTGCCATCCAATGTAACTGCTGCAGCAGTCAAGTTAGATGATATGTCATCTCGGGAGGCTGGGTTGTACAGACAAAGGAGACAATTTTAAACCTTTTTTTTTGTATTATTGACTATGAATTTGCTGCAGATATCAATATTATTCAGTGTAAAAGTCATGATGGTGTCAATTATTACCACACACTAACAGAAACTTCTCACTATATGTTTCAGAGTTTATTATTTTACCTGCAACTTTTCCAAGAGGTCCATGTTTTGCCTCTTCAGCTGATAATTCGCCTTCTCAAGCTTCTCGAAAGCCTCTGTGTCATCAGATGGATTGGACGTTTCCAGCATTTCATCATTAATTACATGATACTCAACCTCGTAAGCATGAAGCTGCTTAGAGATGTCCATTTCAAATACCTACACTGAAAAAAATAAGACATGACATCATACACACAGTTTTATAACACACAGGTTAAAGGGGCTTGTTCACTCGTAGGGTCCTTTTCTGAAGACCATCCCAGCGTTACGGACTCTGTGGTGGGAATCATACTTTTTTTTATCCCTGCCGCTCGGTTCCGGCTCCATTGCTACCACTTGGGCGTGGCAGGTCCCATGTCTACCTTGATCACATGGCCACAGCAGCCAAAGTGATATGACTTGGCTGCAGCGGCCACATGACCTGCATTTAACCAGATGTTGATGTAGAAAGAGATGAAACCTATGTTGCCCAAGGGGGAGGGATAGAAACAGAATTCGGCAGCGGGAATTGGGTAAAGTATAATTCACACTTGACTGGGGGGTTGGGTCTGCATAAAAGGTCTCCAGCGGTGAAAACCCCTTTAAATATTCAAGCTATGGACACATTTGGGGGTCATTTGTATTTTATTGTACTGAAGTTGGTGAGGAAAACCTTTTTTCTAACTGTCTTAATTAAAAATGGTATTCTGTTTTCACTCTGCAGCTTGCATGTTTCCACATATATTGTAGGCTGCTCTGACCCGTTGAGAGTGTAATCCATTAGACAAGCTCTTGATAGCTCAGGCTGTAGCCCCTCTAACCTCTCTCTGGAGTGCTCATAAATGCTCATCTAAGCTAAATTCTGATCAGTTCATGGATTATGATCACTCTAAACTTGACAGAGCAGCATGCAACATGTGTGAATACATACAAGCTGCAGAGTAAAAATGGAAGAAAAACTTTAATAAAGACCTATTGAAAAAAACGTTTTTCACACCAATATCAGTACAATTCAATAAAAATGCTGCCCCTAAGGTGTCTATAATATTTAACAATGTCAATACATGGTTATGGTCAGGATTGGACTGGCTGATCAGGGAGCTGGTGAGTCCATTCTTCCATTAGCCCCTCCTCCTGAATTTCACCATGGCCTCTACAATGTATTACCTTGCAAATACTTGCAGACTGATATTGCATAAGTACACTGCTCAGACAGCATACCCTATCCCTGGCACCTACCCACCACAGCTGATCTAGAGAGCATAGAACACAGCCCAGGCAGTAGGGTACCAAAATAAAAATAAACAGCATCTTCCCTAATCCCTCCATTGGTTGGGGAACTACAATTCTCTGTATGCCCTGACAAGTGCAGATCTTCATGACCTTCTGGAGGATGTAGTGTTATTTGTAGCTGAGAAGCTACACATTGCATTGCCTCCTTAACCCCTTCTCGCCCTGTGACACCAGTTTGTTATGGCTGGTTGGTCTTTCCTGGGGGCACAGGAGCTGTATTACTGCTACTATGATCCTTGCTGTGAGTAATATGAGCAATATAAATAATGTAGTATTTATACCGCATGATGCAGGGTATAAAAAAAATAAAGGCTGGTGTATTGAGTCATAAAAAAAAGAATTGTCAGTATACTCATACCGTGATTCTAACCGCTATAATAATTTCTCTGTAAGCCAAAAATGCTAAACACATTGCTCAATCAATGCCTAGTATTTCTACTGCATGGTATCTGTGGCTTCTGATGGCATTGCTCTAGTCACCTGTGATGCTAGGAATGATGCTACAGATTTTTTTTCGCAATATACCCTGCCACATAGTAGTGAAATAAAATAAAAAATAACATAAAAGGTCCAGGCAATTAAAAGGTCCAGGCTCCTAGAGGTTAATTTATATATATTTAAACATCAATTTTCTTAGCTATGTGGACACATATGGACATGGGACCAACACAGATGTCTTCAGCTGCCAAGTGCACATGTAACAGGTCAGCCAGTGTCATACACAACTATGTATCAATATCATATTCTTCCTGCCACCTTAGATTATGCCTAATTTCCTCCGAGGCCTTACAACAAAGCTACATGTTAAAGTTCAAATAATAAGTTATCAAGTTACCTGGGTTACAATTTTTTCCATAGTGTCCTTTGTCATATCAGGAATATTGATCTTCAGAAAATCTACTATATTTTCAAAACTGTCACATGCCATAATACATTCCTTATTATTACTGAGCAGACTAAGTGCCACTTTGAAAATGACTTCAGTTCCTTGTAAGAAAATAATATCTATAAAGAGAGAAAGATTCATCATATATACCATGTAATTCAAACACCTACACAAGTACCAATAATAACAATTCTACAGTGCTTCAATGAAATCTATAGGCCAGGGATCAGCAACCTCCGTCACTCCAGATGTTCTGAAACTACAACTCCCAGAATGCTCTGTTCACTTCTATGGAAGTTAGAAAAACAGCCGAGCATGTTGGATGCTGGGAGTTGTAGTTTCACAGCAACTGGAGAGCCGAAGGTTGCCGACTCCCTGCTATAGGCAATCACTGCTCATAGTAATAACAACAATAATACAATGATATCAGAAAAATAATGATCTAAGACCAGTGGTGCCCCTCTGGAGGACAGGTGGCTGCTTGGCACAAGAGATGGACGCTGCTGTCAGTAGTCACAGCCGTGGCAGAATACCAAGTGCCACTGGATTGTGGAGGTAAGTTAAAAGGTGTTATCTGACTGCCACTTTGAGGAGATGCTGAAGGGAACATAGGGAACATTTATGTGGGAACTGAGGCGCACATTCTTACAGGAGCATAGCGGCTCTGCTCATTCACAGGTACTGTATTAGTGATGGGCATTAGAAAAAGTAAACTATACAGTGTAAACAGTCATAAAAAAAAATATCCCTGAACATATGTACATGTAGATGCCTGTCCTGACTGATGGAGTCAACAGCCACATTTTAGACCCCCATAGTGTTGCTTATTGACCGCCACTGCTTTAGCCAAGTATGCATAATATCTGCTCTCCTGGGTGGCTTTCTGCAATGTTTTAGAAATAGGCTCACATCAGTGGTGGAGGTTCCACCATGGCAGATTCCGACAAGCCCCAATAAAGCAAGCGGTATACGTCGGGTGCCAGCAGGGTCTGGCACATGCGGCATCCGGTATCCTATGCCTATGCCAGAACTGGAATAAAAGCGCTGATGAGGACTTAGCCTTACCAAAGACTCTGGCAACAAATCCAAGAGGGAACTGTGAGGCAAATAGTGTTAGGAACCAGGGAGCTGCATAGAGGCTTGGGCTTATCTCATTCTCTTCCAGGTGGTTGTACAGATCTCTGTGATAGTCATGCAGAAGCCGTGAAAGTTGGTACATTTGTATCTAGAAAAAAAAACGTACAGATGAACTTCTTAAGTTATAGACCTAGAGTTCTGATTGTAACCCACAAGTATAATCCAGGCTGCAGATAATGTGTGACTGCTAAGAGAATAAAACATTCAACGTATATTAACCCCTTCCAGCTAATGCCATGTTGGATCAAATGCAGTAGTCCCATTTTTCAACTCTGACATGTGTCAATTTTTTTTGTAATACAGAAAGTCAGACTTCACAAAATTGTTAAAAATTGACATTTACCATAGTAAATAATTGGCATTTACCATATGTCCACGCTATTTTGGCACAATTTTTCATATGTACTTTTATGTTTTTTTGCAACGTTACAAGACTTAAAGGGCATGTACACTATCAGAGGTAATTGTTTTTTGATGATTGAATGTTATTCATTTTTGGTTAAAAATCATTTTTTAAACTGGCCTTTATTAAAAATTTAGAGCTGTTCTCTCACAATGGTTAACAGTTTTTCTAGCGGTGTGACTGGTACTTCCACAGGGTCTTCTAATAAACCTTATCTCTAAAGTACTGAGAGGTCATAAACACTTATTTACTTTTTAGTAAGATAAGGATTGAGCTTTAATGAGTGTTTATAATGTGAGAGAGCAGAGATAAGGAGTCTGTCTGCTCCTCAGATGACGGAAAAGAGAGAAAATCCACAGGCTGCAACTACAGCATCTCAGCAATGTACACAAAAACGGATTCCATGTTGTTAATTAAAAATATGATTTTAGCTCAAAATGAGTACAATGCAATAATAAAAAACACTGACCCCAAAGGTGTACATAGCCTTTAAGATTATCTGTTTTTCCAAAGTCAGTTTTTTTTTTTTTTCCCCAAGAGACTAAGGCTGGTTTCACACGGGCGTTGCGGAAAAATGTGCGGGTGCGTTGCGGAAACACCCGCGATTTTTCCGCGCGAGTGCAAAACATTGTAATGCGTTTTGCACTCGCGTGAGAAAAATCGCGCATGTTTGGTACCCAAACCCGAACTTCTTCAAAGAAGTTCGGGCTTGGGATTGATGTTCTGAAGATTCTATTATTTTCCCTTATAACATGGTTATAAGGGAAAATAATAGCATTCTGAATACAGAATGCATAGTACAATAGCGCTGGAAGGGTTAAAAAAAAATAAAAACGTTAACTCACCTTATCCCCATGATCGTGTAGTTCCCGGGTCGGTCTCTTCTTTAGCTGTGGGCTTGGGCTGAATGACCTTTGGTGATGTCAGATCACATGCTCCAATCACATGGTCCATCACCATGGTGATGGAGCATGTGATCTGACATCACCACAGGTCCTTTAGTCACAGCTAAAGAAGAGACCGATCGGGAACTAGGCGATCATGGGGATAAGGTGAGTTAACTTTTTTATTATTTTTAACCCTTCCAGCACTATTATACTATGCATTCTGTATTCAGAATGCTATTATTTTCCCTTATAACCATGTTATAAGGGAAAATAATACAGTGAATAGACTGTCACCTAGAACCCATGCGTGAAAATCGCACCGCATCCGCACTTGCTTGCGGATGCTTGCGATTTTCACGCAACCCCATTCATTTCTATGGGACCTGCGTTACGTGAAAAACGCAGAATATAGAACATGCTGCGATTTTCACGCAACGCATAAGTGTTGCGTGAAAATCACCGCTCATGTGAACAGCCCCATAGAAATGAATGGGTCAGGATTCAGTGCGGGTGCAATGCGTTCAACTCACGCATCGCACCCGCACGGAAATCTCGCCCGTGTGAAAGGGGCCTAATTCAGCTCTGAAGTGGCTTTGAGGGGTATATATATTGGAAAGCCCATAAATTGACCCATTTTAAAAACGTCACCCCTCAAAGTATTCAAAATTGCATTTAAAAGCTTGTTAACCCTTTAGGTGTTTTACAGAAATTAACACAAAATGAAGGTGAAATTTAAAGGGGCCCTCCGGTTCAATAATAAAAAAAAATACATAACTTGGGAACAAACAGAACACTTACATGTTGACCTACTTTTATGTTTCAAATGCTTTATTGATAAGTGAAATTCCATCACATATTGACCTACTTTTATGCACAGAGAGTCTGAGAATTAGTACCATCTTTGGTGGCAAAATAGTGTCCTGAGAATTAGCAGACCTCCTGCCTGAGAATTAGAAGATCTGCTAATTCTCAGGCAACATTTTGGACACAAAGATGGCAGCAATGCTTCTCAGACTATCTGTGCATGGGTAGCCCAAGACATTTTCTACTTGTCCAGCCTTGCAGTTGGTTTGGACAGCACTGTTCACATGGCCAATCCAAGGCCAGCAGGAAGTGTCTTGGGCTACCAAATGCACAGTATTCATCAGGGATACTTATTTGCCGATTTTCAGTTGTTAGCAAATAAATAAATAATAAATAAAACAATATTTAGCCCCTCGAGTCTGCATATTTTACAAATATCCTATATGTAAGTCCTAGAGAGCTACTTGACTCAAATACTGGGCTAAGAAATTAAGATGCATCTTGTGGATTTTGGGGCCTCCATTTTTAGGATGTTTTTTCAGGCGCCATTTCAGATTTACAGAGGCATTAAGGTGCTAGAACATAAGAAACACCTCAAATTTTGGAAACTACACCCTTCAAGGAATTCATCTAGGAGTGTATGCAGTGAGCATTCTCACCCCACAGATGTTTCATAGAATTTATTTGAATTGGAATTATTAGAAATTTTTCCAATAATGTGTAGATTAGCTACATTTTTTCATTTTCATTACGGTTTACAGGAGAAAACACCTCACAAGTTACACAATTTCTCCAGATTCCCCATATGTGGCCATAAGAAGCTGTTTGGGCACATGACAGGGCTCAGAGGGGAAGGAACAGTATTTGGAGCATGAATTTTGCTAAAATTATATTCTAAGAGACAAAATTACATTTATATTCCCCCTTTCTATGCAATCTAATGCTCCGTTACATTTACTGACCTGCGATAATAACTCATGTAGCAGCCGCCGGAAGTAGAAGCACTGTGCGCAGTGAGCTGGCAGCTGCTACATGAGTTATTATCACAGGAATTGCAGGTCAGTGAATGTAACGGAGCATTAGATTGCATAGAAAGGGGGAATATAAATGTAATTTTAACTCTTAAGACTCCTGTGCCCAGCCTATGTCTCCTAGGGAAGCACGCTTCAGAAGCATAGCGTCTGCACAGCCCGTCTTTTCTAATGGACGGATGGCCCTTAGCAACACTCTTTTGAAGAGTACTGCTAAGGGCCATTTCAGACCCAGTTTTCTACCAAAAATAAACGTTTTGGCCAAATAAAGTCTATTGCAAAATTGTTACCCATAACTTGCCCTACACTTAAAAAAAAAACAAAAAAATATGACAGTTATCCTTTAAGGCTACATTCACACTGGCATTTTGGTTTCCGTTTGTGAGATCCGTTCAGGGCTCTCACAAGCGATCCAAAACGGATTCTGAATAGATAAGGATCCGTTCAGAATTCATCCATTTGCATCAGTCTCCATTCTGCTTTGGAAACGGACACCAAAACGCTGCCTGCAGCGTTTTGGTGTCCGTCTGATGAAACTGAGCCAAACTGATCTGTTCTGACACACAATGTAAGTCAATGGGGACGGATCCGTTTTCACTGACACAATCTGGCACAGTAGAAAACAGCTATGTTAAAGATAATACAAACTGATCCGTTCTGAACGGATGCAGACGGTTGTATTATCTGAACGGATCTGTCGATGACGGATCCGCACAAAACGCGAGTGTGAAAATAGCCTTACTCTGACACAACAGAAAACAGATCCGTCCCCGATTGACTTTCAATGGTGTTCATGATGGATCCGTCTTGTTAAAGATAATACAACCGGATCGGTTCATAATGTATGCAGATGGTTGTATTATCAGTAACGGAAGCGTTTTTTCTGAACCCTGCCGGATCCAGCAAAAACGCTAGTGTGAAAGTATCCTTAGAAATCTATCATTTTTAATTAGGATTACATGTTTCCAGATTAAAACCAGATTTTTGTTTTTTCCAGCTCTGGTGATTCTATTAAGATACGTCCATGTTAATTTAAGTTGTATGTATATACACTACTCTATTTGAATTTTACATTAGACTCCAAAATCATTTCCTCTGAAGGCTCAAAGAACCCCAGCCTCACGATGCATATAAGCTGCAGGCTTTAGGTTTAGTGCTCCTTTAAGAGGGGAGATATGGATTAAATGGACAGAGGAGTACCTGAAGAGACATCATATCTGGCCGATACTGCTTCCGGAAGGATAGGTCGTACATGAGAAATTTTAGCATCTCGAAGGCTTGCTGTTCACTCATATGCAGTAGAAGCACTCCAGCCACAAAACTAATTCCCTGGCAATAGCCAACCTCCTTGTCAAGCAAAGAATATGCTTTAAGAAGATTGTACAGAGAAAGCTGTCCTGCTCCCAGCTGGGCAGAGAAGTAAGGGTGAGTTGGAAAAGTCCTTCCTGAAAGATAAATGGATGTATTCCTTAAATTCATATCCAATAATGTGGATCATAAATAGCAAAAATGGCCTATCATTTCAATAATTAATATAAACCGTTATAAAGATGACAACTTAAAACGTCTCTATCCCTGTACAGCGCGTGCGCAGAATGCACTGCCATCAGACTTCAGGGCTGGGTGTGTCTTCACTACCAAGCCCTGTCAGTCAAAGTGGTGGGGGTGTGGCAGGGAATGGAAAATAGCACCGCCCGGGTGCAACAGCACCACCCTCGTTGCACTCAGGGGCTAATTAGCATAAAGGAAAAAAGCTTATTTCTACACAATGGGGCCACATATAGAAACAGGACAAAGACCATTACAGAGTACCGATGAGTGCGCATCTCACAAGCAAGTTGGATTCATAATGATGTATCTGGTGAAAGATTCTCTTTAAAAGTCACAGATAAATTGATCGCAGCAGTAGTATACAATATTTATATAGAGAAGGTGGCAAATTAAAAATGTAAAGATCTTTTACAGACAAATGTTAACCACATACCAAGATCAACAAGGATGGCATGCTGCTGTGCTGTGAGTTGCTTCAGGAGCTCACTGTATGTTATATCCGGTGGATGCTGTTTGCTTGGAAGTCGGTGCCTTAGACGATACTGCACAGAAAGAAACTGCCAGATTTCCCCGCGTTTACATTTTGGGACCCCTATCAAGAGGAGACATAAATAAGCGTACTGTATAATATCATGGTGTATGATATATACAGTAAATAAGATGACGTTGAACAAAAATATACTTTTCTCCCAAATATGTCTAATTTTGAGCAATAAAATAAAGGTAATCTTCTTTTGGAGAAGTTTAAATGTAACTGTGTATGTACATCAGATACGTCTAAGCTAGACAGTAACTTTTCAGGGGACATACACTACTTTGATCCATGATGCAGACCAAGCACACCCATTGAAGTCTATGGGTCCGTGAAAATCACTGACACACATCTGTGTTGTGTCCGTTTTTCACTGAAGACTAATTGTGCAGATGACAGCTGAGATAACTGCTCTGCTGTGTCCCTGTGCTTCAGAATGGAGTTCACCTCGCCTGGTACTCACAAGCTGAAGTGTTTTCTAATGACGCTCCTTCCCCATAGCAGCCCGTCAGGTCCTCATTCCTACCCTTCACATTGTGAGTAGGAGGTGAGGAGAGCTCCAGAGCACAAGGACACAGCTGAGCACTTATCTGCACATCATTTTGTGCTTCCCAGTGCTCACACAGGCAGAGAACCGAGCCTGCAAAGGGGTCCTGCTCTGTATTCTCACAGGCTGCCCTGCAGTGTCATTAGGAGGATAGATTCCATGCTCAGAAATCTGACAGTGGCCATTTTAACTCTTTCACTGATAGTCCCCTAGACAAAATGAGCCATTATAAATATTTAAAGGCAAAAGTTTATTTGTGATAACGTATTTTTCAGTATTTTCATTTTTATCTTTCCCAGAGAACCACCTTTATCCCCTTCTACATCGTTTTTTTTTTTTTTTTCATTTTTGTTTTGCGCTCTCTGCCTTCCCAGAGTCAAACATATATTTTTTTTTTCAGTTCACATAGCCGTATGAGGCCTTGTTTTTTGCGGGACAGGTTGTACTTTCCAATTGCATCATTTAATATTGCATATGATGTAGTGGGAAGCAGGAACAAAAATTCCAAATGGGGTACAATTGCAGGGGAAAAAAGCAATTCCGCCAGAGTTTGAAGTTTTTTTAATTATATTTACAACGTTCAATGTGCAATAAAACTGACCAGGTACTTTCATTCTACAGGTCAGTACAAATCCAGCGATACATTATGTGTAGTTTTTCTTGCGTTTTGATACTGATAAAATAATGAAAAACTTGGAAAAAAAAAAAAAGTTTTATTTTCTTGTTGCCATATTCTGACCCCTATAACTTTTTTGTAGTTATGTGTATGAGGCGATCTGTACTTTTCATTGATACCATTTTGGGGTGTGTAAGACTTTCTGATCACTTTTTATTAAAATTTTGTGCAAAATTAAGCAATCAAAAATGGCGAATCAGCCATTTTGCCCTTTTTTTCCCCTTTCGCTGTATGGGCCTTTTCATATGTGGTGCTACCCTTGATGTGTATGTTTTTATTTTTATTTTGGGGAAATGGAGGTGATTTAAATTTTTATATTTGTAATTTTTATTTTTTTACTTTATTTATTTTATTCCACTTTTTTATGGTTCCCATAGAGAACTATAACAAGCACTCATTAGATTGCTATTCTCATAGACTCCAATGCATTAGGGCTGCTGCGAACATGCTCCGGCTCCTCCGATCACATGGGGGAGCCGGAGCATTACCGGAAGCACGTGCTTCTGGTATTTAGCGAGATCAGATGCCATGGCCAGGATTGACCACAAAATATAAAGTGTTAAATGTCTGCGACAGGCATTGCCACCGGTAGTAGACATGAGCAGCGGGTGTCTGCTTTATGAAACAGCAGGCAACCCGTGGCTATGATGCCCACTCTGCTCAGGGAGCCTCCTACTTACTTATGCCAAGTCATCTTTTGGTGGGATTATCCCTCATGGTGGTATTCAACAGACAAGCGGATTCTTAGACAGAAGTTATGTTAAAACAAATACCCATTAGCCTATGTGGCATGCCTTTTCCTGGCTCTGCAACTAATATTAGTTCAAGGGGCACACTTGTAACGAGAAGTTGAAATGAACTCAGAGGTACGGATGCTCTATTAATCAATGAGTACTCCTCCATTTCCACCATGATCTGTTTTTACATAAACAACCAACATGTAACTAAAGGGACCTTTTTTAAGTGATAGACGATCTTCAGGATCACTTAGAAAAGGCTGGGCAATCGCTTTAGGCTACTTTCACACTAGCGTTCGTCGGTCCGCTTGTGAGCTCCGTTTGAAGGGGCTCACGAGCGGACCCGAACGCAGCTGTCCAGCCCATGATGCAGTCTGAATGGAGCGGATCCGCTCAGACTGCATCAGTCTGGCGGCGTTCAGCCTCCGCTCCGCTCGCCTCCGCACGGACAGGCGGACAGCTGAACGCTGCTTGCAGCGTTCGGGTGTCCGCCTGGCCGTGCGGAGGCGTGCGGATCCGTGCAGACTTACAATGTAAGTCAATGGGGACGGATCCGTTTGAAGATGCCACAATGTGGCTCAATCTTCAAGCGGATCCGTCCCCCATTGACTTTACATTGAAAGTCTGGACGGATCCGTCCGAGGCTATTTTCACACTTAGCTTTTTTTTTGCCATTTTAATGCAGACGGATCCGTTCTGAACGGAGCCTCCGTCTGCATTATTATGAGCGGATCCGTTCAGAACGGATCCGCCCGAACGCTAGTGTGAAAGTAGCCTTAAACGGGTTGTCTCACTTCAGCACATGGCATTTATCATGTAGACAAAGCTAATAAAAGGCACTTACTAATGTATTGTGATTGTCCATATTGCCTCCTTTGCTGGCTTGATTAATTTTTCCCTCACATTATACACTGCTTTTTTGCCTGGGGTTACAACCACCGCTGCAGCTAAGAATCGAGGTGGCTGGAACAGGAACTGCTGCACATGCGTGCCTATGCGCGCTCCCATGGTCCTGGCTGCCAGAGAGGCCCGTGCTTTTTCCTATAGGGTGCAAGCACGTCCACTGCTGCTGGATTGCAACATGGACGTATCCCCAAGCAGTGCAAGCACGTCCACTGCTGCTGGATTGCAGAATGGTTTTGTCCCCAAAAAGTGCATAATGTGATAGTAAAATGAATGAAGCCAGGAAAGGAAGCTATATGGACAACCACAATACATTAGTAAGTGCCTTGTATTAACTTTCTCTACATGATGAATGACATTTGCTAATGCAAATGGATAACAAGCCATCTAAAATGTCTGTACCTTCTTTTAGTGTTGCATATATCTCTTCCATGTCAAACCGGATTTTAGTCCTGCAGTTTAATTTCTTCTCCCAGAGATTTGAAACTTCTTTTTGACAAATTCCAACCTCCTCATAATCTAGCTTGATTTTTCTAGACTGCAGCTCATCTCTGCTTGCTGGAAATACAAAACCGATAATAAAAATAAGGAATACAAAAAAGAAGCAATTCAAACAGTTCATAGGTGTTGTTTTAGTCAAAAAAATGAAAAGAAAGGAAACAACAACATGGCAAAAACCACCATATATGAATTGAATTAACCCTGCAGTTCATGTATCTTTATGAAGAACAGAATAGTTCCTGTAGGAATGATAGGCTGCACTGAACTCTACAGCCCATTAACTGAAGTAATTAGCTAGATGCTAGTGCAATTGATCTACTGTGTTTCAAGGAAATGTGTATCAAAAAATTAACTATTGTTTAAGTCATGCTTTTATGTTTACCATATGTTTAAATCATTTTTGGTGATGCTATTATTAATTTCCCATTTCAATATTTATATTTAAACAAAAACCATAAAATCCTAAATTTTTGCACTGGCCACTAAGCCCCAAAAATTGGCCCCACTTCTTGGTCTGTACAGATCATTTTACTGTAGTTATCTGCTTATCTATACACAGAGGTGATATCATTACAGGCAGGATTAGAATGACAGATAAGACAGGATCCACCATTAACAATAGGTGATCAAAGCTTACGGTATCTATTTTTTCCTTGTACAATGACCTCTGCACAGGTCACAGAGCATGCCTAGAAACCTCTCCCATAGAGGTCAATGAGGTCAGCTCCTGACCATTGTGTCTATGGATACTGACGGTGCCCGTCACGACTTTTGTGGTCTGGCGAGCTGGTGGACGTGAGGCGCAAATCACAACTGGATTTGACGAGTACGGGTTTATTGAGAGACAACGCGTTTCGGGGGGCGCATGACCCCTTTATCAAGTCTGGTGTTCTGCTGTTCGATTAATGCTCCTCGGTCGCTTTTACTGACAATGTAGTACAATGCTTTGCCATAGATGAATTAGATATGGCCGATGCGCTGTGGCGTTGCCATTATACTTGGTCAGGCAATGCTGTTGCGGTGGTGAGACTGATGTAGCTGGGGTATTCTGGCCCGGCTACTGCACATGGTGCGTGCTGTAAGGACACAGGGAGCAGTGTGTCTATGTGGCTGCCGAAAAACACTTTTTTTTAATGCTTTGTAAACGCTGTTAAGAACAGCTCAAGCAATAACAGATTAGAAAAAAGGAGATGGGTTAACATCTGGTTTTAACTGGCAAAAAAATATTTTTGCTGACACGTTTCCTTTTACCTCTGTGCACAGACAATATAGGGTCCACCATTCACAATAGGTGATGCCTACAAAACTCTCCCATAGAAGTCAATGAGGTCCCCTCCTGACCATTGTGTCTATGGACCATGGGGCTGCCGTAAAGCAATTTTTTTTTAATGCTTTCTAAATGCTGTTAAGAAGAGCTCAGGCAAGATGGCCGCCTCCATAATCATGTTCAGCAAATAAAATACTATAATTTTACAATCAGAAAATAAAAACAGGTTAGAAAAAGGAGATGTTACTATCTGGTTTTAACTGGTAGATAAAAATTTTGGTGGCACATTCCCTTTAAGGAGAGACTGACTGTCCTCCGGCATCTGTTGCGGTAAGGTGGATTTCTTTAGGGAAACTGACTGCAAGCAAAGTGCATTTAATAGACCATAAAATATAGCCACCACCAAGTGCCTTAAAAAAACATAAAACACTGGCGAGGCCAGTGACTGGTGATGTCCCATGGCACTGGATGATATATCATGCTGCGACAGCAAGCAGTGGGTTGTGGTGGGGAATTTTAAAACCAAATCTATTATAAAATTTTGTGCAGCAATCATCTTTTAAAATCCTTCCGTACATTCAGACATTGGCGAGAATTTATCATAAGGGGAACATTTGAAGTCAGTTTTGCTTGAGTCTATGTTGGAGTACTTTATGCCAGATTTATCAAATGTCTCATGATGTCTGATAAATTAGTTTCACCCTTAGACAGCATTCACACATACGTGGATTTTAACGGACCACAGTCCGTGAAAACCCGTCCTGATGATTGCATGGCGTCCTTGGTTGCTAGGACGCCGTGCGCTTTGTGCCGCCGCCGCTGTACAGTAATACACTTGTATTATCTGTATTACTGTACAGCGGCACGAAGCGCACGGCATTATAGCAACCACTGACGCCCTGCAATCAGCAGGACTGGTTTTCACGGACCGTAGTCCGTTAAAATCCACGTATGTGTGAATGCTGTGATGGAGACCGATGCAATTACATGCAGCAAACTCCTCCACATAATCAGGAGGAGCAATCGTTATGCTATCTCTCGTCCCCATACAGAATCATTGTTTGCCGGCAGCAGAGCGTGATTAGACACCACAATCTGCTGGCGGCAAACAATGATTTTTCTGCCTGCATAAAAGATGTGATAACCTGATAAACAAGCATTTGTTCGTTCGGTGGGTAATCAGCAATACTTTTTCACTGGCAGATCATCACTAATGAGTATTCCCACGAACGCTTGTTAGCGATGATCTTGCTGACCGTCGGCCAGTGTAACACAGCCCTTAGTCATAGCTACAAGTAAGACCCCCTTAACTGGTAAAAACAATGTATGCCTTCCCTCCTATTCGCAATAAAATACTGTATGTCTCTGTGAGGACTATGGATTCATATTTACTGTCAGCCATGTCCTCACACACCCATTTGCTGACAGATAGCAGAGGTAGTGAACTCCACAGGAGGGCCCTGCTTCAAAGCCCCAGCCCTGACTGTCATTTGAGTGACCTCTTGGCATGTTCATCAGTGTACATGCAAAATAAGTTCCGGTCAGCTGGCAAGGAAGAAAGCCCCAGGGGTCCGGGCTTCAAGGAAGCCTCAGGTGGAGAATGTCACACCTCCCAGTTTGGAGGAAAGCTAAATCCTGCAGGAAAACCCCCCAGCAGGAGGTATCAGCCCTGCCAGGATCAAGGATACCTTCCAGACATGTTGGCACCTACATTTTATAAGGGATTATGAATCGCCCGGCCATCGCAGGCGCAGACCGATAACATATTTGTGTCCCGGACGGCACGATGTACGTGCCCATGGGCTATATTTGATAGGGGCATGCCAGGAAAAGAAGATATCCATATCTCCCCATAGAAACCACATAACGGTACCAGGTTTGGACTCTACTTGTAGCCAGAACCCAGGCTGGTCCGTTGGTCCCAGAACCATCTCCCTGTCACCCTCTGGTCTGGAGCTATGAATCCTAAAGGGTTTTGTGGGTCATTTGCTACTAGCCCAGAAAAGGGGGAGTGGACCCCTCCCTGAAGCCCGGAGGGGAGGGGCCGGCTACAGGTTAAAAGGCTTGTGCCAGCAAGCAGACGTGTCTTTCTCTGAAAGGGGGTCACATCGTGCAAATGTGTTTGGAGAGACCTGGAAACCGCTGACATCACCGCCCGATTAGCAATGCGTCGCACAGACAGAAGAAGGAGCGCCCGGCGGCCACGGCGCATGTGAGCTATAAGCATTAGCAATGCGCCGCACAGACAGAGGAAGAAGGAGCGCCCGGCGGCCACGGCGCACGTGAGTATAAATAATGCTGCTCACTGACATACCATGGCAGCCAGGACTTCAGTTACGTCTTGGCTGCCATGGTAACCAATCGGAGCCCCACGATTACACTGCTGGGACTTCGATCAGAACTGATGTTGCCACCAATGATAAGGGGGCCCCTGCCACCAATGATGAATACTGGGGAGGGAGGGGGGGGGCGCAATGCCCACTGCCACCAATGATGGTGGGGGGGAGGGGGACCCTGTGGACACTGCCACCAATGATTAATACTGGGGAGGGGGCGGGAGGTGGGTTTGAGTTACTAGAGGGGACTGATAAGAGGGAGAGGCTGGGAGGCACATGAGAGGCTGGGGGGCACATGAGAGGCTGGGGGGCATATCAGAGGCTGGGGGGCATATCAGAGGCTGGGGGGTGGATCAGGGGCTGGGGGGCTTTCCCGAGCCTGGGGGGCTGATCAGAGCCTGGGGGGGCACATGAGAGGCTGGGGGGCATGGTCAGCTCCCTGCTGTTGTGTGCACAAAGCACAGGGCAGCAGGGAGAGTGTAAAGTCAAATTCACCCTAATAGAGCTCTATTAGGGTGAATATGACAAGGGTTATAGCCCTTAAGGGGGCTAATAGTTATTAAATAAAAAGTAAAAAAAAATTGGGATAAAATATAGAAAACAATATATCGCGATATATATCGCACATGCTTAAAATTACATTGCAATATAGATTTTAGGCCATAACCTCCACCCCTAATATCTAGTGTGCCCTTACGGCGATTAAATATATAATCTAATCTTGTGCTATCTTGTATCTCGATCACGAATCCCCACGTCCGTGTTTTGGCCTAGGTATAAGCTACCGCGGGTTGGTTTCTCACCCTATATAATGCCGTTAGCAGACCGGGCTTATATCAAACAAGAAGCTGGTGGCAGATTTCCCGGGCTGAGACAGCGCTGTTTTCACTGCGGCTGTACCAACCTGACCTTACTTGCTCCTCCCGGAGGGCTTAACGTCACGTTTTTGGTAACCAGGCCCAATACCGCATCTCGTGAGCTCGACATAGTTGACGTTAAGTGGGCACGAGGTGTGGTATTCGTCACAGTCTCCAATGAAAAGATGATGGTAGACAATTAGGACCACACTGCTTAGTCGCTTTGCAGTGTTAAAGGCTGTGCAGTATTACGGCTGCGACATGACCACACCATATGCCCCCTACCCTAACTGTAGATTCATTCTGTTGTGAATCTACCTATTGTGTCAGTAATGTTATACTATAAGGGTGAATTGCACACAAGGAAATTATAATATGAAATCACAAAACAATGATAGTCTTACCTTCTGATAAAACAAAACATAAAAAGATCATATTTTCAGTGAAAGCACAAAAAAGAGAAAATAATTTGTATTAACTGGTTTATATTAGCATGACTATTACCAGTATTTAAACTGAAATTCGATGCGATTGTAAATGAATTACTCAAAAAGCCTTTACAGGCCTGACAGGTACTATTTCATAATATTTATCCACAAACATGTTGGGCATTGTAGTGCTCAGAGCACAGTAGTACCACTGCATGACCTCTTCCTGGAGACATGAAGTAAGAAGACAGCATTGAGGAAACTCTTATAACTATAACACAATATCCATCGTTATACACAAATGGCAACAGCTACATGACCAGGGAAATGTGACAATGACCTTTTGTTCTTATGAGGAACTTGGGAATATTATGCACATGTAAAGTTTGAGACAAAGATTTTGTAACCCAAAGTCTGGAGACATAAAACTTCCTATAATTTCTTATGTCAGGTTTAGAACTAACCTTCAAGCTTCAGGTTCTCCTTTTCCATTCTCAGTAATAAAATCTGTTGATGTATTGCCTTCCTCCATAGTCTCTGAAAGTCTTCGGCACTCCGTTTCCCATCTGCACTGTCAGCAGCATTGTTATCCTGAAGAAGGGATGCTAGAGGATCCTCTTCCATGGTTGTGGGAAGAGGGGACAACGGCAGCAAATCATTCCCATCTAAAAGATCTGAAACCATGGAGACTCAGAATGCCCATAATCATTGCCACAGCATCAAACCTTACAAATCAAGGGTGACAATATTTTCCATCTGACCGCCGAGGAGTTCTTACCATTCTGTCACTGAACAGACTTCCTGTTTTCTGTATAAACATACTGGTACTTCTTGTTTCAGTGACAAGTTTCGATCCTTTTTTAAGCCTTCTGGGTGTAATTTAGTCAGTACATCCAATAACACATAGTAATAAACTCCGAGAACATTATAGAGGAGCTGTCTGCGCTCCTGACGTGTCTAATTCAGCAAATACATGGCTTTTTCATGCTTTCTTAGAACTTTGTGTTGTGGCTCTCCTTTTTTTATTCCCATTAGAAATTCATGCTAAAAATGAACAAATGAGTCTTAGTCTCCATTCACACATCCACAATTCCATTCCGCATTTTGCGGAAAGGAATTGCGGACCCATACATTTCTATGGGGCCGCACGTTGTCCGCAATTCCGATCCTGAAAAAAATAGAACATGTCCTATTCTTGTCCCCGCAATAGTGGATAAGAATAGGCATATTCTCTTAGTGCCGGCAATGTGCGGTCTGCAAAATGCGGAAAGCACATTGCCGCTGTCCGTGTTTTGCGGATCCGCAACACACACACGGATGTGTGAATGGAGCCTTACTAGTAGGCAGTCTGTCCTTACTGTCTAATCAGAGCTGCCAGAATCCGATTGTGTGTGGACACATCTTTTTGAAAAGGGCCCAGTAGTCAATGTATTCATGAATTTCTTGTAGAAATAACGGCACAATGCAGAATTATGAGAAAAGATGCACCAGAATTGCTATTTGATGGATACAAGTACGGTATTTACTAAACCAGGAGCGGTGACAGGTCCTCTTTAAAGTGTTTTTTTTTACTTATCATAATATTGGTTTCCTGTCAGACTTTGGCCAAGACATATTGCCAAACATCCGTGAAAAATCATTTATGGAAATATACCATAAAGAACATTTAATTGTAGTTCTGTACCGAAGGCAACACCAGATTATCAGACTTTCTGGATTCCCATTCATTGACAACTGCTCTAGAATTGGTCGATAAACATACATTTATGCATTTACAGGCTTTGGGTGCATTCTACTCATGTTGGGCTGATTAATAATCATTTTTTCAATTGGTCTTTATTACAAATGTTTATCCATTTTCCCAGTACATGTGTTAACGTCTGTGTATTTGCAGACTAGCAGGCTATCGATTTACATCTGACAGCTCATGTGAAGCCCCTATCTCTGAAATCCTGACAGTTAATAAACACTTATTTAAGCCATATTCTTACCAGTTTGATAATACTTGAGCTAGAATGAGTGTTTATAAGCTGTCAGGAGTTCAGAAAAGGTATACACATGAGCCATCAGAAGATGGGACTCCCTGTAAATAGAAAACCCGCTAGTCTGCAAATACACTGAAGTTAACAGCCTGGGAAAATGGCTGAAAATGAAGACCAAAGAAGAACAAATCAAAAGAGACCAAATGAAAAAAATGATTTTTAGCCCAAAATGATGAGAAAATGCATAATATAAAAATTGTCCCTAAAGGTGCCCCCATAGTCCATAGTGATTAAACCTGACATATGCTTACGGAAAAAGGAGTAGTAACAGAAAATGGAGTTGGTAACTACGTAGATACACACCTATATGTTGCATATCTGAGGGAGAGTTGATCATTGGTGAAGCTACCCTGAGAAAAATCCGCTGACGCCACGAAACTCGACGTGGTATGAGTGGAGGAACAGAAGCATTTAAAGAGTCGTTACTGCATGAAGAGAATGTCCTCCTTCTTCCTTCACATTCACTGCAAGAAAAAAAAAAAGTTTTAATATTTTTCAGTATGAATCCATAAAATAGGACACCTCAAAGTTGATTGAATGAAGGATTTTATGAGATGTTTAAAATCAGCAGTTTTCAAGCATTTTACTGGATACTCCTTGCACACGAGCAAGGTCAACACTCCTGTATAGTGTTGTTTTTATGTATTGTGTAAAAGCGTTGGCTCATAAAGACAACCTCTTTTGGAATGATAGTTGCGGTTCTGACTCCCCCTCCCCTGATGAGCTGTTATCCCCACAAAAAGATGCTTCTTGCCAGGCACTCCGTGCACAAATAACTGTCCAATAAATTCTTAGGCTGGTTCATAGAAGGGGACCAAGCAGGGACAACCACTTCAATTGAAAGTAAAAAAAAAAAAAAAAAAAGTCATTTACTGTGGGATTTATTCTAATGTCAAAGAGAATACATAAATAAAATAAATGAAAATATAATTTATCAGTTCCATAAGGAGTGAATTTTTGTAGCTTTTATTTTTTTTTTAAAGGTCTGTCTTGGTCCGACTTTCTTTAAATGAGGATAAAACAATGTATAAGGCTACTTTCACACTAGCGTTTCTATTTTCCAGTATTGAGATCCTTCATAGGGTCTCAATACCAGAGAAAAACGCTTCCGTTTTTCCCCATTCATTGTCAATGGGGACAAAACGTAACTGAACAGAACGGAATGCTCCAAAATGCATTCTGTTCCGTTGAGTACCCATACAGGAGAGCAAACGGCAGCAAGCTGCGGTTTTCTTCCCGTCCTGGGATGCGGAGCAAAAAGGATCCGGCATGACCCCCAATGCAAGTCAATGGGGACGGATTCATTTATCTGCCACAATAGAAAACGGATCTGTCCCCCATTGACTTTCAGTGGAGTTCATGACGGATCCGTCTTGGCTATGTTAAAGATAATACAACCGGATCCATTCATAACGGATGCAGATGGTTGTATTATCAGTAACGGAAGCATCTTTTGCTGAGCCCTGCCGGATCCAGCAAAAACGCTGGTGTGAAAGTAGCCTTATCTGAATTTTCACATTCTGAGAATGAGGCTTTGGGGTCACTAAAGCTCCTGTGCTTGAGAGAACTTCCGTTGAAAATCTTATTGAATATTACTTTTAAGAACTCAGCAAAACTGATCATTTTACACCATACCATTTCTGAAGAAAATTATCATGGCTTTGTACAGATATAATTTCCCACCGTGGCAGCGAATTAGCAGAAGGAAGAGGTGTACTGTAAATGGCAGGAAAAGTCTTTGGAAGGAGGAATCTCAGCCAAAATGTGTCACCTATAATTTTTTCTGCCAGTTAAACAAGATAGTGACACATGTCCTTTTTTTCTGATCTGGTTTCATGTTAAAGGGTTTCTGTTATGAGAAATAACGTTATGCAGCTGACTGACATCAGCGATGGGCTAATGTCAGCAGTACATAACAGTGTGCTTTATAACTCCCATGTTCTTGTGACTGTGGACGCTCAAGAGGTTGGGAGTCAGGGCACAAGATCTCATGTGCTTGGTGTGAGAGAGCCAAATTAAGTAATGGCGATGAAAAGGGGTCCTCAGAATATCCCAGTGTGAGATCACTTGTTTGGCCAGACAGTACATGGTGGGAGGAAGGAGGATCAGGGTGAGGATTGTGTTGACAAGACTCCTTGCTACTGAGACTGCACTTGGTGGAAGACAGGGTGGTGCTTAACCGACTGGAAGCATTATCTGCAGTAATCAAACTGACCACCTGGTCGCACTGGGCTGACTTCAGGAGCGTTGTTCTGCGCCGCCCTGCAAACTGGGACATGAAGCTAGGTATCGTGGATGATTGCTTTTCTTGTGCTCTGGCAGCAGGCACTGTTTCTCCACGCCCAGAGCCACTGCCTCTGCGTGCACCATCAGCATCACGGTCACTTCCCCATCCCCTACTGCTCAACTTCTTTATTTTAAATGTGATATATGCTTGAAAGTATGTCACACGTACAGTAGCGTAGTATTTGGAAGTGTATACGCAAAAAATTTACAAAAGGTATTTGTGATGAGGAAACGTTATACAGGACAGGTTCCACAGGTAATGTCACTGTTCGCAGTGTCTACGGAAAAAGTACACTGGATGTCACTGATATTTTAGGGATGAGCAACCTTTAAACAGTAGATGTGGCTCGAATAATTTAACTGTCCGCAGCGGCCTATTACATGGTATTTAGTGCATGATGAGCTAAAAATATATTTTCTGAAACATTTTTATACAAAAAAAAAATATTCAATTACACTCCCTACACTCTCTGTGGCTTCCTATGCTCAGCTCTCCCTGACTACGAATGAGCCAAAACATGCGTCATGGCGCGTTCTGGCCAGCCAATCACTGTAATGCCAGTAGCCAACATGCACGTTTACTGGCTGGGTAGCAGCCACGTAACGTGCGGGAAGGAGACTCGAGCATGTGCCAAGCATCTAGATGCTCGAGCCGACCAGGTGTTTGGCCGAGCGTGCTCGATCAACACTAGTGCTGATCAACTTGCTCTACTGTCGATTGGAAATCTGGGGGAATATATCATGAGGGTCAAATCACTCTTCTTTGAGTCTGTGTTGGAGTATTTTATGCCACATTTATGAAATGTAGCATTTTGTTTGATAAATGTGTCTCGGGGCGTGGCCAAGCAGCCGAGAGAGATGGCAGCGTGACTTTGAGCTCCTGCTCCATGAAAGCTTTACAGACCTGCTAATCCCCTTCTGCAACCACCTAATAGCCGCTGGTTTCTCCCTCCTGGTCCCTGTATGCCTCCATGATGACTAGAGGCAGGAAGAGCCTAAAACAGCAGGGCAAACTGGACTTTTTTCTTATCCAGGAGAAGACTAAAGATGGCGCCGGCGGGGATGGAGCACGCAGCACATCGGGTTCCAGCCCTTCCTCCTCACCAGGATCGCTCTCCCCGTCCGGTCTCCAGCACTATCAGTCTCCCTCCAGCGCATCTCCGGTGGAGTCCCAGGCAGCAAAGACCTCACACAAGCTGCAGGGAATGACGGAGGCAGGTTTTCCCGCTCCCCCAGAGGACGCCATCACTCAGACCTCACCGACCGCTAGTCCTGATAAACAGCGGCCACGACATCGCGGTCCTAGCAACTCCGGTGAGTGCTTTCCTTCACTTGGGGGTCAGTCGGGCTCTCCCTCTATACATGAGGCACTGCAGAATCTGCAGACATCAGACCAGCCAGCCTCTGGGACCCTCCTAAAAGACATGCTTCTGGCATTTCACCACTCCATTACCGCACAGATAGCAAAATCTATAATCCCGATCCAGGCTACAGTTAAGGAACTGGGGGATAAGATGGTGCACGTGGAGACGAAGATGGGCGAATTTGCCACTTCTCACAATACTTTAATCGACTCGCACGAGCTTCTCTCAGAAGAAGTTAACCAGCTCAAAGCTAAGATGGCGGACCTAGAGGATCGCTCCCGCCGGAACAACCTAAAACTGCGGGGGGTCCCAGAAGAGATCGCCACATCTGAATTAACGGGATACATACAAAAGCTAATCCGTTTGCTCCTGCCTGACAGCACAGAACGCGATTTAATAATTGACAGGGCTCACAGGATTGTCAAGCCTAAGCATTTGCCAGATGATATTCCGAGAGATGTGCTGGCAAGAGTGCACTTTTTCCACATTAAAGAGAATCTCCTTATGGCCGCAAGGAAAATGGAGTCTCTCCCAGCCCCATATGAAGGGGTTAAGCTATTTGTGGACCTCTCAGCAGCGACACTGCAACTTCGAAAGTCCCTTGCCCCTATCACCACAGCTCTGAGGGCTCATTCCATTGCTTATAGATGGGGCTTTCCGGTCAAGCTCTTAATCCATAAGGAGGGCTCCATGGTAGTGATCCGGTCAGTAGCTGAAGGAAAAGCAACCCTCGCTTCATGGAACATTACAGTGGAACCTACACATGGTCCTGATGTTCCTAGACGTCACCACGGATCCGGAGAGTGGCAAGTGGTGGAGAATAGACGACGCAAGAAAGCGTATTAAAGGGGACCCTTTTTTCTGCTTGAGTTTATGGAGCAGTGAACCTACTGTTCTCTGTCCTGGCATTTGGTAGGACTTCTCCCCCAATGAGTGTGAAGGCGCAACCTAGTGCCTTACTTTGTGTTGTGACTTTTCAGTCATTGTTTTTGTGTTACATTGCAGTTTTAACCCTTTTTTATGTTTTAGGCAGAGTACCACTTTATGCGATGTTTACTTGTGTACGTCCTCGGCTGTTGGGATACGCCTCCCTCCACCTCAGGGTATCTTTTGCGTCAATAGCATCATTGATTACGAATGGTACTGAAGCTTAGCACACTTAATGTTAGGGGGCTGAACAGCCCTCATAAACGCAACCTGATGTGGAGGGAGGCCCTCTCCCTGCAGTGTGACATATTCTGCGCCCAAGAGACACATTTAATAGCTGCTGATGCTGACCGTCTTAAACATAGATGTTTTCCAGTTATCCTCCAGGCTCACTGCTCTAAGAAGAAAAGAGGAGTATTGCTAGCAATCAAAAATACTGTGGCGTACACGGCGGTGTCCTCTACTGTCGACTCCGGAGGGCGGTACATCATACATGTCTGCTATCTAAACAACATATTGTACACCTTGGTAAGTCTTTATGCACCCAATACGCATTCCCAACGTTTTCTCCAAAGACTCCTCAATAAGGTCCAGTCTGTTCAACAGGGGAGGGTCCTTATTTGCGGAGATTTCAATCTAGTCCCTGATGCATCTGTAGACTCCTCCGCTCCCTCGAGACGGAATCCTAATACGTTAATGAGCACTCTCTCCAAATTGGCCCTATATGACATTTGGCGTCTACATCACGCCACGGAACGTGACTACTCCTATTTCTCCCCTTCACATATGTCATATTCTCGTATAGACCTTGTGTTGGTTGATAGAGCATCCCTCTCGATCACCACTGGCTCAGACATTGGAACGATATCATGGTCAGACCATGCACCTGTATCAGTGACCCTCTCAGAACAATATAACCGCCCTCCGAACTCGACTTGGAGAATTAATGAATACTTATTAGCTGACCTGGATTGTCAAGCGGAGGTAAAAGTCGCGCTATCTGAATATTTCCAAAACAATGCAGGCTCAGTAGATAACCCTTCTGTCACCTGGGTGGCACACAAAGCCTACATTAGGGGCATTTTTATTAAACTAGGGCACAGAGCTAAAAAGAAAAGAGAGCATCTCATTACATACCTATTAAACAAAATCAGAGCATTAGAGATTCTGAATAAAGCATCTCCTACTCCTAGTTATTCAGAGGAACTAGGCTCTCTCAGGGCTCAGCTAAGGGAGCACATGCTGCATAACTACGAAATGTCCTTGAGGAAAATAAAAGCCTTGTACTACTCTCAGGCGGATAAAGCAGGGAAACTACTAGCCAATAGAATAAAGCGTAAGGTCCAAAACTCCCGGATCGCCTTTCTCTGGAATCCCTCCAAAACCCACAAATTATATGATCCAAAAGAGATAGCGAATAGGTTCATGTCATTCTATTCGCAATTGTATAACCTAGCTGATAATGAGGAGGTGGTTCAGCCTTCTGATCATGACATCAGTACTTTCCTCGACTCCCTCTCATTGCCTTCCATGTCCGAAGAGCAAAAAACTAATGTCTGTTTGCCCATCACACTAGAAGAAGTAGTGCGGATTATCAAGCGTTTACCCCTCAATAAAAGTCCTGGACCAGATGGCCTGTCCAATTCCTACTATAAGCTCTTTTCAGAGATCCTAGGCCCGCATCTTCACTCATCCTTAGCGAAGACCATGTCGGATGGCTACATGCCTAGAGAGATGCTAGAAGCCACTATCGTTACTTTGCCCAAACCTGGGAAAGAACCAACTATCCCCCAAAACTTCCGCCCCATTTCCCTCCTCAATACTGACCTGAAAATCTATGCCAAATTTCTAGCAAACAGATTAGCGGAGATTATCCCGTCCCTGATTGCCCCTGACCAGGTGGGCTTTGTCATGGGGAGGCAAATCACTGACAACTCCAGGAGAGTGTTGAACCTCCTGGATAGAGTCAACAGATTACGGAGTCCTGCGGTGTTCCTCACGCTGGACGCTGAGAAGGCATTCGACCGGGTGAATTGGTCGTTTGCCTTCTCGGTGCTCCAAAAGATGGGTTTCCCGGTCGCCACCATCAGAGCTATAGAGGCATTATATAAAGGCCCTGCTGCCCGTGTTTTAACTAATGGGGTGTTGTCAGACTCCTTTAGTCTCTCGAATGGGACCAGGCAGGGGTGCCCCCTTTCCCCCCTTATTTTTATTCTATCCCTGGAGCCATTAGCGCAGGCCATCAGACAAAACGAGAATATATCAGGAATCCGGATAGGTGACAGGCAACACACCCTCTCTTTATACGCGGATGACATAATCCTCTCCATGACTAACCCAACCCTGTCCCTTCAGGAAGTGAAAAAGATCATTCATACCTACGGAGCTTTGTCATTTTATAAACTGAATGAGAGCAAGTCCCAAGCCCTTCCTCTTTTTATACCCCACCAAACCCTGAAGCAACTAAAACAAACTTACTCTTGGGATTGGCAGACTACAGGAGTCCAATACCTCGGGGTTCAACTTACCCCCACCATACCAAAGTTATATGATGCAAACTTTCCCAACTTCCTTACAGAGCTTCAAAAAGAATTGGATAGTATAGCAAAAACGGAGCTTTCGTGGTTAGGTAGAATAGCCGCTTTTCAACAGCATGTGCTCCCTAAGCTTCTCTATTTATTCAGAATTCTCCCAGTAGACCTCCCCAACTCCTTTTTTATCATGGCCACCAAGCTACTGAACAAGTTTATTTGGAAAAGGGGTCCACCACGCATTGCTAAGTCAATTATGTCCAAATTTAAGAAAGTGGGCGGCCTAAGCCTTCCAAACATTTATGATTACTACTTGGCCACTAGAGTTCATCAACTCAAGGAATGGTGGACAACTGACAACCCCAAACATTGGGTACATATCGAGCAGACCCTTGCCCCAACCCACAATTTAAAGGCAATACTATTAGCTTCCCTTTTTAAGGATATACCGTCACAGCCCCTCCCGTATACAATCTCCACCTCTTTGAAGGTCTGGAAAAAATATCACAATGGAGGTAGTGGAATAACTGCTTCCATAGCGAAAGTCACACCACTGGAGGCGCTGCAATGCCTGATACCTGATCTCTCGTTAGAGGGATGGAGAGCAGAGGGAGTAGCAACGGTTGCTGACTTACTCCAAAGGGAGGTCCTTGACTCCTTTGAAAATCTGCAAAGCCGTTTCAACATTCATAAAAGCGACTTTTATAAATATTTGAGAATCCGCCACCTTTTAGCCACTAACTCACAGCTTGTACTCCATTCACATGTAGAGCTCCTGAACCAATGGAGCTTGCCAAATTCTAAATGGAAGGGAATACGCCCTCTATATACGTTCCTGGGCAACAAAAACTCCTTTCTAAAAACGTCGCCCATCATCGCATGGGAACACGACCTGGATCGCGTTATCCCCCCAGCGCAGTGGTCGACAGCTATCACTTATGCAACTAAACGATTGAAATGTGTATCCCACCTTGAAGCTTACTCAAAAACTCTACTTAGATGGTATTTTACCCCGCAGAGATTGAGCTGTATCTATCCTGGTGTGGAGCCACTGTGCTGGAGGGGATGCGGTAGTAGGGGGACTCTTCTACACATATTATGGAGCTGTCCCTTACTAAATAATTTATGGTCTAGTATTTTTCAACTAGTGGTAAAAGTAGCTGGCTGCAAGCTAGACAGAGACCCTGCCTTGGCCTTACTTTTTATTAACATTACGGAGATTCCGTACAAATTTAGGACCATAGCTATGCATTTGTTCCTGGCCACAAAGTTGGCCATTACTAGGTATTGGAAGAGCACAACGATCCCGACGGTACAGGAAATCATCAACTCAGTAGACATCACTAGGTCTTTTGAAAAAATGATTGCACACAAAGGCTTTGCGCTTCGCAGATTTGAAAGGGAATGGGCGCAGTGGACCAACCCTTCCGAGGATTGACTAAGAGTCACTGGTACACTATGAATGGGCGCTAGAAGAGTACACACTGGAATGCTTGTACGGATTGCCGTTTAAGATGTACACTCCAAGGTTCTGGCCTTCTCTGTAATCTCTGCCTTTTTTTAGTTTTTGTTTCCTTTTCCTTTCATCTTGGTTGATCCCTGTGTTTACTATATCAGACATTGCCATTGGATTGTACTGAGGCTATACCAATTGTCATTTGAATGCAATGTTGGAGTACTTGTTACTATCTTGCTCCTATGAATAATGTACACACTAATTCAATATGACCCGATGTACGGGTAATATGTACGATTCCTTTGACCAATTGTTTTACTTTGATATATGAAAATAATCAATAAAGATTTATTGAAAGATAAATGTGTCTCATCCTTAAACCTAACACTTTTGTCTAAAAAAAAAAAAAAAAAAAAAAAAAAAAAAAAAAAAGCTACTCCAGTTTCTCTCCTCCATCCTCCTACTGGAGTGAGAGTGCAACTTTTTTTTTTATTATTTTTTTTTTAGTCTCAGTGATAAATCTGGAGTGAGACTCATTAACTTAAGTAACCACACCCACTCCCCCCCCCCCCTTTCTTTAAAACTGCAGTGAGTGATGTAAAAATGCAAAAGGCTGCAAACCTCTTGCGACTTTTTTCAGCCGTAATTCTGGAGTGAAGGCATAATAAATCAGGGCCAATGTTTTTATTCTTCTGGAGTGCAGTGATCACATCAACTTTTCATAGTATTACAGATGGTGAGCTGATTGTTCTTACTGTCCTACTGAGTTATACAGTTCCTTTCCTGGCTTTGAGTGGTGAGGATGTTAAAGGTGAGAATGTCATTCATTGGGGACATGGCCAGACTATGACCTTTAAAGCCATGCTGTCCCTTACAGCTTTAAATAAATAGCATTTCAATCCAGCTTTAATACAAATAGGCAAGAACTGTCTTTTAAAATAGATTTCATGTCTCAAGACCCTATGGTTTTTGTAAACCATTTTCTAAACTATTAAATAAGACACGCGTAACCTTTTCAGGTGTGTAAACGAGCACAAAATGTCCTCAATGCCTTCTTATTTAATGCCGTTTACATTCCCTGTGTGAAAGTACAGTTAGTCTGTCTCTTCTCTTTAGAAAATAAAATACTAAGGTGAACTTATCCAATAGTGGATCCTTTGCCATGGTCATGTTCAGGAGGTCTAACAATAAGAAAATAGAAAAATACTTCTTTGTATATTACTTTATCAGGCAGTCATACAGTGCATCAGAAAGTCTTCAGACCCTTTCACTTTTTCCACATTTTGTTATGCCTTGTGCTAAAATAATAAATTCAGGTTTTTTCCCCATCATTCTGTAGTCAATGCCCCATAATGAGAACATGAAAATAGAACTTTTGAAATCTTTGCTAATTTGCTAAAATGGAAAAACTAAAATATTTAATCTTGTTTCTCACAGTCTTAGGCTACTTTCACACTAGCGTTCGATCGGATCCGTTCTGAACGGATCCGATCATAATAATGCAGACGGAGGCTCCGTTCAGAACGGATCCGTCTGCATTATTTTAGCATATAAAAGCTAAGTGTGAAAATAGCCTCGGACGGATCCGTCCAGACTTTCAATGTAAAGTCAATGGGGGACGGATCCGCTTGAAGATTGAGCCATATTGTGGCATCTTCAAACGGATCCGTCCCAATTGACTTACATTGTAAGTCTGGACGGATCCGCACGGCCAGGCGGACACCCAGCAGCGTTCAGCTGTCCGCCTGTCCGTGCGGAGGCAAGCGGAGCGGAGGCTGAACGCCGCCAGACTGATGCAGTCTGAGCGGATCCGCATCCATTCAGACTGCATCAGGGCTGGACGGAAGCGTTCGGGTCCGCTCGTGAGCCCCTTCAAACGGAGCTCACGAGCGGACAGCCGAACGCTAGTGTGAAAGTAGCCTTAGAGTCCTTTAGGTGCTTCTTTGCAAACTCCAGAAAGGCTTTGATGTATCTTTTACTGAGAAGAGGTTTCTTTCTGGCCACTCTGCCCGGATTGGTAAAGTGCTGCAGTGAAGGTTGACTTCTGGAAGTTTCTCCCATCTGTAGACAGGATCTTTGGAGCTCAGCCACAGTGACCAAGGGGTTCCCGGTCACGTCTCTTTCCTCTCTCCGCTGATTATTTAGTTTGTCTGGGAAGGCAGCTCTAGGACTAGTCCTGGTTGTTCCAAACTTCTTCATTAAGAATTATGGAGGCCGCTGTGCTGTTGGAAACTTGTAGTACCGCCTATTTTTTTGCACTGTACTCCAGATCTGTGCCTCCACACAATCCTGTCTCTACAGGCAGTTCTTTCCTCCTTATGACTTGGTTTTTGCTCTGATATGAATTGTCAGCTGTGAGACCTCATATAGACAGGGGTGTGTCTTTCCAAATCATGTACGATCATATTAATCTACCACCGGTAGGCCTCTTTCACACAGGTGTCCCGGATTTGCTCCGGATGCATCCCGGGTGCATTTCGAGGAACCCGCCCGAGTGTGCGCGCAATTTCAGTCAGTTTTGACTGCGATTACGTTGCGTTGTTCAGTTTTTTCCACGCAAGTGCAATGCATTTTGCAAGCGCGTAATAAAAAAACTAATGTGGTACCCAGACCCGAACTTCTTCACTGAAGTTCGGGTTTGGGTTCTGTGTGGTTTAGATTTTATTATTTTCCCTTATAACATTGTTATAAGGGAAAATAATAGCATTCTTAATACAGAATGCTTAGTAAAATGTGCCTTGAGGGATTAAAAAATTAAAAATAAATTAACTTGCCTTATCCACTTGATCGCGCAGCTGGCATCATCTTCTTTCAGGACATGCAAAAGGACCTTTGATGACGTAATCGCGCTCACAACATGGTGAGCGTGGTGACATCAGCGCAGGTCCTGCTGAATGAAGATAGAAGGATCTTCTATCTTCATTCAGAAGGACCTGCGCTGATGTCATCACTCTCCCCACGTGGTGAGCGCGATTACGTCATCAAAGGTCCTTTTTCAGGTCCTGAAAGAAGAAGAAAGAAGGCACATTTTACTAAGCATTCTGCATTAAGAATGCTATTATTTTCCCTTATAACAATGTTATAAGGGAAAATAATACACTGAATAGAATTTAATGGGGTCCGGGGTTGCTCGTCCCTATCATCTCCTAGCAACCATGTGTGAAAATCGAACCGCATCCGCACTTGCTTGCGGATGTCTGCGATTTTCACGCAGCCCCATTCATTTCTATGGGGCCTGCGTTGCATATAGAACAAGCAGCAATTTTCACACAATGCACAAGTGATGCGTAAAAAAAAAAATCACTGCTCATCTACACAGCCTCGTGTGAAAAGGGCCGTAGACTCCAGTCAAGATGTAGAAACATGTCAAAAGATCAAGAGAAATGGGAGGCCCCAGAGCTAAATATCAAGTGTCAAAGAAAAGGGTCTGAATATATATGTCCATGCGAAATATTCATTTTTAATAAATTTGCTAACAAAATCTGTTTTCACTTTCTTGTTATGGTGTATTAAGTGCAGATTGATGGAAGAAAATGTTTTTATTTTTTTATTTTAGCATAAGGCCGCAACATAACTAAATGTGAAAAAGTTAAAGCGTCTGAAGTATTTTCGAATGCACGGACTATTTACTATAACATCATTGTGTGTTAATGCTACAAATCTTATTGCATATTTTTGGCTTCTTTGGTTGTTGCATATGCATGGCTACAGGTAACATAACGTTGGAGAGAATAAAACTCAAACATAGCACTTTTGCCTGCAGCTGTGCTTCCTACAATACAGCCAGGAAATCCTTAGTGACCAAGCTAGAAATTTCCAACAGTCAGCATGTGTGGACGACTGCATGTACAGCACCATTAGATATAAAAACACCCTAGGGAATCTAGACAGGAGTATGCCTCAAGAATCTGGATATGGGATTAATGGTGCAAGCATATACACTGTAAATATATACCATCTGGCCGCCATTTTTTGCCAGTGCACCTTATCACAGCTGTGCCTGGTAACAAGCCTAAAACATGTGTAATCATGACAGCTGGAGTGTAGGAGGTTAGGCTATCACAACCCTAGAACGTTACATTGACTATATGGATCCACTCACATGCACTGCAGTCAGCATGGCTCTACATAGCTGTGACAACCAGGACCTTATTGTGTCACTGCAGGCCGGTCTAGCTGCTGTCCGTGCTGCACACAGAGGTTACTCTGGATACTATAATAATGGGGCTCGACTGTGTATAAACCACTAAATACTTCCAGTAAAAAGTACAACTCATCCCACAAGAAAGAAGATCAAAAATGTCAACTTAATTAAAAAAACGATTCTTAAGGTCCCTTTACACGTGCCAATTTAGCAGGCAATTGTCGAGAAGGAAGCATGCAGCCAACTCCTCTACAGTATGGGGAGGAATAAAGGCTAATGCCATCGCTCACCTCCATACAGACTCGTTGTTTGCCGGCAGCAGTGGCTGCTTAGACGGCACTATCTGCTGCTGGCAAACAAGATTTAGGTGCCTGCACAAACAAGTATATTACACGATGAACGAGCATTTCACTTGTTGATCGGGTAATCGGTTGCACCTTTACACCACCTGATAATCGCTAACACGCTTTCCTATGAACACTAGTTAGTGATCATCTGGTGGATTCTCGATCCTTGTTTTCTCTCTCCCCATAAACCACTGCTTTGGTCACCCTGCTTTCCCTTTTAACTCTTTAGTTCCTTTTTGAGAAAAACAAAACCGTTATTTGCTGTCAGTGTCCATGTCATAATGATTGTTAGCACATTTTCAAATTGGAATATTTGACCTTCAATCCTGCTTATTCTTCTTTATGTATAAACCGTCTCTTAATAGAGTTCATATTGCTGTACTGGTGTGCCTACTGATATTGCATATCGTAAACATTATAATGAAAGAAAAATGAACGGTAATTAAACGCCAAAAACTGAAAAACCATACAAACTTTAACTGGAAGTACATTTACAAAAAACATGAAAAATGTTCTCATTTCAACAAATAAGATGGCTTGTAACTATGGCCAACACTTTAAAACCTCTATATTATAAATACATATTTATAAAAGGAGTTTAATTATTTATTTATTTTAAAAAAACATACTGCTGTGTAAGGGTCATTTAAAAAAATAAAAATAAAAATCTGATTTAAAAAATAAAAAAGGGGGAAAGGAGCTTAGGGGAAGAGTGGGATCTCCTAAGCCAAACACATTTATCATAATTTACACCAGAAAATTGGTGTCAATTATAAATATAATCAGCTGAAAGCAGCTGTGGGCTGGCACATAGTTTCTGGAGCACGGACAGGCCACAATGCAAAAAAATTATTAAGAGAGACTTGTAAGAGACTCATGTGATAAATTCATTCACAATTGCGGCAGCGGATCCAGCAGGCTGTGCCAGCAGAGGGCAGCCTGCCGGACTTCGCCGGATTCTACAGTTCGCCACCGGTTCCTCATTGACTGTAAATGGGGTTCGGCGTTCATCCAGCCCCTTTACGGCATAAATGCCAGGTTTCGGCTGGACGAAAACTATTACATGCAACGGTGTTTGTCCGGCTGACAGCTGTCATTTGTGATCAAGCGTGCCGGACATGTGAGCCTTACTCCAACTGACTTTTGACTGGTGTAAGGACCTGAGTAAACCTTTAATAATGTTTCTGTCTATATTTGTGCTTCACAAGAAGTCAGTACATTCCTACAAACCAACGACAATGCAAGGAAACCCAGTTTTCACGGTCAGTCAGAGCAACGTGTTTCAGGGCTTCTAGGCACATTCTTCTCTGTAGTTCTGGTTCACACACCCAAAAGTCGACTTAAGATGCTTGAAAACTTGTATAAAAGTAATAACAGGTACAATACAAACAGCACAAGACAGCGCCAAGAGACAACCCTGCAGCATCCAGGACAGATTATTATTGATAATAGACATGGAACATTGAATAACAGACATTCCAATTACGAGGAGGAATTGAACCATGCAACATTAGTCAGGTTTATTAGTACTGCTATACAGGCAGACAACTGTAATGGTGAAATGTTCATGGCACCAAGGAAGGCTGTGCGCTGACCAGCTTGTATAGTGGGAAACAAGCAAGCCTTATAAAGCTTATATATGCAGCAGAGCTGAGTCCGGCACAGCATCTGTGCATTGTCTAAAGGGGTATTCCTATCTTGTAAAGTGATGACAAATTGTTCTGATCTATGCCATCACTTTATGACTGGTGGGAGTCCTCCCTCTAGGAACGAAGGGGACATGTCGCTATATCAGCATTGCAGGCCCTTCATTCTCAGTATTTATGGCCTTCTAGAGGTCACACTGCAACCGATCATAAAGTGATGTCAAATCCCAGCGATGTTAACAGGAATACCCCTTTAAAAACACGTTTTGCTCAGATCTGTAAAACGACTGGGAAACTACATACTGTAACACGCCGACTGTATTTGCCATTACTGCTTACACAGCATTATCACTCGCACCGCTGAACATTTTACCATTTTAAGAGGCCAATTAAGGTAATTACTAGAAGATATGGAAGCAGACTGCCTCCTCCAGCAGCCCAAATTGGGTTAACTCCCGAGGGAAAGCGAGATGCCACGGCCCACGACCAGACATACACCAAGTGCAGGTGGTGTATGGGAAGCAGCCTGCTGTGTCTCACCTCTTAGGCACATCAGTTTCAGACTGTGATGGACGTCTCCCTGAACCCTGGTAAAAAGTTTTCAGGAAAGAAGGGGTAGAAAAGGACGAGGGGAGACTGGAGGACGAAGGCTCGCTCTCAGTGCGGATACGTCGGACAATGGGAACAGGGCTAGGTGTCAGAAAACAATATTAGCAGGGAAACTAAAGAATATAAAAAACTTAAATAAAACATGCCATATGAATGTTAGGAGGATGTCTGTGCTGTGGAGGATTATAAAGCTATTATGGTAATGTATGTGTTTTTGACTCTAGAACACTTCTAAGAAAATGTAGGGTAAATTATTAAAATTCATTTATAGTCAGTGGTCATGCACTGCGAGAATATATATTACAAGTACTGTGCAATGGATCATGAATAAAGGTATTCTCTGGTATTGATATGAAATAGTATATTCTGTATCTTATAACAGGAAGCACATAGATACAGTTCATCTATTTGTAGATGGCGAAACTGGGGCATAACTATAGAGGGTGCAGAGGTATCAGCGGGCCATGGAGTCTGCGGGGGCCCAAAAACAACCCCTCTACCAGGGACGAGAAGATCAGAACTATAAATGTGTGGTAGTTGGGGCCCTCTTGAAGATTTTATTATGGGGAAAGGACCTTTAAGTTATCCCTCTGATGTGAATATTTCCCTTAAACAGGGAAATGTAAGTTTCCAAATGATGTTTGCCTCTTAAAAAAAATTCCTTTTACTTCAGCGAATGGCATTTATAATGCAGAGAAAGTTAATACAAGGCAGTTACTAATGTATTGTGATTGTCCATATTGCCTCCTTTACTGGCTTCATTGATTTTTTTTTTTTTTATCACATTACACACTGCTTGTATCCAGTGGTTACGACCACCCTGTAATCCAGCAGTGGTGGTCGTGTTTTTACAATATAGAAAAAGGTGCCGTTTGGTGTCTGGGACCGTGTGAATGCTCATAGGCACATAAGCAGCAGCTCCCACCCCGGCCACCTTGTATCTAACCCTTGGATACGAGCAGTGAATAATGTAATGGCGCTGAATCCAGCCAGCAAAGGAAGCAATATGGACAATGACAATACATTAGTAAGTGCCTTGTATAAACTTTCTCTACATGATAAATGCCATCTGCTGAAGTGAGACAACCCCTTTAAATACTGATAAGTAACTTCAATTGCTTTCATTTATTTCTTGTTTCAACACTGGATAAAAATGATCTAGTCACTAGACATGCAGCATACATGCATGTGTAGTAAACTGCTTAAAGGGGTAACCGCACTACTAATGTGGATATAGGGACAATCAATGGATAACTATCCCCTTAGAAGAAATTCAGGTAAGTTAATGCACGGTGATACAGACACATATAAACATGTAACTGACCTGCTCTGCCCCCCATCACAGGCTATGGAGTGCTGTCTCTGGATGGGTGACTTGCTGTTTGGTGACTTAGCATCAGGAAATGTTATCCTTTTCTTGGCACTGGATGTGGGGTGGCTAAAAGTGTGAGCCCGTCTGCGAAACTGGGGCGAGTCTGGATCCTCCTCTGGAAACGACTGCCAAGTTGAAGACACGGGAGAAGGCGGTGGAGTGGCTGGCGGAGAATCCCCTGGTGAGCCGTCCTAAGGGAAGACAATTCCTCCTCAATACAGACTACAGCTCCCTGCTACATTAGACATAACGTAATGCTAATGTGTGCCGAGCACCATGTATGAGAGTGGGGAGTCAAGACATCAAAAAGGAGAAAGTGCTCTGAGATCTCAAAGTCCTGACCAAAGCTAGGACTTGCTCATGGAGGGGCGAGCACTCGCAGCTCTGCAGTGAATAATAAAGCCCTTCTGGCTTTTCTTCTTGTGTCATGCTAGTTTCCTGGACACAAGTTTCCTGTGCTGTCAGTATAATATCCTGGAAAACATTCTATTATTATGATGGAGGTTGGTAGCTCTGCCCTACCAGAAAAACAGAATTGTGCTGCTGTTGTGTCTATCGCATGGGGTGATGGAGGCATGGGGGTGGGCCGCTCTGCGAATTGCTTGGTACATGAAAACGGAAGTTAAATGAACGCTGTCTTTGGGGAAGAAAGTGTTACAGGACCGCCAAAAGTCACTTTATATTAGACACATAACACTTAGCTGTTCTCTTTCCCTCCTGCTAGAATATCTAGAAGCTGCCATGGTGACAACTACATCCTGTGATCACAAAACCCCCAGAAAGCGAGCGTAGGCTATCATTACCGCACTTCTCACCATAGCTGTAAAAATATCCCGTAAACAGGATTATCTACCTTGTCAGAAGTAAAGCTGTTGCAGCGATCAAAGCTGTCCATACTGCCCAGCCGGCCTCTCATTCGATTTGCCCCCTGTGAAAAGACATAAAAATTAATGAGATATGTTTGGTCTCGCCAGATGGATATCATAGTCCAGCTACTGGGATTATATATCTGATGATTGAAAAGTGTACAAAATCCATATAAAGCCCCTTGTGGTGCTGGGTCCGGCATGTAGTCACCTCCTGCTCCCTTCTATTCTTTTCTACTCTGGTTTCATTGCGCTTTTCTTTCCTCCTCTTTTCTCTGCATTTCTATTACTAATCTTGATGAGATTTGACATGTTGCTGCTGTCACGTCTTTTGTACTTCAGCACCGCACTGAGGAGATGCTGGACCGTCATACCTGTCAAGGTTACCATCTTTTGGCTATGTCAGATCATAGTCAAAATAAAGCATACAATCTAAGTATAAAATATATAGGAGAAGCCATGATTAAAGGCGGCTGTCAGCTCTCCAGACATGTCCATTTTAGACATTATAATACCCATTCTCTAACAATACTGGAGCATATTACCCTGAGCTGTGCGTTTCCTCTGGTACAACTACTAGAAACGATAGAAAGGATATATAGTGCTACCAGTTGGAGGTATGCCCCTACTCACTCTGAAGCAATATGCTCAGCTCCTCCTGCTCTATAATCTGCTGTTTTCATGGTAACTGGTTGCATGCTGCTTTTAAATGATCGTTCTGTTTATTGAAGAGAAATATTTATTCTAAACCTACATCACCCTACTATCAGATGTGAAGCAGTGGTTGCCCCCTAGGACTAATAATCGGTTGTGCCACTCTTGGCAGTAGAACTTGCAGTGGATCTTTTACATTGCTGTTGCGGAGTTTAGGACCACTCTTTATAGAATTGTATTAATTTGGTTACATTGGAGGATTTTCAAGCATGAATAGCTCTTTTAAAGGAGTTGTCTTTTTTTTTTTTTTTTGCACCAGTCCAGCTCCCCGCTTCTCCTCACTGGTCTTCCAGAAACCAGTCATTATCGGACACAGGGACAGGATCACGTGCGCTACTGCAGCTAATGACTGGCCTCAGCAGTGATGTGTCCCCAAACAACACATGACCCAGCAGTCACGTGCCTGGCAGCTGGAGCAGAGCAGCTGGGAGCATGCAAGGATGGATTTTCCCACAGGTACAGTTGGTTGGTCATGCAAATAAAATAAAAAAAATGAATTAAAACAAAGTTGGACAACCCCTTTAAGGTCTTTCCACAGACTGAAAAACTTTAACCACTTCCAGAACTCCACTGTACAGGTAGGGTTGAAGTTGGGTCTTTAAACATGGTGCCCGCTCCAGAGTGCAGCAGACACCTAGGGCTAATGTCTGTGATTGGGGATAACGCTGATCACAAAAGTTTAAGACCTTAGATGCCATAGTCAATTGTGACCATGGCATCTGAGGCAGCTTTCCCACACAGATCAGGGAAGCCGTTCATTCACTGTGGTAGCCTCGGTCCCTCTGGAGAATCCGAGGCTACCAAAGCAGTAGGTTCTATGGAGCCCGCGAAAGTTCACATGTTCAAGTTCCCTAAGGCGACATAATATAAGTAGGGAAAAAAGTTTAAAAAAAAATAAAAAATAAAAAAAATTTTTTAATCATCCCACAATAAAAAAAGAAAGATAATTTGCACTATTGAGTCCAAAAACACCAACAGTATTAAAATATAAATGCATTTATAAAATACTGTAAATGCCATAACAGGAAAAAAATCGAAATGACAGATTTGCCATTTTTTGTCACCTCTCGAATAAAAAGTGATCAAAAGGTCACACACACATAAAAATTTATCACTGAAAACTACAGATCATCCCAAAAAATAAGCCTCACATAGCTCCATAAAACCTATAAAAAAAGTTATGGGGGTCAGAATATGGCGATGGAAATCAAATTTTTTTTTTTTAATTTCAATTTTTCTTTTTAAATAAAGTATTTAAAACAAGAAAAACTACAAAAATGTGGTATCACTGTAATCATACTGATACGGAGAATAAAGGGAACAGGTCAGTTTTGGTGAACGCTGTAAAAATGAAGTCCATAAAACTATGGCGGAATTGCGTTTTTTTTCCCCAATTTCACCTCATTTGGAATTTATATTTACAGGATAGGGGATAGCTATTAGATTGGTGGGGGGATCAGTAGGCCACAATTCAAAAGAGCAGCAGTGCGCATAATCGACCTGCAGCTCCATTCATTTTGGTGGGCCTGGTAGGGTACTTGGCCCCCATTCTCATGATCATTGGAGCATTAGGACCCCACTGATCTTCTGGTCATTCCTGATCCCTGAATTTACCATAATACCACTTTAACTGGAGAAGCTAAGGGAGCGACTACTTTTCCACACAGAGCCGGGTGGGCCTGAGCACCATTTTTCCTTCCATAAATAAGTTATCTTTGTAAATATTAATAGCAGTGTGATGATATGAAAAATGCAAATATGCAAATAGAGAAGAGGGCACATACTTTTTCACAGCACTATGAAGCAGTTTTCAGAGATTTGAAAGAGAAAAAAAAAAAAGCACTGACAAGAGGGCGTGCAATGGAATAAAAAAATAACTGATAAATCCCAGCGCTGCTGCTCCAGTGGTCCCTGCTTGTTGATTTTCCTGCAGTGGTGATGTGTCGTACACCCATGTGACTGCTGCAGCCAATCATTGGTAAATTGCTGCAGGGATCACATCGGTGTACGACACATTACCGCTGCAGAAAAGTCAACAAAAACCTTTGGTGACCTCCGAGGTGGTATGGAATTAATTAGGTGAGTAATTCATATTTTTTAACACTCATACAACATAATTAAAAGGACTCATCTTGGAACATGATTTCTGTAAAATACATGCCTAAAAATTATTTGTGACAAAGGCTACATGAAATGTGCTTCTGGTTGTTTGGTCCATACCCGTGAGAAGATGTTTTCCAGAGAGCTGGTCAAGGACTTCTTTGCCTTGTTCTTCAAAATATCTAGCGTGAAACGACCACTAGGGGCAGTGTTCTCCGGGATTGAGCTGCTTGACAAGCTCTGGAACAAATAAGAAAATGCATTATAGTCTATATATTATATGTACAGGTTCTCCAAAAATAAATGCCCAGATTTATTAATGTGTCTGCCCCAGCATCTGTCTAAAAGTGACGCAAATTGGCACAATTTAGTGCAACTGGGGTTTCTTCAATTTTGTTTAACTTGCTCAAAAAGGGTGTGGGGCTTCTAGGGAAGGGGAGTGGTTTCTCTGGAAAGGGGCGTGGCCCAAGATGCACCATTTTGAGCTACAATTCAGGCATAAAATTCTACCACAGGGTAAGCCAACCAAAGCTAAACAGAAGTGTCTATCCCTGTCATCCAGCCTGAGCCCCTGTGATAAATTAGGTGCAGGTCTATACATAAAAGGCCTATCTGAGCTTATCCCTTATACAGGCTTAGTAAACCTGCCCCACTGAGTCTCGCCTATGAGTATCACTCATGTCTGGCTATGCAATGTCTTAGTTGAGGGAGTAGATAATTGTGTATATAACCGTAGTAAAAGAAGCAGATATACTTTGCCAGCATTCACAAAACACGTAGAACATTCCTTTGGGGCACATTTATCAAACTCTTCTGCAATTAGACTGGAGTAGTGGACTCACCAGTTAGTATTTTGCAGGCTATTTATTAAAAGTCGCACAGCAGTTGTGAATGCTGGCAAATGAGGAGAGAGGTCTTTGTATTAGTCAGGTCTCTGATCGTTCAATTTCAGTTAGACTAGTTTAATTAGTTTGCGCATGGCGCAAATGTCCTGTGACGTCTACCTGAAAGTACAACTTTTAACGCAAAAATTGTTGCACTTCACCACTCAAAACTGACAAAATAAAAATAAGCCAGCCCTGGAGTGACTGTTTTTGTGCACATTTCAGTTGTAAAAAAAAGGCTCATCTACAGGTGAAACTCGAAAAATTTGAATATTGTGCAAAGTCCATTTATTTCAGTAATGCAACTTAAAAGGTAAAACTAATATATGAGATAGACTCATTACATACAAAGCGAGATATTCCAAGCCTTAATTTGTTATAATTTGGATGATTATGACTTGTAGCTTATAAAAACCCCAAAATCACAATCTCAGGTACCCTTTGCTCAGGGGCTATGGATTAATTAGCTGACTAGAGTGTGACACTCTGAGCCTAGAATATTGAACCTTTTCACAAAATTCTAATTTTAAGCTGCATTAATGCAATTCCTTTTAAGTTGCATTACTGAAATAAATGGACTTTTGCACTAATTTTTCGAGTTTCACCTGTACATAAATAGATTGAAAAAAGGCCAAAAATTATTCTTCTACTTCAAAACTGTCAAACGAGGACCAAATGCCAGAAAACAGGCAGACTTTCAGTAGTAAATGCGCCTAAGGGTACCTTCACACTTGCGTGTGAAAGTACCCTTTAGGGGCTCAATAGCGAAGTTCCATCCTAGGGGCTCAATACTGGAAAAGAACTGATCAGTTTAATCCTAATGCATTCTGAATGGAGAGTAATCCGTTCAGGATGCATGAGGATGTCTTTGGTTCAGTCTTTTTGACTTTTCAGGACAGAGATAATACCGTTTTATCTCTGTCCAAAATTCCGGGAATACTTGCCGGCATGCTGGATCCGGCAATTTTTCCCATTGAAATGCATTAATGCCGGATCCTGCCCCGAGTGTTCCGGCAAAACGGATCTGGAATTGCGGTCTGCGCATGCTCAGACCGCTAAATAAATAAATAAATGCCAGATCCGTTTTTCCAGATGACACAACAGAGACGGATCCGGCATTTCAATGCATTTGCCATACGGATCAGGATCCTGACCCGTCTCACAAATGCCATCAGCGTACATACGGTTTGATAGATCCGGCAGGCAGTGCCAGCGATGGAACCGTCTGCCAGAATCCTCTGCAGCAAATGTGAAAGTACCCTAAAAAAAATAGATAAACACTATAATAAATGTGCCCCATTGACCTTTTGGATTTAAAGGGCTCGTCTCACTTCAGCAAAAAAATGTCATTGTTTGCACTATTGGAGCTATTATCTGCTGTTAGAGTTAAAGGGGTTCTCTCACTTCAGCAAATGGCATTCAGCATTTATCATGTAGAGAAAGTTAATACCAGGCACTTACTAATGTATTGTGATTGTCCATACTGCCTCCTATGCTGGCTGGAATCATTTTTCCATCACATTATACACCGCTTGTACCCAGGGGTTAGGATACAACTAAAATATGAAGTGACCACGAGAAGTGTATAATAAATGAATCCAGCCAGCAAAGGGGGCAATATGGACAATCACAACACATTAGTAAGTGCCTTGTATTAACCTTCTCTACATGACAAATGCCACAACCCCTTTAACTCTAACAGCAGATAATAGTTCCAGTAGTGTGAACACTGACATGTTTTGTAAAGAAACTGCAGGCAATGTCATTTTAAGAGCTAATTCGAGTCAGCCACTGCTCACGATTAAAAGGATCTACTAGTACTTATAAATATATCAACCCAAATGTCTGCAGCGTCAAGCTCATCTAGAAGAATGCTGGACCGTTCTGCTTCATTTACTTCCACCACCTACAGTGCTGAAAATTCATCCATGTGCCGCCTTTAGCATTAATATTTACCTACCTTACATCAAGATCCTGAATTTTCTAAAGTGTATCTATGGGCTATAGATGGGTCGTGCATCCTCGCTACATCCGATTTTATCTCCTAGCTCATTTTTAACTAAGGCTGCACCTTCATCTATGCGGTTGGAACAAAAGGGGACCGATAGATGCGGCCATACCAAATGCTGCAATGTGATAGACGTTTCCAGTTCATTTAACCCTTGTGTGACTGGAGAGAGATTCACCATGCAACAAAATGCCAATTGGATTTTCACTTATGTCGTTTATTTAACCCTTTCCTGATGTAACGATTTTCAGTTTTTGCATTTTTTTTCATCGCTCCCTGCCTTCCCAGAGAACTTTTTTATTTTTCCGTTCACATAGTCGTATGAGGGCTTGTTTTTTCCAGGACAAGTTGTACTTTCTAATGCAACCATTTAATATTCATTTTTTCTATTTCTATTTTTTTATGATAAAATCAGGGGAAAGGATGTTTTTTTTTTTTTTTTTTTTTATTAAAACTTTATTATTTTAATATTATAAACACTTTTTTTTTATTTATTTTTTTACTTTATTTCTGTCCCACTCTGGGGCTTCCACTTTTGGGGGTCTGATCCACTCTGCAGTGAATTACAATACATCTGGATTGTAATGCATCGCCTGGTAGTGTATGACACTGAGCAATACACTAACAGGGTGCCTAGGAGACCCAGCCTGGGGCTGGATCTCCTAGGCTTCCGTAGAAGGAAGGTGCCAATGCCTCTGCAAGGCATCGGGCTGCATTCTCACCCATTGGGTCCCCGTGCGGATGTGGACAACACACGTTGGGCTGTCCGCATCTTTTGCGGCCACATTGAAATGAATGGGTCTGCATCCGATCCACAAAAATGCAGATCCGATATGAACCAAACATATGGTCGTGTGCATGAGCATACTCACACGTTGTGAGAGGCCTGACAATTATTGTGGATAGCTGAAACCAATTGTAATTTAAATATCACATTTCTATTAATTTAAGGAGGTTAAATCAGCAGCAAATGCATGGTTTCCTGCAAGCGTCATTTGAGGAATGGGGTAGTTACGAAAAATCTGCCATACCCTTAGTCAGGTCACTGGGCCCTAATGAACTTACTACATGTATGCGGCCCACAAATGATGCAAATCTGCTGAACACATTTGATACTTAGAAAAATGCTAGAAAACATTCTTCTCAGACATGGCCACAAATATACAAGATGCTAGAGGCAAAACCAAGAAACTAATCTGACGTGATCTCGTAATGAATATGTTTAAATCATTAAATGTTTCTTAAACTATTCAAAAAAGCAGGAGACAGGCCTGACCCTTCTTCCTCACGGATCATGTCCTGATCTCAGATTTAATTAAGTGTGATATCAGCCGAGCTGTGAAGCCATAGGCAAAATTTTTGCACTACATTTCAAGGATGCATCTGAGGGAAACTGTCTCCATACAAACCATCTGAACATAATCTGTCTCGTCAACAGCAGCCATTATTCAAAATTCTATTCACAGGCAAGTATTGGGAACCAACCATTTGTTTCCAATAATTGCCTGATCGCTGAACGGAGGGGAGAGATCCATGCAGCAATTATCCCCTCTTTAGGAGAAACGCATCGAGCGTACACACTAAGGCCTCCTGCACACGACCGTTTTTTTTTTTCCCGTTTACGGGCCGTTTTTTGCGCTCCTTATACAGTCCGTATATGGAACCATTCATTTCAATGGTTCCGCAAAAAAAACGGAATGTACTCCGTATGCATTCCATTTCCGTTCCATTGAAAGATAGAACATGTCCTATTATTGCCCGCAAATCACGTTCCGTGGCTCCATTCAAGTCAATGGGTCCGCAAAAAAAATGGAACACATACGGAAATGCATCCATATGTCTTCCATATCGTTACGTTTTTGTGGAACCATCTATTGAAAATTTTATGTCCAGCCCAATTTCTTTCTATGTAATTACTGTATATGTCATACGGAAAAATGGAACAGAAACGGGAACACAACTGAAACAAAAAACGGAACAACGGATCTGTGACAAACGGCCCGCAACACACTGAAAAACCCATATGGTCGTGTGCAGGAGGCCTAAGGAGTAGGAAACTCTTTAATCAGAGTAGTCATAGACAATGAGCATTTAGACTCTCTGATATGGGGACCATACATACATCCTCCATCTTACGGGACTATTCTATTTAATGGATTTCTCTTATGATAGCTGGTCCCAGTTGTAATGTGCATCTCTGGGACAAGTGTATGAGTATAGCAGGGAGAAACAAGGTGCTTTCTTCTCCCTCATAGGCACCTGGTCTATAGGGACCTATAAACAATCCCAGGGTCCTCCCAACAGTATACAACATCGTGAAATTTCACAAATAAGAGGTTGCCTGTTATGGGTGTTTCTTCGCTCTTAATGAATGTTTACCAATAACATGTATTGATTTTCCTTTTAGCATCTCTACAGGCAGTGAACACATTAGTCATCTCTGAGACGTACACCCGTTTATTTTCTCATTGTATGCCAAATCTGAACAGTGCAAAAAGAACGCCTTCAGAGCAAAAAGAATTAGGCCACATTTAAATCTTAAATAGAAGGAAATTCCGCAAATTGTGGTACAAATCTACACCTACTCATGGCATCTGTTAAAGTGTTATAAATTCACTACATTTATTAAGAGGCAGGCACCTTTTAATAAACCTGGCTCCAATCAGTACATACAGAATGAAATCACCCAATGTAGCAGCAGAATGCACAGATGTGTATGGCAACAGTAGAGAATAACAGAGTCCCTTAGCATATGATGAAGGGCCACTTTGTGCCTGAAATGCGTAAGCAGTGATCATATTCTTGATTGGATCTTAAAGAGGTTGTCTCACTTCAGCTAATAGCATTTATCATGTAGAGAAAGTTACTACAAACCACTTACTAATGTATTGTGATTGTCCATATTGCCTCCTTTGCTGGCTGGATTTATTTTTCCATCACATTATACACTGCTCGTTTCCATGGTTACAGACCACCCTGCAGTCCAGCAGTGGTGGCCGTGCTTGGACACTATAGGAAAAAGCAGAAGCCTATGCGTGCTTCCATGGTCCCAGCCGCCAGAGAGGCTGGTACTTTTTTCTATAGTGTGCAAGCATGACCACCACTGCTGGATTGGAGAGTGGTCATAACCATGGAAACAAGCACTGCATAATGTGATGGAAAAATGAATCCAGCCGGCAAAGGAGACAATATGGACAATCACATTACATTAGTAACTTTCTCTACATGATAAGTGCCACTGTATTGCAAATAAGTCACGTGATGAAGAGCAACATTTTAGGCCACGTCAACACAGGATGGAATACACCCTATTCATTCCAAATGGTGAAAATCTGCAGGAAATCTTTTGAGTGCAAGGTTACATTTTATTTGTTACAACAAGGAATGAAATATTATAAACTGTAGGACACTAAACAGTAGACAAATTTCACACAGGGCTTGTTGGCTCCCTTTTCCAGAGCCCCGATTGTCAAATACGTCTACTAGATGCTTCTGCATGTAAAGCTCTCAAACACTGTATTTACCGTCTGCATTTCTCCAATGTGAATGTGGCTTTTCTGCTTGTTTTCACACAGCTGTCTTAGGTGAAGTATGACAAGCTCGTTCTCTTCCTGGTCGCTGGTGGCTTTCATTTTCTGACAAGAAAAGACATATTTCTGGTAAAGCAGGTTATTGTATCCCACGTTACTACTAATATTACATTTAACTAACTACTATGTAAAGGTGGTTGTTAAAAAAAAAAGGGTCTTACCCCAGAGCGGTCTCCTGTTTTGGAGATCCACTGAGGAGATCTGCCTACACCAGTGTTACGTGCCAATATGCCTTGCACCTTTTGGGTATATATTTATCACACAGGGAGCTAGGAAGTCATTGCATGTGCTAAAAGGGATATGAAATGCATCATTGTTGATACCTCATATGATTTTAGGCCATTGTTTCTGTCCACACATCAGCAATAAAATCAAGCATTTCCACAGTGAAAATCTGTGGATTTCCTTTGTAGCCTTCTTGTGAAAGTGCTGCAGCAGATCAGCATGAGGATTAGTCTCACTGGCGTTTAATAGGGCTAATCCTTGCCATTTCTGCCCAATGGAAGTAGCATACTACTTATTTCTGCATTTTGTTTTTCATGAAGGCATATGGCTAATCCTACAGTGAATAACATGTCAAATCGGCCATGTATGCAATGAGCCTTGGCCAAAAACAATTCTAAACTTTAATGAGGTTTAGAGTTTTTGTTTTGTTTTTTTACTTTTTGTTTTTTTTACTGATGACCCAACCTCTGGATAGGACATCAGTATCTGATCGACAAGGGTCCTATACACAGAACCCCTGTTGATCAGCAGTTTGAGAAGGCACCGGAGCTCGTAGTAGCGCTACGGCCTTCTCTCAGCTCACCAAGCACAGTGCCGTCCATTTCACAGCAGCTTTGATTGGTATTACAACTTATGCCTATTGACTTCAATGGGGCTGAGCTGTGCCTATGCCATGTGATGATGAACGTGATGTCACTTGGCCTAGGAAGGCCACAGTGCTACTGCGAGCACCTCTGCCTTCTCAAACTGCTGATCAGCGGGGGTTCTGGGAGTTGCCGCCCCCCCCCAATTAGATACTGATGACCTATTCAGAGGATTGGCCATCAGTGGAAAAGTCTCAGCATATTGTTTTTTATCATATTTCTTGTTGCCTTTTACTTCTACCTTTTCAAACCTTACAGTGTATACTTTTTCTGCTGCTGACATACTTTGTACTGGGTTATAGTAAATGAGTAAGTAAAACAAAAGTTAACCTGGACTTTTTCAAAAATGTCCGCTTGTTCGTTGTCAGAAAGCAAAGACAATTGTCGCTGTATTACCAGCTTGGCTCTTGGTGGGTACAGCCCTAGAAAAGAAGAAGGACACAGCTCTCAGAAAAGTCATCTGAAAGATAAAAACCCACTAAAGGAATAGTATAAGTATATTGCGGTGCATTCCTATACAGTTTCCACTTGACTAAAATGATGATCGTCCACCAGTCTTCCAGTCCCTCTTGATAAACCTGTGTAAGACCACACAAGATGGTTTTCTAAGACAATTCTTCAGCTCCTTGACCAACCAGAGTTACTGTATGTCCACCATAACCACGTATCCTCTAATTAAAGTAAAGCTCCCCTCAAAACATCGGCTACCAGAAAACCACAATAATGCAATAAAATGGTTTCAGTCCATTTATCATTGTAAAGAGAAACGCAGCCTTCACTTCTATGAGAACTAATATACAGTATGAGCGAAAAAATGCTAAACTAAAAAAGAGACATTTCAATAAGCAGGTTTACCTTATCTGATAACTCCAGGGGAGCCATCAATCATTTATTGCTGTGGGACTGTGACTGCCTATTTTAGGCTGCTTTCACACTAGCGTTCGCTGGTCCGCTCGTGAGCTCCGTTTGAAGGAGCTCACGAGCGGACCCGAACGCAGCCGTCCAGCCCTGATGCAGTCTGAATGGATGCGGATCCGCTCAGACTGCATCAGTCTGGCGGCGTTCAGCCTCCGCTCCGCTCGCCTCCGCACGGACAGGCGGACAGCTGAACGCTGCTTGCAGCGTTCGGGTGTCCGCCTGGCCGTGCGGAGGCGTGCGGATCCGTGCGGATCCGTCCAGACTTTCAATGTAAGTCAATGGGGACGGATCCGTTTGAAGATGCCACAATGTGGCTCAATCTTCAAGCGGATCCGTCCCCCATTGACTTTACATTGAAAGTCTGGACGGATCCGTACTAGGCTATTTTCACACTTAGCTGTTCTATGCTAAAAATAATGCAGACGGATCCGTTCTGAACGGAGCCTCCGTCTGCATTATTATGAGCGGATCCGTTCAGAACGGATCCGCCCGAACGCTAGTGTGAAAGTAGCCTTACATTGCTTCAAGATGAACGGAATACAAGTACAAACTAATTATAATACTATCTAACAAATACATATATAGGTGTATATGGATAAGGTTCCTATTCACAGGGCAGATTTTCTGGACGACTGGGCATAGGTTTCAGGTTGCTGGAAAGAACAGTCGTGTGACAGATAGCTAAGGGCTCTTTCACACTTGCGTTCTGTTCTTCCGGCATAGAGTTCCGTCGTCGGGGCTCTATGCCGGAAGAATCCTGATCAGTTTTCTCCTAATGCATTCTGAATGGAGAGAAATCAGTTCAGGATGCATCAGGATGTCTTCAGTTCCGGAACGGAACGTTTTTTGGCCGGAGAAAATACTGCAGCATGCTGCGCTTTTTGCTGCGGCCAAAAACCCTGAACACTTGCCGCAAGGCCGGATCCGGAATGAATGCCCATTGAAAGGCATTGATCCGGATCCGGCCTTAAGCTAAACGTCGTTTGGGCGCATTGCCGGATCCGACGTTTAGCTTTTTGAAGATGGATCCGTCTTCAAATGCTTTCAGTTCACTTGCGTTTTTCCGGATCCGGCGTGTAATTCCGGCAAGTGGAGTACACGCCGGATCCGGAGAACGCAAGTGTGAAAGAGGCCTAAGGCGTATGGCCACCTTAAAAGGGTATTCCGGTTACCATAAATTTAACTCATGATTTAGACTAGTTCACCATCAATAATTACCTAATATAATGTAAATTCCACATATTTACTGTTCAGTAGTTATAAAAGTAGTTTTCTTCCACTGTGTTTCCTCATAAATTACCATGGCATCGACCTGTAGTTCTGAGCCTTTGCCAGGTCGAGCATGCTCAGTGTGTTGCTATCAATTCTCGTGTCAGTGTGCTGCTGATTACTGAGTAGGGAGCGTGACCGGACTGTGTAACAGGCAGCCAATCAGTTAACAGCAACACTCACAGCAGGAAAGCTAGGGATTGTGGGGATTGTAGTCTTTGAGGGAAGCTCAGGAGCCATGATACTGTCAATGTGTTGCAGGCTCACACAGGAGCTAGACAAATGGATTGCAAGGTGAACTGAAGCTCTGGTTATATGTATAGGTTTGGGTTCTGGTTGGGCAACAGCTTGCAGCCTTAATGCAGTTTTTCAAAAAATTCAGTCACTTTATCGAAATACCCCTTTAAGGCTAGTCCTTGTAAGAACTGTGAAGCATCTTAATGTTTGAGCTTGTCTACTATCTTTCCACACATACTGTTGATACCTTCAATTCGCTCGCAGAGTTTGTGCAGAGCATGCATAGGACAAGCTTCACACAGCTTGATCTGTGTCTTGGCATTTTGGAGAGCGGCAGCGGTGCTGAATGCTTGCTTTAAGGTGAGCATGACTTCATCCACCTGCCAAGAGCAGAGTAATGTGTAAAAAAATTACTAAAGAACAGATTTCGCAGTCCTCCTTTAATATTCTGAAACAGCTATGTCAAATTTAAAATAGAGATATGTCTACTGAAATTCTGAGTTATTCCATAATGCCTCCATCCTTGTAGGATATATACATAACATGAACACCACAAATGATGAGTAACATAACAACAGGTCAGAATACACCAATGTGAAGGTCTGCAAGATCCCTCGACAACTCAATGAGCCTTCTTCGTAGGACCCTCATCATCATCCTTATTGAACTCAGTACTTTCCACTTGCTTGGAATGTCTTGTTGATGGGTTGATCCAGGTAGATTGGATATATACAATTCTTACAATATCTTAAACTTCGAAATTTCAAGCTTCTAAGCTGTGAGAAATTCACAATATGAAACATTATAACTAACTTTTATAATGGGTGTTCTTAGGTCTCTGTATACTTAGACTGGCACCAAGGGTGTGTTCACATCAGTGGCAGACTGGCCACGGAAATCTCATGGTGGGCAGATGCCTAGGGTGACCCCCCAAGTCCTCTTCATAGCAGCCAGCCAAGTTCATAACAATCTGATGCTCTCCTATGCAACTGGCCAGCAGCCGTGTCCTGAATTTAACTGTATCGCTGTCCTCAGGACGGTGATACAAGTAAATACTGTGGCGCAGATGGCAGTATTTTGTGCTGCAGTGTGATATTTTGTTCTGCTGGGGCGGTATTTTGTTCTGCACTGTGGTATTGCTAGCCCCGCCTACTTCTGTTGCTCCACCTTCTGTCAATTTGGACCCGTCTACAACCTAGGGCCACGTTTAGATTTTTTTTCCAGGGCTACTTTAAAGTTCCCAATCTGCCCCTGGTTCACAGCACGTTTTTGTCCAACATTTTACGTATACACATGACATATATGTTAAACGGATGCCTCAGCAGGTGCTATACAGTGGCATTCATCACTATACGATCCCACAGTAAAAAAAGAAAAGCATCTGTTAATGTAGACATTTTTGGTGGACTCTGCAGGATAGAAAAGCATAGTGTTAGTCTACGTGATGTGAACAGCCCTATGTCTGTTACCTACCAAGGCATCTGTAGCACACTGGAAGACGTAGCAAACATACTGGTTTATACCAGGCTCCACACTCTCACGGCACACAAATCCAAAGTGATCAATATGTTCAATACCCTGGGAAAAAAATAAAAATATTACTACTGAATGTACCATGGTAAATTACATATTGAACCGCACATTTGGCGAAATATGTTTATTTATCACTTGGCACGGGCACCCTGGGAACTCTGCTATAGATCTCTCGTAGGCTGGGATTAGTAGGGCAATGGTGGAGTGGTGGATCAGTCATGGCCCTCACCCAAATGTCCATGTTAAGCAGATGGCATGATAGAAACATGTAATGTACAAAGAGGAAACAGTCATTTCACATGTCTTCTGTTGCAAGAAGTGTGAAACACGCAAAACAGCTGTACGCTTGTATGTTTCCACCGCACCACGTGTTTTAACATAGACTGGAACAAAGATATTGGATTCTGTGGAACTTTGACAAGTGCAATGACTAGTTCTTCTTTTGCATTTATTGATTCTAGATTGAGATATGTACACAAGTACTCAAATATACATCTAGTATTACGGTTATCAATATCACTCCATCACATATTAAGCTTAAAGGGGTTTTCTGATGCTTTTACATCGATGGTTGGACTCTGGATAGGCCATCAATATCTGTTCAGCTGAGGATGGACACCCACCACCCCTGCCGATCAGCTGTTCTGCAGTAGCTCTGGGGTTGGAAGTCGGTGCTAAAACCACAGCTTCATCTATGCGGTGTAGTGGACGGAGCTGCTTACTGCTTGCTCCCATTGAAGTGAATGAAAGCAGCGCTGGAGTAACCAGCATCAGCACTGCACACAATAAATGGAGCTTCAGTTCCAGTACTGATAGGTGGAGGTATGGTCGGGTCCCTGCCAATCATATATTGATGGTTTCCAATAATCCCCAGGAGCAATATTATAATTCAGATGACCCCAGGCTGCACATGCTGTGTAAAAACACCCCCCAAAAAACAGAACTTACACTCAGTTTGCCAATCCCTGCCGCTTCTGTTCCAATGGTGCCTGGGTCCCCAGTGCACTTCACTTTCTTCTCCTGCCTTGACATGGCAAGAAATGGTTGGGTATGCTGCTCAGGCAATCACTGGCTAAGACAGGTCACTGCTGCAGCCAAAATTTGGTTCAGCGGCATTCACAACAATTTCCTGCCATGGCAAGACAGGAGAAGGAGGGGAAGTGCAGCGGAGAAGCAGGCACTATCGAGAAGGCAGCAACGGAGGATGGCGAGGGGAGTATAAAGGCTGTATTACCCCAACAGATTGTCTGACCAATTTCTGTCCAATCAGACCAACAACAAAACATCTGTGATGGTCAGAAAATCTGTCAGTGTAATACAGCCCTAAGTTCTGTTAGGGCCCAGGGAATGCTTTTTTGTGCTGGAATACCTATTTAAAGGAGTTGTCTCATCTAAAACATTGGTGACACATCACTAGGATATGTGGTCACCCTTGAGGTAAGCAGAGAGCAGCCGTGCATGTGCGGCCACCTTGCACTAATTTTTGGGGGTTTTGGGGACTTCAGAGCATAGCCAAGCACTGGCTCAGCTATTTCTAGCAGTCCCATGAAAAAGAATAGGGCGGTGAATGAGCTTGAGCAGCGCACTCTGTATTCATTTCCATGGGACTTGCAAAAATAGCAAGCTTTTTTTGGAACGCCCATAGAAATGAATGGAGTGCGCACCTCATTTTCAGGGGGCCATTTTAGAGATAGGTCGGGGTCTCAGAGTTGGGAACCCCACCAATCTGACTTTGATGACATATCCTAGCGATATGCCATCAAAGTCCAAAATGACAGAAGATCAATGTAAGATAGCAAATGCAATTAAATCACACGTTTACTTATTTACATGTTTAAATGTGGACATACCCTTTTAATTGGGGCACCTACTGGCGTTCCCATAAACAGTGAAGTCTGGTTGAGTGATCATCAAGCAGGTCTGGATGTGCGGAGCCAGAGGCAACCATAATTAATGTCTTCCCTACCCCAGATATTTCATTTTCAGCCTAAATTGTGATTTGTCCATTAACCCTTTTAATAGTGCTAAAACAACTGTTACTGCAATAAGGTTTCTCATAAAGAAGTCATTTGTCTACGGCCATGTTTCTTTTCACTAGAAATTTGTTCGCTAGCCATCCAAAAGCCTCTTACAATAATCTATTAATTCAACAGAAGCTAAAGCCGTAATCCAGTCACCTTCACCTTAGAGTGCCATGACTTGGCATTATACAAGGCATTCTCAGGATTCCCTTTCCAGGATCCCTCTCAGATACTTCATATAAACCGCCACACCTGAACTGTTTTGCAAAAGGTGTAAATCAGGACAGGATTGTGGGAGTAAGAATGAATAAGACACTTCCATGACTTCTCTATATAAGGCTGTGCTCACATCTGTAGTATGCTCCATTGCAGACGGGAAGAGTAGTGAGGCATGGAGACCGCAGAGGAGCCTAACAGACCCCATTAGAAGTCAACGGGCCGGCACTGTGATGTTTGCGCCGGAAGCCATGATGCAGATGTGAACAGAGCTTAACTATGTACCCCATTAAACAAGTGCAAGTGTTTGCTTTTAATAGATCTTAGGTAGATGCAAATACTTGCACTTGTTTAAATGACTAAACTTGCACACAACTTTGCATAAATCACAGACCAGTACAGGCCAATATAAGAAACTTTGTAAAATATCTTATCGGAGAAAAATGTCTCTTTCTCTCCTTATCAGCTCTAATCCTGCTCCCCTACTTCCTAAACGAACATTCACTCTGAATTTTCAGCTAATTTTGTCATGCGAGACAGAGACATGCTGTCATCTCACTAAAGGATAAGATTACAAGTGCTCCGGCAGTCCTACAGCAGTGACCCGACATGTTCTTGGGATTGATGGGGGTCCCAGTGGTTGGACGCACTGTAATATGATATTTATCACCTTTTAATGGGATAACCACTTTAAGTTGGGTCTGCAGACCTGCTGACAAGTGACATGTGAATTGCAGCTATATCAAACAGATGAAATTTAAGGACACAAGAAACTAAAGGGTTGTGTGAGATAAGTAAAAATCTCACCCCCTTCTCCGCCACCGTTTTCTGTGGTGCTGGTCCAGCCCTACTGACGCTGCTTTTTACAAACGGCATGTCATCACTGCAGCCAATCACTATCTTCAGCGGTCTAACACTGAGGACAAAAATTGGCTGCAGCAGTCATGTACACAGTGACAATGTGCGTAATGACATGCAGGTGTACATCACTGCTGCAGCCAATCCCTGTCCTCAGCGTTAGATCGACGAGGACAGTAACTGGCTGCAGCGGTAACGTGTCATATACAAGCAGGTCACCGCTGCAGTCTGTAAACAGGCAGCAGCAGGAGGAGCACCGCAGAGACTGATACTGGACAAAGGGGTGAGTATAACATTGTTTGTTATTCCAGTGATGGCTAACCTTGGCACTCCAGCTGTGGTAAAACTACAACTCCCAAGATGCCCCCCTTGCTTGGCTGCTCTCAGAATTCTATAGAAATAAATGGAGCATGCTGGGAGTCATAGTTTCACCACAGCTGGAGTGCCAAGGTTAGCCATCACCGTTTTAAGCTATTGGTAGGACAACCCCATTAAAGGGTTAACACACTGGGCATAGAGTGCACGTCCTGTACATCCTCCAAACCAAACATTAGAATAGGAACTGCCTTCTTATTCCCGTCTGATTATACATGACAAAAAAAACCACTTTGCTGCTTTTTTACAAAAACAGCACTGCGCCTGTCCACAGGTTGTGTGCGGTATTGCAGCTCAACCCTATTCACTCCAGCGGAGCAACAACAGACACAACTAGTGGACAGTCACTTACCTGAGTACACGAGGAAATATCTTTAAAGTTCTTTTCCAGCACTACAGACTTGGTATCGGGACTTATGAGGTTAATTTCAAACCTGCCAACCTGTAAAACAAACGTTACAAATCACAGTAATAAAAGGATTAACATTCAGATAGTTGTAAGTAATAGGCAGATGTAGCAGAGTGGAACACGTTCATATGCTCTTGTTTTGTCTTAACATAATTTACAAATCATATAAATAAGAATTCAATTTATTGAGTGTGCGTCAAAGTGTAGTCACTGTGGCCAGTTACTGTGGCTCAGCTCCCATTGAAGTGACTGGGAATTCAGCAGCAGTAACTGGGCACGGCCACTACATCAGTCAGCAGACTTGTGTCTATGAAAATGGCTGACCTGCTGCATGTGCATCTGTGCTGGTCCCATATCCTGTTCATATGTGCCTGCATTGACAGGGCCAGGCAGTGAAAAGGTCATCGTGCCTGGCCCTGTCAATTAAAGTGCAGAGGGCAAGTCACTTGCAGAGAGAGCTGAGCCTCTGCGGATATGGAAGCACGGATGCGGAAGTGTGGATCCGCACAGCACATTACGGCCCCATTGAAAATGAATGGGTCCGCATCCGTTCTGCAAAATTGCGGAACAGATGCGGACTCATTTTGCCAGGCATGCCCACCAGTATTTTGGCACAAGTTGACTAGGATTCTGTCACATCTTGATTTCTAAATCTCCCCCACTGTGTAGCAATCAGTATACCAGAACCGCCCGTCTGTCAATGATTCCATGCAGATACCAGTGCTCTATTTGACAGCAGACATATTTGGCCAAAACCCTTAAAGGGAATCTATTAGCTCTGAAACACCCCCCAACTAGAGTAGGCAGTGAATAGTGTGATGCCGAGTCCTATAATGTAATTTTTATCCTCAAATTCACTTGCATTCTGACTCTGTGCTCCCACGTGACGTACCAGAAGTAAAATGCATTGCGAGGACTCCAGAGCCCCACCCACATAATGGAGAGGACTCAAGGAGGAGTCCTCTCAATGCATCTTACTGCTCGTTTGTGGGAGCACAGCTTACACTATACACCACTTACTCTAGTTTGGAGGGTGTTTCGGATATGACAGATTCCCTTTAAGGTGGATTTATACCACACAATTAATCGGCTTGTTTCCAAAAATGTTCCCATATAAATGTGATGATTACCTGCAGCACATGAAATCATCATTTCTGAGAGCAGATTGTGCTGTGTGAACAGGGATCTGCTGCCCAGAAACAATGGCTCTGTATGAGGACAAGTGATAGCAGTAGCCATGGCTCATCCCCATACATGTAAATGCAGCTCTTTCCTCCACCGACTGTAAGTGCTCCTTTAGTCCCATTCATTTCTCTTCCACGCTACATCATTATTGCAGTCAAAGGCACTGACAACCCTCATCTTAAAGGGAACCTGTCATCACCTTTATGTTGCCCATACTAACGGCAGCATAAATTAGAGACAGGTAAGTTGATTTCAGCGGTCTGTCATTTAGAAGTTAAAACTAAGTGGTTGCCGAGAACCAACATCACAATCATTGCAGACTGGGCCTGGAAAAGAGTCCCGGACACCTGAGAAGAGTCCTGGTTATTCCTGCTCTCCCGCCCACCTGCTGATGACTGACAGTCTTCTACCAAGTTTTCTCCCTTTCTCTCTTGGAGAGAACTGCCAATCATCAGCATATGGGCGAGAGTGCAGGAGATTATGAATAACCATGACTATTCTCAGGTAGGTTTGTTTTACCACAAGGCCTGTGCTGCAATTATTATGATGCTGGTTCTCGGCAACCACTTACCTTTAACCACCTCAGCTCCCCTAGCTTAAACCCCCTTAACCACTTCAGCCCCGCTAGGTGAAACCCCCTTCATGACCAGAGCACTTTTTACACTTCGGCACTACACTACTTTCACCGTTTATCGCTCGGTCATGCAACTTACCATACAAATTAATTTTACCTCCTTTTCTTCTCACTAATAGAGCTTTCATTTGGTGGTATTTCATTGCTGCTGGCATTTTTACTTTTTTTGTTATTAATCAAAATGTAACGATTTTTTTGCAAAAAAATGTCATTTTTCACTTTCAGCTGTAAAATTTTGCAAAAAAAACGACATCCATATATAAATTTTTCGCCAAATTTATTGTTCTACATGTCCGCTTTCTGAAACAGCTCTGACTTTCTGAGCACCTGTCATGATTCCTGAGGTTCTACAATGCCCAGACAGTAGAAAACCCCACAAATGACCCCATTTCGGAAAGTAGACACCCTAAGGTATTCGCTGATGGGCATAGTGAGTTCATAGAACTTTTTATTTTTTGTCACAAGTTAGCGGAAAATGATGATGATTTTATTTTTTTTATTTTTTCTTACAAAGTCTCATATTCCACTAACTTGCGACAAAAAATAAAAAATTCTAGGAACTCACCATGCCCCTCACAGAATACCTTGGGGTGTCTTCTTTCCAAAATGGGGTCACTTGTGGGGTAGTTATACTGCCCTGGCAATTTAGGGGCCCAAATGTGTGAGAAGAACTTTGCAATCAAAATGTGTAAAAAATGACCGGTGAAATCCAAAAGGTGCACTTTGGAATATGTGCCCCTTTGCCCACCTTGGCAGCAAAAAAGTGTGACACATCTGGTATCGCCGTACTCAGGAGAAGTTGGGGAATGTGTTTTGGGGTGTCATTTTACATATACCCATGCTGGGTGAGAAAAATATCTTGGTCAAATGCCAACTTTGTATAAAAAAATGGGAAATGTTGTCTTTTGCCAAGATATTTCTCTCATCCAGCATGGGTATATGTAAAATGACACCCCAAAACACATTCCCCAACTTCTCCTGAGTACGGCGATACCACATGTGTCACACTTTTTTGCTGCCAAGGTGGGCAAAGGGGCGCATATTCCAAAGTGCACCTTTCAGATTTTGCAGGCCATTTTTTACACATTTTGATTGCAAGGTACTTCTCACACATTTGGGCCCCTAAATTGCCAGGGCAGTATAACTACGCCACAAGTGACCCCATTTTGGAAAGAAGACACCCCAAGGTATTCCGTGAGGGGCATGGCGAGTTCCTAGAATTTTTTTTTTTTGTCGCAAGTTAGTGGAATATGAGACTTTGTAAGGAAAAAAGAAAAAAAAAGAAAAATCATCATTTCCGCTAACTTGTGACAAAAAATAAAAAATTCTAGGAACTCGCCGTGCCCCTCACGGAATACCTTGGGGTGTCTTCTTTCCAAAATGGGGTCACTTGTGGCGTAGTTATACTGCCCTGGCAATTTAGGGACCCAAATGTGTGAGAAGAACTTTGGAATCAAAATGTGTAAAAAATGCCCTGCAAAATCCGAAAGGTGCACTTTGGAATATGTGCCCCTTTGCCCACCTTGGCATCAAAAAAGTGTCACACATCTGGTATCGCCGTACTCAGGAGAAGTTGGGAAATGTGTTTTGGGGTGTCATTTTACATATACCCATGCTGGGTGAGAGAAATATCTTGGCAAAAGACAACTTTTCCCATTTTTTTTACACAAAGTTGGCATTTGACCAAGATATTTTTCTCACCCAGCATGGGTATATGTAAAATGACACCCCAAAACACATTGCCCAACTTCTCCTGAGTACGGCGATACCAGATGTGTCACACTTTTTTGCTGCCAAGGTGGGCAAAGGGGCACATATTCCAAAGTGCACCTTTCGGATTTTGCAGGGCATTTTTTTACACATTTTGATTGCAAAGTTCTTCTCACACATTTGGGCCCCTAAATTGCCAGGGCAGTATAACTACGCCACAAGTGACCCCATTTTGGAAAGAAGACACCCCAAGGTATTCCGTGAGGGGCATGGCGAGTTCCTAGAATTTTTTATTTTTTGTCGCAAGTTAGTGGAATATGAGACTTTGTAAGGAAAAAAGAAAAAAAAAAGAAAAATCATCATTTTCCGCTAACTTGTGACAAAAAATAAAAAATTCTAGGAACTCGCCGTGCCCCTCACGGAATACCTTGGGGTGTCTTCTTTCCAAAATGGGGTCACTTGTGGCGTAGTTATACTGCCCTGGCAATTTAGGGACCCAAATGTGTAAGAAGTACCTTGCAATCAAAATGTGTAAAAAATGGCCTGCGAAATCCGAAAGGTGCACTTTGGAATATGTGCCCCTTTGCCCACCTTGGCTGCAAAAAAGTGTCACACATGTGGTATCGCCGTACTCAGGAGAAGTTGGGCAATGTGTTTTGGGGGGTCATTTTACATATACCCATGCAGGGTGAGAGAAATATCTTGGCAAAGACAACTTTTCCCATTTTTTTATACAAAGTTGGCATTTGACCAAGATATTTTTCTCACCCAGCATGGGTATATGTAAAATGACACCCCAAAACACATTGCCCAACTTCTCCTGAGTACGGCGATACCAGATGTGTCACACTTTTTTGCTGCCAAGGTGGGCAAAGGGGCACATATTCCAAAGTGCACCTTTCGGATTTTGCAGGGCATTTTTTTACACATTTTGATTGCAAAGTTCTTCTCACACATTTGGGCCCCTAAATTGCCAGGGCAGTATAACTACGCCACAAGTGACCCCATTTTGGAAAGAAGACACCCCAAGGTATTCCGTGAGGGGCATGGCGAGTTCCTAGAATTTTTTATTTTTTGTCGCAAGTAGTGGAATATGAGACTTTGTAAGGAAAAAAGAAAAAAAAAGAAAAATCATCATTTTCCGCTAACTTGTGACAAAAAATAAAAAATTCTAGGAACTCGCCGTGCCCCTCACGGAATACCTTGGGGTGTCTTCTTTCCAAAATGGGGTCACTTGTGGCGTAGTTATACTGCCCTGGCAATTTAGGGACCCAAATGTGTAAGAAGTACCTTGCAATCAAAATGTGTAAAAAATGGCCTGCGAAATCCGAAAGGTGCACTTTGGAATATGTGCCCCTTTGCCCACCTTGGCTGCAAAAAAGTGTCACACATGTGGTATCGCCGTACTCAGGAGAAGTTGGGCAATGTGTTTTGGGGGGTCATTTTACATATACCCATGCAGGGTGAGAGAAATATCTTGGCAAAGACAACTTTTCCCATTTTTTTATACAAAGTTGGCATTTGACCAAGATATTTTTCTCACCCAGCATGGGTATATGTAAAATGACACCCCAAAACACATTCCCCAACTTCTCCTGAGTACGGCGATACCACATGTGTGACACTTTTTTGCAGCCTAGATGCGCAAAGGGGCCCAAATTCCTTTTAGGAGGGCATTTTTAGACATTTGGATCCCAGACTTCTTCTCACACTTTCGGGCCCCTAAAAAGCCAGGGCAGTATAAATACCCCACATGTGACCCCACTTTGGAAAGAAGACACCCCAAGGTATTCAATGAGGGGCATGGCGAGTTCCTAGAATTTTTTATTTTTTTTGCATAAGTTAGCGGATATTGATTTTTTTTGGTTTTTTTCTCACAAAGTCTCACTTTCCGCTAACTTAGGACAAAAATTTCAATCTTTCATGGACTCAATATGCCCCTCACGGAATACCTTGGGGTGTCTTCTTTCCGAAATGGGGTCACATGTGGGGTATTTATACTGCCCTGGCTTTTTAGGGGCCCTAAAGCGTGAGAAGAAGTCTGGAATATAAATGTCTAAAAATGTTTACGCATTTGGATTCCGTGAGGGGTATGGTGCGTCCATGTGAGATTTTATTTTTTGACACAAGTTAGTAGAATATGAGACTTTGTAAGAAAAAACAAAAACAAACAAAAAATTTCCGCTAACGTGCCAAAAAAAATGTCTGAATGGAGCCTTACCAGGGGGGGGTGATCAATGACAGGGGGGTGATCAATGACAGGGGGGTGATCAGGGAGTGTATATGGGTGATCACCCGCCTGTCATTGATCACCCCCCTGTAAGGCTCCATTCAGACGTCCGTATGCTTTTTGCGGATCCGATCCATGTATCCATGGATCCGTAAAAATCATGCGGACGTCTGAATGGAGCCTTACAGGGGGGGTGATCAGTGACAGGGCGGTGATCAATGACAGGGGGTGATCAGGGAGTGTATATGGGTGATCACCCGCCTGTCATTGATCACCCCCCTGTAAGGCTCCATTCAGACGTCCGTATGCTTTTTGCGGATCCGATCCATGTATCCGTGGATCCGTAAAAATCATACGGACGTCTGAACGGAGCCTGACAGGGGGGTGATCAATGACAGGGCGGTGATCAATGACAGGGGGGTGATCAGGGAGTTTATATGGGGTGATCATGGTGATCAGGGTTTATAAGGGGTTAATAAGTGACGGGGGGGGGGGGGGTGTAGTGTAGTGTGGTGTTTGGTGCGACTGTACTGACCTACCTGAGTCCTCTGGTGGTCGATCCTAACAAAAGGGACCACCAGAGGACCAGGTAGGAGGTATATTAGACGCTGTTATGAAAACAGCGTCTAATATACCTGTTAGGGGTTAAAAAATTCGGATCTCCAGCCTGCCAGCGAGCGATCGCCGCTGGCAGGCTGGAGATCCACTCGCTTACCTTCCGTTCCTGTGAGCGCGCGCGCCTGTGTGCGCGCGTTCACAGGAAATCTCGCGTCTCGCGAGAGGACGCGTATATGCGTCCAGGAGGAATGAATCAACCACCTCCCGGACGCATATGTGCGTATAGCGGTCGGGAGGTGGTTAAAGGGCTTCTGTCAGCCCACTAAACCCTTTTTTTTTTTCCGTTAATATTAATCCCTACACTGCAAGCTCCCTGTACATATGCTAAATATTCATTTTCGTTCAGTAGATATTGTTAAAAATCAAGTTTTATAATATGTAAATTACCTTGCTACCAGCAAGTAGCTGCCCTACTTGCTGGTAGCAAGGTAATTTACATATTATAAAACTTAGCAGCCGCAACCTCCTCTCATCATGACGCCCCCTCCGCCGTTTGATTGACAGGGCCAGGGAACGGGTTCGTTCTCTGCTGGCCCTGCTCGAATTCAAAATATCGCGCCTGCGCCGTACCTTTCTTTAATCGGTGCAGGCGCACTGAGAGGCGACCTCTCTCCCGGCCGCTCCATCCTCAATGCGCCTGCGCCGGGTGTAGATGTGACGTCATCGGCGCAGGCGCATTGAGGATGGAGCGGCCGACAGAGCAGCCGCCTCTCAGTGCGCCTGCGCCGATGACGTCACATCCACACCCGGCGCAGGCGCATTGAGGATGGAGCGGCCGGGAGAGAGGCCGCCTCTCAGTGCGCCTGCACCGATTAAAGAAAGGTACGGCGCAGGCGCGATATTTTGAATTAGAACAGGGCCAGCAGAGAACAAACCCGTTCCCTGGCCCTGTCAATCAAACGGCGGAGGGGGCGTCATGATGAGAGGAGGATGCGGCTGCTACCAGCAAGTAGCCGCCCTACTTGCTGGTAGCAAGGTAATTTACATATTATAAAACTTGATTTTTAACAATATCTACTGAACGAAAATGAATATTTAGCATATGTACAGGGATTGCAGTGTAGGGATTAATATTAACGGGGAAAAAAAAAGGGTTTAGTGGGCTGACAGAAGCCCTTTAATGACCAGACCACTTTTTACAATTCTGCACTACACTACTTTCACGGTTTATTCCTCGGTCATGCAACTTACCACCCAAATGAATTTTACCTCCTTTTCTTCTCACTAATAGAGCTTTCATTTGGTGGTATTTCATTGCTGCTGACATTTTTACTTTTTTTATATTAATCGAAATTGACCGAAATCTTTGCAAAAAAAAAGCATTTTTCACTTTCGGTTGTAAAATTTTTCAATTAAAACTACATTTCTATATTAATTTTTCTCTAAATTTATTGTTCTACATGTCTTTGATAAAAAAAAATGCAATAAGTGTATATTTATTGGTTTGGGAAAAAGTTATATACAAACTATGGTGCAAAAATGTGAATTTCCGCATTTTGAAGCAGCTCTGACTTTCTGAGCACCTGTCATGTTTCCTGAGGTTCTACAATGCCCAGACAGTAGAAACACCCCACAAATGACCCCATTTTGGAAAGTAGACACCCTAAGGTATTCGCTGATGGGCATAGTGAGTTCATGGAAGTTTTTAATTTTTGTCACAAGTTAGTGGAATTTTTTTTATTTTTTTTTACAAAGTCTCATATTCCACTAACTTGTGACAAAAAAATTTTTTTTACATGAACTAACCATACCCCTCATGGAATACCTTGGGGTGTCTTCTTTCTAAAATGGGGTCACATGTGGGGTATTTATACTGCCCTGGCATTTTAGGGGCCCTAAAGCGTGAGAAGTAGTTTGGAATCCAAATTCGTAAAAATGCCCTGTGAAATCCTGAAAGTACTCATTGGAAATTGGGCCCCTTTGCACATCTTGGCTGCAAAAAAGTGTCACACATGTGGTATCGCCGTACTCAGAAGAAGTAGGGTAATGTGTTTTGGGGTGTCTTTTTACATATACCCATGCTGGGTGAGAGAAATATCTCTCTAAAAGACAACTTTCCCAATTTTTTTTATACAAAGTTGTCATTTGACAGAGATATTTCTCACACAAAGTTTGGTTATATGTAAAAATACACCCCAAAACACATTTCCCTACTTCTCCTGAGTACAGCAATACCACGTGTGACACTTTTTTGCAGCCAAGATGCGCAAAGGGTCCCAAATTCCAATGAGTACCTTTTGGGAGGGCATTTTTAGGCAATTGGATTCCAGACTTCTTCTCACGCTTTAGGGCCCCTAAAATGCCAGGGCAGTATAAATACCCCACAAGTGACCCCATTTTGGAAAGAAGACACCCCGAGGTATTCCGTGAGGGGCATGGCGAGTTCCTAGAATATTTTTTTTTTTGGGCACAAGTTAGCGGAAAATGATTTTGTAAGAGAAAAAAATTAATAAAATAATCATTTTCTCCTAATTTGTGCCCAAAATAAAAGATATTCTAGGAACTCGCCATGCCCCTCACGGAATACCTTGGGGTGTCTTCTTTCCAAAATGGGGTCACTTGTGGGGGATTTAAACTGCCCTGGCATTTTAGGGGCCCCAAAGCGTGAGAAGAAGTCTGGAATATAAATGTCTAAAAAATGTTACGCATTTCGATTCCGTGAGGGTATGGTGAGTTCATGTGAGATTTAATTTTTTGTCACAAGTTAGTGGAATATGAGACTTCGTAAGAAAAAAAAAAAGAAAATCAATTTCCGCTAACTTGTGCCAAAAAAAAAAATCTTCTATGAACTCGCCATGCCCCTCAAAAGTGATCTTTTTATAGCGCCGCAGCGATTTTACTGTGTTTTTGCAGTGATCAGAAAAAAATAATGTCTGTCACTGCGGTGGGGCGGACTGAACGCAAGTGTGTGCACAAGATCAGGCCTCATCGGGCGAACACTGCGTTTTTTGTAGAGCCTATAGAACATGTCCTATTCTTGTCTGCAATTGCAGACAAGAAAAGGCATTTTCTATATAGTTCTGGCAATGTGTGGATCCGCAAAATGCGGAAAACACATTGCCGGTGTCCGTGTTTTGCAGATCCGCGGTGTCCGTGTTTTGCGGATCTGAGGATCCGCAAAACACATACGGACGTCTGAATGGAGCCTTACAGGGGGGTGATCAGGGAGTCTATATGGGTTAATAAGGGGTTAATAAGTGACAGGGGGGTGGGGGGTGTAGTGTAGTGGTGTTTGGTGCTACTTACAGAGCTACCTGTGTCCTCTGGTGGTCGATTCAAGCAAAAGGGACCACCAGAGGACCAGATAGAAGGTATATCAGACGCTGTTAACAAAACAGCATCGGATATACCTTTCAAGGGTTAAAAAAATAAATAAATAAATAATCGCATCTACAGCCTGCCTGCAAACGATCGCCGCTGGCAGGCTGTAGATGCACTCGTTTACCTGCTGTTTCCTCTGAACGTGCGCTCCTGTGTGCACGCGTTCACCGAAAATCTCGGCTGGCGCGTCGAAGAGGAACAAACCGTCCGCCTCCGGAACGCAATCCTGCGTTAGGCAGTCCGAAGGCGGTTAAAGGATAACTGTCGTATTTTTATTTTTTGTGGAGTATTGGATTGTGGTGATTAATATCTCCTTATGGCCCCATTTCAACTTTTCACTGTGTATTCAATTACCTCTTAATTCCATAGTTTTGTTCCCTGTACTGCCTACTTTTACCTGTGCTTAAAATAAGGTTGCTAGGCATGGTCCGTCTATCTGTTGAAGGACGGAGGACGCAGAAGCAGGCTGCGTGCAAGGTCATATTACTGACAGCCAGGGACTGTAAGTAAATGATTAGAGCCAGGTCCTCCCCAGCAGCTGATAACAGTGCCTGGGCTGTGTGCACTTCTCCCTGTCCCTGCGCTCGGCAGACGCTCCCTCACTCAGCAGCGGGACAATGCAGAGTCGAAGCAGCGCAGAGCAGGGAAGGGAGATCTGCCGTCTGCTCAGTGTATAAATGAAAGTAACATGTGGTAAAAGGACCCCTTTGTGCTGCAGGAGATTAACCCTTTAGGGGGGAGGGCTTTGGTTACTGACACTTTTGGGGGGCTATTGTTACTGGCTAGTGAGGGCAGGCGGGATTAGCCTCAGGGTGAGGGCAGTGGCGGCCATCTTAACTGAATAGTGAAATTGCAGTTTTATGCAGACTGGTTGCTAAGGGCTGAATCTTATAAATATGGGGTAAGTTAGTCTAAGGGTCCATTCACACGTCCGCAATTACGTTCCACATTTTGCGGATCAGAATTGCGGACCCATTCATTTCTAGGGGCAGCAAGATGTGCTGCCCAGATCCGGAATTGCGAATCCACACTTCCGGGTCCGCAATTCCGATCCCGAAAAATATAGAACATGTCCTATCAAGAATAGGCATTTTCTATTAAGTGTCGGCGATGTGCGGTCCGCAAAATGCAGAACGCACATCGCCGATGTCCGTGTTTTGCGGATCCACACACACGGACGTGTGAATGGACCCTAATAGTAACCGATTCTGGAATATCATGTTATTAGTAACTACATATATGAAAATTGAAATTAGGGTCTAAATGTGACAGTTATCCTTTAACTGATGTGTGATACACCGCTGAAATCAGCATTTCTGTCACTACTTTATGCTGCCCTCATTATGGTGAGCAGGTTCAGGTTCCCTTTAAAGGGGTTGGCAATTTTCCCATAGCATCCCATGGGTAAACGGTTTGAAGGTTTTCTAAAAGATGCTATCTTGGAGTACCTCAATGAAATTAAGGAAATATCATCATGGCTTCGTGAGGAATCGGTCATGTCAAAATAATTTTATCAGTTTCTATGAGGAGATTAGTTCTAGACTTGACAGCGGCGAATCATTGGATGTCGTATATCAAAGCATTTGACACTGTACCACATAAAAGGTTAGTATATAAAATGAGAATGCTCGGACTGGGAGAAAATGTCTGTATGTGGGTAAGTAACTGGCTGAGTGATAGAAAACAGAGGGTGGTTATTAATGGTACACACTCAGATTGGGTCACTGTCACTAGTGGAGTACCTCAGGGGTCAGTATTGGGCCCTATTCTCTTCAATATATTTTATTAATGATCTTGTAGAAGGCTTGCATAGTAAAATATCAATTTTTTGCAGATGACACTAAACTGTGTAAAGTAATTAACATTGAAGAGGACAGTATACTGCTACAGAGGGATCTGGATAGATTGGAGGCTTGGGCAGAGAAGTGGCAGATGAGGTTTAACATTGACAAATGTAAAGTTATGCACATGGGAAGGAATAATGCAAGTCACCCGTACATACTAAATAGTAAAACACGGGGTAACACTGACATGAAAAAGGATCTAGGAATTTTAGTGAACAGCAAACTAAGCTGCAAAAAACAGTGTCAGGCAGCTGCTGCCAAGGCCAATAAGATAATGGGTTGCATAAAAAGGGGCATAGATGCCCGTGATAAGAACATAGTCCTACCACTTTACAAATCACTAGTCAGACCACACATGGCGTACTGTGTACAGTTCTGGGCTCCTGTAAATATAGCAGAGCTGGAGAGGGTCCAGAGGAGGGCAACTAAAGTAATAACTGGAATGGGGCAACTACAGTACCCTGAAAGATTATTAACATTAGGGTTATTCACTTTAGAAAATAGACGACTGAGGGGAGATCTAATTACTATGTATAAATATATCAGGGGTCAGTAAAAAGATCTATCCCATCATCTATTTATCCCCAGGACTGTGACTGACGAGGGGACATCCTCTGTGTCTGGAGGAAAGAAGGTTTGTACACAAACATAGAAAAGGATTCTTTACAGTAAGAGCAGTGAGAATATGGAACTCTCTGCCTGAGGAGGTGGTGATGGTGAGTACAATAAAGGAATTCAAGAGGGGCCTAGATGTATTTCTGGAGCGTAATATTACAAGCTAGAGCTACTAGAGAGGGGTCGTTGATCCAGAGAGTCATTCTGATTGTCTGATTGGAGTCGGGAAGGAATTTTTTATTCCCCTAAAGTGGGGAAAATTGGCTTCTACCTCACGTTTTTTTTTGCCTTTCTCTGGATCAACTTGCAGGATGACAGGCCGAACTAGATGGACAAATGTCTTTTTCAGCCTTATAAACTATGTTACTATTTCTTCAAAATGCCACAAACAGTGGTGTATGCTCAGCCCCCACCAATCAGCTGTTACCTGCAGCAGTGGTTCATATGCCACTAATGTCTCAGAGGTTTTTTGATGATATACCTGGGATACATAATATCTTACTCTATAAGTGCACTTTCAATGCAGTAATACGTATATGGAAAAAGCCGAACATATAGTTCACAGGTAATGGCACGTATACGGTACTAGTAAAGCAGCGCTGAAGCAGTGATGTACCTGAAATAAACTAGAGAACTCAACTAATGGAAAACAATTTAGATGGAAAAAAAACAAGCAAAAGAAACTTCAAGAAGACTCGGTTCTTGGGAGGAGGACTGAGAGATATATCAAACTCCCTCTACCCAACATGAGCTGGAAGTCTTTATGAGTTATTGGAACAAATTAAAGGGCTTCTGTCACCCCATTAAACCTTTTTTTTTTTTTTCTTTACTAATAATCCCTACACTGCGATCTCATCATACATAAGCTAATTAATGATTTTCGTTCAGTAGAATTTGTTAAAAATCGATTTTTGAAATATGTAAATTACCTTGCTACCAGCAAGTAGGGCGGCTACTTGCTGGTAGCAGCCGCGTCCTCCGATGGTAATGACGCCCCCTCTGCTTGTTGATTGACAGATCCCGTCCGCTGGCCCTTTCTCTGCTGGCCCTGCCTGTTTTGATTCAATATCTGGCGCCTGCGCCGCGGCCGTACCTCTCTTCAATCTGCGCAGGCGCACTGAGAGACGGCCACTCGCTCGGCCGCTCCATCCTCAATGCGCCTGCGCCGATGACGTCACATCTACACCCGGCGCAGGCGCATTGAGGATGGAGCGGCCGAGCGAGTTGCCGCCTCTCAGTGCGCCTGCGCAGATTGAAGAGAGGTACGGCCGCGGCGCAGGCGCCAGATATTGAATCAAAACAGGCAGGGCCAGCAGAGAAAGGGCCAGCGGACGGGATCCATCAACAAGCAGAGGGGGCGTCATTACCATCGGAGGACACGGCTGCTACCAGCAAGTAGCCGCCCTACTTGCTGGTAGCAAGGTAATTTACATATTTCAAAAATCGATTTTTAACAAATTCTACTGAACGAAAATCATTAATTAGCTTATGTATGATGAGATCGCAGTGTAGGGATTATTAGTAAAGAAAAGAAAAAAAACGGTTTAATGGGGTGACAGAAGCCCTTTAAGCAATTTCTGGAAATGATTCAAATTATAAGCCAATGTAATGAAATAAAAACAGGTAGTGGCTATGTGCGGCTCGTCTTCAGCTTCCGGGCTGCTACACTACAAAGCTGGTCTCGTCTGGATAGCCCTTTTCTGTATTGTAGTGTACGTCCCACAATATTCAGCCGATCGCAGGAAGCTGCCGCCTTCCTCATTTCAGCTGCAATGTTGTAGGAAAAACAAAGCATCAGACAGCGGCCATTCATGTTATGAAGACAAGTCCTCCAGAAGGAGAGCGGCTTATTACTGCAAAGTTCCTGTCTGGTTAATGGACAGGGGTTCAGATCCGCAGAACACCCACTACTAGTCTGGAGCTACACAGCAACATATGTCTCATGACACGAAGATTGCAATATAATGTGTGTCCATGACTGTGATAAGAAATCAACTAAAAAAATAAGTCCGACATCGCTGGATTTTGGCGGCATGCAACTTTGCCATTATAGATCAAAATGCAACCGTGACTTGATTGCAACCTTTCCAAAAATCGCAGCTCTAAAGCTGGGGCAATATGGCAACTTTGACCGCAACATATGTCACACAACCTAAGATCACTTTGCTGCACTGCAGCCTCACGATACAATGGAGTAAATGGGGTTGCGTTGACACCTGCAAGGTGCCATGGCGGCAACCTGACAGTCCCCAAAAATCTGTTGAGCCTTGGCAATTTGTGGTTGACAACACGACCCCATTTACTTCCTTATGTTGCAAGACTTTATTGATGCACCTCTATCTTTGATTCAGTCACAGCATGTAGCTCCAGCTTGAAATAGTCACTCGCCAGCAAGCTGCATAGATAGCTTTGGTTGTGGGACTTACCATCATGTAACACGTGTTGCCGTGTATGGGTACGGACAAGGACTCCAGATCACCACAACTACCAGAAAATCATGCCTGGCAACCAAGTGTTGCTCCTTACACTTTCAGCCATTAGCTAAAGCATTAAACTGGAGGCTGAATTCAGTGTAACATTTTATCATTACTATTTCATAAAAAATGGTAGAATGAGTCTACAGGGCTGCACTTGGTCGATGTACCAGATGCATGAAGCCATAACATGCCTAAAAGAGTAATTCCAGATTTTAACATACCTGAAAGAGCATTGTCCTGTTCTTTTCCGAGTCGGAGGGTTGTACATGGCTCGGTGCACTTGCATGTCTTCTCCTTGACTGTATTTTTCCATCATAAACCTTCTTTTGAATAGTAACACTACTACATCGAGACCTAAACTCCTGCTGGTCCTCAAAGCCTGAGTCTTCAAGTATCCTCTCAGGAAAAGATACCCGCATACCAGAAAGATTGCTCTGGCTACCTACTGTAAATATCCCTGAATGGCCCTTGGAGGCAGAATTGGCATTAGAGTCCGCGTCCAGTGCTTCAAATGCACTATCAGATGGAGAAACTGGGAGATTGGTCTCGGCCAATGCGAGGTCAGAGCTGGCGTCCATGCTGCGCTGCTCGCTCAGTAGCTTCAGACGCTGACGTTCATGTAGAGAGAATTTCTCAATACAGTCATCGATAATAGTGGAAGGAGCGTGTTTATGGGCAATTACCACCTTGCCGCAATATAAAACCTCAAACTTCTGTGAGTTGTAAAAGGCATCTTCATTGTCCTTGCTGGGCTTTGAATCTTCCTTCAGAGCAACTTTGGAAACCTGCCGAATGCTACTGATGACTGTGGAAACCTGAACAGAAACAAAACATAAGAATGTTACTTGTCGATGACTTTGGTTAAGTCATTGCTCACTGCTTACTGTGCGAGCGCTCTCATTCTTAACACGCCACAAGACTTATGCTCTTCTCTTCCTTTTGTATACACGGATATAGTATGTGGAACGCGGTAGACGGACTACATGCAAGCGGTTATTCCCTTGTCAATACAGTGCCCAACCAGCTCATACTAAGGACTCATGGACATGACCGTATCCATTTTGCGGTACGCAAAACACGGATCCCTGCCATGCACATGCCTTTATTTTTTATAAACTCCTGTAGAAACATCCTTTCCTCGTCTGCAAAACAACATCTTTTGTGGCCCCACTGAAATGAATGGGTCTGCATCCGATCGGCAAACAACGCGGATCTGATGTGGACCGAAAATACGGTCTTGTGCATGAGGTCTAAACAGGAGTCGTGTGAAAAAGCCAGGATGACAGAGGCATTACTGAGTTATCAGGAAGGATATCAGCCTGTCTCTGATTACTTAGGGCCCATCTAGCACAAGGAAGGGACAAGGAGCTTGGCAATACCAAGCAGCAAGATAAATACGTCCCCCACCTCTGAAGTCGCCTCCAACGTTTACCACTTTATAGGCATACTGTACAGTGGCATACGTCCCATTGTAAATAACATACCTTTATACGGGCTATCCCAACCTTTCTAACCAAGATGAGAACAACCCACAGCAAGTTACAGCCACTTAGCGGTTTCCATAACCCCACAGCAGTGAACGGAGGCTATGCTAATAGTGTAGCACAGCAAGCTGCGCTGTTTCTGAAACTCACAAGTTATGAAGACAGCTCAGCTTGCTGTGTTATTCTGATTGCTTCTGTAGCTCCCATTCATTGCTATGGGAGTTACAGAAACCATACAGCTGTAGCTGCTCAGGCGTTTCCATATTTCCAGCCAGCCTGGATCAGCCATGAAAGGTTGAGATGGGACAACCCCTTTATATTTTATTAAAAATTAAGATTTCCCACTAATTAAATTCAATACGTTATTGCTACATTCTAGAACACCCCTCTAAAAGCTAAAAGGCGGCCATACACATCATCACCACTAGGTGGCCACACATAAGCAAATTTAGCATATACAGTTCATCTCCCAAGAGAAAACCTACGGAATAGAGCGCATCTGTAATTACTGTGCCCTCTGCATAAGAAAGCATAATCGACTGAGCTTTCCTATACAGTGATAAAAGAGATATGTCAGTGCATACCGGCCCATATTTTATTGCAGGGGCCTATAAACACATTTAGCATGTGCACCAAATGTGCAAAAAATGAAATTTAGACTGAGCCTCACCTGAACGAGGCTTAAAGGGGTTGTCTAATCTTGCCAATAGCATAGTGAGATAGGACTAAGCCTCAATCACCAGGTGGCTGGCACTTCGCTGTTTCAGTAGTTCCCATTGCAGTGCATGGGAGCTACAGAAACGGCGTAGCACAGCAAGCTCACTCCCCATAATTGCCCCATGTCAATGTGCTGCCGATCATATGACACCTAAAACCGGGATGTGCGGCAGACAAGCAGTGAAGCAGCAGCGATCGTTTATCTCCATACAGAGGGGAAAACTGATATATGTACATGCAGCTGAATAAACTGGCAAGGATTGGGAATAAATTTGTTCCTGATTATTGCCCTGAGTAATGGCCCTGCCTTAGGCACAAGGAAATCTACTGTGGCAGTAATTACTGGCTTAGGATCTGGTTGAATTACCTCTGGCATTGTGACCCCAGAAATCCTCTTTATGACAGTAAACATCCATGCTCTACGCTTTGATATTTAAGTCTGGATAGTTTATAGTAAACGGAGCCAAGAAAGAGCAGTCATTTACATAACGGAGTTGTCAGCACAGAAAAAATCTCCCTAAAGAGAAGTGGCAAGACAGACGAGGCATGCAAATAAGCCAGTCTCCGGCTGTGGAGCACTCAGCGTGCGCCTTCATGCCATATAACAGCTGTTCTTCCCTATAATGCAGGCAGACGGGCCCCTGGCAACCTTCAATAGAGGAGCACTATTTTATCTGGAACAAAGCACGCTTGCCTAAGATGCAGAAATGTAAACATACGGGGTCATTTATTAAGACCGTCGTTTTAGACACCGGTCTTAATATCCCCTGCGCTGGCGGTGGATCTGCCGAAGTTATAGAGAGGTGCCGGCCTCTACATAACTTCGGTACATCCACTGCCTGTCTAAATATACGTCATCTTCCTTGCTGGCATAGATTTAGAACATTTTCTATGCCTAAAACAGGCGTAGAAAATGATAAATGAGACAGGCCTGGCGGCTTGCCCTCTTCCCCTCCCATACCACTCCCCCCCTTTATAAGACCTGGTGCTAACAAGGAAAAGTTGAAGATTGCGGCGCAAATAACTTTCGCACCACAATCTACGCCAGATGTATGCCAAAAATGTATATCTGATAATAAATGATAATAAATGTGCCATAGTGCCTACAGGGATCACACAAACATCAAGTACTGTCTATGAATCTCTGCATCTCAAACAAAACCAGGCACAACAGGTCCTATAATAAGGACAGAGATCCCATCCCAAGTAAACCACTGCAACTAAAAAACATTATAACTATATATAAGAACTGTATCAATTACAGCAGTGAAAAAAATCTGAAAAAAACACTAAACAAATTAGATTCATGTCAAGTATGTAATTCACTTAAATGGGTCCGCGATCCGGCCGTTCTGCAAAAAGATAGGACATGTTCTATTTTTTTGCGGAACGTAAGTACGGGACGAAACCCCACGGAAGCACTCCGTAGTGCTTCCGTATGGTTCCGTTCTGCACCATTCCGCATCTCCGGATTTACGGACCCATTGAAGTTAACGTTACCTGTTCCTCAATACGGCAACGGAGCGAACACGCCCATGGGAAAGAGGCCTTAGGATGTGTCTCATGGAGACCATTGGAGACAATTGTCTACAGCGGGTGCAGGGTCTGTGTCCTACACAGATATACAAACCTCACTGCCGTGCTAGAATTCATCCATGCATTCCAGCTGCAAAATGGAGGATTTTTAATATGGACATGTGAATAAACTGTAAATGAGAAGCGGTGCCAGGCATTTACTACAAGACTGAACTAGCAACCTGTCTGTCCCAGAAGATTTAGAGCCGGACAAATGCATTTTCTATATTCCCTTTTAATAGCTGAAGCAGCCAGACATGAAAAGGTAGTAAGACTAGGTTCACATCAGATTTGAGATATCCTCAGAGTGTACACTGAAAGCTCCTGACATACCGTATACACTTTAGGCTCCATTAGCCAAAATGGAGGTTAAAAGAGTGTTGTTTTGACCTACGTCTGGACGCCATTCATCAGTATTCAAAAAAAAAAAAGAAAGAAAGAATACAGTTATAGGATAGCGTAGTAGACTGTGCCATTCTATACAATGGTGTCCATTAAGAAACCATATACCAAGTTTGCTTTTTTTGTACGCAGGATCTTAAAGGGTGACGGATGTATGGCATCCAACACAGGTCTCAGTTTAACATATACATTGGACAAATATTCCGGAGTATAGGTGAAATGGAGGCCAAAAAGGTGTTAGAGCCTAAATCATACACTTCGGGCACACTGATCACAACTTGACCAGAAGTAAATAAATCAAATAACTAGCAATGTATATTTAAAGCTATAAAGTAGCCACAAACGGAAATGCATTCACCTTCTTATTACCTTTCACTGCCTAAACAGCAGGAAGCAGTCAAGATCACATGACGGATAATAAGTATTCTGCACAGCTACAACAGTCTATACTGTCTGACAAAATGGTGGTACGGTACCTGCACAGAAAGCAAGCCATACAAGAACACACCATGCAAGAGTTATAATGTTGTCCCAAATTCCTGGACAATTGAGAAATTATTTAACTATAGAAGCTGGTATACAAAATGCTTTCTTAAAAGGGGTTGTGTTTCGAAATATATTCTACATTTTTTAAACCAGCACCTGGGTCTGAACACTTTTGTAACTGCCTGTAATTAAAAATTTAGTATAGCCACTGAGTTATTCAATAAAATGTTTCTGTAAGGCGCCACCTGCTATTCGTTCTTTTCCTTATTTTATGTCCGTCTCACTGAGCTGGTCGAACATGCTCAGTTTAAGGCCCCATGCACACGGCCGTTGTTCACAGCCGTGTGCGGGCCGTGGAACCGCGGCCTGGATCCCTCCTGAGAGCAGGAGCGCACGGCGTCACTGGTTGCTATGACGCCGTGCGCTCCCTGCTGCCGGCACAGCACAGTAATACACTGGTATAGATCATACCAGTGTATTACTGTATTGCGGCGGCAGCAGGGAGCGCACGGCGTCATAGCAACCAGTGACGCCGTGCGCTCCTGCTCTCAGGAGGGATCCAGGCCGCGGTTCCACGGCCCGCACACGGCCGTGAACAACGGCCGTGTGCATGGGGCCTAAATCTTCAACTGCAACCAGCCATATGTTCTATAAGAACCTGTGGCAATTACAGGGAGAGAGCTGAAACAGACCCCCCCCCCCCCCCCCAATCTACCCCCAAGCTTCAGGGTTGAAGATAATCTAGCAGAGAAATTGGGGCAAAGAATGGGAAGATCTCTGGACCCATGTCAGGTATAGGGCTTGTTCTTTGTTAGAAAGGTGTTGCCATGTACTATATGATGTTGGATTCTCATTTTTTATATCAATGATGACATAATCCCATTAAACTGTTTTTCTGGGAATAGCTACCATAACTTACATTTCTATTTTATTCAGACAAGTGACATATCACTGCGGAAGCCAGAGGGTGGCTGCAGTGGAGCAGGTGATCACACCCATACCCAGCCAGCAGTTAACAAGTAGGGTACTGGAAGATGGACCCACAGGAGCCAGCACACAGAACTGTAACTGCAGAAAGAAAGAGGCAAGTATGAATCTTTTAACCGCCCCAGGACCGCCTAACGCACGGATGCGTCCTGGAGGCGGTCGATTCATTCCTCCTGGATGCATCCGTGCGTCATCTCGCGAGACGCAAGATTTCCTGTGAACGCGCGCACACAGGCGCGCGCGTTCACAGGATCGGAAGGTAAGAGACTGGATCTACAGCCTGCCAGCTGTTTTGATAACAGCGTCTAATATACCTGCTACCTGGTCCTCTGGTGGTCCCTTTTGCTTGGATGGACCACCAGAGGACACAGGTAGCTCTGTAAAGTAGCACCAAACACCACTACACTACACCCCCCCCCCCCGTCACTTATTAACCCCTTATGAACCCTTGATCACCCCATATAGACTCTATGATCACTCCCCGTGTCATTGATCACCCCCCTGTAAGGCTCCATTCAGATGTCCGTATGTGTTTTACGGATCCACGCATCAATGGTGGATCCGCAAAACACATACGGACGTCTGAATGGAGCCTTACAGGGGGGTGATCACCCCATATACACTCCCTGATCACCCCCTGTCATTGATCACCCCCCTCTAAGGCTCCATTCAGACGCCCGTATGTGTTTTACGGATCCACGCATCCATGGATCGGATCCGCAAAACACATACGGACGTCTGAATGGAGCCTTACAGGGGGATGATCAGGGAGTCTATATGGGATGATCACCCCCCTGTAAGGCTCCATTCAGATGTCCATATGTGTTTTACGGATCCACGCATCTATGGATCGGATACGCAAAACACATAAGGACGTCTGAATGGAGCCTTACAGGGGGGCGATCAGTGACAGGGGGTGATCAGCCCATATAGACTCCCTGATCACTTCCCTGTCATTGATCACCCACCTGTCATTGATCACCCCCCTGTAAGGCTCCATTCAGACGTCCGTATGTGTTTTGCGGATCCGATCCATGGATCTGCAAAACACATACGGACGTCTGAATGGAGCCTGACAGGGGGGTGATCAATGACAGGGTGGTGATCACCCCACATAGACTCCCTGATCACACCCCTGTCATTGATCACCCCCCTGTAAGGGTCCATTCAGAGATTTTTTTGGCACGTTAGCGGAAATAAAAAAAAAAATTTCTTACAAAGTCTCATATTCCACTAACTTGTGTCATAAAATAAAATCTCACATGAACTAACCATACCCCTCACGGAATCCAAATGCGTAAATTTTTTTAGACATTTATATTCCAGACTTCTTCTCACGCTTTAGGGCCTCTAAAATGCCAGGGCAGTATAAATACCCCACGTGACCCCATTTCAGAAAGAAGACACCCCAAGGTATTTCGTGATGGGCATAGTGAGTTCATGGAAGTTTTTATTTTTTGTCACAAGTTAGTGGAATATGAGACTTTGTAATAAAAATAAAAAAATAAAAAATAAAATCATCATTTTTCGCTAACTTGTGACAAAAAACAAAAAATTCTAGGAACTTGCCATGCCCCTCACGGAATACCTTGGGGTGTCTTTTTTCCAAAATGGGGTCACTTGTGGGGTAGTTATACTGCCCTGGCATTTTAGGGGCCCAAATGCGTGAGAAGTAGTTTGAAATCAAAATCTGTAAAAAAATGCCCTGTGAAATCCGAAAGGTGCTCTTTGGAATGTGGGCCCATTTGCCCACCTAGGCTGCAAAAAAGTGTCACACATGTGGTATCGCCGTACTCAGGAGAAGTTGGGCAATGTGCTTTGGGGTGTCTTTTTACATATACCCATGCTGGGTGAGAGAAATATCTCGGCAAAAGACAACGTTTCCCATTTTTTTTATACAAAGTTGGCATTTGACCAAGATATTTAGCTCACCCAGCATGGGTATATGTAAAATGACACCCCAAAACACATTCCCCAACTTCTCCTGAGTACGGCGATACCACATGTGTGACACTTTTTTGCAGCCTAGGTGGGCAAAGGGGCCCACATTCCAAAGAGCACCTTTCGGATTTCGCAGGCCAATTTTTTTTACAGATTTTGATTTCAAACTACTTTGCACGCATTTGGGCCCCTAAAATGCCAGGGCAGTATAACTACCCCACAAGTGACCCCATTTTGGAAAGAAGACACCCAAAGGTATTTCATGATGGGCATAGTGAGTTCATGGAAGTTTTTATTTTTTGTCACAAGTTAGTGGAATATGAGACTTTGTAAGGAAAAAAAAAAAAATCATAATTTTCCGCTAACTTGTGACAAAAAATAAAAAGTTCTATGAACTCACTATGCCCATCAGCGAATACCTTAGGGTGTCTACTTTCAGAAATGGGGTTATTTGTTGGGTTTTTCTACTGTCTGGGCATAGTAGAACCTCAGGAAACATGACAGGTGATCAGAAAGTCATAGCTGCTTCAAAAAGCGGAAATTCACATTTTTGTACCATAGTTTCTAAACGCTATAACTTTTACCCAAACCATTTTTTTTTTACCCAAACATTTTTTTTATCAAAGACATGTAGAACAATAAATTTAGAGAAAAATTTATATATAGATGTCATTTTTTTAGAAAAATTTTACAACTGAAAGTGTAAAATGTAATTTGTTGCCAAAATTTTGTTAAATTTCGATTAATAACAAAAAAAGTAAAAATGTCAGCAGCAACAAAATACCACCAAATGAAAGCTCTATTAGTGAGAAGAAAAGGAGGTAAAATTCATTTGGGTGGTAAGTTGCATGACCGAGCAATAAACGGTGAAAGTAGTGTAGTGCAGAATTGTAAAAAGTGGTCTGATCATTAAGGGTGTTTAAGCTAGGGGGGCTGAAGTGGTTAATAGAGGCAGGCAGGCTGCGGGCATCAAAGTTGGTTATTCATGGCAAGCCCCGTTAAAGAAGCACTCCCTCAAAAATGTTTATTCTCTGACCTGTTATAAAGGTGCATGATGTAACCTGTGGTGAATAAAACCTTCTTACCAGCATCTGTATTTGTGAGCTATCCCCTCCCTTCTGATCCTCAGCTGTGTCATGTGACCAGCAATCAGACTTTCCAAATAACACAGCATCAGTGATGGTCAGTTCACAGTGTTCGCCAGCGAACACATGCGGGCTGCCATCTTTAGTAAGGAGGCACAAAGAGGTACACAACGTGCAAATAAGGACAGTCATAAACAGCCTAATTGATGCTATTACACTGAGCAGTCTACAGAAGTATCTGTGGGCTATGCTGATGCATAGTCCTGTAGGCATTTCTCTATTGATTCCTATCCCTGTAGGGGAAAGTAGTGAAGATCCCATGAAATCAGTATAGAGCAAAGTCCATCAGACTGCTTTTTTCTCCCAAGAAACGAGGTGTGCCGCTCACACTGTGTGAAACCTTTCCCCATTGATTCCTATGGTACACCACACACTATAGTAGTACCACCTCACTGTAGTCTGTGTGGTACTGTAGACATGATACTTTTAGAGTAGACTCTGTTTTAAGACATGCAGAATGTCCCTTTTACCCCAGAGAGAAACCTTCAGAAAAACCTAGAATTCCTTGGTATAACCAAAAACTTAGGTATGCTGAAGTGCATGAGCCCAAGTGTGCCAACAGTCTCCGTATACTGTACCTCTCCAGTCTTCTTCCACCACCGCCACTTGAAGCCTACAAATTGTGCTTTCATTTTCCACTGCACTTTTCAGGCTACCTGTGAAATGTTCACACTGTTCGGTAACAAGCCTGGTTCCCTTGGCCTTATCAACATCCAGATAAAGGCTCCTTAACCCCCAAATGACCAGCTATTTCTTTAAATGTTTGCCTCTCCGTGTATACACAGCCATAACCTTTGCTGTTTTTACTGACATGGCTGTCAAGGCTCAGTTTTATGCAGAAGAAATAGCAAGGGAAATGTTGTTGGTGCTGTTTGAGGGTACATATAAATTACCTTGCTATTTAGGCTACTTTCACACTTGCGTTGTTGGTTTCCGGTATGGAGATCCGGATCAGTGACTCATGAGATTTTTCCCATTTTGATTTCACACAACTAAATGCTAGCGGAGCAGATGCACCCTGATGTGCAAAATCAAAAAGGATCCGTTTTATTGAGGTATTGAGATCTTCTGCCGGATCTCAATATCCCGGAATTACAAACGCAGTGTGAAAGTAGCCTTACATTTGTGTGCACTGGAAATATATCAAAAGCTATTTCTGATGTTGCTTTTTTATCTTATCGTTTACAGGGCGAGTATCCTGCAGCACTCCAGCTGCTGTGAAACTACAATTCCCAGCATGCTCCATTTATTTCTATGAGAGTTCTGAGAAGAGTACAGCAAGCATGCATACTGGGAGTTGTAGTTTCACGATAGCTGGAAGGCCACAGGTTGCCAATCCAAGTAACACTTTACACTGTACATATTTCACACCTCATAACCTCTTAATTAACGGCGCTGATGGGAGAACTCTCCCTCTATACTAACCACTTAGATGCCGCGGTCGTTACTGACTGGCCCGCCTGTCATGTGAAACTCGTGCAGCGCTTAGTGTGCTGGCACACAGTGTAGTTCTGACATGCATTCAGGATGCAGTTTTTAATTTCGCCAGTTTAGCAGCCTCATTAAAGCCTGGTGTTCTGCATAGTGGAAAGGATTTAACCACTTCTACCCTGGGTCAGTTTTAGCCCTCCTGTCCAGGCTGTTTTTTGCTAATCTGACATGTGTCACTTTATGTGGTAATAACTTTGGAACACTTACTTATCCACGCCATTCTAAGACTGTTTTCTCGTGACACATTGTACTTCATGACAGTCATAAATTTGAGTCACTATATTTCACCTTTATTTATGAAAAAATCCCAAATTTTCTATTTCTCTGCATTTAAAACTGAAATTAATCCCTGAGAAAATCTTTAATACTTAACCCCTTAGGGACCAGGCTCATTTTCATCTTAAGAAACAGGCAAGTATTTGCAAATCTGACCAGTGTCGCTTCATGTGGTTTGACTTACCCAGACCATTCTGAGATTGTTTTTTCGTCACATATTGAACTTCATGACACTGGTAAAATGGAGTAAAAAAAAAAAAAAAAAAATCTTTTTTATTTATAAAAAAAAAAAAATAATTTACAAAAAAAAATAAAAAATGTGCTAATTTTTAAGTTTCAATTTCTCTACTTCTATAATACATAGTAATACCTCCAAAAATAGAAATTACTTTACATTCCCCATATGTCTACTTCATGTTTGGATCATTTTGGGAATTATATTTCATTTTTTGGGGATGTTACAAGGCTTAGAAGTTTAGAAGCAAATCTTGAAATTTTTCAGACATTTTCAAAAACCCACTTTTTAAAGGACCAGTTCAGGTCTGAAGTCACTTTGTGAGGCTTACATAATAGAAACCACCCAAAATTTTGCTGGACTGGTTTTTTGAACCATGTCCCATTTAAAGCCCCACTGATGCACCCCTAGAGTAGAAACTCCCAAAAAGTGAACCCATTCTAGAAACTACACCCCTCAAGGCCAATACTTCAGTATTGGAATGCATTGGCTGTATGAGTAATACAGTGTGTATTACTCATACAGCTTCCGGCCTGTGAGATCCAGGGGGCTGGATCTCACAGGCTCGTCACCGGAAGGCAGCGCCGATGCCTCAGGAAGGCCTGTACGTCCTATGTATTTCCGATCACCGGCGTGCGCTGATCGGAACTGGGTGCCTGCTTAAATCATTGAGCAGGCACCTGGGGACAATGCGCGGGGGGGGTACCGTGACCTGCGGTTTGCGGCTTTTACAGGTTGTGTCGGGCGGCGCCCGCCAGTGATCGGAAATACATAGGACGTACAGGTACGCCCTGTGTCCTTAGGTACCAGGACATCAGGGCGTACCTGTACACCCTATGTCCTAAACAGGTTAACATTCCCCATATGTCTACTTTATGTTTGTATAATTTGTAAGTGTCATTTTATTTTTTTAGGACGTTAGAAGGCTTAGAATTTTAGAAGCAATTCTTAACAATTAAGAAAATTTCCAAAACCCACTTTTTAAGGACCAGTTCAGATCTGAAGTCACTTTGTGTGGCTAACATAGTAGAAACCACCCATAAGTGACAAAATTGCATAAACGCGTTTCGGGGACAAAAAACCTTCTTCAGGTACAAATAACTTGTACCTGAGTTGCAAGTTATTTGTACCTGAAAAAGTTTTTTTTCCCCCGAAACGCGTTGTACCACTTGCCTAATAAAGTACCCTGCATCTCAACTGGACCTTCGGTTGTTTTTTGCGCCGTGGAATACTCCTTTTCCTGCTGATCTACCGGCTTTCTGAGGGACCCCAGGCATCCCTGACCAGAAGTACCTGCATCCCTGGCTGCATACCATCTACCACAAGGGGCTTTTGAACCCCACACATGCCTTCACTAGAGTTGTGCCTATACCTAGCACAACTCTCCAAGGTAAGCCTCCAATTTTGGAGACATTATTATTTTTCCTAAATAGACGTTATTACCCTATGGTGCGCCATTTCTGTTCTACAGTTGAACACAGCCTGCATTAACAATTGTAGAATCTACACCCCTCCAATTATTCAAAACTAATCTTACAAACTTTGTTATCCCTTTAGGTGTTCCACAAGAAATAAAGGAAAATTTAGATGAAATTTCAAAATTTCACTTTTTGGGAAGATTTTCCATTTAATTATTTTTTTTTCTGTAACACATCAAGGGTTAACAAACAAAGCTCAATATCTTATACCCTGATTCTACAGTTTACAGAAACACCCCACATGTGGTGGTAAACTGCTGTATGGGCGCATGGTAAGGTGCAGAAAGAATGGAGCGCAGCATGGTTTTTGGAAGGCAGATTTTGCTGGACTGGTTTTCAGACACCATGTGCCATTTGAAACCCCCCTGAAGTGACCCCATTTTGGAAACTACGGGATAAGGTGACTGTTTAAGTGGTATTATTTTGGGGTACATATAATTTTTTTTATCGCTCTATATTAGGTTTTTTGTGAGGCAAGGCAACCAAAAATGGCTGTTCGGCCACAGTTTTAATTTTTTGTTTTTTACAATGTTCATCTGGCAGGTTAGATCATGTACTATTTTTATAGATGTTGGAAGCCCAACATTTTATTGACTCCTGACTTGAGGCCTGGAATTGGGTTATAAATACCTAAGCAACTCTCCCACAAAGCAATTGTGGTGGACAAGTCCTATCTGCTCAACAGACAATAGACACTGCTGTTTTATCTGGGAAATCAAGAGTCACCACTCCTGAGAGACAATACAGGGTGTTGCCCCCTGAGGAGCACACCTGTGAACACGTGATTTATGATGCTTGCAGACCTGGGGTGACCTGTTCTGCAAGTCTGTTTGACCTTTACAATAAGAACAGTTCTGGGCTCAAGGATGCCACCTACAGAAAGGTCTTAACTAGAGATGAGCGAACCTGTGGAAGTTCGGGTTCGTCTGCACTTCAGGTCGAAGTTTGGGTTCGGAACCCGAACCCCATTAAAGTCAAGGGGGACCCGAACTTCACTTTATTATTTTCCGTTATAACGTGGTTATAACGGAAAATAATAGCATTCTTAAGACAGAATGCTAAAAAAAAAAAGGCCATTGAGGGGTTAAAAATAATAATTAAAAAAAACCTCATCCACTTGATCGCGCAGTCAGTATCCTCTTCTTTCTTCTTTCTGCAGGACCTGCAAAAGGACCTGGAATGACATCACTGAGCTCCCCGCATGGTGACGTCATCGCAGGTCTTTTTACAGGTCCTGCAGAAAGAAGAAAGGATAGGATACCAGCTGCGCGAACAAGTGGAAGAGGTGAGGTTTTTTTTAAATTATTTTTAATTCCTCAATGACCATTTTATTTAGCATTCTGTCATAAGAATGCTATTATTTTCCATTATAACCATGTTATAATGAAAAAAAATAAAATCACCCGAACACCGAACTTTAGGGAAACAGTCCGGGTAACCGAACTCGCAAAGTACTTTGCAGTTTGGGTTCGGTCAGCCCTAGTCTTAACCACTACAACTGTATCTACAGACTATAAATCGGCTGTGCCGATTGGCTAAGGCTACTTTCACACTAGCGTTCTGCTGTCCGCTCGTGAGCTCCGTTTGAAGGAGCTCACGAGCGGAGCAGAACGCTTCCGTCCAGCCCTGATGCAGTCTGAATGGATGCGGATCCGCTCAGACTGCATCAGTCTGGCGGCGTTCAGCCTCCGCTCCGCTCGCCTCCGCACGGCCAGGCGGCTTGCAGCGTTCAGCTGTCCGCCTGGCCGTGCGGATCCGTCCAGACTTACAATGTAAGTCAATGGGAACTGATCCGCTTGAAGATGACACCATATGGCTCAATCTTCAAGCGGATCCGTCCCCCATTGACTTTACATTGAAAGTCTGAACGGATCCGCTCAGGCTACTTTCGCACTTAGAAATTTTTCTAAGTTATTAATGCAGACGGATCCGTACTGAACGGAGCCTCCGTCTGCATTAATATGATCGGATCCGTTCAGAACGGATCCGATCAAACGCAAGTGTGAAAGTAGCCTTAGACAGTATCTGGGAGGTGTTTCAGGGTTGGGCACTGTATGGGCTATGTCTGTGTGTATGTATGGCTAGTATATAAGACTGTACATAGATAATTAGTTAGGCACTTCCTACCCTACCCCTGACGTGTATGTTCCCTTTTATGTTTCATTCTCTGTATCATTAATAAATCCCCTCTTAAAGATCCAGTAGCTATTTTGTTAATTTAGAATTAACTGGCACCCCAAAGCTCGGCACATTCTACAATATAGCAGGTTGTTACGGACGAGATGATATCAAATATGTCTACTTTGTTTGCTTGTTTCAGTTTTACATAATAAAGCATTTTTGAGAAAATTATTATGTTTTTGTGTCTCCATTTTCTGAATGCCATATTTTTTATTTTTATTTTCTGCCGATTGTCTTGTGCAGGGGGTTGCATTTTGCAGGAAGAGTTTATGTTTTTATTGGTACCATTTTTGGGTAAATATGATTTTATAATCATTCATTATTATACTTTATAGGGCAAGGTGACCACAAAATTGGTTGTTTTGGCTCAGTTTTTATTTATTTATCTTTACAGTGTTCACCTGTGGGGATGTCATGTGATATTTTTATAGAGCAGGTCGTTACAGATGCAGCGATACCTAATAATTTATTTCACTTTAACACAATAATAGCATTTTTGAAACAAAAAAAAATCTATAAAATCATATTTTAGTGTCTCCATAGTCTGATTCTCATAGTTTTTTTTATTTTTTGTCCGATTGTCTTAGATAGGATCTTAATTTTTACAGGATGAGGTGACAGGTTGATTGGTACCATTTTGGGGGAATACGCCTTTTTAATCGCTTGGTGTTGCACTTTTTGTGATGTAAGGTGACAAAAAAAAAAAAATAATTTTTTGCCACAGTTTTTATTTTTTACGGTGTTCACCTGAGGGGTTAGGTCATGTGATATTTTTTATAGAGCAGGTTGTTACAGACGCGGCCATACCTAATATGTATACTTATATAATGAATAATAGCATTTTTGAAGCAAAAAAAATAAATGTTATGATATTTTAAAGTCTCATTATTCTATTTTTTTTTTTAACTTGTGGGCCGATTGTCTTAGGTAGAGTCTCATTTTTTGCGGGATGAGATGACTGTTTGATTGGTACCACTTTGGGGGGCATACGCCTTTTTGATCTCTTGGGGTGATGTAAGGTGACAAAGTTTTTTTTTTTTTTTTTTTTTATGGTGTTTATCTCACGAGATATTTTATGGGATATATTTATAGAGCCGGTCGATACGGACGTGGCGATACCTAATATTTGTGTTATTTTTATTTTCTTTATTATAAAATCAGGGATTTTTATTGCAAACACTTTAAAAAAAACTTTATTTCTGTACTACTCTGGAACTTTTGGGGGTCTGATCCCCTCTGCAATGCATCTGTATTGTAATGCATTGCCTGTTCGTGTATTACACAGAGTATATAACAGGTTGCCTAGGAGACCCAGCATGGGGTTGGATCTTCTTGGCTTCTGCACAAGCCAGGTCCCGATGCCTTGCAAGGCATTGGGCAGCCTAAGCAAGGCACCGGGTTGCCTTCTCACGCATCGGGTCCCCGTCACCGCAGAGAGGAGACCCGATGGGATCCCTCACTGACCGCAAACCCATTCTATGCTGCGGTCAGCACTGACCTCTGCATAGAAAGGGTTAATCCACCGGCTTTTACAGCGATGCTGGCGGATACAGCAGGGGCCCGGCTATCAGTGACTGCCGGGCCCCTGCAGTGATCGGGCACGCACCACTCCGGTGCCCACCCGATCACCATGACTTAATGGTACGTCAAATTGCAGCATGTCATCTGCCGCCGTTACGTACTATTACGTCATGTGTCAGGAAGGGGTTAAAGGGGTTGTCCCACGAAAAATATTCTACAGTTTCAAACCAGCATCTGGATCTGAATAGTTTTGTAATTGTAAGTAATTAAAAAATGTGCATTGCCACTTCGATAAAAATGTGTCTGTATAACGCCACCTGCTCTTTATTTTTTCTTATTTCTTTGATCTGCTCTCTGAGGTGGCCACACATGCTCTGTTTCATCCTTCAACTGCCTCCTGAACTGTGATAGGGAGAGCATGGACACGCCCCCTTAGCTGCAGCAGAGAAGACACTCCCCTTGAGTAGTGTTGAGCCAACTTGTGTTTTAAGTTCGGTGTCTAAAGTTCGGGTTATCGAAGAATCGCGTTATTATGGATTCCGCTACCACGGACCATAACGGAATTTAGAATCCATAACGCAATTCTTTGATAACCCGAACTTTAGACACCGAACTTAAAATACGAGTTCGCTCAACACTGCCCTTGAGCTGTCAGCTTGATATAAATCAAGCAGAGCAATGAATGGGAAGATCTCTGGATCCATGTGAGGTACATGGCTGGTTCTATATTTGTTTGAAAGAGGTTGTCATGTACTATGTGATGTCTGATTTTTATTGTTTACATTAATCATGGGATAATCCTTTAATTAGTTTCACAATAAAAAAAAACTGCATCCTGAATGCATGTCAAAACAGCACTGTGTGCCAGCACCCTTAGACTAGACCACCGTAAAAAGGAGGCAGCCAGCCAAACTGATTTTTCCCAAACAGGTAATACTGAAGATGTCATATACTTAGTCAGGCTGTCCAGACCTGCACCAGACTTACCATGGGGGGTCAGGCTGGATGATAAATTTGGTGCAGGGATAGACTTATTTGATTAACTCTGTACCAACTATTGGCTTAGTGTCAGACATTTACAACAGAATTGTGGTGCAATTTGGCGCTAATTGTCGCATATTACGCCACGGTCCTTTCCCACAATGCCAAGCCCATTTTCTGTTCAGATAGTTTCTCTAATCCTAAATGCTCCAAACTGTGCCAGGAAGAAGGTAAGTTTTTTTTCTCCCTGGCTGTGACACGCTGCGCTTTGATTGGACAGCGCTACAGCCAGGGAGAAGGAGACGCCCATTGAGAAAAAGGGCAGTCTCCTGCCCTTTGCTCCGATGCTAGCAATTAGCATACAGAGCGGGAGAATATACCGGGGGCCACAGTGGGCGAATTGGATCGGCGCCTAGGAATAAATAGTAAGTGCAGTGAGATCCCTGGGCGCCACTCTACATATCCTGATAGTTAGTTTACAATGTTTGGACGCATGAAAGGTCCTCTTTAAATAGAAAAATGTAGGACCTCCAAAAAGTATAATCATGCATATGTACTCAGTACTTTGGGCCCCTTTTGCATGACTGCCTCAATGCGGTGTGGTATGGATGCTATCAGCCTATGGCACTGCTGAGGTGTTATGGAAGACCAGGATGCTTCAATAGCAGCCTTCAGCTCCTGCATTATTCGGTCTCATGTCTCATCTTTCTCTTGGCAATGCCCCATAGATTCTCTATGGGGTTTAGGTCAGGCGAGTTTGCTGGACAGTCAAGCACAGTAACCCCATGGTCATTGAACCAGGTTTTGGTACTTTTGGCAGTGTGGGCAGGTGCCAAGTCCTGCTGGAAAAGGAAGTCACCATCTCCATAAAGCTTGTCTGCGGAAGGAAGCATGAAGTGCTCCAAAATCTCCTGGTAGACGACTGTGTTGACTCTGGACTTAATGAAGCACAGTGGACATGGCTCCCTAAATCAACACAGACTGTGGAAACTTCACACTGGACTTCAAGCATCTTGCATTGCGTGCCTCTCCATTCTTCCTCCAGGCTCCGGGTCCTTGGTTTCCAAATAAGATGCAAAAGTTGCTCTCATCAGAAAAGAGGACTTTGGACCACTGAGCAACAGACCAATTCTTTTTTTCTTTAGCCCAGGTAAGACGCTTCTGACATTGTTTGTTGTTCAGGAGAGGCTTGACAAGAGGAATACAACATTTGAAGCCCATGTCGAGGATCCGTCTGTGTGTGGTGGCTCTTGATGCACTAACTCCAGCCTCAGTCCACTCCTTGTGAAAGTCCCCAACACTTTTGAATGGCCTTTTCCTGACAATCCTCTCCAGGCTGCGGTCATCCCTGCTGCTTGTGCACTTTTTTCTTCCACACTTATCCCTTCCACATAACGATCTATCAATGTGCTTTGATACAGCACTTTGGGAACATCCAACTTCTTTTGCAATTACCTTTTGAGGCTTTCCCTCCTTATGGAGGGTGTCAATGATGGTTTTCTGCATAACTGTCAGGTCAGCAGTCTTTCCCATTATTGTGATTACTACTGAACCAGACCGAGACAATGTAAAGCCTCAGGTACCCTTTGCAGGTGTTATGGATTAATTTTCTGACTAGAGTGTGACACTGAGCCTAGAATATTGAACCTTTTCACAATATTCTAATTTTCTGAGATTGTGACTTTGGGGATTTCATAAGCCATAATCATCCGAATTATAACAAATAAAGGCTTGAAATATCTCGCTTTGTATGTAATAAGTCTCTCATATATTAGTTTCACCTTTTAAGTTGCATTACTGAAATAAATGAACTTTTGCACAATATTCAAATTTTTCAATTTTCACCTGTAAGTGCAGTGGTTTCCTTCAATGATGAGATGGCGACCGCTTCCTTCCCGACAATTGTCTGCTACATTTTTCAGTGTAAAGGGGCCTCATCAAGAATACATTGTCCTAAAAGCACAACCCTACCCATCTAAGTATAGTTTTATTGTACCTGATAATGACATGTCATTACAATTCTTTCCCTAGCAGCAACCATTATTATGATGGGTTGAATGTCAGAGACCATCCAGCACTTGATGAAGTAGTTCTAGTTATGGTGCGATGTTATCGAGTAGCAGTCATGGAGTCAATTTTGGATGATTGGAGTTAGAGTGCTAGAAATTTGAGTTACCGACGTCACACACCTTGTAGCAGTAGTCTGGTACTTACCACATGCACCATACCATTCAACAAGCTACTAGATTACAAGCTGACATGTCTTTTGTTCAATACAGGACATGCACTAGAGCAGGGGTGGCCAACCCGTGGCTCTTGAGCCGCATGCGGCTCTTTGCTTCTTCAAGTGCGGCTCTAGCTGTGGAGCCGGGAAGCAGTCAGGGCGGCTCAGATCTCTTTTCCTGATCGGGCACTGTTGCTACTTTGCAGCTCCAGCTCACTCTCCACTACGTCCTGATGCACACAGTGTGAGAGCGTAGTACCTGCAGAAATACTATGACCTGACGTTGTGCTCATCAGGTCACAGTGGAGAGCGTGTCACACCTGCAGAGTAGCAGGTGCCCAAGCAGGAGCCCAGTGCCTGATCAGGAGAGGGAAGAGATTTTTGTATTTATTATAGAACTGAGCATGGGGGTCTGATCTGGGCAATGGGGTTCAGATTTGAGCATGGGGGGGGGGGTCTTGTTTGAGCATGGGTTGGGTCAGGTTGAGCATGGGGCTTCAGATCCAAGAAGGGGGGAGATCTGAGCACTGAGGGTCTGACACTGGGAGTCTGATTTGTGTTGTCTGATCTGAGCATTGGGGGTCTTATTTTGGGGGGTCTGATTTGAAGGTCTGATGAGGTTTGGGGATCTTATTTTAGGTCAGATGAGGATTGGGGATCTGATTTAGAAGTCTCATCTAAGGTCTGATGAAAAATATATTTTTTCTTTTTTCTCTACTAATTAAAAATAAGAAAAAAATATTTTTATCAGACCTCAGATCAGATAAAAAAATCTTTTTTTTCTGTTATTTTTCTTTGTTAAAACCTAGGTGCATCTTCTAGGGTGAAAAATACGGCTACTTGTGTGTAAATGTATAACTTGTGGCTTCTGGTAGTCATACTTTTTTTTTTTTTTGCTCTTTGTGTCTGTAAGGTTGGCCACCCCTGCACTAGAGCTAGGAGGCAGACATTCTTAATGGAATATGCATTCATTTCTTAGGAAATTCTGGATCCTCAGCATCTTTGTGGCTCACAAGGAAAATTAAAAGGAGCGTTTCGACAATTAAAGGGGTATTCTGGTTCCCTGAATTGGGTCTGTTTTTGAAAACATTGTGCAGGTTTTTACAAATGTCTAATACACTCTAACAAAAAGTTTTTGAACTGTTCTCTAATAATATGTACTTACTTCTTAATCTTCCTCCTGCATCCCTTAGCTACCACCTGTCTGCTCTCTCCTGCTCCTGGTCGCTCATGCTCAGTTTCTCTGCTCTGTGAATCAGCAACCTCTTGTACCTGGAAGCAGCTCTGGTCGGGGCTTCTCCGCTCTGAACTTCCTGTCTGACGATTCCACAAGGCATGGAAGGCTACTTTCACATCTGCATTTTCCTTTACGATTTGGAGATCGGAGGATACTGCATCCCTTTGAATAGTACAACCGGCTGCATCCGTTCAGAACGGATCCAGTTGCATTATATCGAAAGTGAACATGCCGTGTCCAAAAATATGGATTCGGTACCATTGACTTACATGTTTTTTTATGCCAGATCCAGCATGTTCAGTTTCCCATTCTTGCAGCGACTTTGTGTCCGGCGTGGGAACGCAACAAAACAGAACATAATTCATTCTGGTGCACTCCATTCCGGTTTGTCCCCATTGACAATGAATGAAGACAAAACTGAAGCGTTTTCCTCCGGTTTTGAGATCATATGTGATGGACGTTTTTTTTAACGGCCATCACACATCCATTTTAAAACCAATGGTGGTCTATGGGGTTATTCACAGGGCAGTTATTTTGATGGCCATTAATAATGGACATCAAAAAATAGAACATGTTCTATCTTGTCCGTTTTTCACTGAGCGACTGCCCCTATACAATTGAATGGGTCCGTTTTTCATGTCTATTTCTCAGAAAGGCATCAGTGAAAAAAACATCCGTTAAAAATGGACAGTTTATCAATTTTTTTAACTGGACTTTTTTTTTTCACTGTCGTGTGAAAGTGAGCTGTGCTCTACATCACCTGAAGCTGGCTTGCTGAATAATCCTGACAAGAAGCAGTAAACTGAGGTTTTGTTGTAGCTTTTACAGTTTCTTTTTTCAATTTGCCTGTATAGACCTTGCACAGTGTTAGGGCTCATACACATGACCGTATGCATTTTGCGGATCCGTTTTTTGCGGACATCCATGTGAAGTCCCTATTTTGCGGACCGGAAAAGCAGGCCCTTCATAGAACAGTACAATCCTTGTCCGTAATGCGGACAATAATAGGACATGTTCTCATTTTTTGCAGAACCGAAATACTGACATACGGAAAGCACACGGAGTAACTTCAGGTTTTTTTTTGCGGACCCATTTAAGTGAATGGTCCCGCATACGGTACGCAAAAAAAAACAAAAGCAGAACGGACATTGAAAGAAAATACTTTTGTGTGCATGAGCCCTTAACTGGTCTTTCCCTATCCGCTTCATCATCTTCAGGTTTCTGCCTTTTACATAGCTGTCTGTATTTGTCCGTTTCCGTTTTACAATCTGTCTGCTAATCTTACAGTGTGTCTGTATGTTTTCCATATCTCTCTCTGTACGTATAGTTCTGTATTTCTCACAAACATCACATGATAGTTTTCTGGTTGAGTGCACATCCTCTAAGTGGACCTGGAAGACGTGGGGCGCATTATTTAGAGGCTGATATGTATCAGGTTAGTTTAAGTGCATCACATACACACCAACACTAGGAGTTGAAAAAAGTTAAACAGCCAGAATACCCCTTTGCTTGCTCTGTAGGATAAGCTATAGAAAACCGCCTGTTATTCCAGGGGCCAATGTGCTTTCAGAAAATTGCCAATGTTACCTACATGCACTTTCTGATCTCCTGCCAAGACATTGACTGTATCAGATGACAACGTGTATAATTTTCACCAGCCTCTGAAGTCAGTCTAGTTGGCGCCTTTACAGAATATCCATTATTGTCCCTTACGTTCGCAGCAATGTCACTTAGACGATAATAGGCCTAGCAACCGATGAAATCAGCAGCAAGCTCTTCCCTTATAACAACTCCACCGTTACATCCCCGTCAGTGGTTCCTATATGAAAACACAGGGCGTCTAATGGACAAGAAGTAATTGAATTTATTTCATCTTCTCACAGACTCAATGACATCAGCGACGGCAATTAGGACACACTGAACATCTGCCTTGGAGGTAATGGCTCTGACGTGGAATCTGTGAAGGCTTTAACCCTTGTTTTACATGCTCAGCGGATACAACATGATGGCTTCACACAGCTTTTTGTGTGTTTGTTTCCATCTATTACATACTGTATATAACACTGGATTTCTCATTGTAAGAAAGTATTGTCTCGCCTCAAGTTTTAACAAGTCGGTTGCTGTAAAAATCAGTTTAAAGTCAATAAATTATTTTTACAACGACATAAAAGTAGCATTCAGAGGAAAACGTCTGGTCTAGCTGCTTCTGTAAGTACATTTTGGAATTTTACTAATTCTATGCAGATATCATAAAGGGGGTCTCCTTCTTGAGATCTCCCCTCTAAGAGACATTTGACCCAGAAGGACCGATCATGCATCTATGCATTACATGGTTGGCCATTTCTTGGTCACTGCGATTGGCCGCTTTCCATTTACAAAGTGGTTTTAAAACGGTCTCTAAATGGTCTCCATATACTTAAACGGATTTTCAGGGTTAAATTAACATCCTTTAAAATAATTATTTATGAAGGCAGCTGTAATTTTCTAACATATTTCTTGTACATTTATTGCTCCTATCTTCCGTTCTGGGTTGTGGTCACATGCCCATGTCCATGCAGCTCTGTCTTATGTCCTGGGATGTTATGTCCATAGGGGAGTGTCTATAGCTATAAAATACCTGGTTGTTATTAAAAGATTGTCTCATCTGACCGTTACTAACTAGCTGGGCGTTATTAGGGGCAGTGATAGGGGAGTGTCTATGTAACCAGCTGGGCGCTATTAGGGGCAGTGATAGGGGAGTGTCTATGTAACTAGCTGGGCGTTATTAGGGGAGTGTCTATGTAACTAGCTGGGCGTTATTAGGGGCAGTGATAGGGGAGTGTCTATGTAACTAGCTGGGCGTTATTAGGGGCAGTGATAGGGGACTGTATGTAACTAGCTGGGCGTTATTAGGGGCAGTGATAGGGGACTGTCTATGTAACTAGCTGGGCGTTATTAGGGATAGTGATAGGGGAGTGTCTATGTAACTAGCTGGGCGTTATTAGGGGCAGTGATAGGGGACTGTCTATGTAACTAGCTGGGCGTTATTAGGGGTGATGATAGGGGACTGTCTATGTAACTAGCTGGGCGCTATTAGGGGTGATGATAGGGGAGTGTCTATGTAACTAGCTGGGCGCTATTAGGGGCAGTGATAGGGGACTGTCTATGTAACTAGCTGGGCGTTATTAGGGGTGATGATAGGGGACTGTCTATGTAACTAGCTGGGCGCTATTAGGGGTGATGATAGGGGAGTGTCTAGGTAACTAGCTGGGCGTTATTAGGGGCAGTGATAGGGGAGTGTCTATGTAACTAGCTGGGCGCTATTAGGGGCAGTGATAGGGGAGTGTCTATGTAACTAGCTGGGCGCTATTAGGGGTGATGATAGGGGAGTGTCTATGTAACTAGCTGGGCGTTATTAGGGGAGTGTCTATGTAACTAGCTGGGCGTTATTAGGGGCAGTGATAGGGGAGTGTCTATGTAACTAGCTGGGCGTTATTAGGGGCAGTGATAGGGGACTGTATGTAACTAGCTGGGCGTTGTTAGGGGCAGTGATAGGGGAGTGTCTATGTAACTAGCTGGGCGCTATTAGGGGCAGTGATAGGGGAGTGTCTATGTAACTAGCTGGGCGCTATTAGGGGTGATGATAGGGGAGTGTCTATGTAACTAGCTGGGCGCTATTAGGGGCAGTGATAGGGGAGTGTCTATGTAACTAGCTGGGCGCTATTAGGGGCAGTGATAGGGGAGTGTCTATGTAACTAGCTGGGCGCTATTAGGGGTGCTGATAGGGGAGTGTCTATGTAACTAGCTGGGCGTTATTAGGGGAGTGTCTATGTAACTAGCTGGGCGTTATTAGGGGCAGTGATAGGGGAGTGTCTATGTAACTAGCTGGGCGTTATTAGGGGCAGTGATAGGGGACTGTATGTAACTAGCTGGGCGTTATTAGGGGCAGTGATAGGGGAGTGTCTATGTAACTAGCTGGGCGCTATTAGGGGTGATGATAGGGGAGTGTCTATGTAACTAGCTGGGCGTTATTAGGGGCAGTGATAGGGGAGTGTCTATGTAACTAGCTGGGCGTTATTAGGGGCAGTGATAGGGGAGTGTCTATGTAACTAGCTGGGCGTTATTAGGGGCAGTGATAGGGGACTGTCTATGTAACTAGCTGGGCGCTATTAGGGGCAGTGATAGGGGAGTGTCTATGTAACTAGCTGGGCGTTATTAGGGGCAGTGATAGGGGAGTGTCTATGTAACTAGCTGGGCGTTATTAGGGGCAGTGATAGGGGAGTGTCTATGTAACTAGCTGGGCGTTATTAGGGGCAGTGATAGGGGAGTGTCTATGTAACTAGCTGGGCGCTATTAGGGGTGATGATAGGGGAGTGTCTATGTAACTAGCTGGGCGCTATTAGGGGTGATGATAGGGGAGTGTCTATGTAACTAGCTGGGCGCTATTAGGGGCAGTGATAGGGGAGTGTCTATGTAACTAGCTAGGAGCTATTAGGGGTGATAATAGGGGAGTGTCTATGTAACTAGCTGGGCGCTATTAGGGGTGATGATAGGGGAGTGTCTATGTAACTAGCTGGGCGCTATTAGGGATAGTGATAGGGGAGTGTCTATGTAACTAGCTGGGCGCTATTAGGGATAGTGATAGGGGAGTGTCTATGTAACTAGCTGGGCGCTATTAGGGATAGTGATAGGGGAGTGTCTATGTAACTAGCTGGGCGCTATTAGGGACCGTGATAGGGGACTGTCTATGTAACTAGCTGGGCGCTATTAGGGACAGTGATAGGGGAGTGTCTATGTAACTAGCTGGGCGCTATTAGGGGCGGGGCTGGAGCTGTGGCAGAGAATGTTGAAACCCAACATGCCTGGTCTTTCTTTCCTCTTCAACATCTGCTGTTGAGGGAGATTCTGGTGACTGCTGTACACAATAGATGGGCGACATTTGCTAATGCGCATAGGCACTGAAAGAATTAATGCCCAGTCATAATAAAATATTGTTTATTCTGTTATGCTTCTACAGGTGCCCATACATTAGACAGCCCAATGTCGAATTTCAACAGGCCCAACCCTTTGGTCTCAAAGGAGATCAGCCCCATCCAGAGGTGTCCAACAGCTTGTCATTAAGTACACATGCATCATTCAGCCAACAGCTATATAAGCCTACTTTCACACTTGCGTTTGGAGCGGATCCGTCTGGTATCTGCACAGACGGATCCGCTCCTATAATGCAAACTATAGTATCCGTTCAGCACCCGTTTTAGCAGGCAACAGAATAATGTGAGCTCTTCTTAGGCACACATGCTAGGTGCCCTCATCTTGGTAATTTACTAAGCTCTTATGTAATACACTGACATTTAAAGTTTCCCGCACTGCAGCAGTCTCTACAATCTCAATCTTGGAACCATATTTTGGATGGAAATGTAAAAAGTACAGGAATCAGAAGAGCTGGCAACGTAAAATTGTACAAAACACCAAACAGGAAACATATGGAAAAACTCTCCAAAACTCTAGAACGAAAACATAGTAACAATCTGCAGGATCAGATTATATGTGAAACAATCATAAGAGAAAAATCTACTAATCTCCAAACACTCATCTGTGCCTCACAACATTCTAGTTAGGGCTCATCCATACGATAGTTGGCTGTTTTGCAGACCGCAAATTGCAGACCCGCAAAACATGGATTCCGTATTTAGCAGAACGAAATGGCCGACCCCTAACAGAACAGTCCTATCCTTGTCCGTAATGCAGACAAGAATAGGACATCTTCCATAATTTTGCGGACGGCACGAAACGAACATGCAGATGTGGACAGTACACAGAGTGCTTACCGCATCTTTTGCGGCCCCACTGAAGTGAACAGGTCTGTATCAGACTTGCAAAAAATGCATGAGCATTCATGTGCATGAGCCCTTATGAAAAAGTTGCAAATACAAGGCTTCACGCATTTGGGAGCGCCCATCGAACATAACATCAATGATGGAAACCCGACGACCCCATTATAGTAAATAGGTTCCTTCCGGCACCGCTGGTTTGTTGCATGTGATGATCCAGCACAATTTTAATTTTATTTTTTCAGTTCCTAGATTGTAGCCATAATTCCCACTCAGCCTGTGAACAACTGAAGTGACATTTAGTATCAGGGTGTGAATATGGCACTGCCAAGCAATGTTAGATTTTAAGGTGTAGCACTCCGCTGTTTCTGTCATACTGTTTCAATGGAGCAGCATGCATGCTCTAATAGTGCTTCGTTCAGACTCCTCCATGGTTGTGTGTCTGGGTGGGACAGGTCATCTGCAGGGGTCCGACTAGTCAGACCATCCGCCGATCTAACAGAGAAGTCAGGCCTGCACTAGACATAATACAGTGTATCCGTTTCATCAGGAGTGCCACTTTACTGACAAACCACTGCCAGACACTTGTGACTGCAGCTTATGTCTTGGCACAGCAAGACCATTAGGTATGCCAGTTCCTCGTTTTCTCTGACTACAGGGGACAGTAGTGAGGGTCCCATATACATGGTCACTTCACATAATAAACTATATTATATTACTATTGTAGTCTGGGTTGCATCTAACCTCAAAAGTAAATGTTATGACTAATAATCTAGACTGTTTGATCATCATGCTCGCCTCACAGCATTTTTTACTGTATGTTAAACTGCATAAAAGAGTTGTCCCATGAAAAAATATTCTACAGTTTCCAAACCAGCACCTGGATCTGAACAGTTTTATAATTGCATGTAAATAAATATTCAATAAAATGTATCTGTATAGCGCCATCTGCTGTTGTTTTTTTTTTCTTATTTCTTTTCCGCCTCACTGAGATGGCCATACATGCTCAGTTTCATCTTTAAGCTGTAATAGGGAGAGAGCTGCAGAAGAATAGACACGCCCCCTGAGCTGCAGCAGAGAGGACACTCCTCTTGAACTTCCAGCGCGATATAAATCTAGCAGAGCAATGAATGTGGAGAGCTCTGGACCCATGTGAGGCACGGGGCTGGTTCTAGCCATCTTAGAAAGAGGTTATCTTGTACTATATGATGTCTGATTATTATTATTTTTTTTCCATTAATCACGGGATAACCCATTTAATTAGCAATCCCACAATATAATAATCAGGAATCACTCCGTTTTAAGTAGAATGATTCAATATCAGATCTGGGTTTACGGTCCCCACTTTTGCCCGGCAGCAGCTGAGCTGTGTGTACACAATTAATGGCCATGTGTATGGTGCTAACATAAAATAAACAGCAGTATAAGGCTAGTTTCACATTAGCCATTTTACATCCGGCAGGCTGTTCCCTGCCAGATCTCTCTGCATTTCGGCATTGCCGGAAGCTACCGCATCACCATCCGACCTCATTCACTATAATGGGGGACTGGCAGCGATCGAGCCGCAAACATACCAAGAATGCGTAGTGCTTTCGTCCTGCCATTCTTGGCATGTTTGCCAGGTTGCGGCCAGTTCTCCACTGGTCCCCATTATAGTGAATGGGGACGGCGGGGGTCAGGTAGCATCCGGCAGTGCCTTATACAGACCTATTATCCAGCAGGCTGCTCCCTGCCCGCAGGAGAGATCTAACGCAAATGTGAAACCAGCCTAACTAAAAAGGGTTAAACCACACTCTATTCCCGTTACCCTTTCCTTGGTAAACAGTATTAGGCTCATTTCAGTTGCCCTGCTCCATCACAGAAGCAGAACACCAAAAATGGCAGCCGTGCCGAATCTGTCACTTGGGGAACAGCAATGGCACCGATGGCCCCTACCAACTATGGTGAGGTCTGTCAAGTTCCTGCCGTTTTACCAGGCAAAATAGTGCTGCACGATACGCTACGTTGTGCGGCATTTTTGACACGGCCTTATTCTGCCACAAAAACTTTCAGTGGTGTCTCCCAGGAGAAGGCTCCGCTGCTGCATACTTACCGATCTAATTGACAGATGGCTGGATGCTTCTTTACTCCGCAGCACATGGCAGCGTGGGAGGTAACAAGTAAACACAAGACAAACATATTGCACATCTGCCCACGGTTTGCACCACTCATCATCATGTTATTATAACAAATCAGCACAAGCAATTGACAAGACCGACAATGCACACAGCAGAGCGCCACTTCTAGCAATGTGACCTTGAGAACTCGATCGGTCAGACTTCACATTAAAACAAAACATACAAAGGATATTTATAACACAGGTCGCACTCTGCAAAGGAAAAAACACGGAAAACGCTACTTGGAAGAATCAGTCTGCTCCCAGAAGAGAAATAACCACTTATTACACTGAAAGGAAAAAATATCAATAAAGAGTTCTTGGTTTTACGGACACGGGGAGATTTATCAAACTGGTGTAAAATAGAACTGGCTTAGGCTACTTTCACACTAGCGTTCGGGGCTCCGCTTATGAGTTCCGTTTAAAGGCTCTCACAAGCGGACCCGAACGGATCCGTACTGCCCCAATGCACTCTGAGTGGATGCGGATCCGCTCAGAATGCATCAGTCTGGCACCGTTTGTCCTCCGCTCAGCAGGCGGACACCCGAACGCTGCTTGCAGCGTTCGGATGTCCGCCTGGCCGTGCGGAGGCAAATGGATCCGTCCAGACTTACAATGTAAGTCAATGGGGACGGATCCGTTTGAAGTTGACACAATATGGCTCAATTTTCAAACGGATCCGTCCCCCATTAACTTTCAATGTAAAGTCTGGATGGATCCGTCTGAGCAACTTTCACACTTAGAATTTTTTCTAAACTATAATGCAGACGGATCCGTTCTGAACGGATCCCATCGTCTGCATTATAGGAGCGGATCCGTCTGTGCAGACACCAGACGGATCCGCTCAGAACACAAGTGTGAAAGTAGCCTTAGTTGCCCACTGCAGCCAGATTCTACCTTTTATTTTCCAAAGGAGCTCTGAAAAATGAAAGGTGGTTGCTATGGGCAACCGAGTCAGTTCTCCTTCACACCAGTTTGATAAATCTCCCCCATAACACTTAGGCTACTTTCACACTCGCGTTTTGTGTGGATCCGTCATGGACCCTCTGCATCCGTTTAGAATGGATCAGTTTGTATTATCTGTAACATAGCCAAGACGGATCCATCTTGAACACCACTGAAAGCCAATGGAGGACGGATCCGGTTTCTATTGTGCCAGATTGTGTGAGAGCCGTCCCTATTGACTTAGGCTACTTTCACACTGGCGTTTCTGGGTACGCTTGCGAGATCCGTTCAGGGCTCTCACAAGCGGCCCAAAACGGATCAGTTTAGCCCCAATGCATTCTGAATGGATAAGGATCCACTCAGAATGCATCAGTTTGGCTCCGTTCAGCCTCCATTCCGCTCTGGAGGCGGACACCAAAACGCTGCTTGCAGCGATGCGGAGCCAAACTGATCCGTCCTGACTTACAATGTAAGTCAATGGGGACGGATCCGTTTTCACTGACACAATATGGTGCAATTGAAAACGGATCCGCCTCCCATTGACTTTCAGTGTAAGTCAAGACGGATCCGTTTGCATTTTATTTATTTTTTGTTCATGGTAATGCAAACGGCTCAGTTCTGAACGGATACAAGCGTTTGCATTATAGGTGCGGCTCCGTCTGTGAAGATACCAGACGGATCCGCACCTAACACAGGTGTGAAAGTAGCCTTACATTGTGTGCAGGACAGATCCGTTTTGCTGTTTCATCAGACGGACTCAAAACTCTGCAAGCAGCATTTTGTTGTCCGCCTCCAAAGCGGAATGGAGACGGGCCTGATGCATTCTGAGTGGATCCATCTCCATTCAGAATGCATTAGAATACAAACAGATCCGTTTTGGACTGCTTGTGAGAGCCCTGAGAGATCTCACAAACGGAAAGCCAAAACGCCAGTGTGAAAGTAGCCTTAAAAGGGTTGTCAAATGATTTTTTAAAAAGTGCCAGAGAGTAGGGGGCTGCATGAAATCAAAATCCAACATACAGAGAAGTTCTGACTCCTGGACTCCAGGCTGATACATTGTAGCAAACTATCAGTGAGATTGGTGCAGCTGCTGTTGATGCATTTAGCTCATGGACCAGCGCCAGGACTAGCTATGACTAGCTACAGGTCTGAAGCCGCCTGTGATAAACAAGTGTATTCTCATTCACTGAAGCAAACTAGCATCTGGAATATGGTGGGGGACGGATACAAAGTACATCACAAAGTTTTAGAACTTTTTATTTATATAGTTAAAAGGGTTTTCCAAGATTTAGAAACTAATGACCTACCCTTTGGATCCTGTGAGCACCGCAGCCTTCTCCGTGCTCACCACGCACAGCGCCGTACATTGTATTTTGGCTGTGGTTGGTATCCCACTCAGTCCCATTCAGTTCTATGGGCTGAGCTGCTCCTAGGCCATGTGACCGATTAAGGTGTTGTCAATCGTCCTAGAGAAAAGCACTACTCCGAGCGCTGCTGCCTTCTCAAACAGCTGACAGGCGGGGGTCGCAGTTGGCTGACCCCTGCCAATCATGTATGAAAAAACGTAAGCTTATATGTAACATACAGTGGCTCATCATCCCAGACCTATGCGTCAACCTGCCACTGACCAACCCCCTCCTCCCCTTACGCAAAACTTAAATCCTAAAGTCAACCGTATGCTGTAGGGCTGCAACGATTAAGCGACGTTATCGATAATATTTGATAACGGGATTCGTTCTCAACGAATCCGGTTATCAAATAATCGGCCGATTCGTTACTATGCGGGCGGGAGCGGGCGGTCAGGCGTTATGCCTGCGGGTCCTTGAACTTTAGATCACTGCATCATTATTACCTTACAATGAAGCTCCAGTAACAGGCAGAGCAGGCGGCGGCGTAACGTCACTTACTCACGTGACGTGCATGCTCCGCCTGCTTCATTTATAAAGTAGGTGGAGCAGGCGCGTAATGTGAGTAAGCGACGTTACGCCGCCGCCTGCTCTGCCTGTTACTGGAGCTTCATTGTAAGGTAAAAGAAGATGCAGTGATTTTAAGTTACTGCCAGTTAAGGAATACTGCTGTGAGCGGCGGGGCCAGGGCCGTTATGGGGAGGGGGATCTGTGTATGGCACAGTTATGGGAGGGGGATCTGTGGAAAACACTGCTATGGGGGAGATCTGTGGATGACACATATAGCATAAGATGCTATATAGTGTCATCCATAGATCCCCCATAGCATAGTCATCCACAGGTCCCCCTCCCGATAACAGTGCCATGCACAGATCCCCCCATAATAGTGCCATCCACAGATCCCCCCATAATAGTGCCATCTACAGAACCCCTCCATAACAGTGCCATCCACAAAACCCCTCCATAACAGTGCCATCCACAGATCCCCCCATAATAGTGCCATCCACAGATCCCCCCATAATAGTGCCATCCACAGATCCCCCCATAATAGTGCCATCCACAGATCCCCAATAACAGTGCCATCCACAGATCCCCAATAACAGTGCCATCCACAGATCCCCTCCATAACAGTGCCATCCACAGATCCCCTCCATAACAGTGCCATCCACAGATCCCCTCCATAACAGTGCCATCCACAGATCCCCTCCATAACAGTGCCATCCACAGATCCCCTCCATAACAGTGCCATCCACAGATCCCCTCCATAACAGTGCCATCCACAGATCCCCTCCATAACAGTGCCATCCACAGATCCCCTCCATAACAGTGCCATCCACAGATCCCCTCCATAACAGTGCCATCCACAGATCCCCTCCATAACAGTGCCATCCACAGATCCCCTCCATAACAGTGCCATCCACAGATCCCCTCCATAACAGTGCCATCCACAGATCCCCTCCATAACAGTGCCATCCACAGATCCCCTCCATAACAGTGCCATCCACAGATCCCCTCCATAACAGTGCCATCCACAGATCCCCTCCATAACAGTGCCATCCACAGATCCCCTCCATAACAGTGCCATCCACAGATCCCCTCCATAACAGTGCCATCCACAGATCCCCTTCATAACAGTGCCATTCACAATTTGTTTTAATATGGCCTTTGAACATAATTTTTCAAGTAATATCATATAAACCCTTTTTTTGTCATTTTGCTGTCTTTTCCCGATTAATCGATGAAATTATCGACAACTAATCGATTATTCAAATAATCGTTAGCTGCAGCCCTAGCAGGGCCGTCTTTAATATTGATTGGACCCTGGGCAAAAATTTACTTGGGCCCCCTGGATCCCGACCTTCCCACACCTTAGCAGGCAATCACGCCCTCCACCACAACACACACACAAAAAATCCACACATCTGGTAGAGTACAGTAAATGACTGTAAATACTTCCAGTTCTGAAGACTCCAGTGGCTCAGGATCAGTGCTCGGGGCAGCTGGGCTCAGGCTGGAAGTGGGCACCGCTCTGCAGGAAGGAGACCAGGGCTCGGCTCACCCTAGTGTTACAGTGCACCCCAGCACCCCACAGTATGCAGTATAGCACCCTATAGTATACAGCACCACACAGTATGCAGTATAGCACCCCACACTATACAGTACCCCACAGTATATAGTAGAGCAGTATAGCAGCCCACAGTATACAGCACCCCACAGTATACAACACCCCAAACTATACACGATACAGCCCCCCACACTATACAGTACAGCAGTATAGCTCTCCACACTATACCGCACCCACAGTATACAGACCCCTACAGTATACAGTACAGCAGTATAGCCCCCCACACTATACAGCCCCCCCACAGTATACAGGCACCCACACAGTATACAGCGCCCCCCCCCCCACACACAGTATAAGGCCTCCCTACAGTATACAGGCCCCAACACAGTATACAGCCCACCACACAGTATACAGCCACCACAGTATACAGCCCACCACACAGTATACAGGCCCCCACACAATATACAGCACCCCACTATACAGTAGTTTACAGTATATTAACATAACAGCCCCTGTCACCTTTTTCTGATGTAATCTTCACACAAAAAAGCTCCACAGTTAACTTCTGCAACACTCCTGCTAGGACCTGTGATGACCTCATAGCCATGTGACCAGTAATTGCTAGGTTACTGGTCACATGGTGATGATGTCATCTAAGGTCCTAGATCACAACGTTAAAGTACACAGACAGCTTGACACCCGGGGCAGTAGCTAGCAGGGCTCAAGAGGCAGCTGCCTTGGGCCCCCCAGGAGCAACTGGGCCCGGGGCAGCTGCCCCTTTTGCCCCTTGGTAAAGACGGTCCTGAGCCCTAGTATGCTGTGTTGAAACTTGACCTCTACTATGCAACGTCCCTAAAGGTGGCCATATACATTCGATGAATGTCGGCAAAACCGATAATTTAGGAGGGAACTGCCAACCACCTAATGTCTATTGGGGTGTCTGGATTCTTTCCCCGGTGGGAGATGTCAGGAGAAAGAAAGGTCAGAATGTTGGATTTCAACTTGACCAATTCCTTTTGTTTTCAAGGGAGACAAACACCAAAAGTGTCTGGCAACTACTTATTCCCCTTTCCCCATTAAGAATACATGCACACTCGGCTCACGAGGACAAGGTAGCCAAGTAGAATAGCTGTTGGCCTGGTAAGCATTTGGATGACAGCTATCTAAGGTATATGGCCATATTAATAGCAGTACTATGGATGTAGCAAGAAATAGTTGGCACACTGGGTGGATTACATGTTACTACAGAACTATTTCTGCTGGAGCATGGTACAACCCAGCACCCTATCAGAACTGAAGATCGCTGTATGTTTCCACCTGGATTGTAGCGGCCAGGACCTGCTCCAGCCAATTGTGCGGGGGTTAATGGGAATAATATTTCATCTTTATTTGATAGGTGGAATAGTTTGAGTTCAGACAAAGCATGAAGGATATAAACACAAGATGTGTTGGTAAATCCTCAGTGTACAGCACAGCGTGGTACAGCATTAAAGGGAACCTGTCGTCAACTTTATGCTGACCTCACTGAGGCAGAAATGCTGATTTCAGCGCTGTGTCACCCATGAGCTAAAGGCAAGTGGTTGCTGAGAACCAGCATCATAATCATTGCAGCCGAGGCCTTGAAAAGAGTCAAATCTACTTGACAAGACTCATGGTTATTCATGACTTCTTTCTCTCCCTGCCCATCTGCTGAGGATTGACAGTTCTTTCCTAGAGAGAAAGGGAGAAGACTAGGTAGAAGACTGTCAATCATTAGCAGGTGGGCAGGAGAGCAGGAATCCATAAATAACCAGGACTCTTCTCAGGTGGCCGGGACTCTTTTCCAGGCCCAGTCTGCAATGTTTGTGATGTTGGTTCTCGGCAACCACTTACTTATAAATGACAGACCGCTGAAATCAACTCACCTGTCTCTACTTTATTCTGCCGTTAGTACTAGCGGCATAAAGTGGATGACCGGTTCCCTTTTAACTAGAATAGCATGCGGTGAAAGACAAAAACTGCACCAACTGCTCTCTGGCAATGGTTAATAGAGATTAATATTCATGAAGAGGCAGAAGTGCGGACTACTAGTTTTAATTACAAACCCACCAATTATTTCTAGCTGATAGAACATGAAGCCTTACTACGTCACATTACATGCCGTACCATAAAAGATTTCGACAAATCTGACCATAAAGACAACAGTGTAAGTGGTCAGTGAACCACGCGTTTCACTCTGATGCACTGAGCGGTTGTGCTATTTCAGAAAGAAAGGTTCATGTGTATTTAGTTACAAGTGAGAAGGGAAACAGTATTATTGCTGGTGCCAGTTCTCAGAAACTACTTACGGCCTGTACCCTGTAGGAGTTTCATGGGTTTACATGACATGAAGTACAAGAATGAACAGATGGACAAACAGTCAAACGGCAGGAATGGAGAGGAATACTTAAAGGGACTCTGTCACCAGTTTCTAACCCCCCCCTTTTAAAACTATTGTTCTCTCCATGGTGCCCTTGTCATTACAAAGCTGTTGTTATAAGATAAATCCGCCGTGTAGTTTTGATAAAAATCGCTTTTATCTAACCTGTCAATCTTCTGGATAAGGTGCCCAGGGCGTTTCTGAAGGTCTGAATCTGCCGCTCTCCGCCGCCGCCGTTGGTGCTCAGCTCCTCCCATGATCCTTTCAGCGCCACCTCGATGTAATGAAATCCGCCTCCGGCTCTCCTCAGTGCCCCCTCCTCCTTTTCAAAGATCCCGCGCGTGCGCACAGGCCTGTGCCTGATGCGCCCGTGCGGACTTTTAGATTCTGCCTCGTTGAGCGAAGTGCGCACGCGCGCGAACATGCGCGAACGCGCATAACATAACTGCTGGGACAAATGGGGCTCGAAACAAGGACCTGTCTTATCCTAAGTGAAACTCAAAATGGAAAACCCCCTTACATGGGTTGTATCATAAAGACAACGGGCACATAGATGGCATAGAGCTCTCCTCCATCTATGAGCCTGAACACTCCAACTCTTAGGGCCTTGGATGTACATTCAGTGAGCCTCATCAGATGTGGGTTCCTCAAGTGATAACAGCTGATAGCTTCCACCCCAAAAAATGGAAGTTTTCATGAGACATATTGTACATTATTTAATACTGTGACTGTAAGGAATCTGTCAGCACTGCCAGATGCTGAGTGCAAACACAAGCAGAAAAAATCTAAAAAGTAAAAGCGGAAAAAACTGTGTCACATATATTATGTATTCTTGTCACCTTCCTAAGCGGTCATGTCAATGGCATATTGAATGACCTAGTGTTGCAGGGTCCGGTATGTTATGACAGAATTAAACATGCGGAGAACTGTAGAAATATCACACAGCTGAGTGAAAGGAAAGGTGGAAATCATCAAATCTAATTAAGCGATAAATAAACGATGGTGGTTGGAGTGTCCTCAAGCTGTTCTAACACGCATGTTGTTTGGAAACAATCTACCGCAATTTACCTCCTCCGCTGCCATCTCCACTTATTTATTTACTATATAATTTTATAGTAGAATAGGTAGGTGAGACAGTAAACGATGGGGCCAACAATCAGCTGCCTTCAATGTACAACGTCCAGCGAGGCTGATGTATGATCATCGGGGTAGGTACAGTTGCAAGAAAAAGTATGTGAACCCTTTGGAATTTTATGGATTTCTGCACAAATTGGTCACAAAATGTGATCTGATCTTCATCTAAGTCACAATAGACAATCACAGTCTGCTTAAACTAATCACACAAATAATTAAATGTTACCATGTTTTTATTGAACACACCATGTAAATATTCACAGTGCAGGTGGAAAAAGTATGTGAACCCCTAGACTAATGCTATCTTCAAGAGCTAATTGAAGTGAGGTGTCAGCCAACTGGAGTCCAATCAATAAGATGAGATTGGGAGGTGTTGGTTACAGCTGCCCTGCCTTACAAAAAACACACACCAGTTCTGGGTTTGCTTTTCACAAGAAGCATTGCCTGATGTGAATGATGCCTAGCACAAAAGAGCTCTCAGAAGACCTACAATTAAGAATTGTTGACTTGCATAAAGCTGGAAAGGGTTATAAAAGTATCTCCAAAAGCCTTGCTGTTCATCAGTCCACGGTAAGACAAATTGTCTATAAATGGAGAAAGTTCAGCACTGCTGCTACTCTCCCTAGGAGTGGCCGTCCTGTAAAGAGGACTGCAAGAGAACAGCGCAGATAGCTCAATAAGGTGAAGAAGAATCCTAGAGTGTCAGCTAAAGACTTACAAAAGTCTCTGGCATATGCTAACATCCCTGTTAGCAAGTCTACAATACGTAAAACACTAAACAAGAATGGATCTCATGGGAGGATACCACAGAGGAAGCCACTGCTGTCCAAAACAAACATTGTTGCACATTTACAGTTTGCACAAGAGCACCTGGATGTTGCACAGCAGTACTGTAAAAATATTCTGTGTACAGATGAAACCAAAGTTGAGTTGTTTGGAAGAAACACACAACACTATGTGTGGAGAAAAAGAGGCACAGCACACCAACATCAAAACCTTATCCCAACTGTGAAGTATGGTCGTGGGGGCATCATGGTTTGGGGCTGCTTTGCTGCGTCAGGGCCTGGACGGAATGTTATAATCGAAGGAAAAATTAATTCCCAAGTTTATCAAGACATTTTGCAGGAGAACTTAAGGCCATCTGTCCACCAGCTGAAGCTCAAAAGAAGATGGGGGTTGCAACAGGACAACGACCCAAAGCATAGAAGTAAATCAACAACAGAATTGTTTAAACAGAAAAATTGTGGCGTGACCTCAACAAAGCGATTCACACCAGATATCCCAAGAATATTGCTGAACTGAAACAGTTCTGTAAAGAGGAATGGTCAAGAATTACTCCTGACCGTTGTGCACGTCTGATCTGCAACTACAGGAAACGTTTGGTTGAAGTTATTGCTGCCAAAGGAGGTTCAACCAGTTATTAAATCCAAGGGTTCACATACTTTTTCCACCTGCACTGTGAATGTTTACATGGTGTGTTCAATAGAAACATGGTAACATTTAATTCTTTGTGTGTTATTAGTTTAAGCAGACTGTGATTGTCTATGTATGTGACTTGATGAAGATCAGATCACAATTTAAACCAATTTATGCAGAAATCCATATCATTCCAAAGGGTTCACATACTTTTTCTTGCAACTGTACATGTCCTTTACATTTAACACATCACCCAATGTAATTTTTAGTCCACAGTCAGATGTGCTGCCCTTTGATAATCTTTCAAAAAGTTCTGCATGGATTTTAGGGAATGCTACAGGTTTTCAAATATACTGTTGGCAATGCCCATGTATGATACAAATGTATATTGCTCTGCTGATTTGCTTCTGTTTATCCAAAGTTTGGATGTGGGTAGAGTTGTGGGTAGGAATGGCGGTGAAGCGGTCAGCCATGTAATGACTGCTCTGAGCTACTGTGCATAGACAACTTAAGTGGAAATGTTCCGCTTTCTTTTCTCAGGATAAGTTCACACGCGGACTAATTGCTGTGGATTTTCCGCAGCTGAATTTTATGTGTAAATTCCCCAGCATTTACACTACAAGCAAAATGGATGCGATTTTAGAAGCATGTTGCAAATGCTGCAGAGAGAACTCCCAATACACCGATCTTCAATCTGCCGCACTGCCAATTGTAGGTCTTACCTACAGCCAAGGAAACAACGGGCCAGATTTATTATTGGTAGGGATGAGCGAATCGACTTCGGATGCTTCTTGCTAAGTCGATTCGCGGGCAATCCGCACAGTATTAGAATGTAATGGCTCAGATGAGCTGAAGTTATTGCTTTGCGAAGTCTTGCGAGAGACCGTTGTATGCTGTGCCTTATTCATGACGAGGTGCACATCGCCGGGCTATGATAAATCTCACCCACTGGGTTTATTTATTATGATGTAAGCAGTACATCCATCTCTCCATTCCTTGCAGTGTCCACTAGATTTTGCTCATCAGTCACTGGTATTGACAGTACTACGTGTAATAAGCCATGACTTATGGTACATACTAGGTTTCCACTCAGCAGGATCACTAGTTGCCTTACTAAGCCATGTCAAGACCTGGCTTCAGTACAGCTAATCGCTACAGCAGCATCACATCTCATGAGATCGGCCCGGCCTGCCATCACTCACTAACAATTTAGGAATTTCCTACTTGTAGGTATATGCTTTATTATCATCTGAGGATTCACAATGTACTGTATACTGAAAAAAATAGCACCCCAGCAATGGACACATTTATCCTTTTATTTGGAGGTTATTTGTAGGTTTAGAGTTTGTGCCTTCAAGTAATTTTTGCATTACACACATAAAAAAAAAAAGAGAGAAAAAAGGAAAAAAAAAAAAGTTTTTCATGGCTTGTGCATTTTCAAAGATGGCAACCTTGAATGGCAAATTACAGTTTCTACAGATTTTGAATGGCAGATAAAATCTTTTCATCTCCTCGCCCTGCATGCATTGGAAACATTTTCAATAAACCTTGTAGTTTTCAGCAAGACCTGACCAGCACATTACTTTGCATGGTCTACAGATTGCGGTAGGTTTAGGAATTAGCTGGACACAAGTATTTATCCAGGCAATTCCATACACAAGGGAATGAGCGAGGACAAACAACCTAATTTATCTAATGCTTTAGACCTGGGCTGAGAACTTCATGCATGTTTAAAAAGTATACCATCAGAGGTAATGAACACAGAGGGTATGCAAAGTGACGACTAGTTGATGACCAGAACACAGATGTACACAAAAAGGCAGCAAGCCTTAGGCCCCTTCCACACGGGCGTGAATTCCATGTGGGTGCAATGCGTGAGGTGAACACATTGCACCCGCACTGAATTTGGACCCATTCACTTTAATGGGGCTGTGCAGATGAGCAGCGATTTTCACGCATCACTTGTGCATTGCGTGAAAAATCGCAGCATGTTCTATATTCCGCGTTTTTCACGCAACGCAGGCCCCATAGAAAGGAATGGGGCTGCGTGAAAATCGCAAGCATCCGCAAGCAAGTGCGGATGCAGTGCGATTTTCACGCATGGTTGCTAGGAGATGATAGGGATAAACAACCCGGACCACATTAAAGTAAATTAACTGTATTATTTTCCCTTATAACATGGTTATAAGGGAAAATAATAGCATTCTTAATACAAAATGCCTAGGAAAATGTTGATTGAGGGGTTAAAAAATAAAATTAAAAATTAACTCACCTTATCCAATTGATCGCCTTCTTTCAGGACCTGCCAAAAGGACCATTGATGACGTAATCGCACTCCCCACATGGTGAGCGTGGTGAAGTCAGCGCAGGTCCTTTGGCAGGTCCTGAAAGAAGATGATGCCAGTTGCGCGATCAATTGGATAAGGCGAGTTAAATATATATTTTTTTTTAACCCCTCAATCGACATTTTAGTAAGCATTCTGCATTCAGAATGCTATTATTTTCCCTTTATAACCATGTTATAAGGGAAAATAATAAAATCTACAGAACACCTAACCCAAACCTGAACTTCAGTGAAAAAAGTCCGGGTTCGGGTCTGGGTACCACATTCAGTTTTTTATCACACGCGTGCAAAACGCATTGCGCCTGCACGATAAAAACTGAACAACGCAATCGCCGTCAAAACTGACGGAAATTGCGTGCAGACTCGCGCGAGTTTCCCGCAATGCACACGCGACGCATCCGGAGAAAATCCGGGACGCCCGTGTGAAAGAGGCCTTAAAAAGGTCGTCTACTCCTTTACAACTGATCCTCAAGATCTGACAATTTGCTATTGGCCTGGGTCCACCAACCTGCACCCCACAGATCAGCTGCTCTGCAGTAGCCATTGCCTCCAATGGGAGCAGTGCTGCAGTAACTAGCTCTATCCAGCTCTGCAGTTTATGGCCTATCTTGAGGATATTCAATTACTTGTAAAGCAATCCCTTTAAGTCTGTGAGGGTACCTCTCTATGAGCTTTAAACATCTGGCCAAAACTATTTTTCCCCATCTTTTAGGTAAAAAACTGTTCAAGCTCTGTGAATCATATAAGGACCACGAGCAAACAGATATCAGATATAAGTCTGGCCCAAAATTCTCAACGTTGGATGCTGAATCCACACCAGAACTATGATATTGTAGTTGCCTTTAACTTATTTCCGTTTAGATTTGACTTTATATTTGGGGTCATTGCCAAAAAAAAAAAAAAAAATTTCCGAAGTTGCAGTTTCCTTGCAGACAGCAGCAGGTTTTCCTCAAGGATTTCCCTTATTTTACTGGACTCATTTCAGCCCTTATCTACACAAAGAACCTGTCACAGAGAAGCCAATTAGATAACTCATTGACGATTAAAGTAGGTCACTGAAATGGGGATAAACATATCGGTATTGTGTGTTAAAGAAAAAGCACCTAAGAAGGAAGGTTTATCTGGCAATGTGGCCCTAGCTGGACCAATAAGGTTGTATGATCATAGTTTAGAGGAATGGAAGTTTCCTGACCTAGGAATTGGGTTTAAATATCACAATGCAATGGGTGAGTCTTTGTGCCAACACGTGTGAAACAGTGTCAAACAAGCAAACCCATAAAACCATTTAAAGGGGTTGCCCAGTATTTACAGAAACTTGTGTGTTAAAGGAGAATTCCCATTTTAGACATGTATGGCATACCCACAGGATATGTCATAAATGTCTGATCTCTAGAATGAGGGTCTCCCGGCCCCTATCCTGCCGGGTCAGGTAGCCACTTGCCGCCATATCCGGTCACAGCGTGAGAGGAGGCTCTCCAATTACTTGTATGGAAAGCACGGTACAGACGTTTCTGTGACCCACAAAGAACCATCACCACTGAACTGTCAGTGGACTTACTACTCAATTAATGATTGAGGTGTTTTAATTTTCATTCTCACACACGATGCCAGAATTATACTATATCTCCAAATAACAGCATCTAAAAATAAAATAAAAAATGTTCTAATCATTGGGGCACAACCCCCAATTTACACAAGCTGTGAGTAGTAATTTATCCTCTATGTAAAATATATATTTCTGTGTACAATATATTTACTGTAATTACCAATATTAGCTGCTCTAAGGTGTTAGACCAGTGGCAGTCTTCAATGGGCCAACGTTACTTGCCTACAGATCTCTACTATGAAGATCATTGGAAAGCAAGTTGGAGATAACTCTCTTAGGCAGGGCCCTAAGAGAAACAAGACAATCTCGAAAGTTACTAAATAAAAATATTTGAAGCATCCACCTGAAAATGTAGCCTCCTATAGGATAGAAAATAGATATACTTTATCAAAAACTGACTTACACAACTCTAGCTGGTGTACTGTGGTGTCAACGTACCATGCAGGTTTCCTCAAAAATAGCACTTAAAAAAATAAATATGGAAGGCACTGGAATATTCACTGAATCTTTAGGTGTAGATATGCAAAATTATATAGTATGAACATCTTAGAAACTAGTTTGATTATGCTGGTGAAGACATAATGAATGTCATGAAAACAATATAAAACCTATTATTCCGGATCAGCATGTGACAAAGCAATATGATCAGACCAATAGTACATACTTGCTAAGGCGACTGGTTCCCCTCTGGCAGACCCTTCTTCACCAAGATGCTTTATGGCTCACCTTTACTACTGTTGAGACTAGAGTTAAGTAGGCAGGACTTGCCTGGTGGACCCACAAAATACAATAGTGCAACTTTGTCCAGAGGTAAAACACTGATGGCCTATCCTCAAGATAGATCATCAATATCTGATCGGCACGACAGTTTGAAGAGGCCACTGTGCTCTACCAAGTGATGCAGCCTCTTCATAGGCCAGCGACATCATGTTAATAAGGTCAAATGGCCTATGTGCAGTGGCCTCCTACTAAGCAATGACATCATGTTCATGGGGTCATATGGCCTATGTGCAGTGGCCTCCTACTCAGCCATGACATCATGTTCATGGGGTCACATGGCCTATGTGCAGTGGAATTCTATTGAATGGGCTTGGGCTGCAATACCAAGAACAGTGGCTAAAGTGCTGTGCTCTGTATCATGTGACAAGGCCGCTTTGCTCAACAGACTCTTCAAACTGCTGATCTCCAGGGGCACTGGGAGTAGGACCCCCACCTGTCACATACTGATGTCCAATCCCGAGCACAGTCCATCAATATTTTACTCTCAGAAAACCCCTTTAACAGTGTACAATACCTTACCCCCATTTCTAGGGTCAGCTTGCTAGCCGTAATGCTCAAACCCACCCTCTACCTCCATTAAACTACATTTATAATTATTTTGAGATGTTTGGAAACATAAAATAATTTAAATTCTTCAGAATTTTCAGTTTTGGGTGGAGTTAATTTTTAACGACTATAAAACAGAACTATGAGTTTATAAACTGGATTCTTCAACGTGATTCTTCACATTAGAACATTCTTTCAGTCGTGATGTAATGGTGCTCCCATAAGGAAAACATGCACAAACTTGTGAGACAGTGCACACATTAAATAAATCATTTTGGGAACTTTCCATAATTTCATCTTGTAAGCAGATTGATTAGACAATTCTTTGGCATGGCATTTTTATTCCTGGCTCATCTCTTGTTGCAAAGTTGTTGAGTCTCCATTGTATTCTAGGAGGACAATATGGCAGATTTATCATATACTAGGTGTCTCTCTAAATTCCAAATACAGTAAAACCTCTCCAAAATACCAACTCAGAGATAACCGCTCCCTTATCCAGACCAGATTTCTGTGACAGAATATCAGCTCTTGCATACTGGCCATCCTCTTGGAGAAGACCACACTCCATATGACCACATTTCAAAGCAATTTTGGATGGTCATCTCAAAGAGATTTCACTGTAGTTTGAGGAGGTGTCATAAATAATCAGTAAACCCAGGAGAAATAGGTGTACCCACACTGGCTTTATATGTCGCCCATATACCAAATATATATATATATATATATATATATGTGTATGTGTGTGTTCTATCCACCCGAGTCCATTTGTGGCCTCTGTCGAGCAGTTATATACACTGGTATATTTTTTTAGAACTGTGTAGTCTGCGTATAACACATTGGTATACATTTATTTAACATGCTAGCCTATAGCTAATGTACAGTATGTCGCTGTAAAGTAGGAGGTATAGGTTGGTAAAGCCTCCTGATGTATACCTGTAGAGTAAATAGACCCTAAGTCATTAGCCCTCCATATCTACCAATACAAGCTATATAGTTAGCCGTAACCATGACCTCACGGTAATATAATAGTCCACGACATTAATCCACACTCATACTTGGCAACTTTCCTTAGTTGGGACGAAGGTATCCCCATAAGATCACTAATTTTAACGCCTCCCTAGTTTGCCTCCCTAGCTTATGAAATAGTGGTGGTTCCCTCTGTTTGAGAAGTACCCCTATAGAGGAACACCGTGTCAAGGTAACTGGTGCAACGTGATAGAAAAGCCGTTTCGGGCAGCCGTGGCACTAGAAACTGTACTGTGTATGATGCTAGAGGCAGACAGCTTTGTAGGTGGCGTGCCAGGGTACTACAGCTCAGCTACCATTCAAGTGACTGGAAGATGAGAGTCAGTATATCAGTGCTTCTGCTTCCACTCCATACAATGTTGGTTTCCAGCTCTGAGACTGCCCGGGGGTGCAGGGTGTTGGACAAAAATATGGTATAGGTGATAAGATAATAACTCATCAATATCTGTAGCCCAGAGAACCCCTTTAAGTGTTTTAGCTACTTTTTTTTTTACTTGTTCAACAAGAGGGCATGGCTTAGTGGGGAAAAATGTGGCTTACTAAAAAGGAGGCTTAAAGGATAACTACAACTCCCAGTATGCAAACTTACTTGGGTGTTCTTGTAACTCCCACAGGGGTGAAAGGGGGATTCTGGGAGTTGTAGTTTCAGAATAGCTGGAGTGCCAGAGGTTGCTGACCCGTGGGCTAGACCGTGTATAGGTGTGCTAGATTTATCATCCAGCATCAGTCACTATGATAAATCTAGAGCATTTTTTACACTATCTAATTAGGGGAAAGAAACTCCTTCCAGAACCCAAAGTGAGGAAAATCGGCTTCTACCTCACAGGGTTTTTGTTTTTGCCTTCCTCTAGATCAACTTGCAGGATAACAGGCCGATTTTCAGCCTTATAAACTATGTTACTATGTTTTATCATAGGGCAGAATATGTAGAATGGGAAATCGGGAAACGTTTCCTCTCCATTGAAAAGCGACCAAAAAGTCATATGTATCCCAAAATGTTATTATTGAAAACTACAACTCATTACTCAAAAGAAAAAAAAAAGCCTCTCTGTGAATGGAAAGATAAAAACATAAAAAAATAAAAATAAAAAAAAGGTTGGTCATTGGGGCCCAAAACAGGCCAGTCACTAAGGAGTTAAAGTACTGCTCTTTCCCGAATGCAATACACCTGCCAAGGATGTCCAGCCACAAATTAATGAGCACATAATACTTGTACTGAAATGCAGAATGGAAGCTGAAGAACATTCAGTCTTCACATGATCAAGGTCATTTATATGGGTCAGCAAATAAGTCCAGCAGGAAGTGCGTTACACTGACATCGTTCTCACACAGCAAACAGACCCCAGTACATGTCTACTGAATAACGGGACAGAAAAAGGCTAAGAAAATGTCACTAAAATATACAACATATAGCAAAGTGGTGTCACACTCCAACCTTTCCACGGGTAACTGCTGCCAGCATTGTGCCCTGCCAAAATGAGCGGTCCTGGGCATTGGCAAGGATAATAGAACATATTTTTTTTACCACGCTGCAAAACAAGGAGAGCGGCTGGACATGTTCCACGAGGCCGCTCTTTCCAGCACTGGAGAATAATGATCTATGCCCAGTTGTGTAACCACGGACATAACAGAAGCAGTAAAATAAAAGAAGGAAGTGGTAAACACATTCACATCACAATATAATAGAGCCTTGTGTGGAATCTGCGCTTCATCAGAGGATGGGGAACATTTACTATAGTGTTTGCTCCGGTTTTTAGCCTAAAAAATGTTGTCTTAGTCGCATTTACTACTGAAAATTTGCGTGTTTTGGGGACTTTTGCATCTCGTTCGCCTATTTAGACTAAGGCCTCTTGCACACAAACATTTTTTTTTCCATTTACATTCCGTTTTTTGCGTTCCGTATACGGACTGTATCCAGAACCATTCATTTCAATGGATCCACAAAAAACGGAAGGTACTCCCTATGCCTTCTGTATTTCCATTTAAAGGTAGAACATGTCCTATTATTGTCCGCATAACGGACAAGGATAGTACTGTTCGATCAGGGGTCAGCTGTTCCGTTCCACAAAAAAACGAATGCACACGGACGTCATCCGTATTTTTTGCAGACCGTACAATACTGAAAAAGCCATACGGTCGTGTGCAAGAGGCCTAATTCAGAAGTCTTCTAACTTTTGCAACTTATGCACACGACTAGGGCTGAAACGATTCATCGATTTAATCGATGTAATCGAGGCAAAAAAATCCTCGATGCAAAGTTTTTCTGCATCGAGGATTCGTTTTAATCACATGACCACGGAGCGTGAGTGAAATGAAGCTTCTCACTCACCGCTCCATGGCCTTCCGTCGACACCGCGTTGCAGGACCTTGCGTTCACACATTGTCAGCACGCTGGCTGACGCTGTGTGTGACGTCAGGTCCCCAGTGCATGCTGGGATGAAGACACGTCTCCTGCGGACTCCGTGTGTCGGCGCACTCTGCACTGAAAGGTAAGTATAAAGTTAGCAGAGGCGGCGGGGCGGTAAATTGTGGCACCTATGATTTGGTATGGGGAAATGGGGGCACCTGTGATTTGGCATGGGGAAATGGGGGCACCTGTGATTTGGCATGGGCTGGGGAAAACGGGGGCACCTGTGATTTGGCATGGGGAAATGTGGGCAGCTGTGATTTGGCATGTATAACGTTATTGGCGTTAGAGGGGTTAATGGGAGCACCTAGGATTTGCCATGTATAAAAGTATTGGGGGGGAGAGGGGTTAATGGGGGCACCTGTGATTAGGCACTCGGAGGGTTGATCTGGGGGAGTGGGGGACACGTTGGAAGGCATAGAGGCACTGGGAAAGGGGGACATCATGGCAATCTGGATGGAGGGGCTGATGGCAGTGCCATCATGGGGGCACTAGGGGACATGGCATGGAGAGGCTGCTGAACTGATGGCACTGGGAAAGGGGGACATTTTTATAAAGTAATACATTATTTTAAGAAGGTTTTTCTTATTAGATTACTCGATGAATCGAGAAATATAATCGATAGAATACTCCATTACTAAAATATTCGTTTACTGCAGCCCTACACACGACCATATATATGTTTTGCGGTTTGCACACCACTGACTCGCTGAACACGGATACCGGCTGTGAGCCCTTAGGCGGTCGACAATTGTATTCACTGCTCAGCTGAAAGCAGGTTTTGCAGGGGCTTTGAGTGTTCTTATTCTTGATCTGACAGCAATGACCGGGCTGGTTCAGATCAGTATTGGGCTTTGAGTATTTCAGCTTTTTTTTTTTTTTTTTTTTTTTTTAACACTGAAGTAAAAAATTATTGATAGTAACAGGTGATCCGTCTGTATGCGTCATTTAATTAATGTTTGTTTGTTTTTTTCAGTTTTTCTGCTATTCTGATACTACAGAAATACAAAAAGCACAACTCTGATGCGAACAAGCCCTTATAGCCTAAAAAGGCGAGGAACTAAAACAAAGTATATTAGAAATGTCATTAAAGGGGTATTCCGGTTATGTAACGTTATCCCCTATCCACAAGATAGGGGACAACTATTAGATCTGTGGGTGTCCTAACGCTGGGGGCCCCATACTCCAAGGAGCCACCCAAAATTAATGTAAAGGCCAGTCGGGCATGCAGGAGGAAGCTTCATTCATTTCGGGGGCTCTATGGGATATGGCATTTCCATTCTAGTGGGGGCCCCAGTGGTAGTGGTAGTTATCCCCTACCCTGTTTACTTTACATAACCGGAATACTTCTTTAAGGCTTCATACACATAGCGCACGGATGAAAAATATGCTCATCTGCATTTTGTGCAGGCGGCACATTGATCCATTCATTTCTATGGGGCCATGCATACATCCTCATTTTTGAAGATCCACGTGGTCGTTCCGCAAATTACAGAATATGTCCTATTCCTGTCCATATTGTGGATGAGGATAGTCCTTTGTATCGATGAGAATGAGGAAAATGTGGAATGCACATGGAAGGTATCAGTATTTTGTGTACCCATTGTTTGCGGACCAAAGTACAGACACAGCCGCATGCATGAGGCTTTATACTGTACAGAGTTTTTTTTACTGATGATCTAGTGCTGGGCGATATGGCCTAAAATCTATATTGCGATATAATTTAAAGCATGTGCGATAACGATATATCCCAATATAATATTTTCTTCTGTATGTATACAAATTACATGGCCATCATCATCCATGTAACCCAACCAGCGCCATCAGCCCCATGCCATTGCCATATCATCCATGTCCTCCAGCGAGCGCCATCAGCCCCATGCCATTGCCGCCATCATCATGTCCCCCAGCTAGCGCCATCAGCCCCATGCCATTGCCACCATCATCATGTCCCTTAGCCAGCGCCGTCAGCCCCATGCCATTGCCATCATCATCCATGTCCCCCAGCCAGCGCCATCAGCCCAATGCCATATCATCCATGTCCCCCAGCCAGCGCCATCAGCCCCATGCCATTGCCATCATCATCATATCCCCCAGCCAGCGCCATCAGCCCCATCAGCCCCATGCCATAGCCATCCACTCCCCGTTAGATTTGGGCCCCTGCTAATATACTTAACTTTCCTGCAGGGTGCTCGGCTGGCTGATGGAGTCCGCAGGAGACGGACCGCGTCTTCTTCTCAGCATGCACTGGGAGGGACCTGACGTCACACACAGTGTCAGCCAGCACGCTGACGATGTGTGCACGCAAGGCCCTGGTCAGTGCAGCGTGGTGCAGAGTCGGGAGGCCATGGAGCGGTGAGTGAGAAGCTTCTCCAATTCACTACTGCTCCTGTGGTCATCTATCGCGATATGGCGATATAGCTAAAATCTATATCGTTGCCCGAATTTATGGCGATAATATATCGAATATCTTTTATATCGCCCACCCCTATGATAATACTCTAGATAGGTAATCGGTATATGATTGGTGGGGGTCTAACATCAGGGACCCCCACCGATCAGCTGTTTGAGAAGGCAGCGGCACTCGCAGTAAAGCTGTGGCCTTCTCCAGCTTTCCCTAGGCCAGCGACGACACGTTCATCTGTCACATGACCTAAGCACAGCTCACCCCATGAAAGTGAATGGGGCTGAGCATGATACCAAGCACAACCGCTATACAATGTATGGCGCTGTGCTTATTAAGCTGCAAGAAGGCAGCAGCATTGACAGGAGCACCAGTGCCTTCTCAAATAGCTGATCGACGGGGTTTCCGGGTGTCAGACCCCCCACCAATTAGATACTGATGACCTATCCAGTGGACATTACCAAGCAGAGTAGACGGCAACATGTCCTCCAAGAATTCTTTATTCAAATTAAGGGGGGGGGGGGGGGGGCATTTGACCCCCCCGAATCGGCAATCGCAGAAAACCGCAGGTCAATTCAGACCTGCGGTTTTCTGCGTTTCCGGTCCATTCGGGTGTCCTGTGACCCGATGAACCGGAAAAAGACTGCTATCGGTGGCGTGATTACACACCACCAATCGCAGTACGAAGATTTGAAGAGGCGGTGCTGGCCCTGGCTGTCCAGGGTGCTGATTGGTGCAGGGGAGAGAGGTGCGAGATTCAAACTTCCTGCGCTCCTCTCTCCCCTCCTCTTCCTGTCCAGCACCCTCACCGTGCAGCACCGTTAAGCACCAGCTCATGCTTCCCCCTAATCGTTATCCATCACCCTCCTGCACCCATCGCCACCCAGGTAGGTTAGGGTCAGTGAGGGAGAGGCACCATTAGGAAGGGAAAAGTTAGGAAAAAATAAAATAAAAAAAATGAACTTTTACCCTAAACTTTCTTCGATCCATCTATCAGACCCCAGCCCCCCCCCCCCCCCCCCCCCGGCCACAAAGTTGCGGTCTACTTGGTGCAGGTTGCCATGTACAACTCTTTTGTTGTACATGGCAAAGACCTGATCTTTTCAGACCGGGAAAGAGCAGGCCGGAGTACCTCGGGAACTGGAGGCGCCCAGATCGTCCCTGGCTAACACTTTCCAGGTGTGGTCCCAAATACTGGAAAGAAGGGACGAACCCAAAAAAGATGCAGAGTGTGTCACAAGAGGGGGATACGGAAGGACACCACTACTCAGTGTGACACATGCCCCGATCATCCGGGCCTCTGCGTTATCGATTGCTTCAGGGAGTATCACACTTCCATGGAGTACAACATTTTTATAATCCCCAACAGTCCACTAGAGAACATAAAAAACTATGGCTCTCAGACTTTGGAGACACGGAAACAAATTTTTTTCCCCAAAAAAATATTAGTTTTAGAGCAGGCATCCTCAAACTGCGGCCCTCCAGATGTTGTAAAACTATAACTCCCAGCATGCCCAGACAACCTACAGCCATCAGCAGGGCATGGTGGGAATTGTAGTTTTACAACATCTGGAGGGACACAGTATTTAGTATGCCTGCTTAATGTCTCCAAAGTCTGAGAGCCATACATATAAGGCATCGTCGCGTGCGTAAAAGTCGTCGCTATAAAAATAACTTTTGACCAAACGCCTCGGATGAACGGTGTTAAAAATATTTTAAAAAAACGGTGCCAAAACACCCATTTTTATGCAAAATTTCCATTTGAATCCTTTTTTCCTGTAATAAAGCAAGGGTTAACAGCCAAACAAAACTAAATATTTATTGCCCTGATTCTGTAGTTTGCAGAAACACCCCATATGTGGTCGTAAATGGCTATATGGCCACACGGCAGGGCATAAAACGAAGGGAACTCCACACGGTTTCTGGAATGCAGATTTTGATGGACTGTTTTTTTTTTGTTTTTTTTTTACACCATGTCCCATTAGAAGCCCCCCTGATGTAGCCTAGACTAGAAACTCCAAAAAAGTGACCCCATCTAAGAAACTACACCCCTCAAGGTATTCAAAAGTTACTTTACAAACTATGTTAACCCTTTAGGTGTTCCACAAAACTAAATTGCGAATGTAGAATTTTTTTTAGAATTTACATTTTTGGTTACCGAGCCTCAAAAAAGTGTAATATAGAGCAACCAAAAATCATATTTACCCCTAAAATAGTCCCAAAACAACCACCTTATCCCGTAGTTTCCTAGATGGGGTCACTTTTATGGAGTTTCTACTCTAGGGGTGCATCAGGGGGCTTGAAAGGGTACATGGTGTAAATAAACCAGTCCAGCAAAATCTGCCTTCCAAAAACCATATGGCGTTCCCCTTCTTCTATGTCCTGCCGTTTAGCCAAATAGTAGTTTACGACCACATATGGGGTGTTTCTGCAAACTACAGAATCAGGGCAACCCATTTTGAGTTTTGTTTGGCTGTTAACCCATTTTTTCCAGTAATAAAGTAAGGGTTAAAATGGAAAAGTTTCAAAAAAATAGAAATTTCAAAATTGTTTCTCCGTCTGCCATTAACTCTTGTGGAACACCTACAGGGTTAACAAAGTTTATAAACCCAGTTTTGAATACCTTGAGGGGTGTACTTTCCTAGATGGAGTCACTTTTTTGAAATTTCTATTCTAGGGGTGCAACGGGGGGCTTCAAATGGGACACTGGTATAAACAAAACCAGTCCTGCAAAATCTGCTTTCCAAAACCCATATGGTGTTCCCCTCCTTCTATGTGCTCCCGTTCGGCCAAACAGTAGTTTACGACCACATATGGGGTGTTTCTGCAAACTACAGAATCAGGGCAACCCATAGAGTTTTGTTTGGCAGTTAACCCTTTTTTTACTCCTGGAAAAAATTGATTATATTGGAAAATTTTCCCAAAAATAAAAATTTCGAAATTTTTTCTTAATCTGCCATTAACTCTTGTGGAAGACCTAAAGGGTTAATAACGTTTTAAAAAACATTTTTGGGAGGTTTCTATTATCTAAGCCTCACAATATGACTTCAAACCTGAACTGGTCCATAAAAAGTGGGATTTTGAAGATTTCTGAAAAATTTCAAAATTTGCTTCTAAACTTCTAAGCCTTGTAACATCCCAAAAAAATAAAATATCATTCCCAAAATGCTACAAACATGAAGTAGACATATGGGGAATGTAAAGTCATCACAATTTTTGGGGGTATTACTATGTATTACAGAAGTAGAGAAACTGAAACTTTGAAATTTGCAAATTTTTCAAAATTTTTGGTAAATATGGTATTTTTTTTATGCAAAACTTTTTTGACCCAATTTTAGCAGTGTCATGAAGTACAATATGTGACGAAAAAACAATCTCAGAACGGCCTGGGTAAGTCTAAGTGCTCATAACTTTAAAACGCTTTAAGTGACACTGGTCAGATTTGCAAAAAAAATACCAAGTCCTTAAAGGTGAAATAGGGCTGAGTCCTTAAGGGGTTAAAAGGGGTTGTCAGAGTTATATTTATTGATGACCTATCCTGAGGATAGGTCATCAATATCAAATCGACTGGGGATCGACACCCGGCACCCCCTCTGATCAGCTGTTTGAAGAGGAGGCGTGCGCCGTGCCAGCGCTGCCTTCTCTTCACTGTTTACCTGCTCGCCGTTGCATCTGCAGCAGTGAGCAGGTTTAATTACACCCAAGCTATCCCATTCATTTCAATGGGACGGATCGCTCCTATACACTTGTGCAGGTTTTTTATTACTGCAAAACCATAAGTAAATTAGAAAAAAAAAGGGAAAATTTAAACAAAGGAAAGGCTGCTAATTCTTTTTTATGAATCCACTCACGTTAGCTCAAAATACTGTATCAAAAAGTGCACCAAAAACAGCAAGAGTGAATCCAGCCTTAGGCTTAACACATTGCAGACGTAACTACACGCGTTTACAAAGGGATCCATGACAGAGATAAGAGGCTTACACTATACTCGCGTGGATCTGCTGGAATATATATCACAGATAAGTTTCAGTCACTGCGGACTAATTTGTGTGGGACTAAACTGTGGCCTTTCCACACACAATCTGAGCTGAACAAGCTCATTCTTTTTGAAGGGGATTATTTTTCCTGTGCCAAATTTTTCTATTGCATGTGCAAGGGGTATAAAATGCCCCATTCACACTGGATGCAGAATAATAGCGGATCTGATGAGAATTTAGGCGTGGAAACCGTGCCGAAATCCTCATCAAATCCAGAATGTGAGCATAAGCCCTGAGAATGACAGACAGCAGTCCCATCTCACACAGTGAGGGCTCATGCACGCGGCCCCAAATGCACAGAACGGCCGTGTGAATGAGCCCTAAGGCTTATGTGTTGTGTGGTCTCCTATTGCATACATAGTAAAAGAGGGACTTGCTGCAGCCAGCTGCCTCACAGCCAGACAGGTCTTGTCCCAAGAACAAGGAGAGCAGAATAGCTGATCTATATGCAGAATTATTTCTCATATACGTTGTTGCAATATAGGAGACAATTAAACAAGAAGGGATTATTCACAATTGTTGTGTATATACTACATTAACCTTCTCTTCAGAATGTAAATGACACATTGGAGGTTCATCTGAGGTCTTGTGCCAGCACATTATTGCTACGAAATAGGTAAACAGAGTAACTTATCTTTTTATTTAATCATTTCTTCATTATGTTTGCCTTTGTATGGCCTAAAGTACATTTCCTCTAATCTGCACTAACAGCATTTGGAGTGTGTCATAGGGTCTACGATAGAACAGCTATGCTCAGTATATAAAAAATGTAATATCCTGTTTATATATTTTTTCTAATTCTTATGTACATGAGCTGCACATACAATTGACTTCTAATTTACATTGGCCAGTAGGTACAAGAGAGTCACAGGATACAAGTCACTGATGTACATGTGTACGGCACATACAGGTGTATTTCTGGTACCTTGCGTTGTCACACTTATAGAAAACCTGCGACGTTGTACAAGCAGTCTTATAGATGATAAGCATACAGTGTAATGTCTAGAGCAGGGGTAGCTGATAGTTTGGTAGGAGAATATTCAATATAGTTTGTATTTTCTTAACCACTTCCAGACCAGGCCAATATTTATTACCCTGATTCTGCAATTTACATGCGCCCCGCCCCCCACACCACACACACACACACTATGTGGTCGTAAACTGCTGTATGGGTACACAGCAGTGCTCAGAAAGCAAGGAGCTCCATATTGTTTTTGGAGGGCAGATTTTGCTGGAATAGTTTTTGGGCAACAAGTTGCATTTGAAAAGGCCCTGAGGTACCCCTACAGTGGAAACCCCCCATCCCAAGGAATTTCTAAGGGGTAGTGAGTACACATCTTGCATGATGTATGCAGTCCTGGAACATACTTTTGAGGGTGTATATCTTTGTTCAAGATGTGAGTAAATTACCCGTTTGGAATCACAAATCGAGTCTCTAAAAAGGGCAGGTTGCAACACTGAGAGGCGTTAACAAATTTCTCACTGAGCAAGCAATCTATGGGGTAGCTGAGGGGGAGGGTGAAAGCGAGGAGGCTGAGGAAAGTGAGGTAGCTAGCCCTGATCTGACACACCCCAACAAGTTTGCATGTTTGGCAGATGAGGGGGATGTCAGTCCAGGGACAGCACTGCTGCAGCCAGACACTTCCTCTGCCAGTCAGGGGCATGTCAGCTCCAGTATGCAGGGCACCAGGAGAGCAGGGCAATGCAGACAGGTGCTGGTAGTGGGAGATTCCATTATTAGGGGAACAGATAAGGCGATCTGTCACAAAGACCGTGATCGCCGAACAGTGTGCTGTCTTCCTGGCGCTAGAGTTCGACACATCGCGGATCGGGTTGACAGATTACTGGGAGGGGCTGGAGATCTAGCTGTCATGGTCCATATCAGAACCAATGACAAAGTTAGAGGTAGGTGGAGAGTCCTTAAAAATTATTTCCGGAATTTAGGTCAAAAGCTTAGAGCAAGGACCTCAAAAGGTAGCATTTTCCAAAATACCGCCTGTACCACGAGCCACACAAGAAAGGCAGCGGGAGATTAGAGAGATTAACAAGTGGCTCAAGAACTGGTGTAGGAAGGAGGGGTTTGGGTTCCTGGAGAACTGGGCCGACTTCTCTATCGTAGGGACGGGCTGCTCCTCAATGGGGAAGGGGCAGCTGTGCTGGGGAGAAAGAGGGCTAGAAGGTTGGAGGAGTGTTTAAACTAGGGACTGGGGGGGGGGGTTAATTACATTATAGGAGGGGAAGATAGTGCAGATAGAGACCGGGGACAAGGTAGTGGGACTGGGGGAGGACTGGGGGGGGGGGGGGTAATTACATTATAGGAGGGGAAGATAGTGCAGATAGAGACCGGGGACAAGGTAGTGGGACAGGGGGAGGATTGGAAGGAGGGACTAGAACAGTTCAGAAGGAAAGGTGTAGGGTAAAAAATATACATAAACCTCTCAAATGTATGTATGTATGTATGTATGTATACTAATGCCAGAAGCCTAACTAATAAACCTGGGGAGCTGGAATTAGTAATGTCTGAAGAGAACTATGACATAGTGGGAATAACGGAAACATGGCTGAATGATAGCTATGACTGGGCAGTTAATGTACAAGGTTACAGTCTGTTAGAAAAGATCGTCAAAACCGGAGAGGGGGAGGGGTCTGCCTTTATGTAAAGTCCTGTCTAAAGCCCACACTCCGGGAATATATAAGTGAGGGACATGAACATGTGGAGTCACTGTGGGTAAAGATACATGGAGCTAAAAACAACAATAAATTACTAATAGGAACTTACTATAAACCACCTAATATACCAGAGTCCACCGAAAATCTACTACTAAACGAGATAGACAAGGCGGCAAATCATAATGAGGTGGTTGTTATGGGGGACTTCAACTACCCAGATATACACTGAAAGCTGTGCATCCCATAAAGGAAACAGGATCCTGGCAATAACCAAAGACAATTACCTCTCCCAACTGGTTCAGGACCCGACTAGAGGGACGGCCATACTGGACTTCGTATTAAGCAATAGGCCTGACAGAACAACAGACGTGCAGGTTGGGGGACACCTAGGAAATAGTGACCATAAAGTAATAACCTTGCAATTATCATTCAAAAGAGCGTTTCTACAGGGAGGAACAAAAATACCAAACTTCAAAAAAGCTAAATTTAGCCAACTAAGAGAGGCCATAGGCCTAACTAACTGGGACAAAGTCCTAAAAAAAAAAAATACAGACACAAAATGGGATATCTTTAAAAGCATCCTAAAATCTCATTGTGAGAGGTACATACCGTATGGGAATAAAAGGTTAAGGAACAAAAAGAAACCAATGTGGATAAATAGAACTGTAAAGAAAGCAATAAATGACAAAAAGAAAGCATATAAAGCACTAAAACAGGAGGGTAGCGCGGAAGCACTGAAAAACTATAAGGAAAAAAAATAGAACATGTAAAAAACAAATAAAAAGAGGCCAAACTAGAGACTGAGAGATTAATTGCCAAATAAAGTAAAACTAACCCTAAAATGTTCTTCAATTATATAAATGTTAAAAAGTATAAATCTGAAGATGTCGGCCCTTTAAAGAGGGGGAGTCGCAGAGAGCGACGAGGAGAAAGCAAAGCTGTTAAATATTTTTTTCTCCACTGTATTCACTGAGGAAAATAAACTGTAAGATGACATGCAGAATGTAAAAATAAATTCCCCATTAAAAGTGTCCTGCCTGACCCAGGAAGAAATACAATAGCGACTTAAAAAGATAAAAAAATAGACAAATTGTCAGGACCGGATGGCATACACCCCCATATCCTAAGGGAATTAAGTAATGTCATAGCCAGACCCTTATTTCTGATATTTGCAGACTCTATACTGACAGGGAATGTCACACAGGATTGGCGTATGGCAAATGTGGTGCCAGTATTCAAAAAGGGTCCAAAAACAGAGCCTGGAAACTATAGGCCGGTAAGTTTAACATCTGTTGTGGGTGAACTGTTTGAAGGTTTTCTAAGAGATGCTATCTTAGAGCATCTCAACGGAAATAAGCAAATAACGCCATATCAGCATGGCTTCATGAGGAATCGGTCATGCCAAACTAATTTAATTAGTTTCTATCAGGAGGTAAGTTCTAGACTTGACAGCGGCGAATCAATGGATGTCGTATATCTGGACTTCTCCAAAGCATTTGACACTGTACCACATAAAAGGTTAGTATATAAAATGAGAATGCTCGGACTGGGAGAAAACGTCTGTAAGTGGGTAAGTAACTGGCTGAGTGATGGAAAACAGAGGATGGTTATTAATGATACACACTCAGATTGGGTCACTGTCACTAGTGGGGTACCTCAGGGGTCAGTATTGGGCCCTATTCTCTTCAATATATTTATTAATGATCTTGTAGAAGGCTTCCATAGTAAAATATAAATTTTCGCACATGATACTAAACTGTGTAAAGTAATTAACACTGAAGAGGACAGTATACTACTACAGGAGGGATCTGGATAGATTGGAGGCTTGGGCAGAGAAGTGGCAGATGAGGTTTACCACTCACAAATGTAAAGTTATGCACATGGGAAGGAATAATGCAAGTCACCCGTACATACTAAATGGTAAAACACTTGGTAACACTGACATGAAAAAGGATCTAGGAATTTTAACAAACAGCAAACTAAGCTGCAAAAACTAGGGTCAGGCAGCTGCTGCCAAGGCCAATAAGATAATGGGTTGCATCAAAAGGGGCATAGATGCCCGTGATAAGAACATAGTCCTACCACTTTACAAATCGCTAGTCAGACCACACATGGAGTACTGTGTACAGTTCTGGGCTAGTGTGAACAAGTCAGACATAGCAGAGCTGGAGAGGGTCCAAAGGAGGGCAACTAAATTTATAACTGGAATGGGGCAACTACAGTACCCTGAAAGATTATCAAAATTAGGTTTATTCACTTTAGAAAAAAGACGACTGAGGACAGATCTAATTACTATGTATAAATATATCAGGGGTCAGTACAGAGATCTAGACCATCATCTATTTATCCTCAGGACTGTGACTGTGACGAGGGGACACCCTCTGCGTCTGGAGGAAGGGTTGTACACAAATATAGAAGAGGATTCTTTACGATAAGAGTGGTGAAAATATGGAACTTTGCCTGAGGAGGTGGTGATGGTGAGTACAATAAAGGAATTTAAGAGGGGCCTGGATGTATTTCTGGAGTGTAATAATAATATTACAGGCTATAGCTACTAGAGAGGGGTCATTGATCCAGGGAGGCAGAAGAGAAATTAGCTCAGTCAGTGAAAAAATGCGATAAGGCATTCTTCAGATACATAAATGAAAAGAGGAAACTAAAACAAGGAATTACCAAATTAAAAACAAAAGAAGGAAGGTATATGGAAGAAGATAAAGAACTATCTGACTGCCTCAATGAATACTTCTGTTCAGTTTTTACAAAGGAAAATAAAAGGAAAAGGACCTCAGTTAGGGAGGAAGACTAATGAATCTTTTGATGCATGTGTCTTTACAGAGGAAGAGGTTCTAAGTCAGCTGTCTAAAATTAATACAAATAAGTCACAGGGGCCTGATGGGATACACCCAAAGCTATTAAAAGGGCTTAGTGGTGAACTAGCAAAACCATTAACAGATTTATTTAACCAATCACTGGTAACAGGAGTCGTCCTAAAAGATTGGAAATGAGCAAATGTTGTGCCCATTCACAAGAAAGGTAGTAGGGAGGAAATCGGGCAACTATAGGCCAGTAAGCCTGACATCAATATTGGGGAAAATAAATGGAAACCATACTTAAGGAGAGGATTGTGGAACATCTAAAATCCCATGGATTGAAAGATGAAAAACAGCATGGGTTTACTTCAGGGAGATCATGTCAAACTAATCTTATTGATTTTTTTGATTAGGTGACTAAAATAATCGATGGCGGAGGTGCAGTAGACATCGCTTATCTAGACTTTAGTAAGGCTTTTGATACTGTCCCACATAGAAGGCTTATCAATAAATTGCAGTCTTTGAGCTTGGACTCCCATATTGTTGAATGGATTAGGCAGTGGCTGAGGGACAGACAACAGAGGGTTATAGTCAATGGAGTATATTCAGACCATGGTCTTGTTACCAGTGGGGTACCTCAGGGCTCTGTTCTGGGACCCGTATTGTTTAATATCTTTATCAGCAAAATTGCAGAAGGCCTCGATGGTAAGGTGTGTCTTTTTGCTGATGACACAAAGATTTGTAACAGGGTTGATGTTCCTGGAGGGATAAACCAAATTGAAAAGGTTTTAGGAAAACTAGAGAAATGGTCAAAAATCTGGCAACTAAAATTTAATGTTGATAAGTGCAAGATAATGCACCTGGGGCATACAAACCCAAGAGCAGAATATAAAATCAGTGATTACAGTCCTAACCTCAGTATCTGAGGAAAGGGATTTAGGGGTCATTATTTCAGAAGACTTAAAAGGTAGGCAGACAATGTCATAAAACAGCAGGAAATGCTAGCAGAATTCTTGGGTGTATAGGGAGAGGCATTACCAGCAGAAAGAGGGAGGTGCTCATGCTGCTCTACAGAGCACTAGTGAGACCTCATTTGGAGTATTGTGCTCAGTACTGGAGACCATATCTCCAGAAGGATATTGATACTTTGGAGAGAGTTCAGAGAAGAGCTACTAAACTAGTACAGTCGTGGCCAAAAGTTTTGAGAATGACAGAAATATTTGTTTTCACAAAGTTTGCTGCTAAACTGCTTTGTTTCAATTGTTTCTGTGATGTAGCAAAATATAATTACACGCACTTCATACATTTCAAAGGCTTTTATCGACAATTACATTACATTTATGCAAAGAGTCAGTATTTGCAGTGTTGGTCCTTCTTTTTCATGACCTCTGCAATTCGACTGGGCATGCTCTCAATCAACTTCTTGTCAATTCCTGACTGTTAGCAACTAGTGATGAGCGAACTTCTGTTTTAAGTTCGGCGTCTAAAGTTCGGCTTCCGGTTAGCGGAGAATCCCGATATGGATTCCGACTTCCGTTGTGGTCCGTGGTAGCGGAATCAATAATCGGCCATTATTGATTCCGCTACCACGGACCACAACGGAAGTCGGAATCCATATCGGGATCCATATCGGGATTCTCCGCTAACCGGAAGCCGAACTTTAGACGCCGAACTTAAAACAGAAGTTCGCTCATCTCTATTAGCAACCCATTCTTTCATGATCACTTCTTAGAGTTTGTCAGAATTAGTGGGTTTTTGTTTGTCCACCCGCCTCTTGAGGATTGACCACAAGTTCTCAATGGGATTAAGATCTGGGGAGTTTCCAGGCCATGACCCAAAATTTCAACGTTTTGGTCCCCGAGCCACTTAGTTATCACTTTTGCCTTATGGCACGGTGCTCCATCGTGCTGGAAAATGCATTGTTCTTCACCAAACTGTTGTTGGAAGAAGTTGCTGTTGGAGAGTGTTTTGGTACCATTCTTTATTCATGGCTGTGTTTTGGGGCAAAATTGTGAGTGAGCCCACTCCCTTGGATGAGAAGCAACCCCACACATGAATGGTCTCAGGATGCTTTACTGTTGGCATGACACAGGACTGATGGTAGCGCTCACCTTTTCTTCTCAGGACAAGCCTTTTTCCTGATGCCCCAAACAATCGGAAAGAGGCTTCATCGGAGAATATGACTTTGCCCCAGTCCTCAGCAGTCCATTCACCATGATTTCTGCAGAAGATCAATCTGTCCCTTATGTTTTTTTTGGAGAGAAGTGGCTTCTTTGCTGCCCTTCTTGACACCAGGCCATCTTCCAAAAGTCTTCGCCTCACTGTGCGTGCAGATGCGCTCACAGCTGCCTGCTGCCATTCCTGAGCAAGCTCTGCACTGGTGGCACTCTGATCCCGCAGCTGAATCATCTTTAGGAGACGATCCTGGCGCTTGCTGGACTTTCTTGGACGCCCTGAAGCCTTCTTAATAAGAATTGAACCTCTTTCCTTGAAGTTCTTGATGATCCTATAAATTGTTGATTGAGGTGCAATCTTAGTAGCCACAATATTCTTGCCTGTGAAGCCCTTTTTATGCAACGCAGTCATGGCTGCACGCGTTTCTTTGCAGGTCACCATGGTTAACAATGGAAGAACAATGATTTCAAGCATCACCCTCCTTTTAACAGGTCAAGTTTGCCATTTTAACCCAATCAGCCTGACATAATGATCTCCAGCCTTGTGCTCATCAACATTCTCACCTGAGTTAGGCCTCATGCACACGACCGTTGTGTGCATCCGTGGCCGTTGTTCACTGGCCACCAATGAATATAATGATTGGGGAGGAAGGGAGGGGGGCCGCACTGGCCACCAATGAGTGTAATACAGGGGATTGGAGAAAACTCTGATCCGATGGTATAATAGGGACTCCTGACTTTACATTGAAAGTCAATGGGGACAGATCCGTTTGACGTTGACACAAAATGGTGCAATTGCAAACGGATCTGTCCCCATTGACCTGCATTGCAAGTCAGGACGGACCCGTTTGGGTCCGCACGGCCAGGCGGACACCAAAACGAAATGTTCGTGGATCCTCCAAAAATCAAGGAAGACCCACGGAAGAATAAAAAGGCGAAGACGATTACTGAAATGATCTCAGCAGGTCCTTTAATGACAGCAATGAAATGCAGTGGAAAGGTTTTTGGGGGATTAAGTTAATTTTCATGGCAAAGAAGGACTATGCAATTCATCTGATCACTCTTCATAACATTCTGGAGTATATGCAAATTGCTATTATAAAAACTTAAGCAGCAACTTTTCCAATCTCCAATATTTATGTAATTCTCAAAACTTTTGGCCACAACTGTGTATGTCTGAGTGCTTGTCTTTGCAAGATCATATTTTGTGTTGCCATTTTCTTGGAGCCATATTTAAAAAAAATTCTGGCTATGGTCTTGAGTGAGGACTAGTTTTTTGTCCGATGAGGCAATGTTTTCATTGGTTTAATTTTTGGTACATAAGAGGTTTTGACCGCTTTTTGGTACTTTTTTTAAGACAGGCATCTTAGGCTACTTTCACACTTGCACTTTCCTGTTCCGCTAATGAGAGCCGTAATAGGGACAAAACACAAGCGTTTTCTCCTTTTTAGGCCTCATGCACACGACCGTTCCGTTTTTTGCGGTCCGCATTGTAGAAATGCCTATTCTTGTCCGCAAAACGGACAAGAATAGGACATGCAATTTTTTTTTGCGGGGCCATGGAACGGAGCAACAAATGCAGACAGCACATGGAGTGCCGTCTGCATCTTTTGGGGCCCCATTGAAGTGAATGGGTCCGCATCCGAGCCGCAAAAACTGCGGCTCGGATGCGGACCATAACTATGGTCTTTTGCATGAGGCCTTATTGTAATGGGGACAAAACTGAACTGAAAGCAGCGTTTTTATGTCCATGATGTGGTGCGGAGCAAGATGGATCCATCTTGACACACAATGTGAGTCAAGGGGGATGGATAAGTGTTCTCTGACACAATAAAAAACGGATCCGTTCCCCATCTTGGCTATGTTAAAGAAAATACAACTGGATCAGTTCATAAAGGATGCAGGCGGTTGTATTATCAGAACGGAAGCGTTTTTTGCTGATCCATGATGTATCCAGCAAAAATGCTGGTGTAAAAGTAGCCTTAGACGGCAGTCTTAAAGAGGACCTTTCATGTTTTTATTTTTAGATAAATTTACTTGCGGGGTACCCCCTGCTGATGCTGCCACCCTGCCCGTTTTTTTTTTTTATATCGTTTCTATGCCCCGCTATCGTTTCCTGCTCAGTATGTTAATACTGAGCATCGGTACAGGGAGGAGGAGACGCCAGGGTTTCTTAATGGGCGTCTCCTTCTCCCTGGCTGTGCTGCGATCCAATCACAGAGGAGAGTGTCACAGCCAGGGAGAAGGGGAGCTTTTTATTTCTCTCATCATGGTATACTGCAAATGCACAAGGACAGACAGACATGATACAGTTCAGCACCTCATTGTCATAATGAACCAGGGGCCTACAGACACGCGTCTAAAAAAGTTCAGCAAACCCTACTACGTAAGGGGATCCAAAGTAGACGGATGGTCACCGAACCTCTGCTAATGAAGTAACATTGCCAAAAAAAGCTAAAATTTTCATGGCAGTATCGAAATTGGAATAAGTAGGGGGTTGTGTAGTGCATAATTGATGGATGTAATATTGCTAACTAGTGTCTGTCCGGCGCTCCGTTCCCCCGCTGTGGCCCCCGTTCAATATTCTAATGAATAGCATCGGTAAAGGGAGGAGGAGACTGCCCTGTTTCTCAATAGGTGTCTCATTCTCCCTGGCTGTAGCACAGTCCAATCGCAGCGGAGAGCGTCACAGGGAGAAGTTGAACTTTTTTTTCCTCCCTGGCTGTGACAGTATGCGCTGTGATTGGACCGCGCTACAGGAGAAAGAGACGCCTCCTCCCTGTACCGATGCTATTCATTAGCATATTAGGCGGGCAAAGTGAACGGGGGCACGGCGGGAGAACGGCGCGCCAGACAGACACACGAGTAAGCGATATTACATCCATGAATTATGCCCTACACAACCCCCTACTTATTTTATAACGCCTGGACCCATGAAAAGGTCCTCTTTGATCTTTTCCAGGATAACCCCTTCAATGTTGTAGAGTTTGACAATGCATAATTAGCACAGAAAGGTTACTTTCACACTGGCGCTTTGGTTTTCGTTTGTGAGATCCGTTCAGTTCAGGGCTCTCACAAGCGGTCCAAAACAGATCAGTTTTGAACTAATGCATTCTGAATGGAAAAGGATCCACGCAGAATGCATCAGTTTGCCTCCGTTCCGTCTCCATTCCGCTTTGGAGGAGGACACCAAAACGCTGCTGACGATGCGGAGGCAAATGGATCCATCCTGACACCCAATAGGGACGGATCCGTTTTCATTCACTGACACAATATGGCACAATAGAAAACGGATCTGTTGTCTTTCAATGGTGTTCAAGACGGATCCGTTTTGGCTATGTTACAGATAATACAAACAGATCCGTTCTAAACGGATGCATGCGGTTGTATTATCTGAACGAAAGGGTTTGTGCAGATCCATGACGGATCCGCACCAAACGCGAGTGTGAAAGTAGCCTTACCTATAAGCTGTGCAGTTCAGAAGCTATTACCACCCAGGTAAAGAGGATTCTAAGGTCCCCCCCTAATGATTGAGCATAGTGCTCCTTAATAATTCTGCCTGATCATAGAGAGAACTGTGCAGCCCTACAGTTATATCTGCATCAGTGTTTAGCCTCCTGTTACGGTCAGACCAACGCAGGAGCCTGAAGTGGTATGTAACACACTGGAACCCGGGTGTGCTGCGTTAACTCTTCCACCAGGGATCATAAAATGAATCAATTTACTACCCTAGACCACCTGTAATCCTGACAAGAGCCCCTTTTCTGCCTTAGACTATTAGGGATACCAACATTAAAGGGAGTTTCCGGTAACGTGGCCACTTGCAGCATGTCACTGCTGAAGCCAGTCATTGGTTGCAGCGGAGTATGTGACCATGCACCACCTGAGGTAAACAGTGCTGGGACCAGGAGATGGAGACATCAGAGGCAGCGTGGGGCACTGGATCGGCGGGGAGCAGGTAAGTATGAATTTTCTGTTTCTTCAGGTATGCACGGCTGCCCTCCATTTATTCCTTTGGAAGCGCCAAAAAAATTTCAGAAGTCCATTTATTTCTATGGGGCTGGCGGAAATAGCCGAGCCAGTGCCCGGCTATTTTCAAAGCTCCCATGAGAATGAATGGGAGGCAGACGTGCACGTATGGTGTGCCCTCTGGGACTTTGCCAGCTCCGTTCTAAGTATAGATACAGGTCCTGCACCTATCATACCTACCTAGCGATATCCCCACAATGTCTGAGATGGTACAACCGCATTAAGCCTTTCACTTCCCTAGACCAGCAAGCATACTGACATTAATTATTTCACTGCCCTAGCCCACCAGGGATGCCGACAATAAACTTCAGTGCCATACACTTATGCGTTCCTTAATACTACTTCCCTGGATGCTTTGCAGCGCTATATATCTGGCTCCTTTACATCCTGCCCAGCTTACAGAACAGTAACTACTGTGCCGGGGCACTATGGGGGCATAACTACTGTGTGGAGTGTATAGACAGACACTGGGCGAGGTTGGAGGAATTGTGTATACCACTGACCCTGATAAATGTAGAGTATTGGATTATTCCACACTAATCAAATAGCCATTTACACTTATCACACACATGTTGCTCTTAGGGTAGGTCCACACTTGCATTAAATGGATCCATCAGGCTGTTTTGGCAGAGAACAGCCAGCCGGAGTTCACTGGATCCGACCTAGCCGGATACCGCCATTCACTACCACACCCCATTGATTATAATGGGAAATCCGGTGAAATGGCGGCTTTTTACTCTTGACCCCTGCATATACTTTCCCGTTTGCCTGGAAGATCGCAGCACTGCTGCACAAATATGTCAGCTTATTATGTTGGTTTCTGCATTTTCTACTCCCTGCACAAATAAAAAAGACAAGCAAGTGAAAAATGCCTGTCAGCTCCGGCAAAGCAGGAGTCGTATAGTACTTACTGTATAAACAAGTTTGTTCAGAGCAGGTTTGACTAAAAGCAGACAAAGGGTTCATCAAGTTCTGGCTTTCTTCATTTACCTGCTAGGTGAGCTAGAAAAAAAAGCAGTCAGCAGATATTACTGATCACTATTGTGCAACAATGTGACCATAAACAGCAACGGGTTGAACTTTCAAAGCTTCTTTGAAAGAACTTTTTTTAACTTAAGTGAAAAGTAAAAAAACATAAATTGTAACTACGGTTATAAAAAAATTCTGCATAATTCAACAGTACAAGAGAATAGAAGAAACTAGGGTTGGACGATATCAAAAATATTCAGACGATAACGATATTAAAAAAGTTATCGCGATAACGATATATATCGCGATAAATGCCCATTTAAAAGAAAAAAAAACACAAGGCGTTATACTGTATGGGGACAGCCACAGGGAGACGTTACACTGTATGGGGGCAGCCACAAGGAGACGTTACACTGTATGGGGGCAGCCACAAGGAGACGTTACACTGTATGGGGGCAGCCACAAGGAGACGTTACACTGTATGGGGGCAGCCACAAGGAGACGTTACACTGTATGGGGGCAGCCACAAGGAGACGTTATACTGTATGGGGCAGCCACAAGGAGACGTTACACTGTATGGGGGCAGCCACAAGGAGACGTTACACTGTATGGGGGCAGCCACAGGGAGACGTTACACTGTATGGGGGCAGCCACAGGGAGACGTTACACTGTATGGGGGCAGCCACAGGGAGACGTTGTTACACTGTATGGGGGCAGCCACAGGGAGACGTCGTTACTCTGTATGGGGGCAGCCACAGGGAGATGTCGTTACACTGTATGGGGGGCCACAAGGAGGCGTTACACTATATGGGGGGCCACAAGGAGGCGTTACACTGTATGGGGGGCCACAAGGAGGCGTTACACTGTATGGGGGGCCACAAGGAGGCGTTACACTGTATGGGGGGCCACAAGGAGGCGTTACACTGTATGGGGGGCCACAAGGAGGCGTTACACTGTATGGGGGGCCACAAGGAGGCGTTACACTGTATGGGGGGCCACAAGGAGGCGTTACACTGTATGGGGGGCCACAAGGAGGCGTTACACTGTATGGGGGGCCACAAGGAGGCGTTACACTGTATGGGGGGCCACAAGGAGGCGTTACACTGTATGGGGGGCCACAAGGAGGCGTTACACTGTATGGGGGGCCACAAGGAGGCGTTACACTGTATGGGGGGCCACAAGGAGGCGTTACACTGTATGGGGGGCCACAAGGAGGCGTTACACTGTATGGGGGGCCACAAGGAGGCGTTACACTGTATGGGGGGCCACAAGGAGGCGTTACACTGTATGGGGGGCCACAAGGAGGCGTTACACTGTAGGGGGGGCCACAAGGAGGCGTTACACTGTATGGGGGGCCACAAGGAGGCGTTACACTGTATGGGGGGCCACAAGGAGGCGTTACACTGTATGGGGGGCCACAAGGAGCGTTATAATAAGGTCTTATGGGAGCGAGGAGGAGGGAGAGTCAGGGCGGCCGCTGCAGGAAGTAGTAGGTTTATAATTTCGTCATCAGACAGAGCACACACTAGTGAGACAGCCGCAGAAAAAGTCTCTCCAGAGACACCAGTACTCACACAGGGGATCGCCAGTTCGCCACACACAGAGCCGGCACTGGTGGATGACGACGTCAGATGGTGGGTGGAGACTTGACTAAGGGAGGCGGAGCAAGAAGGAGGCAGGCCAGGAGCGAGAGGAAGTAATTACCCAGCGCTATGCAAGGTGCAGGGGCGGGCGGACGCACGTTTAGAAGAGGTCTGACCGCTTTGATGATGTCAGAAAATACCGCGGTATTTAGGAAACGGCGATATCGCCATATCGCCGTTTTTTTAATACCGCGGTATATCGTGATACCGGTATATCGCCCAACCCTAGAAGAAACTCAGTAATATATCTTATTAGGGGAAAATGCCCTTCTCCAATTATCAGCCACTGAACATTCCCTCTTAGTGCACTACTAAATCTGGCCTGAGAGAGGAGATGGATTATCAGTCTATGAAAAGTGGAAGTCGGAGCAGGAGGGAGTAGCTGCTGGAGGGTGGCAAAGGCAGAATCTATGTTTTCTCTCTCACCCTGAAGCTGGATTAATAGCTACACTTCTCAGTTCTTCTGTATAACGACATCCATGCCGCTTCTGCTGTGACTGTGCACTACAGAGAGATAGGGGAGCAGGAGGTCCTCTTCCTTGTGTCAGCAGTGTATGGAGACATCATAGCAGCTAGACTCGCCCACTAGCTCAGGGAAAACGGACCATCAGAAATCGAGCCTACAGACCGGAAACTGGTGAAAAATCCCAGATAACAAGTCACATAATGTTATATAATTTATGTACAAAGAGCCCTATTCTGATTTCACCTGAATAAACAGGTATGGCTACTTTCACACTCACGTTTGGTGCAGATCAGTCATGGATCTGCACAGATGGATCCGTTCAGATAATACAACCGCATATATCCATTCAGAACGGATCAGTTTGTATTATCTTTTACATAGCCAAGACGGATCCGTCTTGAACACCATTGAAAGTCAATAGAGGACAGATCCGTTTTCTATTGTGCCAGATTGTGTCATAGAAAACTGATCCGTCCCCATTGACTTACATTTGTGTCAGAACGGATCTGTGTGGCTCAGTTTCGTCAGACAGACACCAAAACGCCGCAGGCAGCGCTTTGATGTCTGCCTCCAAAGCGGAATGGAGGCAAACTGGTGCATTCTGAGCGGATCCTTTTCCATTCAGAATGCATTAGGGCAAAACTGATCCATTTTGGACTGCTTCTGAGAGCCCTGAACGGATCTCACAAACGGAAAGCCAAAACGCCAGTGTGAAAGTAGCCTAAGCTGTAAGTAACAGCCATGGCATATAGAAAGGTGACATTATAATTCACAACCCTCTCTTTCCCTGGAGGAGTGAATGTCAGCTTGCACTATGGGGCTGCGTGCCCCAATTACATAAAGCCTATATCCTAGTTACTGATGAATCAAGATGTATCTAGCCGTGTGTAATACAGTAGCGTGCATGAGCCTGGAGGCGGTTTATGATATGGAGTACTTTTTCTAATGTCTTTCTGACTTCTGTTGTTGTTTTTTAATGGGTAAAACCACAAGTTAAAAATTCCTGTACAGCTCTACCTCCTGCTTCAGAAAGCATTGCATGGGCAGTGCCTATTCAGTGGTGTTACCAGCGATACCTAACTGCTCCATTCTCTTAGACTGTGATGTCTATTAAAGGAGTTATCCCGTGATTAATGTAAAAAATGAAAATCAGACATCATATGGTACATGACAATCTCTAACAAACCTAGAACCAGCCCTGTACCTCACATGGATCCAGATATGTCCCATTCATTGCTCTGCTAGATTTATATCCAGCTGACAGCTCAAGGGGAGTGTCTTTTCTGCTGCAGCCCAGGGGGCGTGTCTCAGCTCTCCCTATCACAGCTCAGGGGGCGTGTCTCAGCTCTCCCTATCACAGCTCAGGAGGCAGTTGAAGGATGAAACTGAGCATGTGCGGCCTTCTCAGTGAGCAGGTCAAAAAAATAAGAAAAAAAACAAACAGGTGGCTCTATACAGATACATTTATTGAATAAGTGGCTATGATACATTTTTTATTACATTAATTACATGCAATTATGAAAGTATTCAGATCCAGGTGCTGGTTTGAAAACTGTAGAATATTTTTCGTGGGACAACCCCTTTAATGCTCTTAGAGACTACCACTTCCACCACTGACAGCAGCCTGTCACAGCCACGTCCATCACCATGAGTACCACTGGGATCACGTTTGCCATTTTTTTTTAAATATCAGCGTATAGCTATTCTGCCCTGACCAAATATTTGCTTTAAAGGGGTTGTCCGGGTTCAGAGCTGAACCTGGACATACCCATAATTTCACCCAGGCTAGTTTGCGCAGGGTAAGGGCTGTTTTATTTACAACAACACACTGCCAGGTGGAGGCTTCCACCCAGCAGTGTGTTCGTTGACATCACCGGCTCCGATGGGCAGGCTTTAGCGCTGCCCTAGCCATTTTAGAGGCAGGGCAGCCCCATGGAGAGCCCGGTTCGTCACCGGAACTCCATAAAATGCCTTTGCCCTGTGCGACTCAACGCATCATGGCATGAACTGCACCGATGCTCAAGTTAGGGGGGCTGCCTGGGTTAAAATGGGGATATGTCCGGGTTCAGCCCCAACATTTAAAATGTGCTCAAAATCAGGGATGTGGAGTCAGAATCAGAGTATATTAATAGTGCATAATTAATTTATTAAATCTATATATTATTAAATAATTTATTATCATAGGAATTTAGGAAAGTTTAGAAATTTATATCATATAATCCATCAATCAAAGAAAAAAAAAAAGATAACTTGCAGGGCTCTGGAGTCAGAGTTGGAGTGGTGAATACTGAGAATGAGGGCAGTGCTGGCTGGTGAGCATGCCCAGGGCATGTAGAGTAAAGGTGAATAGGCTCTTAAAGGGGTTGTTCTCACCTCAGCAAATCGCATTTATTATGTATAGAAATAGTTAATAGCAGCCACTAGTGTATTGCGATTGTCCATATTGCCTCTGGATTCATTTTTCCATCATATTATAAACTGCTCATTTCCATGGTTACTACCATCCTGCAATCCAGCAGCAGTGGTCATGCTTGCACACCATAGGAAAAAGCACCAGCCTATGTGCGGTCCCACAGTCCCAGCCACTAGAGAGGCCAGCACTTTTTTCTATAGTGTGCAAGCACGGCCACTGCTGTTGGATTGCAGGGTGATTGTAACCATGGAAACGAGCACTGCATAATGGAAGCAGTATGGATAATAACAATACATTAGTAAGTGCCTGGTATTAACTGCCTCTACATGATAAATGCCCAAACTAGCAGGCAATTATCAGGAACAAATCAGGTGAAAGCTGCATTTACATGCAGCACTCACCTCCACTGTATGGGGATGAGCGACCACTTATCCCCCATACACTTTCATGGTTTTGGGCAGCAGATACCCTTTTTCACACAGGACAACCTGCTGCCTAGACACAATGGTTTTGGTGTCCACAAGGACAATGATTTGCACCATGAACAAGTACTTGCTCATTGACTGGGTGATTGGTGACACCTTTACACTGCGTTCCTAGGAAAGCTCCTTCCCTGATTGTCAGACCCTTGTAGAGGGGCTTTATTTGCACTTTCTATTGACATGGTGGATCTGCCATCATAGAAAGATAGTATTGTTCTATTAGGGGCCAGCTGTTCCGTTCCACATAATACGGAATACACACTGACGTCATCCGTATTTTTTGCGGACCACAAAATACATACAGTCGTGTGCATGAGCCCTAAGTGTGAGGATAATCAGAAGTAATCCTGTAAGATCATCTGGGAAGGAGCAGGGAGACCACACTCCCAGAAAAATCTGTGCCTACTTTCACAGTCTGCCGCATGTGGTGCTCCAGAAGGATATCTACCCTTGTGTGTATAGATAGGATTTTCTAATATTATTATAATAAAGTGTAGAAATTAATTGGATATTTAAGGACCCGATTCTGATTATACAGACTACAGTTCTCCGAAGCAGCACTGGAATACCATTGTCTAAATCCTATTAAAACTACCCCTAACAACATTCGTACAATACTTGGCAAGACTGAAGCTGTTTGGGAAAGAATATGCCAGACCTTCCTGGTATCTTATCTGCCAGAAAGAAGAAAGTGTTTAGACTGTCAATATTAATTGCACAAGAGTTACACCCAAAAAAGAAATGGAATGTGGATTAGCGCCTTCCTCCCGCCCCTGTCAGTACAGCTGGCTCTAGTGTTAGGGCTCATGCACACTAGCGGGTGTGCCCTGTGCTGCAGACCACAAATAGCGGGTCCACATGGACTTGAATGCATCTGCAATCCGCAAGGCACGGAGCGGAGGCACTGATCGGAAGCAATAAGACGTGCTTCCATGGGATTTCGATCCATGCCCCTGCACCACAAAAAAAATAGAACATGTCCTATTTTTTTGCGGTGCGGAACGTATCTTGCAGATTCGCAGACCCATTCAAGTGAATGGGTACGCATTCGCAAATGACATGCACTCGGTTGGTACCCGTGCATTGCACTCTGCAGCACGGGCACAGGAAACACAAGTTTGTGTGCATGAGCCCTTAAAAAGACACTCTGTTAAGTTGAGGCTACTTTCACATGCGTTTTAGTTTTCTGGTATGGAGATCCGTCATATGGTCTCAATACCGGAAAACAACGCTTCAGTTTTCATTGTCAATCGGGACAAAAAACTGAACGGAATGCTCCAAAATGCATTCCGTTCCGTTTAGTTGCGTTCTCATACTGGAGAGCAAACCGCAACATGTTGTAGTTTGCTTTCCGTCCTGGGATGTGGAGCAAGATGGATCCGGCATAACCCACAGTGCAAGTCAATGGGGACGGATCAGTTTTTTCTGACACAATAGAAAACGGATCCGTCCCCCATTGACTTTCAATGGAGTTCATGACTGATCCATCTTGGGTATGTTAAAGATAATACAACCGGATCCATTCATAACGGATGCAGATGGTTGTATTATCAGTAACGGAAGCGTTTTTGCTGAACCTTGCTGGATCCAGTAAAAACGCTAGTGTGAAAGTAGCCTTCGGGAAAAGATAGAGCAAGTTCTGTTTTTGCGGTGCGGAGGCATGGAACGGAACCCCAGAAAGCACTCCGTAGTGCTTCGATTCCGCATCTCCGGATTTGCGGACCCATTGAAATGAATGGGTCCGCATTTTTGATACGGAATGCACACGGAACAGTGCCCGTGTATTGCAGATCCGCAAATTCAGTCGGCAATACGCAGCACACGTTCGTGTGAATGAGCCCCAAGGCTGTATTAGACCTGCAGATTTTGCAGGCAACTGTCGAGAGGGAAGTGTTCGTTCCCGGCAATCGCCTGCTCGTCAGTGAAGGAGAACCCTGCAATTACATGCAGCAATCGCGAATGCCATCGCTCGTCCCCATACAAAATCATTGTTTCCGGCAGCAGGGCGTGTTTAGACGGCACCATCTGCCTTAAGCAAACAATGATTTTTAAGCAAGCTTAAAAATCTGGATTGGCCGATAAACGAGCGTTGGTTCATTCATCGGGTAATGGGCGGCAGTATTACACTGCCAGGTCATCGCTAACGAGAGTTACTATTAACGCTCGTTAGCGATGACCTGGCCGACTATCTGCCTTTACACACAATGTGGAGATATCTGATAAGTAGCCTGCTCCGTACTTCAGGGAAACCGCAGGCCGTTCATTTATTTCCCTGGATGCACCAGGTGAAAACTAATATGGCCGCCATTACAGATGCTACAGGACACCAAGCTTTCCCAAACTCCAGAATGACAGTCTGGACATCCCCTAGGGGTCACTGCATTCTAATGGAAAGGGGGGGATGGGGCGCCAAGTTGTCCGTTTAACGTCAGACATTCCTCCACAAACCAAATGGTGGTCCTGAGCAGGGGCCAGCACTATTAACCCCCCCCAAAAAAAATCCTAAAAAGGCATTTGAAAATGTACATTTAAAAGGTGGCATAGTTTACTAAGCTTTTCCGTACAGGTAAAAATTGTATACTGGCCCTAAGTGCAAAAAATATCACGCACCCAGACAGCAAAGTCAGTATCATGGCAGGGCTTCCAACTGGCATTTTTCAGCAGGATAATGCTCGCCCACACAAGAAAGGCTGCACACCTCCTTGGCCTGCCCGCTCGCCAGATTTATTAACCCAGCTGCAGTAACTTACAACCTAGTGACCAATCAGATTCCACCTTCCATTTGTAAAGGAGCAATCTGATTGGTTGCTGTGGGCAACTCAGCCAGTTTTAATATACACCAGTTTTGATTAATCTCCCCCATAAAGTTTCATTCAATTCCAACAACTGCTTGGTGCATTATTAGGTTTGTCAATGAGTATATTTTGAACCCATAATCTATGTGGGCACTTTCATCTTATACATCAGAGCATTGTTGGGTACAGAGAAAGGTCCCTGAGAAAGGGAAGTCGCTAGTGGCTCCCTATGCGCCAATATTCAACGCAAAATTTCAACAAGCCTTGGAACATGATAAAGGGAAAATAGCTAATAGTCCTTTTACACAGCGCCTGCTCGTCAGTTGAGGAGACCACTGCTATTACATGCAGCGATCTCCTCCACAGCATGGGGAGGAGTGATCGCCAATGCCATTGCTCATCCTATACGGGATCATTTCTTGCCGGCAGCAGAGGCTGTTTACTGTAGTTGGCATGATCTGCTGCTGGCAAATGCTGATTTAGGTGACCGCATGAACGATCCTATTATGTGATGAACATGCAAAACGCAACGCCTTTGCTAACAAGCGTTCGTACGAACACTCAGTGAGAATCTGTTGGAATATTGGACAGTGCAAATGGGGGTTAAGCCATGTATTTATCCACAGACAGCCGTTTCAGGGTGCTTGCCCATCATCAGTACAGAGAAGGGCTGGCCGGGGTGTCATGGACACAGCATAGGGGACCTACTGGCTCAAGGGAGTAGGAATGCTCCATGGGAAAATAATATGAGGTAACCAGCTGGATGGAGAGATGACTATTTCCTTGTCATGATCCAAAAGATATGCTGGAAAGTTGAACACTGACTTTTCATAGCGAGCCGCTTCCAATAGGGGGCACTAGCAGGACGTCCCCTTTCTGCAGGAGATACCACTTTGCATATTATTTTCCCATGGACCATTGCCACTAAGGCCCCTTTCACACGGGCGAGATTTCCGTGCGGGTGCGATGCGTGAGTTAAACGCATTGCACCCGCACTGAATCCTGACCCATTCATTTCTATGGGGCTGTGCACATGAGCGGTGATTTTCACGCAACACTTATGCGTTGCGTGAAAATCGCAGCATGTTCTATATTCTGCGTTTTTCACGTAACGCAGGTCCCATAGAAATGAATGGGGTTGCGTGAAAATCGCAAGCATCCGCAAGCAAGTGCGGATGCGGTGCGATTTCCACGCATGGGTTCTAGGTGACAGTCTATTCACTGTATTATTTTCCCTTATAACATGGTTATAAGGGAAAATAATAGCATTCTGACTACAGAATGCTTAGTATAATAGTGCTGGGAGGGTTAAAAAAAATAAAAAAGTTAACTCACCTTATCCCCATGATCGCCTAGTTCCCGGTCGGTCTCTTCTTTAGCTGTGACTAAAGGACCTGTGGTGATGTCAGATCACATGCTCCATCACCATGGTGATGGACCATGTGATTGGAGCATGTGATCTGACATCACCAAAGGTCATTCAGCCCAAGCCCACAGCTAAAGAACAGACCGACCGGGAACTACACGATCATGGGGATAAGGTGAGTTAACGTTTTTATTATTTTTTTAACCCTTCCAGCGCTATTATACTAAGCATTCTGTATTCAGAATGCTATTATTTTCCCTTATAACCATGTTATAAGGGAAAATAATAGAATCTACAGAACATCAATCCCAAGCCCGAACTTCTTTGAAGAAGTTCGGGTTTGGGTACCAAACATGCGCGATTTTTCTCACGCGAGTGCAAAACGCATGACAATGTTTTGCACTCGCGCGGAAAAATCGCGGGTGTTTCCGCAACGCACCCGCACATTTTTCCGCAACGCCCGTGTGAAACCAGCCTAAGTCTCCGTACACTGCTGGTCTACTCTACGCTGCAGATACAGTGTGAATAAAGCCGTAATGCTAAATGTCACACAGTGGCAACTAAACAGCCCGAACTCATCTGTTGGAGTAAGGGTACTTTCACACTTGCGTTTTTCTTTTCCGGCATAGAGTTCCGTCACAGGGGCTCTATACCGGAAAATAACTGATCAGGCATATCCCCATGCATTCTGAATGGAGAGTAATCCGTTCAGTTTGCATCAGGATGTCTTCAGTTCAGTTGTTTTGACTGATCAGGCAAAAGAGAAAACCGTAGCATGCTACGGTTTTATCTCCGGCGAAAAAAACTGAAGACTTGCCTGAATGCCTGATCAGGCATTTTTTTCCATAGGAATGCATTAGTGCCGGATCAGGCATTCAAAATACCGGAATGCCGGATCCGTCATTCCGGTCTGCGCATGCGCAGACCTTTAAAAATGAAAAAAAAAAAATAAACGGATCCGTTTTGCCTGATGACACCGGAAAAACGGATCCGGTATTGCAATGCATTTTTCTGACTGATCAGGCATTTTTCTGACTGATCAGGCATTTTTCTGACTGATCAGGCATTTTTCTGACTGATCAGGATCCTGATCAGTCAGAAAAATGCCTGATCAGTCAGAAAAAATGACATCCGTTTGCATACAGTTTGCCTGATCAGGCAGTCAGTTCAGGCAACGGAACTGCCTGCCGGAATCAAACAACGCAAGTGTGAAAGTACCCTAAAAAATAATTGCAGTAATTGTCAGGGTTAGATTATAAAAGTGTTCAACGAGTGTCCAATAGATAAACCTGCTGGAGTAGCTGTATGTCAGTCCTGTAGCTGATGGGCCCAGGCGCCCTCTTTACTTCCAGCCATGTGCCCCAGGAACAATAATCTTGTACCCAGACACTTTCTAATTCCATCACACTGATATTAGGCTGCTTGTCAAATGAAAGGCGGGCATCAGGCTGGCATCACATTTTGGAGCTTGGGTGCAACAACAGCAATGGAGACACCCATTAAGGCCTAATTCGCATATTAAGAAAAAGTCTCATGCAAACATCTTTGCCATGTGCATGATCTTCAAGCAAGCAAGTAGATTGCCAGCTCCTAGGGCTGACAGCAGCAGAGTCCTAATAGGCTTACATCATTTTTTCATTTGGTGTGACCAGCTATACCCTGCAAAATGCCACTTCCTTTTCATTACTGCCTAATGGATAAAACAAGAGTCATCCCAATATGCCCAGCATATGCCAAGGTGAGGTACGCCTTTGACAAAAGACACTGTCCTGTCTTCTGTGAACAGAAATAATTATTGGAAAAAAAGGACACAGGGAAAATAAAGGTCTAGAAGCAGTTATAGCTCGTTCTCTGGCAATCCCGCGTTTCATCGTACACCCTTGAACTTTCACTGAGCAATGTCTATAGACTGGAACTAGACAAGGTTAGCACAGCCGCCAGATCCAGAAACCTTGGCTTCTTATCTAGCAGTCATTTCATTCCATTAAAGCCATTAAAGGGAACCTGTCGTGTTGAACATGGTGTCTGAGCTGCAGGCAGCATGTTATAGAGCGGGAGGAGCTGAGCAGATTGATATATAGTTTTATGGGAAAAAATTCAGTAAAACCCGTATTTCATACATTTATATTCCTGCTCATTCTGGGCTTTGCAGTCCAGGAGGCGGTCCAATCACTGATTGACAGCTATCTGTATACACAGCCATATAGGGAAGGCTGTCAATCACTGATAGGACCGCCTCCTGGACTGCAAAGTCCAGAATGAGCAGGAATATAAATGTATGAAATACAAAGTTAGGGTCTATTCACACATCCGTATGTGTTTTGCGGATCCAAGGACATGTTCTATTTTTTTGGGGAACGGAATTGTGGATCCGGACAGCACATAGTGTGGCCCCATAGAAACGAATGGGCCCGCAATTCCGCTCTGCAAAATGCGGTTACAGAATTGCGGACGTGTGAATGGACCCTTATACTGAATCTTTTCCCACTAAACTATATAATCAATCTGCTCCGCTCCTCCTGCTCTATAACATGCTGCCTGCAGATTACTTAGCATTTTTATGGTGACAGGTTCCCTTTAAGTACATTGCTACTTGAATATCATAGTAATGAAATGACACTTCTTACTAGACATGAGCAATCAACAGGTTTTAATATTAATAGCCCCATGGTCAACCAGGACCAAGCAATGAACGCACTGTGGCCAAACGTTCCTCAGAAGTGGACGTTGAGCACTTCCTTTTCTTTTCCACGTGGAAAAAAGCAGCAGCATGCCCTATCTTGGGGCGGAGGCTGCATTTAATCTCCGAATGAAATGAATAGGACACATAAACATAAATAAAAAAATTCGGAGTGATTTTGTGCCAAAAACCACGAGCTGAAAATGCAGTTTTGTATAGAAGTAAACGCCCAATGGTTACAAAACCGCACCAAAAATGCGTCAAAAAAGGCAATGTCATCGAGTTTATAAAACAGCACTATTTATCTGCAAACAATCTGGAGTGCGAATACTGCCATCAACTTTTGCGTTGGATCACTCATCGCCAAGGTGCTGATGGATATTCTTGGAAGTGTATTAACAAGAATGGTGCGTGGTCGTGGGTATCCATCTGAAAAGTCACTAACCCAGTTTTGCTCTGGGACCCTGGTCATTATGTTCAAGTTGACCGTTCTTGTTTTATTGTGGTCATGCCCCAGATCGCAAAACATGGGTATTTGGGATTGAGGACACACCTACAACCCCAGCTGCTGGGGGATATGGAAGTTGTTCCTGACAAACAGGGCCGGCGCCACCCATAAGCAGAGTAGGCCACCGCGTAGAGCGCACTCTGCCTGGGGGCGCCGGCGCTCTGGAGTCCGAATCCCGAGTTCTATTAGCCGCCGCCATGCCACGCCCCCTACTTGTGAGATCCATCTAATTTCCTACTAGCCGCCGCCCGCGCCACGCCCCCTACCTGTGATCCATGTCTGACATCATCTGACTGCTGCGCCTGCTCTGCAATAATGACCTGCGCCGCCCGGCTTCTTGACTCCTCCTCCTGTTCGGCTGTTCCTTTGCCGCCGCCGGCATACATCGAGCGACACAAGTATGTACGGGGGTGGGGGTGTTTTTTTTTTTTGGCGGCAATTTCAAATTACATAATGGAGTCTGACTCTGTGCACTGTCTGTGGGGGCAGTTCAGTATTGGGGGCAATGTGGGGGCAATATTACTGTATGTGGGGGCACTGGGGGACAGTATTACTGTATGTGGGGGCAGTATTACTGTATGTGGGGACAGTATTACTGTATGTGGGGACAGTATTACTGTGTGTGGGGGACAGTATTACTGTGTGTGGGGGACAGTATTACTGTATGTGGGGGACAGTATTACTGTATGTGGGGGACAGTATTACTGTATGTGGGGGCAATATTACTGTATGTGGGGGCAATATTACTGTATGTGAGGGCACTGGGGGGGCAAATTACATAATGGAGGGCACTGTATGTGGGGGCAATATTACTGTATGTGGGGGCAAATTACATAATGGAGGGCACTGTATGTGGGGGCAGTATTACTTAGTGGGGGCAAATTACATAATGGCACTGTATGTGGTGGCGATAGGTGGCCGAAAAAGAGGGCGGGGTCAATGGGCGAAGTCAAGGGGCGGCAAAATTACCTCTTGCCTAGGGTGGCAAAAATCCTTGCACCAGCCCTGCTGACAAACGCGGAAACCGTCCTTCCGATTATTCGATGTGTGTGGTGCGACCAGGTTCGAAGGTGCACAGTGATTCCTGCTCTGCTTACAACAAGATTCAACTGGAACTAAATTCGAGCCATGAACGTGTCAACCACAGTGATCCAAACTTTCGATTCCATTCTCCGACTGGTGTCCACATGCAACATATACAGAATTACTGGAATAAATAGAAGGGGGTCATTTATCAAACTGGTGTAAAGTAGAGCTGGCTTAGTTGCCCATAGCAACCAATCAGATTCCACCTTTCATTTTCCAAAGGAGCTGTGAAAAATGAAAGGTGGAATTTGATTGGTTGCTATGGGCAACTAAGCCAGTTCTACTTTACACCAGTTTGATAAATGACCCCAAAAGGTTTCTGTTTGGATTATGCAGTATGAATATTATGTTTATTATTTATTTCACGACACTTCTTAAAGAAATAAACCGCAATCGTACATCAATCATTATCACCAAAAATATTGGCAGGGGACATATGCTTCATTTGTGTCAGATAAACAGGATCAAGTGAAGATCATGTCCCCCTAGGACAAATATGGATGAGGTTAGGGGGGCACAATCTTCATTTGTTCAATCAGGGGGACATAATCTTCACTTGACCCAGGAAGTATTTAGTCTTTGCTCATTATTTCCATCCCTTTAGGAAAAACCTTCCCTGCATCAAACAGCGCTGTGTGCCTCTGGCCTAAGTCCCAAGCTCACAGTTATTGCCATTGCCATCCTCCCTCCCTTGATAACATTGCAACTGAACGATCATACTGCACACACCCAATATGCATGTTCAGTGCTTGGTCTCAGATGCTATGGATTCCATCAGACGGCAACACATTCTCTGGCCCATGTCTCCTGCGTGCACCGGAGTGCTGGCCGCTGGGAAATACAGACACAACTGAGCGAGCGTGGAGGAGACTGTGCATCGACACCACCTCTCTGCTGAAAACATCTGCTCACGTACAGCATACAGGTTTTGAGGGACATGAGCATTTGTCACCAATGTTCCAATCCACTGGTGACACTGGTGGAGAGGTCAAACAGCCAACACCTCCATCTACATCCACTCCACATTGGCCGCAGCTGCATAGTTCTAGTGCTGGAGCAACGCTAAAATATCTAACCAGGAAAGGTGGTGGGGGGTTGGACTATCCTGAGGATAGGCCATCGATAGTATTGTCTTGGAGAAACGTTTTATGGGTTTCTGTGGGACATAATGGTCATGGTCTTGCCTTATTCCAACAATAAATGTGTGATCAATGCGTGTCTGGACCTCCATGATCAGCATAATGACCTCTTCACCGGAGACCAGGCACAGACACCTTCCATATCTGTGCGGCTGTGACTGCTACAACAACTCAGTACCATACAACTGAGCAGAGCGGTGGCTAACCACAGTATCACACATAGCGGCACGTTTTCATGATAGCGCGGATTCTGAGGGCATGATATACCCCAAACTGATGGTCCATTTTCTGTTTAGGTTAAATGTTAAAATTTGGAAAAAACTATTTAAAAAAAACTGTTTCCCTAGCCTCATAAATGCTCATTGCAGAAGGCAGCATCAGGTTCGGCCTGTCCTGCAGTTTGCCTTTCACACAGCGATTAAAAGACTGAAAATCATTAACGTGATAACCAACCGCCAGGAAAGCTGCCAAAAGCCAGAAACGACGTCCAGTTTGATTCTGAATGGCTGATGCAGTTTTGGGATGTAGAAGTCGCACATGCACTTCATACCTCCCAATGCTATAGGCACTTGTCCCCTTGTGTTCACTGCAGGCGCCATACGACATGTGTACATTGGATGAACATATACTGGGATATTACTGAGAAAACCGACACGTGAGCTGTCAGTGGTAACCTGGGGACTTTCTGTCCTCATCGAAACCAATAGAGGTAATGCACTGCTGTTGTAATCGAAATGCACAAAATGGCGTTTGGAGCAATATTCATGAAGTACTATAGGGTACGGCCATATGGTTTGGAGAGAAGTCATACCTGTCTTTTCTCTACTTTTATGATCCATGTCTGATTTTGGTTTCCAACCCCACATCAGGAAACCCAAGCACGTGGCCGTACCCTTACAACCACAAATGATAATGTAAACTGACATCACTCAGTAGTGTGTACCCCTGTGCCCAAAGGTGCTTAAAGGGGCTGTGCAAAAGTCATCCTCCATCCACAAGGTGAACGCTGGGGGTCCCACCTGGGTTGCCAATCAGAATTCTTCTTTTTCTGGACAACTAATCCAAAAATCTCTGACAGCCAACATTTTTATTTTTTTTTACAAATTGCGATAACCATAATATATGTCTATACAGTAGCTGCATATACCGTAAACCGTAACCCACAATATATAATACATGTCTATACCGTAGCTGCATATACCGTAAACCGTAACCCACAATATATAATACATGTCTATACCGTAGCTGCATATACCGTAAGCCGTAACCCACAATATATAATACATGTCTATACAGTAGCTGCATATACCGTAAGCCGTAACCCACAATATATAAGATAATACGTCTATACCGTAGCTGCATATACCGTAAGCCGTAACCCACAATATATAATACATGTCTATACCGTAGCTGCATATACCGTAAACCGTAACCCACAATATATAATACATGTCTATACAGTAGCTGCATATACCGTAAGTCGTAACCCACAATATATAATACATGTCTATACCGTAGCTGCATATACCGTAAGCCGTAACCCGTAACCCACAATATATAATACATGTCTATACAGTAGCTGCATATACCGTAAGCCGTAACCCACAATATATAACATAATACATGTTTATACAGTAGCTGCATGTACCGTAAGCCGTAACCCACAGTATATAACATAATACATGTTTATACAGTAGCTGCATATACCGTAAGCCGTAACCCACAATATATAACATAATACGTCTATACCGTAGCTGAATATACTGTAAGCCGTTAAATGATGACAATTACCACCAAAATATTCTAGTTAACAACCACTGGCATCAAAAACATTCTGGAGGATATAGACTTTTTTTCACTGTTCAGAAATTCCTGGACAATTGGGTCTGACCGCTGGGACCCTCAATAGGGGATAACTTATAAACTTGGCACAACCCCTTTAATCCAAGTGTCCTTCCACTCAGTGACCCCCTGGCTCACGCATATTACTGTATAATGCTACATCCGCCCAGTGTGTAATTGATGCAGATTAGCGTGCCGTAAATCCACTGCATTTCACAGTACTAGCAATGTTGATGGGGATTCCCACATGGATAATCTGCCTTGAGTGGCCGAACCCTTAGGTTATGTTCAGACATAGCATTTTGGGCACAGGTTTCAGTGCGGATTGAGTGCCGAAAACTGGGCCAAATCTGCGCTGAAACCATCTACAACTGTTTTCAATGAGAGGCGCGCCACAATTCACGCAGCCAAGGATTTCTATCGTGCAGTTAGCGCCAAGAATGTACAGGTCCATTCCTGGCGCAGTTACCACGCAGACCGCTCACAAAGCAGAAGCGGGAGCCTGTGAGAGGCTTAGCTCCATTTAAAGGAGGCAAACCAAGAGCACGTCGATAACATTCAAAATGAGAACACACTACAGAGAGCGCAGCGGTTTCTGACGGGGGATACACCTTCAATGGTGCTATTTTTTTTTATGAAGTTCTAGAAGCCAAGACCAGGAGTGGATTCGAAATAAAGGAGAGGTTGTATCCGTCCTTCAGAGATTTTCTCCTTTAAAGGGGTTATCTGGGAAATATCCTCAGGATAAAGCCTCAATCACACATCAGTGTTTCACGGACGTGTGCTGTACATGTTCTCCACGGACAGCACACAACCCCATTCATTTTAATGTGTGTATTCACACATCAGTGTTTTTAAGCACGGGCCGTGGGTCCGTTTATTTAGCACAGATGCATGCTCTATTTTGTCCGTGTTTGAGAATCCATCACGCCCATTATAGTCTATGGGTCTGTGAAAACCAGGGATGCAACATGGATGCCATCCGTGTTTCACGGATCATTAGGAAGAGATGCTTTGAAAATTATTTTTCAGCTGTTCAGTGTCAGTGATGCAAACACAGAGAGCAAAAAATGGACACACGGATCCTTCACGGATGCATCGCTGACCACCTTCTCACGGATTTGAGCACGGACTTGTGAATGATCAATATCACATCAGCAGAGGTCAGAGTCCCAGCACCCCCTCCGATCAGCTGTTTCGGCAAGCTGCTGTACTCGCTGGAGCTCTGGTAAGCACTGTGGCCTTCCAGGCGCTTACCAAGCACAGTGCCGTACACTCTTCTAACAGCTGATCGGCAGACCCCCGCTAATCTCATATTCTGACCTATCCTGTGGATAAATCATCAATATTTATTCCCAGATAACCCCTTTAAAAGGGTTTTCCAAGTTTTTTTCTGTCCAACGGGGGGGGGGTCTGAAACCCGGGATCCCCGCCAATCAGCTGTTGAGAAGGCAACGGCACTCCTGTAAGCGCTGCTACCTTCTTGCAGCTTACCAAGCACAGCGCCACACATTGCATAATGGCTGTGGTTGGTATTGCAGCTCAGCCCCATTCACTTGAACAGCGCTGAGCTGCGCCTAGGCCACGTGATCAATAAACGTGTCGTCAAGGAAAAGTAGAGAGAATGCAATGGCGCACAAAGGCACTCAGTAAAAAATAAAAAAAAATAATATATATCAGAAAAACCCTTCAAAAATGTATTTAAAAAAACTCACAGTACCTGCACAGGGCAGGGATTTGCATGGAAAATGCTATATAACCGGCACATAAATCCACACTATTTATCTCAGTTCTTGGTGCAGATCTTCGTTGTCAGACCACGCGGAGGCTGTGGTTAACCCCTGCCAGCTGAGGCTCTGTACTGCTTTGTGTCACAGTTTTTACCTTGGGGTTTTGGTTTAAGCAGTTGTGTGTACGCCAGACTCACTTTTTCCATTTAAAAAAAAAAAAAAAAAAAAAAAAAAAAAAAGGAGGTGCACATTGCAGACACAGTATTTTACTTCACAACATTTTCTATGAGTTTGATTCAACGGATAGCATCAAAGTTTCATTTACTCCTCTGCCATTCGTGTGCATTTGGCACGGAGATCCTGCCCGATGCCATGGTGTAGCAGATCTAGCTTTGAAATCACAAGGTCCTGAATCTGTCTCCAGAAAACTATAGTTTACGAACACTAATATTTTGGATCTCCAATAGTTGTATTTCCTCTGGTGAAGGAATACTGCAGTGATTTGTGGACAGTTGACCTTCCAAGTGACAAGTGACATAAATCAGCCCCATATCAAACAATAATAGTAAAGTAATGGCGCTGGATCGCGCCAGAAAAAGGGCCATAACTCAGTGGTGCGCAGCATCTTCACAGGTAACCACTGCTGACAGGCAGGATACCTGCTTCAAGACACAAACCACAACTTCCGAATTCTGTATAACTGACATAAAACGTGAAGCTGCCACATGCCGTCCAGGATACCACAACAACAACAACTGGCAGACAAGTCAACCACAGCGCCCTGCGCACGACAGGAAGCCTCTAATACTAGCACAGGCACACTGTCCTCTAGGTCTGATATCTGGGGGTCCGGTGGGGGTTGCAGTATCTCCCTCAACCTGTGATGTCACATCCATTGGGGGCATTGACTTTCTGCAGCTCAGTCCAATACAAGTTAGGGTACGTTTACACTAGTGTTAAAGTTTTCCAGTATCGAGTTCTGTCCTGGGGGCTCAATACCCCAAAAAAACGCATCAGTTTTTTCCCAGAATGGAGAGCATTCTGTTCAGGATGTCTTCAGTTCAGTCCCTTTTACGGTATTTGGCCGGAGAAAATACCGCAGCATGCTGCAGTATTTTCTCCAGCCAAAATTCCGGAACACTTGCCTGATTGCCGGATCCAGCATCGATTTCCATTGAAATGTATAAATGCCGGATCCGGTACCAATTGTTCTGGAAAATCGGATCCGGTTTCCCGGTCTGCGCATGTGCAGACCTTTAAATCTGTGTAAAAGATAAATACTGGATCCGTCTTTCTGGATGACACCGGAGAGACGGATCCGGTAGTGCAATGCATTTGTCAGATGGATCCGCATCCAAAAACAAATGATATCCGTTTGCATATGGATTTCCAGATCCAGCAGGCAGTTCTGGCAACAGTTCAGGCAACGCTACTGTGAAAGTACCATTAAATTGGTTGCCCAATGACAACTTATCCCCTATCCATGAGATAGTGGATAAGAGTCCCCGGTACGGGGGTCCAACCACTGGGGCCCCCAACACTCACTAGAATGCATGCATGTCCTCTGCTCCTTTCAACTCTATGGGGCTGAGTAGTCGAGTACATGCGCTCTGCTATCTCCTGCAGTCCCATAAAGGTGAATGGCGCAGCAGACACATATGCGTATCTACAGCTCTAATCTAACAGGGGAACCCATTCTATTCAGATTTATAGTGGCCCCATTGGTCGGACCCGTGATGATCAGACACTTATCCTCTACCCTGTGGATAGGGGATATGTTGTCATGGGACAACCCCTTTAGGGCTCATGCATATGAACGTATTTTCTTTCCGTGTCTGTTGTGGTTTTTTTGTGGACCGTATACGGAACCATTCATTTCAATGGGTCTGCAAAAAAAAACTGAATTTCCGCATTCCGAATGTCTGTTCTGCAAAAAAATAGAACATGTCTTATTATTGTCCGCATTATGGACAAGGACTGTTCTAATAGGGGCCAGCTGTTCCATCCCGCAAAATATGGAATGCACACGGACATCATCAGTCTTTTTTGCGGACCACACAATACATACGGTTGTGTGCATGAGCCCTTAAAGTGTACCTAAACATACAATTTAACTTTATTCAAACCTACTCTACATGTGACTAAATACATTTTAGTAATATGCTTTAATTCATTATTTTTTACATTTCTTAGAGAAATAGGTGTCTGAAGTTCAGGTGCCTATTGCAGTTAGACCTCACCCACATGACAGTATTTTCTGTCTGATCTGCAGATCGTACATGGACACACTACAGGCCGCAAAAAATGCAGACAGTACATGGATGTGATCAGCGTGCCGCCTGCTTCCGTGCGGCTGTATGTGCATCCTACAAAAAAGGAAATAGAACATGTCCTATTCTTGTCTGTTTTGCAGACAAGAATATGCATTTTTACATACATTAGGGCAGGACATGTACAAGGCTGGTATTCGTGTTCTGTAGTATACAGGCTTCTGCCTGTGCCCATTCTGCTAATGACCATTTATGCCAGGCCTTAGCACAAGGGTGGCCCACCCGTGGCTCTTGAACCCGCATGCGGCTCTTTGCTTCTTCAAGTGCGGCTCTAGCTGTGGAGCCGGGGAGCAGTCAGGGCAGCTCAGATCTCTTTTCCTGATCGGGCACTGTTAGGCCTCTTTCACACGGGCGTCATGTTTTTTGCCCGGATAAGAGGCGGGTGCGTTGCGGGAAAATGCGCGATTTTTCCGCGCGAGTGTAAAACATTGTCATGCGTTTTGCACTCGCCTGAGAAAAATCACGCATGTTTGGTACCCAGACCCGAACTTCTTCACAGAAGTTCGGGCTTGGGATTGATGTTCTGAAGATTGTATTATTTTCCCTTATAACATGGTTATAAGGGAAAATAATAGCATTCTGACTACAGAATGCTTAGTATAATAGTGCTGGAAGGGTTAAAAATAATAAAAAAGTTAACTCACCTTCTCCTCTTGTTCGCTTAGATCCCGGTCTGTTCTTTAGCTGTGGACTGAATGACCTGAGGTGATGTCAGATCACATGCGATCTGATGTCATCAAAGGTCCTTCAGCCACAGCTAAAGAACAGACCGGCCTCTACGCGAACAAGAGGAGAAGGTGAGTTAACTTTTTTATTATTTTTAACCCTTCCAGCACTATTATACTAAGCATTCTGTAGTCAGAATGCTATTATTTTCCCTTATAACCATGTTATAAGGGAAAATAATACAGTGAATAGACTGTCACCTAGAACCCATGCGTGAAAATCGCACCGCATCCGCACTTGCTTGCGGATGCATGCGATTTTCACGCAACCCCATTCATTTCTATAGGGCCTGCGTTACGTGAAAAACGCACAAAGAGGAGCATGCTGCGATTTTCACGCAACGCATAAGTGATGCGTGAAAATCACCGCTCGTGTGCACAGCCCCATAGAAATGAATGGGTCAGGATTCAGTGCGGGTGCAGTGCGTTCACCGCACGCATCGCACCCGCACGGAAAACTCGCCCGTGTGAAAGGGGCCTTACTACTTTGCAGCTCCAGCTCACTCTCCACTACGTCCTGATGCACACAGTGTGAGAACGTAGTACCTGGAGAAATACTATGACCTGACGTTGTGCTCATCAGGTCACAGTGGAGAGCGTGTCACACCTGCAGAGTAGCAGGTGCCCGAGCAGGAGCCCAGTGCCTGATCAGGAGAGGGAAGAGATTTTTTTATTTTTATTATAGAACTGAGCATGGGGGTCTGATCTGAGCATGGGAGGTTCTGATCTGAGCATGGGAGGTTCTGATCTGAGCATGGGAGGGGGGGGCCTGATATGAGCAATGGGGTCTGATCTGAGCATGGGTGTATCTGAGGGTCTGATACTGGGAGTCTGACTTGTGTTGTCTGATCCGAGCATTGAGGGTCTTATTTTGGGGGTCTGATTTGGAGGTCTAATGAGGTTTGGGGATCTTATTTTAGGTCAGATGAGGATTGGGGATCTGATTTAGGAGTCTGATCTGAGGTCTGATGAAAAATATATTTTTTTCTCTGCTAATGAAAAATAAGAAACATATTTTTATCAGACCTCAGATCTTATTTTTCTTTTTTAAAACCTAGGTGCATCTTGTACGGCAAAAAATACGGTGACTCGTGTGCAAATGTATAACTTGTGGCTCCTGGTAGTCATACGTTTTGTTTTTTGGCTCTTTGTGTCTGTAAGGTTGGCCACCCCTGCTTTAGCAGAGGAGCAGAAAAGTGCTATGGAGCTCCTGCCTGTACAGAGCTCAGGGCGGCCTTAGTGAATCTGTACTCCCATACACAGCAGTACAGGAGTGCGGAATCTAAAGTGCAACCTCAACTTCAGGCGCCTATTTCACTAAGAAAAGGAAAAGAACAATACTAATAATGAAAGCATATTACAAAAAGTCACATTTAGAGTAGATTAGAATAAAGTTAACGGGGTTGTGCAGCCAGTACATATTAATGATCTATCCTCAAGATAGGTCATCAATATCTGATCAGTGGGGGGTCTGACTCCCAGCACCCCCGCCGATCAGCTGTCTGAATTACAATCTGCATTGCCTAGCATACAGAGGCCGCGCAGTGTAATTACAAGTGCTCACCCCATTCAAGTGAATTGTAATTAAACTGCGCAGCCGAGACTTCTGAGACGATGCGCAGGTATTTTTGAAGAGGAGGTAGTGCACGCATGAGTGAGGCCCCCTTTTCAAACAACTGATGGGCAGGGGTCCCGGGTGTCGGACCCCACCAATCAGATATCAATGAACTATCCTCAGGATAGGTCATCAATATGTAGTGGCTGCACAACACATTTCATTTATAAGTTTAGGTACACTTTACTGGGATTTAGGGCTCATGCACACGGCCGTTGATCGGTCTTTCTGTACATTGGGGACCGCAATTTGAGGTGCCCAATGCAAGGTCAATATCAGTGCGGATTCCACAGGCGGATCCAGACCCAAATTGAACGGGTCCGTGGTCTGTCCACACTGCAAACAAGTAATGCACGCACTACTTTTTTGCGGTGCGGAGGCACAGACAGAAACCCCACGAAAGCACTCCATAGCCTTTCTGTGGGTCCTCTTTCGTGATGAGGGGAGGGAGCACACGGCCCGCACACTGTGGGCCGCAATACATGCACAGCCGCGTACATGAGCCCTTACTGCAATACCAAGACCATCCTCTATGAGCACTGTGCTTGGTATACTATTAAGTGCTCTGACCCTTCAAACAGCTGATCAGCGGGGGTGCCTGGAGTCAGGACCCACCAATCTGAAATTAAAAAAACTTAAAGACATGTTTGGAGAAGTCATTCAACGTTTGAACATTTAGGTTGAAATCACACATGCCTTTTCCTTCCATATGTATTCCCTCAATAAACTGCATCAATAACTGCCACAAAAGCCGATTTCGTTTTTTTTGTGTTTCATTCATGCACCACTTTAATGCACTTTTCTTAAGTCTTTGACTTCTCACCTGTCTGGGGTCAGTAGCCTTGAAGACATGGCAGGCCATCTCAGACTCTGGGTTGTCAGGCTGAGTCTTAATCAAGTAGGCAAAATACGAGGGGTCCTGGCTATTGTGGATGAAGCGGGCAATGTGCTGTGCCTTGTGCTCAAAAATGAAGACCGCTGTGTTGCCACTGGCTCCATTCAAGGCTGGCACACATCGAAGGTGCGGGGCAACTACCAGAAGCTGAACCTCTCGACAACTTGCCACACAACCAGGGGGCTCTTGTCTTTCTGCGCGTCTACGGATCTCAGCCACTAGCCACGGCAGCATAGGTAACGTTGTCCTCCGGTCTAGGGATGACCACCCCACGTACCACAAGCGGAACCTTTTCTCCCCCTTGGCAGTCATGTCAGGGAGTGGTTGTTCCTCCAACAGTGGGTGACACTGATCTGCTGAACTTCTCCTCTCCATGGCTTCTCCAGAAGACAATACTGTAGATCCTGGTATGGAGACACAAAGTACAGTAAGTAATCGTGGCGATGTGGCGGTCCGCGTGCTCTACCAGGACTGCGGCTGCTGAGTGGATATACGGACAGTTTATGGAGAAGTGACAATAAGCCGCTCCATCATGAAAGGCACAATCCCCGAGAATCGCGTAGAAGACTTGAGAGGCGGAGGAGCTCCTTACAGCCACATGGCAGCAGGGTCATCTACACAGGGACAATTGTGCCTTCAGGATCAGCTTTCCCACACACAGCCTGCTCTCAGCTTCCTTGTGCCCTCCCTCCTCCTGGTCATGACAGATCCTGCAGCCCAGCTTCTCCCCACCTCCTGCCTGCATTACCCAGCCGCCTGCCCTGTATTGTCTCACCAATAGCTGGCAGCATGCTGAAACTGACAGGAGGCTGCGCCTGTGGTAAATCCCCGCAGCTTTCCTCACAGGGATCCCTTTCTCCAGGAGTCAATGCTGCACCGGAGGGGAACCCCAGGCTGGGGCGACACAGCAGGAGCCGCCGCCAGTCACACTCCGCTCCTCCCTGCGGCCCCCTCCGCTTCCTTTGGAGGGTGTATACAAACCCCCCTCCGAACAACAACTTTTAGCGCCCCACTTGCAGCGTGCAGGTAGACGCCCGGTCAGACCATGTCTGGCTGCGGGGGTGTCAGGGTACCTGAGGTCTGGTCACCTTCTTGTCGCCTGGCAGGGTGTGGGAGCCCGCTAACTGCGGGAGGAGTGAACTGCTGTCTGCACCATGAGGAGACGGCGGCTTCCTGTGTTGTTGACGTTCTACCATGCCGTCTCCTATAACACATGATGCAATGAAAGCTTTTACCCCAGGGGAGTTCAGTAAAAACCGTGGCTGTCCCCTATGTACTGGTGACAATATCACAGCACACTCCTCATAAGCAGGCGTTTTATTACTAAAACTATCTATAGGGTAATAATGATAAATGTATGAGGACTGGGGGGCTGAAGGCAGGGACCCCACCAATGGGCAGTAGTGTGAAGGTCTATGGGACTGGCTATCTCCACCACTACCAAGTACCCCCAAGTGACAAGAAGTTCCAACTGAGTACTCCAAGGAAGCGAATGTGATAACACGCAGTTCCTTGGATTTCACAGAAAGAATAGAGCGGCATGCAGCACTAATCCTCCTGTCAAAATAAGAGACACCACTTTAGGGCTCATGAGGTATGACTATTAGGGCTTATGCACACGACCGTATGTATTGTGCGGTCCTCAAAAAACGGATCTGCACAAAATACAGATGACGTCTGTGGTCTGGGACCACGGTGTTGGAACCCTTTCAACGTCCGTGTGCATGAAGTATTTTGTGGAACCGAACAGCTGGCCCCCAATAGAACAGTCCTATCCTTGTATGTGATGCAAACAATAATAGGACAAGTTCTATTTTTTTGCGGAACGGAATGAACATGGAGTAACTTCCGTTTTTTTTGCTGACCTATTAAAATGAAGGGTTCCACATACGGTCTGCAAAAGAAACGGAACGGATATGGAAAGAAAGAAAATACGTTTGTGTGCATGAGCCCATACAGAATGCACATGGAGTCATTCCCATTTTTTTTTTTTTTTTGCAGCCCCATTAAAGTGAATGGTTCCGGATACAGGAAATAAATAAATGGACACGAAAACAAAATACGTTTGTGTGCATGAGCCCATACTCTTTAAATTACATTCTGGGTTACCAAACATACAGGAGAATACAGTACTACATACCTCTCACATCCAGCAACTTCTCTGATGTAGGTGTTTTCTTTCCTCGTCTTCTCCATTCAGACCTGACCGTCATGATGATGTCTTTCAGCCTTATCTCATCTATGCAGAGTTTGCCACAGACATCTTCGTCTCCTACTTTTCCATCATCCTCCCCTTTTCAAAACCCTATCTTGCCACCCCTCATACTGTGCCCACTGTGTTCCCCAATAATATACAGGCAGTCCCCCTGAAAATACTATTGCCAGACAGTGCCCTCAAAAATAATTGCACCCAGCTAACAGTGCCCCACAATATTCAGCTGTATGTCTTTCCTGGATTGGCCTTAGTAACCAGCAATGAAACATTGCTGGTGTCCTGTGCACCCCTCGTCCCCACAGAAGGCACTGTGTGTTCTCTGTGCACCCCCCTTTTCCACTCCAGGTCAATTGGAAGCCCTATCCTGTGGTCAGGTCACTATTCAGAGCCAAAACCGAGGCTGGTATATCTCATTAGGAGACTCAGAGGGCCGCCGTGTGTCGGCGAGAGCCCTTTTCCTCGCACTGATTACTCCTTTTCCTGAGGTCTAACTAGGGTGAACGGGTCCGTGTGTCGGTGCCAGAAACCCTAGGGCAACTCAGAGGCGAACGAAGAGGAGTAGCAGCCGTCCATGCGTTTGTCGCAGGACACTGGAGGTGGACGCACCTACTTTTAGAAGGCTCGAGCATGGGTTTAGGGAAAATTAGGGATCAGAAGGGTACCACTTCTGACTACTATAGGACAGCCAAGCAGTACATGAAATCCATCTATAGAGGAGGAGTTGTTAAGCCCCCTCAAAGATTGGCACCAAGGTTCAGAGTGGACCATCCCCAAAGAAGGGACTTTTGAGGTCTGGATTGGGAAAAAGTTTGTCCGTAAATTCCCCACTAGACTCCAAAGCCATGGTTCCCTCCAGAAAGCAGAACTGTGGCTGCACGAATCCATCGATCTCCAGCAACAAGGCATTCAAAAGCGCCAGACAGTGCAAACTAACACTGTCATGTACTCCCATCCCGCTAAGACTGCAGAGTCCAAGAGAAGCGCTTTTCTTTTTCTCTTTCTCTATCTCTCTCTCTCTCATCCCTCCGTCATCTCTCCATCTAACCTTGAGACGATGCACCATGCTAATCCAGCTTCTCTTCGTCCTGGTTTTAAGGCCGATGAGAAGGGGGGAAAGTGGTGCAGAAATCAACGATCTTCAAACTTTCTAACCTCTCAAATGTCAATCAATCACAACTGCCTTTTCTTTGCTGGTACTTGGGTCAGATTTTTGCAAAGTAGGTAAAAATCACTGCCGATCCATGGCCTGAATGTTCCGCTGTAACCCTTTTATTCCATCAGGTATGCCTCCAGGCAGCCCCACGGGTTATCACCCGATGTCCACCACCGGGTTCAGGAGTTGCTCCCGGACCCAGACTCAATAACCAGTGTTCATTCTAGCCAACCAGGTGATTGGGTCGTGCTAAAGAAACATCCGGGGACGGGACTAGAGCCAAGATATCTTGGGCCATTCCAGGTGATGCTGATGACGCCAACCTCTCCGAAGTTCGAGGGACGAGACAACTGGATCCACACTGGTCACTGCAAGAAGCTGCTCAACTAAGTCAAAGAATGCAGAGTATCACTTTTGTTTATTTGTTACAAGGAGGCATTTGTTGATAGACGATATTAATATTAGCTCTGGCTCCGGCTCCTCGCTTGTTAATCCTGTATGGGTGACCGGGCAGCTAGGCGACCTGTAGATTTGGGACCCTCCAGTTGTGAGGAAGGTATATGGTTATGCCAGGCTAGCAGACACCATTGACAAGGGTCAGGCCCATACTGACAGGAGCAGGGCAGGGGCGGAGCTATGACTAGTGAGAGTCAGAATCCTTTTTAAAACTTTGGGAGGTCTTGGGGCTCACTGGTTTTCCATTGGATCCGGGCGAAAGGAAATAGGACATATACTTATGTTTTTTTGTCTCCATTCCTTCTATACACCGGAGTGAGATGTTCCTGATGTCTAATCGACTGATATACTGAAGCCCGAACAGACAAGACGCCCTGAAGATCAAACCATGGACCAGATGCAGACAATCCCAAACCAGCCGGCGACCAATGCGAAACGTCACCTCCCGAAGAAAAGAAGCTACGTGTCAATATTGACTTTCTGTTTTCCATCATCTGTTTTGTTTTATGGATTCAGGACTTTTCGTAGACAAGACAGTTTTTTTCAAAGAATAAGATCAAGATTCGTCAAGGGACACTGGGGAGCATATGACAAAGAGGAGGGACTGTTGTGGAAATTTTATTATGCGGACATTTTATCTTAGGATGTGTGTGTGTTTTATAGATTGTCATCATGTCTCTCAGTGGTAATGGTAGATTATTGTATACATGTGTTTGTATGGGGTGTGTCCATTGTCTGCACAGCCACATTGACTGCCCCTCCCTGTCCTTTGATATGTCATCACTTCCTGTATCCTTGTCTTGGGCCAGCCCCTTTTACACCTTTTGTTTTAGTCAATAAAAGACGGATACTGGGCAAGGACCAATTACTGCACCACTCGGAGCCCTCTCATTCTCAGGAACTTGGGGGATCACCTGCAATGTGAAATGCATAAATAAATCATTTTAGTAGAATAACCTTCAGATAGGTCACCAAGATCAGATCGGTGGGGTCCCTACTGATCAGGTGTTTTTGTCAGCGAGTGGCACTGGAAACTAAACAGTGGACGTAGTCGGAGGCCGCCCCCAAGTTCTGCGTGTTTCCCAGCAATATAAAAAGTTAAAACATCCCATATATACCAGTAATTCACAAAAATATCAAATCTGATTCTTATATACATTGTTAATAATCAGATAAAGTAGATATATGAAACATATAATTGAACCAATTAGGTATTATCTTGGTCATATAATACACAACTTACATCAATACAACCGGTATCTGATCTGCAGCTTGCATAAAAGGCATCACCTACTCCAAATACAACGATGTTGTTTACAGTAGCTCACAAAAGTGAGTGCACCCCTCACATTTATGTAAATATTTTATTATATCTTTTCATGGGACAACACTGAAGATCTGACACTTTGATACAATGTAAAGTATTCAGTGTACAGCTTGTACAGTCTAAATTTGGTGTGCCCTCAAAATAACTCAACACATGGCCTTTAATAACTAAACTGCTGGCAACAAAAGTGAGTACACCCCTAAGTGAAAATGGCCGAATTGTCCCCATAGTGTCAATATTTTGTGTGGCCACCGTTATTTTCCAGCACTGCCTTAACGCTCTCGGGCATGGAGTTCACTAGAGCTTTATAGGTTCCTACTGGAATCCTCTTCCACTCATCCATGACGACATCAAAGAGCTGGTGGATGTTAGAGACCTTGTGCTCCTCTACTTTCCATTTGAGGATGACCCACAGATGCTCAATAGGGTTTAGGTCTGGAGACATGCTTGGCCAGTCCAGCACCTTTACCCTCAGTTTCTGTAGCAAGGCAGTGGTCGTCTTGGAGGTGTGTTTGGGGTCATTATCAGGTTGGAATACTGCCCTGCTGCCCAGTTTCCAAAGAGAGGAGATCATGCTCCGCCTCAATATGTCACAGTACATGTTGGCATTCATGGTTCCCTCAATGAACTGTAGCTCCCCACAATCAGCAGCACTTTTGCAGCCCCAAACCTTGACATTCCCATCACCATGCTTGACTGTAGGCAAGATACACTTGTCTTTGTACTCCTCACACACACTTGACACCATCTTAACCAAATAGGTTTATCATGGTCTCATCAGACCACAGGACATGGTTCCAGTAATCCATGTCTGTAGTCTGCATGTTTTCAGCAAACTGTTTGCAGGCTTTCTTGTGCATCATCTTTAGAAGAAGGTTCCTTCTGGGATGACAGCTATGCAGACTAATTTGATGCAGTGTGCGGTGTATGGTCTGAGCACTGATAGGCTGACCCCCACCCCTTTAACCTCTGCAGCAATGCTGGCAGCACTCATACAACCTCTGGATATGACGCTGAGCACGGGCACTCAACTACTTTGGTCGACCATGGCGGGCCCTTTTCTGAGTGGAACCTGTCCTGTTAAACCACTGTATGGTCTTGGCCACTGTTCTGCAGCTCAGTTTCAGGGTGTTGTCAATCTTCTTATAGCCTAGGGCCTATGCCATCTTTATGTAGAGCAACAACTCATTTTTTCAGATCCTCAGAGAGTTATTTGCCATGAGGTACTAAGCTGAACTTCAGGTGACCAGTATGAAAGAATGTGAGAGCGATAACATGAAATTTAACATACCTGCTCCCATTTATACCTGAAACCTTGTAAGGCCCCTTTCAGATGAGGGAGTCTTCCGCGTGAACGTATTGCACCTGCACTGAATCCTGGCCCCTTCATTTCAATGGGTCTGTGTACATGAGAGTTGTTTTTCACGCATCACTTGTGCGCTGCGTGAAAATCGCAGCATGTTCTATAATTGCATTTTTCACGCAACGCTGGCCCCATAGAAGTGAATGAAGCTGATGTGAAAATTGCATCCGCAAGCAAGTGCTGGTTGCGATGCGTTTTTCACGGATGGTTGCCAAGAGATGTTGCTTGTGAAATCGCACATTTTTCACTGAACGTATCCGGAACAAATCTGTCACGCTCATCTGCAAGGGACCTAACACTAACGAGTCACATGACACTGGGGAGGGAAAATGGCTAATTAGGCACAATTCGGCCATTTTCACTTAGAGGTGTACTCACTTTTGTTGCCAGCGGTTCAGACATTAATGTCTGTGTGTTGAGTTATTTTGAGGGCACATCAAATTTAGACTGTTATACAAGCCGTACACTGACTACTGAACATTGCATCAAAGTGTCATATCTTCAGTGTTGTCCCATGAAAATAAATGTGAGGGGTGTACTCACAGATACTGTCTATTCCCAACCTCACTCTCCATATATATAAACCCAGAAGGTATTCCCAAGAGAGACACATTGCTAACACTCTATAAACTTCAAATACAGACAAAATCTCTAGTAGGTGTTATACATGAAATATGCGAGGTCAGATCTTCTTAGGAAAATGTCAGTTCCCCTGTTACCGGAGAATGCATGGATCTGTAGGAAAAACCCTAGGTAAAGAAAGTGCAGAAGGGCTCCAGCATCTAAATTTCTAACTCAGATCTTCTTACTCTTAGGGCTCATTCACACAACCGTGGTTTGGTTCCGCATTCAAGCAGCATTTTTTGCACTCCGTGTTCTGTCCGCATCAGTTGCGTGTCTCCATTTGCGTTCAAGAATAGGCAATTCTATAAAGGGCAGTCCGTCCGTTCCGCAAACTGCATAAGGCACATGGGCGGCATCCGTGAGTTGCGGGTCCGCAATTTGCGGGCAGCAAAATACGGCACGTTCGTGTTAATAAGCCCTTAGACGCAATAGCATGAACCCTGCTGAGGCGAATTTCCGTGCCACAGCAGCTTTGTCAAAAGGTCAATCTGTCCATTGTGTAGTGACAGTGCCAGTGTACTGCATATCTCCTCCATCCACTTGGAGCCCAGAATGGTCAGTTTTTTAAATCAAATATTTTGTATTCAAATTTTAAACAGTTATATAAAAAGAATAAAGCAAAACTCCCTCCCCCCATCCCCTTAATTTTCCCACTCTAAGAAAATCTGTACAGCAAAAGGAAGAGTTGTTCTTGGAGGAGAAAAGAGGCAGTTCTCATTCAGGCAGTCCACATCCAAGGAGTAGTGTCCACCCAAGTAGCTCATATCCGTATTTCATCAAGCCATTGCACCAATTATTCACATCCTGTATAAAAACTGTTTCCCTATTCCATTGGCACGGGTGCCAGAGGTGGCACTCAGAGCCCTCTCTGTGGGCACCCGCACCCTGGAAAAAAAGTCTATGGTGTACCAATATGCCTTAGACTTTTCCTGCCATTGATCAGCACAGGGCGCACTATGTGAACAGCACAGGCAGCGCATTGAATGCAGGCAGGCTATTATAGCTAAATGCTAAAATACAAACCGGATTCCCAAAAAGTTGGGACACTATACAAATCGTGAATAAAAACTGAATGCCAACTTCTAATAATTTATTCAGAATAGAACATAAATCACGGAACAAAAGTTTAAACTGAGAAAATGTACCATTTTAAGGGAAAAATATGTTGAATCAGAATTTCATGGTGTCAACAAATCCCCAAAAAGTTGGGACAAGGCCATTTTCACCACTGTGTGGCATCTCCCCTTCTTCTTACACCACTCAACAGACGTCTGGGGACCGAGGAGACCAGTTTCTCAAGTTTAGAAATAGGAATGCTCTCCCATTCTTGTCTAATACAGGCCTCTAACTGTTCAATCGTCTTTGGCCTTCTTTGTTGCACCTTCCTCTTTATGATGCACCAAATGTTCTCTATAGGTGAAAGATCTGGACTGCAGACTGGCCATTTCAGTACCCGGATCCTTCTCCTACGCAGCCACGATGTTGTGATTGATGCAGAATGTGGTCTGGCATTATCTTGTTGAAAAATGCAGGGTCTTCCCTGAAAGAGATGACGTCTGGATGGGAGCATATGTTGTTCTAGAACCTGAATATATTTTTCTGCATTGATGGTGCCTTTCCAGACATGCAAGCTGCCCATGCCACACGCACTCATGCAACCCCATACCATCAGAGATGCAGGCTTCTGAACTGAGCGTTGATAACAACTTGGGTTGTCCTTGTCCTCTTTGGTCCGGATGACATGGCGTCCCAGATTTCCCAAAAGAACTTTGAATCGTGACTCGTCTGACCACAGAACAGTCTTACATTTTGCCACACTCCATTTTAAATGATCCCTGGCCCAGTGAAAACGCCTGAGCTTGTGGATCTTGCTTAGAAATGGCTTCTTCTTTGCACTGTAGAGTTTCAGCTGGCAACGGCGGATGGCACGGTGGATTGCGTTCACTGGCAATGGTTTCTGGAAGTATTCCTGAGCCCATTCTGTGATTTCCTTTACAGTAGCATTCCTGTTTGTGGTGCAGTGTCGTTTAAGGGCCCGGAGATCACGGGCATCCAGTATGGTTTTACGGCCTTGACCCTTACGTTCAGAGATTGTTCCAGATTCTCCGAATCTTCGGATGATTTTATGCACAGTTGATGATGATAGATGCAAAGTCTTTGCAATTTTTCGCTGGGTAACACCTTTCTGATATTGCTCCACTATCTTTCTGTGCAACATTGTGGGAATTGGTGATCCTCTACCCATCTTGGCTTCTGAGAGACACTGCCACTCTGAGAAGCTTTTTTTATACCCAATCATGTTGCCAATTGACCTAATTAGTGTTAATTGGTCTTCCAGCTCTTCGTTATGCTCAAATTTACTTTTTCCAGCCTCTTATTGCTACTTGTCCCAACTTTTTGGGGATTTGTTGACACCGTGAAAATTTGAATCAACGTATTTTTCCTTTAAAATTATACATTTACTCGGATTAAACGTTTGATCTGTCATCTATGTTCTATTACAAATAAAATATTGGCATTTGCCATCTCCACATCATTGCATTCAGTTTTTATTCACAATTTGTTTAGTGTCCCAACTTTTTTGGAATGCGGTTTGTACATGGAAGACACATTATATTGCAGGGGTAGCCAACCCGCACCTCGCGAGCCGCATACAGCTCCTTGCATCTTTATATGCAGCTCGCAGGGGAGCAGTCCGGCCAGCTCTTACTCTCCTCTGTCTACATATGCGGTTCGCAGAGGATCGGGCCAGCTATTCCTCTACTTTGCGCTTGTCTTAGCAGCGCTCTCCAGTGGCGTGCTGGGGGAAGGGCCTTTGGGTTGCGTGGGGGCGGTCCGCCCTGGGTGCGCTCTCAGGAGCCTGTAGCCCGTAGTCTGCATAAACTCCGCCCACACCTTGCTGCAGCGCGATCTGTGCCTGCAGGGGAGAGATGACTGTGAGCTTCAGGAGCGGGACAAGGTGAGTAGTTTTTAATACAAAGGGGGCACAGATGACTTTATTACTATAGAGGGAGCACAGAGGACTTTATTACTATGGAGAGGGCACAGAGGGCATTACTACTGTGGAGGGGGCACAGAGGGTATTACTAATGTGAAGGGGGCACAATTGGCATTTCTTCTATGGAGGGAGCACAGAGCGCATTATTACTGTGAAGGGGCACAGTGGGTGTTATTACTGTGAAGGGGGCACAATGGGGATTTCTACTATGGAGGGGGCACAGAGGGCATTACTAGCACAGTGGGCATTACAACTATTAAGGGAGCACAATGGGGCATACTGTAAAGGGGGCGCAATGGGCATTATTACTATGAAGGGGGCACAATGGGGATTATTACTGTGAAGGGGCACAAAGGGGGCATTACAACTGTGAAAGAGGCACAGAGGGCATAAATACTGTGAGAGGGCACAATGTGGGCATAATTACTGTGATGGGGCATACATCTGTACAAAACTACTGTGAAGTTTGTACAATAAAGGCACTACTACTGTGAGGGGGTACAATTATTTTTTTAAGTATTGGGGGGGTGCCAACTCAGATAAGACCCCCAAATCCTCATCAGACCCACAAAATAAGCACCCCCCCCGTGCCCATATAAGACACCTAAAATCAGATACCCCATGCTCACATCTCCGCTATGTCAAATCACCCCCACACACATGATCTTAGAATGGGGGTGAGAGGGTCATTCGAGCATGAGGGTGTCATCTGTTCTTGGGGCAGACTGAACACAAGCCAGATTTGAAACACATTGTGAAAAACAAAGATTGCCAGAAGTCTCACTAAGGCGGTCTACATTACAGGTAGGAAAGGTGGTTTAAATGCACTTTTAAATGTTTGAAAACTCAATTGCAGTAATACTGTCGTGTGCCCACATATTTGTGTAAATGTATAGCTTGTGGCTCCTGGCAGTCATAGGGATTTTTTTTTTCTGACTCTTTGTGTCTGTAAGGTTGGCCACCCCTGCTATATTGGTATTCAGGGTAAATTACCGTGTTGGCACTTGGCGATACATAAGTGGGCTTTGGGTTGCAGTTTGGGCACTCAGTCTGTAAAAGGTTCACCGCCACTGCCCTATTCCCTATAGATCAGGTATGGACATTTTAACAAATCCCCTCGTACAGACATGATTAGATATCAGTACACATAGACAACGCATGTTCTCCTCGTGTTTCCGTGGGTTTCCTACGGTTCCCTCCCACACTCCAAAGACATACTGATGGGGAACTTAGATTGTAAGCCCAATGGGGGGACAGTGATGCTAATGTCTGTAAAGGGCTGCTGAATATGTCAGCGCTATATAAGTGCATAAACAGGGGCGTACATAGAAATCATTGGGCCCCATAGCAAGAATCTGAATTGGGCCCCTTAACCCCGCCCACTACCTTGGCCCATCCCACCTCCTGCCCTGGCTCCTCCCCTGCCACACCCCCATTTGCCAATAAAGAAATGTATACATGACCTACTGAGGACTCCAGCATAACGCAAACCGGACGGATCCGTTATGCAGGCCCTAGACTTCTATTATGACAGAATGAATAATGGAATGCCTATAAAGCTGCCTATAAAGGCATTCAGTTATGCATTCCGTCATGGAATTGCATTATGGTCCGTGGTAACGGAATCCATAATGCAATTCACTATTTACCACCAAACGAAGCGTGAACGAATTTTAAAATATGAAATTTGCTCATCTCTAATTATGAACAGACTGGGGACGACTAATGCTGGCGGTTTTATTTGTGTTTTTGAGGTGACAGGTTCCCTTTAACAGCAAGCAGAGTTCATGGGGGGGCGAGGGGGGGGGGCACATTTCTGAGTCCTCTATGAGCCTACAGTACCGCCCACCCCCACAGGAACTCTGCTTGCTGCTGCCCTCAGAAAGTCCTATACATGAAGTTCTGGAACTGGAACGTTTTATACAGTCTCTATTAGCACTAGCGTAATTAGAAATGACTGGGCCCCACAGGAAATTTTTGAATTGCTCCCCTCCCAGCTGTCCGGCACCTCTGACCAGCAGAGACACTTGACTTCCCTAATACAGTCCAATTATCGTCCAATAGACAAGTCATGGAAATATAGAAAGTATACTGTACTAACCAGAAGACCTTTATTCTTACCTTTACTGTCAAAATATCCTACTACAGTATACATATATTTCCATGACTTGTCTTTTGGACGATAATTAGAATTTGGACTGTATTAGGGAAGAAGTCAAGTGTCTCTGCCGGTCAGAGGTGTCAAACAGCTGGGGGGGGCCCTTCAAAAATTTTCTGTGGGGCCCACTGCCCAGTCATTTCTAGTTACGCCAGTGCTAGGAGACTGTTATTAGTACAGACTGTTATTAGTACACTACAGACATTTTTTTCATTAATGATCCCGGTTGTAAAGATAGTCCTACTGTGTGGACGACAGCTGGCAGTGGCACAGGTCCGGACTGGCTGTGAGATGATGGTTTTGGCTTTTCGGTGGCACTGGCGTCTGTCGCGGCCGGGCAGCACAACTCACTCTAAAGTTCTTCCATGCTGGGTGCGCGCCTGCTGCCTGCACTGGCTGGGCCAATCAGCAGCAGGATCTTAACACACTGCTAATGCTGATTGGCCCAGTATGTGAAGCAGTGCAGGAGCGAGGGAGCGCGGCTGGGTCCTAGGGAGCGCACAGTGAGTCAATGAGAAGTCAGACGGGGGGGCGTGTATTATTATCGGCGGCGCTGGGAGACAATTATAAGTGTGCAAACCGGCCCTGCAGTGAGCGCAGTTGCAGGGGGCGGGGCCTTCCGAGCGCTCCGGGCCCCCCGGTGCCGCGGGCCCCATAGCAGTGGCGTACCCTGCCTCTATTGGCGGTACGCCACTGTGCATAAAATAAATAGCGCTGGACTGTAGAGAGCGCCACCAATCATGTGTATTCCAAGCCTCAAATCACCAGAGTATGTGCTTGCAGTGTGCGGCCTATAGGAACGGTGGTGGGGCAAGGCCACAGGTATCCAAACACGGAGACAACCACTTCTCACATTTTTGTAAGGCTTCTCTCTTCTGTGAAACATATTTCTCTAGTCTTATAACCAGATTCACTTTAGACGTAAACTCTGCTAAGACCGATGGACCATATCTTTCCATTGAAAAGCAATTACCTTGTGAGCCAGGATGAAGAAAAGTTAATCTGCGACTCTACAATGGGTGTACAGGTCGTACAGAGGTGTACCCCAAAATACAAATAAGCAGCTCAGTAGCAATACTATAATAGTAAACTGATCCAATAAGAGTAGTAGTTTCCCTCCAAGATTGTTGTATATACACTGGTATAGTAGTTTAGTAGAGGTCGCATCAGGTCTGCGTGTCATGCATTTTACCCAAGTTATTACTGTATATATTGCTTGATCTTTTCTGGGCACTGGTCAGCTGTAGACAGTGCACCTGTCTCTGTTTTTGTTATGTCATTTTGACTGCTTATCACATCCACACAATTGCTATCCTGTGTAGGATGTCCATTGTGGTACTTCTGGTCCATTGTATGCATTTTTGTCCATGTCCATGGACATTGTATGCATTTTTGCTGGGGATTGCCATTAGCAACGGGCCACAAGGGCAGGATCTGCCCCCCCAGTATAGATGCACCACTGCATATGGGGTTGAGCACTTCCTGCTTTTTAATACCACGCTAATTTGTAGTTTGTATTTAGAATTTTGGGAGGTGTAGAAACTCCTAGTTTGAATGTGCCTTTATTTCCATCCACAGGCAGCAGTCTGGTGCACATGTGAGGCCCGGGCTATATCAGCCAGTCTTGGGTGGGGCTCAGAGCTCTCTGCCTCCTCCCATTGTATGCATGGTCACATGCTGGAGGTTACTGGGAGATTGCTTTGAGTCGGACCTTGCGCACCTGTAATTCACCCACTGGCTCCTGGTATTGCCCATATGGCCCAGGTAGGTTTAGCGTTAGGTTCCCGAGCTACTTGAGAAACCTTAGCGTGGTGCTTGGGCTCAGACATGTCCTCCAAGCAGGATATGTTGGCTAATTCTCCATTTTACACCAGTATGAGGGTTAGTAAGACCGCATAGTGCACCTGTCTCTGTTTTTGTTATGTCATTTTGACTGCTTATCACATCCACACAATTGCTATCCTGTGTAGGATGTCCATTGTGGTACTTGTGGTCCGCTGCAGGCATCCTCCATTGTATGCATTTTTGCTGGGGGTTGCCATTAGCAATGGGCCACAAGTGCAGGATCTGCCCCCCCCCCCCCAGTATAGATGCACCACTGCATATGGGGTTGAGCACTTCCTGCTTTTTAATACCACGCTAATTTGTTGTCAGCTGTAGACAGTCAGCCCCCCCCCATCCCTTTGCACTTCTTTCAAAGGGGAACAGGGGAGGGGCCGAGGGCACTGGAGGTACAGTTACAGATTACTTGGCTGCTGTTAATGTACTGCTTTCCTCACCCTGGTGGCTAAGAGTGGGAGATATATATAAAGAAATAAAAAATAAATGTAATTTCTTGTAAAGTGGAAAAAACTATGGGGGTCCTTTATTAAGACAAGAGTTTTAGATGCCGGTCTTAATAACCCCTGTAGCTGGCGGTGGAACCGCAGAAGTTATGAAGGGGTTCCGCCCTCTAACATAACTTCAGCGTATCTAGCGCCGGTCTAAATATAAGACAGCTTCCTTGATAAAACAGGCATAGGAAATCATGAATGAGACGGGCCTCCCAGCCCATCCCCTTCTCTGCCCATGCCACAACCACTTTTTTAGACCTGGTGTGAGCAGAGAAAAGTCGCAAATAACCTTTGTGCCGCAATCTGCACCCGAAATACGCCTAATATAGGTGTATTTCTGAATAGTAAATGACCCCCCCAATATATATTTGGCCTATTAAAAGGGGTGTGCATTGTGCCTGTTTATACTATGAAGGGTACATGGAGGACTTTTTTACGTCTAAAATAACAGATCTCTGGAAATGGCTAAAATAGATGCCAACTGTGCATAAATGACCATAACAGATGCTTAAAATAGAGGATCCGTTTTTTTTTTGTTTGTTTTTCTGTTCTTTGGATATGAATTCTCGCTACAAAAATTCCTGCATGTCAGCTCTTAGCTTAGCGAAGCAGGTACAGGCAGGAGCCCGATGCCAAGAGTTAGTAATCGTCCAGGGAGCATGGGCAGGAGCAGCAATATGCGCTCCTGCCCATACTCACAGCGCACAGGTCATCAATATCAGATAGTCGGGGGCCCAACTGCCTGCACCCCCACGGTCAGCTGTATGAAGAGTGTGCAGAGCTGTTTTCTCTTCACTGCTCACCTGCTCTTCGTCGACATTGCAGCAGTGAGCAGGTGTAATTATTGCTCCACTGTCCCCATTCACTTCAAAGGGAAGGCTCTGTCCTAGTCACTTCAATAGGAGGATGCCATCCCATTGAAGTAAATGGGGACGGCGTAGTTGTAATCACACCTGTTTATTGCTGCAATGTCGATGACGACCAGGTAAATAGTGAAGAGAACAGAGCTCTCGTACGAGCGCTGCATTCTTTATACAGCTGATATTGATGGATTGTTCAATATAACAAAACAGGATAACCTATTCCCGAGTGCCTTACAGCAACATTGATCACATACATTTAACCCCTCAGATGCCATCGTCAAATGTGACCACAGCATCTGTGGGGATACAAACCAGGAGCGCACGCACCCAACCATGCACTGGCTCCCCCTAACGAGGATCGGGGGAGCCGGATGTAGTGTTTGGCAGTATTGTGGAAAAATTATTGTTCGCTGTATGGTCGCCATCTATCCTATGGAGATGCGCAGATTCGATATCTCTATCTATCTATCTATATATTCTCTTATATATATATATCTCTCTATCTCTCTCTCTGATTTGGTTGAGAGATCTTTCTCTAGTTACTGGGGGTCTCCTGATATTGTGTGGGAAGTGGGAACTACTGTCTGAATTCAAGGGTTGCTGCTGAGCGAGAGGTTTTTGATCAGTCACTGCAAAAAGGGCGTGTGTTGTGTGCTGTTCAGCTTGACTATATAGAATAATATAGGCAAAGGAAAGTGAGTTGATGAGGTTTTTTTTAAGGAGACAAGGTGATATATATATCACCCGGGCATACCAATAGCTGTGTAAGTAAACCCTTTCCCCACAGGAGTACTGTGTGTTTGTTCTCTGTGAACCCCTTTTTCCACTCAGGTCAATTGGAAGCCCTATTCTGTGGTCAGGTCACTATTCAGAGCCAAAAACGAGGCTGGTATATCTCATTAGGAGACTCTGAGGGCCGCCGTGTGTCGGCGAGAGCCCTTTTCCTCACACTGATTACTCCTTTTCCTGAGGTCTAACTAGGGTGAACGGAGTCCGTGTGTCGGTGCCAGAAACCCTAGGGCAACTCGGAGGCGAACGAAGGGGAGTAGCAGCCGTCCAGGCGTTTGTCGCAGGACACTGGAGGTGGACGCACCTACTTTTAGAAGGCTCGAGCATGGGTTTAGGGAAATCTAGGGAACAGAAGGGTACCACTTCTGACTATAGGACAGCCAAGCAGCACATGAAATCCATCTATGGAGGAGGAGTTGTTAAGCCCCTCAAAGATTGGCACCAATGGACTGTAGGTTTAGAGTGGACCATCCCCAAAGAAGGGACCTTTGAGGTCTGGATTCAGGAAAGGTTTGTCCGTGAATTCCCCACTAGACTCCAAAGCCATGGTTCCCTCCAGAAGGCAGAACTGTGGCTGCACAAATCCATCGAGCTCCAGCAACAGGGCATTCAAAAGTCCCAGACAGTGCGAACTAACACTGTCATGTACTCCTGTCCAACTAAAACTACGGAGTCTAATAAAACCAGGGATGAGACCGAGCTGCAGGCAGGCTTAAACCTACTGGCTACACAGGCCATACCAGCAGCCTCAGCCGCTCTGTCTCCATCTCCACCACCAACTCGGGGACCGGCAACCAATGTCTCTGATAAAACAGATTACCGACACCTTGGGAAATCCGATTTAGTCACACTATGTGAAGCCAGAGGCATCTCCATAATCAATAAACCCAAACCAGAGTGCATAGCGGCTTTAGAAAGGGATGATTTCCAACAGAGCCTGGAGGGGGATTATAGGCGCTATCGAGAGGAACAGTTGAGGGCCAGACTCAGGGAGGTTTATGGAGTCACGTTTGATGGTAGTCTGAGACTACTCATTAACAAATTGTGGCAATTAGATGCAAGCCTGAACAGGCAAACACCTCCAGTTGAACCGACTCCTAGAGCTCCGGACTCTGAGCCAACAGCTAGTCCTCGAAAAATAGAGCCTTTGTATCCTTCTTTGGCCAATCTGGGGGAAACGGTGACTGTGGCAGAGCCTCTCCAACCCCCTTCCAGCGACTTACCACCTTCTAATAGGCCTCCCGCTGAGGCTGTAACACCTCCTGGGGTGTTTCCAGTCCGGGTACAAGAATGTGAGGGACCCCCCGGACAAAACACTACGAGCCATATCACCTGGCACGTACATTTTACCGCAGGGGAGATCAGGGAGATCTTGAATGACCTTCCGGATCACAGGACTAATCCGCGTGGGTTTGCCAAGAAAATGAATGTCAATCAGCTGAGCTATGGGATGAGTGGAGCAGATTGTGCACGCATCCTCAGAGCTGCTGTAGGTGAAGATGTTGCAGATTACATCATTTCCAGGTGTGGTATAACCACACATGAGCAACTCACGACGGGGGATAAGGAATTTAGCAAACACTTGATAGACAAAATGCCTACCATATACAGTGTTGTGTACCCCTTCCAGTTCATGACAGCAATCCAAGGTCCAGATGAGGATGCCTCAGTCTACTGGCGGAGATTAAAACAAGGGGTATCAGATGCAGGGTTCGAGGCAGGTCCAGATGTCCCCGATAATTCACAACCCATATCTCCAATCCACCTGATGTTGAAGGCCAAATTCCTGGCTGGATTAGTGTCTAAATTGAGGGATAGGTTAATGATGGCACAGCCGGAAGCTCACTCCATGGACTTCCACTCCCTCATGGCAACGATCCAGGCCATAGAGCTGGACTTGCATGCAAGGAAGGAGACCAAGTCAGCCAAAATCATGACAGCGTTTGAGTTAATTGCCCAGAGTAACCATCCTAGGCAAAGGAGAAACAAAGGGAACAAATATCCTAATCCTGTCTGTTTCCTTTGCCGTCAGAGAGGTCAAGTAGCACGCCACTGTCCAGAGTATGAGGATGAGGAGGACCAGGATTCTCCCAAACCTCATAAGACCACCCCTGACCGGCCCTATGCACATAAACCAAACCCAGGGAAATCGTACCGCAATACGGATGGCCCTCCAGGAATCTACCATTTTATCCCCGATCCCGTACATACCCAGAACATCAGAGCTGTTACACAGCCCAACAGCTCAGCCCGCTAGGGAAACGGCAAACCGGTGTCAGCTCATGTCAATCTGTTTCTTGAGGAATTGCCATACCCTCTATCCTGCCTCATTGACACCGGCGCAGCCAGAACTGTCCTAAAAACCCAAGACCTCAGAGGCAGGATTCCACTTTCTGGCAAGACTACCCCCACCGTTCGACTTACAGGTCAATCAGTGACTCTCAGAGAGACTAAACCATTGCACTGTAAGTTAGGCCAACACACAGAGGCAATTAGATCTTTGTTGATCTCAGATGATGTCCCTATTAACCTTTTGGGGGCAGACATTCTGTCAGAAATTCAGGCCAAAATCTCCTATACCCTGGAGGGTGTTTTGTGGTTACTAGTGCACTCACAGACGAGCTGCTGTGTGCAGTGGTCGCAGTTCCGTATACTGGAGAACCTGGCAACTTTGTGCCCCTGGACGTGCTGGCCAAGGTAGATCCTAAACTTTGTGCGGTTGACAAGTATGACGTCGGCCTGCTGCCGGTACCTCCAGCCACTATACGGATTGCCCCCGGTTGCGTATTACCAAGATTACCGCAGTACCCACTGAGCATAGCGCAGATGGACAGCCTCAAAATCCAGATCAACAGGTATCTCCAAATCGGGGTCTTGACCTCAACTCAATCCCCATGTAACACTCCTCTATTTCCGGTGGCAAAGAAATCAGCCAAGGGCCAGGAAGTCACTTACCGACTGGTCCATGATCTCAGAGCCATTAACAAAATCATTGTCAGTGATGCCCCGTTAGTGCCTAATCCTCACACATTACTTGCTTCCATCCCTCCTAAGACTTTGTACTTTAGTGTCATCGACTTGTCCAATGCCTTTTTCTCTGTACCACTGGATCCCCAGTGTCAATATCTCTTTGCTTTTTCATTCCAGGGTAAACAACTCACATGGACCAGGTTACCACAAGGGTCCATGACTGACTAGCCCGTCGGAATACAGTTGTAAGCTAAAGGTGGTATTAGATCAGTGGATGCCAGAGGATCCGGAGGTCGCCCTGTTGCAATATGTGGACGATTTGTTGGTTTGTTGCCTGCATAAGGAGTCATGCTATAGGCATACCATCTCGTTGCTTAACCATCTGGCATCCACTGGGAATAAGGCTAGCAAGGAGAAATTGCAGTTTTGTATGGAGAAGGTTACTTTTCTAGGCCACTGTATCTCAAAAGGAACCCCACATTTGACAATGCAACGGATAGAGTCTCTCAGAGACTTTACTCGACCTCGTAATGCCCGACAGTTTAGAGCCCTTCTAGGTCTAATCAATTATAGCAGAGATTGGATCCCTAACATCTCATCCAAACTGGGTCCTCTCTATGCTCTTCCGTTACAAACACCATTTCAATTAACTGATGAAAACTGGTCAACCCTCTAGGATCTGATCCAGTAACTTTCTAGAGCCCCAGCACTAGGTATTCCCAACTACAACCTACCCTTTTCCCTTTTCTGTCACGAAAGTAAAGGGCATGCCACTGGGGTACTGACCCAATTACACGGATCCAGGTATGTACATTTCAACTGAACTGGATCCGGTCATCAAAAGCTCACCTGGGTGCGCCCGAGCTGTAGCCGTCTGCGCTGTACTATTGCACAAAGTAGGTGATATAGTTTTAGATTCCCCTTTGACCCTTTTCACCCCACACTCTGTCCAAGAGATCCTTAGCCAGGTCCAAACCAAACATCTTTCGGCCGCCTCCTCACCCCTACTAACCTTACACTAAGACGATGTACCATCCTCAATCCTGCATCTCTTCTCCCGACCCAATCAGACTCGGAAGAAGAGAGAGAAGACGAAAGGATTGCGACTGATGCTAACACAACCATGACTGAAAACTCAGAAGATCACAACTGTCTCAAGCTCATGGAGCTTGAGACAGAAGCAGTTAGCCCTGTCAAGGGAGCTCCCCTTCCGGAAGCAATAAATCTTTTTGTAGATGGCTCCAGGTATTACACATCAGATGGTAAATCTCACACGGGCTACGCTGTAACAACAGTCGACAAAATAGTAGAAAAAGGCTCACTCAGCAGCCACATGTCGGGCAAAGAGGCTGAATTACACACATTGGCCAGAGCCTGTGAGAAACATGAAGGATTAAGGATCAATGTATACACTGATTCAAGGTACGCTTTCGGAATAGCCCACGATTTTGGTCCAATTTGGAAGGCCAGAGAATTCCTCACTAGCTCGAGGAAACCTGTGAAGCACGCCGAACTAATCAATAGATTGTTCGTAGCGTTTACACTCCCATTAGAAGAGACCACCATGGAAGCTAGGGGCAATGCAATGGCAGATCTGGCTGCTAAAGAAGGAGCCCTAGACCCCCCCTCCCCTGACACTAATGCTGGCTAAACCCGCTGATGTGTCGTTGGATGAGTTCAAGAAGTTGCAGGCTCAGACAGAGAACTCAGAGAAGCGGAAATGGGCAGCGTTGGGGGCAACGGAGGGGGCTGATAAGATCTGGGGTCTCGGTGGTAAGTGGTGCTTGCCAAGAGTATTGTATCCAATGATGGCCCATTTAGCTCACTACCCCAGTCACCAGTCCAAAACTGTCATGTGTGCTCAAGTGGAAGAGTACTGGATAGCTCCAGGATTCTCCACCACAGCCACCAAATTTTCTAGTGCTTGCCTGGTCTGTTCTTTACACAACCCTGGACGACCGACTATAACCCCAAAGAAACATTCCTCAAAACCTGAGTACCCTTTCCAGAGAATTCAAATTGATTACATCAACATGCCTAAGAGTGGGCCCCACGAGTATGCTTTGGTCTGTGTAGACATGTTTTCTGGATGTCCAGAGGCTTGGCCCGTTAAAAAAGCTAATGCCACAACGACCGCCAAAAAGATCCTTTCTGAGGTTGTCTGTCGATGGGGAGTACCCGAAACAATTGAATCCGACCGGGGGACTCACTTTACGGGACAAGTTTTCAAGGAGATATGTGAGGCTCTCCACATCAATCAGGGTTTCCATACTCCTTACCATCCCCAAAGCAGTGGCAAGGTGGAGAGACTAAACGGTACTATCAAGAACAAGATCTCTAAGATCTCTGCTGACATGGGTAAACCATGGCCCAAGTATTTGTCCATTGCGCTCCAGTGCGCAATGCACCAAGACGGCCTCATGGGCTGTCCCCATATGAGATTCTGTTCGGGAGTAGACCAAAGACAGGGTTGTACTTTCCCCAGCAGCTGTCATCTTTACACACTCAGCTGACGGGGTATGTCAGGGCCGGCGCCACCACCCGGCAAATCCGGGCAAGTGCCGGGGCCCCCTGCTCCTGGGGGGCCCCACTGTGCCCACTCATTCCTGCAGCTGTGTCCTGCCTGTTTTGAATTCTAGGGCAGCTTACCCCAGCAATGCAGACAATTTTAGCCATGTGCACTGCTGGGGTAAGCGGTCCCAGGACTCAGAATAGGGTAGATTGAGTTGTTTCGGTAGATGATCGATCCTATGCTAGAATGTAGTAGTTAGAAGGAGGTCTGTGACATCACTGGTCACATGCTCCTTCATGGTCACATGATAGACCCTGACGGCAGCAGCAGCTTGTGGAAGGAGGAGGGGCTGTGTGCCTGCAAGATGCTGTAGAGTGAGGTAGGATGTGCTGCTGGAGAACATAGAACTTGTGAGGGGAAGCATATGGAGCTCATATATGAGGGGGCAGGTGGAGCACTCGGGGGCAGTGGGTTTCAAGTGTAGTGGAATCTGGTGCAATTAAGGGGGGGTTATCATACAGATCCAGGTGTATTCTGAGGGCCATGATGTGTGTCTGTCTGTCCCTGTGTGTGTCAGTCTGTCTGTCTCTGTGTGTGTGTCAGTCTGTCTGTCCCTGTGTGTGTGTGTCAGTCTGTCTGTCCCTGTGTGTGTGCCCCTTTCTGTGTCTATGGCCTCATGCACACCGGCCGTGTGCATGACGGATGCGGACCTATTCACTTGAATGAGTCCGCAATCGCTCAATGGGAAGCACTCTGTAGTGCTTCCATGGTGTTTCAGTCCATGCCTCCGCACCGCAAAAAAATAGAACATGTTCTATTTTTTTGTGCGGACGGATCATGAACCCATTCAGGTTGAATGGGTCTCAATCTGTCCCAGCCGCCGCACGGACGTTGCCAGTGCATTGGGGACCACAAATTGTGGTCCCCAATGCACGGAACGGACGCATAACGGCAGTGTGCATAAGGCCTGAGGCATTGCTTAGACTCCATCCCACAGTCTAGCTAGTGCCTAATGGGTTATGGTTTAGACCACCTTCTGGTACATGTTGATAATTCCCTTTTAAACCCCAGTCCATGTCTCCTCAGTACTGGGTATCAGTGGGAGTCATATTAGAAGGTAACAAAAGGTTGGAGCATAACTAAAGGTGGCCACACATTAGATAGAAGTTGGTTGATGATCGCACAGGTGTCTGTCCCCGTGTGTGTGTGTGTCTGTCTGTCCCCGTGTGTGTGTGTCTGTCTGTCCCCGTGTGTGTGTGTGTCTGTCCCCGTGTGTGTGTCTGTCCCCGTGTGTGTGTCTGTCTGTCCCCGTGTGTGTGTCTGTCTGTCCCCGTGTGTGTGTGTCTGTCTGTCCCCGTGTGTGTGTGTCTGTCTGTCCCTGTGTCTGTGTGTCTGTCCCCGTGTGTGTGTCTGTCTGTCCCCGTGTGTGTGTGTGTGTCTGTCTGTCCCCGTGTGTGTGTGTCTGTCTGTCCCCATGTGTATGTGTGTGTGTGTCTGTCCCCGTGTGTGTGTGTCTGTCCCTGTGTGTGTGTGTGTCTGTCCCCGTGTGTGTGTGTGTGTCTCTGTCCCCGTGTGTGTCTGTGTGTGTGTGTCTGTCCCTGTGTGTGTGTCTGTCCCCGTGTGTGTGTGTGTGTCACCATCACCATGCCCAGAGTGTTCCCTTTGTCTTGACGCAGCTGCATCAGGACATTCTGTATGGGGCAAGATGAAGATGGAAGAGGAGGCAGCACCGCCAGCATGGAGTCCGTGTTAGAGGCACAGGGAGGTACACTAAGGATGCAGGTAACACTACTACATGATCTACACTAGTGTTATCTGTGGTTTTACATAGGACTGCAGGTAACACTACTACATTTTCTATACTCAGATATCCATGACTGCGTTATCTATGCTGTTACATAGGACTGCAGGTGATATCTACTGTTTTATCTGTACTCAGAGAGTTATCACTGTGTAAGGGGGCCCACTGAGACTTTATCACCCAAGGGCCCACATGATCCTGGAGCCGGCCCTGGGGTATGTGCAGTCTCTTCAACGGGAACTCCAAAAGATACACCAGAGAGTTTATGAATCTATTCCTGATCCAGAATCTATAACTGGTTTGCATTCCATACAACCAGGCGATTGGGTGGTCGTTAAAAAACATCAGCGCCAGGGACTGGAGGTGAGATATATATACCGAGCCGTACCAGGTTCTACTTACAACACCAACCTCCCTCAAGGTCGAGGAACGTGACGGATGGATCCATGCCAGCCATTGCAAGAAACTACTGGACCACAAAACGCAATGATCAGGTACCTCGTATTCCTTTTATTTTTCCTGTCTAATGCACTTTGGAAAATGTTATGAGGAGTCACATCCGAATCTGTTATTCAGAATGCATTTGCAGTTAGCAAAGACTGCAAATAGATCCAACTGCTGGGTGTGCTCCAAACCACCTCTGGGTCAGAGCCTCCCGGCTATGGCGGCAGTTCATGCCCTTTATGACATCAGGGTGGGCATGAGAAAAATCAACCCTTTAGGTAAATCTATGGAGCGTCACCTATCTGTAGAGTTCAACCATACATTCTTAGATGGTAACGTCACTTATGGTCTTGATTTCAGCCCTGAGATTTGTAGTAGGCTTAGTAGACCCGTGTAGGTATCCGGTCAATTAGGGCGACCCCAGATTTGGAGCTAAGTCCATGGGTCGGACCAAGTGCCCATCTGGGATCACTGTCCATATCGACCATAGAATCCCTGATCGTAACAACCTAACCACCAGACACGACTATATCTGCTGGGGGGGGAGGGTGTGACATTCAGGACGGTGCAGCAATCCCTTTATCCATCCAGCTGTTGCTCAACTCTCGTAACCGGAACCCTAATGACCTTTGTGTCTAGAGAGAGAAAACTTTATCCAGCTCACCTCCCAGTCTTGTATAATCCCGATTCCGAAACCCTAGGGGTGTGACCCCGTCGCAGGCTGCAGGTAATTTTGAAGAAAGGTCTCAGATTCAAATTGGATCCATGTTAAAACCGCTTCTTTATTGGAACATCATGTGGACATAACAGACTGCCACTTAGTACAACAGAATGGCGTTGACGCGTTTCGGGTACTGAGACCCTTAGTCGTAACGTTGTTGCACAGTGAGACACCCCAATATAAAGGAAAAAGGTACCCATTCCCCCAAACAATCCATGGGAGGCGGCATTGGCCCTATTGGTCGTCTCACAGTGCATCACACCCTGGTTGCCACCCACTCATTACTGAGTTGATGCATTGCAGACTGTGCTAGGACTTAACAAAAAGTTAACCCTTGGGGGACTCTGATCCAATTCCCGTGGACATTCAGTAGAAAAGGAAACAGAGAAAGTCCAAAGAAACGCAGTGTGAACACACCGACTCTTGCAACATATAAAAACATATATTGTACATAACCAATACAGCCTTCACCCTTGTAACAGTATTTTTCTACTTAGAAGACCAATACCATGCTTTGTATTCTTATTATGCAAGAGAAAACCAATAATGATGGCACCAAAAGCTGGGGACTAGAGGGACACACAAAAGGGGGAGTAGGGGGGGGGGAGAGGGGGGGGAGGAGAAGGAGGAAACACAGAAGAATAGTACACATGGGCACATATATTTTTTATATATCTTTGCTTATTATTGGTATATGTACATTAGTTCTTTTTTCAAATTGAGGCCATGTGGAACTCTAGTGTTCAGCCTAAAAATCCAAAACGCCTCCCGTAGGAGGAGTTTCTTGCGGTGGTCACCCCCTCTCTTAGGGGCAAAGACCCTCTCTATCGCGAAGGCTTTAAAGCCCCTTACATGGCGATCGTGTATATGTATAAAATGTCTGGCTGCATTCGAGATATTGAGTGCGTTAGGGTTGCTGATATAATTTAAATGTTCCAGAAGGCGATTTCTGAACCTTCGGATCGTACTTCCAACATACATTAGGTCGCAATCCATGCACTGTATGATGTATACCACTCCTGCAGTGTTGCAATTAATATAGCTTTGTATTGGAAAGCTGCAGGAGTGGTCAGATCTGTCAAAAGACTTTGAGGGGGTGACACAATTGCAGGTCTTGCAGGGATTGCCCCCACATCTGGAGAAGCCCTTGTATCTAAGCCAACTAGACTTCATACTAGCTCCCATCCTATTAGCCGTAAAGAGGGATGGGGACAGCGAGCAGGACAATGTAGTGGCTCTTCTAGAAACAATTTTGAGGCCTGATTTTAGGGCATTATATAATATTTCATCGTCATACAGAATAGGTAGACAGCCCTTAATTATGGAGCTAATTTTATTGAACTCCTTGCTGTAAGCCAGCGATAACGTTGGTACATTGTCCTGGTCACTGTCCCCATACCTCCCCACCTTCCTGGATGGGGTATCCTGTTTTCCTCGTGCTGCTGTTTTGCCAAAAAGCATTTCTCCTCTATTCTTTCTCTGTGCAATAGCTCGGCCCCTCTCTAGCATCCAGGTGGGGTAGTTTCTAGCTTTTAATCTTGCATCTACCTTATTAAATTCCTCATTCAAAAGTGCAGGAAGACTGCAATTTCTGGCTGCTCGTATGTATTCCCCCACGGGGATCGCCCTGATGGTGTGTAAGGGATGATGGCTCCTGGCATTCAGGATGGAATTCCCAGCCACCTCTTTTCTATATGTTCGGGTGTGCACCACCTCCCCTGGACAACCACGGAGTGTCAAATCTAGGAAGTTGATGGTGGTCTCACTAGATGTACATGTGAAACGCAAATTATAATTATTCGCATTGAGATACGTCTGGAGGTCCGGGACGGCAGATACACCGCCCGCCCAAATCATGAGCAGGTCATCGATGTATCTGCCGTACCAGACCAATCCATGCTCAAAAGGGTTATCTAAACTATATATAATTTTTTCCTCTGTCTTTTGACAGATCTGACCACTCCTGCAGCTTTCCAATACAAAGCTATATTAATTGCAACACTGCAGGAGTGGTATACATCATACAGTGCATGGATTGCGACCTAATGTATGTTGGAAGTACGATCCGAAGGTTCAGAAATCTCCTTCTGGAACATTTAAATTATATCAGCAACCCTAACGCACTCAATATCTCGAATGCAGCCAGACATTTTATACATATACACGATCGCCAAGTAAGGGGCTTTAAAGCCTTCGCGATAGAGAGGGTCTTTGCCCCTAAGAGAGGGGGTGACCACCGCAAGAAACTCCTCCTACGGGAGGCGTTTTGGATTTTTAGGCTGAACACTAGAGTTCCACATGGCCTCAATTTGAAAAAAGAACTAATGTACATATACCAATAATAAGCAAAGATATATAAAAAATATATGTGCCCATGTGTACTATTCTTCTGTGTTTCCTCCTTCTCCCCCCCCACTCCCCCTTTTGTGTGTCCCTCTAGTCCCCAGCTTTTGGTGCCATCATTATTGGTTTTCTCTTGCATAATAAGAATACAAAGCGTGGTATTGGTCTTCTAAGTAGAAAAATACTGTTACAAGGGTGAAGGCTGTATTGGTTATGTACAATATATGTTTTTATATGTTGCAAGAGTCGGTGTGTTCACACTGTGCGTTTCTTTGGACTTTCTCTGTTTCCTTTTCTACTGAATGTCCACGGGAATTGGATCAGAGTCCCCCAAGGGTTAACTTTTTGTTAAGTCCTAGCACAGTCTGCAATGCATCAACTCGGTAATGAGTGGGTGGCAACCAGGGTGTGATGCACAGTGAGACGACCAATAGGGCCAATGCCGCCTCCCATGGATTGTTTGGGGGAATGGGTACCCTTTTCCTTTATATTGGGGTGTCTCACTGTGCAACAACGTTACGACTAAGGGTCTCAGTACCCGAAACGCGTCAACGCCATTCTGTTGTACTAAGTGGCAGTCTGTTATGTCCACATGATGTTCCAATAAAGAAGCGGTTTTAACATGGATCCAATTTGAATCTGAGACCTTTCTTCAAAATTACCTGCGACCTTTGTGTCTCTCTAACTGGGCCCTATTACTTCTTGTGTGGGCAGGCTGCTTACAGAGTCATTCCCACGAATGCTAGAGGGTCATGCTCCATAGTCAGGTTAGTCCCCGCCTCCTACATTGCTGATGGCCACGAGGATCTGATGGTGCAGAGGAGGGTGAGTATGGGAAGAAGGACTAGGAGGGAGCTGTTCTCTGCAGGGGACCGTGCTTGGGCATGGTTTCCGGCATGAACCGGATGGGGTATAGAACTTATGAAGCGGCTGAACAAATTTTCTACCATAGTGGATGAGATGTTCAAAGAGACAGTCGAAGCCATGAGAGAAGTCTCCTCCGAACAGCGACAGTTAAAAACTCTTCTCCTCCAGGAGAAGATAGCTCTTGACTATCTTTTAGCTGAAAAGGGGGGTTTCTGTGAATTGATCGGGGAGGATTGCTGCACCTGGGTGGAAGATACTGGTGACAAGGTTCAGGCCCATCTAGATAGAGTTAAGGCGTTACAGGGGCAAGCACGTGTGATTGCAGATGAAGGTTGGAACCCCTTTAAAGGTCTGGGGGGCTTCGGTGATATGTTGTTCTCTATAGGATCGTGGCTTAAGGAAATAGGAATGTATGTCCATTTACTGCTGTGTTTTCTATTTCTTTTCTATGTGGCGGTGAGAATGACCTGCTGCTTGATGAATCGAGTCGCGAGGAGCCGTTCAGAGGACCACGTTATAATCGCAGAGAACCATCGCCTGGAGCAACCGGATTCTTACTCCAGGAGGACCAACCCAAGAAGAACCACCGCATTTTAAGGAACCGTCATGGATGGACAATCACCCTTCCTTTTGATGGCATTTCTTTATTAGAGACACTTTAGAGACTTTTCAGTCACCACACTCACCGGACGTCGCGGTCAAGCAACCGAAGAGGCCCAAGAATGATAGGCCAGGTTCCTCTTGTTAGTTCATTTGTAGTGTAGCATGTCTCCCTTTTACATGTTTATTCCCTTTAGAGGTCTGGTTTGAGTGATTGTAGTGTTAGGCAGCCGCTGAAATGACAACATATGGCGAAAAAGGGGGGAACTGTTGTAGAAAAATTATAGTTCGCCGTATGGTCGCTATCTATCCTATGGAGATGCGCAGATTCATTCGCATTCGCATCTGCGCATAGACTTTCGCACAATGGTCCGGTCGTCCCGACCGGTAGCTGATTTGTGCCCGGCCTGGTATTACTGCAGGATACCAGTGTCATGGCGCCGGCTGAGGAGGGAGGGATGGGGACCGTAGAGCGGGTTTTTTTTCATCCACGAGGATAAGCGCAGCAACGGAAAGAGCGCAAATATGTGTGTGAACGCGCAAACATAAGTTTGCGCGATCATTCACATCTTCGCCAGCCAATCACTTCATACCATAACCTGTCTCCTCATTGGTCATGATTGTAAGACCACCTTCCAGCCAATCACTTCATACCATAACCTGTCTCTTCATTGGTCATGATTGTAAGACCGCCTCCCAGCCAATCACTTCATACCGTAACCTGTCTTCTCATTGGTGTCACCACCAGACATCTCAGAAGCTCTGACAGACGTTCTTCAGAACCTCCTCCTTGAGGTTCCTTTTGTTTTGCTTTCGTTTTCTCATCTCATTAGCCTCTCTCAGCTGTCATGTAGTTGCACTGATTGCATGCCTTTAAATCCCTTCCCATACTGCATCACTTTGCGGTTTATACAACTTCCTGGAGTGTGTGCATGCTGGATGCTACTACTGAGTCTTCTACAGATAAGTTTTGTTCATTCGTTTTCCTGTTTGCTGGATCCCAGGTTACCCTGACTCCCTCCGTATCAAGTGTAGGGAGCCGGTGGTCGTGTCCCCTCACTATTATAGGGTGTTCAGGTGTTATACAGTCGAGGAACGAGGATATGCAATCATCTACCATTGAGATTTTTGCATAGGCTGAGCAGTTAGGGAGAGAGCCAGGTCTGTTGCAGGGCTTACCCTTTGGTTCCTTAGTTTTGGATCCAGTCAGTCGGATCTTCATTTTGTGTCTTCTAGTTTTCTGTACACCTTCCATGACAATTGGTCATGATTGTAAGACCACCTTCCAGCCAATCACTTCATACCATAACCTGTCTCCCCATTGGTCATGATTGTAAGACCGCCTCCCATCTTCTGGTATAAATAAACCACGCCTAGCCGCTGGGAGGGAGGCACATTATTGGAACCTACTTGAGAATGTCTCTGTGATGTTATTTTGGAGGAATTGCTCACACATTGACGCACACTACACCAGGGATTTCCCAATTGTACTTGTGGCGGTCGTTTTCGGTTGTGAGAACGAGACAAAGGAGCACACGGCGACATCAGCAGCCTCCGTCCTCCTAAGTGGCACGAGGCTGCCGCACATTAGTTCCACAAGATCCACAGGAACTTACTGGGTCATTTATTAAACAGAAATACGCCCATATTAGGAGTACTTCCGGCACAGATTGCGGTGCAAAAGTCCTTTGCATCACAATACGTGACTTTTCCCCATTTACGCCTTGTCTAAAAAACTTGGCTTGCCACGCCCGGGGAAGGGTAAGCCCGTCTTATTGCCCACTCGCATTTAGAAGCAGCTTTGGATCCGCCGAAGTTATGTAGAGGCTGGCGCCTCTTCATAACTGCAGTGGATCCACCGCCAATGCAGGGCTTTATTACTGCATTGGAGTCTACGAGAAAAGCAATCTAATGATTGCTTGTTATAGTTCTATAGGGGAACTTTAAAAAAAAGTGTAAAAAAAGAAAAAAAAAGCTTTTAAAAAAAATTCTATTTCCCCAAAATTTAAATAAAGAGACAAGAAACAAAAAAATAAAATAAACATCATGGGTATCGCCACGTGAAATGCCCATACTATTAAAATATAAAAATATTTATTCCACACGGGAATGGAAAAAAAAGTCAAAATGGCCAATTCGCGTTTTTATGGTTGCTTTACCTCCCACAAAAAATTAATTAAAAAAAATAAACGGTGCTATTAGAAAGTACAACTTTTCCCACAAAAAACAAGCCCTGCAATGTGAAAAAAAAAAAAAAGTTATGGCTTTGGGACGGCTGGAAGTAAAAACAAAAACAAAAATGTACACACAGTATTTTAGGGTTAGCATGTATACAGGGAGTGCAGAATTATTAGGCAAATGAGTATTTTGACCACATCATCCTCTTTATGCATGTTGTCTTACTCCAAGCTGTATAGGCTCGAAAGCCTACTATCAATTAAGCATATTAGGTGATGTGCATCTCTGTAATGAGAAGGGGTGTGGTCTAATGACATCAACACCCTATATCAGGTGTGCATAATTATTAGGCAACTTCCTTTCCTTTGGCAAAATGGGTCAAAAGAAGGACTTGACAGGCTCAGAAAAGTCAAAAATAGTGAGATATCTTGCAGAGGGATGCAGCACTCTTAAAATTGCAAAGCTTCTGAAGCGTGATCATCGAACAATCAAGCGTTTCATTCAAAATAGTCAACAGGGTCGCAAGAAGCGTGTGGAAAAACCAAGGCGCAAAATAACTGCCTATGAACTGAGAAAAGTCAAGCGTGCAGCTGCCAAGATGCCACTTGCCACCAGTTTGGCCATATTTCAGAGCTGCAACATCACTCGAGTGCCCAAAAGCACAAGGTGTGCAATACTCAGAGACATGGCCAAGGTAAGAAAGGCTGAAAGACGACCACCACTGAACAAGACACACAAGCTGAAACGTCAAGACTGGGCCAAGAAATATCTCAAGACTGATTTTTCTAAGGTTTTATGGACTGATGAAATGAGAGTGAGTCTTGATGGGCCAGATGGATGGGCCTGTGGCTGGATTGGTAAAGGGCAGAGAGCTCCAGTCCGACTCAGACGCCAGCAAGGTGGAGGTGGAGTACTGGTTTGGGCTGGTATCATCAAAGATGAGCTTGTGGGGCCTTTTCGGGTTGAGGATGGAGTCAAGCTCAACTCCCAGTCCTACTGCCAGTTTCTGGAAGACACCCTCTTCAAGCAGTGGTACAGGAAGAAGTCTGCATCCTTCAAGAAAAACATGATTTTCATGCAGGACAATGCTCCATCACACGCGTCCAAGTACTCCACAGCGTGGCTGGCAAGAAAGGGTATAAAAGAAGAAAATCTAATGACATGGCTTCCTTGTTCACCTGATCTGAACCCCATTGAGAACCTGTGGTCCATCATCAAATGTGAGATTTACAAGGAGGGAAAACAGTACACCTCTCTGAACAGTGTCTGGGAGGCTGTGGTTGCTGCTGCACGCAATGTTGATGGTGAACAGATCAAAACACTGACAGAATCCATGGATGGCAGGCTTTTGAGTGTCCTTGCAAAGAAAGGTGGCTATATTGGTCACTGATTTGTTTTTGTTTTGTTTTTGAATGTCAGAAATGTATATTTGTGAATGTTGAGATGTTATATTGGTTTCACTGGTAAAAATAAATAATTGAAATGGGTATATATTAGTTTTTTGTTAAGTTGCCTAATAATTATGCACAGTAATAGTCACCTGCACACACAGATATCCCCCTAAAATAGCTAAAACTAAAAACTACTTTCAAAAATATTCAGCTTTGATATTAATGAGTTTTTTGGGTTCATTGAGAACATGGTTGTTGTTCAATAATAAAATTAATCCTCAAAAATACAACTTGCCTAATAATTCTGCACTCCCTGTACTGTACTGTGTATGGCACTATTGTTAATACATATATACATATAACTTTTTTTTTTTTTTAAGTTGTTCACTTTGTAGTGGGATTTGGGCAGACCGGTAAAGGGAAGCATACTTATCTGCTCCCCACTGCTAGGGACTTGGTCAACGCTGTGGCCAGTCATTGGCTGCAGTGGTGTCAAAACGGATGTTGACAGTGAGGGAACTGAGCGAAGCAGTATCTGGCTGGGCCTCTGGGTCCCCCACCAATCCTAAGAAAGGGGCCGCAACACTGAAGGAACACTGTGGCCCCTTCTGTCTTTAGATTGGGGGGGGGGGGGGGGGAGGGGGGGGGGGGGAACTTAGGTCAGGCCCTCATTGATCACAAATGGATGGCATAACTATTGTTACTAAGGTATCCTCTTGATTTACCACCATCGGGTTAACCCTTTCATTGCCAAGAACATATGTAATTGATCATGGTTTAAACCTCGTAACTATAATAATTAGCGATGACTATTTGCTTTCAAATGCAAACCAGGATCAAATCCCTAGGTAAAATATTGGGGTGCAGCACTTAGTTGGGGTACAGGGTGAAAAAGTTGCTGGTTGTGTGTGTGTTTAGGGGAGGGAGGAAGGAATCTACAAGCGATATCAAAAAGTCATCTTTCCCCCTGTACAGCCTTTCAGTGACCCCAGTAATGTATAAGAAAGTGTTTTTGTAAGCGAAAACCAGGAGTGAGACTTTTACCTGCAAGCATTCAGTTTTATGTTTTTTTTTGTTTTTTTTACTAAATGTTATGCTTTATACAACACCACAGTGTTACATTATTTCTTATCTATAATTCATATACAACATATGCCTGCATTAAATATTCATATGCATTTATACCTCCCTGTTACACCACTACATTAGCCTTTTCATAAATGAGCCAACGCTGACACTTCCGATTCTGTATGTACCATTGATAGCTGATCCACGTCCTCTGACTGTGGCTATACAGCACAACTGTTAGGCCTCGAGCTGGATTTACACAGGACGATTCTGCAGCCGATTGTTGGGAGGGAAGCGTTCCTATCCGACAGTCGGCTGCTCGCACAGTGAAGGAGACTGCTGTATTTACATGAAGCGATCCCCTTCACTGTCTGAGGATGGGGGATTACTAGTGATCTCTCATCCTCATACAGAATCATGGTTTCTGAGCAGCAGATCGCTGTTTAGCCACACAATCTGCTGGCCAGAAACTATGACTGGTGGTGCCTGCATGAACAACGTTTTGCTCGTTTATCGGGTGATCGGCAGCGCATTTACACAGACAGATTGTCAGGAATGACCAGTCGCAGGAACAGTCGTTCCCGATAATCTGCTGATTATTGGCTCGTGTAAATGCAGCACATGTCAGTGAATCACAGAAGTCTGATGTCCTTGTTTTCTACAGACAGCATATGGATCCATTAAATTCAATCGGTATATGCAGACGCCCCCCCTTTTTTTTTCCTGTGGAAAAAACATTCCATTTAATTCCATGGGTCCATGAAAACCATGAACAGCGCATAGATGTGATCAGTGTTCAGTCTGTTTTTCATAGGCAAGGAGATGGTCTGGAAATCTGGAGATCCCCTTTATTTTCACACACACAAAAAAAACGGATGACACATGAAGGGCAATAAATGGATGAACCATGGACATCGTCAAACATGAGAAAACGTGTGAATGAGGATTATTTGAAGCTGTACTGGGACTGCGTATGTGCTTTTTGGAATTGACTACAGATTACAAAATGTCTGCTCTTTTCTAAAGGCTGATTTACATGACTGCGCTCATTATAGTGATATATGATACTGTCAGTTCCCATCAGATGATGCGAGTACAGTACAATAGACCCGTGATCAGACTAAATCTTTATGATGCAGTCAGTTTGGGTCAAGGGAGCCAGGGTCGGCCTAGGAGATGTGGCCGCCACACTGTGTTAAATTGCTGTGTTGGCACTTTGTGATAAATAAGTGGGTTTTGGGTTGCAGTTTGGGCACTCAGTCTGGAAAAGGTTCGCTATCACTTCCCTAGGGCATTAGGGTGTGAAGTGAAGATGGTATGTCAAATCATCGTAGGCAAGCACACCATCAGTAGCATTCCTTAAATGGTTATTCCCATCTTAGGAATCATGCACATGACCGTATATTTGCGGTTTGGATGCAGAACCATTCATTTCTATGGGACAGCAAAAATGTGGACAGAACAGATATCATTGGCGTGCTTTCTATAACTGTGTGTCTGTCCTGCAAATTATAGAACGTGCCCTATTCTTGTCCCTTTTGCAGACAGCAGGCATTTCTACATCTGGGCTCATGAAAAATGAGGCATGCACACCGCCGATATCGGTATTTTGCAGATCTGCTTATGCAGTCTTAGCATTATATGATAATACGAAATATCTGTATTAGGACTTTTTTCACAATAAATTAACTTTTTGTGACAATTTTATTTCAATGTTTTTACTTCTAGATGCTCTCCAAATAGCCCTAGTGTATGATCACCTCCTGTACCGGATCTTTATAGAAGGGAGACATTTGGTATCTTTAGGCCTAGTTCACACAGTCAGTGTTTTGGTCAGTGATTTCCATCAGCCATTGTGAGACAAAACCAGCAATGGAGCCTCCACAGACATAAGGTATAAGAGCTCATGCATAGGCAACATCCGTGCAGATTCCGCAGACGGATCCAGAACCATTCAACTTGAATAGGTCCGTGACCCGTCCGCACCGCAAAAAATGATCTATTCTTTTACGGTGCGGGGGAACATAGAGAAACTATGGGGGTTCCATGCCTCCGTTCTGCACCGGACCTTCCGGATTGCGAAACCCATTAAAGTGAATGGGTCTGCATTAGTGATGCTGGGTGTACACGGCTGGTGCCCATTTATTGCGGACCTGCTGCTTGCGGGCCACAATATGGGCCGCAGCCGGCAATAGCCGTGTGCATGAGCCCTAAGGGAGAGATCTGCACCTGTTCTGTGTTTAGACCCACTACTGGTTTTAGCTCACAATCACTGATGGAAATAACTGACCAAACACTGACTGTGTGAACTAAAAGGGTTACTTAATATCTACAGAGATCATGGTGTGCCCAGTGACAGTGATGTGTACTGTATATTATTCATATTAAGATGTCACTAAATTTATTTACACAATCCCCAATGTAAAAACCTAATGATTATATTGGTAACATTTAGGACTCATTCGCACTTACTTATCTGATCAGTAATTGTCGTCATTTTCAATAGCACAAAGCTTGCATTAATAAACGAATGACCAAAACTTAGTAAATGCACATGGTTTACTGACTGTAGAGTAAGATTTATAAAAAGTGGAGCATTTAGATACTGCACAGCAGAATAATAATTCATGTATACTTTCATAACATACATTTCATTCATATTATTCCTTCACAAGATATGACATGTTAAATACGTTATGTTAGCAATCTAATTTTTTTTAATTTTCTCCATTTATTTGCTGCACATCAGAAAGAACACTTAGGCCTCTTTCACACGGGCGTCATGTTTTTTGCCCGGATAAGATGCGGGTGCGTTGAGGGAAAATGCGCGATTTTTCCATGCGAGTGCAAAACATTGTAATGCGTTTTGCATGCGCGTGAGAAAAATCGGCATGGTTGGTACCCAAACCCGAACTTCACAGAAGTTCGGGTTTGGGTTAGGTGTTCTGTAGATTGTTATAAGGGAAAATAATACAAGGTTATAAGGGAAAATAATAGCATTCTTAATACAGAATGCATAGTACAATAGCGCTGGAGGGGTTAAAATAATAATAATTTAACTCCCCTTAATCCACTTGATCGCGCAGCCCAGCTTCTCTTCTGTCTTCTTCTTTGCTGTGCACAGGAAAAGAACCTTTGATGACGTCATCACATGGTCCAATCACATGGTTCATCACCATGGTGAGGAACCATGTGATTGGATCATGTGATGTGACGTCACCACAGGTCCTTAGCCGGCAGCTCAACATTACAGAAGAACCGCACCTATGCGATCAAGTGGACTCGGTGAGTTAATATATATATTTTTTAACCCCTCCATCACTATTTTACTTTGCATTCTGTATTCAGAATGATATTATTTTCCCTTATAACCATGTTTTAAGGGAAAATAATACAGATCGGGTCCCCAGCCCAATCGTCACCTAGCAACCATGAGTGAAAATCGCATCGCATCCGCACTTGCTTGCGGATGCTTGCGATTATCACGCAGCCCCATTCACTTCTACGTGAAAAACGCAGAATATAGAGCATGCTGCGATTTTCACGCAACGCACAAGTGATGCGTGAAAATCGCCGCTCGTGTGCACAGCCCCATAGAAATTAATGGGTCGGGATTCAGTGTGGGTGCAATGCGTTCAACTCAGACATTGCACCCGCACGGAATACTCTCCCGTGTGAAAGGGGCCTTAGGGTACTTTCACACTAGCGGTTTTCTTTTCCGGTGTTGAGTTCTGTCACAGGAGCTCAATACCGGAAAGAAACTGATCAGTTTTATCCTAATGCATTCTGAATGGAGAGCAATCTGTTCAGGATGCATCAGTTCAGTCCCTCTCAAGTTTTTTGGCCGGAGAAAATACTGCAGCATGCTGCAGTTTTCTCTCCGGCCAAAAATCCTGATCACTTGCCGGAATGCCGGATTCGGCATTAATTTCCATTGAAGTGTATTAGTGCCGGATCCTGGAATTAAGTGTTCTGGCAAAACGGATCCATTCTTTCGGTCCGTGCATGCGCAGACCTTTAAAAATGCAGAAAATAAATACCGGATCAGTTTTCTAGATGACACCGGAGAAACAGATCTGGTATTTTAATGCATTTGTCAGATGGATCCGGATCCATTTGCGTCAGGATTGCCGGACGGAACTGCCTGTCGGAATCCTCTGCCCCAAGTGTTAAAGTACCCTTAGACTAACCTATCCTTAACCTGATCTGATAGAAATGCAGTATAATCTGCCAGCAGTAGGTTTAACAGCAGCAGGAGCTGAGCAGACCGATACACCGTTTTTTGTAAGTAATAAATGGAGGACAGGCACACAATCTATGGAATTAAAAGTACCTCAAATGCTGTATACACACACCCTAAAACAAAATCGAACTTAAAAACTGGAATAAATGAATACAAATTGCAATGTTTGCACTGTTGTTAATTCTAAATATTGATACATCACACTTTCTTGATCCAGATCTATTCCTTTTATTATCTGTCATATAGCCCTGTAAAGGAAAAAAAAATTGCAGCATAGAACGCAGTGATACTCAAGTATATAGCGATTATTAACTGTGGAATTAAATATTACAGTTTTAGTGGATCGCTCCCGGAAATTTATAAAAGCTACACAGCGTGAAAGAATCTCAACTGCGATACAACAACTACTTAGGCCCCTTTCACACGGGCGTTGCGGATTGGGGCCGGATGCGTTCAGGGAAAATGGTGCGATTTTGACACTAAAACAAGTCAGTTTTCATTGCGATTGCGTTCCACGTTTGCGTTTTTTCCACGCGGGTGACATCCGGATTGCATGCGTTTTTCCGCGCGCGTGAAAAAAACCTGCAGCCATCCTCGAGTTACATGTTAATTAGCAAGACATATAAATATCCCCAGCATGCTCTTCTGCTTGGGAAAGCTATATTTTGTGTGGATAGAAGCTATTGTGTGTAGTGTTTTATTTTGTTCCTTAGCAGGATGTCAGCTTTCTCCTTATCATGTACTGACCATGTGCTTTTGCACTGGCTGGTATACTGGTGCTTTGGAGAGCGGAGAGAAATGATTGAGGAGGAACCGCAGAGGAAGAGGATGTGGGTTCATCCTATTATTGTGAAGAGGGCTTGCAAAGGTCAGTTTGCCAGTCTGTATTCAGACCTTCGTGAGCACCCTGCAAAATTTTATAATTACTGCAGAATGTCCATTTCCACCTTTGATTGATCGTCTTTTGGCGGAGTTGAGGCCTGGGTTGACCTTCATGGACACCAACATGCGGCGTTTTGTTTCAGCTGAGGAACGGCTCATAATTACTCTCAGATATGTAAAATTGTATGTAGTTCTAAAGACATAAAAGTAACGTAGCTCCGATTTAAAGATGATGTTTATACTGTACGTGCCTCTGCCCTGCAACAAACTAGCGCATGCACTACTTTTTTGCGGAGCGTACAGATCACATACCCCTTCAAGTTGAATGGGTCTGGATCTGTCTGCGAAAGCCGCACAGATGCTGCCATGCATTTAGGGCCCCAAAGTAAATAACGGCTGGCACAAGTTTGTATGCATGAGCCAAAAAAGAGAGTATTGTTATAGTGTTTTCAGAGTTAACTGATTATATTTTTTGTTTGTTTTCCCTACAGATTTTTGTCAACTGGAAATTCATTTACATTCCTACATTTTGAATTTCGCATGGGGACCTTCACAATAGCTGGCATAGTAAGGGGAACTTGTGCCACTATTTGGTTGCGGCTGCGAGCTGCAACAACCAACAAGGCAGCAGTGACTTCAGATTGCCCAGGGCACAATTTCCAAACTGTATTGGTGCCCTTGACGGGAAGCACATATGGGTGAAGAAGCCACCGAACTCAGGGTCCCGATTCGATAATTATAAACAGTTTTTCTCTGTAGTTTTGTTGGCCTTGGTTGACACAAACTACAGGTTTATAATTGTAGATATCGGGGCCTATGGAAGATCGGCAGATGCTCGCATCTTCCGGGCTTCCAGAATGAGTCGGTGGCTTCAGTCCAACCAACTGGACATTCCCTAGCCAGCTCCTCTTCCTGGCTCCTCTGGCCCACCTGCACCCTTTGTCATAGTTGGTGATGAGGGGTTTGCGCTATCGCAAAACCTAATGCGTCCTTTCCCCAGGCGAGGATTGGATGCGAAAAGGCGCACATTCAATTATAGATTAAGCCGGGCCCGAAGATTTGTGGTGTGTGCCTTCGGGATCTTTGCCTGCAAATGGCGTATCTTTCTTTCGGCCATCCAGCTTTCCCCTGAAAATGTAAACACAGTAATAAAAGCGTGTGTAGTCCTCCATAATTACAGTCGGATATATGAGGCTACTGTGGACGAAGATGCTGAAGTATTTACTGCAGAAACCCATGGAGAGCCCTCTCAACTTGGAAGAGCTGGTTCAGCAGGACTGAATGTGATGGAATTATTTTCAGATTATTTCACTTCTCCAGCTGGGTCATTTACTTTCCATTCACAGCAATCTTCCCGTGGGGATACCCAATTCATTTTCATTACACTCAAGCTGACTATAGAGTGTATATATCCTGGATGGATCTTGTTTTTAGTTATTTTTCTATTTTGGTAGTTAGGGACATTTTTACATATGTAATGTTGAAATAGAACTGTGTATATTATAGTACTTGATATTTTAAGGCCGGACATGTATTGTAAAGAAGATGTTGAATAAAGTACCTATTTTTGCATGTGTACTTGACGGCAAGGGTATACTTATTTTGATACTTTAGAACACATTACCATACACCCTTAGCGTACATTGTCTCTGTAATGTATAATAAAAAAATGGCAAAGGAGGGATATGTTAAATGTGTCTGTAGACAATACAGTAAAATACTAAAGTTTTCAGTAATAAAAAACAGACAAGTAAACAACCAAAATAAACATTTATTATAAAGATGAGATTTATCACCTTTATATTAGAACAGAACAGTAAAGGCAGTCCTGGTCCCAAAAAACAAAATTCAACAAAAAAAAACAAAAAAAAAAAACACATTTATCACAAAAGTGTCTGGGTGAGGATGGGCCTCCCTCATACTGTGGGCCATGGAAACTGCCATGTGAAGAGGTACTTGGCTGTTGAGAAGCTACACTTTGGGAAGATGAGGGGGCCTGTTGGCGGTAAGTGGACTCTCCACTATATGTAGGCCTATAATGTAGAGGTGGGGGGCCATATTGTTGCCCTTGAGGAGGGTATTCTGGTGGGTGTGGGTACATATGAGGTGGCCTTGGCACAGGCCCAGTTATGTTACCATAGATGCGCCAGTTCTCACATGCCCTATAAATGTCAGAGGTATCATTGGGAGGAGTGGCTGCCTCCAGAACAATACCCACTGTCGATTGTATTCAAAAGTATCGTTCTGGAGGCAGATTCCTGAAATGTGAGGCCAGACTCCTCATATACAGGTCGAAATTGTCCTCATGGCGTGCTCTTGAAAGATAATCCAGCACCTGCGTGTTGACTGATGTGTCTATAGGTGGAGCTGGTCTCTTCCGCCGCGTCTGGCTTGACAATGCTGGTTCCAATTCGACTGGCGGGGGAACAGTTGCCTGGGACACACTGGAGGCTCTCCCTTCAGCAATGTCTGTAGGAGGTGGTGATGGCCCTTCCGCCTCACATGCACTGGAGTGCTGCTCCAAAGTCTCCTCACCTTCCTCCTCAAGGTTGTCCTTTTTTTTTTTGAGAAAGGTAAAAAACTGTAAAATATGATGTATGTAACATACAATATGAATAAACACATATAGTCATATCCTAATGTCTCAGGGACAAGTTTTACTACGAATCTGCCTCCAAATGACAAATAATATGTAGGGACCATTCTAAATAGGACACAATGATTTTTAAAGGGGATTGTCAAGGTTCACCTCTGAACCCTGACAAACCATTTCAAATACACTTGGGTCATAGTTCCATGATTCCTAAGCTACAATACATTTTTTGGTACCACATAATTTATTTCACACATTTTTGGCTAATATTGGCGGTAAACTTTGGCAAGTATGGCAAGTTTGAGCGAAAAAGTCAGCCAAAACATTATGGAACATTTATCAATAAGGTGTAATGTGTATCTAGCATATTCCTCCGTTCATTTTCCGAACCACAATTTGAAAATTAAAAGAAGAATCTGAATGGTTGCTATGGACAACTAAGGCCAGTTATACTTTACACAAATGGGAACTATCTACACAATCTTAAGCAAAAATGTAGCACTTTTTAGTCAATTCTGGCCAAACAAACTATTTTTACACCTACATGTAACAGATGGTTGGATATTATTAGCAAAAATGTACTGATCCCCTAGGGGGGTAAAACTTAACATTTAATGAAAATGCATCTAAAATAATAGGCGCTAGAGCAGTGATAGGCAAACGGCGGCTCTCCAGCTGTTGCAAAACTACAACTCCCACCATGCCCTGCTGTAGGCAGTCTTTGCACGCTGGGAGTTGTAGTCCTGCAACAGCTGGAGAGCCGCAGTTTGCCTATCACTGCGCTAGAGGAAGGACCTCTAAAAACAAACATAAGACAGCCCGAAGGGCCTAAACTAGACATACACAGTATAATGACAAAAAACTAATATTGAGCAAAACAGGAACGTTCTCACCCATGTATGGAGTTGGATGGCGGAATCTCTTTCTTGTTGCTGATGTCAAAAGATGGACATTAATGATATGTCACCATACTGGATAGGTGCCAGCGTATTCGCCCCAGCATAGACAAGAAAACCCTACTAGAGGGTAGGGGCTAATGTGCCTTACCTGTCTATACGAGGTACTTGCCCTGCAAGGGGCGTCCCCGTCCGGATACCTATCCCTATTGGGGGCGGAATCCCTAGTACACCCTATTCAGGTAACTCCCGACGTGTCACGTTTCATTCAGTGAACTCTTCAGGGGAGATGTACTTCTATAATATCAAGCAATGGATGGGGATTGCATTACAAAACAAAAAATGGTAAGGGGAGGATTGCTAGAGGATATTCAAATTGCAGGTGGTTGGTCAGTCTGACTCAAAGCGCCTTGAATAGCCACAGCGCTTAAAAATGCAGGCACACCAGTGGGTGATGCCTGCCAGAGTCCAGGTCTGACCCTAGGATATATGCAATCCAATTTGGCTGTCAGCAAGGAGTGCCTACCTGTCAGCGCCTTTTAAATGTACCGGGTCTCGCGCCAGTGTTCCTGATCCGCCCTACTTCCGGTCATGTGACGCCGGTTACAGGAAGTCACGTTGCAGGTGGAACGCAAGGAAGCGGGCCGGCATACAGAAGCGCCGCGTCTAAGAGTCTGCGACGCCAATGATTACACCGCAAATCACGTGACAAGGCACATGATCGGCCCTGGAACACAGCACCACCAGCACGCCATGCCCACAAACGTACGGACCATAGCGGGAGCGATTATGTGTGTAGTCAGGAGGCGGTACTAGATACTTAGCGGCCACCGTGTCTGACAATATATTCAGACACCAATGGCAGCATATGGGGCCCATGATAAAAGGGAACCCCCTAGTAACAATGTTGAAATTAAAGCCAAGCTATTAGAGGCAGGCTTAAGAAGACACCAACCTCAGGTGGAGCTAACTTGCTAATTACCACGAAGACCTAAAGATAAAGAAATAAAAAGAAGGAAAGGAAGGGGGGGGGGGGAGGGAACGGATTCATATATAATAACTAAAATTCAGGTGCTCATTTAAGCCCAATGGGGCCATTGTTTTTAAATAATAAATCCAACGGGTCTCACGCTGAAGAATAGCGCGGTCCCAGTCTCCCCCACGCCTTGGGGGGAAAATCTGATCGATGCCCATAACTGAAATACGGGCTTTCCCATTGTGGATGTGATTAGCCACAGGAGTGTCTTTGGCCTTAGATATATCATTTAGATGTTCCCCAATTTGTCTGTGGAACTCGCGGATGGTCTTGCCCACATACCCTCTGCAACACTCACATGTCAGAAGGTATATCACTCCGCGGGTTCGGGGTGAATAGAGTATTCTTTGCCTGTGACTACACTGCTGAAAACCTTCCCAGTTTTCAAATAAGGGCAGGCAATACAGCCGCTACACCTATAGCAACCTTTCACATTAGAATTTAACCATGTGGAATCCGACGGAGAGGGGGGTATGAACTCACTGGATACCAGCCTGTCACGGAGACTGCGGCCGCCACGATAAGTGAGGTGTGGATATTCACCCACTACCTCTCTCAAGTCGGGATTCAGTATAAGAATGCCCCAATTTTTCTGAAAAATCTCTCCGATTTCACTTGATGCCCTGTCATAGGTCGTGATTGGGCGGATAAGCTTTGAAGAAGTCTGCACTGAGCTGGGTTTAGGAGCAAGAAGAGTCATTCTATCTACATGAAGTGCAAACCCAAACGCTCTCCTCGTGACTTTGTCTGGGTATCCTCGCTGGCAAAACCTAACCCGTAGGTCAGCCGCCTGCCTGACGAAATCCCGCTTAGTTGAACAGTTCCTCATAAGGCGGAGGTACTGTCCCTTGGGGATACCTTGCTTAAGTGGGAGAGGATGACTACTCTCCCACCTAAGTAGGGTATTAGTAGACGTCGGTTTTCTATACACAGACGTCTCGAGTTCACCAGTGTGTGTTTTGGAAACAAGGACATCGAGAAAAGGCAGCTGTTTATCATCAACTTCACAGGTAAAGTGCATGCCAATGTGGTTATCATTGAGCATCCCCACCAACGTACGGAACGATGGTTCACTTCCGCTCCATATGATGAAGATGTCGTCAATGTACCGCGCCCACAAGCCCACTTGGTCCATAAGTATAGATCAGTCCTCCCTGAAGACCAGGGTCTCCTTCCACCAGCCCAGGAACAGATTTGCATATGATGGGGCACATGAACTCCCCATCGCTGTGCCCCTGAGCTGGTGGTAGATCCTTCCATTAAAGGAGAACACATTACTGGTCAGAGTGAATTCCAATAGGGAGAGGACAAAAAGGCTGTGGGCGCAGTACTGACAGCCATGGGTGCTCAAAAAGTGTTCCACTGCCCTAATACCGAGGGTGTGAGGAATGTCAGAATATAAAGCTTCCACATCAATGCTTGCTAGCATACTCTCATCCTCGATGTGGAGTCCTTCCAGCTGTGTCAACAAGTGCGTGGTGTCACGGTTGTAAGAAGGGAGTGCAGCAACAAAAGGCGCCAGAACCCAGTCTACATAAATCCCCACATTCTGTGAAAGACTGCCCACCCCTGACACAATGGGACGCCCCTTCAGGGGGTGCGTCCCCTTGTGCAACTTTGGAAGACAATAAAAAGTTGCCAAATGGGGATGGGTAGGTAGCATAAATTTATATTCATCATCTGTAATGATTTGTGAACACTTGGCCTCATCCAAGATGGTCTTCAATTGTGCTCTGAACTTATCCAAAGGGTTATGTGCCAGGACCTTGTATGTGGATGAGTCCCTCAGCAAGGCCTCGCACATGGCACTGTATTGACCGTGGTCCATGACAACTGTGTTGCCCCCTTTGTCTGAGGGTTTGATCACAATGGAGTGATCATTATCAAGATTAGAAATAACATTGGCCCGAGCCCGGTCAATATTGGAACAGTGCGAGGGGCGTAACTCCTCAATCTGTTGCGAGACCGTGCTGAGGAAAACATCCACACACGACAACTTACCAAAACTAGGTGGCATGTTATTGCTTTTAAGCTTAAGATTAGTAAAAGGACCCTGACCTTCCTGTTGTTCAAATTCTCTGTCAAGACCATACAAAAGACGCACGTCCACTAAAATGTCCAAAGGAATGCCCAATTCGCGGCACTGTTTCTTTTCTTGTAACTTATGGAATTTGTGCCAGCGGAGCTTGCACACAAACAGATTTAGGTCTTTAATAACATCAAATTGATTAAAAGGAAGGAGTTGGTACAAAAAAGAGACAGAGTTGGAGAACCTCGGTCTCAATTAGGCTAAGGGGACGAGAGGAAAGGTTAACAACCTGAGGTCCTAGGGCTTTGGAGGTGGCTGTGTGCGATTGCACAATGGATAGGTCTGTGGAGGATTGGGTTGGTTCTGATATTGGCCAGTCCCCCCTAAAAAATGTCTATCCCTACCCCGCGAGCCTCCTCTCTGTCGCCCACGGCGATTACCTCCCCGAGGTGACAGTCTAATTCCCTTGGAGATACTGTCAGAGTCAGAACAATCTGTTTCTGTCGAGGATTGGCCAGTTACCACACGCAATGTCTCTCCTATTGGCGATAGAGGAATAAATCCTGTTCTCTTTGAAATCTGCTAAATCGCTCACAAATTGGCGGTGCTTGCGCTCCTTGAGATGGTATTGGTATTTCTCAAGGAAGTTGTGTAACTGCTTCTCTTTATTTGCAAACTCCACCTCTTGTGAAAAGGTTTGAGCAGCCTCAATACCTGCAGTCAGTTTTTTATTGAGGTTTTCTAGATTATTTTTCTCCTCCATTAAAAGGAGGCGCATCAGCCGCAGAGAACTCTCAGTAGCTTCCTTCTCCCAATTACTGAGAAAGCCGGGGCTTCTGAATCTAGCTGCAGGTAACAGCACGATCCTGAGTCCCCTCGGAACAATGCTATGTTTGAGATAATTCTCCAGGCTTTGTACCTTCCACCAAGAGAGAATTTGATCTTTGTAAATATCCGTCAGTTCTTTAAATGCTGCATAAATGATGGTGTATACTTCTTTTGGGAGAATTCTTTATCTGAAAATACTTTTCTGGCCTCCACCAGCCAGCTCTCAGCACTAAAGCCAGTGGCAAGGAAACCTGCCATGCTCGGTATTGATAAATATATAGGAAACTCAACGAGGCCAAGTGAAAAGGCTTGACCTTTTACTCCCAAAAAAATCATATAGCAAAATGTACATATCCCCTAGGGGACAGGGGGGTAAAACTTAACATTTAATGAAAATGCATCTAAAATAATAGGCCCTAGAGGAAGGACCTCTAAAACAAAGAAACATAAGACAGCCCGAAGGGCCTAAGCTAGACATACACAGTATAATGACAAAATACTGTGGATATTATTACAAATATTTATTTAAAAAAGGCCACATCAAAATAGCATTGAAGGGTAAACTTTAGGTAGATTCTATGTACGTTACAAACTATAATTCACATTACTATAACATGATTATTAGATTCTGAAGATATTACTTACGGACGCAAATCCATTATGTCACGTGGGAACATAAGCTGTTCCTTAAACATATATGGGCGTTTCTTGGGGACGCCAGATCCACTTCGACTGTGCATCATTTCCTTGCGGAACTGGTCTCTGCAGCTCCGCCATCTGTTTTTAACCTCTTCAACTAAAATGTGACCTAAAAAATAAAAACATTAACCTTCTCTGTACTGTTCAACTGTACTAGGCCACACACTACAGGGTACAACATTATATTCCAATTTGAACTTACCAAGAGCATGTCGATTTTTCTCGCTAGTCTTTGGCCAAACATTGCGTAATCTCCTGCCAGGCTGCTTCCTTTTTGTACCAGTCATGGTACTCAGCAGAGCGCGAGTCCTAAATGCCGGGCCTCTCCTGCACTAGCACAATCATTTTCTCTACATCTAGAGGTCTTGGAATTTTGGGCATCTTGACAAATGTACTGCAAGGGCTGGCACAAACGTTGGGAGCTGCTCCAGACTCTGAAAACGCTCAGCAGAAACTTGCAAACAGTCAACTTCCTGTGTCATGTGACTTCACAGTTGCCAAGTTACATGGTTTTCAATTGTAACGCAACGCATTACATCCGGATGCACAGCGTTTTTCACACAGCCCCATTCACTTCTATGGGGCCTGCATTGCGTGAAAATCACCGCTCATATACACAACCCCATAGAAATAAATGGGGCCGGATTCAGTGCTGGTGCAATGCGCTCACGTCACGCATTGCACCCGCGCGGAAAACTCACTCATGTGAAAGGGGCCTTAATCAGGCATTGCAGAGTCCCAAGGATCGGCAACTACTAAGGTGAAACAGGTGCAAGCAGAATAGCACAGGAGACACCGTCATACCACGTGGGACGCCAATCCCGAACATAGAAGCACACCCACAGCGGACTTCACATAGACTGGGGCTTCACATAGACTTATGTGGGACGTCACAGCCGGAGACAGACAAACCGTGAGTAAACTCTGATTTTATATATGCCGAACAAATAGAGAGTATGCTCCGGATCTAGAAGAAACCAAATAAGTGGGACAGCTAATGACTATATCCTCATGCTTATATATCTCAATAACGCTTAAACAGCGGTGCTCTATTGGGACGATTATTCTTACACCCCCATATCTTCATGCCTATATAGTCATAATTTTACCATTATATGCGCTAAAGTTTCTCCTAATCCCATATCTGGACATCAAAAAGAAAAAAAAAAAAAAAAAAAAAAAAAAAAAAAAAAAAGAGGAGTAATCACTGTTTAAAGGATTACCATAACATTTGTCTCCTGTAGGATTCTGCGTTCTATGCTGCTAGAAAAAATTTCCTTTGCAGGACTATATGACAGATAATAAAAAAGCACAGACCTGGATCAAGAAAGTGTGATGTATCAATATTTATAATTAACACTGTGGAAACATTGCAATTTGTATTCATTTATTCCATTTATACAGCATTTTAACAAATAAATGTGTTTGATGTAAAATATGACAATATACTTGTACGTAATAAATGGGGGACAGGCACACAATCTATGGAACTACAATAGCCTTTTCTGACCGGGTGAGTCAGTTTTGGATACGAGCACCAAATTCCACTGTTACCAGATAGCAAGCCACCCATTTCTATATACCGATATATAGTTTTGTTACAATACGTCAAGCAAATAAGTACTAATTTTTTATTGAAATCTCTGCTCATACTGGGCTTAGGAGTCCACTGGGTGGTTCTGTTCAGTAATTGACAGCTATCTCTGTATGTACAATCATTCAGGAATGGCAGCCAATCACTGATAGGACCGTCCACTGGACTCCTATGCCTAGAATAAGAAGAGATTTTAATGTTAAGAAGGGAGGAAATGGTCATGCCCTGCACTCCCAAATTCTGGTTTAAAAAAAAAAAAAAAAAAAGAAGATACAAATAACTATTAGATGGGTAGAAGTCCTACCAATGGGACCCCCAACAATACAAAAACTGGGCAACTTTTTTTTTATAAAAGGGGATGGTAATCATCGAAATGTACACGACAGGGGATTGGTGAAGTGAGTAATATTTTTTTAACCCACTCTTCCCCATATGTTATCTTGCCAAACAACCCCTTATAATGTGAGTCAGCCGGTGCACCATTCCAAAGCACAAGCTGGATCCTAATGACAGCGCCTGACTGCCGGTTGTGACTGCTTTTGACACCCAAGTGCCAATGGCGACAACCATATGAAGTCAATCAAACCTGGGGTTGCTGTAAATACGATATACTGTGCTTCTGAACAGTGTCTGGAAAACCCGCGTGCGACACTGCTCAGGGGATGTAACAGTGGATGACAGATCACTTTAAGCCGAAGTTACCCAAGTATGAATAGTATGAAATGAGAATATACAGAACTGTCATATCTCTCATCCCACTAGACTAGACTGTGGCGTCAAACGTTCTCAAGTGCTGCCGACATCTCTTTAAACTGCTTGGAGAAATTCTGGAAAAAAAAAAAAAAAAAAAAAAAAAAAAAAAAAAAAAAAAAAAAGGACATAGGATAACACTTTAGTACAAGTACGGAAATTTGTATTAAACATAGGCCTGGAAACAAAATTTATAGAAAACCAATATCAGCTGTCTAATGGCCAAGGAATTTGGAGAGAATGAGCCCAGATGTCTCAGACATTACTAAAGCTGCAGACTGGGGTTGCCAAATTCCCTTCACATTTCTTAAAGGGGTTGTCTCGCATCTGCAATGGGCATTTATCATGCTGGCTTGATTCATTTTTCCATTGCATTTTACACTGGTCATAAGCAGGGGAACAGCCAGTGCTATAGTGCAGATATGAGATGTCGGGATGGGAGCTTCTGCGCATGCGCGATTATGTGTGCTCCATCGGTCCTGTCCACCGGAGAGGTTCCTATAATGTGCAAGCATGGCCACTAGGGTTGAGCGAATCAGGTTCGGACTCTCTTAAAAAAAAAAAAAACGTGTCGACTCCACGACATAAATTACCATTTCAAAATACTAAGCCGAACTTAATGTGTCTCATTAAGGAAGCAGAGTCCGGCTTCGTATGTTAACTTTCCCTACATGATAAATGCCATTTTCTGAAGAAGCGAGACAACCCCTTTATGCTGTGTAAATTGTGAGTGACACTGGGACAATACCTACAGGATTGTTGAATATATTCGGTCTCTTGGACCCCTAATGACAACAAGTATGGGGGGAAACAATATATCTGGGGTAAGGAAGAGGTGTATGGAGAAGTGAGAAAGCATGGAGGCTGCTGCTACGGACAACTCTATGGGGGTGAGAGCGTTTGGCTGTTTATGGTGATGTTTCTGTAGCGTCCACAAAATGCATGGAGCAGCAGCTTCATAAACCCCTCCTCAACACGGACATCCAGGTGATAGAGCAGACTTGGCCCTGAACCAGTGACCATCTACTGCCTTATCTGTGGAGAATGATAAATGCTAGTGGGAAAACCCATTAAAGCCATTACAAGAGGCATCCGTACAAACCTGAAACTCTGGAATGGTCATTTCAAAGACTTTGCTTTGGACCTGGCCGGAATGGTCTGCTACTTTCAATTCCACAGTGACATAAGGGTGGTTAAGGGATCTGCAGCTGTCTGAACTGGCGGCCATTCCAATTTTCCACTGAAAATCAGTAAGCTGCAAATGAAAACAAGAAAGTTAGGGGGAAAATAAATAAATAAAAAATAATCTATAAACCATAGTAAATCACCCAAAACAACAATGCTGTACAGTCTGTGTGATTTTATTCACCCTGCACAAAGCAAAAAAAACGTGATAAGGACTTAGCTGTGATAATGTCCATTCCTTCTCAGGAAAAACAGAGGGCGTTTGTCACACTTAGGCCACTTTTACGCGGCAGTATTTGGTCAGGATTATGCGGCACTACCTTTACCCCCTTTAAGTACAATACGTGTTTTTACAGTAGAACTTAACAGGCTTTATTCTAGAGCACCACCATTTTACACGGAGCTTTAGAAAAGGATGGTGCTGAAATCGCCAAGCCCGAGCTGTCAGCTCCCTGATTATGTTGAGGACCAATTTGACTGGTCCCCACAAGCTGTGATCTGTGTGAGAAACCAATCACAGCCCCGCTTTAAGGGCTCATGCACACAACCGAATGTACTTTGTGGTCCGCAAAAAACAGATCCACAAAAAATAAGGATGACGTCTGTGTGCATTCCGTATTTTGGGGAACGGAACAGTTGGACCCTAATAGAACAATATTATCCTTGTCCGCATTGACCGGAAAAACGGACATACAGAAATGAAATGTACACGGAGTACCTTCCGCTTTTTTTGCGGACCCATTGAATCGTAAAAAAAAAAAAAACTCTGAAAGAAAATACATTCATGTGCATAAGCCCTAAGTTAGGCTACTTTCAAATTAGAGTTTTCAATTCCACTATTGAGTTCCGTCATAGGATCTCAATAGTGGAAGAAAACGCTTCAGTTTTGTCCCCATTTATTGTCAATGGGGACAAAACTGAACTGAAACAAAACGGAGTGCACCAAAATGCATTCCGTTCCATTTGGTTGTGCCCCCATCACGAATAGAATTTTATTCTGTCCGCAATGTGCACACAATGTAAGTCAACGAGGGGACAGATCAATTTTCTCTGACACAATAAAAAAACGGATCCGTCCCCCATTGACTTTCAATGGTGTTCAAGACGGATCTGCCATGGCTATAGAAGACATAATACAACCGGATCCGTTCATGATGGATGCATGCAGTTGTATTATTGTAACGGAAGCGTTTTTTGCAGATCCATGACGGATCCGCAAAAACCGCTAAAGTGAAAGTAGCCTTAGGCCTCTTTCACACTACCGGTTTTTTTTTCCGTTTTGCGGGCAGTTTTTTTCGTTACATATACGAAACCATTCATTTCAATGGTTCCGCCCAAAAAAAAAAAAAAAACTGAATGTACTCCGTATGCATTCCGTTTCTGTATTTCCGTTCCGTGGACACATAGAACATGTCCTATTATTGCCCGCAAATCACGTTCAGTGGCTCCATTCAAGTCGATGGGTCCGCAAAAAAAACGGAACACATATGGAAATGCATCCGTATCCGTTCCGTTTCTGCGGAACCATCTATTGAAAATGTTATGCCCAGCCCAATTTTTTCTATGTAATTACTGTATATTCCATACGGAAAAACAGAAACAAAAAAAACACTGAAATAGCCATACGGTAGTTTGAACGAGGCCTTAAACAGCAGCCTCTGCGATCCTTTCGCCAGGCCTTCATGACAGGGGAGACACAGAACCGCAGGGGACGCTCTGAAAATTGTTACAGAGTCTGTAACCGTTACAAAAGGGTAAGAAAAAAATAAGAAAAAATCAAACATTTTATAACACTTTAATAAAACCTTCCTTAGGACTTATATTAAGGTTAGGACTAGGGTTAAGGCTGTTCCTAAATACTAAAAAAACAAAATAAATACATTTCATTTACTGTTTTTCTTTAGTTCCTACATACAAAAAAATAATAATATATAAATATTTATTTACATTTATTGTTTTAATGTTGCTGTCATAAAATATTACAACGGAACAGCGTAGCCGTAGAACTTTCAGCGCAGAGAAAACTTAATGTAACTGGAATACCCCTATAAGTTATCTATTGTCTACAGGATAACTATTATATCGGTGGGGGGCTCTGCAGTAAGACCCCCCATCAATCACAAGAACGGAGGCCCTCCATTCATTTCTATGGGAATTCTGGAGAATATTTTTATTTTTCTGTTGAAGGTTTGTTTGTTTATTTGCAAGACGAGCTGTAGGTTTTATTGGCATTATGAGGTACATATGAAGATTTTTTTTTTATAGTACTTCTTCTGATGGTGAGGTTACCAAAAAACAGCAATTCCAGTTGTTGTTTTTTTTAAATTACTGCATTTGCCGTGAAAAATAATTGACCTGATTATTTTATAGAATCAGGTAGTTACAGAAGCAGGAATACCAATTACGCACAGTTTATTTGATTTTTTTTTTTCACTTTTTTCTAATAACTGGATACGGGGGAGAAGGACATATTTTTTTTTAAATAAAACAAAACACTTTTCAACTTTTTTTTTACCATTTCTTTTTTTAAGTCCTAATAGGGGACTTGAACTTGAAATCTTTTAATCGCTAGTGAAATATATAACAATACTGTTATATTTTAATATATACTACCTTTCAGTATTACACCGACAGTTCGCCTATTAGACCCTGACCAGCTTTTCTACACTACAGCATTTATGCTGTGTAAATGTAAGACGGCATAAGTAAATATATTAATTATTTCATTAAACTATTTCAAAGGGGGTTTTCCAAGATATTGTTATTGATAGCTTATCTTCAGGATAGGTCATCAATATCAGATCAGCATAGGAACAAGCCAACCCACTGAAGTGAATGGGGATGGCTTCTTGTAATTACTCTCTATAAAGTCAATTTGCAGACCCTTTTAAAATATACTTTTTATTATGACATACAGACAATACAGACTTACACAGTGTACAGTGTGAATTGGAGGGTAAATGGTTAGTGTGGGAATTCTTTCCCTAGTACACACTCCTTCTAACCTTTGCCCAGGGGTCGCCCCTGATGGTGGGGTTCCCTGTCCGTGTACCTTCTCTCCTTTCCCTGTAACACCCTAACAGTGATCGTGTAGTGTAAACAAATAACATGAATTTTTGTTACCTACAGCTCCACATATAGCTACTTTCTACAGCCTCCCAAAGGTTCCTAAGGGGACAAATCCCCTTAGGGTCCGCCCGATAGTATCAGGTATCAATTCCCTCTCCCAAAACAGTGGGATATATATATATAGATCAAGTGATGAGAGATTTTGTTCTCTCACTGGCATCGTACACAAGAAATACAATGGACTTTCTGAACAAAGTAGAGTCCCTAGTCGTTGAACCATCTGTATTGCTTGCAAGTATAGACGTTGAGTCCTTATATAGCAGCATCCCCCACGACAAGGGATTACTAGAAATCCATTATTATCTCAGTACGAGAGGGACGCATCTTAGAAATCACAACCAATTTATCCTCTGCCTGTTGGAATATGTCTTGAAGCACAACTATTTCTTGTTCAGGGGGCGATTTTACCACCAGCTCAGGAGGATGGCGATGGGGTGCGCATGTGTCCCCACGTACGCCAATCTTTTCCTGGGCTGGTGGGAGGACAATACTGTCTTCCCTGGCCACACAACATGGTGGCAGGATAAAAATCACCTTCTGGACAAGATACATCGATTATGTTTTTGTGCTGTGGAATGGAACAAGAGATGAGTTCATGAGATTTTTGGATGCCCTTAACATCAATGAGATCGGCCTTAGATTTACTTCTGAGATCCAGACCGAATGCATTAGCTTACTGGATGTAAAAGTCTTCAAGCAGGGGGAAAGGTTAACAAGCAATGTGTTCAGGAAATCTACAACAACTAATGCTATCTTAAGATAGGAGAGCCCCTACCCGCCCCCACTAAAGAGGGGCATCCCTTGCACAGAAACTGTTCATCTCTGGAGGATTTCCATCTAGAATCTAAAAAAACTATACTACCGACTACGGGATAGGGGTTACCCCAAGGCAACTCTGAGGAAGGCTTTCCAGTATGCTTTGGGTACAAATAGAGAGGCCCTGCTTACCCCTAAAAAAACAAGATAAAAATAAAAAAGCACAGACCAGACTTATTTCTATCTATGACACTGCAAATAAAGAAGTAAAAGAAATACTAGACAAGTACTGGCCAATCCTTAAAATGGACCCTGAAGTGAGTAAGAACATTATGTCTTATCCAAGTATTGGATACCGCAAAGGCAGAAGCCTGAGAGATAGGCTAGTGCGCAGACAGAATTATTTTTGTGAATGAGAATTATTAAAACATAACCTTTACTAGGTCCTTTAAAATATATAGATACCACTGAGTGAAAGACAACAAGTTACAAGTACCACCACTGATAATTATCTCACATTAAGTAGATAAATGGGTGGGTCTTACCACGTCTTGTGGATACCACGGCCTGTAATAAATGGTAACCGGAACCTGCGTGACCAAGGTGCTGGTGTCTGGCGGTGGTGTTGGTACTCCTATGAGACCCTATTGTGTCTTGCCTGCCTATAAATAGGGCTGGGGTCTATTCTGGACACCTGCCTAACACACATGGAGCACCCGCCCCGACAGGGGCGACCCCATACCGAACCTGTCCCTCAGTATGGGCCTTAGTACTATGCTAACCCTAATTACAAAGCCCTACATGCCATGTTTCGGTCTTACTTTCCAGACCTCATCAGGGGACTTCAACGAAGTATTCAAGGATAGCTAGATACAAATTACAAACATACACTTAATATAGGTCACATAAATTACTGAGTACTAACTATTAATATTAAGAGAGGGCCTTAATTGTTTCAGCCTCTTTCTCGATTTGCGCCGTTTGCATATGCGCATGTTGTAAGAAGAAGGGGAGATGCCACACAGTGGTGAAAATGGCCTTGTCCCAACTTTTTGGGGATTTGTTGACACCATGAAATTCTGATTTAACATTTTTCCCTTAAAGGGACTCTGTCACCAGTTTCTAACCCCCCCTTTTAAAACTATTGTTCTCTCCATGGTGCCCTTGTCATTACAAAGCTGTTGTTATAAGATAAATCCGCCATCTAGTTTTGATAAAAATCGCTTTTATCTAACCTGTCAATCTTCTGGATAAGGTGCCCAGGGCGTTTCTGAAGGTCTGAATCTGCCGCTCTCCGCCGCCGCCGTTGGTGCCCAGCTCCTCCCCTGATCCTTTCAGCGCCACCTGGATGTAATGAAATCCGCCTCCGGCTCTCCTCAGTGCCCCCTCCTCCTTTTCAAAGATCCCGCGCGTGCGCACAGGCCTGTGCCTGATGCGCCCGTGCGGACTTTTAGATTCTGCCTCGTTGAGCGAAGCGCGCATTCGCGCATGTTCGCGCACTTCGCTCAACGAGGCAGAATCTAAAAGTCCGCACGGGCGCATCAGGCACAGACCTGTGCGCACGCGCGGGATCTTTGAAAAGGAGGAGGGGGCACTGAGGAGAGCCGGAGGCGGATTTCATTACATCCAGGTGGCGCTGAAAGGATCAGGGGAGGAGCTGGGCACCAACGGCGGCGGCGGAGAGCGGCAGATTCAGACCTTCAGAAACGCCCTGGGCACCTTATCCAGAAGATTGACAGGTTGGATAAAAGCGATTTTTATCAAAACTAGACGGCGGATTTATCTTATAACAGCTTTGTAATGACAAGGGCACCATGGAGAGAACAATAGTTTTAAAAGGGGGGGTTAGAAACTGGTGACAGAGTCCCTTTAAAACGGTACATTTTCTCAGTTTAAACTTTTGTTCCGTGATTTATGTTCTATTCTGAATAAAATATTAGAAGTTGGCACCTCCACATCATTGCATTCAGTTTTTATTCACGATTTGTATAGTGTTCCAACTTTTTGGGAATCCGGTTTGTATATATCTTGGGATAAACACTTTAACAGGTGTTACTATACTATCTGTATTATTGGAACCGAGACCCCCTGAGGAGCCCTTGAGTCGGCGAAACGTGTTGAGGTATTGCTTTGTACAACAATTATCTATGTTATGGCAGTATCGTATATATGTTATTTGTTTACACTACACTATCACTGTAAGGCTGGGTTCACACTTGAGCGTTGCGCAAACGCGCGTTTTACGCGCGTTTTTGACGCGCATTTTTATGCGCGTTTTTGTAATAGTAAACGCGCGTTTGTGTGATTCACTACAGTGTCCTATGGCCACAAACGCCCCAAAAGTCGCTCATGTACTTTTTGGAGCGTCGGGCGTTTTACAGCGCGATCGTACGCGCTGTAAAACGCCCAAGTGCGAACCATTCCCATAGGGAATCATTGGTTTCTCCTTGTTGAGCGTTTTACAGCGCGTAGGAACGCGCTGTAAAACGCTCAGGTGTGAACCCAGCCTTAGGGTGTTACAGGGAAAGGAGAGAAGGTACACGGACAGGGAACCCCACCATCAGGGGCGACCCCTGGGCAAAGGTTAGAAGGAGTGTGTACTAGGGAAAGAATTCCCACACTAACCATTTACCCTCCAATTCACACTGTACACTGTGCAAGTCTGTATGTCATAAGCGTGGCGGATGCCATTATACAATAAGAGTAGCCGGTTGGAGGCCTACACTCTGTATGACATCAAGCCACCAACAAGGGGCATTTATTTTAAGTATAAATAATACAAAGTATATTTTAAAAGGGTCTGCAAATTGACTTCAGAGAGAATAATATTGATGAGAGGACCCACAATATCTCAAAACATAAGAAAAAAAAAAAAAAAAAACGTGTTAACTTCTTGTAATCTTGTAACCTGCTCAGTGCTGCGATGTCGACGGTGAGCAGGTAAACAATGAAGGGAAGGCTGCGCTGGCACGGCACTCGTCCTTCTCTTCAACCAGGTGATCGGAGGGGGTGCCGGGTGTCTGATATTAATGACCTATCCTGAGAATAGTGTATACAATATATTGATTGGCACTGCGGAAAATAGAGAGTGGTGGTGCACGTGTCCCAGGGCAGGCGTCCCATGTAAATAAAAGGAAAAAAAGGACCGGCACTTGCTGTTAGTATATAATCTTGTTGTGATTTATTGTCGCATTCCAGTGACGCGTTCCAGACTACAATCTCCTTTTAGCCCAGTTTCATAAAGGCAGATTGTATGCCGAAACGCGTCACTGGACTGTGACAATAAATCACAAGATTATATACTAACAGCGAGTGCCGGTCCTTTTGTCCTTCTATCCTGAGAATAGGTCATCAATAAAAATATCTTGGAAAACCCCTTTAATTACAACATACATAAGTATATTTTCCCTTTGCATCCTAGACCATCTCCATGGTGAGGCCAGCCCCAGTGATCCTTGCACAGTGCCACAATCAAGGCTGACTGGCTTCACTGAGGGGAGAGGAGTTCCTCCAACCTGAAAGCTGCAATGGGAGTGTGGCTGTGTACAGTCATGTGAGTAAGAGTACATCAAGGCGCTTACCAAGATGTCAGTGTGCGGGAAGGGGTTAATAGTGTGTGCCAGCCAGAGATGTGGTCGCTATATAAATGGATACACAATAATAAAGACCACCACATATGTGGACACATATATATGCATGGCTACTGCATACGTGGACACACATGTCCACATACGTAGATTCACTAGCTGAGTATGATCACATGTCCAGCTCCATGGCACCTTTACACAACAGGAGCCATGGCCCCAGCCACATGACCTCCTCTGGTCTGTCACCATCATTAGCTTTTAGTATACAAGGTATAGCTGTAAATTAAAACAATATTCATTACCTGTGTGGCTGGTAATAAGCCTCTGGAACATTCAGTGTCGGACAGCTTTTTCCCCTCTTCATTCCACACATGGCGAATAACCTGCAGAGTCTGCTTGGGCAGTTTGTAATGACTTACAGCGGTGTTCAGCAATGCATCTGTGGACAGTCTGTGCTTTGCAGCAGCACTATGAAGAGAGAAGAAAAGGCAGCAGTGCAAAAATACGGAGACAAAACCTAAACTAAAGCCAAAAATCTGCTCACCCATGAGGAGCCAACTGAGGTGCTTACTCCCTGGAGCAATATATTTTTAAAGGGGTGGATCACTTTATAAAAAAAATAATATATATTTTTTCCTAATATGCCATGAACTGCTAAGCTGCATCACATAAAATGACCATTCACTTATCCCCTAAAGGGGTTCTGTAGCTTTTTCTTACTGATGACCTATTCTCTGGATAGATCATCAGCATTTGATTGGTGGGGGTCCGGACCCCCACCGATTAGCTTTTTGAGAAGGCCACTGCCTACTCAAACAGCTGATCGGCGGGGGTCCCAAGTGGGGGGTCCCCACCGATCAGATGCTGATGACCTATCCTCTGGATAGATCATCAGTAAGAAAAAGCTACAGAACCCCTTTAACTCAGCTGTTCACCTGATTCGTCCCTTGCTGCCTGTGTATGGGATAAGGAAATATTGAAAAGTGGTGGTCTTTGCTCCATAATATGTAAAGGTCCCTTTACACGGGACGATACTGCTGGCGATTGTCGGGAGCAAGCGTTTCTTTACATGCAGCCATCTCCTCCACAGTATTGGGAGGAGTGAACGCTAATGCCATCGCTCATCCCATACAGACTCGTCGTTTGCCGGCAGCAGTGGCTGTTTACACAGCACGATCTGCTGCTGTCAAACGTCAATTTTTGTGTCCGCACAAATGATCACCAGGTAATCGGCAGCACTTTTACACTGCCAGATCATTGCTAATGAGCGTTCCTATGATTGCTCGTTAGTGATTATATTGCAGATTCTTGGCCAGTGTAAAGAGCTCTTAAGATGTGGTAGTCACATAAACCAGGACTGGCTGCAGCAGTTTATCAGCTGGATGTGTTCAGTTAAAGAGGTTATGCAATGATTGATGCAAAAAATGAAAATAAGACATCATATAGTGCATGGCAATCTCTTTCGAACAAAGCTAGAACCAGCCCTGTACCTCCCATGGAACCAGAGCTCTCCCCATTGACGGCTCCAGCACCTCAGGGAGAGTGTCCTTTCTTCTGTAGCTCTTTCCCTGTAACCGTCACAGCTACTAACAGAAGATATGGCTGGCGACAGTTGATGATTTAAACTGAGCATGTGCGACCAGCAAAGCGAGGTGGACAAGTTACCTTATATTGAATAGTTCAGTGGCTATACTAAAAGCAATTACAAAAATATTCACATCCAGGTGCTGGTTTCAAAAAAAGCTAAATATATTTGATGGCACAACTCCTTTGATGTTCAGTGTCTGCATGGTAGTTTACACAGAAATGGAAAGCTGCCATCTAACATCCTACCGTTGTAAAGACCACTGTGTCCACAATTCACATATCCGATGGGCAGCAGGGGGCCGCCAAGCGAATGCCTGGGGCAATGGGGGATAGGCAAATCTACACCTTATTGTAAGGCTACTTTCACACTGGCGTTTTGGCTTTCCGTTTCACAGATCCGTTCAGGGCTCTCACAAGAGGTCCAAAACGGATCAGTTTTGCCCTAATGCATTCTGAATGGAAAAGGATCCGCTCAGAATGCATCAGTTTGCCTCCGATCAGTCTCCATTCCGCTCTGGAGGCCGACACCAAAATGCTGCTTGCAGTGTTTTGGTGTCCGCTTGACAAAACTGAGCCAAACTGATCCACAATGTAAGTGAACGGGGACGGATCCGTTTTCTCTGACAATAGAAAACGGATCCGTCTCCTATTGACTTTCAATGGAGTTCATGACGGATCCGTCTTGGCTAAGTTACAGATAATACAAACTAATCCGTTCATGACGGATGCATGCGGTTGTATTATTTTAACGGATTCGCCCAAACACGAGTGTGAAAGTAGCCTAACACAGCACAGAACATTATGGAGACTGCAAGGCGGACAACCCATTTAAGTATGCCAGCCTTCTGTTTATGAAGACGTGTGTGAGGCTTGGTACAACCATCAAATGTCATCTTCAGCAGATCTTCATGTACGTCCACTGATTCAGTCATATCTACCATCATTTATCACACTGTATAGAATAAATCCCATTATATCACATATGTAGAAATGTACCTGAAGAGATGGCTCACTGCGTTTAGAACATTTCTAACTTCATCCACGTTTGTGACCACTCCCGCAGCTTGGAACCTCTGTTAACGAGAAGTTACAGTTACTTCTCCACATCGTGTCATATGAGCTCCAGAAAACACTGCTCTGTGGAACTTATTAACAATTTACATGTGAATATTTTATGCATTTTTTGTGGACAGTTTTCTGGATATAATTTTTTTAGGTCACTCCACGTATTCTATGTCCTGTCCTCTTTGGACAGCAAACAGCCTAACCTGACTTCCTCAGTCTGACTGCGACCAGAGAGGGAAGGGGGGTGAGTGACTCAGAGCATCACACCGATACGTGCAGTGCTCTACTGTGGGCATCTTTAGGCTGTGTTTACATGAGCCAATAACCGCCCAGATTATTGGGAACTAATGTTTCTGCGAACGGTTGTTCCCAACAATCTACCCTTGCAAATGTGCTGCCAATCACCGATGAGCGAGCGAAACGCTGGTCATTCATGCAGGAACCACCGATTAGTTTCTGAGCATGCATGAGGAACCTACACTCCCTGAATTGTATGGTAGCCGTCATGGCACATAACAGGTAGAATTTAGTGTTAGGACCAGTCTTACAGAGATTGCCTTGACGTGCGGCCGACGGGCTCAAATAATTGTGTACAAAATGTATTTGCCAAGCATCTCTAATTTATAAGTATAGCACTAGCAATTATTATGCATTTTTGTACTTTATTTGGTTTGCAGAGAGCTGTTGCATTGCAGGTTTTGTTTTACACTGCAGATTGTGTGGTCTAAACAGGGATCTGCTGCTGAGAAACCATGAATCTGTATGAGCTCAAGCAATCGGTATAGCGATCCCTGGTCCTCATACAGTGAAGGAGATCGCTGCATGTAAATACAGCCGTCACCTCCACTGAACGAGCAGTCGACTGTCGGTAAGGAACGCTTCCTTTCTGACAACAGACTGCAGAATCGCCCCATGTAAATCCACCATAAGAAAAGAACAATGGATCTGTCAGCTGTCATCCCAATTCTACATCTACTACTAATAATGAATCTGACTGGCAGATATATTCTTCCCCTCACAGCAGCAGCAAACTGACAATAGATTACCCATCTAGTTAGGAGTCTTATCTCCCTGTGTTGACTGTACAAAAATAAAAGTTATGGCTTTTGCAAGGCAGGGTGGGAAGCGAATGGAAGCAGCGCTGCAGTAATAATCAACTCCATCCACTACAGACAAAGAAAGAACTACGGTGTCGTTACGGTGCCAGTGGTACTGCAGAACAGCTGATCGGCAGAAATACGGGGCTTTAGACCCAGACCATCAATATAAAAGGACCGGAAAACCCCTTCAAGCTATATTGATGTATTAATTCTTCAAAACCTGCTATTCACCCACTCCTTAGCTCTTACCTGACAAAGTAGTGCTTGGTCTACACCGGTGTTCAGACATTGCAGATGCTGAATGCTTTGCTGGCACTAAAATAAGACATTATTTATTTATTTTATGCACTTATATAGCTCTGACATATTCCGCAGCGCTTTACGGACATTAGCATCCAACTGTCCGCAATGGGGCTCACAATCTAAGGTCTCCAACAGTATGTCTTTGGAGTGTGGGAGGAAAGCAGAGAACTCAGGGGAAACCCATGCAAAAACGGGGAGAACATACAAACTCCATGCAGATGTTGTCCTTGGTCAGATTCGAACCTAGGACCGCAGCAAGGCACCAGTGCTAACCACTGAGCCGCCGTGCTGCCTTTTTCTTTTAGGGCAAATATTTTTTAAAATATTTGTAATAATATTTAATAAATTTATGAAGTGATGACCTATTAAGATATTACTGCCGGGAACCCTACTTATATGCAGCATGAAAGGCTCCTCTCACACAGCCAGTGTTTAATCAGTGATTGAGAGCCAAAACCAGGTGCGGGTCAAAAAACAGAACCGGTGCAGATTATTACATTATGCATTAAAGAGGACCTTTCACTTGTATAAACTATGTGAACTGAGTATGCTGCCATATAGAGCGGCGCCCGGGGATCTCACTGCACTTACTATTATCCAGGGGCGCCGCTCCGTTCTCCCGTTAAGCCCTCCGGTATCTTCCTTCTGTAAGTTATAGTAGGCGGGTCTTCCCTTGTCCTGTGGGCGTCTCCTTCTCCTAGGCTGCAGCACTGGCCAATCGCAGCGCACAGCTCACAGACTGGGAGAAAAAAAAACTCCCAGGCTGTGAGCTGTGCGCTGCGATTGGCCAGCGCTGCAGCCTAGGAGAAGGAGACGCCCACAGGACAAGGGAAGACCCGCCTACTATAACTTAAGGAGCAAAGGTACCGGAGCCTATAACGGGAGAACAGAGCGGCGCCCGGGGATAATAGTAAGTGCAGTGAGATCCCCGGGCGCCGCTCTATATGGCAGCATACTCAGTTCACATAGTTTATACAAGTGAAAGGTCCTCTTTAACTCAGTGGAGGCTCCACTCTTGGTTTTGGCTCACAATCATTGATGAAAATCACTGACCATGTGAAAGCGGCCTAACAGAGGACTACCCCTAGCCAGCTGCTGCTCGTGGAACTACAACACGGGCTCATTTACTTGTATGGAGCCGTACTGCAGTACACAGCGAGTTACCAAAACAATGCTGAAGGCATCTTGGTGCATTCCTACACTAGATCTATGGTGACCCGAACTTAGGAGTCGTATGCCATAACATTCTAATATAGGAATATTGTAAAGGAAATCTGTCACTAGAGTTCTGGACTATTATCTGCAGTAACACATGAGTACTACTGCAGAGAAGGAGTCCAAATCACTACAGTATTCTTTTTTTATTTCCTACTGCCCCTTTCCCAGTTGTTAGGGCTTAAAGCTACGCTGAAATCCATTGCTGGGACTCCAGTGCACATGGTGTTATGTTAGCCCAGAAAGATTACTCGCATGCACTCTTTAGATAAGTAGTCTGCAAAAGTGGCACACCTGCAGTTGATAATCTACAACTCCTAGTATTACCTGCTAGGAGTTGCAGTTTCCCAACAGCAGGAAAGCCAGAGTTGGATGATGAATGTTCTAGAGCAGTGCTCAGGGCCCAGCTACCGGTCATGATTTGAGAATATCCCACAGAATGAATACCTGTGGTAAGTAGTGATGCATTGATTTGACACTAATTATATCCCCTGCTCAATACTAAGGAAGTCCTGAAAACATGACTGCCAGGTGGGTCCTGAGGACCGGAGCTGAGGAACCCGGTTCCAGACCATATGACATACTCACTTAAATAATCACACATTTATTTTGCTGAAACTGACCCATTCATTTCTATGGGACCATGCACACATCTATATAGAGCAGTATTGTGGCCAAGAATAGCTCCTTCTATTGATGGGAGCGAGAAAAATACAGAATGGACACAGAAGATATTCATATTTTGCGGCCTTACATACAGAGACAGCCCTTGTGCTTAAAGGGGTTTTCCCCACCTCAGACAATTCTAGGATATGCCACAGTTGTCTGATGGTGCGGGTTCCACCTCTGGGACCCGCACCTATCTCGTAAATCAGTCAGTAAAGTGAAGGAGGGCGCGTGTGCAGCCGCTAAAAATAGCCAAGCACTGGCTCAGCTATGGCCGTCGACCCCACAGAAGTGAATGGAAGCGGTGGCTGCGCAAGCGTTGTGCGCTCCCATCTATTTCTATGGGGATTCCAAAAATAGCCAAGCGTGCCGCTCGTCTATTTTTAGCAGGCCAATAGGAACACTTTGTGGTGGCCGGACCTGGCACTGCCAGTCACCACTTTGCAGGCTTTGTTTTCGGCTACGTTTACAAGACAGTTGCAAGACCCAGAGGTGGGACCCGGCCGCACCTATCAGACAATGGGGACATATCCTAGCGATATGCCCCCCATTTGTCTGAGATGGGAATACCCCTTTAAGGCCTAAATACTCCATCTGCTGAAATATGTATAAAGAATATAAATCTTCAAAGACGTTCCAAAAAACTAGTTTTTCTAGGTTTTTACATTGAAAATATGTCAGTGTGGACAGAGATATTGCTGACCCTTAGTTTTCTCTTCTTCAAAGCCCCTATGCAAGCAGCACTGCACTAATAGACAAAAAGGGCACCTACCAGTTCAGCAAACAAGTCAGGAGGCAGCAATTTTATCAACTCACTCGACTTCTCAAATCCTGAAATCAAAAAGATAAAATCGGTTTTCTGAATAAACTAAACCATTTATATCTATGGCAAAGGTACATTGTGACATGCTATAGGGGATCTGGCAGACCCTATAAACGGCTCTATACACAAAATGTAGGGGACAGAATCCTCTTAAGAGTAACTGTAGTTTTATTTTTTCACATGAATAAATAGCAAAAGTGAACATAAGAAACTTTGTAATATACCTGGAGAAAAATGTATTTTTCTTCACATATACCACTTCTCCTCCCTCTGCCTCCTGAACTGATGAGAAGGACTATTAGCTCACTGGAGGGATAAGGTCCATACTGTCTATAGACGTCTATGGAGAGGGAAGGGAGACAGACACTAGAGCCTACAGCAGTGTCACTGTGCAAGTGTCTATCTCCCCACAATGCTGGATTAACAGCTACACTGCTCAGTACCGCTGTAATGTCCTCCATCTGCTGCCCCTGAGGGTGTGCTATAGAGAGCCAGGTGAGCAGGACCTCCTCACTGTGAGCAGTGTATGGGAGACATTGTAGCAGCTAGTTTGCATGCACTTGGGCTTACCACAGGGGAAAATAAAGCCTGAAGAAGGTTAAACTGCTGAAAACATGTTATTTATGAGTTATTTTAGTGTTATCCTCATGTACACGCGGTAGATTATTCTGAAAAGTCACCTGACAGTCCCGCTTTAGGCCAGGGCTCCACAGTGTCACATGATTATGATGTTTAGCAGGTTACATTGGAGGGCAGACTCACATGGGATGTGTTACCCATAACTGAAATAACTAGGGGAGGGAATTTAACCATGACTGTTTGCAGTGGTGATGCTGCAGATACCTTACATGATGCTGATGTGAATGTGTACTGATCTGCTACTATGTGTCACCATGGAGCTCTGGCCACCAGAAAATATGTAGGTTAGCTGACAAGGCATGGTGGGACTTGTAGTTCCCAGCACTACATCTACCATATAAAGCTCACACCTAGAGCTGGTCATATACGGGGGACCCAGTATAGCTTTCCTAATTCCTATGAGAATGCACATAAGATAGAGTTCCGCTTACCAGCTCCTGACAGCACATACATCGCTCCCGTAGCCATATAACTCGTCACACCCCGCGAAAATCACGTGAGCATACGTAAATCATGTGACCAGCTGAATCCCTATTCAGCCTCCATTTTTTAAACCGGGCACCACAGCTTAGCAGTTACAGATAACGCGCTCTATAAGTAAGGAAACCTCTTGAGGGTCTGCTCCACAGCCGCACTGGTTATTCACCCAGGATCCACCATCTCATATAACTGGCAAATAAAGGAGTATACAGGACTGGAATCCAGTAAATCCATCTTGAGGCCTGGAACGCACGGAAACGGCCGCCCCCGATTACCACGCCCCCATGATGCCACACGTTCCAGCGCGCAAGCCTATTGGCCAGTCTGCCTGCCTCAACGCGCTCCTCCATTATGGAATAGACCATTTGTAGCCGGCTGTAGGGGGAGAGCGCTATCTTTTCTGTGTTTGTACGATAAAGCAGATTATAGCTTTAATAATTAAGTTGTGACAGGTTCAGTTCAGTTTTATTAAATGGATATTCCCCTCACTGCTTGTCTGTACATCGTGTAACCTTGTGCATATTAGCAGTCGACAAGTGCTACCCCCCTATGTGTGAAAGATGAAGTGGTCCATGGGTGAAGTTTGGGAGAAGGAAGATTGAGGAGAGAGTGTGCTGTCAGATTAGCAATCTCCATAGAGAATAATAGGAGGAGGCATCATGCAGTCCATGCGCTGGCTGCCGCTGGAGGCCAATCCAGATGTAAGTGACTGGCACCGTGAGTGCCTTGTCCTCTCACTGTGTGCCACCATTGTAGGCAGCTGACAGTCTGTGTGTTTCCTTGCAGGTTATGAACCAGGTGAGTGAGAATGCACTTTACCTTCCATAGTGGTGCTATAATGGGGCTGAAGAATGGAGACCTGAGCGGTGGAGTGAGTATGGTCTGGACAGGGGGGTGTGTATGTGTTCTCTATATATGTAGTGTGCAGGTGCTGAGGACCAACAGATCTGAGGTCACAATGACTTGCTGGGTAGCGTGGGTGTAGCATCTATGGGTGTAGCAGATCTGGTTACTCATCACTGAGGATTGACTGGCAGCGCCTGCATACATGATTACAGAGTAGTCATCTATGGGAGTAGTCTTCTCTGAGAAGACGGCCACTATACGTAATATATGGTGGAACTAAAAGTCAGCCCAGGTGGTCTCTTGCCTAGTACTCCACACTAACCTGAGGTTCCTACCCTACGGTTCCCAATTCTGGACCCGTAGGCGCTCTGATTTACTACGAGAAAGGGCTCATGCACGCAATTGTATGTAGTTTGTGGTCCGCAAAACACGTATCCATGTTAAAGCCGTATTTTTGCAGATCTATTGTAACAATGCCTGTCCTTGTCCGCAAAACGGACACCAATAGGACATGTTCTATTTTTTTTGCGGAGTGGACTTGCTGACATACGGATAGGGAATGCACACTGTCATTTAAAAAAAATTTATGCTGCCCCATTGAAATTAATGGTTCTGCATATGGGCTGCAAAAAAATACGGAACGGACACAGACAAAAAATACGTTCATGTGCATGAGCCCTAAAGGTCCCTTTACATGGGACGCCATAGCAGCAGATTGTCAGCAATCTCCTCCACAGTATAGGGCAGTGATGGCTAACCTCCGGCACTCCAGTTGTGATGAAACTTCGACTCCCAGCATGCTCCATTCATTTCTAAGGAGTTCTGAGAACAGCCAAGCAAGTGTACATCTGGAGAGTTGTAGTTTTACCACAGCTGGAGTGCCGGAGGTTAGCCATTACTGGTATAGGGAGTACTGATGGCTAATGCCATCTCTCATCCGGCATCAGATGGTGTTTACACAGCATGATCTGCTGCTGGTAAACAACATTTGTGAGTACACAAATGATCAGAGGCTTGTTCATTGGGTAATCGGCGGTACATTTACACTGCCAGATAATCGCTAACAAGTGCCTCTATGAACGCTTATTTGCTATTATCTTTTGGATTCTCTGCCCATGTCAAGGGCCCTTATACAGGGTAAACATGAAGACAGAGAGGGGGGCTATTTATCGAGACCAGTGTTTGATTTCCCCTGTACAGCCGGGGGATGCCCCTAATTTATGCCTGGTCATAGATTTGGCGCATCCTCCAGCAGGCTGTGAGTCAGAATGCAATCTATGGCAGTCTCTTAGCTGTGGTAGATTTGTCTTCATGCCAGCGAGGGTCCACTCCCTCCCCACTCTCGGCATACCTTCTTTTTGGAAAGTGGCGAGGATGACGTGAAAATGCCATCTGCAAGAAAATTTAGTTGCAGCCGTTTAAAAAGCCACAAACACAGGGGACTTGTCACGACAGGTTCCACGGTTACAAGCGGCTATGGTTTACCCTGAAACGCTGCAGTGCCAAAATAAAGGAGCCAGGAATGAGGAGAAGATATATGGGGCAGGTCCCTTTTGAGTATCCATGACCACCTTCTTACACACAAATATGGAGAGCTGCCCTCGTAACTCTTCTTGCTAGTACCAGCTCGGTTTTTAGGGTCTGTTCACATTCAGTTTTTGTTGTACATTTAACAAATACGTTGGGGGGGGGGGTTACAAAAGCATAGTACACTGCACATTTCCATCCTGCACAGTCCAGCAAAAAACATATATTTTAAGATCCGTTTTATATAATGGAGCCCTATGGTGACGGATGTCTGGGGCATCTGTGTAACTTATATGTTTTTTTTTTTTATCAATTGTCTTTTTATTGACGATTTTTCCAAGAATAAACATGCACATAAGAAAAAACATGACTTTGGAGTACATTACTCATGATACAAAGACAGAACCAAGGGCATTTGAGCAGAAAAATAGCATACATCATATTTTTATGCATATATATCCTTACATTGAATAAGTCTGAGAAAGTACCTACCCAATAGTCATGAATGAGTATTACTGTAATAAGAGCCTATAGGCTACTAAAGTAACAAAGCAACTATATTCGCACTAACTATGCAGAGTTATACAAAATTTACTGTAAGAAAGATTCGGACGTACATTGGGGAATGACAAGACCACATTAGGGTTAGGACGGAGGGGGTAAGGTGTAGGCTCAGTCAGTTTGAGACATCAAACACCATGTCCCATTGCTTCCAAATTCGGTCAAATTTATCCACCGAGGCAAGCAATGTAGCCGACATATGTTCGAAGCGTCTGACTTCTAATACACAATTTATGAGTTCAGCTCGTGATGGGCAATCTGTCCTTTTCCAAAATCTTGCTAACAAACGCCTAGCCGCAGTCAAGATGTATAACATTAACTTTAATAGGTGTTTCTTCAAAGGTATGTGTGGGATATTCAGCAAATATATGTAAGGATCTAAGGGGAACTTCACCTCAAACAGGCTATATAGGACTTCCTGTACCATAGTCCAGAATGGGGTTAGAGTCTGGCATTCCCAGAAGATATGAATATGTGAACACTCCTCTGTGTTGCATTTCCAACAGCGATCCGAAATGTCAGGGTTAAACTTATGTAACAACTGTGGAGTGTGGTACCAGAACATCATTATTTTGTAGGTGTTTTCTCTATGAATAGCACAAGTAGATGTCATCGCAGCTCTCTGCCAGATTATCTTCCAATCATCTACTGAAATAGAACGGTGCAAGAGCGATTCCCACTTAGACGTGTACGAATGACGGATAGATGCAGGAGAGGAGCACATATATTTCAGATATAAGACCCTTAGTAGACTCCGAGAGCTTACACATCTTCTCAAAAGACGTGGGGACAGATACTTGTTTTGAGTGAAACAATGTAGTAAACAAATGTTGGATTTGCAAGTACTGATACCTAGTAACTTCCGTAAGTGACCTAGAACTTCTAAGTTCATCAAATGAAAGTAGCTGTAGCGTTCTATAATCAATCATATCTGCAAACCTAAACATTTTCTTGGCAAACCAAGGTTTAAAAAAGGATACCTTTGACCCAACATTGAAAAGCGGTGTAAACAGAAAAGATGTCATGGAGGATTTCTCAGAAACCAGAGAGAAACGGTGCTTACAATGTTGCCATATTTTGTATGTATGTAGCATTGGTCCTAACAATTCTGGTAATTGAACTTGAGGAATTGGGGACCACAACAAAGAGTAAGGCTACTTTCACACTAGCGCTTGATCGGATCCATTCTGAACGGATCCGATCATATTAATGCAGACGGAGGCTCCGTTCAGAACGGATCCGTCTGCATTAATAACTTAGAAAATTTTCTAAGTGCGCAAGATGCCTGAGTGGATCCGTTCAGACTTTCAATGTAAAGTCAATGGGGGACGGATCCGCTTGAAGATTGAGCCATATGGTGACCTCTTCAAGCGGATCCGTTCCCATTGACTTACATTGTAAGTCTGAACGGATCCGCTCGCCTCCGCACGGCCAGGCGGACAGCTGAACGCTGCAAGCAGCGTTCAGCTGTCCGCCTGTCCGTGCGGAGGCGAGCGGAGCGGAGGCTGAGCGCCGCCAGACTGATGCATTCAGACTGCATCAGGGCTGGACGGAGGCGTTCGGGTCCGCTCGTGAGCTCCTTCAAACGGAGCTCACGAGCGGACCGACGAACGCTAGTGTGAAACTAGCCTTAGGATGTATCGGAGCAATCCACAATTTTTTGATTTCCATCCACCTGGAATAAGCATAGAGTTTAGACCATGCCGGTAACCATCTAAGATGTGTGGCCCAATAATACTTAGCAACATGTACGTGTACCAGGAGGGTCTCAAATAGAGTAATTTTGGCAAAATAGACATTTTAACTGCCGCTATGCGGCCGACCATGTATATGGGAAGAGACATCCATTTAGCCATCTGACGCTTAAGTTCTTGAAAAAGGGTGGGGAAATTATGAAAATATATAGAAGAATACGTTGCCGCCAAATTCACACCTAAATAACGCAGGGCAGCATCCTGCCATCGAAAATGATAATTGGATCTTAATGTAGCTAGAACGGCTGCCGGAATATTCAAGGGAAGGGCTTCTGTTTTCTAGGAGTTAATCTTATATCCGGAAAGCCGACTATATAATGTTAACAAACCAAATAAGTTGGGCAAAGTAATATGTAGGTCTGATAGAGTAAGTAGAACATCGTCTGCAAACAATGATATTTTATATTCAACTCTGTTAACCATGATTCCATGAATGTCCGGGTGGGATCTGATTGCTGCGGCTAAGGGTTCAATGCAAAGCACAAACAAGAGAGGGGAAAGCGGACATCCCTGCCTGGTGCCGTTTTTTATCGAGAAAGGAGCTGAGTTTGCATATGGTAATTTAATTGTCGCTGTAGGATGGCTATATAGTGAATGGAGGACTGAGAGAAAGGGACCAGAGAATCCAAAAGCTTGCAAGGTGGAAAACATAAACGACCAGCTTAAGCGGTCAAACGCTTTTTTAGCGTCCAGGCTCAATAGTAATGCCTGTTGATGCTGTCTATTGACAATATCTATTAGATTGATAAGTTTTCTCGTATTATCTCCACCCTGACGGCCTCTCACAAAGCCAACCTGATCTGAGGGTATCAATTGCGGGAGCCAATGCGCCAACCGGTCCACCAACAGCTTGGTGAATATTTTTAGATCAAAGTTTAGAAGAGCAATAGGGCGGTAATTTGCACAATCCAAGGGGTCCCTTCCCGGTTTCGGAATAAGGGTTTTATGGGAATGAAGCATGGTTTCTGGTATAGCTGTACCTTGTAGGAATGAGTTAAAAAGCGTACACAAATGGGGTATGAGAAGAGATGAAAAAGTTTTGTAGTAAGAGTAGGGTAACCCATCCGGCCCAGGTGATTTGCCATTAGGTAACTGGGAAATTACACCTTGAATTTCCTCAGCCGTGATCTGGGCATTAAGCGCAGACCTCGCTTCTGATGATAATTTGGGTATACTACTTTGAGCTAGGAAAGAGTTAAATAGTGTCTGGCGATCAACTGGGTCGGAGGGTGTCTGTGGTGTAAGGGAGTATAAAGAAGCATAGTATTTCTGAAATTGGTCGAGTATCGCTTTGGGGTCATACACCATGTCTCCATTGCTCATTCTCATGGACATTGGGGTAGTAGCCGCGGTTGATTCCCGCACCTCACGGGCCAAGATAGTGTGTGATTTATTCCCCCACATGTAGAACCGTTGTCGCGAATATAGTGGGAGTTTACCCGTTTTTCCAAAAGCCATTTCACGCAATCGAACACGGAGGAGTACTATACGCCGTAGCAAGTGACAGGAACGATGAGACCCCAGACGGGCTTCTAACTGTTTTAACTGGTCAAGGGTGTTATTATAACGGAGATTATAATCCCTTTTCAATCTGGTGCTTACACTAATACACTTGCCCGTAACTTATATGTTATGGGCATTATATTAACCATGGGGTTTAAACGGGATGTGCCTAAGCTATGTTTTCTCATAAATGCAGCAGCCATTTGTAACCAGGGTAATCTTGAAGCTCCTGATGGGTTCCTTTTTAATTTACCGCTGTGAGGGACATTTATTATGGCTGTACACCAAAATTTGTGAATTTTGAGCTTTTTCCGATGCCCTCTGCACTTTAGCAATAAGTGGGGAAAGCTGGGCACAACGGATTTAACAACACATGCACCAGAGACTCACTTTACACCTGAAATCTACTCCAGCTCCTGGCACACGGACAGCAGGAGAGGCGATACCGTTATTTAGTGGCATGCCTCCTAATAAATATGGGGCATCTCACTCCAGCGAAGGGCAAATTAAGACACTACACCAGTCCTCCTAAATCTCCCCCTATGTGTTTTATTTCTACACCATGTGCAAAATCTATACCTGTCAATAAATGAAAGACATTCAAGTTCAAAGAGGGTTATACAAGACCTAAAACTTGTCTTTATTTGACATAATATCCCGCAAAGAGTAACTTTGTATTGTACTTGCAGTTCCGACTGTACAGCATTGGTCTTATAGCCACTTGGTTCACATGATGGGCTCCCCGCTTTGTTGCACGTATCTGCTGATGTAATGTCGTTGGCTCCCATGTTCCTCTGCACCAATATAGACGTAATGTCATCAGCATTCCCGTCAATGCTGGCTGTTCCCATCAATTGAAGTAGTAAACTCCTCGTCCACCTCTGTATGCATGGAGAGCGCATGCACTGGCAATACACAGTTCTGCGCATGCACCCAGTGCTAGATTTGATTGGCCAAACAGTCAAAAACCAATCGGCAGCTGTTTTTTCTCTTGAATGCATTGAGGGACACAGCACCATGGGTATATGCCCAGCCGCCACTAGGAGGCGGACACTAGAAGTAAAAAGTGTTGGCTCCTCCTATCTGGGCTATACCCACTGCAGATGCAGGAGCAAACCAGTTTTTTTCTAGTGTCTATAGGACGCAGACACGACCTGCAGGTCTTGCTGCTATTTTGTTTTTATTTTCTCTTTCTTTTCCTCTTTATGCAGTTTTTTTTCTCCTGCTGCAGGGGGTGCTGCATCGTGGGCTGCCACTTTAGTTGCACCCTCTACGGGCGCATACTTCGGTACCGCTGGTCACCCAGTCCCCATTACTGCCGCCGCAGTGGCTTGCCAGTATTCCCACGAGCCCCTTGTTGAGTCTCCTGATGGGGTGACCCTGCTGCGCCTGAAGATGTCATAGGGTAAGTACAGCTTCCCCTCTTCCCCCTCTGGACCACTGATCCCTTCTACCTTGAGCCAGGGCGTCTGTTCATGGGGCTCAGGGACGCATGTGCTGGACATATGGGCCTGCAATCCTGCCTCCCGGTCGGTCCCCCTTTTTCTTTGTTGTCTCCTGGGTGACACTTCCTCGCTGGGGTCCTCATCTTTCATCCCCCCCGCTTATGTGTGTGGCCACCGGAGCTCCGGTCCGGCCGCTTCTAGTAATTTAGTCCCCGGCTTTTCGGCCTGCTAGGCCGTGACCTAGTTCCATCCCCTTTTTTTCTTCCCTGGCTTTGGCCTGACTCCTCCTCTCACTGGGAGGGACCTCCTGCCTAGCTCCTATCACGGCTAGGCGCCGTCTTTTCCTCTGGAGGGGCGGTTTCTTCTGCGCTTCGTGGGGCACAGCACCTGGGGCCTGGTAGGATAGCCTCTCTGGCTATACATTTCTTTTCTTTTTTTGCCATCATGTCCTCTGCTAGTATGGACCCTAAAGCCCGGGTGCCTATTGGGGTGGCTATTTTTTATGCTTGCTCTAAGTGCAGTAAGGCTTTTCCTTCCCCGCAACCTAACTCGCTCTGAGCGCAGTGCGTTGCTCCCATGCCCCCTACTGATGCTCTGCCCCCCCCCTGCGGTGGCGGTCCCTCCTGATTGGGCCACCTCACGGTCCCAGGCCATAGGCGACCTTGCCAGCCTGTCCCGGTTCATAGTGCGGTAGTCTCTGCCCCTTACAGGGACCATGTTGCTGAAGGGGCTTGCCCCCGCTCTGACACCAGGTCCTGTAAAAGACCTTGAGTGATCTCAGCCGCGTCCCGCTCATCCTCAGCATCCTCTGGTCACTCCCTGGAGAAGTCTGAGGCAGGCGAAGTCTCGTCTTCTGCCACTCCTGGGGACACCTCTGACTCCGATTCTGTATCAGAGCAGAGTTATACTTTATCTTCGGCCATGCAGGACCTCATTAAGGCGGTTAGAGACACTCTCCATGTGCAGGAGGGTACTCCCTCCTCTTCTCAGGATCCTGTGTCCTTCCGCCGTTTCAAGCGTTCCGTGTTGGTTTTTCCTAACCACCTGGACCTAAACACGTCAGCCTGATAAGCGCCTACAGATCTCTAAGGGTTCGGACGCTCTGTTTCCTTTCAGTGCAGAATCCGTCAACCTCTGGTCAGTCCCACCTCTGGTTGGTCCTCAGGTGGCCTGTTTGGCCAAGGCCACCACCCTTCCCTTGGCTGATGCGGCTTCCTTGTCGGATCCCGCTGACAAGAAGATTGATTCCTAGGCTAAGACCGTTTTTGTAGCAGCCGGCTCCGCTGTTCAGCCTGCTTTTGCTGCCTCCTGTGTCGCCAAAGCCTGTGTGGTCTGGGCCAAGCAACTCATCCGTTTGCTGCCGGATTCTGCTCCAGGTGAAGTTTTCATTCTTGCCTCTCAGCTTCTCCAGGCTTCCCGGTACCTATGTACTCCTTGAATCGGCTTGCCGGTCTAGCAGGGCGGCTGCTAACTCTGTGGCCATCCGCCGCACGGTCTGGCTCCGTTCATAGGCGGCAGATGTGGCTTCCAAAAAGGCGCTGATCTCTCTCTCCCTTTTCAGGGTGAAAAGCTGTTTGGGAAACGTCTGGTGGAGCTTATTTCAGTGGCCACGGGAGGAAAAAGCTCCCTCCTCCCCAGAACCGCCCTTGCCTTCCCTTGGCAACTTTAAGGTCCAAAAATTTTCGCTCCTTTCGGGACTCTTCCTCCCGCTTGGACAAGAAGTCGGGGTGGGGGCCTTCTTTCAAGGCCAGGCCTGCCTGGCATTCTCGCCCCAAGCCTTCAAGGCCCCAGTCTGCAAAAACCTCTTCTGCATGACTGCGCTTTACTTCATGTGGGGGGCCGCTTGCTCTACTTCCAGGAGTCGTGGTGTGCAAGCGTGGATAATGCATGGGTCCTGGAGATCATTTCCTCCGGTTACAGGATAGAGTTTTCCACTCTTCCTTCTGGTCGGTTTTTCATGTCGCGGCCCCCCAAGTCTCCCGTAAAGGCGGCAGATTTTTTCTGGGCTATTCATTCCCTTCAATCCCTCGGTGTGATAGTCCAGTCCCAGATTCGGAACGCTTCCAGGGATTTTATTCAAATCTTTTTACGGTACCCAAGATGGACGGCTCCCTCCGCCCTATTTTGGATCTGAAGGCGCTCAACCGCCTTGTTCGGACCCGGCACATCCGCATGGAGTTGCTCAGGTCGGTGATTGCCTCCCTGGAGGAGGGCGAATTTTTGTCGTCCATCGACGTACAGGACGCATATCTCCATATTCCCATTGCCGTGGCCCATCAGCGGTTCCTTTGCTTCGCGGTGGGTTCTCTGCATTTCCAGTTTGTGGCTCTGCCCTTCAGCTTAGCGTCCGCCCCAAGGGTCTTCCCGAATGTCCTGGCCCCTCTTAACCCCCGACCTCCCACTCAGGGTGGGGGGGGGTCGGGGTGGCAGTGATTCCCTACCTGAACAACCCGTTGGTGAAGGGAAGGCTAAGTCTCTGGAGGACAACCTGGCCAGCCTCAGTATCACCCTGTCTGTCCTGTCTCAGTTCAGGTGGTTGGTCAACTATCCTAAATCCTCCCTGGTTCCCCGCCAGAGAATGGATTTCCTGGGCATGGCCTTAGACACTCGCCTTTGTCGAGTGTTCCTTCACCAGGACAAAGTGGTGGCTCTCCGAGATGCAGTGGTTCACCTTCGCAAGCCTCTACCTCTTCGGACGTGCATGCGGGTTTTGGGCCGGATGGTTGCCTCCCATTTGCTCATTTCCATTCCAGGCCTCTTCAGCTGGCGATCCTATCCAGCTGGGACAAGTCCCAGCTGGGCCCCGACCATCTGGTTCGTCTTCCCCTTCTCGTCTGCAAGGAGTTGTGCTGGTGGCTTCTACCTCGCACCCTATCTCTGGGCAAGTCTTTTCTTCCCCCTCGTTAGCGGGTGATCTCCACGGACGCCAGCCTGATGGGGTGGGGAGCCGTCTTCGGGTCCCTCTCTGCTCAGGGCCTGTGGTCAGCAGCGGACTCCTCCCTGCAGATCAATATTCTGGAGACCTTAGGGCAATCTTTCTGGCTCTCTCTCATAATCCCTTTCGGTTGACCACTCATTCCACTAGGGCGGTCGGGGCTTCTTGAGCGGTTAGACTTCAGGCCTGTTGTAGGTGGGCTGACAGAAATAGGTATGGTCAGCAATACCGTAGTGGGGAACAAAATACTGCCACTGTATGAAACTGTATCACCATCCTGAGGATGGCAGTACAGATAAATTCAGGAGAGCACACGAGTTCCAGCATTAATTACCGCTGAGACTACCAGATCATCATGCACCCGGCTGGCGGCCATGAGGAGGACTTGGGCAGCCCCCAGGGCATCGGCCCAGCGGGAGATTTACCTGTATGGTCTTTGGCCAGTCCGCCCCTGAAATTCATGCAGTAAAATATGTAGTGACTGCTGTATCAGTGGAACTTGCCGGGGGAGGACATGGGACTTTTTTTTTTTTTTTTTTTTTTTTTTTTTTTTTTGTCTTGTATAACCCCTTTAAGCCTAGAAGATGAAAATCTACCCTGAACTACCTCTTCTCACAGCTGACTTGTTTCTGTATTGGTAAAGCTGCCATCCTCTGAGCTAAACAGCCTGCACTACAGGTAATAGATCCTATCAGTGTAGGTGGAATATGAGTCTGAGCTGTGAGTAGGACCAGGTCAGGAGCATTTATTAGGATCCATGACTTTTCATCCCATAATTTATACCGTGTTTCTCGTTAATGGCATTGGGGGACACAGTACCATGGGTATATGCCCAGCTACCACTAGGAGGCACTAGACATCAAAAAGGTTGGCTCCGCCCAGGTGGGCTATACCCTCTCCACAGCACTAGGTTATTCAGTCTTAGTCTAGTGTCTGTAGGAAGCTAGGAGGCAGACATGACCTGCTCTTTTTGTGCAGGTCTTGCTGCTTTTTTATTTTTTAATTTTTTCCTCTATCGTGGATTTCCACTTTAGTTGCCCCCCTGCGGGCGCGTACCCGGTCACCCAGTCCCCCATTACTGCATCCGCAGTGGCATGCCGGCATTCCCACGGTACCCGTGTTGAGTCTGCCGATGGGGTGACCCTGCGGCGCCCGAAGACGTCTGACAGTGAGTATCTTCCCCCGTCCCTGTCCTGCCCCAAGGCTTTGGGGTCCCCAGGTTAGTTCCCTCTGTGGCCTGGGGGTGGTTTACCTTAGCCGGGGTTCTGGGTGCCTTCTACCCCCCCCCCCCCCGTTTCCCGGAGGAGCGGAAAACAGAGCCCACCGGGGCTCTCATCTTCTCCCCGGCCCTTCCAGCTACTTTAATCCCCGGCTTTTGCCGGGCCTAGGCCGCGTTTTCTCTCGGCCTGTCCAAGGGCCCTGGGTGCTTCCTTTGTCTGTCTGGTTTTAAGTCTGCACTACACAGCCGTATTCTCCCCTATTGGTAGAGTACCTGTACAGTCTCCATATACTGTAGCATTTCCAATGCTGTAGCTATGTTCCACACTTATTATAATGGGCTCCATGCAGCCACATTACTCCTATTATAGGCAGAGTATTTGCAGTATCTCCAGGAGCTATGCCCTATTGGTACAATCTGCGGCTCATACGGCTACTAGGTGTACCCTCCCTTCCCTGGCTCTGTTCTGTGATAGGCAATCATGTGGCCCCCCATTCATGTGGAGTGATGTTTCCATCTCCTGATGCTGTATTCATCACTCTTGTCTGATTCTAGCATACATGGTATACCTGGTATCTATATGTCTCCCCCTTTCCTGGGCAGAGTAGAGTTGCTTTGTTAGTTTCAGTATACTGCCAGGTGCTGTACCAGGCCCTCTAGTCATCTCTTTGTCTCTCTACTAGGAATGATTTTTCCTCATTGCCTGATGCACTATTTAACCGCTTGCCACCACTGTAATGCCGATAGGTGTCCGGACGGCAGCGCTCTCAGGTCTCAGCGACGCCTATTGGCGTCATCTCGTGAGACCTGATTATTTCCTGTGAACGTGCATTTTGGCTCCAAAAAAGTAGGGCAATGTGTTTTGGGGTGTATTTTTACATATACCCATGCTGGGTGAGAGAAATATCTCAGTAAATTGACAACTTTGTATAAAAAAAATGGAAAAACATGTCATTTACAGAGATATCTCTCACACACAGTATGGGTATATGTAAAAATACACCCCAAAACACATTGCCCTACTTCTTCTGAGTACGGCAATACCACATGTGTGACACTTTTTTTTGCAGCCTAGGGGCGCAAAGGGACCCAAATTCCAATGAGTACTTTTAGGATTTTACAGGACATTTTTACGCATTTGGATTCCAAACCACTTCTCACGCTTTAGGGCCCCTAAAATGCCAGGGCAGTATAAATACCCCACAAGTGACTCCATTTTAGAAAGAAGACACCCCAAGGTATTCCGTGAGGGGTATGGTGAGTTCATGTAAAATTTAATTTTTTGTCACAAGTTAGTGGAATATGAGACTTTGTAAGAAAAAAAAAAAAAATCGATTTCCGCTAACTTGTGCCAAAAAAAATAAAAATTTGATGAACTCGCCATGCCCCTCACAGAATACCTTGGGGTGTCTTCTTTCCAAAATGAGGTCACTTGTGGGGTATTTATACTGTCCTGGCATTTTAGGGGCCCTAAAGCGTGAGAAGTAGTTTGGAATCCAAATGCGTAAAAATGCCCTGTGAAATCCTAAAGGTACTCGGAATTTGGGCCCCTTTGCGCACCTATGCTGCAAAAAAGTGTCACACATGTGGAGAAGTAGGGCAATGTGTTTTGGGGTGTATTTTTTACATATACCCATACTGTGTGTGAGAAATATCTCTGTAAATGACAACTTAAAAAAAAATAATTATACAAAGTTGTCAATTTACAGAGATTTCTCTCACCCAGCATGGGTATATGTAAAAATACACCCCAAAACACATTGCCCTACTTCTCCTGAGTACGGCGATACCACATGTGACACCTTTTTTGCAGCCTAGGTGCGTAAAGGGGCCGAAAGTCCAACGAGTACCTTTTAGGCTTTACAGGGTTGCTCACAATTTAGCCCCGCCCAAAATGCCAGAACAGTAAACACACCCCACAAATGACCCCATTTCGGAAAGTAGACACCCCAAGGTATTCACTGAGAGGCATAGTGAGTCCGTGGTAGATTTATTTATTTATTTATTTATTTTTTTGCCAGAAGTTAGCAGAAATGGAAACTTTATTATTTATTTATTTTTCCCTCAAAGTGTCATTTTCCGCTAACTTGTGAAAAAAATTTAAATCATACATAAACTCGCCATGCCCTGCCGCGAATACTTTGGGGTGTCTTCTTTCTAAAATGGGGTCATTTGGGGGGTATTTATACTATCCTGGCATTCTAGCACCTCAAGAAACATGACAGGTGCTCAGAAAGTCAGGGCTGCTTCAAAATGCGGAAATTCTTGCGGAATTTTTGTACCATAGTTTGTAAACGCTATAACTTTTGCTCAAACCAATAAACATACTTATTGGATTTTTTTTTTATCAAAGACATGTAGCACAATAAATTCTGACACAAACTTGTATAGAAATGTAATTATATTTGAACAATTTTACCAGAAAAAGTTAAAAATACACTTTTTTTTAGAAAATTGCAGTCTTTTTTGATTAATATCAGAAAAACTAAAAAATCTCAGCAGCAATCAAATACCACCAAAAGAAAGCTGTATTTGTGAGAAGAAAAGGAGGTAAAATTCATTTGGGTGCCAAGTTGCATGACCGAGCAATAAACCGTTAAAGTTGTGAAGTGCCGATTTGTGAAAAATGGCCTGGTCACTAGGGGGGTATAAATCTGTGGTCCTTAAGTGTTCAGGTTGTTGGCTGCTATGCTAGGATTGTTCTTTGTCTACCCTGTAAAGTACTACTGCATGCTGCACAGCTGCGTTACCCCATTTCTTGATGGAGTACTCGCGTTGTTATTACTGCTTCTTTGTTTTCTTTTCACACAGTTACATGGCACAGTCCTGGCAGAGTACAGGTATCACCACTGGATGTTCTATCCTGCAGGAGTATGCAGCGTTGGGAGTACAAGCTGCTACTGCAGTTTCGGGTCATCACTGGATGTCCTCCACCATACAGAATCTCTGTGGGTGGTCAAGGACAAATGCCTTTGCTGGACAGCCTCTTCGATATGACTGTGACAGGACTAGTGACTGCCACACTCCTACCTGTGGGTGGACTTTCCGCTGCTTGCTCTGGTATCGAAAATGGTCCCGTAGTTCTGCCTTGGTCCGGGTGTTCTTGGTACTCCCTTATGTTTTCTGATTAGTTGTGCTACATGACAGAGGGGCCGTTGTCTGCACCTGTCAGTTCCTTCCCTGGGGGTTTCATTGTGCTCTGCTGGTAGCTAGTTTCTACATGTCAGTGTAGTTTCTCCCGGCTTCCCCTGCTGACTTCTGCATCCTTTCTGACATATGGATGTTTGGCGATTCTTTTACCAAATCCAGGCTGCAGTACGTGCCCCTTCTGGGACAGTGTTACACAGTTTGCTAGTCACTACACTTGGAATGGTTGGTCACTCTCGGCCGATGTTGTTTACTTGATTTTCTGTCTATTATTGTCCTTAGGTGGTCCGGTTCTGTGGACCCTTCTTGGGCCCCTGACTGGGTAATCCTGCTTGGAGTCCCTGATTCCACTCATTCTTAGACCATCTAGCTGGCCGCTCCCTTCTGGGGAAGCTTCCCATGACATTTTGACCGCACAGGTTCGGTATGACAGCTGCTTCTTTGGGCCCGGTTTGGTCCTTTTCCCTCCTGGGTCCTCATAGGCTTGTTGCCCTATTGAGACAACATCTTTTTCCATTCCCAGTTGTTTAGTGCTATGGTTTGCAGAAGGGGTTCCCTCCTTCTCATAGGTCTTTCCCCCCCCCCCCCCTTCCTTGCTGTGAAAGGAGGCTCGCTCCCTTCCTTTGTGAGTCTTGTTATGATTTCTCTCAAGCATTTAGCCTCCAGTGCGTCAACTTACGTCCTTCCATATGCAGAGCGCTAGGTCGTTACCAACAGACGTTGCTGTGCTTCTCTCCTGTTTCCTCAGGGGGAGCCTTGGTTCTTCTAAATCCTTCCTCGGGCTCTCTAGTGCACTCTTGGTCAACTGGTAGTTCTCGTGCAGGACGTCTAGCCCTGTTCCTTATCTTCTAGCGCTTTATTTTTTCCCACCTTGGGTGGAGTTGGCTAGAGTTTCTCCTGGTCCTGTTGGGTCACGTGATTTTTCTGCACCTCTTTAAAGCGTTTTTCAGAATTTTCCTCTGGATAGGTCATCAGTATCTGATCAGTGGGAGTTCAACACCCGGGACCCCCGCCGATCAGCTGTTTAGGAAGACACCGATGCTTGCAGTAGCGCCGCGGCCTTCTTTCAGCTTTTCCTAGGCAAGTGACCACACGTTCATCGATCACGTGGCCTAGGCAATATCAAGTACAGCTGCTATACAACTTGTGGCTGATGTTTGGCGATGGAATGACAGCACTTGGGGACAACTGTGGTTGGCACTCATGGGAGTGATGCAGTGGCTGCCACTGAGTGGAGAAGGGATATGATGTGGACAAGTCTTACTCAAATATTGGTAACTTGTTTGTGTTCTTGCGGATTCTGTACAAGAATAGTACAGACTTCATGCTTTCATCCTTTAAAGAGGATCTGCCGCTTCTCCTGAAATGTTAGTTTTAACAACTACTTGTATCCCTCTTGTAATAACAATTCTGGAGCATCTATACTTATGACTCTACAATGTGCCATTCCTGTATTACTCTTGCTGGAAGTTATGAATGAATTGCTAGCAGTCTGCAGTGAAGGTCCAGATGGGTGTTACCAATGGGGGGGTGTTCCTGCACAGTCTGGAACTATCCAGTCAGTGCTGCCAGTGTCAGACTGTGCAGGGTCACCACCCAACTGGGCTTCAATACAAACTGCTAGCAATGTATTCATAACTTCTAGCAGGAACAATAAAGGAACGGTACAACACAGAGTTGTAAGAAAAGATGCTCCAGAATTGTTTATCACATGGGGAATGCAAGTGGTTGCAGAGGGAATGAATAATTCACCTCAGATGTTGGTTTCCTCCCCTTTCATTTCTTGGCTTAGTGTCTTTGATATATCCTTCCTATTACACTACCGGAAAAAAAACACATCTGGAAAACTTAAAGGGGTTCTGCACTTTCATTTAACTGATGATCTATTCTCTGGCTAGATCATCAGCTTCTAATCGGCTCCAGGAGCGCCGCGGCCTTCTCACTGTTTACCGCCGGGCCGCCCGCCCACTGACATCACGACTAGTATCAACTAGCGTGTGCGCGGCTATACTCCATTCAAGTGAACAGAGCTTAGCCCCGCCCACGCTAGTTGATACTAGTCGTGACGTTAGTGGGCGGGCGAACTTGTGTTTGGCGTCTAAAGTTCTAGTTCAGGTTATCGAAGTATCCCGTTATGGTCCATGGTAGCGGAATCCATAACGGGATACTTCGATAACCCGAACTTTAGACGCCGAACTTAAAACACAAGTTCGCTCAACACTACTCCTGTGTCCTTGCACTATGCCTAATACCCCTCTTGCCCTCCTGTGAACTCTGATGTGGCCATCATTATTACCAAGGCAGAACCTGCTTTCATCACTGAACACTGTTGTTTGCCATTGATGACCGCATCGGAGTTCACAGGAGGGCTGGAGAGCGACTACTACCATAATGCATAGTGCGGAGAGATACAGGACCAACACCAGGTGTCATGGTGTGAGATACCATGGCCACTCCTGTCTGGTATTCATGGAGTCAACGTTTACTAGCCTTTGGTATGTCCAGGATGTTGTGGCAAGCTCAATCGCCAGATCTCTGCCCCATCAAGAGTGTCTGGGACTGGATGGGGCGAAGGATCTCTCATGCCTAGCAGCCAACAACCACCTTGGCTGAACTATGGGTCCAAGTTGAAAGACATACTGCAGAAGGATATCCAGCATCTGTATGACGGTTACCATGCCAGAGTGGTAGCCTGTATTGCAGCAAGTGGAGATGCCCAGTATTAATGTGACCCTGCATCAACATATACCCTGCAGCAGAACCCAAAATAAAGGGTGCACCACCTTGGATGTGTGATCACTGAACAAACATCATTAGCAGTTTATAGTTTGTCTTTCTCAGGTCTGTCACATTAACCTCCCCAAAAGTCACATTTAAAATTGGAAAAACCCTCCCCAAAATATAGTTGTTGCTCACAACTATGGTTACTGAAGCGCATTTTAACCCCCTAGGGACTTACCGTAACTAATTTTAGCTTAAAAGGGGTTATCCAATGTCTAAAACATGCCCCTCATATAGATTATACATACTTTTCTCCCTGGCAGCCATGTCGCTCCTGATTCCCGCACAGCCACCGCTGCATCTCCCTGTCGCACGGATTAAAGCATCCAGATACGGGTAAGCAGCCGATAGCAGGCCGCGCAGGTGACGCTAGGGAGGTTTGTGGCCTGCTATTGGCTGCTCCCCTTGTCGCTGGATGTTTTGATCCACACAACGTGGCAGCTGTGAGGGGATCAGGAGGAGTGGGGTAAGTATAATCTATATGAGGGGCCTCCGATTTGGGGGGGAATGAGTTAAACCAGTGGTGGTGAACCTATGGCACTGGTGCCAGAGGCAGCACTCTGAGCCCTATCTGTAAGCACCCACGCCCTGGAAAAAGTCTAAGGCGTACCAATATGTCTTAGACTTTTCCTTGGTTAAATTGCCGTGTTGGCACTTTGCCACATAAGTGGGTTTGGGTTGCAGTTTGGGCACTCAGCTTCTAAACGGTTCGCCACCACTATGTTAGGACTTTGGATAACCCCTTTAAAGGGTATGCTGGTTATTACAAGTTATCCCCTATCCCTGTCCATCTTCTGGTCCGCGGCTTGTTTTCTTCCTCCTGGGCATGGTCATGGTCATTTGCTCTGCTGCAGTCAGCACTGAAAGTTTTTTATTTCCTGGTAGTACATAAGGAAACTAATGACACAATCTATAATTGAAAAGTCTGTTTTTCAGCAGCAAGACATGGTGTGCTCTAGAATAGGACTGTTCACTTGTGCACATCATCGCCCACAGACTAGCAGTCAGCCACAGTGATGTTACCAGCGGGTATTTTTGATACTCCCCGCATTTGACAGCTTGGCATTTATCAGACAGTTTACTTTTATGGTGCTGATATATGTTGTCTCGCTCAGGATTCAGGTCTCTGTACTCAGTGGATAATGAGAGCTGACTTCATGATGTATAGTGTATAAGGAACGATATGTATCTATACGTGAAGCCCTACCTACAGGACGTAGAACTGGCCGAATGCTGTTTTCTGACTCCAACAAAAAGCCGCAATGGCATGTCAAGTAGCTGGGGGCCTGAATGTACCCTATTAGTGTGTATGAGTAAAAATTCAGCATATGCACTGGTAGAGATTCCCTGAACATAAACTGAACAGTCCATAGACCCCTAAAGCGCTCCCATCCCCTGGGCCAGCGTACCTCAGCACACTATTTTCTACTGTGCAGAAAAGTGGTCTGCTACGTAGGCTGTGCCGAGTATTTTATTTTTAACCATTTAGGTCTATATATATATTGTATGCTAGAGTATGGAAATCTTAAATGATTTTGGTGTCTGGATAATAATTCCAAAGGTAATGTCCGTTTTTTTTTGTTGTTTTTTTATTATCAGTCTGCCTGTAATGTATCGCACAGGCTGAATGAATGGATAGAACAGCAGTGCTTGGTTCTTCACTCTGTGTTTCTATAAATATGAGTTAGTATGATGGGTGTAGTAAGTCCCTGTACACATTCTAGACCATTATTAAATTATTAAACGGGTTTTCAGAGACTTAAACGGGTTGTCCGGGATTTTACTATTGATGACCTATCCTCAGGATAAGTGTCACGATGAGGTGTGGGAGGGAACACCACACAAAACATAACAGGAAGGGGGGGGGGGGTAAGGTATCTGGCCTAGAAGCAAAGTAGAGGAAAAGGTCACCACCTAATGATATCCTAACCCTAGCCCTGACTGCTAAGCGAATGAACGGACCTCAGTTGTAGGACCGTTCATTCACTGGAACCTAAAGCCTGACTACCCTGTAATGCCCTGAGGTAGTGAAAGGGCCCAAAGACGACCCTGTTCCTTAAGCAGAAGGAACAGGGGTCTTGACTCAGACCAGATACCAGAAGGCAGGGGAAACAACACAAAACAAATACAAAGGAATGAGACACTTAACTCCTGAAGTAGAAGAAAGAGCAGGAACACCAGAGGAGACAACACACACCAGCTCTTCCACTTGCAAATGAAGCTATATACTGCAAGGAGTGAAGGGAGTAGCCAGACTTAACTAGTAACGACCACTATGCTGCACCTGACTATAGGTGTGGTCATTACCATCAACAACAAAGTGAAATTAAAAGAGGCTGTCAGGTGACATCACGTTCAGAAAGCCTCTCCGACCTTCTAACACCTAGCCTGGGAGTGACCGTGGCAATAGGTCATCAATATGAGATGGGCGGGGGTCCAACACCTGGCACCTCCGCCGATCAGCTGTATGAGGAGATGGCACACATGTTGATCGGCTGGGGTGTTGGGTTTCGGAGGATAGGTCATCAATAGTAAAAGCCCAGACAAGCCCTTTAAATGCTGAGGACCTATCCTCTGGATAGGTCATCAGTATCTGATTGGAGGGGATCCAACAGCTGGGACTCCCGCTGATCAGCTGTTTGAAAAGGCACCAATTCTCCTGTGAGCGCCGCCGCCTTCTCTCAGCTTTCCCTAGGCCTGTGACGACAAACTCATTGGCCACATGACATGGGCGCAGCTCGGCCCCATAGAAGTGAATGGGGCTGAGCTTCAATCCAAAGCACATCCGCTGTACAATATACGGCACTGTGCTTGGTGAGCTGCAAGAAGGCCACGGAGCTCAGAGGGGCACTGGTGCCTTCTCAAACAGCTAATTGGCAGGGGCCTCAGGTGTCGGACCCCACCAATCAAATACTGATGACTTATACAGCGGATGGGTCATCAGTATGAAACTCTCGGAAAACCATTTTCAAATCAGTTTAATGCGGTGCTTTAAAAATGTGGTTGAACTTACAGGTTCTAGTGCAAACAGCACTCATCCTGTGCCTTATAGTTAAAGTGCTGCTGCAGACAAAAGAGGAAAAAATGATGTTCCAAATCAATGCAAGGTGTTCCTCATTCCGAAATGTGAAGCAGGGAAAGGTGGTTTAGGGTGTCAGTACATAGAATGACCACAGTGTGGTGCTGTTCATTTGCAGATTGTAACCTTTCTCTAGCAGTCAAATAGGCGCATACCCTACTGCAGGCATATGTCTTCACAAGTAACATGCTAGATATTTTTAGTGTATTAAGGGTATTAGAAATCCAAACCAATTTAGTCTTCATGTTGCATAACTGGCATACATTTTGATCTCCTATTAGTCAGAAAAGGCGATGTTGTTGGACTTTTTATGTTACTGTCTCTTGATGTTTTTGCAGTTTCTCAAGCAGTTGGGAGTCGGCAGTGGCTGGCAGTTTGTAGATGTCTATGGACTTGACCCTGAGCTCCTCAGTTTGGTGCCTCGCCCTGTCTGTGGTCTTCTACTTCTCTTCCCCGTAACAGAAAAGGTAAGTTTCTCTTCTATCACAGAAATGCTCATCAGCTATACTGTATGGGAGCTGGAGGAACATGGCACCTTTATACTGTCCCTCTGTTGTATCCTCATATGTGTACTGTGCTCCACAGAAATATCCTAGAACATAATGGGTGGATATAAAACTACTAGAACAATTTCACTGTACAGCGTGGAACCATACAGTTATGTCCCTTGCTAGCAAACATATCTACCACTACTACCCAGTTATGGGTTACTACTGGCCGAGTAGTCAGTTTCTGCATGGCAAGACCTGCTGGGACAGGACGGCCATGGGATCGGTGAGGTGAGTATTACTGCAGCCTGTCATTCACCTTCAATAGCTGTTAGCCAAGCGTACATTCGAACGGCGCTATTTCTCCCCCTCCCCACCCCTAATACACATACATGCTTGCTTTGGCTGAGCATGCATGTGTGTTTACTGTCTATTAGTCATTTATTCCCCTTGAGGATCAAGCATGTTGTAATTCAGCATGCCCGATCCTTCTTTCCCATGGCATTGTGTGTCAGGTGAGTCAGCACATCTCTTTACATGTAATATAGTTGACCAGTACCGCAGAAATCAGTGTGTTCAGCCTTCTTTGGAACCCAGGAAGAAAAACATGGCTGCTGGGCTAAGGGAGACAACATGCTACTCTGCGTTTCTCAGCAATATACAGTATATGAGTTGTCTAGGGTTTACTCCTTTCACATTACGGAGAGCACCTAGTATGCGTTGTACGTGCCCCTCTGGGTCTCTGGGAAAGATATTCAAATTAGCTTTCCTAAGCATGTGCTAATTTTCATATATTTTTCCCAGAAACCCAGAGGAACATTGACTGGGTTGCAATACTCCCCCAAATACTTGGAGAATCACAAAAAAATTGAGTTCATTAGAATCCAAACTTTTTGGGGGATAAATTCTAAACCGATAGAATTGATTCTCTCATCCTTAATATATAGCTTCATTGACAACTGTCATTGAGGCTGTTTTGTGGCATTGTCCTATTTTTGGGCATTTATGTATTAAGAGAACTGTATGTCAGAGGCTTGTACTCTTTTTACTGCTCTCTTTGTCTTTTATACTTGTATTTATAGACCCGCTGTGATTCAGAAATGGCATTATTAGCATTGCAGGAGGCTTGCTTTGGCTCAGTGCTTATGTAAGAGAAGACTGTTTTGTTGCAGCCAGCGCGTGACACATTAAAAGCTGTGGATGGGAGAATGTCATGAATAACGTTCAGCCACTGAATCCTTTATTTTTCGTCCCAATCAGTATGAGCACTTCAGGGCAGAGGAGGAAGAAAAAATTAAATCCCACGGTCAAGATGTGGATTCCTCTGTTTACTTCATGAAGCAGACAATAAGCAACGCCTGTGGAACAATCGGCCTTATTCATGCAGTAGCAAACAACAGGGACAAGCTCAGCTTTGGTAAATGTCTTCATGTTGCCATTACAGAATGTGTCCACCAGGTGGTGCTATAAGACTCAATCAGAAGAATCACCTTTCTAATCAAAGTTGCTTAAAACGGATATTCCAGTTTTAGGAAATTGTTCACCGTATGCTCAGGATAGGTCATCAATTTCAGATTGGTGGAGGTCCGACTCGCAGCACCCAAGTCTATCAGCTGGTTGAAGGGGCTGCGGCACTAGTAGGAGAGCTGTGTTCTCTTTAGTGTTTACCTGCATGCTGTCTGCATTGTAGTGGCGGTGCAGTGTAATTGTAACTGTTCATCCTAATCAAGTGAATGGGATAGGGAGGTGCAATTACCCAGCACCACCACTACATGAAGGTAAACATTGAAGAGAACCCAGCATTTGCACCACATTCCCCTTCAACAGCTGATCAGCAAGGGTGTCGGACCCCCACCGATCTGATATTAATGATCTATCCTGAGGATAGGTCATCAGTATTATGAAACCAGACAGCCCCTTTAAATTCCCTACACTAAGGTCTGTTGCACCCGAGTGAATCCATTGCGGGAATTGTACTCTGTGTGTGAGCGTGATTCTCTATTCTGGACTTGCAGGAGCGCACACACAGCATTACACTGATTTATAATGCTGTGTGCCTCTGCGTGACCTTATTGCTACAGAATCGTAGTGACATAAAGCTGTCAGTATGATCCTGTAGATGTAAGGTCAAGCAGGGGCACACAGCATTATAAATCATGATAAGGCCATGCGCTCCTGCAAGTCCACAATAGAGGATCACGCTCGTACACAGAGCGCGATTCCCGCAATGGACTTGCTCGTATGCAGCAGCCCTAATATGGTGCATTTGCACCCAATTAGTGTGTACAAAATAAATTGCTAACATAAAAATCGCCTGATTACTTCTGTGTTTGTGTGACATTTCAGACTGGCTTGCAGCTATAACGCTGGGTTTACACGTTGTCGATGAGTCGCAGTAAGAATACATATAATAAAAACTGCATGTATCTTACTGCGACTGCGGCATTGTTTGCAATGCATTCGTTGCCGATGTAGTTTTTAGAAGTGAAACTTATTTTGCTTATTTACAACTAAAAAACACATGGAAAAGTACTGCATCACACAATCGCAGTACAAACACGTTTTTGGAGCATTTTTGACTGCAACTTGTCTGCACCGTGTAAACCAATTAGGCCTATGTTGATTAAGCATGTTGTTGTTTTTTTTTTTCATAATCTCATTTCAAGAGATCTTTTTCATTTTTTTCTTCTATTTCCAGCAACGTAGCTGTATGAGGCTTGTTGTTTTGCAGGATTAGTTGTATATTTGCAATGGCATCATTTTGGGTTAACTTTTATTAATTCTTTCTGTGGCAAAATACTGCAAAATTATTCATGCTGTTCACTATGCAACGCCAATGACCTTTATTTCATGGGTTGGTACGATTACAGCAGTACCAATCATAGTAAAATGTAGGTTTTTCAATAATTAACTACTTTTGTACAATAATTTTAATGAAATATCTTATAATTTCTTGTTTTTTGTTTATTTAGCTGTATGGGGACATGTTTTTTGCATAGGACTTATAGATTACATTTTATTATCAGCAATTCCTTTAGAACTTTTTGCATTTTTTTATGACATTCGCCATGCAGGTTAAATAACATGCCAACTGTATATGTGTGTATTTTTTACACAAGATGAAACCATATTTTATAGATTTATTTATTTATTTATTTATTTTTGTCATCTCTATTTCCCTTTATTTTTAGTCCCACTTTACAATGTGAGCTGAAATGAATGTGTCCCTAAGGCCTCTTGCACACGACTGTATGCCCTCCGAGATATACGGTCCGTGAGCGGGCCATATGTCCCGGAGCAGCATTAATCGTGCGCACGGAAGCGCACAGCATTATAGATTACAATGATGCTGTGCATTTCGGGCCGCCCGCGGGGCTATTGTCCCGCACTCATTTGATCTTATGAGTGCGGGACAATAGTCCCCCGGCTGGCCCAACGTCCACAGCATCATTGTAATCTATAATGCTGTGTGCTCCCGTGCGCACGATTAATGCCGCTCCGGGACATATGGGCCCGCTCACGGACCGTATATATAGGAGGGCTTACGGTCGCGACTCCTAAGTCAGAGCATTCGAAGAGTCCTAATATATTTCCCAGATTGGAGTTTATTATCTCTGACAGTTTTTTCCTTCCTTCAGAAAGTGATTCTGCTTTAAAAAAGTTTCTTCATGAGTCCACCTCATTAAGTCCTGAAGAAAGAGCCAAATTTCTAGAAAAAGATGAGGTATGTACAAGTATGACTGCGCTGCCGTGTTTAACTGGGGGTTAGCAAAGAAGATTTGATCACTACGGCAATTTCATTCTAAGACCCTTTAAAGTGGTACAACGGCTATCACTTCAAGTTATCCTCTGGATAAGTAATAACTAAGTCATAGGAGGGGGACCAACTGCTTGGACACCCACCGATCCCAAGAATGGGAGCCCTGTAACCCCATCCTCATTGAGTGGCAGGTTGCTTATATGCCCTGCTTATCCATTTCTTTGGGACTGCTGATGATAGTCTAGTACGGCACTCCGCTATCTTCAGCAGTCCCATACAGAATGAATGGAGCAGCAGGGCACATTCCTTGACCATGGTGGTAAGAGTCCTCCTTCTTGGGATCGGTGGCGGTCCCAGTGGTCGTGTTCCCAGCCATTAGTTAGTTCTACCCTATCCAGTGGATAGGGGATAATGTGAACTTACTGGAATACTTCTTTAAGATCTAGCTCTGCTTTGACTTGCGCTTTGGGGCTTGTGCGGCTGAATGCGAGCTATGTAGGGGGATTTTCCAGTGTCCTTGAAATAAATTAGTATTGCCGGAACCACAGGCAGTATAAAATGCTGACAGGCAACCTGGTTATGCACCGCTGTGTTTTAGGGCTCATGCACACGACCATTGTTGTTTTGCGGTCCGTTTTTCACTGATCCGTTGTTCCATATCTGAGGTTTTTTCTCTCTGATTTAAGTCCTCTTCCGTTCTGTTATTGCACAAAACATATCCGTATGGTTTCCGTATTTGATCCGTTTTTGCAGATCGTATATAGAAACAGTAACCTTTTAATCACCAAACACATGAGCAATTTGGGCTGGGCATAGCATTTCTACAGTATGGATATGCAAAATACGGATGTGTTCCATGTGCGTTCCGTATTTTTTGTGCACCCATTGACTTGAATGGGACCTCGGACCGTGATTTGCGGACAATAATAGGACACACACTACTTTTTTGCGGAACGGCCATGCGGACAAACTGAATGCACACGGAGTAACTTCTGTATTTTCTGTATTACAGCCTTATTGAACTGAATGGTTCCGCATATGGTCCGCAAAAAGAACGGAAGCGAAAGGAAAATACATTTGTGTGCATAAGCCCTTACTCTGAAATGCTGCAGCATTTCTGAGAAAACCCAGTTCAAAGACCAGCTGGGAGTGGGGAGAAAAGTCATATCAGTGGCACCCCGCAGGCTTCGCCACTTCCTGCTCAGCTTGATTAATAGGCCTCTCCCTATACACATATAGGGAGACACCTGTCAGTCGGGTTGACTCGGGTAGGGAGCCGCCCAGATTACTTTTCTCCCTGTTGCCGGCTAAATCACTGCTGTTTGTAACCAAGGATCCTGTTGGAACTTTATGCTGCCCGTAGCATGAAAATCCTGAACCGCTTGCTTCACTTAGTATACTAAAACCTTACACAACTTTCTAATCCCCAACGTTTTCCAGATCTCTTCTGTGACAAGCGGTCCAAAACGGATCAGTTTTGCCCTAATGCATTCTGAGTGGAAAAGGATCCGCTCAGAATGCATCAGTTGCAGCGTTTGATGAAATTGAGCCAAACGGATCTGTCCTGGCACACAATGTAAGTCAATTTAGAAGGACCCATTTTCACGGACACAATCTGGCACAATAGAAAACGGATCAGTCCTCTATTGACTTTCAATGGTGCTTGTGACGGATCTGTCTTGGCTATGTTAAAGATAATACAAATGGATCCGTTCTGAACGAATGCAGACGGTTGTATTATCTGAACGGATCAGTCTATGGCCTCATGCACACAACCGTTTTTTTTTTTAAGGTCCGCAAAAAACGGGGTCCGTGATCCGTGACCTTTTTTTCATCCGTGCGTCCTTGTTTTTTGGAGGATCCAAGGACATGAAAAAAAAAAATGTAAGTCAAGTTTGCCATAGGAAAAAACGGACACGGATCACGGACACGGATGACAATCTTGTGTGCATCCGTGATTTTTCACGGACCCATTGACTTGAATGGGTCCGTGAACCGTTGGCCATGAAAAAAATAGGACAGGTCATTTTTTTACGGCCAGGAAACACGGATCACGGATGCGGCTACCAAACGGTGCATTTTCCGATTTTTCCACGGACCCATTGAAAGTCAATGGGATCGTGGAAAGAAAATGGCACAACGGCCACGGATGCACACAACGGTCGTGTGCATGAGGCCTTTGACGGATTTGCACAACACGCGAGTGTATTATATGTTTTCTTTTTTACACACGCCTGGAAACCCCTCTAAAGGGGTGCTGTATCAAAACATCGAGCGGTAACTGTACAGTATGAAAATATTCTGCCTCTGCAGGCAGCTGCAGCATGGGTACTGTCAGAGCGGAAGCGGGTGTGTCCTTGCTGCTTCAGCTGGTTTTAGTTGAACTCGATGAAACTAGTGTTGTCCGTGCTGTAACACCCTAGGACAGCTCCGCAGGTGCCCTGACAGCCCCCCGACTCTCCTGCTTGCAGAAACAGATAAGGGACATCATGTGCATTACAAAATGGTAGCACATATTTACTTTAGTACTGAACCTCTTCTAATATTCTAAATGTCTATGACATTATGGTTTCAGTTAAAAAGTTGGCCCACAAACAAAATGAATCGCCTATCTATAGGATAGGAGATAACTGTATGATAACTGAGGTTCTAAAAGCCAGGACCCCCACTGATCCCAATAATGGGGGTCCCTGATTTACTTTGTGCACATACGTGACCACTAGTGATGAGCGAACTTCTGTTTTAAGTTCAGCGTCTAAAGTTCGGCTTCCGGTTAGCGGAGAATCCCGATATGGATTCCAAATTCCGTTGTGGTCCGTGGTAGCGGAATCAATAATCGGCCATTATTGATTCCGCTACCACGGACCACAACGGTATTCGGAATCCATATCGGGATTCTCCGCTAACCGGAAGCCGAACTTTAGACGCCGAACTTAAAACAGAAGTTCGCTCATCACTAGTGACCACCCCTCTATCTGCTTATGGGATTGCTGAGAACAGGGCTCCGCTATCTGTCAGTCTAATAGACCTAAATATAGCGGCGGTCATGCACGTATACAACCGATTTCATTCACACAGGGAATCGGGAACCGCTGTTCTTGTGGCCGCTGGAGTTCCCAGTGGCTGGACCATCACTGATCATAATCCCATTTATAACATGGTTAGTGGGCAAACCCCTTTAATAGAACAGAATGGAGGACAGAGACATACAGCTGTGTATTCTGTGTGTTGCTAATACACCCCCAGCTATCCAATAGCTATTGTGCCTATACTGTATAACTAGTCATTGGATATATTTGTTGATTTTTTGAGCCCTGGATATCTTGCATTTAGCGGTGTACATACCTAGTATTCCTGTGGTCCAGTTTCTTGCGGCGTAGCTTAGTCAAGTATGTCTGTAGCTATTAACAAGATTATTGCTGTTATTCTGTTCCAGAGTATTCGGGTTACACATGAGAGCAGCGCTCAGGAGGGGCAGTCGGAGGTAAGACTCCTTATTTATTTCATGTTTTCTGCCCAGTCTTTCCAAATTTCAGGGAACAGACCTGACCTAATATGGTTCATTCAGATACAACCTAAACCCTGTGTGGGATTATTTGGCATATAGAAATCTCTTGAATAATCATCATTCTGCTGCTATGTAAATATTTGAAAGTATTACAAGGCCTAAGATATGAGCCCAGTAACAATGGCTAACATACACATAAAGATTAAGAGCCAGATCAGACATGGGACCTGCACTCTGTGCTAGTGTTAGGAACCTCCAGCCGTGATGCAGTAAATGCCGTACATCCACCTTTTTTGATAACTCCATATTGAAATATATTATAGGAGTGCTCAGTGGTTAGCACTGGTGCCTTGCAGCCCTGGCGCTCAGTGGTTAGCACTGGTGCCTTGCAGCCCTGGCGCTCAGTGGTTAGCACTGGTGCCTTGCAGCCCTGGCGCTCAGTGGTTGGCACTGGCGCCTTGAGGCACTGGCTCAGTGGTTGGCACTTGCGCCCTGCGGCACTGGGGTCCTGGGTTTGAATCCGACCAAGGACAACATCTGCATGAAGTTTATCTGTTCTCCCTGTGTTTGCTTGGGTTTCCTCTGGGTACGCCGGTTACCCTCCCACACTCCAAAGACATACTGATAGGGAATTGAGATTGTGAGCCCCATTGGGGACAGAGTGATGCTAAATGTCTGTAAAGCGCTGCAGAATATGTATATAAGCGAGCAAAACAGTAATAATAAAAGAAGTTATCCAGCTTTAGAGCCAACAAACCTTAACATTCAGACCTGTGCCCTTAAACAAAAAAAAGCATACCCAATTGACCAAGGTTCCTCCACTCCTCTGTTGCCGACTGCTTGCGGGTCCCCATAGGAGCAAAAAGTATGGTTGGGCCCCATGAGACCTGTGATTGGCCGCAGTGGTCACAAGACCCAGCCGCTTCCTGGTCCTACAAAACAGTGGCGAGACCATGGGTAGATGTACCTGCTTTGGTATGTTCAGGAGCACAAGTCCAGACGATAAGGGTTGTCAGCTCCAAGGCCTTAAAGCGGTATTTGCATCTGGACATTTATGGCATATCTATAGGCTGCACCATAAATGTCCAATAGCAGCAAGTCCCAGAGGTGGCACTTGCGCAGCTTTCTCCATTCAATTCTATGGGCATTCCGAAAATCAAGGAAGTGAGCTCGGCTACTTTTGAAAGTCCTGGCATGGGACTTGACGATCGCATCTTCAAGTCCCTAAGGGGACTAAAGGTTACAGTAAAAAATGCTAATATATATATATATATATATATATATATATATATATATATATAACAAAAATATAAGTCATCCCTTTTCCAAATGTTCCATATAAAAAAAATATATAATTGGTATTGCCGTGTCTAAAGATGTCCGAACTATTGAAATATAAAAATATTTATCATGCTCTGCAAATAAATGTCTAATTTGCCATTTGTCATCTTGCACCTTCCCACAAATTAAATAAAACGTGATAAAAACATTATATGTACCCCAAAATTGTGCCAATAAAAACTAAAGGTTTTCCCACAATAAAAGCCCTCAAACTAATTTTTTTTAAATTTTTTATAAATCCTTTTTTTTAAACATTTTTTTTTTTTTTTGTAGTAAAACATAATAAGAACTCATCCGTCATCACACTCAATTGCAGAATAAAGGTCATTCTATCATACAGTGAATGCCGTAAAAATTAAACCCCCCAAAAATGGCAAAATTGCATTTTTTTTTTGTTTTTTCATTTCAAATCAAAACCAATTATAATATTTTTTGTTTCCCATTTTCCAATACAAGATAAGATAGATTAAATGATGCCATTAAAAGTACAACTTGTCCCTGAAAAATAAGCCCTCATACGGCTCTTGGAAGGTAGGAAGACAAAAATGTAAATGCAAAAACTAAAATTGGCCCAATCATCAAAGTGCTAAATACTATATCGTGAGTGTGTGTGTGTATATTTAATATATATTAGTAAAAACGAAGGAAATACATACAATCTGAATAAAAATCTAGAAATGTAAATGAACCTTAAGAGACTTGTCGGCATGTCTTCATGGCTTTGGATGCATTTAGGTGGTGCCTGGAGGGAATCTGATTTTTCTGATGGCTCCTCTCCTTATTGTAATTAATCTGGTTGAATAAGAGGTGATTCTGATAATTATTAATTACGAATTTTTCCTAATATGTATTTTTTAAATTGGCATTCCTTTCAGTGGACCCTACAGACGTCCGATTTCCCATCAGACTAATGTTCTCCTATTGTGTGACAGTGGCCTGAGAACTCCCGGGACCTACTGCTTTCTCACAGCCAGGAAGTAGTCTGCAGTCGTTGCATAGGAAGAAAAATGCAAGTGTTATTCCAGGGTCAGGTCATAGATGTAAAGGCACATGTCTCCTCCATGCTGTTTGCTGCCCGCTTTACTGAACAGTTCACATGCCTAAGTTGGGGGCAAGAGATTACCTGGTGGGGCACTCATTGACGGCCTGGGCAGGGAGTCCTGCTTTCTGCAGGATGGGAATTCAAGCAATGTATTTTGTAAGGCAGTAATATGTAAATGCACTAAATAACAATTCATAGTCCTCGGTCCGTCCACTGTAACCAAAAGTTCAGCAACTCTGTAATATTAGAAAGTTGCTGCACATTTCCTTATGCTTTGGTTAGGTATAATTGGAAGACCCCTTTAAAAGGGTATCCCACGGTTGATGTAGAAATAGTACATGGCAGTCTCTTTCTAACGAAGATAGATCCAGCCCTGTACCACAGATGAATCCAAAGATGGTCCCATCCATTCCAATTGCTCGGCTAGATTCTCTTTAGGCTGGCAGCTCATGGGGCGTGTCCTCAGGGGGCATGTCCTTTCTGCTGCAGCTCTCTCCCTGTAACACTCACAGATATGGCTGGTGGCATGTGCAATTACTTCAGTAGGTGGATGTGCCCATTACTATACAGATTAAACACCAGGACGCCATTATAATGAAGTAAATAGAATATCTCACAACTGAAGCATGTTTGTAACAGAAAGTAAATTACAAAAGTAACTTGTTTTTCATGCAAAATTATATTTAAAATAAAATGTCATGTTGGCAGAACCCCTTTAAGGAGCAACTGTGGCTGTAGCCGGAGTGCTGCGACCCGTTACATCAATCTGATATTGATGCCTTAGGCCTCAGTGCACACGACCGTTGTTGTGTTCCGTTCCGTGATCAGTTTCCGTTTTTGTTTCCATGTGTCTTCCTTTATTTTTGGAGGATCACCAGACATGAAGGAAAGTAAAAAAGTCAAGTTTGCCATGCAAATGATAGGAAGAAAACGGATGCAGACGCGGATGACAATCTTGTGTGCCTCCCGTTTTCCGTGAAAATAATAGGACAGGTTTTATTTTTTAGACGGACTGGAATCACGGACGCGGATGACAAAAGGTGCATTAGCAGAGTTTTCAACTAACCCATTGAAAGTCAATGGGTCCGCAGAAAATAACGAAAAACGGAACAACGGACACGGAATGAAACAACGGTCGTGTGCATGAAGCCTAATCCTGAGGATGTCATCAATGTTTAACTCCTTGAAGCCCATTTAATAATAGGATATCATTGTTACTTGAATCAGGGTAACAGTACAGATAGGAGACCTGGTCTGGGTGTCAGGTGACAAATACATAGCGCTGACATATTCCGCAGGCAGTGCTTTACAACATTATTATTACTTGATGTACCGCATGGAGCTCACAATGTAGGTTCCCTATCAATGTCTTTTGGAGTGTGGGGAGAACATACAAACTCCATGCAGATGTCCTTGGTTGGATATGAACCTAGGCCCCAGCACTGACCACTGAGCCACTGTGCTGCCTACAAGGTTCACTGAATCATTTCCCACAAATATGTATAGGTTATTCTGCTCCATAACATTCTGTCTGCAGATTGCACTGCATGTTGTGATGACGGGTTCTCGTTAATTCCTCCCCTTGGTTTTTGGGATCGCTGGAGATTCATATCGATTGCACTTTTAATATTTTCTGGTATAGTCAGAAAATTCCTTCATGATGGTAAAGGAATACTTGTACCCTTTTACCTTCCTGCCTTCATTTGTCAAAAAACAATTAAAGGCAAATAATCATTTTCTTTTTTAGAAGCTGGAATTTTTCGTTTTGCTTGAAGAGTACTCCTCTCCTGACATGTCTATTTTAGTATGTAAAATTCCACATGAAAGGACAATTGTGGAGCATTTATTCTTATGATGATTTAGTGATGTTCCTCTATTATTCCTGCTAGCAGTTTATAAATAAAGGTGTTACCAGGTGTGGGTGTCTAGCACTGGCAGCACAAACTTCTAGCTGGGATAATAGAAGAACATCACACATAGAGCCATAAGAAATGAGGCTCCTGAACTGTTATTACACGAGGAATGCAAGTAGTTACTAAAACAGACATGTCAGGAGAGGTGGCAGGTCTTTACACTGTACTTATATGTTGCAGTGTTGTATGGTCATATATATGTTACTACTATGGGTTGCATGGGCCTTTCCTGATTATGATGCACAGTATAAATGTGCAGTCATTGTTGTCAGAATATCATATAGACAATGGCAAGGTGTATGATGATGGCATAACTGCTACTGTATCCCACTACAGTGACTTGGGGATCACTCCAGGAAGCTTAAAGGCTATGTACACCTTTGGGGGGCAAATTAAATTTTATTATTGCACTATACTTATTTTGAGCTAAAAATCATGTTTTCAATTGGTCTTTATTAACAGTATGGAATCCTTTTTTCTGTACAGAGCTGAGATGCTCTACTAGCTGCCTGTGGCTTTTCTGTCATCTGAGGAGCAGACAGACTCCTTATCTCTGCCCTCTCACACTATAAACACTCATAAAGCTCAATCCTTATCTTATTGATAAGATTGTGGCTTGATTAAGTGTTTATGACCTCTTAGCAATTTAGAGATAAGGGTTATTAGATGTCTGGCACAAAGTGAAAGTGAAAATGCCAGTCACACAGTCAGAAAAAGTTAACCCTTTGTGACTGAACAGCTCAATATTTTTAATAAAGGCCAATTGAAAATATGATTTTTAGCCAAATATAAGTTAAATGCAGTCATGAAAAAATTGACTCCAAAGGTGTACATAGCCTTTAATTTTTAATTACCATTGGCTCTAGGCTCCTCAAACCCCCTCGTATCTGACCACTTCTGATTCTGATGAAGCTGTCTTAGGGAATTGCAGTTTCTTCCAGTGCTTCTGGAAGGCAGCAAGTATTCCATACAGTCAGCACTGACAAGCGATCCTGACCTCTAATGGTCCTATTATTCTCTGAAGTGTTCTGCATTTTGGCTCTGCACAAAAGATGCTTTCAGAGCAAGTAAAGGACTTTTATCAAGTGACCCACAGTGACAAGGCGCTGGAGACTTGTGACAAAGTAAACATGTCTGTGGATGAAAAAAAGCCCACCGAGGTTCCCAGATAAGACATGTCATCAGAGTTTTTTTGGCGCAAGGTCTATTAAAGGAAATGGAACCACAAATGTTTGTGTTCTCAGGTCAAAAGGATAAGACAGTCACAGTCTACACTGTCTACCCCAGCACTGCTGACATGGAAAGTTTCAGTTGTGTTACTGCATACTTCCGTGGAGGAGGATATAACTACTAGAGTTCTTTTATGGAATTCATAAATTCCTATTGACTCATGTAACATCATAAGTTCCCTGTCTGATCCCAGTCCTGGTAGTATGTAGATAGTTACATAGCTGATGAGGTTGAGAAAAGACACAAGTCCAATCTACAATCCTGTGGCCAGGAGAAAGCAAACACCCCACTACGGCGGATGCCATTACCCATGGAAAAAATTCCATTCCAAATATGGGAATCGGATTCAATCCCCACATCAGCGTCCCAGAGATCTAGTGCCCGTCCTTGCTTTCAGGAAAGGCTTCCAGTCCATCTAAAGCTTGTACAGTGAATCAACCATTCCATACTCTCATTGCCCTTAGGCCTCATGCACACGAACGTTGTTGTGTTCCGTTCCGCAAAATGGGGTTCCGTGATCCGTTTCCGTGTGTCTTCCTTTATTTTTGGAGGATCTCCAGACATGAAGGAAAGTAAAGTCAAGTTTGCCATGCAAATGATAGGAAAAAAAATGGACGATGATGACAATATTGTGTGCCTCCGCGTTTTTTCACGGTCCCATTGACTTAAATGGGTCCGCGAACCGTTTTCCGTGAAAAAAATAGGACAGGTTATATTTTTTTGACGGACTGGAACCACGGATCACAGACGCAGATGACAAACGGTGCATTAGCCGAGTTTTCAATGGACCCATTGAAAGTCAATGGGTCCGCAGAAAATCACGAAAAACGGAACAACGGACACGGAATAAAACAACGGTCGTGTGCATGAGGCCTTACAGTGAAGAATCCACATCCATTCCTCTAGATGTGGTGAGGACCTCCTGTCATGCTTACAGGCCTAGGTATAAAAAGATCATTAGAAAATGCTCGGTACAGTCCATTCCTTTTTTCCAAATGAACCCAGTTTTCATAAGTCTTGGTACTGCAAACTAACCATTCCCTTAAAGGGGTATTCCTCTCTGGAACATTGGTGGCATATTGGTAGGATATGCCATCATTGCCAGATGGGTGTGGGTCACATATGCTGCGGCACATGTGACCCGTCTGTCTGGAAATTTACAGAATGAGGATCAGAAGATAGCAGAAGGAACCACAGAGCAAGAATAGAGCAATGGAGTTTGAGCTTTTCAACAGGTACAATACGCTCTAGAGGTCTGCTAAAGTCCTCAAAGCTGGACATCCTGCTGAATCGCCTGGGTCACCCTCCTCTGTACCTGCTGTAGTTTACCTACTGTATTCCTCTCTCATACACAAGTGTCTCAAATTGTATACATGACTCTATATGTGGTCTGACCAGTGATTTGTATAAAGGCAAAACTGTGTTCTTGTCAGGAACATCTAGGCCTTTTTTGATGTATCCCATTATTTTATTTGTCTTGCGTATCTACTGTGCAGAGTTCAGACACTACAGACCCATTCAGTTACAGAGTGGTGTGTTGGGTTGAGCTGATGCCTGAATCTGTGATAGAGGCTCCGAACATTACCTATGATGATATAAGAGTTTTTTTTTTTTTTTTGTTTAGTTTTTTTGTAACTTTATAACCAAATCTGTTCTAGAAATAGTCAAAGGGTTTCTCCAGTATATTGTTTCAGGGTAGGCCATCAATATCATATCGGTATGTGTCTGATTAGCTATTACCTTGTAGCTCTGGCAGCAGAAGACGGCACCAGGACTACTTGGCTGCGTTGTAGTGAACGGGAGCAGTGCTGCAGTTATCAGGGCCGTCCACTACACAGTGCGTGGAGCTACAAGCAATCAGCTGATCGGGGGGTTGGCGAACCCTGCTGATCTAATATTGATAGCTTATCTTGAGTATAGGCCATCAATATCAAAACCCAGGACAATCCTTATAAAGGTTTCAATGTTCCCCATGGGAAATGGGATTTCTTTAAAAAAAAAGGCCTAGATGGCAGCCATTTCAGGATGGAACCAGATGATACGGTATACCAGTCTTGAGTGCTTGTCACCTCTGTCTGCAGCAGTATGGGTTAACTTGATGGCGCACAAGTCTCAGCGTGACAGTTTGTCTGGAACCATGGGTTTCCATGTCCAGAACTCTTACAATTCATTTGGATTCATTCTCCAAATACATTTTTTTTTATTTTTTCACTCTGCTCAAATGTTTAGAAGCTTTTGTACTTCTGTCACAGTCGCATAATAGTCAACTTTGAAAAATAAGCTTGAATTTTTCTGGTACGATGTATGGGTTAAATGAAGCGTGATTCTTGTGAAAACAAGGTACAACCTTGATGCCTTTAGCGCTGCCACACCTGCAATGTTTTGTCATAGGAGGGGGGGTTTCATGCCAGGAAGCTAGGGGATGTACATATCCTAAATAGCACAGCTATGAATATACTCTTCTGCAGAACAGGACATGTGTAGGAGTTCCTTTTCTTGGAAACGCTATTATTCCCCTGTCAGGTTAGCAGGTAGAGGATTTATAGAGCAGAAAAGACTCCACACACAGTACATTCCCGTAGAGCACGCGTCTCTTAAGTAAGAAAATATAAGGTACTGGAATGCTAGTAATCCTCTTTAATAGAGGTGCGAGCAGAAGGGAGACTTGGCTGAAGAAACATGTCCTAGAAATGAGGTTTGAATCAGGCTCTCCTGAATTCAGCAAAAATCGGCATAGGGGCACGAACAGAGGGCCCCAAAAAGTTGTTTGCATGTGTCTCTGTACATTTCTTACCCTAGGATGGTTTATTACACAAGGTAATAAGCTTTACTATGGAGACATATTTGGAACTCGCAAATTACTAGGTGGCAAGTCACCTCTTGAGACCAACTGTGTTCTATGTTTTACATTCCATTATTGTGGAAAAAATATCTAAATTTAGAGCGATCAGCTCCAGGGAATTGTCTGTGTATGAACAAAGTATGTTCCGCATTGGAATTAGACTCGTCATATTGCTATTAGGCCTCATGCACACGACAGTTGTTTTTCTCGGCTCCATGCAGGGTGCGTCTGCTAGGTTCGCCCCTCACGCTTCCTGCCACAGGCCACCAAAGAGGAGCTATAGCAGAGAGTGGGGCCCTGCTGTGACACTGGCTGCTTCCTCGTATGGCTCAGGACTGCCACAGATTAAAAGAAGTGTGATGTGGGCTGGCAGGAGAATGAGGATGGTGAGCCTGGGAGAATGGGGAAGGAACTTTGTGTCTAGGTTGTGGAAGGATGGTGAGCCTGCATTTGATTACTGGGGGAGGGGGATGAGGGGAGCAAGCTTTCTGACTACTCTGGGGTGGTCCTCCATGTACTTGCTGCAAACAAGCCTTCTGAATACTTTGGGGTGTGGAGGGGATGGTAAGCCTGCATGTGCTTGGTGCGGAGATGTTGAGGAGCAAGCCTTCTGACTACATTGAGATTTGGGGGGGCCTGTCTGTGATTACTCGAGGGTGGACATAGGGGATGAGCTCTGATTGTTATTTCTGTGGGGATGACCAGAATAATGGTGTGTGTATGGGGGGTGTGTATGAGTGTGGGAGGGTGGCCTTCATTCAGTTAAATGAGTAAGAGATGCTCTCTCCCACCACTCTCAGTGACTGGTGAGGGCCCCCCTTATATTGACCCCTTTAGTGGATTCAGAGAAAAGCAGTACAGAGCATGAAATACATGACAGATCCACAACAGAAATCTACTCCATATGGCCGCACCCTAACAGATATTTTAAACACATCTGTAGCAATTAGTCAAGGTCACTGACTCATCTGGTACCTACATTTTACAGTATTAGCAATTTTACTATTGGACAACCCATTTTAAGTTTGCCTTTAGCCCCAAAAAAACGGTATGGTAAGGGTGTAGTCTTTTTTTTCTTGTACATTCAGCAATTTTTCCTCCAGGCTTCTGATGTGGTGCCTTCAGCTTTTGAAACAAGAAGATGCTGTTTCCTGGCAGCCATATTGTGTCCCTGTTATGTCTGAGGAATGGTGTTCTGAGCTGGGCTGACACTCTGGTCCGAGGTATTCCTGACTGACTCAAATATTTGTGCTCTCTAATAATAATCTCTAAGTTTATGTATCTTGTAACTACAGAGGTAAGAAGTCCCACATTCTTGTAACAGTAAGAATCGGCCACAGCAGAAATTTGCTTTGCTCAAAATATATTTCTTTTAATTCAAGAAGGTAAGTAATGTGGCAATATGTATGAACGTTTTCGGGCCTTCATCAGACACTGAAGATACAAGGAAACATCAAAAAAAATTACGAAAAAATAACAAAAAGAATAATGAAAATACAATACAATGACTGCAATGATGAAGGATGAAAATAAATGACAATATTGCTGTATCCTCAGCTATTTATACAGATAAGAGATCCTTAGGTCTCTGGAGTTATCTCCGGCTTCACTCTGGTGGCCATAACATAGATGAATGAAGGATCCAGATATCTTAGTGTATGTCACATTAAGGTCTAGGTTAGAATAGGTATCATGGTTATCAACCAACTCTGTGGCCAGTGGTCAATATACACTGATGTCCCAAGTATGTGCAAGTATATCATATAGGTAACGTATTTGGGACCAGCATCCATATACACCAGTGTATAGTCATAGCAAATTAAGATATTAAAATAATAGGACATTTCAGTATTTAGTTATCCATACTGCAATATATAGCCTATATAACCCTATGCACAGCATACATTCTGCAGGGAGCGACAGAGCTTGTGATTTGAAACATTCTCCTAACATACGTTAATTACTCTATAGATACACTACAGTAACTTCCCAGTGAACAGCAGGACAGCTTCTGTGTGATGTAGTTCAGTAAGGACATCAGTGATGGAGGACTCTGTTGCTTGCTGTGTACTTAGACTATTCCCTCCAGTGGTGCATGCATCATCATACATTACAATTTGACACAAGATTGAAAAATCTACATGGGAAGATAAGAAGGGTATATCTTGAGGACTTGGGGTTAGAAAGACTTTCCACTAATAGTTATAGGAGAACGTTAGTTGAGTTAGATTGCTCTCCTATTTGGTGCGACTGATTTTGAGAAGATTTGTACTAGCAAAATGCTCCAGAGTGGAGCTTCTGACTGTCACTTGTACATGTGTATACAGTATATCAAAGCTCAGAGATTAAAGTATGTGCTTCAGCTCCTGACAACATAGTATATACTGAGATGTCCTAGGCACACAGAAGTTCTTTGAAATTCCTAAATGTTTGCTCGTGGGTCTTGGGTTTGGACGCCGGTTCAGGGCCTGCGTGCCAGCTGGCTGTACTGTATTCTTGGCCGCATCAGTGCTTATTCTGGTATTTTGCTGAATGTTTCAGAATGCATCTTGTTTTCAAAAGGCAGCGACCGCAGGAAGCGCCCAGAATAGATCCGCGTGTCTGTGAACCCAGAGTGACAACTCGGTGGGCCAAGCAGATAATCTGGAGGAATTCAGCTTTCTTCTGCTGTTGAGAGCAGACAGCTGGTATGTCTCAAAAAGAGTGAAGACAGTGGGATAGCAGCTGCTGTGCTCCTGTCCCTGCTTGGCTCTCCTGCGCGCACTGATTTATTACATGAAAGGACATATACAGCTAGTACATACTGCCGGCAGGGACTGATGTGCTGGTGGACTCCACTCACCTGGTTTATAGCTGCTCATAGAATATGTATCTGAAGCCTATGTATCACGCATTAGGGAGACAAATGGCTTATTGACCATAGAAAGTTTAAAGGGGGTTAAAGATATTTTTAACTGATGACCTATCGGATTAGTGAAGGAAGGTCAGACACCCAGAACCCCCGCTGATCAACTGTTTGAAGAAGCTGAGACTAGGGCTGAAACGATTATTCGAATAACTCGATTAAATCGAGTAAAAAAATTCATCGATGCAGTTTCCCTGCATCGAGTAATCGTTACATCACATGATCACGGAGCGGGAGTGAAATTAAGCGTCTCACTCATCGCTTCCGTGTCCTCCGGAGGCCAGAGAGGCAGGACTTTGCGTAATGCGCAGTTGTGCTCATACATCATCAGCACGCTGGCTAAAAATGTGCGTCTGACGTCACTTAAGGTCCCAGTTAGGGGTGGACGGTATAGGCGATATGCGATATGAATTTGGGCCACGATATGGATTTTCGCTATATCGCCGGACCGCGATATGATCATTTTCTCCTGAGCCGGCCGGCACAGCGGAGGGAGGAGGGAGTCTCTCCCTCCCCACTGTGCGCGGCTGCCGCTGAACACCAATGAGGACAGAGTAGGAGGAGGAGGGGAGGGACTGTGGCCACTGCGCCACTAATGAATGTGCCGGCCATATCCCACAGGGTCACCCTCCTCCCCCCATCATTGGTGGCAGTTTGCAGTTCCGATCGGAGCCCCAGCAGTGTAATGCTGGGGCTCCGATCGGTTACCATGGCAACCAGGAGTCACGCTACTGAAGTCCTGGCTGCCATGGTATGTTAGTGAGCAGAGAGCAGCGCATTATACTCACGTGCGCTGTGGCCGCCGGTCGCTCCTTCTTCTGTCTGTGCGGCGGATTGCTAATGCTTACAGCATTAGCAATGCGCCGCACAGACCTATGAGAAGGAGCGACCGGCGGCCACAGTGCATGTGAGTATAATGCGCTGCTCTCTGCTCACTAACATACCATGGCAGCCAGGACTTCAGTAGCGTGACTCCTGGCTGCCATGGTAACCGATCAGAGCCCCAGCATTACACTGCTGGGCTCCGATCGGAACTGCAAACTGCCACCAATGATGGGGGGGAGGAGGGGGACCCTGTGGCCACTGCCACCAATGATTAATACTGGGGGGGGGGGGTTTGTGTTACCAGAGGGGGCAGATCAGAGGCTGGGGGGGAGGGGCAGATCAGAGGCTGGGGGGAGGCAGATGGAGAGAGAGTGGGTAATGGAGGCTGTAGGCACCACCTTGGCATGTATAAAGTTATTGGTTTAGAGAGGGGTTAATGAAGGCACCTCCAAGGTGCTTTCATTAACCTCTTCAAACCAATAACTTTATATATGCCCATTGGGTTTGGAGGGGTTAATGAAAGCACCTTGGCATTAGGCATGTATAAAGTTATTAACCCCTTCAAACCAATAACTTTATACATGCCTAATGCCAAGGTGCTTCCATTAACCCCTCCAAACCCAATGGGCATGTATAAAGTTATTGGTTTGGAGGGGTTAATGGAAGCACCTTGGCATTAGGCATGTATAAAGTTATTAACCCCTTCAAACCAATAACTTTATACATGCCTAATGCCAAGGTGCTTCTATTAACCCCTTCAAACCAATAACTTTATACATGCCTAATTACGTACGTTATTTTAAGTAGCTTTTTCTTATTAGATTACTCGATGAATCGAGAAATATAATCGATAGATTACTCGATTACAAAAATATTTGTTTACTGCAGCCCTAGCTGAGACGCTCACCGGAGCTTTGGTGAGAGGTGCAGCTGCTATCCATTGTATAATGGTGGTGCTTCACTAGAATGGGACTTGGCTGCGCCTAGACCACGCGACTGATGTACATGACATCACTTGCCGAGGCTAAGCGCACTGCAGTCTTCTACCGATTTGATACTGATGACCTATCCAAAGGATAGGCCATCAGTATAAAAAAAGTCAGAAAACTCCTTTAAGTGTTTGTCCGGCAGGATAAAAGACCGGGTTGGTGCTGCTGTTACAAACCCCTTTAGATGTAGATAATGCATATGACAGTGTGTGTGTGTAGTTTATCAGATCATGTGGTCTCAAGACATATACAGTATGTGTATACCCCTGTAGCATTCTCTGACTTTTAATACTTTGGTTTGTAGTCAGAAGGAAATTACCTTATGTGGGGGAGAGTTGAAATCCCACTGGGGATTGCTGTAGTGGTACTAGAAGGACGGGGACTCCATTGGTCCAGAGGCATATTGACTTGCACAAGTTTGTTGCTCCATCCCATACATCTGAATGCGGGTTGTTTTGGCAGCAGCTCATACATTTCTGATATTCTCATTCAGATGAATAGAACAGTCGAGTTAATTTGTACAACAAATTTGCCATATTTGTACATGTACCCTTGTAAAGCTAGTTATGTTCCAGGTGTAACAACCTGTAAGAAAAGTATGACATACAGTACTCCCAGCTTGGGGAAGAAGAGGATGCTGACCTGTGCAGCCTTATTTCTGCTGCTATGTTTTATGAGACAAAAGAGGAGCTGTTAAAATATTGTGGAGTTTATGGATGGGTTTTCCATGGCCAGGTGTCCACATGCAAGCCTAATATCACCATGAGCAATGTCCACTTGAGGTTTGTTAAAGGTTATGGACGCCTTTGGAGCCTTATTATTATTGATTTTAATATATTTTGTCTAAAATTATTTTTTGTAATGGATTTTTATAAAAAATATCATTTCATTTGACTTCTGCAGCATCCATGTTTCATAGTACATAGCATCTTCAGAAAGCTTTTCACAGTGAATCCGTTCACTGGCTCTCTGACTGCTTCCTCTTTAGTTCCTCTCTCTCTCCTCCCTTTTTGACAATTTAAAACAATATTTTTAGCCCAATATACAAGTGAATCAATAATAAAAAATTGCTTCAAATATAGCCATAGCCTTTAAAGGGAACCTGTCACCGGGATTTTGTGTATATAGCTGGGGACATGGTTTGCTAGATGGCCGCTAGCACAACCGCAATACCCAGTCCCCATAGTTCTGTGTGCTTTTATTGTGTAAAAAAAAAAACAATTTGATACATATGCAAATTAACCTGAGAGGAGTCCTGTATGTGAGATGAGTCAGGGACAGGACTCATCTCAGGTTAATTTGCATATGTATCAAATTGTTTTTTTTACACAATAAAAGCACACAGAGCTATGGGGACTGGGTATTGCGAATGTGCTAGCGGCCATCTAGCAACCCATGTCCTCAGCTCTATACACACAATCCCGGTGACAGGTTCCCTTTAAAGGTGTTTTCTCATCATAGACAATGGGAGCATATCGCATTTTTATTTCCTTTCAGAGCTGTGCGAGGGCTTTATTTTTGGGGGACGACTTGTAGTTCATTGGTATCATATTGATCACTTTTTATTTCGCTTTATTGTTTGTAAGCAAAAAATAGCAATTCTGGCATTTACTGTATTTCATTTATTTAAAGTGTCCACGTGCAGGATAAATTACATCATTGTATAGTTCAGGTCGTTACAGATGCATCGGAGACAAATATGTGAAGACGATTTTAATTATTTTTTTATTTTTATATTTTTTTTGCGTTTTAAAACGGTATTTTTTTTTAAAATAAACCTTTTATTTCATTTTTATTTTTACCACCCGTTCCACCCAGCACCTACCTATGCCAGGCTAAACTTGCTGCGCCTTTAAAAAGGCGTATGTGCAGGTTTAAAGCACATTAGCGACCACCATAAAAACTAATATTGGCCTCACAAATGGCCTAAACAAGTGCTTTAAAGGGAACCTGTCAGCGGCACAAACCACCCCAAACCACCAGCAGTACCTTCAAGTAGCCAGCAGTGTGTTTCTAATGATGATTCTCTTCCTGCAGTCACATGCGGTAAAAGCAGGAAAAACCATTCTTTTATCCCCTGCCCGTGCTATTTTCGAGTCACGCTTGAAGTCAAGGTAACCGCGCCCCCTTCGCCTGTGACTGACGGACGGCTTTTCGGCAAAGCAAGCCGAACGCTCCATAAGCGCTGTCAGTCACAGGCGAAGGGGCAGGGAAGGCAAACTGGCCCAAATAATTTTGTACAAAATGTATTTGCCAAGAATCTCAAATGTATTTAATAAGCATAGCATTAGCATTAGAATACTTTGTTGTACTTTATTTGGTTTGCAGAGAGCTGTTGCATTGTATTCTTTTCTGCCGGCTACTTGAAGGTACTGCTGGCGGTTTGGGGTGGTTTTTGCCGCTGACAGGTTCCCTTTAAGGTAAGATGATGTTTTTCCCGCAGCCTTTTGGCCTTATAGTGTGTGTTCAATCTTTTTTAGTCAAGGTAATTGACCATGTAATATTAGGATGAGAAGGTTGGTTGGGATTGTTTGTCTATTTACAGGATTAGTAGTGGTACTTAGAAGTAGTTTAAGAAATGTAGAAGAAATTCACCTTACCAAAAGAAAACCCTTCATTTTAGAAACTTCACACGCACTCGCAAGTCACAGCGTGTTACATGCCAATTGTTGTGTCTGGAAATTGATGCGTAATTGTTATGTTTGCTAGTGATGTCTTGCAGAAGCGTTCTTGCCTTTCTCATATCTGATTAAGGTGTACCTGCATTCAGGTTTTGGTGCGGTTAATCCAGTTCCCTCACAGATATATTTCCAGGCTTGTCCCTGTTGGGCATATGAACGTGATACAGGGAGCCCCTTTGGCTCAAACCTGACCAGATAGGTACTGCATTTCACTGGGCATTGTGCAGGCCTTGGCAGCTTTCTCCTGACTATAACAGCCAGCCATGGCAGTTTCCAGGACAAGTATCCCCCGATCAGCTCAGGCCTTCAAAGGGGATTTTATAGGATTGGAAAAACATGGCAGATTTCTTCCAGAAACAGCACCACTTCTCTCCATCGATGGACCCTGGGATGATTCCTATAAAACATCTCTCTTCTACCCCCCCCCTTTTAAAAGGATTGTTCACCCTTGGAGTGCTTCCCCCCCCCCCCCCAGATGTCCCTCATACTTTCCTGATCCCCACTGCTGGGTTCTGCCTCCATCACTCCCCCTCTAACTGCAGGTCCCGGTTCTCTCTGCGTTAACATCCTGTTTGACGTGTTTGACTAGGTCACGTGACACGTCAGCACCTCGGGCAGTCATTGGTTTTGCCAGTCACCAGACCAGCGTCAAACAGGATGCAGGAAGACCTGGGACATGTGGTGCCCGAGGAGAAGCGATGGAGCTAGAACCCAGCAGCGGGGATTAGGTAAGTATGCTCATCACCGTGGCTCACCAGTCTGGCCAGGGGGGGTGCTTACAAAAAAAAATAAAAATGTAGTGGTGCACTACCCCGTTACGGTCTGTGCAACCATTTTTTTTATTCCTCCAGGGCATCTTAAATGAAAAATTTAGCAATTTTTGCAAATAGTTTTACTTTTTTTACCATTTGCATCTGAGGCTGCTATGCGTCTGCTACTGTCTGTAACAAACCTTCTGCAGCCCTTATGCAGTCATACTCCCTTCAATTTCACCCATTCATTTACTAAATTACCAAATTATACTAGGAAGAAGTAGAGGACCAATGGAAGGGAGTATGAATGTAGGATCAGGATTGTTTGTAACCATGGAGATGGAGGCCTACACAGCAATTATGTACCCAAAATAGTAGCAAAAGTAAGACCTAGTACAGACCTAGCAATTAGGGTTGAGCAAATTTCCTGGTGCTTAGCGGTAACTAATCAATTTTCCCTGAAATTGCATTAAAATTGTAAAAAAAAAAATATACTCAGCTCATCCATTTGAGCACGAAGAGGCCGCCGCGGCCATCTTGATTGAATATCCACCACGAAATCTAGTGCAATGGGATGTCGCATTATGACGTCATCTGCACCGTGTGAGATTTCCCGCAGGATCTTCAATCAAGAATGGATAAGGGTACTTTCACACTAGCATTAGAGGAATCCAGCAGGCAGTTCCGTTGTCGGATCCGGAAATCCGTGTGCAAACGGATAGCATTTGTTTCCAGATTCAGATGCGGATTCGTCTGACAAATGCATTGAAATACCGGATCTGTCTCTCCGGTGTCATCTGGAAAAATGGATCCGGTATTTGTTTCTTTCACACTTTTAAAGAAACAAAAAACCGGATCTGTTTTTCTGGAACACTTGGTACCACATCTGGCTTTAATACAATTCAATGGAAATTAATGCTGGATCCGGCATTCCATTAAGTGTTCTGGAATTTGCGGTATTTTCTCTGGCCAAATACCGTAAAAGTGACTGAACAGAAGACATCCTGATGCATACTGCATAAGTGTTTCTTTCCAGTATTGAGCCCCTAGGACGGAACTCAATACCGGAAAGTGTGAAAGTACCCTAAGGTGAGTATTTTATTTTATTTTTTTTAACCCCCTGAAAAGCCTAAATTTTTAAATCGGATACCGCGTTCAGCATATGAGCGGCTCAATGATGGGGGCAGCACAATTACCGTTCCCAGTCATTGCGCCTGCTACTTACAAAGAAACGCGCTTTGTGACAAAGTAACAATACTAGCAATAATTATCTTGGCACTTAATGCGATAAATAAATTCTTGACATTTAACACACCAAAAGCCATTGAAAGTTACAGTAAGTTTACCTTTTGTGTTATGAGTGTTACATGTGTATAATTACTTCATCACAAGAGTGCTATGCAGAAGAGGATCTCTGGACACATGAAGCATCAAACATTGACATGTATGGACTACATCAGCACAGGACCACAACAGTCAGCCACCAGGAAATATAAGAACGGAGGGCAGAGGCTCCCCAAACCTGGGCACCTGCTCCATTAACCTCTATGGGACTGCCAGAGATGGTGCTTGCACACATTAAGCTTTGTAATGGCACTGGGATTATTCTCCTGGGCCTTTTAAAATGGTTGTCCCACTAACAGAACTTGAGATCACTGGTCCGACCACTGGTACTCCCAACGATCACAAGAACCTCCAGCGATCAGTGATAACTGAGGTCCCGTCGCACGAGAATGGAGCTGTGGTGTGCATGCACCTCTGTGGGGCTCACAATCCCTTTAAATTCACATGGATTTTTCTTCTGCTGCTTGTAGTTTTCGACACGTGCATTATACTATAGTTTGTTGTAGAGTTGCATCAAGTTAGGGGAGATCCTATAATGTAATTTGACTTTTCTGCTCTGTCTGTTGGGTTATTTAGTTTTCATCTCATACTGTACAGTAACTTGCCGCTCTTGGTTGTAATTCAATATGGTATATTCTGTACAGAACCTGAACCAGCAGGGGAGTGTTGTGTGCCCAGATTATGAAAAAGCAGAATTGGTGAAGTAGAAAAATAATAATTAGATTAAATACATAGTTGGTTGTTAAATGGAACCAGTCAGCAGGTTCATTCTGCCCGAAATACATTGAGGCTTCCTAATAACAATGGACTATGCTGTACTCTGAACCACTGCAGCCTTTCAGAGAAATCATGGTTTTAACAAGTGCCAGGCATGGTGAGAAGCATCCTCTGGGTGGCTTCTTTCCGGCTTCTCCCTGCCCAGCTAATCTGGAAGCGTCCGTCCAGTTCAAGAAAAAAAAATTCACATTAACTGGGAAATAAACATTATCTGGTGCCCTCCTTTTATCTTTTTAGCTGCAGTTCCCGGGCTCCCCTTCTGCCACCCAAGATGGCTGTACCGCTTCTCAGACTGCCTTAAGAGTACTGTGCATTCAGTAGCCCAAGACACTTCCTGCTGCCCTTGGATTGGCCAGCACTGCTCACATGAACACAGCTGGCCAATCCAACAGCAGGGCTGGACAAATAGGAAGTGTCTTGGGCTGTCGATGCACAGTGTGCACACATAGTCTGAGTCGCAATGCTACCTTTTTGGATGGCTGAAGAGAAGCCAGAGAATTTGCAGATCTGAAACTAAAAATATGAAAAGGAAGGCACCATGTACGTGTTCTTTCTAATCATTCCCCAATGTGATGTGTTTTTTTTTCTTGAACTAGAGGGTCGCTTTAAATGAGTTTTCTTTAGGATAGGTCATCAATATCTGATTGGTGGGTGTCTGACACCCAGCACCTTCACCGGTCAGCTGTTTGAAGAGTACCTCTGCCTCCTCGCAGCTTACCAAGCACAGCGCCATCCACTGGATAGTGGCTGTGCTTTGTATTGCAGTTCGACCCTATTCATTTGAATGGGACTAATCCTCGTCTATGCCATGTGAGCTCTGCAGCTTCTTCAAACTACAGATCAGTGGGGGGTCCTGAAATTTGGTCCCCCACTATCTGATATTGATGACCAGTGGATAGGCCATCAGTAATAAACTCCAACCCTATTCATTTACAGTTATGCTTACCTGTATGCCAACATAACCGAGAGCAGCATAAACCTGCTGAAATCTATGCCTAATCATAGCTGTGTACATGTCGGTTATCATTTATTCCACATAAGTGGTGTAAATGATGATAAATATGCGGTGTCTGATGGTCCAGCCTTCGCGACATATCTCCTTTTTTTACTCTAGTTTCTGACCAGAGGGGCATAATAATTGACCTCCTATATGTGCACAGTATTGCATGCGAATCCTAAGTATATTTGGAAAGATTTATCTATATTTTTCTGGAGTTAAAAAAGCACAAGAAGTACAAGATGCCCATTTAGAAACGTATGCTGGTGTGCTTTATACAGATAGCAGCTTGTAGTCACTAATTGGAGTGGACAACAACTTCAACAATGAACGGAAACCTTCTGTGGTGATTTCAAAGCGCCGCCCTACAATGGACTCCATTGTTATTTCTCTTCTGTACACCAGAAGAGAGACGGGGCCAGTATTAGAGAGGACCAGTCACCTCTGCTGATATTTCTGTGTAATAACAATTCTTAAGCCTCTTTTCATATAACTGTGCGTTGTCATTCCTCCGTTATTCCTGCTAGAAGTTACACATGAATTGCTAATAGTCTGCAGTAAAGGTTCATTTGAGTGTTACCAGTTGGGGCTATGTCTCTGCACAGTCTGACACAGTCCAGTCCGTGCTGTCAGTGTCACTGTACAAGGACACAACCTCAACTGACAACATCCATCTGGACCTTCATTCATAACTTCTAGCAGGAATAATCGAGCACAACATAGTCAAGAGAATAGATGCTCCAGAATTGTGATTACATTGTGAAACAGACGTGTCAGGAGAGGTTTTCGGTCCTCTATAATCTCCTCCACTGAACTGCCTAATATTTGCTCAAGCACCACTGAAAGTTAACACTGTCCGTTAAATACCGTAAATAAATGACTGAAAAGTGACCTTGGAATTGGACGGTAGCGTCCTTAAATTGGGGGGGGGGGGGGGGGGGATTCCGTACATAACTGTTATGTCACTGACCTAAAATTCCTTCTGTAGTCATTAAGAAACTAGTGACATTAGCACTTTACTCCCACAGTGTGTGCTGTGACCTGTACATAAGGTTGACTGTAATAAATTCTAGTGTACAGTCATGCCTGAAAATAAACATATCCTGGCCAAATATGCTTTAATGTGAACACAGTCCAAAATACACAGTCGAGTCACATTATTATGCTCACTGGCTAATATCCAGCGTGACCACTGTGTGCAGCATGGACAGATGGGCTGGGAGTGACTCAATAATACCCTGGTAGGTTGTCACAGTTGTCTGGAGCCATTCTGAGTGCAGTGCAATGCATCCACAGTGCAAACACAACAATTGACATGGTCCCACAAATGCTCGATTGGGTTCAAGTCTGGGGAATTAGGTGGCCAGGATAGCACTTGGAAGTCTTGGTCATGCTCTTCCAACCAATGTTGGCTATTTCTAGCCATATGACATGTTGCGTTGTCTTGCTGGAAGATCCCATCCTCCCCAGAGAAGACAATCTGCATTTTTGGGTGTATGTGATCTGCAAGAATGGTTGAGAGTGCCTTCCATATGGATGACTGAGCCCAGAGAATGCCACGAAAACATTTCCCCAGACCATAACACTGGCACCACCAGCTTGTGTTCTTCCAGCAATGCTTGAAGAGGGTTTGTTCTGTGATGTTTTTTGGCTGACATGCCAACATCTATCTACTTCATGAAGCAGAAAACGTGACTCATCAGACAAGACAACCCTTTGCCAATTAAAGGAGGTCCAATTCTGATAATGCTGCGAAAATTGACTCCTTTTATGCTGATGCAACTTTGTTAGCAGACGTGCAGTGATCATCCATCTGCTTCGGATCCCCATAAGCAGTAGAGTTTGCTGAGCTGTTGTTTTAGGCACACGTCTGGTAGCCCCCTGGTTCATTTTGGTGGAGAGCTTTTCCACTGTATCATGTCTGTGCACCCTTTACTCACCATACACTTACTGTACACCACAGCAGCAGGAGAACTGTCCACAAACTGCACAGTATCTGAAATACTACTACCCTTGGCCCGAAATCCAATTATCATCCATTTTTGCAAAATAGCCCCTTTCATCCATGACCACAATGATGCATATGAGTGCAGACAGCCTATCACACACCGTATATACCCACCAAGCCAGCTCATGATACGTGACATCCTTCATGAGCTACGCACAGCCGACATTGAAAGTAGGAAGCGGTCATAATAATGTGACTTGACTATGAGAGTGTGTATATTACCCACACACGGTTAACCTGATGGCATACCCTTCAAGCAGACAGTCTACAGTTGGATTATAACATTTGTCTACATCAGTTTTGAGGACCACAAGATAGCATCTGATCTTTGTAAATTATTGTGTGCTGAATTCAGATATCACATTTGTTTATTGTAGTCAGGTATTGTTTTCCATAACTGGACAGTTCCTCATGCGTCAATTTAACATGTATGATAGCCGTATGAATGACAAATCAGCTAAAATCTACACTGACTCACAGAAATGAATAAATGGTCCTTTTTAAACGAGTTCAAATAGGCGAAGAGCTGGAAAACCCTACGTTCACATCAGTGTTTTGAAATCCGGCAGAGGAACAGTCTGTCGGAGTTCACCGTATCCAGCATAGCTAACAACTGCTGGATCTCCGTTGACTCTAATGTGATGCAATGGCGATCTGGGCGCTTTCCGGCACACTGCTGGCTTTCTGCCAGGATTTTTTGTCTGGCTGAAAGCTGGCATTTATTTTAAAATGATGATGTGAGCCCGTCAGATGAAAAAAGGTAATACATCTATCCTAGAGCAGTACGATTATTTCAGTAGTCTTATAACCCCTGCTCTGGTGGGGGATTCGCCGAAGTTATGTAAAACAGGCATAGAAAATAAGTGAGACGAGCCGGGTTCCTTCCCCGCTCACGCCAGGTCTAAAAAAGGGGGCGTGGGCAGGGCTCGTCTCATTTATCATTTTCTATGCCTGTTTTGGAGGAGGCTGAGAGGCAAGACTGCAAATAAACCAAACAATATAAATAGGCCTACTAGGTAGAAGCCTGTAGAAAAAAGCCATAGTCTATGTTGATCGTCTAAAACAGTGATCAGCAACCTCCGGCACTCCAGGTGTTGTGAAACTACATCTCCCATCATGCACACTTTCTTGGCTGTTCTCTAAACTCCCACAGAAGGGAAAGGACCATGCTGGGAGTTGTAGTTTCACAACAGCTGAAGGTTGCTGATGATCCCTGGTCTAAAAGAACATCATTGTGCCCAAAAAAAATGCCAAAGATAAGGACATTAGGACCAGTGTTGAGCGAATCAAGTTTTAGATCATAGATCCGAAGTCGATTCATCAAACACTTCATTGTAATGCTGCACAGACACGTCTCCATACAACATTAAAATGTATTGCTTCCATTTTGCCAAAATTTGTTTCACCTGAAGTCGCGCGAGACTTTGGTGAATTAATTCGGTAATCACATCTACATCTTTGAAAACATTAAAAATGGCAACTCAAAGTCAGATTTGGTACCGGCTGGTATCTTGGTACCAAACTTGACTTCAAATTGCTATTTTTGTATGTTTTTAAAGACGCACATGTGATTACCGTGATCTTGCGACTTCGGGTGAAATGAATTTTGCCTATACAGAGGAAATACATTTTAATGCTGTACGGAGACAGGTCTCCATACAGCATTAAAACAAAGTGGTAGAAAAAATCAATTTTGGATCTCTGCTTTTCCTAGGCCAGTGAAGATATGTTCCTCGATCACGTGGCCTAGGCGCAGCTCAGCCCCACGCAAGTGAATAGGGTTGAATTGCAATACCGAGCACAGGCCGCTATACAATGTATAGTGCTATGCTTGGTGAGATGCGAGAAGGCAGCGGTGTTCACAGGAGCATCGATGCCTCATGCCTTCGCAAAACAGCTGATCAGATCCCGCTCTGATAAGATAGGTCATCATTATAAAAATCCTGGAAAACCCTTTTAAACTTAACAATATGTAAAATAAGTTCTTGTTGTAAAAATGTGGACCTGATACATCATTTCTGGCTTGATATTTGGAATCTGCACCTTCAAATTGCGTGAGATCAGTACTAGTTAAGTCAACATAAAAATAATCTTCAAATAATAATAATGCAGTCCGTTCTATAAATAGTTGCTTTTTGTCTGGTTAACTTTTATATAGAATGTTCATGTTTTTAGTTGTCCTATTATTGAGCTTTTTCGTGGTTTGTGCTGCATGGCCAGGAACCACACGTTAAAAATTGCATGTCGTTTTACCGTGAATTGTTGCTGTTTCCAGCCATGTGTGAAGTGCAGGTGAAGGGGTGGGGATGGCTTTGTAGCCCTATCCATTGAATTGTAAGGCTCCTTTCACACGAGCGAGTTTTCCGCGCTGGTGCAATGCGTGACTTGAACGCATAGCACCCTCACTGAATCCTGGCCCATTCATTTCAATAGGTCTGTTTAAATGAGCCTTTTTGTTTCACGCATCAGTTCTGCGTTATGTGAAAAACGCAGCATGTTCTATATTCTGCCCTGGCCCCATAGAAGTGAATGGGGCTTCAGTGAAAAACGCATTGCATCCGCAAACAAGTGCAGATGCAATCCATTTTTCACTGATGGTTGGTAAGAGATGTTTGTAAACCTTCAGTTTTTTATCACTCGTGTGAAAAACGCATCAAAACGCATTGCACCCGCACAGAAAAAAATTAAAACAACTTAACGCAATCACAGACAAAATTGACTGAACTCGCTTGCAAAATGGTGCGAGTTCCACTGAACGCATCCAGACCTAATCCGTCACACTCGTCTGAAAGAGGCTTAATTATGAAGCAGGTCAGTAAGCCACCTGGGAGTCAGGGGCCTGAAGACAGGCCATAAATGCACATGATGACAATCCCCTGTAAGCAATGAGAATAATGCTACTGAATGTCCCGTCAATTTCCTGGGCATTGTTTGTTTATTTCCTTTTTTTAAATGAAGAAGTGTGGCTTTTTATTTATTTTTTATAAAAAATGGGAGTTAACCTTACATTGTTAGCAAGTTCACTGTGGTACGCCATTAGCCTGCAGATGTCACTGTTAGTACAGCTTGTCATGGAGTCAGGGCGACAGATTTAATTACTGGTATAACGTGATTCTAGCATTATCTTCCTTCTTCACCCTGCAGAACCCATACAGAAGTGTAGGCTTTCCAGCAAATATAATTAACCCTACCAATGTCCCCATTAAACAGCATTATAATAAAATTGTACCAGTCAACTCACAGTGACCAGAAAATGCTCATACAGCAGGAATCCAGAGTTGTTACTGGTACAGCAGTGGTCATGATTTTAAGTTCTTTTTTCTGAGACTTAAATACTGTTCTGGATAGGTCATCAGTTTCTGATCAGTGGGGTACGACACCTGGGACACCCGCTGATCAGCTGTTCGAGAAGGCATTGGCGCTTGCAGCTTTCCCTAGCACGAGTGACAACACGTCTATCGATCACTATGAGTGTGAGACAGCACTAACTGGATGCAGGACACTTGTTTGTCATGGGGCTGGCGAGTAATCATTTTCACATTCGCATACTGTCAGTGGGTAGAATGGACAGCACACAGATTGAACTCTGTCAATGGACCAATTCACACATCAAAATTTCTTCACGGACCATCGGTCGCTGCAGAAAAACCCCCTCAAATTGCTAATAATTTGGAACACTATATTTATTTATTTTATGCACTTATATAGCGCTGACATATTCAGCAGCCGTTTACAGACATTAGCATCACACTGTCCCCCAATGGGGCTCACAATCTAAGTTCCCCATCAGTATGTCTTTGGAGTGTGGGAGGGAACCCACGCAGACACCTGTATAAAATGTAAATAACAGAATGCAATGCCAGTCTCATAGTCACGTATTTTATTCACAGTAGATCGTAGAATACATGTTAGATGCTGCAAGTGAGACATTTTACCATTTCATGAAAAAATAACTCCTTTAGAACTTGATGGCAGCAACACATGTAAAAAAAAAAGTTTGGGACGGACAACAAAAGGCTGGAAAAGTAAATGGTGCTAATAAAAAACTGTTTGGGAGAAACTTTCTACAAAGTCACATGACTGGGCAGAAAAAGAGCATGTTAGAAAGACAGTCCCAGAAGAAAAGATGGGCAGAGGTTCACCAACCTGGGAAAAACTGCATCTACAAATTGTGGAACAATTTCAGAATAATGTTCCTCAATGTAAAAATTGTGAAAACTTTAAATATCCCACCATCTACAGTACATAATATTATCAAAGATTCAGAGAATCTGGAGAAATCCATGTATGCAGGGAACACAGCAGACAATAAAAATTGCTTGCTTGTGATCTTTGGGACCTCATGCGTCACTGCATTAAAAACAGTGAAGATTCTGTACTGAAAATGACTGCATGGGCTCAGGAAGACTTCCAGAAATCACAGCCCATGAACACAGTTCCCTGTTCAAACCATGAATGTGAGTTAAAACGGCTCTGAATCAAGATTTGCAATCCACAGACGTTGTGTCCTGGAGACTCGAGAGGGACCATCCGGCTTGTTCAGTTTGCCTGTATCTCTGCTAGTATGGGGGGTGTATTAATGCCTATGGCATGGGCAGCTTACACATCGGGAAAGGCACAATCCATGCTGAACAGTATATAGGGGTTTACAGTACCATATGCTCCCATCCAGAGGTCTCTTTCAGGGAAGGCCTTGCATATTTCAGCAAGATAATGCTAAACCATGTTCTGCATCCATCAAAACAGCATAGCCTCACAGAAGAGGAGTCTGGGTGCAGAACGGATCCGTTTCGCTCAGTTTCATCAGACTGACACCAAAACGCTGCAAGTAGTGTTTTGGTGTCCGCCTCCAAAGCTGAATGGAGACAGAACGGAGGCAAACTGATGCATTCTGAGCCGATCCTTTTCCATTCAGAATGCATTAGGGCAAAACTGATCCGTTTTGTACCGCTTGTGAGAGCCCTGAACGGATCTCGAAAACGGAAAGCCAAAACGCGAGTGTGAAAGTAGCCTAAGACTGTCCATGATGGCGATGCAACCAAATGGAACAGAATGCGTTCTGGTGCATTCCGTTTTGTCCCCATTGACAATGAATGGGGACAAAACTGAAGCGTTTTCTTCCGCTATTGAGATCCTATGACGGCTCTCAATAGCGGAATTGAAAACGATAATGTAAAAGTAGCCTTAATTATATAGTATCTAGTAGTGTTGAGCACCAAAGTGCTCATGTGCTCGAGTAGAACACTTCCCGATGCTCGGGTGCTCTACAGAGCACCCGAGCACAATAGAAGTCAATGAGAGAACCCAAGCATTAAACCAGGCACCCCCTGCTTAGACACCCGGTGTATTTAAAGGCATTCTGTCATCAGATTTGTGCCCTATAAGCTAAACATATGGCCATGTCGGTGCTAATAATATGAATCCTAAACTGCCCTTATTAAACCTACTTGTGGCTCTATTAGCCCAAAAAACAGGCTTTTATAAGCTGTCACTCACCTACCTAAGGTGCCCAAGGGGTTTTACGTTAATCCAGGGTGCCCGCCTGCACCCCTCGCCGTCTGGTGCCCAGCGCCGCCTTCCTCACCTAAGCGCCGCCTCCTCAATCCACCCGTCCCTCTGCCAGATCCGGCGCCTGCGCACTAGGATCAGCCTGATGCGCCGCGGACTCCTGGCAGCGGCTTCGTTGAGCGAAGTGCGCATGCGCCGGCCTGATGCGCATACGCACTTCGCTCAACGAAGCCGCTGCCAGGAGTCCACAGCGCATCAGGCTGAGCCTAGTGCGCAGGTGCCGGATCTGGCAGAGGGACGGGTGGATTGAGGAGGCGGCGCTGAGCACCAGACGGCGAGGGGTCCGGGCAGGCACCATGGATTAACGTAAAACCCCTTGGGCACCTTAGGTAGGCGAGTGATAGCTTATAAAAAACAGTTTTTTGGGCTAATAGAGCCACAAGCAGGTTTAATAAGGGCAGTTTAGGATTCATGTTATTAGCACCGACATGGCCATATGTTTAGCTTATAGGGCACAAATCTGATGACAGAATCCCTTTAAATCTAATTTAGCCTCTATTTCCAAAAAGTTTCTGGCGGGATTCAAACTCACAACCTTCTACATTACAGCCAAGAATCTTAACCACTACATAGAGCTGCATGGCTAGTTACTTAAAAAAAAAATCTATCTATATATATATGAGACTTCTGCTGTATAGGAATACTTACTAGTAGTAAGTATTCCTATACAGCAGAAGTCTCATATTTTACAGAATTCCTATACAGCAGAACAACTTAACATTAACATTCTTGTCTGTAATGTAGAAGGTTGTGAGTTTAAATCCCACCAGAAACTTTTCAGAAATAGAGGCTAAATTAGATTTAAAGGGCTTCTGTCACCCCCCCATTGTGCAATTTTCATTAGCCGACATTAGCTATTTGCTAATGTCAGCTGAGTGCAATCATACATGTCCTACCTTTGTCTGTGGCTTATTTCTTGTAAAAATCATACTTTTATCATATGCAAATTTCTTCACTACCAGCAAGTTGGGCGTGTACTTGCTGGTAGCCGCCGCATCTGCCGCTTCTAGACACGCCCCATCTCCTCTTGATAGACAGGGCCAGCGAGCGCCTTCCTCCTTCCGCTGGCCCCGTCTACGGAATTCCCGCGCCGTAACGTTCCTCAACTGGCGCAGGCATACTCAGTGAAGGACACGCACTTGCCAGCTCCTTCCTCAGTGCACCTGTGCCGATTATGTCACACTACACCCGGAAGAGAAGACTGCCGGCATCAGCGATAATCGGCAGTCTTCTCTTCCGGGTGTAGTGTGACATAATCGGCGCAGGTGCACTGAGGAAGGAGCTGGCAAACGCGTGTCCTTCACTGAGTACGCCTGCGCCAATTGAGGAACGTTACCACGCAGGAATTCAGCAGACGTGGCCAGTTGCACAAGCCCTTAGAGATGTGTCCTGAATATCAAGTTGGCAGTTGGTTGTTTTGAGTTAAGGAATTGCTGAAGATGTTCTATCGTTCAGACGTTTCTCATTCATTTAATTGGAGAAGGACAATTCATACACCGCCAGCTATCCATTGAAGTCAGGCACTCGGGGTCTTTTTTTTTAATTTTTTCTAGTTTGAGAATTGTGGTTTCAATCATGGGGGCCATAAGTTTGACAAGTAACCGGTTGTAAGTGTCAGATTTAGGTAAACTTCTTTTAGAGCATGACACAGTGCTTGGGCCAATATTACAGGGCGGAGTGGGACAACAATGCACTGGGAATTATGTAATTATGTGATTGAATTGTTACTTGAAACGAGAACTAAATTACTATTGTCCCAGAGAGGAGATGCATGTCACAAAGCATTACCAACCCATAACCACAAGCCATAGAGTTCCTGCTCCGCACCCTGAAGCTCAAGGCGTTATTGACTTTTGCTCTGTGCCTGTGTGTACCATAGGACGCCTGCCGTATCCTTTCATATACTTGTATGCTGTATGCCTGCGCGTTAATTCTTTTTATTCTCTCACAGGCTCCCAGTATCGATGACAAAGTAGATTTACACTTTGTTGCTTTTGTCCATCTACAAGGTCATCTCTATGAACTTGGTAATTATAATATATGTTCATGTATTAATGTATGTGCCGTGTTGAAGAAACAGAAGAAGCAGCTGTATCCCCACCTCCGCCATACACCTGCCTATTAGTAGAGGAAGGGGCTTCATTGTTCAGAATTCTACACCTAAGGCCGCCTGCACGATGGGGGGTGTACGTACATAAGATCCGCACAATTTTCTGCAGCATATCCGCACAAAAATCCACAATTTCTAACAGCGGTTTTTGTTGCAGATTAGGGTCCATTCACACGTCCGCAAAATGGGTCCGCATCTGTTCCGCAGTTGCGGACATGTGAATGGACCCTAAGATGCAGTTTTGCTGCAGATCTCACTCTCTGGAAAAGGATGAAATCCGCAGCTAAAACGGCAAACATCATTGACATGCTGCGGAAATCCACACTGCAGAAACGACCATCGTGTACATGAGTTTTCTGTAATCGTATACACTTTGCTGGTACTGTACTATGCTGCATGGGGGAAAAACGCGCATATTCCGCAACGTGTCCAGGTGACCTAAAGTGCATTGAGGCACAATGTTAAAGGGGTTGTTATTTATTTATTTTAAAGGGAGTCTGTCACCAGGAAATCCACTGTGAAGACAGGCACAATGTCTTGTAGGTCTAACTCAGCTACATTATTATTTATTATTAAAGCGCCGTTCATGCCATGGCGCTGTACATATGAACAGGGGTGCACATACATAATACAGACAGTTGCACCCAGCATGGACAAGGCGAGTTACAAACTAGTACAGGAGAGAGGGCCCTCTGACATACTTGTTACTTGGCGATCCGTTGCATCATTCTGGAGAAAAAGTACTTTTAATCCATATGGGAAAGAGCAGCTAAGTGCACTCTGTGGCTTCCTCTGCCAGCCTCTCCCTCTCCTTTGTGATTGACAGGGCTAGGTAACTGCATAGACATCTCGCTTGGCCCTGGCAACAAAGAGGGAGGGGTCAGAGGAAGCAGGAGGAGCAAGGGTGCACAGAGTGACTTGGGCCCGCCCTCAGTGCACTTAACTGCTTATTTACATTTGAATTAAACTGAATGAAGCAGTAGATCATAAAATGAAAGTCATCATTACACTCAGCAGAGTTAGACCTACCAGGCATTGTGCCTAGTTTAAGAGTGAATGTCCTGGTGACCGAATCCCTTAAAAAAGGCAGGGAAGCTATTGGAATAAAAAAGGAAAAAAAAACTGCTGTCTTGTGCTGTAGACTGCTGAGGCCAGTGCATGGCTGCAAAGGTAACGTGTGGTGTGTCATTACTGCAACCAAAAACATGAGGTGGCTTCAGCGGCATAAGGGATCTGAGCGATAACAAAGGAATGGAGGCAGCTTGTGATGGTGAGAATGAGGTCTCATGCACACGTATTTTCTTTCCGTGTCCGTTCCGGATTTTTTTTTGCGGACCCTATGCGGAACCATTCATTTCAATGGGTCCACAAAAAAAAACGGAAGGTATTCCATGTAGGGATCGACCGATTATCGGATTTACCGATATTATCGGCCGATATTCAGGATTTTGAACGCTATCGGTATCGGCATCTATTTTGCCGATATTCCGATAGCGTATGGGGAACACAGATCGCGCTGCTCTCAGCGCTCTCCGTGTTCCCTCAGCAGCACAGGGGAGAAGGAAGCAGTGTCTCCTCCCCCTGTGCTGCTGCCGCTGCCGCCAATGAAAGGACAGGGGACAAGAGGAGGGGAGGGGCTGTGGCCACTGCGCCACCAATGAAGAGAAATCTCTCATTTATTCATATACAGGAGGCGAGAGCTGGCTGCAGTATCACATAGCCGGCTCCCGACATCTATGAGCTGTAGCTGCAATCTACGGTAGTTAACCCCTCAGGTGCCGCGGATCGCAGCTACAGCTCATAGAGGTCGGGAGCCGGCTATGTGATTCTGCAGCCAGCTCCCTCCTCCTGTATATGAATAAATGAGAGATTAACCTTCATTGGTGGCGCAGTGCGCTCCCCCCAATCCCAGTATTAGACATTGGTGGCGCAGTGCGCCCCCCCCTCCCCCCTCCCCCCCAGTATTAAGCATTGGTGGCGCAGTGCGCCTCCCCCCCAAGCCCCCCCACCCCAGTATTAAAAACATTGGTGGCGCAGTGCGCCCCTCCACAGGATCCCCTCTTCCCTGCTCCTCCGATCGGAGCCCCAGCAGTGTAATCCTGGGGCTCCGATCGGTTACCATGGCAGCCAGGAGTCACGCTACTGAAGTCCTGGCTGCCATGGTAATCTCCATGCTGCTGTGTGCACAAAGCACACAGCAGCAGGGACAGTGTGAGCTCCTATTCACCCTGATAGATCTCTATCAGGGTGAATAGGACAAGGGTTCTAGTCCCTAAGGGGGCTAAAAGTTAGTAAAAAAAAAAAAAAAAGTTACAAAAATAGAAATAAAAACACCAAAATATTAAGTATAAATGAAAAAGAAAGATTTACAAAAAAAAAATACACATTAACAATAAACATTCATTTTCAGCAGTTTTGTGGGAATTATTTTTTTTTTTTCAAAAATGAAAATTCCCTGAATATCGGTATAAATTATCGGCCTGAAAGTTCACAAATTATCGGTATCGGCCCTAAAAAAATCAATATCGGTCGATCCCTAATTCCATGTGTATTTCGTTTCCGTATGTCCGTATTTTTTGTTCCGCAAAAAAATTGAACATGTCCTATTGTTGTCCGCATTACGGACAAGGATAGTACTGTTCTATTAGGGGCCAGCTGTTCCGTAAAATATGGAATAAACACGGACGTCATCCGTATTTTCTGTGGATCGGTTTTTTTGCGGACCGCAAAATACATACAGTTGTGTCCATAAGGCCTAAGGGTTTTTAAAAATTATTCTAATAGCTTTCCTGCCTATAGTAACATAGTACATAAGGCTGAAAAAAGGCATCTGTCCATCCAGTTCGGCCTGTCATCCTGCAAGTTGATCCAGAGGAAGGCAAAAAAAAAACTGTGAGGTAGAAGCCAATTTTCCTCACTTAAGGGGAAAAAATTCCTTCCCGACTCCAATCAGACAATCAGAATAACTCCATGGATCAACGACCCCTCTCTAGTAGCTATAGCCTGTAATATTATTACACTCCAGAAATACATCCAGGCCACTCTTGAACTCTTTTAGTGATATCACTATGACCACCTCCTCAGGCAGAGAGTTCTATAGTCTATAAAAAATATATTTAAAAAAAAACTCTGACAGCCCCATTATTCCCATTCTCTAATGTATTCTTCCCCTTCTACAACTCCTAGCATCCTCTGACAGTTGTAATTTTGCATTTGAAGAGCCGCAGGTTTGTGATCACTGCTCTAATGATTTTTATATAGCGTTCTGATCAGTGCTTGTTTGACTTCCTGTGGCTTATTCCCTTTATTGCCCCCGTTTACCCACTTTGCAGGGCACTGCAGCATAGCTACATTTGGTGGAGAAACCACTTTAAATCATACAAAACTGGATTAATGTTTTCATTTTTTTTTCTTTCATGTCATAGATGGAAGGAAGCCTTTTCCAATAAACCATGGGAAAACTAGTGAGGACACATTGTTAGAAGTAAGTACACCACATTACCAAATGTTTTTTTACTGTAAGGCCCCTTTTTCGCACAAGCGAGTTTTACGCACGGGTGCGATGCGTGACGTAAACCCATAGCCCCCGCACTGAATCCTGACCCAGTTATTTCAATGGGTCTGTGTACATTTTTTTCACGCATCAGTTCTGCGTTGCGTTAAAAAACGCAGCATGTTCTATATTCTTCGTTTTTCACGCAGCCCTGGCCCCATAGAAGTGAATAGGGTCTTCAGTGAAAAGCGCATTGCATCCGGAAGCAAGTGCAGATGCAATACAGTTTTTCACTGATGGTTGCTAAGAGATGTTTGTAAACCTTCAGTTTTTTATCACGCATTTAAAACGCATCAAAACGCATTGCACCCACGCGGAAAAACTGACCAACTGAACGCAATTGCAGACAAAACTGACTTGAACTTGCTTGCAAAGTGGTGCGAGTTTCACTGAAATGCATCCGGAGCCAATCCGTCACGCTCGTGTGAAAGAGGCCTAAGCCTCTGTTCACACCAGCATCATGACTTGTTTTTATAATGGAGCCATAAAAGCTTTGACAGATCTGATTTCAAACTAATCTGACGGGCGTCTGTGGCTTCTAATGGGATCTGTCAGACTCTTAGTTTAAAGGTGGGAATAGCACCCCAAACTGTCAAAAATACTGGAGCCCCTGATGGAAGGAGAAACACAAAGTTAGCAGAGCCCAAGATGTTCGTGTCTAACATAAATCTGAATTCAGGAAAGCTCTGATCTCTTGATTTACTATTCATTGATCTAGTGTTTCACAAATAATCATATTATAAAGAATCCAGAATAGAAGAGCGGTGCAATGTAGGCAAACTACACCACAGACCAGCCCATTGCATTAGGTTGTTCCAGTAGTCTAGAAATTCGGGTAACCCGTCACCTGTTCCCTGCAGATGATCAGTCCATGACCAGTTATAAGATAGTGATGGGTACATAATATGTTAGCATTTTGAGTTGCCTTTCTAGAAGCTGTAGGTAGAACATGTATATTATGCCTTCATCCAGTTGAATAGGTCGTTTTGTGAGGCAGATGCTGAGAACTCTGCTGACGAGAGCAGCTGCCTGACAGGACTCTCTTTGCATTCCTCCTCCCAAGTGTCCTTTTCAGTCGGATGGTGGCACAGTATACAGCCTCTCGTAATAGTGACTCTAGAGCAGGGGTGCACAACATTTTCTGTGTGGGGGCCATATTGTCAGACTGAAGCAATGTCAAGGGGGGAAATACAATTTAACGGGGTATTAACAACTGAAATACTGTATTTGTGGCAGATTGTACATACAGTATATACCATTAGGGTCTAGTTCCAGTTTTAGGACTCCCATCTAATGGGAGAATACATGACAAATACATGTGAGCAGCCAGAAGACATAGACATACATGTCTGTTACTAGATGGTTGGGGGCCGCACAGAATGGTATCAAGGGCCGCAGGTTGTGCACCACTGCTCTAGAGGAGATATTCTTCAATGGCTCGGACATTGCAGCCTATTTTATAATCTAATCCATATCAGGACCCATAAATGCTGGATTAAAAGAATTTAACATTTTCTTTATTGACATGTTGGGGCGGAGATGACCATAGAAACTGAGATGTTTCATCCAAGATTAGATATATATTTAGTGCAATCATTTCAAAACACTTTCATGTAGAGAGCTTTCTTTAGCATCCAAGCTCCTTTCCTTATTCCTAAATAAATCCGGTAGAAACCGTATAATACCCATCCTACTGGCGGCACTGTTCATTCGGTATCTATTGAATAACTTATTCAGATTAGATTATCTTGAAAATTTGGAATGTTATAGGAGGCACTAATATTACCAGCTGTGGTTGTATAAGCTGGAATGAGTGTAAGAGGTTAGGATCAGTAATGGGCACATTGTGGTCTCCCATAAAGACAACCTCCATCAGATTTTTCCCAGAGAGATATATACCAGCACAATATTAATCGTGGAGCAGTGTCCTGGTGCTGGGGTACGATTGCTTCTCACCACAGTGTTTAGAGGAAGGAAACAACCTCTGCTGCTTCATTTAGTGTGTTTCCTATTCATTCATCAGCTGCAGCCATTTCCTCCCTGGAGACAGCACTGTCAGTGTGCAGAGAGCCTTGAGATCCCTCCTGGGATGTACTGAAAAACTATAAAGATAATGTTACTCTCTAAGAAGAGGATAAGGTCTGTGCGCCCGTCCAAAAATTCAGCATTTCCCTGGCTGGAAAGTCTTCCAGGGGTATTAAAGGAAATCGGGCAACAAGGAGGGGATAGGCGCTCATAGGGTAGTAGGTATGGTAGAGAAAAGACTGTTTAAGATGATTAGGCTCACCTTAGGTGGTTGTGCAACCGTAGGCACAACCCTAGAGTACAAAGGTGTTGGTAAGCAGTCAGTGCTGCCAGTGTCGGTCGATCCTCACTAGAACGGGTTGCCGGCCCCTAGGAGGTGAATAATGAAATTGGAGAGGGTGGTGCCACCACCCTCTCCAATTTCAGGAGTATTAAAGGGGTTATGCTCAGGTGATGATGAGCTGGGGCGTCCCTTGCGTCCAGGCTGCTGCTCTATTCTTAGATAAATCTCCCTCTAGAAACCAAACAGTGCCATTGCTGGGCAGGCTTTTCTTTAAGGGTGCCAGGAAAGCTGGGTAGAAAGTAATGGGAAGCTGTAATAGAGATCTGAAGAATAATATAACTACCTAGATAAATAAATAAGCTCCTTAGTACCATACTGTGCCATTGCTAACCAGTTTAGGAATTGGGAAAAATCTGATAGTATTTTATTTTCTCAAATTGCAGAACACACCTTAAAGGGATTATGCCATGACTAATGTAAACAAAGCTAGAACCAGCCCTGTACCTCATAATGGATCCAGAGATCTCCCCAGTCATTGCTCTGCTAGATTTCTATCAAGCTGGCAGCGCAGTGCGCCCCTCCACAGGATCCCCTCTCCCCTGCTCCTCCGATCGGAGGCCAGCACTGTAATGCTGGGGCTCCGATCGGTTACCATGGCAGCCAGGACGCTATTGAAGCCCTGGCTGCCATGGTAAGCTCCATGCTGCTGTGTGCACAAAGCACACAGCAGCAGGGACAATGTGAGCTCCTATTCACCCTGATAGATCTCTATCAGGGTGAATAGGACAAGGGATAACCTGGCAGCTATTTTCTGTTACAGCTCAGGAGGTGTGTCCATTCTGCTGCAGCTCTCTTCCCATCACAGCTCAGGAGGCAGTTGAAGGATGAAACTGAGCATGTGCGACCATCTCATGAGCCAGACAGAGAAATTAGAAAACTCAGTGGCTATATAACATTTTTTATTACGTGTTTACAAAATGGTGGTGGGGCATTCATATTAAGGGGGTTCCGGTGTTCCCGCTGCTCCCTGTTGCTGTCCCGCAGTGTTGACTTTGTTACTACCTGCACTTCACCGCTGCAGTCACACTGTAGGTTATCTGCAATCTCATCAGTGCAGGACTGCAGCCAAGACCAGAGAGGGATTCTCCAGGTGAGTAATACTTGCTTTATTTTATGACAATTTTTAAAGAGGACCTGTCACCTCTATTGACTTGTCTTTTTTAGACACTACTTGCATTCCCCATGCAGTAACAATTCTGGAGAATCATTTCTTATGACTATAGTTCTGGCGTATGTCAGTTATTACTGCTAGAATTTTATGGCTAAAGGTACAGATGGGTGGTACCAGTTAGGGGTTTGTTACTGGCACCAGTGATTGGACAGTGCCAGACTTTTCAGTGACACACCCACAACTGGTAACTCCACTCTGTACCTTTATCCATAACAGAGTCATGATAATAAATGTTCCAGAATTGTCATTTCATGTGGAATACAATGATTTACTAAAACAGACATGTCAGGAGTGGAGACAGGTCCGCTTTAAATATCCCTGGCAAATCCATTTAAGTTCCTACTCAACAGTTGTGATTACATAAAGAATCCCCTTAGTAATCATCACATTTCTTTGTGCTTATAGTTACATTTCTGTAATCCATCCTTGTGTTTAGTACCTTCATCCATATCCCATCAGTTTAGACAATGGGAGCAGATAAACGCTTGCCAGCATTGCAACATACATTCACAAATGACAGACGATGAAAGAAAGCAAAGCCAGTCCTCCCGACAAACAATTTATCTACTGGCGAACATCAGCCCTTTCCCCGATGTTTAAACCCTTGATCTTTGAAGAAATGCATGTTTTTGTCAAGTGTCTAATCGTGCAGTGAGTACGCCAATCTAATTTTTATATTAAATGTGTTTGGATCTTTATCTTCTCCTTCCTATCACTTTCCAGGATGCTATTAAAGTCTGCAGAAAGTTCATGCAGCGTGATCCAGATGAACTAAGGTTTACTGTGGTGGCATTCTCTAAAGCATAACAAAATCCGGACTTCGGTGGAACACTAAAAATGGCCAAGAAGACTTGGAAGAAAGCCACGTGATGAAAAAATGGATTTTATATCTTTGTGAGCAAATCTCAGAGTACTGTGTGTTAATAATAAAAAGAAAATGTTTACCAAAGCAGACATACTGTGGTGACTACCTCCTGCAGCTTGTGTTCAGGTCTTTCTCATCAGTGACATCTTCACTGTGATGTTACCAATAAACCGCACAAAACCAAACAGTCAGGGCTTGTTAAATAGATGTAATATACAAAGGAAAATTATGATTACACTTACCGATAATCGGATTCTCCAGACCCCACGACAGCACAATTGAGAGAGAGAGAGAGGGGGATCCGCCCCCAGGGACAGGAAACCTGCAGAAATAAAAGGGTGGAGCCCCTCTCCCACCTCAGTGGTTTACAGAGCATGAGAGTGACTCCAACCCAAGTTACTTTATCCAATATACAAATAAATATGTATGTGTGTGTGTGTGTGTGTATATATATATATATATATATATATATGTATATAATTTTTATATTTTTTTTGCTGCTACACCCTGTGCATAAGAAAGGAACCAAGAAAAATCCCCAAGGGAGGGAATAAGGAAGGGTGCTTTTGTGGGGTCTGGAAAATCCGATTACCGGTAAGTGTAATCAATCATTTTTCCCTTCCCCCATGACAGCACCACAGAGAGAGATTACAGAGAACACCCTTTCCTTATGGGTGGGACACCACCTGAAGAACCCTGGTACGAAACAGAAGATCAGAAGGAAGGATTTAGTTGAAGACGATAGTGCCTGTAGAAGGTGGAAGGAGAGGACCACGTGGCAGCTTTGCAAATCTGTTCAATAGAAATATTTAATCTTTCAGCCCAAGAGGTAGAGACAGATTTAGTAGAATGTGCCTTAAGAGAGTTAGGAGAATTTCCAGACAAAGTGTAAGCTAGGGAGATAACAGATCTAATCCATCTAGCCAAAGAACCTCTAGAGGCTACCTTTCCTTTGTTCTTTCCCTGAAAAGAGGACAAAAAGAGAAGGATATCTGTAAAGAATAAATCAAGGCAACTGGATGTACTGTAGATTTCTTGAAAACGTTTCACTCGTTCTTTCAACGAGCTTTCTCAATTCTGAGTGACTGTACAAGAATTCTCTGGGAATAAATATGTAACTGAATCAACATCTGGTAATTATACCCAGCATGGGGTCAGTGGTCATTATACCCAGCATGGGGTCAAAGGTGTTGATTCCATTATCCTAATTGTAGTCAGTAGGTGATAAAGACTTCCCAGAAAAAGGTGTCAAGACAGCATTGTATGTGGCCAACAATAGATGTCTAACCCCCCACCTCTATTTGAGAAAGCTCGTTGGAAGAACGAGTGAAACGTTTTTTAAGAAATCTATAGTACGTCCAGTTGCCTTGATTTATTCTTTACAGATATACCATGACCTGGATAAATGAGAACCTTCACAGACAAAAAGAGAAGGAGATCTCCTCCACTCCTTAGTCACTTCTAGGTAATGTAAAAGGCATCTTCTAACGTCAAGGCAGTGTAACCTACTCTCCTCCTGAGTCTTAGGGTCAGTATAGAAAGTTGGAAGCACAATTTCCTGAAGTCTATTAACCCTAGACGGGACCTTTGGCAGAAAAGCGGGATCCGGTCTCAGGACTACCCTATCCTCTGCGAGGGAGGGTTTATAGACAAGGCCTGTATTTCACTAACTCTTCTGGCGGAAGTAAGGGCTACTAACAAAACCAGTTTGAATGAAAGGAGTTTTGCCGAACAGGAAGATAACGGTTCAAATGGTTGATGGGTCAAAGCATTCAGAACTAAGTTTAAATCCCATGGGGCCATACTGGGAGATTTTAATGGTAGAATTCTGTCTACTGCTTTAAAGAATCTTTCCACCCATGGGTTAGAAGCAAAGTTCCTATGAAAAAGGGCAGAGAGAGCGGATACTTGGGCCTTTAAAGTACTTTTAGCTAGTCCCCCTGACAGCCCTTTCTGAAGAAATTCCAGTACCTGGAAGACAGAAGTCTCCAAAGGTACAAAGCCTGGGCCTGACCCCTAGAAATTTAAGGTATTTCCTCCAAACCCTTGCATAAATTGATATTGTAACTTTTTTTTTACTTTTTAATAATGTGGATACAGGGTCTCAGAAAACCCCTGATTAATTAATAGTGTCCTTTCAAATTCCAGGCCGTCAGATGTAAACCTCTGATGTCTGGATGGCAAACTGGTCCCTGATTAAGAAGATCCAGGGTTTCCGGAAGCATCCATGGGTCTGATATTGACATGGATTTTAGAAGAGAGAACCGGGCTCTCTTTGGCCAGAAGGGGGCTATTAGTATAATCCTTGCTCCCTCGTCCCTGATTTTTTCCAACACTAGAGGAATTAATTGGAGGGGAGGAAAAGCATAACCCAAGGGGAAGTTCCATTTCAGGTAGAAGAGCATCTACTCCAAACGGGGATTCTTTCGGGTTGAGAGAGCAAAAACATTCCACTTTCCTGTTTGCTCGGGTGGAAAACAGATTGATGGAACTGACTTTTTAAGAAGATATCCTGATTTAGAGACCCCCTGTCTCAGCAGATGCCAGCTCAGGAAATCTGCCTGGAAATTGTCTTTGCCGGTTATTCGGAGAGCGGAGATATGACCAATCCTCCCTTTCAGAAACTGAAACAAAAGGGAACTCTTCCCTCATGAGGGACCTGGATTTTGTGCCCCTCTGGCGCTTTATATACGCCACCACTGCTCGATTATCCGATAATATCCTTATGTCATCTACATAGATTAGGGGAATTGCTTTCTTTAAAGCTAGCCTCACTGCTAACAACTTTTTCCTGTTCGAGGAAAATGTCTTCTGAATTGAAAACCATGTCCCCTGAATACTTGGTCTAGAAAGTGAGCCCCCCACCCAAAGGGACTGGCATCCATGGTCAACACCACTGGGCTGGAGACATTCCAGGCAATTCCTTGATCTAAATTCAACTTTTCCTCCCACCATCTCAGACTTCTCCAAGTTTCCTTTGAGAATTTTATTTTTGTCTCCAAAGAGCTCCCCCGTTTTCTCAAGATGAAAAGGATCTCCATCTGTAAGGCATGGGAGTGGAACTGAGCAAACGCCACTGCTGGCATACAAGACGTTAGGGACCCCAGCACAGACATGGCTTTCCGAATGGACAGATAATCTGATGTCCTTAACATCTGAAGCCTCCCCTGTATCTTTGTAATCTTTTCTTCTGTTAGAAAAACCTTCTGGGATCATCCATCCTAAACATTTCAGGATGTCTGACACTTCCTGTACAGCTGTTACACAATTTAGATGAGAGTCTGCAATGATCAGGAAATCGTCTAGGTATGGTAGGAATAAAATGTCCTCTTTCTTTATGAAGGATGCCAAATGGCTGGATGGAAAGACCAAATGGGAGTGCGTGATATTGGCTATCACAAATCTGACCCTTTCTTCTTGCGGCCACTCTAAGGAACTGCTGGTGAGAGGGGTGACTGGGGACGTGATAATATGCGTTTCCATTTAGAATTTTCTCAGGACAAGGTGTTTGTTTAATTGTTTGAGGTTTATAATAGTTCAGAAGGTTTTGTCTGGTTTCTTTACTAAAAAGAGAGGGGAATAGTACCCCTTTCCTTGTTTCGCTAACAGTACTGGAATTAGGACTTACTTTTTTTTTCTAAATTCAAAACCTTCGCTTCCATTGCAGATAGACCTGATGATGAGCCCTGAGGACTTGTGATCATGAATCTCTGAGGAAGAGAAAAATTATAGTTTTAGGCCTTCTTTTATTACTCCCACACTGCTTTGGCGTCATTGTGGTTGGGATGGCTTTTTAGGCTGAGAGGAGGAATTTCTGAACAGGAAACCCCTGCTTCCAAACCCTCTAGATCTAGAGATCTGGCTTTTCTCGCTACCACGACGGCCTCTTCCTTTAAACCAGAAGAGCAAAAGGAACGCCTGAATCTGGATAAGTAATTAAAGGAAAAACCAGTAAAGACACCCAGATATTTTATTTTACGGTCTGCTGCTTTTTCTAGAAGGGAGTCTAAATCTGGGCCAAACAAAAATTCTCCCTGACAAGGGATACCACATAAGCGTTGTTTTGATGACAGGTCCCCTCCCCTCCAATTCTTTAACCACAGAGCTCTGCGAGCTGAATTGACTGAGCTAACAGTCTAATAGAATCTACCGAGGCATCAGCCAAAAAATCTGCCACCCTCTGTAAGGTAGGGATAGAGGCCAAGATTTGTTCTTGGGGGCATTTTTCATGAATCTGGGCCTCCAATCTGTCCAACCAAATGACCATGGATCTGGCTGCCACTGTAGAAGCTATACTAGGTCTAAAGGTGGAGGTGGATGCTTCCCAGGAATTTTTAAGGCAGGAGTCGATTTTTTTCTCTAATGGATCTTTTAGAGACCCCAAATCCTTGAATGGAAGAGAGGAATTTCAACATATTTTGGAAATAGCAACATCTATTTTTGGAGCCCTATCCCAGGAAGAAGAAGCCTCTTCCTCAAAAGGATATTTTCTTTTAAAACTCCTAGGGATAAAAACTTTTTTATCTGACTTTTCCATTCTTTATTAATGAGGGCCATAACACTCTTATGTAAGGGAAAACATCTTAGATTTTTCTTTTGAAGACCCTCAAGAACTGAATCCACCACTGATTTATCATCTTTTACATCTTCCAATTCTAATATAGAGCGAATCGCTTTCAATAGCTTGTTCGTATCTTCGGCTGGCAACAAGTTGCTTTTATCTAACCCCTCCCCAGAGGATGAGGAATCCTTAGAGTTAAACGGTTCCTGCTCCTGATTACTATCTGAAGAATCCACTTCTGACGACCAAGTCTCTGTAGATTTTTTTCTGCTTCTTACAGGACTTCAAAGAAGATCTAACCTCCGATCTAATGAGAGACTTGATGTTTTTTAGAAAACCAGGGGATTCTTCAGAAACTGTCTTGTCTATGTATTGCTGGCACAATTGTTTAGTGTAGGAGGAGGACAAAGGGCATCTACACAGAGCACATTCATGTTTTTTTTGTTTTGTCAAAACTTTCCTGGATCGCATCTAGAAATAAATAGATAAATTACCCCATCAATAACACCAAAATCGGCTTGAGCACTTACCCCTTACGATTTCAGAATCTGAGTTGAAATACTGGCTCAGGGATCTCTCCTTCTGCCGGGTCAGGTCTTTTCTCTTCTTCCATGATGCTAGGGAAAAAAAAGAAAATTTATACAGAGCACATGCAACGAAGATCCGGACAAGAAGAACCCGACACTCAGATTTTTGCCAGAAGCACAGAGGTACCTGGCAGCAGACCAGGACCTCACGTGTCTAGCCACCGCCTGCTCATTTAAAGAAGTTTATGCCTGGAAGACAGGCCCACGGGCGTAATCCCCGGCCGGACGAATGTCAGTGGAACTAACGTCACCAGAAGTGCATCACCTGGAACGCACGCGCCTACCAAAGGTGCCGTACCTGAGGGGTTAATTGTGCATATCATAGCCCCCTGTAAGAGATCAGGTGCTGCCAGACCCCCTCCCTCCCCAGTTTTAAATTCATTGGTGGCCAGTGCGGCCCCCCTCCCTCCCCAGTATTAAATTCATTGGTGGCCAGTGCGGCCCCCCTCCCTCCCCAGTATTAAATTCATTGGTGCCCAGGGCCCCCCCTCCCTCCCTCCCCTGTATTCAATTCATTGGTAGCCAGTGCGCCCCCTCCCTCCCTCCCCTGTATTAAAATCATTGGTGGCCAGTGCGGCCCCCCTCCATCCCTCCCTTGTATTAAATTCATTGGTGGCCAGTGCGGCCCCCCCCCCCTAATTATAATCACCCCCTCCCCCATCATTGGTGGCAGCGGAGAGTTCCGATCGGAGTCCCAGTTTAATCGCTAGGGCTCCGATCGGTTACCATGGCAGCCAGGACGCTACTGCAGTCCTGGCTGCCATGGTTACTTAGCTATTTTTGAAGCATTATACTTACCTGCGCTGTCTGTGGCTGGCCGTTTGCTCCTCTTACTGGTAAGTGAAAGGTCTGCGCGGCGCATTGCTTATAGCACAGACCTGTCACTTACCAGTAGGAGGAGCGGCCGGCCACAGACAGCACAGGTAAGTATAATGCTTCTAAAATTGCTAAGTAACCATGGCAGCCAGAACTGCAGTAGCGTCCTGGCTGCCATAGTAACCGATCGGAGCCCCAGCGATTAAACTGGGACTCCGATCGGAACTCTCCGCTGCCACCAATGATGGGGGTGATTTTAATTAGGGGGGGGGGAGGCCGCACTGGCCACCAATGAATTTAATACAGGGGAGGGAGGGAGGGGGGGCACACTGGCCACCAATTAATTTAATACTGGGGAGGGAGGGGGGCCGCATTGGCCACCAATGAATTTAATACTGGGGAGGGAGGGGGGCCGCACTGGCCACCAATGAATTTAATACTAGGCAGGGAGGGGGGGGGCCGCACTGGCCACCAATGAATTTAATACTGGGGAGGGAGGGGGGCCGCACTGGCCACCAATGAACTTAATACTGGGGAGGGAGGGGGGCCGCACTGGCCACCAATGAATTTAATACTGGGGAGGGAGGGAGGGGGGCCGCACTGGCCACCAATGAATTTAATACTGGGGAGGGAGGGGGGCCGCACTGGCCACCAATGAATTTAATACTAGGGAGGGAGGGAGGGGGGCCGCACTGGCCAACAATGAATTTAAAACTGGGGAGGGAGGGGGGTCTGGCCCCTGCTGCCTGACAGCACCTGACCTATTACAGGGGGCTATGATACGCACAATTAACCCCTCAGGTGCAGCACCTGAGGGGTTAATTGTGCTGATCACAGCCCCCTATAAGAGATCGGGTGATGCCAGGCAGCAGGGGGCAGTCATGTACACAGTTCTTAGTATATTCTAACTTGAAGCGTCTCCATCACCATGGGAACGCCTCTGTGTTAGAATATACTGTCGGATCTGAGTTTTCACGATCTAACTCAAATCCATGGGTATATTCTAACATAGAGGCGTTCCCATGGTGATGGGGACGCTTCAAGTTAAAATATACCATCGGATTGGAGAAAACTCTGATCCGATGGTATATTAATAGGGACTCCTGACTTTACATTGAAAGTCAATGGGGGACGGATCCGTTTGCAATTGCACCTTATTGTGTCAACGTCAAACGGATCCGTCCCCATTGACTTGCATTGTAAGTCAGGACGGATCCGTTTGGCTCCGCACGGCCAGGTGGACACCAAAACGCTGCAAGCTGCGTTCGGGTGTCCGCCTGCTGAGCGGAACTGAGGCGAAACGGAGCCATACTGATGCATTCTGAGCAGATCCGCATCCACTCAGAATGCATTTGGGCTGTACAGATCCGTTCGGGGCCGCTTGTGAGAGCCTTCAAACGGATCTCACAAGCGGAACCCCGAACGCAAGTGTGAAAGTAGCCTAAGTGTGCATGCTGGGAGTTGTAGTTTCACAGGACCTGGAGTGCCGAAGGTTGCTGATCCCTAATGTAGTACATGACAATGCATGAGGAGAAGAAAAAAAGTTTTAAATACAAATACATACATTTGTAGAATATATTAGGCATATCGTGCATAGCTATGATATGCAACGGTACTTTGAAAATCCATGAATGGCTTTATAATGGTTTTTGAACATTTTCCAACCTGATAATTAAAAGGGACATTTTATTAGTCTAGCTAGAGAGTGGGATAGCTGATGTGTCCAATGATTCACAAATCTAAATGCATTCTGTGTCCACCTGTCATGCTTTGGTGTGGGAGGGAAATACCACACCGAGCATAAGAGGGAAGGGGGGAACAGGGAATCAGGCCTGAGAACTAGGGAAGGAAGGTGGACACCTCCTAGTAGAACCCTAATCAAAATCCTACTGACTACCAGTATGAACAGACCCCAAAGGTAGGCGTGTTCATATTCAGGAATACCTAGAGTCCTATCTAGCCCTGTAGAACCCTGGTACTAATGGCAGGGACGAGACTACCTGTTCCTCCAAAAGGAAGGACGAACCGGTGTCTCCTTCAGGCCTAATACAAACAATAGGGAAATGCATCACACAGAACCCAAACAAAATACAAAAGGGAAAGGAAATACTTCACTTCAAAGGGGCTATGAAAGCACCAGGAACTCAGCCGAGATCCACACACCAGCTATCCACAATTGAAACTGAAGCTATAAACCGCACAGCATTGTGGGAGAAACAAGAATAAATAAGAAAGGTTAAATGACCACATTAGCAACACCTGAGGCAAGGGGTGTGGCCTTTACAAAAAACAACACAGACATCTATTGATCCACAAGGAAAACCTGTCAGATCAAACCAAGTGTTGCCAGTCTCACCAATCTCCTGCCACCTATTGCGGGAACGCCCGTGACACCACCTAAGCCCAGGCATGCTCAACCTGCGGCCCTCCAGCTGTTGCAAAACTGCAACTCCCAGCATGCCTGAACAGCCTACAGCAGGGCATGGTGGGAGTTGTAGTTTTACAACAACTGGAGGGCCGCAGGTTGAGCTTCCCTGACCTATCCTAAGTGAAAATCTCCATTCAGTGTACCTCCTCTTCAAGTGGCTTTCTCATTTCGCCATTACTAAGGCGAGATTGGACTAAGGACTACCCGACTGATGGCCGGGAAACAGCATAGTGGGCCATCACTCTGTTGTTTCAGCAGCTCCTGTTGCAGTGCATGGAAGCTACGAATACAGCGTAGTACAGCAAGCTATGCTATTTCTCTAACTTGGACACCGCTCTGCTTGCTGTGCCACTCTGTTTCTGTTCCCACGCACTGCAAGGGGAGCTGCTGAAAGAGCGGCGCACCAGCCTGCTCCACTGTTTTCCAGCTACCTGGTGGTCAGGCAAAGTTCCATCTCGCCTTAGTAAGGGCAAGATGATACTCTAGGTGGGCGTAGACTGAGTTTGGCTTGTGAATACATTGCAACACCTCTCTGTCTTTCTGGACTAAGTAAATAATGTATACAGTTTTTATTGTGAAATCCCGTGACAGAACCTGTGTAAGATATGTACAAACATTATTTTTATTGCAGCAATGCAGTGTCTCTCGTAGCTGTCCTCAAAGCGCCAGCAGGCCATGTCTTGAGAATTTCCTTAAAGGGGTAGTCCACCTTTTCATATAGATGACCTATCCTTCCAGCACCCCTGCCGATTAGCTATTTGAAGAGACCACAGCGCTTGTATGAGCGCTACCTTCTCTTCACTGTTTACCTGCTTGCCTTCGCAACTACAGCGTTGAGCAGCTGTAATTAAAACTATGCCGCGCCCATTCACTTCTATGGGACAGCGTAGTTGTAATTACACCTGGTCAGCGCTGCAGTTGTGACTGCGAGCAGGTAAACAGTGAAGATAGGGTAGCACTTGTACAAGCGCAGCAGTCTCCTCAAACAGCTGATTGGCTGGTCATCAGTATAAAAAAAAGCAGACAACCCTTTTAACTTCCCCCCCCCCCCACAATTAATTTATAATATTTCTTCCTAATTGTGTTTCCCTAACTGCAATAGGATGGAATTGTGCATCCTGATGATCATATGACAACCAAACACACTGCTCCAGAACTTCCCAGCCATTTGAAACCTTTAGATGTTGAAATCAATACTGATTGCAGCATCTAGGGAGTAACAAGAAAGAGAGTGTGATTAACAGGCTGTGGCTGTTAAGTCATACCCTACATCACAGTTATTTTGGTACATAATATATTTAGTAACTCACTAACATATTCTGTAGCACAGTACATTAGCACTTGTGAGTCCTTGTCCCAAGCTCACTATTACAATACTTCAGAGGAAGCCAATTTATCTACCAATATAATATGGAGGAGGTTAAACATAAAAGATAAAGTTCCCTAGAGGGACTTAAATAAGTTTAGATACACATTTTTCAATAAACAATGTTAATTAAACAGAAATGATATATATGTTTTTACATGTAATCAGAAACTAGGATTGAAAACGCTAGTTAATTTCACTAAATCAGTGAGGAGGGTATGTATTTCCTCTAAGGGAAATCTTCAAGACGTGGACTACCATGCTTTCTTTTCTGAACTGCTCTAATGCAGGGATGCCCAAACCTGCGCCCCTCCAGCTGTTGCAAAACTACAACTCCAGGCATGCCCGGACAGCCTACAGCTATTAGTGCATACTGGGAGTTGTAGTTTTGCAACAGCTGGAGGGGCGCAGGTTGAACATCCCTGCTCTAATGCATCTGAAAAAAACATAAGTACAAGTAGTCTTGATAAAAGAAAATCTTATAGCTCCAGCTGCTGTGCATACCTACTTTATGTGTCTCCACGTGTACAGACTACAACTGACTATATGTAGTCTGATCCTACAGTCCAGTGTTATTCTGGTCCGTCTAAAGGCCCTCACACACATTAGTGTAATATCGGCTGAACCCCCTATCTCCCCTCTGAGAACTGTGAGTTCAGCCAACAGTCTAATGTGTGTGGGATGTCTGACTGCCGCCCACAGAGGATGTCACGGGAGAGAAGGATCAGTGAAATTAATATTTTTGCCCAATCCGTTTGTTCACCCCTCTACCCATTGAATAGGCATACATGTTCAGCCGAGCCAAATGTGTATCTGTATGGGGCTGTCAGCATACAACGTTTGGATTGTATGCATATGTTATATTACATACACTGAAACAACAAAATATTGGATGCAAAAGTGCGCATAGCTTTTAAATACGAGATAACTAAGGCTACTTTCACACCAGCAGTATTACTGGATCGGGCAGGGTTCCAGCAAAAACGCTTCCGTTACTGATAATACAACCATCTGCATCCATTATTAACGGATCTGGTTGTATTATCTTTACTATTGCCAAGACAAATCAGTCATGAACTCCACTGAAAGTCAATGGAGGACGGATCCGTTTTCTAGTGTGGCAGATTGTGTCCGAGAAAACTGGATCCCTTCCCATTGTCTTGCATTGGGGGTCATGCCGGATTCATCTTGCTCCGCATCCCAGGATGGAAAGCAAACTACAACATGTTGCGGTTTGCTCTCCGATATGGGGACACAAGCTAAACGGAACAGAATGCATTATGCAGCATTCCGTTCTGTTCAGTTAGGTTTTGTCCCTATTGACAATGAATAGGGACAAAACGGAAGCGTTTTTTTTTTTTCCAGTATTGAGACCCTATGACGGATCTCAACACTGGAAAATATTAACGAAGTACTGAAAGTAGCCTTAAGACGCCATGGAGCATTTTCCCCCAATTATTTATTCCTGCTTTTAATACAAATAAAAATGTTCTGTTCTCACCTTCGCGTGTTCAGTGAGGATTTCCACTATTTCAGGTTTTTATTAGTGCTGGCATTCTGTAACCTTGAATTCCTCTCCTGCTGTAGCAAGTATAATCGTGCACCCAGAGGGGAACGTCACAGAGAAATGCGCCCTTGGATGCAGTTAGAACATCGTACACATCGACATGAAGAAGACTACACTTTGATAGTTCAGGAAAATATGTTTGCAAAAGATTATTGCAATAAAATGTTATGAATCTCATTCAACACTGTGAATAGATATTGTTCATGTCAACACCAAATGGGCTAGTATGTGTCCATTACTGCTGGTTATACACAGTGATGCTACCCTCTGGCACTCCAGCAGTGGGGAAACTATGACTCCCAGCATGCTCCATCCAAGCAAGTGCACATCTTGGGAGTCCTACTTTTATCCCAGCTGGAGTGCGGGTTAGCCATCACAGTACTAGGCCCTAGCTGCTTTTAGTCTGGAGTATATCACTTCCTAATAGCTACTTCATACTGGACACTTCAGCAATGACGCACTTGGTTTGGGTTGATAAGTTGGATGAACTTATCATTTGAAGAGGTTGTTAGGACAGCCTTTGAACATATGCCATATTAGGGTCATGGGAGGGGGAGGGTCACCCACTTTGGGCCCTCTCTTTATGTCAGACTGGAAAGCCATCATCCATGGACAGGCATTTATTGACCACTACATGGGAAATATATAGCTAGCTGCAGCTTCCTCTGGCATTAACAACTGCTGAAGAGAATCCAGACCCGCCAGCTTTTTTTTATTTTTAAAAGGAGCATTCTTTATGAGTTGTAACCAAAGTCCTGTGGCCCCTAGGACACTGCCCTAAAACAAAAATGGTCAGTCTACACGATGATTAACCACTTCACATCCGGGCCATTTACCACCTTCCTGACAGAGCCTAAGGGCTCGTTTATACAAACTAAGGGCTGCGTTCCATATGCGGAACCATTCATTTCAATGGTTGCGCCCAAAAACGTTCCCTATTTCCGTTCCGTTGCAAGATAGAACATGTCCTAGTATTACCCGCAAATCATGTTCCGTGGCTCCATTCAAGTCAATGGGTCCGCAAAAAAACTAAACACACACGGAATGTACTCCGTATGTCTTCCGTATCCGTTCCGTTTTTGCGGAACCATCTATTGAAAATGTTATGCCCAGCCCAATGTTTTCTATGTAATTACTGTATACTGTATATGCCATATGGAAAAAACGAACGGAACCGGAAACACTACTGAGAAAAACTGAAAAACTGATCCGGCAAAAATGGCCCGCAAAACACTGAAAAATATATACGGTCGTGTGAACAAGCCCTAATTTTGCAAATCTGTCATTTTATGTGGTAATAACTTTGGAACGCTTTCACTTATCCAAGCCATTCTGAGATTCTTTTTTCGTGACACATTGTACTTCATGACAGTGGTAAATTTGAGTCGATATATTTGACCTTTATTTATAAAATAATTCAAAATTTACCCCAAATTTAAAAAAATTAGCAGTTTTAAAAATTTCATTTTCTCTGATTTTAAAACAGAAAGTGATACCTCATAAAATATTTATTACTTAACATTCCCCATATGTCTACTTTATGTTGGCATCATTTTGTAAATGTAATTTATTTTTTTAGGACGTTAGAAGGCTTAGAATTTTTAAGGACCAGTTTAGGTCTGAAGTCACTTTGTGGGGCTTACATAGTGGAAACCCCCCCATAAATGACCCCATTGTAGAAACTACACCCCTCAAGTTACTCAAAACTGATTTTACAAACCTTGGTAACCCTTTAGGTGTTCTACAATAATTAAACTTACATGGAGATGACATTTCAAAATGTCACTTTTTGGGCAGATTTTCCATTTTAATCCATTTCTTTCTTAACACATCGAGGGCTAAAAGCCAAACAAAACTCAATATTTATTACTCTGATTCTTGTAAACTGATGGAAGGGCACACGGCAGGGCGCAAAAGAAAAGGAGTGCCATGTGGTTTTTGGAAGGCAGATTTTGCTGAACTGGTTTTTAGATGCCCCATTTGAAGCCCCCCTGATGCACCCTTACAGTAGAAACTCCCCAAAAGTGACCCCCCATTTTGGAAACTAGGGGATAGAGTGCCAGTTTTATTGGTACTATTTTGGGGTACATATGATTTTTAATTGCTCTATATTACGTTTATTGCTGTTTTGGCACTGTTTTTATTTTATATTTTTTACAACATTCATCTGACAGGGTAGATCATGTGCTATTTTTATAGAGCAGGTTGTTACAGATGCAATGATATCAAATATGTCTACTTTCTTTGTTTGCTTTACATAATAAAGCATTTTTGAAAGAATTTTTTTTTTCTGCCGATCGTCTTGTGCAGGGGCTAGTTTTTTGCAGGAAGAGTTGATGTTTTTATTGATACCATTTTTGGGTACATATGTTTTTTGATCATTCATTATTACACTTTATGGAGCAAGGTGACCCAAAAATTGGTTGTTTTAGCACAGTTATTTATTTTTACAGCGTTCACCTGAGGGGTTAGGTCATGTGATATTTTTATAGAACAGATCGTTACGGACGTAGGAATACCTAATTTGTATACTTTTTCTTATTTATTTAAGTTTTACACAATAATATCATTTTTTAAACCAAACAAATGATGTTTTAGTGTCCCCATAGTCTGAGAGCCATAGCTTTTTTATTTTTTTTGACCAATTGTCTTAGTTAGGATCTCATTTTTTGCAGGATGAGGTGACGGTTTGATTGCTACTATTTAGGGGGGCATACGCCTTTTTGATCGCTTGGTGTTGCACTTTATGTGATGTTATGTGACAAAAATGGCTTTTTTGGCACTGTTTTTAATTTTTTTTTTTTTTACGGTGTTCATCTGAGGGGTTAGGTCATGTGATATTTTATAGAGCTGGTTGTTATGGATACAGCGATGCCTAATGTATGTCTACTATTTTTTATTTATTTTACTTCACAATAATAGCAGTTTTGAAGGAAAAAAGTTTATTTTTATTTTTTTACCAATTGTCTTAGATAGGGTCTCATTTTTTGGGGGATGATGTGACAGTTTGATTGGTACTATTTTGGGGGGCATACGCCTTTTTAATTGCTTAGTGACAAATGGCTTTTTTTTGCACTTTTATTTTTTTCCGATGTTCACCTGAGGGGTTAGGTCATGTGATATTTTTATAGAGCTGGCTGATACGGACACGGCGATACCTAATATTTATACTTTTTTATTTATTTATTTATTTCACTTTTAACACAATAATAGCATTTTTGAAACAAAAAAAAAATGTTTTAATGTCTCCATGTTCTGAGAACTATATTTTTTTTTTTGGGCGATTTCTTATGTAGGGGCTCATTTTTTGCAGGATGAGGTGACAGTTTTATTGGTACTATTTTGTGGGACATGCGCCTTTTTGATCACTTGGAGTTGCACTTTTTGTGATGTAAGGTGACAAAAATGGCTTTTTGACACAGTTTTTATTTTTTTTATGGTGTTTATCACACGGGGTGGATCATGTGATATATTTATAGAGCCGGTCGTTACGGATGCGGCAATACCAAATATGTCTATTTTATTAATTTCTTTCTATTTTTTCTATTTTGTTTTATTACTTAATCGACAAACTTTTTTTTTTTTTATATGTGAAACTTTTTTTTGTTTTTGTTTTACACTTTGCATCCCCCATAAGGTTATACAAGACCTCTGGGGGACATTTAACTTCACATTTTTTTTCTTCACTATTGATTTCTCCTGTAACTGTGGCTGACATAGTAGCCCCAGTTACAGGGGAAATACACCCCCCAGAGAGGCTGTGCAGCAGAATACAGCACTGTACAGCCTCAGTGCAGGGCTGATCGAAGTCTATGGAAGACCTGACAGCTCCTGCACTCTCCTGGCCCCGGCGGTCACATGGCCACTGGGCCAGGACAGGAAGCACATAGCGCTGGAAGGCAGGGACACCTGGGAACTGTCCCTGCCTTCTCTCTGGGTTGCCCTGCTGTCACTGACAGCAGGCTCCCTGCTCGGCAGCTGCACTATTAGCGCGCAGCTGCCATGTCTGAATGGACATTCCAGAACATCCACCCATGGGACGTTTATATCCTATAGGTGGATGTGAAGTGGTTAAAGGGCATCTTTCAGCAGATTTGTACCTATGAAACTGGCTGACCTGTTACATGTGCACTTGGCAGCTGAAGGCATCTGTGTTGGTCCTATGTTTTTTTTTTTTTTTTTATATTTGTATTTTTATTTTACAAACAATATAAAAGCAAATTTCTAATCACATATAATAGTCGCATATAGAACAATGTATCATATCCATGCCATAGAGCAGACACAAACAACAAAACATCTGTAGTCAGGACAGTCCAGCTCTAATAACAGTTCACAGGCATAGAATCCAAAGCCCCCCCCCCCCCTGGCCCCCCCCCCCCCATTTCCACCTGGCTTGGTGTGGCCGCCGCGAGGGGCGGCGGAATATTCTTGCCCCCCTCATAAAAATTTTCATTCGAACCTTTACAGTTTCACACATGTTTTAGCGTGGGCTGTGTTGATAGAGTTTATCTTTTAGGAATATATAATGGTTTGTTGGGGTATATTTATGCAGTAGTCTCCACTAATTAATAATCATCAATTCTGATCAGAAATATTGCTGCTAGCTATTTCCCTTCTCTGTAGGCCCATTCCTATGGCATCGTTTAATCCGCGTCGTTTCATGCCCTCAAAGTGTGTTATTCTCGTCATTAAACTTTGCCAATCATTCATTGTTGGGGGTCTATCTTTCACCCACTGTCTCAAGATTATCACTTTGGCCAGTAGAAACCCCTTTAGCCAATATGCCTGTTCATTTTTGGTGGTTTTGTTTTTGTACTCAGGAGGGAACAGTCCAAGAACAACTACTTGAATAGTCATGGGGGGACTATTCCTGCTGTTTGCCACCATTGTCTGAAATATGCAGCCCCAAAAGGTCCTAATAGCAGGGCAGTCCCACAGCATGTGTACAAGCCCTGCGGCTACACAAGAGCATTTAAGACAGCTAAATTCTTGACCCTTATTGATGTACATTTTAGATAACAGACTCGGAGTAACGTATAGGCGATGTATTATTTTAAATTGTATCAATCGGTGTTGTCGTGAAAGAGAGGCCTTCTTAATATTTTGATATATTTCCTGCCATTGTGAGGGGTTACATTCCCCGATATCTGTCTTCCATTTATCCACACTTTTAAATTTAGTGATGGTGCTTATTTCCTCGATGAATCTCCTATATATTAGTGAAATCTTAACTTTGTTCCCTACTATGTTATAACAAAATAATAAAAATCCCGGAGTAGCTTTTATCAGAGGTGTTTTTTTGAGAGTGTATGCTAGTGCGTGTTGTAGTTGACAATATCTATAGTGCTCTAGTGCAGTTATTGGTGCCTGTTGTATCAGTTCCCGTATTGGTTTGCTATTCCCTGTTGTGTATATATGTGAAAATAATGTAATACCTTTTCGAGTCCAGAATTCGTTTTCGTTAAGTGTCAAGAATTCAGTTAGGGCAGGGTTGTCCCATAGCGGGGAGAAGTCCAAAATTTGAGGGGCATGGATCAGTACCTTGATTTTATTCCAAACTTTCTGTAGCGCGGCTCCGATGGGGCAGGAGTAATCTGCACGCTGAAACAGCCCAGATTCCAGTATACTAAAAATGTTATTTGCGTGTAGTGGGCGTTGACCTAGGATATGTGATATTAATACTCCGTCCCCGACATTGACGCACCATTGTAATTGTGCACACAGATAATAGATTTGAAAATGGGGCAGGCCTAGGCCCCCATTACTTACGGCCATTCGCAAGTATTGTAGTTTAATGCGGACCCTTTTTCTGCCCCATATCAAATCATTTATCAGGCGATCAATCAGATTGAAGACACTATCCTCAATCCAAGCGGGGCAGGAGCTAACCGTGTACAATATCCAAGGTAACAAAACCATTTTAATCAGCGCAATCCTATTGATCTGCGAAAGTGGGAGTTTCTGCCACACTCTTATTTTGTCTTTTATTCTCCCCACTAAAGGGGAAATATTTAACTGATTATATTCCCTGATATTATTGCTGATTTTTATCCCGAGATAATCTAAATGATCTGTTGGGAGAATAATTCTGATCCTAAGATCGTTAGGGGGGGGCATCCGGTTCAGGGGGAAGAGTACAGACTTAAGCCAGTTTATCTCATACCCAGCAATTCTGCCGAATTCCTCTGTTATCCGCATAACATTGGGGACGCTTCTCCAACCATCGTTCAGGTAGAGTAAAACGTCATCTGCATATAAACAAATCTTATCGTCCGTCCCTCTCCCCCCGAAACCGGATATACCAGGTTCAGTCCGTATCCTGCAGGCAAGGGGTTCCATAAAGATTGAAAAGAGGAGTGGAGAAAGGGGGCAACCCTGACGTGTTCCCCGCTTTAGGGAGACGGCAGGGGTAAGCACCTCGTTAACCTTAATTCTAGCAGTTGCTTCACTATATAACAGTTTAACCCATCCAATAAATTCCTGGCCCAGATTCATCCTGTACATAACACGCCAGAGGAAGGGCCACTCGACCCGATCGAACGCCTTAGCGGCGTCCAGTGATAGGATCGAGCGGTCCTCCCCCCCGCCAATCTGAATATTAAGAAAGGTCCGCCGTATATTGGTCTGTATCTGTCGCCCAGGGATGAACCCTGTCTGGTCTACATGTATCAGGCGCGCTATTACTTTTTTTAGGCGGTTGGAAAGGACTTTTGCGATTATTTTATAGTCTGCATTAAGCAGTGATATTGGGCGATAGTCCTCAACTTTATTTCCCTTTTTCCCCTTTTTAAGGATCAATGTGACCGTTGCTTCGGTCAGAGACGGGGGCAGCTTTCCACATTTGCTAGACTCATTTAGGACCAGCAACAGTCCGGGCAAGAGCATCTCCGCATGGCGCTTATAAATGCCAAATGGGAGTCCATCCGATCCCGGCGCCGAAGAGCCCCGGGTCCCATGCAGGGCCATTTGTAATTCCTCCAAAGAAATGGGGGCGCACAAGGAAGCGGAATCGGAGTCCGACAGCACCGGGATCTTGACTTGTTCTAAAAAGTCATCTATTCTGGTCACTGTATCTACCACGCCGGATCGATATAAATTATCAAAGTGATTAAAAAACTCTGCTACCATCTCCATTCCTCTTTCCAATCTACGCCCATCCCCCGTCAGTATTTGTCTAATTCTTTGAGGGGGTTTTTGAATCGCTATGATAGAAACCAATAGCTTACTCGGGGTACCCGCCTCGCAGAAGTCTTTATAGCCCATAAAAAATAGTTGATTCTGTGCTTTTTCCTTCATAAAGGTAGTATAGTGGTCTTTGGCAGATTTTAGCTTAGTGCGCGTATTCAGATCATTCCGTACTCGGATACAGCCCTCCAGATATGCAATATTTGCCTCCAGCTTTTTTTGTTCAGCAAAAAAATCATTTTTTTGCTTTTTTATTCTGGAAAAATACAGCCCACGCATAAATGCCTTCATGGCATCCCAAACAAAATGGATGTGAGCTGTACCGATATTCTCTTGCCAAAATTGTGAAAGTTCTTTATCTATCCCAACGGAGTCATTTAGTATGGTTAGCCAGTGTTCGTTCAGTCTGAACGATCTGCTAATCCCGGTTTTTTGTCCGGTCTTCATCACCAGTAAGATCGGTGAGTGATCGGATATGCCATGGATCTCATACGTCATTTTTGAGATAGATTCAAGCATCTGCTCATTGGCCAAGGCCATATCGATCCTAGACATAGCGCTATACGCTTTGCTAAAGCAAGAGAACACCTGTTTGTTGCCGTAGAGCCATCGCCAAACATCGGTTAAACCCACCTCCTCACAAAACCCGCGAAATAGAGCGTGTTTATCCTGCGCACTTTTCCGGGCGGTTGAAAATCTATCCAGCGCCGGGTCAAGCACGCAGTTAAAGTCACCGCATATTAATATCGGGGATCGCTCTTTATTATGTATAAAAAGCGCCAGCTGCTTTAAAACTGTCATTGTAAACGGTGGGGGAATATACAAGAAAGCAAGGACGCACCTACTGCCATTCCATTGGGCAAAGAGGAAGATATATCTCCCATCTCTATCGATCGACTGGTCTAGCAGGATAAAGTCGATGCTATGATGTATATACACACTAATCCCTCGGGAATATGCCGAGAGACCAGAGTGAAATTGATGTCCTGCCCATCGCTTTATTAAATATTCAGGGATATTCGGTGTGGCATGCGTTTCTAATAAAGCAACTATTGCAGGGAGATGTCGAGTGATTAAATCAAAGACCACTACCCTTTTCATTCTATCAGCCAATCCACGCACATTCCATATCATGACTCTATTATTAGTCATATCATGAATTGTAGAGGAGGCGTCCGTCACCCCCCAAAGGCAGCCACAACCAAGCCAGGGTCCCCCCCCACCCATTATCCGCCCACACCCATTGACACCCACCCCCCAACAACCCCCTTACTGGTTCACTGATGCGAAACATCGTTGTCAACCTCTTACATTTCGCCCATCCGTCCATGGGGCGCCCACCGCTATTGCCCCAGCCCTAGGTTGGGAGGCATTACTGCCACATCAACCGAGGCCCGGCGTCTACACCCTAACAGAGTCTAGCCATTCTACGGTTTCTCTAGGGGAGTGGAAAAACATTACAGTGTCTCTATACACCACTCTTAACTTAGCGGGGTATAGCATTGAATATTTAATATTCCCCTCACGTAGTCTTTTCTTAATATCAAAATATTCCCTACGCTTACTTTGGGTATCCCTGGAAAAGTCAGGGTATATCTGTATCGAATATCCGTCGAGTGTAGTGTCAGCTAGATCTCTCTTACGTCGAAGCACCCAGTCTCTATCCCTAGAGGAGAGTATCCTAATTAGGATGGCTCGGGGGGGGCCACCCGGCGGCGTCTTTTTTGCGGGGATTCTATGGGCTCTCTCCACACATAGTGCGGGAGTATCTCCATCGGATCCAAGCGTTTCAATTAACCATTTTTGCATAAACGCCACGGGGTTGCCCCCCTCTACCCCCTCAGGGAGGCCAACTATTCTCAAATTGTTACGTCGTGCCCTATCCTCCATATCAGTTAGTCTTGCATTAATGCGTTTATTTTCCTTATCCAATTCTACTATTTTTTTTTCCATCTGTAACTGTTCTGTTTGAACCTTAGTCAACCCAGTTTCGACAAGTGCGATGCCGGCCCTAATTTCATTCATATCTTCTCTAATAAGAGTAAGATCAGTCTGCAGTGTCTGTACGGTGATGGAGACGTCTAGAACTGATTGATTGGTGGTTTGTACCACCGATAATATGTCCGTTAATTTGTTCTCAATATTATCAAATCTCGTGTGTTGCTCGATCTGAGTAGATGGATCTATCTGTGTTTCAGCCAGTTCAGGTATTTTCTTTCCCCCCCTCTGTCTCGGTGGGGGCGATTTCAGGTATTTATCCATTCTCGCCTGTGGACTACTACCGCCACCCGCCCTAGGGGATCCCGTACCCCCGGATCTCCTGTTGTATTTGGCGGGCATATTTTCGAAATCTTTCAAGCAAAGGTACACCGTACACAGTTCCAAACCCAGATGCTGTCACAGCGCCATCCAATGGTGAAAATATCCCAGCACTACCACAGCATCTGGCTCTGCGACGTGTCAATATTAACAAAATGAAGTTTGTGTGCAAACCTGACGTTGATTTATACCGACCCGTCTGGGGGACGAGTATAACTGTATGGACATATACATATATAATGGAGCAACACTTGTTTACATAGCATAAAAAAATCAACAAAATGTCAAAGCCTTGAGCAGTATCAGGCAGTAATGGCAAATATCAAGCATAAGGCAAAGCACTCATTAAGATCGGTGGTGCAGACAAAGTCAATAATGATCAGTAGTAGTGGGTAAGGGTCACAGTCTAGGGCCCCTGACCGACATCAGCGAGCTGCGTCGATCACAAGGACTCCAGAATAATGAGGAGCAAACCTTCGATTAAGTTGCCATGGAGGTAGTCCACCCAATCCGGCCAAGCTCGGCACAATAGCCTCTATTGTTTTTTTTTTTTTTTTTTTTTTTCTCTTTTTAGCGGAAAGTATCAGCTGTAAGCCCCCATAAACCGTTATATGTTCCTTGTGGTGTGGGGATTGCTCGATACTTATTCAGTATTAATCCATCATAGGGGAAGCTGTGGGGACTGTTACCGCCAAGAGATTAAATAAACAACGACTGGAGCTTGAAAGGGGACCACGTATCGGCCGGCCACGTAGTTAACATGCCCCCACATGTCAAATGGAGTGTCGGGGTGCCGTCCCCACCGTCACCAATTCCATGAGAGTTTATCACAGGGCATCCCGCACAACCGTTCCGAAAATATATGCAGGGGTCCTACACCTAGCTAACCCAGTAACTGGTAGTCAGCAGATAGGCCGAAACTGTACCAATCAGCCGGTCACTGTCCATGCGCCCATAGTTAGTGTAGACAACATGGGTTAGTAGGGGGGGGGATGACAATAAGCGACTGGCGCACTCAACACAGAGACGATCTCACCGGTCTTCGGCAGCAGCCAGCATCCAATACATCGAGTGCATCAGTGTGCACATAACGGACAGCCCTCGGACCACAGCCATCCAGAGTCGGCAATCCCAACGTGTGGCATACAACAGACTGCGCCCGACGACACCTCTAGATCCACCGCCAGCCAAAGTCAGGTGAGCGCCGACACCAACCCGCAAGCCTCAGTCCATACTCTCCTTCAGGACACAGTACCAGGACACAGCAGGGCACAGCAGAACAACAGGGCGATCGTCCGGCCGTTCAGCGTCTCCACCTCTTCCCTGCCTCGGTCATATTTCAGTAGACCGTGCAGGGGGATGCAGAGCAGAGGTGAGGGCCAGGACGCCGAGATGCCGAGACGAGGCGAGGAGGTGGGCGGTACCCATGCGGACGCGCGGCACGCCTACGCAGCTGCTCCGCTACGTCATACCGCTACGCATGTTGCTGTGGTGTTGGTCCTATGTTGATATGTGTTGCCATTGCTGATAAAAATGAAGTTGTAATATATGCAAATGAGGCTCTAGGAGATATGATCCAATGCAGATATGAACTCGCTATAAGCTCCATAACTGTCTGTGGAGGCAAACAGCAGCACTCTATAATAAATCTACTTCACGGCTGTTGTTAAAACAATAAAAGTGTAACAGAGCAGTTGTTTAACCTGGGTGCCATCCCTTGTTGGGTAGCACTCGGCTTCCCTATATGTATGCCTGTAATGACTGAACTCTGTCTGCCCTGACTTTCTACAAAGAACAGCCACACTACAATTCTGTACACTGCCTCTCTATACCATCATCACATCATTAGTTGGCTGCTATCGGAGACAGAGACTATTCTGGGGATGAGAGGATTCCCAGTTTTATAGCCTGTAACCAGGGAACCAATCCCCCCTTTCCCAATGTAGAATCTCATAGCAGAACAGTAGGTTTAAGCCATGGGTAATCATTAAGGAGCTAAAATATTCCTTTAAATACTGTACATGTTATCTGATCACAAATATAAAAGTCACATATACAAATGTCTATACACTATCAACTGTCTTTAGTGTCTATAATTCTACCAGAATTTTAATAATATAGTTTTAAAAGGAAATTATCAGGGCGGGCTGTATTGTATGAATGAAAATTAATCATTGCAATTATAAAGCAGGGAACGTTTTGCACTTAAAATATTGAATTGTATGAATATGGATAACTACAGTAATTGTCACGTTATTGGAACAGCTGAAAATTATACTTTATTATCTTGCAGTAATTTGCTGTCATTCTTACTTCCTTGGTTCCCGAAGGATAACATTTCGGAAAGACTGGCATTTAAAGAAGATGTATTTATTTGTTTTAACATGCTCAGTAGCTGTAGTAACAATTTTATAATAATGATGACAGATATTTTGGTCGGGGGGGAATATATTAAGACAAACGTTCCTTACCCCAGTTTTAATACCAAACCCGCTGGTGTAAGATTTAAAGGGTTTTCTAAGATTTTTTTAACTGATGACCTATCCTCTGGTATCCTCAGTATCTGATCGCTGGGGGCTGACACCTGGGACCGCCGCCGGTCAGTTGTTTGAGAAGGCACTGGATCTCACAATAGCATAGCGTCATACATTGTATAGCGGCTGTACCTCAGCCTCATTCACTTAAATGGGGCTGAGCTGCGCCTAGGCCATGTGACTGATGAACGTGATGTCACATGGCTAAGCTGCAAGAGCCAGTACCTTCTCAAACAGTTGAACGGGGTCCTGGGTTTCAGATACTGATGACCTATCCAGAGAAGTGAAATGTAGTATAACTTATAGCTGGCATACATTTCAGTCATCATGATCATGAAAATGCTGGGAGTGTTGGTCTTGCCCACCCTGCCCTCACTGTGCTTCCTTTTTGCAAACTGTCTGGGAGTTAAAACGGCGTTAAAATGTCAGTTGCAACTAAATCTAGTGGCAGTGGCAATTAAAAAGCGACTTTATATCTCTAAATCCATGTTGTAGGGGAACGATACATTTTTCCCATGGTTTATGAGTCCGTTGACTTCTCACGTCCTCCTATCTCTCAGAGCAGTGACACATTGTGACACAGTGAGAGGTTTTGTCTGGGAAAACAGGTATTTTCCTCCCAGCATGTGCTGCTGGGCTGATTTACAGCCAGGTGAGGTCAAATACCGGACCGGATTTTAACCCTTTCAGGACCAAGCCATTTTTCACCTTTCGTTCCAGGCCATTTTTAGCAAATCTTACATGTGTCACTTTATGTGGTAATAACTTTAAAATGCTTTTACTTATCCAGGCCATTCTGAGATAGTTTTCTTGTCACATATTGTACTTAGTAAAAAAATACCAAATTTACAAAAAGAATTTAAAAAATTCAAAATTTCAATTTCTCAACTTTTATAATAGATAGTAATAAATCCAAAAATAGTTACTACTTTACATTCCCCATATCTCTACTTCATGTTTGGATAATTTTGTGAATGCCATTTTATTTTTTGGGGACATTAGAAGGCTTAGGCCTCTTTCACACGGGCGTTGTGGGTGCATTGCGGGAAAATGCACAATTCAAATTTAAATTTCTCAACTTAGTGATACCTCATATAATAGTTATTACTTTACATTTCCCATATGTCTACTTCATGTTGGATCATTTTGAAAATGACATTTTATTTTTTGGGGACGTTACAAGGCTTAGAAGTTTGGAAGCAAATCTTGAAAATTTTCAGAAAATTTTCAAAACCCACTTTTTAAGGACCAGTTCAGGTCTGAAGTCACTTTGTGAGGTTACATAATCGAAACCACCCAAAAATGACCCCATTGTAGAAACTACACCCCTCAAGGTAGTCAAGACTGATTTTACAAACTTTGTTAACCCTTTAGATGTTCCACAAGAATTAATGGAATATGGAGATAGAATTTCACTTTTTGTCAGATTTTACATTTAAATCCATTTTTTCCAGTAGTAAAGCAAGGGTTAACAGCCAAACAAAACTCAGTATTTATTACCCTGATTCTGCGGTTTACAGAAACACTCCACATGTGGTCTTAAACTGCTGTATGGCCACATGGCAGGGCGCAGTAGGAAAGGAACGCCATATGGTTTGTTGGAAGGCAGATTTAGCTGAACTGGTTTTTAGATGCCATGTCCCATTTGAAGCCCCCCTGATGCACCCCTACAGTAGAAACGCAAAGATGTGACCACATTTTGGAAACTACGGGATAAGGTGCCAGTTTCGTTGGTACTATTTTGGGGTACATATGATTTTTTAATTGCTCTATATTATGTTTTTTGTGAAGCAAGGCAACCCAAAAATGTATGTTTTGGCACAGTTTTTATTTTTAACAACATTCATCTGACAGGTTAGATCACGCGCTATTTTTATAGAGCAGGTTGTTCCGGACGCAATGATATCAAATATGTCTACTTTCAATTATGTTTGTTTCAGTTTTACATAATCAAGCAAATTAGGTTTTTGTATCTCCATTTTCTGAATGCCCTATTTTTTTATTTTGCAGTCTTGTGCAGGGGCTCGTTTTTTGCAGGAAGAGTTGACATTTTTATTGGTACCATTATTGCGTACATATGATTTTTTGATAATTTGTTATTACACTCTATTGGGCAAGATGACCAAAAAAATTGGTTGTTTTGGCACAGTTTTTATTTATTTATTTTTACTGCGTTTATCTGAGGGATTAGGTCATGTGACTTTTTTATAGAGCAGACCGTTACAGACGTCGCAATACCTAAAAGGTCTTCTTTTTTTTATTTATTTAAGTTTTACACAATAATAGCATTTTTGAAACCGAAATAATGATGTTTTAGTGTTACCATAGTCTGAGAGCCATAGCTTTTTTATTTTTTTGACCGATTGTCTTAGGTAAGTCAATTTTTTTGCGGGATGAGGTGAAGGTTTGATTGGTACTATTTTGCGGGGTATATGTCTTTTTGATCACTTGGTGCTGCAATTTTTGTGATGTAAGGTGACAAAAATAACTTTGTTTTACACATTTTTTTTTTTTTTTTTTTTTTTTTTTTTTTACAGTGTTCACCTGAGGGGTTAGGTCATGTGATATTTTTATAGAGCTGGTTGTTATGGACGTGGCAATACATAATATGTATACTTTTATTTATTTATTTATTTCACTTTAGCACAATAATAGCAGTTTTGAAGCAAAAAATGATTATATTTTAGTGTCTCCATTGTCTAAGAGTGATAGCTTTTTAATTTTTTGACCAAATGTCTTAGGTAGGGTATAATTTTTTGCGGGATGAGGTGACGTTTTGATTGGTACTATTTTGGAGGGCATAAACCTTTTTGATCACTTGCAGTTGCAATTTTTGTGACGTAAGGTCACAAAAATAGCTTTTTTTACACAGTTTTTATTTTTTTTATTTTTTACGGTGTTCATCTGGGGGGGTTAGGTCATGTGATATTTTTATAGAGCTGGCTGTCCCTCCATGAAGGCAGAAGTTAGCAACTTTTCCCCCATTTGGTCAGCCTGATCCCACCCTATGTCAGTCCATACAGTTCGAAGTCCATCTGCATAAGTCTCCACTGTTTCCTTTGGTGGTCTCTGAACTATATCTTTCAGGCTCCTAGCACTCTCATTTTTCTTGTTCTGTGCCCATTCTGTAAATAACTTACAAAATTAAGTTCCTTATGGTAAAGTCCGTTCCCAGTCATCTAACATCTGACCACCGGGTCTTTGTGCGCGTTCTGTTAAGAAAGTGTCAACTATAGTGTGTTTCTCATTGCGGGAGCAGTCCCACCGCATGTGAACCACAGACATATAGTGGCAAATATGGGCTCTGATATGTTCCTGACATCAATATATTGGCAAAAGTCTCAGCTTTTAATATCTGCTTGTATGACCAGCTAGTATAGTCAGTGGCATATCCGTTTGGTGCATTTTCTTCTGTGATTTATATAATTATATTTTCATCCGCACAATGCTCCGTTTTGTGTAGGATGCCTTTGTGGTGCATGTGGACCGCGCCTGCGTCCTCCATTGTATGCATTATTTGCTGGGGATGGTCGTTTGCTGCGGTCCACATGCGGTGGGACTGCTCCCCCAATGAGAAACACGCTACAGTGTTTGGGGTTTGAGCAGCTCCCCCATATTTGCCACTATATGTCTGTGGTTCACATGCGGTGGGACTGCTCCCCAATGAGAAACACGCTACAGTGTTTGGGGTTTGAGCAGTTCCCCCCCTAATAATTAATCCCAGGACTTACTACCCCATCATAGGGTTCCACGGGTCCTGATTTCCTTCTATGGCATTTTAACAGTGATTCTACAAAAGACATATATCACACACTTCAAATAAATCAATATTCCAACTACTAATCCAAATGTGTCCCAGTCAAAGTTACCATTGTCAGTAATTTTTGTCCTTACCCAATAATCATAGGAATATCATCTCTTTAGAGTTCTTTACCAAAAATAGGCTGGACTGTAAATCAGCTTTTTAAGACTCTAAGTCCACACAGATTTGGACAGATGAGGCACAGATTTTAGTAAGATAGTCTCTTACCTTGCAGCTGCTTTGAGTAGATCTGTACGTCCTCTGACCGACTGACCGTGGTTATCGGGGTGTCGAGGTAGAGCCAATTAGTCCAGCCCCACGTTGGGCGCCAAGAATTTGTTGTGGAAATTACCCCTGCGTCTATGACTATCGGGGGCCAAATCCACGTTATATGTGCACATAGAGAAAATCTGACTTTATTAGGTTACAGACAAATCTTATATTAGGATTTTACTGGCAGACATCCAGCAGCTGTGGGCGTTACATAAGTTGAGCAGAAACCACAAAGACAGAAGAAATGAAACATCTTATCAGAAAAGAAGATGTGAAAGTAACCAGTAAGAATTTCCATTTCTAAGTTCCATTTCTGAGAATAGGGAAGGTGGTGGGGGGGGGGGGTGTCAACTGCTCCCTCGCAAATGCTAAAAAGCTGACATTCACTAAGACAAGATGGCATTCTATTTATCACAACCTCAATGTCTCCGGGGATAATTTTGGTACCGCCCAACGTCGGGACCCAACCCTATCCCGCGCCTGGAAAAATGTGTTAATAGTAGATGGTGAACCACAACAACCTGGGGCAGAGTCAGTGTTTCCTCGTTTTGTGGTTCATCAGGATATGTTTTATCGGGTAAACCAACTACGGGTTGAGACTATTGAACAGTTGGTGGTCCCCAAGGCTTATTGCAAGCTTGTGTTAGATCTAGCCAACCAACACATTCTCAGGGGTCACCTGGGGCTGAAAAAAACTCAGGATCATATTCTACAGCGGTTTTACATTTCCGTAATCACCTAGTACCTCTCCCGATAATCGAAGTACCGTTTGACCTAATAGCTATAGACCTTATAGACCCAGTACCGAAGTCCGCCAGAGGGCATCAAAACATCTTGGTCATTCTAGACTATGCCACTCGGTACCCGGAGGTGGTGCCACTGCGACATACCTCGGACAAACTTATAGCTAAGGAATTAATGGAGATGTTTTTCCGAGTAGGACTACCTAAAGAGGTTCTGACCGACCAAGGGACCCCTTTTATGTCCAAGGCGATGAGGGAACTCTGTAAGTTGCTGCACATAAAACAACTATGGACGTCCGTTCACCATCCGCAAACGGACAGTCTGGTAGAAAGATTTAACCAAACATTAAAAAAAATGTTGAATAGTGGGGTGGCTAAAGATGGGAAGGACTGGGACCTTCTTCTGTCCTATCTCATGTTTGCAGTGCGAGAGGTACCCCAGGCCTCTACTGCCCTTCGAACTGCTATATGGCAGACACCCTCGCGGTCTCTTGGACGTGGCCAAAAAGGTGTGGGAACAACAACCCACTCCACATAAAAGTGTCATTGAGTATGTTACCCAGATGCAAGATCGGATAGAGACAGTGTTGCCTCTTGTTAGGAATCATATGGAGGCAGCTCAGTGAGCCCAGAGTCGGGTATATAATCGTCAGGCTCGGGTCCGGATCTTTAACCCGGGTGATCGGGTTTTGATTATGGTGCCGACCGTGGACAGTAAGTTCCTGTCTAGGTGGCAGGGGCCCTACGAGATAGTCGAAAAAATTGGAGATGTAAACTACAAGGTACACCAGCCAGGGCAGCGAAAGCTAAAGCAGGTTTACCGTGTGAATTTACTCAAACTGTGGAAAGATAGGGAAACCTGTACAGAAGACAGCCCGCGGCCAGGTTTTCTAGGAGAAGAGGTACCGGCCCCTCTGTCTGATGCAAGACAGGCGGCTGCCATAGTAAAAATTGCTGACAGCTTCTCCCCTAAACAGACTCAGGAGGCCAGGGAGTTCATTAGTCGGAATGTGGATGTGTTCTCGGACCTCCCTGGACGCACTTCCATAATCCAGCATGACATTGTCACTGAGCCTCAGGCAAAAGTCCGATTAAAACCATAACGGGTACCAGAGGCTCGGCGACAAGCCATATCGGTGGAGGTGCAGCTAATGTTGCAGATAGATGTCATTGAGGAGTCAAAAAGTGAGTGGGCCAGTCCTATAGTATTGATACCCAAACCGGACAGGACATTGCTGTTTTGTAACTACTTTCGAAAACTTAACAAGGTTTCCAAATTCGATACGTATCCCATGCCCCAGGTGGATGAGCTCATCGAGAGGTTAGGACATGCCCGGTATTTTTCGTTTTTGGACCTCACGAAAGGGTACTGGCAGGTGCCCTTAACGGAGGCTGCCAAAGAGAAAACTGCCTTCATCACACCTGAGGGGCTGTATCAATATAAGGTCTTACCCTTTTCAGGGATTAAAGGACATCGTCCTTCGTCCACATCGTCGGTATGCTTCAGCTTACCTGGACGATATTGTCCTCCACAGTACCGACTGGGAATGTCACCTACCCAAAGTGCAGGCTGTAGTGGACTTCCTTCGGAAAGCGGGACTAATCGCTAACCCCAAAAAATGTGCGATAGGGTTAGAAGAGACAAAGTACCTGCAGTATGTCATTGGGCGCTGAGTTATCAAACCACAAGTGAACAAAATAGAGGCGATACAGAATTGGCCCCGACCTGTCACCACTAGGCAAATAAAGTAATTCCTGGGAATGGTGGGCTATTACATGAGGTTTGTTCCCCACTTTGCTACTCTAGCCGCGCCCTTGACAGGACTCCTGAAGGGACACAAGTCAATGATGGTTCACTGGGATGATTGGGTGGAAGAGGCTTTCACCACTTTGAAGTCGGACCTGTGCGGGTCCCCGATTTTGGTGACGCCCGACTTCAAAAAGGGAGTTTATAGTACAGACCGATGCCTCCGAAGTAGGCCTCGGTGCTGTACTGTCTCAGGAAGTCAACGGGGACTTCCTCAGCCGTAAGCTCACTCCAGCCGGGTGCCCCGGTATAGTATAGTGGAGAGAGAGTGTCTGGCTATCAAGTGGGCACTAGAATCTGTCCGCTGTTATTTATTGGGGAGAAAATTCTGCCTGGTGACTGACCACTCCCCTCTCAGACTGTTGGCACCATCAGGAATGGGGAAGGGGTACTCCAACCCTACCTCTGGCCCCGCATACCAACCCCATCTAAACCTTTTAATAACGAGACTGACACCGTTCAACTTTCAACCTTTTATTTTGTTGGGTGGTAATCGGCCACAGCTTTATTCCAACGGCAAACCATAACTTTTGAACCGTGCTCTCCGCCAGCCGCTGGTCTCCCAGCGGGCGGATTCGCCCATTTTTTCTCCAACACCTTTAAGCTGTAATAACTTGCCGCCACGGAGGAGAACCGCCCTCAAACGGGGCTCCGACCACCACCCAACAAAAACATGGCCTGCTCCACCCCATCCTGAAGACCGGAAAGGAAAATATCCAAGCCGATATCCGTCAGATGCACCCCGTCAGGTCTCATCAACGAGCGATTATCGCCCTCCAGCTGTCGGTGTCTGACCACCACACCACCCCGGGACCGAACAAAACGGGAGATACGGGCATTAATCGTCCTCCTACATCTCTCCACCGCCTCCCCACCCTGCCATACCACCCGAGGGACAACCTCGGACCACACCAGTACCACCTCACGAAAGAATGAAGGGAAACGCTCCAAATCAGACCTAATGAGGGCCAACAATTCCACCAGGGGAACAGAACCTATATCGTTCCCCCCCGCATGCAAAACCAGAATCACCGGGCCACTGGCCTGCAAACCAATGTCGACCACTTGGGACAAGAGCTGAGTCCATCGCAACCCACGGATTCCTCTCCAGGACACGTCCACCTCCCGGAAGCCGAGGGACCTCCCACCGGGCCGGCAATCGGCTCTCTGAGCCGCCCAGAACACATATGAATGGCCTAGAATCCACACAGCCGGACGCCCAGGACCTGCAAGAGAATAGAATTAGCACCAAGCAAATACCACACAAAACCAAGAGATTCCTGCAAACAAAAAGACATGTCAACAAAACATCGCATAAGTACAGCACCTAGAAACAAATAAGCAGCATAAAAAGATTTTTTTTTTTTTTTTTTTTTTTTTTAACATAACAGAAGGTCCGGTCTAATATACCTAGCAAAGCAAGCGGACTTCCACCTGCCAATCCTCATAACCTCCGATTCGGGTAAACCTGCCCTGGCTGCTTCCGAGGCCGCCCCAATCCGGAACGAATGAGTACCGAATTCCCTGGGATTCACCCCAACCAACTCCAAACAAGACCGCAAGACCCTGGTGAACTGGAACTTGGTCAAGGGAGAACCATCCGCATGCGCAAAGAAATTACCGCTCACCGGGCGCACCGCACAATAGCTACCCACCAACCGGACAGGGCAAGAAATACCCGCCACCGGATACAGAGGAATCCAGGCACCCCTGCCGAACTGGTCAGTCTTAGACCGCCGGACCCTAATCCTCAACGAATCACTGCCTAACACCACGTCCTGACACGAAAGGCCCCCCGGCTTGCTACAAGAGGGGGAAACTAACTCACCCAACCGCAGTGCCGCAAAGAAGGCTACGCTAAAACAACACGAGAACAACGCAGTCTCAAAGGGCGAAGCGCAAACCGCAGGAAGCCCGGCAATAAGCCTACCTAGCAAAGCAAACGAGATCGGCCTCCGGCTCTCACGAGAGACAAACTCCCTCCTCCAACCCCTCAGAGCCTGACGGATAATAAACTGCTTGGTTACATCTACCCAACCGCGCAACTTGAAATGAAAGGCAATACCTGCCAAACGCCGCTGCGCGACCGCCGCAGAAACGCGCGCAGCTCGCAAGCGCAATAGCCATTCCGTCGTGACTTCCAAGCGCAGGTCAACCCGGGAAACCACGTCTCTGCCATCCACCATTTCCAACCACTCACCCCACGCCTTACCATGCGCCTGCCAAGTAGCCGGTGTAATCGATGATCGGACCAACGACATCAGCTCCTGTCCACCAGGTCCCACAGGTACGACGGGCACGTCCTGCCCTCCAAATCCGCCCCCGGAAGAAAGGACCTGAAATCCTGCCAACGAAAACGGGAGAGAGCATCAGCAATCTTATTATCCACTCCTGGAACATGACGAGCCCTAAAATAGATGTTACATTCGAGGCACCGAAGTACAAGATGACGAAGCAAAGCTAGAACCGGGAGGGAAGAGGAAGACAAGCTGTTGACAGCATAAACCACACTCAAATTGTCAGTCCAAAACGAAACATGCTTATTGGCCAACCGGTCCCCCCATAACTCCACCGACACAATAATCGGAAACAATTCCAACAACGTGAGGTTCTTGCACAAACCAGAGGATCGCCAAGTGTCAGGCCATTCACCGGCACACCACTCGAAACCCAAAATCGTACCAAAACCACACGAACCGGAAGCATCCGAAAACAGAGACAGCTCAGAATTAGGGGTCACCTCAGACATGTAGCAAGTATGACCATTGAAAGAGCGCAGAAAAGCCTTCCAGACCCGCAAATCCTCCTTCAGAGACGCAGTGATCCTAATGCGATGATGGGGAGACCGCGCACCCCTGGTAGCGAGAGACAAACGCCGGGCAAAAACCCGGCCCATGGGCATCACCCTACAAGCAAAGCACAAGAGACCCAAAAGAGACTGCATCTGCAGGAGGGTAACCTTCTTGACCGCCAGGAACCCATCAATCAAACCCATAAGCTTCTGAAGCTTATCACGCGGCAACCGGAAAACCATGCTGACTGTGTCAATTTCAATGCCCAAAAAGGACAAACACGTAACCGGGCCCTCCGTCTTCTCCATAGAAATCGGTACCCCAAACCGAGCCATCCTCTCCAAAAACAGATTCAGCAATACCAAGCAACCCTCACCGGACCCTGGAGAAACAAAAAGAAAGTCGTCCAAATAATGCAAAACTGACGCAGAGCCCGACTCATAACGGATGACCCATTCCAAAAAAGAAGCAAACAACTCAAAATAGTGACACGAAATGGAGCAACCCATAGGAAGACAGGTATCATAGTAAAACTTACCGTCCACACAACAACCTAGCAAATGAAAACAATCCGGGTGAACAGGAAGCAGACGGAAAGCAGACTCAATATCTGATTTGGCCAAGAGAGCCCCTTGGCCCGCCTCCCTAACCAACGCGACCGCACGGTCAAAGGAGACGTAAGACACCGAGGCATCCTCTGGGCTAATGGCATCATTAACAGACGAACCCTTCGGGTGGGACAAATGATGAATCAACCTGAACTTACCCGGTTCTTTCTTAGGGACAACGCCAAGCGGGGAAACCCGTAAATTAGGAAACGGCAACACCTCAAACGGCCCCCTAATCCTACCCAACGCAACTTCCTTAGAGACCTTTTCCCGAAGAACCTCCGGCAACTCCCGGGCGGATTTCAAGTTATCAGAATAAACCGGTAAGCGGTTAAGCACAAAAGGGATAAAAAACCCATAGGAAAAGCCAAAACGGAGCTGGGCAGAAGCTTGTTTATTGGGGTACCTGTCTAACCAGGGGCCCATCTCTGCCACGCTCACCGGGGTCCTTAACTCCCCCTTGGTCAAACTGCCTGGAAGGCCTAATCGCGGGGCGGGAGCACTTACCAGCCGGGTGAGGGCCGCCACAGGCGGAGCACTCATGTTTGAATCTACACAATCCGGCAAACCTGCAGTTCCCCTCGTTGAACAACCAACAAGACCCTGGGCGGCGGACGGCCACCGGTCCATGGGAAGGTGATCCCCCTGAACCAGCGGCCGCCGCTGGAAAGGGAGAGGGCCTCTGCGCAACCATTAACCTCAACCACACGTCCGTCGCCTTCACCCCCCACCCCATCTCCGGATGTAACGCCAACCGACGACGAAACTCCTCATCATACCGCCACCAGGCGCTGCCCCCGTGCGACTTATAAGCACTATAAATAATATCCTGATAGACAAACAGCTCAGAACAACGCTCAGGGTGGCGCTGACCCATAACGCAACCCAAAACCGAAAAGGCCTGCAACCAATTATTCATGGTCTTGGCCACCCGGGGCCTACGCTCAGAAGGTCTATCCGAGAAACGCCGTTCCTTGTCAACCGTGTGTTGGTCAACCGATATGAGGGACCAAACATCCACATACTGGTTAGCCCACACCTTTTCCCTAACAGCCTCGTCCAGGTGGGAACCAAGGAGGCTAACCCCACAATAGCACGAATCCTTGTGCACCCCCGCCAGAACAGGCGCCTGTTTAACGCTGGGAGGAGGGGGATCCGGAACCTGTGCAGGCGGTTGCAAACGGTCCAACAACATCTGCAATAACTCCGCCGTGTTCGCATCACCCGCCCTCTTAGACACATCGGCCGCGCTCGCATCCCCCGCACCCGCCCCCAACACACCCACAGAATGGTACTCACCGGACGCAGAAACAGGAACCACTGGAGGAACAGGCATCGGAACCGCAGGCTGAACAATCGCCGCAGGAGCCAGGCAACGGACCCTGGATGAGTGACGCCGCGACCGTCCACCGCGACGCGAACGTGCTGCACGACCAGACTCCTCCGACGCAGCCAGCGACCCCTCAGAGGAGGACGGCGAGCGCCATCTGGAGGATCTGGAGCGCCTGCTCCACGCCGAGCCGCCTGACCTGCGGCGGGAGCGACGACTGCGGGAACCGCGCCGACCACGTCTCCTGCTCTCCGGAGAGGAGGACGACGAGCTTGATTGAACCCTGCGCCGGCGTGACCCCGGGGGAGGGGGCGGGGGGGGAGGCAGGGAGAAAGAATCGACAGCAGGGGCAGGAGGAGGATCCACCAGCGCCCCATCATTAGTGTGAGCAGGAGGGGGGGGCACCTCCACAACTGCCGCAGATGGCAGAGCCCCATCCACCTGCAGCTGCTCATGGGGGACCGGAGGGGCCATTTGCTGGGAAGCTGGAGGAGTGGGAGGGAGACTATGGGAGGAGGAGCTGCTGGCCTGGGCACCCATCGCTGATCCGCCGCTCCACGCCGCAGTAACACAAGCGGCAGCAGGACGGGACACGAGGTGAGAGGGAACAGGAAGGGGCGGAGCCACCAAAGCCTCGGCAGCACAGGGGACATGCCGGCCAGCCTGAGAAGCAGCAGCGCCGGTGGCAGCAGACAAGGTACGGGGAACTGGAGGGGGGGGACTGTGCCTGAACCGAGCGGGGGGGCGGGTGAGCCGAGCAGACCGCCTGCCCCCCACCACAGAACCGGGATCCATAGCCATTACCTCCCCAGGGTGACACGCCAAGCCAGGGGAGGAGGAGGGCTGAGGGGAACCGAGGCTGCTCAAGAATGAGCGCAGCCATCCCTCACCCCCCTCCGCCATTCTCGCCCTCAGAGCCTCCATCAGGGGAACGTCAGAGGCGGACATCTTCATGCGGACAGAGCACAAATCGCTTCCGCTCAAAGAGGAAGAGGGGAGGCGGGACAGTGGCATATAAGCCCTCCTAGGCGCCCGCCTCCTCTCCAAAACGGATCCTCACATTAACCCCTAACTGCCCACACGAAAAAGGGGGTGCCAGCAGGAGACCAAACAAAGGGGGATAAGAGAAAAGGGGGGGGGGGGGGCCACCAGTCCCTGCCCACCCTCCCTAAGCTGTCGGGTGGCCACCAAGTGGATGAGCCAGGCCAAGGACAGAAATGCCCTGGTCATCTGATGGTTTCTCTCCCTACAAAACTTTAAGTTTTCGGTGGAACACAGGGCAGGCCGGTTACAGGGAAACGCGGATGCCCTGTCCCGGGTACACTGTCTGGCGTGTGTTCACCCCCTCAGGGTTGAACAAAGGGGGGTATGTGACACAGTGAGAGGTTTTGTCTGGGAAAACAGGTATTTTCCTCCCAGCATGTGCTGCTGGGCTAATTTACAGCCAGGTAAGGTCAAATATCGGATTGGATTTTAAGTGCCGGTCTGGGTTTTGGCAGTACCTGGCTGTCCTGGGCTCAGAAGCGAGGTCTCTGTGTTGGGATCTGGGAGCCTTGTGTCTGGATGAAGGCTTGCTCCCTGTTTGGCATGAAAATAGGTTGGTGAATTACCACCAACACCGCAAGGTGACTTTTTGTTTGATATGACTGCTTGTTTTGTCACATGCCTAAAGTGTGAATAAAACACTGAAGTGTTTAATCCAAAGAACTTGTTGTTGCCTCTATACTGCATCCGCTAATCCTGTCTACCAGAGCGAAACCCCACAACATATACACAGCAAGCTGTCACTGACCTGAAATGCACGGGAAAAACTCTCCTCATGAACATTTTGTTTTTCGTGTAGTTTTGGCTACTAATAGGACAGACCTATAGCTGAAATATTCTCCACTTACATAACGCAGAATATTAACCTGACAGACTTGCTTTAAAAAAAAAAAAAAAGCAGTGTTGGGTGGCCATTCACTTCATATATATACTGTGGGGATTCGCTCTGGTAGACAGGATAAGTGGAAGCAGTATAGAGGCACCAACCAGTTCTTAAATCAAACAGTTCAGTGTTTATTCACACTCTTGGCAAGTTCATAAACAAAAAGTCACATTCAACACAAAAAGTCACCTTTTGGTTTTGGTGTTAGTTTACACCCAGCTGGCAGTTCTGCCTCAAAGAGTCCATGAACAGACTTTAGGCGGCCTGTTGCCCCTCACACTGGTCTCAGACCTCCAAGCCCAGCACAAGCCTCAGATCCCAATACAGAGATCCTTTCTGCTGAACCCAGCTATCTTTTAAAGGCAGCTAGGTGTTGTCAACACCCGGACCGGCACATGAGTCCAGTCCGGTGTTTGACCCACCTGGCCGCTAATCAGTCCAGCAGCACACACTGTGAGAGGAAAATACCTGCCTCCCCATACAACTCCCTTTACTGTGTCACAATACTTTGAGTGTCAGTATTACAAGTAGCTTTCTGACTGTATTACAGATGCTAGTACTGGCTTGACAAGTCTAATGATGACCCCTATGAAGCAATTAATTTGCGTCATTAGACCCATGGCCTGTCAGTGGTTTGTGGCTCTAAAGGTGCTGTGCTCCTTTTGTGTGTGGTAAAAAAATGCATCCAGGGTTTAAAACCACATACTGTACCTGGGTTTATTCCAGCAAATCACACACAGTAAATTGAATTACCGTATCTTTCGCCCCATAAGACGCACAGTGGGGGAAAAAATGTCACTGCATCTTATGGGGAAAATACTAAAAAGCTCTTTCATTATGGAAGCGCTCATTAGTACCGGAGGACCGGAAAGCAGTGAATGCAGCACTCCCTGGGCTCACTTCCTGGTCCTCCGCTGTCAGCTGTGCTATGACTATGCACAGTGTGAGGACGCTCTGTGACCACATGCTGTGCGCGTCGGGTCACAGCACAGCGCACTGCAGGAGAAGAGAGAGAGAGCAGGATCCTGGGAGCCTGCGGCGTCAGGAGCAGGAGAGTTAAGTTGATATTTATTTTTATTGCTTTCTGGCATGAGGATCTCATCTGCTGCAAGGGGAGGCTCATATGTGGCATGTGGGGGGGGGGGCTCCATCTAAGGCATGGGGGCTTCCATCTGTGGCATGAGGGTCTGATCTGGGGCTTGAGGTCTGATCTGGGGCATGGGGGTCTCATCTGAGGTATGAATGAGGGATGTTATTTATATTGGGGCTGATTGCGGGTCATTCACTTTGGGGTCTGAGCTGAAGTCTGATTGTGGGTATGATCTGAGGTTTTATTGGGGTCTTATTAACATTGGGGGTCTGATCTGAGGTCTAATGAAAAAAATAAATCTTATTGTCTCTAAAACCTAGGTGAGTCTTATGGGCATGTGAGTCTTATAGAGTGAAAAATACAGTACATTAATTACAAAATAGAGTAACACTAATGACATTTAAGTCTGCTGTGTGTTTTTCCTTGCTGGATGTCTTTTTTTCTTTGCCATCCCCATAACTCAGCACAGCTGCGATGTGTGGCACCACCCTAACACAGGTACTAAATTTTGCCATCTGAATGATTTTTAAGGTGCTTTCTGCAGGAAACAAATTGCAATATATAAAGGTGCCCATACACCTTCAATAGCTGTTTGCACCTCCCCTATATACTGTACATACACACTTAGTCTGCCCAAGTTTGTATATGTTTTCAGTGAGCAGAGAGGAGACAGGTACCACTGGAGATGGCTTATCTCCCAGGAGAACAAAAGGATCAGGCATTGAAATTCAAGGCATCGGATCCTTCTTTCCTACATTACCAGTTAGGAAGAGTTGGGAGCTCCCCATACACATTATGCCTCATTCACACAGTCAGTGTTCGTCAGTGATTTCCATCAGTGACTGTGAGCCAAAACCTGGATTGGAGCCTCCACAGACATAAGGAATAAGGGAAAGATCTGCACCTGTTCTGTGTTTAGAGCCGCACCTGGTTTTGGCTCAAAGTCACTGATGGAAATCACTGACCGAACACTGACGTGTGAATGAGGCATTAGATTGTAGTCTGGTCCCAATGAAAAAGGCAGGTTCAGCCGACGATATTCCAATGTGTGTAGAGACCTTTAGGCCACCTCCACACGCTGCAGAATATGTGTGGTTTTTCTACATAGATTCCTGTGCAAACAAAAAAACAAAAAACGCTGCATATTACAAAGTACCAGCAAAGTGTATGAGATTACACAAAGCTCACGTATACTTTGCAGATTTATTCTATTCAGAAACTGACCTGCATGGTGGATTTCAAAATCTGCAGCATGTCAATTATGTTTGCAGTTTTAGCTGCAGATTTATCCTTTTCAGATTTATACCAAACAATCAGACCTTTATATGAGAGATTCAGCGAGCATATTAACTCTATAAGAACAGGAAAAGGCTGCCCTAGACTGATTACCAATGTATGCGATGTCCACGGCGGTGACCCAAATTGTTTGAGCTTTGCGGGTATTGAATTAGTTCCAAGTATGCCACAAGGAGGAGACAGGCATCGCCTACTCCTACAGAAGGAGGCTAGATGGATTGTTCGGACTGCAGCCACGGGCCCCTTAGGCTTAAACGAAAGGAATGATCTGAGCATGTTTGTGTTTTTACTTTCTGTTTATCACTCGTGTCATATCTGCACCAAACACCGCTATTAGACATTGCAGTATTTGGTGCAGATCTGCTGTAGAGACGCACATAAATCCACACAGCAATCATTGCGGATCTTCTGCGCGCTCACCTGCACCTATGTGCAGGTGGCCTTAAAGAGGACCTTTCACCGATTAGGACACTGTGAACTAAGTATACAGACATGGAGAGCGGCGCCCGGGGATCTCACTGCACTTACTATTATCCCTGGGCACCGCTCTGTTCTCCTGCTATGCCCTCCGGTATCTCCGGGCACTAAGTTATAGTAGGCGGAGTCTGCCCTTGTTCTTCTGTAGCGCTGGCCAATTGCATTGCAGAGCTCACAGCCTGGGAGAAAATAACCTCCCAGGCTGTGATCTCTGCGCTGTGATTGACCAGCGCTAGAGCAGAACAAGGGCAGAATCCGCCTACTATAACTTAGTGGCCGGAGAGACCGGAGGGCATAGCAGGAGAACAGAGCGGTGCCCAGGGATAATAGTAAGTGCAGTGAGATCCCCGGGCGCCGCTCTCCATGTCTGTATACTTAGTTCACAGTGTCATAATCGGTGAAAGGTCCTCTTTAAGCTGTTACTTACAGAGGGTGCCTTAGCTGTTTTTCATACTTTTATCAGGAAGCTTTACCTTAAAGATCCCCAACTTTTTGTTGGCTTGCCACAGTCAGTAGATTTAGGAAGCCTGTTCAAAGGACGTCGCATTGCCAATCAGAATTGCTCTCTGACCTGATGAGGAGCAAAGTCTCTGATACAGTACTGGCTCAAATGACATGACGAGTCCCTAAAATTGAGAGCCACTCTTTTTAGCAGCTCTCTGCTTGGGATAAACAGGTGCCCATACATCTTCAATAGCTGTAGGACAAATGTTTGCTTGGCCCGCAACTACTCTTTTTGACTTCTCACCAAAGATATTTTTTGCTAATGTCATCAGTTGATCTCAGAAATTGGACATACTACTCATCAGCTTTACAGATTAATGGCTGAAATAATAGAAGCCATTCTGACATTTCCAAATATCCACTGCTGAAATCCACAAGAGATGTATTGCGACTGGGAAGTAATTAACCATTAACTCAAAAATCCGAATGAAGAACTTATTGAAGGGAACCTGGCACCATGAAAATGCATTGCGCTCTGCAGGTTATAGAGCGAGAGGAGCAGATCAGATTGAAATATAGTTGTATCGGAAAATACTTAGGAAAAAATGTAATTTATTTATTTAACTATGCTTAATCTGAGCTTAGTAATTAGGTGGGCAGTCCTGCTCAATGATTTTAGCTATTTCTGCATGACTAATCATAAAAAGATAGTGAGTATGACTGCGCTCATGACTCTTCAGGGCCCTTTACATGGGCAGAGAATCGCACAGATTATCACTAACGAGCGTTCATAGTAACGCTTGTTCATATACAGTCATGTGAAAAAATTAGGACACCCTTTGAAAGCATGTGGTTTTTTGTAACATTTTTAATAAAAGGTTATTTCATCTCCGTTTCAACAATACAGAGAGATTAAAGTAATCCAACTAAACAAAGAAAACTGAAGAAAAGTCTTTTCAAGATCTTCTGTAAATGTCATTCTACAAAAATGCCTATTCTAACTGAGGAAAAAGATAGGACACCCTTGCCCCTAATAGCGAGTGTTACCTCCTTTGGCTGAAATAACTGCAGTGAGACGGTTCTTGTAGCCATCTACCAGTCTTCGACATCGGTCTGAGGAAATTTTACCCCACTCCTCAATGCAGAACTTTTTCAGCTGTGAGATGTTTGAGGGGTTTCTTGCACGTACAGCCCTTTTCAAGTCACCCCACAGCATCTCAATGGGATTCAAATCTGGACTTTGACTTGGCCATTCCAGGACTCTCCATTTCTTCTTTTTCAGCCAATCTTTGGTTGATTTACTAGTATGTTTTGGGTCATTGTCATGTTGCATGGTCCAGTTCCGCTTCAGCTTTAATTTTCTAACTGATGGTCTCACATGTTCTTCAAGCACCTTCTGATACACAGTAGAATTCATCGTGGATTCTATGATGGTGAGCTGACCAGGTCCTGCTGCAGCAAAGCAGCCCCAAACCATGACACTTCCACCTCCATGCTTCACAGTTGGTATGAGGTTCTTTTCTTGGAATGCTGTGTTTGGTTTACGCCAAACATGTCCTCTGCTGTTGTGTCCAAATAATTCAATTTTGGACTCATCTGTCCAAAGAACATTATTCCAGAAGTCCTGGTCTTTGTCAACTTTATCTCTGGCAAATGTCAGTCTGGCCTCGATGTTTCTCTTGGAAAGCAAAGGTTTCCTCCTTGCACACCTCCCATGCAAGTTAAACTTGTACAGTCTCTTTCTGATTGTAGAGGCATGTACTTCTACATCAACAGTAGCCAGAGCCTGCTGTAGTTCTCGAGATGACACTTTAGGGTTTTTGGAGACCTCTTTTAGCATCTTGCGGTCTGCTCTTGGGGTGAACTTGCTGGGGCGACCAGTCCTGGGCATGTTGGCAGTTGTTTTGAAAGCCCTCCACTTGTAGACTATCTTCCGGACAGTGGAATGGCTGATTTCAAAATCTTTTGAGATCTTTTTAAATCCCTTCCCAGACTCATAGGCTGCTACAGTCTTTTTTCTGAAGTCCTCTGACAGCTCTTTTGCTCTCACCATGGTGCTCACTCTCACTTCAACAGTCAGGAGCACACCAAACTAAATGTCTGAGGTTTAAATAGGGCAAGCCTCATTCAACATGCAGAGTAACGATCTACTAATTATGTGCACCTGGTGTGATATACCTGTGTGAGATCTGAGCCAATTTAAGAGGGAATACATGTGAGGGTGTCCTATCTTTTTCCTCAGTTAGAATAGGCATTTTTGTAGAATGACATTTACAGAAGATCTTGAAAAGACTTTTCTTCAGTTTTCTTTGTTTAGTTGGATTACTTTAATCTCTCTGTATTGTTGAAACGGAGATGAAATAACCTTTTATTAAAAATGTTACAAAAAACCACATGCTTTCAAAGGGTGTCCTAATTTTTTCACATGACTGTAAATGCAGTGGTCTCCTCCACCAGCGATCAGCAGATTGTCGGGAAGGAACACTTCCCTCCTATCTGCTGTAATATCGTCTCGTCTAAAGAGACCTTTAGGGTGCATTTACATCAAAAGATTATCTGGCAGATTTTCTGACCAATCATTGGTCAGATGGCCTATTGCACACACAGATCTTTTGTTATACACACCAACTATTGGTTTGATTGGACAGAAATTGGTCAGATAATCTGTTGGTGCATTAAAATAAGCAGAGATTAAAATTATAGGTTAAAGGGGTTCTCTGAGCCCAGACAATGGGGGCATATTGCTAGGATATGCCCCCATTGTCTTATAGGTGCGGGTCCCACCACACCTATATCGGGAACAGAGCCCCGCAAAGTGGTGGCTGGAGGACTCCGGTCCGGCCACCACCAAGCGCTCTCCCCATAGAAGTAAATGGGAGCTCACCGCACATGACCGGCCACCGCTCCGACTCTCTATGGGCCGGACGGAAATGGCTTAGCCAGCTGGCTCGGCTATTTTTGGGGGCCCCATAGAAAATGAATGGAGGGCGGCTGCGCATGCGCATTGCACCCTCCACCGCTTTCGGAGCTCCGTTCTATATACAGATGTGGGTACCAGCGGTGGGACCCGCAACTATAAAGACAATGAGGGCATATTCTAGCGATAGTTGTTTCTACATGAAAAGGGCTTGAGGAAAACTTTAGTGTCATTATTGGCAAAAATAAGAAAATGTTAGATACTATATTTTATTGTCATTTCACAGCACAGCAGCAACATTCCTGACCCTGGATTGTGTGATGACCTGCGATAATGAGCGGCTTCATTTTTACTAGCATACCTTTCACATGTGCTGTTCTCACATCATTTTCATTAAAAGTCTATTCTGGTATGCGTGTCACGTACTTGTTTACTGTAATCTGTTCATTCTTCAAGCCTAAAATACAGGGCTTGATTAACATATATATGTAATAAAACATAGACAAGTCCTAAATGAGTAGCCAGAATAGACATATGTTTAAAAGGAAAGAGCAAATGACAAATTGTTGCTTAGCTATTATACCATTCTTGGGGATCATGGATTAAATCTGCAGAAATAGATCGCATGCTTGGCTCTTTGATGTAGTTTTGAAATGGGTGCTGGCCTGTAAAGGGCTTTGTATGCTGAATTCGTACAAAAAATTGTATTTCCAGATGGGAGGAGGCAGCTACCTGAGCGATGACCACAATCTACCATGCCAAAAACAAAGATATGAGTTAAAAGATCAAGTGAAGGAGAAATTGGAAGAGTGTAGTGTCTTTTATTGTCTAAGAAACAGTAAACTATTTTGGTGGTGGAAAGAAAACTGGCTTATTTGCTCATTGCAACCAATCAGATTCCACCTTTTATCTACCAAAGGAGCTCTGATAAATAAATGGTGGAATCTTATTGGTTACTATGGGCAACTAAACCAGGTTTCCTTTCTTCCAGTTTTGAAATATCTCCCCCAAATGTATTTGCTTAGCTTATAAGAAATATATATCATTCTTACATTTGATAGCACTATCTCTAGCTTCTTCTGCTGAAAATATTATTCAAAACATAAGAAACAGTTCATTGACAAATTATGGGTTGCATATGCTTGTATAATGCAGTCAACAAGGCTGGATCTCAGTGGTGACTACCTTCATCACTTCAGTGTAACGCTTGTAGATAGGAACTGACATGGACAATGAGCCCAGACCTTGAACCCTGCCCACTTTCTCTACCTACTTACAGTTGAAGCCCTAGGTAGCAACACCACAACTAAGGTGCAGAGACAGACAAACACCAAGAAAAAAAAAAAAACACCAAGAAAAAGTTGTATTTGAATAGTTCAATACCAGGCAGACAACACGGTACAAAATCGAGAGACAGAGAGCAGTCAAAAGACAAGTGTGTCTCTCCCAGCAAGGTCACACCGAAAGCTGGAGATCTTACCTCTGGAACCTGGACAGGTAAGTTTGTGATATTAAACCCCCCCCCCCCTTTTAAAATGGGCCACTGGACCCTCAACATGAGGAGCAGGCTTCGATGGAAACTTGAGAAAAAACTTTCATAATAAGCAAGGAGCATGAACATCCCGAGCCGGCACCCATGTTCTCTCCTCAGTCTTCCAATAAATTAGGTACTACAGAGAGCCCTGAACTTTCCAAGAGTCAAGAATTTTCTCCATCTCATACTCAACCTTGCATAGAATTACTATTGGATGAGGAGGTATAAGTGGAGGAATCACAAGAAGAATGTACTTCTTAAGCAATGATTTATGAAAAACATCATCCATCTTGAACGAGGATGGTAATTGAAAGCGAAAAATATACTGGGTTTATAACAGACGTGATCTTACATGGTCCAATAAATTTAGAAGCAAGTTTTCCAGACGATACTCTAAGACGCAAATTTTCTGTAGAATTCTCCCAAGACCAAATTTGGACCCAAAGAACGCTTTTTATTAGCTTGTTTAAATTGGATGCTAAGAGCTTTTTCCAGGCTCTTGCGAGCCTGATCCCAAACTGTGCACAGATCATTTACGATAGCATTCATCGCAGGATTCACAGAGTTTGACCCAGAGAATGAAGAAAAGCGCTGAATAAAGCCAAAATTACAATATAAAAGGTGAGATGCCACTAGAGGAGCTGCCGTGGTTGTTAATAGCAAACACCCCTAGGGACAAAAACCTCTTCCACTCGTTCTGACAGTCAGAAACAAAGCATCTTAAAGTCTGTTCCAAAAGCTGGTTAAATTCCCTCCAGAATCTCGAAACAAACTGGACACCTGTATCTGAGACAATGGACTTGGGTATCCCATGTAATCTAAGAATATTATTGACAAAGCAGCCAATTCTTTGGCGTCAGTAATTTTCTTCAATGGAATCAGATGACATATCTTAGAGAACCTATTAATGACCACCCAGACAAGGAGGATTGAAGTTCCGTAATAAAATCCATTGAGATGTGGGTCCAAGGTCTCTGAGGAATGGGCAAGAGGAAAAGTAAACCCGCAGGACGTCTCCTGTGTACCTTGGCTCATACATCACATGCTGAGACAAAGGCAAGCACATCTCATGACCAAGTATGCCACCAATAGGTTCTGGAGATCAGATGTTTAGTCCCAGCAATACCCATATGACCTGCCAGTACAGAGCAATAAAAAGGCAGAGTGGGAGAGAAGGCACTCATAGGGTGAGTATGTCGGTTAGCAGTGCTCTTTTGTGGTGACAGTAATATGCTCACCTTTTTTGGTTGCACCAAATTGGGTGCAACCACAATTAAGGCCAAACAAGAGGATTACTAGTTGGTGCAGACAAACTCGTCCGATGACCTTGGGCGGGAGCCAAGTCGCCGGTCAGGTAAATATTGTGTAGAAAAAGAGCTGGATCATAAAAGTGGAGCAAGCTTGTGGATGACAAAGGGCGCAGAGCCACAACCAGGCGTGCTATTAATCCTGTTTTATTTATAGACAACGCATTTCGGGGTGCATGACCCCTTTATCAAGTCTTTAGGTAGCGAGCTGCAGCGTCAGCTCGACCGCTGCGGGACAGCACGTGGAGCGTTCGCTATGTTACAGAGTATAGAGCAATGAGATTCCTTCAAAATCTTAAGGAGAAGATTTGGAGTAACAAACAATTTACCAGGAGGTTGCTAGGAGCAGGATTCTAATTTCTGACAAGATATTATTTCAGTGGCAAGATCAGGACCAATGGCAGCAATGACAACACAAGGTGTTAGAATATTACCAGGTTCATTATCGATAGAATTACAAGTACCTAAACTACATGATACATGATTACCGGACCCAGGACGAAAAGTAACAATAAAGTTAAACTGGGTAAAGAACAAGGCCCATTGTGCTTGCCTGGATTCAGGCATTTAGCAATATCCAGATAAATCAAGTTCTTGTGATCCGTAAGCACAGTGATTTGGTGCTGAGTAGCATCTACCACAGACATGGGTTCAGTCTAAATACCACAAGAGCCAAGGCAGCCAAAATGAAAATTGACAACATTTTCTGCAGCCCCCCGAATCAACAAGAGCTAAATCAAAACTGACCTTCCCAGTGAAGATAAACTAACAGGCAAAATAAATCAGATTTTTTAGGAAATACCTGTGCGTATGACCTCCCTGATCATCACTCAAGATGCTAAAGTTTTACGCCTTCGGTCTAGAAAGACAGGATTGCAGTTGATGAGTAGGGCTGCCACAGTAGAAGCACAGAGCATTCCTCAGGCAGTGTTCTTTCCACTGCCAAGAGGACATAGTAACCATTTGCATAGGCTCCTCGGACTCTACTGGCACCTTGGACAGAGAGGCTGGAGGGACAGAGTAAAGGGAAGAAGGAGGGACAAGGACAGATCTTTCCCGGTTACTTTCTCTAAGACGTCTGTCAAATCGAATAGCTAGGGACATAGCCTCGTCTAGTGCGGACAAGAAATGGTCAAGAGAAAATAATTCAGGACAGTTGGCCGATAGCGAAAATGCCCAGTCCTGAGGGTCCCCTTGAAGCAGGAACAAAATGAAGCCCACCCTCTGAGCTTCCGTAGCCGATGAATGTGGCCTAAGGCAAAAAATAAAGTTCTCAAGGAAAGTTACAAAATGTTTATGGTCACCGGAGAAGGGGTCAGGGAGCTTAACCTTAGAAGGATATAGATACTCTAGAGAGAGTTCAGAGAAGAGCTACTAAACTAGTACATGGATTGCAGGATAAAACTTACCAGGAAAGGTTAAAGGACCTTAACATGTATAGCTTGGAAGAAAGACGAGACAGAGGGGATATGATAGAAACTTTTAAATACATAAAGGGAATCAACTAGGTAACGGAGGAGAGCATATTTAAAAGAAGAAAAACTACCACAAGAGGACACAGTTTTAAATTAGAGGGGCAAAGGTTTAAAAGTAATATAAGGAAGTATTACTTTACTGAGAGAGTAGTGGATGCATGGAATAGCCTTCCTGCAGAAGTAGTAGCTGCAAATACAGTGAAGGAGTTTAAGCATGCATGGGATAGGCATAAGGCTATCCTTCATATAAGATAGGGCCAGGGACTATTCATAGGATACAGATATATTGGGCAGACTAGATGGGCCAAATGGTTCTTATCTGCCGACACATCCTATGTTTCTATGTTTCTACCGGTAATGAAGCTGTAACAACAGAAGGACTGGTCTGGTGGGACTCTTGCTGCTGGCCCCTTTCTGCTAGATCCTGAACCAGTTGGGCAATACTCTCCATCTGCAAAACACGGATACTGGCCGTGTGTATTCGGTACTTTGCAGAACGGAACAGCTGGCCCCTAATATAACAGTCCTATCCTTGTCCATAATGCAGACGATAATAGGACATGTTCTATTTATTTGCGGAACGGCCATGCAGACATACGGAAAGGAATAGATGAGGTGGATGTAAATATTGCTGTTTTTATTGTAATTTATGGCAGTAATTAAACACTCTGCTGATTCAGCAAGTCAAATAAACTACAATAGTGAGAGCGAGTGCATGCATGTTTCTTAATTTCTGGATTGTGAACAGGGGAGAAGGAGAACCAGCATTCTTTTTACATAGTTAGGTCCATATGTATTTGGACACTGACACAAAGTTTGCTGTTTTTACCTGTCTACTAAAACATATTCAAGTTATAGTTGGAATATTGAATATTGAGGCACTCAGTCTGGAAGTTATGCAAATTAAGTGAATTTTATTCTTTCATTTTTTCTATGCCATCCATAGGCCCGTTATATGTTAAAGAATGACAGATTATTTTCTGACCAGACGTTTCGGTCACGGTGGACCTTCATCAGTGGTCATGTTATCTGGAACAGTATCAAATACATATATATAAGGTACTTTTTACATGGATGGCAGAGTATGAAGTTACATAGATATAAACATGATAAAAAATGAGACAATAAATAATGTACAAGTAATATTTGATAAGGTTATAGCAGCAGAGTAGATAGGGGTCCAGAGATTATTAGAGACATATATAGAAAAAATATATATATATAAGGTACTTTTTACATGGATGGCAGAGTATGAAGTTACATAGATATAAACATGATAAAAAATGAGACAATAAATAATGTACAAGTAATATTTGATAAGGTTATAGCAGCAGAGTAGATAGGGGTCCAGAGATTATTACAGACATATATAGAAAAAAAAAATATATATATATAAATTCATATTTACGAACATGATTATATGGGTATATGCAAGGAAAACATGATTCTATGAGGATTCTATGCGAAACATAGTGTAGAATGTGGTCGCGTCGTCTATGTCCACTGCACATGACGTCAACGCAGAATATGGCAATGTTTGCGGGGGTTTGCTAGTTAAAATTGCGTACATCGGGCTCCATGGGTACTTGTGTAATTGGCATAGACGATTGACCACATGCTAACAGTATTAAAGCATATTTGGGGGGAAAAAAAGGGGAAAGGTACTGAGTAAATAGGTCAAATCGGTTGTCATATAGATATATAGGAGTACACAGTTATAGTATGTTGAAAAAACAAATACTAAAGCCTCATGCGGTGTATCCTGAGTACAGAAGTTGGCAGGCATGGAAATATCACATAACAATATTGTGGCCGCATAGTCGGTCAAAGTAATCAGAGGAGATGACATCATAATTGCAACCTGTGAAAAAAGGAGTAGAAGTAGTTAATTACCTGTGTGTGGGATATGGGTTTGCCTGGGCGCTGGATGCAGAGGTGTTAATGGTCTGGGACGCTGCTTAAATATCGTGCTGGCCGGCGAACAGGGTCACCTGACAGGAAGTTGCGCGCTGCGTGGAACGCACGTATGCGTTCCATAGAGCGGAAGTGCTGGCTAATGCTGTGGGGCATGGTAATTCCGGTCACATGGCCGGAAATGGCGTGGTATGGAAGTGTTCATGCGTTCCATGTGATGTCATATGGGTGGAGTCAGTGTAGTTTATGCGTTCCACTGTGGATAAAGTTGAATCTATGTCTATATACATATATGTTCTTGTTAATTGTATGTTATTGGGCTGTGTTGTAACATCCAGTTTGGGAGATTAGATCTTAGTGAAATAATTGGATATAGTGAAAGGGAAATATGATAAGATCTGGAGGAGGAAATGGCGTGAGTCCGGGATTGGATGCGAATTATGGGTATTGGGTGAAAGTATAGATATAAATATAAATATAAACTGAAGAGGGTTGTGTTTGGGGGTGGGGGTGGTAGGTAGCTCACTGGGTTTTAATTATGTTAATGACTCCCTCGGCTTCTATAGAGGACAATATCATTGTACATTGTAAGACATAATGTTATCTAGGGAGGGAAGAGTCCCGAGGGGACCCCCCATTTTCCCCCCAAATATGCTTTAATACTGTTAGCATGTGGTCAATCATCTATGCCAATTACACAAGTACCCATGGAGCCCAATGTACGCAATTTTAACTAGCAAACCCCCGCAAACATTGCCATATTCTGCGTTGACGTCATGTGCAGTGGACATAGACGACGCGACCACATTCTACACTATGTTTCGCATAGAATCCTCATAGAATCATGTTTTCCTTGCATATACCCATATAATCATGTTCGTAAATATGAATTTATATATATATATATTTTTTCTATATATGTCTGTAATAATCTCTGGACCCCTATCTACTCTGCTGCTATAACCTTATCAAATATTACTTGTACATTATTTATTGTCTCATTTTTTATCATGTTTATATCTATGTAACTTCATACTCTGCCATCCATGTAAAAAGTACCTTATATATATGTATTTGATACTGTTCCAGATAACATGACCACTGATGAAGGTCCACCGTGACCGAAACGTCTGGTCAGAAAATAATCTGTCATTCTTTAACATATAACGGGCCTATGGATGGCATAGAAAAAATGAAAGAATAAAATTCACTTAATTTGCATAACTTCCAGACTGAGTGCCTCAATATTTCATTACTTGGATATGGCCTAATAAGCCCTTGATTGGCACCGGTATCAAGACTTGAACAGAGTGCGGTTCCTCACTTCTTCACAGATAGTTATATAATGGACATGGACATAAAGTCCAGTTTTTCTAGCTTTCATTTCAGGGTATCTACATTAAATTGGATGAAGGGTTTAGGAGTTTCAGGTCCTTTACATATGGGGCCCTGTTTTTAAAGGGACCAAAAGTAATTGGACGATTGACTTAAGGGCTGTTTCATGGGCAGGTGTGGGCAATTATTTCATTCTCAATTAAGCACATAAAAGGCCTGGAGTTGATTTGAGGTGTGGTGCTTGCATTTTGAAGATTTTGCTGAGAAGTAAACATGTGGTCAAAGGAGCCCTGCATGCAGGTGAAATAAGCCATCCATTATCTGCGAAAACAGAAAAAACCCATCCAAGAAATTGCTACACTATTAGGCCTCATGCACACGACCGTATATATGATGTCCGTGTGCATTCCGTATTTTGCGGAACGGAACAGCTGACCCCTAATACTGTAGAACAGTCTTATCCTTGTCCATAATGCGGACAATAATAGGACATGTTCTATTATTTTGCGGAACGGAAATACGAACATGTGAAAACGGAAAGCACACAGAGTACCTTCCATTTTTTTTGTGGACACAAAATGAAAATAAGTTCATGTGCATGAGGCCTTAGGAGTGGCAAAATCTACAGTTTGGTCCATCCTGAGAAAGAAAGCACTGGTGACCTCAACAATGCAAAAAGACCTGGACGCCCACGTAAGACAACAGTGGTGGATGATCGCAGAATAATTGCCATGGTGAAGAGAAACCCCTTCACAACAGCCAACCAAGTGAACAAGACTCTCCAGGATATAGGCGTATCAATATCCAAATCTACCATAAAGAGAAGACTGCATGAAAGTAAATACAGAGAGTTCACTGCACGGTGCAAGCCACTCATAAGCCTCAAGAATAAGAAGGCTGGATTGGACTTTGCTAAAAAACCATCTTAAAAAAATTGTACACTTCTGGAAGAACATTCCTTGGACAGATGAAACTAAGATCAACCTCAACCAGAATGATGGAAAGAAAAAAGTATGGCGAAGGCATGGTACAGCTCATGATCCAAAGCATACCACATGATCTGTAAAACACAGTGTGATGGCTTGGGCATGCATGGCTGCCAGTGGTACTGGGTCCCTAGTGTTTATTGATGATGTGACACAGGACAGAAGCAGCCAGATGAATTCTGGGGTTTTCAGAGACATACTGTGTGCTGGAATCCAGTCAAATGCAGCCAAACTGATTGGTCGGCGTTTCATAGTACAGATGGACAATGACCCAAAGCATAAAGCCAAAGCAACCCAGGAGTTAATTAAAGCAAAGAAGTGGAATATTCTTGAATGGCCAAGTCAGTCACCTGATCTGAACCCAATAGAGCATTTCACTTGTTAAAGACTAAACTTCAGACAGAAAGGCCACAAACAAACAGCAACTGAAAACCGCTGCAGTAAAGGCCTAGCAGAGCATTAAAAAGGAGGAAAAACAGCGTCTGGTAATGTCCATGAGTTCAAGACTTCAGGGAGTCATTGCCAACAAAGGGTTTTCAACCAAGTATTAGAAATTACAATTTTATTTACAATTATTTAATTTGTCCAATTACTTTTGAGCCCCTGAAATGAAGGGATTGAGTTAAAAAATGCTTTAGTTCCTCACATTTTTATGCAATCATTTTGTTCAATCCACTGAATTGAAGCTGAAAGTCTGAACTTCAACTGCATCTGAATGGTTTTGTTCAAAATCCATTGTGGTAATGCACAGAACAAAAATTCTCCTTGATCTAGATAAAAATATACTAGCCTTACCCCAACATGTCTAGAATAAAATCACTTTTATTCATATGCTACGTACCTTTCTAAGGAGCCCAAGGGGCTGTCTCTCTGGCCGTTGGAGCCCAGCACTGACTTTTTTTTCAAGTGTGCCGTAATCTCGTGCATGCTCCCTGGATACACTCCTCCTGGCCCGCACGGTGTCCTGACAGCACCCTCAACAAACTGGATCCAGGGTGCATGCACAAGATTATGGCGCACTGTAAAAAAGAAAATCAGCAAGGAGAGGAGTGAATAATTAACAGCGGGCGGTGCTGGACTCCAAGATAAGCGGCACGGCTGGGCCCCAACGCCAAGAGGGACAGCCCCTTGGGCTCCTTAGAAAGGTAATTAGCATATGAATATAAGTGTTTTTTAGTCTAAAGGACAAAAAATGTGGGGGTAAGACTAGTATATATTTATCTAGATCGAGGAGACTGATGTGATGATGTGAAAAGCTCTGTAGCTAAAATCTTGCTGACAGAATTCCTTTAACCTGTTCCGGACACATGACGTACCGGTACGTCATGTGTAGTTCCGACCACCGCCGCCCCGTGGGGCTGTAGGGGGGACCCGATGGCATGGAAGGCAGCTCGCTGCCTTCCTGTGATGAGCCTGTGAGATCCAGCCCCCTGGATCTCACAGGCAGGAAGCTGTATAAGTAATACACACTATATTACTCATACAGCCAATGCATTCCAATACAGAAGCATTGGAATGCATTGTAAAGGGGATTAGACCCCCCGAAAGTTCTCCCCCCAAAAAATTTAAAGATGCAAGTAAAAATATATTTTTTTTGTCACCTTACATCACAAAAAGTACAACAGCAAGCGATTAAAAATGCGTATGCCCACTAAAATAGTACCAATCAAACCGTAACCTCATCCCACAAAAAATTAGCCCCTACCTAAAACAATCGGCCAAAAAATAAAAAAAATATGGCTCAGAATATGGAGACACTAAAACATCATTTTTTTTGTTTTAAAAAAGCTGTTATTGTGTAAAACTTACATAAATAAAAAGTATACATATTAGGTATTGCTGCATCCGTAATAACTTGCTCTATTAAAATATCACATGACCTAATCCCTCAGGTGAATACCGTAAAAAAAAAGTGTAAAAAAAAAGCCATTTTTTGTCACCTTACATCATAAAAAGTGTAATTGCAAGCGATCAAAAAGTCATACGCACCCCAAAATAGGGCCAATCAAACCGTCATCTCATCCCGCAAAAATAATACCCTACCCAAGATAATCGCTCAAAAACTGAAAAAACTATGGCTCTCAGACTATGGAGACACTTAGGCCCCTTTCACACGGGCGAGTATTCCGCGCGGATGCGATGCGCGAGTTGAACGCATTGTACCCGCACTGAATCCCAACCCATTCATTTCTATGGGGCTGTTCACATGAGCGGTGATTTTCACGCATCACTTATGCGTTGCGTGAAAATCGCAGTATGCTCTATTTTGTGCGTTTTTCACGTAACGCAGGCCCCATAGAAATGAATGAGGTTGCGTGAAAATCGCAAGCAAGTGCGGATGCGGTGCGATTTTCACTCACGGTTGCTAGGAGATGATCGGGATGGAGACCCAATCATTATTATTTTCCCTTATAACATGGTTATAAGGGAAAATAATAGCATTCTGAATACAGAATGCATAGTAAAATAGCGCTGGAGGGGTTAAAAAATTATAATTTAACTCACCTTAATCCACTTGATCGCGCAGCCGGCATCTCCTTCTGTCTTCATCTTAGCTGTGTGGAGGAACAGGACCTGTGGTGACGAATCATGTGATGACCGGAGTGACGTCACCACAGGTCCTGGTGGATTAAGGTGAGTTAAATTATTATTATTATTATTTTAACCCCTCCAGCGCTATTTTACTATGCATTCTGTATTTAAAATGCTATTATTTTCCCTTATAACCATGTTATAAGGGAAAATAATACAATCTACAGAACACCGATCCCAAGCCCGAACTTCTGTGAAGAAGTTCGGGTTTGGGTACCAAACATGCGCAATTTATCTCACGCGAGTGCAAAACGCATTACAATGTTTTGCACTCGCACTGAAAAATGGAGCGTGTTCCCGCAACGCACCCGCACATTTTCCTGCAACGCCCATATGAAAGAGGCCTAACACTTTTTTGTTTCAAAAATGAAATCATTGTGTAAAACTTACATAAATAAAAAAAATAGTATACATATTAGGTATCGCCATGTCCGTGACAACCTGGTCTATAAAAATAACCTGTCAGATGAATGTTGTAAATAACAAAAAATAAAAACGGTGCCAAAACAGTTATTTCTTGTTACCTTACCTGTTAAAAAGTGTAATATAGAGCAACCAAAAATAATATGTACCCTAAACTAGTACAAAAAAACTGCCATCCTATCCAGTTTCTAAAAATGGGGTCACTTTTTGGGAGTTTCTACTCTAGGGGTGCATCAGTGGGCTTCAAATGGGACATGGTGTCAAAAAAACAGTCCAGCAAAATCTGCCTTCCAAAAACCGCATGGCATTCCTTTCCTTCTACGCCCTGCCGTGTGTCCGTACACCAATTTACGACCACATATGGGGTGTTTCTGTAAACTACAGAATCAGAGCCATAGATATTGAGTTTTGTTTGGCTGTTAACCCTTGCTTTGTAACTGGAAAAAAATTATTAAAATGGAAAATCTGCCAAAAAAGTGAAATTTTGAAATGATATCTCTATTTTCCATTAATTCTTGTGGAACACCTAAAGGGTTAAAGTTTGTAAAATTAGTTTTGAATACCTTGAAGGGTGTAGTTTCTAGAATGGGGTCATTTCTGAGTAGTTTCTATTATGTAAGCCTCACAAAGTGACTTCAGACCCGAACTGGTCCTTAAAAGTGGGTTTTTGAAAATTTCAGAAACATTTCAAGATTTGCTTCTAAACTTCTAAGCCTTATAACATCCCCAAAAAATAAAATGTAATTCCCAAAATGATCCAAACATGAAGTAGACATATGGGGAATGAAAAGTAATAACAATTTTTGTAGGTATTAATATGTGTTATAGAAGTAGAGAAATTGAAACTTGGAAATTTGCTAAGTTTTAAAAATTTTGGGAAAATTTTGTATTTTTTTTATAAATAAAAATAATTTTCTTTTACTCCATTTTACCAGTTTTATAAAGTACAATATGTGACAATAAAACTATCTCAGAATGGCTTGGATAAGTCAAAGCGTTTTAAAGTTATCACCACATAAAGTCAAGGGGGGTGAATACTTTTGCAAGGCACTGTACATATCCCTACCTTTCTATCTATCTATCTAGGGAAGGAGTGGAAGGAGGGACTATAACAGTTCATAAGGAAAGGAGTAGAGTAAAACATATACATAAACCTCTCAATTGTATGTACACTAATGCCAGAAGCCTGACTAATAAAACTGGTTAACTGGACATAGTAATGTCTGAAGAGAACTATGACATAGTGGGAATAACTGAGACATGGCTGGATGATAGCTATGACTGGGCGGTTAACGTACAGGGTTACATCTGTTTAGAAAGGATCGTCAAAACCGGAGAGGGGGAGGGGTTTGTCTTTATGTAAAGTCCTATAAAAACACACATGTGGATCCGCGCAACAAGTCGTTCCAGCACTTGTTGAATGCACCAACTTGTTGTATCTCACAGCCCAGGGGCCATTCATTCAACCAATCTACCGTCCGCTCACTGTTCCAATGTCAGTACCTTGAAAAAGCATATATGCATAGTGTGCACTGTATCGATTAAAAATCAAAACACTTTACTGCACTTACAGGATTAAAGGGCTTCTGTCACCCCACTAAAGTCTTATTATTTTTTGGGCTACTTATAATCCCTATACTGCGATATATCAATACATAATGTTATTAATCATTTTGGTTCAGTAGTTAATAAAAAAAACTGACTATTATCATATGCAAATTACCTGTCTACCAGCAAGTAGGGCGTCTACTTGCTGGTAGCAGCCGCATCCTCCTTTCATAAAGACGCCCCGTGTTCGCTGGCCCTGTCAATCAACATGAGGAGGGGGCGTCTTTATGAAAGGAGGATGCGGCAGGTAATTTGCATATGATAAAAGTCAGTTTTTTAATTAACTACTAAACCAAAATGATTAATAACATTATGTATTGATATATCGCAGTATAGGGATTATAAGTAACCACTGTGGGGTGACAGAAGCCCTTTAATTGCTTGGTTTTCCACATAAAACACATTGCCCTTACCCAGGTACTGGCATTGGAACAGTGAGCGGCTAGTAGATTGGTAGATACCAACGCAGAGTACCGATACACATCGTGCCGGCATACGAGCAGTGAATGGCCCGTGGGCTGTGAGATACAACAAGTTGGTGCATTTAACAAGTGCTGGAACGACTTGCATGTTTCCCAGATCCACGTGTTTGTTTTTATATTTTCAAAAAGAGAACTGGGACTTCTCCATTTTAGGATCCTGCTGCAATCCAGTGACACATGTTGTAAGGATTCCTAAGTATATTTATGTAAAGTCCTGTCTAAAGCCCACACTCGGGCAAGAGATAAGAGAGGGAAATAATCATGAGTGACTGTGGGTAGAGATACATGGAGGAAAAAACTAATAAAATACTGATAGGAGTTTACTATAAACCACCTAATATACCAGAGTCCACAAGAAAATCTACTACTAAACAAGATAGACTAGGCAGCAAATCATAATGAGGTCGTTATTATGGGGGACTTCAACTACCCAGATATAGACTGGGAAACTGAAAGCTGTACATCCCATAAAGGAAACAGGATCCTGGCAATAACCAAAGACAATTACCTCTCCCAACTGGTTCAGGACCCAACTAGAGGGATGGCCATAGTGGACTCAGTATTAACCAATAGACCTGACAGAACAACAGATGTGCAGGTTGGGGGGCACCTGGGAAATAATGACCAATAATAAAAAACTATAAGTGTGAGAGGTACATACCTTATGGGAATAAAAGGGTAAGAAACAAAAAGAAGAAAAAAAAAACAATGTGGATAAAGAATTGTAAGAAAGCAATAAATGACAAAAAGAAAGCATTTAAAATCACTAAAACTGGAGGGTGGCGAGGAAGCATTGAAAAACTATAAGGAAAAAAATAAAATATGTAAAAGACAAATAAAAGCAGCCAAACTACAGACAGAGAGCTTCATTGCCAAAGAGAGTAAATCTAACCCTAAAATGTCATTCAATTATAAATGGTAAAAAGTATAACTCTGAAGGTGTCGGCCCTTTACAGAATGATGAAGGGAGAGTTGCAGACAGCGATGAGGAGAAAGCAAAGCTATTAAATTTTTTTTTTTCTCCACTGTATTTACTGAGGAAAATAAACTATCAGATGAAATGCAGGGGGGCGGAGCCAGCGAGTCATGGTGTAGGACGTGTCTGCCGGAGCTCCTCACCGCTATCCCAGCTTCATTAGCTATTATATCGAGTGGACACAGATCCAAGATGGGGAAAACCTCCAGAGACAAAGAGGGTGCAACAGGGAACACCCTGAAGACGAAAAAGACACAGGGAGACCTGACTAAATACCTCAACAGGAGATCCTCCTCGCACCCTGAGGGAGGCAAGATGGCGCGGGAGGCGCGAATCAACTCCGAGAGAGAAGGGGCTGACTCAGAGGCCGACAGCTCGGACGCTGAAACCTACATTGGAGGTGAGGCTGATACTCTTCCTCTCACTCGCGGCTTTCTGCAGCAGTCCCTAGCCCAAGCCCTCTCACCAGTCATGAAAGAGCTATCTGATATCAAGACTGAGTTCTTGCAGTTAGGCCACCGGGTGGAACGCCTGGAGGATGGCCACGATCTCCTTATTCAGCATGAGAGGGGAGTTCATTGCCACTTATCGGCCATGTCTAAGATGATAAATACAGCCTTCTTCAACCTGGAAGACCAGGAAAACAGAGGCCGTAGGAAAAATGTCCGACTGCGGGGTATACCCGAATCAGTACAAGCTGAAGATCTGATGGACACAGTCCGCCGCCTTTTTGCTACTTTAGTAGGCGAGGAACAGGCTGCCGCCATTACCATTGAAAGGGCCCACAGAGCTCTTAGGCCCAAGCCTGCCGCCGGAGATCCACCTAGGGACGTGGTTTGTGCCCTGATGAACTTTCTGGATACAGCGGCCGTCTTGAGAGCGGCCAGGGAGAAAGGGGACGCCACCCTGGATGGCCATAAGGTTCTTTTCTTTCAAGATTTGGCGGCTAGTACACTAGCTAAACGAAGGAACTTGCGCCCGCTAACCTCGTTGCTGAGGGATAAGAAGCTGCCTGTCAGATGGCTCTTTCCATTCGGCCTGTTTACTACGATCGGAGGGAAGCAATTCACGGTGAGGACACCGGAGGACTTACCGTCTGTGTGGGAGGCCCTGGGAATTGAGGCCCTGGACATTCCGTCTTGGCTCCCCTGCAATCCATCCCCCTCCACAACCAGAGGAATGGCGGTTGGCACAGAGGAAAAAATCGCCGAAAAAAAGAGCCTTTTGAAGTGCCGCTATCCGAAGTTAGGTGAACAGTCTTCGACACCAATAGACACTCTGAGATACAGCGTCATTGGATTCGTCCGGCCATACCGCCACCTGGCAGGACTCAGGTTTTATATGGCTCATTTAAATCTGCACCTTATCATGGCGGTACCTTCTTTTGGATCCTCATCATTTACACGGGCCGCCCAGCGTGCGGCTTTCATGTTTTCTATGCTGCCCAGATGCTCACCCACCTTTACTTGTTCGTTCTCCATCTGCCTTTCCCTCCCTCCCTCACACTTACTTTCCGCGTACTTTCTCTCCTAGCCTTTCCATCTCCTACTACTACCCCCCCCTCTCTTTTTTCTTTTTTGTAGAGCATTTCTCTAATTAAGGGCCTTGTGTTTAAGCTTCTTATTGCATAGTACATGTCCACTCTATGCAACTGTTTTTACATGTTGGGTTTAGTATGTGGGACCGGGTTAGTTGGGTACGTCCACACTATTTCCCCCCCCCCTCCTATTGAGGTTATTTTTAAACCTCATAGACAGACACTGCAGGATGGCTTTCTACAGTGTACAGTGTTTATATTTCTTTTTATGTATTTCTGTTTTTGGGTTAAGGTGTGTCACCTCCTGGCTAGTTCTTCAGATCAGCTACACAAAATGTCACCATGTCTGATCTTAAGATCGTGTCGTTTAATGTAAATGGCATGAACACACCGCAAAAGAGGAGTCAAATATACCATTTACTTCGCAAAGAAAGGGCTGACTTGGTTCTCCTACAAGAGACCCATTTCAGGCATCTGCACGTCCCTAATGTTATCAGCAAAAACTTCCCTGTTTGGTACCACGCTGCATATACCTCAGCAGCTAGAGGAGTTTCAATAGGTGTGGGGCAGAATTTCCCATTCACTTTAGTGTCCAAACTGGTAGATCCGGAGGGCCGGTATTTATTCTTAAAAGGCAAGGTGGCGAACTCCATGTTTACTTTGGTCAACCTCTATGCCCCGAATAGTGGTCAATTCACATGGCTACTCCGCACCCTTAGGGTTCTAAAGACCTTTAGAGAGGGTCACATTGTTCTTGGTGGGGATCTCAATCTTACTCTAGACCCTTCTAAGGACTCAACTTCAATAGGCCGTCCCCCCTCTAAAAGACAAGTGAGAAGGCTTCTTCTCGCACTCACGGATCTCGGACGTTTGGCGCATCCTACATCCAGAAGACAAGGACTTCACCTTCCACTCGCGGACGCATGATACATATCAACGCCTCGATTATCTTTTTATAACTAACCAATTATTGCCCTCGGTTTCTGAGGCCAGTATTGGAAGCATAGTTGTTTCTGATCATGCGCCGGTGAGTGTGAAGTTGAGTGTGCGTGACATCCCTCCGAGATCCTGGGTCTGGAGATTGAACGAGACGCTCCTAGAGGACGAGTCACACAAGAAGGAGATAGAGCAATGTCTCAATAATTATTTTTTGGAGAATGCTGATGGTCTAACCAATGGGACGACCCTATGGGAAGCCCATAAGGTGGTAATTAGAGGGGAGCTAATTAGTTTGGGCTCTAGAGTCAAGAGAAACAGGCAGAAGCAATTAGACTCCCTTCTTCAGCAGATTTCTACTCTTGAAATCTTGCATAAGAAGGCAAGATCAGTTGAGGTCTTGGATTCTCTTAAGCGATTAAGACACGAGGTCACTGACCTGCTGAATGTGCGAGCAGCTCGGGCATTGAAGACATTGCGCTTCAAACAATATTTACATGGCAATAGGGGCTCCAAATTGGTTTCTAATCTTTTAAAAGGTCAAAGGAACAGATCCTTTATCTCTGCGATTAAATCAGCCACAGACTCCCGACTTATCAATACCCCTGCGATGGCTCAAGAGTTTTGCAACTTCTATTCATCTCTGTATAACCTCCCGGCACCCCTCAGCGGTCAGCAGTTGGTTGGACGTATCACAGACTTCCTGAGTAATATAGCCATTCCCAAAATCTCTGCAAGCGACATAGGAGGTCTGCTTCAGCCCTTTACGGTGGAGGAAGTAAACCATGTATTATCTTCTATTCCTTCGGGCAAGAGTCCTGGCCCCGATGGATTCCCCATCTATTACTACAAAAGGTTTAAAGAGATTCTCGTACCCCACTTTGCAGATGTTTGTAATTCTCTTTTGAAAGGTGGCTCTCTGACCCCGCAAGCCCAGGAGGCACATATAACAATCATCCATAAAGAAGGAAAGGACAGAGAAGCTTGTGGCAGCTATAGGCCAATTTCATTGCTAAACACCGATTTGAAATGGTGGGCCAAACTGCTTAACAACAGAATTTCGAAGTTGCTTCCTGGGCTTGTGGGTGAAGAACAGGTGGGCTTTGTGGCAGGCAGAGAGGGTAGACACAATATAAGCAGAGTAGTACATGTGATTACGCACGCTATCAAAACCAAAGCCCCCTTGGTGCTTCTAGGCACGGATGCTGAAAAGGAGTTCGATAGGGTTAGCTGGAATTATATGGAAAGAACCTTAATGGCTTTCGGCTTTCCTGAGGATTTTATTAGAGCCATATTTACTTTGTACTCTGCACCCTCTGCTAGAGTGATGGTGAATGGAACCCTATCGGACACCTTCCAAATCAGAAATGGCACCCGCCAAGGTTGCCCGCTATCTCCCACCCTGTTTATTCTAGTCCTAGAGACATTGTTATTAAAATTCCGCCAATCCTCTGCGATTAAGGGTGTAAACTTGGGGAAGTTTAATCACAAGATGGCGGCCTTTGCGGACGACCCTCTGCTCTTTATGTCTAACCCTGAGGAGGCTTTGCCGGAGGTTATGCAGATATTTGAATCCTTTGGTCAACTCTCGAACTTCAAGATTAATTTTGATAAGTCGGAAGCCTTGGGCATTTCTTTACCACCTGCCCTGCGTTGCAGAGTTAAAACCCTCACCCCATTTAAGTGGCCTCCATTGGCAATCAAATATTTGGGTGTAATGATCCCAATAGATCCCAAATTTTTATTTAAACTTAATTTCCCTCCTCTACTCACAAAAGTAACTTCCATTCTCTCAAAAAGCTCCTCGCCGTTCCTCACTTGGCTAGGCAGGAAAAATGTCCTGACCACCTATATTCTCCCTCTGCTTATGTACACCCTGAGAGCGCTTCCCATATCAATTCCTGGCAATTATATAAATAAAGTTCAATCAATTATGAGTAAATACCTCTAGAATGGAGGCCACCCTAGAATGTCTTTCCGTTTGCTCTCTCGCAGGAAAACACAAGGGGGTATCTCTCTCCCGGATCTCCCATCCTATATACGAGCCATTAACCTGGAAAGATGGCTTTCACTAGCTTGATGTGAATCTCATCGCATGCACATTGACCTGGAGATGGCCCTCTTAGGCAAAGACTCTTTTCACAAAATATGGTTACCCGGGAGATCCGGGAGAGAGACCCAAATTGATAGTGTTCTCACCAGAGGAGTGTTGCACACCTGCCACAGATCAAAGGAACTTAATTCAGGGCAAGGTAAGATTTCCCCCCTAGCTCCTATATCGGTATTGCCCACGCTTCTGTGCCCCCAAATCAATTATCCCTCTGAAATATGGCTTTCGCTGTCAAACCATAGATTGGGAGATCTAGTGAGACTTGAAACTACTGTTGATTACTTCAGCACTTTCTCAGGAGATACTGACCTGGGGAAAAACTTTATACAGAAACACGATTTTGAGTCCATGTGTAGGCGGTTCAAGTCTTCTGAGTTCGCCCCCTTGCCAGACCCAACATGGTTGGAAAATTTTGTCTTACTACCGCGTTTGACTCATAAGTGCACCACTCTCCTTTACAGACAAATTCTCACTGCCAGGGACTCCAGGCCCCCACCATGGTTGGCTGACTGGGAGAAGGAACTGCAACTCACCTTAAATGAGGCTGATAGGAAATGGGTTCAAAAGTGTTCACACTGCTTTTCTAAATGCATAAAAACGCAGGAAAATTCGGTTAAGGTGGCATTCAGGTGGTATAGGACGCCTGAATTTCTTTATAAAATTCAGTTGCTCCCCACAGATTTGTGCTGGCGATGCAATGTTGCTACTGGATCCATTTCTCATATCTGGTGGTCGTGTAAAGGCATCCATAATTTCTGGGCGGAAGTCGAGAGTACCATAAATCTGATTTGTAACTCAGCTTTAAAGCTCACAGCCCAATTGATATTACTCTGGTTACCTACCCCAGTTTTTCGTCCTGGAAAACACAACCTGACCACACACTTGCTGATGGCTGCTAAACTCTTGATCCCTGTAAAATGGAGGTCAGTAGACCCCCCTACCCTGGATATGTGGAGAGATAGGGTCCACCAGATATGCCAAATGGAGGAACTGATTGGATGGACACACCACGGCAGGGACCGCTTCCTGCAAATCTGGCAGCCTTGGCTACACTATAGAGTGGCATACTTAAACTCATTGCATCCCGGTACTACTACACCTATAAATGACGAGGGCAATCCTGGCCACTCTCTGAGTTCCCCCCCCCCCCCACCTTCAACATATCTGACTGCCTCCTACACTAACAGGATTTAAATAGATATATTATGTATACTTGAGAACTAGGCTACTACATGAGGTGACACAGTGTTAGAGCCGTTGCTCTGTTTACCTGTTTGTACTATGATTTTATTATTGTGAGATCATTTGTCTAATGGGACTGTTGGTCTCAGATGAGTGGTCACCTCGTACTGTCGTGTATTGTCTGGCTATGCCCTTGATGATGTATGTTTGCTTCCATAATGATGTGCCTCACTCAACTTTGAATTGAGTTTTTGGAATATGATCTTTGAAATATGATCTTTGTTTGACTAATAAAAAGAGATTTCAAACAGATGAAATGCAGAATGTAAAAGTAAATTCCCCATTAAAAGTCACCTCTCTGACCCAGGAAGAAGTACAGCGGCGTCTTAAAAAGATTAAATTGACAAATCGACAGGACTCGATGGCATACACCCCCATATCCTAAGAGAATTAGGTAATGTCATAGCCAGACCCTTATTTCTGATATTTAAGGACTCTATACTGACAGGGACTGTTCCACAGGATTGGTGCATAGCAAATGTGGTGGCAATATTAAAAAATGGTCTAAAAACAGAACCTGGAAACTATAGGCCGGTAAGTTTAACTTCTATCATGGGTAAATTGTTTAAAGGTTTTCTAAAAGATGCTATCTTGGAGTACCTCAATGAAAATAAGCAAATTGTCATGAATACAGGGGAGGGGAGGGACACAGAACTAGGCCTCAAGCCTAGGGGGAGAGGGAAAAGGTCACCTCCTAGGAAGCCCCTAAAACTGGCCCTGATTCCTGTCAGTATGTATAGACCCTGAAGGTGGGAAAATACATAGGCCGTAACCTAGATCCTAGGAGTCCTGAAATGCCCTAGGTAGTGGCAGGGAATGAGACTTCTGGTTCCTTCCCAGGTGAACGAACCAGCGTCTTCCTGAGGCCTAGTAACAACAAGCAGTGGGGAACAACCAAACAAAAAGAGCAGTACAACTATTCTTATAGAAAATGGATGAGCAGGAACACAGGTAAGGTCCACACACCAACTCTTGCAAAAACAAGCAGAGAATATCAACCGCATGGTATGAAGTGTGAGACCAAACTATGTAGGGAATGCAGTAATGAACAAGGGCTGCACCTGACAAGAGGTGTGGTCATTACCAAACCACAACACTGAGAATCAAGAGACTGTCAGTTAACCTTACGTGCAGTCAGTCTCTGTGATCTTCTAACCTCTGTCACAGAAGGCATCGTGACACAAATAACGCGGTATCAGCATGGCTTCATGAGGGATCGGTCATGTCAAACTAATTTAATCAATTTCTATGAGGAGGTAAGTTCTAGACTTTACCGCAGTGAGTCAATGGATGTCATATATCTTGACTGTCACGGCTGAGGATGGGGAAAACCCTCAGCTGTGCGGTGCCAGGTGATGGTAAGGTTGCTACTTGGCCAGAACCACAGAATTAGGGAGCAGGTCACCTCCTAGCGCTTCCCTAATCTGACCCTGACTCCTAGCTGCATGAGCCGCCCTTAAAGGTAGGAGGGCCCATACTCAGGAACCTTGGATCCCTACTGACCCTCTGTCGTTCCCTGAGCTAGGAGCTGGGTAGACAGCCCGTTCCTCCTGGACACGGAGAAACAGAAGTCTAAAGTGGCCAAGCTACAAGGGGAACAGAAACATCTTATGGCAGTGACAGGCAAATGCAACCAACACAACACTCACCTGCCACAGACAACAAAACCCGGAACCCATGTGCAAGTGCTGCTGTTCAGAACACAAACGAACACAGCACACACCAGACATCACACAGGAACCCAGGACCATAAGTTGCAATAATAATGAAACCCCACACACACTTTCATAACACCGTGTAACATGGTTTTATGACCAGAAGGGTGGCCCCCACTGGCAGATGGTAAAGTAACCAGGAGGATGTCTCCAGCAAGCATGGCTGAAGCACCCTCTCTGACTACTGCCTTCCACTGAGGCTATATAGGGCCAAGTAGCCACACCCACAGTCAGACACACCCAGTGTTCACACAGAAAGAAGGGAGTTAACCCTTCCTACACCAGGGAGGGTAGTGAAGCCACACAAAGGGAAAAGAACACCAACACACTCACCTGTTACCGCCGGCAATGGCATGCGTGGCAACCATGTCCAGAAGAACAGCCAGCAGGCCGAGACACTGCCACCACATGCACACAACACCAGACGTTGCCACGGACAACCGCAAGTGAAGGGAGGTGTCTAAGTGCATACAAACATGACCTCGTGCACAACAAACAAACAAAGGAAGTGTACACAAACACACGTTGCCAAGGGCAACCGCACACATGCCTGTTGTCCGCGGCAACCGCACCTGAGGCAAACCACAAGGTGCCCCCAGCTGCGGTTGACACAACACCAAACCGGGGGCAACTGCATGCGGCTCCCAAGGAGTCACGACCATGACCAAGGGTCGTGACATTGACTTCTCCAAAGCATTTGATACTGTGTCAGATAAAAGGTTAGTACAGTGCTGCCCATAATTATTCATACCCATGGCAAATGTTTACTTAAAGTTACTTTTATTCAACCAGCAAGAAATTTTTTTGACGGGAAATTACATTGGTGTCTCCCAAAAGATAATAAGACGATGTATAGGAGGCATTATTGTGGGGGAAAAAAAAACATTTCTCAGCTTTTAATTACATTTGAGCAAAAAATACAAGATGTTCCGCACTGTGAAAAATCTCAGAGGACGTGGTCGGAAGCCAAAAGTGACACCTGTGCTGGCCAGGAGGATAGTTAGAGAGGTAAAAAAGAATCCAAGGATCACCACCAATGCCATCCTGGTGAATCTGGGCTTTGCTGGTGGCAATGTCTCAAGGCAGACAATCCAATGGACACTGCACAATGCAGACGAAGGAGGACGCCACTTCTCCAGATAAGGCACACAAAAGCTTGCTTGGCCTTTGCAAAAGCTCATCTGAACAAAGAAGAAGACTGATCTTCTGTGTTATGGTCAGATGAAACAAAAATTAAATTGTTTGGTCACAATTATGTTTCCTTCATTTTGCTTAAAAAAGGAGAAGCCTTTAACCCAAAGAACACCATCCCCACTGTCAAACATGGTGGTGGGAACCTAATGCTTTGGGGGTGTTTTTCAGCCAATGGACCAGGGAACCTAATCACAGTAAATGGCACCATGAAAAAAGAGCAATACATGAGGATTCTCAATGACAACATCAGACAGTCTGCAGAGAAACTTGGTCTTGGGCACCAGTGGACATTTCAGCATGACAATGACCCAAAACACACAGCATAAATGGTGAAGAAATGGTTAGCAGACAACAACATTAACGTTTTGGAGTGGCCCAGCCAGAGTCCAGACTTGAATCCAATTGAGAATCTGTAGAGGAAGCTAAAGATCAGGGTGATGGCAAGAAGACCCTCCAACCTGAAAGATTTGGATCTCATAAAATATCTGTGGAGACATGCAAAAAGCTGGTCCGCAATTATAGGAAGCGTTTGCTTGCTGTATTAGCCAATAAAGGCTTTAGTATTGATTATTGAGAAGGGTATGAATAATTTTTTTCCATTTTGATTTCACACAACCGCATCCTAATGGAATGTATGTATCCTGATGTGCAAAATTAAAAAGGATCTGTTTAATTCTGGTATTGAGATCCTCTGCTGAAATGAACATGTGAGTGGCTGGTCAGGCATGCAAAATTCCTCATCATTCATCTCTCTAGGAGTTCCGGAAATAGTCAAGAGCTGTACTTGGCTATCTCCAGAAATTCCGTAGAGATAAATGGAGAGGCAGTAGTGGCAGTCCACGTCTGACCTGCTGCTCAGTTCATCTTGGTGGCCCTGAGCGGTATAGGGTCCCTCTTCTCCTTGTGGGCATCTTTGAGGTCATTTTTCATGATTGAATTCTACTTATCTTGTGCTAATTGGTCTTTATTAAAAGTTTTCAATTGTTTGTCTTCTACAGTCTTAATTTTCCATGGACTTTGTAGACTGTTCGTTCTGCTTTTCACTGAAATCAATCAAAGAGCTGATCTGATAGCTTGATCTGTAGCTCGTATCTCTACTTTCCTGACAGCTCACAAAAAATCCTGCATGCACCTCTGGTCTAGCACTGTCAATCTATGGGGTGGGGTTTTAGTTTTGAAGGAAAGGGGCGTCAGTATTGAGCACCAGGGGCGTCACTGTAGTGGTGCTCAAACCGCATAAGCCCGCCTCCTGGTGCTCCAATAGCTCATATAATAAAAGTAAAAATTTCTCAAGAACGCAGGTTTCTACAGAGAAAAGAAAGGTGTACTTTTAATCAGCTTCATCAACCCTACCAGGCTATATGCCTGGTTGTATAGGGTTGATCCTGGTGACTTTAAGGCCCCTTTCACATGGGCGGGAATTCCGCATGGGTGCAATGCATGAGGTGAACACATTGCACCCGCACTGAATCCGGAACCATTCACTTCAATAGGGCTGTGCAGATGAGCGGAGATTTTCCCGCATCACTTGTGCATTGTGTGAAAATCGCAGCATGTTCTATATTCAGCGGTTTTCACGCAACGCAGGCCCCATAGAAATGAAGTGCGGATGCAATGCGATGGTTGCTAAGGAGACGAGGGATGAGTTACCTGGGACCCCATTTACTTTATTACTTTCCATTATAACAATGGTTATAATGGAAAATAATAGCATTCTTTAATTCAGAAGAACTTTCTATCTTCATTCAGCAGGACCTGCGATGACATCACCGAAGGTCCTTTTCCAGCCAGGTCCTGCAAGAAGAAGAAGAAAGAAGACAAGGCCGGCTGTGCGATCAAGTGCATGAGGTGAGTTACATTTTATTTTTTATTTTTAACCTCACAATGGACCTTTTACATAGCATTCTGAATTAAAGAATGCTATTATTTTCCATTATAACCATGTTATAATGGAAAATAATAAAATATACAGAACACCGATTCCAAACCCAAACTTCAGTGAAGAAGTCCAGTTTTGGGTCTGGGTACCACAGTCAGTTTTTTATCACGTTCGTGCAAAATGCATTGCATCAGCGCAATAAAAACATTACATTGGAACGCAATTGCAGTCAAAACTAACTGCAATTGCGTACCTACTCACACGATTTTCCCTGATCGCAGATGCAACGCATCCGGACCTAATCCGGATACGCTCGTCTGCAAGGGGCCTAAGTGTTAAAGGGATTCTGTCATGACATTTTAGGCCTATAACCTAAACATATGGCCAGGTCTGTACTAATAACCTGAATCCGAAACTGTCCTTATTAAATCTGCCTGTGGCTCTATTAGCACATAAAACAGGTTTTTATAACCGGTCATTCACCTACCTAAGGTGCCCAAGGGGACGTCGCTTCATACAGTGTGCCCAGCGCCGCCTTCCCAGTTGAAATCGCCGCCTTCCTCACCTTAGCGCCGCCTCCGCAATCGTCCCGCCCCTCTGCCAGATCCCGCACGTGCGCACTAGGCATAACCTGAGGGACCGGACGATTGAGGAAGCGGGGCTGAGGTGAGGAAGGCGGCGATTTCAACTGGGAAGGTGGCGCTGGGCACCAGACGGAGATGGGTGCAGCCAGGCACACTGTATGAAGCGACGTCCCCTTGGGCACCTTAGGTAGGTGAATGACCGGTTATAAAAACCTGTTTTATGTGCTAATAGAGCCACAGGCAGATTTAATAAGGACAGTTTCGGATTCAGGTTATTAGTACAGACCTGGCCATATGTTTAGGTTATAGGCCTAAAATGTCATGACAGAATCCCTTTAAACAGTTTACATGGATTTCTGGACAGAAGCTGTCACATTTTACATGTTCTAGGAAGGAATTTAGAACTCTAGACACTTATTTAAGAGGCTACGAGTCTATGACACAGGATCTTCCATTAGTCACCATTTCTCTTCCATTACCGAAAGGAGATTCCACCATGACTAACTGAAGCTTCTAACAAACAACTCCATACAGAAGAATGGATTCAACAAAATCCTAAAAGAAATTTCCCAAAATCAGTGAAGAAACTGGAAGTGGAAAGTGGAACATTACAAATATTCTCCAATCATATGAACAAAACTAACCAAATCAAAATCCTTCCTTCCTTAGTAGAACTGGTTAGTTTATGTCACGTGATTGGAGAGTTTTTAAGAATGAAGGTTGTAGGAATCTCTATTCTGGATAATTGTAGTCCAGGGATCAGCAACCTCCGGCACTCCAGCTGTTCAGAAACTACAACTCCCAGAATGCTTCATTCACTTCTATGGAAGTTAAAAGAGCAGCCAAGCATGTTTGCATGCTAGGGGTTGTAGTTTCACAGCAGCTGGAGTGCTGAAGGTGGCGGATCCCTGTTCTAGCCACATGGTACTGTGAATATATGGAAACACAATATTTTGAATATTCATATATTTTGTCTGCTCATTTTTCTACAGAAACAAACTGCTATACCAACGGTCCATGCGGCCTCACTTCCTACCGTAGGTGCAGGCACCGCACTACTTACCCTGGCATGATCTGGCCTTGTTCTCCTAGCAATGGCGCTCCCAGCTGCCGATATCCTTGTCAGTGTACACAGGCCGCGACCTGTGCATCTTCTGCTAGGCCTCCTAGCCTGCTCTTTAGGGCACACTCACGCTCAGCCGCTTAAAGGGCCAGCACACAGTATTTAAGGCATCCTCCCCAGTAGAAGGGTGCCTGGGCTTTAGGTTATCTAGTCTATAGTTAACAACAACTCTTTCTCCTAGCCACCTGCCTTGAATTTAGCCCATCCTCAGACTACCCCACTGCCACCTGCCTTGACTTCGGATTTGTCACTCAGATATATATATATATATATATATATGCTCGTATGTTGCCTACCCTGATCTCAGCCTGTCTCCTATGAATATTGCCTAACACCTTGGTGCCTGCACCAGTGTCTCTAATCCTGGGACTACTATGAGAGGTAGCAGCCTGGTTGGTTCCCTGCAGCTATATCCGGATTCCTTTATAGGGGTTAAAGGCTATTACCAGGGCACAACCAGGACAACACACTTAGGTTTAGCCCAAAGTCAAACCGGTTAGTTGGCACAGTGGGTCCACACCCACTGCCTGTAACACAAACACAATCAAGTAGATATTTTGTTTGAGGAATTATGCTGTTTTTATTTCACTATATTGTTTTTATTCAGAATAATTTATGTATAAGTTGTGCAACTGGGAAGGTTTCTCTCTGAGAACATACAAATGAATGTAAGATTATGCATATCTAATATATAAAGCTAAGTGTGTGTGTGTGTGTGTGTATAGATGTATGTCCGCTAAAGGAATCCGCACCATCGCATTTACAATACATCAGGTGTCCTGGAAGGTTTTAGACTGGGTCTCAGCTCTCTAGCACGTACCGTTCCTGAGATATTCCCAAAAAATTCAAATATGGCACATCACATGACCTACATTATCCAATAGAAGCCTGCAGGTCTTTATCTTCATATCCCAACTGCCATACACACGGTCACATTTCCATTATCAGCCAATAGAAGCCCACAGGTCCTTAGTCTCCACATACACACAGTTTTACACCAGGTTTCCATAACAACCCAGCCATTTTTCTTCACTGCTGTAGGTCAGCTTTAAAGGGACAAGGCGCTGTGGATGACCCTGTTAAGGGAGCGGAGGGTGGCCATTCAGTCCACCCAAAAGACGGACTTAAAACCCCGCCCCCAGGTCCCACTATGCCACGCCCCCTCCCATTCTGCATCCGCTAGGTAATGAAAAAATGAAGGTAAAAATCAACTTCTGTCAGCTGCAGGGGTGGGAGAGACATTGACTCTCTCCCTGCAGCTAACGCTCAGACAGCACAGAGCTGCTATATGAGAGTGAGCTGTTCAAAAGGACATCCCTGTGTCTGTTCAGGCCCTGTGCCGGACGGAGGACAGGGAGTCTGAAAACCAGACTGTCTGGCCTAAAACTGGACCTCTGGTTACCCTAGGGGCAGGCAGCTGTGGAGGTCACAGTTAAGGAGACGGTCTGCTATGGAGGTCAGTGTTAAGGGACAGATTGCTGTAGAGCAGGCATCCTCAAACGGCGGCCCTCCAGCTGTTGTAAAACTACAACCCCCACAATGCCCTGCTGTAGACTGATACCTGTAGACTGTTTGGACATGCTAGGAGTTGTAGTTTTGCAACAGCTGGAGGGCCGCAGTTTGAGGATGCCTGCTGTAGAGGCCTCTGTTAAGGGGCGGGGTGTTGTGCAAATCACTGTTATGGAGATGTGGTACTGTGGAGGTCACTAATCAAGGGGTGGCCGCTGTGGAGGTCACTGTTAAGGGGGCAGAATGCTGTAGAGGTCACTGTTAAAGGGGTGGGTGCTGTGGAGGTCTCTGTTAAGGGGGGAGGGAACGGTGGAGGTCACAGTTAAGGGGACGGTCCGCTATGGAGGTCAGTGTTAAGGGGCAGAGTGCTGTAGAGGTCACTGGTTGCTATGACGCCGTGCGCTCCCTGCTGCCGGCACAGTACAGTAATACACTGGTATAGATCATACCAGTGTATTACTGTATTGTGACGGCAGCAGGGAGCGCACGGCGTCATAGCAACCAGTGACACCGTGCGCTCCTGCTCTCAGGAGGGATCCAGGCCGTGGTTCCACGGCCCGCATACGGCCGTGAAACGCGGCAGTGTGCAAGAGGCCTTAAGGGGATGGGGTGTTGTGGAAGTCACATTTAAAGGGAATAGAGCTCTGTGATTAGTGTTAAAGGGGCGGCTTATTGTGGAAATCAATGTTAACGAGACAGGATACTGTGGAGGTCACCAATAAAGGGGCGGCTGCTGTGGAGGTCACTGTTAAGGGAGAAGGGGACTGTGGAGGCTACTATTAAAGGGGCAGCGGAGTACTGTGAGGTCACTGTTAAGGGAGCGCGGTACTGTGGCAGTCACTGTAAGGCTAGGTCTACACGACGACATTTGTCGCGCGACATTTTGTTGCACCAATGTCGCGCGACAATTTTTATAATGGCAGTCTATGGTGTCGCACTGCAACATGCGACATGCTGCGACTGCGACGCGACAGTCGCAGAAAATCCATTCAAGATGGATTTTTCTGCGACTGTCGCGTCGCAGTCGCAACATGTCGCATGTTGCAGTGCGACACCATAGACTGCCATTATAAAAATTGTCGCGCGACATTAGTGCAACAAAATGTCGCGCGACAACTGTTGCGCCCTATCTGTCGCGCGACTTTTTGTCGCGCGACAAATGTCGTCGTGTAGACCTAGCCTTAAAGGGGCAGTCGCTGTGGAGGTCTCTGTTAAGGGGGCCAGGAATGGTGGAGGTCAGTTAAGGGGACTGTAAACTATTGTCAGTGTTAAGGGGCAGGTGCTGCAGAGGTCACTGTTAAGGGGGCGGGCCCCTGTGGAGGTCACTGTCATGGGGGTGGAATGCTGTGGAACGCACTGTTAAAGGGGCAGGCTGCTGTAAAGGTCAAAGTTATGGGGGTGGGCTGCTGTGGCGGTCCCATTTTAAGTAGACTGGGCACTGTGGGGGGGGGCAGTGTTACGGGGTGGGGGCTGTGGAGGTCACTGTTAAGGGGGAGGTGCTGTAGATGTCACTATTATAGTGATACTGTCAATCTCTTTTAACGACACACACAAACATTAAATGAAATAAATTCAATAAACCCGTGAGAAGCCGGGTCCTTCAGCTAGTAAATATATATATATATATATATATATATATATATACAGTACAGACCAAAAGTTTGGACACACCTTCTCATTCAAAGAGTTTTCTTTATTTTCATGACTATGAAAATTGTAGATTCACACTGAAGGCATCAAAACTATGAATTAACACATGTGGAATTATATACATAACAAAAAAGTGTGAAACAACTGAAAATATGTCATATTCTAGGTTCTTCAAAGTAGCCACCTTTTGCTTTGATTACTGCTTTGCACACTCTTGGCATTCTCTTGATGAGCTTCAAGAGGTAGTCACCTGAAATGGTCTTCCAACAGTCTTGAAGGAGTTCCCAGAGATGCTTAGCACTTGCTGACCCTTTTGCCTTCACTCTGCGGTCCAGCTCACCCCAAACCATCTCGATTGGGTTCAGCTCCGGTGACTGTGGAGGCCAGGTCATCTGGCGCAGCACCCCATCACTCTCCTTCATGGTCAAATAGCCCTTACACAGCCTGGAGGTGTGTTTGGGGTCATTGTCCTGTTGAAAAATAAATGATGGTCCAACTAAACGCAAACCGGATGGAATAGCATGCCGCTGCAAGATGCTGTGGTAGCCATGCTGGTTCAGTATGCCTTCAATTTTGAATAAATCCCCAACAGTGTCACCAGCAAAGCACCCCCACACATCAGACCTCCTCCTCCATGCTTCACGGTGGGAACCAGGTCCATCCGTTCACTTTTCTGCGTTGCATAAAGACACGGTGGTTGGAACCAAATATCTCAAATTTGGACTCATCAGTCCAAAGCACAGATTTCCACTGGTCTAATGTCCATTCCTTGTGTTCTTTAGCCCAAACAAGTCTCTTCTGCGTGTTGCCTGTCCTTAGCAGTGGTTTCCTAGCAGATATTCTACCATGAAGGCCTGATTCACACAGTCTCCTCTTAACAGTTGTTCTAGAGATGTGTCTGCTGCTAGAACTCTGTGTGGCATTGACCTGGTCTCTAATCTGAGCTGCTGTTAACCTGCGATTTCTGAGGCTGGTGACTCGGATGAACTTATCCTCCGCAGCAGAGGTGACTCTTGGTCTTCCTTTCCTGGGGCGGTCCGCATGTGAGCCAGTTTCTTTGTAGCGCTTGATGGTTTTTGTGACTGCACTTGGGGACACTTTCAAAGTTTTCCCAATTTTTCGGACTGACTGACTGACCTTCATTTCTTAAAGTAATGATGGCCACTTGTTTTTCTTTACTTAGCTGCTTTTTTTCTTGCCATAATACAAATTCTAACAGTCTATTCAGTAGGACTATCAGCTGTGTATCCACCTGACTTCTCCACAACGCAACTGATGGTCCCAACCCCATTTATAAGGCAAGAAATCCCACTTATTAAACCTGACAGGGCACACCTGTGAAAACCATTTCAGGTGACTACCTCTTGAAGCAGATCAAGAGAATGCCAAGAGTGTGCAAAGCAGTAATCAAAGCACTTTGAAGAACCTAGAATATGACATATTTTCAGTTGTTTCACACTTTTTTGTTATGTATAGAATTCCACATGTGTTAATTCATAGTTTTGATGCCTTCAGTGTGAATCTACAATTTTCATAGTCATGAAAATAAAGAAAACTCTTTGAATGAGAAGGTGTGTCCAAACTTTTGGTCTGTACTGTATATACAGGTCCTTCTCAAAAAATTAGCATATTGTGATAAAGTTCATTATTTTCTGTAATGTACTGATAAACATTAGACTTTCATATATTTTAGATTCATTACACACCAACTGAAGTAGTTCAAGCCTTTTATTGTTTTAATATTGATGATTTTGGCATACAGCTCATGAAAACCCAAAATTCCTATCTCAAAAAATTAGCATATCATGAAAAGGTTCTCTAAACAAGCTATTAACCTAATCATCTGAATCAACTAATTAACTCTAAACACCTGCAAAAGATTCCTGAGGCTTTTAAAAACTCCCAGCCTGGTTCATTACTCAAAACCGCAATCATGGGTAAGACTGCCGACCTGACTGCTGTCCAGAAGGCCGTCATTTACACCCTCAAGCAAGAGGGTAAGACACAGAAAGAAGTTTCTGAACGAATAGGCTGTTCCCAGAGTGCTGTATCAAGGCACCTCAGTGGGAAGTCTGTGGGAAGGAAAAAGTGTGGCAGAAAACGCTGCACAACGAGAAGAGGTGACCGGACCCTGAGGAAGATTGTGGAGAAGGACCGATTCCAGACCTTGGGGGACCTGCGGAAGCAGTGGACTGAGTCTGGAGTAGAAACATCCAGAGCCACCGTGTACAGGCGTGTGCAGGAAATGGGCTACAGGAGCCGCATTCCCCAGGTCAAGCCACTTTTGAACCAGAAACTGCGGCAGAAGCGCCTGACCTGGGCTACAGAGAAGCAGCACTGGACTGTTGCATGTCATTCGGAAATCAAGGTGCCAGAGTCTGGAGGAAGACTGGGGAGAGGGAAATGCCAAAATGCCTGAAGTCCAGTGTCAAGTACCCACAGTCAGTGATGGTCTGGGGTGCCATGTCAGCTGCTGGTGTTGGTCCACTGTGTTTTATCAAGGGCAGGGTGAATGCAGCTAGCTATCAGGAGATTTTGGAGCACTTCATGCTTCCATCTGCTGAAAAGCTTTATGGAGATGAAGATGTCATTTTTCAGCACGACCTGGCACCTGCTCACAGTGCCAAAACCACTGGTAAATGGTTTACTGACCATGGTATTACTGTGCTCAATTGGCCTGCCAACTCTCCTGACCTGAACCCCATAGAGAATCTGTGGGATATTGGGAAGAGAAAGTTGAGAGACGCAAGACCCAACACTCTGGATGAGCTTAAGGCCGCTATCGAAGCATCCTGGGCCTCCATAACACCTCAGCAGTGCCACAGGCTGATTGCCTCCATGCCACGCCGCATTGAAGCAGTCATTTCTGCAAAAGGATTCCCGACCAAGTATTGAGTGCATAACTGAACATAATTATTTGAAGGTTGACTTTTTTTGTATTAAAAACACTTTTCTTTTATTGGTCGGATGAAATATGCTAATTTTTTGAGATAGGAAATTTGGGTTTTCATGAGCTGTATGCCAAAATCATCAATATTAAAACAATAAAAAGCTTGAACTACTTCAGTTGGTGTGTAATGAATCTAAAATATATGAAAGTCTAATGTTTATCAGTACATTACAGAAAATAATGAACTTTATCACAATATGCTAATTTTTTGAGAAGGACCTGTATATATATATATATATATATATATATTTACATTGTATGTTCATATATGATTTTTATAGGTAGATTGTATAATGTTAATGAATTTTTGTATGCAATATACACAACTGTGGCTATTTAAATACAAGCCAGGGTATTCCCTGGAAGAAGCCGAAAGGGCGAAACCCTGGGTCAGGTCACTGCCAGGCATGTTTTGTCTTATTAGGATATTTGATTGATCAGATTTATTTTGTTTAAAATTCATTCTGGGGGCCGACTGTACAGCTACATGCTAATAATACCTGAGAGCATTCGCAAATACCTAAAACTGCACTAAGATATGTTTTTTTCTGTAGTACTCTGCTGCCTATTCTGTGCCTTGTGCTAGCATTACTTGTTGGTGCTCTCTGCATCTGGCACTGCCGGATATTACCGCAATGGCCGCTAGCCCCATTGACTATAATTGGATCCGACAAAAGTCTGGCCGCAAGCTGGCAAATAAGCCGGGATACAGTCGGACAAAAAATGCTGCACGTAACGGTTTATGTCTGGCCGAATTCCTGCATATTTACTGGGTAGAGGCTGGATCTCCGCCGGATCCTATTATAGTCAATGGGGCCGGTGGGCATTGCGGTAACATCCAGTAGTGTCAGATGCAGAGAGCTCCGGCAGGCTGTTCTCTGCCAGAATAACGTAACTGTAAAAGAAGTCTTTTGTCCTGGAGCCCCTGTTAGTTGGCGGCTCGGATGCGGACCCATTCACTTCAATGGGCTTCAAAAGATGCGGACGGCACTCTGTGTGCTGTCCGCATCCGTTCCTCCATTCCGTGGCCCCGCTAAAAAAATATAACATGTCCTATTAATAGGCATTTATATTGAAGGCTGCCCAAGCCGTTCCGCAAATTGTGGAACGCGCACGGACGCCATCTGCTTTTTGCGGATACGCGATTTGCGGACTGCAAAACACACCAGGGTCGTGTGCATGAGGCCTTAGGAACACATGCTCACCCTGTGGTAGTCAGCAGCAAGATGGTTGAGGATGGGTACCCTGACCCTTTTATAGAAAAATTCAATATTTACACTGTAAGGGATCGTTTTCTCACAGGGGGTCGGCAATGACAGACTTCTCATCAAACAGTGCTTTATTTGTCACACAGCACATTACACTTCTAAGTTTGGCGTCACTTGGCACCATGAAGTCGCAGCTTCACCTCACAATGTGTTACATCAACACAAAACGACTGAGTGCCTAGCTGGGCAACAAACGCTTGCCCGGCTAGGCACTCACTATACAGAGGTCTCCCTAACTCACCTCTAGGTCAGTGTTCACACTGTGGTATTCGGCTTCGGTCAGACAGCCTCTTAGCTGTGACCAGTGCACCCACCAGTCCTCCTGGTTGAAGCTGCGAAATACCTTGGGGGGGATATGGTCCAGCAGTCTTCCTGACTCTGAACGTGCAAATCCTCTCCTCTTCAGGCTTAGGCTACTTTCACACTAGCGTTTGGTGCAGATCCATCATGGATCTGCACAGATGGATCCGCACCAATAATACAACCGCATGCGTCCGTTCAGAACGGATCAGTTTGTATCATCTTTAACATTGCCAAAAACTGATCCGTCTTGAACACCATTGAAAGTCAATGGGGGACAGATTTGTTTTCTATTGTACCATATTGTGTCATTGAAAATGGATCCGTCCCCATTGACTTACATTGTGTGTCAGGAAGAATCCGTTTGCCTCCGCATCGTCAGGCGGACACCAAAACGCTGCAAGCAGCGTTATGTTGTCCGCCTCCAGAGCGGAAAAGAGGCAAACTGATGCATTCTGAGCGGATCCTTTTCCATTCAGAATTCATTAGGTCAAAACTGATCCGTTTTGGACCGCTTGTGAGAGCCCTGAACGGATCTCACAGATGGAAACCAAAACGCCAGTGTGAAAGTAGCCTTAGCTGGGTCCCCCCAAACTCAGGCTTCCTCAGACATATGGCTGCCCAGCCCTCCTGGCTGGGACCACACCGAGCCTCTGCAGGCTTCCTTCTCAATTCCCTCTGACTCTCTCACTCTGGAGGATTGCTTTTCCCCAAGTGATTATCACACCTCGCCTCACCTCAGGGCAGGTGATCGTGGGGAAAACATAGCAAATCATACCCTATATCTCCTCTAATAGGTTTCCTGCACCATCCTAGGAGACACATCTTCTCTCTTCGTATAGGAGACCTCTCACTGCCTCACAGCCCACATTATAATAATACATACTACTGATATTAGAGGGGAGCGGTGTCCGTGAGGTCATAACATGAAATATATTACTAATACTAGGGTATTATCGGTAATATATCATGTAACCTCACAGACACTGTTTTATCAGCAATATATCCTGTCAGAATAATCCTGACGGGACATACACTGAAGAGCAAAAGGGTAACAATGTTTTGAACTTTTGACTTGGCTCCATGTCTCACCGTCCACTACAGCTTTGAACGCGAGACTACCGTCATTTTATAGACAATCATCTTGGCTATCTCATACATAAATTGGACTTGCAACTATTTAGCATATGATTAGTTATGCAGATTCTTCTCATGTAACTGCATTCTTACTGCTGGTGGAACAATCTTTTTCTTCTTGTACACTACAAATTACAACCTGTTCTCACATTCCCTAATAGCTCAGTGTGTTATTAGGTTGATTCCCAAGTGTCACTGGTTTGAATTCAGGAGCAGCCATGAAAAGATTTCCCAAGAAAAGAGAAACAGCATCATCCAGCTCATCGATAGCGGTATCTCGGCCAAGAAAATTGCCAAACTGCATCATGTGATTGCCGCCATAATAGGGGGAAGAATATGAAATGAAGTCCATCCATCTTTTCCAAAGCCAAGAGGTGGACGTCCAGGCAAAATATCAGAGTCAACAAATCGGCTTATCACAAGGTCTATCAGTTCTGGCACGGCAAACGTCCAGAACTGAGAGACATTGGGCCAGATTTATCATTAGCTCAAGTCAGAATAATGGAGTGAAAAAGTCGCTAATTTTTGCGCAATCACTAAAACTGCGCAAAACTTTGCGACTTTTTTCTGCTCTGCACTATGCTCGCCAGTTTTCTGAAAATGGGGCGTGTTTTCTTATGTAAATTAATCTCTAGACAGATTTACTATTGAGACTATTTAAAAAGTTGCAAAAAAGTCGCAAAAAAATTGCGCAATTTCACTCCGGTGAGGACCATGCTTATCTTATGAGACTTTTTAATAGAACATGCGACTTTTTCGTAAAGACGTGCAACTTTTTCGTAAAGATGTGGGACTTTTGTAAAGCTGCTTACTGACGGATAAACTGCTACCGTCAAACCACATTTATTACAGTCTTAAAGGGCCGATCATAAATCTGACTTGGCTAAAACTGACTTTAGCCATATGTGAAAGTGGAGTGAGCTGTAAGAGTCATGATAAATCTGGCCCTATGTGTAAATGTCTTTACTCAGAGGGTTAACTGTTGTGTTACATAGGACTGCAAGTGACATCTACTACATTAGCTTTACTCACGGAGTGATCACTGTGTTAACTGTGGTGTTACTTAGGACTGCAGGTACATCTACTGTACTACTATATCTGTACACAGAGAATAGGGATGAGCGAATCAACTTCGGATGAAACATCCGAACTCAATTCACATAAAACTTAGTTCTAATACTGTACGGAGCAGGAGCTTGGTACAGTATTAGAATACTCCGATGAGCCAAAGTTTTTGCTTTGCGAAGTCTCGCGAGACTTCTGGTAATAACGTCATAAATTAATTTGTACTGTAAAAAAGCATTTCCCGAACTCGGGTTTGGTTCCAAGGTACCACTTGGAACAGAGACCAAGTTCGGGAAATAGTTTTTTACAGTGCAAATTAATTTATAACTTCGGCTCACCGGAGCCAATACATTCTAATACTGTACCGAGCTTCTGCTCCATACAGTATTGGAACAAAGTTTTATGCAAATCGACTTTGGATGTTTCATCCGAAGTCAATTCGCTCATCCCTAACAGAGAATGGTCGTTGTATTATCTGTAGAGTTAAGGTCCCTTAAGACAGGACAATTCAGCAGATGATTGTCGGGAAGGAACTATTCCTTCCTGGCAATCGCCTGCAGCGATCTCCTCCACAGTATGGGGAGGAGAGATCTCTAATGTCATTGCTCTTCTCCCTACAGACTCGTTGTTTGCCGGCAAATGATGATTTAGGTGCCTGCACAAACAAGCATATTACCCAATAAGCGACATCTTTACACCGCTAGATAATGGTTAATGAGCATTCCTATGAACATTCATTAGGGATTATCTGGCAGATTCTAGACCTGTGTAGAGGGGCCTTTACATAGGACTGCACATAACATCAGTTGCATTATCTGTACACATCTGTGACGTTACATAAGACTATAGGTACATCTATTACTTTATCTGTACACAGAGAATGATCGCTGTATTATACGGGAATCAACTCAGTAAAGGAGGAGAGCATATTTAAAAGAAGAAAAACTGCTACAAGAGGACATAGTTTTAAATTAGAGGGGCAAAGGTTTAAAAGTAATATCAGGAAGTATTACTTTACTGAGAGAGTAGTGGATGCATGGAATAGCCTTCCTGCAGAAGTGGTAGCTGCAAATACAGTGGAGGAGTGTAAGCATGCATGGGATAGCCATAAGGCCATCCTTCATATAAGATAGGGCCAGGGGCTATCCATAGTATTCAGTATATTGGGCAGACTAGATGGGCCAAATGGTTCTTATCTGCCGACACATTCTATGTTTCTATGTTGCATAGGATTGCAGGTTACATCTACTACATTATCTGTACACTGAGAATATTCACTATATTATCTGTGGTGTTACATAGAACTGCACGCAACATCAACTGCATTATCTGCTATGATCTGTGGCGTTATATAAAACTGTATCTGTACACATGTCTACTACATTGTCTGCACTCTGTCAATGCAGCAACAGAGTACAGGTAATGTAGTAGATGTACCTGCAGTCCTCGGTAACACCACAGATAACCCAGTGACAACTCTGTGTGCACAGATAATGCAGTAGACGTTGCCTGCAGTCCTATGTAACACCACAAATAACACTGGGATAACGGGCAAGGGGATTACTCAGGTACTACTGTCACTGCCTAAGGGCAAAAGGCAAGAGGAGGCCCAGAGCAGCCCCTCTGATGGGTTTGAAGAAGAAGAGAGACCCCCTTTGAAATGTGTTACCCTGTTCCTATCCAATAAAGTCCAGTCCTTTTAGCAAGCGCTCCAGAATGCTTTTTTATTCTGATGATTCTTCATTATTATTGTGGTCTCCAGTCGTGAGTATCCAGTGGGAGGGAGAAGCTTCTACTGTGGAGGTTTTGCCTCCTTCCTGGGTTTTTCCCAGTGACATGCTTATAATTCTATAACGAAGGTTACTGGGCCAGGGGTCCTTGCGTTTTACAGCATTCACACACTGGTGCACCCTGTACAGCGCGATTGTGACTGTACACTCAAGCTCCATACTATCAGAGCCATAATAAACCGACTGTTCATACTCTGTGGGGTGGCAGGCTATTACTTGTAGTACGCATTCTCAGACTCCACCAGCAGAGGCAGTGCGACCATATTCCACTGCAGCGCCCACGGACTGCGGCCTCTGTGGACCGCACAACCATGACAAAATGTTGGATGTCAATCTGAAAATTGTATTAGATTTCTTTATTATGTTCTATTAAAAAGATACATTTTTGGGTATTTTGGGAACAGTGGGGGGAATAACTTCTGTTGTTTTAGCCAATAGTAATATCTAGTACACAGAAAAGGAAAAGTACTCAGCTAGAAGCTAAAGATGCAGCATTGCTAACAATTTACCCTCCATATGGGAATCTGCACTGCGGGCATCACGCTTCTTTCTGTCAGAACATTTTGTTTTCAGACATTGTGAAACCTAGCTTCAGAGATTGGCATCGTCCGGAATATTTTATGAAATAGAGGTTTGTTCTTTGTTGCAGCTCAAGCACTTTGAACAATAGGAGGCAATTAGCTATTTATATATGATGTCATCTTATCAGGTTTGGTGAATTAAAGAAGGAGCTGTCACCCCTCCTGACAGGTCTGTTTATGTCTTTGCATTCCCCATGTAATAACAATTCTGGAGCATCCTTTCATAAAGCCCTATGTTGCGCCATTCCTCCATTATTCCTTCAAGACGTTAATGAATAAAGGTCCAGATGGGGATGTGTCCCTGCTCAGATTTACACTATCCAATCGGTGCTGCCAGTGCCAGATTGTGCAGGGACATAACCCCAACTGGTAATACCCTTCTGGACCTTCTAGCAGGACAAAGAGTAGAAAGGCCCAACATGAAAAGATGCTCCAGAACTGGTAATGCTTGGGGAATGCAAGCAGCTACTAAATGTCAGGAAGACATGTCAGGAGAGGAGACAGGTCCTCCTTAGGTGTTTCTGAGACATGCTTACATATTAATGGGCTTGACGCTTGTTTTTTTCACAAGACTCGTCCTACAGATTGGTCCTGACACATCAATTTGTTGTCTTAAAGTGTAACTCCACTTTTGCTGACAGTGGCTGCCCACCAATCAAAACTCTAACATTCAGGATTAACGGGAAAATGCTAACTGTATTTTTGGGAATTAGGCTACTTTCACACTGGCGCTTTGGTTTCCGTTTCTGAGATCCGTTCAGGGCTCTCACAAGCGGTCCAAAACGGATCAGTTTTGCCCTAATGCATTCTGAATGGATAAGGATCCGCTCAGAATGCCTCAGTTTGCCTCCGTTCAGTCTCCATTCCGCTCTGGAGGCGGACACCAAAACGCTGCCTGCAGCGTTTTGGTGTCCGTCTGACAAAGGGGAGCCAAACTACGTCCCCATTGTGTGCCAGGACGGATCAGTTTTCTCGGACACAATCTGGCTCAATAGAAAACTGATCCGTCCCCCATTGACTTTCAATGGTGTTCAAGACTGATCCATCATGGCTATAGAAGACATAATACAACTGGATCCGTTTATGACAAATGCATGCGGTTGTATTAGGCCTCATGGACACGACTGTATTTTGTTTCCGTGTCCGTTCCGGTTTTTTTTGTGGATAGGATGCGGACCTATTCATTTGAATGGGCCCGCAAAAAACACGGACAGCACACCGTGTGCTGTCCGCATCAGTGTTTCCGTTCCGTTGCTCCGCCAAAAAAATAGTGCATGTCCTATTTTTTCTAGTTTGCGGACAAGGACAGGCATTATTACAATGGATCCGCAAAAAAAAAAACGGATGCCATACGGAACATCATCCGTTTTTTTTTTTTGCGGACCGCAAAACACATACGGTCATGTGCATGTAGCCTTATTGTAACAGAAGCATTTTTGCAGATCCATGACAGATCCGCAAAGAAACGCTAATGTGAAAGTAGGCTTACTAGCAATTGCCTAATAGTGTAGCTATTGTAAGCAAAATGCATTTTAAGACAGTCATTATGGTTCTGCAATAGTAATTATCTTCTGTGATGAGAACGAGCCTTCCCTGAACAAGTTCCTCCACATGTATATGTTTATTACCACCATCAAGGCTCACACAGAAAAACAATATGCCTCATCTTATTTAGCAGTAAACCCTCTTTGATGCTTGTCATATAATCCTCTCCCTAGAGGCACTCATGGCTCCTCTACCTGTTGACCTATATTTCTTGTTTCAGCTATTAAACGCTTGAGTAACTCCACAAGAATGCTGAGTAGCCAGGGCTTTTGTCCAGTGTCTGTAACTTTATGAGGTTCGTTTGTGTACAAAACACTCCACAGCAACCTCTTGCTGATCTCCTCCTCCGTGAGCGTTTGCTGAAGATGAATTATCATGGAGACCACAGAGCCCCCATAGTCTGCTGTACAATACAGATATGTGGCTGACTGACCCCCTTTTTCTTTGCAGTTGTACTGAGCTGGACGTGTGGCTGACTCCTGTTGGTCTTGTGCCCCTGACTAGCCTGTCTGCCCCATAGGCTGATTTATAAAGCTGTAGCCTGCTCTCATTGTATTTATTGGAAGCCATTTGGCACCAGGAGAAGTAGAGTGGGCTCAGCATGCATGTTGTTACCTGCATCCCATGGAGGCCGTTATGGCGCTAAAAATGGTAAAAAGCAGAGTGGACCCAGCATGCATGTGGAACCTGCACTCCCTGAATTTTATGGTGGCCATTAAGGCACATAACAGGTAGTATTTAGTGTTATGTTCCCATCTTACAGAGATCGCCTTGACGTTTGGCAGACGGGCCCAAATAATTTTGTACAAAATGTATTTTTCAAGAATCTCACATTTTCATAATAAGCGTAGCATTAGCACCAGAATGTTTTCTATAATTACGGCATTATTGTACTTTATCTGTGTTTCAGAGTGCTGTTGCATTGTCTTTTTTTCCACAATACAGATATAATCTAACTTAAATAAGGTACAGAAAAAACTGGGTAATTTTAAAGAAATAGCACTATGTGTGTATATATAATTATGATTATTATTATGCATGATAATATATAATTGATAATAGTATAATTAATAGTTAGGCTAGTTTCACACTAGCACCAGACATCTCTGGCAGGCTGTTCCGGCAGGGAGCAGCCTGACAGAGATGTCTGTACCCTGCATTGCCGGACACTACCTGATAACCGCTGGCCCTACTGTCTATAATGGTAAACGGCAGAGATCCAGCCAAAACCTGGCAAATATGCAGAGAATTGTTTGTCTGAAAGCCGCTGCGTGCAATGGTTTTCATCCAGCTGAGAACCACATTGGGACTACTTCAAGAGGTATTGGTCTGGTGGCTCCCTGCAGTGAAGTCCAGATCCCTATATAGGGGTTAAAGGGTGAATACCAGGGAGCCACCAGGATAATGCCCTTAGGTCTAACTCAAAGTCAAACTGGCTGGTTGACACAATGGTTCCAGACCCACTCCCGTAACACAGCCCATACCTAATAATAAGTTACTTGACAATACTTGCTGGCTATTGGCACCATCATGTACCAATGAAATGAAAATTGACTAACCCATATACCAAATATTACTGAAGAAAAAGTAAACTCATGCTGAAGACTTGGTGCCTATACAGTATCTGAGGACAACCACTTTTGTATAACTATGCATTATCTCCAGTGAGTAAACTTCAACTAAGATCCTTTTAAGGGAGTCCGTCACCCCCAAAATCAGTTTTAACCTGTTTGGGACATAGGGCGTACAGGTACGCCCTGACGTCCTGGTACTTAAGTTGACATATTAGGTATTGCCGCGTCCGTATTGACCGGCTCTATAAACATATCACATCACCTAACCCCTCAGATGAACACCGTAAAAAATAAAAACTGTGCTAAATAAACCATTTTTTTGTCACCTTACATAACAAAAAGTGTAATAGCAAGTGATCAAAAAGTCATATGCACCGCAAAATAGTGCCAATCAGGGAGCCTTGGTTGTTATCAGCAAATTCTGTGGACCTAAGATACACCTTCACATTATAATTTGATTAATGTGTACTGTGCAGGGCTATTTACTACTTACTCTTTGTTACTGGAATGATCTCAGTTGTATTTGTTATTCTTTTTTTATGGCAATAACTATTGGCATTGTCTATAGTTCAATTATTGACACAGAATGTAATAACGTATTGAAGTATCTCTATTACTATAATCTCAAATAAATGATCTTTGAAACTAAAATAGTGGCAATCAAACCGTCATCTCATCCCGCAAAAATCAGACCCTACCCAAGACAATCGCCCAAAGGCCTCATGCACACGAAAGTATTTTTTCACGGTCCGCAAAACGGGGTTCCGTTGTTCCGTGATCCGTTTTAGTTTTTTTTTGTGTGTCTTCCTTGATGGCTTGATTTTTGGAGGATCACCAGACATGAAGGAAAGTGAAAATAAATCTAGGTCAAGTTTGCATTGCAAATGATAGGAAAAAAACTGACGCGGACGCGGATGACAATCTTGTGTGCCTCCGTGTTTTTTCACGGACCCATTGACTTGAATGGGTCCGCGAACTGTTGTCCGTGAAAAAAAAATAGGACAGGTCATATTTTTTTGACGGACTGGAAACACGGATCACGGACGTGGATGACAAACGGTGCATTATCCGAGTTTTCAACTGACCCTTTGAAAGTCAATGGGTCCACAGAAAACGGAACAACGGACACAGAACACAACAACGGTCGTGTGCATGAGGCCAAAAACTGAAAAAACTATGGCTCTCAGACTATGGAAACACTAAAACATTATTTTTTGTATTTCAAAAATGAAATCATTGTGTAAAACTTACATAAATAAAAAAATTGTAAACATATTAGGTATCACCGCGTCCGTGACAACCTGCTCTATAAAAATACCACATGATCTAACCTGTCAGATGAATGTTGTAAATAACAAAATAAAAACGGTGCCAAAACAGCTATTTCTTTTTACCTTGCCTCACAAAAAGTGTAATATAGAGCAACCAAAAATCATATGTACCCTAAACTAGTACCAACAAAACTGCCACCCTATCAGGGGGGTCTTCAAATGGGACATGGTGTCAAAAAACCAGTCCAGCAAAATCTGCCTTTCAAAAACCGTATGGCATTCCTTTCCTTCTGCGCCCTGCCGGGTGCCCGTACAGAAGTTTACGACCACATATGGGGTGTTTCTGTAAACTACAGTATCAGGGCCATAAATTTTGAGTTTTGTTTGGCTGTTAACCCTTGCTTTGTAACTGGGAAAAAAATGATTAAAATAGAAAATCTGCCAAAAAAGTGAACCTAAAGGGTTAACATTTTTGGGTGGTTTCTATTATATAAGCCTCACAAAGTGACTTCAGACCTGAACTGGTCCTTTAAAAGTGGGTTTTTGAAAATTTCAGAAAAATTTCAAGATTTGCTTCTAAACTTCTAAGCCTTGTAACATCCCCAAAAAATAAAATATCATTCCCAAAATGATCCAAACATGAAGTAGACATATGGGGAGTGTACAGTAATAACTATTTTTGGAGGTATTACTATGTATTATAGAAGTAGAGAAATAGAAACTTGGAAATTTGCTAATTTTTCCACATTTTGGGTAAATTTGGTATTTTTTTTATAAATAAAAATGATTTTTTTTTACTACATTTTACCAGTGCCACGAAGTACAATATGTGATGAAAAAAACAATCTCAGAATGGCCTGGATAAGTCAAAGCGTTTTAAAGTTATCACCACATAAAGTGACACTGGCCAGATTTGCAAAAAATGGCCTGGTCCTTAAGGTGACAATGAGCCTGGTCCCTAAGGGGTTAAATTATGAATACCACCATGTGGGGTAGACTGAAAAGTACAGAGCAGTCCTTTCACTGGGGCTCCAAAACTACTGTGAGGCCCTCCTCCACGACATACTGGGGGTCAGGATGCCTCTGTAATCATGGTTTATGTTCATCCTAATGAAAACCTTGGTTAATAGGAAAGTTGCTGAAGTTCCAGGATTAGAAGTATGAAGCCTGCAGTTGTTAGGCCTGGTGGGGGACATTTATTGAAGACTTGTACACTGCCTCAGAGTTTACCAGGAGGAATTGTCAGTGCTGCGTGCACCATACTATGCCATGATTTAGAAGTTGGCTTGAGGTAGGGAGACTGTGCAACCACATTTTTTCTCAGGTGTAGACAGCCCCTTTTCCCTAGACTCTGTGTAAGTCCTACCATTTACTGATGTATCATGCCCATTCTCATAATGTATCTAACCTTCTACTCACATTATGTATGGGCGCTAGGGTTGATGCAGCATCCCAGCGCCACATTAGCACCCATGGAGAACTGGTTTCTGGGAGAAAGCAGCCTTCTAGGTCATGTTCGGGAGATTGGCCAAATGTTTCAGGAGAGTTGGCAAATACTATAGATATAATAAACATCTATGTACATACGTTCTCACAAACACTGACTACATTACACTAATCCATTACATTATTTATGGACCTGTATGTGAATCATAGGCATGGAAAGCCCATTTACTTACAGTATGCACTGTGAGAAGGGGGAAGAGATGTATGGCATGGACAGCAAAGTTCCTGTCTAATTACAGGTTTATTGTTATAGGGCTTCTCCGGGAATTAAGAAAATAAAATTACTGAAAATACTTAAATATTATTTTATTATAAATATATTCACAAATACTTATAATCAGTTATAATGGCTCGTTTTGTCTAGGGAGCTATTATTAGGAGAAATAAAATGGCCACAGGAGGACAAGATACTTCACAACACTGAGCTTAAGAGCTGCCTCATCCTCCTCTCTGCTCTGCTTGTCAGGGATTATGAAACATGAAGTACAGAGAGGACAGATGGTGGAGATGTGGCTAATGAGCAGAAGCACTTGTATGTAGTCTTCATTACCACAGCCCCACATTACCACAGTCTGTCCTGTCCGTCCTCTCTGTACTTCAAGTCTCCTCATGGACTCCATTCCTACAGAGATTCAGCTAAATATCTTATCATCTGTATTCAGGACCATAATCCCTGACAAGTAGGAGAGGATGATGAGGCATCTCTTTGGCTCCATGTTGTAACGTGTCCTCTTGTGTGATTAGGACAGATTTTGTGTGTACTAATAAGACGGCAGCCATGTTATTTCTCCTAATGATTGCTCCCTAGACAAAATGAGCAATTTTAACTAAAGTAATATTTAAGTATTGGGGATCTGTGGATGACACATATCATCCACAGATCCCCCCATAACAGTGTCCCTGTGTAAATAGTGAATGACGCCCAATACAGGGGCTGGGGCCCGGCAACTGATATTAGAATGGCAGCGGGACCCGGTGCATTCACTGTATTCTATTACACCGGGTCCCGCTCACTGTAGTATTCATATCTAACGTGTAGGCATGGGCGCTTTGTGAAACTATAGCAATTTTTTGCAGCGGTAGAGAAATCAACTGTAGTACTTAAAATTCCCGTAACAGGCAGGCCGGACGGCAGCGTAACGTCACTCACTAAGTCACGTGTCTGCTCCTCCCACTTTATGAATGAAGCAGGCGCAGCTGGCATGTGACGTAGTGAGTGACGTTACGCTGCCTCCTGTCCTGCCTGCTTTCAAGTAAGTACTACAGTTGATTTCTCTACCACTGCAAAAAATTGCTATAGTTTAACAAAGCGCCCATGCCTACACGTTAGATATTAATACTAAGGTGATCGGAGCCCGGTGTGATAGAATACAGTGACTGCATCGGGCCCTGCTGCCAATCCAATATCAGCTGTCGGCCCCCAGCCCCTCCTCCCTCCCCGCTGATACATCGCCGGCTGCGATGTATCAGTGTTAAATGGCAGCATCAGGTCAGGTCCAAGTTTAACACACAAATACAGTGCCAGAACCAAGCTCAGCACATAAATATAGCACCAGAACCAAGCTCAGCACATACATATAGCACCAGAACCAAGTTCAGTATATAAATATAGCACCAGAACCAAGCTCAGCACATAAATATAGCACCAGAACCAAGCTCAGCACATAAATATAGCACCAGAACCAAGCTCAGCACATACATATAGCACCAGAACCAAGCTCAGCACATACATATAGCACCAGAACCAAGCTCAGCACATACATATAGCACCAGAACCAAGCTCAGCACATACATATAGCACCAGAACCAAGCTCAGCACATACATATAGCGCCAGAACCAAGCTCAGCACATACATATAGCACCAGAACCAAGCTCAGCACATACATATAGCACCAGAACCAAGCTCAGCACATAAATATAGCACCAGAACCAAGCTCAGCACAAACATATAGCACCAGAACCAAGCTCAGCACATACATATAGCGCCAGAACCAAGCTCAGCACATACATATAGCACCAGAACCAAGCTCAGCACATACATATAGCACCAGAACCAAGCTCAGCACATAAATATAGCACCAGAACCAAGCTCAGCACAAACATATAGCACCAGAACCAAGCTCAGCACATACATATAGCGCCAGAACCAAGCTCAGCACATACATATAGCACCAGAACCAAGCTCAGCACATAAATATAGCACCAGAACCAAGCTCAGCACATACATATAGCACCAGAACCAAGCTCAGCACATACATATAGCACCAGCATCAAGCTCAGCACATACATATAGCACCAGAACCAAGCTCAGCAGATACATATAGCACCAGAACCAAGCTCAGCACATACATATAGCACCAGAACCAAGCTCAGCACATACATATAGCACCAGAACCAAGCTCAGCACATACATATAGCACCAGCATCAAGCTCAGCACATACATATAGCACCAGAACCAAGCTCAGCAGATACATATAGCACCAGAACCAAGCTCAGCACATACATATAGCACCAGAACCAAGCTCAGCACATACATATAGCACCAGAACCAAGCTCAGCACATACATATAGCACCAGAACCAAGCTCAGCACATACATATAGCACCAGAACCAAGCTCAGCACATACATATAGCACCAGAACCAAGCTCAGCACATACATATAGCACCAGAACCAAGCTCAGCACATACATATAGCACCAGAACCAAGCTCAGTATATAAATATAGCACCAGGACCAAGATCACTGCATAAATGTAACACAGGAGCTAAGTATAGTACATAAATGCAGACCCAGAACCAAGCATATAAATACAGTAGAGAACCAATCTCAGTACATAATACAGGCCAAGAACCAAGCTCTTACCATAAATACAGCCCCATAACAACCACATAGCATAAATACAGACTGCCATGTACTATATGATGTCCGATTTTCATTTTTTACATTAGTCATGTAATAACCCCTTAATACTAACCTCACAATGCCCCCACACTGCTACAATAGAGATTTGACCTCTTTAGGCCTCTTTCACACCACCGTATGGCTTTGAGTGTTTTGCAGTCCGATTTTCACGGATCCGTTGTTCCGTTTATTGTTTCCGTTGGGTTCCGGTTCCGTTTTCCGTATGGCATATACAGTATACAGTAATTACATATAAAAAAATTGGACTGGGCATAACATTTTCAATAGATGGTTCTGCAAAAACGGAACGGATACGGAAGACATATGGATGCATTTCCGTATGTGTTCCGTTTTTTTTTTTTTTTGCAGACTCATTGACTTGAACGGAGCCACGGAACGTGATTTACGGGCAATAATAGGACATGTTCTATCTTTCAATGGAATGGAATGCATACGGAGTACATTCTTTTTTTTTTTTTTTTTTGCGGAACCATTGAAATGAATGGTTCCGTATACGGAACGCAAAAAACGGCCCGTAAACGGAAAAAAAAATGGTTGTGTGAAAGAGGCCTTAGGCAGAACTCCTATGGAACGACACAGGCACTGCAGTGACATTGTTGCGCCGCTTGAATCACTTAGGTGCCATACAACGGGGAAAAGGGGCCAAATAAAACTCCCTTGCACCAATGGAATCTTCAACTGTATGTGCTCCAGTCTGCCCAATCCGCCCCTTACTTGGCCACCCCACCAGAAGAAACGTACGTAGCGGGGCCTGGAGCAAGAGCCCTAATTGCGCCAAAGATAATCCGGTCCTGGCACAGACACATAGCAAACCTTTCTTGTGAAAATCCAGAAAAGTTCTTATTTTATGCAAATAACGTTTTTTTGGCGCGCCATGTGAGGTGCCACCTAGCGTCCCTTGCGTGAAAGGGATAAGCTTGTTCCCTGAGGATCTAATTCAGAATAAAGTCATTAGAACGGCGCTATATGCCAGCTTCCTATTGCGTTCTTTCCAGGTATCCTCTCACAGGAAGTCTGTTCTGAGCGATTTGTAAATTGACATTACAGAGAGTCTATTTCAGTGAAGATGGGTTTACGTTGAGAGGCACTTCAGTAACAAATGATTATGCACAGCCTTTGGCGCTCGCGCAGGACACATTTAGCCCTGCTAATTAGGTGTTCATGTTTGCCAAAGCAATATGTAACTGCACAGATATTTGTCCCTGCTCTTCTCAGGAAACACGCCGGCTATTAGCATTTCATTCAAATCAGCGTGACATATACAGGAATGATGGCCGCTGTGTTAACAAACATTATACAAGAGCGTTCTTTCATAAATGATTCCAGAGGAGCCTTCTGGAAATGCCTATTCATATAGCATCTGGCCGCCATCTTCACATATGCTCCACATGGCACTGCTTTTAATCTGGTGCGGGGGCTTCATCGATCACATGCATTATATATATATAGTACGTGGAACATTTGTCTGCTCCAGCCAACGCCAGGGCCGACCAGCACCAATGTGACATTTCATAGATTTTGTCATCCACTGCAGAGACCTAGTTGACAGCTACATAGATACCGGTTGTAGGTTTTCATCCAGGATTACATCATGCTGAATACTTTATGTACTGTATATGGGACTCTGCGTTTTCTAGGGTCACTGCTCAGCTGGTGATAAAAGTTTGACAGCTGTCATCTGTCCTCACCCCATTGCATATCTGAGTGGGGCGCAACGTGCCGTGTTTTGCGGTCCGCAAAACACAGATGCCACCCGTGTGCCTTCAGCAATTTTCAGAACATAACGGGCGGCCCATTACAGAATTGCCTATTCTTGTCCGCAAAACGGACAAGAATAGGAAATGATCTATAATATTTGTGGGGCTACAGAATGGAGCAATGGATGTGGACAGCACACGGGGTGCTGTCCGCATCTTTTGCAGCCCCATTGAAGTGAATGGGAATTGGGATGCGGAACCAAACCATGTTCATGTGAATGCCCCCTTGGTCTGTGATGTGCAACTTTACCTGCCTAGTAAGGGCTCATGCACACAAACATAATTTTTTCCATATCCGTTCCATTTTTTTGCGGCCCATACGCAGAACCAGTCACTTCAATGGGGCCACTCAAAGAAAGTTCTAGGAAACTTGATGACAACTCTAAAAACTTTAGGGCTCTTTCACACCAGTGAGTTCTCCATCTGAACGCGATGCGTGTAGCATAGGCTTAGCATCTGGACAAAATCCTGACTCATTGATTTTAAAGGGTCTGTGCATGAGCGTCGTCTGTCACCCATCATCTCTGCGTTCAGGAAAAATCCCAGCATGTTCTATATTCTGCGTTTTTCATGCAGCCCTGGCTCCATAGAAGTGAATGGGGTATGCAATGCTTTTCCACTGATGGTTCCTGGTAGATGTAGATTGTTATTCTTTAGTTTACCTTCATGCACTTTGGATACAATCCGGACAGAAAAAAAACGCACACAGTGAATACAATCGTAGAAAAAAAATTATTGATCGTGCGTACAAAACCATCAGTTTTTACTTGATCAGATTCTGACGCAATCAGTATCACTTGTGTGAAAGAGGCCTTATACTGGTTGTCTTTCCCTTTTGTATTTGTCACAGTGTCATAGTTTTCCGGAAGCTATGACATCAATGTGAACAGAGCCTGAAACATAAATAACGTATGCATTATTTACTGGCATATCAGTGTGATCAGTGGTGTAGCGGTGGCCCGCTGATACCGAGAGCAGAGGTGCCCAGTTCCCATTCACAGCACTATCCGATAAAGTTATGAGACCTAAGCATGTTCTCTGGACTGTGGGTGTCCGCAGTCTCAACGCCACCAATCACATACAGAACATCAAATCAATATGCCATAACCATGAGTCAAACCCTTAAAAGCAACCTCTTCATACTGTGGGGTTTCGCTCTGGTAGACAGGATTAGAGGATGCAGTATAGAGGCAACAACAAGTTCTTTGGATCAAACAGTTCAGTGTTTTATTCACACTTTAGGCAAGTGACAAAACAAGCAGTCATATCAAACAAAAAGTCACCTTGCGGTGTTGGTGTTAGTTCACACCATGCAGCAATTCTGCCTCAGAGAGTCCTTGCTGATAGCAGCACCCCACTGTTTTCACACCAAACAGATAGCAAGCCTTCATCCAGACACAAGGCTCCCAGATCCCAACACAGAGACATGGATTCTGAGCCCAGCTGCCTATTTAAGGACAACCAGGACGGCACTTAAAATCCGGTCCGGTATTTGACCTCACCTGGTATGAAATCAGCCCAGCAGTACATGCTGGGAGGAAAATACCTGTTTTCCCAGACCAAACCTCTCACTGTGTCACAATACATACAGAACACATGGACCACAAGCATGGATGAGCATTCATAGATGAAGCCATTGTGTCATCCCGCTCAGAGAACTTAGATCTGCTTTCATAACGATTTGTGGCATCTCCGGTCATTGGATACTGTATGTTTCCAGACTCTGTAGGAACAGCACTAATACTAGACAATTACACCATTGACTGGAATCATATGGCAGTCTTCTAAATCATCCATAGCAGAAGATAACATAATTAAAGGCTGGCCTAGAACATCAGAAATGTCCCCGTCTCCATGTTCACACTCTTCACTCATGTACTCACATAACTTCAAAGCCTTTCACTCCAAGTCTCCAAGTAGCGGATGTTTTGACTCATATTTCCCTACTAGAGATTGTGTGCTGGCATGATGCCAACTAGGTGTCTACATGCTCCAGCACTAGCAGAAGTGCTACTTATAGCCCCTTTTTATGGTTAGTATCTCCCTATAGTCCAGGAAAACGACCCAGCGTAATAATGATGTAGGATGTTCATTAATCCATGTTGTTTTAGGTACAACTTTGTTATATTTACCGCATACTGCTTTATAATGGAGTCCAGTGTATAAAGAGGATGCAGTGAGTGCTCCCCCTAGTGGTGGATTAAAATACACTGGCTTTTAGCTAAACTCTGTGGAGGCGCTTGCCCTGACCTTTGGAGTGTTTCATGTATTTGCATGAACTCTGCCAGCCCTGACCTCTACGTGTATTGTACCTTTTCCCTCGGTGCCATGCATCGAAGCTCTGATCCTTGTAAGTAAGCAGCCCCCCATACCAGGACTATTCCAAGAGGCCGGGTGACTGCCCTGCAGTGAAAAATAGATCCCTGTATAGGGGTTAAAGACTGAAAACCAGGGAGCCACCAGGATAATTCCCTCAGGAATAGCCCAAAGTCAAACCTGTTGGATGGCACAGTGGATCTACATTTATTGTCTGTAATACACGGGCTTCATAAATGGTGGGGCACATTTACTATTGAAAATGCACTTGTTTTTTGACACATTTTGCACCGAAAAATTAGCATGCATGCCTTGCATCACTTGTATACCTGTGTTTTACACCCTCTTCTAAGCGTTTTGCGCCTTGACCAACAATGTGTGGGGTTTTGTGGGAAAGGGGTGTGGCTTTACAAGAAAGGGCGTGGCCTTAATATGCATCCCTGTGCCAAAAAATGCACAAAAAATTTGGGCACATTTTTTGGAGTGAAACTACAACAACTTATAGGTGGCCTAAAGTTAGACTAGACAGTTTTTTGGCGCACTAAAAACATTCTGGTGCACGGACAGAATGTCAATGTAAATCTGGCACAGGATTTACATTACAACAAATACATAAAGGTCCATACGCCAGAATAGTACATTTGTCTACTATCAAGACTGTGATTTATATTCTTAGACAGTGCAAAGTGCAACACTGTTAGTAAATGTGCACCAAAGTGTTCAGGCCAGAACACTGATAAATCTGCGCCTAGGTCTACGCTGAGGATTGGTATCAAGAAACGAAGCTCCAACTCCTATAAAGATATATTGAAAGGAGTATCCCATAAAGAACATGCATCACCTATCCACAGGATCCCAAGAATGGGGCCCCCAGTGTGAATGGAAGGCTGGTATCTACAAAGCTGGCCAAGTGCTGTACTCCAGTCCCATAGAAGTGATAGGACTGATGGTCGTGCATCCCACTGCCGCTTCATTCACAGACCTGGAGGCTCCTATTCATGATATCTCTGAGGTTCCAAATGGTTAGACCCCAGCGATCATACCCTTTTTTACCTATAATTCTTCTTATGGGAAAAAACATTTACAAACGTAATAATTGTAAAAAGTGCATTCATTGTATAATATAATCTTCTCCAGTGTTCTACTATACTTTTTTGTCATTCCTTGGCATTTTTAAGTCTATTTTTGCTGCCCTTTGATGGAAACAATTTTTACCCTAAAAGGCTGAAAATCTGGGGCTGATTGTCAGTCCCAGTTCACAAACCTAAAAGTGCATTGTGGAAAAAGTCTCTTTCCTGGTTACCTGTAGCATATGCAAAGCTACAAGCTTCAGAAGGGGGTGACGGGTGCTGTTGGGCAAGGGGGCATCAGAGAGTGGATGTTGCTAACTATGGGCCTGCAATAAAAGGAGAGGGGCCACAGCCAAGTGTAAACGCTGCCTATACTTCTCATCTAGCTTTGGTTTGGGTAAAATCAGTAGATGGGGTCCAGTGTGTATCTAATGGTGCCCAGAGATTGTTTTAGGCGCCCATTAAATATTATCTTTAGATATGGATGACATTACTAGCTCCGTCCTCAGTGTTTGGATAAAGGCTTGGAGACAATCGGAGGAGCTCTGTACGAGGCCATGAGTATCGCTTTCCTGCTAACAAGGAACACACCAAGCAGTGTCAGTGTGCTCTGATGCATGACCCTAAGGCCTCATGCACACGACCGTATGGATATTTCAGTGTTTTGCGGTCCGTTTTTCACGGATCCGTTGTTCCGTTTTTTTGGTTTCCGTTGTGTTTCCGTTTGGCATATCCAGTAATTACATAGAACAAATTGGGCTGGGCATAACATTTTCAATAGATGGTTCCGCATAAAACGGAACGGATACGGAAGACATACGGATGCATTTCCATATGCATTCCGTTTTTTTTTTTTTGCGGATCCATTGACTTTAATGGAGCCACAGAACGTGATTTGCGGCCAAATATAGGACATGCTCTAACTTTGCACGCAATGGAGATACGGAAACACGGAAACGGAATACATACAGAGTACATTCCGTTTTTTTGCGGACCCATTGAAATGAATTGTTCCGTATACGGAACGCAAAAAACGGCTCTCAAAACGGTAGTGTGAAAGAGGCCTCATGCACACGACCGTTCCGTTTTTTGCAGTCCGCAAATAGCGGATCCACAAAACACGGAAGTGAATGGGTCCACACCTGACCCGAAAAAACTGCAGCTCGGATGCGGACCCGAACAACAGCCGTGTGCATGAGGCCTAAGAGGGGTTGTCCAGGATTTTCTTTACCCCCTCACTGCTCTTTCTAGCTCTTGGGCTCCTGGTCTGTCTTCAATTCACTTGTCAACTTCTGCGCAGGAAGGGATCACATGCGCCACTGCAGCCAATGATTGGCATAAGACCTCTTTCACACGAGCGAGTTTTCCTTGCGGGTGCAATGCGTGACGTGAACGCATAGCACCCGGACTGAATCCTGACCCATTCATTTCAATGTGTCTGTGTACATGAGCGTTGTTTTTCACGCATCAGTTCTGCGTTGCATGAAAATCGCAGCATGTTCTATATTCTGCGTTTTTCATGCAGCCCTGGCCCCATAGAAGTGAATGGGGTTCAGTGAAAAGCGCATTGCATCCGCAAGCATAAGGATAGGACAGTTCTATTAGAGGCTGGACGTTCCGTAAAATGCACTGCAAAAACAGCAACAACCGCGTGCAGTTTTTTTTACAAACTTTGTATCACTTTGTACCAGTGGTCAGTGGACCAAAGCAGTCCACGCTTCCACGGAGTGATGGTGAATAAACCTATAGAAGTCAGTGGACCCGTGTCCACGGAGAACACACAGCACACGGACGTCAGTCACCACGGGAGTAGGGACTCATGCACACAGCAGATCCCGGCCGAGTACATGCCACTAGAAAAGTCCTAGGACATGGATTTTTGGCGGGGCTGCTGTCCGCACCTTTGAAATGAATGGGTCAGCATCTGACCCGCCAAAAATGCTGATTGGATGCGGACAGAGTACAGCTGTGTGCACGGTCAGTGGTTTCCCAAAATCAGGCGCAGGTCTGCATTATCTGTCATCTGTGTAGCCTTCAATCACTGACTAAATACTGACATGTTAAAAAATGCCTGAGGCCGCTTACACGGTCAGTGTTTGATCAGTGATTGGGAGCCACAACCAGGAGTTGATCTGCATCTGTTCTGTATTACGCTGGGTTCACACCTGAGCGTTCGCGATGGAGCGCTCTGTACGCGCGATTGTACGGGCGTTTGCAATCGCGCATACAGAGACAAGCAAACTCCCATTGTCGCGCGTTCCCGCTGAAGTCTATGTACGGGAACGCGTGACAAGACGCCCCAAAGAAGCTCATGTACTTCTTGGGGCGTCAGGCGTTTTACAGCGCGATCGTACGCGCTGTAAAACGCTCAGGTGTGAACCATTCCCATAGGGAATCATTGGTTCTTGCCTGTTGAGCGTTTTACAGCGCGTAGGAACGCGCTGTAAAACGCTCAGGTGTGAACCCAGCCTTAGGGTACGTTCACACTAGCGTTATTCTTTTCCGGTATTGAATTCCGTCCTAGGGGCTTAATACTGGAAAAAATGCTTCAGTTTTATCCTAATACATTCTGAATAGAGAGGGCCCTGCATGCTGCGGTATTTTCTCCGGCCAAAATTCCGGAAAGCCGTATCTAGCATTAATTTCCATTTAAATGCATTAATGCCGGATCCTAGTGTTCCAGCAAAACGGATCCGATTTCCCAGTCTGCCCATGTGCAGACCTTTAAAAATGTGAAAATAAATAAATACCAGATCCGTTTTTCCGACACCGGTGAGATGGATCCAGTATTTCAATGCATTTGTAAGACGGACCCGCATCCGGATCCGTCTACAAATGATATCCGTTTGCATACGGATTTCCGGATCCGGCAGACAACGCAAGTGTGAAAGTACCCTTAAGACCTGCTCTGGGTTTTGGTTCACCGTCACTGATGGAAATCACTGATCAAACACTGACTGCACCTGAAAGCCTGTCCCATAATCTGCTCCCCAGCGCTGTTCTGTATTATTGGGGTGTAAAAGGGCCATGTGCATGGCAGAGTTACCACAGTACACGTGCGTCTCAACCCCGAGGAGTCCGATGGCAAACTCAGCTGTGCAAAGTTTACTTTACCACACACAGTCTCAGCCCCAAGCTCTGTATATCTTATGATAGCAGCAGCAGCCAGAAAGGGCTCCAGCAGCAGTTACCACCCGCTAGTAGGCGGGGCTGGAGGGCACGGGGCGTGGCTTGCGTCTGGTGGGAGCGCTCTGCACTCACCTGCAGCCGGGACACTGTGCGGAGACGACGCGCTACTTGTCCCGGGAGTGAAGCACCGTGTGACCGAGGGCCTCCGCCGAGAGACGGCGCCTACACAGGTGAGGTCCCCCCGGGAGAGCGCAATCTGCTGTACGAGTGGCTTAGTGTACAATTCAGGCAGTGATGTAGCAGAGCTGTGTCTGCAGGAGTAGTGCAGCTGAGTTTGTCATCATATGATAGCTGTTACATTTGCATAGGACTGCAGGTTATCATCTGCACATCCTCTTGTCTTGGTGGCATCTGACAGGCCTCTGTGACTTTCTGGGGGTTGTCTTGTTATATTTAATGAGATTTCTGTTTTTAATATTAACCCCTTGGTGAGCTGGCTGGAGGTGTTCAGGATCTAACTAATCCCCCACACAAATCAGTTATCACTAATGTTCATGTTTCTGAGGCGTTTTTAAGTGTTTTGCAGAGTGCGGACATTACACGGAGTCTGGAAAATGTTAACTGTAGCACACACAAGTGTTTTTTATTCCTTTTTTATTTATTTTTTTGGCTCAGTGGTGTTTTTCCCCTTTTTTAAAATCTCAGCAGGGTCTGGGTTTTCTTTCCTGGTCGTGTGTGTGTGTGTGTGTGTGTGTGTGTGTGTTTTTTTTTATTTTTTTTTATGTGTTGCGTTTTTAATGGCGTTTTGTAAAAACGCATTAACCCATACAGCCCTACGGAGGAAGCAACATAACAGGGGCATACATACATTCCTATAGAAATGCCAGACATAACACAAGTTTCTAAAAATCTACGGTATATGGACTTTTCCCCCAACACAATCGTACAGCACAAGCGCGGCGGCAGACCAAGAACTGGGAAAAAAAGTTCTGTCCAAGCGATGGCATCAGCATCGGCCTCACAACGTAAGCTAGTTAACTGACAGACTGGGCTCTGCTACATCTGTATCTATGGTGCAGGAGACACAACATGTGCAGCAGCTTCAGGTGGGAGCTAGGCGTCTAGCTCGCTCTTCCAGTTTTTCGGGACTGTTAGGAGCTCCTCTTCTCCTGGATCCTGGGAGATCTCAGTCTTCGGATGTATAGCGTGGAGGCGCGCGTGTGCGCTGCCAGAAGAGCGTTTACTTTGTGGTCTCGCTGCTTGTGAGAAATCCAGAGTGTTTGTATTCCTCTTTCCTGTCTGCACAGTCGTATACGTTTCCAACACCTAGAAATGCTTCCCAAGCGTCTCCCTGCATTACCCTAAAGTCTCATACACAGACACGCCCGTGTCCGTTTTGCAGTCGGCAAAATACGAATGCAGTCCGTGTGCCATCTGCATTATGCAGACAGTCTATCTTTTTGCGCAATGGACATACGGATTCTGAAAGCACAGTGATGATCTGTGTGCTTACCGCACCCATGTGTCCGTTCCACAAAAGGATAGAACGTGTCCTGTACTTGGCCGCAAAATTCAGGCAACGGACCCATTGTAGCCAGTGGCGTCTCAAAAAATGCGGATGGTGTGCAGACGGTATCCGTATTTTGCAGACCAGACAATACATACAGGCCTTGATTTTTCTCCATTTGGAATAGGTGGGGGAGGGGTGAAATGAAAATGTATTTGGGTACCCATGGCAATTGTAAAGGGGTTGTCTCACTTTAGCTTATGGCATTTATCATGTAGGGAAAGCTAATACAAGGCACTTACTAATGTATTGTGATTGTCCATATTGTCTCCTTTCCTGGCTTCATTCATTTTTCCATCACTTTTATACACTGCTCGTTTCCATGGTTATGGGTGGCTGGGATAGAAACTGCTGCGCATGCGTGCCTATATAGTATGTGTGCTCCCTCGGTTTCGGCCAGTTCTATTTTCCTATAGTGCTTAAGCATGGCGACCACGGATGCTTGATTGCAGGGTGGTCATAACTAGGGTTGAGCGAATCTTTTAAAAACTACCTTAAAGGGAACCTGTCACCGGGATTTTGTGTATAGAGCTGAGGACATAGGTTGCTAGATGGCCGCTAGCACATCCGCAATACCCAGTCCCCATAGCTCTGTGTGCTTTTATTGTGTAAAAAAAACAGATTTGATACATATGCAAATTAACCTGAGATGAGTCCTGTCCCTGACTCATCTCGCATACAGGACTCATCTCAGGTTAATTTGCATATGTATCAAATCTGTTTTTTTTACACAATAAAAGCACACAGAGCTATGGGGACTGGGTATTGCGGACTGGGTATTGTGTTAATAATAAGGGCTCCGTCTTACTGTAAAATGTATGTCATCCGCGGAGGTCTTTCTGAGGTTAAGTTGACTTCGGCTTAGTTTTTTGATACAGTAATTTATGCCAATGAATGAATTGACACGTGAAAGAAGCGAGGCGAAGTAAGTCTTGCGATATTTGCAGAAACTTCGGGAAGACCTCCGTTGAGGACATTTTACAGTAAGGCTACTTTCACACTTGTGTTTGGTGCGGATCCGTCTTGTATCTGCAAAGACGGATCCGCACGAATAATGAAAACGCTTGTATCCGTTAATAACGGATCCGTCTAGACTTGCATTGAAAGTCAATGGGGGACGGATCCATTTTTAATTGCACCATATTGTGTCAGTGAAAAACAGATCCGTCCCCATTGACTTACATTGTAAGTCTAGACGGATCCGTTTGGTGCCGCATAGTCAGAGGGTCACCAAAACGCTGCAAGCTGCGTTTTAGTGACTGTCTAAAAAACGCAACGGAGACCAAACGCAGCCAAACTGATGTATTCTGAGCGGATCCTTATCCATTCAGAATGCATTGGGGCTAAACTGATCTGTTTTGGGCCGCTTGTGAGAGCCCTGAACGGATCTCACGAGCGGACCCAGAAACGCCAGTGTGAAAGTTGCCTTATTAACACAAAGCTTTCAAATGAATAGTGTTCGGAAACGGCAATCCGAACCAGATTCTTTTCTATCTAGTCGTAACCATGGACAGAAGCGATGTATAATGTGATGGAAAAATGAATCCATCCAGCAAAGGAGACAATATGGACAATCACAATACATTAGTAAGTGCCTGGTATTAACTTTCTCTACGACCGTGATAAATGCTATTTGCTGAAGTGAGAACTCCTTTTAAAGGGGTTCTCCGGGAATTATGAAAATACTTAAATATTACTTAATTTATAAATATATTCCCAAATACCTTTTTATTAGTTATAATGGCTTGTTTTGTCTAGGGAGCAATCATTAGGAGAAATAAAATGTCTGCCATCCTATTAGTCCACACTAAACCTGTCCTAATCACACAGGAAGACAAGTTACTTCACAACACTGAGCTAAACAGCTGCCTCATCCTCCTCTCTGCTCTGCTTGTCAGGGATTATGATCCTGTACACAGCTGATAAGATCTTCAGCTGAATCTCTATAGGAATGGAGTTCATGAGGAGAAATTAAGTGTGAGGTAGGGGTAATGAGCAGTCTCTATTACCACAGTATGTCCTGTCCGTCCTCTCTGTACTTCATGTCTCCTTATGAACTCCATTTCTACAGAGATTCAGCTGAAGATCTGTATTCAGGCCCCCATACAGTAATGTCGTCTTGTTGCTCCTTTATGGGGGCAACAGGGATACATTATAGTTTATCAAGTGCCATCACCATGTGCAGTGCAGCTTGCAGGCAGGGCCAGGGCCGCAGAAGACATAGACAGCGCTGCTGCAGTGGTGACACCCCATGTCATGTTGCAGCCAATCATTGCCCTCAGTGGTATAAAATGTGAGACTGCTGAGGCCAGTGATTGGCTGTAGTAGTATTCGGAATGTCACCGCTGCAGCCCAGGCAGATGGCAGAGCAGTGGTGCTGGACACAAGCTGTTGCAAGAAGGGAAGTTTTCTTATGCTGGGTTGACATCACGTTTTATTCCTCTATTTGATGTATAATTATAAATATATTGCACAGTCCGGTAATTTTTTTTTTTTTTTTTTTTCAGTGGAACTCCATGGTGGATGAGGCATCCATTTAACGGATATGTTTTTTTGTATACGTTAAAAGGTGGGAAAAATGTGATGTGAACCCAGCCTTATTTTGCTAGGCTCCCCATCATTTTGATTACATTTGGACTACCCCTTTAAGGCCAGTTTCAGATGAGCATGTTCAGTCTAGAAAACAGGCTGCGTGTGATGGCTGCATTTCCCAGACTGAACACTGCTCCTCTGACCCCGCTCTGCTGTACTGTGCTCGCATAATATCCTGAGTACGGTACAGAAGGCTTGCGGCTGAGTAAATATCCCAAAGCAAAAAAAAATAAAAAATTTTTTTTTTTTTTGCTGTGCAGAGGCACGGACCGAAGCACTCCGTAGTGCTTCTGTGGCCTTCCACTGCGTGCCTCCGCATTGTATCTTCCGGATGGTGGACCCATTCAAGTGAATTGGGACGCATCTGTGAAACGGTGAGCACACAGCCAATGTCACTGTTCACGGGCTGCAATATAGGCACTTCTGACACACGTTCATGTGCCTGAGCCCTTATTCTGTGAATAGGGGATAAGCTCAAGTGTTTCATTGCTGTGGCCCCTGTGTGATCACGAGAACACCCCATTTGAATGGTGCAGTGGTCGAGGATGCATCCCTCCACTTCATTTATCTACATTACTTACCTACTGGGCTGCCGCGATGTTATGGTAATGTGTCCACTGAGGCCAGTGATTGGCTGCAGCAGTCATGTGTCTCTTTGCTCCAATTATTTTTCAATCTGGAAATCTGCGATATTTGGTATGTGTTTGGCATTCTGTATCTGCAGGATGTGGGACAAACCAAATGTTTCTTGTAGGTGGTCGGTGACCACGTCGTGTAATGACTGCACTGTCCACATTGTCATTAGCATGCTGCTGCTTTCCTTCAGACAAGCTGTATGTGCCACATAAAAAAAATATAATATAGCCCCAGTGCAAATAATTATGAGGGACACATGACGTGAGCGACAAGTAACTTCCGAAGATTTACTAACAGAAAAGTGAGATTTGCTGTCTGTATTACATGTGCATTGCTAAGCTTAAAGGTGGAGAACATGGACAGCACACAAGGGTCATAAGTGTATTATGGTACGCAAATCGCGGATCCTAAAAATAGAGATCCCAGTCGAGTGCAGGCCACCATATTTTATTATATATATATATATATATATATATATATATATATATATATATATATATATATATATATATATTATATTTTTTTTTTTCCATTTCCTATCCGTGTCCACAAAATTGGTAAGAATAGGACATGTTCTATTTTTCTGCTGTGCCACGGAACGGAAATACGGATGCAGACAGCATACGGTGTGCTGTCCACATCTTTTGCGGCCCCATTGAGATGAATGGGTCCACAAAAAACCCAGACAACCATTAAAAGGCCTAGGAGCAGGTCAGACATTCCCTTTAAAGGTGTTGTCTGAACCCCGACAATGGGGGCATATCGCTAATCTATGCCCCCCATTGTCTGTCTGATAAATGCAGATCCCACTTTTGAGACCCGCACCTATCTCGTAAATGGAGCCAACAAAGTCCCAGAGGGCACGCCGCGCATGCACAGCTGCCCTCTCTTTGTTTCTATAGGGCAGCGTGAAAATAGCAGAGTACTGGTTTAGCTATCTCCTTCGGCCCTATAGAAGTGAATAGGAGCGGTGGCTGACCAAGCGCTGTGCGCTCCTGTTCATTTCTATGGGGATTCCGAAAATAGTTGAGTGATTTTCAGCGGGCCTATAGGAGGGCTTGGTGGTTTCCAAACTCGGCACCGCCAGCCTCCACTTTGCTGGCTTCGTTTTAGAAAGAGGTGCCTAGAGGTTAAACCTACACCCATCAGACAATGGGGGCAATATCTTAGCGATATTCCCCCACTTTCTGAGATGGGAAAACCCCTTTAAAGAGGACCTTTCATCTGTTTTTCCTCCTTGGCTGTGACGCTCTCTGTTGTGACTGGATCGCGGCACAGCCAGGGAGAAGGAGAAGCCCATTGAGAAACCCTGGCGTCTCCTCCTCCCTGTACCGATGCGCTATAACTTCTGGGTGGCAGCATCAGCAGGGGTACCCCGCAAGTACAGGTATTTAGCTCCTATAAGTAAAACAGATGAAAGGTCCTCTTCAAATGGGGTTTGAGCCATAACTTATCCTGAGAATGAAGGGACACCCTCCGGGCATATCCTAGGAATATGCCATCACTTTATAAGGGCTCTTTCACACGAGCGGATGACGTGCGGGTAATCCGCTGCATGAAAGAGAGCCAAGCCCCGCTCCGGACAGCAGAGACACAGAGCATTATCAAGCCCTAAGAAGGGAAAACACCTTTAAAGGGATAGTGCGCTCATTTCTATGCTTCTGGGTCCCTGATGGTCTCTGTAGTTCCCGATCCTGTGATGTTGGGTGTTGACTGGTCACTGCTATGGTGGCACAAAATGCAATGTAATCTGCAGGCAGCATGTTATAGAGCAGGAGGAGCTGAGTAGATTAATATATAGTTTTGTGGGAAAAGTTTCAGTAAAAATGTATAGATTTACATCTCTGCTTTTTCTGACTTCGTTTGTACATGGGGAATTGGCGCTAGTAAGTACTATTCATATGTAAGAAACTAAGTTTCAGTCACAGAAATGTGTGCGACATATCTGATAAGGGTATGTTCACACAGCATGCCCTGTGTTGTGTTCATACCTCATAAAAAAGAGCATTGGGCTAAACTTGGGGGGGGGGGGGGCGGCGGCCGCCAATCTATGGCATGCCAGCTACAAAAGGGTCAGCCTCCAGTTTCTGCAAGGCATCCACTTTATATAGACGTATTTTTCTGCTAGGGCTACTCGGTATCAGCCTGGAATCCAGCAGTTTGGATGAGAGGATTGCTGTCAGAAATTTGACTTTTTCCATTCATTGACAGCAAATAGAATTGAAAATGGTGAAGAACTGACGCCCGACGTATGTTAAGGTCCCTTTACATGGGTCGCTAGCGGAGGAGACTTGTGCGTTTACATATTTGCATGCAGCTCCAGAGTATAGGAGTAGTGATCACTAATGCCATGGCTCTTCCCCATAAGGACTCGTTGATTGCCGGCAGGAGATTGTGTTTTCACGGCACGATCTGCTGCTGGTAAGCGGTCACTTTTACGTGCGCACAAACCATCAGATTTCCCAATGAATTTGCGGTTCATTTACACTGCCCAATCAAAGGTGACTAGTGTTGGGGCCCTTTTAAACGAGCGAGTATTCCGCGCAATGCACGGAATCCGGCACCATTCATTGTGTACATGAGCGTTGGTTTTCACGCATCACTTGTTCGTCGCCGTTGCTTGAAAATCGCGGAATGTTCTATATTCCGCGTTTTTCACGCAACGCTGGCCCCATAGAATTGAATGGCGCTGCAAGTGCGGATGTGATGTGTTTTTCACGGATGGTTGCTAAGAGATGTTTGTATAACTTCAGTTTATTTTTATCACATCACGCTTGTGCAAAACGCATTAAATGGCATTGCACCCGCGCGATAAAAACTGAACGCGATTGCAGACAAAACTGAATGAACTTGTTTGCGAAATCGCGCATTTTTCACTGAACACATTCGCAACGCATCCGGACCTAATCTGCTCGCGCTCGTCTGCAAGGGGCCTTAGTATGAACGCTTGTTAGTGATAATCTGTGCGATTCTCGGCTTCGTTATCTGGTCGTTCTAAATAAAGCCTGTTATGTGACGTTTCCCCATTTCTTCGTAGATCGCCATGGAGTGGAATGAACATTCAGATGTCTCCTGCGAGGTAGCGTTTTCTGAAGCGCAAAGATGGATTGAGGTAAGACCCAGTGAGAATCCCACTGCGCAGCATAGCGTGCTTACACACTGCTGCTCTGTGTCAGGGACTGAGGCATGCTGGAAGCAATATATATTTCATGGGGCAGGAATGGAGGCGCAGGCTGGAAATGCAAACAATCCCCCGGATCCTATACTGAATAAGGAGAGGGAGCTGTGCGGTGTACGTGTCTGGCGGGTTTACCCGGCCACTGAAGAATGTGTCTATAGACAGTGACTTGTGGGATGGGGCTGAGAAGGGAAAATCAATTTACAGTTAAATACTAAGGTGGGGCCGCAGGCATTCAGCCTTAATAAGGGAGTTTCATGTGCGGAGGGAAAGCTTGTTTTTCGTGTTTTATTCTCAATACAGGACCTTTTATTAGATGAGAATGTGAGGCTGTTCTTGACTTTCTATCCACATGGTGGCCTGAGGACTAGTTTCATGGAACTAAAAGTAGAAGAAATTACAATGCCACACTTTTGGGATTAGGAGCCTGGATACCCTTGCTTTCTCCAGTGCCTCTTCAGTCCCTGCAGATACTTAAAGGGATTGCCCAGCCCCATTTTTACAAATGGCTTACAATGATGTAAAATTGCTAATAGCATAATACTTGCTTTACCCCAATTTTCAGCTGCCCATGGCCACCTCCCCTGTCCCTGTCCACACTACTCTGCCTCCCCTGTCCCTGTCCACACTACTCCATCTATGAAATGTGGTTGGCCATGGCGCTGACCTCAGTGGTGTAGGCACGTCACCACTTCGGCCAGTTGACAACCCTTTAAACATGACATGGCACACCCCCATACTTTATTTATAGAGTTAGGCCAGGGATCAGCAACCTCCGGCACTACAACTCCCAGAGTCCTCCTTTCACTTCTGTGGGAATTACAAGAACAATGCAGCAAGTTTACATGCTGGGAGTTGTAGTTTCACAGCAGCCGGAGGTTGCTGGTCCCTGGTTTAGGCTATGAACGGCTCTGATATGGTGTTAGGTGAAGGGGTTGTCCATTTTGAGGAAACCCTTTTGTATGGTCAGCCTCCCTGGAGTATACGTGATTGCCGGGGAGACCGTCCTCGTATTCTTCTGTGCAGTCAGTATGCTGCAGTCTCCCGGTCGGGCTGTTCTGGGGCGCTCTGTTACATTTCTGGAGTCCGCCATGTCTTGCATAAATAAATTTACAGTCTGTTTGACCGATAGAAATAGAAATTTTATTGCTCACGAAGAATGTAGGCGGTTCTGGTAATGGCGCTAAAGGTTAAATCCAATACCTGCTCTAGGCAGTAGGTTGTTTTTTATTACTTTTTAGGTGGGTGAATGCAGTTACCTGCAATACATTCAACCCAATGCAGACTGTCCAGAAGTTCCGCTATTCTTATGTATTGAAAGCCGATAATAAAGTATGAAACCAGAGATTGCAGATTTAGGTTCTACAATGTAGAAGGTTTGGGGTGCAGTTCTCCTAGACTTTGCTGCAGCCTTATTTCTTTGATGTGTACATGGGGGTCCCATTTATCATTAGTATGGGGGTCCCTATTCTCACTGGAGAGGTGGCGGCTCCTCTTTCTGGAACCCTGTGGTTGCTCTCTCCTGTGATCACCTCTGTGCTTTGGTTTACATGGTGTGATATTTAGTGTCCTGTGTTATTTCCTTTAATTACTATAATAAAGACCCTCTGGCTACTTTCACACTAGCATTTTTTGCTGGTCCATCATGCATCTGCAAAAAACGCTTCCGTTACAATAACACAACCGCATGCATCCATCATGAATGGATCCGGTTGTATTATGTCTTATATAGTCTTAATGGATCCGTCTTGAACACCATTGAAAGTCAATAGGGGACGGATCTGTTTTCTATTTTGCCAGAGAAAACGTTTGGCTCAGTTTCGTCAAGCGGACAGCAAAACGCTGCAAGCAGCGTTTTGGTGTCAGTCTCCAGAGCGGAATGGAGACAGAACGGAGGCAAACTGATGCATTCTGAGCAGATCCTTATCCATTCAGAACGCATTAGGGCAAAACTGATCCGTTGTGAGAGCCCTGAACGGATCTCACAAACGGAAAGCCAAAACGCCAGTGTGAAAGTAGCCTAATTTATATCTGTTGGCGGCTCTAATATCGGTGTGACCAGAATGGGTAGACTCTTTCCGGCCAGGACAAGGTGAACAGGAATTCCGTTGGCTGGAGTCCTGGACTAATAGAACATTTTACTACTTGATTGTGATGGGATGTGACCTGTTATGTTGAGTGATACAGTTGCAAAGATTGGTTGGGCCTAAGCCCTGGTGCTGTGTGTCTGATTATCTACTGGTCATTCCTGGTGACTTATTGGAGGAGAAAATATTTAAAAAACCTGCATTGAAGGATCCGCTAGGTATTTCAACTAAAGATTATGTTGCTTTTGATGGAGAAAAATCAGCAGCTTTTTGGCCATTGGCTGCTCATCATGCAATAAAAATAATATATTAAGTTTATTCAGTATATTGTGGATGGAGCTGTATGAAGGCTTTGTTTTTGCAGACTTGATCCTAATTAGAAGTCCAGAACATAACTGAGGGCTCATGTACAAGAGCATGTGTGCCCGTGGTCTACAGGGCACCAGCACGGTCCATGGGCACGCTGTTTGCTGACCCATTGACTTGATTGGGTCCACGATCCGCAAGAGACGGTCTGCACCACAAAAAATAGGACATGTAGTGCTGCCGATCGGTGCCTCCGCACCGTTCCATAGCGTGGGGATTGTGGACCTATTCAAGTCAGTCCATGATGTGGAGTCCAAATGGCCAGTGCCCATATATTGTGGTCCACAATACAGGCACGGGGCCCGCATGCTCGTGTGCATAAGCCCCAACTGACAAATGATCTGAATTGTGTTTGTGCGAGACTATACCATCTCTGCTTGTCTTCGATCTTGTGACATCTTGTTTACCAGCACCAACTAACCTGTCGTAACTGCCTTACGGCCTAGGGTAAGCGGTGAGAATGCCCTGGCGCACACAGGAGCAGGATACTGATGACCTATTACTGTTTCAATATTATTGATTATGCATGATCTCATATTCCTCTTAAAAACATGCGCATGGTTAAAAGTCTTGGCAAAGTAGTGATTAAGTTAGAGAACATAAGGCATTTTTAGCAAATACCAAAACACGGATGGGGTCCGTATGCGTTCCGCAATTTGTGGAACGGCATGGACAGCCATTAATATAACTGCCGTTTCTTGTCCGCGGACAAGAATAGGACAGGTTATATTTTTTTGTGGCCCACAGAACGGAGCAACGGATGCGGACAGCACACGGAGTGCTGTCCGCATCTTTTCTGGCCCCATTGAAGTAAATGGTTCCGCATCCGAGCTACCAAAACAACGGCTGTGTGCATGAGGCCTTGGGCTACATGCACACGAACTTTGTTTTTTCCGTGTCTGTTCCATTTTTCTTTCTTTTTTTTTTTTTTTTTTTTTTTTGTGGATAGGATGCAGACCCATTAATTTCAATGAGTTCGCAAGAAATGCGGACAGGACCATGTGCGGTCCGCATCAGTATGTTCGTTCTGTACCCCACCAAAAAAAATCTCCTATTCTTGTTCGTTTTAGGCATTGTTACAGTGTATTCGCAAAAACCTATGATTATTTTTTTTTCGGACCGCAAAACACACGGTTGTGTGCATGTAGCCTTAGTTTGGTGAAATGTCTGAAATAATTTCCCTTACAGTTAAAGTTAATGATTTACTGCGTTCAGGCTTAAAAACTTTCCGGAATGGCATTCAGCATCTGAGGCCGCCCCCCCACAGAGCTCGTGTACACCGTGCACCGCACAACATGCAGAATAACACTTACCAGGTCACAATCAGGAGATGAACAGCCTTGCACGGTCATATTCTTCATGTTTTACATGCTTTGCGGAAAAAATATGAGGATAAATACTTGCATTTGAAATTCTGGGGCATCCTTGCTTTGTGTGTTGTCGTTCCTCTGTTACTGCTCCCAGAAATGTATGAATAAATTGACAATTGAGTGCTGATGGTGCCGGACTGTGCAGGGCCACGCTGCTTTGGCATGAAGTGCCACATTGTTAATGTATTCATACCTTTCTAGGTGGAATAACAAGAACAGCGCAAGACGATCTCTAAGAAAATCTGCTTCAGTATTGTTCGTGGGGAAGGCCAATATAAACTTAAAGACTCCTCGGGAGAGTTCTCTGTAACAACTAATGGAAAGTATTAGGACCCTTTCACACGGATGATTTTTCTGCGCAGGTCCAATGTGTGACGTGAACGCATAGCACCCGCACTGAATCCTGACCCATTCATTTTTTCACGCATCAATTGTGCGTTGCGTGAAAAACGCAGCATGTTCTATTTTCTGCGTTTTTTCACGCAGCCCTGGCCCCATAGAAGTGAATGGGGCTTTAGTGAAAAACGCATTGCATCCACAAGCAAGTGCGGATGAAATGTGTTTTTCACGGATGGTTGTCAAGAGATGTTTGTGAACCTTCAGTTTTTTATCACGCGTGTGAAAAACACATCAAAATGCATTGCACCTGCACGGAAAAAAACTGAACGCAATCGCAGACAAAACTGACTGAACTCACTTGCAAAATGGTGCGAGTTCCACTGAACGCACTCTGAACGCATCCGGACCTAATCCGTATTCATGTAAAAGAGGTCTTAAAAGGAAATCGTTGTTCTGTATCATTTGAAGTGTTTTTGCAGTGTGCTCATTTATAGGTAACTTTTACAAATAAAGCTAATATTCCAACCCAAAAATCTATGGCTGCCATTATAATAAGTCAGCCCCACAGGGTAGGGGATAATTGTGTGATTGGCATGGGTCCCACTGCTGGGCCCAAGAGTGGCTGCCCATGTACCCCTGTTTGAATGAAGATGAGGCACACAGACCCCATGCTAGGGATCAGCAGGGTTTCCAGCCTGTTGGATACTATCTCCTATACTGTGGGTGCGGATAGGGGATAAATAGTTTTAATCGGAAATACTTTAAAGGAGTTGCCCAAAAGTTAAACAAATTAATAGGAAGAAACGCTATAAAATGTCATTCTCGTCTGTTCCCAGCGCTTCTGCTCCGATTCTTGAACTCTGTTTACTCTTTACGCCTGGCTGTATATTTCATACATCCTCGTGGTCTCTGCAGTCTCGGGCCTTGCATTGCTACATTACCTGGTATCCATTAAAGTAGGAGGCTTTCTGCTCTGGTTGATGTGGTGCGGTTGTCCCAAGCAGGTTACACCCCATCCATGATGTCCACATGCCTTGATAGAGCAAATATATGGGAATTTTCCTGAACACAGGATTCTTGTTCTTACCTAACACAGAAAAGTTTTAAAAACTGCACATGTGCGTTAGGGCCCAGAGAGACACCCGTTTCAGCTTCTAAATACTTTTCCCTGACCCCAATTTCTCTTCCTAGAATTAGTGATGAAATAAGGCGCTTTCTTTTTTTTTTTTTTTTTTGCATAGCCGTGGAATGGACATGGGCAGACCGCACACATTGTCTCCATCTTTGCGGCCCCATTGAAAACTGTAGATTCAACAATTCACATGTCCAGTTCCTGTATATTGTGCAACCACCGTTTGCAGTCTGCATTACAGGCACAGAAGGCTTACAGTCATGTGAATGTAGCCTAAGGCTACTTTTTACACTAGCGTTCAGAGCGGATCCGTCTGAGACGGATCCGCTCATATAATGCAGACAGTGGCTCCGTTCAGAACGTCTGCATTATATTGTAAAAAAAATTCTAAGTGTGAAAGTAGCCTGAACGGATCCGTCCAGACTTTTACATTGAAAGTCAATGGGGGACTGATCCGTTTGAAGATTGAGCCATAGTGTGTCATATTCAAACGGATCCGTCCCCATTGACTTACATTGTAAGTCTGGACGAATCCGTCTTCAAAATGCGTTCAGTGTTGCTATGGCAGCCAGGACGCTATTAAAGTCCTGGTTGCCATAGTAGTAGTGGGGAGCAGCATACTTGCAGTCCGTGCGGCTCCCGGGGCGCCCCAGAATGACGTCAGAGCGCCCCATGTGCATGGACCCCATGCCCCATGTGATCACGTCATCCATGTGCGTGGGGCGCCCTGACGTCACTCTGGAGCGCCCCGGGAGCCGCACGGACGGTAAGTATGCTGCTCCCCCGCTCCCCGCTACACTTTACAATGGCTGCCAGGACTTTAGCCTCCCGGCAGCCATGGTAACCATTCAGAAAAAGCTAAACGTCGGATCCGGCAATGCGCCGAAATGATGTTTAGCTTAAGGCCAGATCCGGATTAATGCCTTTCAATGGGCATTAATTCCGGATCCGGCCTTGCGGCAAGTGTTCAGGATTTTTGGCCGGAGCAAAAAGGGCAGCATGCTGCGGTATTTTCTCCGGCCAAAAAACGTTCCGGTCCAGAACCGAAGACATCCTGATGCATCCTGAACGCATTTCTCTCCATTCAGAATGCATTAGGATAAAACTGATCAGGATTCTTCCCCGACGACGGAACTCTATGCCGGAAGAAAAGAACGCAAGTGTGAAAGAGCCCTAAGATATGACTTTTATGTTAATTTGTATATGTATCAAATTTTTTTTTTTTTTTTTTTTTTTTTTTTTTTACACAATAAAAGCACACAGAGCTATGGGGACTGGATATTGCGGATGTGCTAGAGGCCATCTAGCAACCCATGTCCTCGGCGCTATACACAAAATCCCGGTGACAGGTTCTCTTAAGGTTTATTTTTTATTTGCTAGTTTATTAGAACTAGGCATGTTTACCTGAGTTAGTCTGTCAATGATCGTCAAAAGATCTGTAATTACCTTTAAAATAACATCTTTAATCAGGGTGGATTTGATTTAAATCACTAGTCAGTAAGGCTTGATTTAAATCATAGTTTTTTACATAAAGATTCTTATTTGGGCAATTTTTCTGTTGTACTTAGGAAGGAGAAAAATAATCATTACCTTAATAACAATTTAAATAGGATTTATTGAACTGAAACAATAACATTACAGCATGTTATTTGCTTAAACATCCATGTTTGTTAACTAATTTGGCTAAAGAAAAAATATATATTTTAAGTGACTTCCACCAGTTCACTGGTGTGACTTTCTTTAAAATATCTTCAGCAAAACATACCGTATATTTCTTGAATGGTTCCCCCTTGGCTTTGAAGTTCATTATAGATGGCATTACAGATGGATGATTGCTGGATACCCATGTCATAGCTAACTCCTCTTCCTCAGCACTTAAGTTTTGACCCTGATACTGGATATTGACAATATTTGCCAAAAAATGAGCTGGAGACAGTGCTTGTCCCATTCGTTTTTTTAATGCTTGTCATTTAATTCTGTCCATGTGTAGTTCTGTTTTTAAGTGTTCACTCAGTTCCTTCCAAATTTCAACAGCATCAGCAATAAAACTGCTGAATGGATTAATGGAATGTAACAAAAAATTAAACATATACAGCCTTATTCTACATAATTAAAAAAAATAATCTTTATTTCATAATGAAATAACCTTTGGATGGTAAAAATCCGATTTTAAATAAAAATCAGATTTTCATCCACCCTGTCTTTAATTAATGTCCTCTGTCCCTTTCCACTGCTGAGCAGGAAGCCCGCGCTTCCGTTTAACACTCAGATGCTGTGGTGATATCTGACAAATGCCACAAGGGGGCCTACTGAGATTTATCGCCCAAAGGGCCCACATGAACCTGGAGCCGTCCCTGGTTCTGAATGTTAGATACCTAGTAATCACACACTCGTGGCCTATCTCAACAATAGCCCATCGATACATATTCCTGGGAAACCCCTTTTAGTGGGATTGTTCTGAATTCGGATGGGGGTCATGACCCGGCGTCCCTTCAGTCAGACATCCATTAGCATCTGTGTTGCTCTGTTTTGATCCATTAGGATCCTGACGTCCCGTGTGACACTGACAACGGGCACTGTTTGCAGACTACAGTGACCGCCTATGTGCTTTACTTGAGCAGCTCTTGGTGCATAGTCCATGCATAGAAGTCATAAACCACCAGTAGTTTTGTTTGCGGAGGTGCCTCGCCTCATATTGCGCAGCCCACTTATTGCATTTGTGAAAGTCTTTATTTGCTTTTTACTTTTACTGCTTCATTCCCTACAATTTCTTCTACATGATCGATTGTAAGACTCATTTCTTTCTTTGCTCGATAAAGCACGAGCGCTCTTACTTCTCACGGGTTCACAAGGCAGCGGGACCAACATGAAGCAACAATTATAGAGTAATTCATCGCCAAATAATAAATTGTGCTTCTCAAGCTGAACTGCACCTCCCCGGAGTGGTAATTGAGGATTGTGGCGCTCTGGCCTCGCTTCGTCATTGTCAGGCCTTTGTGGCCATTATGAAATCTTGTGCCTTTACCATTCCATGAAGGTTCATTGAACACGATATCACGGTTCAGATGAGATTGCGCAGTTACTTGTCTCGCTGTAACCCTTTAACCAGAGACGTTTCGCTTACAAATCCATTGCCATGACTAGATCCACATGAGCGTACAGGTAGGCGTCCATAATACGGACCTACAACGTGGACGTATAGGCAGCAGTAAGGGTTGTGATTACCCTGTCCATACACATCATATGGAGGATCGCTGTATGTGACAGGGTAATCTGGACTCACTGTGACTTCAGAGCAGAAATCTGGCTCTGGATCATATAAACCTAATTATATAATGGAGCTCAGCGTCTTTTACTGTATCATCTTCCGCTCTCGGATAGGACAGAACTCAGATGACAGGTTCACTTTTACACTGGCCATAGATCAGGACTGCTATTTAGGGAACACGCACACAAATGTGTTTTCTTTCAGTGTCCGTTCAGTTTTTTTTTTGTTTTTTTTTGCCGACAGTATGCAGAACTATTTTCAACCAGTCTGCAAAAAAAGGAAATTACTCTGTGTGCATTCCATTTACGCATTACGGACAAGGATAGGACTGTTCTATTAGGGGCTAGCTGTTCCGTTCCGCAAAATATGGAAAGCACACTGACCTGATCCGTTTTTTGCGGACATCAAAATACATACGGTCGTGTGTGAGCCCTTAGGTTGATATGAACGCTCGTGCCTGATGAGACTGCACCTATACGCAGGGCAATCACAGGAGGAAGTAAATGCTCAGTTGTTGGGTAACCACATCCTTAAGGCAGCCCCTGAAATAGTTTGCCGTCAGTGCATCATCCTGTGCTGGTCTGTACGAGGATTAATGGTCGCAGTGGTGAAAAAGGTTGCCGAAGCTTTGTTGTATAAAGTACCATTTGTAGTGTACTTGCAAGCCATGATTAATAAGAATAAAAATGTGTTATATGAACGGCTTGGGTTAACGGATGAAATACTAAGGCTGCGTGCACATGGGGGCTGGTTTAAAAACTAATTTAATGCTTTTTTTTTTTTTTCTTGTTTCCAAACCAAAACACAGATGTTACTTGTGGTTATTGTATCAAATTCACCCTTTGCAGTTAAGGGTTAAATCCACAAGGCAGGGCAGTTTCAGCACAGAAGAAAAAAAGTAAAATGTAGATGAGTTTTCTCTAATCGCATACTCTTTGCTGGTACTGCGCTGGTTCTCCTGCACATATGCAGTTACCCTAATGAAAAATGGAAGTGACCCCCGTCTCATCTCTTCAGTGGGAACTAATGGCGGGAAGGCCTCTAGCACATGACCCGATGTTATTTCTTCCTGCATGCGATCCGCATTTGTTTGCGGTCCCATTCATTTCAATGTGGCCGCAGAATATATGGACAGCAAGCAGTGTGCTTGTCCGCCTGTCTGTCCTGCAGAAAGATAGTACATGTCTTTTTCTAGTCCGTTTTGCACACAAGAATAGGCATTTTTACAATGGGGCCGGCGGAAATTGCGGCAATACACACGGCTGGTATCTGTGCTTTGCAAATCCACAGTTTGAGGACCGCAAAATACATAGGACGTTCTTCTCCGGAAGCCAGCAGGGGGTAGTATACTTCACTGAATTGCTGCACATGGTCGGATTAGTTCAGACGTCACTTGGCTCGGTTTAAGGAATGTTTTCAAGGGTTTTAGAAGCCAAGTGAAATTCCTGAGCAAACACAAAGTGGCAAAGTCCCAAGAGAATAGTGAACACTTTGCAAACAAAGTAACTTTTCTATAGTGTCCTTTTAGTAATGAAAAGAGCAGATGTGTTTAGTGTGATTTTCCAGTGATGTCATTATTCCTTATGTTTTAATAGGTCTTCGGCTGAGTTCACATCTACACTGATTTTTCCATTTTTCCGTTCCTTCAGAGGGACTGTAAACGGGGGGGGGGGGGTTCCTTTTTTAATTTCCATTTGTTTGGGTCGGGGGGGGGGGGGGGTGGGGGTTCCTTTTTTAATTTCCATTTGTTTGGGTCATTTTGAGCTATAGTTGTGCTCAGTTTGTCATTTTTGTCAGGTTTGTTATTTTTGCTGGGAGACAAGTCTCTTGTGCTATTATTTCTACTGTAAAAATTACAGAAACAGGACTAAAAGGGTTTCTGTGGACTTCTTTCCACATTTCTCATCAGTATTGAGATTCGGCCATCTTGCTTGTCTGCTGACTTCTCTCCTGCTTTGTGTGTAGGTTGCCTATATGGCAAGTACATTCATGTCTGTTATATCATTGATGATCCCGGCGCCTCTCCTCAGAGAGAGCGCTGTGTGTGTGTGTGTGTGTGTGTGTGTATATATATATATATATATATATATATATATATATATATATATATATATATATATATATATATATATACAGTACAGACCAAAAGTTTGGACACATCTTCTCATTCAAGAGTTTTCTTTATTTTCATGACTATGAAAATTGTAGATTCACACTGAAGGCATCAAAACTATGAATTAACACATGTGGAATTATATACATAACAAAAAAGTGTGAAACAACTGAAAATATGTCATATTCTAGGTTCTTCAAAGTAGCCACCTTTTGCTTTGATTACTGCTTTGCACACTCTTGGCATTCTCTTGATGAGCTTCAAGAGGTAGTCACCTGAAATGGTTTTCACTTCACAGGTGTGCCCTGTCAGGTTTAATAAGTGGGATTTCTTGCCTTATAAATGGGGTTGGGATCATTAGTTGCGTTGTGGAGAAGTCAGGTGGATACACAGCTGATAGTCCTACTGAATAGACTGTTAGAATTTGTATTATGGCAAGAAAAAAGCAGCTAAGAAAAGAAAAACGAGTGGCCATCATTACTTTAAGAAATGAAGGTCAGTCAGTCCGAAAAATTGGGAAAACTTTGAAAGTGTCCCCAAGTGCAGTCACAAAAACCATCAAGCGCTACAAAGAAACTGTCTCACATGCGGACCGCCCCAGGAAAGGAAGACCAAGAGTCACCTCTGCTGCACAGGATAAGTTCATCCGAGCCACCAGCCTCAGAAATCGCAGGTTAACAGCAGCTCAGATTAGAGACCAGGTCAATGCCACACAGAGTTCTAGCAGCAGACATATCTCTAGAACAACTGTTAAGAGGAGACTGTGTGAATCAGGCCTTCATGGTAGAATATCTTCTAGGAAACCACTGCTAAGGACAGGCAACACGCAGAAGAGACTTGTTTGGGCTAAAGAACACAAGGAATGGACATTAGACCAGTGGAAATCTGTGCTTTGGTCTGATGAGTCCAAATTTGAGATCTTTGGTTCCAACCACCGTGTCTTTGTGCGACGCAGAAAAGGCGAACGGATGGACTCTACATGCCTAGTTCCCACCGGCATGGAGGAGGAGGAGGTGTGATGGTGTGGGGGTGCTTTGCTGGTGACACTGTTGGGGATTTATTCAAAATTGAAGGCATACTGAACCAGCATGGCTACCACAGCATCTTGCAGCGGCATGCTATTCCATCCGGTTTGCGTTTAGTTGGACCATCATTTATTTTTTAACAGGACAATGACCCCAAACACACCTCCAGGCTGTGTAAGGGCTATTTGACCATGAAGGAGAGTGATGGGGTGCTGCGCCAGATGGCCTGGCCTCCACAGTCACTGGACCTGAACCCAATCGAGATGGTTTGGGGTGAGCTGGGCCGCAGAGTGAAGGCAAAAGGGCCAACAAGTGCTAAGCATCTCTGGGAACTCCTTCAAGACTGTTGGAAGACCATTTCAGGTGACTACCTCTTGAAGCTCATCAAGAGAATGCCAAGAGTGTGCAAAGCAGCAATCAAAGCAAAAGGTGGCTACTTTGAAGAACCTAGAATATGACATATTTTCAGTTGTTTCACACCTTTTTGTTATGTATATAATTCCACATGTGTTAATTCATAGTTTTGATGCCTTCAGTGTGAATCTACAATTTTCATAGTCATGAAAATAAAGAAAACTCTTTGAATGAGAAGGTGTGTCCAAACTTTTGGTCTGTACTGTATATATATATATATATATATATATATATATGTATATATGAGCTGGCCGTAGACATGCCGCCTGCCAAAGTAGACACGTTTTGTTTTGTTGAGTTGACCTTATTGGGCCTCTTCCATCTTCTTCTTCCCTATAATTTGGAAGGAGCTAATCCTTCGATCATGGGTGTTAGGAAACCATTGTGAGATGTCTGCCCTTGAAATGTGTTGCAACTTCTGCGTCATGGTTGAGAGGACTTTTGAGTGACTAATGCTGCAGGCTCCTGCTCTGATGAGGGTTATGTCACTCCACCCTGCCAGCGACAAGTGTTTGCATTATGACCTCACAGGTTCCTAATTCTGATCATTGTTGGTCTTGGTATGTGTGCAGTATGTGTATTATTCAGGAGTTGCTAGGGAAATGTCTAACCTACTTCAGTTTTTTACATTCCAACAGGCAGGTGATTATGGAAACTGTCAGTATGACGCCTCGGGCATCTCGGGGTGGAAATAATCACAGGACAGAAGTCTTTTATCAAGATCAAGCAGAGCTGGCTTGTACTCCGCTCATGGAGAATTTTGGACGCCATTACTTCTTAAGCACACTACTTTGTGTTCACCTCTGCTTCCTCTTCTAAGGCTGGGTTCACACCTGAGCGTTTTACAGCGCGTTCCTACGCGCTGTAAAACGCTCAACAAGGAGAAACCAATGATTCCCTATGGGAATGGTTCACACTTGGGCGTTTTACAGCGCGTACGATCGCGCTGTAAAACGCCCGACGCTCCAAAAAGTACATGAGCGACTTTTGGGGCGTTTGTGGCCATAGGACACTGTAGTGAATCACACAAACGCGCGTCAAACGCGCGTTTACGATTACAAAAACGCGCATAAAAATGCGCGTCAAAAACGCGCGTAAAACGCGCGTTTGCGCAACGCTCAAGTGTGAACCCAGCCTAAAGTGTTTTACACGTTAGGCCTTTCTTCACTAGACTGACTCCTGTGTGCCCATAACAGGTTATGTAGGTCAGAAAACACATTCTCCTGTACCCCCGTTAGATTCTGAGTTAATAGAGGGCATCAGGATCCTCGTCTGTTAGCCGGAGCGGAGAGCACCCACATTTACTGTTTGCACAGGAATTCTGGCATGATTTGATGCATCTTACTGTAGACCTATTTATGAAATGTAAGCCAAAAAGAATAATCCACAAGTCCGTGTCCGCCAAGGGGGTGGCGCCTCATGGGAAAAGGGCACGGCTCCGAATGAATTCTGACTAAGAATTCTGTTGCATGGTAAGGCAAGCAAGCAGGGCAATTAAACGCCGCCAGATTACGGCTGATTCCTGGGGTCTTAGCATGGGACACTTTGTGATCAGCTATGGTTAAGGGACTCTTTTAACCCATAGGGCAGTGATGGTGAACCTTTTAGAGACCGAGTGCCCAAACTGCAACCCTACCACCCACTTATTTATCGCAAAGTGCCAACACTGCCATGGCAATGAATACCAATATAGTATGTCTTCCATGTAATTTATCTATAATAACCTGCCTACGTTCAAGGCGCTGCCTGTGCCATTCATAGTGCACCCTGCGCTGATGAATGGCAGAAAAAGTCTAAGGCATATTGGTACACCGTAGACTTTTCCCAGGGCGCGGGTGCCCACAGAGAAGGCTCTGAGTGCCGCCTCTGGCACCGTGCCATAGGTTCGCCACCACTGCCATAGGGATTTCCAAAGCACACAACCACTCTAAGAAGTGATATTTTTCATATTTCATATTACACTTACAACGAATAAAAGTTTTATGCTGTGCCGTGGCTGAAGTTATCGCTTTTTGAATGTTGATTTATTTTTCTTTTGTATGTTTTATTTTCCAGGGATTTTCCAGGCTGTCCTCAGGATAGGTTATCAATATTGGATTGGGGAGGGTCTGGCACCTTCGCTGATTGGGTGTTTGTCGAGTTGTGACACCCGCGCTGAACTCTATTCAGTGTTTTAGAAGGGAGACTGTGAGCAGGTAGACAATGTGGCCCAAGCACTGTGGCCCCATTAATACAACTGATCAGCGAGGAATGCAGAGGCTCGGACCCCCACTAATCTAGGGGCACTAGAGATATTTAAACAAAAAATCACTAATAATAATACTAATATTATTTATTATTATTAATACGGGAATGAGGTTGAAGCTGGAAAAAATGGACAATTGCTGGATTTTTTTTTATTTTATTGTGATTCTGAGGTCATGCCAGTCTGTGAGTTTTGTTGAGACCCCATTCAGTTCAACGGCTGCATTGGTACCCAATACTCCTTGGTCACACAATGGAAGTCTGTGGACAGCACTAGGTAGGGGCTGAAGGACAAAAATACATTTGTGGAGCTAAATAGTGAGAGGAACTTTAATTCTGCCAGGTTTTGCTCCTGCAAGTGCCCTGGAGGTGGCACTACATTGTAAAGTGCTCTTGCTGCTCCACAACCCATGACAGCTGTAACATCCAACCAGGAGACCAGTGGCTTCTGCTTGCGCTACTTTTTCTCTCTCTCCCAGACCGGGAGAATGGTCTCATGACTGCACCCTCTGTGGACACTATTTCCTCCTGATATCATGATGTCACTATTTCCTCCCATGATGCCCTCTGTCAGAATCCCTTCCCTAATTGTAGTGATGTCAGACCCACGTGATCTTAGAATACGCTGGTCGACGCTCCCAGTCCACAAGCAGAGTAGGTGGAGTCCTTGGTTTGTCATATCATGTACACGGTTAGGCTCTGTAGGACACTAGATGACGTTTACAGTTATGCCCCTTTCACACAAGCGAGTATTCGGCGCAGGTGCAATGCGTGATGCGAGCGCACTGCGCTTACACGTAATCCGGACCCATTAATTTCAATGGGGCTGTGTACATGTGCGTTGGTTTTCACGCATTACTTGTGCGTTGCATGAAAATTGCAGCATGTTCTATATTCTGTTTTTTTTTTTTTTTTTTTTAATTTGTTTATTCTTCACGCAACGCTGGCCCCATAGAAGTGAATGGGGCTGCGTGAAAATCGCATCCGCAAACAAGGGCTGATGCGATGCAAATTCATGGGTGGTTGCTAAGAGATGTTTGTACCGCGCGATAAAAACTGAATGTGATCGCAAACAAAACTGAATGGCTTTGTTTGTGAAATAGCACAGTTTTCACTGAACGAATCCGGACCTAATCCAGACACGCTCGTGTGCAAGGGGCCTTAAATGATTTTTTTAAAATAATTTTTGGATGCCACATAACGCATTTAAGGCAGAGAGCACTTCATAGTGTAACACCACTTGTAGGCGTATAATGTGGCAAAATAAACATTTCACACTACTTCTGATAAAAACTTCAGAAAAAGTATTGTTTGGCAGTGCTGAACCTCCGCAGTGACGTGCCATTGTTGTACACGTGCCAAGACCACTGAGTGGCTGCAGTGGTCTCGTGACAAAGAATGGGTCACTTCCAGTCTACTGGGGACCACAGGGAGCCATGGCACTGAAACAGAGGACAAAAAATCTTTTTTTTTTTTTTTTTTAATATTGAAATATGATATAGAAGATAGTCTCTCCCATTATGAATTAAAAAAAATATAAGTTCTTGCAGATAAACCTTTTTATTTGCGCACCAGTCTTTTAACTCTAAGACGTACACAGGCCATGATACATGAACATGATACATAACATCTGGTACTGAACATAATTAATAGCGGAACCAGCTCCAGATCAACACAGGCAAAACCAAGGATGGTGGTGGATTTCCGCAGACACAAGCCCTCTGCTTTTGGTTCCGGTGAACATACAGGGAACAGACATTGAGGTGGTGGACTCTTATAAAGTACCTGGGTATTCACCCGAACAACAAACTGGACTGGAGCCATAACACTGATGCTCTTTTCAAAAAGGGTCAGAGCAGACTATCTGTTGAGGAGACTGAGGTCCTTTGAAGTACAGGGGATGCTCCTAAAGACTTTCTTTGACTGAGTGGTGGCATCAACCATATTCTATGGTGTGGTTTGTTGGGGGAGCAGCTTATCTGTGGCTTAGAGACAGAGATTAGATAAGCTCATTAAGGTCCCTTTCACACGGGCGAGCATTCCGCACGGATGCGATGCGTGAGTTGAACGCATTGCACCCGCACTGAATCCCGACCCATTCATTTCTATGGGGCTGTGCACACGAACTGTGATTTTTCACGCATCACTTGTGCGTTGCGTGAAAATCGCAGCATGCTCCTCTTTGTGCGTTTTTCACGTAATGCAGGCCCCATAGAAATGAATGGGGTTGCATGAAAATCGCAAGCAAGTGCGGATGCGGTGCGATTTTCACGCACGGTTGCTAGGAGACGATCGGGATGGAGACCCGATCATTATTATTTTCCCTTATAACATGGTTATTAAGGAAAATAATAGCATTATGAATACTGAATGCATAGTAAAATAGCGCTGGAGGGGTTAAAAAAATAACTCTCCTTAATCCACTTGATCGCGCAGCCGGCATCGCCTTCTGTCTTCATCTTAGCTGTGTGGAGGATAAGGACCTGTGGTGACGTCACTCCGGTCATCACATGGTCCATCACCATGGTAAAAGATCATGTGATGACCGGAGTGACGTGACCACAGGTCCTGTTCCTCCACACAGCTAAGATGAAGACAGAAGGAGATGCCGGCTGCGCGATCAAGTGGATTAAGGTGAGTTAAATTATTATTATTATTTTTAACCCCTCCAGCGCTATTTTACTATGCATTCTGTATTCAGAATGCTATTATTTTCCCTTATAACCATGTTATAAGGGAAAATAATACAATCTGCAGAACACCGGTCCCAAGCCCGAACTTCTGTGAAGAAGTTCGGGTTTGGGTACCAAACATGCACGATTTTTCTCACGCGAGTGCAAAACGCATTACAATGTTTTGCACTGGCGTGGAAAAATTGCGCGTGTTCCCGCAACGCACCCGCACGTTTTCCCCCAACGCCCGTCTGAAGAAGGCCAGCTCTGTCCTAGGTTCGCCCCTTGATCCAGTGCAGAAGGTGGGTGACAGAAGAACTCTAGCAGAATTAACATCACTGTTAGACAATGTCTCCCACCCCATGTATGAAGCTGTTGTGGAGCTGGAGAGCTCCTTCAGTGACAGACTGCTGCATCCTAGGTGCACGAAGGCACCTTATAGTAGGTCCTTCCTCCCAGCAGCGGTTAGGATTTATAACCACCACTGTTCCCAAAAGCCCAGTAGTGATTTTTATTAAGTAATATCTGTTATGTTTTTTTACTCTTTAATTTCTAATTACTCTTATTTTTGCTCCTGTTGTGAATGTGATTGCTGCTTTTATGCTAAAATGTCCCCACTGAGGGATGTCTTTTTCTTTTTATTTCTATATTTTTTATATTTTTTTTTGTCTTGAGGCTTTAGTCCACATACTGTCACCTTTCTGTTATCTATGATGGTGGACAGGTTCACAGTGATGGCCTTCCATGTTCTGGGAGATTCGGCATCATGGCAGCAAAAGAACTTTGAACACTGTGTGCCTTGTAAGGAGTCATGGAGGCTGAGTTGCTCCGAGGAGTCACTCTTGCTTGTCTCCCACCTGACTTCATTGGCATTGCACAGGCTGGGTCCATGGTCATGAGCCACCTCTGCATCTGGCACATGTGCAGGGCTTGGTGCCCCGGTGGTGGCTTGTTGTGATAAAGCTACAGATGCATATAGACAGTCTTCCTCTTTGTTCCTGGCATTGCTATTGTAGAATGCTTCTGGGTTGTCATCACGTGGAGAAAGTTCCCAGCTGTAAGAAACCTGTAAAGGTAATGCAGTACGTCAGGCAAGTGAGTGTTACATGCTGAAACAAGAAGTGAAATTATTTCTCTAATGAAATTATCTCTCTTCATAGTATTTAACCTGCCAAATAATCTTATGCATGTTTTGTAACTTTTAATTGTGTGGCTTCAGTTATTAGTCCTGTTAGATTGTACATGTGATTACCGAAGAGCTAAATCCTCTCCCATTACCAGGGCATGGTACCTGACAAGTTTCTACAATTTTATACAGTTTCTGCTCGATTCACCCTATTGTACATAGCGTTGTACAAAGGTCTGCCGTTCCCATAAAAACTAGTCCTCATGATTAGTCTCCCATACTGCAACTTGGATGATCAGCACTTTTCCATTTACGATACGAATGGACGTGGCCCAATGATACCTGAGGAGGGTTGATGAATGGTTTGATCATTTATGTAAGAGGATATGGATCAATAATAATAATTAATTCCCCCAAGCATACGGGTGTTCAGGAATCGGCTGCGGTACCCTATTTAAAGGAGAAATTCAGTCATGCATGCCTACATGTGTGAAGAATGCATTGCTGAAGTCATCACAGATTGAAGAGTCTGCTCAGGGTTTAAACATCTTTGACACAGAGGTTATATAGTATGTATGGGGTGTCCTATAATTTCAACATGCGAGATCCTTCCATCATCAAGGGGATACATTGTCTCCAGGGCAGTGACTTATTCCGCACTCTCCAGTGAAAAGCTATTGGCCGAGTCAAGTGTATTCTCCAAGCAGCAGTGACATTATAGAAATGAAGGATTTTTGTTGTATGATACGTATGATTGTCTTCTCAATATGGGCTTTCAGAGGTTGGCACAAACTTGATTTGTGTTTTTGTGCATGGTATCATTTCCATGTGGATCTTGGCATGTATTCCACACCAGAAACCTTGGGAAACCTATGTCTCATTGTTACCAATAGAAGAATGCTTTACCATTCAAAACAGCCACAGATTATTATAATTTATTTTTTCGAGCACATATTCCAAATCTAGAAGTTGTTTCACTTGATATGGGTGTCCACATGTATTCGCCCGGTTAAAATGGACAAATCCGCAGTCCGATATGCAGCATTCAGACTACAAATTCGCAGCAAATATATAGTTAGGTCCATATATATTTGGACAGACATTTTTAAAAATTTTGTTCTTTGCATAACCACAATGGATTTTGAATAAAACAATTCAGATGCAGGTGAAGTTCATACTTTTAGCTTTAATTCAGTGTTAAACAATATTGCATAAAAATGTGAGGAACTAAAGCATTTTTTAAACTCAATCATTTCATTTCCGGGGCTCAAAAGTAATCGGACAAATTTTAAATAATTGTAAATAACGTGTTAATTTCTAATACTTGGTTGAAAACCCTCTGTTGGCATTGACTCCTGATGACTCCCTGAAGTCTTGAACTCATGGACATCACCAGACGCTGTGTTTCCTCCTTTTTAATGCTCCGCCAGGCCTTTACGCTGGGTTCAGACCTGAGCGTACTTGAACGTATGCTCTGTATGCGTGATTGTACGGGTGTTTGCAATCGCGCATACAGAGACAAGCGAACGCCCATTGTTGCGCGTTCCCGCTGTAGTCTATGTACGGGAACGCACAATAAGACGCCCCAAAGAACCTCCTGTACTTCTTGGGGCGTCGGGTGTTTTACAGCGCGATCGTACGCGCTGTAAAACGCTCAGGTGAGAACCATTTCCATAGGGAATCATTGGTTCTTGCCTGTTAAACGCTCAGGTCTGAACCCAGCCTTACTGCAGAGGTTTTCAGTTGCTGTTTGTTTGAGAGCCTTTCTGCCTGAAGTTTAGTCTTAAACAAATGAAATGCTCTAAATGACCAACCAAAAGTCCAAAAACCAGCCCCCAGCCTCTCATCAGCACCCCAGCCTCTCCCTCTTATCAGCCACAGGGTCCCCCTCCCCCCCCATCATTGGTGGCAGTGGGCAGTGCGCCTCCCTCCCTCCCTCCCCAGTATTAATCATTGGTGGCAGTGGGCAGTTCCGATCGGAGTCCCAGCAGTGTAATGCTGGGGCTTCGATCGGTTACCATGGCAGCCAGGACGCTACAGAAGTCCTAGCTGCCATGGTATGTCAGTGAGCAACATTATACTCACGTGCGCGGCGGCCGCCGGGCGCTCCTTCTTCTGTCTGTGCGGCGCATTGCTAATGCTTATAGCATTAGCAATGCGCCGCTCAGACCTATGAGAAGGAGTGCCCGGCGGCCACGGCGCACGTGAGTATAATGCTGCTCACTAACATACAATGATTAATACTGGGGAGGAGGGCGTACTGCCCACTGCCACCAATGCAGAGACTGAAGAACATTACCAGCACCCGACCTATGAGAGGACGCTGTGATCAGCGCAATTAACCGCTCAGGTGCCACACCTGAGGGGTTAATTGCGCGGATCACAGCGTCTTCTCAGAGGTCAGGTGCCGGTAATGCGAGTCACAGAATTCCTTCCCCCACGCCGAACTGCTGAGAGCGCCGCCCCAAGCGGCCAGCAGGTATCGGCAGTGGTATCGGGGACATTTGCACGAGTACAAGTGCTCTGCAAATGTCCAGTATCGGTACCGATACTGGTATCTGTATTGGGACATCCCTGGTTGAGGTCACCAGTGCTATCTTTCTACTACAAATTGTAGCAATTTCTCGGATGTTTTTTTTCCAGTTTTCGCAGATGAAGGATGGCTTGTTTCACCTGTATGGAGCGCTCCTTTGACCGCATGTTTACTTCTCGGCAAAATCTTCAAATCGCAAGCACCACACCTCAAATCAACTCCAGGCCTTTTATGTGCTTAATTGAGAATGGAATGATGAAGGAATTGCCCACACCTGCCCATGAAACAGCCTTTGCGTCAATTGTCCAATTACTTTTGGTTCCTGTAAAAGCAGGGTGCGACATGTAAAGGAGCTGAAACAACTAAAACCTTAAACCAATTTTAATGTGCATACCCTCAAATGAAAGCTAAAAGTCTGGACTTAATGTCAATGTCCATTATATAACTATAACTTTAAAATGTTTTAGTAAGCAGGTAATAAAAACATTTGTGTGTCCAAATATATATGGACCTAACTGTGTGTCTAACCTGTATTTAAAGGAGGTAACCTGTTGCATTGAACATGGTGTTTGGGCTGGATGCAACATGTTATAGAGCAGGAGGAGCTGAGCAGATTGATATATAGTTTTATGGGAGAAGATACAGTAAAACTTATATTTCCTTCTCATTAGACTTTGCAGTCCATGAGGCGGTCCTATCACTGACAGCCTTTCCTCTATGACTGACTGTGTATACAGATAGCTGGTAATCAGTGATAGGACCGCCTACTGGACTGCAAATCCCAGAATGAGCAGGAATATAAATGTATGAAATATAAGTTTTACTGTATCTTCTCCCATAAAACTATATATCAATCTGCTCAGCTCCTCCTGCTGTAGAACATGCTGCCTGCAGCTCAGACACCATGTTCAACATGACAGGTTCCCTTTAAAATTGAGTAAACATGGTCTTGTGGTACATGGGCTCTGGAATGCAGCATCACACTCAGGCTAGACTTTGACTTTTCCTCTAGTGAGTTTTTTTGTTTTATTACCTGCATTATAGCGCAAGGTATTTTTATGATGTCTTGCTCTTGGCAGGAGTGTATCTTTTTTATGTGTTTCTGGTGTAGGTTATAGGTAATTGTTTTCACCTCCTTGACTCCACAAGTGACAGGTCAGTGATATATTGTCATACATGAGGCATTGTGAGGTTAGGTCTCCTCTAAAGGTCTAGACCTACAATGTTTGGGTGCAATACTGATAGCACTAAGCGTTTGTTCAACGAGCATGATTTCTGGCTGTAAATGGAAGATCCTGGATCTTTGTCTGGTTTCTGAACGAACAGCTCAATATATAATGTAAGTACACAGGTAATAGGAGTATTATTAATGGAACAGATTCACTTGCAAAAGTGCATTTACGTCTTCACTTTTTCTTGCCTGGGAATTCCTTTCATCTTGTAAGAAGGAAAGATTCATATTTTATACTACTCCATTTTCTATCCAATCCTAGCATAAGAAAGTCCAACCGCATACCCTTACCATTGTTTTTATTGAACTAAAATACATAAAGTAAGACATTATTGAAAACTCTATTTTTACGTGTGTGTGTGTATGTATGTATGTATGTATGTATGTATGTATATAATATATATCTATATCTATATCATCGTCGGACTGGGTGCAATTCCTCCTGGAGGCCGGCTTCTCCTCCACGAAATATACGTTCCAAAAAACTAGGCAGCACTTCCAGATTCGGTGGAAGGGTGAAGACCCCAAACTTTATTCCCCAGCAACGTTTCGGCCTGCTCAATGAGGCCTTTGTCAAGCTATACAACAGTGCAAAACACAGGGTATATATATCCACAAACCAGTGCAATCACATAGTACAATTAGTGGATACACATGTTAACAATCACATAGTATCAATCACATAACCATCAGTGCTCAGTCATATGACACTCTCTATGACAAATCCATATTGTAAATAAATCCATGTCAATACAAAAGTTCCAGTAGTAATATAAATATTAGTATAAGGTGCATAGTGTATATCTTATACATATGTATATACCCCTTTTCATCCAACATATCGGAGCCAAGGGCCTGTATAGATCGTGATACAAAGGTGCTAAGTGTATAAAGGGTTAAAAACATCTCAACAAAAAGGGGATACAACTGCATCCTATAAAGTTTTAAAATAGTAGCGCCTACCATCAACGTTTCAACGTGGCCGTGAGTGTTGGCGTCCCCATCTTTGCTATGCGCATGCGCCGGGTCAGACAGTCCTCACCCCCCCCCCCCTCCCGGCCCGCATCATGTACCCACAGGCTCACGCTCCCTGGAACGCAGCATCATACCGTGGAGCGCATCGTACGTGCCAGGAGGAGAGGGGAGACCATGTGACACGGCCACATCCACTCAGCTTCAAGGGGGCGTGCCTATGGTCATGGTAACCTGGAATGTTTGCATCCAGGCTAAAACATCAGTGGGGAAACCGAGGTGATCGCATTAGCGAAAATGCACACAATCATCACATATGCCTCCGTGGATGTCAGGGAGGGCTAAGGGGGTGCACTATGCTGTCAGTGGCGACCACGATAGTCTCACTGTTCAGCACATGGATCCCCCGGCCGTCCCCTGGTTTCCCAGCTGACAACCAGAGGGCCCGTAGTGTCACCCTATACCACCCCCCATCCACTCACTAGTAAGTCGCTTCAGTGAGTGTTAACCCTTACCATTCGCATACAGTGTATCATGGTTTGAATTGTTCATGCTGACTGGCACCGCAATGCTGCGACCAGTTTCTCCGCACTTCCATCACCACCACTGTAAAATTCTTAATTATTTATCTACTACCAAATTAACAACATGCAAATAACTGCACACTCAAGGTTGCGCCCACTGATGTCCACCTCTTCTTCATACGGTGAAAGCAGCCACACTCGCGGACACCCAGAATTCATTAACGGCATTGTCCACTAACGATAGACAAAGGGCCATTAAGCCTGTCCAGAGGTTCTATAAAAAATAGAAAAATTACAAATCAGTTTTCTCAAAATTAGCACTGTTGTATATTCCCCATACCAGACCCGGCGGATTAGACCCCCCATGCCAAATGAACAAACTGCACATCCTATCCACACAAATCCCATCTGCATTCTGTATTCAGGCCATCAGGCTCGAGTGTACGTAGCCGGTGGATCCACATTATTTCTCGTGGTTTCAATATTCGCTCTCTATTACCTCCTCTTTTTAGAGGAGGAATATGGTCAATCACCCTGAATTTGAGATCCCTCTCTCTGTGTCCAGCCTCTGCAAAGTGCTTGGGCCCAGGGAGATCCCTCCGTTTTTGACGAATAGAATATCTATGGTAGTTCAACCTCGTTTTTACATCGCAAGTAGTCCAACGTAGAGGAGGTCACAAGGGCAAGACGGTAGATAAATAACATATGAGCTAATACATGTCAGGAAGTGTCATATCTCAAACTGAGTTTTGAGTACTGGGTGCGTAAATTTTTCCCCCTTTTAGCATGTAGCTGCAGTTCACGCAGCTCGGACACGGATAACATCCATATCTTTTGTGACCTATATAGGTTTGGACCGATGTCTTCTCTCCGACTACCTCCGCTCTAACCAATTTGTCATGTAGATTACTAGATCTTCTAAAAGACATGAGGGGGCACAGCAAATTCTTTTACACTACCAAAATTGCTTTTCAATATAGACCAGTGTTTTTTAATGACCCCTGCTATCTGATAACTCCCTTGTGTATATGTGGAAATGAATGGTACCCTATTTGTGACCTGCTTAGTGACTGTCTCAGAAGGACCGGATACCACTGTGTCCAGATGTTTCTGGACCAATTTTTTAGGGTAACCTCTGTAGATAAATTTGTCTGACATTTCTGACAGTCTCCATAGTTGTGTGTCCTTCACAATTCGTTTTTTTTAAAACAGGGGGTCAGTTTACTGTCTCTCAGACCGTTGGAGGGCCGGACTATAGTTTAAAGAGGTATTCCTATCTTGGACAATGGGGGCATATAGTTAGGTGCGGGTCCCAGCAGTGGGACCCGCACCTATATAGAGAACGGAGCCCATGCAATGCCCATGCACTGCCCATGCTCCCATTCATTTCTATGAGGCCGACGGAAATAGCCGAGCCAGCGCTCGGCTTTTTCCCTTTCGCCCATGACAGCACCCTTGAGAGACCGCCTCCATCCAGGACAGGAAACAGGAACTTTCGTGGAGAGCTCATAAGGAGGAGCATGGCCCCGAGACCACCAGTTCCTGTTTCCTGTCCTAGACAGAGGACGGTTCGTGGAGAGAGGAAAGAAAAGCTAGGCTGCAGGGCCCCGGAGGAATTGTTCTAAAGTGGGGTTACCTGTTCCGGCATAAGTCTCCTCTAGGAGCCGCCGGCCGGAGTCTGGGGTCTGCTGCTGGGGTCTGGCTTACGCTGCGCTGGCGATACTCTGCAGTCCCGGGCTCACCGAGAGGTGCGTTCGGCACGCCGGTCCTGCCCGACAGTGTTCAGGCGGGCCGGGGCCTTCTTCTTGCCGCGCGCAGGGGGAACTAAAATCTCGCGATGCCAGCGAGATCCGGGTCTCGGTAGAGACTTCCGGTTTTTGGAACGCACGCAGCGTGCGTTCCGGAAGTAGGAAGAGCCTTCTCCTACTTAGGCCGCAGAGGGTTTCCAGCAGGACCCGACCGAGGAGATTGAACCCACAGGCGCACGGTCAGCAGCAGCCCAGCCAGCCAGCCAGCCTTACAGGGATTTCCTTTGGATCCGGGGAGTCACTCTCTATCCCACAGCAGCATGGAGGAGGAGAGTGCCCTACGCGCCGATCAACAGGAGGGTCATGAGATCAGACCGGTACTCCTGGTGGGGTAAGGGGGATCATTCCCCACCATTTATTTCATTTTTTAAGCTAAATCTCCTTTCCCTCTTGTTTTTTCCTGTATTTAGACTACAAAAGAGGGCCCTAGAAAGGCAATTTCAAAGACCAGAGGGAAGGAGTGTGCCGTCTGTAAAAAGAAACTGGCCCCCTCTTGGTTGAAAAAGCTATGCCAAAGTTGTATTGAGAAACTAGTGGAGGAGGAGTCCCCATCCCTTCTACAGAGTATTAGGGAGATGGTAAAGACGGAGGTTTCGGATTCCCTGAAAGATTTCAAAAAGAGCTTTCCCGCAGTAGCCTCTACCTCCCTGGGAACCAGATCAAGCACAGCTAATAGATCTGACTCAGATCCCTTAGAGGATAGTGATACGGGAGAAATCCTAGATAGCCCTGACTCGTCCCAGGATGAGGAGTCCACGGGCAGGCCACTTTTTTCCCCCGATGATACGGAAGCTTTACTGAAAGCAGTTCGTGCGACTATGAAAGTAGACGAACCCAAAGACCCAAGATCCGTTCAGGATATCATGTTTGGTGATCTCGGGCAGAAAAAATCTAGAGTATTTCCCGTTAACGAGAATATAAAGTTTTTAATACAGAGGGAATGGAAAAGACCCGATAAAAAGTTTTTTGTGCCAAAAAATGTAAAAAGGAAATATCCCTTTGACGAGGCAGACTCAGTAAACTGGGACAGACCCCCTAAATTGGACGCACCTGTGGCAAAAATTTCAAAAAGATCGGCCCTTCCGTTTGAGGACTTGGGTTCTCTTAAAGACCCTATGGATAAGCGAGCAGAGGTTTACCTAAAAAAAGTTTGGGAGACCTCAGCCCAAGCATTCAAACCAAATATTGCCGCCACATCCACTGCCAGGTCTCTGAAATTATGGCTAGAGGAATTAGAATCTCACATTCAGAACAAGACCCCGAGAGATCAATTGTTAACCGTTTTCCCCACTCTACTTAAAGCAGTAGACTTTATTTCTGATGCATCAGCCGATGCTTTAAAATTAAATGCTAGGTCAGCTGCTCTTTCAAATTCAGCCAGACGAGCTATTTGGCTAAAAGGTTGGTCGGGAGACACGGGATCTAAAAATAAGCTTTGTGCAATTCCTTGTCAGGGTGATTATCTTTTTGGATCCGTCTTAGACGACCTTTTGGATAAAGCCTCGGACAATAAAAAAGGATTCCCTGTCTCCAGACCCCCGAAAAAACAACGTTTTTTTCGCAAAAACAAGAAGGATTTTTTTAGGGGGCAGAGGAAAGACTTCAGAGCTGACAACAAGAATAGGAAAAGCAAGGGGTTTCTCTTCAGTTCCCAATCCTCCTCAACCTCTAAACCATCACAACAATGACGGTTTCTCTCCCGTGGGGGGCAGACTTTCTCTCTTCCTCTACGCCTGGGAGAAAATCTCCTCAAGTCCCTGGATTTTAGGCGTTATAAAGGAAGGGTTTTGTCTAGAGTTTGTCTCCCGCCCACCGGACAGATTCAAAATCACAAATTTTCTAGGAAACCCGGGGAAAAATCTAGCCTTACAACAAGAGATTGTATCCCTACTTCGGAAAAATGTTCTAATCCCGGTGCCGGAGGCAGAGAAGGGCGAGGGTTTTTACTCCTCCCTTTTTCTGGTCCCCAAACCGGATGGAACATTCAGAACTATTATAAATCTAAAGGATTTAAATCAATTCCTCTCTTACAAAAAATTCAGAATGGAGTCGATCCAATCAGTCATAAAACATCTATTCAGGGGCTGCTTCATGGCTACGATAGACGTAAGAGATGCGTACTACCACATTCCCATTCGGCTAGACTGTCAAAAATTCCTCAGAGTCGCGGTTTCTATAGGAGGTCACATCCAGCACTTGCAATACACAGCCCTTCCCTTTGGGATTTCTCAAGCTCCCAGACTTTTCACGAAAGTCATGGCAGAAGTCATGGCTCATGTAAGGGAAAAAGACATTTTACTAATACCTTACTTAGACGATCTCCTGGTGGTAGCAGAGTCAAAATCCATTCTAGAAGCACACCTCAAAAAAGTAGTGCAGATCCTAGAAGACCTCGGCTGGCAAATAAACGGAGAAAAATCCCATTTAATTCCTTCCCAAGTTTGCATCTTTTTAGGGATGATACTGGACTCAAAGAAACTACTCTGTATTCTACCCCAGGACAAGATTCAGAGATTAATACAACAGGTTCAGTCCCTGATATCGGCAGAGAACCCTACTATCAGACAAGCAATGGCAGTCTTGGGCAGAATGACCTCCACTATACCAGCGGTCAGTTGGAGCCATCTTCACTCCAGACCCCTACAGTGGCAAATTCTGAAGGAGTGGCAGGGCTCCCTCCGCCCATTAGACACACCTTTCACACTGACCCCCCCAAGTGATCCAGTCCCTTCACTGGTGACTGAACCCCGTAAACCTGTCCCAGGGGCTCCCTTGGTTCCAACAAGACTTTGTTACCCTTACCACCGACGCAAGTCCTTCCGGGTGGGGGGCCTGTTGCCAAGGGGACTTAAGACAAGGTGTTTGGGAAAGAGAGCAGAGTCTAGACTCCCAAAACATGAGGGAACTGAGGGCGGTCTTTTTCGCCTTAAAAGAGTTCCTTCCTTTACTACAGGGAAAGTCTATAAAAGTTTTTTCAGACAACGCCACAGTGGTCTCCTATCTGAACAAACAAGGAGGAACCAGATCAGAAAATCTTATGCAGTTAACAACGGATATCTTTTCCCTTATAATTCCTTCTGTGCCGTCCCTTATGGCAATACATCTAAAAGGTTCAGAAAACAAAGTGGCAGATTTTTTAAGTCGAAATACACTAGACCAGGGCGAATGGTGTCTGAACCAAAGGGTGTTCGATCAAATAATTCTACTTTGGGGTCGTCCTCATCTGGATTTGTTCGCCACCAGAGAAAACAGAAAGTGTCATCGTTTCTTTTCCCTCAGCACGAGAGATTCACCAACAGGGATAGATGCCTTCTCCCTTCCCTGGCCGAACCAGCTCCTCTACGCCTTTCCTCCATTAAGGCTTCTTCCAAGATTCTTACAGAAGCTGAGACAAGAAAGAACAACAGTGATCTTAATTGCTCCTTTCTGGCCCAGAAGAACCTGGTTCACCTGGTTGAGGAAGCTATCCTTGACGGACCCTTGGATTCTCCCGGAGTGGCAAGATCTTCTATCCCAAGGACCAGTCAATCATCCGAGTGTGAAGCAGCTACACCTAACAGCATGGCTCTTGAGGGGGAAATCCTAGAAAGTAGAGGACTCTCCAAGAGCGTAGTTTCCACTTTACTATCCTGCAGAAAGGATGTCACCTCCTCTATTTATCTCAGGATTTGGAACACCTTCCAGAAGTTTGCCAAGGATCCAGTGAATCCTTTAAATCCCCCACCTATGTGTAGGATTTTAGATTTTTTGCAAGCTGGACATGAAAAAAATTTGAGGCCAAGTACTCTTAAAGTACAGGTATCCGCTTTGAGTGCGTTCTTTGATTCTCCCATCGCTAGCCACCCGTGGGTCCGAAGATTCTTTAAAGCCATCAGCAGGCTTAGGCCTATACCTGGACCTTCAATTCCCCCCTGGGACCTCAACTTGGTCCTTACTAGCCTCACAGAACCTCCCTTTGAGCCACTTAAACAGTTGCCTATAAAGATCTTGTCTTTCAAAACAGCGTTTCTTGTGGCAATTACCTCAGCAAGGAGGGTTGGTGAGATTTCAGCCTTCTCTACCTCGCCTCCTTACACTAACATCTTAGATGATAGGGTTCTTATTAAACCAGATCCTTCCTTCTTACCGAAAGTGGTTTCTATGTTCCATAGAACGCAGGACATTATCCTTCCTTCCCTGTGCCAAGATCCGAAAAATGAAAAAGAGGAAAAACTGCACTGTTTAGATGTAAAAAGATGCCTATCTCATTATCTGGAGGTTACTAGTCAGTGGAGGAAAACCTCAAAACTCTTCATTCAGTTTAGTGGGAAAAATAAGGGCCTCCCAGCCTCTTCTAAAACCCTTTCCAGATGGATCGTGAGAGCCATTAATTTGGCCTATTCTTCAGCTGGAAAGGCTCCCCCGGGGGGCTTTGGTGCTCATTCTACAAGATCAGTCTCCACCACTTGGGCAGAAAGGGCTGACGCTACCCTAGAACAAATTTGTAGAGCAGCCACATGGCAGTCGCCTGGCACCTTCTTCCGTCACTACAGATTGGACCTAGGCAATAGAGAACAGCTAGCCTTCGGTAGGAAAGTCCTCCAGGCGGTAGTCCCACCCTAAGAAATAAAGGGATTTCTATTCTAGTCGTCTCTCAAGGGTGCTGTCATGGGCGAAAGGGAAATTTAAGATTACACTTACCGGTAATCACTTTTCCATAAGCCCATGACAGCACCCGGGTTTATTCCCACCCTGATATACAAAAAAAAAAAAATAATAAATAAATAAATAAAAAGGATATATAAAAAAAAATAAAAATAATAATAATATATACATATACAAAAAAAAAAAAAAAGGATAAGTGTGGTCTAGGACAAGTTCTTGCGATTAACTGGTGGTCTTGGGGCCATGCTCCTCCTTATGAGCTCTCCACGAAAGTTCCTGTTTCCTGTCCTGGATGGAGGCGGTCTCTCAAGGGTGCTGTCATGGGCTTATGGAAAAGTGATTACCGGTAAGTGTAATCTTAAATTTTCGGCAGCCCCATAGAAATGAATGGAGGGCTGCTGCGCATGCGTAGTGCGCCCTCCTTCACTTTCAGGGCTCTGTTCTCTATATAGGTGCGGGTCCCAGCGGTGGGACCCGCACCTAAAGGACAATGGGGGCATATCCTAGCGATATGCCCCCATTGTCCAAGATGGGAAAAGCCCTTTACCTACTATGAACAAATTCCTATGTACACTGCACATATCTTATTTTGAAGTGAAAAAACACATTTCCCTACCCCTGAACTTCTCCTTTCTTCTTCTCCGGACTTCCTGTGACGCAGCTGCACATGAGGTTCACAGGTCTGGAAGGAGGTGCGCCTGTGCGGCAAGACTAATAGAACCAGTGGCGGATCCAGAGCTCCCCAATACTATACTGCAGAAAAAGATAATACCACTGATATTAGTGCCACAAAGAGCCCCCCATATAAAATACCCCATTGTGGCCTCAGTAAATGTCCCCATAGGGCCCCCCAATAATGTGCCAGTAAGAGGTGCCCCATAGATGCCCCCAATCATGTGCTAGTGAAAAGTGCCTCTCCCCGCCACTCATGTACCAGTAATAAGTGCCACTCTCCTCTCCCCCCCACTCATGTGCCAGTCTCCTCTGTGCTGCCACCGCCTTCCCATGTGCCAATTCCCCCCCCCCCATCATGTGCCAGTCTCCTCTATGCTGCCACCCTCTCCCATGTGCCAGTAATAAGTGTGGCAGAAAAATTTGCCTATTTAATAAAATTAAAAAAACACTTACTTGCCATCTGCGATGGCAGCGCTCATCTCCTGGTGTGCCCTGCCAGAATTGCTGAAACAGCCAAAACACCCGGTGGCCGGATCAGTGTCCTCGGATGGCCGCATGTGGCCTGTGGGCCATAGTTTGAGGACCCCTGGTGTATAGGGAGAGGCATTACCAGTAGAAAGAGGGAGGTGCTCATGCCGCTCTACAGAGCACTAGTGAGACCTCATTTGGAGTATTGTGCTCAGTACTGGAGACCATATCTCCAGAAGGATATTGATACTTTGGAGAGAGTTCAGAGAAGAGCTACTAAACTGGTACATGGATTGCAGGATACAACTTATCAGGAAAGATTAAAGGACCTTAACATGTATAGCTTGGAAGAAAGACGAAACAGAGGGGATATGATAGAAACTTTTTAATACATAAAGGGAATCAACAAGGTAAAAGAGGAGATAATATTTAAAAGAAGAAAAACTGCTACAAGAGGACATACTTTTAAACCTTTGCCCCTCTAATTTAAAACTAATATCAGGAAGTATTACTGAGAGAGTAGTGGATGCATGGAATAGCCTTCCTACAGAAGTGGTAGCTGCAAATACAGTGAAGGAGTTTAAGCATGCATGGGATAGGCATAAGGCCATCCTTCATATAAGATAGGGCCAGGGGCTATCCATAGTATTCAGTATATTGGGCAGACTAGATGGGCCAAATGGTTCTCATCTGCCGACACATCCTATGTTTCTATGTAAGATGGTTTTCAACTTTCCATAATATGGATATAATACTGTAGTTCTCTGATTTATATTTGAGTATATGGTGGCATAGCAGAAATGTGGCCTGACAAGACGGCATACGGTATGCTTGCCATTCACACCCTGCAGGAATTCCTTGTCAATGAGCAGGACAGATGACAGGCCATCCTGAATCTCATTGTCTCAGTTGCTATTATGTGCATATGGCAATGGGCCAAGGTGCAGTGTTCCCAATACTTAGAGGCTCAGTCACCAGGGTCAACCCTATACAACCAGGCATATAGCCTGGAAGGCTTAATGAAGCCAATTAAAACGATATTTTTATTTTCACTGTAGGTGCCTGCATTTAGAAGAAATTCATACATTTATTCCTATGCAAATGAGTTATTTTAGCCCCAAGAGGTGGGCTTACGCCCCCAGTGGTCAGCGCCTCTTTCCTGCAAAACATGCCCTCCTTACCCTAAGATTGACCGCGCTCTATTTCAGGGCTAGAACATCTCAAGTGCACAACCGCTTCTTTCAGCCACTTCTGGGTTCAGTGCCGCGAACGGCTCGTGCGCAGTATGTATCTTCACTGCCATGGAAGAAGCCGACCACATTGTGCACATCTGCCTGTTCTAGCGAGTGGGTGCGCAGACGTGAGATCTCAGCGCCAGACCTGAAGTGTAGCGCTGTCAATCTAAGGAGACGGGGCATGTTTTGAAGGAAAGAGATGTTTATAGTGAGCACCAAGGGCGTCACGAAAGCGGTGCTCATACCATATATGCCTGCCTTCTGGTTTTCGAATAGTTCATTTCCATAGAAAAAAAAAAAGTGTGAATTTCTTCAGACTCCAGGCACCTGCAGTGAAAATAAAGGTATGGTTTTAATCAGCTATATGCCTGGTTGTATAGCGTTGATCCTGGTGACAGACGCTTTAAGGCTAGGTCTACACGACGACATTTGTCACGCGACAGATAGGGCACAACATTTTGTTGCACCAATGTCGCGCGACAATTTTTATAATGGCAGTCTATGGTGTCGCTCTGCGACTGTTGCGTCGCAGTCGCAGCATGTTGCAGTGCGACACCATAGACCGTGTAGTGCATCGTGTAGTCCTAGCCTAAGCCTGATGCTTTCTCTCCTGTGTTTTCAGATTATACGATAGTGTTACTAGAGGGGAAAGGCTGACGTGTGATTATTTGCCCTTATCTTATGGGACTTGGCTAGATTTTTCTTTCCACCTACATTTATTCCCATATATAAAAGTCAAGATGAAGAATATTTTCTTTCCCATTCCCTGTCATATGAAGGCAAGAAGCACAACGCCTTTCAGGATTAGATAAGAAGGCAATGTAAATAGGTTGACATTCATTTCAGTCCTTCCAGCGCCCCACCTTCATTTGTTAGTTACTGAATGCTTTATTTTAATAAGTGTATTAATAACCAAATTCCAGTTTGTCTCCAACATAATGTGCACGGCTTAAAGGAAGTCGCTCTATTCCTGCTGTAGCCACTGTGAAGAAAGAGAGCGAATAGGTTTAACCCTGGTTTCCCACCCGTATTAGAAGGTTTGCTTTTAAGGCCTCGTGCACACGACTATGTGTTTTGTGGTGCATGCCACCATTTTCATTTTTTTTTTCCACTTCTGTAGAAATGTCCTATCCTTGTCTGCAAGACAGACAATTATCTCTACATCCACAGGAGTGCAATATTTTCACTTGCGGACTGGATAAAATTGTAAATTCTGGATAAAAAAAATAAAAAAACTAAAAAAAAAAAAAAAAAAAAATGCTGAGTTCACATCTCCACTCAGTTATGGGAGCAAATCAATACAAATTATGGAAGCCCTGAACAGACTCGGTTGACTACAATGGAGTATATACATTTTCAGTTTGGGAATTATAATTTTTTTTACCAGACAAAGTCCGGTCTCTGTTTACAGGGCTGAAGCAACGGCCGGAGTGTTGACCAGTCATTGGCAGCAGCGATTATGTTTGGATTCCACAGATTGGTGATGTGGTGTCCACATAAAAAAACTCTGGAGTTGGTTGAACAGATACTGGTGGGAAGAGAAAGGAAGCCTATCTGTTTAACATGTTATTGTGTTTACAGTCGTTGGGTCTACATCAGCCTTGCTCAACCTACGGCCCTTGCAAAACTACAACTCCCATCATTCCCTGACAGCCTACAGCTATTATCCTACAGAAGGGTATCGTGGGAGTTGTAGTTTTACAACAGCTGGAGGGCCCCAGGTTGAGCATCCCTGGTCTACATGATCTCAACGGAACGGATGCAGAAGACATACGGAGTACGTCCTGTTTTTTTGCGGACCCGTTGACTTGAATGGAGCCACGGAACGTGATTTGCGGGCAATACTAGGACATGTTCTATCTTTGAACAGAAACTGAAACGGAATGCAAAAAACGGCACTTATACAAAACATTTGTGTGAACGAGCCCTTAGTGTGATTATTCTGCAGTGCAGGGTAAGCCATGGGTTCACATCTTATTTATGTGCCCACTAGTTAATATACCAGCTCCATTTACAGGCAAAGTTACTATGGGCAGATTTACTAATATTGTCTAAATGTCAGACAATCTGCGCCATATTTATCACAGTGGCTGATGCTGGATAATAAGTGAGTCTTTAGACTGTCTGCTCTAACTTTATGCCACCTGTAAGTTGGTTTAGTTTTATGCCAAAAATGCGCTAACCTTTTGGCTCAGTTTCCTTTAAGCCACTCCCCTTTCATGTAAAACCACACCCCTTTGCGGTCCAGGGTGTAACAGGTTAGAAAAGTGTGTAACGTGTTTGAACGCAATGAAAAGCATATACAATAGATTATTATTATAATTTTTTTATGCAAATTGTGCCTAAAAACTGTTGCATTTACGATAACAAATCTGCCCCTGTGCATTTGTACCGTATTTTAGTTCCGTGAGAAGGTTGGTGTTCCCAATAAATACTGAAATGATCATACTTCCTAATCATAATGCCTAATCTATATGTTCTCATTTGTCGTAGGAAGTAACCGGTAAAGGCTTTGGCGAGCAGGATTTCCGCTCTGCTCTTGAAAATGGAGTGCTCTTGAGTGAGTAAGTATCAAAGGCGTCTGCGTTGGTTGCATGGGTGTTCAGGGAGAAATGCAGGGTGTGTGCATCCCTAACTCCTGCCACAGGTAATAAAGTTTGTGATGTAAGTTGGGTTCCCCACCAAGCCCTTAAGAAGTATGTAGACAATTCTACCTGGAACAGCACACCCTGCGGAATGCATGGCGGTCTGATGCCTTGACACACCAATAAACTGTATTATTGCACTTCATATACTGAAATTATTGTACTTCGGAGTATGTAAGATTTGGATTTTGCTGTTTTTGTGAGTCCATTCGAACGTCCACAAAATGGGTCGCCATCCCTTCCGCAATTTTGCTGAACAGGTGCGGACCCATTCATTTTCAATAGGGCTGGAATGTGCTATCCGCATTTGTGGATCAGTGCCAATAATGTGCGGTCTGCAAAATGCGGACCGCACATTGCCAGTGTCTGTGTTGTGCAGATTCGCACACATACGGATGTGTGAATTGACCCTAAGGGGTATGTTCAGATGGGCATTTTTACAGTATAGTTTATGTACGTATTGTGTGGTCAAATTTACATGGAATCTGCCTCCCATCATTCTCAGCTGCACATCAAGGCGGGACATGCCGAAATCTCTGATAATGTGACTACTGAATGGAGCTCGTCCGTGGTTGGCTCTGGGGTATTCGGTAGGGATCGACCGATTATCGCTTTTGCCTGTTATCGGTATCGGCATTTATTTTGCCGATATTCCGATAACTTATTGGGAACACAGATCGCGCTGCTGTCAGCGCTCTCCGTGTTCCCTCAGCAGCACAGGGGAGAAGGAAGCAGTGTCTCCTCCCCCCTGTGCTGCTGCTGCCACTGCCGCTAATGGGAGGACAGGGGACAAGAGAAGGGAAGGGGCTGTGGCCACTGCGCCACCAATGAAGAGAAATCATTCATTAAAATTGAACAGGAGGCGGGAGCTGGCTGGAGGATCACATAGCCGGCTCCCGACCTCTATGAGCTGTAGCTGCGATCTGCGGTAGTTAACCCCTCAGGTGCCGCGGATCGCAGCTACCCCTCATAGAGGTCGGGAGCCGGCTATGTGAATCTGCAGCCAGCTCCCTCCTCCTGTTCAAGATCTATCAGGGTGAATAGGACAAGGGTTCTAGTCCCTAAGGGGGCTAAAAGTTAGTAAAAAAAAAAAAAAAAACCCAAAATATTAAGTATAAATGAAAAAGATTTACAAAAATGAAAATTCCCAGAATATCGGTATAAATTATCGGCTATCGGCCTGAAAGTTCACAAATTATCGGTATCTGCCCTAAAAAATCAATATCTGTCATCCCTAGTATTCGGGCTACAAATCTGAGACTGTGTTTTTTTTTTTTTTTTTTTTTTTTTTTACATACATTTTAGCATCTGAACATACCCTGCAGTTTACTTTTATCACCTTCAGGTGACCCTCATGAACCGTTGCAAACCCTTATTTCTGAGAGATTCATCTGTGACGCACAGTGTCGGCTGGCACACACCTTCACGCTGGTTTGGTGGCTAAAGTTTTTTAATTTTTTTTTTTTTTTCTTATCTAGCCTTATTAACAAGATCAAGCCTGGAATAATTAAAAAGATTAACAGACTGTCCACACCTATTGCTGGCTTGGTAAGTATTCTAAAAGTGCCATACAAAAATATGTAAATTGCATTAAAGGGTTTGTGCCAAGCTTTTTAAGTTATCCCCTATCCACCACCAGCGATCAGCTAGTTATCCTCTTAAAAACTTGAACAATCCCTTTTAAAGGGGTTGTCCGGGTTCAGAGCTGAACCCGGACATACCCTTATTTTCACCCCAGCAGCCCTCCTGAGCCTGGCATCGGAGCATCTCATGCTCCGATGCGCTCCCGTGCCCTGCGCTAGATCGCGCAGGGCACGGGCTCTTGTGTTTACAATAACACACTGCCGGGCGGTAACTTCCGCCCAGCAGTGTGTTCGGTGACGTCACCGGCTCTGAGGGGCGGGCTTTAGCTCTGCCCTAGCCGTTTTACTGGCTAGGGCAGAGCCAAATCCCGCCCATCAGTGCCGGTGACGTCACCGGGGTTCCTGTCAGCCCCATAGAGAGCCCCGGTACGTCACCGGAACTCAGAAAAATGCCTTTGCCCTGCGCGATTTAGCGCAGGGCAAAGGAGAGCATCGGAGCATGAACTGCTCCGATGCTCATGTCAGGGGGGCTGCCGGGGTGAAAATGGAGGGATGTCCAGGTTCAGCTCTGAACCTGGACAACCCCTTTAAGTGAAATTGATTGGCTCATGCCAACTACATGCACCATACAATCTCTTATTTATCCTTTTCATATTTTCTCTGTAAAACTTTTCGATACCTGAGTGTTTGCATTTGCTTAATGCCTTTCTTCCCTTTTACCATGTGTTTTTCCTGCCTTTGTTTCCTCATCAGTTGCTTAGGAAGCTTTTTCTGCAATGTGCTAAATAGTGTAAGTGATACAATCTAATTAAAGAGCTTGAAGCATTTTCCATATGTGACGGTCATGTTTTATAGCACACATAACACATTTTCCAGAAGTCATATATTATTGTTTAGTCTTAGCTGTCATAAAATTGTTAATGTTTTCCTGTTTTCTATATTCTTGGTATTTCACAAATGCTGGAATTTTCTAAAGGCGCGGGGGCGGCACACCAGTTGCTTGCCTCTTGTATTCACCCTTTAGTACTGAAGGGGTTTTCTCACTTCAGCAAATGGCATTTATCATGTAGACAAAGTTAATACAAGACACTTAATAATGTATTGGCATTACCCATATTGCCTCCTTTGCTGACTTGATTCATTTTGCACTGCTTATATCCATGGTGTTATGACCACCCTGCAGTCTAGCAGCGGTGGCCGTGCTTGCACACTATGGGGGGAAAAGGCACCAGCCTCTCTGGTGGCCTGGAGCGTGCATAGGTACAGCAACTCCCATACTGGCAACCTAGAATCTGCAGTGTATACTGAGATGGGAAGAATGAAGTAAGCCAGCAAAGGAGGCAATATGGACAATCACAATACATTAGTAAGTGTATTGTAGTAACTTTATCTACATGATAAAGGGCACTTCAGCAAATGCCATTTAAGTGTTTTAATTTTCTATGTCCGTGAATATTTTGTAAAATCTTTCTGGCTCTGCATCTACTATCAGCTATATACGTAGATTTGGTTAGTATCAATCCAGCAGCAGTGGTTGTGCTGGCCTCGCATCTGCTCTGTGCATATACAGCACAATATAGTGGTATTAGGAAAATATGCGCCAAAATTGTTATAACATGGGGAAAGCAAGCGGTCAATAAGGGCTAATTCACATGAATGTGCTCGGCCTGCGAACGCTGTCCATGTGTTGGCTTCACCTCCTCAACTGATCGCGGCTTTCATGACTTGAACTGACTGTATTATGGTGCTTTATGATGCAGTTAGTTCCTATCTGTTTGTGGGTCTATTGTACGGTACTCACATCATCCTGTCAGTAGAATGTGGGAGATGTGACTAACACACGGCATGTGTTTGCTGGACCGAGCTCAGTCAAGTGAATCAGCCCTAAAACATACAGGTCAGGAGAGGTGACAGGTCCTATAATGACCTATATCTGTAAAGTCTAACCTGCATCACTCCAGGTGTGGTAAAACTACAACTCTCAAGATGTACATCTGGTTTGACATTGCCTGCAGCCAATTGGCGGTGACAAGCTTCCCTTATGGCTTGACAAATGGTCACATTATGCAAGGGCATCCGGTCTCTGCCGCTTTCAGTGATTGGCAGCAGCAATGTCAAACTGAATGTTTTCAGCAAGGGAGCCCACTGAAGTAGCCTAGGCCTGGAAAGGGGGGCAGGGAGCCAGTGCCAGGAAGCACTTAAGTAAGCTTCCGGTCACGGGCACTCCTGTGACAGGTGCCAGGAGATCAGAGAGACTGGCAACACAGAGGGTTTATCTGAATGGTTCCTTGTGGATCATTTGTGTCTGTGTTGTTTTGGTAATGACCACACCTCTTGCAGGTGTTGGTTCGATCATTTAACTTCCCCTATTGATTACTGCTTACCCCTTTTGGGAGTGCAGTTTATAGCTTCAATTTCTGGACTCTGGGCTAGCTGGTTTTTGGATCTTGGTTGAGCTCCTGGCGCTGCCTTTGCTCCATGTAAAGTTAAAACGGTTCTGCACTTTCAATTAACTGATGATCTATCCTCTGGATAGATCATCAGCTTCTGATCGGCGGGGGTCCGACACCCGGGACCCCCGCTGATCAGCTGTTTGAGAAGGCAGCGGCGCTCCAGCAGCGCCGCGGCCTTCTCACTGTTTACCGCCGGGCCGCCCGCCCACTGATGTCACGACTTGTATCAACTAGAGTGGGTGCGGCTAAGCTCTGTTCACTTGAATGGAGCTTAGCTGCGCCAAATCTAATTGATACAAGTCGTGACGTCAGTGGGCGGGCGGCCCGGCGGTAAACAGTGAGAAGGCCGCGGCGCTGCTGGAGCGCTGCTGCCTTCTCAAACAGCTGATCGGCGGGGGTCCCAGGTGTCGGACCCCCGCCGATCAGAAGCTGATGATCTATCCAGAGGATAGATCATCAGTTAATTGAAAGTGCAGAACCCCTTTAAGTGTCTTCTTCCCTATTTGTAATTTTTTTGTTGTATTTCCCTGTCTTTTGGATCTACAGGGTGGAGGAATAGGTTGTCTCAAGTCCTGTCACTATACCAGGACCCTACAGGGTGTGTTAGGGCTCTAGGTGCCTGTGTATGAACTTAACTACCATCGAGGTCAGTTCAAAAAGATAGTCAGGACTTGGATTAGGGTTGTTCTAGGAGGTGAACTTCTCCTCTACCATAGTTTCCGGGCCTAGTTCCTATCCCCTTTCCTCCTGTGCTCGTTGTGGAGTTTCCCACCCACACCGCCTCCGTGACACTTCCCTTTTACAGGTCTGCCAAGTGGGAGATTTTCCAACCTCCCAACCCCCTGAATTTTGCACAACCCATTTAATTGTATAAAATTGTAAGTTTTACTGACTTTTCCCATAAAGCTATATATCAATCTGCTCAGCTTCTCCTGCCCCATAGCATGCTGCCTGCAGATTGCACAACACTTTAGATTACAAATTCTCTTTAAAGGAGCTGTCCTGGATTAGAACTGAACCCGGACATAACCTCTTCACCCATTCAGCCTGTATGAGTGGCGCATCAGAGCATTTCCACCTAGCAGTGATCCTGGTGACGTCCCCTGCACTAATAGGTGGTCCATAGTGCTGCGTTCACTTGTTTAGCGCTGCCCTAGCCTGTAAAAGACTGTCCGTTAGTGCTGGTGACGTCACTGGGCTCATTGCTAGGCGGAAGTGTCCACCTAGCATTCCCACATAGAGACCTGGTGTTTCACTGGTAGTGAATAAAAAGCCCTTGCCCTGCACGATACAGCGCAGGGCAAGGGGAGCATTGAAGCATGAAATGCTCTGATGCTCCACTCATTCATGCTGACTGAGTGAAGAAGGGGTTATGTAGGGGTTCAGCCCTGAACCTGAACAACCCCTTTCCCTGTCCATCTGAGGTCTCTGTAGTTCTCGGTTGTTCACCAGATGATTATAGAAATAGGCAGCTTTTTCATGCAAATGAAGCAAACTTGTGTCTAATGTCAGCTTTGGTGAAGATTAGTCCTTTGTTTTGCAAATTTACAGTTTTAAAACCTGAGTAGATGGTGGACCGTGCCAAGCATAATCTAAAGAAACAGACATTCAGATTGTTCTTTCATCTTTCCATCTTGTAAGGTGGCCAAATTGTTATTCTAGATTAGTGTTGGAAGCAAAGTCGATGATCGGTGGTTTTCTCACTGAAGGACAGAAAACTGACACTCCAAAGCCTCCTTTGTTTCCACTTGGGCCAAAATGCCCTGTAGCTTTACAACACATACATTGTAAGGAAGATACAAATACAGTCTCCAAGTGCAAACATTTGCTTTCAAATTTGGTCATTTTCTTTATTTTTATTTTTTTTTGTTTACAAAATGTCCTGTATATTGACATACTATACACTAAGCAGCCATAACATTAAATCCTGCTAAGGGGTGGGATATAAAGTATATGGACAGAAGTATTTGAGACATGCATGCTACAGGAGCTTTTATGGCATCCTATCCTAAATCCATAGGCATTAATATAGAGTTGGCCTCATCCTTGCAGCTTCCACTCCGCTGCTAAGGCTTTTTACAAGATTTTGTGTGTCTGTGGGAATTTTTGCTCCTTCACCCAGAAGAACATTTGTGAGGTCAGACACTGATGTTGGATGAGCGCAAATTCCTGAAAAATGAATGGTAGATTTGAAAGAAATGTTTGTGAAGACAGTTTGTCATCTTGCTGCAGACTGGTCAGAATGCTGAGGCTGCCCCCTTACCCTGGTGAACGTGCCTACAATGAGCGTGTGCCCATTAGAACTGGAAGAAAATCCGCATATGTGATTTACTTTACCATCATGAGAATGGCAGGGTGCATGTGTGTTTCTTATGTATAAGAGAAAACACAAAGAAGACAAGCCAGAAGTAGTAGGCAATGGTAGTCTGGGAAATCGCACGAGCGATAAGGATCTGTTCAGGGAAGAACCAATGGTTTTGCACGTAAGTTCCATCAGTTTTGTCTGCAATTGCGTTCAGTGGTTTGTTTGTTTTTTCCGTGTGGATGCGTTTTTCATGTGTGTTTAAAAAAAATAAAAAAATATGGAGAATAACGATCTACATCTAGCAACAATCAGTGAAAAACACATTTCATCCGGATTACATCCAGATGCCTTCAGTTTTCACCCAAGCCCCATTTACTTCTATGGAGTCAGGGCTGCGTGAAAAACATGATGCAATTTTTCCTGTATGCAGAGATGATGTGTGAAAAACTTGTGTGTGCAAACCCATTGAAAAGAATGAGTCAGGATTCAGTCCAGACGCTATGCTTATGCGTCGCGCATCGCACTCGGACGAAAAACTTTCTCATGTCAAAGAGGCCTATTGTGGATGTTACTTTTACTCACCTAACTGAACATTGTGGCAGACATATTAGACCCCTTGATTGCAATGGTGGTGTCATTTGTTTGAGAACAAGAGGTGATTCTCCATTCACTTCTATGGGAGTTTCAAAAATAGCGGAGCAAGCACTTGCAGCTGTTTTTGGATCTCTCATAGAAGTGAATAGAGAAAGTGGCGCGTGAATGGTAACCGCTCAATTTTTAGCTGTGCAAATGGGGTGGCCCTGGAAAAAAATAAACTGGCCCCATGTTGTAGGTGGGTCCAAACTGACAGAAGATAGGACAACAGAAGTAGGCGGGCCAGCAATACTGTAGTGCAGAACAAAGTACTGCCCCCGTGGCACAGTATGAAACCATCATCGTCCTCAGGATGGCAGCACAGTTGTGTTCAGGTGGAGACCTGCGGCTGCTAGCCAAGTGCTCCTAGTATTAATGTGGAGAGCATCAGGTCTTTATGTACCTGGCTGACAGCGATGAGGAGGCCTTGGGTGGCCCCCTGGACATTGGCCCATCTGGAGATTTCCCTGTAGGGTCTGTGGCCAGTCCTTCCCTGGAAATCCCCTTTTAAAGGATGTACTGCTTATAGTTTGTTGCCCGATACCACGGGAGGTCTTGTTGAGCTTATGCTTTGGTGGCTCAGAACTGTTTTGATAGCACATTCACACAGACGTATACAGTATTAGGCAAGGGATTTTAATGTTAAATAGTGCTAGTAAATGCTAGGGCTACTCTAAGAAATAATGGCCCATCATCATGGGACTGTCTGGTATGGTCACAAATCTACATTCAAATGAAAAGGTCACATGGCCGAAGTGGTGCAATTTCTAGATCGGAGTCCTTTTTGTTCGGTTCTCTTACAATTCCTTTAAAGGGGTTGTTTGGGTGTTTAATACTGATGACTTAGCCTCACAATTATTCATCAGTATGTGATCAGTGGGGTCTGACTCCCAGTGGCCCCGGTGATCAGCTATCTGTGCTTGGTATTACTTGAATGGGACTGATCAGCGCTTAGGCCATGTGACCAATGGACATGACGTCATTGGCCTAGGAATAGACTGCGGTGCTCCCGGAGTGCCACAGTCTTTTGAAACGGCTGATCAGCAGGGGGTGGCCGGAGTCAGATTACCCCCCACCCCCCTTCTGATGCAATATTGATGACCTATTCTGAGGATATAGTGTATATAATGTGTCTAGCACTTTTTTTACCACCAGTTTTTAGTTGCATCACACGTGTATTATGTTTAATTACATGTCGCAAATTAGTCATATAATAGAACATATAACTGGCGTGGCAGGACACCTCCAGCATAGCTGTACTGGGTGTGTATTACATGCAGCAGAAGTGTCATATCTTTTCCCTAATAAGGACTGCTGCGAGAACTGGCGGTTGCCTAACACATATTTATCTTGATGTGTTGCTAGGAGATTGTATATTGCTTCTACAGTAATAAATTCCAAGATTCTTTGACAGTGTGAAATATAAGGTGTGCACTTCTAGTGTGAAGAAAAAAAATTATTCACTTCACTTCAGGGGTTTTTATTATCATGGAAGGATTTGCTTTCTAGTTCAGAAATGTACTACTTTATTTTTCCTTTGAAAAATAAAAAAAAATCCATTGCGTTATCTTGTACTGGTCCTGTGTTGCAGCCCGTATTATAGCCTAGAGCTTGGATCGGGAACCTCCGACACTCCAACTCCCAGCATGCACACTTGCTTGACTGTTCTTGGAACTCCCATAGAAGTTCATAGAGCATGCTGGGAGTCATAGTGCCCGGGTTAGAGCTACATTCACATTATGTGGCTCTACACAGAAATTTTGGACAAGTCCTGAAAACTTAGCTCAGCTCTCACCATTTTATTATTTCTGTCTACTGATCACAGATAAAATGATAGAACTTGCTAATGATCTTTATGTGGCGTAGGTTGTTTCCACTTGGTTTATTAGAGCAAAAAGATGTATTTTATGTATTATTATTATTTTTTCTCTCTCCTAGCAATTGCTGAAAGTAATCCCTTCAGACAATGGCAGCGGGTCATGGTGCAGCCTGCTAACTTTTCATGGCTCTTAAAGGATAACTGTCACATTTAGACCCTAATTTAAATTTTTATATATGTAGTTACTAATAACATGATATTCCAGAATCAGTTACTATTAGACTGACTTACCCCATATTTAATGAGATTCAGCCCTTAGCAACCAGTCTGCATAAAACTGCAATTTCACTATTCAGTTAAGATGGCCGCCACTGCCCTCACCCTGAGGCTAATCCAGCCTGCCCTCACTAGCCAGTAACAATAGCCCCCCAAAAGTGTCAGTAACCACAGCCCTCCCCCTAAAGGGTTAATCTCCTGCAGCACAAAGGGGTCCTCTTACCACATGTTGCTTTCATTTATACACTGAGCAGATGGCAGATCTCCCTTCCCTGGTCTGCGCTGCACCAACTCTGCATTGTCCAGCTCTGCTGAGTGAGGGAGCGTCTGCCAAGCGCAGGGACAGGGAGAAGTGCACACAGCCCAGGCACTGTTATCAGCTGCTGGGGAGGACCTGGCTTTAATCATTTACTTACAGTCCCTGGCTGTCAGTAATGTGACCTTGCACGCAGCCTGCTTCTGCGTCCTCCGTCCTTCAACAGATAGACGGACCATGCCTAGCAACCCTGTTTTAAGCACAGGTAAAAGTAGGCAGTACAGGGAACAAAAATGTGGAATTAAGGGGTAATTGAATACACAGTGAAAAGTTGAAATAGGGCCACCAAGGAGATATTAATCACCACAATCTAGTACTCCACAAAAAAAAAATACGACAGTTATCCTTTAAAGACGTTAAAAACTGAAGATTTCATCTACAGTGTCTACCTGATCTATTGTGATCCAAGTACAGTAGAACTGTATGAGGTCCAGGTATCGCGGCCATAATATGGATGGTAAAATGCCCTGCACATTACAGCTATGTGAACGTGGCCTTAAAACGGAAATGTTTTTTTTAAGGGGTATTCCAGCGTTTGAACAATAAAATGGAAATGAAGTTGCAGGGTCATTACACATCACACAACACTACTCCTACTAGAGAGGAGCAAATTTCATATTTTGAAATTTGTTCACGATTCATTTACTGTTGAAAGGTGAATTGCGTTATGGTCCATGGTAACGGAATCCCTAACGCAATTCTATGACTAAATGCCTTTAGAGGCATTCCATTATTTATTCCGTCGTAATAGAAGTCTATGGGCTGCAAAACGGATCCGTAATGCAGCCCATAGACTTCTATTACGACGGAATGAATAACGGAATGCCTCTAAAGGCATTTAGTCATAGAATTGCGTTATGGTCCATGGTAACGGAATCCATAACTCAATTCACCTTTTACCAGTAAACGAAGCGTAAACTTTTTGGCTTTCATATTGTGCTCCATCACTGCTGGGTCTCTCGCATTAGTTCCCAGTTACAGCCTCCTATAACTCATGGTGATTTCATTGAGCTGGGCAGTGGAGTGGTGAATGATTGCAGTTATAGGGTTAATGCAGAGGGCCATAACGTGGGCGTATTTTAGCGTTCGTATCATTGCTGCAGTTTCCAGCCCAACCACAGGTTTAATGACCTGAATTTACCACATCATAAATGCCGCCCGGTGATACAGTAAGTTCAAGTCATAAGACCCGCAGCCGTCAGGCCGGGAATTGTGGTTATAATACAGACACTAAATTGCGACCACGTTACAGTTGTCTGAATGAGGACTTAGTATTTTGAAGCCAAAATCGGGATTTGATGCAAAGAGAAGTATACCTCTTTCCATTATGCACTCAATGAAAAAAGTAAATTGTTGGAATTAATGAATGTAATTATATGTAAGTGATTACATTATTAGAGCAAAAACATGCGTTTATTGGGAAAACGGTACAGTTGAAAGGAGGCTCCAGTATTCTGGTAGGCCTCCTCTAGCCTGGACACAAGATGAGATCCGGTTGGGCATGGAGGTACACAGGTTCCTTATCGTATCCTGCTGCACATTTGCCCACAGATGTTGAAGCTGGACCTGTAGATCTTGCATACTCTTGGGCACCTTTCACACGAGCGAGTTTTCAGTGCGGGTGCAATGTGTGATGTGAACGCATAGCACCTGCACTGAATCCTGACCCATTCATTTTATAGGGTCTGTGTACATGAGCTTTTTATTTTTTTATTTTATTTTTCATGCATCAGTTCTGCGTTGCGTGAAAAATGCAGTATGTTCTATATTCTGCGTTTTTCATGCAGCCCTGGCCCCATAGAAGTGAATGGGGCTTCAGTGAAAAACGCATTGCACTCGCGCAGAAAAAACTGAAGGCCAATGCAGACAAAACTGACTGAACTTGCTTGCAAAATGGTGCGAATTTCACTGAGCGCATCTGGACCTAATCCGTCACGTTCGTGTGAAAGGGGCCTTAGGGTTCATGCACACAACTGTTGGATATTTTGCGGTTGCAAAACACGAATACCTGTCTGCATTTCTTATTTTACGGAACAGCTAGCCCCTAATAGAACACCTCCTGTCCTAGTCCTATTATTGTCTGCATTATAGATGTGTTCTATTTTATTGCTGAACGGACATTATGAAATGGAATGCACACTGTCATTTCATTGAAGTGAATGGTTCTGCATACGGGCCACAAAAAACCCCGGAACGGACATGGGGAAAAAATACATTCGTGTGTAATACAGGATTTTGAGTGTGGACTTGATGCTGAATCTGAGCATAAGCCGCCTCCCATTGTTTTCAAAGAGTCCACATGGCACGTGGGTGCCATGACGGCAAATTTCCTTGTACTAAGCACTTGGAAATGATCTGGGCAGAGACAGAAGTGTGTAATGGAGGTGCCACCTGTGTCTGGATGGTGGACAACCAAACTATGGGAGCTGCTCAGGTTTGTCAGTGGGTTAAATGACCCTTTCTACTAGTGATCTGTCTGGGTCATCCAGAGCCTGTTCAGTGTGTGTGCACTGATGTAACCAGTGGTGAGCGAACTGGTATTTTCAAGTTCGGCGTAAAAAAAAAAATGTACATCACATGTCGTGTGCATGTAGCCTAAAAGTTACTTCCCTTCCCCCCAGTTTGTACCTTCGCTTCCAGGAAAATTATTTCTATATTAGATTCTGTATTTAAACTAGTGTTACGCTTTTTTCTAAACGTTCTAGCTATGTGGATTGCTTTTCTTTCCTTCTGATTTACTGCTCTAGATAGAGATCCCGTGCCTTCGTTCACCACATACATCACTCAAAAAATGCTTTCTTGTCATTGAAAGTGACATTTGCTGTGTCAGACTTTTCAGAAAACATGTGAAATCTTCCTGCTTTTAAAGTGGCAGGTACACAGTTATGGTTCCTTCACACTTGCAGATTGTGCTGCAGAAAATTTCTGTGCCCGAAAAATCCATTTCATTCATCTGAACGAGGTTGTTTTGGCGTCAAGCACATGGGTTTCTGCAACCCCATTCAAATGAATGGAACTGATTTTCAGTCTCAAACTTTCTGCACAAAAAAATTCTCCCAAGCGTGAAAGCACCCTTACCTGGTGACTCCTGATCTCCTACTTACATTTGTTGAATTATTCCTTGCACCCCTCTCACATTTTCTGCCTTTTTTTGGCCAGAGACATACTGTACACTACTTTAAATTTTTGGGGGATATTTGGCTTTTGGATGAAATTTATGGAAAACGTTAAAGGTTCACTCTACAGTGATTTTAGATCATGAATGTTAGGGCATTTAAGTAGAAGCATGCAATGGTGATTTCCTAATCTCAAAAATTTTTATTGAAACAAAAGCCACCACAAAAATGTCAATGTCTTAGTAACTTGTCATGTGGCCTTGAGCATCAATAACGGCTTGACAACGACTTCTCATGCTGTTCACAAGTCGACTTATTGTCTGCTGAGGAATGCCATTCCACTTCTCATGAAGGTCAGCCCTCAGGTCATTGAGTTTCTGGGGTACAGAATTACAAGGCTCTACATGGCAACTCGGCTTATCCCATAGGTTTTCAATGGGATTTACGTCTGGAGAAAGTGCAGGCCAGTCAATTTGAGGTTCACCAGTCTCTAGCAGCAGTTTCCTAATGATGCGACCTCGATGAACTGATGCATTGCCGTCCATTAAGATGAAAATAGGCCTGTGGTGTTCATGCAGAGGCACCATGGATTAATTATATTTAAGTAGTATGGGATTGTTGCTTTACCATTCACAAAGTGTATGGCAGGTCTGTATTGACTAGACACACCTGCACACACTGTATCACCACCACCAAATGCTTGTCTGGTAACAGTGGCTGATGCTTAGCGCTCTTCTTGACGTCTCCAACATCGTTGGCCATTATTTCTTCTCATGATGAATCGAATTGAGCAGCACTGAGGCCCACTGGTCCCTTGTTCAGCATAGATGCTCCCTGGCTCATGCAAGACAATGACGCCTGGGGTCAGGTATCCTTGCCGTTTGTGTGGTGCGCCGATCACGCTGATATAAATGGTTCTCAAATGGTCTGACGTGACAGTTGGGTGCCTCTCACCTCCCTTAAATGTGCCTGGAGTTGTGTGGCATTTATCATCCAGTTCCGCAGGGCATTGTTGACAATGAAGCGGTCATCAGTGTGGGATGTGGCCAAAGGCTGTCCACTTCTATGCCTTTCTCTGACTCTTCCAGTCTCTCTGTAGCAGCCTGCTGATGACCCTCTGTGACACTCTAAGCTCAGTGGCCACTTCTGAATGAGAACTTCCTGCTTGAAGCCTCACAATGGCAAGGTACTGTTGATCAGTTTTTGGGTGTCGTCTTGGTCTCATGATGTCGAAATGTGAACAGCATGATGAAGAGGACTGTTTTAGATATAAATTCTTATTGACCCAGGAAAATGTATTGGGCAATTCTTGGATCAAACACCTGTTGTCAATTTTGCCATTAAGCTCCTTGTTGGAGAACAGCAAGTTGTGCAAAAAGTACTGAAACATTGAACAGTTGTGCGTTCAAAAGTTTAGAGAAGGTCACATTACGTTCACCTGTAAAGGTCAGAGAACATTTTAGGGTCATCCTGAAATTTTACCCACAAGCTAAATATCCCAGACTTTTTGTTTGTAGTGTATCTGTTATGCATAGCACCTGTTTGAGGGTTAATAAAGTAACCGTATAGTGTAGATAACATGTACTGTAACTACTGAGGAGCCAAGTACTTGATAAAGTGAATCTGTCGCCAGCGACCTCCCTATCCAGCTGTTTGCATAGGCAAATTGCTGCTGTTCATCTGATTAACCCCTTCCTGACGCAGCCATTTTCCTTTTTTTTTTTTTTTTATACTAATTAGAAATTGAGGTTTTTGGTGCGGTTTGGGTGCAACGACGCAATCTGTGAAAGATTTATGCCATAAAATGGCATATATCTTTTAGTAAATGACCCCCTTTGGTCGGATCTTCTGCTTTTTCACCTGCACCCGTATAAAGGTACCATTAATAATGTCTACAATATAGTGTCAACATCTACAGATCTGTGTAAGGAATTTTTGTAGACTGATCTGTATTTTTTTTTTTATTGATCTGGTTTTAGGATGTTTGACTTTTCCATCACTTTTTTTTATTAAATTTTTTTGGGGCAGGGGAAGCAACCCAAAAAACTGATTTGGCCACTTTTCTCATTTACTATATTTTTATAAATTTATTTTATATTTTAATAGTACAGGCAATTTTTGGACATGGCTATTACAGTGATTTTTTATTTGTTTTATTATTTTTATTTGCAAAATGTGGAAAGGGGTTGGTCTGGATTTTTATATATTTTTAAAATGTTTTTCCACATTTATTTTTAGTCCCACTAGGGGTCTTTATCTAATCGCATCCACCTTAGACTGCAATGCTTTACCGCCATAACAACTCATTGCAGGGGAGCCGTTTGGTCATTGTGCCTGGTAAATGACCGCAGGTCATAGGCAGATTTACTGGATTAAGTCAAGATTGTGTCTTCCTGGATTATTTTTTTTTTAAATTTATTTTGCAAAATTTTTTTTATGAAATTTAAAACGATAATTATCACTAAAAATCTATAATCAGAAAATAAAACATATTAGAATAAAGGATGCGTGTCACTGCTTGGTTTTAAGGTCTCATGCACAAAACTGTTCTGTGTGTCTGTGTCCCGTACACACTTTTAGGGGGTTGCGCATGGTCCCCAAAAAAGTTTCATCCCTGTGCTGTCCTCATCCTTGTGTCTGTTCTGCAAATTATAGAACATGTCCTATTCTTCTCCAGTTGCCCAGTATTGGGCCTTATTCTGTTGTTTTTGCTGCATTTTTCCGTAGGAAGAAAAGCAACAAAGCATGTAATACATGTAGGTGTTTTTGCTGTGGAGAAGCCAGCAGATTTTACCCTCTCTATTAAATTCTGATCAACTTCAATGGTACTGGACAATACTGCAAATTTGTGACCGCAAATCCACAGCTACCTGGTCACATTTGTGCCCATCCTTACAATTCTCATTTTGAAGTAGTTTGGGGTTTCACTCCAGCATTTAGTTGATTAAAAGAAAACTTTGGACTGGGAATGAAGGTGAAAATACCAGCTGACCAAACGAATATGTGAGAATGCATTTGGAATGGTATTTTGTGTCACATGGGTTTAACAAAAATGACATCCCATAATAATAATATACCGGTTCTTAACTCTTTGCTGCATTAATAGGAGATACACTACTAAAGGAGTTGTGTGGTTTCCGATATTGATAGGTTATCAATATCTGATTAGCAGTGGTCCGGCTCCTAGCACCCTTAGCTGATCAGCTGTATGAAGAGAAATCAGTGCTGGCATAAGTGCTGAGCGCTCTTCACTGTTTACCAATTACAACGCCTTCGTCCATTTGGCACACAAGGATAGGACGTTTCTACTGGTGTAATAAAATAAATAAAAATGGCGGCATTCACACGGGCGGGATCTGTGTTTTGCAGATTTGTGGTTTTATGGACCACAAAACACATGAGGCCTAAACTGAATGTGTTACACAGAGCTGGCCCATATCTGACCTCTTCAATAATAAGTGCCAAAGGAGGAGAGGGGGTGAAAGAAGCAGGAGAAGGGGGGACATGGAAAGAGAAGAGCAACCAAATATGGCAGTGACTGAGCCATGATGCGTCCACCAAGCAAATTGCTGGGGGGGGGGGGGGTGCGCTTTGACATTTGTCAGTGGTTGCACACATGGAACCACTCTCAACTTTGGTTTGTCAGGTAATATGCATACATTGTCAGGAGCCTGGGTGATGTTCTCCTGGTCTCCCAGATGGATACGGGGCAGGCGGTAAGCAGTATGACAGACCACGATTTTATTTCCCGCTATAATACAAACCTGTTCCTTTGTCCTGGCCACGCAATGTGTATTGTATGTAACAGGGCACCTCTAGCTGGGAGCTCACCTTTGCCAGGCAGGCCTTCCATACTGAACTATGTGGCCAGATCCCAGTAAGCTTCCTTGCATAGGCAAAGCAGCATGACAAATGATTAGATTAAACATCCTGCAAAGCAAATGGACTGGGTAGGACCATGTCTTGCTTCCATCTGGCTTTTGTTATTTGCCTGTGGGTTATAGGAGGTGTCATCACTTTGTGTTTGCCATTTGTGAACAGATATATCTGTGGGTTCTTGTTGATCACTGCACCTTTTATGCCTGTATTGACAGATGGCTGCTCAATTGGTTTGCTTTGATTGGATTTTAGGGATCACTTCGTTTTTCAGCTTGCCACATGACTTAGATTACTTTGTAACGGTTATATAACTGCAATATATTCTGCAGTACAGTATACATAATGTATTTACTCATCAATCCTTGCACTGGGAGACAGTGTAATCTTATCTGAAATGTATGTAAAATATATATATATATAGATAGATAGATAGATAGATAGATAGATAGATAGATAGATAGATAGATAGATAGATAGATAGATAGATAGATAGATAGATAGATAGAGATATATATATATATATATATATATTAAAATAAAAAAAATTCCCCCTCTATTCTGTGTAATGTTATTATTTTGGGACCTGATGCCTGTTCTTGGGAAACAGTGATCTCAGTGCTGTGTGTAGTTGTGTGAGGTGTTCCATGGCATATTTTGTCTATGGGGTTCAGAAAGCCCTAAAGTGTATGTTATTTCACATGACTGCTGTGTGTGTAGGAAGACATTATATTATATGCATTTTCAGTCCTTACCCTTGTCTGTATTCTCCATCGTCAGTTTTCCCAAACTGTAGGTGCAGATAAGCTGCTGTGATGTCTCCTATACACTGCATGCATAAAGGTGACCTTGCTCCCCTATCTCTAAATAGTATACAGGTCCTTCTAAAAAAATTAGCATATTGTGATAAAGTTCATTATTTTCTGTAATGTACTGATGAACATTAGACTTTCATATATTTTAGATTCATTACACACAACTGAAGTAGTTCAAGCCTTTTATTGTTTTAATATTGATTATTTTGGCATACAGCTCATGAAAACCCAAAATTCGTATCTAAATAAAATTAGCATATTTCATCCGACCAATAAAAGAAAAGTGTTTTTAATACAAAAAAAGTCAACCTTCAAATAATTATGTTCAGTTGTGCACTCAATACTTGGTCGGGAATCCTTTTGCAGAAATGACTGCTTCAATGCGGCGTGGCATGGAGGCAATCAGCCTGTGGCACTGCTGAGGTGTTATGGAAGCCCAGGATGCTTCGATAGCGGCCTTAAGCTCATCCAGAGTGTTGGGTCTTGCGTCTCTCAACTTTCTCTTCCCAATATCCCACAGATTCTCTATGGGGTTCAGGTCAGGAGAGTTGGCAGGCCAATTGAGCACAGTAATACCATGGTCAGTAAACCATTTACCAGTGGTTTTGGCACTGTGAGCAGGTGCCAGGTTGTGCTAAAAAATGAAATCTTCATCTCTATAAAGCTTTTCAGCAGATGGAAGCATGAAGTGCTCCAAAATCTCCTGATAGCTAGCTGCATTGACCCTGCCCTTGATAAAACACAGTGGACCAACACCAGCAGCTGACATGGCACCCCAGACCATCACTGACTGTGGGTACTTGACACTGGACTTCAGGCATTTTGGCATTTCCCTCTCCCCAGTCTTCCTCCAGACTCTGGCGCCTTGATTTCCGAATGCCATGCAAAATTTGCTTTCAACCGAAAAAAGTACTTCGGACCACTGAGCAACAGTCCAGTGTTGCTTCTCTGTAGCCCAGGTCAGGCGCTTCTGCCGCTGTTTCTGGTTCAAAGTGGCTTGACCTGGGGAATGCGGCACCTGTAGCCCATTTCCTGCACACGCCTGTACACGGTGGCTCTGGATGTTTCTACTCCAGACTCAGTCCACTGCTTCCGCAGGTCCCCCAAGGTCTGGAATCGGTCCTTCTCCACAATCTTCCTCAGAGTCCGGTCACCTCTTCTCGTTGTGCAGCGTTTTCTGCCACACGTTTTCCTTCCCACAGACTTCCCACTGAGGTGCCTTGATACAGCACTCTGGGAACAGCCTATTCGTTCAGAAATTTCTTTCTGTGTCTTACCCTCTTGCTTGAGGGTGCCAATCATGGCCTTCTGGACAGCAGTCAGGTCGGCAGTCTTACCCATGATTGCGGTTTTGAGTAATGAACCAGGCTGGGAGTTTTTAAAAGCCTCAGGAATCTTTTGCAGGTGTTTAGAGTTAATTAGTTGATTCAGATGATTAGGTTAATAGCTCATTTAGAGAACCTTTTCATGATATGCAAATTTTTTTAGATAGGAATTTTGGGTTTTCATGAGCTGTATGCCAAAATCATCAATATTAAAACAATAAAAGGCTTGAACTACTTCAGTTGTGTGTAATGAATCTAAAATATATGAAAGTCTAATGTTTATCAGTACATTACAGAAAATAATGAACTTTATCACAATATGCAATTTTTTTTTAGAAGGACCTGTACCCCCAGTAGCAGCATGAATGGCATTCTGGTGAGATAATACAACAGCTGTATCTGTTTATCTGTGCCTCTTTCTCACTCCAGCAGCTCCTGCTGCCCTTTCCATAGACTTTATGAATTGCATCTGTGATTTGATCTCTGTTTATGTACTAGTTCTGTGTATGAATTTTATAAAAAAAAAAGTTATAAAAAATAAAGTAAAAATCCAAAGTGAGCAATCGGTGCGGGGGGATCAAAGGAGCCTGATAAGTGGAGAAAGTTGCATTTTTCTCTAGTAAGGGCTATGTACACGGACGTGTCTGCGAAACGCAGATACCGACTAAGAGCCTGCAGACTTTCCTTCATAAATATCCTTCCCTTGTCCGTAAACGTGTGTGTGTGTTGTTTTTTTTTTTTTTTTTTTGGCGCGAGTCTGCGGAATGAACTTGAGGATGTGGACAGCACATGAGTGTGCACGCTACATCTTTTGCAGCCCCATTGAGATGAATGGGTCTGCATCTAAACCACAAAAAGATCCAGACTGGATGTGGGCCAAAACCACGGTTGTGTGCCTGAGCCCTAAGATATTAAAACATTTTTCCTATGTTTGCTTGTATTACTGAATTATGATTTTAAAAAATAACTCTACTTTTTACTCTTTTAAATGCAATGATGTGTCCTAAAATGCCCCAGCGTACCCTTGAAAATAAATTTATGGTCGATATTCTGTCAGAATATCTGGCGCAACGCTAAAACAAAGTTTGACCTTTGCATAATACATGCTTGGCTGCAGAAGTCTTTGAAATCCTGAAGAAAAGCTACTTCACAATGCCGAATCTGAACTTTACTATTGGTTTCCACAAGAAAATGCTGCGGCTTCTCTCTTGCATGGTGCTGCTGGGGACCACCCTATGTCAAGGTGCTTGTCTTCTATTCTCTGATAATTTCCCGGAGGCCCTGTGAAGAGCTCTGTGATGCTTGTCCTTGCAGTTCAGCTGTTGCATCTTGCGGAGCTTTTTATAGGACTGGCCTCTAACAGGTGCAGCCAGATGAGTAATGCACCACTCCTGAATTCTTCTTTCTATCTTCACGTACTTTCTATCCTTACTGTGACATTTTTTCACCTTCCGTCTGCTTATGTTCACATTCTCTCTAGATCTGGTTCAGCAGCCAAACCTAGATTCCAGGTGCAGTGTCTGTCATTCTGCGTTCTATAGAAACAGCCTGTCCCTCCTCTTTTTCCTCACCCTCCTATGCCGGCGCTGGCAATAGTTTCTGGGTGGGTCAATGTCATTAGCTGCAGTTATTTTTAAAGTCCTAAGAGGTGAGGTTTGCCGTGCAAAGGCAGAAAGAGGGCGTTTGTTTGTAGTCCTGACATCAAAGTGTGCTTTTCTGATTACTGACTGCAGCAGGTAATCTTTGCAGCGTCACTCGGCCTCCTGTTCTGCATGAAATATTATTACAATACATCTCTCGGGCTCGCAGCCTCTGCTGTTTCTTCTGGACTTTGGAGTTTTGGACTTCGATAAGCCTTTTTGATTTGTAGCTGCTCAGCTAAGCAATCATTTTTCCACTTGCCTTTTCAGGATAATATTAATGTTTTCTTGCGGGCGGGCGAGAAGCTTGGACTGAAAGAAGCTCAACTTTTTCACCCTGGGGATCTTCAGGACTTATCGAATCGCGTCACTGTCAAGTAAGTTATATTCTCAATTAGGATTGCATTGTCTTTTCTGTGTGTTGCATTGATTTGTCGCAGAGGGAGCTGTAAATGGACAGTAGCGGAATAAATGCGCTATAGTACTGCGCTCTGTAATTGTTTAGGTACTGTATGTAGTGAAGCTGGAGAGCTGGTCTGCGTTCCACTTGACCGATCTGCCTATCTCTGCTTGCTTTGTAGAACAGTGCAGATTCGCTCTATATATATATTTTTTTTACTCAATAGAAATTGGGACGTTTAATGTAAGTATGTTAGATGTATTTGCATGGGTGACGGCAGTGGGTTTTCTAGTGCCATGTTCTTAGGCCACCAGAAAAAGAAGGCGACTGGAAGAGACCTGGCCGTTGCAATCCTTGGGCCCTGAGCGAAGCAACCTCAAAATTGTGTGGGAAAGTGATATCCAAGGAAATACTGTTTTGAACCAATATGTCTGCAATTTTTTTATATTTTTTTTGAACACCTAATTAATTAACGTATTACATGCTAGTATTGAGCGGGGGATGGCAGAATGGATGTGATTTTAGAAGTGCCCTCTCACTATTAATGTGTAAATATACAAACCTGGGCACGTGGCACATTCATGATGAATGTGAGAGTTTGAGGCCCCATAGGAAGCAGCAGGAATGTCAGTTTTAGCTTTTGCATCGCACATTGAATACACGAAGCGCTGTTTGTGTAGTAACGCCTGCTCTGTTTTCACGGTGTACTTTTGCTTCTGTTTTGTTTCATTGCTTTATGTCCTTTTTTACGTTTTCAATATAGAGGTCAATAAAATGTGGTCCCTGAGCACTGATCTCAAGGACTGTCTTTTAGAAGGGGCCTCCTTTTGTAGGTGTAAGGACCTCTATTAACGAATGTTAACATGGAAAGCAATGTGTGCTGCGTCCATGGCTAAATGGACTCGAGTCTGTAAGCGGCCATCCCCTGGATGTGTGATCCCTGAGATTTATGTATATGAAGAGTTTTCTACAATATTGTTAGGGGAAGCCCGGGTATGTTTCTCTGGGCTAGAAATAGAAAGTTTCTGCCTTACCTGTTTAACAGTAGGCTATAATTATAATTCTCTTGAGAACGGCATGTTTTGGCAGGTTACATAAGAAGTATTAGCTGTCGTACATAGAAGAGACTGTTGAGAAACCTCTCAATGGTAATCCCAGCATGGACTTTATGGCACATTTTATTACTAACCCTAAAATCCTTGGGTTTTCCTTTAAACCACAGCTCACCAACTGAGCGTAAGGCCTCATGCACACAACCGTTCCGCAATTTGCAGAATGGCACGGACAGCCATTGATATAACTGCCTATTCTTGTCCGGAAAACGGACAGGAATAGGACAGGTTATATTTTTTGGGGCGGACCATGGGACGGAGCAATAGATGCGGATTGAAGTGAATGGGTCCGCATCCAAGCCGCAAAAAACTGCGGGCCAAAACAACGGTCCTGTGCATGAGGCCTAAGACATTTCCATTATTACATCTACTGTGCTTCCCAAGACCTATTCCAGTTGCATGCTCAATGTATTGCAGGATAAGGGCTCATACACACGGCTGTAAGTGTTTTGCCGTCCGCAAAACACTGATCCCGGCTGAGTGCATGTCACCATTTATTTTTAAACTTCGTAGAAATGTCCTATCCTTTTCTGGAGAACAGACAAGAATAGGACATGTTCTATTTTTTTGCAGGGGGGTGGAATGGACACGCTTCTGTAGGAATGTGTTGTGTTGTGTGTTTTTTTTGTTTTTTTTGTTTTTTTTGCAATAAGAGATTTTGAGACAATACATATAAATGACTGAAGGTTCATTCTGCTGCTCATGTGCAGTACCAGTTCCTCGTCCTGACGCTATATCTTCGAGCTGAGTTGTCCGTTATTGTTGTTATAACTTCAACGTATTTCCTAGCATTGTACAACTGAGTGTATTTTACGTTGAGTCCTGCCCCCCTTGGGGCTTAAAATATTTCCCTATATCTGAACCAGACAGTCCTCACACCCTGTGACCAAGTGCATAGGAAGCCAATTAACATGTTTCTGGAGTGTAGGAGGAAACCACAGAACCTGAATAAAACCAGCACCGACACCGCAAGAACATACCAACTCCCCATGACTCGGTTGTCTATAATAACTGGAGATAATTATGGTATCTAATTGACGTGCAGGTTGTTCTCATATTATTGTGATCTCATCATAACCGCTCTCTTCAGGAGCTGTGATGGCTTCCTATCAGTTAAGACCCATTCACACTTCAGTGTTTGGTCAGTGATTTCCATCAGTGATTGTGAGCTAAAGCCAGGATTGGATCTACAGTACACAGATCAGATATAAGGGAATGATCTGCTCCTGTTCTGTGTTTAGAGCCGCACCTGGTTTTGGCTCTCAAATCACTGATGGAAATTACCGACCAAAACATTGCCTGTGTGAATGAGGCATTCTATAAGGCCTGATCCCATACAACAATCCAAATGACCAGTAAAATGTATATAGGTCACCGGTACTTTAGCGCTTAAGACTTCAAGTCAAAGCAATCTTCCCATTATTATTATTTTTTTTTTGTCTTGTCATCAGCAGGAACACAATAGTTTTTTATGGTGGGAGGCTCCCCTTCAATGATTCTGCAATTTTATACAATACAATTTTTCATCCTATTATGAACAATTAGATAATTGTTAATAATTAGATATTTCTAGTAATTTTAGAAGACTGGTTTTCCAGTGGGCCAATTGTTCACTAGTCGGACAGGTGCATTTTAGGATTAGATGAGCCTGAAGCTGCACAGACATGATGGAGCGGCACTGCAGTGAATAATCATTATAAAACTGCAAACTGTTGCTGTTTTCAGCACTTGGGCTGGATCGTGGCGGCTATGTGTTGCTTTAGTCTTGAGAACTTTAATGTAGAGCTAGTAAAATGGTACTAAACAATACTCAGACTTTTAGGTGCACATCGTGTATCACCAGCCTACCTACGGGAGGTTTACTCCCAGCTGCACCCGTGCCAAAACGTTGATGTCAATTGGTAAAATCACATTTTTATTTTTATAAGCTTCTGCTTTACAGTAAGCCTCCATGTCTCCTACACCTGCTTAACAGTGAGAGCAGATTTAGCACTTAGTCAGTTTTTCTAGTATACATGTAGGTAATAACGGGTCACTTGCTACAGAATCGCTTGTGATGCAAAAATCCTTCCTGTCATTATTAAAAAATTATCGCTATGGATATTGGAGAAAGGTTCTTTTCCACTTTATTATTCCCCATAATGATGGTAATTGCTTCATTTCTCTTAGGCTACTTTCACACTAGCGTTGTTTGAATCCGGCGTTCAATTCAGTCACCGGAACTGCCCGTCGGATCCGGAAAAACGCGTGAAAACGGATTACATTTGAATCCTGATCAGGATTTTGATCACGGTGAAAAAATGCATTGGGAAAAACGTATCCGCCATTTATGGACTTTAGCTTTTTTTTCCCCACATTTTTCGCGTTTAACATGTAAAAGCCGGATCCGTTTTGACGGAACACACTGATCCGGCGTTAATGCAAGTCAATGGGAAAAAGGCTGGATCCGGCGTTCAGTAAAAGTGTTCCGGATTTTTGGCCGGAGGTAAAAATGCAACATGCTACGGTTTTCTGAAAAGCCTGATCAGTCAAAAAGACTGAACTGAAGACATCCTGATGCATCCTGAATGGAATGCTCTCTATTCAGAATGCATGGGGATAAAACTGATCAGTTCTTTTCCGGATTTGAGCCCCTAGGATGGAACTCTGCGCCAGAAAAGAAAAACGCTAGTGTGAAAGTGCCCTTAGCCGTTCTCGGAGTGCAGCTATAGTGGTATTTTCACAGCATGCACTGGGTTTGGCATTCTTTTCCTTGCTTGCAGTTATTTTTTTTTCTCCCATAGAGATCCTTTTAATTTTTGCCCTGCTTGCAGAAAATGCACTTGCCATTGTGTGTGTTGTATTTATTTTTGCATGGTGTTTTTCTATACCAATGTATTCTTCCAGTGCTGCTGTACAGAGGAAGTGACATTACAAAGGGTACATACTTTCCTAGTTAAAAAAACAAACAAACACAAAATGCCATTAAAAACACCAGGTGGTGAAACACATATGAGGAAGAAAAGCCTTAGAAATGCTACAGCGTAAGGCTACATGCACATGAGCGTTGTGTATTTTGCGGTCCGCAAACCGCAGATCTGCAAAATACAGAACGGCATGGACAGCCTTTACCCTGCTTTCACACCTGAGCGTTTCTCAAACGCCCGTTTTACGCGCGTTTTTGTCGCACGATTTTATGCACGTTTTTTGTAATAGTAAACGCGCGTTTGACGCGCGTTTGTGTGATTGACTGCAGTGTCCTATGGCCACAAACGCGCGTCAAAACGCCCCAAAGAAGCTCAAGTACTTGATTATGCGTCGGGCGTTTTACAGCGCGATCGTACGCGCTGTAAAACGCCCAGGTGAGAACCATTCCCATAGGGAAGCATTGGTTTTCATGTGTTGAGCGTTTTACAGCGCGTTTGAACGCGCTGTAAAACGCTCAGGTGTGAACTTAGGGTTAATATAACTGCCTATTGTCCGCAAAGTGCGGACAAGAATAGGACATGTTATATTTTTTTGGCGGGGCCACGAAACAAAGCAACCCTATTGAAGTGAATAGGTCCACATCCGAGCGTGCAAAACTGAGGCTCAGATGTGGACCAAAACAACGGCCGTGTGCATGAGACCTTAGTCCCTTTTTGATCTTGTTGTTTGTTTTTTTTTTTGTTTGTTTTTTGTTTTTTTTTATAGAAAAAAAAACTCAACAAAATTTTGGCTTCAAAAGGTTGCAAAATAGTACTTGCAACTTGTTGGGCTTAGAGCGAGTTCACATTTGTGTTGGATCTGGCTGCTTTCTGGCGTAAATGCCGGCTTTTGGCTGGACAAAAAGTCCTGCTTCTACGACTTTGTCCATGGAACAGCCGGCCTTATGACTGGAAGTGGCCTGATCCCCGTTGGATCCTATTGTAGTCAATGGCATTTTCCAGCTATGCCAGATACGGTATACTCCCTCCGGAACAGCCTGCCAGATTTCACAACGCAGTTGTGAACGTGGGGTCATAATAAATTCCCCCTTATCTGTGGCAGCACTCTGATGGCACATCATTTCACTTTGCCTGGCACATAACCTTGCCGAGCTCCCAGGTTTTCTTGTAGTAATTCGTTCAGTGAGTGATCTGGTATACCGTACATACTGTACATGTGGTGTCACAGGGTCCAAGTCTGGGTTGGAACTGAGGGAAGAGGGAAATCTCTTTATAAGAGGTTGATTTAAAGATTGTTCAGGGCCTTTATGAGCATGCCCTTTATGTGTGCACGGTCACAAATAACAGGCGAGCTGGATAATTATAGATTAGACACCAGACGCTTTTAGAAATGACTGCAAAGGATTGTTTCAGCAGCAGATAGTCCAGATGCCTGTGTCCATCAGGACGATGCCTGGCCTGTCTGCAGCTACAGCAGTCGTGGTCTTCTTGTGCAGATCATGAGAAATGTAGTGTATTTACCCAGAACGTCTTTTCTGTCTGTAACACCCATAAAGGGCTTGGTAGGTTTTTTATAATAGAATCCTGGTTTCTGCGTAGTTTCCTAATTTAACATACGCACCTTTAAAGGGCATCTGTCAGCAGATTTGTACCTATGACACTGGCTGACCTGTTGCCTTCAGCTGCCAAGAGCACATGTATCTGTGTTGGTCCCATGTTCACATGTGCCTGCACTGCTGGGAAAAATGAATTTTTTTGCAAATGAGCCTCTAGGAGCAACAGGGGTGTTGCCAGTGCACCTAGATGCTCTGCTCTCTCTGCAACTGCCATGTCCTCTCCACTTTCATTGACATGGCCAGGCAGTAAAAACGTCATCACATCTGGCCCTGTCAATCAAAGTCATGGGGCCAGATTTATCACGACTCTGACAGCTCACTCCACTTTCACATATGGCTAAAGTCAGTTTTAGCCAAGTCAGATTTATGATCGGCCCTTTAAGACTGTAATAAATGTGGTTTGACGGTAGCAGTTTATCCGTCAGTAAGCAGCTTTACAAAAGTCGCACGTTTTTATGAAAAAGTCGCATGTTCTATTAAAAAGTCTCATAAGATAAGCATGGTCCTCACTGGAGTGAAGTTGCGACTTTTTTGCGACTTTTAAAAAAAGTCCCAATAGTAAATCTGTCTAGAGATTCATTTACATACGAAAACACGCCCACTTTCAGAAAACTGGCGAGCATAGTGCAGAGCAGAAAAAAGTCGCAAATTTGTGCGCAGTTTTAGCCTTTGGGACTTTTTTGCGACTTTTCCACTCCACAAAAGTGACTTTGCCTAATGATATATCTGGCCCATGGTCTTTTTGTGCTCCTAGAGCAGGGATGGGCAAATTTGGCCCTCCAGCTGTTGTAAAACTACAAATCCCATCATTCCCATTCTGCCTACAGCAGGGCATGATGGGATTTGCAGTTTTAAAACGGCTGGAGGACAGAGTTTGCCCATCCCTGTCCTAGAGGCTCATTTGTATATACAAAAACATATTTTTGCTCAGCAATGTGGGCATATATGAACAGGGGTTTTCTGGGTACACAAAGTAGTATCTGTTAGTTTTACTATGCATGTGGCCCACTAATCTAATGTTATCACCAATTTTGCAGTCTTTATCTGTAATGAAAGTAGCTTTTTTGGGCAGCCAGCCTTTTGTTTATTCAAAGTTTTCCATGGATACGACCTGTAGTCTTCTGTTTAGTGTGGTCGAGCATGTGCAGTTATTCTCTGCCAAGCTTACTTCCTCATAAGCAGGATGCACATTTGCCTTCAAGTAAAGCACAGAAACATCGGGGCATGTAAGCCCCGCCCACTTATGCGTGGGGGTTGTATTAGCCCCACCCATTTTTGACACAGGACAGTGCGATTGAATCATGGGAAATGTTGTCAGAATGTTTGTTTCCAGCTCGGGTGATGTAAGGGAAAGTGCCATAACAGTAAGAGCGGATTACAGATCAAAACAGTAATAGGTTAGAGGGGTAACACCAGACCCCTGAAAACTGTTTCTGTATGGGTTAAGTCTTTCGCAACTGTGCAGTTTAAAAAAAATTGCTTACAAAACTGGAATACCCCTTTAAGTCATGCTGGGACAGTGCTTTTAAATTCATATTCATTTTGGCAATTTTTATTTATTTTTTCTAAAATTGCTTCTGCAAGATTCCAGAAGACCTTTCTTTTTTTTGGTGGTCTTCCTCCACTGACTGACTGTAGAGCTGTGAACATTCGGGGAAGTAAAGCTCTGTGGGAACTCTGCGTTTTATGCAATTCCTGGCTCTTGTTTTCTGGAAGAGTAATAATAACTTGAGTTGGTTGTTTGGCCCTAGGTGTAAGCTGATCCCAGTAGCACTTGTGTGAGAATATGAGGTAAAGGTATGTGATCTGGGAGATCGGAATGCCCCGATATTGTGTGTTGGATTATGCCTGGATCAAATGTTCAGGTTATTGATTTGGTCGCCTAGCTCGTAGCTGATCGCTGAGAACAAGAAATGGTAAAACAATGCATGGTTTAGTATTAAGAAGGAAATCCGTTTTGTGCAGTTTTATGGCACTTCACCTTCGTCATCATAGCTAGATGTAGGTCTTGACCACACTTCTGTTGTGAGCAGCAGAAGTAAGCATTTCTTTGAGGTCTTTGTGGGGAAATGAGTTCTGAGACGATGTAACAGTAGTGTAGTAATTACTAGCCACACTTACAGTACAGGAGAACCCTTATTAATTGCACACCCTCCAAAATGGTAACTTCTACTCAGGCTTTGCTGCATTCAAATACCTTTTCACATAAAAACACTAATAGAAATGATAGAGACCTATCTATGCAGAGCACAGCATTCCTTCCTAATCATCTTGGGGAGCGTTGAAGACCTGACAGGTCCGCTATGCATTTCTTGTAAAGGGAAGGGCACATCTTGGCTTTCTGTTCCGTGCTAGTGTGGGTCATGTAAGAGAATGATGTACTGTAGCAGAACAGGCAGTGCGGAGAAGAGGAAATTACACTGATAGGGGCTGAGTTATAATACCGTATGATGCCACCACTAAACCGGTCATACATTTATAGATGGCTACCTTGGGCTAAAGGCTATTTCTCTTGACCACCCCGTGCACGTACATGCATAGCTTGACAAGTCATTTAATTCATTCAGCTTTGGCAACCACCCATCTCCCTGAAAACAAGACCGTCAGCTGTCAAGGCTCTTGCATGCATTGGACGGCCATCCATGGTCGTCATTATTTTAATGTGTGTGGACCACTTTAGCAAGGCTTGGAAGATAGTCTCTAACATGCCCAGCAAACATTGTCAGATCTAATGCTTCATACTGAGAACTTCCTGCCATTTCCGATCTACTCTATTCACATGAAATATTGGTAATAGCTGTCAATGTCTGCAATGAAGCTCAAAGACATTTGGTGTCCATCTCCCAACTTTTGTACACTTAGAGTGTTGTTGGTCTTGTGTTCTGCCTACTATAAGAGTTTTAGATGTAGCTTTCTTGTGACTGGTCCATGTGGACGCTGGAAGCTCTACAGTCCCCATGACCATCCAAGAACTAGATGCTCCACACATTCATATTTTATCAACACAGTTATAAATACCAACTTATACGACAGGCGTCATTCTACTGTGATGTGACCCATGTACTTGGGGTAGGAGCTCACCGGTCTACTTGTATTGTGTCATAAACATATCATTTAAAGCATAATTGTCCATTTATGATTTTGTACCATGGCTAAAGGTTGCACACAACTTCCCTTTTTATAAGCACAAATAGGAAGGATAAAGTTTGCATAGTCCTTGAACAGTATCAGGTAGGCTACAAATCTACATTCCTGATGGTAGAAGCCACACACTGCTTAGGTATTTTGTTAAAGTGGCACTCCTATTTGTTTCCAGTTTTTGCATTTCTCTTATGGGCGGTAGATTGGTTTAGTTACACAACACAATAACCCAGTGATTTACTGGAAAAGTACATCATGCACATCTGCTCTGCTTCTATATATAGTGGCACTACCATTATAATCCCATTGACACCTCCTTTGTTTGTTCATGGTGGTGTCCTAGTCTTTGCATACCTTTTTTTTAAACTGAGAATTACATGGTTTGGATAACGCAGTGATTAGCTGTTATTCCTCCAGCTAATATCATGTTTCTTGTTCAGTATATGGAAGTCTAAGAATGTCATCTTTATTTTCTGCTGATAACACAACAAAAAGGGAGTACAGCTCACCCAGGCATGTCAAGAGGGTCCATGGGTCACTTGCAGGACAACCACCATATGCACAAAGATAAAAATACAAAATGCAGTTAAACCAATGAGCAGTTAAGACATGTATGTACATAGTATGGTGCCACCCGGTGTTCACAGTATATAGCAGTGTGCACATCCATCTTCTAAGCTGTGTGCTGCATGTCACTGGCCATGTCTCTGCATAGTGATTTTTCCTTTACTGCAGAACAGCCAGTCGAAATAGCTTTGTGCTCTGCTTGTCAGGTAAGGACCAGATCCTGTGTAGTAACATGACAGTAAAGTTGAGAAAGCAATCATATCTTTAGCTGCCAGAGGGTGGAGGAGGCTGATTCTGTCCAGAGCCTGCCCCCAGAAGCACAGATTATCAAAGGCAGCAAGTTAGACAAAGCAAACAAAAGCTGACATATATTTTTTTATGTTAGAAATGCTGCAAATTAGTCAAAAGTCTTATCAGAATTTCTACACTCCTGGTATGAAAATGATTCATGGGCCTACCTCTTTAACTGAACGGTATTCACAATCCAACCTGATGGTAATCGAAGTTCAGTAAAACCTCCTGAGGTGCCGGCATTACAGCCATATAGTGACCATCTAAAACCAGAGTACATCAGCCGTTCATAGTGCATCAAATGACCAAATCAATGCACTAGATGCATACAATTCAATTATCTTTTATTGATAAAGTACCATTTATTGATAGATATGGTTTTTAAGTTTTTAAACCTTACACTTGGTCTTACAGTTTCTCTAGTGGACCATACATGTTAGAATCTCCTTCTGCATAGCATGTCTATTCTCCAAAGTCACTGCTGAGAAAACCGTCATTTGCATTTGAGTCGTCTCCTCTATGATCCTCATCGTCTTCATGCTATCTACACAACCTAATGTAGAGTAGCCTAAATGATCACTGTGGTCCTTGAGTTGTCTGAGAATATCTGGTGAAGCTTGGTCCTTGCCCACACTGTCTGAAATGAGTGTGCACCTGCCCGACGACAGCATCTTGGAGGTTTTGTATGTGGAGTATACAGCATTTGTGAATTTGCTGCTGGTTTTCATATTGCCTGTAAAACTTTTAGCTTCGTGAAGCTGGGCAGTCTCCTTTTTATTCGGCGTACTACAGATTATGTAGATGATTTGTAAATCGAAACTGATAAAATGTAATGGCTCATAATGTAGCTTGTATTACATGGGAACGTGCACACATTAAGTGAGGTATGATCGCCAAACATGTAGTTTCAGACCGCGACAATCCTTAAATTGTTTTGTCACGCCCAAGACAACACCTGCGATGATGTGAATCACGAGCAAATTACAGGCTTACTATGGATTGCCAATATAATGTCCCACTAATCACAAGTGATATTAACACTATATGGGAAAATGAAGATATTTCATTCCGAAGAGTCAGAAAATCCTATTGTATCTTATCAACTTGTCTGAACCAGTACAGTGTCAAACAAATTTGCCCTTCCCTCTCTTTCCCTAACTGATATGCAAACCAGCTTTGAAGTAACTATTTCTAAGAATTGCTAAATGCATTTTCAGTCATGTTTTATCTGTTTTTATTAAAGCTTTTTATTTTATTTTTTTCTCATGTCTGTTACATTAAGACTAGGAGTACACAAAGACAGCAAATTTCATACAAGTTGTGCAATCAAAAACTTCTGTGTCAGCAACATATTGCAGTACAATTGTTATGAGCACTGGACCCACTGTGCCTACCAACCGGTTTGACTTTGGGCTAGTCCTGAGGGCCTTGTCCTAGCAGTCCAATGGTTTTTCACCCTTTAACCCAATACAGGGATCTTCGCTGTAGTGGAGCCACCAGGCTGCTAACTCTTGGAATTGGCTGCTGACCCACTGGGTTTAGATACTCTGGTGAGCACTGAGGGATCTGGCAACACATGTAGTCAGGAAACAGGCAGAGGTCAGGGCAGGCAGAGTATGTTTGAAACTTAGAGTCCAGAGGTTATAGCAGGCAGCACAGGGTCAGTGTGGTGAACAGGCATTAGTCAGGGCAGGTGGTTTTTTTCGCAGACCGAAAAAAAAGTGAAGAAAATAAATACCAGATCCGTTTTGCAGGATGACACCGGAAAGACGAATCCGGCATTTCAATGCATTTGTAAGACTGATCAGGATCCTGATCAGTCTTACTAATGCCATCAGTTGACATACGTTTTCCCGGATCCGGCAGGCAGTTCCGACGACTGAACTGCTTGCCGGATCACTCTGCCGCAAGTGTTAAAATGGCCTAAAGCGTCTATATTTATTAGAAGGTAAAATCTAGGAGAGGCGATTTCTGTACTGTACGTGTGACCGGTCACCCTAGTGTAGTGCCTGCCCTGACACCACATGTCCTATGATGTCGTTATGGCCTAATCTGTCACAGTAATGCACAAGGTTGTCAGTGTCAGGACAGCTGAAATGTTCTGTGGATTTATTGTGCCATTTTCTTACCCACATACTGCACATACTCCTCCCCGAATAGAACAGACACTCTTTTTACACACAATGGGTTTTCATGTCTATATGTTTGTAGATCTGTTCCAGTTACTAATGTGCTGAATGTGTAATGGGGTCAGTGGTCTAAGGGGAAGTTCTTATGGCTGGAGGGCTAAGTAAATGCATTGGGGGTCGTTTACTAAAACCGTCTTTTTACGGCAGTTGTGCTCCTCATCATAAAAGGCAAATCTAAGGCAGTCTGTGCGCCTGGCGTAAAGTGTTTTTTTTTTTTTTTTAACTAACATTTAAGGCTACTTTCACACAGGCGTTTTGGCTTTCAGTTTGTGAGATCCGTTCAGGGATCTCACAAGCGATCCAGAACTGATCAGTTTTGCCATAATGCATTCTGAATGGAAAAGGATCCGCTCAGAATGCATCAGTTTGCCTCCGTTTAGTCTCCATTCCGCTCTGGAGGCCGACACCAAAATGCTGCTTGCAGTGTTTTGCTGTCCGCCTGACGAAGCGGAGCCAAACGGATCCATCCTGGCACACAATGTAAGTCAATAGGGACGGATCTGTTTTCTGACACGATAGACAACGGATACGTCTCCTATTGACTTTCAATGGAGTTTAAGACTGATCCGTCATGGCTATAGAAGACCTAATACAACCGGATCCATTCATGATTAATGCATGCGGTTATATTATTGTAACGGAAGTGTTTTTGCAGATTCATGACGGATCCGCCAAAAATGCTAGTGTGAAAGTAGCCTTAGCCTGTTTCCAGACATAAATGTTAGTAAATTACTTGTAGCCATTGTAATGCTGCATACAATGACAGGTCGCATACAATTTGCTTTGATTTTACTCAACTCCCCCATAAACACACTGAGCTCGACCAAATATCCATGATTATTTCAAAAACGAGAGCAGACTAAGGGCCAGATTTATCATGACTGACAGCTCACTCCACTTTCACATATGGCTAAAGTCCGATTTATGAACGGCCCTTTAAGACTGTAATAAATGTGGTTTGACGGTAGCAGTTTATCCGTCAGTAAGCAGCTTTACAAAAGTCGCGCAGCTTTACAAAAGTCGCATGTCTTTACGAAAAAGTCGCATGTTCTATTAAAAAGTCTCATAAGATAAGCATGGTCCTCACTGGAGTGAAATTGCGCAATTTTTTGCGACTTTTTAGTGACTTTTTAAATAGTCTCAATAGTAAATCTGTCTAGAGATTAATTTACATAAGAAAACACGCCCACTTTCAGAAAACTGGCGAGCATAGTGCAGAGCAGAAAAAAGTCGCAAATTTTTGCGCAGTTTTAGTAATTGCGCAAAAATGTGCGACTTTTTCACTCCATTATTCTGAATTGAGCTAATGATAAATCTGACCCTAAGTCTTGTCCAAATCCTTCTTATCCCTGACTTTTCCCATCAGGGAAGACTTGGTGGCTTCCATACACATTTGGTCGCTTTCTGATTCTGCCCAATCACTGGGCTTGACACAGTTTCCTCCAATATATGTCACCTGTTATGTCACTGACTTTTAGCTATAGATTTTACTTAACTGTTCTTCTAGTGTTGCGCTAACTTCAGCGTAGCCTTTTTGGAGGTTACCCTATTTTTTTTATTAAAGTCAAGGAATGGTGTTATGGCCCAATTTGGAGGTGCTAACTATGTAATCTGCCGCATCAATTATCATTCCCTATTTGGGCCTTACTGATGTGGCAACCAAGAGATGAATTGCCCGGTCACAAAGTTCTGCTGCAGAAGAACATAGCTGCCGTACAGAATTACTTCTTATTGCCCTCACTGCTGTGGTATCAACCATTGTAAAGTCGTTAAGGCTACTTTCACACTAGCGTTTTAGTTTTCTGGTATTGAGATCCGTCATGGGGACTCGAAACCGGAAAACAACGCTTCAGTTATGTCCCCATTCATTGTCAATGGGGACAAAACTGAACTGAACAGAAGGGATTGCTCCAAAATGCATTCCATTCCATTTAGTTGCGTTCCCATACCGGAGAGCGAACCGCAAGATGTTGTAGTTTTCTTTCAGTCATAGGATGGGGAGAAAAACGGATCCTGCATGACCTCCAATGCAAGTCAATGGGTACGGATCTGTTTTCTCTGACACAATAGAAAGCTGATCCGTCTTCCGTTGACTTTCAGTGGAGTTTATGACTGATCCGTCTTGGCTATGTTAACTATAATACCACTTAATGCAGACGGTTGTATTATCAGTAACGGAAGCGCTTTTGCTGAACCCTGCCGGATCCAGTAAAAATGCTGGTGTGAAAGTAGCCTAATGTGCTAATGCACTGCCTGTCATCCAGAAAATGACTTGTGGGATTTAGTGTATGGCCTGGGACTTCTCCTCTGCTAGTAGTTAGTATTCACATCATTATAGTGCTGAAGTATGCAGGGAGTGTCATACTCATGGCCATACCCTGTTTAATAACGACGCCATAATGGCAATTGTCCATTGTCCTGTGTTGGAATGTGTCGCATGGTAACAAGTTGGGACACAAGCCATTACACCGTGCCCTCTCCTGCTGTTCTAATGTCTTCCCACAAAGAAGCAGCACTGGTGACTTCTGCGCTGTGGAGAGTAGAAGCAGACCGAATACAGATCAGTACACAAGGAACATGTCACCGCCTCTCGTCTTATCCCGTAATTACAAAGAAGAATTCCACTGGGCAAATGAGCAGACTTTCTCCTGCCAGCTGAGATGATTCTTCAACCCTTGAGCTCATGTGTCTTGTTTGCAATTTTATGCCCCAAGGCCAAACAGGCAATCCCTTATCGCCATCACCTTCTCTCCCCACTGCAGACTCCTCAAACTCACTCGTGCTATGTACACATGCAGCCGAGCTAAACTTGATGGTTAACACGTTAAGTAAAAAATTTCACAAAAAGGTTAACTCTTTCAATGTGAAAAAAACGTATGGATGGCGGCTTACCTGGGACATTCCTACGGGTAGGTGCGCTCCTCAAGGGTTACCCAGTTCCGAAAGAGATAGCTAATGGAAGAAAGCTCCCTGATATTTGAGTGCCCCTCTTTTTCTTCCATTAGCTAACTCTTTCAATGTATTTTGTCACAAGATAAGTGACATGTGTTATCAGAGTCAGTTTTAGCTCCACTACATCTGTAAGGACCCCTTTACACTGCACATTCCCACCGGTGCTTGTTAGCGATGCTATAGGGGCCTTAATACTGTATGGACAGAAGAAATGTATTGTTTAAAGCAATTATAAAGAGTGTGTTGCATGATCTTGGACTATTATCTGGAGTCATACATTAGTAGTACTGCGGAGAAGGAGTCCATGTCGCCATGTCCGGACTGTTTATTGCAGCGCAGCTTTTCGCACGGGACAGTAGTGGTATTCCGGGCTGCTTATGTGCAGTACTACTCATGTATTACTGCAGATCATAGTCCAGAACCATGGTGACACATTCCCTAAGACAGAGCCGGGAGATGTTTCTATGGCTGTATTAATATTTTGCATGGGAGACCCTGTCCATTTAATGCAATGGATATTGACTTGGCTGTGCAAGTATTATTCTACGTTCCACATGACTTGAATTATATGAAGGGTCCCCGTGGGGCAGTCACGCCCTGTAGTCCAGGCCACCCGATGAGGCTCACTATACTTCAGATTGTGGGTGCAAGCTAGAATATTATATTTGGTAGTAGTAGATTTCATTATATAACCCACTTATTTGCATTTTGTGCAATTAGGTGACAATGTTCAATTTTTCTTTTGTAACTCCAAATTTACAAACTATAGTGTAGGTGTTGGCCCGTGTCATGAGCCATTCCTTTGCTTGTTACTGCCTATAGATATTGTGCAGGTTGTATAACAGTAGGTATACTTTTCTAGGACTCCCTGTTCTCTAGCCTGGTGTCCATTTTTATTATGCCACAGTTTTTTACCAGCTACCAGTATATGATGGCATCATGAAAGGTTTGCCTCTTACAATTCTCTTATGTATTGGTGTTGTCAGATCTTAAAGGGCATCTGTCAGCAGATTTGTACCTATAAGACTGGCTGACCTGTTACATGTGCACTTGGCAGCTGAAGACATCTGTGTTGGTCCCATGTTCATATGTATATCAAGTTCTAATAGATGCAAATGAGCTTCTTCGGGTAATGGCAATGCCCCTATTGCTCTTAGAGGCTAATTTTCATGTATTAAAACTTAATTTTTCTCATCGATGCCGGCACATATGAACATGGGACCAACACAGATGTCTTCAGCTGCCAAGAGCACATGTAACAGGTCAGCCAGTGTCATAGGGACAAATCTGCTGACAGATGCCCTTTAAAAACCCCTTCTAATGCAATTCTGATAACTATTTAATATTAAATAAAACTAAAAGATAAAAAAAATTAAAGAAAATAATTCTGCAACTGGTTTAGAAGCTTTCTTAGTTGCTTAGCATTTTCCTGTGTTGTAAAGAGTTAAATGAAGTGATGAACCACTAGGAGAATTTACAGTTATGTATTACTATTTTATGTCTTGGGTGTGGTTAATTGCCTCATGATACCAGTGATATGGTGACAAGTTTACCGTACCACATCTCATACCTGCCAGTCTTATTGCTGAAGAATAATCAAGGAAGATATGGCACTCATATATCCGGAGGACTGCTCAAACATTTATTTTTATTATTATCAAATAGTCTGCAGGTCACAACTAAATAAAAATCGTACATCTAAAATCAACATACAAGATACGTAAATTGTACTAGAAATACACAGTAAAACCATTAAAACGCCACTAAATGACGATTATAATGTTAATGGCTGAGGAATGAGGTATTCGTTGAACCTATGTGCCCAACAGCAAATGTAGTCAGGTCATCGAATAAAGGTGACCACTCAGGCTGGGTGTCGATCAGACCATCACCATATATTCGATAACCACAAAAATTCAATAACCGCAATTCATAATACGCTCTGGTTAACAAATATAATAGTCATTCAAACCAGAATCTCGATTGGGTGATCAACAATTATTCGGCATTAATAATCGCCATTAAACATGTTGTAATGCATTTGTATAATTTTCCCAGATACCAAGGCGTGGTTCCAGTTCGATTATTGGCTGTGAGTTACAGGTGTTGTATCGATCCAACACTAGATACTTGGTCGACTCACAAAGTCAATATTCCTATATGGAAACACTATCAATTTCACAGATTAGCTTGAATAATTTGGGATTCCAGCTCTCTGGTGGCGTCCCACCTCTTTATGAGCTGTACTACTCCCTTACCTCCAAAGCGCAATAATGCCTTTCCTCTGGTCTCTGCCGTTTCAGCGTCCCTTGTGCTTTAATCCTGGGTTGCTCCAATTAAGGTGTCTTAAAGTCTTATTGCTGTTTGTACAGGAATCCTACCGGGCCTTACTTGCTGTGCTACCTGTACACGAGTGCAGGTTGTGTTGCAGAAATTTTGCACACATTTCCGTCCAGATTTCTGTGCGTTTCCACACCAAAAACCACATGTTACTTGTGGCTTTGGTGAGTGTTTGATGCGGATTTTCCGCAGATCTCACCCTTTCATTGAAAGCTGTGAAATCTACATGAAAGAGCCACACAATGAATTGCCCTGCTGCGGATATGCAAAAGACACACAGAACGAAAAAGCGAAGTGTACATGAGACTGACCTGTCCTACACGTTTCTGTTACTGTATTACCCTTAGTTTTTTCTGCACATGTATCCGAGTGGAAAACCGCGCTCGGTCTACCATGTGTGCAGGTAGCCTCAGAGTAAGAACACTTCCTTGTTCCAGCATTCGGCGGGGGTCTCCACGCTGGGACCTCTGCTGAACAAAACCTTTCATATGTTCCTATGACACATGTAAAGTTTCAGAAAAGTGTAGCTGTTCCCATTAGGCTTATGTGTATTTCCTGATGTATGTGCCGAACATAAAGCCTGGTGTATGCAACTGTGAGCTTTTATATACTTGTTACCATGTTGTTGTTACATCTGTCACATACTAAACAAGCATTTTGAGGCTCTTATCCCAATGGACCTTGACACTACCGCACTTGTGACCTCTGTGTTGACTGCTACATGGTGCAGCTTTTGAACAGTTTTTCTGTGTGTTGATAGTTTCGACATATATAATGTGCCATGTTCTCATCAGACTTCTCCATGCCATGCTCAGTTATGTTAACATTTCGTTTGAGTTCGGCACCCCCGCCGATCCGATATTGATGACCTAGGCCGCTTAAAGGAAAAAATTGGAAATGCCACGCAACTCCCTTAAAGGGGTTGTTCAGGATCAGAAAAAAAACATGGCTGCTTTCTTCCAAAGGTTGTGCGCAGTATCACAGCGCTTGCTGGTTGACTGCAGTGGAGCTGAGCTGCACTACCAGACACAACCTGTAGAAAGGGTGGTGCTGTTTTTGGAAGTAAGCAGCCATGTTTTTCCAGTCCTGGACAACCCTTTTAAGTTCTGTAAACAATATCTGTGTGCCTTCTGTGTGTCCCGTGGCAGGCATGGTATTTCATCTGCCTTTCTGGTTAGGGGGAGAAGACTTTGGCCTGCACATAGTAGAATGGCACAATTTGTCGCACACTAGTTTACAAACAGAAGGTTACTTGGTGAGAGGTTGTAAGTGGCATTTCATGTCTTGTCTCCAGGGACTGATGCCGTGTTGCTATACGCAATCCCTTTCTATTTTTCTTTATGACTCGGGAGACAAGTTATTGTGCAATATGCAGTTTTAATAAATATGGAAGTGTGGAAAACCAATATGTCCTCTCTGCCAGCTTCCCATTCTCATTGTTGGGCATAGTCTGCGACTATACCATTATTGGAACTTTTTTTTTTCTTTTCGTGCTTGTTAGGGGGGGGGGGCTTAGCTGATAGGGATACATCATTGTACGTTAGGGGTGGGGCCTAAAATGCTCCAAAGTTGCACCCCAATTCTGGTATAAAAATCTGTCTCCAAAACAAGTGATCCTGTGGGTGGTACAGAGTTTATCGTAGTTCAAAGGGTGATCATTGTATGGTAGAGCAAGATATTAAAGCATAACTTTTAATATGTCAATAATAAAAACCTGAAAAAAAAAATGGGTTAAATAACAAACAATAGACAAAAAAGGAAAGCACGAGGCAGAAAACTGGTGTGTGGTGGCACCCAACCAGCTTAAAGATATAATATACTGGTGTCCTACCACTCTACAGGCTTGTACCTAGCACAAGGATGAAAGATAGTTTTGATGGGGGGGCTGGGGGTGGCAGGTGGTGTCAGAGGAACAGCTGACCCTGATGATGCCCTATTGGGGGTGCTGACTCGGGAATTAGCAGAACATGGCTGTATAGAGCTTTTTTTTTTTTTTTTTTTTTTTTTTTTTATACAGGGCAAGGTTCCTGACTGGGTCATCCTTGTCAGGGCTAGTGCTCTGTGGCTAGTCAGCACCCCTGATAGGGCATCATCAGCGTCACCTGTCCCGCCGACAACCTCTGGACCAGCGTCTGTGGGATCCTTGAATGTTACTGCTTGATTGGGCTTGTCAGATCAGGGAGTGCTGATATTGGTGTAATTTCTGCATCTGTGCACAATTGTTGGTGTCATCAATGTACTTACACAGTTTTTTATTTATTTTTTAGACGGGAAGAAACCGAAAGAAGATTAAAAAATGTAAGTATCGATATTTGTGAAATGTTTTGGTTTCACTGTTACTTCAGGTTTAAGTGTTCTTGATTTGTCATTGGTTTGTTTGATGTGCGTTGACTTGGGTTGAAGCTTTCTGACTCCCCTTCATTTCCATAAAACTAGATTCTGTAATTGCACCTGAGTACAGTATAGTAGTCAAAGCTGATGGGCAACTAGAATTTCCTGTAACTGTAATACTATAATCTAGAAGCCTTGATGGTGCTTAAAAGGAACCTATCTGAGAACATCATCTGACAAAGGGAGGGAAGCTGTAATATCGGTTTATGATTTGAAGCAGGAGTTTTGAGTAAAAAGCAGTGTTACCGCTATGTTTACATCTGTGTCTGAGGCTCCTTTTGATGCCTCCATGACAGGTTTGGTTAAAAAAGCTGGGCAAAATAGCATTCATATTGGTGTTAAAGGGGGTATCTGGGTTGCACCGCGATCCCATTCAACAGCCACTTCCGGGATCACATGCTGTACGTTGGGCATGTGATCCTATCGTTGGTTACAACCCGCATCACAAACGTCAATCTGAATCTCTCACCTCAGCGCTAGTGAGAGATTCATACTTGCACGTGCACTGTGGGCTCTAACCCCAGGAGCACTTGTCCAATGTACGCAACTTGTTCCCAAAAGAAGCCACTGCACAGGTTTGCGGCACAACCCGGATAATACTTTGAGGGCATTTTGTAAAATGAGATCAGCCATGCTCTTGATTGTTACTAGTTTGCATTGTGTCAACAACTTTATTACAACACAATCGGGTAGCAAAACCTAGCCGTGAGGCCATCAAATTAAAGAAGGGGTGTTCTCCCCAGGTTTACATACCTCCTCTGCGGCTTCATTCTTCTAAGCAGTTTTATATGGCTGGTATGTCTCCAAAGATCTTGATGGACTTATCCTACTTGTATCCACTGCATGTTAGGCCACTAGTATGAATGAAATGCAGAATACAGTACCATGTCCTACTGCCTTTGTCTTCAGATGGACTGAATAATAACAGAGAACAATGTTTATCCCCATCCATGATGAGTGTGGGAGGGCTGAAGATCAGACGTTCTATTATTGTACCTGTAAAGGTTGTAATTTCATTTTTACCCTCAGGTTTTGATCACCTTGTATTGGCTGGGGAGAAAAGCACAGAGCCTGCCATATTATAATGGTCCACAACTTAACTTGAAGGCGTTTGAAGGATTACTAGGACAAACGCTGACCAAGGTGAGAAGGCTCCACAAGTGCAGTCACTGCAACCTTCCTGATGTTAAATAACTGATAAGATCTTGGGTTATATAATATTTCTGTTGAGGAGAATGCGGTCTTGTATTACTAACGCTATCTTTAATATTTATTAGAAGTATTACAGGACAACAATTTTTCTCCAGCTGCCAAATGGATTGCGAAATGCATGCATCAGACGGTTTGCTTGTCCTGTAATAAAAAGTACAGATGTCCTTGTAACCCGGCTGAGGCTGCTTACAGTGCGTTTAGTTTCTGTCTATCATTAAGGTCGCAACGGAAAGAATTTATTACTTGCCGGTGCTAGGTGAGAAGGGAGTGGCCGTATCTGCTCCACCAGTCTCAAAGTCCAGTTCGCCTTGACGTACTTTACATTTTCTTTTCATCATCTTGTAGACTGCGCCTCAGGCTCTGGAATATACTTCACAAGTAGACATTTTTCCGATATTTCTCTGAAGGAGAACATTGTTATCAAAGTTATTTCTTGTCTTTGGTCAAGGGTTTTAGCACAAATTGATTGGGCTTTGTACACTTTAAAGAGTGAAAATAGCAGTAAAACGTTAGTTATCGATCTCTTCAACAGAAAATACAGTGCTCTTCTCATGCGTGTATGCTCTTTAAGCCATGTTTCATATTTTTATGGCATGGAGGTAATATTTAAAGCCTTCTATAGGACTAGCTTTTACTGGTTGCTTTCTGGTGTGTTTCCTATGAAGTTCCTATGACTTACTTGGTGATCAACAGCTAAATGTAGAGTTGGGTATCCACAGATGGCGACTGCATGTACAACAGAACAGGCATCCTTTTTTGGATGGTGGCGTAGGAGAAAATGCAGTGAAATTGTGAAGGGTAGGCCAAATAAACATGTAGTAATGAGAAACTGTGACTTCTTGTGCAATTGTTCAAATTACTTTGGATCAGAAGTAGAGAACCTGTTGTTTTCCAGATGTTCCCAAGCCACTGTTGTGTACTTTGGCTAATATCTGGGCACATTTATATTTTGATGTGTTTATTTTATTTTTTTCCTGATTTTAGTTTATTTTTGACATTTTAAGAATTGTTGCTCACGTAATAGTGAAATTTTATGAAGGTGCTGTTATTCCCAGAGGACCCTTTAAAGGCGTTTTCCAAGTGTTTTTATTTTATTTTTTTATTGATGAGCTATCCTCTGGTTCTGTGAGCAGAGAGAAGGCTGTGGTGCTAAACCCCACCGATCAGATACTGATGACCTATCTAGAGGATAGGTCATCAGTTAAAAAAAACAAACGTGGAAAATTCCTTTAAAGATGTTAAACAAATGGTGGCGAAAGAAAACTTTAGGTGTGGCAATTTCAGGTCCCTTACCTTGACTGCTATCAGTGTAAAGGTTGTGTAAGAAAAGTGCAACCTATTCTTTACTAGGAAATTACCAGTACAGTACAGTTTTCTCCTTACTAGCCAAATAATTAAAGGGTCACTGTGTCTTCAGAAAACTTTTGAAGGACCCACTCACTTCTATAGGTCTGCCACAAATGCAGACAGCAGATGGATCTCATCTGTGTTTCCACATCTGTGCAACCATTACGCATATTATAGAACATGTCCTATTCTAGTCAGTTTTGTGGACAAGAATAGGCTGTTCCATTAGGAAACGGCAGCATGCACACAGGCTGTACCCGTATTTTGAGGATCTGGGTTTACATACATACGGTTATGTGCATAATGCCTAATGTTAATAGTTAATACACAATATCATAAATGCACTGACATTTTTAGAGTATGTCCACACGTAGCCGAAAAATCGACAGCAGAACTCTCAGCAATTTCTTTGAGAATCCGTATCAGCTTGTGAAGTGCATGGATTTGATCACTCCACTCCGCATGGGGTTAAATCCTCTGTGGAAATCTGCAGCTGAAATTGGCATGTTGTGGATTTAAATCTGCACTGGAAGTCAGCTTCTTAATGGGATTTTTTGAAATGCAAATCCAGATGGAAAATCCACAGCATTTCCATCCCGTATGGGCGTTCCCAGAGGGTGGTGTGGAGTTTGTGGTGAAACCCATGACCCATCTTTTCCACCATGTGTGAATGTACCCAGCACAAAATCCTGCAGAACTTTGTATTCATGTTTTGCCACGTTCCCTGCTTCATCTACCATTTCATTTCATCATTAAACAATGCAATTGTTAAAGGGATTCTGTCATTTATGATTTTTCCTATTAAGCTGCCGACAGGTTCTCTGAGGTCTCCGTGAGGCTGTTAGAAATATACCTGGGTCTGATACATGAATGCTGTTTGCCTTAAAATAGATTTGGTATTTATGCCAATTACCTGTGAAAAGACTCCAAGGGGCTGTCCTAACAGTTAGTGGCGCCCAGCCGTGCCCCGCACCTAAACTCCTCCTGAAGTCCCCTCCGAAGCTGTCACTTGAGTGCCCACGTGGTCTGCATTCCCTCTGCAGCCTTCAGCTTGATTTAACCTACTGTGCGTCCGCCAGCTGTATGCGCAGTTCTCTGGACTCGGGAGTGACTGTAGTAATACTTTCAGGGGAACTGCACATACATGTGGTGCATGCGCAGTAGGTTAAATGAAGCTGGCAGAGGGATTGTAGACCGCGCAGGCGGTCAAGTGACATCATGTGCCTGCCCAAGATTACAGTGGAGGATCTGCCTGATGTCAGAAGAGCTGGGAGGGGACTTCAGGATTAGGGGAGGTGCGTGGCTCAGCCAGAATGGGCGAGGGTAGGCTCCATAACTGTTAGGACAGCCCCTTGGGCTCTCTTCACAGGTAATTGGCATACATTTTAAATCGTTTTTTAAGGCAAACTGCATAGTGTTCATGTCTGATGCATTCATGCATGAGACCTATTTCTAACATCCTCAAGGAGACCGCAGTGAACTTGTTGGAAAAATCGCGCTGACAGAATCAGGAAGGAACGGAGCAGGTTGATATATGGTTTTGTGGGAAAAGATGCAGTATAATTTCTAGAGTCCAGGATGCGGTGATAGTCAGTGTTTGACAGCTACATCTGTACATTATTATTATTGCATTCTAAAAAGTTTTTTTCCAGTTGGTATTTATTAATAATTTACAGCAGTTCTTGTACTACAGGGGTTAATTGGCCATGTATTAGTTTCTATTTAACTGGCGGCAGACCTGCCTGCTCCGTATAACCCTGTTCTTTGAACTCTTGACAGCTCATTATAGCTCTTGTTTGTCACACTGATAAGATTATAAGAATATGCTTAAATAAGTGTTAATGAGCTTCAGGAGATCACAGATCAGGGATTCACATGAGCTGTCAAATGATGGGATTGAATGTAAACACAGAACCCTGCTGCTCTGTAACTACAGATTTCACCGTTTTAATAAAGACCAACTGAAAAAAAGATTTTTAGGCCAAAATAAGTAGAACAATAATAATAATTGTCCCAGAAGGTGTACATAGTCTTTAAACTGGAAATTATGTATTTCACTTATAGGACTGATCGCAGGACTTATCAGCCCAGAATGAGCAGGAATTAAAGTGAATGAATTAGAGGCTTTTCAGAATCTTTACACAAAACACTATACATTCGTTCTCAGACTTGCCCTTGCTCTGCCTGCGGGTCACTCGCAATGTTCAGCATGATGGGCTCCCTTGAAGTCCATCCAATTCGGGAATCATGTAAATATGTTATATGTCTGCTGGCACGGAGTATGTAAACCTGAGAACAGTCTGCTAGCTATACCAGGTGCTGAGGGAAGGGAAGGTAGACACTCCTTATTTTACGTTTCAGTACTCCTATTTTTCACTGAAAACAATGGTTATAGGTGTCGCCCTTTCAGTGTATCTGGAGCATTTAAGGGATTGTCTAAAAGTATAATCACGTTATGTAGCTGTATGGTCCAAATAATCACTGACATATGGGAGAGAACCTCTCAGATGCTGTGTGTGGATACATGTCCTAGTTTTACTCCTAACCTATTTGCTGCCAAACTGTAGGTACTAGAAGAGTCCAGTACTTTGAAGAGAAGCGGAAGAGACAGTGGCTGCGGTGACTTGTGGTATAGTGAGAAAGGAGAAAACCCATCACCTCCGGTTCATACGAGAGACGATTCTTGGGACAGCTTGGACTCCCTTGGCTCCAGGTCCTATACAAGCTTTTCCTCAGATACAACTCTCAAAGGAAGCAGTGAGGGTAAGGTTTTCTGTTGTGTTTTTTTTTTTTTTGAAGTTTGATCACTTATTACAAGTTATTACATTGTAAACCGCGTGTATTTTTTTTGCATTTTTTTCCCTCCTGTGTATTTGCAAATTTCATTAACGCCTTGACAATCATAGCCTCTTACAGTTCTGTAGGGATTTCAGGGCCAAACCACGTCTTGAAATTGATTTAAATTTCTTATTTTTTTTTATCAGGGCTGATATTTGGGAATGTCCTAGAGCTGCTTTTTAAAACTAATATTTTTTTTATTGTAAAAAGCATTTCTAAATATGGTGGGCTCTTTAGGCTGTGGGTTTCTGTCCCGCTTTTTTAGAAATACAATAGGCCTGAACAAGGCCTCCTTGCAGAGATTCAGCTGATGGAGGGAGTCTTAAAGGTGTATTAGACAGGCAGATTGTCTGTCAGATCATCGCTAATGAGCATTCATATGAACACGTGTTAGTGATGATCTGGCGGTGTAATACTGCCGCCGATTTACCCATGAATAAGCAAACGCTCGTTCATCAGGCAATTGGAATCTTTTAACAGGTTTAAAAATCATTGTTTGCCGGCGGCAGATTGTTCTGTGTAATCACCATCTGCTGCCAGCAAACAACTAGTCAGTATGGGGATGAGCGATGACATTAGCGATCACTTTTCACTATACTGTAGAGGAGATTGCTGCATGTAATGGCAGTGGTCTCCTCCACAACCTGAGCAGGTAATTGCCAGGAAGGAACACTTCCCTCCCAACAATTGCCTGCATGATCCCTGTATGTAATACAGCCTTTACAGGCAATATGCAGATTAACCAACATCTCATATCTCATCAGGTTTCAAGGCTCTTTAATGGGTTGGACATTATCTGCCTATAGGTGCCACTAGACTGTTTTCTTTCTGCTAGAGGAGAGCTAATTTTCATACATTTTCTTAGGGAGCATTGCTTTTAAGACTCCCGGCACTCCACAATGACGAGCCCCCAGAGCTAAAAATTATCATGACAAGACCAGTACTTTCAATATGAATTCATTGTCTTTCCCACATGTCCCCCTACCCAACCTGTCCATCACGGTTAATAGCACAACACTTTCTCCAGTCTCGCAGGCCCGCTGCCTGGGGGTAACATTGGATTCTGCCCTGTCCTTTAAGCCACACATTCAAACCCTCACCTGCCATTTCCAACTTAAGAACATCTCTCATATTTGCACCTTCCTCACCTGTGGGTCAACTAAAATACTAGTGCATGCTCTCGTCATCTCCCCCCTGGACTACTGCAACATCCTCCTGTGTGGACTCCCATCCAGCACTCTCGCTTCACACCAATCTATTCTCAACTCTGCTGCCAGGTTAATCCACCTCTCCCCTCGTTTCTCCCCTGCTTCCCCCTCTGCCAATCTCTTCACTGGCTCCCTATTGCCCAGTAAATTCAGTTTAAAATACTTACAACTACATATAAGGCCGTCCACAACCCGGCCCCTCCTTACGTCTCTGACCTGCTTTCTCGATACATCCCCACACGTAATCTCAGATTATCACAGGACTTCCTCCTCTGTTCTCCTCTCACCCCTTCCTTACACAATCAACTACAAGATTTCTCATAAGCCTCTCCCCTACTCTGGAACTCACTACCCCAACATGCAAAGCCTCAAGAGTGACCTAAAAACCCACCTTTTCAGGAAAGCCCACACTCTGCAATGAGCATGCTGCCACCACACAGCCACAAGAGTAGCCTATACCCTCACCTACTGTGTGTTTCTCCTTCCCTTATAGATTGCAAGCTCTTGCGGGCAGGGTCCTCTGCCCCGCTGTACCGTCTGTTAATAGTTTCTGGTTTACTGTGTTTATTTCTGTGTAACCCCAGCTGGATGTACAGAGCTATGGAATTAATGGCGCTTTAAAATAAATAAAAATAATAGTTAAAGATGGGTTGGTCTGGATGGGACTATTGTGTAGACTGTGGTCTTTTGACTGGTCTTCACTGCTGCTGAATGACTTCAGTAGTGCAGATCTGCTTTTGTTGTCATTAACAGAAAATGCACTTGACATTCCTTATATGATTGAGCTGACTTTCTTCTGAACGTGCGGTGACGCTGTGTCAGTGACCGTCCCTCATCCTTCTTAACATTGACATTTACCTGAATAAGGCAAATATAATGGCACTGTAATAATAGAACTGAAATGACCTCGAAGTGTAACTGTAACTTGGATGCTGCTGTACATACATTTTACAAAAACAGTTTTTAACCCGATGATCTTCTATACCTGCCACCCGACAATATATACTGTATCTGTTGTTTTTGCTATTTGAGGCAAAGTATATTGTTTTCTGTGCTAGTAGCATATGTAGTGTGGTCTGCATTTATTGATTGTGTTGTTGTTTTTTTTTTTTTATAATTTTTTTTTTCCTCTTTAATCGGCAACGTGTCACAATTTTTTTTTTTTTTTGCCAGTTAAAGGGATTCTCTGGGCTCTTGATGGCCAGTGTGAAACCTGCAGGAGTTACCATATTTTTTAACTCCACAAGATGCACTTTTTTCTACACCCACAATTTGGGGAAAATGTGTCTTATGGGGTGAATACTAATGAGAACTTCCATATGGAAACGCTCATTAGTACCGGAGTATTGGGAAGTGGTGAATGCAGCGCTCCTGGGCTCTGTACTCACCGCTTCCTGGTCCTCTGCCGTCAGTTGTTCTGTGACCACACTTGAGGACGTCGGTGCTCAGTGACCTCACGCTGATCGGACTAGTCTGTCAGTTCTCCAATGCAGGGAAATTACAGCTATGTGTCCCGAAGCAGTGTATTTGTTGTTTTAATATATAAGTGGTCAGTTGTATTGGGATATTAGAAAGCATTTTCAGCCGGTTATTTGAGTTTTTTGCAGTCTAATAAAGAAGAAATAGTTTTTGGGCCAACGTATTCTGCAGTCAGAGATTTACAGACATTATAACCAACCATGCGTTTTCTGTGTCCTGTTGAATTCAGTATATTGGCAGATCTACTGTATGGCACGTTATGTATAATGGCTGTCATTGTCTGGTAGTAACTGTTGAGCAACCTAGTTATAGAAAAGTAACCTCTGTCTTGTTCTCTCATTGGATTTTGCAGGTGGAAATAGTGACGCAGAGTCTGAACTTACCTACAAGATGCAGGACTTAAGCAAAAGTGACACGTCTTACCGAAGGTCCATTACGGTGGAACCTAAGGCAGCTGCTAACTTCAACCAGTTCCTCCCACCTAAAACAAAACAGATAACTTACGTGCCAGCACCTTTAAGGAAGAAGCGGGTTGATAGAAATGAGGACAACAGAAAGAGCTGGGCTAGCCCTGTCTTTACAGATTCTGATGGATCATTTGCCAGGTAGGAATGGGCTTGAGGTCAATAAAACCAGAAGACAGATATTCTCGAATACAGTTCTTACACTAGCTGTGTAACCATGCAGCTTCGTAAACCTCCCCAATTAGGGTATTAACAATTTTCTACATGGCCCTAAAGCATGTACACGTAGCTGTGGATGAGGTGTCATCCAGTGGGATCTTACATGACCGAAGCCTCTAGCGTTTTACACCTCACATTGGTGTTTTGGGAACTATTAGCCAAATGGGGCCTTGTGCAGGATTTGTAATAAAGCCCTTTACAGTAAGACACTTAATTTTGTGATTTTGTGATGGCTCAATGATTAACACATTACTGTAATACTTTATTTCTGTAAAATCCCTTTTTAATATTTAAAAAGGATGGTCTTTCATGTATTGGCTGTAAAATTGGTGCAAGCAGCATTATGTCGTCATCTCAATAAGCCAGTCTGACTATACACATCGTAACTCCGTTCTCCTCTGCTGGCAGAGTGTGCATGTTTTACTGTCATTTCATTGGTGGACCTGCCAGCTCTTCTGACAAGTCTGCTTTAGTATCTACTTGCATTCCCAATGAAATGACAATTCTATTCTTAGGCTACTTTCACAATTCTGGTACTGAGATCGGGCAGAAGAGCTCAATGCCAAAATTAAACAGATCCATTTTTATTTTGCACATCAGGATGCCTCCGTTCCGTTCGGATGCAGTTGTGTGAAATCAAAACGGAAAAAAAACGGATCCGTCACTAAATACGTTACTAAATATCAAAAAATGGATTCGTCACCATTGACTTACATTGTTTTTAGTGGCCGGTCTGGTTTGCTCCGTTTTGATGACCGGACACAAAACCACAGCTTGCAGATGTTTTGTGTCCGGTCACAAAACGGAATGCTGCCAGAATGGAAGACCTCCTGATGCATCCTGAACGGATCTTTCTTTTCAGAATGCATGAGGACTAAATGGAAATGTTTGTTTTATTTATTTTTCTAGTATTGAGGTCCTTTGCCAGGTCTTGATACCAGAAAAACCCAACGCAAGTGAGAAAGTAGCCTTGTAACGCTGTTGTGGTGTTTCTCTGCTATTCCTACTAGAAATTTATGAATGAATTGCCTACTGGATGTTAGCAGTTCGGGATGTGTCCCTGTACAGTTTGACGCTGGCATCACTGATTTGGTTCAGAGTGTGCCCAATTACTAGAGAGGTTTCAGGTCCTCTTTAACACAACATCCACAGATTTGGGCCTATGTAGGTCTCTGGTTTGAGAAGTTTTCTTTCAACTCCGTAACATTTCTTAAGCAGTTCAGATTCTGAGGACGATGGGAAGTTGCCAGACTTGGTGCTTGATGATTTGGCAGAAAGAAAACTTCACCTGAACAGTAAGCCATCTGTTTCTGTGGCTCCTGCTCTTTCTTCTCAACCTCAAATGGACTCTCAGAAACCTTTGAAAATGCTAACAGACGTAATTCCATCTACTTGTCAAGGAGGGAGCAGGTCAGAGGCATGACGCTGATGTGATGAGATCTTTTTAATGTGTGTGTATAGCAGATTTTAGCATTCCCTATCCATGAATTAACCATGCTGACTATGTGTGAAGTGGTTTGTTTGGTAAGACAAACTAAAAGTATGCTACCTGACCGGTTTTTATTAAGGGCATGCCGGCATTTCTGCTATGATTTATGGAGATGTGGCTAATTTATTGGCTATTTTGTGTATTAGCCCAAACCAAGGATTGAAAACGAAGACAATAGATCAAGATGCGCTGAAGGACCATGTAGATTATGCCAGATTTTCTTCAGATGAAGAAGAGGAATCTTCTAGGGAAATGCCAAATATTCTCAAGGATGATTTCTTTGCTAGAAAAGTCAACTTGCCTTCACCAGTGCTGAAGCCTGCCTCTGTACAGAATAAGGATCGATTTCAGAATGTTATGTGGAGCCAGACTCGTCCTAAACCTTGGTACAATGAATTTCAGGGATTCAGGTTTGTGTCCTTTTTGATGATGGTAGTATCAGAGTATTAAAACCTGACCACCGCATGTTAGACACAGACAACTGAGGACGATTTTGATAGAACAGATGCATGTATTCCCCCTCCACCCGAAGCTTCAAAGATATAGAAGTATGCCTCTTCTAAAATGTAAAAATTGATAATTACTAGTAAAAAATATTCCAATTCACTCATTGCATTTTTTACTTTTCTTTTTAAAATGGTTGCCTGGTTTGGACAACCTCTGTCCATTTTGAATGTTCCCCCAACTAGTCCACCCATCATCTGCTTTCAGTGGGAGTAGTGGCTGGCTAGCATCATTTATCATGCAGCTCACATACAAGGGGAGCTGCTGCTCATGCATGCCTATGCTCCCAGCCACCAGACAGACGCGTTTTTTTCCAGTAGAGTGCAAGCACTGCCACCGCTGCTGGATTACAGGGTGGTCAGAACCCCTGGAAAACAACCAGTGTATAGTGTGAGGGGAATAATCAAATAAAGTCAGCAAAGGCGGTAATATGGACAATCACAATACATTAGTAAGTGCCTTGTATTAACTTTGTCTACATGATAAATGCCATTTACTGCAATGAGTCAACCCCTGTAAGAGTTTTCAATGTCTTTGAATATTTAGTATAATCATTCTGGTACTGCATCTGCAATTGGCTATATATATGCAGATTTGGTTAGGATTCCCCAGCGGATAATTATTTTTAGAAGTGTAATCTGAAAAGCACACATCTATCACGGTAATTGTTGTACACAACATAGGCTAAACCCTTATCATTCTCGCTAATAAGTGCAAGGGATGACTTGGATGGCTTAAAATGACCACATTGATCTATAGGAAAATTCAGCATGGAAAAATACCTAGCTGTATATTATAGAACTTAAAAAGTAGAAGTCCTTTCATGCAGAAACTCATTTCATGTTTTCTGCAATGGCTGAACAGCAAACGAACTGGAGGGGACTGTCCATGGACATCTGATCTGGAATCTGTATTTAAGCTGAAGAACGATCTAAATTTGAGAAATGGAAGTGCTACAGATTTGGGCTCAAGTTTGAATAGCAAAGATGAGGAAAAGGAAACGGTGGATACGTCTGAAAAGCCAAGGTTATTACTGGCATGACTTGTGTGATTCCCAATTGCTGTGTTCAGTGTGTTCTGCTAAAGCAGGATCATTTCTGTTAAACATCTGTGCATGCAGTAGATATTAGTTCTTGTTTTCTTATTGTAAAGAAGTTTTGAAGTGAAAAGTCAAAGCTATCTTCTTTCCTAAACCATTCTGATTTTGCCTTTTTGAATATTTCAGTCAATTTTTAATACTCCAGGCCCTCCAGAAAATAACTTCTGATTTTCTTATTTCTGAGAACAAAGCGCCTGTTGACCCTGCATCTGGTCCTAGACTTATACATTCTGTTGAGGCTTCAAGTGCACAAAACAATCTGCCTGTGAATTATGGCATATGTACCTTACCAGATCTTGAAAATGATGACTTGTTTGCACGAAAGACTGGGACTTTTCACCTAAACCAAGTGATCAACCTTGGTACACCATTGGCTCAGGTGCTGGAAATCGAGAAAGACATTGTCCTGCAGTCTAAAGAAGAGGCAGACCATCTTCCAGATTTGGTGAAGGATGACATGATCGTTCGAAGAGCTCTGTCTGAACCAAAGGAAGTCCATTTGTCTGGTGCCCCAGACAATTACAATGCAGTTCCCTTTCCTGATCCTTGGTCTCTTCCAGAGGATATACAATCTAAATTTCTTTGTTTAGTGAAAAAGCCACCAGAGTTAAACAAGACAGATGGGCAAGGAAGAGTGCTCCGTCCTTCAGACAAATTGAAGAAAGATGACATGCTCACAAGAAAAGTACATCTATCTCAATGTTCAAATGATGCAAAGCCAAAGCATTTTTTGTCTGGCCCATGCACTGAAGAAGATCTTCAAAAGTGGGAGTCGATAAGGGAGGCCAGCAAAATAAGGCACAAAAAACGGCTTTTGGTGGAAAGGTTAGACTGTGTGCTTGTTGCATGCAAGATTTGAACCTTGTGAGAAAAAAAATAAAAAAAAATAATTGGATTAACTTAAACTGATGTTCCTCAATCTGTGGCTCTGTGGCTTTTTTTTTTTATGCTATAAGAACAGTTTGAAGAGAAGTGGCGGGAGTTGTGTTTTGAAAGGGGAGAAGGTTCTTGTTAAATTGTAATTTACAAAATAGCCTTGGAAATTATGTTTGTCTGGTTAAATACAGCCCATTGCAAACAAATCTACCTACAGACAGTAGTTTTTGGTTTCCATTATCAGGCGGCGGCTCGCCCTTAATGACAATACGAAATATTGTAAAAGCAGTGTTTGGTGTTGTAGCACACTTCAGGTTATGTATTTGACAGTAGATATTTGAAATGTCAGATCTTCACAATAGCGCTGTTCATAAATGGACACTGAGGAGCAAGATATGATTAGTATTTAAAAAGTATGTTCTATTCCGACTTATAACTAATGGATGTTTAATAAAACTACGTGGTCATAATGCAGCCTTCACGAACACGGCACCTATTCTAGTCAGTTAACAAACACATTTCTAGTTGTTGTTTTTTTCGGGACGTAGGTGTTAAGTTGGCAAAATATTTTCAGAACACCAACAAGTACAACATGTACAAAACAATAAGATTGCAGCCACATGTGCTGCGTATATAACCAGTATCTTACAGCCTGAAAGAGTAATCGCTGATACAGTGGAGGTTGTAGATCAGTGATAAAATATATATAATATGATCTTAGAGCAAAAAGAGAAAAACAAACTGGGATAAGGCAGGATGGAAGGAATGAAGGGGAGGGGGGTGGGGTTGGGGGTACAGATACTCAATCTCATATCCTGAATGAATATAAATATAGACTATGGCACTGATTTATCAAGACCAACAGGTGTTGGGGTGTCTTAGGGTCAGCACTGCTGGAGGAGGCATGTCATTTATGGACTATGCACAGGCCTTGTCATAAATTGCCTATCTTCCCCTGCAGTCAGTGCACCAGCCCGAAATCAATGGCAGCTTATAACTGGCGTAGATTTCGGTCATCATTTACAATTCGTTTCTGGTTATATAATGATAAATGTGCCAATGCCAATGGCCCTGCCGTTGCCTTGCCCCCTTTTTGGAAACTGGCGAGGGTGGAGTAAAATTGGCAGCTGCGACAAAAAAAATAAATAAAATAAATCATAGTGGCATTTAAAAAGCTGCAAAAGAGGCACAGGGTAATGGTAAATCTCCCCCTTTTATGTTTTTTTTGTGGATTTATTTTCTACTTGCGAAGTCTTTTGATTTGTGCTGGTAAATGCAAAATGTGCAAGTCCTTTTTATTTCTGGTTTCTCAGACTGCGGGAAAAACTCGGTGTGGAATTGGGGTAAGTTTAGTCCGCACGCTGTCTGCTCGGTTGACTCTGCTGTGTAGATTCTATAGAGTTTGGTCATCCACTAATATTCTAGTTGTCGCTTATCTGGGCAGCGGTTGTGACATGTGCATGATGCCTGCTTCCAAGGGCTGTGCATGAAAGCATTAATGGAATGCCCTCTCAGAAGAGGTTTCCTGGCTTGGCTTACTCGGCTGTTTGTATTGGCTGTAACAAAGAAATGTTGCTGTGACGGCTAAAATAAATAGGAAGTGGAAGGCAAGTACTCTGTGTTCAGTTTGTGTCTACAGAGGTTCAGAGAAGTGCCAAGATAAGCCTAATAGTAACAGTGCTTAATGCACCTAGATTAGATCTAGAAGAAGCATCCTCCTCCTGCTATCCATCTCATATCATTTTCCATCTTTGATATGAGAAATGAATAATGTGACATAAATCGTTCATAGGAGGCCATTGGGCCGCTGTGGTTCTCCTTCTGCCACTTCATCATCTACTTCCTTGCGTGTTGATGCAGCTGATATATCACTATGATGTATCGCAACAATATGACCATGTTCAACATTTCTATTATAACTATGTTGGCTACCCGTTCCTAGAGGACACCCTTCCTTACCGAACCAGAAGGTCAAGAGGAGCCCTACCACCATCCATCCATCTCACCATACCTGTCCTATAGACCTTCCAGACACTCGGGCATATTGTGTTTTTTTTAGTTCCTGCCCTACCCTTTGGAAGCATATAGTATATTTAGGGTAATTGCATCAGCCTGTAACATGCCATGCAAAGACTGCCGCTCTAGTAGCGTACAGTATTTTGTATTCTAGCACCATGCATTGGACCATGTGTATATATAGAGATTTGGAACTGAACTGTTAATTGTCCATTGTTTGAACGTGTCTGCTTAAAATGAATGTAACGCAGCATTGCCGTTAATATGCAGTGAGAGCAGATAGTGGATGAAGATCTTTCAAAGTTTCTTCCAAGCACAATACTTTGTATTGATCTGGAGCAACTGAAATAACACAGAATGACATTAATTGGTCTTTGTCCTGGCAGCAGTTGATAGATGGTCATGAAGTGGTTGATGAAATATACAAGGTCGTCAGTGTACAAATGGATATCCTTTAATTTACTTTTCCCTCTGGCCCCATAAAAAAAAGGATTACATGTCTAAGTTTGTCATTTCAGGGGTAATACTTGGTAACCTAAAGAAAAAAAGCGTTATCTCCTTGAATTTACCGAGAACGCCACCTAAGGACATGACTTGCAGACGTGCCTCTGGTCGTCTTGGCATGTGATGCTTCCTATCTCTGCCATGCTAAAAATGTATTTCCAGCCGGTAAACACAGGCAGTGGTTAGCAAGTGAAGAGCCCTTAAGGTTTTATCATTCAGATGCCTCACTTAGACCCTACTTCAGACATGGAGTGACCTCGAGAATGTAATCTTGAGATTTTTCACATACTTTTGTAGTGACAAATAATTTGTCGGCTCCCCCTCCCAAAAAATAATAATAAATGATCTCTGCCATTCTACCCAGATTTTTACACTAGGACAGTAATGGTGAACCTTTTAGAGTGCCCAAACTGCAACCCAAAACCCACTTACGGTAGTTATCCCAAAGTGCCAACATGACCATTTTAACCTGAATACCAATATAGTGCATCTTCCATGTACTTTATCATTTAGATATATAGCCTGCCTGCATTCAGAGCGCTGCCTGTGCTGCTCATAGTGCGCCCTGTGCTGATGAATTGCAGGAAAAGTCTAAGGTATATTGGTACGCCATAGACTCTTTCCAGGGTGCAGGTGCCCACAGCGAGGGCTCTGGGTGCCGCTCTGGTTCGCCACCACTGCTCTAGGACTCTGTATGAAGCCATGTGCGGTGTAATCTGCTAAACATCCTGTGCTATCGTCACATACCTCTTCATCTAGACAGATTAGCAGCACTCTTTTACATCCTCTCTGAAGGATGGTTATATTCCAGTTTGTAGTTTTCAGATTACTGTGTATTGACCACATAGGAAGAGAGCCGGATCAGTAAGGACACGCAGCGACACATTGTATGCATCCTTCATACACTAGTGTTTAGGATTGCCCTATGCATACTTTAAATCCTAATTCTGCGTATATTGTAATCTACAGGTTACATGGTGCAAAGGATCTTGAAAGTGCCTCTTTGTTCTGGAGAAAAAAAGCTCCATGATGGAGTACCAGAAAACACAACTTTTGTGAAGCAAGTTTAAAAAATAAGAGAACAAAGCTGCTTGCTTCACTTGCTGTTGATGGTTTCTTTAAAGAGGACCGGTCACCTCTCCTGACATTGCATTTACCATGTAATAGCCATTTATTCCTTTCTGAATGAATTGCTATCAGTTTGCAATGGAGGTCCAGCTGGGTGTTACCAGTTGGGTAAAAAAGGGGGGTCCAAGAATGGTGCACCTCCCAAGCAATGCTCCAATGAAGATAAAGGGACATCCATCTTTAGTCAATACAGTTTGTCTCTTTTTAGGTCCAATAGACTATGCATTTCGAGGTTAAAACCACATCAGGTGAAATTGACCCAGCTGGAATGTCATTGCAAACTGCTAGCGATACATCCACTTCTAGCAGGAATAATAAAGGAATGAAGCAACATAGTGATGAGAACAGATTCTCCTGCATGGTTATATGGGGAAGGCAAGTAGTCGGGACTGAGAGATTGCAGGTCCTCGTTAAGAAACCACTTGAAGCATTTGCCTGTCTAACTTTGCTGTTATGCATGTATTAAGCTGATGTTGAAGTTGTTGTATTGGAATACTGTTTTACTGATCACTTTGGGGACTATGGCGACAAGTCTGACACTTTTGTTGTCGTGCTTTTTTCGTTATATCATTTTTAATGTCACTGGATTATTTTCAGAGATGACCATGCTAACGGAGAGGGGAATAATCCTCTCTGTGCATCTGAATGGCTGTTTAAGATTGTCCAAAGCCGGTATAGTCAGTCGTTCCCTAAATGATGGTATGTAAATATAATATATGCATATTTCCAACAGAAGTAAATCATTGGAAAATTGCAACGCAGAGGAACTCCAGAGCTTGCGCCAAGTTCGCCTGGAAGAATTGCAAAAGATCAAAAGCCAGATGCAGGAGCAAGATCAAAAGTGGCAAGATGTATGTATGATTGTTACTAGTGTTTATTGTACTGAAGTAAATACGTGTTTGATATGTTCCCTTTAAATTGTCACATGTTCTGAATCCCCCAGACCCCACTGACAAGTGTGTGTGTGTGACTTAGGCCTATTGCCTACGACTGTAGGTGTCCCATTGCCCTATTGCGGACCGCATTTGTGGATCCGCAAAACACGGGTGCCGTTCCGTGGGCATGCCACATCACTGATGCGGATCCATTCACTTCAATGGGTCTGCAAATCTAGATATCTGGAATTGTGCGGAACGGAAGCACCGAACAGAAACCCACGGAAGCATTACGGAGTGCTTCCATGGGGTTTTGTCCCGTACTTCCGTTCCGCAAAAAGATAGGACATACTCTATCTTTTTGCGGAACGGGCGGATCACAGACCCATTAAAGTGAATGGGTCCGCGATCTGCTGCGGCTGCCCCGTGGACCACAGGGCGCACACGTTCATGTACAGGAGGCCTTATCGGAAAGGGAGAGACTGATGTAAAGGAAAAACTGTCTGAGTTGACCAATCAGATTCCACCTTTTATTTTTCAGAGCTCCTTTGGAAAATGAAAGGTGGAATCTGGTTGCTTTGGGCAACTAAGGCTACTTTCGCACTAGCGTTTTTACTGGATCCAGCAGGGTTTAGCAAAAACGCTTCAGTTTCTGATGATACAACCATCTGCATCCGTTATGAACGGATGCGGTTGTATTATCTTTAACATAGCCAAGACGGAACTCCATTGAAAGTTAATGGGGGATGGATCAGTTTTCTATTGTCAGATTGTGTCATTGACTTGCATTGTGGGTCATGATGGATCCGTTTTGCTCCGCATCCCACGACGGAAAGCAGCTATGTTTTTCTCTTCGGTATGAGAACAGAAGGGAATGTATTTTGGAGCATTCCGTTCTGTTCAGTTACGTTTTGTCCCCATTGACAATGAATGGGGACTAAACGGAAGAGTTTTTTTTTCCCGTATAGAGACCATATGACAGATCTCAATACCGGAAAATATTAACGCTAGTGTGAAAGTAGCCTAAGCTAGTTTTCCGTTTTGTAAGAATTTTGATAGATCTCCCCATTAGTGTGTATTAAAGAAGGCTTCTAGCTGTATGTGATGGTCAGGGTTATCGAAAGATTACAACTAGGGATGAGCGAATTTCATATTTTTGAAGTTCGTGTGCGTGTTCATGTTGTATTTGCTGAATTGCGTTATGGATTACGTTACCACGGACCATAACGCAATTCCATGACTGAATGCCTTTAGAGGCATTCCGTTATTCATTCCGTCATAATAGAAGTCTATGGCCTGCATAACAGATCTGTCCGGTTCACGTTATGCGGGAGTCCTCTCCTGTCACTTACTGCGAGTGACATAGCTTTTCTTCTCTCATGATTGCATTACAATACATTTATTAAGTTGTCTTTCTTTTTTCTTTTCTTTTATAAATAAGGATTTAGCTAAATGGAAAAATCGCCGGAAAAGCTTCACCTCAGATCTACAAAAGAAAAAAGATGAGCGAGAAGGACTTGAAAAGACTGCAAATGAAGGCCCTGATAGGACCTATAAGACCTTTAGAGAGATGCAACAGGAAAGGTGGGACCGTTGGAGAATGTGTTTACCTCCATCTATGTTTTTATGTCTTATGATGTAATATTTATTGATGCTTTCCTTTTAAAAACAAAAAAACAAAACTCGCTTGTAAGGCTACTTTCACACCTGCGTTAGGTGCGGATCCGTCTGGTATCTGCACAGACGGATCCGCACCTATAATGCAAACGCTTGTATCCGTTCAGAACGGATCCGTTTGCATTACCATGTTCATGATAATGCAAACAGATCTGTTATGACTTACACTGAAAGTCAATGGGAGGAGGATCCGTTTTCAATTGCACCATATTGTGTCAGTGAAAACTGATCTGTCCCCATTGACTTACATTGTAAGTCAGAACAGATCAGTTTGGCTCAGTTTTGTCAGACAGACATCAAAACGCTGCAAGCAGCGTTTTGGTGTCTGCCTCCAGAGCGGAATGGAGACTGAACAGAGGCAAACTGAGGCATTCTGAGCGGATCCTTATCCATTCAGAATGCATTAGGGCAAAACTGATCCCTTTTGGGCCGCTTGTGAGAGCCCTTAACGGATCTCACAAAAACGCCAGTGTGAAAGTAGCCTGATCGAAGTATTGAAAGTTTTATATAACACTGCATTTGGTTAACTAAACCTAGCTTCACGGCAATGTACATGCCCCTAACCGATAAACATCTTTTAGTGTGCTTTTCCCAAGGCTACTCTATACAAATGGTGCCAAGGCTTCCTGGCACAGAATCTGGTCTATTTTAAAAATGGCTAAATTAAAGTGTGGATTCTGATAAGATTTGGAGAGGGTGACTAAAAGGCCACATCTTTCATTTTGAAGGTGGAGGAACACAATGCATGTTTGTCAAAAGCAAACAAAACCAAAATGTATATCTAAATGTGCCATTTCCTCTCAGAAATCGCCAGCGAGGATATGAGTTTACACAGTGAATTTGAATCAATTTTGAGCTGTCAGTTAATGAAAATATTAACAAGAAATTGTATTTTTGTTAAGGGAGCATAGAGAAAACGAGACCCACAGCAATGGTCATCAAAGGTCAGATGTTCGGCGGATGTATTCATCAAGCGATGATGTCTTTGGAGAGTCCAATATTCCATCCAGACCAGTTCTAGAAAAGAGTTACACTGTGGATGTCCCCTATTCAAGAACAACAGAGGGTTCTCTGTATGCTACTACCCCAAATTATTCTCACAAGAAGGAAAATGATGGCAACTTAATAAATTTTGATGATGATGATGAATCAGTTCCTAGTGGTCAGACGGAATCTGAGCCCCAGCCAAAGAGTCACAGTAATGCTACTTTCACAGTCCAGCATTCTGAGAAGGCTGAAAGCCCTGAGATTAAACCTGTCACAAAGGCACTGCCTAAAAAAGAAACATCTGTCGACTTAGATAAACCGTATACAAGTAAGAGCACTACTAGCTATTCCGTAAAGAGTTATGTAGTGCAAGGAAGCTCGTCGCCCTCTGACACCAGCAGTATGCAGAACCAGCCCTACTCCTCCAGTTCCCTGAACATGGAAAGCAAACCTGGCCGAATTTCTTCTTCGTTGCCCAGAGGATACCAAAAGACAGATACTTCTCGACTGTCATCAGTGATTACTGCAAGACCTTTTGGTACCCAGTCAAAGGGAATCTCCTCGTTTACCAAATCCTACACAGTAAGGACATGATTATGCTTAAGCTTTTCTTATATCAATGGTTTACTTACTGCTGAACACTGCCTTAGAACAAAGGGGCAGGTTTACGAATCCTCTAGATCAGTGATGGCGAACCTATGGCACGGGTGCCAGAGGCTGCACTCAGAGCCCTCTCTGTGGGCACCCGCACTGTGAAAAAAGTCTATGGTGTACCAATATATCTTAGACTTTTCCTGTTATTCATCAGCGCAGGGTGCACTATGAACAGCACAGGCAGGGCACTGAATGTAGGCAGGCTTTAATAGCTAAATGATAAAGTACATGGCATATATATACTATATTGAACTATAGTATTCCTGGTTAAATTGCAGTGTTGGCACTTTACGATAAATAAGTGGGTTTTGGGTTGCAGTTTGGGCACTCTGCCTCTAAAAGGTTCGACATCACTGCTCTAGATGGTTTAAACCTAGGCAGGCTGTTTAGACGTGCACCAGATATAACACAGTAGCCTGGGTTGTATGATGAATTTAGTGTTTGGATCTGTATTAACTATTAGTTGGCTTAGTTTGAGACTATATTTTTTATGCCAGAATTGCACCAAATGTTGTATCTTAGATAGTCTTCCTTGTGAAGCCACCCCCTTCAGGTAAACCACACCCTTTTGGGGCTAGGCACAGATAATTTTTTTAACTTATAGAGGACATAACCTCTTTCTAACAAAGCTAGAACCAGCCCTGTACTTCATATGGACCCAGAGATCTCCCCATTCATTGCTCTGCTACATTTATATCAAGCTGACAGCTCAGGAGGCGTGTCTTTTCTCCTGCAGCTTGGGGGTGTGTCCCAGGTCTCCCTATCACAGCTTAGGAGGCAGTTGAAGGATTAAACTGAGCATGTGCGGCCTTCTCAGTGAGCAGGTCAAAGAAATTAGAAAAAACTGCTGGTGGAGCTATACAGATACATTTTATTGCATAACCCAGTGGCAATGCTAAATTTATAATTAGATGCAATTACAAAAGTATTCAGATCCAGGTGCAGATTTGAAAATTGTAGAATATTTATTTTTCATGGTACAATCCCCTTAAACCAAGATGTGCTAAATTTACCATAAGTCCTGGTACGCTAACCTTATTAAATATGGGCCAAATGTTTAGTTTTTACCTGATGTTTGGCGTAGCTATGCAAAATGCAATTAAATGTGTTAATCTTGGAGAACCAAGCCCAGTATGTAGCCTACTGTTGATTGATATTGGATTATTTTGATATATTGGCTACAAGTTAAAAGTAAACCAACTTTACGTGGAAATGTATTAAGCAACAATTAGTCTTTGACCTGTAGTGGTGTAATACAGAACAGTTCTACCAGGGCAATTTTGCCAATGGTATGCAGTTTTTAGCTTTAATAGATAAGCACCTGGTAGAGGGATCCACCATTGTAAAAGCTTGCTCATCTATAGAATTGAAATGATGGTTGGCCAAAATAGTCAGGTTCTCTTATGTTTATGGCCAGCTTAACGCTCATCCTTAAAGATGGCAAAACATTGTTGTATTTAACTTAAATTGGTCTCAGACATGAGAGATTTATCTGGAGACCAGATGCAGATCCAGCTAATGTTGGCAAGAATGTGGTGTCAATAGTGGCCATACACATGATTAACAGCAAGTGTTACCAAAAGAAATGTCTTATATGGATAAATATCTCATGTGCAAGGGGCTCTCCTGGAATTTAGGAAATTAAAATACTTAAATATTACTTTATTAAAAAACATGTTCCCATATACCTTTCATTATTTATAATGGCTCATTTTGTTTAGGGAGCAATCCTTAACAGAAACAAAATGGTGGCCATCCTATTAATGCACACACAAGCTGTCCTAATCGTACAGGAGGACAAGTTATTTCCGAGCACTAAGGTAAAGGGCGGCCTCATCCTCCTCTCCTACTTGTCAGGGGTTATGATCCTGAATGCAGATTATTAGAACTTTAACTGAATCTCTGTGGGAATGGCGTCCATGAGGAGACATGAAGTACAGAGAGGACGGACTGCGGTAATAAAGACTGCATACAAGTGCTGCTGCCCATTATCCACATCACCCCCACCTTCCTATCTACTTCATGTCTCCTCATGAACTCCATTTCTACAGAGATTTAGCTGAAGATCCATATTAAACTGTATTCAGAATCATAGAAGATGAGGCAGCTCATTGGCTCACTGCTCTGAAGTAACATCTCCTCCTGTGTGATTAAGACAGGTTTTCTGTTTACTAATAGAATGGCGGCCATTTTAGTTCCCCTAATGATTTCTCCCTAGACAAAACGAGCCATCATTACTAATGGAAGGTATTTAGGAATATATTTATAATAAAGTAATATTTAAGTATTTTAATTTTCCCGATTCCCAGAGAACCCCTTTAAACTGTGACATATGGTGCTAGTTGCTTGTGGTGATGACAGGTGGTGAAGTAACTGTGATGACATGAGGGGGTGGAGCTTTGTGCGGAGGAGAATAAATTGGAGAAGCAATAGATTTGGTGTAAGAGCCTGGGAACTGAAGGTTGGGAGTTGTAGCTCTTTCCTCTTAAACCTCCTACCTTTAATGTCCTCTACTATCACAAAACAGCCTTGCTGTAATTCTCTCCTCCTATATCTCCTACCCGTAATGTCCTCTGGCATATAATAACAGCCAAGTCTTGCTGGGATTTGTACTGCCTCCTTCCTGTAATGTCCAGTAGCAAACTCTTTATAGGAAGTGAAGAAAGAGATTAAATATTGCAAGCAGGCACTGAGTTATATTATGTAATATAATTTATATTGTAGATTTCTAGTTTTAATTTGGCAGACTCTGTTACATACATGGATTATGGTTTCCATTCTTTGTGTTTATAGTATTGTCACCCACTGTCCCAGGTATGATGTCCTCCTTTTTGGGGTTATAAAAGTGGTCACCCTGACTGTAACTGGGCTAGTTGAACCTTTTTTTTATTTTTTGTTAATTTAGCAAGAAAAATAATTGAAGTTATAATTGTCCATAAAGTTGAAATAATTGAGATTATAACTTTTGTCAAAATCAACCAGCCCTAATTTCAGTTACACAGTTCAACATGACTGTCCTAAAACAACCAAATGAATTTCTTTCTCAAGCAAGAACCTGAGCAAGACTGTTTTGCATGTGTTTTTTTTTTGTTTTTTTTCTTTTTAATATTTTGCAGCTATCTTTTAAAGAAATGGGAGAGTTACAAAGTTGTGATCTTCTTTAGGTGGATGATACCCGAAAGTACAATGGTTCATCAACTGAGTTCCATTACAAGCCTGATGTGGAGAAACCTAGCAGTGTCTTTCATAGTGAAGATGAGGCTGACAACATCAAAGATGAGAAGAAAAACATTCGAAGGAGTTTTTCTCCAAAACCATTTGAAATCCAAGTGCAAAAGAGTTCATTGACTCAATCCGCAGCATTTCCCAACTCCATGGTAATGCGCTTATGGAGCACCACTTGTGTATTGTAATTTTAGCTTTGGTATCTGTACCCCTTATTTCTGCAGGTTGTGGGGTTTTATTCATTACCGTCTCGAAGGCTGTATTAACATATGATGCTTAGTAAGCTAGTATCTTTAAGTAATCTGTCCAGTGGAAAGTTTGGTTTTAAATGGGTTGTGCAGTTCAAAGATATTAATGACTTATCTTCAGGATAGATTATTGATAGCAGATTGTTGGGGGTCCGACTGTCGCGTCTGCACTGATTAGCTATTTGAAGGGGTAGGGGCGCTTTTTCAAGTGCTTCTTTGCTTCAAAATTACCTTTGCACTGTCTCTTTTTACTTGAATGGGATTGAGCAGTTGTAATTACACTGCGCAGCCTCTACAAGTAAGACTATGTGCAGGAAATTTTGAAGCAGAAGGAGCACTCTCAGGGGGCTCCTACTCCTTTAAACATGTAATTATTGGGGTGCCGAGAGTCGGACTCCCGACTATCTAATATCAATGACCTATCCTGAGAGTAGGTCATCTATATCTTTCCACTGCACAAATCTTTTATTTTCTATATACAGAGAAGACTACTGAGATATCATGGCAACGTGTCAGAAATTTTATTCGATGCCAATGAGCAATAAAACACAAAACCGGAATACGGTTGTACAGCACGGATAAAATGCAAGTCTCAGAATTGAATAGCTCCTAGATGGGACAAACCCAGACACTCAAGCATATACAAAAATATATGTCCAAAAATATCTTTACTGAAAACGATAAAACAAATAGATGCATAAATTGGCAAAGACCAACACATGGAGAGTGCACGAAACAAGAAGTTTTAATCGGTAGGGGCTCCTGGTTCTGAGACCCCCAATGATTGCTGAAATAAGGGGCAGAAGCACACAGCCATGTGCTCTGCTTCTTCGGCTGTGATAGGCTCATCCGTCTCCCATTGACTTCTTTAAATCCGTCTTCAACTGCCGATCACAACTAAACTCTTTGTTTCATTGGTTGCTGGAGGTCTAGCATTTGTACCCCCCCCCCCTTTCATCCCCCCAGTGATCAAAACTTTTGACGTTTCAGTATGCATGACAAACGTTTTCTAAAACGATAGAAACTCTGTGTGCTGTGTGCGGCTTAAAGGTTTCAAACAAGTAAAATCTTAACCTGATGGGATACCGGTTTCCTTGATGGTATGCAAATTTGCTCTCCTCCAGAAGCAAGAACACTGTCTCTAGTGCCACCTACAGGTGTAAGTCAATGTCTAACCCATTAAAGAGCCCTGAAACATAGCTATGGATGGCACTGGAGAGGCAGTTTTCTTATTTCTGGAGGTAAGCTAGTGTTCACACGTTTCCCCAGTATTCATTGTCTGTAAGACCTCCTTCACTAGCTGGATCTCCATGGAGAACCGGTACCTGGAAACATAGGAGAAGAAACAGAAGACTGACTGCAGAAAAGGACCACATGCTCCTTCTTGTCCGTCCTTGTTTTATTGCCCTTTTATCTTTGTTAGGATAGATATGTTTATCCCAGTACTTTTCAGGAACCTTGTCATTAGATCACTTCCAGAGCCTGTCCGAATTAGTGAGACCCTACAATCGGCAAGCTTTGCTTAATCTTTAATTACTCCTTTCACAATAATACGTTGTTATAGTTCTTTTGGTATAAGGTTTTAGTTTTTTCATAGACTGCAATAATACAGGTGATGGTTTGTCCATATTAAAAACTGAAATCGGGAATTTATGGCTGAGATAATTTTTGGAACTTTTTCATTCCCTAGCTGGTAGATTATTGCATGTAAGTTATGTGAGAGATAAAATAGGATTTTATCACATTTCATCATTTTCTCTGGGCCCGATACAGTGATGGTATTTGGTGTCTATTACTGCAGGGTAAATACACATCAAGCGTTGCTAGTTTTTACAGTACATTTGAGGACGGTTTTAAACAAAGCAGCCTGGAGTAGAAGGAATTCAGTGACAAACTGAACAATGTGCACTGAGAGCGTCTCTTGTGCGTTCAGCATGACAGAGGATAATTGGAGCGTATATTGTGTACAAGCTGCCTTCTGGACAGGATAGACTTTCCTCTCTACAGAGGTCAGAGACACGGGATACTCAGGTTGTGTGTTTTTTTTTTCCCAGGACCAGTACAGCGACATGAGAATCAGCATTAACCAGAAGCCTGGAAGTAGCCATGACTTTGGGTTTAAAACAAACTGGAACAGTTCAGGGGTTTTTGTAATATCTGTGGATGCAGGTAGAGTAACTACTTTCTTCTTTACCATGTTATTTGTATTGGTGTCATAATACACGATCAAGTGGGGGTAACATTACAACATACTGTATGTAGAATTTCTTTTTTGCATAGCTTAGTTTTTGGTTTAGTAAAATGTATTTTTATACATAGTTTGTCTGCTAAAGAATGTTTCCTTCACTATACTTTATTTTTATTGTGTTTTATGAATCGGCACAAGGTTGCAGAGTTATTGTTTCATTTTAACTTTTGAATCTACTTTTCATACAGTTAGAGGAGTTTTGACATGAGGCTGTGCACTTGTTTACAGGTAGCCCCGCTGAATTTTCCCAGCTGCAAGTAGATGATGAAATTCTGTCTGTCAACGGCACCAAGGTTTCATATATGGACTATAATCAGTGGAGAGGAGCCATGGACAGCGCTCTGGAAACCGGAAACCTGCTAATAGATGTCAGACGATACGGCAAGAATGGTAAGTTTCACTTGAGATGGCAGTATTGCTGTTCACGTTTAACAGCTTTTGGCAATACTAACTGGAGAATTTTGCCAGTTTTTGAAAGATGTGCATTTTGTGAATGAAAAGCCTAATTTTTATGCAGAAATAGCCCATATCTTTTTATGTTTAAGAAAAAGAAACCCTATTAATGTCCTTTGAAAACTGGCAGAGTTGATGTACTGGAGACTACTACTTGTTTGCATGCTGGGGGTGGGAATATATGCTAACGCATTTCACTGGTAATATAGCTATTTAACAGGCGTTACATAAGGCTTTGCATGCATTGACCTGTACAATGCCATGCCGTCTAACATCTTTTTACTATATCTTCATTACACTGTGCTGTATTTTTCCGTTTTTATTATGGGTCATGAAAATCCTACAATAATTACTTGGGAATCTTTTGTACCTTTTAGTGCACAATAATGTGCTACTCTGAAAGTACTATAATTTTAGTCCATACTTTTTGCTTTTTATTCTTACCAGTCCAGTAATGTGCTGCCTCTTCGTGATTTACACATGAAAATGGCATGAACAAATGACCTTTTTGTCATTCATTAATCAATTTCCCAAAGCAAGAAGATAAAAGTGAAACATGGTAAACTAAAATGGAAGAAGGGTAGCAAGGAAATATAAAAAATTGTTTGTAGGATACTTGCCTAAAGTGATAGATAGCAAAAGATGGTTACTGGGAAAAGCTAATCCAGAAACCTGGATCAAAACTGTTTGTAGTTCTACGTGTTTTTGTCTTAATATGATAATATTGAAATCTGGGATCTAAAAGACTCCCATTCCTTGTAATATTAAATATCATTGACTTTGTCCATCATTATAGATGTTTTTGTTATTTTACTATGTAACTTAAAGGCACTTTAACTGTATCACAGAGCATGTTGTGTATGCTAAATATATATATGAAATATCCTACTTGTTCTAACCATTCTATTAATACAGAGGGGGTCATTTATCAAAGGCCTGTGTTTTAGGCCGGTCCTTGATATTGCCTGTGCAGCCAGAGGATGCTCTTCACTTATGACAGGGTGCAGGCCTCGTCAAAAATGAGCTGCATCGTTCTGCAGTCCCTGCGCCTAGACTGAAATCTACTCCAGCCTATTAGCTGGACTACATTTCAGTTGTAATTTACACTAGTAAACTGATGCCTCTGCCCCCACCAATCCCCCTTTTCAGAAAGTGGTGAGGGAAGTGTACAAAAACAATTGGTGCCTATACTTGGGCGCATTGGTGTTCAAAAAGTCACAAACCATTGCTTAGGTGGTAATGATAACAACCCCCCCTACCCCGGTGAGGTAATATCCTCATAATCCCTAGACAACTAATTTAGTTAAATATCAACTTTCAATTGTACTTTATAGTAAAAAAAATAATTATATATATATATATATATATATATATATATATATATATATATATATATATATATATATATATTATTTAACATACCAGTAGTTGCCTCTTATGGATTAAAAAAAGAAAATTCCCAGCTGTATAAGTACATACAGATATGGATGTGAGCATGCACATTACTGGCTGTATCAGAGCTGAAGTTGTGAGATTGAGTGGATAGCTACATTTATAATGTATAATCAATATGAATGGATTATAGAATTGCAGTTAGAGTGCCTTTTAGGTTATTGTACTACACTGTCTTATTGCATGTATAACTGCATGTCTGGGAAGGTGGTCTTTTTTGTGCGATCTAACCCTCTGTGACACCGCTTTTGCTGCTTGCTTCATCACTTTGTAGACTTCTCCTTATGTTCGTGTTTTCATTAACTTTCACACTTTGTATCGCTGCATTGATTACTTACCAATCAGACTGGGGCAGTGATCCACCTTCCCTGCCATACAAAAGCCATAAAACCCTCAATCTGACCAGTATGGATAACAACATTGTAGGTCTTCCTGAGAGTAAGTGGATTGATGCAAGCTCCTCCAGATCTCCCAATGCGTCCCTGACAAACAGCCCCCCTGACTCAGGAAATGTAAGTGATGTGATAAAACTGCAATGTCTTTTATGTGCTTTTTGTTAATTGTTTTATGCTGCTCGACAGTCTTTTTCATAAGAGCCACAGTTTGCCTATTGCTGTGACCGAACAACAGGTCATAAATTAATACTCTTGCATTGCTGTCCTACACATTGCAGTAGGGCCCTTGAACATGCCCAACTACAGCAGTTGGTCCTCTCTTCTCGTCTAAAGTATGAGTGAACGCCGGGTAGTGTATAAATAATTTCTTTATAAAGCCGATCCAGGGAAAAGTATCATTTCAAGTTTCTAGTGGAGTTTAGTTATATTATTTCTATACATATATATGTGTAGTATATCATTTGTGCTCCGAACTTAGTTGAGCATTGTTGGTGTTAGGCCTCATGCAAACTAATGTGCCCGTATTGCAGTCCGCAAACAGATCCTGAATCCGCAATACAGACAAGAATAGGACGTGTTCTATCATTTGCAGAGCAGCCACCTGGATGCAGATGGCACACGGATGAGATCTGTGTGCTGTCTGGTTTTTTTCCCCCCAGTCCCAGAAATGAATGGGTTTGTGTGAGACCCTAAAGCAGTGTGGATTGGACATGACTGCAAAATACGGTCGTGTGCAAGAGGTCTTAATTCGTGTTTTTGTCCATGCCAAAATGTGAAAGATTGCCCCCCCCCCCTTCCCCGCCATCACCTACCATGTGTCATTAATGGTGGCCTCTAATGTGACAGCAAGGCCCTCTTGGGCACCAGGCTTCAGGTGCAGCTACTGCTTCTTTATCCCCTATAGTGGAGGGGGGTGTGAAGTTATACAACATGTGAGCTGCCAAGAAATCAAACAGAATTTCTAATGAATCGCTCAATGGTGCTGAAAGTGCAATTATTCCATCATAGAACTGTGCGTTATATGCCTAATGTCACCTCTCATTGGCAGGTGGACAAATTAGAGATGGTACAGTCGGTCACTGATCTTTTCAGAGAAAAGTTAGCTTCCTTTTATCTTGGCCATTGATTTTCCCTGGACCAGTATGCCATCACAGATGTATAGTGTCCTTCGGCGAGTCCAAGTATTGATCTGGCGAACAGACGGGCGTTATAACTGTCCTTTATGTTTGTGCTTTCTTTGTTAAATGTTCTTGGCTGACTAATGTATTTTGAATGTACTTCTTTCCAAGTGCCACCTATAAATTGATTTGTTAGGCTTAATATTTTAAAGGGGTTGTGCCCAAGACAGAAGATGTATATCTCAACTGTGTGGGTCCGACCACCAAGATAGCCATTGATCATATACTTGTCCCCTGTCCTGTTTAACGGTTTTGTTATGCTGTTTCATTTCTATGCACTTGGATCCTGTTTTAAATGACCGGATGGCTTTGACATGATATTTGTATGCACCGATTGACAACTAGATAAATCATTTCATTGTTTGCACAGGTCAAGGAGGCTAAACAAGTAAATGGAATTAAAGATGAAGTGGATACTAAGCAAAAAGGTAATAGTACAGTTTTCAGACCCTCATATTCAATTATGCCTTCTGTCTGTAACAGAACATCTACAGCTGGGAATAGGCCCTTGCCTAGGGTGCCATTCAGAAAAATTGCACGATTTTACAGATTTTTTTAATTTATTTTTTAAAGCCACACGCATTCCTCAGAGTTTGTTGTATATCTGCTGATATTGCTGTAGGTGCCGCAGTACAATATGCTTTAGTGATAGACCGACACTTTCCTTGCGTGGCACAACCCCTGCCTTTGGGCATTAGAAGAGTTTGTCCTGCCCTAGAGTGGGGGTAACATTGGAGTTGACATCACATACCAGTCTACCCCTCCAATGTGTTATTGCCATTTTCTTATTGAGGGAATATATTTTATCACAGGCACTACATAGGGAAACGAAAAGCTTCGTTACTTTGTGTCGTGTGAAAACAAGCATTCTCATTAACATCCGGGGCAGCAGTTCAGATATGGAACAAATATTCTTTTCTTCTTTCTTTTCCTATTGTAGTTACATGGATGACCTTTATTTTCACACATTACATTTCTTTCCCTGGTAATTTCCAATATATTTTTTAACAGCTGGGTTATATTTATGTCTTAAAATATTTTCATAGCTGGAAGACTCATTGGGGAAAGGTCACTTTTATGATGTTCACACAATGTACCACACTTCTAGGGCACGCTCAGTCATTGGTGATTTACGTGTTTACAGGCACTACCAAAATCTCAGTTTCCCATAAATGTTCCTAGGATTGCCTTAAAAAAAATTCCTTTAGGGTATGTCCACATGGGATAAACACGTGTTACAAATGTGCAGTATTTTACAGTTCCGGCAATACGCATGAGGTTATATGCAATCTCATTCACAGGCTGTGAATAATTCTGCCGCATAGATTGACCTGCGGTGTGGATTTCAAGTCTCGCTGCGTGTGAATTTATGCTTCAGTGTAAACCTTTTACAATGCAGAGAAGGTTGAAATCCACTGCATATCCACCGCAAAGTCCTTGACAAAGGAAAAAGAGATGGCGGCCCCTAGTGTATTACTGTGTGTACTATAGAGAATTAAGTGGCGATTAGTGTAATTTCACCCAATTTATGGGATTCCGCTTTTTAGCCTTATATACTTGTGCTGCTGTGCAGTCGGGGATCCCTCAGGGTCACTACTTGGTGTCCAGTAAAGAGGGCTTGATTGCAAAGGATCCTATTCCCAATAGCGCATGACCACAGGTAAGTAGTCCAAAACCGCATTAGAAAAATAAAACCTTTTTTTTTTTACCTGGAGGAAAAAAAAAAAGCCACACGTTTTGTTTGTGACCACACTCTTTCTCAGGCCATTTAAATGTGTTCGCCACTTTTGCTATATTGATGACCTATCCTCAGGATAGGTCATCAGTATCAGATTGGTGGGGGCCGACCCTGCCGAGCGCTGTGTTCGGTTTACCTGCTTGCTGTTAACATTGCAGTGGTGAGCAGTGTCACTACAGCTCCGCCATCCCATTCACTTAAATGGAAGGGCTCCCTCCTATTCAAGCAAATAGAACAGTGTATAACAAGTGAATGGCACGGCGGAGCTGTAAGTACACCTGCTTGCCTCTGTAGCGGTGACCATTGACGGGGGTGCAGCAGTCCGGCCCCTGCTGATCTAATATTGATGACCTATTCTGAGGGATAGCTCATCACTATAGCAAAAACAAAGGACCCTTTTAAGTGGCCTTGGGAAACGTGCAGTTGTGAATAGGATACTCTGCAATCGAGCACTCTTTTTGTCATATAAGGCCCCTTTCACATGAGCGAGATTTCCACACGGGTGCGATGTGTGGCGTGAACGCATAGCACCCGCACTGAATCCTGACCCATTCATTTCCATGGGTCTGTGTACATGAGCGTTTATTTCACGCATCAATTCTGCATTGCGTAAGAATTGCAGCCTGTTCTATATTCAGAGTTTTTCACTCAGGCCTGGCCCAATAAAAGTGAAAGGGGGCTTCAATGAAAAACGCATGGTAATCCGGATGCAGTCCGGTTGCAATGCTTTTTTGACTGATGGTTGCTAAGAGATGCTGTTTGTAAACCTTCATTTAAAAAAATAATTATATTTTCATGCGTGTGAAAAACCTCATCAAAATGCATTGCACCCGCTGAATGCAATCGCAGATGAAACTGACTGAACTTCCTTGCAAAATGATGCGCGTTTCACTGAACGCATCCGGACCTAATCCGTATCGTTCGTGTGAAAGAAGCTCAAATGTGAAATGTGTTAATTATTGGTTATTCTCACAGATTTATAGAGGATTTTTCTGCCTCAATTTATGTACAATGTGGATGTACTCTCACTTGGTTTTTTTCTTTAAAGATATGGTCACATTTAGGGTAATGATTTTTTTTTATTTTTTTATTTAAAGGTATTTTTTCCTATTTCAGCATGTGTGGCATATCGCTAGGAAATGCCACAGATGTCAGATAGATGTGGGTCCCCACATGTGCGACCAGCTCTCCATTCACTGATGTGGGGGTTTTGAAAATACCCAAGCTGTCTTTGCTATATCTGGCAGTCCTGTAGCGGGGAACGAAGAGGTAGCTGTGCTAGTGCGGCTTACTCTCCCTTCACTAGTATGGGACTCCAAAAAATGGTCAAGAGCAATTTTTGGATTTTGGGATATCTTATAGTAGTGAATGGAAAGGACACAGCCCTTGTGTGGTTTGCTGTCCTTCTCTTTGGGAACTCTGTTCTGGAGATCGTTGTGGGTTCCCATCTGACATTTGTGGCATATCCTATTGAGACGGGAAAACCCCTTTAACTCATGTATTTCTATAAAAACTTGCACCAGTTGACTTCACCTTCTATGTGTCGCAGTAAATACCAAACTCCAGTGTACAGTATGCCATTTACATAGAAATGGCTGTTTGATTGCTCATTCTCCATCCCCTCTCTCCTCTCCTGAACAATATTCTAAGCTGCTTTATGACCGAATCAAATTTAATCAATTATTGAAGCTTCAGATGTCACATTTGTGTACAGTTTTTAATAAAACCCTAATGCAGAATGCTTCTCAGCCTAAAATACATGTGTTTAAGTAAAAAAATATATCCCAAATGTGTCTATAGCCTTTAAAGAAATGGTGAGCACCTATGGTCAAATCCCTCTAGAGCATGCAGCACAAATGGAGACTTTGTGAAGCTTCATCAGACAGGTCATGTTACATGGTGTAGGAGTTCAGGCTGGAGATACCATTGTGGCTTCTAAGTTACAGTGCCGTATTGTTTTCTTGTTTGCTTCATCATGACTGTTCAGCTGGCTGCAGAGACATTTTGGTGCTTGTAACTGGCGCTTCATGAATGGTTTCTGCATTTGCACATTTTTGCATGTTGTCAGACATTGCAGTACGAGTATGACCTATAACAAACTTGAATTGTTTGCAAATGAATTGCTGCATGTTAAAATGAAGCTTCACTTTAGATTTACTCTGGTCTCTGTTTTGGCTGCTGATGCAAGTCCCTTCATATAGAGTCCATGCTGAAGCTTCACTTTAACGTCAAACTGCTCCATTTACCCTGTGTTATTTTCTCATTTGTGGCTTGTGTATGAATTGCATTTATTAAACCTTTGTCCATTTTGAATGTACTTACACTTAGTAGAAATACCACTATTTGGTAGTACATGGCGGCAGTTTCATGCTGTACCTTTTAGGGCACTCGGAGTACCTCGCTGACTATAGGAATAAACTCTTCCTATACTACTTGTTAATCTGAAGTAGAGTACCACATCAGTATGCGGCAGCTTTAAAGGCAGCATATAGTGATTACCTATCCTCAGGATAGGTCCTCAATATCTAATCGTTGGTGGTCTGACACTCGGCACACCTGCTGATCAGCTGTTTGAAGGGAAGATAATGCTCCATGAAAGCGCTATTTCTTCATTACACTGCCTGTCGTCGCGGCGCAGCGCCGCTCCTCTTGAATGGAGCAAGTATATGTAAATGGTTCATGGATGATGATGAGCAGTGTAATGAATAGGAAGCGGCGCTCGCATGGAGCACTGCCTCATCAACCAGCTGATTGGCAGGGGTGCCGAGGATAGGTCATCAATATATACAGCCTGCACAACCCCTATAAATAGGGCCTGTGTGCCCTCATGACAGGTCTGCTTTAGTAAACGCTTGTATCCACCATTAACTAATAATTTCGGAGCATAATTTTAGAACCTTGTTGTGCTGTTCCTCTTTCTTCTTAAAATGTATGACTGAATTGACTAGGTACCCGTCCACCTTATTGGCCAGGGGAATGGTGTAACATTCAGTTGTCAGTTTATTATTTCCAGAAGTAATGACAGAGCAACAGCCCATTTGAAGAGAAGACAACCCACCTGCTATTCCTTTGGTTAATAAGTAATAACTAAAACAGATGTCAAGAGAGATTAAAAAGTGTTGTAAAACTGGATTTTGAATTTAGCTTCAGGGACGTGTTCCCTATTTTTTATTTTATTTTTGAATGGTTATGAAACAGTTATTTTTCACTTTGTATCTCTCAATTAGAACATGAACCTATATCCATGAGAAACTATAAAAGGAGGTCTCAGTTTTTTGAGCAAGGTAACACTTGTGGTCAAGTACTAGCTGCTTTGCTACTGCCGAATCTCCAAAGGTTCCTTTAGGACTAACAATGGTGTTGGGTTCTGAGCTTCTACTGCCACACGCTGAAAGCAAAGTCAACCATTTGTTTTCTCCTTAGGATCATCTGGTTTTTCTTACAGCTCGTTGGTCTACTTGTGTGGTAATGGGTGGTGTTGCTGTGCTTTAAACTCTCCTTTTTGTTTGGACCAACATCTGTAGTATAACCCACTTTACAAAGCTTATGAGAGCCTGTATTCAGCACACTCATTCACACCTTTTATAATTGCTGCACACTCAAAATGAGCCCTTATGTTACTTTAACCAATTGGATGCCTGTAGCATTTAGCTACAAGTAGTAGTATTAATACAAATAGAAGATCCTGTCTCTTGTCTTGTGTCGAGAACAGGAGTGGGGCCTAGTGTGAGGCAAAAAAGTAGAACAAGGGAACAAGTCTCTCACTGTGGTATCTGTTCTTGGTGAATAATGGCAAACCGTAGAGATCTCCAGAACTTTAGGGCCCTATTAGACTGCCCAATGTTCGTGCAGGACTAGCACCGATGGACAATTAACACGTCCATCACCGCTCCTTTGCGTCAGTCTGTTACATGCGAAGAAAGGACTGATACTGCTGTCATTCTTCCTACATTCAGTTCTATTGATTCTCATCAGCACATCCCAGATTACACATTCTAGGCTCCCTGATGAAAGATGGAAAGCGGTCAACAGACCAATCAACTGACTGGCGGCATGATTGTACACGCCTATTATCAGGACCGAATGTTCCTATAAACACTTCCCCGATAATTGGTTTGAAAATTGCTCAGTCCTAATATGGCCCTTAGGGTGAATTCTGGTCTAATAATACAAGTTAAACATCTCTATTCAAACATTGATATATTTGTCTTTCTGAAAGCCAAGAACAGTTACTTTATCATTTGCATCTCATTTATATGCATTTTCCCTATATCAAATGGGTTTTTCAGTGAACCACATTTATCTATTCACAGAATAGGCGATAAATTAATTGAACACTAGGGGTCCAACCAGTCACAAGACCAGGGTCCCTGAGTCGCCTGTGTGAATGCAGCGGGGCTCATGTATGACCACAGCTCCATTCGTGATCTGGAGTACTGATTGCAACGCTGGACTATCTCCGTCAGTTCCTTAGAAGTGGCACATGGGCACCACTACATTTACACAAGGGGACTTTGGGATTCCTGTTCTCATGATCGGTGAGGTTCCCAACAGTTGGATCACCTATCCTGTAGATACATGTATTTTGTTATTGATGTGCTTTTTACTGCTGCTCATGCTTTCATTGTTAGCAAAGTCATTTTATTTTCCATCTGATGTGCTATGGATATCTGTCTTGTGTAGGCCACGTCACATAGAACCGCTGCGATGGTTCCATAACTGTTTCTGTGCAGTGCATGTCAGTCCTCCACTCAGACTAACCAGCATGTTTGCTTTCCTTGTCATCTTTGTCTGCTGTGCCATATTATACATTGCACTGAGAATGATTTGTGTATTGGAATATGTCTCGGAACAAAATGAAAACTGTAGGAACAGTATGCCATTTAATATCTGGTTTATGTATTTACTATGAAAGCAATGCGAAAGGAAAACTGGATATTTCATTTTGGCCTTGAAGTTTTCTAGTGATCAACTAAGATCAGAGCTTAAGGATGTTGTCAGGTCGGTGTGTGGAACAATGTAAATGAAGCCCCGTCTGTCAGGACCTTTGATCAGTGTCTTAAAGAACAGAGATGATAATTGTATAATAGCTGCACATTAAGACTTACCGCATTAATGACTGAATATTAATTTGGTTAATAATCCATGCATGATGCAAGAGTCATGCTTTTTCTTACCACATAATACTTATGCTATGCTCTAGTCATGTTATTCTGTAGTCTATTAGACCCTCCTCCAAGCTTGCTGTATATTTTCTAGTGACAGCAACTATGGTAAAATAATGAAAGAATGTGTGCTAACCTACTTATCCCCTGCCACTTCCAGTGCCACTGCTCCAATCCTCCCTGCTATTGCAGACATAAAGTCCAAAAGTTTTGGCTGCAGCAATGACATGCCCCTACCCCAGGCACTACTGCAGCCTATCACTGGCTTCAGAGCGACCAGACTGCTTAGGCCAGTGGCAAAGCCCAGCAGGGGGAATGGGAGTGGCTTCACTAGTAACGGCGGGGGATGAAATGAGTAATACATTCTGTTGTTATTTTATTGCAATTCTTGCCTTGATATTTAACTTTCAGGGTTTTGATATTGCAGGCCTATTCACAGGTTAGTCTACCAATATCAAATCGGCAAAGTTCTGATACCCCACACCCTCACAAATCAGCTTTTTCATGGTAGCAGTGATCAGCTGCTGCCTCTGAAGTGAATGGTCGGAACTTTGTAGTTCTAGTACCTACTTTTGGTGCTGCAGCTTCTCTGAAACAGTTGATTGGCAGGAGAATGGGGTATCGGACCCCAGCTGATCCAATATATCCTGAAGATGCCATCAATATGTAAATCACACAATACCCTTTAAGTAATTTTTAAACAAACTCGAGGAGGAGGCCTTTCTTACTTATTCAATTCTTGGAAGAAGCACGTGTAATTTTCTCTAGACAATGAGTTTTATGGAATTGGTACATTATACAGTAGCGCTTTATATCCATCAAGTTTTTGTTCCCAGGTTTGAAAATGATGTTGGCCATTAAAATAACATTTTTTATAATAAACTTAGGTTGCAGACTTCTCTTCATGGTGTTGAGTATCCCTTGATTAGGAGGCCAAAATAGTGTTGAGATTGTAATTGTGTTCTCTGTTTAAATAATCAACCCAGATATGTCATTTCCCTTGCTTATGAACCTTTTTTTTTTTTTTTGCTGCACCTCTACCAGGAAGCACAGATTCCTCGGCACCAGAAGTAAGTTTATTTGTCTCTACCTTTAGCAAATTGCCACTGTTTTAGCACATCAAAACTAGCTTTTGCAACAATAGGGGTTAAAGGAAACCTGTCGCCTCCAAAAACCATCTGAAGCCACCAGCCGTACCTGAGAGTAGCCAGCAGTGTGCTTCTGACGATTGTTTTGTTCCTGAAGGCAGATGCGGCAAAAGCTCTGAAAACGTTCCTTTATCCCCTGCCAGTGCGCTTCTCTAGACATGCTTGAAGGCTTAGGGGCGGGGAAGGGGGCGTGGTTACCTGGACTTTGAAGCAAGGAGAGTGCTGCCCCCTTGACTTCACGCATGTCTAGAGAAGCGCGCCAGCAGGGGATAAAGGAACGTTTTCAGAGCTTTTGCCACATCTGCCTTCAGGAACAAAACAATTGGTAGAAACGCACTGCTTGCTACTCTCGGGTACTGCTGGAAGCTTCAGATGGTTTTTGGAGGTGACAAGTTCCCTTTAAGTGAAAAGTTATAACCGCTGAAGTTTTCCAAAGATCTTTAAGAACGCAAATCTTGCTAGTTGCTATGTGCTAATTTTGATAAGTCTCCCACATTGTTTGAAATTAAATATTCTTAGTTTCTTTGGGGAAAGCACTTCATTTAGAAATACATTTTGATAGTTATATTTCTGGATGAGCGAATTGACGCGCTCTGTACAGTATTAGAATGTATTGGCTTAGATGAGCCAAAGTTATTACTTCGCGAAGTCTCGCGAGACTTCGGCTACTAACTTCAAAAATGTATTTCTACTGTTAAAAACCTTTTCCCGAACTCTGGTTCGGTTCCTAGTTATATTGTCTGAAATGCGTTGTTTTGTCAAATTAATCCTAGATGCCAGTTCCATCCATTAATGTCTCAACAAGGTGGTCTTGGGACCCTGAAGAGGAGAGGAAGAGGCAGGAAAAATGGCATCAAGAACAAGAAAAAATGTTGCAGGTAGAGGCCTAAACATGACTATTGGTTTAAAAATCTCCAATTTTCATGGCTCAGTTTCATATATATTGTGGTCACTCACTGTTCAGGGGAAATTAACACCATTGTTTAGTTTGGAATCAGTTGTGCCCCTTTTTTTGACTACATATTCTTAAAGAGTAGCATTCCATATGTGGTTTTTATTCTGTGAACAGCTAAAATATAGTAAAAGTATATATTAGATTTCAGTATTTATAATTCTGTATTGGCAGGAAAAATACAAACGGGAACAAGAGAGACTTAAAGAAGAATGGGAGCAAGCTCAGCAAGAAGCCGAGAAAGGAAGATCTTTTGATCAGGTTTGACCTATATCTCCTGTCTTTTTAGTTTTCTTCTTTTGTTAGTTATATATTTGGTATACCCTGTGACAGGAGGAAATGCTTGACACATTTCATTACATTTTATTAAAGCATTGTTTGCACGGCTATGACAAGAAAGAGGCCCCAGTCTAGTGCATCATTAACATTAAAGGGAATCTGTCACCTAGTTTTACCCTATAGAGCTGCGGACATGCAGGGATAGATCTCCGTGAGAATGTCTGCAATATACCCCTCCCATAGCTCTGTGTGGTTTTATTTTGTTGAAAAAATGATTTTATAGATATGTAAATTAGCCAAGTAAGGTGCCCAAGGCGTGGTTACTTACGGTTAATGAGCCCAGCCACGCCTGCATCCTAGAATCTCCTCCTTGCTCACAAAGTCAGTGCTGTAATCTCGTGATGCGCGAGCTAGCGCATGCACAGTGCCGCCAAAGTGTTCGTTCTCTTTGCTGGCATCAGCCTCAGTGAACGAACTGCGCATGCACTAGCTCGCGCATCGTGAGATTACGGCACTGTAACTTTGTGAGCAAGGAGGAGGTTCCTGGATGCAGGCGGTGCTGGGCTCCTTCACAGGGGGCGTGGCTGGGCTCATTAACTGTAAGTAACCACGCCTTAACTAATTTACATATCTATAAAATCTTTTTTTAAACAAAATAAAACCACACAGAGCTATGGGATGGGTATATTGCAGACATGCTAGCGGGGATCTATCTGTGCATATCCGCAGCTTCATAAGGTAAAACTAGATGACCGATTCCCTTTAAGCTTGGAGCATGGCAAGAGAAGCAAACCGTTTTTAAGCCCTCCGCAGCCACTAGATGAATTGTCCGTGTGACTAGTCAGCAGTTCGGGTGTTGTGGTCTGATGAAATCGTGCTGCAGGCTGGTAATAAGATGAGGACTGCAGCAGTGGGAATGTGGGAGCCAAAGGGTGAATTCAGACATGACCGATGTGCTGCGGATGGTAATTGCAGTTTCGAGTAGGTGAAAGCCACAGTAGACTAGAGTACAAGACAACACTCCTATGCATGCTGCAGATATCCGCTGTGAATTTCAGAACTTTGTAAGTGGACGAGGTAAAATTTGCTTTGAATCTGCAGGGAATGCCTCATGTAAATGGTTTACATGTGAAAGATTTTGCTAGGATTTTTCTGGCCTTCGTGTGCATGGTATGGTAGTTGGCCAGCCCCACATTTATTAACATATTTCTGGAGGAGTAGAACGGTTGATGGAAATATGAAAATATATGTTTAAGCAATCTATGGGAATTCTAATGGTAGGACTGAAAGGTTGGACTGAGTTCAGTAAATAAACTGAAATTTTCATTGTGCCTTCTTGAGCGCTGTAACCTTCTTCCAATACTGGTTAAAAGGTTTATTTTGCTGGCATCCTCCAAGTGTGTAAAATCTGTCGTGCGAGTGTATGTCTCTTTTTATGCCTACATTTCAGATATGGGGATAGAGTGAAGAATCGTTCTGTGCATTTTTGTTTGCTTTGGGTTGCAAGAGAGCTTCACAAATATGGGATAGGACCTGTTGCTTTAAAATCTCATTGACTATAATGTAAATCTGCCACACAGCAGCCAATACATTTGTATGCTTACTCATTTACTCATAGAAGAATTATTATTAATTTTTTAAGTTGCCCGTTTAGTAGATGGAGATTGTGAATAGGGGAATTTCCTCTTAACGTGTTTTTTGAAAAAGGGTTTTCTAAGCAAGACAACTAATCCATATCTTACAATTGTGACAGGAACCAGAGATCCTACCATTCAATACCAGCAGGGCCATGACTTCACATAGCCCTTTTTCATACTTAAGAACAGAGGGGTCTGAAGATTTACTAAGCAGTGAAGACAATTTTCAAGTGAATGAGAGGAGGCAGGAAGAAGAACGTGAAAGAAAAAAGGAAGAAGAAGAAGAAAGGTTTAATTATTTGGAAGCCCAGCGTAGACAGGCAGCGGAGGAAGAACGTAGGCGCCAGGCAGCGGAGATAGAACGTAGGCGCCAGGCAGCGGAGGAGGAACGCCTGCACCAGGCAGCAGAGGAAGAACGCCGGCGCCAGGCAGCGGAGGAAGAACGCAGGCACCAGCAAGAATTAGAAAGAAAAAGGCAAGAGGAAAACAGAAGACAAAAAGAGGAAGAAGAAAGGAGACTTAGAGAAGAGGAATGGAAGAGGAAAAAACAAGAAGAGGAAGAGCAAAGGCTAAAACTACAAAGTGAACGAACCCAAAGACCATTCATCAGGTTAGTATAGCTAACTGCTGGACATTGGTTTTAATATACTTAAAATTGCGAAGTCTATCATTTTGTAATATTTTTACTGTCATTTACTGTTTCTCTTTTCTAAAAGAATAATAAGCTTTATAACAAAATACTTAGTAGACATTTTAATCAGTATGATTCACAAATTCTCACCAAAACATTTGTATATAATTAAATTTTACTAGTTTACTTAATTATTTTAGTATAGCTATTGACCCAAATTATTTTAAGGTTGTCATTCGCAAACTTTATTTAATACATATCCGAGTATATTAGAGCTGCTGTCTGTTTTGAAATTCCCATCCTCTAGAGATATTAAATAACTGCTCCTCTGTCCCAGTCCACACAGCAAAGCTGTTAAGTAAGCGTCAGAAAAACAACCTATTGCTGCTAGTGTGGAAACTAACGTTTCAGGATTCTTATTTTATGATCAATACCAATAATGAAAAAAGTAGATTGTAAAAACCTGATTTACATATTATGCAATTGTTTAAGTGTACTTTTCATTTCAGATAAATTCTACAATATAAGACTATTGCATCAAATGCCATGCATTTATCACTGTTCATTTAACTCTTACCACAACCCCATCCCCCCACTGATCATCCCAAACAGTGTTTTTGCAGGCAGAAAAGGACAACACTGTTCGAGGGCTGTGTGGAAGGGCACTTTTGAGGGCTATATATAGGCTGTGATTGGGCTACGGTCACGATGATATTGTTTTAAATCTGATCATCTAATTTTAAACAAGATTTAGGCCTTGAACAAGACCAATATCGTGTCACTAGCCCTGATACATTGCGAATTACAGCTCTTAGAAATGGGTACCAATGAAGGCTGTACATACTGTACCTGCAGCTTTCATTCCGATGCCAATTTCTAATGGCTGTATCTCTCCATGTTTCCCACCGAGCACTGTGATCGTGGGCTTGTTTTAAAGCTTAGCTTGTCTGCTTTCAAGCCCAATCCAGCCCAAGATTTGAAAGGTTAATAGTTTTTCCCTTTTAGATGTCTGTCATCTCACCCAGCCTGGAGGTGGGAGAGATTCCTGACAGGCTGCAGGAGGAGAGAAAAGAGACACACTCTGTTTTGGCTGTACATGTCCCAGTAGGAAGGTTTACATAGACATCAGACATCCCCCCCCCCCCCCCCCCCCTTCACGATCAATCAAAATCTTCCATAAAAAAGTGACATTTTTGGGAGTGTTTTTTTTCCATTTTTGATGTGACTGGTGGGGAGTGTATTATATGGATTTATTGTCTATTAGAGAGATGTGGTTATAGAAATGTTAATGTGTTCATACATTAATGTATTCATGTTTTGTTCATGCAGTTCATCTTATTCAAGATTATCCAGGACTTTAGATGAATCTGATTATTCATCATACAGCAGGTGGGTACTAGATCATTTTAGAGAGGTTTTCCTATAAATATTTATCACCTATCCATAGCTTTGGCAGTCTCATAGAAGTGAATGGCTCAGTGGTCACACATACACCCCACCGTTCCATTCACACAGTGGATTTGAGGGTACCCGTGGTCATGATTAGTGGAGGTACCAGAGGTCAGACCCCTAGCGATTGTACATTTATCACCTATTATCATTTATTACCTTGCGATCTTCCAAGTAATTCTGGCATGGCACTACAGGTCCTGTTTTGAGGAGCAGCAGTGTAAAATTGAGCCATTGTAGCACTTTTTTTTTTTTTTTTTTTAATTAAGCTCCTACTGCAAATATATTCTTATCAATCTAGTAATTATTTTTTTTTTTTTTTTTTTGTGTGTCTACATACATAGTATCAAACCTGCAATACTCTTATTTTGTTTCTCTTAATGAGAGCACTAAACTACATACATGTAACATGTTTTGTTTTCCATCTCTTGTGACATGTGAGTACCGGATATGGCTGAACTTGCTAGCTGTTAGACCTCTTTCAAATCAAATTTTTTGCTTCAGGATTATTATTAATAATAATAATAATAATAATATTTTATATTATTATTTATTTTTATTTAAAAACCTGATACAATGTTTGCATCCTTTAAAAAAACTGAAAACAAGACAAGTGATCTGGGATTGGTTTAAATTTTGGACAGGAGGTCTGTCTGTAGGAGGGCAGTCACGTTTCCTCAATTTTATATTTATTTATTATTATTTTTTTAAACTGGTCAGTTAAGGCCTTTTTCACATCTGCGGCTGGAGCTCTTTGGATCCTACATAGCCGGATGTTACCGCGTGCCCTCTGGCCCCCATTAACTGTAATGGGATCAGACTGAGATCCGGCCGCTACCCGACAAATCATCCGGACAAAAAATACTGCATGTAGTGTTTTTTTTTTTTTTTTTTTTTTTTTGTTTGTTTGTTTTTTAACCCGTCCGAAAGCCTGCATATATGCCGGATACAGTAAACTCTGGCAATCTGACAGACTGCTGGAGTTCACAATGCAGATGAGAACCTGGTCTAACTGTAAAGAAGCATATTTCTGGAAGCTAGAGGACCTTTAAAAAGAAAGTCTAAAGGGAAATGGTGATGTGTATAGTTTAAATACAATCTGTCGTGTCAAAATCATTTTAGTTTATGTACATAATGAATATTTAAGGTGATACAAGATGGGTTTATGCATTTACTGTAAATGGTCTCGTATGTTTTTCTTAGCAGCAAATATAGAGATGCTCCTGATTCATCAGCTTATCAAGGAAATGGTAAGTGTTGCTTTTAATATTTGACTTTTTTTTTTTTTTTTATATTAAGTTGTGCACACTGACCATCTTTGCTGCAATTTGCGTAACGTTTGTACAATAAGTATTTATTATTCATAACTATTATTCAGATTATGTTCATATAGACTGCCCATGGACTCGTGGTACATTGTGATGTAATGTTACTACAACGCACATGGAAATATGTATGACAGACAGACTGTTTCATGCATTCTGCACCACATTAGACTAGTTGCCGTTTTTCTCCTGATAATGACAAAAAATTACTAAATTGTCATTATCATGTGCAAATAGTTTATTACCCTGATGAATTAGAACGCAAAGCTACTGGTTAGTAGTGTCCCCCTCATTATTTTATAGTTATAAGGAAAATGCTTGAAATACCAACGATTCACATGAATCATTATATATAGGCGGACAAGGAAAGAAGGCATATGGTTTTGCTGACTGGGTGTTTGAAGATGAACAAAACAAGATGCACAATGTGAAGTCTCAACCCAAAAAACTCCCATCAGAAATGGAAGTCATGGAAAAACAAAATGTCTCTGAGATGAGAGACTATCCAGGCCAAGGTGGGCAAATGCTTGGCTTCGCTGCTTAACCATATTAAACTTAGATCTTTAAAAGGCCTCTATACTACTGTAAAACAGCACACCAGATGCTTGACTATTGACAGGGCACATACTTCTAATACACACCCCAGACTTTTCCAGGAAGTGGACCCCTAGAAAGCCCTTCTGCATTCACAGGAGCCCCTTTATTGAATGTGAAATATGGGAACATGCCATAGCTGAGGCACACAGCATGATATATTCCTCAGTGATGCTTCTTAGAAAGCTGTCCTTATTCCTTCCGGCACAGTACTATTTTATAAAGTTTTTGGCCCCCTTTAGAGTATACCTGCCAGCATAAACTTTAAGGGAAACGTCCAAACGTTTTAATGAAAGATTATTTGCCATAAACTTCACAATCCTTTAGTAGTTCAGTTCCCCCATGAGGTCAGATCTGTGTGCTATTGTTTATTAGCTGCTGCAATGTAAATTTCCTTTTGCTTTCCACTGATGTATATTGCACGTAGTAATAGTTATCATATACATTAATAATAATATATAGGCCACCATATTCTGCAGAGCTTTACAATTCAGAGTGCATGTACAAATTAAAATAGACATCACAGGATTGCAGGCTGGTACATAAATGAAACACTAAGGGATACATTGATCATTAAACCACGTCACTTTTAGTGGTGTGACACTCCCAAACTGCAATTGCGACTTTTTCAACAGCATTTGTGTAAAAATGTTTGTGCAATGCCATTACTCCACCGCCATGCCACTTTCTGAGATGGGCGCATGGTGAGGTAGTCAGCCCTGCCATACTTCTCTGGCGTAGAAGACTGAAATCTACACCAGACAGGGGCTGGCGTAGATCTCCGTTTAGGCGCACAGACTACCGGATGCCATGCCTAATTTATGACGAGGTGTACACCTAGTCATAAATCAGGTGCAGCATCCAGCAGTGTATGCTGCTGGGCTATGATAAAGAAGTGAAGGCCCTGCTCACAAGAGCTTATAATCTATTAAAGGGGTTTTCTGCGTCTTGCTATTGATGACCTATCGTCAGCCGATCAGCTGCTTGAAGAGAAGGCAGCAGTTGCAGCGGTGAGCAGGTGTCTTACAAGTATGGCCTCTCCGTTCACTTCTCTGGGATGGCTCCGTCCAATTCACTTGAACAGAAATTGTTCCATATAAATGAATGGGGACGCAATACTTTGATTTCCACCTGTTTACCACTGCAATTGCTGCGGCAAGCAGGTAAACGGAGCAGAGTGCTGCCTTTTCTTCAAACAGCTGATTGGCAGGGGTGTCGGAGTCAGACCCCCGCTTATCTTATAGGTCATCAATAGTAAAAAGCAGGCAACCCCTTTACCAATATTCAACCAACACCAAAAATGTTTCTCACTCTTACTTTTCATCCAAAAATGTGATTACACTCTACATGACCAAAAGTCTGTGGATGCCCATTCTACCTAGTCCTTTTTCAGCCTCACTGCCAACAGGTATATGTTACCAGGCACATGCAGTCCAAAGAGTTTGGGTCAGAAGAGCCTCAGTGGCTTTCACCGTAGCACGGTCATGTGGCCATTTCTTCTCTTTCCTGCTCTGCTAATGCTGCCTGTGCTATTTGTGCTGCCACTGGGAAGTAAAGGGTCTTCCGGGTTAACCATATTATTGACCATTCCTCAGGATAGGTCATCAATATCAAATCGGTGGGGCTCCTACCCAAAGCCCCCCTGCCAATCAACCGTTCACAGCTGCTGCCAAAGCTACTACTGAGAACACCCCATCGTTCTCAGTGTAGTGGCTGTGTCTGGGTCCTGCAGGTCCTCAATATTGTTATCCTGGAAAGTCTTTTAATAATAGCTGTTTCAACTGTGTGCTGTTTTTTGCAAATGTGGTTTTCCGTGCACCCAGTAGGTCTCGACTGTAAGCGTGGTCAGTAAAGGGACCAACATTTCTGTGTGCGCCAAAGAGTGCTGCTCTTATACTACCGCTGAGCAAGGGTTGTGTGATATTCTGTGGTGCTGTGTTGGAGAGCATTGTCTTCTGACAGTCTGAGGTTGAAAACACGAATAATGGATGTGACCCAGCATTTACAGATAACCTGCTGTCTTGTTGTATGTCGTGCACGTGCTGAGCCAGACATTTTCTGAATAGCACCGACTTTTTCTAGAGCCTTTGTCAGGTGGCCTACCATCTAATGTACTGGGATTGGGTTTCCAAACGATGCCAGGAAAATTCCCAGTAGACTGGATTCATAAACACAAAGTTGTATGTGTGAAACCAGCCATAAGAAAATGGATAGCATGTAAATGACTGCTACACAATGAAGTATAAATTGCAGGGGGTGCACAAGAGAAAGGCATGTGTCAGATGCAGCGGACATTTCTAGAATAGTGCCCAGTAATTAGTCACAGCTAGTTACTTTTTCTCCACAGCTTTTTTTTTAGGGTAGATCTTTATTGTGGATGTGTGAGATCCGCATGAGCGAATAGCGCTGATTGAGCCTCACAATGGCCTGTAGGATTTGTCAGCGAGCCTTTTAATAAGGGTAACAGGGCTCTAGAAAAGTACAGATTGCTTTTGGGCTCGTTGGGTAGGATTTAGTGCAATTACAAACTAAATATGAGAAGGTTTCTACTAACGTAAGTTTGATGCTTAGTCGTTATTTTTTTATGTAATACAAGTACTAATTGTTCCAGTAAAATTCCCCTTGCGCTAATTAAATTTTTTTATGTTACAGGCAGCCACTACGAATATGAAACTAGTTCATCAATGAGTGGATCACAGAAAGAGGGGCCTGCAGAAGTGAAAAGACAGCAAATAATCAAAGAAATGAGGAAAAAAGCCCCTCTTAATACTGACAACAGCTGGATCAGGCAGCGGAGCTCTAGTGTGACAAAAGACACCTCATCACTTCCAGATTATATGAGAAGGTAGGGATTCCTTGTCGGAGTTGTCGTTCTTCATGGCAGATGACCTATTAGGTCGTGTGGGTGCCATGAATGTGGCCCCCTGCCCGGGACCCACCTCTGTGAGATAGAACAGAGAGCTGCTCCATAAGTGGGCTTTTCTGTCTGATTGACTGACTTACTGTCGATATATTACATCTCAATGGCTGCCATGAAATACTACATTTCACCTGCAGGGAAAATGTCTGGCTGCTCTTGTAAAATCAGCTGTTAGAAGCTCTTCAAACTTTTCGATTTACTATACATATTTAGTTCTTACATAGGAACCCAAACTGTTTTCTAATAGCATTTATTTCTTTTTACAGAGGGGAATCGCTAGACAACCTAGACTCTGGCTTAAACTCGTGGAGACAGCCATCCTTGGTAAACCACTCATCCTCTTATAACTCTTTATCATCTAGTCAAGACTTCAGTCAACCCTCTCAAGTGGTATCCACCTCTAACCGTACCTACCTGCGCAACCCATCTCCCAGCCTTCCACTGGTTTCTTCTGGCTCGGTTAAGAGTGCATCACTTTCCCAGACCTCTGTGGCATCATCTGGTTTGCCTCAGAATCAATCTTCATCACAGACGTCTGTTCAACAGCGCAACAAGTAAGCAGAAAGCGATAGATTTTGAGTCTTTTTTTTTTTTTTTTATGATTTATCAAAAGCCTTATGGAAGATATTTTTTAACCCCTTAATGGCCACCAATCATTAATGGGCTTAATTCTAGGCCGCCATATATTTACAGCAGCCCAGAATAAGCAGGGAGACCCAAGCAGCGGAGGGTGGGGGCTCTGCCATTTAAAGCCTTAGCTGACCATGCCAGCTAAGTGGTTTAGAGGGAGGGAGCTCCCTCTGTCTCCCATAGGCAACTGGAGAGTGAGATCTCTGGGTGCCGATGTCTTTGCATGGAAGCTTGGGGCCTAATAGAGACCTCAGGCCTGCCTGCAGTGTTTGCTTAGCATACTGTGACCCTCTGGTGCAGCCTGCTGGTGACTGTCAGTATAGCACTAACAGTATAATGATCTGTACTGTATAAGCAGTCTGCAGAAGCGGTCTGTGGGACTAATAGTTAAAAAAAAAAGTTTTATTAAATGAAAATAAAGTTAAAATTATACTTTTTTTCCTTTGAAAAGCTTTTCAATGGAAAAAATTGCAAAAATAAGTCTGCTCCATATATTTGCATTACACAATTTTAATGTAATTTAGCCTTCAAAGTGAATGTAATAAACAAAAATTAATAAAATTGCTGTTCTTTGCATATTTACCACAAAAAAAAAAAATAAAAAAAATCTCCCTTGTTTTCCTTTTACCTGGTTTATCGCTGTGGCTCCTCTTCTCGAGCTGTTTTAAGGCACATGGCCGTGTCTGTATTTAGGTCTGCAGTAGATCCTCAAAATACAGTTACCTTCCATGTGCATTCCGTATTGTTCTCACTCCCATCAATATAAAGGTCTATTCTTGTCAGCCATTCAGACAGGAATACGACATGTTCTGTAATTTGCAGAATGGCCACATGGATCCACAAAAATATGTATATGTGCTTGGTCCCATAGAGGTGAATGGATCAGTGTGTTATCAAACAATGTAGGTAGCATACAGATTTAAAATACGGTCATGTGCATGAAGCCAAAGGATCGTCTGTATGCGGTCTGCCATTTTTTGATGATAGGTGAGCATTACATGGGTAATGCTCACTTTTCACCAGCAGTGTCGGAGAGCTCCAGCGTCTGCACATCACTGCTGGCCAGAGCTGTCCTGTCTTTCTGTGCCCAATGTGAGAAAAATCCAGCTTGTGACTCAGTCCATGCGGGACTGTATGTATTTATGTCACATTATGTATATATAGATGTGTAAGTGTGCATGACTTTGTGTATGTATGCATGTTTGGTGGCAGCATAATAGGAAGACGTGATTGTCTGTGTTCTAAATGAGTTTTTTTTTTTTTCTGCTTTTAATGTAATTTTAGCTTATTTCGCTCCTTATTTTATAATTTGTTTTTGTTACTTTCACCAGCTGAACAACTCTTCATGAAGGTCTTTTACAGCATGCCGCCCTTATGGCTGGTTGTCTGTACAGGACACGTAATTTTATTTACCTTTAATTTCTGCATTCCAGAGCATCTGTCAGTCTTCAGACAAGGGCTCAGTTATTTTCTTATTCTGTATCTAGGTCAGTGAGCGGGAAGAAATTGTGCTCTTACTGTAATAACAGTTTGGGCAAAGGAGCGGCAATGATCATCGAATCTCTTGGTCTTTGTTTTCATTTACATTGTTTTAAGGTGAGACATTGAGGCCGTCAGAATTACTCCTTCAGAAACCTAACTAACTGCCATGGTTGTGGATACTAACACTAATCATTTTGTCTGCGTCAGACATCTTTCCATGAAACAGACTTGTGTAGGAAAAAAAAAAAATCGATAAATTGGATTCAGAGATTACAGCAGTTAAACTCTGATCAGGGTCGAAGTTGGTAATACTTTTGGAATATGTGAAAAGTGGAGCTGTTTCTCATAGAAACCAATCAACTTCAAACTCTATATAAAATCAAAGCTCCATAGATGTTAAAAAGACACACAAGGTCCCAAGGGGCAGGTCTTTTGAGAAATAATAACCAGATGATGACTCTTTTTTTTTTTTTTTTTTTGTTGCCTGCACAGTCCCCAAATCTTAACCCCAAGGCCAGGTACTGTAGAAGGGTCATTGCAAGACGCGGTTCTCACCCCGTCTAATATGAAGCATTTTATAGAAATCTGGTCATAGCATATTGACCTCTTTCTGAAGGTCAAAAGCCAAACTATGAAAATATAAGACACATGTATATCCTGTACAGTGAATTACCAGTAAACACTGTATATACTGATGTGTATTCGTATGAAACATACAGAGACTTCTGACTCCTTGTCAGACACTATGTCCAATGCATCAGTATGGTTGAATGTAATGCAATCCTGGTTTTCTTTCTATCCCTTGTGGGTTGAAGATGCCCTGGAGCAAGTCATCGTTTTCTCCCAGTTATTAAAAAAAATCTCTCAGGCTGTTTATGCTATTTTAGACTTGGCATAGACAAAGTGACAAATGAAGGCTAGTCTGAGTGCAAATCTCAGTCTGCAGCTGTGAGACGGAAGAACTCTTCTTCCTCTCTTGAGTTTATTTTAGTCGAGCCAGTAATGACAGTGCAGCTTCTTGTTTCCATGAGTTTATTCTCGGGATTTCCAATGTTTATCAGTGTTTGGTTTTGTTTCATGGAATGTGTCTGTGCTGCATCTGCTTACCTGGTGCCAAGCCGCCTCTCCTCTGCCGGCGCATCGTTCCCTGCCTGACCTTCGTCAACTGTGCAAAACATTAGCAGAGAAGCTGATCGCTATGTCTGCCTGCTGCCTTAACAAATTATTTTTGTTGCTTTGCTGCTTTAGTCAATCATTTCAGGCTTTGCTGGATGTATCCTGTATGTTGGCTTACTCTCCAGGGGCCTAGCAATGTTTTGTGCTATAAATGACTTATTTTTCTGTATTATAATTTTTTTTCAGTGTGTCGCCTGTGAAACAGACCTTGGAGGCTCCCATTCTGGAGCAGAAGTTAGAATCCGGAACAACGACTTGTACTGCAACAGCTGCTACATTAAATTTAAATGTACGTTGATGTGACATGTATTTCTACTGACTTGTCTCCAACTGGCAGTTTTAGGCCATTTTTGAGATGTAGCCCATCCCTTCATTGTTAAATCGAAAGCAGGAATGGAACCAGTTCTGTTAGTAGCAGCCTAGAAATTGATATTACATTTAATGCATGAAATGATGGGTTTGTGCACAAAGTACATAAACAGAACTTTATATAAAATGTGAGGCGGTACATTTTGAGGTTTTTATTCCAAAAGATCAGTAATGCAGGAAGTGGTGTAAGAATGATTTTACTTTGTATTGTAAGTAAATGTCACCCCAAATACCCATCCACACATTCACTTTTTAAAATGCGTTTCCAGTTGTTTGTGTTGACTGCAATAATTAAAACCCACAAAGGACTTATATTTTAAAGGGCCTCTGTCAGCAGATTTGTGCCTATGACACTGGCTGACCTGTTCCATGTGCACTTGGCAGCTGAAGACATCCGTGTTGGCCCCATGTTCATATGTGCCCTCATTGCTGAGAAAAATGACATTTTAATATATGCAAGTGAGCCTTCAGGAGACTCGTTTACATATATTAAGGCGGCATTTTTCTCAGTAATATGGGCACATATGAACATGGGACCAACACAGATGTCTTCAGCTGCCAAGTGCACGTGTAACAGGTCAGCCAGTGTCATAGGTACAAATCTGCTGACAGATGCCCTTTAAGTTCTCTGAATGCATTTTGTAAAGTCCTTGTAAACTGTATTTCAGTACATACAAACTATAATCTCTCTGGGGTTAAACAGGCATACTGTATAAATGAAAGAGGCACTTTTACATCCCCTGACATGTCTGTTGAAATAACAATTCTGGAGCCTCATTTGTTAAAGGTGTGGACTGCAGAGAGCAGTACAGACTTGCCTTGTGTGGACCTGTGATTAGGAGTAGGGAGAATATGAACTTTTAATATGCCCGGTTCTGCCACTTTAGAGGGGGTGTGCAGTGTCAGGATATTACTGACGGTAGGTCATCAATATTAAATCAGAGGAGGGGGTTGAGTCTGACTCCTGACAAAAAGTGGAGCAGAAGATGCTCCAGCACTGTTATTTCGTGGAGAGTCTAAGAATTTACTTAGCAGGTCCTCTTGTCCTCTTTGTTATAGACACCCTCGAGTTGTCATGTTCTGTTAAGTTAATAAAATGTATTACAGGTCTTTTTATTTTATTTTTTTGTCTAGTGAAGCTGGGTAAAAGATTTAGTCACTATAAATGTTTTTGTCAACCTTTTGTAAAGTCTTGTGGGGAAGATGTCTTGTATCTGGTTGTGCAGTAGTGGATATAAAGGGAGTATGAATCTGTCCTATTGAACAGTGTAAGAGCTAAAATAGATGCCGAGCGTACAACACTATCCTTTACCAAAACAGCTCAAAGAATTCACTTAACCAAGTTCATTAATAGTAAATCCTTAAACGGGTATTCCAAGATTTTAGTACTGATGACCTATTGTCCAACTGATCTGACACCCAGGACTCCGGCTGATCAGCGATTTGGGAAGGCATTGGTCTTCTGTGAGCGTTGTGGCCTTCTCCGTGCTCACCGAGCACAGCGGCGTACATTGTATAGCGGCTATGATTGGCATCGCGCTCAGCCCCATTCACTTCTATGGGGCTGAGCTGTGCCTAGGCCATGTGACTGATGGACATGCCTAGGGAAGGTTTCATTGCTCATGGGAGCGCTGGTGTCAGACCCCCACTGATTAGATACTGATGACCTATCCTGAGATCATCTGTATTTAAATCTCGCAAAACCCTTTTAATTTCAGTTCTGGCTAGTATAATGCCGATGAGGCAGAAATGTCATTAGTATTATATGGACAAATGGATATGTCACTGGCTGGTACTGTGAACTAACCAGATTTTTCTTTGCCATACAGCCGGACACCCCACCTCCATGTGAAGGTCTCCTCATCACAGAACCGCTTCTAGAAGTAGCAGAAGAGGATTGAACAAACAGATGTAAATGTATAGGCACAGGCTGGATATGTGCTTTACACACCGTATAGATGTTATATATAAGATATGACACCGCAGTTGCCTTTTATTCTTGTATTACCTCGTTAACCAGATTTCTTTGTGGTATATTTATGAGAGGATAATCAACGCTAAGGGGCATGTTGTACTTTCAGTGTTCTGAATTCTGTATGTAAAAAGGGCCGCTTTCATGTCATTTCCCAATATTTTTGAGTCCTTTTTCCATCTCTCTTTTCATTGGTGTCTAAAGGAGGGTAATTTCATTAGAAAGTTTCGGACATTCAGATTGAGTTCTATGGCTTTCATCACTCTGAACATTATTTACTTCCTATAGAAAAGTCAAATTGCATTGAAATGCGCATATGGCTCTATATTTATATGAACTTTTAGCACAATATAAGGTATCACCGCTTTGTGGGGAGGTGTGGGATTGTTTCTGATACCCATTTTCTGAGCATCCAAATCTATGCAGGAATTGTGATGTAACACAAATTTTCTCTAGCCTTATGTTCTTGCTAAAATTATTTGTTAAGAAGACGTTTATTTTTTTTCTGTCAGAAAGGTTTTCTGTAACTAAAATATTTTCTGATTTACTTTTGTAAATAAATTGTGGCTGCATTTAAATCGGATATTTCAGTTGTTTCTGTTCTTTTAACTACTTTATTACCAGAGTGTTTACCTCCCTCCTCTTAACTAGGCCAGTTTTTTATGGGCCTATCTAACTGCTAATCACTACTTAATTTCTGAGCCAACCTACATGTATATATTATTTTTCACAGGACACATTAGACCTCTCCTTTGAGCCATTAGATGACAGATATATACGATTAAAAAAATATTGAAGGAAAAAACTGACATTTAAAAAATAAGTGTTATTTTTTTTATTTTATTTTTTTCAAGCTGTTTTTCAAGAGCAAACATTTCTAAAAATATTACCATATGTTTGTTCTGTGAAAATGGATACTACTTGTGTAATTTATCTACTGGCTCGGCTCACCACAAGACTTCAAAGGACTTTGGATTTTGGCGGCCAATTTTTCTGTTACATACTGCCAGTACTGATGTTGGACAGCACCAAAATATTAGAACCGTTTTTCTGTTCCAACCAAAAATTCAGTCTCTACATCTTGAGAATTCTGAGGCTGACACTTGGTTTTCTGCTGTGGACCTGCACAAGTCTTTGTATCGATTATGCACTTATCCACTACTTTTCCATGTGGCATTCTCGAGAATATTGAACATCATTCTTTTTTATTGTCTTATTTTACGCACTTAAATAGTGCTGACACATTCTGCAGCGCTTTACAGACATTACCATCACTGGGGCTCACAATCTAAGGTCCCCTATCTGTATGTCTTTGTAGTGTGGGAGGGAACCAGAGCACCCGGGAAGAACATACAAACTCCATGTCCTTGGTCAGATTCGAACCCAAGATCCCAGTGCTGCAGGGCACCAGTGCTAACCACTAAGCCAGCGCTGCAAGGCACCAGTGCTAACCACTGAACCACCATAGATTTTATTTATTTTTTACGGATTTCTGTTTCGCAGACCGCAAAATACATACGGTTGTGTGAATGATCCCTTATACTGACTTTGAAGTGGCTCAGGAGATCACTGTGGTCTTGTTATGGCAGCACAGGCTTCAGATGCGGCCTAGGGATCTCTGTAATGGCACCATTCAGGTGAAGGAAGCTTTGGGAGCAGGTATAGCTCCATGACTGACCAAAGGCTAAATTTTTAGCTTTTTCCTGGAGTGATCCTTTAACCCCTTAAGGACACAGCCCTATTTCACCTTAAGGACCAGGCAATTTTTTGCAAATCTGACCAGTGTCACTTTAAAGGGAACCTGTCATGTGGATATTTTGATAATAATCTAACTAATTATATACAATCATTAACTACTAAAAAGTACCTTAGATGTATTCACTTACTGGTGTGACAGATGGTTAGCTCATAATATACACACAAAGATGCCGCATGCCACATGCTAATGAGCTGATTCGAGTCCAGCGTGATGTCATGGAGTCCAGCGTAAATTTAATTCAGAGCTATAGCCACTCCCCTGCCCACCTGCTGCTGATTCATATGGAAACAAACGGTCACTCAGCAGCAGGTGGGCGGGGAGAGTCAGGAGCTCATGAATATTTATGACTCATCATTATCAGCTGGAGCTTTTCAATACAAGATGTTGGCAGATTGACTGGGTCAATTAAAGAAAGTGACCCAGCATTTTGCTAAGAGAATCAGTCACTTATTTATGTTGCCCTTAGTTAGGACACCATAAAACTGGTGACAGGTTCCCTTTAAGTGCTGATAACGTTAAAATGCTTTTACTTACCTAGGCCGTTCTAAGATTGTTTTTTCGTCACATATTGTACTTCATGATGCTGCTAAAATTGGGTCAAAAAAGTTAATTTTTTTGCATAAAAAAAATACAAAATTTACCAAAAATTTGCAAATTTCAAAGTTTGTTTCTTTACTTCTGTAATACATAGTAATACCCCCAAAAATTGTGATGACTTTACATTCCCCATATGTCTACTTCATGTTTGTATCATTTTGGGAACGATATTTTATTTTTGGGGGATGTTACATAGCTTAGAAGTTTAGAAGCAAATTTTGAAATTTTTCAGAAATTTTCCAAATCCCACTTTTTATGGACCAGTTCAGGTCTGAAGTCACTTTGTGAGGCTTACGTAATAGAAACCATCCAAAAATGACCCCATTTTAGAAACTACACCCCTCAAGGTACTCAAAACTAATTTTACAAACGTTAACCCTTTAGGTCTTCCACAAGACTTCATGGCAAATGGACATAAAATTTTAGAATTTCGATTTGTATTTTTTTTCCAGGAACAAAGCAAGGGTTAACACCAAAACAAAACTCAATATGGGTTGCCCTGATTCTGTAGTTTTCAAAAACACCCCATATGTGGTCCTAAACTACTGTTTGGCCAAACGGGAGGACATAGGAGGGGAACGCCATATGGGTTTTGGAAAGCAGATTTTGCAGGACTGGTTTTGTTTGCCATGTCCCATTTCAAGCCCCCCGTTCCACCCCTAGAATAGAAATTCCCAAAAAGTGACTCCATCTAAGAAAGTACATCCCTAAAGGTATTCAAAACTGGGTTTACAAACTTTGTTAACCCTTTAGGTGTTCCACAAGAGTTAATGGCAGATGGAGAAACAATTTTGGAATTTCTATTTTTTTTTTTAAATTTTCCATTTTAACCCTTACTTTATTACTGGAAAAAATGGGTTAACAGCCAAACAAAACTCAATATGGGTTGCCCTAATTCTGTAGTTTGCAGAAACACCCCATATGTGTTCGTAAACTACTATTTGGCTAAACGGCAGGACATAGAAGAAGGGGAAAGCCATATGGTTTTTGGAAGGCAGATTTTGCTAGACTGGTTTATTTACACCATGTACCCTTTCAAGCCCCCTGATGCACCCCTAGAGTAGAAACTCCATAAAAGTGACCCCATCTAGGAAACTACGGGATAAGGTGGTTGTTGTTTTGGGACTATTTTAGGGTAAATATGATTTTTGGTTGCTCTATATTACACTTTTTTGAGGCAAGGTAACAAAAAATTTAAATTCTGAAATTGTTTCTACATTCCCTATTTAGTTTTGTGGAACACCTAAAGGGTTAACAAAGTTTGTAAAGTAACTTTTGAATACCTTGAGGGGTAGTTTCTTAGAAGGGGGTCACTTTTTTGGAGTTTCTAGTCTAGGCTACATTAGGGGGGTCTTCTAATGGGACATGGTGTAAATAAACCAGTCCATCAAAATCTGCCTTCCAGAAACCATATGGCATTCCCTTGGTTCTATGCCCTGCCGTGTGGCTATATAGCCATTTACGACCACATATGGGGTGTTTCTGCAAACTACAGAATCAGGGCAATAAATATTTAGTTTTGTTTGGCTGTTAACCCTTGCTTTATTACCGGGAAAAAAGGATTCAAATGGAAATTTTGCCCAAAAATTGGTGTTTTGGCACAGTTTTAATTTTATATTTTTAACGCTGTTCATCCGAGAGGTTTGATCAAATATTATTTTTATAGGGCAGATTCTTACGGACGCGGCGAAACCTAATATGTCTACATTTTAAAATGTATTTAGATTTTACACTATATTATCATTTTAGGAACCCCCAAAAAATTTTTGTATCTCCATAGCCTGGGAGCTACAGTTTATTTTTTTGGGGCGACTATCTAATGTAGGGGCTCATTTTTTGCGGGATGAGATGGCGGTTTTATTGGGGTGCATATGACATTTTGATCGCTTGCTATTACACTTTTTGTGATGTTAGGTGACAAAAAATGGCTTTTAAAACTACAATTCCCACCATGCCCTGCTGTAGATTGTCTGGGCATGCTGGGAGTTATAGTTTTACAACATCTGGAGGGCCGCAGTTTGAGGATGCCTGCACTAAAACTAATATTTTTGGAAAAAAACTAAATTGTTAAGTCTGAGAGCCATAGTTTTTTATGTTCTCTAGGGGACTGTTGAAGATGATAAAAATGTAGTACTCCATGGAAGTGTGATACTCCCTGAAGCAATCGATAACGCAGAGGCCCGGATGATCGGGGCAAGTGTCACATTGAGTGGTGGTGTCCTTCCGTATCCCCCTCTTGTGACACACTCTGCACTTTTTGGGGTTCGTTCCTTCTTTCCAGTATGGGGGACCACACCTGGAAAGTGTTGGCCAGGGAAGATCCGGGTGCCTCCAGTTCCCGAGGTACTCCGGCCTGCTCTTTCCCGGTCCGAAAAGATCAGGGCCTTGAGGACTGCCTCATAGAACTGGAGGAATGTCCCTGTGCTGCCAGCGCTTCAGAATAGTACAAAAGCATTGTACAAGGCAACCTGTACCAAGTAGACTGCAACTTTTTTGTACCATGCCCGGGTTTTGCGCATGGCATTATATGGCTTGAGGACTTGATCAGAGAGATCAACTCCTCCCATATACCGATTGTAGTCGACGATACAATCGGGCTTGAGGACTGTTGCTGCGGTACCTCGCACAGGGACAGGGGTGATGCCATTACCGTGGATTGTGGACAGTACAAAGACATCCCTCTTGTCCTTATACCTGACCAGCAACAGGTTTCCACTGGTAACGCACGGGTCTCACCCCTGGGGATAGGTACCTGGAGGGGGTAGGCAGGGAGGCCGCTCTGATTTTTCCGCACGGTCCCACAAGCAAACGTGGATTTGGCGGCGAGGGACTGGAACAAGGGGATACTAGTATAAAAGTTATCCACGTACAAGTGGTAACCCTTATCTAGCAGTGGGTACATAAGGTCCCACACAAGTTTCCCGCTAACACCCAGAGTGGGGGGACATTCTGGGGGTTGAATACGGGAATCTCGCCCCTCGTACACACTAAATTTGTAAGTGTACCCTGAGGTACTCTCACAAATTTTGTACAGCTTCACGCCATACCTCGCCCGCTTAGCGGGAATGTATTGGTGGAAACTGAGTCTCCCCTTGAACGCAACGAGAGACTTTTAATCAACCGCGACCTTCCTTCCAGGTAGGTAGGCCTGCGCATCGGGGGAGACATGCTGCATTATCTGAATAATGCAGACATTTCCGGATGGCCTCAAACCGGGAGCGTGTCATGGCCATACTGTAGAGTGGGGTCTGGTAGAGGACGTCCCCACTCCAGTATTGCCTGACACTGGGTTTTTGCACTAGACCCATGTGCAGCACGAGGCCCCAAAATGTCATCTCGGCTGCACTGACCGGCGTCCAGCCACCGGGTCTAGCTAAAAAGGAGCCCAGGTTCTGAGCAACGAACTGTTGGGCGTACAGGTTTGTCTGCTCCACCATCAGATTCACAAATGGGTCACTGAATGCGTTGCGACAGGATGCCCCCTGAATGATTTCAGCGGGCATCCTGTTCCGATTAACCCCTGCCACGCCGCAATCGCGTTTTAAACCCATGACGTACCGGTACGTCATGTGTCCTTAAGGACTCGGGAAACATGCCGTACTGGTACGTCATGTGTCCGTAAGGGGTTAATGGGGAAATTGTGCCGTAAGACAGACAAAGTGAGAAGACCAAAATAATAATTCTCACTTTTCATATGGTTAGATTACCCCACAAGAAATCGGCCTCTGTGTAGTTCATGTATTATACAGTACAGTACCGACATCTCCCTTTTGATTTATCTTTTAAAAGGGAATGATTACTTAATACGCGTTGAATTAATACGTGTAAGTACAAACAGGTGGCACGAGGCACACGTGCTCTGCAAAATATTGTAATCTGTTAATCATTATGTATACACAGGTGTTGTGAAATGTATCACATCTGTACACAGCACAAACCTTGTAAATCAGGATTTCATTATATATTCACCAAAACCTTTGACAGTTATCTATATTGTTTGATTGGCTAGCGTTAAAATGAAATTTTGTTGATCTCATTTGCATTATTCTCCATAGAATATAAATACAAAGTACAGTTTTTCTCGATTAGACAATGCTACGTCACATAGACCTGGACCCCTGACGTGCTGACCAAGGGGCGCTCCGTTTCGGGGATCCCCAGCTGCCTATCGTCTTTGTTGGAAATAGATAGACACCTCGTCTCTAGCTAATAAAAGGGAGTTTTGGTGTCCGCCTGGCCGTGCGGAGCCAAACGGATCCGTCCTGAATTACAATGCAAGTCAATGGGGACGGATCCGTTTGACGTTGACACAATATGGTGCAATTGCAAACGGATCCGTCCCCCATTGACTTTTAATGTAAAGTCAGGAGTCCCTTTTATACCATCGGATCGGAGTTTTCTCCAATCCGATAGTATATTTTAACTTGAAGCGTCCCCATCACCATGGGAACGCCTCTATGTTAGAATATACTGTCGGATATGAGTTAGATCGTGAAACTCAGATCCGACAGTATATTCTAACACAGAGGCGTTCCCATGGTAATGGGGACGCTTCAGGTTAGAATATACTAAAAAACTGTGTACATGACTGCCCCCTGCTGCCTGGCAGGTGCTGCCAGGCAGCAGGGGGCAGACCCCCCCCTCCCCCCCTGTAGTTAACACATTGGTGGCCAGTGCGGCCGCCCCCCCCTGTAGTTAACTCATTGGTGGCCAGTGCGGCTGGCCCCCCCTCCCTCCCCTGTAGTTAAATCATTGGTGGCAAGTGGGCCCCCCCTCCCTCCCCTGTAGTTAACTCGTTGGTGGCCAGCCCCCCCTCCCTCCCCTGTAGTTAAATCATTGGTGGCCAGTGGGCCCCCCCTCCCTCCCCTGTAGTTAACTCGTTGGTGGCCAGCCCCCCCCCTCCCTCCCCTGTAGTTAACTCATTGGTGGCCCGTGGGCCCCCCTCCCTCCCTTGTAGTTAACTCATTGGTAGCCAGTGGGCCCCCCTCCCTCCCTTGTAGTTAACTCATTGGTAGCCAGTGGGCCCCCCCTCCCTCCCCTGTAGTTAACTCGGTGGCCAGCCCCCCCTCCCTCCCCTGTAGTTAACTCATTGGTGGCCAGTGGGCCCCCCTCCCTCCCCTGTAGTTAACTCGTTGGTGGCCAGTGGGCCCTCTCCCCTCCCTCCCCCTCCTAATTAAAATCTCCCCCCCTATCATTGGTGGCAGTGGAAAGTACCGATCGGAGTCCCAGTTTAATCGCTGGGTCTCCGATCAGTAACCATGGCAACCGGGACGCTACTGCAGTCCCGGTTGCCATGGTTACTTAGCAATTTGTAGAAGCATCATACTTACCTGCGAGCAGCGATGTCTGTGACCGGCCGGGAGCTCCTCCTACTGGTAAGTGACAGATCATTAGGCAATGCACCGCACAGACCTGTCACTTACCAGTAGGAGGAGCTCCCGGCCGGACACAGACATCGCAGCTCGCAGGTAAGTATAATGCTTCTACAAATTGCTAAGTAACCATGGCAACCGGGACTGAAGTAGCGTCCTGGTTGCCATGGTTACCGATCGGAGCCCCAGCGATTAAACTGGGACTCCGATCGGTACTCTCCACTGCCAACGAGTTAACTACAGGGGAGGGAGGGGGGCCCACTGGCCACCAATGAGTTAACTACAGGGGAGGGAGGGGGGGGCTGGCCACCAACGAGTTAACTACAGGGGAGGGAGGGGGGGGCCCACTGGCTACTAACGAGTTAACTACAGGGGAGGGAGGGGGGGCTGGCTACCAACGAGTTAACTACAGGGGAGGGAGGGGGGGGGGCCCACTGGCTACTAACGAGTTAACTACAGGGGAGGGAGGGGGGGCTGGCTACCAACGAGTTAACTACAGGGGAGGGAGGGGGGGCCCACTGGCTACCAACGAGTTAACTACAGGGGAGGGAGGGGGGGCTGGCTACCAACGAGTTAACTACAGGGGAGGGAGGGGGGGCCCACTGGCTACCAATGAGTTAACTACAGGAGAGGGAGGGGGGGCTGGCTACCAACGAGTTAACTACAGGGGAGGGAGGGGGGGCCGGCCGCACTGGCCACCAATGTGTTAACTACAGGGGGGGAGGGGGGGTCTGCCCCCTGCTGCCTGGCAGCACCTGCCAGGCAGCAGGGGGCAGTCATGTACACAGTTCTTTTAGTATATTCTAACCTGAAGCGTCCCCATCACTATGGGGACGCCTCTGTGTTAGAATATACTGTCGGATCTGAGTTTTCACGAAGTGAAAACTCAGCTCTGAAAAAGCTTTTATGCAGACGGATCTTCGGATCCGTCTGTATGAAAGTAACCTACGGCCACGGATCACGGACACGGATGCCAATCTTGTGTGCATCCGTGTTCTTTCACGGACCCATTGACTTGAATGGGTCCGTGAACCGTTGTCCGTCAAAAAAATAGGACAGGTCATATTTTTTTGACGGACAGGATACACGGATCACGGTCTCAGCTGAAAAACGTTGCATTTTCCGATTTTTCCACGGACCCATTGAAAGTCAATGGGTCTGCGAAAAAAAACTGAAAACGGCACAACGGCCACGGATGCACACAACGGTCGTGTGCATGAGGCCTAAGGCACACACCTCGTCATAAATTAGGTGCATCTTCCAGCAGTCCTTCTGCCTAAACTGAAATCTACTCCAGTGCCTTACCCGTGTAAACAAATCACTCTGGTTTACATCCGGTGTGTTGCACTTCCTGTTCTTGTATCCATCCAAACCCATAATGCACTTTACAGCTTGAGCACCGCCCCTAATAACTCCCATCTTGTTTATAGCTCCTCCCACCTAGCTAGTTACATAGACCCTCTCCTATCACTGCCCATGGACATAACCTTACAGGAAATGAGACGGCATGTTCATGTGACCACAGCCCAGAACAGATGATAGGAGCAATAAAGGTAAAATAAAATGCATCACAAAATTACAGCTATATTCATAAAAGATACTTTTAAAGAATGCTGCAGCAAATCAGAAAAGTTCATGTTGCAAACATTTCTTTTCACTGTCCCATTCAGCTGAATCTGGTTTGCAGAAATCCATGCAAATGCTGCAGGATCAACCCATGCAAATTTTATGGATGCATACATTTCTGCAGTGAATGTGCCCCATGTGAACATACCTCAACATTCTGTAACAGTGCATATGGATGTGGCCCATCCACAGCAGGTACGAAGGAGTCCACTTTCAGTCAATAAGTCCCTTTTGCACAGGTTTGCTTAAAGGGGGGTGTTCCGGTTGTTACGTTATCCCGGATCCATGGGATTGGGAATAACTATTGGGTCTGTGGAGTTCCTACTGCTGGACCCTAACCAATCATGAGAACAGGCACCCCTCAGAGCCCCTGAAATGAACCTAGCGGCATGTCAAGCATGCACACTGCTTTTCCATTTCTCCCTACAGGAGTTCCAGAGACAGATGATGACTGTCCTATTTCAGGAACTCCTATAGAGATGAATGGAGTGGCAGTTCACATGCTCAATCTGCCGCTCTGTTCATTTGGGGCCAGGGCTCCAAGGAGTACGGGGTACACATTTTCATTATCGGTGGTGGTCCCATCCTTTGGATATTACTAAGGATAACTTTTAACAACCCGAATACCCCTTTAATCTTTAATAAAGCTAGAACCAGCCCTGTACCTCACATGGATCCAGAGATCTCCCCATTCATTGTTCTGCTAGATCTGGCTCCTTCAGCAGCCATTTTATGGACATGACCTCTGTGTGGACAACAAAAAAGACATGGCAAACAAAGGGTCATATCTTATGAAATATAGAAAATGGCACAGAGCCTATATTCGTAAGTGCAGTATAATCATCGTACAAAAGACACTGATCAACAGTAACTAGAAAGTAGTCGACCCCTTTAATGCCAGACCGTGGGTCTACTGTACATTATGTGAGCACAGTACAGCTGACCTGCGGTTGGGCAGAAACCTACAGCATCAGAAGTCATTAAGATCTTGTGAGTTCAGATCCGAGGAGCAGTATTCAGTGCAGGAAATGCAGCCAGCAAGTTGAGCAAGTTTTCTGGACTTAGTGAGGCCTAAATGTGGGTTTTCGCAAGTTACATTTTACCTGTCTGGGGTAGCTGCCATCCCCACCCGCCTCGCTCCTTGAAGTAATATACTGTATATGTAAGTCAAATGTGTGTATGTAAAAGTTTGGGTCCAGAGACATGCTTGACTCGTGACCAATTATAATAATTTGTCCATAAGTTGTTAGATAAATTACAGGTCTTGATCATGCCTCGATCGATCAAAGGTGTGATGGCAGCATGAGAGGAACCAACATAATACCAGGCAAGTGGTTTTAATTTTATGGCTGATCAGTGTTTTCTTAACCCGTTTGTGACCTCAGCCGTACATGTACTGCAGAAGTCGGGTCTTTAAAATTGGCACCTGCTCAGCAGCTGAGCAGGTGCCATAGTTGCCAGGTGACTGCTGTTTCACACATCAGACACCCAGAGGCAATGTCTGTGATCGGCGATAATGCCTATAAAAGACATTTAACCCCTCAGATGCTGTGTTCAATTGCTGCACTGTACTCACTGGGCCTGAACAGGTTCCCTGCTCTGAGATTAGGGGAGCCGTGTGCTTGCTGTGGCAGCTTCAGGCACTATGAAGGATCCAAGGCCAGCCACAGCTTTTTTCCAATGGAGCCTTGCCTGTGGCAGGGCTCCATAGAAACATAATGAAACTCCCATAGGCAGCAATGATAAATCATTGCAGTCTATGGGTCAAGTGATCTGACATTCACGTGTTAAAGTCCCCTTAAAGTCTCCTTTCCCCATATTAAAAGAATACATAAACAATAAAAAATAAATAAAGGTAATTTGTACCACTGTGTCCCAAAATGATCTGTACTCTTAACAGGGGCAGACACAGGCAGCAGAGGGCCCCTGTACAAGGAATGTACCTGGGCTCCCCCCCCCCCCCCCCCAACCACACATACAAATATAAACATATACATGCAAATAAAAAACATCTTGTTAATTTGGGTCAATATGTTTACAATAGATATATATTTGTTTTTCATACTAGGTCACGCCTCTAACTCCTCCCAAAGCATAACTATACTGACAGGGAATGTCCCACAGGATTGGCGCATAGCAAATGTGGTGCCAATATTCAAAAAGGGTCCAAAAACAGAGCCTGGAAACTATAGGCCGGTAAGTTTAACATCTGTTGTGGGTAAACTGTAGTTCCCCCTGTAATTATGCCTCCTGCCGTACCCCCTGTAGTGCCTCCATATATTATAATTCCTGTCCCCTCCGGACAGTCTTCTATACAATACAGTCCCATGTAAATAACATCACTCCTCTCCCTTCAGTCTTCTATACCATGCAGTCCCATTTAAATAACTTCACTCCTCTCCTCTAGTCTTCTATACCATTCAGCCCCATGTAAATAACACCAGTCCTCTCTCACCAGTCTTCTATATGATACAGTCCCATGTAAATAACCTCTCTTCCTTACAGTCTTCTATAACATACAGTCCAATGTAAATTACTTAAATCCCTTCCTTCAGTCCCCTCCAACACATAGTCCCATGTAAATAACATCACCCCTTACCCTCCAGTCCTCTATAATATCCAGTCCCATGTAAATAACACCAGTCAACTCACCCCAATCATCTATAACATACAGTCCCATGTAACTAACACCCCTCCCCTCCCTTCAGCCCCTCTAACATACAGTCCCAGTTAAATAACATATTTCCCTCCCACTAAGCAAGGAGGAGGTTTAATGTGGAGAACCACATCTCCCAGCATTTCTCTGGCACTTACATTCATTCCATGGCATCACAAGTCTCTTCCACTTCTCTCCACTGCTACACTGCACTGATCACATGATGGTGACCTCATCACAGGTCCTACCACTACTTCCACTGTTGAAAAGATTATATGACTATGATGTAATCGCAGGTCCTTCAGCTATGGAGCGTAGTCACAACTAGGGATGAGCGAATCGACTTCGTATGAAACATCCAAAGTCGATTTGCATAAGACTTTGTTTCAATACTGTACGGAGCGAGCGCTCCATACAGTATTATAATGTATTGGCTCCTATGAGCTGAAGTTATTACATTGCGAAGTCTTGCGAGACTTTGGGTAATATCTTTATAAATTGATTTGTACTGTAAAAAAACATTTTCCGAACTCGGGTTCGGTTTCAAGGTACCACTAATCAGGCCCCCCTCTCCCCAACCTCCATCCCAAGGAGACCAGATTACCCTGAAAGAGGAAGGGAGCGAAAAAAAATAATTAAATAATAAATAAATAAAAAAACACCTCAGCTGGCACTGGGATGGGCCCCCTCCCTCTCTGGGCCCCTGTGCAGCTGAACCAGGGGCAGCTGAACCAGCTGCACAGGCGATATGTCCGCCCCTGACTCTTAAAATATAAATGTATTCATCCCAAAATAAAAAATAAAAAAAATGGTATCTCACATAGTTCCATAGACATAGATATAAAAAAAGTTATGGGGTCAGAATATGGCGATGCAAAGAAAAAAGATTTTTTATTTTTTTTTAATTATTAAAACAGAAGAAAAACTCTGTGTGGTATCTCTGTAATCGTACTGACCTGGAAAATAAAGTTAACAGTTCAGTTTCCACATAGGGAACTCAGTAAAAACCAAACCCATAAAACTATGGCAGAATTATGTGTTGTTTTTTTTCAATTCTACCCCCCTACTACATGGTAAGCAATATTAAATGATACCATTAGTAAGTGCAACTTATCCTGCAAAAAACAAGCCCTCATATGTGAATGGAAAAAAAAAAAGTTATGGCTCCAGGAATTCAGGGAATAAAAACGGAAAAAGGTAATATTGCAGGATCTTGAAGGGTTTAAAACAACAGTGTAACTTAGCACGTAACACAGCAGAATTCATATGGAAGAAGTTGTCTTGTGATGGCCTATTCCAGTGATGGCGAACCTTTTAGAGAAAGAGTGCCCAAACTGCAATCCAAAACCCACTTATTTATTGCAAATTGCCAACGCAGCAATTTAACCTGAATACTACAGTACAATATAGTATATCTTCCATGTACTTTATAATTTAGCTATATTAGCCTGCTTGCATTTAGAGAGCTGCCTGTGCTGTTCATAGTGCGCCCTGTGCTGATGAATGGCAGGAAAATTTTAGGGCATATTGGTACACCATAGACACTTTCCAGGGTGCCGCCTCACGAATATCGGCACTTTGAGAATTCGCTTAGATCTAAAATATAGTGCTATATCTTCGTAATCGCGAATATTCTCGATTTTTTTTTCATCAGTACCCTCACTGCTTCTTGCTTATGGGCCAATGAGAAGGCTGCAAAATCCTTGTCTGAGCTTAGCAACATCCCTAGCAACCAATAGGAAAGTTGCCTATCTGTCACGGGACGCCGAGGCGCTCACTCTCCTCAGCTCCGTAGGCGTCCATTTGCTGTACAGGACAGAGGATGTGAACAGAGTCCTCGTCTCCTAGGTAACAGGGGGCGCGGCCGGTGTCCTCAGTTCCCCCAGTAACCACGGGAAGTCTGAGCACCGAGCTGTTCTCCCCGGTGCAGGTCATGTGGCGCTGGCCACGTCACATGACCTCAGCCTGCCAGTATTTGACAGGCAGCCTGCTGGCCACAGGTTGCCTGTTAATTAGGTATCTGGCGTTTGTTTGGTTTCCTGCATATTTACCTGATCCTGTGTTCCCTGATGATCCTCTGCCTGCTCCTCCTGTTATGTGCATCTCTCCTGGTATTCTGACCCCAGCTTCCACCTGACGATTCTTTGCAGACTCCTGCTGTACTTTGTCTCTCTCCTGGTATTTGACCTCGGCTTCTCCTGACTATTCTCTGCTTATTCCTTGGTACTGCGTAGCTCTCTTGGTATTGACCCGGTCCGTTCGCGTTCCGTTATTTGTCTTGTCTGTCCTTCTCGCACGTATCCTAAGTTAGGGACTGCCGTCCAGTTGTCCCCTGTCATCAGGACTCGTGAGGCAAATAGGCAGGGCCAGGGATGAGGGTGGAGCGCAGTGGTCACTATCCTCCCCCCTGTGTGTGTGTGTACATGACCGTTACACTACCCCTTACTATATAGGAAACTCCCCAGCAGCCATTTTTTGCTGTTTTTTGCAGTTCTGAGAGAGAGAGAGAGTGAGCAGTGTCATAGCTGTGCCCTGTGCTTTGCTGAGTCATCTGGATCATTATTCAATTACATTAGATAGTTAGCTTATATATATAATACAGATAGTTAGTGCGAGATAGTCAGTGTAGGTCAGATAGTGATGTAGTGTAGCTGATAGTTTTCAGTGCAGGGTGTTAGGTAGTGTGATCGGAATTACTGTGCTGTGATAGGGATTAGTGTCTTTGTCTTTCGTCTTTGAAAGAAAAAAAAATCATTTGCTGTCTGTTTTTCTGTGCTGTGATGGGGATTACTGTGCTGTGATAGGGATTAGTGTGTTGTGATAGGAATTACTGTGCTTTAGCAAAAGTGAGCCACGCCTGTATTGCGCGCTCAATCCACGCATATTACATTGCCGATTTTTGCAATCAAGAAAATAATGACTAGAAATCATAAATTCTAGAATTTTCGAATTTATGGCAAAAATTAGGCCAAAAATTCACGAAATATCGCGAAAACGAATACTGCCTATGTTGCTCATCACTATTTGCCACCACTGGCTTATTCTATTGTCAGCCACAGTAAAGCTGTCTCTGAATGTATAGTACTCCACATGTAGTTGATGTGGTGTGTTCAACATTCCATATTTCGTAAGTAGCTGCCTGGACTGCCATACCATAATATGTATTATCGTACATACAGCAAGTGTCTTATTGAAGTAGCGTTTAGAACATTCTAAGCATTGTTCCATCAGGTTTCAGTCAATAAAGGATCTGTAACCAGAGCTTTAAGTAAATCCACTTCTCATTTTTCCTTATGAAGGTAATACAACATGAGCTGACTGCTGCAATAAAGATAAAGAAAAGCTACTTAAAGCGAGAGCAACAAAACCAACAGCACCTGCCAGCATTATACTTCAGCAACATTTTAGGGCTATTTCTGTAGACAATTAGATTTTATGTGTTGTAATTTATTGGCTCCATTTTTTTCTCAATAGCAAAATACATAGAAAATAATCAAATTTTGTATTTTTATTTTTAAATATATTCACACTGAATGAGAAAAGGATAAGATATCAAAATTAAAGAGGACCTTTCATCAGGCTAACTCTGGTCTAATTATTATCCTACCTTATAGGACGGCCCCCACTGATGCCATGGCACTTTTTTTTTCTACCGGGCCCCCTGTTCGTCCGCTGTTGGCCCCGTATATTTTGGCGCCTTATATTATAATAAGGCGACTCGGTTATACTAGGCAGAGACTTGTATTCTCTGTTATACTAGGCGGAGACTTGTATTTTCCCTGGGAGTGGTTATCTTCTCCCTGGCTCTGAGCACATCCAATCAGAGTGCCCCACTTTTAGCCAGGGAGAATGAGCTCAAGTTCTCACGAGAATTGAGCTCATTCTCCTTAGCTAAGAGCGGGGTGCTCTAATTGGATGCGCTCACAGCCAGGGAGAAGATAACCACTCCCACGGAAAATACAAGTCTCCGCCTAGAATAAACGAGTCGCCTCATTATAATATAAGGCGCCAAAGTATACGGTGCCAACAGCGGACGAACTGGGGGTTCTGTAGAAAATAAAAGTGCCATGGCATCATTGGGGGCCGCCCTATAAGGTAGGATAATAATTAGACTAGAGCTAGCCTGATGAAAGGTCCTCTTTAACCTGAAAAATAAACAGCTCAAATCAGGCATCTTGACATTACTTGAACTATTGGCTACCATGAGCATAATGACGAAGTAGCGAATTTCAATTCAACATATTTTTATTTATTTTTTTATTCAGGTCCGAATAGATTCTACAGGAATGAGAGAGAGAGAGAGAGAGAGAGACAGACACCAATGTATAACACTTCTCTAGAAAAGAGATGTGCAAATCAGTCCTCCTTCCAAAAGAAAAAGAAAACTGAATCTTTCATATCAGCATACAAACAGCTCTTTTTTTATCAGCACTATGTAGAGAGAATTAGCTTAGCTGCCCAATTAGGGTCTAGGGGGAAGGGTGGGGTTTGTACTTACCATTTCTCCTTAGCTTTCTTTTCCTTTTGAAAGGAAAGCTAGCTTGCTTATTTTTGGATTTCTTGGAAATATATTCAAATTAGCTTTTCTTCCGAAAGGAAAAGAAACCTAAGTCTCTCTTAGGCCAGCCGATGTAAGAAGTGCTAAATTGCATATATTTTTCTCTCAAACCGAAAGGGTCATTGCCTGGCCCACAATATTCCTCATACATACTCAAGCGCTAAAGAGAAATAGTGCCCTCTGGACCCCAACCAAGGCCTCACAGGCAACTAAGCTAAGCTAATTCTTTCTGCTAAGCTCTGATAAAAAAAATACAAAATAAAATACTGTTTGCTGTTATTAGATACTCCGTTTTCTTTTCTTTTTTGAAAGAAGACTGGTATGCAAGGTTGTGATCTTCTACAGCACTAAACTGTCCTGTCAATCTAAGTGCATTAGATCAAAAGACAAGATGGGACTATAAAAGTACATACACACACAGTGGCATACCTCCAATGGAGGCAGACCACACAGCTGCTAATGGGGCCTGTGGGGGAAGGGGGTCCGCAGTGAACTAAAGGCCCTGCCTCCTAATAACATTCAATACAGGCTCCCCTCCAGCTCCAGTGTAAAATTCCCATCATCAGTAAAGAAACTAAAGTACCTGTGATGATTTCATCACAGGTCCTGTACATCTAGTAAAGAAACTTGCACAGAGTATGATGTAGTTCCCAGGATAGAAAAGTGCATCTCCCAGGACCTGTAATAACATTATTATCATGACAGGTCCTGCACCATCTAGTAAGGAACTGCCCAGCGAATGGTGTAGTTCCTAGATTGGAAAGGTGCATCTGCCAGGACCTGTAATAACATTGTCACAGGTCCATTAAACTTCAACAGCATGGAGAAGAACTGAACAATAAGCTCTCCGTTGAGATTACAATGGAGTGGTGAGAGGAGCAACTCTCTTTTCCTTTTTTCTTCCATTTGCCCCCCCATTCCCTGGTTTTACTCGTATCTCACTCGTATATAATACTGCCACTACCTCATGTACCTCACACAGTAACCATAATGTACTGTATAACTGACCACAAATATCTCTACACTCTGCACCTATCATCAGTACACTGCTGTATATACTATATACCTGTACGCACTGCATCTATTATACCTCATACCCCACACATACAATACTCACAAAAGGTTAGGGATATTTGGGTGAAATTTGGGTGAAATTTATAGAAAACGTAAAAGGTTCACGCTACAGTGATATTATATTATGAAAGTAGAGCATTTAAGTAGAAACATGCAATGGTGATTTCCTCATCTCAAACAATTTATTGAAACAAAAGCCAACACCAGTGGTGGGTATACCCCACAAAAGTGTGATTGTTTTAAAAACTTGTCAGCTTGACAATGACGTCTCATGCTGTTTACAAGTCAACTTATTGTCTGCTGAGTCATGGCATCCCACTCTTCTTAAAGATTGGCCCTCAGGCCATTGAGGTTCTGGGGTACATGAGCCTCTACACGGCAACTCAGGTTTTCAATGGGATTCAGGTTTGGAGAAATTGTAGGCCACTCCAGGTACCCCAGTCTCAATCAGCCATTCCCTAATGATGCGACCTCGCCATGTCGTCCATGAAGATGAAATTACACCTGTGTTGTTAATGCAGAGGCACAATGGATTAATGATGTTATTCAAGTAGTATGGGCTTGCCACGGTACCATTCACAAAGTGTGGGTCAGTTCTGTATTGACTACATACACCTGTCCACACTGTAACACCACCACCACCAAAGGCAAACAGTAGCTGATGCATAGCGCTATCCTTGACATCTCCAATATCGTTGGCGGCCATTATTTCTGCTCAGCGTGAATCAACTTTCTTCAGTGAACAGCGTAAATGCTTACTGGCCCATGCAAGACTATGACGCCTGTGGTCAGGTACCCTTGCAGGTCGTCTAGCACGCAGGCCACGCTGATGTAAACTTATTTGATTGTCCTGATGTGACACTTGGCTGCCTCTCACCTCACCTCTCACATTAAATGTGCCTGGAGTTGTGTGGCATTTATTATCCTGTACTACAGGGCATTGTTCACAATGAAGCGGTTGTCAGTGTGGGATGTTGCCAAAGGGCATCCACTTCTATGCCTTTCTGTGACTCTTCCAGTCTCTCTGTATCTCTGTTACAACCTGCTGATGACACTCTGTGACACTCTAAGCTCAGTGGCCACTTCCGTCTGAGAAGATCCTGCTTGAAGCCTCGCAATGGCTAGGTATTGTTGATCAATTATTAGGTGTCGTCTTGGTCTCATGATTTTAAAATATGAACAGCATGATGAGGAGGACTGTATAAATACCAATTCTAATTGAACCAGGAAATTTATTGGGTGATTCATGAATCAAACACCTGTTGCGAATTTTGCTGTTAAGCTCCTTGTTAGAGAACAGCAAGCTGTGCAAAAAGTACTGAAACATTGAACAGTTGGACGTATGCATTCAAAAGTTTTGTATGCAATATAATAGATACAGTGGGTAAAGATATATAGTATATACAGCAGCGTGCTGATATATGAGGTACGAGGGATAACAGATGCATTGAGTACAGATATAAAGTATATACAGGTGAAACTCGGAAAATTTGAATATCGTGCAAAAGTTCATTTATTTCAGTAAATCAACTTAAAAGGAATTGCATTAATACAGCTTAAAATTAGAATATTGTGAAAAGGTTCAATATTCTAGGCTCAAAGTGTCACACTCTAGTCAGCTAATTCATCCATACCCCCTGAGCAAAGGGTACCTGAGATTGTGACTTTGGGGTTTCATAAGCTATAAGCCATAATCATCCATATAACAAATAAAGGCTTGAAATATCTCGCTTTGCATGTAATAAGTCTCTCTCATATACAGTCCTGATCAAAAGTTTAAGACCACTTGAAAAATGGCAAAAATCATATTTTACATTGTTGGATCTTAACAAGGTTCCAAGTAGAGCTTCAACACGCAAAAAGAAGAAATGAGAGTGAGACAAAACATTTTTTGAGCATTCAGTTAATTGAGAATAATAATTAAACTGAAACAGGCTGTTTTTCAGCTGATCAAAATTTTAGGACCACATGCCTTTAAAAGGCCAAATCTGTGAAAAGATGTGGATTCATTGTCATTTTCTGTCAGGTAGTCACACGTTGTGATGGCAAAGGCAAAAAACTCTCCCTTTTTGAACGTGGTCGGGTTATTGAACTGCAATAAGCAGGGTCTCTCACAGCGCTCCATCGCTGCTGAGGTGGGACGCAGTAAGACAGTCATTTGGAATTTCTTAAATGATCCTGAGGGTTATGGAACACAAAAGTCAAGTAGAAGACCCCAAAAAATTTCATCAGCACTGAGCCGGAGGATCCAATTGGCTGTCCGTCAAGACACTGGACGATCCTCGACCCAAATTAAGGCCCATACTGGTGCTGACTGCATCCCCATAACCATCAGGCGGCATCTGAGACTGAAGGGCTTCAAAAACAAAAAACGTCTTCAAAGACCTCGTCTCCTTGAACGCCGCAGAACTGCTCATTTGGACTTTGCAAGAGAGCACCAAACATGGGACATTCAAAGGTGGAAGAAAGTTTTATTCTCTGATGAGAATTTTTTTTACCTTGATGGTCCTGATGGTTTCCAACGTTACTGGCATGATAAGCAGATCCCACCTGAGATGTTTTCTACTCGCCACAGAGGGGGCGCCATAATGGTCTGGGGTGCTTTTTAGTTCAGTGGAACAATGGCGCTTCAGGAAGTGCAGGGGCGTTAAACGGCCGCTGGCTATGTCCAGATGTTGCAGAGAGCATTCCTCATGACTGAGGGCCCTCGTCTGTGTGGTAACGACAGGGTTTTTCAACAGGACAACGCTACAGTACACAACGCCCGCAGGACAAGGGACTTCTTCCAGGAGAATAACATCACTCTTTTGGCCCATCCTGCATGTTCCCCTGATCTAAATCAAATTGAGAACCTTTGGGGATGGATGGCAAGGGAAGTTTACAAAAATGGACAACAGTTCCAGACAGTAGATGGCCTTTGTGTGCCCATCTTCAGCACTTGGAGAAATTTTCCCACTCACCTGATGGAAACGCTTGCATCAAGCATGCCAAAACGAATTTTTGAAGTGATAAACAATAACGGCGGAGCTACTCATTACTGAGTTCATGTTTGGAAGTTGGATTTTTGTTTTGGGGGGGTTTAGTTTTTTTTGGAGGTGTGGTCCTAAACTTTTGATCAGCTGAAAAACAGCCTGTTTCAGTTTATTCGTTGTTTTCATTAAATGGAATGCTCAAAACATGTTTTGTCTCACTCCCATTTCTTCTTGTTGCATGTTGAAGCTCTACTTGGAACCTTGTTAAGATCCTGCCATGCTAAATATGATTTTTTAGAGTCAATACATTTTTATTGAAGTATATCAAAAGATACAATTCATGCTGTTCAACACACGCAGGTGAGTACAGACATGTATACAATGAAATCCCCAGACAAGGGGAATTGAAAAACAAAATCAAAGTGATTGATAGAGCAAAGTGACAATTAAGAATAACACAGTAAATCAACAATTCCTCAGAGTGTACCAATAGGGGAGAGGGAGGAGAAAGAGGAAGTTATCGACTGTAATCTTCTTCAGCTGGGAGAGTTAGGAGGGGGACATGTAGCTTGAGGACTTCCATAGTCCCCACGTTTTCTCATATTTTGTTGTATTGCAAGTTGCGTTACAAGATGCAGAGGCCATAATTTGTTCAAAGAGGCAGGTTTTGTTAACCCTTTGGGTTACTTCCATTATTGTGGGCGGGTGCAGGGATTTCCACTTTGAAGTGATGGCGAGTCTAGCTGACAGGAGGATGTGACAGGCCAGGCCCCTATAAGCTATGGGTAAGTCAGCGATTCCAATCATTAATAACGCCATCGAGGGAGAGGGAGAGTACAGAGACTGATTTGGACCTGAGAGTTGAGCGATAAGGGAGAAGACTTCATCCCAAAAGGGTTTAATTATTGGGCAATCCCACAGGATATGAAACAACGTGCCCTTGTGACCACAGTTCCTCCAGCAAAGGGGGGAAATGGACGGGTATATGAGATGCAGCCTTTCAGGAGTGAAATACCACCTTAACGTGGTTTTAACAAATGATTCATATTGAGTCACACAGGTGATATTTTTTGTGAGAAACTTAAAAGCTGACTGCCATTGCAAAGGCGTAAACTTAGCATTTAAGTCTCGTTCCCACGACAACAGCGGTGCAGTCAAGGTGAACGTGTCTTTGCGATTAAGCTGAGAATATAAGGGGCGAAGGGTTTTTGCGATCTGCTTTGGCGATGACCACATCTCTAATATCCGTCCGTTAGCTGCAGGAATGGAGGGATTCTCTACCAGGAAATGTCTAATCCTAAGATATTTATAGAAGTCAACATTAGGGACTTTAAAGGTGTGATGAAGGCTTTCAAAAGTGGCTAGACTTCCATTTTGAAATAGCTGTACGATTTCTGTGATACCATAATTGCTCCAGGCTACCACTCCTAGATCCGGGATAAGGTGTTCTAGGACAGCTAGCGGGATTGGGCCCAGAGTGGGAAGAGTCCCCGTGGCAGTAAGGGTGTGATACCTAACCCAACAATCCAGGGCGTTGGAGGCTAGAAAGGATAAGCTTGGCTTTACAAATGACTTCGACAGGGAGGCCATCAGTAAGGCTCTAAGGTTGCCCCCTGAGACCTCTGAGGAGTCTTTATGGGTCCATTGTTTGGATAGGTCCATCCTCCACCAGCTCTCCAGTTGGGCTATTTGAGTCACCAGGTAGTAGTCATAAATGTTTGGTAAACCGATACCACCCAGTTGTTTCTTAACATGTAATATTTTTGATGCAATTCTAGGTTTCCTACTCCGCCAGAGAAAGGTGTTTAATATTTTGTTACACTGAGAGAAGTAGGATACAGGAAGCTTTATAGGGAGAACCCTAAAAAGGTAAAGAAATTCAGGCAGGGCAAACATCTGGAAGGTGGCTAATCTACCAAGCCAGGATATTTCAAATTTGTCATATATTCCAGGTCTTTTTTCACATCAGAAAGCAAAGGGGGGTAATTGGTTGAATAGAGTTTATGGATTGAGGAGGTAAGATTGATGCCTAAATATTGTATTTGGTCCGATTGCCAGTCTAATGTGAATTTTTCTTGGAGAAGTTTGATTGATTGAGGAGCTAAATTTAGGGGCAGGGCCTGGGATTTAGATGAATTCAGTTTATAATAGGAAAGTTGGCCAAATTGGGAGATAATGTCCAGGGCTGAGGACAGAGAGGATTCAGGATCAGTGAGTGTGAGTATCACGTCGTCTGCATAGAGACTCAGGGTATGGGTGCGATCCGCAATCTGAACTCCTGTCACTTTACTCTCTAACCGCAGAGCCTGTGCAAGGGGTTCGATAGATAAAATAAACATAAGAGGGGAGAAGGGGCACCCCTGCCTGGTCTCGTTGGAGATGGTGAAAGGCCTGGACAGGGTTCCGTTTACCCAGACTCTAGCAGAGGGATCTTTGTATAAGGCCTGAATAGAGGTGAGTACAGGGCCCTTTATTCCCATTTTTGATAGGACCGCAAAGGAAAAGGACCAGCAGATGCGGTCAAACGCCTTTTCGGCGTCCAGTGTCACAAAAAAGCGCTGGGGTCTTTTTACGGTGAAGATGGGAAAGTATGTTTAGGATTCTTCTGGAGTTTTCTTGGATTTGACGACCTTTAACTAAGCTGACCTGGTCAGAATGTATTAACGAGGGGATGAGGGGGCCTAGTCTAGATGATACGATTCTGGCAAATATCTTTATGTCTGTGTTTAAGAGGGATATGGGGCGAAAGTGTTTTGGATCATCTGTCGGCTTATTGGGCTTGGGGATGGTCACTATTAAAGCTTCGAGCATTTCCCTGGGGAATGAACTAGTTTCTCTGGCGGACTGGAAAGATTGTAGCATGTAGCTGGAGAGCTGGTCAAAGAATGCCCTATAATAAGAGTTTGACAGTCCATCAGGACCTGGGGCTTTGTGTGGAGGCAATTTCTTAACAATGGCGCGGAGTTCTTCAATAGTCAGGGGGGCATTGAGAGATTGTAATTGGGCAGCGGTCAGCTGTGAGAGACCCAGCCTGTCCAGGAAGGCATCAATGAGTTCTGGTTGTGGAGGTGTGGCTATCTTGTTTGAGGACAGATTATACAGGGAAGCATAGAAGTCTCCAAAAGCGTCGGCTATGTCCATAGGGGACACTATTTTCTTCCCTGATGATTAGTCTAGAAGAAAAGGTATCTTGGACTTGGCCGCTCTTTGTTTTAAGCGGTTAGCCAACAACCTGCCTGCTTTGTTATCCTGAGAATAGAAAGAGGCCTGTATCCGCTTCAAGCGTAATTCATGCTTATAGAGGAGACAGGCAGATAGTTGAGATCTAAGAGATTTGAGATCGTCCGACAGTGAAGGGGACATAGATTTTTTTATTAAGGGTCTCAATTCTCTTGATCTCATGCAATAATTTCCCTATTTTTTCCATACGTTCTCTCTGAAGCCTACTTCCTATCTTTATAAAGACGCCTCTAATAAACTCCTTATGGGCGCACCAAAGGGTGGAGGGATTGGTGACAGAGCCATCATTTAAATGGAAGAACTCCTCCAATGCGGTTTTGAGATCCTGGGAAAGTTGTGGATGTTCAATAACATATGTGTTGTTTCGCCAAGGAGAGTACGGTATAGTTAAGTGAGACTCCTTAATTGATAGGGAGATCGGGGCGTTGTCTGACCATGTGATTGTGTGGATAGATGATAGAATTGCATTAGCAATCACTGACCTGCTAGTTAAGAACATGTCAATTCTAGAATAGGATTGGCCCGTTGGTGAAAAGAAGGAATAGTCCCTCTCTGTTCCATGCTGTATCCTCCAGATGTCATACAGGTATTCCTGTAAAAAAAGAGATATAACATCTTTCGGGGCATCTCTGGAAGGATTCGTAGAATCTACGCTTGGGTCCATAACGTCATTGAAGTCACCACTCCAGATCACATGGCCAGACCTCAGTCCTCGTACCTTTGAAGCCAGATGCCTAAAGAAGGACAGCTGATGCCTGTTAGGGGCATATAGAAAAACCAACGTATAATCGACATTGTTAATAAAGCACACTAATATAACATATCTACCTCCTGTCCAGGACTGAGGTTTTCAGAGAGAAGGCCACTGAATGGCTCACAGCCACTAGTACACCTCTTTGTTTTTTAACATAGTGGGATTGAAAGATGTGTGGGAACCTAGGGTGATGGATTCTATGACCATCAGAGTGGAGTAAATGGGTTTCAGTGGCGCAGAAAATATCACATTTTAGTTCGCGGATTTCCCTCCACAGCATAGACCTCTTAAAGGGGCTATTCAGCCCTTTAACATTTAAAGCAGCAATTTTAAGGACCATGTCTGTGGGAGGAATGGTGGAACTGTAAGGTGGGGATCACATATACTGAGGAGCATTTCAAGGGCCCAATATATCTACACCCTAGTACAGGTTTCTCCGGGATTATTCCCATTGGTACATGAGGAAAACAAATACAGAACTCATTAAGGTAACAGTGAAAGAAAAACGGAAGGGATAAGCATAAAAGAAAGGGTAAGACTGAAACAATAAAAAGGCACCTGAAAGCCATCAGGCACAATGGTGTGGGCTGATGAGGCAGTTTCTGCCCGACTGACCACTCGAGCCCTACACAAAGTAAATACGGCAGTTAAACATACTGACAGTTCACTGGTCAACGATGCAGTCTGCGCTTTAATGGGACCGTCTGCCAGTCCGATGCGATCTGTTCTGGTCCTCTTGATTGGAGATCCGGGATATCTTTAATAGGAATGTTCCAATCCGCTAGTAATTTTCTACCCGAGTCCAGGGAGTGGACTGCGTGCAGTGTGCCTTGGTGTTGGATAAGCACTTTAGTTGGAAAACCCCAGCGATAAGGTATATTGTGATCCCTTAAGGCAGCGGTGAAGGGGGCCAGGTTTGTTCTTTGTTGAAGGGTAGGGGCAGACAGGTCTGCGAAGATTTTAACTCCTTCATGTGGAGCCGGCAGGGGGCCCTTCTTTCTGGAAGCATTCATGAGCATTTCTTTAATATGGAAAAAATGGACCCTAGCAAGGACATCTCTGGGGATTGAGTCCGGAAGATGTTTCGGTCGGGCCACTCTGTGTGCCCTGTCTAGGGTGAGATCTTTATCGCTCATGTTCGGCAAAAGTGAGCGCATAAGGTCCAGAATATAAGCTTCCAGCTCCTTCGGCGGTACATCTTCAGGTATACCCCGCAGTTTGATGTTGTTGCGGCGGGACCTATCTTCTAGGTCCACCACTTTGTTCTTGAGCCTCTCTACTTCAGAGGACAATTCCTCGTGAGAATCTACTAGGTGGTTGTGGGATGCCGCGAAGTCCCCCATTTTTGATTCAACGTGGGTGAGTCGCTTGTCTGCCTCAGTGATTGAGGTCTGCAGGGGAGACAGCAGGGCCGCGATCTCCTTGTGCATTGAGCGGCTAAACACCACCAGCATCTCTTTAATCATGCTGCCTGTAGCCAGGTCATCTGTGGTGGGGAAATCCGCTAGAGACGGGGTACCCCGATCACTCACCTCCGCCAGTCCCTGCACATCTTCTTGGAGACAAGGTTTCTGCTTCAGCCGGCTCTGGCTGGGTGAGCTGAGAGCGCGGGCCTGCAGGCCCTGCGGACTACATCGATCCGGCGTAAATGACCCAGGCAGGATAAGGGGAACCTCCACCGGCGACGATGAGTGTGTAGAGGGAGGTCGGGAGGGAGGAGAGCTTCTCTGCTGGAGTGGAGTAGTATCTGGGGAGGCATGCTCCGCGGAGCTTGACGAGCGTGTGGAGGCAGGCGAGCCCGCGCCATCTTGATCTCTCAGCCTCTCTACAAAGAAGTCTAGTTTCCCTTGCTTCTTGACTGATCGTTTCCCCCTTGTCATCATGGGTATGAAGCGGGAGACTTCTACTCCAGTTCTGTGTAAAAAAATCTGGGTGTCCGCCTGTTAAAGCTTGCAAGTCGCTCGGTAGGGCTCGGGAGCTCACAGCTCAAGTGGCCATCTCTCTCGGCTGGCAAACCACGCCCCTAAATATGATTTTTTGCCATTTTTCAAGTGGTCTTAAACTTTTGATCAGGACTGAATTAGTTTCACCTTTTAAGTTGCATTACTGAAATAAATGAACTTTGCACAATATTCTAATTTTTCAAGTTTCCCCTGTACAGCGGTGTACAGATATGTGAGGTACGAGGTATAATAAATACAGTGTGGACAGATATATAGTATATACAGCAGTGTATTGATATGTGAGGTATGAGGTATAATGGTGTATCACAGCCTGAAGAGCGGTTTAAAATAAAACAATACATCTTTATTAACAAGTATTACATAAAAAGGGCGAATCATGTATTTCTCTTATTACAAAGACAGGCATTTGTGGGATACTGAGGAGAGTAGGAGACAATAGATATTCACCCACTTCCACATTACCCGTCTCCACACTGCAGCTGGGTCAAAGTGTTCACTATGGCCCAAACCAGATTGTATTTGTTAATTTATTATGCAGTGTGGGGTGACAGGTAACTACCCACAACAAACAATGTGGGTGTGAACAGGTGTATGGTATATTAATACTCCAACACCTGTTCCTCTGACCGCAAGATGTAATTTTGACACAGTGTCACCACCAGACATCTGAGAAGCTCTGACAGACGTCTAGAACCTCCTCCTTGAGGTTCCTTTGTTTTACTTTCGTTTTCTCATCTCGTTAGCCTCTCTCAGGTGTCATGTAGTTGCACTGATTGCATCCCTTTAAATCCTTTTCCCATAGTGCATCACTTTGTGGTTTATACAACTTCCTGGAGTGTGTGCATGCTGTTCCTACTTCTCAGTCTTCTACAAGATAAGTTTTGTTCATTTATTTGTGTTTTTCTGTTTGCTGGATCCCAGATGACCCTGACTCCCTCCGTATCTAGTGTAGGGAGCCGGTGGTCGTGTCCCCTCACTATTATAGGGTGTTCAGGTGTTATACAGTCGAGGTACGAGGATATGCGATCATCTACATTGGGATTTTCGCATAGGCTGAGCAGTCAGGGAGAGAGCCAGGTCTGATGCAGGGCTCTCCCTTTTTGTTCCTTAGTTTTGGATCCAGTCAGTCGTATATTCATTTTGTGTTTTCTAGTTTCCTGCACACCTTCCGTGACATTATAAACCGCCCAAAACCGTCTCAAGCATGGATCCGGTTTCACTTTTGACTGAACGCATGCAGAGTCTTTCATTGGAGGTAGCAGATCTCCGTAAGACTCTTTCTCAGTTTCAAGTGACTGGTTCAGCTTGCGTTCATGGAGCTTGTTCTGAGCCTTAGCTCTCGCTCCCGGATACGTTCTCCGGGGGTAGTGAGAATTTTGCGCGTTTTAGAGAGGCTTGCAAACTCCATTTTTGCCTACTTCCCCATTCCTCTGGTGATGAGGAACGGAGGGTGGGGATCATCATATCGCTGCTCAGGGATAACGCTCAGTCCTTGGCCTTTTTGCTGCCAGTGGGGGCACGGCCCCTCCGTTCAGTGGATGAATTCTTTTTAGCCCTGGGTCAGATATATGATGATCCGGATCGTGTTGCTCTGGCTGAGTCTAGACTACGTCTTTTATGTCAGGGTAAACAATCCGCAGAGATATACTGTTCAGAATTTCGGAGATGGGCAGCTGATACTGGTTGGAATGATGCTGCACTCCGAAGTCAATTTTGCCATGGTCTTTCATGAGAGGCCTACCTCCTTGGACTCTGCCATGTCTTGGGCCGTTTGTATTGACAGGCGTCTTAGAGAGAGAAGAGATCACTCCTTCCTGTCATACTCAATCCCAGGACAGTGCAGCGGTCTCATTCAGTGCACAGGGGTCTCAGTCGCTGTCAACCCCTTCTGAGCAAGAGCCCATGCAGCTGGGTTTGATTGCCTCAAACAATAGAAGATTCAGCCTTCATGGGAAGGTTTGTTTCTGTTGTGGAGGTATAAATCATTTGGCAAATGTTTGTCCCTCTAGGAGATTCAGGCAGTTTTTTGAGAGTAATAAAGAAACAAAAAGGAAAAAATCCTTTAAAAATGTTCCATCTGTTACCATTGGCAGGGTTGATGCGGAAATTGAAGGTTTTCCGTTTGCTTGTAGTTCCCGTTTTGTCCTACCTGCCAGGGTGGCGCTAAAGAGCAAGAACATTTTTTTTTGAGATTTTTGTAGATAGTGGAGCAGCTGTCAATCTCATTGATAATCAATTTGCTATAACTCATGGTTTCCAGGTATGCACTTTGGGAAAGGATATTCCTATTTTTGCTATTGATTCCTGAAAGAATATTATCCTTCTCTCTATGCACCGTGATTCCTTTCTTTGTCCCCGAAGACAGGCGCCTGGAGAACGTGTCAATGACAGATGCAGTATGATGTCAGAAACAGTTCTATTTATTGCTTGTTGTACAGGGTCTTATATACATCCATGCATACATACAAGAATAGCTACAGCTCTCATTATAATAATGCTGACTAGAAACTTTTCCTTATAAAGACAGGAGGTAAATGTATACATAGTCACCCTTCAATATGATGTCACCCAACCTCTTGTCCTTCATACAGATTATACAGCTAATTCTGTTTAACCCTTCAATTCCGCTCCACTTTCTCAGAAATAATTAAAGGGCATAGTTCACAATATCCGTTTGATTGTGAGTGATGCTCATGTTGAGGATGTGTCATGTTTCGTCCTTAGCGGGTTGCCTACTCCTCTAGTGTTGGGGCTACCCTGGCTCACTAAACATAACCCCACCATTGATTGGCAAGCGAGGCAAATAAATGGTTGGAGTGACTTTTGCAGAGAGAATTGCCTCACGACATCTGTTTCTGAGGTTTCTACTAAGACTGTATCATCTTTTCTCTCTGAATTTTCGGATGTCTTCTCTGAGAGTGGTGTTCAGGACTTACCCCCGCACAGGGAGTACGATTGCCCTATTAATCTCATCCCAGGCGCCAAGCTGTCTAAATCTCGTTTATACAATCTCTCCCAACCTGAAAGGGTCGCTATGCGTGCTTATATCTCTGAGAGTCTGAGAAAGGGACACATACGACCCTCGAAGTCACCTGTTGCCTCTGGTTTTTTCTTTGTTAAGAAAAAAGATGGCTCTTTAAGACCATGTCTGGATTTCAGGGAGCTGAACAGTATCACAATTCGTGACCCTTATCCGCTTCCTTTGATCCCGGACCTGTTTAACCAGATTGTTGGGGCTAAAGTTTTTTCCAAGTTGGATCTAAGAGGGGCATACAACCTGGTCAGGGTCAGAGAAGGAGACGAATGGAAGACGGCCTTCAATACCCCTGAAAGCCATTTTGAGAATTTGGTTATGCCTTTTGGTTTGATGAATGCTCCAGCCGTCTTTTAGCATTTTGTGAACAGCATTTTTTATCATTTAATGGGGAAATTTGTATTAGTGTATCTGGATGACATTTTGATTTTTTTCTCCTGATTTCAAAACTCATAGGGAACACTTACGTCAGGTCTTGCTCATTCTGCGGGAGAATAAATTGTACGCTAAACTGGAGAAATGTGTGTTTGCGGTTCCAGAAATTCAATTTCTGGGGTTTCTTCTCTCCGCTTCTGGTTTTCGCATGGACCCCGAGAAGGTCCGCGCTGTGCTTGAGTGGGAGCTTCCTGAGAATCAGAAGGCGCTGATGCGTTTTTTGGGCTTTGCCAATTATTACAGGTAGTTTATTTTGAATTATTCCTCTATTGTTAAACCACTCACTGATATGACTAGAAAAGGGGTAGATTTTTCCTCCTGGTCGGTAGAGGCGCGTAAGGCCTTTTCTAATATCAAGGAGAGTTTTGATTCCGCTCCCATCTTGGTACAACCTGATATTTCTCTACCCTTCATTGTTTGTTTCCAGATTCTGGAAGGCTTTCTGTTCTCGCTTGGGGGTTCGTCTGTCATTCTCTTCTGCTTTCCACCCGCAGTCGAATGGCCAGACAGAGCGCGTCAATCAGAATCTGGAGACATATCTGCGCTGTTTTGTGGTGGAGAATCAGGAGGATTGGTGTTCTTTTTTGTCTCTTGCTGAGTTTGCTTTAAATAACCGTCGTCAGGAGTCCTCTGATAAGTCACCATTTTTTGGTGCATATGGGTTTCATCTGCATTTTGGGACATTCTCGGGAGAGGGGTCTTCTGGTTTACCTGATGAGGACAGATTCTCCTCGTCTTTGTCATCTATTTGGCAAAAGATTCAGGATAATCTAAAGAGCATGAGTGAGAGACATAAGCGTGTGGCGGATAAGAGACGTGTGCCTGGTCCGGACCTGAATGTTGGTGATCTGGTGTGGATGTCTACTAAGAATATCAAATTGAAGGTTCCCTCCTGGAAGTTGGGTCCTAAGTTTATTGGGCCTTACAGAATCTTGTCCGTCATCAATCCTGTTGCCTACCGTCTTGATCTTCCTCAGACTTGGAAGATCCATAATGTTTTTCATAAGTCCTTATTAAAACCTTATGTCCAACCCATTGTACCCTCGTCTTTGCCTCCTCCTCCGATTGTGGTTGATGGTAATCTTGAATTTCAGGTCTCTAGGATTGTGGATTCTCGTGTTGTCCGCGGTTCTCTCCAGTACCTCGTTCATTGGGAGGGTTATGGTCCTGAGGAGAGGATGTGGGTCCCAGTTACGGACATTAAGGCCACTCGTCTCATCAGGGCTTTCCATAGGTCCCATCCTGAGAAGGTGGGCTCTGAGTGTCCGGAGTCCACTCGTAGAAGGAGGCGTACTGTCACCACCAGACATCTGAGAAGCTCTGACAGACGTCTAGAACCTCCTCCTTGAGGTTCCTTTGTTTTACTTTCGTTTTCTCATCTAGTTAGCCTCTCTCAGCTGTCATGTAGTTGCACTGATTGCATCCCTTTAAATGCTTTTCCCATTGTGCATCACTTTGCAGTTTATACAACTTCCTGGAGTGTGTGCATGCTGTTCCTACTTCTCAGTCTTCTACAAGATAAGTTTTGTTCATTTATTTGTGTTTTTCTGTTTTCTGGATCCCAGGTGACCCTGACTCCCTCCGTATCTAGTGTAGGGAGCTGGTGGTCGTGTCCCCTCACTATTATAGGGTGTTCAGGCGTTATACAGTCGAGGTACGAGGATATGCAATCATCTAACATTGGGATTTTCGCATAGGCTGAGCAGTCAGGGAGAGAGCCAGGTCTGATGCAGGGCTCTCCCTTTTTGTTCCTTAGTTTTGGATCCAGTCAGTCGTATATTCATTTTGTGTTTTCTAGCTTCCTGCACACCTTCCGTGACACACAGCCTGTATATAGAGGGAATCCCTGTATGAGGTATAATAGAAGCAATGGGTCAAGATATATAGTATATGCAGCAGTTTACTGATATGTGAGGTATGAGCTTTAATTTATACCTTGTACTTCACATATCAGTACACTGCTGTATATGCTATATACCTGTATACACTGCATCTATTATACTTCTTAATATGTGACCATTGGTAACATTTGACCTGTGACATCACATCCCCTTTTATGCACTCCATTTTACCTTCTACCAGAAGGCTCTCTCCTTCCAACTAAAGCCTCACTGCTCCTGTCCTGCAAGTCCCAAGCAGAGGTGAGACATTTAAATGGGGACAATTGTAACATCCCAGAGTATGTTACTAAACTCTGTTTCCCCGCTAGAACATGTCAGGTGTATATGTATTGTCATCTTGTGTAATCTAACATTGCATTTTCCATTATATGTATTTTCTATGCCTGTTTCATATAATTGCTGTGATTTCCATGTACACCAGCAGGTGGCAGCAATGTGTTTAGTTCAGTTTAGCATATCTAGACTGGAATAGTACATTCCAATCTAGCTCCCCCCCTCTTTGAGGAGGTGTGGAATGTTCCCACTTCCTGCCTCATGGGGAGGAAAGAAAGTTCTAGTTAGTGTACCAGCCACCCCTGCTGGGGGAAGGTTCTGTTCGTAGGAGCTCCCAGAAACAGGGATCTCAACCTAGGATCCAGCCTCGGCTGAGGCAAAGATCACTCTTCCCATCCTGAGCCATCTACCTCAGCTGGTTGACATGAAAAGCAGCCATCTCCAGCCTCCAGGAAGAAGCATTCCCTGTGAGCCAAGCTGTGAGTACTTATCCAAAGTCCAGGAGAAGCCAAATCCCTCTTCAGCTAGTCAGGCCCATACCAAGCAGAAGACAGACAGAGCAGAAGATAAATACCTGCCAGATTCTCCAGGCATATAGTATAGGAGCAGAAGAGATATTAATCCCTGCCATACATTGCCTATACCTGCTGGGACCTAAAGACTACTGCTGTAACTTGTGTGGATTTATGCTGCCATTAAGTAAAGACAAGTTGCATTACACTTCAAGTCTGGATCTCATTTACTGCTACCAAGTTCCTCCATTATTCCTATTAACAACACTCATTTTATTGCAAGTAAGCCATAATCCAGGAGTCCAGCCGTACCAAGGTAGGAGACACCGTTGACACTACATAGAGACATTATCCCCCTCTGGCATTCCTCACCTGGTATGTGAGCTATAACACCTTAAAGGGCCCTGAGACTATAACCTGCGCACATTGCAATTGGCGTCACAAACTAAAAACTATTAATTTTGCGCCAGTGTGCATTAGTCCCAATCCGGCTTACTGCACAATCCTGCTGCCAGTGGGGGAAGGTTTGTCAGGGGACAATGCTGGGTATTTTGTACTTTATGGTGGTATTTATTTGGTGCTGTTGGGGAGATATTTTGTGCTGCAATGTTGTATTTATATGGTGAAGTTGGGGAGGTAATTTGGCAATTTGGCCTGGTATCAGATGCTGCTGTGAAGGTGTTTTGAGCTTTACCATAATATGTGTTGCTGGGAGGTAACATATGCCCCTGACCATGTACCATGTGATTAGGCATTTTTGTGTTATGGTTTTATTTCCTTTCTTATATTGATGGTTTACATAGAGGCATGACCAAGTAAAGCAAAATTGACATCAGCAGTGACATTAGCAGTGTGCATTGTGCTCCATTATTTTTATGCAATATAAAATGTGGGTTGGTGGGGTTTGTGTGTCAGGGCTGTTTTGTAATCCCAATCCAGCCCTGATGGCACAGTTTATTATATACAGCATCAAGCACAGTTTATGGAGCAAGGGTAGAGGCCAGGAATGGGTAGTGGGAGGGGCTATGAATGGGGCATGGGGCCCATTCTAAATTCTTGCTATGGGGACCAGTGATTTCTTTGTATGCTCCTTCTTGCTAAGTTAACTGAACTTATTCTCATTCAGTCCGTACGGGCAAATTCTTCTGTGTTCAGATTTTAATAACCTCTGTTATAAATATAGATAAAGAGTTCCCCACAAATATACGGTATCTTGACTGAAGTTCAGCATAGTGGCATTTTACTAGATTGAACTCTACTCAATCTATTGCCTTCACGATCTGTGAAGAACACTGCAATTCCAAATACCGATTTTCAATCCAGTTAAGTGTTAACCCTCTCTCAACATGGCTGGTAAAGTCGCAAAGGATGCAAACTCCCGGAAATCTTTTTTCTGCTACCAAATCTGGCTGCTATTGATAGTCGATAAACATTTGTAATGTGTTTTTCTCACAAGGGACTCAAAGTGCCAGTAACTACATTTTTACTCTCTGGCCTGGTGATTTAGTGGGATGCTCTAAATAACTGCGATTGAAGCAAACACGCTGCGAGGCACATTTTGTATATTTTTTCTATTTCTTGTAGGTTTTCTTCTATCTATCTCATGTGATCACCTGCAGTTATTTTTCGCACCGCATGATAAGGATAGGAAGTAGCATGACAGTGATTTATCATTGACATATAAGTTAATAGGTCATGCTCCAAAAATAAGGAATGGTCACATGAAACCATAAGGGTACATGCACACGTTCAGGATTCATGTGCGGAGAATCCGCGCTGAAATCCGCAGGTGTTCGCTGGCAAATCTGTGCGGTCAATCCGCATCAATTGGTGTGGATTTGCATGTGGATTTGGTGCGGATTTGGTGCAGATTTTCCGCATGCGGATTTTAGTAAGTGAATAAAGAAAATCCGGTCAGGAAAAATAAAGTAAATTGACATGCTGTGGATTTTTAAATCCGCCTCACAGGTCAAAATTCACACGTAAAAAATCTGCATCGTGTCAATTTCAATTTCTTATAGAATACAATGTACATGACCTATGGTGCGGATTTTCCGCGTGCAAATCAGCGCAGAAAATCCGCACGCAATCCTGATCGTGTGCATTTAGTCTAATGCCTATATTTACAGTCCTGATCAAAAGTTTAAGACCACTTGAAAAATGGCAAAAAAAATCATATTTTACATTGTTGGATCTTAACAAGGTTCCAAGTAGAGCTTCAACAGGCAACAAGAAGAAATGAGAGTGAGACAAAACATATTTTGAGCATTCAATTAATTGAAAATAATGATTAAACTGAAACAGGCTGTTTTTCAGCTGATCAAAAATTTATGACCACATGCCTTTAAAAGGCCAAATCCGTGCAAAGATGTGGATTCATTGTCATTTTCTGTCAGGTAGTCACACGTTGTGATGGCAAAGGCAAAAAAACTCCCTTTTTAACGTGGTCGGGTTGTTGAACTGCATAAGCAGGGTCTCTCACAGCGCGCCATCGCTGCTGAGGTGGGACGCAGTAAGACAGTCATTTTGAACTTTTTAAATGATCCTGAGGGTTATGGAACAAAAAAGTCAAGTGGAAGACCCCAAAAAATGTCATCAGCATTGAGCTGAGGACCCAATTGGCTGTCCGTCAAGACACTGGACGATCCTCGACCCAAATTAAGGCCCTTACTGGTGCTGACTGCAGCCCCATAACCATCAGATGGCATCTGAGACTGAAGGGCTTCAAAAACAAAAAACGTCTTCAAAGACCTCGTCTCCTTGAACGCCACAGAACTGCTCATTTGGACTTTGCAAGAGAGCACCAAACATGGGAACTTCAAAGGTGGAAGAAAGTTTTATTCTCTGATGGTAAAAAATGTAACCTTGATGGTCCTGATGGTTTCCAACGTTACTGGCATGACAAGCAGATCACAGCTGAGATGTTTTCTACGCGCCACAGTGGAGGGGGCGCCATAATGGTCTGGGGTGCTTTTTCCTTCAGTGGAACAATGAAGCTTCAGGAAGTGTAGGGGCGTGAAACAGCCGCTGGCTATGTCCAGATGTTGCAGAGAGCATTCCTCATGACTGAGGGCCCTCGTCTGTGTGGTAACGACTGGGTTTTTCAACAGGACAACGCTACAGTACACAATGCCCGCAGGACAAGGGACTTCTTCCAGGAGAATAACATCTTTTGGCCCATCCTGCGTGTTCTCCTGATCTAAATCCAATTGAGAACCTTTGGGGATGGTTGGCAAGGGAAGTTTACAAAAACGGACAACAGTTCCAGACAGTAGATGGCCTTCGTGCAGCCGTCTTCACCACTTGGAGAAATGTTCCCACTCACTTCATGGAAACACTTCAAGCATCAAGCATGCTGAAACGAATTTTGGAAGTGATAAACAATAATGGCGGAGCTACTGATTACTGAGTTCATGTTTGGAAGTTGGATTTCTGTTTTGGGGGGTGTAGTTTTTTTTTTGGGAGGTGTGGTCCTAAACTCAGCTGAAAAACAGCCTGTTTCAGTTTATTCGTTGTTTTCATTAAATTAAAATGCTCAAAAAATGTTTTGTCTCACTCCAATTTCTTCTTGTTGCATGTTGAAGCTCTGCTTGGAACCTTGTTAAGATCCAGCCATGCTAAATATGATTTTATGCCATTTTTCAAGTGGTCTTAAACTTTTGATCAGGACTGTATCACAGGGCTATACAGTGATAAGTCACGACAATCTGTTGAGTGGAACTTTTTACGTCCTTTGCTGCTTTTCTCAGTTATAAAAGGATGAAAACAGAAATATAAAAAGCAGAATTGCAGCTTAGACACAGGAAAGCTCATTGTTCAATTCACATTGTAAAGTATGTTATATTTAGAAATTGTAACAATTCTGACTCATGATGTGTAGGATAAAAGCTCTACAGTTTCCATGTTCTCCTCAATTTTTAAAGAGTATGAAGAAAGAAATACACTCCCTGGTATATTGTTAATACATAGCACTTACTGGATTGTATGTACATTTCATCCGAAGTCCATTGGTCCTGGCATGTGATTGGATGGAATATCATTTACACCGACGAGCAAAAGGGTAAAAATGTTTTGAACTTTTGACTTTCAGGCTCCATATCTCACCGTCCACTACAGCTTCGAACATGAGACTACCATATTATAAGACAATGATCTTGGCTATCTCATACATAAATTGGACTTGCAACTATTTAGCATATGATTAGTTATGCAGGTTTTTGTCATGTAACTGCATTCTTACTGTTTTGCTGCTAAAATTCTATTTTTTACTATTTTGTTAGTATTTTGTAAATCCACCTAAACACTGTCTGAATCCCTCTGGGCATGCTCTCAATCAGATTTAAACATGTCTCTACCGAAATCTGTTACCAGGCCTCTTCTACGTGTTCCCAATGTTGGTGCATACTGGTCGACTCACTTGGGTACAAATACAGCTTTTTCTTCAACTCTACTCGCAAGTGTTTGATTGGGTTGAGGTCTGGGGACTGTGGGGGCCAATCCAGAACCTCTACTTCAATGTCATTGAACCATTTCTTTACCAATCTCGACATATGCTTCTGGTCGTTGTCCTGCTGGAACACTATGTGGTCCTTTTCATACCCATAGTACTCAAGTATACGAAGTAACTTGTCCTGTAGGATACTCAAATATATAGCTCAGCGTTGAGACCACCATCAATCCTGGTCAAATATCCAATGCCTTTGGCTGTGAAGCAATCCAATATCATCAGGCATTCTTCACCAAACTTGACAGATCCTTCAATTTCTCGATTCGTTAGCCCCTTTTCCCTTGTTTCTTCCAGACCAGTTGCACCCATCAGAGCCCAGTCTATTGACTTTCATCTCATCGCTCCAAATTACCTGTTTCCAATCTGCTAGTCCATTGTTCATACTTGCTTGCAAACTCGAGCCGAGTTTGCAAACAAATTGAAGTCAAGGCTTCCTCACCTTTTTCTCTTTATTCTTGTGTGTTACAGATATACCTGGATTCTGCCATACGCATTCTAGATAGAAATCGACCACGTCATATACCACTGAGTGGTTAGAGGTAGCCAGCACCTCCCTCCCAACTGCCCAATATAAGTATATTTCCTTATGCGGTTTGAGGATGTTCTCAGTGTAAATAGACCTAGTACCTTGAGTGATTCACTTCAGTCTGTCCTTCCTACCTGTGCTCAGCAGTATATCACTGACACTAAGCGATTTAGGCAGCGGTCACTTGTACTAACCCCCGTCCCCTGACAATTCAAGGGGTTGATTATATTATTACTTCCGAGTATGTTCAATTGAAGAAACGCGTAGGGACACATGAACATACCCTTTCTATACCCACGGTCTTGTTATATTTAATTTTAGTTTCACTATACTAGGTGCCCTTTTCACCACCCTGGCAGTGTCTCATAGGGACCTTAGACCAGGGCAAGGTTCCGGACGGGACCACCCCTTGCGGGGCACGGATCCCGTGTTAGGGTATTAGGGTCATAGTAGGTCAAGCAGGGTGCAACAGGGACAGTTCAACTCCCTGTGGCCCTTGACAACGCATGACCTCACCCATGAAGACCCCCCTACAAAAGGACACTTAATCCACGCGCTGGGAAAAGAACTTCATTTCCAGTGATTTCCCGAGTCTGATGAATACATATACCGTTTGACTCTATACCGGTAAGATCTATCCATGTTCTTTTACCCTGACTAGGTATTGCCCTGCCCTCCAAGTGGGACTCAGGACAATTACGCTGTGGTTTTCCCAGCACTAGTTGTGGCTCCTCCTGACCCTTGGGGTCCACACAATTTAAATAAGGGTTCACCCGAGGGATTCTGTATACCGTGCCCCACCTTCCTGCGGTTCACATGTATCCAGGACCCTCAGTGTGTCTGTCTGTTTTTGGTTGTAAGGGGTCTATATATGTTTTAGTCGTATCATTAAAAATCATGTTTTAAAATGTTACTGCCCCTTTAATTTTCATATTACGCTTCCAAGCAGTACTTTGGGGAGAGGTGCGCTTGCACCGTTCTCACCTCCAAAGGACAACTTCACTCTTTTTCCTCACCTTTTTCAGGCCACCATTCCAGACTTGTGTAATGCGTATCACACAGTGCTTGCATGGACGTCTGTGATCTCACTATTACGAAGCATTTGAGCCACCTCCACTGCCGCGTTTGTCGCACTAGAACTGATAGACCTAATGTTGAGCCGACTTGTTGACTCCAATAATTTGCCTGGATGTCCACCTCTTGGCTTTGGAATAGATGGATGGACTTCATTTTGTATTCTACCAACTGTCAAGGCACTCACATAATACAGTTTGGAAATTTTCTTGGCCCAGATACCGATATCGATATGCTGGATGATGCTGTTTCTCTTTTCTTAGGAAAGCTTCTTCAAGGCTGCTCCTCGATTTGAACCAGAGGCCTTTCGCTTAGGAATAAACCTATAACACACTGAGCTATTAGGGAATGTGAGAACAGGTTGTAATTTGTAGTGTACAAGAAGAAAAAGATTGTTCCACCAGCAGTAGCAAAACAGTAAAAATGCAGTTACATGAGAAGAATCTGCATAACTAATCATATGCTAAATGGTTGCAAGTCCAATTTATGTATGAGATAGCCAAGATGATTGTCTATAAATTGGTGGTAGTCTCACATTCGAAGCTGTAGAGAAAGTTCAAAATATTGTTACCCTTTTGCTCGTCAGTTGTAAGTGACAGCACGTGGATAGTATTGTGTTACAGTGCAACATAATGTAGCAGTAATATGATGATAGTAGAGAAGTATATTAAAAGTAACCTTTTGTGAACAAATCTTCACTTTTTGGAATGGCAGAAATTCATGCAATATGTGATTTTTAAGGCACAAGTTCTCTTTACAATGTATTTTATTTATTACCATTACTAGTTCAGTCTTCTAAATAACCAGCTTAATCTCATGCTTATTCCTGCCAACATTTATCAGAGACAAGTAGGCTTTTTTCTTACATATATCTCTGGGACAATATTAACATTCCAGTCAAGTCAGTCAGTTACATATTCATTACCATCTGTTCCTCCAATATAAGACTGCAAGTGAAACTGGAATTGAAGTGATCACAATTGTGTGAATTATGTCATATTGTAAGTAACTGATATTACTTCTTCAAAAGTTTCTTGAATGTAATGTGCATAGGGGTTCACACTATGAAATTGGTTGTTTTGTGGGGTGAACCAATAGCTATGTGAACACAAAGTCACTTAAAAAATGTAGAAGTTATAGCCCACTATCTTATAGGTCATGGTTCATTTATTAGTATGGTCCTGGTCACATTGAATGTTAGACCTATGCAGATGGAAGTGCAAGGTTAATAATCTCTTTAGAACAAAACTATAGGTTCGGTATTTATAATACTGGTGGTATCATTGCCTACCATATACCATTTATAACGCTGGTGTTACAAGTGTTATAATACTGAAGTATTTATAGCACTGGTGGTATCACTGCCCACTGTGTGCTCTTTATAATGCTGGTGTTACAATACTGGAGTATTTATATTACTGGTGGCATCACTGCCTACCATGTACCACTTATAATGATGGATGGTATTACTGATTTTATAATACTGGTAGTATCACTGCCTACCATGTGCCATTTATAATACTGATGTTACTGGTGTTATAATACTAGAGTATTTATATTACTGGTGGGATCACTGCCTACCATGTGCCATTTATAATGCTGGTGTTACTGGTGTTATAATACTGGAGTATTCCAGCCCGCCGCTTCCTGCCTCCCAACACTGCCCTTGCTACAAGGTTACATAGCAGCTTCCTCTTCCAGATAGTTGCCTGAGCGTTGAGTTACTATCAGTACTAGCAAAGGTGTTCTGTTCTGATTTCTGTGTTTGACCCAGTCTGTTTGATCATTCTGTTTGCTTGCTGCCTGCATCAACTACTGGACCTGTCTGACCCTGAGCCTGTCTGATCGTCTGTACCACGCTACTATCTGATACCAGCTTATGACCTCTGGCTTGTCTCCACACTTGAGCTTCTGCCTCTGACAATCATCCTCATCATCAGCTGCTGCCTTTACTCCAGTCTTCTCTGCAATACCACTTCTCACCACCGAGTCGGCTATTGGATTTAGTTCACACTAACTATGATTCTTACTGCAACTTGAGCTATTGGAGCGTTACCTGTTGTCTAACTTTGTAAGTAAGCTGTCAAAAATATTAGCTAATCCTGTCAGTAGTGGTTCAGTTTCTCTCCTGCTGCGTTCTATCCTGTCTCCTGTGAGAGTGCTGAATAACACCCAAGGGGTTAGTGGCTTCCATCCCTTGGTTGACACAGAGAATCCATACTCTCTTGTTTGACCAGTGCGTCCCACCCGCTGATCGCAAGACAGGGGAACTTAATGTGACCTTCTCTAAACTTTTGAATGCACATGTCCAACTGTTCAACGTTTCAGTACTGTTTGCACAACTTGCTGTTTTCTCCCAAGGAGCTTAATGGCAAAATTCACACCAGGTGTTTGATCCATGAATCACCCAATAAATTTACTGGTTCAATTATAATTGGTATTTATACAGTCATTCTCATCATGCTGTTCACATTTTGACATGATGAAACCAAGACGACACCCAGGGGCGTTGCTAGGGTCTCAAAAGATCCGGGACCCAAGCCCCAATGAATATGGCCCAGTTCTCTAAGTCGCCACCTCCCCTCCCGCCACACACTTCATTTTGCTGTACTTGCTATACAGCAGCACATACCTGTCACATCTAGAGCCTCCCAGGTGACATCTCCTCCGATGTAGATCTTGTCTGTCATCATCTTCTCCATTTTATTCCGAACAACTTCTTTCAGTCGCACCTCGTCTCTGCAGAGTGTGACACACAGACATCTTAGCTTCCTCACTTTTCTATCATCATCCCCCAAACTGGAGCCCTCACAGTGTTATCCTGCTGCTCACTGTGCTTCCCAATACCCCCAAATATTATCCTGAAGAAATATGTGTGCCCCCCCATTGTAATTCCTTTCCAGAATGCTCCCATTAGTAATACTGCCCCTACAGTGCCCCCAACAGTGATAACGCTCCCCAAGAATGCTCCTATTAGTAGAAGAGACCTTCAGTATTAATAATACCCTCACAGAGCCCCCAGTAGAAATAAGCCCCCCTATTGTTCCCCAGTGGTATTAAGGCTCCATACAGACCCCTCAGTAGTAATAAGGCCCCCATAGTGCTCTTAGTAAAAATAATGAGGATCTATAAGTCCCTCCTATAGAGCCCTCAGTAGTAATAAGAACACCTATAATGTCCCCTGGATTTGCAGTACCTTCTGTAGTTATAGTCCTCCCTCCACCATCCAGTCCCATGTAAATAACATCACACCATCTCTCCTGCCCTCTCCAAAATACATTTCTATGTAAAGAACATCACTACCCTCCCTTCAGCCCCTCCAACATAGAGTCCCATGTGAATAACATCACACCATCTCCCCAGCCCACTCCAATTTACAGTCCCATGTAAATAAAACCCCTCTCTATCTACAGCCCCCTCCAAAATCCAGCCCCATATAAATAACATCACCTCCTCCCCAGCCGCCTTCAACTTACAGTCCCAAGTAAATAATATCACCCTCTCCCCAGCCACCTCCAACATGCAATCCCATGTAAACATCACCCCTTCAACATTCAGTCTCATTTAAATAACATTATTCCCCCCCAGCAGCCACCTTCAACATACAGTCCCATGCAAATAACATTCCACCCTCCTCCAGCCCCCTGCAACATACAGTCCCATATAAATAACATTACTTTCTCCTACAGCCACCATCAACATACAGTCCCATGTAAATAGCATGACCCCCTCCCCAGCTACCTCCAACACACAGTTCCATGTAAATAACATCCCTCCCTTCAGCACTAACATACAGTCCCAGTTAAATAACCACAACTCCCAGCATTGCTCTGTCTCTCCCTTCACTTAACTCTCCTCCTGTAGCAGACATTACCACAGCTATTCCCCCAAGACTTCTCCTCTTCACTGCCGTCCTCCCCTGCACTGGTCACATGATGGTGACATCATGGCAGGTCATTCTCAACTACTGCCCGTTTTACTGGTCACATGATCTGTGATGTCACCACAGGTCCTTCAGATCTTACACTGCATTAGATTCAATTGTATTGCCGTCCTGTGGACGGCAATACAGTTGTATCTAGCTGGCAGGCAGGACATTCAGGGTCTGGGACAAAACATCAGAGGCCCAGGCCCCAAACGTCTTGACCTAGGAACGCCCCTGACGACACCTAACAATTGATCGACATTACCTCGCCATTGTGAGGCTGCAAGCAGGATGTTCTCAGACGGAAGTGTCAACAGCAAGTTGCAACAGAAATACAGAGACTGGAAGAGTCACATAAAGTGGACATCCTTTGGCCACATCCCACACTGAAACAGTTTAAATCAGCGTGGTCTGTGTGCTAGACGACCTGCAAGGGTACCTGATCACACCACCAGGCATCATCGTCTTGTATGGCCTAGAGAGGATCTATGCTGGATGAGGGACCAGTGGGCCTCAGTGCCGTTCACTGATGAAAGTCGATTCACGCTGAGCAGAAATGATGGCCGTCAAAGAGAGCTCTATGTATCAGCCTCTGAAAACCTATGGGATCAGCTGAGTTGCCGTGTAGAGGCAGGTAACTCTGTACCCCAGAACCTTAATGACCTGAGGGGTGCCCTTCAAGAAGAGTGGGATGCCATAAGTCGTCTTGTGAACAGCATGAGATGTTGTTGTCAAGCTGTAATTGATGCTCAAGGCCACATGACAAGTTTTTGAGACAATGACTTTTTTGTGTGGTTATACCCACCACTGGTGTTGGCTTTTGTTTCAATAAATTGTTTAAGATGAGGAAATTACCATTGCATGCTTCTACATAAATGCCCTACTTTCATATGTGAACTTTTTACATGTTCCATAAATTTCACCAGAAAGCCCTAACTTTTTGTGAGTAGTGTATACTACTGGAGGACTAGCCTACCATGTGCCATTTATAATACTGGTGTAATGCAGTTGCTATCTCTATATGCCTTTTAGCTATGTCACTGTATTTGGACATAGTGTTCTCATATTTTTTCCAAGTTAATAACTTCTCATACATAAATAGATTTGATATAAAACACATTCATTTTGAAAGTAATATACAGAGAAAAGGAACTGAGCAAAGAAATAATAGGGTGCTCATATACTGTCTTTCGGGCGGCTGGTAATCCAAAATCTGTTTGCAGATCCTTATTTTTCTAATTTAGGTACTTTCCATAAATGTCTAAACAAAGTATTGTTAAACCCCTGCTTAAAGAAATTGTTTTAGTTTTAATATTATGCATAATTATGCCACTAGATGGCAGTGTGTATATATTATAGACAGGAGGACTGGTGCTGCAAGAACAAAGATATACCGTAATTCATGCTCTTTAAAATTGTATCTCAACCTCAGAGTTACAAGACAGACCTATAAAAAGTAACCATATACATCCTATTTGGTTTAAGAGATGCAAACTTTATGCAGGCATATCCACTGAGATGAATTAATGGCCAAAATAAACAAGATCCTCACTGAATGTTTAACCATATGCATTATATTAGGTATTTACATATTTATCTGCTGGAAATTGCTGCAGCCAAAAGATGGATTTAACCTGGAACAGCTTTGGACGATGGCCATACTCTCTTGCATTTTAATACAATGGAAACCATCCTGTTCTGATCATATTTTCTGACGTTTTTGTATTTGATCTACAGCATTTATTTGAAAGACCCAGAAGCAATTTCCATACTTGATGTCAGAGGTATTCTCATGAGACTGGTGATCGTCATGCTTTAAATAGGTTTACCAGACTTCGAAATTTTTCTATAAACAAGTGTGTCTTCTAACACATGCTGAGCACAGCCTCTAGAGGTTTACTAGTGGAAAAAGCTTGTGATTATCAGCAAAACGTCAGCTTTTTTGACCCCAGTGACCCCAACTCTCAATACAATAAAACACAAAAAACATATCCTGCAATACAGGGAAGAGATGCCGGTGGCATTTAACACACAGCACCAACTTTTCTTCTGAAAAGCTATCCTTCCAGGATCACACAGGAGCAAGACAAGTGTTGACACTTGCAGGCATCTGCCCGCTAAGCACAGATATTTCAGATTAATTAGTTTCATTACATTACCTTAAAGGCAGTCTGCCGTCAGGAAAATTAATATTCAGCCAAGCATAATGCTTTTGCAACAGAGACTGGGGTCCCTTTAAGAAATGTGATAAATGTTTGTTTTTCGTGACGCCACTTGCAATGAAGCCCCTTTTAGTGATGTAGTAGATGGTACCCAGGTGTAGGAATGCCAGAGTGGTGTAGGGTAGCCTATAATGTCCCTTTATGTGTACTTGTGCACATATCACGGTGCTCCTACCTGGATACGCTAGAACCCCAGGTGTTGGCTCCGAAGCAGACAAAGGGAGTAGTTGATAAAGGGTATGATGAAATAAATTTAGCCCAGACCTTGTGATGAAGTTGATAAGAGCATTGCTTTCAATAAACGTTCCTCCAAACGATTTGCAGGCTTTTTTTTGGTTTCCAGCAGGCTTTGGCATTAACTGTGGCAGGCAAACTCCTCTCTGCTACGTCTGTTGCCCTCTGGCTCTGCTGTGCTAACAGGCTGGCTATAGAACTCAGCTTCTTCTTTATGCTGTACTTCACTTTGTAATCTGGTCTGTATCTAGCTTTATCCATGGATCTTTACTCTTGGTTTCAGAGGCTTCAAGCTTTGGCCTGATGTCCAGCAGAACTGAAGGTGCTCTAGCTGGTTTAGACAGGGCTCGTCCAACGGAGGCGTGCACCTGTTGCACACCCTCCCTTGGCAGGAGGTAAAACTAGACTCCCTCACTTCTAACTAGAACTCCACCCTCCCTGCAGCAAGTGGGTCACGCCTAACACACCAGAGATGGGGGGTTTAGAATGGAATAGAAATCTCCATTCTCTGTACCTGTAGCTCTGCCATTTATGCTGCCACCTGCTGACGAACCAAGGACATTACACGTTAACAGTTACAAAATAAGAAATATGAATACACATTGTGCAGGACCTGGAAATTAATGCATAGAATGACATTATACTAGCCCATTAGAGATAGTAGCGAGGTGCAAAGGTGGTAATGCCTCTCTGGGGCATTACACATTGTAGGGTTTGCTCACCAGATTTCAAAAATGCTTTTATTTTGCAAATCCGTGGCTCCGTTCCTGAGAAAATCATATTTTATTCCATATCCAGATTAGCTCTTAAAGGGAGCGGCCTGGAAGAGAAAGGAGTGGAGCTTGGGTGCACCAAGGGAACAGGGCCTGCCCTTGGTGCACTTAAAGGGGTTTTCCACTAATAATGACTTTTCAACAAGTTCCTGCAGCCTGCCTCCTGAAACAGAAAATTCATAGTTACCTGCTTCCCATCTCTCTAGTTATTAATTCTGCCTCTGCTGTCTCGATCTTCTGGTTCTATCACTGTGAAAGGGTATGGTCATATACACCTCTCCAGCCAATGACTGGCTTCAACAGTGATGTGGCCACAAGCAGCAGGTCACTCATTGGCTGGAGCATTGCATGTGACCATGGCCATGCACCTTGATGTATACAGTGCAGGAAGCGGAAGATGGAGACAGGTAAGTAGTAATCTTCTGTTTCAGGAGGCAGGCTGCGGCCACTTGCTAAAAGATCATTATTACCAGAAAACCCCTTAAAAGCACCATTTTAATCAGGTGTGTGATCTCTACTAGGCGTGGTGCTTTATTGAATAGTCATTTACATTTAAAGGGAACCTGTGACGTTGAACATGGTGTCTGAGCTGCAGGCAGCAGGTTATAGAGCAGGAGGAGCTGAGCAGATTGATATACAGTTGCAAGAAAAAGTATGTGAACCCTTTGGAATTATATGGATTTCTGCACAAATTGGTCATAAAATGTGATCTGATCTTCATCTAAGTCACAACACTAGACAATCACAGTCTGCCTAAACTAATAACACACAAAGAATTAAATGTTACCATGTTTTTATTGAACACACCATGTAAACATTTACAGTGCAGGTGGAAAAAGTATGTGAACCCCTAGACCAGGGGTACTCAACTGGCGGACCGCGGTCCGAATCCGGACCGTGGTTGCCAGCTGTCCGGACCCCTACATGCACCCGGGTGCCAGCTCTCAGGGGGTGCCACAGTCCAGAAGCAATGAGCGCTTCCATCAATACAGATGGAAGCGCTCATTGCTGGAACGCTGGGAGCTGCGGTCCTGTCACTTACCACTCTGCTCCCCGCGCTCCTCACCTCCTTCAGGCCAGCGGCTCTCTGAATGGTGAAGCAGGAAGACTTCTTCCTGCTTCCTCATTCAGCCTGCAAGCACAGATCTGGCGGCCGGCGTGTGTGGGCGGAGCCTGCAGTCCGGAAATCTGCATAAGCCCCGCCCACACCTTGCTGCAGAGTGATCTATGTCTGCAGGGGAGAGAGGACTGTGAGCTTCAGGAACGGAACAAGGTGAGTAGGTACTGTTTTTTTTTGTTTTGTTTTTTTCAACACAGAGGGGGCAAAATAGGCATTTCTACTCTGAAGGGGGCACAATGGGCATTGTGAACGTGAAGGGGCACAATGGGCATTTCTACTTTGGGGGGCACAATGGGCATTTCTACTTTGGGGGGCACAATGGGCATTTCTACTTTGGGGGGCACAATGGGCATTTCTACTCTGGGGGGCACAATGGGTATTTCTACTCTGGAGGGGGCACAATGGGCATTTCTACTCTGGAGGGGGCACAATGGGCATTGCTAATGTGAAGAGGGCACAATGGGCATTTCTACTATGGTGGGGGCATAATGGGCATTTTTTACTCTGGAGGGGGCACACTGGGCATTGCTAATGTGAAGGGGGCACAATGGGCATTTCTACTATGGAGGGGGCACAGTGCACAGAGGGCATTACTACTCTAAAGGGGGCACAGTGCACAGAGGGCATTACTACTATGAAGGGGCACAGAGGGCATTATTACTGTGAAGGGGGCACAATGGGCATTACTAGCACAGAGGGCATTCTACTATTAAGGGGCACAATGGGCATTATTACTTTGAAGGGGGTACAATGGGCGTTACTAGCACGGAGGGCATTACTACTATTAAGGGGGCACAATGGGGATTTCTACTATGGAGGGGGCACAGAGGGCATTATTACTGTGAAGGGGGGCACAATGGGCTTTATTACTGTGAAGGGGGCCCAGTGGGCATTACTAATATAACAGGGGCACAGTGGGCATTACTACTATTAAGGGAGCACAGTGGGCATTACTACTATTAAGGGGGCACAGTGGGCATTATTAATTTGAAGGGGCTACAATGGGCATTACTACTATTAAGGGGCATTATTACTGTGAAGGAGACACAATGGGAATTATTACTATGAAGGGGGCACAAAGAGGGCATTACAACTGTGAAGGGGCACAGATAGGGCATTACTACTGTGAAAGGGGCAAAGAGAGGGCATTACTACTATGAGGAGGTACTTAGGGTATTCATACTCTGTGGGGAGGAACTAAGCAGGCATCACAAAGTGTCAGAGGCACTAAGGAGCATCGTAATGTGTGGGGGCACCAAGGGATCACCCTGCTGTGAAGGTGCACTTAGAGGTATCACACTCTGTGGAGCACTAAAGAGATATCATACTGTCTAAGGGGCATTCAAGGGGCATAATTATTGTTAGGGGGCACTGAAAGGACATTCTTACTGTTTGGTCGGCAGAAAGAAGATTAGGTGGGCTTGGAGGTGTGGATTATTGTAAAAAAAATTATAATAATGCAGCGCTACACGCCAATGGTGTTTTCCCTCCTTGTATTTTTTTTTGTTTTGCAGCTCGGACCTTCATCCTACGGCAGACTCGGCTATGTGGACCTTTACAAAAAGTACTTGAGTACCCCTACCCTAGACTAATCACATCTCCAAGAGCTAATTGGAGTGAGGTGTCAGCCAACTGGAATCCAATCAATGAGATGAGATTGGAGGTGTTGGTTATAGCTGCCCTACCCTATAAAAAAACACACACCAGTTCTGGGTTTGCTTTTCACAAGGCGCATTGCCTAATGTGAATTATGCCTCGCACAAAAGAGCTCTCAGAAGACCTACGATTAAGTATTGTTGACTTGAATAAAGCTGGAAAGGGTTATAAAAGTATCTCCAAAAGTCTTGCTGTTCATCAGTCCACGGTAAGACAAATTGTCTATAAATGGGGAAAGTTCAGCACTGCTGCTACTCTCCCTAGGAGTGGCCATCCTGTAAAGATGACTGCAAGAGCACAGCGCAGACTTCTAAAAGAGGTGAAGAAGAATCCTAGAGTGTCAGCTAAAGACTTACAAAAGTCTCTGGCATATGCTGACATCCCTGTTAGCAAATCTACGATACATAAAACACTAAACAAGAATGGGAGGAGACCACAGAGGAAGCTACTGCTATTAAAAAAAAACATTGCTGAACGTTTACAGTTTGCACCGGAGCACCTGGATGTTCCACAGCAGTACTGGCAAAATATTCTGTGGACAGGTCAAACCAAAGTTGAGTTGTTTGGAAGAAACACACAACACTATGTGTGGAGAAAAAGAGGCACAGCACACCAACATCAAAACCTCATCCCAACTGTGAAGTATGGTGGTGGGGGCATCATGGTTTGGGGCTGCTTTGCTGCGTCAGGGCCTGGACGGATTGCTATCATCGAAGGAAAAATGAATTCCCAAGTTTATCAAGACATTTTGCAGGAGAACCTAAGGCCATCTGTCCACCAGCTGAAGCTCAACAGAAGATGGGTGTTGCAACAGGACAACGGCCCAAAGCATAGAAATAAATCAACAACAGAATGGCTTAAACAGAAGAAAATATGTCTTCTGGAGTGGCCCAGTCAGAGTCCTGACATCAACCCAATTGAGATGCTGTGGGATGACCTCAAGAAAGCGATTCACATCAGACATCCCAAGAATATTGCTGAACTGAAACAGTTCTGTAAAGAGGAATGGTCAAGAATTACTCCTGACCGTTGTGCACGTCTGATCTGCAACTACAGGAAACGTTTGGTTGAAGTTATTGCTGCCAAAGGAGGTTCAACCAGTTATTAAATCCAAGGTTTCACATACTTTTTCCACCTGCACTGTGAATGTTTACATTGTGTGTTCAATAAAACCATGGTAACATTTAATTCTTTGTGTGTTATTAGTTTAAGCAGACTGTGATTGTCTATTGTTGTGACTTAGATGAAGATCAGATAACATCTTATGACTAATTTGTGCAGAAATCCATATCATTCCAAAGGGTTCACATACTTTTTCTTGCAACTGTATAGTTTTATTTGAAAAGATTCAGTAAAACTTGTAATTTACACATTTATATTCCTGCTCATTCTATGCTTTCAAGTCAAGGAGGCAGTCCTATCACTGATTGACAGCCTACTCTTTATTACTGTGTATACAGAGATAGCTGTCAAACACTAATAGGACTGTCTCCTTGATTCCAAAGCTCAGAATGAGCTAGAATTTAATCCTTTCCTGACATCCGCCATGCATGTACGGTAGATATTGGTTTTTTGGCGCCCGCTTGAAGTGGAGCAAGTGCCATAGCCGCTGGATGCCTGCTGTTTCATACAACAGGCATCGACAGCTAATATCTACAATTGGCGATAAAGCCGACCACGGACATTTAACTCCTCAGATGGTGTGGTTAAATGAAGCACGCCCTTTTGGGTCAGGCAAACTTTCCCCCAGAGGAGATTGGGGAAAGCGCCCCCTGCTCTAAAAATTAGCTGTACTAGGCTTCCAGGCTCATTATTAGTATATCCCAGTTCAGGTCAGCAGGTGGTAGCACTGAACTGAGATATAGTAATTTCTGTACAGAATAATGGACCATATTCCATTGTTCTGTACAAGTTGCAATCTGATAATTGCCAGTTGTGGTCTACTTGGGGAGCTAACAAAGAGTGAAAAAAAAGTAGAAAAATATATACAAAAAAATATTAAAATTTAAATCACATCCCTTCCCCTCCCCAATTTATTATTATTTTTTTAAAATAACATCATGGGCATCGCCACGTACAAAAATGCCCATACTATTAAAATATAAAAAAGTTAGCCCATATGGTGAAAGGTGTAATAAATAAAAAATAAAAAAGGTTTATTCGCAGTTCTTTCATCACTTTATCTCCCAAAAAATGGAATAAAAAGTGATCAAAAAGTTATACACACCCCAAAATGGTATTATCAAAAACTACAGATCGTCCTGCAAAAAAATTTGTCTCCACACATCTCTGGAGACATAATTATAAAAAAGTTATGGGGGTCAGAATATGGCAATGTAGAATGGAAACACCATAAAAAAATGCCATACACCCCCTTCCCCCATAAAACTGTGGCAGGACCGCGTTTTTTTTCCAATTCCACCTCATTTGGAATCTTCTTTTTTCCGCTTCCCACTACATCCTATGTAATATTAAATGGTGCCATTAGAAAGTACAACTTGTCCCACAAAAAACAAACCCTCATACGGCTATGTGAACAGAAAAATAAAAAAATGAAGGCTCTGGGATGGCAGGGAGTGAAAAACGAAACAGCAAAAATAGAAAATTGTCATGTCAAGACAGGGTTAAATGAATAGATTACAAGTTCTACTGAATATTTTCCCACAAAATTATATATCAATCTGCTCAGCTCCTCCTGCTCTAAAACCTGCTGCCTGCAGATTACTTTGACTTTTCATGGTTCCCTTTAAACTCAAATGAATGTTTGTACTAGCTGAACTCAGAGACCATTCAGTGCAGTGCAGGCATAATTTGTATAGTTGGTTATGCCCCCCTGTGTCAGAGTAGCCTGGAACATGCAGAGTTGGACAATCTGAACCCAAGGAACCTATCCTAGCAGGCTGCACAGCTTGTTCTAACATAATCTGCTAACATTAATGGGGATCTCTGAGGATGCAGTCACCTCCAGCTCTCTGGAAGCCATGTTACTGCTCCTACATCTGGACAATATCTTTCCCCACTTTGATTCTGTGCGCTTGGTGATTCAAGATGCTCTCCCTCTGGAAGACCTTCTAAGGTGCATTTTCCTGGAATGTTCTGTAGTAGACAAGCACTCAGACCCTCTCTCTCATCTTCCAAAGCATCTCCACACCATCCTACTACCATGACTATTACTGGCTGTTTCTATGGTGAAGGAATGCTTTGTCTACAGCCTACAGCCATTTGTCAACTGACTATAAAATAGTAAGAGAATTCCAACTATGTATACATTCTTGGGAAGCTGTAATTTTTATGATCCTATAACTTTATTCATTGTGGGCACATTCTTTATGCTAATAAGCAACATAAAGGGACCTTCATACAGTGTTCTTTAAGGTGGATTTACACTGACGGATAACCAGCCAGATAATCGGGAGTGAACATTCCTGCGAATGCTCGTTCCCTACAACCTGCCCTTGTAAATGTGCAATAGTGCAACCATACTAGTTACAGTGGATATAACCTAAACTGGAACAGATTGGTACCTTTTAGAGATAATCTAGGGACACAATATAACTTTTTTTTAACTTTAACAAGTGGAGGGAATAAGCAGTTGCTAATGTTCAGGTGAGGAAATCTGTTATCTGGGAACCTTCATTCTCATGAGGATGGCCTCATATCTACTGACAAATTCTAATAAAAGGATTAATAAAATATATTTTCCAATTAAGTATGAGGGGAACTCGACAGTCAATGGGACCTGGGCGTGCCAAAAGGTGCTTATACGGAGCCTCCAGGTGCTGAAGCAATGCCCTAATAGCACCTAGAGGCTCATTAGCATATTATAAAAGTATTTATGTTAAGAGAACGGCGGCAGGCAGGGAGTTATAAAGCACACTGTTATGTACTGCTGACATTAGCACATCGCTGACGTCACTCAGCTACATAACGTTATTTCTCATGACAGAAACCCTTTAAATGCCATATTTTGCAACAAGACATTCTTAATAGTTAGAACTGATGTGCAGCAGGGAATAAGGAACACGCATTACACATTTCCTACTAGCAATGAAGGTATCACAATTTGTGTAATTTCAGTCAAATCTTGGCGTGAAGATACCGTAATGATAGTAGATAATGTCCATCTGAGATTTATGAGTCTATTACATACTGTAAGTTCCCGTGTCCATCATATACCATGCATGAAATATATATAATATTTGTACTTCATAGCGACTTTTGCACGTTAATCGCAGGTAGAAATGGAAACATAGAGATACCCATTTATATAAAGAAGCAGCTCTTGTGAGTACATCATTTTGCAAGAATTAATCCAAAGTCATTGCACTTCTTTTTATCCACCTATTTTGCTAATATTCACTTCTTTGCAGAGCAGTCTGCTGACCCCTGAGGAATGGTGGTCCGGCTGCTCTCTGCAACCTTTACTGCTACACTGTCATCTGTCATTGGATGCAGAGATAACATTACTCTTTCTGTAGTAAATGTCAGTATCCCAAACTAGCTAAAAGTCACAGCCAACTGTGTTGGAATATGTCTTCTGTTTTTTTTTAGTACATACACACTCCTACCTTTCGATAAGGAGAGATTTCATACATGCTGCACGTTTCATGGTCGTTGTCTCTTTGTACTTGGGCTTTTTATTCTTTTGTTTTGGCACATCTGTTATTTGCTGTACTGTGATCAGTGGTGTAGCTATCTATGAACCTACCCTTTAAAGAGTAAATGTCATGCACTTTAACTATGCCAGTGAAAATTAAAACATTGCTCTTATGCCAGTCTAAATTTGGTTTTGCGCATACACCATTGATTAGATGCATACATTAAGATCCAGGCAATTAACCTGTGATGTAAATAAATGCTTGCTTTGAACACTTTTTTGTGAAGGCAGAACGCTTTGTATTATATATGTTTGATCACTTCCGTAGACATTAACCTTTCCATGAATAAGTAGGATTTTATGCTCTGGTCTATACAAAATGACGTTTGTGTTGTAGTTACTAGAAAGAATTGCTAATGCTACGACAAAGCTAACGTGTCAGAGTGTGAAATTAAACCTTGAAGGTCAGGGTATGAAATTAAACCTTAATTGGAAAATATATTTGATTAATCCTTTTATTAGATTTTGTCAGTAGATATGAGGCCATCCTTATGAGAATGAAGGTTCTCAGATAACAGATTTCCTCACCTGAACATTAGCAGCTGCTTATTCCCTCCACTTTTTAAAGTAAAAAAAAGTAATATTGTGTCCCTAGATTATCTCTAAAAGGTACCAATCTGTTCCAGTTTAGGTTATATCCACTGTAACTAGTATGGTTGCACTATTGCATACTTATCACTAAGCAAGCTCTTGAGAATACATCTTCTGGTGTAAAGATGGGCACATTTTGTACAAATTCTATACCTAGTTCAGCATCTAATAATCCTTAAATAGGTTGTCTGCATTATAGAACCCCATATATTTTGACATATTAGTTGTTTGGCCAGTGGGGGTGGGTGTCATCTTTTAGAATTGTGTACACTAAAGCCAAGGGAAATGTCTGGGGTTCTTCAAGGTGCACTTTGAAAAAAAAAAAAAAAGTATGCTACATAGCTACATGTAATCCATCATGATCAACATGTATTTCTATCTGATCAAAATTTTTAAAACTATGCAATCCTATTAAAACATGATAAGCTGGAGGAAGAGTTGGGGTGATGGAGAGTGTACAAGAAGTGCATGGGATATACTGTCCAAGAGCTCTTTCCCTGACTTCACATTTAGCCTGCAAATAATACCTAAGACCCGAAAATGTATCTGCAAGCTATGGCAGAGAAAGCCTGTTATTTCCCACCACAACCACCTAAAGTGAGTAGACCTGAAGGCCTGGCCCATAACAGGCAATCAATGTAACATGATGGCTCTGCACATCATTTTAAGGCCCACGTGACAAAGTCAGCCATTTAAAGGGCTTTTTATTTATTTTTATTTTTTTATTGCTGAAGGACCTTCAGGGCACCTACTTTATAACGATAATCACCCCACTATTCTTCAACCCATAGATTTTTATTGCCTTTTTGCTTGTGAACTATGTAAGTCTCCAATAGTATCTTACCATGGACTATTTTTTCAATAGGATAACCATATCTTCATGACTGCAGAGTTGCATAAGTGGCCCCTTGTGGCCCAAGGACTTTCATAGCTGTCCATGTTATGATGTATTATTGTTATGCGTATTGCTGGCTTCAGGTTTTCAGATTTGACTTGAGGCTCCTCCTAAGGACATTATGGAGGGAGTACACCGGTTTTCACATTTTATCCCCCTATACAGGGATCTGGATTTTCCTAAGGTAAACCACCAGTCTGCTAATTTTTACAGTAGTTTCTGTTTCATCAACAGCTGACCCTCAGTGGTCAAGAGACACTCGTGCAGAGTACTGAGGGGGTCAGAAAAACCGTAGTCACGGCAAGCACAGTATATGCAAACTGAGAAACAGTTCGAGGTCACTGCAGGCAATTCAGGGTCAGTACAGAGATCAGGCAGTGGTCAGGATAAGCAGTGAAGGATCAAATCTAGAAGACAGAAGTTGGTACACAGGCAAACGTAAACCAATACAGGACTGCTAGAGAACGAAGGAACCTATTGCTCAAACACCCTTCCACCCCAAAGAGGTGGTGAGAACTATGATGTGACTGGCCCTTAAAGAGCCAGAGGGAGTGCATGTGGGTGCCCTACAGACAGGCAGAGGAGAGACCTTTCTGGCAAGCAGGCCTCAGCCTGGGTGGAGGGTTAGAGCAACCCCAAAGGCGGGTCCATATCTCCGGGATTTAGAAGACTGGGGCAAATGAGCAGAGAGGTGGCATCACAGACCACCACTGTAACACTTTGTAATTAAATTTGCTCTGTTCCCCATTATTTTTGTAGCTATCTTGTTACTTTATTGTAACTTCAAGTTGAATGGTGCTCTCAGCAATCCCGGACTGCAATATTCACTGTTATTATGCTGAAGAGATTTTCTGTGATTTAAATTTGATGGTCCACTAATCAGCTGTTTGAAGGGGAACTATGGAAAGTGCCAAATCCTCTTCATTGTTTACGAAGCAAAGCTCTGTACTTTTAGCTTTTTAGTAGTATGATTTCCTACAGCTGAGTGGAAGTGACTGAGCTATAATATCAGGCACAATCGCTAATAATAGAATGGAGTTGTACCTGGCAAATGATCAAGGGTACCTTCAAACAGCTGATCAACGGGGGTCCCAAGAGTTGGACTAATAGGCTGTTAAAGTCCTGGATAGCCGCTTTAATTAAACTTTTATCAAGATGTTCTCTTTTTTATTTTTATTTATTTTGAACAAATAAACAACAGTTTTTTTTAATACCAACAGTCAAAAACCCCTTACTGATAAATCCAGTACAGTACCCACCTAGCATAACAAGATCTTAACCTGTTAGGGACATATGACGTACCGGTACGTCATGATGTCCTGGAACTTAAGGACACATGACGTACCGGTACGTCATGTGTATTTCCGATCACTGCCGCGCGGCGGGTGGTGATCAGAACAGAGTGCCTGCTGAAAATATTCACAATGCCGAGGGGGGTCCTGTGAACCCCTCCGTATCAGCGATTCGCCGCAAACCACAGGTCAATTCAGACCTGCGGTTTGCGGCGTTTCCGGGTGGTTTGGGGGGCGAGTGCAGTGGCTATCGGGTCCCCGTGCTGCTGTGACGGGGACCCGATAGCAGGGAAGGCAGCGCGATGCCTTCTTTAGGCATCGGGGCTGCCTTCCGGTGAAGAGCCTGTGAGATCCAGCCCCATGGATCTCACAAGCAGAAAGCTGTATGAGTAATCCAAACTGTATTACTCATAAAGCCAATGCATTCCAATACAGAAGTATTGGAATGCATTGTAAAGGGGATCAGACCCCCAAAAGTTGAAGTCCCAAAGTGGGACAAAAAAATAATGTGAAAAAAAAGTTGAAAAATTAGTTTTCTTCCCCAGAAATGAAAAGTTTCAAGTAAAAAGAACAAAAAACATCATTTTCCCCAAATAAAGTAAAAAAAATTGTAAAAAATAGGAAAAAAAGTAGACATATTAGGTATCGCTGCAGTCCGTATCGACTCTATAAACATATCACATGACCTAACCCCTCAGATGAACACTGTAAAAAATAAAAACTGTGCTAAATAAACAATTTTTTGTCACCTTACATCACTAAAAGTACAATAGCAAGCGATCAAAAAGGCGTATGCCCACCAAAATAGTACGAATCTAACCGTCACCTCATCCCGCAAAAAATGAGCCCCTACTAAGACAATCGCTCAAAAAATAAAAAAACTATGGCTCAGAATATGGAGACACTAAAACATCATTTTTTTAGTTTTAAAAAAGCTGTTATTGTGTAAAACTTAAGTAAATAAAAAAGTATACATATTAGGTATGGCCGCGTCCGTAATAACCTGCTCTATAAAAATTTCACATGACCTAACCCCTCAGGTGAACACAGTAAAAAAAAAAAAGGTGTAAAAAAAAGCAATTTTTTTTACTTACATCACAAAAAGTGTAATACCAAGCAATCAAAAATTCATACACACCCTAGAATAGTACCAATCAAACCGTCATCTCATCCAGCAAAAATCATACCCTACCCAAGATAATCGCCCCAAAACTGAAAAAAATATGGCTCTCAGACTATGGAGACACTAAAACATGATTTTTTTTTGTTTCAAAAATGAAATCATTGTGTAAAACTTACAGTATACATATTAGGTATCGCCACGTCCGTAATACCCTGATACTCAGATCAGCACTAAGGGCTCTTTCACACTTGCGTTCTTTTCTTCCGGCATAGAGTTCCGTCATCGGGGCTCTATGCCGGAAGAATCCTGATCAGTTTTATCCTAATGCATTCTGAATGGAGTGAAATCCGTTCAGGATGCATCAGGATGTCTTCAGTTCCGGAACGGAACGTTTTTTGGCCGGAGAAAATACCGCAGCATGCTGCGCTTTTTGCTCCGGCCAAAAATCCTGAAGCCTTGCCGCAAGGCCGGATCCGGAATTAATGCCCATTGAAAGGCATTGAAAGGCCTTAAGCTAAACGTTGTTTCGGCGCATTGCCGGATCCGACGTTTATTTTTTTCTGAATGGTTAGCATGGCTGCCGGGACGCTAAAGTCCTGGCAGCCATGGTAAAGTGTAGTGGGGAGCGGGGAGCAGCATACTTACCATCCGTGCGGCTCCCGGGGCGCTCCAGAGTGACGTCAGGGCGCCCCAATTGCATGGATCACGTGATCACATGGCACGTCATTCATGCGCATGGGGCGCTCTGACGTCATTTGGGAGCGCCCCGGGAGCCGCACAGGACTGTAAGTATACTGCTCCCCCGCTCCCCACTACTACTATGGCAACCAGGACTTTAATAGCATCCTGGCTGCCATAGTAACACTGAAAGCATTATGAAGACGGATCCGTCTTCAAATGCTTTCAGTACACTTACGTTTTTCCGGATCCGGCGTGTAATTCCGGCAAGTGGAGTACACGCCGGATCCGGACAACGCAAGTGTGAAAGAGGCCTAAGTGTTTGTATGAATGTTCATTCATCAGGCAATTGGAATCTTTCAGCAGGTTGAAAAATTATTGTTTGCCAGTGTCAGATTGTGCTGTGTAATCATGATCTGCTGCCGGCAAATAGTAATTCAGTATGGGGACAAGCAATGGCATTAGCGATCACTCCTCCCCATACTGAGGAGGAGATTGCTGCATGTGATAGCAGTGGTCTCCTCTGCTAGCGAGCAGGCGATTGCCTGAAGTAAAGTTTCCTTTCTGACAGTCGTCTTGAAGATCTGCTCGTCTAATATAAGCCGTGGTTGCAGAAGGGCATATACAATTGACACCTGGAGATAACATATGCCTGCAGCAAAACTGCAGTATTGAGAAAAAAAATTAAATCCCTGTCTAGAATTTTGTGATTCCAGAAAAATGGATGAAAAATAAGTCTGTAACCTCCCCCCTAAGTCTGTAACCTCCCCCATGTCAAATCACACTCAATTTAAGTAATCTAAGGCCTATAACGCTCTCACCCAGATACACAACAGCCATCGTGATGAAAGCCCTGGAGTTGTAATCCATGGACCTCATATAGATTCAAACTTTTTGTCTGCACCTCGTTTATGACATAAACCATTTTCCAATCAGATTACCTTATTCATGTGGGCAACAAACTCTTCCCTTGTTGGAACAATAGGTTTAATCCAATATTTGGCAATTCATTTTCTTGCTTGATAAAGTAATTGACAAATACCTATATAAATACCCTCTATACTATTAGTCTGCAAAAGCCCCAAAATACATACCATGGGCTCATCAGGAAGACATATCCCATACACCATAAAAATGATGCCCAGCATTGACTGCCAAAACGAACCCAGAGATGTGCACTCTCAAAACATATGTATGCCACATCTAGGACAGTCAGATGTATCCCAAACACCTGCATGATGAAGAAACAAGGGCGTCTTATACATCCTGTGAATCAGAAAGAAGTATTAAAGACGGTCCCATGGTCAGAATGTTTGCCCATTGTGCATCTGTTATGGGACCCATTTTTTTTGTGCTTGCAGGGGAAATTGCTCATGACAAAAGGAAAGCAAAAAATAAAATAGAGATGACCTCCTTAGTTTCTCCCCTAGACATGACCTGTTCTATTAATAGTGAGGAATGAATAGTAAGATCTAACATTTTGCTCTGCACATCTAAGGCATGACGGAGTCATAGGTATGATTGATAGGTTGATAGAAGATGGAATTCGGGAGCCCAAACTCTGACTTCAGCTGATCAAAACTCTTAAGTAAACCATTTGAGTACAACTGAGACAATCAGTAAATCCCCTTTTTCTTCTAAATATGAAACCCAACTAACCCTTTTGCTTCTAGTAGTTTATGATTAGTTCACAGGGGGGTAAGAGTATTACAACCCATTTTTTTTATTTTTTTTTTACCAGACTTTAAAGAAAAGGGGCACATTGTCCGGGGTGGATAACAGAGCCCAATTCTAATATATAGATTAGACACTAAAGTGCCCACAGATCCCATGTTGCAAACTGTGTCCCAGTTCTTAAATTGTTGGACTTGTGTGGCTAAGACGTATAGCCACAATCCCCCACAATCTTTACCTCGTTGTAATGTTTCCAACCTCATTCTTGGAAACAATCTATTCCAAATTAAGGAGTGAAATAGACTTTGTATTTTGTGAAAATAATGCATTGTAATCCAGATATGACTATTATGCAATACTGTTACGGACAGTGGGTATGGACCCACTATGCCAACTAACCAGTTTGGCTTTGGGCTAAAGCTAAGGATGTTGTTCTGGTGGTTCCCTGGTATTCACCCTTTAACCCCTGTACAGGGATCTGGAATTCGCTGCAAGGAACCAACCAGCCCGCTACCTCCAGGAGTAGTCCTGGTGTAATTGGCTGCTGACCCATGGGGGTCAGAGACACCGTTGCAAAGCACCAAGCATACAGGCAAAAGCGTAGCCTGAGCACACAAAACAGTCAGGGCAGACTGACTACTTGCATATTCCAAATAGCAGTTCCAAGGTCAGGGCAGGCTGAGTTTGTACGTAATCCAGGTCAGAGTTCCAAGGTAGGCAAGCAGCAAGGAGTGGAATCAGAAGACAAACAAGGTTTGGTACATGGATTTCCAGATGAGATCACCTTCACTAATTACTACTAGTGAGGAATAACCTCAAAGCTCAGACGAGTAGGTGGAACCACAGCCCAGCTAAAAAGGGAGACTGATCAGCAGCTTAACCAGCACCTGGACAAGGGCAGGAGGAAAACATTAACTCTCTCTGTGCTGAAGGAAAGCTCACAGAGCTCTAATCTCAATTCAAAAGAGGGAGGGCAGAGTTACGGCCACGCCTGCCTGGGACAGCAAGACCGTGGCGGGCATGGACTGCCAGCCTGACAAAAATGTATAGGAATTGCAACATTAGCACCATTTTTATCATGTTGGACCTACGAGTTAAAGAAAGTGGGAGCTTGCCCCAAGTAGTAATTTTCTGAGCACTTTTATCCAGTAAGGGGAGCAAATTAAGAGTGATGTATTCCTGAGGGCGAGAAGTTACCTGTATACCAAATTATTTAAAAGTAGATGCTACCTGAAGTTGGGCTGTAAGTTCTAGGTAGGGCTCAGTCAAGAGTCCAATGGAGTCAGCACTTACTTATCCCAATTGATGGCCAGAATAAGTGCCAAAGTCTGCAATTAGACGCATTGCAGGTGACATAGAGCATTCCACATTATCAAAAAACAGCAACATATCATCTGCATATAGTGCAATTTTCTCCTCCAAAGAGCTATATCACAAACTTTTAATGTCCTGATTACGATGTATCAAGTTGCCCAGTAGTTCAGTGGCCAAGGCAAGGAGTAATAGCGGCACGGGACACCCGTGCCAGGTACTCTTCCCCAGTACAAAGGACTCAGACGTCAGACCATTAGTTCTTATGGCCCTAGGATTGCCATATAACAACTTCACCCACAAGGTAAACCAGGAACCAAAATCGATTGCATCTAGCACCCACCACAGAAACCTCCACACAACGCTGTTAAAAGTCTTTGCAGCACTGAGTGTAAGAATTGCTCTACCAGCAGAAACATTGCTGGCCATTTGCATGTTAAGGAACAATCCCCAGGTTTTAATTGCCATAAATTTGTCTGGCATAAATCCCGTCTGATCTGCATGGACAAGACAAGGGATTACCTTCATTAATCTGTCCAGGACTTTGACTAGAAGTTTCACATTCCTCAAAAGGGAGATGGGATGATAAGTATCTGGTTTTGTGGGGTCTTTACTTGGTTGGGTCAAGACTATTATTATGACCTCCTCCATTGAGCTAGGCCACCTCCCCTCTATAACAGCCTATTTAAATACAGCAAGAAGTTGAGGCAATAAGAAATCCTTGTACTTAAAGGGGTTGTCCGGGTTTCGAACTGAACCCGGACATCCCTCCATTCCCCCCCCCCCCGGCAGCCCCCCTGACAGGGGCATCGGAGCAGTTCATGCTGCGATGCTCTCCTTTGCCCTACGCTAAATCGCGCAGGGCAAAGGCATTTTTAGGAGTTCCGGTGACGTACTGGGGCTCTCCATGGGGCTGCCAGGAACCCCGGTGACCAGGAACTGCCAGGAAACCCCCAGTAAAACGGCTAGGGCAGAGCCAAAGCCCGCCCCTCAGAGCCGGTGACGTCACCGAACACACTGCCGGGCGGAAGTTACCGCCCGGCAGTGTGTTATTAAAAACAAAAAAGCCCGTGCCCTGCCAGATTTAGCGCAGGGCACGGGAGCGCATCGGAGCATGAGATGCTGGGTGAAAATAAGGGTATGTCCGGGTTCAGCTCTGAACCCGGACAACCCCTTTAAGGAATTCACCTGGGATGCCATACACGCCTGATGCCTTCTCATTCGGTAAACTTTTCAAGGCCTCCTTTAGGTCTTCCAGTTGAAGAAGTTCCTCTAACCGTGCCCTTTGCTGCACAGTCAGAACTAGCAGTGGAACAGTAGCAAGGAAGTCACGTATTTCATCTTCACTATGTTGAAATCTAGAAGTGTAGATAATAATTACTAAATACCCTCAAAACACCTAAGGCCCCTTTCACACGGGCGAGTGTTCCGCATGGGTGCAATGCGTGATGTGAACGCATTGCACCCGCACTAAATCCTGACCCATTCATTTCTATGGGGCTGTGCACATGAGCGGTTATTTTCACGCATCACTTGTGCGTTGTGTGAAAATTGCAGCATGCTCTATATTGTGCGTTTTCCACGCAACGCAGGCCCTATAGAAGTGAATGGGGATGCGTGAAAATCGCAAGCATCCGCAAGCAAGGTGCGGATGCAGTGCGATTTTCACGCACGGTTGCTAGGAGACGATCGGGATGGAGACACGATCATTATTATTTTCCCTTATAACATGGTTATAAGGGAAAATAATAGCATTCTGTATCCAGAATGCATAGTACAATAGCGCTGGAGGGGTTAAAAAAAATAATTTAACTCACCTTAATCCACTTGATCGCGCAGCCCGGCTTCTCTTCGGTCTTCTTTGCTGTGTGCAGGAAAAGGACCTGTAGTGACGTCACTCCGGTCATCACATGATCCATCACCATGGTAAAAGATCATGTGACGGACCATGTGATGACGGGAGTGACGTCACCACAGGTCCTTTTCCTGCACACAGCAAAGAAGAAGAGAAGCCGGGCTGCGTGATCAAGTGGATTAAGGTGAGTTAAATTATTTCATTATTTCTTTTAACCCCTCCAGCGCTATTGTACTATGCATTCTGGATTCAGAATGCTATTATTTTCCCTTATAACCATGTTATAAGTGAAAATAATACAATCTACAGAAGACCGATCCCAAGCCCGAACTTCTGTGAAGAAGTTTGGGTTTGGGTACCAAACATGCCGATATTTCTCACGTGCGTGCAAAAACACATTACAATGTTTTGCACTTGCGTGGAAAAATCGCTTATGTTCCCACAATGCACCCCCACCTTTTCCCGCAACGCCCGTGTAAGAGGCCTAATGCTTCTGCAACTGTCCCACCCTCCAAGTTCTGAAGACATCCAATATAAGAAAAGCCCTGCTGAGCTTATAGTGGCTAAAAGATGACCCACATTCCCCCTCTTCAAAATATGTTTGTTTCCAAAAGAAATGTTTAAGCTCAGCTGTTTCCAGCAGGCGTTCTCTATAGGTTTCTTGTGGATTGGGGATTCTACATATATACTGTACATTCAGCATCAGTAACTCTAGACTGTAAGGTATTCAGCCAGTCTCTATTTTTGGACTTGACATAACAACCAATGTTCTTAATAAATACCCCCCTAACAAATGCCTTAAAGGAATTCCATATTAATAGATGCGAGGCAGACCCTAAATTAAATGTCATAAATTCCTGCATCTCCCACATGTCATCAGGGTTCTTAAGCAGGTGGAATCAGAACAGGTTGAACTTCCATGAGCCCCCCTCACAGATGTGGGGTTAAGATTAGGGATGAGCGAATTTAATATTTTACCACTTCAGCCCCCCTAGCTTAAACACCCTTAATGACCAGGCCACTCTTTACACTTCTGCACTACACTACTTTCACCGTTTATTGCTCGGTCATGCAACTTACCCCCAAAATGAATTTTACCTCCTTTTCTTCTCACTAATAGATCTTTCATTTGGTGGTATTTCATTGCTGCTGAATTTTTTTTGTTATTAATCGAAATTTAGCGAAATATTTGCAAAAAAAATGACATTTTTCACTTTCAGTTGTAAAATTTTTCAAAAAAAACGACATCCATATATACATTTTGTGCTAACTTTATTGTTCTACATGTCTTTGATAAAAAAAAAATGTTTGGGTAAAAAAAAAAAATGGTTTGGGTAAAAGTTATAGCGTTTACAAACTATGGTACAAAAATGTGAATTTCCGCTTTTTGAAGCAGCTCTGACTTTCTGAGCACCTGTCATGTTTCCTGAGGTTCTACAATGCCCAGACAGTAGAAAAACCCCACAAATGACCCCATTTCGGAAAGTAGACACCCTAAGGCAGGCATGTCCAAACTGCGGCCCTCCAGCTGTTTCAAAACTACAACTCCCAGCATGCCCTAATAGCTGTAAGCTATCCAGGCATGCTGGAAGTTGTAGTTTTGCAACAGCTGGAGGGCCACAGTTTGGACATGCATGCCCTAAGGTATTCGCTGATGGACATAGTGAGTTCATAGAACTTTTTATTTTTTGTCATAAGCTAGCGGAAAATGATATTTTTTTATTTAATTTTTTCCTTACAAAGTCTCATATTCCACTAACTTGTGACAAAAAATTAAAACTTCCATGAACTCACTATGCCCATCATGAAATACCTTGGGGAGGCTTCTTTCCAAAATGGGGTCACTTGTGGGGTAGTTATACTGCCCTGGCATTTTAGGGGCCCAAATGCGTGCAAAGTAGTTTGCAATCAAAATGTGTAAAAAATGGCCTGTGAAATCCAAATGGTGCTCTTTGGAATGTGGGCCCCTTTGCCCACCTAGGCTGCAAAAAAGTGTCACACATCTGGTATCGCCGTACTCAGAAGTAGGGCAATGTGTTTTGGGGTGTCTTTTTACATATACCCATACTGGGTGAGAGAAATATCTCGGCAAAAGACAACTTTTCCAATTTTTTTATACAAAGTTGGCATTTGACCAAGATATTTATCTCATCCAGCATGGGTATACAAATCTGCAAATTTCTGGTTAAAGTGGTCTATGAGGGGCCGAATTTTGTGGAGCCGGTCAAAAGCTGGGTGGCCTCTGGGACGGGAGGTGGTGTTGTCGCTAAAGTGCAGGAAACGCAGGATGGTCTCAAATCGTGTCCTGGACATGGCAGCAGAGAACATGGATTGGGTTCGTGGACCAATATGACCGCAATTCATGCTTTTTGGTTAGACCCATGTTGAGGAAGGCCCAGAAAATTTTAATTTCGGAAACTTGGACTGGTTTCCACCGGAAAGGCTGGGCAGAAAAGCTTCCCGGGTTGGCGGATATAAATTGAGTGGCATACCGATTTGTTTCTGCCACAACTAAGTCCAAGAGCTCCGCAGTCAAGAACAGCTCCAAAAATCCCAGGGCCGAACCGATCTGAGCTGTCTTAACCCGAACTCCAGACTGGGCGGTCAAAGGGGGAACTACAGGTGCGGCTGAAGTTGGGGACTGCCAATCAGGGTTTGCCAGCACCTCAGGGATTCTAGGGGCTCTACGGGCCTGTCTGTGCAGTGGCTGCGACGGGGTAACTACTGCACATGCCACCGTACCAGCTTCAACTGCCCTTCTGGTGCTCGCCACTTCACCATGTTGTACGGCAGTGCTGGTACTAGGTCCAGGATGGGCTGTGCTGCTGGTGTATGCCTCACCACGTAATCTGACAGCACCAGCCCCACTCTGCTGCCCTTGAAGCGGATCCTGCGCAACCTGTGGTCTAGCGACACGGGGCCGGGTACGCCTGGTGCTATCAGGGACCTCAACCTCCTCGTCCGAACTTTGGGTCAGACTGCCACTGCTTTCTACAGGTTCATATTCTGACCCGCTAGATTCATCAGATGAGGGTTCCCATTCCTCATCCGACTGTAGGCCTCTTCAGAAGAATACCCCCTGTTTGACATTTGGACTACTAAATTTAAGGGGTATTCCCTGAGACTACCCAAGAAAAAAAGCAAGCCTGTCTTACAAACGGGAGGCTAGCGAAGTACCGGAGGCCGCTGCGATTGATAAAAAATATCAAAACTGATTTTTTTTATCGCCGCAGCGCTTGTAAAGTGATTGTGCAGTGATCAAAAAATATATATTTTTTGTCACTGCGGCGGGGAGGGCGTGGGTGAACGCATGTATGGGCGACCGATCAGGCCTGATCGGGCAAACACTGCATTTTGGGTGGAGGGCGGGCTAAGGTGACACTAATACTATTATAGATCTGACTGTGATCAGTTTTGATCACTTACAGATACTATAAAAGTACAAAAGCTGATTAGCGATACGCTAATCAGCGAATAAGTGACTGCGGTGCGGTGGGCTGGGCGCTAAACGATCGCTAAACTACCTAACCAAGGGGCCTAAACTATCCTAAAACCTAACTATCCTAAAATAAAGTGACAGTTTACACTGATCACTTTTTTCCCTTTCACTAGGTGATTGACAGGGGCAAGAAGGGGTGATCAAGGGGTTAATTGGGGTGCTGGGGGGTGATCTGGGGCTAAGGTGTAGTGTTTGGTGCTACTCACTGTGATGCCTGCTCCTCTGCTGAGACCAACCGACGAAAAGGACCAGCAGAGGAGCAGGGAAGCCATTTAACACCTTATATTTACAAATATAAGGTGTTAGATGGCTTCTGATTAGAGATTTTAAAAATCGCCAGCCTGCCAGCAACGATCATTGGCTGGCAGGCTGGTGACGAAATTGTTCTTGAACTTTTGCCGTCCCGCAATGCGCGGGCCGGCTCAGACCGAAATCTCGCGTCTCACGGATGCGTCCAGGAGGAAAGAATCGACCGCCTGCAGGATGCATCCGTGCGTTAGGCGGTCCAGAGGAGGTTAAAGTTTGTGAGCGGTTTTGTGTTGTGGTATTTACTGAATTGCGTTATGGATTCTGTTACCATGGACCATAACGCAATTCCAGGACTCCAGCATAACGTAAACAGTACGGATCCGTTATGCTGGCCATAGACTTCTATTATGACGGAATGAATAATGCAATGCCTCTAAAGGCATTCAGTTATGCATTCCGTCATGGAATTGCGTTATGGTCCATGGTAACAGAATCCATAATGCAATTCAGATATAGCGCTAACCTCATAGGGGAGTGATCAGAGATACTGTACTCCTTGGTAGGTATTCCACCGTATGCACATACTGTAATAATGCCTGATTACCCACTGCTAAAGCAATACGTGACAATGAGTTATGAGGACTAGAATAACAAGAGAATTGCCTGGTGGTGGGGTTATAGAGTGTCCAGATGTCAAACAGATTCTGTTAAAAATTCTTGCCATACCCATCTGCAAATCAGTACTATGAAAGTTATCCATATTAAGGTTCAAAAACATATTGAAATCTCCAATAATAAGGGTGGGGTCAATTCACAATCTAATATATATAAAGAAGGACTTATACAGTGGATATAAAAAGGCTACACACCCTGTTAAAATCTCAGGTTTGTGTGACGTAAAAAAATGAGACAAAGATAAATCATTTCAGAACTTTTTCCACCTTTAATGTGACCTATAAACTGTACCACTCAATTGAAAAACAAACTGAAATCTTTTAGGTAGAGGGAAAAAAAAATATTAAAATAAAATAATATGGTTGCATAAGTGTGCATACCCTTAAACTAATACTTTGTTGAAGCACCTTTTGATTTTATTACATCACTCAGTCTTTTTGGGTAGTCTGTCAGATTGTGAGGGCATCTGTGCATAGCCCTCTTCCGATCATCCCACATATTTTTAATCAGATTCAGGTCTGGGCTCTGGCTGGGCCATTCCAAAACTTGAATCTTCTTCTGGTGAAGCCATTCCTTTGTTGATTTGGATGTATGCTTTGGGTCGTTGTCATGCTGAAAGATGAAGTTCCTCTTCATGTTCAGCTTTCTTTCAGAAGCCTGAAGGTTTTGTGCCAATATTGACTGGTATTTGGAACTGTTCATAATTCCCTCTAGCTTAACTAAGGCCCCAGTTCCAGCTGAAGAAAAACAGCCCCAAAGCATGATGCTGCCACCACCATGCTTCACTGTGGGTATGGTGTTCTTTTGGTGATGTGCAGTGTTGTTTTTGCACCAAACATATCTTTTGGAATTATGGCCAAAAAGTTCAACCTTGGTTTCATCAGACCATAACACCTTTTCCCACATGCTTTTGGGAGACTTCAGATGTGTTTTTGCAAAATGTAGCCTGGCTTGGATGTTTTTCTTTGTAAGAAAAGGCTTTTGTCTTGCCACTCTACCCCATAGCCCAGACATATGAAGAATACGGGAGATTGTTGTCACATGTACCACACAGTTGTTGCTGTAGGCCTCTTGGTAGCCTCCCAGACCAGTTTTCTTCTCATCTTTTCATCAATTTTGGAGGGACGTCCAGTTTTTGGTAATGTCACTGTTGTGCCATATTTTCTCCACTTGATGATGACTGTCTTCACTGTATTCCATGGTATATCTAATGCCTTGGAAATTCTTTTGTACCCTTCTTCTAACTGATACCTTTTAACAATGAGATCCCTCTGATGCTTTGGAAGCTCTCTGTGGACCATGGCTTTTGCTGTGGGATGCGACTAAGAAAATTTCAGGAAAGACCAACTAGAGCAGCTGAATTTTATTTGGGGTTAATCAGAAGCACTTTAAACGATGGCGGGTGTATGCTGACTCCTATTTAACATGATTTTGAATGTGATTGCTTAATTCTAAACACACCTACATCCCCAGTTATAAGAGGGTGTGAACACTTATGCAACCACATTATTATTTTTTGTTTTCTTCCCTCCACTTAAAAGATTTAAGTTTGTTTTTCAATTGAGTGGTACAGTTTATAGGTCACATTAAAGGTGGAAAAAGTTCTGAAATGATTAATCTTTGTCAGATTTTTTACATCACAGAAACCTGACATTTTAACAGGGGTGTGTAGACTTTTTATATCCACTGTATATGTATGTATGTACTGTATGTTCAGCGATCACTCAAAAACACAATCATCGATTTCAACAAAACTTGGTATACACATCCCTTGCTACCTGGAAAGAAATCTTGTGGAGAGGGTCACAGCTCTCTAGCACATACCATTCCTGAGATATTCCCCAAAAATGGAAATATGGCACATCACATGACCTATATTAGCCAATAGAAGCCTGCAGGTCTTTCTCTTCATATCCCAACTGCCATACACACGGTCACATGTCCCTTATCAGCCAATAGAAGCTCACAGGTCCTTAGTCTCCACATACACACAGTTTTACACCAGGTTTCCATAACAATCCAGCCATTTTTCTTCACTGCTGCAGGTCAGCTTTAACCACCTCAGCTCCCCTAGCTTAAACACCCTTAATGACCAGACCACTTTTTACAATTCTGCACTACACTACTTTCACTGTTTATTGCTCGGTCATACAACTTAGGGCCCTTTCACACCTGCGTTATAGTCTTCCGGCATAGAGTTCCGTCGTCGGGGCTCTATGCCGGAAGAATACTGATCAGGATTATCCTAATGCATTCTGAATGGACAGTCCGTCCTTCAGGATGCATCAGGATGTCTTCCGTTCCGGAATGGAACGTTTTTTGGCCGCAGCAAATAGCGCAGCATGCTGCGCTTTTTGCTCCGGCCAAAAATCCGGAACACTTGCCGCAAGGCCGGATCCGGAATGAATGCCCATTGAAAGGCATTGATCCGGATCCGGCCTTAAGCTAAACGTCGTTTCGGCGCATTGCCGGATGCGACGTTTAGCTTTTTCTCAATGGTTACCATGGCTGCCGGGACGCTAAAGTCCTGGCAGCCATGGTAAACTGTAGTGGGGAACGGGGAGCAGCATACTTACCATCCGTGCGGCTCCCGGGGCGCTCCAGAGTGACGTCAGAGCGCCCCAGGCGCATGGATGACGTGTTCGCATGGATCACATGATCCATGCGCATGGGGCGCTCTGACGTCATTCTGGAGCGCCCCGGGAGCCGCACGGACTGTAAGTATACCGCTCCCCCGCTCCCCACTACTACTATGGCAACCAGGACTTTAATAGCGTCCTGGGTGCCATAGTAACACTGAAAGCATTTTGAAGACGGATCCGTCTTCAAATGCTTTCAGTACACTTGCGTTTTTCCGGATCCGGCGTGTAATTCCGGCAAGTGGAGTACACGCCGGATCCGGACAACGCAAGTGTGAAAGAGGCCTTACCACCCAAATGAATTTTACCTTCTTTTCTTCTCACTAATAGAGCTTTCATTTGGTGGTATTTCATTGCTGCTGACATTTTTACTTTTTTGTTATTAATCGAAATTTACCCAAATTTTTGCAAAAAAATGACATTTTTCACTTTCAGTTGTAATTTTTTTTTTAAAACTACATTTCTATATACATTTTTCTCTAAATTCATTGTTCTACATGTCTTTGATAAAAAAAAATGTTTGGGTAAAAAAAAAATGGTTTGGGTAAAAGTTATAGCGTTTACAAACTATGGTACAAAAATTTGAATTTCCGCATTTTGAAGCAGCTCTGACTTTCTGAGCACCTGTCATGTTTCCTGAGGTTCTACAATGCCCAGACAGTAGAAAACCCCCACAAATGACCCCATTTCGGAAAGTAGACACCCTAAGGTACTCACTGATGGGCATAGTGAGTTCATAGAACTTTTTATTTTTTGTCACAAGTTAGCGGAAAATGATTATTATTTATTTTATTTTTTTTCCTTACAAAGTCCCATATTCCACTAACTTGTGACAAAAAATAAAAACTTCCATGGACTCACTATGCCCATCACGAAATACCTTGGGGTGTCTTCTTTCCAAAATGGGGTCACTTGTGGGGTAGTTATACTGCCCTGACATTTTAGGGGACCTAATGTGTGAGCAAATAACATGGGGATAGGCGCTAAAACAAAATAATAATGTCTTTATTAATTGTCTGATTAAGAAATAAGGGGTATCAACCGTCAGTATAATGTGCAAAACTGACTTTAACAATTGTGAAAACACTGATATATACCAAATAGCACCACCATCTGGATTGCCAGTGTAGTCTCACAAGCTACTAGCATAAGGGGCTCATTCAACCACAGGGTTCAAGATGTGTATCCCAGGGTGAAAGGTATCAAGGGGATGTATTGGTATGGGAATTTCACCAAACACCACTCCAAAACAGTGAGAGCCAGCGCGCAGACTCTCACTGCACTAATAATCACAGGTGCTGGACTATGGCAGAGCAATAGCATTCACTCCAGGTGGATTAAAGGAGCAATGGTTGCCCTGACATGTCCCTTATTTGCAACAGCTCAACGCTGCGTTTCCATGCATTGGGAATGCATTTCATCAGGAGCTATGTGCACCAGGTTAATACTAGAGCCCAGAGCCTCAGTGTTGTTTTAATAACCGAGGTAATGGACAAACAAACAGTCAGTGATAGAGATCCCTGCCTAGCACCGTTTTCCTCTAGTGTGAGGTACGGAGCTTTACAAACAGTCACTATCCTGCGTGAGCTAGCAACCTCTAGGCTGAGGTGCTGCGTGCTAGTGTGCATGTAATCCGGCACTGTGATGGCCGCAAAGCGGCCCACAGAACACCGAGCTTTACAGGGTGAAACCCCGCCCTGTTAGACACGCCTCCGTCAATCAGCCAATCCGGCCAGGAGGCACGGCACAAGGCAAACTAAAGGCTGAAGGGTGGAGGAACAAGGTGAGTCACAGGGAAAGCGCAGCAAGCGCCACATAAACAAAGCAAGGAATTTACAAAGCGGCTTTATATATTTATCGCAGCATGGACATCTTTATTATAATATACAGTGAAGGAGAGTCACTCCAAGAGAAGTGTGTAAAAACGGACAGACACATAGATTCATGTGTGTAGCCACTTGTATCAATGATCACACACATGAATCCACTTCTCATAGTGCATTGTACAGTAACACAAAGAAATCAGCCTGGTCACTAGATGAACGGGACGTATGAGATCGCATCATTGAGGCCGGATGGTTTGATGGTATTCAGAGAAAAAATCCATCTCGCCTCTTTTTGCAACAATATGCGATCATAATCACCGCCCCTTGGTGACGGCTTCACAGAGTCGATCACTTGAAATTTGACCGAAGATGTATCCCCCCTGTGAAGGTCAAGAACATGACGAGCAATTGGCGTATCTTTGAGATTGGTAATATCCAAAATATGCTCCCCAATCCGTCTTCTTAGCTCTCTGATGGTTTTACCCACATATTTGATGCTGCATATACATGTCATTAAATACACAACACCAACTGACTTGCAATTGTGGAAAGACTTAATGAAGAACGTTTTATCCGCAGTGCTGTTAGTGAAGCTTTTGGATTTTTTAATGAACCCACAAAATTTACAGGATCCACAAGGAAACGTACCTGTAAGTGGGTTTCGCAGCCATGACTGCGGACGGGGGCTGATGTACAGACTATGTGTCAACATATCACGTAAATTATTGTTGCGGCGATAAGTGACTGAAGGGTTGGCTGAAATCATCCCACCAATATCCGGATCGGATTTCAAAATGTCCCAGTGCTCGTTAAGGACATGGCGCACCTCGTCATGGGCGCCGTCAAAAGTCCCAATGATCCTCACAATATTCTCACTATTGTCCCTCTTTTTCGGAGACAACAACCGATCCCTGTTAGTACTCATTGAGTGCTGGTAAGCCTGCTTTAGGTTATCCTCAGCAGTGTCTAAAGCAGGCTTACCAGCACTCAATGAGTACTAACAGGGATCGGTTGTTGTCTCCGAAAAAGAGGGACAATAGTGAGAATATTGTGAGGATCATTGGGACTTTTGACGGCGCCCATGACGAGGTGCGCCATGTCCTTAACGAGCACTGGGACATTTTGAAATCCGATCCGGATATTGGTGGGATGATTTCAGCCAACCCTTCAGTCACTTATCGCCGCAACAATAATTTACGGGATATGTTGACACATAGTCTGTACATCAGCCCCCGTCCGCAGTCATGGCTGCGAAACCCACTTACAGGTACGTTTCCTTGTGGATCCTGTAAATTTTGTGGGTTCATTAAAAAATCCAAAAGCTTCACTAACAGTACTGCGGATAAAACGTTCTTCATTAAGTCTTTCCACAATTGCAAGTCAGTTGGTGTTGTGTATTTAATGACATGTATATGCAGCATCAAATATGTGGGTAAAACCATCAGAGAGCTAAGAAGACGGATTGGGGAGCATATTTTGGATATTACCAATCTCAAAGATACGCCAATTGCTCGTCATGTTCTTGACCTTCACAGGGGGGATACATCTTCGGTCAAATTTCAAGTGATCGACTCTGTGAAGCCGTCACCAAGGGGCGGTGATTATGATCGCATATTGTTGCAAAAAGAGGCGAGATGGATTTTTTCTCTGAATACCATCAAACCATCCGGCCTCAATGATGCGATCTCATACGTCCCGTTCATCTAGTGACCAGGCTGATTTCTTTGTGTTACTGTACAATGCACTATGAGAAGTGGATTCATGTGTGTGATCATTGATACAAGTGGCTACACACATGAATCTATGTGTCTGTCCGTTTTTACACACTTCTCTTGGAGTGACTCTCCTTCACTGTATATTATAATAAAGATGTCCATGCTGCGATAAATATATAAAGCCGCTTTGTAAATTCCTTGTTTTGTTTATGTGGCGCTTGCTGCGCTTTCCCTGTGACTCACCGTGTTCCTCCTCCCCTCAGCCTTTGGTTTGCCTTGTGCCGTGCCTCCTGGCCGGATTGGCTGATTGACGGAGGCGTGTCTAACAGGGCGGGGTTTCACCCTGTAAAGCTCGGTGTTCTGTGGGCCGCTTTGCGGCCATCACAGTGCCGGATTACATGCACACTAGCACGCAGCACCTCAGCCTAGAGGTTGCTAGCTCAGGCAGGATAGTGACTGTTTGTAAAGCTCCGTACCTCACACTAGAGGAAAACGGTGCTAGGCAGGGATCTCTATCACTGACTGTTTGTTTGTCCATTACCTCGGTTATTAAAACAACACTGAGGCTCTGGGCTCTAGTATTAACCTGGTGCATATAGCTCCTGATGAAATGCATCCCCAATGCATGGAAACGCAGCGTTGAGCTGTTGCAAATAAGGGACATGTCAGGGCAACCATTGCTCCTTTAATCCACCTGGAGTGAATGCTATTGCTCTGCCATAGTCCAGCACCTGTGATTATTAGTGCAGTGAGAGTCTGCGCGCTGGCTCTCACTGTTTTGGAGTGGTGTTTGGTGAAATTCCCATACCAATACATCCCCTTGATACCTTTCACCCTGGGATACACATCTTGAACCCTGTGGTTGAATGAGCCCCTTATGCTAGTAGCTTGTGAGACTACACTGGCAATCCAGATGGTGGTGCTATTTGGTATATATCAGTGTTTTCACAATTGTTAAAGTCAGTTTTGCACATTATACTGACGGTTGATACCCCTTATTTCTTAATCAGACAATTAATAAAGACATTATTATTTTGTTTTAGCGCCTATCCCCATGTTATTTGCTCTATTGTATTTATAGGCGTATATTCAATATATCATTTCAATTTATTCCATCGACCTAATGTGTGAGAAGAAGTCTGGAATCCAAATGTGTAAAAAATGCCCTGTAAAATCCTAAAAGTACTCATTGGAATATGGGCCCCTTTGCCCACCTAGGCTGCAAAAAAGTGTCACACATGTGGTATCGCCGTACTCAGGAGAAGTAGGGCAATGTGTTTTGGGGTGTATTTTTACATATACCCATGCTGGGTGAGAGAAATATGGATCGGATCCGCAAAACACATACGGACGTCTGAATGGAGCCTTACAGGGGGGTGATCAATGACAGGGGGGTGATCAGGGAGTCTATATGGGGTGATCACCCCTCTGTCATTGATCACCCCTCTGTCATTGATCACCCCCCTGTAAGGCTCCATTCAGACGTCCGTATGTGTTTTGCGGATCCGATCCATGGATCCGTGGATCCGCAAAACACATACGGACCTCTGAATGGAGCCAGCCTTACAGGGGGGTGATCAATGACAGGGGGGTGATTAGGGAGTCTATATGGGGTGATCACCCCCCTGGAAGGCTCCATTCAGACGTCCGTATGTGTTTTGCGGATCGGATCCATGGATCCGTGGCTCTGCAAACCACATACGGACCTCTGAATGGAGCCAGCCTTACAGGGGGGGTGATCAATGACAGGGGGTGATCAGGGAGTCTATATGGGCTATATGTCATTGATCACCCCCTGTAAGGCTCCATTCAGACGTCCGTATGTGTTTTGCGGATCCATGGATCGGATCCGTAAAACACATACGGACGTCTGAATGGAGCCTTACAGGGGGGTGATCAATGACAGGGGGGTGATCAGGGAGTCTAATATGGGGTGATCAGTGGTTCATAAGGGGTTAATAAGTGACAGGGGGGGGGGTGTAGTGTAGTGTAGTGGTGTTTGGTGCTACTTTACTGAGCTACCTGTGTCCTCTGGTGGTCGATCCAAGCAAAAGGGACCACCAGAGGACCAGGTAGCAGGTATATTAGACGCTGTTATCAAAACAGTGTCTAATATACCTTTTAGGAGTTAAATAAAATTGCATCTACAGCCTGCCAGCGAACGATCGCCGCTGGCAGGCTGTAGATCAGCTAGTTTACCTCCGGTTCCTGTGAACCCACGCGCCTGTGTGCGCTCGTTCACAGGAAATCTCGCGTCTCGCGAGATGACGCCCCGGCGCGTCCAGGAGGAATAACAGGGCCGCCGCAAAGACGCAATCCTGCGTGCGGCGGTCCTGTATTGGTTAAAGGGGCAGGGTGCTGTGGATGACACTGTTAAGGGAGCGGAGTGCTGTGGAGGTGACAGTTCAGGGGGCAGGTAGGGTGGCCATTCACGCCACCCTCAAAAGACGGACTTAAAAACCCTGCCCCCAGGTCCCGCTAAGCCATTTCCCAAATCTGGTTAGTTAACTTCTGTCAGCTGCAGGGTTGGGCGCTCATAAAGCACAGTGCTGCTGTCTGAGATTGAGCTATTCAAAAGGACATCCCTGCGTCCGTCCAGGCCCTGCATCGGATGGAGGACAGGGAGTCTGAAAGCCGGACTGTCCGGCCTAAAACCGGACCTCTGGCTACCCTAGGGGCAGGCTGCTGTGGAGGTCACAGTTAAGGGGCAATCCACTATGGAGGTCAGTGTTAAGGGGCAAATTGCTGTAGAGGCCACTGTTAAGGGGGCGGGTGTTGTGAAAATCACTGTTAAGGAGATGTGGGGTACTGTGGAGGTCACTAATAAAGGGACGGTTGCTGTGGAGGTCACTGTTATGGGGCGGAATGCTGTGGAGGTCTCTGTTAAAGGGACGGGAAGTGTGTAGGTGTCTATTAAGGGAGCAGGGAACAGTGGAGGTCACAGTTAAGGGGACAGTTCCGCTATGGAGGTCAGTGTTAAGGGGCGGGGTGCTGTAGAGGTCACTGTTAAGTGGGTGGGGTGTTGTGGAAGTCACATTTTAAGGGAACGGAGCTCTGTGGAGGTTAGTGTTAAAGGGGCGTGTTATTGTGAAAATCAATGTTAACAAGACGGGGTATTGTGTAGGTCACTAATAAAGGGGAGGCCGCTGTGGAGGTTACTGTTAAAAGGGAGGGCTCTATGGATGCTACTGTTAAGGGGCTGGCTGCTGTAAAGGTCACTGTTTAGGGAGGAGAGGACTGTGGAGGCCACTATTAAAGGGGCAGCGGGGTACTGTGAGTTCACTGTTAAGACAGCGGGGTACTGTGAGGTCACGGTTAAGGGAGCGGGGTACAGTGGAGGTTACTGTTAAAGGGGCAGTCGCTGTGGAGCTCTGTTAAGGGGGTTGGGAATGGTGGAGGTCAGTTAAGGGGACTGTAACCTATGGTCAGTGTTAAAGGGTTTCTACCACTTGAATATCACATATTTGGTGTTCAGACACTAGCGATTCGCTAGTGTCTGTTCTTGCCTACAGGCTAATTATCACATTAATCCGGGCTGCCGATACCTCAAAAAAAGCACTTATATCTTTATGCAAATGAGCCTCTAGGTGCTATGCAGGCGTTTTTCTAAGCACCTAGAGGCTCCGTCTACCTTGCATTTTGCCGCCCTGCGCCTCGCTCCAGCACGCCCATCTCTCACTGTAATCGATCCTCCCCCTGCTTCAGCCTTCCGAAATCCCGCGCCTGCGCCGTCCGTCGCGGCATTCGGAGGCATTCGGCGCAGGCGCAGTCAATGTCTGACCGCTTGCTGCTGGGCTTCGTCTGTCCCACGGAGCTCTGTGACGTCATCGGCGCAGGCGCAGTTGAAATGTCTGAGCAGGGAGCGGTCAGACATTGACTGCGCCTGCGCCGAATGCCTCCGAATGCCGCGACGGACGGCGCAGGCGCGGGATTTCGGAAGGCTGAAGCAGGGGGAGGATCGATTACAGTGAGAGATGGGCGTGCTGGAGCGAGGCGCAGGGCGGCAAAATGCAAGGTAGACGGAGCCTCTAGGTGCTTAGAAAAACGCCTGCATAGCACCTAGAGGCTCATTTGCATAAAGATATAAGTGCTTTTTTTGAGGTATCGGCAGCCCGGATTAATGTGATAATTAGCCTGTAGGCAAGAACAGACACTAGCGAATCGCTAGTGTCTGAACACCAAATATGTGATATTCAAGTGGTAGAAACCCTTTAAGGGGCGTGTGCTGTAGATGTCACTGTAAAGGTGGCAGGCCCTTGTGGTTGTCACTGTCAAGGGGGTGGGGGTGCTGTGGAATTCACTGTTAAAGGGGCAGGCTGCTTTAAAGGTCAAAGTTAAGGGGGCTGCTGTGGAGGTCCCATTTTAAGGAGATGGGGCACTGTGGGGGAGATCAGTGTTAAGGGGTGGGGGGCTGTGGAGGTCACTATAAAGGGGGAGTGGTGCTGTAGATGTCACTGTTATAGTGGATACTGTTGATATCTTTTAACGACACAGAAACATTGATTTAAATATTTCAAATATACCCATGTGAAGCTGGGTCCTTCAGCTAGTGCAGCTAAAAAAAGGAAAGACGTGTCTGAACATCTTCTGAGTATAGTGTAGGGATATAGATGGCAGCCACTAAGCACAGTGTTTGAAAAATGGTACATTGAAGATATACAATGTAACCATTAGGGTCTATGCTAACCTTTGCACATTGAATTGGGATATTCTTGTGTAGAGGTACACTAACTCTCTTGCATGAGTGGAATAAATGGAGTGATAAGAATGACCTGTCCAGGAACGGTTCAGAACTGAGATGGAATCCTTAATAAGATGTGTCTCAGAGAGGCAAACAATTGCAGGCTGGAATTGCCGTAGGGAATTGAGAACTCTGTAGCGCTTAGATACATTGCCAAGGCAAATGTACAGAGAAAGCAAACCATAGGGTACTCTTTAAGGGGCTCAATTATTTTATCGAATCTGGACACCCGGGTAAGCTTTTAGCCAGAATAATTACACAACAAGATAAAAAAAAAAAACCCATTACTTCCATCCGTAATGCAGAGGGTGAAATCATAACAGATTTAGATGGAATTGGTAATACTTTTTTACAATACTTTGCTCAGATATATAGATCTTCTCCTGGTTTGTCATCTGGGCTGGCGATGCGGTTCTTAGAGAGAATTCCACTCTCAACGTTAAATGAGGCTCAGAGGGGATATCTGGAGGAGGAGCTGTCTCTTACGGAGTTGCAGGAGGCCCTTGGGTCTGTCTCGGGGAACTCATCGCCAGGGGCAGATGGCCTCCCATATGAGGTCTATCGCAAGTATAGCGACGTGATTCTCCCCTACCTGTCGGAGGTTTTCTTCCAAGCGGCTCAGGGAGGGAAACTCCCACATTCTATGATGGAGGCTCTTATTGTTTTAATTTTAAAAAAGGATAAGGATCCGGTAGAACTGAGCTCCTACAGACCAATATCCTTATTAAATACTGACGCTAAGCTATTATCAAAAGTTCTGGCTAGGAGGCTCTCGCGGGTTATGCCCACGATTATTCACCCAGATCAAAATGGCTTTATGCCAAATAGGGTCACCCATCACAATTTGCATAGGTTATTCACTAATATTCAATCCCCGGAGCGTGGTGCCCGCTCCATCCTGTCGCTGGATGCCACGAAAGCCTTCGACAGGGTGGAGTGGACTTTTCTCTGGGAGATAATGAAAAAAATGGGCTTTGGCCCAAGATTTATTGCGATGGTCCAGTTACTTTACAATTCCCCAGTTGCCAGGATCAGGATCAATGATTCAACGACAGAGAGCTTTACTTTGGGAAGAGGTACTCGCCAAGGTTGTCCCCTTTCCCCCCTTTTATTCAATATTTATATTGAACCTCTAGCGGCTATGATAAGACAAGATCCGGAGGTGGCCGGTTTTGGCATAATGGGGAAGCATGACCGAGTATCCCTCTATGCAGATGATATTCTGGTTTTTATTCATCAAACAGATACTACTCTCCCTCGTATAATGGACCTGGTTGATCACTTCTCCGATTTATCCGGACTTGAGATCAACTGGGATAAGACCGTCCTCCTCCCTATAGACGAAATGCGAGGCGAATTTAATAATCGATTAATGATCTCTGATTCAATAAAGTACCTGGGGATAACAGTCTCCGCTAAACCTCAGGAATATTTACAACTTAATTTGATTCCCTTGTTGATTAAGTTAAGAGCAAAAATTAAGATATGGCAAAAAATTCTGCTAGCAAGAGCAGACAGAATCTTATTGATAAAAATGGTAGTGCTTCCCCAGGTTCTTTATGTCCTACGCAACTCGCCTATATGGATTCCAGACAAGTACTTTAGACTGATAGAGCGTATACTCAATGATTTATTATGGGGGAGGAAGCGTGTGAGACTGAAGGCAATTTACTTCTCTATGCCCTATAGTCAGGGAGGTCTTAACCTCCCTTACTTTAGGGGCTATTTTGTGGCCTCCCAACTATGCCTTTTTAATGACTGGCAAAATAGTCCTTTCTGCAGTAAAGTGGTGAAAGATGCAGGTTTCTCCGATTTCTTCACCGTACTGGAATCAGATTATTTACTAAATACACTGAGCGGATACACGTTTTTCTGCAGAATGGCTATGAAGACTTGGTCTCTCATAAGGAGTTGGTGTGGAGTTAAGGCTTCGCTTATTTGCACTCCATTATGGCATAACCCAAAACTTCTTAAATTAAACGACTCAAGCTGCCGCCAGTATTGGAGGACCAAAAATGTGCAGTACTTACATCAAGTAGTCAGTGGTGGACAAATTTTGTCCCTGATGGAACTAAGGGCAAATTTAGGTGAGGTGGCTTGGTTTGCATATTTTCAATTGAGGTTAGCACTCTCTAGCACCTTGAACAGTAATTCTTTTATTATAGATACTCCTGTTTTTTTACAGGATTTAATTCGTAAGAAAATTGTCACGAGAATTAAACTATCGCACTGTTATAGACATTTAATGCACAATTTCTTTTTTGGAGTTCTTTCTCCAGGACAGAGAGCCTGGTCCTCTCTTCCTTTAGAGGGGGGCTCTCCAAACTGGGAGAATATAGGGGGAAGTTTAAAATTAGTTTCACATAATTTTAACCACATCGTGGTACAATTTAATATTTTGCACAAAATGTATGTGACACCTTTATGGTTATATAGAAGAGGATTCCGGGCTTCCTCTGACTGCCCACGCTGTGGCGATCCCGAGGCAGATCATTTACATCTGTTCTGGGACTGCCCAATGGTGAGCAGGTACTGGAGTTTGGTCCAAAAGAATTTGGCGCGCAAACTTAAAATTGTTGTTCCCCTGTCCCCCAGGATCTGGGTCCTGGGAGACTCATCTGAGGTTAATCATCAACCTATAAAAAGTCACTTGTTGGTTAAGGTGATGTTCTTGGCTAGGCTCCTGATTTCAAGATCGTGGTTTTGCTCTCCCGCCCCAGACTGTAATAATTGGCTGAGCCTGGTGGAAAAAGTGAAAAGTTATGAGAGGATCCTATACAGACAAAGAGGATCTGATGGAAAGATTGGGACATGGCTAACTAATTAGGACTTTTTCCCCTTTTTTTTGTTTTTTTTTTTTTTTTGTTTCGTTGTTTCCTGCAAGGTGGGGGATGGGTGGGAGGGGTGAGTTGGGGAAAATTCAATCTGTCCGGTGTTTCCTTATGTACTTTATTGAGGAAGAATGTGAAGGTATATCCGAGCACGGGCGGGTCTCCAGGATGGTGGAGGGGGGACTTCCCGGCATTATATGATGTTGGGAGCTCTCAGCTATTTAAAATACCGAGCGATATGTGAGTAGGGGGGTCGCGGCTTGGAGTCCGGGGGTCCCCGGGTGCCGGGCGCGGCTCGGGGTACGGCTCTTCCCGTTGGATACGGAGTTCGAGCGCAGGCAGGGATGGATCATACGTGACGAGCACGCTATTGTGTGCTCTTTTAAGGAGACAGAGCTGATTTTAGGCTCTGTTTTCTGTCTATATTTCCTTTTTCAGCTACCAGTATCTGACATTTGAGTTGAGTTCCCTGCTGCATGAAAAATCTATGCTAATGTACGCAAGGTATGGCGAACTATGGCTCCGATATGATCAATCATACGGGGATGAGGCAGTGAAATATGTGAGTGGGTTTCCGACCACTGTGGTGAGACTGCTGGACCCCCTCTATTTGGTTTCTGCTTTATTAAAGGCCTGCGATCAAAGATCGTTGCAAGTTCGCCTACAGGTAGTATGGGAATATCAAGCGATTGGTCATACTGGTGCCAACCTCTTGGCTTGTATTTTTCTGTGTCTGGGTGAGGGCGTGCGCGAGCGGCGCTCGATGCTTGGTGGATGTCTGGACTTCGGACCTCTACCCCTATAGCCACATAGAACTTGGGCTGAGAGTTTATTTATTCTATTAAGCCATGGATGCTGGGTGGTCCTTGTACCCTCCCCTCTAGGAGACCTCCCTTTGTTTTTTGTTTTCCCTTTTAATGTTAACACTGTTAGGGATAATTGTATGAAATTATTGTTAATTATGCTTACAGATTGGAAATGGTGGACTCATGGAGTATGTAATAAGGATTTAAAATTTTGTATTGAAATAATAAAAATATTTATAATAAAAAAAGATACATTGCCAAGGCCCTCACATTCCATGAAATAATATTAGCTCCATTGTCCAAATAGAAAGAGAAACCAGACAGAGTAAAAATAACTGGTATCGGTCCTTTCAGTAGCATGTCCTCCCGCAACATGAAGTATATATGAAAGAGAGTACCAATAGAAAAAGATTTGACAGTCCAGGTGCTGTTTCCCAAAAATACAACAACAAAAAACTAAAACTAAAACAGCACATTCACCACGAATATTTGGGCTTCCAAAATGGATAAAGATACCCAGCAGCTACGTGCACTGTGATCCTACACAGACCCAATAGCACAGCCTAGTGTAATAGGAAAAAATAGGAAAATGTAAAGGAGTCCTCTAATATTTCCTGCAGTCAAAAATGAAGCTATAGGCATCGCGCCTTAGTAGTATGAAAAAAGAGAGAAGCATAAAAATAAACAAAAGTAGGCAAAGTATTGTCAATATCACTTGTCCCTCCAACAACAAACCGACAAAGGCAGGGACTGGCTAAGGACATCACCATCACCACCAGAACATGATTTCTTATGGTTTCTCCTGGGGCAGTTGGGCTTTGTTGGTATCTATCCAGGATGCTGGGTCCACAGGAGAATCAGTATGTTCTTATTGGTCACAAGGCTACATTGATGTTACAGTTTGATGCAGAAAAGTATAGTTTACCTTTTGTGAAACTTACAGAAAAATGATGGAGTTGTTGATAACTTTAAGAGTAAACTAATAATTCCTTGCAGGTATGATACAAGGAATTAGTCTGTAGTTATTAAACCAGGCTGGTCATTGGCCACCTAGAGGACCCTGCCTTCGAGATTGTCTGCTTGTAGCCAAGAACACAGTAAGCCTTCAAGACCGTCTCTACATTACACTTTAGTTAAGTAGTTTTCATTATATGAAAGCTGAAGTACAATCTGGAACATGCAAATGGAACATTTCTGAAAGAGGATGGAGAGTGTCATGTTGTTTGTAACCACAGTGCCGGTGCTATTTTCCAGACTGTGGCCTTGATATATTATTTTAAAGTGTGATTTCCTTCTTTACTAACACGATGCAGAAGATGATATCTGTGCCCATTCTATGTTTACAAGAAAACCTTTAGATGTGTAGCAGGTATTGCTAACACTTTGAAATTAGTAGCTGCATGATGCTATCCAGTGGCATATGGTTTGGGACTACATGACAGACTCCCAGTGAGAAACCTTTATTGAACAGAGCGCTCCCTCGCCAGGAGGAGGTACAGCCGCGGCGTGTTACAGCTTTGTTGCATTTATTAGTTCCTACTTAACTGTTTAAAGGGGATGTGTCACTTCAGCAAATAGCATTTATTATTCAGAGGACTTTAATACAGGGCACTTACTAATGTATTGCTATTATCCATATTGCTTTTTTCCCATCACTTTATACACATCTTGTTTCCATGGTTACAGACCACCCTGCAATCCAGCAGCAGTGGTCGTGCTTGCACACTATAGGAATAAGCACTAGCCTATATGCAGTCCCACAATCCCGGGCACCAGAGAGCCCAACGTTTTTTCCTATAGAATACAAGCACTGCCACCACTAATGGATTGCAGGGTGGCCGTAACCATGGAAACAAGCAGTGCATAATGTGATGGAAAAATTAATCCAGCAAGCAAATGAAGCAGTATGGACCATGACAATACATTAGTAAGTGGCTTGTATTAACTTTATATAATAAATGCTATTTGCTGAAGTGACACAACCCCCTGAAGTTTTGCTTGGGCACACATATATAAATGAAGCTACTTCTTCATAATTTAATATCAATGCAAGTCTTTGCAGAAGATCACATGCATCCAGATTTGATTTCCATCATAACATTGAAAGGAAAGCTACACCTAGAAAGGAGAAAAATAGCACCTATTCACATTCCAAAAGATATAAAAACATAAATCTTCACTTGTGTCATCCTGCAATGTCGGTTTATACAGAATCCAAAAGCTACAAGCTATGTATATAGCAGTATGCAATTTTCTGAGATTAACAAAAGATGTCAACAAACAGCACCCCTCTCGCCCTTAGGCCTCATTCACACGACCGCTGTTTGGGTCCGCATCCGAGCAGTATTTTTTTGCGGCTCAGATGCGGACCCATTTACTCTGTGTGCTGTCCGCTTCAGTTGCTCCGTTCTGTGGCCTCGCAAAAACAAATAGAACGTGTCCTATTCTTGTCCGTTTTGCAGACAAGAATAGGCATTTCTATAATGGGCAGCCTGTTCTGCAAATTGCGGAACGCACACAGGCGGCATCCGTATTTTGCGGATCCACAATTAGTGGACTGCAAAACTCGGCGTGGTCGTGTGCATGTAGCATTAGGGTGCATTCAGACAACCGTATTTCTGGGTCCACCATTCGTTTCAATGAAATGAAAAATATAGAGCATTTCCTATTCTTGTCCGCAATTGCGGACAAGAATAGCCACTTTTATATAGGTCTGGCCCTGTGCATTCTGCAAAAATGCGGAACGCACTGTCGGTTTGAGGATTTGCAGTATGCGGACCGCAAATCACTTTTGGTCGTCTGAATGTAGCTTTCTGCCTCTGTTTTGGTCAATGATCTCTATCAGTGACTTTGAGCCAAAACCAGGTGCGGCTCTAAACACAGAACAGGGGCAGATCTTTCCCTTATATCTTATGTCTGTGGAGGCTCCAATCCTGGTTTTGGCTCACAATCACTGATGGAAATCACTGACGTGTGAAGGAGGCTTTAGGTTTGTCTATTGCAATTCACGCCTGCTTAAGTGAATGGGACTAAGCAACAGTACCAGATATAGGACCCTGTTGTTAATCACAGTGGCCACTGCCTCTTTTCGCTACTGATATGCACACCATGCGGACCTGCACTCCCTGATGGGCCAGCTACCCAAACTGGTGAAACTCATCGTACATAAGTCTCTCAAGCGTCAGGGTCATACAGTCAGATTAGGGTCAGGTGCTCTGCTTTTGCCAAGGATGGGTAGAACTATCAGCAGATATATATCTGTCCAGGTAGGGCTACTTTCACACTCGCGTTTGGTGCGGATCCGTTATGGATCTGCACAGACGGATCTGCACTGATAATACAACCATCTGCATCCGTTCTGAACGGATCCTTTGTATTATCTTTAGCATAGCCAAGACGGATCCTTCTTGAACACCATTGAAAGTCAATGGAGGAAGGATCCGTTTTCTATTGTGCCAGATTGTGTCATAGAAAACGGATCCGTCCCCATTGACTTACATTGTTTGCCAGGACGCTTCCGTTTGGCTCAGTTTCGTCAGACGGACACCAAAACGCTGCAAGCAGCGTTTTGGTGTCCGCCTCCAAGGTGGAGTGGAGACGGAACGGAGGCAAACTGATGCATTCTGAGCAGATCCTATTTTATTCAGAATGCATTAGGGCAAAACCAATCCGTTTTGGACCGCTTGTGAGAGCCCTGAACGGATCTTACAAACGGAAAGCCAAAACACCAGTGTGAAAGTAGTCTTAGATTAAAGCAAGCTGTTTAGAACCCAGGAACCAGAGTCTCAATATACCAGACCCTTTAGGCCCCTTTCACACAAGCGAGTTTTCCACGCGGGTGCAATGCGTGATGTGAATGCATTGCACCCGCACTGAATCCTGACCCATTCATTTCAATGAGTCTGTGTACGAGCGTTGTTTTTCACGCATCACTTCTGCGCTGCGTAAAAAACGCAGCATGTTCCTTTAGGGTACATTAACACGACCGTATTTTTGGCTACGCATCCGTTCCGCAATTTTGCGGAACGGGTGCGGACCCATTCATTTCAATGGGGTCGCAAAAGATGCGGACAGCACACAATGTGCTGTCCGCATCCGTAGATCCATTCCGCGACCCCACAAAAAAGATAGAGCATGTCCTATTCTTGTCCACAATCATGGACAAGAATAGGCATTTCTATCATGGGGCCGGCTACATTCACACGGTCGGTATCCGTGTTTTTCGGATCCACAATCTGCGGACCGCAAAACACATACAGTCTTGTGTACCCTTGGGCCCCTTTAAATAAAATACCAACAATAAAAAATGCACATGTCAAGAGCAGGCAACTAGTAGTCCCTGACTAAATGTAAATAAATATATAACGAGTGCCTCTACATGTGCAGGGTATACAAAAGTGTAATATATATACTTGGGCCCCTTTCACACGGGCGAGTATTCCGCGCGGGTGCAATGGGTGAACGCATTGCACCCACACTGAATCCCGACCCATTCATTTCTATGGGGCTGTGCACATGAGCGGTTATTTTCACGCATCACTTGTGCGTTGCATGAAAATCGCAGCATGCTCTATATTCTGTGTTTTTCACGCAACGCAGACCCTATAAAAGTGAATGGGGCTGCGTGTAAATGGCAAGCATCCGCAAGCAAGTGCGGATGCGGTGCGATTTTCATGCATGGTTGCTAAGGAGATGATAGGGTTGCTAAGGAGATGATAGACCCGATCTGTATTATTTTCCCTTATAACATGGTTATAAGGGAAAATAATAGCATTCTGAATACAGAATGCATAGTAAAATAGTAATAAAGGGGTTAAAAATAAAAAATAATTAACTCACCGAGTCCACTTGATCGCGTAGTTGCGGATATCTGTCTTCTTCTGTAATGTTGAGCTGCCGGCTAAGGACCTGAGGTGACGTCACATCACATGATCCAATCACATGGTGCCTCACCATGGTGATGAACCATGTGATTGGACCATGTGATGAGTACAGTGACGTCATCAAAGGTCCTATTCCTGTGCACAGCAAAGAAAAAGACAGAAGAGATGCCGGCTACGCGATCAAGTGGATTGAGGTAAGTTTAATTTTTTAAAAAAAATTTTTAACCCCTCCAGCCCTATTGTACTATGCATTCTGTATTAAGAATGCTATTATTTTCCCTTATAACCATGTTATAAGGGAAAATAATGCAATCTGCAGAATACCTAACCCAAACCCGAACTTCTGTGAAGATGGTCGGGTTTGGGTACCAAACATGCCGATTTTTCTCACGCGTGTGCAAAACGCGTTACAATGTTTTGCACTTGCGCAGAAAAATCGCGCATATTCCCGCAACGCACCCACACCTTTTCCCTCAACGCCCGTGTGAAACCAGCCTTATATTCTGCATTTTTCACGCAGCCCTGGCCCCATAGAAGTGAATGGGGCTACGTGAAAAACGCATTGCATCCGCAAGCAAGTGCGGGTGCGATGTGTTTTTCACTGATGGTTGCTAAGAGATGTTGTTTGTAAACCTTCAGTTTTTTATCACGCGCATGAAAAACGCATCAAAACGCATTGCACCCGCGCGGAAAAAACTGAATGTGATCGCAGACAAAACTAACTGAACTTGCTTTCAAAATGGTGCGAGTTTCACTGAATGCATCCGGAGCTAATCTGTCACACTCGTGTGAAAGAGGCCTTAGTATTCACCTGAGCTATCTATGAGTGAATCTTTTTATTTTAGTAACTTCTTATTTTTCATTTTAAATGAGAATAAAAGCTACATGTTTTTTCACTACTCCCTTTTCATGTTAAGAAGTTATATAGAAGTAGGAGCGTCTGTAGATACCAATTCAGGTCTATTAGAGACGGAGCTACACAAACACAGCCCCATTCAGTAGAGGAAATTTGTAATAATTAAAAGAATGTCGCTCTCTGCTTCACCATATTTTTCAAAATTTACACCACACAAGTGTACTACTAAATTGATAAATCTGCACCTAACCACTGTAAATATCCAGCTTCCATTCAGTACATGTGAAAACCATATGTCTGCAGCCATAGCTAGGGTCAGCTCAATGCATAGGAATTTGCACAGCTACCATTGATCCAATGGAAGTTGTAAAATTCCCTTTGCACTGAGCTCCCCCTAGTGTTGTGTGCAAGAAAATGTTATGAATTTATATCAGGAACAGAAGGAGTTCAATGCTGGACTCCTTCTCACCCTGGTCTCCATAACAGTCTGGTGGTCTGCTTCCATGGTAAGTACACCAATTATCTTGTGGCTCCATCCGAAAATACTTATAAAAACTGCAGCCCAAAACACTACTGTATGTTAACATCACTCCAAACCATACAATTATTTGGGACCAATATGCAAAAGGCAGATGGATGTCAATCTTAGACACACGTCTCTGCTCTCCAATAGGTTTCTGAAGAGAACACTTGCCATCTGCTCTAATACATTTCTTCCTATTATTTTGATATGTAAGGTCACATGACCATTTTCAGTCAATCTTGACCAATCAACCCCAAAAAAACAGAAAAATCCTCTCATAAAAATACAATCACTAGAAAATCACTTGATTTAAATCACCAAACCATGTGATCTACATAGTATAAATGAAAATGAATAAATGAAACTTTTCTTAAGTGTCACAGAGGGAATCCCTTGGATGAAAACCAAACATCATAATCAGTGAGAGTCCCACTGTTTCAATTAATTTCCACTTTTCTATTATGAATTACAAGTTAAAAATGAAATCTCATTAAGACTGTTAGGGCCAGCAGCCTATTCTTAAAACAATGATGAAGAAGGTATTTTTTTGACACATGGAGCCACCTAGCCTTTCTGCTGCCTGAAACGAGAACTGAAATAGTGCCCCCAATCTCCATGTGAAATTCTCAGTCGACCCCCCCCCCCCTTCTTCCAGTCCTACTGTTGAAAACAGATTTGGATGGATGCAAACCGTCTACCGGGGTGGGCTCCCCAGGATACATCGAAGTCAAGAACGAGAAAAGCAACTCTGACACCAGCTTTTGCAAAAACTGAATTTTACTAACACGTGATAATAAACACAACCACAAATGCTGAGAACATAACATAAGTTTTCATACACCCAGCCCAAAGACTGAGACCCTTGTGTTTCACAGCACGGCACCCTCTGATGGATGCCAGCAGAAACTTCACAGTAATTAACCTACTGGCAAGCACAACTAAAACTGCCTCGCCATACCTATTTCTACCCTGTAACAAACACAAACAATTGGTTGGGTGCTTAGTAGGAGCTGGCCTGCGGTGCAACACAACAGTTCACAATCTTACAATGCTCTATATTATTCCCCCTGCCATAACTAGTCTGGTAGCAGGTGCCTTAATTTTTCTCCTGAGCAAAATGCTGAACTGGATAGAGTTCATCTGGGTATTTATCAGCTCTCAAATGTGCAATGTCCCTTTTAGTAAGGGAGTCCTTGTAGTACAGTAGCAACACTTTAGACCTGACACAAAGCAGAGACCCTAACTAACTAACTACAGGCCTGGTCTTAGTCTCTAGGCGCCAAACTGCAGTGAGATGCGTGCACGATCTTACTGACTCGGGTCTGCTCTTTACCACTGATGTCTCTGAACTGAACAACCAGTCTCTCCAGCAAACATGAGGTCCCGCAGAGTATGCAGTTTCTGTTCCTTAGCTCTTGTCAGCCTTCCTGGAAACAATTCTTCTTTCCCTGGACAGGATCGGGGCTTTGAAAAATGATCAGCTTCACTCAGCTGCAGCTGTGGTGACTGAGGAGTCCTCTTACTCCTGGATCCATCAGTTTGGCGGCTCACACACAGCTCCTCAGCTCTCAGCTAAGATGGCTGCAGCTACCTGCACACAGTGTAGATTTGTATGTATAATATTGCACCAAAACTGCACAAAAAAGTACATAAATCCACATCCACATCCGGCAGCTCTGGTGCTTGGCTATTTGTGGCTGTCCCATAGCGGTAAATGGATCTGTGGCCGCACTTGTACGGTGCACTCTCCATTCACCACCATGGGACTTCTGAAAACAGCTGACTAAGGGTCCATTCACACGTCCTGTTTTTTTTCATCCTGAAAAACGGTCCGTTTTTTGCGGATCCGTTGTTCCTGAAAATGTTTCCGTATGTCATCCGTTTTTTGCGGATCCGCAAAAAACGGAAACATGTATACATTTCAATAATCAAATAAAGTTGTTTGGATTTCTTTGAAAAAAATAAAAATAAAAAATAAAAAAAAATAATTTGTTATGTGTTTCCAGGAACGGAATCCGCAAAAAACGGATGACATACGGAATGACATCCGAATGTCATCTGTTTTTTGCGGATCCATTGACTTTGTATTGTACCAGGATCCGATTTTTCAGGACAAGAATAGGACATGTTTTATATTTAAACGGACATGCGGAACGGAACAACGGAAACGGACAGCACACATTGTGCTGTCCGATTTTTTCCAGGACCCATTGAAAATGAATGGGTCCAGATCTGGTCCTGATCTGTTCCTGAAAAAACGGAACAGATCTGGAAAGAAAAAACGGACGTGTGAATGGACCCTAAGGCTACTTTCACAGTAGCGTTCAGGGCTCCGCTTGTGAGTTCCGTTTGAAGGCTCTCGCAAGTGGCCCCGAACGGATCCGTACTGCCCTAATGCATTCTGAGTGGATGCGGATTCGCTCAGAATGCCTCAGTCTGGAACCGTTTGTCCTCCGCTCCGCTCAGCAGGCGGACACCCGAACGCTGCTTGCAGCGTTCGGGTGTCCGCCTGGCCGTGCAGAGGAAAACGGATCCGTCCAGACTTACAATGTAAGTCAACGGGGACGGATCTGTTTGAAGTTGACACAATATGGCTCAATTTTCAAACGGATTTCATGGCAATGCAAACGGATCCGTTCTGAACGGATCTAAGCGTTTGCATTATAGGTGCGGATCCGTCTGTGCAGATACCAGACGGATCCGCACCTAAACACAGGTGTGAAAGTAGCCTAAACATTGAATAGAGAGCATGCTGCACATGTGCAGTGTGTTCTCTGTGCACTTTGGGGGCCTTATTCTGGATATAGGGGTGGGTCTGAGAGGTGGGACCCTCACCTATCTGACTTTGATGACATGTCCTAGCGAAATTCCATCAATGTCTGAGATGGGCCAACCCCTTTAATGATCAGGTCATTTTTCATTTTTGTGTTTTTGCCTCCCTGCCTTCCAAGAACCATAATTTTTTTTAAATTATTAATACATAAAGCTTTATGAGGGCTTAATTTTTGCAGGACAAGTTGTATTTTTAATGGCATCATTTATTCCACTATCTCTTGCATTAAAAAATGGGTAAAAATTGTTTGTCGGGTGAAAAAAAAAAAAAAAAACAATTTCTGCCGTGGTTTTTGAGTTTGTTTTTATGGCAGTCACTATGTGTTAAAATTACCATGACAACCTTATTCTGCAGCTCACTACAATTATGGTTAGAGATGAGCGAATTTCATGTTATGAAAATCATTCATGCTTCATTTGGTGGTGAAAGCAGAATTCCCCTGCATAACGGAAACAGGACGGATCTATTTTGCAGCCCATAGACTTCTATTATAACGGAATGAATAATGGAATGCCTCTAATTTCCGATATGCATTCCGTCATAGAATTGTGTTATGGTCCGTGGTAACGGAATCCATAATGCAATTCTGCTTTTACCACCAAACGAAGCGTGAATGAATTTCAAAATATGAAATTCACTCATCTCTAATTATGGTGATAACAAATTTATGAACGGTAGTTTTTATTATGTTTTTGTACTCTTTGCATTACTATATTTTTTTATTTTGTCTACAGATCTGTGTGAGTGCTTGTTTTTTGTGGTGTGAGCTCTGGTTTTAATTTTTACCATTTGGATAACTTTTTATAGATTTTTTTGGGGGGGACAAGGTGACCCAAAAAATGGCAAATCACATATTTTTTCATTGTCTATTATAGCATTTGCTGCACAGGAAAAATTTAAATAATGTTTTATTAGTTTGGACATTTTCAGACATGGTGATACCAATTATGTTTATTTTTACCGCTTATTTATTTTTATATGTTAAATGTGTGTTTTTCTTTCAATGCAGTTTTTAATCCCCTTAGAGGTTTTGAATATGCAGTCTATGGCCTCATGCACACGACAGTTTATTTTCACGGTCCGCAAAAACGGGGTCCGTAGCTCCGTGATCCGTGACCGTTTTTTCGTCCGTGGGTCTTCCTTGATTTTTGGAGGATCCACGGACATGAAAAAAAAGTCGTTTTGGTGTCCGCCTGGCCGTGCGGGGCCAAACGGATCCGTCCTGAATTACAATGCAAGTCAATGGGGACCGATCCGTTTGACGTTGACACAATATGGTGCCATTTCAAACGGATCCGTCCCCATTGACTTTCAATGTAAAGTCAGGAGTCCCTTTACTTTCACACTTGCGTTCATATAATGCAGACGGTGGCTCCGTTCAGAGCGGATCCGTCTGCATTATATTGTTAAAACATTTCTAAGTGTGAAAGTAGCCTCAGACGGATCCGTCCAGACTTTACATTGAAAGTCAATGGGGGACGGATCCGTTTGAAAATTGAGCCACAGTGTGTCATCTTCAAACGGATCCGTCCCCATTGACTTACATTGTAAGTCTGGACGGATCCGCTTGCCTCCGCACGGCCAGGCGGACACCCGAACATAACTTGAAGCGTCCCCATCACCATGGGAACGCCTCTATGTTAGAATATACTGTCGGATATGAGCTACATCGTGAAACTCAGATCCGACAGTATATTCTAACACAGAGGCGTTCCCATGGTGATGGGGACGCTTCAGGTTAGAATATACTGAAAAACTGTGTACATGACTGCCCCCTGCTGTCTGGCAGGTGCTGCCAGGCAGCAGTGCGGCCGCCCCCCCCTCCCTCCCCTGTAGTTAACTCATTGGTGGCCAGTGCGGCCGCCCCCCCTCACTCCCCTGTAGTTAACTCATTGGTGTCCAGTGGGCCCCCCCCTCCCTCCCCTGTAGTTAACTCATTGGTGTCCAGTGGGCCCCCCTCCCTCCCCTGTAATTAACTCATTGGTGTCCAGTGGGCCCCGCTCCCTCCCCTGTAATTAACTCATTGGTGTCCAGTGGGCCCCCCTCCCTCCCCTGTAATTAACTTATTGGTGTCCAGTGGGCCCCCTCCCTCCCCTGTAATTAACTCATTGGTGTCCAGTGGGTGGGCTCCCCCTCCAGTGGGTGGGCCCCCCCCTCCCTCCGCTGTAGATAACTCGTTGGTGGCCAGTGGGCCCTCTCCCCGCCCTCCACCTCCTAATTAAAATCGCCCCCCCCTATCATTGGTGGCAGTGGAGACTACCGATCGGAGTCCCAGTGTAATCGCTGGGGCTCCGATCAGTAACCATGGCAACCGGGACGCTACTGCAGTCCCGGTTGCCATGGTTGCTTAGCAATTTGTAGAAGCTTCATACTTACCAGCGAGCTGCGATGTCTGTGACCGGCCGGGAGCTCCTCCTACTGGTAAGTGAAAGGTCTGTGCGGCGCATTGCCTGTAGCACAGACTTGTCACTTACCAGTAGGAGGAGCTCCCGGCCGGTCACAGACATCGCAGCTCGCTGGTAAGTATGAAGCTTCTACAAATTGCTAAGCAACCATGGCAACCGGGACTGCAGTAGCGTCCCGGTTGCCATGGTTACCGATTGGAGCCCCAGCGATTACACTGGGACTCCGATCGGTAGTCTCCACTGCCACCAATGATAGGGGGGGGGGGGGGGGCGATTTTAATTAGCAGGGGGAGGGAGGGGAGAGGGCCTACTGGCAACCAGCGAGTTATCTACAGCGGAGGGAGGGGGGCCCACCCACTGGAGGGGGGGCCCACCCACTGGACACCAATGAGTTAATTACAGGGGAGGGAGGGGGGCTCACTGGACACCAATGAGTTAATTACAGGGGAGGGAGGGGGGCCCACTGGACACCAATGAGTTAATTACAGGGGAGGGAGGGGGGCCCACTGGACACCAATGAGTTAACTACGGGGGGGGGGGGGTCTGCAGGGGGCAGTCATGTACACAGTTTTTCAGTATATTCTAACCTGAAGCGTCCCCATCACCATGGGAACGCCTCTGTGTTAGAATATACTGTCGGATCTGAGTTTTCACGAAGTGAAAAATCACCTTTGAAAAAGCTTTTATGCAGACGGATCTTCGGATCCGTCTGTATGAAAGCAACCTACGGCCAAGGATCACGGACACGGATGCCAATCTTGTGTGCATCCGTGTTCTTTCACGGACCCATTGACTTGAATGGGTCCGTGAACCGTTGTCAGTCATAAAAATAGGACAGGTCATATTTTTTTGACGGACAGGATACACGGATCACGGCCTTGGCTGCAAAACGGTGCATTTTCCGATTTTTCCACGGACCCATTGAAAGTCAATGGGTCCGCAAAAAAACACGGAAAACGGCACAACGGCCACGGATGCACACAACGGTCGTGTGCATGAGGCCTATGTGATACTTGCAGCCTGCCTGTCAGGCTGTGCCACAGGCACAGCTTAGCAAGCAGCTTATTATAACAGGCCTGGGAGCCTTCACAAGGCTTCAAATTCTCACAAAAAATGATTGGAAGACAGCACTTTATCTGCAGAGAATCAGATCTGAGGGCAGCGGAAGCCCCCTCCCTCTAACTGCTCAGATGACATGGTCCCTATTGACCACAGCATCGCAGAGGTTAAATGACCGGGATCGGTCATGGTTTACATTGAATCATGCTTTCTTAGACCACTGTGTGCTGCATTTTCTTCCTGTGTTGGACAATTATTTTCTATTTATTTTATTTAAAATTTTATTAATATACTGTATACAGCAATTACATATTTGCTGTACGGAGATACACATGAGACGTAAAATACAGTGGAAAAGTCTGCATTAATTTGCTGCTGATCCACAGATAAAATCTACATGAATTTTATGTGACTCTTGCTGTGCAATTGCTTGTGGGTTTTGTGAAATTAGTGGTGGAAATCTGTAGGATAAACTGACATGCCGCAGATTTTAAATCCACACGACAGGCCAGTCTATAACAAAATTTTTTTTTTTTTTACGCATCCACTCATCCATTTGTAATATGCTGCGGGTGTGCTGCCCGAAAATCTGGGTGCGAATCTACCACATGTGAATTCACCCATAATCTAAATTCCAAATTAATTTATCAGTATATTTTTTTGTTTGTTGTTTTGGGGAGTATGAAAGGAAACTGAAGCACCCAGAAAAACCTAACACAAACACGAGGACCCCAACACTACAAGTCGACAGTGATAAGCACTGACCTAGTCTTCCTTTTCTAGATGAGGAGATGTGGCCTAATTAAGAATTATGTGGTGCATTAAAGTATTCACATTTGTTTGGACGAATCATTTACAATTAATGCAAAAAGCTATTTTATTTGACTTAAATGGCTTTCTGAGACTTTACAACTGATGACCATTAGTATCTGATCAGTCGGGGTCCGACTCCCAGAACCCCCTCCAATCAGCTGTTTGAGAAGGTACCGGAGCTCGCAGTAGCACCACGGCCTTCTCCTTGCGCACCAAGCACAGCGCCGCCTATTTGATAGAGGCTGTGCTTGGTATCGCAGTTCAGCCCTATTCACTTCAATGGGGCTGAGCTGTGCCTAGGCCATGTGACCAATGAACGTGACATCACATGGCTTAGGCTAAGCTGCAAGAAGGTTGCGGTGCTACTGCAAGCATCGGTGCCTCCTCAAACAGCTGATTGGTGGGGGTCCCTGGTGTCAGACCCCCACTGATCAGATACCAGAGAATAGTAAAGTCTTTGAAAATCCCTTTCACAATAATATTGAACACTGTTATTAATAAGGGCCTACCTGTGGCAAAAGTTCATAGAGATGTGTGTTCCTGCTCAGCTTACCCGGTAATCGTAGAGTAAAATTAATGTAACTTTAGCTCCCTCCGTCTTAGATATTTGGATTTTTTAGCTTTAGCTTTTCCAGGACATTCATTCCTTGTTCAATCCTCTGACTTGTATGGGTTATATAACGGTTTTATTATTTACGTTGTGCTCTCAGGCTGAATTCCTGCCATATTTTACATACTAGGAAGATGTTTTTTTGTGCTTGATGTTATTTATTGTATTTTCCATAGACCTCTTGTGGCCATCAGAATTCTCATGTGCCTCTTGCTCAAAAGTGCTGTGTGGGAGTGAGGAGGAGAAAACATGGAGAGGAAAGGAAGACAATTAGCTACATAGAAAAACAAACCAAATATAGATACGCACAATGTCAGCCTAGCAGGGGTATGGTGCCACTGAGTGCACCAAGAATGGCAGCAACGTTCTCCTTTGTTGTTAACAAATAATTGCAGAACAATCAATCTTGTGTGACATGGAAAAATAGAGTCTTGTTAAAGAATTACCACTGGAGTGCCTCAGCTATAAAAATGAATTTACTTATGTACTTGCTAACTGGCACATTCATTAACTTTTCACACTACCTGTGTAATTTCCATATGTGCATTTATTTCTCCAATGAATTATCACATTAATGTCCGTTCACACGTCCACAAAATGGATCCACATCTGTTCCGCAATTTTGTGTAACGGGTGTGGACCCATTCATTTTGATTTGCATTCCCATTCATTTGCACACTGTGCTTTCCCATTCCTTTGAACACTTCCGTTTCGCAGCCCCGCAAAAAATAGAACATGCCCTATTCTTGTCCGCAGCCACAGACAAGAAAATGCATTTCTATCATTGTGCCGGCCATGTGCGGCCTGTAAAAAGCGGAACGTACATGGCTGGTGTCCATGTTTTGCGGATCTGCAATTTGCGGACCACAAAACAGTTGCGGACGTGTGAATGGACCCTTAAAGAGAAATATGAATTTACAACAGACAGCCAAGTTTTGCTGGGCACTTTCTTGGCATGTGACAATTTTCCATTAAAGGGGTTGTGTCACGGGACATATTCTACATTTTTCAAACCAGACCCTGAATCTGAATACTTTTGTAATTAAAATGAGTAATTAAATTTAGTATAGCCAGTGAGATATTCAATAAAATCTGTATAGCTCAACCTGCTGTATTCACTGTCACTAGTGGAGTACCTCAGGGGTCAGTATTGGGCCCTATTCTCTTCAATATATTTTATTAATGATCTTGTAGAAGGCTTGCATAGTAAAATATAAATTTTCGCAGATGACACTAAACTGTGTAAAGTAATTTACACTGATGAGGACAGTATACTGCTACAGAGGGATCTGGATAGATTGGAGGCTTGGGCAGAGAAGTGGCAGATGAGGTTTACCACTCACAAATGTAAAGTTATGCACATGGGAAGGAATAATGCAGGTCACCCGTACATACTAAATGGTAAAACACTGGGTAACACTGACATGGAAAAAGATCTAGGAATTTTAATAAACAGCAAACTAAGCTGCAAAAAACAGTGTCAGGCAGCTGCTGCCAAGGCCAATAAGATAATGGGTTGCATCAAAAGGGGCATAGATGCCCGTGATGAGAACATAGTCCTACCACTTTACAAATCATTAGTCAGACCACACATGGAGTACTGTGTACAGTTCTGGGCTCCAGTGAACAAAGCAGACATAGCAGAGCTGGAGAGGGTCCAGAGGAGGGCAACTAAAGTAATAACTGGAATGGGGCAACTACAGTACCCTGAAAGATTATCAAAATTAGGGTTATTCACTTTAGAAAAAAGACGACTGAGAGGAGATCTAATTAATATGTATAACTATATCAGGGGTCAGTACAGAGATCTATCCCGTCATCTATTTATTCCCAGGACGGTGACTGTGACGAGGGGACATCCTCTGCGTCTGGAGGAAAGAAGGTTTGTACACAAACATAGAAGAGGATTCTTTACGGTAAGAGCAGTGAGACTATGGAACTCTCTGCCTGAGGAGGTGGTGATGGAGTACAATAAAGGAATTCAAGAGGGGCCTGGATGTATTTCTGGAGCTTAATAATATTACAGGCTATAGCTACTAGAGAGGGGTCGTTGATCCAGGGATTTATTCTGATTGTCTGATTGGAGTCAGGAAGGAATTTTTTATTCCCCTAAAGTGGAGAAAATTGGCTTCTACCTCACAGTTTTTTTTTGCCTTCCTCTGGATCAACTTGCAGGATGACAGGCCGAACTGGATGGACAAATGTCTTTTTTCGGCCTTATGTACTATGTTACTATGTTACTATGTAAACAGCTGATCATATACTGACGATAGGTCATCAGTTGTAAAATCTTGGAAAACCCTTTTAAGGGGTTAACAAGGTTGCCAACAATGTCCCAGATGGTATACAGGAATAAAATGAGTTACCACGGGAACCTACTCTATCATGCCCACTATTAGCACATAAAATTAATTTAGCACATAAAAAGCTTAGGATTTTTCTTTCTCCAATCAGTGCCATGTGTCCTATCATTTTGCAGAGGCATAAAAGGAAATACAAAGGTAATGCCACACTTAGCAAGGTCACACTCAGTGAGGTCACAGTGCTGGGATAAAATGTACTGATGTCATAGTGGTGGCTGCACAATGTGATGTCACAGGGATAAAGAAGACAGTGGTGATATCACAGAAGTGGAATAGCATGGGGGTAGGGGTAGGCAGAGAGGCAATTGCCTTGGGCACCAAATTGTAAGGGGGTGCCCAGGCACTGGTACAGACAATGCCATTCACTCTGTTGCAGGCAGCGCACTTCAATTGCCATTCAGTGAATCTTTTATTGATGGCAATGGAGGAAAGCACACAGGAGAGGAGTGGGAACTTAAAGTGGCGATGGAAAAATGTAATGCGCGGGAGGCCCAAGGCAGACCCCTGGGACATCAGGGAAACAGGACATGGCAACACATACTAGCAGCAACAAATAGCAAGAGCTGCATCAAGAGAGACAGACGTAGGCTCAGGCACTACAACAAGGAACAGCGGGTGTGGACCCACTGTGCCACTGACTGGCAATACTCTGGAGGGGCGTGAGTAAGCAACTACCTGGTATTCACTGGAGCCTCAGATGGTGAGGATAGACTTGAGCCAGGAGGTAGTTGTCAGGGGCTACTCCAGAGCAAACCCTGAGTCAGTGGCAGCTGGTTCAGACAGACCAGTAGGTACCTGAATAGGTACCAGCGGGAAGCGTAGACAGGCAGGTAGAGACAAAACCAGGAGCAACGGCGCAAACAAGAGAAATACAGATCAGAGATACAAGGCACAGAATAGGCTAGAGATTCCCCCTCCAGGGAAGCCAGGGACCCTCTCACAAAGGTGGGACATAGAACAGACAACAATCAGAAGCACTGCCAGGCTATCGGATGCAGTTACAGCACTGCTAGGCGAACAATGAACAGACCAGGAACATAACATAATACAGGGCAGGTACAGAGCAAAACAGGACATGACATAAAACACCATAACAGAGCAGAAACAGATGAACAAAGACCAACAATGGAAAACCAGGCAACACCACGCAGAAGGGTAACTGGAACCCCAGGACAGAAACGAGGTGCTAGACTGAACAGACCTCCAGCTCCTCACAGACCACATATAGATAAGGCTGGATAACGAGGGCACCTGGAAAGCCCCACCCAGGCACAGATCAGGGACAGATCAGGGGAATTAACCCCAACACAATCGGAGTACAGAACACAAGACACACTGGCTGCAGCACAGGCCATTGCCCCTGGCAACCAGCATACACGGAGACACCCACAGAGAGTACTCCAGGGCACAACCAACCCGTGACACCACAGACAACCAGGGAAGCATCACGGGAAGAGCTAACATCCCGAGACACAACAGACACGAGGAGAGCAACATACACTGGCGAGTTCAAGACACCGGAGCCAGCACGCAGCCCTAAGCAACCAGCCTACACAGGAATTGGCCTGCAGCCAGTGCACAAAGGCGCATGCAGCCCGCCTCCACGGAAAACTGTCACAATGAACCGCACTGTGACAAAGATTGTAGACAGCTCCAAATTGACAGAAGACAGGGCAGCACAAGTAGGCAGGGCTAACACAAATAGGTGGGACCTGCAATACAAAAGGGGCCTGTTAGGGTCAAAATACTTAGCAAGCCCCGGGAACTAGCAATCCACACTCCATCACTGTGTCACAGTGCAGGAATAATACACATATAGTGACATCACAGCTTAGAAATAATATGAAAAGTAATTCTACAGTGCTAATAATATTTTTTCCCATAGATCTGCATCCAGTTCTCCATGTTCTCATCAGTCATCTATTGACACCAGCAGCACTTGTTTGTCCTCATAGGAACTGCTATAGCCATGTGTTATTACCACCTGGCACATCTACACATTGTAGATGCATATTGAATTTGATTCCCTTTAATATCCTACACATATGGGTGGTGCAGGGGTGCACCTAGCCTTTCTGCTGCTTGAGGCAAAAACTAAAATGGCATACCAATATCTTAACCTAACCCCTTCCCTCCAGCCCTACTGTTAACGACCGACTTGGCAAATATTACATATAGAGCTACAGAACATACACAGCAATACAGTGCCACATATTGTGCCCATTATGCTTCCCAATACTATACTGAAGAAACAGATAATCCCCCTGTCAGGATTCGAACCCATGGCCAGTCAGGTCCCAGGCAGTAGCTCTACCCACTAGGCTACCGTCTCTGCTTGGACTATTCTCTAGCTAACTGCTAACTTCTAACTACCTCTCTTGTCCTTGCCTTGACCTGCTGATTATTCCAATCTCTTGCACCTGCTACTTCCCTATAAAACCCAGCCCTTGAACCCAGCCCTTTGCTGGTTATTGTGCCTCCAAGCCTGTAGCAAGCTTCCTCTCTGCTCCTCCACCACTATTGCTGATTTACCATTGTTGCCAACCCGGACCGTTTGACCTTGCTGATTTGCCGCCTGCATTGACTCACTGCTTACCACCGACCACGCCTCCGTCTACTCCTGCTGTTACCTCGCTGCCATCTCTGCTGCCGACCCGGACTGATCGACCACGCTACCTGCCTCCTGCCTCTGTGGGCCTCTGCCACTGGACTCCATACTTCCAGCTTGGGTGTCCTCTGACTCAGGTGAGCCTCGATTGACACTACCATCCTTAACAGAATAACCAGCCCAAAAAAAAAAATGGAGTCCGCAGTGGCCACCCTGCGCAAGCAGGTGTCTGAGCTGCAAGATTTCGGCACCACCTACCAGGAGAAATTTTTGCAACTCCAAGGCCTGGTACAGAGTCAACAGGGGGAGATCATTGAGCTCCAACGGCAACTCCTGGACGTACGCGGCACGGCTGCAGACACCCGCATGCCACTACCCTCTAAATTCAATGGAGATCGTCGCCAGTACCGGGGCTTTCTCAATCAGTGCCGTATCTACTTCCGGATGCATCCGGCCCCCTTTTCCACTGATGAGAAGAAAGTATTGTTCATTGTTAACCTCCTGACGGACGAGGCCCTGGCATGGGCGTCTCCCTACGTGGAAATCGATAGCTGTCTGCTGCACGATCTGGATGATTTAATCACAGCTATGAGCCAGGTCTTTGATGACCCCAATCGCTGTGCGACAGCTGAGGCAAGACTACACAGTCTTCGACAAGGAAGACGCTCTGTCGCCGAGTACGCCGCAGAGTTCCGCCGCTATGTCTCAGACACCAACTGGAACCCAGCTGCTCAAAGGAGCCAATTTCGGCGAGGTCTATCGGAGGCGATCAAAGATGAACTTGCCAGAATTGAAGCCCCGGATGATTTGGACGACTTCATTCAGGTGTGTGTCCGTATTGATCAGAGGCTCACCGAGAGAAGGAAAGAAAGGCTCTGGTTCCAAGGTGACAGACCCACTCACTCTACTACCCAGCAGGTCGCCCAACCTCCCATCGAGCCGATGCTGGTTGACGCAGTGCCAAGACTCTGCCCGTAGCAGAAAAATAACGACGACTGGCCGAAGGCCTCTGCCTCTCCTGTGGGGAGCCAGGGCACATTGCCATCAAATGCCCCAACAAATCCCGCAGAACCATTGCCGTCACTAAACTGCGAGAGCAGCGGCAGGCCGCAACCCCACCGGTGACGGCAGAGACAACTGAGTTAGCAGCCACCGGGTCCCACTTCACCATTCCAATTGTCATTACCATCGGGGATCGACAACTTCTCTGGTCTGCAATGCTCGACTCCGGGGCTGGCGACAATTTTATGGATCTAACTTTTGCTCACGAGAACAACATTCCGCTTGTAACCAAGACAGCCCCCATCGATCTGGAAACGGTGGTTGGGTCCCCACTCTCCTCGGGACCAGTTACACATCAGACCGCAGATTTACAGCTCCACATTAAAACCGACCACCACGAGACGATCCACTTATCTTTGATTGCCTCCCCCAAGTTTCCGGTGATCTTGGGCATCCCGTGGTTAGCCACTCACAACCCTTCGGTGGACTGGGAAACCCGCTGTCTACAGTTCACATCCGAGTTCTGCTCTTCGAACTGTCTGCATGAACCTGCTTCCCCAACGCCCAAAGAATCTATCATCTCGGAACCAACTGTCAAAGAGCTGTTGCCTCCACAATATAGCGAGTTTCAGATGTCTGCGACAAAAAAAACGCAGACAAGCTGCCCCCGCATCGACCATACGACTGCCCAATTGAATTATTACCTGGGGCTGAAATACCCTTCGGCAGCATCTACTCCCTCTTGGAGCCTGAGCTCAAGGCCCCGAAGGACTACTTGGACGAGGACCTAAAGAAGGGTTTCATTCGACCCTCCACCTCCCCCGCGGGAGCACCCTTCTTCGTGGAGAAAAAAGACTCCTCTCTACGCCCTTGCATTGACTACCGCAAGCTGAATGATATTACGGTAAAAAACCGTTACCCTCTCCCCCTGATTTCGGAACTTCTCGAGAGACTCCGGACAGCGAAGGTCTTTACGAAGCTTGATCTTCGAGGGGCCTATAATCTGGTTCGCATTCGCCCCGGGGATGAATGGAAGACCACCTTTCGCACACGATACGGACATTTTGAATACTTAGTTATGCCCTTCGGACTTTGCAATGCCCCAGCCACTTTCCAACATTTCATTAATGACGTCCTTAGGGACATGCTGGATCTGTTCGTAGTGGTATACCTGGACGATATTTTAATTTTCTCTGAAAATCTCGAGCAACATCGCGACCATGTCCGCAGGGTGTTACAAAGACTCCGCGAGCAGTCCCTTTACATCAAGCTTGAGAAATGCGAGTTTGAACAGACCACCACCCAGTTTCTCGGTTACATCATCTCCCCGGAAGGGCTGAGTATGGATCCTCGGAAAATTCAGGCTGTAATAGATTGGCCTCCCCCTAAGAATGAAAAGGAAATACAGAGGTTTGTCGGCTTCGCCAACTTTTACCGAAAATTCATTCGGAACTTCTCAAAAATCGTTACTCCAATTACCCAGTTAACCAAAAAGACTGTGCCCTTTTCCTGGACACCCGAAGCACAGGAAGCCTTCACCAAGCTTAAATCCCTCTTCACGTCTGCTCCAATTCTGATCCATCCTAATCCTGAACTGCCATTTACAGTCGAAGTGGACGCTTCCGACACCGCAGTAGGCGCTGTCCTATCACAACGTACGGGAGAAAAGATGCTTTTACACCCTTGCGCCTTCTTCTCTCGCCAAATGTCCCCCGCAGGGAGGAACTATGACATCGGGAATAAGGAATTGCTGGCAATCAAAGATGCCTTCTCGGAGTAGAGACATCTATTGGAGGGGGCCATCAATCCCATAACTGTGTTTACTGACCACCGAAACCTCTAATTCATCCGTTCTGCCAAGAGGCTTTCCGCCAGACAAGCCAGATGGAGCCTTTTTTTTTCTCGATTCAATTTAATTATCACATATCGCCCGGGGTCAAAGAATGGCAAAGCAGATGCCCTTTCCAGGATGTTATCTGAACCTTCACAGGACAACAAGGGCCAAGCCAGCATTCTACCCGAGAAAAAGGTCTTAGGCGCTACCTACCCAAAGGAACTCCTGGGGTCAACCAAGAAGGCTTATGAAAAGGACCCCTTCCTCACCCACCCAGCAGAAGATGTCAACTTCACCCTCAAGGGTGGCTTCTGGGTATACCTGGATCGACAACTGTACGTACCAGAAATGGCACGGCTCGATGTACTAAAATATAACCACGATACCAAGTTGGCTGGCCATCCAGGTTCAAGAAAGACCCAGGAACTCCTGTCCCGCTCCTTCTGGTGGCCGACGTATAAGGAAGATACTAAAAGGTTTGTCTCCTCATGCACGGTCTGTGCCCGCAACAAGACTCCCCGCTCTTCACCCGTGGGGCTGCTGCGACCACTCCCCATCCCCTTCCGCCCTTGGTGTTCAATTTCTATGGACTTTGTGGTTGACCTACCCCCTTCAAAAGGGATGAACACCATCCTGGTCGTCGTGGACCGCCTTACCAAGATGGCCCATTTCATCCCCTGCAAGGGCCTACCCACCGCCAAACAGACCGCTGACCTGGTATTCCGTGAAATCTTTAGGTTACACGGGGTTCCGGATGATGTGGTCTCTGACCGAGGAGTGCAATTCACCTCTAAATTCTGGAAAGACTTCTGCCTGGCCCTTGGGATCACGGTAAACCTGTCCTCCGCTTTCCATCCGCAGTCTAATGGGCAGACAGAGAGAACGAACCCGAGCAGTACCTACGTTGTTTCATCACTCATTTGCAGGATGACTGGTTGGACCACCTTCCTACGGCCGAGTTTTCCTACAATAATGCGGAACACAGTTCCACCCATTACAGTCCTTTCTACGCCAACACTGGCCTGCATCCAGCTTTCATCCCACGCCTGCCCATCACCTCCACGCTTCCAGCTGTGGCCGAACGCCTGGCAAATTTACAAGAGGCACAAGAGAACATTTCCAATAATCTCCTTGAGGCTCAGAGACGCTTTAAGCGGGCGACAGACAAACGTCGTAGACCCGCTCCGGACTTTCAGATAGGAGATCAAGTGTGGCTCTCCACAAGAAACCTAAGACTGAAGGTACCTGCTCAGAAATTGGGCCAAAAATACTTGGGGCCTTTTCGGATCTCTGGCCGGATTAATGAAGTCACATTCCGGCTGGCCCCAGTCTTCCATTGCTCCCTTCTCAAACCGTTTGTAGAGAACACCTTCCCTGGCCGCCATCCCCCTCCCCCACCACCACCAACAGTAAGGGTACAAGGCGAAGAGGAGTACATTGTCTCAAAGATCCTTGACTCCAGACTCCACCGGGGCAAAATCCAATACTTGATTTCCTGCAAAGGCTGTCCTCCAGAAGACAACTCCTGGGAACCAGAGGAGAACATTCATGCTCCCAGACTTGTCAGGGAGTTCCATCTGAGTCACCCAGATAAACCTTCCCCTGTGGTGCCCGGAGGTCACCTTGGAAGGGGGGGGGGGTACTGTCAGGATTCGAACCCGTGGCCAATCATGTCCTAGGCAGTAGCTCTACCCACTAGGCTACCGTCTCTGCTTGGACTATTCTCTAGCTAACTGCTAACTTCTAACTACCTCTCTTGTCCTTGCCTTGACCTGCTGATTATTCCAATCTCTTGCACCTGCTACTTCCCTATAAAACCCAGCCCTTTGCTGGTTATTGTGCCTCCAAGCCTGTAGCAAGCTTCCTCTCTGCTCCTCCACCACTATTGCTGATTTACCATTGTTGCCAACCCGGACCGTTTGACCTTGCTGATTTGCCGTCTGCATTGACTCACTGCTTACCACCGACCATGCCTCCGTCTACTCCTGCTGTTACCTCGCTGCCATCTCTGCTGCCGACCCGGACTGATCGACCACGCTACCTGCCTCCTGCCTCTGTGGGCCTCTGCCACTGGACTCCATACTTCCAGCTTGGGTGTCCTCCGATTGACACTACCATCCTTAACACCCCCTTCTGCTTCCCCCGTCTTGCCCCTACCTCACATCGCCTCATTGATGGTGCACCCCTGGGGTGGTGGTACCTCTGTATCACCTGGGGGACAGAATTAACACTGCTAAGTGATTATTTGCATATTTTACCATTGGGCATTACCTCAGTTCTCTCTAGTAAATTCTCCCCAAGGCGAGCCAATATTCCGGTAATGTGTGATGCACATACGGTATGTATTTTTTGCAACATTGGTCGCCCTGGAGTTGTAGTTGTAGTTTGGAGAGTTGTTAGCCTCATGGTATAGAACAGGTGCATTCAGTTTACTGTGAATGCCATTTTATTAGTTTACTCTGCTTCATATGTCATTCTAAAAAGGCAGAAACGTGTAAGGTTTTTAAACTCTGATCTTTGTCAAACTGTTCACCCAATATTTAACATTAAGCAGTTGTAAAAATTCTACTGAACACTTTTGTGTGGTTTTCTTCTATCCATTAAGCTTCTCCCACTGACAGGCTTCTTGGTTGAGATGAGGTTTATCTGATGGTATGAAATTTCACGTTTACTGATATAACGCCATAAAGCTGCTTGCTCATAGAACTCTATATCCCACATCAAATGCATTTCGTATCAAGCTTCAAATCTGAGCAGAAATCATTCTTCCTTTACGACTAATAGTGCAGCCCATGCCCCATCCAAGGCCTATCACGCATTCATTTTACTACTTAATGTTCACATTAAGTTGACATTATTAAATAAATAAACACTACAGGACTTGCATTATCTATCTATCTATCTATCTATCTATCTATCTATCTATCTATCTATCTTTCTATCATCTATTTAGTTATCTACTCATCTCTTATTAATTGGCAAGTATTTATTTCTGATGAACTACAAGGATGGATAGACAAATATCAAAACCAAGACTGCTGATTTCCACCCTCCTGCAGCCATATATCTGGCTTTGATTTGTATTCTTTGAATGCAATTGTTTGGGACCCTAGATACAATTAACACTTCATAATTTGGATCTGCCAAATAATTTATTTTTACACTGTACTCATTGCGGCAGATTTGAGTTTACAGTACATTTTGTGCATTTTTGGGGAATTACATTACATCTAAATACTCACTCCTTTTCCACTAAGTCACACACCTTTTTCTCTCAGACATGACTCCTAGACAAGCAATTCACATAGGTGATCTCATTTCCCTGGTGTCTGGTTGCTAGGGAGACAGGCCAGGTCTTCCTGTGAAGGAGCACTGGCCAATCAGAGCTTGCACTCATACGCTAGGCTAACTAGGGATGAGCTAACCCGTGGAAGTTCGGGTTCACCGCGTTCTGCCGAACTTCAGGTCAAAGTTCATGTTCAGGACCCAAACTTGACCCCGGACCCCATTAAAGTAAATGGGAACCCAAACTTCACTTTATTATTTTCCGTTATAACATGGTTATAACGGAAAATAATAGCACTCTTAAGACACAATACTAAATAAAATGGCCATTGAGGGGTTAAAAATAATAAAAACAACTCACCTCATCCACTTGATCGTGTAGCCAGTATCCTCTTCTTTCTGCAGGACCTGTGATGACATCACCACATTCACCACGTGGTGAGCACGGTGATGTCATTGCAGGTCCTTCTAGTGGATGAGGTGAGTTGTTTTCCATTATAACCATGTTGTAATGGAAAATAATAAAATCACCCGAATACGGAGCCCGAACTTTAGTGAAAAAGTCAGTGTTTGGGTCCGGGTGCCTGAACTCGCAAAGTTTGGTATGAACCCGAACTTTGCAGTTTGGGTTCTCTCAACCCTAATGCTAACATTACTGGTCAGGTCACATGAGTTTGATCACATTATGTGACCAGGAAGCATGGCCTATTTAAGGCTAGGTCTACACGAGGACATATGTTGCGCGACAATTTTTAGAATGGTAGTCTATGGTGTCGCACTGCAACATGCTGCAACTGCGACAGTCGCAAAAATCCATTCAAGATGGATTTTTTTGCGACTGTCGTGTCGCAGCATGTCGCATTTTGCAGTGCGACACCATAGACTACCATTATAAAAATTGTTGAGCGACATTGGTACAACAAAATGTTGCTCGACAAATGTTGCAGTGTAGTTGTGCCCTATCTGTCGCGCTACATATTGTCGCGCGACAAATGTCGTCGTGTAGACCTAGCCTAAACAGGCAACCAGCTGGCCACAGGTTTTTATACTTAGATTGTCTCACTAGCCCTATACTGCGTTACTAGTTTCTGGATCTCTGATCTCAGATTTTTACCCTGACTCTCTTCTTACTGACCATTTGGACTTGACGAGATTTCCTGGTTTTGACTCCTGGCTACCCCTGGTTTCAACTCTCTGGTTCTGTTTAGATTCTGTTTGGACTCTTTTGATATTAAACTTGGCTTGGTACCCTTCTGGTTTTTGTCTTCCTATTTCTGTGCCATTATGTCACCAGTCTTTTGTTTTTTGTCTCCCTGGTTTCCCTTTCCTTATTCAGACCCTGCACTTATTTAGAAAGGGACTGTCATCCAGTTGTGGGCCACCATTCAGGGCAGATCATACAAATAGGTAGGGACAGTGCTAAGAAAGAGTTCAAGGCCCACTCTTCCCTACTGTGAAAGGGAGAGGCTTATCAAGATCTTATTTGTACCATGATTTGTGAAATTTGTGCTTCTTGACATTTTTCTAAATTGATGTGAAAAGGGCAGGACTTAACGGGGGTGGTTGGGTGGGGGTGGAAGAAGCCTCCCATTGTTCCCATGGATTTACTATGATTTATGCCTCATGCAGACGTCCGTGGAACATGGTCTGTGAGATACCGGACTGGCATTGCAGGAGCGCACGGCGTCATTGGTTGCTATGACTCCGTGCGCTCCTGCAATGCCAGTCCGGTATCTCACGGACTGTGTTTCACGGGCGTCTGAATGAGGCTTTACGGGGGAAACTCATGTAAATTATACCAGTCAATGCTAGATTTCAGTTTCTGGCACGTACGGGGGCCAGAAATGCACCTAATCTATTAAGAGGCCTTTGCCTCTTAATAATTAGAAGGTTTTTAGCTCATCTAGAGTTAGGTCACCTATATTTATAAAGTACAAAAGAAGGTTGGAGTGGTGATCTTGATTAAAACGTAACTTTTAATGGCATAAGGATAGAAAAAAGTCCCTAAGTTTACACAAATAATCAATCTAGTGCACACTTACACATGAAATTATTGGTACACGGCAGCACCTGAAAATATAACCGGTTGTCCTGCAGTAACACAGGTGTCTTCCGGTCTTTACAGATATTCAGGAGATGTTGATGTTGCTGAAAAAATGGCAGGAACCAGACGTGGATGATGGTGGGCTCTAAGTCCCTGTATCACCCTAGGATAGGGGTACTACCGTGACCCTGGCGTCCTAACCACGGAGTACCCGTCCTGAAAAGAACGACCCCATCCGGAACCTTGCCCTTACGCTACTTGGCCCAGCAAGATCAACATCTCCTGAATGTCTGTAAAGTCCGGAAGACACCTGGGTTACGGTAGGACAATCGGTTATATTTTCATGTGTCGCCGTGTACCAATAATTTAATGTGTAAGTGTGCACTAGATTGATTATTTGTGTAAACTTAGGGACTTTTTTCTATCCTTATACCATTAAAAGTAAAATTTTAATCAAGATCACCACTCCAACCTTCTTTTGTACCTTTTAATAATTAGTTGCATCTCATCCCAGTGCACAGGGGATCAAAAATGGTGTAGGAAACACCAGTCTTGATAAGTCTCAACTAAAGTGTCTAAAACATATTATAATAATAATAATATATGTTACAAATGATGTACGCCAGTTTTTGGTGCAAATTAACCAGAATTTTGTCTCATTGAGCTTCACGAATCTCCATTATTTGTATTATTTTAATATTCAATTTAATGTAAATCATAATAACAACTACATTTTTATAACCTTTTATATACCAGGTTATATAACCTTTTTTATATATCTTTTTGAAATGTTGTATTACTAAAAAAATAAAACAATGACTCATGTAACCATAAATCTCAGTTTTATTATGCAAAATTTTAAAATGTCACATATAAACTATTTTCCCTGGCATTTACAGTATACAGAGGCAGCATTGAGTTTCAGCTTTATCTCTATAATCTGTAAATACACATATTAGAGGTAGCAGCTTTATGTATCCTGTATACTTCCCGCTAATGCTCTGTGTGACATGTGCTTAGCATAGCATGCCCAATTATCTGGCCCTTGCTCACTGACTGGATGCTATTAGAACATTGCTACTATTGGTTATTCGCGTGTCTTCAGACACATAACAGCATTTGCTATTCTGTGTAGCAAGTATATTTCTCTTCCAAAGCACATTTCACACTGAGTTGGCATATACAGTACCATTATTCAGCTAGGGGGCTGGCATTACCATTTAATTCCTACTGAGTCGAATTTGCAGTATGTGCACTGAATCCCTCCATTAAGTACATCACTTAGTAGTTGGGCCTCTACCCATATGGAGTCACACATTGTGGACTTGACACCATACAAGGATACAGCTGCTTGATACAGCTACAACAGGATCTCAGAAGATTAGTCACCCACTGGCACCAAATCTTCATGCTGTTCTCTCAACGCCGGGGTGCATCATTTGACTTAATCTGAAGATCTATTTAAGCTTCTTCACCGCTGGGATGTAACTTCAGTTCAGACAGATGGAAAATAAATGTTTGCACTCCTATCTATTCTTACGTGAATTGCTAGGAAGAGTAATTTCTTTAGGACAAACAGAAAGGATTTGCTTGTGGATAAAAGTAAAATTGCAGCCTATTTCCAGACATAAGAAGACACTAAAATAAAAGGAATATTGACACACACTAACTGAATAATGTGCTGAATTCTGTTACAGATATTTCCTTTGGATGAGGAATATTATGGACAAAATCTATTAACACAGGGAGTGAAACAGTTAAATACGATTTGCAGAAGAATGGAAATGAGCATAGATTCTGTTGACCCCCAATACAAAGACAGTGAAAGCGAAGTGCAAAATGGAATGCATTATCTACTATATGGATATAAACATATGTTTTATAATGATTTGTAGATTTATTTTGTTCTTTGTTCTATTGTATGTGCATACCTTCACTTGATATCAGCATGGCTTCATGAGAGATCGGTCCTGCCAAACTAATCTAATCATTTTTTATGAGGAGGTAAGTTGTAGACGTGAGTCAGAGGATATCGTATATCTAGACTTCTCCAAAGCATTTGACACTGTACCACATAAAAGGTTAGTATATAAAATGAGAATGCTCGGACTGGGAGAAAACGTCTGTATGTGGGTAAGTAACTGGCTGAGTGATAGAAAACAGAGGGTGGTTATTAATGGTGCACACTCAGATTGGGTCACTGTCACTAGTGGGGTACCTCAGGGGTCATAATTGGAGGGGTTACTGTCACCAGTGGGGTACCACAGGGGTCAATATTGGAGGGGTTACTGTCACCAGTGGGGTACCACAGGGGTCAGTATTGGAGGGGTTACTGTCACCAGTGGGGTACCTCAGGAGTCAGTATTGGAGGGGTTACTGTCACCAGTGGGGTACCTCAGGGGTCATAATTGGAGGGGTTACTGTCACCAGTGGGGTACCACAGGGGTCAGTATTGCAGGGGTTACTGTCACCAGTGGGGTACCACAGGGGTCAGTATTGGAAGGGTTACTGTCACCAGTGGGGTACCACAGGGGTCAGTATTGGAAGGGTTACTGTCACCAGTGGGGTACCACAGGGGTCAGTATTGGAAGGGTTACTGTCACCAGTGGGGTACCACAGGGGTCAGTATTGGAAGGGTTACTGTCACCAGTGGGGTACCACAGGGGTCAGTATTGGGCCCTATTCTCTTTAATATATTCAGTAAAGGGGTTATCCAATATTATACAGCAGTCCCCCCATGTGCCGGGCCCCTCAGAGGGAATATACTTACTCTGCTCCATGCGCCGCTCCTGGTCCGCATTGCATTATAGAAGGGATCAACAACCTTTGGCACTCCAGCTGGTGTCAAACTACAACTCCCAGCATGTAAACATGCTCGGCTGTTCTTTTACCCCCACAGAAGTGAACGAATAATTCTAGGAGTTGTAGATTCGGAACAGCTGGAGTGCCGAAGGCTGCTGATCCCTGCATTATAGGCACCTTCCAGATCACAGTGAGGTTATGCACACAGGAATGGAAAACACGTCACCAGTACATGCTGAACTGGAAAACACCAGGTAAAACTGACATGAAAAAGGACTTAGGAATTTTAATCAACATTAAACTGCATCCACTAGTGCCAGATAGCTGCAGACAAAGCTAATATGTTAGTAGGGTATCCCAAAAGAGGCATATATGCACATGTTGAGAACAGTTCTACAAATTTACAAATCACTAGTCAGACCGCTCACTAGTGCACAAGAAAGACATAGTTGACCTTAAAATGGGCGCACTAAAGTAACATAGTTTATATGTAACAAAGCTTATAAGGCTGAAAAAAGACATTTGTCCATCCAGTTCGGCCTGTCATCCTGCAAGTTGATCCAGAGGAAGGCAAAAAACCCCTGTGAGGTAGAAGCCAATTTTTCTCACTTTAGGGGAATAAAAATTCCTTCCCGACTCCAATCAGGCAATCAGAATAACTCCCTGGATCAACGATCTCTCTCTAGTAGCTATATCCTGTAATATTATTACACTCCAGAAATACATCCAGGCCACTCTTGAATTCCTTTATTGTACTCACCATCACCACCTCATCAGGCAGAGAGTTCCATAGTCTCACTGCTCTTACCGTAAAGAATCCTCTTCTATGTTTGTGTACAAACCTTCTTTCCTCCAGACGCAGAGGATGTCCCATCATCACAGTCACAGTCCTGGGGATAAATAGATGATGGGATAGATCTCTGTACTGACCCCTGATATATTTATACATATTAATTAAATCTCCCCTCAGTCATCTTTTTTCTAAAGTGAATAACCCTAATTTTGATCATCTTGCAGGGTACTGTAGTTGCCCCATTCCAGTTATTACTTTAGTTGCCCTCCTCTGGACCCTCTCCAGCTCTGCTATGTCTGCTTTCTTCACTGGAGCCCAGAACTGTACACAGTACTCCATGTGTGGTCTGACTAGCGATTTGTAAAGTGGTAGGACTATGTTCTCATCACGGGCATCTATGCCCCTTTTACTGCACCCCATTATCTTATTGGCCTTGGCAGCAGCTGCCTGACACTGGTTTCTACAGCTTACCTGTACCTAGAGAATTTATCAGAATTAGATGGCTGAGGGGGGGGGGGGGGGGGACGACGACGACTAATAACTATGTATAGATATTATAAATATAAATGTCAATGGGATCTCTTCCATGATCATACCCAAGTGCTCTCAGGACTTTTAGTATAGATAACAACATGGAAAATTAGAAAAGAGATCAACACGTGGAAAAATATATTTAACCTATAAACTTGATTGATACAGCAATGGATGCAACTGAGCAAGAAAAGAGAAGGAACAAAAAGATATATTTATTTTTTTGCTCCTCAATGCATTTTAAGGAATATTTCCTCTGTTTAAGGGCTCATGCACACGACCGTATGACCTCCGAGACATACGTTCTGTGAGCGGGCAATATGTCCCGGTGCGAAATACATCGTGCACACGGGAGCGCACAGCATCATAGGTTACTATGATACTGTGCGCATCGGGCCACCTGCAGGACTACTGCCGTGCACTCATATGATCATATGAGTGCAGGACAATAGTCCCGCGGGCGACCCTATGCGCACAGTATCATAGTAACCTATGATGCTGTGTACTCCCATTCGTACGATGTATGCCGCACCGAGACATATTGCCCGCTCACAGACCGTATGTCTCGGAGGTCATACGGTCATGTGCATGAGCCCTTAAACAGAGGAAATATTCCTTAAAATGCATTGAGGAGCAAATAAATAAGGGCATACGGTCGTGTGCATGAGCCCTAATACTACTTTTGGTTAGAAAAGGTTGTAGGAGAGAATAGATATCCTGAATATAATGTGTAGGGGGACTTACATTAAAGGGGTTCTGCTGTTTTTTTTACAGGATAGATCATCAGCATCTGATCGGCGGGGGTCCGACACCCGGAGCCCCTGCCGATCAGCTATTTGAGAAGGCAGCGGCGCTGGCAGTAGTGCCGCGACCTTCTCGCTGTCTACTGCAGGCCCAGTGACGTCATGACTAGTATCAATGTCCTGGACGGGCTAAGCTCTGTTCACTTGAATGGAGCTTAGCCGTGCCCATGCCAGTTGATACTAGTTGTGATGTCGCTGGGCCTGCGGTAAACAGCGAGAAGGCCGTGGCACTACTGCCAGCGCCGCTGCCTTCTCAAATAGCTGATCGGCAGGGGTTCCGGGTGTCGGACCCCCGCCGATCAGATGCTGATAATCTATCCAGAGAATAGATCATTATTTTAAAAAAAACTACAGGACCCCTTTACTGTCACATGTAAGCTGTTGCCATCTTTTGTATAACTCTTTCTTGTGAACTGACACACACTGAAACAAGTCATACTGTACTGTATATCAGTAAATTATGTGCTGAGAGCTTTAAAGGGATATTACTATGTCAGATATTGGTGGCATATCACTGGGATATGCTGCCAAAGTTAGATTGGGAGAGATGTCAATCTCTAGAACAGTGACCCAAAAGTAAAGAAGAGCACACCGCGCATGCACAGCCACTCTCCATTCGCTGCTGTGTGATTTCCCAAAATAGCTGAGTGCCTGTTCGGCTATTTCCAGCAGTCCCATATAAGTGAATGGAGAGGTGGCGTGCATGCATAATGCGCCCTTCATTCACTCCTGTGAGACTTCTGAAATTAAGCAACTCGGCTACCCCCTACCCCTATAGAAGGGAATGTAGAGGACACGTGCATGCGCTGTGTGCTCTCCTTTACTTTGGGAGACTTGTTCTAGCGATAGGAGTGTGTCCCAGAGGTGGGACCTGCACCTATATGACATTGGTTGCATATCCTAAAGATGTACCATTAATGTCTAAGATGGGAAATCCGATTTACGATTGGTAATGATGGGCAGGCAAAATAAAGGATTCCTATGGGGGAGATTTTCACATTAAATGGCATCTGTCAGCAGATTTGTACCTATGAAACTGGCTGACCTGTTACATGTGCACTTGGCAGCTGAAGGCATCTGTGTTGGTCCCATGTTCATATGTGCCGGCAGTGCTGAGAAAAGTGATGTTTTAATATATGCAAGTGAGCCTCTAGGAGCAATGGGGGCGTTCCTGTTACACCTGGAGGCTCTGCTCTATCTGCAGCTGCTGGACCCTCTGCACTTTAATTGACAGGGCCAGGTAGTATAAACGTGATCACGCCTGGTCCTGTCAATAGAATTGTAGAGGGCGCAGCAGTTGTAGAGAGAGCAGAGCCTCTAGGTATAACGGCAACGTCCCCATTGCTATTAGAGGCTAATTTGCATATATTAAGACATAATTTATCTCAGTAATGCAGGCACATATGAACATGGGACCAACACAGGTGCCTTCAGCTGCCAAGAGCACATGTAACAGGCCAGGCAGTTTCATAGGTAAAAATCTGATGACAGATGCCCTTTAACATTTTAAAGAGAATCTGTCATCAGTTTTGCTGCCCTACCTGAGATCAACATAAACTGGAGACAGAGACCCTGAGCAAAACACTGGGTCACTTACGTGAATTGACCCGCTCATTCTGCTAATATCTGTACTGAGCAACTCCAGTGCTTGCCAATTATTGGAGTCCGCCAGTACAGTACACAAGTCCTCACATTGATGATTGACAGCTCCTTTCCTATAGTAATCAGCAACAGGGGGCGAGGGGGGAGGACAGAGCATAGAGCTCATGAATATCATATTTTTGCACCATATTTTTGTGAACTTCTGAACTCGGCTGACAGTGAAACTGTTCGATACAGATTTTAGCAATATGACTGGGTCAAATGAAGTAGGTGACCCAGAGAGGGGCGTCATAAAACTGGGGACATGCTCCCTATAATTCTTCCAGGCAATGCAGTCAGCATTTATTCTCTGATGCTTGTTGCTACTGAACTAGCTGACAACAGGTCTCCACGGCTGAAAGAATATATCTTTACCTCTCACATATCTACATCAGTAATGCTCGAGTAAAGGTGGTTTACTAGAGAATAAAGTTAAATACTCACAACTCATGTTATTGACTGTAATAAAATCCTCTAAAGGAAAAAGGAAAATCTCTGCTGGCTCATAAATATCGGAACATTTATTTTTATGCATTTTCCAGAATCCGAGCACAATGATTTGCTCTCCAATTTGCTTCAGCTTGCTTGAAAACCTCCTGTGTAGATCTGCCTTACAAGCCATTTCAGATCCAAAATGAATTACTTGTTATGCGTAGAAACAATCTGTGCATCAGTCTTGTGAATAATAATGGCTGTGTAATAGGTGAAAACTTTGGTATACTGGCGACAAGTCAGAATTTCCTAAATGTTAAGATCCCTTAGGGGTCACTGTGGGCATATAAATTCTTTGTCAGGACCCTATGGGGGCATGACTTCTGTGTGGGGGCAATATGAGGCGGGGAATAAATACTGTGTAGTGGGCACTATGGGAGTATAAATACTGTGTGGAGGGAACTATGGGGGTATAAGTACTGTGTGGGGGCACTATGTGGGCATGACTACTGTATGCGGGTACTATAGGGGCATAACTACTGTGCAGGGGGCACTATTGGGGTATAAATACTGTGGGGGCGCCGCTATTATTGTCTCTCTTTGGCCTTTTCAAAACTTAAGAGATATGCTACAGCACTTCTTACAATAATGTGGACCGGTGTTTACCAACCTGTGGCCCTCCAATGTTGCAAAGCTACAACCCCCATCATGCCCCAAAAGTATGCAGCCATTAGGGTATGATGGGAGTTGGAGAGCCACAGGTTGGGAACCATAGGTCTACAGTATTGTAAGAAGGGATGCAGTAAAATGAAAGCTGTGCTGTGACTGGTTGCTATGGGATTAGAGGCAAAGTGAATAGCAGCGCCTCACCAGTTAGGGTGGGTTCACATCACGTTTTATGCCTCTGTTTGATGTCTACATTAGAAAAAAATAGGACACCACATTCTTGTATCCTGCACAGTCCATAAAAAAAGTATACGTTTTTTTTTTACAATGGTAAAAAAGCATACTTTTTCTTGCACAATGGAACCCTATGGTGAACAGATGCCACTGTATAGCATCAGTCTGAGGCATCCGTTTAACATATACGTTTTTTGTACACGTTAAAACAGATGGGAAAACCGTGATGTGAACCCAGCCTACAGTTACAAGCTGCATCTAAAACCCATTACTTTATTAGAACCTTCCAGAGCCTGTTGGATGGACTTGAACCCGAGCCCCCCAGTATCTTAAGTTGGATAATGAAGAGTATATCTACCAAGTTTTGTTGAGATCCATTAGGCATGTAGGAGGCTATGAAGAACAAACACACATCACTTTTATTTATATAAATTACAAAAAAAAAGTCCAGCCCTGCACACTATTAAAATGAAACTATAAGGACAGTTACACTTTGAAGCATACTTTGCAGCTCACCATCTAGACAACCTTTTTCCTTATTGGAAGACCTGCTGGACGATTTCTGATTTTGGAGAAAAGTGGGAAAAGTGAGAAAATTCCGGCTAATAGAGGGGGTCCCAATAAACTTTACATATAAGATTAAAATAACTTTATAAATACATTGAAATTTATTGAATTAATTATTTATGAATTTCACTACACTTTTTGTCGTATTAGTGTCTCTTTTTGCCGCTTATGCCGCTTTTTCCGAGTGCTGAGAGATGGGGACTTGGTGTGGGGGGTGGGAAGAGGGTGGCCCAGCAGGCCTGTCTCATTTATCATTTTCCATGCCAGTTTTTGCAAAAATATAATGCATATGGCACACTGTATGTACTCCCAACAGCTCAGACTTTTTTTTTATTTTTTTTATTATACGTTTATGCCATGACAGTATGAAACCAATTTTAGTTTAGAACAAATTTTGGGGTGTGGAGTGTAAGGAATCTTCCAGTTGTTATCTGCCACAAGAAGGTATGGACTTTACCAGTTGGATTCCCAGGTCATGGTTCCCATAATACTGGTGAATTGTTGGCAGTATTTGTGATGCAGCTATAGTGTAAGCATTGAATGGAGCCAAGGGTTGTCCCCAGGAGAGTGGTCCGAATCAGAGCCAAGGATCAAAGCCAGGAGTAGAACAACAGGTGGTTATGAGGCATTAGCGATTTCCAGGGACAGGACACAAGTCAATGTCAAGGACAAATATTAGTTGGAATCAAAATTAGTAGCACAAGAAACAAGAGCCGAAAGGGGATGAACCACAATTAACAAGCAAGGTTGTCACGGTGGGGAGTGGGGGGGGGGGGGGGGGAGAGAAACTCCTCACTGTATAACGTAAGAGAACGAGGAAGCAGCTAGGTCTGGACACCAGGAATGGGGAGCAGGTCACCTCCTAAAGCCGCCTTAATCCTGGCCCTGACTCCTAACCATATGAGCAGACCCAGATGGTAGGTGGGCTCATACACAGGAACCTTGGACCCTGAGTTGCCCTGAAGATCCCTGCAATGAGGTTAGGAGCAGGAAACGACCTGTTTATCCCAGACCCGGATGAACAGGAGTCTCCACATACCTAGCTACAAGGAAAGGGAAAGCCAGTGAACAGCCACAGGATCGGCAGGTAAGAGCTCAGAAACAACATGCACTTACCTGCCGAGGCCACAACAACAACTGGACCACCATGCAGACAAGAAGCATGGCAGCCCCAGGCAGAGCTGTTCACCAACTTGTTATATCCCCTCCGGGGAACCCAGAAGCCCCCTTCCGGAGAGTATGCGACTCACAGGGGAAATGTCTAGTGAACATGCTGGAAAACGGACACCCACATGCCAGTCATGTAATGACAACTAGACATACAACAAATCCCACACATAACCCACATCAAACATAGATACAAAGGAAGGTAAAGACATAGGGAACACAGTGGAGACATAATGGTGACATTGATGTCTAGCTAGGACGCCCTCCCACTGGACAGGTGGTATATCCAGGATAGGAGCAGCACTCCAGCTCACATAAAGGCTGAAGGCAACTGACCTCACGCTCCCAACATATAAAGAGCCAAGAGGCCACACCCAAGGCACACCTAAATCCACACCAGCCAGATAATTAACCCCTCCGGCACCAGACAGGGAAGAACCCAGGAGAAAGGAGGAGCCACCTACATGCTGCAACAACACGTTGCCGCAGGCAACAGCATGCACGGCAACCATGTCACGGCGCACACAACAGAGGCCGTGACAAATGTATGGCATGACATCATCCGCAGGTGCTGGTTATATCTTGACAATCCAACACTGCCAGCCAAAGGTAAGCTGCAGCCACAATCAGCAGGGCAGCAAAACAAAGACTCTGAGGAGCAAGCATCTGGTCACCTAGAAACTGGACACAAATGTTGACTCGAGATGTGGTCATTTAATGGGACTCATCACTGGAGTTGGGTGTATTGTTCACTGTTTGATGTGGATTTTTTTTCTCCCTGTGTTGGGTGCTTGTTACAGTAGGATGCTTCTTGTACAATGTGATGTGCTATTCTAGCACATTTGACTGCTGAGACCAGTGATTAGCCATAGTGGTCAGGGGATCAAGCCATTTCTGGTTAGAAGCAGGTGAGAATGGGGGCTACGATGTGATAATGGTGGGATTACATATGTTAGATGTGTTTCTTTTTAATACGTCGCAGGTTCCAAGGGTTGTATTGGTTGGCCTCTAAGCTGGACGATCCCTTAAAATACTGCATTATCCTTATTTCCAGTTCACTATTATTCTACTGTCATACTTCATATAGGGTAGATGTGATTGACAATGTTCATGCTTCCATATCAAAGTGCACTGTATAACATATGAACATTTCATGTCAACACCTGATGAATTGACATGAAATCAAGCTATTTTAAAATAAATTCTAGCAAGATAAGAGACAAGATGTGGGTGTAGTGTAATTATTCTCCATTCAATTCTGCTATGTTAACATACTGTATATACTAAGTGGCATATTATGTAAATTTACTTACAAGGTAGGTGCATGTGTGAAAGGATGTTCTGTTTATGTCAGGGGGGCAGAAGGGGAACGGGGCCCCCATTCTCGTGATCAGTGAGGGTCACAGTGGTAGGACCCCCACCAATCTAATAGTTATCCCCTATCCTGCAGATGAGGGATGACTTGAAACAATCGGAATACCTCTTTAAGTTTAAAGGAAATCTGTCACCTCATACCTTGATACATATCCATTTGACATGGATGATGTGCTCATTGTAATCTCTTAGTCCCATCATGATGCCCCCAATTTTGAGAAATCTGCCTATTCATTTTATGCAGATTAGCCCCTTGATGCAACAAGGCTGTTGAGGTTGCACCTCGTGGCACCCAGAGACACTGCTTATCTTCCGTGCTCCCTGTGTCCCCACTAGTGATGGCTGTCGGTTCGCGGTGAACTTTGCTCGTTCGCGATTCACCGAACATGCGAACATATGGCGACATTTGCGCCCGCCATATTCTTTTACATTGTGAAGAACTTTGACCCATGACACATCCATCAGGTGGTACAGGACAGCCAATTGAAAAGTTTCAGCACATGGACATACCCCCTACCTTATAAATAGACCCTATCTGGCCGCCATTTTACATTCTGCCTTTTGTCAGTGTAGGGAAAGGTTGCTGTGTGGAGCAGGGACAGGCTGTTAGGGACAAAAACACTATCAAATAGGTCCACAAAAGTCCCTTTAAGGCTATGGATAGGTGTGACATACTGAGGGGTGTAATACACTTATACTTTCTAACATAGAAAGCATATTATAGTGGATTTGTATTGTGCAGCAGTGGTGAGCGGTTCTGCAGCGATACTGCAGCTATACAGAGTGACAAATGCAATTAGAAAAAATAATTATAACTGGTGTGATATACCAGTCGCCCCCCAAAAAACTGATAGAAGCGGGGTGTTATATACCAATAATATGCTTTCTATATAGTGCATTTGGGTACAGCAGCATTTGTTTGCGGTTTTGCTGCGTTTCCTCTGCTACACACAGTGACAAACGGTATTGGAAAAAATGTTGTGGGACTATTTGTGCACTTCTAGTAATTATTTCTTGGCTGCAAATATGAGCTGAAGGTTTTTCAGGTTCGCCTGCCATTAAAATAATTGGGACCCGCCGCGAGCTTGCGGTTCGTGAACATTTGATCGCGTTCGCGAACCGTCCCGGCAGATGTTCGTCCATCACTAGTCCCCACGGCTATAACTGACAGGATTCAAAAGAGAGTAATATAGGAAATAGCTACACCCACTCGCAGTCACTAAGAGGTGCTCTAGTCTATAAGTGACTCACCCTTCACAATTGCAAAATATATATAATACTGGAAGACTGGCACTCTCAACACATGGAGTCGTATGGTTTAAATGCAGGTCACAATATTTATTAGTAAATATATAAAAGGTTAAAAGGCTAAAATATGTTAGTACATATATCGACAATCAATTCTCACAATTTGGTGCCAGTGATGACAAATATATCAAAGTCATATATTTCCTTGATCTATATTGCAAGTCATTCCTAATAATAGTCCACAATTAAATGCCTGAAAAGAAAAAAATACCTGTAAAGAAAAATAGCAGAAGGGAATGGAGAAAAGGGAAAGTCCTTCTTCTTCTCCTCCCTAATAAATGGAAAGATCCAATGATGTGACTGTTCCGATTATACTAGACTTTAGATATAATGTTTCTTTTTATGTCTTATGCGAAGTTTGCAATTTGGCAGTTGGAATATGCCTAGTGATAACCCACTATGTGGGCTTACCTTCTCTTCGTGCCGATCGATCACTTGGATGTATCGGGATCCCGCTGAAAGCCGGCGTCCCGGCTGTTACTTACTCAGCGTCCCACGTGAAATCAGAGACAAGTTCGTCGCTCCGGAAGTGACGTATCGGCACTCAGAATTTCGCTTGTTGGTTCTTTCTTCCGATTTTTTGAGGCTCAAACTTTAGTTGTCACAGCCAGTCGAATTTAAAGTGCACTATTTTTTCGCAGGGTATAAAAGATATCTTCTTATAAGTGGGTCATGCTTAGATCTTTGGTCAGATCACTGGAAACCAAACGCGTTTCGGGGACGCTTCTCCCCTTCCTCAGTGGTACCGGCCCTGTCCCCTAATAGCACCCATACAACATGCATCGTATCACTGCCTACAGTCAAACCGCATATCAAACAGAGAGAACCGCATTTCGGGTCGCACCCGGCCCCCGGGCCGCCCAGGGTCCCGAGCCCCGGGTCCCCGCCCATAGAGCGCACAGTGCCCTGATTCAACAAAAAACTTTGGCCATTGTTCAATGCCGGAAAGTCCCCCTACCCTCCAGAGTTCCTAGAGTAACTTCACATCCTTCGCCAATTACAATGCATACAAAAAAACCGGACTAATGAGATCATCCCCATAGTAGGTCGTTAAGCATCCGCTCTATCAATCTAAAATACTTGTCTACAATCCATACAGGCGAGTTACGCAGGACATAGAGGACCTGGGGCAGTACTACCATTTTTATTAAAGAGATTCTGTCCGCTCTTGCATGTACAATTTTTTGCCATATCTTGATTTTAGCCCTCAGCTTTATCAGCAGGGGAATCAAATTAAGTTGTAAATATTCCTGAGGTTTGGCAGAAACTGAAATCCCCAGGTACTTTATTGAGTCAGAAACTGTTAACTGGTTATCCCAGTCAACTCGCAGCTCGTCTATAGGAAGGAGAACAGTCTTCTCCCAATTGATCTCCAGACCAGACGGCACAGAAAAGGAACCAACCAAATCCATTATGCGAGGGAGAGTGGTTTCTGTTTGATGAACAAAAAACAAGATATCATCTGCATAGAGGGATACACGGTCATGCTTCCCCATTATGCCAAAACCGGCCACCTGCAGATCCTGCCTTATGCTAGCTGCTAAGGGTTCAATGTAGATATTAAACAAGAGAGGGGAAAGAGGGCAGCCTTGACGGGTACCTCTTCCTAAAGTAAAGCTCTCTGTGATCGTATCGTTAATCCTAATCCTAGCAACTGGGGAGCTATATAATAACTGAACCATCGCCATAAATCTAGGGCCAAAGCCCATTTTTTTCATCACCTCCCAAAGAAAGGTCCACTCCACCCTGTCGAAGGCTTTAGTGGCATCCAACGACAGGATGGAGCGGGTACCACATCCCGGAGACTGAATATTCATAAATAACCTATGCAGGTTATGATGGGTACCCCTTTTTGGCATAAAGCCATTTTGGTCTGGGTGGATAATAGTGGATATGACCCGTGAAAGCATCCTAGCCAAAACTTTTGATAGTAACTTAGCGTCTGTATTTAATAACGAAATTGGTCTATAAGAACTCATTTCTATCGGGTCTTTGTCCTTTTTAGGAATTAGAACAATAAGAGCCTCCATCATAGAACAAAGTAGGCTCCCTCCCTGTATTGCCTGGGAAAAAACCTCTAGCAGCTGAGGAAGAATCACATCGCTATACTTACGATAGACCTCATATGGAAGGCCATCCATCCCTGGCGACGAATTCCCCGAGACAGATCCCAAAGCCTCCTGGAGCTCCGAAAGAGACAACTCCTCTTCCAGATATTCTATTTGGGCTTCATTTAAGGTAGAAAGTGGAATCCTCTCCAGGAACCGCATCGCCAGGTCGGGTGACAAACCAGAAGAAGGACTATATATCTGAGTAAAGTATTGTAAAAAGGTGTCCCTAATTCCTTCTGGGTCTGTTATAATTTCCCCCACTATATTGCGAATAGAGACAATAGATTGATTTTTCTTGTCTTGTTGTGTGATTATCCTAGCTAAAAGCCTACCAGGACGTCCAGATTCCGAAAAATATTTCAGGCCCTTAAAGAATACTCTATGATTTGCTTTCTCTATTATATAGTTCTTCAAGGAACAGCTGGCCTTCTGCATCTCTTCCCTGTTATACTCAGTAGGTTGACTGGTGAATCGCTCAGTTGTGTCTGCAGCCGCCTTGGCCAGTTCCTCCTCTTTTTTTTTAAATGTTCTCTTTGCTGCAGCAATCTCGCTTATAAAGACCCCCCTCAGATATGCTTTCAAGGCATCCCATACTACATTAATGTTAGCAGAGGGAAGATTCACTTCCCAAAAGGAGGACATCAGGGATTTAATGGACTGAAAGTTATCCATAATAGTAAGCCAGTATGGATTCAGCCTAAATCCTAACCCCCTATTATCCTTATTCTTCCCAGTGCAAACCTCAACCAGTACGGGTGAATGGTCCGAAACTGTTCTTACCCCATATCGTATCTTCCGGATATTACTCAAATTGCTCTCATTGGTAAATGCTAAATCGATCCTAGACAAATTACATAAATTTAAAAGGCTGGTTTCTTTAAATTGGGGGCATCATGATGGGACCAAGACAATAGAATGCACACATCATCCATCTCAAATGGATATGTATCAAGGTATGAGGTGACAGATTCCCTTTAATGGGGCAGATATACTAAGACTGGAGTTACAAACACCAGTCATAGTATAAAGTCTGTTGGCGCAGAATGCACCAAATCTATTAAGAGGCACAGACCTTTGTGTTAAGCAGTAAATGTGTGGAACCACTGTGTCAACCAGAAAGATTTGACTCGGGCCTATAATCCTGGGATTCCTCAGGTTTTCAGTCTTTAACCCCTATTCAAGAATCTAGCTTTTGCTGCAGTTGAACCACGAGGCCACCACCTCCTAGTCTTGAGTAGTCTCTGTTTGGTTAACAGCTTAGCAACAGGGGTCAAGAGACACCAATGCAGAGCACTGAAGTATCAGGCAAAATCATAGTCAAGGACTGGCCAAGGTTAGAGCACTCAGAGTACAAGCAATCCAATAAACAGTCCGAGGTCAGAGCAGGCAGCAAAGGGTCAAATTCGGAAAAAAGAGAGAAGTTGGAATATGAGCAGTCAAATGAATAACGGCACACCTTGGCAGGATACTAGCGAACTAGAATCTATTGCTCAGGCACTCTCCCACAGGGGAAGGTTGCCTTAATAATCCCAAATTGCCAGCCATTAATTGATGTGAATTAGAGTGCATTGGAGTGGGTTAGTGGGGCGGCGGCCACAGCTGCTGTTGTTAGGTTCCATTCACACATTCGTATGTGTTTCGCAGATCCGCAGATCCGCAAAACACGGACACCGGCAATGTGCACTATAATAGAAAATGCCTAATCTTGTCCGCAATTACGGACAAGAATAGGACATGTTTTATTTTTTTCAGGAACGGAATTGCAGATCCGTAATTCAGGATCCGGGCAGCGCATGGCGCGGCCCCATAGAAATGAATGGGTCCGCAATTCCGTTCCGCAAAATGCGGAACAGAATTGCGGACGTGTGAATGAAGCCTAACAGTATGTATATCTCATAGGTGTCTCAGAGCAGAAAGATCCTTTAAGAGACATAACTGCTTGTATTTGTCTTTTGTCAGATGATCTCTTTTACAGGATGTGTGACCAGAAACGTATGCTTTATATAAAGGATAAGTACAGAAAATGGTAGTTGGCCTCTGAACAGTTCAAGACTGAATACAAAAATATGGTTAGATATAAGTCCAGCATGTTGTAAATGATATGGTAACTGTAAGATTTGCTATGAATGTTTTCTTATAATGCTTCGAACAAGATGCTTATTATGGCCAGTCTCCTATAGAGAACAATATTAGTTAATGATATGCTAAATTCATCAATAAGGTCTCATTACTCTGCCTACATCTTCCTCGTCTGACCACTGTTCTCGCATAATGACTTCTTCAATGCAGATCTCATGTACTTTAATGTTAGAGCTGTTCCAATTTGCTTTGTTAAAGTACAAAGCACAGTGAGAATAATACTCTATTGTGCGACTGGTTGTGTGAAAGATTTTCAAGTTTTATAGTCAGAATAATGATTACAGCACAAATAAAATAGGTTTGGACAGATTTTGTAGACAACATGCTAGATGGTAGGATTACAAAAAGAATAAAGGTCAGAGTATAGCTGGGGGAGGCCGTGAGCAGCAGTATTTCTCTACAGTTATAATAGCACAAAGGCATTTCAAATAATTGTAACAACACTGGATGTGGCCCAGAGCTTGTAGTCGCAGGCAGTATTTCTGCAGTTCAGTTTAATTCCTCGGCATCTGTCTGCCTGGCCTGGTGAAATCTATGCCTTCCACAGATATTTCTTGCTGGTTTAACTCTTTCTAAAAAACAAGAAGCTTAAAATGTTCAACAAACCTAATCTATAGTAATAAATGTGTAACCAAGCAGGACCCACAAGTTTTTTTTACCAGTAATTTATCATTTGCATGCTAATACTACATTTTATTATTTTTATTTTATCCACTGAAAGTCATTGTCATAAATTTGGATTTTGTTCAAATCGGTTTTCCAGGCTATAGATCCTTCTGATAGATCATAAATATCAGATTGGTGGGGTTTCGACTCCCAACACTCCCGCTAATTAGCTGTTTCAGGTTCCCTCGGAGCTGGCTGCTATACAGTGTACGGAGCTGTAGGCAGACACCCCTACACTATGTAGTGGCCATGCTGGGGTACTGCATCTCAGCTCCTATCCAAGTCAATAGGAGCTGAGTTTCAGTTTTGCAATTGTGGGAAACAACACAATGTACTGAACCTTCTGTTCCATACATTGTTGGTTTTTGGCGCTGTGACAGTCTGAAACAGCTGATTGTGGGGGTTGCTGGGTGTCGGACCCCTACCAGTCTGATATTGATGACCTATCCCAAGGATAGGTCATCAATATCTGTGCCTGCTGAACCCCTTTAAGCAACAGAGGGTAAGCATAGTTGATTGGACTGTGTCAAACCAAGCAGGATGGGATGAAGGTTAGGTGAAGCATGGAGTCATTTAAAGAGGACCTTTCACTAGTATACAAACTAAAATCTAACTCTATCTGTGGGCAGAGCGGCGCCCAGGGGTCCCCCTGCACTTACTAGTATGCCTGAGTGCCGCTCCGTTCGCCCGGTATAGGCTCCGGTGTCTCAGCAACGTCTGTTGTACTGGACTGATTTTTTGTAGGAGACGTGTCCCTTGCTGCAGCACTGGCCAATCGCAGCGCACAGCTCATAGCCAGGCTATGATAATTCTTGACCATTCCTCTTTACAGAACTGTTTCAGTCCAGCAATATTCTTGGGATGTCTGGTATGAATCGCTTTCTTGAGGTCATGCCACAGCATCTCAATCGGGTTGAGGTCAGGACTCTGGCTGGGCCACTCCAGAAGGCGTATTTCCGTTGTCCTGTTGCAACACCCATTTTCTGTTGAGCTTCAGCTGGTGGACAGATGGCTTTAACTCCTTAAGGACACAGCCTTATTTCACCTTAAGGACCAGGCTATTTTTTGCAAATCTGACCAGTGTCACTTTAAGTGGTGATAACTTTAAAATGCTTTGACTTATCCAGGCCATTCTGAGATTGATTTTTCGTTGCATATTGTACTTCATGACACTGGTAAAGTGAAGTAAAAAAAAAAACATTTTTATTTATAAAAAAGTACAAAATTTACCCAAAAATTTGAAAAAAATTGCTAATTTCCAAGTTTCAATTTCTCTACTTCTATAATACATAGTAATACCTACAAAAATAGTTATTACTTTACATTCCCCATATGTCTACTTCATGTTTGGATCATTTTGGGAATTATATTTTATATTTTTGGGATGTTACAAGGCTTAGAAGTTTGGAAGCAAATCTTAAAATTTTCCAGAAATTTTCAAAAACCCAATTTTTAGGGACCAGTTCAGGTCTGAAGTCACTTTGTGAGGCTTAAATAATAGAGACCACCCAAAAATGACCCCATTCTAGAAACTACACCCCTCAAGGTATTCAAAACAGATTTTACAAACTTTGTTAACGCTTTAGGTGTTGCACAAGAGTTATTGGCAAATGGGGATAAAATTTGAAAATTAATTTTTTTTGCCACATTTTCCATTGTAACCCATTTTCTCCACTAACAAAGCAAGGGTTAACAGCCAAACAAGACTGTATCTTTATTGCCCTGACTCTGCTGTTTACAGAAACACCCCATATGTGGCCGCACACTACTGTACACTACCGCGCTCCGGGACAGCACAAAAGAGTTGTACATGGCAACCTGCACCAAGTAGACCACAACTTTTTTGTTTTGCGCATGGCGTTATATGGCTTGAGGACTTGATCAGAGATCACTCCTCCCATATACCGATTGTAGTCGACAATACAATCGGGCTTGAGGACCGTTGCCGCGGTACCTCGCACAGGGGCAGGGGTGATGCCGTTACCATGAATTGTGGACAGTACAAGGACATCCTTCTTGTCCTTATATCTGACCAGCAACAGGTTTTCACTGGTAAGGGCACGGGTCGCACCCCTGGGGATAGGTACCTGGAGGGGGTGGGCAGGGAGGCCGCATTGATTTTTCCGCACGGTCCCACAAGCGGACATGGATCTGGCAGCGAGGGACTGGAACAAAGGGATACTAGTATAAAAGTTATCCACGTAAAGGTGGTAACCCTTATCTAGCAGTGGGTACATAAGGTCTCACACAAGTTTACCGCTAACACCCAGACTGGGGGGACATTCTGGGGGTTGAATACGGGAATCTCGCCCCTCGTACACACGAAACTTGTAAGTGTACCCTGAGGTACTCTCACAAAGTTTGTGCAGCTTCACGCCATACCTCGACCGCTTTGAGGGAACATACTGGCAGAAAATGAGTCTCCCCTTGAACGCAATGAGAGACTCAACCGCGACCTCCCCTCCAGGTACATAGGCCTGTACAAATTTGGCCCCAAAGTGGTCGATGACTGGCCGTATCTTATGGGGGGGACATGCTGCATTATCTAAATAATGCAGACATTTCCGGATGGCCTCAAACCGGGAGTGTGTCATGGCCGTACTGTAAAGTGGGGCCTGGTAGAGGACGTCCCCACTCCAGTAATGCCTGACACTAGGTTTCTTGACTAGGCCCATATGCAGCACAAGGTCCCAAAATGTCTTCATCTCGGCTGCACTGACCGGGGTCCAGCCACCGGGCCTAGCCAAAAAGGAGCCCGGGTGTTGAGCAACAAACTGTTGGGCATACAGGTTTGTCTGCTCCACCATTAGATTTACCAGTTGGTCACTGAAAAAATAACTAAAAAAGTCATATTCAGTGTAGCCCACTGTAGAAATCTGGCTTCCTGATTGGCCTACAAAATCCGGAATCACAGGCTCATATCGCTCTGGGGTACACCAGACAAGTTCTCCGGTGGATTTAACTGGTGGACCGGAAAACTAGTACGAGCCCCAGAGCTGCTCGCACTAGGGTGGGCCACAGGGTCCCTAGCATGGCGGTCCCCTTGCTTCACCTGGCGGTGTCTCCGCCGCCTTGGGGGCTCATCATCATCGCTAGATGATGAGGAGGACGCGGATGACAACAGGAAAGTGGGGTCATCCTCGTCCTCACTGGGACTATCGGAGTCGGAGGCAAGCTGGGCGTATGCCTCCTCGGCTGAGAACGTCCGTCGGGCCATAGGGGAGTGTGTGTCTGCGTGTGTAAATCTTTATTTGGTGTGCGTGTGTGTGGGGGCACGGGTGTTCGTGTACTTTATCTCTAAAACTAACAGAAAAAAAAGACCAACTAAAAAAAGGGGGGAAAATGTGAAAAAAAAGTAAAAAAATAATTTAAAACAGCTGATCAACCGTCCGAAGTTTATCAGCTGTGGGGTGTGCAATGCGCTAACAGTGGCCGGACGCTAAGAGTGCCAGCCACAGTCAGCATATGCACAAAAAAATAAAATAAAAAATGCCTGCTCCCCAAAAAAGTTGTGGGGGGGAGGGCGCAAGCAGCAGCACCCCTGGGGGGGGTCTAGGGTCACACAGCTGTGCTGTGGACCCCAGACACCCTACTTAGGGTGATGCAATCAAACTTTTTTTTTACCACTAACTTTTCCTTTTATATCCCTGCCTAGCCCAACCTTTCCCTATACTTTCCCTAATTACCTGCTGATAAAGATGGGGGTGCTGGGGCACAGATCGGGTCCTGGGGGCAAGGATGGGTGCTGGGGCACAGATGGGGTTGCGATCCACACGTGCAGGCAGCGCTCCTCTCTCCTCGGGCTCCGGACACAAAAGGAGGAGGAGAGGAGCGCTGCTATCATTTGAATCTCCCGCCGCCCCCCCCTCCAACCAATCAGAAGCGATCCTGAGAGGTGATGTCACCATCACCACTCAGGATCACAGGATGGTGATTGGTGGGGTAAAATCACACCACCGATCACCATCCTGTTCTGGGTTTTAGGGTCCTCAGAGACCCGAATAACCTGGAAACGCAGCAAACCGCAGGTCTGAATTGACCTGCGGTTTGCTGCGATCGCCTACACGGTGGAGGGGATCACAGGACCCCTCGGCGCATTTGCCCCAGATGCCTGATTTGAGCAGGCACTGGGTTCCGATACACAGGGCTTACAGGTCCTTAAGTACCAGACATATGCCCTTGGTCCGGAAGAGGTTAAGTTCTCCTGCAAAATGTCTTGATAAACTTGGGAATTCATTTTTCCTTCGATGATAGCAATCTGTCCAGGCCCTGATGCAGCAAAGCAGCCCCAGACCATGATGACCCCACCACCATACTTCACAGTTGGGATGAAGTTTTGATGTTGGTGTGCTGTGCCTCTTTTTCTCCACACATAATGTTGTGTGTTTCTTCCAAACAACTGAACTTTGGTTTCATCTGTCCACAGAATATTTTTGCCAGTACTGATGTGGAACATCCATGTGCTCTTGGGCAAACTGTAAACGTGCAGCAATGTTTTTTTTGGACAGCAGTGGCTTCCTCTGTGGTATCCTCCCATGAAATCCATTCTTGTTTAGTGTTTTACGTATCGTAAATTCGCTAACAGGGATGTTAGCATATGCCAGAGACTTTTGTAAGTTTTTAGCTGACACTCTAGGATTCTTCTTCATCTCATTGAGCAGTCTGCGCTGTGCTCTTGCAGTCATCTTTACAGGACGGCCACTCCTAGGGAGAGTAGCAGCCGTGCTGAACTTTCTCCATTTATAGACAATTTGTTTTACCGTGGACTGATGAACAGCAATGCTTTTGGAGATACTTTTATAACCCTTTCCAGCTTTATGCAAGTCAACAATTCTTAATCGTAGGTCTTCTAAGAGCTCTTTTGTGCGAGGCATCATTCATGTCAGGCAATGCTTCTTGTGAAAAGCAAACCCAGAACTGGTGTGTGTTTTTTATAGAACAGGGTAACTGTAACCAACACCTCCAATCTCATCTCATTGATTGGACTCCAGTTGGCTGACACCTCACTCCGATTATCTCTTGGAGATGTCATTAGTCTAGGGGTTCACATACCTTTTCCACCTGTACTGTGAATGTTTACATGGTGTGTTCAATAAAAACATGGTAACATTTAATTCTTTGTGTGTTATTAGTTTAAGCAGACTGTGATTGTCTATTGTAGTGACTTAGATGAAGATCAGATCACATTTTATGACCAATTTGTGCAGAAATCCATATCATTCCAAAGGGTTCACATACTTTTTTTTTGCAAATGTATATTGAGCCATAGATGACACAGTCTGATGCTAAAATATCCCACAAATGTTAATTATAGTACATCCATGTGTCTTCTTCAGGTTAGCTGCTGTGAATATGAATTTTCCATTTCAGCACACAGCTAGCTTTGAATTTTCTTTGTAACCATCATGGTCTGTTTTTCTTGCAGACCCCTCACTTATCTATGCTTGTCAGTGATGTACATTACATCAGTTGCAAAATTCACTGAACTAAGCAAAATTCTCCTTGCTGGCTGATTAAAGAGGAAGGCTGTGTGTATTGGCTGTTACATGGTTGAAGCACAGTATAATTTATTTTTAAACAGTAAGGCCTCATACATACAGTCATATGAAACGTTTGGTCTGCATAAATGGATACGTGAAAAATGTATAGCTTTACTGTGCATTCCATTTTTTCTTGCAATAGTAAGGGTTATTCTCATTCCCAAATGCAGACAGGAATAGGACTTGAACAGAGTTTCGCTGATTGACACACAAAGCTGTGAAAAATATGGATGTGTGCATAGCTTCATAGAGATGAATAGGTCAGCTTGTAATATGTAAAAAACAAAAACAGCAAACAAAGAAAAATATAGATGTCTGCATGGACTCTACTGACATATGAATTATGCATCACATATTGCTTCTGCTACAGGCAAGATGGAAACTCTGAAACACTGTGCAAAGAAAAAGACCAGCATACTCACATGTAACAATAGCTTAGTCCACTGTATGGATCCAAAGTGTGTCCAAGCTACAATCTGTATAGGGACAAAGAGGGATTCAGCGGGATTCATAAAAGCATAATACTTTATTATATAATACTTGTTAAAAACACATGTAAATTGCTTAAGGGTAGTGGTCTTTCTTACTCATGACAAAAACGTCTGCTATGACTATGAACGTTACTGTCAGTCGAAACACGCAAGCAATTTACATACAGAAGATGTATTTTCAATGGACGTTATTTAATAAAGGATTAAACTTTTATGGATCACGCTGGATACTCTTGGTCCCTATTAAAATGGAGACTCTATCTTTTTTCTCCGTACATGTATTACCAATATTGTAACAGCTAAATGGCATACTAGAAATACTTCATAGAGCTAAATCCACCAAAGGGAGCATTCATTTATTGTGAAATAAGTGCAAAAAGCTTCACAGTTCATCTAAATAAGTAAATACTTCATAAAAAGGTCGAATATGACCAATGACTACAGATAAAGCAAACTTTAACTTGACATCTAGCCCATTACATACCATGATACCACAGCAGTTGTAACTATGCAAAGCTGCTGACAGCACTAAGTATTGGCCAGGGAGAGGACAAACATACTTTTTGCAGAGCTTTTATTAGAAGGAGTAGTCTGGATATGAACTTTTATTCTGCCAGTTACTGCAAGTGCCCAGTAGGTGATGCTTCACTGTGAAGTGCTTTCTGCCTTGAGCTGCTCCATCCCTCCCCTGTATTTTCAGTGACAGCTGTAGTAGTCTCCTGGATGGGTGCTACAGCTGTAAGCTGTAAACAGTTTTTTAGGAGCACAGACAAGTCCCAGGGATGGAGCACAAATAAGGGCCCAGGGGCGCAGACAGGGACCATGGAGGCACAGACAGTGGCCTGGGGGCCACAGGCCAGGGCGGGCACGGATAAGGCCATGAGGGGTGCAGATAAGGGTCAGGGGCTGTGCTGAAAGAGCCCGGGAGGCACAGACAGGGGCAGCGTTGACAAGGGCAAGGCGGGCACACAGGCAGCGTGGGAGCTAATAGGAGGGAGAACTTTCACTGGGTGCATTTCATAGCACACTGCTTCCTTAAAGCGGGTGGATTTTTTTCTAATATGAAGCCATTGATGTCTGCAGATTGTTAATCCTCTGTGCACAATGGCAGGCGGCGGATGATGAAATGTCCCTCCTCATCACATCCTTCCTGTCCAATATCCGCCCAGAGTCTGCTTGCTGGGGCCTATGGTTCTCCGCTGCAGCCTCCCCGCCTGTTTGTATCTGAGCGCAGGCAGCGCTTAAAGGGTTAATGGAAGGAGTTCCTGCGCAGTGACGGGCATGCTGTTATCCCTTTAAGCGCTGCCTGCGCTCAGATGCCGACTTGTACCGGCTTGCGCTGTCTGTCAGTAAGAGATACTGGAGGGGGTGGCGGGCCGCCCGCACCCACACTGTATGTGAAGCCTTGGGGCCGCGCCGGGGGGGGGGGGGCACACAGGCAGCGGGCACAGCGCACAGCCGTATCTGAAAAGCCCAGTTGCGCTGCGCTGCTGTGCCTCTCCTCTTGCCTGCCGCGCTGTTTCTCAGGCGCTCTCTCTTCCTTGTCAGGTCAGAACTTTGTAGGCGTGTGTTATGTCTATTTAGACTAGCGAGATACCGGCTTGCGCCGTCTGGTAGTAAGAGATGCAGGCGGGGGAGGGGGGCCCGCACTGTATGTGAAGTTAAGTCTTTGGTCCGCGCCGCTGTGTGTGAAGGGGCCGCGGCCGCCACTGTATTAAATAATCTGAGACTGACTAACACGCACGCTGCCGACCCCCTTGTCAGACCGGTCCCCTGCTTCCCCGGTAGTTATGCCACTGTAGATTGCAGTTTAGGCGCACAGGCTGCAGCTAATTTATGACGAGGCATATTCCTTTATCATAAGTTAGATGCAGCCTCCAGCAGTGCGAGGGTCATAGACCAGCATATGCTGCTGCTCTATGATAAATCAGGCACATAGACTCTTGTGACACACTAAACATTTATTAAACCCTAGGAATCAGGGTTACCAACCAACTGTAACTTTCTGGACAGCCAGTAAAAATAGGGGACTTTTTTCAGCAAAGAATCATGGATTGTGTAGGTTATTGTTATTGCAATTATCATACTATAGGCCAGTGATAGCAAACCTATGGCATGGGTGCTAGAAGGGGCACTCAGAGCTTTCTCTATGGGCACCTACACCCTGGAAAAAGTCTATGGTGTACCGATATGCCTTTTCCTGCCATTCATCAGCGCAGGGCGCACTATGAACAGCACAGGCAGCGCTCTGAATGTAGGCAGGCTATTATGGCTAAGTCATAAAGTACATGGAAGATATGCTATATTGGGCAGTAGCATTCAGATTAAATTACCATGGCACTGTGTGATAAATAAGTGGGTTTTGGGTTGCAGTTTGGGCACTATGTCTCTAAAAGATTCGCCATCACTGCTTTAGGCCATAGTAAATTCTGCTTATGTATTCCTATTAGCATTCTTAGCTACAGACATTTTATAGTTAGAATCTTTATCATTTGTTATTGTTCTTCATTTTGTCCATAAAAAGTTAACTTTTTTCATAAGGTGTCCAGAAAGATAAATAAATAAATAAATTAGATTGGCAATTACTATTTTAACTGAAGGGTGTCACGTTTATGATAATTAGTTGGATATCTGCTATTCTTGTATAGTGATGAGCGGCAGGGGCTATATTCGAATTCGCGACATTTCGCAAATATTTGGGCGAATATATTCATCATATATTCGCAAATTCTTGATCTCTATTCATTATTTTCTTGATTGCAAAAATTGGCAATGTAATTTTCGCATACTGCGCATGCTCAAAATGGCCATGGTCTTGTTTAGCAACTGTTTTCAAACTACCCGAAGTTTGATGATATTAGAAAAAATGTTTGGCAGCAATTTTCGCGACAGTGAGGAAGAACTCCTGATCATTGTAAGTAATTTGACAATACAGCAGTGTATTTGATTACAATTCACATGCATGTCAGAATAATCGCTTTATATGCAGATAGAGTGTTTTAAAATATTAGCGATTGCGAAAATCGGCACTAATGACGCAAATGTTTTTTCGCAACATATACAACTTCACATTTTATCAGGTCTCAATAGATATTACTGATTGGTACACTAAGTATTGTTGTGACATCACAGCACTATCTCTCATATGCACATTGCACATCCATTTTCCTGCCGCACACTATATACCACACACACGCACACACACACAGTCTATAGATTAGAGCTTGTGTCCTGAGTTTGTGTCAGGAGAAGCTTTCTTTGTCTGACCGCCAGTATTTGCAGGTTCATTTAGAGCAGGCATGCTCAACCTGCGGTCCTCAAGCTGTTGCAAAACTACAACTCCCAGCATGCCCGAACAGCCTACATCTATCAGCCTATGGCAGGGCATTGTGGAAGTTGTAATTTTACAACAGCTGTAGGGCCGCAGGTTGAGCATGCCTGATTTAGAGTTATCCAGGGTGCACCACGGGGAGGCGAACCAGCTTTACACCCCATACCGTACCGTCACTTCACTAGACAGGTACATCTCTGCTCAGCTGGCAGATACCCGATTGCTCAGACCCCACACACATACAATCGCAATACAATCCGATCTTATAACGGTAACATTAAATCTAATATTTCCCCTTCAAAGACTTAAATACTTTTTGCTGTTTTGTTGAGGACATTATTTTCAATACTTGTATTTAAAAAATTGGGATTATATGCTTGCATTTTTATCCTGCAGCGCATGTTAAAGCGGGGCTATAACTGGACCCGGGTCCAGTCTGACAAGCAGAGTATTGTGAGGGGGATCCGTTTCGAGCTATGGCGGAAGTTTAATGGCAGGCACACGAAGAGGAGGAACTCGGAGCGGATCAGAGAGATCCGTGACAGAATATGCCAAGGTGCAATGCTTACTTTTGTATCTCTTGCCAACACTCAGTATTGTATATATACAGTTATGCAAATAAGTATTTCATCCCTTTACAAAAGTTTACTTAGTACCTGGTGTGACACATATCAAATCAGCAGGTTACATCATATATCTCTACCTCGCCATGAGTATATATATATATATATATATTTATACACACAGCGAGGTACAGATGTATGATGTGACCAGCTGATTTTGTGTGTTTCACACACACACATAAATATATATATATATGTGTGTGTGTATATACATAAACTCCAATCATCATTCTGCATTCCAGTAAAAGGCCCCATCCATCATTACATTAGATACATCCCACACTTAATTTGCATTTGATATCAGTTATGATTTGTTTGTCAAAATTCTGAACATTGTGTCATTACAGGGGTTCTCGTTCCCTCCGTCCGCCGCAGGCCTTCGACAGAGGATCTGGAGGTGGTGGTGTTGTCCGCCAAGGAGGAGGAGGGAGAGGATAGAGAGAGCAGGCCATCAACAGCAGCATGAGGCGCCACTCCACCTGATGTGGGCAAAGAGGTGGAGGTGGAAGAGAATGGATCCTTCCAACAGCCAGATTTCCCCCCCAGCGCCTGATGACAATGAAGAGGAGGAGGTTGTCATCAGCCCCTGCCAGGCTGGTAAATATGTGCACATAGCAATATAATTCTGTATCCATGCCTCTTAATCTGAATTGCAAGTAATTTTCATATTTTTTCATCCTAACAGTACTGATTAAGTAAAATAAAAAATGAGGCAGAGGCAGCAGGAGCACGAAGCCGGCATGCACGAGATGCGGAGGCCGATGTGCAGGCAGATGCGGAAGATAGAGGTGCTGCACCTCAAACGGATGCAGGAGATGTCGGAACTTTATGACCAACTAAAAAAGTTGCCATAGAGGCATGTTTGTAAATAAATACAGTTCTAACGTGTTCTTCAGTTTTTTTAATATTGTTTTGTTTTTGTGTAATTTTGAACGATAAGGTTGCAGTAAGGCCCTTTTAGTCCAGGGTCAAACACATCAGGATCAGGACAGACAGTAGCAGCAGCAGGTAAATGGTAATAGTGTAGTATAAGGCCTACACATAGCTCAGCCAAAATTATCAGGACAGGCAGCAGCATCAGCATATGAATGCTAATGGGGTAGTATAAGGCCTACACATAGCTCAGCCAAAATCATCAGGACAGAGAGCAGCAGGTAAATTGCAATAGTGTAATATAAGGCCTACACATAGCTCAGCCAAAATCATCAGGACAGACAGCAATAGGTAAATGGTAACAGGGTAGTATAAGGCATACACATTTGCTCGGCCAAAGCAATAAGGACAGACAGCAGCAAGTAACTGGTAACATTGTAATATAAGGCCTACACATAAGGCCTAATGACAGACAGCAGCAGGTAAATGGTAACGGTGTAGTATAAGGACTACACATAGCTCAGCCAAACTCATCAGGACAGACAGCAGCAGAAGCATATAAATGGTAATGGGATAGTATAAGGCCTACACATTGCTGGGCCAAACTCATCAGGATAGACAGCAGCAGGTAAATGGTAACGGTGTAGTATAAGGCCTACACATAGCTGAGCAAAACCCAGCCAAAACAGATAGGAGCTGGTTCTTTGTTTGTAGCAGGAATATGTTCCCAGGATTGGGTCCCCACCAGACCGGGGCAACACCAAAAATAAACTTATACACCAGCAGGTTATTTGTCTATAGCAGTAATGCGTTCCCATGCATATAAATTGCAATATATTCACATTGACAAATTTTCCTTTGAAAATAAAGCCCACAAGAAATTTGTAAAAAAAAATAATAATATTAATACATATATATATATATATATATATATATATATATACACAGGTGAAACTCGAAAAATTAGAATATTATGCAAAGGTAATTTATTTCAGTAATGCAACTTAATAGGTGAAACTAACATACGAGATACTCATTACATGCTGTCACGGAAAGTGTACAGAAAACTAGAAGACACAAAATGAAGATCCGACTGACTGGATCCAAAACTAAGGAACCAAAGGGAGAGCCCTGCAACAGACCTGGCTCTCTCCCTAACTGCTCAGCCTATGCAAAAATCTCAATAGTAGATGATCACATATCCTCGTTCCTCGACTGTATAACACCTGAACACCCTATAATAGTGAGGGGACATGACCACCGGCTCCCTACACTTGATACGGAGGGAGTCAGGGTCACCTGGGATCCAGCAAACAGGAAAACACAAATGAATGAACAAAACTTATCTGTAGAAGACTCAGTAGTAGCATCCAGCATTCACACACTCCAGGAAGTTGTATAAACCGCAAAGTGATGCAGTATGGGAAGGGATTTAAAGGGATGCAATCAGTGCAACTACATGACAGCTGAGAGAGGCTAACGAGATGAGAAAATGAAAGCAAAACAAAAGGAACCTCAAGGAGGAGGCTCTGAAGAACGTCTGTCAGAGCTTCTCAGATGTCTGGTGGTGACACATGCAAAGCGAGATATTTCAAGCCTTTATTTTTTATAATTTGGATGATTGTGGCTTATAGCTTATGAAACACCAAAGTAACAATTCTGAGGTACCCTTTGCTCAGGGGGTATGGATTAATTAGCTGACTAGAGTGTGACACTTTGAGCCTAGAATATTTTCACAAAATTCAAATTTTAAGCTGCATTAATGCATTTCCTTTTAATTTGCATTACTGAAATAGACTTTTGCACAATATTCAAATTTTTTGAGTTTCACCTGTATATATACATCACAGCACAGCCTCCAGAAAATGTGCGACGTTTCAGTCCACACAATGGGACCTTTATCAAGCAGTGACAAAAGTGAATGGTGCCAAGTACAAATACAAACTCAGGTGATTATTTAATGAAAACTATCAATAATTGAATTACAATTAATGTGTTTGATTAGTATTGTGTCTAAAAATAAAAAATACTGTTTAAAAAAATGACATAACATACAAGTATCCATACTGTGACGAGATTAATAACTTCAATTAAACTATGTGAATTCATAGTTTCTGCTTAATTAATCAAAATTACATATAAAAAAAATATGTCCAAAACCAATTGTGTCATTAAAATATCAGGTGTACACACACAGGCCGCAAGTGTCCATAGACAGTGCATTCACATGATAACAGGTCACGTGTTCGCATCGGAAATTGAACGCAAGCTGAGCCACAAATGCATCCTGGGTATGCGGTCACGTGATAGCAACCATGGAAGTGAGTAGAATAACTCCCAAAATGTTGACATGGCTTCAAGAATATTATATATAACACAGTTTATATTGCAAAGTGAAAAGCTGTAATTATATAAAAATCGCATGCGCAAATTATCAATACATAATTTTCAAGAAGTAACATAAAATATAAATGTGTATATATAGATATATACATGTGGCAATAATGCTCCATTCCCAAAACCGGATTACCACACGGATGAGTATAACGCCAGTCACACCCAACCATGTAGAGAGGTCAACATAGAAGTTAGGCATCCTGTTCAGAATGACAGACAACACCATGTTCGAACCTAAATCCTGATTAAAACAAACAAGTAAATAATAAAATAATAAAATGTAATTAGGTTCCTCAATCACTCTTGTACAATGTTAACTGCACAAGACCTTTTGACAAGGGAAGTCCACATGTGGTCCCCACCTAATTTTAGTAAGAACCACACCAGGGCTGCCCAAAACCCAAGTAAAGCAAAATTATAACATATAAAATTAAATAAAGTAAAAAAGTTTTGGGGATGAATGAAGCATAAGGCTGGTTTCACACGGGCGTTGCGGAAAAATGTGCGGGTGCGTTGCGGAAACACCCGCGATTTTTCCGCGCGAGTGCAAAACATTGTCATGCGTTTTGCACTCGCGTGAGAAAAATCGCGCATGTTTGGTACCCAAACCCGAACTTCTTCACAGCAGTTCGGGCTTGGGATTGATGTTCTGAAGATTCTATTATTTTCCCTTATAACATGGTTATAAGGGAAAATAATAGCATTCTGAATACAGAATGCTTAGTATAATAGTGCTGGAAGGGTTAAAAAAAAATAAAAACGTTAACTCACCTTATCCCCAAGATCGTGTAGTTCCCGGTCGGTCTCTTCTCTAGCTGTAGGCTTGGGCTGAATGACCTTTGGTGATGTCAGATCACATGCTCCAATCACATGGTCCATCACCATGGTGATGGAGCATGTGATCTGACATCACCAAAGGTCCTTTAGCCACAGCTAAAGAAGAGACCGACCGGGAACTAGGCGATCATGGGGATAAGGTGAGTTAACTTTTTTATTTTTTTTAACCCTCCCAGCACCATTATACTAAGCATTCTGTAGTCGGAATGCTATTATTTTCCCTTATAACCATGTTATAAGGGAAAATAATACAGTGAATAGACTGTCACCTAGAACCCATGCGTGAAAATCGCACCGCATCCGCACTTGCTTGCGGATGCTTGCGATTTTCACGCAACCCCATTCATTTCTATGGGGCCTGCGTTACGTGAAAAACGCAGAATATAGAACATGCTGCGATTTTCACGCAACGCATAAGTGATGCGTGAAAATCACCGCTCATGTGAACAGCCCCATAGAAATGAATGGGTCAGGATTCAGTGCGGGTGTAGTGCGTTCAACTCACGCATCGCACCCGCACGGAAATCTCGCCCGTGTGAAAGGGGCCTAACACCGCATGATTTTATTTGATTCAAACGATTATATATATATATATATATATATACAGTGCTGCCCATAAGTATTCATACCACTGGCAAATTTTGACTTAAAGTTACTTTTATTCAACCAGCAAGTAATTTTTTGACTGGAAATTACATAGGTGTCTCCCAAAAGATAATAAGACGATGTACAAGAGGCATTATTGTGGAGAAAAACATTTCTCAGCTTTTATTTACATTTGAGCAAAAAGTGTCCAGTCCAAAATTATTCATACCCTTCTCAATAATCAATAGAAAAGCCTTTATTGGCTATTACAGCAATCAAACGCTTCCTATAATTGCAGACCAGGTATTTTTGCCCATTCATCTTTAGCAATTAGCTCCAAATCTTTCAGGTTGGAGGGTCTTCTTGCCATCACCCTGATCTTTAGCTCCCTCCACAGATTCTCAATTGGATTCAATTCTGGACTCTGGCTAGGCCACTCCAAAACGTTAATGTTGTTGTCTGCTAACTATTTCTTCACCACTTTTGCTGTGTGTTTTGGGTCATTGTCATGCTGAAATGTCCACTGGTGCCCAAGGCCAAGTTTCTCTGCAGACTGCCTGATGTTGTCATTGAGAATCCTCATGTATTGCTCTTTTTTCATGGTGCCGTTTACTGTGATTAGGTTCCCTGGTCCATTGGTTGAAAAACACCCACAAAGCATTAGGTTCCCACCACCATGTTTGACAGTGGGGATGGTGTTCTTTGGGTTGAAGGCTTCTCCTTTTTTACGCCAAATGAAGGAAACACATTGTGACCAAACTATTCAATTTTTGTTTCATCTGACCATAACACAGAAGACCAGAAGTATTCTTCTTTGTCTAGATGAGCTTTTGCAAAGGCCAAGCAAGCTTTTGTGTGCCTTATCTGGAGAAGTGGCATCCTCTTTGGTCTGCATTGTGCAGTGTCCGTTGGATTGTCTGCCTTGAGACATTGCCACCAGCAGAGCCCAGATTCACCAGGATGGCCTTGGTGGTGATCCTTGGATTCTTTTTCACCTCTCTAACTATCCTCCTGGCCAGCACAGGTGTCACTTTTGGCTTCCGACCACGTCCTCTGAGATTTTCCACAATGCGAAAAATCTTGTATTTTTTGCTCAAATGTAAATAAAAGTTGAGAAATGTTTTTTCCCCCACAATAATGCCTCTTGTACATGGTCTTATTATCTTTTGGGAGAAACCTATGTCATTTCCAGTCAAAAAATTACTTGCTGGTTGAATAAAAGTAACTTTAAGTAAAAATGTGCCTGGGGTATGAATAATTATGGGCAGCACTGTATATATATAAATAAATATTGACAATATATGATGAACAGAGCACATGCGCAAAAATAAAGCATGCACACCAGTTTAAGAGAATTCTAATACTCAATAGTTGATACAGTCCTATAGCGAATAAGTGGTCAATGCTAGTTGTCCTCAGCAGGATCAGGACAGACAGCAGCAGCAGGTAATTACTAATGGTATAGTATAAGGCCTAAACATAGCTCGACCAAACTCAGCAGGAGCAGGACAGATAGCAGCAGGTAAATGGTAACTCTGTAGTATGAGGCCTACACATAGCTCTACAAAACTCAGTAGGATCAGAACAGACAGCAGCAGGTAAATGGTAACTCTGTAGTATGAGGCCTACACATAGCTCTACAAAACTCAGTAGGATCAGAACAGACAGCAGCAGGTAAATGGTAACGCTGTACTATAAGGCATACATATAGCTGGACCTAACTCATCAAGATCAGGACAGATAGCAGCAGCAGGTAAAGGTAACAGTGGAGTATAAGGCGTACACATAACTCAGCATGACCAGGACAGACAGCAGCAGCTGGTACATGGCAATGGTCAAGTCTAAGGCCTACGCATAGCTCGGCCTAACTCAGCAGGAACAGACAGACGCAGGTTCTTTGTTTGCAGCAGGAATGTGTTCCCAGGAATGGGCCCCCACCATACCGGGGCAGCACCAAAAATAAACTTAGACACCTCTGACAGCAGCAGGTTCTTCGTCTAGAGCAGTAATGTGCACCCATCCATACAAAATGCAATATTTTCCTTTGACAATATTTTTTTCAAAGGTTTTGTAAAGCCCACAATAAATTTAGACACCATTAGTTCCACACGCTGCCCGCACCAGTCTGCTCTTAGTTTAGATATCGGGCACATCGAGTCTGGAGAAGAACACTGTGGTAACGCAGCCTGCCTTGCCATGTGCTGATTCCTCCAAGCCAGAGGGCAGGAGGACTGGCGGGGTTGAACAGCGGCTCTCTCATTCTTCTTTTGTCTGTGAGGAGGCATTGATACTGCCGATCGCCCCACCTATACATGATCAGCTCTGCACACACGCTGGGCTCCGTCCATTGGCAGCACCCAGCCGTCCTCTGAATGTCTGAGCACAGAAGCCAGTGAGGAACCAGCTTGCCTCGGCCTTGTCACCGGTTCTGCCGCCAGGATCAGTTCCCCTCCCCTCGTTGATGACTCAGTCACGGTCCCTGGATGCTGGTGGGTTTCACCACCAGTTCTGTGAGAAGGTCTGGCAGACGTCCTTCTCTACCTCTTGCATGATGTTCTTTGTTTTGGTTTCACTTTGTCATCTCCTTTCCTTCTCCCAGGTATCACCTATTTAGACTAATCGTCTCCTTTTATATTCCCTCCCATACTGCCTCACTTTACGGTTTATACTACTTCCTGGATAAAGTGTTCACTGCTGGAGGCTGCTGCTGCTGTTTACTCAGATACATCTTTTAATGTATTGTGTTTCCTTGCTGTCTTGATTCTAGGTGACCCTGACTCCGTCCGTATTAAGTGCAGGGAGCCGGTGGTTGTGTCCCCTCACTATTATAGGGTTTTCAGGTGTCGCACAGTCTTAGGTACGTGGGCATGCAATCGTATACCATTGAGACCCTTGCATGGACATAGCAGTCAGAGAGAGCTTTTAGGGTTTTATAGGGCTCACCTATATGCTCCTTAGTTTGGGATCAAGCCAGTCGGACGTTTATTCATAAGTTCCAGCTATCTGCAACATCATCCGTGACATTATAAACCGCCATAACCGTCTTAAGCATGGATCCGGTTTCAGCCTTGATTGACCACATGCAAGGTCTTTCGCTGGAGGTAGCAGATCTCCGTAAAACTGTGTCTCAGTTTCAGGTTACCGGTTCTGCTAGTGTTCATGGAGTTTGTTCCGAGCCTAAGATCTCGCTTCCGGATACGTTCTCCGGGGGTAGTGAGAATTTTGTTCGCTTTAGAGAGGCTTGCAAACTCCATTTTCGCCTACTTCCCCATTCCTCTGGTGATGAGGAGCAGAGGGCGGGGATCATCATTTTGCTGCTCAGGGATAACGCTCAGTCTTGGGCCTTTCCACTGTCGGTGGGGGGCACGGCCCCTCCGATCGGTGGATGAATTTTTTGTAGCCCTGGGGCAGATATATGATGACCTGGATCGTATTGCTCTGGCTGAATCTAAACTACGTCTTTTATGCCAGGGTAAACAGTCGGCAGAGTTATATTGTTCTGAATTTCAGAGATTGGCAGCTGATACTGGTTGGACTGATGCTGCACTCCGAAGTCAATTTTACCATGGTCTTTAGGAAAGATTAAAAGATGCATTTTCTTTTCATGAGAGACCAGCCTCGTTAGAATCTGCCTTGTCTCTAGCTGTTCATATTGACAGGCGTCTTAGAGAGAGAGAAGAGACTACTCCTTCCTGTAATATTCAGCCCAAGGACAGTGGGGCGGTCTCATTCAGTGCGCAGGGGTCTCAGTCCCTCTCAATCCCCTCTGAGGGGGAGGCCATGCAGCTGGGTTTGCTTGCCTCTGATAGTACAGGATTCAGCTATCAGAGGAGGGTTTGTTTCTGTTGTGGGGGTATAAATCATTTGGCTAATGTTTGCCCCTCTAGGAGATTCATGGAGTTTTCTGAGGGTAAAAAAAAAAAGAAAAAGAAAAAACCCTCTAAAAACTTTCCATTTGCTACTATTGGCAAGGTTGATGTGGAAATTGAAGGTTTGCCATTTGTTTGTAGTTCCAGTTTTCTCCTACCTGCCAGGGTGGCGCTAGACAGCAGGAACATTGTTTGTGAGATTTTTGTAGATAGTGGAGCAGCTGTCAATCTCATTTATAATCAATTTGCAATAACGCATGGTTTCCAGGTATGCACTTTGGAAAAGGATATACCTGGTTTTGCTATCGATTCCGCTCTACTTTCTCAAAGATCCGTTTGACTGTGGGTGACGCTCATGTTGAGGATATGTCATGTTTCGTCCTAAGCGGATTACCTACTCCTCTAGTGTTGGGGCTACCCTGGCTAACTAAACATAACCCCACCATTGATTGGCAAGCAAGGCAAATACATGGTTTTGTAGAGAGAATTGCCTCACGGCGTCTCTTTCAGAGGTTTCTACCAAGACTGTACCATCTTTTCTCTCTGAATTTTCGGATGTGTTTTCCGAGAGTGGTGTCCAGGAGTTGCCCCCTCACCGGGAGTATGACTGCCCTATTAATCTCATCCCAGGTGCCAAGCTGCCAAAATCACGTTTATACAATCTCTCCCAACCTGAAAGAGTCGCTATGCATACTTATATCTCTGAGAGCCTGAGAAAAGGACACATACGACCCTCGCCTGTTGCCGCAGTTTTTTTTTTGTTAAGTAAAAAGATGTATCTTTAAGACCTTGTCTGGATTTCAGGGAGCTGAACTGTATCACAATTCGTGACCCATATCCGCTTCCTCTGATCCCGGACCTGTTTAACCAGAATGTTGGGGCTGAAGTTTTTTCTAAGTTGGATTTAAGAGGGGTATACAACCTGGTCAGGGTAAGGGAAGGGGACGAATTGAAGACGGCCTTCAATACCCCTGGGGGTCATTTCGAGAATTTGGTTATGCCCTTTGATTTGATGAATGCATTTTTTATCATTTAATGGGGAAATTTGTTCTGGTGTATCTAGATGACATTTTGATTTTTTCTCCTGATTTCAAGACTCATCGGGACCACCTACGCCAGGTCTTGCTGATTCTGCAGGAGAATAAATTGTACGCTAAACTAGAAAAAATGTGTGTTTGCGGTTCCGGAGAGTCAATTTCTTGGTTTTCTTCTCTCCGCTTCTGGTTTTCGCATGTACCCTGAGAAGGTCTGCGCTGTGCTTGATTGTGAGCTTCCTGAGAATCAGAAGGCGCTGATGCGGTTTTTGGGTTTTGCCAATTATTACAGAAAGTTTATTTTGAATTATTCCTCTGTTGTTAAGCCACTCACTGATATGACTAAAAAGGGTGTAGATTTTTCCTCGTGGTTGGTAGATGCGCTTAAAGCCTTTTCTAGTATCAAAGAGAGTTTTGCTTCTGCTCCCATCTTGGTACAACCTGATGTCTCTCTACCTTTTATTGCTGAGGTGGACGCTTCTGAGGTGGGTGTGGGTGCGGTCTTATCTCAGGGTCCCTCTCCTGCCAAATGACGACCGTGTGCCTAATTCTCAAGGAAACTCTCCTCTGCAGAGAGAAATTACAATGTGGGAGTTGTTGGTCATCAAATTAGCTTTTGAGGAGTGGCGCTATTGGTTAGAGGGAGCCAGACACCCTATTACCGTGTTTACCGACCATAAGAATCTGGCCTACTTGGAATCGGCCAAGCGTCTGAACTCGAGACAGGCCAGATGGTCTTTGTTATTTTCTAGGTTTAATTTTGTTGTCACATTCTGCCCTGGGGTTAAAAATATGAAGGCGGATGCCCTGTCACGTTGTTTTCTGGGAGGGGGGAACTTTGAAGACCCAGGTCCCATTTTGGCTGAAGGGGTGGTCGTCTCTGCTCTTCATCCTGATTTGTAGGCCGAGGTTCAGGCAGCCCAGGCAGAGACTCCTGATCTTTGTCCTCCTGGGAGGTTGTTTGTGCCTCTCGCTTTACGACACAAGGATTTTAAGGAGCACCACGATACTGTCGTTGCTGGGCACAAAGGGAGTAGAGCCACAGTGGATCTCATTGCTCAGAGATTCTGGTGGCCGGCTCTTCGTAAGACGGTTGAGGGTTTTGTGGCAGCCTGTGAGACCTGCGTTCGTGCCAAAGTCCCTCATTCGCGGCCATCGGGTTCTCTCCTCTCGTTACCCATTCCTTCCCGTCCTTGGACGCATCTGTCCAGGGACTTCATTATGGACCTGCTTCGTTCCTCGGGGAAGACTGTGATTCTGGTGGTAGTAAAATGGTGCATTTCATTCCCTTTCCTGGGTTACCCAATGCTAAGACGTTGGCGCAAGCGTTTGCTGATGACATTGTTAAATTGCACGGCATTCTTTCAGACATCGTTTCTGATAGGGGCACGCAATTTGTTTCCAGATTCTGGAAGGCCTTCTGTTCTCGCTTGGGGATTCGGTTGTCGTTCTCTTCTGCTTTTCACCCACAGTCGAATGGTCAGACCGAACGCGTCAATCAGAATCTGGAGACATATCTGCGCTGTTTTGTGGCGGAGAATCAGGAGGATTGGTATTCTTTTTTGTCCCTTGCTGAGTTTGCTTTAAATAACCGTCGCCAGGAGTCTTCTGATAAGTCACCATTTTTTGGTGCATATGGGTTTCATCCTCAGTTTGGGACATTCTCTGGAGAGGGGTCTTCTGGTTCACCTGATGAGGAAAGATTTTCCTCGTCTTTGTCATTTATTTGGCAAAAGATTCAGGGTAATCTGAAAAGGATGAGTGAGAGATATAAGCGTGTGGCGGATAAGAGACGTGTGCCTGGTCCGTACCTGAATGTGGGTGATCTGGTGTGGTTGTCTACAAAGAATATCAAACTGAAGGTTCCCTCCTGGAAGTTGGGTCCTAAGTAGGGATGAGCGAACTCGAACTGTATAGTTCGGGTTCGTACCGAATTTTGGGGTGTCCGTGACACGGACCCGAACCCGGACATTTTCGTAAAAGTCCGGGTTCGGGTTCGGTGTTCGTCGCTTTCTTGGCGCTTTTGTGACGCTTTCTTGGCGCTTTTTGAAAGGCTGCAAAGCAGCCAATCAACAAGCGTCATACTACTTGCCCCAAGAGGCCGTCACAGCCATGCCTACTATTGGCATGGCTGTGATTGGCCAGAGCACCATGTGACCCAGCCTCTATTTAAGCTGGAGTCACATAGCGCCGCCCGTCACTCTGCTCTGATTAGCGTAGAGAGAGGTTGCGGCTGCGACAGTAGGGCGAGATTAGGCAGATTAACTCCTCCAAAGGACTTGATTAATCGATCGATCTGCAGCTGTGCATCATTGAGCTGCTGAAATTCAATTGCTCACTGTTTTTAGGCTGCCCAGACCGTTTGTCAGTCACTTTTTTCTGGGGTGATCGGCGGCCATTTTGTGTCTTGTGCGGTGCTTGCAACCAAGTGCATCCAAGCTGCGACCAAGTGCATTTAACCCTCAATGGTGTGGCTGTTTTTTGGCTAAAGCCTACATCAGGGTGAAGCTGTCACACCAAGTGCATTTAACCAGCAATAGTCTGTTTATTTTTTGGCCATATACTACATCAGGGGCAAGCTGCGCCTGTCACCAAGTGCATTTAACCCTCAATGGTGTGGTTGTTTTTTGGCTAAAGCCTACATCAGGGTGAAGCTGTCACACCAAGTGCATTTAACCAGCAATAGTCTGTTAATTTTTTGGCCATATACTAAATCAGGGGCAAGCTGCGCCCGTCACCAAGTGCATTTAACCCTCAGTAGTGTGGTTGGTCAAGCTGTCACACCAAGTGCATTTAACCAGCAATAGTCTGTTCATTTTTTGGCCATATACTACATCAGGGGCAAGCTGCACCCGTCACCAAGTGCATTTAACCCTCAGTAGTGTGGTTGGTCAAGCTGTCACACCAAGTGCATTTAACCAGCAATAGTCTGTTCATTTTTTGGCCATATACTACATCAGGGGCAAGCTGCGCCCGTCACCAAGTGCATTTAACCCTCAGTAGTGTGGTTGGTCAAGCTGTCACACCAAGTGCATTTAACCAGCAATAGTGTGGTTATTTTTTGGCCATATCCCAGTCTAATTCTGTCACTAAATCCATACCGGTCACCCAGCGCCTAAATACTAGGCCTCAAATTTATATCCCGCTAAATCTGTCGTTACCGCTGTCCTGTTGTGGCTGGGCAAGTTATTTAGTGTCCGTCAAAGCACATTTTTTGTTCAGGGTTGAAATACAATTCCCAATTTAGCAATTTTATAATTTAGTGGTTTCTGCTATATCAGAGCTATTTGAAATCTATCCCTAAAAGGGTATATAATATTCAAGGTGCACATAGGGTCATTCAGAATAACTTCACACACACGCTACTGTGCATTTCCAAGTCTAATTCTGTCACTAAATCCATACCGGTCACCCAGCGCCTAAATACTAGGCCTCAAATTTATATCCCGCTTAATCTGTCGTTACCGCTGTCCTGTTGTGGATGGGCAAGTTATTTAGTGTCCGTCAAAGCACATTTTTCGTTCTGGGTTGAAATACAATTCCCAATTTAACAATTTCATAATTTAGTGGTTTCTGCTATATCAGAGCTATTTGAAATCTATCCCTAAAAGGGTATATAATATTCAAGGTGCACATAGGGTCATTCAGAATAACTTCACACACACGCTACTGTGCATTTCCAAGTCTAATTCTGTCACTAAATCCATACCGGTCACCCAGCGCCTAAATACTAGGCCTCAAATTTATATCCCGCTAAATCTGTCGTTACCGCTGTCCTGTTGTGGATGGGCAAGTTATTTTGTGTCCGTCAAAGCACATTTTTTGTTCTGGGTTGAAATACAATTCCCAATTTAGCAATTTCATAATTTAGTGGTTTCTGCTATATCAGAGCTATTTGAAATCTATCCCTAAAAGGGTATATAATATTCAAGGTGCACATAGGGTCATTCAGAATAACTTCACACACACGCTACTGTGCATTTCCAAGTCTAATTCTGTTAGTAAATCCATACCGGTCACCCAGCGCCTAAATACTAGGCCTCAAATTTATATCCCGCTAAATCTGTCGTTACCGCTGTCCTGTTGTGGATGGGCAAGTTATTTTGTGTCCGTCAAAGCACATTTTTTGTTCTGGGTTGAAATACAATTCCCAATTTAGCAATTTCATAATTTAGTGGTTTCTGCTATATCAGAGCTATTTGAAATCTATCCCTAAAAGGGTATATAATATTCAAGGTGCACATAGGGTCATTCAGAATAACTTCACACACACGCTACTGTGCATTTCCAAGTCTAATTCTGTCACTAAATCCATACCGGTCACCCAGCGCCTAAATACTAGGCCTCAAATTTATATTCAGCTGAATTTGAATACAATACATTGGGCCAAATAATATTTTTGTTGTTGTGGTGAACCATAACAATGAGGAAAACATCTAGTAAGGGACGCGGACGTGGACATGGTCGTGGTGGTGTTAGTGGACCCTCTGGTGCTGGGAGAGGACGTGGCCGTTCTGCCACATCCACACGTCCTAGTGTACCAACTACCTCAGGTCCCAGTAGCCGCCAGAATTTACAGCGATATATGGTGGGGCCCAATGCCGTTCTAAGGATGGTAAGGCCTGAGCAGGTACAGGCATTAGTCAATTGGGTGGCCGACAGTGGATCCAGCACGTTCACATTATCTCCCACCCAGTCTTCTGCAGAAAGCGCACAGATGGCGCCTGAAAACCAACCCCATCAGTCTGTCACATCACCCCCATGCATATCAGGGAAACTGTCTGAGCCTCAAGTTATGCAGCAGTCTCTTATGCTGTTTGAAGACTCTGCTGGCAGGGTTTCCCAAGGGCATCCACCTAGCCCTTCCCCAGCGGTGGAAGACATAGACTGCACTGACGCACAACCACTTATGTTTCCTGATGATGAGGACATGGGAATACCACCTCAGCATGTCTCTGATGATGACGAAACACAGGTGCCAACTGCTGCGTCTTTCTGCAGTGTGCAGACTGAACAGGAGGTCAGGGATCAAGACTGGGTGGAAGACGATGCAGGGGACGATGAGGTCCTAGACCCCACATGGAATGAAGGTCGTGCCACTGACTTTCACAGTTCGGAGGAAGAGGCAGTGGTGAGACCGAGCCAACAGCGTAGCAAAAGAGGGAGCAGTGGGCAAAAGCAGAACACCCGCCGCCAAGAGACTCCGCCTGCTACTGACCACCGCCATCTGGGACCGAGCACCCCAAAGGCAGCTTCAAGGAGTTCCCTGGCATGGCACTTCTTCAAACAATGTGCTGACGACAAGACCCGAGTGGTTTGCACGCTGTGCCATCAGAGCCTGAAGCGAGGCATTAACGTTCTGAACCTGAGCACAACCTGCATGACCAGGCACCTGCATGCAAAGCATGAACTGCAGTGGAGTAAACACCTTAAAACCAAGGAAGTCACTCAGGCTCCCCCTGCTACCTCTTCTGCTGCTGCCGCCTCGGCCTATTCTGCTGCTGCCGCCTCGGCCTCTTCCTCCGCCTCTGGAGGAACGTTGGCACCTGCCGCCCAGCAAACAGGGGATGTACCACCAACACCACCACCACCTCCGTCACCAAGCGTCTCAACCATGTCACACGCCAGCGTTCAGCTCTCCATCTCACAAACATTTGATAGAAAGCGTAAATTCCCACCTAGCCACCCTCGATCCCTGGCACTGAATGCCAGCATTTCTAAACTACTGGCCTATGAAATGCTGTCATTTAGGCTGGTGGACACAGACAGCTTCAAACAGCTCATGTCGCTTGCTGTCCCACAGTATGTTGTTCCCAGCCGCCACTACTTCTCCAAGAGAGCCGTGCCTTCCCTGCACAACCAAGTTTCCGATAAAATCAAGTGTGCACTGCGCAACGCCATCTGTAGCAAGGTCCACCTAACCACAGATACGTGGACCAGTAAGCACGGCCAGGGACGCTATATCTCCCTAACTGCACACTGGGTAAATGTAGTGGCAGCTGGGCCCCAGGCGGAGAGCTGTTTGGCGCACGCCCTTCCGCCGCCAAGGATCGCAGGGCAACATTCTTTGCATCCTGTTGCCACCTCCTCCTTCTCGGCTTCCTCCTCCTCTTCTTCCACCTGCTCATCCAGTCAGCCACACACCTTCACCACCAACTTCAGCACAGCCCGGGGTAAACGTCAGCAGGCCATTCTGAAACTCATATGTTTGGGGGACAGGCCACACACCGCACAGGAGTTGTGGCGGGGTATAGAACAACAGACCGACGAGTGGTTGCTGCCGGTGAGCCTCAAGCCCGGCCTGGTGGTGTGTGATAATGGGCGAAATCTCGTTGCAGCTCTGGGACTAGCCAATTTGACGCACATCCCTTGCTTGGCGCATGTGCTGAATTTGGTGGTGCAGAAGTTCATTCACAACTACCCCGACATGTCAGAGCTGCTGCATAAAGTGCGGGCCGTCTGTTCGCGCTTCCGGCGTTCACATCCTGCTGCTGCTCGCCTGTCTGCGCTACAGCGTAACTTCAGCCTTCCCGCTCACCGCCTCATATGCGACGTGCCCACCAGGTGGAACTCCACCTTGCACATGCTGGACAGACTGTGCGAGCAGCAGCAGGCCATAGTGGAGTTTCAGCTGCAGCACGCACGGGTCAGTCGCACTACAGACCAGCACCACTTCACCACCAATGACTGGGCCTCCATGCGAGACCTGTGTGCCCTGTTGCGTTGTTTCGAGTACTCCACCAACATGGCCAGTGGCGATGACGCTGTTATCAGCGTTACAATACCACTTCTATGTCTCCTTGAGAAAACACTTAGGGCGATGATGGAAGAGGAGGTGGCCCAGGAGGAGGAGGAGGAGGAGGAGGAAGAGGGGTCATTTTTAGTCTCTTCGAAGTGACTCAGAGGGAGGTTTTTGGCAACAGCAGAGGCCAGGTACAAATGTGGCCAGCAAGGTCCCACTACTGGAGGACGAGGAGGACGAGGATGAGGAGGAGGTGGAGGAAGATGAGGATGAAGCATGGTCACAGCGGGGTGGCACCCAACGCAGCTCGGGTCCATCACTGGTGCGTGGCTGGGGGGAAAGGCAGGACGATGACGATACGCCTCCCACAGAGGACAGCTTGTCCTTACCCCTGGGCAGCCTGGCACACATGAGCGACTACATGCTGCAGTGCCTGCGCAACGACAGCAGAGTTGCCAACATTTTAACCTGTGCGGACTACTGGGTTGCCACCCTGCTGGATCCACGCTACAAAGACAATGTGCCCACCTTACTTCCTGCACTGGAGCGTGATAGGAAGATGCGCGAGTACAAGCGCACGTTGGTAGACGCGCTACTGAGAGCATTCCCAAATGTCACAGGGGAACAAGTGGAAGTCCAAGGCCAAGGCAGAGGAGGAGCAAGAGGTCGCCAAGGCAGCTGTGTCAAGGCCAGCTCCTCTGAGGGCAGGGTTAGCATGGCAGAGATGTGGAAAACTTTTGTCAACACGCCACAGCTAACTGCACCACCACCTGATACGCAACATGTTAGCAGGAGGCAACATTTCACTAACATGGTGGAACAGTACGTGTGCACACCCCTCCACGTACTGACTGATGGTTCGGCCCCATTCAACTTCTCGGTCTTTAAATTGTCCACGTGGCCAGAGCTAGCCTTTTATGCCTTGGAGGTGCTGGCCTGCCCGGCGGCCAGCGTTTTGTCTGAACGTGTATTCAGCACGGCAGGGGGCGTCATTACAGACAAACGCAGCCGCCTGTCTACAGCCAATGTGGACAAGCTGACGTTCATAAAAATGAATCAGGCATGGATCCCACAGGACCTGTCCGTCCCTTGTCCAGATTAGACATTAACTACCTCCCCTTAACCATATATTATTGGACTCCAGGGCACTTCCTCATTCAATCCTATTTTTATTTTCATTTTACCATTATATTGCGAGGCTACCCAAAGTTGAATGAACCTCTCCTCTGTCTGGGTGCCAGGGCCTAAATATATGCCAATGGACTGTTCCAATGTTGGGTGACGTGAAGCCTGATTCTCTGCTATGACATGCAGACTAATTCTCTGCTGACATGAAGCCAGATCCTCTGTTACGGGACCTCTCTCCTCTGCCTGGGTGCTGGGCCTAAATATCTGACAATGGACTGTTGCAGTGGTGGGTGACGTGAAGCCTGATTTTCTGCTATGACATGCAGACTGATTCTCTGCTGACATGAAGCCAGATCCTCTGTTACGGGACCTCTCTCCTCTGCCTGGGTGCTGGGCCTAAATATATGCCAATGGACTGTTGCAGTGGTGGCTGACGTGAAGCCTCATTCTCTGCTATGACATGCAGACTAATTCTCTGCTGACATGAAGCCAGATTGTCTGTTACGGGACCTCTCTCCTCTGCCTGGGTGCTGGGCCTAAATATCTGACAATGGACTGTTGCAGTGGTGGCTGACGTGAAGCCTGATTTTCTGCTATGACATGCAGACTTATTCTCTGCTGACATGAAGCCAGATTGTCTGTTACGGGACCTCTCTCCTCTGCCTGGGTGCTGGGCCTAAATTTATGAAAATGGACTCTTACAGTGGTGGGTGACGTGAAGCCTGATTCTCTGCTATGACATGAAGACTGATTCTCTGCTGACATGAAGCCAGATTGTCTGTTACGGGACCTCTCTCCTCTGCCTGGGTGCTGGGCCTAAATTTATGAAAATGGACTGTTACAGTGGTGGGTGACGTGAAGCCTGATTCTCTGCTATGATATGAAGACTGATTCTCTGCTGACATGAAGCCAGATCCTCTGTTACGGGACCTCTCTCCTCTGCCTGGGTGCTGGGCCTAAATATCTGACAATGGACTCTTACAGTGGTGGGTGACGTGAAGCCTGATTCTCTGCTATGACATGAAGACTGATTCTCTGCTGACATGAAGCCAGATTGTCTGTTACGGGACCTCTCTCCTCTGCCTGGGTGCTGGGCCTAAATTTATGAAAATGGACTGTTGCAGTGGTGGGTGACGTGAAGCCTGATTCTCTGCTATGACATGAAGACTGATTCTCTGCTGACATGAAGCCAGATTGTCTGTTACGGGACCTCTCTCCTCTGCCTGGGTGCTGGGCCTAAATTTATGAAAATGGACTCTTACAGTGGTGGGTGACGTGAAGCCTGATTCTCTGCTATGACATGAAGACTGATTCTCTGCTGACATGAAGCCAGATTTTCTGTTACGGGACCTCTCTCCTCTGCCTGGGTGCTGGGCCTAAATTTATGAAAATGGACTCTTACAGTGGTGGGTGACGTGAAGCCTGATTCTCTGCTATGACATGAAGACTGATTCTCTGCTGACATGAAGCCAGATTGTCTGTTACGGGACCTCTCTCCTCTGCCTGGGTGCTGGGCCTAAATTTATGAAAATGGACTGTTGCAGTGGTGGGTGACGTGAAGCCTGATTCTCTGCTATGATATGAAGACTGATTCTCTGCTGACATGAAGCCAGATCCTCTGTTATGGGACCTCTCTCCTCTGCCTGGGTGCTTGCCTAAATATCTGACAATGGACTGTTGCATTGGTGGCTGACGTGAAGCCTGATTCTCTGCTATGACATGCAGACTAATTCTCTGCTGACATGAAGCCAGATTGTCTGTTACGGGACCTCTCTCCTCTGCCTGGGTGCTGGGCCTAAATTTATGAAAATGGACTGTTGCAGTGGTGGGTGACGTGAAGCCTGATTCTCTGCTATGACATGAAGACTGATTCTTGCTGACATGAAGCCAGATTGTCTGTTACGGGACCTCTCTCCTCTGCCTGGGTGCTGGGCCTAAATTTATGAAAATGGACTCTTACAGTGGTGGGTGACGTGAAGCCTGATTCTCTGCTATGACATGAAGACTGATTCTCTGCTGACATGAAGCCAGATTGTCTGTTACGGGACCTCTCTCCTCTGCCTGGGTGCTGGGCCTAAATTTATGAAAATGGACTCTTACAGTGGTGGGTGACGTGAAGCCTGATTCTCTGCTATGACATGAAGACTGATTCTCTGCTGACATGAAGCCAGATTGTCTGTTACGGGACCTCTCTCCTCTGCCTGGGTGCTGGGCCTAAATTTATGAAAATGGACTGTTGCAGTGGTGGGTGACGTGAAGCCTGATTCTCTGCTATGATATGAAGACTGATTCTCTGCTGACATGAAGCCAGATCCTCTGTTACGGGACCTCTCTCCTCTGCCTGGGTGCTTGCCTAAATATCTGACAATGGACTGTTGCATTGGTGGCTGACGTGAAGCCTGATTCTCTGCTATGACATGCAGACTAATTCTCTGCTGACATGAAGCCAGATTGTCTGTTACGGGACCTCTCTCCTCTGCCTGGGTGCTGGGCCTAAATTTATGACAATGGACTGTTGCAGTGGTGGCTGACGTGAAGCCTGATTCTCTGCTATGACATGCAGACTGATTTTCTGCTGACATGAAGCCAGATCCTCTTTTACGGGACCTCTCTCCTCTGCCTGGGTGCTGGGCCTAAATTTATGAAAATAGACTGTTGCAGTGGTGGGTGACGTGAAGCCGGATTCTCTGCTATGATATGAAGACTGATTCTCTGCTGACATGAAGCCAGATTCTCTGTTACGGGACCTCTCTCCTCTGCCTGGGTGCCGGGGCCTAAATATCTGAGAATGGACTGTTCCAGTGGTGGGTGACGGGAAGCCAGATTCTCTGCTATGGGACCTCTCTCCAATTGATTTTGGTTAATTTTTATTTATTTAATTTTTATTTTAATTCATTTCCCTATCCACATTTGTTTGCAGGGGATTTACCTACATGTTGCTGCCTTTTGCAGCCCTCTAGCCCTTCCCTGGGCTGTTTTACAGCCGTTTTAGTGCCGAAAAGTTCGGGTCCCCATTGACTTCAATGGGGTTCGGGTTCGGGACGAAGTTCGGATCGGGTTCGGATCCCGAACCCGAACATTTTCGGGAAGTTCGGCCGAACTTCTCGAACCCGAACATCCAGGTGTTCGCTCAACTCTAGTCCTAAGTTTATTGGGCCTTACAAGATCTTGTCCGTCATCAATCCTGTTGCCTTCCGTCTTGATCTTCCTCAGACATGGAAGATCCATAATGTTTTTCACAGCTCCCTATTAAAACCTTATGCCCAACCCACTGTACCCTCCTCTTTGTCTCCTCTTCCAATTGTTCTTAATGGTTATCTTGAATTTCAGTTCTCTAGGATTGTGGATTCTCGCATTATCCGTGGTTCTCTCTAGTACCTCGTTCATTGGGAGGGTTATGGTCCTGAGGAGAGGATGTGGGTACCAGTGGCGGACATTAAGGCCACTTGTCTCATCAGGGCTTTCTATAGCTCTCATCCTGAGAAGGTGGGCTCTGAGTGTCTGGAGTCCACCCGTAGAGGGAGGGGTACTGTCACCGCCAGTTCTGTGAGAAGGTCTGGCAGACGTCCTTCTCTACCTCTTGCATGACGTTCTTTGTTTTGGTTTCAATTTGTCATCTCCTTTCCTTCTCTCAGGTGTCACCTATTTAGACTAATCGTCTCCCTTTATATTCCCTTCAATACTGCCTCACTTTGCGGTTTATACTACTTTCTGGATGAAGTGTTCACTGCTGGAGGCTGCTGCTGCTGTTTACTCAAATAAGTCTTTTCATGTATTGTGTTTCCTTGCTAGCTTGATTGTAGGTGACCCTGACTCTGTCCATATTAAGTGCAGGGAGCCGGTGGTTGTGTCCCCTCACTATTATAGGGTTTTCAGGTGTCGCACAGTCTTAGGTACATGGGCATGCAATCGTCTACCATTGAGACCCTTGCATGGGCATAGCAGTCAGGGAGAGCTCTTAGGGTATTATAAGGTTCACCTATATGCTCCTTAGTTTGGGATCAAGCCAGTCGGACGTTTATTCATAAGTTCCAGCTATCTGCAACATCGTCCGTGACAGTGGGGTGCTCGGTGGCTGCCTCATCGATCGCAGGTCAGGCTGCTGAATAAGCCTTTAGCTGCGAGGCTTGGCTACACATGGGGATATTGTCACACAGCCCGGGGCTGACTTCACCAGGAAGGGGCTGACTGGCACCGGGGAGCACCTACACTGTCATCCAGCAGAGCAGAGTTTTTAGTCTGTTTTGAAGGCAACATTGTTCTTGAGTTACATAGAACTGCTGGTAAACTTACGGCACAAAACGAATGCAGCTCTGCTTCTTCTTTGTAGACTTGACATAGAAAATCATATCCTTTAGGTTCATGGGGTAGATAGATATATACATGTGGTTTATCATACTATAATCTATCTACCCCATCTCTCCCTTGAAGCCCTGCATTCTTCTCCCCCACCAGACATCTGCATTGTATAGGACTCGATTACTGTACGTTTTTCTTGAACCTACAGGATCTGATTTTCTATGTCGTCCACAAAGATGAAGCAGAGCTGCATTTGTTTTGTGGGATAAGTTTACTGGCAGTAACTTTAAAACGTTTTACTTATCCAGGCCATTCTGAGATTGTTTTCTCGTCACATATTGTACTTCATGAGGCAATTCTTTTTATTTTTTTTATTTATAAAAAATAAAAATTTACCAAAAATGTGGAAAAATTTGCTAGTTTGCAAATTAAAAATTCTCTACTTTTATAATAGATAGTAATACCTCCAAAAATAGTTATTATTTTACATTCCCCATATGTCTACTACATGTTTGGATCATTTTGTGAATGCCATATTATTTGGGGACGTTAGAAGGCTTAGACGTTTAGAACTAAATCTTGAAATTTTTCAGAAAATTTCCAAAGCCACTTTTTAAGGACCAGTTCAGGTCTGAAGTCACTTTGTGAGGCTTACATAATAGAAATCACCCAAAAATGACCCCATTTTAGAAACTACACCCCTCAAGGTATTCAAAACTGGTTTTACAAACTTTGTTAACCCTTTACGTGTTCCACAAGAATTAATGGAAAATAGAGATAAAATTTCAGAATTTCACTTTTTTGGCAGATTTTCCATTTTTATACAAAAAATTCCACTACCAAAGCAAGGGTTAACTACCAAACAAAACTGAATATTTATGGCCCTGATTCTATAGTTTACAGAAACACCCCATATGTGGTCGTAAACTGCTGTACGGGCACACAACATTGTGCAGAAGGAAAGGAACTCCATATGGTTTTTGGAAAGCAGATTTTACTGGGATAATTTTAAGCTGCCATGTCACATTTGAAGACCCCCCTGATGCACCCCTAGAGTAGAAACTCCAAAAAAGTGACCCCATTTTAGAAACTACACCCCTCAATGTATACAAAACTGATTTTACAAACTGTGTTAACCCTTTAGGTGTTCCACAAGAATTAATGGAAAATAGAGATGACATTTCAGAATTTCATTTTTTTGGGCAGATTTTCCATTTTAATAATAATAAAAAAAAAATCCACTAACAAAGCAAGGGTTAACAGCCAAAAAAAGTCAAAATGTATTGCCCTGATTCTGTAGTTCACAGAAACACCCCATATGTGGTCGTAAACTGCTGTACAGGCACACGGCATTGCGCAGAAGGAAAGGAAGGCAATATGGTTTTGGAAGGCAGATTTTGCTGGACTGTTTTTTTTACAGCATGTCCCATTTGAAACCCCCCTGATGCACCCCTAGAGTAGAAACTCCAAAAAAGTTACCCCATTTTGGAAACTACGGGATAAGGTGGCAGTTTTGTTGGTACTATTTTAGGGTACATATGATTTTTGGTTGCTCTATATTACATTTTTTGTGAGGCAAGGTAACAAAAAATAGCTGTTTTGGCACCGTTTTTATTTTTTGTTATTTACAACATTCATCTGACAGGTTAGATCATGTGGTATTTTTATAGAGCAGGTTGTTACGGATGTAACACTACCAAATCTGACTACTTTTTTTGGTTGTTTGTTTTAGTTTTACATAACAAAGCATTTTTGAAAAAAAAAAGATTTTTTAGTGTCTCCACATTCTGAAAGCCGTTTTTTTTTAAATATTTTGGGCGACTGTCTTGTGGGGCAAATTTTTTTGGGGATGAGATGACGGTGTGATTGGTACTATTTTAGGGTGCATATGACTTTTTGATCGCTTGCTATTACACTTTTTGTAAAGTAAGGTGACAAAAAAATAGCTTATTTGACACTGTTTTTCTAAAAAATAAATTCTCCTGCGATATTTTTATAGATCAGGTTATTATGGATGCAGAGATATCTAATATGTCTTTTTTTATTTATGTAAGTTTTTTTTTAAATAAAACAAATCATGTTTTAGTGTCTCCACAGTCTGAGATCCATAATTATTTCAGTTTTTGGGTGATTGCCTTAGTTAAGGTATCATTTTTGTGAGATGAGATGACTGTTTGATTGGCACTATTTTGGAGTGCATATGACTTTTTGATCGCTTGCTATTACACTTTTTGTGATGTAATGTGACAAAAAATTGCTTTTTTGACACAGTTTAATTTTTTTATTTTTACGTTGTTCACCTGAAGGGTTAGGTCATGTAATATTTTTATAGAGCATGTTAATACGGACACGGGAATACCTCATATGTCTTCTTTTTTATTTATGTACGTTTTACACAATGATATCATTTTTTAAATAAAGAAAATCATGTTTTAGTGTCTCCATAGTCTGAGAGCCATAGTTTTTTCAGTTTTTGGGAGATTGTCTTAGTTAGGGTATCATTTTTTGCGGGATGAGATGATGGTGTAATTGGTACTATTATAGGGTGCATATGACTTTTTGATCGCTTGCTATTACACCTTTTGTGATCTAAGGTGACAAAAAATGGCTTTTTTGACACCGTTTTTATTATTATAATTTTTTTAAGATGTTCATCTGAGGGGGTTAGGTCTCATGTGATATTTTTAGAGAGCAGGTTATTGCGGACGCGGAGATACCTAATATGTCTACTTTTTTATTTATGTAAATTTTACACAATAATATAATTTTTTAAATAAGAAAAATCATGTTTTAGTGTCTCCATAGTCTGAGAGTTATAGTTTTTTCAGTTTTTGGGAGATTGTGTTAGGTAGGGTATCATTTTTGTGGGATGAGATGACGGTTTGATTGCCACTATTTTGGGGTGCATATGACTTTTTGATCGCTTGCTATTACACTTTTTGTGATATAAGGTGACCAAAAACTTTTTTTTTTCACCTTTTTTTATTTTATTTTATTCTTACGGACATGGCAATACCTAATATGTCTACTTATTTTTATTTATGTTAGTGTTACACAATAACTATATTTGAAAAAATGAATCCGTAAATAATTAAAGAAAAAAAATCATCCAGAAATACGGTATATACAGAAGTTAAAAAACAACAATGTTTTGGAGGGAGAGCCAAGGAGAGGGATTGACAACAGTGGCGACTCTAGGAGCAATATATAGAAGGGGGGGGGGCACATAAGATACCACAGTGAAAAATGGGGGGGCACTAATAATTTTCACCACTTAATCATACTACTTAAAAAACAACGAAATAAGTATATATAAATAAGATTTTTATTTCAAGGCAGGAGACTCCATTATGTCATGTGCCGTGACTATGTGATCCCGAGAAGCACATCCACCTCTTTGTGGGCTGGTGTGTGCGCAGTACTCCTTTACTGCCGGGTCGCCATCTTGGTTGTGGTTTCATATGCCCCTTAGGTGAAACACTAGTCTCGCGAGAAGACAAGCATTCGACGCCTGTCGCCATCTTGGTTGTGGTTTCATATGCCCTTTAGGTTAAACACTAGTCTCGCGGGAAGACAAGCATTCGACGCCTGAGCAGTACGTTTTACATAACGCCGACCAGGTCCTGCCGTCTTGAGCTACATGTGAGAGTTTGTAATTGCCTATTTATTTTTAATTACATAATCATGTACACTTGTGGTTGGATTTATGTTAGTGAAGGTTTTTTCATGACATGGATCGCACTAATTGTATTTTTATATGGAATATTAGCACTTTGCACTTTATATATTACTTCTATGGAATCTTGATATGGAATCATGTACACGTTTATGAAATTATTTTGGAATCGTATTTTGACACTGATTTTAATTATACTGAGATCTGATTATGTAACTATTATATTTAATTATGTATGCTATATAAGCACTTGATTTTGCACATTCTAGCATGGCTTGACAAAGGCTCCATAGAGAGAGCTGAAACGTTGCTGTCACATGGGTTAGGCTACTCAAACTGAGCTCACGAGCGGACACCTGAACGCAGCCATCTGGCCCTAATGTATTCTCAGTGGAGGCGGATCCACTGAGAATGCATCCGCCTGCCAGCGCTCAGCCTCCGCTCCGCTCAGTGAGCGGACACCTGAACGCTGCAAGCAGCGTTCGGGTGTCCGCCTGGCCGCGCGGAGGCGAGCGGATCCGTTCCGACTTATAATGTAAGTCAATGGGGACGGATCCGCTTGAAGATGACACCATATGGCTCAATCTTCAAGCGGATCCGTCCCCCATTGACTTTCAATGTAAAGTCTGAACGGATCCGCTCAGGCTACTTTCACACTTAGAACATTTTTCTAAGTTATAATGCAGATGGATCCGTTCTGAACGGAGCCACCGTCTGCATTAAAATGAGCGGATCCGTTCAGAACGGATCCGATCGAACGCTAGTGTGAAAGTAGCCTTAATAAATCACCCACTTTTTTCACTTATTTTGAGTGCTGCCTTCGCTTTTTTTCTGATATATTTCTTGAGTTATATATATATATATATATATATATATATATATATACAGTCCTGATCAAAAGTTTAAGACCACTTGAAAAATGGCAAAAATATCATTTTTAGCATGGCTGGATCTTAACACGGTTCCAAGTAGACCTTCAACACGCAACAAGAAGAAATGGAAGTGAGACAAAACATTTTTTGAGCATTCAATTTAATGAAAAAAATGAATAAACTGAAACAGGCTGTTTTTCAGCTGATCGAAAGTTTAGGACCACACCTGAAAAAAACCTCTAAGCCCCCCCAAAACTGAAATTCAACTTCCAAACATGAACTTAGTAATGAGTAGCTTCGCCGTTATTGTTTATCACTTCAAAAATTTTCCATGAGGTGAGTGGGAACATTTCTCCAAGTGGTAAAGACGGCCGCACAAAGGCCATCTACTGTCTGGAACTGTTGTCCATTTTTGTAAACTTCCCTTGCCATCCATCCCCAAAGGTTCTCAATTGGATTTAGATCAGGGGAACACGCAGGATGGGCCAAAAGAGTGATGTTATTCTCCTGGAAGAAGTCCCTTGTCCTGCGGGCATTGTGTACTGTAGCGTTGTACTGTTGAAAAACCCAGATGTTACCACACAGACAAGGGTCCTCAGTCATGAGGAATGCTCTCTGCAACATCTGGACATCGCCAGCGGCCATTTGACGCCCCTGCACTTCCTGAAGCTCCATTGTTCCACTGAAGGAAAAAGCACCCCAGACCATTATGGCGCCCCTCCACTATAACGCGTAGAAAACATCTCAGGTGGGATCTGCTTGTCATGCCAGTAACGTTGGAAACCATCTGGACTATCAAGGTAAAAAAAAAATCCCATCAGAGAATAAAACTTTCTTCCACATTTGAAAGTCCCATGTTTGGTGCTCTCTTGCAAAGTCTAAACGAGCAGTTCTGTGGCATTCAAGGAGATGATGGCGTGCTGTGAGAGACCCTGCTTATGCAGTTCAACAACCCGACCACGTTCAAAAAGGGAGAGTTTTTTCGCCTTTGCCATCACAACGTGTGACTACCTGACAGAAAATGACAATGAATCCACATCTTTGCACAGATTTGGCCTTTTAAAGGCATGTGGTCCTTAAATTTGGGTCAGCTGAAAAACAGCCTGTTTCAGTTTAATCATTATTTTCAATTAATTGAATGCTCAAAAAATGTTTCGTCTCACTGTCATTTCTTCTTGTTGCATGTTGAAGCTCTACTTGGAACCTTGTTAAGATCCAACAAAAAAGTAAAATATGATTTTTTGCCATTTTTCAAGTGGTCTTAAACTTTTGATCAGGACTGTATATATATATATATATATATATATATATATATGCACAGTACAGACCAAAAGTTTGGACACACCTTCTCATTCAAAGAGTTTTCTTTATTTTCATGACTATGAAAATTGTAGATTCACACTGAAGGCATCAAAACTATGAATTAACACATGTGGAATTATATACATAACAAAAAAGAAGAGTTGCGAAACAACTGAAAATATGTCATATTCTAGGTTCTTCAAAGTAGCCACCTTTTGCTTTGATTACTGCTTTGCACACTCTTGGCATTCTCTTGATGAGCTTCAAGAGGTAGTCACCTGAAATGGTTTTCACTTCACAGGTGTGCCCTGTCAGGTTTAATAAGTGGGATTTCTTGCCTTATAAATGGGGTTGGGACCATCAGTTGTGTTGTGGAGAAGTCAGGTGGATCAACAGCTGATAGTCCTACTGAATAGATTGTTAGAATTTGTATTATGGCAAGAAAAAAGCAGCTAAGTAAAGAAAAACGAGTGGCCATCATTACTTTAAGAAATGAAGGTCAGTCAGTCTGAAAAATTGGGAAGAATTGGGAAAGTGTCCCCAAGTTCAGTCACAAAAACCATCAAGCGCTACAAAGAAACTGGCTCACATGCGGACTGCCCCAGGAAAGGAAGAGGATAAGTTCATCCGAGTCACCAGCCTCAGAAATCGCAGGTTAACAGCAGCTCAGATTAGAGACCAGGTCAATGCCACACAGAGTTCTAGCAGCAGACACATCTCTAGAACAACTGTTAAGAGGAGACTGTGTGAATTAGGCCTTCATGGTAGAATATCTGCTAGGAAACCACTGCTAAGGACAGGCAACAAGCAGAAGAGACTTGTTTGGGCTAAAGAACACAAGGAATGGACATTAGACCAGTGGAAATCTGTGCTTTGGTCTGATGAGTCCAAATTTGAGATCTTTGGTTCCAACCACCGTGTCTTTGTGCGACGCAGAAAAGGTGAACGGATGGACTCTGCATGTCTGGTTCCCACCGTGAAGCATGGAGGAGGAGGTGTGATGGTGTGGGGGTGCTTTGCTGGTGACACTGTTGGGGATTTATTCAAAATTGAAGGCATACTGAACCAGCATGGCTACCACAGCATCTTGCAGCGGCATGCTATTCCATCCGGTTTGCGTTTAGTTGGACCATCATTTATTTTTCAACAGGTCAATGACCCCAAACACACCTCCAGGCTGTGTAAGGCCTATTTGACCATGAAGGAGAGTGATGGGGTGCTGCGCCAGATGACCTGGCCTCCACTGTCACCGGACCTGAACCCAATCGAGATGGTTTGGGGTGAGCTGGACCGCAGAGTGAAGGCAAAAGGGCCAACAAGTGCTAAGCATCTCTGGGAACTCCTTCAAGACTGTTGGAAGACCATTTCAGGTGACTACCTCTTGAAGCTCATCAAGAGAATGCCAAGAGTGTGCAAAGCAGTAATCAAAGCAAAAGGTGGCTACTTTGAAGAACCTAGAATATTACATATTTTCAGTTGTTTCACACTTTTTTGTTATGTATATAATTCCACATGTGTTAATTCATAGTTTTGATGCCTTCAGTGTGAATCTACAATTTTCATAGTCATGAAAATAAAGAAAACTCTTTGAATGAGAAGGTGTGTCCAAACTTTTGGTCTGTACTATATATATATATTTGAGCTTATAGGTTTTGCTGATATTTGTAGTCCTCCCTGTTCCACCCAGTCTTCTATTTTACTATCCACTATCAGTGGGTGTGTTTTCGTTCACCTACCCAGCTTCCCCAAGCTCTGTTTTTCTTCCCTCCATTCCCAGTCTGTTTTCCCCCTGTTACTGGGCAGTCTTTCTATTTTTAGCATTCCTATCAGCGAGCGCTTTTAGTCAACTCAGACTCCATTCTGAGTTGACTAAACTGGCGTTCACATCTTCCTCCAAACTGCGCTTCTTCCCCGCTCTGATTAGCCTTGTCAGCTGTCCACTGGCATCCCTTAGTGTTCTAAAGCCTACTATTACAGTATCCTTATTCAGTGTTTGTCCACTGCTTATAGCTTTATTTATTTCTTCATTCCCATGTCTGCTAGCTATGGCTGTGGCTCAATAGCTTGAGCAGCCATTACTAGTGAATTCATGGTGTGTGGGAGACTGGGATTCTAACCCCGTGTCCTTCTTCATGTAATCTAATTTAATTAATTTTACAGCTAATTGGATTTTGTTTCATATTTCAAAATATATTATTTCACTATTATTTTCAATATTATTTCTTTATTTTATTAATAATAAGTAATTAATTTGTTCATTAATTAATTTGTTTATTTAATTTATGTACATATATTATACTTGTTCCATAGAAATATATATATATATATATATATATATATATTATTTTCTATATACCCTTATATATTTTCCTATGTCTAATGAGGATACACTGTTCCAATCCTTATTCGATACATCTGTTGCTAAATCTGTTAACAATGCTGTCCGCACAGCTATGAGCTCTATGCAAGACGCCATTGCTAAGTCAGTAACCTTAGCTATCGCTCAGTTGCAACCCAGTCCTCAGAAAGCTCCTTCTACCCCATCAGACATGTTCTGGTCAGCGGAGGATTTTACCTCACATTTTATGGAAGGCATGAAGAAAAGTAAAGCCTCCCACAAAAGGCAACATTTTACTACCGATTCCTCAATGGTAAAATCCCAGAAATGGCATAATAAAGGGGATCAGGTTAATCTTACTGCTTTTTCAAAAAGTAATAGCTCTACTGCAGAAACAGATGCCTACTTCACGGTGCCTATGCACCCTCTATCCCAACCCTACTTCCAATTCATATGGGAAGGTCGGAAATTCCAATTCTCAAGTCTACCATGTGGTCTCTCTTCGGCGCCCTGGTGCTTTACAAAGCTATTAAAACCAGTGGTCGCCATGCTTAGATCCCGAGACGTTCGTCTAATTATTTACCTAAACGACATTCTCATCATGGCTCAGTCTCGGTCAATAATTCTACTCCATATTCAATGGACTCTCCTGACAAACCTGGGTTTTCTTATAAATCACGAAAAATCAATTTTGAATCCCTTAAAAGAGATAGAATCAGCCATCCTAAGCTTTCCATCCAGGAATTTGAAGATCATCCGGAGAGAAATACGGTCTCTACTCAACAAAAAACTAGTATCTCTCCAAGCTATTGCTCAGGTAGTGGGCCTGTTATCATCTTCAATCCAGGCCATATTTCCTGCACCACTACACTACAGGGCTCTTCAATGTCTGAAGACTCGCCACTTACAAGAGGGTTTACTGTATTTGGACGAGATAGCCCTAACCCCAGACACCAAGGCAGAACTCCTGTGGTGGTTACAGCATATGCAGGCCTGGAATGGAAAGGCTATCTTCAATTCAATACCGGACATGATAATAGAGTCAGACGTCAGTCTCAGGGGCTTATTGCGGCTCCCTTTTCACAGGAGGGAAGTGGTCCGCAGAAGAGGCATCTCTTCATATCAATTGTCTCAAACTTCTGGCCGGATCCTTTGCCCTCTAGAGTTTCGCTAGGGACAAGTCACACTGTTGCGTTCCCTACTTTTGCCTTAATCCCGCGAGTCATTCTTCTGACAAAAATTCAGTAGGCAACCCTGATGTTGATCACTCCTTTATGGCCGACCCAGACCTGGTTTACCCAGATCTTGGAGATGGCGGTAGACTTTCCGTGCATCCTTCCATCTCATCCTTCCATTCTTCTAGACCCATTTGTGAATCCACACCCCCTGGTTCAAGCAGAGACCTTGTCCCTTGTTGCTTGGCTCATCTCGGGCCAACAAACTCTGATTTCAAACTTTCACATGTTACTCAGAGCATCCTCTCTGACGCCTGGACTCCAGGTACCCGATCTTTTTACAGATCAGCCTGGAAAATTTGGTCTGATTGGTGTAATCAACGGGATCTGGATCCTGAACATGCACCTCCAAACCAAGTATTACATTTTTTTTAAGCTTCTTTTGAAGCACGGAAAGCCTACCGAACGTCTATCGATCGGCTATCTCTTTCTATCATTCTCCCATTCAATCTTTACCTGTGGGCAAACACCCCTTGGTCTGTAAACTGATGAAAGGAATTCGATTCTGCAGACCTCCTTTTCCTCGATATCAGTCCACATGGGATGTCCGTCTTGTGTTCAATCTATTTAATTCCTGGGAGAATAATGATTCTCTATCCCTAAAATTTTTGTAATTCAAGCTCGCTATGCTCCTATGCCTAATTTCTGTTAAGTGAGTTTCAGATGTTCATGCCCTAGATATTGCTCACAGACAATACTTACCTCAGGGAGTAAAATTTTCTATCATCCGTCTCACCAAGACCAATATTTCTTCAGTGTTCTACCCCATGTTTCCCCAACAGGAGAAATTGTGTGTAGTCTGCTGCTTATGATTCTATGAGGAGAAAACTCTTGCTCTTAGGAATCCGTTATGCTCGCAACTCCTTATCTCCTACTGCAAGCCCCATGCTCCGCTTTCTGCTTCTACTTTATCCCGATGGATATCTCAGACTATGTCTCTAGCTCATTTTGATACTTCCACCTTAAGAGCCCACTCCACCAGGGGCGCTATGTCTACTAAAGTCAGGCAGGAAGGAGGCTCTCTTGCTGATATTATGAAAGCAGCCAACTGGGATTCTGAATCTGTCTTTAGAACCTTTTATCTTTCTTCCCTCATGTGTAAATGGTGTTATTTGACTGATGCTAGTCTTATGTTGTCTTACTTAACGGTTATTGTTGATAGCACATTTTAGAAGTATAAGCTTTAAACATACATAATGATGTCTCCTGCCTTGAAATAAAATTGAAGATTTTCCTAGCTTTCAGTGAAGGAAAAAATGGATTTTATGAAAGACAGGAGATGAACATTATCCTCCCCTAATAACCCACCCATGTGTTTCTTATTCCCTTTCAGTATAATCTAATTCCATATGTCTGGCGGAGTTTCCAATTCGTCTTCAAGTTCTGAGAATTCGTCTTCATTGAGTTTATTCCTTGGTTACCTTCAATTCCTGTTTTGGATCTACCTTATTTGTCTCCAGAAAGAAGGGAGTCACACGATTGCAAAGGCCATTTATCACCTGGGATACGTTACTATTGGCTACTGACAACAACTTGTTTGCATATTTATGTAAAAAAAATTCTGTGACACGTTTAACTATTCTGCTTCTGGGAGTAAAAGAAAGATTTATAAGTATAATGGAGTCTCCTGTCTTTCATAAAATCTATATTTTCCTTCACTGAAAGCTAGGAAAATCTTCAATTACAAAATATGAGAGTATTGCGGTATGCAGGGATACCTTTTTATTGTACTAACCTAATACTTGAAAGACAAGCTTTCAAGAGTTTTCCTTTCTTCCTCTGTATTGCTTCAGACCTGAGAAAGAGAGAAACACTCTCAAAAACTTTTCTTTATAGTGTAAAGCATTTTCAGCAAACACCAGGGCTGTGTAAATAATCCCATATGTCAAACATGTCACTAAAGAAGACCAATGAACAGACGCTCACAGGCTTATTCACAAAAGGGTGAAGAGTTTGGAGAAGGGAAGAATCTAGGACAACATAACTGAATAGGAAAGTGAGCTGAATTGGAGAATTTTTTTCAAATCAGCTATTTTGTCCTATATTGTTCACTTCTCCTGACTTCTCCAAACTCTTCACCCTTTTGTGAAATAACCCTGTGGGTGTTGTTGTTGTGTGCAACTAATACTATTTATTCTACTTGTGCGGCGGTCAGTGGTGCATGTAACCCAGAGTGCGGTGGTCAGGGGTGCGTGTAACTCAGGGTGCGCTAGTCAGGGGTGCTTGTAACACAAGGTGCGCTAGTCAGGGGTGCATGTAACGCAGGGGGCGCAGGTCAGGGGTGTATGTAACGCAGCGGGTGCTGGTCAGGGGTGCATGTAACGCAGGGGGCGCTGGTCAGGGGTGTATCGCAGATAGGAAAGGTAATTACAGTTCTCATGTGCTCTGTCCTCGTGCCTTTTTCCTCTAGGCGTGGTGGCAGGGGGATGGGCACGCAACAAAGTTTCCTGATGTTAAATCCCCAAGCCACATTCTTTTCTGCCTCTGCAGGCCCTGCTAGGCTGAAATACACAGGCAGCCAATGGCAGTGCTGCCCTCCCCCTCCAATAGCAGCTGAGGTGGGCGGGGGAAGATTCACTTGGCTGCTAACTGCCAAGGAGCTCGTAGTAAAGCGGTTGGACAGCATGGCAGTACTTTCAGTTTGGCAAAACTGACAGATCCAGGACTGTTTTTATTATTGATTGGGCCCTGGGCAAGAATTTACTTGGGCCCCCTGGATCCCGCCTTCCCACACCCTAGCATGCAATCACGCCTCCACCACAACACACTCACAACAACAAAAAATCCACACACCTCGTAGAGTAGTAAACTTTAATAACGATGAGTGGCCAATCGAGGTGTTCCTTGGCAGTAATGTAAATACTGCCTTTTTTCTGTTTACATAAAGAATCTTGCAGAGATATGCTATAGACACCAGAACTACTATGTTTAGCTGTTGTGGTTCTGGTGACTATAGTGTCCCTTAATATAGAGAAAAAAAAAAAAGAATTAGCACAAAAGTATCAAATAAAATGGCTGTATCATTATTTTAAAAATTAAAAAACCACAACTTCTGACACAAATATATAGTATATTTTTTTAATATTTTTTTAGATTGTGCAGATAGTACTTGTACTACTAACCTCTGCATCTACTCCTACATACAGGTTAATACAGTGTCACATAACTCTTACATCCAGTGATGTCTCTTTGATGTAGATGTTCTCTTTCCTTATCTTTTCCCTTAAGACCTTCATACCAGACCACCATTTTTCAGCCATTTCTCATCTCTGCAGTCTGACAAACAAAATATTAGTTTATGACTTTTTCATCATCCTCCCATCTTCTGGACAAATCATCCTACCACCCCCAATACTGTGCTGCTGTGCTCCCCAATACTATACTGCAGAAACAGATAAACCCCCTGATAATAGTAGTACCATGCAAATAGTACCCTTCAATAATTATTGATAAATAACTGTGCCCAGCAAATAGTGCCCCTGACACTAATAGTGTGAACATAACGTCCCCCAAAAATAATTGTGGTAAGCTGATACTGTGCCAAGTTGCCCCCACCGTAATAGTGCTCCCAAAAGTCCCACCAATAGGAATAGTTCTCTGCTAGAGCACACATGGTAGTAATAGTGCTAATACTGTGCCCCAGAAGTAATAATTAGTGATAAGCGAGCATGCTCGGCCAACCTGCTGTTCGGCTCAAGCATCTCTATGCTCGGCAGATCCGAGTTTTTCGGTACTCGAGTACAATTTAATACAATGAAAGTCAATGGGAGACCCGAGCATCAAACCAGTCACCCCCTGCTCTGAAGAAGAGACACTGTCTGGTTCATAAAAAATGGTTAGAAATTGCATTAAGAGGATGGCTGGATGTATCTTAGACTCCTATTATCTACAACATACAATAGACAACCACTCTTTTTAATGTTATTCGTTTTACTTTTTGGTTGGTTCCTGTGAGTACTATATGCTTATTATATGCCATGTGTGCACTAGCATTATGGATCATTTATGATAAAGTAGAGCAATGCGTGTTGGAGGGTAATTATATGTGTAAAATATGGGGGTGAAAATCTTCTCTCTTAGGCTGAGTTCACACGAGCGTGACAGATTTGGTCCGGATGCGTTCAGGGTGCGTTCAGTTAAACTCGCACCATTTTGCAAGCAAGTTCAGTCAGTTTTGGCTGCGATTGCGTTTAGTTGTTCAGTTTTTTCCGCGCGGGTGCAATGCGTTTTGATGCTTTTTTCACGCGCGTGATAAAAAACTGAAGGTTTACAAACAACATCTCCTAGCAACCATCAGTGAAAAACGCATTGCATCCGCACTTGCTTGCAGATGCAATGCGTTATTAACGCAGCCCCATTCACTTCTATGGAGCCAGGGCTGCGTGAAAAACGCAGAATATAGAACATGCTGCGATTTTAAAGCATTGCAGAAGTGATGCATGAAAAAAAATGCTCATGTGCACAGCCCCATTGAAATGAATGGGTCAGGATTCAGTGCAGGTGCAATGCGTTCACCTACTGCATTGCACCCGCGCGGAAATCACGCTCGTGTGAACTCAGCCTTAACGTGTGGGGGGTTAAACACTCCATTTAGGCGCACACAGCTTTGGTCTGATGCCCTGAAGGCTCAGTGCGATGTGCTCTTTATTCAGGAGTCGCACCTGATAGAGAAAGATGTAAACATAAAAATTTCCCTGTGATCCATCACTCCCATGCTAAAAAGAAGAGCAAAGCAGGGGTATTTATTGGTATAAAATCTACGATCACCTTCTCCTTGAAGAAATGTGTAAAGGACTCAGCAGGGAGATATATTATTTTAATATGTACGTTGGATGGGAATCCATTTACTTTGGTTTCAGTGTATGCCCCCAATGTCGGACAGGTGGCCTTCTGTAGGAGGTTGTTTAACAAAGTGGAGAAGATGGTGGAAGGGGAGGTGGTAGTGGGCGGAGATTTTAACATCCCGGTTAATATTGAGCTAGATTGTAGATCTGTGCAGGGTTGCCGCCGCACGGAGCTGCAAAAGACTCTGTATGAGTCCGCCTTTCATGATGTGTGGAGGTACCAGCATAGTGATGAACGAGATTATACTTTTATATCCACCTCACATCTATCTCAATCTCGCATCGACTACATTTTAGTGTCCAAGGGCCTCCTGCATAGGGTCATAAGATCCGACATTGGGGGAGCAACGTGGTCAGACCACGCCCCTGTGAGTATTGTTATTGAAGATGGTCTCCCAAACCCCCCAAGCCCTCAGTGGAAAATGAGTACTTATCTTATCAAGTGCCTTGAGAGAGTTAAAAAGATCACAGATACTTTGCAGGAGTTCTTGCAGTTCAATGATATTCCCGAGACTAGTACGAACTCTTTATGGATTACTCATAAGGCGTTTATGAGGGGGATCTTATTACAGCTAGCGGCAAGAATGAATAAATGTAGACGCAAAGCTCTCCAAGATGCTCTAAATAGGCTGCAATCTGCGAAAAGAGTCATAAATTTCATAATAACCCTTCAACATTAGCTTCTCTACAGGAGTGTAGAACTGCACTCAGAGCCCTTCTTTTATATCGCCAGGAATTGGGTATGAAACGCATGCATTCCAACTTCTATCATTCGGGAGATAGAGCAGGGGCACTACAATAGACAACCACACAAAAGCTATATGTCAAAAGCCAGGTATAGGCAAGCCATCAATCTATCCATGAGACAGACGACAGGCTTAGTCAGAATACCTTACAATGGCAGCCTTGTGCACTGTGAGCCATTCCAAACCAACTCTCACCTGACTGAGAGCCAGTAAGCCTCAAAGTCACTTTAGATCTGTTTAATGGCTTGGGTGGACCTGCACACCTAGATCAATATCATTAGGGCAACAACGTTTTCTGATTGTCCTAACTTAATATTGAATAACCTTTCTATACAGTTTTGTCATGTAAAAACGAATTTGCATAAACATGGGCTTATGGGAAAAACATGCAAATAAGCAGAATCTGTCTTGTTTTTCAGCTGTCATAAGACTATGAAAACCAATAGATGGCGATATTGAGTTATGAACAGCGCCATCTGTTGGTTTCACAGTCTTATGACAACAGACAACAATAGTTTTCCAATAATTACAAATTTTATTGTGAATTTTCAATGCAAAAGGCTACACCAATAAGCTTTTCATAAGACTTATAGTCTAATATTCTTGTCAGAAGACTATAAAAACCAAAAGATGTCACTATTTTATGAACAGCCCCATCTATTGGTTTCATAGTCTTCTGACAAAACTATTAGTCTGTTGTCATAAGACTCTGAAACCAACAAATGTTCATAACTCAATAGTGCCATCTATTGTTTTTCAGTCTTATGACTTTCCCATAAGCCCATGTTTATGCAAATGAGTTTTTACACGACAAAACTGTATAGAAAGGTTATTGAATATTATGTTAGGACAATCAGAAAACGTTGTTGCCCTAATGATATTGATCTAGGTGTGCAGGTCCACCCAAGCCATCCAACAGATGCAAAATAACTTTGAGGTTTACAGGTTCTGAGTCAGATGAGAGCTGGTTTGGAATATCTCATAGTACACAAGGCTGTCATAATAAGGTATGCTGGCTGTTATCTGTCTCATGGATATATTGATGACTTGCACATATCTGGCTTATGGCATATAACCTTTGTCTATCATACCTAATGGGAGTCTAAGACACATCCAGCTATTCCTCTTAATGCTGTTTCCAAACCATTTTGATGGCCCGAGCACATGCTTGCTCAACATTAGTAATAATGCTCCCATAGTGCCCATAGACATGTTCCCCATAGACCCTGTAAGTGATCGCTGTGCTTGGAGGGTCATTATCACAAGAATCGTCGTCCACCACAGCTTTCGAGGACAAACATTGCATTTATTGGGACATTTTTCATACACGGAACAGTCCAGTTAATAATCACTGGGGTGGTGAGGTTCCCGCATACATCAAAACAAAACAAATACCTGCCCGGCTGGGCTCTCCCTGCACCTGTTAACGTGGCCCTGACTCAGCTACAGAACCCTGTTCACACACGGAACCCATATGCGGCTTTTTCTCAGCCCGTAGTTCCCCAGCCTCTCCTGCTGTAATCAGTCCCGTACCTGTATGGGAAAGTGTGGCCCAACAGTCCTCCCGACTCCGGCCTTGTGACCCTTGAATCCCGGCGTCAGGGCGTCCCCCAAACTTCGGACTGTCACAGTTCCCCAGGGTTTCTCAGACTGGCGAGCTGAGACCACGCACAGAGCCTCTGCTCTGGGTCTCTGTATCTCTCCCTAGACTGACCTACTCTGAGGCGCTTTATGCCAGCCTTATTACAGCAGGCCTCTCCTGCGATCACCTCAGGTAGAAAGGAAAACCCATACTGGAATGGTGTGGACTGGCAACTCCCTCTACCAAGCCTAGCCACCAGTCCAAGTAAAATCCAGCCCAGAAAATGTATACAAAAATGTCTCAGCAAACTATGCTTTGCTGAGACTACTGCCACTCTCTGGATTTTATCTGTCTCACCCATCTGAGGTACCTGAAGTGGGACAACACACCTTCCAGCACTGTTCACATAACCACAACCCCTAGTAGTAATAAAGCCCATCATAATGCCCCTCAGTAGTAATAATTCTCGTTATAATGTGCCAGTGCAAAAAAATATCTCCTTTTAATGCAGGCGGCCCATTGAGTGAACACAGCCGTCGGTCCCCAGGTGCGTAGGCCGTGGTGTGTTCAAATGCCTCGGCGACTGATGGCTGGTGCCGGACGGCAGTGTAGGGTGCAGAGGAGGCAGAGGTCTGGCTGCCAGTACTAGTACCTCTAGGAGAAAGAGTGGTGGAGTGGCAATGCATTGTTAAAAGGGGGTGGGGTGGCTGCAGGACAGTGGCAGGAGTTGCTGTCCCCTGCGCACTGCTGCTGGCACTGCTGCGACTACCCTGCATTTGGTCCCACTCCCTCCAGTGGTTGACTCTCAGGTGATGGGTAAGAGCAGTGGTACCCAGCTGAGCAACAGACCTTCCTCTCCTCACACTGGCATGGCCCAGCTGACAGATGGCATTACCTCCCTCAAGATGTCCCTCTTGCTGTCGCTGTCAAGCAGCATCAGGGACGAGTCTTGGGGGCTGGGGGCTGGTCCTGCTGGAGGCCGAGAGCTGCTGCTGCTCAGAGCCAGCGCAGAGGACTCTGTGTCACTGGCTTGTGTCACGAATGACACAACTGCCTCAGCGTCCTGAAATGAAATGTGGCGACTGCCACGACCCAAAAAAATCTCTGATGAGGCGGACACCCCTGCCAGCTGCGCCCGCCCCTCCGTGGGAAGAGGAGTGGCCAATTATCCCTCCCTAGCACACGCAACCCTAAGACAATGACACTAAAACATCAAGCAAAATACTTAACTAACTATCTGTATTATTTATTTGAACTAACTAGCTAACTATATAATGTCCCTAATACCAGTGGCATACTGCCAATATAGGCAGACCACGCAGCTTCTATGGGGCCCATGGCACAGTTTTTGCATTTTCAATTTTCTTCCCTATCTTCCTTGAGCCATAACTTTTTTATTTTTCAATTCACATATCCATATAAGGGCTTATTTTTTGCTGGACAAGTTATACTTTATTATAATAGCATACAATGTAGTCAGAAGTGGGAATTTTTTTTTAATGGGTTTTGTTTCTATGGCATTCCACTTTGTAGCAACTGACCTGTGCCCTCTAATCTCTGGGTCAGTAGGATTACCATAATACCACATAAAAATAAAAAATGTTTTATAAATAAATAAAATTATCCCTAACAGTTTCAGTAGGTTATGTATACATTGTATTTCTTCATTTATTGGCAAAGGGGTGTGTGACAGGGGAGGAGCCATGGAAGGAGGTAGGATGGGTCAGGGGAGAGTAGTCGGCGGAGTTAAGGGGCCCAATTCAGATTCTTGCTATGGGGCCCAATGATTTCTATGTACGCCCCTTCCTAACTCTATACTCAGCTACTCTATTCACTAACTAAGCTACACTGAGTATCTCCCCCTAACTAACCATCTGTATTATATATTTGAGCTAACTACCTAACTATATAATGTCCCTAACACCCTGCACTTGAACATATCAGCTACACTAATCACTAACTAAGCTACACTGAGTATCTCCCTGTAACAAAGGAGGGGGGGGGGTGCACCACTGACTTCAGCCACACCCCTGTCCCTGCCTACTTGCACTATCTGTCCTAAGTAACGGAGCACAACTGGGCGGCGTTCCCTAGTCTTGGTAAATGCGGAGGGACAAACAAGACAGACAAACATAGAATGGTCAACAAGCCGAGTCAGAACTAGGAGGTAACTACAGTACAAGAGGACAAGCAAAGACGGGTCAAAAACAAGCCAAAGTCAAAAACCTGGAGAAGCGAAGCAGACACAAGGAGCAAGCAAGGACAGAGACGATAAACGAGTTGGGAGTCAAAAGCCACAGAATCACACTAGGAACTCTGGGTAGGACCTCATTCACAGGCAACCTGCGGTCAGCAGGTTGACTGTATATATAGTGGGGAAGAGGAGTTATTGACGTGGCCAGCGCCACATGACTCATTCTCCTGCAACCAGCCGAGCGCCGAGTACTTAGATCGCCGCTCAAACTCCTTACAGTTGCCATGGGAATGTAATGTATGATGACACAGCAAAGCACAACACTTCTCTCTCACAACTGCAAAAAACAGCAGGAAATGGCTGCTGGGGAGGTTCCTATATAGTAAGGGGTAGGCACTTTTCCTATTGGTTGCTAGGGATGTTGCTAAGCTCAGACAAAGATATTGCAGCGTTCTCATTGGCACACAAGCTAGAAGTAGGGAGGGATCATGTGTGCTGGTGAAAAAAAAAAAATTGAATATTCGCGATTACAAATATAAAGCGCTATATTCTAAATATTGAGGAATTCTCGAAGTGCTGATATTTGCGATAAAAATTCGCAATGCGAATATTCGCGCTCTGCACTATAAATCTTGTACAGAAAAAGTGAATAGTGTAAACTTTTATGGGGGGGGGGGGGGGTTGGTTTGTTTAAACAATTTTCGCCACTGAAAAGCGTGAGAGCTATCGGCTTAGTGGGTATGGTAGTCTGCAGCCCTACTTACTATAATTTTTTGTAGAAACAGTTCACATCTACTACAGCTCTTACCTTAATTTTAAAAGAGACTTTTGCCTATAAATAAGTAGACACAACCGACATCAAGACTGGCATATGAAACACCACTCTTAATAAATTTCTTCCTACATTTATAAAACTGACATTTTGTGAGCCAAGTTAACTAAACACGGATCTCAAATAAAATACTGTCTGGAAAATAGATTAGGATATTGCAGATAATAAAATTGCCTTATACCCATGTATGCATTCTCCTGTCAATCTGTAGAAAATCTGTCGAGAATGGAAAGGGAAGTAAAATTTATCAGTACTATTATTTCATATTGAAAAACTGTATGATAGAAAATAGCGCTAGGTGCTTTATCAGTAAAAATACTGGATTGATATAACTTCACAAGAGAGTTTAGAAATGGATGAAAATAAGTGTTTAATCATTTTAATTGTCAGCTGAAGAAGCAAATGTTAAGGAAAAATTGCACTTTGATTTTAGATTCACTCTATGTTCAACTGCTGTAATTTGGCGAGGTCGATGCTGCAAACTAATTTAGTGAATTTCATGGAAGAATGAGTTATACTGAAATCTATATTTGTCAGGGTTACTAATTGACCGTAAATGAAGCATGGCAATTACTGCTACTGAAACCATTTCATGCTGTTCCTACCTGTCTGCTTTACGTTGACCTTTTTAATGTCTGCAGTCTTATAAAAAGTTGTTATTCTATGTGTGAAATTACTTGTATAATGTAAAGCCGGGTAAAGAGAGGACGTTCCGAGAAAAGGATTACACTAACAGAACGCATGGAGCATAATGCTGTTTAAGCTCATAGGTCACAATGTTACACATCCTTAGGAAAGTGCCCAATTAAGGACAATGTGTACAGCAGACAGAAGGTACAAAAGTAATACACATTGAGAGGGCACTCCAAATTCCAAGCCTGTTCTTGAACTCTTTCCCTGGAAATAGAAACATGCTAGAAATGAAATGAAAGCTCTAGGAGCGCTTCATATGTATTAGTGCAGATTTGTCTATTTACACAATACCTTATCAACTATGAACTAGTTAGCACATTTGAACATATTCTTATTGTGCATAAAATGATTGCCTTTATTTTCATAGGAGCTGTATACACAAAACGGTAGGCTAGTTGCATTTAAGAATGGCAGCAAAGTTTATAAAAAAACATTTTTAATGCATTGGAGCTACATAATAAATGCTTATAAAACTGTATACATCATTTCAGTCACAAGAAAAAATATACACAGTAGAGTAGAAAGGAAAAAAAGAAGGCAACCAAGATGAATATCATCACAGGAATCATCAAGAGACACAAAGATGAGATTTTACATGATGCATGCAGCAATGAATTTGCATGTATTTTATATTATTTATTTTATAAAAACTAGATGCTTCTATAATGTGCCAGTATTAAATGTCCCTATATAGTGCCCCAGTAGATGCCACCATAGTGCTCCTCTCCCCCTTCACCATAGTGCCCCTAAAATGTACCAGTATAAAATGCCCTAATATGGTTCCCCCAGTAGATGCCCCCATAGTGTCCCCCATAATGTGTGCCAGTATAAAATGTCCCTATATTGTGCCCCCAGTAGATGCCCCCACCCACAAAATTGAATAAAGCTTATACAATGCATTATATGTACCTCAAAATGGAACCATTCTAAAGTCCCAACTCATCAAACCACAACTTAATTAGCGCCACAACTAATTTTTTAACAAGATTCCCCTTGGTCCCCTTAATGCAGACTGGATAAAAACATATATACTCACCTCTTTTCTCCTCCTACGATCTATGTGCAGCACTGAGTCTAGGCATGTACTACACTGTGACCTGTCATTGCACAGGTCATAGTACACTCCTGAGCACACAACGTCCCGCCCTGAAGCTGTGCGCTGCCAGGACTTAGTGCACTGCAGGTACCTGGTGAAGAAGACCAGGGAGCGGTGAGTAATACCAGTGCTAGGCCCTAAAAATACATGCCTTTGTCCTCCTTCCTGAGTTTGGGCCCTGTATCAGCTGCTTTCCTGCTTCCATGGTAGCCACTTCACTACGTCAAACAAAAAACGGCCCAGATATAGCTCTGCTATTGAAAAGGAAATGAGGTTATGGTTTCCAATGTGTTTGAATATTTGCAATAATACTATTCTCAGTTGAACGTGGAATATCTAAAATGTAAGAAATTTGACAAACTAACTTGTTACATTGGTGACATCCTATTATAGTAGCACACTTGAATTCAGTGAGCTCTTTCTACATAAATGTTCATAAAGGTAGACTGCATGGCTAAGGGCTGGATTTTATACACTTGTGGCAATAGGACTGAATGAGACACCTGAATTCACTTATTAAGAGGCAGGATTCAATACTTTCGTCCGTATAGTGTATCTTTTAAAGGGGTTGTCTGGGTTCTGAACTAAACCCGGACATCTCCCCTTCTTCCCCCACTCAGCCCTTCTGGCATTAGCATCAGACCATTCCATGCTGATGCTCTCCCTTGGCCTGTGCTGTATCGCACAGGGCAAGGGCTTTTTGTTTATATTTTTACACTGGAGAAGACTTCCACCTAGCAGTGTTCCTGGTGACATCACCAGCAATAATGGGCGGGTTTTAGCACTCCTCTAGCCGTTTTACAGCCAAGGCCAATGCTAAAGCCCGACCATTAGTGCAGCGGACGTCACCGGGCTCACTGCTAAGCAGAAGCCTCCGACTAGCAGAGACCTGGTATGTCACTGTATATGCAGAAAAGGCTCTTGCCCTGCGCAATTCAGGGCAGGGCAAGGTTGAGCATCAGAGCATAAAATGCTCCAATCCTCATGTCAGAGGGGCTGAGTGGGGGAAGAAGGGGATATGTCCGGATTAATCTCTGAACCTGGACATCCCTTTTAATATTGTTCTGTTTTTCTTCATACCTTGAAAACTCCACAAGTACTGGTAAATTACTTTCCTTATCCCATGTCTCTCCTGGATACAGTTTTTTCTATTTCATCATCCTTTTGTGATACACTATAAGGCTGACTTCACACGTCTGTGGAACATGGTCCATGAGATACCGGACTGGCATCCTGCTTAGTGCAGGAGCGCACGGCGTCATTGGTTGCTATGACGCTGTGCGATTTGTCAAAAGAATGAAATATGGGGGCACACCAAATACAAATCCCAGCGTGCAAGCTATGGCATCAAAACAAAACCATGGAAAATAATAAGAAGAAACACCCAATACACCAGCTGCACCTCTGATTAGAAATTATAATTTATTAAGGAACACAAAACACAAAAGATAAAATCATTGTATACAATTACAACATTGTGTATGGATCCACAATATAGCTAACACACATGCCCACAACAACCTGGTTCTAAATATGATCTATATAACATAGTAACATAGTACATAAGGCCGAAAAAAGACATTTGTCCATCCAGTTCGGCCTGTTATCCTGCAAGTTGATCCAGAGGAAGGCAAAAAAAAAAAAACCCCTGTGAGGTAGAAGCCAATTTTCTCCACTTTAGGGTAATATAAACTTCCTTCCCGACTCCAATCAGGCAATCAGAAAGAATAACTACCTGGATCAACGACCCCTCTCTAGTAGCTATAGCCTGTAATATTATTACTCTCCAGAAATACGTCCAGGCCCCTCTTGAATTCCTTTATTGTACTCACCATCACCACCTCCTCAGGCAGAGAGTTCCATAGTCTCACTGCTCTTACCGTAAAGAATCCTTTTCTATGTTTGTGTACAAACCTTCTTTCCTCCAGACGCAGAGGATGTCCCCTCGTCACAGTCACAGTCCTGGGGATAAATAGCTGATGGGATAGATCTCTGTACTGACCCCTGATATATTTATACATATTAATTAGATCTCCCCTCAGTCGTCTTTTTTCTAAAGTGAATAACCCTAATTTTGATAATCTTTCAGGGTACTGTAGTTGCCCCATTCCAGTTATTACTTTAGATGCCCTCCTCTGGACCTTCTCCAGCTCTGCTATGTCTGCCTTGTTTACAGGAGCCCAGAACTGTACACAGTACTCCATGTGTGGTCTGACTAGCGATTTGTAAAGTGGTAGGACTATGTTCTTATCACGGGAATCTATGCCCCTTCTGATGCAACCCATTATCTTGTTGGCCTTGGCAGCAGCTGCCTGACACTGGTTTTTGCAGCTTAGTTTGCTGTTTATTAAAATTCCTAGATCCTTTTCCATGTCAGTGTTACCGAGTGTTTTACCATTTAGTATGTACGGGTGACTTGCATTTTTCCTTCCCATGTGCATAACTTTACATTTATCAGTGTTAAACCTCATCTGCCACTTATCTGCCCAAGCCTCCAATCTATCCAGATCCCTCTGTAGTAGTATACTGTCCTCATCAGTGTAAATTACTTTACACAGTTTAGTGTCATCTGCGAAAATTGATACTTTACTATGCAAGCCTTCTAGAAGATCATTAATAAATATATTGAAGAGAATAGGGCCCAATACTGACCCCTGAGGTACCCCACTAGTGACAGTGACCCAATCTGAGTGTGTACCGTTAATAACCACCCTCTGTTTTCTATCACTGAGCCAGTTACTTACCCACATAAAGATGTTTTCTCCTAATCCGAGCATTCTCATTTTATATACTAACCTTTTATGTGGTACAGTGTCAAATGCTTTGGAGAAGTCCAGATATACGACATCCATTGATTCACCGCTGTCAAGTCTAGAACTTACCTCCTCATAGAAACTGATTAAATTAGTCTGACATGACCGATCCCTCACGAAGCCATGCTGATATGGCGTTATTTGCTTATTTCTGTTGAGATGCTCTAATATAGCATCTCTCAGAAAACCTTCAAACAGTTCACCCACAACAGATGTTAAACTTACCGGCCTATAGTTTCCAGGCTCTGTTTTTGGCCCCTTTTTGAATATTGGCACCACATATGCCATGCGCCAATCCTGTGGGACATTCCCTGTCAGTATAGAGTCTGCAAATATCAGAAATAAGGGTCTGGCTATGACATTACTTAATTCCTTTAGGATACGGGGGTGTATGTCATCCGGTCCTGGCGATTTGTCTATTTTAATCTTTTTAAGTCGCTGATGTACTTCTTCCTGAGTCAGACAGGACACTTTTAATGGGGAATTTATTTTTGCATTCTGCATGTCATCTGACAATTTATTTTCCTCAGTGAATACATTGGAGAAAAAAATATTTAACAGCGTTGCTTTCTCCTCATCGCTCTCTGCGACTTCCCCCTCATTACTCTTTAAAGGGCCGACACCTTCAGATCTATACTTTTTAACATTTATATAATTGAAGAACATTTTAGGGTTAGTTTTACTCTCTTTGGCAATTAATCTCTCGGTCTCTAGTTTGGCCGCTTTTATTTGTTTTTTACATGTTCTATTTTTTTCCTTATAGTTTTTCAGTGCTTCCGTGCTCCCCTCCTGTTTCAGTGAATGATATGCTTTCTTTTTGTCATTTATTGCTTTCTTTACAGTTCTATTTATCCACATTGGTTTCTTTTTGTTCCTTAACCTTTTATTACCATACGGTATGCACCTTTCACAATGAGATTTTTCTTGATATTACCTGTCAGTTATACTAGTACCCTGCATGTGAGCAGTAAACCCGTCAGTGGACGGTCACCCACCTCCCATGTCTTTCCCTGACGGCTACATTCACCTCTCACCATCACAGCGCAGGCGCTTTCCCAGTATCCTCTCACGCCTCCCTGTGAGATGATTTTCTGATGTAAACCGTATTATCGTAACAAATGAAATTGACACCAATTACGAGACATAAAAGGTTTATTGAAGTCTCATATTCAGGTCATGGTTTTACTAATTGGTACGTGAGGTACACGTACAGACAGAAGACGTATCCAGTCAGGGTTTTCATAGACATGGTAGACCAGTGGCCGAGCTTAGATATGACAAGCATGGAGGTGACTGTCAGGAGAATGGCCAACAGAACTGGAGTGATGACACACACAAAATAAATCACCACTAATCCTCTACGCCCGCGTCTTTGCAGCGTTCTGGGGAGATAGATGTTTTGCATCTCTCTCACTGTGTGGCAATCATTGAACACTGCATCCGCACTGCGGCAGTTCTTGGAAACCGTCAGAATGTGCAGAATCAAATGTCCCAGGAAAATAAGTCCAATCAAAATGAAGTCGGCGGGATATGAGGAGCTGGGAAGAGTCGGGATACACAGTTCAAGGGTGGAAACTGAAGAAAACAGGCACAGGACCCAGAGGAACATCTGCGGGGGGCTCATCAGCCGATGGCCACTAGGTTTCCTCCAGATGATAACCCTGGGGATTTTCTGCTGCTCCATTATAGCAACAACTTCCTTTACCAACCGTGAAAGGGTTGTCAGGCGCTTAAGAATCTTCGGAAGTGAAGAACAAAATCCTATTGAAGAAGAGATTCAAGACCAAGTCTGATGCTTCTCACTAATCAACAAGTAATGGTGAGGCAAGTTGTCTCCCAGTACATGAGCACCACCTATTGTGATGCGGCTGCTTCTATGGATTATGAGGCGGCCGGGTTTCATCAGGCGGCCGGGTTCTATGGTTATGATGCAGCAGGGTCTATAATTATAATATGGCAGATTCTACATTCACCGAGTATAATACAGCCATGCTGAAAGACTGAAACAGCTAAGACGGGGCTTATATACCACCACATGAGTACACAACATATGAAATGTAAAAATATGGCATCAAAAATTGCGGAAATCAAATAGACAGTTGGGTGGTACAGGTTGGTGGACAATATACGCCCCACGCGTAACGCTGGATCACACCAGCTTCCTGAATCTTCCTTCCTGCTGACATAAATAAGTCATAAAATAGTCACAATCTCAGATTTTCTAGACAAAAGTGTTACGTTTAAGGATAAAACTAATTTAGCAAACATGTGACATTTCATAAATGTGGCATAAAGTAAGACAATGATTCCTCTCATGATAAATTCCCCCCATTATCTTTATAAACAGGCTACACTACTACTGGAAGATATAAGGGGGAAGGAGTTCTTCCCCAAAGTTTAGAGTTTAGAGCGCCACGCTTCTGCTGGCAGTGACTGGATATAGCCAACAGACTTAACAGTTGGCCCAAAAAGGAAAGGTACAATGAACAAGTAATGAAGAATCCAAGAGGGCTTTGTACCCCTTCAGAAGCTTTTGTGAAAAAAATGTAAATAAATAATGCTCTGTACTGGAGCGGGGCAGGGAGTTAAAGGCCCCCACCACCTAGCCAGGCTAATTAGAAGGACAGAAGACAGAAAGGGTAAGTATACTGTATGTATGAATGGGCCCTAATACATTGTGTAATACAATGAAGGGAACTCATGACACCGTTAATGGTATTATGGGTTAATGATGATGATGATGTATAGTCTTGTGTGCACGCAGTCTTACCCTTAGGGCCTCAATGCGCTTAGCTGGCTGAGAAGAAGGCACGACACTTTGCCATGGGCCACAGAGGCCTAGAGAATAAGGCACCTATTCCAGAGACAAATTTTCTAGCACTTATCAAATGGAAAATCAAGAAAAAGGGAAGGTAGGGAACGGAGGGAAGGTAGGGGGATCTCAAGGTTCAAAGGGTTCGGACGAGATATAGAAAATGTGATAAGAACTAAATTAATAAACGTGAGGTCCCTCCCCCCTTGCCCTAATTTTAGTGTTGCAACGTTATTTATTGGGTTAAGTCACTCATAATTTTGTGGACGGTATTCAGTGTGAATCTTTACATTTTAGCTTTATTTTATTATATTGATGTTAAAAAAAAAAAATTTAACATCGTGGCCTGTAAATATACATAAAATAAAGTTATTATTATTTAATGAGCTTTTACGTGTTTAGTATTTTATTTATTCTGGAAACTATGCCAATCATGCATGTGTGTCTGCTGTCTACAAATGTGTTCTGTGTGTGTGTGTATATATATATATATATATATATATATATATATATATATGTATATATATATATACATACATACACACAGGTGAAACTCGAAAAATTTGAATATCGTGCAAAGTTCATTTATTTCAGTAATGCAACTTAAAAGGTGAAGATAACATATGAGATAGACTCATTACATGCAAAGCGAGATATTTCAAGCCTTTATTTGTTATAATTTGTATGATTATGGCTTATGACCCCAAAGTCACAATCTCAGGTACCCTTTGCTCAGGAAGTATGGATTATTTGCTGACTACAGTGTGACACTTTGAGCCTAGAATATTGAACCTTTTCACAAAACTCTAATTTTAAGCTGCATTAATGCATTTCCTTTTAATTTGCATTACTGAAATAAATTGACTTTTGCACGATATTCTAATTTTTCGAGTCTCACCTGTATATAGATATACACATAAACCATATGCATGTGTATATGTGCTTGACTGTAAACATATAAATTATTTTATATTTACGGCATATGTTTGTTTATGGCGCTACCAGTTTGCGATATATAACATATGCCTATGAAACAAACTAGTTCACATCTACACATAGATTCTGTTTTTCTGTTCTTTTAAGTGAACAGAAAAACAGAATTCATGCTGTGACTGATTCACCAAGTGCTGGATATAATTTTATATATATTGTGGTAATGTGAACAGTGCTGGAAGGTGTGTTGGCCCACTTCAGGTACCTCAGATGGGTGAGACAGGTAAAATACAGAGAGTGGAAGTAGTCCCAGCAAAGCATAGTTTGCTGAGACATTTTTGTATACATTTTCTGGGCTGGATTTTACTTGGACTGGTGGCTAGGCTTGGTAGAGGGAGTTCCCAGTCCACACCCTTCCAGGATGGGTTTTCCTTTCCACCTGAGGTGATCGCAGGTGAGGCCTGCTGTAATCAGGCTTGCATAAAGCGCCTCAGAGTAGGTCAGTCTGAGGAGGGAGAGCGAGACTGTTTTGTGAAGCAGAGGCTCTGTGTGTAATCTCAGTCAGGAGGACTGAGGGGCCACAAGGCTTTGAATAGCCTGAGGTTTGGAGGACCTAGCGACACCTAGAGAATGAGGGTTGCATGCCCAGCATCTGGAGGACTACTGGGCCACACTCCCCCCAAAAGGTACTGGAGTTGCCACAGCCTGGAGGCTGCAGTATTGATGTTGGCTGAGGAAAGCCGCATATGTTGTCCATGTGTGAACTGATCTCTATGAGTGAGGTAGGGATGTATTTTGTTTAGGTAGCGCCTAGAAGGGCAGGAGTTTATTTGTGTTTTAAGTGTTGGCGGTGCGGGAACCTCACCCCACCCAGTGATGTATAACTTTATAAGAAAACTGTCAAAATAAATGCACAGTTTGGACATGAACATCCGTTGTCTGGTGAGATATCTGTGAGTGTGACCCCCTGAAAAGAGACCATCCCTTACAATATATATATATATATATATATATGTCTACACACCCCTGTTAAAATGTCAGGTTTCTGTGATAAATAATTTTAGAACTTTTTCCACCTTTAATGTGACCTATAAACTGTACCACTCAATTGAAAAACAAACTGAAATCTTTTAGGTGGAGGGAAGAAAACAATAAAGAAATAAATAATGTGGTTGCATAAGTGTGCACACCCTCTTATAAGTGGGGGTGTAGCTGTGTTCAGAATGAAGCAATCACATTCACAATCATGTTAAATAGGAGTCAGCATACACCTGCCATCATTTAAAGTGCCTCTGAGTAACCCCAAATAAAGTTTAGCTGCTCTAGTTGGTCTTCCCTGAAATTTTCTTAGTCGCATCCCACAATATATGAATATATATATAACAGTGCAGAAAGGGTTAAATAGATGGAATCTGAGTTTTCTTCTATTCCATCCATTATTGCTGGAGGAAGGTAGCTGTCAGTCATGGTCAGCTTCAAACGGAAGACACAGACACAGCTAAGACACACCTTCACATGATAATGCGGCACAAAACAGGATATCTGGTCACCTAGACATCTACAAACTGCTGCAGAAACAGTTAAACAGATCCTGCTATCAGTGAAGTGTCCCTTTTCACCCTGTCTCTCCATCTTTGGCTAGAGACCGACTTTGTGCACTAGCATTAGCTCATAGGCAAACAAGAGGCTTAACCAGGGGCATTGCTAGGGGCTTTAAAGATCCAGTGCCCAACCCCCAATGAATATGGCCCAGTTCTTTAAGTCGCCACCCCTCCACCATACACCGCATTTTTCTGTACTTGCTATACAGCTGCAGATACCTGTCACATCTAGAGCCTCCCAGGTGACGTCTCCTACGATGCAGATCTTCTCTGTCATCATCTTCTCCATTTGGTCCGGACAACTTCTTTCAGTCGCGCCTTGTCTCTGCAGAGTGTGACACACAGACATCTTAGCTTCCTCACTTTTCTATCATCGTCCCCCAAACTGGAACCCCCACAGTGTTATCCTGCTGCTCGCTGTGCCCCTGCCCCAATACCCCCAAATACTATCCTGAAGAAATATGTGTGGTAAATATGAGAGGTAAACCTGCCTAGCTATAGGACTATTTACGAATAACGAAAATGATTTGCTTAGCTAGACTTAAAGGGTTTATGTCAAGAGAAATAACGTTATGTAGCTGACTGACATTAGCGATGTGCTAATGTCAGCAGTACATAACAGTGTGCTTTATAACTCCCTGCCTGCTGCCGTTCTCTTAAAATATGCTAATGAGACTCTAGGTGCTATTAGGGCATTGCTTCAGCACCTAGAGGCTCGGTCTACGCACCCTTTGCCACACTCAGGTCCAGTTGATTTACTTTCGAGTTCTCCTTAGTGTCCCGTAAATCCCGCGCCTATGCCATTCCTTTTAGTTGATAAGCTCACTAGTATAATTCATCCCAGTGACGTGACCTATTGAGTAGGGATTGTGACAGGTAGCTTTACACAGCCCAATCTTCGGGCAGATTATCGGAAACAAATGTTCCTGTGAACACTTGTTCTGGACAATCTGCCCATCCATATGCATCACCGATCACCCGATTAACGAACAAAACGCTCGTTCATTGGGCGATCCTGTCACCCAATCATCGTTCCTGGGCAGCAGATTGTGCTGCCTAAACAGTGATCTGCTGCCCAGGAATAATCATTCTGTATGGGGACAAGTGATCACAAGAGCCGTGAAGGAGATTGTTGCATGTAAATGCAGCCGACTGTGAATGCTTCCTTCCCGACAATCGGCTGTAACATTGTGTAAACTCACCTTTATTATTTAGCAGTCCCTAATACTGGTCCATATAATTTATTTGTTTTAGTCATTTTTTTAGCGCCAACATATTCCACGGTGCTTTACAGGCATTATCATCAATAATATGTTATCCAGCTTTCCCAGGACCCTGAATGACAAAAAAAATGGAGGTTAGTCAGCACATCCCAAAGTGCAGGTGCATAAGGCTGTGGGACAGACAGGTTAGTTAGGCACTGTTGTCTTTATTTTGTTATTTGTGTTTTCAGAGTGCTGTTGCATTGTGTTTGTTTTTTCTTTTGTGCTTTCATCCATGGCGACGTGCACTTGTGCACTGGGATGTGCTAACTAACCTCCCATTTTTTTTCTTTGCAGTCTGCATCGGAGGTGTGGCTGATCCATTGGTGGTGTAAGCCTAACTAACCTGTCTGTCCCACAAGTCTAAACCTGTAGCCTGCTCTCCCTGCATTTATTGGAGACCATTTGGAACCAGGAAAGGTAAAATACATAGTGGGATCAGTGCACATGTGGAGCCTGAATTTAATGGAGGTCATTGTGGCACCAAAAGAGGTATAATACAGTGTGGGCTCAGCATATATGTGGAACCTGCATTCCCTGAATTTAATGGAGGCCAGTATGGCACCAGAGGAGATAGTATTTAGTGTAGGTTCCTGTCCTAAAGAGATCACCATGGTACATTTTCTATAGTGAGTATGGCACTATTGTATTTATTTTGTTATTTGTGTTTGCAGAGTGCTGTTGCATTGTGTTTTTGCTAGAGTTTGGAGGGTTTGTCACTGGGATTCTTAGGGTAGTTTCACACTAGCGGCAGGGGACTCTGGTAGGTGAACAGCTTTTACAGGCTCAGCTAATCCAGCTAAATATTTCCTAATACTAGAGATTTATCAATTCATAAACCAGCTGATCTGGAATTTGCAGTCTGGAAAAGCTATGTAACAATTTCTGTGGGGCCCTCACAGGGGCATATTGGTTATATCATATACACACAATGCCACCCTGGCACATTGTATGAATCTATCAACTGGTACCAGGGCAACATATTGCGTTGTCACCAATATAGCTGCATGTTGTTGTCACCTAGCTTATCCAGCTCCCTGAACGGAAAGCTGGTGTAGCTATATGAAGGGATTTTTCACTGCATAGACACTAAATATAGTTTCAAAACGACTGTGTTTATATCCTATGTATGTAGGTTGATCCCTAGCATACCTCCACATGCCATGCAGCTCTTTAAAGCTACTGAAAGGAAAATATGCACAATTACGGTATGCAGTAAAGAGAAGAAATATCATTGCATACCTAGGCAGATTAGCTATTCAGCTGTATGTATTAAGGCTGGTACTATTGCTGTTATCAAATCTATTTTGTATTATTAGTAACTAGGGGATTCCTCCAACAAAATTTATCCAGACTAAAAGCAGCCCCCTCCTCCTAAACTTCCTGGCTAATGTGCGCTAGCCAGGGGCATAGCTAGAACTGACAGGGGCCCCACGACAATATTTTTTTTACAGGGCCCCCCTTCACTTACATAAAATAAAACCTTTGAAAAACAATTTGTCTTTGTATTGCCATTTTCTGACAGCTAAAAGTTTTTCATTTTTTTTAAATATATTTCCGCGTAAAGAGCTGGAGCTTTTTTTTGGGGGGTCGATGAACTGTAGTTTTTATTGGTACAATTTTTGGAGCACATGCAATTTTTAAACACTAATATAAAAATTTTGGGGCGGACACATTAACCAAAAAAATTTGAACTGTTACCATTAGAAAATACTTTCCCTCTACTATTAGACCCCTGTTTTTGTCAGACAGCCCACTTCCTGCCCTCTCCTCTATTCAGAACCCTATAGTTTGCACCTCATTAAAGGTATGGAAGTGGTTCTCCTCCAATTGCTGCGCCCTGCCCTCCCCTCTCCTTCAGGTAGGAGATATTATTTCATTAGCTCCAAAAGAGCTGAAGGACTCGTGCCCTCTAGGGATCAGATCATCTACTAAATTAGTAATTGATCTACAGGACAAAGACGGGTGTGTCCTCTCTGGAGAGTCTCTTTTAAACAAACTGGAAACTACTCCCTCGCATACCTTACTCCTCACCTATATTAGTAAAGAAATCAGCCTTAGAGCTAAATCCCTAAACATGCAGAAACCCCTAGACTGGTTTGAAAGTCTGCTGAAATCCACTAATTACCCCTCTAAGTTAATTTCTGTTCTTTATAAAAAAACTTACCCTCCCCACTTTGAGTGTCAAACCAGCAGTAATAGCACAATGGGAAAAGAACCTGGGAAGACAATTCTCTCAATCTGAAATGACCAAACTCTTCATTACTCCACACAAACTCTCAAGATGTGTCCGAGTACAGGAGAACGGTTACAAGGTTTTATCTAGGTGGTACAGAACCCCAGACAAGATTTCCTCGTATTATCCTAGCGTCCCTGACAGTTGCTGGAGATGTGAAAAAAATAAAGGTTCTTATTTCCATATCTGGTGGGACTGCCCTCTGTTAAAACCCTGGTGGGAGAAAATATTCAATTTAAGCAATAGAGTATGCAAGACCAACTTTCCTACTACCCCTGAGATCACACTATTATCTTTCGGCATACATGGGGTGGACACTCACAAAAAAATCCTCTTTTCCTTCCTGATTTCAGCGGCACGATTACTTATCCCCATAAATTGGCGTAGTCCAGCCATACCCACTATAGACCATTGGATAGCCAAAGTCGACCAATTCTATCGCCTTGAAGAGCTCTCACATTGGGAGTTAAAATCCAGAAGTACATTCCTTAGTATCTGGTCATTATGGAAATTATATAGAAATTTTGCTTAACACCCCATATTCTGTACCCAGGTGTTCCGATGTTCTAAGTTCCACTCTCAGGTTTTTTGTCCTATGCATATAATAATATCTGTATTTGATATTACTATTTTGTCCTTACACAAATGTGACGACTGTAATTCAAGCTTTATATTGTCTTTGCACCACGGTGTATTATTTTATAATATACATATGTATAGATAATTTGAAAAACAATAAAAATTGTTAAAAAAAATAAAAAAATGTTTAATTGTGTTTTGATTGTTTTCAGTAATGGCGTACACCGTGCATGAAAGTTATTTTAACTTTTTAATAGTGAAGACAATTTTGGACATTTGCTTTTTTAGGTTTATTTATCTTTATTTAAAACAATGGGAAAGTGGGGTGATTGGAACTTTCATCCCAACCTCTACCCACTCCTTCCTCTGCCAGCTTCCTGTACTATGCGGTACATGGCAGCCTTCGCTGCTCAGCCATGTACTAGTGCTTATTATGGCACATATACGCACAAACCTGATGCCAGACCAGGACCATCCTGGCATCACATGTGTGTGTATATGTAACTTAAGAGCGCCTTGATATGCACTAGTAGATGGCGGAACATCGAGCACAGAGGGGAGGCTGCCATATACCACATGCTATAGTACAGGAGGCTAGCAGAGGAGGCCTGGCCTGAAAATCTAAAATTATGTACACACATTAAGTGTGTGTGAGACACTGCTCCTGGGCCCCTTGTCAGTTTGGGCCCCGAAGCAGCCTCTTTCCCGCTAGTTACTCCACTTGCGCTAGCATCAGAGGGTTGGTGGGGAGAAGACATAGCTGCAACCTGAGAAAACAATGGTCTGCAAATGTGATATCTAATGTAACAAGAGCAAATAACAAAGACACATACAGATATTATGTTACATTTTGTTGGTTATTTTATTAGTTTGGATACTGGGTTTAGTGGTAGTTTAATGTGGCAGGGGTGACCCTTATGAGGTACAGTAAAGTGTCCACCTTGGTGTATGGAGGAAACAGGGGCTCACTGTAAATATGTTGCCTTTGACCCTTCATGCACTACACAAAATATGTAATAATTATTTAGATGACATGATCATGTATTTGAACTCCTTGGACACAGAATGAAAGTTAAAGGGGTTGTACAGCCATTAATATTGATGACCTATTATCAGATCGGTGGGGGTCTGACACTGGGCCGATCAGCTGTAAGATGAGGAGGTGCACTCCATGTGAGCGCTGCTTCCTGTTCATTACCCTGCACTTCATCTCGGAAATGAATGTGAATGGAGCAAGTGCTTGTAATCACACTACAATTCATAAAAATCAATTTACTTTTCCTGTTCCGGACACCGCTGCCGCACCTGAGATCCTGGCCTATCTGCTGTACCGTGCTGTGACTTGACATCCAGGAAGCGGAGAGTACAGAGCCAGCATTGCATTCACCACTCCTCCTGTACTAAAGAGCACTTCCATAGTGCAGAATTTAAATATTTAGGGATTATCTTAACTATTTTGAATAGAATGTATACATGATATAGATAGTATTACTAACATAGTAAATAATGGCATAAACATTTACAGCAGTATGTATGGCATAAACATTTACAGCAGTTTGGGAAAGTATGCAGTAGTAATATAAACATACATACTGTGTTTACAGTGCTAACACATCTTGATAATATACTCCTTAAACTGCTGCATCCTCTAATCAGATACCAGATAAATATTTGGAAACTGAATAACAGCAGACCTGCAGGGATTTATGATCTGCATTCTGTAACTGATTACGGAGGGATAGAAGAGATAATTGTTACTGTTATTGCAAAAGCAGATATTACAAGTTACTAAAACATATCGACTAATATTCATCTTAAATACAGATAATATTAAGATATTAGCAAAGATTCTCCCCAGTTGGTTAGCAATGTTCTGTCAGTAGGTGTGAAACAACTGTGTCAACCAACAGATTTGACTTTGGGCTACGCCTTAGGGCCTTATCCTGGCAGTACCCTGGTTTTCACCATTTAACCCCCGAACTTCACTGCAGGGGAACCACTAGGTCACTGTCTGCTGGAGTACTCTCTGTATGGTTGACAGCTGATCCATGGAGGTCAGAGACTGAGATCAGGACATGCAGAGTACAAACAATCCAATAATCTGACTGAGATGAGGGAATGCGTCTAAATGGAGAACAGGCATATGTTAGGTTTTTTGCACTTAAAGGGAAAATATAATTTTTTTCCAAAAATGTGTAGTACAAGCAAATATAAGAAACTTTGCAATATATGTTATCAGAGAAAGATGCATTTTTTTCTCCTGTTTCAGATTTCTCTACTACTTATTCCTTCTTTAATCTCACTAAGGTATAATGTCCTGTTACTGCTTTTGAGGTTGTGCTAAGGAGAGTAATGAAGCAGAATCATTTTTTCTTCATGTCCTATTTATGGAGAGAGATGATCCCAGGTAATCTCCACCAACAGCACAGAAAAAAATTGAATTACAGACAGATTGCAGAGGAAATAATATATCTATAATAATAAAATACCTGTGTGAGTGCGCTGTGTCACCAGTTTTGCACTGGGCATGCGCGGCGTCCAATCAGGACACAGCACTCCAACGGACACAGCGCTACACACAAGTTTCCCTGCAGCCTGACTGCCCATAGATACCTCCGAGGCCACATTTCCCCTCCGCTCCTCTCTCTGCTAAGGAGATGCAGAGCCCCTCCCTGCAATGTCCAGCTAACACTCTGCTTGAAATGTCCGACATCGGTGCTGGCAACGATGTCGGACGTTTAACCCCTCCCATGCCGTGGTTCTTAGGGACCGCTGTATTGAGGGGCTAACCATTGGGCCGCTGCTCTGCCCTGGCAGCGGCCCGATGCTTGAAGGGAAATGCCCCCTTCAAGATGCCTATATAGCAGAGCGCGCAGCGCCCCCCCTACCCTTTCAGGATGGCAGAGTGGCAGCGGGCAGAGTGTTAGCTGTAATGTACAGCTAACACTCTGCTTCAAACAGACAACATCAGTTTCTGCATCTGCAGTGTATTGTAAGCCATCAGACCCACTGGATCTTTTATAACCAAGTGGGTCTGGTTCCAAACAAGGTAAAAGAATGTGGGAAAAGCAAAAAAACAAAAAAATATACAGTACAGACCAAAAGTTTGGACACACCTTCTCATTCAAAGAGTTTTCTTTATTTTCATGACTATGAAAATTGTAGATTCACACTGAAGGCATCAAAACTATGAATTAACACATGTGGAATTATATACATAACAATAAAAGTGTGAAACAACTGAAAATATGTCATATTCTAGGTTCTTCAAAGTAGCCACCTTTTGCTTTGATTACTGCTTTGCACACTCTTGGCATTCTCTTGATGAGCTTCAAGAGGTAGTCACCTGAAATGGTCTTCCAACAGTCTTGAAGGAGTTCCCAGAAATGCTTAGCACTTGTTGGCCCTTTTGCCTTCACTCTGCGGTCCAGCTCACCCCAAACCATCTCGATTGGGTTCAGGTCCGGTGACTGTGGAGGCCAGGTCATCTGGCGCAGCACCCCATCACTCCGTTGAAAAATAAATGATGGTCCAACTAAATGCAAACCGGATGGAATAGCATGCCGCTGCAAGATGGTGTGGTAGCCATGCTGGTTCAGTATGCCTTCAATTTTGAATAAATCCCTAACAGTGTCACCAGCAAAGCACCCCCACACCATCACACCTCCTCCATGCTTCACAGTGGGAACCAGGCATGTAGAGTCCATCCGTTCACCTTTTCTGCATCGCACAAAGACACGGTGGTTGGAACCAAAGATCTCAAATTTGGACTCATCAGACCAAAGCACAGATTTCCACTGGTCTAATGTCCATTCCTTGTGTTCTTTCGCCAAACAAGTCTCTTCTGCTTGTTGCCTGTCCTTAGCAGTGGTTTCCTAGCAGATATTCTACCATGAAGGCCTGATTCACACAGTCTCCTCTTAACAGTTGTTCTAGAGATGTGTCTGCTGCTAGAACTCTGTGTGGCATTGACTTGGTCTCTAATCTGAGCTGCTGTTAACCTGTGATTTCTGAGGCTGGTGAACTTATCCTCTGCAGCAGAGGTCTTCCTTTCCTGGGGCGGTCCGCATGTGAGACAGTTTCTTTGTAGCGCTTGATGGTTTTTGTGACTGCACTTGGGGACACTTTCAAAGTTTTCCCAATTTTTCGGACTGACTGACCTTCATTTCTTAAAGTAATGATGGCCACTCGTTTTTCTTTACTTAGCTGCTTTTTTCTTGCCATAATACAAATTCTAACAGTCTATTCAGTAGGACTATCAGCTGTGTATCCACCTGACTTCTCCACAACGCAACTGATGGTCCCAACCCTATTTATAAGGCAAGAAATCCCACTTATTAAACAGGGCACACCTGTGAAGTGAAACCCATTTCAGGTGACTACCTCTTGAAGCTCATCAAGAGAATGCCAAGAGTGTGCAAAGCAGTAATCAAATGAAAAGGTGGCTACTTTGAAGAACCTAGAATATGACATATTTTCAGTTGTTTCACACTTTTTTGTTATGTATATAATTCCACATGTGTTAATTCATAGTTTTGATGCCTTCAGTGTGAATCTACAATTTTCATAGTCATGAAAATAAAGAAAACTCTTTGAATGAGAAGGTGTGTCCAAACTTTTGGTCTGTACTGTATATATATTTCCACACATAATTTGTTATAATTGTAAAAAATAAAAAAAACACTAAACATGCCTGGTATCGCCGCGTCCGTAAGGACCTGATCTATAAAAGGATCATGTTACTTTTACCGCATGGTGAACACCATAATAAAAAAAAAAACATGATGGAATTGCAATTTTGCCTACAGCACTTCCCAAACATGGTATAAAAAGTCATATGTATCCAAAATTAGCACCAATTCAATCGTGACCTCATCCCACAAAAAAATGAGCCCCTACATAAGCCAATAGTCCAAAAAATAAAAAACATGGCTTTCAGAAAATTGAGACACAAAAAACTATTTTTTTTTAAACATGCTTTTATTAAATAAAATAAAGTAAAAAAATGCACATATTGGGTATTCTCAATATTTTAGTTTGAGACAGCACACCAAATGCTCTTCAAAAAATTTGTATTCATTGATTTTTTAACATCAGTGGTACATGTTATAGCAACGTTTCGGGACCAAATTTGGTGCCCTTCATCAAGCTGTATAGTGTAGATGTCCAGTTACATGGCGTGCAACTGGACATCTGCACCATACAGCTTGATAAAGGGCACCAAATTTGGGCCCGAAACATTGCTATAACATGTACCACTGATGTTGAAAAATCTATAAATACAAATTTTTGGAAGAGAATTTGGTGTGCTGTCTCAAACTAAAATATCAAGGATCTATACAGATTTCTGGGGTGGAAGAAATCATTCTGGGACGTACACCCACGAAAGCCCCTTTTGGAAGAGTGCTGTGATCGTATCTTTGTCTACAAGCACATATTAGGTATCGTCATGTCCGTAACGACCTGCTCTATAAAAATAGCATGTTATCCAACCCATCTGGTGAACACCATAAAAAATAAAATAAAAAATGTGCCAAAAAATCTATTTTTTATCACCTTACATCACAAAAAGTGTAATACCAAGCAATTAAAAAGTCATATGTGCCCCATAATGGTACCAATTAAACTGTCATCTCATCTCACAAAAAATGAGACCCTACCTAAGACAATCGCCCAAAAAATTATAAAATATGGCTTTCAGAAAATGAAAAAATAAATAAATTAAATACAAAATGTACCAAAAAAGCAATTTTTTTAAATCACCTTACATCATAAAAAGTGTAATACCAAGCTATTAAGGCCAGCAGTCTCAGCCACAGCCATCAGTCAGTGCCAGCAGTCTCAGCCACAGCCAGCAATCTCAGCCACAGCCACCAGTCAGTACCAGCAGTCTCAGCCACAGTCGCCAGTCTCGCCCACCAGTCAGTGTGGTCAAGTTCCCTTACCATTTAATATAGACTGTTTCAACTAATGTTTATGCACTACTATTCTAGCTCGCATTATTGTAACTTAATGTCTAGTAGTAATATAATAGCCAGAAATAGTGTTTTTCCTCATGTACACCCACATGGAAGTTATTCTTCTTATTCTGGAAAAAATATCTGTAGTGACAGTTACTGTACATTTTAACTTTGTAACTAGCTGATAGTAGATTAAGGGGTATGTTATGCTTGAAGCCACCAAGCCACCAAGCCATTTGATCGTATAGAGTTTATTAATGGGAGATTTTGAAAAAAAAAATGGAATTGATCTAGCAGAGGCAGAAGATCAGTCAGACTGCCATCAGGAACAGACATGAGAATTAACAGGCCATCACACAAAGAACATGGACACTAAAGGCAGAGAATGAGACACATAGTACTGAATTTATAACATAATCTTATTAACACATTAAAAACAGCCTAGCAGCTGCACACAGAACTGAATAAGGATTTAACCCTTGCAATATTGCTAAATTAGGTGAGGTTCATTGAAAGATATCAAAATACTTTCTCACCAATACACACGCATAACCCATAGAAATAGAGCATGCCCATCATAGTGGGGTACAGGAGACACACCCAGGTGCAAGGGTTCAGAAAAAGATTAGATTCAAGGGGACCCTTCCCTGTAAAAACAAGCTAAAAGGGTTTCAATGTGCAAGTTCCAGGATCAGAGCTTATGTACACATTGCAAGTACATGTCTAAGATGGAAATTGGTAACAGCAGAGGTAGCAGAGCAGGTGACAACAGAGCAAGTATTGTGAGCTGTGACAGGTAGCCATGCTGGTTAAGGCTTGGGCTACACTGAGACTTTTTTGTAGCACAACTAATCGATTTTTAACTATTGAATGACTGCTGCAGTCCACAAGATTGCATTTAACTGAATGCATTTATTTAAATGCAGCTGCAATTCAATAGTTAAAATCAATATTAGCCATGCTATAAAAAAAATCGCAGTTTATCCCTAGCCTAAGTATGTCTTAAATTTTGAATAAACCAACCAACACAGCACCCCCACACCATCACACGTCCTCCTCAATGTTTCCCAGGGGGAACCACAATGTAGAAACCATCCGCTCACCTTTTTTGTCTCACATGACATGGCAGTTGAAACCAAAAATCTCAAATTTGGACCCATCAGACCAAACTACAGATTTTGCCTGACCTAATGTCCATTTCTTGTGTTTTTTGCCCAAAGCAGTTTTCTTTTATTTATTTTTTTGTTCTTCAGTGGTTGCTTCTTTGCAAGAATTCTAAGACAGAAACATGCAATGCGACAATAAACTGCAATATAGAGTACAAAATTGCATAATAATAACAAGTGCTACACTATAAGTGCGAGATACTTGGCAAATCGTTTTGTACAAAATTATTTGAGCCCGTCTGCCGAGCGTCAAGGCGATCTCTGTTAGACGGGTTCCTACGCTAAATTCTACCTGTTAGGTGCCATGACGGCTACCATACACTTCAGGGAGTGTAGGTTCCATGTTCCTGCATTGAATACTACCTGTTAGGTGCCATGACGGCTACCATACACTTCAGGGAGTGCAGGTTACACAGCAGGCCCACTCCACAACACCACCGGCACCAAACGGCTACCAAGGATTGCAGTGAGAGTCCACAAACTATCTCACTCCTGGTGCCATGGCTTCAGTGAGTGAGGGGGAGCAGGCCTGACTATGTACTAACACTAATTAAAATCAGCCTATAGGGCAGACAGGATGGTCAAGTGTAGCACTTGTTATTATTATGCAATTTTGTACTCTATATTGCAGTTTATTGTCGCATTGCATGTTTCTGTCTTTTAATGTTGTTCCCTGCCATAGCAATGTGCTACTGCGGTTTGGTATGTGCTGACTGACCCCCTTTTTTGGCTTTTCTTTGCAGTTTGTGCTGGAGGTGTGGCTGCCTCCTCAGTCATGCACTCCTGACCACCCTGTCTGCCCTATAGGCTGATTTTAATTAGTGTTAGTACATAGTCAGGCCTGCTCCCCATCACTCACTGAAGCCATGGCACCAGGAGTGAGATAGTTTGTGGACTCTCACTGCAATCCTTGGTAGCCGTTTGGTGCTGGTGGTGTTGTGGAGTGGGCCTGCTGTGTAACCTGCACTCCCTGAAGTGTATGGTAGCCGTCATGGCACCTAACAGGTAGTATTCAATGCAGGAACGTGGAACTTACACTCCCTGAAGTGTATGGTAGCCGTCATGGCACCTAACAGGTAGAATTTAGCGTAGGAACCCGTCTAACAGAGATCGCCTTGACGCTCGGCAGACGGGCTAAAAAATTTTTGTACAAAACGATTTGCCAAGTATCTCACACTTATAGTATAGCACTTGTTATTATTATGCAATTTTGTACTCTATATTGCAGTTTATTGTCGCATTGCATGTTTCTGTCTTTTAATGTTGTTCCCTGCCATAGCAATGTGCTACTGCGGTTTGGTATGTGCTGACTGACCCCCTTTTTTGGCTTTTCTTTGCAATTCAACCATAGAAGCCAGATTGCAGTCTCCTCTGAACAGTTAATGTTGAGATGTACCTGGTACTAATAATACCCTCACAGAGCCCCCAGTAGAAATAAGGCCCCCTATTATTCCCCCAGTAGTAATAAAGCTCTGTACAGACCCCTCGGTAGTAATAAGGCCCCCATAGTGCTCTTAGTAGAAATAATGCAGATCCCTCCTATAGAGCCTCCAGTAGAGTAATAAGAATGCCTAATGTCCCCTGGATTTAAAATGCCCCCAGAATTTATACTGCCCCCTACTGTTACAATGCTCATCCTGAAGTGCCCCCAATATGTATAATGTCGCCTGCAGTGACCCCTGTAGTTATATTCCTCTGTTTAGTGTCTTCAGAAATAATGATTCCTCAGCACCTCCGCCATACAGTCCCATGTAAATAACACTATTTCCCTCACTCCGCCATAGATTCCCACATAAATACCATCAGACCATTTCTCCAGCCCCGTCCAATATACAGTCCCATGTAAATAACATCACACCATCTCTCCTGCCTCTTCCAACATACAGTCCCATATAAATAAAATCACCCTCTCCCCAGCCACCTCCAACATGCAGTCCCATGTAAATAAAACCACCTCCTCAATATTCAGTCCCATATAAATAATATCACTCCCTCCCATAGCTGCCTTCAACATGCAGTCCCATATAAATAACATTACCCCTCAACATACAGTCCCATGTAAATAACATCACCCTACACCAGCCACTTCCAAATTTCAGTCCCATGTAATTAACATCACTCCACCTCACTGTCCCATGTAAATAACTTCCCTCCCTTCAGCCCTAACATACAGTCATACAGTAACATTAGGCAGCATAAATGTATGTGATGCATGCTGTGGCCTGCATCATGCCACGAATGCCTCTTAATCACCAGTTTAGGTGTGTTCAGTTTACACACCATTGAAATTAGTAACATAGTTTATAAGGCTGAAAAAAGACATTTGTCCATCCAGTTCAGCCTGTTATTCTGCAAGTTGATCCAGAGGAAGGCAAAAAAAAACAAAAAAACCTTGTGGTGTAGAAGCCAATTTTCCTCACTTTAGGTTATCAGAATAACTCCCTGGATCAACGACCCATCTCTAGTAGCTATAAATGGTTTACATTTCTTTAAGCAGCATAAATGTATGTGTTGCATGCTGCGGACTGCATCATGCCACTAATGCTTCTCAATGGTTAGTTTACGTGTATTAATTTTCCACACAGTTGAAATTTTAAAATATTTCCTTGGGTTGGAAGGGGGCTAAATTTCTTTAAGCAGCATACCGGTACATACAGGATTACTGCATCAGTACTGACATATTCTCACCGCTGTTTCTAGATTAATAGACCTTGCTTTGCCGGCTGTGCCCATCTTGCCACTGTCTGTCCATCTGTCCGTCTGCCTACCATTACATTCTGTTTGCCTGCTGCTGCGGGGGCATGCATCATACTACTAATGTCTCATTTGTCCATTTACGTTTCCATATGGTTGAATTTCATTGGGCAGCATACATACAGTCAGGTCCATAAATATTGGGACATCAACACAATTCTAACATGTTTGGCTCTATACACCACCACAATGTATTTGAAATGAAACAAGATGTACTTTACCTGCAGACTGTCAGCTTTAATTTGAGGGTATTTACATCCAAATCAGGTGAACGGTGTAGGAATTACAACAGTTTGCATATGTGACTCCCACTTGCTAAGGGACCAAAAGTAATGGGACAATTGGCTTCTCAGCTGTTCCATGGCCGGGTGTGTGTTATTCCCTCATTATCCCAATTACAATGAGCAAATAAAAGGTCCAGAGTTCATTTCAAGTGTGCTATTTGCATTTGGAATCTGTTGCTGTCAACTCTCAAGATGAGATCCAAAGAGCTGTCACTATCAGTGAAGCAAGCCATCATTAGGCTGAAAAAACACAACAAACCCATGAGAGAGATAGCAAAAACATTAGGCATGGCCAAAACAACTGTTTGGAACATTCTTAAAATGAAGGAACGCACTGGTGAGCTCAGCAACACCAAAAGACCTGGAAGACCACAGAAAACAACTGTGGTGGATGACTGAAGAATTATTTCCCTGTTGAAGAAAACACCCTTCACAACAGTTTGCCAGATCAAGAACACTCTCTAGGAGGTAGGTGTATGTGTGTCAAAGTCAACAATCAAGAGAAGACTTCACCAGAGCGAATACAGAGGGTTCACCACAAGATGTAAACTATTGGTGAGCCTCAAAAACAGGAAGGCCATATTAGAGCTTGCTAAACGACATCTAAAAAAGCCTTCACAGTTCTGGAACAACATACTATGGACAGATGAGACGAAGATCAATTTGTACCACATTCCTCACTCTATTCGGCAAGTTCTGGTGCCAATCAAGGGCTGTGGACAGCCAGTATACATATAGTAAATTTGAGGCACACACATTTTTAGGGTTTATTCATTTTCTGCATTTGGAGGGGACCAACATCTACCATACACAGATTTGTAGAAGACCTGAACCAGGTATATAATGAGCTAGGCTTTACATCTCACATCAGTAAAGATGAGATCAGTTTCCTAGACACACTTATCAAAATTGACCAAATGGGAGCTCTGTCGATTGATCTTTACAATAAACCGACTGACCGTAACAGTCTCCTACATTACAGGAGCTGTCACCCCCGAGCCACAAAAGATTCTTTACCTCGGTCACAGTTTACGCGAGTTGATCGGATTGTCACTGACGATACGACCAAGACCACACGCCTTTATATCATGACCCAAAAATTCTCACATAGGGGCTACCCTGAGACTATTCTAAACAGGGCCTTACATAGTCTCAAAGAAACCCGCAGGCCACGGCCTACCAGTCAAAGCAGAATAGCATGCGTAACTACATACCACCCTCTAATGCCAGAAATACAACAGGCTTTTAAACAACATTGGCCCCTATTGGCCAAAGCTTATCCTAACATACAAGAGTTTAATCAACCCCTGCTAACTTGCTATAAAAGACCACTTAACATTAGGGACAACCTGGTCAAGGTTGATATAGGGAGTCTTACTAAACCACTGATACAGACCCATCTACGGAGTAGACGACAAGGTACATATCCCTGCTCACATTGAGCTCAATGCTCAAGCGTGATAAAAGGGGAATACGCCACGCATCCACATACCGGACAGACTTTTTCCAATCTGAGGATACTATTCCTGTGATTTCAGTCACATGGTTTATTTAATAAAATGCCCGTGTGGCCTCGCATATGTTGGGGAGACCATTCAATATATACGAGACCGAATAAGCAAACACAAGTCGACCATCAGGCTTGGCCATATCTTTCTGCCAATACCACATCATTTTTCGGACAAGAAACACCAAATCTCGCAACTCCGTTTCCAGATTCTGGAACAAGTAGATCGACCCAGGAGAGGTGGCAACTGGACACTCCTCCTGAAACAATGGGAGGCATTTTGAATTCACAAACTAGGGACACTTTCACCAAATGGCCTGAATTGCGAATGGGATTTTTTTTTATCAATGCATGATTGTATCATTATAGATGTTATGAATATGGTCTAAACATTAACCCATTTTTTTTTCCCAGACTCGCTGAGAATAATTTTTATCTGCAACGGGTGTGGGTGAGATTATCCTTCCCCCTTTCTCCCCCCTCTTCTTTTCTTCCCTTTTTTTCCCTTTCCCCCCCTTTTTACCTTTTTCTCTCCCCCCTGCTTTTACCTGCATCTCATCTCTTTATATAGTTCATTATTCTATATCTATCACATAGTATTTATTTCCCCTTTTATTATGCTTAGTTATACCCCCATTATCTCCGTTTATATGCAATCCTGTCTTATTAATTCCCCTCAATAGTTGATATAAATTTCCCTTCCTAAGATTATACTTTGCGTCGCCCCCATAGTGCAGAATGGTGGAATGCAGCGCTCACCTGACGTCATCATGGAACGCACACGCTCGTCCCAGGCGTCACGTGACTTCCGGTCACAAGCCCGGAACTACAATGAGCCCATACATTTTTAACATAGGCAGGCGCGATCCAGACGCCACGCATCCAGCGCCCTATAAGCCTCCATTCCCGCCAGAACAGGTATCGCCTAAACCGCTTATCCCTTACAGGTCTTTTATTCCCTACAGGTCTAGTCGTATCCAGCGCTCGGCCATCGCCAGGGATCAAAAAGCATACTTGATGGGGTGATAATATAGGGATATAACCTGTAATAACCCAGTTGTGAATTATATGTATTTTACTAAATGTAACCAATGCCTACCATATATCATAACATATACGTGTTTAGCAGTCTCTATATGCTCCGCGTTTCCCCAGTACTCTATACACGCAGGTTTTACATATTAACTCAGCTATCCCTATTCATTAACTAAGTCTAATATATAACCGACATTTCATTGTATTAGATAGATTTAGCATTTACTATGCAGGAATCCGGGGGGCACTATATATTATATATAATATATAGACATATGTTTCATAATTAATGAACCAGTATCGAGCATATTATTATGATTATTTAGGATTTATGTAGACGTGTACTATATGATTGATATGAATTATTGACTGAGCACCTATAGAATTCCCCATTATGGACTTATTCACTGTCATAGGTCTGTATATATGTATTTACCCTGATTGTCTCAGTAGTTCTAATCCAGCTCATGTTAATTACTTTATTATTAAAAGATAAAATGTGATTATAGATAAAATGTGACCGCAGATGAAGGTCTCATGTGACCGAAACGTCCGGTTCAAGAATACTGTTCATACTCATTATTACAAACATTGGGCAAAGGGATGAAACTACTGTATGAATTGAAGGAATAAATCCTTTTGAAATTGCAACACTAAAAATCTGTGCCTCAACTTTAGTTTGTAAAATATTTTATTGGAAAAAGAGTGAAAGATGTCATCAGGTGTCACATCAGGAGGAGATCATGTACTACTTATCACCTGTCCAAAATCATCCCTGCAATGATGAATGGTGGTGGCAGCATCATGCTATGGGGTGTTTTTAAATGGTTGGGACTGGTCAGGGTTGAGGGAAAGCTGAAACATCTGTGCAGAGACCTGAAATAGATCTCCTGACAGAGCTTGAAAGGATCTGCAGAGAAGAATGCCAGGAAATACCAAAATCTTGGTGCAAACTGTTGCATCATACTAAAGATGACTGGAGATACTTCAACTAAGTACAAACTAAATAGTCAAAATAGGTATAGCTATGCAATATTTGATTTTTCCTTTTTCAATAAATTAGCAAAGATTTTGAACATTCTGTTTTCGCTTTGTCATTATGGGGTATTGAGTGCAGAATGATGGGGAAAAACCTTTTTTATTTTAGTACAAGGCTGCAACATATAAAAATATTGTGCAGTGAGCAACAGCAACCCTAGGCTTGTTTTATATTTGTGCATTCTACTTCCTTACTGAGTGCCTTTGGAGCTTTGTTGTGGTGACACCACTTATAAAAAAAAGCTCATTTACTAGACAGACTGATATTTATGGTTGCTGTAGTTACTCTTTTGATGTAATTTCCACCTTGAGAACAATGTTGGTTTTTAAGGTCTGAAAGCAGGTTCAGAGTGGGTGAAACATTCTGGATGGAAGGTGTTTGTTGAAGCAAGCATAGTCAAGTAACAGACTAGGTTCGGTACACATATAAGAGGCAACAATTTGTAGCAGGAGGCAACACAAGCAATGAGCTAGCGGCCAAATCCAGGAAGCATAATAATCTGAATGGTAATTGCAGGGCCAGGCTTACGTAGGAAGTTCTCAATAGGCAAGGAGGTATACAAAAGATACAGCAGAGCAGCTGTCCAGAATTATCAGTAACTCAATGAGAAGAGCTACTGTCTGGGACACACGAGTTTGTAAATTCAAATTCTGAGAGTCATGGTTGTCATGGCAACTACTATTACGGCAGCTCTTATTAGGATAATAAAATTGCCATGGTAACCCTATGATGTCATTTATATTGCAACATTCATTAGAATATCCCTATTATTTATGGAAACCATTATAATCTTCCTTAGTACTGTTGCTGGGAGATTCTGACTGTGACTTTCTGAATTTAATTGTTGCCTATTGTTTCTTTGATTGTATTTGAGCAGCACTATATTTGTTTATGCCGTTGATATTGATGACCTACATACTGCTACGTGGCACTGTTCAGACATATTTGCAAGTGGCAGATGTTTTGCAGATTTTTACCTTGTATTCCAAAGTACATACATCATGTTCTAGCCAGGGTCTTACTGACTGCTAGAACATCTCAGGCAAACAAACACAAGGCAAGCAATCAGACAATGCAAAGGCCAACACAAATTATTTATTTCCAGAGATACGAACATGGCTGGAAACTCGATCAGCAGGTAAGGGACCAGTGGCAGGTAATACCACTGGACCAAGTGCACTGGTTTGACTTGGGGCCAAACCCAGAGGGCAGAGACTCAGTGAGCACGTTTCTTCACAAAGCCCCTGATGGAGGGGATGAACTTAGCCAAGGGCTGACTGGTCGCACCTCCAGGATGGTTCCTGTGCACTTGGCCACTTAACTGCATAGACTGATGGTGCAAGCACCAGCAGTTCACACAAACTAGATGTCCTCCTTCTGGAGAACCCAGGAGCCCCCTCACCGAAGGCCTATACTTGGACTAGCAGATGCCTGTTCCCCAATGCTGAATTAGTCCATGTGCGAACAGACAGAGCTATACCACAAGTCACAGAACCAAACTAGCAGATGCCTGTTCTCCATGCAGAGTTAGTTCATGGGCGACCAGACAGCTGCACCACAAGACATATAGATGTCTGGACCCCATGCGGAACAACACATGGTGGTCACAGACCCAGACAAGGGGACCTTGATGTCTCACTAGGTGACCACACAGACAGAGCATATGGAATAATCCCAGGTCTGGTATATAGCTCCTGCACCCAGCAAAGGAGACAGACTGACCTCAAACTCACAGCATACAGGATGTTATAGCAGGCTAACAAGGTCATATGACCTTAGCAGACACACCCAGACCAGACCGTTAACCCCACCAGAACCGAGACAACAGGGAGGGGAGCATGTATACACAAGTAGCAGTTCACACACAGGCTGCCACAACTACACATAGGTCATAGCAACCAGCCTACGTGGAATCCACCACAGCCAGTACACTAGAGAGCTACTAAAATGAGTATATACGACAACCTATGACACAGTGAACTAAACTGTGACAACATACAGCTCAGTGCAAGTGAATTGGATTTTGAATAACACCATTTACAAATTTATGGCATTTTGGAAAAGGGTAAAATAGGATAGAAATTCTGAAAATAAATGTATTTCAAATATACATATAAAAATATATAAATAGAATAAACATAAAAATACAACTAAACATGAACCGTTTTGGTCCCTCTGTGAATGGAGCCCACACTTTTATGGTTCCATCTTACTGGGTAGGTAAATATAAGATAGATTAAATCAATTAAAAACTATTTAAAAAAAAAAATAGCTATAACAATGTATCCTTACTAATCAGTTTGTATACATCCACCTTTAATTCAAGTTTGTTTGTTCATATTGGGATCTAGGTAGTGATGATCGAGCATACTCGGCCGAACAAACGCAACCAATAAACGTGCAGGTAAGTACTGCCCTCACTATAATGTCGTAGCCGTGGTTACTGTCATTACAGTGATTGGCTGGCCGGTACACGTCATCGAGTGCTATATAGCACCCGATGACGCGTGTTCGGCTCAGTCTTAGTTGGGAGAGCTGTGCTGAGGAAGGGACAGACAGTGTAGGGAGTGATATAGGAATAATTTTATTAGAAAAACTTTTCAGAGACCCAAAAGTCCTTTTTAAGGACTATTGTGTGTGGCAGCAGCAATCTATATTTTTAGCGAAACCTGCACTAAATTGCAAAAACTTTACAGACCCAAATACCTGCCGCATCAGCCGCTGGTGACAGCATTGACATTACCTGTGGGATATCTCCTGTGTGACGTTTCCACATCACAAATACCTTTTTTAATTTGTTTGCGCATACACTTCCAAATCCTATGCTACTGTACGTGTGACAGACTTTTAATCATATATAACATTTAATATGAAGAAGGGATGTGGCAGTGCCCGTGGCCGTGATGCTGATGGTGCACGCAGAGGCAGCTGTCAGAGCACAAGAAAAACAATCATCCACGATACCTAGCTTCATGTCCCAGTTTGCAGGGCGGCGCAGGACACCACTCTTGAAGTCAGACCAGTTGGACCAGGTGGTCGGTTGGATTGCAGCAGATAATGCTTCCAGTCGGTTAAGCACCACCCTGTCTTCCACCAAGTCCAGTCTCAGTAGCTAAGAGTCTTCTCGAACCCAATCCTCACCCGGATCCTCCTTCCTCCCACCATGGAGAGTCTGGACAAACAAGTGATCCTACACTCGGATATTCCAAGGAGCTCTTTTCAGCGCCATTCCTTGATTTGGCCCTCTCGCCAGGTACGCTTGAAGAGGGACAGATCTTGACACGTGGCAAGAACTCTACACCTTGGAGGTGCTGGCCTGCCCTGCCATCAGCATTTTGTCTGAGCTGGTATTTAGTGCCGCAGGTGGCATTATAACAGATAATCGTATTCGCCTGTCAATTGAAAATGCTGACAGGTTGACTCTTATAAAAATGAACAAGTCCTGGATTGACCATGACTTCGACTCCACCAGAGGAAAGCTGATGAACATAAAGGCACTTTAAATGTGTTGTTTATAATGTACTGAATACATTGTACTCCCATGCACCCCTTCCACCACAAACAAGGGTATATGGTTGAATCTTCCTTTTCTTATCCTCCTTCTCCTATTCCATCATATCAACATGCTTAGGCTACTTTCACATTTGCGTTCAGATGGATCTGCTCATATAATGCAGACAATGGATTCGTTCAGAATGGATCCATCTGCATTTTATGTAAAAAAAATTCTAAGTGTGAAAGTAGCCGCAGACGGATCCGTCCAGACTTTACATTGAAAGTCAATGGGGGACGGATCCGTTTGAAAATTGAGCCATATTGTGTCAAATTCAAACGGATCTGCCCCCATTGACTTACATTGTAAGTCTGGACGGATCCGTTTGCCTCCGCACGGCCAGGCGGACACCCGAACGCTGCAAGCAGCGTTCAGGTGTCCGCCTGCTGAGCTGAGCAGAGCCCAAACGCTGCCAGACTGATGCATTCTGAGCGGATCCGCATCCACTCAGAATACATTAGGGCTGGACGGATGCGTTCGGGGCAGCTTGTGGGAGCCTTTAAACGGAACTCACAAGCGGAGCCCCGAACGCAAATGTGAAAGTAGCCTTATTCGTCGCATATAATGCCCTCACATATATACCCTTTGCATATAATGTTTTACAGGGTCAGCTCAGTTGCAAGCCCTGGTATATAATTTTTTAGAGGGTCAGCTCACCAGCAGGCCCTCAGCTACAATGTTTTACAGGGTCAGCTCACCATCAGGCCCTTACCTACAATGTTTTACAGGGTCAGCTCACCAGCAGGACCTTTGCATATAATTTTTTACAGGGTCAGCTCACCAGCAGGCCTTCACCTACAATCTTTTAAAGGGTCAGCTCACCTGAAGGCCCTCGCATATCATTTTTTTAGAGGGTCAGCTCACCTGCAGGCCCTCACCTACAAACTTTTAGATGTTCAGCTCACCTGCAGTCCCTCACCTACATTCTTTTACAGGGTCAGCTCACCAATAGGCCCGCACCTAAAATATTTTACTGGGTCAGCTCACCTGCAGGCCCGCACCTAAAATCTTTTACTGGGTCAGCTCACCTGCAGGCCCGCACCTAATTAAACTTAATAGGCAATTTGCGCGTACGCTGCCTTGCTTGGATTTGGTAGCTGTAGCCTTTTCTCAGGCTCCCTCTCCAGAATCGAACCCTTATTCTCCGTTTCTCGTGGTCACCATGGTTGGCGTTGAAAATAACATCAAAAGTTGATAGGGCAGGCATTACCAATGGATTGTCGCCATCATGGGGACGTGCGATCGGCCCTAGGTTATCTAGAGTCACCAAAGCAGCAGAATGCCCTGGCCCCTAAGGTTTTAGATGGTCAGATCAGCAGACCCTTGCTCCAAATGCTTTTGAGGGTCACCAGCAGGCCATCAATCATAATTTTTTAAGGCTGTGTATGATGCCCTCCTTTATGTGTAACAAAGGGTGTATTAGAGTGCCGGTTCCTTGTAATTTTTTGCAGCCCTTTCACTTAGTGCATAGGTTTTAAGAGTGTAGGAGTCCCACTACATGAACAATTGTACCACAATGTGAATGAGACCCTCCTTTATGTGATATACAGGTTGTATCGGAGTGCATCTTCCTTGAAATTTTTGGTAGCACTTGCACTTTATGTCTGTGAAGGTTCTCATTTTTCCAGGTCATGGTATATCTGTAAAGAATAAATCAAGGCAACTGGACGTACGTTTTCAAGAAATCTACAGTACGTCCAGTTGCCTTGATTTATTCTTTACATATATACTTGCACTTTTTATACAAGTAATTATACAGGAAAGAATGTTTCCTAACAATTTGTCCTCTAAAATCGATTTTATCTTTGGTTCTGTGCGTACTATTGTCAGTCTGTAAAAGTGGCGTACTACTCGGATAACATCGTTCCCAGCAGCGACCTGGGAGTCCAAGATGCATCCAGACATCCTCCCCATGCTATTCCCAAACCATTTTGGTGGTGTTTTTATCAATTTCTGACCTTTTCCTATGAACCAGGCACCCTCCCCTCTTCAGAGCAGGTGGTGCCTGGTTTAATGCTCAGGTTCTCCCATTGACTTCCATTATACTCGGGTGCTTGGTAGAGCACCTGAGCATCCCGATGTGTTCGGCCAGTGCACCCGAGCACTTTGGTGCTTGATCAACACTAGATCTAGGTAATTGTCCCTATGAGACGCTCTTCCCAGTGCGACATTTGTATGATTGACTAACTTTGACTTAAGCCTCATTTAGATGTCTGTGGAACACGGTCCGTTAGATACCGGACTGGCATTGCAGGAGCGCACTGCGCCATTGGTTGCTATCACGCTGTGCGCTCCTGCAATACCAGTCCGGTATCTCACAGACCGTGTTCCACAGACATCTGCATGATGCTTTACAGATAACGGGGACAATTAAGGCAGCTGTGTTTCCCAGAGTGAAGTGAAATACTGAGATTTTGAGCACACCAGACATTTATCTTTTTTGTTATAGTTATGATAGCTGCATTTTAAGGTTATTTAAAGGAACTCCATTACTGCGGTTATTATTTGGCAATATCCAGATTTCTTCTGTATCATTCAGCACAGTTGGCATACAAGAGTTATTAGAGCATCTGAAGTTATCGCACTGCCTTCGTGAAAAAAAAAAAAAAAATTCAAAAGGTTAAAATCTGCTGAAGGCAGTCAGGCTGGTGATATTAAGCAGCATGAAATGAATATCCTGAATCCTGCATCCCCCATAATCTGGCCCCTGAGGTGTAGGCATATAAAGCAGGTGAGGTCACAAGGAAACCCATTCTCTATCTTCAGCCAAAGTCATAGTCAAAGTCAAACTCTTCTCTGAACAACTTGTCTTCTTGCTATTGCTAAGCAACTTCACCCCTGTTGGTTTGTCAGGTTCAGCAAGATATAATATGGCATTATTACAGGTGTTCACCAACTGAAATTAATTTTTACTTTAACCAGTTCGAGACCATTTACCCCCCTTCCAGACAATAGCATTTACCGTTTTTAGCACATACATCTTTGAAAGCCATAACTTTTCCCATTTGGTTATGTAACAAATGTTTGCCCTTTTTTTTGTTAGATATGAAGCTTTATTTTTATGTAGTTTTTTATTTAGTATTTTTTTGTTTTTATTTTTTAGAACCAGGAAAATGTAAAAAAAATTGTGGTCTGTTTTCCACATTTTAATAGCAAACTAAGTGCAACTAAAGTCATCTTTACAATTATGTATGGGTTGTGGTTGCTGGTCTTTATTATTATAATTTTTTTATTTTATACTTTGTGCCCCCTATAAGGTAATACAAGATATTTGGGGGGCATTTAAAATTACCTTTTTATTGCTATTTTTCCTGGAACTGGGGATGACATACAGTGGATAAAAAAAAGTCTACACACCTCTGTTAAAATGTCAGGTTTCTGTGATGTAAAAAAATGAGACAAAGATAAATCATTTCAGAACTTTTTCCACCTTTACTGTGACCTATAAACTGTACCACTCAATTGAAGAACAAACTGAAATCTTTTAGGTGGAGGGAAGAAAACAAAACAAAAAACTAAAATAATGTGGTTGCATAAGTGTGCACACCCTCTTATAACTGGGGATGTAGCTGTGTTCAGAATTAAGCAATCACATTTAAAATCATGGTAAATAGGAGTCAGCATACACCTGCCATCATTTAAAGTGCCTTTGATTAACCCCAAATAAAGTTCAGCTGCTCTAGTTAATCTTTCCTGAAATTTTCTTAGTCGCATCCCACAGCAAAAGCCCTGGTCCAAAGAGAGCTTCCAAAGCATCAGAGGGATCTCATTGTTAAAAGGTATCAGTCAGGAGAAGGTTAAAAAATTTTCCAAGGCATTAGATATACCATGGAACACAGTGAAGACAGTCATCATCAAGTGGAGAAAATATGGCACAACAGTGACATTACCAAGAACTGGACGTCCTTCCAAAATTGATGAAAAGACGAGAAGAAAACTGGTCTGGGAGGCTACCAAGAGGCCTACAGCAACATTAAAAGAGCTGCAGGAATATCTGGCAAGTACTGGCTGTGTGGTACATGTGACAACAATCTCCCGTATTCTTCATATGTCTGGGCTATGAGGTAGAGTAGCAAGACGAAAGCCTTTTTTACGACGAAAAACATTGAAGCCAGGCTACATTTTGCAAAAACACATCTGAAGTCTCCCAAAAGCATGTGGGGAAAGGTTTTATGGTCTGATGAAACCAAGGTTGAATTTTTTGGCCATAATTCCAAAAGATATGTTTGGCACAAAAACACTGCACATCACCAAAAGAACACCATACCCACAGTGAAGCATGGTGGTGGCAGCATCATGCTTTGGGGCTGTTTTTCTTCAGCTGGAACTGGGGCCTTAGTTAAGCTAGAGGGAATTATGAACAGTTCCAAATACCAGGCTGTGCACAGGAGATGCCCTCGCAATCTGACAGATTTGGAGTGTTTTGGCAAAGAAGAGTGGGCAAATCTTGGCAAGTCAAAATGTGCCATGTTGATAGACACATACTCAAAAAGACTGAATGCTGTAATAAAATCAAGTTGCTTCAACAAAGTATTAGTTTCAGTGTGTCCACACTTATGCAACCATATTATTTTATTTTTATATTTTTTCTTCCCTCTACCTAAAAGATTTCAGTTTGTTTTTCAATTGAGTTGTACAGTTTATAGGTCACATTAAAGGTGGAAAAAGTTCTGAAATGATTTATCTTTGTCTCATTTTTTTACATCACAGAAACCTGACATTTTAACAGGGGTGTGTAGACTTTTTATATCCACTGTATGAGCTGAAATTACACAGGGAATACAGTCCCTGCATACATTAAATTGTTTTTTCTAGACTTTGGTCATCAATATCTGATCCGTGGAAGTCTGACTGCCAATCAGCTGTTTGAGAAGACACTGGTACCCGCAGTGAAATGAATGGGGCTGAACCAGTGGCACAGCATGGGTTCAGCACCCAGGTAAAGCCATGTATTGTGCCCCCCCAACCTGTGGACATGCCCCTTTTTACAGATAATGTAGTAGATGTTGTGATGAATACCATACCCCTCGTGCCCCAACTGATGCCGGACGTCAACTAAGTCAAGCTCACGAGTTACTGTATGGTCACTGGTTAGCAAGGCATGCCGTTATGCCGTCCTGGAGGAGCGGGTAAGGTCAGTACAGTTTTCACAGACTCCTCCTGTCCACACTGTCACAGAGAGGCAACAAGCTGAGAGATCCTTTTTACTGCCCCAGTGAAACGGTGCGTTCTCAGCTCGGGAAGACTGCCACCAGTTTCTTGTTTGATAGAAGCCCGGTCCGCTAACAGGATTATATAGGGTAAGAAACCAACCTGCAGTAGCTTATTGCTAGGCCAAAACACAGACGTGGGGATTTTTGATCGAGATACAAGACAGCACAAGATTAAATTATATATTTAATGGCCTTAAGGGCTCACTAGAAATAACACTATACACAGAAGGAATATATACAGTGGTCTGAGGTTACAAATACAGGTGGTATGGTACAAACAGGGTTAAAGGGCTTCTGTCACCCCATTAAACAGTTTTTTTTTTTTTCTTTACTAATAATCCCTACACTGCGATCTCATCATACATAAGCTAATTAATGATTTTGGTTCAGTAGAATTTCTTAAAAATCTATTTTTATAATATGTAAATTACCTTGCTACCAGCAAGTAGGGCGGCTACTTGCTGGTAGCAGGCGAATCCTCCGATGGTAATGACGCCCCCTTTGCTTGTTGATTGACAGGGCCAGGGAACGGGATAGTTCTCTGCTGGCCCCGCCTGTTTTGATTCAATATCTTGCGCCTGCGCCGCTGCCGTACCTCTCTTCAATCTGCGCAGGCGCACTGAGAGGCGGCCGCTCGCTCTTCAATGCGCCTGCGCCGGGTGTAGATGTGACGTCATCGGCGCAGGCGCATTGAGGATGGAGCGGCCGAGTGAGTGGCCGCCTCTCAGTGCGCCTGCGCAGATTGAAGAGAGGTACGGCAGCGGCGCAGGCGCAAGATATTGAATCAAAACAGGCAGGGCCAGCAGAGAACTATCCCGTTCCCTGGCCCTGTCAATCAACAAGCAAAGGGGGCGTCATTACCATCGGAGGATTCGCCTGCTACCAGCAAGTAGCCGCCCTACTTGCTGGTAGCAAGGTAATTTACATATTATAAAAATAGATTTTTAAGAAATTCTACTGAACCAAAATCATTAATTAGCTTATGTATGATGAGATCGCAGTGTAGGGATTATTAGTAAAGAAAAAAAAAAAAAACGGTTTAATGGGGTGACAGAAGCCCTTTAAGCAGAAGAAAAGTCAATTTACCAGATGGATGAGTCCTTTTGGGTTGTGATGAGTTTTTAGCTGTATTCACATGGAGGGCAGTGATGTCAGCATGTTGCAGGTCCCTCTAAACACATGGCACGATGTGACCCTACTTCAGAGAAAAGACACGCCGACTTGCTGGCACAAGCCTTTTAAACTGTAGCCAGCTCCTCCTCTTCCCGCCTCTGGGAAGGGTCCCCCCCTCCCTGCTGATCCTTACAGCTCAATGACCCTTAGGGTTCATAGCTCCAGACCAATAGGTCACAGGGAGATGGTTCTGGGACCAGCAGACCCGCCTGGGTTCTGGCTACAAGTATGAAGTTCAAGCATGGTACCGCTATTTAATTTCTGTGGGGAGATATATATATCTCCCTTCCCTGGCATCCCACCACCAAACCTTGACCACGGGCCTGTTCATTGTGGCCACAGGGACACAAATATGAATCTGGTTTGTGCCTGTGATGGCCGGGTCATACATAATTCCTTATGAACTGCCAGCCCCAGAAAGTGTGATAATTTCCATTGAACTGGAGAATGGACTAGACCTCCTGCAGAGAGGTCTTTCCTGTTACATTAGATGGGTTCCTGGCTGGCTGAATTGAAGTGTGAAAAGTTGTAAACACTGGTGGACTGCTAAAGGTCCTCTGCCATCTGCTGGCTTTATAGCGGGGCCCCCCTGTGGAGCTCACTACCTCTGCTATCTGACAAGCAGAGGGTTGAAGTAAGAACTTATTTTGCATGTACACTGACCAAGGTGAATTAAATGAAAATCATGGCTGCCATTAAACGATAATCCATATTCCTCCTCACAGATGTCACTTGCAGTACTATGTAACACCACATATAACACAGTGATAACTGTCTGAGTACAGATAATATATTAGGTGTCATCTGCAATCCATTTAACACCACAGATAACACAGTGATAATGTAGTAGGTGGGTGTGAGGCCCCAGAATTCAGAAAATGCACAGTGTGACCTGATGTCTGGGGCCAGCTTCTACAGTGTGGGCAAAATTCTATACCCCCCCAACCCTACTGTGAAACGGATACATTGCTACAAAATATACAGTAGAATACGGAATCACATACGTCTTAGATCCAGTGACATCTCCTGTAATGTAGATTTTTTCCTCAACGTCTTCATTCGGAGATAAGACCACCATAATACCTTCTTTCAGTCGCGTCTCGTCTCTGCAGAGTTTCACAGAAAAAATGTTTCGATTTCTCACTTTACTATCATCCTTGCCCTTCTGGTGCCTCAATACTGTCATCCTGCTGCTACCCCCAATACTGTGGTAGAGCCATACAGATAGTCCCCCAGAATAACATACTCTCAAACTGTCCTACGGATGTAACTTGGTTAGCACTCCTTTTTTATGAGATTTCTGACTGAGTTTGGTTATCTAATCTAAGCAAACACCTTCAATTGCTTTTCAATGGCTTTTGTCTCAAGATAATGAAATGAGTTAAGAAATTTGAGTTAACAGCGGGAGTGGAAGGGGACAGTATACTGCCACAGATGGATCTGGCTATGTTGGAAGTTTGGGCAGAAAAGTGGCAGATGAGGTTAAACACTGGCAAATGTAAGGTTATGTACCCGAACATACTAAATTGTAAAAACACTGGATAACACTGACATGGAAACTGACTCAGGAATTCCAGTGAGCAGCAAACTAAGCTGTAGAAACCAGTGTCAGGCAGTTGCTGCCAAGGCCAATAAGATAATGGGTTGGATCAACAGGGGCATAGATGTACGTGATGAGAACATAGTGCTACCTCTTTACAAATCACTTGTCAGACCACACATGGAGTACTGTGAACAGTTCTGGGCTCCTGTGAACAAGACAGACATAGCACAACTGGAAAGAGTTCAGAGGAGGGCAACTAAAGAAATAACTGGAATAAGGGGACTACAGTACCCAGAAAGATTATCAAAATTAGGTTTTTTTTAGTTTAGAAAAAAGACAACTGAGGGGAGATCTAAAAACTATATATAAACATATCAGGGGTCAGTACAAAGATCTCTCCCATCATCTATTTATCACCAGGACTGTGACTGTGACAAGAGGACATCCTCTGTGTCTGGAGGCAAGAAGGTTTCTACTTAAATATAGAAGAGGATTCTTCTTTACGGAAAGAGCAGTGAGACTATGGAATTCTCTGCCTGAGGAGGTGGTGATAGTGAATTCACTAAAAGAGTTCAAGAGGGTCCTGGATGTATTTCTGGAGTGTAACAATATTACAGGTTATAGTTACTAGAATTCTGGATAAGGGTCATTGATCTAGTCCAGGGAGTTACTCTGATTGCCTGATTGGAGCCGGGAATACATTTTTCTCCTAACATCATGCAAATTGGCTTTTTTTTTTTTTTTTGCCTCCCTTTGGATCAACTTGCAGATTAACAGGCTGAACTGGGTGGACGTACAGTTGCAAGAAAAAGTACATGAACCCTTTGGAATGATATGGATTTCTGCACACATTAGTCATAAAATGTGATCTGATCTTCATCTAAGTCACTACAATGGACAATCACAGTCTGCCTAATAACACACAAATAATTAAATGTTACCATGTTTTATTGAACACACCATGTAAACATTCACAGTGCAGGTGGAAAAAGTATGTGAACCCCTAGGCTAATGACATCTCCAAGAGCTAATTAGAGTGAGGTGTTAGACAACTGGAGTCCAATCAATAGGATGAGATTGGAGGTGTGATTACAGCTGCTCTGCCCTATAAAAAACACACACCAGTTGGGCTTTTCACAAGAAGCATTGCCTGATGTGAATGATGCCTTGCACAAAAGATCTCTCAGAAGACCTACGATTAAGAATTGTTGACTTGCATAAAGCTGGAAAGAGTTATAAAAGTATCTCCAAAAGCCTTGCTGTTCATCAGTCCACAGTAAAACAAATTGTCTATAAATGGAGAAAGTTCAGCACTGCTGCTACTCTCCCTAGGAGTTGCCGTCCTGTAAAGATGACTGCAAGAGCAGATTGCTCAATGAGGTGAAGAAGCATCCTAGAGTGTCAGCTAAAGACATAAAAAGTCTCTGCATATGCTAACATCTCTGTTAGCGAATCTACGACACGTAAAACACTAAACAAGAATGGATTTCATGGGAGGATACCACAGAGGAAGCCATTGCTGTAAAAAAAAAACATTGCTGCACGTTTACAGTTTGCACAAGAGCACCTGGATGTTCCACAGCTGTACTGTATTCTGTGGACAGATGAAACCAAAGTTAAGTTGTTTGGAAGAAACACAACACTATGTGTTGAGAAAAAGAGGCACAGCACACCAACATCAAAACCTCATCCCAACTGTGAAGTATGGTGGTGGGGCTGCTTTGCTGTGTCAGGGCCTGGACGGATTGCTATCATCAAAGGAAAAATGAATTCCCAAGTTTATCAAGACATTTTGCAGGAGAACTTAAGGCCATCTGTCCACCAGCTGAAGCTCAACAGAAGATGGGTATTGCTACAGGACAACGGCCCAAAGCATAGAAGCAAATCAACAACAGAATGGCTTAAACAGAAGAAAATACACCTTCTGGAGTGGCCCAGTCAGAGCCCTGACCTCAACCAGATTCACACCAGACATCCCAAGAATATTGCTGAACTGAAACAGTTCTGTAAAGAGGATTGGTCAAGAATTACTCCTGACCGTTGTGCACGTCTGATCTGCAACTACAGGAAATGTTTGGTTGAAGTTATTGCTGCCAAAGGAGGTTCAACCAGTTATTAAATCCAAGGGTTCACATACTTTTTCCACCTGCACTGTGAATGTTTACATGGTGTGTTCAATAAAAACATGGTAACATTTAATTCTTTGTGTGTTATTAGTTTAAGCAGACTGTGATTGTCTATTGTTGTGACTTAGATGAAGATCAGATCACATTTTATGACCAATTTGTGCAGAAATCCATTTCATTCCAAAGGGTTCACATACTTTTTCTTGCAATTGTATGCCTTTTTTTCAGCCTTATAACGTAAGTTACTATGTTTCTAGACATATCTATGATAAAGTTATCGGGATCAAAATATGGTGACAAAAAAAAACGTAATTAGACTTACTGGTAATTCTGTTTCCTGGAATCCAACATGACGACTACGGATGAGAGATTGACCCCCTTGACCTCTGTAGGGGCAGGAAATACACAGAGAGAGAGAGTTTAAGAAGCCCCCACCCACTCTCACCCTCAGTGTGTACCAGATACCAAAGTGGGTATATATACTGTCAGGTCCATAAATATTGGGACATCGACACAATTCTAAAAAAATTGGCTCTATACACCACAATGGATTTGAAATGAAACAAACAAGATTTATTTAACTGCAGACTGTCAGCTTCAAAGGATAACTGTCACATTTAGACCCTAATTTCAATTTTCATATATGTAGTTACTAATAACATGATATTCCAGAATCAGTTACTATTAGACTGACTTACCCCATATTTAATAAGATTCAGCCCTTAGCAACCAGGCTGCATACAGTAAAACTGCAATTTCACTATTCAGTTAAGATGGCCGCCACTTCCCACCTGCCCTTACTAGCCAGTAACAATAGCCCCTTAAAAGTGCCAGTAACCAGAGCTCTCCCCCCTAAAGGGTTAAAGGGTTCATTTCCTGCAGCACAAAGGGGTCCTCTTACCACATGTTGCTTTCATTTATACACTGAGCAGATGGCAGATCTCCCCTTCCCTGGTCTGCGCTGCTTCTACTCTGCATTCTCCAGCTCTGCTGAGTGAGAGAGCGTCTGCCAAGCGCAGGGACAGGGAGAAGTGCACACAGCCCAGGCACTGTTATCAGCTGCTGGGCAGGACCTGGCTTGAATCATTTACTTACAGTCCCTGGCTGTCTGTAATCTGACCTTGCAAGCAGCCTGCTTCTGCATCCTCCATCCTTCAACAGACAGACGGACCATGCCTAGCAACCCAATTTTAAGCACAGGTAAAAGTAGGCAGTACAGGGAACAAAAATTGTGGAATTAAGGGGTAATTAAATACACAGTGAAAAGTTTAAATAGGGCCACCAAGGTGATATTAATCACCACAATCCAATACTTCAAAAAATTTATAAAAATAAATACGATAGTTATCCTTTAATTTGAGGGCATTTACATCCAAATCAGGTGCATAAGGTACAGTCAGGTCCATAAATATTGGGACATCAACACAATTCTAAATTATTGGGCTCTATACACCACCACAATGGATTTGAAGTGAAACTAACAAGATGTGCTTTAACTGCAGACTGTCAGCTTTAATTTAAGGGTATTTACATCCAAATCAGGGGAACGGTGCAGGAATTACAACAGTTTGCATATGTGCCTCCAACTTGTTAAGGGACCAAAAGTAATGGGACAGAATAATAATCCTAAATCAAACTTTCACTTTTTAATACTTGGTTGAAAATCCTTTGCAGTCAATTACAGCCTGAAGTCTGGAACGCATAGACATCCCCAGATGTTGGGTTTCATCCCTGGTGATGCTCTGCCAGGCCTCTACTGCAACTGTCAATCGGATTCAGGTCAGGTGATTGACTTGGCCATTGCATAACATTCCACTTCTTTCCCTTAACCACTTCCCATCTGGGCCATTTGCCCCCTTCTTGACCAGGCCTATTTTTGCAAAACTGACATATCTCACTTTATGTGGTAATAACTTTGGAACGCCTTTATTTATCCAAGTCATTTAGAGATTGTTTTCTCGTGACACATTGTACTTCATGATAATCATAAATTTGAGTCAAAATATTTCACCTTTATTTATGAAAAAATCCTAAATTTACCCAAAAATTTGAAAAATTAGCAATTTTCAATATATCAATTTCTCTGCTTTTAAAACAGAAAGTGATACCTCATAAAATATTTATTACGTAACATTCCCCATATGTCTACTTTATGTTGGCATCATTTTGGAAATGTCATTTTATTTTTTTAGGACGTTAGAAGGCTTAGAAGTTTAGAAGCAATTCTTCAAATTTTTAAGAAAATTGCCAAAACCCACTTTTTAAGGACCAGTTCAGGTCTGAAGTCACTTTGTGGGGCCTACATGGTGGATACCCCCATAAATGACCCCATTGTAGAAACTACACACTCAAGGTATTCAAAACCGATTTTACAAACTTTGTTAACCCTTTAGGCGTTCCACAAGATTTAAAGGAAAATGGAGATCAAATTTTTAAATTTCACTTTTTTGGCAGATTTTCCATTTTAATCAAATTTTTTCTTTAACACATCGATGGTTAACAGCCAAACAAAACTCAATATTTATTACCCAGATTCTGCGGTTTACAGAAACACTCCCCATGTGGTCATAAACTGCTGTATGGGCACACGGCAGGGTGCAGAAGAAAAGGAACTCCACATGGTTTTTAGATGCCATGTCCCATTTGAAGCCCCCTGATGCACCATTACAATAGAAACTCCCAAGAAGTGACCCCATTTTGGAAACTAGGGGATAAGGTGCCATTTTTTTCTTAGTACTATTTTTGGGTACATATGATTTTTTGATCATTCATTATAACACTTTATGGGGCAAGGTGACCAAAAAATTGGTTGTTTTAGCACAGTTTCTATTTATTTATTTTTACAGCGTTCACCTGAGGGGTTCAGTCAAGTGACATTTTTATAGAGCAGATTGTTACGGACGTGGCGATACCTAATATGTATACTTTTTCTCATTTATTAAAGTTTTACACAATAATAGCATTTTTGAAACAAAAAAATTATGTTTTAATGTGTCTATGTTCTGAGAGCTATATTTTTTTTTATTTTTTGAGAGATTTTCTTATGTAGGGGCTCATTTTTTGCGGGATGAGGTGACTGTTTTATTGGTCCCATTTTGTGGGACATACGTGTTTTGAATCACTTGGTGTTGCACCTTTTGTGATGTAAGGTGACAAAAATTGCTTGTTTTGACACAGGATATTATTTTTTTTTTTTTACGGTGTTCACCTGAGAGGTTAGCTCATGTGATTTTTTTATAGAGCTGGTTTTTACGGACGCGGCAATACCTAATATGTATACTTTTTTTATTTGTTTCACTTTAACACAATAATAGCATTTTTGAAACCAAAAAAATGATGTTTTAGTGTACTCCATGTTCTAAGAGCTATATTTTTTTTTATTTTTAGAGAGATTTTCTTATGTAGGGGCTCATTTTTTGCGGGATGAGGTGACGGTTTTATTGGTACCATTTTGTGGGACATACGCGTTTTTGATCACTTGGTGTTGCACCTTTTGTGATGTAAGGTGACAAAAATTGCTTGTTTTGACACAGTTTTTTTTTTTACGGTGTTCACCCGAGGGGTTAGGTTATGTGATATTTTTATAGAACTGGTTTTTACGGATGTGGCAATACCAAATATGTCTATTTTATTTATTTTTTTCTATTTTTACTATTTTTTTTTTATTCCTTACTTGGGGACTTTTTTTTTTTTTTACATGTGAAACTTTTTTTATTGTATTTTTTGTATTTATTGTATTATTGTATTTTTTCAACCCATAGAGATCCACCCATAGGACGTTTATATCCTATGGGCGGACGGAAAGTGGTTAAAAAACTCTTTGGTTGCTTTTGCAGTATGCTTTGGGTCATTGTCCATCTGCACTGTGAAGCGCCGACCAATGAGTTCTGAAGCATTTGGCTTAATATGAGCAGATAATATTGCCCGAAACAGTTCAGAATTCATCCTGCTGCTTTTGTCGGCAGTCACATCATCAATAAATACAAGAGAACCAGTTCCATTGGCAGCCATACATGCCCACACCATGACACTACCACCACCATGCTTCACTGATGAGGTGGTATGCTTAGGATCATGAGCACTTCCTTTCCTTCTCCATACTCTTCTCTTCCCATCACTCTGGTACAAGTTGATCTTGGTCTCATTTGTCCATGGGATGTTGGGACACATTGCAGTGAACTGTCCTATGACTACTGAACCTATGCAATGTGATGTTGCATTTATGAAAAAATGCATGTCTATGTTTGCGCAAGTGGTGTGTACTGTGGCAGGTTCAGACAGTGCGGAAAAACATTTGTGTGAAATAAAAGTGGATAATAAGGGTGTGACTGCGCTGCTAGACTCAAGGAGTGTAGTAACTCTGGTGAAAGCAGGTCTTATAGCCCCCCTCTGACAGTCAGACACGTTCACTGTGACTTGTGTGCATTACCACCCCCTATGGGTCTGTGTGTCATAAAGTTGGAGTAGTTCCAGCACTACTGCATGAGGTTATACTTGGGAGAGATTTTCCACATTTTTGGAAATTATGGGAATCCAAGTTGGAAACAAAAAGAAGTACACCGCAGATATTGACAGCATCTGATATAAGCCCAGAACTATTAGAGGATTCCCCACTAGGGGATGTAGTTGAGGTATCGGCAGATAGCTCCACCCCTTTTCAATTCTCTGTTATGGCAGGGGACCTAGATGAGTCCACATCAGAGACTGAGACTGAAGGGGTAACACTTCAGGGTATGCCTGACCTAGACGTTAGGAAAGATAACTTTCAAAGTGAGCAAATAAAGGACCCCACCCTTACACGGGCCAGAGAGAATATAAAAGTGATAAATGGGAACCTGTGGAGTCTGGTGCTAGGCTGGCTTTTCCCTACATGGCTCTAGAGAATGAATTGTTGTATCAGATAGACAAGAAGGGAGAGGAGGTGGTACAGCAGTTAGTGGTCCCAAAGCCCTACCGGAAAACTGTTCTGGATCTAGCACATGGACACATTATGGGTGGCCATTTGGGGATCCAGAAAACTACTTAAATGATTTTAGAGAGGTTTTTCTGGCCTGGAATGTATGGAGACATTAAAGCATATTGTGAGTCCTGCCCTCAGTGTCAGATTACAGCCCCTATGCCCCATTTACGCAGCCCCTTGGTGCCTCTGACGATTCTTGAAATACCCTTTGAGCGCATTGGGATGGATTTGGTGGGTCCCCTAATAAAATCAGCTCGGGGTCACCAGCATATCTTAGTCATAATGGATTATGCTACTCGTTACCCCGAGGCCATACCTTTGCGCAATACCTCATCAAAGACCATCGCAAAATAACTGGTCCAGGTGTTTAGTCGGGTTGGTATTCCAAAAGAAATACTCACAGACCAAGGGACGCCCTTTATGTCTAATGTCATGAAGGAACTTTGCAGGCTTTTTAAAGTTACCCACGTATGTCAGTCTATCATACCCAAACTGACGGATTGGTGGAAAGATTTAATAAAACCCTGAAACAAATGCTGAAAAAGGTGGTACATACAGATGTTTGCTATAAGGGAGCTACCGCAGTCATCCACAGGGTTTTCACCTTTTGAGCTTGTATATGGTAGACATCCATGTGGTTTATTAGATGTGGCTAAAGAAACGTGGGAAGGACAGGTCACACCGTACAAAAGTGTAATAGAGCATGTATCCCAGATGCAGGACAGGATTTCATTAGTCATGCCAATTGTTAAGGAACATATGAATAGGCTCAAGGAGTATAGAAAATGTTTATGATAGAGGGGCCAAGATTCAAACATTTGCGCCAGGGGATCAAGTACTAGTTCTCGTCCACACCGTGGAGAGTAAATTCTTGGCTAAATGGCAAGGTCTGTTTGAAATTATCGAAAGAGTAGGTGAGGTGAACTATAAAGTATACCAACCAGGTAAAAGGAAGCCAGAACAGATTTACCATATAAATCTGTTAAAACCTTGGAAGGACTGGCCAGTCCTGGCAGCACTTGCTCCACCCATCAATAATGGGGCAGCAATACCTGCTGTCAGAATAGCCAAAACTCTGTCCTATGTCCAAAAGAAGGAAGCTAGACAGTTGGTCGCTCAGAACAGAGAATTATTTTCAGAAAAGCCGGGGCAGACATCACTCATAAAACATGACATCATAAATGAACCTGGGGTTAAGGTCCATGTGAAACCTTATAGGATTTCTGAGGCCAGAGGAGAAGCAGTCTCAAAAGAAGTAAAATATATGCGGGAGTTGGAAGTAATTCAGGAGTTCCATAGTGAATGGTCAAGCCCATTTGTGTTAATTCCAAAGCCTGATGGTACCATAAGGCTCTTTAATGATTTTAGGAGGTTAAATACTGTGTCTAAATTCGATGCATACCCTATGCCATGAGTGGACGAACTTATAGACCGACTTGGTATAGCCCGTTACATTACGACCTTAGACCTAACAAAGGATTATTGGCAAATACCCCTGATGGACGCTGCCAAATAGAAAAAAGCATTTTCCACACCTGATGGCCTATTCTAGTATGTAACTATGCCTTTTGGACTACATGGGGCTCCTGCAACATTTCAGTGGCTAATGGACAGAGTGTTAAGACCACATAGACAGTGCGCGTCTGCTTATCTTGATGATATAGTGATACACAGTGCAGACTGGGAAACACACCTACTGAAAGAACAGGCAATGATTTATGATTTGAGGAGAGCAGGGTTGACTGCAAACCCCAAGAAATGTAGCATTGGCCTAGAAGAAGCCAAGTACTTGGGTTACATTATTGGGAGAGGTGTAGTCAAGTCCCAAGTTGACAAGATTGAAGCTATACAGAACTGTCCCAGGCCGGTAAATAAAAAACAAGTGAAGGCATTTCTGGGGATTAATGGCTATTATAGGCCATTCATACCCAATTTTGCAGCTATAGCAGTTCCCTTAACAAGGGAAGCTGGTCGTTGATGGTAAGCGTTTCAGACTCTAAAACAGGTTCTTTGTTCCCAACCAGTATTGATGACTTGCAATTCGAATATTCGTGCTCAACACTATTCAGCAATATTCTTGGGATGTCAGGTGTGAATCACTTTCCTGAGGTCATGCCACAGCATCTCAATCGGGTTGAGGTCCGGACTCTGACTGGGCCACTCCAGAAGGTGCATTTTCTTCTGTTTAAGCCATTCTGTTGTTGATTTACTTCTATGCTTTGGGTCGTTGTACTGTTGCAACACCCATCTTCTGTTGAGCTTCAGCTGGTGGACAGATGGCCTTAAAGAGGACCTTTCACCTTCTCCTAGGCTGCAGCGCTGGCCAATCGCAGCGCACAGCTCACAGTCTGGGAGTTTTTTTTCTCCCAGGCTGTGAGCTGTGCGCTGCGATTGGCCAGCGCTGCAGCCTAGGAGAAGCAGACGCCCACAGGACAAGGGCAGACACCGCCTACTATAACTTACAGAAGAAAGATACCAGAGGGCATAACGGGAGAACGGAGCGGCGCCCGGGGATAATAGTAAGTGCAGTGAGATCCTCGGGCGCCGCTCTACATGTCTGCATACTTAGTTCACATTGTTTTTACAGGTGAAAGGTCCTCTTTAAGTTCTCCTGCAAAATGTCTTGATAAACTTGGGAATTCATTTTTCCTTTGATAGCATTCCATCCTGGCCCTGACACAGGAAAGCAGCCCCAAACCATGTTGCCCCCACCACTATACTTCACAGTTGGGATGAGGTTTTGATGTTGGTGTGCTGTGCCTCTTTTTCTCCACACATAGTGTTGCATGTTTCTTCCAAACAACTCAACTTTGGTTTCATCTGTCCACAGAATATTTTGCCAGTACTATTGTGTAACATCCAGGTGCTCTTGTGCAAACTGTAAACGTGCAGCAATGTTTTTTTGGACCTGCAGTGGCTTCCTCTGTAGTATCCTCCCATGAAATACATTCTTGTTTAGTGTTTTACGTATCGTAGATTCGCTAACAGGGATGTTAGCATATGCCAGAGACTTTTGTATGTCTTTAGCTGAAACTCTAGGATTCTTCACCTTATTGAGCAGTCTGCGCTGTGCTCTTGCAGTCATCTTTACAGGACGGCCAATCCTAGGGAGAGTAGCAGCCGTGCTGAACTTTCTCCATTTATAGACAATTTGTTTTACCGAGGACTGATGAACAGCAAGGCTTTTGGAGATACTTTTATAACTCTTTCCAGCTTTATGAAAATCAACAATTCTTAATTGTAGGTTTTCTGAGAGCTCTTTTGTGCGAGGCATCATTTACATCAGGCAATGCTTCTTGTGAAAAGCAAACCCAGAACTGGTGTGTTTTTTATAGGGCAGGGCAGCTGTAACCAACACCTCCAATCTCATCTCATTAATTGTACTCCAGTTGGCTGACACCTCACTCCAATTAGCTCTTGGAAATGTCATTATTCTAGGGGTCACATACTTTTTCCACCTGCACTGTGAATGTTTACATGGTGTGTTCAATAAAAACATGATAACATTTAATTATTTGTGTTATTAGTTTAAGCAGACTGTGATTTTCTATTGTTGTGACTTAGATCAGTGGTCGACAAAGTGCGGCTCTTTAGAACCTTCAATGCGGCTCTTTGGTGCGCGCTTGCGGGTGGGCGGCCACGCAGCCATATCGCGCCGCTCAAGCTGTTTGCAAAATGTCCGTCATGCGCCTCCTGCCCCGTCTGTCTGCTCCTTCCACTTTATAAATGAAGCAGGCAGGCTGGGCAGGAGGCGCATGACGGAGGGTGAGATGTCACGCTGCGCACAGCAGCAGAAGGGCGGGCAGCGGCGCTCTCGTCCGGCTGCCCACTGCCGGCCATGTGAGGAGTGGTGGAGTGGTGAAGAGGCGGCAGCTCAGGAGACTTGGAGCGAAATGTCCTGCGGCAGAAAGGTAGGAGCTGCCCCCGGTGTGTGCACAGCGCCGGGCACCGCGCCGGTCCCCGCACCGGTCCCGCCGAAAGTGTTCCTGCCTCCTCCCTTCCCCCCACTAATACATTACTTTACTTACTAGAAGGCACTTATGGGGGATATCTGTGGATGGCGCACTTATGGGGGATATCTGTGGATGGCACACTTATGGGGGATATCTGTGGATGGCGCACTTATGGGGGATATCTGTGGATGGCGCACTTATGGGGGATATCTGTGGATGGCGCACTTATGGGGGATATCTGTGGATGGCGCACTTATTCATTATTCTAGGGGTCACATACTTTTTCCACCTGCACTGTGAATGTTTACATGGTGTGTTCAATAAAAACATGGTAACATTTAATTATTTGTGTTATTAGTTTAAGCAGACTGATTTTCTATTGTTGTGACTTAGATCACTGGTCGACAAGGTGCGGCTCTTTAGAACCTTCAATGCGGCTCTTTGGTGCGCGCTTGCGGGTGGGCGGCCACGCAGCCATATCGCGCCGCTCAAGCTGTTTGCAAAATGTCCGTCATGCGCCTCCTGCCCCGTCTGTCTGCTCCTTCCACTTTATAAATGAAGCAGGCAGGCTGGGCAGGAGGCGCATGACGGAGGGTGAGATGTCACGCTGCGCACAGCAGCAGAAGGGCGGGCAGCGGCGCTCTCGTCCGGCTGCCCACTGCCGGCCATGTGAGGAGTGGTGGAGTGGTGAAGAGGCGGCAGCTCAGGAGACTTGGAGCGAAATGTCCTGCAGCAGAAAGGTAGGAGCTGCCCCCGGTGTGTGCACAGCGCCGGGCACAGCGCCGGGCACTGCAACGGTCCCGCCGAAAGTGTTCCTGCCTCCTCCCTTCCCCCCACTAATACATTACTTTACTTACTAGAAGGCACTTATGGGGGATATCTGTGGATGGCGCACTTATGGGGGATATCTGTGGATGGCGCACTTATGGGGGATATCTGTGGATGGCGCACTTATGGGGGATATCTGTGGATGGCGCACTTATGGGGGATATCTGTGGATGGCGCACTTATGGGGGATATCTGTGGAGGGCACATATATGGCATCTTATGCTATATATGTGTCATCCACAGATATCCCTCATAAGTGCGTCATCCACATTACATCCACGTCTGCAGACAAGTTTAATAAAAGTAAAAAATGATAAAGATAAAATGAAATAATAATAAAGATCCAAATAAAAGAAATACATATAAAAGTATGTAAAAACACACTCTGGGCTCATGCCCACGAATGTAAGGGCAAATATCGGTCCGCAATGCACGGACACAGACCATGGGGCAGCTGCATGAGGATCGCGGACCCGTTCACTGGAATGGGGTTCGCGATCCGCATCAGACTGCCCGCACCGCAAAAAAATAGCGCATGCTGAAGTGAATGGGTCCATGATGCGGGCTGTACACGGCCGTGTGCCTCCTGCATCATGGACCCATTCACTTCAATGGGTCCAGGATCCGGGATATGAGTGCTACAGTGTGCTTCCGTGGTGCTTCTGGCTGTGCCTCCGCACTGCAAAAAAGTAGTGCATGCTGAAGTGAATGGGTCCTTGATGCGGGCTGCACACGGCCAGTGCCCGTGTATTGCGGACCTGCCGTATGCGGCCTGCAATATGGCAACGGCGGGCACACGGTCGTGTGCATGAGCCCCATAGTCCTCACTGGTACTGAGGTTTTAAAAATGTGGCTCTCGAAAGAAATTTCAATCGTGGTTTTGGCGATATTTGGCTCAGTTGACAAAAAAGTTTGCCCACCTCTGACTTAGATGAAGATCAGATCACATTTTATGACCAATTTGTGCAGAAATCCATATCATTCCAAAGGGTTCACATACTTTTTCTTGCAACTATATATAAATGCCCTCCCTTTCTTATTGCCCCAAGTAGTGCCAGGTATATATGCTTTCCCTCCTCCACATTCCTTCGTTCCTCCATTAGTGTTGACGTTTAGTATTGAAATGAAAAAAATGAAAAAAACAAACCAACACAAAACATAGGCCACTTTCACATCTGTAGCATGGAGATCCGGCCACCTGCCCGGACATCAACCGCAGCTTGCAGCAGTTTGTGTCTGCCGGAATGCAAACCGCAGATGTGAAACTAGCCTTACCTCACTCTCGTTCCTCACCGCCGTCTGTGATGCAGGCCACAGCGTGATCTGCGACCTCTTGTGCCATTCTACTGCCTCAAGCTTCAGGCCTAGCGGCCCGAGGCCTAGGAGGTTGAACAGCTGCAAATGCTGCTGCGATTGCGCTCCCTGTTAAGAGTAGTGAGGTGGCTTCCACCCTCGCCTATCCATGGTCCTGGCGCTGGACCCCAGTCCTAATACTTTTCTCCCTTGATTTATACTGTATCAAGTATTCTGGATTGTCAGACGACAATAGAAAAGTGTGTAAGTATAATTACTGACCATACAAGTGTTAATTACTTGTCGGTTATACTAGTACCATGCATGTGAGCAGTAACCCCGTCAGTGGACGGTCACCCACCTCCCATGTCTTTCCCTGACGGCTACATTCACCTAAACCGTATTATTGTAACAAATGAACTGACACCAATTACAAGACATAAAAGGTTTATTGAAGTCTCATACTCAGGTCATGGTTTTACTAATTGGTACATTAGATACATGTACAGACAGATGACGTATCCAGTCAGGGTTTTCATAGACATCGTAGACCAGTGGCCGAGCTCAGATATGACCAGCATGGAGGTGACTGTCAGGAGAATGGCCAACAGAACTGGAGTGATGATGCAACACGCCAGACCTGCAGGGTATGACGAAGTGAGGTCACAGTTATGGGCAATCGAGGGTACTCACTATATTTGAAGAACCCTGGGCAGGCGCGTGGCAGTGAAGGAGAGGTAGACAAAGTTCCTCTGGGGCACGCTCTGTAGATAGGGACCAGGCCTGATGGTAGTTGAGGTGCCCTGGATGTTACAGGTATTTTGTGTGCCTGGGGCAAGGTCCCTGTGGTATTCGTGACGCCAGTGCCTTTGGCCGGTGGCACGCCGGTTGGTGGTTGGAAAGATAACGGTACACAAGTATGCAGTGAACCAAACATAAACTTTACTGGACAATCCAACTTTGTACAGCAGGGAGTAGTATAGTCTTCAGATTACAGTTCCACAAAAGGGGCTTATTCACAAGTATGGCAGGCAATAGACATGCAAGTTACACTGAGGGTAAATTCCACAAGCACTCCGCAGCAGGTTGCACTTTTACACTGTCCTTTATAGAACTCCTACTCTGGCTTGATAATTCCCAAGGCCCGGATGCCTAAAAGGGTGGCTTATATCCTTGGTTACTTCCTTCCTCAGGTATTATACTGCTTGCAATGGTTCCTAGGTTCCTCTGCCTATCAGGGGCACTTGGCTTACCCTGGGACGCCTCCTCCTATCAGGTGGATAACTGTCGGTTTCTCCCAGGAGGTTGAATCCTGCATCTGGGGTATCTCTTCAGAGCTAACTTAGGCTCTCTTGTTCTTCAGGCAGGCTGGAGCTTCTCAACAGCCTCCTGGACATCACTAGCAGCCAGGGCTATCCAGCTGCATGTCAGGAGCAGGCTTCTTAACCTGTGTCTTCTCAGACTCCTGACTCTGCACTGCCTCTCCCTGTCTGGGCCTGGACATTTATACTAGGGGCTCCCCATCTCCCTCTAGTGTCTGGGATGTCTAATTACACCCAACTAGGCCTGCTGCTGCATTAGACAGGGGTACATTGCATATAACAACACATTAAAACATACATTAAATGCAGAATAAAATATAACATTTCTGTTCCTTGTGAGTAAGAGTAATGCGCACACCAATTGACCCTTGTGTAGTGCCCACCCATACCTAGTGGGACACTACATACCCCCACGCTATAACGTTGCCCGTCCTCGGCGCAACATGGAGGGTACTTGCACAGCTGGACACTGCACCTGTAATGAGGACAATAAAGCAAAGCAGGAAAACACATCTACATTTGCAAAATATACATTATATGTATACATATATTAGGCAGTTCCACTGGAATAGGAGCAAGTAATGGTGAAAAGGGGCGTCGTTCTCTTCTCTCAGGATAAAACAATGGGAACAGGGGCGCTGACCTGGCACAGCGTGTCAATAAACCAGGATAGTCCATATAATACTTTTTAAGTGCAAATTGTCCATGATAGAACAGTTGTAGTCCATGGAAAATGTAAACATTAAATAACAGTTCTTTGGAGGCTCAAAGCATTTAAAATGAGTCCGTACCCAGTTTCTTTTCTTTTCGTTCATTCCACAGCTAAGTAGAGATATAAGACCTTTAGGAATCATAGCAAGAATCACAGAGGCTCGCACGGGGTGGAGTCCATCTCTGGGCACAATACTTTAAAATAGTAGCAAAATCTCAGAGGCTCATGTGCATTTGAGTCTATCCCTGGGCCCAATTCTTTTAAATTCCAGTTGCATAATAAAATAACAGCACATAAAATAGTCCACATTATTCAAATGGCATACATATAGAAATAAGTGCTATAGTACCCTTAATCAACCTGAAAAGGGGGTTAAAGGGTTAAAAGGTGCAACATGAAAACAGGCACAACTGGGTTTTCACTCTGAGAAAGCAGGCAGGAGGTCCTGTAAACAAGATGGCCTTGCTGCACGTGGTACTTCAGTGGCTTGCCGCCTTCCACTGAGCCGTGGGTAACTGGCAGCAGCAACAGAGGGCCAAAACAACGAAGGACTCCTGTCCTGAAAGAGTTAAATCTTCTTTAGGATCCCTTGGCAAAACAAGCAAACATCAAGGGCCTAGCAGGCCAATTCACAGGGGCGAGTCATACCCACTCTGCATTTCAGTGGTGCTCCCTGGCTCCATTTGTATATTGGGCCTGTACTGAGGTTCAATCGATGGATGTGCCCACAACACAGTATTGGGGGGCAATTGTAACATAAATGGACCCCTAATAGGTATAGGCCCCATAGGCCTAGGGGTTATCACAGTCGCTGACCTCACCGGAGCAGGCATTACAATCGTAGGCTGCTGCACTGGCCTGGGTACCGCTGCTGCAAGCGGTCCGGTGGGTTCTTGGACGACTGGCTCTGTGCGCCGGTGCACAGCGTAAGAGGATCCCACCGCAGGTGCCGGTACTAAGGAGGGACGACTGGCAGGGACAGGTACTCTCACCTTTGGCCCGGAGACGTCCGGGTCCTTACGTTGTAGGCCAGGTGGAGTCCGGATCCTGGCGGTGGCAAGCTGGCGTAGCTCCCGCAGTTTCAGCTCCAGCCGCACGATCTGGTCGTCCAGGCTTTCGGAGTCGGGAGCGCTGGTCTCCGCTGTCGTTGTCGGCACTTGGGCGGTGGGTGGTTCGTCCTGCGCAGCCGCTGCAGGCTCAGGTGAGGCGTCCGCTTTCCTCCCTCTGCGGATATTCTCCAGGGTAGCTCTGAATCTTTCTGCATCCTGAAGCTCACGGACAGTTTTCTCCCTGCGAGGCAACTCAGGTGAGGGCCATGGGCTCACCCTCTTCTCTACCACTGTCGGCTGCCAGAACACATTTGGGCCAATGAAAGAGCCCCGTTCTTGGAAGGCGTGATGGGCCGGTCCTGGAGAGCATTCAGATTCACGCTCGCAGCCAGGGTTGTCCTCCGGAGAGCGCACAGACTCACGCTCGCAGCCAGAGTAGTCCTCATCAAAGTCCCAGTCCTCTGTCTTCTTCTTAGGACGGGACACGGCAGTGGCGTAGGGGCCTCGCAGGCCCTCAGCAGGGGTAAATTCAACCTCCTCTCCCTCGCGGAGGTTGTGTAGACGTTCTGGGAGGTAACTCCGCTTGACGGACCTCCTGTTGACATATAAATCTCGTCCAGTCAGGTAGTCTTTTATAAAACCGAAGCCTCGGTCCTTGTCAAAGGCCACAACCAACCCCATTCTCCTTTCCAGGCGGGGTTGTGTGTCAGTGTGGCACTCGTGAACGGTCTTTGCCAGTTCTTCGTAGTAAATCTTAGTTTTGGTTGTCTTTTTTATGGCGGCCTCCCGGATCTCTGCCATCAATGCGGACCACTTGAACGAGGGCTGGAAGAAGTCTCTCCAGGAGCCATAATAGGTCTCCGGTTGCGTCCTCGGTGGCGGGCAGGCGGGTCTCTCCGGTCCCGGAGAGTAGGCCGGTGGAGCGTCCTCTCGCTCAACACCAGTCATATTCATGGTTAATAAGTCAGGCGCGGACATATCATCAGGAAAGTCCTCACTCCTCAACATGCTCGATCCTTCTCTGGAGAGCGACAGGGTGGCGCCAATAAGTTCAGACAGATCCTCCCATTGCACTGGGAGGCCGCCCCCCAGGTACTCCAGTATGGGGGAGGCGGAGTCCATCACAGCAGACATGCAAATGTCCAGACAGGGCGGTGGCGCCAGCATACAGCCTTCCCGCACTTTTAGCAGAAGGCGCCAATTTTTACCGCCAATTTATGATGAAGATGACGCAGCAAACAATTTCAAGCAAGCTCAGCGGCCATCTTTGAGCAAAATAGCTGTCTATTCACTGACAGCAAGCGGTGGCTTAAATAAGCAGAAAACAGTCCATACAATGCAATCTTCACACCGCAATCATTACAGTTCACTTTGGCCCAGCAATTTTCAATAAAACAATTGGGGCATGTCACTTTAAGACAACTTTCAGCACACAGTTTTTAAATCCGCTATGGCGCAGGAATATTCGTATCCTGTTCGTGACGCCAATTTATGCAACACGCCAGACCTGCAGGGTATGACGAAGTGAGGTCACAGTTATGGGCAATCGAGGGTACTCACTATATTTGAAGAACCCTGGGCAGGCGCGTGGCAGTGAAGGAGAGGTAGACACAGTTCCTCTGGGGCACGCTCTGTAGATAGGGACCAGGCCTGATGGTAGTTGAGGTGCCCTGGATGTTACAGGTATTTTGTGTGCCTGGGGCAAGGTCCCTGTGGTATTCGTGACGCCAGTGCCTTTGGCCGGTGGCACGCCGGTTGGTGGTTGGAAAGATAACGGTACACAAGTATGCAGTGAACCAAACATAAACTTTACTGGACAATCCAACTTTGTACAGCAGGGAGTAGTATAGTCTTCAGATTACAGTTCCACAAAAGGGGCTTATTCACAAGTATGGCAGGCAATAGACATGCAAGTTACACTGAGGGTAAATTCCACAAGCACTCCGCAGCAGGTTGCACTTTTACACTGTCCTTTATAGAACTCCTACTCTGGCTTGATAATTCCCAAGGCCCAGATGCCTAAAAGGGTGGCTTATATCCTTGGTTACTTCCTTCCTCAGGTATTATACTGCTTGCAATGGTTCCTAGGTTCCTCTGCCTATCAGGGGCACTTGGCTTACCCTGGGACGCCTCCTCCTATCAGGTGGATAACTGTCGGTTTCTCCCAGGAGGTTGAATCCTGCATCTGGGGTATCTCTTCAGAGCTAACTTAGGCTCTCTTGTTCTTCGGGCAGGCTGGAGCTTCTCAACAGCCTCCTGGACATCACTAGCAGCCAGGGCTATCCAGCTGCATGTCAGGAGCAGGCTTCTTAACCTGTGTCTTCTCAGACTCCTGACTCTGCACTGCCTCTCCCTGTCTGGGCCTGGACATTTATACTAGGGGCTCCCCATCTCCCTCTAGTGTCTGGGATGTCTAATTACACCCAACTAGGCCTGCTGCTGCATTAGACAGGGGTACATTGCATATAACAACACATTAAAACATACATTAAATGCAGAATAAAATATAACATTTCTGTTCCTTGTGAGTAAGAGTAATGCGCACACCAATTGACCCTTGTGTAGTGCCCACCCATACCTAGTGGGACACTACATACCCCCACGCTATAACGTTGCCCGTCCTCGGCGCAACATGGAGGGTACTTGCACAGCTGGACACTGCACCTGTAATGAGGACAATAAAGCAAAGCAGGAAAACACATCTACATTTGCAAAATATACATTATATGTATACATATATTAGGCAGTTCCACTGGAATAGGAGCAAGTAATGGTGAAAAGGGGCGTCGTTCTCTTCTCTCAGGATAAAACAATGGGAACAGGGGCGCTGACCTGGCACAGCGTGTCAATAAACCAGGATAGTCCATATAATACTTTTTAAGTGCAAATTGTCCATGATAGAACAGTTGTAGTCCATGGAAAATGTAAACATTAAATAACAGTTCTTTGGAGGCTCAAAGCATTTAAAATGAGTCCGTACCCAGTTTCTTTTCTTTTCGTTCATTCCACAGCTAAGTAGAGATATAAGACCTTTAGGAATCATAGCAAGAATCACAGAGGCTCGCACGGGGTGGAGTCCATCTCTGGGCACAATACTTTAAAATAGTAGCAAAATCTCAGAGGCTCATGTGCATTTGAGTCTATCCCTGGGCCCAATTCTTTTAAATTCCAGTTGCATAATAAAATAACAGCACATAAAATAGTCCACATTATTCAAATGGCATACATATAGAAATAAGTGCTATAGTACCCTTAATCAACCTGAAAAGGGGGTTAAAGGGTTAAAAGGTGCAACATGAAAACAGGCACAACTGGGTTTTCACTCTGAGAAAGCAGGCAGGAGGTCCTGTAAACAAGATGGCCTTGCTGCACGTGGTACTTCAGTGGCTTGCCGCCTTCCACTGAGCCGTGGGTAACTGGCAGCAGCAACAGAGGGCCAAAACAACGAAGGACTCCTGTCCTGAAAGAGTTAAATCTTCTTTAGGATCCCTTGGCAAAACAAGCAAACATCAAGGGCCTAGCAGGCCAATTCACAGGGGCGAGTCATACCCACTCTGCATTTCAGTGGTGCTCCCTGGCTCCATTTGTATATTGGGCCTGTACTGAGGTTCAATCGATGGATGTGCCCACAACACAGTATTGGGGGGCAATTGTAACATAAATGGACCCCTAATAGGTATAGGCCCCATAGGCCTAGGGGTTATCACAGTCGCTGACCTCACCGGAGCAGGCATTACAATCGTAGGCTGCTGCACTGGCCTGGGTACCGCTGCTGCAAGCGGTCCGGTGGGTTCTTGGACGACTGGCTCTGTGCGCCGGTGCACAGCGTAAGAGGATCCCACCGCAGGTGCCGGTACTAAGGAGGGACGACTGGCAGGGACAGGTACTCTCACCTTTGGCCCGGAGACGTCCGGGTCCTTACGTTGTAGGCCAGGTGGAGTCCGGATCCTGGCGGTGGCAAGCTGGCGTAGCTCCCGCAGTTTCAGCTCCAGCCGCACGATCTGGTCGTCCAGGCTTTCGGAGTCGGGAGCGCTGGTCTCCGCTGTCGTTGTCGGCACTTGGGCGGTGGGTGGTTCGTCCTGCGCAGCCGCTGCAGGCTCAGGTGAGGCGTCCGCTTTCCTCCCTCTGCGGATATTCTCCAGGGTAGCTCTGAATCTTTCTGCATCCTGAAGCTCACGGACAGTTTTCTCCCTGCGAGGCAACTCAGGTGAGGGCCATGGGCTCACCCTCTTCTCTACCACTGTCGGCTGCCAGAACACATTTGGGCCAATGAAAGAGCCCCGTTCTTGGAAGGCGTGATGGGCCGGTCCTGGAGAGCATTCAGATTCACGCTCGCAGCCAGGGTTGTCCTCCGGAGAGCGCACAGACTCACGCTCGCAGCCAGAGTAGTCCTCATCAAAGTCCCAGTCCTCTGTCTTCTTCTTAGGACGGGACACGGCAGTGGCGTAGGGGCCTCGCAGGCCCTCAGCAGGGGTAAATTCAACCTCCTCTCCCTCGCGGAGGTTGTGTAGACGTTCTGGGAGGTAACTCCGCTTGACGGACCTCCTGTTGACATATAAATCTCGTCCAGTCAGGTAGTCTTTTATAAAACCGAAGCCTCGGTCCTTGTCAAAGGCCACAACCAACCCCATTCTCCTTTCCAGGCGGGGTTGTGTGTCAGTGTGGCACTCGTGAACGGTCTTTGCCAGTTCTTCGTAGTAAATCTTAGTTTTGGTTGTCTTTTTTATGGCGGCCTCCCGGATCTCTGCCATCAATGCGGACCACTTGAACGAGGGCTGGAAGAAGTCTCTCCAGGAGCCATAATAGGTCTCCGGTTGCGTCCTCGGTGGCGGGCAGGCGGGTCTCTCCGGTCCCGGAGAGTAGGCCGGTGGAGCGTCCTCTCGCTCAACACCAGTCATATTCATGGTTAATAAGTCAGGCGCGGACATATCATCAGGAAAGTCCTCACTCCTCAACATGCTCGATCCTTCTCTGGAGAGCGACAGGGTGGCGCCAATAAGTTCAGACAGATCCTCCCATTGCACTGGGAGGCCGCCCCCCAGGTACTCCAGTATGGGGGAGGCGGAGTCCATCACAGCAGACATGCAAATGTCCAGACAGGGCGGTGGCGCCAGCATACAGCCTTCCCGCACTTTTAGCAGAAGGCGCCAATTTTTACCGCCAATTTATGATGAAGATGATGCAGCAAACAATTTCAAGCAAGCTCAGCGGCCATCTTTGAGCAAAATAGCTGTCTATTCACTGACAGCAAGCGGTGGCTTAAATAAGCAGAAAACAGTCCATACAATGCAATCTTCACACCGCAATCATTACAGTTCACTTTGGCCCAGCAATTTTCAATAAAACAATTGGGGCATGTCACTTTAAGACAACTTTCAGCACACAGTTTTTAAATCCGCTATGGCGCAGGAATATTCGTATCCTGTTCGTGACGCCAATTTATGCAACACGCCAGACCTGCAGGGTATGACGAAGTGAGGTCACAGTTATGGGCAATCGAGGGTACTCACTATATTTGAAGAACCCTGGGCAGGCGCGTGGCAGTGAAGGAGAGGTAGACACAGTTCCTCTGGGGCACGCTCTGTAGATAGGGACCAGGCCTGATGGTAGTTGAGGTGCCCTGGATGTTACAGGTATTTTGTGTGCCTGGGGCAAGGTCCCTGTGGTATTCGTGACGCCAGTGCCTTTGGCCGGTGGCACGCCGGTTGGTGGTTGGAAAGATAACGGTACACAAGTATGCAGTGAACCAAACATAAACTTTACTGGACAATCCAACTTTGTACAGCAGGGAGTAGTATAGTCTTCAGATTACAGTTCCACAAAAGGGGCTTATTCACAAGTATGGCAGGCAATAGACATGCAAGTTACACTGAGGGTAAATTCCACAAGCACTCCGCAGCAGGTTGCACTTTTACACTGTCCTTTATAGAACTCCTACTCTGGCTTGATAATTCCCAAGGCCCAGATGCCTAAAAGGGTGGCTTATATCCTTGGTTACTTCCTTCCTCAGGTATTATACTGCTTGCAATGGTTCCTAGGTTCCTCTGCCTATCAGGGGCACTTGGCTTACCCTGGGACGCCTCCTCCTATCAGGTGGATAACTGTCGGTTTCTCCCAGGAGGTTGAATCCTGCATCTGGGGTATCTCTTCAGAGCTAACTTAGGCTCTCTTGTTCTTCAGGCAGGCTGGAGCTTCTCAACAGCCTCCTGGACATCACTAGCAGCCAGGGCTATCCAGCTGCATGTCAGGAGCAGGCTTCTTAACCTGTGTCTTCTCAGACTCCTGACTCTGCACTGCCTCTCCCTGTCTGGGCCTGGACATTTATACTAGGGGCTCCCCATCTCCCTCTAGTGTCTGGGATGTCTAATTACACCCAACTAGGCCTGCTGCTGCATTAGACAGGGGTACATTGCATATAACAACACATTAAAACATACATTAAATGCAGAATAAAATATAACATTTCTGTTCCTTGTGAGTAAGAGTAATGCGCACACCAATTGACCCTTGTGTAGTGCCCACCCATACCTAGTGGGACACTACAATGACACACACAAAAGAAATCGCCAATAATCCTCTGCGCCCGCGTCTTTGCAGCGTTCTGGGGAGATAGATGTTTTGTGTCTCTCTCACTGGGTGGCAATCAATGAACACTGCATCCGCACTGCGGCAGTTCTTGGAAACAGTCAGAATGTGAAGAATTAAATGTCCTAGGAAAATAAGTCCAATCTGAGTTAAGCCGGCGGGATATGAGGAGCTGGGAAGAGCCGGGATACACAGTCCAAGGGTGGAAACTGACGAAAACAGGCACAGGACCCAGAGGAACATCTGCGGGGGGCTCATCAGCCGATGGCCACTAGGTTTCCTCCACATGATCACTCTGGGGATTTTCTGCTGCTTCATTATAGCGACAGGTTCCTTTACCAACCGTGAAAGGGTTGTCAGGCGCTTAAGAATCTTCGGAAGTGAAGAATAAAATCCTATTGAAGAAGAGATTCAAGACCAAGTCTGATGCTTCTCCCCAATCAACAAGTAATGGTGAGGCAAGTTGTCTCCCAGTACATGAGCACCACCTATTGTGATGCGGCTGCTTCTATGGATTATGAGGCGGCCAGGTTCCATCAGGCGGACGGGTTCTATGGTTATGATGCAGCAGTTTTTTTTTTTATAATAATCTTTATTTTTCCATACAATGCAAAAGATAAAACAGTAGGGAGAGAGCAACTTAAATATCAGATTCAGCCTTAGTGCATTCAACCGCTATATATATTTAGAGAAGATAATGTCAATATCTCTCTAGAAATGGCAATTCTCTCCTCACCCTGTTTCTATTTAATATAACAGAAAATGTATTTAGTACCAATCAAACGGTCATCTCATACTGAAAAAAAAAAAGCCCCTACATAAGACAGTGGCTTTCAGAATATGGAGACATAAAAATCTTTTTTCAAAAATGCTTTATTATGTAAAACTGAAACAAACAACCTAAAAAGTCATATTTGATAATGTCGCGTCCGTAACAACCTGCTCTATAAAAATACCACATGATCTTACCTGTCAGATGAATACTGTGAATAACAAAAAATAAAAAGGTGCCAAAACATCTTTTTTTTTTGTAACTGTAATATAGAGCAACCAAAAATCATATGTACCCTAAAATAGTACCAACAAAACTGCCACCTTATCCCGTAGTTTCCAAAAATTGGGTCTTTTTTTTTAGTTACTACTCTAGGGGTGCATCAGGGGGGCTTCAAATGTGACATGGCAACTTAAAATTATCCTAGTGAAATATGCCTTCCAAAAATCATATGGCATTCCTTTCCTTCTGTGCAATGCTGTGTGTCCGTACAGCAGTTTGAGTACAGAATCGGGGTAATAAATATTGTTTTTTTTTGGCTGTTAACCCTTGCTTGTTTACTGGAAAAAATAAATTAAAATTGAAAATCTGCCAAAAAAGTGAAATTTTGATATCTCTATTTTCCATAAATGTTTGTGGAACACCTAAAGGGTTAACCAAGTTTGTAAAAATCTGTTTTAAATACCTTGAGAGGTGGAGTTTCTAAAATGGGGCAATTTTTGGGTGGTTTCTATTATGTAGGCCCCACAGTGACTTCAGACTTCAGACCTGCACTGGTATTACTGTGTATTACTCATACAGAATCCGGGGCCTGTGAGATCCAGGGGGCTGGATCTCACAGGCTCGTCACCGGAGACATCGCACTGCCTTCCCTGCAATCGGGTCCCCCCCACAGCCGCATGGGGACCCGATGGCACCGCGACACGCCACCACCGCAACATTGAACTGCCGCAAACCGCAGGTTTAACACAGGTTACGTGACTGATGCAGCCAATGACTGACCGCAGCAGTGCCTTATCATCAAAGCCATCTGACACATAGGCGACACCTCATCGCTGGTTTGGCCAATATACTTCTAATGTTTTTAGGGTTTAGGCTTGCAGAGCAATGAGTCACGTGACTTTTTTCTCAGGTATGTGACCCTAGGATAGCCCTTTAAAGGGAAATTCGATATTGATGGCTCATCCTCAGGATCCATGCTGCATCAGTCACGTGACCTGTGTTAAACTGTATGTTGACATGGGGAGACCCGTGATCTGAAGAGCCAGTAAAGATGGAGCCGGTACCCAACGGCAGTGATCAGGAAAGTATGATTATCACCGCAAGTCCGGCCACACTTGGGGCGGGGGGGTGGAGGTATGTATGCAAAAAAAAAATATCCCTAGGGGTGAACAACCCCATTAATAATTCTGGTGGCTGGCAAATGTCTGGTCTTAGAGACCCCAGCCGGACTGGGACAAAGTATTTTGGTGCCCTAGGCGGAGCAGTCAATTTGCCCCTAAATAGTCTCCCCCTCCATAGTAATAGTGCTCCCAGACTGCCCCAATTAGTAATAGTGCCCCCAATAGGGTTTATACTCCCCCTATTAGTAGCAATGCCTACATACTGTGCCCAATAATAATAATGAAATAATGATGCCCCTACAAACTGCCCAGAAGTAATATATGTCCCCAGTATTTATAAAGCTTCTCCTGCAATGCCCCCTGTAGTGCCAGTAGATAATGCCCCTCCATGCCATGCTCCCCTGTAGTGTAAGTAGATAATGCCCCTCAGTAGTGCCTGTAGATAATGCCCCTCCGTGCCATGCTCCCCTGTAGTGCCGGTAGACATAATATCTCATTTGTAGTGCCAGGTATACAGTTGCAAGAAAAAGTATGTGAACCCTTTGGAATGATATGGATTTTTGCACAAATTGGTCATAAAATGTGATCTGATCTTCATCTAAGTCACAACAATAGACAATCACAGTCTGCTTAAACTAATAACACACAAATAATTAAATGTTACCATGTTTCTATTGAACACACCATGTAAACATTCACAGTGCAGGTGGAAAAGGTATGTGAACCCTTGGATTTAATAACTGGTTGAACCTCCTTTGGCAGCAATAACTTCAACCAAACGTTTCCTGTAGTTGCTGATCAGACGTGCACAACGGTCAGGAGTAATTCTTGACCAATCCTCTTTACAGAACTCTTTCAGTTCAGCAATATTCTTGGGATGTCTGGTGGGAATCGCTTTCTTGAAGTCATGCCACAGAATCTCAATCGGGTTGAGGTCCGGACTCTGACTGGGCCACTCCAGAAGGTGCATTTTCTTCTGTTTAAGCCATTCTGTTGTTGATTTACTTCTATGCTTTGGGTCGTTGTACTGTTGCAACACCCATCTTCTGTTGAGCTTCAGCTGATGGACAGATGGCCTTAAAGAGGACCTTTCACCTGTAAAAACAATGTGAACTAAGTATGCAGACATGTAGAGCGGCGCTCGGGGATCTCACTGCACTTACTATTATCCCCGGGCGCCGCTCCGTTCTCCCGTTATGCCCTCCGGTATGTTCACTCTGTAAGTTATAGTAGGCGGTGTCTGCCCTTGTCCTGTGGGCGTCTCCTTCTCCTAGGCTGCAGCGCTGGCCAATCGCAGCGCACAGCTCACAGTCTGGGAGTTTTTTTTCTCCCAGACTGTGAGCTGTGCGCTGTGATTGGCCAGCGCTGCAGCCTAGGAGAAGGAGACGCCCACAGGACAAGGGCACACACCGCCTACTATAACTTACAGAGGGAAGATACCGGAGGGAATAACAGGAGAAAAGAGCGGCGCCCGGGGATAATAGTAAGTGCAGTGAGTTTCCCGGGCGCCGCTCTACATGTCTGCATACTTAGTTCACATTGTTTTTACAGGTGAAAGGTCCTCTTTAAGTTCTCCTGCAAAATGTCTTGATAAACTTGGGAATTCATTTTTCCTTTGATAGCATTCCATCCTGGCCCTGACACAGCAAAGCAGCCCCAAACCATGTTGCCCCCACCACTATACTTCACAGTTGGGATGAGGTTTTGATGTTGGTGTGCTGTGCCTCTTTTTCTCCACACATAGTGTTGCATGTTTCTTCCAAACAACTCAACTTTGGTTTCATCTGTCCACAGAATATTTTGCCATTACTGCTGTGTAACATCCAGGTGCTCTTGTGCAAACTGTAAACGTGCAACAATGTTTTTGTGGACAGCAGTGGCTTCCTCTGTGGTATCCTCTCATGAAATACATTCTTGTTTAGTGTTTTACGTATCGTAGATTCGCTAACAGGGATGTTAGCATATGCCAGAGACTTTTGTATGTCATTAGCTGACACTCTAGGATTCTTCTTCACCTTATTGAGCAGTCTGCGCTGTGCTCTTGCAGATATCTTTACAGGACGGCCACTCCTAGGGAGAGTAGCAGCAGTGGTGAACTTTCTCCATTTATAGACAATTTGTTTTACCGAGGACTGATGAACAGCAAGGCTTTTGGAGATACTTTTATAACTCTTTCCAGCTTTATGCAAGCCAACAATTCTTAATTGTAGGTCTTCTGAGAGCTCTTTTGTGCGAGGCATCATTTACATCAGGCAATGCTTCTTGTGAAAAGCAAACCCAGAACTGGTGTGTTTTTTTATAGGGCAGGGCAGCTGTAACCAACACCTCCAATCTCATCTCATTAATTGTACTCCAGTTGGCTGACACCTCACTCCAATTAGCTCTTGGAGATATCATTAGTCTAGGGTTCACATACTTTTTCCACCTGCACTGTGAATGTTTACATGGTGTGTTCAATAAAAACATGGTAACATTTAATTATTTGTGTTATTAGTTTAAACAGACTGTGATTTTCTATTGTTGTGACTTAGATCAGTGGTCAGCAAAGTATGGCTCTTTAGAACCTTAAATGCGGCTCTTTGGTGCGCGCTGGCGGGTGGGCAGCCATATCGCGCCGCTCAAGCTGCTTGCAAAATTTCCGTCATGCGCCTCCTGCCCCGTCTGTCTGCTCCTTCCACTTTATGAATGAAGCAGGCAGGCTGGGCAGGAGGCGCATGACGGAGGGTGAGATGTCACGCTGCGCACAGCAGCAGAAGGGCGGGCAGCGGCTCTTTCGTTCGGCTGCCCACTGCCGGCCATGTGAGGAGTGGTGGAGTGGTGAAGAGGCGGCAGCTCAGGAGACTTGGAGAGAAATGTCCTGCAGCAGAAAGGTAGGAGCTGCCCCCGGTGTGTGCACAGCACCGGGCACTGCACCGTCCCTGCCGCAAGTGTCCCTGCCAACTCCCTTCTCCCCACTAATACATTACTTTACTTACTAGAAGGCACTTATGGGGGATATCTGTGGATGACGCACTTATGGGGGATATCTGTGGATGGCGCATTTATGGGGGATATCTGTGGATGGCGCATTTATGGGGGATATCTGTGGATGGCGCACTTATGGGGGATATCTGTGGATGGCGCACTTATGGGGGATATCTGTGGATGACGCACTTATGGGGGATATCTGTGGATGACGCACTTATGGGGGATATCTGTGGAGGTCACATATATAGCATCTTATGCTATATATGTGTCATCCACAGATATCCCCCATAAGTGCGTCATCCACATTACATCCACATCTGCAGACAAGTTTAATAAAAGTAAAAAATGATAAAGATAAAATGAAATAATAATAAAGATCCAAATAAAAGAAAGTACATATAAAAGTATGTAAAAACACACTCTGGGCTCATGCCCACGAATGTAAGGGCGCCATGCCTGTGTCGCGGACCGCAAATATTGGTCCGCAATGCACGGACACAGACCATGGGGCAGCTGCATGAGGATCGCGGACCCGTTCACTTGAATGGGGTTCACGATCCGCATCCGACTGCCCGCACCGCAAAAAAGTAGCGCATGCTGAAGTGAATGGGTCCAGGATCAGGGATATGAGTGCTACAGTGTGCTTCCGTGGTGCTTCTGGCTGTGCCTCCGCACTGCAAAAAAGTAGTGCATGCTGAAGTGAATGGGTCCTTGATGCGGGCTGCACACGGCCAGTGCCCGTGTATTGCCCGTGTATTGCGGACCCGCCGTATGCGGCCTGCAATATGGCAACGGCGGGCACACTGTCGTGTGCATGAGCCCCATAGTCCTCACTGGTACTGAGGTTTTAAAAATGTGGCTCTCTAAATAAATTTAAATCGTGGTTTTGGCGATATTTGGCTCAGTTGACTAAAAAGTTTGCCCACCTCTGACTTAGATGAAGATCAGATCACATTTTATGACCAATTTCTGCAGAAATCCATATCATTCCAAAGGGTTCACATACTTTTTCTTGCAACTATATATAAATGCCCTCCCTTTCTTATTGCCCCAAGTAGTGCCAGGTATATATGCTTTCCCTCCACCACATTCTTTCGTTCCTCCATTAGTGTTGACGTTTAGTATTGAAATGAAAAAAATGAAAAAAAAAACAAACCAACACAAAACATAGGCCACTTTCACATCTGTAGCATGGAGATCCGGCCACCTGGCCGGACATCAACCGCAGCTTGCAGCAGTTTGTGTCTGCCTGAATGCAAACCGCAGATGTGAAACTAGCCTTACCTCACTCTCGTTCCTCACCGCCGTCTGCGATGCAGGCCACAGCGTGATCTGCGACCTCTTGTGCCATTCTACTGCCTCAAGCTTCAGGCCTAGCGGCCCGAGGCCTAGGAGGTTGAACAGCTGCAAATGCTGCTGCGATTGCGCTCCCTGTTAAGAGTAGTGAGGTGGCTTCCACCCTCGCCTATCCATGGTCCTGGCGCTGGACCCCAGTCCTAATACTTTTCTCCCTTGATTTATACTGTATCAAGTATTCTGGATTGTCAGACGACAATAGAAAAGTGTGTAAGTATAATTACTGACCATACAAGTGTTAATTACTTGTCGGTTATACTAGTACCATGCATGTGAGCAGTAACCCCGTCAGTGGACGGTCACCCACCTCCCATGTCTTTCCCTGACGGCTACATTCACCTAAACCGTATTATTGTAACAAATGAAACTGACACCAATTACAAGACATAAAAGGTTTATTGAAGTCTCATACTCAGGTCATGGTTTTACTAATTGGTACATTAGATACATGTACAGACAGATGACGTATCCAGTCAGGGTTTTCATAGACATCGTAGACCAGTGGCCGAGCTCAGATATGACCAGCATGGAGGTGACTGTCAGGAGAATGGCCAACAGAACTGGAGTGATGATGCAACACGCCAGACCTGCAGGGTATGACGAAGTGAGGTCACAGTTATGGGCAATCGAGGGTACTCACTATATTTGAAGAACCCTGGGCAGGCGCGTGGCAGTGAAGGAGAGGTAGACAAAGTTCCTCTGGGGCACGCTCTGTAGATAGGGACCAGGCCTGATGGTAGTTGAGGTGCCCTGGATGTTACAGGTATTTTGTGTGCCTGGGGCAAGGTCCCTGTGGTATTCGTGACGCCAGTGCCTTTGGCCGGTGGCACGCCGGTTGGTGGTTGGAAAGATAACGGTACACAAGTATGCAGTGAACCAAACATAAACTTTACTGGACAATCCAACTTTGTACAGCAGGGAGTAGTATAGTCTTCAGATTACAGTTCCACAAAAGGGGCTTATTCACAAGTATGGCAGGCAATAGACATGCAAGTTACACTGAGGGTAAATTCCACAAGCACTCCGCAGCAGGTTGCACTTTTACACTGTCCTTTATAGAACTCCTACTCTGGCTTGATAATTCCCAAGGCCCAGATGCCTAAAAGGGTGGCTTATATCCTTGGTTACTTCCTTCCTCAGGTATTATACTGCTTGCAATGGTTCCTAGGTTCCTCTGCCTATCAGGGGCACTTGGCTTACCCTGGGACGCCTCCTCCTATCAGGTGGATAACTGTCGGTTTCTCCCAGGAGGTTGAATCCTGCATCTGGGGTATCTCTTCAGAGCTAACTTAGGCTCTCTTGTTCTTCAGGCAGGCTGGAGCTTCTCAACAGCCTCCTGGACATCACTAGCAGCCAGGGCTATCCAGCTGCATGTCAGGAGCAGGCTTCTTAACCTGTGTCTTCTCAGACTCCTGACTCTGCACTGCCTCTCCCTGTCTGGGCCTGGACATTTATACTAGGGGCTCCCCATCTCCCTCTAGTGTCTGGGATGTCTAATTACACCCAACTAGGCCTGCTGCTGCATTAGACAGGGGTACATTGCATATAACAACACATTAAAACATACATTAAATGCAGAATAAAATATAACATTTCTGTTCCTTGTGAGTAAGAGTAATGCGCACACCAATTGACCCTTGTGTAGTGCCCACCCATACCTAGTGGGACACTACAATGACACACACAAAAGAAATCGCCAATAATCCTCTGCGCCCGCGTCTTTGCAGCGTTCTGGGGAGATAGATGTTTTGTGTCTCTCTCACTGGGTGGCAATTAATGAACACTGCATCCGCACTGCGGCAGTTCTTGGAAACAGTCAGAATGTGAAGAATTAAATGTCCTAGGAAAATAAGTCCAATCTGAGTTAAGCCGGCGGGATATGAGGAGCTGGGAAGAGCCGGGATACACAGTCCAAGGGTGGAAACTGACGAAAACAGGCACAGGACCCAGAGGAACATCTGCGGGGGGCTCATCAGCCGATGGCCACTAGGTTTCCTCCACATGATCACTCTGGGGATTTTCTGCTGCTTCATTATAGCGACAGGTTCCTTTACCAACCGTGAAAGGGTTGTCAGGCGCTTAAAGGGGTTGTCCCATTTCATTAATTGCTGTTAATCAGTTTCCCCAAGTGTCCTTGAATAATCTTCTAAATAACTTCCATTTCCTAACTTGCACGGTTCTCCTGAAAAATGCCTTCATCTGCGCCTCTGTTGTCTACCTGTATCCCATGGATACGGCCGGATACTTGCGGGGCTTGTATGTGCCGCGCCTGCGCACAATGTCCTACCTTCTCCCCAGCCGGCCGCTCGAGAACGCGCACGCATGGCTGTTTTACAAGCTGGGGAGGCGTGTCCTGCATGCTGGAGATAGTGCCGGGGAGAGAGACTGTCTGCCTGCTACGCTGCTGTCCTGCTGTCCTGCAGATTCTAGAGGAGGGAGGAGGGCCCTGGAAGATCACGGTGGCAGAGGTTAGTGATTGATATGCTCCCCTGGGCCCTATTAGTCACGGGCCGACTCCTTCTGGGCGCCGGAGCACACGGCGTCCTCGGTTGCTATGACGCCGTGCGCTCCCTCATGCCACCGGAATACAGTGATACATCTTACAGATCATAGCAGTGTATTACTGTTTTCCGGCAGCATGAGGGAGCGCACGGCGTCATAGCAACCGAGGACGCCCAGAAGGAGTCCAGGCAGCAATCCACAGATGCCCCCCCCCCCACCCCATAAGTGCCCTCCACAGATGCCCCCCCACCCCATAAGTGCCATCCACAGATGCCCCCACCCCATAAGTGCACTCCACAGATGCCCCCACCCCATAAGTGCACTCCACAGATGCCCCCACCCCATAAGTGCCCTTCACAGATGCCCCCCCCACCCCATAAGTGCCCTCCACAGATGCCCCCCCCCCCCACCCCATAAGTGCCCTCCACAGATGCCCCCCCCACCCCATAAGTGCCCTCCACAGATGCCCCCCCCACCCCATAAGTGCCCTCCACAGATGCCCCCCCCACCCCATAAGTGCCCTCCACAGATGCCCCCCCACCCCATAAGTGCCCTCCACAGATGCCCCCCCCCACCCCATAAGTGCCCTCCACAGATGCCCCCCCACCCCATAAGTGTCCTCCACAGATGCCCCCACCCCATAAGTGCCCTCCACAGATGCCCCCCCCCCCCCATATAAGCTGGGTAATAGGTCAGTGATAATATCAGAGACCGGGAAAGCTGGGTAATAGGTCTATAAGACTTATTACCCAGCTTTCCCGGTATCAGATATTATCACTGACTTATTACCCAGCTTTCCCCGTATCAGATATTATCACTGACTTATTACCCAGCTTTCCCGGTATCAGATATTATCACTGACTTATTACCCAGCTTTCCCGATGTCTGATATTATCACTGACTTATTACCCAGCTTTCCCCGTATCAGATATTATCACTGACTTATTACCCAGCTTTCCCGGTGTACAATATTATCACTGACTTATTACCCAGCTTTCCCGGTATCAGATATTATCACTGACTTATTACCCAGCTTTCCCGGTGTACAATATTATCACTGACTTATTACCCAGCTTTCCCGGTGTACAATATTATCACTGACTTATTACCCAGCTTTCCCGGTGTACAATATTATCACTGACTTATTACCCAGCTTTCCCGGTGTACAATATTATCACTGACTTATTACCCAGCTTTCCCGGTGTACAATATTATCACTGACTTATTACCCAGCTTTCCCGGTGTACAATAATATTACAGACTTATTACCCAGCTTTCCCGGTATCAGATATTATCACTGACTTATTACCCAGCTCTCCCGGTATCAGATATTATCACTGACTTATTACCCAGCTTTCCCGGTATCAGATATTATCACTGACTTATTACCCAGCTCTCCCGGTATCAGATATTATCACTGACTTATTACCCAGCTTTCCCGGTGTACAATATTATCACTGACTTAATATCTGATACCGGGAAAGCTGGGTAATAAGTCAGTGATAATATTGTACACCGGGAAAGCTGGGTAATAAGTCAGTGATAATATCTGATACCGGGAGAGCTGGGTAATAAGTCAGTGATAATATCTGATACCGGGAAAGCTGGGTAATAAGTCAGTGATATTATTGTACACCGGGAAAGCTGGGTAATAAGTCAGTGATAATATTGTACACCGGGAAAGCTGGGTAATAAGTCAGTGATAATATTGTTCACCGGGAAAGCTGGGTAATAAGTCAGTGATAATATTGTTCACCGGGAAAGCTGGGTAATAAGTCAGTGATAATATCTGATACCGGGAGAGCTGGGTAATAAGTCAGTGATAATATCTGATACCGGGAAAGCTGGGTAATAAGTCAGTGATAATATTGTACACCGGGAAAGCTGGGTAATAAGTCAGTGATAATATTGTACACCGGGAAAGCTGGGTAATAAGTCTGTAATATTATTGTACACCGGGAAAGCTGGGTAATAAGTCTGTAATATTATTGTACACCGGGAAAGCTGGGTAATAAGTCAGTGATAATATTGTACACCGGGAAAGCTGGGTAATAAGTCAGTGATAATATTGTACACCGGGAAAGCTGGGTAATAAGTCAGTGATAATATTGTACACCGGGAAAGCTGGGTAATAAGTCAGTGATAATATTGTACACCGGGAAAGCTGGGTAATAAGTCTGTAATATTATTGTACACCGGGAAAGCTGGGTAATAAGTCTGTAATATTATTGTACACCGGGAAAGCTGGGTAATAAGTCAGTGATAATATTGTACACCGGGAAAGCTGGGTAATAAGTCCGTGATAATATTGTACACCGGGAAAGCTGGGTAATAAGTCAGTGATAATATTGTACACCGGGAAAGCTGGGTAATAAGTCAGTGATAATATCTGATACCGGGAAAGCTGGGTAATAAGTCAGTGATAATATCTGATACCGGGAAAGCTGGGTAATAAGTCAGTGATAATATTGTTCACCGGGAAAGCTGGGTAATAAGTCAGTGATAATATTGTACACCGGGAAAGCTGGGTAATAAGTCAGTGATAATATTGTTCACCGGGAAAGCTGGGTAATAAGTCAGTGATAATATTGTTCACCGGGAAAGCTGGGTAATAAGTCAGTGATAATATTGTTCACCGGGAAAGCTGGGTAATAAGTCAGTGATAATATCTGATACCGGGAAAGCTGGGTAATAAGTCAGTGATAATATCTGATACCGGGAAAGCTGGGTAATAAGTCAGTGATAATATTGTTCACCGGGAAAGCTGGGTAATAAGTCAGTGATAATATTGTACACCGGGAAAGCTGGGTAATAAGTCTGTAATATTATTGTACACCGGGAAAGCTGGGTAATAAGTCAGTGATAATATCTGATACCGGGAAAGCTGGGTAATAAGTCTGTAATATTATTGTACACCAGGAAAGCTGGGTAATAAGTCAGTGATAATATTGTACACCGGGAAAGCTGGGTAATAAGTCAGTGATAATATTGTACACCGGGAAAGCTGGGTAATAAGTCAGTGATAATATCTGATACTGGGAAAGCTGGGTAATAAGTCAGTGATAATATCTGATACCGGGAAAGCTGGGTAATAAGTCAGTGATAATATCTGATACCGGGAAAGCTGGGTAATAAGTCAGTTATAATATCAGACATCGGGAAAGCTGGGTAATAAGTCAGTGAATATATCTATCTATATCTAGCACAGATCATATGGCTACTAGCTAACATGCATTTGGGCTGTAGTGATTTATTGTTTTTGCTGCACAGAATGGGTTTGTAACACAGGTTTTATGTGTAAGTGTATTAGAATGCAGGACAGCCACAAGTTACTCCATTAGTTCACTAGCATTGGTCAGTGGTCACTGAGTGATTCCCCAGGAGAGGGATGGGCTTTACATACTCTGCAGGCTCCATGTGGATGACTCATCCACATGAACGAGCACGGACTGAGCTCTGAGGGTGAGTCATGAGGGGGCGTGGCCTTCACTCAACTGCCTGAGAACCAGGAAGTTATCAGGACATTTACTGCTGGTAAGATTGAAACAGCAAAGTGGGACAACCCCTTTAAGAATCTTCGGAAGTGAAGAATAAAATCCTATTGAAGAAGAGATTCAAGACCAAGTCTGATGCTTCTCCCCAATCAACAAGTAATGGTGAGGCAAGTTGTCTCCCAGTACATGAGCACCACCTATTGTGATGCGGCTGCTTCTATGGATTATGAGGCGGCCAGGTTCCATCAGGCGGACGGGTTCTATGGTTATGATGCAGCAGTTTTTTTTTTTATAATAATCTTTATTTTTCCATACAATGCAAAAGATAAAACAGTAGGGAGAGAGCAACTTAAATATCAGATTCAGCCTTAGTGCATTCAACCGCTATATATATTTAGAGAAGATAATGTCAATATCTCTCTAGAAATGGCAATTCTCTCCTCACCCTGTTTCTATTTAATATAACAGAAAATGTATTTAGTACCAATCAAACGGTCATCTCATACTGAAAAAAAAAAAGCCCCTACATAAGACAGTGGCTTTCAGAATATGGAGACATAAAAATCTTTTTTCAAAAATGCTTTATTATGTAAAACTGAAACAAACAACCTAAAAAGTCATATTTGATAATGTCGCGTCCGTAACAACCTGCTCTATAAAAATACCACATGATCTTACCTGTCAGATGAATACTGTGAATAACAAAAAATAAAAAGGTGCCAAAACATCTTTTTTTTTTGTAACTGTAATATAGAGCAACCAAAAATCATATGTACCCTAAAATAGTACCAACAAAACTGCCACTTTATCCCGTAGTTTCCAAAAATTGGGTCTTTTTTTTTAGTTACTACTCTAGGGGTGCATCAGGGGGGCTTCAAATGTGACATGGCAACTTAAAATTATCCTAGTGAAATATGCCTTCCAAAAATCATATGGCATTCCTTTCCTTCTGTGCAATGCTGTGTGTCCGTACAGCAGTTTGAGTACAGAATCGGGGTAATAAATATTGTTTTTTTTTGGCTGTTAACCCTTGCTTGTTTACTGGAAAAAATAAATTAAAATTGAAAATCTGCCAAAAAAGTGAAATTTTGATATCTCTATTTTCCATAAATGTTTGTGGAACACCTAAAGGGTTAACCAAGTTTGTAAAAATCTGTTTTAAATACCTTGAGAGGTGGAGTTTCTAAAATGGGGCAATTTTTGGGTGGTTTCTATTATGTAGGCCCCACAGTGACTTCAGACTTCAGACCTGCACTGGTATTACTGTGTATTACTCATACAGAATCCGGGGCCTGTGAGATCCAGGGGGCTGGATCTCACAGGCTCGTCACCGGAGACATCGCACTGCCTTCCCTGCAATCGGGTCCCCCCCACAGCCGCATGGGGACCCGATGGCACCGCGACACGCCACCACCGCAACATTGAACTGCCGCAAACCGCAGGTTTAACACAGGTTACGTGACTGATGCAGCCAATGACTGACCGCAGCAGTGCCTTATCATCAAAGCCATCTGACACATAGGCGACACCTCATCGCTGGTTTGGCCAATATACTTCTAATGTTTTTAGGGTTTAGGCTTGCAGAGCAATGAGTCACGTGACTTTTTTCTCAGGTATGTGACCCTAGGATAGCCCTTTAAAGGGAAATTCGATATTGATGGCTCATCCTCAGGATCCATGCTGCATCAGTCACGTGACCTGTGTTAAACTGTATGTTGACATGGGGAGACCCGTGATCTGAAGAGCCAGTAAAGATGGAGCCGGTACCCAACGGCAGTGATCAGGAAAGTATGATTATCACCGCAAGTCCGGCCACACTTGGGGCGGGGGGGTGGAGGTATGTATGCAAAAAAAAAATATCCCTAGGGGTGAACAACCCCATTAATAATTCTGGTGGCTGGCAAATGTCTGGTCTTAGAGACCCCAGCCGGACTGGGACAAAGTATTTTGGTGCCCTAGGCGGAGCAGTCAATTTGCCCCTAAATAGTCTCCCCCTCCATAGTAATAGTGCTCCCAGACTGCCCCAATTAGTAATAGTGCCCCCAATAGGGTTTATACTCCCCCTATTAGTAGCAATGCCTACATACTGTGCCCAATAATAATAATGAAATAATGATGCCCCTACAAACTGCCCAGAAGTAATATATGTCCCCAGTATTTATAAAGCTTCTCCTGCAATGCCCCCTGTAGTGCCAGTAGATAATGCCCCTCCATGCCATGCTCCCCTGTAGTGTAAGTAGATAATGCCCCTCAGTAGTGCCTGTAGATAATGCCCCTCCGTGCCATGCTCCCCTGTAGTGCCGGTAGACATAATATCTCATTTGTAGTGCCAGGTATACAGTTGCAAGAAAAAGTATGTGAACCCTTTGGAATGATATGGATTTTTGCACAAATTGGTCATAAAATGTGATCTGATCTTCATCTAAGTCACAACAATAGACAATCACAGTCTGCTTAAACTAATAACACACAAATAATTAAATGTTACCATGTTTCTATTGAACACACCATGTAAACATTCACAGTGCAGGTGGAAAAGGTATGTGAACCCTTGGATTTAATAACTGGTTGAACCTCCTTTGGCAGCAATAACTTCAACCAAACGTTTCCTGTAGTTGCTGATCAGACGTGCACAACGGTCAGGAGTAATTCTTGACCAATCCTCTTTACAGAACTCTTTCAGTTCAGCAATATTCTTGGGATGTCTGGTGGGAATCGCTTTCTTGAAGTCATGCCACAGAATCTCAATCGGGTTGAGGTCCGGACTCTGACTGGGCCACTCCAGAAGGTGCATTTTCTTCTGTTTAAGCCATTCTGTTGTTGATTTACTTCTATGCTTTGGGTCGTTGTACTGTTGCAACACCCATCTTCTGTTGAGCTTCAGCTGATGGACAGATGGCCTTAAAGAGGACCTTTCACCTGTAAAAACAATGTGAACTAAGTATGCAGACATGTAGAGCGGCGCCCGGGGATCTCACTGCACTTACTATTATCCCCGGGCGCCGCTCCGTTCTCCCGTTATGCCCTCCGGTATGTTCACTCTGTAAGTTATAGTAGGCGGTGTCTGCCCTTGTCCTGTGGGCGTCTCCTTCTCCTAGGCTGCAGCGCTGGCCAATCGCAGCGCACAGCTCACAGTCTGGGAGTTTTTTTTCTCCCAGACTGTGAGCTGTGCGCTGTGATTGGCCAGCGCTGCAGCCTAGGAGAAGGAGACGCCCACAGGACAAGGGCACACACCGCCTACTATAACTTACAGAGGGAAGATACCGGAGGGAATAACAGGAGAAAAGAGCGGCGCCCGGGGATAATAGTAAGTGCAGTGAGTTTCCCGGGCGCCGCTCTACATGTCTGCATACTTAGTTCACATTGTTTTTACAGGTGAAAGGTCCTCTTTAAGTTCTCCTGCAAAATGTCTTGATAAACTTGGGAATTCATTTTTCCTTTGATAGCATTCCATCCTGGCCCTGACACAGCAAAGCAGCCCCAAACCATGTTGCCCCCACCACTATACTTCACAGTTGGGATGAGGTTTTGATGTTGGTGTGCTGTGCCTCTTTTTCTCCACACATAGTGTTGCATGTTTCTTCCAAACAACTCAACTTTGGTTTCATCTGTCCACAGAATATTTTGCCATTACTGCTGTGTAACATCCAGGTGCTCTTGTGCAAACTGTAAACGTGCAACAATGTTTTTGTGGACAGCAGTGGCTTCCTCTGTGGTATCCTCTCATGAAATACATTCTTGTTTAGTGTTTTACGTATCGTAGATTCGCTAACAGGGATGTTAGCATATGCCAGAGACTTTTGTATGTCATTAGCTGACACTCTAGGATTCTTCTTCACCTTATTGAGCAGTCTGCGCTGTGCTCTTGCAGATATCTTTACAGGACGGCCACTCCTAGGGAGAGTAGCAGCAGTGGTGAACTTTCTCCATTTATAGACAATTTGTTTTACCGAGGACTGATGAACAGCAAGGCTTTTGGAGATACTTTTATAACTCTTTCCAGCTTTATGCAAGCCAACAATTCTTAATTGTAGGTCTTCTGAGAGCTCTTTTGTGCGAGGCATCATTTACATCAGGCAATGCTTCTTGTGAAAAGCAAACCCAGAACTGGTGTGTTTTTTTATAGGGCAGGGCAGCTGTAACCAACACCTCCAATCTCATCTCATTAATTGTACTCCAGTTGGCTGACACCTCACTCCAATTAGCTCTTGGAGATATCATTAGTCTAGGGTTCACATACTTTTTCCACCTGCACTGTGAATGTTTACATGGTGTGTTCAATAAAAACATGGTAACATTTAATTATTTGTGTTATTAGTTTAAACAGACTGTGATTTTCTATTGTTGTGACTTAGATCAGTGGTCAGCAAAGTATGGCTCTTTAGAACCTTAAATGCGGCTCTTTGGTGCGCGCTGGCGGGTGGGCAGCCATATCGCGCCGCTCAAGCTGCTTGCAAAATTTCCGTCATGCGCCTCCTGCCCCGTCTGTCTGCTCCTTCCACTTTATGAATGAAGCAGGCAGGCTGGGCAGGAGGCGCATGACGGAGGGTGAGATGTCACGCTGCGCACAGCAGCAGAAGGGCGGGCAGCGGCTCTTTCGTTCGGCTGCCCACTGCCGGCCATGTGAGGAGTGGTGGAGTGGTGAAGAGGCGGCAGCTCAGGAGACTTGGAGGGAAATGTCCTGCAGCAGAAAGGTAGGAGCTGCCCCCGGTGTGTGCACAGCACCGGGCACTGCACCGTCCCTGCCGCAAGTGTCCCTGCCAACTCCCTTCTCCCCACTAATACATTACTTTACTTACTAGAAGGCACTTATGGGGGATATCTGTGGATGACGCACTTATGGGGGATATCTGTGGATGGCGCATTTATGGGGGATATCTGTGGATGGCGCATTTATGGGGGATATCTGTGGATGGCGCACTTATGGGGGATATCTGTGGATGGCGCACTTATGGGGGATATCTGTGGATGACGCACTTATGGGGGATATCTGTGGATGACGCACTTATGGGGGATATCTGTGGAGGTCACATATATAGCATCTTATGCTATATATGTGTCATCCACAGATATCCCCCATAAGTGCGTCATCCACATTACATCCACATCTGCAGACAAGTTTAATAAAAGTAAAAAATGATAAAGATAAAATGAAATAATAATAAAGATCCAAATAAAAGAAAGTACATATAAAAGTATGTAAAAACACACTCTGGGCTCATGCCCACGAATGTAAGGGCGCCATGCCTGTGTCGCGGACCGCAAATATTGGTCCGCAATGCACGGACACAGACCATGGGGCAGCTGCATGAGGATCGCGGACCCGTTCACTTGAATGGGGTTCACGATCCGCATCCGACTGCCCGCACCGCAAAAAAGTAGCGCATGCTGAAGTGAATGGGTCCAGGATCAGGGATATGAGTGCTACAGTGTGCTTCCGTGGTGCTTCTGGCTGTGCCTCCGCACTGCAAAAAAGTAGTGCATGCTGAAGTGAATGGGTCCTTGATGCGGGCTGCACACGGCCAGTGCCCGTGTATTGCCCGTGTATTGCGGACCCGCCGTATGCGGCCTGCAATATGGCAACGGCGGGCACACTGTCGTGTGCATGAGCCCCATAGTCCTCACTGGTACTGAGGTTTTAAAAATGTGGCTCTCTAAATAAATTTAAATCGTGGTTTTGGCGATATTTGGCTCAGTTGACTAAAAAGTTTGCCCACCTCTGACTTAGATGAAGATCAGATCACATTTTATGACCAATTTCTGCAGAAATCCATATCATTCCAAAGGGTTCACATACTTTTTCTTGCAACTATATATAAATGCCCTCCCTTTCTTATTGCCCCAAGTAGTGCCAGGTATATATGCTTTCCCTCCACCACATTCTTTCGTTCCTCCATTAGTGTTGACGTTTAGTATTGAAATGAAAAAAATGAAAAAAAAAAACAAACCAACACAAAACATAGGCCACTTTCACATCTGTAGCATGGAGATCCGGCCACCTGGCCGGACATCAACCGCAGCTTGCAGCAGTTTGTGTCTGCCTGAATGCAAACCGCAGATGTGAAACTAGCCTTACCTCACTCTCGTTCCTCACCGCCGTCTGCGATGCAGGCCACAGCGTGATCTGCGACCTCTTGTGCCATTCTACTGCCTCAAGCTTCAGGCCTAGCGGCCCGAGGCCTAGGAGGTTGAACAGCTGCAAATGCTGCTGCGATTGCGCTCCCTGTTAAGAGTAGTGAGGTGGCTTCCACCCTCGCCTATCCATGGTCCTGGCGCTGGACCCCAGTCCTAATACTTTTCTCCCTTGATTTATACTGTATCAAGTATTCTGGATTGTCAGATGACAATAGAAAAGTGTGTAAGTATAATTACTGACCATACAAGTGTTAATTACTTGTCATTTATACTAGTACCCTGCATGTGAGCAGTAACCCTGTCAGTGGACGGTCACCCACCTCCCATGTCTTTCCCTGACGGCTACATTAACCTAAACCGTATTATTGTAACAAATGAAATTGACACCAATTACGAGACATAAAAGGTTTATTGAAGTCTCATACTCAGGTCATGGTTTTACTAATTGGTACATTAGATACATGTACAGACAGATGACGTATCCAGTCAGGGTTTTCATAGACATCGTAGACCAGTGGCCGAGCTCAGATATGACCAGCATGGAGGTGACTGTCAGGAGAATGGCCAACAGAACTGGAATGATGACACACACAAAAGAAATCGCCAATAATCCTCTGCAGCCGCGTCTTTGCAGCGTTCTGGGGAGATAGATGTTTTGTGTCTCTCTCACTGGGTGGCAATCAATGAACACTGCATCCGCACTGCGGCAGTTCTTGGAAACCGTCAAAATGTGCAGAATTAAATGTCCTAGGAAAATAAGTCCAAACGGTGTTAAGCCGGCGGGATATGAGGAGCTGGGAAGAGCCGGGATACACAGTCCAAGAGCGGAAACTGACGAAAACAGGCACAGGACCCAGAGGAACATCTGCGGGGGGCTCATCAGCCGATGGCCACTAGGTTTCCTCCACATGATCACCCTGGGGATTTTCTGCTGCTCCATTATAGCGGCTAGTGATCAGCGGGAGGTGCCATATTCGATTTTGCGATATTCGATTCGATTGAATATTCGTGTTATATTCGTCGAAATCGAATATTCGTAATTATTCCAATTATCGCGAATAATATGCGATTTAATTAATCACGTATTGCGAATTTTTCCTTTGATAGTATAAGGCAACGTTCCTATGACTAATTGACTATGGCTAGGCTAATATGTGTATTTTACGAAATTTCGTAATATTGCTCTAACTTCGTCTTTTAGAATATTCGTAATATTGCTCTAACTTCGTCTTTTAGAATATTTGTAATATTGCGCTAACTTCGTCTTTTAGAATATTCGTATCGTAATATTCTAAAAGACGAAGTTAGAGCAATAGTAAGAATATACGTAAAAAGTTGAAATTGCGATGCGATTAATATAACTCGAAGTAATCGTATGGCGATTTCAACTTAGCACTGCTATATTCCATAATATGGAATATAGCAGTGCTAAGTTGAAATCGCCATGCGATTACTTCGAGTTATATTAATCGCATCGCAATTTCAACTTTTTACGTATATTCTTAATATTTGTCTAACTTCGTCTTTTAGAATATTACAATACGAATATTCTAAAAGACGAAGTTAGCGCAATATTACGAATATTCTAAAAGACGAAGTTAGAGCAATATTACGAATATTCTAAAAGACGAAGTTAGAGCAATATTATGAAATTTCGTAAAATACCCATATAGATTGTAATTTAGCTAATATGGAATATAGCAGTGCTAAGTTGAAATCGCAATTCGATTATTATAACTTGAATTCATCGAATTGCGATTTCAACGTAATTCTCAAATCCGACAGTACATTCTAGTATATGGAGACGTTCCCATGGTGATGGGGACGCTCCATGAGCACGGAAGTCGGAAGAAGCGGCAACGGGCACTGACTGGAGCAGCCAGGAAGCCAGGAATCCAAAGGACAGGTAAGAACAACTTTAGGGAAGTGGGAAAGAAAAAAATATAACAATTAAAAAAAAAAAAAAAAGAATATTTGATTTCGCAAATATATAGAACGATATTCTAAATATTCGCGAAATCTCGAAATTACGATATTCAATAAAAAAAATCGCAATTCGAATATTCGCGCTCAACACTATTGATGACCCCTGACTTTAGAAATGAATTTGTGGTACAGATGCTTTCAGCTCAGGAATAGGGGCAGTGTTGTCACAGACTGTTAATGGAGAGGAGCATCCCATGCTTTACTTGAGTCGCAAACTAAATAAGCATGAGAAGAACTATGCAGTTGTAGAGAAGGAGTGTTTGGCCATCAAGTGGGCCATAGAATCACTCAAATACTACTTGCTGGATCGGGAGTTTTCGCTTGGTCACTGATCATGCCCCTCTGAAGTAGATGAACCTGAACAGAGAGAAAAATAGCAGTGACAAGATGGTTTTTGGCCCTGCAGGCTTACAGCTTTACAGTGGAGCACAGGCCAGGAAAGTGGCAAGGAAATGCGGATGCGTTGTCACGTGTGCATTGTCTGCTGGTTTCAGTTGCTCAGACCCACTTGCCTGAGCAGGGGGGGGGATGTGACACCAATGCTGGATTGATAGTGAAAGGGAGGTATATTTCCCCAAGATTCCTCTCCTATGTGAAGTAGCAGGTGAAAGACTCTATCCTGTGAGGTAATTAATTAAGGAGCACTGAGGGTGGGGATATAACAGAGCCAGGAAGTCAGTCAGTCTCTCTTTGCCAAGATTTTATTTTGTTGTTCTATTTCATTTATGCAACCTGCTTAATAAACCTGGCTCCAGGTTATATATTATCCTCACAATATATACTAAACTTTGATGGGAGGGCATATATGAGCCGTCATGGCAGATTCAAGGAAACAGAATTACCGGTAAGTCTAATTACGGTTTTTCCATTTCATCCATCATGGATGAGAACTAACAAATTACTGTGACTGTCAGGAGAATGGCCAACAGAACTGGAGTGATGACACACACAAAAGAATGAATGAACACTGCAATATTACTGCTATATTCCATAATATGGAATATAGCAGTGCTAAGTTGAAATCGCCATGCGATTACTTCGAGTTATATTAATTGCATCGCAATTTCAACTTTTTACGTATATTCTTAATATTGCTCTAACTTCGTCTTTTAGAATATTACAATACGAATATTCTAAAAGACGAAGTTAGCGCAATATTACGAATATTCTAAAAGACAAAGTTAGAGCAATATTACGAATATTCTAAAACACTCTTTGGCCAAATGCCAAATCCGCTGCAGCAGAAAAGTTCAGGCGATAGTGTCTAATGAAAGTATTAATGCTAGACCAGGTTGCAGCCCTGCATATTTGATCAAGAGATACCCCGGCTTTTTCTGACCAGGAGGAGGCCAAAGGTCTAGTAGAATGTGCCTTAATCCCTATAGGACATGCCTGACCTAATAAGGTATAGCAGAAAACAATAGTTGTTTTTATCCAACGCCCTATGGATGCCTTGTAAAGCTTTCTCCCTTTGTTTTTCCCTGAAAACTGAATTAACTGATTATTATCCTTCCGAAAGGGTGTAACTTTAAGGTACTGGATAATTGTCTGCCTTACATCCAGAAGATGCCATTTTTCTTCCGTGGGGTCTTTTGGATCACTGCAGAAGGAAGGTAAAATAATTTCCTGGTCCCTATGGAAATTTGAAACCACCTTCTGGAGAAAACCCAGATCTAGTCTCAATACAATTCTATCATAAAAAACTGATAGATATGGTTCTTTACTAGTGTTGAGCGCGAATATTCGAATATCGAATTTTTTTCGCGAATATCGGCACTTCGCTAATTCGCGAATATTTCGAATATAGTGATATAAATTCGATATTTCGAATATTCGTTTTTTTTTTTTTTTTTTTTATTGTTATATTTTTTTCTTTCCCACTTCCCTAAAGTTGTTCTTACCTGTCCTTTGGATTCCTGGCTTCCTGGCTGCTCCAGTCAGTGCCCGTTGCCGCTTCTGCCGACTTCCATGCTCATGGAGCGTCCCCATCACCATGGGAACATCTCCATATACTAGAATGTACTGTCGGATTTGAGAATTACGTTGAAATCGCAATTCGATTTTTTCAAGTTATAATAATCGAATTTCGATTTTAACTTAGCACTGCTATATGCCATATTAGGCTAACTAATATGGCATATAGCAGTGCTAAGTTAAAATCGAAATTCGATTATTATAACTTGAAAAAATCGAATTGCGATTTCAACGTAATTCTCAAATCCGACAGTACATTCTAGTATATGGAGATGTTCCCATGGTGATGGGGACGCTCCATGAGCATGGAAGTCGGCAGAAGCGGCAACGGGCACTGACTGGACAGCTAAGTTTAATTCGCTATGCGATTATATTACTGCTTTTTTTTTAAAATAAATAGAATAATTATAATACCTGATAATTATTATAATTATACTATTTATAAAAAAAAGCAGTAATATAATCGCATAGCGAATTATACTTAGCTGTCTCTATAGTCAACTTTCCTATATCATTGCTAGAATTAGCGAAATTGATGAATATGTAGCTAAAATGAAGATGCAGAATACTTCGTTATCTTCGTTTTGTGATATATGACGAATACATTCATTATCTTCGTTTTGTGGAATATGACGAATACATTCGTTATATTCGTTTTGTGGAATATAACGAATATATTCGTCAATTCGCTAATTCTACCAAGCCATTGAAGCCAACCATATAGTAAACCAGGTCCAAGTTGGAATCGCAATTCGATTATGTCAAGTTATAATAATCGAATTTCGATTTTAACTTAGCACTGCTATATGCCATATTAGGCTAACTAATATGGCATATAGCAGTGCTAAGTTAAAATCGAAATTCGATTATTATAACTTGAAAAAATCGAATTGCGATTTCAACGTAATTCTCAAATCCGACAGTACATTCTAGTATATGGAGATGTTCCCATGGTGATGGGGACGCTCCATGAGCATGGAAGTCGGCAGAAGCGGCAACGGGCACTGACTGGACAGCTAAGTTTAATTCGCTATGCGATTATATTACTGCTTTTTTTTAAAATAAATAGAATAATTATAATACCTGATAATTATTATAATTATACTATTTATAAAAAAAAGCAGTAATATAATCGCATAGCGAATTATACTTAGCTGTCTCTATAGTCAACTTTCCTATATCATTGCTAGAATTAGCGAAATTGATGAATATGTAGCTAAAATGAAGATGCAGAATACTTCGTTATCTTCGTTTTGTGATATATGACGAATACATTCGTTATATTCGTTTTGTGGAATATAACGAATATATTCGTCAATTCGCTAATTCTACCAAGCCATTGAAGCCATATTCTATGCTTATGGAGCGTCCCCATCACCATGGGAACGACTCCATATACTAGAATGTACTGTCGGATTTGAGAATTACGTTGAAATCGCAATTCGATTTTTTCAAGTTATAATAATCGAATTTCGATTTTAACTTAGCACTGCTATATGCCATATTAGTTAGCCTAATATGGCATATAGCAGTGCTAAGTTAAAATCGAAATTCGATTATTATAACTTGAAAAAATCGAATTGCAATTTCAATAGGAGAGTAGCCTTTAAGTTAAAATCGAAATTCGATTATTTAAATCGCATATTAATCGCGATAACAAGAATAATGACGAATATTCGATTTCGACGAATATAAAACGAATATTCTATCGAATATTCGCGAATTTCGTCGAAATCGGATATGGCACCTGCCGCTCATCACTATTCTTTACATGACAAGGCTTGGATTTCCCCTATGCACCTAGCGGATGTAATTGCTATTAAAAAGGCCGCCTTAAAAGAGAGATGTTTTAAGGAAATTTCTGTTACTGGGGCAAATGGGGAATTTGTCAACCCATTAGGGACTAGATTTAGATCTCATAGCGGAGTGTTAAAGGGGTTGTCCAAGTTATATTTATTGATGACCTATCCTCAGGATAGGTCATCAATATCAGATCGGCGGGGGTCCGACACCCGGCACCCCCTCCGATCAGCTGTTTGAAGAGGAGGCGTGCGCGGTGTCAGCGCTGCCTCCTCTTCACTGTTTACCTTCTAGCCGTTGCATCTGCAGTGGTGAGCAGGTGTAACTACACCCAAGCCGTCCCATTCATTTCAATAGGACACCACGCACGCCTTCTCTTCAAACAGCTGATCGGAGGGGGTGCCGGGTGTCGGACCCCCGCCGATCTGATATTGATGACCTATCCTGAGAATAGGTCATCACTAAATATAACTTGGACAAGCTTTAAGGAAGGTCTGAGTCTAGAAGCTGCTTTAATAAATCTTCTAATCCATCTATGGTTCACTAAGTTAGTATCGTAGAAAGCCCCCAGGGCTGATATTTGTGCCTTCAACTATTTTTTTGTATGGAATGAGATGATATATCAGTAAAGTCTTTTCTCAGCCATAAGCAATATTTTTTCCAGATTTTAGATAAATGGCGTCCGTAACGTTTTTCCTGCTGGCTTTTATGGTACTGATTACTATATTTGAAAGACCTTTGCTCCTTAGGATCTCGCTTTCAGGATCCAGGATAGTTTCAAGAGACCCGGGTTCTGATGTAAGATTGGCCCCTGTGAGAGAATATTCTTCTGAAAAGGTATCTGCAATGAATCTTCCAAGGATACATTTTTCAGGATGGGGAACCAGGTTCTCTTGGATCAATATGGGGTTATTAGTATCACTGTTACTGGGTCTGTGAGGATTTTCTGCAGAATCCTGGGGATTAATGCCCATGGGGGGGAACGCATATGCTAGATTCCAGTTCCATTTTACTGATAAGGCGTCCACTGCCCACGGATTTGCCCTGGGATTCAGTGAGCAAAACTGGTTGACCTTTGCATTTCTTTTTGAGGCGAATAAGTCTATTTGAGGTTGGACCCACCTGTTTATTCATTTCTGAAATATGTCTGGATTTAAGGACCATTCCCCTGGGTCTAGAGTTTGTGTGCTTAGAAAATCTGCCTCTGTATTTTCTGATCCCTTCAAGTGATCGGCTTTGATAGATAAAACATTTTTTTCTGCCCAAGATTTTTTTTTTTGTTAAGGATCTTAATTTTTGGGACCTTGTGCTTCCTTGATGCTTCAGGTAAGCGACTGCTGTTGTATTGTCCTAGAATATTTTTAGGTGTTTTTCGCTTAATAAACTCTGATTTAATTTAGGAACCTCCCAGACCGCTCTTAACTCCTTGTAATTTGATGATTCATTTTTTATCTCTTCCGACCAGTTCCATTGCCAGTTTGAGGAAGCCACCATTGCACCCCATCCCATTGCGCTTGCATCTGTTACAACTTGTACTCCTGGTTCTTTTTGCCAGATAACCCCCATGGCTAGATTGGTTCCCATCTTCCACCAATTTAAATCTATTTTAATTTGCAGGGCGATTTTTATTAACATGTCCAAGGATGACTTATATTTGTTCCAATTGCTCAATATCCAGGATTGTATGGTCCTGGTGTGAGCTTGGCTCCAGGCAACCGCTGTTATGCAGGAGGTCATAAGACCCAAGTTGCTCATGGCGTTCTTGATCGAGGTGCTGTCTTGAGTTTGGAATTTTCAAATTTTCTCTATAATGGCTTTTATTTTTTCCTGAGGTAATGTTGACTTCTGGGCTACTGAGTCTAGTATCACCCCAAGGAATCTTTTGTTGGATGACAGAATTAGGGAAGATTTTTTTATATTTATCAGCCAACCCAAGCTGGAAACTTTCTGTAAGAAGGTTTGTGTGTTTGCGGCTATTTCTGCTTCTGAATCTCCCAGTAGAAGGAAATCGTCTAGGTATGGAAAAATTACCAGTCCCTCTTTTCTGAGGGAGGGCAACATCTCCACTACCAGTTTTGTAAAGACCCTTGGTGCGGACGAAATGCCAAATGGGTGGGCGCAGAACTGAAAATGCTGAATTATGTGATCTAGGCTTTGTAATGCAAAAACAAAGATATCTTTGCGAGTTTTGATGAATAGGAACGTGATAGTATGCGTCCTTGAGATCTACGGATGTCATAAAAGATCTACGGATGTCATAAAAGCCCCCTTTTTATTAAAGGGACAATGGAGGAGATGGATTCCATTTTGAATTTTTGTTTAGATCTTTTAGGTTTATGATGGTTCTGGAGGAGCCATCTGGTTTTTGAACTAAAAAGGGTCTTGAATAGAAGCCTTGTTTTTCTTATGGCATCGGTACCTGTTTTATTACTCCTGATGCTTTTAATTCTAGTACACCCTGCCAGATTTTTTAAAGGGTATTGGGATCGTGAGACGTTATCTGAAACCTTTTTGGTGAGGTAGAGGTAAATTCTATTTTGTATTCTTTTTTATAATTCCTAGAGCCCAAGGGTTTGATGTTGTGGATTCCCACTGGGTTAAGACATTTTTTAACCTCCCCTCTACCCTGGCATCATTGCTTTTCACTTGGTTTGTTTTGGGGGTTGAGGAGGAAACCTCTACCTTTGCCCCCCTTCTGGTAACTCCAGCGACCAGTTTTTCCTTTGCCCCTATATGGCCTTGATTGGTGACTGAAGCGGTGAAAATTTTTCCTTTTTTGTTCTTCAGGAAAGCCTTTCTTTTTATCAGCAGCTTTGTCTAGTATTTTATCGAGAACCGACCCCAAAAAATATTCCACTGAGAATACTATGGAGCAAAGTTTAGATTTGGAGATTTTATCACCTTCCCCCAGGATTTCATCCAAAGTGCACGCCTGGCAGAGTTTTAGGAGGTGGCATCTTTGGCAGAAAATCTAACCAATTAAAAATTACGTGGCAGATTTTAAGAGGGAAATAGACTGAAGGATTTCTTCTCTGGGGTTTTATTTTTTATATGACTATCCAGTTCATTAATCCAGAAATACATGGCTCTAGCCACTGAGTAGCTGCGATATTTGTTTTAACCCCAAACATAGAAGCTTCCCAACATTTCCTTAGAAGGGAATCCGCTTTCCGTTCCATAGGGTCACGTAACTGGAATGTGTCTTCAAATGGCAGGGAAGTCTTTTTTACTACTTTTGCCACCTGAACATCGATTTTAGGAGTATCATTAAACATTTTTGATTCTGCAGGGTCAAAGAGAAGCCTCTTTCTGAATTCTCTAGAAACCCCTAGTCTTTTTTCAGGATCCGCCCATTCATCAATGATCATCTCTTTCATATTTTCATTAAATAGGAAAAACTGTAGCTTTTTTTGTGTGTAAGCCCCCAAACATTTTGTCCTGTATAGATCTTGTTTTTTGGACGTTTTTGATACCCGTGGTCTCTCTTACAGCTTTAAGCATTTTTTTTCTTCATCCTCCTCTATTATCTCCCCTTCAGACAATTGATCTTCATCAAGATCGTGTTTGAACGCTGACACCCCTTACTCCATGTTCTCAGCATCTGAGGAGGATGGAGCGGATAACCTTGGTTTTTTAGTAGGGGGTGCATTTTGAGGGGGAGAAAGAGAGGCCAATGATGATCTGATTTCATCCTGAATTATGGATTTAATTTCCATCATGATAGACGGTTGCTCCTCTTTCAAAAGGTCACTAACGCAATTTTTGCTAAGTTTCTTCTTATATCCCGTAGGTCATTTTTTTGAACAATTGACACATTTGATATACTTTGTTTTTGCTTTCATATCCTTAACCTAATAAAAGAAGAGCAACCCCGAATCAGGCCATGAACTAACTTAAGTAAGCATGCAGTTTTCCCACTGGGAGACTTACACATGGAGTTACCGAAGGTGGGTCTGCACAATCACCATGGGTCCCAGGAGCCTCAGGAGCCAACATCATCACTGCAGACAAGGGAGACACTGTCTGTGAGCTGCCGTGCTGTTTTGAAGCTCGGCGTCTGACGTCATTGATGACGTGCCCCTTATCAAGCTCCGCCCCTTCCAGAATTAGCCGGGATCTCAGCGGAGCTTTGAGCAATGCCCACACGCGGCGTTCGGCGTCCCCGCTCCCGCTGGTCTGCTTCCACACTATCAGGAATGAAGACCTTACAAGCATCAGGTCTCCCCATATTAGACACAAGGTCCACGCCAACCTCCCTAGCCCAGCTTTGGCATAAGCTGCGGGAGGGCTGAGGAAGAGATTGGTAAGCCAATATTTTTAAGCGAAGTGTCATAAGTATAAAGAAAAAACAATAAACTCTTCAACTCCCGAAGGAGTCCTCTCTGTGCAGTGCCCCATAGGGACAGGAAAACACTAAGGGTGACAGTGGGTGGGGGCTTCTTAAACTCTGTGTATTTCCTGCCCCTACAGAGGTTAAAGGGTCAATCTCTCATCCGTAGCCGTCATGGTGGGTGAAATGGAGAAAAAAAAAACACTTATTTAAATTTTTTGTATTAAAACACAAGAAAAACGATATGAATGTGTTATTGTCTTAATTATGCTGACCCAGGGAATGAAGGTTGCAAATCAGTATTACTGCATAGGGAACACTGTAAAAACAAAACTAATAAAACTGTGAAGAATTTTTTTTTCCCCCCAATTCCACACCATTTTTTCCAGCTTCCCTCTACATGGTATGCAATATTAAATGGTGCGATTAGAAAGTATAACTTGTTCCACAAAAAACTTCATACGGCTATGTGAATGGAAAAATAAAAAAAGTTATGGCTTTGGAAAGGCAGGGAGTGAATAATGAAAGCGCAAAAATTGAAAATCGCAGTGTGCTGAAGGGGTTAAATAGACTGAAACTGTGCCCACAGTTTCATCTCTTTCAGACAAGGTGCTATTACACATTCATGGCTGAGCTGCCGTACCACTAAGTGCTGAGCTGAACTTACATTTACCATGGTTTCAAAGTTGCAAGTACAGGTTCAAACCAGCAGACAGCAGTTAGCAGTTGCTCCAGTATAACACCCACGTGCCGGCCGCACGTGTAATTGCAGCTTAATGTGATGATTCTTTTATATACTTGCACACTATTAACAGGTAGTGAGATTACTGTTGCTGTGTCCATATTTTGATATCGGATACACTTTATTCTGTTATGGTTGCTTTTGTCAAATGGATAGAACAGCTGTTAGTCCATCTGGTTTTGATTCATTTTGATATTCTGTTCACAGTAAATCTGATGTTCACTCCAAAGTCACTTATTGCTCGTTTCTTACCTGACAACAATATTTCATTTTATATCGGTTAAAGAAAGTCCTTGAGGAAAAGTGAATCTTAGGGTACTTTCACACTGGTGTTATTCTTTTCCGGTATTGAAATCCGGTAAAGGGTCTCAATACCGGAAAAAAACTTATCAGTTTTGTCCTAATGCATTCTGAATGGAAATGGAACGGATGTCTTCCGTTCTGTCCCTTGTACGGTATTTGACCGGACAAAATACCGGAACACTTTCGCACTTGCTGGATCCGGCTTTTATTTCCATAAAGATGTATTAATGCCGGATCCGGTACCAAGTGTTATGGAAATTGCCGCATTGCCGGATCCGGTTTTCCGGTCTGCGCATGCACCGGGACATGGGAGGAGCAATTTTCCCTTTTGATCTTTGTAAAATATGAAATACCGGATCTGTTATTCAGGATTATACCGGATGAGACGGATCCGGAAAAAACTGATTTCTGTTTGCATACGGTTTTCCAGATCCGGAAGGCAGTTCCGTTGCTGGAAATGCCTGCCGGATCCAAACAATGATAGTGTGATAGTACTATTACTCTTCAAAATGATCTTTCAAAACCCAGTGAAACTTGCTGTCACTGAGGCTGCCATGTGGATTAGCAAGCCACCATGAGAAGTTGTTACTTTAGATTGTTTCTATGTAAACATCCCTTTTAAGAATCACTATTTCCCAATTTCCTCTATTAAATTAAAATTAATATCTTTAAAGTAGAGCATGTCTAATCCTTTTATAGATATAACCGTCACGGAGCAGCTTCTTGTTTGCTCTGTTTTTTCTTTCCTTCCTTCATAAGCTGACAAAAAGGTATCCATATTTCAAAGGATTTCTAATGTCTGCGTAGCTGTCTGAAATTCCCTTGGAAACACTTAGCAGTTTTTTTGATTCCACTCAGAAATTGGAAATAGAGTCCAGGGATGTTGATCTACAATTCTTTAAGTCAAGCAGTTATCAAGGTATCAATATTTCCAGTGATCACAGTGATACACTGTCACGTCTGCTATTTATTACATTGAGGGAGATTTATCAAGACTGGCATACCCACAAACCAGTCTTGATCTCCCTGCACTGGCATGAGATGTGCCTACCAGGGGCGGACTGACAACTCATGGGGCCCCCGGGCAATAGAAGATTATGGGACCTCTGTGTCCCCGCCCACCCTCAAGCCACACCCACACACAGCCCCACCCACATATCGCGCCCCCCACATCACCTACACTTGGTACAGAATTTCTCTTCACCATGTTAAAAATAAAAGTTAATTATAGTTAATGGGGCCGGCGGGCATTCTGTCTGCATCCAGCAGTGCCAGATGCAGTAAATTCCGGCAGGCTGTTCTCAGCTGGAACAGCCTGCCAGAATCTCTAATAGAGATGGCCTTGCGGTTCGCTGCGAACTTTGCTCATTCACGATTTGCCGAACATATGAAGATATTCGCGCCCACCATATTCTTTTACATTGTGAAGAACTTTGACCCATGACACATCCATCAGGTGGTACAGGACAGCCAATTGAGACATTTCAGCACATTGACATACCCCCTACCTTATAAATAGACCCGATCTGGCCGCCATTTTACATTCAGTCTTTTGTCAGTGTAGGGAAAGGTTGCTGTGTGGAGCGGGGACAGGCTGTTAGGGACAAAAACACTATCAAATAGGTCCACAAAAGTCTGTTTAAGGACTGGTATAGGTGTACTATTGATAGGTATGCAGTTCAGAGGGGTGTAATACACTTATAATATACTTTCTAACATAGAAAGCATATTATAGTGGATTTGTATTGTGCAGCAGTGGTGAGCCGTTCTGCAGCGATACTGCAGCTACACAGAGTGACAAACGCAATTAGAAGAAAATAATGACAACTGGTGTGATATACCATAGCCCCCAAAAAAACTGATAGAAGAGGGGTGTTATATACCAATAATATACTTTCTATATAGTGCATTTGGGTACTGCAGCATTTGTTTGCAGTATTGCTGCATTCCCTCTGCTACATACAGTGACAAACATGCAGTGTCCCAGGGGGTCAGTAGTGTATGCTGGGCTTTGTAGTGCAGATCGACTCACTAACCTGGGATCCACTGTCGTCTTCAATTGGGGCAAATACTGGAACAGGCAGGTATTTAACAGTTCGTGACGCCAGTGTCAATTAAACGGTGACACGCCGTGTATGGTATTGTAGAAGAATGAAGCAAGCATAGGATAGCCAACAAAAACTGGAACATTTACTGAATATCAGTGAATACAGCTGGTTCTTGAAAGTACAGAATGGCCGGTCTTAGCAAGGCATTATACAGAGTGTTGATTACAGGAGATGCAGTACAGGCGGCTTGCTCACTATTCCTGACTGGTCCTGCTACATGTGACTTTCTCTCCAAGGTCTAATGCCCTTTATCTGGCATACCCTTGAAGCTGTCCTTATCTAGTACCTCCTCTGTTATCTTGAGTACCTCTTGCTTTATCTGATCGGCTTCTGTGGTATTCTGTGTCTTCAGGCTGATTAGCTATGCCCTTCTGACTTCTATGCATGGACTCAGGAGGGAATCCTCTCTGCACTGAGTCTGGAAACTTCTCACTTCCTGAGCTAGGCCCTAGCCTATTTATACTGAACTGGGGGCTCCCTCTGCTGGCTGTGATAAGGATTGCCGGTAACCGGCCTGACTGGCTTAAAGGGAACTACACACTCAAATCTAGCAGTGTCGGGTAGCCTACCCGTATGCTGCACACCCCCAGACTTTAACGTGAGTAAGGCCTCGTACTCACACACATGCCTGAACCAACATAAGCTGATGCATAATTTAAACATTACATTATAAATATAATAAACAACTATTTCACATAAAAATATAACATTTGCAATAAATGACGCAAGAAAAAGGGGCGTCTTCTTTCTTCTTAGGCACGGCCGCTGACCTGGCACAGCGGACTTAAGGTGAACCAGGTTAGTCTATTTTTCTTGACTGAGGTATAATAAGGAACTACACAGGGTTTCCCCGTGGGTGTAGAACAGGCAAGGGCTCACGTGGAGGAGTCCATTCTTGCGCACAAACATCAAGCAGGCTATTTCCGATAGTAACTGTTCGGGAGGAGACACCACCAGCATAGTCAAAGTCTCTTAAATGGACTGGCGGACGTCCCCTGGTCATCCGGGTGGACCTTCTCAACACAGGGGTTTCCTCTTCCCTTAGCACCGAGGTAGAAGAGGGAGTAGCAACAGGAGGATCTCCATCCGTGAGACCTTGGTCAGGAACAACGGGAACAACAGGAACAACAGGAACAACAGGATCCACTGGAGGGGGAACTGGATCCGGGGCATCTTGAACCGGCTCTTCTGGAAGTAAAGGTACAGTAGGTGCCGGAGCGGGCACCAACAAGTTCAACCATGGTGTCAGAAGCCAATGCATGGGATCGGCGTCATACCTTAGATTTCGGACAGCCTGCATAGGATCCTCGGGCTGTATCGATGACTCTGACACAGGGGGTTCAGATATAGAACTCTCGGCACTGGGTCCTGGTGTCAGGCAGAGCTTTAACCGGTTTCGGTGTACAATTTGGGATCCCCTGCCCTCCCGGGTGATCTCATAAGTGTGAGTTCCAACATTTGGGATTGCAGTGACAACATAAGGACTTTGCTCCCATTTACTGTCCAGTTTACTGGTACGGCGGTTATTTTTTAACCATACCACAGCCCCTATTGTCAAGGGTTCTGCATGGGCTGCTTGGTCATAGTCTCTCTGCTGCCGGTCTCTAGCATAGTCCATACGTTCCTGAACAATAGCTTGGGCCGTATTCAATCGCCTTTGGTGTTCAGCAACCCAGTCGGTATTAGGGAATGGGTTGATGCAATCAGGTACGAGTACATCCAAGGAGTGGTCAGCAGGCAATAATCCTTGGCGCCCAAACATCAAATAAAAGGGGGTATACCCGGTGGAACAGTGTATGGTATGATTGTATGTGAACATGAGCTCTGGCAACAGATTAGGCCAATCTCCCCTGGTTTCAGGAGGCACGGTCCTCAGCATCTCTATCAAGGTCTGATTCATTTTTTCACATAATCCATTACCTTGCGGATGGTAGGCCGTCGTCCGGATCTTCTTACAGTTGTGCAGGCGGCACAGTTCATGGAACAGATGGGACTCAAAAGCAGGACCTTGATCGGTGAGGATCTTCTCTGGACAACCGTAGGGCAGGAGGAAGTGTTTCCAGAACAGTTCGGCTGTAGTCTTGGCCGTCTGGTCTCTCACAGGCACCGCTACAACAAACTTAGTGAAATGGTCAATAATAGTCATAGCGTACACATACCCTGAGCGACTAGGCTCCAGTTTCACATGGTCGATGGCGACAAGTTCAAGAGGACGAGTACTTACAATGGGTCTCAGTGGTGCCCTCTGATCATGGTGTTCACCTCGTTTCAAGGCACAGGCTACACACTCCCGACACCACTTCTCCATGTCTTCTCTCATGCCCACCCAGTAAAACCGCTGGCGGATATTTGCCTCAGTCTTTTGGACCCCAAAGTGACCGGATTGATTGTGGTACATCTCCAACACCATACCTGCATCTCGTCGGGGTATGAGAATTTGATGCACTCTTTCGTTGGACACTGGGTCTAGGCTTCTCCGTAGCAGCAGGCCCTTTTGTATGAAGAGTTGATGGCGCTGTCTCCACAGTTTGATGAGCTCAGGATCTGTACTCTTACGCCGAATCCTCTCAGGGGTTCTGCCACTGGTAATGAAGTCCAGCAATTCACCCAGCACTCTACTTTCAGACTGTAGTTTCACCCACCTTTCTTCTTTGAGTTCCGGCCTACTGGAGGGTGAAGGAACTGCAGCGCTGTTACTGGTAGCCCGAGCCTGATCCTGTTGAGCAAATTTATGGTAGAAGGCCGGCATTTCTACATCTTCCCAGGCATCTCGCACATCATCAGGAGCTGTCTCTGTGGGAAGTCTGGATAAAGCATCAGCATTGTCATTAGTACGTCCAGCACGATATTTTACAGAGAAATCATAGTTGGCGAGGCGAGAGGCCCATCTTTGCTCCAAAGCCCCCAATTTAGCTGTATTTAGATGTGCCAGAGGGTTATTATCAGTGAATGCAATGAATGGGGTAGCGGCTAGATAATCTTTGAATTTTTCCGTCACTGCCCACACTAATGCCAGGAACTCTAGTTTGAAGGAACTATAATTCTGGTCATTTTTCTCAGCTCCTTTCAGGGAGCGGCTTGCATAAGCTATCACTCTTTCTTTTCCCTCTTGAATCTGGGCTAACACAGCCCCCAGGCCTCGTTTGCTAGCATCAGTATACAGATGGAAGGGCTTGCTGTAATCTGGATAACCTAACACGGGAGGCTCGGTCAGTTTCTTTTTCAACAACTGGAACGCTATCTCTCTTTGATAGGAGGATGAGAGCCAGTAGGTATGGTGTGTTGTATGGCACTAACCTCTCCATAATCAGCAGCATGTTTACTGAAGGCCTGGTGGTGCTCTTTGACAAGCCGTAGTATCCCTTCTTGTTGATGTTGGGGGGTAGTCTCGTCCCCGACATGTAGCTCTTCCCACCAGGGTACTTGTGACTGAGGCACCGGCGGACATCCGCTGACTGCAGCTGGCGGCTTTTCTGTCACTGGAAGACGGATGATGTCTTGGAAGAACACCTGAGAAAGCTGGGCAACAGGGTAATGCTTAGTAAGCGCAACAGGATGGTCACTCAGGTTAATCAGACGGACAGGTACTTTACCTTGGGAGACATTCACCAGGCACTTGGCAGCTCTCACATAAGGGTAGTTCTCCATCTGGATAGGTTCCACCAGGGCTGGATAATCTTGGCCTTGGACTCCCAGGACAGCACGACACCATAAGAGAGTTTGGGAATTAGGAGGCAAAGTCACAGGCTTATTATCACGAATCTTGGCAGTACAAATTTCTCCTTTCCCGTTAGCAAACCTCTGCTGGGCACTTAACACAGTGATAGTCTTTTGAATCACCCTCTTGGACGCAGAGGAAGCGGTGGGCAGAGTCTGGTGTAATACGGCAAGTATTTCAGCATAACAGTTTTTGAAGACATTGGTGCCTAGAATGACAGGATGTCCTCCTCTGTCGCCGGCCTGTACTACTATCACCCCCTGTTGAGGCAAGGTTACTTCTCCCACCTGCAGGGTGGGTTCCCAGTATCCATGGATCTTTACCGGTTTGCCATTGCTGGCGATAATCTCTACCCAGGATTCAGGCGGCTGGGTCAATTGATTGGTGTCCCAGAATCTTTCAAAGGCGGGCAGCTGAATAGTAGTGACCTGAGACCCAGTATCTAATAGGGCTTCAAAGGGGACCCCGTTAATCTCCACATTGATTTTAGGATGGGATCCTACATACCGTGGCATCCAATTTGGATCTTTTGGACCTAGTGTTCTACCTCCCGAGGGGTGGTCCTCAGCCTCAGGGGTTGCCCGTTTAACTGCCAGCAAGTGGATTCTGTGTGTCCCATCTTTTTGCAGTATGTACACACGGGCCGCTGGCGACCCCTATTGCGCCTCCCAGGATCCCTGGGGTGAGTCTCTTGGTATGGAGGTGGGAACGGCTTAGAGGGTGACAGGAACTCTTCTTCTGACATCATAGGTTTTTCCCATTCCTCCATTTTTCTGCACACTCTCTCTAGGCTTTTAGTGAGGTGATTTACTTGCTCTGTCAGCATGGCGATAGTATCGGTAGCTGTAGCTTGAACAGCTTGACCGGCCTCAGCTCGGTTAATAATAAACGGTTTTGACCTGCAGGCTGATAACTCAGGTGGGGTGCTCAACTCTGTAGATACTGCTGACCCCAGAATTTTTATAGCCAGTTCTTTAAAGTCCAGAAAGGTACTGTTAGGGTGTTGGGCGGACAGCATCTTTAATTGGGTCCTTATTTGCTCACTAGACACTCCGGTAATAAATTGTTCCCTCAGGGTCTGATCCTGGTTATCAGCTTCCTTGGGATCTATCTGGATTACAGCCCCCAAAGCCTCCTGAAGTGATAGGGCATAGTCACGGAGGGACTCACCGGACTTCTGTTTCTTGCCAAAGAAGTGCATCTTTATCTCTGAGGCAGTCCTCGTTTCAAAAGTGGCCCTGAGGCGGGTGAATATCTGCTCCAGAGTACTCCTTTCAGCAGCAGGCCAGGATAATACCTCTCTGCGGGCAGCCCCCTCCAGTTGCGCTAGCAAGATTTCCATTTGCTGATCGGCATTTATGGGGTATAGTTTGAATAATGCCAGCAACTTTTCTTTAAAGTCTCTTAGGGTATGGACCTCTCCGTTATAGCGGGGAAACCATGGGGCCCCAAAGTAGTAAGGCATGGTAAAGGGCATCATGCTGGGGGCTATAGGATGATTAGGAGCCGCAAGCTCTCCCGGGTCCGGCCGCTCGGCAACTCCCGGATCTGACATGTTAACTTATTACAAGGTGGCCGCTGGTGACTAAAGGGGCCGGAACAATCCCCTTCCCTCCGGATACAAGTTCTTACCGGTTTCGCCGGGTGTGCGCAGGCCAAATCTCGTGAGACTCCGGACGTCCTGTGTACGCGGTGACGTTGCTGACGCAGGAAAAGCAGGGCCGCGGCGGTGTGATGATGAAGAGGGGCGGGATTCTCTGTGTCTTTGAAGGGATCCGCCCACGGAGGTCCTCAGCAGCGCGGGAAACTTTACTCCAGGCGGCCGGTGGCCATCTTGATCACGATTCCCTGACAGCAAGCAGGGTGTTGCAAAGTCCAATAAATCACAGTCCACAAATACGATTTTCTCTCTGGGGGTAGCGCAACACAGTACAGCGTCTCTGATTCCTCCCAGGCACAATTTCAATCCACCGGCTTGGAAATAAAGGGTACAGTCCTCGCAATACGGTGGTGGAATAGTTAAAGCACACAGTTCACACTTCTCTGCACTGTCGAAGTATGCAGGATCCTGTTCGTGACGCCAAAAAGAGCGATGCAGTGTCCCAGGGGGTCAGTAGTGTATGCTGGGCTTTGTAGTGCAGATCGACTCACTAACCTGGGATCCACTGTCGTCTTCAATTGGGGCAAATACTGGAACAGGCAGGTATTTAACAGTTCGTGACGCCAGTGTCAATTAAACGGTGACACGCCGTGTATGGTATTGTAGAAGAATGAAGCAAGCATAGGATAGCCAACAAAAACTGGAACATTTACTGAATATCAGTGAATACAGCTGGTTCTTGAAAGTACAGAATGGCCGGTCTTAGCAAGGCATTATACAGAGTGTTGATTACAGGAGATGCAGTACAGGCGGCTTGCTCACTATTCCTGACTGGTCCTGCTACATGTGACTTTCTCTCCAAGGTCTAATGCCCTTTATCTGGCGTACCCTTGAAGCTGTCCTTATCTAGTACCTCCTCTGTTATCTTGAGTACCTCTTGCTTTATCTGATCGGCTTCTGTGGTATTCTGTGTCTTCAGGCTGATTAGCTATGCCCTTCTGACTTCTATGCATGGACTCAGGAGGGAATCCTCTCTGCACTGAGTCTGGAAACTTCTCACTTCCTGAGCTAGGCCCTAGCCTATTTATACTGAACTGGGGGCTCCCTCTGCTGGCTGTGATAAGGATTGCCGGTAACCGGCCTGACTGGCTTAAAGGGAACTACACACTCAAATCTAGCAGTGTCGGGTAGCCTACCCGTATGCTGCAAACGTTATTGGAAAAAATTATTATAACTGGTGTGATATACCAGTCGCCCCCCAATAAAACTGATAGAAGTGGGGTGTATACCAATAATATACTTTCTATATAGTTCATTTGGGTACTGCAGCATTTGTTTGCTGTTTTGCTGCGTTCCCTCTGCTACACACAGTGACAAACGGTATTGGAAAAAATCATTATAACTGTTGTGCGCATGCGCGTAAGTGAAAATTATATTATATTTCGCATTGAAAAAAATAATGAATGGAGATTGCAAATTCGAATAGTACATCTGGTATGTCACTGTCCATGTTGTGGGACTATTTGTGCGCTTCTAGTAATTATTTCTTGGGTGCAAATATGAGCTGAAGGTTTTTCAGGTTCGCCTGCCATTAAAATGAATGGGACCCTCCGCAAACTTGCGGTTCGCGAGCATTTGATTGCGTTCGCGCACCGTACCGGCAGATGTTCGTCCATTACTAATCACTAACGCATATGTGAAGGCAGCCTAATACAGCGCACATACCTCTTACATCCAGTGATGTCTCCTTTGATGTAGATGTTCTCTTTCTTCATCTTCTCCATTTAGACCAGACCGCCATGATAATTTTTCAGCCAACTCTCATCTCTGCAGAGTTTGACAGACAGACATCTTAGTTTCCTACTTTTCCTCCCACCTTCTCAACATCCCATCATGCACCCCCAATACTGAGATGATGTGTCCCCCCCAAAACTATACTGTAGAAACAGATAAACCCCCTAAAAATACTAGTTACACACAGATAGCTCCCCCTTCAATAATTATTGGAACACAATGCTCTAAAAAATAACTGCATCCAGCAAATAGTGCCTCTGACAATAATAGTGTAACCATAATGTCCCCCAAAAATAACTGTGCTAAGCTGATACTGTGCCAGGGTGCCCCCACAGTAATAGTGCTCCCCAAAATCCTAGCAATAGTAAAAATTCTGTGCCAGAGTGCACTTAGTAGTAATAGTGCTCCTACAGTGCCCCCAGCAGTAATTGTGTCACAGAAGTAATAATGCTCCCATAGTCCTCCAGTTGTAATAAAGCCACCTTATAATGTGCGACAGTACAAAAAATGCCCTGTTGTGTGCCAGTAAAAAAAAACTAAAAAAAATCATCTTAGTGCCCCCCAGTAGGGCCAATGTCCTCAGAGTGTCTTCATGTGATCAACTGACCCGTACTGTGTGCCAATACAAAAAACACTTAGTGCCCCCAGTTGAGCTATAGTGCCCATAGTGCCCCTATAATTTGTGCCAGTATAAAATACTCCTATATAGTGCCCCCTGAAGATGCCCCATATTGCTCCTTCCTGTCATATATAGTGCCCCCAGAAGATGACCCCATAGTGCTCCTCCCCGTCCCCATAGTGCTCTTGATGATGTGCCAGTATAAAATGCCCCTATAGACTGCCCACATAATGCTTCTCTCCCCCCTTCCCCATAGTGGCACCAAAATAGGTGCCAGTATTAAATGCCCCCATAGTGCTCTTCTCCCCCACTTCTCCATAGTGCCCCCCATAATGCATGCCAGTATATAATGCCTCCAGTAGAGGCCCCCATAGTGCTCCTTTCCCCCACACTTCTCCATAGTCCCCCCCATAATGTGTGCCCGTATATGAAGCCCCTAGTAGAAGCCCCTATAGTGCCCCCTATAATATTTTACAGTACAGGGAGTGCAGAATTATTAGGCAAATGAGTATTTTGACCACATCATCCTCTTTATACATGTTGTCTTACTCCAAGCTGTATAGGCTCGAAAGCCTACTACCAATTAAGCATATTAGGTGATGTGCATCTCTGTAATGAGAAGGGAGTGTGGTCTAATGACATCAACACCCTATATCAGGTGTGCATAATTATTAGGCAACTTCCTTTCCTTTGGCAAAATGGGTCAAAAGAAGGACTTAACAGGCTCAGAAAAGTCAAAAATAGTGAGATATCTTGCAGAGGGATGCAGCACTCTTAAAATTGCAAAGCTTCTGAAGCGTGATCATCGAACAATCAAGCGTTTCATTCAAAATAGTCAACAGGGTCGCAAGAAGCGTGTGGAAAAACCAAGGCGCAAAATAACTACCCATAAACTGAGAAAAGTCAAGCGTGCAGCTGCCAAGATGCCACTTGCCACCAGTTTGGCCATATTTCAGAGCTGCAACATCACTGGAGTGCCCAAAAGCACAAGGTGTGCAATACTCAGAGACATGGCCAAGGTAAGAAAGGCTGAAAGACGACCACCACTGAACAAGACACACAAGCTGAAATGTCAAGACTGGGCCAAGAAATATCTCAAGACTGATTTTTCTAAGGTTTTATGGACTGATGAAATGAGAGTGAGTCTTGATGGGCCAGATGGATGGGGCCGTGGCTGGATTGGTAAAGGGCAGAGAGCTCCAGTCTGACTCAGACGCCAGCAAGGTGGAGGTGGAGTACTGGTTTGGGCTGGTATCATCAAAGATGAGCTTGTGGGGCCTTTTCGGGTTGAGGATGGAGTCAAGCTCAACTCCCAGTCCTACTGCCAGTTTCTGGAAGACACCTTCTTCAAGCAGTGGTACAGGAAGAAGTCTGCATCCTTCAAGAAAAACATGATTTTCATGCAGGACAATGCTCCATCACACGTGTCCAAGTACTCCACAGCGTGGCTGGCAAGAAAGGGTATAAAAGAAGAAAATCTAATGACATGGCCTCCTTGTTCACCTGATCTGAACCCCATTGAGAACCTGTGGTCCATCATTAAATGTGAGATTTACAAGGAGGGAAAACAGTACACCTCTCTGAACAGTGTCTGGGAGGCTGTGGTTGCTGCTGCACGCAATGTTGATGGTGAACAGATCAAAACACTGACAGAATCCATGGATGGCAGGCTTTTGAGTGTCCTTGCAAAGAAAGGTGGCTATATTGGTCACTGATTTGTTTTTGTTTTGTTTTTGAATGTCAGAAATGTATATTTGTGAATGTTGAGATGTTATATTGGTTTCACTGGTAAAAATTAATAATTGAAATGGGTATATATTTGTTTTTTGTTAAGTTGCCTAATAATTATGCACAGTAATAGTCACCTGCACACACAGATAGCCCCCTAAAATAGCTAAAACTAAAAACAAACTAAAAACTACTTCCAAAAATATTCAGCTTTGATATTAATGAGTTTTTTGGGTTCATTGAGAACATGGTTGTTGTTCAATAATAAAATTAATCCTCAAAAATACAACTTGCCTAATAATTCTGCACTCCCTGTATATATGGTCCCTAGTAGATGCCCCCATTGTGATCCTTCCATCCTTCTCCATAGTGCCCCCCTATAATGTGCCAGTATATGGAACCACCAGTAGATGCCTTCGATAGTGCTCCGCCCCCTTCTCCATAGTGCCCCCATAATGTGCCAGTATATAGATCCCTCATTAGATGCCCCCATAGTGCTCCTTCCTCCCCTTCTCCATAGTACCACCCTATAATGTGCCAGTATATAGGGGCCCTCAATAGATGCCCCCATAGTGCTCTCCCCCGCTTCTCCATAGTGCACCCCCATAATGTGCCAGTATATAGGGGCCCCCAATAGATACCCCCATAGTGCTCTCCCCCCTTCTCCATAGTGCCCCCCATAATGTGCCAGTATATAGGGGTCCCCATAGTGCTCCTCCCCGCTTCTCCATAGGGCCCCCATCCCCCTTCTTGCCATACTATACAAAAAATTATTAAAACAATAAACCATTATACTTACCTCCATGGCACTCTCAGTGATGCGATGCAGGCCTCTTCTGGCCTGTGTCCCACTCTATATGACTCAGGCGGCGAGATGATGTCATTGCGCCGCCTGCACCTGCCTCTGATAGGCTACAGGCACTACGCCTGTAGCCTATCAGAGGAACGGGCAAGGGAGATGCCTCTCCCCTGCCTCCCACCGTTCATCTGTATCGCTGTCAGGAGGACGGCGATACAGATGAATGTAGACATGAGAGCTTCCACAATGAAAGCGCTCATCTCTCCCTGCCGCTGACTCCGCCGCCGGGCCCCCTAGTGGCCGCAGGCCCTCTGTCCATGACCGAGTGCCCGAATGGTCAGTCCGCCCCTGGTGCCTACATTATTAAACGGAGATGCCTAGCCTGGCGTAGACTTCAGCTATAAATTCTGCCACTTTCTGGCAAAAGTTATAGTCAGGGGGCGGATGGGCCATATACCTTACAGGGAAGTTTCCCGGTGGGCCGATGCCCAGGGGGGCGCCTGGGACCTCCTCACGGTGGGCCAGTGTAAGTTTTTGGGGATGTATTTTGTGCTGCTGGCAGTATTTTGTGATGGACTGTGGTATTTGGCTCAATTGGGGTGGTATAAGGTGCCACAATATAGTATTGCTGGCCCTGCCTTCCATCAATTTGGACCCAACTATAAAACAGGGCCCTTTTAGAATTTTTTCCAGGGTCACTTTGAGTTCCCTGTCCGCTTCTGGTTATAGTACTGTAAATAGAGCGGGCGGTGCAGAGCCCCGACACTCCTGCTAAGCCCCACTCCCTTCTCTCGGCTCCTAGGAAAAATTTTGAGAAGAAAAATTGTAGATTATGGAACACATATGCCGTGTATGGTATTTTGCATCTTTTTTTTTATGCTTTTAGTAAATGTCCTCCCTTGTCTTTGTTTAGATGCTTTAATTTAGGAACACCTGTAACAGCTCCTTTAGTGAATAGTTGTATTCCCCATACAATTTGCAATCATCTTTTTTTTTAGATATCTGCATCGTGCCATTTACACTGTTGATCCTCCTGGATATGTAGAAATAAATTAATGACTGGGTGATACCAATACTCTTGTCAATGCCACCTATCTCTACATCTTCTGAGACTGCCCAATCTATTGCTTCATTCTGGAGAAAGAGTACATTTAATCTATATGTAAGTGAGCGGTTAAGAGCACCAAAGGCAGGCCTACGGCACTCTGTGCACCCTTGTTACTCCTCCTTCCTTTGTTAGCCCCTCCTCTCCTTCTTGACCGACAGGGCCAGGTTCCTGCATAGTCATCTTTCCTGGCCCTGTCAATCAATCAGAGGGCTGACAGAGAAAGCAGGATAAGCAGTGGTACACAGAGTGGCTGGGGCCTGCCCTCGGTGCACTTATGTCCTAGTTTTCATATGGATTAAAAGTACTTTTTCTCAAGAATGCTACAGTACAAGCCATAGCACACTATGAAAATCATGCATTTCTAGAAGGAACACACTGACACCAATGACTCCACATAACATATTAACACTGGACAACCAATGATTATACTGGGGAACATAATTTTCATTGAGCTACATCTGAAACTTTTTTTACTAACTTTTGGCTTCTAAATACAAATGTGACCACAGTTTTTCTCTGTCACAACAACACTGTAAGCTATGCGATACACTCCCATTTTACTCAAAAAACATACAAAATGTACATACAATGGAGATATTGCAAAAATAACCTGGATATAATGTTTATTTAACCCCTAGCCGACTGCCCACTGGGTATATACGTCCTATCTGCACATGCCCCGTGCAGATAGCACGTATATAAACGTTCAGGCAGCCCTTTAATCCTGTTGCTGTACAGCGCTCAGGTTAAAGCTCCTGCTCCTGCAATCTAGCAGGAGCAGGTCGGATCTTGCCTGTGAGACACAGCGGGGACCCTGGGGAGAAGACAGGAGCAGTTTATTACCACTTATGCCTTCTCCTGTGCTGGGAGGACAGCTCTGCACGAGCGCATGGCTGAGCTGCTTCCTCTGTTAGGTCACGTGACTGCCGGGTATCTCGGGGCAGGAGCAGAGCTGCAGTGTCTTTCAGTGATCTTTTAATGACCTCTTCGGGGACATATTATGTGGCAAAAATAAATTACAATATAAGTAAAAAATAAATAAATTTAAAAACACAAATAAAAAAAAGTAAAAAATAAATTAAAAATGCCGTCGTTAACGGAAACTGTCACTATAGTCTTCCTGTTCACTCAAACCTATACATGTTATATATCAAAACGATCATCACAAAATAAGGAAGCCATTGCAATAACTAATTTTTGTGTTTTAATATTTAAAAAAGTAAAAAGCTAAAATTTAAAAATAAATTACTTTTTTTTAAAAATAACTAGTGGTTATCCCCAAACAAAAAAAAAAAAAAAGGAAAAAAAAATCTAAAAAAAAACCCATGCTAATAAAAAGTCATAAGTTTCAAATAAAAATTAATTGCAAAAATTATTTTGGTAGTCAAAAATAAAATAAGTTGGGGTCACTAAACCACCACTTGCATAAAAATCACAAAAAATTGCCTGGACATTCAAGTCCGGTCATAAAACGGTTAAAGTTATTTTGTTCATACAAAGAATATTGTAGGTTTAAGATTTAGGCTTATAGCTTTTCCTGGAGTGTTCAGTCTCTGGACAATCTCGCCTGGGGCTCCAACAATAGTTAGCCATCATATGTACATCCCATCTACCCTGATACCGTCCCTCCATGACCTTTAAATCTTGGTGGAATTGTTAAACTTGCACATGACTGACTGTACCAAGGTTTTACAGGAAGTTAGCAAGATAGCTATGCAGAATATGCACCTTGATGTTGATGTTGCAACCAAACGTTTTGTAGCTCTTCAAGAGTTTCTGGACAATTTCGGTGTAATTGTTTGCTTGTGTATTTCCAAGAAAGTCCTTGACAAGATCTTTGAATGATAACCTAGCATTCTTTTGGCGTTCTGACATTGTGCTGATGAAAAGATCATCTTTGAGAAACTGAATGAGATGTCAAAATAACATATGGGGTCATTTATCAAACTGGTGTACATTAGAACTGGCTTAGTTGCCCATTGCAACCAATCAGATTTCACTTTTCACTTCCCAAAGGAGCTATCAAAAATGAAAGTTGGAATTTGATTGGATGCTATGGGCAATTAAGCCAGTTATACTTTACACCAGTTTTATAAATGACCCTAATAGTTTATAAGGCTGAAAAAAGACATACGAGATCCAGTTCAGCCTGTTAAGGCTCAGTTCACACCTCAGTTATTTGATCAGTTATTTCCATCATTTTTTCTGAGCCAAATCCAGGAGTGGAGGCGACACAGACATAAGGTATAATGGAAAGATCTGCTCCTGTTCTGTGTTTTTCACCCACACCTGGTTTTGGCTCACAATAACTGATGGAAATAACTGATCAAATAACTGACGTGTAAACAAGGCCTAACCTGGAATTTGATCCAGAAGAAGGCAACCCCCCCACCCATGAGGTCTGAGCCAATTTTCCTCATCCCTTCCCAATTCCAATCACAAAATCAAAATTACAAGCCTTCTTTCCTCCAGACGCAGAGGATGTCCCCTCGTCACAGTCATAGTCCTGAGGATAAATAGATGATGGTCTAGATCTCTGTACTGACCCCTGATATATTTATACATAATTATTAGATCTCCCCTCAGTCATGTTTTTTCTAACCCTAATTTTGATAATCTTTCAGGGTACTGAATTCCCCCCATTCCAGTTATTACTTTAGTTGCCCTCCTCTGGACCCTCTCCAGCTTTGGTATGTCTGCTTTGTTCACAGGAGCCCAGAACTGTACACAGTACTCCATGTGTGGTCTGACTAGTGATTTGTAAAGTGGCAGGACTGTGTTCTCATCACTGGCATCCATGCCCCTTTTGATGCAACCCATAATCTTATTGGCTTTGGCAGCAGCTGCCTGACACTGGTTTCTACAATTAAAGGGTTTCTGTCTAGGGATGAGCAAATTTCATTTTTGTGTTGTGGTATTTACTGGATTCCGTTACTACGGACCAAAACGCAATTCCATGACAGAATGCATAACGGAATGCCTTTAGAAGCATTGTGTTATTCATCCCGTCATAATAGAAGTCTATGGCCTTTATAACGGATCCGTCCAGTTTACGTTATGTTGGACTCCTCTCCTGCATAACGTAAACTGGATGGGTCTGTTATGCAGGCTATAGACTTCTATTATGACGGAATGAATAACGGAATGCCTCTAAAGGCATTCCTTTATGCATTCCATCATGGAATTGCGTTATGGTCGGTGGTAACGGAATCCATAACGCAATTCAGTAAATACCACAACACGAACCCGCACACGAACTTCAAAATATGAAATTCGCTCATCCCTATTTCTGTAACTAGAATTAACCCTATTAAACTGGCTGACATTAGTGATGTGCTAATGTCAGCAGACCCTAACTCTACTATTCTTATACTTATTGATGCGCCTTTTACTGCACAATTTTAACTTTGATGATATGCAAATCAGTGGCGGATCTAGAGCCTGGTCTCGGGAGGGGCACTTCCAGATTATTTTCTGTCAGCCGCCACAAAACAATGGTGCTTATAGAACGGACTCCACAGTGTAGTGGTATACTGTATATTGTGTGGCACAGTGTATGCTATATGTGTATAACAAACATATTTCACATGAAAACTTACAATTACTTGGCTTGGCCCTTGGGGATCTCAGACACCACTTCAACACTTTGGCCGGGGGTTTGGTGGAGCTGATTTTATCCTAATGAGAAAGATTTCATAATAAGGATTAGGAGAAGAGGCAGAGGGATAACAGAGCAGGGAGAGGCTGGTGCTGCTACTAGGGGCTCATACCATGGGGGAGTAATAAGGCCCACCATAATGCCCCCCCCCCAGTAGAAATAATTCTCCTTATATACCCCCTTGTAATGCCCCAAGGTGAGGTAATGTCTCCATAGTGCCCCCTTAATGTGCCACTATAAAATACCCCTATATAGTGCCCCCAGTAAATGGTCCATAGTGCTCCACTCCTCCCTTCCTCCTAGTGCCCCCATAATGTACCAGTATAAAATGCTCCAGTAGATGCCCTCAGTGTCCCCCATAATTTGCAAGTATAAAATACCCATTCTTAGTGCCCCCCGTAGATGACCCCATAGTACTTCTCTCCCGCTTCCCCATAGTACCCACCATAATGTGTCCCAGTATAAAATTCTACTGTACAGAGCTCCCCCCATATAAAATACCCCTTCTTTGTGGCCTCAGTAGATGCCCCTATAGTGCCCCCAATAATGTGCCAGTAAGAAGAGCAAACCCCCCAATCATGTGCCAGTAATAACGGCCCCCCATGTGCCAGTAATAACAGCCCCCCTATGTGCCAGGAATAACAGCCCCCCCATGTGCCAGTAATAACAGCCCCCCATGTGCCAGTAATGCTCTCCCATGTGCCAGCAATAACAGTCCCCCCATGGGCCATTAAAAGTATTGTATAAAAAAAAACAAAAAAAAAAACTTTTACTTACCTCCATGTCAGTGATGTGATGCAGGCCACTTCCGGCCTGTGTCCTGCGCTGTATGGTTCAGGCAGCGCGATGACGTCATTGCGTCGCCTGCACCGGCCTCTGATAGGCTGCCGGCCTAGTGCCTGCAGCCTTTCAGAGGAAGGGAAAGGGACACGCCTCTTCCTCCCCTGCCTCAGCACAGCCATCTGTATCGCTGTCCTGAGGACTGCGATAGAGATGACTATGGAGATGAGCGCTTCCACAATGGAAGCGCTCATCTCCCTGTGCCCCGCCACCGCCGCCAGCTCGGGGGGGAGGCAATTACCCCGTTCCTCCCCCCCTGAATCCGCCAGTGATGCAAATTAGCCTCTAGGAGAGGGGGGGGGGGCATTGCTCCTAGAGGCTCCGTTCTCCCACCTCATGTCACGTCCTGCCGTCCTTGATTGACAGGGAAAGCGTTTGTCTTCTTCTTCCGACCCTGTGTGCTGGATAAATCTCGCGCCTGCACAGTGCCATTCCTAGCGCCAGCACACAGGGCCGGCAGGAGGATACGAATACTGCCTGGGCCTGTCAATCAAGGACGGCAGGGCGTGACATTAGGTGGGAGAACAGAACCTCTAGGAGTAGGAGCATCGAAGCAAAGGAGCTCCTAGAGGCTAATTTGCATATCATCAAAGTTAGAATTGTGCAGTAAGGGGCGCATGAATAAGCATAAGAATAGTAGTGTTAGGGTCTGCTGACATTAGCACATCGCTACCCAGTTTATATCTGGGTAGTTGAAGTCCCCCATAATAATGACCTCATTATGATTTGCCACCTCATCTATTTCCTTTAGTAATAGATTTTTTGTGGACTCTGTTAGGTGGCTTATAACAAGCTTCTATCAGTATTTTATTATTGTTTTTGGCTCCATCTATTTCTACCCACAGGGACTCCACATGTTAATTTCCTTCACTTATATCTTCATGGACTGTGGGCTTTAGACATAAAGGTAGACCCCTCCCACTCTTTGACGATCCTTTCTAAACAGACTGTAATCCTGTATGTTAACCGCATAGTCAGAGTCATCATCCAGCCATGTCTCAGTTATTCCCACCATGTCATAGTCCTCCTCAGGCATTACTAATCCCAGCTCACCAGTTTTATTAGTCAGGTTTCTGGCATTAGTGTACATACAAATAAGAGGATATTTTTTACCCTACACCTTTCCTTATGAACTGCTCTAATCCCTCCCTCCATTCCACCCCCACTTTCATTACCTTCCATTAGGTCACCATATAGACTAGACTAGATTATAATGTAATTATCCTCCCCCCAGTCCCTAGTTTAAACACTTCTCCAACCTTCTAGAAATCTTCTCACCCAACACAGATGCACCTGCCCCATTGAGGTGCAGCCCATACCTACCCATAGCCGTAGGTTGGCCTAGTCCCCCAGGAACCCAAATCCTTACTTCCTACATCAGCTCTTGAGCCACTTGTTTACCTCCCTAACCTCCTGCTGCTTTTCTGGAGTGGCTCATGGTATCGGTAGTATTTGAGAAAATACCACCATTTTCAGAAAATGATGTGAACCCAATGCCCTGGGTAAATAAACTGATTGAGAGACTTGGTAATGCGAGATATTACCACTCTTGATCTCAGGAAAGATTGTTGGCAGATACCATTAACAGATGAGGCCAAGACGAAAACTGTGTTTCCACTCCAGATGGTCGTTACAGTATATAGTGATGTTTTGTGTGTTATGTATTATGTGTTGTGTCTTCATCCAAGTGACAGTTAACTTAGATGCCGTGTATTGCTTTGTGCTGGATAAGAAATAAAGCACTATTTGGACTTTTAGGTTACTTTCACACTAGTGTTTTTCTTTTCCGGCATAGAGTTCTGTCCTAGGGGCTCTATACCAGAAAATAACTGATCAGTTTCATCCTCATGCATTTTAAATGGAGAGCAATCCATTAAGCATGCATCAGGATGTCTTCAGTTCAGTCTTTTTGACGTTTTAGGACGGAGAAAATACCGGAGCATGCTGCAGTTTTCTCTCCGGCCCAGAAAACTGAACACTTGCCGGAATGCCGGATTCTACATTAATTTACATTGAAATGTATTAGTGCCGGATCCGGCATTAAAATTACTGCAGTGCCGGATCCGTCCTTTAAAAATGTGAAACAAAAATTGAAACGGATCCGTTTGTCCGTATGACAAACTGACAGATGGATTCGTTCTTGCAATGCATTTGTGAGACAGACCTGCATCCAATGACTCATTGGCCCACAAGCAAGAAGCAGGGAGGAATCAGGACTTCAGACGGAAAAAAATTACGAATATTAAAAAAACAAATATATAGCACAACATTCGAAATATTCGCGAATTATCAAAGTTGCGTTATTCAACATAAAAAAAAATCGCTTTTCGAATATTCGCGTTCAACACTAGTTATCGCCTCACATTCTTTCTTTGAGACTGGCCAAGGTGAGTGGAGGAAAACATACAATGCAACAGCTCTCTGCAAACCAAATAAAGTACAAAAATGTATTATATTGCTAATGCTATGCTTATAAATTAGAGATTCTTGGCAAATCATTTTGTACAAAATTATTTGAGCCCATCCACCACACTTCAAGGCGATCTCTGTAAGACGGGAACCTAACACTAAGTTCAACCTGTTAAGAGCCATGAGAGCGACCATGAAGTTCAGGGGGTGTAGGTTCCGCATGCATGCTGGACCCCCTTTGGTTTTTATCATTTTCAGTACCAAAATGGCCTCCATTGAATCTATGGACTACAAGTACCAAAATGCATGCAGAGCAAACTAAGCTTTTTACTCATGCTAATTTAAAATCTGCCTATGAGGCAAACAGGCTGATCAGGAGTCCACAACCAAATAGGAGAGTGAGCCACACCTCCAGTACAAACTGCAAAGACAAAAAGAGGGTTAGTCAGCACATCCCAATGCGCAGGTGCACGTTGCTATGGCTGAAAACACAACATAGAACAAAACATACCATGCAACAGCACTCTGCAAAACAAATAAAGTACAAAAATGTATTATATTGCTAATGCTATGCTTATAAATTAGAGATGCTTGGCAAAGGTGAGTGGAGGATTATGGGATAAGTAGACTCCATCTTGCCTATGTTTGAAGAAACTGAAAATGAGCCTGGACCCATCTAGCTCCGGTCACCAAATGGACTGACCAGAGGACAGGTCATATCTGATAATACAGTCTATTAACCATCTGAATGGGTAAAGGATACTGTGTGTTTGCCTAGGGAAAGTTTTTAAAAACCCACCTGAATAGAATTTGGAGCTTTGCTATAACTATGCTATCACAGCTCACTGGATAAAGGAATACAAAAACTGAATGCCAAGCTCCACTGGCAGGAATCCTGTACAACATCTTTTAGGGATGTGAATTTAGTTTTAGGTAATCCTTTTTTTTTTTTTTTTTTTTCCTTTGTATTGTCCACCTGTAACTTGTATGCACTATTTTTCAATCATATTAAACCGATAAGTTTATTAGCTGCTGTTGTTTACTGGCTTGACTGCAGAATACCTAGCACCTGCAGTTTCTGCACAGTGGGTGGGAATATTCCTAGCAAAGGCAGGAGTCCTAGCAGGTAAGGGCAAGGTCCCTTCAAATACTGTATCTGGATTTGCAAAGCCTGGGGTAGTCTGGGGATAGAGATCTGTATAGAGATCTGTATTGACTAGTGTCTGGGGATATAGATCTGTAGTGACTAGACAATTTTGTCTAACTTTACACCTCTTTTTGGTTACCTTACTTTGGGAGTGCTGGAGATAGCTGAGTGTTGCATTTGGCTATCTCTGGTACTCCCATAATAATCAATGGATCTGCGGTGCGATTTTCTGACCAGCTACTCCAACTCTTTTTGTTAAGTAATGCCCCCTTTACAGCTGAGCTCCAGCCCTCATTGCATAAAACATTGCTAAAACAGAATGCAACATTTTGCACCAGATTTGGACGCATTTTAGGACAAGTTCTCATTACAAGCATATTAGTAAATCTGCCCCATAATGATTCTTGCTATGGTTTCTTCAGAAGAATTTTCTAATTATTGAATCTGAAGATAATGACAATACAATTTCTCTCTGTAAATTGTGTTGAGCTGATATAAATTACACGTCTGAACACATTAAACTATGATATTAAATAAGCCAAAAATCAATGAAACTATTAATTTGTGTTATAAATATTTGACTTGAAATCTATTAGTATGGCAAGTAATCAAGTAATATGGGTAAATGGCACTGCTTTCTGAAATGACAAACTGATTTATTCCCATAATGGTGACAGCTGTGAGCAATTGCTTTACATTTATATAGAAGGATTAAATGATTTTAGATGGACCACAGATAATATTTCATGTTTTCACCCACTTCTTTTCTATGAAATATAACCTCTGTCCAAAGACAGTACATACACAGAAGGCTTAGCTTTTACTTAATTAGATGAGGGGGTGTCAGCCATTGGATATTACTGCAGAACAGCTGTAGTTCCATGACACAAGCCTCTTATTACACATTTATTGCAAGAAACACTGGTGTTTTCTTGTAGTTCCTGAAAGTAAAACTGAAATTGGTAAAATAATAAAAATAGAAATAAGTCTGTAGTGATAGAAGTATAGAAATTAAAATGAGTCATGTTTTGTATTCTCATCAGTTGGAGAGCGAGATAATAAAATACATTCATAGAAACCAAAACAGGAAATATGCAATTATTAAAAATATCTCAGGTGCACTATTAAAACACATCGGGGGTGATTTATCATTCAAGGTTCTTTTTATGTTTGAAGTCTGGTTTTGCTTTATGTGCCTGCGCAAAATGTATCTACTGGTGTATCTTTATAATATATGTGGCGTGAGTGTAATTTGTTTTACACCTTTAGGTGAAAAAGTAGACCAGGGGGTGGTCTGGCGTGGGTTGTAACTTTTTTGTAAATGAGCCATAATCCTGGTCTAATCTCACTTTTAGCTCTTAAACAGAGACCACTGTGAAAAAAGGCGAGGATCGCGAAATGTCGCAAAAATGTCACCGTTTCCATGACTTGTATCCATGCTTGGTTTTGTGTAACTAGAGGTAGTTTCACATAATGTACAGATACAGTACAAAGCATTCAGAAAGTCTTCAGACCCTTTGACATTTTTCACATTTTGTTATTTTGTGGCTTTGTGCTAAAATAAAAAAAATTAACATTTGTCTCTATCATTCTGGAATACCTCATGAGAATGTTAGAAATCTTTGTTAATTTACTGACAAGGAAAAACTAAAATACTGCAGTGACGCAAATATTCAGGCCCTTTACTAAGTACTTAGTTGAAGCATCTTTGGCAGTGATTACAGTCAACACTCTTCTCATTGCAAAAGTTTTCCACACCCTTATTTGGGGATTTTCGGCCATTATTCTCTGCAGATCCTCTTAAGCTCTGTCAGGTTAGATGGGGACTGCCATTTTCAATCTCTCTGGAAATGTTCGATTGGGTTTAGGTCAGGGCTGGGCACTCAAGGAACATTCTCATACTTGCCTCTAAGCCACTCCTCTGTTGTCTTGGCTGTGTTCTCAGGGTCAATGTTTTGTTGAAAGGTGATCCTTTGTCCCAGTCTGAGGTCCAGAGTGCTCTGGATTAGGTTTTCATTTAGAATATCTCAGTATTTTGCTCCATTCAGCTCATCTTCAACCCGTACCAGTCTCCCTGCCCCAGCTGCTGAAAAACACCCTCATGTCATGATGCTGCCACCAAAATATTTCACAGTAGGGATGGTATTGGACAGGTGATAAGCAGTGCCTTGTTTCCTCCATGGTGCTTACAGTTGAGGCCGAAAAGTCCAATCATGGTTTTGTCAGACCAGAGTCTTTTAGGTGCTTTTTATTTTTTTGGGCAAACTTCAAGCAGGCTTTGATGTGTCTTTTACTGAGGAGAAGCTTTATTTTGGCCGCTCTGTCATAAAGCCCAGATTAGTGGAATGCTGCAGTGATGGTTGATCTTCTGGAATTTTGTCCCATATGCACACAAGATCTTTGAAGCTTAGCCGGAGTGTCCATTAGATTCTTAGTTACCTGTCTTACCAAGGCCCTTCTCCCCCAATTACTTAGTTCAGTAGGGCGACCGACTCTAGGAAGAGTCCTAGTTGTTCCAAACTTCTTCCATTTAAAAATTATTGAGTACATTATCCCCTCTTGGGAACCTTCAGTGCACCAGAAGTGTTTTTGTACCCTTCTCCAGATCTGTGCCTCCACACAATCCTGGCTCTGAGCTCTACAGGCAGTTCTTTCGTCATTATGGTTTGATTTTTCTGTGACAATCATTGTGCTCTGTGAGATATTATATAGACAAGGGTGTTTCTTTCCAAATCATGTCCAATCAGCTAAATTTTCCACAGGTGGACTCCAATCAAAGTGCAGAAACATGTCAAAAATGTCCAAGAGAAATGGGAGGCCCCCTGAATAAAAAAATTGCAAGTGTCATGGCAAAGGGTCTGTGTCACAAAGAGGGGGAGGGGATGGTGCACCACTGACACCACCAACACCCCTGTCCCTGCCTACTTGCACTATCCGTCCTAAGTAACGGAGTGCAACTGGGTGGCGTTCCCTAGCCTTGGTAAGTGCGGAGGGACAAACAATATAGACAAACATAGAATGGTCAGCTAGCCGAGTCAGAACCAGGAGGTAACAACAGTATAAGAGGATGAGCAAGGACAAGTCAAAAACCAGGGGAAGCGAAGCAGACACAAGGAGCAAGCAAGGACGGAGATGATCAACGAATCAGGAGTCAAAAGCCACAAAATTACACTAGGAACTCTGGATAGGACCTTATTCACAGGCAACCTGTGGTCAGCAGGTTGCCTGTGTATATATAGTGGGGAAGAGGAGTCATGTGATGTGGCCAGCACCACATGACTCATTCCCAGCAAGAGGAGTCATGTGACGTGGCCAGCACCACATGACTTATTCCCCTGCAACCAGACTCCTTACACTTGCCATGGGGGGAGTGGAGGACGTCCTCCTTGCCCCCTTGCTGCTGTATAGACAAGGACGCAGCGCACGTCCTCGCTCTGTACTAGCCGCAGGGCGCTGACGGCACTGAGGAGGGGAAATGTGAAGCCGGCACTTCATGACAGTCTGAATACGTACCTCCATGTAATTTTTTTTTCTTAAATTTACTAAATAAAAAAAAATAAAAAATAATCTGTTTTCCTTTTTATCATTATGGGACATTGACTGCAGATTGATTGGGACAACTTTTTTTTTTTTTATTCGTGAAAAAAGGGTCTTGTGAGGATTTGCTCAGGTAGGCAGGGTAAGCGGACGCAGTACAGAGGCAAAACAAGTTCGTAAATCAAAATGTCAGTGTTTATTCAAACAAAAGCCAAAATAAAAAAAAAACTCATTACAGTCTTGGTATTAATTCACACAATGAAAAAGTCCATAGAACAGACACGTCACCTTGCTAGCCCTTTAATCCCCGGCAGTCCACAGCAGGATTTAGGGGGCCTGTTTCCCAGTGTACAGCCCTCATGTGGCTCTGAACCTTCCAGCACAGCACAACACTTCAGGCACCGGCACTTAAACTCCGGTCCGGTATTTGATCTGACCTGGCTGGAAGTCAACCCAGCCACCCTTGTTGGGAGGAAAATACCTGCCTTCCCAAACAAAACCCCTTGCTATGTCACATACACTACCCCCCCTTTGTTCAACCCTGATGGTGTGAACACACGCTAGACAGTGTACCCGGGACAGGGCATCCGCGTTTCCCTGTAACCGGCCTGCCCTGTGTTCTACTGTAAACTTAAAGTTCTGCAAGGACAAGAACCATCTGTTGACCCGAGCATTCCTCTCTTTGGCCTGGCTCACCTACTTCAGAGGGGAGTGGTCGGTCACCAGACAGAACTTTCTCCCCAACAGATAATAGCAGAGAGACTTGAGTGCCCACTTGATGGACAGGTACTCTCTCTCCACTATACTGTACCGGGTCTCTGCTGGAGTGAGCTTACGGCTGAGGAAGACAATGGGATGCTCCTCCCGTTGACTTCCTGAGACAGTACAGCACCTTGACCTACTTCGGTGGCATCGGTTTGTACCATAAACTCCCTTTTGAAGTCAGGGCGTCACCAAAACCGGGGACCCACACAGGGCTGACTTCAAAGCGGAGAAAGCTTCTTCCACCTGGCCATTCCAGCGGACCATCACAGACTTCCGTCCCTTCAAAAGCCCTGTCAATGGAGCTGCTAAAGTGGCAAAATGGGGAACAAACCTCATATAATAGCCCACCATTCTTAGGAATGACTTTACTTGCCTCGTGGTGACAGGTCGGGGCCAATTCCTTATCATCTCTATTTTGTTTACTTGGGGTTTGATGACTCAGTGTCCAATGACATACCCTAGGTTTTTGATCTCCTCTAACCCTATCACACATTTTTTTTGGGTTAGCTGTTACCAGCCTTTCAAAGGGAGTCTACTACGGCCTGTACTTTGGGCAGGTGACTTTCCCAGTCGGTACTGTGGATGACAATATCTTCCAGGTAAGCCGAGGCGTACCGCCAATGTTGATGAAGCACAATGTCCATTAGACTTTGAAAAGTGGCAGGGGTGCCATGCAGACCGAAGGGTAACATCTTATATTGGTACAGCCCCTCTGGTGTAATGAAGGCAGTTTTCTCCTTGGCAGCCTCCGTCAAGGGCACTAGCTAGTACCCTTTGGTGAGGTCCAAAACAGAAAAATACTGGGCTTAGCATAACTTTTCAATAAGCTCATCCACCCGAGTCATGGGCTATGCATCGACTTTAGATATTTCGTTCAGCTTATGAAAATCGTTACAAAATCGTAACGTCCCGTCCGGCTTGGGAATTAAGACCATAGGACTGGCCCACTCACTTTTAGACTCCTCAATAACATCTAGCCGCAGCATGAGCTGTTCTTCCTCCGAGATTGCTTGTCGCTGAGCCTCGGGCACCCGGTATGGCTTTAACAGGACTTTTGCCTGAGGCTCAGTGACAATGTCATGCTGGATTACGGAAATGCTTCTAGGGAGGTCCGAGAACACATTCGTGTTCTGACTAACGAACATCCTGGTCTCTTGAGCCTGTTTATAGGAGAGGCTGTCAGCAATTTTTACTGTGGCAACCGCTTCCCTTGCATCAGACATAGGAGCCGGAACCTCTTCCCCTAGAAAACCCGGCCGCGGGCTATCTTCAGTACAGGTCTCCCTACCTTTCCAAGGTTTAAGTAAATAAACATAGTATACCTGCTCTGGCTTCCGCCAACCTGGCTGGTGTACCTTGTAATTTACCTCTCCAACTTTCTCGAGGACCTCGTAGGGCCCCTGCCATGTAGCCAGGAACTTACTGTCCACAGTCGATACCAGAACCAAAACCCGATCACCCGGGTAAAAGTTCCGGACCCGAGCCTGCACGATTATAGATCCGACTCTGGGCTTGCTGAGCGGCCTCCATATGCTCTTTGACAAGAGGCAAAACGGTCTCTATTCGCTGTTGCATCTTGATTACATACTCCAGAACACTTTTATGCTGAGTGGCCTGCTGCTCCCACACCTCTTTTGCCACATCCAACAGACCACGAGGATGTCTGCCATAAAGCAATTCGAAGGGCGAGAACCCAGTAGAGGCCTGGGGTACTTCTCGCACAGCTAACATGAGATAGGGCAGAAGAAGATCCCAATCCTTCCCATCTTTAGACACCACCATTTTTAACATCGTTTTTAGAGTTTTGTTAAACTTTTCAAGCAGACCGTCCGTTGCGGATGGAACACGGACGTCCGTAACTGTCTGATATGCCGCAACTTACAGCGTTCCCTCATGACCTTGGACATAAAAGGGGTCCCCTGGTCAGTCAGAACCTCTTTAGGTAGCCCTACTCGGGAGAACATCTCCACTAGCTCTGTGGCAACATGAATGAAGGGGGGAGACATGTGGCAACATGGATGGAGGGGGAGACATGTGACAACATGGATGGAGGGGGAGAAATGTGACAACATGGATGGAGGGGGAGAAATGTGGCAACATAGATGAGGGGGAGAAATGTGAGGGCTGATGTGACATAGGTGATTTGACATGGAGGGGGAGAAATGTGACATGGAGGGATGAGAAATGTGACATTGAGGGAGTGAAATGTGACATGGAAGGGGAGAAATGTGACATGAAGGCCTTGAGGGGGAGAAATGTGACATAGGGGTCTGATGGCTGACATGGGGGCATGATGGCTGACATCGGGGAATGTAGCTTCGCTTGTGTTGGAAAAAATACTTGCACAGGCCATGCATGTATTCCATTTGTTTTAGCTATTTTATTTGTTGCTAGCTTCATATAGTATTTTTATATTATTTTCATCAACACTAATTTTTATTAGATCTTTATAAATGTTTGATCTTTCAATAAAATACAGCAATATAGAAATATTGCTAACATAACTTCCCTATCTTAACCCTCGTTTTGAAGAATGGAAAAAAAAAACATAATTTTCCTCCTGTATAAGTAGATGGAAAGCTGTATTTGCTATTCATTGATTTTCTTACTTTTTTGATTTCTGAAAGCTGTATTTGCTATTCATTGATTTCTTAAGGCTACTTTCACACTAGCGTTCAGAGCGGATCCGTCTGAGATGGATCCGCTCATATAATGCAGAAGGTGGCTCCGTGCAGAACGGATCTGTCTGCATTATATTGTAAAAAAAATTCTAAGTGTGAAAGTAGCCTGAACGGATCCGTCCAGACTTTTACATTGAAAGTCAATGGGGGACGGATCCGTTTGAAGATTGAGCCATATTGTGTCATCTTCAAACGGATCCGTCCCCATTGACTTACATTGTAAGTCTGGACGGATCCGCACGCCTCCGCACGGCCAGGCGGAGGCTGAACGCTGCCAGACTGATGCATTCTGAGCGGATCCGCGTCCACTCAGAATGCATTAGTGCTGGACGGATGCGTTCGGGGCCGCTTGTGAGCCCCTTCAACTGGAGCTCACAAGCGGACACCCGAATGCTAGTGTGAAAGTAGCCTTAACCTGTCAATTTTCTTGTATTTCTAAAAAAAATAATTATTATCATGTTATTTACCGATAATATCTAAGATATACAGATTCTTTTAATGCCCCATTCATTTTTTATGCTTTTGTTTTGAGGACACTTCCAATTTATAAACTTTAAGGCCCCTTTCACACGGGCGAGTATTCCGCGCGGATGCGATGCGCGAGTTGAACGCATTGCACCTGCACTGAATACCGACCCATTTATTTCTATGGGGCTGTTCACATGAGCGGTGATTTTCACGCATCACTTATGCGTTGCGGGAAAATCGCAGCATGCTCCTCTTTGTGCGTTGCGGTGCGATAATCCACGCAACGCAGGCCCCATAGAAGTGAATGAGGTTGCGTGAAAATCGCAAGCATCCGCAAGCAAGTGCGGATGCGGTGCGATTTTCACGCACGGTTGCTAGGACGGTTGCTAGGAGACGATCGGGATGGAGACCCGATCATTATTATTTTCCCTTATAACATGGTTATAAGTAGAGTTGAGCGAACACCTGGATGTTCGGGTTCGAGAAGTTCGGCCGAACATCCCGGAAATGTTCGGGTTCGGGATCCGAACCCGATCCGAACTTCGTCCCGAACCCGAACCCCATTGAAGTCAATGGGGACCCGAACTTTTCGGCACTAAAACAGCTGTAAAACAGCCCAGGAAAGGGCTAGAGGGCTGCAAAAGGCAGCAACATGTAGGTAAATCCCCTGCAAACAAATGTGGATAGGGAAATTAATTAAAATAAAAATTAAATAAATAAAAATTAACCAAAATCAATTGGAGAGAGGTTCCATAGCAGAGAATCTGGCTTCCCGTCACCCACCACTGGAACAGTCCATTCTCAGATATTTAGGCCCCGGCACCCAGGCAGAGGAGAGAGGTCCCGTAACAGACAATCTGGCTTCATGTCAGCAGAGAATCAGTCTTCATGTCATAGCAGAGAATCAGGCTTCACGTCACCCACCACTGTAATAGTCCATTTTCATAAATTTAGGCCCAGCACCCAGGCAGAGGAGAGAGGTCCCGTAACAGACAATCTGGCTTCATGTCAGCAGAGAATCAGTCTTCATATCATAGCAGAGAATCTGGCTTCCCGTTACCCACCACTGGAACAGTCCATTCTCAGATATTTAGGCCCCGGCACCCAGGCAGAGGAGAGAGGTCCCGTAACAGACAATCTGGCTTCATGTCAGCAGAGAATCAGTCTTCATATCATAGCAGAGAATCAGGCTTCACGTCAGCCACCACTGCAACAGTCCATTGTCATAAATTCAGGCCCAGCACCCAGGCAGAGGAGAGAGGTCCCGTAACAGACAATCTGGCTTCATGTCAGCAGAGAATCAGTCTGCATGTCATAGCAGAGAATGAGGCTTCACGTCACCCACCACTGCAACAGTCCATTTTCATAAATTTAGGCCCAGCACCCAGGCAGAGGAGAGAGGTCCCGTAACAGAGGATCTGGCTTCATGTCACCAGAGAATCAGTCTGCATGTCATAGCAGAGAATCAGGCTTCACGTCACCCACCACTGCAACAGTCCATTTTCATAAATTTAGGCCCAGCACCCAGGCAGAGGAGAGAGGTCCCGTAACAGAGGATCTGGCTTCATGTCACCAGAGAATCAGTCTGCATGTCATAGCAGAGAATCAGGCTTCACGTCAGCCACCACTGCAACAATCCATTGGCATATATTTAGGCCTAGCACACAGGCAGAGGAGAGAGGTCCCGTAACAGACAATCTGGCTTCATGTCAGCAGAGAATCAGTCTTCATATCATAGCAGAGAATCAGGCTTCACGTCAGCCACCAATGCAACAGTCCATTGTCAGATATTTAGGCCCAGCACCCAGGCAGAGGAGAGAGGTCCCGTAACAGAGGATCTGGCTTCATGTCACCAGAGAATCAGTCTGCATGTCATAGCAGAGAATCAGGCTTCACGTCAGCCACCACTGCAACAATCCATTGGCATATATTTAGGCCTAGCACACAGGCAGAGGAGAGAGGTCCCGTAACAGACAATCTGGCTTCATGTCAGCAGAGAATCAGTCTGCATGTCATAGCAGAGAATGAGGCTTCACGTCACCCACCACTGCAACAGTCCATTTTCATAAATTTAGGCCCAGCACCCAGGCAGAGGAGAGAGGTCCCGTAACAGAGGATCTGGCTTCATGTCACCAGAGAATCAGTCTGCATGTCATAGCAGAGAATCAGGCTTCACGTCACCCACCACTGCAACAGTCCATTTTCATATATTTAGGCCCAGCACCCAGGCAGAGGAGAGAGGTCCCGTAACAGAGGATCTGGCTTCATGTCACCAGAGAATCAGTCTGCATGTCATAGCAGAGAATCAGGCTTCACGTCAGCCACCACTGCAACAATCCATTGGCATATATTTAGGCCTAGCACACAGGCAGAGGAGAGAGGTCCCGTAACAGACAATCTGGCTTCATGTCAGCAGAGAATCAGTCTTCATATCATAGCAGAGAATCAGGCTTCACGTCAGCCACCAATGCAACAGTCCATTGTCAGATATTTAGGCCCAGCACCCAGGCAGAGGAGAGAGGTCCCGTAACAGAGGATCTGGCTTCATGTCAGCAGAGAATCAGTCTTCATGTCATAGCAGAGAATCAGGCTTCACGTCACCCACCACTGCAACAGTCCATTTTCATAAATTTAGGCCCAGCACCCAGGCAGAGGAGAGAGGTCCCGTAACAGAGGATCTGGCTTCATGTCACCAGAGAATCAGTCTGCATGTCATAGCAGAGAATCAGGCTTCACGTCACCCACCACTGCAACAGTCCATTTTCATATATTTAGGCCCAGCACCCAGGCAGAGGAGAGAGGTCCCGTAACAGAGGATCTGGCTTCATGTCACCAGAGAATCAGTCTGCATGTCATAGCAGAGAATCAGGCTTCACGTCAGCCACCACTGCAACAATCCATTGGCATATATTTAGGCCTAGCACACAGGCAGAGGAGAGAGGTCCCGTAACAGACAATCTGGCTTCATGTCAGCAGAGAATCAGTCTTCATATCATAGCAGAGAATCAGGCTTCACGTCAGCCACCAATGCAACAGTCCATTGTCAGATATTTAGGCCCAGCACCCAGGCAGAGGAGAGAGGTCCCGTAACAGAGGATCTGGCTTCATGTCAGCAGAGAATCAGTCTTCATGTCATAGCAGAGAATCAGGCTTCACGTCACCCACCACTGCAACAGTCCATTTTCATAAATTTAGGCCCAGCACCCAGGCAGAGGAGAGAGGTCCCGTAACAGAGGATCTGGCTTCATGTCACCAGAGAATCAGTCTGCATGTCATAGCAGAGAATCAGGCTTCACGTCAGCCACCACTGCAACAATCCATTGGCATATATTTAGGCCTAGCACACAGGCAGAGGAGAGAGGTCCCGTAACAGACAATCTGGCTTCATGTCAGCAGAGAATCAGTCTTCATATCATAGCAGAGAATCAGGCTTCACGTCAGCCACCAATGCAACAGTCCATTGTCAGATATTTAGGCCCAGCACCCAGGCAGAGGAGAGAGGTCCCGTAACAGAGGATCTGGCTTCATGTCAGCAGAGAATCAGTCTTCATGTCATAGCAGAGAATCAGGCTTCACGTCACCCACCACTGTAAGAGTCCATTTTCATAAATTTAGGCCCAGCACCCAGGCAGAGGAGAGAGGTCCCGTAACAGACGATCTGGCTTCATGTCAGCAGAGAATCAGTCTGCATGTCATAGCAGAGAATGAGGCTTCACGTCACCCACCACTGCAACAGTCCATTTTCATAAATTTAGGCCCAGCACCCAGGCAGAGGAGAGAGGTCCCGTAACAGAGGATCTGGCTTCATGTCACCAGAGAATTAGTCTGCATGTCATAGCAGAGAATCAGGCTTCACGTCACCCACCACTGCAACAGTCCATTGTCATAAATTCAGGCCCAGCACCCAGGCAGAGGAGAGAGGTCCCGTAACAGACAATCTGGCTTCATGTCACCAGAGAATCAGTCTGCATGTCATAGCAGAGAATGAGGCTTCACGTCAGCCACCACTGCAACAATCCATTGGCATATATTTAGGCCTAGCACACAGGCAGAGGAGAGGTTCATTCAACTTTGGGTAGCCTTGCAATATAATGGTAAAATGAAAATAAAAATAGGATTGAATGAGGAAGTGCCCTGGAGTCCAATAATATATGGTTATGGGGAGGTAGTTAATGTCTAATCTGGACAAGGGACGGACAGGTCCTGTGGGATCCATGCCTGGTTCATTTTTATGAACGTCAGCTTGTCCACATTGGCTGTAGACAGGCGGCTGCGTTTGTCTGTAATGACGCCCCCTGCCGTGCTGAATACACGTTCAGACAAAACGCTGGCTGCCGGGCAGGCCAGCACCTCCAAGGCATAAAAGGCTAGCTCTGGCCACGTGGACAATTTAGAGACCCAGAAGTTGAATGGGGCCGAACCATCAGTCAGTACGTGGAGGGGTGTGCACACGTACTGTTCCACCATGTTAGTGAAATGTTGCCTCCTGCTAACACGTTGCGTATCAGGTGGTGGTGCAGTTAGCTGTGGCGTGTTGACAAAAGTTTTCCACATCTCTGCCATGCTAACCCTGCCCTCAGAGGAGCTGGCCGTGACACAGCTGCCTTGGCGACCTCTTGCTCCTCCTCTGCCTTGGCCTTGGGCTTCCACTTGTTCCCCTGTGACATTTGGGAATGCTCTCAGTAGCGCGTCTACCAACGTGCGCTTGTACTCGCGCATCTTCCTATCACGCTCCAGTGCAGGAAGTAAGGTGGGCACATTGTCTTTGTAGCGTGGATCCAGCAGGGTGGCAACCCAGTAGTCCGCACAGGTTAAAATGTGGGCAACTCTGCTGTCGTTGCGCAGGCACTGCAGCATGTAGTCGCTCATGTGTGCCAGGCTGCCCAGGGGTAAGGACAAGCTGTCCTCTGTGGGAGGCGTATCGTCATCGTCCTGCCTTTCCCCCCAGCCACGCACCAGTGATGGACCCGAGCTGCGTTGGGTGCCACCCCGCTGTGACCATGCTTCATCCTCATCCTCCTCCACCTCCTCCTCATCCTCGTCCTCCTCGTCCTCCAGTAGTGGGCCCTGGCTGGCCACATTTGTACCTGGCCTCTGCTGTTGCCAAAAACCTCCCTCTGAGTCACTTCGAAGAGACTGGCCTGAAAGTGCTAAAAATGACCCCTCTTCCTCCTCCTCCTCCTCCTCCTCCTGGGCCACCTCCTCTTCCATCATCGCCCTAAGTGTTTTCTCAAGGAGACATAGAAGTGGTATTGTAACGCTGATAACGGTGTCATCGCCACTGGCCATGTTGGTGGAGTACTCGAAACAGCGCAACAGGGCACACAGGTCTCGCATGGAGGCCCAGTCATTGGTGGTGAAGTGGTGCTGTTCTGTAGTGCGACTGACCCGTGCGTGCTGCAGCTGAAACTCCACTATGGCCTGCTGCTGCTCGCACAGTCTGTCCAGCATGTGCAAGGTGGAGTTCCACCTGGTGGGCACGTCGCATATGAGGCGGTGAGCGGGAAGGCCGAAGTTACGCTGTAGCGCAGACAGGCGAGCAGCGGCAGGATGTGAACGCCGGAAGCGCGAACAGACGGCCCGCACTTTATGCAGCAGCTCTGACATGTCGGGGTAGTTGTGAATGAACTTCTGCACCACCAAATTCAGCACATGCGCCAAGCAAGGGATGTGCGTCAAATTGGCTAGTCCCAGAGCTGCAACGAGATTTCGCCCATTATCACACACCACCAGGCCGGGCTTGAGGCTCACCGGCAGCAACCACTCGTCGGTCTGTTGTTCAATACCCCGCCACAACTCCTGTGCGGTGTGGGGCCTGTCCCCCAAACATATGAGTTTCAGAATGGCCTGCTGACGTTTACCCCGGGCTGTGCTGAAGTTGGTGGTGAAGGTGTGTGGCTGACTGGATGAGCAGGTGGAAGAAGAGGAGGAGGAAGCCGAGAAGGAGGAGGTGGCAACAGGAGGCAAAGAATGTTGCCCTGCGATCCTTGGCGGCGGAAGGACGTGCGCCAAACAGCTCTCCGCCTGGGGCCCAGCTGCCACTACATTTACCCAGTGTGCAGTTAGGGAGATATAGCGTCCCTGGCCGTGCTTACTGGTCCACGTATCTGTGGTTAGGTGGACCTTGCTACAGATGGCGTTGCGCAGTGCACACTTGATTTTATCGGATACTTGGTTGTGCAGGGAAGGCACGGCTCTCTTGGAGAAGTAGTGCCGGCTGGGAACAACATACTGTGGGACAGCAAGCGACATGAGCTGTTTGAAGCTGTCTGTGTCCACCAGCCTAAATGACAGCATTTCATAGGCCAGTAGTTTAGAAATGCTGGCATTCAGGGCCAGGGATCGAGGGTGGCTAGGTGGGAATTTACGCTTTCTATCAAATGTTTGTGAGATGGAGAGCTGAACGCTGGCGTGTGACATGGTTGAGACGCTTGGTGACGGAGGTGGTGGTGGTGGTGTTGGTGGTACATCCCCTGTTTGCTGGGCGGCAGGTGCCAACGTTCCTCCAGAGGCGGAGGAAGAGGCCGAGGCGGCAGCAGCAGAATAGGCCGAGGCGGCAGCAGCAGAAGAGGTAGCAGGGGGAGCCTGAGTGACTTCCTTGGTTTTAAGGTGTTTACTCCACTGCAGTTCATGCTTTGCATGCAGGTGCCTGGTCATGCAGGTTGTGCTCAGGTTCAGAACGTTAATGCCTCGCTTCAGGCTCTGATGGCACAGCGTGCAAACCACTCGGGTCTTGTCGTCAGCACATTGTTTGAAGAAGTGCCATGCCAGGGAACTCCTTGAAGCTGCCTTTGGGGTGCTCGGTCCCAGATGGCGGCGGTCAGTAGCAGGCGGAGTCTCTTGGCGGCGGGTGTTCTGCTTTTGCCCACTGCTCCCTCTTTTGCTACGCTGTTGGCTCGGTCTCACCACTGCCTCTTCCTCCGAACTGTGAAAGTCAGTGGCACGACCTTCATTCCATGTGGGGTCTAGGACCTCATCGTCCCCTGCATCGTCTTCCACCCAGTCTTGATCCCTGACCTCCTGTTCAGTCTGCACACTGCAGAAAGACGCAGCAGTTGGCACCTGTGTTTCGTCATCATCAGAGACATGCTGAGGTGGTATTCCCATGTCCTCATCATCAGGAAACATAAGTGGTTGTGCGTCAGTGCATTCTATGTCTTTCACCGCTGGGGAAGGGCTAGGTGGATGCCCTTGGGAAACCCTGCCAGCGGAGTCTTCAAACAGCATAAGAGACTGCTGCATAACTTGAGGCTGAGACAGTTTCCCTGGTATGCATGGGGGTGATGTGACAGACTGATGGGGTTGGTTTTCAGGCGCCATCTGTGCGCTTTCTGCAGAAGACTGGGTGGGAGATAATGTGAACGTGCTGGATCCACTGTCGGCCACCCAATTGACTAATGCCTGTACCTGCTCAGGCCTTACCATCCTTAGAACGGCATTGGGCCCCACCATATATCGCTGTAAATTCTGGCGGCTACTGGGACCTGAGGTAGTTGGTACACTAGGACGTGTGGATGTGGCAGAACGGCCACGTCCTCTCCCAGCACCAGAGGGTCCACTAACACCACCACGACCATGTCCACGTCCGCGTCCCTTACTAGATGTTTTTCTCATTGTTATGGTTCACCACAACAACAAATATATTATTTGGCCCAATGTATTGTATTCAAATTCAGCGGGATATAAATTTGAGGCCTAGTATTTAGGCGCTGGGTGACCGGTATGGATTTAGTGACAGAATTAGACTTGGAAATGCACAGAAGCGTGTGTGTGAAGTTATTCTGAATGACCCTATGTGCACCTTGAATATGATATACCCTTTTAGGGATAGATTTCAAATAGCTCTGATATAGCAGAAACGACTAAATTATGAAATTGCTAAATTGGGAATTGTATTTCAACCCAGAACAAAAAATGTGCTTTGACGGACACTAAATAACTTTCCCAGCCACAACAGGACAGCGGTAACGAGAGATTTAGCGGGATATAAATTTGAGGCCTAGTATTTAGGCGCTGGGTGACAGGTATGGGTTTAGTGACAGAATTAGACTTGGAAATGCACAGTAGCGGTGTGTGTGAAGTTATTCTGAATGACCCTATGTGCACCTTGAATATTATATACCCTTTTAGGGATAGATTTCAAATAGCTCTGATATAGCAGAAACCACTAAATTATGAAATTGCTAAATTGGGAATTGTATTTCAACCCAGAACAAAAAATGTGCTTTGACGGACACTAAATATCTTGCCCAGCAACAACAGTACAGCGGTAACGAGAGATTTAGCAGGATATAAATTTGAGGCCTAGTATTTAGGCGCTGGGTGACAGGTATGGGTTTAGTGACAGAATTAGACTTGGAAATACACAGTAGCGGGTGTGTGTGAAGTTATTCTGAATGACCCAATGTGCACCTTGAATATTATATACCCTTTTAGGGATAGATTTCAAATAGCTCTGATATAGCAGAAACCACTAAATTATGAAATTGCTAAATTGGGAATTGTATTTCAACCCAGAACAAAAAATGTGCTTTGACGGACACTAAATATCTTGCCCAGCAACAACAGTACAGCGGTAACGAGAGATTTAGCAGGATATAAATTTGAGGCCTAGTATTTAGGCGCTGGGTGACAGGTATGGGTTTAGTGACAGAATTAGACTTGGAAATACACAGTAGCGGGTGTGTGTGAAGTTATTCTGAATGACCCAATGTGCACCTTGAATATTATATACCCTTTTAGGGATAGATTTCAAATAGCTCTGATATAGCAGAAACCACTAAATTATGAAATTGCTAAATTGGGAATTGTATTTCAACCCAGAACAAAAAATGTGCTTTGACGGACACTAAATACTTGCCCAGCTACAACAGTACAGCGGTAACGAGAGATTTAGCAGGATATAAATTTGAGGCCTAGTATTTAGGCGCTGGGTGACAGGTATGGGTTTAGTGACAGAATTAGACTTGGAAATACACAGTAGCGGGTGTGTGTGAAGTTATTCTGAATGACCCAATGTGCACCTTGAATATTATATACCCTTTTAGGGATAGATTTCAAATAGCTCTGATATAGCAGAAACCACTAAATTATGAAATTGCTAAATTGGGAATTGTATTTCAACCCAGAACAAAAAATGTGCTTTGACGGACACTAAATATCTTTCCCAGCAACAACAGTACAGCGGTAACGAGAGATTTAGCAGGATATAAATTTGAGGCCTAGTATTTAGGCGCTGGGTGACAGGTATGGGTTTAGTGACAGAATTAGACTTGGAAATACACAGTAGCGGGTGTGTGTGAAGTTATTCTGAATGACCCAATGTGCACCTTGAATATTATATACCCTTTTAGGGATAGATTTCAAATAGCTCTGATATAGCAGAAACCACTAAATTATGAAATTGCTAAATTGGGAATTGTACTTCAACCCAGAACAAAAAATGTGCTTTGACGGACACTAAATAACTTTCCCAGCTACAACAGGACAGCGGTAACGAGAGATTTAGCAGGATATAAATTTGAGGCCTAGTATTTAGGCGCTGGGTGACAGGTATGGGTTTAGTGACAGAATTAGACTTGGAAATACACAGTAGCGGGTGTGTGTGAAGTTATTCTGAATGACCCAATGTGCACCTTGAATATTATATACCCTTTTAGGGATAGATTTCAAATAGCTCTGATATAGCAGAAACCACTAAATTATGAAATTGCTAAATTGGGAATTGTATTTCAACCCAGAACAAAAAATGTGCTTTGACGGACACTAAATAACTTTCCCAGCTACAACAGGACAGCGGTAACGAGAGATTTAGCAGGATATAAATTTGAGGCCTAGTATTTAGGCGCTGGGTGACAGGTATGGGTTTAGTGACAGAATTAGACTTGGAAATACACAGTAGCGGGTGTGTGTGAAGTTATTCTGAATGACCCAATGTGCACCTTGAATATTATATACCCTTTTAGGGATAGATTTCAAATAGCTCTGATATAGCAGAAACCACTAAATTATGAAATTGCTAAATTGGGAATTGTACTTCAACCCAGAACAAAAAATGTGCTTTGACGGACACTAAATATCTTTCCCAGCAACAACAGTACAGCGGTAACGAGAGATTTAGCAGGATATAAATTTGAGGCCTAGTATTTAGGCGCTGGGTGACAGGTATGGGTTTAGTGACAGAATTAGACTTGGAAATACACAGTAGCGGGTGTGTGTGAAGTTATTCTGAATGACCCAATGTGCACCTTGAATATTATATACCCTTTTAGGGATAGATTTCAAATAGCTCTGATATAGCAGAAACCACTAAATTATGAAATTGCTAAATTGGGAATTGTACTTCAACCCAGAACAAAAAATGTGCTTTGACGGACACTAAATAACTTTCCCAGCTACAACAGGACAGCGGTAACGAGAGATTTAGCGGGATATAAATTTGAGGCCTAGTATTTAGGCGCTGGGTGACAGGTATGGGTTTAGTGACAGAATTAGACTTGGAAATACACAGTAGCGGGTGTGTGTGAAGTTATTCTGAATGACCCTATGTGCACCTTGAATATGATATACCCTTTTAGGGATAGATTTCAAATAGCTCTGATATAGCAGAAACCACTAAATTATGAAATTGCTAAATTGGGAATTGTATTTCAACCCAGAACAAAAAATGTGCTTTGACGGACACTAAATAACTTTCCCAGCTACAACAGGACAGCGGTAACGAGAGATTTAGCAGGATATAAATTTGAGGCCTAGTATTTAGGCGCTGGGTGACAGGTATGGGTTTAGTGACAGAATTAGACTTGAAAATACACAGTAGCGGGTGTGTGTGAAGTTATTCTGAATGACCCAATGTGCACCTTGAATATTATATACCCTTTTAGGGATAGATTTCAAATAGCTCTGATATAGCAGAAACCACTAAATTATGAAATTGCTAAATTGGGAATTGTACTTCAACCCAGAACAAAAAATGTGCTTTGACGGACACTAAATATCTTTCCAAGCAACAACAGTACAGCGGTAACGAGAGATTTAGCAGGATATAAATTTGAGGCCTAGTATTTAGGCGCTGGGTGACAGGTATGGGTTTAGTGACAGAATTAGACTTGGAAATACACAGTAGCGGGTGTGTGTGAAGTTATTCTGAATGACCCAATGTGCACCTTGAATATTATATACCCTTTTAGGGATAGATTTCAAATAGCTCTGATATAGCAGAAACCACTAAATTATGAAATTGCTAAATTGGGAATTGTACTTCAACCCAGAACAAAAAATGTGCTTTGACGGACACTAAATAACTTTCCCAGCTACAACAGGACAGCGGTAACGAGAGATTTAGCGGGATATAAATTTGAGGCCTAGTATTTAGGCGCTGGGTGACAGGTATGGGTTTAGTGACAGAATTAGACTTGGAAATACACAGTAGCGGGTGTGTGTGAAGTTATTCTGAATGACCCTATGTGCACCTTGAATATTATATACCCTTTTAGGGATAGATTTCAAATAGCTCTGATATAGCAGAAACCACTAAATTATGAAATTGCTAAATTGGGAATTGTATTTCAACCCAGAACAAAAAATGTGCTTTGACGGACACTAAATAACTTTCCCAGCTACAACAGGACAGCGGTAACGAGAGATTTAGCAGGATATAAATTTGAGGCCTAGTATTTAGGCGCTGGGTGACAGGTATGGGTTTAGTGACAGAATTAGACTTGAAATACACAGTAGCGGGTGTGTGTGAAGTTATTCTGAATGACCCAATGTGCACCTTGAATATTATATACCCTTTTAGGGATAGATTTCAAATAGCTCTGATATAGCAGAAACCACTAAATTATGAAATTGCTAAATTGGGAATTGTACTTCAACCCAGAACAAAAAATGTGCTTTGACGGACACTAAATATCTTTCCAAGCAACAACAGTACAGCGGTAACGAGAGATTTAGCAGGATATAAATTTGAGGCCTAGTATTTAGGCGCTGGGTGACAGGTATGGGTTTAGTGACAGAATTAGACTTGGAAATACACAGTAGCGGGTGTGTGTGAAGTTATTCTGAATGACCCAATGTGCACCTTGAATATTATATACCCTTTTAGGGATAGATTTCAAATAGCTCTGATATAGCAGAAACCACTAAATTATGAAATTGCTAAATTGGGAATTGTACTTCAACCCAGAACAAAAAATGTGCTTTGACGGACACTAAATAACTTTCCCAGCTACAACAGGACAGCGGTAACGAGAGATTTAGCGGGATATAAATTTGAGGCCTAGTATTTAGGCGCTGGGTGACAGGTATGGGTTTAGTGACAGAATTAGACTTGGAAATACACAGTAGCGGGTGTGTGTGAAGTTATTCTGAATGACCCTATGTGCACCTTCAATATGATCTACCCTTTTAGGGATAGATTTCAAATAGCTCTGATATAGCAGAAACCACTAAATTATGAAATTGCTAAATTGGGAATTGTATTTCAACCCAGAACAAAAAATGTGCTTTGACGGACACTAAATAACTTTCCCAGCTACAACAGGACAGCGGTAACGAGAGATTTAGCAGGATATAAATTTGAGGCCTAGTATTTAGGCGCTGGGTGACAGGTATGGGTTTAGTGACAGAATTAGACTTGAAAATACACAGTAGCGGGTGTGTGTGAAGTTATTCTGAATGACCCAATGTGCACCTTGAATATTATATACCCTTTTAGGGATAGATTTCAAATAGCTCTGATATAGCAGAAACCACTAAATTATGAAATTGCTAAATTGGGAATTGTACTTCAACCCAGAACAAAAAATGTGCTTTGACGGACACTAAATAACTTTCCCAGCTACAACAGGACAGCGGTAACGAGAGATTTAGCAGGATATAAATTTGAGGCCTAGTATTTAGGCGCTGGGTGACAGGTATGGGTTTAGTGACAGAATTAGACTTGAAAATACACAGTAGCGGGTGTGTGTGAAGTTATTCTGAATGACCCAATGTGCACCTTGAATATTATATACCCTTTTAGGGATAGATTTCAAATAGCTCTGATATAGCAGAAACCACTAAATTATGAAATTGCTAAATTGGGAATTGTACTTCAACCCAGAACAAAAAATGTGCTTTGACGGACACTAAATAACTTTCCCAGCTACAACAGGACAGCGGTAACGAGAGATTTAGCGGGATATAAATTTGAGGCCTAGTATTTAGGCGCTGGGTGACCGGTATGGATTTAGTGACAGAATTAGACTGGGATATGGCCAAAAAATAACCACACTATTGCTGGTTAAATGCACTTGGTGACGGGCGCAGCTTGCCCCTGATGTAGTATATGGCCAAAAAATGAACAGACTATTGCTGGTTAAATGCACTTGGTGTCACAGCTTGACCAACCACACTACTGAGGGTTAAATGCACTTGGTGACGGGCGCAGCTTGCCCCTGATGTAGTATATGGCCAAAAAATAAACAGACTATTGCTGGTTAAATGCACTTGGTGTGACAGCTTCACCCTGATGTAGGCTTTAGCCAGAAAACAACCACACCATTGAGGGTTAAATGCACTTGGTGACAGGCGCAGCTTGCCCCTGATTTTGTATATGGCCAAAAAATGAACAGACTATTGCTGGTTAAATGCACTTGGTGTGACAGCTTCACCCTGATGTAGGCTTTAGCCAAAAAACAACCACACCATTGAGGGTTAAATGCACTTGGTGACAGGCGCAGCTTGCCCCTGATTTTGTATATGGCCAAAAAATGAACAGACTATTGCTGGTTAAATGCACTTGGTGTGACAGCTTCACCCTGATGTAGGCTTTAGCCAAAAAACAACCACACCATTGAGGGTTAAATGCACTTGGTGACAGGCGCAGCTTGCCCCTGATTTTGTATATGGCCAAAAAATGAACAGACTATTGCTGGTTAAATGCACTTGGTGTGACAGCTTCACCCTGATGTAGGCTTTAGCCAAAAAACAACCACACCATTGAGGGTTAAATGCACTTGGTGACAGGCGCAGCTTGCCCCTGATTTTGTATATGGCCAAAAAATGAACAGACTATTGCTGGTTAAATGCACTTGGTGTGACAGCTTCACCCTGATGTAGGCTTTAGCCAAAAAACAACCACACCATTGAGGGTTAAATGCACTTGGTCGCAGCTTGTGCTGGCGCACCACAAGACACAAAATGGCCGCCGATCACCCCAGAAAAATGTGACTGACAAACGGTCTGGGCAGCCTAAAAACAGTGAGCAATTGAGGATCAGCAGCTCAATGATCCACAGCTGCAGATCGATCAGTTAATCAAGTCCTTTGGAGGAGTTAATCTGCCTAATCTCGCCCTACTGTCGCAGCCGCAACCTCTCCCTACGCTAATCAGAGCAGAGTGACGGGCGGCGCTATGTGACTCCAGCTTAAATAGAGGCTGGGTCACATGGTGCTCTGGCCAATCACAGCCATGCCAATAGTAGGCATGGCTGTGATGGCCTCTTGGGGCAAGTAGTATGACGCTTGTTGATTGGCTGCTTTGCAGCCTTTCAAAAAGCGCCAAGAAAGCGTCACAAAAGCGCGAAGAAAGCGACGAACACCGAACCCGAACCCGGACTTTTACGAAAATGTCCGGGTTCGGGTCCGTGTCACGGACACCCCAAAATTCGGTACGAACCCGAACTATACAGTTCGAGTTCGCTCATCCCTAGTTATAAGGGAAAATAATAGCATTCTGAATACAGAATGCATAGTAAAATTGCGCTGGAAGGGTTAAAAAAATAATAATAATAATAATTTAACTCACCTTAATCCACTTGCTCGCATAGCCCGGCATCTCCTTCTGTCTTCATCTGAGCTTTGTGCAGTAACAAGGACCTTTGGTGATGTCACAGTCATCACATGATCCATCACATGATCTTTTACCATGGTGATGGATCATGTGATGACTGTGACGTCACCAAAGGTCCTTGTTACTGCACAAAGCTCAGATGAAGACAGAAGGAGATGCCGGGCTACGCGAACAAGTGGATTAAGGTGAGTTAAATTATTATTATTATTTTTTTAACCCTTCCAGCGCAATTTTACTATGCATTCTGTATTCAGAATGCTATTATTTTCCCTTATAACCATGTTATAAGGGAAAATAATACAATCTACAGAACATCGATCTGTGAAGAAGTTCGGGTTTGGGTACCAAACACGCGCGATTTTTCTCACGCGAGTGCAAAACGCATTACAATGTTTTGCACTTGCGTGGAAAAATCGCGGGTGTTCCCGCAACGCACCTGCACATTTTCCCGCAACGCCCGTGTGAAAGGGGCCTAAGGGTATGTCCAACAGAGTTTATACACTGTGGATTTTCTGCTGCAGAATTGTTGGTGGAAGATCCTTAGTGGCACCTTTATTAAGACCGATGTTTTAGATGTCGGTCTTAATAAGGCCCTGATCTGGTAGTGGATCGCCGTCACTTCTACATAACTTTGACGTATTTACCGCCAGTCTGTCCCCTTCCCCATCCATGCCACGCCCCTTTTATAGACCTGGCGCGAGCTGGGAAGAAGTCGCAGATTCTGCCACAGAATGGCTTGATGCAGAATCTGCACTAGATATACTCCACAAAAGTGGCATATATCTGTTCGTAAATAACTTCCTTAGGCTACATGCACACGACCCGTCACACGGCCATTTTTAGCACCAGTGAAAGTATATGGGGCTATTCACATTGCCTTTCTTTTAACGGCCAGTGAATAGCGTCCATCCAAAAATAGGACATGTCCTATTTTTGGATGTTTTCATGGGCGGACGGACCCCATTGAAATCAATGGGACCATTTTTAACAGCCGATTGACAGGAGTGCACCTGTCTAACGGCCGTTAAAAACGGGTGCACAGGCCATTTAGGGGTTAAAAAAAAAAAACTAACTTCATCCACTTGCTCGTGGTGCGGCAGTCTCTTCTCTCTTCATTGAGCAGGACCTGCCGAAGGACCTGCGATCTGCGTGGTGACGTAACCATGTGGGAGTGCGCAGTGACGTCATCGCACACCTTCGGCAGGTCCCGTTCTGTGAAGAGACTGCTGCAGCGCGAGCAAGTGGATAAGGTGAGGTTTTTGGGTTTTTTTGGGCTGCGGGACACTATGGGGGCATTATAGCAGATGAGATATTAAACAAATCTCATCCAGATGCTGCATAAAAAATCCATGTGGAATCTACACTAAGGCTAAGGCTACACAGCGACTTCTTATTTCTCATACCTTTTTATATGTCTGGTATTGATCTCACTCATGTTTGTTAACCCTTTCCTGACACAGCGATTTTCCATATTTGCTTTTAACTCCCTGCCTTCCCGGAGCCATAACCTTTTTATTTTTCCATTCACATAGCCGTATGAGGGCTTGTTTTAGTAGGACAAGTTGTCTTTTCTAATGCCACCATTTAATATTCTATATAATGTAGATGGAAGCAGGAACAAAATTCCAAATTGGGTGGAATGTGGGAAAAAACTACGTAATTCTGCCACAGTATTATGAGTTTTATTTTTACAGCGTTCACTATGTGGTAAAACTGACCTGTGTTCTTCATTATCCAGGTCAGTCCGATTATGGCGATACCACTTATGTATAGTTTTTCTTGCATTTTAATACTGAAAAATGTTATTTATTTTTTTTAATGATTTTTTTGTCATTGCTGTATTCTGACCATAACTTTTTTATAGTTATGTCTGCTGAGATGTGTGAGGGCTCGTTTTTTGTGGGATGATCTTTAGTTTTGCTACTACCATTTTGGGGTATGTAGGACTTTTGAATCACTTTTTATAAATTTTTGAGATAAGGCAGAGGGATGTGGCTCCCTCTGCTTTCAGATGGGGGCCCCTGCATTGAAATGTGGAGCTCCGGTCAGTTACCAGCACTGCTGAAGCTTCCCAGGGCTGTCATGCATGAGGCACAGATCAGCAGGGAGCATGTGAAAATCCTATTCACTCTAATAGATCTCTATTAGGGTGAATCGGATAAGGGATCAAAGGATCCCAGGTTCTAGCCTCCTAAGGAGCTAATAATTATTAAATGAAAAGTTAAAAAAATTGAAAGAAAGAAACAAAATATAAAAAATTTAAATGACCCCCTTTTCTCAATGTTACATATAAGAATATATAAACAATTATATATATATATATATATGTATATATATATATATATATATATATATATATAAAAAAAATTGGCAGCACCGAAAAATAGAATATGAAAACTGGACGGGTGCTATGTCCTAGGGCATAGGCTGATAGCCCAATATATAAATCAACAGCACTCCAAGGTTATAAAATATAAGAAAATGTATTCACCCATGTGGAACAAAATAGCAGCAGAGACGTTTCGGCTCATCCATAGAGCCTTCCTCAAGCAAATAACACATGTGTCTAGTGACATCTATATAGGCAAATCAATCAAAAAGTATCACAAGTGCATAAGTGATGATAATGACAAGCAATATAGTAAAATTACATCAAAAACATGATTTTTTATAGTGTGTATCGTAATAAGTATTAATTGAGCACTTATTACGATAAACACTAAATAAACACTATCATGTATTATATTTTTAATATGGATATATTTTTATGTATTAAGGCATTTTCTAGTAATCATGTGATCACTGTTTGAATATATGTCCCTAATCATGTTTTTGATGTAATTGTACTATATTGCTTTTCATTATCATCAATTATGCACTTGTGATACTTTTTGATTGATTTGCCTATATATATGTCACTAGACACATGTGTTTGCTTGGAGAAGGCTCTATGGATGAGCCAAAACGTCTCTGCTGCTATTTTGTTCCACATGGGTGAATACATTTTCTTATATTTTATAACCTTGGAGTGCTGTCCATGAAGGAGAGTGATGGGGTGCTGCGCCAGATAACCTGGCCTCCACAGTCACCGGACCTGAACCCAATCGAGATGGTTTGGGGTGAGCTGGACCGAAGAGTGAAGGCAAAAGGGCCAACAAGTGCTAAGCATCTTCTGGGAACTCCTTCAAGACTGTTGGAAGACCATTTCAGGTGACTACCTCTTGAAGCTCATCAAGAGAATGCCAAGAGTGTGCAAAGCAGTAATCAAAGCAAAAGGTGGATACTTTGAAGAACCTAGAATATGACATATTTTCAGTTGTTTCACACTTTTTTGTTATGTATATAATTCCACATGTGTTAATTCATAGTTTTGATGCCTTCAGTGTGAATCTACAATTTTCATAGTCATGAAAATAAAGAAAACTCTTTGAATGAGAAGGTGTGTCCAAACTTTTGGTCTGTACTGTATATATATATATATATATATATATATTTACTGTAATAAATATATATATAAATTTACTGTAATATATATATTAGGCATTGCTGCATCCCAAAATGTCTGAAATATAAAAAATAAAAATAAAATTCCTGTGTGGTCACCTTTGCCCTCACAAAAAATGGAATAACAGTGATCAAAAAGTCGTATATACCACAAAAATTATACCATGACAAACTACAGTTCGTTCTGCAAAAACAAGCCCTCTGTAGACCAAAAAAAATAAATTATGGCCATCAGAAAATGGTGATGCAATGAAAATTTTAATTTTTTTTGTAATTTTTTTTTAAAGTAATAAAACAAAGTATAGTATTTGTATTGAGCCGCAGAATAAGAATGTGATGTAATTTTTACCCCACATAGATTTTAAATTAAATGGTGCCATTAAAAGTGCAAAAATGAAAATAGGCCCAGTCTTTAAGGGGTTAGGCAAGTCACAGTTCTCATGTAATATAACGAGAAAGAAAGACCTTATTGAAGATGAAAAGCTTAAAATAGTTCAATGTTTTATAAAAAGGCATGAAAACAATTGACATTTTATGAAAACTAAAAACAGATCATCAAACTAAGAAAAGATATGTGAATAATTCACAGCATAGGTGAATACGATCTGATAACAGCTTATTAAGGAAAATGAATCTTATCAAAAGGGGCAGCTGTAAAATTGCCGCTGATGAACAGGTATTTGAAGCTGCTGGCATCTCTAAAGTGTCACAAACCTCTTGTTGCAGGATTCTCCATAGGCTGGCAGTTCTGCATAAACCTGTAGTTCAGCCTCCCCTAACCAAAGCTCACAAAGAGAAGCGTTTGCTCATGAAGACTCATTTTTAAACAATTTTATTTACTGATGAATGTTGTGCTACACTGAATGGTCCTGATGGAAGTGAGATGATAGGTCCATTTAGGATAAAAATGAACGGAAATAAACTCAGTTTCATGCAAGACAACACACCATTCCATGCTGCAAAAACACCATTGATTCCTGGGTTGCTATGGGCATAAAAGGAGATAAATAAAAGGAGATAAAATTATAGTTTGGCCACCATCATCTCCAGACCTCAATCCTATTTAGAACCCGTGGATTATCCTTCTGCGGAAGATCTATGACAGTGGCCGTCTGGAAGGCAATACTGGCATCCTCTAATGAAATACAAGCAGAAACTACGCGAAGACTTACAAGTAGGGATGAGCGAACTCAAACTGCATAGTTCGGGTTTGTACCGAACTTTGTGAGTTCGGGTACCTAGACCCAAACCCAGACTTTTTCACTGAAGTTCGGTGTTCAGGCCATTTTTTATTTACTTTATTATTTTCTGTTACAACATGGTTATATCGGAAAATAATGGCATTCTTAATATGGAATGCAAAAGGAAACCTTTAGAGGCATTCTGTTTTGCATTCCGTCATAATAGAAGTCTATGGGAAGCATAACGAATCCATTATGCTGCCAATAGAATTCTAATATGACCGAATGCAAAATGTTATAACGGAAAATAATAAAGTGAAGTTCGGGTCCCTATTGACTTCAATGGGGTTTGGGTCCCGATCCCAAACTTTGACCTGAAGTTCGGCTGAACCCTGCGAACCCAAACTTCCATGAGTTTGCTCATCCCTACCTACAATTGCACTGGATAAGGCCTCATGCACACGGCCGTTCCCCGGCCCGCAAATAGCGGGTCCACAATATGCGGGCACCGTCTGTGTGCTTCCCGCATCACGGATGCGGACCCATTCACTTGAATGGGTCCGCAATCCGAAGCTGCAGTACGGAACAGAGGCACGGAACCCCACGGAAGCACTACGGAGTGCTTCCATGGTGTTTCTGTCCGTGCCTCCGCACCGCAAAAAAACATGTTCTATTATTTTGTGGTGCGGATGGATCATGGACCCATTCAAGTTGAATGGGTCTTGATCCGTCCCGGCAGCCGCACAGACCTTGCCCATGCATTGGGGACCGCAAATTGCGGTCCCCAATGGACGGAACGGCCCCTCAACGACCGTGTGCATGAGGCCTAAGAGTTATTCAAAACATCTCAAAGAAGGGCTCATATACCAATATGGAACTGGATCTGGAAATATAAACTTTTTGTATTTAAGTTGTGTTGTATTAAGTTGTGTTGTGCCATGTGACTCATAAATCCATTTCCATTATCAGGACATCCACATTGTAATATAACTTCTTGAACAATGCTGACTCCTTAGGAAAAACAAACAATATGGCATATGCATAATAATGGTGTAAAGCCTCATGCAGACGTCCGTGAAACCGGATTGGTTGCTATGACGCCATGCGCTCCTGCAATGCCAGTCCGGTATCTCATGGACAGTGTTCCACGGACGTCTGCATGAGGCTTAATGGTGTTAACATGGTGTATGTCTGTTCTCCCTGTATATCAGGCAGGCAAGAAAGATCCTCAATCTGCAGGCAAGAATACATGGCTGAGATCTCCTTTAAAAAGACTGCCTATCCGATGACAAACAGTGATAGTTCAGCTGGCATAAACTCCTGCTGGAGCCATGGTGGAGGCCTGGAGCAGGAGAGTTGATCAACCAAACCCATTTCGAAATCCAGACACTGAGCAGCCAGAATGGGATCTCCTCCTCAAAGAGAGGGGTCCTGATTTGTTAACCCCCCTCCCCCATGACTTATGTTATAAGAATGTATATCGATATTGGTTATCTTTTTTATTGCATAGCTGTGGAATAAAATCTTCATGTTGTGTGAATGCTGGAGAATAGTTAATTTACAGATGTGTTTGTTTAGTGATGGCCCGGTATCTAATTTTGCTAGGTTTATGAAGTATAATATTTTGAAGGGAGACAGCATTGGCTAGGCATGTATCACAGTTCTGATTAGTTTCTGCTTTAACTCTGAGGAATATGAAATATATTTCTAAGATATTCAGTAATCAGTCACACAGGTGATATTTTCAGTAACTAAAATCTTCTGGATTTATGTGTTGCAGAATGGCCTAAGGAAAATTGCCCTCTACAGTCATTCAACAGCTCAATGGGAATTCTGTCCAGAAAACTAAAATAAAATATCAGTCTTTAATGCTATGCTCTATCTTAGAAACAGCAAGGCCACAACTAATGATGTTTTTTTCTAACATTGCACAGAATATAGGGGTTGATGTACATTGACACTTTTGATATGTGTCCGTATGGCCAATTCCTTTAATGATTACATTCCCAAGAACATATTTCTTGTACATAACATTATTCTGTCTCATTTTTTATTATACTATCATTCAATGATGATCATTTAAGTGTTGCAACTATAAAGCATGTTTATAATGTTAGCAGAAACTCCAGTTTGCATATGCAAGTTCCATAGCCCATTACAATATTTATGACAGCAAGCAAGAGTAACGCAGCTCTGTTCATAGAGTCATCCCCAATAGAAGCTCAACAGACCCTATTAACTTTAATGACGTCCCGGTCAGTGGAGTTATGGATTCTGATTTGCTCATTTCTAGAGCATTAGTATTAATCAAGTGTTCAAATAGCTTTACTCCCATTGATATGTAGCCAGAGGTTTTCCACAAGAGCTGTGCCCTCAATTTCTTGGTGCATACATGAAAAGAACACTAATGAATGATAATTTCATGATTTTCCTATTCCATGACGTAAAGTCATGAATGATTTTATAAAGACACGGAGGCGAGTATTGCTTTAACTCTCTTTACTGTTACCATAGCAGCAAAGAAATGAACATGTCAATCACAAAAGAAACTATAGTAACTGACTCCTCCCCGCCATCCCAGTATATAATGGCTCCACACTCTGGGATCATCCTCTTTCTTTGAGCAGCTACTCCAACTGCAAACTTCTCCGGAAACTGGACCTTCCTGAACGCAACCAACACTCCTGAACCCTAGAACCAACTTGTCAACCAACGAAGCAAACAGGCTTCACTGGAATCGCGAACGCCAACAGTGTACTCTGAACCAAAACTGCTGAAAAAAGCGACCATTCAACCTGCAGGAGGAAAAACAAACACGAGGTAGAATCACAAGACCACGGCATGAACAATAAATTCATTCATCAAAATAAAATTCGTACATTGGAATTAAAACATGACAGTACAGGCACCAAGGCGTAAATAAAGGCAATCGCAAAAGATTAAATTAACGTAACTAAACAGGGTGGTAAGGGAGGGCAATACTCGCCTCTGTGTCTTTAATAAAATCATGACTTTACGTCATGGAATGGGAAAATCATGAAATTTTATCACAAGACACGGAGGCTCCTATTGCAAGTTTAAAGCTGAGAAATGACAGAATTAAAAGCATGCGACTCGGGACGAAAGTAAAATTCACGAAAAGTGGAAACCCTGGACCAATCCGCTAAACGCATAAGGTCCTCCAGACGGGCCCCCGAGACCGACATGGATGTAGCGGAAGCACTGCGGACAGAATGAGCCGTAAAGATATTGGTGTCAATACCGGCCAGACTCATAATCTCTTTGACCCAGCGAGAAAGGGTCACACTGGAGACGGGAGCATAGGGTCTCCTAAAAGAGATAAATAGATTAGGAAATGTAGAGACACGTAAAGGAGCCGTCCGAGATTCATACTCCTGAAGGCATGCAACCGGACACAGTTGCGGGGACTGCCGGAAAGCCGGGTAAGAAACCGTGCGAATGTTAGTTTTAGTGCGTCTGGAAATGTTAAATAAAACCCCCTCTGGAGTAAATGACCGCGCATCGAAGTCCAGAGCCCGGACGTCGGAAACCCGCTTACAAGAAATGAGGCACAATAGCGTGACCAACTTAGCTAATAACTGGCGCAGTGACAACTGGTCATTAGAAGAACAATTAAGCAGAAAGTTCAAAACCAACCCCACATCCCAAGTTGCAGAGAAACGAAGTTTGGGAGGACGAGACAAACGAGAGCTCTTTAACAAGCGACACACCAGAGGATGTTGACCCGCAGGACAACCCTCAAAACCCTCATGCCGAGACGATATGGCCCGTCTGGTTCCTGGAGCCCATGCGTTTTCCAAAAGGAAAACAGTCGTGTCCGAAACTCCAGACAGCGAGTTGGAACACCTGAGATCCTGCAAGCGAGAAGGCGAAGTAAACCTGCCTGAATGAGGGGATGGGACTCCCCCAACGGGTCCCGTAAGAGACAGGGAAGATGTGGAAGGAGGAGAGGAGGGTCCACTAACAGATCCAGGACTATCGGGAACCAAGGCTGGGACCGCCACAGAGGTACGACCAAGACCAGTTCCGCCCGTTGGCATTGAACCTGAAGGAGAACCCGGGGAATCAAAGCAAATGGAGGGAACGCGTACATCAGCGCTCCCCCCACTGCTGAAGAAACGCGTCTACTGCCTCCGCCAGCGGATCCGGCCGCCAGCTGAAGAACCTGGAGGTCTGGGCGTTCAAGCGGTTCGCGAATAAATCCACCGACGGAGGACCCCAACGAGATGATAAAGCTAGGAACACCTCCTCGTCTAACTTCCAGTCTCTGGAATCCGAAAAGTAACGTGAATTCCAGGCTGCCACCACATCGCGGAGTCCGGGAAGATGCTCCGCTATCACCACGATACCCCTGGCGAGGCAGAACTCCCAAAAGTCTTGCGCCAGGTACGTCAGAACCGAAGAACGTGTCCCGCCCATCCCGTTGACGTATCGGACCGCGGAAACGTTGTCCATCCGCAGTCTGATACAGGTCGTGACCGTGCCATTGGCGAAACTGCGAATCGCCAAAAACCCTGCCAGCAATTCCAGGCCATTGATATGGAGGCGGGACTCCTCGGGGGACCAAGGACCTCTGGTGGATACCCCATTGCAGTGCGCGCCCCATCCGTGTAGGCTGGCGTCGGATTCTATTACCAAGTCTGGTAGCGGACCGAATAAAGCTTTGCCATTCCAGACCGACAGGTTCTGGATCCACCATTGCAACTCGTCTCTCGTCTCTGAGTCCAGCGTGACCAAGTCTGAGTACGTGGACCCCACTTGGAGATGGGCAATCTTGAGCCTCTGGAGAGCCCGATAGTGTAAGGGGGCCGGGAAAATGGCCTGGATAGAGGACGCTACAAAACCTATTAGGCGTGCAAAGTGTCGCAGAGACAGCTGTGGCTGAAGAAGTGCATGACGCAGTTCCTTGCGAATGGAACGGACCTTGGATAGAGGAAGGTGCAGGGACAGGGAAGAGGAATCTATCCTGAAACCTAGGAACTCCATAGAAGTTGCCGGAGTGAGGCATGACTTTTCCTGGTTTATGATAAAACCCAACCTTGAGAGGAGACTGGTGGCCATGGAAAGATGAAAGCGGAGAAGGGACGGACTCTGCGCTATGATAAGAATATCGTCGAGATAAATTATCATGCGCACCCCTCTGCTGCGGAGCCAAGACACCATAGGCTTCATTACCTTGGTGAAGCACCAAGGGGCGGACGAGAGACCGAACGGAAGGCAAGTGAAGCGCCAAATCTGGTCTCCCCAAGGAAAACAAGGCAGGTCCCTGGAAGCAGGAGCCACCGGGACCGTGAGATACGCGTCCTTGAGGTCTAGCTTGACCATCCAGTCGCCCGGGAGAAGCATGTCTCTCAAAAGATGGATGCCTTCCATCTTGAAATGCCGGTATTAAACTAGAGAGTTGAGGGCTTTCAGATTGATAACTGGGCGCATCTGACCGCCTTTTTTCCGGACTAGAAACATACTGCTGATCACCCCAGCGGAGTGAGGTGAGGCGCGTTCTATCGCCTGTTTGAGGACTAACTCCTTCAGTTCGCTGTGCAAGTGTCGCTGAAGCGAGACGGTTAAGTGGATGGGACGGGGAGCGGGCAGCAGGCTTGGTGAGGCCACCAAGTCTATTGTTAAACCCCTGATGGTGTGCAGCACCCATTGGTCTGAGGTGATCTCGGACCAGGCACTGAAAAAGAGACGGAGTCTGCCCCCGACACAACCTGTTGAAGAAAACAAAGGCGGAACGGGTTGGGCACTCACCAACTGGTCGCCGATAGGAAGGAGCTCCACGGTAACTTCTAGATCATCCTTAAGCGCCCCTGGAGGGGAAAAATGAAGGCTGGTGCCTGGGATCCTGGAGGGAGGATCGATAGTTGAAGGAGCCTCGTCCCGTTCCGCAGGAGTGGAAATCAGACCGGCCGGACAGGCGGCCCCTAGAGCTGCCGGCCCTATTGGAAAAACGGGTGTTAAATGCTTGCTTCATTGATGTTTGAGCTTTGTCTAAAGCCGTAAAGGCCCCGACGTATCTGCCCAGCTCTTTGATAAACGAGTCTCCGAATAGAAGGCCCTGGGCATTCTTGCCCGCTTCGGATAATGCCAGGTTGGAGAGCTTTGGCTCCACCTTCATCAAGATGGCTTTTCGCCGTTCTATGGCTAATGAGGTGTTTACAAGGTGCCCGCAATGCAGATGGCCCTCTGGACCCATCCTCCCAATTCAACGGGGTCAACGGGTCTGCCCTCTACCTTGGCGGACTCAGCCATGTCAAAGATTCTGGCAAGAGGACCCGTGATGTCCAGGAGCTTGTCCTGAACGGCTCGCAGCGCTGAATCCAGCCCTTTTTTCGGGTTGAACCTGGTCTTGGTGAGGAACTGGACCATCTTCGGATCCACCGTAGGTGTCTCACACACCTTATTGGGAATTAGAGGGCGGGACATTTCGCTCGCAACTTGTTGCGGGACTCCTTACTTAGAGGAGCACGTAATTTTGCCTCTAAATATTGTGCCATATGAGTGGCGGGGAGCCACTCTGCAAAGCGGGGGTGATGGAGCTCATCAGGATTGAAAAGAGGGGCGCCCAGGGAGTCAACCAGGAGGTCGCTTGGGAGAGGCTGGCCCTCTTGAGTAGAAACCGCAGGAGTGGGTGGCACGGGATCGGGCAATAAATCTAGAGGATCAACCTCGACATCCTCAAGCTCCTCTACTGAGTCATAGAGCGACTCGTTCCGTGCCTCCTCAATCGATTCCTTGTCAGAATCAGACAGTGGCTCAGGTAGGGTCCTGGCCGTTTTCCATGCGCGAGTGCGTTCTGCCTGCCGCGCACAGGCTCTTTTCCGCGGGACAACCGCGTGGTCACGTGATGGATTACCATCGGTTCTAACTGTTCTGGAGGCTGATGGCCTGTCAAGCTCCATTGCCGGGTCCTGGATGGACCTAGTGGGCTGTGTACACAGGGCCTGCGATATTGATTGCGACAGTGTAGAGGACATAGAGCCCATAGCTGCCATGATCGCATTAGAAATGGACTGCTGCAGCGCAGCATTTTGCACCTCCTGTGAGGGGTCATCATTGCGGCTGAGGGCATTAGAGGGGATTGGAGGGCTAATAGGGACATCCTGCCTAGAGGTAGAGGAGGTACTACGGCGAGACATTGCAGCAGATGGTAAGAGTTAGTCACCCCAGACCACCAGGAAAGGACGGACCTAGAAAGAAAGAAACACTAATGAGGACCTAAGACTAGAGGTAAGGCAAAAGAGGGCACAGGGCACACACTCACCTAAGATGTCGGAGGAGACAAGTAGGGGGGCAGCCGAAACGAGTGTGGTGAGGGCGCGCAGTTCCGGTGGATCTGACCGCCTAGACGCCGAGATCCCGCGAGATCTCGGGCGGACGCGATGTTTGCCTCCACAGAATGTAAGATGGCGGCCGAAGTCCCGCAAATCGCAAGACTTCGGCCGGAGCGGCAGACGTAAGGGAGGCCCAAGATGGCGGCCGAAATCTCGTTGATCGCGAGACTACGGCCGGGACGGACGGGCGCCGAGACAGAGGAACGGAGACGGTAGGGATCTAAAGGGAGGGAAAGGGGAAGCTGGGGAAGGCAAATATCGGACGAACACCTCACAGAAAAGGCTGTGGAGGTCAGAACATAAAAGTGGGGACAAGCAAGGAAAAAAAACGACGGGTAAATGAGAATAAGATCAAAACGGATCCTAGGAGAGAAAAAACAAACCAGGAAAGGGAACCTGGGCTAGCCAAAAGTCAAGAAAAACGCTCAATATAAGCCAAAACAATCACAAGTTATAAATCTCATATAAAGGATACTTATCTGCCATGGCAGCAGCAAAGAAAGAGGATGATCCCAGAGTGTGGAGCCATTATATACTGGGATGGCGGGGAGGAGTCAGTTACTATAGTTTCTTTTGTGATTGACATGTTCATTTCTTTGCTGCTATGGTAACAGTAAAGAGAGTTAAAGCAATAGGAGCCTCCGTGTCTTGTGATAAAATTGAAAGATTAGAAAATGATTAAGGCATTATCTTTATGTCCTAACTAAATTTTATTTAGGCTTCGTCCACATCACCGCGATGAGGCCTAGTTTCTGGTCATTTTCCTTTTGTTGTCATTCTGGCGTTCCTCCCCTCCCCCCACATTGTAACACTGCCCTAACCTTAGTCTGTTTACCATACCGAACCTTTGTTGCCTGCCCTGACCTTGGATTGTTTCACAGAATTGCACAGACTCTGTTAGCTCTGACCTTTGCCTGTTTACTGATTATGTGTTCTCTCTATGTGACTCCTCTGTGTTTTATTCCCCTAAAGTGGGGGAAATTGGCTTCTACATCAACTTGCAGGATGACAGGCCGCACTGGATGGACAAATGTCTTATTTCGGCCTTATGTACTATGTTACTATGTAGTATCTCTGACTCCCAGTAAAGTGCTAACAACATCAGGACTATGCCAAGGGATGGCATCCTGGTGGATCCACTGTAGCAAAGGCCAGATACCTATATGTGAAAACCAGGGGATCACCAGGATAATGCCCTTAGGACTAGCCCAAAGTCAAACTGGTTAGTTGTTACAGTGGTATATCCAGGTCTAATCTCACTTTTCAGCCTTAGGGTACTTTCACACTAGCGTTTTTCTTTTACGGCGCTGAGTTCCGTCCTAGGGGCTCAAATCCGGAAAAGAACTGATCAGTTTTATCCTAATGCATTCTGAATGGAGAGTAATCCGTTCAGGATGCATCAGGATGACTTCATTTCAGTCTTTTTGACTGATCAGGCTTTTGAGAAAACCGTAGCATGCAGTATTTTTACCTCCGGCCAAAAATCCTGAACACTTTGACTGAACGCTGGATCAGGCCTTTTTCCCATTGACTTGTATGTTAAACCCGAAAAATGTGAAAAAAAAAAGTTAAAGTCCATAAATGGCGGATCCGTTTTTTCCAATGCATTTTTTCATTGTGATCAAAATCCTGATCAGGATTCAAATGTAATCCGTTTTCACACGTTTTTCCGGATCCGGCGGGCAGTTCCGGTGTCGGAATTGAACGCCGGATTTAAACAACGCTAGTGTGAAAGTAGCCTAAAACATTGACGACTTTGAAAAGTCGCTTTGCTCCTAAATGTTACAGAAAACTCCACAACTAGCATGTCATGTAATGACATATCTGGTCTGAGAAAGCAGTGTGACGAACTGCCGCTCCCAGCCCTGCACAGTACGGTTTCGTCCCTGGTTACCAAGACGTGACGTTACACCCTCCCTGGGAGTATGCAAGGTCCGCTTGGCACAGTTTTGCACCAACACCCTGGGACCCGGGCACAGGGAGTGAGAGAAGATGACCCAATGCGTGGCACAACACTCGCTCACAACCCTGACAAGCTGAGAAAGCCAGTTCACTGCCCCAGTGAACCAAAGCCCTGCTAGCCAAGTAGACTGCCACCAGTTCCTCGTTAGATATAAGCCTGGTCTGTTAACGGGGGTTATATTGGGTCAGGAACCAACCCAGGTAGCATATAATGTAATACCAAGAAACAGACGTGTGGAATTTGTGGATCGAAATAAAGAACAGAGCAAGATTAAAGTATATATTTAATTGCCTTAGGGGCACACTAGACACAACACTATGTACACAGAGAGTATATACAATGGTCTAATATGCAAATACAGATGAGGGTACAAACAGATAATTAACGGATAAAAATCAGTTACCGTATATACTGTAGTAGTGGACGCTGATGCTATTGTCACATGTGAAGATAACCGAAAAAGGAGTCAAAAAGGGAGAAAGGGGAAGGTAGGGGGGAGGAGGGATTGAGTGGACGGGGGGAGGAGTTGGGGTGAGAGGCGACAAAGGTTCACCTGGATGTGGAAGCGTTAAAGCCTGGAAGAGAAAGAAACATGAGGCAGCTCCCCAAACCGTAGGGGTTCAGTACACGGCAGTGTACTATAGTATAAGTGAAATAGGTAGGAAAATATACGGTAAGCGGTGCTGTTTCGGGGGTTGGCCCGAAGGCGGCAAGGGGGCGGCAAGGGGGCGCCAAGGAGCAGAAGTGTTTATTTACAAAGTCTGAAGCGTGATACGTTTTATGAAGTTAAAATAGGCATATTTGGATCATATCCAAAGTGACATTATTTAAAATCAATAATTAAAAACATACATAAGCATCATTCGTATTGCCATTGATGGCAATATTAGATTGATAGAAATGGCTATGGTAAAGGACTTTCTTTACTGGGGAGTGAAGTATAGGATAAACTCAATACACCAATACTTGCACCTCCCCTGCCGAGGTCGCTTGTAGATGGTGAAAGTAGCTTCTCTAGTCCCCACAAGGATGACACCAAGGGCTCCTGGATATGGTGGAAGTCTTTATTTTCAATAAATAGCTTGACACGTGTCGGGATATAGGTCCCTTTATCAAGAGCATAAATACAGTGTAGTGTGGCAGCCTTTATATAGGGTGACTTAATGCACATGGTTTGAGGTCAGGTGGTTGGGACGGGGCTGACCCTACCTGACCTCATTTCCTGTTTTGCACAAAGAGTAAATAGTCTTACATAATACAATCAAATTCAGATGTGGTGAAGAACATATACAGTCGTGGCCAAAAGTTTTGAGAATTACATAAATATTGGAAATTGGAAAAGTTGCTGCATAAGTTTTTATAATAGCAATTTGCATATACTCCAGAATGTTATGAGGAGTGGTCAGATGAATTGCATAGTCCTTCTTTGCCATGAAAATTAACTTAATCCCTCCAAAAACTTTCCACTGCATTTTATTGCTGTCATTAAAGGACCTGCTGAGATAATTTCAGTAATCGTCTTGTTAACTCAGGTGAGAATGTTGACGAGCACAAGGCTGGAGATCATTATGTCAGGCTGATTGGGTTAAAATGGCAGACTTGACCTGTTAAAAGGAGGGTGATGCTTGAAATCATTGTTCTTCCATTGTTAACCATGGTGACCTGCAAAGAAACGCGTGCAGCCATCATTGCGTTGCATAAAAATGGCTTCACAGGCAAGGATATTGTGGCTACTAAGATTGCACCTCAATCAACAATTTATAGGATCATCAAGAACTTCAAGGAAAGAGATTCAATTATTGTTAAGAAGGCTTCAGGGCGTCCAAGAAAGTCCAGCAAGCGCCAGGATCGTCTTCTAAAGAGGATTCAGCTGCGGGATCGGAGTGCCACCAGTGCAGAGCTTGCTCAGGAATGGCAGCAGGCAGGTGTGAGTGCATCTGCACGCACAATGAGGCGAAGACTTTTGGAAGATGGTCTGGTGCCACTTCTCTCCAAAAAAAACATCAGGGACAGATTGATCTTCTGCAGAAAATATTGTGAATGGACTGAGGACTGGGGCAAAGTCATATTTTCCGATGAAGCCTCTTTCCGATTGTTTGGGGAATCAGGAAAAAGGCTTTTCCGGAGAAGAAAAGGTGAGCGCTACCATCAGTCCTGTGTCATGCCAACAGTAAAGCATCCTGAGACCATTCATGTGTGGGGTTGCTTCTCATCCAAGGGAGTGGGCTCACTCACAATTTTGCCCTAAAACACAGCCATGAATAAAGAATGGTACCAAAAACACCCTCCAACAGCAACTTCTTCTAACAATTCAACAACAGTTTAGTGAAGAACAATGCATTTTCCAGCACGATGGAGCACCGTGCCAAAAGGCAAAAGTGATCACTAAGTGGCTCGGGGACCAAAACGTTGACATTTTGGGTCCATGGCCTGGAAACTCCACAGATCTTAATCCCATTGAGAACTTGTGGTCAATCCTCAAGGGGTGGGTGGACAAACAAAAACCCACTTATTCTGACAAACTCCAAGAAGTGATTATGAAAGAATGGGTTGCTATCAGTCAGGAATTGGCCCAGAAGTTTATTGAGAGCATGCCCAGTCGAATGGCAGAGGTCCTGAAAAAGAAGGGCCAATACTGCAAATACTGACTCTTTGCATAAATGTCATGTAATTGTCGATAAAAGCCTTTGAAACGTATGAAGTGCGTGTAATTATATTTCACTACATCATAGAAACAACTGAAACAAAGATCTAAAAACAGTTTAGCAGCAAACTTTGTGAAAACTAATATTTGTGTCATTCTCAAAAACTTTTGGCCACGACTGTAGAGTCAGGTTTTAAAAAGATGAAAAAAGGAAAGAAATCTATTCTATGGTTTATTTTTTAGACCAATATAAATCGTAACCGGAAGTGGGGGCGGGGCTTTCTTGCGTTCCAGAGTGGAACGCATATGGGATCGAAGCTATATAGGCTTTAAAATGGTTAGTCTTTTTTGCTCCTCAAAGGGAGTTCATTTAGAGTCTCCGTGGTAGTACTTCTAGTAGCTAAGGGGCTTAGATGGGGTATATCCAAGAACTAAGTAAGTCAGACAGACGATGCGTTCCACTGTGGAACGCACCGGACTGGAAGTGTCATATGGCTGTTCTGTTACACCTGGGAGTGGAGAAGCTTCCGGGGGATGGTGCGCTCCATCGTGGAATGCAACCGGAAATGCATTACACCGTGAGGCGCACCAGTGCGGGCTGCCTGTGTTTCATAATGAAACATGACAGAGGGGCGTGTCAGAGTCAGGTGGATACGTGATGTGGGGATTGGGTGTGTTGGTATTATTGCCGTCAGATCTTAGTAATTAACAGTAAATGATACATAATTAATTGGCATATAGAATATAAAGTGGGTGATGATGGATAAATAAATAAAGTTTGGGGATGTAAGTTTGAGATGATTATGAATATCGAGGAACATTTCATTGTTGCACAGAGCAACAATTATATATTTATTATTATATAAATATAAATATTCTAGATAGGGGATGGAGAAGGTGTAGAAGAGGTATACAAAAATGTCTAGAGAAATAATACATGGTGAGACCAAGGTATATCCATAGAAGTACATGTTCAATGCATAGTGCTAAATACATATGTTATGGCCGTCAGATCCTATTTGTTGGTAGAACTAATAATTAATCATTTAAAAATTACTTTAAAATTAGTGGGTATACGAAATATAAAATGTGATGAATAATTAAATAGTATTTGCATTTAAGATAGTTGTAAATATATAGAAATATTTTATTGTTGCGAAGAGCACTCTATGGGATGATATAGGGGGTCTAAAAACCATATATAGTATGGCAGAAGGGTACATGGTAAATGCATAGTGACAGATACATATATAACAATGACCGTATAAAAAGAGTTGTTATTAAATTGGATTATATAGAGGGTCTATAAACCATATATAGTATGGCAGAGGTATGTATATAAAAAGGGTACATAGTAAATGCATAGTGACAGATACATATATAACAATAACAGTATATTATGATAAAAGGGTTGCCATGTAAAAAGTGTATATATATTTATCTATATATATATATATATATATATATATATATATATAGGAACTCATAAAAAATACACTTATATGTATATGTAGTGGTTGTTTCTCCCTAGACATATGTATACACTCGTGTGATTCATACTGTATATCTCTACATAGCTACAGGTATTAATAAGGTAAAAAGATATATTAATAGAAAAAGTTCATAAGAACTAATAAAACTTTGAGTTCATTAATGAGATCTATCAATTTTATGTTGTAAATCATAAAACGAGTATGTGGGGCTTTATCGTCATCAATAGTTGTTATGTTCTAAGGAATCGTTTACGCCGAAGGGAGTCAAGGAATTGAATCAAAAGTTTGGACACACCTTCTCATTCAAAGAGTTTTCTTTATTTTCATGACTATGAAAATTGTAGATTCACACTGAAGGCATCAAAACTATGAATTAACACATGTGGAATTCTATACATAACAAAAAAGTGTGAAACAACTGAAAATATGTCATATTCTAGGTTCTTCAAAGTAGCCACCTTTTGCTTTGATTACTGCTTTGCACACTCTTTGCATTCTCTTGATGAGCTTCAAGAGGTAGTCACCTGAAATGGTCTTCCAACAGCACTTGTTGGCCCTTTTGCCTTCACTCTGCAGTCCAGCTCGATTGGGTTCAGGTCCGGTGACTGTGGAGGCCAGGTCATCTGGTGCAGCACCCCATCCCTCTCCTTCATGGTCGAATAGCCCTTACACAGCCTGGAGGTGTGTTTTGGGTCATTGTCCTGTTGAAAAATAAATGATGGCCCAACTAAACGCAAACCGGATGGAATAGCATGCCGCTGCAAGATGCTGAGGTAGCCATGCTGGTTCAGTATGCCTTCAATTTTGAATAAATCCCCAACAGTGTCACCAGCAAAGCACCCCCACACCATCACACCTCCTCCTCCAAGCTACACAGTGGGAACCAGGCACGTAGAGTCCATCCGTTCACCTTTTCTGCGTCGCACAAAGACACGGTGGTTGGAACCAAAGATCTAAAATTTGGACTCATCAGACCAAAGCACAGATTTCCACTGGTCTAATGTCCATTCCTTGTGTTCTTTAGCCCAAACAAGTCTCTTCTGCTTGTTGCCTGTCCTTAGCAGTGGTTTCCTAGCAGATATTCTACCATGAAGACCTGATTCACACAGTCTCCTCTTAACAGTTGTTCTAGAGATGTGTCTGCTGCTAGAACTCGATGTGGCATTGACCTGGTCTCTAATCTGAGCTGCTGTTAACCTGCGATTTCTGAGGCTGGTGACTCAGATGAACTTATCCTCCGCAGCAGAGGTGACTCTTGGTCTTCCTTTCCTGGGGCGGTCCACATGTGAGCCAGTTTCTTTGTAGCGCTTGATTGTTTTTGTGACTGCACTTGGGGACACTTTCAAAGTTTTCCCAATTTTTCGGACTGACTGACCTTCATCTCTTAAAGTAATGATGACCACTCGTTTTTCTTTTCTTGCCATAATACAAATTCTAACAGTCTATTCAGTAGGACTATCAGCTGTGTATCCACCTGACCTCTCCACAACGCAACTGATGCTCCCAACCCCATTTATAAGGCAAGAAATCCCACTTATTAAACCTGACACTTATAGTTTTGATGCCTTCAGTGTGAATCTGCAATTTTCATAGTCATGAAAATAAAGAAAACTCTTTGAATGAGAAGGTGTGTCCAAACCTTTGGTCTGTACTGTACATACATACATATTGTGTGTTGTTGGCTATTGTTGAGCAGCATTTACAAAGTTTGTGTCCGCATTTATAGGATCCCTAAGGGTTCTCAGACTTTTTGGCATATTTTAAGATTTCAGTGGATTCCCCTAGTTTAGGGCAGGAGGGCGCCAACATTTGTTTAAGTGTTCTTGCCCTCTGATATGTCATATGCGGTGAAGTCGGTAAGGAGTTGCCAATGATTAGGTCTTTCCGAAGTATTGGCCAGTGTTGCTTAAATATAGATCTGATCTTGTTGTGGGAGAAAGTGTATTGGGTGATAAAATTATAAACATATTCATTATTTTCACGGGTCTGAGGGTTCTTTTTCTCAGTTTTATGTTTATGAAGTAGGCAGTCTTTTTGAGTGTCTTCTTTTATTTTGAGAATGGAATCGGAAATAAGGCCCTCCGGGTATCCCTTCTCCAGAAATCCAGATTTGAGGGTTTCCATTTGGTCTTTTATTATCGTATTGTTGGAACAATTTTTTCATATTCTCCTCATTTGTCCATAGGGTACGTTTCCACTTATAGTAGTGGCAGCTCCTATAGTCAAGGTAGCTGTTGGCATCCACACTTTTGAAGTGTGTGCTAGTTTCAATTCGACTATTGTGAGACACTAATTGTAGCTCCAAAAATGTGGCAGTGGTCATGTCTACCCGTGCAGTAAAACTAAGGTTTCAATCATTCTGGTTGATTTTTAAAATAAATTAATCTAAAAGTTCCCGTGTGCCTTGCCAGATAAAAATAATTTCATCTATATACCGTTTATAAAACCTAATGTTGAGATGTTGCATAAAACCAAGTTGTGCCCATAAAAATATTTGCATAGGATGGGGTGAATTTCGTGCCCATCGTGGTGCCCCGTTTTTTTTAATATAAAAGCCGCCATTGAAACTAAAGTAGTTGTGATGTAAGATGAAGGATATTGAGTCTTGGATGAACCTGTTTTGTTCTAAGGGCATGTATGGGCCTAGTTCATGGATTATATTACTATATAGGGATGCTACATCGAGTGCTACCCAGGGACAAAATAAGTTGGCTTGAATCTCGGAGGTACGAGGGCAGGCCTGCTACGTATTTCTGTAGTAGGTTATCGACGGAAGCTCTCTAGGGGATAAAAGGTGGATCTTGGTTTCAGAGAAGATTGTATTGGTTGTTGGAATAGTTAATTGATTAAGGTGTCAATGTCGGGGGGGTGGGGAGGGTGAGGGGGATGGATTAATGTTTCATCTTAGTGCTGAAGTGGCGCTGGAGTGTCAATTTACGGATGTATTTATATAAATGAACAAAAAGTTCGAAAAAGTTTGGACTGTTAATAGGGCAAAAGGAAAGTCCCCTACTGAGTACTTTGGTTTCTTCTTTTTTAAAATATAGTCTGAGAGGTTAAAAATGCCTTTTAGTTTGAGGTCATCTATTGTATTATCATGTGATGGAATTTTTAAATTTTGAAACGGTGTGGGCGTGCTTTTTTGTTTGCGGGATCGCTTTTTTCCACCTCTACATCCCCTTCTTCTGGATTTGCCCCTATTTTTCTTTTTAGTTGATTGTGGATTGGACTGTAACAGTGTGTGATCTTCTCCTGGTGATGGAGTGGTAATGGAATCTTGGATCGTGCTATTGGGTTCTGGGAGATTATTGGTGTGAGTAGTTGAATACTGGTTAGGATGGAGCATGTTGGGGTGGTTATACGTAGGGGAAAGCTGATTTAACGGTGGATTTTCGGAGAGGTTGAGAGGTACATGTAATGCTAAAAAAGGTTCCGGGCTAGAGATGGAGTATACTGGTTTCGAGTTGAGAAGAGGAGGGTAATGTGGTCCCTGTGCGGTCTCTCACGTTCTGGGGTCTACATTCCCCCTGCAGTGTTATGTTGTCTTGTGTGGTGATGAGAGATCCATTATTAGGGCCGAAGGTTTTGTTGTTAATAATCACAAGTTCGTCTTCATTTTGTGGAGAAGACATCGCCCTTGATACTGGGGGTATCGCATCAGGGGCGGCCAATTGGTACTAAACACTTTTGCTGCTTGGCGCCCCCTTGATGCCTCCAGGCCAACCCCCGGAACAGCACCATTTACCGTATATTTTCCTACCTATTTCAGCTATAGTCACAAGGGAGGCGGTGACGTTAGCAGGATTTCGAGGTCCCCCCAAGAAAAAGACATTTGCCTCTGGCCTGTACAAGCACTTTAACCATTAGTCGGACATGCCCCTCCCTCGCCCTGGGAGGATCCAACTCCCCATCCCTTTGGCCTGGCAGCTATAAATCCAAAAAACCCTTATGGATCCTAGCTACTCACTGAAAGGTCATAGGGAAATGGTTCTGGTGCCAATGGATCCACCTTGACGGTTGGTGCCTTTGGAGACCAAACACGACATTTGGTATTTGGTTCCAATTAGGAGTTCTCCGTATCCCCCCCCTTCCCTGCATCTTACAAGCTAATAAAAATAGGTAGACAGTCCATCTCAGTCCCAGGGTCTTAAAGACATAAACTGTGTAGTTCTGGGATATATGGTAAATTCCTAATTTCTGGTTCCTGGTTCCTGGTTCTGTGATGTCGGAGGAGGTATTTTTGTCCTAGGAAGAGCAAGTGCCAGTGGAGCTTGCTTACAAATTTAGGACCCTGGTAAGTGGGGGTTTAAATTTGAAATATGAGATTTTGGGGTTTCTGTAATGGGGTGGTTCTCACTTTCCACACAGCATTCTATGTCTGGCTGTTAACAGCACCTGAACACTGCCAGACGATTTCCACTCCTTAGTTATATGCAGTAGTATGCCTACACACAGGGCCGACATCAGCACCCGGCACACTCGGGCAATAGCCGGGGCCCACTGCTCCTGGGGGCGGCCACTGTGCCCGCTCACTCCTGCAGCTATGCCCTGGTCTTCATTAAACTGCCTGTTCTGAATTCTAGGACAGCTTACCCCAGCAATGCAGACAGTTTTCGCCATTTGCACTGCTGGGGTGGGTGGCCCCAGGATTAAGAACAGGGTAGATGTAGTTTCCTACTGGGCTGAAGGACCTTCCTGATGTCATTCGCACATGTGACCAGTGGGGGAGGAGCCGGAGGAGCCGGAGGAGCAGAGAGCTGTGTTCCTGTACAGAGAAGAGCAATGCTGAAATGTGGTGAGACCTAGCTGTGCGTGTCTGTCCCTGTGTTTTTGTCTGTCCCTGTGTGTGTGTGTATGTGTGCCCCTGTGTATCTGTCCCTGTGTGTGTGTGTCCGTCCCTGTGTGTATGTGTCCCTGTGTGTATTTAACCGTCCCTGTGTGTGTGTCTGTCCCTGTGTGTATGTGTGTCCCTGTGTGTATCTGTCCCTGTGTGTATTTGACCGTCCCTGTATGTGTGTCTGTCCCTGTGTGTGTGTCTGTGTGTGTATCTGTCCCTGTGTGTATTTGGCTGTCTGTGTGTGTGTCTGTGTGTGTGTGTATGTGTGCCCATGTCTGTATGTGTCTCCATGTGTATCTGTCCCTGTGTGTGTGTGTGCTTGTCTGTCCCTGTGTGTTTGTGTGTCCCTGTGTGTGCATCTGTCCCTGTGTATATTTGACCATCCCTGTGTGTGTATTTGACTATCCCTGTGTGTATGTTTGTGTGTGTATGTCTGTGTGTGTGTATGTCCGTGTGTGTGTATGTCCGTGTGTGTGTGTCTGTCCCTGTGTGTGTGTCTGTGTCTGTGTGTGTTTGACTGTCCGAGTGTGTGTGTCCCTGTGTGTGTCTCTACCTGTGTGTGTGTCTCTCCTTGTGTGTGTCACCATCACCATTCCCACAGTGTTCCTATGCCTTGACGCAGCTGCATCAGGACGTTCTATGTGAGGCAAGAAGAAGATGGAAGAGGAGGCAACGCCGCCAGTACGGAGTCTGTGGGAGAGGCACAGGGAGGCACACTAAGGATGTAGGTAAAACTACCACATGATCTACACTAGTGTTACTTGTGCTTTTTACATAGGACTGCAGCAGGTACCACTACCACATTATCAGCACTAGTGCTATCTGTGGTTTTTACATAGGACTGCGGGTAACACTACCACATTATCAGCACTAGTGTTTTCTGTGGTTTTACATAGGACTGCAGGTAACCTATTAGCACAAATGTTATCTGTGGTTTTACATATTACTGCAGGTAACACTACCACATTATCAGCACTAGTGTTATCTGTGGTTTTACATAGGACTGCAGGTAACACTGACACATTATTAGCACTAGTGTTATCTGTGGTTTTACATATGACTGCAGGTAACACTACTACATTTTCTGTACTCAGATAGCCATCACTGTGTTATCTGTGTTGTTACATAGGACTGCAGGTGATATCTATTATATTATCTGTACTCAGAGACTTATCATCACTGTGTAAGGGGGCCCACTGAGACTTTATCGAACAAGGGCACACATTAACCTGGAGCCGGCCCTGTCTACACAGTTCCATTTATTTTTATACGTAATTGTAAGACCTTCAATTCTCTGTATATAGTTGTTCATTTTTTATTATATCACAATATTCTTGTTGTTTCCATTACTTTGATATTTTTTTCCCAGTTATATATTTTTTGCTTATTTTATGGTAATTAAACATTGTTATTTTAGTTTGGTCTGGTCTGGCTTTTATGATCAACCTTAGGAAAGTTGATGGGCCACTACTTTTGAGACATAAGAAATCCAGCCCATTGTAAATTGACTACTTACAAAGATATATACAAAAGAACTCCAGTGGAGATCAGCCTAAGGCTTCATTCAGACAACAGTAAGAAACGACATTGTGATGTCCGTTTTTGGAAAGCTGTCACACGGCCGTTTTTAGAACAAATTGAAGTCAATGGGGCTATTCACATGGCCATTTTTTTAATGACCAGTGAATAGTGGCCGTCAAAAAATGGAACATGTTCTATTTTTGCCATTTTCACAGGAAAAAAGACCCCACTGAAATCAATGCGACCTTCCGATACGCCTGGACCTTACGCCCTGTGTTACAACTCTGCAAGGAATCCACCTCTCCCGGTTAAAGTCCTGATTAACATTACTAACATCACTAACGTTTCCCCCTTTTGAACTGATTTTCTCACTATTGGATTGATTTTGAACTGATCTTCTCATTATTGGATTCATTTTCCGTGTTTGAAATGATTCAAATACGGAAATAATTTACTGTCTATATTCCGATTGTGATTAACTTAAGAAGGGGGGCTATATCTGTTTCCTTCGGGCTTTTAAACCGCCCTGGTATTGAGAGAGGGAGGGAGAAGGAGAAAGGGAAAGAAGAGAAAAGGGGGGAGGGAAAAAAAAAAGAGGGAAAAAAAAAAAAAAAGGTGGAGAATTGAAATGCCGTCTAAGAAAAGGGAGGAACCGCGTGGCCCTGCGGGGAGCACCGCTAGGAGATCAGCTGTAGGTTTGGAAAGTGGGTCTAAACAATCGGGCCTGAATAAATACCTGGTCCCGAACTCACCAGGGCCAAGATCCCCACAAAAAGAAAAAACTGTGGATTCTAGACCGCAGGGTCTAACGCATGAGACGTCAGTTGAAGGGGGAGAGGGAGAGAGGGGAACCCCAGTGACATATACAGAAACAGATGTAAAAATGGTGCAGGACATACTCTGTACGGTTTCACGGATGGAAAATTTAATGGGTCATTTGGTAACCCAGCTTGGGGCAGTACAGACAGATGTTATGGTTATACGAGCAGAGATGGAAAAAGTAAGGCAGCGGTTGCAAGAGATGGAAAAAAAGATCCCCCCCTAGAGAAATCCGTTCAGAAATTAGAGAAGGAAGTGACATCTTTAAAACAGATAAACGTTAAGATGGAACAAAAATTGGTAGACCAGGAGGATAGATCAAGAAGGTCAAATATAAGATGTGTGGGGATTCCAGAGCGAGAGTGGAGAGATGGTTAAGGGAAAACAGTAGAGAAGGCACTCTATCTCCCCTGTTTTCCATCGAAAGAGCACATAGGGTCCCCACAAAAAACAGGGTGCCAGGAGATTATCCTAGACCGATACTGGTGAAATGCCTACTATCCAAGGACCGAGATGGAATATTAGCCGACGCTAGAACCTCGGAAAGATACTATATACAGGGGGTAAAGATTAAACTTTTTCCAGATTATTCATTTAGTACTAATGCACAAAGAAGAGAGTTTATATCGGTAAAAAAAAGACTAAGGGAGGCAGGTATAAAGTACAGTCTATTTTTTCCAGCAAAACTAAGGGTGGAACATAATGGCAAGTTCGTTTTCTTTCGGACTCCGGAGGAAGTTAGCGAATGGGCGGACGGGGAGGGTCTTTGAGGCTGGGGGGGGGGGGGGAGGTGGTGATAGGAGCCAATATGCTAAGATATGGAGTCGCCCGGACTGCCGACCAGCAGAAGGGGGGACTACTTGGATGGGAGGGTATATGGAGGGCTTGGGGGGGCGGGGCGTGGAGAGAGAATTCATTTTTTTTTTTATTTATATATTTTTTTCTCCTCCCCTTCTGGATAGATGGTTAGGGTCCTTTCATTGAACGTGAGAGGGCTCCGCGAGAGGGTTAAAAGGTTTGCTATCCTTGAGTGGATCAAGAGGTTTCTGCCAGCCGTCGTCTGCCTCCAGGAGACACATTTAGATAAAGAATCAGTAAGGTGGTTGGAGAGGAGATGGATGGTGGCGGGATATCACTCGGTATATACTACCTATTCTAGAGGGGTCTCGATTTTGATACATAACAAGATTAAATTTGAGGCTCTGGCATGTGAGGCCGACGATTGTGGCAGGTACCTCTTTTTACATTGCTATGTAGAGGGGAAAAAAAACGTACTCGCAAATATATATATTCCACCACCATATAAATCAGATGTTTTGTACCAATTGTACAGATTTATGTTGAATAAACAGGAATGTATGTTGATTGCGGTCGGCGACTATAACGCGGTTATGGATCCACTCAGGGATAGGATGTCTAGTAGAAGGGGAGGAGCACAAAATGTAGAGTTATGTAAATTAGTATATGAATTTAATTGGGTAGATGTCTGGCGGGTGCAGAACCCAGATGAAATTAATTATTCTTGCTACTCAAAAACCCACCAAACCTGGTCGAGAATAGATATGATTCTGGGAAATAAAAATCTAATATCTCAAAATAGGATTAGGATAAAGTATATACCCATGGCTTTATCGGACCATAGTGCAATGGTAATGGAGTTGGATCTGAATAAAAATAATACCTTGCCGTTGTTTAAGTTTAACCCCCATTGGCTATCATTAATCTCAGATAAAGAGAGCATAATAGAAGAGTTAAAACTTTTTTTCATGGAAAATAATGGTTCTGCCGGTAGACTTGTGGTCTGGGACACTTCTAAGGCATTTTTGAGGGGATTACTGTTCAAAAAAGTAAATTACTGGAAAAAAAATACTAGAGAGAACAGGAAGGTATTGGAAGAAAAACTACAAGAAGCTGGAATGGTATGTATGAGATACCCTACTGTACTTAATAAGAGAGTTTGGGAGGAAGAACAAGAAAAGTTGAGGTTATATCAATTAGAAAAAAGTAGGAAAGAATTGCTCCTTCAGGGGATTAAGTTGGCCTCGGAGGGTGAAAAGGTCGGTAAAATATTAGCAAATATAGTGAGAAATCAAAAAGGGAAATCATGGATCGGCGCGATTAAAGATAAAACGGGAAAACTACTCACCGTACCTGAAGATATAAAAAAAGTGTTTGGGGACTATTTCCAAGAGCTATACAAGTCCAGAGTACAATACTCAAAACAAGAGTTAGATTCCTATTTAGATAAGATTGCTTTTAATAGGATATCTGAGGTTCAAAAAGAATTTTTGGAAAAAGAAATAACGGTGGCAGATATAAATTCAGCTCTGGGTAAGGTTAAACCCGAGAAAACACCAGGTGGAGATGGGCTCCCCTTTGAAATATATAAAACCTTCTCACAGGTATTAGTTCCAGAATTAAAAATAACACTGGACGAGGCTCGAAAATTAGGTGACCTACCGAGTTCTATGAAGGAAGCAATTATTACATTAATTTTAAAAAAGGGGAAGGAACAAGCAGACCCCGGCTCATATAGGCCTATATCCCTTTTGAATACGGATGCGAAAATTTTGGCAAAAGTTTTAGCAGACAGGCTCTCTAGGGTTATTAAAAAAATAATAAATAAAGATCAGACAGGTTTTATACCGGGTAGAACAATATACTCCAACATAAGAAGGCTATTCCTTAATATTGAAGCTAATAGATCAGACGCAGGGGAAAAAGCGATACTCTCATTGGATGCCCAAAAGGCATTTGATTGCATTGAATGGGAGTATCTATGGACAGTATTAAGAAGATTTGGCATAGGGGAAGGATTTATAGGGTGGATTCAGCTAATTTATCGTAACCCTAGGGCTAGAGTGGTTGTGGATGGGAGCCTATCCCCCTCGTTTGCCCTATCACGTGGCACAAGGCAGGGATGCCCTCTCTCCCCATTGCTATTTGCAATTGCAATTGAACCCTTGGCAAATATAATAAGAAATGATAGGGAGATTAAAAGTTTTACATATGTGGGTGGAGAAGAAAAATTGTTGATGTATGCAGATGATATTTTACTTTTTTTGCAAAACACTGGGGAACAGTTTAACAAAATAGTAGAGATAATAGATAAGTTCGGTTTTTTTTCCGGTTTAAACATTAATTGGGGTAAATCACACATGTTATTATTATGAGAGGGGCAACCACAGAGAGACACACGGGTGCATGTTTTAAAAAGGCACGAAAATTTTAAATATCTCGGTATACAAATCTCCGGAAACATAGAAGAATATGAAAAATTAAATGTTCTCCCCTTAATAAAAGAATTAAGAACTAAAATACACATATGGAAAAGATTACCATTGTCAATGCAGGGCAGGGTAAACTTAATAAAAATGGTCTTCCTCCCAAAGATACTTTATGTATTGCAAAATTCCCCAGTAAGAATACCACAAAATACTTTTAAACTATTTGATAGACTAATGGGGGATTTTATGTGGAAGGGTGCGATTCCTCGGATAAAGAAGGAAGTCCTTCAGCTCCCAGTGAAAGAAGGAGGACTAGCGCTTCCTAATCTATTTTTCTACTATTTAATAACACAATACGGGAATATAAAGGATAGTTTAGATAGTCAGATGGGTAGACAAGAATTAAATAGATGGGGATGGAAAGAAAAATGTAATCACTTAGAGATGTTGGAGTCAGGTTTTTTTGGGAAAAAAAATACTAGTAATAGGATATTTAATTTGCTAGAATACGTATGGGGGGAAATTAAGAAGATATTGGAGATTAAAGGGTTTTTGAAATATACACCGATATGGAAAAATCTTAATTTAAAGGAATTAGAAACAATAAGGGATTATATAGATTGGGAAAAAAAAGGAGTGAAATATCTAGAACAGATTTTCGAGGGAGATAAGCTGAAGGACTTTAATATAATGGTGTTGGAATTCGGGATCCCCCATAGTGACATGTATAAATATTTCCAGCTTAGGAATGCATTGCGGTCAGTGGTACAGGAGGATAGGTATCGAAGGGAAACATCAGATATGTTGGACAAGTTTATTGTAGCAGGGGAAGGAGGTGGAATAACTGCAAAGAGATATAGGATCTTGATGGAGGAAAAAAGAAAAACAATTACAATGCTTTTTTTTTCTCTCTCTCTCTACGTGGGGGGAAATGGGGGGGCGGGTGATGGGAGGTGGTTGGGAATGGGGAGAAAGAAAGAAGAAAAATGAAAGATGAACAGTAACTATCATCTGTTAATAATTTTTTCACGTATTGTTGGGGTAATGTTTTTTCTACGGATGTATTTATTGTACGTAATTGAAATAAAGATATATAAAAAAAAAGAAAAAAAAGAAATCAATGCGACCATTTTTAACGAGCATTAGACAGGAGTGTACCCATCTAATGTTAAAAATGGGTATACTAGTCCAAAATGCCTTTAAGGGGTTAAAAAAATTACTCACCTTATCCACTTGCATGTGCAGAGGCATTTGCACTTCTTTTCATGCTGAAGGACCTCAAGTGTGATGACGTTACCATGGACTCCAATCCAGGTCCTTCGGTGGGTCCTTCAGCCTCAAGAGAAGAGTGACTGAAGGCTTGGACTGGCCCACAGAGGGACAGGTAAATCCCACGCTGGCACCCCAAGCAAGGGTTGCACAAGGGCATATTGCACAGTAGATTGCACTACATCCAAATAGGCAGAACTCAGCATTAGTGATGAGCGGGAGGTGCCATATTCGATTTCGCGATATTTCGCGAATATTCGAATGAATATTCGTGTTATATTCGTCGAAATCGAATATTCGTAATTATTCCAATTATCGCGAATAATATACGAATTTTTTTTCGCGTATTGCGATTATTTATCTTGATAGTATAAGGCAACGTTCCTATGCTAATTGACTATGGCTAGGCTAATATGTGTATTTTACGAAATTTCGTGATTTGCTCTAACTTCGTCTCTTAGAATATTACGAATATTCTAAAAGACGAAGTTAGAGCAATATTACGAAATTTCGTAAAATACACATATAGATTGTAATTTAGCTAATATACTGCTATAATCCCTTTTTTTGCCTCTAATTTTTTTTTGCCTCTTCTGAACTTTTTTTGTAAAATATGTACACTATTAAAAAATATTACTATAGCAGTATATTAGCTTAAATACAATCTATGTGTATTTTACGAAATTTCGTAATATTGCTCTAACTTCGTCTTTTAGAATATTCGTAATATTCTAAAAGACGAAGTTAGAGCAATATTAAGAACATTTGCAAAAGCCGAAATTGCGATGCGAGTAATATAATACGAAATAATCGCATGAAGATTTCAACTTAGCACTGCTATATTCCATATTCTAGCCTAATATGGAATATAGCAGTGCTAACTTAGCACAGCTATATTCCATATTAGGCTAGAATATGGAATATAGCAGTGCTAAGTTGAAATCTTCATGCGATTATTTCGTATTATATTACTCGCATCGCAATTTCGGCTTTTGCAAATGTTCTTAATATTGCTCTAACTTCGTCTTTTAGAATATTACGAATATTCTAAAAGACGAAGTTAGAGCAATATTACGAAATTTCTAAAAGACGAAGTTAGAGCAATATTACGAAATTTCGTAAAATACACATAGATTGTATTTAAGCTAATATACTGCTATAGTAATATTTTTTAACAGTGTACATATTTTACAAAACTTAAGTTCAGAAGAGGCAAAAAAAATTAGAGGAAAAAAAAAGGGATTATAGCACTATATAAGCTAAATTACAATCTATATGTGTATTTTACGAAATTTCGTAATATTGCTCTAACTTCGTCTTTTAGAATATTCGTAATATTCTAAAAGACGAAGTTAGAGCAATATTAAGAACATTTGCAAATTTCGCAAGTTGCGATGCGAGTAATATAACACGAAATAATCGCATGAAGATTTCAACTTAGCACTGCTATATTCCATATTCTAGCCTAGTATGGAATACAGCAGTGCTAACTTAGCACAGCTATATTCCATATTAGGCTAGAATATGGAATATAGCAGTGCTAAATTGAAATCTTCATGCGATTATTTCGTGTTATATTACTCGCATCGCAACTTGCGAAATTTCGTAAAATACACATATAGATTAGATTGTAATTTAGCTAATATGGAATATAGCAGTAAGTTGAAAACACCACTGACTGGAGCAGCCAGGAAGCCAGGAATCCAAAGGACAGGTAAGAACAACTTTAGAAAAGTGGGAAAGAAAAAAAATATTATAATAAAAAAAAAAATACGAATATTCGAATTCGCGAATATATAGAACGATATTCTAAATATTCGCGAAATCTCGAAATTGCGATATTCGAGAAAAAAATTCGTAATTCGAATATTCGCGCTCAACACTACTCAGCATCTCAACTAGCCTGTGTCTATAAAAAAACTGGGTAGATAATTTAAGATACTACCCAGTTTATTATTATAGATACATCAGGAGGCAAGGTACAGAAGCAAGCCAAAGAGCATTGTCTTTCACTGCAGGGACCCTATACTCAATCATCTTGAGTGTTTTGCTGCTGCTGGTGCTACTGTGTGAACAGGCAGTATTTGCATTTAGCTGTACACTGGGCACCCCAGAATGAATTTTACTGATGGGTCCTAGGAACCCTAGTCCAACACTAAGTGTCTGCCTTGGCATGTGCAATTGGATAAAGTGATGACATTTTTTTTTCCGGTTTAAAAACCCCCCAAAACACATGATTACAGCTAAGAACCACTATGGGGACATTGGGGGCCTCTATTAATTCTAGGGGCCACCATGGGGAACATTATGTATACGGCATGGAGATTTATTAACCACTTAGCACTACGCTAACGCCGAAAGGCGTCATCTCTGCGGCGCTCCCAGACTACGCTAACGCCAATAGGCGTCATCTCGCGTGAGCCGAGATTTCCTGTGAACGCGCGCACGCAGGCGCGCGCGCTCACAGGAACGGAAGGTAAGCGAGTGGATCTCCAGCCTGCCAGCGGTGATCGTTCGCTGGCAGGCTGGAGATGTGATTTTTTTAACCCCTAACAGGTATATTAGACGCTGTTTGAGCGTCTAATATACCTGCTACCTGGTCCTCTGGTGGTCCCTTTTGTTAGGATCGACCACCAGAGGACACAGGCAGCTCAGTAAAGTAGCACCAAACACCACTACACTACACTACACCCCCCCTGTCACTTATTAACCCTTTATAAACCACTGATCAGCCCATATAGACTCCCTGATCACCCCCCTGTCATTGATCACCCCCCTGTCATTGATCACCCCCCTGTAAGGCTCCATTCAGAGGTCCGTATGATTTTTACGGATCCACGGATACATGGATCGGATCCGCAAAACGCATACGGACGTCTGAATGGAGCCTTACAGGGGGGTGATCAATGACAAGGGGGTGATCACGCATATAGACTTCCTGATCACTTCCCTGTCATTGATCACACCCCTGTCATTGATCACCCCCCCTGTAAGGCTCCATTCAGACGTCCGTATGATTTTTACGGATCCACTGATACATGGATCGGATCCGCAAAACACATGCGGACGTCTGAATGGAGCCTTACAGGGGGGTGATCAATGACAGAGGAGTGATCATCCATATAGACTCCCTGATCACCTCCGTCATTGATCACCCCCCTGTAAGGCTCCATTCAGATGTCCGTATGATTTTTACGGATCCACGGATACATGGATCGGATCCGCAAAACACATACGGACGTCTGAATGGAGCCTTACAGGGGGGTGATCAGTGACAGGGGGGTGATCACCCCATATAGACTTCCTGATCACCCCCCTGTCATTGATCACCCCCCTGTCATTGATCACCCCCCTGTAAGGCTCCATTCAGACGCCCGTATGTGTTTTACGGATCCACGCATCCATGGATCGGATCCGTAAAACGCAAACGGACGTCTGAATGGAGCCTTACAGGGGGGTGATCAGGGAGTCTATATGGGATGATCACCCCCCTGTAAGGCTCCATTCAGACGTCTGCATGTGTTTTACGGATTCACGCATCCATGGATCGGATCCGCAAAACGCATACGGACGTCTGAATGGAGCCTTACAGGGGGGTGATCAGTGACAGGGGGGTGATCACCTCATATACACTCCCTGATCACCCCCTGTCATTGATCACCCCCCTGTCATTGATCACCCCCCTGTCATTGATCACCCCCCTGTAAGGCTCCATTCAGACGTCTGCATGTGTTTTACGGATCCACGCATCCATGGATCGGATCCGCAAAACGCATACGGACGTCTGAATGGAGCCTTACAGGAGGGTGATCAGTGACAGGGGGGTGATCACCTCATATACACTCCCTGATCACCCCCTGTCATTGATCACCCCCCTGTCATTGATCACCCCCCTGTAAGGCTCCATTCAGACGTCTGCATGTGTTTTACAGATCCACGCATCCATGGATCGGATCCGCAAAACGCATACGGACGTCTGAATGGAGCCTTACAGGGGGGTGATCAATGACAGGGGGGTGATCACCCCATATACACTCCCTGATCACCCCCCTGTCATTGATTACCACCATGTAAGGCTCCATTCAGACGTCCGTATGTGTTTTGCGGTTCCGATCTATGTATCCGTGGATCCGTAAAAAACATATGGACGTCTGAATGGAGCCTTTCAGAGGGGTGATCAATGACAGAGGGGTGATCAGTGACAGGGGGGTGATCACCCCATATACACTCCCTGATCACCCCCCTGTCATTGATCGCCCCCCTGTAAGGCTCCATTCAGAATTTTTTTTGGCCCAAGTTAGCGGAAATATTATTATTATTTTTTTTCTTACAAAGTCTCATGTTCCACTAACTTGTGTCAAAAAATAAAATCTCACATGAACTCGCCATACCCCTCACGGAATCCAAATGCGTAACATTTTTAGACATTTATATTCCAGACTTCTTCTCACGCTTTAGGGCCCCTAAAAAGCCAGGGCAGTATAAATACCCCACATGTGACCCCATTTCGGAAAGAAGACACCCCAAGGTATTCCGTGAGGGGCATATTGAGTCCATGAAAGATTGAAATTTTTGTCCTAAGTTAGCGGAAAGTGAGACTTTGTGAGAAAAAAACAAAAAAAAAATCTATTTCCGCTAACTTATGCAAAAAAAAAAAAAATTCTATGAACTCGCCAGGCCCCTCATTGAATACCTTGGGGTGTCTTCTTTCCAAAGTGGGGTCACATGTGGGGTATTTATACTGCCCTGGCATTTTAGGGGCCTGAAACCGTGAGAAGAAGTCTGGGATCCAAATGTCTAAAAATGCCCCCCCTAAAAGGAATTTGGGCCCCTTTGCGCATCTAGGCTGCAAAAAAGTGTCACACATCTGGTATCGCCGTACTCGGGAGAAGTTGGGCAATGTGTTTTGGGGTGTCATTTTACATATACCCATGCTGGGTGAGAAAAATATCTTGGTCAAATGCCAACTTTGTATAAAAAAATGGGAAAAGTTGTCTTTTGCAGAGATATTTCTCTCACCCAGCATGGGTATATGTAAAATGACACCCCAAAACACATTCCCCAACTTCTCCTGAGTACGGCGATACCAGATGTGTGTCACTTTTTTGCCGCCTAGGTGGGCAAAGGGGCACACATTCCAAAGAGCACCTTTCGGATTTCACAGGTAATTTTTTACACATTTTGATTTCAAACTACTTACCACACATTAGGGCCCCTAGAATGCCAGGGCAGTATAACTACCCCACAAGTGACCCCATTTTGGAAAGAAGACACCCCAAGGTATTCCGTGAGGGGCATGGCGAGTTCCTATAAGTTTTTTATTTTTTGTCACAAGTTAGCGGAAAATGACCTAGAGATGTCTGTCATTGTCACACTACTACAGACATCAAGGTCAAGGAGTGTCTGTGCCTAGCAGAATAGGCAGGAAGTCTGGAAAAAATCAACACCAATTTCATGTTGCTATGATAGGCCTCCCCAATCCAGAGAATACATGGGCTACAGGGGGATAGAAGCAACTGTTTGTGTTGATCGAGCACCAAAGTGCTTGGGTGCTCAGGCCGAACACCTCGGAATGCACAATGGAAGTCAATGAGAGAAAACCAGACATCCCCTGCTCTGAAGAGAAGAGGGTGTCTGGTTCACATGAAAAGGTCAGAAAATGATGGAAACACCATTAAAATGGTTTGGCAACAGCATGGGGAGGATGTCTGGATGCATGGATGTGCACACTTTACACTGGAGATGTGGCGCAGCTAATGTCACTGTCCACAGCGGACACCGTCTACGGAAAAAGTACACTGGATGTCACAGATATTTTTTGTATGCGCACATTTTACACTGGAGATGTGGCGCAGCTAATGTTACTGTCTTCAGCGGACACCATGTACCGAAAAAGGACACTGGATCTCACAGATATTTTTTCGATGCGCACACTTTACACTGGAGATGTAGTGTAGATAATGTTACTGTTCGCAGCGGACACCGTCTACTAAAAAGTACACTGGATGTCACATATATTTTTGGGATGCGCACACTTTACACAGAAGATGTGGCGCAGCTAATGTCACTGTCCACAGCGGACACCGTCTACGGAAAAAATACACTGGATGTCACAGATATTTTTGGGATGCGCACACTTTACACTGGAGATGTGGCGCAAGTAATGTCGCTGTCCGCAGCGGACTAACTATTGCTAACGCTATTTAGCGCAGGATACGTTAAAAATAGATATTGCTGCCACACACAACAGTCTTTAAAATAACTTTTGGGTCTGTAAAGTTTTAGCTATTTAGCGCAATTTGCATGCTCGAACAACATTAGCAACTGTACAAAACCACATAAGAACTGTGTCCCCTTTATTCTTTGGATCAGCGTAGGGTCCCAGAGGTTGGACCCAAGGATCATAAAGTAGAGTCTTCGTGATATGTCATCACTGTACAAGATGGGAGTAGACAATCGATAAATCAGCCAGCTCACCTCCTCCTAGGTGCAAGAGATCCAGGTTCCTATAGGGTAACTCCACTTAAGTAAAACTTGACTTTTATTCCATACAGTTACAATTACACAACTGCAATTCCCATGTGCAGAAACATTAAAGGGATTCTGTCACCAGTTTTTGACCCCCACATTCAAAAATATGGTTACTTGCATGGAGCTCTTGTGATTCCTAATGTGGTCTTATAAGCTAAATCTATAGGCTCATTTAGTGTAAAAAACGTTTTATCTAACCTGTCATTCATCTCACTAAGGTGCCCAGGGGGATGCTCATGTCTTCCAGATGCCGCCCGCACCCGCCGCCGTTCGTGCCCAGAATCCTTTGCTACTCCTCCGGCTCTGGCGCCAGCGTTCAGGTCATCGGGGGGTTGAGCGAAGTACCGACACATGCGCACTTCGCTCAATGAAGCCGAACAGAGAAGTCCGCACAGGCGCATCAGGCACAGGCCTGTGCGCACGCGCGGGATGTTAGAGAAGAAGGAGGGGGGAGTGAGGGAGAGCCGGAGGAGTAGCAAAGGATTCTGAGGCGGCGCTGATGACAGCAAAGGAGGAGCTGGGCACGAACGGCGGCGGGTGCGGGCGGCATCTGGAAGACATGAGCATCCCCCTGGGCACCTTAGTGAGATGAATGAAAGGTTAGATAAAACGTTTTTTACACTAAATGAGCCTATAGATTTAGCTTATAAGACCACATTAGGAATCACAAGAGCTCCATGCACATAACCATATTTTTGAATGTGGGGGTCAAAAACTGGTGACAGAATCCCTTTAAGAATACACTGACACATTTCTGGCCCATATGGGAAAGCCCTGTTAATCTTTATCTTAATTCTATTGGATCCATTTAATAATTTTAAAGGTACTAAAATGTCTGCCAAAAGAGGTAGAATTTTATGGAAACATATACTTTTATATTCCGTCTGTGCCATGCCTAATACAAGAAAGCAGTCCATGCAGGTCCACAATACTGCATTATGTGTTAACAGTTGCATTAGTATAACATTATAAATAATGTTTTATTAACTTCCTCTGGCAAGATAGAAATGTCCTTAAAAATGGCCATGGATTACAGCAACTGACTATAATAAAAATGTACTAAAATAACAGTTCCAGCTGCCAGCTAAACACTTTTAACATATGTGAGGAGAGAACATTACTGTCAAGACAATAAAGCCTTGCTGTAACAACAAAAGAAGGTGTCTATTTCACAGAAACCTTTTATTTCCATATCACAACCAGTGCTTCCATAAAACCTTACCTGAGAGCAGACTTGTGACTAAGTAAATTCCTGAAACTTTAGTTAGGAATATGCATATTATAGAGACATCTGTGCCGCTATGATAATACTGGCAGATGTACTACAGTACATAACTAATTATCTCATAAATAATTCACAGGGCTCTACATTAAAACGGCTTAATAGCTCTGAAATGAACACAGTGTAAGTACGATGTAATATGAAAACATGTATAAAACAACCTAATGCTGCAGTAACAGTATAGTATACACCAAAATGCATGCCCACATGTATCTTCATTTCTAAAAATCTCCCTTCAGTAATTGCTGTAAAAGAGTGGATTATGTGCTATAATTTGAGTTTCCATATTACAAAGCACTGTAAATACACAGAGTCAAGTCCCATTATTATGACCACAAGCTAATATCCAGAGTTACCTCTGTGTGCAGCACGGACAGCAGCTAGACAGGCTGGGAGTGACTCACTAAGGTCCTGGTAGGTTGTCTCGGGTATCTGATAGCATCCTGACTGCAGTGCATCCCACAGCTGCTAGAGGGTGTATGGGAGAGGATCCATAGAGAGAACACGATCAAAGTGGTCACACACATGCTCAATTTGGTTCAAGTCTGGGGAATTAGGTGGCCAGGGTAGTACTTGGAAGTCTTGGGCATTTGCTTCCAACAGATGTTGGACATTTCTAGCCTTGTAACATGTTACATTGGATCCCAACCGGGGAAGACAACCAGCATGTATGCTTCTAAGTGATCTACAAGGATGGATTCACACCAAAATCGTTCGGGAGTGCCTTTGCATGACTGAGTGGATCAAGAGATTGCCACAAAAAGATTTCCCACACCATAATGTTGCCAGCACTAGCTTGTATTCTTCCAGCAATGGTTGCAGGGTGTTCTCTGATGTTTGTCATCTGACATGCCAAAGTCCATCTGTTTGATGAAGCAATGAATGTGACTCAATTGAGAAACCAACCCTTTTCCAATAATTGGAGGTCCAAGTCTGATACTGCCTTGAAAACTGAAAGCCTTTTCTGCTGATGCAACTTTGTTAGCAGAGGTGCAGTGACCATCTGTCTGCTTCGGAGCCCCAATACACAGTAGGTTTCACTGTTTTAGACACACGTCTCTTTGCCTCTTTGTTTATTTTGGCGGTGACGTCTACACTTTAGCATGTCAGTCTGTCCTTGCGTACCATTGTAGCCCATGTTCTCCTCTCACATCAATGGCATGTGATGCTCTGCAGTTTCCACATCACTTATTTGCAATGGTGCTATTTGTCCACTCACGATACACTTTCACCACAACAGCACAAGAGCAGTTCACAAACTGCACTGCTTCAGAAATGCTGCAATCCTTGGCCCAAAAAACAATAATTAGCCCTTTTTGCAACTCTGATAAATTGCTCCTTTTACCCATGACAGGAATGGGGGATATGAGTGCAGACAGCCTATCACACATCTTATATACCCACCAAGCCAGCTCACAACACTTGAGTTCCTTCATGAGCCACACGTTGCTGAGATCGAAAGCAGGAAGTGGTCTCAATAATGTAACTCGATTGTGAAGAAATGAAAGATAAAAGCAGGAATGTGGATAAAAGCTCCTGAACCCTGGTGTGAAAGTTCATCTGATCCCCCCCCCCCCCCCCACAATTTATCTTCCCATTGGCTTGCTGTGACCTGCAATCAACTTTCAGCAGGGCAGTTGGGAACCTACTGTAGACACTATTGCCTCAAAGCAGGGCAATGAACAACTGAATAAACTAAATATTAAAGTAAGCCACCCTAATAATTAACCCTAAATACTGCCAGATTTGCAGGGCCATACCTTCCAGGAAGATAGTATTATATAACATCCAGGTCTAGTGTTACATATAGGTCATCCCTATTGGTCTAGGGCAATTTCTGTTTTCTTAGTTTTCTAGGGCACCAAAAGTCAAGGGGAAAAGGAATTATTCTTAGTATAACTCGTTGTCTAGGGCAGCAAAAGGGTTAAAGTCAGCATACCTGGTGTTTTTAGGCAGTGAATGGGGTTATGATAATAATAATCTTTATTTATATACCGCAGAGCTTTACAATTCAGGGGTTCATGTACAAACAGTCATAAATAACATAGCAACAGACAAGTCAATAATTAGAACAAGAGAAATTAGCTTACAAGAGCTTACAATCTATGAGGAGATAGGGGTGATGCAAAAGGTAAAATACTTGTTTTGTGTGATGGTCCAGCCATCTTGGAAAAATAGGGGAGGTGCATGAGCCAGTGTTAAGCCAATATCTGTAGTGCTTTTGGGTGCATTATTAGGGTGGCTGGACCATCACACAAAACAACTATTTTACTTTTTGCATCATCCCTATTTCCTCATAGATTGTAAGCTCTTGCGAGCTCATTTCTCTTGTTCTCATTATTGACTTGTCTGTTGCTATGTTATTTATGACTGTTATTTATCATAACCCCATTCACTGCCTAAAAATACCAGGTATGCTGACTTTAACCCTTTCGCTGCCCTAGACAACGAGTGGAGAGTTTGGTAGAGGATTAGGTTCAAGAACTGATAATAAATGGTCTATATAGGGAGAGGAGTTAGATCAGAGAATGTGATTGGTTACTGTCTTAGGGGCAAATGTCAGTATAACTGGTGGTGTATTTTGAGAAGGTTAATTCCAGTATCCAGGGTGGTCTAGGGTAGTGAATGGGTGGGGAAAGGTAGAAGTGCTGTGGTTATTCACCTCTACAGTCTCTAGTGTTGCCCTGGCTGAGTGCAGAGAGGGTATATGGAGGACTGTGTAGTTGTAACTATATGGCTGAAAAGTTATCTCTATGAACTGGCAGAACAATTCAGAGTACTCTGCCAGATCATTGGGAGGATCAGTGGGTTGGCTTAAGAGCCCTATGTAAACTACAACTGCTGTCACCCCTGTAGCCACACCACTTCATATGTTAATAGAAGCTTAAATTGCCCCCAGTGTCTGTTAGTCTTCTAGGTTTCTGCAGCTTTGCAGAAAACACAGATGTTAATTTCTTTCTGATCTTTTTTATCTGGTAGATGGCCAAGGATGTAGGCGTAGGGAATAATTCTGTTGGAGGGTAATGTAGTTGTAGACAGAACAGTGAGAAGAGGCTCCTTCTGCATCTGATTGTCTTAAGCTGGCTACACATGAGAATATTGTCTGGCGAACACTTGTTCATCCGACAGTTATCTCTCTCAGTCACCCCATGGAAAAATAACAAATAATCTGCTTCAAGAGACCTGTAGTGTTGACTTATATGTCCAGCCGCCTGATCATAATGTTCATTGACATTTGCCATCTAATTTTTTGTGTATTTTTTTTTATAATTGTCATGCAACTTGAAATAGTTCTATTATTTTAATAATTATTTCGCAAATTACTGGTACAGCAAAAACTGTATCCAATTTAGTATTAACATCTATTATTAATGTACTGTATGTATTTTATATTTACATGTGAAATGTTATCATTTTATATTATAATAAGGTCTAAAGACCACTGGGCCAGAATAGAGCTGTTTCTGGTAAAAGGTCAGGCTCTTTTTTTTTTCACTGTATTAGTGTTACAGTTAATATCATCTACCATCCCTTTTCTTCATGTTGCTGTAGTATGGCTGTGTGTCAAAGCTGCTTTGAGAAAGGATTTCCTGCTTACCTTTGATGAGATCTGATATGGCACTTTTACATCTAAAATGTAAAGGATGGATGTAACCTTGGAAGAGATAAAGAGAACAACTTATGGCAGGTATCAAAATCTATCACAATTTCTCATAAGGAGAACATTGCTCCTATTATGCAATAAATCATCAAAGTAAACATCTTCAAAATTTGACAGCAATGCCATTAAGTGCGATGTAGTTGATGGACGAATATAAAATGATAGGAACTCATCAATCTGTCAAGTTTATTCAGACATGGGGATAGAGTTCAACATCAAAATCCTAGTTGTATTAAAGTTACTTTGCAGTCATTTCACATACATTATAAAGCTCAGAGTCGGAATGGGGTGCCTTGAGCTCAGCAGTAAAATTCATTCTGGAGGACCACTGTGAAGCTACATGCAAATATTACCTGCTCATGCAATGGCAAGCATCAACAAGACGCTAGAAGAAGATCGATTATGGGGTCCCTGCAGCGACTTTGAGAAGGCAGGTCCCTGATAAAAGAGGATGATGGCTGGCCTGCCTTTGTACTTTTTTTTTTTTTTATATAATTTTTTTTTTTTCATTTTCAGCATATAAAAATACAAGAAAACAAAAAAGGATAGACAGTAAAGATACAAAACTATGCACAAACGTATGTTACATGATTATCATTAATAACATCGGAATTCTATCCTTATCTTGTTTCATTTCACATAAAAAATATATATAAAGAAACAATATAACCCCCCACCCCCCCCCCCTTCCCCTCGGTTGTCTTGGGAGTTTCTATAGAAAAAATTGATTTCATGATCTCATATCGGGGATTTCAGTCGTCCTTCATTCTTTTGTTTATTAATTCTGCATTTTAAACTCTTCCTTCCTTACTCCTTTTCCCCCCTCTTTCCTCCTGTCCGTTTGCATTCCCTATTTCATTTTATCTTGCAGGCATATTCATATCTCTGCACCCTCTCACATAGGTTCTTCCACTCAATATTTGGTGGTCTGTCCGCCCCCTACTCTCTAGCCACTGCAACCCGCGCCAGCATTAATCCTTTTTCCCATTTCCTTTCACTTTTTCTGTCCAGGCCAATTTTTCTAATATATCCAAGCACCGCTATCGAGATCTCCAGTGGCGCAGTGCACCCAGATGCTCTGGTAAGCTCCTGAAATACCTGGGTCCAATAGACCTGCATAGGAGGACAATACCAGATCAAATGGATAAAATCTGCATTGCCCGATCTGCACTTCCAGAATCTAGAGTCCTCTGTTTTAAACATCCTGCTCAACACCCAGGGAGTTATATAAGTTCGGTGGAGAATAAAAAACGGCACCTGGAAATTGCTCGATATAGTGCTCCTTTTTATACTTTTATAAATACATCTCCAATCTAAAGTATTAGACTCCACTTGTAGTGCCCATTTACTTTCACTTTTAAATTTGGTCACACCCCCTAGCCCCCTCTTGATTTTTTTTATATATCTGTGAAATTGATATTTTAGTCCCGTTACTGTGATAGCAGAATTCTGCAAATTCTGAGTGTTTAAAAATTCTTTATTCTCAGTTGAGTCAAATGCGTGCTTTAATCGGAGATATCTAAACCGTGTAAGAGTGTCTAGGTCTATACTAAGCCCCATTTCCTCTAGTGTCTTAAGCTTTCTTTTCACCTCTATCTGTGAGATAAACTTAAAACAATTTTTTTCCCAAAATACATAATCATCTAACCTCTGAAACTCACCTAGATTTATATTTCCCCAAATAGGGGTAATCCTTAGTGAATGATTTATCATTTATACCCAGTAATTTTTTAACATTAACCCATATTAAGTGCATCATCTTACTAATTGGGCCCTTCCTGCCCTTTATTTTTATGATCCCAGTTTCTAGGACACTAACAATGTGATATTGGAGACCTTCAAACTCGCCCACCAGGAAACAACGCAGTCTGTCATCCTCCATAATTACCACTGAAGCTGGGATGCATAATAGTAGCCTCGAAAGCAGGGGACGGACAAACCACCATCTTCTTCATCTAACCACAAATATTTTTGTTTCAACCTGACCCTTTTTCTCCCCATATAAGATCATTTATCAATCCTTCCAATGCATAAAAAAAAATGGTCCCCTCTCCACACAGGGCAGGAGGAGATGACATAAAGAATCTGCGGTAACAGGACCATCTTAGTAATGGCAATTCAATCAGCCTGCTTATTTTATTTTTAACCCTTTTAAGCAGAGGGGAAATATTAAGTTCTATATACTCCTGGATCCTCGAGCTAATTTTTATTCCGAGATATTCAAATGATTCTGTGGGTTTCAGTATTTTGACATTTATATCCTTTCGCGTTATTTCATATCCGATTGGGAGCAACACCGATTTTGTCCAATTCACCCTGAACCCAGAGATTTGAGCCAACCTCATTTACTATCCCCATCAGGTATGGCACCGTTGACACCCCCCCTTCTAAAAAGAACAGGATGTCATCCGCGTATAGACATATTTTATCTGATGCACCCCTACCCCCAAACCCCCTGATTTTATCATCTGCTCGAACCTTGCACGCCAGCGGTTCGACGAATATGGCAAACAATAATAGGGAGAGTGGGCACCCCTGCCTGGTTCCCCTTTGCAATGTTACCGACTCTGATATCACACCACTGATTTTTATCCTCACTTTTGAGTGACGGTAAAGCAATTGTACCCATCTGATGAATTTTTCCCCCAAGTTCAATTCATACATTATTTTTCAAAGGTATGCCCACTCCACCCTGTCAAATGCTTTTTCCGCGTCCAAAGACAGGATGGAGTGGGCACCCTCCCCGCTCATCTGGATATTCAGCAAGGCCCGTCGAATATTTGTTTGGACCTGACGTTTTGGCACAAACCCTGATTGGTCTGGGTGTATTATTTTTTCTATAACTCTTTTTAGACGGTTTGCTAATAGTTTGGCGCATATTTTAAAATCGGTGTTGAGAAGAGAGATGGGGCGATACGAGTCCACCTTACTCTCATCCTTCCCCTTTTTCCCTATCAGAGTTATTACAGCCTCCGATACAGAGGCAGGGAGTTCACCCCTGTCCATTGATTCGTTGAGGACCTGCAAGAAGAATGGCAGAATAACCTCTCCGTATCTTCTCTATATCTCGAAGGGGAGACCATCCAACCCGGGGCTAGAGTTGCCCTGTATAGATTTCAAAGTATCCCGTAGTTTCTCCAGTTTAATAGGACCATTCAACAATTCCCTATCCTCCTCGGAGAGTCTAGGGAGCGGTACACCCTCTAGAAAGAGTCTCATGTGGCCACCCCCCCCCCCCCACTCCCTCCGAGGAGTAGAGGTCCTTATAGTATTTAACAAATTCCTGCTCAATTTCTCCCTGGTTGGATGTCATCCCCCCATCTCTCCTCTCAACACTCTTAATTCTGCTGCCCCCCTTTTGATTCTCTATAAGTGTGGACAACAGTCTCCCTGGTTTCCCAGACTCCCTAAAATACCGTGGCCCCTCAAAAAACACTTTTTGTTGTGCCTTATCTGCCAGGTTATTTTTTTTTTACATTTTTGCATCTTCTAACTAACCCGTCATTTCAGGGAAGTTATTTACCAAGAGTTCTTCTTCTAGTTCCTTTATTTTGTCTCCCAGCTCTCTCTCCTTTTTGGCAAATTTACACTTTAGCCCCTTAATTTTGCTAACAAGGATACCACGTAGGTATGCTTTAAATGCATCCCATACGTACCCTATTTGCATGGATCCTAGATTAATTTGCCAATACTCCTCTATATCTGCACTGATGCCTTGCTCCATATTAATTAAGTTCAGCCAGTGCGGATTCAGGTGAAACTCCCAGCTTTTTAACCTAGGGTTTCTTTTAAATGTCAGGCTAATAGGGGAGTGATCTGAGATACTATTGGCCTCATACCTCATTCTTAGCTAGTGCCATATCTATACTTGACATTATTTTACTTCCACGACTAAAACATGAAAACACTCGCTTGTCGTCATAGCGGTACCTCCACATTAGTAATAATTCCTGGGATGTTCTTTTAAGAAGTGTTTGTTGGCTTATATCATATTTATAATTTGAGATCGCTGAGTATCTATCTAACTAACTATTCATAACGTTGTTGAAGTCACCCATTATTAATATAGGGCATTTACCTCTGGAGTCTGCAAACTCTACCAATCGATGGATAACATATAAGGAAAATGGCGGGGGTATATAAACAAAAGCTAAAATGCAAACTATACCATTCCACTGGCAATAGAGGAATACATATCTACCCCTATCGTCTATCTTCTGATCAAGTGGGAGGTAGTCTACTTTATGATGGATATATACGCTGACTCCACATGAGTAGGTAGATAAGCATGAATGATACTGGTACATAGCCCATTTCTTCATAAATAAGTTTGTCTTATCCTTTGTATTATGTGTCTCCATTAATCCCACTATTGCCGGGAGATGTCTAGTAACAATATCAAAGACCATAACCCTCTTAACCTTATCTCCTAGTCCACTTACATTCCATGTCATGATCCTACTCATGTGGGCCTCCCACCTGCTTTTTCATATTTTTCATCCCTACTAGACCCCCCAAGACAACCATTCCCCCCCCTCCTCCCCCTCCCCCGTCCTCCTCCCCTTCCCTTGCCCCCCAACTGGTCGGTGGAAATCAAACATTTCCCCCACCTCTTACACTCTGCCCATTGCCTCCCCTTAGCCTCCCCCTCTCGTGCAATCTGGTACAAATCATACTCCTATTCCCTTGGTATCCAACCACTCCACTGTTTGCTCTGGAGAGCCGAAAAAACTAACTTGATCACGATATATTACACGCAACTTAGTGGGATATATCAGGGAATATTGTATCTGGGCAGCAGCTAGCCTCTTCTTCACTTCTCTGAACTCACGTCTTTTTGCCTGTGTTGCTCTAGAGCAGGGGTGCACAACGTTTTCTGGTTGGGGGCCACATTGCGAGACTGAACCAATGACGAGGGCCGAAATTAAAATTTAAAGGTGTATTAACAACTTAAACTTTGTACTTATGGAATATTGAACACATTATATACCATGAATGTCTAGTTACACTTCCAGGACTCCCATCTAATGGGAGAAATACATGAAAAATACATGTGAGCAGCCACAAGACATAGGCATGCATGTCTGTTACCAGATGGTTGGGGGCCGCACAGAATGGTATCGAGGGCCGCATGTGGCCCCCGGGCCGCAGGTTGTGCACCCCTGCTCTAGAGTAATCTGGATATATCTCTATATTATTTCTATTAAACTCTATTGTCTGCATTTTCCTTTTGGTTCTCATTATTGCATCTCTATCCTTAGAACTTAGAACCTTTTGGGGGAGGTCTCCCCGGGATCCTATGGGCTCTGTCAACTGAGAACCATTGGGACAGAACCTCTTTTTTGAAGCTGTCCTGTAACCACTGCTGGATAAACCCTGTTATATCCTCTCCTTCCACTCCCTCTGGGAATCCCACTAATCTGATATTTGATCTGCGGGACATATCCTCCATTGTGGTGATTCTTTCTAAAAGGATTTTCTTTTCCCCATCTATGTCTTCTACTCTTTTTTTTTATTCCTTCCAAATCCCTTTTCATTTCTCCAGAGGATATCTGCAGATCTTTAACCTTTTCCCTAACTTTATTCATCTCCTCCTTGATAAGAGAGAGATCCACCTGTGCTGATGCGCTCTTCAAAGTCAATTCATCCAAACTGTGGTTAGACTGTTGTACTGCCCCCAAGATTTCCACCAGTTTCTTATCCACTGAATTGATTCTTTCCTCCATACCCTCTCCGCTACCTGTCCTCTTGTCCACCCCACCACATTCTTCTGTGGCCTGTAATTCACTGCCCTCCCTCTGGCTTTCCTTATTTTCCCGTAACGCACTCTTGATTTTTGGGGGAGTTTAAGGTATTTCTCTAAGCCGGTTATTGTGCTATTACCCTTTCCTCCACCCGGCAAGGAGGTGCCAACAGACTTTCTATTATATGCTTTTGGAGGCATATCTGCAGCCGCAGAAAAAAGGGGAGAGGGTGCACACAGAAAAGGGGAACGACCCACTGAGGGGGGAAAGACCAAAAATCACCGGGGGTAAATAGAGTGCAGCAGATCGATAGATCTTTTATACTAATCCAGACCAGGCTTCCCCATTTACCAGGCCAACGTTATATTCAGCAAATAAACCATATAGGAAGGGAAAAAAACAACAACAAAAAATACATTATAAAGCTCAGAGTCGGAATGGGGTGCCTTGAGCTCAGCAGTAAAATTCATTCTGGAGGACCACTGTGAAGCTACATGCAAATATTACCTGCTCATGCAATGGCAAGCATCAACAAGACGCTAGAAGATGATCGATTATGGGGTCCCTGCGGCGACTTTGAGAAGGCAGGTCCCTGATAAAAGAGGATGATGGCTGGCCTGCCTTTGTACCTTCAAGTCGTCTCAGCCACCCAATGCATCTATATTAATAAACTGGGTAGTTAATCTACCCATAATCTACCCAGTTTCATATATGAACATAGGCTGGTTGAGATTCTGTACGCTGCCTATCTATATTTAATGCAGTAACTTAACTATGCCATATGACACTTGTGCAGAGAGTAGAGGACTAGGGGCCCACCTTGCCCAGGGGTCTACTGGCGGATTTACCTGTGGGCCTTTCGAAGCCTGATGAAACTATATGAATGCTAATGTGTATTTAACAAATACTCATAATATATACTTACACTATTTTCCTCCAGCATCAGCAGCCTTGAAAACTCAACCCAATGTGAGTTAGTATCTGTGGGGTATCTCTATAAGGGTCACCTTAACTGAAAATATACTCAAGGAGTATACCTGTAAGTGATAATCGCAGATTATGCAACTGTAAATCAGTTCTATTTATCTGAATAAAGCTTAAAGAAATCCATGAGCTTGCCACCAAAACAACCCCACTCATATGAATGGGGCTTATTTACAGTCGCAAAAATGTCTGCAACAGATGGGTTAGTGCCAGGATAAGTATAATGGTAAGATAAGAGATGAGGTGGGATATGAATGGGACAAGTGGTAAGGTTTGATTTGGATAGTAGGGTGGAATGCTTTTTTCAGTAATACTTACGAAGCAGTTTATGCCGGATTCCAACCACAAATGGGTTTTCCATCTTTATATATTGATCTGGAATTCCCCACCAGTCAGATATTTTCGGTAGCCACCAGTGTTTGAAACATAACAGCAGACGGAACCCAGACCTGACCTCCTAAACTAATACAGATTAAAGCCCAGCAACCGTAAATAAAAAAAAACACCCTAGATCCCCTACATTTATACAATAGCTCACACTCTCTTCTGTTGCGGAGCATCCTTGCTGCTTTACCATCTACTGTAGCTTTAGGACCTGCACAGATATGGGCATGTGTTCTGTGCAGGTCCTTCAACAGGACATGCACACACACTATCTGTGCAACTCCTTCTGCACACATTTGTGTTAGGATCATTGTACAAAGCAGTTTTACACAAACTGCAATAAGACTGTGTGACCAGTACTCAGATCCTTTGCTACGACACTTGAAATTTAGCTCTAGGGGCCTCCTTTTTCTCTTGGTCATCTTTGAGATGTATATACACCTTGATTGGAATCTACCTGTGGAAAATTCAGTTGATTAGATCTTATTTGGAAAGACACAGCCCTATCCCACAGCTGACAATGCATAGCAGAGAAAAACCAAGCCATGAGGAGGAAAGAACTGCCAGTAGAGCTCAGAGATAGGATTATATGGAGGCACAGATGTGGAGAAGGGTACAAAAAATTATGCTGCAGTGCAAGTTCCCAAGAGCACATGGCCTCCAAAATTCTTATATGAAATAATTTGGAACAAACAGCACTTTTTCTAGAGCTTATCACACCACCAACCTAAGTAATCAGGGTAGAATGGCCTTGTTAAGAGAGGTGACCAAGAACCAAATGGTCAGTCTGACTGAGCTCTAAAGATCCTGTGTGCAGATGGGAAAAATTTCCAGAAGGTCAACCATCACTGCAGCACTCCACCAACCTTGGTTTATGGCAGAGTGTCCTTAAAGAAGCCTCAGTAAAATACACTTGAAGGCCTGTCTGGAGCTTGCAAAAAAGAGCACCTAAAGGACTTCCAGACAGTGAGAAACAATAAAACCAACATTAAATTTTTTGGCCTCAATTCTAAGTATCATGTATGGAGGAAACCAAGCACTGCTATTCACCTGCCAAATACCATCCCTACAGTAAACCATGGTGGTGGCAGCATCATGCTGTGGGGGTGTTTTTCAGTGGCTGGGACAAGGAGACTAGACAAGGTTGATGGAAATCTGAATACAGTAAAGTAAAGAGATATTCTTAATGAAACCCCTATACAGGAGAGGACAACAGACAACTCTGTAAATATCCTTGTGTGGCTTTATCTCTGGAGAGACCTGAAAATGGCTGTCCAGCGATGGTCCTCATCTAACCTGACAGAACTTGGGAAGATCTGCAGAGAAGAATGGAAGAAAATCCCCAAATTTAGGTGTGCAAACCCTGTGGTATCATACTCGAGAAGTCTGGAGGCCATAATCGCTGCCAAAGGTGCTTCAACTATGTACTGAGTAAAGGGTCTATATACAATACTTATGCTAATGTAATAGTTTTTAGTAATAGTTTTTACTTTTCAACAAATTGGCAAAGATTTAAAACATTTAGTTTTCACTTTGTCATTATGGGGTATTCAGTGCAGAATGACTGGGATTTTTTTAGCACAAGACTGCCACTAGGGATGAAATATCCGTAGTCAATTTGCATAAAACTTTGTTAGAATACTGTACCACTTGGAACTGAAACCGAATTCGGTAAAAAGGTTTTTAACAGCAGAAATTAATTTCTGAGATTATTACCCGTGAGTAAGTCCCGTGAGACTTTGTGAAGTAATAACTTCGGCTCATAGGAGCCAATACATACTAATACTGTACGGGGCGCTCACTCTGTACATTATTCTAATGAAGTTTTATGCGAATCGACTTCGGATGTTTCATCCGAAGTCGATTCGTTAATCTCTAGCTGCCAAATAACAAAATGTGAAAAGGTATGAAGACTTTCCAATTACTGTACATTGTATTTTATACTGTTATTGAACACCCAGTTTAGAGGGCACAGAGCCTACATTCCCAACTGACTTACTCACTGCCTGCAAAGGGTTTTATTCCCTTCCTGTTCTCATTTAAGATCTTGGCTCAGTACAACACACATGTAATAAGTTAAAGGGACACTGACAGGGCCAATAAGCATATTGAGGTATATATATGGCACTACAGGTCTTATAATAGGTATTACAATCATATAAGTATCCCCCTTGTCCACATTATACATACAGTAAACTTTAAGTTTTATAACCTGCTCCAACGGTCTTCAATCTGCCCAAGGGGCGGCATTTCACCTCTCTTGCGCCCAGCCAGCCTCCCCCAACTGCCGCTTTGAAGCGCCGCCCAGCTCATGAATATTCAGTTTGCTGGGCGGCTTCTGCGGTCCCCGCTCTGAAGCGCTGCGCTGAACAGTGCCCGGCGCATGCGCCGGATCTTGTGAAGTCGGGGACAGTAAGCGCTGCCCAGCGAAGTGAATATTGATGAGCTGGGCGGCGCTTACTGTACCGGACTTCACAAGATCCGGCGCATGCGCCGGGCACTGTTAAGCGAAGCGCTTCAGAGCGGGGACCGCAGAAGCCGCCCAGCAAACTGAATATTCATGAGCTGGGCGGCGCTTCAAAGCGGCAGTAGGGGAGGCTGGCTGGGCCCAAGAGAGGTGAAACGCCACCCCTTGGGCAGATTGAAGACCGTTGGAGCAGGTTATAAAACTTAAAGTTTACTGTATGTATAATGTGGACAGGGGGGATACTTATATGATTGTAATACCCATTATAAGACCTGTACTGCCATATATATACCTCAATATGCTTATTGGCCCTGTCAGTGTCCCTTTAAGCATTAAAGTGACTTATGTCATAGCTCATTGTTCCTGGAAGTTCCTGCCAGCTGAAAGAATGTGAAAAGAAAAAGTTTTATTTACGGCATGTGACTTTTAGTTAAAGGTGTTTCAGAATCCATAGCTTCTATATTTTGATATATATTTTTTTAATCTGTTTATCAGCTACAGTATATTGCAGTTTAATCTTGTGTCCATGAGAAGCAAGATGGTAATATTCTAGTTATCAACGGCAACCATCTATTGTTTTAAACATGAGGCCTACTACAATGCCACTCTTTTTTTTATAGGACCACGGAACAGGGTATGTTCACACCAGCTGTAACCACTGTAAACAGGAAGACAAGGACAGTGCGCCCTAACTGGAACCCCGCCCACTTTCCCTGCCTATTTGCACCTACTTGCATTGCAAGCCCTAGAAGGCAAGTCCGCAACTGGTCGACATTCCCTACTCTGGAACAGTGCAAGACAGACAGACACACACACAGACAGAACAACACAGAGTCAGCGTTTCTAAGGGAATGGGTCAGAACTGGGGGGACAAATCAGCACAAAATTGTGATACAAAGGGTAGTCACAAAGCCAAGCCAAAGTCAGAACCAGAGAGGAAAAACAGTACCAAAGCACAAGACAGACAGTGGCCAAACCAGTGGCATACATAGAGAAGTAAGGGCCCCATAGCACGGATAAAACCAGGTCCCCCACACAGGACAGAAGGTTTGCTACCTAAACCCTTTTTAATGACCCTTAAGCCATTTTCCCAGTGCCTCATTTGCCTCATTCAAAAGTTGTTTTTTTAGAGCAGAGATGACCAACCTGTGGCCCCCCAGCTGTTGCAAAACTACAGCTTTCAACATGTCCTGATAGCTGTAGGCTGTCCAAACATGCTGGAAGTTGTACAAACCGGATTCCAAAATAGTTGGGACACTATACAAATCGTGAATAAAAACTGAATGCAATGATATGGAGGTGCCAACTTCTAATATTTTATTCAGAATAGAACATAAATCACGGAACAAAAGTTTAAACTGAGAAAATGTACCATTTTAAGGGAAAAATATGTTGAATCAGAATTTCATGGTGTCAACAAATCCCCAAAAAGTTGGGACAAGGCCATTTGTACCACTGTGTGGCATCTCCCCTTCTTCTTACAACACTCAACAGACGTCTGGGGACCGAGGAGACCAGTTTCTCAAGTTTAGAAATAGGAATGCTCTCCCATTCTTGTCTAATACAGGCCTCTAACTGTTCAATCGTCTTGGGCCTTCTTTGTTGCACCTTCCTCTTTATGATGCGCCAAATGTTCTCTATAGGTGAAAGATCTGGACTGCAGACTGGCCATTTTAGTACCCGGATCCCTCTCCTACGCAGCCATGATGTTGTGATTGATGCAGAATGTGGTCTGGCATTATCTTGTTGAAAAATGCAGGGTCTTCCCTGAAAGAGATGACGTCTGGATGGGAGCATATGTTGTTCTAGAACCTGAATATATTTTTCTGCATTGATGGTGCCTTTCCAGACATGCAAGCTGCCCATGCCACACGCACTCATGCAACCCCATACCATCAGAGATGCAGGCTTCTGAACTGAGCGTTGATAACAACTTGGGTTGTCCTTGTCCTCTTCGGTCCAGATGACATGGCGTCCCAGATTTCCAAAAAGAACTTCAAATCGTGACAGAACAGTCTTCCATTTTGCCACACTCCATTTTAAATGATCCCTGGCCCAGTGAAAACGCCTGAGCTTGTGGATCTTGCTTAGAAATGGCTTCTTCTTTGCACTGTAGAGTTTCAGCTGGCAACGGCGGAGGGCACGGTGGATTGTGTTCACTGACAATGGTTTCTGGAAGTATTCCTGAGCCCATTCTGTGATTTCCTTTACAGTAGCATTCCTGTTTGTGGTGCAGTGTCGTTTAAGGGCCCGGAGATCACGGGCATCCAGTATGGTTTTATGGCCTTGACCCTTACGCACAGAGATTGTTCCAGATTCTCTGAATCTTCGGATGATGTTATGCACAGTTGATGATGATAGATGCAAAGTCTTTGCAATTTTTCACTGGGTAACACCTTTCTGATATTGCTCCACTATCTTTCTGCGCAACATTGTGGGAATTGGTGATCCTCTACCCATCTTGGCTTCTGAGAGACACTGCCACTCTGAGAAGCTCTTTTTATACCCAATAATGTTGCCAATTGACCTAATTAGTGTTAATTGGTCTTCCAGCTCTTCGTTATGCTCAAATTTACTTTTTCCAGCCTCTTATTGCTACTTGTCCCAACTTTTTTGGGATTTGTTGACACCGTGAAATTTTGAATCAACGTATTTTTCCTTTAAAATGATACATTTACTCGGATTAAACGTTTGATCTGTCATCTACCTTCTATTACAAATAAAATATTGACATTTGCCATCTCCACATCATTGCATTCAGTTTTTATTCACAATTTGTTTAGTGTCCCAACTTTTTGGGAATCCGGTTTGTAGTTTTGGAACAGCTGGAGGACTGCAGGTTGAGCATCCCTGCTTTAGAGGGTAAGGTCCTGACCATGTTTTCACCTCCAGTAGAAGAGGAGATGATCCCAGATAGGACTGGGCCCCCTCTTGCCTTGGGCCCCATAGCAATCACATAGTATGCTGCCCCTGGTCCAAACCTGATGGCAGAATCGATTAATTCAGAACAGAAAGGAATTTTAGAAAATTTGCTCAACTCTACTCATACCCTGTGGTGTATGTTAGTTTGCTCTTGTAACGCTACCAAACCACAGGGGAAACACGTGGGTGTAATAGTTCCTGTGCTCACGGTTAGCAGATACCTCCCTAGCAGGGCCGGCGCCACCTGTAAGGCGACCTAGGCAGCCGCCTAGGGTGCAATTTAGCCGGGGGCGCCGACCCCGTGCGGTTTAAAAAAAAAAGCGTTTGTTAAGTGGCAGCCGGGCCGGTCCTGCCGCAAGCGTTACAAGAGTAAACTAACATACACCATAGGGTATGAATAGAGTTGAGTGAATTTCCTAAAATTCCTTTCTGCTCACTTAGTCTGCACTTCCTTTCAGTCTTGCCGGGTACAGGAAACAAATGCTCCTGTACCGCGGACTGAACAGAGCTCGGCCATCCTACACTAGAGGGGGGGGGGGGGGGGTGAGAGTGACAAAGGAGGGGGGGAGGGAATGAGAGTGACAAGGGAGGGGGGAATTGAGAGTAACAAGGGGGGAAATATGAGAGTGACAAGGGAGGGGGGAGAATGAGAGTGACAAGGGAGGGGGGAATGAGAGTAACAAGGGAGGGGGGAATGAGAGTGACAAAGGAGGGGGGAATGAGAGTGACAAGGGATGGGGGAATGAGAGTGACAAGGGAGGGGGGGCAATGAGAGTGACAAGGGAGGGGGGAATTGAGAGTGACAAGGGAGGGGGGAAATGAGAGTGATGAGGGGGGGATGAGAGTGACAAGGGAGTGGGGGGGGAATGAAAGTGACAAAGGAAGGGGGGAAATGAGAGTGACAAGGGAGGGGGGATGAGAGTGACAAGGGAGGGGGGAATGAGAGTGACAAGGGAGGGGGGAAATGAGAGTGACAAGGGGGAATGAAAGTGACAAGGGAGGGGGGGAATGAGAGTGACAAGGGAGTGGGGGGGGGGTGAGAGTGACAAGGGAGGTGGGAAATGAGAGTGACAAGGGAGTGGGGGGGGGAATGAGAATGACAAGGGAGTGGGGGGGGGAATTAAAGTGACAAGGGGGGAATTAGAGTGACAAGGGAGTGGGGGGGGGAATGAGAGTGACAAGGGGGGGAATTAGAGTGACAAGGGAGTGGGGGGGTAAATGAGAGTGACAAGGGGGGGAATTAGAGTGACAAGGGAGTGGGGGGGGGAATGAGAGTGACAAGGGAGTGGGGGGGAAATGAGAGTGACATGGGGGGAATTAGAGTGACAAGGGAGTGTGGGGGGGAAATGAGAGTGACAAGAGAGTGAGGGGGAATGAGAGTGACAAGGGGGGAATGAGAGTGACAATGGAGGGAAGGGAATGAGCATGACAAGGGAGGGGGGAGAAGAGAGTGACAAGGGAGGGAGGGGGGAGAAGAGAGTGACAATGGAGGGGGGGGGGGGGAGAAGAGAGTGACAATGGAGTCCCCAGAGCCAGACCAAGAGCCAGACTGCAGCCCGAGACCAGATCCTCTTATTATCCTGGTGGTAAGTAGACAATGCAATGTGTTTATTATTTAATTGTTTAGTTATTAATACTACATTGGAAACTAATTTACCTCACATTAAAAGGACACTATAGTCCCAGAACCACTACAGTTTAATGTAGTGGTACTGGTGTCGATAGCCTGTTTCTGCAGAGAAAAGACACTGTGCAGTACTGGTATTAAAGGACCACTATAGTGCCAGAAAAACAAACTCATTTTCCTGGCACTATATAGTTGTTAGGAGTGGGGCACCCTTGTGTCCCCCTCCCACTGGGCTGAAGGGGTTAAAACCCCTTCAGCCACTTACCTTTCTCCAGCGCCGGCACTGGGAACTCTTCTCCCCAATCCTCCTCTCAGCTGTGAATGCGCATGCGCACGCATTCAAAACTATGTTCCGCGTCTTCCCTCTGTTATTTTCACAGTGAGAATCGTGGAAGCACCTCTAGCGGCTGTCAGGGAGACAGCTACAAGAAGCTTGATTAACCATAAGGGAAACATAGCAGTTCTTTTTATTTAAATGCTGAGAAAGGGGTGGAACATATGTGATGTCATGATATGGGCAGATCATCTGATAAGAGGGGGAGGGGCGGCAATTTTTATCTTGCCTAGGGCGGCAAAAATCCTTGCACCGGCCCTGCTCCCTAGCCTGGTGTACAGAGGATGGGAAGACAGCACGAAATCCTCCGGGGCACTCTCGGTTGCAGGGAACACCAGCCAGATGTTGGTTGAGGTGCCCTTGATGGTAATTGGTGTTTAAGGTGCTTTGGTGGCTGTGCCCCTATGTTCGTGACGCCAGCACTGCTAGGTGCAAATGCTGAGTTTAGTAGTGGAAATGAGGAGTCAGTTATTATAGAACAATTCCAACGTTTACTTGAATCAATAGTCTCAAGGCAGATGTTACAGTCGATCAACAAAGTGCATTCGTGTGGCATAAGTGATTTTATTCCACTTATCAGTTTTAGGCAATTGTCAATAGAGGAGTTGTCTCTTTAAAGTAGACACTTCACAGGAAAGACTTCTTCTTATAGTCCTAAATTCAATCGATAGCATCCTGGTATTGCTGATATCTGTTCACTTCGAGCTATCCTATAAGGGTGATCTCCCTCGTGGCAGGCAAACACTTCTGCTTCATTATTTGCAGGATGCTCCACTAAAAAGGTTTAGGTTTTTCCACTATTTACCAGAAGGCTTGTGTAGTGGATACGGACAATTCTGCGCAGTAATTATCCATACGTGTCCTGGCACTTGGAAAGTTACTCTCAGGCACTGGTGCTGATGAGGTCCATAACATAGAAACATAGAATGTATCGGCAGATAAGAACCATTTGGCCCATCTTGTCTGCCCAATATACTGAATACTATGAATAGTCCCTGGCCCTATCTTATATGAAGGATGGCCTTATGCCTATCCCATGCATTCTTAAACTCCTTCACTGTATTTGCAGCTACCACTTCTGCAGTAAGGCTATTCCATGCATCCACTACTCTCTAAGTAAAGTAATACTTCCTGATATTACTTTTAAAACTTTGCCCCTCTAATTTAAAACTATGTCCTCTTGTAGCAGGCAAAGTTTTACCTTGTTCATTCCCTTTATGTACAGTGGGATGCGAAAGTTTGGGCAACCTTGTTAATCGTCATTATTTTCCTGTATAAATCATTGGTTGTTATGATAAAAAATGTCAGTTAAATAGATATGTGGTTTGATTGTAGGCAGTGATATGATATATGCTGCATGGGTGCTATCAGGGGACAGGTCTGGTCGCTGGTGTTTTTTTTGTTTACATTCTGTTTAAATGCCGGCGATTGCCGGGCGATATTCGACCTGAGTCCCCTCGCACCTGAGATACTGGTGTGACTGTATGCGAGGCATGGTTAAGTTGGGCACTAATTTTCAATCTTAAACTACCTGGGGATAAGGCAGTAAAACATGCATGTGGTTTTTTTCTCCACCGCGGTAGAAGACTGCTGGACCCCCCAGGTTGCCTCAAGAAATGTCCCCGATCAAAGGTTGTTGTGAGCACCAGGTGAATGGATCTAAGACTGTTAATCCTGCTGTTTCTTTACCCATATTCGGGAGGGGACGCGTGGGGTGCGCGCTCGCTCCCTTGTGGCCGCCCGGGCCGCGGGCCCCCGATCTCTGCTCTTTATAGATATTAACATGCTAAGTTGGATGCTGTATGTGCTTTCCGACTGGGCTGTCGATGCCGGGTGAGCCCCGCTCTCCTCTCATCAAGTGAGATCTCCACTTTGATTTGTATTATCCCCATAAATATGGGTACTTGTACGAAAGTATTATTAACCACGTTTATAAATCAGAAACTCACGGACTTTAGGATTTTATAATAGCATAAATGTTATATGGATATGTATTTTTGTATTACAAATAAAATATTTAAATCTAAATATATCATATAGGAGACACACACAGTGATATTTGAGAAGTGAAATGAAGTTTATTGGATTTGTAGAAAGTGTGCTTCAATTGTTTAAACAAAATTAGGCAGGTGCATAAATTTGGGCACCACAAAAAAGAAATGAAATCAATATTTAGTAGATCCTCCTTTTGCAGAAATTACAGCCTCTAAACGCTTCCTGTAGGTTCCAATTAGAGTCTGGATTCTGGTTGAATGTATTTTGGACCATTCCTCTATACAAAACATCTTTAGTTCATTCAGATTTGATGGCTTCCGAGCATGGACAGCTCTCTTTAAGTCACACCACAGATTTTCAATTATATTCAAGTCTGGGGACTGAGATGGCCATTCCAGAATGTTGTACTTGTTCCTCTGCCTAAATGCCTTCGTGGATTTTGAGCAGTGTTTAGGGTCATTGTCTTGTTGAAAGATCCAGCCCTGGCGCAGATTCAGCTTTGTCACTGATTCCTGCACATTGGTCTCCAGAATCTGCTGATACTGAGTGGAATCCATGCATCCCTCAACTTTGACAAGATTCCCAGTCTCTGCACTGGCCACACAGCCCCACAGCATGATGGAACCACCACCATATTTTACTGTAGGTAGCAGGTGTTTTTCTTGGAATGCTGTGTTCTTTTTCCTCCATGCATAACGCCCCTTGTTATGGCCAAATAACTCAATTTTAGTTTCATAAGTCCACAGCACCTTATTCCAAAATGAAGCTGGCTTGTCCAAATGTGCTTTAGCCCACCTCAAGCGGCACTTTTTGTGCTGTGGGCGGAGAAAAGGCTTCCTCTGCATCACTCTCGCATACAGCATCTCCTTGTGTAAAGTGTGCCAAATGGTTGAACGATGCACAGTAACTCCATCTGCAGCAAGATGATGTTGTAGGTCTTTGGTGCTGGTCTCTGGGTTGACTCTGACTGTTCTCACCATTCGTCGCTTCTGTCTGTCCGAGATGTTTCTTGGTCTGCCACTTCGAGCCTTAACTTGAACTGAGCTTGTGGTCTTCCATTTGCTCAATATGTTCCTAACTGTGGAAACAACAGCTGAAATCTCTGAGACAGCTTTCTGTATCCTTCCCCTAAACCATGATGGTGAACAATCTTTGTCTTCAGGTCATTTGAGAGTTGTTTTGAAACCCCCATGTTGCTACTCTTCAGAGAAAATTAAAAGAGGAGGGAAACGTACAATTGACCCCCTTAAATACTCTTTCTCCTAATTAGATTCACCTGTGTATGTAGGTCAGGGGTCACTGAGCTTACCAAACACATTTGAGTTCCAATAATTAGTTCTAAAGGTTTTGGAATCAATAAAATGACAACAGTGCCCAAATTTATGCACCTGCCTAATTTTGTTTAAACAATTATAGCACACTTTCTGTAAATCCAATAAACTTCATTTCACTTCTCAAATATCACTGTGTGCGTCTCCTATATGATATATTTAACTGCCATTTTTTATCGTAACAACCAACGATTTATACAGGAAAATCATGCCGATTAACAAGGTTGCCCAAACTTTCGCATCCCACTGTAGCTTTTGGTATATCCCATCAGGCCCCTGTGACTTATTTGTATTAATTTTAGACAGCTCACTTAGAACCTCTTCCTCTGTAAAGACACATGCATCAAAAGATTCAATAGTCTTCCTTCCTAACTGAGGTCCTTTTCCTTCATTTTCCTTTGTAAAAACTGAACAGAAGTATTTATTGAGGCAGTCAGCTAGTTTTTTATCTTCTTTCATATACCTTCCTTCTTTTGTTTTTAATTTGGTAATTCCTTGTTTTAGTTTCCTTTTTTCGTTTATGTATCTGAAGAATGTCTTATTGCCTTTTTTCACTGACTGAGCTAATTTCTCTTCTGCCTGTGCTTTAGAAGCTCTTATAACTTGCTTGGCCTCTCTTTGCCTAATCTTATAAATTTGCCTGTCATCCTCGTTTTTTTTATTTTTATAAATACTAAATGCTATCTTTTTGTTTTTAATGATTTTGGCCACTTCTGCTGAGTACCACAGTGGTCTCTTCCTTTTTTTGCTTTTACTGACAAGCCTAATGCAATTATCTGTTGCCTTCAATAGTGCCACTTTTAAGTAGTCCCATTTCTCCTGGACATTGAAACTGTTCCAATCTGATAGGGACTCGTATACCACTAATCTAATTTTAGAAAAGTCAAACTTTTGTTTTTGTGTGGTGTGACTCAGTCACTGTACGTATAGTAAACCACACTGACTGGTGATTACTAGATCCCAAGCTTTCCCCCTACAGTAATATCAGATACCAAATTCCCATTTATGAATACTAAATCTAAAATGGCCTCCTTCCAGGTTGGCTCCTCAACTACTTGTTGTAGAGATAATCCCAGTAGGGAATTTAGAATATCTGTACTCCTGGCAGAACTAGCTATTTTGGTTTTCCAATTTACATCAGGAAGATTAAAGTCTCCCATAATGATAACTTCCCCTTTCAATGTCATTTTAGCTATTTCCTCAACTAGTAGATCATCTAATTCTTTGACTTGGCTACGGATGTAGCATGGTTAGCACTCCTTTTTTCTGAGATTTCTGAGTTTGGTTATCTAATCTAAGCAAACACCTTCAATTGCTTTTCAATGGCTTTTGTCTCAAGATAATGAAATGAGTTAAGAAATTTGAGTTAACAGCGGGAGTGCTAACCCTGCTACATCTGCAGGTGGTCTATATATTACACCTACACGAGTTACCGTATGATTATCAAGCTGCAAGGTAACCCAAACTGACTCTAAATTGGTCTAGTTAACTTGTATTATATTCGATTTTATGCTATCTTTCACATACAGGGCCACCCCTCCACCTTTCTTGCCTTCTCTGTCTTTCCTATATATAGAGAACCCTGGTATTGTTATATCTCAGTCATTACGGCCATTGCACCATGTCTCAGTAACAGCCACTAAATCTATATTCTCAGATGCCATTATAGACTCAAGTTCATTGATCTTATTCCCTAAACTGCAAGCATTTGTAGACAATACTCTGAGCTGGTCATTTATTAACCTATGTGCTACTGGCATTTTCTGGCATTGTTCAGGTTCAGCTGTTACCTTTACTAGGCTTACTGCATTTTTATACATAGACTCACTGTCTGGTGCTTGGTTGTTGTAAAGAAATGTTCACTGTACTCCCTTACCCTGGCCATGACCAAGGTGTAGAAATAGCAGACTACATGGTGGACAATGCTTGTTTCTCTCCTCCATATACACTTGCTTTTCCTCCTCTCACTAACTACTAACTAACTTTCCACTCTCAATCCATTCTGCTCTCTCTCTGGTCTAAGCTAGATACACTGAAGCTATATATAGTATGATGCCAGAACCACATTGGGGCGAATGGGTGAAATGACAATGCCGGACTGATAATGTGAAATACCATACATTCAGTACATTAGATAAATACATAAATAAACAGATGCTTTAAGTGTCCCCTTTTCACACAAATGTGGGACGCTGCACTCTGTTTCCATTTTAGACAGGATAAGTAAACCTGCTAGTGAGTTACATGCAGTGTAGTAGCTCTAGCAGTCAGTTGCATGAAATGTACAGTCACTGTATTGAGCATCTGTTAACTTGCAGTACAATGGCTTGAAGTATTTTATTCCTTTAGGTCCTATGTATTACAATTTGCATTTGGCTGCGGTCAATAATGAATGGCTGCTCTATCTCACTGTGCTCATTAATGGTTGCCTTTCCTTATTGCTTATTGATAGACTTCATCTCAATTCTCTGATAAACTATGGGCAGTACAGAATGCAAATTTTTTTTTTAGGCCAGCTCCACATATATCCATTTATCTGGGCCAGTTCCTCTCCAGCATGAAATAGGAAACACTGGAGGAGTACTGAAGCTAGAACTGATTCCATAATTTTCTATAGGATCGTTCATATTCATCTGGCTTATCACTGATGATACTTGATGTCAGACAGCGCCGGACAGAAAAAAGCTACATGCAGCGTTTTCGTTTTCCTGTTCAGCGCTATCAGTGTATAGATGCCGGTTCTATGCACTGAAATGCTATGCACATATATGAGTTGTGTCTGGCTACTATCCTGAAGAAGCTGGCATGTCACAACTAATTTATGTGAAGGGGCCTTATAGTAACCAGTATTTTTTTTTTCTCGTGAAGGCCAGTGTGAGATTGTGAGCCAGCTCTCTTTGTTCAAAGTTTGTATATAATTGTTATTTGGCATTTCTGCCACTAGAAACCACTGTTTCTCAGTTACAACCAGTACATTCTGGGATTTGAATATGTAAAATAGATGATGACTCATGCAGGCTGTTTTTTTGTGAGGAGAATCAGGAAGTGAAGGTGCTGACATCTTGAGAGGATTGTGTGCGAAGGAGGCCATCCGGTTACATCCTGGCTGCAGGGAGTGAGGATGGTGTAGCCTCTAAAAGAGTAACACTTCCGGTCAGCCCATTGGAGACATGAGGGTGCCACGGAGGACCCCAGTGAAGATCCCACCTCGACAAGAATGAATATTGATGCTGCCGGTGGGGGTTGGACAACGACTAAATGGACTTGTCCGCTGGTAGCCCAAGCCCTCACCATTGTGAAGGAATGGAACGTTCGAGTGGACTGCAGAAGCCTGACCCAGGGGAAACAAAAGCTGCTGGAAGACACCCTTTGGGAATTTCAGGAGGCCTTCTCGAGACATGATGAGGACTTTGGGTGTGCTTCTGCAACGTTACCGGCAAATCCCACCTAAGATGTACCAGGAGGTGAAAGATATGGTGGCCAGCTTGTTGGAAAACCGGGTGATCCAGGAGAGTCAAAGTCCGTGGGCTGCTCCGATAGTATTGGTGCGGAAGAAAGATGGGAGTCTCCTGTTCTGCGTGGATTATCGGAAGCTAAATGCTCAGACCGTTCGGCATGCCTACCCCCTTCGGCGTATTGAGGAGTCATTGTCAGCCCTAAGCCAAGTGAAGTTCTTCTTGACTCTTGACCTGTCTAGTGGGTACTGGCAGGTGCTGGTGGCCAAGAAGGACAAAGCCAAGATGGCCTTCATTCTACCTATGGACTCTACAAGCTCAATCGGATGCTATTCGGCCTCTCCAATGCTCCGGGGACATTCCAGCGATTGATGGAGCACTGTCTGAGGGATCTCAACCTCGAGTTAGTATTGATATACCTGGATGAAATAGTAGTGTTTGGGGCCTCCTTTGAAGATCACCTCCAGAAGCTGCGACACGTCCTGCAACGGCTACGAGACCATGGGCTCAAGATCGAGCCCAAGAAGTGCCAGCTGTTCCGACAGCAGATAGAGTACTTAGGACATGTGGTCTCCCAGGGGGTAAAACCAGCCCCCAGCAAGGTGGAGGCTGTTCAGAAGTTGCCCCGGCAAAATACACTACGAGAGGTGCAGGCGTTCGTGGGACTGGCCGGTTACTGCAGAAGGTTTATACCCAAATTTGCTCAGCTAGTGGGCCCATTAAATGAGTTACTAAGGGGCACGACTGGGGGCCTGAAGAAACATCCTGTAGACTGGGGACCCCGGCAACAAGAAGCCTTTGAAGCGGTGAAGGAGGGTTGACCAGTGCCCCGATCCTGGCTTACGCAAGGTTCGACACCCCATTGCTGCTGTACACTAACGGAAGCCTACATGGTCTGGGGGCTGTACTATCCCAGGTCCAGCATGGACTGGAGAGAGTCATCGCCTATGGAAGCCGGTCCCTAAGAGAGTCAGAGCGCAACCCTGATAACTATAGTTCCTTCAAACTGGAACTACTGGCACTGGTGTAGGCCATGACGAAAGGTTTGCAGAACGCCTGACTGGTGCAGAAGTGACTGTGATGACGGACAACAACCCGTTGGCACATCTGGAGAATGCCAAGCTTGGTGTGCTCGAGCAGAGATGGTTGGCCCGCCTTTCTAAGTACCAATATTGCATCAAGTTCCGGTCCGGTAGGGAGAACAGAAAAGCCGATGCACTCTCCCGAGTTCCAGTAGGACACTCACCTCAGAGGGCCGATGAGGAGTTAGAAGACACTGAAACCACTGAACTTGGTCGCTTACCCATGTTCAAGGATGTGGCACATTCAAGTGGGTGGCCTCCGGAATGACCCTGGTGCTGGGAAAAACGTTGGCTGATTGGCAGAGAGTCCAGAATAGCTGCCCGGACTTGTGGAAAGTGAAAGAATTGGTTCGGAGCAACATCTAGCCTCGGCCAGAAAAAAGAGCCCGTCTGACCCCAGGGGGCCAAAAGTTCTTAAAGCAGTGGGACAAGCTGACAGTTACCCAGGGTCTCATGTGCCCGTCCATATACTTACAGTCAGAGCTACAGTACCGGCAACAGATTGTCATCTCCATGTCGTTGGGACCGGAGGCCGCCAGGGAAGCTCATGTAAAGTGAGCTCATTTCGGGAGTGACAAAACGTTCAAGTGGCTCCAACGGCTGGTATACTGTCCAGATCTGGCCGACATGGTGGCCGCAGCATTTCTTAAGTGTCGATCCTGTGGACTGAGTAAGAGTACTGAACAGCGGGCTCCTGTGCAGACCATCCGCACCTCAGCGCCCCTAGAACTTCTGATGATCGATTATGTACAGATTAGATACTCTACTTAGGGACACTTGTACTGTCTAGTCATGACAGATCACTTCACCAAGTGTCACCGCCAGTTCTGCGAGAAGGTCTGGCAGATGTTCTTCTATACCTCTTGTATGACGTTCTTTGTTTTGGTTTCACTTTGTCATCTCCTTTCCTTTTGCAACAACGCATGGTTTCCAGGTGTGCACTTTGGAAAAGGATATACCTGTTTTTGCTATCGATTCCGCTCCACTTTCTCAAAGATCGTTAAAGGGCATAGTTCACAATATCCGTTTGACTGTGGGTGACGCTCATGTTGAGGATATGTCATGTTTCATCTTAAGCAGATTACCTACTCCTCTAGTGTTAGGGCTACCCTGGCTCACTAAACATAACCCCACCATTGATTGGAAAGCAAGGCAAATTAATGGTTGGAGTGAGTTTTGCAGAGAGAATTGCCTCACGACGTCTCTTTCAGAGGTTTCTACCAAGACTGTGCCATCTTTTCTCTCTGAGTTTTCTGATGTGTTTTCCGAGAGTGGTGTCCAGGAGTTGCCCCCTCACCGGGAATACGACTGCCCTATTAATCTCATCCCAGGTGCTAAGCTGCCAAAATCACGTTTATACAATCTCTCCCAACCTGATAGAGTCGCTATGCATACTTATATCTCTGAGAGCCTGAGAAAGGGACACATCCGACCCTTGAAGTCACCTGTTGCCGCAGTTTTTTTTTTTTGCTTACTCTGCTCCCGGACCTTTTTAACCAGATTGTTGGGGCTAAAGTTTTTTCTGAGTTGGTTACCATGTTTACTGACCATAAGAATCTGGGCTACTTGGAATCAGAGACAGGCCAGATGGTCTTTGTTCTTTTTTTTGTTTAATTTTGTTGTTAGGTTCCGCCCTAAGGTTAAAAATGTGAAGGCGGATGCCCTGTCACATTGTTTTCCGTGAGGGGGCAACATTGAAGACCCGGGTCCCATTTTGGCTGAAAAGGTGGTCGTCTCTGCTTTTTATCCTGATTTGGAGGCAGAGGTTCAGGCAGCCCAGGCAGAGGTTCCTGATCTTTGTCCTCCTGAGAGGTTGTTTGTGCCTCTCGCTTTACGACACAAGGTTTTTAAGGAGCACCACGATACTGTCCTTGCTGGGCACCCGGGGAGTAGAGCCACAGTGGATCTCATTGCTCGGAGATTCTGGTGGCCGGCTCTTCGTAAGACGGTTGAGGGTTTTGTGGCAGTCTGCGAGACCGGCGCTCGTGCCAAGGTCCCTCATTCACGGGCATCGGGTTCTCTCCTCCCGTTACACATTCATTCCTGTCCTTGGACGCATCTGTCCATGGACTTCATTATGGACCTGCCTCATTCCTTGTGGAAGACTGTGATTCTAGTGGTAGTGGACCGTTTTAGCCAAATGGCACATTTTATTCCCTTTCCTGGGTTACCCAATGCTAAGACGCTGGCGCAAGCGCTTGTTGATCACATTGTTAAATTGCATGGCATTTCTTCAGACATCGTTTCTGATAGGGGCACGCAATTTGTTTCCGGCTTCTGGAAGGCCTTCTGTTCTCGCTTGGGGGTTCGGTTGTCGTTCTCTTCTGCTTTTCACCCGCAGTCAAATGGTCAGACCGAACGCATCAATCGCACCTTGCTTCAGTTGCTGCGGACTCTGGAAGATAGCCATAAAGCTCAGTGGCCCAGGTACCTACCCAAATTAATGTGGGACTATAAAAACAGGGTACACAGGACCACCAGATACTCTCCACATAAGCTCATGTTTAGAAGAGCCAGATGGGAGATTGAAGATCTCCACATGCCTAACCCAATGGAGCCCCCAACGAGAAGTACCACAAACGGAAAGGCAAAACGCAGGTGTGAAAGTAGACTAAGGGCTCTTTCACACTTGCATTGTCCGGATTAGTCGTGTACTCCATTTGCCGGAATTACACGCCGGATCCGGAAAAAACGCAAGTGAACTGAAAGCATTTGAAGACGGATCAGTCTTCAAAATGCGTTCAGTGTTACTATGGCAGCCAGGACGCTATTAAAGTCCTGGTTGCCATAGTAATAGTGTGGAGCGGGGGAGCAGTATACTTACCGTCCGTGCGGCTCCCGGGGCGCTCCAGAATGACGTCAGAGCGCCCCATGCGCCTGGATGACGTGATCCATGCGATCACGTCATCCAGGCGCGTGGGGCGCCCTGACGTCACTCTGAAGCACCCCGGGAGTCGCACGGACGGTAAGTATACTGCTCCCCCGCTCCCCACTACACTTTACCATGGCAAACAGGACTTTAGCGTCCTGGCAGCCATGGTAACTATTCAGAAAAAGCTAAGCGCCGAAACGACGTTTAGCTTAAGGCCGGATCCGGATTAATGCCTTTCAATGGGCATTAATTCCGGATCCGGCCTCGCGGCAAGTGTTCAGGATTTTTGGCCGGAGCAAAAAGCGCAGCATGCTGCGGTATTTTCTCCGGCCAAAAAACGTTCCAGTCCGGAACTGAAGACATCCTGATGCATCCTGAATGGATTTCTCTCCATTCAGAATGCATGGGGATAATCCTGACCAGGATTCTTCCGGCATAGAGCCCCGACAACGGAACTCTATGCCGGAACAGAACAACGCAAGTGTGAAAGAGCCCTTAGAGAAACATAAAGGCAAGACTTCAGAAAAAACTTCAGCTAATCAGAAGAATTCAGATTTCTGTAGATAGGAGGATCAGACTTTAGCACAATCAGCACAGTAATGATGTGAGAAATGTTCTCTTGGCACAACCTAGATCCCCTGTTACCTGTGTATGGATGTTTGGACAGTAGCGCTTACCTAAGCATTGTTGCTGACCAAGTTCATCCTTTCATGGCAGCTGTATACCCTATGACAGAAGGGCATGTTTAGCAGGACAAGAGTTCTATAGCTATGGATTGGCTTTAGGAACATGTCAGCAAGTTTTCCTTACTACCTTGGCCTTAGCAGTCCAGATATCTTAATCCTAAAATTAAGATGAGATAGAATTGTCTAGTCAGAGCAGCAACTCCTGGATGATATCTTGTGAACATATATTCCTGCAGAAAATGTCAACACCTACTGGAATGTATACTATAACAAATTGCTGCATATTCTTTGTAGAATGAAACATTTTAGATCCTTTCTGGATAATAAACATTAACACATTTACTGAAATGCACCATTATTATTCAATTGGCCAATAAATGGCAATATGAATGATGCAATGCAATATTAAAGTAGTTGAATATTGAAGTGATAAAGCACAATGAATAATTAATGTTCACTGATATACTGGCCCTGAAGTAATCTTCCTTTCAAGGTTAATCTCATTCTTCTAACTTAGCAGAGTTGTGCCCAGAATGCCACCAGTCTGAGAATGTGATTTGACTTCTCTACTTGGTGTGACTTGCTTCTAGTAAGCAATTACTATGCTAATCTTGCATCAGCTTTCAGGTTTTCTTGTGCTAATGATACAGCATATTTTCCCATATGTAAGAGAATACGATTAAAGTTTGCTACTTTAGGTGATTGAAAAGTGGATTGTATTCATTTTGGTGCAGTTGATGCATTGTATTAAAATTAGATACTTTATTCTGACTCCACTTTAAATAATGCCACCCTAAAGCAATGAATGTAACCTAAAGATATAGATGGATAGAGAAAGTGGTCAGTACTATGAAACTCTCCCCAGGTACATGATAAAGACTCACTTATAAGTAATATTTTAAAGGACATCTGTCAACAGTTTTGTGTCTATGAAACTGGCTGACCTGTTACACGTGCATTGGCAGCTTAAGACATCTGTGTTGGTCCCATGTTCATATGTGCCCACATTGCTGAGAAAAATGAAGTTTTATTATATGCAAATTAGTCTCTAAGAGCAATAGGGGCATTGCCATGACACCTAGAGGCTCAGCTCCCTCTACAACTGTTGAACCCCCTTCACTTTGATTGACAGGGCCAGGTAGTGTCAACGTGATCATGCTTGCACCTCTTGCTTCAGTATCTGGCACATACACAGTACTGCATAGAGGCTCAGTGGTAGGTCTCATCAGTCATCTTTACATACATGTTAAGGGTCTATAATATCAAGAATATCTGACAGCTCTTATTCGTAAGGCAGTGGGCACATTTTCAAACATCTGGACTACCTGAAACTCATACTGTATTGTAATAGGCTTTATTATTTGTCTAGGTTGTGTATTCTTTCTTTTGCTGTAAAGAGAGATTCAAAAAGGATCATGCAAAAGTAAGACCTGTAGTTAAAGAAAATTCTGCTCTCGAAAAAAGAAAGCTATGTTGTGAAGTCACTTTTCTTTTAGACAGTTTTTATGAATCTGCCCCTTTGTGTACAGGTTAATTTAAATCTGTATACAAAGGGGCAAGTTTAGGATACTGCAGCAGGAAAAAGCTTTTTGCGTGTTGGAACTTGCAAGAATGGGTTCTATTGTGACAGTAGAGCACATTTTTTGGAACCAAAACTGTATTTTACGTTGGTGGAAGCAATCTGAAACGATTGGCTGTTTATGTCATGGCAAAGTCCGAGTCACCAAAAGACTTTAGGAAGAGACAATGAACAAGATTCGAACCATGTATTAGCATGGTCCTAGAAAGTCAACCAGGCTGACTTATATGGAACTAGAAGTGCCACAAACCACAATATGACATATCTTATGAAAATATATGTTTTGTAACCTATACAGATCACAACCTCTTCAGGAGCTGAAACTGAATGACAAACTGAAATGCCATGATTTTTCCATTGACTTAATTACATAGTTACATAGTTGTTAAGGTGGGAAAAAGACAAAAGTTCATCAAGTCCAACCTGTAATCCTGCTATATCGATCCCTGGATCAATGTTCATCTTCCTTTTAAAAAGGGGTTGGGTCAAAGGGAAAGGGTGTGTAGAACAAGATTTCTATACATGTGTCATAAGCCTCAATGTTATTTTGAATTAAAAAATAATCTAAACCTTTTTTGAAGCAATCTACTGTATTTGCAGTGACCAGCTCCTGCAGGAGGCTATTCCAGAGATCCACAACCCAGCCCTTACAGAAAAGAATGTTTGTCACCTCTTCAACCATTAGGCATAGGGTGGATCAATCATGCTTTGGGGTTGTGTTGCAGCCAATGGCACAGATAACATTTCATGGGTAGAGGGAAGAATGGATTCAATGAAATTCCAGCAAATTGTGGAAGAAAACATAACACCAACTTTGAGAAGAGGATGGCTTCTACAAATCGATAATGATCCTAAACACAAGTCAAAATCCACAATGTTAGCTCAGTGGTCCATGCTGGCCCTGCTGTCTCTACCCGCGGGCACAGGTGCCGGACTCCCTCTGTCCCTCCCAAAAGGTAGCCAGGACCTTTTCCTTTTTTGTTATTTTGAAAATGTAAAAGATGAAAATAAAAAATGTTTTTTGCTTAAAATATAGGGAATGTGCCACATTTAACGTTATGCCTTTTGGAGATTAACTGTTCACAGTAACAGTAATTTTAACAAGGGCTGCCCAAATGTTTGCATGCCACCATAAGGTGTGCAAGGCTTCTGCTCACATATCCCTTGTTGCTGTCGTGGGTGATTTATCAGAGTTTCAAAAAGAGATGATTATTGGCTTTCGGGCCAAGGGTAATTTTTCTGAACTGAACTGTTTGCATGCTGCTCTGGAAAACGTGTATTGTGAGTGGATAAATGAAACCATTGTAATTGAAAAATATGGAAACTGCAGAGCACCTCGTGTCACTGATGTAAGAGGTGAGCATCAACTACAAAAGTGCACGAGGGTGGACCGACACACTACAGTGGAGCAGCTCACCGCCAAAATGAACGAGTGGGCTAACAGATGTGTGGTAAAACAAGAGTTCAGTGAACCCTACTGCATATGGGGCTCTGAAGCAGATGGATGGTCACTGCACCATTGCTAACAAAGTTGCATCGGCAGAAAAGGCTTCAATTTTCGCAGTAGTATCGAAAATTGGACCTCCACTGATTGGCAAAGGGTTGCCTTCTCCGATGAGTCATGTTTTTTGCTTCATCATACAGAGACATTGGCGTGTTAGGCGGTAAACATCAGAGAACAAACACCCTGCAACCACTGCTGGACGAACACAAGCTAGTGATGTCAGCGTTATGGTCTGAGGAATGTTTTGTGGCATTCTCTGGGCCCACTCATCTACTGTATGTGGAAGACACTGTCAATTGATTTGGATATGAATCCATTCTTGCAAATCATATACACCCATACATGCTGGTTGGAAGATCATGTCCTAGACTAAGTACTACCCTGGCCCTGCTATTCTCTAAACTTGAAACCAATTGAGCATCTGAACCACCTCGATCATCATGCTCTATGAATCCTCCCCGACAAATCCTCCAGCAGCTGTGGGTTGCACTGCAGTCAGCATAACTCCAGATACCTGTGAAAAACCTACAAAGGACCTTATTGTGTCACTCCCAGCCCGTCTAGCTGCTGTCCGTGCTGCACACCAGGTTACTCTTGATATTAGCTAGTGGTCATAATAATATTACTCAACTGTGTATTTCATTACTCTTTGTGTGAAGTATTTTTTTTCTGTATCCCTCTTTCCTTATTGTAAAAAAAATATATAAATTAATAAAGCATACAGTTGAAAAAAGAACATGCTCTTTTTTAACATATTTCCTTCAGAGTTTCTGTTCAGTGCTGTGTTTAGTTATGGCACTTTGCACCACATTTGAGATGTCAAATGGATCTCGAATACAAAATTCTTTGATCCTATACTGTCCCATCTTGTTCCTCCTAGTTTACATAGAATTGCAATTTTTTTTTGCAGAACAAAAAAGTAGCATGCTTGCAATAAAGACATTTTATGGAGGCATCACAACACGGTTTTGCTAAATTGAATAATGAACACGAATGGGCTTTCAGAATAATTTCCTTTGGTGCTGAATCTAACCATGTTCACTCACTTATGCTAAATATAGCAGCACAAAACTAATTCTTTAAAGTGACTCTGAAATGAATATAATTGTTATTTACTTCTACTTTGTTTCTGCTCAAACATTTTTAGAAATTAATCTATAGTCATTATTGCCAGAACTACGTAAGCAAGCATATCATAAATAATATCATATTTATGTTAATATTATTACCACTAGACAACAAGACAATAAGTTGCCTTGATGAAGAATGTCTTGTGCTTAACTGGATTGGTTATAGTGAGTATCAGTTTGCTGTTCCTTAGCTACGTATGTAAGATTGTTTTCTTTTCTGATGCCTATTGCATCCTACTTATTTTATATTACATGCAATAAACAGGGATCATGTTACACTAATGCATATTCTAAATAAATTATAGCATATAATGTTTTTTATTTATGGAGGCAAGAATAAAAAGTATTACTTTGCATACAGTACAGACCAAAAGTTTGGACACACCTTCTCATTCAAAGAGTTTTCTTTATTTTCATGACTATGAAAATTGTAGAGTCACACTGAAGGCATCAAAACTATGAATTAACACATGTGGAATTATATACATAACAAAAAAGTGTGAAACAACTGAAAATATGTCATATTCTAGGTTCTTTAAAGTAGCCACCTTTTTGCTTTGATTACTGCTTTGCACACTCTTGGCATTCTCTTGATGAGCTTCAAGAGGTAGTCACTAGGGATGAGCGAACTCGAACTGTATAGTTCGGGTTCGTACCGAATTTTGGGGTGTCCGTGACACGGACCCGAACCCGGACATTTTCGTAAAAGTCCGGGTTCGGGTTCGGTGTTCGTCGCTTTCTTCGCGCTTTTGTGACGCTTTCTTGGCGCTTTTTGAAAGGCTGCAAAGCAGCCAATCAACAAGCGTCATACTACTTGCCCCAAGAGGCCATCACAGCCATGCCTACTATTGGCATGGCTGTGATTGGCCAGAGCACCATGTGACCCAGCCTCTATTTAAGCTGGAGTCACATAGCGCCGCCCGTCACTCTGCTCTGATTAGCGTAGGGAGAGGTTGCGGCTGCGACAGTAGGGCGAGATTAGGCAGATTAACTCCTCCAAAGGACTTGATTAACTGATCGATCTGCAGCTGTGGATCATTGAGCTGCTGATCCTCAATTGCTCACTGTTTTTAGGCTGCACAGACCGTTTGTCAGTCTCATTTTTCTGGGGTGATCGGCGGCCATTTTGTGTCTTGTGGTGCGCCAGCACAAGCTGCGACCAAGTGCATTTAACCCTCAATGGTGTGGTTGTTTTTTGGCTAAAGCCTACATCAGGGTGAAGCTGTGACACCAAGTGCATTTAACCAGCAATAGTCTGTTCATTTTTTGGCCATATACAAAATCAGGGGCAAGCTGCGCCTGTCACCAAGTGCATTTAACCCTCAATGGTGTGGTTGTTTTTTGGCTAAAGCCTACATCAGGGTGAAGCTGTCACACCAAGTGCATTTAACCAGCAATAGTCTGTTCATTTTTTGGCCATATACAAAATCAGGGGCAAGCTGCGCCTGTCACCAAGTGCATTTAACCCTCAATGGTGTGGTTGTTTTTTGGCTAAAGCCTACATCAGGGTGAAGCTGTCACACCAAGTGCATTTAACCAGCAATAGTCTGTTCATTTTTTGGCCATATACAAAATCAGGGGCAAGCTGCGCCTGTCACCAAGTGCATTTAACCCTCAATGGTGTGGTTGTTTTTTGGCTAAAGCCTACATCAGGGTGAAGCTGTCACACCAAGTGCATTTAACCAGCAATAGTCTGTTCATTTTTTGGCCATATCCCAGTCTAATTCTGTCACTAAATCCATACCGGTCACCCAGCGCCTAAATACTAGGCCTCAAATTTATATCCAGCTAAATCTGTCCCTAGTGCTGTAGCTGGGCGAGTTATTTAGTGTCCGTTCAAGCACATTTCTTGTTCTGGGTTGAAATACAATTCCCAATTTAGCAATTTCATAATTTAGTGGTTCCTGCTATATCAGAGCTCTTTGAAATCTATCCCAAAAAGGGTATATAATATTGAAGGTGCACATAGGGTCATTCAGAGTAACTTCACACACACCCGCTACTGTGTATTTCCAAGTCTAATTCTGTCACTAAATCCATACCGGTGACCCAGCGCCTAAATACTAGGCCTCAAATTTAATTCCCTCTAAATCTCTCGTTACCCACCGCTGTACTGTTGTTGCTGGGCAAGATATTTAGTGTCCGTCAAAGCACATTTTTTGTTCTGGGTTGAAGTACAATTCCCAATTTAGCAATTTCATAATTTAGTGGTTTCTGCTATATCAGAGCTATTTGAAATCTATCCCAAAAAGGGTATATAATATTGAAGGTGCACATAGGGTCATTCAGAATAACTTCACACACACCCGCTACTGTGTATTTCCAAGTCTAATTCTGTCACTAAACCCATACCTGTCACCCAGCGCCTAAATACTAGGCCTCAAATTTAAATCCCTCTAAATCTCTCGTTACCGTTGTCCTGTTGTAGCTGGGAAAGTTATTTAGTGCCCGTCAAAGCACATTTTTTGTTCTGGGTTGAAGTACAATTCCCAATTTAGCAATTTCATAATTTAGTGGTTCCTGCTATATCAGAGCTATTTGAAATCTATCCCAAAAAGGGTATATAATATTGAAGGTGCACATAGGGTCATTCAGAATAACTTCACACACACCCGCTACTGTGTATTTCCAAGTCTAATTCTGTCACTAAATCCATACCGGTGACCCAGCGCCTAAATACTAGGCCTCAAATTTAATTCCCTCTAAATCTCTCGTTACCCACCGGTGTACTGTTGTTGCTGGGCAAGATATTTAGTGTCCGTCAAAGCACATTTTTTGTTCTGGGTTGAAGTACAATTCCCAATTTAGCAATTTCATAATTTAGTGGTTTCTGCTATATCAGAGCTATTTGAAATCTATCCCAAAAAGGGTATATAATATTGAAGGTGCACATAGGGTCATTCAGAATAACTTCACACACACCCGCTACTGTGTATTTCCAAGTCTAATTCTGTCACTAAACCCATACCTGTCACCCAGCGCCTAAATACTAGGCCTCAAATTTAAATCCCTCTAAATCTCTCGTTACCGTTGTCCTGTTGTAGCTGGGAAAGTTATTTAGTGCCCGTCAAAGCACATTTTTTGTTCTGGGTTGAAGTACAATTCCCAATTTAGCAATTTCATAATTTAGTGGTTCCTGCTATATCAGAGCTATTTGAAATCTATCCCAAAAAGGGTATATAATATTGAAGGTGCACATAGGGTCATTCAGAATAACTTCACACACACCCGCTACTGTGTATTTCCAAGTCTAATTCTGTCACTAAATCCATACCGGTGACCCAGCGCCTAAATACTAGGCCTCAAATTTAATTCCCTCTAAATCTCTCGTTACCCACCGCTGTACTGTTGTTGCTGGGCAAGATATTTAGTGTCCGTCAAAGCACATTTTTTGTTCTGGGTTGAAGTACAATTCCCAATTTAGCAATTTCATAATTTAGTGGTTTCTGCTATATCAGAGCTATTTGAAATCTATCCCTAAAAGGGTATATAATATTGAAGGTGCACATAGGGTCATTCAGAATAACTTCACACACACCCGCTACTGTGTATTTCCAAGTCTAATTCTGTCACTAAACCCATACCTGTCACCCAGCGCCTAAATACTAGGCCTCAAATTTATATCCAGCTAAATCTGTCCCTAGTGCTGTAGCTGGGCGAGTTATTTAGTGTCCGTTCAAGCACATTTCTTGTTCTGGGTTGAAATACAATTCCCAATTTAGCAATTTCATAATTTAGTGGTTCCTGCTATATCAGAGCTCTTTGAAATCTATCCCAAAAAGGGTATATAATATTGAAGGTGCACATAGGGTCATTCAGAGTAACTTCACACACACCCGCTACTGTGTATTTCCAAGTCTAATTCTGTCACTAAATCCATACCGGTGACCCAGCGCCTAAATACTAGGCCTCAAATTTAATTCCCTCTAAATCTCTCGTTACCCACCGCTGTACTGTTGTTGCTGGGCAAGATATTTAGTGTCCGTCAAAGCACATTTTTTGTTCTGGGTTGAAGTACAATTCCCAATTTAGCAATTTCATAATTTAGTGGTTTCTGCTATATCAGAGCTATTTGAAATCTATCCCAAAAAGGGTATATAATATTGAAGGTGCACATAGGGTCATTCAGAATAACTTCACACACACCCGCTACTGTGTATTTCCAAGTCTAATTCTGTCACTAAACCCATACCTGTCACCCAGCGCCTAAATACTAGGCCTCAAATTTAAATCCCTCTAAATCTCTCGTTACCGTTGTCCTGTTGTAGCTGGGAAAGTTATTTAGTGCCCGTCAAAGCACATTTTTTGTTCTGGGTTGAAGTACAATTCCCAATTTAGCAATTTCATAATTTAGTGGTTCCTGCTATATCAGAGCTATTTGAAATCTATCCCAAAAAGGGTATATAATATTGAAGGTGCACATAGGGTCATTCAGAATAACTTCACACACACCCGCTACTGTGTATTTCCAAGTCTAATTCTGTCACTAAATCCATACCGGTGACCCAGCGCCTAAATACTAGGCCTCAAATTTAATTCCCTCTAAATCTCTCGTTACCCACCGGTGTACTGTTGTTGCTGGGCAAGATATTTAGTGTCCGTCAAAGCACATTTTTTGTTCTGGGTTGAAGTACAATTCCCAATTTAGCAATTTCATAATTTAGTGGTTTCTGCTATATCAAAGCTATTTGAAATCTATCCCTAAAAGGGTATATAATATTGAAGGTGCACATAGGGTCATTCAGAATAACTTCACACACACCCGCTACTGTGTATTTCCAAGTCTAATTCTGTCACTAAACCCATACCTGTCACCCAGCGCCTAAATACTAGGCCTCAAATTTAAATCCCTCTAAATCTCTCGTTACCGTTGTCCTGTTGTAGCTGGGAAAGTTATTTAGTGCCCGTCAAAGCACATTTTTTGTTCTGGGTTGAAGTACAATTCCCAATTTAGCAATTTCATAATTTAGTGGTTCCTGCTATATCAGAGCTATTTGAAATCTATCCCAAAAAGGGTATATAATATTGAAGGTGCACATTGGGTCATTCAGAATAACTTCACACACACGCTTCTGTGCATTTCCAAGTCTAATTCTGTCACTAAATCCATACCGGTGACCCAGCGCCTAAATACTAGGCCTCAAATTTAATTCCCTCTAAATCTCTCGTTACCCACCGCTGTACTGTTGTTGCTGGGCAAGATATTTAGTGTCCGTCAAAGCACATTTTTTGTTCTGGGTTGAAGTACAATTCCCAATTTAGCAATTTCATAATTTAGTGGTTTCTGCTATATCAGAGCTATTTGAAATCTATCCCTAAAAGGGTATATAATATTGAAGGTGCACATAGGGTCATTCAGAATAACTTCACACACACCCGCTACTGTGTATTTCCAAGTCTAATTCTGTCACTAAATCCATACCGGTGACCCAGCGCCTAAATACTAGGCCTCAAATTTAATTCCCTCTAAATCTCTCGTTACCCACCGTTGTACTGTTGTTGCTGGGCAAGATATTTAGTGTCCGTCAAAGCACATTTTTTGTTCTGGGTTGAAGTACAATTCCCAATTTAGCAATTTCATAATTTAGTGGTTTCTGCTATATCAGAGCTATTTGAAATCTATCCCTAAAAGGGTATATAATATTCAAGGTGCACATTGGGTCATTCAGAATAACTTCACACACACACGCTTCTGTGCATTTCCAAGTCTAATTCTGTCACTAAATCCATACCGGTCACCCAGCGCCTAAATACTAGGCCTCAAATTTATATCCCGCTGAATTTGAATACAATACATTGGGCCAAATAATATATTTGTTGTTGTGGTGAACCATAACAATGAGAAAAACATCTAGTAAGGGACGCGGACGTGGACATGGTCGTGGTGGTGTTAGTGGACCCTCTGGTGCTGGGAGAGGACGTGGCCGTTCTGCCACATCCACACGTCCTAGTGTACCAACTACTTCAGGTCCCAGTAGCCGCCAGAATTTACAGCGATATATGGTGGGGCCCAATGCCGTTCTAAGGATGGTAAGGCCTGAGCAGGTACAGGCATTAGTCAATTGGGTGGCCGACAGTGGATCCAGCACGTTCACATTATCTCCCACCCAGTCTTCTGCAGAAAGCGCACAGATGGCGCCTGAAAACCAACCCCATCAGTCTGTCACATCACCCCCATGCATACCAGGGAAACTGTCTCAGCCTCAAGTTATGCAGCAGTCTCTTATGCTGTTTGAAGACTCCGCTGGCAGGGTTTCCCAAGGGCATCCACCTAGCCCTTCCCCAGCGGTGAAAGACATAGAATGCACTGACGCACAACCACTTATGTTTCCTGATGATGAGGACATGGGAATACCACCTCAGCATGTCTCTGATGATGACGAAACACAGGTGCCAACTGCTGCGTCTTTCTGCAGTGTGCAGACTGAACAGGAGGTCAGGGATCAAGACTGGGTGGAAGACGATGCAGGGGACGATGAGGTCCTAGACCCCACATGGAATGAAGGTCGTGCCACTGACTTTCACAGTTCGGAGGAAGAGGCAGTGGTGAGACCGAGCCAACAGCGTAGCAAAAGAGGGAGCAGTGGGCAAAAGCAGAACACCCGCCGCCAAGAGACTCCGCCTGCTACTGACCGCCGCCATCTGGGACCGAGCACCCCAAAGGCAGCTTCAAGGAGTTCCCTGGCATGGCACTTCTTCAAACAATGTGCTGACGACAAGACCCGAGTGGTTTGCACGCTGTGCCATCAGAGCCTGAAGCGAGGCATTAACGTTCTGAACCTGAGCACAACCTGCATGACCAGGCACCTGCATGCAAAGCATGAACTGCAGTGGAGTAAACACCTTAAAACCAAGGAAGTCACTCAGGCTCCCCCTGCTACCTCTTCTGCTGCTGCCGCCTCGGCCTATTCTGCTGCTGCCGCCTCGGCCTCTTCCTCCGCCTCTGGAGGAACGTTGGCACCTGCCGCCCAGCAAACAGGGGATGTACCACCAACACCACCACCACCACCTCCGTCACCAAGCGTCTCAACCATGTCACACGCCAGCGTTCAGCTCTCCATCTCACAAACATTTGATAGAAAGCGTAAATTCCCACCTAGCCACCCTCGATCCCTGGCCCTGAATGCCAGCATTTCTAAACTACTGGCCTATGAAATGCTGTCATTTAGGCTGGTGGACACAGACAGCTTCAAACAGCTCATGTCGCTTGCTGTCCCACAGTATGTTGTTCCCAGCCGGCACTACTTCTCCAAGAGAGCCGTGCCTTCCCTGCACAACCAAGTATCCGATAAAATCAAGTGTGCACTGCGCAACGCCATCTGTAGCAAGGTCCACCTAACCACAGATACGTGGACCAGTAAGCACGGCCAGGGACGCTATATCTCCCTAACTGCACACTGGGTAAATGTAGTGGCAGCTGGGCCCCAGGCGGAGAGCTGTTTGGCGCACGTCCTTCCGCCGCCAAGGATCGCAGGGCAACATTCTTTGCCTCCTGTTGCCACCTCCTCCTTCTCGGCTTCCTCCTCCTCTTCTTCCACCTGCTCATCCAGTCAGCCACACACCTTCACCACCAACTTCAGCACAGCCCGGGGTAAACGTCAGCAGGCCATTCTGAAACTCATATGTTTGGGGGACAGGCCCCACACCGCACAGGAGTTGTGGCGGGGTATAGAACAACAGACCGACGAGTGGTTGCTGCCGGTGAGCCTCAAGCCCGGCCTGGTGGTGTGTGATAATGGGCGAAATCTCGTTGCAGCTCTGGGACTAGCCAATTTGACGCACATCCCTTGCTTGGCGCATGTGCTGAATTTGGTGGTGCAGAAGTTCATTCACAACTACCCCGACATGTCAGAGCTGCTGCATAAAGTGCGGGCCGTCTGTTCGCGCTTCCGGCGTTCACATCCTGCTGCTGCTCGCCTGTCTGCGCTACAGCGTAACTTCGGCCTTCCCGCTCACCGCCTCATATGCGACGTGCCCACCAGGTGGAACTCCACCTTGCACATGCTGGACAGACTGTGCGAGCAGCAGCAGGCCATAGTGGAGTTTCAGCTGCAGCACGCACGGGTCAGTCGCACTACAGAACAGCACCACTTCACCACCAATGACTGGGCCTCCATGCGAGACCTGTGTGCCCTGTTGCGCTGTTTCGAGTACTCCACCAACATGGCCAGTGGCGATGACACCGTTATCAGCGTTACAATACCACTTCTATGTCTCCTTGAGAAAACACTTAGGGCGATGATGGAACAGGAGGTGGCCCAGGAGGAGGAGGAGGAGGATGAGGAAGAGGGGTCATTTTTAGCACTTTCAGGCCAGTCTCTTCGAAGTGACTCAGAGGGAGGTTTTTTGCAACAGCAGAGGCCAGGTACAAATGTGGCCAGCCAGGGCCCACTACTGGAGGACGAGGAGGACGAGGATGAGGTGGAGGTGGAGGAGGATGAGGATGAAGCATGGTCACAGCGGGGTGGCACCCAACGCAGCTCGGGTCCATCACTGGTGCGTGGCTGGGGGGAAAGGCAGGACGATGACGATACGCCTCCCACAGAGGACAGCTTGTCCTTACCCCTGGGCAGCCTGGCACACATGAGCGACTACATGCTGCAGTGCCTGCGCAACGACAGCAGAGTTGCCCACATTTTAACCTGTGCGGACTACTGGGTTGCCACCCTGCTGGATCCACGCTACAAAGACAATGTGCCCACCTTACTTCCTGCACTGGAGCGTGATAGGAAGATGCGCGAGTACAAGCGCACGTTGGTAGACGCGCTACTGAGAGCATTCCCAAATGTCACAGGGGAACAAGTGGAAGCCCAAGGCCAAGGCAGAGGAGGAGCAAGAGGTCGCCAAGGCAGCTGTGTCACGGCCAGCTCCTCTGAGGGCAGGGTTAGCATGGCAGAGATGTGGAAAACTTTTGTCAACACGCCACAGCTAACTGCACCACCACCTGATACGCAACGTGTTAGCAGGAGGCAACATTTTACTAACATGGTGGAACAGTACGTGTGCACACCCCTCCACGTACTGACTGATGGTTCGGCCCCATTCAACTTCTGGGTCTCTAAATTGTCCACGTGGCCAGAGCTAGCCTTTTATGCCTTGGAGGTGCTGGCCTGCCCGGCAGCCAGCGTTTTGTCTGAACGTGTATTCAGCACGGCAGGGGGCGTCATTACAGACAAACGCAGCCGCCTGTCTACAGCCAATGTGGACAAGCTGACGTTCATAAAAATGAACCAGGCATGGATCCCACAGGACCTGTCCGTCCCTTGTCCAGATTAGACATTAACTACCTCCCCATAACCATATATTATTGGACTCCAGGGCACTTCCTCATTCAATCCTATTTTTATTTTCATTTTACCATTATATTGCGATGCTACCCAAAGTTGAATGAACCTCTCCTCTGCCTGTGTGCTAGGCCTAAATATATGCCAATGGACTGTTGCAGTGGTGGCTGACATGAAGCCTGATTCTCTGCTATGACATGCAGACTAATTCTCTGCTGACATGAAGCCAGATTGTCTGTTACGGGACCTCTCTCCTCTGCCTGGGTGCTGGGCCTAAATTTATGACAATGGACTGTTGCAGTGGTGGCTGACGTGAAGCCTGATTCTCTGCTATGACATGCAGACTGATTCTCTGCTGTCATGAAGCCAGATTGTCTGTTACGGGACCTTTCTCCTCTACCTGGGTTCTGGGCCTAAATTTATGAAAATTGACTCTTACAGTGGTGGGTGACGTGAAGCCTGATTCTCTGCTATGATATGAAGACTGATTCTCTGCTGACATGAAGCCAGATTGTCTGTTACGGGACCTTTCTCCTCTGCCTGGGTTCTGGGCCTAAATTTATGAAAATTGACTCTTACAGTGGTGGGTGACGTGAAGCCTGATTCTCTGCTATGATATGAAGACTGATTCTCTGCTGACATGAAGCCAGATTGTCTGTTACGGGACCTTTCTCCTCTGCCTGGGTTCTGGGCCTAAATTTATGAAAATTGACTCTTACAGTGGTGGGTGACGTGAAGCCTGATTCTCTGCTATGATATGAAGACTGATTCTCTGCTGACATGAAGCCAGATTGTCTGTTACGGGACCTTTCTCCTCTGCCTGGGTTCTGGGCCTAAATTTATGAAAATTGACTCTTACAGTGGTGGGTGACGTGAAGCCTGATTCTCTGCTATGATATGAAGACTGATTCTCTGCTGACATGAAGCCAGATTGTCTGTTACGGGACCTTTCTCCTCTGCCTGGGTTCTGGGCCTAAATTTATGAAAATTGACTCTTACAGTGGTGGGTGACGTGAAGCCTGATTCTCTGCTATGATATGAAGACTGATTCTCTGCTGACATGAAGCCAGATTGTCTGTTACGGGACCTTTCTCCTCTGCCTGGGTTCTGGGCCTAAATTTATGAAAATTGACTCTTACAGTGGTGGGTGACGTGAAGCCTGATTCTCTGCTATGATATGAAGACTGATTCTCTGCTGACATGAAGCCAGATTGTCTGTTACGGGACCTCTCTCCTCTGCCTGGGTGCTGGGCCTAAATATATGCCAATGGACTGTTGCAGTGGTGGCTGACGTGAAGCCTCATTCTCTGCTATGACATGCAGACTAATTCTCTGCTGACATGAAGACAGATTCTCTGTTACGGGACCTCTCTCCTCTGCCTGGGTGCCGGGGCCTAAATATCTGAGAATGGACTGTTCCAGTGGTGGCTGACGTGAAGCCTCATTCTCTGCTATGACATGCAGACTAATTCTCTGCTGACATGAAGACAGATTCTCTGTTACGGGACCTCCCTCCTCTGCCTGGGTGCTGGGCCTAAATATATGCCAATGGACTGTTGCAGTGGTGGCTGACGTGAAGCCTCATTCTCTGCTATGACATGCAGACTAATTCTCTGCTGACATGAAGACAGATTCTCTGTTACGGGACCTCCCTCCTCTGCCTGGGTGCTGGGCCTAAATATATGCCAATGGACTGTTGCAGTGGTGGCTGACGTGAAGCCTCATTCTCTGCTATGACATGCAGACTGATTCTCTGCTGACATGAAGCCAGATTCTCTGTTACGGGACCTCTCTCCTCTGCCTGTGTGTGTGCTGGGCCTAAATATATGCCAATGGACTGTTGCAGTGGTGGCTGACGTGAAGCCTCATTCTCTGCTATGACATGCAGACTGATTCTCTGCTGACATGAAGCCAGATTCTCTGTTACGGGACCTCTCTCCTCTGCCTGTGTGTGTGCTGGGCCTAAATATATGCCAATGGACTGTTGCAGTGGTGGCTGACGTGAAGCCTCATTCTCTGCTATGACATGCAGACTAATTCTCTGCTGACATGAAGACAGATTCTCTGTTACGGGACCTCCCTCCTCTGCCTGGGTGCTGGGCCTAAATATATGCCAATGGACTGTTGCAGTGGTGGCTGACGTGAAGCCTCATTCTCTGCTATGACATGCAGACTGATTCTCTGCTGACATGAAGCCAGATTCTCTGTTACGGGACCTCTCTCCTCTGCCTGTGTGTGTGCTGGGCCTAAATATATGCCAATGGACTGTTGCAGTGGTGGCTGACGTGAAGCCTCATTCTCTGCTATGACATGCAGACTGATTCTCTGCTGACATGAAGCCAGATTCTCTGTTACGGGACCTCTCTCCTCTGCCTGTGTGTGTGCTGGGCCTAAATATATGCCAATGGACTGTTGCAGTGGTGGCTGACGTGAAGCCTCATTCTCTGCTATGACATGCAGACTAATTCTCTGCTGACATGAAGACAGATTCTCTGTTACGGGACTTCCCTCCTCTGCCTGGGTGCTGGGCCTAAATATATGCCAATGGACTGTTGCAGTGGTGGCTGACGTGAAGCCTCATTCTCTGCTATGACATGCAGACTAATTCTCTGCTGACATGAAGACAGATTCTCTGTTACGGGACCTCTCTCCTCTGCCTGGGTGCCGGGGCCTAAATATCTGAGAATGGACTGTTCCAGTGGTGGGTGACGGGAAGCCAGATTCTCTGCTATGGAACCTCTCTCCAATTGATTTTGGTTAATTTTTATTTATTTAATTTTTATTTTAATTCATTTCCCTATCCACATTTGTTTGCAGGGGATTTACCTACATGTTGCTGCCTTTTGCAGCCCTCTAGCTCTTTCCTGGGCTGTTTTACAGCCTTTTTAGTGCCGAAAAGTTCGGGTCCCCATTGACTTCAATGGGGTTCGGGTTCGGGACGAAGTTCGGATCGGGTTCGGATCCCGAACCCGAACATTTCCGGGATGTTCGGCCGAACTTCTCGAACCCGAACATCCAGGTGTTCGCTCAACTCTAGTAGTCACCTGAAATAGTTTTCACTTCAAAGGTGTTCCCTGTTAGGTTTAATAAGTGGGATTTTTTGCCTTATAAATGGGGTTGGGACCATCAGTTGCGTTGTGGAGAAGTCAGGTGGATACACAGCTGATAGTCCTACTGAATAGATTGTTAGAATTTGTATTATGGCAAGAAAAAAGCAGCTAAGTAAAGAAAAACGAGTGGCCATCATTACTTTAAGAAATGAAGGTCAGTCCGAAAAATTGGGAAAACTTTGAAAGTGTCCCCAAGTGCAGTCACAAAAACCATCAAGCGCTACAAAGAAACTGGCTCAAATGCGGACCGCCCCAGGAAAGGAAGACCAAGAGTCACCTCTGCTGCGGAGGATAAGTTCATCCGAGTCACCAGCCTGAGAAATCACAGGTTAACAACAGCTCAGATTAGAGACCAGTCAATGCCACACAGAGTTCTAGCAGCAGACACATCTCTAGAACAACTGTTAAGAGGAGACTGTGTGAATCAGGCCTTCATGGTAGAATATCTGCTAGGAAACCACTGCTAAGGACAGACAATAAGCAGAATAGACTTGTTTGGGCTAAAGAACACAAGGAATGGACATTAGACTAGTGGAAATCTGTGCTTTGGTCTGATGAGTCCAAATTTGAGATCTTTGGTTCCAACCACCGTGTCTTTGTGCGACGCAGAAAAGGTGAACGGATGGACTCTACATGCCTGGTTCTCACCGTGAAGCATGGAGGAGGAGGTGTGATGCTGTGGGGGTGCTTTGCTGGTGACACTGTTGGGGATTTATTCAAAATTGAAGGCATACTGAACCAGCATGGCTACCACAGCATCTTGCAGTGGCATGCTATTCCATCCGGTTTGGGTTTAGTTGGACCATCATTTATTTTTCAACAGGACAATGACCCCAAACACACCTCCAGGCTGTGTAATGGCTATTTGACCATGAAGGAGAGTGATGGGGTGCTGCGCCAGATGACCTGGCCTCCACAGTCACTGGACCTGAACCCAATCGAGATGGTTTGGGGTGAGCTGGACCGCAGAGTGAAGGCAAAAGGGCCAACAAGTGCTAAGCATCTCTGGGAACTCCTTCAAGACTGTTGGAAGACCATTTCAGGTGACTATCTCTTGAAGCTCATCAAGAGAATGCCAAGAGTGTGCAAAGCAGTAATCAAAGCAAAAGGTGGCTACTTTGAAGAACCTAGAATATGACATATTTTCAGTTGTTTCACACTTTTTTGTTATGTATATAATTCCACATGTGTTAATTCATAGTTTTGATGCCTTCAGTGTGAATCTACAATTTTCATAGTCATGAAAATAAAGAAAACTCTTTGAATGAGAAGGTGTGTCCAAACTTTTGGTCTGTACTGTATATATTCTGAAAAACTGCTGAAATCTAAATGAACCCTTTTGGGAGCTCGCAAAAGCAACAGGGGCCATAGCAGACAGGATTCTGCAGCAGACTCCTGAGAATATGTCTGTGATCATGTCACAGACATTTTACCCCTTATCTGCCATGCTCAATTGTAACTATGGCATCTGAGTTGGCTTTTGCTGGGAGTGTTGCACTCCCAGGGCCTGAAAGGCAACCCAGCGCAGCGATCAGGGGAGCCATTGGTTGTATATAAAAGTCCTGGTCTCTCCAAAGAAAGACAGGGCTTTTGTAGCTTTAGTTCCTGTGGAGTCCTGCATAAAAACATCATGAATATTCAATGGACTGCAATGGTAATTCATTGCAATGCATTGCAGAAGCAATCTAATGATTGCTTGTTATAGCCACCTAGAATGACTTAAAAAAGGTAAAAAAAAGGTAAAATGTTTTAAAAGAAAAAAATATATAAAAATATAAATAACACCCACTTCCCCATAAATAAAATAAAAATGAACAATAAAAAATAAACATCATAAGCATTATTGCATTCCAAAATACCCAAACTATTAAAATATAAATGTATTTTTCCCATACGGTGAATGTTGTAATGAAAACAAAGCTCAAAATGGCTGATTCACCAATTTTTCATTGCTTCACCTCCCTAAAAATTTTTAAAAAGCGATGAAAAAGTTATACACACTCCAAAATAATATCAATGCAAAATATAGTTCGCCCTGCAAAAAATGAGACCCCACACGAGCCATAGACACTATAAAACAGTTGGTTATGGTGGTCAGAATATGGCGATGGAAAGAATATTTTTTTTTTCAGTATTAAAACACAAGAAAAACGATATTAATGTATTTAAGGTAGTCTTGTAATTGTACAACAAAAGAAACATAAAGCTGACAATTTGCATTAATAACATTATGTACAGGACTATTCCCCTTCCATATACTGTTGCTTTGTGAGAAATAAATTAGTCTATGAAATCTATTTTTTTGGACTCCTATCTTGTTGTACCTATATATCTCCCATTCAAAAAATTCAGTTACTTGGAGTACTGTATGTTAAGGTCCCTTTACATGTGACGGCGATCTAGCAGATTGTTGGGAGGGAAGTGTTACTTCCCGACAATCTGCTGATCGATAGTAAAGAAGACCTCCAGAGTATGGGGAGGAGCGATCGCTACTGCCATTGCTCTTCCCCAAACTGATTTGTTTACACAGCATGATTTGCCACTGGGAAATTATGATCTTTTGTACTGCACAAAAGATACAATTGCCCAATAAACTAGCCACTTCTAGTGAGAAGAACAGTCCTGAATTTTCTCCATTTGTAGATAATATATCTAGCCATGGTTTGGTGTACACATAGGTCTTTAGAAAATGTATTTGTGGCCTTTTCCAGTACGATATATCTTTATATATATATATATATATATATATATATATATTTGCATCTAGACATAGTTCGCATTAACCATTTATTCTTGAAAAGAACATATTTGTGAGTAACCATGTTTTGTGTATTTTTAATTACTGGGTAGACCACCTGTAAAACCCACACTTCCAATCTCATCATCTTAATTAAAATACTTTTTGCCCATTAGCTCTTGGAGAAGTTATTAACATGGAGGTCAACTTACTTTTTCTTCTTGCACTGAGGATGTTTACTCAATGTACTGAATAAAAGAAATAAAAGAGTACAACTGTATGTGGGTTATTAGTTTAGTTAAATTGTATTTGTCTATAACTGTGACGTAACACTCAAGCCATATTAGTCATCAATATACAAATCTAGATAATTTTAATGGTTCACTTATGGTTTCTTGAAACTATGGGAAAACAAGATCATAGTAAATACAATACAATAAAATATACACTACTCACAAAATGTTAGGGATATTTAGCTTGTTGGTAAAATTTCAGGATGAGGCTAAAATGCACTCTAACCTTTACAGATTAACTTAATGTGACTTTCTTTAAAAATTTGAATGCATACGTCCAACTGTTCAGTGTTTTACTAAGTTTTGCACAACTTGCTGTTCTCTAACAAGGTGCATAATGGCAAAATTCACAACAGGTATTTTATTCATTAATCGCCTAATTCATTTCCTGGTTCAATTAGAATTTGGTCCTCCTCACCATGCTGTTCAAATTTTGACATCATGACACCAAGACGTCACCTAACAATTGATCAACAGTATCTCGCCATTATTCAATAAATTGTTTGAGATGAGGAATTCACCATTGCATGATTCTACTTAAATGCCCTACTTTCATGATATAATATCACTGTAGCATGAACTTTTTATGTTTTGCATAAATTTCACCCGAAAGCCAACTATCCCTAACTTTTTGTGAGCAGTGTACAATAAAAAAGCTGTATAAAAAGGAACATTCTTTATTATATATGCGTGTACCCCAGGCAATCTATAGTCACAAATGCAAACCACATAGTATTACTGTGCAGAAATATAGAAATTGCTTAAAATACTGTGAAATACAGTACAGTTTAAAAAACAAGTGATGTATCAAATTTGACCAAACTGGTTTATAATAGTTTTGTGCCTTTGTAATTACTTCATGTTTTTTTTAATGAAATTATACAATCACAATGTAACATTTAAAAGCACTCTTGAGATGATAAACTACGTTGAGTATTTTTACATGTACATTATAGCATAATATAAAAGTGACTGCTACATGTGAAAGAAACAATGAAATTGAGTTTACAGCATTTAGGGGGTCATTAATGAAACTGAAATACACCTACAGTTGTGTTCAAAATTATTCAACCCCCACTGAAATTGAGTGTTTTGGTCAGTTTGACATTAATTTAGATCATTTCAGTCATCTTGTTTACCATTTAATCAAAGAGGCACTTGTAAGTCAGAAAAATATAACATAACATTTATAATGAAATAATCATAAATGTCTTTTCTGTGGTCACATCATTATCAGTTTTATTCAACCCCCAAGTTACATTCAATCTTAGTACTTAGTACAACATCCTTTTCCAGTTATAACAGCTTTTAAACGTGAAGCATAGCTTGACACAAGTGTCTTGCAGCGATCTATGGGTATCTTCGTCCATTCTTCATGGGCAAAAGCCTCCAGTTCAGTCACATTCTTAGGCTTGCGCGTTGCAACTGCTTTCTTTAAGTCCCACCAGAGGTTCTCAGTCGGATTTAAGTCTGGTGACTGTGATGGCCACTTCAAAATGTTCCAGCCTTTAATCTGCAACCATGCTCTAGTGGACTTGGAGGTATGCTTGGGATCATTGTCCTGTTGAAAGGTCCAACGTCTCCCAAGCCTCAGGTTTGTGACGGACTGCATCACATTTTCATCCAATATCTCCTGGTGCTGAAGAGAATTCATGGTACCTTGCACACGCTGAAGCTTCCCTGTACCTGTAGAAGCAAAACAGCCCCAAAGCATGATTGACCCCCCGCCGTGCTTCACAGTAGGCAAGGTGTTCTTTTCTTCATAGGCCTTGTTCTTCCTCCTCCAAACATAGCGTTGATCCATGGGCCAAAACAGTTCTAATTTTGTTTCATCAGTCCACAGAACACAGAGTTTGTCCACATGACTTTTGGCATACTGCAGTCGACTCTTCTTATTCTTTGGAGACAGCAAGGGGGTGCGCCTGGGAGTTCTGGCATGGAGGCCTTCATTACGCAGTGTGCGCCTTATTGTCTGAGCTGAAACTTCAGTTCCCACATCTGACAAATCTTTTTTCAGTTCCTCAGCAGTCACACGGGGACTTTTCTCCACTTTGCGCTTCAGGTAGCGCACAGCAGTCGAAGTCAGCATCTTTTTTCTGCCACGACCAGGTAGTGTTTCAACAGTGCCCTTTGCCTTGAATTTGCGAATGATGCTTCCTATGGTGTCTCTTGGTATGTTTAACATCTTTGCAATCTTCTTATAGCCATTGCCCTTCCTGTGAAGAGAAATCACATTCTTCTCCTGTCTTCCTGGACCATTCTCTTGACTTCACCATGTTTGTAAACACACCAGTAAATGTCTCGAAGGAGCTGAGTATCACAGTCCTTTTAAATCTGCCTAATTGGTGCTTATTATGCTTGATTGCTGCTCCTTGACATCCACAGGTGTTTTCAATACCTGATCGAAAACACTTGAATGAACCTCTGTTCTTAAGAGTGGTAGTCTTTAAGGGGTTGAATAATTGTGTCAATGAAGAAATCACAAAAAAACATTTAATACTGTATTACAAAAACAATTGATGTCATTTTAGTTGCATTTGGTTCTTTAAAAAGTCCTTGTAAGATTTCATTCTGAACACAATTACAAATGTACGCTAAATTCCCTAAAACCCTTTACAGCCTTGGGGGTTGAATAATTTTGAACACAACTGTATATTAGGCATATTTCTAGGGCAGATTGCGTCGCAAAGGTCATTTGCGTTGCAATGTGTCATATCTCCCTGCTCACGCCAGGTCTAAAATAGTGGGCATGGCGTGGGAAGGCGATGGGCCGGCAGGCTCTCATTTACCTTTTTTTGACCTGTTGTAGGCGTAGAAAATGGTCTAAATGTAAGACAGCTAGGAAGCTATCTTACATTTAGAAGTGGCAGTGGATTGGCCAATGTAATGTAGAGGCCGACGCCTCTTCATAACTTCGGCAGATCCACCGCCAGTACAGGGCTTTATTAAGACCGGCGTCTAAAACGCCAGTCTTCATAAATGTGCCACTTAATTTAAATGTGCCCCTTAATTTTTGAAACACAGTGGGGCAGATTTACTAATTCTGTCTAATTTTTAGTGCAAAGTGGCTAGTACTTCATGAGAAATCTGACCCACATTCATGCTGTCTAGTCTAAGTTCATACTTCCTATTAGTTGGCCTACATTGCAACAGGATTGAGTGCTGATTCTGTTGGAATTTTGGAACACGATGATGTTACTGTACATATTAAGCCTCTCCCCCACCCAGTGAAGTCACATCTATTTCCAGTGGATCCTGACCCCTCATTGAGTGCATTACAAAAAGGATCTGTCACTTAATAAATGTGGCACATGCTGTATGCACCTCAATTCAGGCTTGATTTGAGTGAGAATTCTGATATATTTTAATTAATTAAGTCTATGCTAATATAGAGGATCAGTCAAAAGTTTGCACACACTTTTTCATTTCATTGTTTTTAATTTTCAATTTTTTTTATTTTTTTACATTGTAGATTCATATTGAAGACATGAAAATGAAGGAATACATATTGAAAAAAGATATAATAAAAAGTGTTACGCAAGAATCAAATTTATACTGTAGATTCTACAAAGAAGCTTTTTTTTTTGGCTTTGATAACAACTTTGCACACTCTACTCTATTCTCTAAATCAGCTTTATGAGGTAGTCACCTGAAATTATTTCTTAACAGACTTGGAGTTCGCAGAGGTGCTGAGCACTTGTTGTCTGCTTTTCCTTGAATCTGTGGTCAAACCCATCCTGAACCATATTAATTGGGTTAAGATCGGGTGATTTTGGAGGCCATGTCATCTGACACTCACCCTCCTTTTTGGTCAAACAGTCCTTACTTAGCCTGGAGACCTGCAGGTGTTTTCGGGGTAAAAAAATAAATAAAAAATCATGGTCGCAGTCCCAGTAAGTGCAAACCAGATGGCATGTTGCTGCATAATACTTTGGTAGCAATGCTGGTTAAGCGTGCCTTAATTTTTAATAAATCACCCCCAAGCAACCCAACACAATCAAACCTCCTTTTCCATGCCTTAAGATAGGAACCACTCATGTAGAAACTTTCTGCTCACCTTTTCTGCCTCTCACAAAGACATTGAGGATGGAACTAAAAATCTCACATTTTGACTCGTCAGACCAAAGTACAAATTTCCACTGGTCCATTCCTTGTGTTTCTTGGTCCAAGCGATTGTTATTCCTCAGTACTGGCTTCTTTGGAGCTATTCAATCATAGAGGCCTGATTCTTGCAGTCTCCTCTGAACAGTAGATATTGAGCTATGTCTGGTACTTGATCTCTATAAAGCATTTATTGTAGGCTAGAATTAGAGGTGCTGTTAATTTTCAGTTTCTGAGGCTGGTAACTCTAATAAACTTATCTTCTGAAGCAGAAGTAATTCTTCATTTGCTGGGGCAGTCCTCGTGCTAGCCCGTTTCATCATAGCCTTTGATGGTTTTCATGACTTCACTTGAAGATACTTTTAAAGTGCAGAAAATTTTCTGGATTGACTATCTTTCATGTCCTACATTAATGGTGGTGTTTCTTGCCTTAATGTGGATTAGAACAGCAGGAGAATAGGAACACTATATGAAACTGTGTACCGATACTACCTCTGCACAGTACATCTGACGGTCTCAAATACAAACCGGATTCCCAAAAAGTTGGGACACTATACAAATCGTGAATAAAAACTGAATGCAATGATGTGGAGGTGCCAACTTCTAATATTTTATTCAGAATAGAGCATAAATCACGGAACAAAAGTTTAAACTGAGAAAATGTACCATTTTAAGGGAAAAATATGTTGAATCAGAATTTCATGGTGTCAACAAATCCCCAAAAAGTTGGGACAAGGCAATTTTCACCACTGTGTAGCATCTCCCCTTCTTCTTACAACACTCAACAGACGTCTGGGGACCAAGGAGACCAGTTTCTCAAGTTTAGAAATAGGGATGCTCTCCCATTCTTGTCTAATACAGGCCTCTAACTGTTCAATCGTCTTGGGCCTTCTTTGTCGCACCTTCCTCTTTATGATGCGCCAAATGTTCTCTATAGGTGAAAGATCTGGACTGCAGACTGGCCATTTCAGTACCCGGATCCTTCTCCTACGCAGCCATGATGTTGTGATTGATGCAGAATGTGGTCTGGCATTATCTTGTTGAAAAATGCAGGGTCTTCCCTGAAAGAGATGACGTCTGGATGGGAGCATATGTTGTTCTAGAACCTGAATATATTTTTCTGCATTGATGGTGCCTTTCCAGACATGCAAGCTGCCCATGCCACACGCACTCATGCAACCCCATACCATCAGAGATGCAGGCTTCTGAACTGAGCGTTGATAACAACTTGGGTTGTCCTTGTCCTCTTCGGTCCAGATGACATGGCATCCCAGATTTCCAAAAAGAACTTCGAATCGTGACTCGTCTGACCACAGAACAGTCTTCCATTTTGCCACACTCCATTTTAAATGATCCCTGGCCCAGTGAAAACGCCTGAGCTTGTGGATCTTGCTTAGAAATGGCTTCTTCTTTGCACTGTAGAGTTTCAGCTGGCAACGGCGGATGGCACGGTGGATTGTGTTCACTGACAATGGTTTCTGGAAGTATTCCTGAGCCCATTCTGTGATTTCCTTTACAGTAGCATTCCTGTTTGTGGTGCAGTGTCGTTTAAGGGCCCGGAGATCACGGGCATCCAGTATGGTTTTACGGCCTTGACCCTTACGCACAGAGATTGTTCCAGATTCTCTGAATCTTCGGATGATGTTATGCACAGTTGATGATGATAGATGCAAAGTCATTGCAATTTTTCGCTGGGTAACACCTTTCTGATATTGCTCCACTATCTTTCTGCGCAACATTGTGGGAATTGGTGATCCTCTACCCATCTTGACTTCTGAGAGACACTGCCACTCTGAGAAGCTCTTTTTATACCCAATCATGTTGCCAATTGACCTAATTAGTGTTAATTGGTCCTCCAGCTCTTCGTTATGCTCAAATTTACTTTTTACAGCCTCTTATTGCTACTTGTCCCAACTTTTTGGGGATTTGTTCACATCGTGAAAATTTGAATCAACGTATTTTTCCTTTAAAATGATACATTTACTCGGATTAAACGTTTGATCTGTCATCTACGTTCTATTACAAATAAAATATTGACATTTGCCATCTCCACATCATTGCATTCAGTTTTTATTCACAATTTGTTTGGTGTCCCAACTTTTTGGGAATCCCGTTTGTACATTTAGAGATGTCCCGAACAATTCGCCGGCGAATAGTTCCCGGCGAACATAGCTTGTTCGCGTTCGCCGCTGCGGGCGAACATGTGCGATGTTCGGTCCGCCTCCTATACGTCATCATTGAGCAAACTTTGACCCTGTACCTCACAGTCAGCAGACACATTCCAGCCAATCAGCAGCAGACCCTCCCTCCCAGACCCTCCCACCGCCTATCAAAAAGCAAGGACAGCATCCATCTTAGATTAATTCTGAAGCTGCAGTGTCACAAAGTTGTAATCGCAATGAGATTAATACAGGTTATATTAATCACATTGCGATTACAACTTAGAGCTGGGTTCCTAATGGTTATATTGATAGAATATAACGAAGATTGAGAATATATGTCAATTCTAGCAATGCAACCATTAGGAACTCAGATCTAAGTTGTAATCGCAATCCGAATAATGCAGGTTATATTAATCACATTGCGAATTCAAGCTAGCGAATGCAAGCTAAGTTCCTAATGGTTGTATTGCTAGAATTGACGAATATAACAAATATAGCACTATATTCTCAATCTTCGTTATATTCTAGCAATACAACCATTAGGAACCCAGCAGATCTAAGTTGAAATCGCAATGCGATTTATAGAACTTGAATTAATCGCATTGCGATTACAACTTTCTCAAATCCGACACTACATTCTAGCATGGAGCCTTTCCCATGGTGATGGGGACGCTCCATGAGCACGGAAGTCGGCAGAACTGAGTGAGAACTAGGTGTCACAAAGAAGATCTACACAATGTTCTCCAGGTGGTTCTAATGTTATGACTGATCAGTGGTAGTGTTGAGCAAAGCAAAGCATTTGAAGCAGAATTCGGTCCAAAGTTTAGGAAAACTTTGATTTGCAACTCTAACACCCCAGAGTGGTGTTACCACTCCTGCACCCTGTTACTATCTCTAATGGTCTAACTTGTATGTCATCTTATGCATTTTGTTCCAGGTCCTCTCCATATTGTGCAATGATAATCTTGTTATGTAACTGTTTATTACATGCAATGTGCCTGGTTCATCAGCAGGTGGCAGCAAATATGGCAGAGCTATAGTTAGATAGAATGGAACTCACCATTTAATTCTCCCCCTTTTGGGCAGAAGTGGGCCAGTCCTGCTTGCTACCAGAAAGAAGTGTGGCAGTTCTAGATTGTTCCAGTTTAGACTCCATGTTGGAGCTGACAGGACACTAACCTGTTCCTTGGCTGAAACAAAGTCAGACTAAAGCATGGAGTACAGCATAAAGAAGGAATCAAAGTTACTGAGTTGGCTTGTCAGCACAGCAGAGAGAAAGCGATAAAGCAGAGTTGAGTTTGCCTGCCAGTTCCTGCTAAAGCCTGCTGGAACCAAGACAAAGCCTGAAAACTGTTTGGAGAAATGTTTATTCAAGTAAAGCTGCCATTGAACTTCATCTTGAGGTCTATTCTTTCAAATCCCTCAATTATCCCCCCTTATACTTTAGAGCCAAAGCCTGGGGTACAGCGGTATCCAGGTACGAGCACTGTAACACACTTAAAGAGACATTTAGGCCACACTACACCACTCAACATTCCTACTACACCTGGGACACGATATACAAGGAACTGAGGGGAGGCGCACGTTGCACAACAAAGCCGAATTTCCTTGCGCTTCTGCACACCAGCAACTTAGCCAGGTGATGGCAATGCAGCCTCTGTGTTGTACTGCTGGGATTTCTGTGCCAATGTCCTCCTCTTCCTCCTCATCCTTCACATTGTCCTCACCCTCCTCTCTGGGCACAGTTCACAGTGGTCCTCCAGCATATCACCTATGCAAAGCTAGGCATTTCACGGCACCTAGTCAGCCTTGGCAAACAAAGCTACCCCAGGGAGGAACTGCTCAACGTCATCAATGAAGTAATCGAACACTGGCTGTTTAACGCAGATGACCCCGACAGAGCATCACCAGCTCCATAAGCAGCAACTTAAGTCTGGAGTCTATGATGAACAGTTTTCTTCAGTCGTCTTCTGAAGAAACCACCCAGCAGCAGAAGCGGGACATCCAGCAGAACCTCAACCAGCAGGTGGTGGCATATTTGGACTGCACCCTTTCATCCATGATCCAAGATCCCTTATACTACTGGGCATACAAACTTGAAGTGTGGCCACGACTGGCCAAGTTTGCAATGGGCATGCTTTACTGTGTGGCATTGGAGTGGGTGTTTAGTGTGGTGGTGACATAGTTACCCCTAAGAGAACTCGCCTTTCCTCCAAAAATGTTGAGAGACTACCCTTCATAAAAATGAATCAGGCGTGGATCAACCAGGTGTCACAACCAGACAGCTGAGAAGCTCTGACAGAGGCCTTTCAGAACCTCCTCCTTGAGTTCTCTTGTTGTGCTGTTCAGTTGCTCATCTCGTTAGCCTCTCTCAGCTGTCATGTGTTGGACTAATTGCTTCCCTTTAAATTCCTCCCCAGAATGCTTTTCTGGGCGGCTTATACTTCTTCCTGGAGTGTGTGTGCATGCTGGTCTTGTTCTCCTGTCTGCTACAAAGCTAAGTGTTGAACATTTATCTGTTATTTTCTGTTTGCTGGATCCCAGGTGACCCTGACTCCCTCCGTGTCTTGTGTAGGGAGCCGGTGGTCGTGTCCCCTCACTATTGTAGGGTGCTCAGGGATTATATAGTCAAGGTACGTGGATATGCAAACTTCCACCATTCGGATCTTTGCATAGGCTGAACAGCCAGGGAAAGTGCCAGGTCTTCTGCAGGGGTCTCCCTTTTGTTCCTTAGCTTTTGGATCCAGCGAGTCATTTATGCTTGTTGCTTTGCCTTGTTCCCTGTACACCGTCCGTGACACCAGGATTTCCAGGCACTGGTGCCTGATGCAACAGAATAGATCAGTCTGCCACTAATGATTATGCTTTAGTGTGCTGCCACACTGGGATATTCTGTAAAATTGGCCGTTACTTCTGGCCACGTGCTGCTGCCACCATTCTGATGCTGCCACCTGCCTGCTACCTCTACTACCATTCCTACAATGGGGCTTCTTGGCCTATTGATATGTACAGTACAGACCAAAAGTTTGGACACACCTTCTCATTCAAAGAGTTTTCTTTATTTTCATGACTATGAAAATTGTAGATTCACACTGAAGGCATCAAAACTATAACAGTCTATTCAGTAGGACTATCAGCTGTGTATCCACCTGACTTCTCCACAACACAACTGATGGTCCCAACCCCATTTATACGGCAAGAAATCCCACTTATTAAACCTGACAGGGCACACCTGTGAAGTGAAAACCATTTCAGGTGACTACCTCTTGAAGCTCATCAACAGAATGCCAAGAGTGTGCAAAGCAGTAATCAAAGCAAAAGGCGGCTACTTTGAAGAACCTAGAATATGACATATTTTCAGTTGTTTCACACTTTTTTGTTATGTATATAATTCCACATGTGTTAATTCATAGTTTTGATGCCTTCAGTGTGAATCTACAATTTTCATAGTCATGAAAATAAAGAAAACTCTTTGAATGAGAAGGTGTGTCCAAACTTTTGGTCTGTACTGAACATGTTACATTTTTACAAGTATCTGCATAACATTGGCCCTTGCCACCATACCCACTCTGTCATGGGGCTAGTATCTTCACTGTTACTGCCATACTGCCACCGCTGCTGCCCCCCTTCCCACTGTGTTAAGGGACCGCTATTGTCCCTGTTTGGCCATGTTCACAACACCATTCATTTTTCTGTTCTTCTGATCCAACAGAAGAGCTGAAAAAAAAAGGATCCTGTATTTTGAGCATTCATAAGGCATCTTTCACATGGTCAGCGTTTGGTCAGTATTTGATCATTATTTGTAAACCAAAAGCAGGGATGGGTCCAAAACATAGAAGAGATGCAAATATTTCCATTACGTTTTGTCTCACTTACATTCATCTCTGTATCTTTGCTGGCTTTACTTCTTCCAAATCATCCCTCTTGGTCTCCATGTTTTAGAGAAGTCTGCAAGGTGCAGAGAGAGAAGGAGCTATTTTCACCTATATTAAATTATGTGAAAGGGAGAAAAATCAGATGGCAGAAGGGCTTCCACTTGTAAGGCAGGAAAACGCTGGGGTTGGAGAAGAGGGTATGCCAGAGCTGATTAACCCCTTAGGGACGCATGACGTACCGGTACGGCATGTTCCCCGAGTCCTTAAGGACCCATGACGTACCGGTACGTCATGGGTTTAAAATACGATTGCGGCGCCGCGGGTGTTAATCGGAACAGTGACCCCCCGTATCGGCGATCGCAGAAAACCGCAGGTCAATTCAGACCTGCAGTTTGCTGCGTTTCCGGTCCATTCGGGTCTCCGGTGACCCGATGAACCGGAAAAAGACTGTGATCGGTGGTGTAATTACACACCACCAATCACCGTACAAACATTTGGAGAGGCGGTGCTGGCCATGGTGCTGATGCCTGCTGTCCAGGGTTCTGATTGGTGCAGGGGAGAGAGGCGCAAGATTCAAACGTCCAGCGCTCCTCTCTCCCCTCCTCTTCCTGTCCAGCACCCGCACCGTACAACACTGTCCTCACCAGGTTCCTGAGATCCCCCAATCGGCACCCATCATCCTCCTGCACCCATCCCCCTCCAGGTAGGTTAGGGTCAGTGAGGGAGAGGCACTGTTAGGCAGTGATAGAAGGGAAAAGTTAGTTAGGAAAAAAACTATTAAAAAAAAAAAAAAACTTGATCTAAACTTATAGTTTTTTTGCTTTGAGACCCTAGATCCCCCTGCCAATAAAACCGGCATCTCATCCCTCAAAAAATTAGCCCCTACATTAGATAGTCGCCCAACAAAAAAAAAAAAAAAACTGTAGCTCCCAGGCTATAGAGATACTAAAATAATTTTTGGGGGTTCCTAAAATGATAATATAGTGTAAAATCTCAATAAATTTTAAAATGTGGACATATTGGGTATCGTCGCGTCCGTGAGAATCTGCCCTATAAAAATAACATTTGACCAAACCCCTCCGGTGAACAGCGTTAAAAATATAAAATAAAAACGGTACCAAAACACCCATTTTTGGGCAAAATTTCCATTTGAATCCTGTTTTTATGGTAATAAAGCAAGGGTTAACAGCCAAACAAAACTAAATATTTATTGCCCTGATTCTGTAGTTTGCAGAAACACTCCATATGTAGTCGTAAATGGTTATATAGCCACACGGCAGGACATAGAACAAAGAGAACTCCATATGGTTTCTGAAAGGCAGATTTTGATGGACTGTTTTTTTTGACACCATGTCCTATTTGAAGCCCCCCCTGATGTAACCTAGACTAGAAACTCCCAAAAAGTGACCCCATCTAAGAAACTACACCCCTCAAGGTATTCAAAAGTTACTTTACAAACTTTGTTAACCCTTTAGGTGTTCCACAAAACTAAATAGCGAATGTAGAAACAATTCTAGAATAACATTTTTTGTTACCTTGCCTCAAAAAAGTGTAAAATAGAGCAACCAAAAATCATATTTACCCCTAAAGTAGTCCCAAAACACCAACCATCTTATCCCGTAGTTTCCTAGATGGGGTCACTTTTATGGAGTTTCTACTCTAGGGGTGCATTAGGGGGCTTGAAAGGGTACATGGTGTAAATAAACCAGTTCAGCAAAATCTGCCTTCCAAAAACCATATGGCGTTCCCCTTCTTCTATGTCCTGCCGTTTATCCAAATAGTAGTTTACAACCACATATGGTGTGCTTCTGCAAACGACAGAATCAGGGCAACCCATTTTGAGTTTTTTGGCTGTTAACCCATTTTACCAGTAATAAAGTAATGGTTAAAATGGAAAATTTTCAAAAAAATAGAAATTCCAAAATTGTTTCTCCATCTGCTATTAACTCTTGTGGAACACCTAAAGGGTTAACAAAGTTTGTAAACTGAGTTTTGAATACCTTGAGGGGTGTACTTTCTTAGATGGAGTAACTTTTTGGGAATTTCTATTCTAGGGGTGCAAGGGGGGGGGGGGGGGGGGCTTGAAATGGGACAAGGTATAAACAAAACCAGTCCTGCAAAATCTGCCTTCAAAAACCCATATGGCGTTCCCCTCTTTCTATGTCCTCCCGTTTGGCCAAACAGTAGTTTAGGACCACATATGGGATGTTTTTGCAAACTACAGAATCAGGGCAACCCATATTGAGTTTTGTTTGGCAGTTAACCCTTGCTTTTTTCCTAGATAAAATGTATTATATTGGAAAATTTTCCCAAAAATCGCAATTCTGACATTTTATGTCCATTTGCCATGAAGTCTTGTGGAAGACCTAAAGGGTTAACAAAGTTTGTAAAATCAGTTTTGAATGCCTTGAGGGGTGTAGTTTCTAGAATGGGGTCATTTTTGGATGGTTTCTATTAAGTAAGCCTCACAAAGTGACTTCAGACCTGAACTGGTCCATAAAGAGTGGGATTTGGAAAATTTCTGAGAAATTTCAAAATTTGCTTCTAAACTTCTAACATCCCCAAAAAATAAAATATAATACCCAAAATGATACAAACATGAAGTAGACATATGGGGAATGTAAAGTCATCACAATTTTGGGGGGTATTACTATGTATTACAGAAGTAGAGAAACAGAAACTTTGAAATTTGCTAATTTTTCCAAATGTTTGGTAAAATTTGTATTTTTTTATGCAAAAAATTTACTTTTTGTACCCAATTTTAGCAGTATCATGAAGTACAATATGTGACGAAAGAACAATCTCAGAACGGCTTGGGTAAGTCAAAGCGTTTTAAAATTATCAGCACTGGACCAGTGACACTGGTCAGATTTGCTAAAAATTGCCAATTCCTTAAGGTGAAATAGGGCTGAGTCCTTAAGGGGTTAAAGGGGTTCTCCAAGAATTAAGAAAATGAAAATACTTAAATATTACTTTATTATAAATATATTACCAAATACCTTTCATTAGCTATAATGGTTCATTTTGTGTAGGGAGCAATCATTAGGAGAAACAAAATGGCCGCCGTCCTATTAGTATTCTCAAAACCTGTCCTATCACACAGAAGGACAAGTTACTTTATAAAACTGAGGTAAAGAGCTGCCTTATCCTTCTCTCTGCTCTGCTTGTCAGGAATTATGATCTTGACTACAGCTGATAAGATCTTCAGCTGAATCTCTGTAGGAATAGAGTTCATGAGGAGACATAAAGTACAGAGAGGGCAGACTGTGGTAATGAAGACTGCATACAAGTGCTGGTGCTTATCAACCACATCTCCACCCCCTCACTGTACTTTATGTTTCCTCATGAACTCCATTCACAGAGATTCAGATGAAGATCATATTAAACTGTATTCTGGCTCATAATACCTGACAAGTAGGAGAGGAAGATGGCGCAGCTCTTTAACTTGTCCTCCTGTGTGATTAGGACAGGTGTTATGTGTACTTGTCACGACCATGTTTATGGCCGTGACTCCTTGGGAGCCGCATACAGTTGCCCGCGGTTTGGGTTGTTGTGTCAACCGCAGCTGTAGGCATAATGTTGTTTGCCTCAGGTGCGGTTGCCGCGGACAACAGTTATGTGTGCGGTTGCCTTGGAGTTGTGTGCGTGTATGTATGCACTTTTGTATGTCTGTTGTGCACTCTGTTTTATGTGTGGTGTGTACTGACATCTTTCCTTCACTGTGGTTGCCCGTGGCAACGTTTGGTTGTATGTGTACATGACCCAACAGCCACAGTGTGTTCTTGGGTTGGACACTTTCCCTTTAAGTTTGTGTTTCCCTTCCCTGGTGTTGGAAGGGTTAACTCCCTTTCTGTGTGTGTGAGTCACTGGGTGTGTCTGACTGTTGGGTGTGGCTTCTTGGCCCTATAAAGCCTCAGTTGTAGGCAGTAATCAGAGAGGGTGCTTCAGCCATGCTTGCTGGAGACATCCTCCTGGTTATTTACAAACTGCCAGTGGGGGCCTCCCTTCTGGTCAAAAAATAATGTCGTTTGGTGTTTAGAAGATGTTTGTCTTTTATGCTTCTTTATTGCAGCTTATGGATCTGGGTTCCTGTGCATGGATGTGTGGTTGCTGGGTTCATCTCAGGTTGTGTGGACATCAGCTTGCCAGCACAGGGATCCAGTCAGCAAGGCTGTGGCAGGTAGGTGGAACTAGTACTGTTCACCTGCCATATCCATAAGACTGTTGGTGTTCCCCTTTTCCCTGCAGCTTGGCCAGTGATACTCCTGTTCCTCCATGTCCAGAAGGAACAGGCCGTCTTACCCTGACTCCTAGTCCAGGGACTGGTCGGAGGGTGAGTTAGGGAACTGAGGTTCCTGAGCATGGGTCCTCCTACCTTAAAGGTCGGCCCATGCAGCTAGGAGTTAGGGTCAGGTTAGGGACGCGATAGGAGGTGACCTGCTCCCTAATCCTGTTGTCCTGGTCGAGCAGCGACCATCTTCCGCCATCGCACGGCTGAGGGTTTTCCCCATCCTCAGCCGTGACAGTACTAATAGGACGACGGCCATTTTATTTGTCCTAATGGTTGCTCCCTGGACAAAACAAGCGATTATAACTAATAATATTTAAGTATTTTCATTTTCTTAATTTCCAGAGAACCCCTTTAATATTCAGGAGTCATTTATTAAGCGTGGTGTTCTAGATGCCTGTCTTATTAAAGCCCTGCTCTGGTGGCGGATCTGCCATAGTTATGAAGGGGCGCTGGCCTCTTCATAACTTTGGTAGATCCTGCACCACTTCTAAATTTAAGATAGTATCACCGATCCTTCTCCAGAAATCTAAAAACTATAACCTGTAATATTATTACACTCCAGAAATACATCCAGGCCCCTCTTGAACTCTTTTAGTGAATTCACCATTACCACCTCCTCCAGCAGAGAGTTCCATAGTCTCACTGCTCTAACAGTAAATAATCATTTTCTATGTTTGTGTATAAACCTTATTTTCTCTAGACACAGAGGATGTCCCCACGTCACAGCCCTGGGTATAATTAGATCATGGGAAAGATATCTGTATTAAACTTTTATATATTTATGCATAATTATTAGATCTTCCCTCGATCATCTTTTTTCTAAACTAAATAACCCTAATATTGATAATGTATAAGTAATAAATTTACCTGTGCTGGCTCTAGCAGTGCGATCTTAATCCTCAGCACAGCCACGCTGGGAGAGTCGAGCTGCTGAGTCATGCCCCCTGGGGACACGACCGCATCCTTAGTAACAGGCTGCAATTCTCCACAGCCGGCATGTGCTGGGGGTAGATTAGCAGTGTGCTGATTATTACTGTGTACTAGTGTTTCAGACTAATGGAGGTCAAGTAAATGGACCTCCCAGGTTCTGATTCAGGGACTTGGGGCTGTTTAAATCCTTTCCTGGGCATACACCATTGGCAGTGATAGTCTTGTTTGGCTCACTAGCTCGTTCCTTGTTCCCTGTACCTGCATTTGCGTAATGATTACTCTGTGCTTCTGACCTCGACTTGTCTTTTAATCACCCTCTGTCTCCTGTTTGGTACTACGAAGCCCATCTGGTTCTGACCCATTTCCATATGATTCTGCTTTGGTGCTTGTTTGTCTGTTTCTGCACTTATTTAGAGTAGGGTCTGTCACCCAGTTGCGGTTCTGACAAGTAGTGCTTATACTGCAAGTAGGTAGGGAAAGCAGCCTAGGTTCTAGATTAGGGCTCACTGTCCTTGTCTGTCCCTACTTATAGGCGTTAGAGTTTCTGGCTACTGTAGTCCACTCATTTCAGTTATTTCTTTAGTTGCCCTCCTCTGAAACCTCTCCATCTCTGCTATGTCTTTTTTGTGCACAGGAGTCCAAAACTGTACACAATACTCAATGTGTTGTCCTATGTTGCAACAAACTACCAGAATTTCAATCACATATGTGGATGTAACCTTATAGTGCTACAATTTTAAGAGAACCTTCTTTAGGCTCTATTTCATGATTCAAATCTGGGCTAGTTGACAAAATGCAAAATTTCACATCGCCCCATGTTGTTATGACAATAGGTTGCCGACAAGCAAGGATTGGTGGCGTGTAAACAAAGCGATGGCCTGACAATCAAGTGGCACATTCACGCTGGAAAATGATCAGAAAAGAGTTTTTTTAGAACATTCATTCCCAATAATTCGCCTGTGTAAATGGGCCCTATTTTTTCATAAGTTCATTGACTTCCACATAATTTACACAGTGTCTGCATAGCTCCTATATATCTCCTTAAATAAATCCTAAAATAAAATGAAAGGTCATGCTCCATTCTACTAAATGAGAAAATTAAGTGTGGCAATTACTGATTATTCCAGTAATTGCTTAATGGGAAACTCTAATTAACGCTGCATGTGGTCTAAGTCAATTTAGATAATTTTTTATTGTAGATGAATTCCCATTCATCTTGCTAAAATTACACTGAACTTTATAGTTTTGCCATATTTGTTTGAACTGAAGGAGGCAGCTATAATGCAAGTTATCATATCTTATTGATATGTTATATTTAGTTTTATGTTTCCTAGGACAATTAATTCCATAAAACGCCTGACCCGAAGGAACAGTTGATTAAACATAAAAAACAATTATATAACTGAAGGACAACTAAATGTAACTGTGCCTACAGGAAGTGTCTCTTGGCAGCCTGCAGATAGTAATTAATTTTATGTTGAAGGAGAATAGACTCACTGTACCATACCATCTAATATTCCCATTTGCTTTTCACAAACATATACTTACAAGAGACCTGCCTACATAACAGGTTTCTTTATTAAGTTGTGCTGCAGTAAAGAATGTCAGAGTCCTGAACTACATTAAGATTCGTTTTTATAGCGTACAGTGAATATAATACAAATTAGGGAAGCACAACTTTCTTACGCCCAGGGGTCATATTGTCACCTTTAAAGAGACTGCAGTACAGTTTAAACTGCAAAAATGTCTTCACATAAAGGTATGGCACACAAATATTCAGGTGCTTTGTGGAAGGGTTCTTCAATTGAGTCATATATGGAAGAAAAATCCATGGCACACTGATATGATGCATATATGGAAAGTAGACATAAGTAACTGGTCGCTATTGACAGCAGCATTTGGGGGTTAAATAGCTGAGATCAGATTTATCTCCAATCCTGGTCATTGCAGCTCGATGTCATGGGTCATTAAAGTGTTAACTGAATAGAATGTATTAATAGGTCCCATCAGTATTATTGGCTATCAATACTGATCATGAGGTTCTGAACTCAGGTCACCCAAGCAATCATTGCAGTGAAAAAAACTCCTGCAAGTCCTGCACAATAGCTCATCTACTGTATAAGATGGCTGTGCCAAACACTGCATCTTGTCCTTTGTAAGTACAAAAGCACAGATACAGCCATATGTACATAGATGAAAGGGATGCGCAACGCAATGACCCATTTCATGTGATGATTGGCGAGGGTACTGGACCGCCACCAATCAGACATTTATTGCCTAAATTCCAGGGAGAATTGATATGTTGTGCAGGCAGTTAAGTTAAGGGAATAAGTGATAAGTTAAGGGAAATATCAATGTAGAGGTAATGGGAAAGCACAAGACATTACCCGCAGATAACACAGTAATAACCCTCTGAGTACAGTGGATGTTACCTGCAGTCCTATGTAACACCACAGATGACACAGTAATAACTCTCTGAGTACAAAAAATGTAGTATATATTACCTGCAGTCCTATGTAACATCCCAGATAACACAGTGATAACTCTGAGTACAGATAATGTAGTAGATGTCACCTGCAGTCCTATGTAACACCACAGATAACACAGTAATAACTCTCTGAGTACAGATAATGTAGTAGATGTCACTCCCTCTCTGTGCAGTGTCTGCTGAATGATGCATGCACACATAGGGAGTACACAGTTCAGGAGGAAGGTCCCACAGTTGAGGAAGATGGGTCCCAAGGCAATTCCACATTGATACAGGAGGGCAAGTAGTGAGATATCAGTCATGCTGCAAGTGCTGCGCAACTAAAATATATCATATACATTGGTAGACAGGGGGGCTTGTCAGCAGGCAACTGATAATACAGGGCCCACCATGACAGGCCCTGTAGTAAACAGTCCTCCCGCTGTGCTTGCAGTTTAGGGCCTGGTGTCCTGGGCCCCATGGTGGTGCTGGCTGTAGGTATGCCCCTGGACATATACATATACTAAATCCAAAATGCAACATCCATATTAACTCCAGGCTAATAGACGTCTCAATCTATCGCTGACATTTCTCAAGTTGTATCTGATGTGAGCATAAAATATATGTATGCGGATTGGCAACCTTTCTTCCAAACTTCTTTATCTACAGAAGGTGCTGCCGATTCACATTCGAATATATATCACATGCCAACCAGGTACAACTTAAGGAATGTGTCTATTATTCTGGAGTTAAAGAGTAACTGTTTTATTTTTCCCAAAAAATTAATAGTACTGGCAAATATAAGGAACTTTGTATTATATATAAGATGCTTCCTTCTCCTATTCTTCCAATTCACTGCTCAGGTCTGTATTCAGTGAAGGCAGACTGCCTGCTCACTGAAGGATATTGTTACATAGATGTTTATGGAGAGGGGAGTAGGAGAATAGGAGGTGTCGGCTGCTGGAGAAAGGCAGACGCAGAGAGACTTACACATAGACTACTGATTTTGAAGTGATTTACTGTCTTAATTCTTGGATTCACATCTAAACTGCTTATTTCTGTTCTATAATCTCTATGGCTGCTGCATCTGAGGTTGTGCTGCAGAGAGTTAGGAAGCCGGATTCTGTGCTTCTCAATGTTCAATGTCTGGTCAGATATGATCCCAGTAGTTCTCCACCCACTAGCTCAGCCATAGAATGACCAGAAATATTGTTAGTCCATATGCACATCCACAAGACAGCTTATACTGAAAAATGACTTGAAACGATGGTAACATAGTAACATAGTTTGTAAGGCTGAAAAAAGACATCTGTCCATAAAGTTCAGCCTGTTATCCTGCAAGTTGATCCAGAGGAAGGCAAAAAAGAAATGTGAGGCAGAAGCCAATTTTCCCCACTTTAGGGGAAAAAAATTCCTTCCCGACTCCAATCAGAATAATCAGAATAACTCCCTGGATAAACCAGCTATATGTAGTAACTATAACATGTAATATTATTACAAGAGAAGAGGGAATCGAAGCTGATGAAGTCAAATTAGTTCTGAATTTCAGGAAAAATTTGATTCTGAACGAATGTGAATTTCCTCGCTCTTTATGGTAACGAATCGCAATTTTTCCTAACATGGCGGCTAGCCGGCTACGATGGTGACTAAAATGGCGGCTACATGTGTGAGGACATGGGGCAAGGAACTCTGGGAAGGAAGAATGACCCATAATGACATGCATGCAGCCAATCAGCAGCCAGCCAGCCCAGTGATGTCACAGCCCTATAAATACGGTGGCTATCTTAGAGTCTGCCAGTCACTATCGTACTTTGTTCAGGGACAGACGTGTATGCAGGCGCTAGGGAGAATGAAAGAAAAACTAATTGTAAAAAAAATAAAAAGGAAAAAAGCGATTTACTAGTGGAGGGAAAGGATAGTGAGAGGAATAATTTCACAGGCAGCGAGAGACATGTGCAGATGCTAGGGAGAGTCATAGGAAAATCCTCATTGTGAAAAAAAATTATTTACAAGTGCAGGGAAACTTGGGGATCATAATTCCAGCAATTAGTTATTGCAAGTGCCATGTTGAAAAGCCTTTAGTGGCTTTTATCTGTGGAAAAAGATAAATATTTACGCAGGTCACTTTTGTTATTTGCCCTAAAATCATTTATTGTCATATTTCTAGAGAAAAAGAGAAAAATATTTGCAGTTCACTTTTTTTGTTATTTACTTAGAAATCTTTTAGTGGCCTATTTTAGTTCAATACGAGAAATCTCAGTAATGAAAGAAAAACATATTTAGGGGCTTTTAGGGGTGTTTTAATTTGCTTTTCATTTATCTAGTTCAGCTAAAAGTATGTCAGAAAGAGAAGTGCCAGGCCCTGCACAGGGGAGTGTCAGAGGCGTAGATTCTGGCGCAGGCACAGGTCGCAGCAGAGTAAGGGGGCGTGGCAGCAAGGGTTTCTTCCCGAGGCCTCAAGTCCACATGTCAGCTAGCGGTCGTGTCTTGACCAGCAACCCAGCGGTTCTTGATTGGTTGACTGGATCTTTGACTTCGTCGCAGCAGACCGAGTCTAGAGTCGCTGATGAGCAGCTTTCTTCACCCGCATAGTGGAGATACTACTCACCAGCAGCAGCAGGTAGACCTGGAGCAGGACCTGAACCAGCAGGTGGTGGCATACTTTGACAGCACCCTGCCAGCCGTCATAGAACATCCGCTGGACTACTGGACAGCCAAACTGGATTTGTGGCCGCAACTGGCAGAGTTTTCCCTGGAAAAGCTGTCTTGCCCGACCAGTAGTGTGGCATCAGAGCGGATGTTTAGTGCAGCGGGGGCCATAGTTGCCTCAAGAAGAACTTGCCTGTCCAGCCAAATTGTCTAGAGACTTACTTTGGTCAAGATGATTAAGGCGTGGATCAGCCAGGATTTCCACCCACCAATGCCTGTTGCATCAGATTAGATCATCCATCTCCACACTATGTCACCATGCCACTCTGTGGTATCATGCTGCTGCTGCCATGTCCACACTGTCACCATGCCAATTCTGATGCTGCCATCTCCACGCTATGTCACTGTGCCACTTTGTGGCCTCCTGATGCTGCCATGTCCACACTATATCACCTTGCCACTCTGTAGTATCATGCTGCTGCTGTTTCTGCCATCTCCATACTATGTTACAGTGCAACTTTGTGGCCTCCTTATGCTGCCATGTCCACACTATGTCACCTTGCCACTCTGTGGTATCATGCTGCTGCTGCTGGCGTCTGCACACTATGTCACCTTGCCACTTTGTGGCCTCATGATGCTGCCATCTCCACACTATGTCACCTTGCCACTCTGAAGTATCTTGCTGCTGTTGCTGCCATCTGCACACTATGTCACCTTGCCACTCTGTGGCTTCCTGATGCTGCCATCTCCACACTATGTCACCGTGCTACTGTTGTGGCCTAATCATACTGCTGCTGTCACCTTCACACTTTGTCATTGTGCCACTCTGTGGCCTCCTGATGCTGCTGCCACCTCCAGACACTGTCATTGTGCCACTTGGTGGTCTCCTCATGCCTCACCACTATGTCATAGGGCCACTCTGTTGTTTTCTCATGCTGTTACCACTCTCCCCACTCTATGACAGGGTCGCTAATGTCCTTGTTCGGCCTTCTTGAAATCACCATTTATTTGACCTTTCTTCTGATTGGTCAGAAGGAAGAAAAAATGAGACGCACATCGGATCCTGTCTGTGTAGCAGCTGTAAGGCCTGTATGGTCACATCAGAATTGGCTTATGATTTGGTAGCCAAAAGCAGGAGTGGGTACAAAACACAGAAGACATGCAAATAACCTTCATGTGTCATCTTTGTTTTAGATTGACTCCTGTTTTTTGGGGCATTACCAATACTCATGGATTACTGAGCAAATGCTGACCGAGTGAAGGCGTATGCTCCCCAGACAGGATCCGTTTTTTGTGGGTTATTGTTCTGATGGATCAGAGGAAGGGCAAAATAATCAGTGATTTCAACACAAACTTACTGCTGACACCCTCTCCACTCTGTCAGGGGGACTCTACCCATAGGCGTGCGCACGGGGTGTGTCGGGTGTGCCTGGGCACACCCTAATCACACCCCTGTGCTCCGCCTCCTGCACTGCCTGCCAGCCGCCCCACACTAGTGTCCGACCGCAGTGCGCCGCACAGCTGCTTCATCATCATGTCAGAGACAGAGAGTGTGACATACTAAACTACATACTGCTGGTCTGGATGCTGGTCTCATCAGTGTAATCGGATTATCCACTAATGCATCCAGTCCAGACTCCACCCCCACTGCTCCGCTGTGCTGTGCTCCACCTCCTCCTTGTCTCAGTCTCCCGGCGGCCTAACGTAACGTCACTCACTCCGACGTCACGCGCCTGCTCCGCCTGCTTCTAAAGTGGGAGGAGCATGTGCGTGCGGCGTGACAGAGTGAGTGACGTCACGTTACGCTGCCGCCGGCTGCCTATTTTGAATGTGAAGAGCGGGAGCCTGCCTGCCCGCGCCCAGTAGGCCAGTAGTGAATGGATTCAATTTCTGATCTTCTTTTGTGCACTGCCAGCGGCCCAGCAGTCTGCCACAGTAAAAAGAAAAAGTCTGGAGAGGAGTCCTGACTGTCCCCAGTAAGTTAGTGAAGTTTCAAGTGATAGATAATGATTGTGGATTATTAGATAGTAGTATACATACTAGTACATACTTTGCACAAGTTTATTATTTACAACTTAAAGGGAACCTGTCACCAAAAATTTTTTATTCAGTCGCTGCCCCGTGCTTCAAGTCAGGTTTTAAGTCAAGGGGGCAGCGGCCTAGGCGTCTCCAATCCTGCTCTCCCCGCCTCCGGCCGCCTTTATTGACATGCCGGATCTCAGTGCCGGTACCGCGCTCCCAGCCCGCATGCGCAGTAAAGGGCTGCTGTAGCGTGATCCCGCCTCTGGCTCGTACACTCAGCCTGCTTCAGTTTCGCTACTGCGCATGCGCCCGGCATCTTCTTTAACTGCACTAGTATGTAAGGCTGGCGGGCGCATGCGCAGTAGCGAAACTGAAGCCGGCTGAGTGTATGAGCCGTTTTGATCCAAAGTGTGTGTGTGTGTGTATGTGTAATATATATATATATATATATATATATACACACGCGCGCATGGCACGCATATATATATATACACGCGCGCGTGGTGTGTGTTTGTGCTTTAGGGTGCACACCCTAATGCAATAGGCTGCGCACGCCTATGACTCTACCTGTATAAGGGTTTAATAGAACAGGTTCTGTAGACATCTATGTGGAATCAGCTGATGACGGTGTAAAAGGAGTGCGCTTCTTTTTAACGATAACATGGACCTGTAAGGATGAGTTCATACTTGAGTTATTTGGTCAGTTTTGGCCCCATGACTGCCCAAATAAGTGAAGTGTACAGCGATTCCAATAGCAACACCTGTCATCTGCATGTCATACTGACTGACAGTATTATTTCACTACCCCAGCACACTCCCTATGTGTGTTACTGCAAGGCAGTGTTCTACACCCATATAAAGGCTCTATGCAGCCCGGAAATAGCTGTTTTTTATTGCGATTCATCGCGAATATATTCAGATCGAAGCAAATTTTTGGGGAAAATTCGGCAAACCAGTCGAGTCGAATTTTTGAGAAATTCGCTCATCTCTAATTATTACACTCCAGAAATAAATCCACACCCTCTTGAAATATTTTATTCAAATCGCCATCACCACCTCCTCCGGCAGAGAGTTCCATAGTCTCACTGCTCTGTAAAGGATCCTCTTCAATGTTTGTACAAACCTTCTTTCCTCTAGATGTAGATGATGTCCCCTCGTCGCAGTCACAGTCCTGGGGATAAATAGATGATGGTACAGATCTCTGTACTGACCGCTGATATATTTATACATGGTTAATAGATGTCCCCTCAGTAATCTTTCTTCTAAAGTGAATAACCCTAATTTTAATAATCTTTCTGAGTACTATAGTCTGCCAATTCCAGTTATTACTTTAGTTGCCCTCCTCTGAACCCTCTCCAGCACTGCTATGTCTGCCTTGTTCACAGGAGCCCAGAACTGTACACAGTACTCCATGTGTGGTCTGACTAGTGATTTGTAAAGTGGCAGGACTATGTTCTCATCCCGGGCATCTATGCCCCTTTTGATGCACCACATAATCTTATTGGCCTTGGCAGCAGCTGCCTGACACTGGTTTATAAAGCTTAGTTTGCTGTCCACTAAAATTCCTAAACCCTTTTCCATGTCAGTGTCACACAGTGTTTTTCCATTTAGTATGTACTGTACAGGTGACTTGCATTATTCCTTCTCATGTGCCTAACCTTACATTTGTCAATGTTAAACCTCATCTGCCACTTCTCTGCCCAATCCTCCATGGCAATACATGGCATATTATGCCTAACCTCTAACAAACCATAATACATGCATACCTTTAATAAAAAGACACCGACTAAAGAGTGGAGGTAAAACGGCCAAGGCCTGATTTATTAAAATTAACCAATACAACTTTAACTGAAAACCTTTAAGAGTCTAGTCATAAACTCAGACTCCAATACCATAAATATATCAATCAGAGTCCATCCCATCACGGGATGACTATCCTTACCTCACCTAACCGGACCGACCCGCCTTTAACACGGCAGCACGGGCCCCACCCTACCAACAGCTATTTCCACCATAGCCTAAAGGTTGAGGTTGAAAATATCACATCCAATAACAGATAAATGAACACCATCACAAAAATATAGGCCTGCCTCTCCACTCTCTAGATCGACATGTCTGAACGAAAAACCACCCAACAAAGGCATAAATTTTCACATCGCCCGATTGATTCTTCCGAATTTTCTCCGTGAACTTCAATTTCGGGGACATTCTCCTACACCGCCTGCAAATGATTTCTGAAAAATTAGCCAAGTGTCCGGGAACAGACGGTGAAGATCTGACAATGTCCGATTCATCTGGAAAATTAACTCCATAGTGTCCTCACAACCTATATCATTACCTCCTAAATGAACAATGATAATATCTGGATTAGGAAAAACATCATGCAAGTGCAAAACAAGGTCAACCAAACCTGACCAACGAAGTCCTCTGACTCCGGCCCAGTAGATCTTGATGGTCTCTGAAGACAAGGATAGGTTTGTTCCGTAGCAGCGCTCTGCAGCCTTCCTCCTAGCCCAGTGGACAAAAGAGTGGCCCAGAATCCAGACTGTGCATCCTATAACTAATAAATCTGAATGACTCAGCAGGTTCAGAGTTAACTCCAGATCAGCCCCCACAGGTGCTCCGGACAAGGAGTCCCGAAAGCGTCAGCCGATGGCACCAAACTGTGAAAACGATCCATCTGAAAATGGGACAAAGCATCAGCCACATCATTATTAATCCCTGGGATATGAACAGCCTTGATCCAAACATTCCTCCTCAAACACAACAATACTAAATGCCTCAATAATTTCACCACTAATGGACACCTGGAAGATAAACAGTTGACAGCGTACATCACGCCCTTGTTATCCGTATGCAAGCGAATGTGTCTGTTCTGAAAAAAATGCCCCCAAAGTACCAGTGCTACCATTACAGGAAAAAGTTTGAGCAAAACTAAATTAACATTCGTGCCACTCCTCTGCACACCAATGACCGTCCCAGAATGCGCCAAAACCCACAATCCCTGCCGCGTCCATAAACAGATTCAACTGGGCCGCATCCACAAACTCTTCCTGCCACAGTGACCTACCATTAAACTCCCGCAAGAAACTCAGCCAAACCAACAAATCATCCTTTACCCCCCTGTCCAGAGCTATGAGTAAACATGGATTCCGCAATCCGGCCACCTTCAAAGCCAACTGCCTACAAAAAATCCTACCCATGGGCATAATCCTACAACAAAACGCCAACAAACCCCAAAACAACTTAATCTCCTTAACCGTAACACTCTGACGCAACAACAAACCCTTAATCAACAAAACCGCTTTCTTAACCTTATCCACAGGAATCTCGCCAACTTCCGAATCTAACACTATTCCTAAAAACTCAATACAACTAGAAGGCAATACAGTCTTCTCCGAAGCCAGGGGAACACCAAACTCTGCACAAACTGATACAAATAACGACATAACTTCAGCACAAACCAACTAACCTGCTGGACCAACAAACAAAAAATCATCCAGATAATTACACTCCAGAAATACATCCACACCTTTCATTGCCCGTGCAGCAACCACCCACTCAATAAATGTTGAAAAAGCCTCAAAATAAAAAAAAGAAATAGAACATCCCATAGGAAGGCATCTGTCAAAATAAAAGAAACCCTGGAAATGAAAACCCAAATAATTAAACGCAGCCGGATGAATGGGGAGGAGCCGAAATGCAGATTTTACATCCGCCTTCGCCATTAAAGCTTACCTACCAAACATCTTCACCACTGAAACCGCTGAATCAAAAGTAGTATAACAAACCCTGGTCAAAGACGTATCAATCTCATAATTCAGAGACTGACCAAAAGGATAGGATAAATGATGGATAATCCTAAACGCACCCGGCTCTTTTTTCGGCACCACCCCCAGAGGAGATAAACGAAAATCCTCAAAAGCGGCGCTGCAGGGCCAGAAATCCTTCCAGCAGCAATCTCCTTCTGCAATTTCTCCGCCACAACCAGCGGAAACTGCTGAACTGAAGACAAATTCTTCACCATCACGCATCCCTGTCCAGAAAAAGGAGGTAACACAAATCCCTCAGCAAAAACCCTGGTTACCAAATCAGCTATCTGCCGATCTGGAAACATGCTTAGCGAGGTAAGCATTTTCGCCAGTTTTACCGGCGTCGATGCTTTTAAGAAGAAAATCTTTTGCCAACGGCTGTGATGACAAATTGGCTCTTTTAAAACACCTGGACATTGGATGACTTGCTCCGCAAAACCCACATTTATGCTTATACTTACAGGTGGCAGGCCATTTGCACTGCGACTCATTATAAGCAAAGCAGAGTCCCCTTTCCATGACACCACCAGCAGGAGACACTCTTTGACTGGCCACCAGCAGCTTTTGGGGCACCAATAGATTCAGCCACAAGCCAACATCCTTGGTGCCCCATTGTAATTGCGGATGAACCGCCAATTTCTGCCTGAAATTCTCGTCATATTGAAACCAGCCTAAGCCTCCAAAATTCCTATAAGCTTCTAACACTATATCCACATGCTGAAACAGCCCAGAGCCTTTTTCCGGACATCGCTCTCCTAAAACACCTGCGAAAATACAGAATGCTTGCAACCAGTTATTAAAAGAGCGAGGAATCGGACGGCGCCTATCCTCCTCTAATCTCTCATCATTGCGCTCCAATTTTGAAACAAATTCCTTAGAGGCCGGGAGGAGAGATAAGATATTGACATAATCACCATTCCAGATTTTCTCCTTGACAGCTGTAGATAAATGAAAACCTAAAGGAGACACGGCACAAGGCAGAACTTCTTTAAAACAATTACCTTTTGCCTTGTCTAAAACTGGTAAACATTGAACCGAAAGCAGCTCAATAATGCTGTCAGCCTCTCCACCCCCAGCCCCCTCAGCTGCGAGCCAAGCAGAAGCAACATTATGCAGAACAGGCTCAGAAGCAGGGACCTGAGGAGGAAGGGGTAGCTGAGGAGCAAGGAATTAGAAGCTCAAGAGAGGACAACACTTTAGACAGAGAAGACATTACAGGGGCAAGCTGTGCAGTCGACTAGAGTTGAGCGGACACCTGGATGTTCAGGTTCGGCAGAACTTGAAAAAAATGTTCGGGTTCGGGACCCGAACTTGACCCAAACTTTACCCCGAACCCAAACCCCAACCCCATTGAAGTCAATGGGGACCCGAACTTTTAGCCACTAAAATGGCTCTAAAATAGCCATGGAAAGAGCATGGCAAATGCTGCAAACAAATGTGGATAGGGTAATGAATAAAAAAAACATAAAAGACCTTAAAAAAATAAAAATTAGGAATGATGTAGGAGGAAGAGGTTGAGGAGGCGGTGAATGGGTGGATGTGGCCGTGTAGGCTCCCGTGGCGGTCTTGGTGGAAGTGGCGTCGAAGGAGGAATAGGTAGCCAACACAGATGTGTGTTATTTTGCATTTTTACAGAGGGGTATCCCCCAAAATATTGGGACATATATAAAAAAAAAGGAATAAGTGCACTTGAGTACATGGATGGATGGTTGAGGCTGTTAGAACTGTATATTCTGCACAAGGTACAGACAAGTCTTGTGTGATCCAAGCCTGGTTCATTTTTGTGCTAAATACACGTTCAGAGAGTACACTGGCTGCAGGGCAGGCCAGCACCTCCAAGGCATACAGGGCAAGCTCTGGCCATGTGGACAATTTGGAGACCCAGAAGTTGAATGGGGCAGAACCATCAGTGAGTACGTGTATGCGTGTGCACAGGTACTGCTCCACCATGTTGTTCAAATGCTGCCTCCTGCAAACATGCTCCATATTAGCAGTTGGGGCCGGTTGTTGCGGAGAGGAGACTACGCTTTGGCACATGTGGGCCATGCTAACCCTGCCTTCTGAGGTGCTGGCGCTGACACAGCTGCATTGGCAACCTCTTCCTCCTTCCCTGCCTTCACCTTGTGCTTCCACTTGTCCCCCGGCATCAGTCGGGAATGCTCTCAGGAGCGCGTCTACCAGCGTGCACCTGTAGTTGCGCATCTTCCGATCACGCTCCAGTGAGGGAATTTAGGACGGCACATTGTCTTTGTAACGGGGATCCAGCAGGGTGGCCACCCAGTAGTCAGCACACGTTAAAATGTGTGCCAGGCTTCCCAGAGGTAAGGACAAGCTGTCCTCTGTGGGAGGCGTATCGTCTGCGTCCTCCGTATCCCCCTAGCCACGCACCAGTGATGGGCCCGAGCTGCGTTGGGTGCCACCCCGCTGTGAACATGCTTCATCCCCATCCTCCTCCTCATCCTCCTCGTCCTCCAGTAGTGGGCCCTGGCTGGCCAAATTTGTACCTGGCCTCTGCTCTTGCAAAAAAACTGTGCGACTCACCTGTGCGTGCTGCAGCTAAAACTCTACTATGGCCTGCTGCTGCTCGCACAGTCTCTCCAGCATGTGCAAGGTGGAGTTCCACCTGGTGGACACGTCGCATATGAGGCGGTGAGCGGGAAGGCCGAAGTTACGCTGTAGAGCAGACAGCCGAGTGGCGGCAGGATGAGAACGCTGGAAGCGCGTACACAGACGGCCTGCACTTTATGCAGCAGCTCTGACATGTCGGGGTAGTTGTGAATGAATTTCTGCACCACCAAATTCAGCACATGCGCCAGATTTCGCCCATTATCGCACACCACCAGGCCGGGCTTGAGGCTCACTGGTAACAACCACTCGTCAGTCTGTTGTTCTATACCCCGCCACAACTCCTGCTCGGTGTGGGGCCTGTCCCCCAAACACATCAGTTTCAGAACGGCCTTCTGACGTTTACCCCTGGCTGTGCTGAAGTTGGTGGTGAAGGTCTGTCGCTGACCAGATGAGGAGGTGGTAGAAGAGGAGGAGGAAGCCAAGTAGGAAGAGGAGACAACAGGAGGCAAAGAATGATGCCCTGCGATCCTTGGTGGCGGAAGGACATGCGCCAAACAGCTCTCCGCCTGGGGCCCAGCCGCCACTACATTTACCCATGTGCAGTTAGGGAGCTATAGCGTCCCTGGCCGTGCTTACTGGTCCACATATCTCTGGTTAGGTGGACCTTGCCACAGATGGCATCGCACAGTGCACACTTGATTTTATCCTATACTTGGTTGTGCAGGGAGGGCACGGCTCTCCTGGAGAAGTAGTGGCGGCTGGGAACGACATACTGTGGGACAGCAAGCGACATGAGCTGTCCGTCTCTACCAGCCTGAATTACAGCATTTCAAAGGCCAGTAGTTTAGAAATTCTGGCAATCAGGGCCAGGGATCGAGGGTGGCCAGGTGGGAATTTACGCTTTCTCTCAAAGGTTTGTGAGATGGAGAGCTGATTACTTCCGTGTGACATGGTGGAGATGCTTGGTGACGGAGGTGGTGTTGTTGGTGGCACATCCTCTGTTTGCTGGGTGGCAGGTGCTAACGTTCCTCCAGAGGTGTAGGAAGAGGCCAAGGCAGCAGCAGAAGAGGGAGCAGGAGGGGCCTGAGTCCTTTCTTGGTTTTGAAGGGACTTACTCCACTGCAGTTCAGAACGTTAATGCCTCGCTTCAGGCTCTGATGGCACATCGTGCAAACCACTCACGTCTTGTCGTCAGCACATTGTGTGAAGAAGTGCCATGCCAGGGAACTCCTTGAAGCTGCCTTTGGTGTGCTCAGTCCCTGGTGACGGTGGCCAGTAGCAGGCGAACTGTTTTGGCGATGGCTGCTCTGCTTTTGCACCCTGCTCCCTCTTTTGCTACGCTGTTGGCTCAGTCTCACCACTGCCTCTTCCTCCGAACTCTGAAAGTCAGTGGCACGACCTTCATTCCATGTGGGGTCTAGGACCTCATCGTCCCCTGCATCGTCTTCCACCCAGTCTTCCTCCCTGACCTCCTTTTCATTCTGCACACTGCAGAAAGACGCAGCAGTTGGCACCTGTGTTTCGTCAGAGACGTGCTGAGGTGGTATTCCCATGTCGTCATCAGGAAACATAAGTGCTTGTGCGTCAGTGCATTCTATGTCTTCCACCCCTGGGGAACGGCTAGGTGGATGCCCTTGGGAAACCCTGCCAGCAGAGTTTTCAAACAGCTTAAGAGACTGCTGCATGACTTGAGGCTCAGACAGGTTCCCCGATATGCACAGGGGTGATGTGACAGACTGATGGGCATGGGTTTCAGGCGCCACCTGTGCACTTTCTGCAGAAGACTGGGTGGGAGATAATGTGAACCTGCTGGATCCACTGTCAGCCACCCAATTGACTAGCACCTGTACTTGCTCATGTCTTACCATCCTTAGAACGGCATTAGGCTCGAACAAATATCGCTGTAGATTCTGGCGGCTATTGGGACCTGAGGTAGTAGGTTCAGTAGGATGTGTAGCTGTAGCAGAACGGCCACGTCCTCTCCCTGCACCAGAGGCTCCAACAACACCACCACCACGACCATGACCGCGTCCCTTATTAGATGTTTGCCTCATAGTTAGCGTTCACCAAGCAAAGTAAAGTGGTTAAGTCTGTTAAAAATAATTAACCGCCAATAAAAACCCTTGCACTCAATTTTTCTTTCTTAAAACTCTATATGACAGCGGTATTTGTGGCCTAAATTTCACAGTCACTTCTGCACGTCTAATCCCAGATGTGCAGTATATGAAACAGAGGGGTTTGTTTCACCCAGTATGCCCCAGTATGCCAAAGCTGTTATTCTGGCCTAAATGTGACACTCACTTATGCACCTATAATCCTAGATGTGCACTATATGAAACAGATGTTTTTTTTTCACCCCAGTATGCCCCAGTATGAGAAAGCCGTATTTCTGCCAAAATTTCACAGTAACTTATGCACGTCTAATCCCATATGTGCAGTATATCATAGGGTTTTTTAACCCCAGTAAGCAAAAAGCCGTATTTGTGGCCTAAATTTCACAGTCACTTATGCATGTCTAATCCCAGATGTGCAGTAAATCATAGGGTTTTTTTAACCCCAGTAAGCAAAAAGCCGTATTTGTGGCCTAAATTTCACTGTCACTTATGCATGTCTAATCCCAGATGTGCAGTATATCAGAGGGTTTTTTAACCCCAGTAAGCAAAAAGCTGTATTTCTGGCCTAAATGTGACACTCACTTTTGCACCTATAATCCTAGATGTGCACTATATGAAACAGATGTTTTTTTTTCACCCCAGCATGCCCCAGTAAGCAAAAAGCCGTATTTGTGGCCTAAATTTCACAGTCACTTATGCACATCTAATCCCAGATGTGCAGTATATTAGAGGTTTTTTTTAACCCCAGTAAGCAAAAAGCTGTATTTCTGGCCTAAATGTGACACTCACTTATGCACCTATAATCCTAGATGTGCACTATATGAAACAGATGTTGTTTTTTTTGCCCCCAGTATGCCCCAGTATGAGAAAGCCGTATTTCTGGCCTAAATTTCACAGTCACTTATGAAGCGATAATCCTAGATGTGCACTATATGAAAAAAAGGCAGCCACTTTTAACCCCAGTGTCTCAAAGCAGCATTTCTGGACTTGCAGACATGCAGATATCCTGTGCTGGTGCACTATCGTTGCATAAAATGGCTGCCGATTATGTATTGATATTGACTAACTGAAGGAAAAAAAGTTCGTTTTCAGTAGCAGTTGGCTCAGGGCAGGCTTAAAACAATTGTGCACTGCACCCACAAAACACATTTGCTGTAGATAGCTGAGTAAAGAAGCAGTTCTTCATAAGATTTCTCCCTGATGTCTCCCTCACAGCAGCTGCAGCCTATCCTTACACTAGTCCGAGCAGAGTGACGGGCGGCGCTACGTGACTCCAACTTAAATAGAGGCTGGGTCACATGCTGCAGTTGGCCAATCACAGCCATGCCAATAGTAGGCATGGCTGTGATGGCCTTTTGGGGCAAGTAGTATGACGCTTGTTGATTGGCTGCTTTGCAAAAAGCACCATACAAAATGGCCGAACCCGAACTTACGTAAATGTTCGGGTTCGGGTCCAGGTGCCGAAAAACCTAAAGTTTGGGTTCGCTCAATTCTACAGCCGACCATTCTCCCGACATAGAAACCGGTACAGGCTGAGGCGCTGCAGCAGCATTGAAGAAGCTCCATCCTGCGATCCGAACGCGAAACCTTGCTGTCCCTAAAGAATGCTCCCCACATGTCCAGCCGGTCCCCTCAGGCCCTGCGACCCGATGCCACAGGTCCGCAGGGAGGGGTCGGAAACCGGTGCGCTGATCCTCCTGATGTCCCCTGCCGCTGCTGAACCTTGACCCGACGTTCCCGGCGTAATCTCGCGGCGACCTCTCGCGAGACCAGCACCGGCACTTCTCCTATCCTGTTGCCGCATGCTCAAACGTGGAGGGTGAGAACTTCCTCTTCTGAGTCCTCTGTCTTCGGCTTCTCTCGCGGAATACCTTCATTTATCATTCCAAGAACAACTGGCCCTAACATGTCTCAGCGATCTTCATAGGGAATCATTAGAGTATGACAAATGTATTGATGCTCAGAAGTTTAAAATCACTAATCCGGATTTTTATCCTATTATGTCCAGAACTATCAATATGGACATTTTCCAGGATATCATAGAGAGGGAGCTAAAACAAATGCATAGTCACATCCAGGACGAGGGGGGACACACCAACTTGCCTATGAAATATAAAAAAGCAATTAAGGAATTATCCGATAATGAACGTATTGTTATAAAAATGGCTGATAAGGGAGGTTCCGCCGTCGTCTGGATTGTGACATGTATTGTGAACAAATGAATAAATTACTCTCTGACCTTTCAGTATATCAAAGGCTGGATATAGACCCCTTACCCAAATATAAGGGGAAATTCTTTGAGATTTTTACGCAAGGGTTTGGAATATAACCATATTAATCAGAAACAATTCAATTACTTAAATGTAGAATCTATAGTTACACCTATAATGCATGCCCTTCCTAAAGTCCATAAGGGCCAGTTTCCTCCCCCTCTACGCCCCATAGTCAGCGGGATTGGATCCCTAACAGAAAGGCTGGGTGAATGGCTAGATTGTAGCCTACAGCCACTTGTCAAGAGTCCCAGGGTATGTTAAAGATACTACATCAATTTTACAATCTTTTTATGATATGACCTGGGCTGAGAACTACAGATGGTTGTCCATTGATGTGGTATCGCTCTATCCATCAATACCACATCATGTGGCGATGCTAGCACTTGAATTTCATTTGCATAAATACAGTAATTTTTCTGATGATTTTATAGACTATACTCTGGTTGTTACCAAATTCCTGATGTCTCATAATTATTTTTCATTCAATTCTACATACTATGTACAGATCTCCGGTGTATCAATGGGTGCGAAATACTCACCCTCCCTGGCCAACTTAACAATGTCCTATTGGGAGGAGGCATATGTATATAATATTAAAAACCCTTTTGCAGAACATGTGGTCTGGTATGGCAGGTACATCGATGATATGCTCCTTATTTGGAGTGGCGATGTACCTGCCATACAACACTTCATGCAATATCTTGAAAATAATACATATAACCTAAAATTCACATATACAGAACATCCGCAAAGTATCAATTTCCTTGATCTTACACTTTCGGGAAAACCCAATCAGATTATACAAACAAAAACCTATCGCAAGGAAATAACAGGAAATACAATATTGCGTGCAAACAGCCACCACCCCCTACACACAATAAACGCAATCCCTGTGGGAGAATTCACACGTGCCTACAGAAACTGCAGTACTGCAGCGGCTTTTGAAATGGAAGCCCGAATCATTAAAGACAGATTAAAACAAAGAGCATATCCCGACTGGATGATATCCAGAGGTCTAACCATAACTAAAAAGAAAAATAGAGAAGATTTACTCTTTTCAAAGATCTGATAAATATGAAAAGAAAAAAGAAAAAGATAATTTACCTACACTTGTTTTGACTTACAGTAAGCAATTTGGAAAAATTCAACAAATTATTAAAAAATATTTACCTATCCTCCATGATGATGAAATATTGCACTGTATGCTAAAACAAGGTTGCAGAATTGTGTCAAGACGGCCAAGAACCATAGGAAATGATTTATCCCCCTCTATGTATATACATCGAGTTAAACATAAGCGGGATCCCTGGCTCATATACAAAGGTTTTACTAGATGCGGAAGCTCGCGCTACCGTACCTGCACATACGCAGTGAATACAAAAACCTTCCATGATGCGAATAATTCCCACACATACCCAATCAAATCTTATATTAATTGTAATTCAACAGGGGTGATATATATTATAAAATGTGTAGCCTGTGACATGTTATATGTGGGATGCACCACTAGAAAATTCAAAGTTCGAATTTTGGAGCACCTCAATTACATAACAAATCCGCACAGTGTGAACACATCCAATGCGGCTAAACACTTTATTTGCAAGCATGAAAGCCAAGTGCGCAATTTCAAAGCCTTTGCAATTGAACAGGCGAAACTACCCAGGAGAGGAGGAGATCTCAAACGCCTAGTGAGACTTAGAGAGGCTTTTTGGATCTTCAAGTTAAATACTAGACATCCAAATGGCCTAAATAAGAAAAATGAACTTATGTATTTTTATTAGCTCGTGACTTTTCTATTTTTTCACTCTTTTCATCATAGTTATTTTTTCTTTTCAATCAATAGTAGTAATAGAGATATAGGATTTATGTCAGAATTAGCAACATAGCACTAACATATATGAATCCATGCAAATAAGCCGGTTATATATAACTAATGTGGTGTTCTATTGTTATCCTGACAATTGATATTCTATGACAATTTTAATGTATTCACTGTTTTTACTTATGGTTATCTCTCAATTCAAATTTATGTAATAATCAGTGACTTTATATAGATGCATGAATTTTTTATTGTAAAACACATGAGCAGTGTCTCACCTGGAAAACAAGAGGTTAAAGTGTTCCCTGCCTCCTCTGCTCCCCCGCCCCTCAGGTGAGGGGAGAGTAATCACTTCTTGGTTTAGACTGGTATAAAGGTACCAGAGGAAACACTGCTCATTGTTACGACTAAGAACTACTGTTCGAAACGCGTCAAAGTTGCTACACTTGTGGGTGGATGTCCTGTCTATATGTCTACTGCCTGAATAAAAGACGAAGATTTTAGCTACCAAAATCGTGAGTCCTGGAATTTCATTGTGCTTTCATATCCATTGTTACAATGGGTCTGCAAAAAAAATGGATGCAACATGGGCGTCACATGGACATCATCCATTTTTTTTCCGGATCCACATTTTGCAGACAGCAAGATACATATGGTCTTGTGGATGCACCCTAAGGCCTCTTTCACACGAGCGTCATGTTTTTTGTCCGGATGCGTTCAGGGTACGCTCAGGGAAAATCGTGCGTTTTTGCCTGCGAGTGCTTCAGTTTTGCATACGATTGTGTCATGTTGTTGCGTTTTTCACGCGCGTGTGACATGTGGATGGCATGCGTTTTTCACGCGCGTGAACAAAACCTGAACTATTCTCTTTATTCACCTTTTTAATACCAACAGATATATAAAACCCCCAGCATAGATTATTTTAATGAAATGTCATATTTTTTTGATTTTAATTGCTTGTGTTTTTTTAATTTTTTATTTTTAGGCTCAATATGTAATGTTTTTTGCCTATGGACCTAAAATTTAATAGAATTTGTATCTGAAGAAAGGTTTTATCAAATCCAAAATGTCCAATCAATGTTAATTTTCTTTGGTTTGCATCTATTTATATGTTTGTGTGTAAATCATTTAAAAATATTTTTTATATAATTACGTGTATGTAGTTTATATTAATTATTAATAAAATAGTACAATTATTAAAGTGTTATATGTGTGTGTGATACCAAAATTTTAATATTTAATGTGTTTAATAAAGAGAAAAAACAATAAATTAGCAGAAAATAAAACTCTGTTTATTTTAACAACAGAGTTTTTTTTTTTGGTTGCATATGTAAAACATTTTTACACGTAAAAGAGAAAAACAATCAAGTCATTACAAATTGAGAAATCGGCTAGGTGAAAAAGGGGGAGGCTGAAATTGTTGCCCATGGTAGGTTGGTTGGGCAAGTGCTCCAGATAGCTGAGAGGGGCCAGCTACTGTGGATGATGGGCCAGGCTGCCCATATGAGCGATTTAGGGGCCCATAATTGTGCCTATTTTGTGTCATTTGTTGGTGCACCTGTGGACCCTGAATGTGGCGGGGACCAGACATGTAGACATTGCTGCGCCAACTTTCTAGCGCAGCAAAAAAGTCCCAAGGCTCATTTGGTGGCGTGGCAGCCTCCAGAACTATCCCAATAGCAGATTGGGTTCTAAATATACGTTCTGGAGGCAGACTCCGCAAGAAAGGGGCTAGGCTTCTAACATAAAGATCAAAATGATCTTCCGGGGGATGTGTAACTGCCTCAGCAGGACGCAGTGTTCTGCGGCGGCGGACACGTGATGGCAAACTTGGGGGGGGCCCAGCGGAGTCTGGGGGTTGAGAGCAGGTGGAGGTAGTCAGCCCTTCACCACTTTGTTCAGGACCTTCACATGCCGGAGGCTGCTCATTGCATGTCCTGGAGTCTTCAGCACTACTGTGTTCAGGCTCCTCCTCAAGGTTGGCCTCCGTTCTTTAAAAAAACTAAAAAAGATCAATTAATATATGACCTTACCAATATGTACCCAAAGAAATATTATAATATTACTAGCATCAGCAAATTACTTTGCCAAAGTAACACTGGTTTAAACAGGACCGATCAACACTCCGAACATGTGTTCTTTCATTACTTCATGTATTACCCATTTAATAGTATATCTGGAACGTCTATTGTGAAATGCTCAAAGTTGTGCCATTCCTTTAATATGTGAAAAAGAGAATTTATGAATGAATTGCTATTATCATTGGGGTTGTGTACATGCACACCTAAACATGGCAGCACTGATTGGATAGAATGAGTGTGTGCAGATACACCACCACTACTTGGTAACACCCCTCTGTACCCTTTAATAATTATTTAAGTGTAAAATAGCTATTTAAAGGGGTTCTGCTGTTATTTCAAACTGATTATCTATCCTTTGTATAGATCATCACCATCTGATCAGCGAGGGTCTTACACCCAGGAACACCGCCGATCAGATGCTGAGGATCTATACAATAGATATATCATCATTTTTTAAAAACTGCAGATACTAGAAGGAATAATAAAGCAACGACACTACATAAAGAGTTATAAGAATATATGCTCTATAATTTTGATGACATGGGGAACACAAAAAGCTAATTTAAACGCCAGGTCAGGAGTACTGACAGGTCATGTTTAATGAAGCAACATATTACATATGTCGTCATGCAGCTACATTATGGAACTTAGAAGTGCTATAGATGGCCTTTGCAAATAATCCAATTGCACATGCAATATTTTCAGATTGCTTGCTAGGGCCAACTATGACATTTCTAATTCACACATTGGGACAAATTACATTACCCACATAGTGCACATACAGTGTGTACTGATAAATAGGTTGTCTTCATTGGTTATAATTTACTTACGGACACTGCTCTATTAATGGCCGCAGGAACATCAATTGGTCCTTATACCGGTATGGCTTTTTCTTTGAAGTGCCGGAGCCACTGCATCCTTGCAGAATTCCCTTACGGAATTGGTCCCGGTAGCTCCTCCAGCGACTCTTTACTTCAGAAACTTGCAATAAAAATGGAAATAAAAAAAAAATTACCACAAAATAACAAATTGCAGAGGATACATGCCATGTGCTATGCTAAAAGGGAGGACAGATATAATCACACATGTATACATTATCCAATTTTTACTTACCAAGCCTCTCTCGTCTGTGGGCATTCCTACTGTCCCAAACTGTGGAAAAAATTTCTTTCGCAATTTCGGTCCAAGCGTCTTCTTTCTTGTAACGGTCAAGATATTCATCAGACCTACTATCCCAAATACATGGCCACTCCTTCACCATGCTGATTAATTTGAGGACATCCATGTCTTTTGGGGCCTTTGGCATCTTTACTTTGGCTCCGCAAGAGAAGTCTCACAAGTAAATACCTCTCCCCTGCAGTGCCTGCAGACTGACACCTTTGAAGTTCACTTCCTGTCTTTCAAATCCATTCCCTGTTGCTAAGTTACTTGCGTTTACAACGCAACGCAACGCAACAATCTGGATGCAATGCGTTTTTCCCAGAAGCTCCATTCACTTCTATGGGGCCTGCGTTGCGTGAGAAACGCACAATATAGAGCATGCTGCGATTTTCACGCAACGCACAAGTGATGCGTGAAAAACAACGCTCATGTGCACAGCCCCATAGAAATGAATGGGTCAGGATTCAGTGCGGGTGCAGTGCGTTCACCTCCCGCATCGCACCCGCGCGGAAAACTCGCTCGTGTGAAAGGGGCCTAAGGGTCCATTCACATGCACCCATTCTGCAATTTAGTGGAACTGGTGCAGACCCATAGATTTCAATTCATTGCAATCTGCAGACTGCAAAACACTTAGGTCCCTTTCACACGAGCGTGATTTCCGCACGGGTGCAATGCGTGATGTGAACGCATTGCACCCGCACTGAATCCTGACCCATTCATTTCAATGGGTCTGTGTACATGAGTGTTGTTTTTCACGCATCAGTTCTGCGTTGCGTGAAAATCGCAGCATGTTCTATATTCTGCGTTTTTCATTCAGCCCTGGCCCCATAGAAGTGAATGGGGCTGCGTGAAAAACGCATTACATCCACAAGCAAGTGCGCGTGCGATGCGTTTTTTTACTGATGATTGCTAAGAGATGTTGTTTGTAAACCTTCAGTTTTTTATCACGCGCGTGAAAAACGCATCAAAACGCATTGCACCCTCGCGGATAAAACTGAACAACTAAACGCAATCGCAGAAAAAACTGACTGAACTTGCTTGCAAACTAGTGCTAGTTTCACTGAACGCACCCTGAACGCATCCGGACCTAATCCGTCACGCTCATGTGAAAGGGGCCTTAGGCCTCTTTCACATGAGCGTGACGGATTCTTCTGCTACCTTCTGCTTGCGCAGTGGGCCGGAATCTTCTGCTACCTTCTGCTTGCTAAACAAGACGGCTCGGCGCAGGCGCAGTAGGAGCCGAAGGTAGCAGAAAATTCCGGCCCACTGCGCATGCGCGAAGCCGTAATTTTCTGCTACGTTCGGCCGTCTTTTCCGCGCATGCGCAGTGGCCTGGAATTTTCTGCTACCTTCGACGCGTTCACGCTACGGGTGAATCCTCCCCGCCTGCGCCACCAAACCCCCGGCAGAGCCAATGAGGAGCCGAGGTGAGTGACACACTTCCCACATCACTACCGGAAGCGACGTGGGTAGCAAAATATTCCGGGTAGCAGAAAATTCCGGAACACCGACAACTGTGAGAGCTGTGATTCACTAGGACCTTAGATGACATCATCACCATGTGACCAGTAACCTAGCAATATTACTGGTCACATGACTATGAGGTCATCAAGGTCCTTTCTACCAGGAGTGTTGCTGTAGAAGTTTGCCTTAACTGTGGAGCTTTTTTTGTGATTACATCAGAAAAAGGTGACAGGGGCTGTTATGCTAATATACTGTAAACTACTGTATAGTGGCAAGCCGGTGAAAGTCCATGGGTATTGGGAACCTACCCTTCAGGTGGGAGAAGCCACCTTACCACAGCAAGGTGTGATTGTGGTGCAATCAGGAGATAAAGGGGGACACCCCGTGATCTTAGGGACTAATGTCTTTAAAAATTATTACTCCAAAGTGCTTGAGGCATTGAACCAATCCATACCTTTAGCTTCACCTGCTTCTAAAAGAGTCATTCAAAAGACTATCAGTGTGCTGTGTGCTCAGCAAAGATTTGCAAATGGAAAAGGAGAAATCTGTACTGCCCGGGATAACCGGCCGGTAATCCTGCCACCAAATTCCCAGATCATCCTGTGGTGCCGTGCTGTGTAGAGATCCAGGGCCAAGACTATCAAGCCCTAGTGGAGCCTATCCAAATGGAGAATCCCTTTGTGCGAGCAGCCAAGAGCCTGGTGACTGTATCTCAAGGTAAAGTACCTGTCCGTTTGATTAATTTCGGTGATCACCCTGTAACTCTCCCTAAGCACTGCCCTGTTGCTCAGCTTTTCAAGGTATCCTTCCAGGATGTTATCCGTGTGCCTGCCACGGAGACGTTCCAAACTGCCCAGAGCAGCAGCGCCCCTGCCAGCGCCTCTTCAGTATCCTGGTGGGAGGAACTTCATGTGGGGAACGAATCCACCCTGAAGAAGCAAATAGAGGGAGTCCTGAGTCTGGTGAAAGAGCACCACAAGGCCTTTAGCAAGCACTCTACAGACTATGGAGAGGTCAGTGTAATCAAACACACCATACCCATCGGCACTCATCCTCCTATCAAGGAGAAATACAGACCCATACCACCTACTACCTATCAGTCCGTAAAAGAGATGATACAGGAAATGAAGGACTCTAATATAATCCGGGACAGTCATAGCCCCTGGGCTGCGCCCCTAGTTCTTGTCCGTAAAAAAATATGGCAGTATTAGGTTCTGCGTGGACTATAGAAAAATCTATCAAATGACCCACAAAGACGCTTATCTGTTGCCATGCATTGAAGAGTCTTTGACTGCCTTGGTGTCATCAGCCTACTTTTCAACTCTGGACTTAACCAGTGGATAACTGGTACCTATGGCCCCGGAAGACTGGGAAAAGACCGCCTTCACTACGCCTATGGGCCTGTTTGAATTTAATTACATGCCTTTTCGGACTGTGTAACGCTACAGGGACGTTCCAGCGGTTGATGGAGCATTGTTTAGGCAATAAGAACTTTGAGACTGTACTGCTATACTTGGATGATGTCATTATATACTCCAAGACATATGAGGACCATTTAAAACATCTGGCTGAAGTGTTTCAAGTCCTCGTTAAATATGGCCTTAAAATCAAGCCGTCCAAGTGCCATCTGCTGAACCAGCAGTTAAGTACCTAGGGCACATTGTTAGTGCAGAAGGAGTCCAGCCTGATCCTGATAAACTTGCTGCTGTCCGCAATTGGCCTACTCCTACCACCGTGAAGGAGGTGAGAAATTTCCTCAGATTAGCAGGATATTTCTGTCATGGTCTTACCTTCTTGCTGTTCTCCTTCGTTTGACATGTGCTGGCGGCCATCTTGGTTTCTGGGTTTCTTGTAGCCTCCCACCCTGCGGCTTCTCCTTCCCACTGGGAGGAGCTGGATGCCTAGCTCATATATATAGGAGGTCTGTGGCTTCAGTTCCTTGCTTGGTCCTCCTGTGTTCACATGCTTCTAAGACTGCTGCTGCTTCTGGTTCCTGATCCTGGCTTCGTCTGACTACCCTGCTGGTTCCTGATCCAGGCTTCGTCTGACTACCCTGCTGGTTCCTGATCCAGGCTTCGTCTGACTACCCTGCTGGTTCCTGATCCAGGCTTCGTCTGACTACCCTTCTGGTTCCTGACCTCTGGCTTCGCAAGACCCTGCTTCGGTTTAGCCATCCGTTTGGACTTTTGCCTTACAGCTTGATTTTCAATAAAGCCTTCTTATTTCCACTTATCTCTTGTTGTACGTCTGGTTCATGGTTCCATGACATTAGGACCAAGCCATGAATTCTGACGGTACAGGGCCATCCTCGCTACCTACGCTGGTTGCCAGACTTGATCAGCAGGATCACCTGTTGGGTCGGTTCGCTGTGGCGTTGCAAACCCTGCTTGAACGCACGGCTCATTTAGCTTCCGTTGTCGATGGGTCGGTTGTCGCTCCTGGGCCCGCTCCTACTGCCGCTCCGGTTGTTGCGCCAGAGTCTACCCCGACACCTGTTGCTGCGCCTGCGGTGTTTCGGGGTATGACCGGTTCTGCCCCCCTTCCACAGCGCTTTGGGGGAGAGCCAACTCAGTGCCGAGGTTTCCTTAACCAGGTGGGCATTTATTTCGAGTTGCTGCCACATGCCTTTCCTACTGAGAGATCAAAGGTGGGCTTCTTGATCTCGCTGCTCTCGGACAAGGCCTTGGCCTGGGCCAGCCCTTTATGGGAGAACAACAATCCGGTGGTTGCCGAGTTTTCCGGTTTTGTTGCTTCTCTTCGGAAGGTATTCGATGTGCCGGCTCGTGCTGCCTCTGCTGCGAAGCTCCTTATGTCCATCAGACAGGGTTCACGATCCGTAGCTGAATACGCCATTGAGTTTCGTACCCTGGCAGCAGAGGTGGGCTGGAATAATGAGGCTCTGGTCGCTGCTTTCTCTCATGGTCTCTCGGATGCCTTGAAGGATGAGGTTGCAGCTAAGGACCTACCAGTGGAGCTCGAGTCTCTTATTTCTTTCCTGATTTTGATTGACACCAGACTCAGGGAGAGACCTTCCTTTAAGGAGAGCCTGCGGAGGTCTTCTAATAGATTGGCGCCTACGTTTGCTGTCCCACCCGTGCCTCCCTCTCCTCCCACGCCTCCTGGGGATGACTTGTCTGGGGGTGAACCCATGCAGCTGGGGTTTGCTCGCCTGTCCGAGGGGGAGAGGGTACTCCGGAGACGCGAGGGCCGATGCATGTACTGTGGTCTCGGTGGGCATTTTCGGTTGGCATGCCCGAACCGTCCGGGAAACGCTCGCACCTGAGATCCTGTCGGGGGCAGATCTTGGGTGGAGTCTCCTCGTCCCCGGTTTCCCGTGTTGACAAACCACTGATTACTGTTGTCCTCTCCTGGGTCGGGGGCTCGGTGACGACCCAGGCGTTGGTGGACTCTGGTGCTGGTGGTTTGTTCATTGATAGTGTGTTCGCTGCCGCCAATTCCATTCCTCTGCAGCCTCGAGGTTCCCCACTGGCTCTTGAGGCGATAGACGGCAGACCCCTTCTGCCGCCACACGTGACTCAGGAGACCCTTCCAGTGGGGATGGCCATTGGTGCCGTTCACAGAGAGTCGGTCTGTCTCCAGGTTATTTCGTCTCCACACTACTCGGTGGTCTTGGGGTACCCCTGGCTCCAGAAGCATAATCCGACTTTCGATTGGAGATCGGCCGAGATCCTCTCGTGGTCACCGCAGTGTGGGGCTAGTTGCATCCATGGGCCTGTCAAGTTGCTGTGTACTTCCTCGGACTCTCTGTTGCCTCCTGAATACGAGGAGTACCGGGATGTATTCGATAAGGTGCGTGCAGGTTGCCCTACCTCCGCACCGCCCATACGATTGTGCCATAGAGTTACAATCTGGTGCCGTTCCTCCTCGTGGCAAAGTCTATCCACTGTCGGTAGCGGAGAATGAGGCCATGGAGGAGTACGTGAGGGAGGCGCTTTCACGCGGACACATTCGCAAATCCTCGTCCCCGGCAGGGGCTGGATTTTTCTTTGTGAAAAAGAAGGGCGGTGAGTTGAGGCCTTGCATCGATTACAGGGGTCTCAATCGCATCACGATCAAGAACGCTTACCCGATACCCTTGATTTCCGAGCTGTTCGATCGCCTCAAAGGGGCCACGGTCTTTACCAAACTCGACCTGAGGGCAGCATATAACCTGGTAAGGATCAAGGCGGGCGATGAGTGGAAGACCGCGTTTAACACCAGGACCGGTCATTATGAATCCTTGGTTATGCCCTTTGGGTTGTGCAATGCGCCCGCAGTCTTCCAGGAATTCATCAACAATGTTTTCCGTGACCTGTTGCAGCAGTGTGTGGTGGTCTATTTGGATGACATCTTGGTATATTCTGAATCCATGGAGGCCCACATTCTGGATGTCAGACGAGTGTTGCAACGGTTACGAGAGAACAAGCTGTTCGGTAAGCTTGAGAAATGCGAATTTCACCGATCTCAGGTAACCTTCTTAGGTTACATCATTTCTGCTGAGGGGTTCTCCATGGATCCTGAGAAGGTTTCGGCTGTCTTACAGTGGCCTCAGCCCAGTGGCCTTCGTGCCCTGCAGCGCTTTTTGGGCTTCGCCAATTATTATCGGAAGTTCATCAGGGACTTTTCCATGCTAGCCAAGCCTCTCACGGATCTGACCAGGAAGGGCAGTAATCCCCAGGTCTGGCCGCTCGAGGCCATCCGAGCTTTTGAGGCTCTAAAGTCCGCCTTTGTGTCGGCTCCGATTCTGTCGCATCCCAACCCTGGGTTGCCTTTTGTCCTCGAGGTGGACGCGTCTGAGACGGGAGTAGGCGCCCTTCTGTCTCAGCGTAGAACACCAGAGGGTCCTCTGCTTCCTTGTGGGTTTTACTCCCGGAAACTGTCTTCCGCGGAGTGCAACTATCAGATTGGTGACAGGGAGTTATTGGCCATCGTGCAGGCCCTTAAAGAATGGAGGCACTTGCTCGAGGGCTCGGTGGTTCCGGTTCTCATCCTGACGGACCACAAGAATCTGACCTACCTCTCTGAGGCCAAGAGATTGACACCACGTCAGGCCAGATGGGCTCTGTTCTTGTCACGTTTTAATTACGTGGTCTCCTACCCACCCGGTTCCAAGAACATCAGAGCGGATGCCTTATCACGGCAGTACTCCGAGCTGTCCGGGGAGGAGTCGATTCCGACTTCGGTCATACCTCCGAATCAGATCCTGGCCGCTATTCGCACCAGCCTGACCTCTCCCCTGGGTGAGCAGATTTTGGCGGCTCAATCTGGTGCTCCCTCTGGGAGACCCAACGGCAGAGGTTTTGTGCCTGAGGAGTTGCGCACTCGGTTGTTGCGAACCTACCATAACTCCAAGGCCGCGGGGCATCCTGGAAAGAATCAGCTGTCCTGGGCTGTTTCACGTCTGTTCTGGTGGCCTTCTCTACGTTCCGACATCGCCGCATATGTAGCGGCATGCTCCGTTTGTGCCCAGAGTAAGTCCCCTCGGCACCTTCCGTTGGGCCTTTTGCAACCCATAGCCACCGGGGAGCGTCCATGGTCACACCTGGGGATGGATTTAATTGTGGACCTCCCTGCATCCCGAGGCCATACGGTCATTCTCATGATTGTGGATCGGTTTTCCAAAATGTGCCACTGTGTTCCTCTCAAGAAGTTACCCTCTGCACAAGAGTTGGCCTCGATTTTTGCCAGGGAGGTCTTCCGGTTGCACGGTTTGCCCAAGGAGATTGTGTCGGATCGGGGGAGTCAGTTTGTGTCCAGGTTCTGGCGCGCCTTTTGCTCCCAGTTGGGGATTCATCTCTCTTTCTCCTCGGCCTACCACCCTCAGTCCAATGGGGCCGCAGAACGATCCAATCAGGCCTTGGAGCAATTCCTTCGTTGCTATGTCTCCAATCACCAAGACAATTGGGTTGACCTCCTGCCTTGGGCTGAGTTTGCCAGGAACACGGCGGTGAACTGTTCCTCTGGGACGTCTCCCTTCATGGCCAATTATGGGTTCCAACCTGCCGTGTTACCGGAGGTATTATCTCCCCAGGATATTCCGGCTGTGGAGGATCACCTTTCCGTCCTACGTGCTTCTTGGGTACAGATCCAGAGGTCCCTTGAGGTCTCTGCGCAGCGCCAGAGACTCCAGGCTGATCGCAGACGAGCGCCCGCTCCTTCCTACCAGGTCGGAGACCGCGTATGGTTGTCCACCCGCAACCTCAACCTTCGAGTGCCCACTCCCAAGCTGGCGCCTCGCTTTGTTGGTCCCTTCCGAGTGCTTCGCAGGGTAAACCCGGTAGCCTATGCCCTTGCGCTTCCTCCTGGCATGCGGATCTCCAACGTGTTTCATGTCTCCCTGTTGAAGCCACTGGTGTGTAATCGTTTCACTTCCTCGGTTCCTCGGCCTCGTCCGGTCCAAGTGGGCAATCGTGAGGAGTATGAGGTGAGCAATATCCTGGACTCACGCCTGGTCCGCGGTCGGGTGCAATTTTTGGTCCATTGGCGTGGTTATGGTCCAGAGGAGCGTTCCTGGGTTCCCTCCGCAGATGTCCATGCTCCTGCCTTGCTCCGAGCCTTCCACGCACGCTTCCCTCAGAAACCGTTCTTTACTCCGCGGAGGAGGGGCCCTTGAGGGGGAGGTACTGTCATGGTCTTACCTTCTTGCTGTTCTCCTTTGTTTGACATGTGCTGGCGGCCATCTTGGTTTCTGGGTTTCTTGTAGCCTCCCACCCTGCGGCTTCTCCTTCCCACTGGGAGGAGCTGGATGCCTAGCTCATATATATAGGAGGTCTGTGGCTTCAGTTCCTTGCTTGGTCCTCCTGTGTTCACATGCTTCTAAGACTGCTGCTGCTTCTGGTTCCTGATCCTGGCTTCGTCTGACTACCCTGCTGGTTCCTGATCCAGGCTTCGTCTGACTACCCTGCTGGTTCCTGATCCAGGCTTCGTCTGACTACCCTGCTGGTTCCTGATCCAGGCTTCGTCTGACTACCCTTCTGGTTCCTGACCTCTGGCTTCGCAAGACCCTGCTTCGGTTTAGCCATCCGTTTGGACTTTTGCCTTACAGCTTGATTTTCAATAAAGCCTTCTTATTTCCACTTATCTCTTGTTGTACGTCTGGTTCATGGTTCCATGACAATTACAGACGCTTCATCCCGCAGTTTGCACAGATTGCGGATCTGATCCAGGAACTCCTAAGGGGGCGTCCCAAAAAGAGTCCAAAGACTCCTATTCCTGTTGAATGGAATGAAGAACGGGAGATTGCCTTCCAGCTCCTAAAGAAGAAGCTGACTGAATCCCCTGTCCTGGGTTACCCGGATTATCAGAAGCCGTTCCACCTCTATACAGATGCCAGCAAAAGAGGCCTGGGAGCTGTGTTGGCCCAGGTGCAAGACAACAAAGAGAGGGTGATTGCTTACGCCAGCAGATCCCTGAGGGGAGCTGAGAAGAACGATCAGAATTATAGTTCCTTCAAGCTGGAGTTCCTTGCTTTAGTGTAGGCTGTGACTGAAAACTTCAAGGACTACCTTACTGCCACTCCGTTTGTCGCCTTCACGGACAACAATCCCCTTGCACACCTGAATACAGCCAAATTAGGGGCCCTGGAGCAAAGGTGGGCCTCCCGCCTTGCCAACTATGACTTCACTGTGAAATACAGGGCAGGCCGCTCAAATAATAATACTGATGCCCTGTCCTGGCTTCCCACTACAGAAGCACCAGATGAACCAAAGTATGCCTGGGAAGAAGTGGAAATGCCAGCGTTTTATAACAAGTTTGCTCAGCAAGATAATGTTCACACTGAACACAATTCAGCTGCTGATCCCTCTTCATCAAATAATCCTGAATCCAGAGGCAAACAAGAAAGGTGGATTAAGCTCCAGTCATAAAGTAGAGTCCTCGGTGAACTGTTTGACTTCCTTACCAGCGGGAGAACTCCTGAAAGAGTCCGCAGGAAGTGTGCAGACCCAGAACTATTGAAATTGTGGAGACATCGCCACCTACTCTTCCTTCAAAAAGGCCTATTGCTAAGAAGGAGCCTGGATCCAGTGTCCTGCGATCGGGTGTACCAGATCCTCATACCCCGTCGAGATGCCAGTCTGGTGTTAGAAATGTATCATAACCAGTCCGGACACTTCGGCGTGCAGAAAACTGAGGCCACCATTCGCAGAATGTTCTATTGGATCGGAATGAGAGAAGACATTGAACGATGGTGCTGGGAATGTACTGTCTGTGCCGTCGGGAGAAGTGAACGCCATGACCAGAGAGCGCCTCTCCATCCTATCGTGAGTAAAACTCCTCTGGAGCTTGTTGCCATTGATCATGTGAAGTTGGAGCCAAGTCGCTCAGGTTATACTTATGCCATGACCATTATTGATTATTTCACTAAGTTTGTTGTAGCAGTGCCTGTGAAGGACCTGACAGCCAAGACTGCGGAGAAAGCATTCTGGAAGCATTTCCTACTGCCCTACGGCTGCCCAGAGAAAATCCTCACCGACCAGGGGTCGGCGTTTGAATCACAGCTGTTCCAAGAGATGTGCCTGCTACATAATTGCCAGAAGGTCCGGACCACAGCCTATCATCCGCAAGGTAACGGGCTCTGTGAAATGCTGAGAGCAGTACCCCCTGAGACAAGGGGTAATTGGCCTACTATGGAGGGGGCACAGAGGGCATTATTAATGTGAAGGAGGCGCAATGGGCATTTCTACTATGGAGGTGGCACAGAGGGCATTACTAGCACAGTGGGCATTACTAATATTAAAGGGACACAACGGGCATTTTACTGTGAAGGGGCAAAATGGGCATTATTACTATTAAGGGGGCATAGTGGGCAATCTTACTATAAAGGGGGCACAATGGGGATGACTACTATTAAGGAGACACAATGGGGATTATTACTGTGAGGTGGGCACAATGTGGGCATAACTACCTTGAGAGAGCACAATGTGGGCATAACTACTGTGAGGGGGCACACATCTGTACAAAACTACTGTGAAGGTTGTACAATGAGGGCAATACTACTTTGAGGGGGTACAGTTTTTTTTTAAGTATTGGGGGAGGGTGCCAGAGAAATAAACCCGCCCAGGGTGCCAAACAACCTAGGCACTTGACTGCACATCACCATTTATTTTTCCATTCTTCTGATCCATCAGATGCATGCAGGTCTCTTATATGCCTCTTATGTTCCTAACATATCACAGGAAACAAAATTTAAAATGAATAAAAAGCAAAAACATGAGGCACATTGGATTTGTGGAATGAAAAGTAAGCAACTGCAGCTTTTTTTTTTACAATTAGTGTGCATGTCACAAGGAAATAAAGCATAGAAATCTATTTAAGCCCTGAACTCTGGAACAATGCTCAAAAGGAAATCAAATGTATTATATAATCATGATGTATTACAGGAATAGAATGTCCTTTCTAAGAAGCAAGCACTAATGAAGTAATGGAACAAGGCTAAACAGGTCAATATGATATTATCTTGAAACAGGAAATGAATAAACCCAAAAAAATAAACACACATTGTTAGTTTTCTCATCTTTATTAGGTCCACTTACTGTCTTTCACATGTTCTTGCTGGTTGATTGTTCAGAAACAATTTTTTGATCTGTTACAAATCGATTTCTACCACAGGAATTGACCAGAAAAGAATCTCTTTCAGACAAGCTCAATGATGTCATCATAATCAATAACTCAATCATCAGCATGCAGATTGTGTAACTGAGCCCAATGCAAAGTCTGTATAGGGCCTAACTTACCATTACATAACTTAGAACTAAAAGCCATGTGCCATTTATAGTATTGGTGTCTTCTTAAGTGGTATATTGGCCTTTGTGCCCCCTTAGGCACCACAATACAGATGCAACTGCTAGTTCTGCGTCCCTTATAGCCATTCTTCAGTTAGCATGTGTATTTGCACTAGTAAGACTGTTTCAGTACTGTTATGATGGATTATGAATTATTGATTTCAGTGCTTAACCACTTTATTACCGAGAGATTTTCCAATTTTTTTTTTTTTACTCCCTCCCCCAGAGCTATAACTTTTTTACTTTTCACATACACGTATGAGGGCTTATTTTTTGTGAGAGAGGTTGCACTTTTTAATGGCACTGTCACGGGTAGAGTCACAGGAATCAAGATTGAGCGGAGGTGCACCCCCTGAGCTGTCACCCGGTCCCCTGTCCCTGCCTACTTGCACCACCCGCCCTAAGTGACGGAGCGCAACTGGGCAACAGTCTCTAACCTACTAAGTGCAAGCAGAGAGAAAGAGACAGCAGGGAAGAGGACAGCCACTGAGAAGTTACAATAAGCGGACAAGAGGTAGAACAAAAACGTAAGGCGAGTCGGGTCAACTAGCAGAGGTCAGTTCAGGAGGTCACGTCAGAACAAGCAATTTGGCAAGAGAGAAAAGAGAAGGGAGAGGCGCTCATAGGGTGGTGGGTGGCGGTTGTGTTGTTTTGCGTAATGGTCGAAGTGTGCTCACCTTTTGGTGTTGTGCTGGTTGGAGTACAACGTCCGTGGAGGTAGGTACACGTGGAGAAATAAGGGGGCGTTGGTATTTTTGGGAGGGTCGGTGCTGCCAATACCCGTTCGGTCCCTTAGGGTGGAGTTGCCAGGACTCCTAGGGACTGTGAAGGAAGAAGTTGCTGGTTTGTGTGCGAATGCACACAGTAGGGTATTTGCTTGGCGCACAAAAGGACGACCTCAGTCAGCGGACTTTGGTGAAATAGCTGTTTTTATTGTTCAGTAGACAACGCATTTCGGAGTTTATAACTCCTTTATCAAGTCTAAAACAAGGGTATAAAAGAAAAAAATGCCAGAGGCAAAAGGTATATCCCCACCTGGTTGGATGGGTGTGGACGTGCATTAAACAGTAAAAAAAAAAAAAAAGGGGATAAGACATTCTTCAGATATATAAATGAAAAAAGGAAATTAAAACAAGGAATAACTAAATTAAAAATAAAGGACGGAAGGTATGTAGAAGAGAATAAAGGGCTAGCCGACTGCCTTAATGAATACTTCTGTTCAGTTTTTACAAAAGAAAAAGAAGGAGAAGGACCTCCACTAGAAAGGATGACTATTAAATCGTTTGATGCATGTGTCTTTACAGAGGAAGATGTTCTAAGTTTGCTGTCTAAAGTGAAGACAAATAAGTCACAGGGGCCTGATGAGATACACCCAAAATTATTAAAAGAGCTTAGTGGTGAGCTGGCAAAACCGTTAACAGATTTATTTAACCAATCATTAGTAACAGGAGTCGTCCCGGAAGATTGGAAATTGGCAAATGTCGTGCCCATTCACAAGAAAGGTAGTAAGGAGGAATCGAGCAACTATAGACCAGTGAGTCTGACATCAATAGTAGGCAAATTAATGGAAACCCTATTAAAGGATAGGATTGTGGAACATCTAAAATCCCATGGATTGCAAGATGAAAAACAGCATGGGTTTACTTCAGGGAGATCATGTCAAACAAATCTTATAGATTTTTTTGACTGGGTGACTAAAATAATAGACGGTGGAGGTGCAGTAGACATCGCATATCTAGATTTTATTAAGGCTTTTGACACTGTCCCACATAGAAGACTTATCAATAAACTGCAGTCATTGAGCATGGACTCCCATATTGTTGAGTGGATTAGGCAGTGGCTGAGTGACAGACAACAGAGGGTTGTAGTCAATGGAGAACATTCAAAACAAGGTCATGTACTGGGACCAATTTTGTTTAATATCTTCATAAGTGATATTGCAAAAGGCCTCGATGGTAAGGTTTGTCTTTTTGCTGATGACACAAAGATATGTAACAGGGTTGATGTTCCTGGAGGGAAACGCCAAATGGAAAAGGATTTAGGAAAACTAGAAGAATGGTCAGAACTCTGGCAACTGAAATTTAATGTGGATAAGTGCAAGATAATGCACCTGGGGCGTAAAAACCCAAGGGCGGAATATAGAATATTTGACACAGTCCTGACCTCAGTATCTGAGGAAAGGGATTTAGGAGTAATTATTTCAGAAGACTTAAAGGTAGGAAGACAATGTAATAAAGCAGCACGAAATGCCAGCAGAATGCTTGGATGTATAGGGAGAGGTATAAGCAGTAGAAAGAGTGAAGTGCTTATGCCGCTGTACAGAACACTGGTGAGACCTCACTTGGAGTATTGTGCGCAGTACTGGAGGCCATATCTCCAGAAGGATATAGATACTCTAGAGAGAGTTCAGAGAAGAGCTACTAAACTGGTCCATGGATTGCAGGATAAAACTTACCAGGAAAGGTTAAAAGACCTTAACATGTATAGCTTGGAAGAAAGAAGAGACCGAGGGGATATGATAGAAACTTTTAAATACATAAAGGGAATCAACTCGGTAAAGGAGGAGAGCATATTTAAAAGAAGAAAAACTACCACAAGAGGACACAGTTTTAAATTAGAGGGGCAAAGGTTTAAAAGTAATATAAGGAAGTATTACTTTACTGAGAGAGTAGTGGATGCATGGAATAGCCTTCCTGCAGAAGTGGTAGCGGCAAATACAGTGAAGGAGTTTAAGCATGCATGGGATAGGCATAAGGCTATCCTTCATATAAGATAGGGCCAGGGACTATTCATAGGATTCAGATATATTGGGCAGACTAGATGGGCCAAATGGTTCTTATTTGCCGACACATGTTTCTATGTTTCTATGTTTCTAGACTATTTAGAGAGTTTGTGCGCGTGCCTTTAAGCGTTAAAAATGTGCATAATTATATACAAAAAAATTATATATATATATATATATATATATATAATCATCAATTTTAATCATCATTATTATATATATATAATTTTTTTGTATATAATTATGCACATTTTTAACGCTTAAAGGCACGCGCACAAACTCTCTAAATATTCTACTGTTTAATGCATGTCCACACCCATCCAACCAGGTGGGGATATACCTTTTGCCTCCGGCATTTTTTTCTTTTATACCCTTGTTTTAGACTTGATAAAGGAGTTATAAACTCCGAAACGCGTTGTCTACTGAACAATAAAAACAGCTATTTCACCAAAGTCCGCTGACTGAGGTCGTCCTTTTGTGCGCCAAGCAAATACCCTACTGTGTGCATTCGCACACAAACCAGCAACGTCAGAACAAGGGAAGAGGCAAAGACAAATCCGTAAACAAGCTGAGGTCAAAATCCGAGAGGTAGCGTCAAGGTACAGGGAGTAGGCAGAAAAGGTGTCAAGAGTTTCGAGGTTCAATTCCATAGGTAGATAATAACAATAAAGTACACAGCCTATAGGATGAAAATCACAGGTAACCTGTAGCCAGCAGTCCGTCTGTATTTATAGTGGGGCCAGCGTCACATGACCGACAGACAAACAAGTCGAGTACCGAGTGATCAGCTCGGCGCTCAAGGCAGACCTAGGAGCAGGGAGCTAGCAAGGCTGCCCTAGGAACAAGGCCAAACACAGATCCTCACTCCCGAAGCTAAGCAGCAGGTCTGCAGCTGATGGGAGACCAAGTGTGCCTTTGGTATTTAATAATGCATATAATATAGTAGGAAGCTGCAAAGCAAAGCCAAATGGAGTAGAGTTAAAAACCACAGTTGTATGGGTTTCTTTTTTACAGTATTTTCTATGTGGTAAAAGTGATATGTTCACTCCATCCTGAGGGTCAGTTCAATTACAGCGATAGCACATTTTTGTCGTTATCTTGGGTTTTACTACTAAAAAATAGATTTTTTATTTGTACCACCCCTCATAACTGTAGTCTATGGGATATTCACAATTTTACTATGAAGCCCTGTCACATCCAATGTGGTAACTAGAGATGAGCAAATTGAAGTTGAATTCGATCAGAATTTTAGGTAAAATTTGATTTGCACTGAATCCGAATTTCCTCATGCTTTGTGGTAACGAATCGCATTTGGCTGCTGAACGTGTTAGGACATGAATCAAAGAACTCTGGGAACGAGGGATCGCCCACAATGCCATGCAGCCAATCAGCAGCCAGCCCCTGTGATGTCACATCCTTATAAATACCCTCAGCTAGGGATTCGGTACCTTGGGAAATGTTTTTTTACAGTACAAATAAAGTTATGAAGTTATTATGCAAAGTCACGCAAAACTTTGCGAAGCAATAACTTCGGCTCATCCGAGCCAATACATTCTAATACTGTACGGAGCTCCTGCTGTGTACAGTATTGGAACACATTTTTATGCAAATCGACTTTGGATGTTTCATGGCAATGCGTCAACACATGCAGCGTCATCATAAAATGGCCTTTGAGAACCATGCCTCTGATATGGTGGTCCAGCCGGTCGCAGCAACCACCGCATCACCCAGTGGCATGCATCCAATTTCATGCAGTCAAGGCTCCACCACCTCAGCCGAAGAGAGCTGTCTGTCCTTCTCATCATCTGCTGGTCCTGATTCTCCTGCTCCTCCTACTCCTCGTCAGTAATTCCATCAGCAATCGATCACCAAAGCGATTGCCAAGAGACAACAGTATGCATGCACTCATTCAACAGTGCAGAAGCTGAATAGGCTCCTGGCCAAGTTGCTGGTGCTGCAGTCCCTCCCTTTCCAAGTGGTGGACTCTGCACCTTTCATAGATCTGATGGCTTGTGACGAGCCAAGGTGGAGAGTCCCAAGCCGTCATTTCTTTGCGAAAAAGGCAGTACCAGCCATTCACACATATTTAGAACAGAAGGTGGGCCAGTCCTTGAGCCTGTCTGTGTCTGCCAAAGTGCACGGCAGCGCCAACATGTGGAGCTGTAACTACGGGCAAGGACAATATATGTTATTTACGGCCCACTGGGTAAATGTGGTTCCTGCCCAGTCACACCAGCAACTTGACCAGGTGACGCCACTTCTGCCTCCACGTTGTTCTGCAGCTGGTTTGCCTGGGCAAATGGAGTCACACAGGGGAGGAACTGCACCGCATCCTTCATCAAGAAATGTAATCCTTACTCCTTGACAACTCAAAATTGGAACCATGGTGTCCAACAATGGGAAGAACATGGTGTCAAGGAGGGTTGTGCCATACAATACAATATGGTTGTAAAGCAGTTCTTGAAATCTTCCGTCCATCTGCAAGATATCCTGAAAATGGCCAGGAAATTTGCATGCACTTCTGCCACTCGTACACTGATTATATGAACACAGAAAGGCCATAAACGATTTCTTGATGATACAGGCAGACAGAGGTACTCCCCTGTGTAACATCGATGTTAGCCAGTGGCAGCTCATCGGGCCCTTTGAGAAAGTCACTTTATTTGTCAGTCGCCAGGGCTATGGGATGAACAACGTCATTCCACTGAGTCATGTCCTGGAACAGATGCTGCTAAATCTGGCTGGTCAGGGGACAGAAGACGTGGCGACTACATCTCATGGCCACATGGGGGCTGAATTACAGGAGCATGAGCAGTTCCAGCTCCATCAGCAGCAACTTAAGTCTGGAGTCGCTGATGATCAGTTTTCTTCACCCGCCTACTGAAGAAACTACTCACCAGCAGCAGCTAGACATTAAGCAGAATCTGAACCAGCAGATTGTGGCATACTTGTAGTGCACCCTGCCACCCCACATCAAAGATCTCTTGACTATTGGGCAGGAAAACTCGATTTGTGGCCGTAACTGGCCAAGTTTGCCCTGGACAATCTTTCCTGCCCTGCCAGCAGTGTGTCATCAGAGCGGGTGTTTAGTGCGGGGGCCATTTTTACCCCAAGGAGAACTCGCCTGTCCACCCAAAATGTGGAGAAACTGACCTTTGTGAAGATGAATCAGGGGTTGGTCAGCCAGGATTTTAAAACACCAGTGCCTCATGCATCAGACTAGATCATCCATGGTGCCACACCAACACTTTGACAAAAGAGACCTGTTTCTTCTGCCTACCTTCTTCAGCTACTATTCTGATGCTGCCACCTGCCTGATGCCACACCTGCTGCCAGGTGCTCATACTGCCAGCCACTGTCTTCAGCTGGTACTGGTATTGCCCCCCACCTTACCCACTCTGTCACTGGGCCACTCTGTGGTCTCCTCATGCTGCTGCTACCTTAACACTATGTTACTGGGCCACTCTATGGTCTGCTCATGCTGTTGCCACTTCAAAACTCTATGGTTTCCTCATGCTGCTGCTACCTCAACACTATGCCACTGGGCCACTCCTTGGTCTCCTCATGCTGCTGCCACCTCATCCACTATGTCACTGGGCCACTCTGTGGTCTCCTCATGCTGCTTCCACCTCACCACTATGTCATTGGGCCACTCTGTGGACTTATCATGCTGTTCCTACCCTTCCCACTCCATGACTGGGCCACTATTTTGCCTTTTGGCCTAGTTGACATCATCATTTATTTGACTCTTCTTCAGAAGGAAGGAAAAATGAGATGCACAATGGATCCTCTCTATGTAGCAGCTCTAAGGCCTGTATGATATGGTCCCTATTTTGCATCAGAATTGGTTTATGCAAATATTCCATTCACGTCTCATCTCTATTTTGGATCCACTCCTTTTTTGGGGGGATTTTTATGGATTACTGACCAAATACTGATCGAGTGAAGGCGGATGCTCAACAGACAGGATCAGTTTTTTTGTGGATTATTGTTCTGACGGATCAGAGGAAGGGCAAAATAATCAATGATGTCAACACAAACTTACTGCTGACACCCTCTCCACTCTGTCGGGGGGCTCTACTTTTATAAGTGTTTAATAGAACAGGTTCTGTAGACATCTATGTGGAATCAGCAGACGACGGTGTACAAGGAGTGCTCTTCTTCTTGATGCTAACATCGACCTTTAAGTCTGAGTTCACACTTGAGTAATTTGGTCAGTTTTGGCCACAAAACTGCGCAAATAAGTGAAGTGTGCATTGATTCTAAGAGCAACTCCTGTCATCTGCATGCCATACTGACTCACAGTATTGTTTCACTACCACAGAAGACTCCCTATGCATGTTACTGCAAGGCACAGTTTTCTACACTACTATACAGGCTCTCAGCAGCCAGGAAATAGTTATTTTTAATGCGATTCGCCACAAATAAATTTGTATCGAATCAAATCTTTTCGGAAAATTCGGCAATCCGGCTGTATCTAATTTTTGAGAAATTCGCTCATCTCTACCACAGAAAATGAACAGCTCCCCTGATTGCCGAGTGGAGGAGAAGATTGGGCCCTGGGAGTGCAGCTCAGGACAGTTCAATATTCTCGCGGATCATCCGTGACAGGTATATTTTTGGTGGTGTAAATTTGCTTTTAATTCTGCGTGTGGCGAGGCGACGTTCGATCCCTCATGGAATTTAATAGTCTTCTCAATTCCATATGGAGTGAACTTCAATTTACTATGCATTTCGATTTCTACAAAATATCCTTTCTTGACACATGGGTGATGCGCAACGATGATGGTACAGTTTATACCGATTTATTCATTAAAGATACTGATCGCAATAGTCTACTTACCTATACAAGTAGTCATCCCCCAGCAGTCAAGAAGGCCATCCCTTTTTCACAATATCAATGGGTTAAAAGGATCGTGACTGATCCGGATACCTGTAAAATAAGATTGCAAGAAATGACAAGTAAGTTCCTCAACAGAGGCTATCCCACATCTATTAGAATCTCAAAAGAAAAAGTTAGATCAACCGCAGGGACAAAACCACCTCGTATCCCTTTAGTAGTGAAATATCATCCATGGACACAAAAAATAAGGGGCATAATTAATAAGCACTGGCATATAGTGTCCAGATCATATCCCCAAATAGAGATACTCCAAAATCCTCCAATGATGTGCTTCAAAAGAGCAGATAATATTCGCGACAAAATTATTAGAGCAGACATAGGCACTAATAAACCTATTTTCACACAAACTACACTGGCTACTCCGCGCCAGGGCACATTTCCGTGTTTAAACTGCAACCATTGCTCCAGCGTCATTAGAGTTCCTACTTTCACTCACCCTCATTCTGGTGAACAAATCCCAATTAAGAGCATGTTCACATGTGATAGCAAAAATGTCATATACATTCTTAAATGTCCCTGTGGTTTAGTCTACGTAGGGGAAACCTCAATGCGGATAAAAGATAGATTAAACAAACATAAGTCCACCATCCGCACTGAGAATCTATTGTTACCCTTACCACATCATTTTCATGAGAAACGTCATGCGATATCGCAGTTGCGATTTCAGGTTATTGAAAGCGTATCATTACCTTGCCGAGGCGGCGATAGGAATAGTTTGCTTTTAAAGCATGAGGCCTATTGGATAGGGTCTATAGTGTCTTTCATTGCTTTACCTGTATCGGCTCCTATGTGGGTGGAGTCAAACAGTATGATGTCATTTCCGTTTTTGTTACTCCTCCTTTTTCTGTTTTTTGAATGTATATAAGACATGAGGATAGGAGTTTATCACATAGTCTGAAGAAAGCACGTGTGTGTGCTGAAACGCGTCACTATGCTCTGTAATATGTGACTGAATAAACTACAGCATTGAACAATCATCGCGAGTGCCGGTCTTTCCTTTCTTCATTGCAAGTTTCGGGATGCCTCCCCATTTGACTCGTGCACCGCTCACATCTTTAAAGCAGTGCCGACCCTTTTCAACAAAAGAAACACAGGTGCCAACTGCTGTGGCTGTCAAAAAAGTGCATACCGACAAGGAGGGCAGGGGTAAAGACTGGGTGGAAGATGATGTGGAGGACGATGAGGTCCTCGATCCCACATGAAATCAAGCGAGTGACCTGTTTAGTTCGGAGGAAGAGGCGGTGGTCACACAGAGCCACCAGCACAGCAGAAGAGGGAGCAGGGTGCAAAAGCGAAGTGGCTGTCCCCTAGACAGTATGCCTGCTACTGCCCAACGCACCAAGGGACAGAGCAGACCAAAGCCAGCTCCAAGGAGTTCCCTGGCGTGGCAGTTATTCAGACAATGTGCTGACGACAAGATACGAGTGGTTTGCACGCTGTGCAATCAGAGCCTGAAGCGAGGCATAAACGTTCTCAACCTGTGCACAACCTGCATGACCAGGCATCTAAGTGCAAAGCACGAGCTGCAGTGTAGACACCTAAAAAACCAAGAAAGGTCTCTGGCTCCTCATGCTTGCTCTTCTGCTGCAGTATCGGCCTCTTCACCCCCCTCTGGAGTCACAGTGGCACCTGCCACCCGGCAAACAGAGGATCTGCCAGCAACACCATCACCTGGGTCACCAAGCATCTCCACAATGTCCCATGGAAGTGTTCAGCTGTCTATCTCCCAAACACTGGAGCAAAAGAGGAAGTACCCCAATACCCACCCGCGATCCCTGGCCCTGAATGCCAGCATTTCAAAATTACTAGCCTGTGAAATGCTGTAATTCCGTCTGGTGGAGACGGAGAGTTTTAAAGGCCTTATGGCGGTGGCTGTCCCACAGTACGTCATGCCCAGCCACCACTACTTTTCCAGGCAAGCCATCCCTTCCCTGCACAACCAAGTGGGGGACAAAATCAGGTGTGCACTGCGCAACACCATCTGTGGCAAGGTCCACGTAACTACGGATACGTGGACCAGTAAGCACAGTCAGGGACGTTATATCTCCCTAACAGCACACTGGGTAAATGCAGTGGCCGCTGGGCCTGAGGCGGATAGCAGTTTAGCGCATGTCTTTCCACCACCGAGCATTGCAGGGCGATTCTCTTTGCCTCCTGTTGCTTCCTCTACCGCCTCCTCATCCTCTACCGCCTCCTCATCCTCTACCACCTCCTCATCCGGTCAGCATAACACCTTCACCACCAATTTCAGCACAGTCAGGGGTAAACGACAGCAGGCAGTTTTAAAACGTATCTGTTTGGGGGACAAACCCCACACCGCACAGGAGCTGTGGACGGGCATGGAACAATAGACCGATGAGGGGTTGGTGCAAGTGAGCCTCAAGCCCGGCCTGGTGGTGTGCAATATTGGGCGAAATCTTGTAGCAGCTCTGGGCCTAGCCGGTTTGATGCACATCTCTTGCCTGGCGCATGTGCTGAATTTGGTGGTGCAGAAGTTCCTTAAAAATTACCCCAATATGTCAGAGCTGCTGCAGAAAGTGCTGGCCGTCTGTGCGTGCTTTTGGCGTTCTCACTCTGCTGCTGCTCGCCTGCCAGCGCTGCAGCATAACTTCAGCCTTCCAGCTCATCACCTCATGTGCAACGTGCTGTCACGGAAGGTGTACAGAAAACTAGAAGACATAAAATGAAGATCCGACTGACTGGATCCAAAACTAAGGAACCAAAGGGAAGGCCCTGCAACAGACCTGGCTCTCTCCCTAACTGCTCAGCCTATGCAGAAATCTTATTTTTTTTTTTTGATTTAAATATTTTATTTGTAATACAAAAATACATATCCATATAACATTTATGCTATTATAAAATCCTAAAGTCCGTGAGTTTCTGATTTATAAACGTGGTTAATAATACTTTCGTACAAGTACCCATATTTATGGGGATAATACAAATCAAAGTGGAGATCTCACTTGATGAGAGGAGAGCGGGGCTCACCCGGCATCGACAGCCCAGTTGGAAAGCACATACAGCATCCAACTTAGCAAGTTAATATCTATAAAGAGCAGAGATCGGGGGCCCGCGGCCCGGGCGGCCACAAGGGAGCGAGCGCGCACCCCACGCGTCCCCTCCCGAGTATGGGTAAAGAAACGGCAGGATTAACAGTCTTAGATCCATTCACCTGGTGCTCACATTAACCACGCATAGCGGGCTTACAAGGGCCTTTAATCGGGGACATTTCTTGAGGCAACCTGGGGGGTCCAGCAGTCTTCTACCGTGGTGGAGAAAAAAACCACATGCATGTTTTACTGCCTCATCCCCAGGTAGTTTAAGATTGAAAATTAGTGCCCAACTTAACCATGCCTCGCATACAGTCACACCAGTATCTCAGGTGCGAGAGGACTCAGGTCGAATATCGCCCGGCAATCGCCGGCATTTAAACAGAATGTAAACAAAAAAAACACCAGCGACCAGACCTGTCGCCTGATAGCACCCATGCAGCATATATCATATCACTGCCTACAATCAAACCACATATCTGACAGAGAGAACCGCATTGAGGGTCACACCCGGCCCCCCGGCCGCCTAGGGCCCCGAGCCCCGGATCCCCGCCCATAAGGCGCACAGTGCCCTAATTTGACAAAAACTTTAGCCATTGTTCAATGCCGGAGAATCCCGCCATCCTCCAGCTCCCCAGAGATGTTACAATACATACAGAAAAGCCGGACTAATAAGATCATCCCCATCCCAGCCCCCCTTGTGACCCCCCCCCCCTCCTTGCAGGAAAAAAAAAAAAAAAAAAGGGCAGTTCCAGATTAATTACTTGACCATGTCCCAATCTTCCCACAGTTTACCCCACTTTGAGTAGGATCCTCTTTGTTTATACAAAATCCTCTCGTAGTTTTTCACTTTCTCAACCAGGGCCAACCAGTTACTACAATCTGGAGCGGAAGAACAGAACCATAATCTGGAAACCAAGAGCCTGGCCAAGAACATAACCTTAATCAATAATTGGCGTTTTATGGGCTGGTAGTTAACCTCCGATAGGTCTCCCAGGACCCATATCCTGGGGGACAAGGGAACATCAATATTAAATTTACGAGCCAAGGTAGTTTGGACCGATCTCCAATAGCTACCCACCATTGGGCAGCCCCAAAACAGATGTAGATGATCTGCCTCGGAGTCGCCACAGCGTGGGCAGTCAGAGGAGGCTCTAAGTCCTCTCCTATATAACCACTTAGGTGTCATATATATTTTGTGCAAAATATTGAATTGTACAACAATGTGATTAAAATTCTGTGAAACAAGTTTTAAGCTTTCCCCTATGTTCTCCCATTCTGGGGGACCCACCTCTAAGAGTGTCAAGGACCAGGATTTCTGTCCTGGAGAAAGAAGACCCGTACAAATTTTTTTCATTAAGTGTCTATAGCAATGTGATATTTTAATTTTCGTGACAGCTTTCTTAGTAATTAAATCATGTAGAGGGGATTTTCCTGAGTCTGCCGGGCAAAGTCTGGAAAAAAAGCAGTTTGGTGCCCTGATATTCAATAGGTGTACACTCTCTTGCTCTTCTCAATATCATATCTCTATCGACAGACAATAATAATTTCATTAGAATGGCTCGCGGCGGCCTCCCTGGGATAGGTTTCCCTCCTGGTATTCGGTGGGCTCTTTCTATTTGAAACATGGAGGAAAAGTAATCACTGCCAAATTCTTTCAAGACCACATCTTTAAGTTGTTCCTCTAGCTGTCGGCCTTCAACTCCTTCTGGAAAACCAATTACACGAACATTATTTCGCCTTGCCCTGTTTTCCAGATCCTCCAGCTTATTTTGTAGTGATTGATTTTCTGAGGCTAGCAACGCGGTTTTAGATTTTAGAGTATCTATATCAATTTGCAAAGAGTCAACTATTTTTTCCACATTCTGAACTCGGTCCCGGATATTCACTAGATCCTCTCTTATTAGGGCAATATCGCTCTGCACTGAACCCAGCTGAGCAGACATCCCTTGCACTAAGGTGCCGTTATTTTCCACGGCACACAAGATTTTATTCAAAACTGAGGGATCGTATTCCGTTCGCATTTGTGCAGCTTGCATTTGTGCAGAGGGACTTTCCCCGCCTGCCCCCTGACCTGCCTCTACTGATTCATCATCAGATAATTCATCAGTTCGGGGAATTTTCGCGGGTTTCTTCTGATTAGCAGACAATTTTGTTTTAACTGTATTCTTATCGTTTGGGAAGGGTGATCTCAAAAACCTATCAATTTTATTCTCAGGAGTCTTAGACACCATCTTTGCAGCAGCGGAATCCACCGACCGTCGTTTTGGGGCCATTTTCTTCCACTTTTTTCCCCTTCCCTTTCTATCTTCTTTCTTTCCTTTCCCCTCTCCTCTTGTCCTCTAGTCCAGGGCTGGCCGAGCAAAAGGAGGCAAGGTATCTCCCGCTGGTCACACGAATAGCAAGTTGCTGGTCACTCTGATAGCCAATGGGCCAAAAAATCCAAAAATCCAGATACCTGTCTCCAGCCACAGAGCAAAAACCCGGGCCAGCAGGGAGAAAGCAGCAGGAAAGATGAAGGCGTGAAGTCCCACAAGTCACCAGTAGAGGGCAGGCACACCAAGGAGCAGCCAACTCGAGGCAGGCGCCGGCAACGCCACACACCGGGGAAGAGAGGCAGAGACCGTCGGAGAAGAAAACCAGGCGCACCTCGACTGCAGCAGAGAGGAAGGTGAGCCGCAGCGAGTCACGGCATCACCGCATTAGGGCATCAGCTGTTCGGCACAGGAGCATGAGGAGCATGGAGGGAGGAGGCTTGCGGAAAGGGAGAGCGAGACGTGTAGCTCACGTCATCATGCCACCTCACCTCACCATGAGTTTTTGCATGAGCCTATGCAAAAATCTTAATGGTAGATGATCGCATATCCTCGTTCCTTGACTGTATAACACCTGAACACCCTATAATAGTGAGGGGACACGACCACCGGCTCCCTACACTTGATACGGAGGGAGTCAGGGTCACCTGGGATCCAGCAAACAGGAAAACACAAATGAATGAACAAAACTTATCTGTAGAAGACTCAGTAGTAGCATCCAGCATGCACACACTCCAGGAAGTTGTATAAACCGCAAAGTGATGCAGTATGGGAAGGGATTTAAAGGGATGCAATCAGAACAACTACATGACAGCTGAGAGAGGCTAACGAGATGAGAAAACGAAAGCAAAACAAAAGGAACCTCAAGCAGGAGGTTCTGAAGAACGTCTGACAGAGCTTCTCAGAAGCAGAGAGAAGAAACCCCAGAAATTGAATTTCTGGAACCACAAACAAACATTATGAGTTTTGAAATCAGGAGAAAAAATCTAAATGTCATTCTAGATCCACTAATACAAATTTCCCCATTAAATGATAAAAAATGCTGTTCACAAAATGCTGAAAGACGGCTAGCGCATTTATCAAACCAAAAAGCATAACCAAATTCTCAAAATGGCCCTCAGGGGTATTGAAGGCCGTCTTCCATTCGTCTCCTTCTCTGACCCTGACCAAGTTGTATGCCCCTCTTAGCTCCAACTTGGAAAAAACTTTAGCCCCAACAATCTGGTTAAACAGGTCCGGGATCAGAGGAAGCGGATCACGAATTGTGATACTGTTCAGCTCCCTGAAATCCAGACATGGTCTTAAAGAACCATCTTTTTTCTTAACAATGAAAAAAACAGCGGCAACAGGTGACTTCGAGGGTCGTATGTGTCCCTTTCTCAGACTCTCAGAGATATAAGCATGCATAGCGACCCTTTCAGGTTGGGAGAGATTGTATAAACGAGATTTAGGCAGCTTGGCTCTGGGGTGAGATTGATAGGGCAATCGTACTCCCTGTGAGGGGACAATTCCTGAACACCACTCTCAGAAAACACATCCGAAAATTCAGAGAGAAAAGATGGTACAGTCTTAGTAGAAACCTCAGAAACAGATGTCGTGAGGCAATTCTCTCTGCAAAAGTCACTCCCACCATTTATTTGCCTTGCTTGCCAATCAATGGTAGGGTTATGTTTAGTGAGCCAAGGTAGCCCCAACACTAGAGGAGTAGGCAACCCGCTTAGGACGAAACATGACACATCCTCAACATGAGTATCACTCACAATCAAACGGATATTGTGAACTATGCCCTTTAACGATTTCTGAGAAAGTGGAACGGAATCAATAGCAAAAACAGGTATATCCTTTCCCAAAATGCATACCTGGAAACCATGAGTTATAGCAAATTGATTATCAATGAGATTGACAGCTGCTCCACTATCTACAAAAATCTCACAAAAAAAGTTCTTGCTCTCTTGCGCCACCCTGGCAGGTAGGACAAAACGGGAACTACAAGCAAACGGAAAACCTTCAATTTCCACATCAACCTTGCCAATAGTAACAGATGGAACGTTTTTAGAGGATTTTTTTCTTTTTGTTTCTTTATTACTCTAAAAAAACTGCCTGAATCTCCTAGAGGGACAAACATTTGCCAAATGATTTATACCTCCACAACAGAAACAAACCTTCCTATGAGAGCTGAATCTTCTATTGTCAGAGGCAAGCAAACCCAGCTGCATGGGCTCCTGCTCAGAAGGGATTGAGAGCAACTGAGACCCCTGTGCACTGAATGAGACCGCCGCACTGTCCTTGGACTGAGTATGACAGGAAGGAGTGATCTCTCCTCTCTCTCTAAGACGCCTGTCAATACGAACGGCCCGAGACATGGCAGTGTCCAAGGAGGTAGGTCTCTCATGAAAGGCAAATGCATCTTTCAATCCCTCTGAAAGACCATGGCAAAATTGACTTTGGAGTGCAGCATCATTCCAACCAGTATCAGCTGCCCATCTCCGAAATTCTGAACAGTATATCTCTGCGGACTGTTTACCCTGGCATAAAAGACGTAGTCTAGACTCAGCCAGAGCAATACGATCCGGATCATATCCTTCATATATCCATCATATATCTGACCCCGGGCAAAAAAAAATTCATCCACTGAACAGAGTGCCCCCATCGGCAGCGAAAAGGCCCAGGACTGAACGTTATCCCTGAGCACCTCTGCTCCTCATCACCATAGGAATGGGGAAGTAGGCGAAAATGGAGTTTGCAAGCCTCTCTAAAACGAACAAAATTCTCACTACCCCCGGAGAACGTATCTGGAAGCGAGATTTTAGGCTCAGAACAAATTCCATGAACGCAAGCAGAAACGGTCACCTCAAACTGAGAGACAGTTTTCCGGAGATCTGCTACCACCATTGAAAGACCCTGCATGCGGTCAATCAAGGTTGAAACCGGATTCATGCTTAAGACGGTTTTGGCGGTTTATAATGTCACGGAAGGTGTACAGAAAACTAGAAGACACAAAATGAAGATCCGACTGACTAGATCCAAAACTAAGGAACCAAAGGGAAAGCCCTGCAACAGACCTGGCTCTCTCCCTAACTGCTCAGCCTATGCAAAAATCTCAATGGTAGATGATCACATAGCCTCGTTCCTCGACTGTATAACACCTGAACACCCTATAATAGTGAGGGGACACGACCACTGGCTCCCTACACTTGATACGGAGGGAGTCAGGGTCACCTGGGATCCAGCAAACAGGAAAACACAAATGAATGAACAAAACTTATCTGTAGAAGACTCAGTAGTAGCATCCAGCACACACTCCAGGAAGTTGTATAAACCGCAAAGTGATGCAGTATGGGAAGGGATTTAAAGGGATGCAATCAGTGCAACTACATGACAGCTGAGAGAGGCTAACGAGATGAAAAAACGAAAGCAAAACAAAAGGAACCTTAAGCAGGAGGTTCTGAAGAACGTCTGACAAAGCTTCTCAGATGTTTGGTGGTGACACATGCCCACAAGATGGAACTCCGCCTTGCACATGCTGGCCAGACTGTGCGAGCAGCAACAGGCGATAATGGAGTTTCAGCTGAAGCACGCACAGGTGAGTCGCTCTGTGGAACAGCACCACTAAACCACCAATGACTGGGTCAACATGCGAGACCTTTGTTCCTTGGTGCACTTTTTCGAGTACTCCACCAACATGGCCAGTGCCGATAACGCCGTTCTCAGCGTTACTATCTTACTTCAATGCCTCCTTGAAATAATGCTTTGGGCGAGGATGGAAGAGGATGCGGCACAGGAGGAGGAAGAGAGATCATTTCCAAGGGTTTCAGGCCAGTCATTCACAAGTGGCTCCAAGGGTGGGTTCTTGCACGCACAAACGCCAGGTACACAATTGTCCAGCAAGGGCACAGTTCTGGAGGATGACGAGGTGGAGGATGAGGCGGAGGAGATGGAGAAGGAGGAACCATGTTTACAGCAGGGAGGCACCCAAACCGGCTCATGGCCATCACTGGTGCATGGCTGGGGGGAAACAGAGGAAACAGACGATACACTTCCTACAGAGGACATCTTTTCATTGCCTCTGGGCAGCCTGGCACACATGAGCAATTACATGCTGCAGTGTCTCCGCAACGACGGCCGAGTTGGCCACATTCTAACTTGTGCTAATTACTGGGTGGCCACGCTGCTGGATCCCCGTTATAAGGACAACGTACCATCCTTAATTCCGTCACTGGAGCGTTATCGTAAGATGCACGAGTACAAGCGCACGCTGGTAGACGTGCTGCTGGTGGCATTCCCAGCGGGGGCACAGGAATGCCAGGAATTCCCAGCAACAGGAGACATCGGGGGCACAGTGAAAGCACAAGGCGAAGGGAGAGGAGGAGGAAGAGGTCGCCAACACAGCTGGGGCACCACCAGCACCTCAGAAGGCAGGGTTAGCTTGGCCGAAAAGCTTTGTCAGCACGCCACAACAACCAGCACCACCAGCAGATATGGAACGTCTTAGCAGGAGGCAGCATTTCAGCAACATGGTGGAGCAGTATGTGTGCACACGCCTACACGTACTGAATGATGGTTCTGCCCCCTTCAACTTCTGGGTCTCCAAATTGGGCACATGGTCTGAGCTTGCCCTTTACGCCTTGGAGGTGCTGGCCTGCCCTGCAGCCAGTGTATTGTCTGAACGCGTGTTTAGCACGGCAGGAGGCGTTATCACAGACAATAAGTGTGTGACTTAAGATTAAGTGACTTTTGATTCAGGGACTTCAGTGGGGGACTGCAATTAGCCAGTTTCTTAGTACTACATTATATTGTCTTTTTCGCTTTTGCGGTGTAATCCCCATTTAGTATGTGTTGTACAATTGAAAACGCAGTCCAGTGCACATCTTGCATGATGTATGCAGTCCAGGGTGTATATCTTTGTTCAAGATGTGAGCAAATTACCTGTTTGGAATCCCAAATCGAGTCTCTAAATGGGCAAGTTGCAACACTGAGAGGCATTGACAATTTGCAAAAGAGTTTGCTTCTCATCGAGCAAGCACTCTTTGGGGTAGATGAGGGGGAGGGTGACAGAGAAGAGGCTGAGGAAAGTGAGGTAGCTAGCTGGGTAACAGTTAGAAAGCGGGGTAGAGGGAAGAGTGCCAGGGAGGCTAAACCTGATGTGACACACCCCAACAAGTTTGCCCGTTTGGCAGATGAGGGGGATGTCAGTCCAGGGATGGCACTGCCGCAGCCGGACACTTCCTCTGCCAGTCAGGGGAATGCCAGCTCCGGTAAGCAGGGGACCAGGAGAGCAGGACAGGCCAGACAGGTGCTGGTAGTGGGAGACTCCATTATTAGGGGAACAGATAGGGAAATCTGTCACAAAGACCATGATTGCCGAACAGTGTGCTGTCTTCCTGGCGCTAGAGTTCGACACATCGCGGATCGGGTTGATAGATTACTGGGAGGGGCTGGAGAAGATCCAGCGGTCATGGTCCATATCGGAACTAATGACAAAGTTAGGGGTAGGTGGAGAGTCCTTAAAAATGATTTCAGGGATTTAGGTCAAAAGCTTAGGGCAAGGACCTCAAAGGTAGTATTTTCCGAAATACTACCTGTACCACGGGCCACACAAGAAAGGCAGCGGGAGATTAGGGAGATTAACAAGTGGCTCAAGAACTGGTGTAGGAAGGAGGGGTTTGGGTTCCTGGAGAACTGGGCCGACTTCTCTGTCAGCTACAGGCTCTATCGTAGGGACGGGCTGCACCTCAATGGGGAAGGGGCAGCTGTGCTGGGGAGAAAGATGGCTAGAAGGTTGGAGGAGTGTTTAAACTAGGGACTGGGGGGAGGGAAATTACATTATAGGAGTGGAAGATAGTGCAGATAGAGACCGGGGGCGAAGTAGTGGGACTGGGGGAGGAATGGAAGGAGGGACTAGAACAGTTCAGAAGGAAAGGTGTAGGGTACAAAAATATACATAAACCTCTCAAATGTATGTATACTAATGCTAGAAGCCTGACTAATAAAACTGGGGAACTGGAATTAGTGATGTGTGAGGAGGACTATGACATAGAAACATGGCTGAATGATAGCTATGACTGGGCAGTTAATGTACAGGGTTACGGAAATGGCCGGACTGGAAGGGGGGAGAAAGGGGGGCCCCCAAGGGTAGGCCCACATGACGGGGGGTTTGGTTAGGGAGCCCCAGGGAGATTAGGATTGGGGTAGCAGGGGGTGGGGTGGATGCAGGGGGGGGTCGTATTGGTGGGTTTGAGCAGGAGGGGAGGGGCGTAGAGGTTAAATAGAGTAGGGGAAAAGTGGACAGTAGCCATTTTGGTTACCTGAGAAAGCTTGCCAGACCTGTTGCAGTGATGGAGCAGTTGGAAGCGGCGATTCAGGAGTTGCGGGCGGCAGCAGTAGTCCACGGATCTGCATGGGCCAGGAGCAGGTTCGGTTGTTGCTGAGGGGGGAGGCTGAGGCTCCTGTCCTACCTCAGCCACCTTTAACACGGCCGCCGGCGCGCTTTAGTCCATCCTCATCCCCCCCTCGGGCTCAGCGCCGTGTCCGGAGCCCTTCACAGGACCCTTCACGTCGGGCGCCTCCGGTGCCAGCTGCCTCAAGGCCCCGACGTGGAAGGAATCCGATTGGTAGGCGGAGCCCCAGGGGTGGCCGGGCCCGGCCATCTCCTTCATCCAGCGGCAGCGGCGGGGGTTCGGGACCAGGTGCGGCGGAGGCCCCCCTAACTCCTGGCAGGGGGGTGACTGCCCGGCGTGGGAGGAACAGGCTGCAATACGGGGCTGCTGCAATGGAAGGAGAAACGAGCAGCAGGCCCTCCATTCAGTGTGTGAGGGGTAGCTCCGCCCACAGTAGCTCCGCCCACAGTGCCTCAGTTAACCCTAGCGTCCCTGGTCTGAGGCTGGCCAGGGGACAGGCAGAAGGGAGAAGATGCAGCAGGATGGATCCGGATTGCCCTAGAGAGTGCTGCCTTGCTGCTGGCCCCAGCTCTGCCAGGAGGCAGAGTGAAGAGGAGAGCTCTGCCCCTCAGGATCCAGTCGCGGACAGACGCATCGTCCCTGGTCCCAGCGTTTCCAGGGGACAGTATGAAGATGGATTGGCGGCGGGATCCGAAGATCTTCCTCAAGGGATGGTTCGTCTGGAGTCAGGAATCGCGGCTGATGGGGACACAGCACCCAGGCAGCCAGGTGAGATTACTTGGGGACCGTTAGCTCAGGTAGTGCAGAGCATGGGGGCTGGGGGGGGTAGTGGGCCGCAGGCGGATGTCAGCAGGGGTTTAGGGCAATTGTTGGGGGGTTTGGCGGGATTGATGGCCAGTTGGGGGGGGCGGGGGGATCCCCTTTACAGGCGTGGGGAGTACAGGGTCCGTCGGGAGGTTTCGAGTTGGGGGGTGAGCCTCGGCGGGCATTACCGGGAGTGGGGGTGTCAGTGCAGACGCAGGCGGGGGCTGAGGCGGAGGAGGAGACAGTGCGGGTGGATGATAAGGCAAAGGGAGAGGTGTATGTTTGCTTCGAGGGGCCTTTGGGGGCTCATTTGAAGGCGGAGGTGCGGGAGCGGATTTGGAAGGGGGAGTATGTAGAGATTTTTTCTTTGCTCCCCCTGGAGAGGTTTAATCTAGATAGGACAAGAAAGGACGAGAGTAAGAAAGAAGAGGAGGAAAAACGACGGTTCAGGTTGATTCCGTGGACGTTTGCTAATTGGTTGCAGGCGTTCGCAATTTTGGCGAGTGTGATTGGGGAGAGGGCCGGAGAATTGTTCGGTGCTGTTTTGTTATCTCGATGCTATAGGCGAAGCGTATAGGGTTTACGGGGGGGGTTGCCTGGTTGCGTTACGATGAACAATTCCGGCAGAGAAAAGCGGTGCGTCCAGAAATGAGGTGCGATCAAAAAGATATTGCCTTATGGCTGAGGGTGACGGCACCTGTTAGATCTGGGCAGCCCTTTCGGGGGAATGGGGGGAGCGGGGGGTCTTCCAGCATGGCGACGGCCTCAGCAAGAGGCTTGTGCTTTGCCTTTAATGAAGGAAACTGTAGATTCGGGGTTAAATGTAAATTTAAACACGAATGCTCAGGTTGTGGGAGGAACCATGGAGCGGCAAGATGCTTTAGGGGCGGGAAGCAGAAAGGGGATGCCAATAGCAAAGGGGGCGACGCCGGTCAGACTGGAAAGGATGGTGCCTTTTCTCGCTAGGTATCCGGATAGCGCCGCGACGGTATTGCTTGAGGCGGGGTTTGGGGAGGGGTTTAGGATTCCGTTTGTACCAGGGGGGGCAGTGTTGTTAAAAAAGAATTTGCGTTCGGCTAGGGAGCATCCGGAGGTGGTGACAGATAAACTAAATAAGGAAGTGTTGTTGGGTCATATGGCGGGCCCGTTTCAGGAGCCGCCTTTTGCGGATTTGCGAGTGTCACCGCTGGGAGTGGTCCCTAAGAAGGAGGTGAATAAGTTTCGGCTTATTCATCACCTGTCTTTTCCAAAGGGTTCTTCGGTCAATGATGGTATTGACCCCGCACTTTGTTCGGTGGTATATACGTCATTTGATGCAGCGGTCGGGTGGGTGAAGCGCTTTGGGGGGGGGGGGCACTCCTAGCTAAGACTGATATTGAAGCCGCGTTTAGGTTACTGCCGGTGCATCCGGATTGTCACCATTTGTTAGGCTGTTTTTGGGAGGGGGGTTTCTTTGTGGACCGATGCTTGCCCATGGGGTGCCCTTCGTCATGCGCCTACTTCGAAACGTTCAGTTCGTTTCTGGAATGGGCTGTGATAGACTCATCAGGTTGTTTCACTACCAGAGATTCACTATCTGGATGATTTTTTGTGTATAGGCCCCCCGGGTTCGCGGGTGTGTTCCTTGTTGTTGGAAACGTTACGTTCGCTTTTTGATTGGTTTGGGGTTCCGTTGGCGGCGGAAAAAACGGTGGGTCCGGTAACGGTATTGAGTTTCTTGGGGATTGTGATTGATTCTGAAAAGATGGAGTGTAGACTGCCAGTAGATAAATTAGAGGATTTGAAGGAAAATTTGGTTAATGCCCAGAGGAAGAAGAAGTTGCAGCTTCGGGAGCTTCAATCACTGTTAGGGAAACTTAATTTTGCTTGCCGGGTCATGCCTATGGGTAGGGTTTTTTGTAGACGACTGGCTGGGGCGACAGCAGGTGTGGTTTCGCCTCGTCACTACATTCGGCTGGGGAAGGAATTGCGGGCGGACTTAAAGGTGTGGGTGTCATTTCTGGAAAAGTATAACGGTCGCTCGTTATTTATGGGGGAGGTGATGGACTCGTTTGACTTTGAGCTGTTTACGGATGCGGCGGGTGGTTCCGGTTTTGGTGCATTTTGTGGTGGCCAATGGTGTGCTGGGCAGTGGCTGGTAGGGTGGTTTGAGCACGGTTGGGTGAGAAATTTGGCGTTATTGGAGGTCTTCCCAATTGTGGTGGCGGTGTTATTGTGGGGGGACCGTTTTCGGAATAGGAAGATTCGTTTCCACTGTGATAACATGGGGGTGGTGCAGGCGTTAAATGGTTTGTCGGCATCCTCGCCGTTAGTGGTATGGCTTCTTCAGCGGTTGGTGTTGGAGTGCCTGTCGCTTAATGCCTGGGTGGTGGCGGTGCATGTCCCGGGGGTGGAGAACTGTATTGCTGACGCCCTCTCTCGTTCACAGTGGGATCGTTTTCGTCAGTTGGCTCCGGACGCGGAAGCTACAGGCCTACCTTGTCCGGCTTGCCTGTGGGATCTGCTGGAAGAACCGTGAATGGGCTCATTCAAGCGTCGTTGGCGCACGGTACGTGGGCTATGTATGTCAGAGCTTGGGATCATTGGGAGGCTTGGTGTGTGGATCTGGGTGCGAAGATGGAGGATGCGGAGGTAGCATTGTTGATGTTTTTGGGGCATTGTAAGGAAGAGGGATGGTCAGTTAGTAAAATGAATGGTTATATGGCTGGGCTGGCTTTCGGTTTTAAAATGAGACGGATGTTTGATTTTACTAAGTCGTTTCTGGTGGTGCAGGCGTTAAAAGGATGGCGTAGGCTGCGATCAGGGGTGGATACCAGGAGGCCGGTATCGTTTGCGTTATTGTTGGAGTTGGGGGGGCAGTTGAGGGGTGTGTGTAATTCGGAGGGGGAGGTCCGTTTGTTTAGATTGGCTTTTTCGCTGGCGTTTTTTGGGGCGCTTCGTTTGGGTGAACTAGTTTGTCCGTTGGTGTATAGACCGGGGGGGTTGATGAGGGATGATGTGGATTTGTTTCAGGATAGGGTGGAGTTCGTTATCCGTAGATCAAAGACCGATGTGGAGGGTCGGGGTCGTAGGGTGGTGTTGTTTGCGGTGGCGGATTGTGATATGTGTCCGGTCAGCTGTCTTCGGGAGTATGGTTCACGGGTAGAGGTGGGGCTAGGTCCACTGTTAATTCACGCGTATGGGTCCTATTTGTCCCGTTTTCAATTTTCGGCAGTGTTTGCTAAATGTTTGCAGGGGTTGGGGCTGGATCGGGAGGGGTACTCCAGTCATTCGTTTAGGATTGGTGCTGCCACTGAAGCGGCAAGGCTGGGTTTGGGGGATGAGGTCATAAAACGCATTGGACGATGGGAATCTACGCGTTTTAGGTCATATGTTCGTCTGAATCGTTTATAAAAAAAAAAAAAAAAAAAAAAAAGAGGGGCGGATGATATTTTGCTTTACGTTGGCAGTGTTGTTCTTGCATTATTTTTCTCGTTTCAGGTGCAGCACCCGCCCTGGTGTGGATTTTGGGACACTCCTATGTTTTCTGGGGGGCCGTTCGGGCAGCAGTTCGGCCGGACGGTCAGCAACTAGGTTTCGACAGGGCGTTGGTGGTGGTAAGATGAATAGGGCGCAGGATTTGGAGAGGGGTGCTGCCTGAAGTGCATCGTTTTGCACGGATGGACAGGGCACCTGATGTGTTGGTGATCCACGCGGGTGGAAATGATTTGGCTGCGAGACCTATCAGGGAGCTGGTAAAGGATATCAAATGGGACATGTTGTGGTCATTATTCCCTGGGTTGGTGACTGTCTGGTCGGACATAGTGCCGAGGCGAGTCTGAAGGGAGGCGAGGTCATTGGAGGCGGTAAATAAGGCTCGGGTTAAAGTTAATCGGGCGATTGGGCGGTTTATGGCACTGAATGGGGCAGTGGTGGTCAGGCATAGGGACTTGGAGATCGGGGTTGGTTCCTTTTGGAGAGCGGACGGGGTGCACCTGAATGCAGTAGGGGTGGATATGTGGAGCCTGGCGCTACAGGAGGGTATTGAGGTGGCCCTGAGGATGTGGAGGAACACACAGAGTTGAGGAGTCTAATCTGTGCGTCGGTGGCGGTGGGGGGTCCTTGGAGTTGGTTACGGTGGAGCTGGAGGACATTGGGAGGGCCCCCACGGTTGGGGCTGGACTCCCATGGTGGCCCAGCTGTTGAGGGGGGGGCCATTCTGTGGTGCTTCCGAGCTGGGGGTCACGGCTGGAGGCAAAATGGCTCACCCCGGGTCAGCAGCTGGGGGGTTTTTGGGGCTCCAAGGACCTCCCCCGTTAGGAGGAGTCATTGTTGGGAATTTTCATGGTTTATGTTATGTTGTATTTATATTAATAAACGGCTGCTGTGGCCAATATATTCCAACAGGTGTCTGAGTCTTTTTGGGATGGTTGGGTATATTGGTATATGTTGTGGGCTGAACAGGTGAGAACAGGTGGTGGTAGTAGGGGCGAACAAAATATAACCAATACCCCCGTCAAGTCTGTTTAGAAAGGATCGTCAAAACCGGAGAGGGGGAGGGGTCTGCCTTTATGTAAAGTCCTGTCTAAAGCCCACACTCCGTGAAGATATAAGTGAGGGACATGAACATGTGGAGTCACTGTGGGTAGAGATACATGGAGCTAAAAACAATAATAAATTACTAATAGGAGTTTACTATAAACTTGGCTGTCATTCACGGAGCGGATGTCACGCACGGCATCCGCTCGTGTGAAACAGCCCTATGTGTGCACTTCCAATGCCGCAGATGCTGAACGTTGCTGGTACTACAGTCCTTCCCTTACCATGTAGTTTACTCTGCACCCACACAGAATTAAGCTTTTATAGGGCTGTGACAACATAGGGGATGGCTACCTGCGGCTGCTCAGCATTATGGATGATCTCATGTTCCCGGGCTTCTCACTTTAACTTTTAAACACATGCAGTCACCATTTTAGGAAAACCTTATTCGTTACCACAAAGCACATTTCAGAGAATTGATGGCTTGTGCCCACTCAAGGTGGAGAGCCCCAAGTTGACATTACTTTTCCAAAAAAGCTGTACCAGCCCTGTATGTTGAGCAGAGGATGGGCCAGTCCTTGGGTCTTTCGGTGTCTGATGTATGGAGTTACAACTATGGTCAAGGACAATATATGTCGTTCACAGCCCACTCGGTAAATGGGCTTTGAACCTGACAGTAAGGGCTCATGCACACGACGGCATTTTGCGTTCAGTATACTGGCCATTTTTTTAGTTCAGTATGCGGTACATATACTGAACCATTAATTTCAATGGTTCAGCAAAAAAAAACTGAAGTGTCTCTGTGTGCATTCCTTTTCAGTATTTCCGTACCGTGAAAAGATAGAACATTTCCTATTCTTGTCCGCAAATCACGATGCTTGGCTCCATTCAAGTCAATGGGTCCGCAAAAAAAATGGAACACATACGGAAATGCATCCGTATGTCTTCCGTATCCATTCCGTATCCATTCCGTTTTTGCTGAACCATCTATTGAAAGGGTTATGCCCAACCCAATTTTTTCTATGTAATTACTGTATAATGTATATGGCATATGGAAAAACGGAACAGAAAAACGGAAAGGAAACGGACACAATATGGTGCAATTGAAAACGGATCAGTCCCCCATTAACTGTCAATGTAAGTCAAGGCTGATCCGTTTTGACTTAGACTTTTTTTTAAATGAATAATGCAAACGGATCCGTTATGAACAGATACAAGCGTTTGCATTATCTGTGCGGATCCGTCTGTGCAGATACAAGACGGATCCGCACCGAATGCGCAGGTGTGAAAGTAGCCTGATCCCTGTAGACTATTATGCATTCTCTCTGAATGACTCTCAATCTAATATGTTCATTCTTTATGGAAATTAATTAGATGCAAGTTAATGGACCAGTATGTAAAGTGACTGATAATATTAAGAAAAAAAGTAAAATGTTTTAGAATGAGTTAAAATTAAAGACATACAGAATCTGCTCTATTGTTTCCTAGTCCATTAATTGCCAATATAATGTTTTAAGCCAGGAAAATATTGCTCTTGGTGCTAATAAGTTAATGTTGGAATATGCTCCAAGTTAAATTATAGTGTGGGTGTAGTGAGATGTTTTTTCCTACTGATTTTCTATATTTAATCTGTACCCAACTGGAATAACAGTAATTAAATAGAATTCTTTGAAGTTTAAATCCAATAGCTATATAACATTACATATGCACAGCACATTGGAATTACAGTCTAATTGTTTGGAGTAAAAGTAAATATATTCCTTTTCTTACACATGGGTAGGCCAAGTCTGGCAATACTACAGCCTGTAAGATTTCAGATGTACTGCTCCTGAAAGGACTGTCACCATCCCTGTTCATATGCCATTTCACATATTAGGGGGTTATTACATGGTTAACCACTCATTTAAATACCGTCATATGGGGAAACCTCATAGATCCCGGTAATAGGTTGGCTTGGATGTAATTCAATACTAACATACCTTTGAAAAAATATAATTTACATTTTTTCAAGGCTTGCTCCAGCAATGGATCTTGGTCACAGACTTCAGACATTTCATTAGGGTAAAGTTAGAATCGCTAGAAATCAGATATACCCAGGCCACTCTGCCTAATCGTATTCTTCCCACTTGGTGGCCCAATTTCAGTGTGAAGGCTTGGAAGTTAAAGGGAGCCTGTCACCTCATTTTCACCAATATAACTAATGGCATTGCCCCACATTCCAAACATACCTGTGTGCAGTGATGGCCAGTTCGCATTGTTCGCCCCCGCGAACACATGCGGGCTGCCATCTTTTCTCACAAGTCGTGCGAGGCACAGGTAAGCCTTTACCTGTGCCTGTGCGCAAGCCGGTCTGAAAACAAGTGCGGTCAGCGGGAGCAGGCAGTTCCGAGAACAGCCACCGGGGGCCTTCATTGGGCTGTTCTCAGAACTGCCTGCTCCCTGTGACCGCTCGCGCACAGGCACAGGTAAGGGCTTACCTGTGCCTCGCCGGACTTGTGAAAAAAGATGGCAGCCCGCATGTGTTCAAACAAAGTCATGTCCCCTATTTCTAGCTGCTACCCATCCCAAGATATGAGCAGCTAAAGCAGCCCTCCCCTCTTCAGTCGGGTTTGCTTTGGGCACTTAGGAGCCATTTTCCAGCAGAATAAAAGTGCTTTTCCCGGACATGGACTACAGACAAAGTGCACACAGGTATGCTTGGGATGTGTCTGCAATCTTCTGTGGGGCAATGCTGTTAGTTATATAGGTGAAAATAAGGTGACACACTCCCTTTAACCCTTTCCCAATCACCGACAGTAAATTTACGTTGGCAGCCGGGTATTTAAAAATGAGGCCTGCTGGCACGTGCAGCGGGTGCCATTGCCGCCGGGTGTCGGCTGTTTTAAAGAGCAAACACCTGTCACTAATGTCCGCGACAGGTGGGAATGCTGCTCATGGACTGCCTAGGTCAGTGGTGGCGAACCTATGGCACGAGTGCCAGAGGTGGCACTCATAGCCCTCTCTGTGGGCACCCGAACCCTGTAAAAAGTATATGGTGTACCAATATGCCTTAGACTTTTCTTCATCAGCACAGGGTGCACCATGAATGGCACAGGCAGCGCATAGAATGGAGGCAGGCTATTATAGCTAAATAAATGAAGTACATGGAAGATATGCTATATTATTATTCAGGTTAAATTACTGTGTTGGCACTTTGTAATAAATAAGTAGGTTTCGGCTGCAGTTTGGGCACCCGGTCTCTAAAAGGTTTGCCATCACTGGCCTAGGTCATTCGGGTGTACTCTGGACCCCCCCAGCTGGGATCGGGTGAGCAGGAGTCTGTATGCAGCAGCCCCTGTCCTCCTGTGTGATGGTACCAGAGATGGTGCACAACATTAAGGTGGGAAAACCTTCCTCAAAGCAATAAAATCCATAAGGTCCGGGATTTCTCCCTACTATTTTGCTTTTAAAATGATTAAGTTAATGAGTTAAGACAAGATGGCAGAACATGGTGCATGCGTCAAACATGGCCTCTGGATTATTTCAGCAACACTGTCCTAGTGCATGAGTGATTGCCACGTCTCTCCCTATGCTCAGCTCACAGGACAATGGCCGAGACCACGCAGGATTAGGCTTTTATAGGGCTGTGACAACATAGGGGATGGCTACCTGCGGATTGGCTGGCTGCATGGCTCATGTGCTGTGGAAGCCTGGTCATTGCAGAAACGCTACTGCAGATAGTGGGATATTTGAAGTGAGGGCCACAAAGATGAAAATACTGCAAACCTATGATCTGGACTTTTAATCCATGCTCTACACACCTATATACCCTCTAATAACATGTTCCACACACTTATATACACATTTAGAGGGGTTGTCTGCTTTTTTTTATATTGATGAGCTATCCTCAGAATAGGTAATCAATGTCAGATCGCAGGGGGCCAACTCCTGGCACCCTCGCTAATCTGCTGTATGAAGAGTATGCGGTGCTTGTAAGAGCGCTGCCTTCTCTACACTGTTTACCTGCTCACCATTGCCTTTGCAGCGGTGAGCAGGTGTAATTACAGCGCCTCCTGTTCAAGTGAATAGGAAGGAGCCATTCCATTTAGGCCTCATGCACACGACCGTTGTGTGCCTCAGCGGCCGTTGTTCCATTTTGACTTTCAATGGGTCCGTGGAAAAATCGGAAAATGCACCGTTTGGCATCCGCGTCCGTGATCCGTGTTTCCAGTCCGTGAAAAAAATATGACCTGTCCTATTTTTTTCACGGACAACGGTTCACGGACCCATTCAAGTCAATGGGTCCGTGAAAAATCACGGCTGCACACAAGATTGTCATCCGCGTCCGTGATCCGTGTCCATGATCCGTGTCCGTTTTTTCCTATCATTTCAAAGGCAAACTTGATTTAGATTTTTTTTTTTCATTTTTCATGTCCGTGGATCCTCAAAAAATCAAGGAAGACCCACGGAAGAAAAAACGGACACGGATCACAGAACAATGGAAACCAGTTTTTGCGGATCGCAAAAAAAAAGTCTGTGTGCATGAGGCCGAAAGGGAATGAAACAGCAGAGTTGCATTTACATTGCTTACTGCAATTGCAAAGATGAGCAGGTAAACAGTGAAGAGAAGGCAGTGTTTGCTTCATTCTCTTAATACAGCTGATCAGTGGGAGTGCTGGCTGTTGGTCCCCACTGATCTGATATTTCGACCTATTTTAATCTGCATTGTATTTTAATGAATAGCCCTCCAGAGGAGAAATAGAATGGAGCAGTGGGAGAAATACACAATACACACTTCACACACATACACATAACAAAACTACACTCCTGTATATATTTTTCCATACACAATGCAAACATGATTACATAGTTACATTGACACAGTCTGCCTATATAGGGTATAGAGGGGAGAAGGTACCTTGGTGCTACAGTAAATCGTGAAGTCAACAGAGATCACATGCCTTCTGCCTAATTAAGCAGTCCAGAGCAGGGGAGAGCCAGCCATCTCTATAACATAGCCAGTCCCAGATGCTTCCCCTGCATTGAAGCCTGTGATTGGATAGCGCAGAAGCCAATCACAAGCAGCTATTCCTGTGTGTCAGGCATGCTGTTTAAACAATAAGCACTTACCTTTTTGGAGGGAAGCTGCAGTACATTGGCAGTCACTTAGGCATTCTCAGAGACCTAGAAACCACAATTCTAGCCAATGTTTTTTTTTTTTTTTGTTTCTTATTACATTTAGGCTGTACCCCTATCACTGTCTTTCATATACAGAAAAACAGCAGAACCATATGATTATAGAGAAGTACTGAGCAGTGTAGATGTGAATCAAGAAACTGTAAGACAGTAAAGTACTTAGTATTGGCTGCAGAACCGTCTCTGTATTTATTTCACAGTTTCTCTCTCACTCAGCTACTGCTCCCTTATCTATAGACTTCTATGGGCAGCATGTAATCTGATCCTTTGGCTAACTGCATACATTGCAGATCAAATGCAGTTTTCAGTGCGCATTTCCAGTGCCTTAAAAAAGTATTCTTACCCCTTGAACTTTTAAAAAAAAATTCAGGTAACACCCACAAGCTTAAATGTATTTTATTGCCATTTTATATAATAGACCAACACAAAGTAGCAAGTATGTGTGCAGTGAAAAGAAAATGATGCATGATTTTTATTTTTATTTTTATAAATTTACATCTGGACAGTGTGGCTTCCATAACCCCTTGTAGTCTAATACCCCTAAATAAAATCCAGTGTGATAAATTGCCTTCAGAAGTCACCTAATTAGTAAATAGGGTCCATCTTAGTCCAAGTTATTTTCAGTATAACTACAGCTGTTCTGTGAAGGTCTCAGATGTTTCTTAGAGAACATTAGTGATCAAACGTCATAATGAAAAACAAGAAACACACCACACAGGTCAGGGATAAAGTTGTGGAGAAGTAAAGCAGGGTTAGGGTATAAAAAAAAATATCCCAAGCTTGGAATATCTCGCTGAGCACTGTTCAATCCATCATCCAAAAATGGAAGGAGTATGGCACAACTGCGAACCTAAGAAGACATGGCCGACCACCTAAAATGACATCCAAGGCAAGGATAGCAGCCAAGAAGCCATGGTCATCTGGAGGAGCTGTAGAGATCCACAGCTTCGGACAACTAATAGCTGTATACTCCACATATCTGGCCTTTATGGAAGAGTGGCAAGAAGAAAGCCATTTTTGAAAGTAAGCCATGAGAAGTCCCATTTGCAGTTTTCTGCAAGCCATGTAGGGGGCATTCTAAACATGTGGAAGAACATACAGTGCGTGACAGCATGACGTGAGGACGTAGGCATGCCGTGGCTCCTCCCCCCTTGCCTCACCGCTACGGTTGACATGCCCCATACCGCTCCTGAACACACTGCTCCACGTCTCCACGCCTGGCCTGAGATTGCTGTACGGCTGAGACCGGGAAACTGAACGCTGACTACGGCTGGGAAGTGAAGACACAGCAGAACCGTGCAGCTGTGTGAAGCTCACCGTACGTGAGTGCCCTCCTGGAGTCTACCCGTTTGTTGTCTGTGTTTGAATTCACAGATCTGGAGAAACCTGGTATCTTGACATGCATGGTAATATTCAGCCAGTCCCTCTGTGAGGGGCACTGCAGGAGGTGTGTAACTTTCCAGCAGGTCTGGAGGCTCTGAGATATCGAGCTGCTGCCAGTTCTGTGGTTTGAGTAGCGACCAGATTTGTAAAGTACCGGCTCACCCCTGATGGGAGTGAAAATCCAGCGGCTGGTTGCTTGTGTGTGAATCACAGATTTGTCTGCCAGGTTTGATGTGGTGAATTTTAGGGGTGAAGAAAACCTGATCGGCTGGAGCGCCTGTATCCGTATCTGAAGAGGACCTGACGTATTTCGAATCTGAAGTGCTGTGAGTAGTCACCACCTCGGTATTTTAACCGCACGGTAACCCAACTAACTGAACTAACTGGTTTATACATTCCACTAAGACATAACGGCATAGTTATCTAACTTCCTCTAACTTGACCCTTATGTACATCATCTACCTGGTATCTGCTATCATTTTTGTATGAGGAGATGTGATATACTACCTCAAGGAGAACCACCTGTACTTTGACGTGACTTGATTTGAATCCGATCCTAATTTGGACAAAAATGTCTTAATTAAACTGTTTCTTATCTTTCAGGTCTTTGGTGACAATGGTTGGGATGGCCTTAATATGTTATTACTTAATTTAAACTGTGCTATTTGGGATTTAAGTGCTTGGTGGTCTTTGTGATAAACTTGGGGCTTGTGTATTTGAGGGGTACTACCTACTACCATAGCATCGGCCCTATATAATACAGCTATTGGGGGCTGAGGGGAGCGAGATAAGGAAGGAAAAAGGGTGTGAGAGTGTTTGAAGTGGGGAGGATGCCGCCCAAGACCCAGAATAGGAGGTCTGCTGGACCCACGTCCCCTAGGGGAGCCGGATCGAGCAGCCCTCTAACACAAATTGATAGATTTTTAAAATCTCCGCAGCCTAAGACTAGACGAGCCTTGTGGGCACAGCCATTATCGGGTACAGAGACTGGTGAAAAAAAAATGGCCCATCTACGGAAGACCATAGTTTTGGGAGAAACAACGGTACCGAAAATAGGATGGAGTTGATTATTGAGAAACTAGTTGAGATTTTGAAAGTGGCACAAGTATCCAAGCAATATTTGACAGATCTCTCCACAAAAGTTGCTGCGGTCCAATTTTATATGTCAATCATTAACGATTATATGAATAAGATCCGGGATAAATTTAAGGAACTACAGAGATTCACGCAAGAGATGAAAGTGGATCTTGATAAAATAGCCAAGAAAGTTAATGGCATAGATCTTGAGAACAAAGTATTAAAGACCAGACTGGCAGACCAAGAGGATAGATCTAGGAGGGCCAATCTCAGGTTAATAGGGTTCTCTGAGGGGTTAGAAAGAGAGACAATTTCAGGATTTATTCAAAACTGGTTCCGAACGTTAACGTAGAAGAACTCTCTCCTTCTTCCTCCGTAGAAAGGGCATATAGGATCCCTGGTAGAAGACCCCCCAAAGGACCATTTCGGCCAGATTACTGACTCAAAAAGATAGGGATCTGATTTTGAGGAGAAAAAGGTATATTAAAGAAATGAAGTATCATGATAATAGGATAATATATAAATATATATATACAACTGGCACTCACTATGTGGGTCACATCAACAGCATTTAATGGATAGGTTCAATAAAATCAAACAGCAAAGATTCAAACAGCAAATATTAAATGCTAATCTCACTTTAAAAAGTTTAATAGTAATAATCACACTATTAAAAACCATAGTTCCGGAATATACATATCTGTGGAAATAATAAATTCAAAGTGATCACATATCAAATACAACCTAAAAAATCTGTAAAAATATAAAATATACAATCCACTGGTAATAAGATTCTACGTGTGGGATAAGGTCTTGTGTATGCGATGGTACCTTATAGGTAAAATTCCTTTCAGCTTAATACTATTGTGTTGCCCAGGTCCTGCTTTCCTAAACCTGTATAGCAAGAGGTTGCTCTTTGATAAGAAAGTTCAGTATTGTCACTGGGACACTGTTCATTTAAGTTTTACATACAGTGTGTGTCCAGACTGTTTAGCTCCAGAAAATCCATCTCTCTTAGGTGCAATGTCCACACTAATGAGTTGTGGTCCGGTCCGATGGGGAGCAGAATGCCTTATAAAGGATTATAATATTCCCAATGATAATATGGGCAGTATCGCCTGGTGGTCGGTGCTGTAAGAAGATGTAGCTTACCGGTAAATGGTAGTATTCAGCAGTTCCGTTTCTCAGCTTTCCGCTCACCACCGCACGGCTGTAGCTGCTCCCTCGGGGTCCTCGCTCTCTGGTACGTCTCACGTGATCCTTCCAGAGATATCGCGAGGTTTAGTGTCTTGGTCCAGTACTCGAGTGAGATTATGCTCACAAAATGAAGAGGTTTTATCCCGAAACGTTCTCCCCAGACTAACATCCGATGAGTGATGATGAACATTTATCTGGGAGAAGGGGAGGACCGCTCCATCCTGTCACTAGATGCCACCAAGGACTTTGACAGGGTGGAGTGGAACTTCCTTTGGGAGGTAATGGACAAAATGAATTTTCGCCCCATTTTTATCCAATGGATTGTTATTATATGTCAACCCTAAGGCGCGGATAAACATAAATGATACATGGATGAACACGTTTGACCTTCAGCGGGGCACTAGACAGGGTTGCCCCCTATCCCATCTTTTGTTTGCTATTTTTCTAGAGCCTCTCGCTTGTAGAGTCAGACAAGATGACCAGATACGAGGGTTTGGAGGACGGGACCTCCAAGACAAAATTAGTCTTTGCGCAGATGACGTCCTTATATATTTAAAAGACGGATATCAGGCCCTCCCACATGTTATGACGATCATTAACAAATTTGGCACATTTTCAGGCTATGAAGTGAATTGGTTGAAATCGGCCTTACTTGCCTTAAATAAGCCCCCTCCAATCGAAGTCTTGGAGGTTAAGTGCCTATATTTAACAGACTCATTGGAATATTTGGGAGTTAGGATCGGTCCTTCGCTGATGGATTACACTAAACTGAACATCAATCCACTGATAGAGTTAAAAATAAAATTTGGGTGTGGGAAAAATTGATGTTGAGCCAGGCTGATAGGATCGCTCTAATTAAAATGGTACTTCTTCCACAGATCTTATATCAGGTCTCCCCGAGCCAAATTTTGATTAAGGACTCCTTTTTTAAAACATTGGAGAAATTATTTAACTAATTAATCTGGTGCAGAAAGAGAGTTCGAATTAAACAGAAACATCTCTGGCCCGCTGTGGAGAATGGGGGACTATCATTACTCTTTGTTCGGGGCTACTATCTAGCAGCCCAGATCCAATGGTACCTAAACGGATTAGATAATATATTCCCACAGCTGATCAGAGATTATAGGGGAAGTCAGCGAGATGTATTCAGCATATTAGAAACCGGCTATCTGGGAGAAAGAGGGAAAAAATGTATTATAAGTTATTCAATGCAATTAGTTTGGAATACACTTAATTCAAATTTTTGGGTTCACTGGTACACTTAAATACATGCCCCTATGGTATAATTTTAATCTATGTGAATTTGTCAAGATTAATGATGTTATATTTTGGGAAAGTATGGAATTATTAGAACCTCACATTTAGTTTTTTGTTAAAATATAAATATCACCAGATTAAACACGCTTTTGATAGCACTAGAGACAAAGCCTGTTTCTTAATTAAATCACATGATTTTCTGGATTGGTGCTATAACGCAAATAAAAATAGGCTGTCTATCTCAAAGATTTATAATAAATTGAGAATAGAAATGGGTAGGATTAACAAGTTTAAAAGTGAAACAAAATGGGTTCAAGATATAGGGAACAATAGGACACTCAATTGGGCACCCATATATAAAAATATTAGGAAAACATGTACTTCTTCGAATTATAGACTAATCCAGTTTAGAATTTTACACCGGCTATATTATACTCCGTGCTCCTTCCCCAGGTTTTATAACAACATGTCAGACAGATGCCGGACATGTAATGACCAACAAGCGGACTTTGCCCACCTTAGCTGGTCATGCCCCATGATTCAGTCTTTTTGGGAAAATATTTTTTCCGAGTTGGATGGGTGCTCTCCTTCTAATTATGACAGAGATATTACAATTGCGGTCTTGGGTATTCCCCTCTTTGATAGACTAGGACCTGATAACTTATTCTGGATGAAGGCTCTGATGCTGGCCAGAGTTATAATTGCCAGAAAATGGGGCTCAAGTAGGGATATAGTAGAATGGCGCCAACTAATATCAAAAGTGAAGACATATGAGTGGAAAGAACTTGGTCAGCTTGGCCAAGAGAAGGTTGATGGCCCTGGCTGTTGTGAGGACCCTTCGTCTTGTCCACCGTGTGTGGTCCCTGAGACAGTGAGGTTGGGTGGGGGAAGGGAGGGTGAAAAGGGGCTTGTAAAGATCAAGAAATAGTCACTCACTGCTTATCTGTGATGTATTATTTTCCTCTTTTTTTTGGACAAATTAGTGAGTATTGAACAATTTATTGTAATTATGAATAAGCAGGAGACCAAAATGGTGATTTTACTGATTGTTGACATATAAAAAAGAAAAAGAAAGCAATAAAAAAATGTGGAAGAAGGTTCTCTGGTCAGTGCTATGTTTGGCGGAAAACTAACAATGCACATCACACCATCCCCACTGTGAAAAATGGTGGTGGCAGCATCATGCTGTGGGGATACTTTTCTTCAGACAGGGACAGGGAAGCTGGTCAGAGTTGATGGGAAGATGGATTCAACTAAATAAAGGGCATGCCTGGAGGAAAACCTGTTAGAGGCTGCAAAAGACCCTTGACTAGAACAGAGGTTCACCATCCAGCAGGACCAACGACCCTATATGTACAGACAGAGCTACAATGGAATTGTTTAGAACAGGCATCCTCAAACTGTGGCATTCAAACAGCAGGGCATTGTGGGAGTTGTGGTTTTACAACAGCTGGAGGGCCGCAGTTTGAGGATGCCTGGTTTAGATCAAAGCAAATTCATGTGTTAGAATCGCCCAGTAAAAGTCCAGACCTAAATCTTATTCAGAATCTGTGGCAAGACATGAAAATTGCTGTTCACAGACGCTCTCCATCCAATGTGACTGAGCTTGAGCTATTTTGCAAAGAATAAATTGGAAACAATGTCAGCCTCAAAGCTGGTAGAGCCCTACCCCAAAAGACTGGCAGCTGTAATTGCAGTGAAAGGTGGTCCTACAAAGGGGGCTGAATACAAATGCTTGCCACACTTTTCAAATTGTTATTTTAAAAAAAATGTGTATCATTTTCTTTTCACATCACACATACTTGCTAATTTGTGTTGGTCTATCACATAAAATCCCAATTAATTAAGTTTGTTGGTGTAACATATGATCTGGTGGTAAACGCAAAAAAAATTGGCAGATTTTCTGTTTGGAACACTTATGTGCAGGTACTGTAGTAGTGTTCCACTAGGTAAAGGTGGGCACTACACAAGGGTTAATATGTCTATTGCATTATTGTGATGTTTTATGTTAATTTCCCTGTGTTATCTGGGTATCAGGCCTGTTAGGGTGTAGTTTAGCCTCCTATACACTAGAGGGAGCTAGGCACAGACAGGGAAGGGCAGTTCAGTCCAGGTGGCTAGTAGTGTAGTCTAGCCAGCCTGAAGTTCTTGAGTCTATGCTAGCTCAGAAGAGTCACTTCAGGAGAAGAGTTTTCCTCCTGGGAGAAACCTGCAGTTTCCACAAGCAAAGCAGAGCCAGTATCCAGCTAAGACAAGTAAAATGAAGAGCAGAGGAGTCATAAATATAGAGCAAGGATAAATACGGGAGGAAGATTATTTGCCAAGGATAAAAGCCAGCATTTGGGCATGCTACATTCGGGCCTTGGAATATAGCCAGACAGAATAACTAAGGAGTAGTGCAGCCTGGTCTGGGAAGTGTTGATTGTCACCCTCTGAGTATCTTGCAAAGGACTTTTGCCTGCCATCTATAAAGTGCCTGCTGATTGTTTTGACTTCAATGTGGAACTGAAAACCCAACTGTACAAAGTTGAACTGTTGTTCTAGTAAAGCAAAGTTTGGTTTACCATACAACCGTGTTCCTCAATTACTGCAACTATAAATCGGTGTGCCACCGTTACAGGCACTGGCGTCATGATTCTTAAAGGGACCTTGCCCCAGGCATATTAAACACCTGCAACATCCAGGGCACCTCATCCACCATCAGGCCTGGTCCTTATATACAGATTGTGCCCCAGAGGACTCCTGTGCCAGCCTCTCCTTCACTGCCGCATGCCTGCCCAGGGTTCTTCTACCAAACTGTGAGTAACCCTCGCTTGCTCATTAAACTGTGACCTCACAATCGCAATACCCTGCAGGTCTGGCGTGCTGCAGTACCCTTACTGTATTTAAAGCTGAGGCTAATTTCAAACTAGCGCTTTTGCTGGATCCGTCAGGGTTCATCAAAAATGTTTCCGTTACTGATAATACAACCATCTGCATCTGTCATGAACGGATCCTGTTGTATTATCTTTATCATAGCCAAGACGGATCCGTCATGAACTCCACTGAAAGTCAATGGGGGACGGATCCGTTTTCTAGTGTGTCAGATAGTGTCAGAGTTAAACTGGTCCATCCCCATTGACTTGCATTGTGGGTCATGATGGATCCGTCTTGCTCCGCATCACATGACAGAAAGAAAACTTCAGCTTGCTGCAGTTTGCTCTCCGGTATGGGAATGCAACCAAATGGAATGGAATACATTTTGGAGCATTCTGTTCTGTTCAGTTACGTTTAGTCCCTATTGACAATGAATGGGGACAAAACTGAAGCGTTTTTTTTTCGGTATTGAGACCCTATGACGGATCTCAATACCGTAAAATAGAAACGCTGGTGTCAAAGTCCACCAGATTTAAAGTTGATTAGTGCCCTACATGGTTGTGTAATGTACCTAGCTCTTTTCCTTGTCAGCCATGCACAGGCAGGAAAAGGATGGGGAAGCATACTACCTACCGCCAAGTAAACTCATTATCACTTGATGGGAAGGGGGGATTAATAATAGCTGAATTGTACTACTGGAGGTCTAGATAAGGCAGTACTGTATGGCTGGTCAAACACAATACATGAATGTTATCCAAACCCACCATTTTTTTCAGTACCTGGTGATCATCTAATGTGTATGGGGGCATCCCAAGTCTCCCCAGATAGCAGATTTTGGGGAAGATAAAGACAGGCAGTTGGATTTCATGTGCTTGATATATATTCTCAGGGAGATAAACCACTGCCAGACTCCTCTTCTTCCTCCTGCTGTTCCTACTGAGAACACATGCTTACTGTTCATACATACAACTAATTAATGAAACTAAAATTAAATAAATGCGACTTTCCTATAAAGAGAGGGCCGGCAAGGAAGGAGACTGGGGCAATCAGCCCTCCTATCAGACCAGACAGCTGTATGGCTCTAGTTCTGTGTAATCAGCAGGTACCAACATAATAAAGCACCAATAAACTTGATTAGATTTACATCTCTGGCCCTGAATAGTGGGCACGATTTGAAATCAGAACAAACAAAATACAGAGATATCATTTACCTACATCACTGGAAAATCACTGGAAAATATATCACATTACAAACAGCCAAACAATCATATACCCGTTATCATAATCCGCAGCTGTTCTTGCAGTATCTTATCTTCCTGCAATAATATAAGTAAAACAAAGTCAGCAAACGGCCTACAAAAAAGAATATGATATGTTACTGTCTTCTTTCCATGTATTATACGTTCCTTCCCCTTAGAAATAATTTAAACCTCCAAGACTTCAAGATCTTAACAGAAAACTCCAACAAGTTTGATATGAAACTATTAGTGTATTAGTCACTATTAATGTACCTGAAAAATGAAATTTTTTAAATATTATTTCTTTGATAAGTTTGACACAATTGAAGCCACATGCTGTTGTCCCAATGACAGTGGTGTACCTGCATTTGAGGCAGACCACGTGACTGCTATAGGGCCTGGGTGGAGGGGGGGGGGGGGGGGGGGCAGCACGGAACTAGCTCTTCTCTTCCCCATGTGAAAACACAGCATTTTCACACAATTGCCATTAAGGAGAGCTCAATGCAAAGAAATTACTACAGCTTCCACGGTAGCTGTATTGTTTCCTATTCATTGAGCTCCCTCTAGTGGTGGCTGCAGAGAGCCAGGTAGCTTTCTAAGAGAAGTTAAGCAGGAGATTTATCAATGTATTTTTGACAGTTTTTTGGTGTAAATACATTGAGAAATATGGTGTTCATAATGAGCACCATATATTTGAAGCACCTATTTCACTTTTTACAACATAAAAGTCAGATAAAGTGAATGAGGCCAAAGGTAACTTTTTTAAAAAAAAAATTATGGTTTGTATCTAATTTAAATTTCTTCCACAATATGGGAATTGTGCATATTCTGCATTACCTTGGAGTCATTGACACATGTACAATGGGAAATTAGGAGCAGGGGGCCCATACTAAGTTTTTGTATAGGGTCCTATAAGATCTGTGTACAGTACCCATTGACACACTACCTTGAAGTTTATTTCATCCAGTTATAGTTAGCTAGAACTTTTAGAATACCACAATTCAGCACAAAAGCAAAATCAGTGCTTTCCAGCTTTGCTACTAAAATTGAATGATGTACAGTCGTGGCCAAAAGTTTTGAGAATTACATAAATATTGGAAATGGGAAAAGTTGCTGCTTAAGTTTTTATACTAGCAATTTGAATATACTCCAGAATGTTATGAAGCGTGATTAGATGAATTGCATAGTCCTTCTTTGCCATGAAAATTAACTTAATTCCCCAAAAAACTTTCCACTGCATTTCATTGCTGAGATCATTTTAGTAATCGTCTAGTAATCGTGGCTACTAAGATTGCACCTCAATCAACAATTTATAGGATCATCAAGAACTTCAAGAAAGAGGTTCAATTCTTGTTAACAAGGCATCAGGGCGTCCAAGAAAGTCCAGCAAGCGCCAGAATCGTCTCCTAAAGAGGATTCAGCTGCGGGATCGGAGTGCCACCAGTGCAGAGCTTGCTCAGGAATGGCAGCAGGCAGGTGTGAGCGCATCTGCACGCACAGTGAGGTGAAGACTTTTGGAAGATGGCCTAGTGTCAAGAAGGGCAGCAAAGAAGCCACTTCTCTCCAAAAAAAACATCAGGGACAGATTGATCTTCTGCAGAAAATATGGTGAATGGACTGCTGAGGACTGGGGCAAAGTCATATTCTCAGATGAAGCCTCTTTCCGATTGTTTGGGGCATCAGGAAAAAGGCTTGTCCGGAGAAGAAAAGGTGAGCGCTACCATCAGTCCTGTGTCATGCCAACAGTAAAGCATCCTGGGACCATTCATGTGTGGGGTTGCTTCTCATCCAAGGGAGTGGGCTCACTCACAATTTTGCCCAAAAACACAGCCATGAATAAAGAATGGTACTAAAACACCCTCCAACAGCAACTTCTTCCAACAATCCAACAACAGTTTGGTGAAGAACAATGCATTTTCCAGCACGATGGAGCACCGTGCCATAAGGCAAAAGTGATAACTAAGTGGCTCGGGGACCAAAACGTTGACATTTTGGGTCCATGGCCTGGAAACTCCCCAGATCTTAATCCCATTGAGCACTTGTGGTCAATCCTCAAGAGGCAGGTGGACAAACAAAAACCCACTAATTCTGACAAACTCCAAGAAGTGATTATGAAAGAATGGGTTGCTATCAGTCAGGAATTGGCCCAGAAGTTGATTGAGAGCATGACCAGTCGAATTGCAGAGGTCCTGAAAAAGAAGGGCCAACACTGCAAATACTGACTCTTTGCATAAATGTCATGTAACTGTCGATAAAAGCCTTTGAAACGTATGAAGTGCGTGTAATTATATTTCACTGCATCACAGAAACAACAGAAACAAAGACCTAAAAGCAGTTTAGCAGCAAACTTTGTGAAAACTAATATTTGTGTCATTCTCAAAACTTTTGGCCACGACTGTACAGTAGGAAGCGTGACAAATGATAATGTCATGATTGTGCAAATGATATTGTGTGGTTGCATGACTGATGTACACAGCCCCCATAAGGTGTTCTGACTACTTTCATTTAAATAGCACTTTTAGAAGGCAGACTTATAACTAATGTTGAATGAATCGAAGTATCCGAAGTGGACTTCAATCCGAATTTCAGGAAAAATTTAATTAGCTGCGAAACCAAATTTTCCATCGCTTCATGGTAATGAAACAATTTTCCCTGAAAAGGCAGTAAAAACAAAAAAATATACATACTCACTTGATCCATTTGTGCACTGGCGTGCATCACATGACCGCACAAAATTTTGTCTCTATGCGATCAAATGGATAAAGTGAATACTTTTCGTTTTTTTACCGGATTAACCACTGAAAGCCCTCAATGTTAATCTCAGATGTCACAATCAACGATGAACGTGGCAGCTGAGTGGCTGCCCGTCATTGCACCCAACATTGCACAGTAATTCCTCACAAAGCTAATTTCTTTGTGAAATGTGTCGGACTTCGCTCATCTCTATTTATAACCCACCAGAGGGTGCTTTCAAAAACATAGCCTGCAGCAGCTCTTGGTGTTTTTTCAGCCTGTAGCTGGCATAGACTTCAGTTTCTGGAGCACAACAGGACAGAGATGAGCCGGTTTTGTTAATAGGCATCCGACTCCTTAAATTAGGAGCATCTCATGCCAGTATAGGGAGATCAAGACTGGCATATGGATACAAAAGTCTTGATAAATCTCCCTCCCTGTTTGCAAAAAACACCCAAAGATAGGCTACAAAAATATGGCAATAAAAGCAGGTGGCCAAAAGAAAAAAAAAAAGCATGCACCTTATCTGGTGTTTTTTAGTGGCAAAAACAGACAACATTTGTATGTGTAGGGACCCTCATACAGAAAAATATGAGATGAGCCGGATTTGTTAATAGGCATCTGACTAAATTAGGAGCATCTCATGCCAGTGTAGGGAGATCAACACCGGCATATGGATACGAAAGTCTTGATAAATCTCCCTCACTGTTTGCAAAAAAACACCCAAAAATAGGCTACAAAAATATGGCAATAAAAGCAGGTGGCCAAAAGAAAAAAAAAAGCATGCACCTTATCTGGCATTTTTTAGTGGTAAGAAATTGACAAAATTTGTATGTGTAGGGACTAGGGATGAGCGAACCCGAACTGTATAGTTCGGGTTCGTACCGAATTTTGGTGTGTCCGTGACACGGACCCGAACCCGAACATTTTAGTAAAAGTCTGGGTTCGGGTTCGGTGTTCGTCTCTTTCTTGGCGCTTTTTGAAAGGCTGCAAAGCAGCCAATCAACAAGCGTCATACTACTTGCCCCAAGAGGCCGTCACAGCCATGCCTACTATTGGCATGGCTGTGATTGGCCAGTGCAGCATGTGACCCAGCCTCTATTTAAGCTGGAGTCACGTAGCGCCGCACGTCACTCTGCTCTGATCAGTGTAGGGAGAGGTTGCAGCTGCGACGTTAGGGCGAGATTAGGCAGTGATTAACTCCTCCAAAAGACTTAATTCAGTGATCGATCTACAGCTGTGGATCATTGAACTGCTTCTATTCAATTGCTCACTGTTTTTAGGCTGCCCAGAGAGTTTTTCATTCACTTTTTTCTGGGGTGATCGGCGGCCATTTTGTGTCTTGTGGTGCGCCAGCACAAGCTGCCACCAAGTACATTTAACCATCAATAGTGTGGTTATTTTTTGGCTATATCCTACATCAGGGTCAAGCTGTCACCAAGTGCATTTAACCATCAATAGTGTGGTTATTTTTTGGCTATATACTACATATGGGGCAAGCTGTCACCAAGTGCATTTAACCCTCAATAGTGTGGTTATTTTTTGGCTATATCCTACATAAGGTTCAAGCTGTCACCAAGTGCATTTAACCATCAATAGTGTGGTTATTTTTTGGCTATATCCTACATCAGGGTCAAGCTGTCACCAAGTGCATTTAACCATCAATAGTGTGGTTATTTTTTGGCTATATCCTACATCAGGGGCAAGCTGTCACCAAGTGCATTTAACCATCAATAGTGTGGTTATTTTTTGGCTATATCCCATATCAGGGGCAAGCTGTCACCAAGTGCATTTAACCATCAATAGTGTGGTTATTTTTTGGCTATATCCTACATCATGGTCACGCTGTCACCAAGTGCATTTAACCATCAATAGTGTGGTTATTTTTTGGCTATATACTACATATGGGGCAAGCTGTCACCAAGTGCATTTAACCATCAATAGTGTGGTTATTTTTTGGCTATATCCCACATCAGGGGAAAGCTGTCACCAAGTGCATTTAACCATCAATAGTGTGGTTATTTTTTGGCTATATCCTATATCCTGTGGTTATTTTTTGGCTTGGCTGTGCTTGCTATTAGGGATGAGCGAACTCGAACTGTATAGTTCGGGTTCGTACCGAATTTTGGGGTGTCCGTGACACGGACCCGAACCCGGACATTTTCGTAAAAGTCCGGGTTCGGGTTCGGTGTTCGTCGCTTTCTTGGCGCTTTTGTGACGCTTTCTTGGCGCTTTTTGAAAGGCTGCAAAGCAGCCAATCAACAAGCGTCATACTACTTGCCCCAAGAGGCCATCACAGCCATGCCTACTATTGGCATGGCTGTGATTGGCCAGAGCACCATGTGACCCAGCCTCTATTTAAGCTGGAGTCACATAGCGCCGCCCGTCACTCTGCTCTGATTAGCGTAGGGAGAGGTTGCGGCTGCGACAGTAGGGCGAGATTAGGCAGATTAACTCCTCCAAAGGACTTGATTAACTGATCGATCTGCAGCTGTGGATCATTGAGCTGCTGATCCTCAATTGCTCACTGTTTTTAGGCTGCCCAGACCGTTTGTCAGTCACATTTTTCTGGGGTGATCGGCGGCCATTTTGTGTCTTGTGGTGCGCCAGCACAAGCTGCGACCAAGTGCATTTAACCCTCAATGGTGTGGTTGTTTTTTGGCTAAAGCCTACATCAGGGTGAAGCTGTCACACCAAGTGCATTTAACCAGCAATAGTCTGTTCATTTTTTGGCCATATACAAAATCAGGGGCAAGCTGCGCCTGTCACCAAGTGCATTTAACCCTCAATGGTGTGGTTGTTTTTTGGCTAAAGCCTACATCAGGGTGAAGCTGTCACACCAAGTGCATTTAACCAGCAATAGTCTGTTCATTTTTTGGCCATATACAAAATCAGGGGCAAGCTGCGCCTGTCACCAAGTGCATTTAACCCTCAATGGTGTGGTTGTTTTTTGGCTAAAGCCTACATCAGGGTGAAGCTGTCACACCAAGTGCATTTAACCAGCAATAGTCTGTTCATTTTTTGGCCATATACAAAATCAGGGGCAAGCTGCGCCTGTCACCAAGTGCATTTAACCCTCAATGGTGTGGTTGTTTTCTGGCTAAAGCCTACATCAGGGTGAAGCTGTCACACCAAGTGCATTTAACCAGCAATAGTCTGTTTATTTTTTGGCCATATACTACATCAGGGGCAAGCTGCGCCCGTCACCAAGTGCATTTAACCCTCAGTAGTGTGGTTGGTCAAGCTGTGACACCAAGTGCATTTAACCAGCAATAGTCTGTTCATTTTTTGGCCATATACTACATCAGGGGCAAGCTGCGCCCGTCACCAAGTGCATTTAACCAGCAATAGTGTGGTTATTTTTTGGCCATATCCCAGTCTAATTCTGTCACTAAATCCATACCGGTCACCCAGCGCCTAAATACTAGGCCTCAAATTTATATCCCGCTAAATCTCTCGTTACCGCTGTCCTGTTGTAGCTGGGAAAGTTATTTAGTGTCCGTCAAAGCACATTTTTTGTTCTGGGTTGAAGTACAATTCCCAATTTAGCAATTTCATAATTTAGTGGTTTCTGCTATATCAGAGCTATTTGAAATCTATCCCTAAAAGGGTATATAATATTCAAGGTGCACATTGGGTCATTCAGAATAACTTCACACACACCCGCTACTGTGTATTTTCAAGTCTAATTCTGTCACTAAACCCATACCTGTCACCCAGCGCCTAAATACTAGGCCTCAAATTTATATCCTGCTAAATCTCTCGTTACCGCTGTCCTGTTGTAGCTGGGAAAGTTATTTAGTGTCCGTCAAAGCACATTTTTTGTTCTGGGTTGAAGTACAATTCCCAATTTAGCAATTTCATAATTTAGTGGTTTCTGCTATATCAGAGCTATTTGAAATCTATCCCTAAAAGGGTATATAATATTCAAGGTGCACATTGGGTCATTCAGAATAACTTCACACACACCCGCTACTGTGTATTTTCAAGTCTAATTCTGTCACTAAACCCATACCTGTCACCCAGCGCCTAAATACTAGGCCTCAAATTTATATCCTGCTAAATCTCTCGTTACCGCTGTCCTGTTGTAGCTGGGAAAGTTATTTAGTGTCCGTCAAAGCACATTTTTTGTTCTGGGTTGAAGTACAATTCCCAATTTAGCAATTTCATAATTTAGTGGTTTCTGCTATATCAGAGCTATTTGAAATCTATCCCTAAAAGGGTATATAATATTCAAGGTGCACATTGGGTCATTCAGAATAACTTCACACACACCCGCTACTGTGTATTTTCAAGTCTAATTCTGTCACTAAACCCATACCTGTCACCCAGCGCCTAAATACTAGGCCTCAAATTTATATCCTGCTAAATCTCTCGTTACCGCTGTCCTGTTGTAGCTGGGAAAGTTATTTAGTGTCCGTCAAAGCACATTTTTTGTTCTGGGTTGAAATACAATTCCCAATTTAGCAATTTCATAATTTAGTGGTTTCTGCTATATCAGAGCTATTTGAAATCTATCCCTAAAAGGGTAGATCATATTGAAGGTGCACATAGGGTCATTCAGAATAACTTCACACACACCCTGCTACTGTGTATTTCCAAGTCTAATTCTGTCACTAAACCCATACCTGTCACCCAGCGCCTAAATACTAGGCCTCAAATTTATATCCCTGCTAAATCTCTCGTTACCGCTGTCCTGTTGTAGCTGGGAAAGTATTTAGTGTCCGTCAAAGCACATTTTTTGTTCTGGGTTGAAGTACAATTCCCAATTTAGCAATTTCATAATTTAGTGGTTTCTGCTATATCAGAGCTATTTGAAATCTATCCCTAAAAGGGTATATAATATTCAAGGTGCACATTGGGTCATTCAGAATAACTTCACACACACCCGCTACTGTGTATTTCCAAGTCTAATTCTGTCACTAAACCCATACCTGTCACCCAGCGCCTAAATACTAGGCCTCAAATTTATATCCTGCTAAATCTCTCGTTACCGCTGTACTGTTGTTGCTTGGAAAGATATTTAGTGTCCGTCAAAGCACATTTTTTGTTCTGGGTTGAAGTACAATTCCCAATTTAGCAATTTCATAATTTAGTGGTTTCTGCTATATCAGAGCTATTTGAAATCTATCCCTAAAAGGGTATATAATATTCAAGGTGCACATTGGGTCATTCAGAATAACTTCACACACACCCGCTACTGTGTATTTTCAAGTCTAATTCTGTCACTAAACCCATACCTGTCACCCAGCGCCTAAATACTAGGCCTCAAATTTATATCCTGCTAAATCTCTCGTTACCGCTGTACTGTTGTTGCTGGGCAAGATATTTAGTGTCCGTCAAAGCACATTTTTTGTTCTGGGTTGAAATACAATTCCCAATTTAGCAATTTCATAATTTAGTGGTTTCTGCTATATCAGAGCTATTTGAAATCTATCCCTAAAAGGGTATATAATATTCAAGGTGCACATTGGGTCATTCAGAATAACTTCACACACACCCGCTACTGTGTATTTCCAAGTCTAATTCTGGCACTAAACCCATACCTGTCACCCAGCGCCTAAATACTAGGCCTCAAATTTATATCCTGCTAAATCTCTTGTTACCGCTGTCCTGTTGTAGCTGGGAAAGTTATTTAGTGTCCGTCAAAGCACATTTTTTGTTCTGGGTTGAAGTACAATTCCCAATTTAGCAATTTCATAATTTAGTGGTTTCTGCTATATCAGAGCTATTTGAAATCTATCCCTAAAAGGGTATATAATATTCAAGGTGCACATTGGGTCATTCAGAATAACTTCACACACACCCGCTACTGTGTATTTTCAAGTCTAATTCTGTCACTAAACCCATACCTGTCACCCAGCGCCTAAATACTAGGCCTCAAATTTATATCCTGCTAAATCTCTCGTTACCGCTGTCCTGTTGTAGCTGGGAAAGTTATTTAGTGTCCGTCAAAGCACATTTTTTGTTCTGGGTTGAAATACAATTCCCAATTTAGCAATTTCATAATTTAGTGGTTTCTGCTATATCAGAGCTATTTGAAATCTATCCCTAAAAGGGTAGATCATATTGAAGGTGCACATAGGGTCATTCAGAATAACTTCACACACACCCGCTACTGTGTATTTCCAAGTCTAATTCTGTCACTAAACCCATACCTGTCACCCAGCGCCTAAATACTAGGCCTCAAATTTATATCCCGCTAAATCTCTCGTTACCGCTGTCCTGTTGTAGCTGGGAAAGTTATTTAGTGTCCGTCAAAGCACATTTTTTGTTCTGGGTTGAAGTATAATTCCCAATTTAGCAATTTCATAATTTAGTGGTTTCTGCTATATCAGAGCTATTTGAAATCTATCCCTAAAAGGGTATATAATATTCAAGGTGCACATTGGGTCATTCAGAATAACTTCACACACACCCGCTACTGTGTATTTCCAAGTCTAATTCTGTCACTAAACCCATACCTGTCACCCAGCGCCTAAATACTAGGCCTCAAATTTATATCCTGCTAAATCTCTCGTTACCGCTGTACTGTTGTTGCTTGGAAAGATATTTAGTGTCCGTCAAAGCACATTTTTTGTTCTGGGTTGAAGTACAATTCCCAATTTAGCAATTTCATAATTTAGTGGTTTCTGCTATATCAGAGCTATTTGAAATCTATCCCTAAAAGGGTATATAATATTCAAGGTGCACATTGGGTCATTCAGAATAACTTCACACACACCCGCTACTGTGTATTTTCAAGTCTAATTCTGTCACTAAACCCATACCTGTCACCCAGCGCCTAAATACTAGGCCTCAAATTTATATCCTGCTAAATCTCTCGTTACCGCTGTACTGTTGTTGCTGGGCAAGATATTTAGTGTCCGTCAAAGCACATTTTTTGTTCTGGGTTGAAATACAATTCCCAATTTAGCAATTTCATAATTTAGTGGTTTCTGCTATATCAGAGCTATTTGAAATCTATCCCTAAAAGGGTATATAATATTCAAGGTGCACATTGGGTCATTCAGAATAACTTCACACACACCCGCTACTGTGTATTTCCAAGTCTAATTCTGTCACTAAACCCATACCTGTCACCCAGCGCCTAAATACTAGGCCTCAAATTTATATCCTGCTAAATCTCTCGTTACCGCTGTACTGTTGTTGCTTGGAAAGATATTTAGTGTCCGTCAAAGCACATTTTTTGTTCTGGGTTGAAGTACAATTCCCAATTTAGCAATTTCATAATTTAGTGGTTTCTGCTATATCAGAGCTATTTGAAATCTATCCCTAAAAGGGTATATAATATTCAAGGTGCACATTGGGTCATTCAGAATAACTTCACACACACCCGCTACTGTGTATTTTCAAGTCTAATTCTGTCACTAAACCCATACCTGTCACCCAGCGCCTAAATACTAGGCCTCAAATTTATATCCTGCTAAATCTCTCGTTACCGCTGTACTGTTGTTGCTGGGCAAGATATTTAGTGTCCGTCAAAGCACATTTTTTGTTCTGGGTTGAAATACAATTCCCAATTTAGCAATTTCATAATTTAGTGGTTTCTGCTATATCAGAGCTATTTGAAATCTATCCCTAAAAGGGTATATAATATTCAAGGTGCACATTGGGTCATTCAGAATAACTTCACACACACCCGCTACTGTGTATTTCCAAGTCTAATTCTGTCACTAAACCCATACCTGTCACCCAGCGCCTAAATACTAGGCCTCAAATTTATATCCTGCTAAATCTCTCGTTACCGCTGTACTGTTGTTGCTGGGCAAGATATTTAGTGTCCGTCAAAGCACATTTTTTGTTCTGGGTTGAAATACAATTCCCAATTTAGCAATTTCATAATTTAGTGGTTCCTGCTATATCAGAGCTATTTGAAATCTATCCCAAAAAGGGTATATAATATTCAAGGTGCACATAGGGTCATTCAGAATAACTTCACACACACGCTTCTGTGCATTTCCAAGTCTAATTCTGTCACTAAATCCATACCGGTCACCCAGCGCCTAAATACTAGGCCTCAAATTTATATCCCGCTGAATTTGAATACAATACATTGGGCCAAATAATATATTTGTTGTTGTGGTGAACCATAACAATGAGAAAAACATCTAGTAAGGGACGCGGACGTGGACATGGTCGTGGTGGTGTTAGTGGACCCTCTGGTGCTGGGAGAGGACGTGGCCGTTCTGCCACATCCACACGTCCTAGTGTACCAACTACCTCAGGTCCCAGTAGCCGCCAGAATTTACAGCGATATATGGTGGGGCCCAATGCCGTTCTAAGGATGGTAAGGCCTGAGCAGGTACAGGCATTAGTCAATTGGGTGGCCGACAGTGGATCCAGCACGTTCACATTATCTCCCACCCAGTCTTCTGCAGAAAGCGCACAGATGGCGCCTGAAAACCAACCCCATCAGTCTGTCACATCACCCCCATGCATACCAGGGAAACTGTCTCAGCCTCAAGTTATGCAGCAGTCTCTTATGCTGTTTGAAGACTCCGCTGGCAGGGTTTCCCAAGGGCATCCACCTAGCCCTTCCCCAGCGGTGAAAGACATAGAATGCACTGACGCACAACCACTTATGTTTCCTGATGATGAGGACATGGGAATACCACCTCAGCATGTCTCTGATGATGACGAAACACAGGTGCCAACTGCTGCGTCTTTCTGCAGTGTGCAGACTGAACAGGAGGTCAGGGATCAAGACTGGGTGGAAGACGATGCAGGGGACGATGAGGTCCTAGACCCCACATGGAATGAAGGTCGTGCCACTGACTTTCACAGTTCGGAGGAAGAGGCAGTGGTGAGACCGAGCCAACAGCGTAGCAAAAGAGGGAGCAGTGGGCAAAAGCAGAACACCCGCCGCCAAGAGACTCCGCCTGCTACTGACCGCCGCCATCTGGGACCGAGCACCCCAAAGGCAGCTTCAAGGAGTTCCCTGGCATGGCACTTCTTCAAACAATGTGCTGACGACAAGACCCGAGTGGTTTGCACGCTGTGCCATCAGAGCCTGAAGCGAGGCATTAACGTTCTGAACCTGAGCACAACCTGCATGACCAGGCACCTGCATGCAAAGCATGAACTGCAGTGGAGTAAACACCTTAAAACCAAGGAAGTCACTCAGGCTCCCCCTGCTACCTCTTCTGCTGCTGCCGCCTCGGCCTATTCTGCTGCTGCCGCCTCGGCCTCTTCCTCCGCCTCTGGAGGAACGTTGGCACCTGCCGCCCAGCAAACAGGGGATGTACCACCAACACCACCACCACCACCTCCGTCACCAAGCGTCTCAACCATGTCACACGCCAGCGTTCAGCTCTCCATCTCACAAACATTTGATAGAAAGCGTAAATTCCCACCTAGCCACCCTCGATCCCTGGCCCTGAATGCCAGCATTTCTAAACTACTGGCCTATGAAATGCTGTCATTTAGGCTGGTGGACACAGACAGCTTCAAACAGCTCATGTCGCTTGCTGTCCCACAGTATGTTGTTCCCAGCCGGCACTACTTCTCCAAGAGAGCCGTGCCTTCCCTGCACAACCAAGTATCCGATAAAATCAAGTGTGCACTGCGCAACGCCATCTGTAGCAAGGTCCACCTAACCACAGATACGTGGACCAGTAAGCACGGCCAGGGACGCTATATCTCCCTAACTGCACACTGGGTAAATGTAGTGGCAGCTGGGCCCCAGGCGGAGAGCTGTTTGGCGCACGTCCTTCCGCCGCCAAGGATCGCAGGGCAACATTCTTTGCCTCCTGTTGCCACCTCCTCCTTCTCGGCTTCCTCCTCCTCTTCTTCCACCTGCTCATCCAGTCAGCCACACACCTTCACCACCAACTTCAGCACAGCCCGGGGTAAACGTCAGCAGGCCATTCTGAAACTCATATGTTTGGGGGACAGGCCCCACACCGCACAGGAGTTGTGGCGGGGTATTGAACAACAGACCGACGAGTGGTTGCTGCCGGTGAGCCTCAAGCCCGGCCTGGTGGTGTGTGATAATGGGCGAAATCTCGTTGCAGCTCTGGGACTAGCCAATTTGACGCACATCCCTTGCTTGGCGCATGTGCTGAATTTGGTGGTGCAGAAGTTCATTCACAACTACCCCGACATGTCAGAGCTGCTGCATAAAGTGCGGGCCGTCTGTTCGCGCTTCCGGCGTTCACATCCTGCCGCTGCTCGCCTGTCTGCGCTACAGCGTAACTTCGGCCTTCCCGCTCACCGCCTCATATGCGACGTGCCCACCAGGTGGAACTCCACCTTGCACATGCTGGACAGACTGTGCGAGCAGCAGCAGGCCATAGTGGAGTTTCAGCTGCAGCACGCACGGGTCAGTCGCACTACAGAACAGCACCACTTCACCACCAATGACTGGGCCTCCATGCGAGACCTGTGTGCCCTGTTGCGCTGTTTCGAGTACTCCACCAACATGGCCAGTGGCGATGACACCGTTATCAGCGTTACAATACCACTTCTATGTCTCCTTGAGAAAACACTTAGGGCGATGATGGAAGAGGAGGTGGCCCAGGAGGAGGAGGAGGAGGAGGAGGAAGAGGGGTCATTTTTAGCACTTTCAGGCCAGTCTCTTCGAAGTGACTCAGAGGGAGGTTTTTGGCAACAGCAGAGGCCAGGTACAAATGTGGCCAGCCAGGGCCCACTACTGGAGGACGAGGAGGACGAGGATGAGGAGGAGGTGGAGGAGGATGAGGATGAAGCATGGTCACAGCGGGGTGGCACCCAACGCAGCTCGGGTCCATCACTGGTGCGTGGCTGGGGGGAAAGGCAGGACGATGACGATACGCCTCCCACAGAGGACAGCTTGTCCTTACCCCTGGGCAGCCTGGCACACATGAGCGACTACATGCTGCAGTGCCTGCGCAACGACAGCAGAGTTGCCCACATTTTAACCTGTGCGGACTACTGGGTTGCCACCCTGCTGGATCCACGCTACAAAGACAATGTGCCCACCTTACTTCCTGCACTGGAGCGTGATAGGAAGATGCGCGAGTACAAGCGCACGTTGGTAGACGCGCTACTGAGAGCATTCCCAAATGTCACAGGGGAACAAGTGGAAGCCCAAGGCCAAGGCAGAGGAGGAGCAAGAGGTCGCCAAGGCAGCTGTGTCACGGCCAGCTCCTCTGAGGGCAGGGTTAGCATGGCAGAGATGTGGAAAACTTTTGTCAACACGCCACAGCTAACTGCACCACCACCTGATACGCAACGTGTTAGCAGGAGGCAACATTTCACTAACATGGTGGAACAGTACGTGTGCACACCCCTCCACGTACTGACTGATGGTTCGGCCCCATTCAACTTCTGGGTCTCTAAATTGTCCACGTGGCCAGAGCTAGCCTTTTATGCCTTGGAGGTGCTGGCCTGCCCGGCAGCCAGCGTTTTGTCTGAACGTGTATTCAGCACGGCAGGGGGCGTCATTACAGACAAACGCAGCCGCCTGTCTACAGCCAATGTGGACAAGCTGACGTTCATAAAAATGAACCAGGCATGGATCCCACAGGACCTGTCCGTCCCTTGTCCAGATTAGACATTAACTACCTCCCCATAACCATATATTATTGGACTCCAGGGCACTTCCTCATTCAATCCTATTTTTATTTTCATTTTACCATTATATTGCAAGGCTACCCAAAGTTGAATGAACCTCTCCTCTGCCTGTGTGCTAGGCCTAAATATATGCCAATGGATTGTTGCAGTGGTGGCTGACGTGAAGCCTCATTCTCTGCTATGACATGCAGACTGATTCTCTGGTGACATGAAGCCAGATTGTCTGTTACGGGACCTCTCTCCTCTGCCTGGGTGCTGGGCCTGAATTTATGACAATGGACTGTTGCAGTGGTGGCTGACGTGAAGCCTGATTCTCTGCTATGACATGCAGACTGATTCTCTGCTGACATGAAGCCAGATCCTCTGTTGCGGGACCTCTCTCCTCTGCCTGGGTGCTGGGCCTAAATTTATGAAAATGGACTGTTGCAGTGGTGGGTGACGTGAAGCCTCATTCTCTGCTATGACATGCAGACTGATTCTCTGCTGACATGAAGCCAGATCGTCTGTTACGGGACCTCTCTCCTCTGCCTGGGTGCTGGGCCTAAATTTATGAAAATGGACTCTTACAGTGGTGGGTGACGTGAAGCCTGATTCTCTGCTATGACATGAAGACTGATTCTCTGCTGACATGAAGCCAGATCCTCTGTTACGGGACCTCTCTCCTCTGCCTGGGTGCTGGGCCTAAATATCTGACAATGGACTGTTGCATTGGTGGCTGACGTGAAGCCTGATTCTCTGCTATGATATGAAGACTGATTCTCTGCTGACATGAAGCCAGATTGTCTGTTACGGGACCTCTCTCCTCTGCCTGTGTGCTAGGCCTAAATATATGCCAATGGATTGTTGCAGTGGTGGCTGACGTGAAGCCTGATTCTCTGCTATGACATGCAGACTGATTCTCTGGTGACATGAAGCCAGATCCTCTGTTACGGGACCTCTCTCCTCTGCCTGGGTGCTGGGCCTAAATTTATGAAAATGGACTGTTGCAGTGGTGGGTGACGTGAAGCCTGATTCTCTGCTATGACATGCAGACTGATTCTCTGGTGACATGAAGCCAGATCCTCTGTTACGGGACCTCTCTCCTCTGCCTGGGTGCTGGGCCTAAATTTATGAAAATGGACTGTTGCAGTGGTGGGTGACGTGAAGCCTCATTCTCTGCTATGACATGCAGACTGATTCTCTGCTGACATGAAGCCAGATTGTCTGTTACGGGACCTCTCTCCTCTGCCTGGGTGCTGGGCCTGAATTTATGACAATGGACTGTTGCAGTGGTGGCTGACGTGAAGCCTGATTCTCTGCTATGATATGAAGACTGATTCTCTGCTGACATGAAGCCAGATTGTCTGTTACGGGACCTCTCTCCTCTGCCTGGGTGCCGGGGCCTAAATATCTGAGAATGGACTGTTCCAGTGGTGGGTAACGGGAAGCCAGATTCTCTGCTATGATATGAAGACTGATTCTCTGCTGACATGAAGCCAGATTGTCTGTTACGGGACCTCTCTCCTCTGCCTGGGTGCTGGGCCTAAATTTATGAAAATGGACTCTTACAGTGGTGGGTGACGTGAAGCCTGATTCTCTGCTATGACATGAAGACTGATTCTCTGCTGACATGAAGCCAGATTGTCTGTTACGGGACCTCTCTCCTCTGCCTGGGTGCCGGGGCCTAAATATCTGAGAATGGACTGTTCCAGTGGTGGGTGACGGGAAGCCAGATTCTCTGCTATGGAACCTCTCTCCAATTGATTTTGGTTAATTTTTATTTATTTAATTTTTATTTTAATTAATTTCCCTATCCACATTTGTTTGCAGGGGATTTACCTACATGTTGCTGCCTTTTGCAGCCCTCTAGCCCTTTCCTGGGCTGTTTTACAGCCGTTTTAGTGCCGAAAAGTTCGGGTCCCCATTGACTTCAATGGGGTTCGGGTTCGGGACGAAGTTCGGATCGGGTTCGGATCCCGAACCCGAACATTTCCGGGATGTTCGGCCGAACTTCTCGAACCCGAACATCCAGGTGTTCGCTCAACTCTACTTGCTATTTTATTGAGGGGTGAAATACAATTGCCAAAATAGCAGTACCCTAAATCTGGTGTTTCAGCTGTGGCCAGCCAATTGTAATACTGTCTGCTGTCTGGCAAAGGATATATTTTTGTTTAGGGTTGAAATACAATTCCCAACTTAGCAATTTCCTAAGTTTCTGCTGTATCAGGGCTACTTTAAATCTGTTCATTAAAAGGGTATATAAGATTCAAGGTGCAGATAGGGTCATTCTCAATAACTTCACATACATGCTACTGTGCATTTCCAAGTCTAATTCTGTCTGTAAACGTATACCTTTCACCCAGCGCCTAAATAATAGGCCTCAAATTTACATTCATTTAAATCTGTGTTTATTGCTGTGGCTGGTCAAGTTATTTAGTGTCCGTCAAAGCACAGTTTTTGTTCTGGGTTGAAATACAATTCCCAATTTAGCAATTTCCTAATTTAGTGGTTTCTGCTGTATCAGACCTACTTTAAATCTATCCCTAAAAGGGTATATTAGATTCAAGGTGCAGATAGGGTCATTCTCAATAACTTCACACACACGCTACTGTGCATTTCCAAGTCTAATTCTGTCTGTAAACGTATACCTTTCACACAGCGCCTAAATAATAGGCCTCAAATTTACATTCATCTAAATCTGTGTTTATTGCTGTGGCTGGTCAAGTTATTTAGTGTCTGTTGAAGCACAGTTTTTGTTCAGGGTTGAAATACAATTCCCAATTTAGCAACTTCCTAATTTAGTGGTTTCTGCTGTATCAGACTTACTTTAAATCTATCCCTAAAAGGGTATATTAGATTCAAGGTGCAGATAGGGTCACTCTCAATAACTTCACACACACGCTACTGTGCATTTCCAAGTCTAATTCTGTCTGTAAACGTATACCTTTCACCCAGCGCCTAAATACTAGGCCTCAAATTTACATTCATCTAAATCTGTGGTTATTGCTGTGGCTGGTCAAGTTATTTAGTGTCCGTCAAAGCACAGTTTTTGTTCTGGGTTGAAATACAATTCCCAATTTAGCAATTTCCTAAATTAGTGTTTTCTGCTGTATCAGACCTACTTTAAATCTATCCCTAAAAGGGTATATTAGATTCAAGGTGCTGATAGGGTCATCCACAATAACTTCACACGCTACTGTGCATTTCCAAGTCTAATTCTGTCTGTAAACGTATAACTGTCTTCCAGCGCCTAAATACTAGGCCTCAAATTTATATTCAGCTAAATCTGTCGTTACTGCTGTGCCTTTATTAGTGTAATACGGTACCTAAATAGATAGCCAGATAGTGTTAGGTGTCTGTAAAAAAAGGCCTGAATTTTAATTTAATACATTGGGCCAAATAATATTTTTCTTATTGTATTGAATGATAACAATGAGGAAAACATCTAGTATGGGACGCGGACATGGTCGTGGTGGTGTTAGTGGACCCTCTGGTGCTGGGAGAGGACGTGGCCGTTCTGCCACAGCCACACGTCCTACTGTACCAACTACCTCAGGTCCCAGTAGCCGCCAGAATTTACAGCGATATTTGGTGGGGCCCAATGCCGTTCTAAGAATGGTAAGGCCTGAGCAGGTACATGCATTAGTCAATTGGGTGGCCGACAGTGGATCCAGCACTTTCACATTATCTCCCACCCAGTCTTCTGCAGAAAGCGCACAGATGGCGCCTGAAAACCAACCCCATCAGTCTGTCACATAACCCCCACGCATACCAGGGAAACTGTCTGAGCCTCAAGTTATGCAGCAGTCTCTTATGCTGTTTGAAGACTCCGCTGGCAGGGTTTCCCAAGGGCATCCACCTAGCCCTTCCCCAGCGGTAGAAGACATAGAATGCACTGACGCACAACCACTTATGTTTCCTGATGATGAGGACATGGGAATACCACCTCAGCACATCTCTGATGGTGACGAAACACAGGTGCCAACTGCTGCGTCTTTCTGCAGTGTGCAGACTGAACAGGAGATCAGGGATCAAGACTGGGTGGAAGACGATGCAGGGGACGATGAGGTCCTAGACCCCACATGGAATGAAGGTCGTGCCACTGACTTTCACAGTTTGGAGGAAGAGGCAGTGGTGAGACCGAGCCAACAGAGTAGCAAAAGAGGGAGTAGTGGGCAAAAGCAGAACACCCGCCGCCAAGAGACTCCACCTGCTACTGACCGCCGCCATCTGGGACCGAGCACCCCAAAGGCAGCTTCAAGGAGTTCCCTGGCATGGCACTTCTTCAAACAATGTGCTGACGACAAGACCCGAGTGGTTTGCACGCTGTGCCATCAGAGCCTGAAGCGAGGCATTAACGTTCTGAACCTTAGCACAACCTGCATGACCAGGCACCTGCATGCAAAGCATGAACTGCAGTGGAGTAAACACCTTAAAAACAAGGAAGTCACTCAGGCTCCCCCTGCTACCTCTTCTGCTGCTGCCGCCTCGGCCTCTTCTGCTGCTGCCGCCTCGGCCTCTTCCTCCGCCTCTGGAGCAACGTTGGCACCTGCCGCCCAGCAAACAGGGGATGTACCACCAACACCCCCACCTCCGTCACCAAGCAAATCAACCATGTCACACGCCAGTGTTCAGCTCTCCATCTCACAAACATTTGAGAGAAAGCGTAAATTCCCATCTAGCCACCCTCAATCCTTGGCCCTGAATGCCAGCATTTCTAAACTACTGGCCTATGAAATGCTGTCATTTAGGCTCGTGGACACAGACAGCTTCAAACAGCTCATGTCGCTTGCTGTCCCACAGTATGTTGTTCCCAGCCGCCACTACTTCTCCAAGAGAGCCGTGCCTTCCCTTCACAACCAAGTATCTAATAAAATCAAGTGTGCACTGCTCAACGCCATCTGTGGCAAGGTCCGCCTAACCACCGATATGTGGACCAGTAAGCATGGCTAGGGACGCTATATCTCCCTAACTGCACACTGGGTAAATGTAGTGGCAGCTGGGCCCCAGGCGGAGAGCTGTTTGGCGCACGTCCTTCCGCCGCCAAGGATCGCAGGGCAACATTCTTTGCCTTCTGTTGCCACCTCCTCCTACTCAGCTTCCTCCTCCTCTTCTTCCACCTGCTCATCCAGTCAGCCACACACCTTCACCACCAACTTCAGCACAGCCCAGGGTAAACGTCAGCAGGCCATTCTGAAACTCATATGTTTGGGGGACAGGCCCCACACCGCACAGGAGTTGTGGCGGGGTATAGAACAACAGACTGACGAGTGGTTGTTGCCGGTGAACCTCAAGCCCGGCCTGGTGGTGTGCGATAATGGGCGAAATCTCGTTGCAGCTCTGGGACTAGCCAGTTTGACGCACATCCCTTGCCTGGCGCATGTGCTGAATTTGGTGGTGCAGAAGTTCATTCACAACTACCCGACATGTCAGACCTGCTGCATAAAGTGCGGGCCGTCTGTTCGCGCTTCCAGCGTTCACATCCTGCCGCTGCTCGCCTGTCTGCGCTACAGCGCAACTTCGGCCTTCCCGCTCACAGCCTCATATGCGACGTTCCCACCAGTTGGAACTCCACCTTGCACATGCTGGACAGACTGTGCGAGCAGCAGCAGGCCATAGTGGAGTTTCAGCTGCAGCACGCACGGGTCAGTCGCACTGCGGACCAGCACCACTTCACCACCAATGACTGGGCCTCCATGCGAGACATGTGTACCCTGTTGCGCTGTTTCGAGTCCTCCACCAACATGGCCAGTGGCGATGACGCCGTTATCAGCGTTACAATACCACTTCTATGTCTCCTTGAGAAAAAACTTAGGGTGATGATGGAAGAGGAGGTGGCCCAGGAGGAGGAGGAAGAGGGGTCATTTTTAGCACTTTCAGGCCAGTCTCTTCGAAGTGACTCAGAGGGAGGTTTTTTGCAACAGCAGAGGCCAGGTACAAATGTGGCCAGCCAGGGCCCACTACTGGAGGATGAGGATGAGGAAGAGGTGGAGGAGGATAAGGATGAAGCATGGCCACAGCGGGGTGGCACCCAACGCAGCTCAGGCCCATCACTGGTGCGTGGCTGGGGGGAAACGCAGGACGATGACGATACGCCTCCCACAGAGGACAGCTTGTCCTTACCTCTGGGCAGCCTGGCACACATGAGCGACTACATGCTGCAGTGCCTGCACAATGACAGCAGAGTTGCCCACATTTTAACGTGTGCGGACTACTGGGTTGCCACCCTGCTGGAAGCACGGTACGAAGACAATGTGCCGACCTTACTTCCTGCACTGGAGCGTGATAGGAAGATGCGCGAGTACAAGCTCATGTTGGTAGACGCGCTACTGAGAGCATTCCCAAATGTCACAGGGGAACAAGTGGAAGCCCAAGGCCAAGGCAGAGGAGGAGCAAGAGGTCGCCAAGGCAGCTGTGTCACGGCCAGCTCCTCTGAGGGCAGGGTTAGCATGGCAGAGATGTGGAAAAGTTTTGTCAACACGCCACAGCTAACTGCACCACCACCTGATATGCAACGTGTTAGCAGGAGGCAACATTTCACTAACATGGTGGAACAGTACATGTGAACACCCCTCCACGTACTGACTGATGGTTTGGCCCCATTCAACTTCTGGGTCTCTAAATTGTCCACGTGGCCAGAGCTAGCCTTTTATGCCTTGGAGGTGCTGGCCTGCCTGGCGGCCAGCGTTTTGTCTGAACGTGTATTCAGCACGGCAGGGGGCGTCATTACAGACAAACGCAGCCGCCTGTCTACAGCCAATGTGGACAAGCTGACGTTCATAAAAATGTACCAGGCATGGATCCCACAAGACCTGTCCATCCCTTGTGCAGATTAGACATTCACTAACTCCCCTTAACCATATATTATTGTACTCCAGGGCACTTCCTCATTCAATCCTATTTTCATTTTACCATTATATTGCGGGGCAACCCAAAGTTGAATGAACCTCTCCTCTGTCTGGGTGCCATGGCCTAAATACAGACGTGGACAAAATTGTTGGTACCCTTTGGTCAATGAAAGAAAAAGTCACAATGGTCACAGAAATAACTTTAATCTGACAAAAGTAATAATAAATTAAAATTCTATAAATGTTAACCAATGAAAGTCAGACATTGTTTTTCAACCATGCTTCAACAGAATTATGTAAAAAAATAAACTCATGAAACAGGCATGGACAAAAATGATGGTACCCCTAGAAAACACAGAACATAATGTGACCAAAGGGACATGTTAATTCAAGGTGTGTCCACTAATTAGCATCACAGGTGTCTACAACCTTGTAATCAGCCATTGGGCCTATATATATGGCTCCAGGTAATCACTGTGTTGTTTGGTGATATGGTGTGTACCACACTCGACATGGACCAGAGGAAGCAAAGGAAAGAGCTGTCTCAAGAGATCAGAAAGAAAATTATAGACAAGCATGTTAAAGGTAAAGGCTATAAGACCATCTCCAAGCAACTAGATGTTCCTGTGAGTACAGTTGCACATATTATTCATAAGTTTAAGATCCATGGGACTGTAGCCAACCTCCCTGGACGTGGCCGCAGGAGGAAAATTGATGACAAATCTAAGAGACGGATAATCCGAATGGTAACAAAAGAGCCTAGAAAGACTTCTAAAGAGATTCAAGGTGAACTTCATGCTCAAGGAACATCAGTGTCAGATCGCACCATCCGTCGTTGTTTGAGCCAAAGTGGACTACATGGGAGACGACCAAGGAGGACACCATTGTTGAAAACGAATCATAAAAAAGCAAGACTGGAATATGCCAAACTACATGTTGACAAGCCACAAAGCTTCTGGGAGAATGTCCTGTGGACAGATGAGACAAAAATCGAAGTTTTTGCCAAGGCACATCAGCTGTATGTTCACAGACGAAAAAATGAAGCATATCAAGAAAAGAACACTGTCCCTACTGTGAAACATGGAGGAGGCTCTGTTATGTTCTGGGGCTGCTTTGCTGCGTCTGGCACAGGGTGTCTTGAATCTGTGCAGGGTACAATGAAATCTCAAGACTATCAAGGAATTCTAGAGAGAAATGTACTAGCCAGTGTCAGAAAGCTTGGTCTCAGTCGCAGGTCATGGGTCTTGCAACAGGACAATGACCCAAAACACACCGCTAAAAACACCCAAGAATGGCTAAGAGGAAAAAATTGGACTATTCTAAAGTGGCCTTCTATGAGCCCTGACCTCAATCCTATTGAGCATCTTTGGAAGGAGCTGAAACATGCAGTCTGGAAAAGGCACCCTTCAAACCGGACACAACTGGAGCAGTTTGCTCATGAGGAGTGGGCCAAAATACCTGCTGAGAGGTGCAGATGTCTCATTGACAGTTACAGGAAGCGTTTGATTGCAGTGATTGCCTCAAAAGGTTGCGCAACAAAATATTAAGTTAGGGGTACCATCATTTTTGTCCATGCCTGTTTCATGAGTTTATTTTTTTACATAATTCTGTTGAAGCATGGTTGAAAAACAATGTCTGACTTTCATTGGTTAACATTTATAGAATTTTAATTTATTATTACTTTTGTCAGATTAAAGTTATTTCTGTGACCATTGTGACTTTTTCTTTCATTGACCAAAGGGTACCAACAATTTTGTCCACGTCTGTATATGACAATGGACTGTTCCAGTGTTGGGTGACGTGAAGCATGATTCTCTGCTATGACATGAAGACTGATTCTCTGCTGACATAGAGCCAGATTCTCTGTTATGGGACCTCTCTCCTCTGCCTGGGTGCCGGGGCCTAAATATCTGAGAATGGACTGTTCCAGTGGTGGGTGAAGTGAAGCCTGATTCTCTGCTATGGGACCTCTCTCCAATTGATATTGGTCATTTTTATTTATTTTATTTTTATTTTTATTCATTTCCCTATCCACATTTGTTTGCAAGGGATTTACCTACATGTTGCTGCCTTTTGCAGCCCTCTAGCCCTTTCCTGGGCTGTTTTACAGCCTTTTTAGTGCCGAAAAGTTCGGGTCCCCATTGACTTCAATGGGGTTCGGGTTCGGGACGAAGTTCGGGTCGGGTTCGGATTCCGAACCCGAACATTTCCGGGAAGTTCGGCCGAACTTCTCAAACCCGAACATCCAGGTGTTCGCTCAACTCTAGTAGGGACCCTCATACAGAAAAAAATTATGAAAAGACAGGATGTTGAAAAAGTTGCATGAAAGTTGTGCACACAAGGGTTAATTTGCTAGCAGTGAAATATATGGCTGATATGACGCCCTTAGTCACATCCTCTTCACTAGTGGGTTGCAATAACCTGTACAGGATTTTCCCCGCAAGAATAACTGCCGTTTTGGGTAACAGGTAGTGGGGAATTGGCCAAAGAGCTAAACAAACACCAACCCCTTCTGGCCTGGTATCCAAATGTGCAACTAAAGGAGAACATTTTGATCATTGCTATTCAGCCTCCTTCGTTTGTCATGTATGTCCCTATATTTACAGTATTTATAAATGTGTAGCCTTTTTTGATTACTCTGCATTATTATAGTCACCCAAAAAATATTTTTTCTGTCTTTTCCTATAACTTTGTTCATACAAGCTATTATACAGGTATGGTAAGCAAGAGGTGGGGGGGGGGGGGGTGTAATTTATCCAAACCGCTGTAAATAAAAACTGACTTAGTTGCCCATAGCTTTCATTTTCAGAGCTCCTTTGGTGGAATCTGATTGGTTGCTATGGGCAACTAAACAATTTTTTCTTTATACCAGCTTTGATAAATCTCCCCCATAGTCTTTAACGATGCCAGGCAGGTCTTTGCTTTTTGCTTTCTATACTTTTTGATAGCCTAATATACTAGTTGGTTAAAATGAGCCTGCAGAGATTAATTTACTGAAGTTCACATTTCTATGTAAACCAAATGTGGAGTGATGTTTACTGCATAAATCTCAATTTTTGCATTAGTTATTTATTAAGTTGTAGTGAAAAGAAAAGTTGAGATTGCAGAGCTACAGAGAGCCTGTCACTCGGAGCCCTAACAATATCTTGTGACGGTATCTGATTGTGGATTTAAATGTTCCATCATCAAAAGCTTGAAAATGTCAGCATGTTGTAAAACCAGTGCCAGGAAAATGAGATAAAACTTTTCACTTTGCAGGATATTTAAATAAAACATTAATTTTAGGGATTTTCACAAAACTTTTCTAATGCTCTTTTGCCATCTATTATTTTGTGGCCTGAAAACATTTCAGAAATTATAATATTTTCTCTTTTAAGTCTTATATACATTTTCTTTCATGTGGCATAATACTGTTTAGCCCTTTTTGTTTTTGCATACTAAGATTTTTATATTTAAAGTGAGCCTCTGGTTTTACATAAACGTTTAGGGCTCATTCAGATAAATGTATGGCCACCATGTCCGTGTTACAGACTGCAAATAGCAGTCCACAATATACAGGCACCGGCCGTGAGAACTCTGCGCTGTGGTGCGGAACCATTGACTTCAATGGGTCTGCGATCTGCAACATACGGCAACAGATACATGTCCTATCTTTTGCTATGTGGAGGCACGGACCTTCCGATCCACAGCACGGAGTTCACACAGCTGGAGACCGTGTATTGCGGACCCCCTATTTGCAGTCCGCAACATGGGCACCGCGGCCATAAGGTTGTGTGAATGAGCCCTTAGTAGTAGCTATAAAATTCTTAATAAATGTAACTGACCATTTGAAGCTTTGTGCTGCAGATACCCCTGTTCCCAAGCCTCTCTTCTCTTGCCCAAGAGACTGCCAACTTCTCCACCTACCCTAGACACAGTGTGCTTCAGTAGTAAGAGATGCATCCTCCTGCTATTGGATGGACCACCACTGAATTCTTAATGGCATAGTAACATGTACAGATTTATGTATTCAGTACAATGCTTAAACCCTTAGCATTCAGGTTGACTTCCACACCTTATGAAGGATTAAAGTGTACTGATATAGCACCATGATGCGCACAGTGAATTTGGCACAGATGGGTCCCCAACAACATTGGCAACCCTACGACTTGGTTGAAGAGTCAGTTACTTACTAGTTACTTACTCCTAAGACTTTGGTGAATTAATTTGGTATTCCTATCTGCATCTTTAAAAACATTTTAAAATAGGAATCCGAAGTCGAGTTTGGTACCAGCTGGTACCTCTGTACCAAACCCCACTTTAGATTCCTAATTTAAAATGTTTTTGAAGACACAGATAGGAATACCAAATTTATTCACCGAAGTCTCGCACGACTTCGGGCAATAAGAATTTTGCCTGTACGGGGACAACATTAAAATCAAAGTTTTTGACTGAATCGTCTTTGGATCTATGATATGAAGCACGATTCGCTTAAGACTAGGTCAGATGTGTATAATAGTATGGAATAACTAAGGTTGTGTTGACCTGACATAACACTGCATAGTTGAAGAAACAGTAGTCTCAGTAAACTAGAGAGTGAGACATCCAACATTTTATGCCAGTTAAAATGGAAAAGCTACCTGCCGAATTTGGAGGTAGTCCTAACTTCTAAAAAATGATACACAAACCATAAAAATATGCTAGTTCAGTATTAGCTGCAGTTTACAGTTGGCATAGACCAGATTCCACAATTGTCAAGAAATGGTCTTTGTCATTTTCTAATTGATAAGTATATCTGCAGGATTGCTTTACTGTAGGTAAGGTAAAAAAATAAAAATTGACACAACACAAATTACATTTGATACATGATTAGATACCAATGCATGTAATTAACTGAAGGTACTGGGCAAAGATTTTCCCAATCGTGTGATTATAAAAAAATCATATTTCTATTCTGAGCAATTATTTACTAGCATTGTTGGGGCAGTTACTATACAACAGACTTGCATCTGGATTAGGTTATTGCCTAGCTTGGCCTGGTTAATATAGTGTTAAGCTGTTTATTGCTTAGCCTTCATGTGTCCAGGCCTAATGATCCTCTGCTTGCTGGGGATAATATTTGCTATGTGCATTTGTTTCTAGTTTCAGTATATTGTCCTTGTCTATTGTGTTACATCAGTGTATCATGGGACTTGTGGTCCTCTGGTCTTTCATTGTTGTCAGCATTGTAAGTTGACTTTTTGTTGATTATTTTTTTCTTGGCTCTCTTGCTATATTGTATTTCAGAGCAAGTGACAGTTCAGTACAGTGAATCTTTTTTTCAGTTCACTGTCATTCCTCTTCTACAAACCTGTATGCTATTACCATCTCTCACTTAATTGCCAAACTCCCATCTCCTCCATCTGTGGCTGTCATCATCCGATTCCTGTTATCTATCTGTTAGTTTATTTTGGTACATTATTATATCTACTAGTGTTGATATATGGTACATATGTTTCTTGTGACTATCCTATTGTTGTGCACTTCCACCCTACTGTAAATCCTGGTAGTATCTGAGCACCAAGAGATACTCTTAGTGTATGTATGTAACGGTATGATTTTTGCATGAGCATATTACATACACATACAACAGATGGACAAAGAATAGTGGCTTTATGTGTTTTAGGAGCCCCTCACAATGAATAGAGCGGCAGGTCGGGCATGCAAACTGCTGCTCCATTTATCTGTACAAGATTTATGGAGACTGTCGAGCACAGCGTTCAGCAGTTTACCATAGAGATGAATGGAATGGCAGTTTGCATGCCCAACCTGATGCTCCATTCATTTCAGGGGACTCTAAAGGGTACAGGGTACCAATTCTCTTGATCGGTGGGGGTCCCAGCAGTGGATATGGTATGGGTCAGCAACCTTCAGCACTCCAGCTGTTGTGAAACTACAATTTCCAGCATGCTCAATTCATTTCTATCGCAACCACGGGCGAATCTAAATTCCACTCGGTCACGAGGGGAATAAAGAAACAAGAAAAGGGGGGTGGGGGGCGCACAATAGGGTAGTACGTTCAATACAAAATAAATTGATTGAAAGATAAAGGTGCTCACCTTTTAGGGTTGTGCTAATAATAGACACAACTCTTTTGTAGACTTGTAGGTATAGATATAGACCTTTAGGATCCAGGAATGCAGCCGCAGAAGAAGTATCTTTGGGATCGGATGCCTGCCCAATCCCCCAAAGGGTGCTTGTAGTAAAGGAAATTCTGGTCAGGCGCAAAATCACTGGTTCAAGCCGGTCTCTGTAGGTGCATCTTCTTTATTTACATAACAAACATATGTACATAGAACAATGCGTTTCGGGGCTCAAAATGTCCCCTTCATCAGGTTAATAAAATTCATTTCTATGGGAGCTATGAGAAGAGCAGAGCAAGTGTACATGCTGGGAGTTGTAGTTTCACAACACCTGGAGTGCCTGAGGTTGCCCACCCCTGGGATAGGGGGATAACTTTTAAAAATCAAAATACTCTTTAAAATAAAGAAGTTACATATTTTCTTTCATACACTGTATGTGTCCCCTGGCTTTATTTTTAGCAAGCAACTTCTTTCCATTATCTTTACTGTACATTTTTACCATGGTCAAGTTTTATTGCTGCATCTATCCAGTGAAAATGTCTTGAGGACAAGAATATAAAAGAAACAAGCATTCTTCAATGATCGCAAAACATAACCTTTGTTCATGAAGTAAAATCAATTATCCTTATTTTAAATTCTTCAGCTTACACAGAGAAGCCCCAGACAAGGTCTTACAGATTGCACCATAAAGACAATTATATTTAGTGGGAAACAACAGAATCAGCATAAATAAATGAATGTGCAATCACTGCTAAATGTTCTGGTTATATACAATTCATACCTAATGTATATGCTTTAATTTTAGACATAGAAGAACAACAAACTCTGGATTTCATTAAGGCTCAGTTCATATCAAGTTGGAGACTTCTGTTGGAAGCATACATTGAGAGAATTTCCTATTATATATAGCTGAAGGAAGGCTCCTAAATATGCCAATGTATAGGCAGAAATGAGCAATGTTAGCCTTTAGGTTCCCATGTTCCCAAAACATATTTGTGCAGTGCATGTTTAGTGGGATGCCTCTACCTAGAAAATCCTAGTAAACTACATTTTTCTAATTAAAAAAAAAAGTCAAGAGAATATGAAAAATTCTTCCAGCGATGATGTTTTCAGAGATCAAGTCCTCCACAAACATTTCAAGGAGAAAAATTACCCCCAAGCAAACTTCTGCCAAGTTGCCTGAACTAAAGACAAGGTGGAACTGAAACATAAACCATTTCCAGTAATTTCTTTACAGCTTCAACTCTGGACCTGACTCAATTATCAACATGATTACTATTACACGGCAGATAGAACTGATAATTGTCGGGAGGGAAGCTTTTCCTCTCGTCAATAGCCTGCTCTCTAGAGGAGGAGACCGCTGCTATTACATACAGTGATCTCCTCCTCAGTATAGGGACAAGCGATCGCTTGTCTCTTTACTGTCTCATTGTTTGCCAGCAGCAGAGCGTCTATTACATGGCACTATCTGCAGCTGGCAAACCAGGATTTTAAAATTTTTGAAAGATTCCAATTACCCAGCGGCAGTATTACACTGACAGATCATCGCTAACGAGCGTTCATACGAATACTCATTACTGATCATATTAACGATAATCTGCCCGTGTAATACTGCCTTTGAGAACTACCAGATAAGCCTAAGATCACTTGCAGAAGGTCTACCACATTGGGGAACATTTTAGCCAAGTCAGTTATCTAAAATCAAACCCTTGGCTCCTCTCAACCTGTTTCCAAGAGTATTCATATGTGGTAGAAAACACTGTCTATTCTGCTCTACCATCCCACACAGGCTGAAATCCTTTACATAATTAAAAATTGGTGAATCTTTTAACAATTTTTTTTCTAAACTGAAACTCAGCAAAATGTCAGTGCAACCTCTAATATGTTAGTAGGATCTCCCAGCAGTTTCATTGCTGGTTCAACAAACACAGATCAAACGTTCAGAATGGCTACTGTAAACACAGTGGGAGAGATTTATTTAAACTATTTTATAGGAAAACTGGCTTAGATGCCAATTGCTAGTGATGAACAACATTGGCCGGGAGGATTCGCGAACACGAACGTGCGTTCGCAATCAAATGTTTGCGAAACCGCGTGTTCGTGGTGGGCCCCAGTAACTTTAAATGCAAGCCAACCTGAAAAACCTTCAGGTCATATTTGCAGCCAGCAAACACTCACTAGAAGTACACAAATAGTCCCACAAAATGGACAATGATATACCAAAGGGGGATCATTGGCAAAAATTTCCACAACAAAAATGTATTTTAATCAGGGGCCATTTTTATGTGTCTTAAAGGGAAATTCTCAAAATGTGCCCTGCTGGAGCCTAGAATTTTTTTATTTCCTATCGGTTTGATGTATATAAATGTGCAGCACTCCACGTTTTTGTATCCTGCAGAGTCCATTAAAAAAATGCATACGTCAACATACATTTTTTTTTCTACCATGGAACTGTATGGTGAACGGATGCCACCGTACAGCATCAGTCTGAGGCATCTGTTAACGCATACATTTTTGGTATGCATTAAATGCATTGCAAAAATAGCATGTGAACCCAGCCCTAGTGTCAGAATAAGCACCAGTACACAGCGGAGCAGCGTGGCCGAGAGGGGATGCCGCCATGTACCTGGTCCTGGTGGTCAGAAATGAGGACTGTGTTTCCCAAGGATAATTTTCTACTGGGAAATACAGGGCACAGTATAATACACTAGAATCTATATAATGTAAAGCTATTAGTCCTACCCCCGAATAATAATACAATTAGGTAGTCATTTAATATATAGAAATACGTCTATGTTAGGCGTATTTCTGACGCAGATTGTGGTGCGAACGCCCTTAGCACTGCACTCTGCATATTTTTCCCGCTCATGCCAGGTCTAAAAAAGGATAGCCTGGGCAGGAAAATGGATACAGTTATGGCCATCCAGTTATTGGATATCGCCGCCATACATTGAGAGGATAACACCTCTGTACAGTGACTGGATAACACCGCCATACCGTGACCGGAAAAAAGGGTATAAGAGGACACAGTACAGGGAATGACTAGGGGCACTGCACAGGGTATAAAAGGGCACAGTACGGGGTGAGGGGCACAGTACAGGGTGTGGGGCACAGTCACATGACCCTGTGACATTAAAAGGTCCTTATGGTGAATGCGGTTCATACGCCACAATAAAGAGAGGCAGAGGAGTGAGACAGAGGTGTGATTATGTGGCTAGAGATAAAAAATTTAACTGTCGGCCAGTACAGGCCCCAAAAATTAGGCAATAGGCATTCACCTGAAAGCAAAGAACTTTGGATTCTATGGCTGGAGGTACATTAGGCGGTCACAGGATAAATATGTAACTGTTGGCGAGTATAGGCTCCAAAAATTTAGCAATAGGCATTCACCTGACAGCAAAGAACTTTGTATTCTGTGTCTGGAGGTACATTTGGCGGTCACAGGATAGATATGTAACTGTCGTCCAGTACAGGCCCCAAAAATTAGGCATTCACCTGACATAAAAGGCCTTTTATGCTGATGTATATACATAAGGCAAAGACCATTCTTTGTTTTGGCGTGGTGGCGGATATGTGTGGGCAGGCATGAGGAAATTCAATTACGTGTGGTCATCACAGGTGTTGAATTTCTCCGAGATCCATACATCATTAATTTTTCAAAATGTGAGGTAGTTCACACTGTCGTGAGCTAGGCGAGTGCACTTATCGGTCACGATCCCAGTGATCCCTACACACCCAGTAGTCAAGAGGTTGCCGTTAACCCGATGTAGTCGGACACCTGTCGGTCTAGGCATTCTGTGAGGCTGGATCCGAAGAGGGCGGCTGTTGATGGGTTGGTTGCAAGAATGATCTCATATCCAAAGTGACCAACACATCTTCAAACCGCCCTCTTTTTGCAGGCGTGCTAGGATTGGTACCCGCACCTGTTTTACTGTGGGTGGAAAATCCTCTGCCAGTGCCCGCAACAGCAGAATGCAGCATCTCTCCCAGCAAGTTCTGGAAGTGCTGCATTCTGACTAGTGATGAGCGGGAGGTGCCATATTCGATGTCGGGATATTTTGCGAATATTAGATTGAATATTCGTCTTATATTCGTCGAAATCGAATATTCGTCATTATTCTATTTATCGCGAATAATATGCGATTTAATTATTCGCGTATTGCAAATTTTCTTTTAACTGTATAAGGCAACTTTCCTATGGCTAGGCTAATATGTGTATTTTACGAATATTCTCTATATTGCTATAACTTTATTTTTTAGAATATTCGTAATATTCTAAAAGATTAAGTTATAGCAATATAGTGAATATTCTTAAAATATACATATAGACTGTAATTTAGCTAATATAGTGCTATAGTATTTTTTTTATAGTGTACATTTTTTCCAAAACTGAAGGTCAGAAGAGGCAAAACTAATTTGACAAAAAAATAAAAAGATTATAGCACTATCTTAGCTAAATTACAGTCTATGTGTAATTTACGAATATTCGTTATATTGCTATAACTTCGTTTTTTAGAATATTCTTAATATTCTAAAAGCCGAAGTTATAGCAATATAGTAAATATTCTTAAAATATACATATAGACTGTAATTTAGCTAATATAGTGCTATAGTATTTTATTTTAATAGTGTCAATTTTTTCCAAAACTGTAGTTCAGAAGAGGCAAAAAAAATAATTTGACAAAAAAAAAGATTATAGTACTATATTAGCTAAATTACAGTCTATATGTGCATTTTACGAATATTCGTTATATTGCTATGACTTCGTTTTTTAGAATATTCGTAATATTCTAAAAGATGAAGTTATAGCAATATAGTGAATATTCGTAAAATACACATATAGACTGTAATTTAGCTAATATATTGCTTTAGTATTTTTTTTGGTCTATTTTTTTTTGCCTCTTTTGAACTTCAGTTTTGGAAAAAATGTACACTATTAAAAAAATATACTATAGCACAATATTAGCTAAATTGCAGTCTATATGTGTATTTTCCGAATATTCGCTATATTGCTATAACTTTGTTTTTTATAATATTCGTAATATTCTAAAAGACGAAGTTATAGCAATATAGCGAAAATATTCGTTATTTAGAATATTCGTCTTTTTTTCCCCCAATGTGTACTATTATTCCACCTTGGCATACTGCTCCCAGACAAGCGTCCCCGTCACTATGGGAATGCGTGTGGGTTAGAATATACAATCGGATCTGAGTTTTCACGATCTCAGGGAAAACTCAGATCCGATAGTATTTTCTAACCCACAGGTGTTCCCATGGTGACGGGGACGCTTGTCGGGGAGGAGTATGCGAACAACTGTACAGATAGGAAAAATGTATGCGAAAATTCTAAATAACGAATATATTCACTATATTGCTATATATTTGTTTTTTAGAATATTGCTCACTTTATTTTCCATATGAAAACATGATTCCTCCCTGCTTAAGTTGCTTGTGGGCCAATGACTTCTTGACCCACAAGAAAGAAGCAGGGAGGAATCATGTTTTCAGATGTTAAAAAATGACGAATATTCGATATAACGAATATATAGCACTATATTTGTAATATTCGCGAATTTACGAAGTTGCGATATTTACTATTCAAATATTCGAGCTCAATACTAATTCTGACAGCCCTCTGTGATGCTGGTAACATGTCCGCCATTTTGTGTTTGTACCGGGGGTCTAAGTACGTTGCCACCCAGTACAGGTCCTTGAACTTTATGCTTTTTATACGGGGGTCCCTCTTCAAACAGTGGAGCATGAAAGCCCCCAATTGCAGTGGAGTCTGCTCATCGTCCAGGAGAATGTCGTCCTCAGTCTCCTCCCCCCCAGCCAAGGACAACACCAGGGATCCCCGAAAAGTTTAAAGCCTGCTATTCTTGCTCCTCCTCCCACCAGCCACCATCCTCCTCTGACTACTCTTCAGACTCCTACTGACTTGTCTCAGATGTAGTAGCCCCCCTGGGAATTCATTCAGCATTGCAACTTCCTCGTCTTCCAGCTCCTGCTCCTCGACAGCTTGATCAATGACACAACGCAATGCACGCTGCAGAAAGAAGGCGTAAGGTACGATGTCACTGATGGCGCCCTGGCTGCGACTGACCAGTTTGGTGATCTCATCAAATGGCCGCAGAAGTCTGCATGGGTCGCACATGAGCAGCCACTGGCGCAGTGACAAGAAACCAAGCTCCCCAGAACCTTTCCTGCCGCAGAGTTCACACGGGTAGTTGTTAACGGCACATTTCTGCTGGAGCAGCCTATCAAACATATACAAGGTGGAGTTCCAGCGCGTCGGGCAGTCACAAATTAGACGTCTGACGGGCAAGTGGTGTCACTGCTGAACATCAGCAAGGCGAACCATGGCCATGTAATATCTTCTAAAATGCCCAGAGATTTTCCTGGCATGCTGCAAGACGTCCTGGACCCTGGGGTATTTGGCAACGAATCGCTGCACGACTAAGTTTAGGATGTGTGCCATGCACAGTGCGTGTGTCATATTGCCCTGGTTCAGCGTGCTCAGCAGATTGGCACCGTTGTCGCACACCACTTTACCAACTGTCAAATTGAGCAGGGTTAGCCACTGATCGGATTGTGACCGAGCTGAAACCAGTGAAGGACTGGTGTGGCTCTTGGCTTCCAGGAACAACAGCCTCAACACAGCATGGCAATGTCTCACCTGGCACGTCAAATAGGTTCTGGGGAGCTTGGGGGGTGCAGCGGAAGAGGCGGTAGCAGGGGAAAAGGAGAAGTCAGCAGAGCAGGATATCGAGTAGGAGGAGGAGAAAAAGAGGCAGGCCTGCATGCAATCCATGGCGGTAACACCAAGTCCACACGGGTGCCACGGGTTACATGCTTGTTAGCCATCAGAAGGGTCACCCAGTGGGCAGTAAAAGTGATGTACCTTCCCTGCCCATGTTTGCTAGACTAGGCATGCAACTGCAATTAGATTACACAGGAAAAAAAAAAAAAGCAGACTGATGTTCTAGCCCTAAAAAAGGCTTTTTGGGGTGCTGTCCTTACAGCAGAGATCAGATGAGTCCTTCAGGACTGTAGTGGACACTGAATACACTTTCCTAGCTAGCGATTTCCCTATTAAATCAGCAGCAGCTACACTGTCCCTCCTCTCACTAAGAATGCAGCTTCCGAATGAATCTAAAATGGATGCTGTCCAGGAGGTGGGAGGGTCTGGGAGGAAGAGTCTGCTGCTGATTGGCTGGAATTTATTTGCTGACTGTGAGGTACAGGGTCAAAGTTTACTCAATGATGCCGAATTAGGGGGCGGACCGAACATCGCATATGTTCGCCCGCCGCGGCGAACACGAACAAGCAATGTTCGCCGGGAACTATTCGCCGGCGAACTATTCGGGACATCTCTACTAACCATTTCTTCACCACTTTTGCTGTGTGTTTTGGGTCATTGTCATGCTGAAATGTCCACTGGTGCCCAAGGTCAAGTTTCTCTGCAGATTGCCTGAAGTTGTCGTTGAGAAATCCTCATGTATATCTCTTTTTTCATAGTGCCGTTTACTGTGATTAGGTTCCCTGGTCCATTGACTGAAAAACACCCCCAAAGCATTAGGTTCCCACCACCATGTTTGACAGTGGGGATGGGTTGAAGGCTTCTCCTTTTTTACGCCAAATGAAGGAAACATCATTGTGACCAAACTATTCAATTTTCGTTTCATCTGACCATAACACAGAAGACCAGAAGTCTTCTTCTTTGTCCAGGTGAGCTTTTGCAAAGGCCAAGCAAGCTTTTGTGTGCCTTATCTGGAGAAGTGGAACCCAGCAGTGTGCAGTGTCCGTTGGATTGTCTCCCTTGAGACATTGCCGCCAGCAGAGCCCAGATGGCCTTGGTGGTGATCCTTGGATTCTTTTTCACCTCTCTAACTATCCTCCTGGCCAGCACAGGTGTCACTTTGGCTTCCGACCATGTCCTCTGAGATTTTCCATAGTGCGGAACATCTTGTATTTTTTGCTCAATTGTAAATAAAAGCTGAGAAATGTTTTTTTTCCCCCCACAATTATGCCTCTTGTACATTGTCTTATTATCTTTTGGGAGACACCTATGTCATTTCCCGTCCAAAAATTACTTGCTGGTTGAATAAAAGTAACTTTAAGTCAAAATTTGCCTGGGGTATGAATAATTATGGGCAGCACTGTATATTATCCTTGGTTTATGTGTTTTGCTGTATTTGAAGGAACATACTAAATTAAGTGTAATTACAGTATCCTACTGGTGTAGAGATTGGACAAATGCTAATGAGAAGTTGTGGAAGCGAGTCATTAACCAATCTCTGTTCCTGCCCCTACAGAGGTCAAGGGTCAACGTTCAGGTTAGGGCTATACAGCAACACTGGTCGCACAACAGCTGTTGCAGCCAGGATCGCTGAGTAATGTTGATCCCATAGAAATGAATAGGATCACCACGACAGTGGCAAGAAATCCAACATGGTTGGATTTCTTGCAACTGTTGCAGCGATCCCATTCATTTCACAACTATTCAGTGATCCTGGCTGTGATAGCTGTCCTGCCACCATTGTCGCGTGTAGCTCTGGCCTCAGGTGGTGCCATCGTAGTGGAATCAGGCTTATAGCATTACATAGATGCACACAGAAAATGTATGTCTTCATCCTATGTTAACTTGACAAATCATAATGTTTTGTAATGCAAAGCATCTGTATTAACCCATTTATTCATATTCTATTTAATACTAGTTTACGGTCAACAAGATTAAAATCAATACAGATTTCAATAAACATTTTTAGTCTTTTTTGTGAGTATATAACTTTTCATTATTGAATCTCATTAATAATTAAACACACAGTTTAATAAATGATGCCGATTTTTTTGTGCCGAGATGGCACAAACACATGCAAGGAGCAAGAATATTATAGAAAGGATTGGAGATTGACGATAAATGAACCCTGAGCTATGAATAGCTATGTTTGTCTACAATGAAAATTCTATTTTAAACCTTACAAAACCAGTTACATTCACAGTCCCAAGATGCTGATTAAACTCATTGATTCATATTTGCTGGAAGATATTTTCTCGAATGCTTCTTAATAACAACATACTTTTTTCAGTTGTTTCCTCAAGGACAGGAGAATGTAAAAATGTTTCACCATAAGCTATATTAAGGCAATTGACACATCAGGACAATATAGCCACTGGGTTTTAGCTGTTTCAAACAGCAGAGACCCGTAGCAGATGTATGCAATCAGCCATAAGGCTGATCGCATATATTTAACCCGTCAGATGCCATGGTCAAATGTGACCAAGACATCTGAGGGGTCTGGAAGCAACAGCCACACACACCTGCTCCCGTAACAAAGTTCCTTGGCTGACATCGGGGAACTTGTTACATTAGTGTAATAGATGAAAGCCTCAAGCAGGATCCAACAGCTATTAGTAAAATATACCAATACAGGACACCAGGTGGCAGCACTGTATTGGTATTGTAAGTTAACTGTTCAATGAGGGCTATATACAGATGTGGCTGTGCTAAAATTGACTCTGATAACACGTCACAGTTTTATCTTTTGACAAAAGCTATTAAGATCCATTAAAAAAGTCAATTAATATTTTTTTGCTATTGTTTACTTAACACGTTAACCATCAATTTTAGCTAGTGATTGACAGTTATAGTCACCCAAGCTGACTTAATAAAAAGGAAGAAAAAAAAGGAAAAAATGTTTTAAAATATAAAAAAGTTCAAATCACCCCCCCTTCCTTTCCCCAAAATCAAAATAAAAGTACATAACCAATAAATAAAAAAAATACACATCATGGGCATCACCAGAAAATGTCCTTTCTATTAAAATATAACAATATTAATCACATATGGCAAATTGGCAAATGCTGTAATGGGGAAAAAAATAAAAACTGCCAATTTGCCATTTTTGTAACTTCAACTGTCCAAAAATGTTTTATAAAAACAAATCAAAAAGTCACACACACTTCAAGATAGTATCACAGAAAACTACAGATCAACCCGCAAAACATGAGTGAGCCCTCACAAAGCTCTGCACACATAACTACAAAAAAGTTATAGGGATCAGACTATGGTGATGAAATGTTTTTTTCATGTTTTTTTTTCAGTCTTAAAATGCAAGAAAAGCTATACAAGCGTGATTTTGTTGTAGTTGTACTGACCTGGACAATGAAGGCAACAGATCAATTTTACTGCATAGTGAATGCTATAAATACAAACAAACATAAAAGTGTGTCAGAATTGTTGTTTTTTTCGAATTCAACCCCGTTTGGAATTTTTTCCCTGCTTCCTTCTACATTGTATGCAACTGTAAATGGTGTCATTAGAAAGTACAACTTGTCCTGCAAAAAATAAGCCTCACATGGCTATATGAATGGAAAAATAAAAAAAAAGTTATGACTCTGGAAGGCAGGGAGTGAAAAACAAAAATGCAAAAATGGGAAATCGCAAGGTCCTCTAAGGTTTAAGTTATGTAGAAGATGAACCTGCCTAATACATGGTAAACTGTACATATTGGTGTTTAATACTTGTGCACTCCAATGTAATTAATTTCAATGAGATGCTGTGGAAATCGGGGTACTATAGACCCATGGTTAATGTATACAGAAAAATCCCATGCGCTCTCCAGAGGATTCAGTTGAAAAGTTTGTGATTTATTACATTTGAAGAAAACAAACTATGACAAAGGCAAATTCAAAGTGCTTGAGTATTCAAAAGGTCCTTCAAATAGGATGCCAAGAAAAAAAAGTTATAAAGAGTTATGGGTGTCTGGATATGTCAATGCCAAAATGTGTTTTTTAAAGGTTTTTACTTTTTTTTTTATTAGATGTGCTAACTTTCAGATCAAGGTCGTTATTAGGGATGAGCGAACTCGAACTGTATAGTTCGGGTTCGTACCGAATTTTGGGGTGTCCGTGACACGGACCCGAACCCGGACATTTTCGTAAAAGTCCGGGTTCGGGTTCGGTGTTCGTCGCTTTCTTCGCGCTTTTGTGACGCTTTCTTGGCGCTTTTTGAAAGGCTGCAAAGCAGCCAATCAACAAGCGTCATACTACTTGCCCCAAGAGGCCATCACAGCCATGCCTACTATTGGCATGGCTGTGATTGGCCAGAGCACCATGTGACCCAGCCTCTATTTAAGCTGGAGTCACATAGCGCCGCCCGTCACTCTGCTCTGATTAGCGTAGGGAGAGGTTGCGGCTGCGACAGTAGGGCGAGATTAGGCAGATTAACTCCTCCAAAGGACTTGATTAACTGATCGATCTGCAGCTGTGGATCATTGAGCTGCTGATCCTCAATTGCTCACTGTTTTTAGGCTGCACAGACCGTTTGTCAGTCACATTTTTCTGGGGTGATCGGCGGCCATTTTGTGTCTTGTGGTGCGCCAGCACAAGCTGCGACCAAGTGCATTTAACCCTCAATGGTGTGGTTGTTTTTTGGCTAAAGCCTACATCAGGGTGAAGCTGTCACACCAAGTGCATTTAACCAGCAATAGTCTGTTCATTTTTTGGCCATATACAAAATCAGGGGCAAGCTGCGCCTGTCACCAAGTGCATTTAACCCTCAATGGTGTGGTTGTTTTTTGGCTAAAGCCTACATCAGGGTGAAGCTGTCACACCAAGTGCATTTAACCAGCAATAGTCTGTTCATTTTTTGGCCATATACTAAATCAGGGGCCAGCTGCGCCTGTCACCAAGTGCATTTAACCCTCAATGGTGTGGTTGTTTTTTGGCTAAAGCCTACATCAGGGTGAAGCTGTCACACCAAGTGCATTTAACCAGCAATAGTCTGTTTATTTTTTGGCCATATCCCAGTCTAATTCTGTCACTAAATCCATACCGGTCACCCAGCGCCTAAATACTAGGCCTCAAATTTATATCCAGCTAAATCTGTCCCTAGTGCTGTAGCTGGGCGAGTTATTTAGTGTCCGTTCAAGCACATTTCTTGTTCTGGGTTGAAATACAATTCCCAATTTAGCAATTTCATAATTTAGTGGTTTCTGCTATATCAGAGCTATTTGAAATCTATCCCTAAAAGGGTATATAATATTCAAGGTGCACATTGGGTCATTCAGAATAACTTCACACACACCCGCTACTGTGTATTTCCAAGTCTAATTCTGTCACTAAACCCATACCTGTCACGCAGCGCCTAAATACTAGGCCTCAAATTTATATCCAGCTAAATCTGTCCCTAGTGCTGTAGCTGGGCGAGTTATTTAGTGTCCGTTCAAGCACATTTCTTGTTCTGGGTTGAAATACAATTCCCAATTTAGCAATTTCATAATTTAGTGGTTTCTGCTATATCAGAGCTATTTGAAATCTATCCCTAAAAGGGTATATAATATTCAAGGTGCACATTGGGTCATTCAGAATAACTTCACACACACCCGCTACTGTGTATTTCCAAGTCTAATTCTGGCACTAAACCCATACCTGTCACCCAGCGCCTAAATACTAGGCCTCAAATTTATATCCCGCTAAATCTGTCCTTAGTGCTGTAGCTGGGCGAGTTATTTAGTGTCCGTTCAAGCACATTTCTTGTTCTGGGTTGAAATACAATTCCCAATTTAGCAATTTCATAATTTAGTGGTTTCTGCTATATCAGAGCTATTTGAAATCTATCCCTAAAAGGGTATATAATATTCAAGGTGCACATTGGGTCATTCAGAATAACTTCACACACACCCGCTACTGTGTATTTCCAAGTCTAATTCTGGCACTAAACCCATACCTGTCACCCAGCGCCTAAATACTAGGCCTCAAATTTATATCCCGCTAAATCTGTCCTTAGTGCTGTAGCTGGGCGAGTTATTTAGTGTCCGTTCAAGCACATTTCTTGTTCTGGGTTGAAATACAATTCCCAATTTAGCAATTTCATAATTTAGTGGTTTCTGCTATATCAGAGCTATTTGAAATCTATCCCTAAAAGGGTATATAATATTCAAGGTGCACATTGGGTCATTCAGAATAACTTCACACACACCCGCTACTGTGTATTTCCAAGTCTAATTCTGGCACTAAACCCATACCTGTCACCCAGCGCCTAAATACTAGGCCTCAAATTTATATCCCGCTAAATCTGTCCTTAGTGCTGTAGCTGGGCGAGTTATTTAGTGTCCGTTCAAGCACATTTCTTGTTCTGGGTTGAAATACAATTCCCAATTTAGCAATTTCATAATTTAGTGGTTTCTGCTATATCAGAGCTATTTGAAATCTATCCCTAAAAGGGTATATAATATTCAAGGTGCACATTGGGTCATTCAGAATAACTTCACACACACCCGCTACTGTGTATTTCCAAGTCTAATTCTGGCACTAAACCCATACCTGTCACCCAGCGCCTAAATACTAGGCCTCAAATTTATATCCCGCTAAATCTGTCCTTAGTGCTGTAGCTGGGCGAGTTATTTAGTGTCCGTTCAAGCACATTTCTTGTTCTGGGTTGAAATACAATTCCCAATTTAGCAATTTCATAATTTAGTGGTTTCTGCTATATCAGAGCTATTTGAAATCTATCCCTAAAAGGGTATATAATATTCAAGGTGCACATTGGGTCATTCAGAATAACTTCACACACACCCGCTACTGTGTATTTCCAAGTCTAATTCTGGCACTAAACCCATACCTGTCACCCAGCGCCTAAATACTAGGCCTCAAATTATATCCCGCTAAATCTGTCCTTAGTGCTGTAGCTGGGCGAGTTATTTAGTGTCCGTTCAAGCACATTTCTTGTTCTGGGTTGAAATACAATTCCCAATTTAGCAATTTCATAATTTAGTGGTTTCTGCTATATCAGAGCTATTTGAAATCTATCCCTAAAAGGGTATATAATATTCAAGGTGCACATTGGGTCATTCAGAATAACTTCACACACACCCGCTACTGTGTATTTCCAAGTCTAATTCTGGCACTAAACCCATACCTGTCACCCAGCGCCTAAATACTAGGTCTCAAATTTATATCCCGCTAAATCTGTCCTTAGTGCTGTAGCTGGGCGAGTTATTTAGTGTCCGTTCAAGCACATTTCTTGTTCTGGGTTGAAATACAATTCCCAATTTAGCAATTTCATAATTTAGTGGTTTCTGCTATATCAGAGCTATTTGAAATCTATCCCTAAAAGGGTATATAATATTCAAGGTGCACATTGGGTCATTCAGAATAACTTCACACACACCCGCTACTGTGTATTTCCAAGTCTAATTCTGGCACTAAACCCATACCTGTCACCCAGCGCCTAAATACTAGGCCTCAAATTTATATCCCGCTAAATCTGTCCTTAGTGCTGTAGCTGGGCGAGTTATTTAGTGTCCGTTCAAGCACATTTCTTGTTCTGGGTTGAAATACAATTCCCAATTTAGCAATTTCATAATTTAGTGGTTTCTGCTATATCAGAGCTATTTGAAATCTATCCCTAAAAGGGTATATAATATTCAAGGTGCACATAGGGTCATTCAGAATAACTTCACACACACGCTTCTGTGCATTTCCAAGTCTAATTCTGTCACTAAATCCATACCGGTCACCCAGCGCCTAAATACTAGGCCTCAAATTTATATCCCGCTAAATCTGTCCTTAGTGCTGTAGCTGGGCGAGTTATTTAGTGTCCGTTCAAGCACATTTCTTGTTCTGGGTTGAAATACAATTCCCAATTTAGCAATTTCATAATTTAGTGGTTTCTGCTATATCAGAGCTATTTGAAATCTATCCCTAAAAGGGTATATAATATTCAAGGTGCACATAGGGTCATTCAGAATAACTTCACACACACGCTTCTGTGCATTTCCAAGTCTAATTCTGTCACTAAATCCATACCGGTCACCCAGCGCCTAAATACTAGGCCTCAAATTTATATCCAGCTAAATCTGTCCCTAGTGCTGTAGCTGGGCGAGTTATTTAGTGTCCGTTCAAGCACATTTCTTGTTCTGGGTTGAAATACAATTCCCAATTTAGCAATTTCATAATTTAGTGGTTTCTGCTATATCAGAGCTATTTGAAATCTATCCCTAAAAGGGTATATAATATTCAAGGTGCACATTGGGTCATTCAGAATAACTTCACACACACCCGCTACTGTGTATTTCCAAGTCTAATTCTGGCACTAAACCCATACCTGTCACCCAGCGCCTAAATACTAGGCCTCAAATTTATATCCCGCTAAATCTGTCCTTAGTGCTGTAGCTGGGCGAGTTATTTAGTGTCCGTTCAAGCACATTTCTTGTTCTGGGTTGAAATACAATTCCCAATTTAGCAATTTCATAATTTAGTGGTTTCTGCTATATCAGAGCTATTTGAAATCTATCCCTAAAAGGGTATATAATATTCAAGGTGCACATAGGGTCATTCAGAATAACTTCACACACCCGCTACTGTGCATTTCCAAATCTAATTCTGTCACTAAACCCATACCTGTCACCCAGCGCCTAAATACTAGGCCTCAAATTTATATCCCGCTAAATCTCTCGTTACCGCTGTCCTGTTGTGGCTGGGAAAGTTATTTAGTGTCCGTCAAAGCACATTTTTTGTTCTGGGTTGAAATACAATTCCCAATTTAGCAATTTCATAATTTAGTCGTTTCTGCTATATCAGAGCTATTTGAAATCTATCCCTAAAAGGGTAGATCATATTGAAGGTGCACATAGGGTCATTCAGAATAACTTCACACACACGCTTCTGTGCATTTCCAAGTCTAATTCTGTCACTAAATCCATACCGGTCACCCAGCGCCTAAATACTAGGCCTCAAATTTATATCCCGCTGAATTTGAATACAATACATTGGGCCAAATAATATATTTGTTGTTGTGGTGAACCATAACAATGAGAAAAACATCTAGTAAGGGACGCGGACGTGGACATGGTCGTGGTGGTGTTAGTGGACCCTCTGGTGCTGGGAGAGGACGTGGCCGTTCTGCCACATCCACACGTCCTAGTGTACCAACTACCTCAGGTCCCAGTAGCCGCCAGAATTTACAGCGATATATGGTGGGGCCCAATGCCGTTCTAAGGATGGTAAGGCCTGAGCAGGTACAGGCATTAGTCAATTGGGTGGCCGACAGTGGATCCAGCACGTTCACATTATCTCCCACCCAGTCTTCTGCAGAAAGCGCACAGATGGCGCCTGAAAACCAACCCCATCAGTCTGTCACATCACCCCCATGCATACCAGGGAAACTGTCTCAGCCTCAAGTTATGCAGCAGTCTCTTATGCTGTTTGAAGACTCCGCTGGCAGGGTTTCCCAAGGGCATCCACCTAGCCCTTCCCCAGCGGTGAAAGACATAGAATGCACTGACGCACAACCACTTATGTTTCCTGATGATGAGGACATGGGAATACCACCTCAGCATGTCTCTGATGATGACGAAACACAGGTGCCAACTGCTGCGTCTTTCTGCAGTGTGCAGACTGAACAGGAGGTCAGGGATCAAGACTGGGTGGAAGACGATGCAGGGGACGATGAGGTCCTAGACCCCACATGGAATGAAGGTCGTGCCACTGACTTTCACAGTTCGGAGGAAGAGGCAGTGGTGAGACCGAGCCAACAGCGTAGCAAAAGAGGGAGCAGTGGGCAAAAGCAGAACACCCGCCGCCAAGAGACTCCGCCTGCTACTGACCGCCGCCATCTGGGACCGAGCACCCCAAAGGCAGCTTCAAGGAGTTCCCTGGCATGGCACTTCTTCAAACAATGTGCTGACGACAAGACCCGAGTGGTTTGCACGCTGTGCCATCAGAGCCTGAAGCGAGGCATTAACGTTCTGAACCTGAGCACAACCTGCATGACCAGGCACCTGCATGCAAAGCATGAACTGCAGTGGAGTAAACACCTTAAAACCAAGGAAGTCACTCAGGCTCCCCCTGCTACCTCTTCTGCTGCTGCCGCCTCGGCCTATTCTGCTGCTGCCGCCTCGGCCTCTTCCTCCGCCTCTGGAGGAACGTTGGCACCTGCCGCCCAGCAAACAGGGGATGTACCACCAACACCACCACCACCACCTCCGTCACCAAGCGTCTCAACCATGTCACACGCCAGCGTTCAGCTCTCCATCTCACAAACATTTGATAGAAAGCGTAAATTCCCACCTAGCCACCCTCGATCCCTGGCCCTGAATGCCAGCATTTCTAAACTACTGGCCTATGAAATGCTGTCATTTAGGCTGGTGGACACAGACAGCTTCAAACAGCTCATGTCGCTTGCTGTCCCACAGTATGTTGTTCCCAGCCGGCACTACTTCTCCAAGAGAGCCGTGCCTTCCCTGCACAACCAAGTATCCGATAAAATCAAGTGTGCACTGCGCAACGCCATCTGTGGCAAGGTCCACCTAACCACAGATACGTGGACCAGTAAGCACGGCCAGGGACGCTATATCTCCCTAACTGCACACTGGGTAAATGTAGTGGCAGCTGGGCCCCAGGCGGAGAGCTGTTTGGCGCACGTCCTTCCGCCGCCAAGGATCGCAGGGCAACATTCTTTGCCTCCTGTTGCCACCTCCTCCTTCTCGGCTTCCTCCTCCTCTTCTTCCACCTGCTCATCCAGTCAGCCACACACCTTCACCACCAACTTCAGCACAGCCCGGGGTAAACGTCAGCAGGCCATTCTGAAACTCATATGTTTGGGGGACAGGCCCCACACCGCACAGGAGTTGTGGCGGGGTATAGAACAACAGACCGACGAGTGGTTGCTGCCGGTGAGCCTCAAGCCCGGCCTGGTGGTGTGTGATAATGGGCGAAATCTCGTTGCAGCTCTGGGACTAGCCAATTTGACGCACATCCCTTGCTTGGCGCATGTGCTGAATTTGGTGGTGCATGAAGTTCATTCACAACTACCCCGACATGTCAGAGCTGCTGCATAAAGTGCGGGCCGTCTGTTCGCGCTTCCGGCGTTCACATCCTGCTGCTGCTCGCCTGTCTGCGCTACAGCGTAACTTCGGCCTTCCCGCTCACCGCCTCATATGCGACGTGCCCACCAGGTGGAACTCCACCTTGCACATGCTGGACAGACTGTGCGAGCAGCAGCAGGCCATAGTGGAGTTTCAGCTGCAGCACGCACGGGTCAGTCGCACTACAGAACAGCACCACTTCACCACCAATGACTGGGCCTCCATGCGAGACCTGTGTGCCCTGTTGCGCTGTTTCGAGTACTCCACCAACATGGCCAGTGGCGATGACACCGTTATCAGCGTTACAATACCACTTCTATGTCTCCTTGAGAAAACACTTAGGGCGATGATGGAAGAGGAGGTGGCCCAGGAGGAGGAGGAGGAGGAGGAGGAAGAGGGGTCATTTTTAGCACTTTCAGGCCAGTCTCTTCGAAGTGACTCAGAGGGAGGTTTTTGGCAACAGCAGAGGCCAGGTACAAATGTGGCCAGCCAGGGCCCACTACTGGAGGACGAGGAGGACGAGGATGAGGAGGAGGTGGAGGAGGATGAGGATGAAGCATGGTCACAGCGGGGTGGCACCCAACGCAGCTCGGGTCCATCACTGGTGCGTGGCTGGGGGGAAAGGCAGGACGATGACGATACGCCTCCCACAGAGGACAGCTTGTCCTTATCCCTGGGCAGCCTGGCACACATGAGCGACTACATGCTGCAGTGCCTGCGCAACGACAGCAGAGTTGCCCACATTTTAACCTGTGCGGACTACTGGGTTGCCACCCTGCTGGATCCACGCTACAAAGACAATGTGCCCACCTTACTTCCTGCACTGGAGCGTGATAGGAAGATGCGCGAGTACAAGCGCACGTTGGTAGACGCGCTACTGAGAGCATTCCCAAATGTCACAGGGGAACAAGTGGAAGCCCAAGGCCAAGGCAGAGGAGGAGCAAGAGGTCGCCAAGGCAGCTGTGTCACGGCCAGCTCCTCTGAGGGCAGGGTTAGCATGGCAGAGATGTGGAAAAGTTTTGTCAACACGCCACAGCTAACTGCACCACCACCTGATACGCAACGTGTTAGCAGGAGGCAACATTTCACTAACATGGTGGAACAGTACGTGTGCACACCCCTCCACGTACTGACTGATGGTTCGGCCCCATTCAACTTCTGGGTCTCTAAATTGTCCACGTGGCCAGAGCTAGCCTTTTATGCCTTGGAGGTGCTGGCCTGCCCGGCAGCCAGCGTTTTGTCTGAACGTGTATTCAGCACGGCAGGGGGCGTCATTACAGACAAACGCAGCCGCCTGTCTACAGCCAATGTGGACAAGCTGACGTTCATAAAAATGAACCAGGCATGGATCCCACAGGAACTGTCCGTCCCTTGTCCAGATTAGACATTAACTACCTCCCCATAACCATATATTATTGGACTCCAGGGCACTTCCTCATTCAATCCTATTTTTATTTTCATTTTACCATTATATTGCGATGCTACCCAAAGTTGAATGAACCTCTCCTCTGCCTGTGTGCTAGGCCTAAATATATGCCAATGGACTGTTGCAGTGGTGGCTGACATGAAGCCTGATTCTCTGCTATGACATGCAGACTAATTCTCTGCTGACATGAAGCCAGATTGTCTGTTACGGGACCTCTCTCCTCTGCCTGGGTGCTGGGCCTAAATTTATGACAATGGACTGTTGCAGTGGTGGCTGACGTGAAGCCTCATTCTCTGCTATGACATGCAGACTGATTCTCTGCTGACATGAAGCCAGATTGTCTGTTACGGGACCTCTCTCCTCTGCCTGTGTGCTAGGCCTAAATATATGCCAATGGACTGTTGCAGTGGTGGCTGACGTGAAGCCTGATTCTCTGCTATGACATGCAGACTGATTCTCTGCTGACATGAAGCCAGATCCTCTGTTACGGGACCTCTCTCCTCTGCCTGTGTGTGTGCTGGGCCTAAATATATGCCAATGGACTGTTGCAGTGGTGGCTGACGTGAAGCCTCATTCTCTGCTATGACATGCAGACTAATTCTCTGCTGACATGAAGACAGATTCTCTGTTACGGGACCTCTCTCCTCTGCCTGTGTGTGCTGGGCCTAAATATATGCCAATGGACTGTTGCAGTGGTGGCTGACGTGAAGCCTCATTCTCTGCTATGACATGCAGACTAATTCTCTGCTGACATGAAGACAGATTCTCTGTTACGGGACCTCTCTCCTCTGCCTGTGTGTGCTGGGCCTAAATATATGCCAATGGACTGTTGCAGTGGTGGCTGACGTGAAGCCTCATTCTCTGCTATGACATGCAGACTAATTCTCTGCTGACATGAAGACAGATTCTCTGTTACGGGACCTCCTCCTCTGCCTGTGGTGCTGGGCCTAAATATATGCCAATGGACTGTTGCAGTGGTGGCTGACGTGAAGCCTCATTCTCTGCTATGACATGCAGACTGATTCTCTGCTGACATGAAGCCAGATTCGTCTGTTACGGGACCTCTCTGCTCTGCCTGTGTGCTAGGCCTAAATATATGCCAATGGACTGTTGCAGTGGTGGGTGACGTGAAGCCTCATTCTCTGCTATGACATGCAGACTGATTCTCTGCTGTCATGAAGCCAGTTCGTCTGTTACGGGACCTCTCTGCTCTGCCTGTGTGCTAGGCCTAAATATATGCCAATGGACTGTTGCAGTGGTGGGTGACGTGAAGCCTCATTCTCTGCTATGACATGCAGACTAATTCTCTGCTGACATGAAGACAGATTCTCTGTTACGGGACCTCCCTCCTCTGCCTGGGTGCTGGGCCTAAATATATGCCAATGGACTGTTGCAGTGGTGGCTGACGTGAAGCCTCATTCTCTGCTATGACATGCAGACTAATTCTCTGCTGACATGAAGACAGATTCTCTGTTACGGGACCTCTCTCCTCTGCCTGTGTGTGTGCTGGGCCTAAATATATGCCAATGGACTGTTGCAGTGGTGGCTGACGTGAAGCCTCATTCTCTGCTATGACATGCAGACTAATTCTCTGCTGACATGAAGACAGATTCTCTGTTACGGGACCTCCCTCCTCTGCCTTGGTGCTGGGCCTAAATATATGCCAATGGACTGTTGCAGTGGTGGGTGACGTGAAGCCTGATTCTCTGCTATGACATGCAGACTAATTCTCTGCTGACATGAAGACAGATTCTCTGTTACGGGACCTCTCTCCTCTGCCTGTGTGTGTGCTGGGCCTAAATATATGCCAATGGACTGTTGCAGTGGTGGCTGACGTGAAGCCTCATTCTCTGCTATGACATGCAGACTAATTCTCTGCTGACATGAAGACAGATTCTCTGTTACGGGACCTCCCTCCTCTGCCTGGGTGCTGGGCCTAAATATATGCCAATGGACTGTTGCAGTGGTGGCTGACGTGAAGCCTCATTCTCTGCTATGACATGCAGACTGATTCTCTGCTGACATGAAGCCAGATCGTCTGTTACGGGACCTCTCTGCTCTGCCTGTGTGCTAGGCCTAAATATATGCCAATGGACTGTTGCAGTGGTGGGTGACGTGAAGCCTCATTCTCTGCTATGACATGCAGACTGATTCTCTGCTGTCATGAAGCCAGATTGTCTGTTACGGGACCTCTCTGCTCTGCCTGTGTGCTAGGCCTAAATATATGCCAATGGACTGTTGCAGTGGTGGGTGACGTGAAGCCTCATTCTCTGCTATGACATGCAGACTGATTCTCTGCTGTCATGAAGCCAGATTGTCTGTTACGGGACCTCTCTGCTCTGCCTGTGTGCTAGGCCTAAATATATGCCAATGGACTGTTGCAGTGGTGGGTGACGTGAAGCCTCATTCTCTGCTATGACATGCAGACTGATTCTCTGCTGACATGAAGCCAGATTGTCTGTTACGGGACCTCTCTCCTCTGCCTGTGTGCTAGGCCTAAATATATGCCAATGGACTGTTGCAGTGGTGGCTGACGTGAAGCCTCATTCTCTGCTATGACATGCAGACTAATTCTCTGCTGACATGAAGCCAGATTGTCTGTTACGGGACCTCTCTCCTCTGCCTGGGTGCTGGGCCTAAATTTATGACAATGGACTGTTGCAGTGGTGGCTGACGTGAAGCCTGATTCTCTGCTATGACATGCAGACTGATTCTCTGCTGACATGAAGCCAGATCCTCTGTTACGGGACCTCTCTCCTCTGCCTGTGTGTGTGCTGGGCCTAAATATATGCCAATGGACTGTTGCAGTGGTGGCTGACGTGAAGCCTCATTCTCTGCTATGACATGCAGACTGATTCTCTGCTGACATGAAGCCAGATTCTCTGTTACGGGACCTCTCTCCTCTGCCTGTGTGTGTGCTGGGCCTAAATATATGCCAATGGACTGTTGCAGTGGTGGCTGACGTGAAGCCTCATTCTCTGCTATGACATGCAGACTAATTCTCTGCTGACATGAAGACAGATTCTCTGTTACGGGACCTCCCTCCTCTGCCTGGGTGCTGGGCCTAAATATATGCCAATGGACTGTTGCAGTGGTGGCTGACGTGAAGCCTCATTCTCTGCTATGACATGCAGACTAATTCTCTGCTGACATGAAGACAGATTCTCTGTTACGGGACCTCTCTCCTCTGCCTGGGTGCCGGGGCCTAAATATCTGAGAATGGACTGTTCCAGTGGTGGGTGACGGGAAGCCAGATTCTCTGCTATGGAACCTCTCTCCAATTGATTTTGGTTAATTTTTATTTATTTAATTTTTAATTTAATTCATTTCCCTATCCACATTTGTTTGCAGGGGATTTACCTACATGTTGCTGCCTTTTGCAGCCCTCTAGCTCTTTCCTGGGCTGTTTTACAGCCTTTTTAGTGCCGAAAAGTTCGGGTCCCCATTGACTTCAATGGGGTTCGGGTTCGGGACGAAGTTCGGATCGGGTTCGGATCCCGAACCCGAACATTTCCGGGATGTTCGGCCGAACTTCTCGAACCCGAACATCCAGGTGTTCGCTCAACTCTAGTCGTTATGTAATTTTTACTTAAAGAGGACCTTTCATCGGTCCAAACATTGTGAACTAAGTGTCATGATCTGTCATGATATCACAAATTAAATGTTGGCATTAAGAAAACGGAGAAGTCGTTTTGACATTTTACCTGATATAGAAACCCATCTACAGTCAGTGCACGACAGCGATCCCATCCAGGAGGAATTTCCTCTAAACCTGAGAACACGACAAATGGGACAAATTTGACAGTTATCTGGGGAGACTGAACATTCAGTACATTTTAAAAAGAACGCCTGATTACTTTTAAGGTGCGTTTGTAAAGACATTAGAGGAAGAGTTAGTCTTAGGGCTGGTTCACACAAACGTTTTTTGCATTCTGTATACGGGCCATTTTTTAGTTCAATGGTTCCGCAAAAAAAAGGAATGTACTCCATATGCATTCCGTTTCTGTATTTCTATTTTACCATTCCATTAAAAGATAGAATATGTCCTATTATTGCCCGCAAATCAAGTTCCGTGGCTCCATTCAAGTCAACGGGTCCGTAAAAAAACGGAATGTACTCAGTATGTCTTCCATATCCGTTCAATTTTTGCGGAACCATCTATTGAAAATTTTATGCCCAGACCATTTTTTTCTACATAATTACTGTTTACTGTATATGCCATATGGAAAAACGGAATGGATAAACGGAATGGAACCGGAAACACTGCTGAAACAAAAAACTGAAAAAAGGATCCGTTAAAAACAGACCGCAAAACACTGAAAAAGCCATACAGTTGTGTGAACAAGCCCTTATTCAGACCTCAAAGGCCTGCCCAAAGTTATAGAAGCCTGTTCAGTCTCTAAACCTAAGGTCCTAAAAGTCATTTGCTTTATTCTTATGGTATTTTGAGGATTAGGCAGTGGCTGAGGGACAGACAACAGAGGGTTGTAGTCAATGGAGTATATATTTAGACCATGGTCTTGTTACCAGTGGGGTACATCAGGGATATGTTCTGGGACCCATATTGTTTAATATCTTTATCAGTGAAATTGCAGAAGGCCTCGATGGTAAGGTGTGTCTTTTTGCTGATGACACAAAGATTTGTAACAGGGTTGATGTTCCTGGAGGGATACACCAAATGGAAAAGGATTTAGGAAAACTATAGGAATGGTCAAAAATCTGGCAACTAAAATTTTATGATGATAAGTGCAAGATAATGCACCTGGGGCGTAAAAACCCAAGAGCAGAATATAAAATCAGCGATACAGTCCTTACCCCAGTATCTGAGGAAAGGTATTTAGGGGTCATTATTTCAGAAGACTTAAAGGTAGGCAGACAATGTCATAGAGCAGCAGGAAATAATAGCAGAATGCTTGGGTGTATAGGGCATTACCAGTAGAAAGAGGGAGATGCTCATGCCGCTCTACAGAGCACTGGTGAGACCTCATTTGGAATATTGTGCTCAGTACTGGAGACCATATCTTCAGAAGGATATTAATACTTTGTAGAGAGTTCAGAGAAGAGCTACTAAACTAGTACATGGATTGCAGGATAAAACTTACCAGGAAAGATTAAAGGACCTTAACATATATAGCTTGGAAGAAAGACGAGACAGAGGGGGTATGATGGAAACTTTTAAATACATAAAGGGAATCAACAAGGTAAAAGAGGAGAGAATATTTAAATGAAGAAAAACGGCTACAAGAACATAATTAAATTAGAGGGGCAAAGGTTTAAAAGTAATATCAGGAAGTATTACTTTACTGAGAGAGTAGTGGATGCATGGAATAGCCTTCCTGCAGAAGTGGCAGCTGCAAATACAGTGGAGGAGTTTAAGCATGCATGGGATAGGCATAAAGCCATCCTTCATATAAGATAGGGCCAGGGGCTATCCATAGTATTCAGTCTATTGGGCAGACTAGATGGGCCAAATGGTTCTTATCTGCCGACACATTCTATGTTCCTATGTATTGTGTATTTGTTGCTCTGTTAATGAATAAAAAGATTTATTATAAAAAAAAACATACAACTTGCCCCATAAACAAGTCCTCATACTCCTATGTGAATGGAAAAGTAAGAAAGTCAGGGCTCTTGAAAGGTGTGGAGGCAAAAATGAAAAATAAAAATAGTCTGTGCCCTCAAAGGCGTAATTCTTGTTGGGAAAGGTGCTGAGGGTATCTCCTATAGTTCTCCTGTAAGTTCCAGGAATACTTGGACATAGTTTAGCTGGTCTTTATATTATATGGAAACCCTGTATCTTTTACAATATATCAACATTCTATAAGTGGCAAGATTGTTTGTAATTTTAGATTAGACTACATATTTGAGGGCTCTTTCACATCTGCGTTCTTTTCTTCCGGCATAGAGTTCCGTCGTCGGGGCTCTATGCCGGAAGAATAATGATCAGGATTATCCTAATGCATTCTGAATGGACAGTCCGTCCTTTAGGATGCATCAGGATGTCTTCCGTTCCGTAACGGAACGTTTTTTGGCCGCAGCAAATAGCGCAGCATGCTGCGCTTTTTGCTCCGGCCAAAAATCCGGAACACTTGCCGCAAGGCCGGATCCGGAATGAATGCCCATTGAAAGGCATTGATCCGGATCCGGCCTTAAGCTAAACGTCGTTTCGGCGCATTGCCGGATGCGACGTTTAGCTTTTTCTCAATGGTTACCATGGCTGCCGGGACGCTAAAGTCCTGGCAGCCATGGTAAAGTGTAGCGGGGAGCAGGGAGCAGCATACTTACCATCCGTGCGGCTCCCGGGGCGCTCCAGAGTGACATCAGGGCGCCCCAAGCGCATGGATGACGTGATCGCATGGATCACATGATCCATGCGCATGGGGCGCTCTGACGTCATTCTGGAGCGCCCCGGGAGCCGCACGGATGTAAGTATGCTGCTCCCTGCTCCCCACTACTACTATGGCAACCAGGACTTTAATAGCGTCCTGGGTGCCATAGTAACACTGAAAGCATTTTGAAGACGGATCCGTCTTCAAATGCTTTCAGTACACTTGCGTTTTTCCGGATCCGGCGTGTAATTCCGGCAAGTGGAGTACACGCCGGATCCGGACAACGCAAGTGTGAAAGAGGCTTGAGATGAGCAACTATAGCCTTTTCAATGAAGAATTTTAACCTGGACAGGGCGGGTCAAGCTCTTCTGGTGCCAAAGAGAAACCAGACATAGTTTGAGAAATTTACTATAGCCAGGCCATATCTGGATTTTTAGATCCAAAGATTTGACATTAACTTCTGAACCACAGTATGATGCTTCTTATTTGGTCACTGGATATTACTGTCTGATAGTTTGGGTTTTTAAGTGTATGAAAATAAAAGGTTAGTCTATTCTCTACTCTATTGTCTGATATAATGGACCCACATTGGTATCTGTCTCAGTTATCCTTTAAAGATGCAAGCCACAGTGCCCCGAAGGATTTTAGTCACAATTAGGCACAATGCATAACAACAGAATCAGTCATTTTCCTGTAGTAAGGGTGCTAGACCTCTTAACAATACCACGTTCTTTGTCACCATAATAATACCAGCCACAATTATTGCCAGCCATAATAACCCATGTGAGTTTCAGCCACAGCACCCTGATTAATCCCAGATATAATGCCTTAAATGAGTACTAGCCACAGTACCCAATTAAAGGGGTTGTTTCACAAATATATTCTACATTTTTTAAGCCAGCACCTGGATCTGAATACTTTTGTAATTGCGGTTCTTTTTCTTATTTCTAGACCACCTTACTGGGGTGGTCACACATGCTCAGTTTAAATCTTTAACTGCCACCAGCCATTATTTCTGTTAGAAAATACATCAGAAAGGACACGCCACCTTAGCTGTGATAGGGAGAGAGCTACAACAGAAAGGACATGCTCTCTAAGGAAATGTCCCCAGAAAATATACCTTAATGAGCACTGGTCATAATGCTGCCATCAATACATGCCACAGCATCCCCATCAATGCCAGCCAAAGTCCAGATATTAGTGCAAACCATAGTGCGTCCATTGGTGTAAACTATGTCCCTCACTAGATACCTGTCACAATGTCCCCATGACTGTATATTGCATTATATGTTCACTTGACTTAAAGGAGTTTTCCAAAATGTTAATACTGATGGATGGGTCACCAGTATCTTTCCGTTTATCGGTTGCATGGCCTAGGCGCAGTTCAGCCTCATTAAAGTGAATAGGGCTGAGCTGCGATATCAGGGACAGCAGCTACACAATTTACAGCACTGTGCTTGGTGAGCAGAGAGAAGACCACAGTGCTCATAGGACTGCCAGTGCCTTCTCAAATGAAATGAGAGCATAAAAAACATTGACTGTCAGCTTTCATTTACACAGTTTTTCTGATAATATAAATCAACTTTTTCTCTAAAAATAAATTTAGGCTAAAAAGATGATAAGTTTAACTGGGGGGTGTAAAATAATATACTTTTGTTCAGATTTAGCTGACAGTATAGAGGTGTAATCTTTCTAGAACACTGACAAATTATTCAGTGATGAAACTTGTATTGTAAGGATATAATTAAAGCCTTTTGAGTATTTCCTATCTTCCCATAAAAAGTAATAAAAATGTTAACGTACAGTAATAAAGGTTTTGTTAAAAAATCAATTCATTCCATGCAGGCAGGGCTGGCGTTGAGGGGGGAGGCAAACTGAGCAATTGCCCAGGGCCCTCATCGTCTAAGGGGCACCCTTCTTTAGTGCTGCTGTTCAGCTGAACGTCCGAGGAAGCAAACGGCGGACAGTCGTGATGAGCAGCATAGGCAATATTCGCATTCGCGATTGTAAGAAAATCTGAGGTAGATAGATAGATACATTTTAGATTTTCCTAAACTTGCATTATCAATAGCTGATTGTATGTCAATGCCTTTGCTCTATTAAAGGGGTTATCCCATCAAAAGGATCATAGCCAGAACACTACTCCATCCCAGCCAGAACACTACAAAAAACTTGTACCCTTCTCGCTAAAAACCTCCCCCTTTTACCTCATTGTTGTACTGTGTCCTCCCTTAGTTATGGCCACCTTTCACCGGCCGAATGCAATGGCCGCGCATGCACGGCGAGCAAAACCACCTTGAGTCAGTGTGTGGCTGCATTTCTTCCATGAACGCGCACGCCGCCAGCCGGGCATGCGCGGTTCTTCATTCCCTTGTGCTGCTTCTGAAACAGACCCGCGCATGCTCTGTTTTTAGCGCAACACAAGTGCGGTAGTAATTATTGTGCCAGCAAGTCCGGAATGTAGGACGTGAGAGGGTAGAGAAAGCGCTGCGGCGTCTCCTGGAATGAAGTTCGGCTATAACGGGAGCGCGCACGCAAATAGGGGGGAAGAGTCAACTGATTAGCAGAGCACTGACGAGCTGCCCATCAATAGAAAGGAAATAGGCGCCCAGGAAATAGGCGTTAGTACAGAGCGAACAGGAGACGCTGCAATGAAATTAGAAGGTGGAATAACCCCTTTAAGGACGTATGCAGATTGTGCCTGTGGGTGCCAACCTGTCTGCAAAAGATGAAGACACTCCACATTCTCAGAGGAAACTTCATTTAGCACTGGCCTGTGACTTACAAGCCATATGGGCAAACTAATAAAGACCTGGAAGGGGCCACTTAAAATGCAGAACTAACTCCAGACATGGTGACTGCTAACCTAGCAGGTGGTCTAAGCCATTCAGTATGTGGATGAAATAATATCAGAAGCCATAACTCTGACCTCATAACACCCACATCCTCAGAACCCTGGTAATTGTGTTCAGCCTGACATGGGCTTTGGGGAGAATCCAGACATCCCCTACTGGACATGAGGCATTTCTCTGTATTCAGGATCTGGCCTTCTGGAAATCATAACCCGGTCATATTTGGTGTCTGTATGACCAGGACAGGTGACTCAGATTATGGGTTCTTACCTGTACCCGCAGTCCCTGTCATACGGCAAGGAATCGCTGTGATTGATATGGCCACATCGGTCAGCTGTTTGGGAAGATGGGGGCATAAACCTGAATAATCTCAGATGTCCCAAAAGGCTGGACCGAAGGGAGGGAGGTTCCATCACAACCCACCCCTTGGCAGAGAGTGGATAAAAATGGGTGGTAGGGAACAGTTAGGTGTCAGCCATTTTGGGGATCCACATCGTTTGGAGTGACTGCCCATATCCTCAGCTGTCCCCTCGGCCGGAATATAACTGCTGCATCTCAGTAAGCCAATATTCTCTATTTCATCCCTTTTAATTTATCTGTTCACTGCATTGTTATTGTATGTATATTTTGTTTTTATCTTTTATCTGACACTTTCCTTTATATAGCACTGCACTATCGTGTATTAAATTTAAACATTAATAAGTCCCTTCCTTGTGGTCTTATAGAACTTGCTCTTTCGAAGGGAATAACGTTATCGGTAGTGTTTCCATATAGATAACTTGTGTTACGGTGTTAATTTTGGGTTGGTTGAATATATGAGTATAGGCCCCTATTGCCTTATAGTATAGGTGGTGGCAGCGATTGCGATAGAAAATATTGGGGTGTTAAAATCTAGGAGAGTAAGTTAGCATAATTCCGTCATCTAGAATAGGTGGGTGGGAATTTATGTGGTAAATGGATGAGCTCACTAGTATAATTCACCCCCGTGACGTGACCCGAGAGTAGGGATCGTCACAGCGATATATCCCAAATTATTGGCCTAATATTCAACATAAATTTGTAAATTCTAGAAGTCGTGATCTCCAGTCATTATTTTCTCGACTGCAAAAATTGGCAATCGGAAAATTTGAAATAAAAATTTGTGATACGAAAATTTGCGATCAACACTACTCCTAAAGTCTCATTGGCCCACAAGCAAGAAGCAGTGAGGGATCACATGGGTACTGTTAATTTTTTTTTTTTAATATTCGCAGTTACGAAGATATAGTACTATAGTCTAGATATTTGCCATAAAAATTTGCGATTAGAATATTCGTGATCAACACTAGTGGACAGCTGAACAGCTGCACTTTCAATGCAGTGTAAGTTCTCCTCCCTCACATATAAGAGAAATCATTACGCTGGTGCTGACAAGACCTGCGATAATGTCAAATGCAGGAGGCGGAGCTCAGAAGAGAAGAGGGTAAAAAGGACCTGTGATGACCTCACCATGTGACCAGAACAGGAGGTGGAGCTCAGCAGTGCAGTAAAGTAATGAAGAAGAAGACCAGTGATGCATGTGAAGAAGTATGGATTCAATGTAAGTGCAAGGGAAATGCTGGGAGTTTTAGTCCTCTCCTCTTATACCTCCTGTTATGTAATATCAGAGAAGATTACAAGATGAGGTATGAGGAGAGGACTACAACTCTCAGCTTGTCCAGGCCATTATTATATAATATCAGAGTACATTACGACACCCTGGATATGCTGGGAGTTGTATACCTCCTTTTAGAAATCATTACTCTATTGCTGACAAGACCTGCGATATCACTCTGATATTACAAAATAACTGCTTGGACATGCTGGGAGTTGTAGTCTTCTCTTATGCCTCCTCTTGTAATGTACTATATTACATAATAATGGCTTGGACATGCTGGGAGTTAAAGTTCCATCCTCTAATACGCCCCCCTGTAATGTGCTCTGATATTAAATAATAATGGCTTAGACATGCTGGGAGTTATAGTCCTCTCCTGTTATATCTCCTGTAGTAATGTGCTCTGAATTAGGGCCAGGATGATGGATAGAGGAGGCTAGTCAGCTTGGGGCGCCACTTCGCCCCATAAAGGGGGGCGCACTTATGGCCATCCAACGTCACAAGCCTCAGGCCGCTAGGCCTCAAGCCTGTAAAGGCATTAGAACAGAGCAAGAAGCTCTGCAACCTCCTGCTCTGGGTCTTGCATGATGATGTCATCACGTGAGACCTTGAGCAGGACTGGTGATGTCATTGGGACCGCATGCATCAGGATGCAGCTACACAAGCTACAGGTAATACATACTGTGGTCGTCATCGCAGACAGCGGAGGGGGGATGGGAGGGGGGTGTTTTTTTTTATACTAAATATCCACACTGCTGGGGGAACCAGGTAAGGGGGAACAGAGATCATTATATATACTAGGCACTACTGGCGACGAATGGAGGAGCATTATATACATACTGGCACTATGGTGGAACATTATATATATATATATCGTCACTTTGGGGGTAAGCATTATATATTGGAACTAGTAGGGTGCACTACAAGGGAAAATTAGAGCGACTGGGAGCATTATGGTTATATTATTACTACTAGGGTGCTTTAGAGGCGTTATTATTATTTGACACAATATGGAAGGCATTGCTACTAATGGGGGCTATCTTTAAGAGTATTATCACTATTGGGGGTACCATTACTAATGAGGGCAGTCTGGGTGTATAGTATAGTGTTTGTGGACATGGGGGGAGCACAACAGGCACAGTATTGGGGGTAGCTTCAAGAGGTTTTTTCATATTGATCGGCAAGAGTCTGACACCCAGCACTCTGGACGATCAGCTGTATGAGAAGACGGCGTGCAGCAGCAGTGAACAGCATGCGCCGTCTCCTCAAACAGCTGAACGGCGGGGTGTCGGACGTCAGACTGTTTTTAGCACATTATAACAAGATGTGGGCCCCCCCTTTGATTTTGCCCAGGGCCACATTTTGTCTAAAACTATGTCATGATTCGGGCTCTACTTTTCCTCACCTTCTTCTTCTATTACAGACATCTAAGGCTGACTTCACATCGTGTTTTTTCCCTACATTTAACCTATACGTTGGGGAACAAAGTTTGCAAAAGCATAGTACACTGCAAAAAAAGTATACGTTAACTTATGCTTTTTAAAAAAAATTTTTTACAGTGGAACTCTATGGTGACAGATGCTACTATATTCGTTTAACCAGTAGGCGTGTGTACATGTATGGTGCTGCGGGCCGTGACTTAAGTCCCAGCGATGTACATGTAAGCGACGTACTCTGATTGGGGGCATGCGGCAGGGGTCGGCTGTTCCTCACAGCCAAGCCCCTGCTGTATACCCCAGCTTAAGTGAATACACAGATGCCGGTGTATTAACCCCTTGTATGCCGTGGTCAAGACTAACAGCAGCATGTACGGTGTAACGGATCACCTGGCACCCCGACTGAGTACCTCCGTTGCTGGATGCTCCTAGCGTTTCCTGAGGTTTCCAAGCACTCTGGCAGACACCACCATCACCGAACCGAAGAAGCAGATAAATCCTCTTCAAGCATATGAATGCTGTAGACAGTGGAATAGGAAACCATACGAATAGGTTTACGCTCCTAGCAGTCAAACTGGAACAGCATACCATGAATCCTCCCCCAAGAATGAGACGACACTTCACTTTGAGGGTTAAAACAGGAACTGACTGTACTTCAAGTACAGCCTCTTTTATTCACAAACCACAAACATAGTACTGCCCACAGGGTTTTGAAATACAACCAATCAGTATATTACAACACATACAATGTAACTACAGCAACCAATCATTCACGCCCCTAGGGGACCAAAAGGGAGACTGCGACACAGGACAGATACAACACATCCCCACAATGCATCCTGGTTTCCTCCTCTCTGTCCTGGAGACAGCCGAGGAGCAATCCAGTTATCTCTCAGGACAAAGGGAAATCGGCAATACACATATGGAGACAACAGGACAGACATCACTTTTTAAACACACAATGGGACAATAACACAATAGAACAATGGGACAATAGAGACACACCCAGCATATTCCTCCCCTCTGTCTATCCACTCAACTATCTCCCAAGCTGACAAGTTACACTTATTATAAATTGTTACAACTTTGTGAGTTTACATTGTCCATACATATAACTTATATCAATTTAACCAGTATAACTTGGGGAAAAACCTATCCAAAATTCACTTGAATAGGTTCAGGGGTTTAAAAGTTAGTATGGGCCATAATCCTGAGGCAAGAGGCTTTTAAACAGGCCTCTCCAAAACCCAGTGGCGAGGTTGGTTTCGCCACACACGGTGTTTGCGGAGGATACATTGGGTCCCTGCATTGTGGAAACGGGGACCTGATAGCTGGAACGGCAGCAAGGCACCGGTGCTTGCCTCTTACGGAACCCTATTAGATCCAGCCCCCAGGCAGGTTTTTATGTTTTTTTTTAACATTTGACCCGCTAGGATGGGCTAGAACCTGGGATCTTTTAATATCTAGTCCGATTAACCCTAATAGAGATCGATTAAGTTGAATGGCATTCTGCCGCTGTATCTGCTTAGCTATGCCTCATGCGCAGCTCAGCGGCAGATTACTATGACAGCCCTAGGAAGCCTCAGCAGGGTTCACTGAGATTGCACTGCGGGGAAGGCAGATGACTCCGATCTGCACAGAAGGATGGTATAGCCCAGGGGTGCACAGCCTTTTCTGGTTGGGGGCCACATTGTCAGCCTCAACCAATTCCAAGGGCTGAAAATAAAACTTAAAGGGGTATTATCAACTGAAATACCATACTATATGTATGGCATATTGAACATACAGTATATATCATAAATGTTGTTACACTTCTAGTAAGTTGTCATCTAATGGAAGATTACATGGAAAATACATGTGAGCAGCCACAAGACGTAGACATACATGTCTGCTACTAGATGGTTGGGGGCCGCACAGAATGGTATAGAGGGGGCTGCAGGTTGCGCACCCCTGGTGTAGCCTATCAATCCTGTGTAATTCTTGGAAAAATGGCATCAGACATGTGACCCCCTGATGTTCAGTAAGCAATAGTGTTATATAACATACATGTACTGGGTCGGAAACAGGACTCTTCCAAGTCAAAACAAATTAGGAGTAATGGTGAAATAATAGCTATTATTATGGTCGTTACGATAAGTACATCACTGTTTGTATTTATATGGCTCCCATTTTCTATGTAATGTTGTTTTGTTGTTAATAGTTAACTGTAAAAAACATAGTACACACAAGGAAAGATACAGGGAAAACAAGATGAGATCTGCTTCTACACATACACTAATGGATACAACGCACAGATAATGGTGTACTGTATGTATAATCCTCTTCAATCAACTACTATTCTCGTTAGATACTCGGACAATAAAATAAATGCTAAAGGTTGCATGATGTAATTATGAGGGTCACATGACTGACGCCATCTTCAGTACTATTCACCCATTCAGCTCTCCTATGGATGCATAACACAGGAATAAAACGGCTGTATTTTTTTTCTTTAGGGAAATGCTACTATGTGGATAAAATGAAGGTCTGTGAGCAACATTTTAAATACATATGGTAGGGATTTGGTACACTGGTCAGAGTCAAGTCAGACTTTACAGAAACCCAGACAGGCTTCAAATTTTAACAGCTTAGGTCCTTTGTAGCTTTTATTGGAAGTGTATATACAGGCCTTATGCCTCACCCACTTTATTTGACTTTTATGTGGAATGGGTGCTTCAAATATAATGTGCTCATTCTGAACACCATATTTCTCAATGTATTTACATAGAAAAAACTGTAATGAATACTTGGATAAATCTCCTGCTTCCCTTCTGTTACAAAGCTAGCTGACTGCCTGCCACCACCACTAGAGGGAGCTCAGTGAATCGGCATTAATACAACTACCATGGAAGCTGTAATAATCTCTTTGTATTGAGCTCCCCCTCATGGCATGGAGGGGAAGAGAAATGCAAGTTGAATACATCCCCCGCCCTTCCCTGGCCCCAAAGCAGTCGTGTTGGTCTGCCTCTATTGCAGGTACGCCACTGCAGGCGACAAGTATACAGATTGCAGGATACAAAATAACGCATAAGGCAGTTTTTCCCAACCAGTGTGCCTCCAGCTGTTGCAAAACTACAACTCCCAGCATGCCTGGACAGCATTTGGCTGTGCGGGCATGCTGGGAGTTGTAGTTTTGCAACAGCTGGAGACACACTGGTTGGGAAACACTGGCATAAGGCTTGTTTCACACTTGTGCTTGCCAGTCCAGCAGGCTGTTTCGGCTGAGAACAGCCTGCCGGAACCAGCATTGTCAGAATGCCATCCGACCCCATTAACTATAATCCAGCTGCAATCCGGAAAATATGCTGAGAAATGGCTGGACAAATACCACTGCTTGCTGTGGGTTTTGTCCGGCTGATTCCAAGCATTCTATGACAGAACAGCCTGCCGGCCGTGCCGTGTCCAAACACTAGGTAAACAGTATACATTCCATCTCTGTCTTACAGACAATAAACAGCAACCTGTAACCTAAAGTTGGTATACAGCTTGTGAGCAGTCTCCATGCCGTGCCGAGAGAGAGCTTCCCTAGTGCAGCTAGGATTTTAACTAGGCTACATTTCTTAATGGGGTCACTGCAGAGACACATAGGAACTGACCTAGAACTGGAGGCTCCATCCCAGCCAGAACACTACAAAAAACTTGCACGGCTGCTTTCAGAATAATTGCAATTATGGTCGTGGCTACGGATACTGGTGCTAGCGTGGTGAGCCCAGGAACCCAGACATACCATTGAACTAAGTAGGCCTGGATTGTGCCCATAGCCGTGAAACGTGGGTAGCCTATAAGGGGCCAAAAAGCAAGGTAAGGTAGATTTGGTATTTAATTGAAGGGTACATGGTTAACGATGCCCGTTTGCGGAAAAACGTCTGATGATTCCTGATGCTGATTGGGAAGGTACCTGGTAAGGCAAGATGACTCCCAACGTCCCATCTTGCGGATGTTATGGCTGGGAACGTTGTGCTTGGAGGCTGCGGGAGCCGCCCCGATCCGAAAACGAGTGACCTGAAATGGTTTTGAGATCGAAACCTAGGCTGGCGACTAAAAGGTGAATGTGGGAAATGGTTTGCGCGGTCGTGGATTGAAGGGCAGCCGCGGCCTGTCTGGAGAGGAATGACCCAAGGAGCTTGTTGATTGGTTGAAACCCGGGACTGGACATCATTTGTTGAAGGACCTGAGATACTTGACTTGGACTGGGGGGCACTGATTGCGACATTTGGTGGAAGGTAGTAGCAGGATGAAATGGTCGTGACTCCAAGCTCTTGGTCGGACCCTTGGATTTTGGGGAGAACCTGTGAATTCCCCTGGCCGCAAGACTCATGGAAACCTGGATACAAGGCCGCTTTTAGATGGTGCTGGGATGGAGCCCGAAGGTTGCTGTCTAGGAAATTGGAAGCTTCCCAACAGATCCCCTGAGACTGGTTGCCTGGCGTGGGTGCATGGCAGGCTGTTTTTTGAATCCCCCTAGGGACTGCCCCGATGGCGGGGGACGCAAATATGGCCTTGCTACCTGGATGATTGAGAGTGAAGTAGTATTGCACCCCTGCCATGTGCAATCTGATGGAGTTGTGACCAAGCGAAAGGTGATGTTTTTTTTTTTGTTTTTTTTTTTTGAGGGATTTGGCGTCCGAAATAGTTTTTGCTGGTCCATGCGTAGGGTGTTGAACTCTGGAGGGGACAATCCTGCTGGATCCGCTCTGGCATGACCTGAGGATGTGGATTGGGACCTGGAAGCAACTGGGAGAGGAGGGACGGGGAGGCAGATCTCTGGACTCCACTGCCGACAGCCTGGTCTGAATGACTGAAACGGAAGTGTCCAGGGTGTTGATGGAGACGTGCAGCTGAGTCATCGACAACTGGATTGTTGACATGACATCTGCTCTTCGGAGCGAGAGGAATCAGATACCAGGAGTTGATAAAGCTCAGCCTTCCTGGCCGAAGTTGGGTAACGAAACCTTCTTTTGGTTAACTCAGCTATGATTTTGGGGATCGTCCGGCTCCGAAGTGACCCTACGCTGGCGTGGCTGGATGTCAGGGAATCTGGAAAGGAAGCGGAGTCGTCGATTGCAGAACGATGCGACATGTTGGAAAACTGAAAGAGAGAGCAAGATTTAGTGTTTTTTTGGGGTTGGCCGAGACGTAGCCTCGGAATCATTAGGGCCCTGGATCCGAGGGGGTGCGTTGCGTTTTCTGCCCCTTGGATGAACGTTTCTGGAACGATCTGGTCTAGCGAAGCCTCGGGTCCTGAAGGTTCATGGCGGCGTAGACGAGATCGGGTCTTTGAGATAAAAGTAAAAGTTTTAGCGGAGGGGCCTATGGCCAGTGAGCAAGATTGCGAATTAGTTTAACCTGAAGTCTGGGTGGGCCGCCGTGGAGACAAATGAACATGGATGAGGGACCGAAATGACCTGCCTGTCGTGGCAGGTGTGAGACCGAGAGTGACAGGGCGAAAAGATGAAACCAGGGCGTGTGTGTGAAACGGAGTGGCCTGACGGAAGGTGAGGATGGAATATATGGATGGAACGAGAAGAAGAGATGTGGCTTGGCACGTGAACAGGAGGGGGAAGCGAGAAGACAAGACATGGCCTGAATAGCGAAAACAGGCGTGAGACGTAAATGACAGACGTGGCCTGAATAACGAAAACAGGCGTGAGACGTAAATGACAGACGTGGCCTGAATAATGAAAACAGGCGTGCGACGTAAATGACAGACGTGGCCTGAATAACGAAAACAGGCGTGAGACGTAAATGACAGACGTGGCCTGAATAACGAAAACAGGCGTGAGACGTAAATGACAGACGTGGCCTGAATAACGAAAACAGGCGTGAGACGTAAATGACAGATGTGGCCTGAATAACGAAAACAGGCGTGAGACGTAAATGACAGACGTGGCCTGAATAACGAAAACAGGCGTGAGATGTAGATGACAGACGTGGCCTGAATGACGAAAACAGGCGTAAAACATTGATGACAGACGTGGCCTGAATGACGAAAACAGGCGTGAGACATAGATGACAGACGTGGCCTAAAGCTGAAAACAGCTGTGAGACGTGGATGACAGATGAGGCCTGAATAATGAAACAGGGGAAAGACGTAACTGACAGCTAGGTTAGATAAAGAAAAACAGGCGTGATACATGACTGACAGACGTGAGACATGGAAGACAGATGAGGCTGAATGATGTGGACAGGCATGATAAGGGAAGAATTATAATTTTTTTTTATTTTTTTTTATGTGAACCAGCGCGGTGCATAGAATGATGAAAACAATCAGGAGACGTGAAAGACAGACGTGGTCTGAGATGAAACAGGCTGGGACGTGAATGACAGACGTGGCCTGAATAACGAAAAACAGGCGTGAGACGTAGAAGACAGACGTGATCTGGAATGAAAAACAGTCTGAGACGTAATGACAGACGTGGCCTGGAAAATGAAAACAGGTGTGGAACGTGAATGACAGACGTGGCCAGAATGAAGAAAACAGGCGTGAGACGTGAAAGATAGACGTGGTCTGAAATGAAACAGGCTGGGACGTGAATGACAGACGTGGCCTGAATAACGAAAACAGACGTGATCTGGAATGAAACAGTCTGGGACGTGAATGACAGACGTGGCCTGAATAACTAAAACAGGCATGAGACGTGAAGACAGACGTGGTCTGAAGATGAAACGGGCTGGGACGTGAATAACAGATGTGGCCTGAATAACAAAGTCGGGCGTGGGACGTGGATGACAGGCGTGCCCTGAATAACGAGAACAGGCGTGAGACGTAGAAGACAGACGTGATCTGAAAATGAAAACAGTCTGGGACGTGAATCACAGACGAGGCCTGAATAACGAAAACAGGCATGAGACGTTAATGACAGACGTGGCCTGAATAACGAAAACAGGCGTGAGACGTAAATGACAGACGAGGCCTGAAAAACGAAAACAGGCGTGAGACGTGAATGACAGACGAGGCCTGAATAACGAAAAACAGGCGTGAGACATAGAAACACAGACATGGTCTGAAAACGAAACAGGCTGGGACATGGAGGCACAGGAGACATGACAACAGACGTGAATCGTGGAATGTGAAATTTGGCGTGGCAACGTGAACAACCGTGGCTGGATGACACAAATGTAGGGAGACGTGACTGACGACCCAATGTTGTGGTAATTAGAACAGGCGTGGACGTGGACGAGCAGTCGTGTCCAGACTACCATACCCAGAGTGCGCAGGAGACTGGTGAGAGTGATGCCACGAATATACCAACCTGCTGATGAAGTTTTGTGTGACAGAAAAAGGGTCAGGTAAACCTAGTAATAAAACGATTGGCGTACCACGGCTCTGTCAGAAGGAACCGTGAAGGTGGGTCTGTGACGTAGAACGGGGGACATTGAGGTGTTTATGCGAAGATCAGTTGAATGGCGGCAATTTAAATTTTTTTTTTTTTTTTTTTTTTGGATGAGTGGCGGTTTTATAATACTTGATGATTTTTTTTATTTTTTTTTATTTATTTTTTTGCAATGTGTGGCGGGTTTGTGATGTTTATTGAGTTTGTTTTAACCCATTTTTTTTTTTTTTTTAACAGATGCTTGGCGGGTTTATGTATGTTTGTTTATTTAGTTTGTTTATTTATTTTTTGTGCTTGGTGGGGTAGAAGACCGTATCGATGACTTCCTCCAGCAGCCTGCTGGAGCATGCGCAGAGAGACCTGCTGAGAGAAGGGGCGTGGATGAGGAGTAGCCGGCCCCGCCCCCCGGCCGGAATTGCAAGGGAGCCGAACTGAGGGAGGGAATGGAGGGGCGCTGCACTTGGGGTGGCTGAGTGTGACGAGGAGCGGAGCTGCGTGAAGGAGGGCGGGGAGAAGGGGCGTGGATGAGGAGGAGCCGGCCCCGCCCCCCCCGGGACTGTAAGGGAGCCGGACTGTGGAGAGGCCGACCGCGCCGTCTGCCGGGCGGCCCCTGGAGCGCTCCGGTCGAGGTGAGAGCTGTGGAGGGGGGCCGGTGTGCTGGAACAGGAGGCGCAGGGTGAAGGAGGGCGGGAGGAGGGTGGAAACGGGGGTCGGTGCCGGACCACCCCCCCCTGGAAACCGTGGAGCGCAATGGCAGCGAAATGAGGGTGGAAGTAGCCGGCAGGAGGTGGCAGAGGCAGCCGGTAATGTGTGAGGAGCGTGGGAGGCGCGAGTACTTGAGGCCGGACGGCCTACAGAAATTAGCCGTGATTGCGAGTGGAGCGTGGGGGGAACCAACCATACTTACCTGGCCGGAGCAGCGATCGTACGGGACTGGCGAAACCAAAGTGGGATGCACGAGATGACGCCGGCGTCGGATGACCGTGGGAGGGGAGCTTATAAAGCCTACGCCCCTCCCACAATCACAGGCTGCAACAGCCTTGACAATTGTAGGTTGTATCTTTTTTTCATTTGGGAGTACATACTGCATGACTTTTTAAAAATGTTTTATTATTATTTTTATTTTGGGAGGCAATGTGACCAAACACAACAATTCTAGCATTGTGTGCTCTTTACAACATTCAATGTGTGGGATAAATAATGCGGTATTATCATATTCTGGACATTTTCATTTTTTTTTTACATTAAATTGAATTTTACTATTTTCTTACTCCTCCTAGGGGACCTGAACCTGTCATCAGTTTATTGCAATACACTGCTATAATGTTCCTCTGTATTTTAATTTTACCGTTATCCCATTGATTAAGTAATATGATTACTAATATGGCAGGACTGGGGACCTTTACCATGCTCTAGCAACCATAACAACTGCTCAGTTCTGCATGAATGTATGGTAATAGGATAGGCGATTGTATGGAGTCTTACATAGGACATGCAATGCTCCCCTAGGAAACAGGTATGCAGATTACTTCTCTTTCCAGAAAAAAAAGAAAGCTGTGCCATTTGTGCCACCAGTTATGCCCACCAAGCATTCTGCACAAGGAAAAATAATATCCCCCTGGATTCTTTACAAAGGCCTCTCTCACCCAGTTAAGGCAGTTTCCTCTGCTCTGGACTGACGAGGGGCAATCAACCCAAAACAGCTTTCTGTATAAAGTACTGGCTTGTCTAAATTATGACTCAAGGCCTGTTTAAAAGGCTGTGAAAGAGTGCTAATTTTCATAGCTTTTTCCTACAGGAGCACCGCGTGGCCTATAAGACAACTAATTATATTTAGGAGACATGGTCATGTTGAAAGTCTGTTTAAAGTTCTTGGCAATACCGACTGGAGGAAACTAGTGGTCATGCACAATCCTATAAAAGTTTAATGCATGAGCAAGATATAACCCAGGAGGAGACTGGATCCCAACCTGGAAGAATATGAAATCATTTATCAAACAAGTATTTGGGAAGGCGTTCTTCATATCCTAGTATGGGATCCAATCCCAACATTTGTTCACACAGAAACTGGGTATTATGACACTCCAATTTAGTGTGACTGTGTTAATTATGTTAATTTCATTTTTTATTTCTATTGGAAGCATGAGCTTTTAATTTTTCTTTTATATGAATAATTTAACAAATAATCTTGCATGGAAAAAATATCTAATTATTTTAATGTTAGTTACATCTCTTCTTATTAAACAGAATGAATGTATGTGCATGCTGCTGCTTTACCAGATAATTTAACAATTTTATCATCAATATTGCAGACTGGAGACTGGAGTTGATGTGATGCAGTTCAGGCAGTCTAGTTAAACAAAGGAAGTTTATGTTAGAGAAGGGGGTATTTAAATACAGCTGTAGAATACACCTGGGATTTATAAATGTAAACTCTTAGACATTTGTAAAACCAGCTGAATATTTATCATTTTTCATAAGAATCATAAAATGTTTTGATGACAGATTAAAACAAAACTATTCACCTTTCCTGAAGAAGGAAGAAAAAGAAATTACTTTTCATTGTACAAACAAAATATGACAAAGGTATCTACTTCACTATATCACTAGCCTTTCTTTGTCATAAATATATATTTAATGCATTCAGAAAGTCTTCAGACCCTTTAATTTTTTTTACATTTTATGTGCCAGCCTTGTGCTAAAATAATAATAAAAATAAATACATTTTAGACACCGGACTTAATAAAGCCCTAAGCTAGTGGTGGTTCCGCCGGAGTTATGAAGAGGCGCCGGCCTCTTCATAACTTCGGCGGATCCTCGGCCAGTTCTAAATGTATGACAGCTTCCTAGCTGTCGTAGATTTTGATCTTTGTCTATGCCTAAAACAGGCATAGAAAATGGTAAATGAGAACAACCTGCCGGCCCTTCTCCTTCCCTGCCCACACCACGCCTACAATTTTAGACCTGGCGTAAGAGGGGAAATGTTGATAATTTAGGCATATTTTAGATTGGTAAATGACCCCCCAACGTTTTTCCTCATCATTCTGCACAATAAGAAAGTGAAAACAGAATGTTGAAAATCTTTGCTAATTTATTGGAAAGGAAAAACTAGAATCTTGCATTTCCATAAGTATTCAGACCCTTTACTCATTTGAAGCACGTTCAGCGGGTATTGCAGCTTAAAGAAGACCTTTCATGGATCCAGACATTATCAAATAACTACCAGGTTATGCAGAGCACTGTGCACGGATATAATATTGCTTACTAGTTTGAATGGGCTCAACTTCTCCCTGGCTGTGACGCTCTCCGCTGTGATTGGACCGCGCTTCAGCCAGGGAGAAGGAGATGCCTATTGAGAAACAGGGCAGTCTCCTCCTCCCTGTACCTATGCTATTCATTAGCATACCAGGCAGGAGAAGTGAACAGGGGCACGGCGGGAGAACGGACACCCAGACAAACTAGTAAGCAATATTACATCTGTGCACAGTGCCCTACGTAACCTGCTAGTTATTTTATTTCATAATGTCTGGACCCATGAAAGGTCCTCTTTAAATTTAAATTTGATTCGGTTCAAGTCAGGGTTCTAGCTGGGCTCCTTAAAGGGAACCTGTCACCTGCAAAACGCATATTAAACCGACCACAGTACCTTACAGTATCCCACAGTGTGTTGCTAATCATGTTTTTCTTTCCTCTTTGTGTTTCTTCATACGTGTTAAAAAAGGCTGTTTTAATGTCGGTTGGCGCTGTCTCCGAGTCAGGCTTGAAGTCAAGGGGGCAGCGGCCTCCTTGCTTCAAGTAAAGCTAAGCCCGTCCCTTACCCCTCCTCTCTACAATTAGATGGACATGCTGTGTGATGCGGGGATCGCGCTCTTCTAGCACATGTGCGGTACACTGCCTGATACAGAGTGACGGCCGGGCGCGCAATCGAATTGTCCGGCGCATCCGCAGTCAGCAAAATGCAGACGGATGAGTGAGGATCGCGCTGTAACAGGCAGCGTACCGTGCATGCGCTAGAAGAGCGCGATACCAGCATCAGGGTAGCATGTCCAAGGGGCGGGCTTAGCTTTACTTGAAGTAAGGAGGCCGCTGCCCCATTGACTTCAAGCCTGACTCGGAGACAGCGCCAACTGACATTAAAACAGCGTTTTTAAGTATGAAGAAACACAAATAGGAAAGAAAAACATAATTAGCATGTTCAGCGGCGACACCACCTGCCCGTAAGACGTCTGATTTGTGACTACCCGACGCAATGGAATTCCCCCTTATATATGCTCGATAGGCTACTCCAGAAGAAACGTGCAGTTAATGACTACACATGCAGTTAACGACTACGCAGCCAGGGCACCATCAGTGACATCGTACCTTACGCCTACTTTCTGGAGTGTGCATTGACCAAGCCGTCGAGGAGCAGGAAGATGAGGAAGTCGCAATGCTAAATGAATTCCCGGGGGGGCTACTTCATCTGAGACAAGTGAACAGGAATCTGAAGAGGAGTCAGAAGAGGATGATGTTGGGGCGGAGGAGGAGCAAGAAGAGCATGCTTTAAACATTTATGGGATCCCTGATGTTGTCCGTAGCTGGGGGGAGGAGACCGAGGATGACATTATCCTGGACAATGAGCAGGAGCCAGGCCACTCCACCGCTTCCAGTTTAGTGCAGATGGGAGCCTTCGTGCTCCAGTGTTTGAAGAGAGACCCCCATTAAAAAGCATAAAGTGCAAGGACCAGTACTGGGTGGCAACATACATAAAAACATAGAATGTGTCGGCAGATAAGAACCATTTGGTCCATCTAGTCTGCCCAATATACTGAATACTATGAATAGCCCTTGGCCCTATCTTATATGAAGGATGGCCTTATGCCTATCCCATGCATGCTTAAACTCCTTCACTGTATTTGCAGCTACCACTTCTGCAGAAAGGCTATTCCATGCATCCACTTTTAACCTTTGCCGCTCTAATTTAAAACTATGTCCTCTTGTAGTAGTTTTTCTTCTTTTAAATATTATCTCCTCTTTTACCTGGTTGATTCCCTTTATGTATTTAAAAGTTTCTGTCATATCCCCTCTGTCTCGTCTTTCTTCCAAGCTATACATGTTAAGGTCCTTTAATCTTTCCTGGTAAGTTTTATACTGCAATCCATGTACTAGTTTAGTAGCTAGTCTCTGAACTCTCTCCAAAGTATCAATATCCTTCTGGAGATATGGTCTCCAGTACTGAGCACAATACTCCAAATGAGGTCTCACTAGTGCTCTGTAGAGCGGCATGAGCACCTCCCTCTTTTTACTGGTAATGCCTCTCCCTATACACCCAAGCATTCTGCTAGCATTACCTGCTGCTCTATGACATTGTCTGCCTACCTTTAAGTCTTCTGAAATAATGACCCCTAAATCCCTTTCCTCAGATACTGAGGTTAGGACTGTATCACAGATTTTATATTCTGCTCTTAGGTTTTGCACCCCAGGTGCATTATCGTGCACTTATCAACATAAAATGTTAGTTACCAGATTAGACCCCCAGTACATACACAAAATGGCGGACATGTTACCAGCATCACAGAGGGCTGTCAGAATGCAGCACTTCCAGACCTTGCTTTGAGAAATGGTGCATTCTGCTTTTGCAGGTGCTGGCAGAGGAATTTCGACTCACAGAGAAACAGTTGCGGGTACCAATCCAACAGTGCATGCATGAAGAGGGCGGTTCGAAGATGTGTTGGTCATTCTTGCAGCCAATCCATCGACAGTTGCCCTTTGGATCCAGCCTTACAGAATGCCTAGACCGACAGGTCTCTGACTACATCGGGTTAACGGCCAATGTGAATGCTCTGAGAAGCGAGGAACCCCCGGACTACTGGGTGTGCAGGCTTGACCTCTGGCCAGAGCTGGCACAATTTGCCATGGAACAGTCCATTGTCTTGTACAAAAAGACTTTCAGCGCAGCAGGGGGGGTCGTGATTGATAAGAGCACTCGCCTAGCTCATGACATTTCTAAAAATGAATGAGGCATTGATTTCGGAGGAATTCAACACCTGTGACGACGACCACGTTTAATTGAATTTCCTCATGCCAGCCCACAAATCCGCCACCGCACAGAACAAATATTGGTCCCTGTCTTAGGTAAATACAGCTGCATATAAGGCCTTTTCTGTCTGTTGACTGCCTAAAGTTTTGGGTCTTGGAGGAATTCAAAACCTGTGACGACCACGTGTTTCAACTATTATCATTAGGTGTTTTTTAAGAGGGGGGATTTTGTTAGCCATGTTTTTAATCTAATTTTATACTTTTAGTTCTTTTAAACATATTTATTTGACCTGTATTTGTACTGGCCTTCAGTAAAATTGATATCCATTGACCGTCTAATAGACCTCCAGCCACATACACGTTCTTTTATGTACGCTGAATGCATAATTTTTGGGGCCTGTAGTACACTGGCCTGCTGGAAAATTGATATCCAATGACCGTATAATCTACCTCCAGCCACATACTTACTTGTTATTTTATGTACGCTGAATGCACAATTTTTGGGGCCTTTAGTACACTGGCCTGCTGTAAAATTGACATCTAATGACCGTGTAATCTACTTTCAGCCACTTACTTACTTGTCCTTTTATGTACGCTGAATACATAATTATTTGGGTCTGTAGTAAACTGGACTGCTGTAAAATTGATATCCAATGACCGTGTAATCTACCTCCAGCCACATACTTGTTCTTTTCTGTACTCTGAATGCATAATTTTTGGGACCTGTAGTACACTAGCCTGCTGGAAAATTGATATCAAATGACCATGTAATCTACCTCCAGCCACATACTTACTTGTTCTTTTATGTACACTGAATGAATAATTTTTGCGGCCTCTGAGGAATTCAACACCAGTGATGACCACGTGTTATCGAATTTCAACTATTATTATTAGTTGTTTTTATTCAAAAGTAGGGATTACGTTAGCCATGTTTTTAATCCAATTTGATATTTTTAGTTCTTTTAAACATATGTATTTAACCTGTATTTGTACTGGCCTGCAGTAAAATTGATATCCATTGGCCGTGTAATATACCTCCACCCACATAATCACTTGATCTTTTCTGTCCGGTGAATGCCTAATGTATGGGGCCTGTAGTCCAGTGGCCTACAGTAAAATGTTTATCCATTGACCGCATAATGTACCTCGAGCCAATTTCTTTTATGTTAGGTGAATGCCAAATTTCTAAGACCTGTACTCCTGTGGCCTAAAATAAAAAATTTCTTGGCTCCAACATGGCACATTTTAGAGAATTTCCCTTTGAGATGCATAAAATGTCCCCTGATTAAATTACATATTTTTTGTTGGAATTTTTGTCATTGATCCCCCTCTAGTATGTCACTGTCCATGTTGTGGGACTATTTGTACACTTTTACTAAGTATTTGGTGGCTGCAAATATGAGCTGAAGGTTTTTCAGGTTCACCTGCCATTAAAGTGAATGGGGTCCGCCGCAAACTTGCGGTTTGTGAACATTTGATCACGTTCACGCGCTTGCGAACCGTCCCGGCCGATGTTCGTCCATCACTTTCTACCACAGGTGAACTCCAATCTCAAAGATGATCAAGACAAATAAGAAGCCCCCACAGCTAAAAATCAGGTGTCATAGAAAGGGGTCTGAATACTTATGTCCATGCAAAGTTTTAGTTTTTCCTTTTTAACCCCTTCACGCAACATCACGTACATGTACGTGGGGGAATGTGGTGCCTCACCGCATCCCCACGTGCATGTACGTGATCGGCTTCACTGTCAGCGCAGGGACCTGAGCGCTGAAGATTCAGTGAAGCCGGCGTGCTGGGGTTGCTAGGCAACCCTAGAAGCCGGAAGGAGATGTATTGGCCCCCTGACCCGCCCACGATCGCTGTGATTGGTCCAATACTGCAGAGGGACCAATCGCAGCGCATCGGGGCAGGTAAGGGGGGTTAGGGAGGGACTGTGTGCCTCTCCTTCTCTGATCGTCCCCATTCCTGTCAGGGAAGCGATCAGAGAAGGAGAGAGTGACAATCTGATGTACCTATCACATGTATACTAGTCATGGAGCACTGCTACTTAGCGCTCCATGACTAGTATACTCGTCATGGCATAAAACTGTCACCATGTCTGCAGACATGGTGACAGCGCTGAGTGCCGGCTGTTACACACAGCCAGGCACTCAGGCTCAATGCCGATGGGGGTCCTGTGACCCCCGTATCGGCGATCGGGTAGTTTCGGCACCCCCCCCCCCCCCTATCGGCGATCGCTTTATGTCGTTTCTGATCCCTGCGGTCCCTGACCGCAAGGATCAGAAACCTAAAAAATGGCCCCAAATCGATTTTTTTTACCCCCCCTGCACCCCTGAATTCCATTTATGTGGCGGGGTGCAGGGGGCGGTTTGTGGGCGGTGCGGGGCCGGTGCGGGGCGGTGTGGCAGTTGCGGGAGGCGGGCGGTGCGGCAGGCGGGATCGCGATCCCCCGCCCGCCTCCCATTATAATCATCGTTGGTGTCTAGTGGGTTATACCAGGGTGCCAGCACATTGCTGGCACCCTGGTATAAACGGCTGACATCGGTGATGCGATGTCAGCCGTTTAACCCTTTCCATACCGCGGTCCGTACAGACCGCGGTATGGAAAAGGTTAACAGCTCAGGGAGCTCCCTCCCTCTCCCATCGGAGGGCTGCTGTACCTTTGCAGTCCCCCGATGGAGAGGGAGAGAGCTTCCAGACAGCCCCCCCAGAGCCCCGTCCTTACCCTTCCCCGTCTGCGCAGTTCTGAACATAACTGAGCAGACGGGGAAGGTTCCCATGGCAACAGGACGCCTCTCAGGCGTCCTGCTGTCCATGGTGCTGAACAGATCTATGCTGAAAGCATAGATCTGTTCAGTGTAAGTAAAATATAGTACAGTGCAATATATATTGTACTGTACTGTATTATACAGACATCAGACCCACTGGATCTTCAAGAACCAAGTGGGTCTGGGTCAAAAAAAAATGTGAAAAAAGTAAAAGAAAAGTAAAAATCAAAAAACACATTTATCACTGATTAAACATGAGAAAAATAAAATTCCCTACACATGTTTGGTATCGCCGCGTCCGTAACGACCTGATCTATAAAACAGTCATGTTACTTTTCCCGAACGGTGAACGCCATAAAAATAAAAAATTAAAAACTATGATGAAATTGAAATTTTGCCCACCTTACTTCCCCAAAAAAGATAATAAAAGTGATCAAAAAAGTCGCATGTACTCCAAAATTGTAACAATCAAACCGTCATCTCATCCCGCAAAAAATGAGACCCTACTTAAGATAATCGCCCAAAAACTGAAAAAACTATGGCTCTTAGACTATGGAAACACTAAAACATCATTTTTTTTGTTTCAAAAATGAAATCATTGTGTAAAACTTATATAAATAAAAAAAGTATACATATTAGGTATCGCCGCGTCCGTATCGACCGGCTCTATAAAAATATCACATGACCTAACCCCTCAGGTGACCACCGTAAAAAAATAAAAATAAAAACGGTGTAGAAAAAGCAATTTTTTGTCATCTTACGTCACAAAAAGTGTAATAGCAAGCGATCAAAAAGTCATATGCACCCCAACATAGTGCCAATCAAACCGTCATCTCATCTCGCAAAAAATGAGACCCTTCTTAAGATAATCGCCCCAAAACTGTAAAAACTATGGCTCTTAGACTATGGAGAAACGAAAAAAAAAAATTGTTTTAAAAATGAAATCATTGTATAAAAATTACATAAATAAAAAAAATGTATACATATTAGGTATCGCCGCGTCCGTGACAACCTGCTCTATAAAATTACCACATGATCTAACCTGTCAGATGAATGTTGTAAATAACAATAAAAAAAACGATGCCAAAAAAGCTATTTCTTGTTACCTTGCCGCACAAAAAGTGTAATATAGAGCAAACAAAAATCATATCTACCCTAAACTAGTACCAACAAAACTGCCACCCTATCCCGTAGTTTCTAAAATGGGGTCACTTTTTTGGAGTTTCTACATCAGGGGGCTTCAAATGGGACATGGTGTCAAAAAAACTGTCCAGCAAAATCTGGCTTCCAAAAACCACACGGCGCACCTTTCACTCTACGCCCCGCTGTGTGCCCGTACAGTAGTTTACGGCCACATATGGGGCGTTTCTGTAAACAGCAGAGTCAGGGCAATAAAGATACAGTCTTGTTTGGCTGTTAACCCTTGCTTTGTTAGTGGAAAAAATGGGTTAAAATTGAAAATTAGGCAAAAAAATGAAATTCTCAAATTTCATCCCCATTTGCCAATAACTCTTGTGCAACACCTAAAGGGTTAACAAAGTTTGTAAAATCAGTTTTGAATACCTTGAGGGGTGTAGTTTCTTAGATGGGGTCACTTTTAGGGAGTTTCTGCTCTAGGGGTGCATCAGGGGGCTTCAAATGGGACATGGTGTCAAAAAAACTGTCCAGCAAAATCTGGCTTCCAAAAACCATACGGCGCACCTTTCACTCTACGCCCCGCTGTGTGCCCGTACAGTAGTTTACGGCCACATATGGGGTGTTTCTGTAAACGGCAGAGTCAGGGCAATAAAGATACAGTCTTGTTTGGATGTTAACCCTTGCTTTGTTAGTGGAAAAAATGGGTTAAAATTGAAAATTAGGCAAAAAAATCAAATTCTCAAATTTCATCCCCATTTGCCAATAACTCTTGTGCAACACCTAAAGGGTTAACGAAGTTTGTAAAATCAGTTTTGAATACCTTGAGGGGTGTAGTTTCTTAGATGGGGTCACTTTTATGGAGTTTCTATTCTAGGGTTGCATCAGGGGGCTTCAAATGGCACATGGTGTAAATAAACCAGTCCAGCAAAACCTGCCTTCCAAAAACCATACGGCGCACCTTTCACTCTACGCCCCGCTGTGTGCCCGTACAGTAGTTTACGGCCACATATGGGGTGTTTCTGTAAACGGCAGAGTCAGGGCAATAAAGATACAGTCTTGTTTGGATGTTAACCCTTGCTTTGTTAGTGTAAAAAATTGGTTAAAATGGAAAATTAGGCAAAAAAATGAAATTCTCAAATTTCATCCCCATTTGCCAATAACTCCTGTGCAACACCTAAAGGGTTAACAAAGTTTGTAAAATCAGTTTTGAATACCTTGAGGGGTGTAGTTTATAGAATAGGGTCATTTTTGGGTGGTTTCTATTATGTAAGCCTCGCAAAGTGACTTCAGAGCTGAACTGGTCCCTAAAAATTGGATTTCTGAAAAATTTCAAGATTTGCTTCTAAACTTCTAAGCCTTGTAACATCCCCAAAAAATAAAATATCATTCCCAAAATAATTCAAACATGAAGTACACATATGGGGAATGTAAAGTCATCACAATTTTTGGGGGTATTACTATGTATTACAGAAGTAGAGAAACTGAAACTTTGAAATTTGCAAATTTTTCCAAATTTGGGGTCAATTTGGTATTTTTTTATGCAAAAAAAATTAATTTTGGGACTTAATTTTTCCAGTGTCATGAAGTACAATATGTGACGAAAAAACAATCTCAGAACGGCCTGGATAAGTCAAAGTGTTTTAACGTTATCAGCACTTAAAGTGACACTGGTCAGATTTGCAAAAAATGACCTGGTCCTTAAGGTGAAATAAGGCTGTGTCTTGAAGGGGTTAATAAATTTGCAAACATTTCTAAAATTATCTTGCGGTATTGAGTGCAAATTAATAGGGTATTGAGTGCAGATTGAATTGTTTTTCTCTTGTGGTTTGATCAGATGCAACTTTGCAAACTTAAGCCATGCTTTCATATGCTTTTTAGAAATAAGATGCTTTATCTTGACAACTCTTCCAAATAAACCTCACTTGTTTAGTCTTTTTCTAATTGTACTGTCATGAGTCAGAGTAGAGTCTTAGTTGTAGCTCTTGGGTTTTTACAATTTCCCTGAGCATTGCATGGTCTAAACTTGGGTTGAATTTGCTTGGAGGTCCATTCCTGAGAACATTGTCAATTGTCTTAAATGTTTTCCACTTGGGAATAATCTTTCTCATTGTAGAATTATGGACTTCAAATTATTTGGAAAGGGCCTTTTAACCCTTTCAAGATTGATGCACAGCAACAATAGCTTTTCTAAGACCATTGCTGATGTCTTTTCTCCTTGGCATTGTGTTAAAAAAGGCCTGAACGTTTCAGACCAGCAGACTGCCAAAACATCTGCTGTTATAGAGGTTGTCACAATTGCTGATGATCAGTTAATCAAGGGCATTTGATTAGCAGCACCTGGCTGCTACTTAAAGGGGTATTCTGGTAGGTAAAATGCATCCCCTATCCTGTGGGGATAACTATCAGATTGGTTGTGGTCCTACTGCTGGGACCACTACCGATCACAAGAAGAGGGGATGCTATGGTAATTTCAGGTTTCAGGGGGGCACCAGGGGGCCTGCAGGGGGTCCCAGTGCTCATGATCGTGGGGGTCCCAGAGGCAGGATCCCCACCGTTTGGTAGTTATCCACTATCCAGTGGATAAGGAATACATTTTACCTACTGGAGTACCACTTTAACCACCTATGGAAGCAGTAAGGGTATGCTTATTTTTTGCATTTTGGCCTAGTTTTAATTAAATAAAAAATAACATGGTGTAATGTATCATGTTTTATTGTTCATCAATTGATTTTTATTATGTCTTCATACATAAAACCATACAATTCAAAGAAGGTGCTCTTTGTTTTTCTCATTACTATGTATTAATAAAGTATGTACAGTAAATTACAACTTGCAATTTGCAAATAATGAAAGAATCCTGAACATGTGAAAATGGCTGTATAGGTTTTCAAGTTTAAAATACTCACACTGAGATCTGTTGCGATGTATAGTATATCACTTGAAAGATCAGACAATAATCTGCAGTTTGCTTATGTTTACCTTTGTCGTAATGTTTTATCCATAAATTAGAAGCATGCTTAAAGGGTCATTAGCTTTTCAAAAAACGTATTATATGCCACAGAAGCATATCAAAAGTTTAGATTTGTGGGGATCTGAGCACTGAAAGCCCCACTGTTCCCTAGAACTCATTTCATGCTCTCTCCTCGGTGCATGAGATGGGCTCCACAGAAGGGTCCATATCGATTCTGTCCTCAACAGTGAGGAGAGAGCATGCTATGTGTATGTTTCTTTCTTGCTATGGTAAATGACCTACATAAAATGATCTCTTTAAGATAAAATAATTTTTTAAGAGTTTGCAAAATCCAGATTAGCTCCAAGCACATAAAATTGATTGAAATTCAAATGGAAAAATATGAAGCACAACTGATGGCAGATGAATCAGATGTGAAAAGCTTGTTAATAGATATTAAGTCTAGTCACAAGAACAAGTTATTAACTACTCAGCAGGAATGGGTTCTGTTCTTTATTCTAGGACAAAATGAATACTAAATACCTGTAGAGAAAAGTCATATATGGTCAGGGATGCTTCTGCTATGAGGCTAGATACTTAGCAGCTGGCCATCCCCACTATTTAGCTGTTTAGCAGTTATAGCATCACAATGCAGACGTTCGTGATTGGGTCTTCACATGGGACCCGGCACAGGAGGGAATGGTGATGTCTTCGCGACTGTCTACACTGGAACTCAAGCTGCAAGTGGGAAAAGTCTGCCGCCTGCATCATAGATAGCGGAGAAAAGAAGAACACAAATAAGTACATACAGGCAAATATACACTGCCTGTCCAAAAAAAAAGTCGCCACCTGGATTTAACTAAGCAAATAGTTATGAGCCTCCTATTGGATAATTACTGCATGGGCGATTATCTTTCAGCTGGCAATAAGTTATTTAACCCCAGGAGTTTCTTCTCATTTCTTAAACAACCATGTCGAAAGACACATCTCGTGGTCGTGAAAAATATGTTTGAGAAGGGTCAAATCATTGGCATGCATCAAGCAGAGAAAACATCTAAGGAGATTACAGAAACTACTAAAATTGGGTTAAGAACTGTCCAACGCATTATTAAAAACTGGAAGGATAGTGGGAACCCATCATATTCGAGGAAGAAATGTGGCAGGAAAAAAATCCTGAATGATCGTGATCGGCAATCACTTAAACGTTTGGTGATAAATCGAAGAAAAACAACAGTAGAACTCGGGGCTATGTTTAAGAGTGAAAGTAAGAGCATTTTCCACGCACAATGCAAAGGGAACTCAAAGGATTGGGACTGAACAGCTGTGTAGCCGTAAGAAAACCACTAATCAGCGAGGCAAACCATAAAAATAGGCTTCAATTTGCTAGGGAGCCTAAAGATTGGACTCTGGAGCAATAGAAGAAGGTCATGTGGTCTGAGTCCAGATTTACCCTGTTCCAGAGTGATGGGCGCATCAGGGTAAGAAGAGAGGCAGATGAAGTGATGCACCCATCATGCCAAGTGCCTACTGTACAAGCCTGTGGGGGCAGTGCTATGATCTGGGGTTGCTGCAGTTGGTCAGGTCTAGGTTCAGCAACAGTATGTGCTCCAAGAATGAGGTCAGCTGACTACCTGAACATACTGAATGACCAGGTTATTCCATCAATGGATTTGGATTTTTTCTTCCCTGATGGCACTGGCATATTCCAAGATGACAAAGTCAGGATTCATTGGGCTAAAATTGTAAAAGAGTGGTTCAGAGAGCATGAGACATCATTTTCACACATGGATTGGCCACCACAGAGTCCAGACCTTGACCATATTGAGAATCTTTGGGATGTGCTGTAGAAGGCTTTGGCAGCGGTCAGATTCTACCATTATCAATGCAAGATCTTGGTGAAAAAGGAAAGCAACACTGAATGTAAATCAATATTTTGACATTGCAGAAGCTTATTGAAACAATGCCACAGCGAATGCGTGCCATAATCAAAGCTAAAGAAATTTTTTGGGGTGGCGATTTTTTTTTGGGGGACAGGCAGTGTACATACACTGGTAATACTAGGGGCACTGTGGGGGGGGGGGGAGCAGGGGGAGAACATTATATATACTACAGAGGGAGGCATTATACATACTATAGCGAATTTTAATCACAAATATCAGCACTTCGAGAATTCGCGAATATTCGAGAATTCATAAAATCAAATATATATATATTTTTTTTTTTTAACACAGTACACATCAGGTGATCATCCCTCCCTTCTTCTAGCTTGTGGGCCAAAAAGAATGGCTTTGTCAAAGCTTAGCAGCATCCCTAGCAACCAATAGAAAAGTTGCCTACCCCTTACTATATAAGACCCTCCCCAGCAGCTATTTTCTAAAGTTTATTGCAGTTATGAAAGAGACAGCAGTGTCATTGCTGTGCTCTGTGCTTTGTTGTGTTACATTACACAGTTAACTTATATAAGGTATATAGTTTAGATAGTTAGGGGGAGATAGTCAGTGTAGGTTAGATTGATCTATAGTGTAGCTGATAGGTTCTGCTGTTCATACATACAGGTCCTTCTAAAAAAATTAGCATATTGTGATAAAGTTCATTATTTTCTGTAATGTACTGATAAACATTAGACTTTCATATATTTTAGATTCATTACACACCAACTGAAGTAGTTCAAGCCTTTTATTGTTTTAATATTGATGATTTTGGCATACAGCTCATGAAAACCCAAATTTCCTATCTAAAAAAATTAGCATATTTCATCCGACCAATAAAAGAAAAGTGTTTTAAATACAAAAAAATGCAACCTTCAAATAATTATGTTCAGTTATGCACTCAATACTTGGTCCAGAAATGACTGCTTTAATGTGGCGTGGCATGGAGGCAATCAGCCTGTGGCACTGCTGAGGTGTTATGGAGGCCCAGGATGCTTCGATAGCAGCCTTAAGCTCATCCAGAGTGTTGGGTCTTGCGTGTCTCAACTTTCTCTTCCCAATATCCCACAGATTCTCTATGGGGTTCAGGTCAGGAGAGTTGGCAGGCCAATTGAGCACAGTAATACCATGGTCAGTAAACCATTTACCAGTGGTTTTGGCACTGTGAGCAGGTGCCAGGTCGTGCTGAAAAATGAAATCTTCATCTCCATAAAGCTTTTCAGCAGATGGAAGCATAAAGTGCTCCAAAATCTCCTGATAGCTAGCTGCATTGACCCTGCCCTTGATAAAACACATTGGACCAACACCAGCAGCTGACATGGCACCCCAGACCATCACTGACTGTGGGTACTTGACACTGGACTTCAGGCATTTTGGCATTTCCCTCTCCCCAGTATTCCTCCAGACTCTGGCACCTTGATTTCCGAATGACATGCAAAATTTGCTTTCATCCGAAAAAAGTACTTTGGACCACTGAGCAACAGTCCAGTGATGCTTCTCTGTAGCCCAGGTCAGGCCCTTCTGCCGCTGTTTCTGGTTCAAAAGTGGCTTGACCTGGGGAATGCGGCACCTGTAGCCCATTTCCTGCACATGCCTGTACACGGTGGCTCTGGATGTTTCTACTCCAGACTCAGTCCACTGCTTCCGCAGGTCCCCCAAGGTCTGGAATCGGTCCTTCTCCATAATCTCACTCAGGGTCCGGTCACCTCTTCTCGTTGTGCAGCGTTTTCTGCCACACTTTTTCCTTCCCACAGACTTCCCACTGAGGTGCCTTGATACAGCACTCTGGAAACAGTCTATTCGTTCAGAAATTTCTTTCTGTGTCTTACCCTTTTGCTTGAGGGTGTCAATGATGGTTTTCTGGACAGCAGTCAGGTCGGCAGTCTTACCCATGATTGCGGTTTTGAGTAATGAACCAGGCTGGGAGTTTTTAAAAGCCTCAGGAATCTTCTGCAGGTGTTTAGAGTTAATTAGTTGATTCAGATGATTAGGTTAATAGCTCGTTTAGAGAACCTTTTCATGATATGCTAATTTTTTTAGATAGGAATTTGGGGTTTTCATGAGCTGTATGCCAAAATCATCAATATTAAAACAATAAAAGGCTTGAACTACTTCAGTTGGTGTGTAATGAATCTAAAATATATGAAAGTCTAAGGCTACATTCACACGTCAGTATTTTCCTATATCCCGATTTACACGTCAGTATTTTCCCACATTGTGCTGTCCGATTTTTTCCAGGACCCATTGAAAATGAATGGGTCCAGATCTGGTCCTGATCTGTTCCGCAAAAAACGGAACAGATCAGGAAAGAAAAAACGGACGTGTGAATGGACCCTAATGTTTATCAGTACTTTACAGAAAATAATAAACTTTATCACAATATGCTAATTTTTTGAGTAGGACCTGTACATGCTACAGACATAGTGCTGTGATGTCACAAGTTGCACATATTGTGAAAAAATATGCGCATCATTAATTACCGAAAATTTGCAAATATATTGGAGCACTCTATCTGCATTTCTAATGTTCTGCCGTGCCAACCATTTTCTCCAGTCTCAGGAAACTTACACCAACTTGAAAAATGTAACATAAGTGACCCACGCCTGTATTTCGCGTGCATTACGCGAATATTACATTGCCGATTTTCGCAATCAAGAATATTATCTTGAATTCTCAAATATATGATGAATATTCTACAAAATATTCACGAAATATTGCAAATTCGAATATTGCCCCTGCCGCTTATCACTACTACAGAGTAGGGCATTATATATACTACAGAGGGGGCCATTATATATATTATTGAGGGGGTCATTACATATACTTTCAATACAGAGAGGGTCATTATATATACTTTCAATACCGAGAGGGTCATTATAGATACTATCGATAGAGAGGAGGCTATTATATATACTAAAGAGGAGGCATTATATATACTACAGAGAGGGCCATTATATATACTTTCAATACAGAGAGGGTTATTATATATACTAAAGAGGAGGCATTATATATACTAGAGAGGAGGCCATTAGATATAATAGAGAGGGGATCATTATATATACTATTAATACAGAGGGGGTCATTATATATACTAGCAATACAGGAGGTACATTATACAGTCCTGATCAAAAGTTTAAGACCACTTGAAAAATGGCAAAAATTCATATTTAGCATGGCTGGATCTTAAGAAGGTTCCAAGTAGAGCTTCAACATGCAACATGAAGAAATGAGAGTGAGACAAAACTTTTTTTGAGCATTCAATTAATTGAAAATAACGATTAAACTGAAACAGGCTATTTTTCAGCTGATCAAAATTTTAGGACCACTTGCCTTTAAAAGGCCAAATCTGTGCAAAGATGTGGATTCATTGTCATTTTCTGTCAGGAAGTCACACGTTCTGATGGCAAAGGCAAAAAAACTCTCCCTTTTTGAACGTGGTCGGGTTGTTGAACTGCATAAGCAGGGTGGGGCGAAGTCATTTGATCCTGAGGGTTATGGAACAAAAAAGTCAAGTGGAAGACCCAAAAAAATTTAATCAGCAATGAGCCGGAGGATCCAATTGGCTGTCCGTCAAGACACTGGACGATCCTCGACCCAAATTAAGGCCCTTACTGGTGCTGACTGCAGCCCCATAACCATCATACAGCATCTGAGACTGAAGGGCTTCAAAAACAAATGCCACAGAACTGCTCGTTTGGACTTTGCAGCACCAAACATGGGACATTCAAAGGTGGAAGAAAGTTTTATTCTCTGATGAGAAAAAATGTAACCTTGATGGTCCTGATGGTTTCCAACGTTACTGGCATGACAGGCAGATCCCACCTGAGATGTTTTCTACGTGCCACAGTGGAGGGGGCGCCATAATGGTCTGGGGTGCTTTTTCCTTCAGTGGAACAATGGAGCTTCAGGAAGTACAGGGGCGTCAAACGGCCTCTGGCTATGTCCAGATGTTGCAGAGAGCATTCCTCATGACTGAGGGCCCTCGTCTGTGTGGTAACGACTGGGTTTTTCAACAGGACAACGCTACAGTACACAATGCCCGCAGGACAAGAGACTTCTTCCAGGATAATAGCATCACTCTTTTGGCCCATCCTGCGTGTTCCCCTGATCTATATCCAATTAAGAACCTTTGGGGATGGATAGCAAGGGAAGTTTACAAAAATGGACAACAGTTCCAGACAGTAGATGGCCTTCGTCCGGCCGTCTTTACCACTTGGAGAAATGTTCCCACTCACCTCATGGAAACGCTTGCATCAAGCATGCCGAAACACATTTTTGAAGTGATAAACAATAACGGCGGAGCTACTCATTACTGAGTTCATGTTTGGAAGTTGGATTTCTGTTTTGGGGGGGTTTAGTTTTTTTTGGGGAGGTGTGGTCCTAAACTTTTGATCAGCTGAAAAGCAGCCTGTTTCAGTTTATTCGTTGTTTTCATTAAATTGAATGCTCAAAAAATGTTTTGTCTCACTTCCATTTCTTCTTGTTGCATGTTGAAGCTTTACTTGGAACCTTGTTAAGATCCAGTCATGCTAAATATGATTTTTTTGCAATTTTTCAAGTGGTCTTAAACTTTTTATCAAGACTGTACAATAAAGGAATTCAAGAGGGGCCTGGATGTATTTCTGGAGCGTAATAATATTACAGGCTGTAGCTTCTAGAGAGGGGTCGTTGATCCAGGGAGTTATTCTGATTGCCTGATTGGAGTCAGGAAGAAAAATTTTTATTCCCCTAAAATGGGGAAAATTGGCTTCTACCTCACAGTTTTTTTTTCCTTCCTCTGGATCAACTTGCAGGATAACAGACCGAACTGGATGGACAAATGTCTTTTTTCGGCCTTATGTACTATGTTACTATGTTACTATGAGTGTATATACTACCTATTCTATCAATATTGAGGGGGCCATTATATATCATTGGAGAGCATATGCTAGCAATACATAAGGCTCATTATATATGATCAATACAGGAGAGCCATTATATACTGTATATGACCACTGCAGAGAAGCCATTATATATATATACTATCAATACAAGTGGGGAATTATAATACAGGGGGCACGATAGGAAGAAGAGAGACTATTATATATACCACCATTAAAAGGGGACATTATACTACAGAGGTTGGGGGTGGGAGGTGAGAGCATTATACATGCTTGCCCTACAGGGGGCATTTTCCTACAGAGGGCATTACACATGGGCATTACAGGAAGCATTATATTACATGGGGCATTATACATAATGGGAATACTAAAGGATACATTATAAATATTGGAGCTACTATAAGGGGCATTATAAATAGTGGGGCCACTATAAGGGACATTATAACTACAGGAGACACTATAGGGGGCTTTATTTACTGTATTTACTATTACTAATATTACTAGTATTACAGGGGGCTCTAAAAGGGTGTCCTGTAGAGGGGCATTGTTACTTCTGGGGCACTATTGGAGGCCTTATGGGGGCGTTATTAGTTTTGGGGGTAATGTGGGGGGATTATTTTTGGGCATAATATGGAGGGGATAATGATCGGACAGTGAAGATTCTAAGATATATGTGTGTCAAACTATGCAGAGATGAGACGTGGTTGAATGAAGTTGTCATGGCAGTCTGATCTCCGAATGGAGAACAGGAGGAAAAAAAACATCTACATCAGAGGTATGTTGTGGTGCTGTATTACCCTGTATGTTTTGTAGCAAAATCAATGCATATACAGACGTGGACAAAATTGTTGGTACCCTTTGGTCAATGAAAGAAAAAGTCACAATGGTCACAGAAATAACTTTAATCTGACAAAAGTAATAATAAATTAAAATTCTATAAATGTTAACCAATGAAAGTCAGACATTGTTTTTCAACCATGCTTCAACAGAATTATGTAAAAAAATAAACTCATGAAACAGGCATGGACAAAAATGATGGTACCCCTAGAAAACACAGAACATAATGTGACCAAAGGGACATGTTAATTCAAGGTGTGTCCACTAATTAGCATCACAGGTGTCTACAACCTTGTAATCAGCCATTGGGCCTATATATATGGCTCCAGGTAATCACTGTGTTGTTTGGTGATATGGTGTGTACCACACTCGACATGGACCAGAGGAAGCAAAGGAAAGAGCTGTCTCAAGAGATCAGAAAGAAAATTATAGACAAGCATGTTAAAGGTAAAGGCTATAAGACCATCTCCAAGCAACTAGATGTTCCTGTGAGTACAGTTGCACATATTATTCATAAGTTTAAGATCCATGGGACTGTAGCCAACCTCCCTGGACGTGGCCGCAGGAGGAAAATTGATGACAAATCTAAGAGACGGATAATCCGAATGGTAACAAAAGAGCCTAGAAAGACTTCTAAAGAGATTCAAGGTGAACTTCATGCTCAAGGAACATCAGTGTCAGATCGCACCATCCGTCGTTGTTTGAGCCAAAGTGGACTACATGGGAGACGACCAAGGAGGACACCATTGTTGAAAACGAATCATAAAAAAGCAAGACTGGAATATGCCAAACTACATGTTGACAAGCCACAAAGCTTCTGGGAGAATGTCCTGTGGACAGATGAGACAAAAATCGAAGTTTTTGCCAAGGCACATCAGCTGTATGTTCACAGACGAAAAAATGAAGCATATCAAGAAAAGAACACTGTCCCTACTGTGAAACATGGAGGAGGCTCTGTTATGTTCTGGGGCTGCTTTGCTGCGTCTGGCACAGGGTGTCTTGAATCTGTGCAGGGTACAATGAAATCTCAAGACTATCAAGGAATTCTAGAGAGAAATGTACTAGCCAGTGTCAGAAAGCTTGGTCTCAGTCGCAGGTCATGGGTCTTGCAACAGGACAATGACCCAAAACACACCGCTAAAAACACCCAAGAATGGCTAAGAGGAAAAAATTGGACTATTCTAAAGTGGCCTTCTATGAGCCCTGACCTCAATCCTATTGAGCATCTTTGGAAGGAGCTGAAACATGCAGTCTGGAAAAGGCACCCTTCAAACCGGACACAACTGGAGCAGTTTGCTCATGAGGAGTGGGCCAAAATACCTGCTGAGAGGTGCAGATGTCTCATTGACAGTTACAGGAAGCGTTTGATTGCAGTGATTGCCTCAAAAGGTTGCGCAACAAAATATTAAGTTAGGGGTACCATCATTTTTGTCCATGCCTGTTTCATGAGTTTATTTTTTTACATAATTCTGTTGAAGCACGGTTGAAAAACAATGTCTGACTTTCATTGGTTAACATTTATAGAATTTTAATTTATTATTACTTTTGTCAGATTAAAGTTATTTCTGTGACCATTGTGACTTTTTCTTTCATTGACCAAAGGGTACCAACAATTTTGTCCACGTCTGTATGTTTTTAAGGGCTGGGAAAGCGGTTGGATTGAGAATTTGGCACATAGGGGGCACTATTTCAATTTTCACCTCAAGCAGCAGGCTAAAATTGGCCCAACATACTATATTACTGAATAACACTATCATGGCTGCATATTTATAGTTTATATTGTATATTTAAAGCTAAATCTAGAGCTTTGTTAAGTCACATTATTTATCTTCCAAATAAAATAAGCAGTACAGTAGTAATGCATCCATAACCTATGAGGTCAGAGTGTGCACCTACGTGCACTACATTCTGGTGCTGTACACAGTCTGGATACCGTGCATAGCGGGGCCCAGAAAAACCAGGGAGGGTGAGTAGTGCCATAATGGAAGTGGTCATTAGAATTCGAACTATAAGACGCACTGCCATTTTTCCCTCACTTGGGTCTTATAGTGCAAAAAATACAGTAAAACAATAACCTACCTAATGGTGTTGGGTACATAAAACTCATCTGACGGTTAGGTTTTAGGTTAGTTTAGGCCCCTTTGGTAGGTAGTTAGCGTCAGTTAGCGCCCAGCCCACCAAACCGCAGGTACTTTTATAGTATCTGTAAGTGATCAGAACTGATTACAGTCAGATCTATCAATAGTATTAGAGTCACCTTAGTTCGCCCTCCACCCAAAACGCAGTGTTTGCCTGATCAGGCCTGATCGGTCGCCCACACGTGCGTTCACCCACGCCCGCCCCGCCGCAGTGACAACATTTTTTTTTTTTATCACTGTGCAATCACTTCACAAGTGCTGCGGCGATAAAAAAAAATCAGTTTTGATATTTTTTATCAATCACAGCGGCTTCCTGTACTTCGCTAGCCTCCCATTTGTAAGACAGGCTTGCTTTTTTTCTTGGGTAGTCTCAGGGAATACCCCCTAAATTTAGTTGACCAAATGGCAAGTAAGGGGTATTTTTCTGAAGAGGCCTACAGGCTTCTGACCCAGTCGGATGAGGAATGTAAACCCTCATCTGATGAATCCAGCGGGTCCGAATACGAACCTGTAGAAAGCAGTGGCAGTCTGACCCAAAGTTCGGATGATGAGGTTGAGGTCCCTGATACCACCAGGCGTACCCGGCCCCGTGTTGCTAGACCACAGGTTGCGCAGGATCCGCTTCAAGGGCGGCAGAGTGGGGCTGGTGCTGTCGGATTACGTGGTGAGGCATACACCAGCAGCGCAGCCCATCCTGGACCTAGTACTAGCACTGCCGTAGAACATGGTGAAGTGGCGAGCACCAGAAGGGCAGTTGAAGCTGGTACGGTGGCACGTGCATTAGTTACCCCGTCGCAGCCACTGCACAGACAGGGCCGTAGAGCCCCTAGAGTCCCTGAGGTGCTGGCAAACCCTGATTGGCAGCCCCCAACTTCAGCCGCACCAGTAGTTCCCCCTTTGACTGCCCAGTCTGGAGTTTCGGGTTGAGACAGCTCAGATCGGATCGGCACTGGGGTTTTTTGAGCCGTTCTTGACTGCAGAGCTCTTGGACTTAGTCGTGGCAGAAATAAACCGGCATGCCACTCAATTTATAGCCGCCAACCCGGGAAGCTTTTATGCCCAGTCTTTCCGGTGGAAACCCGTCCAAGTTTCCGAATTTAAAACTTTTCTGGCCCTTCTCCTCAACATGGGCCTGACAAAAAAGCATGAATTGCGGTCATATTGGTCCACAAACCCAATTCATCACATGCCCATGTTCTCTGCTGCCATGTCCAGGACACGATTTGAGACCATCCTGCGTTTCCTGCACTTTAGTGACAACAGCACCTCTCGTCCCAGAGGCCACCCAGCTTTTGACCGGCTCCACAAAATTCGGCCCCTTATAGACCACTTTAACACCAAATTTAATACCCCTGAACAAAACATCTGCATAGACGAGTCCCTTATAAATTTTACCGGGCGCCTTGGCTTTAAACAATACATCCCAAGCAAGCGTGCCCGGTATGGGGTGAAATTGTATAAGCTCTGTGAAAGGGCCACAGGCTATATGCACAAATTTCGAGTCTATGAGGGTAAAGATCAGACCCTGGAGCCAGTCGGTTGCCCTGACTACCTGGAGAGCAGTGGGAAGACAGTCTGGGACTTGGTGTCACCCTTATTTGGCAAGGGATACCATCTTTATGTGGACAATTTTTACACAAGTGTGCCCCTCTTCAAGCATTTGTTTCTAGAACAGATTGGCTGCTGTGGCCCCGCGCGACCTAGTCGCTGGGGCTTCCCCCAATGGCTCCTTACCACCCGTCTTGCAAGGATGGAGAGGGCTGCCTTGTGTAACGAAGAACTGCTCGCGGTGAAATGGAGAAACAAGCGTGACGTTTACATGCTCTCCTCCATTCACGCAGACACGACAATACAAATTGAACGAGCAACCAGTGTCATTGAAAAGCCCCTCTGTGTCCAGTACTATAATTTGCTCATGGGAGGGGTGGACTTCAATGACCAGATGTTGGCTCCTTATTTACTTTCCCGCAGGACCAGACGCTGGTATAAGAAGGTGTCTGTATATTTAATTCAATTGGCAATGTACAATAGTTTTGTTCTCTACAGTAAGGCTGGGAGAACACGATCCTTCATCAAATTTCAGGAAGAGATCATCGAGAACCTCCTGTATCCAGGAGGTTCCGTGGCCCCAACCACCAGTGTAGTGAGCCGTCTACACGAGCGACATTTCCCCAATGTCGTTGCTGGTACCTCAACCCAAGCGTCACCCCGAAAAAGATGTGTCTGTAGCAGGAGTGGAATAAGGCGTGACACCGCTATTTCTGTCCTGACTGCCCTGATCACCCTGCCCTATGCTTAAAGTACCACACACAGGTACACTTAGTATAGGGATTGCATTACACAGGACAGGCACACAGGGCTTTTAGGGCCCATTCACACAGAGCTGCTGCAAACCTCTCCTTTCACCTGGGACAAAGTGCATAATGTAATTCGCCACATCTCTGGGCGATCTGTCCTATAAAGGTAAAAAAAAAAATCACAGGTAAGCAAAAAAGTTAATGTTCCAAAAGTTCAAAAAAGTTTATAAAAGTTAATGTTCTGTTTCAAATGTTATATAAAGATAATGTTAATAAATTTATTGCGTTGTGGCCTGTTTTTTTCTTTTTTTGTTTTGTTTTGTTTTTTTACCTTCTAGGTGGACCAACCGATCGACCAGCTGCAGCACTGATGTGCATTCTGACAGAAGCATTGCGCTGCTGTCAGATTACACAAAAGTTGGTGTATGCGGCGCTGCAAGACGATATTTCTCCTCTGCAGTAAAAAAGATAAGTTTGCCGATGCTTATGAGCTGAGGGGCGGTGTTCATATGCTTTGGCAAACACTTTGTATATAAAAAATATATATATAATTCCAGCAATGATTTATTCATCCACATCGATTGATGTGAATGGAGAAATCAGGTTTGCCAGGGCATACGGGCTGAGTGGGTTTGGATGTTGGGTGGAGCGCCTATGTCCTGGCAGATGCCTTTCCCTTTGTTTTATTTTTTTTTTGCACATTTTTTGGCAGAGATTTTTTTCATACACATTGATCGATGCGAATGAAGAAATCTGTGCTGTTCATTTTTTCTTTCAGCCCAGAGGCTGAACGAAAAAAAATATATCTCATTACCCGTATGCTCAATATAAGGAGAATAGCAGAAACTCCTAATGCTGGCCATACATGTAATGATTGTGGAGACCCTCAAATGCCAGGGCAGTACAAACACCCCACAAATGACCCCATTTTGGAAAGAAGACACTCCAAGGTATTCGCTGAGGGGCATATTGAGTCCATGAAAGATTGAACTTTTTGTCCCAAGTTAGCAGAAAGGGAGACTTTGTGAGAAAAAACAAAACAAAAATCAATTTCCGCTAACTTGTGCCAAAAAAAAATAATCTTCTATGAACTCGCCATGCCCCTCATGGAATACTTTGGGGTGTCTTCTTTCCGAAATGGGGTCACATGTGGGGTACTTATACTACCCTGGCATTTTAGGGGCCCTAAAGCGTAAGAAGAAGTCTGGAATCCAAATGTCTAAAAATGCCCTCCTAAAAGGTACTCATTGGAATTTGGGCCCCTTTGCGCACCTAGGCTACAGAAAAGTGTCACACATGTGGTATCGCCGTACTCACGAGAAGTAGGGAAATGTGTTTTGGGGTGTCTTTTTACATATACCCATGCTGGGTGAGAGAAATATCTCTCTAAAAGGCAACTTTTCCCATTTTTTTATACAAAGTTGTCATTTGACAGAGATATTTCTCTCACCCAGCATGGGTATATGTAAAAATACACCCCAAAACACATTGCCATAATTCTCCTGAGTACAACGATACCACATGTGTGACTTTTTTTGCAGCCTAGGTGCAAAAATTGGCCCAAATTCCAATTAGTATCTTGAGGATTTCACAGGGCATTTTTTACTTCTCACGCTTAAGGGCCCCTAAAATGCCAGTGCAATATAAATACCCCACAAGTGACCCCATTTTGGAAAGAAGCCATCCCAAGGTATTCAGTGAGGAGTGTGGTGCGTTCATGTAAAATGTTATTTTTTGTCACAAGTTAGTGGAATATGAGACTTTGTAAAAAAAAAAAAAAAAAAAAATTTCTGCTAACTTGTGCAAAAAAAAAATATTCTAAGAACTCGCCATGCCCCTCACGGAATACCTTGGGGTGTCTTCTTTCCAAAATGGGGTCACTTGTGGGGTATTTATACTGCCCTGGCATTTTAGGGGCCCTTAAGCGTGAGAAGTAGTTTGGAATCCAAATGCGTAAAAATGCCCTGTGAAATCCTGAAAGTACTCATTGGAATTTGGGCCCCTTTCCGCATCTTGGCTGCAAAAAAGCGCCACACATGTGGTATTACCGTACTCAGGAGAAGTAGGGCAATGTGTTTTGGGGTGTCTTTTTACATATACCCATGCTGGGTGAGAGAAATATCTCTGTCAAATGACAACTTTGTATAAAAAAATGGGAAAAGTTGTCTTTTAGAGAGATATTTCTCTCACCCAGCATGGGTATATGTAAAAAGACACCCCAAAACACATTGTCCTACTTCTCCTGAGTATGGCGATACCAGATGTTTGACACTTTTTTGCAGCCAAGATGCGCAAAGGGGCCCAAATTCCAATAAGTACTTTCAGGATTTCACAGGGCATTGTTGCGCATTTGGATTCCAAACTACTTCTCACGCTTTAGGGCCCCTAAAATGCGAGGGCAGTATAAATACCCCACATGTGACCCCATTTTAAAAAGAAGACACCCCAAGGTATTCCGTGAGGGGTATGGTGAGTTCATGTAAAATTTGAATTTTTGTCACAAATTAGTGGAATATGAGACTTTGCAAGAAAAAAAAGAAAAAAAGAAATCATTTTACGCTAACTTGTGCCCAAAAAAATATATATTCTAGGAACTCACCATGCACCTCACGGAATACCTTGGGGTGTCTTCTTTCCAAAATGGGGTCACTTGTGTGGTATTTATACTGCCCTGGCATTTTAGGGGCCCTTAAGCGTGAGAAGTAGTTTAGAATCCAAATGCGTAAAAATGCCCTGTGAAATCCTGAAAGTACTCATTGGAATTTGGGCCCCTTTGCGCATCTTGGCTGCAAAAAAGTGTCACATATGTGGTATCGCCGTACTCAGGAGAAGTAGGGCAATGTGTTTTGTGGTGTATTTTTACATATACCCATGCTGGGTGAGAGAAATATCTCTGTCAAATGACAACTTTGTATAAAAAAATAGGAAAATTTGTCATTTAGAGAGATATTTCTCTCACCCAGCATGGGTATATGTAAAAAGACACCCCGAAACACATTGCCCTACTTCTCCTGAGTACGACGATACCACATGTGTGACACTTTTTTGCAGCCAAGATGCGCAAAGGGGCCCAAATTCCAATGAGTACTTTCAGGATTTCACAGGGCATTGTTACGCATTTGTATTCCAAACTACTTCTCACGCTTTAGGGCCCCTAAAATGCCAGGGCAGTATAAATACCCCACATGTGACCCCATTTTGGAAAGAAGACACCCCAAGGTATTCCGTGAGGGGAATGGTGAGTTCATGTAAAATTTTATTTTTTGTCACAAGTTAGTGGAATATGAGACTTTGTAAGAAAAAAAAAAATCATCATTTTCCGCTAACTTGTGACAAAAAATAAAAACTACCATGAACTCACTATGCCCATCAGCGAATACCTTAGGGTGTCTACTTTCCGAAATGGGGTAATTTGTGGGGTGTTTATACTGTCTGGGCATTGTAGAACCTCAGGAAACATGACAGGTGCTCAGAAAGTCAGAGCTGCTTCAAAATGCGGAAATTCACATTTTTGTACCATAGTTTGTAAAGGCTATAACTTTTACCCAAACCAATAAATATACACTTATTGCATTTTTTTTTTTATCAAAGACATGTAGAACAATACATTTTGAGAAAATGTATATAGAAATGTAGTTTTATTTGAAAAAATTTACAACAGAAAGTGAAAAATGTCATTTTTTTTACCAAAATTTTGGTCAATTTCGATTAATATAAAAAAATGTAAAAAATGTCAGCAGCAATTAAATACCACCAAATGAAAGCTCTATTAGTGAGAACAAAAGGAGGTAAAATTCATTTGGGTGGTAAGTTGTATGACCAAGCAATAAACCGTGAAAGTAGTGCAGTGCAGAATTGTAAAAAGTGGTCTGGTCATTAAGAGGGTTTAAGCTAGGGGGGCTGAGGTGGTTAATATAAATATACAATCATATAATCCCATTCCAGCAGAATCCAAAGTGGTACTTTCGCCTATATGGTTACTGTTCATATAATACATGAATTATAGGGCTGTATTAAGCCATATAGGGGTTATTGAGCATCAATATTACACTATAATAGTTTGTACTAACTAATTAAATCAAACTAAATTGGTGCCACATTGTGATGCACACAAACACTGTGATATATAATAATTCATGTGTTGGTCAATAATCAAGTCTCTTGATCTAACACTGCATCCTTGGTGAGGGACTCATAGAGACTTATGAGGGACTTATAGCAGTCACAATGATAACATGTGTTTGCTTAAAGGGAACCTGTCACCATCAAAATGCAATGTAAATTACAGGTATAGTGTTATATATAGTTTATGGGAAAAGATTCAGTATAACCTGTATTTCATTAATTTAAATTACTGCTCATTCTGGACTCTGAAGTCAAGGAGGTGGTCCTATCAGTGATTGACAGCCATTCCTTTATGACTGTGTATACAGAGATAGTTGTAAATTACCGGTTGGCCTGTGTTGAGCATATTCAGTGTTTGAGAGCAGCTTGTAGTTCACTGAAGTCTCAGTGGCTTTGTGCACATTCATGGTAGTTAAACCGGAATGCTGATGGTTTGTGGTGGTATAGTGGTATTCTATCCAGCTGATATTCTTGCAATATAGATATAGAAACTATATAGTTATAGTTGATATGAAAATGCAGCCCTATATGTCACCAAATGCATTTCTGAGGTGTCTTGCTCCTTCCACAGTGTCAAAATTGTGACACCTTTTGATATTACTTGCAGAGCCAGTCATATGTATTGATTTACTGCAGCCACCATGTCATAAACACAATAGACTGGAGCAGACTCACTGACATCTCTGGTGAAGTTTTATAGACATGGTCTTAGATCTGTGCACAGGTCACTCACTAAACATGAATGGGGTGTAGATAAGCTGTGACCATCACCTATTGTGAAAGGTGGATCCTGTCTATGTATAGGTGGTATCTGTCAATGCCTGTAATCCTGTCTGTGATGATAATGTGGTGACTACTGATATGTGATCTGTACAGACCAAGACGTGGTGCCTATTATTAGGCTTAGTGGCCAGTACTACTAAATATAGATAGTGATATAGAAACATAAAATAATATCACTTCAATTCTTTAAAAATATATTGAACATAAAAAAAACCTGATATAAACAATTTGCTGTTTTCTGAATTCACGTTCCTTTTAAATTAGCAGGATGGTACCCAACCAAATAGATTCCTAAAATTCTCAGTTTCTACTGCTACCAAGGACATCATTGCATTACTGAAATGTGGAACTAGTATCAGAAGTACTGTACATTCTACGCAGTAAGCATTAGGGAAGTAGGCCAACTGTATTTTAATCTCATTTAGAAGTAGCAGCAAGCTGTTAATAAAGGATCATTACTCCTCCACCCTGCATCGTAAGATAATTAAATTTTTAAAGAATTATCAGACTCTTACTCGGTTTTTTACTCATTTATAAAAGCTTAGGTGCACTTAAAATGACAATACAGGAAAATCATAAGGCAAGGATACTGAATTTTACAATGATCAAATTTATTAAAAAAAAACTAGCAGAAGGACCCAGCTTTGCAGGGGCATATTTCATCTATTTCATTTAATGTTTGTGTGTGTCTTTAAAAGATATCGACAGTATCCCCCATAACAGTGACCTCTACAGCACCCCGCCCCTTCAACAGTGAACTCCACAGTCCCCCACCGCTCAACACAGTGCCCCGCCACTTGAAAATGGGACCTCCACAGCAGCCTATCCCCTTAACTTTGAACTTCACAGCACCCCACTCCCTTGACAGTGACATCTTCAGGAGCCAGCCCCTTAACAGTTGTAGATAGGGATCTATGGAACACCACACGTTGTGATATTAAAGGTAGTAGTTTTAATTCATTAATTCATGTGTTTTATCTTTACAACACTTTGTTTCATTCCACATCTAGTGTTACATATTAGGCATAACATAGGGTCATATACAGTCGTGGCCAAAAGTTTTGAGAATGACAGAAATATTGGAAATTGGAAAAGTTGCTGCTTAAGTTTTTATAATAGCAATTTGCATATACTCCAGAATGTTATGAAGAGTGATCAGATGAATTGCATAGACCCTTCTCTGACATGAAAATTAACTTAATCACAAAAAAACTTTCCACTGCATTTATATATATATATGATGAGCATTTTCAACAGAATATGCAACTACCTACTGCATTAGATCTGCAGTATGAGATAAAGGAATTCTAGCCAATGTCAATTCTACTTCAAATGTAAAACTGCTTTTTGAAGCTTCTCTCATGTTAAACCAGGCATCCTCAAACTGCGGCCCTCCAGCTGTTGCGAAACTACAACTCTCAGCATGCCCGAACAGCCTACAGGTATCAGCCTACAACAGGGCATTGTGGGAGTTGTAGTTTTACAACAGCTGGAGGGCCGCAGTTTGAGGATGCCTGTGTTAAACTCTGCATACAATCTTACATCCAGAGATGCTTAATATTTAAATACAAAATGCATCTTAAAATGTTACTATAGTAAGCATTATTCCTTTCTGTGGAATGTTATAACTTCCCTGGCAATTGACAGAAATTTCTTGGGGTTTTGATTTCATCCCAGTATTATTTAAGTAAGGCTACTTTGACACTCTCGTTTGTTGCAGATTCGTCATGGATCTGCACAAACGCATCCGTTCAGATAATACAACTGCATGCATCTGTTCAGAACGGATCAGTTTGTCTTATCTTTAACATAGCCAAAACGATCTGTCTTGAACACCATTGAAAGTCAATGGTGGACGGATGCGTTTTCTATGGTGCCATATTGTGTCAGTGAAAACGCATCCGTCCCCATTGTGTGTCAGGACGGATCCGTTTAGCTTAGTTTCGTCAGACGGACACCAAAAAGCTGCAAGCAGCGTTTTGGTGTCCGCCTCCAAAGTGGAATGGAGGCGGAACAGAGCCAAACTGATGCATTCTGAGCGGATCCTTATCCATTCAGAATGCATTAAGGGAAAAACCGATCCGTTTTGGACTGCTTGTGAGATCCCTGAACAGATCTCACAAACGGAAACCTAAACGCCAGTGTGAAGTAGCCTAAAATAAAGAGAAATTGTTAAATTACAACATCATGAAATATCACAAAATTAAGATTATATATCACTTTTTAATGAGGTCCTAATATTTAATAAGTCAAGACCAAACAAAAATTATTAAAATATCATGTGATATATAGTATACTGTAGGTTGGTGTTAAAAATGGGCCAAAGTAGTAAGCATAAAGCGAATTGGAAGTACCATGCACTGATCCTTCTAATCCTTAATCTTAGGTGGATGCTAGAGTTGAGCGAACACCTGGATGTTCGGGTTCGAGAAGTTCGGCCGAACATCCCGGAAATGTTCGGGTTCGGGATCCGAACCCGATCCGAACTTCGTCCCGAACCCGAACCCCATTGAAGTCAATGGGGACCCGAACTTTTCGGCACTAAAAAGGCTGTAAAACAGCCCAGGAAAGAGCTAGAGGGCTGCAAAAGGCAGCAACATGTAGGTAAATCCCCTGCAAACAAATGTGGATAGGGAAATGAATTAAAATAAAAATTAAATAAATAAAAATTAACCAAAATCAATTGGAGAGAGGTTCCATAGCAGAGAATCTGGCTTCCCGTCACCCACCACTGGAACAGTCCATTCTCAGATATTTAGGCCCCGGCACCCAGGCAGAGGAGAGAGGTCCCGTAACAGAGAATCTGTCTTCATGTCAGCAGAGAATTAGTCTGCATGTCATAGCAGAGAATAAGGCTTCACGTCAGCCACCACTGCAACAGTCCATTGGCATATATTTAGGCCCAGCACCCAGGCAGAGGAGGGAGGTCCCGTAACAGAGAATCTGTCTTCATGTCAGCAGAGAATTAGTCTGCATGTCATAGCAGAGAATGAGGCTTCACGTCAGCCACCACTGCAACAGTCCATTGGCATATATTTAGGCCCAGCACACACACAGGCAGAGGAGAGAGGTCCCGTAACAGAGAATCTGGCTTCATGTCAGCAGAGAATCAGTCTGCATGTCATAGCAGAGAATGAGGCTTCACGTCAGCCACCACTGCAACAGTCCATTGGCATATATTTAGGCCCAGCACACACACAGGCAGAGGAGAGAGGTCCCGTAACAGAGGATCTGGCTTCATGTCAGCAGAGAATTAGTCTGCATGTCATAGCAGAGAATGAGGCTTCACGTCAGCCACCACTGCAACAGTCCATTGGCATATATTTAGGCCTAGCACACAGGCAGAGGAGAGAGGTCCCGTAACAGACAATCTGGCTTCATGTCAGCAGAGAATCAGTCTGCATGTCATAGCAGAGAATGAGGCTTCACGTCACCCACCACTGCAACAGTCCATTGGCATATATTTAGGCCTAGCACACAGGCAGAGCAGAGAGGTCCCGTAACAGACAATCTGGCTTCATGACAGCAGAGAATCAGTCTGCATGTCATAGCAGAGAATGAGGCTTCACGTCACCCACCACTGCAACAGTCCATTGGCATATATTTAGGCCTAGCACACAGGCAGAGCAGAGAGGTCCCGTAACAGACGATCTGGCTTCATGTCAGCAGAGAATCAGTCTGCATGTCATAGCAGAGAATGAGGCTTCACGTCAGCCACCACTGCAACAGTCCATTGGCATATATTTAGGCCCAGCACCCAGGCAGAGGAGGGAGGTCCCGTAACAGAGAATCTGTCTTCATGTCAGCAGAGAATTAGTCTGCATGTCATAGCAGAGAATGAGGCTTCACGTCAGCCACCACTGCAACAGTCCATTGGCATATATTTAGGCCCAGCACACACACAGGCAGAGGAGAGAGGTCCCGTAACAGACAATCTGGCTTCATGTCAGCAGAGAATTAGTCTGCATGTCATAGCAGAGAATGAGGCTTCACGTCAGCCACCACTGCAACAGTCCATTGGCATATATTTAGGCCCAGCACACACACAGGCAGAGGAGAGAGGTCCCGTAACAGAGAATCTGTCTTCATGTCAGCAGAGAATTAGTCTGCATGTCATAGCAGAGAATCAGGCTTCACGTCACCCACCACTGCAACAGTCCATTGGCATATATTTAGGCCCAGCACCCAGGCAGAGGAGGGAGGTCCCGTAACAGAGAATCTGTCTTCATGTCAGCAGAGAATTAGTCTGCATGTCATAGCAGAGAATGAGGCTTCACGTCAGCCACCACTGCAACAGTCCATTGGCATATATTTAGGCCCAGCACACACACAGGCAGAGGAGAGAGGTCCCGTAACAGAGAATCTGTCTTCATGTCAGCAGAGAATTAGTCTGCATGTCATAGCAGAGAATGAGGCTTCACGTCAGCCACCACTGCAACAGTCCATTGGCATATATTTAGGCCCAGCACACACACAGGCAGAGGAGAGAGGTCCCGTAACAGAGAATCTGTCTTCATGTCAGCAGAGAATTAGTCTGCATGTCATAGCAGAGAATGAGGCTTCACGTCACCCACCACTGCAACAGTCCATTGGCATATATTTAGGCCCAGCACCCAGGCAGAGGAGGGAGGTCCCGTAACAGAGAATCTGTCTTCATGTCAGCAGAGAATTAGTCTGCATGTCATAGCAGAGAATGAGGCTTCACGTCAGCCACCACTGCAACAGTCCATTGGCATATATTTAGGCCTAGCACACAGGCAGAGGAGAGGTTCATTCAACTTTGGGTAGCATCGCAATATAATGGTAAAATGAAAATAAAAATAGGATTGAATGAGGAAGTGCCCTGGAGTCCAATAATATATGGTTATGGGGAGGTAGTTAATGTCTAATCTGGACAAGGGACGGACAGGTCCTGTGGGATCCATGCCTGGTTCATTTTTATGAACGTCAGCTTGTCCACATTGGCTGTAGACAGGCGGCTGCGTTTGTCTGTAATGACGCCCCCTGCCGTGCTGAATACACGTTCAGACAAAACGCTGGCTGCCGGGCAGGCCAGCACCTCCAAGGCATAAAAGGCTAGCTCTGGCCACGTGGACAATTTAGAGACCCAGAAGTTGAATGGGGCCGAACCATCAGTCAGTACGTGGAGGGGTGTGCACACGTACTGTTCCACCATGTTAGTGAAATGTTGCCTCCTGCTAACACGTTGCGTATCAGGTGGTGGTGCAGTTAGCTGTGGCGTGTTGACAAAACTTTTCCACATCTCTGCCATGCTAACCCTGCCCTCAGAGGAGCTGGCCGTGACACAGCTGCCTTGGCGACCTCTTGCTCCTCCTCTGCCTTGGCCTTGGGCTTCCACTTGTTCCCCTGTGACATTTGGGAATGCTCTCAGTGGCGCGTCTACCAACGTGCGCTTGTACTCGCGCATCTTCCTATCACGCTCCAGTGCAGGAAGTAAGGTGGGCACATTGTCTTTGTAGCGTGGATCCAGCAGGGTGGCAACCCAGTAGTCCGCACAGGTTAAAATGTGGGCAACTCTGCTGTCGTTGCGCAGGCACTGCAGCATGTAGTCGCTCATGTGTGCCAGGCTGCCCAGGGATAAGGACAAGCTGTCCTCTGTGGGAGGCGTATCGTCATCGTCCTGCCTTTCCCCCCAGCCACGCACCAGTGATGGACCCGAGCTGCGTTGGGTGCCACCCCGCTGTGACCATGCTTCATCCTCATCCTCCTCCACCTCCTCCTCATCCTCGTCCTCCTCGTCCTCCAGTAGTGGGCCCTGGCTGGCCACATTTGTACCTGGCCTCTGCTGTTGCCAAAAACCTCCCTCTGAGTCACTTCGAAGAGACTGGCCTGAAAGTGCTAAAAATGACCCCTCTTCCTCCTCCTCCTCCTCCTCCTCCTGGGCCACCTCCTCTTCCATCATCGCCCTAAGTGTTTTCTCAAGGAGACATAGAAGTGGTATTGTAACGCTGATAACGGTGTCATCGCCACTGGCCATGTTGGTGGAGTACTCGAAACAGCGCAACAGGGCACACAGGTCTCGCATGGAGGCCCAGTCATTGGTGGTGAAGTGGTGCTGTTCTGTAGTGCGACTGACCCGTGCGTGCTGCAGCTGAAACTCCACTATGGCCTGCTGCTGCTCGCACAGTCTGTCCAGCATGTGCAAGGTGGAGTTCCACCTGGTGGGCACGTCGCATATGAGGCGGTGAGCGGGAAGGCCGAAGTTACGCTGTAGCGCAGACAGGCGAGCAGCAGCAGGATGTGAACGCCGGAAGCGCGAACAGACGGCCCGCACTTTATGCAGCAGCTCTGACATGTCGGGGTAGTTGTGAATGAACTTCTGCACCACCAAATTCAGCACATGCGCCAAGCAAGGGATGTGCGTCAAATTGGCTAGTCCCAGAGCTGCAACGAGATTTCGCCCATTATCACACACCACCAGGCCGGGCTTGAGGCTCACCGGCAGCAACCACTCGTCGGTCTGTTGTTCTATACCCCGCCACAACTCCTGTGCGGTGTGGGGCCTGTCCCCCAAACATATGAGTTTCAGAATGGCCTGCTGACGTTTACCCCGGGCTGTGCTGAAGTTGGTGGTGAAGGTGTGTGGCTGACTGGATGAGCAGGTGGAAGAAGAGGAGGAGGAAGCCGAGAAGGAGGAGGTGGCAACAGGAGGCAAAGAATGTTGCCCTGCGATCCTTGGCGGCGGAAGGACGTGCGCCAAACAGCTCTCCGCCTGGGGCCCAGCTGCCACTACATTTACCCAGTGTGCAGTTAGGGAGATATAGCGTCCCTGGCCGTGCTTACTGGTCCACGTATCTGTGGTTAGGTGGACCTTGCCACAGATGGCGTTGCGCAGTGCACACTTGATTTTATCGGATACTTGGTTGTGCAGGGAAGGCACGGCTCTCTTGGAGAAGTAGTGCCGGCTGGGAACAACATACTGTGGGACAGCAAGCGACATGAGCTGTTTGAAGCTGTCTGTGTCCACCAGCCTAAATGACAGCATTTCATAGGCCAGTAGTTTAGAAATGCTGGCATTCAGGGCCAGGGATCGAGGGTGGCTAGGTGGGAATTTACGCTTTCTATCAAATGTTTGTGAGATGGAGAGCTGAACGCTGGCGTGTGACATGGTTGAGACGCTTGGTGACGGAGGTGGTGGTGGTGGTGTTGGTGGTACATCCCCTGTTTGCTGGGCGGCAGGTGCCAACGTTCCTCCAGAGGCGGAGGAAGAGGCCGAGGCGGCAGCAGCAGAATAGGCCGAGGCGGCAGCAGCAGAAGAGGTAGCAGGGGGAGCCTGAGTGACTTCCTTGGTTTTAAGGTGTTTACTCCACTGCAGTTCATGCTTTGCATGCAGGTGCCTGGTCATGCAGGTTGTGCTCAGGTTCAGAACGTTAATGCCTCGCTTCAGGCTCTGATGGCACAGCGTGCAAACCACTCGGGTCTTGTCGTCAGCACATTGTTTGAAGAAGTGCCATGCCAGGGAACTCCTTGAAGCTGCCTTTGGGGTGCTCGGTCCCAGATGGCGGCGGTCAGTAGCAGGCGGAGTCTCTTGGCGGCGGGTGTTCTGCTTTTGCCCACTGCTCCCTCTTTTGCTACGCTGTTGGCTCGGTCTCACCACTGCCTCTTCCTCCGAACTGTGAAAGTCAGTGGCACGACCTTCATTCCATGTGGGGTCTAGGACCTCATCGTCCCCTGCATCGTCTTCCACCCAGTCTTGATCCCTGACCTCCTGTTCAGTCTGCACACTGCAGAAAGACGCAGCAGTTGGCACCTGTGTTTCGTCATCATCAGAGACATGCTGAGGTGGTATTCCCATGTCCTCATCATCAGGAAACATAAGTGGTTGTGCGTCAGTGCATTCTATGTCTTTCACCGCTGGGGAAGGGCTAGGTGGATGCCCTTGGGAAACCCTGCCAGCGGAGTCTTCAAACAGCATAAGAGACTGCTGCATAACTTGAGGCTGAGACAGTTTCCCTGGTATGCATGGGGGTGATGTGACAGACTGATGGGGTTGGTTTTCAGGCGCCATCTGTGCGCTTTCTGCAGAAGACTGGGTGGGAGATAATGTGAACGTGCTGGATCCACTGTCGGCCACCCAATTGACTAATGCCTGTACCTGCTCAGGCCTTACCATCCTTAGAACGGCATTGGGCCCCACCATATATCGCTGTAAATTCTGGCGGCTACTGGGACCTGAGGTAGTTGGTACACTAGGACGTGTGGATGTGGCAGAACGGCCACGTCCTCTCCCAGCACCAGAGGGTCCACTAACACCACCACGACCATGTCCACGTCCGCGTCCCTTACTAGATGTTTTTCTCATTGTTATGGTTCACCACAACAACAAATATATTATTTGGCCCAATGTATTGTATTCAAATTCAGCGGGATATAAATTTGAGGCCTAGTATTTAGGCGCTGGGTGACCGGTATGGATTTAGTGACAGAATTAGACTTGGAAATGCACAGAAGCGTGTGTGTGAAGTTATTCTGAATGACCCTATGTGCACCTTGAATATTATATACCCTTTTTGGGATAGATTTCAAATAGCTCTGATATAGCAGGAACCACTAAATTATGAAATTGCTAAATTGGGAATTGTACTTCAACCCAGAACAAAAAATGTGCTTTGACGGACACTAAATAACTTTCCCAGCCACAACAGGACAGCGGTAACGAGAGATTTAGCAGGATATAAATTTGAGGCCTAGTATTTAGGCGCTGGGTGACAGGTATGGGTTTAGTGCCAGAATTAGACTTGGAAATACACAGTAGCGGGTGTGTGTGAAGTTATTCTGAATGACCCAATGTGCACCTTGAATATTATATACCCTTTTAGGGATAGATTTCAAATAGCTCTGATATAGCAGAAACCACTAAATTATGAAATTGCTAAATTGGGAATTGTATTTCAACCCAGAACAAGAAATGTGCTTGAACGGACACTAAATAACTCGCCCAGCTACAGCACTAAGGACAGATTTAGCGGGATATAAATTTGAGGCCTAGTATTTAGGCGCTGGGTGACCGGTATGGATTTAGTGACAGAATTAGACTGGGATATGGCCAAAAAATAAACAGACTATTGCTGGTTAAATGCACTTGGTGTGACAGCTTCACCCTGATGTAGGCTTTAGCCAAAAAACAACCACACCATTGAGGGTTAAATGCACTTGGTGACAGGCGCAGCTTGCCCCTGATTTAGTATATGGCCAAAAAATGAACAGACTATTGCTGGTTAAATGCACTTGGTGTGACAGCTTCACCCTGATGTAGGCTTTAGCCAAAAAACAACCACACCATTGAGGGTTAAATGCACTTGGTGACAGGCGCAGCTTGCCCCTGATTTTGTATATGGCCAAAAAATGAACAGACTATTGCTGGTTAAATGCACTTGGTGTGACAGCTTCACCCTGATGTAGGCTTTAGCCAAAAAACAACCACACCATTGAGGGTTAAATGCACTTGGTCGCAGCTTGTGCTGGCGCACCACAAGACACAAAATGGCCGCCGATCACCCCAGAAAAATGTGACTGACAAACGGTCTGGGCAGCCTAAAAACAGTGAGCAATTGAGGATCAGCAGCTCAATGATCCACAGCTGCAGATCGATCAGTTAATCAAGTCCTTTGGAGGAGTTAATCTGCCTAATCTCGCCCTACTGTCGCAGCCGCAACCTCTCCCTACGCTAATCAGAGCAGAGTGACGGGCGGCGCTATGTGACTCCAGCTTAAATAGAGGCTGGGTCACATGGTGCTCTGGCCAATCACAGCCATGCCAATAGTAGGCATGGCTGTGATGGCCTCTTGGGGCAAGTAGTATGACGCTTGTTGATTGGCTGCTTTGCAGCCTTTCAAAAAGCGCCAAGAAAGCGTCACAAAAGCGCGAAGAAAGCGACGAACACCGAACCCGAACCCGGACTTTTACGAAAATGTCCGGGTTCGGGTCCGTGTCACGGACACCCCAAAATTCGGTACGAACCCGAACTATACAGTTCGAGTTCGCTCATCCCTAGTGGATGCCATATAAAAAAAACAAAAAGGGAGCAAAACATTTTTTGGTCACCTTGGCCTAAAAAAGTATAATATTGAACGATCAAACAATCGTATGTACCCAAAAATGGTACTAATAAAAAAATCTTACTGCAAAAAACAAGCCCCTATACAAGATGATCTGCAGAAAAATATGGCTTTCAGAAAATGGAGACACAAAAACTATTTTTGTTTCAAAAATGCTTTATTATATAAAGCTAAAACAAAAACAAAAAAATAGACATCTTTTGTATCATCGCATCCGTAACAACCTGCTCTTTAAAAATAACACTGTCTTGTCAGATGGACGCCATAGTTTCTACTGTAGGGGTGCATCAGGGGGTCTTCAAATGAGACGTGGCAACTTAAAATTATCCCAGCGAAATCTGCCCTCCAAAATCCATATGTTGCTCCTTTCCTTCTGTGCTCTGCTGTGTGCCCATACAGCAGTTTATGACCACATATAGTGAGTTTCTGTAAACTGCAGAATCATGGTAATAAATATTGAAATTTGTAAAATCATACTGTATTTGAATAACTTGAGTGGTGTAGTTTCTAAAATGGGGTTATTTATGGGTGGTTTCTATTATGTAAGTCCCAAAAAGTGACTTCATTACTTAATTGGTCCTTTAAAAAGTGGGTTTTGGAAATTTTATTAACAATTTTAAAAAATTGAATCTAAAATTGTACATCTAACATCCAAAAAAATTCAATAACATTTACTAAATGATATCAACATAAAGTAGACTTGTAGGAAATGTAAAGTAAGAACTATTTTATGAGGTATCACTATCTGCCTTAAAAGCAGAGAAACTAACATTTATAAAATTGAAAATTATTCCCAATTTTTGGTAAATTTGGGATTTTATTATAGATAAAGATGAAATATATAGACTTAGAATGGCCTGGATAAGTAAAAGTGTTCCAAAGTTATTACCACATAAAGTAATTAAAAGTTCGATACGACTGCTTCGCCAAATATTTTTAAAAAATCTGGTTTGTGACAAATCACTTTGTCATGAAGCGCATTTCTTTGTAAGTAGTGGGTGCAATGACAGGGAGTGACGATTGCACGGTTCCCCATCATTGCACCCCTCAAATGCCACGCTCATACTTGATCACGGCATCTGATATTAATAACAGAGTGTACAATAAAAAAAATAATAATACTTACCTGATTCATTTGTTCGAGACGGGCTGGCTAGCGCAATCTTGCTTGTCAGTCTGGTGCAAAATCTTACATGGCCCCATATAACATCATCATGCCAGCCGGCGTGGTGGCGCCATATATCACCACGCACAGGATTTCTGGCGAGATCTTAAAGTAAGATGGCATTGGCCGACCCGTTGCGAACAAATGGATCAGGTACTGTAATCATAATTTTTTTTGTTTTTTTACACCATTTCAGGTTAAGTCGATTCACTACCGCTGGTCCTTAAGGTGAAAGGTGTCTGTGTCCTGAAGGAGTTAATTGTGTTTAATGAATAAAGCATCCTCACATAGTTTGGTAGAGTTCTGTAGTCTCAGTTTCCTTCAGATAACTGTGGGCATTGTGGCATTTAAAGCGTTAAACAGCTGGCATCTGAGTTATTTTCTGAGTATGGAGCAGGAGTATGTCTTTTAGGCCGTGCATTGGGGACTGCAATTTGCGGTCCCCAATGCACGGGCAACATTCGTGCGGCTGGGACGGATTGAGACCCATTCAATGGGTCCATGATCTGTCCGCACCGTAAAAAAAAATAGAACATGCCTCCATTCCGCACCGTAGCTCCAGATTTCGGACCCATTCAAGTGAATGGGTCCGCATCTGTGATGTGGGGAGCACATGGCTGGTGCCCGCATATTGTGGACCCGCTGTTTGCCGTGTGCATGAGGCCTTAATCATAGCGGGGCCTCCACTGGTATCCAAGTTAGCGACAGCTGCTTTCGAGGGAATAATGATACATATGTGGTGTAAGTCTGCAGTGTGTTGTCTACATTTGTTATATGAGGTGTGAACTTTTATCTTTCATTGTTTTATTTGATGACTGGTAAAAAGAGACACCATCAGGGAGGTATAAATAGAATGTAACGCATATTAAGGTATGCTAAGATTTATTTAACATAAAGCTGGAATATAGAGCAGAGAACATACAATGTAATGCGTGGCAACAAAATAGAAGCTAAGATTTGATAAGAGAAAAATTGTAGGTGATACCGGTATGTGCTAGTGGTGGAATTAATGTATGCAACTAGTCCTTTAAAGAGGTGCATAGTTCAGGGGTCAGGCAGCGTTGTGGCTCAGTGGTTAGCACTGGTGCCTTGCAGTGTTGACGTCCAAGATTAAAATCCAACCAAGTACAACGTCTGCATGGAGTTTGTATGTTCTCCCCTTGTCTGCATGGGTTTCCTCTGCGTACTCTGGTTCCCTCCTACTCTCCAAAGACATACTGATAGGGACCTTAGATTATAAGCTCCACTAGGGAGAGCAAGTCATGATAGTGTCTGTAAAGCACTGAGGAATATGTCAGAGCTATATAAGTGAAATAAATAAAAAACAAACTAATATTTAGTAAAGCACATATATGCCAAGGCTTAAAACTTTAAATCAACCAAATACGCACAGAAGATATGAAAGTATCTGTGTTTGCAGTTCTTGTGCTGCTTAAATTCAATAACTTCTTGGAAACATCAAATCTACAGACCTGTCTAAAAAATCCAACTCAGTCTCTGTGGAATTGAGCAGAGAAATCCATTTAGGTGTAGGAAGAAGTACAGGCTTTGGAGAAAGCATTTGTTTATATCTTGACCTTCTCACCTTCAATGACACTAAATCTGGCAAAGCTTTACCTGAATCTGGACTCACTTGTAGGGATGAGCGAACTCGAACTGTATAGTTCGGGTTCGTACCGAATTTTGGGGTGTCCGTGACACGGACCCGAACCCGGACATTTTCGTAAAAGTCCGGGTTCGGGTTCGGTGTTCGTCGCTTTCTTCGCGCTTTTGTGACGCTTTCTTGGCGCTTTTTGAAAGGCTGCAAAGCAGCCAATCAACAAGCGTCATACTACTTGCCCCAAGAGGCCATCACAGCCATGCCTACTATTGGCATGGCTGTGATTGGCCAGAGCACCATGTGACCCAGCCTCTATTTAAGCTGGAGTCACATAGCGCCGCCCGTTACTCTGCTCTGATTAGCGTAGGGAGAGGTTGCGGCTGCGACAGTAGGGCGAGATTAGGCAGATTAACTCCTCCAAAGGACTTGATTAACTGATCGATCTGCAGCTGTGGATCATTGAGCTGCTGATCCTCAATTGCTCACTGTTTTTAGGCTGCCCAGACCGTTTGTCAGTCACATTTTTCTGGGGTGATCGGCGGCCATTTTGTGTCTTGTGGTGCGCCAGCACAAGCTGCGACCAAGTGCATTTAACCCTCAATGGTGTGGTTGTTTTTTGGCTAAAGCCTACATCAGGGTGAAGCTGTCACACCAAGTGCATTTAACCAGCAATAGTCTGTTCATTTTTTGGCCATATACAAAATCAGGGGCAAGCTGCGCCTGTCACCAAGTGCATTTAACCCTCAATGGTGTGGTTGTTTTTTGGCTAAAGCCTACATCAGGGTGAAGCTGTCACACCAAGTGCATTTAACCAGCAATAGTCTGTTCATTTTTTGGCCATATACTAAATCAGGGGCAAGCTGCGCCTGTCACCAAGTGCATTTAACCCTCAATGGTGTGGTTGTTTTTTGGCTAAAGCCTACATCAGGGTGAAGCTGTCACACCAAGTGCATTTAACCAGCAATAGTCTGTTTATTTTTTGGCCATATCCCAGTCTAATTCTGTCACTAAATCCATACCGGTCACCCAGCGCCTAAATACTAGGCCTCAAATTTATATCCCGCTAAATCTGTCCTTAGTGCTGTAGCTGGGCGAGTTATTTAGTGTCCGTTCAAGCACATTTCTTGTTCTGGGTTGAAATACAATTCCCAATTTAGCAATTTCATAATTTAGTGGTTTCTGCTATATCAGAGCTATTTGAAATCTATCCCTAAAAGGGTATATAATATTCAAGGTGCACATTGGGTCATTCAGAATAACTTCACACACACCCGCTACTGTGTATTTCCAAGTCTAATTCTGGCACTAAACCCATACCTGTCACCCAGCGCCTAAATACTAGGCCTCAAATTTATATCCAGCTAAATCTGTCCCTAGTGCTGTAGCTGGGCGAGTTATTTAGTGTCCGTTCAAGCACATTTCTTGTTCTGGGTTGAAATACAATTCCCAATTTAGCAATTTCATAATTTAGTGGTTTCTGCTATATCAGAGCTATTTGAAATCTATCCCTAAAAGGGTATATAATATTCAAGGTGCACATTGGGTCATTCAGAATAACTTCACACACACCCGCTACTGTGTATTTCCAAGTCTAATTCTGGCACTAAACCCATACCTGTCACCCAGCGCCTAAATACTAGGCCTCAAATTTATATCCCGCTAAATCTGTCCTTAGTGCTGTAGCTGGGCGAGTTATTTAGTGTCCGTTCAAGCACATTTCTTGTTCTGGGTTGAAATACAATTCCCAATTTAGCAATTTCATAATTTAGTGGTTTCTGCTATATCAGAGCTATTTGAAATCTATCCCTAAAAGGGTATATAATATTCAAGGTGCACATTGGGTCATTCAGAATAACTTCACACACACCCGCTACTGTGTATTTCCAAGTCTAATTCTGGCACTAAACCCATACCTGTCACCCAGCGCCTAAATACTAGGCCTCAAATTTATATCCCGCTAAATCTGTCCTTAGTGCTGTAGCTGGGCGAGTTATTTAGTGTCCGTTCAAGCACATTTCTTGTTCTGGGTTGAAATACAATTCCCAATTTAGCAATTTCATAATTTAGTGGTTTCTGCTATATCAGAGCTATTTGAAATCTATCCCTAAAAGGGTATATAATATTCAAGGTGCACATTGGGTCATTCAGAATAACTTCACACACACCCGCTACTGTGTATTTCCAAGTCTAATTCTGGCACTAAACCCATACCTGTCACCCAGCGCCTAAATACTAGGCCTCAAATTTATATCCCGCTAAATCTGTCCTTAGTGCTGTAGCTGGGCGAGTTATTTAGTGTCCGTTCAAGCACATTTCTTGTTCTGGGTTGAAATACAATTCCCAATTTAGCAATTTCATAATTTAGTGGTTTCTGCTATATCAGAGCTATTTGAAATCTATCCCTAAAAGGGTATATAATATTCAAGGTGCACATTGGGTCATTCAGAATAACTTCACACACACCCGCTACTGTGTATTTCCAAGTCTAATTCTGGCACTAAACCCATACCTGTCACCCAGCGCCTAAATAATAGGCCTCAAATTTATATCCCGCTAAATCTGTCCTTAGTGCTGTAGCTGGGCGAGTTATTTAGTGTCCGTTCAAGCACATTTCTTGTTCTGGGTTGAAATACAATTCCCAATTTAGCAATTTCATAATTTAGTGGTTTCTGCTATATCAGAGCTATTTGAAATCTATCCCTAAAAGGGTATATAATATTCAAGGTGCACATTGGGTCATTCAGAATAACTTCACACACACCCGCTACTGTGTATTTCCAAGTCTAATTCTGGCACTAAACCCATACCTGTCACCCAGCGCCTAAATACTAGGCCTCAAATTTATATCCCGCTAAATCTGTCCCTAGTGCTGTAGCTGGGCGAGTTATTTAGTGTCCGTTCAAGCACATTTCTTGTTCTGGGTTGAAATACAATTCCCAATTTAGCAATTTCATAATTTAGTGGTTTCTGCTATATCAGAGCTATTTGAAATCTATCCCTAAAAGGGTATATAATATTCAAGGTGCACATAGGGTCATTCAGAATAACTTCACACACCCGCTACTGTGCATTTCCAAATCTAATTCTGTCACTAAACCCATACCTGTCACCCAGCGCCTAAATACTAGGCCTCAAATTTATATCCCGCTAAATCTCTCGTTACCGCTGTCCTGTTGTGGCTGGGAAAGTTATTTAGTGTCCGTCAAAGCACATTTTTTGTTCTGGGTTGAAATACAATTCCCAATTTAGCAATTTCATAATTTAGTCGTTTCTGCTATATCAGAGCTATTTGAAATCTATCCCTAAAAGGGTAGATCATATTGAAGGTGCACATAGGGTCATTCAGAATAACTTCACACACACGCTTCTGTGCATTTCCAAGTCTAATTCTGTCACTAAATCCATACCGGTCACCCAGCGCCTAAATACTAGGCCTCAAATTTATATCCCGCTGAATTTGAATACAATACATTGGGCCAAATAATATATTTGTTGTTGTGGTGAACCATAACAATGAGAAAAACATCTAGTAAGGGACGCGGACGTGGACATGGTCGTGGTGGTGTTAGTGGACCCTCTGGTGCTGGGAGAGGACGTGGCCGTTCTGCCACATCCACACGTCCTAGTGTACCAACTACCTCAGGTCCCAGTAGCCGCCAGAATTTACAGCGATATATGGTGGGGCCCAATGCCGTTCTAAGGATGGTAAGGCCTGAGCAGGTACAGGCATTAGTCAATTGGGTGGCCGACAGTGGATCCAGCACGTTCACATTATCTCCCACCCAGTCTTCTGCAGAAAGCGCACAGATGGCGCCTGAAAACCAACCCCATCAGTCTGTCACATCACCCCCATGCATACCAGGGAAACTGTCTCAGCCTCAAGTTATGCAGCAGTCTCTTATGCTGTTTGAAGACTCCGCTGGCAGGGTTTCCCAAGGGCATCCACCTAGCCCTTCCCCAGCGGTGAAAGACATAGAATGCACTGACGCACAACCACTTATGTTTCCTGATGATGAGGACATGGGAATACCACCTCAGCATGTCTCTGATGATGACGAAACACAGGTGCCAACTGCTGCGTCTTTCTGCAGTGTGCAGACTGAACAGGAGGTCAGGGATCAAGACTGGGTGGAAGACGATGCAGGGGACGATGAGGTCCTAGACCCCACATGGAATGAAGGTCGTGCCACTGACTTTCACAGTTCGGAGGAAGAGGCAGTGGTGAGACCGAGCCAACAGCGTAGCAAAAGAGGGAGCAGTGGGCAAAAGCAGAACACCCGCCGCCAAGAGACTCCGCCTGCTACTGACCGCCGCCATCTGGGACCGAGCACCCCAAAGGCAGCTTCAAGGAGTTCCCTGGCATGGCACTTCTTCAAACAATGTGCTGACGACAAGACCCGAGTGGTTTGCACGCTGTGCCATCAGAGCCTGAAGCGAGGCATTAACGTTCTGAACCTGAGCACAACCTGCATGACCAGGCACCTGCATGCAAAGCATGAACTGCAGTGGAGTAAACACCTTAAAACCAAGGAAGTCACTCAGGCTCCCCCTGCTACCTCTTCTGCTGCTGCCGCCTCGGCCTATTCTGCTGCTGCCGCCTCGGCCTCTTCCTCCGCCTCTGGAGGAACGTTGGCACCTGCCGCCCAGCAAACAGGGGATGTACCACCAACACCACCACCACCACCTCCGTCACCAAGCGTCTCAACCATGTCACACGCCAGCGTTCAGCTCTCCATCTCACAAACATTTGATAGAAAGCGTAAATTCCCACCTAGCCACCCTCGATCCCTGGCCCTGAATGCCAGCATTTCTAAACTACTGGCCTATGAAATGCTGTCATTTAGGCTGGTGGACACAGACAGCTTCAAACAGCTCATGTCGCTTGCTGTCCCACAGTATGTTGTTCCCAGCCGGCACTACTTCTCCAAGAGAGCCGTGCCTTCCCTGCACAACCAAGTATCCGATAAAATCAAGTGTGCACTGCGCAACGCCATCTGTGGCAAGGTCCACCTAACCACAGATACGTGGACCAGTAAGCACGGCCAGGGACGCTATATCTCCCTAACTGCACACTGGGTAAATGTAGTGGCAGCTGGGCCCCAGGCGGAGAGCTGTTTGGCGCACGTCCTTCCGCCGCCAAGGATCGCAGGGCAACATTCTTTGCCTCCTGTTGCCACCTCCTCCTTCTCGGCTTCCTCCTCCTCTTCTTCCACCTGCTCATCCAGTCAGCCACACACCTTCACCACCAACTTCAGCACAGCCCGGGGTAAACGTCAGCAGGCCATTCTGAAACTCATATGTTTGGGGGACAGGCCCCACACCGCACAGGAGTTGTGGCGGGGTATAGAACAACAGACCGACGAGTGGTTGCTGCCGGTGAGCCTCAAGCCCGGCCTGGTGGTGTGTGATAATGGGCGAAATCTCGTTGCAGCTCTGGGACTAGCCAATTTGACGCACATCCCTTGCTTGGCGCATGTGCTGAATTTGGTGGTGCAGAAGTTCATTCACAACTACCCCGACATGTCAGAGCTGCTGCATAAAGTGCGGGCCGTCTGTTCGCGCTTCCGGCGTTCACATCCTGCTGCTGCTCGCCTGTCTGCGCTACAGCGTAACTTCGGCCTTCCCGCTCACCGCCTCATATGCGACGTGCCCACCAGGTGGAACTCCACCTTGCACATGCTGGACAGACTGTGCGAGCAGCAGCAGGCCATAGTGGAGTTTCAGCTGCAGCACGCACGGGTCAGTCGCACTACAGAACAGCACCACTTCACCACCAATGACTGGGCCTCCATGCGAGACCTGTGTGCCCTGTTGCGCTGTTTCGAGTACTCCACCAACATGGCCAGTGGCGATGACACCGTTATCAGCGTTACAATACCACTTCTATGTCTCCTTGAGAAAACACTTAGGGCGATGATGGAAGAGGAGGTGGCCCAGGAGGAGGAGGAGGAGGAGGAGGAAGAGGGGTCATTTTTAGCACTTTCAGGCCAGTCTCTTCGAAGTGACTCAGAGGGAGGTTTTTGGCAACAGCAGAGGCCAGGTACAAATGTGGCCAGCCAGGGCCCACTACTGGAGGACGAGGAGGACGAGGATGAGGAGGAGGTGGAGGAGGATGAGGATGAAGCATGGTCACAGCGGGGTGGCACCCAACGCAGCTCGGGTCCATCACTGGTGCGTGGCTGGGGGGAAAGGCAGGACGATGACGATACGCCTCCCACAGAGGACAGCTTGTCCTTACCCCTGGGCAGCCTGGCACACATGAGCGACTACATGCTGCAGTGCCTGCGCAACGACAGCAGAGTTGCCCACATTTTAACCTGTGCGGACTACTGGGTTGCCACCCTGCTGGATCCACGCTACAAAGACAATGTGCCCACCTTACTTCCTGCACTGGAGCGTGATAGGAAGATGCGCGAGTACAAGCGCACGTTGGTAGACGCGCTACTGAGAGCATTCCCAAATGTCACAGGGGAACAAGTGGAAGCCCAAGGCCAAGGCAGAGGAGGAGCAAGAGGTCGCCAAGGCAGCTGTGTCACGGCCAGCTCCTCTGAGGGCAGGGTTAGCATGGCAGAGATGTGGAAAACTTTTGTCAACACGCCACAGCTAACTGCACCACCACCTGATACGCAACGTGTTAGCAGGAGGCAACATTTCACTAACATGGTGGAACAGTACGTGTGCACACCCCTCCACGTACTGACTGATGGTTCGGCCCCATTCAACTTCTGGGTCTCTAAATTGTCCACGTGGCCAGAGCTAGCCTTTTATGCCTTGGAGGTGCTGGCCTGCCCGGCAGCCAGCGTTTTGTCTGAACGTGTATTCAGCACGGCAGGGGGCGTCATTACAGACAAACGCAGCCGCCTGTCTACAGCCAATGTGGACAAGCTGACGTTCATAAAAATGAACCAGGCATGGATCCCACAGGACCTGTCCGTCCCTTGTCCAGATTAGACATTAACTACCTCCCCATAACCATATATTATTGGACTCCAGGGCACTTCCTCATTCAATCCTATTTTTATTTTCATTTTACCATTATATTGCGAGGCTACCCAAAGTTGAATGAACCTCTCCTCTGCCTGTGTGCTAGGCCTAAATATATGCCAATGGACTGTTGCAGTGGTGGCTGACGTGAAGCCTCATTCTCTGCTATGACATGCAGACTGATTCTCTGCTGACATGAAGACAGATTCTCTGTTACGGGACCTCTCTGCTCTGCCTGTGTGCTAGGCCTAAATATATGCCAATGGACTGTTGCAGTGGTGGGTGACGTGAAGCCTCATTCTCTGCTATGACATGCAGACTGATTCTCTGCTGACATGAAGACAGATTCTCTGTTACGGGACCTCCCTCCTCTGCCTGGGTGCTGGGCCTAAATATATGCCAATGGACTGTTGCAGTGGTGGCTGACATGAAGCCTGATTCTCTGCTATGACATGCAGACTAATTCTCTGCTGACATGAAGCCAGATTGTCTGTTACGGGACCTCTCTCCTCTGCCTGGGTGCTGGGCCTAAATTTATGACAATGGACTGTTGCTGTGGTGGCTGACGTGAAGCCTGATTCTCTGCTATGACATGCAGACTGATTCTCTGCTGACATGAAGCCAGATTGTCTGTTACGGGACCTCTCTGCTCTGCCTGTGTGCTAGGCCTAAATATATGCCAATGGACTGTTGCAGTGGTGGCTGACGTGAAGCCTCATTCTCTGCTATGACATGCAGACTGATTCTCTGCTGACATGAAGCCAGATTGTCTGTTACGGGACCTCTCTGCTCTGCCTGTGTGCTAGGCCTAAATATATGCCAATGGACTGTTGCAGTGGTGGCTGACATGAAGCCTGATTCTCTGCTATGACATGCAGACTGATTCTCTGCTGACATGAAGCCAGATTGTCTGTTACGGGACCTCTCTGCTCTGCCTGTGTGCTAGGCCTAAATATATGCCAATGGACTGTTGCAGTGGTGGGTGACGTGAAGCCTCATTCTCTGCTATGACATGCAGACTGATTCTCTGCTGACATGAAGCCAGATTGTCTGTTACGGGACCTCTCTGCTCTGCCTGTGTGCTAGGCCTAATTATATGCCAATGGACTGTTGCAGTGGTGGGTGACGTGAAGCCTCATTCTCTGCTATGACATGCAGACTGATTCTCTGCTGACATGAAGCCAGATTGTCTGTTACGGGACCTCTCTGCTCTGCCTGTGTGCTAGGCCTAAATATATGCCAATGGACTGTTGCAGTGGTGGCTGACGTGAAGCCTCATTCTCTGCTATGACATGCAGACTAATTCTCTGCTGACATGAAGACAGATTCTCTGTTACGGGACCTCTCTCCTCTGCCTGGGTGCCGGGGCCTAAATATCTGAGAATGGACTGTTCCAGTGGTGGGTGACGGGAAGCCAGATTCTCTGCTATGGAACCTCTCTCCAATTGATTTTGGTTAATTTTTATTTATTTAATTTTTATTTTAATTCATTTCCCTATCCACATTTGTTTGCAGGGGATTTACCTACATGTTGCTGCCTTTTGCAGCCCTCTAGCTCTTTCCTGGGCTGTTTTACAGCCTTTTTAGTGCCGAAAAGTTCGGGTCCCCATTGACTTCAATGGGGTTCGGGTTCGGGACGAAGTTCGGATCGGGTTCGGATCCCGAACCCGAACATTTCCGGGATGTTCGGCCGAACTTCTCGAACCCGAACATCCAGGTGTTCGCTCAACTCTACTCACTTGTACTCAGTTGTTGATTTATAGCAAACATAATGAAAAAGGCTAAATTCCACCAAAAGGCTTTAAAGAAAAGAACCCTGACCAGTAAACAGATGCAATCCTTGAGAAGCAATTAGTGAGATTAATTCCCTTTGTCTGTTTGAATAAACTGCCTTTAAATGTTTAGAGAAGAATCAATATTTTGTTAGTTGCAGAATAGAACTGCATGAATAGAGAGAAATATACCCTGAACCACATAAGATAGAAAAACGTGTTTTTTTAATAAAAGTATGCGGTGACAAAATGTTTTTATTTACCCCTAATGACCTTTTAATATATTTTATTTGGGATGTCAAGGTCCATTACACAGAAAGTAAGCTACATGAATACGCACACAGGTGGACATCAGACATCTAGCTTTTAGTGACAACTGGATGTCTTCGAAAGTGGTAAAATGCATTTTTAACATTATTATATAATCAGTGCTGAATGAGAGCAATGTATACAACAATGAGCCACACTGATTACTGCATCATTTTTGTTCATCATTGGACTGATCAGAGATACACTGAATGACCCCGAGTGCATCTGACCTGCTGAGTCTTACTGGTCCCTGTCACCGCCAGTTCTGTGAGAAGATCTGGCAGACGTTTTTCTCTACCTCTTGTATGATGTTCTTTGTTTTGGTTTCATTTTCTCATCTCCTTTCCTTCTGCAAGGTGCTGATGCGGTTTTTGGGTTTTGCCAATTATTACAGAAAGTTCATTTTGAATTACTCCTCTGTTGTTAAGCCACTCACTGATATGACTAAAAAGGGGGTGGATTTTTCCTCGTTGTTGATAGATGCGCTTAAAGCCTTTTCTAGTATTAAAGAGAGTTTTGCTTCCACTCCCATTTTGGTACACCCTGATGTCTCTCTACCTTTTATTGTTGAGGTGGATGCTTCTGAGGTGGGTGTGGGTGCGGTCTTATCTCAGGGTCCCTCTCCTGCCAAATGGCGACCGTGTGCCTTTTTCTCAAGGAAACTCTCCTCTGCAGAGAGAAATTACGATGTGGAGATAGGGAGTTGTTGGCCATCAAATTAGCTTTTGAGGAATGGCGCCATTGGTTAGAGGGAGCCAGAAACCCTATTACCGTGTTTACCGACCATAAGAATCTGGCCTACTTGGAATCGGCCAAGCGTCTGAATCCGAGACAGGCCAGATAGTCTTTGTTCTTTTCTATGTTTAATTTTGTTGTTAGGTTCCGCCCTAAGGTTAAAAATGTGAAGGCGGATGCCCTGTCACATTGTTTTCCGTGAGGGGGGAACATTGAAGACCCGGGTCCCATTTTGGCTGAAGGGGTGGTCGTCTCTGCTCTTTATCCTGATTTGGAGACAGGCCAGATGGTCTTTGTTCTTTTCTAGGTTTAATTTTGTTGTTAGGTTCCGCCCTGGGGTTAAAAATGTGAAGGCGGATGCCCTGTCACGTTGTTTTTCTTTATCCTGATTTGGAGGCAGAGGTTCAGGCAGCCCAAGCAAAGGCTCCTGATCTTTGTCCTCCTGGGAGGTTGTTTGTGCCACTTGCTTTACGACACAAGGTTTTTAAGGAGCACCACGATACTGTCCTTGCTGGGCACCCGGGGAGTAGAGCCACAGTGGATCTCATTGCTCGAAGATTCTGGTGGCCGGCTCTTCGTAAGACGGTTGAGGGTTTTGTGGCAGCCTGCGAGGCCTGCGCTCGTGCCAAGGTCCCTCATTCACGGCCATGGGGTTCTCTCCTCCTGTCACCCATTCCTTCCTGTCCTTCGACGCATCTGTCCATGGACTTCATTACTGACCTGCCTCGTTCCTCGGGGAAGACTGTGATTCTGGTGGTAGTGGACCGTTTTAGCAAAATCGCACATTTCATTCCCTTTCCTGGGTTACCCAATGCTAAGACGCTGGCGCAAGCGTTAGTTGATCATATTGTTAAATTGCATGGCATTGTTTCTGATAGGGGCACGTAATTTGTTTCCAGATTCTGGAAGGCCTTCTGTTCTCGCTTGGGGATTAGGTTGTCGTTCTCTTCTGCTTTTCACCCGCAGTCGAATGGTCAGAACGAACGCGTCAATCAGAATCTGGAGACATATCTGCACTGTTTTGTGGCGGAGAATCAGGAGGATTGGTATTCTTTTTTGTCCCTTGCTGAGTTTGCTTTAAATAACCGTCGCCAGGAGTCCTCTGATAAGTCACCATTTTTTGGTGCATATGGGTTTCATCCGCAGTTTGGGACATTCTCTGGAGAGGGGTCTTCTGGTTTATGTGATGAGGAGATATTTTCCTCGTCTTTGTCATTTATTTGGCAGAAGAAGATTCAGGGTAATCTGAAGAGAATGAGTGAGAGATATAAGCGTGTTGCGGATAAGAGACATGTGCCTGGTCCGGACCTGAATGTTGGTGATCTGGTGTGGTTGTCTACAAAGACAAACTGAAGGTTCCCTCCTGGAAGTTGGGTTCTAAGTTTATTGGGCCTTACAAGATCTTGTCCGTCATCAATCCCGTTGCCTTCCGTCTCAATCTTCCTCAGACTTGGAAGATCCATAATGTTTTTCACAAGTCCCTATTAAAACCTTATGTCTAACCCACTGTACCCTCCTCTTTGCCGCCTCCTCCGATTATTGTTGATGGTAATCTTGAATTTCAGGTCTCTAGGATTGTGGATTCTCGCATTATCCGCGGTTCTCTCCAGTACCTTGTTCATTGGGAGGGTTATGGTCCTGAGGAGAGGATGTGGGTCCCAGTGGCGGACATTAAGGCCACTCGTCTCATCAGAGCTATCCATAGGTCTCATCCTGAGATGAGATGGGATGAGTCCACCCGTAGAGGGAGGGGTACTGTCACCTCCAATTCTGTGAGAAGATCAGGTAGACGTTTTTCTCTACCTCTTGTATGATGTTCTTTGCTTTGGTTTCACTTTCTCATCTCCTTTCCTTATGCCAGGTGTCACTTATTTCGACTCATCGTCTTCCTTTATAATCCCTCCCATACTGCCTCACTTTGCAGTTTATACTACTTCCTGGATGAGGTGTTAACTGCTGGAGGCTGCTTCTTCTGTTTGTCCAGATAAGTCTTTTACTTTATTGTGTTTCCTTGCTGGCTTGATTCTAGGTGACCCTGACTCCGTCCATATTAAGTGCAGGGAGCCGGTGGTCGTATACCCTCCTATTATAGGGTTTTCAGGTGTCACACTGTATTAGGTACGCGGGCATGCAATCGTCTACAATACAGACCCTTGCATGTGCATAGCAGTCAGGGAGAGCTCTTAGGGTTTTATAGGGCTCACCTATAAGCTCCTTAGTTTGGGATCAAGCCAGTCGCTCATTTATTTATATGTTCCAGCTATCTGCTAACTTGATTTGTGACAGTCCCATCCCCAAAGATATTCAAAGATGTTCTCAGAGCTTTTGGTCTAATGTTTAGCAAAAAAAAAAAAAAAAAAGGTAACATTTAATAAATCCTCTCCATTTATCCCTCGCATCAATCCAAATCGTTAAAAAGTTTATATTTAAATAAACATAAAATATTCAACACATTTAAAGACTTTTCTGGATTTACAATGAAAAGTATGCAGGAAAAAATACTTTCAACTTCAAAACGGGTTAACTTGATTCACCAATCACTATCTATGCATTGATTTTATCAGTCTTTTTTCAGGTTTGAGTCTGATGATTTTATCATTCTAATAGTATTTTCTTTACCAATGAATCAGGCAAATTTTCTAAAGCCATGTAACAGGTCAATTACATCTCTTATCTCTATCCATCAATTCAATTGCATTGAGATATAATCAATGTTAAGTTATAAATTATAAGTTGTAGTGTATTATTTAGAGTATGTACAGTATTCAGTTTAAAAACATCTGTCACAAATGATTATCAGATCGCCTCCTGATGAAGTGGAAGCTGGAGCAGGTTACCAATCTGTGTGTGAGTGCTTACATGTTTAGTGCTGGTTGTATTAATTAGATGTAGGTTATACATATGAATATACATATAAGATAAATATTAGTAACCCATCGCTCAGTGCCACAGTGCATTCCTTAAATGTAACCCTAGTAGTACCAAATATTATTTTCTTAATAAGAAAAGTGCTAAAAAAAACTAACCACGGGGGAAATTTTTTAGGACCGGCTCAAACATTACTAAGAAGTGTACACCTCTTAATAATTGTGCCGCTTCTTACCAGTTCTGTGTGCCAGAACCTGAAATCTAAGATGGCTAGGAGCAATAAGGACTACTTTGCGCAACACAGGAAGGTTGATAAATCTCCCCCTACATATGTTTGTATGACTCAGCAATATTAGCAAAATGATTTTTAAAAAACTAATTTGACAACAGACTCTGGCCATTAAGTGGTTATATTATTTTGATACTAAAGCCTTTCTTCTTTTGACTTTGGGACTTCCTTCTGGAAATTGTACTACAAATCAGTTTTCTTTTCCAGCTGACCTTATAGCTAGAACAAATTGCACTGAAAAAAATAGATATCACTGAGGTATGTCAGCCTTGATACTGCGATATAAGCAATATGATGACACTTCCAACTGTGCATTGTTCAATGCAAATAGCTTCATGTACAAATAATTCAGTGTCTTCCAGGTTGTTCTAGTTCATCGATATATATAGTTGTTGGCATGGGGTACATGACGTATCACTGAATGACTTACACATTATGACAAATTGCTCAGCAACAGATAATACCAGACAATATATTAATCTATTAATCAGTTGACTATAAGCCCTGTGCTGTTCATCAGAATTGTCTCCCCCTTCCCCACTGGTGAATACCTTTTTTCTGTGCTGTCATTGATTAACCGGGGATTATTAACATACTTGTCAAAGGGACATGTCACTACCTACTGACAGTGTCCAATTATCACTACAGAATCAGACAGTATAGGGATACATCATCTTAACAAGGGGAATGATGAGACATCTTACCAATTGAATCTAGGCTACACAGAGTACATTTTTTACTAAAAAAGACATGCCAGGAAAGATGAAAACTCCTGTATAAAACAAGTAATTCACCGGATATGTCTTCTGTGGGTGCAGAAATTATTTTTCCTTTTCTTTTCCATCTGGACTAGACCTCCATGACAACTTCTTCTGATGACTGCAGAGTTGCCAGTGAGAAATCTTTGGCCTTCTGAATTCTGCAGCTGATCTCCAGTACAAATAATTTCAGATTCCAGACTCCCTAAAGAAATATAAAACCCAGATCAGACCCCCTAAGTAGAGACCAGGCTCCCTAAATGTAGACTCCTTAAACTAATATAGATTTCAGACCAGAACCCCTAAATATAGAATCCAGAAAGGGTTACCTAAACTAATACAGACCTAAGACACTCTATACTTATAGAGATTCCAGACCAGAACCACTAAATACAGACGCCATACACGCAAATGTCAGTTTATACTCTCCCCCTCTGTGCTTTGCCTTCTGTCTTCTGAACTTGCTTTTGTAAGACCTTCTCCCAGCTAATGATAGAATACTATAAACTGCGAAGTTTGTCATGACCAGCTATGAAGTAAAAATAGTGGCCATCGTTCTCATGAGCAGAACATCTGGTACAATGACATCTGAACAATAGTATGTGCAGATGGCGGATCTTGGAGTCTTGGCTTGTGTGGCCTGGGGACTGGCTATTGGCAGAGTGCAGGGGACAAAGTAGTAGAGGCACAGTGCCACCCCCCACCCACCCCTGCCCAGGGAACACAGCACACAGCAACTCAGCACATTGAAGCAGCAGCAGAACATAAAGCCTCTTGTCTCCAAAAGGGTCTGCCCCAGATGCATAGGTGACAGGAGCAGCAGGAACACTGTGGTAATCATGAAAAGAGAGGATGATGAGCTGTGGAAATCTGTTTGTTTTTCTAAAATAGAGCTTTAAATCCTCTGTATAGACACACATTAAATATGTGCCCTGCAGCCACAACTAGAGGGAGCTTAGGTACTGCATACCTTGTATTGCTATTAAAGCGGCTCTGTCACCAGGATCAACCTTATTAAACCAGGCATACTGCATGGTAGGGCTCATCATGCTGATTAAAACAATACCTTTCTTTTGTGTGTATAATAAAAAGGTGCAGAGATATCAGCGTTTTTATGCATATTCAAATGAGAAGGTCGAGCACCAGGAGGTCGGGCCTAACCCTTTGAGCACTGATTTTTAACACCTCCTGTGCTCTGCACACTCCCCACTCCCCTTGATTGACTGGGCTAGACATGCTGAGGGCAGAGCTGTGTCCTAGCAGCTACATATCATATACACTATGTACTATAGCTTCACCAGACTGAGATCGGCTCAGAAAGCTAACATACATATTACTGCTTTATTCACAGGCCCAATATATGAGACACCAGTAATATGTGTTAGCTTTTAAGAAAATAAAAAAACATGTATCGCTATGTGGCAATGATATATCTTAGCCATAAGGGCTTTGTTTTGCACGATATGTAGATGCTAGGACACAGCTTTGCCTTCAGCATGTCTAGCCCTGTCAACCAAGGGGAGAGGGGAGTTTGGAGAGCACAGGGGGTGTTAGAAAGCAGCGCTCAAAGGAATTAGCCCTGTCTCCTGGTGCATTAACCTCAAATTTGCATATGAATAAAACCAAGATATCTCTGCAACTGTTTAGCATACAGACAAAAGAAATACCTAGTTGTAATCAGTGTGATGAGCCCTACCAGGCAGTATGTCTGGTTTAATAGGGTTGATCCTGGTGACAGAGCCTATTTAAGTTCAGTATATAACACTTAGTAGCTCTTAGTAGTGGCCTCAGGCAGCTGGCATGTTATCTTTTAAACCTATGTATATATAGTGGATCAGGTGCTCTACATAAGCAAAACTGAGCTCCAACCATTATAAAGATATATTAACATAATAATCTGCACAGAATTGTGAATGTAAAGTAACATAATACAGAATGGATAATTACTTTAAATTTTTATTAAAAGTTGATATCTAGAAATTATTTGCAGAGTACTATTTGTCTGTATGGTAATATAGAACAATGTAGCAATCTAGAATAAAGTGCTACAGAATGTCAGTGATATATTATTAAAGATTACTATTACTATTATAATCGTTAGAAATAGAAGTTCATCATTTCTTCTTAAACATCCATTTCCACGCACGGGATGGAATTTATGATGATATATCTGCTGATATATTATTTAATTTCGATTTTATGACATGATGGTGCCCTATCTGAGTATAGGTTGTGCCCATGTTCTTTACCTTGCTCATTTAAATACTTCCATATACCTCTCCCATACATAGAAATATATTTTGGTAGAAAGAGGGTTGTTATGTGCCAAAATATAGTGTAAGTACCATAAAAAGGTACCTAAGTATTGAAACAACTAAATTAAAGATTACGCCCTTCCTTCAAACAGTGTCCCCCAAGCCATAGGAACCTATGTTTGGCAGCCTTGGATCATTTAAGAGAACCGAGTCTGCCGAACATATCATAATCGACCGCCCAGATGCTGTAGTCACAATTTCAGTGAATGTTGGTAAGTGGTTAATACACTACATATACCGGTAGCTAAAAAAAAAAAGCACATGTAAACTTTCCAGATTTGTTTAGGAGTATAATAAAAATCACATTAAATTTTATTGTGATTTTTTTTCATTGTACTTAATATTAGTGCACTGATTTTTTTACCACATATCACATTTTTTTCTATATCCATATGCATCTACTTGAGCCCTAAAAAGGCTGTTAATAGTTCGACCCCTGTACAATCCGTGCAAGTCGATGAGATGTAATTATAAAAATGTTTTGTTAAACCAAAAAAGACATTAATTGTGTAAATTGTTGTTTTGATACTACTTGAAATAACTGTAGAAGATAATTGTTTATAATAAATGAACACATCCTAATCCATTTCTGTTTAGTAGCAGATGTACAGCTTTCGTTATTCAATTACTTGCCTAATTAAATCATTTAGAACAAGCAATGCATAACATAGGAATGCTTTCTGAGGAGCTAAGAAAACAGTGGTTAATAATACATACTGGAATATAATATATGAATAATAAAAATGAATTAATAATTTTTTAGAGGATTTATGTTTTACTGAATTCTAATCCAAGAGCCAGAAATTGTTATGGAAGTGTTTAGCCATAACCTTTAAGAAATGCAAAGTACCAGTGCCTACGGAGCAGCAGCTACACACAGATAATGGTGGCTGCTGTTTCTAGAGGATGTGACAGGTCCTCTTTAAAGGATCTGATTCGGATGACTAGGTGCAAGATACTATATAATACGTGTAAAATAACAAACTCCCATTATAACAAACACACAGAGAAAGAAAAAAGAAAAAACAAATCAACACTCTATAAGTGGACCAGCGGTTTGTGCTCTGAAAAGATTACGTCTGTATCTTAATGAGATCCCTAAAGGACGTTTGATTATAGGCAGGATGATGACTTCTTGACTGGGCTTGTCCCTGGGTGCAGCCTAATATATTTATTCCTGCCTAAAAGCAAGATACAACAGGACTGCTTCAAAAGTCTTGTGGAGTATATGCCTCAATGGGTTTTGAGTAAAGATGAGAGAACTAATTGTAAATCAAATTCTTCTTGAACTTCCCAATTACAGCTGAATCTGAATCTTTTGTGATTCAAATCAGACATGATAGAAGGCCACAAAAAATTATATTTGTGGACCACGTTTTAATTTAAAACTAAAATCTGACAGTGTGGTGTGATATTAAACAGGCTGTTTGTTACCACCGGCCATAATCTGTTTACCTATAGTCATATATTTCACTGTCACTTTGATATTACTAATGCTGCCTTGACATTGAAGAGCTTGAAAGGGACTAAATACACCAAAGAGACCTTAGAGTGTCATACATAATCTGAGCACTTTCAATTTGGGTCAAATTTATTCAACTGATTTATTAGAAGTGGACCCAAAGCGATTTGAGAAGTTCAGGCATCATGAGAGTGAAATTGACAATATTAGGTGGGTGGTTTTAATGATATGTTAGATTAATGTATATTAGAAATATATTTTAAAATATTCCACAGGATTATAAAATAGGTGCTACCCATGCAACATGTAAGATCTTGCAATCTAAATTTATATTTTGGTGTACACATAAAAGTCAGCCTCACAGGGAGTGCACAATCTTTAAGGAACATGCTCCAATATATATGGGGGAATTTATTAAAACATGTGCATTTTATGTTGTCTGTCCCGCTGTCCCATTTTTTAACAATGGAAGAATAAAGAATTTTTTTTACATCCAAAGGTAAGCGCTGCAATTTCCTTTTTCTTGTGAACTGGATTCTTGAAGATATTGCCTGTCAATGCAGAGCACCACCGGATGTTGACTATATATGCTTTGTTTTGCATTTGTGACGCTATCAGTATAAGACTGTTATGACATTCACATAGTGCCACTCAAGCTTTTTCTACGGTCTCATTTAACTTTGAGAAACAATTTGCTATATTCCTATAGGTAAATCTATGGTAAAGCTTATGTGGTTATGCTTACATGGTGCTGTATGCTTGAAACAATGTTATATGTCTCCCTAGTGTGGTTGAAACCAGGTGAGGGCAGTTTTAAACCTTAGCTTACCATAGCTGCTCCAGAGTAAAGCTAGATTTACACAGGCCAACAGAGTAGACGATTGTTGGGATGGAAGTGTTCCTTCCGGACACTTGGCTGCTCGTTCAGTAATGGAGACCGCACATTTACATGCAAGTAACAGATTCACTGTATGAGGACGAGGGATCGCTATTGCAATCCCTTGTCCTCATAGAGAATCATGGTTTCTGAGCAGCAGATCGCTGCTTAGACCACATGATCTGCTGCCCAGAAACTATGATTGGTGGTGCCTGCATGAACGACAGGATCACAGAATGAACAAACGTTTCATTGGGTGATTGGCGGCACATTAACATGGTCAGATTGTCGAGAACAACCATTCTCGGTCCATATAAATGCACGTCAGAACTGAGTTTACACTTCAGTTATTTGGTCAGTTATTTTTTCAATCAGTTATTTTGAGACACGCCATTGACACTTTGCAAGATATTAAACGGTCTGTAATGAAGTTTGACAAGAGTACAGAAATAATTGAACTTTGCTCTTGTGAATGTAAGGGGACATTCACACAACATATGTATTTTACAGGCTGCCAAATATGGATCTGCAAAATACGGACACAGTGATTTCAATGGGTTGGTGGTCCGCATTTGCAGCTAAGAATAGGACATGTTCTATCTTTTGCAGAAAGCACATCCGTGTGTCCATTTCACAAAAAGAAAGGGCATGTTCTGTATTTGGCAGCAAAATGAGGTTTACAGACCTATTAAAGTCAATGGGTTCACAAAAGAAATGGATGCAACACAGACATCAAATGGACATAATCTGTATTTTGCGTATCCACATTTTGCAGACTGCAATATATATACGGTTGTGGGAATGTGCCCTTAGCCAAGTGATTTTGCATATTAACTTTTTCAAACTTTAGGCCAAATTCACATATACAGATTCTGAACCTTTGATCCCATTGATGCTGCGAGTCCAGGTTGTTAAACCAGTGGGCTTAAAGGGCTTCTGTCACCCCCCAAAAGTCTTTTTTTTTTTTAGGCTAATTAAAATCCTTATAATGCGATTTTTCAATATATAGGGCTCTTACCCTTTTCTGTTGGCTAGTTTCTTAAAAAACAGCACTGTTATAATATGTAAATTACCTCTCTACCAGCAAATAGGGCGTCTACTTGCTGTTAGCCGCATCCTCCTTTCAAAAAAACGCCCCCTCCTCCTGCTGATTGACAGGGCCAGGGAGCGCTCTCCTCCTCCGACTGGCCCTGTCTGCAATTCAAATCCCGCGCCTGCACCTCATTCGGCGCAGGCGCTCTGAGAGATGGACGCTCGCTTCCTCAGCACTTCCTCAGTGCGCCTGCACCGTTGACGTCTTCTCTTTTGGGTTTAGAGGTGACGTCATCGGCGCAGGCGCACTGAGGAAGTGCTGAGGAAGCGAGCGTCCTTCTCTCAGAGCGCCTGCGCCAAATGAGGTGCAGGCGCGGGATTTGAATTGCAGACAGGGCCAGTTGGAGGAGGAGAGCGCTCCCTGGCCCTGTCAATCAGCAGGAGGAGGGGGCGTTTTTTTAAAGGAGGATGCGGCAGCTACCAGCAAGTTGACGCCCTACTTGCTGGTAGAGAGGTAATTTACATATTATAAAAGTGCAGTTTTTAAATAAACTGGCCAACAGAAAAGGGTAAGAGCCCTATATGTTGAAATATCGCAGTATAAGGATTAAAATTTTTATGACTTTTCGGGGGTGACAGAAGCCCTTTAAAGCTGTGTTAAAAGTATTGACATTACATACTTCATGTTCATGTACTACTTGTTTTTTCATATATTCTGTGCTATGTATTGTACTGTACAAAAACAATCAAAACAAAACTGGCAGTTTTTTTTATTTGAGAATAGAAGTCAATTGGCAGATAAAAAAATAAGAAAAATGAAATTTAAAATCCTCATTTTAAGGGAAATATACTAAACATATTATAAACTAGGCCTGCACCTAGTCATAAATTGGGCACATTCTCCAGCAGCACAGGGGATATCAAAGACTAGTCAATAATGCAAGTCCTTGATAAATCTCCCCCTTTGTGCCCTTCCAAAGTGTCTAAAAAATGATAAACTAAATAAGCTTATGACATTTTCTTGTACTTGTCATATACCCGCTTTATCTCACAAAAAGTCATCTGTATGGCATCGTTTGCATAAAAAAGATACTTTAATCTTTCTGTGAATCTGTGATTTGCTTTGTGTAAAGCATCATTTTATGGATATGAATTAAGTGAATAATGTCACCTAGAAGTCTATCTATAATTATGCATATTGGTCTGGACCCACAAAGGTTACATGGTTTAATGTGACATTGAGCTCATTTAGCTTTTCATTAGAGAAAATCTACACTTGATTAAGCAGAATACATTGCTAATGATTTCTACAATTCGAAGACAATAGATGCAAATTTTATACTAATGAGGCTTTAAAATGCCTTTTTATAATGATTTCATAATTCTTCATTGCCATAAATCACAAGAAAGTTCTTTAATGATTTATTAGAAAAATGTAAAAACATGCCTTAGCTCAGAATTGATTTTTACCTAAACATATGAGTAAAAATAAAATATTTTATTTGCTTTTGACAAACATAATTATATCAAATTAGAGATAAGTGAATCAGATGTGTTATGAATTTCACAAAAATGTGTCCGCCAAATGAATCTGAAGCTTTTGTGATAAGTTTTGGATTAATCACTTAAAAATGATGTCCGGGGCCATTTTACTATGAATTTTGGCAGGGTAAGCCACAAGGGAGTAAGAATATGGAGCATCACATTAAAATGGGAAGAAGTGTGTGTGTGTGGGGGGGGGGGGCTTGCCTTGATTGGCTCAGAGGCTGACAGCGAGCCCGATCAGCCAATCAGGGGCAGAATCCAGGAAGGTCCTTTGCTGAGAAAGTCATAAAGCGCCATTCTGTGTTCAGTTTCTAACCTGGAAAGGTGTCATCTGGCATTTTCTAAAAAAGGTTATTATAGGCACATGCCACTAATGTAGTGTGATAAGGACACTATAAGCGGAGTATAGGGAGATAATAAGAAGATATAATTGGGTAGATTTTAGGGAAACAAGGACTGGTAAGATAGGTGTGTCTTTAATGCAGCTGCTAGCTGGCAGCTCCTTCTGCCTTACAAAATTCCCCACAAGAAAAAGAAACTCATTTTTTCTGTATATAAACATACAGTTTTAAAAAACAAAGTAAAAACTGAAGTTTCTATAGGCTTATTGCCAACACCCCAATAGCATTTTGCTGCAAACCCTTAGCAATTACTAGTGTCGAACGCGAATATTTGTGTTGCAAATATTTATTGCGAATATCGGCACTTCGAGAATTCGCAAATATTTAGAATATAGCGCTATATATTAGTAATCTCGAATATTCGTTGTTTTTTTTAACAATACACATGATCATTCCCTGCTTCTAGCTTGTGGGCCAATGAGAAGGCTGCCATAGCTTTGTCAGAGCTTAGCAACATCCCTAGCAACTAATAGGAAAGGTGCCTACCCCTTACTATATAGGAACGTCCCCAGCAGCCATTTTGTGCTGTTTCATGCAGTTGTGAGATAGATAGGAGTGCGATTTCTGTACTTTGCTGATTTGCTGTGTCATATTACATTTGATACCTCATATATATAATCCAGATAGTTAGTGGTAGATAGTGAGGGTTAGTTAGTGAATAGTGTAGCTGATAGGGTCCAGTGAGGGTGCTAGGTACATTAGTTAGTTAGCTCAGTCATATATATATATAATCCAGATAGTTAGTGGGAGATAGTGTAAGTTATTTAGTGAATAGTGTAGCTGATAGGGTCCAGTGCAGGGTGTAGTGTAGGTTAGTGAGAGATATAGTATAGTGTAGCCTTTTACTGTCTGTTTAGTCTGTGAGAAAAAAAAAAGGCTTTTGCTATGTTTTAGGGTTTCGTGTGCTAGGATTATTGTCAGCGTCTTTTGTCTGTGAAAAAAAAAATTGCTGTCTTTTAGTGTTACTGTTTTGGGGTTTTGTGTGCTAGGGAGGGATTATTTTCAGTGTCTTTTGTCTGTGAAAACAACAACAAAAAACAAAAAGTGTTTTGCTATGTTTTTGAGTTACTGTTGTAGGGTTTGGTGTGCTAGGTAGGGATTATTGTCAGCGTCTTTTGTCTGTGAATACAAACAAAAAAAATAGTATTTTGCTATGTTTTAGTGTTACTGTTTTAGGGTTTCTTGTGCTAGGGAGGGATTATTGTCCGCATCTTTTGTCTGTGAAAAAAAATTAAAAATAAAAAATAAGTCTTTTGCTGAATTTTTGTGTTACTGTTTTAGGGTTTTCTTGTGCTAGGGAGGGATTATTGTCAGTGTCTTTTGTCTGTGAAAAAAATATAAAAAGTATTTTGCTATATATTAGTGTTTCTGTTTTAGGGTTTTGTGTGCTAGGGAGGGATTATCGTCAGCGTCTTTTGTCTGTGAAAAAAATAAATAAAACAAAAATAGTATTTTGCTTAGTTTTAGTGTTACTGTTTTAGGGTTTCGTGTGCCATGGAGGAATTATTGTTAGCGTCTTTTGTCTGTGGGGTTAGGGTTCGGTGTCCATTTTATTTCATTTTTTCCCCCACTGTCCGCAACCCAATATGGTTTGCCAAAACTCCATGATTATTTTCTTTCTATTTTTTTTTTTCTGGTGTGTAATAACATTGTGGTCAAATCTTGAGTGGATGTGGTCATGCTGTGGTAGGGGAGTTGGTTCCACTGCTGGACCACTGCCAGCATGGGACCGCTCCTCTACCCATGGAGGGGAAGGCACAGGTGGCAGGGGCGTTTGCCTCATCTGTGATTTTTTTTGCCCCATTTCTTCTCAGGACACTGAGGCAGTTGTGTAATTCGTGACACAAGCCAGTGGCACGGAGTCCTCTACCCCTGCTTTGAGCAGCAGCAGCTCTCTGCCTACTGCAGGACCAGCCCCCAAGACTCGTCCCTGATGCTGTTTGAAAGTGACATCTTTGGGGAGGTAATGCAGGAGAGTTATGCTCAGGACCCTTCTAACTGGTGCGGGTGGTTTCAGCCATAGAACCCCCGCACCTAGTCTGACTCAGGCGTCAGCGAGGGGACAGCGGAGCCAGGTCAGGGGCTCCACGTCTGCTGTTCCCCTCAGTAAACCACTGGTCGACCATGGGTCTGACATTACAGGAGATGAAGAGGAGGGTGACCTAGAATGGGCGCCACCTCTTTTGTCAGGTGACAGCAACACTGATGAGGAAGATAGGCACCCAAGGCAAATGGTGCACCAGGTTACCAGGGAGCACAGTGGAAGGGGCTCCACTGGTAATAGCGGCAGCAGCAGCAGGTGCCGGCTCCATCTGTGCGCATCGAGCCTGAAAAGGCACAAGCCAGCACCACCCCATCTGACAGGAGGTCGGTGCGTAAGTCGCCTGTTTGGGCTTACTTCACCCTGGCAGCAGACGATCAGACAATTGCCATCTGCCAGCTGTGCCATGCCAGGGTGACGAGAGGGAGGTCTGTTGTTTGGCTGGATACCACTGCCTTACCCAGCACCTGAGAGTCAACCACTGGCGGGAGTGGGACCAGATGCAGGGTGGTCACAGCAGCGCCAGCAGCAGTGCACAGGGGACAGCAGCTCCTGCCACTGTCCTGCAGCCACCCTACCCCCTTCCAACAATGCATTCCCACTCCCTCTCCTAGAGGTACTGATACTGGCAGCCAGACCTCTGCCTCCTCTGCGCCCTCCTCTATCGTCTCCACTGGCGCCAGTCGTCGGTAAACTTCATTCAAATAAGATCATGACTAAGAGCCGGCTGGCTCGAAACATGTCGGTCTGACCAGGGATATGGAGGGACCTCTTTCACTGCACTGTATGTACGTTGGGAATATTCAATAAAGAACATGCAATATTTTATCTCCTTTGTGCTGGAATTCTGTTTATTTGAATAAAGTTCACCAGGAAGGGGCTGACAGGCACCGGGAGGCACCTACACTGTCATCCAGCAGAAAAGTTTATAGTCTGTTTTGAAGGCACCAATGGATTTGAAATGAAAAAAACAAGATGTGCTTTAACTGCAGACTGTCAGCTTTAATTTGAGGGTATTTACATCCAAATGAGGTGAACGATGTAGGAATTACAATAGTTTGCATATGTGCCTCCCACTTGTTAAGGAACCAAAAGTAATGGGACAATTGGCTTCTCAGCTGTTCCATGGCCAGGTGTGTGTTATTCCCTCATTATCCCAATTACAATGAGCAGATAAAAGGTTCAGAGTTCATTTCAAGTGTGCTATTTGCATTTGGAATCTGTTGCTGTCAACTCTCAAGATGAGATCCAAAGAGCTGTCACTATCAGTGAAGCAAGCCATCATTAGGCTGAAAAACCAAAACAAACCCATCAGAGAGAGATAGAAAAAACATTAGGTGTGGCCAAAACAACTGTTTGGATAATTCTTTAAAAGAAGAAACACACCGGTGAGCTCAGAAACACCAAAAGACCCAGAAGACCACGGAAAACAACTGTGGTGGATGACTGAAGAATTCTTTCCCTGGTGAAGAAAACACCCTTCACAACAGTTGTCCAGATCAAGAACACTCTCCAGGAGGTAGGTGTATGTGTGTCAAAGTCAACAATCAAGAGAAGACTTCACCAGAGTGAATATAGAGGATTCGCAACAAGATGTAAACCATTGGTGAGCCTCAAAAACAGAAGGCCAGATTAGAGTTTGCCAAATGACATCTAAAAAAGCCTTCACAGTTCTGGAACAACATGCTATGGAGAGATGAGACCAAGATCAACTTGTACTAGAGTGATGGGAATAGAAAAGTATGAAGAAGGAAATGAACTGCTCATGATCCTAAGCATACCACCGCATCAGTGAAGCATGGTGACGGTAGTGTCATAGTGTGGGCATATATGACTGCCAATGGAACTGGTTCTCTTGTATTTATTGATGATGTGACTGCTGACAAGAGCAGCAGGATGAATTCTAAAGTGTTTCGGGCAATATTATTCGTTCATATTCAGCCAAATGCTTCAGAACTCATTGGACGGCGCTTCACAGTGCAGATAGACAATGACCCAAAGCATACTACAAAAGCAACCAACGAGTTTTTTAAGGGAAAGAAGTGGAATGTTATGCAATGGCCAAGTCAATCAGCTGACCTGAATCCAATTGAGCATGCATTTCACTTGCTAAAGACAAAACTGAAGGGAAAATGCCCCAAGAACAAGCAGGAACTGAAGACAGTTGCAGTAGAGGCCTGGCAGACCATCACCAGGGATGAAACCCAGCGCCTGATAATGTCTATGCGTTCCAGACTTTAGGCTGTAATTGACTGCAAAGGATTTGTAATCAAGTATTAAAAAGTGAAAGTTTGATTTATGATTATTATTCTGTCCCATTACTTTTGATCCCTTAACAAGTGGGATGAATATATGCAAACTGTCGTCATTCCTACATCATTCACCTGATTTGTATGTAAATACCCTCAAATTAAAGCTGACAGTCTGCAGTTAAAGCACATTTTGTTTGTTTCATAATGGTGTATAGAGTCAAAAATGTTAGAATTGTGTTGATGTCCCAATATTTATGGACCTCACTGTAGAACAGCCAGTAAACTTACCCCACAAAACAAATGCAGCTATGCTTCATCTTTGTGGACTTGAAATCAAATTCTGTAGGTTCAACAAAAACATACAGTAATCAGGTCCTATACAATGCAGATGTCTTGAGGGGAGAAGATTCCAGGGCTTCCAGAGAGAGATGGGGTAGATAGATAGATTATAGCATGATAAACCACATGTATATATCTTTCTACCCCATCTCTCCCTAGAAGCCTTGCATTCTTCTCCCCCTCCAGACAGCTGCACTGTATAGGACCAGATTACTGTTTGTTTTTCATGAACCTAAAGGATATTAATTTCTATGTCAAGTCCACAAAGATGAAGCACGGCTGCATTCGTTTAGATGGTTAAGTTTACCTGCAGTTCTATGTAACTCTAGAGCACATGGTGTCTTCAAAACAGACTACAAACTCCTCTATGATATTATATTCTGCTGCTGTCTGTCCTGATGAGTTTGGCCGAGCTATATGTAGGCCTTATTCTATCCCGCTGCCATTTGCATGCTGCTGCTGTCTGTTTTGATGATTTTGGCCTAGATATGTGTAGGCCTTATACTACCCCGTTACCATTTACATTGCTGCTGCTGTCTATCCTGATGAGTTTGGCTGAGCTATGTGTAGGCCTTTTACTACCCCGTTAGCATTTATATGCTGCTGCAGTCTGTCCTTCTGAGTTCGACCGAGCTATGTGTAGGCTTTATACTACACCATTACCACTTACCTGCTGCTGTCTGTCCTGCTCAGTTTAACCCAGCTATGTGTAGGCCTTATACTACCCCATTACCACTTACATGCTGCTGCTGCTATCTGTCCTTCTAAGTTTAGCCGAGCTATGTGTAGGTCTTAGACTACCCCGCTACCATTTAGATGCTGCTGCTGTCTATCCTGATGATTTTAGCCGAGATATGTGTAGGCCTTATACTACCCATTACCATTTACATGCTGCTGCTGTCTGTCTGTCTGTCCTGATGAGTTTGGCCGAGCTATGTGTAGGCCTTATACTACCCCGTTAGCATTTATATGCTGCTGCTGATTGTTCAAATGAGTTTGGTTGAGCCAAGTGAATGCCTTTTACTTCCCCGTTACCATTTACATGCTGCTGCTATTTGTCCTGATGATTTTGGCCAAGATATGTGTAGGCCTTATACTACACCATTGCCACTTACCTGCTGCTGTCTGTCCTGCTCAGTTTAACCCAGCTATGTGTAGGCCTTATACTACCCCATTACCACTTACATGCTGCTGCTGCTATCTGTCCTTCTAAGTTTAGCCGAGCTATGTGTAGGTATTAGACTACCCCGCTACCATTTACATGCTGCTGCTGTCTATCCTGATGATTTTAGCTGAGATATGTGTAGGCCTTATACTACCCATTACCATTTACATGCTGCTGCTGTCTGTCTGTCTGTCCTGATGAGTTTGGCCGAGCTATGTGTAGGCCTTATACTACCCCGTTAGCATTTATATGCTGCTGCTGATTGTTCTAATGAATTTGGTTGAGCCAAGTGAGTGCCTTTTACTTCCCCGTTACCATTTGCATGCTGCTGCTATTTGTCCTGATGATTTTGGCCAAGATATGTGTAGGCATTATACTCCCCGTTACCATTTATATTCTGCTGCTGTCTGTCCTGATGAGTTTGGCCAAGCTATATGCAGGCCTTATTCTACTCCATTACCATTTACATGCTGCTGCTGTCTGTTTTCGATGATTTTGGCCTAGATATGTGTAGGCCTTATACTACCCCGTTACCATTTACATTGTGGCTGCTGCTGTCTATCCTGATGAGTTTGGCTGAGCTATGTGTAGGCCTTTTACTACCCCATTACCATTTACCTGCTGCTGCTGTCTGTCCTGATAAGTTTGGCCAAGCTATGTGTAGTCCTTATACAACCCTGTTACCATTTATATGCTGCTGCTGTCTGTCCTGATGATTTTGGCCGAGGTATGCGAATGCATTATACTACCCCATTACCATTTGCAAGCTGCTGCCTGTCCTGATGATTTTGGACCAGCTATGTGTAGGCCTTATACTACACCACTACCATTTACCTGTTGCTACTGTCTGCCCTTATCCTGATGAGGTTGACCCTGGACTAAAGGGGCCTTACTGCAACCTTATCGTTCAAAATTACACTAAAAAACTAAACGATATAAAAAAATTTAAGCAGACGTTACAACAGAAAAAATAATACAAAAAATTATTCTATGGCAACTCTTTTAGTTGGTCATGAAGTTCCAACAACTCCTGTATCCGTTTGAGGTGCAGTGCCTCCATGTTTCACATCTGCTTGCACATCAGCCTCCGCATCTCATGCATGCAGACTTCATGCTCCTGCTGCATCTGCCTCATTTAAAAAAAAAATAATAGTACTGTTACGATAAAAAAATATGAAAATTGCTTGCAATTCAGATTAATTGGCATGGATACAGAATTATATTGCTATGTGCACAAATTTACCCTCCTGGCGGGGGCTGGTGACATCCTCCTACATAACAGAGTGTTGGAGAGAGATACAAAAGTAATGTAAGTATTGTACCTGGGCATATTCTGTCACAGATCTCTCTGATCCACTCCGAGTTTCTCCTCTTCAGATCGGACCATTTCTTTACTAAGGCCATCTTAGTGTTCCTGCCACTGAACTTGCTCCATAGCTCGAAACAGATCTTCCTCACGATCCCCTGGTTATCAGACTAGACCTGATTCCTGTCATAGCCCCGCTCCAACATGCGCTGCTGTCACGGCTGAGGATGGGGGAAACCCTCAACCGTGCGATGCCACGAGATGTTAGGAGCTGGGTAGACCACCTATTCCTCCTGGACGTGGAGAAACAGGAGTCTAAACTGGCCGAGCTGCAAGGGGATATAAAACATAAACAGACTATGGATATGGCAGGAGAGTGAAAGACTTCCACCCCTATCTGCCACAGAGACACTGACTGGATCCCTGAGCTCAAGTGCTGAAGTCCACACACAGACATAAAAGGACACAGCACACATAAACACACAGGAAGCCAGAACCATAGCTGCAATAATAACAGACACCACATAAACATAAAATTAACATCACATAACAACATTTATGACCACAAGGGTGGCCCTCACTGGCAGATGTAGAAGACCAGGAGGATGACTCCAGCAACATGCCTGGAGTACCCCTCAGACATCAGGTCTCAACTGAGACTAAATAGCCCAAGTAGCCACACCCATGCAGCCACACCCAGTGCTCACAGACTAGGAAGGGAATTAACCCTTTTCACACCAGGGAAGGGAAGACAGCCACTTAAAGGGGACGTGCACCCATAAACAAATACACTGCAGCTGTTACCGCAGGCAACGACATGCGTGGCAACCATGTCCTGGGAGTCAGCCAGGAGGCCGAGACACTGCCACCACATGTACACAATACAAAACGTTGCCGCAGACAACCACAAGTGAAGGAAAAATGTCACAGTGCACAGACCCAAACCTCGTGCACACCAAACATATAAAAGGCCCACCTACAAAGACAGGTTGCCAGGTGCAACCGCATACATAATGTTGCCAGCGGCAACCACAGGTGAGGTAACATACTACAGCCCTCACCTGTGATTGACAACAAGACCAAACTGCAGACAACTGCATGCGGTTCCAGGAGTCACGACCATAACAATGGTCATGACACTCCCACCCCTCAAAGCCCCCCACCAAAAAAAAAAGGAAAACTAGTGAGTGAGGGACCCAAGAAGAGGATAGGAGAAGAGGAATCAGCGCCATTACATGCGTGACTATACAGGATTGTTGCCGGCCCCTGGAGCAACACACAGGAACCAGGAGCCGACTGCCAGGCTCCGGAGCAACACACAGGAACCGGAGGCCAGCAAAGAAACAGCCCGGGGAGAGCGCACTGACACTGCGTCCACTCTCCACTCACGTCCCCACCCCAGTCGCTGCCAGCAGACACTCCTAACCGGCACGCAGCCGGAACACTAACGGAATGCTGCCAGCTGACGACCAGAGATAGGAACATGGAGAGGGACGAGGGATCACCTCGTCACGGAAGGTAAGGTGGCGGGGAATAAGCCACCAACCGTGCCGTAAACGGTGATCACCAAAACGCTCTCCCTCATAACCATGGTCGTGACAGCTGCAGGATAAAGATGCAAGCATATAATCCCATTTTTTTTAAATACAACTATAGAAAACATCAAAAAGTATTTAAGTCTTTGAAGGGGAAATATTAGATTTAATGTTACTGTTATAAGATCGGATTGTATTGCGATTGTATGTGTGTGGAGTCTGAGCAATCGGATAATGGCTAGCTGAGCAGAGATGTACCGTGAAGTGACGGTACGGTATGGGGTGTAAAGCTGGTTCGCCTCCCCGTGGTGCACACTGGGTAACTCCAAATGAACCTGCAAATACTGGCGGTAAGACAGAGAAAGCTTCTCCTGACCAACAGGACAGAAATAGAGTTGAGCGAACACCTGGATGTTCGGGTTCGAGAAGTTCGGCCGAACTTCCCGGAAATGTTCGGGTTCGGGATACGAACCCGATCCGAACTTCGTCCCGAACCCGAACCCCATTGAAGTCAATGGGGACCCGAACTTTTCGCCACTAAAACGGCTGTAAAACAGCCCAGGAAAGGGCTAGAGGGCTGCAAAAGGCAGCAACATGTAGGTAAATCCCCTGCAAACAAATGTGGATAGGGAAATGAATTAAAATAAAAATTAAATAAATAAAAATTAACCAAAATCAATTGGAGAGAGGTCCCATAGCAGAGAATCTGGCTTCCCGTCACCCACCACTGGAAGAGTCCATTCTCAGATATTTAGGCCCCGGCACCCAGGCAGAGGAGAGAGGTCCCGTAACAGACAATCTGGCTTCATGTCAGCAGAGAATCAGTCTTCATGTCATAGCAGAGAATCAGGCTTCACGTCACCCACCACTGCAACAGTCCATTTTCATAAATTTAGGCCCAGCACCCAGGCAGAGGAGAGAGGTCCCGTAACAGAGGATCTGGCTTCACGTCAGCAGAGAATTAGTCTGCATGTCATAGCAGAGAATGAGGCTTCACGTCAGCCACCACTGCAACAGTCCATTGGCATATATTTAGGCCCAGCACACAGGCAGAGGAGAGAGGTACCGTAACAGACAATCTGGCTTCACGTCAGCAGAGAATTAGTCTGCATGTCATAGCAGAGAATAAGGCTTCACGTCAGCCACCACTGCAACAGTCCATTGGCATATATTTAGGCCCAGCACCCAGGCAGAGGAGAGAGGTCCCGTAACAGACAATCTGGCTTCATGTCAGCAGAGAATTAGTCTGCATGTCATAGCAGAGAATGAGGCTTCACGTCAGCCACCACTGCAACTGTCCATTGGCATATATTTAGGCCCAGCACACAGGCAGAGGAGAGAGGTCCCGTAACAGAGGATCTGGCTTCATGTCAGCAGAGAATCAGTCTTCATGTCATAGCAGAGAATCAGGCTTCACGTCACCCACCACTGCAACAGTCCATTTTCATAAATTTAGGCCCAGCACCCAGGCAGAGGAGAGAGGTCCCGTAACAGAGGATCTGGCTTCATGTCAGCAGAGAATCAGTCTGCATGTCATAGCAGAAAATCAGGCTTCACGTCACCCAGCACTGTAAGAGTCCATTTTCATAAATTTAGGCCCAGCACCCAGGCAGAGGAGAGAGGTCCCGTAACAGACAATATGGCTTCACGTCAGCAGAGAATTAGTCTGCATGTCATAGCAGAGAATGAGGCTTCACGTCAGCCACCACTGCAACAGTCCATTGGCATATATTTAGGCCCAGCACACAGGCAGAGGAGAGAGGTCCCGTAACAGACAATCTGGCTTCACGTCAGCAGAGAATTAGTCTGCATGTCATAGCAGAGAATGAGGCTTCACGTCAGCCACCACTGCAACAGTCCATTGGCATATATTTAGGCCCAGCACACAGGCAGAGGAGAGAGGTCCCGTAACAGACAATCTGGCTTCACGTCAGCAGAGAATTAGTCTGCATGTCATAGCAGAGAATGAGGCTTCACGTCAGCCACCACTGCAACAGTCCATTGGCATATATTTAGGCCCAGCACACAGGCAGAGGAGAGAGGTCCCGTAACAGACAATCTGGCTTCACGTCAGCAGAGAATTAGTCTGCATGTCATAGCAGAGAATGAGGCTTCACGTCAGCCACCACTGCAACAGTCCATTGGCATATATTTAGGCCCAGCACACAGGCAGAGGAGAGAGGTCCCGTAACAGACAATCTGGCTTCACGTCAGCAGAGAATTAGTCTGCATGTCATAGCAGAGAATGAGGCTTCACGTCAGCCACCACTGCAACAGTCCATTGGCATATATTTAGGCCCAGCACCCAGGCAGAGGAGAGAGGTCCCGTAACAGACAATCTGGCTTCATGTCAGCAGAGAATTAGTCTGCATGTCATAGCAGAGAATGAGGCTTCACGTCAGCCACCACTGCAACAGTCCATTGGCATATATTTAGGCCCAGCACACAGGCAGAGGAGAGAGGTCCCGTAACAGAGGATCTGGCTTCATGTCAGCAGAGAATCAGTCTGCATGTCATAGCAGAAAATCAGGCTTCACGTCAGCCACCACTGCAACAGTCCATTTTCATAAATTTAGGCCCAGCACCCAGGCAGAGGAGAGAGGTCCCGTAACAGACAATCTGGCTTCATGTCAGCAGAGAATTAGTCTGCATGTCATAGCAGAGAATGAGGCTTCACGTCAGCCACCACTGCAACAGTCCATTGGCATATATTTAGGCCCAGCACCCAGGCAGAGGAGAGAGGTCCCGTAACAGACAATCTGGCTTCATGTCAGCAGAGAATTAGTCTGCATGTCATAGCAGAGAATGAGGCTTCACGTCAGCCACCTACTGCAACAGTCCATTGGCATATATTTAGGCCCAGCACACAGGCAGAGGAGAGAGGTCCCGTAACAGATAATCTGGCTTCATGTCAGCAGAGAATTAGTCTGCATGTCATAGCAGAGAATGAGGCTTCACGTCAGCCACCACTGCAACAGTCCATTGGCATATATTTAGGCCCAGCACACAGGCAGAGGAGAGAGGTCCCGTAACAGACAATCTGGCTTCATGTTAGCAGAGAATCAGTCTGCATGTCATAGCAGAAAATCAGGCTTCACGTCACCCAGCACTGTAAGAGTCCATTTTCATAAATTTAGGCCCAGCACCCAGGCAGAGGAGAGAGGTCCCGTAACAGACAATATGGCTTCACGTCAGCAGAGAATTAGTCTGCATGTCATAGCAGAGAATGAGGCTTCACGTCAGCCACCACTGCAACAGTCCATTGGCATATATTTAGGCCCAGCACACAGGCAGAGGAGAGAGGTCCCGTAACAGACAATCTGGCTTCACGTCAGCAGAGAATTAGTCTGCATGTCATAGCAGAGAATGAGGCTTCACGTCAGCCACCACTGCAACAGTCCATTGGCATATATTTAGGCCCAGCACACAGGCAGAGGAGAGAGGTCCCGTAACAGACAATCTGGCTTCACGTCAGCAGAGAATTAGTCTGCATGTCATAGCAGAGAATGAGGCTTCACGTCAGCCACCACTTGTCAGGGTAGTTGTGAATGAACTTCTGAACCACCAAATTCAGCACATGCGCCAAGCAAGGGATGTGCGTTAAATTGGCTAGTCCCAGAGCTGCAACGAGATTTCGCCCATTATCACACACCACCAGGCCGGGCTTGAGGCTCACCGGCAGCAACCACTCGTCGGTCTGTTGTTCTATACCCCGCCACAACTCCTGTGCGGTGTGGGGCCTGTCCCCCAAACATATGAGTTTCAGAATGGCCTGCTGACGTTTACCCCGGGCTGTGCTGAAGTTGGTGGTGAAGGTGTGTGGCTGACTGGATGAGCAGGTGGAAGAAGAGGAGGAGGAAGCCGAGAAGGAGGAGGTGGCAACAGGAGGCAAAGAATGTTGCCCTGCGATCCTTGGCGGCGGAAGGACGTGCGCTAAACAGCTCTCCGCCTGGGGCCCAGCTGCCACTACATTTACCCAGTGTGCAGTTAGGGAGATATAGCGTCCCTGGCCGTGCTTACTGGTCCACGTATCTGTGGTTAGGTGGACCTTGCTACAGATGGCGTTGCGCAGTGCACACTTGATTTTATCGGATACTTGGTTGTGTAGGGAAGGCACGGCTCTCTTGGAGAAGTAGTGGCGGCTGGGAACAACATACTGTGGGACAGCAAGCGACATGAGCTGTTTGAAGCTGTCTGTGTCCACCAGCCTAAATGACAGCATTTCATAGGCCAGTAGTTTAGAAATGCTGGCATTCAGGGCCAGGGATCGAGGGTGGCTAGATGGGAATTTACGCTTTCTCTCAAATGTTTGTGAGATGGAGAGCTGAACGCTGCCGTGTGACATGGTTGAGACGCTTGGTGACGGAGGTGGTGGTGGTGTTGGTGGTACATCCCCTGTTTGCTGGGCGGCAGGTGCCAACGTTCCTCCAGAGGCAGAGGAAGAGGCCGAGGCGGCAGCAGCAGAAGAGGTAGCAGGGGGAGCCTGAGTGACTTCCTTGGTTTTAAGGTGTTTACTCCACTGCAGTTCATGCTTTGCATGCAGGTGCCTGGTCATGCAGGTTGTGCTCAGGTTCAGAACGTTAATGCCTCGCTTCAGGCTCTGATGGCACAGCGTGCAAACCACTCGGGTCTTGTCGTCAGCACATTGTTTGAAGAAGTGCCATGCCAGGGAACTCCTTGAAGCTGCCTTTGGGGTGCTCGGTCCCAGATGGCGGCGGTCAGTAGCAGGCGGAGTCTCTTGGCGGCGGGTGTTCTGCTTTTGCCCACTGCTCCCTCTTTTGCTACGCTGTTGGCTCGGTCTCACCACTGCCTCTTCCTCCGAACTGTGAAAGTCAGTGGCACGACCTTCATTCTATGTGGGGTCTAGGACCTCATCGTCCCCTGCATCGTCTTCCACCCAGTCTTGATCCCTGACCTCCTGTTCAGTCTGCACACTGCAGAAAGACGCAGCAGTTGGCACCTGTGTTTCGTCATCATCAGAGACATGCTGAGGTGGTATTCCCATGTCCTCATCATCAGGAAACATAAGTGGTTGTGCGTCAGTGCATTCTATGTCTTTCACCGCTGGGGAAGGGCTAGGTGGATGCCCTTGGGAAACCCTGCCAGCGGAGTCTTCAAACAGCATAAGAGACTGCTGCATAACTTGAGGCTGAGACAGTTTCCCTGGTATGCATGGGGGTGATGTGACAGACTGATGGGGTTGGTTTTCAGGCGCCATCTGTGCGCTTTCTGCAGAAGACTGGGTGGGAGATAATGTGAACGTGCTGGATCCACTGTCGGCCACCCAATTGACTAATGCCTGTACCTGCTCAGGCCTTACCATCCTTAGAACGGCATTGGGCCCCACCATATATCGCTGTAAATTCTGGCGGCTACTGGGACCTGAGGTAGTTGGTACACTAGGACGTGTGGATGTGGCAGAACGGCCACGTCCTCTCCCAGCACCAGAGGGTCCACTAATACCACCACGACCATGTCCACGTCCGCGTCCCTTACTAGATGTTTTCCTCATTGTTATGGTTCACCACAACAACAAAAATATTATTTGGCCCAATGTATTGTATTCAAATTCAGCGGGATATAAATTTGAGGACTAGTATTTAGGCGCTGGGTGACCGGTATGGATTTAGTGACAGAATTAGACTTGGAAATGCACAGTAGCGTGTGTGTGAAGTTATTCTGAATGACCCTATGTGCACCTTGAATATTATATACCCTTTTAGGGATAGATTTCAAATAGCTCTGATATAGCAGAAACCACTAAATTATGAAATTGCTAAATTGGAAATTGTATTTCAACCCAGAACAAAAAATGTGCTTTGACGGACACTAAATAACTTTCCCATCCACAACAGGACAGCGGTAACGAGAGATTTAGCGGGATATAAATTTGAGGCCTAGTATTTAGGCGCTGGGTGACCGGTATGGATTTACTAACAGAATTAGACTTGGAAATGCACAGTAGCGTGTGTGTGAAGTTATTCTGAATGACCCTATGTGCACCTTGAATATTATATACCCTTTTAGGGATAGATTTCAAATAGCTCTGATATAGCAGAAACCACTAAATTATGAAATTGCTAAATTGGGAATTGTATTTCAACCCAGAACAAAAAATGTGCTTTGACGGACACTAAATAACTTTCCCAGCCACAACAGTACAGCGGTAACGAGAGATTTAGCGGGATATAAATTTGAGGCCTAGTATTTAGGCGCTGGGTGACCGGTATGGATTTAGTGACAGAATTAGACTGGGATATGGCCAAAAAATGAACAGACTATTGCTGGTTAAATGCACTTGGTGTGACAGCTTGACCAACCACACTACTGAGGGTTAAATGCACTTGGTGACGGGCGCAGCTTGCCCCTGATGTAGTATATATATGGCCAAAAAATGAACAGACAATTGCTGGTTAAATGCACTTGGTGTGACAGCTTCACCCTGATGTAGGCTTTAGCCAAAAAACAACCACACCATTGAGGGTTAAATGCACTTGGTGACAGGTGCAGCTTGCCCCTGATGTAGTATATGGCCAAAAAATGAACAGACTATTGCTGGTTAAATGCACTTGGTGTGACAGCTTGACCAACCACACTACTGAGGGTTAAATGCACTTGGTGACGGGCGCAGCTTGCCCCTGATGTAGTATATATATGGCCAAAAAATGAACAGACAATTGCTGGTTAAATGCACTTGGTGTGACAGCTTCACCCTGATGTAGGCTTTAGCCAGAAAACAACCACACCATTGAGGGTTAAATGCACTTGGTGACAGGCGCAGCTTGCCCCTGATGTAGGATATGGCCAAAAAATGAACAGACTATTGCTGGTTAAATGCACTTGGTGACGGGCGCAGCTTGCCCCTGATTTAGTATATGGCCAAAAAATGAACAGACTATTGCTGGTTAAATGCACTTGGTGTGACAGCTTCACCCTGATGTAGGCTTTAGCCAAAAAACAACCACACCATTGAGGGTTAAATGCACTTGGTGACAGGCGCAGCTTGCCCCTGATGTAGTATATGGCCAAAAAATGAACAGACTATTGCTGGTTAAATGCACTTGGTGTGACAGCTTGACCAACCACACTACTGAGGGTTAAATGCACTTGGTGACGGGTGCAGCTTGCCCCTGATGTAGTATATGGCCAAAAAATGAACAGACTATTGCTGGTTAAATGCACTTGGTGTCACAGCTTGACCAACCACACTACTGAGGGTTAAATGCACTTGGTGACAGGCGCAGCTTGCCCCTGATGTAGTATATGGCCAAAAAATGAACAGACTATTGCTGGTTAAATGCACTTGGTGACGGGCGCAGCTTGCCCCTGATTTAGTATATGGCCAAAAAATGAACAGACTATTGCTGGTTAAATGCACTTGGTGTGACAGCTTGACCAACCACACTACTGAGGGTTAAATGCACTTGGTGACGGGCGCAGCTTGCCCCTGATGTAGTATATGGCCAAAAAATAAACAGACTATTGCTGGTTAAATGCACTTGGTGTGACAGCTTCACCCTGATGTAGGCTTTAGCCAAAAAACAACCACACCATTCAGGGTTAAATGCACTTGGTGACAGGCGCAGCTTGCCCCTGATGTAGTATATGGCCAAAAAATAAACAGACTATTGCTGGTTAAATAGTAGGCATGGCTGTGACGGCCTCTTGGGGCAAGTAGTATGACGCTTGTTGATTGGCTGCTTTGCAGCCTTTCAAAAAGCGCCAAGAAAGCGTCACAAAAGCGCCAAGAAAGCGACGAACACCGAACCCGAACCCGGACTTTTACGAAAATGTCCGGGTTCGGGTCCGTGTCACGGACACCCCAAAATTCGGTACGAACCCGAACTATACAGTTCGAGTTCACTCATCCCTAGACAGAAACTCTAATCTATAGACTGTGTGTGTTATATAGTGTGGGGCCTGGAAAATGGATGTGCAATGTGCATGTGAGAGATATTTTGTATGCTGTCCATACATACATGCTACAGACATAGTGCTGTGATGTCACACATATACTTAGTGCACTAATCAGTAATATCTACTTAGACCTGATAAAATGTAAAGCTGTATGTATTGCGAAAAAACATTTGCATCACAAGTGACGATTTTCACAATCGGGAATATTTTATAACACTCTATCTGCATGTAAAGCGATTGTTCTGACATGCATGCGAAATGTAATCAAATACACTGCTGTAATGTCAAAATACTTACAGTGATCAGGAGTTGTTCCTCACTGTTGCGAAAATTCATGCTAACCATGTTTTCCAATCTCCTCAAACTTTGAAACTGTTTGAAAACAGTTGTTAAACTAGACCACGCCCCTGTTTTGCATGCGCAGTCAGTGAAGTTTACATTGCGATTTTTGCACTGAAAAAATATAATGAATGGAGATAGCGAATTTGCCAATATATGACAAATATTCACCAAAATATTTGTGAAATATCGCGAATTCGAATATAGCCCCTGCTGCTCATCACTAGCAATTATACTATTTCAGTGTATAACAAGTAGCAATAATGCCATTATTATAAACGTATTATTAAATGCATTGCATTATAGCAAAACATTTTATGGCAATAAATAATGTCATTATTATAACTATGTTATTGAACGCATTGTATTATAGGAAAAGCATTTTATAGGAATCAATAACAGCATTATTATACCTGTGTTATTAAACGTGTTGCATGATAGCAAAAGCATTTTAAGGCAATCAATAATACCATTATTATACCCTTGTTATCGAACGTGTTATAATGCAATAGATAGCGTCATTATTATACCTGTATTATTAAATACATTGCATTATAGCAAAAGTATTTTATGGCAATCAATAAGTCCATTGTTATACCTGTGTTATTGAACACTATAATTAAAAATCAGTTAAAGCAAAAACATTATATGGCAATAATGCCTTTTCTATACCCATGTTATTGAATGCATAGTTTAAAGACATTTTACCACAAGCATTACATTGCTATATCCGTATTAATGAATGAAGGCACTGCTGCATCAGACTGCGTAGCTAAAACACCTTTTTTTTTTTTTTTATAAATTTTTTTATTTGTAAAATATAACGTAACAAGGTACATATACAGGTATCTTGAGCGTCTAGAATGATGTTGAAGTTATACATTTATGAGTATTCCATAATGAAAAAGATATCATTAACATATAAATGCAAAGACGTTATCTCCCATTATTGCATTCCAGACATATGGTGTTGACATTTCTAGCTTTTGACAGTTGTATTGGAGTGTACACTGAATCTGCTCCCGTATCAGTGTAGGTGCGTGAATTTGCGCATCTCAACTAGGGTGTCTATATTCATACCATAGATTCCATTGTTTTTACGGAATGTGCTGTGAGTTCGTGTTTCCCAGGAGGAAATTTCTTCAAACCTGAACAATTGGTCAACTTTCAATTTCCATTGTTCCAGGAAAGGAGTAGAAGTCGTTAACCAAAGTTTAGGCACTAGAAGGCGGGCTGCTATCAGTAGTTGTCTGAAGAGGAAGGAAGGATGGGGAGACACTGTTTGGATGTCTAAATTGAGTAGTGCTAATGAAGGGGACACCTGTACATTGGTGTGGCAGATCTGATTGCTTAAATCAAAAATAGTTTTCCACCATTTGTTGATTATGGGGCATGACCACCATATATGGAGGAGCGTCCCTTTATCTTCAAAGCACCTCCAGCATTTATCCGTCGCTGTATCTGAATAAAGAGAGGTCACATCAGGTGTTTTGTACCATCTAGTTAAGAGTTTGTAACCGTTCTCCTGTATACGTACACAGCGAGATGACTTATGTGGAGATAGTAGTATCGTTGGCAAAGTGAATAGTGAATAGTCTAGGCCCAAGTCATTTTCCCATCTTCTGGTTATTCAGTCTTCTATACAATTGTGATATTAGCTTTTTTGGGGGAATTAGGATGGGTGATAAGTGATTCAACCCACACCAAAGGTCGGAACTGATCACTGCTCGAAATGTGTTGTGAGATATATGAGCGTAAATACAGTATAGCTGGTAAGAACTGCTTGTGAGGGTTCAGTTTTGTTTGAATCGCATTGATGGAGGGGGAGGAACCATCAGGCTGGTGAAATGCAAAGATAGAAATGGTTGATTCCCTAATGTTGCGTGGGGTGCAATCTCTTAATACTGGGAGGGAAGTGCCCAAAATATCCCTCACCGAGATGGGAAGGGTACCGCATAGTGTGTGGACTGGAGACTTTTCCACGCATTAAGGGTAGCTTGAATTATTGGAAAGGGAGAAATAGGGATGTTGTTTAGACTGGAGTTCCCTAACAATAGTGAGTGAACGGGTTGGCTTACCAGATCCTGTTCCATCGCTACCCAGGATTTGGAATTAGGTGTTCTGAGCCACTCCACTGCTGTAGATAACAAAACAGCCCTAACGTATAGTTCAGGATCTGGAAAAGCTATACCCCCTGTATGCTTGGGGTGTGATAATAAGGAGTAAGAGAGTCTTGGTTTCTTTTGTCTCCAAATGAACGAGCTAAAAAGTTTCCTGAGGGAGACATAGTAAGACTTAGGGATGGGAATGGGCAAAACCTGTTGGAGGTAGGTAAGCAAGGTAGTATCAGCGACACCAAAAGGTTTTTATGACCAAACCAAGATATAGTAGGAATATTCAGTCTGTTTATGTCAGCAGTAATGGATTGTAATAGGGGCAGGTAATTAAGTGAAAAGAGTTCAGACGGATTGGGGCTTATTTTGACTCCCAAATAGGTAAGATAGGGAGATGACCAATCGAAGGAGGAGTTCTCTCTAAGGCTCAATTGGTTACGTTGGAAAATTTTTATACATTTTACCAAGGATTTTTGTTTATTAATTTTAAAGTTGGATAGGAGGCTGTAGGTAACCAGGTAATTTTGAATTATGGGAAGCGAAATGTTCGGATTAGATGTCATGATCATGATATCATCAGCAAAAGCCGCAAGTTTGTGATCCTGGCCTCCCAGCACCACTCCGTGGATGTCCGGGTCTGCTCTCAGACTGATAAGAAAAGGCTCTAGAGCTAAGACAAATAGCAGGGGTGAAAGGGGGCATCCCTGACGGGTGCCGTTCTGTATCCTGAAAGGATCAGTTAGGTCCCCGTTAATCAATACTGAGGCTGATACCTGAGCATACATTGCAAAGGTAGCTTGCACAAAGGGATCAGGCAGGCCAAACCCTAATAGGATTTGCTTCAGGTATTTCCAGCTAATTCTATTGAATGCTTTTTCCGCATCCGTTCTCAAAAGGAGTAGCAGCCTAGAGCGGAAAGCAGAGTGGTATATTACGTTTAGGACCCTAGACGTATTGTCCCTGCCCTCTCTTCCTCTGACAAAGCCCACCTGATCCCTATGTACAAGTAAGGGTAGAAGGGTTGAAAGGCGATTCGCCAGCATTTTTGCTAATAATTTGAGATCTATGTTGAGAAGTGAGATGGGCCTATAACTTGCACATTGTTTAGGATTTTTCCCTTCCTTGGAAATCAGGGTTATGTGAGCCATCGTCATATCTCTGGAAAGCTGTCTCCCATGTAGAGCCAAATTACAGACTGAGAGCAGATGGGGAAGGACAACTTGTTGGTAAGTTTTATAATAATGTACTGGAAGTCCATCCGGGCCTGGGCTCTTGCCATGGGGAGATTGTTTTAGAGCCGTAGTCAGTTCATCTAGTGTAAATTGGGATGCCAAGCTAAGTTTATGCTCAGGAGAGAGATTGGGCAGAGAGATTGATTCCAGAAAGGACGTAAGGTTTCTGGGTTTAATGTTGGGGGAAGATTATATAGTGACTCATAGAATGCCCGGAATTGAGTTCCTATCAGTTTTGTGGAATAAAGGGGTTCGCCTTGGGGGGACTCCAATAGATGTATATAGTTTTCAGATCGCCTGTCCCTTATTCTGCGCATCATGAATTTAGACACCTTGTCCCCATGTGCAAAGAATTTGTGTTGCGAGTTTAAGAAATATTTGGCAGTAGATTGTTGAATAAGGGACTTCAATTCTGCTTTTAGGGTTGAAAGCTCCATGAATTGTGATTCTGAGAGGGATTTTTTATGTAAATTCTCTAGAGAGAATATCTTACTACTTAGGGAATCTATCTTTTTATTCCTTTCTTTTTTTTAGGAAGGCCCCGAAGCTAATGAAGTGCCCTCTGATGAAAGGCTTATGGGCGTCCCAAAGTGACTGATCTGATATCTCAGTTTGTTTATTAAGGGAGAAATAGTCCTTGAGGAGTTCAGATATCTTTTCCTTAATATCTTGGTTGTCTAGTAGGGATTTGTTTAATCGCCATCTAAATTTACTTGGGTTGGGTATAGGTGCTGAGATCGATAGAAATATGGGGGCATGGTCCGATAAAAGGATGGAGCCTATTTTGGGCCCGTGGCAGAGCTGGAGATGCTCTTTGGACACAAAGAGGTAGTCCAATCGGTGGTATGAATTGTGGGGGTGGGAGTAAATCGTATAGTCCTTCGTGTCTGGGTTAAATATGTGCCATGCATCTATGAGGTGTAGATTCCAGAAACCCTCCCTTATGAAACATAAAGTCTTAAGGGACAAGGCCGATCTGCGGGATGAGGAGTCAAGGAGTGGGTTCAGGGTGGCATTCAGTCACCTCCTACTACTGTCAATCCTTCAGCAAAGGATTCTATTAAGGGAAAGATTTTGGAAAACCATATGTGTTGCCCTGTGTTGGGGGCATATACGTTAATTATTGTATAGGTTTGAGGACCAATAGAGCCTTTAACTAATAGGTATCTCCCTTCCTGGAGGTGGGAGATGTACTTAAAGGGAATTCTCCTCTGGAATCCAATACTCACCCTCCCAGATGCAGCAGAATCACCCCCACAATGATACCATTGGGGGTAGTTGGAGAAGGATAAGTTGGGGCAGTGATTACATTTGAAGTGTGTTTCCTGAAGGAGGAGGACACTGGCCCCAGATTTGGGTAGCAATGTGAAGACCTGGCTCCTCTTAGAAGGGGAGTTAAAGCCCTTAACATTGAAAGACGCAAATGATAAGTCAGCCATGTCGTCTGTTATAAAGGGGGTTACCTTGACGCAGCCAGTTCCCCCTCCCGGAAACCCACCTTTGAGTGCAACTGATGCGATAAATCTGGGGAGGTGAGGCAGGAGCCAGAGGATTCTTCAATATTGTCATGCATGTAGGAATGAAGAGGACAAGTACCTTAAACAAAAAGTAAAAAAAAGAACAAATAACTATTAGATGAACTTCTGAGTAACAAGGCCCATCAATATGGGTCATTCTGAAAAACAAAGTAAGGATCGCAGGGGGGGGGAAATGGTTTATCAACCCTATTGTGACCCTCACAGCACATAGAAGCAGCCTCAACAGTGAGGCATAGCGACAGACTGATAAGGAGATGTTAAAGGAGGGGGGAGATAAGGAAGATGCAGGGTAGAAGGGCAAGGTGAGTAGGGGTAGATAACAACCATCTATGGAGGCACGATGGAGTGCAGAAAAGTAGAAAATAGTGTAGGAGAAGACACTTGAAAAGGAACTGGGAATGGGTACATAGGTTATCAAGTTATTTCTGACATTCAAGCTGCAGCTAGGTAACCAGGATCTATGGTGTCATCTGGGTAGTCTTGCGCTTGATCTTCTGAGACCTCAGAGTGCGTGGAGGCTCAAAGGGTGAGATCTTTGGTACCTCAGGTAAGTCCGTAAGGTCCTGGTAAAGTTCCCAATTTTCGATTGGAAGTGGAGCTATCTGGAGATGATCATATACTCCGGTTAGATCGGTGAATGAGGAGACGGTAAGACGGCGCCCCTCATAGAAAAATGAGATCCCGAACGGAAAGGTCCATCGATATGGCGTCTTCTTGGCTCTGAGCCAGTCGGTCAAGGGCTTCAGGTTCCGTCTTTTCTTTAGGGTGGAGGGGGCCAAATCTTGATAGACAGCTATGGGAACCCCTTCATATGTTAGATCGGTAAAGTTCCTTGCGGCTTCCAGCACTACCGTCTTAATTTGGTAGTTAAGGAACCTGCAAATGATGTCCCTAGGTAGTTCCGAAGGTTTGGGTTTGGGTCGCAAGGCCCTGTGCGCCCTTTCCACTATTATCTCTGTATGCTGGTCTGGGCTTAAGATGAAGCTGCAGATCGCCGTCACCGCCGCAGGGTTGTCAGCTGCTTCAACTGATTTGGGTACTCCCCTGAAGCGCAAATTGTTTCTGTGTCCCCTGTTCTCCTGATCCTCCACTGCGTTATGGAGCTCATTCAGGTAAGTGCGGCATTTCTGTAGGGAGGTGGCGGTTGCTGACTGATGTTCTAGGACCGCAGTTTGGCGAGACTCCAGGGCCACAACCCTGTCACCTATATGGTGGACATCATGGCGGAGGGCTGTTAACTCACTTAATATCAGCTCCATAGCCTTGCTGAGGGATTGTTTCAGGAAGCGACGGGTAATCGGGAGAGCTGTCTTGCAGTGAGAATCTTCCGTATCGCTTTCTCCCTCGGACATCTCAGTGGAGCGTTCGTGCGCCCTATGAGGCGGAGCCGGCGCCATCTTAGGTTCTCTGGCCGCTACTGTGGCGGCAGCCTTTTTTATAAATTTGTCCATATCTCCGCTGTTGTTCGGAGGTTTAAGGGCACTAGGGTTATCTGGACCATTGTCACATCTGTCTGCTTGCGTTGGCTGGTGCTGTGCAGGATTTAGTACGGAGAGCTCCTGACTATGCAGCCATCACAGTCCGGCGCTAGCTCCGCCCCCCCGCTAAAACACATTTTACTGCAAAAGTTGCATTCTTATATTCTTGTAAGCATAGTTAAAAAATTACCACAAAAATTGCATTATTACCAAAGTACATTGTCAATATCAGTGTTCAGTGTGTTTGTAGAAGAGAAGGGACAATTAATTGGGATTATGTCTTTAGATAAAAAATTAAAAAAACACTTGCAGTTTTGCTAGTACCATTTAACATTCTGTGTACCAAACCTGTGATCTTTAATTTTTTGGAAACCCATGACTTTGCATTTATAAGCTTCATAATAAAATGTCTAGGGAATTGCATCACCATCACCAGATCCTGTAGAAAAATAGAACTGGCCAGCATCCCCAATGTCCTCCTTCTTTTTGGTAGCCACCAAATATCCCCAAGCAATAGTGCCCTCATCATCATCATCATCATCATTATCATTAGCTGCTTTTTCTCCTGCCCAGACTCCTCCTCCATGTCCTTCACTCAATTGTGAGACATCTATAACAGAATTTGTGGCCATGATAAAATGACCAGCAATTAACTTGTGTGCAAGCTGAACTCCGACCTGGCCAAGTTGCTGATGCTGCAGTTGTTGAGGTACCACCTACTTGTACTAAATGTGGCACAGTTTCGTGCCTTTAACAAAAATACATTTTTATCTAAAATATAATTCTGAATCCCAATATCTGCAGTTTTTGCTAAATTCCATGAGTTATACTTTTGGCCAGGAGTCCGTAGTGGCACATTTCTGCATCTTCATCAAAATGTAATCCTTTTCTAAAATGTAATTCTTCTGTATGTAATAATCCGCAGTTTGGGCCATATCCTGACATTTGGACTTTTGGCCAGCTGTTCATGGTGGTGCAGTTCCATGTCTTCATCAAAATTAAATCCTTTTCTAAATTTGAATTATTGTCTATGTCATCAGATGCAGTTTTTGCCATATACCATCAGTTGAACTTTTGGCCACGTGTCTATAGTGGCTCAGTTATGCACCTTCATCAAAATGTAATCCTTTTTTAAAATGTAATTCTTTACTATGTCATAAGCTGCAGTTTTTGCCATATTCCATCATTTTGACTTTTTCAGCTCAGACGTGAAAGCAGCTGAAACCTGCTTTCACTTTTGGCGGCCATCACTTCTAACCCAATTTCGAACAGCTAGATCTCCTGAAGTAGAGGAGATAATGTGTGATTATAGTTTTTCAAACAAGACCAGGCCCATATTTGTAGTTGCTACTGATCCTAGGTATAGAGGGTTAAAGCAGCTTTCCCCCTGCTCTGCTCGGGCTGAACTTTTATAGAGATTGTACCACTGATATAAATGTATCCCTCCCAATAGATATTGCTGTTATATGACGTTCCCAGATACCACCATTTAACAAAACTACCTTATTCTTTAGTTTTTAGCTTACCATTGAACCCTATCACAAATCTGTTTTGATATTCAGTGGCTATTGGTTACGTTCTACATTGGAACCTTGTAATGTAGGATGTAGAAAGTGTCATTGGTAAGAACAAGGGGCGTGGTTAGTGTCACATGATATGCTGATGTCAGGACATATCTCACTGCCCTAAGGTATGATGGGATAGCAGACACATGACAAACTAGGAAGTAGGATTCAAGCATGGGGGATAAGAGAAAACGGCAAATGAGGTAACTTTGAAAATAAAAAAATATTCAAGGAGGAATGGGAACTAGAGTAATTGATGAGCATACACTTTAGAGTGAAAAGTTGTTTATGATACAAACCCTTTAAGTACTTTTCTCAAATCCTGAGCAGAGCTTGTTCAAAATTTTTAAGGGGTCAGTACCATTTTATCCCATAAGCAAAGCCAAAATAGCAAGGTAACCTTTAAAGGTATGTTTACAATGAGGTTTTTTTCAATGTGGATTCTGGTGTGGATTTCACACCCAAAAAGTGAGCTAAAAATACTTGCAATTAATCTCCAGTGAATTAAATGGGTAAACTGCTTGTTAATTCATATGCACGTTTTACTGCTTGCAGTTTTAAAAACCACAGTGCGGAAAAAAAGGGATATGTAAATTTTTAACGTGGACAGAATTAGCATCCAGAGTTCCCATCACTGTATTTACATGCAGCCATCTTCTTCACAGTATAAGGAGGAATGATCCCTAATGCCATTCAGAATAATTGAGTGTGTTTAGACAGCACAATCTGCTGCTGGCAAATGATGATTTAGGTGACCGCATGACAGATGCAATTACCTGATGAGCAAGCGTTTCGCTGGTTCAATGGGTAATTGGAGGCACCTTTACACCACCAGGTAATTGCTACCAAGCATTCCTACAAACACTTATCTAGCCAATGCTCAACCAGTGTAAAGGAGCCTTTATTTTGTCTTACTACATGCTACTTTATTCACGCATTGATTTTAAATAACAGTTTCAAGAAATTTGTCAGATACTGTACTTTGGAAACTGGTGAAAGAATTTTAGTACACTATATTGTGTAGGAAGGCAGCAAGGGTCCGTCATTGACGGAAGGTATGTGTCACTGAGATTCTTGGCCTCGGTGAGGTAAGAGCCGATAATTTTAAGTGTCAGTGTCAGTTAGTAATGACTAACACTATTTGTTATTTAGTATGGCTGTAGAGCCGATCTGGGTCGGCTCTTACTGGGAGCAGCCAAAGTGCAGGGTGGGTGGCTGCGCCCCACGTTCCAGGCCGGTATTTGGTTTGGGATATAAAAACCTAGCCAGTAGTCTCAGCTGAGTGGATTATCCTCCACTTCACAGTGAAGCTGTGGAGACGCTGTGGTTTTGGGTTCTGCATGAGGTGTGCCGTACTAAAGGGCTGAGAGCCGCATTGCTGGAAAACAGGCCCCCTAAAGCCTGCAGTGGATGCCTGATGAAAAACTGCTAACCAGGTGAACGTTTGTGTTCTGTGGACTTTCCATTGTGTGAACATACACCAATACTGCGAACTGTTATTTTGTTTTGCCTTTTGTGTGAATAAACACTGAACTATTTAAGTTAAAGACTTTGTGATTGCCTCTATACTGCGTCCTCTAAGCTGCCTACCAGAGCAAATCCCCACAATTGCAAAAAGACAAAAATGTTAAAATGACCTTAGAATAGTAAACACTCTTGTCGGTTCTTTGTGAAAAACAAAGCCAGTTCTAGTCAGTGTGTTACAACTTACAGGGGTTTCCTCACTTCAGCAAATGACATTTATCATGTAGAGATAGTTAATACAAGCCGCTTACTAATTTATTGTGATTGTCCATATTGCTTCCTTTGCTGGCTGAATTCATTTTTCCATCACATTATACACTTATACACACAATGCTATCGATCACTGATAACACCTCCCTCCTTTACCGATTGGTATTTACAGGGCTGCAAAAAAGTTAAGATATAAGTTGATAACTTAAAATTTTGCTGAATCTTTTCTCACCAACCTATTCATGAATCTGTCACAGATGGTTTAACAGAAAACATGAAGTTACAAATAAGGATCCGACTGGCTTGATCCGAAACTAAGGAACAAAAGGATGACCCCTATTTAAGCCCTGAAACTCTCCCTGTCTTCTCAGCCCATGCAAAGATCTCTATGATAGAAAATTGCATGCCCTCGTGCCTCAACTGTATGACACCTGAACACCCTATAATAGTGAGGGGACACGACCACCGGCTCCCTACACTTAATACAGAGGGAGTCAGGGTCACCTAGGATCAAGCAAACAGGAAAACACAAATAAATGAACAGACTTATCTGTAGAAGCATCAGTTGTAGCATCCAGCATGTACACACTCCAGAAAGTTGTATAAACTGCAAAGTGATGTAGTATGGGAGGGGATTTAAAGGGATGCAATCAGTGCAACTAGATGACAGCTGAGAGAGGGAAACGAGATGACAAAACGAAAGCAAAACAAAAGAACCTCAAGCAGGAGGTTCTGAAGAACGTTTGTCAGAGCTTCTCAGATGTCTGGCGGTGACAGAATCTGCTTGGCTTCTCTTGCTCTATAACATGGTGCTTTCAGATTTAATTGCATTTTCTAGTGACAGGTCCTCTTTAATATGTTTCAAAAGTCATATCACAGCTTTCAGAAGAGTTCCATAATCTCACTACTTTTGTAGTAACAAAAAAATGACAAAACATATTTTTGTATTCAGTGAGTTCTCATACTACCAGTATTATGTGCAGAATATTTTCAGTATTTATTTGATTCAAAACCTATTAAACACTTTTTATGATAATTTCTGGAACCCTATGTCATGGAACCATGAACCAGACGTACAACAGAGATGAGTGGAAATAAGAAGGCTTTATTGGAAATCAAGCCGTAGCAAAAGTCCAAACGGATGGCTAAACCGAAGCAGGGTCTTGCGTAGACAGAGGTCAGGAACCAGGAGGGTGGTCAGACGAAGCCAGGATCAGGAACCAACGGGGCAGTCAGACGAAGCCAGGATCAGGAACCAACGGGGTAGTCAGACGAAGCCAGGATCAGGAACCAACGGGGTAGTCAGACGAGGCCAGGATCAGGAACCAGAAGCAGCAGCAGTCTTAGAAGCATGTGAACACAGGAGGACCAAGCAAGGAACTGAAGCCACAGACCTTCTATATATATGAGCTAGGCATCCAGCTCCTCCCAGTGGGAAGGAGGAGCCGCAGGGTGGGAGGCTACAAGAAACCCAGAAACCAAGATGGCCGCCAGCACATGTCAAACGAAGGAGAACAGTGAGAAGGTAAGACCATGACAGTACCTCCCCCTCAAGGGCCCCTCCTCCGCGGAGTAAGGAACGGTTTCAGAGGGAAGCGTGCGTGGAAGGCTCGGAGCAACGCAGGAGCATGGACATCTGCGGAGGGAACCCAGGAACGCTCCTCTGGACCATAACCACGCCAATGGACCAAAAACTGCAACCGACCGCGGACCAGGCGTGAGTCCAGGATATTGCTCACCTCATATTCCTCACGATTGCCCACTTGGACCGGACGGGGCCGAGGAACCGAGGAAGTGAAACGATTACACACCAATGGCTTCAACAGGGAGACATGAAACACGTTGGAGATCCGCATGCCAGGAGGAAGCGCAAGGGCATAGGCTACCGGGTTTACCCTGTGAAGCACTCGGAAGGGACCAACAAAGCGAGGCGCCAGCTTGGGAGTGGGCACTCGAAGGTTGAGGTTGCGGGTGGACAACCATACACGGTCTCCGACCTGGTAGGAAGGAGCGGGCGCTCGTCTGCGATTAGCCTGGAGTCTCTGGCGTTGCGCAGAGACCTCAAGGGACCTCTGGATCTGTACCCAAGAAGTACGTAGGACGGAAAGGTGATCCTCCACAGCCGGAGTATCCTGGGGAGAGAATACCTCCGGTAACACAGCAGGTTGGAACCCATAATTGGCCATGAAGGGAGACGTCCCAGAGGAAGAGTTCACCGCCGTGTTCCTGGCAAACTCAACCCAAGGCAGGAGGTCAACCCAATTGTCTTGGTGATCGGAGACATAGCAACGAAGGAATTGCTCCAAGGCCTGATTGGATCGTTCTGCGGCCCCATTGGACTGAGGGTGGTAGGCCGAGGAGAAAGAGAGATAAATCCCCAACTGGGAGCAAAAGGCGCGCCAGAACCTGGACACAAACTGACTCCCCCGATCCGACACAATCTCCTTGGGCAAACCGTGCAACCGGAAGACCTCCCTGGCAAAAATCAAGGCCAACTCTTGTGCAGAGGGTAACTTCTTGAGAGGAACACAGTGGCACATTTTGGAAAACCGATCCACAATCATGAGAATGACCGTATGGCCTCGGGATGCAGGGAGGTCCACAATGAAATCCATCCCCAGGTGTGACCATGGACGCTCCCCGGTGGCTATGGGTTGCAAAAGGCCCAACGGAAGGTGCCGAGGGGACTTACTCTGGGCACAAACGGAGCATGCCGCTACATATGCGGCGATGTCGGAACGTAGAGAAGGCCACCAGAACAGACGTGAAACCGCCCAGGACAGCTGATTCTTTCCAGGGTGCCCCGCGGCCTTGGAGTTATGGTAGGTTCGCAACAACCGAGTGCGCAACTCCTCAGGCACAAAACATCTGCCGTTGGGTCTCCCAGAGGGAGCACCAGATTGAGCCGCCAAAATCTGCTCACCCAGAGGAGAGGTCAGGCTGGTGCGAATAGCGGCCAGGATCTGATTCGGGGGTATGACCGTAGTCGGAATCGACTCCTCCCCGGACAGCTCGGAGTACTGCCGTGATAAGGCATCCGCTCTGATGTTCTTGGAGCCGGGTAGGTAGGAGACCACGTAATTAAAACGTGACAAGAACAGAGCCCATCTGGCCTGACGTGGTGTCAATCTCTTGGCCTCAGAGAGGTAGGTCAGATTCTTGTGGTCCGTCAGGATGAGAACCGGAACCACCGAGCCCTCGAGCAAGTGCCTCCATTCTTTAAGGGCCTGCACGATGGCCAATAACTCCCTGTCACCAATCTGATAGTTGCACTCCGCGGAAGACAGTTTCCGGGAGTAAAACCCACAAGGAAGCAGAGGACCCTCTGGTGTTCTACGCTGAGACAGGAGGGCGCCTACTCCCGTCTCAGACGCGTCCACCTCGAGGACAAAAGGCAACCCAGGGTTGGGATGCGACAGAATCGGAGCCGACACAAAGGCGGACTTTAGAGCCTCAAAAGCTCGGATGGCCTCGAGCGGCCAGACCTGAGGATTACTGCCCTTCCTGGTCAGATCCGTGAGAGGCTTGGCTAGCATGGAAAAGTCCCTGATGAACTTCCGATAATAATTGGCGAAGCCCAAAAAGCGCTGCAGGGCACGAAGCCCACTGGGCTGGGGCCACTGTAAGACAGCCGAAACCTTCTCAGGATCCATGGAGAACCCCTCAGCGGAAATGATGTAACCTAAGAAGGTTACCTGGGATCGGTGAAATTCGCATTTCTCAAGCTTACCGAACAGCTTGTTCTCTCGTAAGCGTTGCAACACTCGTCTGACATCCAGAATGTGGGCCTCCATGGATGCAGAATATACCAAGATGTCATCCAAATAGACCACCACACACTGCTGCAACAGGTCACGGAAAACATCGTTGATGAATTCCTGGAAGACTGCGGGCGCATTGCACAACCCAAAGGGCATAACCAAGGATTCATAATGACCGGTCCTGGTGTTAAACGCGGTCTTCCACTCATCGCCCGCCTTGATCCTTACCAGGTTATATGCCGCCCTCAGGTCGAGTTTGGTAAAGACCGTGGCCCCTTTGAGGCGATCGAACAGCTCGGAAATCAAGGGTATCGGGTAAGCGTTCTTGATTGTGATGCGATTGAGACCCCTGTAATCGATGCAAGGCCTCAACTCGCCGCCCTTCTTTTTCACAAAGAAAAATCCAGCCCCTGCCGGGGACGAGGATTTGCGAATGTGTCCGCGTGAAAGCGCCTCCCTCACGTACTCCTCCATGGCCTCATTCTCCGCTACCGACAGTGGATAGACTTTGCCACGAGGAGGAACGGCACCGGATTGTAACTCTATGGCACAATCGTATGGGCGGTGCGGAGGTAGGGCAACCGCGCGCACCTTATCGAATACATCCCGGTACTCTTCGTATTCAGGAGGCAACAGAGAGTCCGAGGAAGTACACAGCAACTTGACAGGCCCATGGATGCAACTAGCCCCACACTGCGGTGACCACGAGAGGATCTCGACCGATCTCCAATCGAAAGTCGGATTATGCTTCTGGAGCCAGGGGTACCCCAAGACCACCGAGTAGTGTGGAGACTAAATAACCTGGAGACAGACCGACTGTCTGTGAACGGCACCAATGGCTATCCCCACTGGAAGGGTCTCATGAGTCACGTGTGGCGGCAGAAGGGGTCTGCCGTCTATCGCCTCAAGAGCCAGTGGGAAACCTCGAGGCTGCAGAGTAATGGAATTGGCGGCAACGAACACTCTATCAATGAACAACCCACCAGCACCAGAGTCCACCAACGCCTGGGTCGTCACCGAGCCCCCGACCCAGGAGAGGACAACCGTGATCAGTGGTTTGTCAACACGGGAAACCGGGGACGAGGAGACTCCACCCAAGATCTGCCCCCGACAGGACCTCAGGTGCGAGCGTTCTCCCGGACGGTTCGGACATGCCAACCGAAAATGCCCACCGAGACCACAGTACATGCATCGGCCCTCGCGTCTCCGGAGTACCCTCTCCCCCTCAGACAGGCGAGCAAACCCCCGCTGCATGGGTTCACCCCCAGACAAGTCATCCCCAGGAGGCGTGGGAGGAGAGGGAGGCACGGGTGGGACAGCAAACGTAGGCGCCAATCTGTTAGGAGACCTCCGCAGGCTCTCCTTAAAGGAAGGTCTCTCCCTGAGTCTGGTGTCAATCAAAATCAGGAAAGAAATAAGAGACTCGAGCTCCACTGGTAGGTCCTTAGCTGCAACCTCATCCTTCAAGGCATCCGAGAGACCATGAGAGAAAGCAGCGACCAGAGCCTCATTATTCCAGCCCACCTCTGCTGCCAGGGTACGAAACTCAATGGCGTATTCAGCTACGGATCGTGAACCCTGTCTGATGGACATAAGGAGCTTCGCAGCAGAGGCAGCACGAGCCGGCACATCGAATACCTTCCGAAGAGAAGCAACAAAACCGGAAAACTCGGCAACCACCGGATTGTTGTTCTCCCATAAAGGGCTGGCCCAGGCCAAGGCCTTGTCCGAGAGCAGCGAGATCAAGAAGCCCACCTTTGATCTCTCAGTAGGAAAGGCATGTGGCAGCAACTCGAAATAAATGCCCACCTGGTTAAGGAAACCTCGGCACTGAGTTGGCTCTCCCCCAAAGCGCTGTGGAAGGGGGGCAGAACCGGTCATACCCCGAGACACCGCAGGCGCAGCAACAGGTGTCGGGGTAGACTCTGGCGCAACAACCGGAGCGGCAGTAGGAGCGGGCCCAGGAGCGACAACCGACCCATCGGCAACGGAAGCGAAATGAGCCGTGCGTTCAAGCAGGGTTTGCAACGCCACAGCGAACCGACCCAACAGGTGATCCTGCTGATCAAGTCTGGCAACCAGCGTAGGTAGCGAGGATGGCCCTGTACCGTCAGAATTCATGGCTTGGTCCTAATGTCATGGAACCATGAACCAGACGTACATCAGAGATGAGTGGAAATAAGAAGGCTTTATTGGAAATCAAGCCGTAGCAAAAGTCCAAACGGATGGCTAAACCGAAGCAGGGTCTTGCGTAGACAGAGGTCAGGAACCAGGAGGGTGGTCAGACGAAGCCAGGATCAGGAACCAACGGGGTAGTCAGACGAGGCCAGGATCAGGAACCAGAAGCAGCAGCAGTCTTAGAAGCATGTGAACACAGGAGGACCAAGCAAGGAACTGAAGCCACAGCCCTTCTATATATATGAGCTAGGCATCCAGCTCCTCCCAGTGGGAAGGAGGAGCCGCAGGGTGGGAGGCTACAAGAAACCCAGAAACCAAGATGGCCGCCAGCACATGTCAAACGAAGGAGAACAGTGAGAAGGTAAGACCATGACACCCTAGTCCAACACTGCATTCCCCACTGCATTTATTTTTGTTTAATAAAATATATGGGCACTGAGAATAAAGGATATTATATAATGCTAAAAAAATGATTTAGTGAAAATCATACTGAACCTAGAATGATATATTAGGGTAGTAAATATACAATATTTCCCTGTTTCCTTTTAAAGACATCATGGCGATATCCAGCGGTGATAGTAATAAAGAAATGTTATGCTGTTAATAGTTGAAAGAATTGTTAGAGATATATATTGAAGAACTGATAGAACTTTGTAAAGGATGTCTGTTTAGATTAACTCCTTTCTACTATGTACAGGTATTTGTGCCACCCAACAAATCTAACGCTTTGATTCAGAAGACCTACTCAAATATATCAAGACAATCTTAATATAAATGAACAATGCTCGTAGCATTTGGCTCTAAATTGGTTATGTAATAAGAATCAAAATAATGCCAAAGGTTCAAAAAAGTCTGTCTCATATTATGCTTAGAAGTTACGTTATAAGGCTTTTCTGAAATCCTATGTTTCTCAAATCTTTTCTCAGAAGACATATAATTAGATCGTGCTCTGACAGTAGTGCCTTGAAAAGGATTTAGCTGACATTCCCTTGCCTTGCTGCCAATAACTAGCAAACACTCTGCTGTGCTCAAACATTGTATGGTTTATGATGGACACTGCCAGAAGAATAAATAAATCTAAAGGTACACCTTTAGAGGCAATTTGCATTGTACTTATTTTGAGCTAAAAATCCATCACATAGCTGAGATGCTCTAGTAGCAGCCTCTGAATTTTCTTTCTTTTCTGTCAGTTGGGGAGCTGACAGGCTCCTTATCTCTGCTCTCTGACATTATAAACACCCATTAAAGCTCAATCATTATCTTACTGATAAAAATGTGTCTTAAAAAAGTGTTTATGACCTCTCAGTAGTCATACAGATTTATTAGCAAGTAGATAGGAAAGAAAGGAATTGAGAGTCCTCAGTCGCTGATACATATTAATGGCTAAGAGAGTATATGATAACAAAAAAGAAAGCCTTGAAAACTATTTAGGTCTCTTCATACCGTGCCTGATGAAGAGACCTAAGTAGTCTGGAATGCTTGTTTTTTGTTATCGTCAATTCAGTTAACCATTAAAATGTATCAGCGACTGAGGACTCTCAATTTATATCTGCTTCATAAACAGTTGAATATTGATTAACAGAAAGTGAAATAACTTCTACAAAAATGTAATTCTCTAATCTGCTAGAAAGATACATGATATAATCTGTAGTGAATGTAATTTTCTTACCAGAATCTGTATTTGTGAGCTATCCCCTCCCTTCTTATCTTCAGCTGTGTCATTTGACCAGCAATCAGACCTTCCAAATAACACAGCATCTTATATGTGGACAGGAAGTCTGTTTCTCTATGTATTCCTATAGGAGTCTCAATGTCAGTCCCATATGAATGAATATAGAAGTAACTCACTTCCTGTCCTGTGTCAGTTGGAGATCAGAGAGTTGGTCACATGACACAGCTAAAAATTTGAAGGGAAGGAATAACTCACATACAGTACTAGTGAGAAGATTACATTCACTAAAGATTATATCATGTGCTCTTCTTACAGGTCAGAGAATAAAAATGTTTGAGGAAGTTCTTATTTAGGTAATTTTAGTCAATATCATAGAAAGGCTGTATGATATCAGGGAAATAAAAAAGCAAAATGGAACGAAAATATAAAAATAGTAATAAAAAAATTGTCTTCACATGTTTGTTACATTGCAGCAGGGGTTTCATTGCTGCCTTATTTTCTCCTGTGGGTTAACAGTGTTTGAGTAGTTGCTTTGCAACTTCCTTACACCTGATCTCTGGTTAAATGGTCTACTTGGTTAATTTGGGGAGGAGCTTTTGATTGGTTATGCTTCCTTTATATGTTAGATTTCTGTTATTTTGTTCCTGGGTATTGAGTGTGTTCTGTGAGTTTATATCCTTGTATTTCTAATGTTATGTTCTAGTCTAGAGCAAACCATATTGTATATACAACGAGGGGAGCCATGATGTCATGACACCTATCATTGTATTTAGGTGTTATTAACCCCTTAAGGACATGGCCATATTTCACCCTAAGGACGAGGCCATTTTTTGCAAATCTGACCAGTGTCACTTATGTGTGAATAACTTTAAAGCGTTTTTTACTTATCCAGGCCATTCTGAGACAGTTTTTTCATCACATATTGTACTTCATGACAGTGGTAAAATGGAGTCAAATTATAATTTTTTATTTATAAAAACAAAATAACAAATTTAACAAAAATTGGGAAAAATTAGCAAACCCGATTTTACAAACTTTGTTAACCCTTTAGGTGTTCCACAATAATTAATAGAAAATAGAGATAAAATGTAAAAATTTCACTTTTTTGGCAGATGTTTTATTTGAATAAATTTTTTCCAGTTACAAAGCAAGGGTTAACAGCCAAACAAAACTCAATATTTATGGCCCTGATTCTGTAGTTTATAGAAGCACCCCATTTGTGGTCCTAAATTGCTGTACGGTCACACGGCAGGGCGCAGAAGGAAAGGAATGCCATACGGTTTTTGGAAGGCAGATTTTGCTGAACTGGTTTTTTGACACCACGTCCCATTTGAAGCCCCCCTGATGCACCCGTAGAGTAGAAACTCCCAAAAAGTAACCCCATTTTGGAAACTACTGGATAGGGTGGCAGTTTTGTTGGTACTATTTTAGGGTACATATGATTTTGGGTTGCTCTATATTACACTTTTTGTAAGGCAAGGTAGCAAGAAATAGCTGTTTTGGCACCTTTTTTATTTTTTGTTATTTACAACATTCATCTGACAGGTTAGATCATGCGATATTTTTATAGAGCAGGTTGCAACAATACCAAATATTTTTTTGGGCTATTTGTTTCAGTTTTACATAACAAAGCATTTAAAAAATATAAAGATTCTTTAGTGTCTCCACATTCTGAAAGCCATAGTTTTATTTATTTTTTAGGCGACTGTCTTGTGTAGGGGCTCATTTTTTTCGGGATGAGATGACGGTTTTATTGGCACTATTTTGGGGTGCATATGACTTTTTGATTGATTGTTATTACACTTTTTGTGATGTAAGGTGACAAAAAATGGCTTTTTTTACACCTTTTTTTTTACGGTATTGCCCTGAGGGGTTAGGTCATGTGATATTTTTATAAAGCAGGTTTTACAAATGTGGCGATACCTAATATGTCAACTTTTTATTTATTTATTTATATAAGTTTTACACAATGATTTCATTTTTGAAACAAAAAAATCATGTTTTAGTGTCTCCATAGTCTGAGAGCCATAGTTTTTTCAGTTTTTGGGTGATTATCTTGGGTAGGGTATGACTTTTGCGGGATGAGATGATGGTTTGATTGGCACTATTTTGAGGTGCATATGACTCTTTAATCGCTTGCTATTACACTTTTTGTGATGTAAGGTGACAAAAGATGGCTTTTTTTACACCATTTTTTTTTATGGTATTCACCTGAGGGGTTAGGTCATGTGAAATTTTTATAGAGCAGGTGCTTCCGGACGCGGAGATACCTAATATGTATACTTTTTTTATTTACATAAGTTTTACACAATACCAGCATTTTTTTTACCAAAAAAAATGATGTTTTAGTGTCTCCATATTCTGAGCCATAGTTTTTTTTTTTTTTGGGGCGATTGGCTTAGGTATGGGCTAATTTTTTTGTGGAATGAGGTGACGTTAGATTGGTGCTATTTTGGGGGGCATACATCTTTTTGATCACTTAGTGTTTTTGTGATGTAAGGTGACAAAAATGGACGTTTTTATATCATTTTTTAATGGTATTTATCGGACAGGGTGGATCATGTGAAATATTAATAGAGCCGTCATTACGGACGCGGCAATACCTAATATGTGTGTTTTTTTTCTTTCTGTTTTTTATTATAAATTAAGGGGAAAGGGGCGTTTTTTTTTTCTTTTTTTACTTTATAAATTTGATTACTTTATTAATTTTATTAAAAACATTTTATTTTACTTTTTTTCTTTACTTTATTTCTGATAATAATTTTAGGGGGTCTGATCCCCTCTGCAATGCATTACAATACATTTGTATTGTAATGCATTGCCTGTTCGTGTACTACAGTGAGTAGTACACAGACAGGTTGCCTAGGAGACCCAGCCTGAGGCCGTGCAAGGCATTGGACAGCCTCTGCATGGCATCAGGCTGCCTTCTGAGACAATGAGTCCACGCCACATCAGCGTGGGGACTCGATGCGCTCCCTCAAACACAAACCCCTTCTATGCTTTGATAGCGGTATAGAAGGGGTTAATACGCTGCGATCGCCGATACGGGGGGTCACAGGACCCCCGTCGGCATTGACCCAAGGTGCCTGCTCAATGATTTGAGCAGGGACCTCGTTCCGATCACCGCCCGCCGCGGACATCAAAGCGTACCTGTAAAACAGGTATTATTTGCTTACCAGCATTAAAGGCATGAATGGATTATTTCTAAATAACTGTAGTTGGGCAGGAGACATCAAGATAAAATTTGATTAGGGAATCTTCAAACGGCTCATCAAGACCTATAAAAGAGAAGACATTAGCCCATTCACGTAAGTATAATTCTTCAATCCCCTCCCTCCCCGAATTTATATATTTTAGTCGCGTTGCTTATTGATGGGGGTTAAGTCATTCTGTTTAGTGGACTATAAGTTTAAAAAAGTTGTTAATTGCTGGTTGATTATCAGATTTAATACATTTTTAATTAATTGGTTTATTATTATAATGATCAATTTTATTATTAATAGTAACATAATAAGCATCGCGGCCTTTAAATAACCAACACAATATTTTAATAAAGATTTTGTTTAACTGACTTATTTGTGTTATTTATTTAATATATTAGAATTGGTTTATTAAAAATGGGGAATATGGCATCATGTTGTGTTGTTTTAGTGTGGCTTGCTATCTGTAGTCCTTCTGCTCCTTATTGCTGCCAGTGTTGAAGTTTGCTGTTTGTTGCTTGCCAGTGGAAATTATTTTTGTCTTTTTGCTGAGTTGGTTTTTGATTTGCCTCTGGCTCCTAGATTCTTCTTGTTGTTTTGCACGGTAATATTCAGATTAGGATCAATTTCTGCCAGTGTTGTTTCTTTTTGTTCACCATTAATCATCTGCTCCCAAATCTGTATACCATCACCATTTTCTATCTGCTTCATTTTGGACAGCCATCTCCATTATCCATTTGCCATAATCATTCTGTTTTTGTCATCTGTGAGTTTACTACTATATATTTGCTGCCTGTTACCAGTTATTCGTGCTTCATATTACTATTCTTACGGCCATCTGGTTGTTATGAAATTTAGCACTACTGTGAGTCCTGGCAGGATCTGGGAACCTAGTGACACCATTAGTACCAGGGAAAGGCAAATGCTATAGGTAAAGTCTAATTCTGAAGTGTTGTCGACATCACATGTCCTTGCTGTGTTGTTGTGACACAATCAGAGCCAGGTATGGATAGAAAAGGGAGAAAAAGTACAGTATGAAAAAAGAATTTAATTCTGTCAGTCCAAAGGTGCAATCTGTAATACCTCATGGGACATTACAGAGATAGACATTTGCGGTGATAGTCATCTTATCTGTCATGTTTAAAAATAATTAAAGTCATGATGCTAATGTGAACAGAGCCTTAAATAAAAATTCATGTATAAAAGCAACTTACTATCAAACAGATTATTATGCATATACCATCATAAAAACATATGCACAGTTCACATGAACATACAGACGTGGACAAAATTGTTGGTACCCTTTGGTCAATGAAAGAAAAAGTCACAATGGTCACAGAAATAACTTTAATCTGACAAAAGTAATAATAAATTAAAATTCTATAAATGTTAACCAATGAAAGTCAGACATTGTTTTTCAACCATGCTTCAACAGAATTATGTAAAAAAATAAACTCATGAAACAGGCATGGACAAAAATGATGGTACCCCTAGAAAACACAGAACATAATGTGACCAAAGGGACATGTTAATTCAAGGTGTGTCCACTAATTAGCATCACAGGTGTCTACAACCTTGTAATCAGCCATTGGGCCTATATATATGGCTCCAGGTAATCACTGTGTTGTTTGGTGATATGGTGTGTACCACACTCGACATGGACCAGAGGAAGCAAAGGAAAGAGCTGTCTCAAGAGATCAGAAAGAAAATTATAGACAAGCATGTTAAAGGTAAAGGCTATAAGACCATCTCCAAGCAACTAGATGTTCCTGTGAGTACAGTTGCACATATTATTCATAAGTTTAAGATCCATGGGACTGTAGCCAACCTCCCTGGACGTGGCCGCAGGAGGAAAATTGATGACAAATCTAAGAGACGGATAATCCGAATGGTAACAAAAGAGCCTAGAAAGACTTCTAAAGAGATTCAAGGTGAACTTCATGCTCAAGGAACATCAGTGTCAGATCGCACCATCCGTCGTTGTTTGAGCCAAAGTGGACTACATGGGAGACGACCAAGGAGGACACCATTGTTGAAAACGAATCATAAAAAAGCAAGACTGGAATATGCCAAACTACATGTTGACAAGCCACAAAGCTTCTGGGAGAATGTCCTGTGGACAGATGAGACAAAAATCGAAGTTTTTGCCAAGGCACATCAGCTGTATGTTCACAGACGAAAAAATGAAGCATATCAAGAAAAGAACACTGTCCCTACTGTGAAACATGGAGGAGGCTCTGTTATGTTCTGGGGCTGCTTTGCTGCGTCTGGCACAGGGTGTCTTGAATCTGTGCAGGGTACAATGAAATCTCAAGACTATCAAGGAATTCTAGAGAGAAATGTACTAGCCAGTGTCAGAAAGCTTGGTCTCAGTCGCAGGTCATGGGTCTTGCAACAGGACAATGACCCAAAACACACCGCTAAAAACACCCAAGAATGGCTAAGAGGAAAAAATTGGACTATTCTAAAGTGGCCTTCTATGAGCCCTGACCTCAATCCTATTGAGCATCTTTGGAAGGAGCTGAAACATGCAGTCTGGAAAAGGCACCCTTCAAACCGGACACAACTGGAGCAGTTTGCTCATGAGGAGTGGGCCAAAATACCTGCTGAGAGGTGCAGATGTCTCATTGACAGTTACAGGAAGCGTTTGATTGCAGTGATTGCCTCAAAAGGTTGCGCAACAAAATATTAAGTTAGGGGTACCATCATTTTTGTCCATGCCTGTTTCATGAGTTTATTTTTTTACATAATTCTGTTGAAGCATGGTTGAAAAACAATGTCTGACTTTCATTGGTTAACATTTATAGAATTTTAATTTATTATTACTTTTGTCAGATTAAAGTTATTTCTGTGACCATTGTGACTTTTTCTTTCATTGACCAAAGGGTACCAACAATTTTGTCCACGTCTGTAACTAAACTGGCTGAAGCAGTTTTGGAAATAATTAGAGTTGAGTGGACACCTGGATGTTCAGGTTCGGCAGGTTTGGCCGAACTTGAAAAAAAAGTTTGGGTTCGGGACCCAAACTTGACCCAAACTTAACCCTGAACCCCATTGAAGTCAATAGGGACCCGAACTTGTGGGCAATAAAATGGCTCTAAAATAGTCCTGGAAAGGACTAGAGGGCTGCAATAGGCATCAAAATGTGCTTAAGAGCATAACAACTGTTCTGCAAATAAATGTGGATAGGGAAATAACTTAAAATAACATAAAATACTGAAAAATTAAAAATAACAATCTGGATCTAGGAGTAGGAGGTTGAGGAGGCGGTGGATGGGTGGATGTGGCGGTGTAGGTTGACATGGCGGTGTAGGTGGAATAGGTAGCTAACACTGATTTGTTTTATTTTTTTAAAAATTGGGGTATCCCCCAAAATATTGGGACATAAAACAAAATAAACAAAGAATAAGTGCACTTGAGTACAAGAATAGATGATTGAGGCTGGTATAAATGTCTATTCTGCACAAGGTACGGACAAATCCTGTGGGATCCATGCCTGGTTCATTTTAATAAATGTAAGCTTGTCCACATTGGCTACGGCCTGTGATAATGCTCTCTGCCGTGCTAAACACACGTTCACACTATACACTGGCTGCAGGGCAGGTCAGCAGTTCCAAGGCTGACAAAGCTTTTCCACATTTGGCCCATGCTAACCCTGCCTTCTCAGGTGCTGGTGGTGCCCCAGCTGCGTTGGCGACCTCTTCCTCCTCCTCTGCCTTCGCCTTGTGCTTCCTCTGTGCCCCCGCTGTCAGGTGGGAATGCCATCAGCAGCGTGCGCTCGTAGTCGCGCATCTTCCGATCAGTAACAGATGTTTTCACTAAATTTAGTTCCCTGTCAGCAATGCAGAGCAGGGGTTCATTCACGGAAAAATGGGGTTCTTGTCATCCAGCAATAGAACAGAGGATTTCGAGAGATTTAGGCCCCTGTCACCCAGGCACAGCAGGGATTCATACACGGCAAAAGGGGGTTCATGTCACCCAGCAATAGAACAGAGGATTTTGAGAGATTTAGGCATGTGTCACCCAGGCACAGCAGGGGTTCATACACGGCAAAAGGGGGTTCATGTCACCCAGCAATAGAACAGAGGATTTTGAGAGATTTAGGTCCCTCTCACCCAGGCACAGCAGGGGTTTGTATACGCCAAAAATGGTAAAATGTCACCCAACAATTGAAAATAAGAATTTTTTCAATTTAGGGCACTGAAATTGGCCCTTTTTTGCATTAAAATGGCTCTAAAATAGTCCTAGAGGGATGTAAAAGGCAATAAAATGTGCTTAAGAGCATGGCAACTGCTCTGCAAACAAATGTGGATAGGGAAATAACTTAAAATGAAATAAAATAACAAAAAATTACAAATTATTAGTCGGAGGTTGAGGAGGCGGTGAATGTGGTGTTGTAGGTGGAGACAGCAATGGAGGAGGAGGAGGTAGCCAACAATGTGTTTTTTTGCTTTTTTTATTGGGGAATGTAGCCCCCAAAATATTATCGCACACCATCAGGCCGGGCTTGAGGCCCACTGGCAGCAACCACTCGTCGGTCTGTTGTTCTATACCCCGCCACAACTCCTGCGCGGTGTGGGGCCTGTCCCCCAAACACATCAGTTTCAGAACGGCCTGCTGACGTTTACCCCTGGCTGTGCTGAAGTTGGTGGTAAAGGTCTGTTGCTGACAGGATGAGGAGGTGGTAGAAGAGGAGGAGGAAGCCGAGTAGGAAGAGGGGTCCACAGGAGGCAAAGAATGATGCCCTGTGATCCTTGGCGGCAGAAGGACGTGTGCCAAACAGATCTCCGCCTGGGGCCCAGCCTCCACTACATTTACCCAGTGTGCAGCTAGGGAGATATAGCGTCCCTGGCGGTGCTTACTGGTCCACGTATCTCTGGTTAGGTAGACCTTGCCACAGATGGCGTTGCGCAGTGCACACTTGATTTTATCCGATACTTGGTTGTGCAGGAAGGGCACGGCTCTCCTGGAGAAATAGTGGCGGTTGGGAACGACGTACTGTGGGACAGCAAGCGACATAAGCTGTTTGAAGCTGTCCGTCTCCAGCAGCCTGAATGACAGCATTTCAAAGGCCAGCAGTTTAGAAATGCTGGCATTCAGGGCCAGGGATCGAGAGTGGCTAGGTGGGAATTTACACTTTCTCTCAAAGGTTTGTGAAATGGAGAGCTGAATGCTTCCGTGTGACATGGTGGAGATGCTTGGTGACGGAGGTGGTGTTGTTGGTGGCACATCCTCTGTTTGCTGGGCAGCAGGTGCCAACGTTCCTCCAGAGGCGGAGGAAGAAGCCGAGGCAGCAGCAGAAGAGGGAGCAGGAGGGGCCCTTTCTTGGTTTTGAAGGTGCTTACTCCACTGCAGCCTGTGTCTCACATGTAGATGCCTGGTCATGCAGGTTGTGCTAAGGTTCAGAACGTTAATGCCTCGCTTCAGGCTCTGATGGCACAGCATGCAAACCACTTGGGTCTTTTCGTCAGCACATTGTGTGAAGAAGTGCCATGCCAGGGAACTCCTTGAAGCTGCCTTTGGTGTGCTTGGTCCCTGGTAACGGTGGCCAGTAGCTGGCGAACTGTTTTGGCGACCGCTGCTCTGCTTTTGCACCCTGCTCCCGCCTTTGCTCCTCTGTTGGCTCGGTCTCACCACTGCCTCTTCCTCCGAACTCTGAAAGTCAGTGACACGACCTTCATTCCATGTGGGGTCTAGGACCTCATCGTCCCCTGCATCGTCTTCCACCCAGTCTTGATCCCTGACCTCCTTTTGGGACTGCACACTGCAGAAAGATGCAGCAGTTGGCACCTGTGATCGTCATCATCAGAGACGTGCTGAGGTGGTATTCCCATGTCCTTATCAGGAAACATAAGTGGTTGTGCGTCAGTGCATTCTATGTCTTCCACCCCTGGGGAAGGGCTAGGTGGATGCCCTTGGGAAACCCTGCCAGCAGAGTCTTCAAACAGCATAAGAGACTGCTGCATGACTTGAGGCTCAGACAGGTTCCCCGATATGCATGGGGGTGATGTGACAGACTGATGGGCATGGGTTTCAGGCACCACCTGTGCGCTTTCTGCAGAAGACTGGGTGGGAGATAATGTGAACGTGCTGTATCCACTGTTGGCCACCCAATTGACTAGCGCCTGTAGTTGCTCAGGCCTTACCATCCTTAGAACGGCCTTAGGTCCGACCAAATATCGCTGTCAATTCTGGCGGCTACTGGGACCTGAGGTAGTAGGTTCAGTAGGACGTGTAGCTGTGGCAGAGAGGCCACGTCCTCTCCCTGCACTAGAGGCTCCACCAACACCACCACGACCATGACCGTGTCCCTTATTAGATGTTTGCCTTATAGTTAGCGTTTACAATGCAAAGTAAAAAGTGGTTAAGTCTGTTAAAAATAATTAACTGCCAATAAAAACCCTGATGTAGGGTATTGCACTCAAACTTTTTTTTTTACTCTATATGACAGCGGTATTTGTGGCCTAAATGTGACACTTACTTATGTATATCTTATCCCAGATGTGCAGTATATCAGAGGGTTTTTTCACAGCAGTAACCAAAAAGCTGTATTTCTGGCCTAAATGTGACAGTCACATATGCACATGTAATCCCAGATATGCAGTATATCAGAGGCTTTTTTAAACCCCAGTAACCAAAAAGCTGTATTTCGGCCTAAATGTGACAGTCACTTATGCTTGTCTAATCCAAGATGTGCAGTATATTAGAGGGTTTTTTCACCCGATTAACCAAAAAGCTGTATTTCTGGCCTAAATGTGACAGTCACTTATGCATGTGTAATCCCAGATGTGTAGTATATTAGAGGGTTTTTTCACCCCAGTAACCAAAAAGCCTTATTTCTGGCCTAAATGTGACAGTCACATATGCACATGTATTCCCTGATATGCAGTATATGAGATGCTTTTTTTCACCCGATTAACCAAAAAGCCGTATTTCTGGCCTAAATGTAATCTAATCCTAGATGTGCAGTATATTAGAGGCTTTTTTCACCCCAGTAACTAAAAAGACATATTTCTGGCCTAAATGTGACAGTCACTTATGCATATGTAATCCCAGATGTGCAGTATATCAGAGGCTTTTTTCACCCCAGTAACCAAAAAGCTGTATTTCTGGCCTAAATGTGACAGTCACTTATGCATGTGTAATCCCAGATGTGCAGTATATTAGAGGGTTTTTTCACTCCAGTAACCAAAAAGCCGTATTTATGGCCTAAATGTGACCGTCACTTATGCTTGTCTAATCCTAGATGTGCAGTATATTAGAGGCTTTTTTCACCCCAGTATCCAAAAAGACATATTTCTGGCCTAAATGTGACAGTCACTTATGCATGTGTAATCAGAGATGTGCAGTATATTAGAGTGTTTTTAACCCAGTAACCAAAAAGCCGTATTTCTGGCCTAAATGAGACAGCCACTTATGCTTGTCTAATCCTAGATGTGCAGTATATTAGAGGCTTTTTTCACCCCAGTAACCAAAAAGCCTTATTTCTGGCCTAAATGTGACCGTTACTTATGCACATGTAATCCCAGATATGCAGTATATCAGAGGCTTTTTTCACCCCAGTAACCAAAAAGCCGTATTTCTGGCCTAAATGTGACAGTCACTTATGCATGTGTAATCCCAGATGTGCAGTATATTAGAGGCTTTTTTCACCCCAGTAGCCAAAAAGCCGTATTTAATGCTTAAAAATGACAGTCACTTTTGCATGTGTAATCCCAGATGTGCAGTATATCAAAGGCTTTTTTCACCCCAGTAACCAAAGAGCCGTATTTCTGGCCTAAATGTGACAGTCACTTATGCATGTTTAATCCCAGATGTGCAGTATATCAGAGGCTTTTTTCACCCCAGTATGCCAAAGCCGTATTTAATGCTTAAAAATGACAGTCACTTATGCATGTGTAATCCCAAATGTGCAATATATCAGAGGCTTTTTTCACCCCAGTATGCAAAAGCCGTATTTATGGCCTAAATGTGACAGTCACTTATGCACGTTTAATCCCAGATGTGCAGTATATCAGAGGCTTTTTTCACCCCAGTATGCCAAAGCCGTATTTATGGCCTAAATGTGACAGTCACTTATGCTTGTCTAATCCCAGATGTGCAGTATATTAGAGGCTTTTTTCACCCCAGTAACCAAAAAGCCGTATTTCTTGCCTAAATGTGACAGTCACTTATGCATGTGTAATCCAAGATGTGCAGTATATTAGAGGGTTTTTTCACTCCAGTAACCAGAAAGCCATACTTCTGGCTTAAATGTAACAGTCACTTATGCTTGTCTAATCCTAGATGTGCAGTATATTAGAGGCTTTTTTCACCCCAGTATCCAAAAATACATATTTCTGGCCTAAATGTGACAGCCACTTATGCTTGTCTAATCCTAGCTGTGCAGTATATTAGAGGCTTTTTTCACCCCAGTAACTAAAAAGACACATTTCTGGCCTAAATGTGACAGTCACTTATGCATATGTAATCCCAGATGTGCAGTATATCAGAGGCTTTTTTCACCCCAGTAACCAAAAAGCAGTATTTCTGGCCTAAATGTGACAGTCACTTATGCTTGTCTAATCCTAGATGTGCAGTATATTAGAGGCTTTTTTCACCCTAGTAACCAAAAAGCCGTATTTCTGGCCTAAATGTGACCGTTACTTATGCACATGTAATCCCAGATATGCAGTATATCAGAGGCTTTTTTCACCCCAGTATCCAAACAGACATATTTCTGGCCTAAATGTGACAGTCACTTATGCATGTGTAATCAGAGATGTGCAGTATATTAAAGTGTTTTTACCCCAGTAACCAAAAAGCCGTATTTCTGGCCTAAATGTAACAGTCACTTATGCTTGTCTAATCCTAGATGTGCAGTATATTAGAGGCTTTTTTCACCCCAGTAACTAAAAAGACATATTTCTGGCCTAAATGTGACAGTCACTTATGCATATGTAATCCCAGATGTGCAGTATATCAGAGGCTTTTTTCACCCCAGTAACCAAAAAGCAGTATTTCTGGCCTAAATGTGACAGTCACTTATGCTTGTCTAATCCTAGATGTGCAGTATATTAGAGGCTTTTTTCACCCCAGTAACCAAAAAGCCGTATTTATGGCCTAAATGTGACCGTTACTTATGCACATGTAATCCCAGATATGCAGTATATCAGAGGCTTTTTTCACCCCAGTAACCAAAAAGCCTTATTTCTGGCCTAAATGTGACAGTCACTTATGCATGTGTAATCCCAGATGTGCAATATATCAGAGGCTTTTTTCACCCCAGTATGCCAAAGCCTGTATTTATGGCCTAAATGTGACAGTCATTTATGCATATGTAATCCCAGATGTGCAGTATATTAGAGGCTTTTTTCACCCCAGTAATCAAAAAGCCGTATTTGTGGCCTAAATGTGACAGTCACTTATGTATGTGTAATCCCAGATGTGCAGTATATCAGAGGCTTTTTTCACCCCAGTATGCCAAAGCCGTATTTATGGCCTAAATGTGACAGTCACTTATACATATGTAATCCCAGATGTGCAGTATATTAGAGGCTTTTTTCTTTCACAATATTTTTATTGAGTTTTTGAACAAAATAATACAGGTATTTAGCAATAGCAGCTTGTACAGATATACAATAATCATAGTGTTACTGAAGGTCATGACACTTCCCACATTAATTGCCCGTATCAGGTTAAGGGGGGAGGGAGGGACATAGGGAATAGAACAAATATAAACAAACAATAATAACAACCTGTCCATGGTCCAAAATTATGCCCACTGCACAATTATATCTTATGCACGAATGGTATTCACAGCGCTCACTGGTGACTCAAAGGTCTCTTAATGAACTCCAGCTTCATATGCACTTTGACACCACTCACCATGACATATAAAGAACACCTACTCCCAAAGATTTCCCCAACTCTCTCCTTTATCCATTGGTAGTGGGAAATTTCACTTTCCACTCCCCCCAATTATTCAAGTAATGTTTAAACCTGCCCTGACACGAAGCCAGGGTGCCTTCCATTTCACAATGAAAGCTAACCCGATTGACTACCTCTGAGATGCAGGGAACTTTATTAGATTTCCAGTATTTAGCTATGAGGATTTTGGCAGACTTTAATATATGAAAAACTATCGTACGATAGGCCTTCGGCACTAAATGCAACCCATTAAGTAATAAGACCAAATCTGGAGTAAAGGGGAGAGTTAAGTTAGAGAACGAGATAAGCATGTTAGACACTTCCTTCCAAAAGGATTTCAGTTTTGCGCATTCCCAGAAAATGTGCATCATACCTCCCCCATGCTTCCCACATCTCCAACACAAGTTTAATACTTCTGGGTATATTAAGGACAACCTTTCTGGAGTCATATACCATCTGTAGATTATTTTCCTAGTAGTGAATATATGTTCCCATGCAATTTGATCTGTAGGCAGATCCAAATCTTTGGCCCATTTATCTAAACCTGTCACGGTCTCTTTGCTATAAACTTCAAGGAGTAGCCGATAAAACTTAGAAATACCCTTCTCCTTACTACTTACACTAAAGAAGAATGTAGCAAATAATGAGTCAGGTCTACCCACTTCCTCTGGTAGAGACTTCAATAGGGATCTCAGCCTCAAGTATTTATAAAACTCTTTATTAGGGATCTCAAATGTACGAGATATATCAGAAAATTGCAGCATCCCTGAATCACTCCACACCTCTCTTATTGTCTTAATTCCTTTCTGCCTCCATGAGTTAAAGGAAATATCTGGTATCATCTGCTCTATAGCTTCCAACGGTATATCTAACCTCTTCATATGAATAAAATCTTTGGATAGAATTACATTCTTCCACAACACTAACCCTGCTTTGATCAGTGTTGACTTGGATTCACTACCCGCCGGATCAATATATGGGCAATGTAAAGTCACCCCAGTATTCTTTACAGCCGACGTATTTGACTCTATCTGCACCCATAATGGAGGATTCGGATCTGTCAGGCTTTGTCTCTTGGGCGTCAAAAGTGCTGCGTAGTGATGATAAAGTAAATTAGGAAAACTAAGACCTCCCAAAGCAATTGGTTTATAGAGGGTGGCAGCCGCTACCCTGTGTCTGGCATTTTTCCATACGAAACGTAGCAGCATAGATTGTAATTTCGCTATATATTTTTGGGATACAGAAATTGGAACATTTCTAAACACATATAGAATTTTCGGCAGCACCATCATTTTTATCGTTGCAATCCGACCTACCCACGATATTTCATTACCTGCATATGTTTTAATGTCCTCAGCTATTGTATCTATCAGCGGTTCGTAGTTAACTTTAAATAGCTTTTTAGAAGGAAAGGGCAATTCTACCCCCAAGTACGTAATACTATCTTTCGCCCATTTAAACGGGAATTTAGATGCTATGAATAACTGATCAACAGGGGCCAGTCTCATATTTAACACTACTGACTTATTAACATTGAGTTTGTAGTACGAAACTGTACTAAATTCCTCCAGAATGGATAAGACTGCAACTAAAGATCTGGCCGGGTCAGTTAACGCTAAAATTACATCATCCGCAAATAATCCTATTTTATGTTCCTTCCCTCCAACTTGGACTTCCGAGACATTACATGCCCCCCGAATATATTCTGCCAGTGGTTCCATGACCAAGGTAAAGATTAGGGGTGATAACGGGCACCCTTGTCAAGTACCATTTGTGATGGGGAACCCCTTAGACATGAAACCAGAAGTCAGAACTTTAGCCGATGGTTTAGAATACATAGCCAAGATTGCTGTTTTCGCTTCCCCCACAATTCCAAATTTATCTAATATCTTATCCAGATAACCCCAATGGACCCTGTCGAACGCCTTCTCCGCATCCAGGGATAGGAGCAAAGAAGGCATTCCATGCTGCTCCACCAGTTCAATCAGGTCTATGAACCTTCTGGTGCCATCTGCTGATTGCCTGCCTTTTACAAATCCCACTTGGTCTATATGGACCAAGCTAGGAAGAATCTCCGCCAATCTCACCGCTAGAATCTTTGCATACAATTTTAAATCTGTATTCAACAGTGAGATTGGACGAAATTTCTCTGGTTTATCTGGAGACTTCCCATGTTTTGGCAATGTGATGATAGTGGCCTCTAGCATTTCAGCCGGGAAGTCCCCCCCCCCACCTACTTACCTCATTAAAAAGTTTCTTAAGCGAAGGTACCGGATAATCTTTAAATTCCTTATAATAACTATTTGTAAGGCCATCTGGACCAGGAGCTTTATTAGGTTTTAAACCTCTAATGGCACTTTTTATTTCCTCATCAGTAATTTCTGCCTGAAGAACCTCTAGGTGAAATTGGGAAATTACAGGTAATTTTACCCCCTCTAAGAATTTATCAATTCCCTCTAAGGATGGCTGGATCGTTGCGTTAGTTTAAGATTATAAAGCGACGAGTAAAATACAGCCATTTCCTCAGCTATCAATTGAGGGTCAAAATTTTTTGTACCATTATCACTAAGTATATAGGGAAGTTTCATTTTACATTGCCTCGCTTTTAGCCTAGAAGCCAATAAGGAACCCGCCTTATTATCCCTCCCATAGTATTGGGCTTTCATCCGCCTGAGCGCCAGATCATACTTGTGTAGATCCAGGATATGTAACTCCTGCCTCAGTTTTTTAAGTTCTAGCTCACGTGTTACACAAAACACTTTCTTATTTAGGGAGCTAAGTCTAATGATAGAGTTAACTAGCCGTGCTCTATGAGCTTCTCTTTCTCTTTTATCTTTAGCTGCTAAACTAAGAAAATGCCCCCTAGCAAAGGCTTTATGAGCACACCATACCGACCTAATATTGACTTCCCCTGTGTCATTATAGGTAAAATATTATTTGATAGATCTGTGCGACCCTTCAATATATTTTGCTGAATGGAGAATTCTCTCATTTAAACGCCATGACGTGCGAGTGCCTGACCTAAATTGTTCCATAAGTGTAACATGAACTGGGGCATGGTCAGACCAGCTAATATAACCTATGTCACAAGAGATGACTTTAGGCAAAGTGTTTAAATCAGATAAAATGAGATCAATTCTAGAATAGGTTTTATGCCTGTGGGAGAAAAAACTATAATCCCGTTCATCAGCATGTTTGGCCCGCCAGATATCAACTAATCCTTCCTGCTGTGAGGCTGAGAATAGTTTGGAGGGCGCGTCTTGCTTCTCCGCAGCCAAAGAATCTAACGCTGGCCACATCAATGAATTAAAATCCCCCATAACTAATAAGGAACCTGATTTGAGACCTGAAACCACGCTAAACAGTTTACGAATAAATTTCAAAGGCCCCTTATTTGGCGCATACAGTGCTACTAATATAAATGGAATATTATTGATCTCACATATCAAGATAATATACCGCCCCCCAGTATCAATTTTTGAGTCAACCAACTTAAATGCCACAGAATCCTTTATGGCTATTGATACTCCTCTCTTTTTCTTATCCTTTAAGGTGGATGAGAACACATGCAGATATTTTTTATGTTTAAATCTATGTGCGTCAGCTGTGACTAAGTGCGTCTCCTGCACACACAGGACATCTGAACTATCCAATAGCGCATTTCTCCACAGCTGAGATCTTTTAAAAGGACTGTTAAGCCCCTTTGCATTAATGGTAGTAAACTTAATCACCATTCTGACAGTGATAGTAAGAGCTAGTCAATATGAGCTCCCACTCCCCATTCCCGACTATCTCCAATGAGCCTTGTAGATAATAAACATGCATAATACGAGTACACAATTCCGGACCATGGTACACAAGAAATAACAAAAAAGTAAACAAGTAAACCTCAACTCTTCCATATCTGGACGCCGACCACATTGCGTCCTAGAGGGGGTTGCAGTAACCACCTACGACCGTTTAAGCCTAACATTGACACAGTGTCTGTGTAATTGGCATTAAAGGAATTAAGTCCTTTATCACTGCATACAACCTCTTCAGGTGTCTGGTGTACGTCCGCTTGTCACCTCAGATCACTCGCCATCCAACTTAGTCAGAGACGGAGCCTTGGATCTTTGTGGAATGATTGATGACAAATTCCAATTGTCTAGTAAAGACACAGCCTCATCCACTGTTGAAGCTACAAATTTCCTGCCTCTGTATGAAATGAGTAGTTTAGCCGGGAATCCCCATCTGTATTGAACGCCATGATGACGAAGAATTCTGTCTGCCTCTTGAAATTCTCTCCTCTTTGCGAGCGTGGCAGCTGACAAATCTGTGTATAGGGATACAGCTCGAAATCTATCAGGTAAGTTAGGATTCTCTCTGGCAGCCGCCATTATTCTTTCCTTTACGTGATAAAAAGTAATCCGCGCTAAGACATCCCTTGGCACCTCAGATGGCAGACTCTTGGGCTTGGGAATCCTGTGAGCCCTATCAATATATAACTCAGATTGCGACAGGTCTGGTAATAAGGCCACAAATAAGTCAGTTAGAAAAACGTGCAACTCCTCTTGTTTGACCGTCTCTGGAATGCTGCGAAATCGGATATTGTTTCTACGAGAACGGTCCTCTAAATCAATTACTTTTGCTCTCAGAAACTTTAGCTCCTCTTCTTTCTCATTCTGTGTATCTACAAGATCATTGTGCGCTCTGGCAAACTCCGCCATTTTATTTTCTAGGTGAGACGTTCTGTGTCCCACAGCCATTATCTCCCTTTGAAAAGGCACTATTATTTCTTTAATGTCCGCTTGTAGGGACTTCCTCAGATCCCCCATCAATGTAATGAGCATAGATTCAGTTAGGGGGTTATCTCCCCTTCTTGACTCAGAAGGTAATAGGTGCTCTTCCTGATATTTCAACAGAGCTGACCTGCTATGTGCCCCTGGGCTCTCGCTCTGCCCCTTTAACATACTATGCTGCTGTCCCCCAGTACCTGTGACCACAGCTGCAGTAACGGCATTCTGTGTGCCGATAAGATCACACTGGGGTGTAATCATCCGAATCGCTGGGGACCCGATGCTCGCTTGTAGCGAGGAAGAGGCTGCAGGGCTCATGTGGATATGTTCAGCTGCGTTGCACAAGGCCACGCTTCCACCTGCGCCATCTTGGCTGCCGCTTACCGCCGGGAAGAACTCGGTGAGTTTGGAAGATGCCAGCTTCTTTTTTGGCTTCACCATTCTTTTCCGACTTAGTCCCCTACTGGGGATAAGTTCAGCTCACTAGAAGACCTTAATAAGCCGCTATGAGCCGCTATGTAGGCTTATTGGCACCGGAGCTCAGCTAATGTGCGTCTTGCTCCATGGGCCGCCGGCCACGCCCCCCCATTAGAGGCTTTTTTCACCCCAGTAACCAAAAAGCCGTATTTCCGGCCTAAATACCAGTAACCAAAAAGCCGTATTTCTGGGCTAAATGTGACAGTCACTTATGCATGTGTAATCCCAGATGTGCACTATATTTAACAGATGTATTTTTTTAATCCCAGTAAGCAAAAAGCTGTATTTCTGGACTTGCAGACATGCAGATAGCCTGTGCTGTTCTGCTCTGCTACAAGATAAGTTTTGGAAAGAATCTGTTATCAGAACTCCAATTGAACTTAGCGATCTACATAGATATAGTTGTGTGGGTGCAGTGCTCAATCTTTTCACCCTGCCCTGAGCCCAGTGACACAGAAAAATAACTTTTAGCTGTCTGTTAGATAGGTGGGCGGCAGCAGCCATTTTTTTGGCAAGCTCCGTGCACCAGCACTGCATATGTGCTTTTGTGACATTCAAATCCAAGCTTGAAATACTGCAATAATAATCTGGCTTTGAAAAAACACCCATTTTTGGCAATATCCAACATCTGGTGCCTTTGCAGGATTAGTCAGTGTGCAATTTAAGCTAGAAATAGAGCTATAATTTCTGGGTTTTTACAGACACCCTTTTTGGGCAAAATACACTATTTTACAGCCCTTGCAGCATCTGCACATGTGAAATTCAAGCGTTATATACAGCTTTCATATTCTGTTAGTAAAAAAACACCCTTTTTTTGCTAAATACTTAATATTGCAGCCCTTGCTGCATCTGTGATTGTTAAAAACAAGTTTTGAAAACTTCAATAATTTTCTGGCTTTGAAAAAACACCCATTTTTGGCAATAACCTTCATTTTGGGCCTCTGCCTCATTAGTCAGTGTGCAATTTAAATTAGAAATACAGCTATAATTTTCTGGGTTTTAAAAAGCACCCTTTTTGTGCAAAATGCACAATTTTAAAGCCCTTGCTGTAAAATTATCTCATGATATTCTCTGTAGTAGTTTTCCCTAACATGAATCCCGATTGGTCCTCATGAACAAGCGCCAAAATCACACTCCTAAGTCTATTTGCCAAACTCTTGGCTAATATTTTATTATCGTGGTAATCAATGAAATAGGACGGTATGAATCCATCAAGACTGGGTCCTTACCTGGCTTTAAAATAAGTGTAATCAAGGCTTCTCGAATAGAATCTGGCAATTTCCCCACCTGCTTCGCTGACTCCCAGGTTCTAAGCAATTTTGGAATTAATATTTCTTTATATTGAGCATACACCTCAAACGGGATGCCATCTGTTCCTGGAGCCTTGCTCTTTGTTATCCTATTTAACATCTCCTTCACTTCTAAAGGGGTTAAGGGAGCTTCCAGGGACTTACATTGATTTTGTTGCTAACCACAAGATAGTAATTTAATCCAAAAACAATTGTATTTGCTCTGAGTTTTAATTTATCTTACTACTGTATTTATTCGCAAAATATTTTTGGAGTAACTCCAACTTGGCTGTTTGTTCCATATTTTTTATCCCATTTCATCCACTATACAGTAAATATACTTATACTTTTTTGTTTGGGTCGCTGCCAAGTTCGCAAATTTTTTCCCAAGAGTATGTGCATATATGTAATTATCCCTTACGTGATTTTTTATTTTTGTTGTTCTGCCAATAAGAGCAATTCATCCTTTACTTCAGAGGCCTTCTCTATCCAAACAATGTAGTTTTGTTCTGTAGGGTTTGCAATATAGTTTTTTTCATATTTTTCTGCCTTGCTTTCCATCTTTGTTATTTTCTCTCTTATTCCTTTCTTGTATATTACTGTGTATTTTGTAATAATCCCTCTAATAAAGGCCTTGGCAGCCTCCCATATCATATTTACGGCATATATATTAGGACATCGTCAGACATCATCCACAACTCCATCCTCCGTCAGGCAAAACTCCATCAGCCCTCAGACATCAGACAAAACTCCGTCCTCCGTCAGGCAAAACTCCATCAGACATCAGACAAAACTCCGTCCTCCGTCAGACAAAACTTCATCAGCCCTCAGACATCAGACAAAACTCCGTCCTCCGTCACCCAAAACTCCATCAGACCTCAGACATCAGACAAAACTCCGTCCTCCGTCAGGCAAAACTCCATCAGACCTCAGACATCAGACAAAACTCCGTCCTCCGTCAGGCAAAACTCCATCAGACCTCAGACATCAGCCAAAACTCCGTCCTCCCTAACTCAAAATACGCCCTACTACACACACTCTTCACCTGACGGAGCTGCTAGCTGCTGGAGAGGCAAAGGACCTGTGATGACGTCATGACCATGTGACGAGTCACGTGTGTGGGAGGGGTCAGATGTGCACAGCAGCTGGTAGAGTGTACAGAACAGTAGCCATCAAATAGAGCTCTGTACTAGAGATGTGTGTGTAACCTGCATGTAGCAGAGCTGTGTACTGTGTTACAGAGATGTATGTGTAACCTGCATGTAGCAGAGCTGTGTACTGTGTTACAGAGATGTATGTGTAACCTGCAGGTAGCAGATCTGTATGTGTAACCTGCAGGTAGCAGAGCTGTGTACTGTGTAGCAGATCTGTATGTGTAACCTGCAGGTAGCAGAGCTGTGTACTGTGTTACAGAGATGTATGTGTAACCTGCAGGTAGCAGAGCTGTGTACTGTGTTACAGAGATGTATGTGTAACCTGCATGTAGCAGAGCTGTGTACTGTGTAGCAGAGCTGTATGTGTAACCTGCATGTAGCAGAGCTGTGAACTGTGTAGCAGAGCTGTATGTGTAACCTGCATGTAGCAGAGCTGTGTACTGTGTTACAGAGATGTATGTGTAACCTGCATGTAGCAGAGCTGTGTACTGTGTTACAGAGATGTATGTGTAAACTGCAGGTAGCAGATCTGTATGTGTAACCTGCAGGTAGCAGAGCTGTGTACTGTGTTACAGAGATGTATGTGTAACCTGCATGTAGCAGAGCTGTGTACTGTGTTACAGAGATGTACGTGTAACCTGCAGGTAGCAGAGCTGTGTACTGTGTAGCAGATCTGTATGTGTAACCTGCATGTAGCAGAGCTGTGTACTGTGTAGCAGAGCTGTATGCGTAACCTGCATGTAGCAGAGCTGTGAACTGTGTAGCAGAGCTGTATGTGTAACCTGCATGTAGCAGTGCTGTGTACTGTGTAGCAGAGCTGTATGTGTAACCTGCATGTAGCAGAGCTGTGTACTGTGTTATAGAGATGTATGTGCAACCTGCAGGTAGCAGAGCTGTGTACTGTGTAGCAGATCTGTATGTGTAACCTGCATGTAGCAGAGCTGTGTACTGTGTTACAGGGATGTATGTGCAACCTGCAGGTAGCAGTGTTGTGTACTGTGTAGCAGAGATGTGTACTGTGTTACAGAGATGTGTGTGTAGCCTGCATGTAGCAGAGCTGTGTACTGTGTATATAGAGCAGTGTGTGTAACAGCATGTAGCAGAGCTGTGTACTGTGTTACAGAGATGTGTGTGTAACCTGCATGTAGAAGTGCTGTGTACTGTGTAGCAGAGCTGTATGTGTAACCTGCATGTAGCAGAGCTGTGTACTGTGTTACAGAGATGTATGTGTAACCTGCATGTAGCAGAGCTGTGTACTGTGTTACAGAGATGTATGTGTAACCTGCATGTAGCAGGCTGTGTACTGTGTTACAGGGATGTATGTGCAACCTGCAGGTAGCAGAGCTGTGTACTGTGTATATAGAGCAGTGTGTGTAACAGCATGTAGCAGAGCTGTGTACTGTGTTACAGAGATGTGTGTGTAACCTGCATGTAGCAGTGCTGTGTACTGTGTAGCAGAGCTGTATGTGTAACCTGAATGTAGCAGAGCTGTGTACTGTGTAGCAGAGCTGTATGTGTAATCTGCATGTAGCAGAGCTGTGTGCTGTGTAGCGGTGCTGTATGTGTAACCTGCATGTAGCAGAGCTGTGTGCTGTGTTACAGGGATGTATGTGCAACCTGCAGGTAGCAGAGCTGTGTACTGTGTATATAGAGCAGTTTGTCTAACCGCATGTAGCAGAGCTGTGTACTGTGTTACAGAGATGTGTGTGTAACCTGGGAACTATAAAAAAGTGTAAAAAAAAAACATAAATATTCAGATCACCCCCCTTTTCCCAAAATTAAAAAAAAGGAAACATCATGGGTTTCGCAATGTGTAAAAACGCCCATTGTATAAAAATATATTCCCCATACGGCAAACAGCAAAACAGAAAAAAAAAAAGAGTCCAAATGTCCGATTCGCCGTTTTTGGTCACTTCATTTGCTACAAAAATGTAAATAAAAAGTGATCAAAAAGTCTTAAACACCCCAGAATGGTATCAGTAAAAAGTTTAGATTGCCCCGCAAAAAATGAGCCCCCATCCAGCTCTGTACACATAATTACAAAAAAGTTATGGGGCTCAAAATATGGCGACAAAAAAAATCGGATATTTTTTTTTTTATCACTATTAAAACGCAAGAAAAACTATACATATAAGGTATTGCCGGATTCGATCTGACCTGTAGAATAAAAGTACCAGTCAGTTTTATCGCACATCGAATGTCGTAAATAAAAATCACGTAAAACTGTGGTGGAATTGCTTTTTTTTTTCAACAGGAAGAATGGGCAGTTTTACCATCTGAGAAAATAAAGAGCCTCATCCACAACTACCACAAAAGACTTCAAGCTGTCATTGATGTTAAAGGGGGCAATACATGGTATTAATAACTGGGGCGTGTAAACTTCTGATCAGGGTCATTTGGGGAGTTTGTGTTGTGATTATGATTTATAAAGAGTAAACACCGTTGTTTGACATAAATGGCTTCAGCCGACCACTAACCATGAGCGAGAGAGAAGTGTCTGTGGTATCAATCATATTCTTTGAACAATGGTTAAAGGGGTATTCTCATTTTAATGATCACTGTTAAATCTGTTAATGATTTGACAGTGATAATTTTTCTAAATGCATTTTATTACCCAATTCCCATCCTTTTTTAGAAAATAAGTCCCCTCTTACCTGATGTTGTCTTTGGTCTCCCCTGGTCACGGTCACCTCTCCTGTCGAATCCAGCCGGGCCACGCTTGCGCAGAAGACGGAAAATTCGCTGCGCCATGATGACTTCTTCCTGGCCAGTATAGTACAGAGCCGCGAATGCGCACGCCGACTCTGTACTATACAGGCCAGGAATAAGTCACCATGGCACATGCGCGGCGCTGTGCGCGTTCAGGACATTGCGCGGCCCGGCCGGGAGAGAATCTTCAGTCTTCTGCGCAAGCGCGGCCCGGCCGGGAGAAGAATACAGGAAGTGAACATCACGCTCAAGGAAGGTAAGTATGAAAAAGGGAAGATGAGAATACCCCTTTAAGAAATCATAAATTCTGCAAGGGTATGTAAACTTATCAGCACAACTGTAAGTAGCTGTGTGATATAAATCTGTGGAATATGGGAAGCACAAGAGGATGTGCACCTTAAATCCCATCTTTGTAAGGCCTCTTGCACATGGTCGCTGTGTGCCTGTGGTCGAATTGTGGACCACATACGGCGGTTCCGCAATACACAGGGCACCAGCCGTGTGCATCCCGCATCCGTGATGTCGACCCATTCACTTGAACGGAACAGAAACACGGATCAGATCCCCACAGAAGCACTACAGAGGGCTTCCGTGGTGTTTCTGGTCATGCCTCCGCACAGCAAAAAAGTAGAACATATTCACGGACCTATTCAAGTTGAATGGGTCTGGATCTGTCCCGGCTGCTGCACGCACGTTGCCCGTGCATTAGGGACTGCAAATTGCTGTCCCCAATGCACGGAATGGACCAACAACGTTCATGTGCAAGAGGCCTAACACTTGTGATCTGTGTGAAGCGGCATATATGCATTCATGTTGCATGTATTTATTAATTAGGGCTACCAATTCTGAGTAACTCGGAGTGACAGGAGATTTACAGAATCAGATTTATTTTTTTGTCGTCATATTTTGAGCTCTATAACTTTTTTGTAATTATGTGTACAGAGCTGGGTGGGGGCTCATTTTTTGCGGGGCAATCTGAACTTTTCACTGATACCATTCTGGGGTGTTTAAGACTTTTTGATCACTTTTTATTTACATTTTTGTAGCAAATGAAGCAACCAAAAACGGCGAATCGGACATTTGGACTCTTTTTTTTCTTCTGTTTTGCCGTTTGCCGTATGGGGAATATATTTTTATACAATGGGTGTTTTTACACAATGCGACACCCATGATGTGTATTTTTTTAGTTCTTTTATTTTCATTTTGGGAAAAGGGGGGTGATCTGAATTTTTATGTTTTATTTTACACTTTTTTATAGTTCCCAGGTTACACACACATCTCTGTAACACAGTAAAAAGCTCTGCTACATGCGGTTACACACACATCTCTGTAACACAGTACACAGCACTGCTACATGCAGGTTGCACATACATCCCTGTAACACAGTACACAGCCTGCTACATGCAGGTTACACATACAGCTCCGCTACACAGCACACAGCTCTGATACATGCAGATTACACATACAGCTCTGCTACACAGTACACAGCTCTGCTACATTCAGGTTACACATACAGCTCTGCTACACAGTACACAGCACTGCTACATGCAGGTTACACATACAGCTCTACTACACAGCACACAGCTCTGCTACATGCAGGTTACACATACAGCTCTGCTACACAGTACACAGCTCTGCTACATGCAGGTTACACATACAGCACTGCTACACAGTACACAGCTGTGCTACATGCAGGTTACACATACAGCTCTGCTACACAGTACACAGCTCTGCTACATGCAGGTTACACATACAGATCTGCTACACAGTACACAGCTCTGCTACCTGCAGGTTACACATACATCTCTGTAACACAGTACACAGCTCTGCTACATGCAGGTTACACATACAGCTCTGCTACACAGTACACAGCTCTGCTACATGTAGGTTACACATACAGATCTGCTACACAGTACACAGCTCTGCTACCTGCAGGTTACACATACAGATCTGCTACACAGTACACAGCTCTGCTACCTGCAGGTTACACATACAGATCTGCTACCTGCAGGTTACACATACATCTCTGTAACACAGTACACAGCTCTGCTACATGCAGGTTACACATACATCTCTGTAACACAGTACACAGCTCTGCTACATGCAGGTTATACACACACATCTCTAGTACAGAGCTCTATTTGATGGCTACTGTTCTGTACACTCTACCAGCTGCTGTGCACATCTGACCCCTCCCACACACGTGACTCGTCACATGGTCATGACGTCATCACAGGTCCTTTGCCTCTCCAGCAGCTAGCAGCTCCGTCAGGTGAAGAGTGTGTGTAGTAGGGCGTATTTTGAGTTAGGGAGGACGGAGTTTTGGCTGATGCCTGATGGAGGACGGAGTTTTGGCTGATGTCTGAGGTCTGATGGAGTTTTACCTGACGGAGGACGGAGTTTTGTCTGATGTCTGATGGAGTTTTGCCTGACGGAGGACGGAGTTTTGTCTGATGTCTGAGGTCTGATGGAGTTTTGCCTGACGGAGGATGGAGTTTTGTCTGATGTCTGAGGTCTGATGGAGTTTTGCCTGATGGAGGACGGAGTTTTGTCTGATGTCTGAGGTCTGATGAAGTTTTGGGTGACGGAGTTTTGTCTGATGTCTGAGATCTGATGGAGTTTTGGGTGACGGAGGACAGAGTTTTGTCTGATGTCTGAGGTCTGATGGAGTTTTGCCTGATGGAGGACGGAGTTTTGTCTGATGTCTGAGGTCTGATGGAGTTTTGGGTGATGGAGGACGGAGTTTTGTCTGATGTCTGAGGGCTGATGGAGTTTTGTCTGACGGAGGACGGAGTTTTGTCTGATGTCTGAGGTCTGATGGAGTTTTGGGTGACGGAGGACAGAGTTTTGTCTGATGTCTGAGGTCTGATGGAGTTTTGCCTGATGGAGGACGGAGTTTTGTCTGATGTCTGAGGGCTGATGAAGTTTTGTCTGACGGAGGACGGAGTTTTGTCTGATGTCTGATGGAGTTTTGCCTGACGGAGGACGGAGTTTTGTCTGATGTCTGAGGGCTGATGGAGTTTTGCCTGACGGAGGATGGAGTTGTGGATGATGTCTGACGATGTCCTAATATGTATGCCGTACATATTGACTGTCGTTGATCCCTCGTTCATCTCAAAGAACTCAATTATCTCTCGCAAGATCTTACTGTGTATATCCATCATATTTATCCATCCTATATTTATATTCATACCTCTTTTGTTTTTATTTTATTTTTTTATTTTTATATTTATATTAATTGGATTGTGATCCGAAAATCCCCTTTGCCCATATTTTACCCCAACAATTTCTAGTGAGCCTTTCTCATTTGTAAAAACTAAATCGATCCATAAAAACTCCTGTGAGTCTTTGAAAAGCACAAATATTTCCTTAAATTAGGGTACATAACCTTCCAAATGTCAATCCATCCCATTTCTTTAGTATTATTATTTTTTTATCTTGCATCCATAACATTTTTGAAATCCCAACCACCAACAGTGATTTATCCCCTTCCTTAAGTGCAATATCGTAAATTTTTAATAGGACGTCGATTTTAAAGGGTGGTGGCATATATACACTTGCTATTAACCACGCCCTACCTTCCAGTATACAATCCAACAGGACATAACAGCCCTCCCTATTAGGGATGAGCGAACCCGAACTGTATAGTTCGGGTTCGTACCGAATTTTGGGGTGTTCGTGACACGGACCCGAACCCAAACATTTACATAAAAGTCTGGGTTTGGGTTTGGTGTTCGGCGCTTTCTTGGCGCTTTTTGAAAGGCTGCAAAGCAGCCAATCAACAAGCGTCATACTACTTGCCTCAAGAGGCCATAACAGCCATGCCTACTATTGGCATGGCTGTGATTGGCCAGTGCAGCATGTGACCCAGCCTCTATTTAAGCTGGAGTCACGTAGCGCCGCACGTCACTCTGCTCTGATCAGTGTAGGGAGAGGATGCAGCTGCTGCTGTTAGGGCGAGATTAGGCAGGAATTTACTCATCAAAAACACTTAATGAAGTGATCGATCTACAGCTGTGCATCATTCAACTTCTGCTAGTTAATTGATCATTGTTTTTAGGCTGCCCAGACCGTTTTTCTGTTACATTTTTCTAAGGTGATCGGCGGCCATTTTGTGTCTTGTGGTGCGCCAGCACAAGCTGCCTCCAAGTCCATTTAACCATCAATAGTGTGTGTTTTTTTTTGCTATATCCTACATCAGGGGCTTGACTGTGCTTGCTATTTTATTGAGGGGTGAAATATAATTGCCAAAATAGCAGTACCCTAAATCTGGTGTTTCAGCTGTGGCTAGCCAATTGTAATACTGTCTGCTGTCTGGCAAAGGATATATTTTTGTTCTGGGTTGAAATTCAATTGCCAAATTAGCAATTCCATAAATCAGTGGTTTCTGCTGTAGCAGGCCAAGTTTAAATCTATCCATAAAAGGGTATATTACATTGAAGGTGCTGATAGGGTCATCCTAAATAACTTCACACGCCAACGTGCATTTCCAAGTCTAATTCTGTCCGTAAAAGGGATACCTGTCATCCAGGGCCTAAATACTAGGCCTACAATTTATATTCAGCTAAATCTGTGGTTACTGCTGTGCCTGTATTAGCGTAATACGGTACCTAAATAGATAGCCAGATAGTGTTAGGTGCCTGTAAAATAAGGCCTGAATTTGAATTCAATACATTGGGCCAAATAATTTTTTTCTTATTGTGGTGAACGGTAACAATAAAGAAAACATCTAGTAAGGGACGCAGATGCGGACATGGTCGTGGTGGTGTTGGTGGACCCTCTGGTGCTGGGAGAGGACGTGGCCGTTCTGCCACAGCCACACGTCCTAGTGAACCAACTACCTCAGGTCCCAGTAGCCGCCAGAATTTACAGCGATATTTGGTGGGGCCCAATGCCGTTCTAAGGATGGTAAGGCCTAAGCAGGTACAGGCATTAGTCAATTGGGTGTCCGACAGTGGATCCAGCACATTCACATTATCTCCCACCCAGACTTCTGCAGAAAGCGCACAGACTGGCGCCTGAAAACCAAGCCCATCAGATCACCCCCATGCATATCAGGGAAACTGTCTGAGTCTCAACTAATGCAGAAGTCTCTTATGCTGTTTGAAAACTCTGCTGGCAGGGTTTACCAAGGGCATCCACCTAGCCCTTCCCCAGCGGTGGAAGACATAGAATGCACTGACGCACAACCACTTATGTTTCCTGATGATGAGGCCATGGGAATACCACCTCAGCACATCTCTGATGATGACAACTGGTGTCAACTGCTGCGTCTTTCTGCAGTGTGCAGACTGAACAGGAGGTCAGGGAGGAAAACTGGGTGGAAGACGATGCAGGGGACGATGACGTCCACATGGAATGACGGTCATGCCACTGACTTTCAGAGTTCAGAGAAAGAAGCAGTGGTGAGACCGAGCCAACAGCATAGCAAAAGAGGGAGCAGGGGGCAAAAGCAGAACACCCGCCGCCAAGAGAGTTCGCCTGCTACTGGCCACCGCCACCTGGGACTGAGCACCCCAAAGGCAGCTTCAAGGAGTTCCCTGGCATGGCAGTTCTTCAAACAATGTGCTGACGACAAGACCCGAGTGGTTTGCACGCTGTGCCATCAGAGCGTAAAGTGAGGCATTAACGTTCTGAACCTTAGCACAACTTGCATGACCAGGCATCTGCATGCAAAGCATGAACTACAGTGGAGTAAACACCTTAAAAACAAGGAACTCACTCAGGCTACTACCTCTTCTGCTGCTGCCGCCTCGGCCTCTTCCTCCGCCTCTGGAGGAACGTTGGCACCTGCCGCCCAGCAAACAGGGGATGTACCACCAACACCACCACCTCCGTCACCAAGCACCTCCACCATGTCACACAGCAGCGTTCAGCTCTCCATCTCACAAACATTTGAGAGAAAGCGTAAATTCCCACCTAGCCACCCTCGATCCCTGGCCCTGAATGCCAGCATTTCTAAACTACTGGCCTATGAAATGCTGTCATTCAGGCTGGTGGACACAGACAGCTTCAAACAGCTCAAGTCGCTTGCTGTCCCACAGTATGTTGTTCCCAACCGCCACTACTTCTCCAAGAGAGCTGTGCCTTCCCTGCACAACCAAGTATCCGATAAAATCATGTGTGCACTGCGCAACGCCAACTGTGGCAAGGTCCACCTAACCACAGATACGTGGACCAGTAAGCACGGCCAGGGATGCTATTTCTCCCTAACTGCACACTGGGTAAATGTAGTGGCGGCTGGGCCCCAGGCGGAGAGCTACACATCTTCACCACCAACTTTAGCATAGCCTGGGGTAAACGTCAGCAGGCCATTCTGAAACTCATGTTTGGGGGACAGGCCCCACACCGCGCAGGAGTTGTGGAGTGGTATTGAACAACAGACCGACGAGTGGTTGCTGCCGGTGAGCTTCAAGCCCGGCCTGGTGGTGTGGGATAATGGGCGAAATCTCGTCGCAGCTCTGGGACTAGCCGGTTTGACGCACATCCCTTGCCGGGTGCATCTGCTGAATTTGGTGGTGCAGAAGATCATTCACAACTACCCCGACATGTCAGAGCTGCTGCATCAAGTGTGTGCCGTTTGTGCGCGCTTCCGGCGTTTACATCCTGCCGCTGCTCGCCTGTCTGCTCTACAGCGTAACTTCGGCCTTCCCGCTCACTGCCTCATATGGGACGTGCCCACCAGGTGGAACTCCACCTTGCTGTCACCGCCAGACATCTGAGAAGCTCTGACAGACGTTCTTCAGAACCTCCTGCTTGAGGTTCTTTTGTTTTGCTTTCGTTTTGTCATCTCGTTTTCTTCTCTCATTCTGTCAACTAGTTGCACTGATTGCATCCCTTTAAATCCCCTCCCGTACTGCATCACTTTGTGGTTTATACAACTTCCTGGAGTGTGTTCATGGTGGATGCTACAACTGATGCTTCTATAGATAAGTCTGTTCATTTATTTGTGTTTTCCTGTTTGCTTGATCCTAGGTGACCCTGACTCTCTCCGCATTAAGTGTAGGGAGCCGGTGGTCGTGTCTTCTCACTATTATAGGGTGTTCGGGTGTCATACAGTCAAGGCACGAGGGCATGCAATTTTCTATCATAGAGATCTTTGCATGGGCTGAGAAGACAGGCAGAGATTCAGGGCTTAAATAGGGGTAACCCTTTTGTTCCTTAGTTTTGGATCAAGCCAGTCGGATACTTATTTGTAACTTCTTGTTTTCTGTTACACCATCCGTGACACTTGCACATGCTGGACAGACTGTGCGAGCAGCAGCAGGCCATAGTGGAGTTTCAGCTGCAGCACGCACTGGTCAGTCGCACTGGGGAACAGCACCACTTCACCACCAATGACTGGGCCTCCATGAGAGACCTGTGTGCCCTGTTGCGCTGTTTAGAGTACTCCACCAACATGGCCAGTGGCGATGACGCCGTTATCAGCGTTACAATACCACTTCTATGTCTCCTTGAGAAAACACTTTGGGCGATGATGGAAGAGGATGTGGCCCAAGAGGAGGAGGAAGAGGGGTTATTGTTAGCACTTTCAGGCCAGTCTCTTAGAAGTGACTCAGAGGGAGTTTTTTTGCAACAGCAGAGACCAGGTACAAATGTGGCCAGACAGGGCCCACTAGTGGAGGAGGAGGAGGATGAGGATGAGGAGGAGGTGAAGGAGGATGAAGCATGTTCACATCGGGGTGGCACCCAACGCAGCTCGGGCCCATCACTGGTGCATGGCTGGGGTGAAACGCAGGACGATGACGATAAGCCTCCGACAGAGTACAGCTTGTCCTTACCTCTGGGCAGCCTGGCACACATCAGCGACTACATGCTGCAGTGCCTGCGCAACGACAGCAGAGTTGCCCACATTTTAACATGTGCGGACTACTGGGTTGCCACCCTGCTGGATCCCTGGTACAAATACAATGTACCCACCTTACTTCCTGCACTGGAGCATGATAGGAAGATGCGCGAGTACAAGCGAACTTTGGTAGATGCGCTACTGAGAGCATTCCCAAATATCACAGGGGAACAAGTGGATGCCCAAGGCAGAGGAGGAGCAAGAGGTCACCAACGCAGCTGTGTCACGGCCAGCTCCTCTGAGGGCAGGGTTAGCATGGCAGCGATGTGGAAAAGTATTGTCAACACGCCACAGCTAACTGCACCACCACCTGATACGGAACGTGTTAGCAGGAGGCAACATTTCACTAACATGGTGGAACAGTACTTGTGCACACCCCTCCACATACTGACTGATGATTCGGCCCCATTCAACTTCTGGGTCTCCAAATTGTCCACATGGCCAGAGCTAGCCTTTTATGCCTTGAAGGTGCTGGCCTGCCCGGCGGACAGCATTTTGTCTGAGCGTGTATTCAGCATGGCAGGGGGCGTCATTACAGACAAACGCATCTGCCTGTCTACAGCCAATGTGGACAAGCTGACATTCACAAAAATGAACCAGGCATGGATCCCACAGGACCTGTCCATCCCTTGTGCAGATTAGACATTTATAACTACCTCCCCTTAACCATATATTCTTGTTCTCCAGGGCACTACCTCATTCAATCCTCTTTTTTTCATTTTACCATTATATTGCGGGGCAACCCAAAGTTGAATGAACCTCTCCTCTGTCTGGGATCCGGGGCCTAAAAATATCTGACAGTGGCCTGTTCCAGTGTTGGGTGACATGAAGCATGATTCTCTGCTATGACATGAAGCCTGATTCTCTGCTATGGGACCTCTCTCCTCTGTCTGGGTGCCAGGGCCTAAAAATATCTGACAGTGGCCTGTTCCAGTGGTGGGTGACATGAAGCCTGATTCTTTGCTATGGGACCTTTCTCCAATTGATATTGGTTAATTAATTAATTTATTTTTATTGATTTCCCTATCCACATTTGTTTGCAGGGAATTTACCTACATTTTGCTGCCCTTTGCAGCTCTCTAGCCCTTTCCTGGGCTATTTTACAGCCTTTTTAGTGCCGAAAAGTTTGGGTCCCCGTTGACTTCAATGGGGTTCGGGTTCGGGGCGAAGTTCGGGTTGAGTTCGGGTCCCGAACATGAACATTTTCGGGAAGTTCATCCGAACTTCTCGAACCCGAACATCCAGGTGTTTGCTCAACTCTACTCCCTATCTATAGTTACTTTCACTATTTTTATATCTATGTCCCAATGTATTAATATACTTACTCCTCTCGCGTATGCTGAATATACTGAGTGGAAAGAGTGTTGCATCCATGGTCTATCTATCCCATCCATCGTCTCTCTTTAAACCCCTACTCAACCCTCTAATATTCCATGAGATAATTCTCATGTTTTTTGTTCTTAATCCTATCCATCACCAGGATATCGCAGGACCTCCAATGTTGTAAAAAGATCAGGAGCGGAGGGAGGGAGGAGACACGGGAGGAGAAAAGAAAAGGGGAGAGAGAGAAAGAGAAGAGAAAAAAAAAATACACGCTTTAGTATTAGTATTAGTAGAAAAACAGCCATTTTGTGCAAAAATCTTTAATTGTGGCCTAGTCTGGATCTGTACATGTGAGATGCACCATTTACATACTGTCATTCTATTCTGCTATTAGAAAAACACTAATTTGGGGCAAAAATCTTTAATTGCGGCCTAGTTTGCATATGTGTGAGATACACACTTTAGATACCGTGGTTCTATTCTGTTATTTGAAAAACAGCCATTTGGGGCAAAAAACTTAAATTGTGGCCAAGTCTGGATCTGTACGTGTGAGATACACACTGTACGTGTGAGATACACACTTTAGATACTGTGTACTGCTATTAGCAAAACACCCATTTTGGGCAAAAAAATTTAATTGTGGCCTAGTCTGGATCTGTAAGTGTGAGATACACCCTTTACATGCTGTGATTCTACTGTGCTAATAATAAAACACCCATTTTGGGCAAAATTTTTTAATTGTGGCCTAGTCTGGATCTGTAAGTGTGAGATACACCCTTTACATGCTGTGGTTCTATTGTGCTAATAATAAAACACCCATTGAGGGAAAGATCCTAAATTTGAAAAAATATGAGGAGAGCGTCAAATAAGGGACATGGCCCAGGTCGTGGTGCTGCTGGTGGAGCTCCTGGTACAGGGAGAGGATATGGTCGATCTGTGGCAGCTGCACGCACAAGTGAAACCCCTTCCTCGGGTGCGAGTAGGCGAGTAGGTGATAGAACCTGCAGCGGTATTTGGTCGTGGCTAATGCGGCTCTATGAATGGTGAGGCCAGAACAAGTACAGGCGATAGTGTAGATTGGGTTGCTGACAGTGCCTCCAGTTTCTTCACATTGTCTCACACCCAGTCTCCTGCTGAAAGATCTGAGTTGGCACCTGCAGCTGATGTCCATCAGTCTTTCACCTCACCCCCTTGCAAATCAGCCAAGCATTCTGAGCCTCAAGTCATACAGCAGTCTCTTCTGCTTTTTGATGACTCTGTTAGCAGGGTTTCCCAGGGCCATCCACCAAGCCCTGCCCCAGAAGTGGAAGAGATTGAGTGCACCGATGCCCAACCACTTATCTTTCAAGATGAGTACATGGGAGGACCATCGCAGCACGTCTCGGATGATGACGAAACACAGGTGCCAACCGCTGGGGCTTTCGGAAGTGTGCACACTGACAAGGAGGGCAGGGGTAAAGACTGGGTGGAAGATGATGTGGAGGACAATGAGGTCCTCGACCCCACATGAAATCAAGGTCATGGAAGTGACCTGTGTAGTTCGGAGTAAGAGGCAGTGGTCACACAGAGTCACCAGCACAGCAGAAGAGGGAGCAGGGTGCAAAAGCGGAGCGTCCGTCCCCTAGACAGTACGCCTGCTACTGCCCACCGCACACCAAAGCCAGCTCCAAGGAGTTCCCTGGTGTGGCAGTTCTTCAGACAATGTGTTGATGACAAGACACAAGTGGTTTGCACGCTGTGCAATCAGAGCCTGAAGCGAGGCATAAACATTCTCAACCAGAGCACAACCTGCATGACCAGGCATCTAAGTGCAAAGCACGAGCTTCAGTGCAGTAGACACCTCAAAAAACAAGAAAGGTCTCTGGGTCCTCCTGCTTCCTCTTCTGCTGCAGTCTCGGCCTCTTCATCCACCTCTGGAGTGACAGTGCCACTTGCCACCCCGCAAACAGAGGATCTTCCAGCAACACCACCACCTAGGTCACTAAGCATCTCCACAATGTCCCACGGAAGCGTTCAGCTCTCCATCTCCAAAACACTGGAGTGGAAGAGTAAGTACCCCCCTACCCACCCGCGATCCCTGGCCCTTAATGCGAGCATTTAAAAATTACTGAATGCTGTCATTCTGTCTGGTGGAGACGGAGAGTTTTAAAAGCCTTATGGTGGTGGCTGTCCCACAGTACATCATGCCCAGCCGCCACTACTTTTCCAGGCGTGCCATCCCTTCCCGGCACAACCAAGCGGGGGACAAAATCAGCTGTGCACTGCTCAATGCCATCTGTGGCAAGGTGCACCTAACTACGGATACGTGGACCAGTAAGCATGGTCAGGGACATTATATCTCCATAACAGCACAATGGGTAAATGCAGTGGCGGCTGGGCCTGAGGCAGGATAGCAGTTTGGCGCATGTCCTTCCACCACCTACTCCGCCTCCTCATCCTCTACCGCCTCCTCATCCGGTCAGCGTAACACCTTTACCACCAACTTCAGCACAGCCAGGGGTAAACGAAAGCAGGCAGTTTCAAAACTTATCTGTTTGGGGGATAAACCCCACACCGCGCAGGAGCTGTGGATGGGCCTTGAACAACAGACCGATGAGTGGTTGGTGCCAGTGAGCCTCAAGCCCGGGCTGGTGGTGTGGAATAATAGGTGAAATCTCGTAGCAGCTCTGGGACTAGCCGGTTTGACGCACATCCCTTGCTTGGCGCATGTGATGAATTTGGTGGTGCAGAAATTACTTAAAAATTACCCCGATATGTCTGAGCTGCTGCATAAAGTGCGGGCAGTCTGTGAGCTCTTTCGGCGTTCTCACCCTGCTGCTGCTCGCCTGTCAGTGCTGCAGCGTAACTTCGGCCTTCCTGCTCACCGACTCATATGCGACGTGCCCACAAGGTGGAACTTCATCTTGCACACGCTAGCCAGACTGTGCAAGAAGCAGCACGCTATAGTGGAGTTTCAGCTGCAGCACGCACGGGTGAGTCGCTCTGCGGAACAGCACCACTTCAACACCAATGACTGGGCCGCCATGCGAGACCTGTGTTCCTTGTTGCGCTGTTTCGAGTACTCCACCAACATGGCCACGGCCGATAACGCCGTTCTCAGTGTTACTATCCCACTTCTATGCCTCCTTGAAAAAACGCTGCTGGTGATGATGGAAGAGGATGTGGCACAGGTGGAAGAGGGATCATTTCGTAAGGTATCCAGTCATTCATTCACAAGTGGCTCAGAGGGTGGGTTCCTGCACCCACAAATGCCAGGTACACAATTGTCCAGCTAGGGCACAGTTCTGGAGGATGACGAGGTGGAGGATGAGGAGGAGGAGGAGGAGATGGAGGAGGAGGAATCTTGTTTACAGCAGGGTGGCACCCAGACCAGCTCATGGCCATCACTAGTGCGTGGCTGGGGGGATACAGAGGAGACAGACGATACACCTCCCACAGAGGACTGCCTCTGGGCAGCCTCGCACACATGAGCGATTACATGCTGCAGTGTCTCCGCAGCGACCGCCGAGTTGCCTACATTCTAACTTGTGCTGATTACTGGGTGTCCACGCTGCTGGATCCCCGTTACAAGGACAACATACCGTCCTTAATTCCGTCACTGCAGCATGAACGTAAGATGCGTGAGTACAAGCGCACGCTGGTAGACGCGCTGCTGGTGGCATTCGCACCTGACAGCGGGGGCACAGTGGAAGCACAAGGCGAAGGCAGAGGTCGCCAATGCAGCTGGGGCACTGCCAGCACCTCAGAAGTCAGGGTTAGCATGGCCGAAATGTGGAAAAGCTTTTTCAGCATGCCACAACAACCAGCACCACCAGCGGATATGGAACGTCTTAGCAGGAGGCAGCATTTCAGCAGCATTTCAGTATGTGTGCACACGCCTACTCATACTGAATGACGGGTCTGCCCCCTTCAACTTCTGGGTCTCCAAATTGGGCACATGGCCTGAGCTTGCCCTTTACGCCTTGGAGGTGCTGGCCTGCCCTGCAGCCAGTGTTTTGTCTGAACGTGTGTTTAGCACGGCAGGGGGCGTTATCTCAGACAAGCGCAGCCGCCTGTCCACAGCCAATGTGGACAAGCTCACATTCATTAAAATGAACCAGGCATGGATCTCAAAGGACTTGTACTTACCTTGTGCAGAATAGATATGTATACCGGCCTTAACCAGCCATTGTTATACTACAGCGCAATTGCTCATTCTTGTATTTTGGATATTTCACACTCTTTTGGAATGTACCCTAATAAAAAATAAAATAAAACCAGTGTTGGCTACCTCGTCCTCCTCCATCTCTGCTTCCACCTACACCGCTACATCCACTGCCTCCTCAAACTCCTACTCCATATGGACCTCCACCTCATAAATCAATTTTTTATTTTTTTAATTTGTACGTATTTTAGTTTATTTTATGTCATTTCACTAATTTGTCTTTTACATTTTCGGGTGACGTTTACCAATTTTTGGGTGTGATATACCACTGCTCTACCTAGTAGACCGGTTAAAAAATTCACTAATTTATCTGTTACATTTTCGGGTGAAATTTACAAATTTTTGGCTGTGATATACCACTGCTCTGCCTAGTAGACAGGTTAAAAAATTCACAAAATTGTCTGTTACATTTTTGGGTGAAATTCACCTATTTTTGGTTGTAATATACCACTGCTATACCTAGTCGACAGGTAAAAAAAATTCACTAATTTGTCTGTTACATTTTCGGGTGAAATTCACCCATTTTTGGTTGTGATATACCCCCTGCTCTAACAGCTTAATAAATTCCTACATTTTTTTTTTTTACAATTTCGAGTGACATTAAACAATTTTTGGCTGTGATAGACCCCTGCTCTACCTAGTAGACAGGTTAATAAATTTCACTAATTGTTCTTTTACATTCTTGGGTTGACATTTTACAATTTTTGATGTGAATAAACCCCTGCTCTGCATAGGTGACAGGGATTTAAATTTCTAAAATTCGTCTTTAATTGGCCCTTTCCTTCGATCCTTCTGCTTTAATAATTTGTCCCACATTTCCGCTTCATCCCATTGCAGCCATTGACCTCCCTTGGATGAGGTCTCCCTTTCTCACGCTCCCTCTCTGGTGTGGAACCCTGATTCGCCGATAACCGTGATCAACATGGTAGGCTCAGAAAAGAACATCGAAATTTGATAGAGAAGATATCCAAATGGATGGTGGACGTCACAGGGCACCTCTGCATAGGTGACAGGAACATACATTTAAAAAAATCGTCTGTTACATTGTCAGTTGACATTTTACAAATTTTGCCGGATAGAAACCCCTGCTCTGCAAAGGTGACAGGGAATAAAATTTCTGAAATTCTTCTTTAATTGATGCGCGCCACCTCCTTTAATTCAATGCTTAAAGTTTAATAGTTTTTCCCAAATTTCCACTCTATCATATTTAATTTGAAACAATTAACCTCCCTTGGATGTGCTATGCCTTTCTCACGGTCCCTCTCCAGTGTGGAATCCTGATTGGGGCATACCCTAATTTAAAATAAATAAAAATGTAAAACCAAAAAGCAGTGTAGGCTTCCTCCTCCTCATCCACCGCTGCTTCCATCTACACCGCCACATCCACCGCCTCCTCAACCTCCTACTTCATATGGACCTCGTCCTCCTAGATCAGGATTATTATTTTTATTTTTTACCTATTTTATGTTATTTAAAGTCATTTCCCTATCCACTTTTGTTTGCAGAGCACTTGCCATGCTCTTAACCACATTTTGATGCCATTCGCAGCCCTCTAGCCCTTTCTATGACATTTTTACAGCCATTTTAGTGCTCAAAAGTTCGGGTCCCCATTGACTTCAATGGTGTTCGGGGTCAAGTTTGGGTCCCGAACTCGAACTTTTTTGTGAAGTTCGGCCGAACCCGTCTTACCCGAACATCCAGGTGTCCGCTCAACTCTAGCTATGATCTTAGAAAATTTATATTCCTGGAAAATCAGCATGCTATAAACACAGGAATTAATTAAGATATTTTTTAATGTAGTAGTTAAACATTTGAAGTGCTCTATTAAAAAGGTTGAGAGGTATAAATAATCAATAATCAATTGAAATTCTCACCTCATGTCATAATAGTCTATTTGTTACAATAAATGTCATGACTAGTGATGAGCGGTAGCCAAAATATTCGAATTTGCAATATTTCACGAATATTTAGTAGAATATTCATCATATATTTGCGAATTCGAGAATTTGCTATTATTTTCTTGATTGCGAAAATCGGCAATGTAATATTCGCGTAAAGCAAGCGCAATACAGCTGTGGGTCACTTTTGCTACATTTTCCAAGCTGCTAGAGGTTTCCTGAAACTGGAGAAAATGGTTGGTACGGCAGAACATTAAAAAGACTTTAAATGTAGATAGAGTGCTCCAATATATTCGTGATTGAGCTAATCGGCAATTAATGATGTGCATATTTGGCGCAATACGTGAAACCACATTTTAGCAGGTCTGACTACATATTACTGATTGGTGCACTAAGTATTGTTGTGAACTTGTGACATCACAGCACTATGTCTGTAGCATGTATGTTTGGACAGCAGATCCTATCACACTACCTAACACACTGCACTGGAACAACAACACTACATCAGGATATAACCTACACTGACTATCTCCCACTAACTATCTGTATTATATATATAAGCTATCTAACTATCTATCTAATGTAATGAGTGAAAAACACAGAGCACAGCAATGACACTGCTCTCTCTCTCTCTCAGAACTTAAAAAAAAACTGTAGAAAATGGCTGCTTGTGAGGTTCTTATATAGTAAGGGGTAGGCAACTTTCCTATTGGTTGCTAGGGATGTTGCTAAGCTCAGACAAAGACATTGCAGCCTTCTTATTGACCCACAAGCAAGAAGCAGGGAGGGATCATGGGTCCAGATGAAAAAAAAATCTAGAATATTCGAAAATACGAATATACCCGTATATTTTAAATATTCGCGAATTCTCAAAATGCCGATATTCACGATTAGTGATAAGGAAATATATATTTGCTGTGTTTGTATGAGGGGAGGCGGGGTCTAGCGTTTATAAGACTCTACCTTCCCCCCTCTCCTCACCAGCGTCAGCTCGTTTGCCCCACCCTCCCAATCCCATTATTACAACAACTCATTGGGGGTGGGCCCCTTTAGCCTACCCTCCGTACAGCAGTCTCGGCCCACCTCTACTGCTTTAGAAATAGGTAGGTAGGTCTCACATATATAGAAGACCCGAATACAAATATTCGTTATTTGAATATTTGCACCCAACACTAATCATGACATTATTGACTTAAATCTATAGAATTTATTGTTATCTGCGTTTCCAGACGTCATCTCTTTTACATTAAAATAACTGACTTTATTTTAAGAAAAGGTGCTTTTTTTAAGCTTTTTTTTCTACTCATTAACTTGACATGAGGAAATTTGATTTCAATTGATGAGAGCAATGCCTTCATCTATCAAAAGCATCCTGACGGTAAAGAATAAAGGATGCTCCCACAGATAAGATAATATGGTAGTCAAAGAGCAACGTCAAAGTGATTATGAAATCATGTACTTTCCTTTCTTTGAAAATAAAAGAAATAAAGTTTATGTCTAAAGAGCCTTCATTCAATACACCCTGAGCATGAAAAGGATGTATAACTGGAAATCGATCTTTAGAACAAATATGAAGGCAAAAGTCATTGTTTAAATAAAATGAATAAACTAAAAAATGCCAAGTTAATCTTCAGTTCTACTTGCTTGTATATTGATTTTTAACCTGTTCCCGACCACCGTACATATATATGTACGTCTGCAATCGGGATTTTAAACATGGCACCAGCTAGTGTGTGAAGTGGGTGCCATAGCCACTCGATACCTGCTGTTTTAAAGAGCAAGCACACTGAGCTAATGTATGTGGCTGGTGGTACAACTGATTGTGGACATTTAACCCTATAGATGCCATGGCCAAATGTGACCACGGCATCTCTGATTATAAAATCCAGGAGAACACACTCCTGACCATGCTCCAGCTCCTCTTGGAGGGGATCAGGGGAGCTGGAGTGTGTGTGCACATTAGTTCCTATGGAGAGCTTGTCTGTAGTAGAGCTCCATAGAAGCACAGTAATATTCTCAATGCTAATGCATTGGAGTCTATGAGAGAAGCAATCTAATGATTGCTTGTTATAGTTCACTAGGGGAAAGTGTGACTAAAAGAAAAAAACAGTTTTAAAAAAATAATAAAATATAAAAATTCAAATCACCTCCCTTTCCCCAAAATTTAAATAAAAGTACATAAACAATAAAAGTAACATAATGAGAATTGCATAATGAGTATTCCCATACTATTAAAATATAAAAATAGTTATCCCATAAGGCAAAACGGAAAAAAGACTAAATTAACACTTTGTTGGCACTTCACCTCTCACAAAAAAAGGAATAAAAAGGAGTCATACACACCCCAAAATGGTATCAATAAAAAGTACCATTGCCCTACAAAAAATTAGCCCTCAGACAGCTCAGTATGCAGTAAAATAAAAAAGTTAGAATATGGTGATTGTTTTTTTTAACAATCATACATGTGTGGCATCGTTATAATCGTACTGCATAGAAAACTGTAAAAACAAAAGCCATAAAACTGCAAGGGAATTGTATTTTATTGTAGTGCCACCCCAAATTAAAAAGTTATGGCTTTAGGAAGGCTGGGAGTAAAAAATGAAAATGAAAATATGGAAACATTTCCCAGTCGTTAAAGGGTTAAGGATATTTATATACAGTACTTGAAAACATTTTGTAATGTATTGTAAATCCAATTGGGATACTCTGGATTTATAGGTATAGTGAACCTTGTTTTGCGCTAGTGAGGGTAAAAACAACAGAAATAACTTGGTTCTTAAATGGATATTGTCACGAACCAGCAGTTGTGAACACACTGGGTCACATGTCCTAGCTCCTCTAAGGGCGTTGTCTAAGTGAACCCCTCATTCTTCACAGTACTCCTGATGGTGGGGATAGGCTTTCCTGAGAGGAACATCAGGTCGCCACCTCTTGAGAAGGATTGGCACACGAGGCAGCTGGTCCAGAGGGCCCAGGATGTACCAGAGGTACAGATGTAGTTAGCAGTCAGGGGCATAACCAGTAGCAACAGTGCAGGAACGAAGGATGAGGCAGAGGCAAAGTCTAACAAGCAATAGGTCAGGGCAGGTGGTATAGTTACAGGTCATGCAGTCTGGGTTGGCAAAAGGAGAGTCAAGGCAAGCAGGCAGGGATCAAACAGGTAGCGGAGTCCAGAAACACAAATACGGGGCAGATGCACAGAAACAAAAGCACAGAAATCAGCAACCTTTGCAGGACACAAGGACTTTGACACTCTGGGAAGGGGGCTGAGACACTTATATACATGCAGGAGGGCTAGGATTAGTCAGCGAGGTCACATGATATAACCCATAAAGCACAGGAAGTGATGAGCACCGACCCTTAAGGAAGTGCTGCAGGGAAAAACCACCAAAATGCTATGGCCAGGGCTGAAACAAAACTGTACCTGCAAGGACAGAGCCCAGGACTGCAGCGATGAATGGGGAATCACAGGCAGCAGATTACCGCTGAACATGGCACCCAGGACCACACAGCAGCCGCTGTTACAGACATGTATCAGCTAATAGCAAAGTTGTGCTCAAAATGCCTAGCTAACCAGGTACTTGCTTTTTGGTACATTCTAAAAGCTTTTTTTCTTACTACCATGCAGTAAAAACACTTAAAAATATATTTTGTGTCACTGTATTCCAATAGCTGTAAGAGTAGTGATGAGCGGCAGGGGTCATATTCAAATTCACGTTTTTTTCGTGAATATTTCGTAGAATATTCGTTGAATATTCGCAAATTCGAATATTCATTATATTCAACAGTTTTTTTTGTTACTAGTGGCTCATTGGCCCACAAGCAAGAAGCAGGGAGGAATCATGTTTTCAGATGTTAAAGAATGACGAATATGCGATATAGCGAATATATAGCAGTATATTCGAAATATTCGCGAATTCTCGAAGATGCGGTATTCGAGATAAATATTCATAATTTGAATATTCACGCTCAACACTATGTACGAGCTGCATTTTTTACTTTCTATCACTGTAGCTTATTTTTTGCAAGACAAGTTGTAGTTTTCAGTGGCACCATTTAGGGATACTTAGAGCTTTTTCATCACTTTTTTTGTCTTGTGAAGAACAAAAAATAAATAAAAAGCAACAGCAAACTACAGCAACGAAGCTGCTATTTTTAAGTTGTGTTTTAGTGTGCTATGACATTTTTCTAGTATGGTCAGTATAAAGAGTTTTCAGAGAATTTAATATTGATGACCTATCCACTAGATAGGTCCAAGAAAAGAAGATGGAGGCAGCATGACCGGTAAAAAAATCCCTTTTAATGGGAACCGCCAAGTGAACAAGCGTGCAACAGTTGTGACGTTTCGGCTGCTTTACAGCCTTTATCAAACACGGCTGTAAAGCAGCCGAAACGTCACAACTGTTGCACGCTTGTTCACTTGGCGGTTCCCATTAAAAGGGATTTTTTACCGGTCATGCTGCCTCCATCTTCTTTTCTTGGACTTATCATGTAGGAGCCCTGATGAATCTTGGACTCCAGGTAGGCTGTTGCATACCGGGTGACCTCAAGTTCTGGTGAGTGCGATTCCATCATTATATTTTGTTACTATCCACTAGATAGGTCATCGGTATCTGATCGGTAGGGGTCCAACACCCTGGATGTTTGAGAAGGCAGGAGCACTCTTGTGAGCACTGCTGCCTTCTCACAGCCTACTAAGCACAGCACTATACATTGTATAGTGGCTGTTCTTCATATCGCGCTCAGACAACATGGATTTACAGTAACATAAACATTTAGCTACAGTAATGATGTATTGAAGTACAGCAAATTCAGTTTATTTAGTGAAATGCCAAACAGTGAGTTATAGAAAGCTAGCTGGGAAATTATCAGGGCCTGAATTAGTATTTTAGCAGTGCCAGTGGTGAAGGAGCATGGGGACTGAAATGAGAGATATCTTTTAGGTAAAGGTGACAATTTGAGATGAGTAAATTTTTCACAAATTCGATTCAGCCGGTTTGCCGCTTTCCCCAAAAATCTGAATTTATTTGCGGGAAATCGCGTTAAAAAACGGCTAACCACCTTTATAGTGGTGTAGAACACTGTGCCTTGCGGTAACACACATGTTACCAGGAGTCTGCTGTGGTAGTGAAATAATACTGTGAAGCCTCATGCACAGGTCCGTGGGACACGGACCGTGAGATACCGGACTGGATTCCTGCTGAGTGCAGGCACGCATGGCGTCATTGGTTGCTTTGACGCCGTGCGCCCGCTGCTCTTAGAATCACTGCACACTTCAGTCACTGGGCCAAAACTGACCAAATAACTTAAGTATGTACTCCGCTTTACAGGTCTATGTTAGGGCCAAGAAGAAGCGCACTCCTTTTACACCGTCGTCAGCTGATTCCACATAGATGTCTACAGAACCTTTTTATTAGATGCTTATACAGGTAGAGCCCCCTAACAGAGTGGAGAGGGTGTCAGCAGTAAGTTTGTGTTTATGTCACTAATTATTTTGCCCTTCCTCTGATCCGTCAGAACAATAACCCCTAAAAAACGGATCCTGTCTGTGGAGCATCTGCTTTCACTCGGTCAGCATTTGGTCACTAATCCATCAGTATTGCTGATGCCCCCAAAAAACACAGGAGTGGATCCAAAAAAGAGATGGCACGTGAATGGAATATTTGCATGTCTTCTGTGTTTTGTACCCAATCCTTCTTTTGGCTACCAAATCACAAGCCAATTCTGATGGGACCATACAGGCCTTACATTATCTGCTACACAGACAGGATCCGTTGTGCATCTCATTTTTCCTTGCTTTTGACAGATCAGAAGAAGGGTCAAATAAATCATGATGTCAGCCAAGTCGAAAGGCAAAATAGTGGCCCAGTCATGAAGTGGGAACAGTGTGTCCACAGACTGGCCCTATGACATAGTTGTGAGGTGGAAGCAGCATGAGGAGACCACAGAGTGGCCCAATGTCAGAGTCTGGAGGTGGTGGCAGCATCAGGAGGAGGCCACAGAGTGGTACAATGACAGTTTGGAGATGGCGGCAGCATAAAGAGTCCACAGAGTGGCACAATGACAGTTTGGAGATGGCGGCAGCATCAGGAGGCCACAGAGTGGCAAGGTGACATAGTGTGGAGGTGGCAGCAGCATTATGAGACCACAGAGTGGCAAGGTGACACAGCGGGGAGGTGGCAGCATCATGAAGAGACCACAGAGTGCCAAGGTGACATAGTGTGGAGGTGACAGCAGCATGAGGAGACCACAGAGTGGTAAGGTGACATAGTGTGGATGTGGCAGCAGCATGAGGAGACCACTGAGTAGCAAGGTGACATAGTGTGAAGGTGGCAGCAGCATCAGGAGGCAAGGCAACATAGTGTGGAGGTGGGTGGCAATACAGGTACCCGCTGAAGATGGTGCTAGAAAGAAGGAGCACTTGGCATCAGATGTGTGGCATCAGGCGGGTGACAGCATCAGAATAGCAGCTGAGGCAGGTAGCCAGGAGAAACCAGTCTCTTTTGACAAAGTGTTGGTGTGGCACCATGGATGATCTAGTCTGATGCATCAGGCATTGGTGGGTGGAAATCCTGATTCATCTTGACAAAGGTCAGTCTCGCCACACTTCACCTTCTGCCTACAAATTCTACATAGTGTGGAGGTGGGTGGCAATACAGGTACCCGCTGAAGATGGTGAGTAAAAGAAGAGAGCACTTGGCATCAGATGTGTGGCATCAGGCGGGTGACAGCATCAGAATAGCAGCTGAGGCAGGTAGCCACTGGATGATGCAGTGGTTGCTGCAGCAGGCTGGACCACCACATCGGAGTGACGGTTCTCCCAGGCCACTTTGTGGTGTCACTGCATATGTTGATGCAGGGCCATAGTGCCAACATTGAAACCCTGGCCACGCTTCACCTTCTGCCCACAGATTCTACATAGTGTGGAGGTGGGTGGCAATACAGGAGAAACCAGTCTCTTTTGACAAAGTGTTGGTGTGCCAACATTGACATCCTGGCCACGCTTCACCTTCTGCCCACAGATTCTACATAGTGTGGAGGTGGGTGGCAATACAGGTACCCGCTGAAGATGGTGAGTGAAAGAAGGAGCACTTGGCATCAGATGTGTGGCATCAGGCGGGTGACAGCATCAGAATAGCAGCTGAGGCAGGTAGCCAGGAGAAACCAGTCTCTTTTGACAAAGTGTTGGTGTGGCACCATGGATGATCTAGTCTGATGTATCAGGCATTGATGGGTGGAAATTCTGATTCATCTTGACAAAGGTCAGTCTCTCCACATTTTTGGTGGACGGGTGAGTTGTTTCTTGGCAATCGCTTCAGTGATCGATTACTGACGAAATGACTGAAGAGGAGTAGTAGGGCGAGGAGCAGGAGCATCAAGACCAGCAGATGATGGGAAGGACAGACAGCTCCCTTGTTCGACTGAGGTGGTGAAGCCTTGACTGCCTGAAACCGGGTGTGTGCCACTGGATGATGCAGCGGTTGCTGCAGCAGGCTGGACCACCACATCGGAGTGACGTTTCTCCCAGGCCACTTTGTGGTGTCACTGCATATGTTGATGCAGGGCCATAGTGCCAACATTGACACCCTGGCCATGCTTCACCTTCTGCCCACAGATTCTACATATGGCCATGTTCACCTCCTCAGGCTTAACAAAAAACTGCCGCACCGCCGAGTAGGTGATTTTAACCCCCAACACTACGCGCTGACTGACTGCTACCGCTGCTGCCTCCGTGGACCGCTACTTCCCAGGCAGGTAGACTCCTGCGAAGTGAGTGGTCTGTCCCCGGCAACATTGGCTCCTGACCTCCCACTGCTGCCACCCTGCTGATTCCCGGCCACACTAGCGACTTGCTGGCTCTGCTGTTGCCTCATGGGCTAGCTGCCACCCTCTTCTCCACATGATGATGAAGCCCCTTTGTGACCTGGCTCCCAAGTGCTATCAGCTACATCAAGAACCGCTGGGTTGCTGGTCAAGATACGACAGCTAGCTGACACTGGGAGCTCAGCCCTCTCGAAGTGACCCCTGCTGCCATGGCCCCTTACTCTGCTGCGACCTCTGCCTGCGCCAGAAAAATTTAGGCCTCTGCCACTCCCCTGTGCAGGTCCTGGCACTTCTCTGTCTGACATACTGTTAGATAAAATAAATAAACAAAAAGGAAATTAAAACACCCCAAAAAAGTCTGCAATTTTCTCACTTCACCACATAACGGCTAATAAGCCCTTTTTTTCCCTCACTAATACACAAAAAAAGGGGCTTTAGAACATATAACTGCACCACTAAACTGCAAATATATTTTTCCTTTGCCACTAATACACGCCACAAAAGACTTTAGAACATATAACTGCACTGGTGAACGGCAAATATATTTTACTTTTTCCACTAATACAAGCCACAAAAAGCTTTAGAACAGATAACTGCACTGCTGAATGGCAAATATATTTTGATCTTGCCACTATGTCACGACAAAAAGGGCTTTGAAACATATAAATGCACCGTTGAATGGCAAATATATTTTACTTTTGCCACTAATACACACCACAAAAGGCTTTAGAACATATAACTGCACCGGTGAATGGCAAATATATTTATATGTTGCTACTATTTCACGACAAAAAGGCTTTAGAACATATAACTGCACCGCTTTAAGGCAAATATATTTTACTTTTGCCACTAATACATGCCACAAACGGCTTTAGAACATATAACTGCTCCGCTGAACGGCAAATATATTTTACTTTTGCCACTAATACATGCCACAAACGGCTTTAGAACATATAACTGCTCCGCTGAACGGCAAATATATTTTACTTTTGCCACTAATACACGCCACAAAAGGCTTTAGAACATATAACTATACTGCTGAATGACAAATATATTTTACTTTTTCCACTAATACATGCCACAAAAGGCTTTAGAACATACAGTACAGACCAAAAGTTTGGACACACCTTCTCATTCAATGAGTTTTCTTTATTTTCATGACTATGAAAATTGTAGCTTCACACTGAAGGCATCAAAACTATGAACTAACACATGTGGAATTATATACATAACAAAAAAGTGTGAAACAACTGAAAATATGTCATATTCTAGGTTCTTCAAAGTAGCCACCTTTTGCTTTGATTACTGCTTTGCACACTCGTGGCATTCTCTTGATGAGCTTCAAGAGATAGTCACCTGAAATGGTCTTCCAACTGTCTTAAAGGAGTTCCCAGAGATGCTTAGCACTTGTTGGCCCATTTGCCTTCACTCTGCGGTCCAGCTCACCCCAAACCATCTCGATTGGGTTCAGGTCCGATGACTGTGGAGGCCAGGTCATCTGGCGCAGCACCCCATCACTCTTCTTCATGGTCAAATAGCCCTTACACAGCCTGGAGGTGTTTTTGGGGTCATTGTCCTTTTGAAAAATAAATGATGGTCCAACTAAACGCAAACCGGATGGAATAGCATGCCGCTGCAAGATGCTGTGGTAGCCATGCTGGTTCAGTATGCCTTAAATTTTTAATAAATCCCCAACAGTGTCACCAGCAAAGCACCCCCACACCATCACACCTCCTCTTCCATGCTTCACGGTGGGAACCAGGCATGTAGAGTCCATCCGTTCACCTTTTCTGCGTCGCACAAATACATTTCTGAGGCTGGTGACTCGGATGAACTTATCCTCCACAGCAGAGGTGACTCTTGGTCTTCCTTTCCTGGAGCGGTCCGCATGTGAGCCAGTTTCTTTGTAGCGTTTGATGGTTTTTGTGACTGCACTTTTTTTTTTTCGGACTGACTGACCTTCATTTCTTAAAGTAATGATGGCCACTCGTTTTTCTTTACTTAGCTGTTTTTTTCTTGCCATAATACAAATTCTAACAGTCTATTCAGTAGGTCTATCAGCTATGTATCCATCTGACTTCTCCACAACGCAACTGATGGTCCCAACCCCATTTATAAGGCAAGAAATCCCACTTATTAAACCGGACAGGGCACACCTGTGAAGTGAAAACCATTTCAGGTGACTACCTCTTTAAGCTCATCAAGAGAATGCCAAGAGTGTGCAAAGCAGTAATCAAAGCAAAAGGTGGCTACTTTGAAGAACCTAGAATATGACATATTTTCAGTTGTTTTACACTTTTTTGCTATGTATATAATTCCACATGTGTTAATTCATAGTTTTGATGCCTTCAGTGTAAATCTACAATTTTCATAGTCATGAAAATAAAGAAAACTCATTGAATGAGAAGGTGTGTCCAAATTTTTGGTCTGTACCGTATAACTGCACCGCTGAACGGCAAATATATTTTACTTTTGCCACTAATAATGACTTTAGAACATATAACTGCACCAGTGAACGGCAAATATATTTTTATTTTGCCACGAATACACGAGAAAAAGTGCTATAATTTTAGCACTCAACCACACAACGGCTAATAAACCCTTTTTTCCCCACTAATACAAGCCAAAAAATGCTTTAGAACATATAACTGCACCGCACAAGGGCAAATAAGATGTAGACATATTTCCTTGTAATAAACCCTGTTAATGCCTGTATCAAACAATACTTGCACCCCAATAACATAGAACATTTTGCTGTAATTAAAGAGCTGTATAATGGAAATTTGGATCCCCAGTCAGTACAGCAAGGTGTAATAGGATTGTTCCTATTATCCAGGCTGTAACCTCCCCTACTGAACCCTGTTCAACATAAATGCTGTGGAATGATTCCTCCCTATCCTTTCTCTACACCTTGAATAATCATTCCCTGAACTTGTAAAAAATTTTTTGTAGCACAATTAAGTTTTCTCTAGCACTGTCCCTAGTGCCTGCTGACGTCTCTCCCTGCACTAAGTACACAAGAAAATGGTTAAATCCAAGATGGCTGCCGCTATTTATAAGACTGTGACATCACACGGCTGGCTTGCTGCATGCATTGCATTATGGGTGATCCCGTGTTCCCAGAGTTCCTTGCTCCATGTCCTCACACGTGCAGCAGCCATTTTAGGAAAAAATTAGATTCATTACGAAGTGTGAGTAAATACGGATTTGATGCAAATCAAATTTTTCCTGAAATTCAGATCGAATTCCACATCGTCAACTTCGATTCACTCATTTCTAGTGACAATTCTTTAAATAAGATATGTAACTCAAAGACATACAGACCAATGATGGGAGGGAATGGTAGCCTATCTGATATGATCTCATAGAAGAGATAATCTAGCACAAATTGCTATAAAGTATTATGTTGTTACAGAGGAGGTGGATATATCATATTTAAGTAAATAACATGATGGAGGAAATAGAATAGGCTCATTTTGAGAAGACATAGGCTACTTTCACACTACTTATGAACGTGTTGGTTGTATTATCTTTAACATACCCAAGATGGATCCATCATGAACTCTATTGAAAGTCAATGGGGGACGGATCTGTTTTCTATTGTGTCAGATTGTGTCAGAAAAAATGGATTTATTTGACTTGCATTGCGGGTCATGATGGATCCGTCTTACCCCGCATCCCAGGACGGAAAACAAACCGCATGCTGCGGTTTGCTCTCCAGTATGAAAACAGAATGCATTTTGGAGCATTCCATTCTGTTCAGTTACATGTTGTCCCCATTGACAATTAAGGGGAACAAAATTCAAGCGTTTTTTTTTTTCCAGTATTGAGACCCTATGACAGATCTCAATATCGGAAAATGTTAATGCTAGTGTGAAAGTAGCCTTAAGTGGGTTTTCCATGTCTTTAATATTGGTGACATATCCTTAGGTTTGTAGATGCCACTAAGGATAGGTCATCAATATTAAAGTCCCCAAAATCCATTTAAGGATTTGACAGTAGAGATAGTTAAGCAGTAGTGTTATTTAGAAGATCAGGTGAATTACTCTGAGAGTTGGGAGTTATCAACATGGTACTGGATGAAGTTGGGAAAGATGAATAAATCTTTTTTTTTTTTTTTTACCTGTAAGGATAGAGCCCATTAGGATTATAGAATATTAGGAGATAGTTTATATGCAATTTTCCACCATACTAGATTATTTTAATCACTTTTATTTAACACATTTCTGTTGCAGTTCTCTTACTTATTACAATTCTTTTTTTTTATCTAACAGGTGCATTCAAACATTATTGCTACATATAAGGGGCATGAAAAGCAAAATGTATTACCGTATTTTTCACTTTATTAGATGCACATGATGATATGGTGCACCAATGTTTTAGAGGAGGAAAATAAGAAAAGAAAATATTTTTCATAAGACCTCAGATCAGATCCCCATATCAGATCTGTAGATCAGACCCGTATATAAAATACTAAGTTCAGACCCCCATATCAGATCCTCAGAACAGACCCCCATATCAGATCCTCAGAACAGACCCTCATATCAGATCCCCATCAGAGCTAAAATAAATAAATGAACTTACCTCTTTTTCCCAACTGCTACTCTACAGGTCTGGCTGTCTCCCCTGCAGTCATAGCTCCCTGGTCTTCTCTAGGCCCTATGCAAAGCATCAGGTGGTCATATGGCATCAGTGCGCACACTACATCCTGATGCTGTATCAGTCAAGACAGCTCATGCGCCCAGTGGAAGACCAGGGAGCAGTGAGTACAGCAAGTGCTAAAATTGTTATACTCACCATTCCCTGTGTTTACTGCATACCTAGTGAGTGCTTCTGTAATAGAAGCACTTTTGGGAGGAAAAAAAAATTGTGTCTTATAGCTTGGAGCAGCTTGCAAGAAACCAATCAGAGTGGTCCCTTGCCGGTGATCACTGTGATTGGTTAGTCTTAACAGACTAACCAATCAGAGCGCAGCTGCTATAGCAGTTCTGGTTTCAGGCTCTGATCTCCACAATTAATGAATCTGGAGAACAGAGTCTGAAATCAGGTATGCTCCCTGTTCCACTGATGCTGCCTGTGACCCTGATGTCCCTTCTTGTCGCCTGCCATGCAGTCTCCCCTCTGTGCACTATTATCTGTGAAGATGGTGGGCCAGGAACTGAGCCACCACCATCAGCAAGGGGTGTCATCTGTAAAATCAAGCGGATGCCAGTGCTTGCATTGATCCCGTACGTTTAACCCTTTACATGCCATGGTCAGTAGCGACTGCTGGAGTAAAGCGTTAACAGAGGTAGGGAGCTCTCTCTCTCCACCATCGGGCTGCCTTGCTGTGATGGCAGCATCCTGATGGTTGTGCCATAGCAGCTGGAGGCGTTACAAGAGGGTCTTGATAAAAAATGTAATAAAAAAATAATAATTTCTATAAAAAAAAATGGCTTTTCCCATATTTGCTCATTTATTATTGATTATAAAATTAAAAAAATAAACTACACATAATTGGTATTATTGCTGTTTTTGTTGCTCCACCTCCCCAAAAAATGGAATAAAAAGTGATATAAATATCATATGTATCCTAAAACGGTACCAATAAAAAACTACAGCCTGTTCCACAAAAAACAATGGCAGAACAATCAAATTGTTATTGATGTTAGTAAATGGTGATGCAAAATATAGCTTTTTTTAAATAAAAAAATGATTTAATGCTGCAAAAGCAGTCCGGTTGGTATCAAAAGATAAATACCAAGGGAGCGCAGGAATAACGCCCTTAGAGTTTAGCCCAAAGCCAAACCAGTCCACTCTCACTTTTCTATAACAATTGTGCAATTGTCAAAGCTGCATTTCATACAATGTCCTTTATTATTTACTTAAAAAGAGCATAATAGGACATAGAGCAAAAATCGAATTTGAAATTTAGGTTTGCATAAGATGAATTATGCACATTTGAAAATTACACAAACTGCAATTTTCGGATTTATTTTACTTTATGACTCCTATGGATTGTCCTGCAGATTCATCATGGGAAAGCAGTAGAAGTGTACTACCTGTATCGCCTTGCCAATTATCAAGGGAGGACCTATTATACCTTATGAAAACTCCACTCTTGCATGTTGTTGAATATGTCACATATGGGAAGGCATATTACTGACACAAAAACAAGTAGTAGATTACCAGTTGCATATACCTCAGTGCTTTCTGGAGGAATCTGGAAGCTGATGTTAAAAAGCTAGCATTTATAACAGGAGTACTGTTACTTTCACAATATAATGTATTCTTATAAACAGATGCCACATTTTTTCTTGAAGCAAATGTGGGTTTCCTAAAGCCCAAAATTTAATTCTCCAGGTTAGTATGATTACAGTGATGCCACATGTATATAGTTTTTATTTTGTTTTAATACTGAAAAAAATGCTAATTTACAATTTTTTTACCCCCTTAACTTTTTCATATTTCAAGTACATGTCAACAAGGGGTTAGAGTAACGGTTGTTTCATTTTTTTCCATAAATGAATGGAGTGAATATAAGAAAGAAACTTTGGAATGTATCTTAAAAGATGCTTAAAGATGCTCTCTTCTCCTCTCTACCTTCTCTTCTCTAACTCTCAGGGTAACTATGTTAGGTGAGATATGTAAAATGTAAAATATATTATTTCCAGTAATAAGTGTAATAATTAACCCTGATATATCACTTCCAGTATGTTGGAGAGAGGTATGGAGTAGAAGTGATGAAGGTTTAAATGGACATATGTATTGATGAAGTTATTCCTGAGGAAGGAGGATACCATGAAATGGGTTGAATATGTATTGCTGCATATAACATAATGTAATAAACTGGAAGATTTTACAATCGTGGAGTACCATTTATTAAAGTAATTAAGTGGAGATGCTGGAGAGTATCCTGGTAAGAAAGGAGGGTCTGTAATGAACTCTTCTCTGAGACATGAGTAATATTGACTACCTCATAGATGTAGAAATCCTTGCGGTTCACTGCATACCTTGTTCTTTGCTCTCCGTGTGTATTTTTTTATTTTTATGGAAGCATTAAGTAACCCAAGATATTTTTGCCTTATATGCTGATATTAGTTAAAAAGGTTATTGTTATAATTCTCCACCGGTCCTTTGAGATTGGCGGTGAATAGGGATGAGCGAACTCGAACTGTATAGTTCGGGTTCGTACCGAATTTTGGGGTGTCCGTGTCACATTTTCGTAAAAGTCCGGGTTCGGTGTTCGTCGCTTTCTTGGCGCTTTTGTGACGCTTTCTTGGCGCTTTTTGAAAGGCTGCAAAGCAGCCAATCAACAAGCGTCATACTACTTGCCCCAAGAGGCCGTCACAGCCATGCCTACTATTGGCATGGCTGTGATTGGCCAAAGCACCATGTGACCCAGCCTCTATTTAAGCTGGAGTCACATAGCGCCGCCCGTCACTCTGCTCTGATTAGCGTAGGGAGAGGTTGCGGCTGCGACAGTAGGGCGAGATTAGGCAGATTAACTCCTCCAAAGGACTTGATTAATCGATCGATCTGCAGCTGTGCATCATTGTGCTGCTGAAATTCAATTGCTCACTGTTTTTAGGCTGCCCAGACCGTTTGTCAGTCACTTTTTTCTGGGGTGATCGGCGGCCATTTTGTGTCTTGTGGTGCACCAGCACAAGCTGCGACCAAGTGCATTTAACCCTCAATGGTGTGTGCTAAAGCCTACATCAGGGTGAAGCTGTCACACCAAGTGCATTTAACCAGCAATAGTCTGTTAATTTTTTGGCCATATACTACATCAGGGGCAAGCTGCGCCCGTCACCAAGTGCATTTAACCCTCAGTAGTGTGGTTGGTCAAGCTGTCACACCAAGTGCATTTAACCAGCAATAGTCTGTTAATTTTTTGGCCATATACTACATCAGGGGCAAGCTGCGCCCGTCACCAAGTGCATTTAACCCTCAGTAGTGTGGTTGGTCAAGCTGTCACACCAAGTGCATTTAACCAGCAATAGTCTGTTTTGGCCATATCCCAGTCTAATTCTGTCAGTAAATCCATACCGGTCACCCAGCGCCTAAATACTAGGCCTCAAATTTATATCCCGCTAAATCTGTCGTTACCGCTGTACTGTTGTGGCTGGGAAAGTTATTTAGTGTCCATCAAAGCACATTTTTTGTTCTGGGTTGAAATACAATTCCCAATTTAGCAATTTCATAATTTAGTGGTTTCTGCTATATCAGAGCTATTTGAAATCTATCCCTAAAAGGGTATATAATATTCAAGGTGCACATAGGGTCATTCAGAATAACTTCACACACACGCTACTGTGCATTTCCAAGTCTAATTCTGTCAGTAAATCCATACCGGTCACCCAGCGCCTAAATACTAGGCCTCAAATTTATATCCCGCTAAATCTGTCGTTACCGCTGTACTGTTGTGGCTGGGCAAGTTATTTAGTGTCCGTCAAAGCACATTTTTTGTTCTGGGTTGAAATACAATTCCCAATTTAGCAATTTCATAATTTAGTGGTTTCTGCTATATCAGAGCTATTTGAAATCTATCCCTAAAAGGGTATATAATATTCAAGGTGCACATAGGGTCATTCAGAATAACTTCACACACACGCTACTGTGCATTTCCAAGTCTAATTCTGTCAGTAAATCCATACCGGTCACCCAGCGCCTAAATACTAGGCCTCAAATTTATATCCCGCTAAATCTGTCGTTACCGCTGTACTGTTGTGGCTGGGCAAGTTATTTAGTGTCCGTCAAAGCACATTTTTTGTTCTGGGTTGAAATACAATTCCCAATTTAGCAATTTCATAATTTAGTGGTTTCTGCTATATCAGAGCTATTTGAAATCTATCCCTAAAAGGGTATATAATATTCAAGGTGCACATAGGGTCATTCAGAATAACTTCACACACACGCTACTGTGCATTTCCAAGTCTAATTCTGTCAGTAAATCCATACCGGTCACCCAGCGCCTAAATACTAGGCCTCAAATTTATATCCCGCTAAATCTGTCATTACCGCTGTACTGTTGTGGCTGGGCAAGTTATTTAGTGTCCATCAAAGCACATTTTTTGTTCTGGGTTGAAATACAATTCCCAATTTAGCAATTTCATAATTTAGTGGTTTCTGCTATATCAGAGCTATTTGAAATCTATCCCTAAAAGGGTATATAATATTCAAGGTGCACATAGGGTCATTCACAATAACTTCACACACACGCTACTGTGCATTTCCAAGTCTACTTCTGTCAGTAAATCCATACCGGTCACCCAGCGCCTAAATACTAGGCCTCAAATTTATATCCTGCTAAATCTGTCTTTACCGCTGTACTGTTCTGGCTGGGCAAGTTATTTAGTGTCCGTCAAAGCACATTTTTTGTTCTGGGTTGAAATACAATTCCCAATTTAGCAATTTCATAATTTAGTGGTTTCTGCTGTATCAGAGCTATTTGAAATCTATCCCTAAAAGGGTATATAATATTCAAGGTGCACACAGGGTCATTCAGAATAACTTCACACACACGCTACTGTGCATTTCCAAGTCTAATTCTGTCAGTAAATCCATACCGGTCACCCAGCGCCTAAATACTAGGCCTCAAATTTATATCCCGCTAAATCTGTCGTTACCGCTGTACTGTTGTGGCTGGGCAAGTTATTTAGTGTCCGTCAAAGCACATTTTTTGTTCTGGGTTGAAATACAATTCCCAATTTAGCAATTTCATAATTTAGTGGTTTCTGCTATATCAGAGCTATTTGAAATCTATCCCTAAAAGGGTATATAATATTCAAGGTGCACATAGGGTCATTCAGAATAACTTCACACACACGCTACTGTGCATTTCCAAGTCTAATTCTGTTAGTAAATCCATACCGGTCACCCAGCGCCTAAATACTAGGCCTCAAATTTATATCCTGCTAAATCTGTCTTTACCGCTGTACTGTTCTGGCTGGGCAAGTTATTTAGTGTCCGTCAAAGCACATTTTTTTTCTGGGTTGAAATACAATTCCCAATTTAGCAATTTCATAATTTAGTGGTTTCTGCTGTATCAGAGCTATTTGAAATCTATCCCTAAAAGGGTATATAATATTCAAGGTGCACACAGGGTCATTCAGAATAACTTCACACACATGCTACTGTGCATTTCCAAGTCTAATTCTGTCACTAGGCCTCAAATTTATATTCAGCTGAATTTGAATACAATACATTGGGCCAAATAATATTTTTGTTGTTGTGGTGAACGATAACAATGAGGAAAACATCTAGTAAGGGACGCGGACGTGGACATGGTCGTGGTGGTGTTAGTGGACCCTCTGGTGCTGGGAGAGGACGTGGCCGTTCTGCCACATCCACACGTCCTAGTGTACCAACTACCTCAGGTCCCAGTAGCCGCCAGAATTTACAGCGATATATGGTGGGGCCTAATGCCGTTCTAAGGATTTAAATTTGTCCTAAATTTATGAAATTTATGAAAATGGACTGTTGCAGTGGTGGCTGACGTGAAGCCTGATTCTCTGCTAGGACATGCAGACTGATTCTCTGCCGACGTGAAGCCAGATTGTCTGTTACGGGACCTCTCTCCTCTGCCTGGGTGCTGGCCTAAATTTATGAAAATGGACTGTTGCAGTGGTGGGTGACGTGAAGCCTGATTCTCTGCTATGATATGAAGACTGATTCTCTGCTGACATGAAGCCAGATTCTGTGTTACGGAACCTCTCTCCTCTGCCTGGGTGCTTGGCCTAAATTTATGAAAATGGACTGTTGCAGTGGTGGCTGACGTGAAGTCTGATTCTCTGCTATGACATGCAGACTGATTCTCTGCTGACATGAAGCCAGATTGTCTGTTACGGGACCTCTCTCCTCTGCCTGGGTGCTGGGCCTAAATATCTGACAATGGACTGTTGCAGTGGTGGCTGACGTGAAGCCTGATTTTCTGCTATGACATGCAGACTAATTCTCTGCTGACATGAAGCCAGATCCTCTGTTACGGGTCCTCTCTCCTCTGCCTGGGTGCTGGGCCTAAATTTATGAAAATGGACTGTTACAGTGGTGGGTGACGTGAAGCCTGATTCTCTTCTATGACATGAATACTGATTCTCTGCTGACATGAAGCCAGATTGTCTGTTACGGGACCTCTCTCCTCTGCCTGGGTGCTGGGCCTAAATTTATGAAAATGGACTGTTACAGTGGTGGGTGACGTGAAGCCTGATTCTCTGCTAGGACATGCAGACTGATTCTCTGCCGACATGAAGCCAGATTGTCTGTTACGGGACCTCTCTCCTCTGCCTGGGTGCTGGCCTAAATTTATGAAAATGGACTGTTGCAGTGGTGGGTGACGTGAAGCCTGATTCTCTGCTATGATATGAAGACTGATTCTCTGCTGACATGAAGCCAGATTGTCTGTTACGGGACCTCTCTCCTCTGCCTGGGTGCTGGGCCTAAATTTATGAAAATGGACTGATGCAGTGGTGGGTGACGTGAAGCCTGATTCTCTGCTATGATATGAAGACTGATTCTCTGCTGACATGAAGCCAGATTCTGTGTTACGGAACCTCTCTCCTCTGCCTGGGTGCTTGGCCTAAATTTATGAAAATGGACTGTTGCAGTGGTGGCTGACGTGAAGTCTGATTCTCTGCTATGACATGCAGACTGATTCTCTGCTGACATGAAGCCAGAGTCTCTGTTACAGGACCTCTCTCCTCTGCCTGGGTGCTGGGCCTAAATTTATGAAAATGGACTGTTACAGTGGTGGGTGACGTGAAGCCTGATTCTCTTCTATGACATGAATACTGATTCTCTGCTGACATGAAGCCAGATTGTCTGTTACGGGACCTCTCTCCTCTACCTGGGTGCTGGGCCTAAATATATGAAAATGGACTGTTACAGTGGTGGGTGACGTGAAGCCTGATTCTCTGCTAGGACATGCAGACTGATTCTCTGCCGACATGAAGCCAGATTGTCTGTTACGGGACCTCTCTCCTCTGCCTGGGTGCTGGCCTAAATTTATGAAAATGGACTGTTGCAGTGGTGGGTGACGTGAAGCCTGATTCTCTGCTATGATATGAAGACTGATTCTCTGCTGACATGATGCCAGATTGTCTGTTACGGGACCTCTCTCCTCTGCCTGGGTGCTGGGCCTAAATTTATGAAAATGGACTGATGCAGTGGTGGGTGACGTGAAGCCTGATTCTCTGCTATGATATGAAGACTGATTCTCTGCTGACATGAAGCCAGATTCTGTGTTACGGAACCTCTCTCCTCTGCCTGGGTGCTTGGCCTAAATTTATGAAAATGGACTGTTGCAGTGGTGGCTGACGTGAAGTCTGATTCTCTGCTATGACATGCAGACTGATTCTCTGCTGACATGAAGCCAGAGTCTCTGTTATAGGACCTCTCTCCTCTGCCTGGGTGCTGGGCCTAAATATCTGACAATGGACTGTTGCAGTGGTGGCTGACGTGAAGCCTGATTCTCTGCTAGGACATGCAGACTGATTCTCTGCTGACATGAAGCCAGATCCTCTGTTACGGGACCTCTCTCCTCTGCCTGGGTGCTGGGCCTAAATTTATGAAAATGGACTGTTGCAGTGGTGGCTGACGTGAAGCCTGATTCTCTGCTATGACATGCAGACTGATTCTCTGCTGACACGAAGACAGATTCCCTTTTACGGGACCTCTCTCCTCTGCTTGGGTGCCGGGGCCTAAATATCTGAGAATGGACTGTTCCAGTGGTGGGTGACGTGAAGCCAGATTCTCTGCTATGGGACCTCTCTCCAATTGATTTTGGTTAATTTTTATTTATTTAATTTTTATTTTATTTCATTTCCCTATCCACATTTGTTTGCAGGGGATTTACCTACATGTTGCTGCCTTTTGCAGCCCTCTAGCCCTTTCCTGGGCTGTTTTACAGCCTTTTTAGTGCCGAAAAGTTCGGATCGGGTTCGGATCCCGAACCCAAACATTTCCGGGAAGTTCGGCCGAACTTCTCGAACCCGAACATCCAGGTGTCCGCTCAACTCTAGCGGTGAAGCATTGTGAACTTATGAAGTAAAAATAAAAAAATTGGCAGCATCACTAAGCAATTGCTGAGGTGACCTCATTTTCAGGAGGGTTGAGGGTCTCAGCAGTCAAACCCTTACTGATTACAAAATGATGGCATATTCTAGTGATGTTGTACCACTTTATGTGATAAGAATCACTCTTTAATTGGCTCATGTGAAATACAGTGTGTCACCACTTAAAAGTAACTACTACTTGTGCAAACAGAAAAAGATAAAAGTCAAGTTATATTTTTTTAAATATTTTTATCTGCAAGTTGATTCTACAAAATAGAGGATGCTTGCATTTTACCCAACCAAGCTTCTGTTTTCTATGTTGGACACAACACATCCTAAATATCGAGAAAGTGTAAAATAGTTCTTCATTACAGGTGCTGTGAATGTGTCTTTTTGCATTCTATATTCTACTTAATTATTTTATCAATTTATATACAATTCTATTGATATTTATCTACCTCACATATATATTTTTATTTGCGCATCTCTCATCCTTTTCCAGGAGCATAGTTAATTCAAGTATTTCTAGGTTTGATTGCTGCAACATACCCTTATTTATTCTATAATATTTGCTCATTTTCAGGGCCAGCTTTAGCGGTGAGCGATCATGGTGGACACTTCACTTTTCTTTACTGAAGGGGGCACCAATGGCCATGATGACCTAGACACCATCAGAAGGGCAGCTACATCTGTTTCGTTCATTTATTTTTGCACTCTTCTTTACTTACTGTATGATTTTTGTAAACTAAATCGAAATACAATCTGTGGCAGCTTGAGATGTGTTAACCCTAACCCGTTTTAGTCAGACCCCAGAGTGTGTAGTACCAGGATAAAAATGTATATTCACCTGCTCACTGCTATTCCATTCCAGCCCAGGGCCATTTCTGCCATGAGGCGAGATGAGAATATCGCCTCAGGAAGCAGTTTTCATTATTTTTGAGGGGATGGCATCCACACAGCAGTTGAACACTGCTAGTGGATGCCGCCAGTGTTCACTTTAAGCTGCACCCCCCAATCTTCTACTAAGTGCAGGGAGCTGCATTCCTGTCACTCACAGCTCAGCTCCCATTGCTCCTCCCCTCCTTCAGGTGAATAATGAAGTAGGAAGACTTCTCCCTGTAACACCATTCAGACTTCAGGAACAGATTGCACGGCCGGCCTGTGTGGGAGGAGCTTGCAGTCAGGGAATCTGCATAAGCTCCTCCCACATAGGGCTGCAGAGCGATTTGTGTCTGCGGGGGAGAGAGGACTGTGTGCTTCAGGAACGGTACTGTTTTGTTTTTTTGTTTACTATAAAAAATTTAAAAAGAGAGAACATTACTACTACAAAAGGGGCACAGAGCAGAGGGCATTGCTACTGCAAAGGGGGCACAGAGCAGAAAGCATTAGTACTACAAAGGGGGCAAAGTGGGGAAATGGGCATTACTACCACAAGGGGGGCACAGAAGGCATTACTACTACAAAGGGGGCACAGAGGAGAGAGCATTACTACTACAAAGAGGGCACAGTGGGCATTACTACTATAAGGGGGACACAGAGGGCATTAATACTGCAAAGGGGGCACAGTGGGCATTACTACTGTAACAACACCCCGGGCGTATTAGGGGGTAAAAGCCGTTTAAGAGATATTCCCTTTCCAGATGCAAAGACAGCTACTAAAGACGCCAATCTCCCGAACTGGAAACCATATGAATGCTGCATACAATATGCCGAATAGGAAAAACCATATGAAAGGTTTACACTCCTAGCAGTTGAACTAGAACAGTATACAATAAATCCCCCCAAGAACGAGACGGGGCTCTGTGTTGAGGATCAAGCAGTGGTCAGCCAGAGCTGTAATTTTATTGTTCTTATATACACATTCTTGCACATTAGTACCACCCACAGGGTTTTGTAAAACAGCCAGTAACCCCGTACAATACACTCAGACACTCCCACACAAAATCCTCCCCTCTGCCTGTGACACAATTATCTTGCACAATGTGTTAATGTAATTATCACAGGTAGGAATATACACAGTTTTACACAATATTCATAACTTTAAAAGTATGCATCACATTCACATAAAACTTACATTTACAGAATCGGCATACTCCAAATACAAACATACGTCAAAATCATACAACTTAGTCCAGTGGGTCAAAAGTTAGATCAAAGTCCTTTGTGACCAAAGGAGGCATGACTTTCCGGCCCAAACCAGTTTCCACAGAGTCTTCTGTCCTGGAGATAATTGGGAAGTAATCCAATTTATCTCTAAGGACAGAGGCAAAACTCCATTAGCCACATGGTACCAAAAGACAATAAAATACATAAAAATATATAACTGTGCAGCTATTGCATAGAAAAACAGGTACATTCAACATATCCCCAGATAGCTTGGATCTGAGCGCACATTATTACTGAATGGTGCTCAGATCACATACATACAGTTCAATTGCCATGGAGCCATATTCTTTCACATAGTCTTTTGTTATCCGAATGGGCTCCATGGCATAGCTATCTGGGGTATCACTGTTCAAATAGGGCATGTACCTAATGACCTGGCTTTCATGTCTTTGCAGGGGAAAAACAAGCTTTTCAACATGGGGCCATAGTCTAATGGGAGCAAGCGGGCAACCAGGCTTCTCCAATGCAATGTTGCGAGATTGGTCTAGTCACAACTACTATAAGGGGAGCACAGAGGGATAACTACTATAAAGGGGGTACAAAGGGCATTACTTCCAGAGGCCATTAGTAATATAAAAGTGGCACAGAGGGCATTGCTACTATAAAGGGAGCAGAGAGGGCATTACTACTATAAAAAGGGCACAGAGGGCATTACTACTATAAAAAGGGCACAGAGAGCATTACTACTATAAAGATGTGAACATAGGGCATTATTGCTATAAAAGCGCACAGAGGGCATTACTACTATAAAGGGGGCAGAGGGTATTACTAGTGATGAGTGGCAGGGGCAATATTTGAATTTGCGATAGTTCAAGAGTATTTTGTAGAATATTCTAGAATTCGAGAATTTGCTATTATTTTCTTGTTTGCGAAAATCGGCAATGTAATATTCATGTAAAACACGTGCAATATAGGTGTGGGTCACTTTTGCTACATTTTCCAAGCTGCTAGAAGTTTTCTGAGACTGGAGAAAATGGTTGGCACGGCAGACCATTAAAAATGGCTTTATATGCGGATAGACTGCTCCAATATAGTCGCGATTGTGCTAATCACGTAAATGAGTACCATGCAAGCAACCCCCAAGTCCTGAAATTCTCAGTCCTGGAGTTGGTCCATATCTCTCCTAGAAAGGGAGACTGGGACAGGAGAATTCTCCAAAAGGAGGCAGAATGAATATACAGATGTAAATCCCAATCACCCTCTGGCCTCAATGAGAGATTGACTTTCACATGCTTTATATAACATTTTTGATCATATAGTTTTCTCAAATATTCTCCCTTTTCTGCGTTAGACCTCTTCCGTTATTTTCAATAGCCCCAACTGGTCATAAATGCGGAATGCATTTGAATGAATTTGCATTAGTGTGATAGTATATCAGTCACCTTTCTTTTCCTAAGAATACTTTCACACTAGTTCCGTCATAGGTGCTCAATACCGGAAAAAACATAATAGTTTCATTCCCATGTATTCTGAATGGAGAGAAATCCATTCAGGATGCATCAGGATGTCTTCAGTTCAGTCACTGAACAGCGTTTTGGACACAGGAAATACCGCAGCATGCTGTGGTATTATCTCCGTCCAAAATTCAGGATCAGTTGCAGGAATACATAGAAATGTATTAGTGCTGGATCCGGCATTAAAAATACTGCAATGCCAGATCCATCCTTCCGGTCTGAGCATGAGCAGACCGGTAAAAATGTGAAACAAATATATAACGGATCAGTTTCTCCGGATTATATACGGAGAGACCGATCTGTTCTTGCAATGCATTTGTAAGACGGATCCGCATCTGGATCCGTCTACAAATGCTTTCTGTTTGCATGCAGATTGCCGGATCCGGCAGGCAGTTCTGGCTACGGAATTGCTTGCCGGATCACTCTGCCGCAAGTGTGAAAGTACCTGACTGTTCTCATCTAGCCAACAGTCCGGAGAATCTATTATTGTCATGTGTGTCCCTAGCAGATGCGGAGGGAATTCTACAACGGGGTGATAGGGATGATGTGGAGGGTGCATTACTATAAATTGCGGGAGGTATCATTATACTATTAAAAGGGTATATTTTCATATGGCTAACGCTCTTTACTCTACCTAAAGAGTGGATTTCCTTCTATTTTTAGGCTGCCCACTTTCCCATATTTCATCTTTTTTTCTCCTGCCCGTGCACTGCACCTGCAAGGCTGGAGGGTGGGGACTACTGGGAGAGGGTGAGACGCACCTTGGTACCCTATTTAAATCCCCACTGTTTGTATATGCCTCACTGCTTCATCAAGCATCCATTCTGAGGCAGTCTGGCAACTTATGGGGCACATTACATGTGAGCTTAACCCCTTCACGACTGCAATCTGTATATATACGTGATAGCTGCACATACCCCATGCAGCTACCACGTATATATACGTTCTGGCAGCTCTTTAATCCAAGCGCTGCAAAGCGCTTGGATTAAAGCTTCTGCCCCTGCCCTGTATGCTGTCACGGTCAGCATACAGTGCAGTAATGCCGGCAAGGGACCAATCAGAGTGGCCCCTTGCCGGCAATCGATCCGATTGGTTAGTCTGTGCAGACTAACTAATCGGATCGCTGTGTGAAAAAAATGCCGGTTTCAGGCTCTGATCTGCGGTCTGCAGATCAGAGCCTGAAACCGGTAATGTGTCCTGAAGCCCCCGTGCCCCCTTGAAGCCCGCGATCTGTGCCCCGTTCTTGTCCTGCCCCCCGATGCGGTCCGCCCCCTCCTGCCCCGACCTGCGCCCCCTTCTTGTCCATCATCTTCTCCTGCTACTTCCTCCCGATGCGGTCCGCCCCTTCCTGCAGCCCCTTCCTGTAAATAATGAAATGCTGCCCCCCTCTCCTCTCCCCAGTTTCCAGCGATGCCCCGTCCCCTGCCCCCGATGCGGTCCCCCTTCTGTGTGTGATGGCGGCGGCTCCATTCCTGAGCCGCCGCCATCAGCAGCGTGTGTCAGCTCTATGCTGACACTGCTGTAACCCCATAGATGCCGCAGTAGCGGCATCCATAGGGTTAATAGAGGGAGGGGGCTCCCTCTCTCTCAACCATCAGGGCTGCTGCGATCGCAGCGCCCGATGGTTGCCATGGCAACCGGACGCTTTGCAAAGGCGTCCGGTTGCCATGGTATAGGCGTCCAGTGCTGCCACCTACAGGCATCTGATTGTATTATACTTTGCAATGCAAGAGCATTGCAAAGTATAGTACAACCATCAGCCCCACTGGATCTTCAAGATCCAAGAGGGAACTGATAAAAAAAAAAAGTGAAAATAATAAAAGTTAAAATAAATAAATAAAAATGTAAAAAATAAATTTCCTTTTCCTATAAAAAAACAAACAAAAAAAAACCACACATATTAGGTGTCACCGCGTCCGTAACGACCATCTCTATAAATATATCACATCATCAACACCGTCCAATAAACACCATAAAAAATAAAAACGGTGTAAAAAAATAAGCCATTTTTGTCACCTTACATCACAAAAAGTGCAACACCAAGCGATCAAGAAAGGCGTATATACCCCAAAATAGTACCAATCAAACCGTTACCTAATCCCGCAAAAAATTAGCCCATATTTAAGACAATCGCCCAAAAAATAAAAAACTATGGCTCTCAGACTATGGAGACACTAAAACATCATTTTTTTGGTTTCAGAAATGCTATTATTGTGTAAAACTTAAATAAATAAGAAAAGGTATACATATTGGGTATTGCCACGTCCGTAACGATCTGCTCTATAAAACTGTCACATGACCTAACCCCTCAGATGAACGCTGTTAAAAAAAATAAAAATAAAATGTTCCAAAACAGTCAATTTTTGGCCACCTTGTCCCATAAAGTGTAATAATGAATGATCAAAAAATCCTATGTACCCAAAAATGGTACCAATAAAAACCTCAACTCTTTCTGCAAAAAATGAGCCCCTGCACAAGACGATCGGTAGAAAAATAAACATATGGCGTTCAGAAAACCAATCCAGCAAAATCTGCCTTCCAAAAACCGTATGGCATTCCTTTCCTTCTGCGCCCTGCCGTGTGCCCGTACAGCAGTTTACGACCACATGTGGGGTGTTTCTGTAAACCGCAGAATCAGAGTAATAAATATTGAGTTTTGTTTGGCTGTTAACCCTTAATGTGTTAAAGAAAAAAAATTAATAAAATAGAAAATCTGCTAAAAAAGTGAAATCTAGAAATTTCATCTCCATTTTCCTTTAATTCTTGTGGAACACCTAAAGGGTTAATAACGTTTGTAAAATTGGGTTTAAGTAACTTGAGGGGTGTAGTTTCCATAATTGGGTCATTTATGGGGGTATACACTATGTAAGCCCCACAAAGTGACTTCAGACCTGAACTAGTCCTTAAAAAGTGGGTTTTGGAAATTTTCTTAAAAATTTTAAGAATTGCTTCTAAACTTCTAAGCCTTGTAATGTCCTAAAAAAATAAAATAACATTTCCAAAATAATGCCAACATAATGTAGACATATGGGGAATGTTATGGAATAAATATTTTATGAGGTATCACTTTCTGTTTTCGAAGCAGAGAAATTGAAGTTTAGAAAATTGAAAATTTTTAAATTTTTTTGGTAAATATGGGATTTTTTCATAAATAAAGGTGATATATATTGACTCAAATTTATGACTGTCATGAAGTACAATGTGTCACGTGAAAACAATCTCAGAATGGCGTGGATAAGTAAAAGTGTTCCAAAGCTATTACCACATAAAGTGACGCATGTCAGATTTGTAAATTTTGACCTGGACATTGGGGCATCAATGACCCTTGGTCATGAAAGGGTTAAGTTCCTTATGCTGTTCATGGTGACTTTGACTGTATCTAGTTTCTCCTGATAGGCACATATATTGTCGTTGTTTTTTCATTTTCAGGTTGCATCCTCTCCTACCAGACCCACAGGAACATGCAATGCATCTGGTACCCATTTTTTAAGTCTGCCTAATCTGTCACATTCTGTGTTTAACTTATTGTATTAAGTATATCATCAAGATAGATGGGAATTTTTTTCTAGCTATTACCGACCCCCTGAGGAACCCAACTGTGGGAAACGAATTGGGAAGTGGTTACCAATAATTAAAACTATCTAGGTTATTTTAGGGTCTTGTAGGACAGGTACGAGGACAGGGAAATCCCACCATTAGGGGTTGTCCCTGGGCTGAGGTCTAATTATGGCCTCCTAAGGGAAAATGTTCCCGCCCGTTGCTATCAATGTTCATTGTCCTGTAGCCCTGTCCCCTTTTCTTCTTCCTGTGCATTCTATTATTTTGGCTGGTATCTATTGGATACTACATGTACAATGCTAGTTGGGCCATTCTTTTGCCCTTGATTATGAAATATCTATTCTCTGTCGAGATTACAGGGTGATTTAAATTTATCATTAGTAAAAGGTATGTTTTAAGGGTCAGTTTTTTCAATTTATATTCTCTATTGTTTGTGGACACCAATATTATCCCTTTCATTATCTATCCTTTGTATCTGGTAATTTGGTTATGCACTATTCAGGATGTACTCTGCTTGATCTGTATTTTCTCTAATGTAAGCCATGTTGTGTTTCTGTTCCTCATATTGTTGGCTGTAGACAGTTTGTCATGTAAACCTTCCTCCAGAAATTGTTAATTTAAAGGCTATCTAGTTTAAATATTTGGACACCAAAACTACATATCCTTAAGCTAGCGTCTCTCCCTCTATCTTATGCTGCCTTTAGAGGCTCCACTTTGTTAAATTACCTTTAGAGGCTTCACTTTGTTAAATTACTGTTTTCACCGTAATTTTGCATTGATTGCAATTTCAAGCATACATCCATATATTTACATTTTCTATACATGTACCACAAAAATTGAATGCGCTGATGACATTGCAGTTGCTCATTGTGATCCTCCTGTTGCATTATAAAGAGGTGGGTATTATGGGATGGTCATGTGTCTTTAAAGGTTACTTCTTGAACTTTTTGCCTGATTGGAGTTGGGAAGGAATTTTTTATTCCTCTAAAGTGAGGAAAATTGGCTTCTACCTCACAGTTTTTTTTTGCCTTCCTTTGGATCAACTTGCAGGATGACAGGCCAAACTGGATGGACAAATGTCTTTTTTCAGCCTTATGTACTATGTTACTATGTTACTATGTAACTTATTGAAAAGCAAATTACTTTTGACATGGAAGTGAGATCCATTTAGGACATGGACCTGATGACTGCTGGAGACAATTGTCTGAAATGGTATTCAGGTCCTTGTTCCATGGAACACAGTCTAAAATAAGATTGTCAGATCCAGTGTGTGAATGAAATCCAGTAGAAGAAAATAAATAGTATATCATGAAAGTTGTTGAAAACTTTCATGAGATACTTTGGGGGTAATTTACTAAGCTGAAATACATCTATATTAGGCGTATTTCAGGTGCAGATGACGGGCCTGTCTCATTTACCATTTTCTATGCCTGTTTTAGCATTGAAAAACATCTAAATGTAAGACTGCTCAGAAGCTGTCTTACATTTAGAATGGGTGCTGGATGTGCCAAAGTAGATCGCCAGATCCTCCGCAAGTGCAGGCTCTTTATTAAAAGGCTTATCCAATACTATAAAAATGTCCCCTATATGCCGGGCCTCTCACAGTGAATATACTTACCCCGCTCCCTGCGCTGCTCCTGGTCCCTGCACCGCCTGAGCCTCCCTGGCGTCACCCGCGGTCTTAATAAATGTGCACCTTTATATTTTCTTATATTGCTCTGATTGCTGTTTATGCTACATATGTTTTTAAATCACCTGATGCATTTAACTAGTGAAGGGTGGAATTCACTCTATGCCAAGAGTAAGACCATATTGTGCGATTGAAATATGTAGGCTCTGGAGTGTCACAGGAGATATTGGATTTTAATATGATGAAATAAATATTGGATTGTATTCACATGCTGCATCTGACAATCTGCTACAATGTCTACATTTAAACATATGCGGGATCCGTAGCATGAAGCTTATTTCGGGGGAGCTGGCTTTTTCTACTTCAATATATTCCAGTTTGTTCAGCTGTGCACACCAATGCTATATGCATGGACTTATTTAACTGAATTTTGCTGAGATCGCAATCTTTATAAAAGTTTAACCTCCTGTATCATTGTTTTTACACATTTTAAGTGATGACAGCATATACCTGAAAAGACAGACAAAATAGAGCAATGAAAGTTTTTGGAGATGATAATAGAGAGAATCAATTACAGTTAAGTTTGGAAGATACAACTTGCAAACTAGAAAGACTCATTTATAACAAGACCTATGTACAGTGAGAATTCACTACACTCCAGAAGTACCTGTATAAACAAAAAGACACGATTCCCCAGGGATATAGAATCAAAAAGATTCCAACATGTGTATATTCAGAAGAGTTTGTCCAAGAGTGGAATTCTGTTCTCAATAATTGCTCTTTAAATCTCATGAGACTTATAGTCAAACATGAGGACATAAAGCTGAAAGACACTCATCCTGAGATTGATTCCCTACAAACTTCCCTGGAGGACATGGCACATTTATCTACATTTGAAGAATCACAAACTAATCTCAAATAGAAAATTAAATTACTGGTACATGATATCACCATAAAGAAAAAAGAAATATGAACCAGACCTGTATGATTACACACATAATCAGGTCTAAAAATGAGTATGCAGACACAATGCTTTTATTACCCCCATAATCAATTTTGAAATCACACGGGAACCAATGACAAAAAAAACATCTGACACTTCACAGAGTCCATTTAAGTTCATCCGACGTGGACTCTTCTGATTAGAACACCGAAGATTCAGGATGAGACCATGGGAATTTATTCCCAAACTGTCTTATTATTTTAAAAAAAGCAAATCAAAGTCCAAAAAACATGGACAAAATTCAAAAAATGAAGAGAAGGAGGTACAAAAACAAACAAAAATCTGAAAATGGTCACAGGCAAACAAGACAAATACCGAATGTCATCTTTTTGGTTGTTATTAATGTATCCTCTCGGCCACTAACTCAGCCTGAAGAATAATTGCTCAATCTTTATCTCAACTTTCTCCTGCTAATCAATTCAGTATGTTCTCCACATTTAAGTACATCAATAATTTGTCCACAAGTTAGCATTTAAAAAAATATTTCATAAGGAAGCGCACAATCTGAATGGCCTGAGCTGAGAAATATTAATTGTAATGTTTTTATGAATTCTGAGTTTCCTGAACATTGTGCATTACTATTACTTAATAGTCTTGAGTCTCCAGTTGGAAATAATGAATCATGTATTGATCAGGCTATGAATTGTAATACTGCTAAGCCATCTTATTTGCCTTTTCAACCAAGAGTTGAAGCAATGGATAGGTTTCAGAGCACTGTGGAGCCTGACTTAAAAAAGTTACATGACATTACAAGAACTTTATCTGCCCCTTGCAACCTCTCACCCCCCTCTGCTATGCATTAAAGGAATTAAAATCTTCTCATGAAATCATTATTATAAAAAGATAAGGGAAGCTCAGTGGTTGTGATGGACAGAGAATTACACCGCACCCAGATATTATCACTATTGCAGCAGGATGAAACATAGAGTTTATTATCTACTTAGTCTACCATTATCAAACACTTACAATATATTTAATTACAGGTGTATCTTAAAAGAAAACTGTATGATTACCTATAGGTCACTACTCTAATGATTGCTACATTATATGGTTTACCAAAGATTCAAAAGCAGATCATCCTCCACCTACGGGACTTTCTGTCTCAGCCACTAGTCTGCAGGATATTGGGATATCTCCAAGATACTGCTGATGTTTTATGTATTGTTTTACAAGAGAATTCGGTAGGAGGGTGATGTATGGCTTTCATGTGATGTAGAAAGCATGTATCTATCTATACCTCACCATACAGCTTTTAGGGTACTTTCACAATAGCGTTATCCTTTTCCGGCATAGAGTTCTTCAGGTCAGTCTTTTTGCCTTTTCAGGATGGAGATAATACCGCAGCATGCTGCAGTTTTATCTCCGTCCAAAATTCCGGAACACTTGCCGGAATGCCTGATCCCTCATTTTTCCCATTGAAATGCATTAATGCCGGATCCGGCCCAGAGAGTTCCGGCAAAATGGATCAGTTTTTGCGGTCTTCGCATGCTCAGACCGCAAAAATGTGAAGGAAACAAATGCCAGATCCATTTTTCCGGATTATTCCGGAGAGACAGATCCGGCATTTCAATGCATTTGTCATACAGATCAGGATCCAGAACTGTCTACCGGAATCCTCTGCCGCAAGTGTGAAAGTACCCTTTTTTGTGAGGTACCATTTGTCAGAAAACTAGAGAAATTCAAATTTAGAAAATTGCTAATTTTTCCAAAATTTCTGTAAATTTTTGCTTTTTTTTTATAAATAAAGGTAAAATATATTGACTTGAATTTATCACTAACATGAAGTACAATGTTATAAAAAACAAAAAGGCTGCACACCGTTATATATACAAACAATAGAGCTAAGAAATGGGGGTCATTCTAGATAAAAATGGTACAATATCGAATATAAATGAATAATGGAAGCTCTTAGTGCACATACGTGTCAGGCCCATCTACCAGGCATTAAGGTGGCTTCCGCAGATGGGTCCCTATCACTAAATATACTGCCTCACTTTGGACTTAATTAAGCCTACAATATTCAGGGCAGTGTATGAACTAGCTACAAATGTACTCTGCTCAGAAGTCCCAGGTAGATGGGCGTGTTCAGTCTAAAAGAGGTGCTACCCTCAATATATTGCAAGAAAATTTAGACTAGAACCTTCAGAATCACAGGTGCATATCCATGAAGCAAACATAATTACAAAAAACAAAAAGGCTATACACCTTTATATATACAAACAATAGAGCTAAGAAATGGTGGTCTTTCTAGATAAAAGTGGTACAATACCGACTATAAATGAATAACGGAAGCTCTTAGCGCAAATACGTGTCGGGCCCATCTACCAGGCGTCAAGGTGGCTTCACTTTGGTCTTAATTAAGCCTACAATATTCAGGGCAATGTAGGAACCAGCTACAAACATACTCTGCTCAGAAGTCCAAGGTAGATGGGCGTGTTCAGTCTAAAAGAGGTGCTACCCTCAATATATTGCAAGAAAATGACCCCCATTTCTTAGCTCGATTTACACCCATTAGACAGGTGACGTCACAGGCAGAAGGAAATCACTAGCCGAGGAGACTGCATTGCTTTAACCATGTTTGAGTGCACAATAGATCCTTAGTATTAGTTATGCAGGCAAAATATAGACGGCAGACTCCCTACTGCTTTGCAAGATTGCACTTTATTTTTTTACAGTATTGGTATTTGATTCTGGTGCATGTTTTATGTGATTTTATGTTTATCTGCATTTTTGTCTAAATAAAAAAAGTTATGTGAAAAAAATTGGAACATAATCACAGTATTTACTATTACACAATATTATCCAGTATATGATGCCTAGAAACTCAACATAATTTCCAAAAATACAGTACCCTTTACTGTTGGTCTGCTTTGATAGTATAATCTGCAAACAAATGGATTAGCTGCGGAATAAATTGCTTAGAATAGTATTTTGTGACATTTTAAGAAAGGTGGACCATGTATCTTCTACTAAAGGCATGCTTTTGTTTATTGTAAAACTGAAAAGTTCTTTGTCAGCTGTACCTCCTGCCTTTATCCTAGACCTTTTCAGGCTAATGACATTTAAGGTTACACTGTCAATAGCTATTGTCATGGGAACTGAAATATCATTATCACGAAACAGCAAGAGGCAGACAGAAGGCAGAGTCAGCCTCCTGATAACAAAAACTTACTTGATTTTATTAGTCCAGTATAAACATGAATCATACTCAGGACAGGGTGTTATAATATGGTCCCTATAATGGTCTGAGAAACAAGGGATGAAAAGGATTAAAGTGATAGCACAGTCATATGGATATAGTTTAAATTGTTAATTCTTCCCAATTAAATAAAAATCCATCTAGACACATAGAAACAGGTCATTAATTAGGCTGTACAGTACATTAGCTATTTTGATAGCTGTGATCCATTGGTGGAAAATGAGATACCTGTTTATTGATGATGTCAACAGTATATAAAATGCATCAGATGTAAGCCATGGTAATGTTTAGACCTATTTTTTCTGTATAGGGTTATTAGTGCTAGTTCATCTTTGGGGCTTCCTCATGAGTGGCATATTTAGGAACAAAACTACAATATGTTTAGGGAAATAAATAATTAAACTAATTTGAAATTGCTATCAGTATTTTGAATACAGCTATATAGCAAGGTTTTCTGACACAGTTTTGGAAGCCAAAACCAGTAGTGGATCATAAAAGGAGAGAAAAAGTAAAGGACAAATGCATCTCTTTTTTTGAATTCACTCCTGGTTTTAGCGTTCAAAACTGCATCGGGAAACCTGACCGTGTGTCCGTAGCCTTATACTCATAAACAAACATTTCTGATATCAGTTAATCTGTTTGAAGATTTTCTAAAAGTATTAATCATGCAGCTTTTACTTACATAATTTGGGACCTTCTGCCCCTGCTAAGAATATTAGCTTTTGTCTATACGCATTATGGTAAAGAGTATAGACCTATGCAGTGATACTTAAAGGCTATTGACTTCTTTGATTAAAATGTTACAATTACATTGCATCTAGTACTGTATGTGTTAATAATACAGCTCAATTTGATCAGAATTGAGGTTAAATGAGTGTTCAGAAGAGTAGACAGGGGATGGAGAGCATTCATAAAAAATTGAAAATGGACTGTATTCTGTATTTTGCATTAATTTGGAACACCCTGGAAAACTGTTGAGCAACATTAAGGACCCTGATATTTTCCTTTTTTTTTTTCTTTTTTCACTCGACGCCTTCCCATAGTCCTAACTTTTTTATTTTTCCATTCACATAGCCTTATAAGGGCTTATTTTTTGTGGGAATTTGTACTTTCTAATGGCACCATTTATGGTTGCATGCCATGTAGTAGGAAGTGGGAAAAAAATACCAAATTGGGTAGAATTGGGAAAAAATGCAATTCTGATAAAGTTTTTTTTTTTTGGACACTGTACACTATACAGTAAAATTGACCTGTTATCTTAATTCTCCAGGTCTGTATGGTTACAACGATACCACACTTGTATCATTTTTCTCGCGTTTTAATACTGAATATTTTTTTTAACCTTTTAAAATTATTATTGGCTGTTTTTATTTTTTCCGTTACGCCATTTGCCATATGCCATTAATATTGTTATATTTTAATTGTATGGGCATTTTTGCACATGGCGATGCCCATGATGTTATTTTTTTATTGGTTAAGTATTTTTATTTTAAGGAAAGGGGGGTGATTTGAACTTTTATTTTATTTAAATTTTTTAATATTTGTAAAAACATTTTTTAAACTTTTTTTTATTTACCTTGGGTGACAATAACTGACAATCATTAGATTGCCCATTGTGTTAATTGATTGCTAAATATTTGACCACGGCATCTGACCACATTTGACCACGGCATCTTATGGGTAAAATGTATGCGATCAGCCTTATGGCTGATCGCATACATATGCTGCGGGTCTCTGCTATTTAAAATACCAGAAACACCACGGCTATGGCACCCGCAGCATGCGCGAGCAGGCGCCATGCTTGGGGACCGGACTTCCGTCGTACATATTCGGAGGAGTTCCTTAAGGGGTTAATGAACAGTGTTGGAGCACGGTGCCTGTGGCCCTGCCACTCATAAATGACAGGGATGGGAACCATAGGCTTTTGTAGCTCGCCGTAAAATGCCACCCACTGCCTTGAGGCAAGATGCTCATCTGGGCTCATGGTCGCGGGCTGCAGATAATTGTCTCAAACACTGCATGTGGCCTCAGGGCCGCATGTTTGAGACCCCTGCTCTATACACAAATCATCTCAGCCACCTCGTGTATCTATAATAAAAAAACTGAGTAGTTTTTTAAACAATCTATCAAATTTTTATATAAACATAGGCTGGTTGAGATGTTGTAAGTTGCCTATCTCTATGTAGTGCAGCCAGTCTTCTGTGCCATGTGCTGCTTGTGCAAGGAGTGGGGGACAGGGTGGACCAACAGTGGACTAGTCTGAGCCTGTTAATTAAAAACAACTAGAGGCGTAGAGGCATGACGTAGCGACGTAGCTACGTGGGCGTGCCGCGCGCCCGCGTGGATGCCTTCCCCCTGCCTGCCCGCCTCGTCCCGCACCATCAGTGTACCCAGGCTGGAGCGAGGCCTACCCGATACTGAATGGATCCGGGTGCATGATTTGTGGAGATCGCCTTGGTGGCAGGAGCGCCGACAGACTAGTGTACCGAGGACATCTTAACTTTATAGCGTAACCGGATTGGGATCGCATGGGGGACAGGTGTCACTGAATCCTGACCCTGATCCTTTAGGTGGCTGTCGTGCTGTCAGGCGAAACTACCACAGGTTGGAATTGTACCCCACCGTCTCCAGAGTGAAGCTGTCTGTGATGGGCCGGCTGGCTGAAGAGTGGTGAGAGGGTTTTCGCCTACGGGTGTTACTAACTGTCATTAACAACATCTAACTCAGTAACCCTTTGCTACAAACTTTGGTCAGCACAGTGGAATTGGTTGGATGGCTTGCTGGGTGCTTTGATAGCACAACCGCCGATACCGCTGGAAGGCCCCTCTTCTTTTCTATGGCTGAAGCATTAATGTATGAGCCCCCAGCACAACTCTGGTGTGTGCCGTAATTCTTGTGCCTGCTCTCCTGATTATTATTGATCCTATGAACTAAACGTTGACATCGCTGGAAGGTTTGGCGGCTGATGCCTAAATGCTTGGGTCCACCGGTCTAACTGTTTGCAAGCTCCTACGGGTTGTGGAGCTCACTCTTGTTCCACCTCCTGATGTGTACATACACACTGACCTGCTGTACTCAGGGTCAAGATCATTGTATGGACTCACGGTTGCATCACCAGTGACTGGCCCATTGGTCCAATTGTGTGTGGGGTGCTGTGAGTAACGGGGGTCTCCCCTATTTTATCAGTCATTTCAGATAGCCACTTTGTTCTGATCGACTGAGTGCTAATGGTGTTTGCTAACCCTACTGGCTAAAGCATTAATGGTGGGGCCTTTTGATCTAACCGTGCGGGGTACCCGAGTTGCTGGGACCCCTCTTACTTTATAGTTTGCTCCTTATATTGCACTCACAGTTATCCGCTGGACTGTGCGCTAAAATTTTTGGATGGTTTAGTGGTCACAGCATCGACGTTTGGGGCCCTGCTATAACAATGTGTGAGGTGCCGCTAACTATGAGTGTTTCCCCCATTCCAATTTAGGTATACACACTGACTTTATGGACTAAGCGCAGAAAATAATCCACCACTGCAGACAAAGGGTTGGAAGGGAAAAGGATGGAAAGCGATGGCATATAGTCCATATATACAGGTCCTTCTCAAAAAATTAGCATATTGTGATAAAGTTCATTATTTTCTGTAATGTACTGATAAACATTAGACTTTCATATATTTTAGATTCATTACACACCAACTGAAGTAGTTCAAGCCTTTTATTGTTTTAATATTGATGATTTTGGCATATAGCTCATGAAAACCCAAATTTCCTATCTCAAAAAATTAGCATATTTCATCCGACCAATAAAAGAAAAGTGTTTTTAATACAAAAAAAGTCAACCTTCAAATAATTATGTTCAGTTATGCACTCAATACTTGGTCGGGAATCCTTTTGCAGAAATGACTGCTTCAATGCGGCGTGGCATGGAGGCAATCAGCCTGTGGCACTGCTGAGGGGTTATGGAGGCCCAGGATGCTTCGATAGCGGCCTTAAGCTCATCCAGAGTGTTGGGTCTTGCGTCTCTCAACTTTCTCTTCCCAATATCCCACAGATTCTCTATGGGGTTCAGGTCAGGAGAGTTGGCAGGCCAATTGAGCACAGTAATACCATGGTCCGTAAACCATTTACCAGTGGTTTTGGCACTGTGAGCAGGTGCCAGGTCGTGCTGAAAAATGAAATCTTCATCTCCATATAGCTTTTCAGCAGATGGAAGCATGAAGTGCTCCAAAATCTCCTGATAGCTAGCTGCATTGACCCTGCCCTTGATAAAACACAGTGGACCAACACCAGCAGTTGACATGGCACCCCAGACCATCACTGACTGTGGGTACTTGACACTGGACTTCAGGCATTTTGGCATTTCCCTCTCCCCAGTCTTCCTCCAGACTCTGGCACCTTGATTTCCGAATGACATGCAACAGTCCAGTGCTGCTTCTCTGTAGCCCAGGTCAGGCGCTTCTGCCGCTGTTTCTGGTTCAAAAGTGGCTTGACCTGGGGAATGCGGCACCTGTAGCCCATTTCCTACACACGCCTGTACACGGTGGCTCTGGATGTTTCTACTCCAGACTCAGTCCACTGCTTCCGCAGGTCCCCCAAGGTCTGGAATCGGTCCTTCTCCACAATCTTCCTCAGGGTCCGGTCACCTCTTCTCGTTGTGCAGCGTTTTCTGCCACACTTTTTCCTTCCCACAGACTTCCCACTGAGGTGCCTTGATAAAGCACTCTGGGAACAGCCTATTCGTTCAGAAATTTCTTTCTGTGTCTTACCCTCTTGCTTGAGGGTGTCAATGATGGCCTTCTGGACAGCAGTCAGGTCGGCAGTCTTACCCATGATTGCGGTTTTGAGTAATGAACCAGGCTGGGAGTTTTTAAAAGCCTCAGGAATCTTTTGCAGGTGTTTAGAGTTAATTAGTTGATTCAGATAATTAGGTTAATAGCTCGTTTAGAGAACCTTTTCATGATATGCTAATTTTTTTAGATAGGAATTTTGGGTTTTCATGAGCTGTATGCCAAAATCATCAATATTAAAACAATAAAAGGCTTGAACTACTTCAGTTGGTGTGTAATGAATCTAAAATATATGAAAGTCTAATGTTTATCAGTACATTACAGAAAATAATGAACTTTATCACAATATGCTAATTTTTTGAGAAGGACCTGTATATAACTCAATTAACATACTAACCGATTGGAAGTTGTTATAATACATATAAAGTGTATAATTACCGCTTGTGACAAGGTGGTGACCACTATAGCTTTTGGGTATCTCACAAATGGTTTGGAAATATGTGAATGTATACATGGTTGAAACTTACATATGACCATCGGTCATTATCTCACTGTCGCATTTCAATTATATTGCTTTGCAGGAGCGGATATAGGAGCAAGGGGGGTGAGACGGTGGTCTTCATGATTTATGTGCCCGCAGACTCCTGTGCTGTACAGTAATATCAATCGAGAGGAAGAGCATTTTTTTCGGGGATGTCTCTGGATCCCCACTAACTCTGGGACCTCGAGATATCTCCGAATGCTGGTATATGTGGGTTGTCAACAATATGCCGCCGAAATACAGCAGGAAATCTGTGGGTACTGGTTTACCTAAAGCTGGGGCTGGAAGTAGCCCACAAGCTAGAATGGAAAAGTTTCTGAAATCACCTACAGCTAAGTCCAGAGGAGGGAAAAAAATCACAGAGCTGGTGGAGGGTTTGGTTGACCCACCGTCGCAGGTGGAACAACCAACCCACAAGCTGAGGGAACTTGACATAGATAGGCTAGATACTATAGACAACAAATTAGTCAATATATTGGGGGTAGTCCAGACTACCAACCAATCATTGACAGATATCTCTACTATGGTGAAGACGCTACAGGCGGATATCACTTTAATTAGAGATGATATGAATAAAATCAGGTTGACTATCAAAGATGTAGAAACAGGGTTGGTGGAGGTAAAAACAGAACAGATACATATGGCTAAGACGTTAGATGACTTAGATAGGGAAAATAAGCGGGTCGGGGTGAAATTGACAGATCTGGAGGATAGAGCACGTAGGAACAATCTGAGGATAGTGGGCTTCCCGGAAGGAGTAGAGGGGGATAGTCCGGCTGGTTTTTTACAAACATGGCTAATGCAGGTATTGGGATCTGGAGGAGACTCAGCCATGTTTTGCATGAAACGAGCCCACAGAATACCCTTCAAAAAGCCTCCAGCTGGGGGTCCCCCCCCGCCCCTTCTTGATCAAAATACTATGTTCAAGTGATAGAGACTGGGTGCTCCGGCGCAAGAGGGAGTTGCAGGAGATCAAATACAACGGGAACATGATACAGATATACCCTGTTTTTCCCGAGACACGCAAAATAAGCACAGGGAGTATTATGATATCAAGAAAAGATTGCGAGAGGCTAATATCAAATGTTCTATGATGTACCCTGCTAAATTAAGAGTGGTTTATAGGGATACAGTCATGTTTTTCGCCAACCCTGCGGATGCTCTTCAGTGGGTGGACTCTGTAGAGAAATAGCAACAGTGTTTTTTTTTTTTGTTTTTTTTTCCTCTCAACTCATGCTGACGTGATGGTGGTTTTGGGGTGGGGGTAGGGGGGGGCGGGCGCCCATTAGCGGGTGGGCGCAATCTAAGAGGTTGACAGGGTGATTCACACCAGTGAACCAGTTTGGGGGATTGGGGGGAGGGTTAGGTAGGGGGGGGGGGCGGGATGTGTTGGGTTCGGGCACCTGCCACAGTTGCCGCTTGGTGGCGGCGGACGACTCCACTATAGTCTTGAACCGTGATGAACGATAGGGTGTTAACATGGAATGTACGTGGGCTTGGGGACAAAACAAAACGGGTTATAGTTTTTGACTTGATTTCTCGTCATCTTCCCACAATAGTTGCACTATTGGAAACACATGCAGCGCCTAAGATCCCCGTTTATCTAACCAAAAAATGGGCGGGGCATCAGTTTCACTCCAGTTTCTTGTCATATTCCTGCGGGATTAGCATATATGTTCACAAAAATGTTGATTATGTTCCTTTGGAACATCGGATAGACGCAGAAGGCAGATACATCTTTCTTTATGGTCGATGGAATGGACGAATCTGTATATTGGCTTTTGTGTATATCCCCCCTCCGTTTGCCATGATAGTTTTGAATCATTTGGCCACGTTCGTTTATGGTAGAGAGAAGGTGTCCGGTGTTATTATCCGGGGACTTTAATTGTGTGCTAGACCCAGAATTGGACAGAATCTCTAATGCTGCTAAATACAACCAGGGAAAACAACTATTATTCCGTGGGTTTCGTGAGGAAACAGGGATAATGGATATCTGGCGGGCGCTGTACGGTAATAAACAGGTCTTTTCATGCTTTAGCAAGACATACAGCGCCATGTCCAGAATTGACCTTGCTTTGGCTAATAGCGAGATGTTTGCTCTAATTTTAAAAATGAAATACGAAATCCACGGAATTTCAGACCACTCACCTATATTATTAGCTATTAAGATAGGGGGACAGCCCGCCACCGTTAAACCTTTTAGATTGAACGCACATTGGCTAACCATTATAAAAGATGAAAATAGGATAAATAATGAGTTAGCCCAATTTTGGATAGAAAATATTGGAACAACGCACATCCACTTTGTGTGGGACGCTATGAAGGCATATCTCCGCGGGTTATATTACGGTATAATTAAATCCAAAAGAACTGAGTTTTTTAAAGAGGAAAAAAGATTGGAACAAAGTGTAAAAAGGCCAAGAAACTATGATCCAAACAAATAATGACGCGACTATGCGGGCTAATCTCAAAATAGCTAATGACCATTACACAAATTATATGATGAAAAAAGCACAGAATAAATTGTTCTTTCAAGGATACAATCATTTTTGCGAGGCAGGAACCCCAGGTAAACTCCTAGCTTCTATAGTATCTAACCAAAAGGCTTGTCCAAAGATTAGACAAATTCAAACTTGTGATGGTCGTAAATTATATCGCTCTGAGTCAAATAACACAGATATCCACATAGAAGACTTTCTGCATCAAATCAGGATCCCAGCACTGTCTGAGCCAGACTCGGCTCCCCTGAACTCCCCTTTCCTTTTACGGGAGTTGCAGGAGGTTATATTGGGAATTCGGGGGTCTCCGGTCCCCAGCTTGGACGGGCTTCCGTTTGATATATATAAAACTCATGCGGAGATCCTGCTACCTGGGTTACTGGAGGTATTGAACGAATCCTGTACTATCGGGAAATTGCCTCCATCCTTAATGGAGGCAACTATTACACTTATTTTGAAGAAAGGGAAGGACGGAAATAAAGTAGAGGCCTATCAACCTATATCATTACTCAACTCAGATTACAAGATAATTGCCAAAGTTCTTGCAAATAGACTAAAAAAGGAGACAAATTATCCCCGGGAGACAAATTCAGACGAATATACGGCGGACCTTTTTGAACGTGCAGATGGGGGGGGACCGCTCCATCCTGTCTCTAGATGCCGCTAAGGCCTTTGACAGGGTGGAGTGGTCCTTTCTCTGGCATACCATGGCCAAGATGAACCTGGGGGAAAAATTTATTGGATGGGTCAGAATGCTATACAATGCTCCAGTTGCTAGAATCAACATAAACGGAAGGATCTCTCCTGCGATCTGCCTGCAGCGGGGAACTCGGCAGGGTTGTCCACTCTCCCCACTACTCTTTGCAATTTTTATGGAACCCCTGGCATGCAGGATCAGGGCTGATGAGGAAATTGTGGGATTTGGAGGCAGGGGGGTGGGGGATAAGATCAGTCTATATGCGGATGATGTATTGCTTTATTTGAACGATGGGTGGAGGGAGGTTCCACGTGTTATGCAAATTATAGACGAGTTCGGTCGGGTGGCCGGGTATGAGATTAATTGGTCTAAATCTGTCCTTTTTCCTTTGAGCCGCGCTCCCCCACAAAACGCACTAAAGGTAAAAGTAATATCCCCATTGGATCATCTGGAATACCTGGCGATAAAGATTAGCAGCTCAGTAATGGACTATAATAAACTAAACATCATCCCTTTGGTAAATAGAGTAAAAGAGAGGGTCCGGGTCTGGCAGAAACTCCCCCTCTCTCAGATTAATAGAATTGCACTGATCAAAATGGTCCTGTTGCCCTGGATATTATACGTGATCGCCCCCTGCCCCATATGGATCGAGGATGGTCTTTTCAATTGGATTGATAGACTAATCAACGATCTGATATGGGGCAGAAAAAGGGTTTGCATCAAGCTACGATATCTGTCCTTGGCCGAAACTGAGTGCGTTCTTGGTCTTCCATACTTTCAAGGCTATTATTTATCCTCCTAATTACAATGGTGCATTAATGCAGGGGACGGTATGTTGATATCCTACCTCACTAAACAACAGAAGTGCCCTATATTGAATATATTTAGTATATTAGAGACTGGACTTCTAGGTCGCAGTGAAAACAGCTGCCCTATAAGTTCAATGCTACAGAAAGTATGGAACAAGACCAAATTTACTCTGCGGGTAACGCATGCCCAGGATTTCACCCCGTTATGGGATAACCCTTTCCTAAACGAATTTGCCGCTTTAAACGATAACAATTACTGGACCCGGAGAGGAATTACGATGTTGTCACATATTTGCACTTTTGGTAAACTAAAACCTATAGGGGAAATATTTCACGAGACACCAATTACGGCTCTATGCCATTATAGATATGCTCAACTTAAACATGCATGCGCATATATGCGAAGTAAAATTTCTCAAACACCTGCCACACAGGCACTGTTAGGCTTTTCTTACACTTCTTACGGGAAAAAAGTTAGGGTTTCACAAATTTATTTTAGATATAGAAAAGAATTAAGTATTGTTCTTAAATTCAAGAGTGTCGGGAAATGGGAAGCGGATCTAGGGGCAGGCAATTCACTACAGTGGCGAGAGGTATATCAAAATATAAAAAAGGCCTCCTTCTCGCACCAACACCGGTTGACACAATTCAAAATAGTACATCGGTTATTCCTTACGCCAGGCCTTCTCTCCAAAATGTATAGAGAAAAAGAAAAATAATTCTGTTGTCTGAAATGCAAATACCCTGCAGCCGGATATGTTCACATGCTGTGGAACTGCCCGGCTATAAAAAATCTTCTGGCAAAGTATACTCCAGAGCATGGAATTAGTGGCTCAGAATAGCCCCCCTCTAACCATTGAATTTGCCATATTCGGGATAATCCCCCCGGAGCTCAAATCTAAAGTATCCAAAAATGCTCAGAGACGTTGGTTGAGGGGACTCTTGGTGGCCAAGGTATTAATTTTGAGGAACTGGATGATGGATAGAGCCCCCACATTACCAGAGTAGGAAAGACTAATGCATAGAGTAAAGGAATTTGAGCATATTAAATGCAAGGGGGAGAAAGAGCGGGCTGAGTGAAGGGTGTGCTATTGGAGCAGAATTGAGAATTAATAATATAGGGTAACCCCAGGTGGAAGCACCCCCGTACATATAGTGAGAATGGTACGCCTTATAGTAGGAAACAATTATGAACGGCGGTGGAAGTCGCCCGCTGGACCCGCGACAGCCGTGGCCTGGCCTGGGAGGTAGGGAATGGGTGGGGAGGTGGGGTTGGAATTATTTGTTTTCTTTTCTCTCTTGTTATGGAAGGAGGGAGATGAGTACCCATTCTGGGTCAATTATCCTGTGGGTGTTTTGTTCTCTCTGTCATATGGTGGTTTGACCGACAGCCCAATGTGCCATGTTGGAACTTAATTAGCATGTATATTATTAAGATTACACATTTGAAGATGTAATATGTAAACCCCTTATGCTCCCCCCTTTTTCATATGTATTTGTATACCGTTTTGACTTTGAGAAAAATTAATAAAGAAATATTTAATAAAAATAAAAAAACAACTAGAGAAATGTTTTCTAGCACATAATAAACACAATGGAATAAAAATTGAATCAAAGTATTCTATGACCTCTAAATTTCTGGACACAGACTTGTTCTCTTAGTGGAAGTAGAAACTTCCGAGACATAGAGTTACAAAATGCAAGATTATAGCCACTTGCAACTCTCTGAAAGTGTCATATTTAAGTATATAGTAATAGCAATGTATACTACTTTTTGTGATTTTTTTTTTTTTTTTGTTTCATTTGAGAGCATATTGGCTTTTTGGGATTGCATTTTATACTGGATAATGGTTTTCATTTTTCAGGAAGCAGTTTCAGGTATCTAAGTTCCGTGGTGCACGATTTTTCATTTTTCATTGGTAGTTAGGGTCACAAAATATTTTGTTTACTCAGCTACTAGTTTTATAAACATTTTAGCTTGAAGTTAGCATGGCTAATTGGAAAAAAATTCAACTGAAACCGTTGTATACACATTAACTTTGATCAGACTGAAGATACATTGATTTACTAAATGAAATAGTAAAATAATATAATAAGGCTTAGAAGTCAATTTACTGTTTTCCAAACTGGAGCTGCATCACCATAGCAACATAGATGTTATCAGACATGCCATAGACAGATTTTCCTAAAGGGCTAAAATAGCACAGAGATTCTATAGTCTACTCGGAATCTCATGATGACATATAATGCTCTTATTATTTGAGTATTGGTTAAAGGGAACATGTCACAAGTTTTCTTCTGCCTGCTGCCCACTTACTTGGATTGACTCATTGGTTTTCTAAAATCTGTATTGAATAGCTCTAGTGTGAACTCAATACAGAGTGCAGACTAGAGTCATCACATCCATGAGTTTCTGGCTCTCCCTGCACCCTGCTAATGATTGAAAGCTCTCTTCCCGTAGTAATTAGCAGTAGAGGGTTGGGGAAAACCTGGAGCTCATAAATATGATGACTCTCTGGACTGGAATCTGTTTTTAAATGGTCTCCAGCACTTGGATCGCATTGGAACTTTTCAATACAGGTTTCGCTCACAATATCGGTCACCAGTTTATGCTGCCTTCAGAAAGGACAGCATAAAACTGGGGACAGATTTCCTCTAAATTCATAATGTTATGTGTCATTTCTGTTTCCCTTAAAAATCATAAGATACTAAATAAAAATTAACCCTCCTTAACCCCATCAGGACACAGCAATTTTTTCGCTTAAAGACCAAGCTTAATTTTGCAAATATGATGCGTCACTTTATGTGATAATAACTTTGGAATGCTTATACTTATCCAACCAATTCTGAGATTGTTTTCTCATGTTAATTCATGTTAGTGGTAAATTTGGGTTAATACGTTTTACATTTATTTATTAAAAAATAATTAGCAAATTTCTAAATTGCAATTTCTCTGTTTTTAAGGCAGTGATACCTCACAAAATAGTTATTAATTAACATTCACCAAATGTCTACTTTATGTTGGCATCATTTTGCATATGACATCTTATTTTTTATGACATTCATGGCTGCTTTTTGTACCTGAAGAAGGGGACTGTGTTCCTCCGAATCGTTTTGTCTTAAGCCTGCAATAAAGATTATTGTTCATTACATCACAGAGTTTGTAATGCAGTGAAAAACTGTACCACAACCTGTATCCTTGGATTTTATTTTTTTAGGACATTAGAAGGCTTAGGGTACTTTTACACTTGCGTTGCTGGATTCCGCCAGGCAGTTCCGTCTCCGGAACCTCCTGCCGGGTCTGGCAATCTGTATGCAAACAGAAACTATTTGTGGACGGTTCTGGATGCGGATCCATCTCACAAATGCATTGCAATACCGGATCTGTCTCTCCGGTGTCATCCAGAAAAACTGATCCAGTATTTCATTTTTTTTAACATATTTAAACCGGGAGACCGGATCCGTCAATGCAGCAATTTTAATGCTGGATCACGTTTAATTTAATTTCCTCATGCCAGCCCACACCTATCGGCCACAACCCAGAACAAATAATGGTCCCTGTCTTATACAGCTTATAAAAGGCCTTTTCTGTCCGGTGAATGCCTAATGTTTTACTATACAGTAGATACATATATAGAGATATAGCATAGCTGAGTGTGCTGGGGAAGCTGTCATGTGTATAGATGCAGCAGAGCTGGGTGTGCTGGGGCAGCTGTTATGTGTATATATGTAGCAGAACTGGGTGTTCTGGGGCAGCTGTCATATAGAGATATAGCAGAGCTGAGTGTGTTCGGCAGCTGTCATGTGTATAGATGTAGCAGTGCTGAGTGTGCTGGGGCAGCTGTCATGTGTATGGATGTACAGTGGTTATCAAAGCTATTACAGAGTCTACAGTGGAAGTTTCATATTTTTTCAGTCAGTCGCTATGCAGCTCTTGCAGCTGTGTGGTTAAGTGCCTTGCCTCTAATGCAGAAGGTCGTGGGTCCGTTTCTACTGGCACATTATTGTGGGGCACTATGGGGGCATCTACTGAGGCCACAAAGAAGGGGTATTTTATATCCGGGGCTCTGTGTGGTACTAGTATTATCAGGGGGTTTATCTGTTTCTGCAGTATTGTATTGGAGAGCACAGCCGCACAGTATTGGGGGTGGTAGGATGATTTGTCCAAAAGATGCGAGAATGATGGAAAAGTAGTATTTTTTTGGGTCAAAATGCAGAGACGAAAAATGACTGAAAACTGGTGGTCTGGTCTGAAGGTCTGAAAGGAGAAGATTACCCTGGATGTAAGAGGTATGTGGCACTGTATTACCCTGTATTTCCATTTTGTTTTTCAAATCCAAATCCGAATATTTTGTTAAAAAAGTAAGGACTCTATTTTTTCATATTAAAAGAATATTCAGTTTGGATCACTTCGTTTCTTACAACGTTCACACAATTCTTATGTACAGGATTCGTAGGATTCGAGATTCGAAAGATTAGAGAGATTCGAGAACCTTTTCGGATTCAGATTCTAAAAACATTGGATTCGTTCCACATCTAATTTTTGGAAATGTGAGGTAGTCCACACTGGCGTGAGCTAGGCGGGTGCGCTTATAGGTCACAATCCCCCTTGATGCGCTGAACGTCCTTTCGGTTACGACACTCGACGAGAGGCCAAGCCAAGAGTTCCATGGCAAATTGTGCCAGCTTTGGTCACAGGTCAGGCCTGCACACCCAGTAGTCACGGGCTCCTTGCTTATCAGAGCGTCCACATCGGTCGTTAACCCGATGTAGTCGGACACCTGTCGGTCTAGGCGTTCCTTGATGCTGGATCCGGAGGGTGGCTGTTGATGAGTTGGCTGCAAGAATGACCTCATATTCTAAGTGACCAACACATCTTCAAACCGCCCTCTTCTTGCATGCACGGTAGGATTGGTACCCGACACTGTTTCTCTGCGAGTGGAAATTCCTCTGCCAGCGCCCGCAACAGCAGAATGCCTCATCTCTCGAACCAATACCTGGAAATAACTGCTTTCTGACAGCCCTCTGTAACATGTCTGCCATTTTGGGTTTGTACCGGGAAAGAATGCGTAAGGTACGATGTCATTAATGGCGCCCCTGCTGGAACTGACCAGTTTGGTGATCTCAACGAATGGCCGCAGAAGTCTGCATGCGTCGCACAAGAGCAGCTACTGGCGCGGTGAAAAAAAACATGCTCCCCAGAACCTGTCCTGCCACAGCGTTTATACAGTTATAAGTTCCAGAGCATCAGGCAGTTACAAATCAGACATTTTACGGGTTAGTGGTGTCGCCGCTGAACGTCAGAAAGGCGAGCCATGGCTGTGTAAGATCTACTAAAATTGCCAGAGATTTTCCTGGCCTGCCACAAGACGTCCTGGGTAATTGGCTGCACGACTAAGTTCAGGACGTGTGCCATGCATGGCACGTGTGTCATTTTTCCCTGTTTCAGCGCGCTCAGCAGATTGGCCCCATTGCCGCACATCACTTTACTAACTGTCAGGACCAGTGTGGCTCTTGGCATCCAGGCACAACAGCCGCAGCACAGCATGGCAACGTCTGACCTGGCACGTCAAATAGGTTCTGGGAGCTTGGGGGTGCAGCGGAAGAGGCGGTAGCAGTGGAAAAAGAGAAGTCAGTAGAGGAGGAGATGGAGGATAGAGTAGGAGGAGGAGAAGAAGAGGCAGGCCTGCATGCAATCCGTGGCGGTAACATCAAATCCACACGAGTGCCACGGATTGCATGCTTGACAGTCGTCAGAAGGTTCACCAAGTAAAAGTTATGTACCTTCCCTGCCCGTGTTTGCTAGACCACGTGTCTGTGGTCAGTATCTTGGCACCGACACTGTGTGCCAGAGATACATTCACTTGCCGCTGAACATGGCCATATAGCTCTGGGATACCCTTCTGGGAGAAATATTCCGGGGACCTTCCATTGTGGTGTGCCAATGGCCATACATTTTCTAGAGGCCTCTGAGTCCACCAGTTAATATGGCAGTAGTTGGCAAGATATCAATTCTGACAAGCCGGCGTTCAGCCATTGGGCAAAAGGGTTATCCAGTGTGATTAACTTTTTACGTTTGAACATTTGGGCCACGGAAGCCTGCCTTTAGCCAGATGAACGTGACAACGGCACAGTGGAAGGTGGAGTGTAGGACAAATGGTGGAAGATAGGAGAAGGAGAAGAGGTAGGACGTGGAGCGCCAGGAGTGTGGCTTTGTGGGTTCTGACGGTGTTGCTCCTCTGAACTCTTCCTCTCTTGTAGGCACCCACGTGACGTCCATCGACACATCATCATCGTCACCTTCACCACCACTGACATTAGAGATCCCGGAGTAGGCCGCAACAGCGGCGAACACCCTCCTTGGGCTGATCTGGGTACTGTTGTCAGACTGCTAGGTGGCGGCTATTGTTACCTCCTCTTCCTGATCCGATGCCAAGAATGGCTGCGCATCGGTAAGGTCTGGGAATGGATTGGTAAATAATATCTCTGACTCAATTGAAGTGGCTATGATGGTGGTGTATTTGGGGGTGCACACAGCAGAGAGTGAGGAGAGTTTGATACAGAGGATGAGGAAGGTGTAGAAGCAGATGGCAGTGAGTCGCTCAATCCAACTCTGGTGCGTCCTTTGACATAATCGCACGCACCTTCTCCAACTTTCCACTTAGGCTCCGGCCTGGTGCACTTTCCCGACCCCTACCACACCTGCGGAATGGCCTGCCTGTTCCTCTGCCTGTCACTTTAAAAATGACCCTGTGACAAAGTCCCTATAGAAGAACAGTATTTGTGGAAGCAGGCCTCAATCAATATTTGGTGGAAGCCAGTGTATCAATCCCCTCTATCAGTATTTTGTGGAAACAGGTATATAGAATCCAATAATAAGTATTTGCTGGAAGCTGGTAAATCAAACCCCTTAATCAATATTTGGTGGAAGCTGGTGTATCGCAGGCCTCAGTCAATATTTTGTGGAAGCCGGTATATCAATCCCCTCTATCAGTATTTTGTGTAAACAAGTATATAGAACCCAATAATGAATATTTACTTGAAGTTGGTAAATTAAACCCCTTAATCAGTATTTGTGGGAAGCTGGTGTATCAATACCCTGTATCAGTATTTTGTGGAAACAGGTATGTAGAACCCAATAAAGAGTATTTGCTGGAAGACGGTAAATCAAACCCCTTAATCAACATATGGTGGAAGCTGGTGTATCGCAGGCCTCAATCAATATTTTGTGGAAGCTGGTGTATCACACCCCACAATCAGTATTTTGTGGAAGCAGGTATATCGCACCCCTTAATATGTTTTTTTGGGGGGCAACAGGTATATCACAGCAGTTGCAATTAGTTATTCGGATAGCGTTTGTCCCTCTATATTGCTGCGGTATCTATGTTAGAAGGTACATTATAAGTATATCACACCCCGCAATCATTTTTTTTTTTTTTTTTGGGTGGGCAACAGGTATATCACACCTGTTGCAATTACTTATTCCAATGCCGTTTGTCCCTCTATCTAGCTGCAGTATCTCAGCAGAACCACACACAACTGCTGCACAATACAAATACACTATAATATACTTTCTATGTTAGAAGGTATTTTATAGGTATATCACACCCCTCAATCAGTTTTTTTTTGGGGGGGGGAGCAAACAGGTATATCCCACCAGTTGCAATTAGTTATTCCAGTAGCGTTTGTCCCTCTATCTAGCTGCGGTATAGCAGCAGAACCACACACAACTGCTGCACAATACAATTGCACTATAATTTCTATGTTAGAAAGTATATTATAAGTATATCACACCCCTCTATATCACACCTATCGATAGCACACCTATACCAGTCCATAAAAGGACTTTTGTGTACCTATTGGCTAGCGTTTGGTGTCACTAACAGTCTGTCCCTGCTCCACAAAGCAATCTCTCCCTACACTGGCAAAAACAGAATGTAAAATGTCTGCCAGATCGGGTTTATTTACAGGGTAAGGGGTGTGTCCATGTGCTGAAACGTCTCAATTGGCCGTCCCATCCCACCTGATGAATGTACCATGGGTCAAAGTTCGGCCCTATAGAAAAAAATATGGCACGTGCGAATATCGCCATATGTTTGCATGTTCGGCGAATCGCGAACAATCAAAGTTTACCGCGAAACGTCCGCTAGGCGAACCGCAAGGCCATTTCTATTGGGGGCATGTAGTGTATGCAAGCCATGTGTGACCCCCTCATCTCTCTCACGCTGTTCTGCACCTGGTTTGTGTCTTTCATCAAGAAATCAATCCTGGATTTCTCTGTGACAACTGAAAATCGGTAACATGGTGACCAACAACGGGAAAAACATGGTGTTGCCGCTGCGTCAAGGAGGGCTGTGCCATGCACCCTGCATGGCACACTTGTTCAATCAGGTTGTCAAGCGGTTCCTGAAATGTTCCACCCATCTGCAAGACATCTTAAAAATGGCCAGGAAACTTTGCATGCACTTCAGCAACTCGTACACCGCAAAGCCCACCCTCCTTGAGTTTCAGCGGCAGAATTGCATCCCCAACATAGGCTGATATGTGATGTTTCCACCCGTTGGAATTCCATCCTCCATATGTTGGACCGATTGTACGAACAGAGAAAGGCCATCAACGATTTCTTAATTATCCAAGTGGACAGGAGTAGGAGTAGTATTTTTTTGGCATTAGCCATACTGATGGATTACTGACCAAATGCTGACCGAGTGAAGGTGGATGCTCCACAGACAGGATCCGATTTTTGAGGTTATTGTTCTGACTGATCAGAGGAAGGGCAAAATAATCAGTGATGTCAACACAAACTTACTGCTGACACCATCTCCACTCTGTCGGGGGCTCTACTTGTATAAGCGTTTACTATAGCAGGTTCTGTAAACATCTATGTGGAATCAGCTGCTGACGGTGTACATCGACCTGAGTTCACACTTGAGTTATTTGGTCAGTTTTGGCCCCGTGACTTGCCAAATAAGTGAAGTGTGCAGACGCCTGTCATCTGGATGTCATAAGGACTCAGTATTATTTCACTACCAAAGCAGACTCCCTATGCGTGTTACTGCAAGGCACAGTGTTCTACACCACTATAAAGGCTCTCTGCAGCCAGGAAATAGCAGTTTTTTTAACGAGTTCATGTTAGCCTCGTTTTTTATCTTCTCACGTTCCATGTATTGTGGTTTAAATTTGTGGACACCATTTTGAGTGATTCTTGTGGGATTGACTAGAAATCAAATTGTTTGGGACATTTTTAACAAATTCAATTTGTTTAGAATTGATTAGATCGTCTCTATTTAGGAAATTGAAAGGGTACCTAAAGTTCAAATAACATTTTAAACAAAATTGTACTATGTTTTATGCATCATAAATATGTATAGCTCACTACACATAAGCACATTTAGATTTTTCTTGAATGTAATTTTTAAATATGTATTATTTAATGTTTAGTACGCATGCAAATGATTTTATTTATTACACTCCATGAATGTCCATGAATGTATATAGTTATTTTTCTGCATAGTTATCAGTGTACACAATTATAAATCCCAATCTATTACACTGTACATTAATCACACGTATTCTCTCATTAACCTGTCATGTGTTATTTTCCCTTCTACAGGTGAAACTCGAAAAATTAGAATATCGGGCAAAAGTCCAATTATTTCAGTAATGCAAATGGAAAGGAATTGCATTAATGCAGCTTAAAATTAGAATTTTGCGAAAAGGTTCAATATTCTAGGCTCAAAGTGTCACACTCTAGTCAGCTAATTAATCAATATCCCCTGAGCAAAGGGTACCTCAAAATTGAGACTTTGGGGTTTCATAAGCGGTAAGCCATAATCATCCAAATTATAACATATAAAGGCTTGAAATATCTCGCTTTGCATGTAATGAGTCTATCTCATATGTTAGTTTCACCTTTTTAGTTTGCACGATATTCAATTTTTTTTAGTTTCACCTGTATATCAGCTGTTAACCTTCTAAACATTTTCTCCAAACTTACATTTCAGCTTGCCCTTTATATTCTTGACCCTGCAGGAAGGCATCTTTGGCTGTCAGAGCTAGTCTGCCATTTATCTTCCTCAGAACATTTTATCAAATGTGATGATTGCAACAAAAAATTCTTTATCCGAGACAAGCATTTTACTTGTAAACTTTAATATCCTAACTGGATTTTTAAAAATATTAATGGATATAACAAAAAATAAATACAGAATAACAATCCAATGTATGCACATAATATAGAAATACATGCAAATAGAAGGAGATAGGGAGGTGCTTTATTTGCAATTTAAATTTTATCTCTGCAAAGATTGTGATTAATAAATATTGTCAGCATGTTAAAGGGCTTTTCAACACATTTACAAAATCTTAAAATCATGTTAATATACGTTGAAATGAAAACATATGATTTGCTAGCATGTGTCTGCAACAGCCAAACACTGCCTGCAGCAGTGACAGCAGCAAGGTTGTCAGATCACTGCTGCATCCAGCAATTGGACATCATGGTCAATATAATTTTATAATTTCCATACTATAAATTACAGAGGTATTCTAAAATTCAAGATATGCCATACATGTCTTATAAATGTGGGCCTAACTTTGAAGGTCCACAACCCCACATGCTGCCTGGTGCCATTGCATGTCAATGGAAAGGTGGTATGCAGGCTTTGCTCCCTCCACTCTTCACTTCTATAGTAATTCCAGTAACAGCTAAGCATACTTGGCAGACCCTGCATCAGATATACGTTTCGTTTATCTATATCTAAGAAGAACATACGCCTTTATGGGTAGGTTCACACAAACTTTTTGGAGCAGATTTTGAGGCAGCTTTTACTGCAGGTTTTTCAGTGAAAGCCAGAGGATCCAGCAAGAAATAGAAATGTAAATCCTTCCTTTATGTATCCAATTTCTTTTGAATCCACTTCTGACTTTGGCTGAATAACCTGCAGAACAGCTACAACAAAAACTGTCTAGAAATGGGTGGCTAGAATGTTAAATGGAACTTTTCATGCAGCTGATGATTCTCCAAACCTATCGCTATATTCAGTCATGTAAATTTAACATCTGTGATGAGATCTGGACTTTGCTGCAGGGGAACCACCAGTCTGCTACCTCCTACAGTAGTCTCTGTGTTTTTTGCAGTTTTAGAACTATCTGTATTATTTTTTAAACATGGCATGATTTAAGATTTCAGTTTTCTGCCCTTCTGGAGCTTTTAATGTATTACTGTTATTATTAACGATAGCAATAATTTGCCATCAGATTCCATAGCACATTACATATAAATGTAAAAACAAAGACATTACAGAGTACAAACAAGTCAACAATTGAAACAATTGGGGCAGTGCCCCTTCTAGCATCAAGTTACAATCTATGGGGAAATAGGGGCTAAAAGAGGTAAAAGTGCTAATGTTGTACATAAATCCCACCATTTTTTATAGAGCAAAGTAGTTACACTACATAAAGCTTTGTACAGTACATTTATTACACCATATTTTATAAAGAAACAAAATTGTACACGTAAAGCTGCATGACTGTCATTCTGAGGTACAATGTGTTTTCTAAATAGGTCCAGAATGATCAAGCAAAAGAGTAAAATTTTCTAAAAATGTCTTGTTTTGTCAGGAATTTCCTAGCTGTACATAATACTACTAACACTATTACATATCATATTTCAAATGTGGAAGATAGTTGACTGCTGTGTACAGCTTGTACAGCTGCCACCACCCTCCAGAAAACTAAACCCAGAAAGAACTCAAGGGATTGATCTATTTCCATAAGCCATAAGTGCTGCCACCACCCGTTGTTATGACTGACACCATACACACCAAACAAACCACTTTCAAGTATCAAACACTTTGCAAGGCTGTCGGTTATTACAGTGACAAAAACTAAGCACCAGTGTTTCAATCTTTAATACAGAAAGTTCCAGTGCTGACAAAATATAAAATGATATACGATCAAGTAAAGCGAGAAAATACCAGGAGACCAAACACAAGTCTATTTCCTTGAAAGCAGGGAAAAAATATAGGACTGATGCCCAAATATCTGACCTCTGTTGTGTGATCCCTGATTTATTATTGAAACATTTGATCTAGAGATGAGATAATCGATTCCAAACTATAATGATTCGTTATCTGTTGTGGAGTGTATTAGTGGAAAAAGAAAAAAATATTTGCCGCTCAGCGGTGCAGTTATCTGTTCTAAAGCCTTTTGTGGCGTGTATTAGTGGGAAAAATAAGGCTAAGTAGCTGTTGAGTGGTGAAGTGAGAAAATTGCAGACTTTTTTCGGGTGTTTTAATTTCCTTTTTATTTTTTTTATTTGAACTAACAGTATGTCAGACAGAGAAATGCCCGCTCTGCACAGGGGAGTGACAGAGGCCTAAATGTTTCTGGCGCAGGCAGCCTTTTGTGGTGCCATCATGAAAGGACGGGTACGCCATCCAGAGCAGATTGTATATGTGGGCGAGATACAGAATATAACCAGGAAACAGATTGAAAAATTAGGACAATTCGATCTGATAATTGGCAGCATTTCTTGTAATGACTTATCTGTGGTTAACCCGCACCAGAAAGGACTTTATGGGGGCAGTGGACAACAGTTTTTTTTTACATTCCCCGATTACTCAATAAAGACAGAAGAGAATTGACCAGTCTTCTGGTTATTCGAGAACGTGGTTGCGATGGAGAAATTATTCCAAAGCAATTTCTCTCCACCTGGAGACGAATGCTGTCAAAATTGATGCAAGTGCGGTATCGGCTGCTCATCAAGCCAGATACTTCTGGGGGAACCTGCCTGGCATGTGCACAGAGATGGAGAGGGTATCTGTATTCCCCCCACACTATACGGACGTCTCAGAAATTAACCGCTACTCCCGACAAAAGCTCCTGGGAAGGTCATGGAGTTTCCTGGTCATCCGGCATCTATTCACCCCGATTATTTTTAAAGTGTGTAGAAGCCACACGGAGCTACCACGCTGCAGATTTATCATGGAGACACCAGATTTTATAATATTAAATTATGATATTAAGAAAAAGAAATGAAGCCCTTCCGTCACCCGGCTCCCACAGTGCGATCAGCTACATCATCATCATCGAGTACTGTCTGCACATCACTGATGTCCTCCTCAATCGACTCTGGGTCAGGAGCCTGACCGCTCACAACACCAGCTCCCATGCCACTCTCCTCATCACTACTTGCCCACCTAGTGGAAAAAGCGGCGGGTGTCTCCTCCATATCTTGGCTGGCCAGTAGCTGCTGACTGTCTTCTAGTAGCTTATCCTCACTGTATAATAGAGCTGAGCCCACAGCACACAATACTTCTCTGGCTCTGGGAACAGAAAAGGACAGAGGCAGGTTGAGGACAGGTGAGGACACAGGGCCTGCTCCCGGGTCATGCCAACTAAGGGTTGTGTCTGACAAACCCACTGACTCTTGGCTGGGGGTTTCTGATGTCACTTGCGACAAAGTCAAAGATTGAGTCAACCACTCAAGAACCGCTGGATTGCTCGTCACGACATGACCGCTAGCTGACACTGGGAGCTCAGGTCTCTCGAAGTGACACCTGCTGCCATGGCCCCTTGCTCTGCTGTGTCCTGTACCTGAAACATTTAGGCCTCTGCCATTCCCCTGTGCCTGGCACTTCTCTGTCTGACATACTGTTAAATAAAAAAAATAAAAAAAAAGCAAATTAAAACACCCCAAAAAAGTATGGAAATGTATCACTTCACCACACAACGGCTAATTAGCCTTATTTTTCCCACTAATACAAGCCACAAAAGGCTTTAGAACAGATAACTGAACCGCTGAGCGGCAAATATATTTTTTATTTTTCCACTAATACACTCCACAAAAGGCTTTACAACAGATAACTGCACCGCTGAGCGGCAAATGTATATATTTTTTCAACTAATACACTCCACAAAAGGCTTCACAACAGATAACTGCACCACTGAGCGGCCAATATATTTTTTTCTTTTTCTGCTAATACACGCCACAAAAGGCTTTACAACAAATAACTGCACTGCGGAGCAGCAAATATATTTTTTCTTTTTCCACTAATACACGCCACAAAAGGCTTCACAACAGATAACTGCACCGCTGAGCGCCAAATATATTTTTTCTTTCTTCACTAATAAACGCCATGAAAGGCTTTAGAATAGATAACTGCACCGCTGAGCAGCAAAAATATTTTTTTCTTTTTCCACTAATACAGGCCACAAAAGGCTTTAGAACAGATAACTGCTCTAAAATTGCAAAAGGTGCAATTTCCACATGGATATGTGCCTGTAATTTTTTATTTTAGTCGTGTGGATTTTACTGGTCTTGTAAAATGACAATGAATGAGGGTATCTTGTACATTTTTTCCTCTGTGAACGTGATACTGGGTCTAGTGGTGATAAAAATAATTCATCAAAATTGCACAGATGTAATTACCTGCAGAGAACAGAGTAAGTTGTTACAAGATAGGTTTGTTGAAAAAGGCTATAAGAGGTAAGATTTTCGTATGTGTAGCCAAGAAATAGAGATAGGAGGCTATAGGGGAAAAAAAAGAGGGAATTGAAAAGAAGGATTTTAGATACTCTTTTATTCAATATACTGTACAGGCTGGATTGGTTAAAAATGCAATAAAAAAAAAAGGGGAGTACTTAAAAATGATCCTCTTCTGCTGCGGCGTCTGGCTGCACATCAATTGAATCCCCCCAGCTCCCCAGGGGCTATTACACATCCCGGATACGACAGTGTCACGCTGTCTTGGGGTTGACTTGCCTGAAAGCAGAGAGCCACACCGGACCAGCACTCCTGTCCGCCCTGAACGCACAGGTGGATCAGTGGCTGACCCCGCACCAACTATAGATCGGCAAAGTGGTGTGTGACAATGGAAGCAATTTGTTGGCGGCATTGAATTTGGGGAAGTTGTCACATGTGCCGTGCATGGCACTTGTGTTGAATCTCATCGTACAACGCTTTGTGTCTAAGTACCCAGGCTAACAGGACGTCCTCAAGCAGGCCAGGTGTGTGGCCATTTCAGGCGTTCCTACACGGCCATGGCACACTTTTCAGACATTCAGCGCCGAAACAACATGCCAGTGAGGCGCTTGATTTGCGACAGCCCGACACGTTGGAATTCAACACTCCAAATGTTCGACCGCCTGCTCCAACAAGAAAAAGCCGTCAACGAGTATTTGTATGACCGGGGTGCTAGGACAGCCTCTGTGGAGCTGGGATTTTTTTTGCCACGTTACTGGACGCTCATGCGCAATGCCTGTAAGCTACCTAGTCAGTCGCACTGAAGGCACCAGCGACCTCATCCCATTTGTTTTCTTCCTGGAGCGTGCCCTGCGAAGAGTGCTGGATCAGGCTGTAGATGAGCATGAAGAGGAAGAGTTGTGGTCACCATCACCACCAGAAACAGCCTTGTCATCATCTCTTGCCGGACCTGCGGCAATGCTGCAAGAGGAGTATGAGGAAGAGGAGTCAGAGGAGGAATGTGGCTTTGAGGAGGAGGAAGACCAACCACAGCAGGCATCCCAGGGTGCTCATTGTTGTCACCTATCTGGGACCCGTGGTCTTGTATGTGGCTGAGGGGAAGAACAGACCGTCAATGACATCAGTGAGGAGGAGGAACGGGAAATGAGTAGCTCGGCATCCAACCTTGTGCAAATGGGGTCTTTCATGCTGTCATGTCTGTTGAGGGACCCTCGTATAAAAAGTATGAAGGAGAACGACCTGTACTGGGTGGGCACGCTACTAGACCCCCAGTATAAGCAGAAAGTGGCGGAAATGTTACCAAATTACCGGAAGTCAGAAAGGATGCAGCAGTTCAAAACCAAACTAAAAAATATGCTTTACACAACTTATAAGGGGGATGTCACAGCGGGAATCTAACTGGGGAAGAGGTCAAAGTAATCCTCCTCCTATCACGACCACGGCGGCAAGGACAGGACGCTTTACAGATGTGTTGTTGATGGAGGACATGCAGAGCTTTTTCAGTCCTACACATCGCCACAGCCCTTCGGGATCCAGCCTTAGAGAACGACTCGACCGACAGGCGGCAGACTACCTCGCCTTATCTGCAGATATCGACACTCTGAGGAGCGATGAACCCCTTGTCTACTGGGTGTGCAGGCTTGACCTGTGGCCTGAGCTATCCCAGTTTGCGATAGAACTTCTGGTCTGCCCCGCTTCAAGTGTCCTGTCAGAAAGGACCTTCAGTGCAGCAGGAGGCATTGTCACTGACAAAAGAAGTCACCTCGGTCAAAAAAGTGTTAATTACCTCACCTTCATTAAGATGAATGAGGCATGGATCCCGAAGGGACTGACAGTAGGGGATACGTTTAACGAACAAAAGGCCTGAAGACATGCCTTGGCCTCAAAATGGTCCCCACGCTGCTGTATTTAATGTCTGCATACCGGATGACTTTCGTGAATTCTCCGCCACCAACTAGGGTTCAAGCCGCAATGTTTTAGTCACCTTTCTGCCTTGAAAACATCAATTTTTCCGGCTGCTTTTACAACAGCGGCTGCAACAATAACATTGTTTTTCAGTCATGTGTACATGCCTAATTTTTCTGGCCTCTGGTGCTGCACTGTGGCTGCAAAAACAAAAAAAGGCACATACAAGTGTCAATTCCCCTTTCGTGATCGTTACCTTGTTGTGGTGAAGGGGCTTGCGTATCACAATGAAGCGATTATCACCTCTATGAGTGTGTTGGCAATGTTGCCACACCCCAGATGATAAGGCCGTTGCTTCATTATGATTAGACCAAAAGCGATCGGGACGGCTGGATGTTTTTTTTATAGAAAAAAATTTAATTTTTGTATTTATTTTTTTTAAGTTGTATGGGTGGGTTTTTAATACATTAAATGAAAAAATCATAATAAAGTCTCTTAATAGTTTATTAGAAATAATGCAGACAATTTAAAAAATCCCCAACAATTCCAATACAAAGCAAGTACAGAGCTCAGAACTAAATTATTCCAGGATTTCGTAATGGTTCGTTAATTCGACAATGGTTAATCAATTCGACACACATCCCCGGATAGGGGACGTAACAGGGATTAAACTGATAGTACTAGTTAAGACACCACTCATATAGGGTGTCACAGCACATTTCTCCGTGCACGCGCAGTGCCCCAACTTGGGAGTAAGAGGACCGACCAAGCTGCTTTTTCGATCTCCCGGTTCCTAAAATCAATTCAGTTTGGTGTATCAGAGTATGGTCTGTCACTGTGAAGGCAGTCGAAGGTACCCGGCCTAAATTTTTTTTCTACAAAAGGCAATCCCACCCTGATATGGGACGTAACAGGGATTAAACTGATGAGAATAGTACTACAGAAAATAGCACTCATATCGGGTGTGACAGTAAATTGCACGGCGCAGACGCAGTGACCGTGGCGTGGATTCAAACAAAGGGAAGGGAGCCAGCGTTTTTTTAACCATCTCCCCATTCGAAAAATCTATGTAATAAATGGACCCCAGATTGGGGTCATAACAGGGATTAAACTGATGAGAAGAGAGAACTACAGGAAATACCACTCTTATCGGGTGGGACAGTAAATTGCACGGCGCAGATGCAGTGACCGTGGCGTGGATTCAAACAAAGGGGAGGGAGCCAGCGTTTTTTAACCATCTCCCCGTTCGAAAAATCCATTTAATAAATGGACCCCAGATTGGGGACGTAACAGGGATTAAACTGATGAGAAGAGAGAACTATATAAAATAGCACTCATATCGGGTGGGACAGTAAATTGCATGGCACAGATGCAGTGACCGTGGATTCAAACAAAGGGGAGGGAGCCAGCGTTTTTTTAACCATCTCCCCATTCAAAAAATCTATTCAATTCACCTTTCCGGGACCCTTGGTGTTGTACGTGGCTGGGTGGAGGAAGAAACCTTCAATGACATCAACGGGACATGGCTAGCTTGGTATCCAACCTTGTGCAAATGGGAAGTTTGCAGTTGGGCAAATGGACTGTTTGCGGTTGTTTGCGGTGCATTAAAAGGGGAGTTTGGTCTGTCAATGTCTGTGAAGCGGGCGTGACCCTTATACTACCTGATCGATACAACATAATACCTTATCGTATACACACACTGGATGTTTTAAACCACATTGTTCAAAAAAATATTGGATTGTTAGGTGATTTATGCCCTTTATGGATTGAAAACCAACTCTGCGTCAACTATGTAATTTTCCATGGGAGTTTTGCCATGGATCCCCCTCCGGCATGCCACAGTCCAGGTGTTAGTCCCCTTGAAACAACTTTTCCATCACTATTGTGGCCAGAAAGAGTCCCTGTGGGTTATAAAATTCGCCTGCCTATAGAAGTCAATGGCGGTTCGCCCGGTTCGCACGTTCGCGAACATTTGTAGAAATTTGTGTTCGCCATTCGCGAACGAAAAATTTTATGTTCGCGACATCTCTATCCGGCATTCAGGCAAGTCTTCAGTTTTTTCCGCTGGAGATAAAGCTATAGTGTGCTACGGTTTTCTCTTTTGCCTGATCAGTTAAAATGACTGAACTGAAGACATCCTGATGCATCCTGAATGGATTACTCTCCATTCATAATGCATGGGGATATGCCTGATATTTTCCGGTATAGAGCCCCTGTGATGGAACTCTATCCTGGAAAAGAAAAACGCTAGTGCGAAAATACCCTAACACTATTACTAAGTGAGCACTGCTGTAAAACACAATACAGAGCGCTGACTTACTGCCTAAAACCTCACTGGTATAGACTGGGCTGTTTACTAGCACGGCTGGTCGTGATTGCTGCCCTTTGTAGCACTGATACGTAGCTGAGGTGTATACCAGTGTGGAAAACTACCTGGCTGACACACTGTCAGTGTATCCTTACACCTTATGGGGAGCAAAAGGATTGAGAGGAATATTTATAGACATTCCTCTGATTAACTATTGCACCCTATACTGCATTTGACGCTTTAGGTGAGCTGTACTGCCCCAGATTTTAGTATTGAATCCACAATAAAGTTAGTTTTTGTTTTATTTTAACATTCGTTACCAGGATAAGAATCAACATTTATTAAAGCAATAAAACAAGCTATCCTTAGCTATCTGCATTTTGTGCCAAGTCACAGATCACGCAAAGGTGTGTAGGCACATCTTTGGGAGCAATGGATCTACTGTCGCATGTTCTCATCATGCTGTTGTGTGGAAGAAACACAGTATCGAAAAAGTTGTTAAATACTGGCAAAAACATTACTTCTCCTCTACATTTATGGAAATGACACCTGCTCCCTGCTTTCTCCACTTAGCCAATCTGAATGTACAGAAATATGTAAGGCTTAGTATGTATGCATAAGGACCCTCACTAAGGCAAAAATGGGAACATTTTTCCATGCTTGCAATAGAGAAGCCAAATATTGGTACAGTAGAGGCATACATCATGGCACCAGGAGAGAGATAGTGTGTGGACTTTCATTGCAGTCCTTGGTGGCCATTTGGCGCCAGGAGTGGTGTGGAGTGGGCCCGGCATTCATGTTGGTACCTGCTTTCCTAGGATATAATGGAGGCCATTTTGGCACAAAAAAATGACAGAAATTAAAGCGGGCCCAGCATGCATGTGGAACCTACACTTGCTGAATTATATGATAGCCGTTATGGCACATAACAGATAGAATTTTGTGTTAGGAACCCGTCTAACTAGAGATCGCCTTGACGTGCGGCAGACGGGCTCAAATAATTTTGTACAAAATGATTTGCCAAGCATCTCTAACTTATTAGTATAGCATTTGCAACTGTGATGCAATTTTCTACTTTATTTGGTTTGCAGTGAGCTGTTGCATTGTATGTCATGTTTAACAGTCTTGTTCTCAGCCATAGCAACGTGCTCCTGCGCTTTGGGATGTGCTGACTGACCCCTTTTTACTTTGCAGTTCATACATCTACTGAGGCCTTGAGCATATGGCAATGCTAGAAGAAATTATTAGCCCTACACAGACTTCACTCTAGCTCCAGGAGGGCACTGCAGCTGGAGTATCAACAAACTATAAAAGTGACCCTTACCAACCATTTAAGTCCATCTTGGCCTGTTTAGCTGCAAGTGTCTCTTTGGAGAAAGTCTTTACTGAAGTAGGTGAAGTCTTTAAAGTAAACAAAGCGATCTAGTGCTATCAGAGTAATTATCAGTGAAAAATTCCTGTATTGTCTCCTATTATGAAGCAACTGAAATGAATAATACAGTATTGTAATTGTACTTATTATATAGTCTTTTACATTTTAAGTAGAATATGCTGAAGGAAGCTTTGATACATGGAAATAAATTGCTTTAAACTTTGAATATATTGTAATCATTTTTCTTTTTATGAGATAGTTATTTGTTTTAAGTCATTGTATGAAAAAGTGCTTATAGAAAGATGATTTTCTTAGAGTTGACATTTGGCTGTTTACCACTGTGTTGCTTTATTCAAGATTAATTTAGTGGATTTCAACCAAAAATTAAATAAGAGTTTTGTGTAAACTATGATAAGGCAATACATTTTCGACTTCTATTTATGCTTCATGTGGGAAACCAAGGATTAGTTTTCAGGTATACTTGATTAGTACAAAAAAATCCATCATTTAAGTGATTTGGGTTCTCTTTGCTTGTCGAGACTGGAGAAACATTGTTAAATTGCTTCTTTTCTTGTTGCATAGCAGCAAAGAAATGTTTGTGAATATTGTTCATATTAATGAATATAGTATATTTCCACTGCATTTTGAGGCACATTACTATTTATCAACTTCTACAGAAAACAGAATTGTTTGTGTAAAAAGCATTGTGTCAAATAAACCTTACATTTCTTGATTTTACAATGAATTCCCTTTATACTTTCAGGCACCACAAACTTCTTAACTGGCTCTCCATGGCCTATTCGTTAAGGATTAGCAGTTCACATACTGAGCAGCCTTTAAGCGTTGTGTCTATGACCTTGTACTTGTTGTTGCTTTTCTGTCCTTCTTCAACCTTACAGAAGATTTGTTATTATTGTGTTGTTTAAAATGGAATTGCAGATCTGGATAACTCTTCAGGTTTGTACAAAAATGTTAGTTTTTCTACCATTTATAATTTTACCAAGTTGTATTATTAATATTTTATGCACTTATATAGCGCTGACATATTCCACAGCGCTTTACAGACATTAGCATCCAAATGTCCCCAATGGGGCTCACAATCTAAGGTCACTATCAGTATGTCTTTGGACGGAAACCGGAGTACCCAGAGGAAACCCACGCAAACATGGGGAGAGTATACAAACTCCATGCAGAAGTTGCCCTTGGTTGGATTTGAACCTAGGGCCCCAGTGCTGTAAGGCACCAGTGCTAACCATGGTGCTGCCCAGTATCAATTTGCAACATTTGTTCAGAAATATGTATGTTGAAGAAGCATGCAACCCACCCATCGTCCTCCAAAACTAAGCTCTAGATTGAAATTTGAATATGAAATTTAAGTACTGTAGGTAGCATGAAAACACTGTGTGGTGAGACCTATGTTTATTATTACAATGTGAACAATTTCAATACATCTTGGCCAAATACCAAAGTGAACCACCTGTTGCCTTGCAGAGTCCATTGTATACAGGACTGCATTGGATAGTGTTATTTGCTAAATCCTTATGTTATTAGTGTATGCTTATGTGGCATTTATTTTTTACAAAAAACAGTTATATAATATTGCCAGGTGTGAACCAAACTAGGTTGCTACATCGCCAGCCTAAGAAGCAAATTTGTTAAATGATGAAAATGTTGCCTTCGTTTGCAGTGGTGCCTTGAATGAGAAACCTGCACTGCTACAGACTGGAACCATATCATCTTTAATGATAAATTCAGGTTCTGTCTGGAATCCAATGATGGTCGAGTTCACAATCACATATGGAGGCTTGGTTGTGTATGTTTCAATCCTTTGCTGTGGAGACACACTGTTTCACCTGCTGGTGTGATCATCTGGGGAGCCATCACTTATGAACATTGGTCACCCTAAGTAGTTAATATGAGGGACACTTACAGCTCAACAATATGTGCAGGACATCCTGCAGCCACAGATGTCACCTCTCTTGGAAGGGCTTGCTACTGGCTTTTTTCAGCAGGATAATGCTTTCCCCCACACACACAAGGGTTTCCCTGGAACATTTCCACTAGATTGTAAAACTTCCTTCCCAAGTCACCAGATTTATAGCCAATCGTACATTTAAGGGAACCAGCTGTCATAACAAATTTGGCAGCCTATTAGTATGCAGGATCTACAGGCCCAGCTGCAAACTCTGTAGACAAATGTACCACAGGATAGTATTCTGAACCTGTGTGCCTTAATGCTCAACTTTATCTCAACTGGTATCAAAGCTAGAGGCAGCTCAACAGGACATTTAAGTCTCCTTTAAATTGTACAGTTTTCCCCAAAAACTTATTCTTTCATTCTAATTTTGTAATCACTTACATACATCATTAGTACAGTCACACTCTTTCTTGGGGCATGATTTCTTTTGTTAATAAATGTATATTAGAGATGAGTGAATTTCTTAAAATTTGCTTCAGATCCAACTGAATGGGTCCAAAAGTTTGATTCAAGTCTAACTGGCCAGAAAAATGATATGTCACACTCCGAAGTCTCCTAGGACTTCATGTCATCTTTCTCTCTTTTTTGTGTTTTCAAAATAATGCCACAGTGACACTGACATATATAGCTATGGGTAAACGTATGGTTAATGGCATTAACAAACAGCATGTTTAAAAACACACTTGTTATATTAAAATATGCCTTAGTTGGAGCATGTGTGTACCCATGTTTATACACATACATAGTAGAGGAAAGAGATTCTTGATCTGAACAAGTGTCCAAAAATTAGGTGTTAACACGTGCAGATGCCTGTCCCTTTTTATGCACAGACATGCTAGTGTTGAAAGAAGCAATGGCTTGTTAGGTTCTGCACAAGTGTCCAAAATGCCTTCCCACATTTTTAAATGCATGAGTGTTATTTGTCAGAAGAAACAGTGGCTTGTTCTGAACAAGCCTAAAAAAATTCCTTTTAATTGTGAGCAGCAGCAGTATAGTGCGGATGTGGAAGGGGTAAGCTGCGTAGGAGTAACAGTGGCAGCAATAGCAGTACAGCCTGAAACAGACAAGGCTGCTGTGCAGGAGTAATAGTAGTGGCAAAGCAGTAGATGTGCAGCTTTGTTAAGGTAATGATATTGTCAATAGGGGAGTAGTAGTTGCTGCAGCAGTAGCAGCAGCAGCCATATCATATCATACCATACCACATGATGGCAGATGGTGACAGTTACATAATCTAGCCGGCGATAAATAGCCACCATCAGCAATAGCAGATCTATTCATTGGCCACAGATCCATGCCTTATTAGTTTTGACAAATGTGATGCTTTGAAAAACTTGCAGACGACAAGTTTGTCCTTTTGGGTGTGAAGATGATAACTGAAAACCCTCTCTGAGATGACATTGAAGGCTGGACAAGATAGTACAGTAAGAGCAAACTAGGCCAGTTCCATCCACTGTTCCACCTGCCTGCCCAGAAGTCCATGGGGTCAGGAAACAGGTATGTGCCTAAGAAAGCCCACAGTCCAGGTAGGACTGAACCTGGTTGTTCAGGTGGTACTTATCTGTTTGTTGATTCGAGTCAGCATGATGTGGCAGTGGAAAAAACTGTGTTCTGATGTTCTGATACTTGTGATAGAGATAGTGGGAGAGTGGCAACTTAAATTTTAATTAAGGTGTGGTACTGCAACACATTTGGAAAAAGATGAGACATGTTTTGTGGACAGCTAGCCAGAAGTGCTACTGCCTGCTGAATTGCATTTTGGTGAAGGTGCAGAATTGCGCCACGTGCAGAATAACAAAACATGTTTTGTGGACAGCTTCCATGAAGTACTACTGCCTGCTGAATAAAATTAGTGTGAAGATGCTGAACTGCACTACAATTACCACAACTAAGTGTATGGCAGCAACTGCACCACCTGCTCACAACTGAGTGTGTAGAGTTGTTTCTTGGCCATATTATCGATAACTGTTGACAGAGTGGAAGAGGATTCTGAGTGGGAGAAAATGTAACTGATGATGACATTGACAAGACTCTGTACTAGTTGTGGATGTGGCCTGGTTGCCACAAAGAACACTTGGAGAAGGATGTCTGTGAAGGGGAGTAATGACTGGGATACATCAATACCAGGGTTCTCTCTATACAGGAAAGACAGAGTAGGCAAGAAGGGGAGGGGTGGCCCTGTATGTGAAAGATAGCATAAAATCTAATTTGATACAAGTTAGCGAGAACAATTTGGAGTCAGTTTGGGTTACCTTGCAGCTTGATAATCATAAGGTAACTCATGTAGGTGTGATATATAGACCACCTAGCCAAGTCAAAGAATTAGATGATCTACTAGTTGAGGAAATAGCTAAAATGACATTGAAGGGGGAAGTTATCATTATGGGAGACTTCAATCTTCCTGATGTAAACTGGAAAACCAAAATAGCTAGTTCTGCCAGGAGTACAGATATTCTAAATTCCCTACTGGGATTATCTCTACAGCAAGTAGTGGAGGAGCCAACCCGGAAGGAGGCCATTTTAGATTTTGTATTCACAAATGGGAATTTGGTATCTGATATTACTGTAGGGGAACGCTTGGGATCTAGTGATCACCAGTCAGTGTGGTTTACTATAAGTACAGTGACTGAGTCACACCACACAAAAACAAAAGTTTTAGATTTTAGAAAAACTGACTTTTCTAAAATTAGATTAGTGGTACACGAGTCCCTATCAGACTGGAACAGTTTCATTGGAGTCCAGGAGAAATGGGACTACTTAAAAGTGGCACTATTGAAGGCAACAGAAAATTGCTTTAGGCTTGTCAGTAAAAGCAAAAAAAGGAAGAGACCACTGTGGTACTCAGCAGAAGTGGCCAAAATTATTAAAAACAAAAAGATAGCATTTAGGAATTATAAAAAAAAAACAGAGCACTAGTGAGACCTCATTTGGAGTATTGTGCTCAGTACTGGAGACCATATCTCCAGAAGGATATTGATACTTTGGAGAGAATTCAGAGAAGAGCTACTAAACTGGTACATGGATTGCAGGATAAAACTTACCAGGAAAGATTAAAGGAACTTAACATGAATAGCTTGGAAGAAAGATGAGACAGAGGGGATATGATAGAAACTTTAAAATACATAAAGGGAATCAACAAGGTAAAAGAGGAAAGAATATTTAAAAGAAGAAAAACTGCTACAAGAGGACATAGTTTTAAATTAGAGGGGCAAAGGTTTAAAAGTAATATCAGGAAGTATTACTTTACTGAGAGAGTAGTGGATGCATGGAATAGCCTTCCTGCAGAAGTGGCAGCTGCAAATACAGTGAAGGAGTTTAAGCATGCATGGGATAGGCATAAGGCCATCCTTCATATAAGATAGGGCCAGGGGCTATCCATAGTATTTAGTATATTGGGCAGACTAGATGGGCCAAATGGTTCTTATCTGCCGACACATTCTATTTTTTTTATGTTTCTATAAGGTTCTCATTTATCCAGGTCATGGTATATATCTGTAAAGAATAAATCAAGGCAACTGGACGTACTGTAGATTTCTTGAAAACAAGTGAAACGTTTTCAAGAAATCTACAGTACGTCCAGTTGCTTTGATTTATTCTTTATAGATATACCTGGAGAAGGAGGACGGACTTGTTTCGAATGCTGGGCAGTTTTATTTTCCCACTGGATGCAGTGATGTTGCCTCATGTGCTGCAATAGACCCCTGGAACCTATGTTTCTGTTTGAATGCTCACAACTTATTTTCTGCATGGATATCTTGCTTACAGCTGTGGTTTTATTTGCTTGCCTTGTGGACAAAAACTGCCATATGGGAGTTACTCACACAGAGACAGAGGAAGGCAAGCTTGGCTTAGGTCTGGCACATTACTAGTTCCTGAGATGACTACATTAGAAGCAGATCTGGCCCTGACAGTTTTTTAGGATATGTCATGGGCCCACCTCATGATTCCATTCTCTATTTTGGCCCCAGGTACTTTTGCCACACCTACCACTGCCACTACTGCCACCAACATTGCTACAAGTGCCACTACTAGTACTACCACCACTATCGACACAGATATGCATGGAGTCCCCCTCCTCCACCTGAACATCCTCCTCATGTTAGTCAAAAGTCACACAAGTCATCAACAGAAAGACTATCTTGGATATCTTCCATAGCACATTTGGTTTTGTTGCCTCTTCTTGGGAAAAAAAGAAGGCATCCCATTAGGACTGGGCATTAGAGTTGAGCGAACACCTGGATGTTCGGGTTCGAGAAGTTCGGCCGAACATCCCGGAAATGTTCGGGTTCGGGATCCGAACCCGATCCGAACTTCGTCCCGAACCCGAACCCCATTGAAGTCAATGGGGACCCGAACTTTTCGGCACTAAAACGGCTGTAAAACAGCCCAGGAAAGGGCTAGAGGGCTGCAAAAAGCAGCAACATGTAGGTAAATCCCATGCAAACAAATGTGGATAGGGAAATTAATTAAAATAAAAATTAAATAAATAAAAATTAACCAAAATCAATTGGAGAGAGGTTCCATAGCAGAGAATCTGGCTTCCCGTCACCCACCACTGGAACAGTCCATTCTCAGATATTTAGGCCCCGGCACCCAGGCAGAGGAGAGAGGTCCCGTAACAGAGAATCTGTCTTCATGTCAGCAGAGAATTAGTCTGCATGTCATAGCAGAGAATGAGGCTTCACGTCAGCCACCACTGCAACAGTCCATTGGCATATATTTAGGCCTAGCACACAGGCAGAGGAGAGAGGTCCCGTAACAGAGAATCTGGCTTCATGTCAGCAGAGAATCAGTCTGCATGTCATAGCAGAGAATGAGGCTTCACGTCAGCCACCACTGCAACAGTCCATTGGCATATATTTAGGCCTAGCACACAGGCAGAGCAGAGAGGTCCCGTAACAGACGATCTGGCTTCATGTCAGCAGAGAATCAGTCTGCATGTCATAGCAGAGAATCAGGCTTCACGTCAGCCACAACTGCAACAGTCCATTGTCATAAATTTAGGCCCAGCACCCAGGCAGAGGAGAGAGGTCCCGTAACAGACAATCTGGCTTCATGTCAGCAGAGAATTAGTCTGCATGTCATAGCAGAGAATCAGGCTTCATGTCAGCCACCACTGCAACAGTCCATTGGCATATATTTAGGCCTAGCACACAGGCAGAGGAGAGGTTCATTCAACTTTGGGTAGCCTCGCAATATAATGGTAAAATGAAAATAAAAATAGGATTGAATGAGGAAGTGCCCTGGAGTCCAATAATATATGGTTATGGGGAGGTAGTTAATGTCTAATCTGGACAAGGGACGGACAGGTCCTGTGGGATCCATGCCTGGTTCATTTTTATGAACGTCAGCTTGTCCACATTGGCTGTAGACAGGCGGCTGCGTTTGTCTGTAATGACGCCCCCTGCCGTGCTGAATACACGTTCAGACAAAACGCTGGCTGCCGGGCAGGCCAGCACCTCCAAGGCATAAAAGGCTAGCTCTGGCCACGTGGACAATTTAGAGACCCAGAAGTTGAATGGGGCCGAACCATCAGTCAGTACGTGGAGGGGTGTGCACACGTACTGTTCCACCATGTTAGTGAAATGTTGCCTCCTGCTAACACGTTGCGTATCAGGTGGTGGTGCAGTTAGCTGTGGCGTGTTGACAAAAGTTTTCCACATCTCTGCCATGCTAACCCTGCCCTCAGAGGAGCTGGCCGTGACACAGCTGCCTTGGCGACCTCTTGCTCCTCCTCTGCCTTGGCCTTGGGCTTCCACTTGTTCCCCTGTGACATTTGGGAATGCTCTCAGTAGCGCGTCTACCAACGTGCGCTTGTACTCGCGCATCTTCCTATCACGCTCCAGTGCAGGAAGTAAGGTGGGCACATTGTCTTTGTAGCGTGGATCCAGCAGGGTGGCAACCCAGTAGTCCGCACAGGTTAAAATGTGGGCAACTCTGCTGTCGTTGCGCAGGCACTGCAGCATGTAGTCGCTCATGTGTGCCAGGCTGCCCAGGGGTAAGGACAAGCTGTCCTCTGTGGGAGGCGTATCGTCATCGTCCTGCCTTTCCCCCCAGCCACGCACCAGTGATGGACCCGAGCTGCGTTGGGTGCCACCCCGCTGTGACCATGCTTCATCCTCATCCTCCTCCACCTCCTCCTCATCCTCGTCCTCCTCGTCCTCCAGTAGTGGGCCCTGGCTGGCCACATTTGTACCTGGCCTCTGCTGTTGCAAAAAACCTCCCTCTGAGTCACTTCGAAGAGACTGGCCTGAAAGTGCTAAAAATGACCCCTCTTCCTCATCCTCCTCCTCCTCCTCCTGGGCCACCTCCTGTTCCATCATCGCCCTAAGTGTTTTCTCAAGGAGACATAGAAGTGGTATTGTAACGCTGATAACGGTGTCATCGCCACTGGCCATGTTGGTGGAGTACTCGAAACAGCGCAACAGGGCACACAGGTCTCGCATGGAGGCCCAGTCATTGGTGGTGAAGTGGTGCTGTTCTGTAGTGCGACTGACCCGTGCGTGCTGCAGCTGAAACTCCACTATGGCCTGCTGCTGCTCGCACAGTCTGTCCAGCATGTGCAAGGTGGAGTTCCACCTGGTGGGCACGTCGCATATGAGGCGGTGAGCGGGAAGGCCGAAGTTACGCTGTAGCGCAGACAGGCGAGCAGCGGCAGGATGTGAACGCCGGAAGCGCGAACAGACGGCCCGCACTTTATGCAGCAGCTCTGACATGTCGGGGTAGTTGTGAATGAACTTCTGCACCACCAAATTCAGCACATGCGCCAAGCAAGGGATGTGCGTCAAATTGGCTAGTCCCAGAGCTGCAACGAGATTTCGCCCATTATCACACACCACCAGGCCGGGCTTGAGGCTCACCGGCAGCAACCACTCGTCGGTCTGTTGTTCAATACCCCGCCACAACTCCTGTGCGGTGTGGGGCCTGTCCCCCAAACATATGAGTTTCAGAATGGCCTGCTGACGTTTACCCCGGGCTGTGCTGAAGTTGGTGGTGAAGGTGTGTGGCTGACTGGATGAGCAGGTGGAAGAAGAGGAGGAGGAAGCCGAGAAGGAGGAGGTGGCAACAGGAGGCAAAGAATGTTGCCCTGCGATCCTTGGCGGCGGCAGGACGTGCGCCAAACAGCTCTCCGCCTGGGGCCCAGCTGCCACTACATTTACCCAGTGTGCAGTTAGGGAGATATAGCGTCCCTGGCCGTGCTTACTGGTCCACGTATCTGTGGTTAGGTGGACCTTGCTACAGATGGCGTTGCGCAGTGCACACTTGATTTTATCGGATACTTGGTTGTGCAGGGAAGGCACGGCTCTCTTGGAGAAGTAGTGCCGGCTGGGAACAACATACTGTGGGACAGCAAGCGACATGAGCTGTTTGAAGCTGTCTGTGTCCACCAGCCTAAATGACAGCATTTCATAGGCCAGTAGTTTAGAAATGCTGGCATTCAGGGCCAGGGATCGAGGGTGGCTAGGTGGGAATTTACGCTTTCTATCAAATGTTTGTGAGATGGAGAGCTGAACGCTGGCGTGTGACATGGTTGAGACGCTTGGTGACGGAGGTGGTGGTGGTGGTGTTGGTGGTACATCCCCTGTTTGCTGGGCGGCAGGTGCCAACGTTCCTCCAGAGGCGGAGGAAGAGGCCGAGGCGGCAGCAGCAGAATAGGCCGAGGCGGCAGCAGCAGAAGAGGTAGCAGGGGGAGCCTGAGTGACTTCCTTGGTTTTAAGGTGTTTACTCCACTGCAGTTCATGCTTTGCATGCAGGTGCCTGGTCATGCAGGTTGTGCTCAGGTTCAGAACGTTAATGCCTCGCTTCAGGCTCTGATGGCACAGCGTGCAAACCACTCGGGTCTTGTCGTCAGCACATTGTTTGAAGAAGTGCCATGCCAGGGAACTCCTTGAAGCTGCCTTTGGGGTGCTCGGTCCCAGATGGCGGCGGTCAGTAGCAGGCGGAGTCTCTTGGCGGCGGGTGTTCTGCTTTTGCCCACTGCTCCCTCTTTTGCTACGCTGTTGGCTCGGTCTCACCACTGCCTCTTCCTCCGAACTGTGAAAGTCAGTGGCACGACCTTCATTCCATGTGGGGTCTAGGACCTCATCGTCCCCTGCATCGTCTTCCACCCAGTCTTGATCCCTGACCTCCTGTTCAGTCTGCACACTGCAGAAAGACGCAGCAGTTGGCACCTGTGTTTCGTCATCATCAGAGACATGCTGAGGTGGTATTCCCATGTCCTCATCATCAGGAAACATAAGTGGTTGTGCGTCAGTGCATTCTATGTCTTTCACCGCTGGGGAAGGGCTAGGTGGATGCCCTTGGGAAACCCTGCCAGCGGAGTCTTCAAACAGCATAAGAGACTGCTGCATAACTTGAGGCTGAGACAGTTTCCCTGGTATGCATGGGGGTGATGTGACAGACTGATGGGGTTGGTTTTCAGGCGCCATCTGTGCGCTTTCTGCAGAAGACTGGGTGGGAGATAATGTGAACGTGCTGGATCCACTGTCGGCCACCCAATTGACTAATGCCTGTACCTGCTCAGGCCTTACCATCCTTAGAACGGCATTGGGCCCCACCATATATCGCTGTAAATTCTGGCGGCTACTGGGACCTGAGGTAGTTGGTACACTAGGACGTGTGGATGTGGCAGAACGGCCACGTCCTCTCCCAGCACCAGAGGGTCCACTAACACCACCACGACCATGTCCACGTCCGCGTCCCTTACTAGATGTTTTTCTCATTGTTATGGTTCACCACAACAACAAATATATTATTTGGCCCAATGTATTGTATTCAAATTCAGCGGGATATAAATTTGAGGCCTAGTATTTAGGCGCTGGGTGACCGGTATGGATTTAGTGACAGAATTAGACTTGGAAATGCACAGAAGCGTGTGTGTGAAGTTATTCTGAATGACCCAATGTGCACCTTGAATATTATATACCCTTTTTGGGATAGATTTCAAATAGCTCTGATATAGCAGGAACCACTAAATTATGAAATTGCTAAATTGGGAATTGTACTTCAACCCAGAACAAAAAATGTGCTTTGACGGGCACTAAATAACTTTCCCAGCTACAACAGTACAGCGGTAACGAGAGATTTAGAGGGATTTAAATTTGAGGCCTAGTATTTAGGCGCTGGGTGACAGGTATGGGTTTAGTGACAGAATTAGACTTGGAAATACACAGTAGCGGGTGTGTGTGAAGTTATTCTGAATGACCCAATGTGCACCTTCAATATTATATACCCTTTTAGGGATAGATTTCAAATAGCTCTGATATAGCAGGAACCACTAAATTATGAAATTGCTAAATTGGGAATTGTACTTCAACCCAGAACAAAAAATGTGCTTTGACGGACACTAAATATCTTGCCCAGCAACAACAGTACAGCGGTGGGTAACGAGAGATTTAGAGGGATTTAAATTTGAGGCCTAGTATTTAGGCGCTGGGTCACCGGTATGGATTTAGTGACAGAATTAGACTTGGAAATGCACAGAAGCGTGTGTGTGAAGTTATTCTGAATGACCCTATGTGCACCTTCAATATTATATACCCTTTTAGGGATAGATTTCAAATAGCTCTGATATAGCAGAAACCACTAAATTATGAAATTGCTAAATTGGGAATTGTACTTCAACCCAGAACAAAAAATGTGCTTTGACGGACACTAAATATCTTGCCCAGCAACAACAGTACAGCGGTGGGTAACGAGAGATTTAGAGGGATTTAAATTTGAGGCCTAGTATTTAGGCGCTGGGTCACCGGTATGGATTTAGTGACAGAATTAGACTTGGAAATGCACAGAAGCGTGTGTGTGAAGTTATTCTGAATGACCCTATGTGCACCTTCAATATTATATACCCTTTTAGGGATAGATTTCAAATAGCTCTGATATAGCAGAAACCACTAAATTATGAAATTGCTAAATTGGGAATTGTACTTCAACCCAGAACAAAAAATGTGCTTTGACGGACACTAAATATCTTGCCCAGCAACAACAGTACAGCGGTGGGTAACGAGAGATTTAGAGGGATTTAAATTTGAGGCCTAGTATTTAGGCGCTGGGTCACCGGTATGGATTTAGTGACAGAATTAGACTTGGAAATGCACAGAAGCGTGTGTGTGAAGTTATTCTGAATGACCCTATGTGCACCTTCAATATTATATACCCTTTTAGGGATAGATTTCAAATAGCTCTGATATAGCAGAAACCACTAAATTATGAAATTGCTAAATTGGGAATTGTACTTCAACCCAGAACAAAAAATGTGCTTTGACGGACACTAAATATCTTGCCCAGCAACAACAGTACAGCGGTGGGTAACGAGAGATTTAGAGGGATTTAAATTTGAGGCCTAGTATTTAGGCGCTGGGTGACAGGTATGGATTTAGTGACAGAATTAGACTTGGAAATACACAGTAGCGGGTGTGTGTGAAGTTATTCTGAATGACCCTATGTGCACCTTCAATATTATATACCCTTTTAGGGATAGATTTCAAATAGCTCTGATATAGCAGAACCACTAAATTATGAAATTGCTAAATTGGGAATTGTACTTCAACCCAGAACAAAAAATGTGCTTTGACGGACACTAAATATCTTGCCCAGCAACAACAGTACAGCGGTGGGTAACGAGAGATTTAGAGGGATTTAAATTTGAGGCCTAGTATTTAGGCGCTGGGTCACCGGTATGGATTTAGTGACAGAATTAGACTTGGAAATGCACAGAAGCGTGTGTGTGAAGTTATTCTGAATGACCCTATGTGCACCTTCAATATTATATACCCTTTTAGGGATAGATTTCAAATAGCTCTGATATAGCAGAAACCACTAAATTATGAAATTGCTAAATTGGGAATTGTACTTCAACCCAGAACAAAAAATGTGCTTTGACGGACACTAAATATCTTGCCCAGCAACAACAGTACAGCGGTGGGTAACGAGAGATTTAGAGGGATTTAAATTTGAGGCCTAGTATTTAGGCGCTGGGTGACAGGTATGGGATTAGTGACAGAATTAGACTTGGAAATACACAGTAGCGGGTGTGTGTGAAGTTATTCTGAATGACCCAATGTGCACCTTCAATATTATATACCCTTTTTGGGATAGATTTCAAATAGCTCTGATATAGCAGGAACCACTAAATTATGAAATTGCTAAATTGGGAATTGTATTTCAACCCAGAACAAGAAATGTGCTTGAACGGACACTAAATAACTCGCCCAGCTACAGCACTAGGGACAGATTTAGCTGGATATAAATTTGAGGCCTAGTATTTAGGCGCTGGGTGACCGGTATGGATTTAGTGACAGAATTAGACTGGGATATGGCCAAAAAATGAACAGACTATTGCTGGTTAAATGCACTTGGTGTGACAGCTTCACCCTGATGTAGGCTTTAGCCAAAAAACAACCACACCATTGAGGGTTAAATGCACTTGGTGACAGGCGCAGCTTGCCCCTGATTTTGTATATGGCCAAAAAATGAACAGACTATTGCTGGTTAAATGCACTTGGTGTGACAGCTTCACCCTGATGTAGGCTTTAGCCAAAAAACAACCACACCATTGAGGGTTAAATGCACTTGGTGACAGGCGCAGCTTGCCCCTGATTTTGTATATGGCCAAAAAATGAACAGACTATTGCTGGTTAAATGCACTTGGTGTGACAGCTTCACCCTGATGTAGGCTTTAGCCAAAAAACAACCACACCATTGAGGGTTAAATGCACTTGGTGACAGGCGCAGCTTGCCCCTGATTTTGTATATGGCCAAAAAATGAACAGACTATTGCTGGTTAAATGCACTTGGTGTGACAGCTTCACCCTGATGTAGGCTTTAGCCAAAAAACAACCACACCATTGAGGGTTAAATGCACTTGGTCGCAGCTTGTGCTGGCGCACCACAAGACACAAAATGGCCGCCGATCACCCCAGAAAAATGAGACTGACAAACGGTCTGTGCAGCCTAAAAACAGTGAGCAATTGAGGATCAGCAGCTCAATGATCCACAGCTGCAGATCGATCAGTTAATCAAGTCCTTTGGAGGAGTTAATCTGCCTAATCTCGCCCTACTGTCGCAGCCGCAACCTCTCCCTACGCTAATCAGAGCAGAGTGACGGGCGGCGCTATGTGACTCCAGCTTAAATAGAGGCTGGGTCACATGGTGCTCTGGCCAATCACAGCCATGCCAATAGTAGGCATGGCTGTGATGGCCTCTTGGGGCAAGTAGTATGACGCTTGTTGATTGGCTGCTTTGCAGCCTTTCAAAAAGCGCCAAGAAAGCGTCACAAAAGCGCGAAGAAAGCGACGAACACCGAACCCGAACCCGGACTTTTACGAAAATGTCCGGGTTCGGGTCCGTGTCACGGACACCCCAAAATTCGGTACGAACCCGAACTATACAGTTCGAGTTCGCTCATCCCTACTGGGCATTAAAGACAGAGATTATGTGAATAAAATGCTTCTCTGGTGCTGCAGGAAGGAGGAGCAGGAGGAATGTGCTGACCCCTGATTCAGAGGCATGGTGTCAGACTCAGATATGATATCATCTTGCTCTGATTGAGAGGAGAAGTGAGCCATCTAGTATACAATGTCATCCTCTTTGTCCCCAATGCTAATCTGGCACCAACCCGAGGCATAACTGTGGCCTGCTTCTACTTCTACTACTACTGGGCGGACAGCTTGTGCTGCTACCCACATTCTCACTCGTGGGTGACGAGGCACTACTCGCTTTCCACTATGTCGTTTACCAGGCATTTTGCTGTGCAGCCTATTTTAACAATACCAAGTCACTGGTTTGGCACACTAATCATTAAACAGTAGCACAATTGCTGAAGTGTTTTTTCCATAATGCAATTGACAAATTACAGTGGTACAGATGTAGCCAAGCTAAACTTGACTATGATAGCACATGGCACATACTGATGAAGTCCAATGCATTGTATTTAACTAGCATATTAATTTACTTGTATAATGCAACTAACTGGTATATTAACACAGCAGTATAATGTGTTGAATTTAACTGGTATATTAACGCAGAAGTTTAATGAAACTAATTGACATATTAACACAGTGTAATGGGTTAAATTTCAATGGCATTTTAATGCAGTATAATAATTCCAGCTGGTATATTAATGTAACAGTATAATTCTTTGAATTTCACTGGTATTTTAATGCAGCAGTATAATGTAACTAACTGACATATTAACGCAGCAGTTTAATTCTTTAAATCCAACTGTTATATTAAATGGGCATTGCCATCTAGGACATTGGGAGCATATTGCTAAGAGGTGGGGACCTGCACCCATACTTAGAATGGAGCCCGCACAGTGCTGGAAGGTGCACCACATATGCTGGGCAGCCATCCAGTCATTCCTATGGAAATGCCCAAAATAGCTTGACTATTTTTGGAACTCCCCTTGAAATGAATAATAAGGGCACAGCACAAGCGTATCCACCGCTCCATTCACTTATATGGTGCTGTGCTCGGCTATTTTCTGCGCTCCCATAGGAATGAATGGAGGGTGGCCGCACATACGCAGTGCACCCTTCAACACTTTGGGTGCTAGGAACTGCACCTATCAGACATTGATGGAAATAATCTTTTAACGCAGCAGTATAATGCAACTAACTGGTATATTAACGGCAGTATAAAGTGTTGGATTTAAATGGTATATTAATGCAGGAGTACAATGCTTTGAATTGAACTGGTATATTAGTGCAGTAGGTCAAGGCATTGAATTGCACAATTTTACATGTTAGCAAAATTGCAATTGTTTTTTAGGAAGAAAAGGGCACAATTGAGCAGCATTTTCAGTAAGATGTATGCTGCTGTGCAGGGACTGCCTGGGAATATGTGTACAAAACACTTGGACACTAATGAACTTAAGCACATTTATGCTGAACACTCTACTTTACTGAACTGTAGAAACTTGATTATTTCTTTTTTTTTAAAGGCTCATGTAACCACATTAGGCAGGAATACACATACAGTGAGCCCTAACAGGAACCCCGCTGGCTTTTCCTGTCTACTTGCAGTGCAAACACTAAGCGGCAAATCCATAACTGGTTGACGTTACCTACTTTGCAAAAGTGCAAGACATACCCATGCAGAGAAAGAACAAAACAGGGAATAAGTTGTATGGAAATGAGTCAGAACCAACCGGACAATAAAGTATCATCTGGCATTTTTCAGATAGTGCTCGCCTACACACTGCAAAGGTTTCCCAGGAATATATCCGCAAGGCAACCTACGAGTGTGCAGGATCTACAGGCCCAGCTGCAACATCTGTGGGCAAATGTACTGCAGGATACCATATGGAACCTGTATGCCTCCATGCCCAACCGTATCTCAACTTGTATCCAGACTAGAGGTGGCTCAACAAGGTACTGGAGCCTCCTTTCAGTTGTACAAGGGCATTGAAGTTGAGTGCCTGTGGACTGGTACTCCATATATCTTATATTGTATGGTGCTGCAGTTTTTTTATTCTTTTTTTTTAACATTACAATTATACATATGAAGTTTCATTCCATTCCAACAACTCGTTGGTGCATTATTCTTTTTTCAATGACTATATAACTGTAGCATTTTTCCTTGTTGGTAAACATATGAATAGTAACTTCAGTCATACCCCGTACCAAATTGGAGGAGGGATAATCAGTAACAAATATAGTAATTCCGCATCAATAAGTCTTCCAAGTTTCACCTTTGTTACCACACTTATCTCTCTGCATATCTCTCAGTTCAGATATATAATTTCAGTCTCTGTACCTACCATTTTGCAATTGCCAGAGAGGAAGATCACAATGGAGTAATGTAGTAGTAATTGTTGTCTGGTTATTTTCAGTCTTATAGTCTAAAGGAAAGCCTCAGCACCTCTTCATATAATTGGCCTATTATGACCATGTGATCGCAAGTTGCAATAACGTTATGTCTTTTCTCTGAGGAGATGAATACTGTAACTTTTTTTAAATCTTTTTCTCAAAGCAAGAGATTGATAAAACTATATGCAAATCTATTTATTGGTGACTGTCTGCTTTTAAGGAATATAAGAAAGAAGACCATATTGTACATACATACACATTTTTTTATGAAAATGTTTTATGTTGTGTTATGCCAGCCATCTAGTTTAATAGATAGCATCTGGACTTTTTGAGATTTAATGCCTTAATATGGAATTCTTGTATAATAAAACCATTTCTGAGGATATCTTTGGTGTAGTAGTACTATCACTAAGGCCTCTTGCACGCGACCGTATGCCCTCCGAGATATAGGGTCCGTGAATGGACTATATGTCCCGGAGCGGCATTGATCGTGTGCAAGGGAGCACACAGCATCATAGATTGCAATAATGCTGTGGACTTTGGGCCAGCCGGGGGACTATTGTCCTGCACTCGTAAGATCATATGAATGAAGGACAATAGCCCCGCGGGCAGCCCGACGTGCACAGCATCGCTGTAATCTATGATACTGTACACTCCCGTTCGCACGATCAATGCCTTTTCGGGACATATAGCCCGCTCACGGACTGTATATCTTGGAGGGCATACGGTCGTGTGCAAGAGGCCTAATGGAAGTCTTTTTCTCCCTCACAACTTTCTGTTTAGAAGGTTAAAAGGATGTGAGCTTCCAGTGAAATTTGGTTATCTGTGACAACATGCATTGAGTATGCAATTTGTTCCTTCAGGAGTTCTTCTTGGAGCTTTGACCAAAAAGTGGGTTACCTCTGGAGCTTGTCTGGTAGTTGGCAAGTTCATAAAAGTGCAAACATATAAGATCTGGGGAGCACCAAGGCTCACTGGTTACCACTGGTGCCTTCCATCGTTGGGGCCCTGGGTTCAAATCCAACCAAGGACAACATCTGCATGGAGTCTGTATGTTCTATTCATGTTTGTGTGGGGTTCCTTTGGTTACTCTAGTGTTCTCCCAAAGACATACTGATAAGGAAATAAAAAAAGGGAGGATAAAGTCTGTAAAGTTCTGCAGAATTTGTCAGTGCTATAAAAGTAAGTTCAAAAAAGAAATATATCACATTAATCCTTTGGTCCAGGAGCCACAAGCTCTTTTATGCATCTCTTGATGCCCAAAATCAGTGGCAAACATGAAATAGATTCCTTTTCCCAGGCAGAAATTCCAGGAAAACATTCCAGGAAGTTATAGCTACATGCAAGTTGCTGCTGATGGAATGCTAAAATCCTGTTAGTAGAGAGCAGAGACAGATTATGAGGTAACATATTTGTGTGTGGAGATCCTGATCTCATCTCTACAATAATAACAACTCAGGGACATCATTGATGGTGCGTGGTATGAACACTTAGAAAACACGGTATTGTGATTACAAGCAAAGGTTGTTTTTAGAGGTATGGCTAGGCTAATTAGGAGTGGGGCTTATGTGTAAAACTTTGCTGCAGCATATACCTGTTTCTTTTAATTACAGGAGATACTGTAGCTATTATTGCTTCCAAAACACCGTTATTCAGGTTATATTACAAACTGTAAGCAATAAGTCCTAGGAACTGAATAGTAGAATTTTGTGATTCTAAAAAAAAACATAGACCTTATTGCTTTTTTTTTAATGTTATATAAATGAAAGAAATCAATCTTTTCTATTAAAGCATTCTGTCAGACTGATATTTCAATTTCATCAAAGTAATTCATGGCAGAAATAATGAAGAAAAAGGATTTGATCCTCATGTTATTCAATCTTCCATAATGTCCTCAGAGACAATGAAAGATCTTAACGGCTTGTTTTTTTTCCAGCCCTAGAAAACACTGTCTAAATTAATAGCGGTTAACATTATATAATTACTGCATTACCCAAAAGGCAATTCTTATTCTCTGCTTGCCAAAATTAGTGCTACAAAATACAAATTCTATGTACGGATTATTATATTGCAAGGATTCTGTTACTGCAGAAAGTTTTAATGGGATAGTTCAGCTAATCATCATTTATCACTATGAATGTGCTGGTTAGAGGGTAAGCAGGAAAAGAGTTCCCTTGTAAAGGATAGCTAGCTAGCTAGATAGATATTAAATAGCTAGAGCAAATTTGCTTATCAAAATTAATCTTCCCTTGAGTCCAAAGACAGTACACACAAAGGGTTAATGTCTTGCTCTTCCCATCTAGGACAGAAGACAAATCATTAGTAAATCAGCATAGCTAAAGGCTTTCTACCACCTGATTTTGACCTTATTAGCTCTCAGACACTAGAGATCTGCTAGTGTCTGATCTACCTAACAAAGCTATTTTCAGACCTTTGTGTGGATCTGTTTCACTAAAAAACAAACTTTTATTGATATGCTAATGAGCCTCTAGGTACTATGGGGGGCGTCTTTTCAGCACCTAGAGGATCGGTCTACTCACACTGTATGCCGCCCCACTCGTCCGCCAAGCCCGCCCATCTCGTCTAGAATGCCATCCTCCATCTCAGCCAGCGGACGAATTCTCGCGCCTGCGCCGTGCGCGTCTGTATTCGGCGCAGGCGCAGTGAATGTCTGACCGCTCCCTGCACAGACATCTCCACTGATTTGTTTGATTATCACTATATCTTGATCATTAATTTACTTTGACTGGTCAAGACTTCTGGAAATTATTATTAAAGGACTTTGGTACTCTCAGGACTAATTGGATGATTTTGTATTATTTAGATTGATTTTATACACTTTTGGGTCCAATATGTGCGTTTATTTAACCACTTCAGCCCCGCTAGGTGAAACCCCCTTCATGACCAGAGCACTTTTTACACTTCGGCACTACACTACTTTCACCGTTTATCGCTTGGTCATGCAACTTACCACCCAAATGAATTTTACCTCCTTTTCTTCTCACTAATAGAGCTTTCATTTGGTGGTATTTTATTGCTGCTGACATTTTTACTTTTTTTGTTATTAATCAAAATGTAACGATTTTTTTGCAAAAAAATGACATTTTTCACTTTCAGCTGTAAAATTTTGCAAAAAAAACGACATCCATATATAAATTTTTCACCAAATTTATTGTTCTACATGTCTTTGATAAAAAAAAATGTTTGGGCAAAAAAAAAAATGGTTTGGGTAAAAGTTATAGCATTTACAAACTATGGTACAAAAATGTGAATTTCCGCTTTTTGAAGCAGCTCTGACTTTCTGAGCACCTGTCATGATTCCTGAGGTTCTACAATGCCCAGACAGTAGAAAACCCCCACAAATGACCCCATTTCGGAAAGTAGACACCCTAAGGTATTCGCTGATGGGCATAGTGAGTTCATAGAACTTTTTATTTTTTGTCACAAGTTAGCGGAAAATGATGATGATTTTATTTTTTTTATTTTATCTTACAAAGTCTCATATTCCACTAACTTGCGACAAAAAATAAAAAATTCTAGGAACTCACCATGCCCCTCACAGAATACCTTGGGGTGTCTTCTTTCCAAAATGGGGTCACTTGTGGGGTAGTTATACTGCCCTGGCAAGTTAGGGGCCCAAATGTGTGAGAAGAACTTTGCAATCAAAATGTGTAAAAAATGACCGGTGAAATCCAAAAGGTGCACTTTGGAATATGTGCCCCTTTGCCCACCTTGGCAGCAAAAAAGTGTGACACATCTGGTATCGCCGTACTCAGGAGAAGTTGGGGAATGTGCTTTGGGGTGTCATTTTACATATACCCATGCTGGGTGAGAAAAATATCTTGGTCAAATGCCAACTTTGTATAAAAAAATGGGAAAAGTTGTCTTTTGCCAAGATATTTCTCTCATCCAGCATGGGTATATGTAAAATGACACCCCAAAACACATTCCCCAACTTCTCCTGAGTACGGCGATACCAGATGTGTCACACTTTTTTGCTGGCAAGGTGGGCAAAGGGGCGCATATTCCAAAGTGCACCTTTCAGATTTTGCAGGCCATTTTTTACACATTTTGATGGCAAGGTACTTCTCACACATTTGGGCCCCTAAATTGCCAGGGCAGTATAACTACGCCACAAGTGACCCCATTTTGGAAAGAAGACACCCCAAGGTATTCCGTGAGGGGCATGGCGAGTTCCTAGAATTTTTTGTCACAAGTTAGCGGAAAATGATGATTTTTTTTTTTCCTCTTTTTTCCTTACAAAGTCTCATATTCCACTAACTTGCGACAAAAAATAAAAAATTCTAGGAACTCGCCATGCCCCTCACGGAATACCTTGGGGTGTCTTCTTTCCAAAATGGGGTCACTTGTGGCGTAGTTATACTGCCCTGGCAATTTAGGGGCCCATATGTGTGAGAAGAACTTTGCAATCAAAATGTGTAAAAAATGACCGGTGAAATCCAAAAGGTGCACTTTGGAATATGTGCCCCTTTGCCCACCTTGGCAGCAAAAAAGTGTGACACATCTGGTATCGCCGTACTCAGGAGAAGTTGGGGAATGTGTTTTGGGGTGTCATTTTACATATACCCATGCTGGGTGAGAAAAATATCTTGGTCAAATGCCAACTTTGTATAAAAAAATGGGAAAAGTTGTCTTTTGCCAAGATATTTCTCTCATCCAGCATGGGTATATGTAAAATGACACCCCAAAACACATTCCCCAACTTCTCCTGAGTACGGCGATACCAGATGTGTCACCCTTTTTTGCTGTCAAGGTGGGCAAAGGGGCACATATTCCAAAGTGCACCTTTCAGATTTTGCAGGCCATTTTTTACACATTTTGATTGCAAGGTACTTCTCACACATTTGGGCCCCTAAATTGCCAGGGCAGTATAACTACGCCACAAGTGACCCCATTTTGGAAAGAAGACACCCCAAGGTATTCCGTGAGGGGCATGGCGAGTTCCTAGAATTTTTTGTCACAAGTTAGCGGAAAATGATGATTTTTTTTTTCCTCTTTTTTCCTTACAAAGTCTCATATTCCACTAACTTGCGACAAAAAATAAAAAATTCTAGGAACTCGCCATGCCCCTCACGGAATACCTTGGGGTGTCTTCTTTCCAAAATGGGGTCACTTGTGGCGTAGTTATACTGCCCTGGCAATTTAGGGGCCCAAATGTGTAAGAAGTACCTTGCAATCAAAATGTGTAAAAAATGGCCTGCGAAATCCGAAAGGTGCACTTTGGAATATGTGCCCCTTTGCCCACCTTGGCATCAAAAAAGTGTCACACATCTGGTATCGCCGTACTCAGGAAAAGTTGGGGAATGTGTTTTGGGGTGTCATTTTACATATACCCATGCTGGGTGAGAGAAATATCTTGGCAAAAGACAACTTTTCCAATTTTTTTATACAAAGTTGGCATTTGACCAAGATATTTTTCTCACCCAGCATGGGTATATGTAAAATGACACCCCAAAACACATTCCCCAACTTCTCCTGAGTACGGCGATACCAGATGTGTCACCCTTTTTTGCTGTCAAGGTGGGCAAAGGGGCACATATTCCAAAGTGCACCTTTCAGATTTTGCAGGCCATTTTTTACACATTTTGATTGCAAGGTACTTCTCACACATTTGGGCCCCTAAATTGCCAGGGCAGTATAACTACGCCACAAGTGACCCCATTTTGGAAAGAAGACACCCCAAGGTATTCCGTGAGGGGCATGGCGAGTTCCTAGAATTTTTTATTTTTTGTCGCAAGTTAGTGGAATATGAGACTTTGTAAGGAAAAAAGAAAAAAAAAGAAAAATCATCATTTTCCGCTAACTTGTGACCAAAAAATAAAAAATTCTAGGAACTCGCCGTGCCCCTCACGGAATACCTTGGGGTGTCTTCTTTCCAAAATGGGGTCACTTGTGGCGTAGTTATACTGCCCTGGCAATTTAGGGGCCCAAATGTGTGAGAAGAACTTTGCAATCAAAATGTGTAAAAAATGCCCTGCAAAATCCGAAAGGTGCACTTTGGAATATGTGCCCCTTTGCCCACCTTGGCTGCAAAAAAGTGTCACACATGTGGTATCGCCGTACTCAGGAGAAGTTGGGGAATGTGTTTTGGGGTGTCATTTTACATATACCCATGCTGGGTGAGAGAAATATCTTGGCAAAAGACAACTTTTCCAATTTTTTTATACAAAGTTGGCATTTGACCAAGATATTTTTCTCACCCAGCATGGGTATATGTAAAATGACACCCCAAAACACATTCCCCAACTTCTCCTGAGTACGGCGATACCACATGTGTGACACTTTTTTGCAGCCTAGATGCGCAAAGGGGCCCAAATTCCTTTTAGGAGGGCATTTTTAAACATTTGGATCCCAGACTTCTTCTCACACTTTCGGGCCCCTAAAAAGCCAGGGCAGTGTAAATACCCAACATGTGACCCCACTTTGGAAAGAAGACACCCCAAGGTATTCAATGAGGGGCATGGCGAGTTCCTAGAATTTTTTATTTTTTTGCATAAGTTAGCGGATATTGATATTTTTTTGTTTTTTTCTCACAAAGTCTCACTTTCCGCTAACTTAGGACAAAAATTTCAATCTTTCATGGACTCAATATGCCCCTCACGGAATACCTTGGGGTGTCTTCTTTCCGAAATGGGGTCACATGTGGGGTATTTATACTGGCCTGGCATTTTAGGGGCCCTAAAGCGTGAGAAGAAGTCTGGAATATAAATGTCTAAAAATGTTTACGCATTTGGATTCCGTGAGGGGTATGGTGCGTCCATGTGAGATTTTATTTTTTGACACAAGTTAGTAGAATATGAGACTTTGTAAGAAAAAACAAAAACAAACAAAAAATTTCCGCTAACTTGTGCCAAAAAAAATGTCTGAATGGAGCCTTACCAGGGGGGGGTGATCAATGACAGGGGGGTGATGAATGACAGGGGGGTGATGAATGACAGGGGGGTGATCATTGACAGGGGGGTGATCACCCATATAGACTCCCTGATCACCCCCCTGTCATTGATCACCCCCCTGTAAGGCTCCATTCAGACGTCCGTATAATTTTTTCGGATCCATGGATCGGATCCGCAAAACACATGCGGACGTCTGAATGGAGCCTTACAGGGGGGTTATCAATGACAGGGGGTGATCAGGGTGATCACCCCCCCCTGTAAAGCTCCATTCAGACATCCGCATGATTTTTACGGATCCATGGATACATGGATCGGATCCACAAAACACATGCGGACGTCTGAATGGAGCCTTACAGGGGGGTTATCAATGACAGGGGGTGATCAGGGTAATCAGGGTGATCACCCCCCTGTCACTGATCACCCCCCCTGTAAGGCTCCATTCAGACATCCGCATGATTTTTTACGGATCCATGGATACATGGATCGGATCCACAAATCACATGCGGACGTCTGAATGGAGCCTTACAGGGGGGTTATCAATGACAGGGGGTGATCAGGGTGATCAGGGTGATCACCCCCCTGTCGATGATCACCCCCCCTGTAAGGCTCCATTCAGACATCCGCATGATTTTTTACGGATCCATGGATACATGGATCGGATCCACAAAACACATGCGGACGTCTGAATGGAGCCTTACAGGGGGGTTATCAATGACAGGGGGTGATCAGGGTGATCACCCCCCTGTCAATGATCACCCCCCCTGTAAGGCTCCATTCAGACATCCGCATGATTTTTTACGGATCCATGGATACATGGATCGGATCCACAAAACACATGCGGACGTCTGAATGGAGCCTTACAGGGGGGTTATCAATGACAGGGGGTGATCAGGGTGATCACCCCCCTGTCAATGTTCACCCCCCCTGTAAGGCTCCATTCAGACATCCGCATGATTTTTTACGGATCCATGGATACATGGATCGGATCCACAAAACACATGCGGACGTCTGAATGGAGCCTTACAGGGGGTTTATCAATGACAGTGGGGTGATCAGGGTGATCACCCCCCTGTCAATGATCACCCCCCCTGTAAGGCTCCATTCAGACATCCGCATGATTTTTTACGGATCCATGGATACATGGATCGGATCCACAAAACACATGCGGACATCTGAATGGAGCCTTACAGGGGGGTGATCAATGACAGGGGGTGATCAGGGAGTGTATATGGGTGATCACCCGCCTGTCATTGATCACCCCCCTGTAAGGCTCCATTCAGACGTCCGCATGATTTTTACGGATCCATGGATACATGGATCGGATCCACAAAACACATGCGGACGTCTGAATGGAGCCTTACAGGGGGGTTATCAATGACAGGGGGGTGATCAGGGAGTGTATATGGGTGATCACCCGCCTGTCATTGATCACCCCCTGTAAGGCTCCATTCAGACGTCCGCATGTGTTTTGCGGATCCGATCCATGTATCCATGGATCCGTAAAAATCATGCGGACGTCTGAATGGAGCCTTACAGGGGGGTGATCAATGACAGGGGGTGATCAGGGAGTGTATATGGGTGATCACCCGCCTGTCATTGATCACCCCCTGTAAGGCTCCATTCAGACGTCCGCATGTGTTTTGCGGATCCGATCCATGTATCCATGGATCCGTAAAAATCATGCGGACGTCTGAATGGAGCCTTACAGGGGGGTGATCAATGACAGGGGGGTGATCAATGACAGGGGGTGATCAGGGAGTGTATATGGGTGATCACCCGCCTGTCATTGATCACCCCCCTGTAAAGCTCCATTCAGACGTCCGCATTATTTTTACGGATCCATGGATACATGGATCGGATCCACAAAACACATGCGGACGTCTGAATGGAGCCTTACAGGGGGGTTATCAATGACAGGGGGGTGATCAGGGAGTGTATATGGGTGATCACCCGCCTGTCATTGATCACCCCCCTGTAAGGCTCCATTCAGACGCCCGCATGTGTTTTGCGGATCCGATCCATGTATCCATGGATCCGTAAAAATCATGCGGACGTCTGAATGGAGCCTTACAGGGGGGTGATCAATGACAGGGGGGTGATCAATGACAGGGGGTGATCAGGGAGTGTATATGGGTGATCACCCCCCTGTCAATGTTCACCCCCCCTGTAAGGCTCCATTCAGACATCCGCATGATTTTTTACGGATCCATGGATACATGGATCGGATCCACAAAACACATGCGGACGTCTGAATGGAGCCTTACAGGGGGGTTATCAATGACAGGGGGTGATCAGGGTGATCACCCCCCTGTCAATGATCACCCCCCCTGTAATGCTCCATTCAGACATCCGCATGATTTTTTACGGATCCATGGATACATGGATCGGATCCACAAAACACATGCGGACGTCTGAATGGAGCCTTACAGGGGGGTGATCAATGACAGGGGGGTGATCAATGACAGGGGGGTGATCAATGACAGGGGGTGATCAGGGAGTGTATAAGGGTGATCACCCGCCTGTCATTGATCACCCCCCTGTAAGGCTCCATTCAGACGTCCGCATGATTTTTACGGATCCATGGATACATGGATCGGATCCACAAAACACATGCGGACGTCTGAATGGAGCTTTACAGGGGGGTTATCAATGACAGGGGGGGTAATCAGGGAGTGTATATGGGTGATCACCCGCCTGTCATTGATCACCCCCTGTAAGGCTCCATTCAGACGTCCGCATGTGTTTTGTGGATCCGATCCATGTATCCATGGATCCGTAAAAATCATGCGGACGTCTGAATGGAGCCTTACAGGGGGGTGATCAATGACAGGGGGGTGATCAATGACAGGGGGGTGATCAATGACAGGGGGTGATCAGGGAGTGTATATGGGTGATCACCCGCCTGTCATTGATCACCCCCTGTAAGGCTCCATTCAGACGTCCGCATGTGTTTTGCGGATCCGATCCATGTATTCATGGATCCGTAAAAATCATGCGGACGTCTGAATGGAGCCTTACAGGGGGGTGATCAATGACAGGGGGGTGATCAATGACAGGGGGTGATCAGGGAGTGTATATGGGTGATTACCCGCCTGTCATTGATCACCCCCCTGTAAGGCTCCATTCAGACGTCCGCATGATTTTTACGGATCCATGGATACATGGATCGGATCCACAAAACACATGCGGACGTCTGAATGGAGCCTTACAGGGGGGTTATCAATGACAGGGGGGTGATCAGGGAGTGTATATGGGTGATCACCCGCCTGTCATTGATCACCCCCTGTAAGGCTCCATTCAGACGTCGGCATGTGTTTTGCGGATCCGATCCATGTATCCATGGATCCGTAAAAATCATGCGGACGTCTGAATGGAGCCTTACAGGGGGGTGATCAATGACAGGGGGGTGATCAATGACAGGGGGTGATCAGGGAGTGTATATGGGTGATCACCCGCCTGTCATTGATCACCCCCCTGTAAGGCTCCATTCAGACGTCCGTATGCTTTTTGCGGATCCGATCCATGTATCCGTGGATCCGTAAAAATCATACGGACGTCTGAACGGAGCCTGACAGGGGGGTGATCAATGACAGGGCGGTGATCAATGACAGGGTGGTGATCAGGGAGTTTATATTGGGTGATCATGGGTGATCAGGGGTTTATAAGGGGTTAATAAGTGACGGGGGGGGGGGTGTAGTGTAGTGTGGTGTTTGGTGCGACTGTACTGAGCTACCTGAGTCCTCTGGTGGTCGATCCTAACAAAAGGGACCACCAGAGGACCAGGTAGGAGGTATATTAGACGCTGTTATGAAAACAGCGTCTAATATACCTGTAAGGGGTTAAAAAATTCGGATCTCCAGCCTGCCAGCGAGCGATCGCCGCTGGCAGGCTGGAGATCCACTCGCTTACCTTCCGTTCCTGTGAGCGCGCGTGCCTGTGTGCGCGCGTTCACAGGAAATCCCGGCCCTCGCGAGATGACGCGTATATGCATCGTCGTGCGCAGGGCTGCCACCTCCGGACCGCACATCTGCGTTAGGCGGTCCGGAGGTGGTTAACCACTTCAACCCCGCTAGCTGAAACCCCTTTAATGACCAGGCCACTTTTTACACTTCTGCACTACACTACTTTCACCGTTTATCGCTCGGCCATGCAACTTACCACCCAAATGAATTTTACCTCCTTTTCTTCTCACTAATAAAGCTTTCATTTGGTGGTATTTCATTGCTGCTGACATTTTTACTTTTTTTGCTATTAATCGAAATGTAACGATTTTTTTGCAAAAAAATGAAATTTTTCACTTTCAGCTGTAAAATTTTGCAAAAAAAACGACATCCATATATAAATTTTTCGATAAATTTATTGTTCTACATGTCTTTGATAAAAAAAAATTTTTGGGCATAAAAAAAATGGTTTGGGTAAAAGTTATAGCGTTTACAAACTATGGTGCAAAAATTTGAATTTCCGCTTTTTGAAGCAGCTCTGACTTTCTGAGCACCTGTCATGTTTCCTGAGGTTCTACAATGCCCAGACAGTTGAAAAAACCCACAAATGACCCCATTTTGGAAAGTAGACACCCTAAGGTATTCGCTGATGGGCATAGTGAGTTCATAGAACTTTTTATTTTTTGTCACAAGTTAGCGGAAAATGATGATTTTTTTATTATTTTTTTTTTTCTTACAAAGTCTCATATTCCACTAACTTGCGACAAAAAATAAAAAATTCTAGGAACTCGCCATGCCCCTCAGGGAATACCTTGGGGTGTCTTCTTTCCAAAATGGGGTCACTTGTGGCGTAGTTATACTGCCCTGGCAATTTAGGGGCCCATATGTGTGAGAAGTAGTTTGCAATCAAAATCTGTAAAAAATGGCCTGCGAAATCCGAAAGGTGCACTTTGGAATATGGGTCCCTTTGCCCACCTAGGCTGCAAAAAAGTGTGACACATCTGGTATCACCGTACTCAGGAGAAGTTGGGGAATGTGTTTTGGGGTGTCATTTTACATATACCCATGCTGGGTGTGAGAAATATCTTGGCAAAAGACAACTTTTCCCATTTTTTTTATACAAAGTTGGCATTTGGAAAGATATTTATCTCACCCAGCATAGGTATATGTAAAATGACACCCCAAAACACATTGCCCAACTTCTCCTGAGTACGGCGATACCACATGTGTGACACTTTTTTGCAGCCAAGGTGGGCAAAGGGGCACACATTCCAAAGTGCACCTTTCGGATTTCGCAGGCCATTTTTTACACATTTTGATTGCAAAGTACTTCTCACACATTTGGGCCCCTAAATTGCCAGGGCAGTATAACTAACCCACAAGTGACCCCATTTTGGAAAGAAGACACCCCAAGGTATTCCCTGAGGGGCATGGCGAGTTCCTAGAATTTTTTATTTTTTGTCACAAGTTAGTGGAATATGAGACTTTGTAAGAAAAAAATAAAATAAAATAAAATCATCATTTTCCGCTAACTTGTGACAGAAAAGAAAAAATTCTAGGAACTCGCCATGCCCCTCACGGAATACCTTGGGGTGTCTTCTTTCCAAAATGGGGTCACTTGTGGGGTAGTTATACTGCCCTGGCATTCTAGGGGCCCATATGTGTGCGAAGTAGTTTGAAATCAAAATGTGTAAAAAATGACCTGTGAAATCCAAAAGGTGCACTTTGGAATGTGTGCCCCTTTGCCCACCTAGGCGGCATAAAAGTGTCACACATCTGGTATCTCCGTACTCAGGAGAAGTTGGGGAATGTGTTTTGGGGTGTCATTTTACATATACCCATGCTGGGTGAGAGAAATATCTTGGCAAAAGACAACTTTTCCCATTTTTTTATACAAAGTTGGCATTTGACCAAGATATTTATCTCACCCAGCATGGGTATATGTAAAATGACACCCCAAAACACATTCCCCAACTTCTCCTGAGTACGGCGATACCAGATGTGTGACACTTTTTTGCAGCCTAGATCCGCAAAGCGGCCCAAAGTCTCCCTTTCCGCTAACGTGGGACAAAAATTTCAATCTTTCATGGACTCAATATGCCCCTCACGGAATACCTTGGGGTGTCTTCTTTCCGAAATGGGGTCACTTGTGGGGTATTTATACTGCCCTGGCATTTTAGGGGCCCGAAAGCGTGAGAAGTCTGGAATATAAATGTCTAAAAAAATTTACGCATTTGGATTCCGTGAGGGGTATGGTGAGTTCATGTGAGATTTTATTTTTTGACACAAGTTAGTGGAATATGAGACTTAGTAAGAAAAAAAAAAAACTTGGGCCAAAAAAAATGTCTGAATGGAGCCTTGCAGGGGGGTGATCAATGACAGGGGGGTGATCAGGGAGTCTATATGGGTGATCACCCGCCTGTCATTGATCACCCCCCTGTAAGGCTGCATTCAGACGTCCGTATGCGTTTTGCGGATCCAATCCATGTATCCGTGGATCCGTAAAAATCATACAGACGTCTGAATGGAGCCTTACAGGGGGGTGATCAATGATAGGGAAGTGATCAGGAAGTCTATATGCGTGATCACCCCCTTGTCATTGATCACCCCCCTGTAAGGCTGCATTCAGACGTCCGTATGCGTTTTGCGGATCCGATCCATGTATCCGTGGATCCGTAAAAATCATACGGACATCTGAATGGAGCCTTACAGGGGGGTGATCAATGACAGGGAAGTGATCAGGAAGTCTATATGCGTGATCACCCCCTTGTCATTGATCACCCCCCTGTAAGGCTCCATTCAGACGTCCGTATGTGTTTTGCGGATCCGATCCATGTATCCGTGGGTGATCAATGACAGGGGGTGATCAGGGAGTGTATATGGGTGATCACCCGCCTGTCATTGATCACCCCCCTGTAAAGCTCCATTCAGACGTCCGCATTATTTTTACGGATCCATGGATACATGGATCGGATCCACAAAACACATGCGGACGTCTGAATGGAGCCTTACAGGGGGGTTATCAATGACAGGGGGGTGATCAGGGAGTGTATATGGGTGATCACCCGCCTGTCATTGATCACCCCCCTGTAAGGCTCCATTCAGACGCCCGCATGTGTTTTGCGGATCCGATCCATGTATCCATGGATCCGTAAAAATCATGCGGACGTCTGAATGGAGCCTTACAGGGGGGTGATCAATGACAGGGGGGTGATCAATGACAGGGGGTGATCAGGGAGTGTATATGGGTGATCACCCCCCTGTCAATGTTCACCCCCCCTGTAAGGCTCCATTCAGACATCCGCATGATTTTTTACGGATCCATGGATACATGGATCGGATCCACAAAACACATGCGGACGTCTGAATGGAGCCTTACAGGGGGGTTATCAATGACAGGGGGTGATCAGGGTGATCACCCCCCTGTCAATGATCACCCCCCCTGTAATGCTCCATTCAGACATCCGCATGATTTTTTACGGATCCATGGATACATGGATCGGATCCACAAAACACATGCGGACGTCTGAATGGAGCCTTACAGGGGGGTGATCAATGACAGGGGGGTGATCAATGACAGGGGGGTGATCAATGACAGGGGGTGATCAGGGAGTGTATAAGGGTGATCACCCGCCTGTCATTGATCACCCCCCTGTAAGGCTCCATTCAGACGTCCGCATGATTTTTACGGATCCATGGATACATGGATCGGATCCACAAAACACATGCGGACGTCTGAATGGAGCTTTACAGGGGGGTTATCAATGACAGGGGGGGTAATCAGGGAGTGTATATGGGTGATCACCCGCCTGTCATTGATCACCCCCTGTAAGGCTCCATTCAGACGTCCGCATGTGTTTTGTGGATCCGATCCATGTATCCATGGATCCGTAAAAATCATGCGGACGTCTGAATGGAGCCTTACAGGGGGGTGATCAATGACAGGGGGGTGATCAATGACAGGGGGGTGATCAATGACAGGGGGTGATCAGGGAGTGTATATGGGTGATCACCCGCCTGTCATTGATCACCCCCTGTAAGGCTCCATTCAGACGTCCGCATGTGTTTTGCGGATCCGATCCATGTATTCATGGATCCGTAAAAATCATGCGGACGTCTGAATGGAGCCTTACAGGGGGGTGATCAATGACAGGGGGGTGATCAATGACAGGGGGTGATCAGGGAGTGTATATGGGTGATTACCCGCCTGTCATTGATCACCCCCCTGTAAGGCTCCATTCAGACGTCCGCATGATTTTTACGGATCCATGGATACATGGATCGGATCCACAAAACACATGCGGACGTCTGAATGGAGCCTTACAGGGGGGTTATCAATGACAGGGGGGTGATCAGGGAGTGTATATGGGTGATCACCCGCCTGTCATTGATCACCCCCTGTAAGGCTCCATTCAGACGTCGGCATGTGTTTTGCGGATCCGATCCATGTATCCATGGATCCGTAAAAATCATGCGGACGTCTGAATGGAGCCTTACAGGGGGGTGATCAATGACAGGGGGGTGATCAATGACAGGGGGTGATCAGGGAGTGTATATGGGTGATCACCCGCCTGTCATTGATCACCCCCCTGTAAGGCTCCATTCAGACGTCCGTATGCTTTTTGCGGATCCGATCCATGTATCCGTGGATCCGTAAAAATCATACGGACGTCTGAACGGAGCCTGACAGGGGGGTGATCAATGACAGGGCGGTGATCAATGACAGGGTGGTGATCAGGGAGTTTATATTGGGTGATCATGGGTGATCAGGGGTTTATAAGGGGTTAATAAGTGACGGGGGGGGGGGTGTAGTGTAGTGTGGTGTTTGGTGCGACTGGAGATCCACTCGCTTACCTTCCGTTCCTGTGAGCGCGCGTGCCTGTGTGCGCGCGTTCACAGGAAATCCCGGCCCTCGCGAGATGACGCGTATATGCATCGTCGTGCGCAGGGCTGCCACCTCCGGACCGCACATCTGCGTTAGGCGGTCCGGAGGTGGTTAACCACTTCAACCCCGCTAGCTGAAACCCCTTTAATGACCAGGCCACTTTTTACACTTCTGCACTACACTACTTTCACCGTTTATCGCTCGGCCATGCAACTTACCACCCAAATGAATTTTACCTCCTTTTCTTCTCACTAATAAAGCTTTCATTTGGTGGTATTTCATTGCTGCTGACATTTTTACTTTTTTTGCTATTAATCGAAATGTAACGATTTTTTTGCAAAAAAATGAAATTTTTCACTTTCAGCTGTAAAATTTTGCAAAAAAAACGACATCCATATATAAATTTTTCGATAAATTTATTGTTCTACATGTCTTTGATAAAAAAAAATTTTTGGGCATAAAAAAAATGGTTTGGGTAAAAGTTATAGCGTTTACAAACTATGGTGCAAAAATTAGAATTTCCGCTTTTTGAAGCAGCTCTGACTTTCTGAGCACCTGTCATGTTTCCTGAGGTTCTACAATGCCCAGACAGTTGAAAAAACCCACAAATGACCCCATTTTGGAAAGTAGACACCCTAAGGTATTCGCTGATGGGCATAGTGAGTTCATAGAACTTTTTATTTTTTGTCACAAGTTAGCGGAAAATGATGATTTTTTTATTATTTTTTTTTTCTTACAAAGTCTCATATTCCACTAACTTGCGACAAAAAATAAAAAATTCTAGGAACTCGCCATGCCCCTCAGGGAATACCTTGGGGTGTCTTCTTTCCAAAATGGGGTCACTTGTGGCGTAGTTATACTGCCCTGGCAATTTAGGGGCCCATATGTGTGAGAAGTAGTTTGCAATCAAAATCTGTAAAAAATGGCCTGCGAAATCCGAAAGGTGCACTTTGGAATATGGGTCCCTTTGCCCACCTAGGCTGCAAAAAAGTGTGACACATCTGGTATCACCGTACTCAGGAGAAGTTGGGGAATGTGTTTTGGGGTGTCATTTTACATATACCCATGCTGGGTGTGAGAAATATCTTGGCAAAAGACAACTTTTCCCATTTTTTTTATACAAAGTTGGCATTTGGAAAGATATTTATCTCACCCAGCATAGGTATATGTAAAATGACACCCCAAAACACATTGCCCAACTTCTCCTGAGTACGGCGATACCACATGTGTGACACTTTTTTGCAGCCAAGGTGGGCAAAGGGGCACACATTCCAAAGTGCACCTTTCGGATTTCGCAGGCCATTTTTTACACATTTTGATTGCAAAGTACTTCTCACACATTTGGGCCCCTAAATTGCCAGGGCAGTATAACTAACCCACAAGTGACCCCATTTTGGAAAGAAGACACCCCAAGGTATTCCCTGAGGGGCATGGCGAGTTCCTAGAATTTTTTATTTTTTGTCACAAGTTAGTGGAATATGAGACTTTGTAAGAAAAAAATAAAATAAAATAAAATCATCATTTTCCGCTAACTTGTGACAGAAAAGAAAAAATTCTAGGAACTCGCCATGCCCCTCACGGAATACCTTGGGGTGTCTTCTTTCCAAAATGGGGTCACTTGTGGGGTAGTTATACTGCCCTGGCATTCTAGGGGCCCATATGTGTGCGAAGTAGTTTGAAATCAAAATGTGTAAAAAATGACCTGTGAAATCCAAAAGGTGCACTTTGGAATGTGTGCCCCTTTGCCCACCTAGGCGGCATAAAAGTGTCACACATCTGGTATCTCCGTACTCAGGAGAAGTTGGGGAATGTGTTTTGGGGTGTCATTTTACATATACCCATGCTGGGTGAGAGAAATATCTTGGCAAAAGACAACTTTTCCCATTTTTTTATACAAAGTTGGCATTTGACCAAGATATTTATCTCACCCAGCATGGGTATATGTAAAATGACACCCCAAAACACATTCCCCAACTTCTCCTGAGTACGGCGATACCAGATGTGTGACACTTTTTTGCAGCCTAGATCCGCAAAGCGGCCCAAAGTCTCCCTTTCCGCTAACGTGGGACAAAAATTTCAATCTTTCATGGACTCAATATGCCCCTCACGGAATACCTTGGGGTGTCTTCTTTCCGAAATGGGGTCACTTGTGGGGTATTTATACTGCCCTGGCATTTTAGGGGCCCGAAAGCGTGAGAAGTCTGGAATATAAATGTCTAAAAAAATTTACGCATTTGGATTCCGTGAGGGGTATGGTGAGTTCATGTGAGATTTTATTTTTTGACACAAGTTAGTGGAATATGAGACTTAGTAAGAAAAAAAAAAAACTTGGGCCAAAAAAAATGTCTGAATGGAGCCTTGCAGGGGGGTGATCAATGACAGGGGGGTGATCAGGGAGTCTATATGGGTGATCACCCGCCTGTCATTGATCACCCCCCTGTAAGGCTGCATTCAGACGTCCGTATGCGTTTTGCGGATCCAATCCATGTATCCGTGGATCCGTAAAAATCATACAGACGTCTGAATGGAGCCTTACAGGGGGGTGATCAATGATAGGGAAGTGATCAGGAAGTCTATATGCGTGATCACCCCCTTGTCATTGATCACCCCCCTGTAAGGCTGCATTCAGACGTCCGTATGCGTTTTGCGGATCCGATCCATGTATCCGTGGATCCGTAAAAATCATACGGACATCTGAATGGAGCCTTACAGGGGGGTGATCAATGACAGGGAAGTGATCAGGAAGTCTATATGCGTGATCACCCCCTTGTCATTGATCACCCCCCTGTAAGGCTCCATTCAGACGTCCGTATGTGTTTTGCGGATCCGATCCATGTATCCGTGGATCTGTAAAAATCATACGGACATCTGAATGGAGCCTTACAGGGGGGTGATCAATGATAGGGGGGTGATCAATGACAGGGGGTGATCAGGGAATCTATATGGGTGATCACCCGCCTGTCATTGATCACCCCCCTGTAAGGCTGCATTCAGACGTCCGCATGCGTTTTGCGGATCCAATCCATGTATCCGTGGATCCGTAAAAATCATACGGACATCTGAATGGAGCCTTACAGGGGGGTGATCAATGACAGAGAGGTGATTAATGACAGGGGGTGATCAGGGAATCTATATGGGTGATCACCCGCCTGTCATTGATCACCCCCCTGTAAGGCTCCATTCAGACGTCCGTATGTGTTTTGCGGATCCTATCTATGTATCCGTGGATCCGTAAAAATCATAGGGACGTCTGAACAGAGCCTGACAGGCGGGTGATCAATGACAGGAGGGTGATCAGGGAGTTCATATGGGGTGATCAGGGGTTCATAAGAGGTTAATAAGTGACAGGGGGGGGGGTGTAGTGTAGTGTGGTGTTTGGTGCGACTTTACTGAGCTACCTGTGTCCTCCGATGGTCGATCTAAACAAAAGGGACCACCAGAGGACCAGGTAGCAGGTATATTAGACGCTGTTATCAAAACAGCGTCTAATATACCTGTTAGGGGTTAAAAAAATCACATCTCCAGCCTGCCAGCGAGCGATCGCCGCTGGCAGGCTGGAGATCCACTCGCTTATCTTCAGTTCGTGTGAGCGCGCGCGCCTGTGTGCGTGCGTTCACAGGGAATCTCGGCCCTCGCGAGATGACGCGTATATGCGTCACTCTGCGCATGTCTGCCGCCTCCGAACCGCACATCTGCGTTAGGCAGTCTGGAGGCGGTTAAACTAAAACAGCTGTTACTATTTTATACAAGTATGTAATTTGCACTCTATACAGGTGGATATAATTCATCATTATTGCACTTGGCACTTTTTTTTTTTTTACGAATTTGATCACTATATACACTTGATTCTATTTGATACACAATGTATGGTGAATTAATTATGTGATAACACTTGGATGTATATTTTTATGAAGCTACAATCAGGTTTTATCATCTTTTTGGACTTTATTTGTTACACATATCATCAATTATGTAACTATGTCAGTACTTATCACAGTGGTGTATTTAAGGATGCATTTGACATCATGTGTTTGCTTGACAAAGGCCCTATTGAGTTGGGCTGAAACGTTGCTAGAGGGGTAATAAACGGGTCTGTCACCCTTTACCTACTTTGGAGTGTTGCCCCATTTTTTGTTCTCTGGAAGTTATTTATGGACTTTACTGCCTACTGTCCCTGATGGATTGCACCCGACTCCACCTTTGCTGTGCTGCTGCTGCTCTTTGCTTTTGTATATATATGTGTACATAACCATAATGGGTGTAATTTACCAAACTGGTGTAAAGTACAACTGGCTTAATTGCCCATAGCAGACAATCAAATTCCACTTTTTATTTTTCAAAGAAGCTGTCAAAAATGATAGGTGGAATCTGATTGGTTGCTATAGGCAACTAAGCCAGTTCTACTTTACACCAGTTTGATAAATGACCCAAAATTTGTATTGACATATCCACAGCAACTTAATGTATTAAAATAGCCCATCATTTATTTAGCACAGTGGACATTGAAAAAAAAAAAAACAATGACAGAACTGTGTTTTTTGGTCAACTCGACTCCAAAAATTTGAAAACATACCGATCAAAAGGTCCTTTTATCACAAAATGGTGTGAATAAAAACTACAGCTCACCCTGCAAAAACACAGCTCCATTGGCAGAGAAAATAAAAAAGCTATGGTTTTCATGAATATGGCGACACAAAGCAATCTGTGTTTAAAAAAAGCTAAACTTTTTTGTAGTAAAACATAAAAAAACATACAAATGTAGTATCTCCATAATTATACTCACTCATTGACATGCTCCAAAATGGAGCATTAAAAATATCACTTGACCGACAAGAAACTGGATTTTCTTCTTCATTTTCTTGCAGTTAGTTCAGATGATGCTTGAATGGGCCATTTTATTGTATTAAGAAAAAAATATATTTTGCAATCAGTTTGTATTTTGATAATTTCTTGACAGTCAAAATGAGTAAGTACAGACAGGGCAGTTCTAAACTTGAGTGTGATATCGTGACAATGTGATATCACACCACAAAAGCCATTGAAAAGGTCAATTAAAAGTTTCTTGCCATTGTTTACTTAAATGGTTAAGAATCAAGAAGAGGATTATTACAGTCTTAACTGATTTGACTGTATCATGCAATACTCTATTGACTTGTGTAACTCATCCTGTAAACAACAAAAGTGATTATTGGAATTTTTAATTATTTTAGACTTAACATCTATTGATTCCTTTCAGTAAATTACTTTTACTCACAGCAAAGTCAATATGCAAACTGAGTTAATGCCATGGTAAAAAAAAATCCATGACCCAAATCAATTTCAAAAGAATGTAATTGTTTAACATATAGCATATACTGACAATCTATTTTGTCGTATTTCAGCTCATTATCTTTACTTATAAGAGGTGGATGAAAGGCAAATGTGGGTCTACAAATTAAAACAATAATCTATCCCTTCTTAAGTCTTTACCAGTATAAAAACATGTACAAACCTACAATAACGCTTATTTGGCACGCAGAAGACACAAACTAACAAAATAAATGGCATAAAGAGTCAAAGCCATACAATCTTTATGTGCATAATTCCTGTCCAACTTTACATACATAAGTAATTTGTACTATCAACAGGGATTTCCCTATTGCCCTGTCTTCTACTATTTACTAGCATTATTTAGGGAAGTTTCTATGCAACAGCTTTTATTTCTGATCTCTTGGTCAGATGATCACCATGCTCAGCTTGGTTAATTTAAGGAGGACTTCTTGATTGGATGTCTTTCCTTTCAAGTTTAATGCTTTCTGCACTTTAGTTGTTGGCTATATCATGAGCTCATTGCATTTGTATCAGAATCCTTAAGGCTGTATTACACAGGCTTATATTTTGGCCGATAATCACTAACGAGAGTTTGCATAACAACTAGTTAGTGACCATCTTGCAATTCAAACTGTCTACCGCCAACTGCCTGTTCATTGGGCAATTCAGATTTTTAAGCATGCTTCAAAATCACCACTTGTCAGAGGCAGATCATGCCAATAGCGATCTGCCACCGGCAAACCACTAGACAGTATGGGGACGGGGCGATGGCATAACAATCGCTCCTCCCCATGCTGCAGATGAGATAGCTGCATGTAATAGCAGCGGTCTCCTCCGTTAGCTAGCAAGCAATTGCCAGGAGAGAACACTTCCCTTAATCGCTTCCCCGACAATTGCTTGCTGATCTGCCTGTCTAATACAGGCTTTAGTATTCCTTGTATCTTCTTCCTAATCTAGATTTGTGTTATCTCTTTCTAGCCCTTTCATTTCTATTAGCCTTGAGGTTTGCTGTTTGCTGTTCTTATGTGGATTCTGCCTAGGGGAGGTATTGGTATTCTGCTTTTGCAATTTTTGGCATCAATTGACATGAAACACCATATTATCACTTATTAATAGTGATAGTTTATTCATAATTCCCTGTTTTCAAGCACTCCATCACGGTCTGGTGATTTTTTTTGTGTTAGTTTCCTATCCCGATGGCATCACATCGACATGTGAGGTGTGGCAAGGCTTGTAAGGCTCTGCCATGTTGACACAACATTGTTTTTTTTTTTTTTTTTTTAATTAGTCTTTATTTGAATTTCACACAAGGAACAGATCCATAAAAATCAGATAAACACAGATCAACCATTCACAATTAATAAGTACAGTTCCTTTTTCTTTCCCTACCTTCTCCCGTTTCCCCCCCCTCCTCCCCCCCCCTCCCTCCACGTGGGGACGTGAAAAAAAAACAAAAAAAAAAAAAACATCCTCCAACACTAAAGTAACCAATTTTTCCACACTTGGTCGAGATTTATTGACCTTTTTATATAATTCTCCATCACTCGTTCTTCTTTAATTAAATTGTCTATCATTTTTCTCCATTGTCCCACTGTCGGTAAATCTACTTTTATCCATTGCCTGAGTATGAGCAATCTGGCCTGAAATAATACTTTATTCAAAACCAGTCGTGTTTTTTTGTTTAGCTTCAAATGTTCAGTTACCCCTAGAATACAAATTAATGGATCATTGGGCAGCCGGACTTTCAGGAGCAAAAATATAGTTTCCATTATTTCTGTCCAATATCTATGGAGCTTGGGACATCTCCAAAAACAATGTATTAAATCTGCTCTCTCCTCCCCACATTTTGGACACTTATCTGTTGCTTTCACTCCCATTCTTTTCAACATCCATGGAGATCGATGTAATCTGTGCACTATAAAAAATTGTGAGATCTTATGTGAGCCCCTATCCGAGATTGTAGCATAATTTCTAAGGGCATCTCTCCAATTTTCTTCTGTAAGGGAGCCTAGATCTTTTTCCCATTTTCCTAGAGCTAACATTGTAATTTTTTTTCTCTTTCCGTCCATCAAAAGCCTATATCTCCTTGCTGTTGTTCCTGCTCCTTCCCCTACTATAATGAACTTATCCAACCTGTCTGATTTTTCCCTTCTATACCTATCCTCCTGTGCCACTGTCCGCAGTGCATTCCTAAGTTGGAGATATTTATACGTATCAATATGGGAGATCCCAAATTCCAACACCATTGTGTTGAAGTCTTTCAGCTTATCTTCCTCAAAGATCTGATCTAGATATTTAATTCCTTTTTTCTCCCAATCTATATAGTCCCTTATTGTTTCTAATTCTTTTAAATTAAGATTTTTCCATATCGGTGTGTATTTCAAGAACCCTTTAATCTCCAATATCTTCTTACTTTCCCCCCATACGTATTCTATTAAGTTTAATATTCTATTATCTGAATTTTTTTTCCCCAAAAAACCTGACTCCAACACCTCTAAGTGATTTCCTCCCTCTTTCCAACCCCATCTATTTAATTCTTGCCTACCCACTTGACTATCTAAGCTACCCTTTATATTCCCGTATTGAATTATTAAGTAGTAAAGAAACAAATTAGGGACCGCTAAACCTCCCTCCTGCACTGGGAGCTGGAGGACTTCCTTCTTTATCCGAGGGATCGCACCTTTCCAGATGAGGTCCCCCATTAGTCTATCTAGTAATTTAAAGGTAGTCTGCGGTATTCTCACTGGAGCATTTTGCGATATATAGAGTATCTTTGGGAGAAGAACCATTTTTATTAGATTTACCCTACCTTGGATTGACATTGGCAGTTTTTTCCATATATGTATTTTAGTTCTTAATTCTTTTATTAGGGGGAGGACATTTAATTTTTCATATTCTTCTATATTTCCGGAGATTTGTACACCGAGATATTTAAAATTTTCATGTTTTTTAAGAACATGCACCCTTGTGTCTCCTTGTAATTGTCTATCTCCTAATAGTAACATATGTGATTTCCCCCAATTTATCTTTAGACCAGAAAAAAACCCAAACTTGTCTATTATCTCTATCACTCTATTAAACTGATCGCCAGTGTTTTGCAAAAAGAGTAAAATATCATCCGCATACATTAACAGCTTTTCTTCTCCGCCCGCATATTGAAAACCTTTAATCTCCCTATCGTTTCTTATTATATTTGCCAAAGGTTCAATTGCCATAGCAAATAGCAGTGGGGAGAGAGGGCATCCCTGCCTTGTGCCACAAAATAGGGCAAAAGGCAGGGACAAGCTCCCATCCACCACCACTCTAGCCCTGGGATTTAGATATATTAACTGAATCCACCCTATAAATCCCTCCCCTATACCGAATCTCCTTAACACTGCCCATAAATAGTCCCATTCAATACAATCAAATGCCTTTTGGGCATCCAGTGAGAGTATTGCTTTCTCCCCTGTGTCCAATCTATTAGCTTCAATATTAAGGAATGCCCTTCTTATATTAGAGTATATTGTTCTGCCCAGTATAAATCCTGTCTGATCTTTATTTATTATCCCTTTGATAATCCTTGAAAGCCTATCAGCTAAAACTTTTGCCAGAATTTTAACATCCGTATTCAACAGGGATATTGGCCTGTATGAACCGGGATCTGTTTGTTCTTTTCCCTTTTTTGGAATTAACGTAATAGTTGCTTCCTTCATAGAGTTCGGTAGGTCACCTAATTTTCGGGCCTCATCCAGTGTTATCTTTAATTCTGGTACTAACACCTGGGAGAAGATTTTATATATTTCAAAGGGAAGCCCATCCCCACCTGGTGCCTTCTCAGCTTTAACCTTCCCCAAAACCAGATTTATTTCTGCTACCGTTATTTCTTTTTCCAGATATTCTTTTTGGGGCTTAGATATCCTATTAAAGGCGATCTTATCCAGGTATGAATCTAGCTCTTGTTTTGAGTATTGTACCCTAGACTTATATAGCTCTGTGAAGTATTCCCAGAACACTTTTTTAATACCTTCGGGTGTGGTGGTTAATTTACCCGTTTTATCTTTAATTGCACCTATCCATGATTTCCCTTTTTGATTTCTCACTATATTTGCTAATATTTTACCGACCTTTTCGCCCTCCGAGGCTAGTTGGATACCTTGAAAGAACAATTCTTTCCTACCTTTCTCTAATTGATAAATCTTCATCTTTTCCTGTTCTTCCTCCCAAGCTCTCTTATTTAGTGCAGTAGGGTATCTCATACTTGCCATACCTGCCTCTTGCAGTTTTTTCTCCAATGCCTTCCCGTTCTCTCTGGTTCTTTTTTTCCAATGGTTTACCTTTTTGAACAATACTCCCCTCAAGAATGCCTTGAAAGTGTCCCAGACTACTAGTCTACTGGCTGACCCGTTATTTTCCATAAAAAAATGTTTTAATTCCTCAGTTATGCTCTCTTTATCTGAAATCAATGATAGCCAATGGGAGTTGAACTTAAACATTGGCGGAGTATTATCCTTATTCAGATCCAGTTCGACTATCATTGCATTATGGTCTGACAAGTCCACGGATATATATTTTGTCGTGATCCTATTTAGAGACATTAAATTTTTATTTCCAAAAGTCATATCTATTCTCGACCAAGTTTGGTGTGTTTTTGAGTAACAGGAGTATCTAATTTCATCCGGGTGTTGAACCCTCCAAACATCTACCCAGTTAAATTCATGGGCTACTTTACATAAATCTACATTTTGTGCTCCTCCCCCTCTGCTAGATGTCCTATCCCTGAGTGGATCCATAACCGCGTTGTAGTCCCCTACCGCAATCAATATACATTCCTGTTTATTCAACATAAATTTATATAGTTGATACAGAACATCTGGTTTATATGGTGGTGGAATATATATATTTGCGATTACAGTTTTAATCCCATCCACAAAACAGTGTAAAAAGAGGTATCTACCATGGTCATCGGTCTCGCATGCCAAAACTTCAAATTTAATCTTATTATGTATCAAAATTGAAACCCCTCTAGAATAAGTGGTGTATATAGAATGATATCCCGCCACCACCCATCCCCTCTCCAACCATCTTACTGATTCCTTATCCAAATGTGTCTCCTGGAGGCAGATGATGGCTGGCAGAAACCTCTTCATCCACTCAAGGATAGCATATCTTTTCACCCTCTCACGGAACCCCCTCACATTCAACGAAAGGATCCTGACCATCTAACAGAGGGGGAGGAGGAAAGAGAGAGTAAAAAAAAAAAGGTTTTCTCCACGTTCCCATCCCCACCCCCCCTATATACCCCCCCCCTATATACCCGCCCTCTATATAGTCCCCCCTTCTGCTGTCCAGCAGTCCGGGCGACTCCATAACTTAGCGTGACTCCTTTCACCCCCCCCTCCCCCACCGGCCTCAGAGGCCCTCTCCATCCGCCCAGTCACTGACTTCCTCCGGAGTCTGAAAAAAGGAAATCTTGCCGTTATATTCCACCCTTAATTTTGCCGGAAAAAGTAAGCTATACTTTATACCGGCCTCTCTTGATCTTTTTTTAACAGATATAAATTCTCTTCTTTGTGCGTTAGTACTAAATGAGTAGTCTGGAAAAAGTTTGATCTTTACACCCTGTATATAATATTTTTCTGAGGTTCTTGCGTCAAAAAGTATTCCATCTCGATCCTTAGATAGTAAACATTTCACCAGTATAGGTCTGGGGTAATCCCCTGGCGCCCTATTTTTTGTGGGGACCCTGTGTGCTCTTTCAATAGTAAATAAGGGAGAAAGAGTACCTACTTTACTATTCTCCCTCAACCATTTTTCCATAAATTCCGTACAGTTTCCTCCCTCCGCTCTCTCTGGGACCCCCACACATCTTATGTTAGCCCTTCTTGATCTATCCTCCTGGTCTACCAATTTTTGTTCCATCTTAACATTTGTTTGTTTTAAGTGGGCCACCTCCTTCTCTAATTTCTGCACAGATTTCTCTAGGGTGGGAATCCTTTTTTCCATCTCTTGTAAACACTGTCTTACTTTTTCCATCTCGGCTCTGATAACCATAACGTCCGTCTGCACTGCCCCAAGCTGGGTTACTAAATTACCCATTAAATTTTCCATCCTTGAGACAGTGCAAAGTATATCCTGCACCATTTTTACGTCCGTTTCTGTGTATATTGCTGGTGTTCCCCTGTCCCCCTCTCCCCCCTCCACTGGCGTCTCATGTGTCAAATCCTGTACTCTGGCATCCGCCATTTTTTCTTTTTGTGGGGATCTAAGCCCAGGTGAATTCGGGACCAGGTACTTATTTAGACCCGCTTGTTTAGACCCACTTTCAAGCCCTCCTGCTGATCGCCTAGTAGTACCCCCCATGGGGCCACGCTGTTCTTCCCTTTTTTTTGGTGGCATTTTAATATCTCTTCCCTCTTTTCTTAGTCTCCATTCACCTTTATTTTTTATTTTATTTTTTTCCTTTTTAAATTCTTCCCCTTCCTTCCCTTTTTTTTTTTTTTTTCCTTTCTACCCCCTCTCCCTCCCACCCCCTTTCCTCCCCTCTTCCTCTCCCCTTCTTCTTCTTCCCTTTTTTTTTAATTAATAACATAAAACCCAATACAATCCATAAATTACATCCATAGTTAGATACAAAGGTTAGTTCAAAGAGGAAAAAAAAAAGGTCCATAATATCAGCAGGATCCAGCCAAAGAAAGAGAGGCTTCTTAGAGGGTTGAGGGTCGGGATCCAAACGTATAAGGGATATAGTCAGTTAATTGGTTAATTCAGAGAGATATGATACAGTTAGATAGCTTGAGGGGGGGATAGGGATTTCAATCGGGGTTATTAAAATTATTAAGCGTTGCACTCCACATCCCAAACTCCCTCCCCCGCTCACTTTTTTTTTTTTTTTTCTTCTTTTTAACTTCAATACAGTTCACACTGGCACAATCCACCCTCAATAACTGCCTCCAAATATCTCAGTGCAGGGTTTACTTCCATTATTCTACTGCAGCTTCAATCTGCACCCCCGTCGTCACAGCCACATCCACGATAGCGGACTTAACCCGCTGTCAGCTGCATTCTCAGGGGTACTTAACAGGGGTACCTAACATTACCACCAGAACCTGTGGATAGTCCTCCTTAAATTTTCCAGTTCCAGATAGCTGAAATGGCCGCTCTTCAGATGTTACAAGCGGAGCTGACCTCACCGCTTAAGAATCAGTAAGTGTCAATAGGGGTCGGTAGAAATCAATAGAACAGGACCTCAGGGACTGAGAAAGTGCCCCCCCGGATATCAACTCTGAGTGCCAGGATTTTAGTTTTAGCAAGCGAATGTCGACCAGAGCTCCCCTTTAGCACTGATGGTTAGTGCCCCTGTACTCTGGCCCCACCAACCTTCGTCCCACCAGCGTTTTTTTTTTCTCATCCCATAGCACAAGTGCTGCGATAGCTCACCGCTCACCGTCCAGCGGCTCAGGTCTACCAGGGACAGAGGTCCGGGTCCGGTTTCCAACGTCAAACTCTGAGGCAATCAGGGCAACAATCAAGTCGGCCACAACTTCAGCGCATGGGCTGCGATGGACGGCACACTAGCGTGGGCTGCGGCGGTCAGGCATTCCAGGCGGTGGTACGAGCGGCCAGCGGCCGGCGTGCAGGAGAGGCGGGGGGGCGGAGCCCTAGCGTCCCACGTCAGACGCTCTCACGCATCATTTCTGTGTAGTCCTAGACACAACATTGTTAATGACCATGACTTTAAGGGCGGTGTTCTACTCATTCTCCTGAATCCTGCAATGATGCTGTGTCTTAGGGTGGAGTTTTTCCAAGCAGGGCTTCAAGCAGGCTTGGATCTGTGATGTTCAAACTAAGAGGGGAAGAAGAGGAAGTGACCTGATGCCATAGACCAGGCATGCTCAACCTGCGGCCTTCCAGCTGTTGTAAAACTACAACTCCTACAATGCCTGCTGTAGGCTGATAGCTGTAGGCTGTTCAGGCATGCTGGGAGTTGTACTTTTGCAACAGCTGGAGGGCCGCAGGTTGAGCATGCCTGCCATAGACATTTTCCACAAGTCTTGCATCAGTATGTAAACACAGGATGTGTGTCACAGGTTGCAATTACACTGGATGAGTCAAAATGCACTCAGAACTATTATCTGATTTCAATAATGCAGGAAGGTTGAATGCTGGTGTTATTTATTTATTTATTTCATTTATTTATGCCTTGCAGTCAGCCTGAGCCAAACAGGAGGGACAATATTGAGATGTGTCATAAGCACTATATAAGATCCCAACTTGGACGTCTGTCAGAGAGAGAGAGCAAAGAAAGCTTGTCTTCAGTCACACAATATAACTAGTTTAGGGTCAAACAGGAACAGTGTTAGGCAAGACAATATGTAGTTAATTAGGGTTTTAGTAAGGTGCAGCAACTATGCACTTAACACTGTCCCTTTGACATTACTGATGATGTATTTGTGTTAAAGAGCTTGAAAGGAGTTGGATACAGTCCTAGTAGACCTTGGGGTGCCATACATGACTTTTAAGGGCAATTTAAGTACCCTTCGAATCAGACCTGAAATGAATTTCAAGAAATGCACTCTTCTCAACTCATTAGCAGGTTCACAATTTGCCCATCAGTGCATTTCAACTGTGACTAGTGCATTCAGACATATATAAATGTAAAAGGGACAAAAAGGTGCCATCGATTAGTCCTACCTACTTCTCCCCTTAACCTTTTAGTGATCAGCTTGTTTTGGGCCTTACTGCCCAAGTTTTTTTTTTTTTCTTTTTTCATTCCATCCAAGAGCTATACCTTTTTTGTTTTTCTCTATATGTACCCTTATGTGGGCTTGATTTTTGTTGGACAAGTTGTAATTTTTACCACCTCAGCTCCCCTAGCTTAAACACCCTTAATGACCAGACCACTTTTTACAATTCTGCACTACACTACTTTCACTGTTTTTTAATTGGTTATACAACTTACCACCCAAATGAATTTTACCTCCTTTTCTTCTCACTAATAGAGCTTTCATTAGGTGGTATTTCATTGCTGCTGACATTTTTACTTTTTTTGTTATTAATCAAAATTTACCGATTTTTTTTTCAAATAAAACTACATTTCTACATAAATTTTTATCTAAATGTATTGTTCTACATGTCTTTGATAAAAAAAATGTTTGGGTAAAAAAAATGGTTTGGGTAAAAGTTATAGGGTTTACAAACTATGGTACAAAAATGTGAATTTCCGCATTTTAAAGCAGCTCTGACTTTCTGAGCACCTGTCATGTTTCCTGAGGTTCTACAATGCCAAGACAGTAGAAAAAACTCACAAATGACCCCATTTCGGAAAGTAGACACCCTAAGGTATTCGCTCATGGGAATAGTGAGTTCATAAAACTTTTTATTTTTTGTCACAAGTTAGCGGAAAATGCAGATTTTTTTTTTCTTACAAAGTCTCATATTCAACTAACTTTTGACAAAAAATAAAAACTTCCATAAACTCACTATGTGCAAATCGCCCAGAGATGTGGACAAAGTACATTATGCACTTTGTCCCAGGTGAAAGGACAGGTTTGCAGCAGCTCTGTGTGAAAGGGCCCTAATAGCCCTGTGTGCCTGTCCTGTGAGATGCAATCCCTATGCTAATAGTGTACCTGCGAGTGGTACTTCTGGAAACACTCCCCTAAGCATAGGGCAGGATGGTAAGGGCAGTCAGGACAGAAATAGCGAGTGTCACGCCTTATTCCACTCCTGCTACAGACACGACATCTTTTTCGTGGTGACGCTTGGGTTGAGGCACCAGAAATGACATTGGGGAAATGTCGCTCGTGTAGACGTCTCACTACACTGGTGGATGGGGCCACGGATCCTCCTGGATACAGGAGGTTTTCGATGATCTCTTCCTGAAATTTGAGGAAGGATCTTGTTCTCCCAGCCTTACTGTAGAGAACAAAACTATTATATACAGCCAAATGAATCAAATATACAGACACCTTCTTATACCAGCGTCTGGTGCGGCGGGACACTAAATAAGGAGCCAACATCTGGTCATTGAAGTCCACCCCTCCCATGAGTGAATTATAGTCGTGGACACAGAGGGGCTTTTCAATGACACTGGTTGCTCGTTCAATTTGGATTGTCGTGTCTGCGTGAATGGAGGAGAGCATGTAAACGTCACGCTTGTCTCTCCATTTCACCGCGAGCAGTTCTTCGTTACACAAGGCAGCCCTCTCCCCCCTTGCAAGACGGGTGGTAACGAGCCGTTGGAGGAAGCCCAGGCGACTAGGTCGCGCGGTGCCACAGAAGCTAATCTGTTTTAGGAACAAATGCCTGAAGAGGGGCACACTTGTGTAAAAATTGTCCACAAAAAGATGGTATCCCTTGCCAAATAAGTGTGACACCAAGTCCCAGACTGTCTTCCCACTGCTCCCCAGGTAGTCAGGGCAACCGACCGGCTCCAGGGTCTGATCTTTACCCTCATAGATCTGAAATTTGTGGGTATAGCCTGTGGCCTTTTCACAGAGCTTATACAATTTAACCCCATACCAGGCGCGCTTGCTTGGGATGTATTGTTTGAAGCCAAGACACCCAGTAAAATGTATAAGGGACTCGTCTACGCAGATGTTTTGCTCAGGGCTATACAAATCTGCAAATTTGGTGTTAAAGTGGTCTATGAGGGGCCGAATTTTGTGGAGCCGGTCAAAAGCTGGGTGGCCTCTGGGACGGGAGGTGCTGTTGTCTCTAAAGTGCAGGAAACGTAGGATGGCCTCAAATCGTGCCCTGGACATGGCAGCAGAGAACATGGGCATATGATGAATTGGGTTTGTGGACCAATATGACCGCAATTCATGCTTTTTGGTTAGGCCCATGTTGAGGAGAAGGCCCAGAATTTTTTTTATTTCGGAAACTTGGACGGGTTTCCACCGGAAAGACTGGGCATAAAAGCTTCCTAGTTTGGCGGCTATAAATTGAGTGGCATACCGATTTGTTTCTACCACGACTAAGTCCAAGAGCTCCGCAGTCAAGAACAGCTCAAAAAATCCCAGTGCCGAACCGATCTGAGCTGTCTCAACCCGAACTCCAGACTGGCAGGTGAAAGGGGGAACTACTGGTGCGGCTGAAGTTGGGGGCTGCCAATCAGGGTTTGCTAGCACCTCAGGGACTCTAGGGGCTCTACGGGCCTGTCTGTGCGGTGGCTGCGATGGGGGAACTACTGCACATGCCACCGTACCAGCTTCAACTTCCCTTCTGGTGATCTCCACTTCACCATGTTCTACGGCAGTGCTGGTACTAGGTCCAGGATGGGCTGCGCTGGTGGTGTATGCCTCACCACGTAATCCGACAGCGCCAGCCCCACTCTGCTGCCCTTGAAGTGGATCCTGCGCAACCTGTGGTCTAGCAACACGGGGCCAGGTACACCTGGTGGTATCAGGGACCTCAACCTCTTCGTCCGAACTTTGGGTCAGACTGCCACTGCTTTCTACAGGTTCATATTCTGACCCGCTGGATTAGTCCGATGAGGGTTCCCATTCCTCATCCGACTGGGTCAGAAGCCTGTAGGCCTCTTCAGAAGAATACCCCTTATTTGCCATTTGGACTACTAAATTTAGGAGGTATTCCCTGAGACTACCCAAGAAAAAAAGCAAGCCTGTCTTACAAATGCGAGGTTAGCGAAGTACCGGAGGCCGCTGCGATTGATAAAAAATATCAAAACAGATTTTTTTTATCGCCGCAGCGTTTGTAAAGTGATTGTGCAGTGAAAAATAATGAATAAAATTTTTGTCACTGCAGCGGGGCGGGCGTGGGTGAACGCACGTGTGGGCGACTGATCAGGCCTGATCGGGCAAACACTGCGTTTTGGGTGGAGGGCGAGCTAAGGTGACACTAATACTATTATAGATCTGACTGTGATCAGTTCTGATCACTTACAGATACTATAACAGTACAAATGCTGATTATCAATATGCTAATCAGCGAATCAGTGACTGCGGTGCGGTGGGCTGGGCGCTAAACTATCGCTAACTACCTAACCAATGGGCCTAAACTATCCTAAAACCTAACAGTCAATAACAGTGAAAAAAAAATAGTGACAGTTTACACTGATCACTTTTTTCCCTTTCACTAGGTGATTGACAGGGGCGATCAAGGGGTGATCAAGCGGTTAATTGGGGGGATGGAGGGTGATCTGGGGGCTAAGTGTTGTGTTGGGTGTACTCACTGTGAACTGTGTTCCTCTGCTGGAACCAACCGACGAAAAGGACCAGCAGAGGAGCACAGCAGCCATTTAACACATTATATTTATAAATATAATGTGTTAGATGGCTTCTGATTTGTTTTTTTGAAAATCATCAGCCTGCCAGCGACGATCATTGGCTGGAAGGCTAAAAACTAACTTGTCCTGTAACTTTTGCCGGCCCGCGATGCGCATGCGCGGGCCGGCTGTGAGCGTCATCTTGCATTTCGCCAGATGATGCATAGATGCGTGACTGTGCCTGAGTGAGCCGCCTCCGGAACGCGATCCTGCGTTAGGTGGTCCGGAGGCAGTTAATGGTGCCATTTTTGGGTACACATAGATTACTGATTAAAGGGGCTCTGCAGTTTGTTTTAACTGATGGTCTATCCTCTGGATAGATCATCAGCATATGACCGGCAGGGGCCCGCCGCCCGGGACCCCCACCGATCAGCTGTTTGAGAAGGCAGCGGTGCTCCAGCAGCGCCGCAGCCTTCTCACTGTTTACCGCAGGTCCAGTGACGTCACGACTAGTATCAACTGTTCTGGGCGGGGCTAAGCTCCATTCAAGTGAATGGAGCTTAGCCGCACCCAGTTAATACTAGTCGTGATGTCACTGGGCCTGCGGTAAACAGTGAGAAGGCCGCGGTGCTGCTGGAGCACCACTGCCTTCTCAAACAGCTGATCGGCAGGGGTCCCAGGTGTCGGAGGAGAGATCATCAGTTAAAACAAACTGTAGAACCCCTTTAACTTTAAAATGGGAAAAAAATGCAATACTGCCTCTGAGTTTTTACTTTATAAATTTTGCGGCATAAATACCATAAATAACTTTATTACCTGGGTCAGTACAATAACAGCGATGCCAAATATATTTAGTGGGTCATTTACCAAACTAGTGTAAAGTAGAACTGCCTTAGTTGCTCATAACAACCAATCAGATTCCACCTTTAATTTTTGACAGCTCCTTTGGAAAATGAAAGGAGGAATCTGATTGGTTGCTATGGGGAAGTAAGTAAGCCAGTTCTACTTTACACCAGTTTAATAAATTACCCCCTTATTTTATTTTTTTACGTTTTACTACTTATAAAATCCCTTTTTTTTAAAGACCCAAAAACTATTTTTATTTTCCTTTCTACAGCGCTCTACGAGGATGACTTGTAGTTTTCATTGGCATCATTTTGGGGTACATATAAAAGAAAATAGAAGACAGGAGGCCGCGCCTCGTGTGTGGCTGTATAACAGGTGAATCGCACTATATATAAGAAGCGCTTACCATTTGTTGTTGTGACCAGCCACAACAACTATAGATAGCCTTTCTGGTATTTGCCCGTCCAGCATGCGGGATCCTGTACTGCTGCCAAGGTCCTTTTCTCTGCCGCAGATGTGGCAATAGAAATTAAACTTAAAGCAATAAAAAGGGGGGATTTTGAACATTTTGTAGCGGCGCTGTAAACAGGAGAGTACGTGCCAGGTAATATTATTGAAAGAAAGATGGATTTTTTATTCTATGGTCAACATGTTTCGAGGACGTACAGTCCTCTTCATCAGGACAATAATAGCGTACGCTATTATCGTTCTGATGAAGAGGACTGTACATCATCGAAATGCTTTGACCATAGAATAAAAATCCATCTTTCTTTTAATATATTACCTGGCACGTAATTCTGTTTATAGCGCCGCCACAAAAGGTTCAAAATCCCCAGGATAATTTACATATTTGTCTAGTGCGGGTCATTAAGAATATGATGATACTAAACATGTGGGGGAAATTTTATATATTTTTTCATTGAAAAACATTTTTTAAATGGAAAAAAGTTTTTGTTTTTTTTAACTATTAAATACAGCCCCACAAGGGGATTATAACAGGCAATCTTTTGATTGCTTGTAAAATACAGTGCACTATTCCTATAGTGCATAACATTTTACTGTCAGTGCTATGCTGACATAGATCAGCAGACTGTGCCAGAGAGGTGCAGTCTGCTTGGGAACCCTTAAGGCAGGCTTGGGGGGCCTATCCTAGGTTTTGGCCTGCATATACAGGTCCTTCTAAAAAATTAGCATATTGTGATAAAGTTCATTATTTTCTATAATGTACTGATAAACATTAGACTTTCATATATTTTAGATTCATTGCACACCAACTGAAGTAGTTCAAGCCTTTTATTGTTTTAATATTGATGATTTTGGCATACAGCTCATGAAAACCCAAAATTCCTATCTAAAAAAATTTGCATATCATGAAAAGGTTCTCTAAACGAGCTATTAACCTAATTATCTGAATCAACTAATTAACTCTAAACACCTGCAAAAGATTCCTGAGGCTTTTAAAAACTCCCAGCCTGGTTCATTACTCAAAACCACAATCATGGGTAAGACTGCCGACCTGACTGCTGTCCAGAAGGCCATCATTGACACCCTCAAGCAAGAGGGTAAGACACAGAAATAAATTTCTGAACGAATAGGCTGTTCCCAGAGTGCTGTATCAAGGCACCTCAGTGGGAAGTCTGTGGGAAGGAAAAAGTGTGGCAGAAAACGCTGCACAACGAGAAGAGGTGACCGGACCCTGAGGGAGATTGTGGAGAAGGACCTATTCCAGACCTTGGGGGACCTGCGGAAGCAGTGGACTGAGTCTGGAGTAGAAACATCCAGAGCCACCGTGTACAGGCGTGTGCAGGAAATGGGCTACAGGTGCCGCATTCCCCAGGTCAAGCCACTTTTGAACCAGAAACAGCGGCAGAAGCGCCTGACCTGGGCTACAGAGAAGCAGCACTGGACTGTTGCTCAGGGGTCCAAAGTACTTTTTTCGGATTAAAGCAAATTTTGCATGTCATTCGTAAATCAAGGTGCCAGAGTCTGGAGGAAGACTGGGGAGAGGGAAATGCCAAAACGCCTGAAGTCCAGTGACAAGTACCCACAGTCAGTGATGGTCTGGGGTGCCATGTCAGCTGCTGGTGTTGGTCCACTGTGTTTTATCAAGGACAGGGTCAATGCAGCTAGCTATCAGGAGATTTTGGAGCACTTCATGCTTCCATCTGCTGAAAAGCTTTATGGAGATGAAGATTTCATTTTTCAGCACGACCTGGCACCTGCTCACAGTGCCAAAACCACTGGTAAATGGTTTACTGACCATGGTATTACTGTGCTCAATTGGCCTGCCAACTCTCCTGACCTGAACCCCTATAGAGAATTTGTGGGATATTGGGAAGAGAAAGTTGAGAGACGCAAGACCCAACACTCTGGATGAGCTTAAGGCTGCTTCCCGACCAAGTATTGAGTGCATAACTGAACATAATTATTTGAAGGTTGACTTTTTTGTATTAAAAACACTTTTCTTTTATTGGTCGGATGAAATATGCTAATTTTTTTAGATAGGAAATTTGGGTTTTCATGATCTGTATGCCAAAATCATCAATATTAAAACAATAAAAGGCTTGAACTACTTCAGTTGGTGTGTAATGAATCTAAAATATATGAAAGTCTAATGTTTATCAGTACATTACAGAAAATAATGAACTTTATCACAATATGCTAATTTTTTTAGAAGGACCTGTACATACATTGTCTTCCCGAGATCTCATCTATGGGGTGCTGATAGAATACAGAGGGAGTCCGCTCCCTTTGAAACCACTTAAAGGTGGCAGGTGTCATTGCACATGGAATGTAAGGGGTTAGACAGACAGGATTGGAGGGCCGAACCTCCGCTCTCTACTGCATGAGAGACCCGTGCAGTGCTAAGGCAATGCTACCGTGAAAAGTAGGCCACCCAGCCTAAGGCTCCTTAGTGACCACTGTAAAAAAGTGTATGGGTGGTTACTAATGGGTTAATATACATGAAGGCTCACTGTGATGGGGAGTTATGTGTTCTGCATATTGTTAGGGGTCATATTTAGGTGAAACATCCACAGGGGCATTTTTCTATTATGTTTTGAAAAGTGTGCCATGATGTTCATATACCCATCATTTGTGCCCCTCTATTGGCAAGAGGAAGTCTGTAAAGACACTCTAGAGTGCAAGGTATATATATGGAAACACTTATTGTCGATCACATCACTGAGTAGAAACCCGGTGATAACAATACACATCACATGTCCATTTAACAGATGCTGGAAGCATTTTGTGAGAAAGGAGATTTCAACAACCGAATCCTCAAAACTACGGAGAACCAGTATGGGACATTTGGCTGCTTTTACAGAACCCAAAATCTGGAACTGTTCCACTTGATCAAACATGATTGGGAGATACAAACTATAGTACAGAAATCCCAATAAGAGACCAACAATGCAGTGCTGCATAAATGTCAAAAATATACAGTATATATGATCTTTATTAATTCACAGATATATATAAAAAACTGTAGGTGGCGATAACAAACATACACAAATACATAAAATACACAGTCAGTGGTAATAATATGAAATCTCTGTTAGCTCAGTTTAACAACAATAAGATCCCACATCTCTGAACCACTCTGTCATACGGTAAAATTACATAATAAAGTGCATACACATATTAACAACACAAGAGCAACATATATTAACTCTAAAGTCACTCTTAATCAAGCGGTAGGGAGTCAAATTGGTTAAAGTCTAAACTTGCAAGCAGCAAAGATGAATAAGTAAACATATTACTGACCAGTGATCAAGCACCCCGACGCACGTTTCGCATCACACTTCTTCAAGGGGATAGGGCGCTAATAAGCTACCCATATATTTATATACTGGTGCTACACTTAATTTGCAACAGGTGAACACTTACATAACAGGAATCCAGAGTATGTCTGTCCCATATGCTCCGGTGTGCGTTCCACCCTGCCGCATGTGCCAGTATAGGGATTAGGATAAAATAGGCATGTTGATATATAATCTGTCCTGGAACGCTGATGCGTTCCACTTTGGAACGCACGCCGGATATCCGGTACCAGGTGCTGTCTGCATATTCGGACAGCTGAAGAACGGGTGTTTACCAAGAGGTCACCTGACCGGAAACATGTGCGTTCCAACATGGAACACACCGTGCTGGATAAGTTGATCTATATCTGGAAGAATCATTGGTCCTAGGAGGGCAAAGTATCCTTAAACAGCTGGCCGCATAATATCGGACAATTAATCAATACACCTCGATCTTAATACATAAATAAAAGTATAAATATAAAGTGACAATTTAATAAAATCCACCAATGCCACACAGTGAGTGAAGTGCAAAGTGAAAACAGTGAAAACAAACTCATGAAAATAAAATATCCAAATTCATAAAACGCGACAAAACATATACATATTATAATCCATTATGTGAAAATATACAATATAATCATTGTTATGAATATCCCCTGTAGATAAATTAATAGTGAAAAAATATATATTGGATAAATATATATGGAACCATTGTTGATATGAATAATGCTGTCCCTCTATTATTAAATCAATTATAATTCTTAAAACGTGACAAAAAATATATATAATTATATAGTCATAAAATCGTGAATGTACCCTATTTAATGGATAAATGGTGAAAAATTTATAAAAATATTATTTAAAAAATAATACAAATTAATAGAAAATTAAGAATAAAAAAGTATTATTAAAGGGCTTATCCGAGTTATTTTTTTATTCTTTCTATGTTCCTAACTAAGCAAATGTAACAGCTTTCCAATTCACTCCCTTTATCTCCAGTGCTTGGTTTCTCAGATTTCACTGAGGGTCACATGACCTGTGATGTCAGCTTCTCTCCCTGTGCTGATAATGTTCGTTTACAAGCCTGTAAACGAAACGTCACTGTGCTGGCCACGCCCCCCCTTTTACTGTCTGCTCTTTGCAAGGATACTTAACCCCTTCAGCTGCACAGCTCTGCAGCAGGGACAATTCTGGGCACTGGAGCTGATCTACTAGAGAGAGCATTACACAATAAGGTAGGGGGAAGATCCTGTGTGTATTAGCAGTGTCATTATACAGCTGGGACATGTAGTCCTACATATACAACATGCTGCAGAGTCTCCCAGCACTCAGGGCAGCTTTTGTATTCACTCCCTTAGCAGTGTCATTATACAGCTGGGACTTGTAGTCCTACACATACAACATGCTGCTGAGTCTCCCAGCAGGCAGAGATGTCACTCAGGGCAGCTCTTGTATCCACTCCCTTAGCAGTGTCATTATACAGCTGGGACTTGTAGTTATACACATACAACATGCTGCTGAGTCTCCCAGCAGGCAGAGATGTCACTCAGGGCAGCTCTTGTATCCACTCCCTTAGCAGAGCAGGGGAGGGGCAGAGATTGTTGTTATTGCATGTAAACAAAGAGCCAGAAAAGAACCAGGGAAATTAGGAAAAATATATATATATTTTTTGCATAAAACTTGCTTAGCTCAGTTATATATCAGATTTTCAATGCTATATTATTTTTTTTCATAACTCGGACAACCCCTTTATTATAAATAATGCTGTCCCATCCGTTATATTAATTGTTCTCTCAGGTGTCCATTCAAAACGGAAATCTCTGATTCCTGATGTTCTACAACAAAACCAAGACAAAATCAAACAAATTAATTAATCAGAAAATTAAAAGCCATCACACATTAAAAGAGAGATAATCCTAAAATTATAATATACTAAGGCGAAACTCTACACACTAAAACCAATACATATGGAACATCTCAATCATATAGTTGGTTAAGGAACCTCTACTAACTCCATTATCATTTGTAGAAAGGGGGAGAAACTCAAATTCTCATTGAGGCCCAGAGGGGCAACGTTATCCAATTAAAAAATCTCGCTTCCCTTTGTTCGAGCATTCGTTTCCAATTGCCCCCTCTTTTTCCCACCAAAATCCTATCTATGCCTCTTACCTTCAGCAGGGATCTATTGCTGTTGTGGTGAGACTTGAAGTGGTGGGGAATGGTTTTCAGTCTCGTAATGTCATCGTCATCTTTTGCTGCTTCTATTCCTAGAACATGTTCTCTCACTCATTTTTTTTAGTTCCCTGGAAGTTAAACCCACATATAACAGTTTACATGGGCAGCTGGCCACATAAACGACTCCAAATGTATTGCATGAAATTGTGTGCGTGATTTGATATGTTGTGTGACCAGTCCAGTCCGTGAATGATGTCACCCTTTCCACATTGGGGCATGCAACACAGTTTCCACAGGGCCAACAATCCCATTTTGGACCCTTAGAACCAAACGCCTTATTTGGGGTTATACCCTCATAATGGCTGTGTACCAGCATATCCTGCAGGTTCTTTTCTCTCCTATATGTTATAGATGGTTGAGGTGGTAAATAGCATTTCAATGTTCTATCCATCAATAATATGTTCCAATGTTTTTGCAAAATGTTTGTAACTTCTTTGTAGAATGAATTGAAAGAGGTGATGAATCTTACCATATTGTTCTTTGGTAGGCGATGTTGTAAAAGTGTATCCCTTTTAAGAGTTCTTAGCCCTTGGATAGCCTCTTCTCAGAGATGTATCATTATAACGGAAACAAAAAGTATAGGACGGCTCACCTTCTCACTGATGATGTATAGGTGCTCCAAACTAATGTTACACCCTACTCACCAAGTAAAAGAAATTTGCAAAAGTGAATGAGCACATTAATAGATGGAATCACATATAGGTCAAATTTGTCACTGGAATTTTAATATAAACAATAACACACTATTATAATGCTAGATAGAAGAATCTATATCAAAGCATGGTATTTCCAAAATGCATCCTATATCAAATACATAAAAATATAAAATAAAATAAATAAAATTGGAAAATTGTTTCCTCTTTCTGGAATAAAAATGCAGGGTAAAATCCACATAAACTAACAGGTATATCAAGCAATAATCTGCGAGTGGAATAAATCCAACTGATTGCGGTATTCACGCAGCCTAATGGGTTTTCGAACCCCTTGGTGCAGGATCACATATAATCGGTAAAAGGCCTAGGAATCTTCCTATATATCGTGCACTATAGTTCATATGTCTCCAGACATGCGCCGGTCTAAGTCTTGGGACTAGTGGTCACAAGGTAACAGTCTTTATATTCATATGGATCGTGACAGTGAAAAAAGTCTTGTATGATATGTCACTTTAATCATAATATCGACATGTTGTTCTGCGAGTTAGATATTTTGCAATGAAAAATCGATTCTTAAGTAGTTTAGTCAGCCTTCAGTATAGAGAGATGGTACTCACGATTCCGCTTTCATTCGTGGCGTCCCACGTGGTATTGCTGGAAGGTAAGCTTACCTAAGGCTTTATAAACTCTAGGAATCCTTCGCTGCAATCATGTAGCGGGTCTGTATTCACCTGCTGCTTTGTAGTGAGATGTTATTGAATATCTGCGGTCCCAGTAGCTCAGCTTGTTACACTGTGGATAATCTTTCTTGGGCGTCCCACGTGTCTCAGGGTAGCTGGAGCCCCAGTGCTGGGAATCGGTCAGCTGCGTGCCTGTTCCTATAGAAATGTTGATTCCAGGTTACCGCTATCAGGTACCTTTAGTGAAGCGCTTCACTTATTGATAACTCAGTCAGTATGAGCAAGCATATGTCCGGCTATTCAATCTGATGACCGAGTATGTCGTCCACGCCAGACGCGTTTCGGGGACTTTACTGTTTCCTTCCTCAGTGGCTAGGATAAAATAGCTATATCAATCCCCTGTTGCATCTACCTGGCTAGGGACTAGACTTATGGGCACCTTTCGTTGCAGTGGTTGCTTTGCGTGTAATGCCATTCAGACTAGAAGCAGTTTTATCAGTACGGTCACGCAAAAATAATACATGATCAGGTCATTTATCAATTGTAAGACCAGAGGCATTGTGTATTTGGCAACCTGTAAATGCGGAATGCAATATGTGGTAAAAACGATCTGAGAATTTCAGAGACAGATCGGTGAGCACTTAAATGACATTCGGAATGGTGCAGATACCCCCATTGCATGTCACATTGCTTCAACCCACGAGAATGACTTGAATTCAATTCATTTTCAGGGGATTGAAGTAGTGGTGACTTTGATAAAAAAAAATACTACAGAAGGAAGCACAATGGACCTTCAGGCTACGGACAGTGCGTCCCAAGGGGCTCAATTAATTAATTTATTTTGCCTGCTTTATCTGATATGGTCATAATAGGCCAGCTGTGAAGGGTGCGCTTTATAGATGTATATCTGGGAGTGCTTCTGTGTAGTTACCTAGAATCCAGCAATTTGAATAAACATCAACTTGTCTAGGGTTTATTTATCTGAACATGCCCTTTTTCATATATACAATCTCTGACAGCCCTCCCACTGCTGTACGGGTTAGTGGGTGTAGGGGTGTCAGTGTAATATAACATCATTTATTCCATGTATAGTCACATTTTGTGTATTCAGTATTTGATGCCTACCTGCTGCGTTATTAATCGCCAATATATTCCTGTTTGTCTCTAGTGTTTTGACACTCGTTTTGGTCCATCCCTAGAGTGGGCGGCTGACATAGGGGCGGTGGTTTGCCATAGCAACCACATGTCTAGCACCTTGTTTGGCCACCTGGGTTATGAGCTCCGCCTTTGATGGGAGTGGCCTAAGTGACTGAGTCAGCTGTTCCCTGCACCCGCGTCACGGCCATCCTAGCGCCGACGTTGCCGCCTCCACATGTGAGAGGGGCAGCGCTGTTTGTCTGTTCGTCAGTGTTGTCTGTCTAAGCCCTTAGCAAATGATGATTTACCCTAAAGAAACGCGTTGACCATACAATGGGCGGTATATAGGCATATACAGACTGTAGCTGCTAGGTGTAGGGGCGCTGTGCCCTGTCGGGCACTGAATTTCCTGTGTGAGGGTGACATTACTAGGGGTGTTAATAGGAGGATTTGGGGACTATTTAGAGGCTACCAACCTATCACGCAGCTTCCTCCCTCTGCGATATGTGATGCTCGGCTCATCACCCACCAAATGACCCACATCCGGGTCCAATTGCAAAATTCCCCAAAATTGGGTAAGAGTAGCCCGAACTACCTCATGGGCATCATCAAAAGTCGCAATGGTGTTAATGTTTTCGTCATCCATTGATTTAGTCCGTGGAACCAGTAAGGTATTATGGTCAGCCGCTAGCGAGTGCTGATGTGCCCTTGCTAGCACATGTTGTGGGTACCCTCTCCTCCGAAATCTATGTTGTAAATCTTTGGCTGTCACCCAATAGTCCGACACCCTGGAGCAATTGCGCCGTATCCGCAAATATTGTCCCTTAGGGATGCCTTTTTTAAGGGACCCCAGATAATGACTGTCCCATGGGAGCAGACTATTTGTGGCAGTCTTCTTTTGGAAGAGACGGGTCCCTAAACAGCCATCCTGGTCCTTGAAAACTGTCAGGTCCAAGAAATCAATCTTATCATCATGGATCTCGGAGGTGAAAAGAGTCCCATCTCATTTTTATTTAACACCTGTACAAAGTCATCAAAATCTGACTTAGTCCCTGACCATAAGATGAACATGTCGTCAATGAAACGTAGCCATAAATTATCATATCGTGTCCATCTACCTTTATCATCCGTGAAAACAATCTCTCGCTCCTACCAGCCCAGGTACAGGTTTTAGCCAATGTGGGAGCACAAGGGCTCCCCATTGCCACCCTCCTGAGCTGGTGGTAGATCTGACGATCAAAGAGAAATATATTGTTTTCAAGGATGAACTGGAATAGCTGTAAAATGAACTCATTGTGTGGCCACAGATATATTCCTCGCTGTTTAAGGAAATCACCCACAGCTCTACACCCCTTGTCGTGGGGTATAGAGCTGTAGAGTGCCTCCACATCCAAGCTGCCCAACAGAATATTTTCATCAGTTTGAATACCCTCCAGTTTCTGAATCACCTCCATTGAGTCACGTATGTAAGATGGAAGAGAGAGTACAAACGGACGCAAGACCAAATCAACAAATGTGCTGATACCATGTGTCAGGCTATCAATGCCTGACACTATGGGTCTTCATTTCAGGGGGGAGAACCCTTTGTGGACCTTTGGGAGGCTGTAGAAGCAGGGCATCTGTGGATGTTTAGGGAGCAAATACGCATATTCATTTTTACTGATTAATCTCTCTTCATATGCACTCTTATATGGAGAACCTCCATAGGGTTCTCATCCAGCACACGATAGCATCTTTAAACACATCTCACTGTATTTCTCCACCCCCAAAACAACCAAATTTCCCCCCTTATCCGAGGGTTTAATCACTATAGAGGGATCCCCCTCTAGAGATAATAATACCTCCGTCTCTGCTTTGGATAAATTATGATTCATCCTTCTCCTCCCCTCAATTGATCTAAGTTGGTCCGTCACTATCTTCAAAAATATATCCATCGCTGTGTGATCACCCAATGGAGGATTCTTTGTGGATGGAGATTTTAGTTCTGCAAAAGGACCCTCCCATATTTGTCTATCACCCTCCTCCATCATTGTCGCTAACAGACGCACGTCGGGTAATTCGTCAATATCAATCCCTAACTCGATGCATTGTTGTCTGTCATGAGTGGAGAATAATTTTTTCCATTTCAGTTTCCTGACAAATAGGGTCATGTCCTTCACCCATCTAAATTCATCCAGGAGCATGTAGGGAAAAATGAAAGGCCCCTTTTAAGCACCTGCATCTCAGATGCACTAAGGGGTTGCTGGGAGAGATTCATGATTTGTAAATCATCCGTATAACTGACAGATTGAATTGTACTCAGACCTATATCAGAAACCTTTATCATAGGAAGTTGCCTTATTGTTTTTTTCTCTATTGGTTTTTTCACTATTGGTTCTTTCTGTCCCTTAGACCGTAAGATGGTGGTCCCTAAAAAATTCCCTCAATTACGGGGTCTCCCATTTCTACCTCCTCTTCCCCTGCTCCTTCCTCTGCCTGACAAAAAATAGGGAACTGTTGAGGGGGATATGGGGTACTTTCACCCTCGGCTTCGCCCTCTGAGGATGAGGGCTCAGTCTCCACCTCTAATGTTCTGGTTGTCCTAACCCCAAATTCAAGAATACGACCCTCCTTGAAGTCTGCAGTGTCTCTAAGGAACTGGGTATGTTTCCTCTCCTTGAGCTGCGCCGTGACGCTCTTAATATTCTGTTGGAGGATCAGTTTCTTGAGAGCAAAGTCCACGTTTTCTGAGAATTTGTTGGTTGCCACTATCTGCTCCTGGAGGGCCTGTGTATTTTTATTGTACACCGTTTTTTCACCTTCCAATAGTAATGTCATCAGGCGCAGTGAGCTATCGATCGATTCTGTTTCCCACTTTTTATAAAATTCTGGGGTTCTAATTAGGGATGAGCGAACCCGAACTGTATAGTTCGGGTTTGTACCGAATTTTGGGGTGTCCGTGACACGGACCCGAACCTGGACATTTTCGTAAAAGTCCGGGTTCGGGTTCGGTGTTCGTCGCTTTCTTGGCGCTTTTTGAAAGGCTGCAAAGCAGCCAATCAACAAGCGTCATACTACTTGCCCCAAGAGGCCGTCACAGCCATGCCTACTATTGGCATGGCTGTGATTGGCCAGAGCACCATGTGACCCAGCCTCTATTTAAGCTGGAGCCATGTAGCGCCGCACGTCACTCTGCTCTGATCAGCATAGGTAGAGGTTGCAGCCGCGACGTTAGGGCAAGATTAGGCAGTGATTAACTCCTCCAAAGGACTTCATTCAGAGATCGATCTGCAGCATGATTGAACTGCTGCTATTGAATTGCTCACTGTTTTTAGGCTGCCCAGAGCGTTTTTCAGTCACTTTTTTCTGGGGTGATCGCGGCCATTTTGTGTCTTGTGGCGTGCCAGCACAAGCTGCCACCAATTGCATCTAACCCTCAATGGTGTGGTTGTTTTTTGGCTACATCAGGGTGAAGCTGTCACACCAAGTGCATTTAACCAGCAATAGTCTGGTTATTTTTTGGCCATATACTACATCAGGGGCAAGCTGAGCCTGTCACCAAGTGCATTTAACCCTCAATGGTGTGGTTGTTTTTTGGCTAAATCCTATATCAGGGTGAAGCTGTCACACCAAGTGCATTTAACCAGCAATAGTCTGTTTATTTTTTGGCCATATACTACATCAGGGGCAAGCTGTCACCAAGTGCATTTAACCCTCAATGGTGTGGTTGTTTTTTGGCTAAATCCTACATCAGGGTGAAGCTGTCACACCAAGTGCATTTAACCAGCAATAGTCTGTTTATTTTTTGGCCATATACTACATCAGGGGCAGGCTGCGCCTTTCACCAAGTGCATTTAACCCTCAGTAGTGTGGTTGGTCAAGCTGTCACACCAAGTGCATTTAACCAGCAATAGTCTGTTTATTTTTTGGCCATATACTACATCAGGGGCAAGCTGCGCCTGTCACCAAGTGCATTTTACCCTCAGTAGTGTGGTTGGTCAAGCTGTCACACCAAGTGCATTTAACCAGCAATAGTCTGTTTATTTTTTGGCCATATACTACATCAGGGGCAAGCTGCGCCTGTCACCAAGTGCATTTAACCCTCAGTAGTGTGGTTGGTCAAGCTGTCACACCAAGTGCATTTAACCATCAATAGTGTAGTTATTTTTTGGCCATATCCCAGTCTAATTCTGTCAGTAAACCTATACCTGTCACCCAGCGCCTAAATACTAGGCCTCAAGTTTATATCCAGCTAAATCTGTCGTTACTGGTGTGGCTGGTCAAGTTATTTAGTGTCCGTCAAAGCACAGTTTTTGTTCTGGGTTGAAATACAATTCCCAATTTAGCAATTTCCTAATTTAGTGGTTTCTGCTGTATCAGAGCTATTTTAAATCTATCCCTAAAAGGGTATATCAGATTCAAGGTGCACATAGGGTCATTCTGAATAACTTCACACACACGCTACTGTGCATTTCCAAGTCTAATTCTGTCAGTAAACCTATACCTGTCACCCAGCGCCTAAATACTAGGCCTCAAATTTATACCCAGCTAAATCTGTCGTTACTGCTGTACTGTTGTGGCTGGTAAAGTTATTTAGTGTCCGTCAAAGCACAGTTTTTGTTCTGGGTTGAAATACAATTCCCAATTTAGCAATTTCCTAATTTAGTGGTTTCTGCTGTATCAGAGCTATTTTAAATCTATCCCTAAAAGGGTATATCAGATTCAAGGTGCACATAGGGTCATTCTGAATAACTTCACACACATGCTACTGAGCATTTCCAAGTCTAATTCTGTCAGTAAACCTATACCTGTCACCGAGCGCCTAAATAATAGGCCTCAAATTTATAGTCAGCTAAATCTGTCGTTACTGGTGTGGCTGGTCAAGTTATTTAGTGTCCGTCAAAGCACATTTTTTGTTCTGGGTTGAAATACAATTCCCAATTTAGCAATTTCCTAATTTAGTGGTTTCTGCTGTATCAGAGCTATTTTAAATCTATCCCTAAAAGGGTATATCAGATTCAAGGTGCACATAGGGTCATTCTGAATAACTTCACACACACGCTACTGTGCATTTCCAAGTCTAATTCTGTCAGTAAACCTATACCTGTCAACCAGCGCCTAAATACTATGCCTCAAATTTATATCCAGCTAAATCTGTCGTTACTGCTGTACTGTTGTGGCTGGTCAAGATATTTAGTGTCCGTCAAAGCACAGTTTTTGTTCTGGGTTGAAATACAATTCCCAATTTAGCAATTTCCTAATTTAGTGGTTTCTGCTGTATCAGAGCTATTTTAAATCTATCCCTAAAAGGGTATATCAGATTCAAGGTGCACATAGGGTCATTCTGAATAACTTCACACACACGCTACTGTGCATTTCCAAGTCTAATTCTGTCAGTAAACCTATACCTGTCACCCAGCGCCTAAATACTAGGCCTCAAATTTATATTCAGCTAAATCTGTGGTTACTGGTGTGCCTGTATTAGTGTAATACGGTACCTAAATAGATAGCCAGATAGTGTTAGGTGTCTGTAAAAAAAGGCCTGAATTTGAATTCAATACATTGGGCCAAATAATATTTTTGTTGTTGTGGTGAACGATAACAATGAGGAAAACATCTAGTAAAGGACGCGGACGCGGACATGGTCGTGGTGGTGTTAGTGGACCCTCTGGTGCTGGGAGAGGACGTAGCCGTTCTGCCACAGCCACAAGTCCTAGTGTACCAACTACCTCAGGTCCCAGTAGCCGCCATAATTTACAGTGATATTTGGTGGGGCCCAATGCCGTTCTAAGGATGGTAAGGCCTGAGCAGGTACAGGCATTAGTCAATTGGGTGGCTGACAGTGGATCCAGCACGTTCACATTATCTCCCACCCAGTCTTCTGCAGAAAGCGCACAGATGGCGCCTGAAAACCAAGCCCATCAGTCTGTCACATCACCCCCATGCATACCAGGGAAACTATCTGAGCCTCAAGTTATGCAGCAGTCTCTTATGCTGTTTGAAGACTCCGCTGGCAGGGTTTCGCAAGGGCATCCACCCAGCCCTTCCCCAGCGGTGGAACACATAGAATGCACTGACGCACAACCACTTATGTTTCCTGATGATGAGGACATGGGAATACCACCTCAGCATGTCTCTAATGATGACGAAACACAGGTGCCAACTGCTGCATCTTTCTGCAGTGTGCAGACTGAACAGGAGGTCAGGGATCAAGACTGGGTGGAAGACGATGCAGGGGACGATGAGGTCCTAGACCCGACATGGAATGAAGGTCGTGCCACTGACTTTCACAGTTCGGAGGAAGAGGCAGTGGTGAGACCGAGCCAACAGCGTAGCAAAAGAGGGAGCAGTGGGCAAAAGCAGAACACCCGCCGCCAAGAGACTCCGCCTGCTACTGACCGCCGCCATCTGGGACCGAGCACCCCAAAGGCAGCTTCAAGGAGTTCCCTGGCATGGCACTTCTTCAAACAATGTGTTGACGACAAGACTCAAGTGGTTTGCACGCTATGCCATCAGAGCCTGAAGAGAGGCATTAAAGTTCTGAACCTTAGCACAAACTGCATGACCAGGCACCTGCATGCAAAGCATGAACTGCAGTGGAGTAAACACCTTAAAACCAAGGAAGTCACTCAGGCTCCCCCTGCTACCTCTTCTGCTGCTGCCGCCTCGGCCTCTTGTGCTGCTGCCGCCTCGGCCTCTTCCTCCGCCTCTGGAGGAACGTTGGCACCTGCCGCCCAGCAAACAGGGGATGTACCACCAACACCACCACCACCTCCGTCACCAAGCATCTCAACCATGTCACATGGCAGCGTTCAGCTCTCCATCTCACAAACATTTGAGAGAAAGCGTAAATTCCCACCTAGCCACCCTCGATCCCTGGCCCTGAATGCCAGCATTTCTAAACTCCTGGCTATGAAATGCTGTCATTTAGGCTGGTGGACACAGACAGCTTCAAACAGCTCATGTCGCTTGCTGTCCCACAGTATGTTGTTCCCAGCCGGCACTACTTCTCCAAGAGAGCCGTGCCTTCCCTGCACAACCAAGTATCAAGTGAGCACTGCGCAACGCCATCTGTGGCAAGGTCCACCTAACCACAGATACGTGGACCAGTAAGCACGGCCAGGGACGCTATATCTCCCTAACTGCACACTGGGTAAATGTAGTGGCAGCTGGGCCCCAGGCGGAGAGCTGTTTGGCGCACTTCCTTCTGCCGCCAAGGATCGCAGGGCAACATTCTTTGCCTCCTGTTGCCACCTCCTCCTACTCGGCTTCCTCCTCCTCTTCTTCCACCTGCTCATCCAGTCAGCCACACACCTTCACCACCAACTTCAGCACAGCCCGGGGTAAACGTCAGTAGGCCATTCTGAAACTCATATGTTTGGGGGACAGGCCACACACCGCACAGGAGTTGTGGCGGGGTATAGAACAACAGACCGACGAGTGGTTGCTGCCGGTGAGCCTCAAGCCCGGCCTGGTGGTGTGCGATAATGGGCGAAATCTCATTGCAGCTCTGGGACTAGCCGGTTTGACGCACATCCCTTGCTTGGCGCATGTGCTGAATTTGGTGGTGCAGAAGTTCATTCACAACTACCCCGACATGTCAGAGCTACTGCATAAAGTGCGGGCCGTCTGTTCGCGCTTCCGGCTTTCACATCCTGCTGCTGCTCGCCTGTCTGCGCTACAGCGTAACTTCGGCCTTCCCGCTCACCGCCTCATATGCGACGTGCCCACCAGGTGGAACTCCACCTTGCACATGCTGGACAGACTGCGAGCAGCAGCAGGCCAAAGTGGAGTTTCAGCTGCAGCACGCACGGGTCAGTCGCACTACGGAAAAGCACCACTTCACCACCAATGACTGGGCCTCCATGCGAGACCTGTGTGCCCTGTTGCGCTGTTTCGAGTACTCCACCAACATGGCCAGTGGCGATGACGCCGTTATCAGCGTTACAATACCACTTCTATGTCTCCTTGAGAAAACACTTAGAGCGATGATGGAAGAGGAGGTGGCCCAGGAGGAGGAAGAGGGGTCATTTTTAGCACTTTCAGGCCAGTCTCTTCGAAGTGACTCAGAGGGAGGTTTTTTGCAACAGCAGAGGCCAGGTACAAATGTGGCCAGCCAGGGCCCACTACTGTAGGACGAGGAGGACGAGGATGAGGAGGAGGATGAAGCATGGTCACAGCGGGGTGGCACCCAACGCAGCTCGGGCCCATCACTGGTGCGTGGCTGGGGGGAAAGGCAGGACGATGACGATACGCCTCCCACAGAGGACAGCTTGTCCTTACCCCTGGGCAGCCTGGCACACATGAGCGACTACATGCTGCAGTGCCTGCGCAACGACAGCAGAGTTGCCCACATTTTAACCTGTGCGGACTACTGGGTTGCCACCCTGCTGGATCCACGCTACAAAGACAATGTGCCCACCTTACTTCCTGCACTGGAGCGTGATAGGAAGATGCGCGAGTACCAGCGCACGTTGGTAGACGCGCTACTGAGAGCATTCCCAAATGTCACAGGGGAACAAGTGGAAGCCCAAGGCCAAGGCAGAGGAGGAGCAAGAGGTCGCCAAGGCAGCTGTGTCACGGCCAGCTCCTCTGAGGGCAGGGTTAGCATGGCAGAGATGTGGAAAAGTTTTGTCAACACGCCACAGCTAACTGCACCACCACCTGATACGCAACGTGTTAGCAGGAGGCAACATTTCACTAACATGGTGGAACAGTACGTGTGCACACCCCTCCATGTACTGACTGATGGTTCGGCCCCATTCAACTTCTGGGTCTCTAAATTGTCCACGTGGCCAGAGCTAGCCTTTTATGCCTTGGAGGTGCTGGCCTGCCCGGCGGCCAGCGTTTTGTCTGAACGTGTATTCAGCACGGCAGGGGGCGTCATTACAGACAAACGCAGCCGCCTGTCTACAGCCAATGTGGACAAGCTGACGTTCATAAAAATGAACCAGGCATGGATCCCACAGGACCTGTCCATCCCTTGTGCAGATTAGACATTAACTACCTCCCCTTAAACATATATTATTGTACTCCAAGGCACTTCCTCATTCAATACTATTTTTATTTTCATTTTACCATTATATTGCGAGGCCACCCAAAGTTGAATGAACCTCTCCTCTGTCTGGGTGCCGGGGCCTAAATATATGCCAATGGACTGTTCCAATGTTGGGTGATGTGAAGCCTGATTCTCTGCTATGACATGCAGACTGATTGTCTGCTGACATGAAGCCAGATTCTCTGTTACGGGACCTCTCTCCTCTGCCTGGGTGCTGGGCCTAAATATATGACAATGGACTGTTGCACTGGTGGCTGACGTGAAGCCTGATTCTCTGCTATAACATGCAGACTGATTCTCTGCTGACATGAAGCTAGATTCTCTGTTACGGGACCTCTCTCCTCTGCCTGGGTGCCTGGGCCTAAATATATGCCAATGGACTGTTCCAATGTTGGGTGACGTGAAGCCTGATTCTCTGCTATGACATGCAGACTGATTCTCTGCTGACATGAAGCCAGATTCTCTGTTACGGGACCTCTCTCCTCTGCCTGGGTGCTGGGCCTAAATATATGACAATGGACTGTTGCACTGGTGGCTGACATGAAGCCTGATTCTCTGCTATGACATGCAGACTAATTCTCTGCTGACATGAAGCCAGATTCTCTGTTTTGGGACCTCTCTCCTCTGCCTGGGTGCCTGGGCCTAAATATATGACAATGGACTGTTACAGTGGTGGCTGACGTGAAGCCTGATTCTCTGCTATGACATGCAGACTGATTCTCTGCTGACATGAAGCCAGATTCTCTGTTACGGGACGAACCCGAACATTTCCGGGAAGTTCGGCCGAACTTCTCGAACCCGAACATCCAGGTGTCCGTTCAACTCTAGTTCTAATCCTTACTGCTGGTAGAAAAGGAATCCTAAGGCCTCTGTGTACTATTTTGATTCTGATATATGTCTCTATCCTCTGGTTCTCCCACCACCCTCAAACATGATCCTTGTATATCCTTGTAAGTTGCTTAAATGATCCTGATATACTCAATGTAATAGTCTCTGGTGGTAAATCTGCATCTGAAAAAACTAATTTAGCTTCATCACTCCACTTCTCAGTACTGATGCCTCCTGCCAGAAAACCTGCCATTCCTGAATGCACGTGCTTAATTAACAATTCACTGATTGAGATATAATTGGATTACGTTAACCTCTAAACACTTATCACTGAACAACAGAACGTTTGTGTATGTGTATATATTAAAAAGTTGAACTTTATTAATACACATAAAAAAATTGGAACGAGAGTGTATTCCTATGCAAACTAATGTTCACAATAAGGGTTATCCCTTGTTTAGCTATATATGCAAATATTGGCACTAATTCTGGTCAGAAAGTACTCCCACCCCTATCACTTTATACAGGGTACATAAAAGAGATATCTGTGCCAGAAATAAGCTTGCAAGGTGATAAACCCGTATCAATTGTGGAGCATCCACAAATTTAGTGATGTGATGCTTCCACAAATAAATAAAGAAAAACCGAGCACAGAGGGGACACCACTATTTGCAGGGAGAGGAGTGGGCAAAAATGCTGTATACAGTGTTCAATGAAATTGATGAATTACCCGACGTGCATCTGTTAGCGACAATGATGGAGGAGGGTGATAGACAAATAGGGGAGGGCCCTTTTACAGAACTAAAATCTCCATCCACAAAGAATCCTCCATTGGGAGATCACACAGCGATGGATATATTTTTGAAGATAGTGATGGACCAACTTAGATCAATTGAGGGGGGGAGAAGGATGAATCAAAATCTATCCAAAGCAGAAACAGAGGCATTATTATCACTAGAGGGGGATCCCTCTATAGTAATTAAACCCTCGGATAAGGGGGGAAATGTGGTTGTTTTGGGGGTGAAGCAATACAGTGAGATGTGTTTAAAGATCTTGACACAATACGTCAATTTATGGCTACGTTTCATTGACGACGTGTTCATCTTATGGTCAGGGACTAAGTCAGATTTTGATGACTTTGTACAGGTGTTAAATAAAAAATGAGATGGGACTCTTTTTCCCCTCCGAGATCCATGATGATAAGATTGATTTCTTGGACCTGACAGTTTTCAAGGACCAGGATGGCTCCAGGGTGTCGGACTTTTGGGTGGCAGCCAAAAGATTTACAGCATAGATTTCGGAGGAGAGGGTACCCACAACATGTGCTGGCAAGGGCACATCAGCACTCGCTGGCGGCTGACCATAATACCTTACTGGTTCCATGGATGAAATCAATGGATGATGAGAACATTCGCATCATTGCAACTTTTGATGATGCCCATGAGGTAGTTCAGGCTACTCTTACTCAATTTGGGGGAATTTTGCAATCGGACCCGGATGTGGGTCATTTGGTGGGTGATGAGCCGAGCATCACATATCGCAGAGGGAGGAACCTGCGTGATAGGTTGGTGCATGGTCTATATCAATCCCCTGTTGCATCTACCTGGCTAGGGACTAGACCTATGGGCACTTTTTGTTGCAGTGGTTGCGTTGCGTGTTATGCCATTCAGACTAGAAGCAGTTTTATCAGTACGGTCACGCAAAACAATACATGATCAGGTTATTTATCAATTGTAAGACCAGAGGCATCGTGTATTAGGCAACCTGTAAATGCGGGATGCAATATGTGGGAAAACTAGACGGATCGGTGAGCACTTAAATGACATTCGAAATGATGCAGATCCCCCCATTGCATGTCACATTGCCTCAACCCACGAGAATGACTTGAATTCAATTCATTTTCAAGAGATTGAAGTAGTGAGATGATCTGTGAGAGGTGGTGACTTTGATAAAAGAGTACTACAGAAGGAAGCACAATGGACCTTCAGGCTACGGACAGAGCGTCCCAAGGGGCTCAATTAATTTATTTCTTTTGCCTGCTTTATCTGATATGGTCATAATAGACCAGCTGTGAAGGGTGCGCTTTAGGGCTCTTTCACACCTGCGTTCTTTTCTTCCGGCATAGAGTTCCGTCGTCGGGGCTCTATGCCGGAAGAATCCTGATCAGTTTTATCCTAATGCATTCTGAATGGAGTGAAATACGTTCAGGATGCATCAGGATGTCTTCAGTTCCGGAACGAAACGTTTTTTGGCCGGAGAAAATACCGCAGCATGCTGCGCTTTTTGCTCCGGCCAAAAATCCTGAAGACTTGCCGCAAGGCCGGATCCGGAATTAATGCCCATTGAAAGGCATTGATCCGGATCCGGCCTTAAGCTAAACGTCGTTTCGGCGCATTGCTGGATCCGACGTTTAGCTTTTTCTGAATGGTTACCATGGCTGCCGGGACGCTAAAGTCCTGGCAGCCATGGTAAAGTGTAGCTGAGAGCAGCATACTTACCGTCCATGCGGCTCCCGGGGCGCTCCAGAGTGACGTCAGGGCGTCCCACGTGCATGGATGACATGATCACATGGCACGTCATCCATGCGCATGGGGCGCTCTGACGTCACTCTGGACGCCCCGGGAGCCGCGCGGACTGTAAGTATACCGCTCCCCCGCTCCCCACTACTACTATGGCAACCAGGACTTTAAAAGCGTCCTGGCTGCCATAGTAACACTGAAAGCATTTTGAAGACGGATCCGTCTTCAAATGCTTTCAGTACACTTGCGTTTTTTCCGGATCCGGCGTGTAATTCCGGCAAGTGGAGTACACGCCGGATCCGGACAACTCAAGTGTGAAAGAGGCCTTATAGATGTATATCTGGGAGTACTCCTGTGTAGTCACTTATAATCCATCAATTTGAATAAACATCAACTTGTCTAGGGTTTATTTATCTGAACATGCCCTTTTTCATATATTCAATCTCTGACAGCCCTCCTACTGCCGTTCGGGTTAGTGGGTGTAGGGGTGTCAGTGTAATATAACATCATTTATTCCAATGTATAGTCACGTTTTGTGTATTCAGTATTTGATGCCTACCTGCTGCGTTATTAATCGCCAATGTATTCCTGTTTGTCTCTAGTGTTTTGACACTCGTTTTGGTCCGTCCCTAGAGTGGGCGGCTGACATAAGGGCGGTGGTTTGCCATAGCAACCGCATGTCTAGCCCCTTGTTTGGCCGCCTGGGGGATGAGCTCCGCCTTTGATGGGAGTGGCCTAAGTGACTTAATCAGCTGTTCCCTGCACCCGCGTCACGGCCATCCTAGCGCCGATGTTGCCGCCTCCACATGTGAGAGGGTCAGCGCTGTTTGTCTGTTCGTCAGTGTTGTCTGTCTAAGCCCTTAGCTCCGGATGATTTACCCTAAAGAAACGTGTTGAGCATACAATGGGCGGTATATAGGCATATACAGACTGTAGCTGCTAGGTGTAGGGCGCTGTGCCGTCCCGGGCACTGAATTTCCTGTCTGAGGGTGACATTACTTGGGGAGTTAATAGGAGGATTTCAGGGCTATTTAGAGGCTATGCAGTGTGAGCGTGTGATAATGCTTTCATTGAACACTGTATACAGCATTTTTGCCCACTCCTCTCCCTGCAAATAGTGGTATCCCCTCTGTGCTCGGTTTTTCTTTCTTTATTTGTGGAAGCATCACATCACTAAATTGGTGGATGATCCACAATTGATAGGAGTTTATCACCTTGCAAGTTTATTTCTGGCACAGATATCTCTTTATGTACCCCGTATAAAGCGATAGGGGTGGGAGTACTTTCTGACCAGAATTAGTGCCTATTTTTGCATATATAGCTATACAAGGGATAACCCTTATTGTGAACAGTAGTTTGCATAGGAATTCACTCTCGTTCCAATTTTTTTATGTGTATTAATAAAGCTCAACTTTTTAATATATAAACATACACAAACATTCTGTTGTTCAGTGATATGGGTTTTCCATGCTGCTTCATGGGCCCGTAAGTCTATTTTCTGGATATAAACACTTCTGCAAGAAAACAAAAGAAATTGTCTCTGCAGGTATAAAAACCTCAATACAAAAACAGGGCTCCTATCTAATAAACAGTGTTTAGATTGAAGCACCAATAAGAGAACAACAACACAGTGGTGCATAAATGTCAAAAATATATATATGATCTTTATTAATTCACACAAATATATAAAAAACTGTAGGTGGCGATAACAAATATACAAAAATAAATAAAATACACCGTCAGTAGTAATAATATGAAATCTCTGTTAGCTCAGTTTAGTACAGTCAAGAGCTGCATCAACATTTCTACAGGCTGAAGCATAAACTACTTGTTCTGCACAAGCTTGCTGTCCCGGGTGAGTTATGGGAGGGAACACCATACCGACAACAGAGGAGAAGGGATAAGCCACTAGGTCTCAATGCTAGGGAAAAGGGGAAGGGTCACCTGCTAAATAACCCTACTCCTTGCCCTGTCTCCTATCTGTATGGGCACACCCCGAAGGTAGTAATGGACCATACACCATAAAGCCTGAGACCCTGGACACCCTAAGGATCTCTATATATAAAGGCTGGGCTTGAGGTGACCCGCTCCTTCCCAGTTGAAAGAACAAGCGTCTCCCTGAGGCCTAGTAGCAACAGACACAGGGAGGGACAACAAGACGCAAAGGAACAAGACACTTCTAAAGAGATGGATGAGCACGGACTCTGGAGAGGACAACACACTAGCTCTTTCAAAATCCAAATGAAGCTATCAACCGCATTGCCAGAAGGGTGAGGGCAGACTATATAGGGGAGGTGTGATGACCACTAAGCTACACCTGAAACAAGGGGTGTGGTCATGAGCAATAATAACAACTGAAGCAAGTAACTAAAGAGGCTGTTAGATTCCTTCACGTGTAGCCAGTCTATTTGATCTCCTGACATCTGTCACAGGAGGGACTGTGACAGTGCCCCACTTCTATGGGTGACCTCCGGAAGAGCTCTGTTAAAGGCTTTCACTAGACGATTAGCATTAACATCGGCCGCTGGAACCTACATCCTCTCCTCCAGTCCGTAACCTCCCCAGTGAACGACATACTGGAGGGATCTACGGAGAACTCGGGAGTCCACAATACTGCTGATATGAAAATATAAATTACCGTCCAGCATGACAGGAGCGGGAGGTAAGGAAGACGGCTCAACAGGTTCAAAACATTTCTTCAACAATGACGTATGAAATACATTATGAATTTTCAAAGCCTGAGGAAGTTTAAGACGGAAGGCTATTGGGTTAATAATGGCAGTGATTTTATATGGACGAATAAATCTTGGGCCAAACTTCCAAGAAGGTACTTTAAGCTTAATGTTTCTTGTGGACAGCCATACAGAATCACCCACTCTCAGGTTCGGACCATTCATGTCAGTCAGCCACACATTTATACCTGTTGCCCATCTTTTTCAGGTTTTTAGAATTTTCCGCCAAATAGAAGACAAAGAAGAGGAAAATCTTTCCTCCTCAGGAATACCGGAAGACTGAGAACCGGAAAATGTGCCAAACTGTGGATGGAACCCATACGCCCCAAAAAACGGCGACTTATCAGTGGACTCCTGTCTACGGTTATTAATGGCAAATTCGGCTAACAACAAAAATGAAGACCATTCCTCCTGGTTCTCCGAAACAAAATCTCTTAAGTAAGTCTCCAGATTCTGATTAGTGCGCTCTGTCTGTCCGTTCGACTGCGGAGCGGATGAAAAGCCGAAGAAAAGGACAACTGTATGCCCAGTCGAGCACAGAACGCCTTCCAGAATCTGTCCCCCGATCCGACACCACATCAGAGGGAATGCCATGTAGTTTCACAATGTTATCGACAAACACCTGTGCCAGAGTTTTGGCATTAGGTAAAGCAGATAATGCTATAAAGTGCGCCATTTTACTAAAACGATCAACTACCACCAGAATCACGTTTTTGCCAGAAGAATTCGAAATCCATGGACAAATGAGCCCAAGGTCTGGACAGGATGGACAACGGAAGAAGAGATCCAGAAGGCCGAGTATATGTCACCTTAGCACGTGCACAGGTACTAAAGGCTGACACATAGTCCTCCACACATTTACGCAACCCTGGCCACCAAAATCTACAAGAGATAAGAACGACAGTGGATCTACTCCCAGGGTATCCAGCAAGCACCGTACAGTGATGTTCCTTGAATACCTTGGGACGTAATTCAGAAGGAACAAAAAACTTCCACGGAGGGCACAAGTCCAGTGCATCTTCCTGGGCTTCTAACACCTTTGCCTCAAGGTCAGGATATAGGGAGGATATAACTTCCCCTTCAGACAAAATAGGACTAGGATCTTTAACCCTCTCCCCCAGGAAAGCTGCGTGACAAAGCATCTGCCTTAACTTTCCTAACCCCAGGGCGGTAGGTGACGATAAAGTTAAATCTGTTGAAAAACAATGACCATCTGTCTTTCCTTGGGTTCAGTCGCTTAGCCAACTCCAGATTTTTGTGATCAGTAATCACTGTGATAGGATGAATTGCTCCTTCCAACCAATTACGTCATTCCTCAAAAGCCAACTTAATGGCCAACAGCACACAATAGCCCACATCATAATTTCTTTCACCAGCCGAGAGTTTTTTCATTTGCCAGGTGAAGGACCCTGTGACAAAACTGCTCCTACCCCCACCTCGGATGCGTCATCTTCTACAATGAATTGCTATGACACGTCCGGTTGCACCAATATAGGGGCCGAAGCAAAACATTCCTTTAATGCTGGAACGGCTTGTAATGCCGCATCAGACCAGACAAAGATATCAGAACCCTTTCTAGTCATGTCAGTCAAAGGTTTAACCACAGTCGAATAATTTTAGATTAATTTATGGTAGTAGTTGGTAAACTCCAAAAACTGCATAAGCGCTTTCAGAAATTCGGGTCGATCCCAGTCCAACACAGCACGGACCTTCTCGGGATCAATACAAAAACCTGAAGATTTGAGTAAGTAACCTAGGAATTGCACCTCCAGAACAGCAACACACACTTCTCCATCTTAGCATACAACTTATTCTCTCTTAGGATCTGTAACACCTGTCTCACGTGATCCTGATGAGCCTCCATGTCAGGAGAATAAATTAGTATGTCATCCAGATATACAACAAACCTCCCAACCAGATGATGAAAGATGTCATTGACAAAGTGTTGAAAAACTGCAGGAGCATTGGTTAACCCAAAAGGCATGACCAGATTCTCAAAATGACCCTGGTATTAAAAGCTGCCTTCCATTCATCCCCCTACTTCATCCTTACCAAATTATATGCCCCCTCAGATCCAATTTAGAGAACACCTTGGCACAGACAATCTGATTAACCACCTCCCGACCGCCTAACGCGCCGATGCGTCCGGGAGGTGGTTGATTTGTTCCTCCTGGACGCATCGGCGCGTCATCTCGCGATACCCGAGATTTCCAGTGAACGCGCGCACTCAGGCGCGCGCGCTCACAGGAACAGAAGGTAAGCGAGTGGATCTCCAGCCTGCCAGCGGCGATCGTTCGCTGGCAGGCTGGAGATGTGATTTTTTTTAACCCCTAAAGGAAAATTAGACGCTGTTTTGATAACAGCGTCTAATATACCTACTACCTGGTCCTCTGGTGGTCCCTTTTGTTAGGATCGACCACCAGAGGACACAGGTAGGTCAGTAAAGTCGCACCAAACACTACACTACACCCCCCCGTCACTTATTAACCCCTTATAAACCCCTGATCACCCCATATAAACTCCCTGATCACCCCCCCTGTCATTGATCACCCCCCTGTCATTGGTCACCCCCCTGTCAGGCTCCGTTCAGACGTCCGTATGATTTTTACGGATCCACAGATACATGGATCGGATCCGCAAAACACATGCGGACGTCTGAATGGAGCCTGACGGGGTGATCAATGACAGGCGGGTGATCACCCATATAGATTCTCTGATCACCCCCTGTCATTGATCACCCCCCTGTCATTGATCACCCCCCCCCAAGGCTCCATTCAGACGTCCGTATGATTTTTACGGATCCATGGATACATGGAACGGATCCGCAAAACACATGCGGACGTCTGAATGGAGCCTTACAGGGGGGTGATCAATGACAGGCGGGTGATCACCCATATAGATTCCCTGATCACCCCCCTGTAATGCTCCATTCAGACGTCCGCATGTGTTTTGCGGATCCGATCCATGTATCCATGGATCCGTAAAAATCATACGGACGTCTGAATGGAGCCTTGCAGGGGGGTGATCAATGACAGGGGGTGATCAGGGAATCTATATGGGTGATCACCCCCCTGTCATTGATCACCCCCCTGCAAGGCTCCATTCAGACGTCCGTATGATTTTTACGGATCCATGGATACATGGATCGGATCCGCAAAACACATGCGGACGTCTGAATGGAGCCTTACAGGGGGGTGATCAATGACAGGCGGGTGATCACCCATATAGATTCCCTGATCACCCCCTGTCATTGATCACCCCCCTGCAAGGCTCCATTCAGACGTCCGTATGATTTTTACGGATCCATGGATACATGGATCGGATCCGCAAAACACATGCGGACGTCTGAATGGAGCCTTACAGGGGGGTGATCATCCCATATACACTCCCTGATCACCCCCTGTCATTGATCACCCCCCTGTAAGGCTCCATTCAGACATCCGCATGTGTTTTACGGATCCGATCCATGTATCCATGGATCCGTAAAAATCATACGGACGACTGAATGGAGCCTTACAGGGGGGTGATCAATGACAGGGGGTGATCAGGGAGTGTATATGGGTGATCACCCCCCTGTCATTGATCACCCCCCTGTAAGGCTCCATTCAGACGTCCGCATGTGTTTTGCGGATCCGATCCATGTATCCGTAAAAATCATACGGACGTCTGAATGGAGCCTTACAGGGGGGTGATCAATGACAGGGGGGTGATCACCCATATACACTCCCTGATCACCCCCTGTCATTGATCACCCCCCTGTAAGGCTCCATTCAGACGTCCGCATGTGTTTTGCGGATCCGATCCATGTATCCATGGATCCGTAAAAATCATACGGACGTCTGAATGGAGCCTTACAGGGGGGTGATCAATGACAGGGGGTGATCACCCATATACACTCCCTGATCACCCCCTATCATTGATCACCCCCCTGTAAGGCTCCATTCAGACGTCCGCATGTGTTTTGCGGATCCGATCCATGTATCCATGGATCCGTAAAAATCATACGGACGTCTGAATGAAGCCTTACCAGGGGGATGATCAATGACAGGGGGTGATCACCCATATACACTCCCTGATCACCCCCTGTAATTGATCACCCCCCTGTAAGGCTCCATTCAGACGTCCGCATGTGTTTTGCGGATCCGATCCATGTATCCATGGATCCGTAAAAATCATACGGACGTCTGAATGGAGCCTTACCAGGGGGGTAATCAATGACAGGGGGTGATCACCCATATACACTCCCTGATCACCCCCTGTCATTGATCACCCCCCTTTAAGGCTCCATTCAGACGTCCGCATGTGTTTTGCGGATCCGATCCATGTATCCATGGATCCGTAAAAATCATACGGACGTCTGAATGGAGCCTTACAGGGGGGTGATCAATGACAGGGGGTGATCACCCATATACACTCCCTGATCACCCCCTGTAATTGATCACCCCCCTGTAAGGCTCCATTCAGACGTCCGCATGTGTTTTGCGGATCCGATCCATGTATCCATGGATCCGTAAAAATCATACGGACGTCTGAATGGAGCCTTACCAGGGGGGTGATCAATGACAGGGGGTGATCACCCATATACACTCCCTGATCACCCCCTGTAATTGATCACCCCCCTGTAAGGCTCCATTCAGACGTCCGCATGTGTTTTGCGGATCCGATCCATGTATCCATGGATCCGTAAAAATCATACGGACGTCTGAATGGAGCCTTACCAGGGGGGTAATCAATGACAGGGGGTGATCACCCATATACACTCCCTGATCACCCCCTGTCATTGATCACCCCCCTTTAAGGCTCCATTCAGACGTCCGCATGTGTTTTGCGGATCCGATCCATGGATCCATGGATCCGTAAAAATCATACAGACGTCTGAATGGAGCCTTACCAGGGGGGTGATCAATGATGGAGGTGATCAGGGAGTCTATATGGGTGATCACCCCCCTGTCATTGATCACCCCCCTGTCATTGATCACCCCCCTGTCAATGATCACCCCCTGTCAATGATCACCCCTCCTGTAAGGCTCCATTCAGACATTTTTTTGGCTCAAGTTAGCGGAAATATATATTTTTTTTGTTTGTTTTTTCTTACAAAGTCTCATATTCCACTAACTTGTGTCAAAAAATAAAATCTCACATGAACTCACCATACCCCTCACGGAATCCAAATGTGTAAACATTTTTAGACATTTGGATCCCAGACTTCTTCTCACGCTTTAGGGCCCCTAAAAAGCCAGGGCAGTATAAATACCCCACATGTGACCCCATTTCGGAAAGAAGACACCCCAAGGTATTCGCTGAGGGGCATATTGAGTCCATGAAAGATTGAAATTTTTGTCCTCAGTTAGCGGAAAGTGAGACTTTGTGAGAAAAAAACAAAAAAAATCAATTTCCGCTAACTTATGCAAAAAAATAAAAATTCTATGAACTTGCCAGGCCCCTCATTGAATACTTTGGGGTGTCTTCTTTCCAAAGTGGGGTCACATGTGGGGTATTTAAACTGCCCTCGCTTTTTAGGGGCCCTAAAGCGTGAGAAGAAGTCTGGGATCCAAATGTCTAAAAATGCCCTCCTAAAAGGAATTTGGGCACCTTTGCGCATCTAGGCTGCAAAAAAGTGTCACACATCTGGTATCGCCGTACTCAGGAGAAGTTGGGGAATGTGTTTTGGGGTGTCATTTTACATATACCCATGCTGGGTGAGAAAAATATCTTGGTCAAATGCCAACTTTGTATAAAAAAATGGGAAAAGTTGTCTTTTGCCAAGATATTTCTCTCACCCAGCATGGGTATATGTAAAATGACACCCCAAAACACATTCCCCAACTTCTTCTAAATACGGCGATACCAGATGTGTGACACTTTTTTTATGTCAAGGTGGGCAAAGGGGCACATATTCCAAAGTGCACCTTTCGGATTTCGCAGGCCATTTTTTACACATTTTGATTGCAAAGTACTTCTCACACATATGGGCCCCTAAATTGCCAGGGCAGTATAACTACGCCACAAGTGACCCCATTTTGGAAAGAAGACACCCCAAGGTATTCCGTGAGGGGCATGGCGAGTTCCTAGAATTTTTTATTTTTTGTCGCAAGTTAGTGGAATATGAGACTTTGTAAGGAAAAAAGAGAAAAAAAAAATCATCATTTTCCGCTAACTTGTGACAAAAATAAATAAATTCTAGGAACTCGCAGTGCCCCTCACGGAATACCTTGGGGTGTCTTCTTTCCAAAATGATGTCACTTGTGGCGTAGTTATACTGCCCTGGCAATTTAGGGGCCCAAATGTGTGAGTAGAACTTTGCAATCAAAATGTGTAAAAAATGGCCTGCGAAATCCGAAAGGTGCACTTTGGAATATGTGCCCCTTTGCCCACCTTGACAGCAAAAAAGTGTGACACATCTGGTATCGCCGTACTCAGGAGAAGTTGGGGAATGTGTTTTGGGGTGTCATTTTACATATACCCATGCTGGGTGAGAAAAATATCTTGGTCAAATGCCAACTTTGTATAAAAAAAATGGGAAAAGTTGTCTTTTGCCAAGATATTTCTCTCACCCAGCATGGGTATATGTAAAATGACACCCCAAAACACATTCCCCAACTTCTCCTGAGTACGGCGATACCAGATGTGTGACACTTTTTTGATGCCAAGGTGGGCAAAGGGGCACATATTCCAAAGTGCACCTTTCGGATTTCACCGGTCATTTTTTACAGATTTTGATTGCAAAGTTCTTCTCACACATATGGGCCCCTAAATTGCCAGGGCAGTATAACTACACCACAAGTGACCCCATTTTGGAAAGAAGACACCCCAAGGTATTCTGTGAGGGGCATGGTGAGTTCCTAGAATTTTTTATTTTTTGTCGCAAGTTAGTGGAATATGAGACTTTGTAAGAAAAAAATAAAAAAATAAAATCATCATCATTTTCCGCTAACTTGTGACAAAAAATTAAAAGTTCTATGAACTCACTATGCCCATCAGCAAATACCTTAGGGTGTCTACTTTCCGAAATGGGGTCATTTGTGGGGTTTTTCTACTGTTTGGGCATTGTAGAACCTCAGGAATCATGACAGGTGCTCAGAAAATCAGAGCTGTTTCAAAAAGTGGAAATTCACATTTTTGTACCATAGTTTGTAAACGCTATAACTGTTACCCAAACCATTTTTTTTTTTTGCCCAAACATTTTTTTTTTTATCAAAGACATGTAGAACAATAAATTTGGCAAAAAATTTATATATGGATGTCGTTTTTTTTGCAAAATTTTACAGCTGAAAGTGAAAAATGTCATTTTTTTGCAAAAAAAACGTTACATTTTGATTAATAACAAAAAAGTAAAAATGTCAGCAGCAATAAAATACCACCAAATGAAAGCTCCATTAGTGAGAAGAAAAGGAGGTAAAATTCATTTGGGTGGTAAGTTGCATGACCGAGCGATAAACGGTGAAAGGAGTGTAGTGCCGAAGTGTAAAAAGTGCTCTGGTCATGAAGGGGGTTTCAGCTAGCGGGGCTGAAGTGGTTAAACAAATCCGGAATCAAAGCGGGTAAGGATCACAGACAGTAATACGGTTGAGCTTACGGAAGTCCAGACAGGGTCTAAGAGTACCATCCTTTTTTTTTTACAAAGAAAAACCCAGCAGTCACTGGGGATTTGGATGGTCTGATATGTCCCTTCGCCAAACTCTCAGTGATATATTCTCACATGGCCTTTCTTTCGGGTTCTGAAAGATAATACAACCAAGATTTGGGCAGTTTAGTTCCGGGAATAAGATTGACAGGACAATCAGACTCCCAATGCAGAGGTAACTCCTGGCTATCACTCACAGAAAATACATTCGGAAATGAATGAGGGTACCGTTTTAGTGGTAACCACAGAGAACGATGTATTAAGTTGTCTATGCAGAATTCACTCCAATGGAGAATCTGTCTCGCTTGCCAGTTGATGGTCGGGTTTTGTTTGCTTAACCATGGTAAGCCCAAAACCACCGGAGCAGGCAAGACAAAACACGAAATGGCTTCCTGATGAAAAACACCCACTCTTAAATGGATGTCATTCAACACCTGTGACAAGCATTTCTGGGTAAGAGGTGTTGAATCAATTGCAAAGACAGAAATACTTTTCTCTAATGCACTAGTAGTTAACCCATGAATATGAACAAACTGTCCATCAATCAGGTTAACCCCTGCCCCACTGTCGATAAATACCTTGATTTCCACAGTTTTGGACTCTAGCGCCACCTCGGCAGACAGGAGAAATTGGGTACTACCAGTAAATGACAAAAGTAAGTTTTCTAGCTCCCACCCACACCACCAATAGTATTTTGGGGATTAAACTTTTTTTTTTTTTTTTGCAGAAATATTCACAAAATTTCCCTTCTTTCCACAGCAAAAACAGACTCCCTTCATATGACCAAAGCTCTTGCCAGCAGTTCCAGGAGTAGCTCCCCCTAGCTGAATAGAATCTTCTCAAGGAGTAACACAGGTGACTCTCCACAATAAGTGTCAAAGAAAGCCGCCACATTATTAGACAGTACATCCTGAGGGTGAGCATGAGGAACCATAGATCTCTCCCTCATGCGTTTATCAAGACGTACGGCAAGAGACATAGCTGCCTCCAATGACTCAGGACTCTCATGAAAGGCCAACGCATCCTTCAGCCTCTCATATAGACCCTGACAGAATTGGCTACGGAGAGCAGGATCATTCCACTCCATATCCGTAGACAATCTCCTAAATTCCGAGCAATAGGTCTCCGCGGAGTGCTCTCCCTACCGTAAACCATGTAACTTGGTCTCGGCCTGAGAGATCCGATCCGGGTCATCGTAAATAAGACCCAAGACTCTAAAATATTCCTCTACCGACTGGAAGGACGGTGATCCATCGGCAGAGAAAAAGTCAAAGACTGGGCTTCACCTTTAAGCAACGAAATGATCATGCCTACACGTTGACTCTCATCCCCAGAAGAGTATGAGTGCAGCTTAAAGTATAATTTATATGACTCCCTGAACCGAACAAAATTGACGCTACCCCCCGGAAAATCTGTCCGGCAGGGCTAGTCCTAGTACCCACCATCGGAACCAGCCGCCTGTGGTCTCTGGATCTGCAAGACGATCGCGAGGAGTTCAGCTACTTCCAAATACAGACCCTGCAGCTGGTCGACCAGTGCAGACATAGGATCGATAGCTTCACTGATCCGAACAACAATGGTGGTATGGGAGGGATCAACACACCAACAACAGGAGGGAAGGGAAAAGCCACTAGGCCTCAATGCTAGGAAAAGGGGAAGGGTCACCTCCTAAATAACCCTACTCTTTGTCCTGTCTCCTATCCGTATTGGCACACCCAAAAGGTAGGAATTCCCATATACCGGGAACCTGAGACCCTGGAGACCCTAAGGATCTCTATAGATAAAAGCTGGCATTGAGGCGACATGCTCCTTCCCAGTTGAAGGAACCAGTGTCTCCCTGAGGCCTAGTAGCAACAGACACGGGGAGGGAAAACAAGACACAAAGGAACAAGACACTTAACTTGTGAAGAGATGGACGAGCACGGACTCCAGAGAGGACAACACACCAGCTCTTCCAAAGTCCAAATGAAGCTATCAACCACATCGCCAGAAGGGTGAAGTCAGACTATATAGGGGAGGTGTGATGACCACTAAGCTACACCTGAAACAAGGGGTGTGGTCATGAGCGATAATAACAACTGAAGCAAGTAACCAAAGAGTCTGTTAGATTCCTTCAAGTGTAGCCAGTCTCTTTGATCTCCTGACATCTGTTACAGGAGGGACTGTGACACTTGCTTAGGTGATTTGTATTTAAGTAAAGCCTCTTTCACAGTTGCGTTGTCCGGATCCGGCGTGTACTCCACTTGCCAGAATTACACGCCGGATCCGGAAAAATGCAAGTGTACTGAAAGCATTTGAAGACGGATCCGTCTTAAAAATGCTTTAAGTGTTACTATGGCACCCAGGACGCTATTAAAGTCCTGGTAGCCATAGTAGGAGCGGGGGTCGGGGGAGCGGTATACTTACAGTCCGCGCGGCTCCCGGGTGCTCCAGAGTGACGTCAGAGCGCCCCATGCGCATGGATGACGTGCCATGCGATCACGTCATCCATGCGCGTGGGGCGCCCTGACGTCACTCTGGAGCGTCCCGGGAGCCGTACGGACAGTAAGTATGCTGCTCCCCGCTCTCCACTACATTCTACCATGGCTGTCAGGACTTTAGCGTCCCGGCAGCCATGGTAATCATTCAGAAACGACGTTTAGCTTAAGGCCGGATCCGGATCAATGCCTTTCAATGGGCATTAATTCCGGATCCGGCCTTGCGGCAAGTCTTCAGGATTTTTGGCCGGAGCAAAAAGCGCAGCATGCTGCGATATTTTCTCCGGCCAAAAAATGTTCCGTTCCGGAACTGAAGACATCCTGATGCATCCTGAACGGATTTCACTCCATTCAGAATGCATTAGGATAAAACTGATCAGGATTCTTCCGGCATAGAGCCCCGACGACGGAACTCTATGCCGGAAGAAAAGAACGCAGGTGTGAAAGAGCCCTTAGTTTTGTTTTATGCCACACACTGTATAATCGGAAATAGGATTACTAACTGCTTTTTTGTTTATGCAACTGAAACAAACTATTATCAATGTGGCTGACATCAAGCTTTAGTCGGTTGTTTTTTTTATTTTTTTTATTACAAACAGTTATATATCTTGGAAAATATTTTGTAAAAGAGAATTTAACTGCTCTCTCCTTTTATTGTATTTTAGGTGTTTCTTTTACATTTTGTTCATTAACAGCCAGAAGGGAATGTGATTATACTACAAAACCCATGTCCCTTTCTTATATTTGCAAATGTGGTTGTCATGGTGAGAGCTGATAATGTCAGGAATGGGACCTCGTATGTTTAAGAACAAATGTCTTCTGAAAAAATATAAACTATGCACAGTGTCAGATGCCTCTGGGAATAACATACATCATAGCAAAAATTGTACAATTGAAACAGCGGCAGCTTATTATTCAAAATCATCTTAGGATCTGCTTAAAGCTCAGCATGGATGTTAAATATTCTACTAAATAATGTATGCTATGTTTTTCTGTTTTTATAACATATTTCTCACAAATAAATAGGATTTGTTGCAGCAGTACAGTAGCTATATATATATGTGTGTAACTCCCAAAATGTTAGAGATATTTGGCTTGTGGGTGACATTTCAGGATGCCTAATTGCACTGTAACCTTTACAGGTGAACTTAATCTAACCTTCTCTAAACTTTTGGAGACAATAATTGTTATTGAAAACAAAATTTTTCAATACAGTGAAAATGTAAACAGCACTTCAATGACAATACTATGGTAGTACAGAAGTAAAAAATTGCATGTAATTTTCATGGTATATAATGATTTGATCAAAGCTTGTCCATACAGGAACACAAAATTGTATCGGTCATGTACTTAAAGTTGTTTGATTTTTTTTAAGCATGCAGTGAAAAGCCCATAGACAATGTGATAAAGAACAATATTGCGAGGATGAAAGTGTATGTGCTCCTCCCTGCAGCCTGTGGTAATATAAATTACTATAGGTCACCGCCAAACTCAAAATCACCAACCTATCAAGTAATTGTCATTTAATGAGAGGTAGGAAAGCATTAATGAGGGACGGGGTGTGAAGGGTATAGGAGGGGAAAAGGAAGTAAAAAAAATGTAAATCACAGAAAGGAATCTATAGAATATAAAGGAAACTTAATGAAGGTGTGAGAATGATAAATCATCTTGAGCATCTAGTAGGTCTTTTATGGAAGAGATCCCTTCCTTTGCCCACTTGGTAAGATCAAGATGAGGGATAGCATCTTCTAGAAATTCCAACGGTATATCCCTCCAGGTGCAAGATATATTATATAGTTTAGATTTCAGAAATTTCTTCCAAGTAACAAGGGCGGTTTTGGCCATTAACATTGGGATCATTCACTGGGATTATTCAAGGGGCCAGCAGTCTACTTCTGAGAGTCTTTACCCCAAGTAATTGTTGTTCAATTAGTACCCATATTTAGCTGGATTCATTTTTTTCAATATGCTGATAATTGGTCAAGAATTGCAGTTTTGTAATAATCTGCTAAATTTGGTACCCCCAAGCCACCTACTTTGAGGTGGGATGTCATGAGGTGCCTGGCTACTCTTGATTTTTTTCCCTGCCTATATAAATTATTTCTGTCTCTTGTTAAGTCCTGTGAAGAAGGAGCTTTGGATTTTAATGGGCAATGATCGAAAGTAGTACAGGATTTTAGGAAGCGAGAACAATTTAGAGTCAGTTTGGGTTACCTTGCAGCTTGATAATCATAAGGTAACTTGTGTAGGTGTGATATATAGACCACCTAGCCAAGTCAAAGAATTAGATGATCTACTAGTTGAGGAAATAGCTAAAATGACATTGAAGGGGGGGAGTTATCATTATGGGAGACTTCAATCTTCCAGATGTAAACTGGAAAACCAAAATAGCTAGTTCTGCCAGGAGTACAGATATTCTAAATTCCCTACTGGGATTATCTCTACAGCAAGTAGTGGAGGAGCCAACCCGGAAGGAGGCCATTTTTAGATTTAGTATTCACAAATTGGAATTTGGTATCTGATATTACTGTAGGGGAAAGCTTGGGATCTAGCGATCACCAGTCAGTGTGGTTTACTATAAGTACAGTGACTGAGTCACACCACACAAAAACAAAAGTTTTAGATTTTAGAAAAACTGACTTTTCTAAAAATTAGATTAGTGGTATACGAGTCCCTATCAGACTGGAACAGTTTCATTGGAGTCCAGGAGAAATGGGACTACTTAAAAGTGGCACTATTGAAGGCAACAGAAAATTGCATTAGGCTTGTCAGTAAAAGCAATAAAAGGAAGAGACCACCGTGGTACTCAGCAGAAGTGGCCAAAATCATTAAAAACAAAAAGATAGCATTTAGGAATTATATAAAAAAAAAAATGACAGACAAATTTATAAGATTAGGCAGAGAGAGGCCAAACAAGTTATAAGAGCTTCTAAAGCACAGGCAGAAGAGAAATTAGCTCAGTCAGGGAAAAAAGGTGATAAGGCATTCTTCATATACATAAATGAAAAAAGGAAACTAAAACAAGGAATTACCAAATGAAAAACTAAAGAAGGAAGGTATATGGAAGAAGATAAAGAACTAGCTGACTGCCTCAATGAATACTTCTGTTCAGTTTTTACAAAGGAAAATGAAGGAGAAGGACCTCAGTTAGGAAAGAAGACTAATGAATCTTTTGATGCATGTGTCTTTACAGAGGAAGAGGTTCTAAGTCAACTGTCTAAAATTAATACAAATAAGTCACAGGGGCCTGATGGGATACACCCAAAGCTATTAAAAGAGCTCAGCGGTGAACTAGCAAAACCATTAACAGATTTATTTAACCAATCACTGGCAACAGGAGTCGTCCCAGAAGATTTGAAATTAGCAAATGTTGTGCCCATTTACAAGAAAGGTAGTAGGGAGGAATCGGGCAACTATAGGCCAGTAAGCCTGACATCAATAGTGAGGAAATTAATGGAAACCATACTTAAGGAGAGGATTGAGGACCGTCTAAAATCCCATGGATTGAAAGATGAAAAACAGCATGGGTTTACTTCAGGGAGATCATGTCAAACTAATCTTATTGATTTTTTTTGATTGGGTGACTAAAATAATAAATGGAGGAGGTGCAGTAGACATCGCTTATTTAGACTTTAGTAAGGCTTTTGATACTGTCCCACATAGAAGGCTTATCAATAAAGTGCAGTCATTGGGCTTGCACTCCCATATTGTTGAATGGATTAGTGTACATTCACACGACCGTTTTTTTTTTTCCGTTTCCGATCCGCATCCGTTTCCGATTTTCGCGGTATACATGCGGATCTATTCATTTCAATGGTCTAAAATTATGTACGGACAACGTTCAGTATGTTGTCCGATTCCGTTGTACCGTTTTTATGTTCTGTCAAAATATGAAGCTTGTCCTACTATTGACCGCAGATCTCGGTCCGATTCCCCATTCAAGTCAATGGATCCGCAAAAATCGGAAGACAAACGGAAACATTTCCGTATGTGTTCCGTTTTTCGCGGATCCGTTTCTGTTTTTTTATTAACAGAATTTATTGTAGGCTCTGCCCTCTGGGGTGGTGGCTAAAAAATTCATATCTACCTAGCCATAACGATTTGGGAGCCCCCTAAAAACAACATGCCTAGGGTAGATGTGTCCAAATTGATTGTCCTTATCCAAGAGAGGCCAGAAATCTGGGATTCCAGGAAGGATCAGTACCATGATCGGGTACGGAAGGACCGGGCATGGGAAGAGGTGGCGCAGGAGCTGATGCCCGAAGATTGGGCCAGATGCAGATCTGATAAGCGATCTGGAATTAGTAAGTGTACATTTTAATATATTCATGTAATATCATTCTGGGTATAAAATCAAGTCCTGTAGCATCCCTGATTGCAATCTCTAGTGCAGTGTTCAGACGTCTGCACTAGAAATTAGCATGGGCCTTGCAAAGTAACATAGCAGACTTTTTTTTTTAATTTGCAGAATCCTTTGATGTCTATCACTTTTTATGTAATGCATCTCTGCACATTTGCAAACTTTCCTGTGTCACTTTGCTTGGCCTTTGTTTATGTCTGGTGCACACGTCTGCAAGGATGGAGCCCTGACCTTGCAAAAGTAATCAGGGGTTGCTATGGGACTAGCTATGGTTCTGTCTCATATGAACTTTCTGCAAAGTAATCACAGATGGGTTTCTGAAATGTACATTGGGCCTTGCAAAGTGACATAGCAGACTTATTTGTTTTGCAAAATCCTTTGATGCCTATCACTTTTTAAAAAATGCATCTCTGCACATTTGCAAACTGTCCTGTGTCACTTTGCTTGGCCTTTGTGCACACGTCTGCAAGGATGGAGCACTGACCTTGCAAAAGTAATCAGGGGGAACTATGGGACTAGCTATGGTGCAAAGTGACCTTGCAAAGTGACACACCAGACTTTTTTAAAATTTAAATCCTTTGAGGCCTATAACTTTTTAGATTGGATACTTTCACACTTGCGGCAGGACGGATCCAACAGGCTGTTCACCATGTCGGATCCGTCCTTCCGCTATTTTGGCAGACCGCCGCTCTGTCCCTATTGACGATAATGGGGACGGGGGTGGAGCTCGGGTGGAGCTCGGGCACAGCACGGCGGTGGATGGCAAAAGCTGCAGGACTAAAAAGTTGGATATGCTGTACTTTTAGTCCTGTGGCCTTATGCCGTGCACCGCCGGGCTGCGCCTGTGCTCTGATCGTCCCCATTAAGTCAATAGGGACAGAGCGGCAGTCTGAAAAAATAGCGGAAGGACGGATCCGACATGGTGAACAGCCTGTTGGATCCGTTCTGCCGCAAGAGTGAAAGTAGCCTCATGCATCTCTACACATTTTAAAAATTTGCTATTTCTTGTGCACATGTCTGCAATGATGGAGCTCAATTTTCTATCCTTAGAAGTTATATGAAATGGAAGATGTCTTTTAAATATTGTAAACCATGAAAATCATTGAAAATTTAAATTTTTTAATTTTTTTTTGGCAGTCAAACAACTCAAGACGAAATGGAACTCCTGTCGGGATCAATTCCGACGGGAATTTAATGCGAGCAAAGGGCATAGTGGAGACGGCAAGCCCAGGAAGAAGCCGTATATGTACACTAAGGACTTGCAGTTCCTCCTGCCTGTAATGGACCTGCGACCGTAAGTTTTCAGTTACTGTATGGAAACTGGGGAACATGGCTGTAAGGAGTCCATCGAATCCTAACCTGGCATCCTGCTGAGAGTTTTAGCGCACAGCGTCATTGTTTTCCATGATGCTGTGCGCTTTGTGCAACTGTTGCAGTACACTAATACACTCATATAGATCATACGAGTGTATTACTGTACTGCAGGGGGCTCACGAAGCGCATGGCGTTATTAAAAACAATAAACCAACATGCTGTCCTGCTCTATGTAGGATCACAGGTTGGAATACCAAGGACCACTCACATCCGTGTTCAAAGGTCATTTGCGTTTGACTTAAAAATTGATGCAGATCTATTGTTACCCTATCTGCATAGATCATTCCCATATGATATTCTTCATTTTTTTTTAAAAGTCACTAGAGTAGCGTGATGACATATTACTTTATTAAATCTGACCTCATAGTAATTACAACATTAGACAATAGTGAAACATAGAAAAGGCTGAAGTGTCACGGCCTTGTCAATCAGCTGAATAGTGTGGATTGGGGTAGATCTATCAATAGCTTTTTTATGTATAAAATACTTACAAGTACTTTTGATCTATTTCAGGACAGTGGACAATCTGCAGGCGGAAGAAGATTCCTCGTCCACAAACCTGGATGAGCCGAGTACCCCTGCTGCATCTTTCATACCTCATGCTGGACCTTCAGAGGCTGAGGAAAGGCCAGAGGAGGAAAGCCAGCAGGAGAATTCTCCGCCTCAGCCATCCAGGCGACAAAGTTCGCGAAGGAGGGGAGGATCTTCTGGCCAACAAGCTGCGCAGATGGCTCGGAGGGATTTGATAGACTCCCAGGTCTTTGAGTATCTCAATAAAAACAAAGCTGAGACCCCGGAGGAGAAAATTCTGCGAAGCCTGGCTCCTGCGTTGTCGAGAGTGCCTCCAGAAAGGCATTCTTTGATGCTGTCTTCCATTGCCTCATTATTATATCTTTTTGAGGGGGATAGTATTCCCCTTGAGGTAATTCAATATATAGACAAGGAGAAAATAAGGCAAGCCCATATGCGGGGACAAATTAGGTCACCAATGGCACCTTCAGAGAGTGTGGCACATATTCAAGGTCCAGGACCCACACTTCCTGGCAGCTCTTCCACCCCGCAAATAGTTTTCAGGGGAACAGGTCCCTACACAAGGGAGCTTTTTGATTTATAATTTTTTTGTTGTTTTTGCTTTGTATTTTCATAAACAGTTATTTGAAATTTGCTATGTAGCGTCATTATTTTTATTTATCTTGAAATAATAATTTTCCCCACAAAATTTTTTTAAGACAAAGTTCAAAGGTCTGGATCTTCTAGGGAGGGTCACACCGGTATTAGTGTACTCCTCCAAATTAGGTTTTCTACACAATCTCATATACCCTCCAGTATGGGGTTGGTTGTGTCTCTGGGAGAATGATTATATTAGTAATATTTTAGTATTTAGTGAATTTGGGAGAAGTAGTGTAGTCAATAGCCAATAAAGGTATATATGTGCTTTCTAAATCACTAATAATCACTAATAAAAATGGGACTTCACTTTACATAAAATGAGTTTTTTAGGGTTTCAATTAAAATTCCAAAAAAAAAATAGGTTGGGAAATGTGGTATTAGAGGGTATTTCTGTAATTTTTTGAACATTCTAGTCAAAATCATTTTAAAATATTACATGGTCTATATTGGTAGATAAATTAAAAAAGTAAATATAGGCCATTAATAGTTTAAATAAATATTTTAAACGCTAATATTACAAAAAATACCCCAGCCCGCAAGCCCACGTCAAGGGTCCACATTGTCTTGCGAGTCCCTAAACTATCTAAAAAAATTTAAAAGGGAACTAACTAACTAAAAAAAAAATTCAAAATTTAGAAATTTTTTCACAGAGACCAGATCAAATCAACGACCACCACGGATGGCATCCATCTGCCACGGCAATGAACCCTCTGGACTGCAAAAGTAGTCCGCATAGCGTTCCCGAACAGCTAGTCCAGCTGTTCCAGGTCTTCCATGTCGGACTGGTTCAAAATTGACAGGTGTGTTCATCAAATTTTGAAGCTGTTCTGCATCCAAGGGAACATCGTGGATCCTGGTGAAATTGTGCAAAACGACACAAGCTTGGATCACCAAGGTGACATTTTCCGGATCCATTTGCATTGACGACATAAATACTCTCCACTTAGCAGAAAGTATACCAAAGGCGCACTCAACAAACCGTCTGGCACTGAGTCAGTCGGTAGTTGAATATGCGCTTTCGGTTGTCTAAATCGCGTCTGGGGAAGGGCCGCATCATATTGGGTGATAATGCAAATCCTTCATCAGCCACAATTACAAATGGAACCGGGGGACCTGCTGATCCGGGTAGTGTTCTGGGCTCTGGTAGGGCTAACTGATTGGCGCGAAGTCGCTCACCCATTCTGGAGGCACAAAAGATGCGGGAGTCTGATGTACTTCCATAGGCCCCGATATCGACAATCACAAACTTGTAATTACTGTCCGCCAAGGCTAACAGCACCACAGAAAAGTACTGCTTGTAATTAAAGTACCGGGACCCTGAGTGAGCAGGCTTCTTAACACGTATGTGTTTGCCATCAAGTGCCCCAAGGCAGTTTGGAAACTGCGCAGAATCTTGAAAACCCTCGGCGATACGTAGCCAATCTACCGCCTTGGGGGTGGGCATCACCGCTTCCCTGAGATGTTGCCATATGATTTCACACGTTTGGCTGACTATCCCAGAGATAGTAGAGACTCCCAGCAGGAACTCGAAGTGCAGCGAAGCAAAGGAGTTTCCAGTTGCCAGAAATCTGTAAGATAAAAAAAAAAAAAATGTATGTCAAAAATATATCATAAAGTATTAAGGGCTATTCTCATCTCATAGTATGATAGTTGCGGATCCCACCTCTTGAAAGCACACTAATATCGAGAAAGGTCCACCACCAAGCTCTTAACCCCGTCTTTTCCATAAAACTTAATTGGAGCGTGTTACCCATGTTCCTTAAAAATTTTATAACAGCTGATGGAAATAGCTGAGCTGGGTTTGGCTATATTTGTCAGGACCATTAAAGTAATGGATGGTGACTGCACATGCGCTGTGCGCCCTCCTTCACTTTGTGTGCTATGTTCTCAATATAGTTGTTGGTCCAAGCTGTGAGATCAACACCCACCAGACAATGGGGGCATATCCTAGCTATATGCCCACATTGTTTGAGATGTGAAAAACCAATTTATCTAAAAAAAAACTTCATTATTTTTGGAATACACATTCACACTACATAACAGACTTAAAAATTAAAGTTTTTTTAAAGTGCAGGTGCCAGATGCCACATTTAAAAAACTACAATGAGAGATCTGGCATGCCTATCTGTCCACATGAGAAGCGGAGAGACAGGTCCGCATTTGCAATACATTTGTGAGATGGATCCATATCCGGATCAGTCTACAAATGCTTTGTCTGCCAGCATATTGCGGAATCCAGCAGCCAGTTCCAGCAAATTAACTGCTTGTGGGATCACTCTGCCTCAAGTGTTCAAGTACACGGTACCCTAGGAATATTTTTAAAGTATTATATCATAAACCTATTCCCTTTTTTTTTTTAAGTTTAAAAAAGGAAAATTTAATAAAATACTAATAAAACAATAGTTCGAGAACAAAAAATTAATTAATTTACCTCAAAGTGACAATGAGTCTTTCCTCAGGTCCAATGCTGCGCCTCATGTTCGTATCCTGAAAGGTTAGGTACGGACGAAGAGATGCAAGCAGGCGATCAAAAGACTCCACAGACATACGACAAAACTGGTGAAATTTCATAGGGTCCTGCCGCAGGTCTGCATATAAAGCATGGAAGTGTCCCTTCTGGAGCCTTTGTGAGACAATAGGATGCACCCATTGCCTCCGTCTCCTCCTTGGTTCTTCTTCCAGCATTTGCGAATTACTTCCAAAGCGCCGAGAAAGTAGCCAGCGTAGAAGCAGTTCACGCTCAAAGTAATTTGCCATCGTTAGCGCACAGAAAACAGTGAGAATCCAATACCAGCAAGGCACAAGCTACACACTGCTCTATCCGACTAGAAAAGCACATAAAATGGCACCTGAATTTCTGAGCATGTGACTTTTCTAGTTTCCTAGACAACTATGAATATATTATAATATTTTATTCTCTCCTCCTTTTTTTTAAACTCATCCGTTTTTTACGGACCGTTTTTTAAGGATGACATACGGAAGCCACTCTTCCGTTTTTTGCGGACATGCGGATCCGTTTTTTGCGGAGCCGCAAAACGGAACGGATTAAAAACGGTCGTGTGAATGTACACTTAGGCAGTGGCTGAGGGACAGGCAACAGAGGGTTGTAGTCAATGGAGTATATTCAGAACAAGGTCGTGTTACCAGTGGGGTACCTCAGGGACCTGTTCTGGGCACCCATATTGTTTAATATCTTTATCAGCGAAATTGCAGAAGGCCTCAATGGTAAGGTGTGTCTTTTTGCTGATGACACAAAGATTTGTAACAGGGTTGATGTTCCTGGAGGAATACACCAAATGGAAAAGGACTTAGGAAAACTAGAGGAATGGTCAAAAATCTGGCAACTAAAATTTAATGTTGATAAGTGCAAGATAATGCACCAGTATTAATGTGGGAAAAATGGAGTTGAGTCTAGCGTATAGTATTTTGGCATACATTTTTACATCTCTATTTAAAAGTGATACTGGTCATTAGTTCTGGGTTGGGTTGGTAGTTGGAGTTTCTATTGGGTTTAGGGATTGTAATGACCATAGCTTCTTCTGGGATAAAAATATTGTTGATGCAGCGGTATGATATACTCTCTTGAGGATAGGTTGAAGTATATGGACAAATTTGCGATAGTACTCGTTTGTGAGTCCATCAGAACCAGGAGATTTTCTCAGTGGGGAAGTTAACATTGCCTTATTAATTTCTTCCTCAGAGAAGGGTTCATTTAGTTTGGAGACTTGTTCTACAGTGAGAGAAGGGAGGTGTACTTTGCTGAGAAAAATAGTCTATTTCATCCTCTGAGATTGAGGAGATAATTTGGTCTGATTTAAGATCATATGAGCATAGTAGTCTTTGAAGGAATTGGTTATTTATCTTGGGCTAGGATCTATTGTTTAGTAAAGGGGTGAGTGATAGCAGCTATCCTGGATTTATTAGCTATAGTTTTAAGCGTATTAGCTAACAATCTGGTTGCTTTATTGTCTAAGGAGTGAAAGTTTAGTTTGGTATTTTTTAATGCGTATTCATGTTTTTGCAGCAGTAAATTGCTCAGATGTAGTCTTTCCCTATTTGGATTGTCAGTGCAATTGAGACTGACTTTCTGTGTACAGTTTGTAGTTTAAAAATTGTATTGATTGTATCATTAATATCTTGGATCCTCTGTTTCCTGAGAGCTGAGCCTAATTTAATAAAGGTACCTTGGATGAAAGCCTTGTGGGCGTTCCATAGGGTAAAGATAATGACATCAAGTGTATTGTTGGTAAGAAAATATTCCTTCAACTCTTTTTAAAGCATAATATTTGCCATTGGAAATTAGGTGGGAATTTGCTCTCCAAACATAATCAGACTGAGAGGGGAATTGTTCCTCCGGGTCATCATAACTGGAGAGTTATCTGACAAGAGTAAATCTACAATGGCAGATTTGGTGACTCTATCAATAGTTGTCGTATCTGTTAAGAAATAATCAAGGCTAGAATATGTTTTATCATATGGGGAGAAATAGGTATAATCTTTTTCAGATGCATGTTGTAAACACCAGATGTCATATAACTCATGTGACTGTACCATTTTTAAGATGGTAAAATCCTTTTTTCTGGATAAAGCAGTTGTGTCCAAGACAAGATCCAGAACTGCATTGAAGCCACCTGCTAAGATAAGATTGTCCTTTTTTATTTTGTTACTAAATCTCATCATTTTTTGGAAAAAAGCAATCTTCCCAGACTGGGGAGGGATATTATTTATAGAGCATGTTGCTCATGTACAGAAACTGCAGTAGATTTCCTAAATGCTATCAAGACCCCTCTGCTTTTCTTATGATAAGAGGATTTAATAATTAAGGGAAACTCAGGGTTTTGCAATTTTGGGGGGTTGTTATGCGTGATATGAGTTTCTTGAAGGAATACAATGTCTGCATGATGGGTTCTGATCTCTCTCCACATCAGACTGCATTTAAAGTGTGAGTTTAGTCCCCTAACATTCATAGATATCACGTGGATCCCCATGTTAAATTAATGGAGGGTATATGTATATAGCATAGGGACAGGAGGAGACCATATAAGGCTGTAGAGATATACAGGTTGTGAATAACATACAGTATGTTGTATCAGAGACTAGTTTGTAATCAATCCCAGGTATTTAGTCATCATAAGTAACCTGACCAAAAGAACATATAGAAGCATTACATAACTGGTATAACCATTAGCAACAGTGAAGTCCATCCCCAAAGAAGGCAAGAGTCTCAAATGAACTGTTTAACGGGTGGAGAGAAACCAACAAGTCGTGAGTTCATATATAAAGTAGATAAAACAACAGCATACATAGTAAAAGGTTCTGGACCCTGTAATACTCACATCTAAGAGAGTACATAAGCATTATATCTGTGGGGAAGAAAGTAATCAGGTTCATTCTTTTGACATCTTGCTAGGATGGTGACTTGACTTTCTTTTAGGGACTCTGGATTCTGACAGGTTCCATGTTTGTAGAAGGGCCATTCCTGCATCTGGGTTGGAAACAGGGAAACCACATCTGTAGGGAATATTGTGGGCACGCAGTTTCTGGGTGAAGGCAGCATACTTTCTGTGTTCTTGCAAAGTGGCAGCAGACAAGTCAGCAAAAAGTCAGCGTACTGAGGAGGTAGTTGTGGTGGTTTCCTCATTAGTGACAGGATCTTTTCTTTGATATGGAAAAATGCGATCCGCGTCAGGGTATCTCTGGGGACCTCTGCTGGTATGTTTTTGGGTTTGGCAACCTTGTGGGCTCTGTCAATAGACAATTCATAGTCTTTAATGTCTGGAATGAGCACTTTCATAAAATCTTTGATGTATTGCGGTAACGCTGTGTTACCGATGGTTTCCTGGATCCCTCTGAATTTAATATTGTTTCGCCTGCTACGATTTTCTAGATCTAATATCTTGGCTTTGAGTGCTTCCACTGAATCGTCCATTGCATTGTGAGCATCTACCAGTTCATTATGTGAGGAAGCAAAATACGTTTTATTTTCAATGTGGGACACTCGTCCCCCCACTTGGTCAGATTGCAGGGGTGTGATGCTCTTTTTAAAGTCTTTATTTAGTGTCTCCCGGAATGCGAAGAGCATTTCTTTTAGGGTTTGCACAGACATTTCTCTATTGCTAGTCTGGAATCTTCTTCATTATTAGGAGCTCTGTGTGAATGACGACCGTGATTACTGGGTTGTACAGGAGGTGGAGGTTTTTTTCCCCGCTCTGGAGTGACTGGGGTGGGAAGATCTGCCATTTTACATCTATGAGAAGTGACAGTCTTTCCTTTAGTATTAGGCACTTCTGTATAAGATATTTTAGCAGTACCTTTAGAAGCAGGTCTGGTGTCCTCTCTTTTTGTTCTTGGGAGGAAGGGGATCCAGATGTTTGTGATCTAGATGTCCGATTTACAGATATATACAGTGGTGAGGAGCCACCTCCATTGTGAGTTATGCTTGTGCTGCTGTCTTTAAAGAGATTCTTTCACCTCTTTTTACCCTATAGAAATGCGGACATGCGCGGTTAGATCGCCGCTAGCATGTCCGCAATATACCTGTCCCATATCTCTGTGGTTAGCACTGCCCCTTGGGCTCCTTACCAGGCTGATTTACCTATATATAAAATCAATTTTTACACAAAAAAAAAACCACACAGAGCTATGGGACAGGTATATTGCGGACATGCTAGCGGCAATCTAGCCGGCAAGTCTGCATCTATATAGGGTAAAGAGAGGTGACAGAGCCAAAATTACTCTTTTCCATTTTTCCTGCCACTCTGTCACCTCAGTGGTGCTGTAATGAAGTTGTTTTGGGTTGCTGGCATGGTTAAGTGCACTTTAATAGTGAGGATCCAAAGGGAGCTCTGGATTTGGTATTTAAACTGTCCTTCTCATCATCCTGTACACATTTTGACATCATAAGTCCAAGATTACACCTAACAATTGATCAACAGTACCTAGCCTTTGGGGGGCTTCAAGCAGGATGTTCTCGGATGGAAGTGGATTAGAGTGCCACAGAGTGTCAGCAGGTTGTAATAGAGATACAGAGAGACTAGAAGAGTCACAGAAAGGCATTGAAGTGGACGTCCTTGGGCCACATATTACACCCATGACCGGTTCATTGTGAACAATGCCATGCAGAACAGGATGATGAATACCACACAACTCCAGGCACATTTAAGGGAGGTGAGAGGCACCCAAGTCTCATGTCAGACTTTTCAAAACCATTTACATCAGCGTGGTCTGAATGCTAGATGTCCTGCAAGGGTACCTGACCATAGGTGTCATAGTCTTGCATGGGCCAGTGAGTATCTACGGAGGAGGGACCAGTGAATATGAACTTAATTAGGCAGAAACTTAAAGACAGCAGTGGGCCTCAGTGCTGTTCACAGATGAAAGTTGATTAAGATAAAAAATGATCGCTGCCAACAATGGAAACATCAAGGAAAGTGCTATGCATCACTTACTGTTTGCCTTTGGTGGTGGTACAGTGTGTGCAGGTGTGTCTAGTCAATACAGCACTGTCCTACACTTTGTGAATGGTACAGTGACAAGCCCATACTACCTGAATAACAGTTATTGGGCCTCTGCATGAACAACACAGGTCTAATTTCATCTTCATGAAAGACAATGCAACAGCTCATCAAGGTCACATAATTAGGGAATAGCTGATGGAGACTGGGGTACTTCAAATGGAGCGGCCTTCACTATCTCCAGACCTGAATCCCATTAAAAACCTGTCAGATCAGCTGTCACCATGTAGACGCTCGTAATGCCCCTCTGTTTTATTAATTTATATAGTTCCCCCTCTGTATTATTAGTTTATTATGGCCTCATCTGTTTTACAGCAACATGGCCAGGACAGGTCCTTTTGACCCCCTCCCCCCACCTCCCTTACCCATGATTTCACATGGACGGCTCCCAGAAAAGGCACTTCTCTGCCTCTTTCACAGAAACACTCTCTTTCTTCTTTCTTGCCCAGCCTCCAGTGTCATCGTGGAGAAGGTTTCACCACTACTAGTATTACTACTACTACTCATAGACAGCTACTGACTTGTATTTTCCAAGCTATGCTACTTCTGCTGCAGCTACTATTGCGGCCACGTGCCTATTATTATCCTGTCCTTTCCACATATGGACAGCACTGCTACTACTCCCAATTAAAGGAGAGAATTTGTATAGGCTTGTTCACAACCAGCCGCTTTTGTTCTGACAACACTTTTGCAGACATTCTGACTATGTCAAGGCATCATTTTTGGATGCTTGGTCCCCCAACAAGCAACTTTTAAATGTATTTTTTCTTAAATCCCATAACACTGTGTGTGTTTAAACACCATCTGCCCCAGATAAAGGACAATATTTGGAAGCTTAAGGATATGAAAAGGATAACACATGTGACAGCTGTGTGTATTTTTAAACACACTGTTTGTTAACGCCGTCAAACATGCATTTACCCATTGTAGGTATGTCAGTGTCTTTCAGACATCATTTACTATTGCTGTCATTGCATGCAACAGCTTGGAGGAGAGGTGGGAAAAAGCAAAAATTCATTAAAAAAATGAATGAAAAGAGATAACATGTTTTCCTAAAAAGTCCTAGTAGACTAGAGGGTGCTGCATACAAATTTCCAGGGCAATTGGAGCCAATTTGGTTCAGCCAGAACCAAGTCAGGTTTGAACCGAACTTTTTGAAAAATTCTGTGAATCTGAGCCAAAATGAATCTTGATAGGTTTGCTCATATTTATTAATTACCCTAAAAACACTTCTGAAATCTCTACTAGGGGTCTTCCTACTAGCAATTTTGCTGTCCACTTACTGTTACTAGGTGAATCCCATACTTATCAACAGAGAAGGGCTTAAGGAAGTGAGTGTTTCTTTCTTCATTGGCTGGCTCTGGAGCTAAGTATGCTTCTGAGCTCAGTGCAGAGGCCCCTTCCCTATCAGCATCTCAGACTGCTGTTTTCTGTGTATATCAGCCACATCTTCCTTTCAGTGCATTTCTTACTCCTGTCATCATATAATTTGTTTATGAAGTGCTTAAGTGTCTCTGCATGTGTTGATTTTACCTTTTTAGTCAGCATCCCTCACAGCACTTACTCTGCATCAGTTTACATAGTCTTTGCCCCATCTGTTTTGTAGTGTCATTTTGTGCTTGTGTTATGGATATTTCCCATTATAAACTCACCATCTGCAATTATTTTCCCCTCTCTGTGCTGTCATGATAATGTGTATTCTAAGTCCTAGATCTGTGTGCTATGAGTATAAACTGTCTCTTCCATACCATGTTTGCTGAGGATAGGTGCAAGGGTTAGGATAGGGCTCACTGTTGATTGGCCTAGAAATATGGGAAAAGGAAGTCTAGAGCAGTATAGTACTGGAAGACTGCCTGTATTTGGATGCGCCCGCAGGAAAACTGCTGGATGCAGGAGCAGTAGCTGGAATTCAAAATACCTACCACATACCATTTAAAGTAGTGGTATCTTATTATGTGTTAGATTGGATCCCTCAACCACCAGAGCCATGGTGGACTGCATCCTCTGGACCCAACTAACTCTGCTCCAGTATATACTATAGTCTTCCAAAATATTTGAAAGCAGAAACAATACTCAGAGAAAGAACAGTTTTTTTCTTTAATACTGACATTACAATTTTTTTTGCATTACCATAATGTTTTGCTTTTAACAAATGACTGAGACAACTCTTAGAGACTGGTTATCAAAGAAGTTGTCGATATAAAGCCTTCTCTTTATACAGTAGCTGACTACAGTGGGTTCTCCAGGCTACAGATATTGATGACTTGTCTTCCAGATAGGTTATTAAAGAAGATTTCCTGCAAAAATGTTTATTATCTGACCTGCTTGAAAGTTACATGATGCTTCCAACCTCCCTTTTATCTATAAATTCCTTCAATGTCTTGTCTACTCTCTCTGCAAACTCTCTTTTTGACCCCATACAATCTGTCTTTCGCCCTCTTCATTCTACAGAAACTGCCCTTACTAAAATGTCTAACAATCTCCTGGCATAAAAAAGTTATGACCTGTCATGAACCAGCGTATGTGAACCCATTGTGCCACATGCCCTCCCTACTACTAGGATGTTGTCTAAGTGAACCCCTCATTTTTCACAGTGCCCCTGATGGTGGGGATAGACTTTCCCAAGGGGAACTTAAGGCCGCTACCTCTTGAGGAGAATTGGCACACAAGGCAACTGGTCCAGGTGAATGAGGGGGTGCCAGTGCAAGGTACCAAAGGTAAACAAGTAGTCAGCAGTTTGTGTTGTAACCAGTAGTAACAGTGCAGCACCGAAGGATGAGGCATATGCAAAGTCTAACAAGCAATAGGTCAGGGCAGGCGGCCCAAGTACAGGTACAGGTAAGGCAATCTGGGTCAGCAACACGAGCATCAAGGCAAGCAGGCAGGGATGCCAGCACGGATCAGGTAAACAGGAACACAAGCAGAGATAATATCAACCTTTGCAGGACACAAGGACCTTGATGCTCAGGCACCTGGGAAGGGGGCTCGACCACTTATATATGTGCGGGAGAGCTAGGATTGGTCAGCATGGTCACATGTGCTAAATCCATAAATCACAGGAAGTGACGCGTGCCAGCCCTTAAGGAAGTACTATAGAGAACAAGCTGAAAGCATGCTATGTCCAGGAATGGAAAGAAACCGTGGAGCGGATTCACAGCAGAACACTGAGCCCGGGACTGCGGCGATAAGCAGAGAGACATCTGCTGACAGCAACTTCTGATTCTCTCTACTGATTCTTCTGGATTTCTGCAGCATTTGATACTGTAGACCACAAACTCCTCCTCACCATGATCAACTCAATTGGCCTTAAGGGCACTGCTTACTCCTGGTTATTTTCGGATCTCTTTGGCCACTTCTTTTAGTGTCACTTTCACTGGCTCCACTTCTTCTCTTCTTGCTCTTGATGTTGGCGTTCCTCAGGGTTCAGTTCTAGGTCCTCTACTCTTCTCCCTCTACACAGCCCCCATCGGACAGACATATCAGTAGATTTGGCTTTCAGTACTATCTCTATGCTGATGACACCCAACTATACACTTCACCCCCTGACATCCCCCCTGCTTTACTCCAAAACACCAGTAATTATCTGACATCATGTCCTTTCTGTATCTAAAACTGAAACTCACAAAAACTGAACTTCTTGCCTTTACCCCACCCATCTACTAACCCACATACCAACTTGATATTTCAATTTCAGTCTGCAGCACTATCATAACTCCTAGGCAACACGCCCATTGTCTTGGGGCCATGTTTGACTTGGATCTTTCCTTTTTTTCCCATATCCAATCTCTTGTTCACTCTTGTCGTCTGCACTTCAAGAATATCTCCAGAATCCGCCCTTTTCTTACTGAGGAAAAGGCAAAAACTCTTGTTGTTGCTTTGATTAATTCTCGTCTTGACTACTGCAACTCATTACTAATTACTAAACTCTTCCTCTTTCAGTCTGTCCTAAATGCTGTAGCCAGGCTCATCTATCCACCTGCTATACTGATGCTACAAGCTTCTGACAGTCACTTCACTGGTTGTCCATCCACCACAGAATACAGTTCAAACTTATCATCCACAAAGCTCTCCACATTGCTGCACCTCCATACATCTCCTCTCTTATTTCCATCTACCACCCTACTCATGCTCTCCATTCTGTTATTGACCTAACATTTAAATCCCTATAATTTGCACCTCTCTCTCCTGTCTTCAGCACTTTTCTCAAGCTGCACATACTCTCTGGAATGCTCTGCCCTGGAATATCAGGTCGATGCCCAAGTTCCCTATCTTCAAACGTACCTTAAAAACACATCTTTTCAGGCAGGCTTATCAAGCCCTCCCCCACCAACTCCTTAGGACTGAACTTGATCTTATAACAGTCCCATAACTGAAACACATTGGCCTACACCACTGCTTTCAGTAGAATAATGGCTTGCCTACTACATCACAATCAACTACCTTTGGTGTCACCCTCATTTCCTCATAGATTGTAAGCTCTTGCGAGCCAGTTATGTTGTAAGTTGTATTTGAACCCTCTGAATTTGTAAAGCTTTACGGAATATGGTGGCGCTATATAAATAAATAATAATAATAATCTGTAGTAAATGTAATCTTCTTATCAATGACTGTTTGTGAGCTATGCCCTCCCTTCTAATTTTTAGCTTTGTCATGTCATCAACTCTCTGATCTCCAAATGACGCAGGACAGGAAGTCAGTTACTTCTATATTCATTCTTATGAGACTGACATTGAAGCTCCCATGGGAATACATTAAGGGCTCTTTCACACCTGCGTTATAGTCTTCCGGCATAGAGTTCCGTCGTCGGGGCTCTATGCCGGAAGAATACTGATCAGGATTTTCCTAATGCATTCTGAATGGACAGTCCGTCCTTCAGGATGCATCAGGATGTCTTCCGTTCCGGAACGGAACGTTTTTTGGCCGCAGCAAATAGCGCAGCATGCTGCGCTTTTTGCTCCGGCCAAAAATCCGGAACACTTGCCGCAAGGCCGGATCCGGAATGAATGCCCATTGAAAGGCATTGATCCGGATCCGGCCTTAAGCTAAACGTCATTTCGGCGCATTGCCGGATGCGACGTTTAGCTTTTTCTCAATGGTTACCATGGCTGCCGGGACGCTAAAGTCCTGGCAGCCATGGTAAAGTGTAGTGGGGAGCGGGGAGCAGCATACTTACCATCCGTGCGGCTCCCGGGGCGCTCCAGAGTGACGTCAGGGCGCCCCAGGCGCATGGATGACGTGATCGCATGGATCACATGATCCATGCGCATGGGGCGCTCTGACGTCATTCTGGAGCGCCCCGGGAGCCGCACGGACTGTAAGTATACCGCTCCCCCGCTCCCCGCTACTACTATGGCAACCAGGACTTTAATAGCGTCCTGGGTGCCATAGTAACACTGAAAGCATTTTGAAGACGGATCCGTCTTCAAATGCTTTAAGTACACTTGCGTTTTTCCGGATCCGGCGTGTAATTCCGGCAAGTGGAGTACACGCCGGATCCGGACAACGCAAGTGTGAAAGAGGCCTAAGTGGAGTTTAAAGAACCGGAGTTTAAGACAAGGTGCAAGAAACTAAGGTTGGATAGAATTTCCTTGTGTGTTGTTCGCTTGAATCTAGCTAGTCCTTCAACTACAGCAGACAGAGTCTAATTCTAACTCATATTTACTGTTTTCCTTCTTTACTGTTCGTCCCCATTTAAATATGTGCTCCATTGACAATGCCACTAAGTGTGTGTCCTGTGCAATGTATGCATGCCTCGAAGAGCCTTTCGAGGGTAAATACATTTGCACTAGATGCAATCATGTTGCATATTTCGAAGCCCAGATCTTGGATCTAAATAAGCTGCTTGAAATACTTAGGGGCATTGCAAAACTGGAGAGAGGCTTAGACCTCACTGTTCAGGCACTGGCTGGGGTCAGTGAAATGTAGGTGGGAGGAGAAGGGCAAGATCAGGACTATGATATCAGCAGTTGGGTTAATGTAGGAAGAAGGGGTAGAGGGAAAAGTGCCAGTGAGGCTAGTCCTGAGCTGGAATGCACTAGTAAATATGCCTGTTTGGCTGATATTAGGGATGAAAGTTTAGAGCCAGGAACACTGCAGCAGGGCGTTTCTCCGAGCAACCAGGAGGATGACCGCTGCAGGAAAGATGGGAAAAGGAGTGCAGCAAAGGTCAGACAGATGCTGGTGGTAGGGGACTCTATTATTGCGAGAAGTCTAGCTAGCAAAATGGGGGAGCTGGAGGCTATGGTACTAGAAGAATACATTGATGTAGTTGGTGTGGCTGAGAAATGGTTGGACTCTTTGCCTGACTGGGCTTTAAATATTGAGGGTTTGCACACTATTTAGGAAATACAATAGAAAAGGTGGTGGTGTGTGCCTGTATGTGAGGAGCGCTCTGAAGTGTGAAAGGTTAGATGGATGGATTGGCTCACCCTATCAATCACAACGAATGGGTGCTCCCCCAAAAAAGATATCCCCAATCTTTCAGAGTAGATAAATAAAGAGTAAAAAGATGTGAGGGGCACACCTACAAATGGAAATCACATGGAAGGCCAGCCAAAAAGTATGTGTAACAATTGATTTATTAACACCACACTATATAATATAAAATAAGATGAGGATCCTCAATTTTCACATAAATACATACACATAAATTTAAGATACATAAAATTTATAAATATCTGTGTAACAGTTTAAAATGGACTAAATGGTATCCAGTTTGTCAGTTGTACAAACTATATATGTTTCAGATGCGCAAGGATGGATGCGCACTGCCTCTATTAGGATCTGAAAGTTCTAGCCGTAGTCAGTGATTACATAAACAGTCCTGACCGTAAGATATCTTCACAGCATATATGACTTGGTTTGCTGCTAAACAGCACTGTGTAGCTGGTGTTTTGTCTGCTATTACCGCACCTATGTGGCCGATAAATGTAATTGCATGAACAGTCTTTATAGTAGGTTTTCTTCACAGCAAATGTCGCTGAAGCTGCTGCTAAACCGTACTTTGTGTAAACACACTACTCACTGTTCTGATGTGATACAATGCCCGATCCTCCGTGCTTGGTGTGGCGTCCCACGTGTTACAGCATCGGTGGTCTAGGTTCCGGCCCGTTCTTTTCAACAGATGAGTAGGTTGTTGAGACAGGATAAACACTGATTGAGACGCCGGGGTCAAACGTAATCAGGACCCGATGTGTAGTTCGGCGTTTCTTGGTGTCTTTAATCCAAGACACTTCACAGCTTGTGTTTCTTTCTGTCAGTTCTGTGGGAAAGCGCTTCCGGAAATTCTGTGATGGTGCGCAGGTAAATCGGCTGCGGCTATTTTCTTTACTTGAGACTTGATACCAGATGCGTTTCGGAGTTGGCAGTGACTCCTTCCTCAGTGGTCAAGTCTCGTATGTTGTATGAGGGTTTTTATAGGGCTAAGTCCCTCCTCTCATTGTGAATTGTTTAATCGTCACCGGGAAAGTCAGAAAATCTGGATATGGATTCCCTGATTATTTGTCCTTTTGTCGTAACGATACAGATATGTGTATATATGGAGTCCAACAGTATGCATAATGATATAATAGTAGTAAAACATATGTATTGGCTGGGTAAACGATTGTAATTGTTTGTTTAAAAACTAAACTCCTGTATCAATAGGATATAACTCTGTGGATGATACAATTTAAAGCAGCATACATTTTCAAAGTGATTGATACATTGCTTCTACATGTCGGAACGTTGTTCTTTATATCACTATATGCGATTTTTCTTGGCATATTATTTAGCTGTGTCTGCATAACCATCACATGCGGTTACTGAGCGTTTTATCCACATAGAGTCATTTTCCATATGGTTGCCGATGGGGATGCATTCACAGTGAAAAAATGACGCGCATATTTTGCAATAGTATATATATATGAATGTATGTTGGAAAACTTTATATAAAACTTGATAAGAATAAAAACAATGGATATTATATAAATAATATTAGATAAATATAAATATCATAAAAATACAATAAAATGCATATAAAATTCTATAGTAAAATCAGATACCAATAAAAGTATTAAAATATTAAAAAGTGTCATATATATTATTCAATGCCCATGTAAGAAACAATACGTGGGCAGAACAATATTGAATTGTACGTATTGAAATAACATATTGCGGAACATATTTCAAACATTAAAAAGGGATACGACAAACATACTCTGTCACACCATTTTAAGATGTCACACAACCAAGACCCACAAGGAATGGTTTTCGCAGCCTTAGAGAAAGTGAATACACACTGGAGAGGAGGAGATCACATAAGTCAAATGTCTAGAGTTGAATCCAGAATTTTTTTTGAATTCGATTCTATCCTCCCTCGAGGTTTAAATGCAGAAATTGAGATTTCTGGTTTTTTATAAATATAATAGAGATAGACTAAACTTATGTGATCGGCCTCCTAATTTTTTAGGTAAATATGGAATAATTTTTTAGGTAAATATGGAAGAATTATTACAATAATGTTTATTATTCATCTTTAATAATTATGAAAGTGTTTATCTTATTTTGTGCTCATCATATATTCATTATGAAAAATTAGGAAGGAATAATTAGAAGATTGCAATAATAATATATATTTTTTAATATATATATTTTTTAATATTTTAATACTTTTATTGGTATCTGATTTTACTATAGAATTTTATATGCATTTTATTGTATTTTTATGATATTTATATTTATCTAATATTATTTATATAATATCCATTGTTTTTATTCTTATCAAGTTTTATATAAAGTTTTCCAATATACATTCATATATATACTATTGCAAAATATGCGCGTCATTTTTTCACTGTGAATGCATCCCCATCGGCAACCATATGGAAAATGACTCTATGTGGATAAAACGCTCAGTAACCGCATGTGATGGTTATGCAGACACAGCTAAATAATATGCCAAGAAAAATCGCATATAGTGATATAAAGAACAACGTTCCGACATGTAGAAGCAATGTATCAATCACTTAAAAAATGTATGCTGCTTTAAATTGTATCATCCACAGAGTTATATCCTATTGATACAGGAGTTTAGTTTTTAAACAAACAATTACAATCGTTTACCCAGCCAATACATATGTTTTACTACTATTATATCATTATGCATACTGTTGGACTCCATATATACACATATCGGTATCGTTACGACAAAAGGACAAATAATCAGGGAATCCATATCCAGATTTTCTGACTTTCCCGGTGACGATTAAACAATTCACAATGAGAGGAGGGACTTAGCCCTATAAAAACCCTCATACAACATACGAGACTTGACCACTGAGGAAGGAGTCACTGCCAACTCCGAAACGCGTCTGGTATCAAGTCTCAAGTAAAGAAAATAGCCGCAGCCCATTTACCTGCGCACCATCACAGAATTTCCGGAAGCGCTTTCCCACAGAACTGACAGAAAGAAACACAAGCTGTGAAGTGTCTTGGATTAAAGACACCAAGTAACGCCGAACTACACATCGGGTCCTGATTACGTTTGACCCCGGCGTCTCAATCAGTGTTTATCCTGTCTCAACAACCTACTCATCTGTTGAAAAGAACGGACCGGAACCTAGACCACCGATGCTGTAACACGTGGGACGCCACGCCAAGCATGGAGGATCGGGCATTGTATCACATCAGAACAGTGAGTAGTGTGTTTACACAAAGTACGGTTTAGCAGCAGCTTCAGCGACATTTGCTGTGAAGAAAACCTACTATAAAGACTGTTCATGCAATTACATTTATCGGCCACATAGGTGCGGTAATAGCAGACAAAACACCAGCTACACAGTGCGGTTTAGCAGCAAACCAAGTCATATATGCTGTGAAGATATCTTACGGTCAGGACTGTTTATGTAATCACTGACTACGGCTAGAACTTTAAGATCCTAATAGAGGCAGTGCGCATCCATCCTTGCGCATCTGAAACATATATAGTTTGTACAACTGACAAACTGGATACCATTTAGTCCATTTTAAACTGTTACACAGATATTTATAAATTCTATGTATCTTAAATTTATGTGTATGTATTTATGTGAAAATTGAGGATCCTCGTCTTATTTTATATTATATAGTGTGGTGTTAATAAATCAATTGTTACACATACTTATTGGCTGGCCTTCCATGTGATTTCCATTTGTAGTTGAGCCCCTCACATCTTTTTACTCCTTAAGTGTGAAAGGGGCAATTGTGGGTGAGGATGAGGAAACCTTATGGGTGGAAGTTCAAAGGGATATAAACACTAAAAAAATAATACTTGGTGTAATCTATAGACTCCCTAACATCACAGAAGAGATAGAAACGCAACTGTATAACCAAATAGAGAGGGCAACACAGGCTGGTACAGTGGTCATAATGGGAGATTTTAACTTCCCAGATATTGACTGGGGTCATGGTTCTGCCTCAACCGCAAAGGGGAGAAAATTCCTCAACTTGCTGCAGGACCACTTTATGGGCCAGTTTGTAGAAGCTCCCACTATTGGCGATGCTCTGTTGGATCTGGTAATTTCTAATGATGCAGAGCTTGTTGGTAATGTTACTGTTCGAGAAAAACTAGGAAATAGTGACCACAATACAATTATATTCCCCCTAAACAATAAAAAGCAAACTCTGTCAGGCAGAGCAAAGGCACTGAATTTCAAAAAGGCTAATTTCCCTGGGTTGAGGGCAGCATTTCAAGGCACGGATAATACTGAGGATAAATAGGAGAGCTTCAAATCCACATTGACTCATTGTACAAAAAATGTATCCCTTTAGGTAATAAGTATAAACGGCTACAATTAACCCCCCCCCCCCCCCCCCATGGCTTACAGCTACTGTAAAAATAGCAATAAAAGACAAAAAGAGGGCATTTAAAAAAAATACAAATCTGAGGGGTCAGCTGTAGCGTTTGATGATTACAAAGAGCTTAATAAAATCTGCAAAAAGGAGATAAAATTAGCAAAGATACAAAACGAACAGCAGGTAGCAAAAGAAAGCAAAAAAAGTTTTTTCAATATATAAGTGCTAAAAAACCTAGGTCTGAGCAGGTAGGGGCCCTAAATAATGGTAAAGGGGGGTAGTCCCTGAAGATAAGGAAAAGTCAGAGTTCCTAAATAGGTTTTTTAGCTCTGTATATACAAAAGAAGATAAAAGAGCTGATATCTGTGGCACTGGGGCTGTTAGTACATCCAGTGATATACTCAATTGACTAACTGTAGATATGGTCCAAGAGAAGTTAAATAGGGTAAATGTGAACAAAGCTCCGGGTCCAGATGGATTACACCCAAGAATGCTTAAAGAGCTCAGTTCAGTCATTGATATTGCCCCTGTTTATATTTTTAGAGATTCTATAGGGACTGGTACAGTACCAAGTGATTGGTGCAAGGCAAACGTGTTGCCCATATTCAAAAAAGGATCAAGGTCCTTCACAGGTATTTATAGACCAGTTAGTTTAACTTCTGTTGTGGGAAAAATGTTTGAAGGACTCTTAAGGGACTATATACAGGAGTATGTGACTATAGATAATATTATGTGATAACCAGCATGGGTTTACCAAGGACAGAGGTTGTCAGACTAACCTGATTTGTTTTTATGAGGAAGTGAGTAGTAGCTTGGACAGAGGGCCGGCTGTGGATGTAGTGTTTCTTGATTTTGCAAAGGCTTTTGATACTGTCCCTCATAGACGCTTAATAAGTAAAGTAAGGTCTATTGGCTTGGAAAGTATACGGGTGAAACTCGAAAAATTTGAATATCGTGCAAAGTTCCTTTATTTCAGTAATGCAACTTAAAAGGTGAAACTAACATATGAGATAGACTCATTACATGCAAAGCAAGATATTTCAAGCCTTTATTTGTTATAATTTGGATAATTATGGCTTATAGCTTATGAAACCCTAAAGTCACAATCTCAGGTACCCTTTGCTCAGGGGATATGGATTATTTGCTGACTAGAGTGTGACACTTTGAGCCTAGAATATTGAACCTTTTCACGAAATTCTAATTTTAAGCTGCATTAATGCAATTCTTTTTGATTTTCCATTACTGCAAGAAATTGACTTTTGTACGATATTCTAATTTTTCCAGTTTCACCTGTAGTTTGTAATTGGATTGAAAACTGGCTGAAGGACCGTGTCCAGAGAGTTGTGGTCAATGATTCCTATTCAGAAAGGTTATAAGTGGTGTACCCCAAGGTTCAGTGCTTGGCCCTTTATTATTTAATTTATTTATTAATGATATTGAGGACTGGATTAATAGCACCATATCTATTTTTGCAGATGACACTAAGCTGTGTAGAACTGTACAGTCTATGGAAGATGTCCTCAAACTACAAGCTGACTTGAACACTCTGAGTGATTGGGCATCAACTTGGCAAATGAGGTTCAATGTGGACAAATGTAAAGTTATGCATCTTGGTAGTAATAATCTCTGTGCTTCATATGTCCTAGGTGATATAGCACTGGGAGAGTCACTTATAGAGAAGGACTTGGGTGTCCTTGTGGATTGTAGATTAAATTACAGCATACAATGTCAGCTGCTTCTAAGGCCACCAGGATATTGTCATGCATTAAACAAGGCATGGACTCGTGGGCAGGGATGTAATACTACCACTTTACAAAGTGCTGGTGCGGCCTCACCTGGAATATGCAGTCCAGTTCTGGGCACCAGTCCATAGAAAGGATGCACTACAGCTGGAAAAAGTACAGAGGAGAGTGACTAAAATGATAAGGGAAATTGAGGGTCTTAGTTATGAAGAAAGATGAAAATAATTGAATTTATTTAGTCTTGAGAAGAGACGTCTAAGGAGGGACATGATTAACTTATACAAGTATATAAATGGGCCATACAAAAAATATGGCGAAAAGCTGTTCCATGTAAAATGTGCTCAAAAGACAAGGGGGCACTGCCTCCGATTGAAAAATAAAAAGTTCAGTCTCCAGAAGCGTCAAAGCTTTTTTACTGTAAGAACTGTGAAGCTGTGGCATAGACTTGCTCAGGATTTGGTCACAGCAGGAACAGTTTAAAAAAAGGTTTAGACTAGAGGTGGGACGAATCAATTTTTTATTATCCGAATCCGAAAAGGTTCTCGAATATATCTAATCTTTCGAATCTCGAATCCTACGAATGCTGTACATAAGAATTGTGTGAACGGTGCAAGAAACAAAGTGATCCAAACACTTATGGGGGGATCTGTGGGTGACACTGCTATTGGGGGGATCTGTGGATGGCACTGTTATGGGGGATCTATGGATGGCACTTTTATGGGGGGTATCTGTGGATGGCACTGTTATGGGGGATCTGTGGATGGCACTGTTATGGGGGATCTGTGGATGGCACTGTTATGGGGGATCTGTGGATGGCACTGTTATGGGGGATCTGTGGATGGCACTGTTATGGGGGATCTCTGGATGGATGGCACTGTTATGGGGGATCTGTGGATGGCACTGTTATGGGGATCTCTGGATGGCACTGTTATGGGGGATCTCTGGATGACACTGTGATGGGGGGATCTGTGGATGACACATATATAGAATTTTATGCTATGTGCCATCCACAGATCCCCCCATAAAATGTCCCTGCAGTGTGAATGACCCCAATACAGGGGCTGGGGGTGGGCATCTTGATTAGGAATGACAGCAGGGACCGGTGTATTCAAATGCACCCGCCCCGCTCACTGTAGTATAATATTATGATCTAACCTGCATTGTTAAGATATAATAATCCATCTGTATTACTTACATTACAACATTAAGTTCCGTAGCCGAGAGGAGGCAGGCCTGGAGGACGGGCGGGCGGCGCGTCACTCACTACGTCACGCGCCTCTGTTGCCTGCTTCATTCATAAAGTGGGCGGCGCAGGCACGTGACGTAGTGAGTGATGTGCCGCCCACCTCTCCAGAGAGAGGAGATGCTGGATGTAGTAATGGACGAACATCTGCCGGGACAGTTCACGAATGCTATCGCACGAACCGCAAGTTCGCGGCGGGTCCCATTCATTTTAATGGCAGGACGAACCTGAAAAACCTTCAGCCCATATTTTCAGCCAAGAAATAATTACTAGAAGTGCACAAATAGTCCCACAACATGGACAGTGACATACCAGATATTTGAATTTGCGATCTCCATTCATAATTTTTTTCAATGTGAAATATTGGCAATATAATTTTCGCGTACGAAGATGCGCAAATGCACTATACAGTGCCCAAATGGAGTATAAAGAAAGTATATTGGTATATAACACCCCGCTTCAATTTTGTGGGACAACTGGTATATCACACCAGTAAAAAATTATTTGTTCCAATAACGCTTGTCCCTCTATATACCTGCAGTATCGCAGCAGAACCGCACACAACTGCCGGACAATACAAATGCACTATAATATACTTTCTAACATAGAAAGTATATTATAACATTGTACAAGGAAGGCAATCCATTAGAATATACATAAAGATAAAACTTAACCTTTAATAATTTTACTATGAGGGTCCACTCACACGTCCGTAAGTGTTTTGCGGACACCGGCAATGTGTATTCCGCAATTTGTGGACCGCACATCGCCGGCACTATAATAGAAAATACATAATCTTGTCTGAAATTGCGGACAAGAATAGGACATATTTTTTTGCGGAAACTGAAGCACAGATGTGGAAGTGCGGATCCGCAAATGCGGATGCGGACAGCACATTTCGCCCCCATTGAAAATGAAAGGGTCTGCACCCGTACCGCAAAATTGCGGAAGGGATGCGGACCCATTTTGCGGACGTGTGAATGGAAAAGATATCCCTCAAAATGAAAATAAATAAAATTATTAAAGTTAAGCAAAAAGCATAGATGTGGTAGGCAATAACAAGTGCTCGGCGGCACTAAATCAGGTGCTCGTCGGCACCAAATCAGAAACCATATGTCCTACCACAATCCAGGGGGTTCCAGTGCACATCCATGAATCCCGGAGGGAAAGCAAAAAACATCTATCCCTGGGCTAGATGATGATGTGGTATTGAAGGACAGGGTGGTCAAAGAACTGTCCCTGATATTGCCCTACTGGGGGTGCTATTCTGGCCCTGATAGCCTAACCACAGACCACCCGCCCCTAGTCCCTAGGCTCCTGACTTTCAGGTGATCACTATATAGATCTATGTGTTTTTGACTCATTATAAAAGTATATTATAAGTATATCACACATATCGATAGCACACCTATACTAGTGCTTAAAATGACTTTTGTGGCCCTATTAGCTAGCGTTTGGTGTCCCTGCTCCACACAGCAACCTCTCTCTACACTGGCAAAACACTGAATGTAAAATGGTGGCCAGATCAGGTTTATTTATAAGGTAGGGGGTAGGTCCATGTGCTGAAACATCTCAATTGGCTGTCCTGTCCCACCTGATGGATGTGTCATGGGTCAAAGTTCGTCATAATGTAAAAGAATGTTGGATGCAAATTTCTCCATATGTTCGCATGTTCGGCGAATCGCGAACATGCAAAGTTCGCCGCGAAACGACCGCCGGGCGAACCGCAAGGCCATCTCTAGCTGGATATTCCTGATTACATATTCTTATTATTGGCCATGCGGTTCTTCATGGCAGCATGGCCGCAATCTGCCTGCAGCATGGCTGCTCCATGTGCCCGTACCCTAAGGTAGAGTGGCCTGGGTATACCTGATTTATAGCGATTAATTACGAATCAGTCTCGCACCTCCACCGATCCGATACTGATCACCTATCCAGAGAATAGGTCATCAGTATTTAAGTCTCAGAAAAACCCTTTAAATTGAGTTGTACAGAACATGCATTCATTGTCTTCTGTAAGTGCTGTATTACAACTCTTCAAAATTGAAGCTTGTACCGAGCCATAATACAGATGTTACCTCCCTCACCTTATTTAAAATTTGGTTAAGGACTCCAATTTCTCATGAAACAAATTAGTACAATATTTTGCCATTCTGGCAAAACCATTGACATTCTGCCGTTCACAACCAACCACAGGATGGCCGCTCAGAAACACATATAGCATACATATTTTGTGACTGAACACCACAAAATCATATTTTAAAAAAGCTGGTCAGTTCTTGCTTCACAACTCAGGATATGATGGACCAGTAGGAAAGGAAGGACACATCTGTATATCTGTGGGCTTGAGGTCTAGAAGTGTGGTTATCTTTGTTACCGGTAAACTGCATTCATGCTTTCCAGCCCTGATATTTGCTAATCATCTAATTTTCTTATTAGATGATTATGTCATGTTTTCTGTGTAGCTATCAATTTACATGCAAATTCAAGGTACTGCAGACATTTTGTGAAACTAGCAATTATGCTTAGCTTACATTTAAGAATCAACCATGCATACTAAACTAAATGAAATGCCAGACAACGCACATCACAAAAACTGTTCAAGTCATTTTGTTTTAGACACAGAACAATGATGAAGTGCTGGCATGTGACATCTACTTAAAGACATATGTCTATGTTTTTTAGCAGCAGCAGCCTGATAATGAAATACAGTAAATAGCTGAAAATCATGAAAAATCCAATTACAGGAAAATCAATTGCATCTCAGTTATGTACTGGCAGGGAATGTGCAGCAGAGCACTGAAGTATTAACTTCATTATTGCAGTGACTAATTCTTAAATCGTCTGTTTTGTGCATACAAGTTATTGATTAAAGTATTTATGGAAACATAATCGGGTTCTTATATTACACTTCTGAGTCGAAGAATTTAGAAATGAAAAGTTAGATGCATTTTAATGCATGTGATGTTTCCACTCCAGCACAGTGAAATACCTCTTCTTAAAATTTCTTCATCACTGAAAGAGGTTATTGGATTTCAGTGCTAAACAAAAAACGGATCCATAATGTCAACAATCAGCAGAAATAACTTGTCAAACCAATTTAGTGAGGCAAAAAAAATCCAGAATTGCACTAACTGTTAGTAAAAGCAGAATTAGAAGGGCTTTCATGATCCAGATATCGATGATCTGTCCTCAGCATAGGTCAATATCAGATCACTGGGGGCTGACACCCAGTACCCCTGCCGATTAGCAGTTCCCTGCGGTCATCAGAACCAGAACTTTAAACAGGGTGGGAAACACAGTTCTGTTTAAAGTGTAGTGGCCGTGCTGGGTTACTGCATCTCAGCTCCCTTGAAGAACCTGTGAAGAAATCTGGTAGCAAACTCGAGCACCACTGGAAATAAAGCAATCCAGTTAGGGCTCACGCATATGGCTGTAACCCCATATTGTGGATCCGCAAAACACGGACACCGGCTGTGTGCCTTCTGCATTTTGTGGAACGGAACTTTGTGCATTCTATAGAACTGTCCTATCCTTGTCTGTAATACGAACAAGACTAGGACAGGTTCTATTTTTGTCTCGGTGCTGCACAACAGACATATGAGTGCGGACAGCACAAGGTGTGCTGTCCCCATCCTTTGTGACCCCATTTAATAGGTCAACATTCACCTTGCAAAAAATGGAGATCAGATGCGGACTAAAACAACAGTTGCATGAGCCCTTATGCACAGATGTATATGGCCTTTCAGATTGAGAGTTCTTATTTGTATCTGCTCTCCCCTGTGGTTCATAGTTGATGTTAACACCCCTCTATTAACTTAGAATATCCTTATAATATATTAGGAATAGAACTTAAAAATACACAATTTAACTATTTCAATAAATTACTAGAAATATTATCTACAAACTAAATACCTGAACACAATTGGCACAATGTAATCATTTGACATTGTTTTAGCTGTGAGGGTGTAAGCAATGTTCATTAATGCTGTTGAATGTAATTTGTTCCTGCAATGTCTCTCTTCTGCCAGTAGATGGCGGCAAAGTATATATAAAGTTACAATGGTGTTGTTCAGTATAGAAAAGTTATATTCAGTTTTACCTTTCAAAGTTCAAATAATGCTAATTTAGGGGGCTTAGTAGGACCTTTAGAAGGGTGATAGTGAACTGTAAATGCAGGTTTGAGATTGCACTTTGAAAATGACTTGCTGCATCACAGCCTCCCTGTGAAGGGGAGGGGTTTCCCTGGCAGAGCAGGAAAAGACCAGACAGAGGCTGCCTGGTGAATGCTGAGGAAGTCAGGAGAGAACCTCTGTGGAGCCTGGAAAAAAATGTATGGCCCACAGTGGAGTCTGGCATCAGCACCAAGGGAGTATTCGCAACGATAACTCCGGGAATCATGTGACTGTACAGTTCGGGAGTAGAATTTGCAAATTTTTTGTAAATCAGTCTTCAGGGACTCCGGTGTTATATATGCTGCCCAAGGTGCATAAAACCTTGATTGACCACCCCGGGCGCCCGATTGTGGCTTTGGTTGGATCCATCTTGTCTCCCTTAGCTGTTGTTCTAGAGAGAGTACTTATTCCTCTTGTAAAATTCTTTTTGCAGCTACTACATCTTGGTTTATTTGAGAATTACTTTATGTTTGAAGACAACTATTATCTGCAGAAATGCGGGATTGCGATGGGGGCAAACGTGGCCCCGCCCTATGCAAATACACTCATGTAATCTTTTGAAGAAACCTATGTATGCAATTCTGACCTATATCATAATAATGTCCTTACTTAGAAGAGGTTTATAGACAACATTTTTTGCATATGGGCGAGGCCATGTGAGACCATATTGTCTTTCATTGATCATTTAAATACAGCCTGTGATGGTCTACAATTCACACTGGTCTATGATAAAGATGTGGTGAGTTATTTAGACACTCAAGTGTAATTTATTTACTGATCTCTAGAGGAAAGATACAGATAGAAATAGCATTTTACATTACGCTAGTACCCATCCCCCATCTCTTCAAAGATCTATACCCAAGTCACAATATCAAAGGGTTAGACGTATAGCCACTGATCCTGAGACAAGAAGACGAGACTTGGAGACATGATAGCGAGATTTCAGGAGAGAGGATATCCTATATCTATTTTTGAAGAAGTGAAAGAAGGATCAGTGAGAACTATACATTCTGATACTGGAAGTAAACCGTCAAGAATAGCATTCGTGCATAAATATCAACCTTACAATGCAGGTTTTGACAATGTAATTGGCACTTGTTGGAGAAGGCATATCCACAGGTAAATGAGTTTAAAAATCCTCCTTTGATATACAATAAGAAGAATCAGAACTATAGAGACAAATTGGTCCAAGCTGATTTAGGTAGTAAGAAAGAGACACTACAGCAAAAGGTATTAACAACACCACGTCAGGGGACATTCCCTTGTCTCCATTGTCTCCAATGTTCGCATATAATTGCCTAATAATTTTCTTATATGTACTGATTGATTGACATTTAGAATGCACCACCCATTAAAGGCCTAGTATTCCATCACCCTCATACAGGACGTACATTTAATGTGAAAGTTTTTTTCACATGTGAATCTATTAAATGTATGTAGTTTATTTGATGAAGTGCCCATGTGGCTTATTGTACATTGGGGAGACAATGCAGACGATTAGGATTCGGATTAATAAGCATAAATCAAATAGTAGGACAAAGAATCTGATGCTACCTATCCCTAATCACTTTGAGAAATGTAAGCACACCATAGCACAATTGAGATTGGAACAAATAAAAAGACCAAGGAGAGAGGGAGATATTAAAAAGCTTCTGCTATGTAGGGAGGCATACTGGATTCACACACTGGATACATTACATCCTATCGGTCTTAATAGGGATTATGAGATTATTTTCTTTTCTTTTTTTCATTTCTCCTTGTTTTGTGTATATATCTTTTAGATGAAGGAAAAAGAGGAAACACAGTCGGTACTACTCTGCGGTAAAATGTAAATTATCTCTCAGCGTCCATGCGAGAATTAAAGTGGTGCTCTGCCTCAATAAATAGCTGAATGTCATCAACAGTAGAGGGAAAAAGAAAAGCAAGGCGGCACTCACTAAATCTTCATAACATCGTAGTTTTATTTGGTCTAAAACATAGCGGGTGCGGGTCACATAGCAGAAAGAAAGGCAACAACCGTATATATCTTTTAGACCTCAGCTTTTCAGTGAAGGACTTTGAATTGATAGTATGTGATCCTTGAATATGACATTGACTGAAACATTATATCCAATTGTCAGTTAAAATCCACTACTGTTTCTCTTTTTTAATGTTTTTCTTGCCTAATAATTTTCTTATATGTACTGATTGATTGACATTTAGAATGCACCACCCATAATGGGTGTTGGACGTCCTTGTAGGCGGTGCTTTTTGTATGTATACCACTTGTATTTCTATTACGATATATCTGTTGATAAAGGCATGTTTGCCAAAACGCATCCCGGTTGTAGGGCATATTCTGATTAACTGAATTTGCAAAGACACAGCTACTTGGATTCATTACTACAAGTTGACTGTGGAGGTGGCTCCTTTTCCCGTGCAGCATGCATTGAGTGAGTGCTGACTGGCTTTGCCACTTATCTTTCATAACACTAGACTGTGAATGCAGATTCAGGAACAATATAAAGTGTTGGATCTCAAGACACAGCTATTAGAATTGAATGGTAGTTATTTTTACAGTTTATGTCTTGTCAAACAATTAATTTAGTATGGTTTTTATGTGCCCGAGGCAAACTGAACATCTGGTCCAACCACCATGATTTGTATTTCACTGTTGTCTAGAGATAAATAAAGTGCGGAATTGCTCGATTTAATTCTGTCGACAACCTTTAGCTCCTCATATGGGGACTGGTGGAATTTCAGTTACACAACTAAAATAGTTTAATTCGTCAAGGTCATCTACACCTGAAATGGGACTAATTTGCATAAACACTAATATTTCTACTACAAAGGCAGATAAAGAAAGCTGTAGAAGCTTATTACATTAGCAGAAATATCCCCTGTGGATGTCATTCTAGCTAATACTTCAAAAAGATAGTGCCACGTAAAGTACTAGGAATTACCAAGGATCCAAAAGAACCTCAAGCATAGGCCATACCATTTCAACATATGAAATTATTAGTGTGGTAACAGTGAGTGGATATTCAATGCAAAAATTAGAATTTTTTAGAATTTCTTCTAATCAACATATTAGATACTTAGCCTTAAAGGGGCATTCCAGTTATTACAAGTTATCACCTATCCACAGGATAAGGGATAAATACCAGATACCAGATTAGCTGGGGTCCTACTGCTGGGACCCTTACTGATCATGAGAAGGGAGGCCCCATACCTGATTGAGCCCCCCTGAAACGGACAGAGCGGCTCATCAGAAATGTGCACTGCTGCTCCATTCATTTCTATGGGAATGCATTTATTCATTTCTATGGGACATGGCAGAAAACTATACTCAGCTATCTCTGGCACTCCCATTTGCCTATCCTGTGGATAGGGGATAATTTCTAATAACTGGAATACCCCACTAAAGGGCTTCTGTAACCTAGAAATTCTTGCTCAAAATGCCACTGGGGTCCCTTGCTGCTTATGGTTGATATTTTAGGGATGTGAGAAACCCTTTAGGGCTAATAGTATCTAGTCTAATACTAGTTGGATTAGATTAGCAGAAATTCTCAAGACATTTTTCCATGGAGTATTCAGGCTTGAGTTACAGTAGCAAGACCTATAACAAGTAGATTGTGCAAAAAAAACTATGAAGTTGTCTAATATAATGCAGTTCTGCAATGAAGAATAAGCTAACATTTCCATCCTGGTGAAGCCTATAACCTGTGTTATTCTTAGGCCTCTTGCACACGACCTCTTGCACTCCTAGATATACAGTCCGTGAGCGGGCTATATGTCCCGAAGCGACATTGATTGTGCGCACAGGAGCACACAGCATAATAGATTACATATGATCTTATGAGTGCGGGATAATACTCCCATTCGCGGCCTGACGTGCACAGCATCATTGTAATCTATGATGCTGTGTGCTCCCGTGCGCACGGTCACTGCCGCTCCGGGACATATGGCCAGGTAACGGACCGTATATTTCGGAGGGCATATGGCCATGTGCAAGAGGCCTTAGTGAAAGGTCTTTCACCAGTTCTCAACCTCCCATAAACTATAAACGTCCTATAAACTATTCCACACTGTCCCTGCCTTCTGGATTGCTATGCCGCCTCCTGTTCCAACCCCAGTGGTCATGTGACTGCTGGGGTTCAGGAAACTGCAGCAGCCCAGCAGTGAGGCTGTACAGTGCAGTATAGTGCAGTACAGCCTCTCTGGGGGCTGTGTTCCCCCTGTAACCAGCACTAGTTACAGGAGAAATCAGCAAATAAAAAATGTTATGTTAAATGTCCCCCAAAGGTCTTGTATGAACTTGGGGGGGCACAAAGTGCAGAATACTAAAAAAAATGAAGTAAAAAACAGGTTCTATTAAAAACAAGTGGGCCTTTTCCTTAATCAAGTAATTTAAAAATGTAAAAGTTCAAATAATCTAATTAAATTTTTTTTAAAAAATAGAAAAAATCATGGCAATATGGCATCCGTAATGACTGGCTCTATAAAAATACAGGATCTACCGCATATGGTGAACACCGTAAAAAAAAAAAAATCCTAAAAAACATAGTACCAAAATGGTATCAATAAAAAACGTCACCTCATCCTGCAAAATACGAGCTCTCACACAAGACCATCATCAGACAAATAATAAAAAATTAGGACTCAGAAAATGGCCACACAAAAATATGATTTTTTTTTTCAAAAATGCTCTTACGGTGTTAAACTGAAAAAATAGACATATTTGTTATCACTGCATCTGTAACGACCAGCCATGTAACAATATTACATGATCTACCTCATTAGGTGAGCGGTATAAAAAAAAAAAAAAAACGATGCCAGTTTTATAACATTTTTTTTATATATATATATATATATATATATATACGGGAACGGGAAACAACCTAACCCAGCTAGGCGTGTCTTAGCTGACCTGACTAAATGGCTTGTTGTGTGCCCTAAGCCATGATCGTGGGTAGGCCTATAAGTGGGCATACCCTGTGGAAATGAGAAGATAAGGGAGGGAGGGTGGGGCACCTGAAAACACGCACCTGAAAACACGCACCTGAAAACACACACCTGTGAGTGAGGGTGTGGCTCGTATATGAAGAGCCTCCGCTCCTCCCATAAATGCAGGCTGACTAATCAGCCTTACCAACTTGTGGTCATGGCTACGGCCAAGAGGTATCCGAAGAACCCTAGGGAGAAAACAACGGGAACAACCTAACCCAGCTAGGCGTGTCTTAGCTGACCTGACTAAATGGCTTGTTGTCTGCCCTAAGCCATGATCGTGGGTAGGCCCATAAGTGGGCAAAAACCAAGCCAAGTAGGGTAGAAAAGGAATTTGAATGGCATGTACAAACTAATCCCCAAGCCAACACAAGGCGTCCGGCATCTAGAGCGAAAATTCGGGGTATGTGAGGCAAGACCAGTAGGAAACCTACAACCCATCTTGTGGATGACAAGGCCAGAGACATGATGCTCAATATTGCGGATACTGCCCCAAAGCGGAATGGAGGACTGGGAATACGTTGTGAAATGGATCATAAAAACCAACTGAAACTTGTAAAGTTTGGTTCTAGTGCGAGTACTGGCAATGCCCTAGCATCAAGAGATCGTGGGACCAAAACCTAACTGCCTAGACTATGCAGGAATGAGGGCCATAAAGAACCATGTAGATAGGAAGAGAATCCTTGAATAGTTCCCCAGACAACAGCTATCCGCGCGTTGTTCTACTGTGCGCCCCTGAGAATTGTTTTTACGCTTGAGACGTGAAGACCGACCTACTATCTGAATCTTCTACAGTGAGGAAATGCTGGACCTTGTCCAAAATCCGATTCAACGTGGTGGTAGGGAGTCGGAGGTTAGTGCGGCAAGAAGCTATGAAGCCAAAATATGCAAGATTCTGTCTATGCCCCCCCATGAGTGAGGGAATGCAATGCAATGAAGCTACTGGCGAAAATGGATTGCTGGTCGTGGTAAAAAGGCAAAGACTTTGCGCGGGGACCTGGTTGACAAGATATGATCGACTACGATCAGAGACTGAAATGCTAGAGCGAATTGCCCTACTTGTTCTTCCTCTGGCAGGACCTGAACGAAAGCATGAACAATTAAAGAAAGACGAAATATCTGCGTAAGACATGACAATGATGCTGTAGGGCGAACCGGACCAGTTTGCGGTCAAAACATAAAATGAGCGATCAACATGGATTATTAGGAAATGAGGGAAGCAGATATGTATGCGATACATATGGGCCAAATCAGCCTAGATGCACAGATGGACAACCAACCAGGCAATAAGCCCAGCAGGACTGAAAACAGTCATCGGGCCCCCGAAGCCATGAGGTCGAAGCAGTCGTCGGGCCCCCGAAGCCATGGGGCCAAAGCAGTCATCGGCCCCCGAAGCCATGGGGCCAAAGCAGTCGTCGGGCCCCCGAAGCCATGGGGCCAAAGCAGTCGTCGGGCCCCCAAAGGCATGGGGCCGAAGCAGTCGTCGGGCCCCAGAAGCCATGGGGCAGAAGCAGTCATCGGGCCCCCGAAGCCATGGGGCCGAAGCAGTCGTCGGGCCCCCGAGGCCATGGGGCCCCCAGGGCGCTGCAGAGTGACGTCAGGGGACGCCCCAAGCGCATGGATCACGTGATCACATGGCACGTCATCCATGCGCATGGGGCGCTCTGACATCATTCTGGAGCGCCCCGGGAGCCGGACGGACTGTAAGTATACCGCTCCCCCGCTCCCCACTCCTACTATGGCAACCAGGACTTTAATAGCGTAACACAAGATGGATCCGTCTTCAAATGCTTTCAGTACACTTGCGTTTTTCCGGATCCGGCGTGTAATTCCGGCAAGTGGAGTACACGCCGGATCCGGACAATGCAAGTGTGAAAGAGCCCTTAGAGAAGTCTCTTATCATGACAAACAAATGAACAGCTTGTGAAAACATAGCAGGAAACTTCCTCGCCCACTGCCTCCGCTGAGGAGCTGTTTGGTGAACTGGGGCAGGAGCCCAATCTGAGTGAATACGAACCAGAAGTAAAAGGAGACCAGTCTGAGTGATTATGAACCAGGATTAAACAGAAAGTAGGCCTATGGAATGTAACAGACCACCGAGGAAGGGAACGTAAGCCTGAAAAGAACGCAGTTATGTTTGTCAGGAGGGAGGTACCAGAGCGGTGGGTGCAGACTGCCCCGGTGAGATTGAGCAAAACCATGATGTAGCAATGAATAGGAGAATGCAGCTTTGAGTGGGAGCAGAGTACAACACATGATGTAACAACAAATGGGTGAATGCAGCTTTGGATGTGAGTGGTACCTAAAAACATGGTATAGGCGCAGCTCTGAGTATGGGTAGCACATGAAAAGCATGGTATAAAGCAGACATATAAATGCAACCTGAAAGTGAGCAGAGTATTGACGTGATGTGAAAGCAGACATGTGGACGCAGCTCTAGTAGTGAAAGGAGTATAGGACAAGATGTGAAAAGCAGTCATGCGGACGCAGCTTTGGATGTGAACGGAATATTAACTTGATGTGACCGCAGACATGGAAAGCGGCTTTGGTGAGTGGGGTATACAACCTGGTGTAGCAGTAGAAGTGTGAACACAACTTTGGGTATAAGCAGAGCATGAAAATTGGTATAAACGCACCTCTGGTTGTGAGTGGAGGAAGGTGGGAACACCAGGGTGGTGCGTCCAGAGCATGAAAACTGAGTAACAGTAGCAGCTATGGCTGTAAGCCGAATATACAACATGTAATAACAGGCATGTAATACGGATCCGGCTGTCGGCTGGGGACAGAATGAGATGTAACAGCTAACAGGGGAGCGCAGCTTGAATGTGAGACCAATCTGAGTGAATACGAACCAAGAGTAGAAAAGTGCAGGACAGTAAGGACGTGCAGATGCAGCATAAGACATGAAATAAAAGCCAAAAGTGTAAATACCGCTCAGGATAACAGCGGAGCATGAAAGTATGAGATTGTGGAGAAGCTCTGCCTGTATATTTATGTTTAAATTGTATTGGAGCTGTCATTTGGCATTCTGGGCACTAGAGGCCGCTGTTTTGCAGCACAGTCAGCATGCTTCTGGGTGAACCAGGAAGTGATGATCTGACGTGGTGGAAGGATTGTGCTGTGAGGGACTGAATCCGATTCCATCCTGGCTTGCAGATGTCCGTCAGTGAATGGATACTCAAAGGAAGGAGAGCATCTGCTGTACCCTGTCTGGATCCAGCACTTTGAAAGAGAGGTTGTCCCAGGAAGACCAGTTCCAGTGTATGGACAGAAAACTTTAGCATCAAGCAAGGCCGCACGGTTGCTGAGAGCTTGGTGGCCATCCCGGGTAAGCGGCATCCTAGGGCCCAGAACAGACGTAGGTCAGTACACCTGATTACCAATTGTACTTTACTATTTGGCGCCTAAAGTAACAGAGACTAGCCTAGGCCTTGTATTAGCTAGTTAGAAAGGGTTATAGCTTTGTTAGGCCTTACTGTACTGGACTGCAGTGCAGTAATTGACTTGCAGGCTCTGCTGCGTCTGCCACCGGCTAGGTGTGTCTTCTATGGCGGCACAGTACAACTTGTAGGCTCTGCTGTGTACGCCAGCAGGCTAGGCCTGTCCCTCGGACAGGGACGGTGACTGTGGGCCTGGGCTATTACTTATACTGTTTGTACTTGTGTTAATACTGTTTCAAAAGTAAAGTTTATATTCTTGCATATAAAGCTGGTGTCAGTGTTGCTTCCATGTCTGTGACTTTGCTGTATCCTGGGGAGCCCACCCCGGTAAACGGCTTACGAAAGTGAAATACATGAAGTCTAAAGATGGTAGCGGGGGGAGGCGGGGGGGGGGGACACATGGCAAGGAACAGCTACAGCAAAAGGCCTAAACAATAAACACTGCGTCCAATCTCCAAACATGACGTCACGTGCAGCCCGGGAAACTCTTACTTCAGCCGGTTTGCTGTAAAGAAACTTTTCATACGAGACGAACGAAGCAAAGTGAAACTTGTAAGATTTATAGGAACTAACTCCTATTACCAACAAACAAAATTGAAAAGCAAATGGAAGTATTTAGGCCCAACGAGCAAACTTAAGGTAGCAGATTCTTAGGTGAAGCCTCCCGTTCGCTAGCAAAGTCGGTTCCGACCGGCCTGGAGAGTTGGCCCCGGCCCAACTTACTAACGCAGTATGGCGCGTGCATGCTACGGTAGCAGAGAGCAAAATAACAAGCTCCATGCTGCAAAGAAAGAATCCTACCACCAGAGAAGCTAGTCTGCTAATGACACCCAGCGGCAGCTGTGCACCTGAGAACACACACCTGTGAGTGAGGGTGTGGCTCGTATATGAAGAGCCTCCGCCCCTCCCACAAATTCAGGCTGACTAATCAGCCTTACCAACATATACAGGTCCTTCTAAAAAAAATTGCATATTGTGATAAAGTTCATTATTTTCTGTAATGTACTGATAAACATTAGACTTTCATATATTTTAGATTCATTACACACAACTGTGTAGTAGTTCAAGCCTTTTATTGTTTTAATATTGATGATTTTGGCATACAGCTCATGAAAACCCCAAATTCCTATCTAAAAAAATTAGCAGATCATGAAAAGGTTCTCTAAACAACCTAATCATCTGAATCAACTAATTAACTCTAAACACCTGCAAAAGATTCCTGAGGCTTTTAAAAACTCCCAGCCTGGTTCATTACTCAATACCGCAATCATGGGTAAGACTGCCGACCTGACTGCTGTCCAGAAGGCCATCATTGACACCCTCAAGCAAGAGGGTAAGACACAGAAAGACATTTCTGAATGAATAGGCTGTTCCCAGAGTGCTGTATCAAGGCACCTCAGTGGGAAGTCTGTGGGAAGGAAAAAGTGTGGCAGAAAGCGCTGCACAACGAGAAAAGGTGACCGGACCCTGAGGAAGATTGTGGAGCAGGACTGATTCCAGACCTTGGGGGACCTGCGGAAGCAGTGGACTGAGTCTGGAGTAGAAACATCCAGAGCCACCGTGTACAGGCGTGTGCAGGAAATAGGCTACAGGTGCCGCATTCCCCAGGTCAAGCCACTTTTGAACCAGAAACAGCGGCATAAGCGCCTGACCTGGGCTACAGAGAAGCAGCACTGGACTGTTGCTCAGTGGTCCAAAGTACTTTTTTCGGATGAAAGCAAATTTTGCATGTCATTCGGAAATCAAGGTGCCAGAGTCTGGAGGAAGACTGGGGAGAGGGAAATGCCAAAATGCCTGAAGTCCAGTGTCAAGTACCCACAGTCAGTGATGGTCTGGGGTGCCATGTCAGCTGCTGGTGTTGGTCCACTGTGTTTTATCAAGGGCATGGTCAATGCAGCTAGCTATCAGGAGATTTTGGAGCACTTCATGCTTCCATCTGCTGAAAAGCTTTATGGAGATGAAGATTTCATTTTTCAGCACGACCTGGCACCTGCTCACAGTGCCAAAACCACTGGTAAATGGTTTACTGACCATGGTATTACTGTGCTCAATTGGCCTGCCAACTCTCCTGACCTGAATCCCATAGAGAATCTGTGGGATATTGGGAAGAGAAAGTTGAGAGACGCAAGACCCAGCACTCTGGATGAGCTTAAGGCCGCTATCGAAGCATCCTGGGCCTTCATAACACCTCAGCAGTGTCACAGGCTGATTGCCTCCATGCCACGCCGCATTGAAGCAGTCATTTCTGCAAAAGGATTCCCGACCAAGTATTGAGTGCATAACTGAACATAATTATTTGAAGGTCGACTTTTTTTGTATTAAAAACACTTTTCTATTTTTTTGTCGGATGAAATATGCTAATATTTTGAGATAGGAATTTGGGGTTTTCATGAGTTTTATGCCAAAATCATCAATATTAAAACAATAAAAGGCTTAAACTACTTCAGTTGTGTATAATGAATCTAAAATATATGAAAGTCTAATGTTTATCAGTACATTACAGAAAATAATGAACTTTATCACAATATGCAATTTTTTTTAGAAGGACCTGTATAACAATCGCAGCACAGGGGGCCAAATATTCATATGGAGGTGCAGGCCAATGGATCTGTCAACAAATCCAGTACAATGTAAGAAGAAAAAAATCGCAGCACTCTGACAAAAATGAGTGAAAAGAAAAACACTTTATTTACCCATATGTTCGTTAATGTTTCAGCTCATAGAGCCTTTCTCAAGCAAATGTAAGGATCACAGTGTACAAATTTATAAGAAGAGTAAAATGTAAACATGATTACAACCAATAAAACAAATACTCACTTCAAATCATGATAATAGTACAAAAATAAAGTGCAAATATGGTGCTAAAATGAATAAGTAGGACCATACGTGCATCAATAAGTGAATTCATAGAGTATAGGTCGTATATCACATTGCAATATTCCAGTGTCCTTCATAAAGTGTCCATATTTCTTCATAATAGCAAGTAATTAATAAAGTGGAGAACACCAGATATCCATTTGGAGGCAATATACATACATGTGTTTAGAGTTTGTCTCAGACTTAGGCCTCATGCACATGGCCTTTTCCCGGCCATGGCCGTATTGCGACCCGCAAACAGTGGGTCCGCAATATGCGGGCATTGGCCGTGTGCTCCCCATATCACAGATGCAAACCCATTCACTTGAATGGATCTGCAATCTGGAGCTGCAGTTTGGAACTAAGGCACGGAACCCCACAGAAACATTACGGAGTGCTTCCATGGTGTTTCTGTCAATGCCTCAGCACCGCAAAGAAATAGAACATGTTCTATTTTTTGGCAGTGCGGATGAATCACAGACCCATTCAAGTTGATTGGGTCTCGATCCATCCCAGCTACTGCACGGATGTTGCCTGTGCATTGGGTACCGCAAATTACGGTCTCCAATGCACAGAACGGCCGCACAATGGCCATGTGCATGAGGCCTTAATCATTGCACAAAACTCACCCTCCCAAATCCCAGATGGAAAAAATGCTTAAGGCTACATGCACACGACCGTGTGTGTTTTGCGGTCCGCAAATTGCGGTTCCGCAAAAAAAACGGATGACATTCCGTATGGCATCCGGTTTTTTTGCGGATCCGTTTTTTTTTTGCGGATCCATTGTAATAATGCCTATCCTTGTCCGCAAACTAGAAAAAAATAGGACATGCACTATTTTTTTAGCGGAGCAACGGAACGGACATACTGATGCGGACAGCACACTGTGTGCTGTCCTTGTTTTTTGCGGACCCATTGAAATGAATGGGTCTGCATCCTATCCGCATGTAATATTTCATGTAATATTTTTATAGAGCTGGTTGTTTTGGATGTGGCGATACCTAATATGTAAACTTTTTAAAATGTATTTCACTTTAGCACAATAATAGCATTTTTGAAACAAAATATGATGTTTTAATTGTTCTGAGAGCAATAGTTTTTTTATTTTTTTTTAGCAATTTCCTTAGGGGCCCATTTTTGGCGGGATGAGGTGACGGTTTAATTGGTACCATTTTGTGTGACATACACCTTTTTGATCACTTGATGTTGCACTTTTTGTAATGTAAGATGACAAAAATAGCTTTTTTGACACAGTTTTTATTTTTATTTTTTATGGTGTTTATCGGACGTGGTGGATAATGTGTTATATTTATAGAGCCGGCCTTCATGGATGCAGAAATACCATATATGTCAAAAAAAAAATCTAGTTTTAACATTTTATTAAATTACTTTATTGGGAATTTTTTTTTTTACATGTGAAACCTATTTTTATTTTTTAAACAGTTTATTTCATTTTTTTATTTTACATTTTGCTTCCCCCATAAGGTCATACAAGACCTCTTGGGGACATTTAACTTCTCAAGAAGAACAACTAACTTCTGTATAGGATGTTCCAACTTGAGTGGAGTAGTGAGACGTTTTCCCTTTTTGTCAAGTTTTGAGTCTACTATTTGTAACAACACTCTTCTTACCAGTGTGTCTTCATCCTTTTAAACTTCTAGAACTTTGGCCAATTTCCATTGACTTCTAGGTAAATCTTCTTTTTTTACTAACACTATGTCACCAACTTGGACATTTCTTATGGGTGTTTGCCATTTACTTCTTAGCATAAGATTGGCTAAGTACTCTTTCCTCCATCTATTCTGGTAGATATTGAACTCTTCGCCATCTCCTTTTAGCATATAAATCCTCTTTGGTGAACTTGCCATGTGGTGGCTGTATGTAATCAGACTTAAAGTGAAGTAGATGGTTGGGAGTTAAAGGGTCCAAACTTGTTGGATCGTTGATGTTATCAATTGTAAGTGGACAACTGATAACAATAGACATTATTTCATAGAATGGAGTCCTAAGTGAAGCATCATCTATTCTTCTGGCATTCTTTTTCAACACTAAACTTAACACATTTCTTACCGTTCTGATTTGTCTTTCCCAAACTCCTCCTGTATGGCTTGCATGTGAAGCATTCATATAAAAATCACACTGTTTCTCTAACAAATACTCAGTTGCATTTTTTTTATCAATCTCTTTTAGAGCTTTCTTCAATTCAATCTTTGCTCCGACAAAATTAGATTCTTGGTCAGATCTAAGGTCTCTGACAGTACCTCCAATGGCTATGAAACATCTCAAGGTGTTGATGAATGCGTCAGTTGGCATATCTTCTAACATTTCCAGGTGAATTGCTCTGGAGCTTAGACATGTAAGTCCATATCTATTGTACTCCTTGCGGTTCTCAATCAATCTTGTGAAAGTAGAGTTTTTGGGTAGAATTGCTGGATGCTTCACTCTGCTAGGTAATGGTGCATTTTCTAGTCTCCCTCCCACCTTCAGCATACCATCCTGCAGAACAAGATTAAGCTTGTACAATGGGTGTGGTTTTTGGGAAGCCTTTTAGGTTCTTGACTAAGTCTCTTCAACTCTTCACTGTAGGATCTCTGCTGAATGAGTCTTATGACTGTTTCTTCAGCTTTCATTCTTTCTTCTACATTCAACAATTCCTTCTTTCTGATTCCCTTTGCCAAACGTGCCATACTACATTTATGACCGTATTCCATTTTGAGCATCTGGCTAGTCAAGTATGTCATCGTGACACTTGGCAGCAGTGCTCAATGTTTGTACAACTTTTACTTCTGGATCACCCATAGACAATTCTGTGTAACCTTTGCTGGGCATGATTTCCCTTTCCAAAAGGAACTCTGGACCGGTGAACCAGTTAGAATTTTTCTATTCTGTTACATTCAGATCTCTTGAAGCATGATCTGCTGGGTTATGCTTTGTGTCTATGTGATGCCAATGTTCTGGATTTGTTATTTCCCGAAATTTCTCAACTCTGTTGGTGACAAAAATATGGAATATTTGAGCTTCGTTGTTTATGTATCCTAGGACAGCTTATGAGTCTGTCCAAAAATATTCTTCATCTATTTTTAATTCCAATTCTTCTTTCAAAAACTTGCTTACTGATGCTGAAACTATGGCTGCTGTCAGTTCAAGTCTTGGTATTGTCTGAATACTGGAAGGTGCAACTCTGGCCTTCCCCATAACCAGGGCACAGTGTATCCTTTTTTCTCCTATCACTCTGATGTAGCAGCACTGACCATAACCATAATTACTGGTATCTGAAAAGTGATGAAGTTCTATTTTCTAGTACTTTCCGAAATCATGAGGTACAAAATATCTGAGTATCCGAACTTCTCAGAAGTTTTGCAAGTCTCTTATCCAACACTTCCACCTTGGCCTCAAATTTTCAGGTATGCACTTGTCCCATCCCAACTTCTGTCTGCATAATTCTTGTAGTATTTATTTTGCTCTGAGGATTACTAGGGTCAAGAATTCCAATGGATCATATATAGAAGCCACTGCGGAAAGAATGGTACGTCTAGTTGCAACTTTCACTTCAATAGATACTTCAAAGAAGAACTTGCCGTTCTCTACATTCCATCCCAATCCAAGTACATTCTGAACTGGAAGATTATCATAATTGAGATCTACATTCTTCATTGTTGATGCATGTTCAGAGTCACTGATGGATTCCAGTACCTCTCTGTTGTTTGAGAGGAATTTGTGAAGGTGCAGGTTTCCTCTTGCTCATAACACTTGGCTTTCTTTCACTAGTTTGATTACAGATTCTGTGGACTCTAGACTTATAAGACCATCATCCACATACAAGTTTTCTTCAGAAAATTTGCTGCTGAAGGGCAATCCTTTTCATGCTGATTGGCAAGGTACTTCATACCATAATTGGTGCAACCTGGAGACGATGCTGCTCCAAACAAGTGTACTTTAATTCTGTATTCTGCTGGCTCTGAATCTGTATCTCTGTCCTCCCACCATAGGAACCTCAGGAAGTCTCTATCTAAATTCTTAACATGAAACTGGTGGAACATCTTTTCAACGTCACATATGACCACTACGGGATACTTTCTGAATCTACAGAGTACTCCAGGCAGAGTCTTTGTAAGATCTGGTCCTTTTAGTAGATGATAATTCAATGCAACATCATCGTACTTTGCTGAGCAATCAAATACTACTCTAATTTTATCTGGTTTCTTTGAGTGGTAAACACCTTGATGTGGGATGTACCACACTTCTTCTTTAGGTTGGTTATTAACTTTCTCTGCATGTCCTTCTTCGAGGATGCCTTCCATGAATTTCAAATAATCCTGCTTGAGTTTGGGATCTCTTCCCATCCTTTTCTTCAAACATTTAAATTTTGCTAGTGCAAGATTTCAGTTATTTGTCAGACGAGGTTGTTCTCTGAAAGGTAAGGGCATTTCAAGATGACCTTGTTGATTCTGCTGAATACTTTCTTCTAGAGTGTGTGCAAATTCTATGTCTTCTTGGGATACACTTTTTTTTAGAAATTATGTCTGCAAAGTCGGATTCAAGGATCTTGATTACTTTTGCTGGACTTATAGTTGGTAACTCTTGGACAGATATTCGATGACACAATCCTGTCACCTGTCTTGAGTTTGCGATCTGCTGTTTTCATCCAACAACACCCCATCTTAGATCAGTTTGAACAGCGTAGGGTCCACCCTTTCCTCCTGTGATTACCTTTCGTGATACCAAGGCTTCAGGACAATCATAGCCTATCAACAGTCCAACACAAAAATCCTTCAGAGGGGACATTTAATGAGATATGACAGATAGGTGCTCCCATTTATTGGCTTTTTCACAGGTAGGTATGCAATATCGTTCTAGAGGTGTATTGTCTTTTGTATAAGTTGGAGGTAGATCTAATGTGAAGTTTGAATGAAGTCCTTTAACTCTCAGTCCTTTGATCCTTTGACTGTTCACTAATGTGTCTCTCCCAGTCATTGTGGTGAGTTTCAGCTTCACTGGTTCTGTAGCCACTTGTAATTTCTTGCAGATTTCTTGATCAATGAAGGTGAAATCACTCTGGGTATCTAGTAGCGCATAGGCGTATACCTTCTTGTTACTCCTTTTAGGATTTGAAATGCACACTGGTACAACCATTGATGTGCCGTTGCTTTCTGCTTCCCTCACTCTGCAAGAGAATACCGATACTTATTTTCCTTCCTCAGTATCTTTAGGTATTGAGGAATAATCTTTCTTTGGACGTTCTTCATGTAGTGTTGTAGGATGGCGTCCTTTGCAAATGCTGCATTAATATCCACTTTGTTTACTCTGAGTCTGGCTTCTATGATCTTAACTTCTTTCTGCTTTTCCAGACTCTTCATCTGTTGGCGTTGTGCTTCCATTTCAGCTTCCATTGTATGGCGTTGTGCATCCATTTCAGCCTTCATTTGATGGCACTGTGCTTCCATTTGACAGCGCTGTGCCTCAATGGCAGCTTCCATTACTATTTCTGCTCTCTTGACAGCAAGTTGTTCAGCTAATTCCTTTTTTTTGGCTGAAGTATTTGAGGACTCTGATATATGGGTGGCATTTCTGCTAGTGAAGGAAGTCACACTTGAGATTGTGGTCCCCCTAAGGACCTAGCATAGTCTCTCATAAAAAGCTCATTCATTCTACTTCTTTCTTTTTAGCTTCATCATAATTAGCTGCAGATGAAAGTTCTCTCATGAGCTTTACTAAATCTTTAGTGACTGCAGTACATGTGTCTATGTTCCTTACAATATCCTGGGAAGGTGTCTTAAACGACCACAGGTTGACATATGCTGCCACAAGCTCTGATTCAGATTCTTCTACCGTCTCTACCATATCACACAAGTTCTTTTTTTATACTTTCTTGCTTTAACTTTCTAAGAATGTCTTTAATGTATGATTTCCACCTATCATACATCCGGGCAATTTTTTTCTCTTTTAATGCTGCTTCTTGCTACAAATTTTCCAGCATCTTTAAGGTCGGTCTTCTGGCACGTGATGAACGTCTTAGTTTGAGGCAAGACTAATGCTGCATCAGACACTTCTACCTCAGACATGTTCCCTTGCTCTTCAAATTCTACTCTATCTTTGTATCCTCTAATAGTTGCATGGTAATGCTAGGCTCAGACATTTTACTTTCAATGCTATCACAATCAGTACAAATAATAAGATGCTTTTCACTTTAAATGCAATACTGACAAAATGCAAAACTAAAACTTTCTCTTTAAATACTTTAGAGTCCATATACTACAAACTGTCCTTTGTTTTTACTTTAAAGTCTCTTATTTCTGAACACAACAAAATGTCTCTTTATGCCAAAGCCTATATGCAATGATAAGTAACAAAAGGAAAGCTCTGACCTTATTCTGAAGAGCAGGAACAAATGTCAGTCTTAAAGGAGATGTGTCTTTTCTTGATATGATGCTCTGCTCTTAAAATAGACGTGTCTTTTCTTGATATGATGTGATGCTCTGCGCTGAATTACGTTGTTCTGTGCAGACGTGATGCTTGCGATACGCTGGCTTGGATACGCTGCTTGCGATGTTCTGCGCTGACTTAGGATTCTTTGTGCTAACTTGCGATGCGCTGGCTTGGATACGCTGTTGAAGACCTTGAGCCTAGTGGCAGGAAACTAGCTGGCTGCAGTATGTGGTCTCTTCATGGATAGTGGTGCGGGCACTATGGACTTTGGCCTCCCACCATGCATCTCTTTGTCTCTCTAGAGATCGCAGGAGGGTTGGCGCTCTTTCTGACTATTTTGCCTTTGCCGTTCTGCCACTTTAAGAGTTGGCTAAAGTTTGAATAATGCACACGTTCTCTGGCCTCTATGGTAGCTCCGCTGAGGTGTCTTTGTTTGCTCACTAAGGGAACAGTTGCTGCGCCGCGGTATATGCTGGCGCTCCGCTGCTCTAATGCGCTCTTTACTGTGCAAATTGAGGAGCGCTATCACTTCGCCCTCTGAGGATAATAGTTCCACTGTGGCAGGTGCATCTCTATGAAGTGCCTTTTGCGCTGTGGCATTAGAAGAATTCTGACATATCTGACTTTTTAGTCTAACCAGACTGTCTATTACTCTGTAATTCTGCTAGCGCCGTTCTATGGAAACAGTAGGTTTAAAGAGCACACCAATTGCTTCTTTATTAACTTAAACGTTTCTTCATATATAACACTGCCACCTCCTGCAGTAGATAGTCCATGTACATAACATGTGTTGAAAAGATATCACAAAATGGCGGTATGCATAAGATGGTAGTTCAACTGTTCAATCTTGTCATTCAACATAAAATGGTGGCTATATTTCTCTCTTGAGTATCTGCAGTCTCATTTTAAGTTATTTAAGCACTTTATGATCTATCTGAGAGGTAAATCTCAGGTCTAACTGATAGTTCACTTGCTGAATTTGGTCACAATTTGCAATATGCAGTTAGCAGTAACTATTTGCAGATTGGTTAAGTATGATCTGGTATGGTTGTATGCAATTTGGATTGCAATATGGAATTTGAATGATTGCAATTGTTTGTACGGTATTTGTAGTTTGCAATTGGTGGAACTGTAAGAAAACACACATATAACTGGTTCAGTATACAGTTCTAATCACTGTATTAATAGTAAGAACATTATATAACTGTTTTTAATACCTATTTTGGCCTCTCTGCTATCATAAAACACAGCCCTGAGTGGAGTGAATGTCTTTTCAGCTTCTCTCTCTGGTGAATAATAATTTCTAGCAGCTCCTGCTAGGGAATTTTCCATACAGGCTGTGTGTGAGGCTGGCTGTGATTGGTCAAGACTCCTGCCCAGCAACAACAGTTTAACTCTATGCTTTCTGTGGTTTCTGCTGTGTCATTGAGCTTACCTTACATTATATAATGAATCTTAAAGGCATATTATCTTTTCTGCTTCTGTGAACCCAATATATAACAGTTCTATGACATCCAAACATGAAGTCACTGTAAATAACTCTGCCTTTGTCTTTAACACACAAACATAGGAACTGTATTAAGGTTATTGGCAGGTCTAGCTGTATAAACACACAAGCTATATTAGCAACCTAGGACAGGTCTTAGCTGCCCAGCTACAGTTAATGGATAACAATTGTACTGCAGGCCAGTGGACTACAGGCCCCAAAAATTATTCATTCACTGTACAGAAAAGAACAATTGATAACGTGGCTGTAGGTACATTAGGCTGTCACTGTATAACAATTTTACTGTTGACCAGTTAGATTACAGACCCCAAAAATCATGCATTCACCGTACAGAAAAGAACAAGTGATTATGTGGCTGGAGGTACATTAGGCAGTCACCGTATAACAATTTAACTGTTGGCTAGTTAACATTACAGGCCGCAAAAATTATGCATTCAACGTACAGAAAAGATCAAGTCCTTATGTGGCTGGAGGTACATTAGGCGGTCACCGTATAACAATTTTACTGTTGTCCAGTTAGATTACAGGCCCCAAAAATTATGCATTCACCGTGCAGAAAAGATCAAGTGATTATGTGGCTGGAGGTATATTAGACGGTCATTGTACAGTATATGAATTTTACTGCAGGCCAGTGGAGTACAGGCTACAAACATTAGGCATTAACAGGACAGAAAACATCAAGTGATTATGTGGCTAGAGCTATATTAGATGGTCATTGGATATCAATTTTACTGCAGGCCAGTACAAATATAAGTCAAATACATATGTTTAAAAGAACTAAAAATATAAAATTGTAGTAAAAACATGGCTAACATGATCCACCCTCTTGAAAAAAAAAAACGATAGTAATAGGTGAAATTCAATTAAACGTGGTTGTCACAGGTGTTGAATTCCTCCGAGATCCATGCCTCATTAATTTTTAGAAATGTGAGGTAGTCCACACTGTTGTGAGCTAGGCGACTGCTCTTATCGGTCATGATACCCCCTGCTGCGCTGAACGTCCTTTCGGACAGGACACGCGATAAAGGGCAAGCCAAGAGTTCCGTGGCAAATTGTGCCAGGTCTGGCCACAGGTAAAGCCTGCAAACCCAATAGTCAAGGGGTTCCTTGCCGCTTAACATGGCCTTATAGCTCTGGGATGCCCTTCTGGGAGAAATATTTCCTTCCGGGGACCTTCCATTGCGCTGTGTGCCAATGGCCACAAATTTTCTAAAGGCCTCAGAGTCCACCAGTTTATATGGCAGTAGTTGGTGGGCTAGCAGTACTGACAAGCCAGCTGTCAGTCGTTGGGCAAGAGGGTTATCCTGCATCATCAACTTTTTACGTTCAAACATTTGGGCCACGGAAACCTGCCTTTTGCCAGATGAACACGACGATGTTCAATAGCATTTTTCCCTCTGTATAGCTGCGGTATCGCTGCAGAACCGCACACAACTGCTGCACAATACAAATGCACTATATAGAAAGTATATTATAGGTATATAACATCCCTGCCTCAATCAGTTGTTTTTTTTAGGAGGGGGGCAACTGGTATATCACAGCAGTTGCAATTAGTTGTTCCAATAGCATTTGTCCCTCTATATAGCTACGGTATCGCAGCAGAACGGCACACAACTGCTGCACAATACATATGCACTATATAGAAATTATATAATAGGTACATCACACCCCTGCCTTAATCAGTTTTTTGGGGGGGCAACTGGCATATCACACCAGTTGCAATTAGTTGTTTCAATAGCATTTGTTTCTCTATATAGCTGCGGTATCGCAGCAGAACCGCACTCAACTGCTGCACAATACAAATACACTATATAGAAATTATACTATAGGTATGTCACACCTCTGCCTCAATCAGCTTTTTTTTTTGGGAGGGGGGTGGGGGCAACTGGTATATCACAGCAGTTACAATTAGTTTTTCCAGTAGCAATTGTCCCACTATATAGCTGTGGTATCTCCACAGAAGCGCACACATCTGCTACACAATACAAATGCACTATATAGAAAGTATATTATAGGTATATCACACCCCTGCCTCAATCAGTTTTTTTGGGGGGCATCTGGTATATCACACCAGTTGCAATTAGTTGTTTCAACAGCTTTTGTCCCTCTGTATAGCTGCGGTATCGCAGCAGAACTGCACACAACTGCTGCACAATACAAATGCACTATATAGAAAGTATATTATAGGTATATAACATCCCTGCCTCAATCAGTTGTTGTTTTTTGCAATATATCACAGCAGTTGCAATTAGTTGTTCCAATAGCATTTGTCCCTCTAGATAGCTGTGATATCGCAGCAGAATGGCACACAACTGCTGCACAATACAAATGCACTATATAGAAAGTATATTATAGGTATATTACACCCTTGCCTCATTCAGTTTTGTTTGGGGGGGCAACTGGTATATCATAACAGTTGAAATTAGTTGTTCCAATAGCGTTTATCCCTCTATATAGCTGCGGTATCTCAGCAGAACCTCACACAACTGCAGCACAACACAAATGCACTATATCGAAATTATCTTATAGGTATATCACACCCCTGCCTCAATCATTTTTTTTGGGGGGGGGAGCAACTGGCTTATCAAAGCAGTTCCAATTAGTTGTTCCAACAGCATTTGTCCCTTTATATATAGCTGTGGTATCGCAGCAGAACCGCACACAACTGCTGCACAATACAAATATACTATATAGAAAGTATTTTATAGGTATATCACACCCCTGCCTTAATCAGTTTTTGGGGGGGCAACTGGTATATCACACAAGTTGCAACTATTTATTCCAATAGCGTTTGCCCCTCTGTATAGCTACGGTATAACTACAGAACCGCACACAACTGCTGCACAATATAAATGCACTATATAGAAATTATATAATTGGTATAGCACACCCCTGCCAATATCAGTTTTTTGGGGAGGTAACTGGTATATCACACTAGTTGCAATTAGTTGTTCCAATAGCATTTGTCCCTCTCTATCTCTGCGTTATTGCAAGAGAACCACACACAACTGCTGCACAATACAAATGCACTATATGGAAAGTATATTATAGGTATATCACACTCATGCCTCATTCAGTTTTGTTTGGGGGGCAACTGGTATATCATAACAGTGGAAATTAGTTGTTCCAATAGCGTTTATCCCTCTATATAGCTGCGGTATCTCAGCAGAGCCGAACACAACTGCTGCACAATACAAATGCACTATATAGAAAGTATATTATAGGTATATTACACCCCTGCCTCATTCAGTTTTGTTTGGGGGGCAACTGGTATATCATAACAGTTGAAATTAGTTGTTCCAATAGCGTTTATCCCTCTATATAGCTGCGGTATCTCAGCAGAGCCGCACACAACTGCAGCACAATACAAATGCACTATATAGAAATTATATTATAGGTACATCACACCCCTGCCTCACTCAGTTTTTTTTTTTTTGGGGGGGGGGGGGGGCAACTGGTATATCAAAGCAGTTGCAATTAGTTGTTCCAATAGCATTTGTCCCTCTCTATAGCTGTGGTATCACAGCAGAATATCACACCCCTGCCTTAATCAGTTTTTTGTGGGGCAACTAGTATATCACACCAGTTGCAATTAGTTGTTTCAATAGCGTTTGTCCCTCTGTATAGCTACGGTATCTCAGCTGAATCGTACACAACTGCTGCACAATACAAATGCACTATATACAAAGTATATTATAGGTATTACACCCCCCTGCCTCAATCATTTTTTTGGGGGCAACTGGTATTTCACACCAGTAGCAATTATTTATTCCAATAGCCCCTCTGTATAGCTGCGGTATCACTACAGAACCGCACACAACTGCTGCACAATACAAATGCACTATATAGAAATTATACAATAGGAATATCACACCCCTGCCTCAATCAGTTTTTTTGGGGGTATATAACACCACTTGCAATTAGTTGCTCCAATAGCGTTTGTTCCTCTGTATAGCTGCGGTATCGCTGCAGAACCGCACATAACTGCTGCACGATACAAATGCACTATATAGAAATTATATTATTGGTATATCACACCACTGCCATAATCAGTTTTTTTTGGGGGCAACTGGTATATCACAGCAGTTGCAATTAGTTGTTCCAATAGCATTTGTCCCTCTATATAGCTGCGGTATAACAGCAGAACCGCACTCAACTGCTGCACAACACAAATACACTATATAGAAATTAAACTATAGGTATATCACACCCCTGCCTCAATCAGATTTCTCTTTGGGTTGGCAACTGGTATATCACAGCAGTTGCAATTAGTTTTTCCAATAGCATTTGTCCCACTATATAGCTGTGGTATCGCAGCAGAAATGCACACAACTGCTGCACAATACAAATGCACTATATAGAAATTATATTATAGGTATATCACACCCCTGCCTCAATAAGTTTTTTGGAGCAACTGGTATACCACACCAGCTGCAATTAGTTGTTTCAATAGCATTTTTCCCTCTGTATAGCTGCGGTATCACTGCAGAACCGCACACAACTGCTACACAATACAAATGCACTATATAGATAGTATATTATAGGTATATAACACCCCTGCCTCAATCAGTTTTTTGGGGGGCAATTGGTATATCACACCAGTTGCAATTAGTTTATCCAATAGCGTTTGTCCCTCTATATAGCTGCAGTACAATACAAATGCACTATATAGAAATTATATTATAGGTATATCACACCCCTGCCTCAATCTTTTTTGTTTAGGGGGGCAATGGGTATATCACAGCAGTTGCAATTAGTTGCTTCAATAGCTTTTGTCACTCTATATAGCTGTGTTATCGCAGCAGAACGGCACACAACTGCTGCACAATACACATGCACTATATAGAAAGTATATTATAGGTATATCACACCCCTGCCTCAATCTTAATTTTTTCAGGGGCATCTGGTATATCATACCAGTTGGAATTAGTTGCTTCAACAGTGTTTGTCCCTCTGTATAGCTGTGGTATCTCAGCAGAACCGCACTCAACTGCTGCACAATACAAATGCACTATTTAGAAAGTATATTATAGGTTTATCACACCACTGCCTCAATCATTTTTTTTTTTGGGGGGGGCAATTGTTATATCACACCAGTTGCAATTAGTTTTTCCAATAGTGTTTATCCCGCTACATAGCTGCGGTATCTCAGCAGAACCGCACACAACTGCAGCATAAAACAAATGCACTATATAGAAATTATATTATAGGTATATCACACTCCTGCCTCAATCATATTTTTTTTTTGGGGGGGGGGAGCAACTGGTATATCACAACAGTTGCAATTAGTTGTTCCAATAGCATTTGTCCCTCTATATAGCTCTGGTATCGCAGCAGAACCGCACATAACTGCTGCACAATACAAATGCACTATATAGAAAGTATATTATAGGTATATCACACCCCGGTCTCAATCAGTTTTGTTTGGGGGGCAACTGGTATATCGCACCAGTTGTAATTAGTTGTTTCAATAGTGTTTGTCCCTCTATATAGCTACGGTATCTCAGTAGAACCGCACACAACTGCTGCACAATACAAATGCACTATATAGAAAGTATATTATAGGTATATCACACTAGTGTTGATCACGAATATTCGAATTGCGAATTTTAATCGCGAATATCGGCACTTCGAGAATTCGTGAATATTTCGAATTTCGCAAAATATATTCGTAATTGCGAATATTAGATTTTTGTGAAAATACCAGTTCATGCAAATTTTTATGCGAAAATTTGTATGCAAATTTTATGCACATTTTCGCAATCAAGAAAATAATGCCTGGAGATCATGAATTTGCGAATTCTCGAATATATGGCGAATATTTGCCCAAATATTCGCGAAATATCGCGAATTCGAATATTGCTCCTGCTGCTCATCACTATATCACACCCCTGACTCAATCAGTTTTTTTAGGGGGTAACTGGTATATCACAACAGTTGAAATTAGTTGCTCCAATAGCGTTTGTAACTCTGTATAGCTTCGGTATCGCTGCAGAACCGCACATAACTTCTGCACAATACAAATGCACTATATAGAAATTATATTATAGGTATATACCCCTGCCTCATTTAGTTTTTTTTGGGGCAACTAGTATATCACACCAGTTGCAATTAGATGCTCCTATAGCGTTTGTCCCTCTGTATAGCTGCGGTATTGCAGGTTTATTTATAGGGTAGGGGGTGTGTCCATGTGCTGAAACGTCTCAATTGGCTGTCCTGTCCCACCAGATGGATGTGTTATGGGTAGAGTTGAGCGAACACCTGGATGTTCGGGTTCGAGAAGTTCGGCCGAACATCCCGGAAATGTTCGGGTTCGGGATCCGAACCCGATCCGAACTTCGTCCCGAACCCGAACCCCATTGAAGTCAATGGGGACCCGAACTTTTCGGCACTAAAACGGCTGTAAAACAGCCCAGGAAAGGGCTAGAGGGCTGCAAAAGGCAGCAACATGTAGGTAAATCCCCTGCAAACAAATGTGGATAGGGAAATTAATTAAAATAAAAATTAAATAAATAAAAATTAACCAAAATCAATTGGAGAGAGGTTCCATAGCAGAGAATCTGGCTTCCCGTCACCCACCACTGGAACAGTCCATTCTCAGATATTTAGGCCCCGGCACCCAGGCAGAGGAGAGAGGTCCCGTAACAGAGAATCTGTCTTCATGTCAGCAGAGAATTAGTCTGCATGTCATAGCAGAGAATGAGGCTTCACGTCAGCCACCACTGCAACAGTCCATTGGCATATATTTAGGCCTAGCACACAGGCAGAGGAGAGAGGTCCCGTAACAGAGAATCTGGCTTCATGTCAGCAGAGAATCAGTCTGCATGTCATAGCAGAGAATGAGGCTTCACGTCAGCCACCACTGCAACAGTCCATTGGCATATATTTAGGCCCAGCACACACACAGGCAGAGGAGAGAGGTCCCGTAACAGAGAATCTGTCTTCATGTCAGCAGAGAATTAGTCTGCATGTCATAGCAGAGAATGAGGCTTCACGTCACCCACCACTGCAACAGTCCATTGGCATATATTTAGGCCTAGCACACAGGCAGAGCAGAGAGGTCCCGTAACAGACAATCTGGCTTCATGACAGCAGAGAATCAGTCTGCATGTCATAGCAGAGAATGAGGCTTCACGTCACCCACCACTGCAACAGTCCATTGGCATATATTTAGGCCTAGCACACAGGCAGAGGAGAGAGGTCCCGTAACAGAGAATCTGTCTTCATGTCAGCAGAGAATCAGTCTGCATGTCATAGCAGAGAATGAGGCTTCACGTCAGCCACCACTGCAACAGTCCATTGGCATATATTTAGGCCCAGCACCCAGGCAGAGGAGGGAGGTCCCGTAACAGAGAATCTGTCTTCATGTCAGCAGAGAATTAGTCTGCATGTCATAGCAGAGAATGAGGCTTCACGTCAGCCACCACTGCAACAGTCCATTGGCATATATTTAGGCCCAGCACACACACAGGCAGAGGAGAGAGGTCCCGTAACAGAGAATCTGGCTTCATGTCAGCAGAGAATCAGTCTGCATGTCATAGCAGAGAATGAGGCTTCACGTCAGCCACCACTGCAACAGTCCATTGGCATATATTTAGGCCCAGCACACACACAGGCAGAGGAGAGAGGTCCCGTAACAGAGAATCTGGCTTCATGTCAGCAGAGAATCAGTCTGCATGTCATAGCAGAGAATGAGGCTTCACGTCAGCCACCACTGCAACAGTCCATTGGCATATATTTAGGCCCAGCACCCAGGCAGAGGAGGGAGGTCCCGTAACAGAGAATCTGTCTTCATGTCAGCAGAGAATTAGTCTGCATGTCATAGCAGAGAATGAGGCTTCACGTCAGCCACCACTGCAACAGTCCATTGGCATATATTTAGGCCCAGCACACACACAGGCAGAGGAGAGAGGTCCCGTAACAGAGAATCTGGCTTCATGTCAGCAGAGAATCAGTCTGCATGTCATAGCAGAGAATGAGGCTTCACGTCAGCCACCACTGCAACAGTCCATTGGCATATATTTAGGCCCAGCACACACACAGGCAGAGGAGAGAGGTCCCGTAACAGAGAATCTGGCTTCATGTCAGCAGAGAATCAGTCTGCATGTCATAGCAGAGAATGAGGCTTCACGTCAGCCACCACTGCAACAGTCCATTGGCATATATTTAGGCCCAGCACACACACAGGCAGAGGAGAGAGGTCCCGTAACAGAGAATCTGGCTTCATGTCAGCAGAGAATCAGTCTGCATGTCATAGCAGAGAATGAGGCTTCACGTCAGCCACCACTGCAACAGTCCATTGGCATATATTTAGGCCCAGCACACACAGGCAGAGGAGAGAGGTCCCGTAACAGAGAATCTGTCTTCATGTCAGCAGAGAATTAGTCTGCATGTCATAGCAGAGAATGAGGCTTCACGTCACCCACCACTGCAACAGTCCATTGGCATATATTTAGGCCTAGCACACAGGCAGAGCAGAGAGGTCCCGTAACAGACAATCTGGCTTCATGACAGCAGAGAATCAGTCTGCATGTCATAGCAGAGAATGAGGCTTCACGTCACCCACCACTGCAACAGTCCATTGGCATATATTTAGGCCTAGCACACAGGCAGAGCAGAGAGGTCCCGTAACAGACAATCTGGCTTCATGTCAGCAGAGAATCAGTCTGCATGTCATAGCAGAGAATGAGGCTTCACGTCACCCACCACTGCAACAGTCCATTGGCATATATTTAGGCCTAGCACACAGGCAGAGCAGAGAGGTCCCGTAACAGACAATCTGGCTTCATGACAGCAGAGAATCAGTCTGCATGTCATAGCAGAGAATGAGGCTTCACGTCACCCACCACTGCAACAGTCCATTGGCATATATTTAGGCCTAGCACACAGGCAGAGCAGAGAGGTCCCGTAACAGACAATCTGGCTTCATGTCAGCAGAGAATCAGTCTGCATGTCATAGCAGAGAATGAGGCTTCACGTCACCCACCACTGCAACAGTCCATTGGCATATATTTAGGCCTAGCACACAGGCAGAGCAGAGAGGTCCCGTAACAGACGATCTGGCTTCATGTCAGCAGAGAATCAGTCTGCATGTCATAGCAGAGAATCAGGCTTCACGTCAGCCACCACTGCAACAGTCCATTGTCATAAATTTAGGCCCAGCACCCAGGCAGAGGAGAGAGGTCCCGTAACAGACAATCTGGCTTCATGTCAGCAGAGAATTAGTCTGCATGTCATAGCAGAGAATCAGGCTTCATGTCAGCCACCACTGCAACAGTCCATTGGCATATATTTAGGCCTAGCACACAGGCAGAGGAGAGGTTCATTCAACTTTGGGTAGCATCGCAATATAATGGTAAAATGAAAATAAAAATAGGATTGAATGAGGAAGTGCCCTGGAGTCCAATAATATATGGTTATGGGGAGGTAGTTAATGTCTAATCTGGACAAGGGACGGACAGGTCCTGTGGGATCCATGCCTGGTTCATTTTTATGAACGTCAGCTTGTCCACATTGGCTGTAGACAGGCGGCTGCGTTTGTCTGTAATGACGCCCCCTGCCGTGCTGAATACACGTTCAGACAAAACGCTGGCTGCCGGGCAGGCCAGCACCTCCAAGGCATAAAAGGCTAGCTCTGGCCACGTGGACAATTTAGAGACCCAGAAGTTGAATGGGGCCGAACCATCAGTCAGTACGTGGAGGGGTGTGCACACGTACTGTTCCACCATGTTAGTGAAATGTTGCCTCCTGCTAACACGTTGCGTATCAGGTGGTGGTGCAGTTAGCTGTGGCGTGTTGACAAAAGTTTTCCACATCTCTGCCATGCTAACCCTGCCCTCAGAGGAGCTGGCCGTGACACAGCTGCCTTGGCGACCTCTTGCTCCTCCTCTGCCTTGGCCTTGGGCTTCCACTTGTTCCCCTGTGACATTTGGGAATGCTCTCAGTAGCGCGTCTACCAACGTGCGCTTGTACTCGCGCATCTTCCTATCACGCTCCAGTGCAGGAAGTAAGGTGGGCACATTGTCTTTGTAGCGTGGATCCAGCAGGGTGGCAACCCAGTAGTCCGCACAGGTTAAAATGTGGGCAACTCTGCTGTCGTTGCGCAGGCACTGCAGCATGTAGTCGCTCATGTGTGCCAGGCTGCCCAGGGGTAAGGACAAGCTGTCCTCTGTGGGAGGCGTATCGTCATCGTCCTGCCTTTCCCCCCAGCCACGCACCAGTGATGGACCCGAGCTGCGTTGGGTGCCACCCCGCTGTGACCATGCTTCATCCTCATCCTCCTCCACCTCCTCCTCATCCTCGTCCTCCTCGTCCTCCAGTAGTGGGCCCTGGCTGGCCACATTTGTACCTGGCCTCTGCTGTTGCAAAAAACCTCCCTCTGAGTCACTTCGAAGAGACTGGCCTGAAAGTGCTAAAAATGACCCCTCTTCCTCATCCTCCTCCTCCTCCTGGGCCACCTCCTGTTCCATCATCGCCCTAAGTGTTTTCTCAAGGAGACATAGAAGTGGTATTGTAACGCTGATAACGGTGTCATCGCCACTGGCCATGTTGGTGGAGTACTCGAAACAGCGCAACAGGGCACACAGGTCTCGCATGGAGGCCCAGTCATTGGTGGTGAAGTGGTGCTGTTCTGTAGTGCGACTGACCCGTGCGTGCTGCAGCTGAAACTCCACTATGGCCTGCTGCTGCTCGCACAGTCTGTCCAGCATGTGCAAGGTGGAGTTCCACCTGGTGGGCACGTCGCATATGAGGCGGTGAGCGGGAAGGCCGAAGTTACGCTGTAGCGCAGACAGGCGAGCAGCGGCAGGATGTGAACGCCGGAAGCGCGAACAGACGGCCCGCACTTTATGCAGCAGCTCTGACATGTCGGGGTAGTTGTGAATGAACTTCTGCACCACCAAATTCAGCACATGCGCCAAGCAAGGGATGTGCGTCAAATTGGCTAGTCCCAGAGCTGCAACGAGATTTCGCCCATTATCACACACCACCAGGCCGGGCTTGAGGCTCACCGGCAGCAACCACTCGTCGGTCTGTTGTTCAATACCCCGCCACAACTCCTGTGCGGTGTGGGGCCTGTCCCCCAAACATATGAGTTTCAGAATGGCCTGCTGACGTTTACCCCGGGCTGTGCTGAAGTTGGTGGTGAAGGTGTGTGGCTGACTGGATGAGCAGGTGGAAGAAGAGGAGGAGGAAGCCGAGAAGGAGGAGGTGGCAACAGGAGGCAAAGAATGTTGCCCTGCGATCCTTGGCGGCGGCAGGACGTGCGCCAAACAGCTCTCCGCCTGGGGCCCAGCTGCCACTACATTTACCCAGTGTGCAGTTAGGGAGATATAGCGTCCCTGGCCGTGCTTACTGGTCCACGTATCTGTGGTTAGGTGGACCTTGCTACAGATGGCGTTGCGCAGTGCACACTTGATTTTATCGGATACTTGGTTGTGCAGGGAAGGCACGGCTCTCTTGGAGAAGTAGTGCCGGCTGGGAACAACATACTGTGGGACAGCAAGCGACATGAGCTGTTTGAAGCTGTCTGTGTCCACCAGCCTAAATGACAGCATTTCATAGGCCAGTAGTTTAGAAATGCTGGCATTCAGGGCCAGGGATCGAGGGTGGCTAGGTGGGAATTTACGCTTTCTATCAAATGTTTGTGAGATGGAGAGCTGAACGCTGGCGTGTGACATGGTTGAGACGCTTGGTGACGGAGGTGGTGGTGGTGGTGTTGGTGGTACATCCCCTGTTTGCTGGGCGGCAGGTGCCAACGTTCCTCCAGAGGCGGAGGAAGAGGCCGAGGCGGCAGCAGCAGAATAGGCCGAGGCGGCAGCAGCAGAAGAGGTAGCAGGGGGAGCCTGAGTGACTTCCTTGGTTTTAAGGTGTTTACTCCACTGCAGTTCATGCTTTGCATGCAGGTGCCTGGTCATGCAGGTTGTGCTCAGGTTCAGAACGTTAATGCCTCGCTTCAGGCTCTGATGGCACAGCGTGCAAACCACTCGGGTCTTGTCGTCAGCACATTGTTTGAAGAAGTGCCATGCCAGGGAACTCCTTGAAGCTGCCTTTGGGGTGCTCGGTCCCAGATGGCGGCGGTCAGTAGCAGGCGGAGTCTCTTGGCGGCGGGTGTTCTGCTTTTGCCCACTGCTCCCTCTTTTGCTACGCTGTTGGCTCGGTCTCACCACTGCCTCTTCCTCCGAACTGTGAAAGTCAGTGGCACGACCTTCATTCCATGTGGGGTCTAGGACCTCATCGTCCCCTGCATCGTCTTCCACCCAGTCTTGATCCCTGACCTCCTGTTCAGTCTGCACACTGCAGAAAGACGCAGCAGTTGGCACCTGTGTTTCGTCATCATCAGAGACATGCTGAGGTGGTATTCCCATGTCCTCATCATCAGGAAACATAAGTGGTTGTGCGTCAGTGCATTCTATGTCTTTCACCGCTGGGGAAGGGCTAGGTGGATGCCCTTGGGAAACCCTGCCAGCGGAGTCTTCAAACAGCATAAGAGACTGCTGCATAACTTGAGGCTGAGACAGTTTCCCTGGTATGCATGGGGGTGATGTGACAGACTGATGGGGTTGGTTTTCAGGCGCCATCTGTGCGCTTTCTGCAGAAGACTGGGTGGGAGATAATGTGAACGTGCTGGATCCACTGTCGGCCACCCAATTGACTAATGCCTGTACCTGCTCAGGCCTTACCATCCTTAGAACGGCATTGGGCCCCACCATATATCGCTGTAAATTCTGGCGGCTACTGGGACCTGAGGTAGTTGGTACACTAGGACGTGTGGATGTGGCAGAACGGCCACGTCCTCTCCCAGCACCAGAGGGTCCACTAACACCACCACGACCATGTCCACGTCCGCGTCCCTTACTAGATGTTTTTCTCATTGTTATGGTTCACCACAACAACAAATATATTATTTGGCCCAATGTATTGTATTCAAATTCAGCGGGATATAAATTTGAGGCCTAGTATTTAGGCGCTGGGTGACCGGTATGGATTTAGTGACAGAATTAGACTTGGAAATGCACAGAAGCGTGTGTGTGAAGTTATTCTGAATGACCCAATGTGCACCTTGAATATTATATACCCTTTTTGGGATAGATTTCAAATAGCTCTGATATAGCAGGAACCACTAAATTATGAAATTGCTAAATTGGGAATTGTACTTCAACCCAGAACAAAAAATGTGCTTTGACGGGCACTAAATAACTTTCCCAGCTACAACAGTACAGCGGTAACGAGAGATTTAGAGGGATTTAAATTTGAGGCCTAGTATTTAGGCGCTGGGTGACAGGTATGGGTTTAGTGACAGAATTAGACTTGGAAATACACAGTAGCGGGTGTGTGTGAAGTTATTCTGAATGACCCAATGTGCACCTTCAATATTATATACCCTTTTTGGGATAGATTTCAAATAGCTCTGATATAGCAGGAACCACTAAATTATGAAATTGCTAAATTGGGAATTGTACTTCAACCCAGAACAAAAAATGTGCTTTGACGGACACTAAATATCTTGCCCAGCAACAACAGTACAGCGGTGGGTAACGAGAGATTTAGAGGGATTTAAATTTGAGGCCTAGTATTTAGGCGCTGGGTCACCGGTATGGATTTAGTGACAGAATTAGACTTGGAAATGCACAGAAGCGTGTGTGTGAAGTTATTCTGAATGACCCTATGTGCACCTTCAATATTATATACCCTTTTAGGGATAGATTTCAAATAGCTCTGATATAGCAGAAACCACTAAATTATGAAATTGCTAAATTGGGAATTGTACTTCAACCCAGAACAAAAAATGTGCTTTGACGGACACTAAATATCTTGCCCAGCAACAACAGTACAGCGGTGGGTAACGAGAGATTTAGAGGGATTTAAATTTGAGGCCTAGTATTTAGGCGCTGGGTGACAGGTATGGGTTTAGTGACAGAATTAGACTTGGAAATACACAGTAGCGGGTGTGTGTGAAGTTATTCTGAATGACCCTATGTGCACCTTCAATATTATATACCCTTTTAGGGATAGATTTCAAATAGCTCTGATATAGCAGGAACCACTAAATTATGAAATTGCTAAATTGGGAATTGTACTTCAACCCAGAACAAAAAATGTGCTTTGACGGACACTAAATATCTTGCCCAGCAACAACAGTACAGCGGTGGGTAACGAGAGATTTAGAGGGATTTAAATTTGAGGCCTAGTATTTAGGCGCTGGGTCACCGGTATGGATTTAGTGACAGAATTAGACTTGGAAATGCACAGAAGCGTGTGTGTGAAGTTATTCTGAATGACCCTATGTGCACCTTCAATATTATATACCCTTTTAGGGATAGATTTCAAATAGCTCTGATATAGCAGAAACCACTAAATTATGAAATTGCTAAATTGGGAATTGTACTTCAACCCAGAACAAAAAATGTGCTTTGACGGACACTAAATATCTTGCCCAGCAACAACAGTACAGCGGTGGGTAACGAGAGATTTAGAGGGATTTAAATTTGAGGCCTAGTATTTAGGCGCTGGGTCACCGGTATGGATTTAGTGACAGAATTAGACTTGGAAATGCACAGAAGCGTGTGTGTGAAGTTATTCTGAATGACCCTATGTGCACCTTCAATATTATATACCCTTTTAGGGATAGATTTCAAATAGCTCTGATATAGCAGAAACCACTAAATTATGAAATTGCTAAATTGGGAATTGTACTTCAACCCAGAACAAAAAATGTGCTTTGACGGACACTAAATATCTTGCCCAGCAACAACAGTACAGCGGTGGGTAACGAGAGATTTAGAGGGATTTAAATTTGAGGCCTAGTATTTAGGCGCTGGGTGACAGGTATGGGTTTAGTGACAGAATTAGACTTGGAAATACACAGTAGCGGGTGTGTGTGAAGTTATTCTGAATGACCCTAATGTGCACCTTCAATATTATATACCCTTTTAGGGATAGATTTCAAATAGCTCTGATATAGCAGGAACCACTAAATTATGAAATTGCTAAATTGGGAATTGTACTTCAACCCAGAACAAAAAATGTGCTTTGACGGACACTAAATATCTTGCCCAGCAACAACAGTACAGCGGTGGGTAACGAGAGATTTAGAGGGATTTAAATTTGAGGCCTAGTATTTAGGCGCTGGGTCACCGGTATGGATTTAGTGACAGAATTAGACTTGGAAATGCACAGAAGCGTGTGTGTGAAGTTATTCTGAATGACCCTATGTGCACCTTCAATATTATATACCCTTTTAGGGATAGATTTCAAATAGCTCTGATATAGCAGAAACCACTAAATTATGAAATTGCTAAATTGGGAATTGTACTTCAACCCAGAACAAAAAATGTGCTTTGACGGACACTAAATATCTTGCCCAGCAACAACAGTACAGCGGTGGGTAACGAGAGATTTAGAGGGATTTAAATTTGAGGCCTAGTATTTAGGCGCTGGGTCACCGGTATGGATTTAGTGACAGAATTAGACTTGGAAATGCACAGAAGCGTGTGTGTGAAGTTATTCTGAATGACCCTATGTGCACCTTCAATATTATATACCCTTTTAGGGATAGATTTCAAATAGCTCTGATATAGCAGAAACCACTAAATTATGAAATTGCTAAATTGGGAATTGTACTTCAACCCAGAACAAAAAATGTGCTTTGACGGACACTAAATATCTTGCCCAGCAACAACAGTACAGCGGTGGGTAACGAGAGATTTAGAGGGATTTAAATTTGAGGCCTAGTATTTAGGCGCTGGGTGACAGGTATGGGTTTAGTGACAGAATTAGACTTGGAAATACACAGTAGCGGGTGTGTGTGAAGTTATTCTGAATGACCCAATGTGCACCTTCAATATTATATACCCTTTTTGGGATAGATTTCAAATAGCTCTGATATAGCAGGAACCACTAAATTATGAAATTGCTAAATTGGGAATTGTACTTCAACCCAGAACAAAAAATGTGCTTTGACGGACACTAAATATCTTGCCCAGCAACAACAGTACAGCGGTGGGTAACGAGAGATTTAGAGGGATTTAAATTTGAGGCCTAGTATTTAGGCGCTGGGTCACCGGTATGGATTTAGTGACAGAATTAGACTTGGAAATGCACAGAAGCGTGTGTGTGAAGTTATTCTGAATGACCCTATGTGCACCTTCAATATTATATACCCTTTTAGGGATAGATTTCAAATAGCTCTGATATAGCAGAAACCACTAAATTATGAAATTGCTAAATTGGGAATTGTACTTCAACCCAGAACAAAAAATGTGCTTTGACGGACACTAAATATCTTGCCCAGCAACAACAGTACAGTGGTGGGTAACGAGAGATTTAGAGGGATTTAAATTTGAGGCCTAGTATTTAGGCGCTGGGTCACCGGTATGGATTTAGTGACAGAATTAGACTTGGAAATGCACAGAAGCGTGTGTGTGAAGTTATTCTGAATGACCCTATGTGCACCTTCAATATTATATACCCTTTTAGGGATAGATTTCAAATAGCTCTGATATAGCAGAAACCACTAAATTATGAAATTGCTAAATTGGGAATTGTACTTCAACCCAGAACAAAAAATGTGCTTTGACGGACACTAAATATCTTGCCCAGCAACAACAGTACAGTGGTGGGTAACGAGAGATTTAGAGGGATTTAAATTTGAGGCCTAGTATTTAGGCGCTGGGTCACCGGTATGGATTTAGTGACAGAATTAGACTTGGAAATGCACAGAAGCGTGTGTGTGAAGTTATTCTGAATGACCCTATGTGCACCTTCAATATTATATACCCTTTTAGGGATAGATTTCAAATAGCTCTGATATAGCAGAAACCACTAAATTATGAAATTGCTAAATTGGGAATTGTACTTCAACCCAGAACAAAAAATGTGCTTTGACGGACACTAAATATCTTGCCCAGCAACAACAGTACAGCGGTGGGTAACGAGAGATTTAGAGGGATTTAAATTTGAGGCCTAGTATTTAGGCGCTGGGTGACAGGTATGGGTTTAGTGACAGAATTAGACTTGGAAATACACAGTAGCGGGTGTGTGTGAAGTTATTCTGAATGACCCAATGTGCACCTTCAATATTATATACCCTTTTTGGGATAGATTTCAAATAGCTCTGATATAGCAGGAACCACTAAATTATGAAATTGCTAAATTGGGAATTGTATTTCAACCCAGAACAAGAAATGTGCTTGAACGGACACTAAATAACTCGCCCAGCTACAGCACTAGGGACAGATTTAGCTGGATATAAATTTGAGGCCTAGTATTTAGGCGCTGGGTGACCGGTATGGATTTAGTGACAGAATTAGACTGGGATATGGCCAAAAAATGAACAGACTATTGCTGGTTAAATGCACTTGGTGTGACAGCTTCACCCTGATGTAGGCTTTAGCCAAAAAACAACCACACCATTGAGGGTTAAATGCACTTGGTGACAGGCGCAGCTTGCCCCTGATTTTGTATATGGCCAAAAAATGAACAGACTATTGCTGGTTAAATGCACTTGGTGTGACAGCTTCACCCTGATGTAGGCTTTAGCCAAAAAACAACCACACCATTGAGGGTTAAATGCACTTGGTGACAGGCGCAGCTTGCCCCTGATTTTGTATATGGCCAAAAAATGAACAGACTATTGCTGGTTAAATGCACTTGGTGTGACAGCTTCACCCTGATGTAGGCTTTAGCCAAAAAACAACCACACCATTGAGGGTTAAATGCACTTGGTGACAGGCGCAGCTTGCCCCTGATTTTGTATATGGCCAAAAAATGAACAGACTATTGCTGGTTAAATGCACTTGGTGTGACAGCTTCACCCTGATGTAGGCTTTAGCCAAAAAACAACCACACCATTGAGGGTTAAATGCACTTGGTCGCAGCTTGTGCTGGCGCACCACAAGACACAAAATGGCCGCCGATCACCCCAGAAAAATGAGACTGACAAACGGTCTGTGCAGCCTAAAAACAGTGAGCAATTGAGGATCAGCAGCTCAATGATCCACAGCTGCAGATCGATCAGTTAATCAAGTCCTTTGGAGGAGTTAATCTGCCTAATCTCGCCCTACTGTCGCAGCCGCAACCTCTCCCTACGCTAATCAGAGCAGAGTGACGGGCGGCGCTATGTGACTCCAGCTTAAATAGAGGCTGGGTCACATGGTGCTCTGGCCAATCACAGCCATGCCAATAGTAGGCATGGCTGTGATGGCCTCTTGGGGCAAGTAGTATGACGCTTGTTGATTGGCTGCTTTGCAGCCTTTCAAAAAGCGCCAAGAAAGCGTCACAAAAGCGCGAAGAAAGCGACGAACACCGAACCCGAACCCGGACTTTTACGAAAATGTCCGGGTTCGGGTCCGTGTCACGGACACCCCAAAATTCGGTACGAACCCGAACTATACAGTTCGAGTTCGCTCATCCCTAGTTATGGGTAAAAGTTGTGCACAATGCAAAAGAATATGGCACTGGTGGGCATTGCCATATGTTCGCCTGTTCGGCGAACCGCGAATGAGCAAAGTTTGCCGCGAAACGACTGCTGGACGAACCACAAGGCCATTTTCTAAATGCAAGCAGTAATGGCAGATATTGGCTGTCAATCAAAGTCTAGGGGAGGGAAATAGGCTATGATGGTGTGAGGGGATGGAATTATTTATGCAAATCAGCAGGAAAGCTTTATAGGGCGACAAAATAGGACAGGTTAGTCCTGAGAAGATTATGGATCGATCGCTGGGAACTAGGGTAACTAGGGTAAACAAATTTTAAAGTACATTTGGTTTCATATGTCAGAACATGGTTGACAGGTTTCCTTTTAAGTAAATGCTGTCAGGTTAATTCAAACTCCTGCTTGCCATTATAAAGCCACTGCTACAAGGAAGCGGTCACAAATTCTAGTAATAGGTGAGCTCCTATCAGCTGAACCCTAACTGTATTACTTATCTATTGGAAACCCCTTAAGATGCAAAACATAGCACAGTGACCTTTGACAATGAATTTCCCTGGTAATTTGCAAACATCATCCTTTTTTCCTGTGGTAGAAGTGAAATTGTGTGTATTAATGTGGGCGTGAATATGCATTCATTATGTAAATCTGAAATTCTTACTGCCCCACAGAAAGATGTGAGAAAAGCAGGACATTTGGCTCATTTTGGATGTTACATAGTGAACATGAGACAGTTAATAGTCACAACAAAAATCAGTTTTAGCAAATGATTGCTCTTAACATGTATTTATTTCAACAGAAATAGACATGTTTACTCTGGCAGAATTTTGTCATATGAGCAACTTTTTATTCATCTTCTAGGAGAACAGCCAATTATGCACTGCTGAATTTATAGCAGGTTTGCCCTTATATTTCAATATTTTCATGTAACTGGATGCATAAAACAATGCTGTATAATACGTTCGGAAAGTCTTTACACCCTTTCATATTTTTTCACATTTTGTGTGTTCCCCATCAATCTACAAAATATGTAATAATGAGCAAGTGAAAACTGTGATTTAGAAATATTTGCTAATTTATTGACAAGGAAAAAGGAAAATGGCACACCTCTGATTTCTCTTGACCATCTTTGAGATGGTTCTACACTTTGTTTTGACTTCACCTGTAGTAAATTCAGTTGATTAGACATGATTAAAGACACACCCCTATCTATATAAGGTCTCGCAGTGGACAAGACATATCAGAGCAAAAACCAAGCCATGAGGAGCATAAAACTGCTTGTGGAGCTCAGAGACAGAATTGTGTTGAAACCTTATCTGGAGAAGGGTAAAAAATTTCTGTTGCACTGAAAATTCTCTAGAAAACAGTAGCCTCCATATTTCTTAAATGGAAGTTTGGAATAACCAGGACTCTTCCGTGAGCAGGTCACCCCACCTAACTAAATAATCAGGGGAGATGGGTCTTTGTAACAGAGGTGAGTAAGAACCCAATGGTTACTCTGGCTGAGCTCCAAAGATCTGGTGCACAGTACAATAATTTAAGCTTTATGGAAGAGTGGCCAGAAAGATGCCTCTCCTCAGTAAAAGACACATGAAAGTCCACCTAGAGTTTGCAAGAGCACCTAAAGGACTTTCAAACTGTTAAACACAAGATGTTCTGGTTTGATGAAACCAAGATTGAACTTTTTGGCCTCAATTCTAAGAGTTATGTCTGGAGGAAACTAGGCACTCCTTTTCAATATGGTGCCTACAGTAAACCATGGTGGTGGCAGCATCATGTTGTGGGGGCGTTTTTCTTTGCTTAGGACAGGGATATTGGTCACATTTGAGGAAAATCTCAATGGAGCAAAGTAAAGAGATGAAAAACCTGATGCAGAGTGCTTTTCAACAAATTACCAAAGAATCTGTTTCCACAATTGCGGACAAGAAAGGGCATTTTCTATATAGTTTGGGCAATGTGCGGATCCGCTAAATGCGGAAAGCACATTGCCGGTGTCCGTGTTTTGCGGATGCGTGGATCCGCAAAACACATACGGACGTCTGAATGGAGCCTTACAGGGGGGTGATCAATGACAGGGGGGTGATCAGGGAGTCTATATGGTGTGATCAGGGGTTAATAAGGGGTTAATAAGTGACGGGGGGGGGTGTAGTGTAGTGTGGTGCTTGGTGCTACTTATTGCAGAGCTGTCTGTGTCCTCTGGTGGTCGATTCAAGCAAAAGGGGCCACTAGAGGACCAGGTAGCAGGTATATTAGACGCTGTAAACAAAACCTTTTTGGGGTTAAAAAAATCGCATCTACAGCCTGCCAGCGAATGATCACTGCTGGCAGGCTGTAGATCAACTTCTTAGCTTAGCGTCGCTGTGAACGCGTTCACGCGAAATCTCGCCTCTCGCGAGATGATGCACCAATGCGTCTAGGAGGAATAACCCGGCCGCCCGCAGGACGCATCCCTGCGTTAGGCGGTCGGGAGGAGGTTAATTCTTGTGGATCACCTAATGGGTTAACAAAGTTTGTAAAATCAGTTTTGAGTAACTTGAGGGGTATAGTTTCTACAATGGGGTCATATATGGGGGTATCCAATATGTAGGCCCCACAAAGTGACTTCAGACCTGAACTGGTCCTTAAAAAGTGGGTTTTGGCAATTTCTTAAAAATTTTAAGAATTGCTTCTAAACTTCTAAGGGTTCTAACGTCCTAAAACAATAAAATTACATTTCTAAAATGATGCCAACATAAAATAGACATATGGGCAATATTAAGTAATAAATATTTTATTAGGTATCACTTTCTGTTTTAGAAGCAGAGAAATTGAAATTTAGAAAATTGTGAATTTTTCAAAATTTTGGGTACATTTTGGATTTTTCATAAATAAAGGTGAAATATATTGACTCAAATATACGACTATCATGAAGTACAATGTGTCACGAGAAATCAATCTCAGAATGGCTTGGATAAGTAAAAGTATTCCAAAGCTATTACCACATAAAGTGACGCATGTCAGATTTGTAAATTTTGACCTGGACACTAGGTAGGGCATCAATGACCCTTGGTCATGAAAGGGCTAATATTTATACAATTTTTTATATTTATACATTAGAGATGAGCAAATCGAAGTTGCAGAATATAATTTGATTCGAATTTCTGGAAAATTTCAATTTGCACTGAATCCGAATTTCCTCACGCTTTGTGGTTATTGAGCAAGGAACTCTGGGAAGGCGGGATCACGCATAATGCAATACATGCAGACAATCAGCAGCCAGTCAGCCCTGTGCTGTCACAGCCCTATAAATAACCTCAGCCATCTTAGATTCTGCCATTTTCCACTGTGCTTAGTGCAGGGAGAGACTTCAGAAGGTGCTAGAGACAGTGCTAGGAAAAACTTCATTGTGCTAAAAAAAAGATTTACAACTGGAGGGAAAGATCATTCAAGGTGTAGGGAAAGGAAAGGATGGAATTATTCCACAGCATTTATGTTGAACAGGGTTCAGTAGGGGAGGTAACAGCCTGGGTAATAGGAACAATCCTACTATACCTTGCAGCACTGACTGGAGACCCAAACTTGTTATTGTGGTCTTACAGCCATTAACAGGGTTTGTTACAAGGAAATATTTCCACGTCTTATTTGCCCTTGTGCGGTGCAGTTATATGTTCTAAAGCATTTTTTGGCTTGTATTAGGCTACTTTCACACTGGCGTTTTGGCTTTCCATTTGTGAGATCTGTTCAGGGCTCTCACAAGCGGTCCAAAATGGATCAGTTTTGCCCTAATGCATTCTGAATGGAAAAGGATCCGCTCAGAATGCATCAGTTTGCATTAGTTCAGTCTCCATTCCGCTTTGGAGGTGAACAGCAAAACGCTGCTTGCAGCGTTTTGGTGTACATCTGACAAAACTGAGCCAAACGGATCCGGACACACAATGTAAGTCAGTGGGGACGTATCAGTTTTCTATGAAACAATAAAAAACGGATCCATCCTCCATTGACTTTCAGTGGTGTACTGAACGGATTCAGACGTTTGTATTATCTGAACGTATCTGTCCGTGCAGATCCATGACGGATCAGCACAAAACGCGAGTGTGAAAGTAGCCTTTGTGGGGAAAAAAGGGGTTTATTAGCCGTTGTGTGGTGAAGTGCTAAAATTACAGCACTTTTTGTCGTGTATTAGTGGCAAAAGAAAAATATATTTGCCGTTCAGTGGTGCAGTTATATGTTCTAAAGCCTTTTGTGGTGTGTATTAGTGACTATAGTCAAATATATTTGCAGTTCAGCAGTGCAGTTATATGTTCTAAAGCCCTTTTTGTTGTGTAATATTAGCATAAGCAAAATATATTTGCCCTTCAGCGATGCAGTTATATGTTCTAAAGCCTTGTGTGGCGTGTATTAGTGGCAAAATAAAATATATTTGCCGTTCAGCGGTGCAGTTATATGTTCTAAAGACTTTTCTGGCATGTATAAGTGGAAAAAATAAATATATTTGCATTTCAGTGGTGCAGTTATATGTTCTAAAGCCTTTTGTGGCGTGTATTAGCATCAAAAGTTAACTATTGTGTATTTGCCGTTCAGTGGTGCACTTATGTGTTCTAAAGCCCTTATTTGTGTGTATTAGTGTAAAAAAAGGGCTTATTAGCCGTTGTGTGGTGAAGTGAGAAAATTACTGACTTTTTTGGGGTGTTTTGATCTAACAGTATGTCAGACAGAGAAGTTCCAGGCCCTGAGTCATAAATATTTCTGGCGCAGGCAGAGTTCGCAGCAAAGTAAGGGGCTGTGGCAGCACGGGTCACTACGAAAAGCCTGAGCTTCCAGAGTCAGCTAGCAGTCGTGTCTTGACTAGAGATGTCGCGAACATAAAATTTAACGTTCGCGAACGGCGAACGCAAATTTCTGCAAATGTTCGCAAACGGGCGAACCGCCATTGACTTCAATGGGCAGGCAAATTTTTAAACCCACAGGGATTTTTTCTGGCCACAATAGTGATGGGAAAGTTGTTTCAAGGGGACTAACACCTGGACTGTGGCATGCAGGAGGGGGATCCATGGCAAAACTCCCATGGAAAATTACGTAGTTGACGCAGAGTCGGGTTTTAATCCATAAAGGGCATAAATCACCTAACATTCCTAAATTGTTTGGAATAACGTGCTTTAAAACATCAGGTATGATGTTGTATCGATCAGGTAGTGTAACGGTTACGCCCGCTTCACAGTGACAGACCAGACTATGACAGACCAAACTCCCTGTTTAACGCACCGCAAACAACCACAAACAGTCCATTTGCACAACCGCAAACTCCCCATTTGTCACACACCACTTTGCCGATCTCCAGTTGGTGCGGAGTCAGCCACTGATCCACCTGTGCGTTCAGGGCAGACAGGAGTGCTGGTCCGGTGTGACTCTCTGCTTTCAGGCAAGTCAACCACAAGACAGCGTGACACTGTCGTATCCGGGATGTGCAATAGCCCCTAGGGAGCTGCGGGGGTGCCGTTGATGTGGAGCAAGATGCAGCAGCAGAAGAGGACTCAGCCGAGGAGGTTATGGAAGAAGATGGAGTAGGAGGAGTAGAGGAGGTGGCAGCAGGCCTGCCTGCAAGTCGTGGCGGTGTCACCAACTCCTCTGCAGAGCCACGCATTCTATGCTTGGCAGCTGTGAGCAGGTTTACCCAATGCGCAGTGTAGGTGATATACCTGCCCTGACAGTGCTTTGCAGACCAGGTATCAGTGGTCAGATGTACCCTTGCCCCAACACTGTGTGCCAGACATGCCATGACTTCCTTTTGCCCAATCGAGTACAGGTTGGGGGTTGCCTTTTGTGCAAAGAAATTTCGGCTGGGTACCTTCCACTGCAGTGTCCCAATAGCTACAAATTTTTTGAAGTCCTCAGACTCCACCAGCTTGTATGGTAAAAGCTGGCGGGCTAAGAGTTCAGACAAGCCAGCTGTCAGACGCCGGGCAAGGGGGTGACTTTGTGACATTGGCTTCTTACGCTCAAACATGTCCTTGACAGACACCTGGCTGTTGGCAGTTGAGCAGGAACTGCTCAAGGCGAGAGGCGGAGTGGCGGGTGGTTGAGAGGGGGCAAGGAGGACAGCAGTGGTTGACGTGGCTGAAGATGCTGGACCAGGAGGAGGATGGTGGCTTTGAGTTTGTGTGCTGCTTTTACTCATGTGTTGATCCCATAGGCGTTTGTGATGTGAGATCATGTGCCTTCGCAAAGCAGTTGTACCTAGGTGGGTGTTGGACTTCCCACGACTCAGTTTCTTTTGGCACAGGTTGCAAATGGCATCGCTTTTATCAGAGGCAGACACACAAAAAAAATGCCACACTGCTGAGCTTTACAATGACGGCATTCTGGTGGTGGCAACAGCATGCGTTGATTGGCGTGCTGTCTGGCTGACCACGGGTGCCGATACATACTGTCTGACTGTGCCACTAGTTCCTTGCGATGACCTCCCCCTGCTTCCAACTCGTCTCCTCCTCCTCTCTGTCTCCCCATCTGAACTTTCCCCCTGTTCTTCTTCTCTTCGAGCGGGCACCCACGTGACACATCGTCATCATCAACCGCTTCACTTGTATCTGACAACTCAGCAAAGGAAGCAGCAGCGGGTACAACATCATTATCATCACACCGTACGTCCATGTGTATAATGCTGCCTGACTGAGACATATCCCTGTTATATACATCCTCTGGCAATAATGGTTGCGCATCACTCATTTCTTCCAACTGATGTGTAAATAACTCTTCTGACAGATCAAGTGAAGCGGCTGTGGTGCTAGTGTTGGTGGTGGCGGCAGGCGGGCGAGTGGTAACTTGAGAGGTGCCTGAAGCTGAGCTGGAGGAGGATGGTGCATCAAGGAAGCTGTAGAAGATTGGGTGTCCTGTGTTAGCCAGTCAACTATGTCCTCAGAACTTTTTGAGTTCAGAGTACGTAGCCTCTGAACACTGAGCATTAGTCTAGGGCCAAAGGGAATCACAGCACCACGACCACGACGGCCCCTGTGGGGTGGCCTGCCTGTCATTTTTTTTAGATTAATTAAGTTGTACTATGCGTGCAAGCTACTGTGACACAAGATATGAGTTGTGCTGAAGTGACTCTATGCACTGCACTGGGCCTTAAACACACAAACACGTGTGCAACTGACTGCTAGTTATTCAGCCAAAATTGTTGTTTTTCTTTAAATGGAATCGAATGAGACACCAGATATGAATGGCGCTGAATTGACACTATGCACTGCACTGGGCCTCAAACACACAAACACGTGTGCAACTGACTGCTATATATTCAGCCAAAATTGTTGTTTTTCTTTAAATGGAATCGAATGTGATGGTGGCCACCTGACTGTCTAGGGAGGGTGGACAGGGACTGGTGGTCCGCCCCACCCCCTGTTTTTTCCCCTCCCCCCCCCCCCCTTTAAGCCCCTGTTTTTTTTTCTGCCCCGTTGTGATTTAAGGATTTAAGGGGTATAGGAAGGGGTTAATGGCTGTTCCCGGGATAAGGAGGAGGCGGGGGCTAGCGGTTTACTTAAGCCTGGTTCCCGACTTCCTCTTCCTCTTTGAGCGGAAGCGTGGTGCAGTGTGAGCAGCTCTACATATAGATGGCCGCAGGTGATGCTCCCTTGCGGGAGGTTTTACTGGCGAGAATCGCGGAGGGGGGTGAGGGATGGCTGCGCTCGTTTCTGGGCAGCCTTTGGCCTCCCTGTCCTTCCTTCTCCCATGGTGTGGTGGGTACTGCTGGGGAGTTTGCCCATAGTACATGCCCGAGTTCCTCAGCGGGGGGGCGGCGGTCTGCTTGGCGAATCCGCCCCCCCAGCTAGGCTTGGTCACAGTCCCCCCCATTTTTCCCCTGTCACCTCGGGCGCTGCTGTCAGCGCTGGTTCTTCTCGGGCCGGCCGGAAGCTCCCTGTTCGCGCCGGCCCATTTTTAGCTACGCCCCTTCCGGTCCCTGCTCCTGCCTCAGCCACATGTGCTAGTGTGGGAGGCAGGGGGTTCCTCTCACTCCTCCTGCCTCCTAACCTGTTTCCATCCCTGTGCTGCAGGAACAGCCCCCTGTACAAACCATTAACCCCTCAGTGCCCCATTAGCTGAAGTCACCATGCCAGTTTCTGCTTTAGCTAGTGTGCAGGACGCCCCCTCTCCCCCCTGCGTTAATGCAAACTTTGTTGCCTCCACCTCCTCCATCTCCCCAGTGGTCACGCCAGCGCAGGGTGCGTTCTAGCGCCTCCTCGTCCCAGGAGGGCAGTAGGCGCGATAGGCATGGATCCCGCAGACGTCACTCGCGCCGCAGATCCGTGGGTTCATCGCGGAGTGGACATTCCAGATCCTCCAGAAGGCGGCCGGCGTCTTCGTCCGAATGATCGGTATCAGCTTCGGGGGAGTCTGGTCGCGCTTCACGCTCTCGTCGCCAGAGGCGGTTGTCTCGTCTTTCTTCCAGGGAGAGCAGCCTGGTCCCAGCGGCGTCTCTCCAGCCTGAGGTTCCGGTTTCTGTTCCTCTGGTTATGCCTTTACTGTCATCGTCTGGTGAGTACCAATTTGCGGGTGCATGGGGGCGGGGGCTGGGGATGCTAGTACCGCCGATTTGTTAAAAATGCTGTTGGAGCGGTTGCAGCAGCCTGACCAACCGACGCCCGCTCCTCCCCCTGTAGTTAAGCCGGCGCCGGGTTCACAAGGATTTGTGTTTTTGTGGGGTGAGCCCCCTGGGCAATCACTTGGATGAGTCAGTTCGTAGACATTTGGTCCCTCGTTTCAGTCGATCAACATACGGTAGATAAGGAGCGATGTTTTTCGGATAAGCCTTCGGAGCGCAGGCCCCGAGTAGCGAAAACTATGAGCAACTGGTTACAGGCTTTTTCTGTTTTGGGTTGCATTATGGGGCAGTGGCATCCTGAACGATGTTCGGAGCTTTTTGTTTACCAGGATATCATTTACAGTGCCTATAAATCGCACGGGGGTAGCGCTTGGTAGCGGTATGATGAGGAGTTTTGACGGCGCTTGGCGTTGCATCCTGAGATGGGTTGGGGGAGTTAAAGAGACGGATGCATGGTTGAGGTTGATGATGTCGCAGAGCCCCCACCCTTTCCAGCAGCGGCCACTGGTGCAGGGGGACCTTCTTCCCATGGACCAGTGGCTGTCCGCCACCCTGGGTCCTGTTGGTTGTACAACGAGGGTACCTGCAGTTTTGCAGGGCTGTGTAGATTTAAGCACAAGTGCTCCGCCTGTGGCGGACCTCACCCAGCGAATAAGTGCACCCGACCTCCCGTTAAGTTCCCCAGGCCAAACGAGCAGGCCAGCCTTAAGGATCCCGGTGAGCGTAGCAGAGATGGGACCCTGGTTAGACGAGTACCCCAATAAGCAGGCGGCCGCGCAACTTCGGTTTGGTTTTTCCTTTGGATTCTGTATTCCTTTTGTCCTTAATCGTTTCCCGTTTTTTTCAGTTAATTTGAAGTCTGCTCTGGAGTTGCCTGAGGTCCTTAGGGATAAGGTTTCTAAGGAAGTGTCCTTGGGTAGAATTAGGGGCCCGTTTGCTGTCCTGCCCTTCCCTAATGTGCGTGTTTCCCCGCTGGGTGTGGTCCCTAAAAAAGAGCCGGGTACGTTCAGGTTGATTCATCACCTGTCCCACCCGAAGGGCTCGTCGGTGAACGATGCCATTAGTCCGGAGGATGCTTCGGTGTCGTACGTTTCCTTTGACCGGGTGGTTGACCTGGTCCGGGATTCCGGCAGGGGCTCCCTCCTGGCCAAGTCTGATATTGAGTCTGCTTTTCACCTTCTCTCTGTTCATCCTGATTGTTTTAATTTGTTAGGTTGCTGCAGTGGACAAGCTTCAGAAGATCATGGGTTTGATTGATGGGTTTTCGGGGGTCGCGAAGGTTACACTTCTAAAGTTGCAGTCGCTTTTGGGCCTGTTATGTTTTGCGTGCATGGTAATGCCCATGGGGCGGGTCTTTGCGCTGCATTTGTCTCTGGCTACTAGAGGGGTTAAATCTCCTCGTCACCACATTCGGGTCACTAAGTCTATGAAGGATGATTTGTGAATCTGGAAGTCCTTTCTGCAATCTTATAATGGCCACACTTGTTACTTGTCTCGGGTTACCCCAAATTCTGATTTGTCCCTGTTTTCAGATTAGTGTTGAGCGCGAATATTCGAATTACGAATTTTTTTCTCGAATATCGCAATTTCGAGATTTCGCGAATATTTAGAATATCGTTCTATATATTCGCGAATTCTAATATTCGTATTTTTTTTCTTTCCCACTTCTCTAAAGTTGTTCTTACCTGTCCTTTGGATTCCTGGCTTCCTGGTTGCTCCAGTCAGTGGTGTTTTCAACTTACTGCTATATTCCATATTAGCTAAATTACAATCTAATCTATATGTGTATTTTACGAAATTTCGCAAGTTGCGATGCGAGTAATATAACACGAAATAATCGCATGAAGATTTCAATTTAGCACTGCTATATTCCATATTCTAGCCTAATATGGAATATAGCTGTGCTAAGTTAGCACTGCTGTATTCCATACTAGGCTAGAATATGGAATATAGCAGTGCTAAGTTGAAATCTTCATGCGATTATTTCGTGTTATATTACTCGCATCGCAACTTGCGAAATTTGCAAATGTTCTTAATATTGCTCTAACTTCGTCTTTTAGAATATTACGAATATTCTAAAAGACGAAGTTAGAGCAATATTACGAAATTTCGTAAAATACACATATAGATTGTAATTTAGCTTATATAGTGCTATAATCCCTTTTTTTTTCCTCTAATTTTTTTTTGCCTCTTCTGAACTTAAGTTTTGTAAAATATGTACACTGTTAAAAAATATTACTATAGCAGTATATTAGCTTAAATACAATCTATGTGTATTTTACGACATTTCGTAATATTGCTCTAACTTCGTCTTTTAGAAATTTCGTAATATTGCTCTAACTTCGTCTTTTAGAATATTCGTAATATTCTAAAAGACGAAGTTAGAGCAATATTAAGAACATTTGCAAAAGCCGAAATTGCGATGCGAGTAATATAATACGAAATAATCGCATGAAGATTTCAACTTAGCACTGCTATATTCCATATTCTAGCCTAGTATGGAATATAGCAGTGCTAACTTAGCACAGCTATATTCCATATTAGGCTAGAATATGGAATATAGCAGTGCTAAGTTGAAATCTTCATGCGATTATTTCGTGTTATATTACTCGCATCGCAATTTCGGCTTTTGCAAATGTTCTTAATATTGCTCTAACTTCGTCTTTTAGAATATTACGAATATTCTAAAAGACGAAGTTAGAGCAATATTACGAAATTTCGTAAAATACACATAGATTGTATTTAAGCTAATATACTGCTATAGTAATATTTTTTAATAGTGTACATATTTTACAAAACTTAAGTTCAGAAGAGGCAAAAAAAAAATTAGAGGCAAAAAAAGGGATTATAGCAGTATATTAGCTAAATTACAATCTATATGTGTATTTTACGAAATTTCGTAATATTGCTCTAACTTCGTCTTTTAGAATATTCGTAATATTCTAAGAGACGAAGTTAGAGCAAATCACGAAATTTCGTAAAATACACATATTAGCCTAGCCATAGTCAATTAGCATAGGAACGTTGCCTTATACTATCAAGATAAATAATCGCAATACGCGAAAAAAAAAAAAAAAAATTGTATATTATTCGCGATAATTGGAATAATTACGAATATTCGATTTCGACGAATATAACACGAATATTCATTCGAATATTCGCGAAATATCGCGAAATCGAATATGGCACCTCCCGCTCATCACTATTTCAGATGCCTCCGGATCTTTAGGTTTTGGGACGATTTTTGGAATTGAATGGTGTGCCGATGAGTGGCCTGTTGCATGGCAGGAAGCCGGACTATGTAGGAACCTCACCCTGCTGGAGCTTTTCACCTCGTTGTTTCGGTGGAGTTGTGGGGAAACAGCTTGTCGAACAAACACGTATCGTTTTGGACTGACAATTTAAGTGTGGTGTATGCAGTTAACAGTTTGTCGTCTTCTTCCCTTCCTGTCTTGACTCTGTTGTGCCACCTAGTGCTACGTTGCCTTGAGTACAATATCTATTTCAGGGCTCGTCATGTTCCGGGGGGTGGGGACCCAGTTGCTGATGCTCTCTCACGTTTTTTTTGGCAGGACTTTCGTTCCCTTCTGCCGGAAGCAGACCCGGTGGGCAGAAGTTGCCCATATTTCCTGTGGGAGTTGTTGACCAGCAGCTGCTGTCCTTGGTCCGATCATCGGTTTCCTCTGCGACATGGCAGGCACATAGTAAGGCGTGGGCTGAGAGGTGTGGTATGGTGGGTTCCAGGAATGTGAGCTCTCGGGATCACCTGCGTTTGGAGGTGACGATTGAATGGTTGTTGCGGTTGAGGGCTGCGTGTGTTTCGGCAGTGGTTGAGCAGCGAAGCTTGTCAGGTGTTTCCTTTCATTTCAAATTGCGCGGATGGGTGGATGTTACTAAGCGGTTTATTATTTGTCAAGCATTGAGGGGTTGGAGCAAGGAATTTGTATCGCAGGAGAGTCGGCGCCCTGTCTGGTTTAACCTGTTGGGCCGCCTCATTGCTGCGCTTCCTGAGGTTTGCATATCGCCTTTTGAGACAATGCTGTTCTCATGTAGTTTTAGTGTCGCCTTTTTTGCTGCTCTTCGGGTTGGTGAGTTAGTGGCTCCTTCGGGTCTTAGGGTGGGTGGTCTTTCTTGTGAGGATGTGGTCTTGGGTAATGATTCCTTGAGGCTTCGGGTTGTCCGCTCTAAGACGGATCAGTTTGGAAGGGGAGCGTGGATCCCTCTGCGTCCGGACCCGGGGGTTGCTTGCCCGGTCCGCCTAGTTACTGGTTACGTGCCGCAATTTCCTAGCGCATGCAGACGGTTCCCCGCTGACTAAGTTCCAGTTTGCTAGGGTCTTCCGGTCCTGTTTAGAGCTATTGGGGGTGGATCCAAAGGAATTCGGTACCCACTCTTTTCGTATTGGGGCAGCTACTAAGGCTGCTAGGGCGGGCCTGCCCGAATCGGAGGTTATGAGAATTGGTAGGTGGAAATCGGCTTGCTTCGTGAGGTACGTTAGGCCGGATTTATTGCTGTGAGGTGCAAAAAAAAAGTGAATGGTTGTTTCACGGGGATAAATTTTTATTATGTGTTTTGTTATTCCGGTTTTGCTAACTCTTTTTTCTTGCAGGTGTGGTGCGACCGGCAGTGTGGATAGTCGGCCATTCTTGTCGGTGGACGTCTTATGGAGAGGAATCCGTGGCTTGAGATGGTCTCAACTCCTTTCACAAGTCATGGATATCGGCTTGCATGCCAGTGGCCCGGTGATCCTGGTCATTCATGCGGGTAGAAATGACGTGGGGTCTGTGCCGTTAGTGGAATTGTTGACCCTTATGTGGTCTGATTTGGAACGTTTCCCGTCGTTTTTTCGGGAGTTGTTTTTTGTATGGTCGGAAATCGTCCCACGCGTGGTGTGGCAGGGCGGAGCTGCGATTGAAAGGTCTAGGAGCACTGTTAACACGCGTATTTCCCGTTTTGTTAGATCCAGTGGAGGTGTGGTTGTTCATCATCGTGAGCTGGAGGGCGATAATCGCTCTTTGAGGCCGGACGGAGTTCACTTATCTGATATTAGTCTAGATATTTTCCTCTCCGGTCTTCAGGATGGAATTGAGCAGGCCATGTTTTTGTTGGGTGGTGGTCGGAGCCCCGTTTGAGCGCGGTTCTCCTCCGTGGCGGCAATTTGAGACAACGGATAGGTATCGGAGGAAATGAGCAGAACTGCCCGCTGGGAGTCCAGCGGCTGGCAGATCGCACGGTTCAAAGGTTTTATGGTTGCCGTTAAAATTATCAGCTGTGGCCGATTACCACCCAATAAGTATTGAAAGGTAGAACGGTGTCTGTGTCATTATGTAAAGGTTTTGGTGGTGTTTGTTAATGGACCAGAAATAGGGTGGTTATTTACTCCCTCCCTTTCCCCTTGGTTATCCCTAGTTGTACCAACAGTCCACCAGATATGAATGGCGCTGAAGTGACACTATGCACTGCACTGGGCCTTAGACACACAAACACGTGTGTGTGAAACTGACTGCTATTTATTCAGTCAAAATTGTTTTTTTTCTTTAAATGGAATCGAATGTGACACCAGATATGAATGGCGCTGAAGTGACGCTATGCACTGCACTGGGCCTTAAACACACAAACACGTGTGTAACTGACTGCTATTTATTCAGTCAAAATAGTTTTTTTTTCTTTAAATGGAATCGAATGTGACACCAGATATGAATGGCGCTGAAGTGACACTATGCACTGCACTGGGCCTTAAACACACAAACACGTGTGTAACTGACTTCTATTTATTCAGTCCCAAATTATTTTTTTCTTTAAATGGAATCGAATGTGACACCAGATATGACGAAGAGTCTTCATCATCATCGTGAGAAGAGGGTGGCAGCTTGCCTGTGAGGCAGCAGTGGAGCCAGCAGTTAGTCAGTGCGTAGTGTTGGGGGTAAAATCACCTACTCAGAGGTTTGGAAGTTTTTTGTTAATCCACCGAAGGAGGTGAACATAGCCATTTGTAGTATCTGTGGGCAGAAGGTGATGCATGGCCAGGGTGTCAATGTTGGCACCACAGCCCTGCGTCAACATATGCAGCGTCACCATGAAGTGGCCTGGGAGAACCGTGGCTCTGATGTGGTGGTCCAGCCTGCCGTAACAACCACTGCATAACCCAGTGGCACGCAGCCGATTTCAGGCAGTCAAGGCTCCACCACCTCAGCCGAAGGGAGCTGTCTGTCCTTCCCATCATCTGCTGGTCCTGATGCTCCTGCTCCTCGCCCTCCTACTGCTCGTCAGTCATTCTGTTAGCAATTGATCACCGAAGAGATTGTCAATAGACAACAGTATGCGTGCACTCATCCAACGGTGCAGAAGCTGAACGTGCTCCTATCAAAGTTGCTGGTGCTGCAGTCCCTCACTTTCCCAGTGATGGACTCTGCACCTTTCAGAGAACTGATGGCTTGTGCCGAACCGAGGTGGAGAGTCCCAAGCCGTCATTTCTTTGCCAAAAAGGCAGTACCAGCCTTGCACACACATGCAGAACAGTAGGTGGGCCAGTCCTTGAGCCTCTCGGTGTCTGCCAAAGCGCTGATGTGTGGAGCTGTAACTACGGTCAGGGACAATACATGTCCTTTACAGCCCACTGGGTGAATGTGGTTCCTACACACCAGGTGATGCCGCTTTGGCCTCAACTTTCTTATGCTGTTGGTCCTGCGACAATGTCTACTTTTGACTCCTCATCCTCCAGCATGTCCTCAGCCTCCACTGTAGGGACAATTCACAGTGCCCCTCCAGCATACTACATGTGCAGGACACGGTGGTGTCACGCTGTTCTGCACCTTGTTTGCATGGGTAAATGAAGTCACACAGGGGAGGAACTGCTCCGTGTCCTTCATCAAGAAATTGAATCCTGGCTTTCTCTGCAACAATTCTAAATCGGAACCATGGTGACCAACAACGGGAAGAACATGGTGTCGGCGCTGAGTCATGGAGGGCTCAGCCATGCGACCTGCATGGCACACGTGTTCAATCTGGTTGTCAAGCGGTTCCTGAACTCTTCCACCCATCTGCAAGACATCCTAAAAATGGCCAGGAAACTTTGCATGCACTTCAACCATCGTACATCGCAAAGCACACCCTCCTTGAGCTACATCGGCATAACGGCATCCCCCAACATACGCTGATATTCGACGTTTCCACCCATTGGAATTCAACCGTCCATATGTGGGACTGACTATACGAACAGAGAAAGGCCATAAACAAATTTCTTGATTATCCAAGTGGACAGAAGTACTCCCCTGTGTAACTTTGATGTCAGCCAATGGAAGCTCATGCATGACATCTGCTGTTTGCTCAGGCTCTTTGAGGAGGCCACCTTATTTGTCAGTCGCCAGGACTATGGGATGACCAATTCAATTCCACTGCTTTATGTCCTGAAACAGATGCTGGTAAATCTGGCTGGTCAGGGGACTGGAGATGTGGTGCCTAGATCTCATGGCCACATGAGTCCTGTGGGTGCTGAACTGGAAGAGGAGGACATTGGAGCACAAGCAATGTGTAGTGAAATGAGTGGTTTTTCTACATAGGTGACAGGAGAGGAGGAACAGGAGCAGCCAGAGGAGCTACAGGGCAATGAAGAAGACGAGGCAGAGAACAAAGACAAAACAGCGTGGCAGTATGCAGTGGAGATGGAGGCAGGGAGTCCCTTCGAGTCACTTGCACAATTGGCCCAATGCATGCTCACTTACTTGCGTAGTGACAGACGAATTGTCAGCATTCTGCAGAGGGATGACTTCTGTCTCTCCACCTTGTTGGACCCTCGCTACCAGTCCAAAATGGGGGCCTTTTTACACCTGCTGAGAGGGAGGCCAAACTAAACTACTATAGAGACATCCTATGTAGTCAGTTGGCTGCTGCCTAGCTGCGCCATCCTCCATCATCTTGCAGGTCTGATCGGGGGAGGCCTCTGCACTCACGTTCCACTGCCACGGCTGCTAGGGAGGGATGGGGTAGCAAGAGCAGTACCAGCTCCATCAGCAGAAGCCTGAGTCTAGATTTGCTGATGAGCAGCTTTCTTCAGCTGCATAGTGAAGAAACTACTCACCAGCAGATAGACATAGAGCGGAACGTGAACCAGCAGGTGGTGGCATACTTGGACAGCACCCTGCCACCCCACATTGAAGATCCACTAGACTACTGGGCAATTGGATTTGTGGCCGTAGCTTTTCCCTGGAAAAGCTGTCCTGCCCGGCCAGTAGTGTGGCATCAGAGTGGGTGTTTAGTGCGACGGGGGCCCTAGTTACCCCAAGGAGAATTTGCCTGTCCAACCAAAATGCAGATAGACTGACCTTTCTCAAGATGAATCAGGCATGGATCAGGCAGCATTTCCCACCCACCAATGCCTGATGCATCAGACTAGATCATCCATGGTGCCACGCCAACACTTTGACAAAAAAGACAGATTTCTTCTGGCTACCTGCCTCAGCTACTATTCTAATGCTGCCACCCGCCTGATGCCATACATCTGATGTGAAGCGCTCATTCTTACACCCACTATCATCAGTGTGTACTGTTATTGCCACCCACCTCCCCACTCTGTCACTGGGTCACTCTGTGGTCTCTTCATGCTGCTACCACCTCCACACTATGTCACCTTGCTACTCTGTGGCCTCCTGAGACTGCTGCCACCTCCACACTGTCATTGTGCCACTCTGTGGCCTCCTCCTTATGCTGCCGCTACCTCCAGACTTTGACATTGGGCCACTCTGTGGTCTCCTCCTGATGCTGCCGCTACCTCCAGACTTTGACATTGGGCCACTCTGTGAGCTCTCCTTAATGAAAAAGGGTACCTGTTTAAAGATAGCTATATTGGATTGAGAAACTATCTAGTGTGTTTATAGATTTCTCTGTCTTGAATGCTTTTGCTCTCATGCAAAACATAGTTGTTATGACTAATGTAGGCAACAATCCATTATTTTTGGTTATTACAATGATGATATGCAAATTAACATCTTCTGCAATAGGCTTATGGAAGCTTATTTGCATGTCTTTCCCAGAAATCCATAGTAGCATTGTGAAGCTTGCCATGCACAAGCATGAATTTAGCAGACTTGGGGCTTCCCTTGGTGCATCAGGAGCTCTCCTTAATGAAAAAGGGTACCCGTTTAAAGATAGCTATATTGGATTGAGAAACTCTCTTTGGTGCAGCTATAGTTTTCTCTGTCTCGTACACTCTTGCTTTTGCGCTCACTCAAAACATAGTTGTTATTATTAATGTAGGCAACAATCCATTATTTTGGGTTTCTAGAATGATGAAATGCAAATTAACACCTTATGCCATAGGCTGATGGGAGCTAAGTTGCATGTTTCCCAGAAATCCATAGTAGCATCATGAAGCTTGCCATGCACAAGCATGTATTTAGCAGACTTGTAGCTCCCCTTGGTGCATCAGGAGCTCTCCTTAATGAAAAAGGGTACCCGTTTAAAGATAGCTATATTGGATTGAGACTCTCTCCTTAGTGCAACTATAGTTTTCTTTGTCTCATATGCGCTTGCTTTTGCTCTCCCTCAAAACATAGCTGTAATTTCTAATGTAGGCAAAATTCCATTGTTATGGGTTTTGAGAAGAATGATATGCAAATTAATGTCTTCTGATGTAGGATTATGGAAGCTAATTTGCATGTCTTTCCCAGAAATCCATAATAGCACCATAAAGCTTGCCATGCACAAGCATGTATTTAGCAGACTTCTGGCTCCCCTTGGTGCATCAGGAGCTCTCCCTAATGAAAAAGGGTTCCCGTTTAAAGATAGCTATATTGGATTGAGAAACGCTCTTTAGTGCAACTATAGTTTTTTCTGTGTCATATGCTCTCGCTTTTGCTCTCACTCAAAACATAGTTGTTATTATTAATGTAGGCAACAATCCATTATTTTGGGTTGCTAGAATGATGAAATGCAAATTAACACCTTATGCCATAGGCTGATGGAAGCTAATTTGCATGTTTCCCAGAATTCCATAGTAGCATAGTAAAGCTTGCCATGCACAAGCATGTAATTAGCAGACTTGTGGCTCCCCTTGGTGCATCAGGAGCTCTCCTTAATGAAAAAGGGTACCCGTTTAAAGATAGCTATATTGGATTAAGAAACTCTTTTTGGTGCAGTTATAGTTTTTTCTGTCTCGTATGCTCTCGCTTTTGCTCTCACTCAAAACATAGTTGTTATTATTAATGTATGCAACAATCCATTATTTTGGGTTTCTAGAATGATGAAATGCAAATTAACACCTTATGCCATAGGCTGATGGAAGCTAATTTGCATGTTTCCCAGAAATCCATAGTAGCATCATGAAGCTTGCCATGCACAAGCATGTATTTAGCAGACTTGTGGCTCCCCTTGGTGCATCAGGCGCTCTCCTTAATGAAAAAGGGTACCCTTTTAAAGAATACTATATTGGATTGAGAAACTCTCTTTAGTGCAACTATCGTTTTTTCTGTCTCATATGCTCTCACTGAAAACATAGTTGTTGTTATTATTAATGTAGGCAACAATCCATTATTTTGGATTTCTAGAATGATGAAATGCAAATTAACACCTTATGCCATAGGCTGATGGAAGCTAATTTGCATGTTTCCCAGAAATCTATAGTAGCATCGTTAAACTTGCCATGCACAAGCATGTATTTAGCAGACTTGTGGCTCCCCTTGGTGCATCAGGAGCTCTCCTTAATGAAAAAGGGTACCCGTTTAAAGATAGATATATTGGATTGAGAAACTCTCTTTAGTGCAACTATAGTTTTTTCTGTCTCATATGCTCTCGCTTTTGCTCTCACTCAAAACATAGATGTTATTATTAATGTAGGCAACAATCCATTATTTTGGGTTTCTAGAATGATGAAATGCAAATTAACACCTTATGCCATAGGCTGATGGAAGCTAATTTGCATGTTTCCCAGAAATCCATAGTAGCATCATGAAGCTTGCCATGCACAAGCATGTATTTAGCAGACTTGTGGCTCTCCTTGGAGCATCAGGAGCTCTCCTTAATGAAAAAGGGTACCCGTTTAAAGATAGGTATATTGGATAGAAAAACTCTCTTTAGTGCAACTATAGTTTTTTCTGTCTCATATGCTCTCGCTTTTCCTCTCACTCAAAACATAGTTGTTATTATTTATGTAGGCAACAATCCATTATTTTGGGTTTCTAGAAGGATTAAATGCAAATTAACACCTTATGCCATAGGCTGATGGAAGCTAATTTGCATGTTTCCCAAAAATCCATAGTAGCATAGTGAAGCTTGCCATGTACAAGCATGTATTTAGCAGACTTGTGGCTCCCCTTGGTGCATCAGGCGCTTTCCTTAATGAAAACGGGTTCCCGTTTAAAAGATAGCTATATTGGATTGAGAAACTCTCTTTAGTGCTACTATCGTTTTTTCTGTCTCATATGCTCTCGCTTTTGCTCTAACTCAAAACATAGATGTTATTATTAATGTAGGCAACAATCCATTATTTTGGGTTGCTAGAATGATGAAATGCAAATTAACACCTTATGCCATAGGCTGATGGAAGCTAATTTGCATGTTTCCCAGAAATCCATAGTAGCTTCGTGAAGCTTGCCATGCACAAGCATTTATTTAAAAGACTTGTGGCTCCCCTTGGTGCATCAGGAGCTCTCCTTAATGAAAAAGGGTCCCCTTTTTAAAATAGCTATATTGGATTAAGAAACTGTCTTTGGTGCAGTTGTAGTTTTTTCTGTCTCGTATGCTCTCGCTTTTGCTCTTACTCAAAACATAGTTGTTATTATTAACGTAGGCAACTATCCATCATTTTGAATTTCTAGAATGATGAAATGCAAATTAACACCTTATGCCGTAGGCTGATGGAATCTAATTTGCATGTTTCCCAGAAATCCATAGTAGCATCATGAAGCTTGCCATGTACAAGCATGTATTTAGCAGACTTGTGGCTCCCCTTGGTGCATCAGGAGCTCTCCTTAATGAAAAAGGGTACCTGTTTAAAGATACATATATTGGATTTAAAAACTCTCTTTAGTGCAACTATAGTTTTCTTTGTCTCATATGCTCTCGCTTTTCCTCTCACTCAAAACATAGTTGTTATTATTTATGTAGGCAACAATCCATTATTTTGGGTTGCTAGAATTATGAAATGCAAATTAACACCTTATGCCATAGGCTGATGGAAGCTAATTTGCATGTTTCCCAGAAAATCCATAGTTAGCATAGTGAAGCTTGCCATGCACAAGCATGTATTTAGCAGACTTGTGGCTCCCATTGGTGCATCAGGCGCTCTCCTTAATGAGAACGGGTTCCCGTTTAAAGATAGCTATATTGGATTGAGAAACTCTCTTTAGTGCTGAAAGGGCTCCTGGTTTGTCTGTGGGTGAATCACCGGCCGGACAACCACTGAAGACCAATACACGTTGATAGGTTTAAAATGGTTGCTCCTTTATTTTGACATCGTAGACAATTTATAGCTTCAAACCACAAATTAACATAGACCTTCCCTACGTTTCATCCAATCAGGTAACGAATTTTCAAGGACATCTTTATTCAAACAAAGTAAAAAAAGTCATGATAATTTCTTAGAAACAAGGTACATATGTGAGTAGGGATGAGCGAACTCTAACTGTATAGTTCGGGTTCGTACCGAATTTTGGGGTGTCCGTGACACGGACCCGAACCCGGACATTTTCGTAAAAGTCCGGGTTCGGTGTTCGTCGCTTTCTTGGCGCTTTTGTGATGCTTTCTTGGCGCTTTTTGAAAGGCTGCAAAGCAGCCAATCAACAGGCGTCATACTACTTGCCCCAAGAGGCCATCACAGTCATGCCTACTATTGGCATGGCTGTGATTGGCCAGAGCACCATGTGACCCAGCCTCTATTTAAGCTGGAGTCACATAGCGCCGCCCGTCACTCTGCTCTGATTAGCGTAGGGAGAGGTTGCGGCTGTGACAGTAGGGCGAGAATAGGCAGATTAACTCCTCCAAAGCACTTGATTATTGATCGATCTGCAGCTGTGGGTCATTGAGCTGCTGATACTCAATTGCTCACTGTTTTTAGGCTGCCCAGACCGTTTGTCAGTCACATTTTTCTGGGGTGATCGGCGGCCATTTTGTGTCTTGTGGTGCGCCAGCACAAGCTGCGACCAAGTGCATTTAACCCTCAATGGTGTGGTTGTTTTTTGGCTAAAGCCTACATCAGGGTGAAGCTGTCACACCAAGTGCATTTAACCAGCAATAGTCTGTTTATTTTTTGGCCATATACTACATCAGGGGCAAGCTGCGCCTGTCACCAAGTGCATTTAACCCTCAATGGTGTGGTTGTTTTTTGGCTAAAGCCTACATCAGGGTGAAGCTGTCACACCAAGTGCATTTAACCAGCAATAGTCTGTTTATTTTTTGGCCATATACTACATCAGGGGCAAGCTGCGCCCGTCACCAAGTGCATTTAACCCTCAGTAGTGTGGTTGGTCAAGCTATCACACCAAGTGCATTTAACCAGCAATAGTCTGTTCATTTTTTGGCCATATACTAAATCAGGGGCAAGATGCGCCCGTCACCAAGTGCATTTAACCAGCAATAGTCTGTTCATTTTTTGGCCATATACTACATCAGGGGCAAGCTGCGCCCGTCACCAAGTGCATTTAACCCTCAGTAGTGTGGTTGGTCAAGCTGTGACACCAAGTGCATTTAACCAGCAATAGTCTGTTCATTTTTTGGCCATATACTACATCAGGGGCAAGCTGCGCCCGTCACCAAGTGCATTTAACCCTCAGTAGTGTGGTTGGTCAAGCTATCACACCAAGTGCATTTAACCAGCAATAGTCTGTTCATTTTTTGGCCATATACTAAATCAGGGGCAAGCTGCGCCCGTCACCAAGTGCATTTAACCAGCAATAGTGTGGTTATTTTTTGGCCATATCCCAGTCTAATTCTGTCACTAAATCTATACCGGTCACCCAGCGCCTAAATACTAGGCCTCAAATTTATATCCCGCTAAATCTCTCGTTACCGCTGTACTGTTGTGGCTGGGCAAGTTATTTAGTGTCCGTCAAAGCACATTTTTTGTTTAGGGTTGAAATACAATTCCCAATTTAGCAATTTCATAATTTAGTGGTTTCTGCTATATCAGAGCTATTTGAAATCTATCCCTAAAAGGGTATATAATATTCAAGGTGCACATAGGGTCATTCAGAATAACTTCACACACACGCTACTGTGCATTTCCAAGTCTAATTCTGTTAGTAAATCCATACCGGTCACCCAGTGCCTAAATACTAGGCCTCAAATTTATATCCCGCTAAATCTCTCGTTACCGCTGTCCTGTTGTGGCTGGGAAAGTTATTTAGTGTCCGTCAAAGCAAATTTTTTGTTCTGGGTTGAAATACAATTCCCAATTTAGCAATTTCATAATTTAGTGGTTCCTGCTATATCAGAGCTATTTGAAATCTATCCCTAAAAGGGTATATAATATTCAAGGTGCACATAGGGTCATTCAGAATAACTTCACACACACGCTACTGTGCATTTCCAAGTCTAATTCTGTCACTAAATCCATACCGGTCACCCAGCGCCTAAATACTAGGCCTTAAATTTATATCCCGCTAAATCTCTCGTTACCGCTGTCCTGTTGTGGCTGGGAAAGTTATTTAGTGTCCGTCAAAGCACATTTTTTGTTCTGGGTTGAAATACAATTCCCAATTTAGCAATTTCATAATTTAGTGGTTCCTGCTATATCAGAGCTATTTGAAATCTATCCCTAAAAGGGTATATAATATTCAAGGTGCACATAGGGTCATTCAGAATAACTTCACACACACGCTACTGTGCATTTCCAAGTCTAATTCTGTCACTAAATCCATACCGGTCACCCAGCGCCTAAATACTAGGCCTCAAATTTATATCCCGCTAAATCTCTCGTTACCGCTGTCCTGTTGTGGCTGGGAAAGTTATTTAGTGTCCTTCAAAGCACATTTTTTGTTCTGGGTTGAAATACAATTCCCAATTTAGCAATTTCATAATTTAGTGGTTCCTGCTATATCAGAGCTATTTGAAATCTATCCCTAAAAGGGTATATAATATTCAAGGTGCACATAGGGTCATTCAGAATAACTTTACACACACGCTACTGTGCATTTCCAAGTCTAATTCTGTCACTAAATCCATACCGGTCACCCAGCGCCTAAATACTAGGCCTCAAATTTATATCCCGCTAAATCTCTCGTTACCGCTGTCCTGTTGTGGCTGGGAAAGTTATTTAGTGTCCGTCAAAGCACATTTTTTGTTCTGGGTTGAAATACAATTCCCAATTTAGCAATTTCAAAATTTAGTGGTTCCTGCTATATCAGAGCTATTTGAAATCTATCCCTAAAAGGGTATATAATATTCAAGGTGCACATAGGGTCATTCAGAATAACTTCACACACACGCTACTGTGCATTTCCAAGTCTAATTCTGTTAGTAAATCCATACCGGTCACCCAGCGCCTAAATACTAGGCCTCAAATTTATATCCCGCTGAATTTGAATACAATACATTGGGCCAAATAATATATTTGTTGTTGTGGTGAACCACAGATACGTGGACCAGTAAGCACGGCCAGGGACGCTATATCTCCCTAACTGCACACTGGGTAAATGTAGTGGCAGCTGGGCCCCAGGCGGAGAGCTGTTTGGCGCACGTCCTGCCGCCGCCAAGGATCGCAGGGCAACATTCTTTGCCTCCTGTTGCCACCTCCTCTTTCTCGGCTTCCTCCTCCTCTTCTTCCACCTGCTCATCCAGTCAGCCACACACCTTCACCACCAACTTCAGCACAGCCCAGGGTAAACGTCAGCAGGCCATTCTGAAACTCATATGTTTGGGGGACAGGCCCCACACCACACAGGAGTTGTGGCGGGGTATAGAACAACAGACCGACGAGTGGTTGCTGCCGGTGAGCCTCAAGCCCGGCCTGGTGGTGTGTGATAATGGGCGAAATCTCGTTGCAGCTCTGGGACTAGCCAATTTGACGCACATCCCTTGCTTGGCGCATGTGCTGAATTTGGTGGTGCAGAAGTTCATACACAACTACCCCGACATGTCAGAGCTACTGCATAAAGTGCGGGCCGTCTGTTCGCGCTTCCGGCGTTCACATCCTGCTGCTGCTCGCCTGTCTGCGCTACAGCGTAACTTCGGCCTTCCCGCTCACCGCCTCATATGCGACGTGCCCACCAGGTGGAACTCCACCTTGCACATGCTGGACAGACTGTGCGAGCAGCAGCAGGCCATAGTGGAGTTTCAGCTGCAGCACGCACGGGTCAGTCGCACTACAGAACAGCACCACTTCACCACCAATGACTGGGCCTCCATGCGAGACCTGTGTGCCCTGTTGCGCTGTTTCGAGTACTCCACCAACATGGCCAGTGGCGATGATGCCGTTATCAGCTTTACAATACCACTTCTATGTCTCCTTGAGAAAACACTTAGGGCGATGATGGAAGAGGAGGTGGCCCAGGAGGAGGAGGAGGAGGAGGAAGAGGGGTCATTTTTAGCACTTTCAGGCCAGTCTCTTCGAAGTGACTCAGAGGAAGGTTTTTGGCAACAGCAGAGGCCAGGTACAAATGTGGCCAGCCAGGGCCCACTACTGGAGGACGAGGAGGACGAGGATGAGGATGAGGAGGAGGTGGAGGAGGATGAGGGTGAAGCATGGTCACAGCGGGGTGGCACCCAACGCAGCTCGGGTCCATCACTGGTGCGTGGCTGGGGCTAAAGGCAGGACGATGACGATACGCCTCCCACAGAGGACAGCTTGTCCTTACCCCTGGGCAGCCTGGCACACATGAGCGACTACATGCTGCAGTGTCTGCGCAACGACAGCAGAGTTGCCCACATTTTAACCTGTGCGGACTACTGGGTTGACACCCTGCTGGATCCACGCTACAAAGACAATGTGCCCACCTTACTTCCTGCACTGGAGCGTGATAGGAAGATGCGCGAGTACAAGCGCACGTTGGTAGACGCGCTACTGTGAGCATTCCCAAATGTCACAGGGGAAAAAGTGGAAGCCCAAGGCCAAGGCAGAGGAGGAACAAGAGGTCGCCAAGGCAGCTGTGTCAATGCCAGCTCCTCTGAGGGCAGGGTTAGCATAGCAGAGATGTGGAAAACTTTTGTAAACACGCCACAGCTAACTGCACCACCACCTGATACGCAACATGTTAGCAGGAGGCAACATTTTACTAACATGGTGGAACAGTACATGTGCACACCCCTCCACGTACTGACTGATGGTTCGGCCCCATTCAACTTCTGGGTCTCTAAATTGTCCACGTGGCCAGAGCTAGCCTTTTATGCCTTGGAGGTGCTGGCCTGCCCGGCGGCCAGCGTTTTGTCTGAACGTGTATTCAGCACGGCAGGGGGCGTCATTACAGACAAACGCAGCCGCCTGTCTACAGCCAATGTGGACAAGCTGACGTTCATAAAAATGAACCAGGCATGGATCCCACAGGATCTGTCCGTCCCTTGTCCAGATTAGACATTAACTACCTCCCCTTAACCATATATTATTGGACTCCAGGGCACTTCCTCATTCAATCCTATTTTTATTTTCATTTTACCATTATATTGCGAGGCTACCCAAAGTTGAATGAACCTCTCCTCTGTCTGGGTGCCGGGGCCTAAATATATGCCAATGGACTGTTCCAATGTTGGGTGACGTGAAGCCTGATTCTCTGCTATGACATGCAGACTGATTCTCTGCTGACATGAAGCCAGATTGTCTGTTACGGGACCTCTCTCCTCTGCCTGGGTGCTGGGCCTAAATATATGCCAATGGACTGTTGCAGTGGTGGCTGACGTGAAGCCTCATTCTCTGCTATGACATGCAGACTAATTCTCTGCTGACATGAAGCCAGATCCTCTGTTACGGGACCTCTCTCCTCTGCCTGGGTGCTGGGCCTAAATTTATGACAATGGACTGTTGCAGTGGTGGGTGACGTGAAGCCTCATTCTCTGCTATGACATGCAGACTAATTCTCTGCTGACATGAAGCCAGATCCTCTGTTACGGGACCTCTCTCCTCTGCCTGGGTGCTGGGCCTAAATTTATGAAAATGGACTCTTACAGTGGTGGGTGACGTGAAGCCTGATTCTCTGCTATGACATGAAGACTGATTCTCTGCTGACATGAAGCCAAATTGTCTGTTACGGGACCTCTCTCCTCTGCCTGGGTGCTGGGCCTAAATTTATGACAATGGACTGTTGCAGTGGTGGGTGACGTGAAGCCTCATTCTCTGCTATGACATGCAGACTAATTCTCTGCTGACATGAAGCCAGATCCTCTGTTACGGGACCTCTCTCCTCTGCGTGGGTGCTGGGCCTAAATTTATGAAAATGGACTCTTACAGTGGTGGGTGACGTGAAGCCTGATTCTCTGCTATGACATGAAGACTGATTCTCTGCTGACATGAAGCCAGATTGTCTGTTACGGGACCTCTCTCCTCTGCCTGGGTGCTGGGCCTAAATATATGCCAATGGACTGTTGCAGTGGTGGCTGACGTGAAGCCTGATTCTCTGCTATGACATGAAGACTGATTCTCTGCTGACATGAAGCCAGATTGTCTGTTACGGGACCTCTCTCCTCTGTCTGGGTGCTGGGCCTAAATATATGCCAATGGACTGTTGCAGTGGTGGCTGACGTGAAGCCTCATTCTCTGCTATGACATGCAGACTAATTCTCTGCTGACATGAAGCCAGATTGTCTGTTACGGGACCTCTCTCCTCTGCCTGTGTGCTGGGTCTAAATATATGCCAATGGACTGTTGCAGTGGTGGCTGACGTGAAGCCTCATTCTCTGCTATGACATGCAGACTAATTCTCTGCTGACATGACGCCAGATTCTCTGTTACGGGACCTCTCTCCTCTGCCTGGGTTCCGGGGCCTAAATATCTGAGAATGGACTGTTCCAGTGGTGGGTGACGGGAAGCCAGATTCTCTGCTATGGGACCTGTCTCCAATTGATTTTGGTTAATTTTTATTTATTTAATTTTTATTTTAATTCATTTCCCTATCCACATTTGTTTGCAGGGGATTTACCTACATGTTGCTGCCTTTTGCAGCCCTCTAGCCCTTTCCTGGGCTGTTTTACAGCCTTTTTAGTGCCGAAAAGTTCGGGTCCCCATTGACTTCAATGGGGTTCGGGTTCTGGACGAAGTTCGGATCGGGTTCGGATCCCGAACCCGAACATTTTCGGGAAGTTCGGCCGAACTTCTCGAACCCGAACATCCAGGTGTTCGCTCAACTCTATATGTGACGCATTTATTATTCTTAGAATTTAGATATCTAATCACCATCTTTGTCGACCTTCGCTTTATTCAAATATTTTGCAGAATTATCTTTGTTTATTTCGTACCGACATTTACCTGATAAAACGTCCTTCACTTTATCTAAACCAAAGGTGAACGTCAATATACAAACCCGTATTGCAGTAAGTGTAAAATATATGTCTAATGCACATGTTAGATATATGCATAAAAGGTATATATGCGTATATATGTTTCTGCAGCTATGATGTCATACATTCAGCAATTCTCTCTCTAGGTACCTTCATCATAAATGTGGCATTCTTTTGCAAAGCATGCATATCTCTTTCTAGCCATGCGGTTTTGAGCTTCAGACAGCCACTTCCTGCTAGCTTGTGTTACTAGACTTGTTGTTATAAGAATATAAAATATTTCCTTTAAAGAAGAACTCTGTATACATTAATACAAGCATATAAGGCTGAATTAATACATATATGTGTGGATACAGACATAATTTCCTTGCAATCCCCTCTTTGATCATATGGAATTCCCATTCCATATGATCACTCCTTGGACCACACACCATTTCTCTGTATCTTTCTCAGAGCACTTCCCTTTTTAAGGGTGACATATTCACCTGAATCTTCTGGTGGTTTCTTACGCTTTATCAATTGAGAGGTCTTTCCTATTCCCCATATTGTGAACTTTATTAGACAATATATAAGGAGTAGGAATACCAAAGTCATCAGAATAACAACGCCTGCCTTTTTGAAGAAGTTGAAAATTCCGGAAAAGATACCTCCTGCCCAATCTCCTAATGAGTCAAAAGGGTTCCATGACCCTGGCATATTATGTAATGCCCCTTGTAATCTCTCCCTCTCCTCTTGATGACTGTTGATTTATATCATAGTAATCTGGTACCTCAATGTCCTTTGTGTCTTTGGTGAAGTTGGAGAAATAAATGCAACAGATTTGTTTGTTCTCTGTTTGATCACACAGTCCAGTGACTGCCATCATCAGTCTCTCCTGTCTCTGCCTAATCACTTCCTGTTCCATCCTTATTTTTCTCATTTCTTCATTTATCATCCCCAGGTCTTTTGTGGTGATATTAACCCATCCCTCGACTAATTCCTGGAAGGCATCTAATCTTACTAGGGCCATTGCAGTTCCCGACGGGCCTAAGATGCTCATGTAAAACTTCTCTCATGTGCTCGTCAGTGCCCTCTTTTTCGTGTGTGTGTTATGGAAAATGAGCACCCCATGGGCCGGTCCCATCCGTACTTCTTTTCCTGATTGTGCACTCATGTATGGGAAGAGTTGGACCAGAGTGCACCAACCTTTTGAACTAGGATCTTTAGGAAAAGGGATTGTAGTATGGCACCATAATCCACAACACACTACCCAGCCCTTTGGTAGACGAGGTGCTGGAACATCACTGAAGGTATTTTGCCCACTTCTTAGCCCCATTAGACACATCCATTGAACTATGTTAATAGGGTCATGTCCGTTTTGTTTACTTGCTTCAACCAAGAAGTTAATGGGCCTTGATTGACCTGGGGCTTATAAGATGGACATTCTGTAAGATTGTACTGAAACATTCTTTCTATTCTTTCATCAGCATCGGCAATGGCGACTGTATTGAGCCCTTTTATGTCCACTGTTTGATTTGTAATATAACTTTCTATGTCCAACAGTGTGAAGTTAACATCTGTGTCTGCACAGAATCTAGCATTAGCAAAATATTTAATATCCCTAGAATAATGACCATTTAAAAAACAAAAGTTTGGAGGCTCAGAATACCCTTGTATCAAGAATGGTTTGTTAGTTGTTGTGATTTGTACTGTCTCTAGATCTGTTAGGTTGATAAAGGAAGGAAGGCGCATAGGTTTTGCTAGCATTGGATAAATGTGCTCCCCTGAATGCATGTGTGAACAAACCCAACAGTCTCCTTTTCTGACTGTTGTTTACCAAATTCATGCATTAGTAGGAAATGATGTGGCACCTTACTTGGGTCTGGCCAGTTTAATGGTTCTACCTTATCATTTGGGAGAGATGGTGTGTCTATTATCTTTTCTCTGAAGGTTGTCTCGGAGAGGAGACTTTTTTCCTGAGTTCCTTGTCTTTTTAATTCCTGTATTTTCCTCCTAGTGGCTTTGTCGATTGGATTGGGTGATAGACATAGGGAGGTATTCTTTGGGGACGCCCTGATAATTACGATTATAGCGTCTATTTTACATACCCCTTCCTTCTTCTGCTCATGCCAACCTATAATTTTATTCAACATTGATTGTGACAATTTATTTCCTCCTTTAGTACAACAAGCGATTTTCTATTTTTTGTGACTGGACATATTAAATATAGATACAGATCTTTTTGTTCTCTCATGTAAGGTTTCATTCACTTGTATCGGTGTGTGTATCATAAATGCTTTCATGGTTATCACTACTATACTATAGAGAATTGCGAGGATACATATAATTGCCAAACAGTACAACAGAGATGATGGACACTTAGTGATCCCGATCCTGCGACTTGTTTTTGTTTCAGTGTCTATATCAACAGTATGAGTTTATTTTCCCTCTATTTCTTCAGAAAAGGATGTTGTGGAACAAGGAGACTGGGGTGGTCTGGGGAGTTTTCTTTTAGGGGGTTTTTCCTTGACAACCCTGCTCCTGTCATCCCATGTCAGTACCCTCCGGAAGTAGAAAGGATTTATCCATTGTCTCCCACCATCTGACAGCTTCATTCTCTGAACCATCTGTTTACTAAACGGTTCAGGAAAGTTTTGATCTTTCAAGTCCTCAGTCTCTAGTTCATTGGTATACTCCCTGAACATAAATTCTTCCTCATACAAGTCCTGCATAGTCTTTGGATCCTCTGGACAAAGTGGTTTAGGATAGCCTCTTAGCCATCGCTCATATCTATTTTGCAGGCTTGGGGGTATGATCAAAGTAATTTCCTTTGAAGGCATCTTGTCCAAAAGACTCATGCTTGTCCGGGGAATTCCTTCTGGACTCCTTCCGGTGTCTTCTTGAGCCGGCTGGCGTGTATCCACTGTGGACTCTGGTCAGTAAGGACAGCCGTTCGAGCAACTCTCAGAACCTCAAATGGACCTTGGTATATTGGACCAGTCTTGTGGCGGACAGCCAGTTGTTTCACCAGAACCTTGTCTCCGGGCAAGAATGGATGAGTTGGGTCTGTGGAAAGAGGAGGAAAGGTGACAGCAACCTTATCATGATTTTCTGAGAGTATACCTACCAAATGTTTCACGTACTGCTCCTGCAAGGCAAAAATGTTACTGTCAATATCTGGTTCCTCACGGGTATTAGGGGGTCTACCGAATAACACTTCATAAGGTGACAACCCTGTCTGTTTATTTGGTGTCGTTCTTATTTGGTAGAGAATGGCGGGTAGAAATTTCAGCCAATCCTTCAATGTTCCTGAAGTAGCCTTTTTTAACCTATCCTTAATGGTTCGGTTCATTCTTTCCACGACTCCTGCGCTTTGTGGGTGATAGGCTATATTGAGCTTCCACTGGAAACCCAGAATCTTCGTCAGTTCTTGTATTAGTTTGGACTGGAAAGCAGGTCCCTGATCTGAATGAATTACCCGAGGGAGTCCATACACTGAAATCCATTGATTTATCAATGCCCTAGCTGTCACACCAGCTGTTTCTCCTGAAGTAGGTACGGCTACACACCATCCGGAGAACCTACAGACTATTACAAGGAGATATCTTATATTCCCGGGTTGCTTTGGCATGTGTGTGTAATCCATCTGCAAATCTTGCAGAGGGCCTGTAGGGGGTGGTAGATTCCCATGTCTTCCGTGTGCTTTTCCTTGAACATTATTCTGTGCACAAGTCATGCATGAGTCGACCAGATCGTCTATCAATCTTTGCAATTGGTGTGTACAGAACAGTGACTTGTAATGTTCTGATATGTATTGTTTTCCCAAATGTCCAGGACCATGAAGATAGGATATTAGGAGCGGTGCTGATGCAGTAGGAACCCCCAATATCCGATCTTTTGTCCATATACCTGTACCTGTCATCTGCAGTCCTTGAGATTTCCAATACTTGATGTCCTCACTGGTAGACTGCTTCTGAAGTTGATATACTATTGACACCCAGTTTTCACTTTCAAAATCTGTCATGAATAATAACTTACTTTCCCTTCTCGTGTCTCTCTTGGCTGCCATTTTTGCTGCTCTGTCTGCTAAGTTGTTTCCCATAGCTTGATAATCTCCCTTTGCAGAGTGTCCTTTCACTTTTATCACACTTATAGCTTCTGGCAACTGAATTGCATGTAGCAAGTGATCTATATATTTCTGATTCGCTACCTTCTTTCCGTCTGCTGAGATATATCCCCTATTTTTCCATATTAATGCATAATCATGCACTGTTCCAAATGCATAGCTACTGTCAGTATAAATATTCACTTTGTGTCCTGCGAATATTTCACAGGCTCTGGTGAGCGCTACCAGCTCAGCTTGTTGTGCCGAAGTTGTGACAATTGGTTCAGCTTCTATCACTTGATTTGGGAGCATGACCACTGCGTAACCTGTTTGATATGTCCTGTCATCTGGTTTTGTGCATGATCCATCCACAAAAACATCTATACTGTCAGTCTGTGGTGTGTCCTTTAAATCTTTCCTAGGTGTTGTGCATGACAAGATCACTTCATCACATCTGTGTTCAGGTATTGGGTCTACTTGTTCGTCAGAACCTTCATGCTTAAGCCTCAAAAGTGTATGCAAAAATCTTATCAATGGTGAGGTGTCTGGACATGTCTTTATCACCAGGTTTGCCGTACTGAGTAATATGGTCTCATATCCGGACAGTCTCTGAGCTGTCATGTGTTGTGTGGTCATGTTTTGAAGGAGGGACAAGACTGTATGAGTGGTGAAAAGTTCCATTACATTTCCATGGACTATCTTAGTAGCATCCTTTGCTGACATGGCCGCGGCTGCTAATGCTTGGAGACAGTGAGGCATTCCAAGAACCACAGGAGGTAATTTTCTCGATAGGTATGAAACTGGACTGTTTCTTCCCCCATGTGTCTGTGTCAAAACCGCTGCATAGGTTTCTCCCGATACCACACAGTATAATTGGAATGGCTTTCCATAATCTGCCAGGGCCAAGGCTGGGGCTTGGGTCAGGGACCGAATCAATCTCTCAAAGGCTTCTACTCTGTCCTCTGTCCACTCCACTACCTTTGGTGCTTCTGTGAGTGTAGTTTTTCTTAGGATTGAATCCCAATGGGAGCAATCGGGAATCCACTGCCTACAATACACTATTGACCCTAGAAAGGACAGCATTGTAGCTTTGTCCCCTGGCCTGCTTAGGGAGGTCACTGCCTTGACTCTAGCGGGTGAGATCTTTCTCTCTCCTGCCTCTATTATGCACCCCAGATACTCTACCTGGGTACTTGCATATTGGATTTTCTTCTTCGAGGCCAGGTGTCCTTTGCTTGCCAAGTGGTCTAATAAACTCCGTGAATCTATTTCGCAGGCTTCTAACTCCGAATTGGAGAGTAAAAGGTCAGTCTGTGTACTGTATTAAGGTGGATCCCCTCTTTGGTTCCCAATCTTCCAATGTAGCCTTTAATACAATAGAAAAGGCTGCTGGACTATCCCCAAAACCTTGTGGGAGACGGGTCCAAGTCACCTGACCATCATCAGCCCACTGAAAAGCAAAAAGACTTTGTGCATCCCAAGCCACTGGTATGGAAAATAATGCATTACTGAGGTCAACTACAGTGTAGTATTTGGATCCCGCAGGAATGGCCCCAAACACAGCTGTAAGATCTGCCACCAAGGGGGGAAGTGGGATAATTTCCTTGTTTACCTTCCTTAGATCCTGTACCAGTCTCCATGTGCCATTAGTCTTTTTTACAGGAATTATCGGCGTATTCCAGGGACTGACAATTTTCCTAAGAATTCCCATCTGCAAGTATTTCTCAATTTGAGGCCTTATGCCTTCTAACTTTTCCTCACTCAATGGGTATTGTTTCTGAAAGGTTGGCATAACCCCCTCCTTCAAACAAGGCCGGTAGGGCTCACAGTTAATCGTCCCTACTGAGTCTTTACATTTTGCCCAAATTGGATGATTTTCCAGGGACATTGGTATGCTTAAAAAGAACCCATTCATGTCACGTCTTTTTGGGTTTGTCAGGTCGCATTTCATTGAGGTTGCTGTCAATCTTCCCTTTTTGTCAAAGACTAATGAAATCTGTAATGCTGCCATTAGATCCCTTCCTAATAGGCAAACGGGGCATTCTAGTAGGACTGCGAAAGACATGTGCGTCACTAGTTCCCCCGTAAGAGTACAAACCGGGAGCGGTGCTGTCACCTTATGTATCACTGTCGTCCCATTGATACCCATAGAACTTCCTTCGGTGCATTTGTCATTAATGAAGTCTATTTTGTTTACGCTTGAAGTCATTGCTCCGGTGTCAAGCAATAAATTAACTGTAATACCATCAATTTGCAGTATTACTTGTGGTAAAACTTGCCAATCAGTTGGAACAAAATGCATAATAAAGGACGGGACTCGTTCTGGGCACCCCTAATAGTGATTGTTCCCCCGTGGGGACGGGTATTCATGCTCAGACCACCTCCGTAAATCTGATTGCAGATTAGGTTGTCTACTCCCCCCATCCTGTGCTGGCCAGTGTATGTTAATAAGATCTCCCTGGGGTTGTCTTCTTGTAATATCTTGCTGTCTTTCCTGTTGTCTGGGTCCCCCTCGGTAGTCTGAGGCGCCTCTCCCTCTGTATCCTCTCTTATCTTCATCTCTCACCTTTGGACATTCCAGCCTCCAGTGACCTAGACTCCCACAAATGAAACAGCCCTGTTTCTGATTTCTTTCTACTCTTCCCGGGTAATTTGCCTGGCCCCTACTTCTCGGACCTCTTCTATTATCCCTTCCCCGGGAGAAACCTGACATCATCATGTAATTGCTTTCCCCACCTGACAATATAGACTCCTGTTGTATATCCTGCTGCATTAACAATGGGAATACTCCTCCCTTTTGATTGAAAACACCAGAGGCTGAGCGTTTTGCTATGTCATCCATAAATTCTGTCACCGATTGAGTAAGCCATTCGTTATTCACTAATTTTATTAGCTGCGTTGTCTTAGGGTCCCCATTATTCATACATGTAGTCTTGAACAATTCAGGTGCATTCATCCCTGTACTACTGTAGAGATCCAACAGTCTCTTACAGAAACTATAAAAATCCTCTTTCGGCTCTTGTTTTGTATTTAGCATCGTGTGTAAGCCTGAATCTCCTTTGTATCTTTTCATCCATTCTACTCCTATCTTATCCCAAAACTTTTTCCAAACATTGGGGCCAACTCCCTCTCCTGCATCTCTAACTTCTTTTTCTGATGCCTTCTTTATCTCGTCTGGATCGATTTAGGAGCCAGTGTCTGGGTCTATGGCTGAGAGTATTATCTGAATATCCTCAATTGTTAATTGGCTCCCTGCAGTATACTTCTGCAGAAAAATAGCTGCTGCTCTAGGGTCCTTTTTTGGATTGGGACACATATCCTTTAGTTCTTTCATTAATCCTAAAGGAAGAGGGATATGGACTTCAGTGTCACCTACAGTGATCATGGGGAGCTGTAGTTGTGTGCCTTTCTTATCCCCTTCCTCAGGTGTTAGAGCGAGTTTGGAAAATTTGTCTGTCAGGGGTTGCATTACTCCAGGTATTCTAGGGGTGGAGGTTGCCAGGGGCCTTTCATGTTCTAAACTGTCTGCCCCTATCTGTGTTTCAGTTCTCCTACCGTATTCTTCCTGAGCTCTGGTTTCCCAGTCCTTCTTCACCCTCCTGTACTCTTGTCTTAGTTTTTCTATCTCGGTCAGCAGCTGGTCTTTTTTGTTAGTCACAGCTCTGGTTTTCCCACACTCTCCTCCCAAAATGCCCTTCAATTCATCCATCTGTTCCTCACTAGGGAGGTCAGTATTATCGGGGTTCTCGTGATCATATATAACGGGAAAGACATTCTGAAGGGGAAGTTGTTTAATGTAGGCTATGTCTGTCCTTAGTTTATCCCTCAGTTGGGTCAACTCCTGTACATAAATGTCCATATTTTTTCTATATTCCTTCGTCCTTTCCTGAGCCTCTTTGACTTGTGGAGCCACATCTTTTTGTTCCCTAAGTGCTGCTGCCACTATAACTGCAGTACTCAAAAGGGAATCTCTATCTCCCAAATCCGGGTACAGTCCGGTTCTCTTTTGGTTCTCACCAGAAAATAATAATAATTCTGGTGCGGTTGCTTGTTTTGGACAGGGGACCTTATCATAAGGGTCTTGCAGCATGTCCTCCGTAGAGACAGCTGGGAGTGTTGCCTTTTCTGGTTCTAATACCGTCACGTCATATGCCGGTGGTTTATCTGGTAAGGAGGGCAGAATTTCTGACCATGGAACTTCTTCCTCTTTGCTCATTGTCCCCCTATCCTGTTTTAAGTATATGTGATGGGTTGGTGGAAATCTCTTTCTGTACTCTTTTAATGCTTTCTCCCATTTCTTAAAACATGTTTTCATATAATTTTCATCCCAGGCACCGGCTGGATAATTATATTTCGGGTGAAGCCCCACCATTTTTTTAACCTCCTCCCAGTCCCCTTCATTGCGAGGACCTACATCGCTGATCTGCGTAATACACAGTTGCTGACTGCGGTCACAGATATTTACCCAAAATGGATCAGTTACACTAATCCCACAGGTGCCTGATACAAAATGTAATGGTGTAGGTCTGGTCTCTGGCTCACCATCCAGATCCTTTCCCACGCTGTTACCCATAATGTTTAATGCAATCGACAATGAACTCTATACATATATATATATTTGAGCAGCAAACAGTGAGGTGGAAATAGCAGCGTAGAAATAGCAGCAATTGAATAGCAGTAATTAATTGTGTTAGTACTGTTATGTTGAGGATCACTTAAGCCAGCACAATCAGATTTTCCACCAGTACAATATTCTTATAACACGTATAAAATATCTAATATGGGCAACACAATTTATGAATTTAATAGACTGCAGTAATCAATGTCACCTTCCAAGTTTTAACTGTACAGTTATGTTCTTTAAACAATTCACTCCACAGACAATCCTAGTGAGTTAGAAACCAACATCTGCATTGAGATGTATGCGTTTCCCTCACTGTTCCTTTTTCCTTGTATCATATGTATTCCTTTACATATATTCCTGGTACCTTGTTTCCTTGTTTCACATAAATCCAGAGTTATCCTTTAACTCATTCACATATATCCGGAGTTATCCTGTAACTCAATAAACCGTCAAATGAGACTAATTCCCACTTGAAAAATCCCTGCCAACGTCCGAAGAGACTAGTTCTACATTCGGAAAATTCCCTGCCAACAATATGATGTATGTTCCTGGAACAACATCCCCTGCCAACCACTGTGCCTATAGGAGACGCCGCTCCTATCAGGATACCCAGAACACTGAGTGCTGCCTCGTGTCTGTCCCACAGTCATATGAACACTAAACTAACCTGCCATCAACTAACCTGCCATCCAGTATACATTAGATATCCACCGTATCCAGGAGAGAAACATTCCAACCAACATAAATAGTGGCAGAAATTATTACTCACCTGGATAGTCAGTGAACCATCCTCTGCTACCAATTGAAAGGAGCCCCTGGTTTGTCTGTGGGTGAATCACCGGCCGGACAACCACTGAAGACCAATACACGTTGATAGGTATAAAATGGTTGCTCCTTTATTTAGACATCGTAGACAATTTATAGCTTCAAACCGCAAATTAACATAGATACATAGACCTGCCCTACGTTTCATCCAATCAGGTAACGAATTTTCAAGGACATCTTTATTCCAACAAAGTAAAAAAAGTCATGATAATTTCTTAGAAACAAGGTACATATGTGACGCATTTATTATTCTTAGAATTTAGATATCTAATCACCATCTTTGTCGAGCCTTCGCTTTGTTCAAATATTTCGCGGAATTATCTTGGTTTATTTCGTACCGACATTTACCTGATAAAACGTCCTTCACTTTATCTAAACCAAAGGTGAACGTCAATATACAAACCCGTATTGCAGTAAGTGTAAAATATATGTCTAATGCACATGTTAGATATATGCATAAAAGGTATATATGCGTATATATGTTTCTGCAGCTATGATGTCATACATTCAGCAATTCTCTCTCTAGGTACCTTCATCATAAATGTGGCATTCTTTTGCAAAGCATGCATATCTCTTTCTAGCCATGTGGTTTTGAGCTTCAGACAGCCACTTCCTGCTAGCTTGTGTTACTAGACTTGTTGTTATAAGAATATAAAATATTTCCTTTAAAGAAGAACTCTGTATACATTAATACAAGCATATAAGGCTGAATTAATACATATATGTGTGGATACAGACATAATTTCCTTACAAGTGCAACTATAGTTTTTTCTGTCTCATATGCTCTCGCTTTTGCTCTCACTCAAAACATAGATGTTATTATTAATGTAGGCAACAATCCATTATTTTGGGTTGCAAGAATGATGAAATGCAAATTAACACTTTATGCCATAGGCTGATGGAAGCTAATTTGCATGTTTCCCAGAAATCCATAGTAGCATCGTGAAGCTTGCCATGCACAAGCATTTATTTAAAAGACTTGTGGCTCCCCTTGGTGCATCAGGCGCTCTCCTTAATGAAAAAGGGTACCCGTTTAAAGAAAGCTATATTGGATTGAGAAACTCTCTTTAGTGCAACTATCGTTATTTCTGTCTCATATGCTCTCGCTTTTTCTCTCACTCAAAACATAGTTGTTATTATTAATGTAGGCAACAATCCATTATTTTGGGTCTCTAGAATGATGAAATGCAAATTGACACCTTATGCCATAGGCTGATGGAAGCTAATTTGCATGTTTCCCAGAAATCCATAGTAGCATCGTGAAGCTTGCCATGCACAAGCAGGTATTTAGAAGACTTGTGGCTCCCCTTGGTGCATCAGGAGCTCTCCTTAATGAAAAAGGGTACCCGTTTAAAGATAGCTATATTGGATTAAGAAACTGTCTTTGGTGCAGTTATAGTTTTTTCTGTCTCGTATGCTCTTGCTTTTGCTCTCACTCAAAACATAGTTGTTATTATTAACGTAGGCAACTATTCATCATCTTGATTTTCTAGAATGATGAAATGCAAATTAACACCTTATGCCATAGGCTGATGGAAGCTAATTTGCATGTTTCCCAGAAACCCATAGTAGCATCACAAAGCTTGCCATGCACAAGCATGTATTTAGCAGACTTGTGGCTCCCCTTGGTGCATCAGGAGCTCTCCTTAATGAAAAAGGGTACCCGTTTAAAGATAGATATATTGGATTGAAAAACTCTCTTTAGTGCAACTAAAGTTTTTTCTGTCTCGTATGCTCTCGCTTTTGCTCTCACTCAAAACATAGTTGTTATTATTAATGTATGCAACAATCCATTATTTTGGGTTTCTAGAATGATGAAATGCAAATTAACACCTTTATGCCATAGGCTGATGGAAGCTAATTTGCATGTTTCCCAGAAATCCATAGTAGCATAATGAAGCTTGCCATGCACAAGCATGTATTTAGCAGACTTGTGACTCCCCTTGGTGCATCAGGAGCTCTCCTTAATGAAAAAGGATACCCGTTTAAAGATAGATATATTGGATTGAGAAACTCTCTTTAGTGCTACTATCGTTTTTTCTGTCTCGTATGCTCTCGCTTTTTCTCTCACTCAAAACATAGTTGTTATTATTAATGTAGGCAACCATCCATTATTTTGAATTTCTAGAATGATGAAATGCAAATTAACACCTTTATGCCATAGGCTGATGGAAGCTAATTTGTATGTTTCCCAGAAATCCATAGTAGCATCGTGAAGCTTGCCATGCACAAGCATGTATTTAGCAGACTTGTGGCTCCACTTGGTGCATCAGGCGCTCTCCTTAATGAAAAAGGGTACCCGTTTAAAGATAGCTATATTGGAATAAGAAACTCTCTTTGGTGCAGTTATAGTTTTTTCTGTCTCGTATGCTCTCGCTTTTTCTCTCACTCAAAACATAGTTGTTATTATTTATGTAGGCAACAATCCATTATTTTGGGTTGCTAGAATGATGAAATGCAAATTAACACCTTATGCCATAGGCTGATGGAAGCTAATTTGCATGTTTCCCAGAAATCCATAGTAGCATAGTGAAGCTTGCCATGCACAAGCATGTATTTAGCAGACTTGTGGCTCCCCTTAATGCATCAGGCGCTCTCCTTAATGAAAAAGGGTACCCGTTTAAAGATAGCTATATTGGATTGAGAAACTCTTTTTAGTGCTACTATCGTTTTTTCTGTCTCATATGCTCTCGCTTTTGCTCTCACTCAAAACATAGATGTTATTATTAATGTATCCAACATTCCATTATTTTGGGTTTCTAGAATGATGAAATGCAAATTAACACCTTATGCCATAGGCAGATGGAAGCTAATTTGCATGTTTCCCAGAAATCCATAGTAGCATCGTGAAGCTTGCCATGCACAAGCATGTATTTCGCAGACTTGGGGCTCCCCTTGGTGTATCAGGAGCTCTCCTTAATGAAAAAGGGTACCCGTTTAAAGATAGCTATATTGGATTGAGAAACTTTCTTTGGTGCAGATATAGTTTTCTCTGTCTCGCATGCTCTCGCTTTTGCTCTCACTCAAAACATAGTTGTTATTTCTAATGTAGGCAACAATCCATTATTTTGGGTTTCTAGAATGAGAGCCATAGGCTTATGGAAGCTAATTTGCATGTCTTTCCCAGAAATCCATAGTAGCATTGTGAAGCTTGCCATGCACAAGCATGTATTTCGCAGACTTGGGGCTCCCCTTGGTGTATCAGGAGCTCTCCTTAATGAAAAAGGGTACCCGTTTAAAGATAGCTATATTGGATTGAGAAACTCTCTTTGGTGCAGATATAGTTTTCTCTGTCTCACATGCTCTCGCTTTTGCTCTCTCTCAAAACATAGATTTTATTTCTAATGTAGGCAACAATCCATTATTTTGGGTTTCTAGAATGAGAGCCATAGGCTTATGGAAGCTAATTTGCATGTCTTTCCCAGAAATCCATAGTAGCATCGTGAAGCTTGCCATGCACAAGCATGTATTTCAAGACTTGGGGCTCCCCTTGGTGTATCAGGAGCTCTCCTTAATGAAAAAGGGTACCCGTTTAAAGATAGCTATATTGGATTGAGAAACTCTCTTTGGTGCAGATATAGTTTTCTCTGTCTCACATGCTCTCGCTTTTGCTCTCACTCAAAACATAGATTTTATTTCTAATGTAGGCAACAATCCATTATTTTGGGTTTCTAGAATGAGAGCCATAGGCTTATGGAAGCTAATTTGCATGTCTTTCCCAGAAATCCATAGTAGCATCTGTGAAGCTTGCCATGCACAAGCATGTATTTCGCAGACTTGGGGCTCCTCTTGGTGTATCAGGAGCTCTCCTTAATGAAAAAGGGTACCCGTTTAAAGATAGCTATATTGGATTGAGAAACTCTCTTTGGTGCAGATATAGTTTTCTCTGTCTCATATGCTCTCGCTTTTGCTTTCACTCAAAACATAGATTTTATTTCTAATGTAGGCAACAATCCATTATTTTGGGTTTCTAGAATGAGAGCCATAGGCTTATGGAAGCTAATTTGCATGTCTTTCCCAGAAATCCATAGTAGCATTGTGAAGCTTGCCATGCACAAGCATGTATTTTGCAGACTTGGGGCTCCCCTTGGTGTATCTAGAGCTCTCCTTAATGAAAAAGGGTACCCGTTTAAAGATAGCTATATTGGATTGAGAAACTCTCTTTGGTGCAGATATAGTTTTCTCTGTCTCACATGCTCTCGCTTTTGCTCTCACTCAAAACATAGATTTTATTTCTAATGTAGGCAACAATCCATTATTTTGGGTTTCTAGAATGAGAGCCATAGGCTTATGGAAGCTAATTTGCATGTCTTTCCCAGAAATCCATAGTAGCATTGTGAAGCTTGCCATGCACAAGCATGTATTTGCAGACTTGGGGCTCCCCTTGGTGTATCTAGAGCTCTCCTTAATGAAAAAGGGTACCCGTTTAAAGATAGCTATATTGGATTGAGAAACTCTCTTTGGTGCAGATATAGTTTTCTCTGTCTCACATGCTCTTGCTCAAAACATAGTTGTTGTTTCTAATGTAGGCAACAATCCATTATTTTGGGTTTCTAGAATGAGAGCCATAGGCTTATGGAAGCTATTTTGCATGTCTTTCACAGAAATCCATAGTAGCATCTTGAAGCTTGCCATGCACAAGCATGTATTTCGCAGACTTGGGGCTCCTCTTGGTGTATCAGGAGCTCTCCTTAATGAAAAAGGGTACCCGTTTAAAGATAGCTATATTGGATTGAGAAACTCTCTTTGGTGCAGATATAGTTTTCTCTGTCTCATATGCTCTCGCTTTTGCTCTCACTCAAAACATAGTTGTTATTATTAATGTAGGCAACAATCCATTATTTTGGGTTTCTAGAATGATGAAATGCAAATTAACACCTTATGCCATAGGCTGATGGAAGCTAATTTGCATGTCTTTCCCAGAAATCCATAGTAGCATTGTGAAGTTTGCCATGCACAAGCATGATTTTAGCAGACTTGGGGCTCCCCTTGGTGCATCAGGCGCTCTCCTTAATGAAAAAGGGTACCCGTTTAAAGATAACTATATTGGATTGAGAAACTCTCCTTAGTGCAACTATAGTTTTCTCTGTCTCATATGCTCTTGCTTTTGCTCTCCCTCAAAACATAGTTGTTATTTCTAATGTAGGCAAAAAACCATTGTTATGGGTTTTGAGAAAGATGATATGCAAATAAACGTCTTCTGACGTAGGCTTATGGAAGCTAATTTGCATGTCTTTCCCAGAAATCCATAGTAGCACCGTAAAGCTTGCCATGCACAAGCATGTATTTAGCAGACTTGTGGCTCCCCTTGGTGCATCAGGAGCTCTCCTTAATGAAAAAGGGTACCTGTTTAAAGATAGCTATATTGGATTGAGAAACTCTCATTAGTGCAACTATAGTTTTCTTTGTCTCATATGAATATGCATTTGCTTTTGCTCTTGCTCTCCCTCAAAACATAGTTGTTATTTCTAATGTAGGCAGAATTCTATTGTTATGGGTTTTGAGAAGAATGATATGCAAATTAATGTCTTCTGATGTAGGATTATGGAAGCTAATTTGCATGTCTTTCCCAGAAATCCATAATAGCACCATAAAGCTTGACATGCACAAGCATGTATTTAGCAGACTTGTAGCTCCCCGTGGTGCATCAGGAGCTCTCCTTAATGAAAAAGGGTACCCGTTCAAAAGCTATATTGGATTGAGAAACTCTAATTAGTGCAACTATAGTTTTTTCTGTCTCATATGCTTTCGCTTTTGCTCTCACTCAAAACTTAGTTGTTATTATTAATGTAGGCAAAAATTCATTATTTTGGGTTTCTAGAATGATGAAATGCAAATTAACACCTTATGCCATAGGCTGATGGAAGCTAATTTGCATGTTTCCCAGAAATCCATAGTAGCATTGTGAAGCTTGCCATGCACAAGCATTTATTTAAAAGACTTGTCGCTCCCCTTGGTGCATCAGGAGCTCTCCTTAATGAAAAAGGGTACCAGTTTAAAGATAGCTATATTGGATTGAAATACTCTCTTTAGTGCAACTATAGTTTTTTCTGTCTCATATGCTCTCGCTTTTCCTCTCACTCAAAACATAGTTCTTATTATATATGTAGGCAACAATCCATTATTTTGGGTTTCTAGAAGGATGATATGCAAATTAACACCTTATGCCATAGGCTGATGGAAGCTCATTTGCATGTTTCCCAGAAATCCATAGTAGTATCGTGTAGCTCGTCATGCACAAGCATGTATTTAAAAGACTTGTGGCTCCCCTTGGTGCATTAGGAGCTCTCCTTAATGAAAAAGGGTACCCATTTAAAGATAGCTATATTGGATTGAGAAACTCTCTTTAGTGCAACTATAGTTTTTTCTGTCTCATATGCTCTCGCTCAAAATATAGTTGTTGTTATTATTATTAATGTAGGCAACACTCCATTATATAGGGTTTCTAGATTGATGATATGCAAATTAACACCTTATGCCATAGGCTGTTGGAAGCTAATTTGCATATCTTTCCCAGAAATTCATAGTAGCATCGTGAAACTTGCCATGCACAAGAATTTATTTGGCAGATTTGGGGCTCTCCTTAATGAAAAAGGGTACCTGTTTAAAGATAGCTATATTGGATTGAGAAACTCTCTTTGGTGCAGTTATTGTTTTCTCTGTCTCATATGCTCTCGCTCTCTCTCGAAATATAGTTGTTATTACTAATGTAGGCAACACTCCATTATATAGGGTTTCTAGATTGATGATATGCAAATTAACACCTTATGCCATAGGCTGTTGGAAGCTAATTTGCATATCTTTCCCAGAAATCCATAGTAGCATTGTGAAACTTGCCATGCACAAGCATGTATTTGGCAGATTTGGGGCTCTCCTTAATGTAAAAGGGTACCTGTTTAAAGATAGCTATATTGGATTGAGAAACTCTCTTTGGTGCAGTTATTGTTTTCTCTGTCTCATATGCTCTCGCTCAAAATATAGTTGTTATTATTATTAATGTAGGCAACACTCCATTATATAGGGTTTCTAGATTGATGATATGCAAATTAACACCTTATGCCATAGGCTGTTGGAAGCTAATTTGCATATCTTTCCCAGAAATCCATAGTAGCATCGGGAAACTTGCCATGCACAAGAATGTATTTGGCAGATTTGGGGCTCTCCATAATGAAAAAGGGTACCCGTTTAAAGATAGCTGTATTGGATTGAGAAAATCTCTTTGGTGCAGATATTGTTTTTTTCTTTCATATGCTCTCGCTCAAAAATATAGTTGTTATTACTAATGTATGCAACACTCCATTATATAGGGTTTTTAGAATGATGATATGCAAATTAACACCTTATGTCATAGGATGCTTGAAGCTAATTTGCATATCTTTCCCAGAAATCCCTAGTAGCATCGTGAAGCTTGCCATGCACAAGCATGTATTTGGTAGATTTGGGGCTCCCTTTGGTGTATCAGGAGCTCTCCTTAATGAAAAAGGGTACCCGTTTAAAGATAGCTATATTGGATTGAGAAACTCTCTTTGGTGCAGTTATTGTTTTCTCTGTCTCATATGCTCTCGCTCAAAATATAGTTGTTATTATTATTATTAATGTAGGCAACACTCCATTATATAGGGTTTCTAGATTGATGATATGCAAATTAACACCTTATGCCATAGGCTGTTGGAAGCTAATTTGCATATCTTTCCCAGAAATCCATAGTAGCATTGTGAAGCTTGCCATATACAAGCATGTATTTGGCAGACTTGGGGCTCTCCTTAATGAAAAAGGGTACCCGTTTAAAGATAGCTATATTGGATTGAGAAACTCTCTTTGGTGCAGTTATTGTTTTCTCTGTCTCATATGCTCTCGCTCAAAATATAGTTGTTATTATTATAGTGGACGGCGGACGGAGGACAGCGGTCGGACGGCATCCAGTCAAGATGGGCGTCGTGATACGCACAGCGGGGACCGGAGATTTCCGGGTCCGAAACGGCTTTGGAATTGATGTGGCGGAGGGTAAGAAGCAGAAGTTTATAATGGATTATCTGGTTAATGAGGTACTTTTTAGAACACTGCACTTATGTCGTGAAGATGTCCTATGCCTACAGGATCCTAGGAAGGGGAGGTATACTCTGGTTTTGAATACTGCACAGGCATGCCATAATTTGGTATTGTTCCTAAGGTCAAATGAAAAAAACCCAGATTTGGAAGGTTTAACCTTCACGTTATTATATAATGACTCAACTCCCTTAGTTGTCTATATGTATAATCCCTATGTGTCAGTGGAAACCATTTCAATCTTCTTGCAGAGGTACTGTGAAGAGATCAGATACTCTCATAAGGTAATGAATCGGGTCCTTTTGTGGACGGGGAAGCATAAATTCCTCGTCAAATTCAAGGCAGACCCAACTTGTGCGGGAGGTATGACATACCCCCCGGAGTCATTCTCTATCGGGAAGGATAGGGGACTTTTGTTTTTTGAAGGGGCGCCAACCTTCTGCAGAAGGTGCAAGATTTACGGGCACACTGTGGAGGAATGCCGAGAGACAAATTTGATTTGCTCAAAGTGCAACCAAGAGGGGCACTTGACAAAATCCTGTCCCAACCCAATTGTATGCAATGTATGTGGAAGGTCTGGGCATACCTTTAGGGTCTGCCCTTTGAACCCTAGGAGTAAGAAAACCTATTCAGATGCTGCGAGAGGAGCCCCAGGGAGCACTTCCCAGGGTCCCTCCTCAGGGAGACCTCCAGACCCTTTAGGGGATCCTAAGATGCAGGTCCCTCACCAAGTTCAGAGTGAGGAGACATGTGATGGGGAAGAAGGAAGTGATTTTCCCTTGGACATGATTTTGGATGGGCCGTCCGATGAAGTAACAGGACTTCAGGGAGAAGGGGAAACGGAGATCCCTATGTCCGCAACCCCAGATGTGTTCTACAGTGAAGATAGCGGAATTCCCTGTGGACAAGTTTGCGTGCAAGATGACCTCACCAAAAGACCATCGGGGTCGGATGAGGAAAGTGAGGAGAACTTTCCAAAAAAGATCAGGATGGCTTTATCACCCCTCAGTGATGATGGCAGTCATACTGAAGTCAGAACTTTCCCTTCTGATTCTCCTAATCAGGTCCTTTTTTTAGAAGGAGTAGGGATTGGGGGCTGTATGCCAGGCTACCAGCTTCAAGAAGGGTTCGAATGATCGCAAGGTGGAGATGTCGGAAATACATCATTAGATGGTTAAAGGCATGGAAGGCAGAGTTGCCTTACATCTCCTATCCTTAAATGTTAGGCTTTTGAAGTCCAAACCAAGGAGGGCAGTAATCTTTGACTATTTAAAAAATCAAGGAGCAGATATTATTTGTCTACAGGAGTGTGGAATATCTGTGTCTTTAAGTGAGGATGAATGGTCTTATGGAGAATCTGTGTGGTCAGGGTCAAGTGAAAATAGAAATGATGGTGTGGGTATTTTGCTGAAGAATAAAAGTATGCATGTGGAATCCTATACGGTGGTTGAGCCAGGAAGATGTCTGGTGGTAGTGATTAAGTATAAAAAATGGAGATTTAAAGTAATCAATGTGTATGGTTCAACAAAAAAAGAAGATAGAGAGGAGCTGCTGGAAAAATTGAGTGTGTTTTTATTAGGGAGAATCCCGACTATTCTGGTAGGCGATTTTAATAGTGTGATTGTAGGCGAAAAGCGTGATGTGTCGGGAAAAAAATTGAAACAACTAATTGATGACCTCTCTTTTTTAGATGCAGCAGCAGCTTTTTTTGGGAAACCACCACCAAGCACATAACAAGGCTGATAGAGGGGGAGTAGAATCAAGGATCGATTTTATCTTTATTTCAAAAAATTTGGAGTGTGTAAGTTATGTACAGGAGGATGTCTTTTTTTCAGATCATGAATGCTTAAAGGTTTGTGTGGAAGGTAATATTAAAAATATATATGGGAAAGGTTGTTGGAAACTGAATATAAGCTTATTAGATGATGAAAGGGTAATGAATGCATTTAAAATTGAATATATGAAATGGAGATGTAGAATGGATGGGTTTGAAAATATTTTAAAATGGTGGGAGTGGGTGAAGGGTAGAATTAAACTTTTTTTCAGAAGATGGGGATGTAAAATAGCAAGAAGAAGGAGGATATATATAATGAACTGAATATGAGGCTAGAGTGGTTGAGAAAACTGAGTAAATTAGGAGTGGTTGTTGATGACTTGGTTGAACAGACTAGGAAAGAGCTAAAACAGTTTATTGAGAAAAAAGGGAGAGAGATAATTTTTCGGTCAAAAGTGGAATGTTTGGAAGAGAATGAGAAATGCACGAGATTTTTCTTTAAAAAAGTATGTGGAAAGAAGGATGATATGTGTGAGGTTCTAAATAATTTGGGAGAGTGTGTGAGCGGGGATGAAATGATGGGTGAGGTGGAGGAATTTTATGCAAATTTGTATGCAAAAAAAGGAGTAGATAAAAGTTTGATGAGTGAAGCTTTGAAGAGTATAGAAGAGAAATTATGTAAGGAAGATGAGGAGTTGTTGTGTGAGGACATTTCTGTGGGTGAGATTAAAAAAGTTGTGTTTGGAGCCAAAAGGAATAAAACACCAGGGAATGATGGGATACCAGTAGAGTTGTATGTTAAAGCATGGGAATGGATGGGAGAGGATTTCACTAATGTATGCAAATTTATGTGGGAGAATGGAATTCTGGGTGATTCAATGAAAGAAGGGGTGGTTGTGTTGATCTATAAGAAAGGTGAGAAAATGCAGTTGAGTAATTGGAGACCAATCACTTTATTGAATGCTGATTATAAAATTTTTAGTAAGGTGTTGGCAAATCGTATGCGTGAAGTGGTTGGGAAAGTGGTGCAAGAAGATCAGGTGTGTGCTGTGCCAGGGAGAAGTATGTCTGAAAATTTGTTTTTGTTGAGGGATATGATTGGGGATTGTGTAAATAGAAAACAGAGATGTATGCTTTTATCAGTAGATTTTGAGAAAGCGTTTGATCGGGTAGCGCATGAGTTTATGTTTGAAGTGTTAAAGAGAATGGGATATCCGGGAAAATTTTTGAGGTGTGTGAGGAGTTTGTATGAGGGTGTGGGAAGTAAGATTCTGGTGAATGGTAATCTAAGTCAGAAGATAAGTGTGCAGTCTGGGGTGAGACAAGGGTGCCCAATGTCACCAGTGTTGTTTATTAGTGTAATTGAAGTTTTGATGTGTATGATGAGAAAGGATAAAGTAATGAGAGGTGTGTTAATACCAGGAAGCAAAGGGAAATATGTGAATGTTTTAGGTTATATGGATGATATTGTAATTGTGAATGATAATATGGCTGCAATGAGGAGAGGAAGATTGACTTTGGATTTGTTTTGTGGTGGATCATGATTTAAAATTAATTGGGATAAATGTTCGTTTAAATGTTTTGGAGACAGTGAGGTTAGGATGGAAGGTGTGAATTGGGAAAGAGGACCTATCAAAGTGTTGGGGATTTTATTCAATGATAATATGAAAGGAAGTGAAAGTTGGGACGAATGTGGGAAAAGAATAGATAGAAAGTTGAATTTCTGGAGACTGAGAGAATTAAGTTTGACTGGTAAGATTCTGATAGTAAAAGCTATTATTTTGCCGATTGTATGGTTTGTGTATGGAGTATATCCGGGGAATGTGTTAAAATTTAAAAAAATTGAGAAATTGGTGTTTACCTTTTTATGGGGAAGCAGAATGGAAAAAGCGAAAAGAGAGTATGTGTATAAGTTAAGAGAGAATGGAGGATTGGAGTTTCCGAATTTTGAGGTTTTTTTTGGTCTGTGTTACATTAAAACTTTTGTGGTCATGATTGGGAAGGAAAACAAATGTGCTTATATGATGAAATATATGGCAGGATGGATGTTGTATGGCTTGAGATGGAGGAAAAGAGATGTAAGAGTGCCGGTTGCTTTTGTGTGTTCAAAATGGTATGGGTTGATAGAGATTTTTATAAGGAAACATGATTTGTTGAGCGTTAAAATGGAGGAATTTAAAAATAAGAAGTATGTAATGAATTTGCTGCGTAAAAGAGAGATTGCATGTGATATCCAGGGGTTGAGGTTGTGTGAGGCGGAGAAAGTATGGGGTAAATTGGCGATTAAAGGAGCTACGAATAGACAAAGAGATATCGTATGGATGGGTTTGCAAAATGTGTTGCCTGTAAGAGAGGTACAGAGAAGAAGAGGGTTAATAAGGTCTGAAGTGTGTCCAAGGGATGGTTGTGGGGATTGTGAAACTGTGAGACATTTGTTCTGGGAATGCAAGTATGCACAAGAAGTATGGAAGGGAGTGGGAGGCTTGGTAAAGGAACTGACAGGTGTTACATATATGAGTGGGAAAGTAGCTTTGTTTGGTATTGGAGCAAATGGCAAACAGAATGTTAGGTTATTATGGTTTATTATGGTTTGTGTGATGGAAAGTCTGTGGGATACGAGGAATTTATGGGTTTTTAAGAGAGAATTGTGGACGGTAAAGGAAAGTGTGAAACTGGTGTTATCAAGGCTATACTTTATATATAGGTGGGATAGGCAGTATGGTGGTGGTTTAGATAGCGAAGGGTACTGGAAATACAAAAAATGGAGATTTCTTGTGAAATAAAATAAAGATAACCATGATGATGAAGTTAAAGCAACCAATGATGATTTGGTGTTGTCATTAAGATACCAAGAAGATGTATTGTGTGTGCTTAAAAACTTACCTGATGTGGTTAAAAAAAAAAAAAAAAAAAAAGTTGTTATTATTATTAATGTAAGCAACACTCCATTATATAGGGTTTCTAGATTGATGATATGCAAATTAACACCTTATGCCATAGGCTGTTGGAAGCTAATTTGCATATCTTTCCCAGAAATCCATAGTAGCCTCATGAATCTTGTCATGCACAAGCATGTTTATGGCAGATTTGGAGCTCTCCTTAATGAAAAAGGGTACCTGTTTAAAGATAGCTATATTGGATTGCGAAACTCTCTTTGCTGCAGATATTGTTTTTTTCTTTCATATGCTCTCGCTCTCTCTCTCGAAATATAGTTGTTATTACTAATGTAGGCAACACTCCATTATATAGGGTTTCTAGAATGATGATATGCAAATTAACACCTTATGGCATAGGCTGCTGGAAGCTAATTTGCATATCTTTCCCAGAAATCCATAGTAGCATTGTGAAGCTTGCCATATACAAGCATGTATTTGGCAGACTTGGGGCTCTCCTTAATGAAAAAGGGTACCCATTTAACCACCTCAGGACCGCTGTACGCAGGATTGCTTCCTGCCGGCGGTCCTGCTCTTCTGGGTGGACGCATATACGCGTCCCCCCGCGAGAGCCGAGATTTACTGTGAATGCGCGTGCACAGGCGCGCGCGCTCACAGGAACGGAAGGTAAGCGAGTGGATCTCCAGCCTGCCAGCGGCGATCGCTCGCTGGCAGGCTGGAGATCCGAATTTTTTAACCCCTAACAGGTATATTAGACGCTGTTTTCATAACAGCATCTAATATACCTCCTACCTGGTCCTCTGGTGGTCCCTTTTGTTAGGATCGACCACCAGAGGACTCAGGTAGGTCAGTACAGTAGCACCAAACACCACACCACACTACACTACACCCCCCCCGTCACTTATCAACCCCTTATAAACCCCTGATCACCCATGATCACCCCATATAAACTCCCTGATCACCCCCCTGTCATTGATCACCGCCCTGTCATTGATCACCCCCCTGTCAGGCTCCGTTCAGACGTCCGTATGATTTTTACGGATCCACGGATACATGGATCGGATCCGCAAAAAAGCATACGGACGTCTGAATGGAGCCTTACAGGGGGGTGATCAATGACAGGCGGGTGATCACCCATATACACTCCCTGATCACCCCCTGTCATTGATCACCCCCCTGTCATTGATCACCCCCCTGTAAGGCTCCATTCAGACGTCCGCATGATTTTTACGGATCCATGGATACATGGATCGGATCCGCAAAACACATGCGGACGTCTGAATGGAGCCTTACAGGGGGTGATCAATGACAGGCGGGTGATCACCCATATACACTCCCTGATCACCCCCCTGTCATTGATAACCCCCCTGTAAGGCTCCATTCAGACGTCCGCATGTGTTTTGTGGATCTGATCCATGTATCTATGGATCCGTAAAAATCATGCGGACGTCTGAATGGAGCCTTACAGGGGGGTGATCAATGACAGGCGGGTGATCACCCATATACACTCCCTGATCACCCCCTGTCATTGATCACCCCCCTGTAAGGCTCCATTCAGACGTCCGCATGATTTTTACGGATCCATGGATACATGGATCGGATCCACAAAACACATGCGGACGTCTGAATGGAGCCTTACAGGGGGGGTGATCAGTGACAGGGGGGTGATCACCCTGATCACCCCCTGTCATTGATAACCCCCCTGTAAGGCTCCATTCAGACGTCCACATGTGTTTTGTGGATCCGATCCATGTATCCATGGATCCGTAAAAAATCATGCGGATGTCTGAATGGAGCCTTACAGGGGGGGTGATCAGTGACAGGGGGGTGATCACCCTGATCACCCCCCTGTCATTGATAACCCCCCTGTAAGGCTCCATTCAGACGTCCGCATGTGTTTTGTGGATCCGATCCATGTATCCATGGATCCGTAAAAAATCATGCGGATGTCTTTATGGAGCCTTACAGGAGGGGTGATCATTGACAGGGGGGTGATCACCCTGATCACCCTGATCACCCCCTGTCATTGATAACCCCCCTGTAAGGCTCCATTCAGACGTCCGCATGCGTTTTGTGGATCCGATCCATGTATCCATGAAACCGTAAAAAATCATGCGGATGTCTGAATGGTGCCTTACAGGGGGGGTGATCAGTGACAGGGGGGTGATCACCCTGATCACCCCCTGTCATTAATAACCCCCCTGTAAGGCTCCATTCAGACGTCCGCATGCATTTTGTGGATCCGATCCATGTATCCATGGATCCGTAAAAAATCATGCGGATGTCTGAATGGAGCCTTACAGGGGGGGTGATCAGTGACAGAGGGGTGATCACCCTGATCACCCCCTGTCATTGATAACCCCCCTGTAAGGCTCCATTCAGACGTCCGCATGTGTTTTGTGGATCTGATCCATGTATCCATGGATCCGTAAAAAATCATGCGGATGTCTTTATGGAGCCTTACAGGAGGGGTGATCATTGACAGGGGGGTGATCACCCTGATCACCCTGCTCACCCCCTGTCATTGATAACCCCCCTGTAAGGCTCCATTCAGACATCCGCATGCGTTTTGTGGATCCGATACATGTATCCATGGATCCGTAAAAATCATGCGGATGTCTGAATGGAGCCTTACAGGGGGGGTGATCAGTGACAGGGGGGTGATCAGGGAGTCTATATGGGTGATCACCCCCCTGTCATTGATCACCCCCCTGTCATTGATCACCCCCCCCCCCCCCCTGGTAAGGCTCCATTCAGACATTTTTTTTGGCACAAGTTAGCGGAAATTTTTTGTTTGTTTTTGTTTTTTTCTTACTAAGTCTCATATTCTACTAACTTGTGTCAAAAAATAAATCTCACATGGACGCACCATACCCCTCACGGAATCCAAATGCGTAAACATTTTTAGACATTTATATTCCAGACTTCTTCTCACGCTTTAGGGCCCCTAAAAAGCCAGGGCAGTATAAATACCCCACATGTGACCCCATTTCGGAAAGAAGACACCCCAAGGTATTCCGTGAGGGGCATATTGAGTCCATGAAAGATTGAAATTTTTGTCCTAAGTTAGCGGAAAAAGAGAGACTTTGTGAGAAAAAAACAAAAAAAAATAATCAATATCCGCTAACTTATGCAAAAAAAGAAAAAATTCTAGGAACTCGCCATGCCCCTCATTGAATACCTTGGGATGTCTTCTTTCCAAAGTGGGGTCACATGTGGGGTATTTATACTGCCCTGGCTTTTTAGGGGCCCGAAAGTGTGAGAAGAAGTCTGGGATCCAAATGTCTAAAAATGCCCTCCTAAAAGGAATTTGGGCCCCTTTGCGCATCTAGGCTGCAAAAAAGTGTCACACATGTGGTATCGCCGTACTCAGGAGAAGTTGGGGAATGTGTTTTGGGGTGTCATTTTACATATACCCATGCTGGGTGAGAAAAATATCTTGGTCAAATGCCAACTTTGTATAAAAAAATGGGAAAAGTTGTCTTTTGCCAAGATATTTCTCTCACCCAGCATGGGTATATGTAAAATGACCCCCCAAAACACATTACCCAACTTCTCCTGAGTACGGCGATACCACATGTGTGACACTTTTTTGCAGCCAACGTGGGCAAAGGGGCACCTTTCGGATTTCGCAGGCCATTTTTTACACATTTTGATTGCAAGGTACTTCTTACACATTTGGGCCCCTAAATTGCCAGGGCAGTATAACTACGCCACAAGTGACCCCATTTTGGGAAGAAGACACCCCAAGGTATTCCGTGAGGGGCACGGCGAGTTCCTAGAATTTTTTATTTTTTGTCACAAGTTAGCGGAAAATGATGATTTTTCTTTTTTTTTCTTTTTTCCTTACAAAGTCTCATATTCCACTAACTTGCGACAAAAAATAAAAAATTCTAGGAACTCGCCATGCCCCTCACGGTATACCTTGGGGTGTCATCTTTCCAAAATGGGGTCACTTGTGGGGTAGTTATACTGCCCTGGCAATTTAGGGGCCCAAATGTGTGAGAAGAACTTTGCAATCAAAATGTGTAAAAAATGCCCTGCAAAATCCGAAAGGTGCACTTTGGAATATGTGCCCCTTTGCCCACCTTGGCAGCAAAAAAGTGTGACAAATCTGGTATCGCCGTACTCAGGAGAAGTTGGGGAATGTGTTTTGGGGTGTCATTTTACATATACCCATGCTGGATGAGAGAAATATCTTGGCAAAAGACAACTTTTCCCATTTTTTTATACAAAGTTGGCATTTGACCAAGATATTTTTCTCACCCAGCATGGGTATATGTAAAATGACACCCCAAAACACATTCCCCAACTTCTCCTGAGTACGGCGATACCAGATGTGTCACACTTTTTTGCTGCCAAGGTGGGCAAAGGGGCACATATTCCAAAGTGCACCTTTTGGATTTCACCGGTCATTTTTTACACATTTTGATTGCAAAGTTCTTCTCACACATTTGGGCCCCTAAATTGCCAGGGCAGTATAACTACGCCACAAGTGACCCCATTTTGGAAAGAAGACACCCCAAGGTATTCCGTAAGGGGCATGGCGAGTTCCTAGAATTTTTTATTTTTTGTCGCAAGTTAGTGGAATATGAGACTTTGTAAGAAAAAATAAAAAAAATAAAATCATCATCATTTTCCGCTAACTTGTGACAAAAAATAAAAAGTTCTATGAACTCACTATGCCCATCAGCGAATACCTTAAGGTGTCTACTTTCCGAAATGGGGTCATTTGTGGGGGTTTTCTACTGTTTGGGCATTGTAGAACCTCAGGAATCATGACAGGTGCTCAGAAAGTCAGAGCTGTTTCAAAAAGCGGAAATTCACATTTTTGTACCATAGTTTGTAAATGCTATAACTTTTACCCAAACCATTTTTTTTTTGCCCAAACATTTTTTTTTTATCAAAGACATGTAGAACAATAAATTTGGCGAAAAATTTATATATGGATGTCGTTTTTTTTGCAAAATTTTACAGCTGTAAGTGAAAAATGTCATTTTTTTGCAAAAAAATCGTTACATTTTGATTAATAACAAAAAAAGTAAAAATGTCAGCAGCAATAAAATACCACCAAATGAAAGCTCCATTAGTGAGAAGAAAAGGAGGTAAAATTCATTTGGGTGGTAAGTTGCATGACCGAGCGATAAACGGTGAAAGGAGTGTAGTGCCGAAGTGTAAAAAGTGCTCTGGTCATGAAGGGGGTTTCACCTAGCGGGGCTGAAGTGGTTAAAGATAGCAGTATTGGATTGAGAAACTCTCTTTGGTGCAGATATTGTTTTTTTCTCTCATATGCTCTCGCTCAAAAATATAGTTGTTATTACTAATGTAGGCGACTCTCCAGTATATAGGGTTTCTAGATTGATGATATGCAAATTAACACCTTATGCCATAGGCTGTTGGAAGCTAATTTGCATATCTTTCCCAGAAATCCATAGTAGCATTGTGAAACTTGCCATGCGCAAGCATGTATTTGGCAGATTTGGGGCTCTCCTTAATGAAAAAGGGTACCTGTTTAAAGATAGCTATATTGGATTGCGAAACTCTCTTTGCTGCAGATATTGTTTTTTTCTTTCATATGCTCTCGCTCCGAAATATAGTTGTTATTACTAATGTAGGCAACACTCCATTATATAGGGTTTTTAGAATGATGATATGCAAATTAACACCTTATGGCATAGGCTGCTGGAAGCTAATTTGCATATCTTTCCCAGAAATCCATAGTAGCATTGTGAATAAACTGTCTTTGGTGCAGTTGTAGTTTTTTCTGTCTCGTATGCGCTCGCATTTGCTCTCACTCAAAACATCGTTGTTATTATTAACGTAGGCAACTATCCATTATTTTGAATTTCTAGAATGATGAAATGCAAATTAACACCTTATGCCATAGGCTGATGGAAGCTAATTTGCATGTTTCCTAGAAATCCAAAGTAGCATCATGAAGCTTGTCATGCACAAGCATGTCTTTAGCAGACTTGTGGCTCCCCTGGGTGCATCAGGAGCTCTCCTTAATGAAAAAGGGTACCCGTTTAAAGATAGATATATTTTTGATTGAAAAAATTCTATTTAGTGCAACTATAGTTTTCTTTGTCTCATATGCGCTCGCTTTTCCTCTCACTCAAAACATAGTTGTTATTATTTATGTAGGCAACAATCCATTATTTTGGGTTGCTAGAATTATGAAATGCAAATTAACACCTTATGCCATAGGCTGATGGAAGCTAATTTGCATGTTTCCCAGAAATCCATAGTAGCATCGTGAAGCTTGCCATGCACAAGCATTTATTTAAAAGACTTGTGGCTCCCCTTGGTGCATCAGGAGCTCTCCTTAATGAAAAAGGGTCCCCTTTTTAAGATAGCTATATTGGATTAATAAACTGTCTTTGCTGCAGTTGTAGTTTTTTCTGTCTCGTATGCTCTCGCTTTTGCTCTCACTCAAAACATAGTTGTTATTATTAACGTAGGCAACTATCCATTATTTTGAATTTCTAGAATGATGAAATGCAAATTAACACCTTATGCCATAGGCTGATGGAAGCTAATTTGCATGTTTCCCAGAAATCCATAGTAGCATCGTGAAGCTTGCCATGCACAAGCATTTATTTAAAAGACTTGTGGCTCCCCTTGGTGCATCAGGAGCTCTCCTTAATGAAAAAGGGTACCCGTTTAAAGATAGCTATATTGGATTGAGAAACTCTCTTTAGTGCAACTATAGTTTTTTTCTGTCTCATATGTTCTAACTTTTACTCTCACTCAAAAATATAGTTGTTATTACTAATGTAGGCAACACTCCATTATATAGGGTTTTTAGAATGATGATATGCAAATTAACACCTTATGCCATAGGCTGCTGGAAGCTAATTTGCATATCTTTCCCAGAAATCCATAGTAGCATTGTGAAGCTTGCCATATACAAGCATGTATTTGACAGACTTGGGGCTCTCCTTAATGAAAAAGGGTACCCGTTTAAAGATAGCTGTATTGGAATGAGAAACTCTCTTTGGTGCAGATATTGTTTTTTTCTCTCATATGCACTCGCTCTCACTAAAAAATATAGTTTTTATTACTAATGTAGGCGACACTCCATTATATAGGGTTTCTAGATTGATGATATGCAAATTAGCACCTTATGCCATAGGCTGTTGGAAGCTAATTTGCATATCTTTCCCAGAAATCCATAGTAGCATAGTGAAGCTTGCCACGCACAAGCATGTATTTAGCAGACTTGTGGCTCCCCTTGGTTCATCAGGCGCTCTCAATAATGAAAAAGGGTACCCGTTTAAAGATAGCTATATTGGATTGAGAAACTCTCTTTAGTGCTACTATTGTTTTTTCTGTCTCATATGCTCTCGCTTTTGCTTTCACTCAAAACATAGATGTTATTATTAATGTATGCAACATTCCATTATTTTGGGTTTCTAGAATGATGAAATGCAAATTAACACCTTATGCCATAGGCTGATGGAAGCTAATTTGCATGTTTCCCAGAAATCCATAGTAGCATTGTGTAGCTTGCCATGCACAAGCATGTATTTAGCAGACTTGTGGCTCCCCTTGGTGCATCAGGAGCTCTCCTTAATGAAAAAGGGTACCCGTTTAAAGATAGCTATTAGGGATGAGCGAATTTGAACTGTATAGTTCGTACCGAATTTTGGGGTGTCCGTGACACGGACCCGAACCTGGACATTTTCGTAAAAGTCCGGGTTCGGGTTCGGTGTTCGTCGCTTTCTTGGTGCTTTTTGACAGGCTGCAAAGCAGCCAATCAACAAGCGTCATACTACTTGCCCCAAGAGGCCGTCACAGCCATGCCTAATATTGGCATGGCTGTGATTGGCCAGAGCACCACGTGACCCAGCCTCTATTTACGCTGGGGTCACATAGCGCCGCCCGTCACTCTGCTCTGATTAGCGTAGGGAGAGATTAGGCAGATTAACTTCTCCAAAGGACTTGATTAATCGATCGATCTGCAGCTGTGCATCATTGAGCTGCTGAAATTCAATTGCTCACTGTTTTTAGGCTGCCCAGACCGTTTGTCAGTCACTTTTTTCTGGGGTGATCGGCGGCCATTTTGTGTCTTGTGGTGCGCCAGCACAAGCTGCGACCAAGTGCATTTAACCCTCAATGGTGTGGTTGTTTTTTGGCTAAAGCCTACATCAGGGTGAAGCTGTCACACCAAGTGCATTTAACCAGCAATAGTCTGTTAATTTTTTGGCCATATACTAAATCAGGGGCAAGCTGCGCCCGTCACCAATTGCATTGAACCAGCAATAGTCTGTTCATTTTTTGGCCATATACTACATCAGGGGCAAGCTGCGCTCGTCACCAAGTGCATTTAACCCTCAGTAGTGTGGTTGGTCAAGCTGTCACACCAAGTGCATTTAACCAGCAATAGTGTGGTTATTTTTTGGCCATATCCCAGTCTAATTCTGTCACTAAATCCATACCGGTCACCCAGGGCCTAAATACTAGGCCTCAAATTTATATCCCGCTAAATCTGTCGTTACCGCTGTACTGTTGTGGCTGGGCAAGTTATTTAGTGTCCGTCAAAGCACATTTTTTGTTCAGTGTTGAAATACAATTCCCAATTTAGCAATTTCATAATTTAGTGGTTTCTGCTATATCAGAGCTATTTGAAATCTATCCCTAAAAGAGTATATAATATTCAAGGTGCACATAGGGTCATTCAGAATAACTTCACACACACGCTACTGTGCATTTCCAAGTCTAATTCTGTCACTAAATCCATACCGGTCACCCAGCGCCTAAATACTAGGCCTCAAATTTATATCCCGCTAAGGCTGCTTTCACACTAGCGTTCGGCTGTCCGCTCGTGAGCTCCGTTTGAAGGGGCTCACGAGCGGACCCGAACGCCTCCGTCCAGCCCTGATGCAGTCTGAATGGAGCGCATCAGTCTGGCGGCGTTCAGCCTCCGCTCGCCTCCGCACGGACAGGCGGACAGCTGAACGCTGCTTGCAGCGTTCGGGTGTCCGCCTGGCCGTGCGGAGGCGTGCGGATCCGTCCAGACTTACAATGTAAGTCAATGGGGACGGATCCGTTTGAAGATGCCACAATATGGCTCAATCTTCAAGCGGATCCGTCCCCCATTGACTTTACATTGAAAGTCTGGACGGATCCGTCCGAGGCTATTTTCACACTTAGCTTTTTTTTGCCATTTTAATGCAGACGGATCCGTTCTGAACAGAGCCTCCGTCTGCATTAATATGATCGGATCCGTTCAGAACGGATCAGATCGAACGCTAGTGTGAAAGTAGCCTTAATCTGTCGTTACCGCTGTCCTGTTGTGGATGGGCAAGTTATTTAGTATCCGCCAAAGCACATTTTTTGTTCTGGGTTGAAATACAATTCCCAATTTAGCAATTTCATAATTTAGTAGTTTCTGCTATATCAGAGCTATTTGAAATCTATCCCTAAAAGGGTATATAATATTCAAGGTGCACATAGGGTCATTCAGAATAACTTCACACACAGGCTACTGTGCATTTCCAAGTCTAATTCTGTCACTAAATCCATACCGGTCACCCAGCGCCTAAATACTAGGCCTCAAATTTATATCCCGCTGAATTTGAATACAATACATTGGGCCAAATAATATTTTTGTTGTTGTGGTGAACCATAACAATGAGGAAAACATCTAGTAAGGGACGCGGACGTGGACATGGTCGTGGTGGTGTTAGTGGACCCTCTGGTGCTGGGAGAGGACGTGGCCGTTCTGCCACATCCACACGTCCTAGTGTACCAACTACCTCAGGTCCCAGTAGCCGCCAGAATTTACAGCGATATATGGTGGGGCCCAATGCCGTTCTAAGGATGGTAAGGCCTGAGCAGGTACAGGCATTAGTCAATTGGGTGGCCGACAGTGGATCCAGCACGTTCACATTATCTCCCACCCAGTCTTCTGCAGAAAGCGCACAGATGGCGCCTGAAAACCAACCCCATCAGTCTGTCACATCACCCCCATGCATACCAGGGAAACTGTCTCAGCCTCAAGTTATGCAGCAGTCTCTTATGCTGTTTGAAGACTCCGCTGGCAGGGTTTCCCAAGGGCATCCACCCAGCCCTTCCCCAGCGGTGAAAGACATAGAATGCACTGACACACAACCACTTATGTTTCCTGATGATGAGGACATGGGAATACCACCTCAGCATGTCTCTGATGATGACGAAACACAGGTGCCAACTGCTGCGTCTTTCTGCAGTGTGCAGACTGAACAGGAGGTCAGGGATCAAGACTGGGTGGAAGACGATGCAGGGGACGATGAGGTCCTAGACCCCACATGGAATGAAGGTCGTGCCACTGACTTTCACAGTTCGGAGGAAGAGGCAGTGGTGAGACCGAGCCAACAGCGTAGCAAAAGAGGGAGCAGTGGGCAAAAGCAGAACACCCGCCGCCAAGAGACTCTGCCTGCTACTGACCGCCGCCATCTGGGACCGAGCACCCCAAAGGCAGCTTCAAGGAGTTCCCTGGCATGGCACTTCTTCAAACAATGTGCTGACGACAAGACCCGAGTGGTTTGCACGCTGTGCCATCAGAGCCTGAAGCGAGGCATTAACGTTCTGAACCTGAGCACAACCTGCATGACCAGGCACCTGCATGCAAAGCATGAACTGCAGTGGAGTAAACACCTTAAAACCAAGGAAGTCACTCAGGCTCCCCCTGCTACCTCTTCTGCTGCTGCCGCCTCGGCCTCTTCTGCTGCTGCCGCCTCGGCCTCTTCCTCCGCCTCTGGAGGAACGTTGGCACCTGCCGCCCAGCAAACAGGGGATGTACCACCAACACCACCACCACCACCTCCGTCACCAAGCGTCTCAATCATGTCACACGCCAGCGTTCAGCTCTCCATCTCACAAACATTTGAGAGAAAGCGTAAATTCCCACCTAGCTACCCTCGATCCCTGGCCCTGAATGCCAGCATTTCTAAACTACTGGCCTATGAAATTCTGTCATTTAGGCTGGTGGACACAGACAGCTTCAAACAGCTCATGTCGCTTGCTGTCCCACAGTATGTTGTTCCCAGCCGCCACTACTTCTCCAAGAGAGCCGTGCCTTCCCTGCACAACCAAGTATCCGATAAAATCAAGTGTGCACTGCGCAACGCCATCTGTAGCAAGGTCCACCTAACCACAGATACGTGGACCAGTAAGCACGGCCAGGGACGCTATATCTCCCTAACTGCACACTGGGTAAATGTAGTGGCAGCTGGGCCCCAGGCGGAGAGCTGTTTAGCGCACGTCCTTCCGCCGCCAAGGATCGCAGGGCAACATTCTTTGCCTCCTGTTGCCACCTCCTCCTTCTCGGCTTCCTCCTCCTCTTCTTCCACCTGCTCATCCAGTCAGCCACACACCTTCACCACCAACTTCAGCACAGCCCGGGGTAAACGTCAGCAGGCCATTCTGAAACTCATGTTTGGGGGACAGGCCCCACACCGCACAGGAGTTGTGGCGGGGTATAGAACAACAGACCGACGAGTGGTTGCTGCCGGTGAGCCTCAAGCCCGGCCTGGTGGTGTGTGATAATGGGCGAAATCTCGTTGCAGCTCTGGGACTAGCCAATTTGACGCACATCCCTTGCTTGGCGCATGTGCTGAATTTGGTGGTGCAGAAGTTCATTCACAACTACCCCGACATGTCAGAGCTGCTGCATAAAGTGCAGGCCGTCTGTTCGCGCTTCCGGCGTTCACATCCTGCTGCTGCTCGCCTGTCTGCGCTACAGCGTAACTTCGGCCTTCCCGCTCACCGCCTCATATGCGACGTGCCCACCAGGTGGAACTCCACCTTGCACATGCTGGACAGACTGTGCGAGCAGCAGCAGGCCATAGTGGAGTTTCAGCTGCAGCACGCACGGGTCAGTCGCACTACAGAACAGCACCACTTCACCACCAATGACTGGGCCTCCATGCGAGACCTGTGTGCCCTGTTGCGCTGTTTCAAATACTCCACCAACATGGCCAGTGGCGATGACGCCGTTATCAGCGTTACAATACCACTTCTATGTCTCCTTGAGAAAACACTTAGGGCGATGATGGAAGAGGAGGTGGCCCAGGAGGAGGAGGAGGAGGAGGAGGAAGAGGGGTAATTTTTAGCACTTTCAGGCCAGTCTCTTCGAAGTGACTCAGAGGGAGGTTTTTGGCAACAGCAGAGGCCAGGTACAAATGTGGCCAGACAGGGCCCACTACTGGAGGACGAGGAGGACAAGGATGAGGAGGAGGTGGAGGAGGATGAGGATGAAGCATGGTCACAGCGGGGTGGCACCCAACGCAGCTCGGGTCCATCACTGGTGTGTGGCTGGGGGGAAAGGCAGGACGATGACGATACGCCTCCCACAGAGGACAGCTTGTCCTTACCCCTGGGCAGCCTGGCACACATGAGCGACTACATGCTGCAGTGCCTGCGCAACGACAGCAGAGTTGCCCACATTTTAACCTGTGCGGACTACTGGGTTGCCACCCTGCTGGATCCATGCTACAAAGACAATGTGCCCACCTTACTTCCTGCACTGGAGCGTAATAGGAAGATGCGCGAGTACAAGCGCACGTTGGTAGACGCGCTACTGAGAGCATTCCCAAATGTCACAGGGGAACAAGTGGAAGCCCAAGGCCAAGGCAAAGGAGGAGCAAGAGGTCGCCAAGGCAGCTGTGTCACGGCCAGCTCCTCTGAGGGCAGGGTTAGCATGGCAGAGATGTGGAAAACTTTTGTCAACACGCCACAGCTAACTGCACCACCACCTGATACGCAACGTGTTAGCAGGAGGCAACATTTCACTAACATGGTGGAACAGTACGTGTGCACACCCCTCCACGTACTGACTGATGGTTCGGCCCCATTCAACTTCTGGGTCTCTAAATTGTCCACGTGGCCAGAGCTAGCCTTTTATGCCTTGGAGGTGCTGGCCTGCCCGGCGGCCAGCGTTTTGTCTGAACGTGTATTCAGCACGGCAGGGGGCGTCATTACAGACAAACGCAGCCGCCTGTCTACAGCCAATGTGGACAAGCTGACGTTCATAAAAATGAACCAGGCATGGATCCCACAGGACCTGTCCGTCCCTTGTCCAGATTAGACATTAACTACCTCCCCATAACCATATATTATTGTACTCCAAGGCACTTCCTCATTCAATCCTATTTTTATTTTCATTTTACCATTATATTGCGAGGCTACCAAAAGTTGAATGAACCTCTCCTCTGTCTGGGTGCCGGGGCCTAAATATATGCCAATGGACTGTTCCAATGTTGGGTGACGTGAAGCCTGATTCTCTGCTATGACATGCAGACTAATTCTCTGCTGACAGGAAGCCAGATCCTCTGTTACGGGACCTCTCTCCTCTGCCTGGGTGCTGGGCCTAAATATATGCCAATGGACTGTTGCAGTGGTGGGTGACGTGAAGCCTGATTCTCTGCTATGATATGAAGACTGATTCTCTGCTATGATATGAAGACTGATCCTCTGTTACGGGACCTCTCTCCTCTGCCTGGGTGCTGGGCCTAAATATCTGACAATGGACTGTTGCATTGGTGGCTGACGTGAAGCCTTATTCTCTGCTATGACATGCAGACTAATTCTCTGCTGACATGAAGCCAGATTGTCTGTTACGGGACCTCTCTCCTCTGCCTGCGTGCTGGGCCTAAATTTATGAAAATGGACTTTTACAGTGGTGGGTGACGTGAAGCCTGATTCTCTGCTATGACATGAAGACTGATTCTCTGCTGACATGAAGCCAGATCCTCTGTTACGGGACCTCTCTCCTCTGCCTGTGTGCTGGGCCTAAATATATGCCAATGGACTGTTGCAGTGGTGGCTGATGTGAAGCCTCATTCTCTGCTATGACATGCAGACTAATTCTCTGCTGACATGAAGCCAGATTCTCTGTTACGGGACCTCTCTCCTCTGCCTGGGTGCTGGGCCTAAATTTATGAAAATGGACTGTTGCAGTGGTGGGTGACGTGAAGCCTGATTCTCTGCTATGACATGAAGACTGATTCTCTGCTGACATGAAGCCAGATTGTCTGTTAAGGGACCTCTCTCCTCTGCCTGGGTGCCGGGGCCTAAATATCTGAGAATGGACTGTTCCAGTGGTGGGTGACGGGAAGCCAGATTCTCTGCTATGGGACCTCTCTCCAATTGAATTTGGTTAATTTTTATTTATTTAATTTCCCTATCCACATTTGTTTGCAGGGGATTTACCTACATGTTGCTGCCTTTTGCAGCCCTCTAGCCCTTTCCTGGGCTGTTTTACAGCCGTTTTAGTGCCGAAAAGTTCGGGTCCTCATTGACTTCAATGGGGTTTGGGACGAAGTTCGGATCCCGAACCCGAACATTTTCGGGAAGTTCGGCCGAACTTCTCGAACCCGAACATCCAGGTGTTCCCTCAACTCTAATAGCTATATTGGATTGAGAAACTCTCTTTAGTGCAACTATAGTTTTTTCTGTTTCCTATGCTCTCGCTATTGCTCTCACTCAAAACATAGTTGTTATTATTAATGTAGGCAACAATCCATTATTTTGGGTTGCTAGAATGATGAAATGCAAATTAACACCTTATGCCATAGGCTGATGGAAGCTAATTTGCATGTCTTTCCCAGAAATCCATAGTAGCATAGTGAAGCTAGCCATGCACAAGCATGTATTTAGCAGACTTGGGGCTCCCCTTGGTGCATCAGGCGCTCTCCTTAATGAAAAAGGGTACCCGTTTAAAGATAGCTATATTGGATTGAGAAACTCTCTTTATTGCAACTATAGTTTTTTCTGTCTCATATGCTCTCGCTTTTCCTCTCACTCAAAACATAGTTCTTATTATTGATGTAGGCAACAATCTATTATTTTGGGTTTCTAGAATGATGAAATGCAAATTAACACCTTATGCCATAGGCTGATGGAAGCTAATTTGCATGTTTCCCAGAAATCCATAGTAGCATCGTGAAGCTTGCCATGCACAAGCAGGTATTAAAATGACTTGTGGCTCCCCTTGGTGCATCAGGAGCTCTCCTTAATAAAAAAGGGTACCCGTTTAAAGATAGCTATTTCGGATTGAGAAACTCTACCTAGTACAACTATAGTTTTCTCTGTCTCATTTGCTCTTGCTCTTGCTCTTGCTCTTGCTCTTGCTCTTGCTCTTGCTCTTGCTCTTGCTCTTGCTCTTGCTCTTGCTCTTGCTCTTGCTCTTGCTCTTGCTCTTGCTCTTGCTCTTGCTCTTGCTCTTGCTCTTGCTCTTGCTCTTGCTCTCCCTAAAAAAATAGTTGTTATTTCTAATGTAGGCCAAACTCCATTGTTATGGGTTTTGAGAAAGATGATATGCAAATAAACGTCTTCTGACGTAGGCTTATGGAAGCTAATTTGCATGTCTTTCCCAGAAATCCATAGTAGCACCGTAAAGCTTGCCATGCACAAGCATGTATTTAGCAGACTTGTGGCTCCCCTTGGTGCATCAGGAGCTCTCCTTAATGAAAAAGGGTACCTGTTTAAAGATAGCTATATATGATCAAGAAACTCTCTTTAGTGCAGTTTTAGCTTTTTCTGTCTCGTATGCGCTCGCTTTTGCACTCTCTCAAAACATAGTTGTTATTATTAATGTAGGCAACAATCCATTATTTTGGGTTTTTAGAATGATGAAATTCAAATTAACACCTTATGCCATAGGCTGATGGAAGCTAATTTGCATGTTTCCCAGAAATCCATAGTAGCATCGTGAAGCTTGCCATGCACAAGCATGTATTTAGCAGACTTGCGCCTCCCCTTGGTGCATCAGGAGCTCTCCTTAATGAAAAAGGGTACCCATTTAAAGATAGCTATATTGGATTGAGAAACTATCTTTAGTGCATTTTTAGTTTTCTCTGTTTCGTATGCTTTAGCTTTTGCTCTCATGCAAATCATAGTTGTTATGTCTAATGTAGGCAACAATCCATTATTTTTGGTTTTTACAATGATGATATGCAAATTTACATCTTCTGCAATAGGCTTATGGAAGCTAATTTGCATGTCTTTCCCAGAAATCCATAGTAGCATTGTGAAGCTTGCCATGCACAAGCATGAATATAGCAGACTTGGGGCTCCCCTTAGTGCATCAGGAGCTCTTCTTAATGAAAAAGGGTTCCAGTTTAAAGATAGCTATATTGGATTGAGAAACTCTCTTTAGTTCAACTATAGTTTTTTCTGTCTCATATACTCTCGCTTTTGCTCTCATTCAAAACATAGTTGTTGTTATTAATGTAGTCAACAATCCATTATTTTGGGTTGCTAAAATGATGAAATGCAAATTAACACCTTATGCCATAGGCTGATGCAAGCTAATTTGCATGCTTCCCAGAAATCCATAGTAGCATCGTGAAGCTTGCCATGCACAAGCATGTATTTAGAAGACTTGTGGCTCCCCTTGGTGCATCAGGAGCTCTTCTTAATGAAAAAGGGCACCCGTTTAACCACTTCAGCCCCGCTAGGTGAAATCCCCTTCATGACCAGAGCACTTTTTACACTTCGGCACTACACTACTTTCACCGTTTATCGCTCGGTCATGCAACTTACCATACAAATGAATTTATAGAGCTTTCATTTGGTGGTATTTCATTGCTGCTGGCATTTTTACTTTTTTTGTTATTAATCAAAATGTAACGATTTTTTTGCAAAAAAATGACATTTTTCACTTTCAGCTGTAAAATTTTGCAAAAAAAAACGACATCCATATATAAATTTTTCGCCAAATTTATTGTTCTACATGTCTTTGATAAAAAAAAATGTTTGGGCAAAAAAAAAAATGGTTTGGGTAAAAGTTATAGCATTTACAAACTATGGTACAAAAATGTGAATTTCCGCTTTTTGAAACAGCTCTGACTTTCTGAGCACCTGTCATGATTCCTGAGGTTCTACAATGCCCAAACAGTAGAAAACCCCCACAAATGACCCCATTTCGGAAAGTAGACACCCTAAGGTATTCGCTGATGGGCATAGTGAGTTCATAGAACTTTTTATTTTTTGTCACAAGTTAGCGGAAAATGATGATGATTTTATTTTTTTAATTTTTTATTACAAAGTCTCATATTCCACTAACTTGCGACAAAAAATAAAAAATTCTAGGAACTCGCCATGCCCCTCACGGAATACCTTGGGGTGTCTTCTTTCCAAAATGGGGTCACTTGTGGGGTAGTTATACTGCCCTGGCAATTTAGGGGCCAAAATGTGTGAGAAGAACTTTGCAATCAAAATGTGTAAAAAATGACCGGTGAAATCCAAAAGGTGCACTTTGGAATATGTGCCCCTTTGCCCACCTTGGCAGCAAAAACGTGTGACACATCTGGTATCGCCGTACTCAGGAGAAGTTGGGGAATGTGTTTTGGGGTGTCATTTTACATATACCCATGCTGGGTGAGAAAAATATCTTGGTCAAATGCCAACTTTGTATAAAAAAATGGGAAAAGTTGTCTTTTGCCAAGATATTTCTCTCATCCAGCATGGGTATATGTAAAATGACACCCCAAAACACATTCCCCAACTTCTCCTGAGTACGGCGATACCAGATGTGTCACACTTTTTTGCTGCCAAGGTGGGCAAAGGGGCACATATTCCAAAGTGCACCTTTCAGATTTTGCAGGCCATTTTTTACAGATTTTGATTGCAAGGTACTTCTCACACATTTGGGCCCCTAAATTGCCAGGGCAGTATAACTACGTCACAAGTGACCCCATTTTGGAAAGAAGACACCCCAAGGTATTCCGTGAGGGGCATGGCGAGTTCCTAGAATTTTTTTTTTTTGTCACAAGTTAGCGGAAAATGATGATTTTTTTTTTTCTTTCTCTTTTTTCCTTACAAAGTCTCATATTCCACTAACTTGCGACAAAAAATAAAAAATTCTAGGAACTCGCCATGCCCCTCACGGAATACCTTGGGGTGTCTTCTTTCCAAAATGGGGTCACTTGTGGCGTAGTTATACTGCCCTGGCAATTTAGGGGCCCATATGTGTGAGAAGTACTTTGCAATCAAAATCTGTAAAAAATGACCGGTGAAATCCGAAAGGTGCACTTTGGAATATGTGCCCCTTTGCCCACCTTGGCAGCAAAAAAGTGTGACACATCTGGTATTGCTGTACTCAGGAGAAGTTGGGGAATGTGTTTTGGGGTGTCATTTTACATATACCCATGCTGGGTGAGAAAAATATCTTGGTCAAATGCCAACTTTGTATAAAAAAATGGGAAAAGTTGTCTTTTGCCAAGATATTTCTCTCATCCAGCATGGGTATATGTAAAATGACACCCCAAAACACATTCCCCAACTTCTCCTGAGTACGGCGATACCAGATGTGTCACACTTTTTTGTGCCAAGGTGGGCAAAGGGGCACATATTCCAAAGTGCACCTTTCAGATTTTGCAGGCCATTTTTTACAGATTTTGATTGCAAGGTACTTCTCACACATTTGGGCCCCTAAATTGCCAGGGCAGTATAACTACGTCACAAGTGACCCCATTTTGGAAAGAAGACACCCCAAGGTATTCCGTGAGGGGCATGGCGAGTTCCTAGAATTTTTTTTTTTTTGTCACAAGTTAGCGGAAAATGATGATTTTTTTTTTTCTTTCTCTTTTTTCCTTACAAAGTCTCATATTCCACTAACTTGCGACAAAAAATAAAAAATTCTAGGAACTCGCCATGCCCCTCACGGAATACCTTGGAGTGTCTTCTTTCCAAAATGGGGTCACTTGTGGCGTAGTTATACTGCCCTGGCAATTTAGGGGCCCATATGTGTGAGAAGTACTTTGCAATCAAAATCTGTAAAAAATGACCGGTGAAATCCGAAAGGTGCACTTTGGAATATGTGCCCCTTTGCCCACCTTGGCAGCAAAAAAGTGTGACACATCTGGTATCGCTGTACTCAGGAGAAGTTGGGGAATGTGTTTTGGGGTGTCATTTTACATATACCCATGCTGGGTGAGAAAAATATCTTGGTCAAATGCCAACTTTGTATAAAAAAATGGGAAAAGTTGTCTTTTGCCAAGATATTTCTCTCATCCAGCATGGGTATATGTAAAATGACACCCCAAAACACATTCCCCAACTTCTCCTGAGTACGGCGATACCAGATGTGTTGCACTTTTTTGCTGCCAAGGTGGGCAAAGGGGCACATATTCCAAAGTGCACCTTTCAGATTTTGCAGGCCATTTTTTACACATTTTGATTGCAAGGTACTTCTCACACATTTGGGCCCCTAAATTGCCAGGGCAGTATAACTACGCCACAAGTGACCCCATTTTGGAAAGAAGACACCCCAAGGTATTCCGTGAGGGGCACTGCGAGTTCCTAGAATTTTTTATTTTTTTGTCACAAGTTAGCGGATAATTATGATTTTTTTTTTTTCTCTTTTTTCCTTACAAAGTCTCATATTCCACTAACTTGCGACAAAAAATAAAAAATTCTAGGAACTCGCCATGCCCCTCACGGAATACCCTGGGGTGTCTTCTTTCCAAAATGGGGTCACTTGTGGCGTAGTTATACTGCCCTGGCAATTTAGGGGCCCATATGTGTGAGAAGTACTTTGCAATCAAAATCTGTAAAAAATGACCGGTGAAATCCGAAAGGTGCACTTTGGAATATGTGCCCCTTTGCCCACCTTGGCAGCAAAAAAGTGTGACACATCTGGTATTGCTGTACTCAGGAGAAGTTGGGGAATGTGTTTTGGGGTGTCATTTTACATATACCCATGCTGGGTGAGAAAAATATCTTGGTCAAATGCCAACTTTGTATAAAAAAATGGGAAAAGTTGTCTTTTGCCAAGATATTTCTCTCATCCAGCATGGGTATATGTAAAATGACACCCCAAAACACATTCCCCAACTTCTCCTGAGTACAGCAATACCAGATGTGTCACACTTTTTTGCTGCCAAGGTGGGCAAAGGGGCACATATTCCAAAGTGCACCTTTCGGATTTCACCGGTCATTTTTTACAGATTTTGATTGCAAAGTACTTCTCACACATATGGGCCCCTAAATTGCCAGGGCAGTATAACTATGCCACGAGTGACCCCATTTTGGAAAGAAGACACCCCAAGGTATTCCGTGAGGGGCACTGCGAGTTCCTAGAATTTTTTATTTTTTTGTCACAAGTTAGCGGATAATTATGATTTTTTTTTTTCTCTTTTTTCCTTACAAAGTCTCATATTCCACTAACTTGCGACAAAAAATAAAAAATTCTAGGAACTCGCCATGCCCCTCACGGAATACCCTGGGGTGTCTTCTTTCCAAAATGGGGTCACTTGTGGCGTAGTTATACTGCCCTGGCAATTTAGGGGCCCAAATGTGTGAGAAGTACCTTGCAATCAAAATGTGTAAAAAATGGCCTGCAAAATCTGAAAGGTGCACTTTGGAATATGTGCCCCTTTGCCCACCTTGGCAGCAAAAAAGTGTGACACATCTGGTATCGCTGTACTCAGGAGAAGTTGGGGAATGTGTTTTGGGGTGTCATTTTACATATACCCATGCTGGGTGAGAAAAATATCTTGGTCAAATGCCAACTTTGTATAAAAAAATGGGAAAAGTTGTCTTTTGCCAAGATATTTCTCTCATCCAGCATGGGTATATGTAAAATGACACCCCAAAACACATTCCCCAACTTCTCCTGAGTACGGCGATACCAGATGTGTTGCACTTTTTTGCTGCCAAGGTGGGCAAAGGGGCACATATTCCAAAGTGCACCTTTCAGATTTTGCAGGCCATTTTTTACACATTTTGATTGCAAGGTACTTCTCACACATTTGGGCCCCTAAATTGCCAGGGCAGTATAACTACGCCACAAGTGACCCCATTTTGGAAAGAAGACACCCCAAGGTATTCCGTGAGGGGCACTGCGAGTTCCTAGAATTTTTTATTTTTTTGTCACAAGTTAGCGGATAATTATGATTTTTTTTTTTCTCTTTTTTCCTTACAAAGTCTCATATTCCACTAACTTGCGACAAAAAATAAAAAATTCTAGGAACTCGCCATGCCCCTCACGGAATACCTTGGGGTGTCTTCTTTCCAAAATGGGGTCACTCGTGGCATAGTTATACTGCCCTGGCAATTTAGGGGCCCATATGTGTGAGAAGTACTTTGCAATCAAAATCTGTAAAAAATGACCGGTGAAATCCGAAAGGTGCACTTTGGAATATGTGCCCCTTTGCCCACCTTGGCATCAAAAAAGTGTCACACATCTGGTATCGCCGTACTCAGGAGAAGTTGGGGAATGTGTTTTGGGGTGTCATTTTACATATACCCATGCTGGGTGAGAGAAATATCTTGGCAAAAGACAACTTTTCCCATTTTTTTATACAAAGTTGGCATTTGACCAAGATATTTTTCTCACCCAGCATGGGTATATGTAAAATGACAACCCGAAACACATTCCCCAACTTCTCCTGAGTACGGCGATACCAGATGTGTGACACTTTTTTGCAGCCTAGATGCGCAAAGGGGCCCAAATTCCTTTTAGGAGGGCATTTTTAGACATTTGGATCCCAGACTTCTTCTCACGCTTTAGGGCCCCTAAAAAGTCAGGGCAGTATAAATACCCCACATGTGACCCCACTTTGGAAAGAAGACACCCCAAGGTATCCAATGAGGGGCCTGGCAAGTTCATAGAATTTTTTTTTTTTTTTGCATAAGTTAGCGGAAATTGATTATTTTTTTTTTCTCACAAAGTCTCACTTTCCGCTAACTTAGGACAAAAATTTTAATCTTTCATGGACTCAATATGCCCCTCAGCAAATACCTTGGGGTGTCTTCTTTCCAAAATGGGGTCAGTTGTGGGGTGTTTGTACTGCCCTGGCATTTGAGGGTCTCCGCAATCATTACATGTATGGCCAGCATTAGGAGTTTCTGCTATTCTCCTTATATTGAGCATACAGGTAATGAGATTTTTTTTTCCGTTCAGCCTCTGGGCTGAAAGAAAAAAATGAACGGCACAGATTTCTTCATTCGCATCGATCAATGTGGATGAAAAAATCTCTGCCAAAAAAAAAAAATGGAGGGGAAAGGCGTCTGCCAGGACATAGGAGCTCCGCCCTACATCCATACCCACTTAGCTCGTATGCCCTGGCAAACCAGATTTCTCCATTCACATCAATCGATGTGGATGAATAAATCATTGCCGGGATTTTTTTATTTATATATATATATATATATATATATATATACAAAGTGCTTGCCAAAGCATAGGAACGCCGCCTCCTCCTCAGCTCGTATGCCTCGGCAAACGTATCTGTCACTGCAGAGGAGAAAATCCCGTCTTGCAGCGTCGCATACACCGACTTGCGTGTAATCTGACAGCAGCGCAATGCTTCTGTCAGAATGCACATCGGTGCTGCAGCTGGTCGATCGGTTGGTCCACCTGGAAGGTGTAAAAAAAAAAAAAAAAAAAAAAAAAAAAAAAACAGGCCACAACGCATTAATTTTATTAACTTTGGAACAGAACATGTAACTTTAACTTTTGGAACTAAACATTAACCTGTTTGCTTACCAGTTTTTTTTTTTTTTTTTTTTTTTACCTTTATAGAACAAACCTCTCCTTCCCCATGGGACAATGTGCAAAGCGCAAATCGCCCAAAGATGTGGCGAAGTGCGTTATGCACTTTGTCCCATGTGAAAGGAGACGTTTGCAGCAGCAGTGAGTGAATGGGCCTTAATAGCCCTGTGTGCCTATCCTGGTGAGATGATCCCTATGCTAATAGTGTACCTGTGAGTGGTACTTCCGGAAACACTCTCCAAAGCATAGGGCAAGGTGGTCCGGACAGTCAGGACAGAAATAGCGGGTGTCACGCCTTATTCCACTCCTGCTACAGACACGACATCTTTTTCGGGGTGACGGTTGGGTTGAGGTACCAGGAACGACATTGGGGAAATGTCGCTCGTGTAGACGGCTAACTACACTGGTGGTTGGGGCCACGGAACCTCCTGGATACAGGAGGTTCTCGATGATCTCTTCCTGAAATTTGAGGAAGGATCCAGTTCTCCCAGCCTTACTGTAGAGAACAAAACTATTGTACAGAGCCAATTGAATTAAATATACAGACACCTTCTTATACCAGCGTCTGGTGCGTCGGGAAACTAAATACGGAGACAACATCTGGTCATTGAAGTCGACCCCTCCCATGTGGAGGTTATAGTCGTGGACTGAGAGGGGCTTTTCAATGACACGGGTTGCTCGCTCAATTTGTATTGTCGTGTCTGCGTGAATGGAGGAGAGCATGTAAACGTCACGCTTGTCTCTCCATTTCACCGCGAGCAGTTCTTCGTTACACAGTGCGGCCCTCTGCCCCCTTGCAAGACGGGTGGTAACGAGCCGTTGGGGGAAGCCCGCGCGACTAGTTCGCGCGGTACCACAGGCGCCAATCCGTTCTAGAAACAAATGCCTAAAGAGGGCCACACTTGTGTAAAAATTGTCCACATAAAGATGGTACCCCTTGCCGAATAAGAGTGACACCAAGTCCCAAACTGTCTTCCCACTGCTCCCCAGGTAGTCAGGGCAACCGACCGGCTCCAGGGTCTGATCTTTTCCCTCATAGACCCGAAATTTGTGGGTATAGCCTGTGGCCCTTTCACAGAGCTTATACAATTTGACCCCATACCGGGCGCGCTTGCTTGGGATGTATTGTTTGAAGCCAAGGCGCCCGGTAAAATGTATCAGGGACTCGTCTATGCAGATGTTTTGCTCTGGGGTATAAATATCTGCAAATTTCTGGTTGAAATGGTCTATGAGGGGCCGAATTTTGTGGAGCCGGTCAAAAGCAGGGTGGCCCCTGGGACGGGAGGCGGTGTTGTCACTAAAGTGCAGGAACCGCAGGATGGCCTCAAAACGTGCCCTGGACATGGCAGCAGAGAACATGGGCATGTGATGAATCGGGTTCGTGGACCAATATGACCGCAATTCATGCTTTTTTGTCAGGCCCATGTTGAGGAGGAGGCCCAGAAAAGTTTTAAGTTCGGAAACTTGGACTGGTTTCCACCGGAAAGGCTGGGCATAAAAGCTTCCCGGGTTAGCGGTGATAAATTGTGTGGCATACCTGTTTGTTTCGGCCACAACTATGTCTAAAAGCTCCGCAGTCAAGAACAGCTCAAAAAATCCCAGGGCCAAACCGATTTGAGCCGTCTCAACCCGAACTCCAGACTGGGCAGTGAAAGGGAAAACTACAGGTGCGGCTGAAGTTGGGGACTGCCAATCAGGGTTTGCCAGCACCTCTGGGATTCTAGGGGCTCTACGGGCACGTCTTTGCGGTGGCTGCGACGGGGTCACTACTGCACGTGCCACCGTACCAGCTTCAACTGCCCTTCTGGTGCTCGCTACTTCACCAGATTGTACGGCAGTGCTGGTACTAGGTCCAGGGAGGGCTGGGCTGCTGGTGTATGCCTCACCACGTAATCCGACAGCACCAGCCCCACTCTGCTGCTCTTGAAGCGGATCCTGCGCAACCTGCGGTCTAGCGACACGGGGCCGGGTACGCCTGGTGGTATCAGGGACCTCAGCCTCCTCGTCCGAACTTTGGGTCAGAGAGCCACTGCTTTCTACAGGTTCGTATTCTGACCCGCTGGATTCATCAGATGAGGGTTCCCACTCCTCATCCGACTGGGTCAGAAGCCTGTAGGCCTCTTCAGAGGAATACCCCCTGTTAGACATGTGGGCAACTAAATTTAGGGGTATTCCCTGAGACTACCCAAGAAAAAAAAAGCAAGCCTGTCTTACAAAGGGGAGGCTAGCGAAGTACCGGAGGCCGCTGCGGTTGATAAAAAATATCAAAACTGATTTTTTTATCGCCGCAGTGCGTGTAAAGTGAATGTGCAGTGATCAAAAAAAAATTTTTTTTTGTCACTGCGGTGGGGCGGGTGTGAGCGAACGCACGTGTGGGCGACCGATCAGGCCTGATCGGGCAAACACTGCGTTTTGGGTGGAGGGCGAATTAAAGTGACACTAGTACTATTATAGATCTGACCGTGATCAGTTTTGATCACTTCCAGATACTATAAAAGTACAAATGCTGATTAGCGATACGCTAATCAGCGAATAACGGACTGCGGTGCGGTGGGCTGGGCGCTAACTGATCGCTAACTACCTAACCAAGGGACCTAAACTATACCTAAAACCTAACGGTCAATAACAGTGAAAAAAAAAAGTGACAGTTTGCACTGATCACTTTTTTCTTTTCACTTGTGATTGACAGGAGTGATCAAAGGGTTAATTGGGGTTCAGGGGGGTGATCAGGGGCTATAGTGTAGTGTTTGGTGTACTCACTGTGAAGCCTGCTCCTCTGCTGGATCCAACCGACGAAAAGAACCAGCAGAGGAGCAGGCAGCCATATAACAGATCATATTTACAAATATGATCTGCTATATGGCTCTGTGATTGGCTTTTTTAAAAATCAGCAACCTGCCAGCCACGATCATTGGCTGGCAGGTTGCTGACGAAATGGTCCTGAACGAAATGCCGGTGCAAACTGCGCACGCGCGGGCGCATACTCGCGTCATCTCGCGTCTCGTGAGATGACGCGTATATGCGTGACTGTGCGCAGCGCTGCCACCTCCGGAACGCACATGTGCGTTAGGCGGTCCGGAGGTGGTTAAAGATAGCTATATTCGATTGAGAAACTCTTTTTAGTGCACTATAGTTTTTTCTGTCTCATATGCTCTCACTTTTGCTCTCACGCAAAACATAGTTGTTATTATTAATGTAGGCACCAATCCATTATTTTGGGTTTCTAGAATGATGAAATGCAAATTAACCTTATGCCATAGGCTGATGGAAGCTAATTTGCATGTTTCCCAGAAATCCACAGTAGTATAGTGAAGCTTGCCATGCACAAACATGTATTTTGAAGACTTGTGGCTCCCCTTGGTGCATCAGGAGCACTCCTTAATGGAAAAGGGTACCCGTTTAAAGATAGCTATATTGGATTGAGAAACTCTCCTTAGTGCAACTATAGTTTTCTTTGTCTCATATGCTCTTGCTTTTGCTATTCCTCAAAACATAGTTGTTATTTTTAAGGTAGGCAAAAATCCATTGTTATGGGTTTCGAGAAAGATGATATGCAAATTAATGTCTTCTGACGTAGGTTTATGGAAGCTAATTTGCATGTCTTTCCCAGAAATCCATAGTAGCACCATAAAGCTTGCCATGCACAAGCATGTATTTAGAAGACTTGTGCCTCCCCTTGGTGCATCAGGAGCTTTCCTTAATGAAAAAGGGTACCTGTTTAAAGATAGCTATATTGGATTAAGAAACTTTCTTTAGTGCAGTTATAGCTTCTTCTGTCTCGTATGCTCTCGCTTTTACTCTCTCTCTCTCATAACATAGTTGTTATTATTAATGTAGGCAACAATCCATAATTTTGTGTTTCTAGAATGCTGAAATGCAAATTAACACCTTATGCCATAGGCTGACGGAAGCTAATTTGCATGTTTCCCAGAAATCCATAGTAGCATCGTGAAGCTTGCCATGCACAAGCAGGTATTAAAAAGACTTGTGGCTCCCCTTGGTGCATCAGGAGCTCTCTTAATGAAAAAGGGTACCCGTTTAAAGATAGCTATATTGGATTGCAATACTCCTCATGCTGTTTCCACCTCATAACTATGTCATAGGGCCACTCTGTGGACTTATTATGCTGTTTCCCCCCTCCCCACTTCATGACTGGGCCACTATGTTGCCTTTTGGCCTGGCTGACATAATTTATTTGACCCTTCTTCTGATCTGTCAGAAGGAAAGAAAAATGAGACACACAATAGTTCCTGTCTGTGTAGCAGCTGTAAGGCCTGTATGGTCCCATCAGAATTGTCTTGTGATTTTGTAGCCAAAAGCAGGACTGGATACAAAACACAGAAGACATACAAATATTCCTTTCATGTGTCATCTCTCTTATGGCTCCACTCCTGTTTCTTTTTCTTTTGCATTAGCAATAGTGAAGGATTACTGACCAAATGCTGACCGAGTGAAGGCGGATGGTTCACAAACAGGTTTTTGGTGGGTTATTGTTGTGACAGATGAGGCAAAATAATCTGTGACGTCAACACAAACTTACTGCTGACCCCCTCTCCACTCTGTCGTGGGGCTCTACTTGTATAAGCGTTTAATATAACAGGTTCTGTAGACATAAATGTGGAATCAGCTGACGACGGTGTAAAAGGAGTGCACTTCTTCTTGGCGCTAACATCGACCTGTAATGCTGAGTTCATACTTGAGTTATTTGATCAGTTTTGTCCCCATTACTGCCCAAATAAGCCAAGTGTGCAGTGATTCTAAGAGCGATGCCTGTCATCTGCATGCCATATTGATTCACAGTATTATTTCACTACCACAGCAGACTCCCTATGCATGTTACTGCAAGGCACAGTGTTCTACACCACTGTATAGGCTCTCTGCAGCCAGGAAATAGCCAGGCAATAGGCGTTTTTTTAACGCGATTCGCTGCAAATTTCTGGAAGAATTCGCTCATCTCTAATCATCAGTTTCTGCATCTCCCCCTCAGACTCCTCCACTCTATCAGCCATTGATAACAGAATGTGTTGCCAGGAAAGAATTTTACATACCAGGAATCCACTGGTGCAAGAGACTAATTCCCACTTGGCCAAGCAGTGCAGTGCCTTAGGGTAGCTGATGGCTTGTGCTCAGCCTTGCTACACCAGTCGCTTATCTGCCTCCTCCACCTCCTCCATGGACATCCTCCTGTCCCCAACAGCTTCAGGGAAGAGTGTCCCTCCAGCTCTTCTTCCATCCTATTACATTGCTAAAGTGAATCATTGCCATTCCATGTAAGAGATGATCGGCCTCATCTCCCCACCAACGCCAACCAAGTGAGCTGGTCGGCATGGATTGCTGCAGCATTGTGACTGTGCAGAACCTGGGGGAAATAGCACATGCTCCCTGTATTGCACATGTGATAAACCTAGTCGTGTAATGCTTTTTTTATATACACTGGCTTGCTGAAGGTGCTGGCAATGTCCAGGAGACTGTCTTTGCATTTCAGCCATTCGTATGTAGCAAGAAACTCCCTTCCGGATTTGCAGACATAACACTCTGCCAATACGCCACTTTGGTGGTGGAGGAGGAGCAGAAGGATGATGATGACAATGACACCGGCCATGACGCTCCTCATCTTAGTGGGGGGTGGAGACGGAAAGAACTGGGTCCTTGGACATGCTTGCTAGAATGGCAAGCTGTATGCTTGCTTTCTGAAATACTGACAGGTGTATCATTCACATGAAGAAGTCTGACTCTAAAGCCATTGTTTTAGACTCTTACTATATAAACAAACTGGGGCAATGTTTTCTTTCTGCCAAAAGGGAGGCACAATTAATTTATTAACAGGAAACACTGTGTACAGCTTGTCATAGCTTTTGGTGAGCAGACGTCTGCTGTCCACGTTTCTGGGTCCCTTCTCTGCTCCGCGCAGAGTCACCCACCTCCTGCCGTCTTTGCTACCACAAGCAGCAGAAGTTGCAGAAACTGCAGCATCCAGTTCAGTATTATCAACATGGTGAATAAATTTTTCAATGTGCGGCTCCAGACTGAGGCAAATCAGCAAACAGAGATGTATTGCCTCAATGTCCAGGTTCAGTCCTACATGGACTTTGGCCCTCCTCCAGCACATACCGTGTTTCCTGACCCCATGAGCTTTTTGGCAGGCAGAATGAAGCTGTGGCCCAAACTGGCCCAGTAGGTTCTATCTGTTCTTTCTGGCCCAGCCTCCAGTGTCATGTCAGAGAGTTTTCAGAGAGGCATGGGGACAAAGTTGTCCTCTGCTAGTGTCCAAAACATCACTTTTGACAAAATGAACGTGGCATAGATCCCTGAGGATTTTAACACTCATCCAGCTGAGGCTGATGAATAGATCTACCCTTGCTAATGGTGCCTCATCATGCCACTTCTGTCTGCCTGTCTACCATCCTGTTCATACTGTATGGTTGCTGCTGCAGTCATCATATCACTGCCACTGTTGACTTGCCTACCATCATGTTTAATACTGTATGCCTGCTTCCGCCATTATGCCACTGCTGCTGTCAGCCTGCCTACCATTATGTTCCGTACTGTATGGCTGCTGCAGCTTCTATTCCTGCTGCTAATCCCCAACAGCCACTTCCATTACCTTTACTGCCACTACCATTCCTGCTATACAGTCCCCACTACAACTTCTACTACCACCCCTAACCAGCTGCACACACATCTACTGCCTTGTCTGTTCCATGCTGTTCTGCTACCTTTCCAAATCCACTGTACTGCTCCCAATTAAAAGGGATATTTTTTCCAGGCTCATTCAAAAGAAGACACTTTTTTCTTCTGACAATGGACACTTATGCATAAATATGGGCAGGCATTCTGCCTCTGTTAAGGAATCATTTTTGGATGCTGGTGCAGAACAAGCCACTCTTTCTTTTGAAAATTAACACTTGTGCATGCATAAATACTAGTAGGCAGTCTACTATGTTAATGTATAATTTTCGAATGCTTATAATTTTCAAATGCAATACTTGTGGATATATAAATATGGGCAGGCATTCTACCTCCGTTAATGTATAATTTTTGGAAATTTGTGCAGAATGATTGTGCGTGTATAAATACGTAATGCAATTCTGCCCCTGTTGAGGCATAATTTTTTGATGCTTGAACAGAACGAGTCACTGTTTCTTAATACATTAATATCTGTGTGTAGAAACAGGGGCAGGGATGTACCCCCATTGAGGCTTAATTTTTGGATGCTTGGTCTCAACAAGCCACTGTCTTTCCCATAACACAGTGTGTGTTTAAACATTATCTGCCCGCAGAGGTTTAAACATGCTGTTTGTTAACACTGTCAAACATGCATTTACGTATACCTATATATGCTACATTGATATTATTTTTTTTATTGTTGTAATTGTGCTTAAGTGCTTAAAAGGGGGGTGGGAGAAGAAAGTGAAAAAATGTGTACAAAATTATCACCTGTTCATCTGTTCATAAAAAAGAGTCCTAGATTACTAGAGAGTGTATATACCAATTTACAAGGCAATTGGAATAACTTCGATTAGTTTAGAACTGATTTGGGTACTAAAAAAAATTGGACAAATTGGACAAAAAACGAATTTGTGTTCTGTATTTATGTAATGATCTTGCTTCTGGTGCTGTAATTATGTAATGAACTTTGTTCTGGTTCTGTATTTATGCAATAAGCTTGCTATGGCAATATTACTATTGTATCTTAAATCGCACACAGCACATGCACTGCATCCTCTCCATTTACTGCTGGAGACCTAGCTAGCGCCCAGCTATTTTTACAAGTCACATAGTGGTGAATGAGGGGGTGGCTGCAGATGTGTGGCTTGCTCTCTATTCATTTTGGGGGTCTGTTTTTGAGAAAGGAGATGGTCCCCCAGAGGTGAGACCTAGACCTGCACCTGTCAGAAATGTATGTCATATTCAATTGATGTCATAAGTGTCCCATATGGGAATACTCCTTAAAGTATTAGCTGTGCATTCCTTTCTCCAAAACATTGTTACATTTTAAATTTGATCCTACTAATTTAGTGTATTCAGTTCCATATACTGGTTGCAGATGTGTGTGTGGGGGAAGGGGGCACCAAAAGACTTCTTTCACAGGGTGCCATGTAGCCTAAGACCGGCCATGTGTACAATAATGGAGGAAAACTTTTTTAATTTTATTTTAGCACAATGCCGCAGCATTAAAAAAAAGGGAGGGTTTTGAGACATTTTTAAATGCATGGTATGGTTTAAATTCAGGCCCATTTATCAACAATTGCCTTACTTTGTGCTTCTTCCTTTCAGATTAAATGCTCACATCCAGGGGTGCACTTAGCCTTCCCGCTGCCTGAGGTAAAAACTGAAATGGTGCTCCCGGCCTCAGTGCCATATTCTCAACTTAACCCCCTTCCTCCAGCCCTACTGTTAAATGCATACTTGGAAAACATTACGTACAGCGCTGCAAAACATACAGGGTAATACAGCACCACATACCTCTTACATCCAGTGATTTCTCCTCTGGTGTAGACGTTCCATTTCCTTATCGTCTCCATTAAGGCCAGACCGTCATTGATGATTTCTTTCAGACATCTATTGTCTCTGCAGATTTTGACAGACATCTTAGTTCCCTACTTTTCCACCCTCCTTCCCACCTTCTGAAAACCCTATCCTGCCACCTCTAATACTATGTCCACTCTGCTCCCCAATACTATACTACAGAAACAGTCCACCTGAAAATACTAGTACCACACAGATAGTGTCCCCTTCAATATTTTTTGGCACACAGTGCCCTAAAAATAACTGTGCCCAGCAAATAGTGTCCCTGATACTTATAGTGCCGTAAACATAGTGTCCTCCAAAAATAATTGTGCTAAGCTGATACTGTGCCAGGGTGCCCCACACTGTAACAGTCCTCTCAAAAGTCCCAAAAACAGTTCTAATTCTCTGCCAGTGTGCACTATGTGGTAATAATGCCCCAATAGTAATAATGTCTCTCATTTTTCCCCCAGAAGTAATAATGCCCCCATAGTGCCCCCAGTAGTAATAAATCCCCCTATTATGTGAGCCATTGCAAAAAAATTGCCCCTTATGTTTGCCAGTAAAATATTTCCCCACTTATAATGTTTGCCAGTACAATAATAGAAACATATAATGTGTCGGCAGATAAGAACATTTTGGCCCATCTAGTCTGCCCAATATACTGAATACTATGATTAGCCCCTGGCACTATCTTATATGAAGGATGGCCTTATGCCTATCCCATGCCTGCTTAAACTCCTTCACTGTATTTGCAGCTGCCACTTCTGCCGGAAGGCTATTCCATGCACCCACTATTCTCTCAGTAAAGTAATACTTCCTGATATTACTTTTAAACCTTTGCCCCTCTAATTTAAAACTATGTCCTCTTGTAGCAGTTTTTCTTCTTTTAAATATTCTCTCCTCTTTTACCTTGTTGATTTCCTTTATGTATTTACAAATTTCTATCATATCCCCTCTGTCTCATCTTTCTTCCAAGCTATACATGTTAAGGTCCTTTAATCTTTCCTGATAAGTTGTATCCTGCAATCCATGTACTAGTTTAGTAGCTCTTCTCTGAACTCTATCCAAAGTATCAAAATCCTTCTGGAGATATGGTCTCCAGTACTTAGCACAATACTCCAAATGAGGTCACACTAGTGCTCTGTAGAGCGGCATGAGCACCTCCCTCTTTCTACTAGTAATTCCTCTCCCTATACAGCCAAGCATTCTGCTAGCATTTCCTGCTGCTCTATGACATTGTCTGCCTACCTTTAAGTCTTCTAAAATAATGATCCCTAAATCCCTTTCCTCAGATACTGAGGTTAGGACTGCATCACTGATTTTATATTCTGCTCTTGGGTTTTTACATCCCAGGTGCATTATCTAGCACTTATCAACATTAAATTTTAGTTGCCAGATTTTTGACCATTCCTCTAGTTTTCCTAAATCCTTTTCCATTTGGTGTATCCCTCCAGGAACATCAACCCTGTTACAAATGTTTGTGTCATCATCAAAAAGACACACCTTACCATCGAGGTCTTCTGCAATTTTGCTGATAAAGATATTAAACAATATGGGTCCCAGAACAGATCCCTGAGGTACCCCACTGGTAACAAGACCATGGTCTGAATATACTCCATTGACTACAACCCTCTGTTGTCTGTCCCTCAGCCACTGCCTTATCTATTCAATAATACAGTATGTGAATCCAAGCACAAAGACTGCAATTTATTGATAAGCCTTCTATGTGGGACAGTATCAAAAGCCCTACTAAAGTCCAGATAAGCAATGTCTACTGCACCTCCTCCATCTATTATTTTAGTCACCCAATCAAAAAAATCAATAAGATTAGTTTGACATGATCTCCCTGAAGTAAACCCATGATACTCCCTTAATGCTTAATGCTTCCTTATGTGTGCCAATACAAAAAATGCTCTGTTATAATGTGTGCCAGTATAAAAAATGACCCCCTTTTAGTGCTCCCAGTAGAACAAATGTCCCCATATTGGCCCCCTTATAATGTGTACCAGTACACAAATGCTCCTTTTTAGTCCCCAATGTCCCCATAGCGCTTTCTCATTTTTACAGAATAATAACCCAATACCTCATTGTGACCCAACAGCATGCTTTTAAATATAAATAATAAACTCAAATACTTACCTCCATTCTGCTGTCAGCAATATCGTGGAAGACACAGACCTCTTCTGATCTTTGCCTTGAGCTGTATGCAGTCTGATTCAGTCAGCACGATAATAATTATACTGGACTCTGATAGGCTTTAGTCCTAGTTCTTGTAGCCTATTAAAGGTGATGCTGGGGCAAGGAAACATCTGTCTCGTTCCCCACCACAACATTCAACTGTATCGCTGTCCTGAGAACAGCGATGCAGTTGAATATGCAGAGATGAGCATTTCCACAATGGAAGAGCTCATTGCCCATGGCTCTTCTGAGCCCCCACTTGCCCCTAACTGGTTCCGCCTGAGGCAATCGCCTCATCTTGCCTCATTGGTGGTGCATCTCTGCTCACATCATGATTTTAACATGTCTAAATGTCTATTGTTTTTATTGGAGAAGTAGCAGTGCAAATTCTTTTAAATATATTGAAGTATATTGAACCACAGCCTGTGACAGCCTGCATAGCACTTCAGACTTTGAGTGTTACATATGAGTTAATTAAATTGGAAAACGCTAAATAGTGTTTTTTTTTGTGCTCCAGCCAGCAGCTGCTTTAAAATGATGTGTTTTAATCACATTTGCCAGATACAAGTATCTCCATGTACAATGGAAATGAAATCATATTTTAATACACAATTCTTATGGGCAAAACAGTTGGGTGAACAGTTGGCTTTCAGTTTGTGATTCGTTGTGCATAATGATGTTGCTTTTTTAATTTCAGTAAGGAAAATATTTAATGTCTGCAATACTGATTGAATAACCAACCGGTCATTAAAGGGGCAAGATATGCAATGTGATATAATTCTCATAGTCCTGCAGCTATTTATGAATACTGAATTATGGTTATTAATCAATTGAAAAGAAAACTAGTAGGAATTTTAACCTCCTAAAAGTGAATGTTAGAAATTTTTTGCTAAATTATTGAAAAGAAAAATCTAAAATATTACATTGACATTACTCAGGACTTAGTTGAAGTACCTTTGGCAGTGATTACAGCCTCAAGTGTTCTTGGGTATGATGCCACAAATTTGCACATTTGGATTTGGGGATTTTCTGCCATTCTTCTCTGCAGATCCTCTCAAAGGTCTGTCAGGTTGGATTGGGGACCATCAGTGGGCAACCATTTTCAGGTCTCTCTGGAGATACTCGATTGGGTTCAAATCAGGGCTCTGGCTGGGCCACTGAAGGACATTCACAGAGTTGTCCATAAGCCCATTCTGTGTTGTTTTTAAATGCTATGATACTGCGCTTAGGGACATAGGTACAATTGGTATTAATGTACAGGTATCACGGATAAGCTCTATTTAGCACATGGAAGTATGTCAATGTACAGGTATTTAGCTGATACAAACAGTATACCTGCAATGAAGACTCCTATTCGTGCGCTGATGCTTTTGCTCGTGCTGCCGTACTTGGTGTGAAGATTTTTCTTTTTCTGTAGTTAATCCTTCTTAATGCTGGGATTCAGGATCAGTCCAGGTTTGGTGGAGTTTGGCGTGCTGCATCGCACCCTGGCCGGTGGCGCGCTGCTGCCGCAGGTGGGTGTGTATACAGAGAAGTGATTAGCGCTCGCTCGGAGCTGTGAGTGACGTCACTTGCAGCAGTCATCAATGACCACCGGTACCAGGTATCTCTTTCTCTAACGCGTTTCGAACAGACGCTGTTCTTCCTCAGGGAGCGTTACCTGGCTATTCACATTCTCTCTTTTTTATACGCATATCTAGAGCCTTAACCCCTTCCCTGCCAGTCCTGTATGGATTCATCACCAGTCATGAGGTCTAACAAAAAGGAATTTGATTGGTTACTAAAAGCAACTTTTTTTATTTATTTTTTATTTTTATAAATCTCCCCTAAGGTCTAGGTGCCATCATATTAGTAAATATGTCACTTAAGGACAAATAGTTTTAAATGCCAACTAGACATACAGTATGCAAACATGATACAGAAAACAACAGATTGTTCATAAAAAAACGAGGCTTTATATAACTTCCCCAGTACAAAAATAAAAAAGTTAAACTGTTGAAATGCAGGAGGGAAAATAATTGTCCCAGATTAAACCCTTAGGACAGGGCCAATTTCCCTGTTTGCTCTTTCGTCTTTTCCCTTAGGCATTCCAAGAGCCATATATTTTAACATTTTCTAATCACATAGCCATATGAGGGCTTATTTTGTTGTGGGACTAATTGTATTTTAAAATTCTTTGTGGGGGGTAATTGAAAAAAAATATGCTATTCCAACAAGTTTTATTATTCTGTGAGTCAATACGGTTATGGTGATATCACATTTTTATAGTTTCTATTATGTTTTACTACTTTTAATAAAAAACGCTATTTTTTTTGAAGGTAGTAGTTTTTTATTGGTACATATGACATTTTGATTATTCTATTCATTTTTCTTTTTTTGGGGGGAAGGGGGGAGAGGTAAGTTTTTGAACCCAATGACAGCTATAGCAAATATTACTAGAGTGACAAATTGTCACGCTTCAGTGTGGGAGGGAAATAGGAGAGAAGGGGGGAACAGGGAATCAGGCCTGAGAACTAGGGAAAGAAGATGGACACCTCACAGTGAAAAACCTAACTAAAATCCTGACTGAGTATGAACAAACCCCAAAGGTAGGCGAGTTCATACGCAGGAATACCTAGAGTCCTATCTAGCCCTATAGGACCCTGGTACTAATGGCAGGGACGAGACTACCAGTTCCTCCAAAAGGAAGGATGAACAGGAGTCTACTTCAGGCCAAATACAAACAATAGGGAAATTCAACACACAAAACCCCCCAAAAATACAAAAAGGGAAAGGAAAGAGTTAACTTCAAAGAGGCTATAGAAGCACCAGGAACTCAGTTGAGATCCAACCACAAACAATCCACAGGCACAGAAGCTATAAATCGCACAGCATAGTGGGAGAAGCAACTATAAATAAGGTAGGTTAAATTACCACATAAGCAACACCTGGAGGCAAGGGGTGTGGCCATTGCCAGAAACAACACTGACACCTATTTATCCACAAGGAAAACCTGTGAGATCAAGCCACGTGTTGCTAGTCTCACAGATCTCCTGCCACTCACTGTAGCTGGGACATCCGTATGTCTCGGTACGTCCGTGACTAGGGATGAGCGAACTCGAACTGTATAGTTCGGGTTCGTACCGAATTTTGGGGTGTCCGTGACACGGACCCGAACCCGGACATTTTCGTAAAAGTCCGGGTTCGGGTTCGGTGTTCGTCGCTTTCTTCGCGCTTTTGTGACGCTTTCTTGGCGCTTTTTGAAAGGCTGCAAAGCAGCCAATCAACAAGCGTCATACTACTTGCCCCAAGAGGCCATCACAGCCATGCCTACTATTGGCATGGCTGTGATTGGCCAGAGCACCATGTGACCCAGCCTCTATTTAAGCTGGAGTCACATAGCGCCGCCCGTCACTCTGCTCTGATTAGCGTAGGGAGAGGTTGCGGCTGCGACAGTAGGGCGAGATTAGGCAGATTAACTCCTCCAAAGGACTTGATTAACTGATCGATCTGCAGCTGTGGATCATTGAGCTGCTGATCCTCAATTGCTCACTGTTTTTAGGCTGCACAGACCGTTTGTCAGTCTCATTTTTCTGGGGTGATCGGCGGCCATTTTGTGTCTTGTGGTGCGCCAGCACAAGCTGCGACCAAGTGCATTTAACCCTCAATGGTGTGGTTGTTTTTTGGCTAAAGCCTACATCAGGGTGAAGCTGTGACACCAAGTGCATTTAACCAGCAATAGTCTGTTCATTTTTTGGCCATATACAAAATCAGGGGCAAGCTGCGCCTGTCACCAAGTGCATTTAACCCTCAATGGTGTGGTTGTTTTTTGGCTAAAGCCTACATCAGGGTGAAGCTGTCACACCAAGTGCATTTAACCAGCAATAGTCTGTTCATTTTTTGGCCATATACAAAATCAGGGGCAAGCTGCGCCTGTCACCAAGTGCATTTAACCCTCAATGGTGTGGTTGTTTTTTGGCTAAAGCCTACATCAGGGTGAAGCTGTCACACCAAGTGCATTTAACCAGCAATAGTCTGTTCATTTTTTGGCCATATACAAAATCAGGGGCAAGCTGCGCCTGTCACCAAGTGCATTTAACCCTCAATGGTGTGGTTGTTTTTTGGCTAAAGCCTACATCAGGGTGAAGCTGTCACACCAAGTGCATTTAACCAGCAATAGTCTGTTCATTTTTTGGCCATATCCCAGTCTAATTCTGTCACTAAATCCATACCGGTCACCCAGCGCCTAAATACTAGGCCTCAAATTTATATCCAGCTAAATCTGTCCCTAGTGCTGTAGCTGGGCGAGTTATTTAGTGTCCGTTCAAGCACATTTCTTGTTCTGGGTTGAAATACAATTCCCAATTTAGCAATTTCATAATTTAGTGGTTCCTGCTATATCAGAGCTCTTTGAAATCTATCCCAAAAAGGGTATATAATATTGAAGGTGCACATAGGGTCATTCAGAGTAACTTCACACACACCCGCTACTGTGTATTTCCAAGTCTAATTCTGTCACTAAATCCATACCGGTGACCCAGCGCCTAAATACTAGGCCTCAAATTTAATTCCCTCTAAATCTCTCGTTACCCACCGCTGTACTGTTGTTGCTGGGCAAGATATTTAGTGTCCGTCAAAGCACATTTTTTGTTCTGGGTTGAAGTACAATTCCCAATTTAGCAATTTCATAATTTAGTGGTTTCTGCTATATCAGAGCTATTTGAAATCTATCCCAAAAAGGGTATATAATATTGAAGGTGCACATAGGGTCATTCAGAATAACTTCACACACACCCGCTACTGTGTATTTCCAAGTCTAATTCTGTCACTAAACCCATACCTGTCACCCAGCGCCTAAATACTAGGCCTCAAATTTAAATCCCTCTAAATCTCTCGTTACCGTTGTCCTGTTGTAGCTGGGAAAGTTATTTAGTGCCCGTCAAAGCACATTTTTTGTTCTGGGTTGAAGTACAATTCCCAATTTAGCAATTTCATAATTTAGTGGTTCCTGCTATATCAGAGCTATTTGAAATCTATCCCAAAAAGGGTATATAATATTGAAGGTGCACATAGGGTCATTCAGAATAACTTCACACACACCCGCTACTGTGTATTTCCAAGTCTAATTCTGTCACTAAACCCATACCTGTCACCCAGCGCCTAAATACTAGGCCTCAAATTTAAATCCCTCTAAATCTCTCGTTACCGTTGTCCTGTTGTAGCTGGGAAAGTTATTTAGTGCCCGTCAAAGCACATTTTTTGTTCTGGGTTGAAGTACAATTCCCAATTTAGCAATTTCATAATTTAGTGGTTCCTGCTATATCAGAGCTATTTGAAATCTATCCCAAAAAGGGTATATAATATTGAAGGTGCACATTGGGTCATTCAGAATAACTTCACACACACGCTTCTGTGCATTTCCAAGTCTAATTCTGTCACTAAATCCATACCGGTGACCCAGCGCCTAAATACTAGGCCTCAAATTTAATTCCCTCTAAATCTCTCGTTACCCACCGCTGTACTGTTGTTGCTGGGCAAGATATTTAGTGTCCGTCAAAGCACATTTTTTGTTCTGGGTTGAAGTACAATTCCCAATTTAGCAATTTCATAATTTAGTGGTTTCTGCTATATCAGAGCTATTTGAAATCTATCCCTAAAAGGGTATATAATATTGAAGGTGCACATAGGGTCATTCAGAATAACTTCACACACACCCGCTACTGTGTATTTCCAAGTCTAATTCTGTCACTAAATCCATACCGGTGACCCAGCGCCTAAATACTAGGCCTCAAATTTAATTCCCTCTAAATCTCTCGTTACCCACCGTTGTACTGTTGTTGCTGGGCAAGATATTTAGTGTCCGTCAAAGCACATTTTTTGTTCTGGGTTGAAGTACAATTCCCAATTTAGCAATTTCATAATTTAGTGGTTTCTGCTATATCAGAGCTATTTGAAATCTATCCCTAAAAGGGTATATAATATTCAAGGTGCACATTGGGTCATTCAGAATAACTTCACACACACACGCTTCTGTGCATTTCCAAGTCTAATTCTGTCACTAAATCCATACCGGTCACCCAGCGCCTAAATACTAGGCCTCAAATTTATATCCCGCTGAATTTGAATACAATACATTGGGCCAAATAATATATTTGTTGTTGTGGTGAACCATAACAATGAGAAAAACATCTAGTAAGGGACGCGGACGTGGACATGGTCGTGGTGGTGTTAGTGGACCCTCTGGTGCTGGGAGAGGACGTGGCCGTTCTGCCACATCCACACGTCCTAGTGTACCAACTACTTCAGGTCCCAGTAGCCGCCAGAATTTACAGCGATATATGGTGGGGCCCAATGCCGTTCTAAGGATGGTAAGGCCTGAGCAGGTACAGGCATTAGTCAATTGGGTGGCCGACAGTGGATCCAGCACGTTCACATTATCTCCCACCCAGTCTTCTGCAGAAAGCGCACAGATGGCGCCTGAAAACCAACCCCATCAGTCTGTCACATCACCCCCATGCATACCAGGGAAACTGTCTCAGCCTCAAGTTATGCAGCAGTCTCTTATGCTGTTTGAAGACTCCGCTGGCAGGGTTTCCCAAGGGCATCCACCTAGCCCTTCCCCAGCGGTGAAAGACATAGAATGCACTGACGCACAACCACTTATGTTTCCTGATGATGAGGACATGGGAATACCACCTCAGCATGTCTCTGATGATGACGAAACACAGGTGCCAACTGCTGCGTCTTTCTGCAGTGTGCAGACTGAACAGGAGGTCAGGGATCAAGACTGGGTGGAAGACGATGCAGGGGACGATGAGGTCCTAGACCCCACATGGAATGAAGGTCGTGCCACTGACTTTCACAGTTCGGAGGAAGAGGCAGTGGTGAGACCGAGCCAACAGCGTAGCAAAAGAGGGAGCAGTGGGCAAAAGCAGAACACCCGCCGCCAAGAGACTCCGCCTGCTACTGACCGCCGCCATCTGGGACCGAGCACCCCAAAGGCAGCTTCAAGGAGTTCCCTGGCATGGCACTTCTTCAAACAATGTGCTGATGACAAGACCCGAGTGGTTTGCACGCTGTGCCATCAGAGCCTGAAGCGAGGCATTAACGTTCTGAACCTGAGCACAACCTGCATGACCAGGCACCTGCATGCAAAGCATGAACTGCAGTGGAGTAAACACCTTAAAACCAAGGAAGTCACTCAGGCTCCCCCTGCTACCTCTTCTGCTGCTGCCGCCTCGGCCTATTCTGCTGCTGCCGCCTCGGCCTCTTCCTCCGCCTCTGGAGGAACGTTGGCACCTGCCGCCCAGCAAACAGGGGATGTACCACCAACACCACCACCACCACCTCCGTCACCAAGCGTCTCAACCATGTCACACGCCAGCGTTCAGCTCTCCATCTCACAAACATTTGATAGAAAGCGTAAATTCCCACCTAGCCACCCTCGATCCCTGGCCCTGAATGCCAGCATTTCTAAACTACTGGCCTATGAAATGCTGTCATTTAGGCTGGTGGACACAGACAGCTTCAAACAGCTCATGTCGCTTGCTGTCCCACAGTATGTTGTTCCCAGCCGGCACTACTTCTCCAAGAGAGCCGTGCCTTCCCTGCACAACCAAGTATCCGATAAAATCAAGTGTGCACTGCGCAACGCCATCTGTAGCAAGGTCCACCTAACCACAGATACGTGGACCAGTAAGCACGGCCAGGGACGCTATATCTCCCTAACTGCACACTGGGTAAATGTAGTGGCAGCTGGGCCCCAGGCGGAGAGCTGTTTGGCGCACGTCCTTCCGCCGCCAAGGATCGCAGGGCAACATTCTTTGCCTCCTGTTGCCACCTCCTCCTTCTCGGCTTCCTCCTCCTCTTCTTCCACCTGCTCATCCAGTCAGCCACACACCTTCACCACCAACTTCAGCACAGCCCGGGGTAAACGTCAGCAGGCCATTCTGAAACTCATATGTTTGGGGGACAGGCCCCACACCGCACAGGAGTTGTGGCGGGGTATAGAACAACAGACCGACGAGTGGTTGCTGCCGGTGAGCCTCAAGCCCGGCCTGGTGGTGTGTGATAATGGGCGAAATCTCGTTGCAGCTCTGGGACTAGCCAATTTGACGCACATCCCTTGCTTGGCGCATGTGCTGAATTTGGTGGTGCAGAAGTTCATTCACAACTACCCCGACATGTCAGAGCTGCTGCATAAAGTGCGGGCCGTCTGTTCGCGCTTCCGGCGTTCACATCCTGCTGCTGCTCGCCTGTCTGCGCTACAGCGTAACTTCGGCCTTCCCGCTCACCGCCTCATATGCGACGTGCCCACCAGGTGGAACTCCACCTTGCACATGCTGGACAGACTGTGCGAGCAGCAGCAGGCCATAGTGGAGTTTCAGCTGCAGCACGCACGGGTCAGTCGCACTACAGAACAGCACCACTTCACCACCAATGACTGGGCCTCCATGCGAGACCTGTGTGCCCTGTTGCGCTGTTTCGAGTACTCCACCAACATGGCCAGTGGCGATGACACCGTTATCAGCGTTACAATACCACTTCTATGTCTCCTTGAGAAAACACTTAGGGCGATGATGGAACAGGAGGTGGCCCAGGAGGAGGAGGAGGAGGATGAGGAAGAGGGGTCATTTTTAGCACTTTCAGGCCAGTCTCTTCGAAGTGACTCAGAGGGAGGTTTTTTGCAACAGCAGAGGCCAGGTACAAATGTGGCCAGCCAGGGCCCACTACTGGAGGACGAGGAGGACGAGGATGAGGAGGAGGTGGAGGAGGATGAGGATGAAGCATGGTCACAGCGGGGTGGCACCCAACGCAGCTCGGGTCCATCACTGGTGCGTGGCTGGGGGGAAAGGCAGGACGATGACGATACGCCTCCCACAGAGGACAGCTTGTCCTTACCCCTGGGCAGCCTGGCACACATGAGCGACTACATGCTGCAGTGCCTGCGCAACGACAGCAGAGTTGCCCACATTTTAACCTGTGCGGACTACTGGGTTGCCACCCTGCTGGATCCACGCTACAAAGACAATGTGCCCACCTTACTTCCTGCACTGGAGCGTGATAGGAAGATGCGCGAGTACAAGCGCACGTTGGTAGACGCGCTACTGAGAGCATTCCCAAATGTCACAGGGGAACAAGTGGAAGCCCAAGGCCAAGGCAGAGGAGGAGCAAGAGGTCGCCAAGGCAGCTGTGTCACGGCCAGCTCCTCTGAGGGCAGGGTTAGCATGGCAGAGATGTGGAAAACTTTTGTCAACACGCCACAGCTAACTGCACCACCACCTGATACGCAACGTGTTAGCAGGAGGCAACATTTTACTAACATGGTGGAACAGTACGTGTGCACACCCCTCCACGTACTGACTGATGGTTCGGCCCCATTCAACTTCTGGGTCTCTAAATTGTCCACGTGGCCAGAGCTAGCCTTTTATGCCTTGGAGGTGCTGGCCTGCCCGGCAGCCAGCGTTTTGTCTGAACGTGTATTCAGCACGGCAGGGGGCGTCATTACAGACAAACGCAGCCGCCTGTCTACAGCCAATGTGGACAAGCTGACGTTCATAAAAATGAACCAGGCATGGATCCCACAGGACCTGTCCGTCCCTTGTCCAGATTAGACATTAACTACCTCCCCATAACCATATATTATTGGACTCCAGGGCACTTCCTCATTCAATCCTATTTTTATTTTCATTTTACCATTATATTGCGATGCTACCCAAAGTTGAATGAACCTCTCCTCTGCCTGTGTGCTAGGCCTAAATATATGCCAATGGACTGTTGCAGTGGTGGCTGACATGAAGCCTGATTCTCTGCTATGACATGCAGACTAATTCTCTGCTGACATGAAGCCAGATTGTCTGTTACGGGACCTCTCTCCTCTGCCTGGGTGCTGGGCCTAAATTTATGACAATGGACTGTTGCAGTGGTGGCTGACGTGAAGCCTGATTCTCTGCTATGACATGCAGACTGATTCTCTGCTGTCATGAAGCCAGATTGTCTGTTACGGGACCTTTCTCCTCTACCTGGGTTCTGGGCCTAAATTTATGAAAATTGACTCTTACAGTGGTGGGTGACGTGAAGCCTGATTCTCTGCTATGATATGAAGACTGATTCTCTGCTGACATGAAGCCAGATTGTCTGTTACGGGACCTTTCTCCTCTGCCTGGGTTCTGGGCCTAAATTTATGAAAATTGACTCTTACAGTGGTGGGTGACGTGAAGCCTGATTCTCTGCTATGATATGAAGACTGATTCTCTGCTGACATGAAGCCAGATTGTCTGTTACGGGACCTTTCTCCTCTGCCTGGGTTCTGGGCCTAAATTTATGAAAATTGACTCTTACAGTGGTGGGTGACGTGAAGCCTGATTCTCTGCTATGATATGAAGACTGATTCTCTGCTGACATGAAGCCAGATTGTCTGTTACGGGACCTTTCTCCTCTGCCTGGGTTCTGGGCCTAAATTTATGAAAATTGACTCTTACAGTGGTGGGTGACGTGAAGCCTGATTCTCTGCTATGATATGAAGACTGATTCTCTGCTGACATGAAGCCAGATTGTCTGTTACGGGACCTTTCTCCTCTGCCTGGGTTCTGGGCCTAAATTTATGAAAATTGACTCTTACAGTGGTGGGTGACGTGAAGCCTGATTCTCTGCTATGATATGAAGACTGATTCTCTGCTGACATGAAGCCAGATTGTCTGTTACGGGACCTCTCTCCTCTGCCTGGGTGCTGGGCCTAAATATATGCCAATGGACTGTTGCAGTGGTGGCTGACGTGAAGCCTCATTCTCTGCTATGACATGCAGACTAATTCTCTGCTGACATGAAGACAGATTCTCTGTTACGGGACCTCTCTCCTCTGCCTGGGTGCCGGGGCCTAAATATCTGAGAATGGACTGTTCCAGTGGTGGCTGACGTGAAGCCTCATTCTCTGCTATGACATGCAGACTAATTCTCTGCTGACATGAAGACAGATTCTCTGTTACGGGACCTCCCTCCTCTGCCTGGGTGCTGGGCCTAAATATATGCCAATGGACTGTTGCAGTGGTGGCTGACGTGAAGCCTCATTCTCTGCTATGACATGCAGACTAATTCTCTGCTGACATGAAGACAGATTCTCTGTTACGGGACCTCCCTCCTCTGCCTGGGTGCTGGGCCTAAATATATGCCAATGGACTGTTGCAGTGGTGGCTGACGTGAAGCCTCATTCTCTGCTATGACATGCAGACTGATTCTCTGCTGACATGAAGCCAGATTCTCTGTTACGGGACCTCTCTCCTCTGCCTGTGTGTGTGCTGGGCCTAAATATATGCCAATGGACTGTTGCAGTGGTGGCTGACGTGAAGCCTCATTCTCTGCTATGACATGCAGACTGATTCTCTGCTGACATGAAGCCAGATTCTCTGTTACGGGACCTCTCTCCTCTGCCTGTGTGTGTGCTGGGCCTAAATATATGCCAATGGACTGTTGCAGTGGTGGCTGACGTGAAGCCTCATTCTCTGCTATGACATGCAGACTAATTCTCTGCTGACATGAAGACAGATTCTCTGTTACGGGACCTCCCTCCTCTGCCTGGGTGCTGGGCCTAAATATATGCCAATGGACTGTTGCAGTGGTGGCTGACGTGAAGCCTCATTCTCTGCTATGACATGCAGACTGATTCTCTGCTGACATGAAGCCAGATTCTCTGTTACGGGACCTCTCTCCTCTGCCTGTGTGTGTGCTGGGCCTAAATATATGCCAATGGACTGTTGCAGTGGTGGCTGACGTGAAGCCTCATTCTCTGCTATGACATGCAGACTGATTCTCTGCTGACATGAAGCCAGATTCTCTGTTACGGGACCTCTCTCCTCTGCCTGTGTGTGTGCTGGGCCTAAATATATGCCAATGGACTGTTGCAGTGGTGGCTGACGTGAAGCCTCATTCTCTGCTATGACATGCAGACTAATTCTCTGCTGACATGAAGACAGATTCTCTGTTACGGGACCTCCCTCCTCTGCCTGGGTGCTGGGCCTAAATATATGCCAATGGACTGTTGCAGTGGTGGCTGACGTGAAGCCTCATTCTCTGCTATGACATGCAGACTAATTCTCTGCTGACATGAAGACAGATTCTCTGTTACGGGACCTCTCTCCTCTGCCTGGGTGCCGGGGCCTAAATATCTGAGAATGGACTGTTCCAGTGGTGGGTGACGGGAAGCCAGATTCTCTGCTATGGAACCTCTCTCCAATTGATTTTGGTTAATTTTTATTTATTTAATTTTTATTTTAATTCATTTCCCTATCCACATTTGTTTGCAGGGGATTTACCTACATGTTGCTGCCTTTTGCAGCCCTCTAGCTCTTTCCTGGGCTGTTTTACAGCCTTTTTAGTGCCGAAAAGTTCGGGTCCCCATTGACTTCAATGGGGTTCGGGTTCGGGACGAAGTTCGGATCGGGTTCGGATCCCGAACCCGAACATTTCCGGGATGTTCGGCCGAACTTCTCGAACCCGAACATCCAGGTGTTCGCTCAACTCTATCCGTGACACATATATAGCTATGGATAAATGCATGTTTGACACTGTTAACAAGCAGCATGTTTGTAGTATTTAAACACACCCAGTGTTATGGGAAAAAGTCAGTGGTTTGTTAGGACCAAGTGTCCAAAAATGATGCCTCAGTAGAAGCATATCTCTGTCCCTGTGTATACACACACACACACACACACACACACACACAGAATACCTGTCTGTATTTTTACATGCACAAGTGTTAATTGTAATTTTGTAATGGCTCATGCACATGTATTTTGCGGTCCACAAAAAAATGAATCAGAAAAAATACTGGGAACGAGGGATCATTCACAATGCCATGCATGCAGCCAGCCAATCAGCATCCAGACCCTATGATGTCCCAGTCCTATAAAAAGCCTCAGCCTGCTCGGGTCTTCCCCATTGCGGTCTGATACAACCAGTTTTGGGGTGTATTTGGTATATATACAGACGTGGACAAAATTGTTGGTACCCTTTGGTCAATGAAAGAAAAAGTCACAATGGTCACAGAAATAACTTTAATCTGACAAAAGTAATAATAAATTAAAATTCTATAAATGTTAACCAATGAAAGTCAGACATTGTTTTTCAACCATGCTTCAACAGAATTATGTAAAAAAATAAACTCATGAAACAGGCATGGACAAAAATGATGGTACCCCTAACTTAATATTTTGTTGCGCAACCTTTTGAGGCAATCACTGCAATCAAACGCTTCCTGTAACTGTCAATGAGACATCTGCACCTCTCAGCAGGTATTTTGGCCCACTCCTCATGAGCAAACTGCTCCAGTTGTGTCCGGTTTGAAGGGTGCCTTTTCCAGACTGCATGTTTCAGCTCCTTCCAAAGATGCTCAATAGGATTGAGGTCAGGGCTCATAGAAGGCCACTTTAGAATAGTCCAATTTTTTCCTCTTAGCCATTCTTGGGTGTTTTTAGCGGTGTGTTTTGGGTCATTGTCCTGTTGCAAGACCCATGACCTGCGACTGAGACCAAGCTTTCTGACACTGGCTAGTACATTTCTCTCTAGAATTCCTTGATAGTCTTGAGATTTCATTGTACCCTGCACAGATTCAAGACACCCTGTGCCAGACGCAGCAAAGCAGCCCCAGAACATAACAGAGCCTCCTCCATGTTTCACAGTAGGGACAGTGTTCTTTTCTTGATATGCTTCATTTTTTCGTCTGTGAACATACAGCTGATGTGCCTTGGCAAAAACTTCGATTTTTGTCTCATCTGTCCACAGGACATTCTCCCAGAAGCTTTGTGGCTTGTCAACATGTAGTTTGGCATATTCCAGTCTTGCTTTTTTATGATTCGTTTTCAACAATGGTGTCCTCCTTGGTCGTCTCCCATGTAGTCCACTTTGGCTCAAACAACGACGGATGGTGCGATCTGACACTGATGTTCCTTGAGCATGAAGTTCACCTTGAATCTCTTTAGAAGTCTTTCTAGGCTCTTTTGTTACCATTCGGATTATCCGTCTCTTAGATTTGTCATCAATTTTCCTCCTGCGGCCACGTCCAGGGAGGTTGGCTACAGTCCCATGGATCTTAAACTTATGAATAATATGTGCAACTGTACTCACAGGAACATCTAGTTGCTTGGAGATGGTCTTATAGCCTTTACCTTTAACATGCTTGTCTATAATTTTCTTTCTGATCTCTTGAGACAGCTCTTTCCTTTGCTTCCTCTGGTCCATGTCGAGTGTGGTACACACCATATCACCAAACAACACAGTGATTACCTGGAGCCATATATATAGGCCCAATGGCTGATTACAAGGTTGTAGACACCTGTGATGCTAATTAGTGGACACACCTTGAATTAACATGTCCCTTTGGTCACATTATGTTCTGTGTTTTCTAGGGGTACCATCATTTTTGTCCATGCCTGTTTCATGAGTTTATTTTTTTACATAATTCTGTTGAAGCATGGTTGAAAAACAATGTCTGACTTTCATTGGTTAACATTTATAGAATTTTAATTTATTATTACTTTTGTCAGATTAAAGTTATTTCTGTGACCATTGTGACTTTTTCTTTCATTGACCAAAGGGTACCAACAATTTTGTCCACGTCTGTATATATAAGTACATCCATTCTTCCTTGATTCTGGAGTGAAATTGCGGTCTGATACAATTCTAAGAGTGCCGCTTGTCAAGTTTGTCAACTGCCAGTCATACAGATGCAAAGTAATTATTTCACTACCACAGCAGACTACCTATGCATGTTTCTGCAACGCACAGTGTTCAATTCAGATCAAATCTTTTAGAAAATTTGACAAACCGTCAGAATCAATTTTTTTTAAAGTTCGCTCATCTCTAAATATTTATTATAGTATAGCCTTTTATTATGGGTTAAATAAAAGAGAAAAAAAAATAACAGAAAAAAAGTTCATATGTCTCACCGGGGATTTGAACTTCGTACTTCTACATGCATGACAGACCACAGCATTCACATATTACTGGTGTCTTTATGATCATATATTCTGACTGTGAGTAAAGCAGCGATATATAGATTAGCTTTCTGAGCAGATCTGAATGTGGTATAGCTATAGTGCATGGAGTATATGATACATACATGCTAGGACACAGCTCTGCGCTTAGCATGCTTAGCCCTGTCTATCAAGGGGAGGAGGGGAGTATGCAGTGCACAGTGGGTGTTACAAGGCAGTGCTCAAACGATTCAGCCCCGCCTCCTGGTGATCTAATTTCTCATTTGCTTATAAATAAAAAGTAGATAACTCTGCAGCTATTTATCATACAGACAAAAGAAAAGTATAGTTTTAATCAGCATGATTCAATTTTAATAGGGTTAATCTTAGTGACGGAGCCACTTTAAATGCAAATCCTAAAAGGGTTTTTCCAGAACTTACTTATTGATCATCTATCCATATCAGATTGGCAGGGGTCAAACTCCGAAGCCCCTCTGGACCAGCTGTTTTTTACTAGCTGTGATGCCAGAACCAAGCACAAGAACTACACTCTAGACAGGGAGTGCAGAATTATTAGGCAAATGAGTATTTTGACCACATCATCCTCTTTCTGCATGTTGTCTTACTCCAAGCTGTATAGGCTCGAAAGCTTACTACCAATTAAGCATATTAGGTGATGTGCATCTCTGTAATGAGAAGGGGTGTGGTCTAATGACATCAACACCCTATATCAGGTGTGCATAATTATTAGGCAACTTCCTTTCCTTTGGCAAAATGGGTCAAAAGAAGGACTTGACAGGCTCAGAAAAGTCAAAAATAGTGAGATATCTTGCAGAGGGATGCAGCACTCTTAAAATTGCAAAGCTTCTGAAGCGTGATCATCGAAAAATCAAGCGTTTCATTCAAAATAGTCAACAGGGTCGCAAGAAGCGTGTGGAAAAACCAAGGCGCAAAATAACTGCCCATGAACTGAGAAAAGTCAAGCGTGCAGCTGCCAAGATGCCACTTGCCACCAGTTTGGCCATATTTCATCACTGGAGTGCCCAAAAGCACAAGGTGTGCAATACTCAGAGACATGGCCAAGGTAAGAAAGGCTGAAAGACGACCACCACTGAACAAGACACACAAGCTGAAACGTCAAGACTGGGCCAAGAAATATCTAAAGACGGATTTTTCTAAGGTTTTATGGACTGATGAAATGAGAGTGAGTCTTGATGGGCTAGATGGATGGGCCCGTGGCTGGATTGGTAAAGGGCAGAGAGATCCAGTCCGACTCAGACGCCAGCAAGGTGGAGGTGTACTGGTTTGGGCTGGTATCATCAAAGATGAGCTTGTGGGGCCTTTTCGGGTTGAGGATGGAGTCAAGCTCAACTCCCAGTCCTACTGCCAGTTTCTGGAAGACACCTTCTTCAAGCAGTGGTACAGGAAGAAGTCTGCATCCTTCAAGAAAAACATGATTTTCATGCAGGACAATGCTCCACCACACGCGTCCAAGTACTCCACACCGTGGCTGGCAAGAAAGGGTATAAAAGAAGAAAATCTAATGACATGGCCTCCTTGTTCACCTGATCTGAACCCCATTGAGAACCTGTGGTCCATCATCAAATGTGAGATTTACAAGGAGGGAAAACAGTACACCTCTCTGAACAGTGTCTGGGAGGCTGTGGTTGCTGCTGCACGCAATGTTGATGGTGAACAGATCAAAACACTGACAGAATCCATGGATGGCAGGCTTTTGAGTGTCCTTGCAAAGAAAGGTGGCTATATTGGTCACTGATTTGTTTTTGTTTTGTTTTTGAATGTCAGAAATGTATATTTGTGAATGTTGAGATGTTATATTGGTTTCACTGGTAAAAATAAATAATTGAAATGGGTATATATTTGTTTTTTGTTAAGTTGCCTAATAATTATGCACAGTAATAGTCACCTGCACACACAGATATCCCCCTAAAATAGCTAAAACTAAAAACAAACTAAAAACTACTTCCAAAAATATTCAGCTTTGATATTTATGAGTTTTTTAGGTTCATTGAGAACATGGTTGTTGTTCAATAATAAAATGAATCCTCAAAAATACAACTTGCCTAATAATTCTGCACTCCCTGTAGTAGCCTGCCTAGTTACTGCAATATTGCTCCTATTTATGTCTCTTATATTATGCCAAAGGCAAGCCAACAGTATATGTAGCAGCACCTGGCTCCAAGCTCAAAGACACATGCAAACACTGGAAACATGGATTACTCTGAATTGCATTACAGCTATACTTACTATATATCAAAATCTGAAGTTTTATGCATACATTTTTTTATCAAAATTGTGTCAGGCCCATCTGCCAACAGAGGAGTGGCTGCCTCAGTTTGGACTATGCCTATATGGCTAAAGCTTTAAAAATAGAATATACTATAGTTGGATCCTACACTGACCTGAATGTTGTATGCTTTATGCCAGGGAGAGGCAATTCTGACAGTGTTAGGCATCTATAAAAGCCACTGGAGATAAGCGAATTCCTCAAACATTTGATTCGACCGGTTCCCCGATTTTTTGAAATGGCGAATCGCTTTAAAAACGTCTATTTCCTTGCTTTATATTGGTGTAGAATACTGTGCCTTGCAGTAGGTAACACGCATTTGGAGTCTGCTGTGGTAGAGAAACAACATACTGTGAGTCAGTATGACATGCAGATAACAGGCTTCGCTCTTAGAATCACTGCACACATCACTTATTTGGGCAGTTACAGGGACACAAATGAACATTGTATGAACTCAGTCTTACAGGTCAAAGTTAGCGTCAAGAAGAAGTGCACTACTTTTACACCATCGGCAGCTGATTCCACATAGATGTCTACAGAACCTGTTCTATTAAACACTTATACAAGTAGAGTGGGTGTCAGCAGTAAGTTTGTGTTAACGTTACTGATTATTTTGCCCTTCCTCTGATCCGTCAGAACAATAACCCACAAAAAACGAATCCTGTCTGTGGAGCATCTGCCTTCACTCAGTCAGCATTTGGTCAGCAATCTATTAGTATTGCTAAAGCCCCAAAACACAGGAGTGGAGCCAAAACAGAGATGACACGTGAATGGAATGTTTGTATGTTTTCTGTGTTTTGTACCCACTCCTGCTTTTGGCTACCAAATCATAAGCCAATTCTGATGCAATAGAGACCATGTCATGCAGGCCTTACAGCTGTTATATAGACAGTATCCGATGTGCTTCTCATTTTTCCTTCCTTTTGACAGATCAGAAGAAGGGTCAAATAAATGATGATGTCAGCCGGGCCGAAAAGCAAAATAGTGGCCCAGTCATAAATAGGGGAGGGTGTGAACAGCATGAGAAGTACACAGAGTGGCTCTATTACATAGTGGTGAGGTAGAAGCAGCATCAGGAGACCAGATAGTGGCCCAATGACAGAGTCTGGAGGTGGCAGCAGCATCAGGAGGAGGCAACAGAGTGGCACAATGACAGTGTGGAGGTGGCAGCAGCAGCATCAGGAGGCCACAGAGTGGCAAGGTGACATAGTGTGGAGGTGGCAGCAGCATTAGGAGACCACAGAGTAGCAAAGTGACAGTGTGGAGTTGGCAGCAGCATCAGGAGACCACAGAGTGACCCGGTGACAGAGTGGGGAGGTGGGTGGCAATACCAGTACCAGCTGAAGATGGTGGGTAAAGGAAGGAGCACTTGGCATCAGATGTGTGGCATCAGGTGGGTGGCAGCATCATAATAGTAGCTGAGACAGGTAGCCAGAAGAAACCAGTCTCTTTTTGACAAAGTGTTGGTGTGGCACCATGGATGTTCTAGTCTGAATCTTTAGGCATTGGTGGGTGGAAATCCTGGCTGATCCACGCCTGTTTCATCTTGACAAAGGTCAGTCTCTTCACATTTTGGGTGGACAGGTGAATTCTTCTTGGGGCAAATATGGTCCCAGCCAAATTAAACACCCGCTCTGATGCCACACTACTTGCTGGGCAGCATAGCTTTTCCAGGGAAAACTCTGCCAGTTGTGGCCACATATCCAGTTTGGCTGCCCAGTAGTCCAGCAAATCTTCAATATGGGGTGGCAGGGTGCTGTCCAAGTATGCCACCACCTGCTGGTTCAGGTCCTGCTCCAGGTCTAGCTGCTACTGCTGCTGGTGACTAATTTCTTCACTAGGCGGGTGAAGAAAGCTGCTCATAAGTGACTCTAGACTCAAATCGCTGCTGATGGAGCTGGAACTGCTCCTACCCCCCACCCTGCCACAGCAGCCATGGAAGAGGAACGTAAGTGCAGAGATCCCCCCGGTCAGACCTACAATAGGATGGACGATGGCCCAGATAGGCAGCAGTCAACTGACTACATAGGATGTCTCTATAGTAGTTTAGTTTGTCCTCCCTCTCAGCGGGTGTAAAAAGGCCCCCATTTTAGACCAACAAGGAGGAGAGCCAGAAGTCATCCCTCTGCCAAATGCTGACAATTTGATTGTCACTACGCAAGCAAGTGAGCATGCATACGGCCATTTGTGCAAGTGACTCTGAGGCACTCCCTGCCTCCATCTCCGTTGCATACTGCCATGGTGTGTCTGGGTCCTCTGCCTCATCTTCCTCATTGCCCTGTAGCTCCTCTGGCTGCTCTTGCTCCTCCTCTCCTGTCACCTCTGTAGAAAAAAACACCCATTTTGCTACACATTGCTTGTGCTCCGATGTCCTCCTCATCCTCCAGTTCAGCCCCCACAGGGCTCATGTGGCTGTGAGAACTAGCCATCATATCTTCAGTCCCCTGACCAGCCAGATTTACCAGCATCTGTTCCAGGACATGAAGCAGTGGAATGACATTGCTCATCCCGTAGTCCTGGCAACTGACAAATTACATGGCCTGAGCAAACGGCAGGTATCACACATGAGCTGCCACTGGCTGACATCGAAGTTACACAGGGTAGTACTCATGTCGGCTTGGATTATCAAGAAATTGTTTATGGCCTTTCTCTGTTCGCATAGTCGGTCCAACATATGGAGGGCAGAATTCAAACACTTGGAAACGTCGCATCTCGGCCTATGTTGGGGGATGCTGTTCTGCCGCTACAGCTCAAGGAGCGTGTGCTTTGCAGTGTAAGAGTGGATGAAGTGCATGCAAAGTTTCCAGGCTATTTTTAGGATGTCTTGCAGATGGGTGGAAGACTTCAACTGCTTGACAACCAGATTAAACACATGTGCCATGCAGGGTGCATGGCTCATCCCTCCTTGACGCAGCGCCAACACCATGTTTTTCCCGTTGTCGGTCCCCGTGCTTCCGATTTTGAGTTGTCGCTGAGAAAGCCAGGATTTGATTTCTTGATGAAGGACATGGAGCAGTTCCTCCCCTGTGTAAATCCGTTCACCCAGGCAAACTAGGGGCAGAATAGCGTGCACATGTGGTATGATGGGGGGGGGACTGTGAATTGTCCCACAAGCTGGAGGATGAGGAGGCAGAGGTGGACATTGTTGCAGGACCAACAGCGTGAGAACTTGGAGGCGGAAGCGGCGTCACCTGGCCAAGTTTCTGGTGTGGCTGTGCAGGAGCCACATTCACCCAGTGGGCCATAAAGGACATGTATTGCCCCTGACTGTAGTTACAGCTCCACACGTCGGCATTGCCGTGCACTTTGGCAGACACCAACAGGCTCAAGGACTGGCCCACCTTCTGTTCTACATATGTGTGCAGGGCTGGTACTGCCCTTTTGGCAAAGAAATGATGGCGTGGGACTCTCCACCTCGGCTCGGCACAAGTCATCAGTTCTCTAAAAGGTGCAGAGTCCACCACTTGGAAAGAGAGAGACTGCAGCACCAGCAAATTAGCCAGGAGCACATTTAGCTTCTGCGCCACTGGATAAGTGCACACATACTGTTCAATCCCTGCACTACTACTTTCTGGGAATGTAGGCTCCTGCGAAGCGGGTGTTCTACCCTGGGCATGCTTGGCTGTTGACCTCCCACTGCTGCGACCCTGCTGACTCACAGCCATGCTAGCGACTTGCTGGCTATGCTGCTGCCTCAAGGGCATGCTGCTACCCTCTTCTCGAGATGATGATGAAACCCCTAATTCACCCGGCTCCCAAGCGTGATCTGCTAAATCATCATCAAGTACTGTCTGCATATCACCGATGTCCTCCTCAACGGTCGCTGGTTCAGGAGCCTGAAGGCTCGCAACATTAGCTCCCACACCATTCTCCTCATCACTACTTGCCCGCCTACCGGAGGAAGCAGCGGATGTCTCCTCCACATCTTGGTTGGCCAGTAGCTTCTGACTGTCCTCTAGTAGCTCATCCTCACTCTATAGTGGAGCTGAGCCCACAGCATATAATACTTCTCTGGCTGAAAGAAGAGAAAAGGACAGAGGCAGGTTGAGGACAAGTGAGGGCACAGGGCCTGCTCCTGGAACATGCCAACTAAGGGTTGTGTCTGACGAACCCACCGACTGGGGGTATTTGATGTCACTTGGGATGAAGTGGATGACCGAGTCAACCATTCATGCTGGGTTTCTGATCAAGACACGACTGCTAGATGACACCGGGAGCTCAGGCCTCTCGCTGCGATTCCTGCTGCCACGCCCCCTTACTCTGCTGCGACCTGTGCCTATGCCAGAAACAATTAGGCCTCTGCCACTCCCCTGTGCAGTGCCTGGCACTTCTCTGTCTGACATACTGTTAGATCAAATAAATAAAAAGTAAATTAAAACAAGTCTGCAATTTTCTCACTTCACCACGCAACGGCAAATAGGCCCTTATTTTTTTCACTTATACATGCCACAAAAGGCTTAAGAACATATAACTATACCACTGAACGGCAAATATATATTTTTTTGCCACTAATACACGCCAAAAAGGGCTGTAATTTTCTCACTTCACCACACAACGGCAAATACTTTTTTCTTAGAAACATAGAAACATAGAATGTGTCGGCAGATAAGAACCATTTGGCCCATCTAGTCTGCCCAATATACTGAATACTATGGATAGCCCCTGGCCCTATCTTATATAAAGGATGGCCTTATGCCTATCCCATGCATGCTTAAACTCCTCCACTGTATTTGCAGCTGCCACTTCTGCAGGAAGGCTATTCCATGCATCCACTGCTCTCTCAGTAAAATAATACTTCCTGATATTACTTTTAAACCTTTGCCCCTCTAATTTAAAACTATGTCCTCTTGTAGCAGTTTTTCTTCTTTTAAATATTCTTTCCTCTTTTACCTTGTTGATTCCCTTTATGTATTTAAAAGTTTCTATCATATTCCCTCTGTCTCGTATTTCTTCCAAGCTATACATGTTAAGGTCCTTTAATCTTTCCTGGTAAGTTTTATCCTGCAATCCATGTACCAGTTTGGTAGCTCTTCTCTGAACTCTCTCCAAAGTATCAATATCCTTCTGGAGATATGGTCTCCAGTACTGAGCACAATACTCCAAATGAGGTCTCACTAGTGCTCTGTAGAGCGGCATGAGCACCTCCCTCTTTCTACTGGTAATTCCTCTTGCTATACACCCAAGCATTCTGCTAGCATTTCCTGCTGCTCTGTGACATTGTCTGCCTACCTTTAAGTCTTCTGAAATAATGATCCCTAAATCCCTTTCCTCGGATACTGAGGTTAGGACTGTATCAGTGATTTTATATTCTGCTCTTGGGTTTTTGCGTCCCAGGTGCATTATCTTGCATTTATCAACATTAAATTTTAGTTGCCAGATTTTTGACCATTCTTCTAGTTTTCCTAAGTCCTTTTCCATTTGGTGTATTCCTCCAGGAATATCAACCCTGTTACAAATCTTTGTATCATCCGCAAAAAGACACACCTTACCATTGAGACCTTCTGCAATTTCGCTGATAAAGATATTAAACAATATGGGTCCCAGTACAGATCCCTGAGGTACCCCACTGGTAACAAGACCTTGGTCTGAATATACTCCATTGACTACAACCCTCTGTTGCCTGTCCCTCAGCCACTGCCTAATCCATTCAACAATATGGGAGTCCAAGCCCAATGACTGCACTTTATTGATAAGCCTTCTATGTGGGACAGTATCAAAAGCCTTACTAAAGTCTAGATAAGCGATGTCTACTGCACCTCCTCCATCTATTATTTTAGTCACCCAATCAAAAAAATCAATAAGATTAGTTTGACATGATCTCCCTGAAGTAAGCCCATGCTGTTTTTCATCTTTCAATCCATGGGATTTTAGATGGTCCACAATCCTCTCCTTAAGTATGGTTTCCATTAATTTACCCACTATTGATGTCAGGCTTACTGGCCTATAGTTGCCCGATTCCTCCCTACTACCTTTCTTGTGAATGGGCATAACATTTGCTAATTTCCAATCTTCTGGGACTACTCCTGTTGCCAGTGATTGGTTAAATAAATCTGTTAATGGTTTTGCTAGTTCACCGCTGAGCTCTTTTAATAGCTTTGGGTGTATCCCATCAGGCCCCTGTGACTTATTTGTATTAATTTTAGACAGTTGACTTAGAACTAGGGATGAGCGAACTCGAACTGTATAGTTCGGGTTCGTACCGAATTTTGGGGTGTCCGTGACACGGACCCGAACCCGGACATTTTCGTAAAAGTCCGGGTTCGGGTTCGGTGTTCGTCGCTTTCTTCGCGCTTTTGTGACGCTTTCTTGGCGCTTTTTGAAAGGCTGCAAAGCAGCCAATCAACAAGCGTCATACTACTTGCCCCAAGAGGCCATCACAGCCATGCCTACTATTGGCATGGCTGTGATTGGCCAGAGCACCATGTGACCCAGCCTCTATTTAAGCTGGAGTCACATAGCGCCGCCCGTCACTCTGCTCTGATTAGCGTAGGGAGAGGTTGCGGCTGCGACAGTAGGGCGAGATTAGGCAGATTAACTCCTCCAAAGGACTTGATTAACTGATCGATCTGCAGCTGTGGATCATTGAGCTGCTGATCCTCAATTGCTCACTGTTTTTAGGCTGCCCAGACCGTTTGTCAGTCACATTTTTCTGGGGTGATCGGCGGCCATTTTGTGTCTTGTGGTGCGCCAGCACAAGCTGCGACCAAGTGCATTTAACCCTCAATGGTGTGGTTGTTTTTTGGCTAAAGCCTACATCAGGGTGAAGCTGTCACACCAAGTGCATTTAACCAGCAATAGTCTGTTCATTTTTTGGCCATATACAAAATCAGGGGCAAGCTGCGCCTGTCACCAAGTGCATTTAACCCTCAATGGTGTGGTTGTTTTTTGGCTAAAGCCTACATCAGGGTGAAGCTGTCACACCAAGTGCATTTAACCAGCAATAGTCTGTTCATTTTTTGGCCATATACTAAATCAGGGGCAAGCTGCGCCTGTCACCAAGTGCATTTAACCCTCAATGGTGTGGTTGTTTTTTGGCTAAAGCCTACATCAGGGTGAAGCTGTCACACCAAGTGCATTTAACCAGCAATAGTCTGTTTATTTTTTGGCCATATCCCAGTCTAATTCTGTCACTAAATCCATACCGGTCACCCAGCGCCTAAATACTAGGCCTCAAATTTATATCCCGCTAAATCTGTCCTTAGTGCTGTAGCTGGGCGAGTTATTTAGTGTCCGTTCAAGCACATTTCTTGTTCTGGGTTGAAATACAATTCCCAATTTAGCAATTTCATAATTTAGTGGTTTCTGCTATATCAGAGCTATTTGAAATCTATCCCTAAAAGGGTATATAATATTCAAGGTGCACATTGGGTCATTCAGAATAACTTCACACACACCCGCTACTGTGTATTTCCAAGTCTAATTCTGGCACTAAACCCATACCTGTCACCCAGCGCCTAAATACTAGGCCTCAAATTTATATCCCGCTAAATCTGTCCTTAGTGCTGTAGCTGGGCGAGTTATTTAGTGTCCGTTCAAGCACATTTCTTGTTCTGGGTTGAAATACAATTCCCAATTTAGCAATTTCATAATTTAGTGGTTTCTGCTATATCAGAGCTATTTGAAATCTATCCCTAAAAGGGTATATAATATTCAAGGTGCACATTGGGTCATTCAGAATAACTTCACACACACCCGCTACTGTGTATTTCCAAGTCTAATTCTGGCACTAAACCCATACCTGTCACCCAGCGCCTAAATACTAGGCCTCAAATTTATATCCCGCTAAATCTGTCCCTAGTGCTGTAGCTGGGCGAGTTATTTAGTGTCCGTTCAAGCACATTTCTTGTTCTGGGTTGAAATACAATTCCCAATTTAGCAATTTCATAATTTAGTGGTTTCTGCTATATCAGAGCTATTTGAAATCTATCCCTAAAAGGGTATATAATATTCAAGGTGCACATTGGGTCATTCAGAATAACTTCACACACACCCGCTACTGTGTATTTCCAAGTCTAATTCTGGCACTAAACCCATACCTGTCACCCAGCGCCTAAATACTAGGCCTCAAATTTATATCCCGCTAAATCTGTCCTTAGTGCTGTAGCTGGGCGAGTTATTTAGTGTCCGTTCAAGCACATTTCTTGTTCTGGGTTGAAATACAATTCCCAATTTAGCAATTTCATAATTTAGTGGTTTCTGCTATATCAGAGCTATTTGAAATCTATCCCTAAAAGGGTATATAATATTCAAGGTGCACATTGGGTCATTCAGAATAACTTCACACACACCCGCTACTGTGTATTTCCAAGTCTAATTCTGGCACTAAACCCATACCTGTCACCCAGCGCCTAAATACTAGGCCTCAAATTTATATCCCGCTAAATCTGTCCCTAGTGCTGTAGCTGGGCGAGTTATTTAGTGTCCGTTCAAGCACATTTCTTGTTCTGGGTTGAAATACAATTCCCAATTTAGCAATTTCATAATTTAGTGGTTTCTGCTATATCAGAGCTATTTGAAATCTATCCCTAAAAGGGTATATAATATTCAAGGTGCACATTGGGTCATTCAGAATAACTTCACACACACCCGCTACTGTGTATTTCCAAGTCTAATTCTGGCACTAAACCCATACCTGTCACCCAGCGCCTAAATACTAGGCCTCAAATTTATATCCAGCTAAATCTGTCCCTAGTGCTGTAGCTGGGCGAGTTATTTAGTGTCCGTTCAAGCACATTTCTTGTTCTGGGTTGAAATACAATTCCCAATTTAGCAATTTCATAATTTAGTGGTTTCTGCTATATCAGAGCTATTTGAAATCTATCCCTAAAAGGGTATATAATATTCAAGGTGCACATTGGGTCATTCAGAATAACTTCACACACACCCGCTACTGTGTATTTCCAAGTCTAATTCTGGCACTAAACCCATACCTGTCACCCAGCGCCTAAATACTAGGCCTCAAATTTATATCCCGCTAAATCTGTCCCTAGTGCTGTAGCTGGGCGAGTTATTTAGTGTCCGTTCAAGCACATTTCTTGTTCTGGGTTGAAATACAATTCCCAATTTAGCAATTTCATAATTTAGTGGTTTCTGCTATATCAGAGCTATTTGAAATCTATCCCTAAAAGGGTATATAATATTCAAGGTGCACATAGGGTCATTCAGAATAACTTCACACACCCGCTACTGTGCATTTCCAAATCTAATTCTGTCACTAAACCCATACCTGTCACCCAGCGCCTAAATACTAGGCCTCAAATTTATATCCCGCTAAATCTGTCCTTAGTGCTGTAGCTGGGCGAGTTATTTAGTGTCCGTTCAAGCACATTTCTTGTTCTGGGTTGAAATACAATTCCCAATTTAGCAATTTCATAATTTAGTGGTTTCTGCTATATCAGAGCTATTTAAAATCTATCCCTAAAAGGGTATATAATATTCAAGGTGCACATTGGGTCATTCAGAATAACTTCACACACACCCGCTACTGTGTATTTCCAAGTCTAATTCTGGCACTAAACCCATACCTGTCACCCAGCGCCTAAATACTAGGCCTCAAATTTATATCCCGCTAAATCTGTCCCTAGTGCTGTAGCTGGGCGAGTTATTTAGTGTCCGTTCAAGCACATTTCTTGTTCTGGGTTGAAATACAATTCCCAATTTAGCAATTTCATAATTTAGTGGTTTCTGCTATATCAGAGCTATTTGAAATCTATCCCTAAAAGGGTATATAATATTCAAGGTGCACATAGGGTCATTCAGAATAACTTCACACACCCGCTACTGTGCATTTCCAAATCTAATTCTGTCACTAAACCCATACCTGTCACCCAGCGCCTAAATACTAGGCCTCAAATTTATATCCCGCTAAATCTCTCGTTACCGCTGTCCTGTTGTGGCTGGGAAAGTTATTTAGTGTCCGTCAAAGCACATTTTTTGTTCTGGGTTGAAATACAATTCCCAATTTAGCAATTTCATAATTTAGTCGTTTCTGCTATATCAGAGCTATTTGAAATCTATCCCTAAAAGGGTAGATCATATTGAAGGTGCACATAGGGTCATTCAGAATAACTTCACACACACGCTTCTGTGCATTTCCAAGTCTAATTCTGTCACTAAATCCATACCGGTCACCCAGCGCCTAAATACTAGGCCTCAAATTTATATCCCGCTGAATTTGAATACAATACATTGGGCCAAATAATATATTTGTTGTTGTGGTGAACCATAACAATGAGAAAAACATCTAGTAAGGGACGCGGACGTGGACATGGTCGTGGTGGTGTTAGTGGACCCTCTGGTGCTGGGAGAGGACGTGGCCGTTCTGCCACATCCACACGTCCTAGTGTACCAACTACCTCAGGTCCCAGTAGCCGCCAGAATTTACAGCGATATATGGTGGGGCCCAATGCCGTTCTAAGGATGGTAAGGCCTGAGCAGGTACAGGCATTAGTCAATTGGGTGGCCGACAGTGGATCCAGCACGTTCACATTATCTCCCACCCAGTCTTCTGCAGAAAGCGCACAGATGGCGCCTGAAAACCAACCCCATCAGTCTGTCACATCACCCCCATGCATACCAGGGAAACTGTCTCAGCCTCAAGTTATGCAGCAGTCTCTTATGCTGTTTGAAGACTCCGCTGGCAGGGTTTCCCAAGGGCATCCACCTAGCCCTTCCCCAGCGGTGAAAGACATAGAATGCACTGACGCACAACCACTTATGTTTCCTGATGATGAGGACATGGGAATACCACCTCAGCATGTCTCTGATGATGACGAAACACAGGTGCCAACTGCTGCGTCTTTCTGCAGTGTGCAGACTGAACAGGAGGTCAGGGATCAAGACTGGGTGGAAGACGATGCAGGGGACGATGAGGTCCTAGACCCCACATGGAATGAAGGTCGTGCCACTGACTTTCACAGTTCGGAGGAAGAGGCAGTGGTGAGACCGAGCCAACAGCGTAGCAAAAGAGGGAGCAGTGGGCAAAAGCAGAACACCCGCCGCCAAGAGACTCCGCCTGCTACTGACCGCCGCCATCTGGGACCGAGCACCCCAAAGGCAGCTTCAAGGAGTTCCCTGGCATGGCACTTCTTCAAACAATGTGCTGACGACAAGACCCGAGTGGTTTGCACGCTGTGCCATCAGAGCCTGAAGCGAGGCATTAACGTTCTGAACCTGAGCACAACCTGCATGACCAGGCACCTGCATGCAAAGCATGAACTGCAGTGGAGTAAACACCTTAAAACCAAGGAAGTCACTCAGGCTCCCCCTGCTACCTCTTCTGCTGCTGCCGCCTCGGCCTATTCTGCTGCTGCCGCCTCGGCCTCTTCCTCCGCCTCTGGAGGAACGTTGGCACCTGCCGCCCAGCAAACAGGGGATGTACCACCAACACCACCACCACCACCTCCGTCACCAAGCGTCTCAACCATGTCACACGCCAGCGTTCAGCTCTCCATCTCACAAACATTTGATAGAAAGCGTAAATTCCCACCTAGCCACCCTCGATCCCTGGCCCTGAATGCCAGCATTTCTAAACTACTGGCCTATGAAATGCTGTCATTTAGGCTGGTGGACACAGACAGCTTCAAACAGCTCATGTCGCTTGCTGTCCCACAGTATGTTGTTCCCAGCCGGCACTACTTCTCCAAGAGAGCCGTGCCTTCCCTGCACAACCAAGTATCCGATAAAATCAAGTGTGCACTGCGCAACGCCATCTGTGGCAAGGTCCACCTAACCACAGATACGTGGACCAGTAAGCACGGCCAGGGACGCTATATCTCCCTAACTGCACACTGGGTAAATGTAGTGGCAGCTGGGCCCCAGGCGGAGAGCTGTTTGGCGCACGTCCTTCCGCCGCCAAGGATCGCAGGGCAACATTCTTTGCCTCCTGTTGCCACCTCCTCCTTCTCGGCTTCCTCCTCCTCTTCTTCCACCTGCTCATCCAGTCAGCCACACACCTTCACCACCAACTTCAGCACAGCCCGGGGTAAACGTCAGCAGGCCATTCTGAAACTCATATGTTTGGGGGACAGGCCCCACACCGCACAGGAGTTGTGGCGGGGTATAGAACAACAGACCGACGAGTGGTTGCTGCCGGTGAGCCTCAAGCCCGGCCTGGTGGTGTGTGATAATGGGCGAAATCTCGTTGCAGCTCTGGGACTAGCCAATTTGACGCACATCCCTTGCTTGGCGCATGTGCTGAATTTGGTGGTGCAGAAGTTCATTCACAACTACCCCGACATGTCAGAGCTGCTGCATAAAGTGCGGGCCGTCTGTTCGCGCTTCCGGCGTTCACATCCTGCTGCTGCTCGCCTGTCTGCGCTACAGCGTAACTTCGGCCTTCCCGCTCACCGCCTCATATGCGACGTGCCCACCAGGTGGAACTCCACCTTGCACATGCTGGACAGACTGTGCGAGCAGCAGCAGGCCATAGTGGAGTTTCAGCTGCAGCACGCACGGGTCAGTCGCACTACAGAACAGCACCACTTCACCACCAATGACTGGGCCTCCATGCGAGACCTGTGTGCCCTGTTGCGCTGTTTCGAGTACTCCACCAACATGGCCAGTGGCGATGACACCGTTATCAGCGTTACAATACCACTTCTATGTCTCCTTGAGAAAACACTTAGGGCGATGATGGAAGAGGAGGTGGCCCAGGAGGAGGAGGAGGAGGAGGAAGAGGGGTCATTTTTAGCACTTTCAGGCCAGTCTCTTCGAAGTGACTCAGAGGGAGGTTTTTGGCAACAGCAGAGGCCAGGTACAAATGTGGCCAGCCAGGGCCCACTACTGGAGGACGAGGAGGACGAGGATGAGGAGGAGGTGGAGGAGGATGAGGATGAAGCATGGTCACAGCGGGGTGGCACCCAACGCAGCTCGGGTCCATCACTGGTGCGTGGCTGGGGGGAAAGGCAGGACGATGACGATACGCCTCCCACAGAGGACAGCTTGTCCTTACCCCTGGGCAGCCTGGCACACATGAGCGACTACATGCTGCAGTGCCTGCGCAACGACAGCAGAGTTGCCCACATTTTAACCTGTGCGGACTACTGGGTTGCCACCCTGCTGGATCCACGCTACAAAGACAATGTGCCCACCTTACTTCCTGCACTGGAGCGTGATAGGAAGATGCGCGAGTACAAGCGCACGTTGGTAGACGCGCTACTGAGAGCATTCCCAAATGTCACAGGGGAACAAGTGGAAGCCCAAGGCCAAGGCAGAGGAGGAGCAAGAGGTCGCCAAGGCAGCTGTGTCACGGCCAGCTCCTCTGAGGGCAGGGTTAGCATGGCAGAGATGTGGAAAACTTTTGTCAACACGCCACAGCTAACTGCACCACCACCTGATACGCAACGTGTTAGCAGGAGGCAACATTTCACTAACATGGTGGAACAGTACGTGTGCACACCCCTCCACGTACTGACTGATGGTTCGGCCCCATTCAACTTCTGGGTCTCTAAATTGTCCACGTGGCCAGAGCTAGCCTTTTATGCCTTGGAGGTGCTGGCCTGCCCGGCAGCCAGCGTTTTGTCTGAACGTGTATTCAGCACGGCAGGGGGCGTCATTACAGACAAACGCAGCCGCCTGTCTACAGCCAATGTGGACAAGCTGACGTTCATAAAAATGAACCAGGCATGGATCCCACAGGACCTGTCCGTCCCTTGTCCAGATTAGACATTAACTACCTCCCCATAACCATATATTATTGGACTCCAGGGCACTTCCTCATTCAATCCTATTTTTATTTTCATTTTACCATTATATTGCGAGGCTACCCAAAGTTGAATGAACCTCTCCTCTGCCTGTGTGCTAGGCCTAAATATATGCCAATGGACTGTTGCAGTGGTGGCTGACGTGAAGCCTCATTCTCTGCTATGACATGCAGACTGATTCTCTGCTGACATGAAGACAGATTCTCTGTTACGGGACCTCCCTCCTCTGCCTGGGTGCTGGGCCTAAATATATGCCAATGGACTGTTGCAGTGGTGGCTGACATGAAGCCTGATTCTCTGCTATGACATGCAGACTAATTCTCTGCTGACATGAAGCCAGATTGTCTGTTACGGGACCTCTCTCCTCTGCCTGGGTGCTGGGCCTAAATTTATGACAATGGACTGTTGCAGTGGTGGCTGACGTGAAGCCTGATTCTCTGCTATGACATGCAGACTGATTCTCTGCTGACATGAAGCCAGATTGTCTGTTACGGGACCTCTCTGCTCTGCCTGTGTGCTAGGCCTAAATATATGCCAATGGACTGTTGCAGTGGTGGGTGACGTGAAGCCTCATTCTCTGCTATGACATGCAGACTGATTCTCTGCTGACATGAAGACAGATTCTCTGTTACGGGACCTCCCTCCTCTGCCTGGGTGCTAGGCCTAAATATATGCCAATGGACTGTTGCAGTGGTGGCTGACGTGAAGCCTCATTCTCTGCTATGACATGCAGACTGATTCTCTGCTGACATGAAGCCAGATTGTCTGTTACGGGACCTCTCTGCTCTGCCTGTGTGCTAGGCCTAAATATATGCCAATGGACTGTTGCAGTGGTGGCTGACGTGAAGCCTGATTCTCTGCTATGACATGCAGACTGATTCTCTGCTGACATGAAGCCAGATTGTCTGTTACGGGACCTCTCTGCTCTGCCTGTGTGCTAGGCCTAAATATATGCCAATGGACTGTTGCAGTGGTGGGTGACGTGAAGCCTCATTCTCTGCTATGACATGCAGACTGATTCTCTGCTGACATGAAGACAGATTCTCTGTTACGGGACCTCCCTCCTCTGCCTGGGTGCTGGGCCTAAATATATGCCAATGGACTGTTGCAGTGGTGGCTGACATGAAGCCTGATTCTCTGCTATGACATGCAGACTAATTCTCTGCTGACATGAAGCCAGATTGTCTGTTACGGGACCTCTCTCCTCTGCCTGGGTGCTGGGCCTAAATTTATGACAATGGACTGTTGCAGTGGTGGCTGACGTGAAGCCTGATTCTCTGCTATGACATGCAGACTGATTCTCTGCTGACATGAAGCCAGATTGTCTGTTACGGGACCTCTCTGCTCTGCCTGTGTGCTAGGCCTAAATATATGCCAATGGACTGTTGCAGTGGTGGCTGACGTGAAGCCTCATTCTCTGCTATGACATGCAGACTGATTCTCTGCTGACATGAAGCCAGATTGTCTGTTACGGGACCTCTCTGCTCTGCCTGTGTGCTAGGCCTAAATATATGCCAATGGACTGTTGCAGTGGTGGCTGACGTGAAGCCTGATTCTCTGCTATGACATGCAGACTGATTCTCTGCTGACATGAAGCCAGATTGTCTGTTACGGGACCTCTCTGCTCTGCCTGTGTGCTAGGCCTAAATATATGCCAATGGACTGTTGCAGTGGTGGGTGACGTGAAGCCTCATTCTCTGCTATGACATGCAGACTGATTCTCTGCTGACATGAAGACAGATTCTCTGTTACGGGACCTCCCTCCTCTGCCTGGGTGCTGGGCCTAAATATATGCCAATGGACTGTTGCAGTGGTGGCTGACATGAAGCCTGATTCTCTGCTATGACATGCAGACTAATTCTCTGCTGACATGAAGCCAGATTGTCTGTTACGGGACCTCTCTCCTCTGCCTGGGTGCTGGGCCTAAATTTATGACAATGGACTGTTGCAGTGGTGGCTGACGTGAAGCCTGATTCTCTGCTATGACATGCAGACTGATTCTCTGCTGACATGAAGCCAGATTGTCTGTTACGGGACCTCTCTGCTCTGCCTGTGTGCTAGGCCTAAAAATATGCCAATGGACTGTTGCAGTGGTGGCTGACGTGAAGCCTCATTCTCTGCTATGACATGCAGACTGATTCTCTGCTGACATGAAGCCAGATTGTCTGTTACGGGACCTCTCTGCTCTGCCTGTGTGCTAGGCCTAAATATATGCCAATGGACTGTTGCAGTGGTGGGTGACGTGAAGCCTCATTCTCTGCTATGACATGCAGACTGATTCTCTGCTGACATGAAGCCAGATTCTCTGTTACGGGACCTCTCTGCTCTGCCTGTGTGCTAGGCCTAAATATATGCCAATGGACTGTTGCAGTGGTGGCTGACGTGAAGCCTCATTCTCTGCTATGACATGCAGACTAATTCTCTGCTGACATGAAGACAGATTCTCTGTTACGGGACCTCTCTCCTCTGCCTGGGTGCCGGGGCCTAAATATCTGAGAATGGACTGTTCCAGTGGTGGGTGACGGGAAGCCAGATTCTCTGCTATGGAACCTCTCTCCAATTGATTTTGGTTAATTTTTATTTATTTAATTTTTATTTTAATTCATTTCCCTATCCACATTTGTTTGCAGGGGATTTACCTACATGTTGCTGCCTTTTGCAGCCCTCTAGCTCTTTCCTGGGCTGTTTTACAGCCTTTTTAGTGCCGAAAAGTTTGGGTCCCCATTGACTCCGAATGGGGTTCGGGTTCGGGACGAAGTTCGGATCGGGTTCGGATCCCGAACCCGAACATTTCCGGGATGTTCGGCCGAACTTCTCGAACCCGAACATCCAGGTGTTCGCTCAACTCTACTTAGAACCTCTTCCTCTGTAAAGACACATGCGTCATAAGATTCATTAGTCTTCTTTCCTAACTGAGGTCCTTCTCCTTCATTTTCCTTTGTAAAAACTGAACAGAAGTATTCATTGAGGCAGTCAGCTAGTTCTTTATCTTCTTCCATATACCTTCCTTCTTTAGTTTTTAATTTGGTAATTCCTTGTTTTAGTTTCCTTTTTTCATTTATGTATCTGAAGAATGCCTTATCGCCTTTTTTCCCTGACTGAGCTAATTTCTCTTCTGCCTGTGCTTTAGAAGCTCGTATAACTTGATTGGCCTCTCTCTGCCTAATCTTATAAATTTGTCTTTCATCCTTGTTTTGTTATTTTTTATAATTCCTAAATGCTATCTTTTTGTTTTTAATGATTTTGGCCACTTCTGCTGAGTACCACAGTGGTCTCTTCCTTTTCTTGCTTTTACTGACAAGCCTAATGCAATTTTCTGTTGCCTTCAATAGTGCCACTTTTAAGTAGTCCCATTTCTCCTGGACTCCAATGAAACTGTTCCAGTCTGATAGGGACTCGTATACCACTAATCTAATTTGAGAAAAGTCAGTTTTTCTAAAATCTAAAACTTTTGTTTTTGTGTGGTGTGACTCAGTCACTGTACTTATAGTAAACCACACTGACTGGTGATCACTAGATCCCAAGCTTTCCCCTACAGTAATATCAGATACCAAATTCCCATTTGTGAATACTAAATCTAAAATGGCCTCCTTCCGGGTTGGCTCCTCCACTACTTGCTGTAGAGATAATTCCAGTAGGGAATTTAGAATATCTGTACTCCTGGCAGAACTAGCTATTTTGGTTTTCCAGTTTACATCTGGAAGATTGAAGTTTTCCAATATGATAACTTCCCCCTTCAATGTCATTTTAGCTATTTCCTCAACTAGTAGATCATCTAATTCTTTGACTTGGCTAGGTGGTCTATATATCACACCTACACGAGTTACCTTATGATTATCAAGCTGCAAGGTAACCCAAACTGACTCTAAATTGTTCTCGCTAACTTGTATCAAATTAGATTTTATGCTATCTTTCACATACAGGGCCACCCCTCCCCCTTCTTGCCTTCTCTGTCTTTCCTGTATAGAGAGAACCCTGGTATTGAAATATCCCAGTCATTACTCCCCTTGAACCACGTCTCAGTAACAGCCACTACATCTATATTCTCAGATGCCATTATAGCCTCAAGTTCATTGATCTTATTCCCTAGACTGCGAGCATTTGTAGACAAGTCTCTGAACTTGTCATTTCTTAACCTTTGTGCTACTGGCCTCTTCTGGCATTGTTCCGGGGGGCAGTTGGACTGCTGGATTATCACTCTTTTGCCCCCCTTTCCTAGTTTAAATGCTTCTTAGCAAATACTTGGAACTGTTCACCGAGGACATTCATTCCCTTGAGAGAAAGATGCAAACCATCTTTCTTGTACAGTTCTTTTCCATTCCAACAAGAGCTAACATGAGACACAAAGCCAAACCCTTGGTTCAGACACCATTCACCAAGCTATACATTGAATTCCTTAATGCGCATCTTCCTGTCATGCTAAAGGTTCTGCACAGGCAAAACTGCAGAGAATGAAACAGTTGATGCAACCTCCCGTATATCCTTTCCAAGTGTGTGAAAAGCTTCTTTCACCTTTGAAACCTCATTGCAAGCCAGATTGTTTGTCCCAAGATGGAGAATAACATCCACTTCCCTTTCCTGCTTTGCTTGCCTAACAATATTTAGGATCCGTCGTCTATCCCTGCTAGCGGTAGCACCAGGGAGACATCTCACAACACCATTCCCCTCAAACTTCACACCTCTTATGATGGAATCGCCCACCAACAGCTGCTTACTATCAATCCTCACCTTCTCCTTTTTGTCTTTGGCTGCAGTCTTACATACTTTAGGCATGGGAGATGATTGTTTCTCACCCACTGTGCTTAAGCCATCCTCCATCTTGCTCTTGCACTCTGAAAGCGCTGCAAATGAATTATGGAGAGCCACAGACTGTGGGACATGCCTTCTATCCACAACTCTCAGTCTACCAGAACCTACAGTAACCCATCTTTCATTTCTTGTGCCACTAATACACGCAAAAAAAAGAGCTTTAGAACATATAACTGCACCGCTGAAGGGCAAATATATATTTTTTGCCACTAATACACTCCAAAAAGGGCTGTCATTTTCTCACTTCACCACACAATGGCAAATACTTTTTTTTGGGCCACTAATTCACACCAAAAAAGGCTTTAGAACATATTACTGCACCGCTGAATGGCAAATTGTCACAGTGCGGTGTGGGTAGATAACTCCACACCGACCTCAAGAGGGAAGAGAAAAGGTACTAGGCCAGGAAATTAAGGAAAGGAGAAAAGGTCACCACCTAGTGAATCCCTAAACTGAGCCCTGACTACTATCAGTATGTACAGACCTTGAAGGTAGGAATGTTCATATGCTGTAAACTATGGTCCTATCTGACCCTAAAGGGCCCTGGATATAGTGTCAGGACAAGAGATGACCTGTTCCTTCCCAGATGAAGGAACAGGAGACTCTCTCAGGCCTAATACCAAAATGTAGGGGAAAACAACAAACAATAAATAAAGAAAAGACACTTAACTCTGAAGTATGCGGATGAGCAGGAACTCAGAAGAGAACCAACACAAGCACTTCCAACATCCAAAAGGAGCTATCAACTGCATTGTGTGATGGGTAAGGCCAGATTAAATAGAGGAGTTGGAATGACCACTTAAGCTACACCTCAGACCAGAGGTGTAGTCATACCCAGCAATAACACAGAAGCAAGTGAAACCAGAGAGGCTGTCAGATCACATCACATGCAGCCAGTTTCTTCGATTTTCTGGCACAGGAAAGACCGTGACAGTACCCCCCCTTCTACAAGTGGCCTCCGGACATCCAGGACCAACTTTATCCGGATGAGGTCTTTGAAAGGCTTTCACCAGACGACCATTAACATCGGCCGCTGGAACCCACATCCTCTCCTCTGGAGATCTAAAAATTTCAGATTACAGTCCATCATGACAGGAGCAAGAGGCAAGGAGGACGGTTCAACAGGTTCCACACATCTTTTCAACAATGACTTATGGAACACATTATGAATCTTCAAAGTCTGAGGAAGTTCAAGATGAAAGGCTACCGGGTTAATAAATGGTAGTGATCTTATATGGACCAGTAAACCTTGGACTCAACTTACAAGAATGTACTCTCAACTTAATGTTTCTTGTGGACAGCCACACAGAATCACCCACTCTCAGTTCTCGACCATTCATGCGTCTCTTGTCAGCCATACGTTTATATTTGTTGCCCATTTTTTTTAGATTATTTAGAATTTTCCACCAAATAACAAAGAAGAGGAAAATCGTTCCTCTTCAGGTATAATAGAAGTCTCTGTACCAGAAAATGTGCCAAATTGCGGGTGGAACCTATATGCCCTAAAAAACGTGACTCCTGTCTATGGTTATTTATGGCAAACACGGCTAAAGACAAAAATGAGGACCACACCTTCTGGTTCTCCGAGACAAAACATCTCAAATCAGTCTCCAGATTCTGGTTAGTGCGGTCAATCTGTCCGTTTGACTGAGGATGAAAGGCCTAAGATAAGAACAATTGTACCCCCAGACGAGTACAGAACGCCTTCCAGAATTTGGAAACAAACTGAGTCCCCCTATCAAACACCACATCATAAGGAATACCATTTAATTTCATGATGTTATTGACAAACACTTGTGCCAGAATTTTAGCATTAGATAGACCTGGCAATGCTATAAAGTGTGCCATCTTACTAAAGCGATTAACAACCACCAAAATAAAAAAAAAATCTGAAGAATTATATAAATCCATGATAAAATCCATGGATAATTGAGTCCAAGGTCGAGACAGGATAGGCAACGGAAGTAAAGATCCGAAAGGCCGATAATATGTTACCTTAGCATATGCACAAGTACTGCAAGCAGACCTCTATAGTCCTCAACACACTTAAGCAACCCTGGCCACCAGAATCTACAAGAGATGAGATCGACAGTGGATCTTCTCCCAGAGTGTCCTATAAGAACTGTATTGATGTTCCTCGATGACCATCTGGCCTGTCTTGGGTTCAGTCGTTTAGCCGACTCCAGGTAAGCCAGATTTTTGTGATCAGTAAGCACAGTAATAGGATGAATTGCTCCTTCCAACCAATGACGCCTCTCCTCAAAAGCCAACTTAATGGCCAGCAACTCTCTATTACCCATGTAATAATTCCTTTCTGCAGCCAAGAGTTTCTTAGAAAAGAATGCACATGGGAGCCATTTACTAGGTGAAGGACCCTGCGAAAAAAACTGCCCCTACCCCTACCTCCACAATGAATGGCTGTGACACATCCGGTTGCACCAGTATAGGAGCAGAATCAAAACATTCCTTTACCGCAGAAAATGCTTGCAATGCCGCATCTGACCAGACTGAGACAGCCAAACCTTTCCTTGTCATGTACGTTAAAGGTTTAACCACAGTCGAGTAGTTTAAAATGAATTTACGGTAGTAGTTGGTGAACCACAAAAACTGCATAAGCGCTTTCAGATTTTTGGGTCGATCCCAGTCCAACACAGCATGGACCTTCTCTGGATCCATACGAAAACCTGAAGATGAGAGTAGGTAACCCAGGAATTGCACTTCCTGAACTGCAAATACACAATTTCCATCTTAGCATACATTTTATTCTCTCTTAGGATCTCTAACACCTGTCTCACGTAATTCTGATGAGTCTCCATATCTGGGGAATAAATTAGTATGTCATCCAGATACACAACAACAACTCTCCCCACCAGATAATGAAAGATATCATCAACAAAATGCTGAAAAACCTCAGGAGCATTAGTTGACCCAAACAGCCAAATGACCCTCTGGGCTATTAAACGCCGTCTTCCATTCATCCCCTTCCTTGATCCTGACCAGGTTAGGCTACTTTCACACTTGCGTTCGGAGCGGATCCGTCTGGTATATGCACAGACGGATCCGCTCCTATAATGCAAACAATGGTGTCCCTTCAGAACGGATCCGTCTGCATTATATTTCAGAAAAAAGTCTAAGTCCAATTTGTAGTCAGACGGATCCGTCCAGACTTTACATTGAAAGTCAATAGGGGGCAGATCCGTTTGAAATTGCACCATATTGTGTCAACGTCGAATGGATCCGTCCCCATTGACTTACATTGTAAGTATGGACGGATCCGTTTGGCTCCTCACGGCCAGGCGGACACGAAAACGCTGCAAGCAGCGTTTGGGTGTCCAGCTGCGTAGCGGAACAGAGGCCAAACTGAGCCATACTGATGCATTCTGAGCGGATCCGCATCCACTCAGAATGCATTGGGACAACAATCTGGTTATACAAGTCAGGAATCAAAGGAAGGTGGTACAGATCACCGACCGTAATCCGATTGAGCTTACGGAAGTCCAGACATGGCCTAAGAGTTCCATCTTTCTTCTTTACAGAGAAAAACCCTGCTGCCACTGGGTACTTGGAATGTCTAATATGTCCCTTGACCAAATTTTTGGCAATATACTCTGGCATGGCCGCTCTTTCGGTCCAGAAAGGTTATATAACCTAGATTTGGGCAACTTTGCTCTGGGAAAAAGATTGATAGGACAATCATATTTCTGGTGTGGTGGTAAACCCTGGCAACCCCTCCCAGAAAATGCATCAGAAAAAATAGAATGTGAAAGCTGATCTGTTAGCTGAACTTATTGCCATATGTAAGAGAAACTTATTACTGCTACAAGTCTGTACTCCTAATAGTCAAAACAGTAAAAATGTATTAATTAAATAATTGAATAATATGTATGGACAGGTTACAAGGGACTTGCGGTGTCGACTACGTCAGTTGAGGATCTGCATCAGTGACAGTTGGACAGACAGGTCCCAGCGATTACCAGGAGAGACTAACTCTGAAAGGTACACTGCCCAGAGGCTGCTGTCTTAGTTTTGCCCTCTAGTGTTGCCCTGACTCTGTCCAGTGACAGTCTATAGTCATAGACTACATGAGCCTCATACCACTCTGCTGTCAGTTACTGCATAAAGTATCTGGAGGAATTGTCCATAAGAGTATTTAAAAGTACTTCAGGGCAGAGTGGAAGCAGCAAAGTAGGATATCTGGAAGTCCACCTGTACGAATCTGAATTGCAAACTATAGTGAAAGAGGAAGCTGAACCTGAGTTACCCTACTTAGAAGCCTTTCCTGTTGCTGACGAAAACCAAATGTGTTTAAAGAGCTGTTTGTAGACACCCTGGATATTGCAAATTGGCCTTATTCTCCGTGCATGTACTGTGGAAAAAAAACTTAAAACTTCCTTCTATGCCATCTTACTGCTCAACCTCAGTACAGCAGCTGAACCCTTGATTCCTTGGAGACCAGCCATCACAACTGGAGAACCCTTGCTTCCACTGGAGATCTGAACCCTTATTTGGAAGAAGTTATACTTAAAAAATGAGACTATAGCGGTGTCCACACTCTCTTACAATTAAAGGCCCTTAAATTTTAATATAATTTACTATTGTTTTGTTTATTGTATTTAACTAACCATAATTCGGTGGTGTTCCTTGTATCTAAATAAAAGTTGTGTTCTTTTAGGGACCTCGTGGTCGAGCCGTATCACAGCATCTTAGCCACCCAAGTCTCTGGGGGGAAGGGAGTCTTCAAATAGAAGTGCTGAAAGAATATAGCAGACTTATAGTTAAAGGGAGCCTGTCACCAGTTTTATGGGCTACACTACACTACTTTCACCGTTTATTGCTCGGTCATGCAACTTACCACCCAAATGAATTTTACCTTCTTTTCTTCTCACTAATAGAGCTTTCATTTGGTGGTATTTTATTGCTGCTGACATTTTTACACTTTTTTGTTATCAATAGAAATTTTCCGAAATTTTTGCAAAAAAATGACATTTTTCAATTTCAGTTGTGAAATTTTTCAAAAAAAATACGACATCTATATATAAATTTTTCTCTAAATGTATTGTTCTACATGTCTTTGATAAAAAAAATGGTTAAAAAAATGGTTTGGGTAAAATTTATAGCGTTTACAAACTATGGAACAAAAATGTGAATTTCCGCTTTTTGAAGCAGCTCTGACTTTCTGAGCACCTGTCATGTTTCCTGAGGTTATACAATGCCCAGACAGTAGAAAAACCTCTCAAATGACCCAATTTCGGAAAGTAGACACCCTAAGGTATTCGCTGATGGGCATAGTGAGTTCATGGAAGTTTTTATTTTTTGTCACAAGTTAGTGGAAAATTATGATTTTTTTTTCCTTACAAAGTCTCATATTCAACTAACTTGTGACAAAAAATAAAAACTTCTATGAACTCACTTTGCCCATCAGCGAATACCTTAGGGTGTCTTCTTTCCAAAATGGGGTCACTTGTGGGGTAGTTATACTGCCCTGGCATTTTAGGGGCCCTAATGCGTGAGAAGTAGTTTGAAATAAAAATGTATAAAAAATGCCCTGTGAAATCCTAAAAGTGCTCTTTGGAATGTGGGCCCCTTTGCCCACCTAGGCTGCAAAAAAGTGTCACACATGTGGTATCGCCGTACTCAGGAGAAGTTGGGCAATTTGTTTTGGGGTGTCATTTTACATATACCCATGCTGGGTGAGAGAAATATCTCGGCAAAAGACAACTTTTCCCATTTTTTTATACAAAGTTGGCATTTGACCGAGATATTTATCTCACCCTGTATGAGTATATGTAAAATGACACCCCAAAACACATTGCCCAATTACGGCGATACCACATGTGTCGTACTTTTTTGCAGCCTAGGTGGGCAAAGGGGCCCACATTCCCAAGAGCACCTTTAGGATTTCACTGGGGATTTTTTACAGATTTTGATGTCAAACTACTTCTCATGCATTAGGGCCCCTAAAATGCCAGGGCAGTATAACTACCCCACAAGTGACCCCATTTTGGAAAGAAGACACCCCAAGGTATTCCGTGAGGGGCATAGCGACTTCCTAGAATTTTTTATTTTTTGTCACAAGTTAGTGGAATATGAGAATTTGTAAGAAAAAAACACATCATTTTCCCCTAATATCTCGGCAAAAGACATCTTTTCCCATTTTTTTTAAATACAAAGTTGGCATTTGACCGAGATATTTATCTCACCCAGCATGGGTATATGTAAAATGACACCCCAAAACACATTGCCCTACTTCTCCTGAGTACGGCAATACCACATGTGTGACACTTTTTTGCAGCCAAGATGCACAAAGGGGCCAAAATTCCTTTTAGGAGGGCATTTTTAGACATTTGGATCCGAGACTTCTTCTCACGCTTTAGGGCCCCTAAAATGCCAGGGCAGTATAAATACCCCACATGTGACCCCATTTTGGAAAGAAGACACCCCAAGGTATTCAATGAGGGGCATGGCGAGTTCATAGAAGATTTTTTTTGGGGCACAAGTTAGCGGAAATTGAATTTTTTTTTGTTTTTTCTCACAAAGTCTCCCTTTCCGCTAACTTGGGACAAAAAGTTCAATCTTTCATAAACTTAATATGCCCCTCAGCGAATTCTTTGGGGTGTCTTCTTTCCAAAATAGGGTCACATGTGGGGTATTTATACTGCCCTGGCATTTTAAGGTCCCTAAAGCGTGAGAAGAAGCCTGGAATATAAATGTCTAAAAAATTTTGCTCATTTGGATTCCGTGAGGGGTATGGTGAGTTCATGTGAGATTTTATTTTTTGACACAAGTTAGTGGAATATGAAACTTTGTAAGAAAAGAAAAAAAAATCTATTTCCGCTAACTTGTGCCCAAAAAATGTATAAATGGAGCCTTACAGGTGGGTGATCAATGACACCACCCTGTCATTGATCACCCCCCCTGTAAGGCTCTATTCAGTCGTCCGTATGTGTTTTGCAGATCCGTGGTGTCCGTGTTTTGCAGATCCACGGATCCGCAAAACACATACGGACGTCTGAATGGAGCCTTACAGGGGGGTGATCAATGACAGGGGGGTGATCACCCCAAATTGACTCCCTTATCACCCCCCTGTCATTGATCACCCCCCTGTAAGGCTCTATTCAGAGGTCCGTATGTGTTTTGCGGATCCACGGATCCATGGATCCATGGATCCGCAAAACACATACGGACCTCTGAATGGAGCCTTACAGGGGGGTGATCAATGACAGGGGGGTGATCAGTGTGGTGATTGGTGCTACTTATTACTGAGCTGCCTGTGTCCTCTGGTGGTCGATCCAAGCAAAAGGGACCACCAGAGGACCAGGTAGCAGGTATATTAGACGCTGTTATCAAAACAGCATCTAATATACCTGTTAGGGGTTAAAAAAAATCGCATCTACAGCCTGCCAGCAAACGATCGCCACTGGCAGGCTGTAGATCCACTTTCTTACCTGTCGATCCTGTGAACGCGCGCGCCTTTGTGCGCGCGTTCACAGGAAGTCTCGCGTCTCGTGAGATGACGCATAGATGCATCACTCTGCCTGAGACAGCCGCCTCCGGACCGCGATCCTGCTTTAGGCGGTCCACAGGCGGTAAAGAGTCTTCTTGTATTCATAAGGGTGTAAAGGGGTGGCAACAGCCACCTAATAATTTAATGCTAATCTCACCATAATGTTTAATGGGTTGAAATGTTTGGGACATGTTTACTATTTTTTCCTCTTGCTTTTGCCTATGCTTACATAATTGCCTATATTTGAGCCTTTTCTCTGATAACACATTTATAAATGTGACAGTCCTATTGCCACTTTATCAACCACACCAACTGTTCTCAGCAGATTTATATTTTTGGTGTGAATCCTTCTTTTTGGAGGGAATACTAACTTTAGCATGTAATAAATTCTTTGCACAATTTAGCTTACATGCAATTTTGGCGCATTTTTTGCATTACTTTTAACACAGTTGATATTACACAGTTGGCTGTCATCTCTTTTTCTGTGAACCAGTCCTGGACTCATTATTAGTGACAGCATCATAACTGTAATACCCTGGCCCCCTACAAGGGGAAACTATTCCCTGCCTCTCCCAGCCTGTCCGTCATCATAGAGAGTAGGGCTCTTCTGTATTTCTTTAGCACTCCTAATTGCCAAATGACACAATATTTTTTGTACACTAAGAGTACATATTCTGCCCTTCTATAATGCAATCAGTTAACAGATCCACTTTAACGTCATAAAAAAATAATAATACTGAATAACTGCTCAGCTATTTTCGTCAGTCCCATTGAAATGAGCAGAGAGCGCCCATATTCACTTTGCTTCTCTATTCTAGAGATGGGTGCAGAGCATACCCCTGGGACCCACACCTATCAGACATTGGGAGCATATCCTAGTGATATGCAACCAACGTATGAGATGGGCCATCTTGGGGGGAAACTGAGGTCTTGTCTGAAATATCTATAATTTATCAATCAAATAAATCATATTATTATTTTTTTTTTTTCAATCTCCATATTTTATTTATGATACAAAAATACATATCGACATGACATTTATAATATCTTAAATGTTGAAATCATCCCCAACCCGCCCCAACCACCCCCCTCCCTCCCAACCTTGCAGGAAAAAAAAAAAAAAAAAAAAAAAAAAGAAAAAATTAATGAATTAAGCCGTAACCCACTCTCCCCACAGACCACTCCATTTTAAGTAGGCTCCTCTCTGTTTGTACAAGATCTTCTCGTAGTTCTTCACCTTCTCAACCATAGCCATCCAATTACCACAATCTGGGATGGAGGAGCTAAGCCACAGTCTAGCAACAATAAGCCTGGCCAGGAACATGACCTTAATCAATAATTGACGATTTATGGGCTGATAGTTGACCTCCGATAGGTCTCCCAGGACCCATATCCTGGGGGACAAAGGAACAAGCATATTCAGTTTGCAGGCCAAAGTGGTCTGGACTGATCTCCAATAACCACCCACCATCGGGCAATCCCAGAACAGATGTAAATGATCTGCCCCGGAGTCGCCACAGCGTGGGCAATCGGAGGAGGTCCTAAATCCTCTTCTATATAACCACATAGGTGTCACATATATTTTGTGCAGAATGTTAAATTGTACAACAGTGTGATTGAAGTTGTGTGAAACATATTTTAAGTTTTCCCCTATAGTTTCCCAATCTGGGGGACCCACCTCCGAAAGTAGCAAAGACCAGGACTTCTGTCCTGGAGAAAGAAGACCCATAAAAAAGTGTTTCATTAAGTGTCTATAACAATATGACATTTTAATTTTTGTAGCAGTTTTCTTAATAATAAGATTGTGTAAAAATTCAGGAGAATCTATAAAAAGAAGGTGACTATTCAGAGTGCTGGAGAGTGCAAACCTCAATTGGAAATATGCATACCAAGCCACCTCACCCATATCTGCCCTCTCCCCTATTTCCCTTGAGGACAGAATTTGTCCACCACTAACCACCTGATGTAAATACTGAACTTTCTTCGTCCTCCAGTACTGGCAGCACTTCAGGTCCCTTATATTCACAAGCTTTAGGTTATGCCACAGTGGGGTGCAAATAAGCGATGCCTCAACTCCACACCAGCTCCTGATGACCCGCCAGGTCTTTGTAGCCATTCTGCAAAAAAGTGTATACCCGGTCTGTGAATTTAATAGATAGTCGGACTCCAATACAGTAAAGAAATCCGTAAAGCCTGAGTCTTTCACCACCTTATTGCAGAAATGGCTATTCTCCCAATCACTAAAAAGGCAGAGCTGAGAGGCCATGAAGTAACCCCTAAAGTAAGGGAGGTTAAGGCCTCCCTGACTATAGGGCATAGAGAAGTAGAGCGCCTTCAATCTGACGCGCTTCCTCCCCCACAGTAGATCATTAAGCATCCGCTCAATTAGTCTAAAGTACTTATCTGCGATCCATACAGGCGAGTTGCGCAGGACATAAAGAACCTGGGGCAGTACTACCATTTTGATTAAAGAAATTCTATCAGCTTTCGTATGCAGAATTTTTTGCCATATCTTGGATTTAGCCCTCAGCTTTGTCAGCAGGGGAATCAAGTTAAGTTGTAAATATTCCAGAGGTTTAGCAGAAACTAAAATCCCCAGGTACTTTATTGATTCAGAGACAGTTAGCTGATCATCCCAGTTACCTCGCAACTCGTCTATAGGAAGGAGAGCAGTCTTCTCCCAATTGATCTCTAGGCCAGACGGAGCGGAGAAAAAACCAACCAGATCCATTATACGAGGGAGACTAGTTTCTGTTTGCTGAAGGAAAATCAAAATGTCATCTGCGTAGAGAGATACGCGGTCATGCTTCCCCATTAAGCCGAAGCCAGCCACCTGCAAATCCTGTCTTATGCTGGCTGCTAAAGGTTCAATATAGATATTGAAAAGAAGAGGTGAAAGAGGACAGCCTTGACGGGTGCCTCTTCCTAGGAAAAAGCTCTCTGTGACCGTATCATTAATCCTGATCCTAGCAGTTGGGGAGCTATATAATAGCTGAACCATCGCCATAAATCTAGGGCCAAAGCCCATTTTTTTCATTACCGCCCAGAGAAAAGTCCACTCCACCCTGTCGAAGGCCTTAGTGGCATCCAGCGACAGGATGGAGCGGGCCCCACACCCTGGAGACTGAATGTTAATAAATAACCTGTGCAGATTGTGGTGAGTGCCCCTTTTTGGCATAAAGCCATTTTGGTCTGGGTGAATAATAGTTGATATAACCTGTGAAAGCCTCCTAGCTAAAACTTTAGATAGTAGCTTAGCATCTGTGTTTAATAACGAGATCGGTCTATAGGCGCTCATTTCTAGCGGATCCTTATCCTTTTTGGGAATTAAGACAATCAGAGCCTCCATCATAGTGCATGGTAGATTTCCTCCCTGTGTTGCCTGAGAAAGGACCTCTAATAGCTGAGGGAGAATCACGTCGCTATGCTTGCGGTAAACCTCATATGGAAGGCCATCCATCCCCGGCGACGAGTTCCCTGTGATGGATCCCAAAGCCTCTTGAAGTTCCAAAAGGGATAACTCCTCTTCCAGATATTCTACTTGGGCTTCATTTAATACAGGAAGTGAGATCCTCTCAAGAAACCGCGTCGCTAGGTCAGGCGGCAAGCCAGGAGAGGGGCTATATATCTGGGTGAAATATTGTAGGAAGGTGTCCCTGATTCCTTCAGGATCTGTTATAGTTTCCCCTGCTGTATTACGGATCGAAACAATAGACTGATTTTTCTTGCCTTGTTGTGAAATTATCCTAGCCAGCAACCTGCCGGGGCGTCCAGACTCCGAAAAATATTTTAAACCCTTGAAAAATACTCTATGAGTTGCTTTCTCTGTTATGTATTTATCCAAGGAGCAGCTGGCCTTCTGCATCTCCTCCCTATTATACTCAGTAGGTTGGGCGATAAAACGCTCGCTTGCGCCTGCTACAGCCCTGGTCAATTCCTCCTCTTTTTTTTTAAATGTTCTCTTTGTTGCAGCGATCTCGCTTATAAAGACCCCCCTCAGATATGCTTTCAGGGCATCCCATACTATGTTAATGTTAGCAGAGGGGCGATTCACTTCCCAAAAAAAGGATATCAATGATTTAGTGGACTTTAAATTATCCATAATAGAAAACCAATATGGGTTCAACTTAAATCCTAGCCCCCTGTTGTCCTTGTTCTTCCCAGCACAAACCTCAATCAATACCGGTGAGTGATCCGAGATTGTTCTTACCCCATATCGTATCCTGCGGATATTACAGAGATTATTCTCATTGGTAAATGCTAAATCAATTCTAGACATAGCTCTGCCACCCCTGCTGACACAAGAGTATACTCGCTTGCCTCCGCCAAGATGTTCCCATATATCCACCAGTCCAACTTCCCGGCAGAATTGTGGCAGCGGGGAGGCAGATAGATTCCTCCCACATTCTGCATCTAATGTAAATCTGTCTTTCTTGGGGTCCATTACTGCATTAAAGTCCCCCATCAAAACTAGCCGGCATTCAGATCTCCCTTCAAAAAAGTGTGTTAGCTGGACCAATGGGTACATTGAAAAGGGCGGAGGTATATAAAAAAAAGCGAGAATATAGCTATGGCCGTACAACTTACCATGCAAGAAAATAAATCTACCCTGGTCATCTATATAGGATTTAATAAGGATAAAGTCCACAGAGTTATGGATCAGAACTGACACACCCCTAGAGGCGCCACTAAAAGTGGAGTGATAAGACTGCAAGTGCCATCCCGTTGTCAAGCGGGACACGGTTTCTTTGGTAAGATGGGTTTCTACCATGCAAATAATTGCTGGAAGATATCGTTTGAGTGCATCCATAATGGCTTGCCTTTTTACCCTTTCACCGAGCCCTCTGATATTCCAGGTTACAATCCGAGTAGACATCCTTCACTGTGCATAAGAAAAAAAAAAAAAAAAAAAAAAAAAAACCCTCCCCGAACCTGCAAGGTGGGTTCCCACCCGCCCATCCCGCTCCCCTCTCCATTGATCCGCCCGATCTGGTCAGCGAACCTCTAAACCCACGGCCGTTCTCCCTTGCCCTGGCCCCTCCCTTCCATAATAGTATCCGTTTTCTCCAGCTACTCTGACGCTTGATCTGCTTTGTTTTGTTTTTTTTTTTTTTTTTTTTTTTTCCTTTATTTCTATCTAAAAAGGATTAAGCAGTTCCCTTATGGATCATTCTTGGATCGCTGGATACTATAGCAAATATTTAACATCATTGGGCGCCCCTCCCTCCCCTCCCCCCCTTCATTCCTGCTAATACAAAATTTCAGATGCCCATTTGCTCCAGCCAGTTTAGCGCCTGCTGTGGTGTCTCAAAATAAAGTGAAGTCCCGTTGTGGATTACTCTCAATTTCGCTGGATACTGTAGAGAGTATTTGATCTCCTTGGCCGCCAATCGTTTCTTTATCTCTATAAAGTTTCTTCTTTTCTCCTGGGTCTGCCGCGCAAAATCAGGGAAAAAGAGCAGTTTAGTACCCTGATATTCAATGGGTGCACATTCTCTTGCTCTTTTCAAAATCATGTCTCTATCAGCAGACAGTAGAAGTTTGATTAAAATTGCACGCGGCGGTCTCCCTGGTATGGGCTTCCCTCCTGGTATTCGGTGTGCTCTTTCTATTTGGAACATAGGGGAAAAGTTCTCACTCCCAAAGCTGTGCATGACCACATCTTTAATTTCTTCCTCTAGTTGTCGGCCCTGAGCTCCTTCCGAAAAACCGATTATGCGCACATTATTGCGTCTTGACCTGTTTTCTAGGTCCTCTAGCTTATTTTGTAGTGCTTGATTTTCTGATGCCAGGGTTGTCATTTTGGATTTTAGCATACCCATGCCTGTTTGCAGGGAATCAATAGTTTTTTCCACGCTAAGAACTCGCTCCCTCATCTTTCCTAGATCTTCTCTTATTAAGGAAATATCGCTCTGCACTGACCCCAATTGCGTGGACATTCCCTGCACCAGAGTGCCATTATTTTCCACAGCGCAAAGGATTTTGTCCAAGACCGATGGGTCGTATCCCGTTGGTATTTGTGTAGAGGAGCCTTCCTCGCCTTCCTCCTGGTCAGCGTCCTCTGATCCATCCTCAGAGAGATCAGCAGTTTGACGAGTATTCGCTAGTTTTTTCATCTTGGCTGGAGGTTTAATTTTGGCTGGAATTTTTTCAGCTAGGAAGGGCGATTTTAAAAATTTATCGATTTTATTCTCTGGAGTCTTAGCCCCCAGCTTAGTAGTGGAGGAGTCAATTGAACGTCGTTTTGGGGCCATTTTCAACACCTTATATTGTGTATATATTATTTTTTTTTTTCTCGTTCTCTTCCCTTTTTTTTTTTTTTCCTTTCTTTTCTTTCCCCCCTCTCTTTTTTCTCTTTCTTTCCTTTAGTTCTTTTTATTTATTTATTTGTTTTTTTTTTTTTTTTTTTTTTTTCCTCCCTCTTTTTTTTTTTTTTTTTTCTTTTCCTTTCTTTTCCTTAACCACAAGCAGGGAGCAGTTTTGGCAAAAGCTATATCCACCTCATATTAACAGTACAATAAGTACAAAATCAAAGTTCAATCCTCACGTGACCGACGTTGTCGTCCCAGTATCCGCCGTGGCCGTGGCAGCAAGTCCAAGCCGTGGTTTAGATATAGTGTATCCGTCCGAGTGGCAAAAAGACCGATAGCAGGCGAACAGCAGAGGGTCAAGGAGTCCAGCAGCAGGCACACCAACACGCCAGCAGACAGGAGGCAGGAAAAGCCCAGCAAGGCAAAAATCCAGAGGGACAAGCAGTCCAGCAGTCCAACGTCAAGCAGAGCAGCGAGGCAGCGACAGCAGACAGGGGCCACAAGAAGGAACCAGACGGGCAACCACAAGGACAAGCAGATAAGGATCAAAAATCCAACAGGTGAGGCGGATACAGCAGCGCAGGGCAAGCAAGTCTAGCGGAGACCAGGGAGCAAGACAGCCACAGCCGGCATCTACGTCCTCTACTTAACTTATCATGCGGAGACGTTAGCTGTACGAGGATCAAGCCGGGCACACAGCTCTGCTCTCCTCATCAGCTGGCCGGTTCAACGCATCGGAGCTCAGCGCATCGGAGGGCACCAGCATCAGCTGTTCGGAGCAGGGCGTCGGAGCTTGGGAGGAGGACGCCGGTATCAGCTGTTCCGCGTCAGGGCATTAGCGCTTGCAGGGAGGAAGCCAGCACAGAGGGGAGAGCGAGACGTGATGCTCTCACGTCATCCCGCCGCCCAACCGATTACAATCTAAATCATATTATTATTAATATTATTATATTGCTATTGTTATTTTTACATAGCACCAACATATTCCACAGTCTTGTACAAATGTATTTACACAGAAGTCTCTATTCCCAATGTTTATAAAATCTGACAGATAGAGTACATAGTAAGTTGGATATAGTAGGATGTAAACTGTAGTGATTTAAATAAAACCCATGGAAGAAAAGGGGCAACATGCAGGCTGCATACTTGCAGTACAGAAGTGCCCTATACTGGGCCACATATTACATAAAGGAAAACGGTTATTACTGTTATTTTGTTATATTGACTAATTTAGAATAACATGCAGTACATTTGGCTAGGGCTCAGTATGAGCCTACGATGGAAAGAAAATGGAACAATCTGTACTTTAGCTTCAGTAATAACCATATAATGTAAAAGTTATTAGAAGGTATAATTGTGTAACTTGAAGTAATGTCTTGAAAGGAAATGATAAAAAGGTCACACAGTTCTGAAAACCTATAAACGTTTTACAGTGTTTCATGTGTTTGAATGACATGTCATTGTTCACAGTAGTGGACATTGTTCCTGGCAAAAATCTCTTCTTCCTCATCCATAGCCTTTTAAAATGATAATGAGCTTGGCTCCATCACTGGGATTTTATCTTCTAATTAACCTAACCCATTCTTCTGTTGCCTTTCATTTGGCAATTACAATACAGGAGCTTAGTTACACTAAAGCATTCATCTTTTTCTACCAGGGTCTCCGCTGGCTTATTTGAAGTATTTATTGTAGAACTTTGAGGCCAATTCAACTATAGTTAATATTATTGCTACCATTTTCCAAGATTGTGTTTTAGGGGACTTTCACACTAGCGTTTTTGTTTTCCGGTATTGAGTTCCGTCACAGGAGCTCAATACCGGAAAAAAATGATCAGTTTTATCCCCATGCATTCTGAAAGTAGCCTTATTTCTTCAAATAATAAATTAAAGGCAAACTCTGATGTAAATGAGGTTGTGTGCATTATTGAAGTCTTCTGTCCATACAAATAAGCCAAATCCATACAAAAAAGTGAATATCAGATTCTCTGCCATGTTTCCCTCCAGTAGGCGCCATCTTGTGTGGACACTTTATTTTGTATATAGGACATTCTGGTGAGTTGACGCATGGCATAAGAGGCCATTGAAGTTTCAAGCCAGTGGAAATGGGCAGATTTTTAGGTAGTCTTTGTCATAGAGCTGGGCGAAACTATGGCAGCCATAGTGGCTGCTACAGGGCCCACAATGTCAAAGGTTCCCACCCAGCACACAATCAATACAAAGAGTGGAGGATGTGCAGCATTACTTACAGTGTATGCAGCACATCCTTCGCAGTCAACGTCTTCCTAAGATGCCTGGAAATGTCAGGTCAAACAGTGCTACTTTTTAAAACTCTTTTAACAAATTTAGGACTCATGCATACAATATTATGCATTTTGGTGTGTAACGATATATCAATGAAGGGGTGCCTACTCAGATGTTTGCTGTGTGGCCCAGCCATTCCTAGATACACCACTGGGATAGAGGTTCTTTCTTTTTATCAATGCATGGTTAAATCAAAAGGCCATTTATATTTGTATTTAAATGTTTAGAATCATAGAGAAAATATTTTTCATTTTAAAGTTAATATATTTACAATACTATAAATTAGACCCTGTTTAATACTCTTAGGAGCTATCTATTGCTCTTTGAGGGTATGAATAATGTAGTCATTACTATCATAGCTATTAATACACAGTCAAGTGACATTATTATGACCACCAGCTAATATCGAGAGTAACAACACTGTGCAGAACAGACAGCAGCTCCCTCTTTTTTATTTTTTTTTTCTTTTCCTTTCTTTTCCTTAACCACAAGCAGGGAGCAGTTTTGGCAAAAGCTATATCCACCTCATATTAACAGTACAATAAGTACAAAATCAAAGTTCAATCCTCACGTGACCGACGTTGTCGTCCCAGTATCCGCCGTGGTCGTGGCAGCAAGTCCAAGCCGTGGTTTAGATATAGTGTATCCGTCCGAGTGGCAAAAAGACCGATAGCAGGCGAACAGCAGAGGGTCAAGGAGTCCAGCAGCAGGCACACCAACACGCCAGCAGACAGGAGGCAGGAAAAGCCCAGCAAGGCAAAAATCCAGAGGGACAAGCAGTCCAGCAGTCCAACGTCAAGCAGAGCAGCGAGGCAGCGACAGCAGACAGGGGCCACAAGAAGGAACCAGACGGGCAACCACAAGGACAAGCAGATAAGGATCAAAAATCCAACAGGTGAGGCGGATACAGCAGCGCAGGGCAAGCAAGTCTAGCGGAGACCAGGGAGCAAGACAGCCACAGCCGGCATCTACGTCCTCTACTTAACTTATCATGCGGAGACGTTAGCTGTACGAGGATCAAGCCGGGCACACAGCTCTGCTCTCCTCATCAGCTGGCCGGTTCAACGCATCGGAGCTCAGCGCATCGGAGGGCACCAGCATCAGCTGTTCGGAGCAGGGCGTCGGAGCTTGGGAGGAGGACGCCGGTATCAGCTGTTCCGCGTCAGGGCATTAGCGCTTGCAGGGAGGAAGCCAGCACAGAGGGGAGAGCGAGACGTGATGCTCTCACGTCATCCCGCCGCCCAACCGATTACAATCTAAATCATATTATTATTAATATTATTATATTGCTATTGTTATTTTTACATAGCACCAACATATTCCACAGTCTTGTACAAATGTATTTACACAGAAGTCTCTATTCCCAATGTTTATAAAATCTGACAGATAGAGTACATAGTAAGTTGGATATAGTAGGATGTAAACTGTAGTGATTTAAATAAAACCCATGGAAGAAAAGGGGCAACATGCAGGCTGCATACTTGCAGTACAGAAGTGCCCTATACTGGGCCACATATTACATAAAGGAAAACGGTTATTACTGTTATTTTGTTATATTGACTAATTTAGAATAACATGCAGTACATTTGGCTAGGGCTCAGTATGAGCCTACGATGGAAAGAAAATGGAACAATCTGTACTTTAGCTTCAGTAATAACCATATAATGTAAAAGTTATTAGAAGGTATAATTGTGTAACTTGAAGTAATGTCTTGAAAGGAAATGATAAAAAGGTCACACAGTTCTGAAAACCTATAAACGTTTTACAGTGTTTCATGTGTTTGAATGACATGTCATTGTTCACAGTAGTGGACATTGTTCCTGGCAAAAATCTCTTCTTCCTCATCCATAGCCTTTTAAAATGATAATGAGCTTGGCTCCATCACTGGGATTTTATCTTCTAATTAACCTAACCCATTCTTCTGTTGCCTTTCATTTGGCAATTACAATACAGGAGCTTAGTTACACTAAAGCATTCATCTTTTTCTACCAGGGTCTCCGCTGGCTTATTTGAAGTATTTATTGTAGAACTTTGAGGCCAATTCAACTATAGTTAATATTATTGCTACCATTTTCCAAGATTGTGTTTTAGGGGACTTTCACACTAGCGTTTTTGTTTTCCGGTATTGAGTTCCGTCACAGGAGCTCAATACCGGAAAAAAATGATCAGTTTTATCCCCATGCATTCTGAAAGTAGCCTTATTTCTTCAAATAATAAATTAAAGGCAAACTCTGATGTAAATGAGGTTGTGTGCATTATTGAAGTCTTCTGTCCATACAAATAAGCCAAATCCATACAAAAAAGTGAATATCAGATTCTCTGCCATGTTTCCCTCCAGTAGGCGCCATCTTGTGTGGACACTTTATTTTGTATATTGGACATTCTGGTGAGTTGACGCATGGCATAAGAGGCCATTGAAGTTTCAAGCCAGTGGAAATGGGCAGATTTTTAGGTAGTCTTTGTCATAGAGCTGGGCGAAACTATGGCAGCCATAGTGGCTGCTACAGGGCCCACAATGTCAAAGGTTCCCACCCAGCACACAATCAATACAAAGAGTGGAGGATGTGCAGCATTACTTACAGTGTATGCAGCACATCCTTCGCAGTCAACGTCTTCCTAAGATGCCTGGAAATGTCAGGTCAAACAGTGCTACTTTTTAAAACTCTTTTAACAAATTTAGGACTCATGCATACAATATTATGCATTTTGGTGTGTAACGATATATCAATGAAGGGGTGCCTACTCAGATGTTTGCTGTGTGGCCCAGCCATTCCTAGATACACCACTGGGATAGAGGTTCTTTCTTTTTATCAATGCATGGTTAAATCAAAAGGCCATTTATATTTGTATTTAAATGTTTAGAATCATAGAGAAAATATTTTTCATTTTAAAGTTAATATATTTACAATACTATAAATTAGACCCTGTTTAATACTCTTAGGAGCTATCTATTGCTCTTTGAGGGTATGAATAATGTAGTCATTACTATCATAGCTATTAATACACAGTCAAGTGACATTATTATGACCACCAGCTAATATCGAGAGTAACAACACTGTGCAGAACAGACAGCAGCTAGACGGGCTGGGAGTGACTCAGTAAGGTCCTGGTAGCTTGCCATAGGTATCTGGAGCCATGCTGACTGCAGTGTATTCCAAAGCTGCTGAAGGATGAGAGGATTCATAGAGCAAACATGATGATGAAGGTGTTCTCATAGATGCTCAATTGGGTTCAATTCTGGGGAATTAGGGGGCCAGCGTAGTACTTGTCATGACTTGAGCCATGTGTCACATCTCATGGTGTTGCTTGAAGTTCCCATCTGCCCCAGGGAAGACAATCAGTATGTATGGTTCTACATGATCTGCAAGGATGGATTCAGGGCCGGTGGAAGGATATTTGCCAACATAAGCGAAGCTACTTTTTGGCGCCCCCCCAACAGAACTCTGTGGGGGTGATGTAACATGGAGGGAGTGATGTGACATGGAAGGGGAGAAAAGTGACATGGATGGGGAGAAAAGTGACATGGAGGGGGAGAAATGTGACATAGGGGGGTGATGTGGCATGGAGGTGGAGAAATGTGACATGGGGGGTGATGTGTCATGGAGGGGGAGAAATGTGACACAGAGGGGGAGAAATGTGACATGAGGGGGGGATGATGTACCATGTCACATATCTCCCCCTCCAAGTCACATTTCTCCCCCTCCATGTCACATTTCTCCCCCTCCATGTCACATTTATTCCCCTCCATTTCACATTTCACCCCATCAATATCACATTTGTCCCCCTCCATGTCACATTTCTCCCCCTCCATGTCAGATTTCTCCCTCTCCATGTCAGATTTCTCCCCCTTAATGTCACATTTCACACACATCTCACATTTCTCCCCCTCCATGGCACATTTCCCTCCTCCCATGTCAGTCCCCCTTTATTAATGTTGTGTAAAAAACACTATGCTCACCTGGCCCTGGTCCTGTCTGCAGCAGCTCATTTTCTCCTGTGTGGTCCTGGTATCTTCTCTCTGGGCTCCCGACAAGTTTGAGAACCTTTCCCACTCAGCCAATCAGTGGCTGCAGCTGTGTCATGTGTTAGGCCAGTGATTGGCTCGGCAAGAAATCACTGGCCTGACACATGACACAGCTGCGGCCACTGATTGGCTGAGTGGGAAAGGTCCTCAAACTTGTTGGGAGCCCAGAGAGAAGATACCAGGACCACACAGAGGAGAACATCCACAGGCGGGCGGCGGCTCGCAAGTGATTTATTTGAAAAAAAAAGTTTCATTTTTCTCAAATGTTTCTCAACTGACAAACCAATGCCCATCCATTTGATGAAGCAGAAAATGCGACTCATCAGAAAAGGCACCCATTTCCCAATCAGTGGAGGTCCAATTCCAATACTGCAAGGAAAATTGGAGCCTCTTTTTGCCAATGCTACTTTGATAGGAGAGGTGCAATGACCATCTGTCTACTTCAGAGCCCCAAACCTAGTAGGGTTTGTTGAACTGTCGTTTTATACACACATCTGGTGACCCCCTGGTTCATTTTGGTGTGAGCTGCTCCACTGTAATGTGTCAGTCACACCATCCTAGCCAATGTTCACCTCTCAAATCAATGGCATGTGGTGCTCTGCAGTTTCCACATTTGTCCACACACGATACACTATCACACACTATGTAGTATCAGAAATACCGCTACCCTTGGTCCAAAAGCCAATAATCACCCCATTTTGCAACACTGATAATTGGGTTATTTTACCCATGATAGCAATTAGGGATATATGTACAGACAGCCTATTTCACATATACCCACCAAGCCAGCTCATTATACGTAATTTCCTTCATGAGCTACAATACAAGCTACTGATGTTTAAAGTAGAAAGTGGTCATAATAATGTCACTTGAGTGTGTAACTGAAACTAATGATGCTAATGCAAACAGAGGATTATTCTTGTTTCTGACAAAACTGTTATTTTAAACCTTAGGTTTAAATCTGGACATTTAAATCTGGACATTTATGGCATATCTACAGAGGCTGGTCTTTTCTTTGACCACGTTACAAGTCTCATCTGAGGATTGATTTTATGGCATGGTTTGTGGTCCGATCAATTTTGGAGGATTGGTCTGGAGTCTGACTTAATTTTAGGGTTCTGGACCAGGATCTTAATTCATTTTAGGGACCTTCAGTATAATTGATTTTGGGGCCCTAGGCTTTGGTCAAAATGAACATTATTGTTTTATCTGGGGTTTGATTGATCTTGTGGGTCTAAACTGTAATCTGAAAGAGTTTAGGGTTATGTAGTCTTAATTACATCCAAGATCTGGTCTGATTTTTCTGCTAACAGATAATAATAAATCTTGAGTAGAGATGAGCGAATTGATTCTAAACAAATCAATTTCGATCTGAATTTTCCAACAATTTGGGTCGAATCATAATTTTTTGTAATTCTGGAGAATTGCTCAAAATGGCGTAAGCCATTTTTCAGCTCAGAATATAATTGAAGAATGAGTACCACATGACCCCAGGTGGTTTGTGGGTGCATACACTGGAACGCATTTGCCAGCAAAAAGACTATTTAAAAAAAAAACATACAGAGCAGTGTGTTTTTAAAGAGACTGTTTGTTACCATCAGTAGCCATGCATTTACCATATATATCGCCACCAGTTTAAGATTACTAATTCTAGCTTGACATTAAAGAGCTTGACATGTGTTGCATGCATTCCTAAGAGACCCTAGTATGTCATCCACAACTTTCCAGTGCAATTGTAGCACTTTTAATTCAGGTCAGAGGACACAATATTGGAGACTATGGATGTGGAGACTTTGCACTCTAATATCCCACGTGCCAATGCTTCCTTAAAAAAAATCATCTTGCCACTGAGCAGGCCCCACAACTGATCTGCTATGTCATTTATCACAATAACTTTTTATTTGGTGAAGACATATATCTGCAATTTATGGGGAGTGCCCTGGGCAGTAGAATGTCACCCAGTATGCCAATCTGTAGTCGTTTCTATTGACCTACACAATTTACACAACCAAACCTCTAGCATACTGATATGCATACACTGATATTCTGGTCTGGCTCTGAGGTAGAACTACTGACTTTCTGTAAAAACTTCAACAAGTTCCACCCAACTATCAGGCTCACTCTAAATTATATAATGTGGAGAGAGAATCTGAATCGCACCTCCTCATTCCTATACTAATGACTACTGTACGTATTTTGCAGCATTTCTATTGATAAACATGGCTATACAGCACAAGTATCAAACATTTGCTGTGCCCTAAAGGAGGCATTAGTATACAGTTTGATCAAAGAGCATAGGCCCACTTACCGCGACAAGGTTGCCTCTTGTTAAGTGGGAACCTACTCTATCCCTAGCGCAGTGCTGTGCGGCGACCACCGCACCTCCACACCGCACCAGCAGGCAACGGGATCCAACAGCCACAATGCAGCCCCACCGTGAGGCAGAGCCACCTAGGCCTCGGATCCCATCACTCCACCAGCACGGCACAGAAGCAGCGGCGGCCACCGTCCAGCGCCGCATGTGAACTGGTGCAAAGGGATCACCTGTTCACGGCTTCTCAGGAACTTCAACTGAGATGGGGTAGGAATTATTTAACCCTTTGCAGACTACTGCTAAATTAAAAGCACCTGTGCCACATGGGGAGGAGTGCTGACTCAGAGGGGGGAAAAAGAAGTTAAAGCATATCAATTGTATAATGTGGAGAGAGAATCTGAATCGCACCTCCTCATTCCTATACTAATGACTACTGTACGTATTTTGCAGCATTTCTATTGATAAACATGGCTATACAGTAGTCATCAGTATAGGAATGAGGAGGTGCGATTCAGATTCTCTCTCCATATTATACAATTGATATGCTTTAACTTCTTTTCCCCCCCTCTGAGTCAGCACTCCTCCCCATGTGGCACAGGTGCTTTTAATTTAGCAGTAGTCTGCAAAGGGTTAAATAATTCCTACCCCATCTCAGTTGAAGTTCCTGAGAAGCCGTGAACAGGTGATCCCTTTGCACCAGTTCACATGCGGCGCTGGACGGTGGCCGCCGCTGCTTCTGTGCCGTGCTGGTGGAGTGATGGGATCCGAGGCCTAGGTGGCTCTGCCTCACGGTGGGGCTGCATTGTGGCTGTTGGATCCCGTTGCCTGCTGGTGCGGTGTGGAGGTGCGGTGGTCGCCGCACAGCACTGCGCTAGGGATAGAGTAGGTTCCCACTTAACAAGAGGCAACCTTGTCGCGGTAAGTGGGCCTATGCTTTTTGATCAAACTGTATACTAATGCCTCTTTTAGGGCACAGCAAATGTTTGATACTTGTGCTGTATAGCCATGTTTATCAATAGAAATGCTGCAAAATACGTACAGTAGTCATCAGTATAGGAATGAGGAGGTGCGATTCAGATTCTCTCTCCATATTATACAATTGATCACTATAAATTATTCCCAGTCCCACATACATTTCCTATACACAACCATATACATAACAAACAATACAGTACAAACATGTATTTATCATAAAACCTACAGGCTGTCCAGACGATATATTTGTATCTGTTCAGACAGTGAGGACAACAAGCAACACCTTCTAATCGGAAAATGGTGGCTCTCTCACTGTTCCACTACTGGAAAAGGTGCACCGCCCCACAGCACTCCCTGTTGCTGATAAAGTGGGGGAAATTTGAATAAAATTGGGTGTCACTCAATATTAGGCAATCATATAGACAAGTTGGATTATGTCAAAAAATGTTATATATATACGCTCAAAATAGTGACAACATGTTGCATAAAAATATACAAATCAATACATTGGTAAGCAACACCTTCTGTCACTAAGGAAAACATTCCAGCAACAGGGATATCAAACACTGGTTATAGATGAGACACAAGGATTTCAAGGAGCAGCCTCTTGAAGTACAGACAAAATTAGGTAAATAGCAGGGTGCCATTAGTAGGCACGTAAAGGCCCAAATAAGCATCCTAAGGAAGATTGGTGCAGATCTACAACCCATATTTAACAAAGGCAACAGACTAAAATTTATATTTCCGGAATTACCTCTTCTGACATACAAGCAACCACCAAACTTGAGGAATCTCCTTGTTTCAAGCATGTTTCAATGCAACAGCAAAAAATGAAAGACCTGCACATGTCTTATCCACATATACAGCCCATATACCCAACATACCTATAACATCATGGACACTTTCTTAAGTACATCTTAAATGCAGTGTACATGATATTTTCTATAAGGTGTCCAAATGGGGGAATTTATATTGGGGAGACTATACAGAAACAGCGATTCAGGATGAATTTACACAGATACACAATAATTCAAAGTTGATACAACTGTTGGAAACTATTTCTCTGGACCAGGACACTCCATGGACGACTTAAAGGTTTTAATTCTCAAAGGGAATTTTAAGAATGATAGGGTCAGAAAAACTTGGGAATTAGGCTGGTGACCACATTCCAGTCATTAACCTAAAAACCAAATTTAGCACCTGGGTTTATGAGCCATTACAATACAGCCCTAATCTTTATACTCATCATCTCTGTTGACCTTGTCCATTTGTAACAAAATCATAGTTTTTATTGCTCTGTCTTTCTTAATTATGCATCTCCCCATGTACAGTATGTGTCTTGTTGTAACATCCTCTAAATGTTGTGCCTGTTTCTTAAAGGAGAACTCATGGAGAACTCCAGCAAAAATATGTATTCTCTGACTTGCTAGAAAGATACATAATAGTGAATGTAATCTTCTCATCAGTGACTGTATTTGTGAGTTATCCCCTCCCCTCTGATCCTCAGCTGTGTCATGCGACAAACTCTCTGATCTCCGACACAGGACAGGAAGTCAGTTACTTCTCTATTCATTCCAATGAGACATTGAGGCTCCCATAAGAATACATAGAGAAACTGACTTCCTGTCCACCCACAAGATGATGTGTTATTTGGAAAGTCTGATTGCTGGTCACATGACACAGCCAAGAAGGAGAAGAGAGGTGATATCTCACAAATACAGACACTGGTAAGAAGATTACCTTCACTGCAGATTACATCATGTACTTTTCTAGCAGGTCAGAGAATACATTTTTTTCTGGGAGTTCTTTTTTTAAGGCTGTATTGGACAGCAAATCACAGAAAAAAATATAAAAAACATCCTGCACAATATGATAATTGTTGTTGTGAATGTACATGGCTACATTTATACATTCACAGAAAATAATGCACTATAATAATAACCTTTCTTTGTGTGATTTATAATAATAGATGCAAGCATAACATATGGACTAAGCCCTACTCTATTGATAAAATCTGAGACACTTGGTCAATACATTTTGATCAAAACACATCTGAGCCCACCTACCAAGTGACAAGGTGGTCTCAGTTCAGGTGTGGTCCTACACTAAACCTGCCTATGCCGTTATGCATTTATGTTCAGGAGCACAGACCCCGCACATATAGTGTGTTGCTCCTAGTTACCTCCATGTGCAGCAGCAACTGGTGGGAGGAGGAACACACACAACTATAAGTACCACCTTAATCAGGGTTGCCTATTAGATAGGTGGGGCAAAAGTGCACATGAATACTACTCCCAAGATAGGAGCGTATTCACAAATGAAGGTGCCACTCCTTCAAGACAAGTTAAACAAATCACGGAAAAAAATAATAAATAAAACATCCTGCATGCTATGATAATCAATGTTGCGGATGTACATTGCTACATTTATACAGTCACAGAAAATAATGCAGCATAATAATAGATGCAAGCATAACATATGGACTAAGCCCTCACTCTATTGATAAAATCTGAGTCACTTGGTCAATACATTTTGATCAAAACAATCTAAGCCCACCTACCAAGCGACAAGGTGGTCTCAGTTCAGGCTGGGGGTCACTTAGTAGGTGGGCTTAGATGTGTTTTGATCAAAATGTATTGACCAAGTTTCTCAGATTTTATCAATAGAGTGAGAGCTTAGTCCATATGTTATGCTTTCATTTATTATTATAGTGCATTATTTTCTGTGACTGTATTAGTCAGCCCAATGTGGCAGACGATTGTCGGGAAGGAAGCGCTCCCTCCCGGCAATCGCCTGCCCGCTAGCAGAGGAGACTAGTGTTGATCACGAATATTCGAATTGAAAATTTTTATCACGAATATCGGCACTTTGAGATTTTGCGAATATTTCGAATATAGTGATGAATTCGTAATTTTGAATATTCAAGATTTTTTTAAATCAGAACACATGATCCCTCCCTGCTTCTAGCTTGTGGACCAATGAGAAGGCTGCAATATATTTGACTTTAGAAGTAGTGTTGATTGCGAATTTTTGTAATACGAATTTTCGTAATGCAAATTTTTTCCGTGAATTTTTCAATTGCCGATTTCCGCAATTAAAAAAATAATGACTGGAGATAACGAATACTCGAATATATGGCAAACATTCGCTCAAATATTTGCAAAATATCACAAATTCGAATATTGCCCCTGCCGCCCATCACTAGAGGAGAACACTGCTGTTACATGCAGTAATTTCCTTTGCAGCATGGGGAAGAGCGATCACTATGCCATTGCTCGTCCCCATTCTGTATAGTAGTTTGCAGGCAGCAGATCGTTATTAGACACCATGATCTTCTGGCTGCAAACGATTATTTTTTAACCTGTCAAAATGTTTGGATTGCCCTATGACCGAGCATTTGCTTGTTCACCAGACAAGCGACGGCAGTATTATACTGCAAGTTGATTACTAACGAGTGTTCATACAAACGCTCATTAGTGATTATCTGCTGACAAATTGGCTTTAATCATTCATTTGTAATCTTACCTGAATAATGAGCCTGTATGCTCTGTATGCTTACAATATGATTTTTGTCAGTTAGCCAATAAAGGTATCACCCATAATATTTTTGTAGTTAACGCAAAAGTATTCAACATTACACTTCTTATGAAGATGAAGACAACATAATTTTGCTATAGGATGAATATGAAAACAAGTATTAAGCTGGTGACCATGTACATGAGCTGTCAAGAGCTCCAAAAGTTGTATTTTTGCACCTCACATCAGATATATTTATTTTGTGTTCTTATGCAAATTTTTTTTGATAGCTGAACCACACTTTAGGTAATGCCTTATACGTCAGATTTCTTTTTTGCTGCAAATCCATAGTGATTCCATAGCAAAATCTGCATGTGTTAAATTTAAGGGATGAAAGTCCTTGACTTTCTTACCGCATACCATTTCCCCCCTGATTAAATACCATAATATATATGCTGTATATTTATAAACCTGCTGCATGTTCAATTTATGTCGGAAATTTTTCTGCAACATCAATTCTATGTGTATCATATTGTATTTTGCTGCAGAATTGCAGTGTGGAATCCATATCACAACTCCATGGCAAATCTGCTAAATCTTAACTCACCCGTATCCCCTTCCCAACACGCAGGGCCGCCATCAGGGGGGTACAGCCGATACCCCAGTAAGGGGCCCAGGGCCAGTTCCAAAGTAAAAAAAAAAAATATATATATATTTTTTTTACCCCCTCTCATTTGTCAGTGACTTGAGTTGAACTTTATTGCATCGCTAGAGGGGGCAATTGATTATTCCTTGCTAGTGATGTCCAGTTCATGAACGAATCATTCATTTGAATCGATTCAGTTCACTGAACCGATCCGTGTGAAACAGCTCAGTCTGAGTCAGTGAGTCACAGCACACAATAGCAGAGCCGCTGGCAGCAGGGAAGGGAGGGGCTCGGGAGGAGTGTAATCTGATCCTAGAGTGGAAGCTGCTTCTGCCAGCACCTCCCCTCCCCGCCCACCAACCAATCAGAGCTGAGTCAAGGCAAGCACTAGCAGCTCTGAGTCACTGACAAAAGTACAGGGAGTCTAAGAAACAATCGGATGAGTCACAGGTTAAAGGGTTTCTACCACATCGTTTTGACATAATTAGCTATCAGACACTAGCGATCCGCTAGTGTCTGCTCTACCAAACAATGCTATTATAATAGCTTTTTGTGCAGCCGTTTCCATAAAAAACAAACATTTATTGATATGCTAATGAGCCTCTAGGTGCTATGGGGGCGTCTTTTCAGCACCTAGAGGCTCAGTCTACCTTCACAAAATGCCGCCCAGCGCGTCCCTCCAGCACGCCCATCTCCTCTGGAATGTGATCCTACCTCTGTCTTCGGTGCATCTGTCTTCGGCGCAGGCGCAGTGAATGTCTGACCACTGCCTGCACAGACATCTCGGTCATCGGCGCAGGCGCAGTGGAGATGTCTGTGCAGGGAGCGGTCAGACATTCACTGCGCCTGCGCCGATGACCGAGATGTCTGTGCAGGCAGCAGTCAGACATTTACTGCTCCGAAGACAGACGCGCAGGCGCGAGAATTCTACCGCTGACTCAGAGGTAGTATCGCATTCCAGAGGAGATGGGCGTGCTGGAGGGACACGCTGGGCGGCATTTTGTGAAGGTAGACCGAGCCTCTAGGTGCTGAAAAGACGCCCCCATAGCACCTAGAGGCTCATTAGCATATCAATAAAAGCTTCGTTTTTTATGGAAACGGCTGCACAAAAAGCTATTATATTAGGATTGTTTGGTAGAGCAGACACTAGCAGATCGCTAGTGTCTGACAGCTAAATTTGTCAAAACGATGTGGTAGAAACCCTATAAAATAATCTAAAGATCAGACTTAGTTAGAGACTCATTCGATTCTTTGAGTTAAAAGAGCCGTGAGTCAGAGTGTAGAACAGTTTACACTGAGGCTGATGCTTTTGTTGCAGCAGTGATAAGATTAAGGGATAGGAGCAGAGAGATAAGAGAAGTGACAGATGACTGTGAAGACCACGCGATCTGTTGCTCAGAAGCCATGAGATTGTAAGGCTACTTTCAAACTAGCGGCAGGACGGATCCGACAGGCTGTTCACTCTGTCAGATCCATCCTGCCGTTATTTTGCCGGACCACCGCTCCGTCCCCATTGACTATAATGGGGACGGGGGTGGAGCTCCGGCCCAGCACGACAGTGCATGGCGAAAGGCCGCCGGACTAAAAGTACTGCATGTCCAACTTGTTGTGTGGTCTTTGCTCAGGGGTAAAATGCAAAGCTGTTTTCTGGATTATCCTCCATCATTGTTATTAACCCCTCCCTTGCCAGCCCACCCAGCCCTATTTAGCTTTGTGTTCAGCTTTGAAAAAAATGTTTAGGCCATGAAGGGGTTAATTAAATGTTGGAGGGGGTGGGGGGTGTTATTGTGCATATTGTGTTTGGGATCCATTTAACAAGTTTGACCAGTTGGGTTTGAGAGTGGTTGAGTGTCATCCACAGATCCCTCATAACAGTGCATCACCCACAGATCCCCCATAACAGTGCGTCACCCACAGACCCCCATAACAGTGTGTCACCCACAGACCCCCCATAACAGTGTGTCACCCACAGATCCCCCATAACAATGTATCATCCACAGATCCCCCATAACAGTGTGTCATCCACAAATCCCCCATAACAGTGTGTAATCCACAGATTCCCCCATAACAGTGTGTCATCCACAGATTCCCCCATAACAGTGTGTCATCCACAGATTCCCCCATAACAGTGTGTCATCCACAGATTCCCCCATAACAGTGTGTCATCCACATATTCCCCCATAACAGTGTGTCATCCACAGATTCCCCCATAACAGTGTGTCATCCACAGATTCCCCCATAACAGTGTGTCATCCACAGATCCCCCCCATAACAGTGTGTCATCCACAGAACCCCCATAACAGTGTGTCATCCACAGATCCCCCATAACTGTGTCATCCACAGATTCCCCCATAAGTGTCATCCACAGATCCCCCCATAACAGTGTCATCCACAGATTCCCCCATAACAGTGTGTCATCCACAGATTCCCTCATAACAGTGTGTCATCCACAGATTCCCCCATAACAGTGTGTCATCCACAGATTCCCCCATAACAGTGTGTCATCCACAGATTCCCCCCATAACAGTACGTCATCCACAGATTCCCCCATAACAGTGTGTCATCCACAGATTCCCCCATAACAGTGTGTCATCCACAGATTCCCCCATAACAGTGTGTCATCCACAGATTCCCCCATAACAGTGTGTCATCCACAGATTCCCCATAACAGTGTGTCATCCACAGATTCCCCCATAACAGTGTGTCATCCACATATTCCCCCCATAAGAGTAAGTCCTCCACAGATTCCCCCCATAACAGTACGTCATCCACAGATTCCCCCCATAACAGTACGTCATCCACAGATCCCCCCCATAACACTGTAACAGTAAACCTTGTGCTTTTTTAGTTTTTTTTTTAAATGTGCCAGGGGAAGATTGCTAGGGCAGATTAGAACAGGGAGTGTAGTTGGTGCTAGTGTAGGGTCCTGCTTAAAAGAGTCTACCTTGTCGTGGTAGCAGGCTTCATATTATTTGGTCAAAAATGAATTCCTTACTGAAATCACTGATTATCACTTTTTACTGTCTTTGTAGTTGTAAAAAAATTATGAAATTGGGGGTAGGTCCTTGGGGGTGGAGGGGAGGTGGAGTCAGGACGGATTCTAAAGGAGCGGGGTAGGAGGGGGGGCCCAGGCCTTGAGCTGTGTAAGGAGCCCCAAAATTTCTGATGGCAGCCCTGCCAACACGTGACATACTATTATGTCACATGTTGGAGCTTTATATGATGCTCACTCTGGAGCGGGTGCCATAGCAACTGGGTGTTTGCTGTTTCACACAGCAGTCACTCCAGACTAATGTCTGTGACCGGCGGTAATGCCGATCACAGACAGTTATCTCCTCAGATGCCATTGTGAAATGTGACCATGGCATCTGGGAGCGGCATCTGGGAGCACAAAAGTCCAGAAGCGTGCACTTATGGGTGTGTACCAGCTCCCCCTAGCGAGCATCAGGGGAGCCAGATGGTGCGTGCAGCACCCTTTGTACTCCTTAATGATATGAGGCTGCAGCATGTTAAGTCCTATGGAGGGCCTGACTGTGGCAGGGCTCCATAGGAACACAGTGTAATTCTAATAGACTCCAATGCTATCTGATGAATACTTGTTATAGTTCCCTAAGCCCATACTGTTAAAATAGGAATATTTTTATCCCGTATGGCAGGTGGTGAAATTGAAAAAATGGAAGTCAAGATGGATGATTTTTTGGTCCCTTCACTCCCCACAAAAAATTAATAAAAAGTGATCAAAGTCATACACATCCCCAAAATCGAACAAAATAAGTCATCTCTGTACACATAACTACACAAAAAGTTATAGGTGTCAGAATATGGTGACAAAAAGAAAAAAAACATTTTTTTCAAGGTTTTCATTTTTTTCTGTATTAAAATACAAAAAACACTATACATATGTGGTATCGCCATAAGTTTACTAACCAGGGGAATGAAAGTAACAGGTCAGGTTTAGCTAAAACTGTTCCCAAATTGCATTTTGTTTTCCAATTTCACCCCATTTGGAATTTTTTTCCAGCTCACTGTTATATTGTATGCAATATTATGGTGGAATTTGAAAATACAACTTGTCCCACAACAAACAAGCTCCAACATGACTATGTGAATGGAAAAATAAAAAAAGTTATGACCCTGGAATGTCAGGGAGCGAAAAACTAAAAAAACCTATGGAGCTGAAAGAGTTGAGCATAAGCTTGACTGATGATCGGACATGCCTCAAAAGATTTGCTGGCACAGTACAGAACTTATGAGGTCTTTAAAAATAGTTACTAATGACCTGAAACATCCTTAAACCATGTGAACACCATCAACATTGTGTCTTGTCTGTCTATAGATATTACACTTTACCATCCAGGTGCGTTTTGTGCTTTTATTAATTTAGCAAATGTAAAACTAGTAATTATATTAAAATAACTATATAGAGGCTCACCTGTCTATAGGTAGAGATACGGTGCCCTTGTCGTGTTGACTCACCCACCCAGTCAGAAATTGAGTAGAATTAAATATATTGAAACAACAGGCACTCGCCATCTGCAACCACCGAGATATGTCTTAAAAGGTTAATGTTTATTGACAAATTAAAAGACCCATTAAAACAAACGTTAAAATAAAATTAGTATCAACACATAAAAAATGCTAAAATGATGATGGTACTTTCTCAAACCAATCACATACTATGATGTGTGTGATGCATGGACAGGAGACACAAGTCAACACGACCAGGTGGATGGCCACCGTCCATGCAACTCACACCATCCCATGCAAGTATCCACCTACGCAATATAAATAACTGCAAATTAAGTTTGGAGTGAATCGTGCTTCCTCAACCTCAAAAAAACTCTTCAATATGCCCTCTCATGTGAAAGGTTGCTAATATTCAAAAGATAGGGCCATCTTTCTCCACATTGTGACAAACAATTGAAAAAGAAGAAAAGCGCCGATAATCCCGTTTGCTCCTCCTTAATCTACCAGGACTGTAACAGACAATTAAAGTGTACCAGTATATCTCCTGAAATTAATGTATTTCTCAAGACATCCGCTAGAGTTAGTTATACTTGATGTCCACTTATTAGTTAAGGGTTAATCAAGGGTTAGTCAGACTTTTGGATCCAAATGAAAAGTTCAACTAAGGCTACTTTCACACTAGCGTTCGGGTGTCCGCTTGTGAGCTCCGTTTGAAGGGGCTCACAAGCGGCCCCGAACGCATCCGTCCAGCACTAATGCATTCTGAGTGGACGCGGATCCGCTCAGAATGCAACAGTCTGGCAGCGTTCAGCCTCCGCTCCGCTCAGCAGGCGGACACCTGAACGCTGCTTGCAGCGTTCGGGTGTCCGCCTGGCCGTGCGGAGGCTGGCGGATCCGTCCAGACTTACAATGTAAGTCAATGGGGACGGATCCGTTTGAAGATGACACAATATGGCCCAATCTTCAAACGGATCCGTCCCCCATTGACTTTCAATGTAAATAAATTCTGGACGGATCCGCTCAGGCTACTTTCACACTTAGAATTTTTTTTAACAATATAATGCAGACAGATCCGTTCTGAACGGAGCCACCGTCTGCATTATATGAGCGGATCCGTCTCAGACGGATCCGCTCTGAACACAAGTGTGAAAGTAGCCTAAGTACAGAGTATGAGTCCGTGTGATACACACATCAGCGTACATTCATATAATGAGTAGCCATTTTCATTGGAGCAATGTAGCAATGTAGGTATTAATTTGTTAGCAGGGTTAGCGTCTGCCGCTACACCATGGCGTCCCACATGGTGGTTAATAATAGAGGAAGTTTTTACCTCTTTCTTGCACAAAGCATGAGGCGCGCTACCTTATTTCCCAGCTGTGTCACTCCTGGAGGTCCGTGTACAGCATATCACGTGGCTCGTTGTTTCGGAGTCTGGCGTCTTACGTGAGCCGGCACTCCGCTCCTGCCCCCACAGCTGATGAATGGAGCGATGGGAGAAGTTCTGCAAGTTCTGGTTGCAGGTGGTGAGTTCCTGTCGTTTCAATATATTTAGTAATTATATTACTGGTCTCTCAATAGACTAGTAATATAGCAGCGGTGTTCTCAATATGCATGTAAGCCTAAACAAACGATTATCAGTCCCATTAAAATCCATTCCTATACTTTTTTTTTTGCTTTTTAGTATTTCAGCGCATAAAACTTCTGCGCCACTCATGTGCTTATACAATATAGAAATCATAGTGTAACAAAATATTGTAGGAGAGAGTTACTGATCAAATATGCCAAAATTGTGGTGAAATTTTTTCCAAATATACTAGCGTACTCACCTTGCACTACATTTTTTAAGTGTTTTAGTCATTTTTTTCTCCTATCCAACAGTGGGCCATGGCTTGGATGGAAATGGGGGAGTGACCCACTGATAAAGAGATGTGTCTGAAGAGTTGTCAATGTGTGCAACTATTTGCGTGCAATGCAAGCCAACTAATAGGTGGTATAAACTTAGAATGGACGGTCTTATGAGGCACCAAATTTATCATCCAGCATCAACGACAGTGATAAATTTGCCACATCTGGACCAAAGGCCAAGCCCGCCGAGAACTGCTGGTCCAGATATTGTCAGGGGAGAGAAGGATCGAGTTAACTGAATATTTTCATCTGATCCTTTTGTTGTCTCAGGAGATAAACTGTCGCTTTAAGCATCTGTCAGCAGCTTTCTCCCCTCTTCACATTGAAAACACATACACATTTTACTGAATCAAGTGTATATTGAATGTGTATGAATGTCTTAAAGAGGTTGTCTCACTTCAGCAAGTGGCATTTGGAAAAATGAATCAAGCCAGTAAAAGAGGTTATATGGACAGTAACAATATATTAGTAAGTAGCTTGTAATAAATTTATCAACATGATAAATGTCATTTGCTGTGAGACAATCCCTTTAAGTTTGCACTGTCTAAACTGTTGACAGGATTAGTAAATATGCCCCAGCATCTTTACAATGCAAAAAGCTTTTAGAATATATAGTTATAGAAGACATGCATTTACTATACATCTGTTTTAGCTGGAAAGTGAATACATTTATTTATTAAAGGGGTTGAAGTGAACGGAGCTGAACAACAGTATTATTATAAGAAAGCAACCATGTTTTACAATGATGGAAAACCCCTTTAATTAAAGGGAACCTGTCATGTGGATATTTGATTATAATCTAACTAATTATATACAATCATTAACTACTAAAAAGTGCCTTAGATATATTCACTTACTGGTGTGACAGATGGTTACCTCATAATATACACACAAAGATGTCACATTCCGCATGTTAATAAGCTGATTTGAGTCCCGCGTGATGTCAGTGAGTCCAGCGTTTTTTTTAATTCAGAGAAATAGCCACTCCCCTGCCCACCTGCTGCTGATTCATATGGAAAATAACTGTCAATCAGCAGCAGGTAAGCGGGAAGAGTCAGGAGCTTATGAATATTCAGGACTCATCATTATGAGCTGGAGCTTTTCAATACAAGATGTTGGCAGATTGACTGGGTCAATTAAAGAAAGTGACCCAGCATTTTGCTAAGAGAATCAGTCACTTATTTATGTTACCCTTAGTTAGGACACCATAAAATTGCATAAAACTGGTGACAGGTTACCACTCTTTTTTTTTTTTTTTTTGAGAATTGTGATAAAATGTTGTGGTATTTGATTTAATAAAGATTCTAAAGACCAAGCAGTACATGGTAGCTCAGCACATTTTGTGCCATCTATCATTAAGAAACTACTCTTTGTGGCCTGTGCAGGAACATTTCAGAATAATTTATATTTTGGCACCTGTAATGGCAGAGAAAACTATAATTGTTCCATTTTGTATCATTTGTCATGATGTTCATCTTCTCGGAAGAAAGCAAAATATTATTTTTGACGTTATTCAATTTATTAAAAGATTCCACCAGGCAGACATCTGTTTCTAATTAGTTCTCTTTAGCTTAACAAAGCTGGAAACCACTATATGATTAAGTGCTTGTGTTATTTTTTATTGCACAACAGGAAGAGAGGTTCTGTATGTTAATCATTGGAATAAACTTTACAAGCTACCTAAAACATTGAGCAAAACACTGAAATAATGTTATAATTTAGCTTTCTATGTTTTGCCCTACTTAGAATTTGCTGAACAATAATTTTTAAGATAGCCAAAGAAAATAATCTGCAGTTATGAAATGACATTTTATTAATAAACCAAATTCCCTATTAAAGTGTCACAGAGTTTAAAAAAAACTTTTGGTATGTCATAGAGACATATCAAAGTTTTGATATGTGGTGGTCTGAGCGCTGAAACCTCATGGATTTCTAGAACAAGGAGCGAGAAGTGCCTATAGACTTTCTATTGAGTTCATCTTGCTTCCTCTCCTGCAGTGAGAAGAGAGTGTGCTATGAGAGCACTTTTCTCTTCTCGTTCTAGCATTTGGTGTGGGTCTCAGCACTTAGACCCCCACCAATCAAAAGTTTTTGTATGTCTCCATTATACAGCCAGGTCCATAAATATTGGGACATTGACACAATTCTAACATTTTTGGCTCTATACACCACCACAATGGATTTGAAATGAAACAAACTGGTGTGCTTTAACTGCAGACTGTCAGCTTTAATTTGAGGGTAGTTACATCCAAATCAGGAATTACAACAGTTTGCATATGTGCCTTCCACTTGTTAAGGGGCCAAAAGTAATGGGACATAATAATAATCATAAATCAAACTTTCACTTTTTAATACTTGGTTGTAAATCCTTTGCAGTCAATTACAGCCTGAAGTCTGGAACACATAGACATACCCAGGCGCTGGGTTTCATCCCTGGTGATGCTCTGCCAGGCCTCTACTGCAACTTCAGTTTCTGCTTGTTCTTGGGGCATTTTCCCTTCAGTTTTGTCTTCAGCAAGTGAAATGCATGCTCAATTGGATTCAGGTCAGGTGATTGACTTGGCCATTGCATAACATTCCACTTCTTTCCCTTAAAAACTCTTTGATTGCTTTTGCAGTATGCTTTGGGTCATTGTCCATCGGCACTGTGAAGCAGCATCCAATGAGTTCTGAAGCATTTGGCTAAATATGAGCAGATAATATTGCCCAAAACACTTCAGAATTTATCCTGCTGTATTTGTCAGCAGTCACATCATTAATAAATACAAGAGAATCAGTTCCATTCACAGTTCCACGCCATAACACTACCACCACCATGCTTCACTGATGAGGTGGTAGGCTTACGATCATGAGCAGTTACTTTCCTTCTCCATACTCTTCTCTTCCCATCACACTGGTATAAGTTGATCTTGGTCTCATCTGTCTATAGGATGTTGTTCCAGAACTGTGAAGGCTTTTTTAGATGTCGTTTGGCAAACTCTAATCTGGCCTTCCTGTTTTTGAGGCTCACCAATGGTTTACATCTTGTGGTGAACCTTCTGTATTCACTCTGGTGAAGTCTTCTCTTGATTGTTGACTTTGATACACATACACCTGCCTCCTGGAGAGTGTTCTTGATCTAATCAACTGTTGTTTTCTTCACCAGGGAAAGAATTCTTCGGTCATCCACCACAGTTGTTTTCCGTGGTCTTCTGGGTCTTTTGGTGTTGCTGAGCTCACCAGTGCGTTCCTTCTTTTTAAGAATGTTTCAAACTGTTTTTGCTATCTTTCTGATGGGTTTGTTTTGTTTTTTTTCAGCCTAATGATGACTTGCTTTACTGATAGTGACAGCTCTTTGGATCTCATAATGAGAGTTGACTGCAACAGATTCCAAATGCAAATAGCACACTTGAAATTAACTCTAGACCTTTTATCTGCAAATTGTAATTGGGATAATGAGGGAATAACACACACCTGGCCATGGAACCGCTCAGAAACCAATTGTCCTATTACTTTTGGTCCCTTAACAAGTGGGAGGCACATATGCAAACTGTTGTAATTCCTACACCATTCACCTGATTTGGATGTAAATACTCTCAAATTAAAGCTGACAGTCTGCAGTTAAAGCACATCTTGTTCGTTTTATTTCAAATCCATTGTGGTGGTGTATAGGGCCAAAATGTTTTGAATTGTGTCGATGTCCCAATATTTATGGACCTGAATGTATGTCTCGATCATAGTTTTCTGAAAATTCAGTGAACTTTTAATACTGTAAATCACTAATGAAAGATAATTTTTCCCTACCATTAAAATATATATACTGAATATGTTCATATAAGTATATGCCCAAAATAGTTTTTGGCATATATTCAGGAGTTATGCATTAGCATATCTTTTTTTTAAAGCTCTTTAAAGCATAGTCGACTAAATGTTTTTTAATATTGTACTTTCTGTATTTTTATTACAATGGGGGTCAATGAGTGAAAGATGCATAATACAGTCCTGATCAAAAAAGTTTAAGACCACTTGAAAAATGGCAAAAAATCATATTTAGCATGGCTGGATCTTAACAAGGTTCCAAGTAGAGCTTCAACATGCAACAAGAAGAAATGGGAGTGAGACAAAACATTTTTTGAGCATTCAATTTATTGAAAACAACGAATAAACTGAAACAGGCTGTTTTTCAGCTGATTAAAAGTTTAGGACCACACCTCCCAAAAAAAAATCCAACTTCCAAACATGGACTCAGTAATGAGTAGCTCCGCCATTATTGTTTATCACTTCAAAAATTTGTTTCGGCATGCTTGATGCAAGCGTTTCCATGAGGTGAGTGGGAGCATTTCTCCAAATGGTGAAGACAGGCGCACAAAGGCCATCTACTGTCTAGAACTGTTGTCCATTTTTGTAAACTTCCCCTGGCATCCATCCCCAAAGGTTCTCAATTTGATTTAGATCAGGGGAACACGCAGGATGGGCCAAAGGAGTGATGTTATTCTCCTGGAAGAGGTCCCTTGTCCTGCGGGCATTGTGTACTGTAGCCTTGTCATGTTGAAAAACCCAGTCGTTACCACACAGACGAGGGCCCTCAGTCATGAGGAATGCTCTCTGCAACATCTGGACATAGCCAGCGGCCGTTTGACGCCCCTGCATTTCCTGAAGCTCCATTGTTCCACTGAAGGAAAAAGCACCCCAGACCATTATGGTGCTTCCTCCACTGTGGTGCATAGAAAACATCTCAGGTGGGATCTGCTTGTCATGTCAGTAATGTTGGAAACCATCAGGACCATCAAGGTTACATTTTTTCTCATCAGAGAATAAAACTTTCTTCCACCTTTGAATGTCCCATGTTTGGTGCTCTCTTGCAAAGTCCAAACGAGCAGTTCTGTGGCGTTCAAGGAGACGAGGTCTTTGAAGACGTTTTTGTTTTTGAAGTCCGTCAGTCTCAGATGCTGTCTGATGGTTATGGGGCTGCAGTCAGCACCAGTAAGGGCCTTAATTTAGGTCGAGGATCGTGCAGTGTCCTGACGGACAGCCAATTTGATCCTCCGGCTCAGTGCTGAACTTTTTTTGGGTCTTCCACTTGACTTTTTTGTTCCATAACCATCAGGATCATTTAAGAATTTAAGAAATTCCAAATGACTGTCTTACTGAGTCCCACCTCAACAACGATGGCGCTCTGTGAGAGACCCTGCTTATGCAGTTCAACAACCCGACCACGTTCAAAAAGGGAGAGTTTTTTTGCCTTTGCCATCACAATGTGTGACTACCTGACAGAAAATGACAATGAATCCACATCTTTGCACAGATTTGGCCTCTTAAAGGCATGTGGTCCTAAACTTTTGATCAGCTGAAAAACAGCCTGTTTAAGTTTATTCGTTGTTTTCGTTAAATTGAATGCTCAAAAAATGTTTTGTCTCACTCTCATTTCTTCTTGTTGCATGTTGAAGCTCTACTTGGAACCTCGTTAAGATCCAGCCATGCTAAATATGATTTTTAGCCATTTTTCAAGTGGTCTTAAACTTTTGATCAGGACTGTATATGTTCTAACATGTTCCCATATAATGTTCAGTGATTTTTCCAACATAAATACCAAATGAAAAAAACATTGTGTATGTCCTGAATATGAAAGTGGGCACCATGCATAAAGAATGAAAAATGTTGTACTTACATATACCCGTATGGAGACATGATGTAACTGAGAGGATAAGGGGAAGTTTGAGGCCAATATGGGTATATTTGACCAGATTATGCTCCTGAAGAAGGGGATCTTTTACTTTTATTCCCAGAAATGTGTTGAGATATTCTTCAATAAAGCACCTTACATTTTTGAAGTCCTCCAGTTGATCTTTGGCAAGGATGGGGTGTTGACATAACTATAGCTAGGCGACCTCGGCGAGGGAGGTAGGAGTGACAAGTGTCTTGAGTAGAGATGGCCTTGCGAACCACCTTGCGCGTGGTCGGTCGGTTCGCGGCAAACTTTACTCATTCGCGGTTTGCCGAACATGCGAACATATGGCGATATTCACCGGCGCCATAACCTTTTACATTGTGAAGAACTTTGACCCATGACACATCCATCAGGTGGTATAGGACAAACAATTGAGACATTTCAGCACATGGACATACCCCCTACCTTATAAATAGACTTGATCTGGCTGCCATTTTGCATTCTGTCTTTTGTCAGTGTAGGGAGAGGTTGCTGTGTTGAGCAAGGACAGAATGTTAGAGTGTTAATAGTGACACAAATCGCTAGGTAATAGGTCCATAAAAGTCCTTTTAAGGACTGGTATAGGTGTGCTATTGATTGGTGTGCAGTATATAGGGTGTAATACACTTATAATATACTTTCTAATATAGAAAGCTTATTATAGTGGATTTGTATAGTGCAGCATTGTGACTGGTGATCGGTTCTGCAGCGATACTACAACTACAAAGAGTGAAAAACGCATTTAGAAAAAAGTATTATAACTGGTGTGATTATAGACCAGTGGCCCCCAAAATGACATATTGAAGCGGGGTGTTATGTAAGAATATACTACTCAAATAGTGTATTTTGGTACTGAAGAAATGTAGCCGCTTTCACTGCGTTACCTCTGCTACACACAGTGAGAGAATTTAAAGGGAAACATTTTTTATAACTGGTGTGATTATAGACCAGTGGCCCCCAAAACGACATATTGAAGCGGGTGTCATCTAAGAATATACTTTTCAAATAGTGTATTTGGGTACTGCAGAAATGTATCCGCTTTCACTGCATTACCTCTGCTACACACAGTGAGAAAATTTAAAGGAAAATATTTTTTATAACTAGTGAGATTATAGATAGGGATGAGCGAACCCGAACTGTATAGTTCGGGTTCGTACCGAATTTTAGTGTGTTCGTGACACAAACCCGAACGTTTTCGTAAAAGTCCGGGTTCGGGTTCGGTGTTCGGCGCTTTCTTGTCGCTTTTTGAAAGGCTGCAAAGCAGCCAATCAACAAGCATCATACTACTTGCCCCAAGAGGCCATCACAGTCATGCCTACTATTGGCATGGCTGTGATTGGCCAGTGCAGCATGTGACCCAGCCTCTATTTAAGCTGGAGTCACGTAGAGCCGCACGTCACTCTGCTCTGATCACCACCACCACCATATACCCTCCGCTTGAGTAACAGGTATTATTTTCTGATCCATCACAAGACATTTCCCTTGCGCAGCCATTCTTGGCATCGGATCAGGAAGAGGAGGTAGCCACGGCCTCCACTCAGCAGTCTGACAACAGTACCTAGATCAGCCCAAGGAGGTTGGTCCCCGCTGTTGCTGCCTACTCCAAAATCTCTAATGTTAGCGGTGGGAAAGGTGATGCCAATGATGACGTGTCTATGGACATAACGTGGGTGCCCACAAGAAAGGAAGAGGAGGGGAGTTCAGAGGGAGGGATAGACCAGCACATAGGGAGGAGAATCAGGCCAAACCAGACTGCTAATGTATCAGGAGCGAGTCATCAACCATGTACGGTCACATCTGGCGCTCCCAGGATGCCGGCACCTGGCTCAGCAGTGTGGGCATTTTTTAATGTGTCAGCTGCTGACAATAGTGTTGCCATCTGCAGCCTTTGCAGTCAACGCATAAGTCGCGGTAAGCCCAACACTCACCTAGGGACGACCTCCTTAAGAAGGCACCTGGCCTCCCATCACCGAGCCCAATGGGAGCACCGCCGTCAGAACCCACAAAGCCACACTCCAGGCTCTCACCGTCCAGCCTCTTCTCCTTCTTCTCCTCTCTCCTCACAATTGTCCTCCACTCCACCTTCCATCATGCTGTCCTCACATTTGTCAGGAAAAAGGCAGGCCTCTGTGGCCCAAATGTTCGAGCGTAAAAAAAATAATGACGCCGGATAACCCTCTTGCCCAACGGTTGACCGCTGTCTTGTGAGAACTGATAGCCCGCCAACTACTGTCATATAAACTTGTGGACTCAGAGGCCTTTCGAAAATTTGTGGCCATTGGAATACCACAATGGAATGTCCCAGGAAGGAAATATTTCTCGCAGAAGGGCATCCCAGAGCTATATGGCCACATTCAGCGGCAAGTGAATGTATCTCTGGCACACAGTGTCGGTGCAAAGATACATTTGACCACGGACAGGTGGTCTAGCAAACACTGGCAGGGAAGGTATATAACATTTACTGCCCACTGGGTGAACCTTCTGATGGCCATCAAGCATGTAACCCGTGGCACCCGTGTAGATTTAGTTTTACCACCACGGATTGCATGCAGGCCTGCCTCTTCTTCTCCTCCTACTCCATCCTCTCTCTCCTCCTCAGCTAACTCCTCCTTTTCCGCTGCTACCGTCTCTTCTGCTGTGCCGGCCAAGATCCCTAGCACCTATTCGACATGCTAGGTGAGGCGTTGCCATGCTGTGCTGCGTCTGTTGTTCCTGGAAGCCAAGAGCCACACCGGTCCTGCACTCCTTTCAGCTTTTCATTCACAGGCAGATTAGTGGCTAACACCGCTCAATTTGACAGTTGGTAAAGTGATGTGCGACAATGGTGCCAAACTGCTGAGCACGCTGAAACAGGGCAAAATGACACACGTGCCATGCATGGCACACGTCCTGAACTTGGTCGTAAAAAATACCCTGGGGTCCAGGACGTCTTGCGGCAGGCCAGGAAAATCTCGGGCCATTTCAGAAGATCTTACACGGCCATGGCTCGCCTTGCTGACATTCAGCGGCGACACAACTTGCCCGTCAGATGTCTTATTTGTGACTGCTCGATGCGATGGAACTCAACCATGTATATGCTCAATAGGCTGCTCCAGCAGAAATGTGCAGTTAACGACTACCTGTAGGAACTCTGCGGCAGGACAGGTTCTGGGGAGCTTGTTTTTTTTTTCCACCGTGCCAGACTTCTGTGGCCATTTGATGAGATCACCAAACTGGTCAGTCGCAGCCAGGGGGCACCATTAGTGACATTGTTCCTTTTGCCTTCTTTCTGGATCGTGTATAGCAGTGGTCCCCAACCTTTTTTGCACCAAGGACCAGTTTCATGTCAGACAATTTTCCCAGGGATCAGGGTGGGGGGGCTTAGGTCTTGGGCGGGGCTTCGGGGGTGGGCGGGGCTTAGTGGGTGATGGTCGGCGCTGACTGATTCACGCGCATAACAAAATGCAAAGTTCATGTTAAAATAGTTAACTATTACATTTATGCTGATATTTTCAAGGTGACATGGAAAAGGAACTGCCGGTCATTCTTCCACTCACTCCCTCAGATACTATCTGAAACTGGATGCAGACAACCCCCCCCACCCTTCATATTAATTTCCATTGGTGGGGCAATGAGACCTAACCAATCCCTCCCTCACTAGCCCTTTTCAGCTTTCATATTGGTGGCAGTGGCTGGCCGGCATCACAATTGGAAGGAAGGAACACTCTTTTTCCGACCCGCTGTACGGCCGCACGCTGTGTGTGATATGCGCGTCGGGCACGCATGCGTCTGGCGCAGTGGCGTAACTAGAATTAATATGGGCCCCAGGGCAACCTTTGAATTTGGGCCCCCCCTGTGGCAATAATAACCATGAGCACCACCGTGCCCCTCATGTGGCCGACGTGGTTATTATTGCCACGTTTTGTCAGGTCGCCCCCTTTCTCACAATATTTCATTTTGCCCCCACTCCTATATATTTCATTTTTTGCACCTCTCTGTATATATTTCATTTTGATTTTGCCCCCTTATTATTTGCTGCCCCTGCCCTCATTTGGACGGCGTGGGCCCCCCTTTCCGAATTCAGACATTAGTGCCGGTTATTATAATGTGATATGATATTAAAGCAGGGGCAGCAAATAATGAGGGAGCAAAATGAAAAGGAAATATATAGAGAATGGGGGCTAAATGAAATATAGGTAGAGAGGGGCCACTGACAAAACTTTGGCAATAATAACCCAGTTATAATTGCCAATGTTTTGTCAGAGGCCCCTCTCTACCTATATTTCATTTTGCCCCCATTCTCTATATATATATTTCAGTTTTTGCCCCTCATTATTTGCTGTCCCTGCCCTCATATGGCCGGTGCGGGCTCACCCCTTTCTAAATTAAAACATTAGTGCCACTGATCATCAACCCCCCGTACTTGCAGGCTGTGGCGGACTTCAGTTTGATGAGCAATCCCGTGGCTCTGCCTGCGGCACGTCACTCCAGCAGTGATCCCGCGAGACCCGCCGCAGGAGGTCACGGGTCTCGCGGGATTACAACAGGTTATGCAGTGCAGGCGCACTTAAAATATAGGGAGGGCCCGGCCACCGCACTGAAAAAAAGCACTTGCGGGGCCGCGGGCCCTCCCCCCTGCCCTGGCGTCTCCCCCCTGCCCTGGCGTCTCCCCTCCGCCCTGCCCTGGCGTCTCCCCTCCTCTGTATGGCTGCGGCAAGGAAAAAAATCTTCCAGGGCCCGGTCCCTGGCCACGGCCCGGTGGTTGGGGACCGCTGGTGTATAGCGTTGTGTCATTGATCAAGTCGTCGAGGAGCAGGAGCAGGAAGATGAGGAAGTCGCAATGCTGGATGAATTCCCAGGGGGGGCTACTCCATCTGAGACAAGTCAACGACAGTAGTCTGAAGAGGAGTCAGAGGAGGATGGTGTCGGGGAGGAGGAGCAAGAAGAGCATGCTTTAAACCTTTCTAGGATCCCTGGTGTTGTCCGTGGATGGGGGGAGGAGAATGAGGAGGATATTAACCTGGATGATGAGCAGGAGCCAGGCCACTACACTGCTTCCAGTTTAGTGCAAATGGGGGCCTTCTTGCTCCAGTGTTTTAAGAGGGACCCCCGTATAAAAAGCATAAAGGGCAAGGACCAGTACTGGGTGGCAACGTACTTAAACCCCTGGTACAAACTAAAAATGGTGGAAATGTTACCACCGTCACAGAAGCTGTCAGAATGCAGCACTTCCAGGCCTTGCTTAGAGAAATGCTGCATTCTGCTTTTTTGGGCGCTGGCAGAGGAATTTCCACTCACAGAGAAACAGGTGCAGCTACCAATCCAACAGTGCCTGCAAGAACAGGGCGGTTTAAAGACGTGTTGGTCACTTCTGATATAAGAACATTCTTTCAGCTGACCCATCGACAGCTGTCCTCCGGATCCAGCCTCAGGGAACACCTAGACCGGCAGGTGTCCGACTACATCAGGTTAAAGGCCGATTTGGACGCTCTGAGAAGGGATGAACCCCTGGACTACTGGGTGGGCAGGCTTGACCTCTGGCCAGAGCTTGCACAATTTGCAATGGAACTGTTGGCTTGCCTCTCATCACGTGTCCTGTCCAAAAGGGCGTTCAGTGCAGCAGGGGGGATCGTGACTAGTGATGAGCGGCAGGTGCCATATTCGATTTCGACGAAATTCGCGAATATTCGATAGAATATTCGTTTTATATTCGTCGAAATCGAATATTCGTCATTATTCTTGTTAACGCGATTAATATGCGATTTAAAAAATCGAATTTCGATTTTAACTTAAAGGCTACTCTCCTATTGAAATCGCAATTCGATTTTTTCAAGTTATAATAATCGAATTTCGATTTTAACTTAGCACTGCTATATGCCATATTAGGCTAACTAATATGGCATATAGCAGTGCTAAGTTAAAATCGAAATTCGATTATTATAACTTGAAAAAATCGAATTGCGATTTCAACGTAATTCTCAAATCCGACAGTACATTCTAGTATATGGAGTCGTTCCCATGGTGATGGGGACGCTCCATAAGCATGGAATATGGCTTCAATGGCTTGGTAGAATTAGCGAATTGACGAATATATTCGTTATATTCCACAAAACGAATATAACGAATGTATTCGTCATATTCCACAAAACGAATATAACGAATGTATTCGTCATATATCACAAAACGAAGATAACGAAGTATTCTGCATCTTCATTTTAGCTACATATTCATCAATTTCACTAATTCTAGCAATGATATAGGAAAGTTGACTATAGAGACAGCTAAGTATAATTCGCTATGCGATTATATGACTGCTTTTTTTTATAAATAGTATAATAAAACATCTCCATATATCTCCATATATCTCCATATACTAGAATGTACTGTCGGATTTGAGAATTACGTTGAAATCGCAATTCGATTTTTTCAAGTTATAATAATCGAATTTCGATTTTAACTTAGCACTGCTATATGCCATATTAGGCTAACTAATATGGCATATAGCAGTGCTAAGTTAAAATCGAAATTCGATTATTATAACTTGAAAAAATCGAATTGCGATTTTAGCGTAATTCTCAAATCCGACAGTACATTCTAGTATATGGAGATGTTCCCATGGTGATGGGGACGCTCCATGAGCATGGAAGTCGGCAGAAGCGGCAACGGGCACTGACTGGAGCAGCCAGGAAGCCAGGAATCCAAAGGACAGGTAAGAACAACTTTAGGGAAGTGGGAAAGAAAAAAATATAACAATAAAAAAAAAAAAAAAAAAACGAATATTCGAAATATCGAATTTATATCACTATATTCGAAATATTCGCGAATTAGCGAAGTGCCGATATTCGCGAAAAAAATTCGATATTCGAATATTCGCGCTCAACACTAATCGTGACCAATAGTGCACTCGCCTAGCTCACCACCTCATATTTCAAAAAAATGAATGAGGCATGGATCTCAGGGGAATTCAACACACGTGACTAGTAGACCATGTTTGATTCAAATTCCTCATGACAGCCCATATCCGCCACCACCCATAACAATTTATGGTCCCTGTCTTCAGTAAATACAGCAGCATAAAAGGCCTTTTATGTCCGTTAAATGCCTAATTTTTGGGGCCTGTAATAGCCGACACTTATTTATCCTATGAATGACTAATGTACCACCAGCCACAGAATACAAATTTATTTGCTGTCAGGGGAACGCCTGTCGGCTAATTTTTGGGGTCTGTAGTGGCCGACACTTACTTCTGTATCCTGTGAATGCCTAATTTACCACCAGCCACAGAATACTAACGTATTTGCTGTCAGGGGAAAACCTGTCGGCTAATTTTTGGGGCCTGTAATGGCCGACACTTACTTCAGTATCTTTTAAATGCCTAATGTACCACTGGCCACAGAATACCAATTTTTTTGCTGTCAGGTGAACGCCTGTCAGCTAATTTTTGGGGCCTGTAATGCAGGGCTGTGGAGTCGGAGTCGGAGGCAATTTTGGGTATAAAAATTTAAAAAAGCAAGTTTAAATGTCCCATTTCACAAAAAGTTATAATTAATTACCGTATTTTTCGCCCTATAAGACGGAGGAAAATAAGAAAAAAAATATTTTGAACCAAAAGGTGTGCTTTAGGTGGGGTTTGAACTAATGGTGGTCTGTGGATGACACTGTTATGGGGGCATCTGTGGGTGGCACTGTTATGGGGGCATCTGTGGTTGGCACTGTTATGGGGGCATCTGTGGGTGGCACTGTTATGGGGGATCATTGTGGGGGCATCTGTGGATGACACATATATAGCATCTTATCTTATGTGTCATCCACAGATCCCCCCCATAACAGTGTCCCTGTGTAGTGAATGGGGGCCGGCATCTGTTTCTGTAATGGCAGCGGGGCCCGGTGCCTGCTTCATTCATAAAGTGGGCGGAGCAGGCGCGTGACGTAGTGAGCTACGCTACGAGCGCCCGCCCGGCCTCCTGACTGCCAAGAAATTTTTAAAATGATTGGGATACTTTAACAATACCCACAAGTTAGATAGGATTACCGTATACTACAGTGAGCGGGGCCCGATGTAGTAGAATACAGTGACTGCATCGGGCCCCGGTGCCATTACAGAAACAGATGCCGGCCCCCAGCCCCTCCTCCCTCTCAGCCTATTCACCGGACGGTCGTAGCATTCGCCCCATAAGACGCACTGCTATTTTTCCCCCACTTTTGCGAAAAATACGGTACTTTTCTACTGTAAGAATAAAGGCCAATGCATGCAGTGCGTCACGTTACCGCAAAACGGACATGTTAAGTGACCATGAAGAAGCATGCTTTCCATTTGCTTCACTATATGGCACGCAACACACAGTTAAGGAGCGGCAATACTTATACTTTCCATTGTGTTGTGTTCCGCTGTTACAGGGAATGCAACGCCCATGGTTAACCTAGCCTCTTACTGATAACTGATTAAGTAAATATGTTTTTTGCAGGACTAGACACTTGTATAAGTGAAGGGAAAGTATAGTCAATAGTTCAAGACTAGAGTTGAGCGAACACCTGGATGTTCGGGTTCGAGAAGTTCGGCCGAACATCCCGGAAATGTTCGGGTTCGGGATCCGAACCCGATCCGAACTTCGTCCCGAACCCGAACCCCATTGAAGTCAATGGGGACCCGAACTTTTCGGCACTAAAAAGGCTGTAAAACAGCCCAGGAAAGAGCTAGAGGGCTGCAAAAGGCAGCAACATGTAGGTAAATCCCCTGCAAACAAATGTGGATAGGGAAATTAATTAAAATAAAAATTAAATAAATAAAAATTAACCAAAATCAATTGGAGAGAGGTTCCATAGCAGAGAATCTGGCTTCCCGTCACCCACCACTGGAACAGTCCATTCTCAGATATTTAGGCCCCGGCACCCAGGCAGAGGAGAGAGGTCCCGTAACAGAGAATCTGTCTTCATGTCAGCAGAGAATTAGTCTGCATGTCATAGCAGAGAATGAGGCTTCACGTCAGCCACCACTGCAACAGTCCATTGGCATATATTTAGGCCCAGCACCCAGGCAGAGGAGAGAGGTCCCGTAACAGACAATCTGGCTTCATGTCAGCAGAGAATTAGTCTGCATGTCATAGCAGAGAATCAGGCTTCACGTCAGCCACCACTGCAACAGTCCATTGTCATAAATTTAGGCCCAGCACCCAGGCAGAGGAGAGAGGTCCCGTAACAGACAATCTGGCTTCATGTCAGCAGAGAATTAGTCTGCATGTCATAGCAGAGAATGAGGCTTCACGTCAGCCACCACTGCAACAGTCCATTGGCATATATTTAGGCCTAGCACACAGGCAGAGCAGAGAGGTCCCGTAACAGACAATCTGGCTTCATGACAGCAGAGAATCAGTCTGCATGTCATAGCAGAGAATCAGGCTTCACGTCAGCCACCACTGCAACAGTCCATTGTCATAAATTTAGGCCCAGCACCCAGGCAGAGGAGAGAGGTCCCGTAACAGAGAATCTGGCTTCATGTCAGCAGAGAATCAGTCTTCATATCATAGCAGAGAATCAGGCTTCACGTCACCCACCACTGTAAGAGTCAATTTTCATAAATTTAGGCCCAGAACCCAGGCAGAGGAGAAAGGTCCCGTAACAGACAATCTGGCTTCATGTCAGCAGAGAATCAGTCTTCATATCATAGCCTAGAATCAGGCTTCACGTCACCCACCACTGTAAGAGTCAATTTTCATAAATTTAGGCCCAGAACCCAGGCAGAGGAGAAAGGTCCCGTAACAGACAATCTGGCTTCATGTCAGCAGAGAATCAGTCTTCATATCATAGCAGAGAATCAGGCTTCACGTCACCCACCACTGCAACAGTCAATTGTCATAAATTTAGGCCCAGCACCCAGGCAGAGGAGAGAGCTCCCGTAACAGAGGATCTGGCTTCATGTCAGCAGAGAATCAGTCTGCATGTCATAGCAGAGAATGAGGCTTCACGTCACCCACCACTGCAACAGTCCATTGGCATATATTTAGGCCTAGCACACAGGCAGAGCAGAGAGGTCCCGTAACAGACAATCTGGCTTCATGTCAGCAGAGAATCAGTCTGCATGTCATAGCAGAGAATGAGGCTTCACGTCACCCACCACTGCAACAGTCCATTGGCATATATTTAGGCCTAGCACACAGGCAGAGCAGAGAGGTCCCGTAACAGACAATCTGGCTTCATGACAGCAGAGAATCAGTCTGCATGTCATAGCAGAGAATGAGGCTTCACGTCACCCACCACTGCAACAGTCCATTGGCATATATTTAGGCCTAGCACACAGGCAGAGCAGAGAGGTCCCGTAACAGACAATCTGGCTTCATGTCAGCAGAGAATCAGTCTGCATGTCATAGCAGAGAATGAGGCTTCACGTCACCCACCACTGCAACAGTCCATTGGCATATATTTAGGCCTAGCACACAGGCAGAGCAGAGAGGTCCCGTAACAGACAATCTGGCTTCATGTCAGCAGAGAATCAGTCTGCATGTCATAGCAGAGAATGAGGCTTCACGTCACCCACCACTGCAACAGTCCATTGGCATATATTTAGGCCTAGCACACAGGCAGAGCAGAGAGGTCCCGTAACAGACAATCTGGCTTCATGTCAGCAGAGAATCAGTCTGCATGTCATAGCAGAGAATGAGGCTTCACGTCACCCACCACTGCAACAGTCCATTGGCATATATTTAGGCCTAGCACACAGGCAGAGCAGAGAGGTCCCGTAACAGACAATCTGGCTTCATGACAGCAGAGAATCAGTCTGCATGTCATAGCAGAGAATGAGGCTTCACGTCACCCACCACTGCAACAGTCCATTGGCATATATTTAGGCCTAGCACACAGGCAGAGCAGAGAGGTCCCGTAACAGACAATCTGGCTTCATGACAGCAGAGAATCAGTCTGCATGTCATAGCAGAGAATGAGGCTTCACGTCACCCACCACTGCAACAGTCCATTGGCATATATTTAGGCCTAGCACACAGGCAGAGCAGAGAGGTCCCGTAACAGACAATCTGGCTTCATGTCAGCAGAGAATCAGTCTGCATGTCATAGCAGAGAATGAGGCTTCACGTCACCCACCACTGCAACAGTCCATTGGCATATATTTAGGCCTAGCACACAGGCAGAGCAGAGAGGTCCCGTAACAGACGATCTGGCTTCATGTCAGCAGAGAATCAGTCTGCATGTCATAGCAGAGAATCAGGCTTCACGTCAGCCACCACTGCAACAGTCCATGGTCATAAATTTAGGCCCAGCACCCAGGCAGAGGAGAGAGGTCCCGTAACAGACAATCTGGCTTCATGTCAGCAGAGAATTAGTCTGCATGTCATAGCAGAGAATCAGGCTTCATGTCAGCCACCACTGCAACAGTCCATTGGCATATATTTAGGCCTAGCACACAGGCAGAGGAGAGGTTCATTCAACTTTGGGTAGCATCGCAATATAATGGTAAAATGAAAATAAAAATAGGATTGAATGAGGAAGTGCCCTGGAGTCCAATAATATATGGTTATGGGGAGGTAGTTAATGTCTAATCTGGACAAGGGACGGACAGGTCCTGTGGGATCCATGCCTGGTTCATTTTTATGAACGTCAGCTTGTCCACATTGGCTGTAGACAGGCGGCTGCGTTTGTCTGTAATGACGCCCCCTGCCGTGCTGAATACACGTTCAGACAAAACGCTGGCTGCCGGGCAGGCCAGCACCTCCAAGGCATAAAAGGCTAGCTCTGGCCACGTGGACAATTTAGAGACCCAGAAGTTGAATGGGGCCGAACCATCAGTCAGTACGTGGAGGGGTGTGCACACGTACTGTTCCACCATGTTAGTGAAATGTTGCCTCCTGCTAACACGTTGCGTATCAGGTGGTGGTGCAGTTAGCTGTGGCGTGTTGACAAAAGTTTTCCACATCTCTGCCATGCTAACCCTGCCCTCAGAGGAGCTGGCCGTGACACAGCTGCCTTGGCGACCTCTTGCTCCTCCTCTGCCTTGGCCTTGGGCTTCCACTTGTTCCCCTGTGACATTTGGGAATGCTCTCAGTAGCGCGTCTACCAACGTGCGCTTGTACTCGCGCATCTTCCTATCACGCTCCAGTGCAGGAAGTAAGGTGGGCACATTGTCTTTGTAGCGTGGATCCAGCAGGGTGGCAACCCAGTAGTCCGCACAGGTTAAAATGTGGGCAACTCTGCTGTCGTTGCGCAGGCACTGCAGCATGTAGTCGCTCATGTGTGCCAGGCTGCCCAGGGGTAAGGACAAGCTGTCCTCTGTGGGAGGCGTATCGTCATCGTCCTGCCTTTCCCCCCAGCCACGCACCAGTGATGGACCCGAGCTGCGTTGGGTGCCACCCCGCTGTGACCATGCTTCATCCTCATCCTCCTCCACCTCCTCCTCATCCTCGTCCTCCTCGTCCTCCAGTAGTGGGCCCTGGCTGGCCACATTTGTACCTGGCCTCTGCTGTTGCCAAAAACCTCCCTCTGAGTCACTTCGAAGAGACTGGCCTGAAAGTGCTAAAAATGACCCCTCTTCCTCATCCTCCTCCTCCTCCTCCTGGGCCACCTCCTGTTCCATCATCGCCCTAAGTGTTTTCTCAAGGAGACATAGAAGTGGTATTGTAACGCTGATAACGGTGTCATCGCCACTGGCCATGTTGGTGGAGTACTCGAAACAGCGCAACAGGGCACACAGGTCTCGCATGGAGGCCCAGTCATTGGTGGTGAAGTGGTGCTGTTCTGTAGTGCGACTGACCCGTGCGTGCTGCAGCTGAAACTCCACTATGGCCTGCTGCTGCTCGCACAGTCTGTCCAGCATGTGCAAGGTGGAGTTCCACCTGGTGGGCACGTCGCATATGAGGCGGTGAGCGGGAAGGCCGAAGTTACGCTGTAGCGCAGACAGGCGAGCAGCGGCAGGATGTGAACGCCGGAAGCGCGAACAGACGGCCCGCACTTTATGCAGCAGCTCTGACATGTCGGGGTAGTTGTGAATGAACTTCTGCACCACCAAATTCAGCACATGCGCCAAGCAAGGGATGTGCGTCAAATTGGCTAGTCCCAGAGCTGCAACGAGATTTCGCCCATTATCACACACCACCAGGCCGGGCTTGAGGCTCACCGGCAGCAACCACTCGTCGGTCTGTTGTTCAATACCCCGCCACAACTCCTGTGCGGTGTGGGGCCTGTCCCCCAAACATATGAGTTTCAGAATGGCCTGCTGACGTTTACCCCGGGCTGTGCTGAAGTTGGTGGTGAAGGTGTGTGGCTGACTGGATGAGCAGGTGGAAGAAGAGGAGGAGGAAGCCGAGAAGGAGGAGGTGGCAACAGGAGGCAAAGAATGTTGCCCTGCGATCCTTGGCGGCGGCAGGACGTGCGCCAAACAGCTCTCCGCCTGGGGCCCAGCTGCCACTACATTTACCCAGTGTGCAGTTAGGGAGATATAGCGTCCCTGGCCGTGCTTACTGGTCCACGTATCTGTGGTTAGGTGGACCTTGCTACAGATGGCGTTGCGCAGTGCACACTTGATTTTATCGGATACTTGGTTGTGCAGGGAAGGCACGGCTCTCTTGGAGAAGTAGTGCCGGCTGGGAACAACATACTGTGGGACAGCAAGCGACATGAGCTGTTTGAAGCTGTCTGTGTCCACCAGCCTAAATGACAGCATTTCATAGGCCAGTAGTTTAGAAATGCTGGCATTCAGGGCCAGGGATCGAGGGTGGCTAGGTGGGAATTTACGCTTTCTATCAAATGTTTGTGAGATGGAGAGCTGAACGCTGGCGTGTGACATGGTTGAGACGCTTGGTGACGGAGGTGGTGGTGGTGGTGTTGGTGGTACATCCCCTGTTTGCTGGGCGGCAGGTGCCAACGTTCCTCCAGAGGCGGAGGAAGAGGCCGAGGCGGCAGCAGCAGAATAGGCCGAGGCGGCAGCAGCAGAAGAGGTAGCAGGGGGAGCCTGAGTGACTTCCTTGGTTTTAAGGTGTTTACTCCACTGCAGTTCATGCTTTGCATGCAGGTGCCTGGTCATGCAGGTTGTGCTCAGGTTCAGAACGTTAATGCCTCGCTTCAGGCTCTGATGGCACAGCGTGCAAACCACTCGGGTCTTGTCGTCAGCACATTGTTTGAAGAAGTGCCATGCCAGGGAACTCCTTGAAGCTGCCTTTGGGGTGCTCGGTCCCAGATGGCGGCGGTCAGTAGCAGGCGGAGTCTCTTGGCGGCGGGTGTTCTGCTTTTGCCCACTGCTCCCTCTTTTGCTACGCTGTTGGCTCGGTCTCACCACTGCCTCTTCCTCCGAACTGTGAAAGTCAGTGGCACGACCTTCATTCCATGTGGGGTCTAGGACCTCATCGTCCCCTGCATCGTCTTCCACCCAGTCTTGATCCCTGACCTCCTGTTCAGTCTGCACACTGCAGAAAGACGCAGCAGTTGGCACCTGTGTTTCGTCATCATCAGAGACATGCTGAGGTGGTATTCCCATGTCCTCATCATCAGGAAACATAAGTGGTTGTGCGTCAGTGCATTCTATGTCTTTCACCGCTGGGGAAGGGCTAGGTGGATGCCCTTGGGAAACCCTGCCAGCGGAGTCTTCAAACAGCATAAGAGACTGCTGCATAACTTGAGGCTGAGACAGTTTCCCTGGTATGCATGGGGGTGATGTGACAGACTGATGGGGTTGGTTTTCAGGCGCCATCTGTGCGCTTTCTGCAGAAGACTGGGTGGGAGATAATGTGAACGTGCTGGATCCACTGTCGGCCACCCAATTGACTAATGCCTGTACCTGCTCAGGCCTTACCATCCTTAGAACGGCATTGGGCCCCACCATATATCGCTGTAAATTCTGGCGGCTACTGGGACCTGAGGTAGTTGGTACACTAGGACGTGTGGATGTGGCAGAACGGCCACGTCCTCTCCCAGCACCAGAGGGTCCACTAACACCACCACGACCATGTCCACGTCCGCGTCCCTTACTAGATGTTTTTCTCATTGTTATGGTTCACCACAACAACAAATATATTATTTGGCCCAATGTATTGTATTCAAATTCAGCGGGATATAAATTTGAGGCCTAGTATTTAGGCGCTGGGTGACCGGTATGGATTTAGTGACAGAATTAGACTTGGAAATGCACAGAAGCGTGTGTGTGAAGTTATTCTGAATGACCCTATGTGCACCTTCAATATTATATACCCTTTTAGGGATAGATTTCAAATAGCTCTGATATAGCAGAAACCACTAAATTATGAAATTGCTAAATTGGGAATTGTACTTCAACCCAGAACAAAAAATGTGCTTTGACGGACACTAAATATCTTGCCCAGCAACAACAGTACAGCGGTGGGTAACGAGAGATTTAGAGGGATTTAAATTTGAGGCCTAGTATTTAGGCGCTGGGTGCACCGGTATGGATTTAGTGACAGAATTAGACTTGGAAATGCACAGAAGCGTGTGTGTGAAGTTATTCTGAATGACCCTATGTGCACCTTCAATATTATATACCCTTTTAGGGATAGATTTCAAATAGCTCTGATATAGCAGAAACCACTAAATTATGAAATTGCTAAATTGGGAATTGTACTTCAACCCAGAACAAAAAATGTGCTTTGACGGACACTAAATATCTTGCCCAGCAACAACAGTACAGCGGTGGGTAACGAGAGATTTAGAGGGATTTAAATTTGAGGCCTAGTATTTAGGCGCTGGGTCACCGGTATGGATTTAGTGACAGAATTAGACTTGGAAATGCACAGAAGCGTGTGTGTGAAGTTATTCTGAATGACCCTATGTGCACCTTCAATATTATATACCCTTTTAGGGATAGATTTCAAATAGCTCTGATATAGCAGAAACCACTAAATTATGAAATTGCTAAATTGGGAATTGTACTTCAACCCAGAACAAAAAATGTGCTTTGACGGACACTAAATATCTTGCCCAGCAACAACAGTACAGTGGTGGGTAACGAGAGATTTAGAGGGATTTAAATTTGAGGCCTAGTATTTAGGCGCTGGGTCACCGGTATGGATTTAGTGACAGAATTAGACTTGGAAATGCACAGAAGCGTGTGTGTGAAGTTATTCTGAATGACCCTATGTGCACCTTCAATATTATATACCCTTTTAGGGATAGATTTCAAATAGCTCTGATATAGCAGAAACCACTAAATTATGAAATTGCTAAATTGGGAATTGTACTTCAACCCAGAACAAAAAATGTGCTTTGACGGACACTAAATATCTTGCCCAGCAACAACAGTACACGGTGGGTAACGAGAGATTTAGAGGGAATTAAATTTGAGGCCTAGTATTTAGGCGCTGGGTCACCGGTATGGATTTAGTGACAGAATTAGACTTGGAAATACACAGTAGCGGGTGTGTGTGAAGTTATTCTGAATGACCCTATGTGCACCTTCAATATTATATACCCTTTTAGGGATAGATTTCAAATAGCTCTGATATAGCAGAAACCACTAAATTATGAAATTGCTAAATTGGGAATTGTACTTCAACCCAGAACAAAAAATGTGCTTTGACGGACACTAAATATCTTGCCCAGCAACAACAGTACAGCGGTGGGTAACGAGAGATTTAGAGGGATTTAAATTTGAGGCCTAGTATTTAGGCGCTGGGTCACCGGTATGGATTTAGTGACAGAATTAGACTTGGAAATGCACAGAAGCGTGTGTGTGAAGTTATTCTGAATGACCCTATGTGCACCTTCAATATTATATACCCTTTTAGGGATAGATTTCAAATAGCTCTGATATAGCAGAAACCACTAAATTATGAAATTGCTAAATTGGGAATTGTACTTCAACCCAGAACAAAAAATGTGCTTTGACGGACACTAAATATCTTGCCCAGCAACAACAGTACAGCGGTGGGTAACGAGAGATTTAGAGGGATTTAAATTTGAGGCCTAGTATTTAGGCGCTGGGTCACCGGTATGGATTTAGTGACAGAATTAGACTTGGAAATGCACAGAAGCGTGTGTGTGAAGTTATTCTGAATGACCCTATGTGCACCTTCAATATTATATACCCTTTTAGGGATAGATTTCAAATAGCTCTGATATAGCAGGAAACCACTAAATTATGAAATTGCTAAATTGGGAATTGTACTTCAACCCAGAACAAAAAATGTGCTTTGACGGACACTAAATATCTTGCCCAGCAACAACAGTACAGCGGTGGGTAACGAGAGATTTAGAGGGATTTAAATTTGAGGCCTAGTATTTAGGCGCTGGGTCACCGGTATGGATTTAGTGACAGAATTAGACTTGGAAATGCACATAAGCGTGTGTGTGAAGTTATTCTGAATGACCCTATGTGCACCTTCAATATTATATACCCTTTTAGGGATAGATTTCAAATAGCTCTGATATAGCAGAAACCACTAAATTATGAAATTGCTAAATTGGGAATTGTACTTCAACCCAGAACAAAAAATGTGCTTTGACGGACACTAAATATCTTGCCCAGCAACAACAGTACACCGGTGGGTAACGAGAGATTTAGAGGGAATTAAATTTGAGGCCTAGTATTTAGGCGCTGGGTCACCGGTATGGATTTAGTGACAGAATTAGACTTGGAAATACACAGTAGCGGGTGTGTGTGAAGTTATTCTGAATGACCCTATGTGCACCTTCAATATTATATACCCTTTTAGGGATAGATTTCAAATAGCTCTGATATAGCAGAAACCACTAAATTATGAAATTGCTAAATTGGGAATTGTACTTCAACCCAGAACAAAAAATGTGCTTTGACGGACACTAAATATCTTGCCCAGCAACAACAGTACAGCGGTGGGTAACGAGAGATTTAGAGGGAATTAAATTTGAGGCCTAGTATTTAGGCGCTGGGTCACCGGTATGGATTTAGTGACAGAATTAGACTTGGAAATGCACAGAAGCGTGTGTGTGAAGTTATTCTGAATGACCCTATGTGCACCTTCAATATTATATACCCTTTTAGGGATAGATTTCAAATAGCTCTGATATAGCAGAAACCACTAAATTATGAAATTGCTAAATTGGGAATTGTACTTCAACCCAGAACAAAAAATGTGCTTTGACGGACACTAAATATCTTGCCCAGCAACAACAGTACAGCTGGTGGGTAACGAGAGATTTAGAGGGATTTAAATTTGAGGCCTAGTATTTAGGCGCTGGGTCACCGGTATGGATTTAGTGACAGAATTAGACTTGGAAATGCACAGAAGCGTGTGTGTGAAGTTATTCTGAATGACCCTATGTGCACCTTCAATATTATATACCCTTTTAGGGATAGATTTCAAATAGCTCTGATATAGCAGAAACCACTAAATTATGAAATTGCTAAATTGGGAATTGTACTTCAACCCAGAACAAAAAATGTGCTTTGACGGACACTAAATATCTTGCCCAGCAACAACAGTACACCGGTGGGTAACGAGAGATTTAGAGGGAATTAAATTTGAGGCCTAGTATTTAGGCGCTGGGTCACCGGTATGGATTTAGTGACAGAATTAGACTTGGAAATACACAGTAGCGGGTGTGTGTGAAGTTATTCTGAATGACCCTATGTGCACCTTCAATATTATATACCCTTTTAGGGATAGATTTCAAATAGCTCTGATATAGCAGAAACCACTAAATTATGAAATTGCTAAATTGGGAATTGTACTTCAACCCAGAACAAAAATGTGCTTTGACGGACACTAAATATCTTGCCCAGCAACAACAGTACAGCGGTGGGTAACGAGAGATTTAGAGGGATTTAAATTTGAGGCCTAGTATTTAGGCGCTGGGTCACCGGTATGGATTTAGTGACAGAATTAGACTTGGAAATGCACAGAAGCGTGTGTGTGAAGTTATTCTGAATGACCCTATGTGCACCTTCAATATTATATACCCTTTTAGGGATAGATTTCAAATAGCTCTGATATAGCAGAAACCACTAAATTATGAAATTGCTAAATTGGGAATTGTACTTCAACCCAGAACAAAAAATGTGCTTTGACGGACACTAAATATCTTGCCCAGCAACAACAGTACAGCGGTGGGTAACGAGAGATTTAGAGGGATTTAAATTTGAGGCCTAGTATTTAGGCGCTGGGTCACCGGTATGGATTTAGTGACAGAATTAGACTTGGAAATGCACAGAAGCGTGTGTGTGAAGTTATTCTGAATGACCCTATGTGCACCTTCAATATTATATACCCTTTTAGGGATAGATTTCAAATAGCTCTGATATAGCAGAAACCACTAAATTATGAAATTGCTAAATTGGGAATTGTACTTCAACCCAGAACAAAAAATGTGCTTTGACGGACACTAAATATCTTGCCCAGCAACAACAGTACAGCTGGTGGGTAACGAGAGATTTAGAGGGATTTAAATTTGAGGCCTAGTATTTAGGCGCTGGGTCACCGGTATGGATTTAGTGACAGAATTAGACTTGGAAATGCACAGAAGCGTGTGTGTGAAGTTATTCTGAATGACCCTATGTGCACCTTCAATATTATATACCCTTTTAGGGATAGATTTCAAATAGCTCTGATATAGCAGAAACCACTAAATTATGAAATTGCTAAATTGGGAATTGTACTTCAACCCAGAACAAAAAATGTGCTTTGACGGACACTAAATATCTTGCCCAGCAACAACAGTACAGCGGTGGGTAACGAGAGATTTAGAGGGAATTAAATTTGAGGCCTAGTATTTAGGCGCTGGGTCACCGGTATGGATTTAGTGACAGAATTAGACTTGGAAATACACAGTAGCGGGTGTGTGTGAAGTTATTCTGAATGACCCTATGTGCACCTTCAATATTATATACCCTTTTAGGGATAGATTTCAAATAGCTCTGATATAGCAGAAACCACTAAATTATGAAATTGCTAAATTGGGAATTGTACTTCAACCCAGAACAAAAAATGTGCTTTGACGGACACTAAATATCTTGCCCAGCAACAACAGTACAGCGGTGGGTAACGAGAGATTTAGAGGGAATTAAATTTGAGGCCTAGTATTTAGGCGCTGGGTCACCGGTATGGATTTAGTGACAGAATTAGACTTGGAAATGCACAGAAGCGTGTGTGTGAAGTTATTCTGAATGACCCTATGTGCACCTTCAATATTATATACCCTTTTAGGGATAGATTTCAAATAGCTCTGATATAGCAGAAACCACTAAATTATGAAATTGCTAAATTGGGAATTGTACTTCAACCCAGAACAAAAAATGTGCTTTGACGGACACTAAATATCTTGCCCAGCAACAACAGTACAGTGGTGGGTAACGAGAGATTTAGAGGGATTTAAATTTGAGGCCTAGTATTTAGGCGCTGGGTCACCGGTATGGATTTAGTGACAGAATTAGACTTGGAAATGCACAGAAGCGTGTGTGTGAAGTTATTCTGAATGACCCTATGTGCACCTTCAATATTATATACCCTTTTAGGGATAGATTTCAAATAGCTCTGATATAGCAGAAACCACTAAATTATGAAATTGCTAAATTGGGAATTGTACTTCAACCCAGAACAAAAAATGTGCTTTGACGGACACTAAATATCTTGCCCAGCAACAACAGTACACCGGTGGGTAACGAGAGATTTAGAGGGAATTAAATTTGAGGCCTAGTATTTAGGCGCTGGGTCACCGGTATGGATTTAGTGACAGAATTAGACTTGGAAATACACAGTAGCGGGTGTGTGTGAAGTTATTCTGAATGACCCTATGTGCACCTTCAATATTATATACCCTTTTAGGGATAGATTTCAAATAGCTCTGATATAGCAGAAACCACTAAATTATGAAATTGCTAAATTGGGAATTGTACTTCAACCCAGAACAAAAAATGTGCTTTGACGGACACTAAATATCTTGCCCAGCAACAACAGTACAGCGGTGGGTAACGAGAGATTTAGAGGGAATTAAATTTGAGGCCTAGTATTTAGGCGCTGGGTCACCGGTATGGATTTAGTGACAGAATTAGACTTGGAAATACACAGTAGCGGGTGTGTGTGAAGTTATTCTGAATGACCCTATGTGCACCTTCAATATTATATACCCTTTTTGGGATAGATTTCAAATAGCTCTGATATAGCAGGAACCACTAAATTATGAAATTGCTAAATTGGGAATTGTACTTCAACCCAGAACAAAAAATGTGCTTTGACGGGCACTAAATAACTTTCCCAGCTACAACAGGACAACGGTAACGAGAGATTTAGAGGGATTTAAATTTGAGGCCTAGTATTTAGGCGCTGGGTGACAGGTATGGGTTTAGTGACAGAATTAGACTTGGAAATACACAGTAGCGGGTGTGTGTGAAGTTATTCTGAATGACCCTATGTGCACCTTCAATATTATATACCCTTTTTGGGATAGATTTCAAATAGCTCTGATATAGCAGAAACCACTAAATTATGAAATTGCTAAATTGGGAATTGTACTTCAACCCAGAACAAAAATGTGCTTTGACGGACACTAAATATCTTGCCCAGCAACAACAGTACAGCGGTGGGTAACGAGAGATTTAGAGGGAATTAAATTTGAGGCCTAGTATTTAGGCGCTGGGTCACCGGTATGGATTTAGTGACAGAATTAGACTTGGAAATACACAGTAGCGGGTGTGTGTGAAGTTACTCTGAATGACCCTATGTGCACCTTCAATATTATATACCCTTTTTGGGATAGATTTCAAAGAGCTCTGATATAGCAGGAACCACTAAATTATGAAATTGCTAAATTGAGAATTGTATTTCAACCCAGAACAAGAAATGTGCTTGAACGGACACTAAATAACTCGCCCAGCTACAGCACTAGGGACAGATTTAGCTGGATATAAATTTGAGGCCTAGTATTTAGGCGCTGGGTGACCGGTATGGATTTAGTGACAGAATTAGACTGGGATATGGCCAAAAAATGAACAGACTATTGCTGGTTAAATGCACTTGGTGTGACAGCTTCACCCTGATGTAGGCTTTAGCCAAATAACAACCACACCATTGAGGGTTAAATGCACTTGGTGACAGGCGCAGCTTGCCCCTGATTTTGTATATGGCCAAAAAATGAACAGACTATTGCTGGTTAAATGCACTTGGTGTGACAGCTTCACCCTGATGTAGGCTTTAGCCAAATAACAACCACACCATTGAGGGTTAAATGCACTTGGTGACAGGCGCAGCTTGCCCCTGATTTTGTATATGGCCAAAAAATGAACAGACTATTGCTGGTTAAATGCACTTGGTGTGACAGCTTCACCCTGATGTAGGCTTTAGCCAAAAAACAACCACACCATTGAGGGTTAAATGCACTTGGTGACAGGCGCAGCTTGCCCCTGATTTTGTATATGGCCAAAAAATGAACAGACTATTGCTGGTTAAATGCACTTGGTGTGACAGCTTCACCCTGATGTAGGCTTTAGCCAAAAAACAACCACACCATTGAGGGTTAAATGCACTTGGTCGCAGCTTGTGCTGGCGCACCACAAGACACAAAATGGCCGCCGATCACCCCAGAAAAATGAGACTGACAAACGGTCTGTGCAGCCTAAAAACAGTGAGCAATTGAGGATCAGCAGCTCAATGATCCACAGCTGCAGATCGATCAGTTAATCAAGTCCTTTGGAGGAGTTAATCTGCCTAATCTCGCCCTACTGTCGCAGCCGCAACCTCTCCCTACGCTAATCAGAGCAGAGTGACGGGCGGCGCTATGTGACTCCAGCTTAAATAGAGGCTGGGTCACATGGTGCTCTGGCCAATCACAGCCATGCCAATAGTAGGCATGGCTGTGATGGCCTCTTGGGGCAAGTAGTATGACGCTTGTTGATTGGCTGCTTTGCAGCCTTTCAAAAAGCGCCAAGAAAGCGTCACAAAAGCGCCAAGAAAGCGACGAACACCGAACCCGAACCCGGACTTTTACGAAAATGTCCGGGTTCGGGTCCGTGTCACGGACACCCCAAAATTTCGGTACGAACCCGAACTTATACAGTTAGGAAGTATAGCTCATCCCTATTCAAGACTGAAGCTGTAAACCATTTGAAAAACTGCTGTCATTCAGCTAAGGCTATAAAAACTTGTAAACTCGATTGTTAGCTTAAACTTTAAACCTGACTATGGGATTCTACTAGGGAACTCATGTTTTAAAATGAATGCCCCTTCCCCTGCCCCTTTTTGGATCCTCCCACTGCCCTATCTTCAGCAGAAGATCAGCACACAAAGGCGAAGGCAGCAGCTTCCTAGCTAGTAGTTCTGTGGTAATGACATTCGCATATTAAATACAAAGGAGTCGGGGAGTCGGAAGTGCCAAAAACGGAGGAGTCGGAGTCGGACCATTTATCTACCGACTCCACAGCCCTGCTGTAATGTCCAACACTTACTTCAGTATCCTGTGAATGCCTAATGTACCACCAGCCACAGAATACAAATTTATTTTTTGGGCCTATAATGGCCGACACTTACTTCTGTATCCTGTGAATGCCTAATTTTTCAGACTGGAATTTAAAATCAATGGGTCTGTAAGCGTTCCTCTCAATTGTGGAACGGATGCGGACACATTTTACAGACATGTGACTGGACCCTATATGTATTTGACATGTATTTACCGGCTGCTGTCAGTTCTGGCTGATTTCGGCCGAGCTATTACACTAAAACCGAGCAACATTACAAAAACAAAATACACGTTATAACTGTACAAACGATTTATATAACTTATAAAAAAATATATATATACAAATGATGGCAACTTTTCCAAAAGCATGATCATCTCATGTGCCCCCTTCATGGCCTGGCGTTGGCTCTCCTCCATGGCCTTTGTGCGCTCCTGAATGGCCCGCATATCATTGCGCTTATCCTTTAGCATTTTGGCCAATTTGGCCTTCAATGTCTTCATTCCTGTTTGAAAAATATATACATTAACATTATTTGCAACTCTTATTAAACCTTTAAACCTTTATTTTGTGGTGCATCTGACTTTATGATCGCTTGCTATTAAACCTTTTTGTGATAAAAGTTGTCCAAAAAATTTCCTTTTTTGAGAGTTTTAAATTTTTGTTTAAAAAGGTGTCCTTCTGAGGGGTTATTTGGTATGATATTTTTAGACAGCTGGTTGTTACAGGTGCGGCAAGACATAATATTTTTCCTTATTTTTTAGTTTTTTTCGATTTTACACAATAAAAGCATTGTTCAACCAAAAACAATTCATGTTTTACTGTCTCCATATTTTAAGAGCCATATTATTGTTTTTATTTGGCGATTGTCTAATGGTGGGGTCTCATTTTTAGCAGAATGAACTGACCGATTGTTACTATTTTGGGGGGCATATGCCTTTTTTGATAGCTTGGTGTTGCACTGTTAGTGATGTTAGGTTGAATAAATTCATATTTTCTTTTAATTTTGTGTTTACCGGAGGGGTTAGATCATAGGATATTTTTATAGAGACAGTCGATATGTACACAGCGGTACAACATATGTCTGTTTGTCTATTGTTTACTTTTTTATTTTTTATTTAAAGTCTTTATACACATTGACGATTTAAATCTCAATACGTTAGTTAGTGATCTTTATGATCATTATATAGTTTATTAGTTAGTGATATTTCAGTACAGTATAATTTTGTTTTGTTAGTGATAGTTCTATTAAGTTTAATATAATTTATTTGTTAAATTAATTGTTTTAATGTAGATTAAAGTATTATTGTCCAGTGTTCTTTTTTTGTATTACTATAGTGTATGTTGTCGCCTCATTGTTGGCCCTTTTAATGTTTATGTACATGTTATGGATACATGATCATATTGCTATGTGCACATATTTACCCTCCTGGCGGGGGCTGGTGATCACCTCCTCTTCCTCCGAGTCCGGAGATGGGGTGTGCTGGAGGGTACAGCACTTTCCACCTCCTTCACTTCTCCCACATCTGGTGGGGGTGGCTCGATAGGCTGGGAGGGTCCGGCCTCCTCCTCCTATTCTTCCTCTACCTCTACAACCTCCACGGCCTCCGCCGATCGCCTTCTCCGAATGGAGGGAATAGGAACCTCTGTGATCACAGAATGTTCAGATTTTAGCTAAACAACTATATATATGACGCATAGCTCAATCAAAAATGAACAAAAGACATCCCCTCCACAATGTCTTGATGGAACAATAGGGCGAGAGTAGACCCATGGGATGGGATTATCTCCTCAGTGTATCATAGGATGATCTACTTCTCTACACCAGAGTCGGCTACTTCTTAATCCCATCACTAATACAATAGAACAAAGGGACAAATAAACCAACACATTCATTGGGAGTCTCAGAGCAGAGTTAACCCTTATTGTGTTTAAGGATTCACACCACGCTACTTTTTATTTATTTATTATTAAATATTTATTGTTATTGAGACAGTTCATTACAAACATCAAACATTTTTAATTATTTTTACATTATAAACACAACATATATACAGTTATTGTTACCTACCCCATTTGCCCCCCTGTGTCTGTTGGTTGGTCCCCTTCCGGGAAAAGAAAAAAAACAAAAAAACAAAAACAAAACACACATCTTCTCCCTTCCTCGCGATCACCGCTATCCCCCCACACACCCCATCCCACCCCGGGCCTATATTCGTTCAGCCATTTCTGCCACAGTTTAGTAAATCTAGCTTTTTTCTTTATTGATACTAGATGGAATCTCTCACTAGCAATCAAGATTCTGACCAGAGTCTACCATTCCTTCACAGTAGGTGACACACTGCTACACCAGCGCCCTATAATGCATTTCCTGGCGCAAAATAAAAGTTGTATTGCTTTTTCTCGATGATTTAAGTTGTCCATTACCCCAAGGATACATGTTTCTAACTCTACCGGGACTTTGAACCCATGATATGTATCTATCCTTTTGTTTACCTTTCCCCAGAATTCTTGAATCTCATGACCAAAGTATATGGACTTCATCCGCTCCTATCTGTCCACATTTTTTACAGCCAACATCTTGAGATTTATAGAATTTCATCAGGTCTTTAGGGGAATAGTATAAGCGGTATAATATATTAAATTGGGTAACCCTGTAGGAAAAGTTACGTGAAACCCTGTTTTTTGCCAATATCGCCTTTTCCCAGAATTCTATCTGTTGAGAGACAGATTTTTGCCATTTATACAATAACCAATTGACTGCTTTCTTTTCTGTCCTCTGATGTAATAAAACTTGATATATCATTGATATCAGCTTCTTACTCACAGTTAGCTTAGTTATATTGGCTATAGGCTGCGGAAGGGTAGATATATGTGTTCCCTTTCCTACCAATGTCCGCAGGGCGTATTTCAATTGAAAAAAAAAAAGTCCACAATTATTCATAAGATCTTAATATGCAATTATGTCACCCTCCTTCCATATCTGTCCCAATTTATATATTCCACTTTTCCACCAGACTTCTTGTTGTATTAACTTTAGTTCTCTAAGATAAATATTGTCCCATAGTAGAGTGTCCGCATGCACTCCCATCTGTGGCCACATATCTCTTACCTCCTTCCAGATTTTAGTATTAATGGTATTTTTTTGGTTTGCTGTTGTGACAAGATGTCAGCTTCCACCAATTGAAAAATATTGCAATAATTTTATTTTTTATTGATCCCATCTAACATAGCTTTATATCTTCGTGATTTACTCCAGTTTATCATGTTTCTAATATGGCCAGAAAAAAAAAAAAGTTCTAAGTCCGGAGCCAATAATCCGCCCTCTTTCTCTTGAATATACAGAATTTGTGCTTTTATTCTGGGTTTTTTACTGCGCCATATCAAGTCCGTCAATAAGGAAGCTATCATTTTTAGGATTTTCTTAGGAACTATTGGGGGCGCATTCCACATAATATAATTCAAGGAGGGAAGAATACACATTTTTGCCAGTGAAATGCGCCCTGCCATTGAAACATAGAATTTTTTCCATATTTCCACTTTTTTCCTTATTTCCTGTATTTTGGGAAGCACATTCAAGAGCAGGTAATCCTTGGGGTTAGGGGTAATTTGAATACCTAGATATTTTACTGATTCATCTATTTTCTTAATTTCCAGTTCACCCGGTATTAAGTTATTTAGGGGATCAATTGGGATACATGCCGATTTTCCCAATTTATTTTTAGTCCAGCATATTTACTATATTCATCAAATATCTGCAAGATCCTTGGAAGTGAACCATGTGAACCCACAAACAGCATAATATCATCTGTGTATAAAGCAATTTTTTCTTCATGTGATCCATACTTAAAACCCACAATCCCCCCATCTTGCCTGATCATATCTGCTAAGGGTTCTATCGCTATGGCAAACAGCAGGGGGGAAAGGGGGCAACCCTGCCTAACCCCCCTGCCGATAGGTATGTTATCAGAATACTTTCCATTCACTATCAATCATGCGGATATTTCAGTATATAATAGCTTAATCCAAGAGACAAATATATCGCCAGCTCCCATTTTCTTTAATGTTCCCATTAAAAATGGCCTTTCTATGGTGTCAAAAGCTTTTGAGGCATCTAAAGTTAAAATCATACACTCACCGCTGCTTGTAGGTTCCACTTGGGTTTTTTCAAAGTATCTGATAATGTTTTAAGTTGTTGTAGTACCCAACATGAATCCCGTCTGATCCTCAAATACCAGTAGCGGCAGCATCTCTCTAAGGCTAGCTCTCCTAGCCTAGCCTGTATTCTTGCTAGTATCTTATTATCTGTATTGATTAGTCAAATGGGGTGATATGAATCTGGAGAAGTTGGGTTTTTACCGGGTTTTAAAATAAGAGTAATCAGGGCTTTCCTCAAGGAATCTGGCAATTTTCCTGATTCTCTCGATGCAGTCCACATTTTAAGCAATTTCGGGGTCAATATTTCTCTATATTGGGAATAAACCTCAAACTGGATACCGTCTGTGCCTGGGGTTTTATTTTTTGTGATCTTTAATAGTGTATTATCTACCTCCACTGGACCAAAAGGATTTTCCAGCCTATCTCTCTGATCTATAGTTAATAAGGTAATTGTAATTTGCTCCAAAAATTGTTGTATTTGTACTAAATTCTTATTTATTTTGGTTCAGTATATATTCTTAAAATATTCTTTGAGTAGATCTATTTTTGCCGCTTGTTCAGTGATGTTATGTCCAAATTTATCTACCAAACAGTGTATATACTTGTTTTTATTTAACTGAGCTGCCACCAGTGCGGCTAGCTTTTTAGCAGGTATATGAGCGTAAATATAGTTGTCTCTCACAGAGTTCTCTTTTTGTTGTTCATCAAAATAATTAATCTTCCACCTTGGTGACTTTATCTATCCATTCTTTATTATTTTGCTCTATAGGATTTTCAATATATTTTTTTTCATATCTTTCCGCTTCATGTTCGAGTTCTGATATTTTCCCCCTTAATTATTTTTGTGTATTACTGTGTATTTTATAATAATCCCTCTATTAAAGGCCTTTGCGGCCTCCTAAACCATACTAGTCTCCGCTGAACCCTCATTTATAAGAAAATATTCCTTGATCTCTTTCAGAATTTTATCATGTGCACCCATTATGTTTATCCAACCTATGTTTATATTCATACCTCTTATTTTTTTCCCACCGCCTGTTTTTGTGTTTATTATAATGGGGTTATGATCCGAGATCCCCCGTTTTCCATAGTTAACTCGTTCGATATCTAGTGAACCTTTATTATTAGTGAAGACTAAATCGATCCGTGAAAAACTTTTGTGCGTTTTAGAAAAACAGGAGTATTTCCTTGACTCCTTGTGTAATACTTTTTAATTTAGAGCCCATGTTATTGCCTTGAGTGTTCCCTATTCTACATCTATCTATTCTCCCATCCATAATATTTTTAAAATCCCCTAGCACCATCAATGATTTATCCCCTGCATTAAGCGCAAAGTTATGAACTTTTAATAAAGTATCTAATTTAAAGGGAGGCGGTATAAAGACATTTGCTATTATCCATGCTCCGTCTTCTAATAAACAATCCATGAGAATGTAACAGCCTTCCCTATCCACCACAGTTTTTAGAATTTTTATATCTATGTCCCGCTGTAATAATATACTCACTCCCCTTGCATAAGATGAAAAAACTGAGTGAAAGGAGTGCTGCATCCAAGGTCTAGTCATCCAGTCCACTATCTTTATCTTTTCTCTGATCCACTCACTCACCGACTCCGCTGAGTCAAAAAAACAGGTTCTATTATCCCATTCTATCCGAAGTTTAGCTGGAAACATCATTGAGTACTTGACATTTTTGCAGGATCCAGAGGGTGAATCCCTTGGTTCTTTGGAAAATATTACTCTGAACATGCCTGATGAGGACTGGAGAGAGAGGTGTTAAACAACAAAAAGAGGGAGACGAAAATAGCCCCAAACAAGGGGAACAAGTGCCAAGTCTGCAGGATATATTTCAAGCAATAAAAAATTGCTGTACGGCAATAAAGGACCTCTCTATCCAGACCGGTAACATTAAGGAAGTAGTTGGACTTCTTAGAGCAGAACTACAAAAGTATAAAGATAGACTCTCAGAAGCAGAGAAAAGAATATCAGAGACGGAAGATCTTCTACAGACAATGGCTAAAGAAAAAAACACATTAAAAGACGAGAATAGAGAACTAAAAAACTAACTATTAGAACTAGACAATAAGTCCAGGAGGACCAACTTGAGATGTCTGGGGATCCCGGATGGGGCGGAGGGACGGGACCTCTGTGGGTTCACACCATGCTACTTTAATGGGGAATACGAAAGATGTGGCCTATAAACTCAACCAAAAATTCATGGTTTATAGTTCCCTCTAAACCAAATAGATCAGAGTGGGGGTCTCCATAGTCCTGGGTCCATAGCCCGTAGGAAGGAGGCTAGCCCTCAGGCTTCTACTGCAGACACAGTGATGGTTCAGTCCGTCACTTGTCTGGCACAAAGTCAACACATCACATGACCCAAAGAACACCATCCCCACAATGAAACATGGTTTTTCAGCAGCCGGGACTGGGAAACTGGTCAGAGTTGAGGGAAACATGGACAGGGATTTTCTTGAGCAAAACCTGTACACCCTGTGCGTGATTTGAGGGTAAGACGGAGGTTCACCTTCCAGCAGGACAATGACCCCAAACACACTGCTACAGCAACACTTGAGTGGTTTAAGGGTAAACATATAAATGTGTTGGAATGGCCTAGTCAAAGCCCAGATCTCAATCCAATAGAAAATCTGTGGTCCGACTTAAAGATTGCTGTTCACAAGCGCAAACTATCAAATTGGAAGGAGCAGAATCAGTATTGCAAGGAGGAATGGGCAAAAACGCCTGTGGTAAGATGTGACAACTGCTCATAGAGACGTATCCAAAGCGACTTGGAGCTGTGATTGCCGCAAAAGGTGGCTCTACTAAGTATTGACTTTAGGGGGGTGAATAGTTATGCACATTGAAATTTCTGTTATTTTGTCCTATTAGTTGTATGCTTTACAATTAATCAATTTAAAAGAAGGTCTAAGTTGTGGGCATGTTCTACAAATTAAATGAGGCAAATCCTCAAACAATCCATGTTAATTCCAGGGGGTGAGGCTACAAAAAAAAAAAAAAAAGAAGTCAAGGGGGGAGAATACTTTTGCTTAGCACTGTATACGTTACAAAGTGTTGGCAAAACATACAAAAGTTATTTACGTATGTACCTGGGCATTTTTCGTCCCAGATTCTTTTTATAAACCGGGGTTGTCTTCTCTTCATGTCTGACCATTTTTTTATAATGACCAGACGGCGATGTTTGCGACCCATTTGCGCCACATTTCATAGGACAGCTCCCGCACAATTCTCTGCTTCTTGGCGTCGGACCGGGTGCGGTTGTATCCCCGACCCAACATCTGCTGTAAGAGAAAAATGCAAGCATATAATCCCAATTTTTAACAATAATAGTATTGAAAAGAATTTATTTTTGAGGTGGAAATATTAGATTTAGGCTGCCTGCACATGGGCGTGTTTTTTCAAAACTATGACCGTACAAACCGGTCCTGCCGTCCTGCAGAGTGGACAAGTGAACGGCATCATTGGTTGCTATGACGACGTGCGCTTCCAGCCACCACCGCTGTACTGTGATACATTTGTATGATCTATACAAGTGCATTACTGTACAGTGGTGGCAGCAAGAAGCGCACGGCGTCAAAGCGAGTTAGCAAACAATGACGCTGTGCGCTCGTCCACTCTGCAGGACGGCAGGCCGGGTTTGTATAGTCCGTAGTTCTGAAAAAACACGCCCGTGTGCATGCGGCCTTACTGTTACTGTTAGAAGATGGGTATGTATTACGACTGTATATGGGTGGGGTCTGAGCAATCAGATACTGTCCAGCTAAGCAGAGATGTACCTGTCTAGTGAAGTGATGGTACGGTATGGGGTGTACAGCTGGTTCATCTCCCCGGGATGCACCCTGAGTAACTCTAAATGAACCAGCAAATGCTGGCTGTCTGACAAAGAAAACCTCTGCTGAGTCCTGACCAACACGATACAAACTATGATCTATAGACTCTGTGTGTGTGTGTGCGGTATATAGTGTCTGTCTGTGTGTGCGCAGTATATAGTGTGTGTGTGCAGTATATATTGTGTGTATGGGGAATATAGTGTGTGTGCAGAATATAGTGTGCGGTATGACAATGGATGTGCAATGTGCATGTTAAATCTATTTATTTGCTGTCCATACAAATATGCTACTAACATAGTGGGTGTGATTTCACAGGAATGCAAAAATCAATAATATCTAGTGAGACCTTATAAAATGTGAAGTTTTGTGCATTTTTTTATAACACTATGCATATAAAGCGATTGTTCAGACATGCAGGTGAAATGTAATCAAATACACTACTTTAATGTAAGATTACTTACAGTCACCATTACTTACAGTCTTCCTCTTCGTCGTTGAACTTCGCTCCAACCATCGCATCCATCTAATTGCTAGTCGGTGCAAACCAGTTCCTGTAGGCCACGCATGTTCCCAGTGCATGTGCTCTTGCGATTAATACTTTGCCAAAATTTTGCCGAAAAAAAAAAATGCTTGTCGATCGCAAATTCGCTTAATACTTCTGGTATGTTAGTGTCCATGTTGTGGGACTATGTGTGTGCATCTACTAAGTATTTTGTGGCTGCAAATATGATCTGGAGGTTTTTCATGTTTGACTGCCATTAAAATCTATTTAACCCGCCGCGAACCTGAGACTCGCGAACATTTGAGCGAGTTTGAACGGTCACGTTCGCGAACAGTCCCATCAGATGTTTGTCCATCACTAGTCTTGAGATTATCTTGTCCACCTCCTGGTGAAGTAATGTACTATGTTGCCACATAATATTGACCTTTATTTCCAATTGATCCTATTCATCCTTCCACATGAAAAAAGTGGCCTAAATGGGTGGAAATGCTCTAAACCCAGACACTGTAGCGTGTCAATAACCGGGGGAGCAATTCCTCCGCATGCGGTCTGCGGACAATGGCAATCCCCAGCAAAAATGCGTGCAATGGAGGATGCCAGGGCGGACCTCATGCACCACAAGAACATCTTACACAAAATGATACATTGTGCAGATGAAAAAATGCTCCAAAACGATAGCAACTGACAATACTAGCTATTTCCTCAGGCCGATGTTAAAAGCTGAGAACTTTGCTAATATCTTCCAGTCAGGAACATATCGGAGCCCCTCATGCACAACGTCACGGTATCTCAGCACGCATGGGGTCCTACCACTCAACTGCCCGTGGTGTGTGAACAGGGTCTGAAAAGTGCTAGAAACCAACTCACAGCCAGACTCTCACATGCCTCCATAGTGGTATCACCAATGAACTGTGAGGTAGGATAAAGCTGTGAGCCGCACCCAGAACAGACCATGTGACACAGAAGCTACCAGGTGCAAAAGAATGTTACCAACAAAATAAAGTGGCACATTCCATACACATAAAGACAAAAACTCACTGAAAAAGGTGGCCAAAACAGGTGGAAATGCTCCAAACCCAGACACTGTAGCGTATCTATAACCGGGTGAGCAATTCCTCCGCATGCGGTCCGTAGATAAAGGCAATCCCCAGCAAAAAATGCGTACAATGGAGAATGCCAGGGCTGACCACAAGCACCACAAGGACATCTTACACAAAATTATACATTGTGCAGATGAAAAAATATATACATACACAAATCACTGCAAAAAATGCACCAAAATGATACGCAACTGACATTACTAGCCAATTCCTCAAGCAGATGTTAAAAGCTGAGAACATTGCCAATATCTTCCAGTCAGGAACATATCGGAGCCCCTCATGCACCACGTCATGGTGTCCTACCACTAAACTGCCCGTGGTGTGTGAACAGGGTCTGAACAGAGCTGGAAATTAACTCACAGCCAGACTCTCACATGCCTCCATAGTGGCATCACCAATGCACTGTGAGGTAGAATAAAGCTGTGAGCCGCACCCGCAAAAGACCATGTGACAAAGAAACTACCAGGTACAAAAGAATGTTACCAACAAAATAAAGTGGCACATTCCATACACATAAAAACTGGCCTAAACGGGTGGAAATGCTCCAAACCCAGACACTGTAGCGTGTCTATAGCCAGGGGAGCAATTCCTCCGCATGCAGTCCGCAGATAACTGTAATCCCCAGCAAAAAATGCATACAATGGAGGATGCCGGGGCGGCAGTTGTACGCTCTAAAGCCTTCTGTGTTGTGTTTAAGAGAAAAAAATAAGGGACCATTTGTCGTTCAGCGGCACAGTTATATGTTCAAAAGAATTTTGTGGCATGTATAAGTGGAAAAAGAAAAATATATACATGGCAAAAAAAAGCCCTTTTTGCCATGTATTAGTGGCAAAAGTAAAACATAGTTGCCATTCAGCATTTTTTTGGGGTGTTATTGTTCTGATGGATCAGTGGAAAGGTAAAATAATCAGTGACATCAACACAAACTTACTGCTCACATCCACTCCACTCTGTCGGGGGGGCTCTACTTGTATAAGCATTTAATAGAACAGGTTCTGTTGACATCTATGTGGAATCAGCTGACGACGGTGTAAGAGGAGTGTGCTTCTTCTTGATGCTAACATCGACCTGTAATGCTAGTTCATACTTGAGTTATTTGGTCAGTTTTGGCCCCGTAACTGCCCAAATAAGTGAAGTGTGCAGAAATTCTAAGAGCAAAACCTGTGATCTGCATGTCAAACTGACTCACAGTATTGTTTCATTACCAAAGCAGACTCCCTATGCATGTTACTGCAAGGCACATACATTATTCTATACCACTATAAATGCTCGGTGCAGCCAGGAAGTAGCCTTTTTTAACATGATTCACTTCAAATAAATTTGGATCGAAACTATTTTTTTCGAGAAATTCGGCGAACCCGGCAGAATCAAATTTTAGAAAAATTCACTCATCTCTAGTTACATTATCTCACTCCATTTTTACATTTTATTTTCTATTTTTGACTAGAGGCATTGCAACTATGTATACATATGATATTTGATGTTGCTATAATATTATAAAAACGTAAAGCTTTAAACAAAAGGTTAATCTAATATGGTAACCTCCCAGTACATAAAGTCAACAAATAAGTAGAATGAAATGTAATTAAAATTTTTAGCATTTTTGTCTGTAGCTATATCACCTGGGAAGCAACAGAACTTTTGTCATTTATTATGAGGGGATCTATCTGACTAGATATGGTTGCAGATAGATAGTAGAGATGAGTGAATTGTTTAAAATTGGATTTGGTTCGGCTGAATCTGTCAATGGATTTGATTTGGGTCTAAAAGTACTCTATGTGGAGTGCTTGGACTCATGTTTTCTTTTCTAATAATTATTTTACTTTTTATCCTGTGCTAGTAAAGTGAAACTTGTTGGAATAACACATTTCAAGTTTTAAACAATGTCTCACAACTTTTAAGTCCGCCTCCTGCCCCCATTTGTGCTGCCCCTCAATGTGTCCGTACCCCCCCAACCCTCCCGCCCCCCTTTTCAATGCTGCCCCCATGTCGTGCGGTCCCCCTGCTGTGTGTGATGGTGGCGGCTCAGGAATGGCTCTATGCTGACACTCTGCTGTAACCCCATAGATGCCGCGGCAGCGGCATCCATGGGGTTAATAGAGGGAGGGGGCTGCCATGGCAACCGGACGCGTTGCAAAAGCGTCCGCTGTTGCCACCTACAGGGCATCTGATTGTATTATACTTTGCAATGCAAGAGCATTGCAAACTATAGTACAGCCATCAGCCCCACTGGATCTTCAAGATCCAAAAGGGACTTGATAAAAAAAAATTAAAATAATAAAAGTAAAAATAAATAAAAATGTAAAATTAAAAAAATAAATTGCCTTTTCCTATAAAAAATGCAAAAAAAACCTACACATATTAGGCATCACCGCATCCGTAACAACCGTCTCTATAAATATATCACATGATAGAGTCCGTCCGATAAACACCATAAAAAAACTGTAAAAACAGCCATTTTTGTCACCAAAACTATAGTTCTTAGAACATTGAGACACTATTATTATATTCTATTATTGTGTTAAAGTGAAATAAAAAAATTAAAGTGTACACATTAGGTATCGCCGCATCCGTAATAACCTGCTCAATAAAATATCACATGACCTAACCACTCAGGTAAACACCGTAAAACAAAAAAAAATAAACTGTGCCAAAAAAGCCATTTTCTTTCACTTTACATCACAAAAAGTGCAACAGCAAGCGATCAAAAAGGCTTATGACCCCCAAAATAGTATCAATCAAACCGCCACCTCATCCCACAAAAAAATGATACCCTATTTAAGACAATTGTCCAAAAAATAAAAAAGCTATGGCTCTCAGACTATGGAGACAATAAAAAATAATTTTTTTGGTTTCAGAAATGCTATTATTGTGTAAAGCTTAAATAAATAAGAAAAAGTATGCATATTAGGTATTGCCACGCCCGTAACGATCTGCTCTATAAAACTGTCACATGACCTAACCCCTCAGATAAACGCTATAAAAATAAATAAATAAATGAATGAAAACTGTTCCAAAACAGCCAATTTTTTGCTCACCTTGCCCCATAAAGTGTAATAATAAATGATCAAAAAATCCTATGTACCCAAAAATGGTACCAATAAAAACCTAAACTCTTTCTGCAAAAAAAGAGCCCCTGCACAAGTCGATCGGCAGAAAAATAAAAAACATATGGCGTTCAGAAAATGGATACACAAAACATAATTTCTTTTTCAAAATTGTTTTATTATGTAAAACTGAAACAAACAAACAAAGAAAGTAGACATATTTGATATAATTGCATCCGTATCAACCTGCTCTATAAAAATAGCACATGACCTGCCCTGTCAGATGAATCTTGTAAAAAAAAAATAAAAAAAAAATGTGCCAAAACAGACATTTTTCAGTTACCTGGCCTCACAAAAAACTTAATATAGAGGAATAAAAAATCATATGTACCCCAAAATAGTACCAATAAAACTGGCACCTTATCCCCTAGTTTGCAAAATTTTTGGGGGTTTCTACTGTAAGGGTGCATCAGGGGGGCTTTAAATGGGACATGGCATCTAAAACCAGTTTAGCAAAATCTGCCTTCTGCGCCCTGCCGTGCGCCCTTGCATCAGTTCACAACCACATGTGGGGTGTTTCTGTAAACCGCAGAATCAGGGTAAGAAATGTTGAGTTTTGTTTGGCAGATTATACGTTTTATTACATTTTTTTCTTTAACACATTGAGGATGTGTTAAAGAAAAAAATGTAATAAAAAGGAAAATCTGCCCAAAAAGTGAAATTTAGAAATTTCATCTCCATTTTCCTTTAATTCTTGTGGAACACCTAATGGGTTAACAAAGTTTGTAAAATCAGTTTTGAGTAACTTGAGGGGTGTAGTTTCTACAATGGGGTCGTTTATGGGGGTATCTACTTTGTAAGCCCCACAAAGTGACTTCAGATCTGAACTGGTCCTTAAAAAGTGGGTTTTGGAAATTTTGTTAAACATTTTAAGAATTGCTTCTAAACTTCTAATCCTTCTAACGTCCTAAAAAATAAAATAACATTTCCCATATGTTTACTTTATGTTGGCATCATTTTGGAAATGTCAAGTAATAAATATTTTATTAGGTATGACTTTCTGTTTTAGAAGCAGAGAAATTAAAATTTAGAAAATTGTGAATTTTTCAATTTTTTTTATAAATTTGTGATTTTTTCATAAATTAAGGTGAAATATATTGATTCAAATTTATGACTATCATGAAGTACAATATGTCAAGAGTAGGGATGAGCGTACCCGAACTGTATAGTTCGGGTTCGTACCGAATTTTGGGGTGTCCGTAACACGGACCCGAACCAGGACATTTTCATAAAAGTCCGGGTTCGGGTTCGGTGTTCGTCGCTTTCTTGGCGCTTTTTGAAAGGCTGCAAAGCAGCCAATCAACAAGCGTCATACTACTTGCCCCAAGAGGCCATCACAGCCATGCCTACTATTGGCATGGCGGTGATTGGCCAGAGCACCATGTGACCCAGCCTCTATTTAAGCTGGAGTCACATAGCGCCGCCCGTCACTCTGCTCTGATCAGCATAGGGAGAGGTTGCAGCTGCGACGTTAGGGCAAGATTAGGCAGTGATTAACTCCTCCAAAAGACTTCATTCAGAGATCGATCTGCAGCTGTGGATGATTGAACTGCTGCTATTGAATTGCTCACTGTTTTTAGGCTGCCCAGAGTGTTTTTCAGTCACTTTTTTCTGGGGTGATCAGCGGCCATTTTGTGTCTTGTGGTGTGCCAGCACAAGCTGCCACCAAGTGCATTTAACCCTCAATGGTGTGGTTGTTTTTTGGCTAAATCCTACATCAGGGTCAAGCTGTCACACCAAGTGTATTTAACCAGCAATAGTGTGGTTATTTTTTGGCCATATACTACATCAGGGGCAAGCTGAGCCTGTCACCAAGTGCATTTAACCCTCAATGGTGTGGTTGTTTTTTGGCTAAAATCCTACATCAGAGTCAAGCTGTCACACCAAGTGCATTTAACCAGCAATAGTGTGGTTATTTTTTGGCCATATACTACATCAGGGGCAAGCTGAGCCTGTCACCAAGTGCATTTAACCCTCAATGGTGTGGTTGTTTTTTGGCTAAATCCTACATCAGGGTCAAGCTGTCACACCAAGTGCATTTAGCCATCAATAGTCTGGTTATTTTTTGGCCATATACTACATCAGGGGCAAGCTGAGCCTGTCACCAAGTGCATTTAACCCTCAATAGTGTGGTTGGTCAAGCTGTCACACCAAGTGCATTTAACCATCAATAGTGTGGTTATTTTTTGGCCATATCCCAGTCTAATTCTGCCAGTAAACGTATACCTGTCACCCAGCGCCTAAATAATAGGCCTCAAATTTATATCCAGCTAAATCTGTCGTTACTGCTGTGGCTGGTCAAGTTATTTAGTGTCCGTCAAAGCACAGTTTTTGTTCTTGGTTGAAATACAATTCCCAATTTAGCAATTTCCTAATTTAGTGGTTTCTGCTGTATCAGAGCTATTTTAAATCTATCCCTAAAAGGGTATATAAGATTCAAGGTGCACATAGGGTCATTCTGAATAACTTCACACACACGCTACTGTGCATTTCCAAGTCTAATTCTGTCAGTAAACGTATACCTGTCACCCAGCGCCTAAATACTAGGCCTCAAATTTATATCCAGCTAAATCTGTCGTTACTGCTGTGGCTGGTCAAATTATTTAGTGTCCGTCAAAGCACAGTTTTTGTTCTGGGTTGAAATACAATTCCCAATTTAGCAATTTCCTAATTTAGTGGTTTCTGCTGTATCAGAGCTATTTTAAATCTATCCCTAAAAGGGTATATAAGATTCAAGGTGCACATAGGGTCATTCTGAATAACTTCACACACACGCTACTGTGCATTTCCAAGTCTAATTCTGTCAGTAAACGTATACCTGTCACCCAGCGCCTAAATACTAGGCCTCAAATTTATATCCAGCTAAATCTGTCGTTACTGCTGTGGCTGGTCAAGTTATTTAGTGTCCGTCAAAGCACAGTTTTTGTTCTGGGTTGAAATACAATTCCCAATTTAGCAATTTCCTAATTTAGTGGTTTCTGCTGTATCAGAGCTATTTTAAATCTATCCCTAAAAGGGTATATAAGATTCAAGGTGCACATAGGGTCATTCTGAATAACTTCACACACACGCTACTGTGCATTTCCAAGTCTAATTCTGTCAGTAAACGTATACCTGTCACCCAGCGCCTAAATACTAGGCCTCAAATTTATATCCAGCTAAATCTGTCGTTACTGCTGTGGCTGGTCAAGTTATTTAGTGTCCGTCAAAGCACAGTTTTTGTTCTGGGTTGAAATACAATTCCCAATTTAGCAATTTCCTAATTTAGTGGTTTCTGCTGTATCAGAGCTATTTTAAATCTATCCCTAAAAGGGTATATAAGATTCAAGGTGCACATAGGGTCATTCTGAATAACTTCACACACACGCTACTGTGCATTTCCAAGTCTAATTCTGTCAGTAAACGTATACCTGTCACCCAGCGCCTAAATACTAGGCCTCAAATTTATATCCAGCTAAATCTGTCGTTACTTCTGTGGCTGTATTAGTGTAATACGGTACCTAAATAGATAGCCAGATAGTGTTAGGTGTCTGTAAAAAAAGGCCTGAATTTGAATTCAATACATTCTGCCAAATAATATTTTTCTGATTGTGGTGAACGGTAACAATGAGGAAAACATCTAGTAAGGGACGCGGACATGGTCGTGGTGGTGTTAGTGGACCCTCTGGTGCTGGGAGAGGACGTGGCCGTTCTGCCACAGCCACACGTCCTAGTGTACCAACTACCTCAGGTCCCAGTAGCCGCCATAATTTACAGCGATATTTGGTGGGGCCCAATGCCGTTCTAAGGATGGTAAGGCCTGAGCAGGTACAGGCATTAGTCAATTGGGTGGCCGACAGTGGATCCAGCACGTTCACATTATCTCCCACCCAGTCTTCTGCAGAAAGCGCACAGATGGCGCCTGAAAACCAAGCCCATCAGTCTGTCACATCACCCCCATGCATACCAGGGAAACTGTCTGAGCCGTAAGTTATGCAGCAGTCTCTTATGCTGTTTGAAGACTCCGCTGGCAGGGTTTCCCAAGGGCATCCGCCTAGCCCTTCCCCAGCGGTGGAAGACATAGAATGCACTGACGCACAACCACTTATGTTTCCTGTTGATTAGGACATGGGAATACCACCTCAGCATGTCTCTGATGATGACGAAACACAGGTGCCAACTGCTGCGTCTTTCTGCAGTGTGCAGACTGAACAGGAGGTCAGGGATCAAGACTAGGTGGAAGACGATGCAGGGGATGATGAGGTCCTAGACCCCACATGGAATGAAGGTCGTGCCACTGACTTTCACAGTTCGGAGGAAGAGGCAGTGGTGAGACCGAGCCAACAGCGTAGCAAAAGAGGGAGCAGTGGGCAAAAGCAGAACACCCGCCGCCAAGAGACTTCGCCTGCTACTGACCGCCTCCATCTGGGACCGAGCACCCCAAAGGCAGCTTCAAGGAGTTCCCTGGCATGGCACTTCTTCAAACAATGTGCTGACGACAAGACCCGAGTGGTTTACACACTGTGCCATCAGAGCCTGAAGTGAGGCATTAATGTTCTGAACCTTAGCACAACCTGCATGACCAGGCACCTGCATGCAAAGCATGAACTGCAGTGGAGTAAACACCTTAAAAACAAGGAAGTCACTCAGGCTCCCCCTGCTACCTCTTCTGCTGCTGCCGCCTCGACCTCTTCTGCTGCTGCCGCCTCGGCCTCTTCTGCTGCTGCCGCCTCGGCCTCTTCCTCCGCCCCTGGAGGAACGTTGGCACCTGCCGCCCAGAAAACAGGGGATATACCACCAACACCACCACCTCCGTCACCAAGCATCTCAACCATGTCACACGGCAGCGTTCAGCTCTCCATCTCACAAACATTTGAGAGAAAGCATAAATTCCCACCTAGCCACCATCGATCCCTGGCCCTGAATGCCAGCATTTCTAAACTACTGGCCTATGAAATGCTGTCATTTAGGCTGGTGGACACAGAGAGCTTCAAACAGCTCATGTCGCTTGCTGTCCCACAGTATGTTGTTCCTAGCCGGCACTACTTCTCCAAGAGAGCCGTGCCTTCCCTGCACAATCAAGTATCCGATAAAATCAAGTGTGCACTGCGCAGCGCCAGCTGTGTCAAGGTCCACCTAACCACAGATACGTAGACCAGTAAGCACGGCCAGGGACGCTATATCTCCCTAACTGCACACTGGGTAAATGTAGTGGCAGCTGGGCCCCAGGCGGAGAGCTGTTTGGCGCACGTCCTTCCGTCGCCAAGGATCGCAGGGCAACATTCTTTGCCTCCTGTTGCCACATCCTCCTACTCATCTTCCTCCTCCTCTTCTTCCACCTGCTCATCCAGTCAGCCACACACCTTCACCACCAACTTCAGCACAGCCCGGGGTAAACGTCAGCAGGCCATTCTGAAACTCATATGTTTGGGGGACAGGCCCCACACCGCACAGGAGTTGTGGCGGGGTATAGAACAACAGACCGACGAGTGGTTGCTGCCGGTGAGCCTCAAGCCCGGCCTGGTGGTGTGCGATAATGGGCGAAATCTCGTTGCAGCTCTGGGACTAGCCGGTTTGACGCACATCCCTTGCTTGGCGCATGTGCTGAATTTGGTGGTGCAGAAGTTCATTCACAACTACCCCGACATGTCAGAGCTGCTGCATAAAGTGCGGGCCGTCTGTTCGCGCTTCCGGCGTTCACATCCTGCCGCTGCTCGCCTGTCTGCGCTACAGCGTAACTTTGGCCTTCCCGCTCACCGCCTCATATGCGACGTGCCCACCAGGTGGAACTCCACCTTGCACATGCTGGACAGACTGTGCGAGCAGCAGCAGGCCATAGTGGAGTTTCAGCTGCAGCACGCACGGGTCAGTCGCACTATGGAACAGCACCACTTCACCACCAATGACTGGGCCTCCATGCGAGACCTGTGTGCCCTGTTGCGCTGTTTCGAGTACTCCACCAACATGGCCAGTGGCGATGACGCCGTTATCAGCGTTACAATACCACTTCTATGTCTCCTTGAGAAAACACTTAGGGCGATGATGGAAGAGGAGGTGGCCCAAGAGGAGGAGGAAGAGGGGTCATTTTTAGCACTTTCAGGCCAGTCTCTTCGAAGTGACTCAGAGGGAGGTTTTTTGCAACAGCAGAGGCCAGGTACAAATGTGGCCAGCCAGGGCCCACTACTGGAGGACGAGGAGGACGAGGATGAGGAGGAGGTGGAGGAGGATGAGGATGAAGCATGGTCACAGCGGGGAGGCATCCAACGCAGCTTGGGCCCATCACTGGTGCGTGGCTGGTGGGAAAGGCAGGACGATGACGATACGCCTCCCACAGAGGACAGCTTGTTCTTACCCCTGGGCAGCCTGGCACACATGAGCGTCTACATGCTGCAGTGCCTGCGCAACGACAGCAGAGTTGCCCACATTTTAACATGTGCGGACTACTGGGTTGCCACCCTGCTGGATCCACGGTACAAAGACAATGTGCCGACCTTACTTCCTGCACTGGAGCGTGATAGGAAGATGCGCGAGTACAAGCGCACGTTGGTAGACGCGCTACTGAGAGCATTCCCAAATGTCACAGGGGAACAAGTGGAAGCCCAAGGCAGAGGAGGAGCAAGAGGTCGCCAAGGCAGCTGTGTCATGGCCAGCTCCTCTGAGGGCAGGGTTAACATGGCAGAGATGTGGAAAAGTTTTGTCAACACGCCACAGCTAACTGCACCACCACCTGATACGCAACGTGTTAGCAGGAGGCAACATTTCACTCACATGGTGGAACAGTACGTGTGCACACCCCTCCACGTACTGACTGATGGTTCGGCCCCATTCAACTTCTGGGTCTCTAATTGTCCACGTGGCCAGAGCTAGCCTTGGAGGTGCTGGCCTGCCCGGCGGCCAGCGTTTTGTCTGAACGTGTATTCAGCACGGCAGGGGGCGTCATTACAGACAAACGCAGCCGCCTGTCTACAGTCAATGTGGACAAGCTGACGTTCATAGAAAAATGAACCAGGCTTGGATCCCACAGGACCTGTCCATCCCTTGTGCAGATTAGACATTAACTACCTCCCCTTAACCATATATTATTGTACTCCAGGGCACTTCCTCATTCAATCCTATTTTTATTTTCATTTTACCATTATATTGCGAGGCTACCCAAAGTTGAATGAACCTCTCCTCTGTCTGGGTGCCGGGGCCTAAATATATGCCAATGGACTGTTCCAATGTTGGGTGAGGTGAAGCTTGATTCTCTGCTATGACATGCAGACTGATTCTCTGCTGACATGAAGCCAGATTCTCTGTTACGGGACCTCTCTCCTCTGCCTGGGTGCCTGGGCCTAAATATATGCCAATGGACTGTTCCAATGTTGGGTGACGTGAAGCCTGATTCTCTGCTATGACATGCAGACTGATTCTCTGCTGACATGAAGCCAGATTCTCTGTTACGGGACCTCTCTCCTCTGCCTGGGTGCTGGGCCTAAATATATGACAATGGACTGTTGCAGTGGTGGCTGACGTGAAGCCTGATTCTCTGCTATGACATGCAGACTGATTCTCTGCTGACATGAAGCCAGATTCTCTGTTACGGAACCTCTCTCCTCTGCCTGGGTGCTAGGCCTAAATATATGACAATGGACTGTTACAGTGGTGGCTGACGTGAAGCCTGATTCTCTGCTATGACATGCAGACTGATTCTCTGCTGACATGAAGCCAGATTCTCTGTTACGGGACCTCTCTCCTCTGCCTGTGTGCTGGGCCTAAATATATGCCAATGGACTGTTGCAGTGGTGGCTGACGTGAAGCCTGATTCTCTGCTATGGGACCTCTCTCCAATTGATATTGGTTAATTTTTATTTATTTTATTTTTCTTTTATTTCCCTATCCACATTTGTTTGCAGGGGATTTACCTACATGTTGCTGCCTTTTGCAGCCTTCTAGCTCTTTCCTGGGCTGTTTTACAGCCTTTTTAGTGCCGAAAAGTTCAGGTCCCCATTGACTTCAATGGAGTTCGGGTTCGGGACGAAGTTCGGATCGGGTTCGGATCCCGAACCCGAACATTTCCGGGAAGTTCGGCCGAACTTCTCGAACCCGAACATCCAAGTGTCCGCTCAACTCTAGTCACAAGAAAACAATCTGAGAATGGCTTGGATAAATAAAAGTGTTCCAAAGTAATTACCACATAAAGTGACGCGTGTCAGATTTGTAAATTTTGACCTGGACACTGGGGCATCAATGACCCTTGGTCATAAAAGGGTTAATTACATTCACTCCAGATTTATTACAGCAAACTCACTCCAGTGTGGCGTGAGTAGTGTTTCTACACAAATGTGTTTGGTTTAGAGATTTGTCAAATTTAACAAACAACATGTTACATTTGATGCATTTTTCCCAAAGTACTCTAACACAGACTAAAACAAAAATGTACTTAAAATATTACCTTAATGATAAATTCCCTCCAATGTATTTCATGTTCTGAATGAAGTATTGATGATAATAACATTTACTTCATCACAAATATGTTATTGTATGCAAATTATACTATATGATATGATGCAACTTTATGAAAGTAGAAAGTAATTTCTTGTCCTTTAAAGTATTATGAGTGTTTAATGTAATTTGGAGACTATATTAAACATCATTTTCTTAACTCTGTCGTTATTAAGTAATTGGTATACATTTCTATTCAAAATGCATTGTGCCGGTTAGATGGCCTTCACCTTATTTTACATTCTTCTTTGAACTATCCAATTATTTCTTAAGGAAAATCTTTCAGGATAAAATTGGAATCATTTAAGCAACTCTTGAAAACTTTCTCTAATCTCATCTTTCAGCTTCCTAATAAAGTATCTCACAAAGTATTTCCATCAATCATAGACGAACAAGAATGTTACATTTTGATTATGGCAATTGAATTTATAAGAAGTCTTACCTGTTGGGACTCATCATATAAAGTATCTTATCTCAGAAAGCTTTCCATTGCAGTTTTATTAGATTTATTCTAGAACAGAACCTGCAATATAAAACTGGAGCATTGTTTGATGTTAGTGTATTGACAAGGTTAAAAACAGTGGAAAGACATGTATTAAATTAAAATTACTTTTAGCTTTTTGCGGTTTTGGTAACACAGATAATTAATGTTTTAAAGTATAAAGAATAAATTATTTAGACCTACTAAATATGCATAGCAGGCCTGGAGGAGAAGGAAGCTGGTGCCAGGATGCGGGTAAGTAATCCCCCCTTCCCTTGTAGACTCTATATTCAAACAAAAAACATAACATCTTGCAGTTTTCTCACTGACCACTAAGCTTAATAAAAGTTGCCACTTCTTGGTCTGTACAGAGCACTTTACCTCCTTATCATTACAGCCTCCTTATATTACCTCTGTATATAGACAACACATGGTCCACTATTTACAATAGTTGATGTCACAGCCTATCATCTTCCTCCTGACCTGTGCACAGGTCGCAGAGCATGCCTATAAAACTCTTCCATCAAAGTCAAAGAGGTCCCCTTCTGTCCATTGTGTCTATGGCCCAGTAGCTGCAGTAAAGCAATGTTTTAATGCTCTCTAAATGCTGTTAAAAACAGTTCAGGCAAGATGGCAGCCCTCATAATCATGTTCAGGAAATAGAATAAAAAAATCTATAATAAAACTGATTAGAAAAAAAGGATATGTGTTGCTCTCTAATTTTAAATAGCAGATAAAATGTTTGGTGACACATTTCCTTTAATGGTGCTTTCAAATAATAAATGGACCGTCATTGTAGATAAACAAAGTTGACTTAAACAATGTTAGACAGTTTTGGAGTTTACATACAAGTGTTTAATAATACTAAATTACATCTCCGTATTGTATTCATATTTATCAAATCAAAAGACACTCAAGCGGAACAGCTTTTGAACACTAATCTTAATGTGTGGTGCTCTGGCTTCAGATACACTACAACTATTAAAAGGCACATGTCTTATGCATGAATATCTGGCTATTCATGCACCAGAACTGAAATCTACTTTAGTTGTCTGCCATAAATTATAAAAAAAATGTGCTGGATTAAGTCCCACCCTGCACCATTAACTTTTTGAAATGGGTGAATGTGATGCAAAACCCCTAAAAATATCAAACATTTTTGCACAAGTGGGGCTTGGTTTCTCAAGCATAAATGTATATGATTATAATACGATATTTTTCACCCTATAAGACGCATCGGCCTATTAGACAAACCTACATTTTAGAAGAAGATAATAAGAAAAAAATATTTTCTATTTGACTTAAGGTCAAACCAGCAATCAAACCCCCAATATTAAATATTAATCAGACCTCAGCTGACAGCCCCAATCAGACCCCCTAATGTTAATAAGACCCCAATAAAACCTCAGATCAGACCCCAAATCAGCTCTCAGCTCAGACCCCAAGGTGGACGACCCCCAATCAGACCTCAGATAAGAGCCCCAAATTAAATGAGACTCCCATTCAGACCTCAGATCAGCCCCCAGCCTCTTATCAGCCCCCCACCAGCCCCCAGCTTCTCATCATCCCCCAGCCTCTCATCAGCCCCCCAGCCTTTTATCATCCCCCCAGCCTCTCATCAGCCCCCTAGCCTTTCATCAGCCCCCAGCCTCTCATTAGACCCCTAGCCTTTTATCATCCCCCCAGCCTCTTATCATCTCCTTCAGCCTTTTATCACCCCCCAGCCTCTTATCATCCCCCCAGCCTCTCATCATACTTCATTCTTTGTACACGGGAGCAGACAGAGGCAGAGAAGGCATGTGTGGCAGGAAAGCCTGCCCCGCCCCTCATCTGCCTCTCCTGCCAGCATTGCCACTGAAATTTGCCGGCCGGTCCCTTGTCAACTAGCCCGAGACAGGGCCATCCGGTCTCTACCAGCGTACACTAGCTGCTCTACACCCTGAATGCCGCAGTCGGTTCTCATCAGCAAGCCTGCCATGCGGGCGCTGGGCTCTCTTTCTTCAGGAAACTGTTGGGTACAACGCAGACTGCTGTTCACAGCAGGCTGTGATGTACCGCGCATAATCAATGCGGTGCACATTTGCTATTTGTTTGCCCTGTATTTACTCCATAAGATGCACTAGCGTTCCCCCCGCCCCCCCTCATTTTAGTCTTATGGGGCAAAAATACGATAGTTAATGAAGTAGTATTTTAGTTATAATACATGTGCACTTTTTTAATTCTTTCAAAGCCATATGCATGAAATATCCCAAGCTGATCCTAGACTCTTAATCGATATACAGAATGCACTTCTGCTGTCTAACTGTTTATAGCAATGACAGGAAAGTCATCCCTAGGAGGTTCATTTTTCTTGCAGTACGTTTATATTACAAATCTAAGGTTGATACATTATTTATGTGGATACACTGTAGTTTTAGTAAAGGCTTGTAATACATTTTTGGATATATACACTTTACACCTCTTCACATTCTTTTTACACTGCCTGCTACCAACAAAACTAAATTTAAGGTTAAGAGCAACTTTTTGTAGATGTACTGTCTGACAGTTTGATTTAGCATGGGTTATGCTGTCCAGACAAAACTCGTAATTTCCCTGTAGACTCAGCTATTCAGTAATAAAAGAAAGTAGGCAAAATTTATCAATAAACCAACTTGGAGAGAAAAAAAAAATCTAATCTTACATTTTTGAAGGAAGCTTGGAAGCAGAAAAAAAAGCATTGCTGTCTACTTGTCAATGCATATATTTAATCAATGTATTTTTAGATCCAATCACATCCTCTTGAGTTTAAACCTAACAAGCTGTCTTAGTATAGATTCTAAACAATACTTTGTTGGATAGAAATCAAGCATGGATCATTATTGAAAGGACAGTAAATATGCAGTGTAAAAGAACTTGACAGAATTTCTCAAGAGAATAAAAGTTTTTGTTCATAATTAGAGTTGAGCGAACACCTGGATGTTCGGGTTCGAGAAGTTCGGCCGAACATCCCGGAAATGTTCGGGTTCGGGATCCGAACCCGATCCGAACTTCGTCCCGAACCCGAACCCCATTGAAGTCAATGGGGACCCGAACTTTTCGGCACTAAAAAGGCTGTAAAACAGCCCAGGAAAGAGCTAGAGGGCTGCAAAAGGCAGCAACATGTAGGTAAATCCCCTGCAAACAAATGTGGATAGGGAAATGAATTAAAATAAAAATTAAATAAATAAAAATTAACCAAAATCAATTGGAGAGAGGTTCCATAGCAGAGAATCTGGCTTCCCGTCACCCACCACTGGAACAGTCCATTCTCAGATATTTAGGCCCCGGCACCCAGGCAGAGGAGAGAGGTCCCGTAACAGAGAATCTGTCTTCATGTCAGCAGAGAATTAGTCTGCATGTCATAGCAGAGAATGAGGCTTCACGTCAGCCACCACTGCAACAGTCCATTGGCATATATTTAGGCCCAGCACCCAGGCAGAGGAGGGAGGTCCCGTAACAGAGAATCTGTCTTCATGTCAGCAGAGAATTAGTCTGCATGTCATAGCAGAGAATGAGGCTTCACGTCAGCCACCACTGCAACAGTCCATTGGCATATATTTAGGCCCAGCACACACACAGGCAGAGGAGAGAGGTCCCGTAACAGAGAATCTGTCTTCATGTCAGCAGAGAATTAGTCTGCATGTCATAGCAGAGAATGAGGCTTCACGTCAGCCACCACTGCAACAGTCCATTGGCATATATTTAGGCCCAGCACACACACAGGCAGAGGAGAGAGGTCCCGTAACAGAGAATCTGGCTTCATGTCAGCAGAGAATCAGTCTGCATGTCATAGCAGAGAATGAGGCTTCACGTCAGCCACCACTGCAACAGTCCATTGGCATATATTTAGGCCCAGCACACACACAGGCAGAGGAGAGAGGTCCCGTAACAGAGGATCTGGCTTCATGTCAGCAGAGAATCAGTCTGCATGTCATAGCAGAGAATCAGGCTTCACGTCAGCCACCACTGCAACAGTCCATTGTCATAAATTTAGGCCCAGCACCCAGGCAGAGGAGAGAGGTCCCGTAACAGACAATCTGGCTTCATGTCAGCAGAGAATTAGTCTGCATGTCATAGCAGAGAATCAGGCTTCACGTCAGCCACCACTGCAACAGTCCATTGGCATATATTTAGGCCTAGCACACAGGCAGAGGAGAGAGGTCCCGTAACAGACAATCTGGCTTCATGTCAGCAGAGAATCAGTCTGCATGTCATAGCAGAGAATGAGGCTTCACGTCACCCACCACTGCAACAGTCCATTGGCATATATTTAGGCCTAGCACACAGGCAGAGCAGAGAGGTCCCGTAACAGACAATCTGGCTTCATGACAGCAGAGAATCAGTCTGCATGTCATAGCAGAGAATGAGGCTTCACGTCACCCACCACTGCAACAGTCCATTGGCATATATTTAGGCCTAGCACACAGGCAGAGCAGAGAGGTCCCGTAACAGACGATCTGGCTTCATGTCAGCAGAGAATCAGTCTGCATGTCATAGCAGAGAATGAGGCTTCACGTCAGCCACCACTGCAACAGTCCATTGGCATATATTTAGGCCCAGCACCCAGGCAGAGGAGGGAGGTCCCGTAACAGAGAATCTGTCTTCATGTCAGCAGAGAATTAGTCTGCATGTCATAGCAGAGAATGAGGCTTCACGTCAGCCACCACTGCAACAGTCCATTGGCATATATTTAGGCCCAGCACACACACAGGCAGAGGAGAGAGGTCCCGTAACAGAGAATCTGTCTTCATGTCAGCAGAGAATTAGTCTGCATGTCATAGCAGAGAATGAGGCTTCACGTCAGCCACCACTGCAACAGTCCATTGGCATATATTTAGGCCCAGCACACACACAGGCAGAGGAGAGAGGTCCCGTAACAGACAATCTGGCTTCATGTCAGCAGAGAATTAGTCTGCATGTCATAGCAGAGAATGAGGCTTCACGTCACCCACGACTGCAACAGTCCATTGGCATATATTTAGGCCCAGCACCCAGGCAGAGGAGGGAGGTCCCGTAACAGAGAATCTGTCTTCATGTCAGCAGAGAATTAGTCTGCATGTCATAGCAGAGAATGAGGCTTCACGTCAGCCACCACTGCAACAGTCCATTGGCATATATTTAGGCCCAGCACACACACAGGCAGAGGAGAGAGGTCCCGTAACAGAGGATCTGGCTTCATGTCAGCAGAGAATCAGTCTGCATGTCATAGCAGAGAATCAGGCTTCACGTCAGCCACCACTGCAACAGTCCATTGTCATAAATTTAGGCCCAGCACCCAGGCAGAGGAGAGAGGTCCCGTAACAGAGAATCTGGCTTCATGTCAGCAGAGAATCAGTCTTCATATCATAGCAGAGAATCAGGCTTCACGTCACCCACCACTGTAAGAGTCAATTTTCATAAATTTAGGCCCAGAACCCAGGCAGAGGAGAAAGGTCCCGTAACAGACAATCTGGCTTCATGTCAGCAGAGAATCAGTCTTCATATCATAGCAGAGAATCAGGCTTCACGTCACCCACCACTGTAAGAGTCAATTTTCATAAATTTAGGCCCAGAACCCAGGCAGAGGAGAAAGGTCCCGTAACAGACAATCTGGCTTCATGTCAGCAGAGAATCAGTCTTCATATCATAGCAGAGAATCAGGCTTCACGTCACCCACCACTGTAAGAGTCAATTTTCATAAATTTAGGCCCAGAACCCAGGCAGAGGAGAAAGGTCCCGTAACAGACAATCTGGCTTCATGTCAGCAGAGAATCAGTCTTCATATCATAGCAGAGAATCAGGCTTCACGTCACCCACCACTGTAAGAGTCAATTTTCATAAATTTAGGCCCAGAACCCAGGCAGAGGAGAAAGGTCCCGTAACAGACAATCTGGCTTCATGTCAGCAGAGAATCAGTCTTCATATCATAGCAGAGAATCAGGCTTCACGTCACCCACCACTGCAACAGTCCATTGGCATATATTTAGGCCTAGCACACAGGCAGAGCAGAGAGGTCCCGTAACAGACAATCTGGCTTCATGTCAGCAGAGAATCAGTCTGCATGTCATAGCAGAGAATGAGGCTTCACGTCACCCACCACTGCAACAGTCCATTGGCATATATTTAGGCCCAGAACCCAGGCAGAGGAGAAAGGTCCCGTAACAGACAATCTGGCTTCATGTCAGCAGAGAATCAGTCTTCATATCATAGCAGAGAATCAGGCTTCACGTCACCCACCACTGTAAGAGTCAATTTTCATAAATTTAGGCCCAGAACCCAGGCAGAGGAGAAAGGTCCCGTAACAGACAATCTGGCTTCATGTCAGCAGAGAATCAGTCTTCATATCATAGCAGAGAATCAGGCTTCACGTCACCCACCACTGTAAGAGTCAATTTTCATAAATTTAGGCCCAGAACCCAGGCAGAGGAGAAAGGTCCCGTAACAGACAATCTGGCTTCATGTCAGCAGAGAATCAGTCTTCATATCATAGCAGAGAATCAGGCTTCACGTCACCCACCACTGCAACAGTCCATTGGCATATATTTAGGCCTAGCACACAGGCAGAGCAGAGAGGTCCCGTAACAGACAATCTGGCTTCATGTCAGCAGAGAATCAGTCTGCATGTCATAGCAGAGAATGAGGCTTCACGTCACCCACCACTGCAACAGTCCATTGGCATATATTTAGGCCCAGAACCCAGGCAGAGGAGAAAGGTCCCGTAACAGACAATCTGGCTTCATGTCAGCAGAGAATCAGTCTTCATATCATAGCAGAGAATCAGGCTTCACGTCACCCACCACTGCAACAGTCCATTGGCATATATTTAGGCCTAGCACACAGGCAGAGCAGAGAGGTCCCGTAACAGACAATCTGGCTTCATGACAGCAGAGAATCAGTCTGCATGTCATAGCAGAGAATCAGGCTTCACGTCAGCCACCACTGCAACAGTCCATTGTCATAAATTTAGGCCCAGCACCCAGGCAGAGGAGAGAGGTCCCGTAACAGACAATCTGGCTTCATGTCAGCAGAGAATTAGTCTGCATGTCATAGCAGAGAATCAGGCTTCATGTCAGCCACCACTGCAACAGTCCATTGGCATATATTTAGGCCTAGCACACAGGCAGAGGAGAGGTTCATTCAACTTTGGGTAGCATCGCAATATAATGGTAAAATGAAAATAAAAATAGGATTGAATGAGGAAGTGCCCTGGAGTCCAATAATATATGGTTATGGGGAGGTAGTTAATGTCTAATCTGGACAAGGGACGGACAGGTCCTGTGGGATCCATGCCTGGTTCATTTTTATGAACGTCAGCTTGTCCACATTGGCTGTAGACAGGCGGCTGCGTTTGTCTGTAATGACGCCCCCTGCCGTGCTGAATACACGTTCAGACAAAACGCTGGCTGCCGGGCAGGCCAGCACCTCCAAGGCATAAAAGGCTAGCTCTGGCCACGTGGACAATTTAGAGACCCAGAAGTTGAATGGGGCCGAACCATCAGTCAGTACGTGGAGGGGTGTGCACACGTACTGTTCCACCATGTTAGTGAAATGTTGCCTCCTGCTAACACGTTGCGTATCAGGTGGTGGTGCAGTTAGCTGTGGCGTGTTGACAAAAGTTTTCCACATCTCTGCCATGCTAACCCTGCCCTCAGAGGAGCTGGCCGTGACACAGCTGCCTTGGCGACCTCTTGCTCCTCCTCTGCCTTGGCCTTGGGCTTCCACTTGTTCCCCTGTGACATTTGGGAATGCTCTCAGTAGCGCGTCTACCAACGTGCGCTTGTACTCGCGCATCTTCCTATCACGCTCCAGTGCAGGAAGTAAGGTGGGCACATTGTCTTTGTAGCGTGGATCCAGCAGGGTGGCAACCCAGTAGTCCGCACAGGTTAAAATGTGGGCAACTCTGCTGTCGTTGCGCAGGCACTGCAGCATGTAGTCGCTCATGTGTGCCAGGCTGCCCAGGGATAAGGACAAGCTGTCCTCTGTGGGAGGCGTATCGTCATCGTCCTGCCTTTCCCCCCAGCCACGCACCAGTGATGGACCCGAGCTGCGTTGGGTGCCACCCCGCTGTGACCATGCTTCATCCTCATCCTCCTCCACCTCCTCCTCATCCTCGTCCTCCTCGTCCTCCAGTAGTGGGCCCTGGCTGGCCACATTTGTACCTGGCCTCTGCTGTTGCCAAAAACCTCCCTCTGAGTCACTTCGAAGAGACTGGCCTGAAAGTGCTAAAAATGACCCCTCTTCCTCCTCCTCCTCCTCCTCCTCCTGGGCCACCTCCTCTTCCATCATCGCCCTAAGTGTTTTCTCAAGGAGACATAGAAGTGGTATTGTAACGCTGATAACGGTGTCATCGCCACTGGCCATGTTGGTGGAGTACTCGAAACAGCGCAACAGGGCACACAGGTCTCGCATGGAGGCCCAGTCATTGGTGGTGAAGTGGTGCTGTTCTGTAGTGCGACTGACCCGTGCGTGCTGCAGCTGAAACTCCACTATGGCCTGCTGCTGCTCGCACAGTCTGTCCAGCATGTGCAAGGTGGAGTTCCACCTGGTGGGCACGTCGCATATGAGGCGGTGAGCGGGAAGGCCGAAGTTACGCTGTAGCGCAGACAGGCGAGCAGCAGCAGGATGTGAACGCCGGAAGCGCGAACAGACGGCCCGCACTTTATGCAGCAGCTCTGACATGTCGGGGTAGTTGTGAATGAACTTCTGCACCACCAAATTCAGCACATGCGCCAAGCAAGGGATGTGCGTCAAATTGGCTAGTCCCAGAGCTGCAACGAGATTTCGCCCATTATCACACACCACCAGGCCGGGCTTGAGGCTCACCGGCAGCAACCACTCGTCGGTCTGTTGTTCTATACCCCGCCACAACTCCTGTGCGGTGTGGGGCCTGTCCCCCAAACATATGAGTTTCAGAATGGCCTGCTGACGTTTACCCCGGGCTGTGCTGAAGTTGGTGGTGAAGGTGTGTGGCTGACTGGATGAGCAGGTGGAAGAAGAGGAGGAGGAAGCCGAGAAGGAGGAGGTGGCAACAGGAGGCAAAGAATGTTGCCCTGCGATCCTTGGCGGCGGAAGGACGTGCGCCAAACAGCTCTCCGCCTGGGGCCCAGCTGCCACTACATTTACCCAGTGTGCAGTTAGGGAGATATAGCGTCCCTGGCCGTGCTTACTGGTCCACGTATCTGTGGTTAGGTGGACCTTGCCACAGATGGCGTTGCGCAGTGCACACTTGATTTTATCGGATACTTGGTTGTGCAGGGAAGGCACGGCTCTCTTGGAGAAGTAGTGCCGGCTGGGAACAACATACTGTGGGACAGCAAGCGACATGAGCTGTTTGAAGCTGTCTGTGTCCACCAGCCTAAATGACAGCATTTCATAGGCCAGTAGTTTAGAAATGCTGGCATTCAGGGCTAGGGATCGAGGGTGGCTAGGTGGGAATTTACGCTTTCTATCAAATGTTTGTGAGATGGAGAGCTGAACGCTGGCGTGTGACATGGTTGAGACGCTTGGTGACGGAGGTGGTGGTGGTGGTGTTGGTGGTACATCCCCTGTTTGCTGGGCGGCAGGTGCCAACGTTCCTCCAGAGGCGGAGGAAGAGGCCGAGGCGGCAGCAGCAGAATAGGCCGAGGCGGCAGCAGCAGAAGAGGTAGCAGGGGGAGCCTGAGTGACTTCCTTGGTTTTAAGGTGTTTACTCCACTGCAGTTCATGCTTTGCATGCAGGTGCCTGGTCATGCAGGTTGTGCTCAGGTTCAGAACGTTAATGCCTCGCTTCAGGCTCTGATGGCACAGCGTGCAAACCACTCGGGTCTTGTCGTCAGCACATTGTTTGAAGAAGTGCCATGCCAGGGAACTCCTTGAAGCTGCCTTTGGGGTGCTCGGTCCCAGATGGCGGCGGTCAGTAGCAGGCGGAGTCTCTTGGCGGCGGGTGTTCTGCTTTTGCCCACTGCTCCCTCTTTTGCTACGCTGTTGGCTCGGTCTCACCACTGCCTCTTCCTCCGAACTGTGAAAGTCAGTGGCACGACCTTCATTCCATGTGGGGTCTAGGACCTCATCGTCCCCTGCATCGTCTTCCACCCAGTCTTGATCCCTGACCTCCTGTTCAGTCTGCACACTGCAGAAAGACGCAGCAGTTGGCACCTGTGTTTCGTCATCATCAGAGACATGCTGAGGTGGTATTCCCATGTCCTCATCATCAGGAAACATAAGTGGTTGTGCGTCAGTGCATTCTATGTCTTTCACCGCTGGGGAAGGGCTAGGTGGATGCCCTTGGGAAACCCTGCCAGCGGAGTCTTCAAACAGCATAAGAGACTGCTGCATAACTTGAGGCTGAGACAGTTTCCCTGGTATGCATGGGGGTGATGTGACAGACTGATGGGGTTGGTTTTCAGGCGCCATCTGTGCGCTTTCTGCAGAAGACTGGGTGGGAGATAATGTGAACGTGCTGGATCCACTGTCGGCCACCCAATTGACTAATGCCTGTACCTGCTCAGGCCTTACCATCCTTAGAACGGCATTGGGCCCCACCATATATCGCTGTAAATTCTGGCGGCTACTGGGACCTGAGGTAGTTGGTACACTAGGACGTGTGGATGTGGCAGAACGGCCACGTCCTCTCCCAGCACCAGAGGGTCCACTAACACCACCACGACCATGTCCACGTCCGCGTCCCTTACTAGATGTTTTTCTCATTGTTATGGTTCACCACAACAACAAATATATTATTTGGCCCAATGTATTGTATTCAAATTCAGCGGGATATAAATTTGAGGCCTAGTATTTAGGCGCTGGGTGACCGGTATGGATTTAGTGACAGAATTAGACTTGGAAATGCACAGAAGCGTGTGTGTGAAGTTATTCTGAATGACCCTATGTGCACCTTCAATATGATCTACCCTTTTAGGGATAGATTTCAAATAGCTCTGATATAGCAGAAACGACTAAATTATGAAATTGCTAAATTGGGAATTGTATTTCAACCCAGAACAAAAAATGTGCTTTGACGGACACTAAATAACTTTCCCAGCCACAACAGGACAGCGGTAACGAGAGATTTAGCGGGATATAAATTTGAGGCCTAGTATTTAGGCGCTGGGTGACAGGTATGGGTTTAGTGACAGAATTAGATTTGGAAATGCACAGTAGCGGGTGTGTGAAGTTATTCTGAATGACCCTATGTGCACCTTGAATATTATATACCCTTTTAGGGATAGATTTCAAATAGCTCTGATATAGCAGAAACCACTAAATTATGAAATTGCTAAATTGGGAATTGTATTTCAACCCAGAACAAGAAATGTGCTTGAACGGACACTAAATAACTCGCCCAGCTACAGCACTAGGGACAGATTTAGCGGGATATAAATTTGAGGCCTAGTATTTAGGCGCTGGGTGACAGGTATGGGTTTAGTGCCAGAATTAGACTTGGAAATACACAGTAGCGGGTGTGTGTGAAGTTATTCTGAATGACCCAATGTGCACCTTGAATATTATATACCCTTTTAGGGATAGATTTCAAATAGCTCTGATATAGCAGAAACCACTAAATTATGAAATTGCTAAATTGGGAATTGTATTTCAACCCAGAACAAGAAATGTGCTTGAACGGACACTAAATAACTCGCCCAGCTACAGCACTAGGGACAGATTTAGCGGGATATAAATTTGAGGCCTAGTATTTAGGCGCTGGGTGACAGGTATGGGTTTAGTGCCAGAATTAGACTTGGAAATACACAGTAGCGGGTGTGTGTGAAGTTATTCTGAATGACCCAATGTGCACCTTGAATATTATATACCCTTTTAGGGATAGATTTCAAATAGCTCTGATATAGCAGAAACCACTAAATTATGAAATTGCTAAATTGGGAATTGTATTTCAACCCAGAACAAGAAATGTGCTTGAACGGACACTAAATAACTCGCCCAGCTACAGCACTAGGGACAGATTTAGCGGGATATAAATTTGAGGCCTAGTATTTAGGCGCTGGGTGACAGGTATGGGTTTAGTGACAGAATTAGACTTGGAAATACACAGTAGCGGGTGTGTGTGAAGTTATTCTGAATGACCCAATGTGCACCTTGAATATTATATACCCTTTTAGGGATAGATTTCAAATAGCTCTGATATAGCAGAAACCACTAAATTATGAAATTGCTAAATTGGGAATTGTATTTCAACCCAGAACAAGAAATGTGCTTGAACGGACACTAAATAACTCGCCCAGCTACAGCACTAGGGACAGATTTAGCGGGATATAAATTTGAGGCCTAGTATTTAGGCGCTGGGTGACAGGTATGGGTTTAGTGACAGAATTAGACTTGGAAATACACAGTAGCGGGTGTGTGTGAAGTTATTCTGAATGACCCAATGTGCACCTTGAATATTATATACCCTTTTAGGGATAGATTTCAAATAGCTCTGATATAGCAGAAACCACTAAATTATGAAATTGCTAAATTGGGAATTGTATTTCAACCCAGAACAAGAAATGTGCTTGAACGGACACTAAATAACTCGCCCAGCTACAGCACTAGGGACAGATTTAGCGGGATATAAATTTGAGGCCTAGTATTTAGGCGCTGGGTGACAGGTATGGGTTTAGTGACAGAATTAGACTTGGAAATACACAGTAGCGGGTGTGTGTGAAGTTATTCTGAATGACCCAATGTGCACCTTGAATATTATATACCCTTTTAGGGATAGATTTCAAATAGCTCTGATATAGCAGAAACCACTAAATTATGAAATTGCTAAATTGGGAATTGTATTTCAACCCAGAACAAGAAATGTGCTTGAACGGACACTAAATAACTCGCCCAGCTACAGCACTAAGGACAGATTTAGCGGGATATAAATTTGAGGCCTAGTATTTAGGCGCTGGGTGACAGGTATGGGTTTAGTGCCAGAATTAGACTTGGAAATACACAGTAGCGGGTGTGTGTGAAGTTATTCTGAATGACCCAATGTGCACCTTGAATATTATATACCCTTTTAGGGATAGATTTCAAATAGCTCTGATATAGCAGAAACCACTAAATTATGAAATTGCTAAATTGGGAATTGTATTTCAACCCAGAACAAGAAATGTGCTTGAACGGACACTAAATAACTCGCCCAGCTACAGCACTAAGGACAGATTTAGCGGGATATAAATTTGAGGCCTAGTATTTAGGCGCTGGGTGACAGGTATGGGTTTAGTGCCAGAATTAGACTTGGAAATACACAGTAGCGGGTGTGTGTGAAGTTATTCTGAATGACCCAATGTGCACCTTGAATATTATATACCCTTTTAGGGATAGATTTCAAATAGCTCTGATATAGCAGAAACCACTAAATTATGAAATTGCTAAATTGGGAATTGTATTTCAACCCAGAACAAGAAATGTGCTTGAACGGACACTAAATAACTCGCCCAGCTACAGCACTAAGGACAGATTTAGCGGGATATAAATTTGAGGGCTAGTATTTAGGCGCTGGGTGACAGGTATGGGTTTAGTGCCAGAATTAGACTTGGAAATACACAGTAGCGGGTGTGTGTGAAGTTATTCTGAATGACCCAATGTGCACCTTGAATATTATATACCCTTTTAGGGATAGATTTCAAATAGCTCTGATATAGCAGAAACCACTAAATTATGAAATTGCTAAATTGGGAATTGTATTTCAACCCAGAACAAGAAATGTGCTTGAACGGACACTAAATAACTCGCCCAGCTACAGCACTAGGGACAGATTTAGCGGGATATAAATTTGAGGCCTAGTATTTAGGCGCTGCGTGACAGGTATGGGTTTAGTGACAGAATTAGACTTGGAAATACACAGTAGCGGGTGTGTGTGAAGTTATTCTGAATGACCCAATGTGCACCTTGAATATTATATACCCTTTTAGGGATAGATTTCAAATAGCTCTGATATAGCAGAAACCACTAAATTATGAAATTGCTAAATTGGGAATTGTATTTCAACCCAGAACAAGAAATGTGCTTGAACGGACACTAAATAACTCGCCCAGCTACAGCACTAGGGACAGATTTAGCTGGATATAAATTTGAGGCCTAGTATTTAGGCGCTGGGTGACCGGTATGGATTTAGTGACAGAATTAGACTGGGATATGGCCAAAAAATAAACAGACTATTGCTGGTTAAATGCACTTGGTGTGACAGCTTCACCCTGATGTAGGCTTTAGCCAAAAAACAACCACACCATTGAGGGTTAAATGCACTTGGTGACAGGCGCAGCTTGCCCCTGATTTAGTATATGGCCAAAAAATGAACAGACTATTGCTGGTTAAATGCACTTGGTGTGACAGCTTCACCCTGATGTAGGCTTTAGCCAAAAAACAACCACACCATTGAGGGTTAAATGCACTTGGTGACAGGCGCAGCTTGCCCCTGATTTTGTATATGGCCAAAAAATGAACAGACTATTGCTGGTTAAATGCACTTGGTGTGACAGCTTCACCCTGATGTAGGCTTTAGCCAAAAAACAACCACACCATTGAGGGTTAAATGCACTTGGTCGCAGCTTGTGCTGGCGCACCACAAGACACAAAATGGCCGCCGATCACCCCAGAAAAATGTGACTGACAAACGGTCTGTGCAGCCTAAAAACAGTGAGCAATTGAGGATCAGCAGCTCAATGATCCACAGCTGCAGATCGATCAGTTAATCAAGTCCTTTGGAGGAGTTAATCTGCCTAATCTCGCCCTACTGTCGCAGCCGCAACCTCTCCCTACGCTAATCAGAGCAGAGTGACGGGCGGCGCTATGTGACTCCAGCTTAAATAGAGGCTGGGTCACATGGTGCTCTGGCCAATCACAGCCATGCCAATAGTAGGCATGGCTGTGATGGCCTCTTGGGGCAAGTAGTATGACGCTTGTTGATTGGCTGCTTTGCAGCCTTTCAAAAAGCGCCAAGAAAGCGTCACAAAAGCGCGAAGAAAGCGACGAACACCGAACCCGAACCCGGACTTTTACGAAAATGTCCGGGTTCGGGTCCGTGTCACGGACACCCCAAAATTCGGTACGAACCCGAACTATACAGTTCGAGTTCGCTCATCCCTATTCATAATGTAACATATTCAAAGTCTTACCACAAAAAGTTTAGTTAGAAAGTGTTACATACACTATACTATATACTAAAAATATATTTTCATATGCAGCTGATGTTCCTTTCTGTGTCTGCTAAATACAAAGAGGCATACTTGCATTAGAATGCATTCTTTTATTTCTGAACCATGATATCACTCTCAAAATTATAGTGATGCCTAGTATGTTGATATCATTATCAATGTTATACTTGATCAGCAATGCAATTAATAATGTAAAGTTTACTGACCTGATATCATGCACCTTTTCCCAAGTCATATAGAACTACTGTATAAAACATAATTTATTGAAAGAGTAAAGTAGAGCTGACTTCATAATTAAGAAGAAAAACATTTTGGTAAACATTTTTTCTCATTGTCTCACAAATAACAAAAGTGCCTGAAGAAAATGATCAAAATAGTTTCATTCTTTAAGTGTTTTATGGTAACCGTGTCACCATCTTAGAAGAAATCTTTCCAAGAAAGTGATTGCAACGTAGACAAATCCAAAGGTTCAATGGGAGTTGTGTCAGGCAGCTGACTACTAATGATAACCTCTAATTTGAATGGATCCTTTATTACAGATATTTTTATTGTCAGAGATTTAAAGAATCACTGCATAAATGGCATATTCAGAAAAAGCATATCATTAGAGTTAACAAAGTAACAGTACAGGTATATGTCATAACTTTTCCAATTCTCTATTTAAGAAACTATAGCACGGATGCTGAATGTGTCAGATGTAAAATATGGAAAGACTTTAATATATTCTTTAGTGATTAAGTTCTTTTGGTTTTTATTTAGGAGGAAATGTTGTTAGCCTGCATTTCTTAAACCTACAATATCATCCACATTTTGTGTAATAATGGGTATGATTTGTAACAAATAATCTTTGCAAATTTAAAATGGGTATGATTTAGTAAAAATAATCTGTGTAAATTAAAAATGGAAATAACTGGAGCTCTAATGTACAGTCATGTGAAAAAATTAGGACACCCTTTGAAAGCATGTGGTTTTTTGTAACATTTTTAATAAAAGGTTATTTCATCTCCGTTTCAACAATACAGAGAGATTAAAGTAATCCGACTAAACAAAGAAAACTGAAGAAAAGTCTTTTCAAGATCTTCTGTAAATGTCATTCTACAAAAATGCCTATTCTAACTGAGGAAAAAGATAGGACACCCTTGCCCCTAATAGCGAGTGTTACCTCCTTTGGCTGAAATAACTGCAGTGAGACGGTTCTTGTAGCCATCTACCAGTCTTCGACATCGGTCTGAGGAAATTTTACCCCACTCCTCAATGCAGAACTTTTTCAGCTGTGAGATGTTTGAGGGGTTTCTTGCACGTACAGCCCTTTTCAAGTCACCCCACAGCATCTCAATGGGATTCAAATCTGGACTTTGACTTGGCCATTCCAGGACTCTCCATTTCTTCTTTTTCAGCCAATCTTTGGTTGATTTACTAGTATGTTTTGGGTCATTGTCATGTTGCATGGTCCAGTTCCGCTTCAGCTTTAATTTTCTAACTGATGGTCTCACATGTTCTTCAAGCACCTTCTGATACACAGTAGAATTCATCGTGGATTCTATGATGGTGAGCTGACCAGGTCCTGCTGCAGCAAAGCAGCCCCAAACCATGACACTTCCACCTCCATGCTTCACAGTTGGTATGAGGTTCTTTTCTTGGAATGCTGTGTTTGGTTTACGCCAAACATGTCCTCTGCTGTTGTGTCCAAATAATTCAATTTTGGACTCATCTGTCCAAAGAACATTTATTCCAGAAGTCCTGGTCTTTGTCAACTTTATCTCTGGCAAATGTCAGTCTGGCCTCGATGTTTCTCTTGGAAAGCAAAGGTTTCCTCCTTGCACACCTCCCATGCAAGTTAAACTTGTACAGTCTCTTTCTGATTGTAGAGGCATGTACTTCTACATCAACAGTAGCCAGAGCCTGCTGTAGTTCTCGAGATGACACTTTAGGGTTTTTGGAGACCTCTTTTAGCATCTTGCGGTCTGCTCTTGGGGTGAACTTGCTGGGCGACCAGTCCTGGGCATGTTGGCAGTTGTTTTGAAAGCCCTCCACTTGTAGACTATCTTCCGGACAGTGGAATGGCTGATTTGAAAATCTTTTGAGATCTTTTTAAATCCCTTCCCAGACTCATAGGCTGCTACAATCTTTTTTCTGAAGTCCTCTGACAGCTCTTTTGCTCTCACCATGGTGCTCACTCTCACTTCAACAGTCAGGAGCACACCAAACTAAATGTCTGAGGTTTAAATAGGGCAAGCCTCATTCAACATGCAGAGTAACGATCTACTAATTATGTGCACCTGGTGTGATATACCTGTGTGAGATCTGAGCCAATTTAAGAGGGAATACATGTGAGGGTGTCCTATCTTTTTCCTCAGTTAGAATAGGCATTTTTGTAGAATGACATTTACAGAAGATCTTGAAAAGACTTTTCTTCAGTTTTCTTTGTTTAGTTGGATTACTTTAATCTCTCTGTATTGTTGAAACGGAGATGAAATAACCTTTTATTAAAAATGTTACAAAAAACCACATGCTTTCAAAGGGTGTCCTAATTTTTTCACATGACTGTAAATTGGACATAGCATTGACTATACCTTTTTTGTTCTATTTTATTCTATGCAAGGGTACACCATGAAGGAAATAGGTAAGAGGATGTCTATTGCTTTAATACTTGACACTGTAATGCTGACTTTGTTGTTCAGCTTTCCACATCTGGTCATATTAAATATATAACGTGACAAGAAATCATTTACTTATTGATTGCATATGATAAATAGTTTACTGAGGGGTGAATATTTTTTTTCAATTTTCGATTCATTTCTCATATTTAGCTTCTAGATAACAATCTAATCTAATAATAACTAATTTTTTCAAGGGGTCTGTTCTGCAATGCCAGACACTTTACCTAGACGAAAGTAGCACTGCATCTGGGAAATAATCTGTAGTGATTGTGGCACTTTACTGATCAATGCTCTCATGACTGGTGGGAGTCCCAGTAGTTGGAGTACCAATTATACTTTAATGGTATATCCTAGTGATATGTTAACGTTAAATCCAATACAGAAAATATTACATTCTCTGTTTCTAAAATAGTACAAAGAAGCAGTGATGAGCGGCAGGGGCTATATTTGAATTCGCAATATTTCACAAATATTTGGGAAAATATGTCATATATTTGCGAATTCGAGATTATTTTCTTGATTGTGAAAAAATCGGCAATGTAATATTCGCGGAATGAGCGCGAAATACAGGCTTGGGTCACTTTTGCTACATTTTTAAAGCTGCTGGAAGTTTCCTGAGACTGTAGAAAATGGTTGGCACGGCAGAACATTAAAAATGGCCTTATATGCAGTTAGAGTGCTCCAATATATTCACGATTGAGCTAATCGGCACTAATGATGCAAATATTTTGGTGCAATACGTGAAACTTCCCATTTTAGCAAGTCTGCAAGTATGTATGGACAGCAGAACATATCACACTACCTAACACACTGCACTGCAACTACACGATATCAGGATATAACCTACAATGACTATCTCCCACTAACTATATGTATTATAAGCTATCTAACCATCTATCTAATGTAGTGTGGAAAGCACAGAGCATAGCAATAACACTGCTGTCTCTCTTAGATCTGCAAAATACTGCATACAAGGGCTGCTGGGGAGGTTCTTATATAGTAAGGGGTAGGCAACTTTCCTATTGGTTGCTAGGGATGTTGCTAAGCTCAGACAAAGACATTGTAGCCCACAAGCAAGAAGGGAGGTTACTGATAAAAATAAGTCTAGAATATTTGAAATTACGAATATATATCATTATATTCTAAAGATTAACAAATTCTCAAATTGCTGATATTCTCAATTAATATTCACGATTCGAATATTCGCGCCCAACACTATATCTAACTAGCTAGGCACAATTTTTACTTTCAGCAAAACACACTTTTAATCTGGTTTACACACTGTTGCACTGGGGTAAAGAGTTCCAAGCTGTTTAACATGCATGCAGACTTGCTAAAATGGGAAGTTTCACATATTGCGCCAAAATATTCGCATCATTAGTGCCGATTAGCGCAATCGCGAATATATTGGAGCACTCTAACTGGATATAAAGCCATTTTTAATGTTCTGCCGTGCCAACCATTTTCTATGGTCTAACGAAACTTCTAGCAGCTTTGAAAATGTAGCACTTTACTGATCAATTCTCTCATGACTGGTGGGACTGGTGCATCTTACTGTGTAAGACACTGACAGTTCAATACAGTACAATAGAGAAAATAAAAAAAAGTGAAAAATTGTTTTGAAATTATTAAAAAAGTTTCCAGTAAAGAACAAAAAGCCCCTTCACCATAAAATTGTGTTTAAAAAAAAAACTAAACTAAAACAGACATATTAGGTATTGCCACATCTGTAACAACCGGCTCTATAAGAATGTCACATGATCTACCACCTCAGGTGAATGCCATTAAAAAACTGTGCCAAAAATTGTATTTTTTGGTCACTTGACCCTAAAAAAGTGTAATATTAAGTGTTAAAAAAAATCACAAGACGATTGGCAGAAAAATAAAAGAAATGTAGCTTTCAGAAAATGAAGACACAAAAACATTATTTTGATTTAAAAAATGCTTTATTATGTAAAACTGAAACATAAAATAAAAAATACACATATTTGGTATTGTCGTATCCATATCAACATGCTCTATAAAAACAATACATGATCTATCCTCCTAGTAAAAAAAACAAACGGTGCCGGAACCGCTATTTTGTGGTTACTTTGCCTCACAAAGAGTGTAATATCGAGCAATCAAAAATCATATTTACTCCAAAATAGCACCAATAAAATGGTCACCTCATCCTGTAGTTTCCAAAAGGGGGTCACTTTGTTGGAGTTTTTACTGTAGGGATGCATCAGGGGGTCTTCAAATGTGACATTGTGCCTAAAAACCAGTCCAGAAAAATCTGCCCTCCAAAAACCATGTGGCACTCATTTCCTTTTGAGCTCTTCCTTGTAACCCTACAGCAGTTTACGACCACATGGGGTGTTTCTGTAAACTGCAGAATCAGAGTAATAAATAGTAATCAGAGTAATAAATTGTTACGCTGAGCGCTCCGGGTCCCCTGCTGGCCTCGGAGGGCTCACAGCGTATGCCCCCAGGCAGCACTCCAGTGTCTCGGCGTGTGCGTCCTCGCTCTCTAGGGCGCGCGTGCGCCGGGACTCTTAGATTCAAAGGGCCAGTGCACCAGTGATTGGTGCCTGGTCCAAAAGGGTTATTAGGGGTTAAGGTTTGTGAGAGGCAGTGCTGACTTAATTAGGCTGCACCTGTGCACTGCCCATTTATACCTTCTCCTCCCACAGCTTCCTGCCGGATCTTTGTGCCTTGTGCCTCAGAGAAAGCGTTCCACTGTGTTTGTTTGCCTTGCCTGTTGCCGAACCCGTTGCTACCGTCTACTCGCCTTTGAACCTTTGCCGCCTGCCCTGACCTCTGCTACGTCCGACTACGCTCTTGCCTTCTCCCTGTGTACCACGCCTTATCAGCTGCCAGAGAGGTCGAGTTGTTACTAGGGGACACGACCTGGTAGTTACCGCCGCAGCAAATCCATCCCGCCTTGCGGCGGGCTCTGGTGAAGACCAGTAACTGCTTAGAACCGGTCCTTTAGTACAACCCGCGCCATCGCCTCTCTGGTCCAGAGGATCCACTACCTGTCCTGCCGGTACGTGACAGTAAGATCCGGCCATGGATCCTGCTGATGTTCCCCTGCCAAGCCTAGCGGACCTCACCACTATTGTGGCCCAGCAGGGTCAACAGCTGGCCCAGTTGACCGCTATGTTGCAGCAGCTCCTACCTTCTCAGCAACAGCCAGCTCCTCCGTCTGCTCCTGCTGCGTCACCTCCGCCTGCAGTTGCCACCGGTTCCAGAATCCGTTTGTCCCTACCAGACAAATATGACGGAGATCCTAAGCAGTGCCGTGGGTTCTTGTCGCAGTGCTCTCTCCACCTCGAGCTTCTGTCCGACCAGTTTCCTTCTGAGCGAGCCAAGGTAGCCTTTATTCTCAGTTTGCTGTCCGGGAAGGCCCTGGCCTGGGCTACACCACTATGGGACCGCGCAGATCCTGCCACCGCTTCCGTCCAGAGCTTCTGCCTAGAGTTCCGGAATGTTTTTGAGGAGCCTGCCCGGGTTACCTCCGCAGAGACTGCCTTACTAAATTTGACCCAAGGAGGTTCTTCCGTGGGTGACTATGCCATTCAGTTCCGCACCCTGGCCTCTGAGCTGAACTGGAACAATGAAGCCCTTTGCGCCACCTTCAAGGGACTTAATAGTGAAGTAAAGGACGTTCTGGCTGCACGTGAGCTTCCTTCCACTCTTAGTGACCTCATCTTGCTGGCCACTAGGATAGACAAACGTTTCGCCGAAAGACAAGAGGAACTCCTCCTTGAAAAGGAAAAAGCTCGTCCTAGACGCTTTCCTCGTCTGGCTCCCGTTTTTCTGCGTCCACCTCGACCCGCTACTGGGCTTTCCGCCGTGGAAGCCATGCAGGTGGATCGGTCACGCCTGACTCCGCAAGAACGAAGCCGCCGCAGAAACGAGAACCTGTGTCTGTACTGTGCCAGTACCGAGCACTTCCTTAGAGATTGTCCTCTCCGTCCACCGCGTTCGGGAAACGCTCGCAACTAGTAAACGTGGGAGAGGCGTTGCTAGGTGTGGATTCTTCCTCTCCATGTCTCATCATACCCGTGCAGTTGATCATCTCTTCCAAGTCCTCTTTCTCCGCAGCCGCCTTCTTGGATTCCGGTTCAGCTGGCAACTTCATTCACGCCTCCTTGGTTGACAAGTACCGTATTCCAGTAATCCGTCTACCCAAGCCGTTTTTCATCTCTACTGTTAACGGTGAGAGACTCTCTGCAGATGGACATCGGAATATTTCATACCGAGACTATAGAGTTCTTTGTCCTTCCCTTCTGTTCCTCCGAACTCCTCCTGGGTCTGCCGTGGCTTCAACGTCATAGTCCTATCCTGAATTGGTCCACCGGTGAGATCCTGCGTTGGGGTTCCTCCTGTTCGGACCGCTGTCTCAAGCCTGCTCTGGTCAAACAGAACCCGCAAGTTTCTCCGCCTTCTGGGCTGCCCAAGCCATACCATTCCTTCGCGGATGTCTTCTGCAAGAAACAAGCTGAGGTCCTTCCTCCTCACCGATCCTATGATTGCCCGATCGACCTGATACCCGGTTCTACTCCACCTCGGGGCAGAATTTATCCTCTCTCACCTCCTGAGACTCTTGCCATGTCCGACTATATAGGTGAGAACCTACAGAGAGGATTCATAAGAAAATCTTCTTCTCCTGCTGGGGCCGGTTTTTTCTTCGTGACAAAAAAAGACGGCTCCCTCCGCCCCTGCATTGACTACAGAGGTCTTAATAAAATTACCATCAAGAACCGTTACCCTCTGCCTCTAATCTCTGAGCTATTTGATCGTCTCCGAGGGGCTAAGATCTTCACTAAATTGGACCTTTGAGGGGCCTATAATCTGATCCGTATCCGTGAGGGAGACGAATGGAAGACCGCCTTTAACACAAGGGACGGCCATTTTGAGTATTTGGTGATGCCCTTCGGCCTCTGCAACGCACCTGCTGTCTTTCAGGAATTCGTTAATGATATTTTCAGGGACTTACTTTACACCTGCGTGGTCGTATACCTGGATGATATCCTCATCTTTTCCTCCAATTTGGATCAACACAGGGTCCATGTGCAACAAGTTCTTACTCGTCTTAGGAGAAATCGCCTGTACACTAAACTTGAAAAATGTCTTTTTGAACGGACCTCCCTGCCTTTCCTGGGATACATTATCTCAGCCCAAGGACTTCAAATGGACCCAGCCAAGCTCTCGGGGGTTCTGGATTGGCCACGCCCCTCTGGTCTCTGAGCCATACAAAGATTTCTGGGCTTTGCGAATTACTACAGGCAATTCATCCCTCACTATTCCACTCTGGTAGCTCCTATCGTGGCCCTCACAAGAAAAGGAGCTAACCCCAAATCCTGGCCTTCCCAAGCCGAGGAAGCCTTCCAGTCCCTGAAATGCGCCTTTGCCTCTGCACCCGTTCTCTCTAGACCAGATTCCACCAAGCCTTTCTCTCTTGAAGTGGATGCCTCCTCGGTGGGAGCCGGAGCTGTCCTCACCCAGAAGTCTTCCCGGGGCAAGACTTCTACTTGTGGCTTCTTTTCTAAAACATTCTCTTCCGCAGAGAGAAATTACTCCATTGGGGACAGGGAACTGACGGCTATTAAATTGGCACTGGAGGAATGGAGACATTTACTCGAGGGCGCCACACATCCTGTGTACATCTTCACGGACCACAAGAACCTGGCTTATCTCCAGTCTGCTCAGAGATTAAATCCCCGTCAGGCTCGTTGGTCTCTGTTCTTCGCCCGCTTTAATTTTGAGATCCATTTCCGCCCGGCTTGTAAGAACATTAGGGCAGATGCTCTGTCTCGCTCCTCTGATGTGGTGGGCGACGAGTTAACACCTCGATATATTATCCCTCCAGAACGCCTTATAACAGTCGCTCCCGTGGACCTGCGCCTTCTTCCTCCTGGCAAATCCTACGTACCTCCACATCAGCGGCTGCGAATTCTCAAGTGGGGCCACGCCTCCCCTTTTGCCGGTCATCCAGGGGTGCAAAAGTCTCTCCAACTAATCTCCCAAAGGTACTGGTGGTCTTCTCTAGAGAAAGATGTCTCGGACTTCGTCCAGGCCTGTATGATTTGCGCCCGGGATAAATCACCTCGCCAGAAACCAGCGGGTCTCCTCTTGCCTCTACCCGTTCCTGAAGTTCCCTGGTCTCACATCGCCATGGACTTTATTACAGATCTTCCCTCCTCCCATGGCAAGTCCGTTATTTGGGTCGTGGTGGATCGCTTCTCCAAGATGGCTCACTTTGTACCCCTGCCCGGTCTACCCTCTGCACCCATGTTGGCCAAACAATTTTTCCAACACATCTTCCGTCTCCATGGCCTTCCCAAACATATTGTCTCGGATCGTGGGGTACAATTAGTCTCCAAATTCTGGAGGGCCCTATGTGCTCAGCTCGGGATAAAATTGGACTTTTCTTCTTCGTACCATCCTCAGTCTAACGGCCAAGTAGAACGGGTGAACCAAATTTTGGGTGACTATCTGCGTCACTTTTAGGGATGAGCGAACTCGAACTGTATAGTTCGGGTTCGTACCGAATTTTGGGGTGTCCGTGACACGGACCCGAACCCGGACATTTTCGTAAAAGTCCGGGTTCGGGTTCGGTGTTCGTCGCTTTCTTGGCGCTTTTGTGACGCTTTCTTGGCGCTTTTTGAAAGGCTGCAAAGCAGCCAATCAACAAGCGTCATACTACTTGCCCCAAGAGGCCATCACAGCCATGCCTACTATTGGCATGGCTGTGATTGGCCAGAGCACCATGTGACCCAGCCTCTATTTAAGCTGGAGTCACATAGCGCCGCCCGTCACTCTGCTCTGATTAGCGTAGGGAGAGGTTGCGGCTGCGACAGTAGGGCGAGATTAGGCAGATTAACTCCTCCAAAGGACTTGATTAACTGATCGATCTGCAGCTGTGGATCATTGAGCTGCTGATCCTCAATTGCTCACTGTTTTTAGGCTGCACAGACCGTTTGTCAGTCTCATTTTTCTGGGGTGATCGGCGGCCATTTTGTGTCTTGTGGTGCGCCAGCACAAGCTGCGACCAAGTGCATTTAACCCTCAATGGTGTGGTTGTTTTTTGGCTAAAGCCTACATCAGGGTGAAGCTGTCACACCAAGTGCATTTAACCAGCAATAGTCTGTTCATTTTTTGGCCATATACAAAATCAGGGGCAAGCTGCGCCTGTCACCAAGTGCATTTAACCCTCAATGGTGTGGTTGTTTTTTGGCTAAAGCCTACATCAGGGTGAAGCTGTGACACCAAGTGCATTTAACCAGCAATAGTCTGTTCATTTTTTGGCCATATACAAAATCAGGGGCAAGCTGCGCCTGTCACCAAGTGCATTTAACCCTCAATGGTGTGGTTGTTTTTTGGCTAAAGCCTACATCAGGGTGAAGCTGTCACACCAAGTGCATTTAACCAGCAATAGTCTGTTCATTTTTTGGCCATATACAAAATCAGGGGCAAGCTGCGCCTGTCACCAAGTGCATTTAACCCTCAATGGTGTGGTTGTTTTTTGGCTAAAGCCTACATCAGGGTGAAGCTGTCACACCAAGTGCATTTAACCAGCAATAGTCTGTTTATTTTTTGGCCATATCCCAGTCTAATTCTGTCACTAAATCCATACCGGTCACCCAGCGCCTAAATACTAGGCCTCAAATTTATATCCAGCTAAATCTGTCCCTAGTGCTGTAGCTGGGCGAGTTATTTAGTGTCCGTTCAAGCACATTTCTTGTTCTGGGTTGAAATACAATTCCCAATTTAGCAATTTCATAATTTAGTGGTTCCTGCTATATCAGAGCTATTTGAAATCTATCCCAAAAAGGGTATATAATATTGAAGGTGCACATTGGGTCATTCAGAATAACTTCACACACACCCGCTACTGTGTATTTCCAAGTCTAATTCTGTCACTAAACCCATACCTGTCACCCAGCGCCTAAATACTAGGCCTCAAATTTAAATCCCTCTAAATCTCTCGTTACCGCTGTACTGTTGTTGCTGGGCAAGATATTTAGTGTCCGTCAAAGCACATTTTTTGTTCTGGGTTGAAGTACAATTCCCAATTTAGCAATTTCATAATTTAGTGGTTCCTGCTATATCAGAGCTATTTGGAATCTATCCCTAAAAGGGTATATAATATTGAAGGTGCACATTGGGTCATTCAGAATAACTTCACACACACCCGCTACTGTGTATTTCCAAGTCTAATTCTGTCACTAAACCCATACCTGTCACCCAGCGCCTAAATACTAGGCCTCAAATTTAAATCCCTCTAAATCTCTCGTTACCGCTGTACTGTTGTTGCTGGGCAAGATATTTAGTGTCCGTCAAAGCACATTTTTTGTTCTGGGTTGAAGTACAATTCCCAATTTAGCAATTTCATAATTTAGTGGTTTCTGCTATATCAGAGCTATTTGAAATCTATCCCTAAAAGGGTATATAATATTGAAGGTGCACATTGGGTCATTCAGAATAACTTCACACACACGCTTCTGTGCATTTCCAAGTCTAATTCTGTCACTAAATCCATACCGGTGACCCAGCGCCTAAATACTAGGCCTCAAATTTAAATCCCTCTAAATCTCTCGTTACCCACCGCTGTACTGTTGTTGCTGGGCAAGATATTTAGTGTCCGTCAAAGCACATTTTTTGTTCTGGGTTGAAGTACAATTCCCAATTTAGCAATTTCATAATTTAGTGGTTTCTGCTATATCAGAGCTATTTGAAATCTATCCCTAAAAGGGTATATAATATTGAAGGTGCACATAGGGTCATTCAGAATAACTTCACACACACGCTTCTGTGCATTTCCAAGTCTAATTCTGTCACTAAATCCATACCGGTGACCCAGCGCCTAAATACTAGGCCTCAAATTTAAATCCCTCTAAATCTCTCGTTACCCACCGCTGTACTGTTGTTGCTGGGCAAGATATTTAGTGTCCGTCAAAGCACATTTTTTGTTCTGGGTTGAAGTACAATTCCCAATTTAGCAATTTCATAATTTAGTGGTTTCTGCTATATCAGAGCTATTTGAAATCTATCCCTAAAAGGGTATATAATATTGAAGGTGCACATAGGGTCATTCAGAATAACTTCACACACACGCTTCTGTGCATTTCCAAGTCTAATTCTGTCACTAAATCCATACCGGTGACCCAGCGCCTAAATACTAGGCCTCAAATTTATATCCCGCTAAATCTCTCGTTACCGCTGTACTGTTGTTGCTGGGCAAGATATTTAGTGTCCGTCAAAGCACATTTTTTGTTCTGGGTTGAAGTACAATTCCCAATTTAGCAATTTCATAATTAGTGGTTCCTGCTATATCAGAGCTATTTGAAATCTATCCCAAAAAGGGTATATAATATTGAAGGTGCACATTGGGTCATTCAGAATAACTTCACACACACCCGCTACTGTGTATTTCCAAGTCTAATTCTGTCACTAAACCCATACCTGTCACCCAGCGCCTAAATACTAGGCCTCAAATTTAAATCCCTCTAAATCTCTCGTTACCGCTGTACTGTTGTTGCTGGGCAAGATATTTAGTGTCCGTCAAAGCACATTTTTTGTTCTGGGTTGAAGTACAATTCCCAATTTAGCAATTTCATAATTTAGTGGTTTCTGCTATATCAGAGCTATTTGAAATCTATCCCTAAAAGGGTATATAATATTGAAGGTGCACATTGGGTCATTCAGAATAACTTCACACACACGCTTCTGTGCATTTCCAAGTCTAATTCTGTCACTAAACCCATACCTGTCACCCAGCGCCTAAATACTAGGCCTCAAATTTAAATCCCTCTAAATCTCTCGTTACCGCTGTACTGTTGTTGCTGGGCAAGATATTTAGTGTCCGTCAAAGCACATTTTTTGTTCTGGGTTGAAGTACAATTCCCAATTTAGCAATTTCATAATTTAGTGGTTTCTGCTATATCAGAGCTATTTGAAATCTATCCCTAAAAGGGTATATAATATTGAAGGTGCACATTGGGTCATTCAGAATAACTTCACACACACGCTTCTGTGCATTTCCAAGTCTAATTCTGTCACTAAATCCATACCGGTGACCCAGCGCCTAAATACTAGGCCTCAAATTTAAATCCCTCTAAATCTCTCGTTACCCACCGCTGTACTGTTGTTGCTGGGCAAGATATTTAGTGTCCGTCAAAGCACATTTTTTGTTCTGGGTTGAAGTACAATTCCCAATTTAGCAATTTCATAATTTAGTGGTTTCTGCTATATCAGAGCTATTTGAAATCTATCCCTAAAAGGGTATATAATATTGAAGGTGCACATTGGGTCATTCAGAATAACTTCACACACACGCTTCTGTGCATTTCCAAGTCTAATTCTGTCACTAAACCCATACCTGTCACCCAGCGCCTAAATACTAGGCCTCAAATTTAAATCCCTCTAAATCTCTCGTTACCGCTGTACTGTTGTTGCTGGGCAAGATATTTAGTGTCCGTCAAAGCACATTTTTTGTTCTGGGTTGAAGTACAATTCCCAATTTAGCAATTTCATAATTTAGTGGTTTCTGCTATATCAGAGCTATTTGAAATCTATCCCTAAAAGGGTATATAATATTGAAGGTGCACATTGGGTCATTCAGAATAACTTCACACACACGCTTCTGTGCATTTCCAAGTCTAATTCTGTCACTAAATCCATACCGGTGACCCAGCGCCTAAATACTAGGCCTCAAATTTAAATCCCTCTAAATCTCTCGTTACCCACCGCTGTACTGTTGTTGCTGGGCAAGATATTTAGTGTCCGTCAAAGCACATTTTTTGTTCTGGGTTGAAGTACAATTCCCAATTTAGCAATTTCATAATTTAGTGGTTTCTGCTATATCAGAGCTATTTGAAATCTATCCCTAAAAGGGTATATAATATTGAAGGTGCACATTGGGTCATTCAGAATAACTTCACACACACGCTTCTGTGCATTTCCAAGTCTAATTCTGTCACTAAACCCATACCTGTCACCCAGCGCCTAAATACTAGGCCTCAAATTTAAATCCCTCTAAATCTCTCGTTACCGCTGTACTGTTGTTGCTGGGCAAGATATTTAGTGTCCGTCAAAGCACATTTTTTGTTCTGGGTTGAAGTACAATTCCCAATTTAGCAATTTCATAATTTAGTGGTTTCTGCTATATCAGAGCTATTTGAAATCTATCCCTAAAAGGGTATATAATATTGAAGGTGCACATTGGGTCATTCAGAATAACTTCACACACACGCTTCTGTGCATTTCCAAGTCTAATTCTGTCACTAAATCCATACCGGTGACCCAGCGCCTAAATACTAGGCCTCAAATTTAAATCCCTCTAAATCTCTCGTTACCCACCGCTGTACTGTTGTTGCTGGGCAAGATATTTAGTGTCCGTCAAAGCACAATTTTTGTTCTGGGTTGAAGTACAATTCCCAATTTAGCAATTTCATAATTTAGTGGTTTCTGCTATATCAGAGCTATTTGAAATCTATCCCTAAAAGGGTATATAATATTGAAGGTGCACATAGGGTCATTCAGAATAACTTCACACACACGCTTCTGTGCATTTCCAAGTCTAATTCTGTCACTAAATCCATACCGGTGACCCAGCGCCTAAATACTAGGCCTCAAATTTAAATCCCTCTAAATCTCTCGTTACCGCTGTCCTGTTGTAGCTGGGAAAGTTATTTAGTGCCCGTCAAAGCACATTTTTTGTTCTGGGTTGAAGTACAATTCCCAATTTAGCAATTTCATAATTTAGTGGTTTCTGCTATATCAGAGCTATTTGAAATCTATCCCTAAAAGGGTATATAATATTGAAGGTGCACATAGGGTCATTCAGAATAACTTCACACACACGCTTCTGTGCATTTCCAAGTCTAATTCTGTCACTAAATCCATACCGGTGACCCAGCGCCTAAATACTAGGCCTCAAATTTAAATCCCTCTAAATCTCTCGTTACCGCTGTCCTGTTGTAGCTGGGAAAGTTATTTAGTGCCCGTCAAAGCACATTTTTTGTTCTGGGTTGAAGTACAATTCCCAATTTAGCAATTTCATAATTTAGTGGTTCCTGCTATATCAGAGCTATTTGAAATCTATCCCAAAAAGGGTATATAATATTCAAGGTGCACATTGGGTCATTCAGAATAACTTCACACACACGCTTCTGTGCATTTCCAAGTCTAATTCTGTCACTAAATCCATACCGGTCACCCAGCGCCTAAATACTAGGCCTCAAATTTATATCCCGCTGAATTTGAATACAATACATTGGGCCAAATAATATATTTGTTGTTGTGGTGAACCATAACAATGAGAAAAACATCTAGTAAGGGACGCGGACGTGGACATGGTCGTGGTGGTGTTAGTGGACCCTCTGGTGCTGGGAGAGGACGTGGCCGTTCTGCCACATCCACACGTCCTAGTGTACCAACTACCTCAGGTCCCAGTAGCCGCCAGAATTTACAGCGATATATGGTGGGGCCCAATGCCGTTCTAAGGATGGTAAGGCCTGAGCAGGTACAGGCATTAGTCAATTGGGTGGCCGACAGTGGATCCAGCACGTTCACATTATCTCCCACCCAGTCTTCTGCAGAAAGCGCACAGATGGCGCCTGAAAACCAACCCCATCAGTCTGTCACATCACCCCCATGCATACCAGGGAAACTGTCTCAGCCTCAAGTTATGCAGCAGTCTCTTATGCTGTTTGAAGACTCCGCTGGCAGGGTTTCCCAAGGGCATCCACCTAGCCCTTCCCCAGCGGTGAAAGACATAGAATGCACTGACGCACAACCACTTATGTTTCCTGATGATGAGGACATGGGAATACCACCTCAGCATGTCTCTGATGATGACGAAACACAGGTGCCAACTGCTGCGTCTTTCTGCAGTGTGCAGACTGAACAGGAGGTCAGGGATCAAGACTGGGTGGAAGACGATGCAGGGGACGATGAGGTCCTAGACCCCACATGGAATGAAGGTCGTGCCACTGACTTTCACAGTTCGGAGGAAGAGGCAGTGGTGAGACCGAGCCAACAGCGTAGCAAAAGAGGGAGCAGTGGGCAAAAGCAGAACACCCGCCGCCAAGAGACTCCGCCTGCTACTGACCGCCGCCATCTGGGACCGAGCACCCCAAAGGCAGCTTCAAGGAGTTCCCTGGCATGGCACTTCTTCAAACAATGTGCTGACGACAAGACCCGAGTGGTTTACACACTGTGCCATCAGAGCCTGAAGCGAGGCATTAACGTTCTGAACCTGAGCACAACCTGCATGACCAGGCACCTGCATGCAAAGCATGAACTGCAGTGGAGTAAACACCTTAAAACCAAGGAAGTCACTCAGGCTCCCCCTGCTACCTCTTCTGCTGCTGCCGCCTCGGCCTATTCTGCTGCTGCCGCCTCGGCCTCTTCCTCCGCCTCTGGAGGAACGTTGGCACCTGCCGCCCAGCAAACAGGGGATGTACCACCAACACCACCACCACCACCTCCGTCACCAAGCGTCTCAACCATGTCACACGCCAGCGTTCAGCTCTCCATCTCACAAACATTTGATAGAAAGCGTAAATTCCCACCTAGCCACCCTCGATCCCTGGCCCTGAATGCCAGCATTTCTAAACTACTGGCCTATGAAATGCTGTCATTTAGGCTGGTGGACACAGACAGCTTCAAACAGCTCATGTCGCTTGCTGTCCCACAGTATGTTGTTCCCAGCCGGCACTACTTCTCCAAGAGAGCCGTGCCTTCCCTGCACAACCAAGTATCCGATAAAATCAAGTGTGCACTGCGCAACGCCATCTGTAGCAAGGTCCACCTAACCACAGATACGTGGACCAGTAAGCACGGCCAGGGACGCTATATCTCCCTAACTGCACACTGGGTAAATGTAGTGGCAGCTGGGCCCCAGGCGGAGAGCTGTTTGGCGCACGTCCTGCCGCCGCCAAGGATCGCAGGGCAACATTCTTTGCCTCCTGTTGCCACCTCCTCCTTCTCGGCTTCCTCCTCCTCTTCTTCCACCTGCTCATCCAGTCAGCCACACACCTTCACCACCAACTTCAGCACAGCCCGGGGTAAACGTCAGCAGGCCATTCTGAAACTCATATGTTTGGGGGACAGGCCCCACACCGCACAGGAGTTGTGGCGGGGTATTGAACAACAGACCGACGAGTGGTTGCTGCCGGTGAGCCTCAAGCCCGGCCTGGTGGTGTGTGATAATGGGCGAAATCTCGTTGCAGCTCTGGGACTAGCCAATTTGACGCACATCCCTTGCTTGGCGCATGTGCTGAATTTGGTGGTGCAGAAGTTCATTCACAACTACCCCGACATGTCAGAGCTGCTGCATAAAGTGCGGGCCGTCTGTTCGCGCTTCCGGCGTTCACATCCTGCCGCTGCTCGCCTGTCTGCGCTACAGCGTAACTTCGGCCTTCCCGCTCACCGCCTCATATGCGACGTGCCCACCAGGTGGAACTCCACCTTGCACATGCTGGACAGACTGTGCGAGCAGCAGCAGGCCATAGTGGAGTTTCAGCTGCAGCACGCACGGGTCAGTCGCACTACAGAACAGCACCACTTCACCACCAATGACTGGGCCTCCATGCGAGACCTGTGTGCCCTGTTGCGCTGTTTCGAGTACTCCACCAACATGGCCAGTGGCGATGACACCGTTATCAGCGTTACAATACCACTTCTATGTCTCCTTGAGAAAACACTTAGGGCGATGATGGAACAGGAGGTGGCCCAGGAGGAGGAGGAGGAGGATGAGGAAGAGGGGTCATTTTTAGCACTTTCAGGCCAGTCTCTTCGAAGTGACTCAGAGGGAGGTTTTTTGCAACAGCAGAGGCCAGGTACAAATGTGGCCAGCCAGGGCCCACTACTGGAGGACGAGGAGGACGAGGATGAGGAGGAGGTGGAGGAGGATGAGGATGAAGCATGGTCACAGCGGGGTGGCACCCAACGCAGCTCGGGTCCATCACTGGTGCGTGGCTGGGGGGAAAGGCAGGACGATGACGATACGCCTCCCACAGAGGACAGCTTGTCCTTACCCCTGGGCAGCCTGGCACACATGAGCGACTACATGCTGCAGTGCCTGCGCAACGACAGCAGAGTTGCCCACATTTTAACCTGTGCGGACTACTGGGTTGCCACCCTGCTGGATCCACGCTACAAAGACAATGTGCCCACCTTACTTCCTGCACTGGAGCGTGATAGGAAGATGCGCGAGTACAAGCGCACGTTGGTAGACGCGCTACTGAGAGCATTCCCAAATGTCACAGGGGAACAAGTGGAAGCCCAAGGCCAAGGCAGAGGAGGAGCAAGAGGTCGCCAAGGCAGCTGTGTCACGGCCAGCTCCTCTGAGGGCAGGGTTAGCATGGCAGAGATGTGGAAAACTTTTGTCAACACGCCACAGCTAACTGCACCACCACCTGATACGCAACGTGTTAGCAGGAGGCAACATTTCACTAACATGGTGGAACAGTACGTGTGCACACCCCTCCACGTACTGACTGATGGTTCGGCCCCATTCAACTTCTGGGTCTCTAAATTGTCCACGTGGCCAGAGCTAGCCTTTTATGCCTTGGAGGTGCTGGCCTGCCCGGCAGCCAGCGTTTTGTCTGAACGTGTATTCAGCACGGCAGGGGGCGTCATTACAGACAAACGCAGCCGCCTGTCTACAGCCAATGTGGACAAGCTGACGTTCATAAAAATGAACCAGGCATGGATCCCACAGGACCTGTCCGTCCCTTGTCCAGATTAGACATTAACTACCTCCCCATAACCATATATTATTGGACTCCAGGGCACTTCCTCATTCAATCCTATTTTTATTTTCATTTTACCATTATATTGCGATGCTACCCAAAGTTGAATGAACCTCTCCTCTGCCTGTGTGCTAGGCCTAAATATATGCCAATGGACTGTTGCAGTGGTGGCTGACATGAAGCCTGATTCTCTGCTATGACATGCAGACTAATTCTCTGCTGACATGAAGCCAGATTGTCTGTTACGGGACCTCTCTCCTCTGCCTGGGTGCTGGGCCTAAATTTATGACAATGGACTGTTGCAGTGGTGGCTGACGTGAAGCCTGATTCTCTGCTATGACATGCAGACTGATTCTCTGCTGTCATGAAGCCAGATTGTCTGTTACGGGACCTTTCTCCTCTACCTGGGTTCTGGGCCTAAATTTATGAAAATTGACTCTTACAGTGGTGGGTGACGTGAAGCCTGATTCTCTGCTATGATATGAAGACTGATTCTCTGCTGACATGAAGCCAGATTGTCTGTTACGGGACCTTTCTCCTCTGCCTGGGTTCTGGGCCTAAATTTATGAAAATTGACTCTTACAGTGGTGGGTGACGTGAAGCCTGATTCTCTGCTATGATATGAAGACTGATTCTCTGCTGACATGAAGCCAGATTGTCTGTTACGGGACCTTTCTCCTCTGCCTGGGTTCTGGGCCTAAATTTATGAAAATTGACTCTTACAGTGGTGGGTGACGTGAAGCCTGATTCTCTGCTATGATATGAAGACTGATTCTCTGCTGACATGAAGCCAGATTGTCTGTTACGGGACCTTTCTCCTCTGCCTGGGTTCTGGGCCTAAATTTATGAAAATTGACTCTTACAGTGGTGGGTGACGTGAAGCCTGATTCTCTGCTATGATATGAAGACTGATTCTCTGCTGACATGAAGCCAGATTGTCTGTTACGGGACCTTTCTCCTCTGCCTGGGTTCTGGGCCTAAATTTATGAAAATTGACTCTTACAGTGGTGGGTGACGTGAAGCCTGATTCTCTGCTATGATATGAAGACTGATTCTCTGCTGACATGAAGCCAGATTGTCTGTTACGGGACCTTTCTCCTCTGCCTGGGTTCTGGGCCTAAATTTATGAAAATTGACTCTTACAGTGGTGGGTGACGTGAAGCCTGATTCTCTGCTATGATATGAAGACTGATTCTCTGCTGACATGAAGCCAGATTGTCTGTTACGGGACCTTTCTCCTCTGCCTGGGTTCTGGGCCTAAATTTATGAAAATTGACTCTTACAGTGGTGGGTGACGTGAAGCCTGATTCTCTGCTATGATATGAAGACTGATTCTCTGCTGACATGAAGCCAGATTCTCTGTTACGGGACCTCTCTCCTCTGCCTGGGTGCTGGGCCTAAATTTATGACAATGGACTGTTGCAGTGGTGGCTGACGTGAAGCCTGATTCTCTGCTATGACATGCAGACTGATTCTCTGCTGACATGAAGCCAGATTCTCTGTTACGGGACCTCTCTCCTCTGCCTGTGTGTGTGCTGGGCCTAAATATATGCCAATGGACTGTTGCAGTGGTGGCTGACGTGAAGCCTCATTCTCTGCTATGACATGCAGACTAATTCTCTGCTGACATGAAGACAGATTCTCTGTTACGGGACCTCTCTCCTCTGCCTGGGTGCCGGGGCCTAAATATCTGAGAATGGACTGTTCCAGTGGTGGGTGACGGGAAGCCAGATTCTCTGCTATGGAACCTCTCTCCAATTGATTTTGGTTAATTTTTATTTATTTAATTTTTATTTTAATTCATTTCCCTATCCACATTTGTTTGCAGGGGATTTACCTACATGTTGCTGCCTTTTGCAGCCCTCTAGCTCTTTCCTGGGCTGTTTTACAGCCTTTTTAGTGCCGAAAAGTTCGGGTCCCCATTGACTTCAATGGGGTTCGGGTTCGGGACGAAGTTCGGATCGGGTTCGGATCCCGAACCCGAACATTTCCGGGATGTTCGGCCGAACTTCTCGAACCCGAACATCCAGGTGTTCGCTCAACTCTAGTCACTTTGTATCCTCACGCCATGACGACTAGGCTGATCTACTTCCCTGGGCGGAGTTCTCCTACAACTACAAACAATCCTCTGCCTCTAACAAGTCTCCTTTCTTTGTAGTTTTTGGCCGTCATCCTCTTCCACCTCTGCCGCAGTCTCCCACTCCTTCTTCTGTACCTGCCGTTGACAGTCTTGTACAGGATTTTTCCTCCATCTGGCGAGAAACCCACGCTGCTCTCCTCAAGGCTTCCGCCTGTATGAAGGTTCAAGCTGACAAGAGACGCAGATCTCCTCCAGAATTTCGCCCGGGTGACAAGGTGTGGCTCTCCTCTAGGTACATCTGATTTAGGGCCCCAAGTTACAAGTTGGGCCCTCGTTTCTTGGGACCCTATAAAATCAAGATTCGTATCAATCAAGTTTCTTATCAGCTCCATCTTCCTCCCTCCCTCCGAATCCATAACTCCTTCCATGTCTCCCTTCTTAAACCTGCTGTCTTTAACCGTTTTTCTCCCAAGCTTGTTTCTCCCACCCCTGTCGCCGGTACCTCCGATATATTATCTGTCAAGGAGATCTTGGCGACCAAGATCTCCCGGGGAAAAAGATTTTTTTTGGTCGACTGGGAGGGCTGCGGTCCTGAGGAGAGGTCATGGGAGCCGGAGGAGAACATCCTGGACCGCAGTCTCATCCGCAAGTTCTTCGGTACCAAAAAGAGAGGGAGACCAAAGGGGGGGGTACTGTTACGCTGAGCGCTCTGGGTCCCCTGCTGGCCTCGGAGGGCTCACAGCGTATGCCCCCAGGCAGCACTCCAGTGTCTCGGCGTGTGCGTCCTCGCTCTCTAGGGCGCGCGTGCGCCGGGACTCTTAGATTCAAAGGGCCAGTGCACCAGTGATTGGTGCCTGGTCCAAAAGGGTTATTAGGGGTTAAGGTTTGTGAGAGGCAGTGCTGACTTAATTAGGCTGCACCTGTGCACTGCCCATTTATACCTTCTCCTCCCACAGCTTCCTGCCGGATCTTTGTGCCTTGTGCCTCAGAGAAAGCGTTCCACTGTGTTTGTTTGCCTTGCCTGTTGCCGAACCCGTTGCTACCGTCTACTCGCCTTTGAACCTTTGCCGCCTGCCCTGACCTCTGCTACGTCCGACTACGCGCTTGCCTTCTCCCTGTGTACCACGCCTTATCAGCTGCCAGAGAGGTCGAGTTGTTACTAGGGGACACGACCTGGTAGTTACCGCCGCAGCAAATCCATCCCGCCTTGCGGCGGGCTCTGGTGAAGACCAGTAACTGCTTAGAACCGGTCCTTTAGTACAACCAGCGCCATCGCCTCTCTGGTCCAGAGGATCCACTACCTGTCCTGCCGGTACGTGACATAAATATTAAGTTTTATTTGGCTATTAACACTTGATTTGTTACAGGAAAAAATAAAATAAAATAGAAAATCTGCATAACAGGAAATTTTGAAATTTCACCTCCATTTTCCTTTTAATCTTATAGAAAACCTAGAGGGTTAACAAAGTTTGTATAAGCAGCTTTGAATAAATTAAAGGGAGTAAGTGTAATTTATGGGTGGTTTCTACTATGCAAGACCCACAAAGTGAACCAAATTAGCACTTAAAAAAAGTGGGTTTGGAAATTTTCTTTAAAAATCTTAATATTGCTTCTAAAATAAAAAGCCTTCTTAACGACCTATAAAATGACATTTACAAAATAATGCCAACATAAAGTAGACACATGGAGAATATTACATTATAACTATTTTATATAAGGGATCACTATCCATCTTAAACACAAAGAAATTCAATTTGAGAAAATAGTGAATATTTCAAAATTTTCCTTAAATTTGTTATTTTTTTATAAATAATGGTAAAACATATTGACTCAAATTTACTTATCACATAAAGTACAATATCTCAGAATAGCTTGCATAAGTGAAAGTGTTCCAGAGTTAATACCACATGAAGTGAAACATGTCAGATTTGTAAAATGTGGCCTGATCCTTATGGTGAAAACTGCCTTGGTCTTGAAAGGGTTAAACCATTTAGCAATTTGGCATTAAAGAGAAGCAAATGATCATTTAAACTGGTGCTATAGTAAAGAAGGTCATTGTACCGTATTAGGAACAGATGGCTGTGCCAGCTCAACATCCTGATTCATATTTCAAATGTTTAATAACTATTTTTCTCTGAGTTTGAAAGGAATGAACAACTTGTGTTAACAGTAATGTCGGGAGATTGTTCATCTAAGACTTTAGGGGGTCATTTATCTAATCTGCCAGTTTAATGGCGTAAAAAAAGTTGCACGTGATACCTGCGTGCAACGTTTGGTGCTAATTTTTGTGACATTTGGTGACCCTTGCCACTTTTAGAAGTGGAGTAAAAAGTAAGTCTAGATTTCAGATTAGAACACCCTTAAGTCTCATTTATAATGTGCAACTTCATCTCCTTTTTTTGCAAATACTTTCATCACTGAACTAGAAAACCAAATGGATAACTATTAAAAGCAAATTCTGTACTTTTTAATTTGTTACCTATGTACAATGTTTAGTGTAAAGTATATTATTCTAAGGACATGACTGCTTATTGGAAAAAATTGCAAGTAAAACCTCCATAAATATGACATATATCTACATGAATAAGCATATACAAGAAAGAAACAGCCCTGTTATGGGACCCCTGGAGAGACAGGTAAATTCATGGTAGTCCCATATACACTGCAGTGTTAGTAAGCAAGTGAGGTAGAAATTTGCACAAGGTTTAGGGAAAATAAAAAAGGACAAACGAGCACCATACCCTGAATTAAGTATTATAATTATTTATTTGAAAATATCTTTAATGCCATGGCGCTGTAAATCTATGAGGGAGTATACATACATAATATAAAACAACACAAGTACAATGAGCATGAACTTTGGTACAGAGAAGGGAAAGGACCCTGCCCGAGAGAGTTTACAATCTACAAGGGAGAGGGGAAAAACAGAGTAGATAAGGGTAAAAGCTGCTCATCTGTATGCTCATTGGAGATGGTAGGATTTCCTGAATAGGTGGGTTTTCAAGTTTTTTGTTTTTTTTGTTTTGATGTTGGGGGAGAGTCTAATATGCTGGGGTAGCAAGTTCCAGAGTATGGGGAATACATGTGAGAAATCTGGTAGAAGATTTTGCAAAGAACAGACAAGAGGAGAACAAAGAAAGTTTTGTGCAGATTAGAGATTATCAGGTATTTATCAGGTAAGCAGGTCACAGATATAAGGAGGGGACAGGTTGTGGATAGTCTTATATATAGTTGTTAGTATTTTGAACTGAATTTTCTGGGTGATGGGAAACCAGTATAGGAACTAGCAGAGGGGGGAGGCAGAGGAGAAACAAGGGTAGAGATGGATTAATTGGGCAACAGAGCTGGGGATAGATTGGAGGAGTGCAAGAGTGCCATATGGGAGACCACAAAGGGAGGATGTTTCAGTAGTCCAGGCAGGAGATGGTCACTCACCATGCCATCTTGCATCCTGGTCGCCAGCATCCTCTGCAAGATGCCTGCAGGCTCCTGTCTTGTCTTCCACCCTCTGTCCCCTTGGGGCATACCTGCGTGCATGTCCAGCCTCTAAGGCCTCTTTCACATGGACATCGTGTGTGAGGGCCGGACAAGATGCGGGTGCGTTGCGGGAAAATGTGCGATTTAATGTGTTTTAATGCGTTTTGCATGCGCGTGAGAAAAATCTGCATGTTTGGTACCCAGATCTGAACCCGGACTTTTTCACAGAAGATGTGATGAGCGCAGTGTTATAAGGGAAAATAATAAAGATCGGGTCCCTATCCCAATTGTCTCCTAGCAACCATGCATGAAAATCATGATTTTCACGCAGCCCCATTCACTTCTATGACAATATAGAGCTTGCAGCGATTTTCTCGCAACGCACAAGTGATGTGTAAAAATCACCGCTCATGTTCCCAAATAGTGGCAGACCACTCCCTTCTCCCCTTTGCCACTATTCAAAGTACCTTTGCTATGCCTCACTCTGAATTCTATACATATCTAAGACTCCGTGATTTCCTCTCAAAGATCCTACAATCTCCTCCCCAGGTCAACTTGGCTGTTTTGCGACTATTTCAATTCCCCTCCCTTTTCAAGAGACATTCCACGAGACACCTGTATGATTTACTGGGGGATAAAGCTACTTTTATTAAGTCCCCTCCCGTCCATAGATGGGAAAGGGAACTAAACAAGACCTTTCCTGAGGAATCCTGGATTGCTGCCATTGGATTTATCGTATCAAATTTTAAATGTGTCACTCACTATGAAGCAGGTCTAAAAACTATTCTCCATTGGTACTTTACCCCCCAGAGACTTCATATAATCTACCCTTCTACTTCACCCCATTGTTGGAGGGGTTGTGGAGGAGGCGGATCCTTGCTTCATATCCTCTGGTCCTGTCCTATCCTTACTGAATACTGGAAGATGTCTTCTGACTTGTCTCCACTCTAACAGGTCATAGAATGGACCCCTGCCCAGAGTTAACCTTGTTGTTCCTTGGTATTAATGAGATCCCTCTTCCGCATAGACACATTACTGGCCATATTTTGCTTAGCGCCAAACTAGTCATTACCAGGCACTGGTAAAACTTGCCCCTCCTTCGGTTTCCGAAGTCATACAAGAGATCAATCAGACTTGCAGATATGAATACTCCTTACCCTCATCAATTATTCCCATTAAATTGAGACAAGCGGCCTGGAGTGGGTGGACCCATAGCACTTTCTACTCCCCCTGAGGTATGGTCTTTGGCTGACTACTGAGGCAACGAAGATGGATCTGGAATACCCCCTTGCCCCCTTCCCCTGTTTCTTCCCCTCTTCCTTTCTTTCTCTGCTTCTCTTCTTTCCTCTTAAGTGTCACTGTACGCTATTTTGTTTTGTGGTCTACCACAGCTCCTGGTTACTATTTAAATTGTTTGCCGGTCACCAAATTAGTGACTGCACTGTTCACTATTTTCTTTTGATCTTTGTTTTTCCTGACTTATATGTTAGAAACTGCCTCGCGATTGCGAGGGATGGACAGCAGCTGCGCAGATGCCTTGGTGCTACAATTGCATTGTGGTCGACATGTACTATTACTGTGTCCAACCTGTTTGTTATACCATTGGCTTACGCAATCACTCAAATGGTGGCTGCGACCACAGTTTTGCTGACTTTATTCATATATATCCATATGTCTCATGTGGCTGCGTCCACGCTTAGTTGCTCCTTTATCTTTCGTTTCATGGTGCTGATAAAATAAAAAACTATTGAAACTAAAATCACCGCTCATGTACACAGCCCCATTGAAGTGAATAAATCTGGATTCAGTGCGGGTGCAATGCGTTCACCTCATGCATTGCACCCGCGCGGAATTCTCTCCCGTGTGAAAGGGGGCATTAAAGTGCCAGTGTACACTTTTAAATTCTTCTTTAGCCAATTGCTGAGGTCCTTAGGTATTTAAGGCACCCTCTCTAGCCAGAGGTTGCCTGATTTAGGTTCCCGGGTGATCAGCAAAAGTGTTAGGATGTTTAGTGCTTCTGCGACTTAACTGTCTTATTCCTGCCAGTGTTTGTGCTCCAGCCTTGTACTTATCCAGTCTGTGTGATGCTGATTAGAGATGTCGCGAACATAAAATTTTCCGTTCGCGAACGGCGAGCGCGAATTTTGGCAAATGTTCGCGAACCGGGCGAACCGCCATTGACTTCAATAGGCAGGCGAATTTTAAAACCCACAGGGACTCTTTCTAGTCACAGTAGTAATGGAAAAGTTGTTTCAAGGGGACTAACACCTGGACTGTGGCATGCCGGAGGGGGATCCATAGAAAATTACATAGTTGACGCAGAGTTGGGTTTTAATCCATAAAGGTCATAAATCACCTAACAATCAAATTTTTTTTGAACAACGTGGTTTAAAACATCCAGTGTGTGTATACGAGATCAGGTATGATGTTGTATCGATCAGGTAGTGTAAGGTTTATGCCCGCTTCACAGACATTGACAGAACAAACTCCCCTTTTAATGCACCGCAAACAGTACATTTGCCCAACCGCAAACTCCCCATTTGCACAAGGTTGGATACCAAGCTAGCCATGTCCCGTTGATGTCATTGAAGGTTTCTTCCTCCACCCAGCCACGTACAACACCAAGGGTCCCCGAAAGGTGAATTGAATTGATTTTTTGAACGGGGAGATGGTTAAAAAAAACGCTGACTCCCTCCCCTTTGTTTGAATCCACGGTCACTGCGTCTACGCCATGCAATTTACTGTGACACCCGATATGAGTAATATTTTCTGTAGTTCTATTCTCATCAGTTTAATCCCTGTTACGTCCCCAATCTGGGGTCCATTTATTGAATTGATTTTTCGAACAGGGAGATGGTTAAAAAAACGCTGGCTCCCTCCCCTTTGTTTTAATCCACGGTCACTGCGTCTACGCCGTGCAATTTACTGTCACACCCGATATGAGTGCTATTTTCTGTAGTACTATTCTCATCAGTTTAATTCCTGTTACGTCCCATATCAGGGATTGCCTTTTGTGAAAAAAAAATTTAGTCCGGGTACCTTCGACTGCCTTCACAGTGACAGACCAAACTCTGATACACCAAACTGAATTGATTTTAGGAACCGGTAGATGGAAAAATCAGCTTGGTCGGTCCTCTTACTCCCAAGTTGGGGCACTGTGCGTGCACGGAGCAATGTGCTCTGACACCCTGACCCTATATGAGTGGTGTCTTAACTAGTACTATTCCTATCAGTTTAATCCCTGTTACGTCCCCTATCCGGGGACGTGTGTCGAATTGATTAACCATTGTCGAATTAACAAACCATTACGACATCCTGAAATAATTTAGTTCAGAGCTCTGTACTTGATTTGTATTGGAATTGATGGGGATTTTTTAAATTGTCTGCATTATTTCTAATAAACTATTAAGAGACTTTATTATGATTTTTTTTATTTTATGTATTAAAAACCCATACAACTTAAAAAAAATTAAAAAATCCAGCCGATTGCTTTTAGTCTGATCATAATGAAGCAACGGCCTTATCATCTGGGGTGTGGCAACATTGCCAACACACTCATAGAGGTGATGATCGCTTCATTGTGATACGCAAGCCCCTTCACCACAACAAGGCAACGATCACAAAGGGGAATTGACACTTGTATGTGCAATTTTTTTTGTTTTGCTTTTGCAGCCACAGTGCAGCACCAGAGGCCAGAAAAATTAGGCATGTACACATGCCTGAAAAACAATGGTATTGTTGCAGCCGCTCAGGGGGGTAGCTATAGGGGGTGCAGAGGTAGCAGTCGCTACCGGGCCCAGGAGCCTGAGGGGCCCAAAGACCCTTGTGGCACATAAGAAGACACTGGTATTATAGAAAGTGCATGCTGGTCAAGTAACTCCTCTGGCTTGAGGGAAGGGGTTAGGTCAAGCATTTGGTATGGGTGGGGGGAGCTGGTGGTGCCGTTTCAATGTTTGCCTTAGGTAGCTTGAAGGCAATGTACTTCGCTGCCCCTGGCCACAAAGCACTGAGGGAAGGGGGCCCAAGCTGAAATCTTGCACCAGGGCCCATGAGCCTTTAGCTACGCCCCTGCAGCCGCTGTTGTAGCAGCGGCCGGAAAAATTGATGCTTTCCAGGCAGAAAGGTGACTAAAACATTGCGGCTTGAACCCTAGTTGGTGGCGGTGAATTCACGAAAGTCATCCGGTATGCAGACATTAAATACAGCAGCGTGGGGACCATTTTGAGGCCAAGGCATTTCATCAGGCCTTTTGTTAGTCAAACGTATCCCCCACTGTCAGTCCCTTCGGGATCCATGCCTCATTCATCTTAATGAAGGTGAGGTAATCAACACTTTTTTGACCGAGGAGACTTCTTTTGTCAGTGACAATGCCTCCTGCTGAAGGTCCTTTCTGACAGGACACTTGAAGCGGGGAAGGCCAGAAGTTCTATCGCAAACTAGGATAGCTCAGGCCACAGGTCAAGCCTGCACACCCAGTAGTCAAGGGGTTCATCGGTCCTCAGAGTGACGATATCTGCAGTTAAGGCAAGGTAGTCTGCCACCTTTCGGTCGAGTCGTTCTCTAAGGCTGGATCCCGAAGGGCTGTGGCGATGTGTAGGACTGAAAAAGCTCTGCATGTCCTCCATCAGAAACACATCTGTAAAGCGTCCTGTCCTTGCTGTCGTGGTCGTGGTAGGAGGAGGATTACTTTCACCTCTTCCCCAGTTAGATTCTCGTTGTGCTGTGACATCCCCCTTATAAGCTGTGTAAAGCATATTTTTTAGTTTGGTTTTGAACTGCTGCATCCTTTCTGACTGTCTATAATTTGGTAACATTTCCGCCACTTTCTGCTTATACCGGGGGTCTAGTAGCATGGCCACCCAGTACAGGTGGTTCTCCTTCATCCTTTTTATACGAGGGTCCCTCAACAGACATGACAGCATAAAAGACCCCATTTGTACAAGGTTGGATGCCGAGCTACTCCTTTCCCGTTCCTCGTCCTCACTGATGTCATTGACTGTCTATTCTTCCCCCCAGCCACGTACAACACCACGGGTCCCAGATAGGTGACAGCAATGAGCACCCTGGGATGCCTGCTGTGGTTGGTCTTCCTCCTCCTCAAAGCCACATTCCTCCTCTGACTCCTCTTCCTCATACTCATCTTGCAGCGTTGCCGCAGGTCCGGCAAGCGATGATGACAAGGCTGTTTCTGGTGGTGATGGTGACCACAACTCTTCCTCTTCACGCTCATCTACAGCCTGATCCAGCACTCTTTGCAGGGCACGCTCTAGGAAAAGAAACTAATGGGATGAGGTCGCTGATGGTGCCCTCGGTGCGACTGACTAGGTTTGTCACCTCCTCAAAAGGACGCATGAGCCTACAGGCATTGCGTATGAGTGTCCAGTAACGTGGCAAAAAAATTCCCAGCTCCGCAGAGGCTGTCCTAGCACCCCGGACATATAAATACTCGTTGACGGCTTTTTCTTGTTGGAGCAGGCGGTCGAACAATAGGAGTGTTGAATTCCAACGTGTCGGGCTGTCGCAAATCAAGCGCCTCACTGGCATGTTGTTTCAGCGCTGAATGTTTGAAAAGTGCGCCATGGCCGTATAGGAATGCTGAAATGGCCACACACCTTCCTGGCCTGCTTGAGGACGTCCTGTAAGCCTGGGTACTTAGACACAAAGCGTTGTACGATGAGATTCAACACATGTGCCATGCACGGCACATGTGACAACTTGCCCAAATTCAATGCCACCAACATATTGCTTCCATTGTCACACACAACTTTGCCGATCTCCAGTTGGTGTGGGGTCAGCCACTGATCCACCTGTGCGTTCACAGTGCTGGTCCGGTGTGGCTCTCTGCTTTCAGGCAAGTCAACCCCAAGACAGCGTGACACTGTCGCATCCGAGATGTGAAATAGCCCCTGGGGAGCTGGGGGGATTCAGTTGATGTGCAGCCAGACGCCACTGCAAAAGAGGACTCAGCCGAGGAGGTTATCGAAGAGAATGGAGTAGAGGAGGTGGCAGTAGGCCTGCCTGCAATTCGTGGCAGTGTCACCAACTCCGCTGCAGAGCCATGCATTCCATGCTTGGCAGCCGTCAGCAGGTTGACCCAATGCGCAGTGTACGTGATATACCTGCCCTGACCGTGCTTTGCAGACCAGGTATCAGTGGTCAGATGGACCCTTGCCCCAACACTGTATGCCAGAGATGCCATGACTTCCTGTTCAATCAGAGGTTTGGGATTGACTTTTTGGAGAAAAAAAATTGTCTGGGTACCTTCCACTGTGGCCACAGTACAGTCTGTGGGCCAGACACACACTGGCTTGCAACTGGGATTATATCACAGAAAAATAATAAATTGATTTTTTTTTATCTGCAAGGTATTTGTGAGTGACACCCTGTAATGGTATGAGTGGTGGCCTAGCCAGTGGCCACAGTACAGTCTGTGGGCCAGACACACACTGGCTTGCAACTGGGATTATATCACAGAAACATAATAAATTGATTTTTTTTATCTGCAAGGTATTTGTGAGTGACACCCTGTAACGGTATGAGTGGTGGCCTAGCCAGTGGCCACAGTACAGTCTGTGGGCCAGACACACACTGGCTTGCAACTGGGATTATATCACTGAAAAATAATAAAAATATTTTTTTTATCTGCAAGGTATTTGTGAGTGACACCCTGTAACGGTATGAGTGGTGGCCTAGCCAGTGGCCACAGTACAGTCTGTGGGCCAGACACACACTGGCTTGCAACTGGGATTATATCACAGAAAAATTATAAATATAATTTTTTTTCTGCAAGGTATTTGTGAGTGACACCCTGTAACGGTATCAGTGGTGGCCTAGTAGCAAGTGGCCACAGTACAGTCTGTGGGCCAGACACACACTGGCTTGCAACTGGGATTATATCACAGAAAAATCATAATTTTTATTTATTTTTTTATCTGCAAGGTATTGTGACACCCTGTATGAATGGTGTGCACACAGTACTGTCTCTGGGCCACACAGTCACTCACTTGCAACTGCTGTTGCAAGCTAAAGCTGTGGCCTGCTATCACTACATTTATTGGAAGCTGTCTGGCACAAGGAAAGGCATAGAGTGGGCTCGGCATGCATGTTGGTACCTGCATCCCTTGTAATGGAGGCCATTATGGCACCAAAAATGGTAAAAGGCAGAGTGGACCCAGCATGCATGTGGATCAGACACACCCTGAATTTTTTGGAGGCCATTATGGCGCATAACAGGTAGTATTTAGTGTTAGGACCCGTCTAACAGAGATCGCCTTGACGTAAGGCAGACGGGCTCAGATGGTTTTGTACAAAATGCATTGGCCAAGCATCTCACTTTATAAATAGGCGTAGCATTAGCACTATAATTTTTGTGACTATGGCATTGTTGCACTTTATCTGATTTGCAGGGTGCTGCTGCATTGTCTCTTTTTTTTCCATAGTCTGAGAGCCATCGTTTTTTTATTTTTTCGGCAATTGTCTTAGGTAGGGGCTCATTTTTTGCGGAAAGAGGTGACGGTTAGATTAGTACTATTTTGGGGGGCATATGCCTTTTTGATCGCTTGGTGTTGCACTTTTAGTGATGTAAGGTGACAAAAAAATGTTTTATTGTTCATCTGAGGGGTTAGGTCATGTGATATTTCTATAGAGCTGGTCGATACATCTACTTTTCATTTTTTTTTCCATTTTTTTACAACAAAATTTCACTTTATTTTGGGAAATGGACACTTTTTTTTACTTGAAACGTTAAATTTTTTGTAAAAATGTATTTTTTTACTTTTTTTTCACTTGGGGTATGATCCACTTTACAATGCTTTGCAATACTTCTGTATTGTAAAGCATTGGCTGTAAGTGTATTACTGAATGTAATAAACTTGTAACTTCCTGCCTGTGAGATCCAGGGGCCTGTGAGATCCAAGGCAGCGATGATGACTAAGGAAGGCATCGGGCTGCCTACCCTGCCATTGGGTCCCCGTCACAGCAGCGCAGGGACCTGATGGCTGCTTCCTCCCTGCACGGACATCGCATGCATGTGCCGGCATCAGTGAAATCACAGATGCCAGTGCTGACCGTGGCACATCAAAGGGTTAATGCACTGGCATCTGTGATTTCACCGATGCCGGCACATGCAGCAGGGGTCTGGCTATCAGTGACTGCCGGACCCCTGACGCTGATTAACCCCTTAAGGACACAGCCTTATTACACCTTAGGACCAGGCCATTTTTTGCAAATCTGACCAGTGTCACTTTAAGTGCTGATAACTTTAAAACACTTTGACTTATCCAGGCCGTTCTGAGATTGTTTTTTCATCACATATTGTACTTCATGACACTGGTAAAATGAAGTCAAAAAATTATTTATTTTTTTGCACCAAAAAATACCTAATTTAACAAAAATCTGGAAAAATTGGCTAATTTCAAAGTTTCAGTTTCTCTACTTCTGTAATACATAGTAATAACCCTAAAAATTGTGATGACTTTACATTCCCCATATGTCTACTTCATGTTTGAATTATTTTGGGAATGATATTTAATTTTTTGGGGATGTTACAAGGCTTAGAAGTTTAGAAGCAAATCTTGAAATTTTTCAGAAATTTACAAAAACCCAATTTTTAGGGACCACTACAGCTCTGAAGTCACTTTGCGAGGTTTACATAATAGAAACCACCCAAAAATGACCCCATTCTATAAACTGCACCCCTCATGGTAATCAAAACTGATTTTACAAACTTCGTTAACCCTTTAGGTGTTGCACAGTTATTGGCAAATGGGGATGAAATTTGAGAATTTCATTTTTTTTCAATTTCATCATAGTTTTTTATTTTTTATTTTTATGGCGTTCACCATTTTGGTAAAGTAACATGACCGTTTTATAGATCAGGTCATTATGGATGTGGCGATACCAAACATGTGTAGGGAATTTTTTTATTTATTTTTAATTAGTGATAAATGTGTTTTTTGATTTTTACTTTATTTTCACTTTCTTTTTGACCCAGACCCACTTGGTTCTTGAAGATCCAGTGGGTCTGATGTCTGTATAATACAGTACAGTACAATATATATTGTACTGTACTGTATTTTACACTTTGTCTGAACAGATCTATGCCTTTTAGCACAGATCTGTTCAGCACCATGGACAGCAGGACACCTGAGAAGGCGTCCTGTTGCCATGGGAACCTTCCCTGTCTGCTCAGTAGTGGTCAGAACTGCGCAGACGGGGAAGGGTAAGGACTGGGCTTCGGGGGGGCTGCCTGGGAGCTCTCTCCCTCTCCATTCGGGGGGGGGGGGGGGGGTGCAAAGGCACAGCAGCCCCCCGATGGGAGAAGGAGGGAGCTCCCTGCGCTGTTAACCTTTTCCATACCGCGGTCCGTACGGACCGCGGTATGGAAAGGGTTAAACGGCTGACATCGCAGCACAGATGTCAGCCGTTTATACCAGGGTGCCAGCAATGTGCTGGCACCCTGGTATACCCAATAGACGCCAACGATTATTCAAGGGGAGGCGGGCGGGGGATCGCGATCCCGCCTGCCGCCCTCCTCCCGCACCGCCCGCAACCCTCCCCCTGCACCTCCCACCGGGCAATCAGAAACTGCAGAAATCGCAGCAAACCGCAGGTCTGAATTGACCTGCGGTTTGCCGCGATTGCCGACATGGGGGTCACGGGACCCCCCTCCCGCGCATTTAGCCTAGGTGCCTGCTCAATGATTTGATACATGTACGCCCTGTGTCCTTAAGTACCAGGGCACAAGGGCGTACCTGTACGCCCTATGTCCTTAAGGGGTTAGGAGGGCGTACCTCCTGCACCCGTCCGATCACCGCACCGTTCATGTACAACGCTGGTCCTTACATCACGGACATCTGCGCAGTACATATACGGCGTGGGTCCTTACGGGGTTAAAAGAATAGATGAGCATTGATGTTGTCTGTATTTACTGAAGTTTAAGAAATGGAAATTATTGGATCCTTTACCTGTCAACTCTGCAATAATGAGATAAGAAAAATAAATTCACATTTAAAAGGCCAGACCTTGAAATTGGAACATCATGTTCAATTTAAAATACACTGAAATGGCATTTTAATGAAGATATTTTTGTCTTTCAAAGACTTTCACAAGTCATCCATATTTATTCCATTTGTTTTATTTACTAGGAATATGGAAGTGATGGATGACTATGACCTTGCTTTTGATATTAAATGGATTGTGTCAGTGCCACTAAACAGCATTATATTCGTAAAATATACGTTTTCTGGGATATTTAATTGTCCATAGTCTTCAAAAGGTGACTTTTGGTGTCCTTATCTGCTTACTTCAAGGAAAGAAAAATTCTGAAAACATGAAGAAATTTAATGATTGGAGTATTTTAAGTATTAATTGAAGGGTAAAACTAAAAAAACAAGGGGTATTTTGGTGAGAAAGGTCTTTTTAACCCATTAATGACTAATAATAACTAGTGTTGATCGAGCACCATAGTGCTCTGCCCGATCACATCAGGATGCTCGGGTGCTCTACTGAGCATCCGAGTATAATGGAAGTCAATGGGAGAACCCTGCTCGGAAGAGGGGAGGGTGCCTGGTTCATAGGAAAAGGTCAGAAATTGATGGAAGCACCACCAAAATGGTTTGGGAACAGCATGGGGAGGATGTCTCGATGCATCTTGGACTCTCAGGTTGCTGCTGGAAACGATGTTATCCAAGTAGTACGCCACTTTTACAGAATGACAATAATACACACAAAACCGAAGATAAAATCGACTTTAGATGAAAAATTGTTAGAAAAAATTCTTTCCTATATATTTACTTGTATATAAACTGCAAGTGCTGCCAAAAATTACAAGGAAGAGGCACTCCAATACAACCTGCATATTCATGTAGTTGGACTCCTACACTCATAAAGCATATGCACTAAGTGAAAGGACTGCCAAAAATTACAAGGAATCGGTACTACAAAGTAGGGCATCATACACAGCTTTGAAAAATTATGATTGATGGCCTTCTGGTGACCCTCAAAAACATTTTGAGCAAGATCTGCTGATCTGACCATCTAAAACATTATAGGTGAGGGCCTGCTGCCGCTTTGGTGACTCTAGATTACCTGGTGCCGATCGCACGTCCCCGTGAAGGCGACGATCCATTTCGGGTGTCTGGCTTATCAACTTTCGAAGTTATTGTCAGCGCAAACCATGGTGACTACGGGTAACAGGTAATCAGGGTTCGATTCTGGAGAAGGAGCCTGAGAAACAGCTACAGCTATCACATCCAAGTGAGCATGCATGCAAATTACCTATTAGGTATAATTAGGTGAGGGCCCGCAGGTGATCTGACCTGACCCTGTAAAAGATTTTAGGTGCAGACCTGCTGGTGAGCTGACCCTATAAAACATTGTAGGTGAGGGCCTGCTGTTTAACTGACCCTGTAAAATATTATAAGTGAGGACATGCTGGTGAGCTGACCCTCTAAAAACTTATATGCGAGGGCCTGCTGGTGAGCTGACCCTCTTAAAAATTATATGCGAGGGCCTGCAGTTCATCTGACCCTACAAAACATTATATGCGAGGGCCTGCTGGTGAGCTGACCCTCTAAAACATTATATGCGAGGGCCTGCAGCTGAGCTGACTCTTTAAAAAATTATATGCGAAGGGCATTTATGCGAGGGCATTATATGCAACGATTAAACATGTGTTCATATGATGGAAGAGGAGAAGGAGGATGAGAAAAGGAAGATTCAACCATATACCCTTGTTTGTGGTGAAAGAGGTGCATAAGAATACAGTGTATTCAGTACATCAGCTTTTCATCTGTTGGAGTCGAGAAGTCATGGTCAATCCAGGCCTTGTTCATTTTTATAAGAGTCAACCTGTCAGCATTTTCAGTTGACAGGCAGATACACTTATCTGTTATAATGCCACCAGCAGCACTGAATACCCGCTCGGACAAAACGCTGGCGGCAGGGCAGGCCAGCACCTCCAAGGCGTAGAACGCCAGTTCGTGCCACATTTCCAGCTTGGACACCCAGTAGTTGTAAGGCACTGATGGATTATTGAGGATGCTGACGCAGTCTGCCATGTACTCCATCATCATCCAAAATGTTTCCCTCCTTGTGACACTAGGCCGTGCATCAGGGTGAGGGTGATGGGGTGGTGTCATGAAGCTGTCCCAGGCTTTGGAGAGTGTTGCCCTGCCTCTGTTGGAACTGCTGAGTGTTCCCCTTGTCTCCCCTCCTCAATTGGCCAAGGAACTACGGACTAGTGATGAGCGGCAGGGGCAATATTCGAATTCGCGATATTTTGCAAATATTTGGGTGAATATTCGCCATATATTTGAGAATTCGCAAATTTGTGATCTCCAGGCATTATTTTCTTGATTGCAAAAATTTGCATGAACTGGAATTAAAAAAAAATCGAATATTCGTGATTGCGAGAATATTTTGCAATATTCTAAATATTCACGAATTCTCAAAGTGCCGATATTCGCGATTAAAATTCGCAATTCAAATATTTGTGATCAACACTACTACGGACTCTGCCTCCAACGTTGTAAGATGGAAATTTTTGGAGCAATTTTTATACAAGGATCTTCTGGTATTGCACTGTTTTGCTCGACCTCTCTACCAGAGGAATTTGAGATGAGAAGTTCACTTTGTAGCGGGGGTCGAGAAGGGTGAACAATCAGTAATCTATGTTGTCTAAAATGCGTATAAAGTGCAGGTCGCGGTAAAGGCAGCCTAACATGAAGTCATCCATGTGTGAGTACCAGAGTACCAACAGGCAAGACTTCACTGTCGTCATCAGGAGGATCCCTATAAATCTCCTCATCGTCTTCCTCCACTTCTGCCCACCCATGCTGAACAGATGAAATTAATCTTCCATGGGTACTACCCTCTGTAGCAGAGGCAACCGTCTCCTGCTCCACCTCCTCCTTCTCTTCATCATCCAATTTGCACTGAGAAGACGAACTGAGGGTGGTCTGGCTATCACCATGTGTAATGTCTTCCCCAATTTCCACCTCTTCCACAAGCAAAGCATCGTCCTTAATTGTGAGCAGCGAGAGTTTGAGTAGACACTGAAGTGGGATGGTTACGCTGATAATAGCGTTATCACCGCTCACCATCTGTGTTGATTCCTCAAAGTTTCTTAAAACCTCACAGAGGTCAGACATCCATGCCCACTCATCACTTGTAAATAGCAGAAGCTGACTGGAAAGGCGACGACCATGTTGCAGCTGGTATTCCACTACTGCCCTCTGCTTCTCACAAAGCCTGGCCAACATGTGGAACGTTGAGTTCCAGCGGGTGCTAACGTTGCACAACAGCCAGTAAGCTGGCTATTTCAAGCGATGCTGCAGCATTGACAGACTGGCTGAAGCTGCATATGACTTGTGGAAATGTGCACACATGCGGTGCACCTTCACCAGTAGCTCAGGCAAATTGGGGTATGTTTTGAGAAACCGCTGAACTACAAGTTTAAACACGTGGGTTAGGCATGGGATGTGTGTGAGCTTGCCGAGCTCCAAAGCCGCCATAAAGTGTCGGCCATTATCAGACACAACCATTCCTGGCTCTAGGTTAAGTGGTGAGAGCCACAGCTCAGTCTGGTCTCTTATCCCCTGCCAAAGCTCTGCAACGGTGTGCTGTTTGTACCCTAAGCATATCAGCTTCAGCACGGCCTGTTGCCGCTTCCCCACTGCAGTGCTACACTGCTTCTAGCTACTGACTGGTGCTGCACACGGATAAATCGGAGGTGGAAGTGGAGGAGGAGGTGGAGAAGTGGGGGTTGGAGCCACTAACCTAGGTGCTGGCGGAAACCCTGATCGACGTAGGGCCCGCAATCCTTGGCGTCAGTAGCAACTTTGCCATCCCAGGGTACGACTCGCTCCCGGCCTACACAACATTCACCCAGTGTGCCGTCAGGGAAATGTAGTGTCCCTGGCCGAATGCACTTGTCCATGTGTCCGTGGTTAAGTGGAACTTCCCAGTAACTGCATTGGTCAGGGCACATGTGATGTTACGAGACACATGTTGGTGTAAGGCAGGCACGGCACACCTTGATAAATAGTGGAGGCTGGGGACTATGTAACGCAGGATGGCCATCGACATCAGGCTGTGGAAAGCCTCAGTGTCCACAAGCCCAAATGGCAACATTTCCAGGGCCAGAAATTTTGAAAGCTGCACATTTAGTGCTATGGCCTGTGGGTGGGTGGCTGAGTATTTTCCCTTGCGTTCAAAAGGCTGGGGTAAGGACATTTGTACACTGTGCTAGGACACGGAAGTGGATGTGGTCGCTGATGGTGCTTGTGAATGTCCAGGTGCAAGGCGAGAGGCATCCGGGCCTGCGTCTTCGACAAGGGATTGGCCAGCACGTAAAATAGGGAAAGAGGAGGCAGTGGTGTCAACCGCAGACACAGATTGTGGACCCAGGTGTTCGTCCCACTTATTACAGTGCTTGGATGCCATGTGGCGGATCATGCTGTTGGTGGTGAGGTTGCTAGTGTTGACGCCCCGGCTCATTTTTGTATGGCACAGGTTGCAAACTACTATTCTTTTGTCGTCCGCACTTTCCTCAAAAAAGCACCATACTGCAGAACATCTACTCCTTTGCAAGGGAGATTTCTGCAAGTGGGTGCTTCGCTGAACAGTTGCGGGCCTGTTTTCTGTGGCCCGCCTTTTCCCTTTTGCCACCCCACTGCCTCTTCCAGCCTGCTGCCGTGCTGCAGATCTCTTCTCCTCTGTACTGCTGTCCTCGATCGGCTTTCCACCTTCCCAGGTTGGGTCAGTGACCTCATCGTCAACCACATACTCTTCCACTTCCTCACTCTAATCATCCTCCTGATTTGTTGACCTAACCACAACCTCAGTGATTGACAACTGTGCCTCAACCTCTTCCTTAACCTCTTGAGACAGTAATTGCGGTTAACTCACTGACAACTTTGTCTCATCATCATCCACCTCATTAAACACTAATTGCCATTCCCCACCATCATGTTCTTGTGACAGTGGATGCTCAAGAGGTTGGGAATCAGGGTACAAGATCTCATGTCCCTCTTCAAGCGTGCTTGGCGAGAGGGCCAAATCAAGTAATGGCGATGAAAAGAGGGCCTTTGAATATCCGAGTGTGGGATCACTTTTTGGTCAGACTGTACATGGTGGGAGGAAGGAGGATCAGGGTGAGGATTGAGTTGACCAGACTCCTGGCTACTGAGAATGGACTTGGTGGAAGACAGGGTGGTGCTTAACTGACTGGAAGCATTATCTGCAGTAATCAAACTGACCACCTGGTTGCACTGGTCTGACTTCAAGAGTGGTGTCTTGCGCCGCCCTGCAATCTGGGACATGAAGCTTGGTATCGTGGATGATTGTTTTGTTTTTCTTATGCTCTGGCAGCAGGCACAGTTTCTCCGCTCCCAGGGCCACAACCTCTGCTTGCACCATAAGCCACTTCCCTGTCGATTACTGCTCGCCTTCTTCATTTTAAATGTGATATATGCTTGAAAGTATGTCACACGTATAGTAGAGCAGGATTTGGAAGTGTATGCACAAAAAAATGTACAAAGGTATTTGTGATTAGGAAATGTTATACAGGACAGGAACCACAGGTAATGTCACGCAGTGTCTACGGAAAAAGGTACACTGGATGTCACTGATATTTTATGGATGCACACACTTTAAACAGGAGATTTGGTGCAAATAATTTAACTGTCCGCAGCAGACACCGTCTACGGAAAAACTGCACTGGTTGTCACTGATATTTTAGGGATGCGCACACTTTAAACAGGAGATGAGGCGCGGATAATTTAACTGTCCGCAGCGGACATGTCTATGGAAAAGATGCACTGGATGTCGCTGAGATTTTAGGGATGTGCACACTTTAAACAGGAGATGTGGTGCAGATAATTGAACTGTCCGCGGCAGACACCGTCTATGGAAAAAGTGCACTGGATGTCACTGATATTTTAGGGATGCGGACACTTTAAACAGTAGAAGTGGCGCGGATAATTTAACTGTCTGCAGCGGACACCATCTACGGAAAAAGTGCACTGGATGTCACAGATATTTTAGGGATGCACACACTTTACAAAGGAGCAGCAGCCTATTACACTGTATTTTGCGCAAGATGCGCTAAAAATGAATATTGCTGCTGTCACACACAATAGTTCTTAACCTCTTAAGGACAGAGGGCGTACAGGTACGTCCTGATGTCCTGGTACTTAAGGACATCGGAACAAGGTGCCTGCTCAAATCATTGAGCAGGCACCTTGGGTCAATGCGCAGGGGGGTCCCGTGACCCTCCTGTATCAGCGATCCCCGCAAACCGCAGGTCAATTCAGACCTGCAATTTGCGGCTTTTACGGCAGTTGCAGCAGGCGGTTGGAGGTGCCATCGGGTCCCCGTGCGGCTATAAGGGGGACCCGATGGCATGAAAGGGAGCGCGATGCCTTCCGGTGACGAGCCAGAAGGCTGTATGAGTAACACACATTGTATTACTCATACAGCCAATGCATTCCAATACAGAAGTATTGGAATGTATTGTGAAGGGGATTAGACCACCAAAAGTTGAAGTCCCAAAGTCGCTAAAAATATATATTGCTGCTGTCACACACAATAGTCCTTAACCTCTTAAGGACACAGGGCGTACAGGTACGCCCTGATGTCCTGGTACTTCCGATCACCGCCGTGCGGGGGGGCGGTGATCGGAACAAGGTGCCTGCTCAAATCATACGCCCTGTGTCCATAAGAGGTTAAGGACTATTGTGTGTGACAGCAGGTCACGGACAGTTAAAGGGGTTTTCCCACTTTGCTAAATCAGCCTGAGCTGCAGTCACTCTGCTGGTAACTTCCTGCTTTTCTGCAGATAAGGCTGGGCGGGCTTAGGCAGCTAGAGTGAAGGCTGGCCACGCCTCCTTATGACCTCACACTGAGAGCTGAGTCCTGTGTGCTCGTTCATGTGAAGACTATGACTCATCAGGCTCACTGGCTCCCGGCAGTGTCTGTGAAGCTCATCTCTCCTGGTGTGGATTGCTATCACTCAGCAAGCAATGCTAAATGATCTTAGAGAGTTGCATTTTGATGTCCTGAATACTATCCACACATAAAACTTTCCAAATATATTCAACACTATATCTGTGCATCAAAAACTGTAATTTACTACAGCATGACACCTTGTATAAATAGGATTTTTGTTTTTTACTCCCCTAAAACAACCACTGAACAGCACATATGCTGTATTCTTACCATTATAGCTGTACTAAATTGAGTAATAACATTCATATCCAACTTTTCTATATATCAGTGTATTCCCCTCCCCCCATGTCATCTAGATTTCCACTTTTCTGTCATACCTTGCTAATCCACTCCCCTGCTATCTCTGTGGATGCTTGCAACACGATTAGCTCTGCTACATTTTATGGTTTTCCATACAATTCATAAACTTGCCCCCAGTTTCCATAAAATTCATCTAGTTGCCCCCAGTGTCCATAGATATAATATAGTTGCCCCCAGTGTCCATACATATAATATAGTTGCCCCCAGTGTCCATAGATATAATATAGTTGCCCCCAGTTTCCATAAAATTCATATAGTTACCCCCAGTGTCCATAGATATAATATAGTTGCCCCCAGTGTCCATACATATAATATAGTTGCCCCCAGTGTCCATAGATATAATATAGTTGCCCCCAGTGTCCATAGATATAATATAGTTGCCCCCAGTTTCCATAAAATTCATATAGTTGCCCCCAGTGTCCATAGATATAATGTAGTTGCCCCCAGTGTCCATACATATAATATAGTTGCCCCCAGTATCTATAGATATAATATAGTTGCCCCCAGTGTCCATAGATATAATATAGTTGTCCCCGGTGTCCATAGATATAATATAGGTGCCCCCAGTGTCCATAGATATAATATAGTTGCCCCCAGTGTCCATACATATAATATAGTTGCCCCCAGTGTCCATACATATAATATAGTTGCCCCCAGTGTCTATACATATAATATAGTTCCCCCCAGCGTCCATACATATAATATAGTTGCACCCAGTGTCCATAGATATAATATAGTTGCCCCCAGTGTCCATTCATATAATATAGTTGCCCCCAGTATCCATAGATATAATATAGTTGCCCCCAGTGTCCATAGATATAATATAGTTGCCCCCAGTGTCCATAGATATAATATAGTTGCCCCCAGTGTCCATAGATAGAATATAGTTGCCCCCAGTGTCCATAGATAGAATATAGTTGCCCCCCAGTTGTACATAAAAATGCCCCCATTGAATTTCATATGAACCCCCTTTATTGCAGAATATTCAATTATCGTTGGTCGATTAGTGGGACAGCAGATATTATACTTACAGTATCCCGTTCCTCCGACGTCCGTCCGCTCACTCCGCTGACTCGCCTGAACTGTTAGGACGCCCGCTCATGCGCAGCTTTATCCAAGACGCGGTGGATATACTGCGCATGCGCAGTCGTGCGCGTTCATGTAGTGGAGAGGCCGGCCGATGAAATTCTTAGACTGTGGTGCGCAGGCGCAGCAAAAGGATGCGGCCGGGGAAAAGAGGCCATATCCAAGGGAGATCTAAGTAAACAAACGATTCTAATAGAAGCTGTTTTAGGATGATAGAAAGATTTTTTTAACAGACATATATAGGAAGAAATGTTCACTGGGGGACAATAAATTAGGATAAACCTATTTAATGAAGTGGGACAACCCCTTTAAATTATTCGCACCACATCTCCTTTGTAAAGTGTGTGCATCCCTAAAATATCTGTGACATCAAGTGCACTTTTTCCCAGTTACAAAGCAAGGGTTAACAGCCAAACAAAACTCAATATTTATGGCCCTGATTCTGTACAGCCCATATGTGGTCGTAAACTGTTGTACGGGGGGGGGGGGGGGTGAAGGGGTGATTGGCTAAGTTGTTATGCCCCGTGAGGAAGCGCATAGCGAAACCATTGTCGGGCGGTACGCTCCAGACTGGGTCAGTAATTCTTATTGTCATTATTATTTCTAGCAGTGTCTTTCAAGGCTATGTAGATGTATGTCACCGTCCCTCACTATTTTACTGTTAGGCGGGGAATTGCATTATATGGACGCATGGTTGCCACATTGAGTCTTATGTAGGGATGAGCGAACTCGAACTGTATAGTTCGGGTTCGTACCGAATTTTGGGGTGTCCGTGACACGGACCCGAACCCGGACATTTTCGTAAAAGTCCGGGTTCGGGTTCGGTGTTCGTCGCTTTCTTGGCGCTTTTGTGACGCTTTCTTGGCGCTTTTTGAAAGGCTGCAAAGCAGCCAATCAACAAGCGTCATACTACTTGCCCCAAGAGGCCATCACAGCCATGCCTACTATTGGCATGGCTGTGATTGGCCAGAGCACCATGTGACCCAGCCTCTATTTAAGCTGGAGTCACATAGCGCCGCCCGTCACTCTGCTCTGATTAGCGTAGGGAGAGGTTGCGGCTGCGACAGTAGGGCGAGATTAGGCAGATTAACTCCTCCAAAGGACTTGATTAACTGATCGATCTGCAGCTGTGGATCATTGAGCTGCTGATCCTCAATTGCTCACTGTTTTTAGGCTGCACAGACCGTTTGTCAGTCTCATTTTTCTGGGGTGATCGGCGGCCATTTTGTGTCTTGTGGTGCGCCAGCACAAGCTGCGACCAAGTGCATTTAACCCTCAATGGTGTGGTTGTTTTTTGGCTAAAGCCTACATCAGGGTGAAGCTGTCACACCAAGTGCATTTAACCAGCAATAGTCTGTTCATTTTTTGGCCATATACAAAATCAGGGGCAAGCTGCGCCTGTCACCAAGTGCATTTAACCCTCAATGGTGTGGTTGTTTTTTGGCTAAAGCCTACATCAGGGTGAAGCTGTCACACCAAGTGCATTTAACCAGCAATAGTCTGTTCATTTTTTGGCCATATACAAAATCAGGGGCAAGCTGCGCCTGTCACCAAGTGCATTTAACCCTCAATGGTGTGGTTGTTTTTTGGCTAAAGCCTACATCAGGGTGAAGCTGTCACACCAAGTGCATTTAACCAGCAATAGTCTGTTCATTTTTTGGCCATATACAAAATCAGGGGCAAGCTGCGCCTGTCACCAAGTGCATTTAACCCTCAATGGTGTGGTTGTTTTTTGGCTAAAGCCTACATCAGGGTGAAGCTGTCACACCAAGTGCATTTAACCAGCAATAGTCTGTTCATTTTTTGGCCATATCCCAGTCTAATTCTGTCACTAAATCCATACCGGTCACCCAGCGCCTAAATACTAGGCCTCAAATTTATATCCAGCTAAATCTGTCCCTAGTGCTGTAGCTGGGCGAGTTATTTAGTGTCCGTTCAAGCACATTTCTTGTTCTGGGTTGAAATACAATTCTCAATTTAGCAATTTCATAATTTAGTGGTTCCTGCTATATCAGAGCTCTTTGAAATCTATCCCAAAAAGGGTATATAATATTGAAGGTGCACATAGGGTCATTCAGAGTAACTTCACACACACCCGCTACTGTGTATTTCCAAGTCTAATTCTGTCACTAAATCCATACCGGTGACCCAGCGCCTAAATACTAGGCCTCAAATTTAATTCCCTCTAAATCTCTCGTTACCCACCGCTGTACTGTTGTTGCTGGGCAAGATATTTAGTGTCCGTCAAAGCACATTTTTTGTTCTGGGTTGAAGTACAATTCCCAATTTAGCAATTTCATAATTTAGTGGTTTCTGCTATATCAGAGCTATTTGAAATCTATCCCAAAAAGGGTATATAATATTGAAGGTGCACATAGGGTCATTCAGAATAACTTCACACACACCCGCTACTGTGTATTTCCAAGTCTAATTCTGTCACTAAACCCATACCTGTCACCCAGCGCCTAAATACTAGGCCTCAAATTTAAATCCCTCTAAATCTCTCGTTACCGTTGTCCTGTTGTAGCTGGGAAAGTTATTTAGTGCCCGTCAAAGCACATTTTTTGTTCTGGGTTGAAGTACAATTCCCAATTTAGCAATTTCATAATTTAGTGGTTCCTGCTATATCAGAGCTATTTGAAATCTATCCCAAAAAGGGTATATAATATTGAAGGTGCACATAGGGTCATTCAGAATAACTTCACACACACCCGCTACTGTGTATTTCCAAGTCTAATTCTGTCACTAAATCCATACCGGTGACCCAGCGCCTAAATACTAGGCCTCAAATTTAATTCCCTCTAAATCTCTCGTTACCCACCGCTGTACTGTTGTTGCTGGGCAAGATATTTAGTGTCCGTCAAAGCACATTTTTTGTTCTGGGTTGAAGTACAATTCCCAATTTAGCAATTTCATAATTTAGTGGTTTCTGCTATATCAGAGCTATTTGAAATCTATCCCTAAAAGGGTATATAATATTGAAGGTGCACATAGGGTCATTCAGAATAACTTCACACACACCCGCTACTGTGTATTTCCAAGTCTAATTCTGTCACTAAATCCATACCGGTGACCCAGCGCCTAAATACTAGGCCTCAAATTTAATTCCCTCTAAATCTCTCGTTACCCACCGGTGTACTGTTGTTGCTGGGCAAGATATTTAGTGTCCGTCAAAGCACATTTTTTGTTCTGGGTTGAAGTACAATTCCCAATTTAGCAATTTCATAATTTAGTGGTTTCTGCTATATCAGAGCTATTTGAAATCTATCCCTAAAAGGGTATATAATATTGAAGGTGCACATAGGGTCATTCAGAATAACTTCACACACACGCTTCTGTGCATTTCCAAGTCTAATTCTGTCACTAAATCCATACCGGTGACCCAGCGCCTAAATACTAGGCCTCAAATTTAAATCCCTCTAAATCTCTCGTTACCCACCACTGTACTGTTGTTGCTGGGCAAGATATTTAGTGTCCGTCAAAGCACATTTTTTGTTCTGGGTTGAAGTACAATTCCCAATTTAGCAATTTCATAATTTAGTGGTTTCTGCTATATCAGAGCTATTTGAAATCTATCCCTAAAAGGGTATATAATATTGAAGGTGCACATAGGGTCATTCAGAATAACTTCACACACACGCTTCTGTGCATTTCCAAGTCTAATTCTGTCACTAAATCCATACCGGTGACCCAGCGCCTAAATACTAGGCCTCAAATTTAAATCCCTCTAAATCTCTCGTTACCCACCGCTGTACTGTTGTTGCTGGGCAAGATATTTAGTGTCCGTCAAAGCACATTTTTTGTTCTGGGTTGAAGTACAATTCCCAATTTAGCAATTTCATAATTTAGTGGTTTCTGCTATATCAGAGCTATTTGAAATCTATCAATAAAAGGGTATATAATATTGAAGGTGCACATAGGGTCATTCAGAATAACTTCACACACACGCTTCTGTGCATTTCCAAGTCTAATTCTGTCACTAAATCCATACCGGTGACCCAGCGCCTAAATACTAGGCCTCAAATTTAATTCCCTCTAAATCTCTCGTTACCCACCGCTGTACTGTTGTTGCTGGGCAAGATATTTAGTGTCCGTCAAAGCACATTTTTTGTTCTGGGTTGAAGTACAATTCCCAATTTAGCAATTTCATAATTTAGTGGTTTCTGCTATATCAGAGCTATTTGAAATCTATCCCTAAAAGGGTATATAATATTGAAGGTGCACATAGGGTCATTCAGAATAACTTCACACACACCCGCTACTGTGTATTTCCAAGTCTAATTCTGTCACTAAATCCATACCGGTGACCCAGCGCCTAAATACTAGGCCTCAAATTTAATTCCCTCTAAATCTCTCGTTACCCACCGGTGTACTGTTGTTGCTGGGCAAGATATTTAGTGTCCGTCAAAGCACATTTTTTGTTCTGGGTTGAAGTACAATTCCCAATTTAGCAATTTCATAATTTAGTGGTTTCTGCTATATCAGAGCTATTTGAAATCTATCCCTAAAAGGGTATATAATATTGAAGGTGCACATAGGGTCATTCAGAATAACTTCACACACACGCTTCTGTGCATTTCCAAGTCTAATTCTGTCACTAAATCCATACCGGTGACCCAGCGCCTAAATACTAGGCCTCAAATTTAAATCCCTCTAAATCTCTCGTTACCCACCACTGTACTGTTGTTGCTGGGCAAGATATTTAGTGTCCGTCAAAGCACATTTTTTGTTCTGGGTTGAAGTACAATTCCCAATTTAGCAATTTCATAATTTAGTGGTTTCTGCTATATCAGAGCTATTTGAAATCTATCCCTAAAAGGGTATATAATATTGAAGGTGCACATAGGGTCATTCAGAATAACTTCACACACACGCTTCTGTGCATTTCCAAGTCTAATTCTGTCACTAAATCCATACCGGTGACCCAGCGCCTAAATACTAGGCCTCAAATTTAAATCCCTCTAAATCTCTCGTTACCCACCACTGTACTGTTGTTGCTGGGCAAGATATTTAGTGTCCGTCAAAGCACATTTTTTGTTCTGGGTTGAAGTACAATTCCCAATTTAGCAATTTCATAATTTAGTGGTTTCTGCTATATCAGAGCTATTTGAAATCTATCCCTAAAAGGGTATATAATATTGAAGGTGCACATAGGGTCATTCAGAATAACTTCACACACACGCTTCTGTGCATTTCCAAGTCTAATTCTGTCACTAAATCCATACCGGTGACCCAGCGCCTAAATACTAGGCCTCAAATTTAAATCCCTCTAAATCTCTCGTTACCCACCACTGTACTGTTGTTGCTGGGCAAGATATTTAGTGTCCGTCAAAGCACATTTTTTGTTCTGGGTTGAAGTACAATTCCCAATTTAGCAATTTCATAATTTAGTGGTTTCTGCTATATCAGAGCTATTTGAAATCTATCCCTAAAAGGGTATATAATATTGAAGGTGCACATAGGGTCATTCAGAATAACTTCACACACACGCTTCTGTGCATTTCCAAGTCTAATTCTGTCACTAAATCCATACCGGTGACCCAGCGCCTAAATACTAGGCCTCAAATTTAAATCCCTCTAAATCTCTCGTTACCCACCGCTGTACTGTTGTTGCTGGGCAAGATATTTAGTGTCCGTCAAAGCACATTTTTTGTTCTGGGTTGAAGTACAATTCCCAATTTAGCAATTTCATAATTTAGTGGTTTCTGCTATATCAGAGCTATTTGAAATCTATCCCTAAAAGGGTATATAATATTGAAGGTGCACATAGGGTCATTCAGAATAACTTCACACACACGCTTCTGTGCATTTCCAAGTCTAATTCTGTCACTAAATCCATACCGGTCACCCAGCGCCTAAATACTAGGCCTCAAATTTATATCCCGCTGAATTTGAATACAATACATTGGGCCAAATAATATATTTGTTGTTGTGGTGAACCATAACAATGAGAAAAACATCTAGTAAGGGACGCGGACGTGGACATGGTCGTGGTGGTGTTAGTGGACCCTCTGGTGCTGGGAGAGGACGTGGCCGTTCTGCCACATCCACACGTCCTAGTGTACCAACTACCTCAGGTCCCAGTAGCCGCCAGAATTTACAGCGATATATGGTGGGGCCCAATGCCGTTCTAAGGATGGTAAGGCCTGAGCAGGTACAGGCATTAGTCAATTGGGTGGCCGACAGTGGATCCAGCACGTTCACATTATCTCCCACCCAGTCTTCTGCAGAAAGCGCACAGATGGCGCCTGAAAACCAACCCCATCAGTCTGTCACATCACCCCCATGCATACCAGGGAAACTGTCTCAGCCTCAAGTTATGCAGCAGTCTCTTATGCTGTTTGAAGACTCCGCTGGCAGGGTTTCCCAAGGGCATCCACCTAGCCCTTCCCCAGCGGTGAAAGACATAGAATGCACTGACGCACAACCACTTATGTTTCCTGATGATGAGGACATGGGAATACCACCTCAGCATGTCTCTGATGATGACGAAACACAGGTGCCAACTGCTGCGTCTTTCTGCAGTGTGCAGACTGAACAGGAGGTCAGGGATCAAGACTGGGTGGAAGACGATGCAGGGGACGATGAGGTCCTAGACCCCACATGGAATGAAGGTCGTGCCACTGACTTTCACAGTTCGGAGGAAGAGGCAGTGGTGAGACCGAGCCAACAGCGTAGCAAAAGAGGGAGCAGTGGGCAAAAGCAGAACACCCGCCGCCAAGAGACTCCGCCTGCTACTGACCGCCGCCATCTGGGACCGAGCACCCCAAAGGCAGCTTCAAGGAGTTCCCTGGCATGGCACTTCTTCAAACAATGTGCTGACGACAAGACCCGAGTGGTTTGCACGCTGTGCCATCAGAGCCTGAAGCGAGGCATTAACGTTCTGAACCTGAGCACAACCTGCATGACCAGGCACCTGCATGCAAAGCATGAACTGCAGTGGAGTAAACACCTTAAAACCAAGGAAGTCACTCAGGCTCCCCCTGCTACCTCTTCTGCTGCTGCCGCCTCGGCCTATTCTGCTGCTGCCGCCTCGGCCTCTTCCTCCGCCTCTGGAGGAACGTTGGCACCTGCCGCCCAGCAAACAGGGGATGTACCACCAACACCACCACCACCACCTCCGTCACCAAGCGTCTCAACCATGTCACACGCCAGCGTTCAGCTCTCCATCTCACAAACATTTGATAGAAAGCGTAAATTCCCACCTAGCCACCCTCGATCCCTGGCCCTGAATGCCAGCATTTCTAAACTACTGGCCTATGAAATGCTGTCATTTAGGCTGGTGGACACAGACAGCTTCAAACAGCTCATGTCGCTTGCTGTCCCACAGTATGTTGTTCCCAGCCGGCACTACTTCTCCAAGAGAGCCGTGCCTTCCCTGCACAACCAAGTATCCGATAAAATCAAGTGTGCACTGCGCAACGCCATCTGTAGCAAGGTCCACCTAACCACAGATACGTGGACCAGTAAGCACGGCCAGGGACGCTATATCTCCCTAACTGCACACTGGGTAAATGTAGTGGCAGCTGGGCCCCAGGCGGAGAGCTGTTTGGCGCACGTCCTGCCGCCGCCAAGGATCGCAGGGCAACATTCTTTGCCTCCTGTTGCCACCTCCTCCTTCTCGGCTTCCTCCTCCTCTTCTTCCACCTGCTCATCCAGTCAGCCACACACCTTCACCACCAACTTCAGCACAGCCCGGGGTAAACGTCAGCAGGCCATTCTGAAACTCATATGTTTGGGGGACAGGCCCCACACCGCACAGGAGTTGTGGCGGGGTATTGAACAACAGACCGACGAGTGGTTGCTGCCGGTGAGCCTCAAGCCCGGCCTGGTGGTGTGTGATAATGGGCGAAATCTCGTTGCAGCTCTGGGACTAGCCAATTTGACGCACATCCCTTGCTTGGCGCATGTGCTGAATTTGGTGGTGCAGAAGTTCATTCACAACTACCCCGACATGTCAGAGCTGCTGCATAAAGTGCGGGCCGTCTGTTCGCGCTTCCGGCGTTCACATCCTGCCGCTGCTCGCCTGTCTGCGCTACAGCGTAACTTCGGCCTTCCCGCTCACCGCCTCATATGCGACGTGCCCACCAGGTGGAACTCCACCTTGCACATGCTGGACAGACTGTGCGAGCAGCAGCAGGCCATAGTGGAGTTTCAGCTGCAGCACGCACGGGTCAGTCGCACTACAGAACAGCACCACTTCACCACCAATGACTGGGCCTCCATGCGAGACCTGTGTGCCCTGTTGCGCTGTTTCGAGTACTCCACCAACATGGCCAGTGGCGATGACACCGTTATCAGCGTTACAATACCACTTCTATGTCTCCTTGAGAAAACACTTAGGGCGATGATGGAACAGGAGGTGGCCCAGGAGGAGGAGGAGGAGGATGAGGAAGAGGGGTCATTTTTAGCACTTTCAGGCCAGTCTCTTCGAAGTGACTCAGAGGGAGGTTTTTTGCAACAGCAGAGGCCAGGTACAAATGTGGCCAGCCAGGGCCCACTACTGGAGGACGAGGAGGACGAGGATGAGGAGGAGGTGGAGGAGGATGAGGATGAAGCATGGTCACAGCGGGGTGGCACCCAACGCAGCTCGGGTCCATCACTGGTGCGTGGCTGGGGGGAAAGGCAGGACGATGACGATACGCCTCCCACAGAGGACAGCTTGTCCTTACCCCTGGGCAGCCTGGCACACATGAGCGACTACATGCTGCAGTGCCTGCGCAACGACAGCAGAGTTGCCCACATTTTAACCTGTGCGGACTACTGGGTTGCCACCCTGCTGGATCCACGCTACAAAGACAATGTGCCCACCTTACTTCCTGCACTGGAGCGTGATAGGAAGATGCGCGAGTACAAGCGCACGTTGGTAGACGCGCTACTGAGAGCATTCCCAAATGTCACAGGGGAACAAGTGGAAGCCCAAGGCCAAGGCAGAGGAGGAGCAAGAGGTCGCCAAGGCAGCTGTGTCACGGCCAGCTCCTCTGAGGGCAGGGTTAGCATGGCAGAGATGTGGAAAACTTTTGTCAACACGCCACAGCTAACTGCACCACCACCTGATACGCAACGTGTTAGCAGGAGGCAACATTTCACTAACATGGTGGAACAGTACGTGTGCACACCCCTCCACGTACTGACTGATGGTTCGGCCCCATTCAACTTCTGGGTCTCTAAATTGTCCACGTGGCCAGAGCTAGCCTTTTATGCCTTGGAGGTGCTGGCCTGCCCGGCAGCCAGCGTTTTGTCTGAACGTGTATTCAGCACGGCAGGGGGCGTCATTACAGACAAACGCAGCCGCCTGTCTACAGCCAATGTGGACAAGCTGACGTTCATAAAAATGAACCAGGCATGGATCCCACAGGACCTGTCCGTCCCTTGTCCAGATTAGACATTAACTACCTCCCCATAACCATATATTATTGGACTCCAGGGCACTTCCTCATTCAATCCTATTTTTATTTTCATTTTACCATTATATTGCGATGCTACCCAAAGTTGAATGAACCTCTCCTCTGCCTGTGTGCTAGGCCTAAATATATGCCAATGGACTGTTGCAGTGGTGGCTGACATGAAGCCTGATTCTCTGCTATGACATGCAGACTAATTCTCTGCTGACATGAAGCCAGATTGTCTGTTACGGGACCTCTCTCCTCTGCCTGGGTGCTGGGCCTAAATTTATGACCATGGACTGTTGCAGTGGTGGCTGACGTGAAGCCTGATTCTCTGCTATGACATGCAGACTGATTCTCTGCTGACATGAAGCCAGATCGTCTGTTACGGGACCTCTCTGCTCTGCCTGTGTGCTAGGCCTAAATATATGCCAATGGACTGTTGCAGTGGTGGGTGACGTGAAGCCTCATTCTCTGCTATGACATGCAGACTGATTCTCTGCTGACATGAAGCCAGATTGTCTGTTACGGGACCTCTCTGCTCTGCCTGTGTGCTAGGCCTAAATATATGCCAATGGACTGTTGCAGTGGTGGGTGACGTGAAGCCTCATTCTCTGCTATGACATGCAGACTGATTCTCTGCTGTCATGAAGCCAGATTGTCTGTTACGGGACCTCTCTGCTCTGCCTGTGTGCTAGGCCTAAATATATGCCAATGGACTGTTGCAGTGGTGGGTGACGTGAAGCCTCATTCTCTGCTATGACATGCAGACTGATTCTCTGCTGTCATGAAGCCAGATTGTCTGTTACGGGACCTCTCTGCTCTGCCTGTGTGCTAGGCCTAAATATATGCCAATGGACTGTTGCAGTGGTGGGTGACGTGAAGCCTCATTCTCTGCTATGACATGCAGACTGATTCTCTGCTGACATGAAGCCAGATTGTCTGTTACGGGACCTCTCTGCTCTGCCTGTGTGCTAGGCCTAAATATATGCCAATGGACTGTTGCAGTGGTGGGTGACGTGAAGCCTCATTCTCTGCTATGACATGCAGACTGATTCTCTGCTGTCATGAAGCCAGATTGTCTGTTACGGGACCTCTCTGCTCTGCCTGTGTGCTAGGCCTAAATATATGCCAATGGACTGTTGCAGTGGTGGGTGACGTGAAGCCTCATTCTCTGCTATGACATGCAGACTGATTCTCTGCTGACATGAAGCCAGATTGTCTGTTACGGGACCTCTCTGCTCTGCCTGTGTGCTAGGCCTAAATATATGCCAATGGACTGTTGCAGTGGTGGGTGACGTGAAGCCTCATTCTCTGCTATGACATGCAGACTGATTCTCTGCTGTCATGAAGCCAGATTGTCTGTTACGGGACCTCTCTGCTCTGCCTGTGTGCTAGGCCTAAATATATGCCAATGGACTGTTGCAGTGGTGGGTGACGTGAAGCCTCATTCTCTGCTATGACATGCAGACTGATTCTCTGCTGACATGAAGCCAGATTGTCTGTTACGGGACCTCTCTGCTCTGCCTGTGTGCTAGGCCTAAATATATGCCAATGGACTGTTGCAGTGGTGGGTGACGTGAAGCCTCATTCTCTGCTATGACATGCAGACTGATTCTCTGCTGACATGAAGCCAGATCCTCTGTTACGGGAGCTCTCTCCTCTGCCTGGGTGCTGGGCCTAAATTTATGACAATTGACTGTTGCAGTGGTGGGTGACGTGAAGCCTGATTCTCTGCTATGATATGAAGACTGATTCTCTGCTGACATGAAGCCAGATTGTCTGTTACGGGACCTTTCTCCTCTGCCTGGGTTCTGGGCCTAAATTTATGAAAATTGACTCTTACAGTGGTGGGTGACGTGAAGCCTGATTCTAGGCTATGATATGAAGACTGATTCTCTGCTGACATGAAGCCAGATTGTCTGTTACGGGACCTTTCTCCTCTGCCTGGGTTCTGGGCCTAAATTTATGAAAATTGACTCTTACAGTGGTGGGTGACGTGAAGCCTGATTCTCTGCTATGATATGAAGACTGATTCTCTGCTGACATGAAGCCAGATTCTCTGTTACGGGACCTCTCTCCTCTGCCTGGGTGCTGGGCCTAAATTTATGACAATGGACTGTTGCAGTGGTGGCTGACGTGAAGCCTGATTCTCTGCTATGACATGCAGACTGATTCTCTGCTGTCATGAAGCCAGATTGTCTGTTACGGGACCTCTCTGCTCTGCCTGTGTGCTAGGCCTAAATATATGCCAATGGACTGTTGCAGTGGTGGCTGACGTGAAGCCTCATTCTCTGCTATGACATGCAGACTAATTCTCTGCTGACATGAAGCCAGATTGTCTGTTACGGGACCTCTCTCCTCTGCCTGGGTGCTGGGCCTAAATTTATGACAATGGACTGTTGCAGTGGTGGCTGACGTGAAGCCTGATTCTCTGCTATGACATGCAGACTAATTCTCTGCTGACATGAAGCCAGATTGTCTGTTACGGGACCTCTCTCCTCTGCCTGGGTGCTGGGCCTAAATATATGCCAATGGACTGTTGCAGTGGTGGCTGACGTGAAGCCTCATTCTCTGCTATGACATGCAGACTAATTCTCTGCTGTCATGAAGCCAGATTGTCTGTTACGGGACCTCTCTGCTCTGCCTGTGTGCTAGGCCTAAATATATGCCAATGGACTGTTGCAGTGGTGGGTGACGTGAAGCCTGATTCTCTGCTATGACATGCAGACTGATTCTCTGCTGACATGAAGCCAGATTGTCTGTTACGGGACCTCTCTGCTCTGCCTGTGTGCTAGGCCTAAATATATGCCAATGGACTGTTGCAGTGGTGGGTGACGTGAAGCCTCATTCTCTGCTATGACATGCAGACTGATTCTCTGCTGACATGAAGCCAGATTCTCTGTTACGGGACCTCTCTCCTCTGCCTGTGTGTGTGCTGGGCCTAAATATATGCCAATGGACTGTTGCAGTGGTGGCTGACGTGAAGCCTCATTCTCTGCTATGACATGCAGACTAATTCTCTGCTGACATGAAGACAGATTCTCTGTTACGGGACCTCCCTCCTCTGCCTGGGTGCTGGGCCTAAATATATGCCAATGGACTGTTGCAGTGGTGGCTGACGTGAAGCCTCATTCTCTGCTATGACATGCAGACTGATTCTCTGCTGACATGAAGCCAGATTCTCTGTTACGGGACCTCTCTCCTCTGCCTGTGTGTGTGCTGGGCCTAAATATATGCCAATGGACTGTTGCAGTGGTGGCTGACGTGAAGCCTCATTCTCTGCTATGACATGCAGACTGATTCTCTGCTGACATGAAGCCAGATTCTCTGTTACGGGACCTCTCTCCTCTGCCTGTGTGTGTGCTGGGCCTAAATATATGCCAATGGACTGTTGCAGTGGTGGCTGACGTGAAGCCTCATTCTCTGCTATGACATGCAGACTAATTCTCTGCTGACATGAAGACAGATTCTCTGTTACGGGACCTCCCTCCTCTGCCTGGGTGCTGGGCCTAAATATATGCCAATGGACTGTTGCAGTGGTGGCTGACGTGAAGCCTCATTCTCTGCTATGACATGCAGACTAATTCTCTGCTGACATGAAGACAGATTCTCTGTTACGGGACCTCTCTCCTCTGCCTGGGTGCCGGGGCCTAAATATCTGAGAATGGACTGTTCCAGTGGTGGGTGACGGGAAGCCAGATTCTCTGCTATGGAACCTCTCTCCAATTGATTTTGGTTAATTTTTATTTATTTAATTTTTATTTTAATTCATTTCCCTATCCACATTTGTTTGCAGGGGATTTACCTACATGTTGCTGCCTTTTGCAGCCCTCTAGCTCTTTCCTGGGCTGTTTTACAGCCTTTTTAGTGCCGAAAAGTTCGGGTCCCCATTGACTTCAATGGGGTTCGGGTTCGGGACGAAGTTCGGATCGGGTTCGGATCCCGAACCCGAACATTTCCGGGATGTTCGGCCGAACTTCTCGAACCCGAACATCCAGGTGTTCGCTCAACTCTAGTCTTATGTTATTATGCTGCTATTTGTAATTATACTAGTCCCTGATGTCTGGAACTTATTATAGTTGTCACACTTCAGCTGTTTTCATGTTTACTGCTATATGTATTTTACTATATATGGATTAATGTTATGTAATTATATGTGGATTTTCCAATAAATTATTAAAATCTATAATATAATTTTTTGCGTGGTAGCTTTTTTTTTAGCTTGATAGGAGTTGTACGGATGATTCAATGCAAGATACTTATGGTAGTGATATTTTGGTGTATTACATGGCCTATGCAAAGCTACTACAAGAGCTGCTGCCTTCTCAAACAGCTGAGACCCCCACCGATCAGATACTGTTAAACTATCCAGAGGATAGGTCATCAGTTAACAAAATCTCGGAACACCTCTTCAACTCCTCCAATTTTAGGCCAAATCTACCATTTTTGATGGGACTGTCCAACAATTGAATGTGTATGGAGGACTCTTGATTTTTGACTCTTGGGGGAGAGAAGGATCAGATTAAAAAATAATAATTGTATGAACCTTTTGTTCCGCCAGGAAAACACGTAGATGCTTGAAAACACGTATATGCCTGGTCAAACTGAGCATTAATGTATATGGAGAAGTCGGGAGAGATAGCTGTCGGCTGAACAAATATTTGGCTAACTATTAAAGATGTATGGGCACCTTTCAGGCTCTGTTCGCACCACATTTTGGTCTATGTCAGATGCATACATCAGCATCTGTAAAAATGTTCACATGCATGCACTGTAAAATACTTACTGGTCTCCATTGATCAGAGTTCAGATATATTCCACTAGTGTGTGGCATTGACTTTTATTTGACTGGTCTAACTAGCTTTTATATTATCTGAGGCACACAATGTAGAGTAAATGTATCCTTACCTGGTCACTGACAATCAGAGATCAATGGGGGTCTTCACATGGTTGGCTCCTTCACCATTGCTGTATGTTGATATCCTGAGCAGCAGTTGTCATAAATAGTCCAATAGAAAAGGAAGTGTCAACACCATCCTTTAAAAATGTCTCTTTTCTATTGAACTACCCATGTGCGGTAAAGACACAAGGAGATTGCGCACCTTGATAGCCATGATTGTTCTTTCAGAAGTTGTCATGACCTTCCTAAGGAGCTATACAGAATTAACACATTTAAAACTTTTTGTCACTTTGTATAACCTATTTGCAGGGGAAATTAAGCATTACATAGTGCCCACTGAAATCTGGGGACTGTCAGTGTAATGCACAAACACAAAATTAGCAAAGCTACTAGAAAGAAAAAGGTAGATACTTGTTTATAGCAACCAGGCCGGTTACAGCTTTAATTTCCCATAAGATGTCTGAAAAATGAGATAGTTTAATCTAATTGTTAGCGCTAGAAAACTACCGTACATTTCCATTGTGCACGTTTTGATTGGATTAACTGTAGGGAATTGCCTTCTTTTACATTAATAGAAACTGCAGAAGTAAACACTCAGGCCACTAACATGCCAAGTTACCAGTGAACTTTCCTCATAGACATTTTATACATGTGTTCTGACAATTCCTGGGCACTTGGCCTATTGTGTCCCTTGGGTGGGGTGTTGTGTCCCAGAACAAATTGTCTGTGTTCTGATTTCTCGAAAATTAGTTTGTTCTTTCCAACACTGCATGCAGTTAACTTAAAACAAGTCACCTTCAATCTAGGCCTAGGTATAAAGACAGATTAAAAATCTGGTGTGTACGGTGTTCTTAAAAAGTAATTTATCCTGCATTCCTAGTTAATGATATACCAGAAATGTGTTTGAGTGAAAGTCTGTAGCTCACGTTAATATCCATTCCCAGAACTTAGTTTATGAACAACAGATTTGGAATAACACATGAAATGCTTTTTTGAGCTTGATCTTCTCCTCTGTACTCGATTTTATCTTTTTACAGTATGTATTGATGATATTACAAATAAGATGATATCATTGCATCTCATAACTATTGTGGAAGGACCATCGTCTCTCCATATGCTTGCCTTATTTCAACATTGCAATCAGTACATATCACATTTATAAAAATCAAGAAAATTCTGTTGCAAAACTCACAAAAAATACACATATCATCATTCTATTATGCTGATACATTCGGTAATTTTTGTTAGACATTTAAAGGGAGTCTGTCAGCAGTTTTGACAAGGAGCAGACCTCATAAATTAAATGCCTCCTCCAGCACTTTGTGGGCCAGAATGAAATCTATGAAAATATTTTTTGATAACCTGATGAGGGAAGCATAAAAATGTCAGTTGTGACAAAAAAGATCATGACATGACATATAAAAGGAAACTGACAGCACAATATTCAATATTTAACTAAGCACATTACCTTATCTGTCCAAGCTTGTTGTCACCAATGGTGGCTGTGTCTTGATTTAGTGTTTGATGTATACAGAGAAAATAATCTTTATTCAGTGCTCCCCATATGCTAATGAGTACTTTCAAGTCATAGAATCCTTTCAAGTTCTTGAATCCTCCAAGTCAAGCTTGGTGCACCTAAGTCCTGCCTCCTGCCCCTTGATTGAATTGTGGTTACGTCATCCCCTTGTCTCTCCACATCTCACACACATCTTGCGCAGATGCAGTTTGTTTACCCCTGTTGAAGCAAAGCTTTCCAGCACATATGCAACCAGCTCCTCCCCTCTATATAGCGAGTTCCAGGTGTAGGAATTGCTGGGTGGTGTAGTGCGGCCTAAATTTTTTTTTTTGCGTGTCACGGTGCTCCTACCTGGATATGGCTGGACCCCTGGCTTTGGCTCCAAGGCAATAAATAGGAGGAATAATTGGGGGATTTGAAGAAATTATTTGAGTCCAAACTGTTTTTAGGCTTTGTCTTGGTTCCAGCATGCTTTAGCATTAAACTGGCAGGCAAACTCAACTCTGCTATATATTTCTCTCACTGCTGTACTACAAGCTAACTTGGTGTCTTTGTTTCCTCTTTATTCTGCACTTCACTCTTGTAGTTGGACTTATGTTCAGCCAAAAAGTAGGTTAGAATCCTAGCAGCTCCAACATGGAGTCTCAACCAGAACTGCCCTACCGCCTTCTGGTAGCAAACAGGACTGGCCCACTTCTCTCCAGAGGAAGATTAGAATGGAAAGGAGATTTCCATTCTATCTAAGGACAGCTCTGCTATTTACACTGCCACCTGCTGGTGAACCAGGCACATTACATGTAATAAACAGTTACATAACAAGATTATGAATGTACATTGTGAAGGACCTGGAAAGACATAGATAAGATGACGTTTTATTATTCCATTAGAGATAGTAGCAGGTGCAGTAGTGGCAACACCACTCTGGGGTGTTACACATACTGCCTCCACTATCTGGTGCATGCACAGTGAGAACTGCTGTAGTCGGTTTCTTAGCTTCACAGGCGCTGTGGATGCCTGACTTAAATTCTCATTAGCATACAATGTGAACAGTAATTAAAGATTATTTTTCTCTGTATACATGAAACTCAAAATGAATACAAGATCACCATTGGGGACAACATATTTGGACGGATAAGCTAACGTGATTAGTTAAATATTGAATATCTTGCTATCAGGTTGCCTTTTGAGAAGTCGCAAAACTCAAATAATAAGCCTCCCCCCAAATTTTTTTTTTAAACTTACATGCTTATTTAGAGTAGTCAAATATAGTTTGCTGTCCTACATAGTATATTGTTATTGTAAAATCATGAAAATCACAAGATATTCAAAATTATAATTTACTGCCAAGGTGAAATTGAATTAAAACCTCTCAGTCTTAAAGAGGACCTTTCACTACAATAAAAAATCTAAACTAAGCATACAGACATGGAGAGTGGTGCTCAGGGATCTCCCTACTAGTATCCCTGGGCGCCGCTCCGTTCTCCCGGTATTTTCAGATTTTCGACTCAACTGGGAGGAGGCTGCCAGCGTCTCCTTCTCCCAGGCTGTAGCGCTGGCCAATTGCTGCGCTCAGCATATAGCCTGAGAGAAAAAAAAAACCTCTCAGGCTATGAGCTGAGCGCTGCAATTGGCCAGCACTACAGCCTGGGAGAAGGAGACGCCAGCAGGCTCCTCCCAGTTGAGTCGAAAATCTGAAGATACCGGAGCCTATACCCGGAGAAAGGAGCGGCGCCCAGGGATAATAGTAATTGCAGGGAGATCCCTGGGCGCCGCTCTCCGTGTCTGTATGCTTAGTTTCGATTTTTTATTGTAGTGAAAGGTCCTCTTTAAAGCATAACCACAGAAAGAAATAACTGCATAGTTCCACCAATCTAGCAGGTCAGAAACAAGATGATTATTTGGCTTAAAATTTCAAAGGAACTTAAAGGGATTCTGTCATCAGATTTAACCCCTCTAACCTAAACATATGCTCATGTCCAGACTAATAAGAAAAATTCTAAGCTGGCCTTATTAAACCTCACTGTGGCTCTATTTTCCCCCAAAAATTGTTTTTATAACCTGTCAATCACTTACTTAAGGTGCCCAAGGGGAGATCCGTTAATACAGGGTGCCTGGCCGCACCCCTCGCCGTCCGGTGCCCAGCGCCGCCTTCCCTGTCTTCAGCGCCAACTTCTACAGCTCAGCGCCACCTCCGCAATCTTCCCCGTCCCTCTGCCAGATCCTGCGCCTGCGCACTAGGCTCAGCCTGATGCGCCCGTGCGGACTCCTGGCAGTGGCTTCGTTGAGCGAAGTGAGCATCAGGCCGGCGCATGCGCACTTCGCTCAACGAAGCCGCTGCCAGGAGCCTAATGCGCAGGATCTGGCAGAGGGACGGGGAGGATTGTGGAGGCAGTGCTGAGATGTAGAAGGTGGCGCTGAAGACAGAGAAGGCGGCGCTGAAGACAGGGAAGGCGGCGCTGGGCACCGGGCGGCGAGGGGTGCGGCCAGGCACCCTGTATTAACGGACCTCCCCTTGGGCACCTTAAGTAAGTGATTGACAGGTTATAAAAACCTGTTATTTGGGCAAATAGATCCACAGTGAGGTTTAATAAGGCCAGCTTAGGATTCTTCTTATTAGTCTGGACATAAGCATATGTTTAGGTTAGAGGGGTTAAATCTGATGACAGAATCCCTTAAAAGGGGGTATCCCATGATTAATGCAAAAATGAAAATCAGTCATGATATAGTACATGATAACCTCTTTCTAACAAAGCTAGAACCAGCCCCATATCTCAGATGGATCCAGAGATCTGCCCATTCATTGCTCTGCTAGATTTATATCAAGCTGACAGCTCAGGGGGAGTGTCTTCCTTTCTGCAGCTAAGGGACGTGTATTTTCTGCTGGAGTTCTCTCCCTATCACAACAGTTGAAGGATGAAATTGAGCATGTGCGGCCCTCTCAGTTAGCCTGACAAAGAAACAAGAAAATTAACACACAGTAGGTTGCACTATACAGATACAGTACATTTTATTGAATAACTCAGTGTTTATGCAAAATACTTAATTACATGCTATTACAAAAGTATTCAGATCCAGGAGCTGGTTTAAAAACTGTAGAATATATTTCATGGGATAACCCCTTTAACTGTAGAAACCAGTGTCAGGCAGCTGCTGTCAATGCCAAAAAGATCACAGGTTTCATCAAAAGGGGCATAGATGCATGTAATGAGAACATAGTCCTGCCACTTTACAAATCACTAGTCAGACCACATATGGAGGATTCTTTACGGTAAGAGACTATGGAACTCTCTGCCAGAAGAGGTGGTCATAGTCATTCGATTTCTAGGGAAGGATGGATGATCCAGGAAGTTATTCTGATTACCTTAGTGGGGTTATCTCCAAAAATGAGGAAAATTGACTTCTACCTCACTGTGTTTTGTGCCTTTCTCTGGTTCATCTTGCAGGATAACAGGCTGAAATGGATGGACGGATGTGTTTCAAACAATGTTACCATGACCCATATTTTCTGCATTGGGCACCCAGAATAAAGACTATGCGTTTGTTTTCTCTGCTAACTCCTTATATACAACTGATGATGGAAGATTGCATTTTCATAAACACATAGGGGGTCATTTATTAAGCAGAAATATGCCAACAATCTCCGACTTTTCCCCACTCCCGCCAGGTCTAAAAAAGTGGGCATGGCATGGGCGGGGAAGGGGACGGGTCGGCAGGCCCGTATCATTCATCAGTTTCTATGCCTGTTTTAAGCGTAGAAAATGGTCTAAATGTAAGCCAGTTTGGAAGCTGTCTTATATTTAGAACTGGTGCTGGATGCGCCGAAGTTATGCGGAGGTCGGCACCTCTCCATAACATTGGCGGATCCACAGCCAGCGCAGGGGCTTATTAAGACCGCCTTCTAAAACTGGCTTTTATTTTTATGAGTGTAAGCACAAGTCTAAAATTAATGCCAATGTTAGTAAAATTTTTGAATTTAATAAAGCTCTAAGATTTGATTAATCATCCATTATGTGTGGTCTGCGGTAATTCAGATCTCCATCCAGCTAGATTTGTGTTCTGCATGGCCACCCATAATGTTTTTTGTTCTTCTAGTTGTCAATTTTTTTTTGTCTACCAGGTCTAGACAGTAGTAGATAGTTTAATTCCAAGCATTTACTGTATATAGTCTAGACACAATAAATAGGACACATGCAAACTGAGAGTTGTTGTTTCAGTTAACTCCTTCCCGACATATGATGTAATAGTACGTCATGGTGATTGGGCAGCTAAACACATTTAAAAAAAAAGTGCCAAAAAAGCCATTTTTTTCATCTTACATCACAAAAATTGCAACACCAAGCGATCAAAAAGGCATATACCCCCAAAATAGTACCAATCAAACCCTCAACTCATCCCACAAAAAAATAAGACCCTTCCTAACAAAATCAGTAAAAAAAAAATGAAATAAATATGACAATGGAGACACTAAAATATGATTATTTTTTGCTTAAAAACTGCTATAATTGGGTAAAAATTAAATAATGAAAGTATACATATTGGGTATTTCCACATCCGTAACGATCTGCTCTATAAAAATGTCACATGACCTAACCCCTCAGGTGAATGCTGTAAAAAGAAATAAATAAAAACTGTGCCAAAACAAAAAAAAATTAGTCACCTTTGTGTAATAATTAATGATCAAAAAAATCATATGTTCCCAAAAATTGTACCAATAAAAACGTCAACTCTTCCAGCAAAAGATAAGTCCCTGCACAAGACGATTAGCAGAAAAATAAAAAAATAAAGCTTTCAGAAAATGGAGACACAAAAACATAATTATTTTTCAATGTAAAACTGAAAAAAACAAACAAAGAAATCATTACGTCCTTAACAACCTGCAATATAAAAATAGCACATGATCTACCCTGTCAGATGAATGTTGCAAAAAATAAAAACGGTTCCAAAAAAGCAATTTTTTGTTTACTTTGCTTCACAAAAAAATTAATTTAGAGCAATTAGAAATCATATGTACCCCAAAATAGTACCAATAAAACTGCCACCTTATTCCATAGTTTCCAAAATGGGGTGCATCAGGGGGGCTTCGAATGGGACATGGCATCTAAAAAACCAGTCCAGCAAAATCTGCCTTCAAAAAACCATATAGCATTTATTTTCTTCTGCACCCTGCCGTGTTCCCTTACATCAGTTTACAACTACATGTGGGGTTTCTGTAAACCGCAGAATCAGGGTAATAAATATTGAGTTTTCTTTACTGTTAACCCTCGATGTGTTAAAGAAAAAAATGGATTAAAATGTAAAATCTGCCAAAAAAGTGAACTTTAGAAATTTCATCTACATTTTCCTTTAATTCTTGTGAAACATCTGAAGGGTTAACAAAGTAACTTGAGGGTATAGTTTCTACAATTGGGTCATTTATGGGGGGTTTCCACTATGTAAGCCCCATAAAGTGACTTCAGACCTGAACAGGTCCTTAAAAAGTTAGTTTTGGAAATGTTCCTAAAAATTTTAGGAATTTCTTCGAAAATTCTAAGCCTTCTAACGTCCTAAAAAATAAAATGACATTTGCAAAATGATGCTAGCATAAAGTAGAAATATCGGGAATGTTAAGCAATAAATATTTTATGAGGTATCACTTTCTGTTTTAATAGCAGAGAAGATGAAATTTAGAAAATTGCGAATTTTTAAATTTTTTGGGTAAATTTGGCATTTTTTCATAAATGAAGGTGAAATATATTGACTAGAGATAAGTGAATCGAAGCTGATGAAGTGGAATTCGATCTGAATTTCAAGAAAAATTTGATTCACAACGAATGCAAATTTCCTCACGATTCGTGGTAACAAATCACATTTTTCCTAAAATGGCAGCTAAAAGTGTGAGGACTGAGGACGTGAGTCAAGGAATTTTGAGAAGGTGGGATCACCCAGTTTGACATGCCTGCATGCAGCCAATCAGCAGCCAGACAGACCTGTGCTGTCACAGCCATCTCAGAGTCAGACATTTTCCAGTGTTCAGATTTCAGGGACAGATGTGTGAAGGCGCTAGGGACAGCAATTGGAAAAACCGGATTGTGGAAAAAAAGACAGAAAAAACAATTTATAAGTGCAGGGAAAGGATAGGGATGAATTATTTCACAGCATCTTAGTGCAGGGAGAAACATCAGAAGGCGCTAGGGACATTGATAGGAAAGAGCAGGGAAAGATTATTTGGGGATCCAAATAGCCGACCGCTCTGTCATTCCAGCTATTTGTTATTAGGCTGCAGGTGCTATGTTGAAAAGCCTTTAGTGGCTTATATCTTAGTATCTTTAGTATCTTATATCAGTCCAACAAGAAAAACATATTCTCAGTTCATTTCTGCAGTTATTTCTGTTGAACGCATAAAGGGGCATATTACAGTAAAAAATAAAAATAAATTATACGCACTGCACTGTTGCAGTTATTTCTACTGAAAGCGTATAGGGACGTAATTTCAGTACAACAACCAAAAATATTCTATGCAGTTAATTCTGGTGAAAGCGTATAGTGGCCTATTTCAGTACAACAAGAAAAATATATACTCAGTTCACTTCTGCTATTATTTTTTGGTCAAAGCGTATAGTGGCCTATTTCAGCTCAACAAAAAAAATATATTCTCAGTTCACTTCTGCAGTTATTTCTGTTGAAAGCGTATAGGGGCGTATTACAGTAAAAATATATACGCGCTGTACTGTTGGTTATTTCTGGTGAAAGCGTATGGGGCGTATTTCAATACTACAAGAAAAATATATACACACTTCACGCTTTAAGTTTTTGCAGGTCAAAGTGTATAGGGTTGTATTTCAGTATAACAGAAAAAAATATTCTCAGTGCATTTCTGCAGTTAATTCTGGGGAAAGCGTATAGTGGCCTATTTAAGTACAACAAGAAAAATATATTCTCAGTTTACTTCTGCTATTATTTTTTGGTCAAAGCATATAGTGGCGTATTTCAGCTCAACAAAAAAAATATATTCTCAGTTCACTTCTGCAGTTATTTCTGTTGAAAGCGTATAGGGGCGTATTACAGTAAAAATATATACGCACTGCACTGTTGGTTATTTCTGGTGAAAGCGTATGGGGCGTATTTCAATACTACAAGAAAAATATATACGCACTTCACGCTTTAAGTTTTTGCAGGTCAAAGTGTATAGGGTTGTATTTCAGTATAACAGAAAAAAATATTCTCAGTGCAATTCTGCAGTTAATTCTGGGGAAAGCGTATAGTGGCCTATTTAAGTACAACAAGAAAAATATATTCTCAGTTCACTTCTGCTATTATTTTTTGGTCAAAGCGTATAGTGGCCTATTTCAGCTCAACAAAAAAAATATATTCTCAGTTCACTTCTGCAGCTATTTCTGTTGAAAGCGTATAGGGGCGTATTACAGTAAAAATATATACGCACTGCACTGTTGGTTATTTCCGGTGAAAGCGTATGGGGCGTATTTCAATACTACAAGAAAAATATATACGCACTTCACGCTTTAAGTTTTTGCAGGTCAAAGTGTATAGGGTTGTATTTCAGTATAACAGAAAAAAATATTCTCAGTGCATTTCTGCTGTTAATTCTAGTGAAAGCGTATAGTGGCCTATTTAAGTACAACAAGAAAAATATATTCCCAGCTCACTTCTGCATTTATTTATGTTAAAAGCGTATAGGGGCGTATTACAGTAAAAAAGGAAAAATATATATGCACTGCATGGTTGCCGTTATTTCTGGTGAAAGCGTATAGGGGTGTATTTCAGTACTACAAGAAAAATATATACACACTTCACTCTTTAGTTATTCTGACCAAAGAGTATAGTGGCCTATTTCAGTCCAACAAGAAAAATATTTTCTCAGTTCACTTCTGCAGTTTTTTCTGGTCAAAGCATATAGGGTCGTATTTCAGTACAACAACAAAAAATATTCTCAGTGCATTTCTGCAGTAAATTGTGGTGAAAGCATATAGTGGCCTATTTAAGTACAACAAGAAAAATATATTCTCAGTTCACTTCTGCTATTATTTTTTCATCAAAATGTATAGTGGCCTATTTCAGTCCAGCAAGAAAAATAAATTCTCAGTTCACTTCTGCAGTTATTTCTCTTTAAAGCGTATAGGGGTTATAGGAAGGAACAAGGGGCCGTCATTGATGGTCGGTATGTGTCACCGAGGTTCCTGGCCTTGGTGAGGTAAGAGACGTTTTTTTCTCAAGTGTCAGTATTGCAGATTGCAGTCTGACAATTCAGCTGTTTAGCATGGCTGTAAAGCTGATCCGGGACGGCTTTTACTGGGAGTAGCCAAAAGGCTGGGTGGGTAGCTTCTCCCCACATTCCAAGCCGGGTCTTGGCAGGCTTAAAAAGCAGTCAGAACTATCAAGGGTGTGGATTTTACATCCATCTGACAGTGAAGCTGTGGAGCCTTTGTGCTGAAGGCTGAAGACTGCAAACCGGCGTGCAGGCCACCTGGAAGACTGCCAGTGAACTTTTCTGTGGCTGAGTATTCAGCCTGGTATGAACTGACACCTAGGATTCCAGGTGAACAATGTTTTGTTTTGTGTATGAACAAGCACAAAGACTGTTATGTTTTGCTTAGTGTGAATAAAACACTGAAGTTTGATTTACAACCTGGTTCCTTGCCTCTATACTGCGTCTGCTAACCTGTCTACCAGAGCAAATCCCCACAGGTTGTAATTCAGTAAAAAAAGAAAAATCTATACACACGGCACTGTTGCAGTTATTTCTGGTAAAAGCGTATTGTGGCGTATTCCAGTACTACAAGAAAAATAAATACGCACTTCACTCTTTCAGTTTTTCTCCTATAGTGGCCTATTTCAGTCCAACAATAAAAATATATTCTCAGTTCACTTCTGTAATTATTTCGGTTAAAAGCATATAGGGGCGTATTACAGTAAAAAAAGATAAATATATACGCACTGCACTGTTGGTTATTTCTAGTGAAAGCATATAGGGGCGTATTTCAGTACTACAAGAAAAATATATACGCACTGCACTGTTGTTTTTTTCTGATCAAAGCATATAGTGCCCTATTTCAGTCCAACAAGAAAAATATACTCTCAGTGCATTTCTGCAGTTAATTCTGATGAAAGCGTATAGTGGCCTATTTCACTCCAACAAGAAAAACATATTCTCAGTTCACTTCTGCAGTTATTTCTGTATAAAGCGTGTAGGGGCGTATTACAGTAAAAAATAAAAAATATATACACACTGCACAGTTGCAGTTAATTTTGCTGAAAGCATATAGGGGCGTATTTAAGTACTACAAGAAAATTATACACTCACTTCACTCTATGTTTTTTCTGGTGAAAGCATATAGGGTCATATTTCAGTACAATAAGAAAAATATATTCTCAGTTCACTTCTGCAGTTATTTCTGTTGAAAGCTTATAGGGGTGTATTTCAGTAAAAAAAGATATGCGAATGTACACTTTCTTCTGTTTGAACCGAATTCCGTTATCCTTTAGTTGGTGAAATTTTATAGGGACACGCCCTTATTATCGCAATTTTGATGGGTGAATGCACACTTATTTCTGTATGAACCAAATTCCGTTATCCTTTCATTGGTGACATTTTTTATTTCAAAATAGATTTTTTTTTTTATATTGGTGGGTGACTGCAAAACTCATTTTGCTATATGAAATGAATGACGTTGTGGTGAAATTTTTTCTTTCAAATTAGTTTTTTTTCCGGTAAAAAATGGGTGACTGAAAAACTCTTTTGCTGTATGGACCGAATGACGTCATCTGAAGTTGTTTGATGTCTGAAAGTGTGAGGAAAATATATATATTTTGAAACAACAAATATACAAAAAGTACATGAAAACAATGACAACCTCCTAATGCTGCCGCCACCTCGAGACTCTGTCATTGTGCCACTCGGTGGCCTTTTCATGATGCTGCTGCTGCATCCGCCACCTCCAGAGTCTGTCATTGTGCCACTCGTTGGCCTTTTCCTGATGATGCTGCTGCTGCATCTGCCACCTCCAGTCTCCGTCATTGTGCTACTGGGTGGCCTCCTCATACTGACGCCACCTCCATACTCTGTCATTGTGCCACTCTGTGGTCCCCTCATGCTTCTTTCACCTCACCACTACGTCATAGGGCCAGTATGTGGACTTCTCATTCTGTTCCCATCCTCCCCACTTCATTACTGGGCCAATACTGATGGATTACTTAGCAAATGCTGACCAAGTGAAGGCGGATGCTCCACAGACAGGATCTGTTTTTTGTGGGTTATTGTTCTGACGGATCAGAGTAAGGGCTAAATAACCAGTGACGTCAGCAAAAACGTACTGCTGACACCCTATCCACTCAGTCGGGGTGCTCTACTTGTATAAGCGTTTAATAGAACAGGTACTGTAGACAGCTATGTGGAATCAGCTGACGAGGGTGTAAAAGGAGTGCACTTGTTCTTGACGCTAACATCGACCTGTAAGGCTGAGTCCATACTTGAGTTATTTTGTCGGTTTTGGCCCCAAGGCTGCCAAAATAAGTGAAGTGTGCAGTGATTCTAAGAGCGACACCTGTCATCTGCATGTCATACTGACTCACAGTATTATTTCACTACCAAAGCAGACTCCTTATGCATGTTACTGCAAGGCACAGTGTTCTATAAAGGGTCTCTGCAGCCCGTAAACAGCCGGTTTTTAATGCGATTCGCCGCAAATAAATTCAGATCGAAGCAAATATTTTTGAAAAAACCTGCTGAATTGAATTTTTGAGAAATTCGCATATCTCTAATATTGACTCAAATTTATGAATATCATAAAGTACATTGTGTCACGAGAAAACAGTCTCAGAATGGCTTGGATAAATAAAAGTGTTTCAAAGCTATTACCACATAAAGTGACACATGTCAGAGTTGCAAAAATTGGCCTGGGCAGAAGGTGCAAAAACTGGCACGGGGTAGAAGGAGTAAAGACTGCATTATAAATTTCGTCCAAGTAAAAATACAGTAATTAGGAACCATTAATCTTCTTAAATGTTTTCTAAACCACACTTATCGCTTCATGTTTCTTTTTTCTTAGACTTTTCTGCATTAGACATGCAAATTGAATGAAAACCTCATCTAATCCAGAACTCTTATCTGAATCTTATGTAGTATCAAAGAAGAGAATGTCAGTTTCATTTATCAACTTTCTTATATGTACATATTTCTTTTAGGTGATAATATTGGAAATATTGCTTTTAAAAGCATAAAAATATACCAAAAACTGATTAACGATGGAAAGGCAATAAGTTGTCTGGAGATTTCTCAACCAAGAAGTTAATAAGTATATAAGAATAAAAGGGCCTATACAATTTTAATAGCTGTTGGCTAATTTCATCATGTTGGATATCTATAGTATAAGTTGACAAGCTGCAACTGATTTTTGCCGCTTTTGGAAGAGAATTCTAATAAAATCTAATATATTTTGCTAGTAATATAAAATACTAAAAATATTTGCCGCAAATCTGCAGCATATCCATCTCACCTGGACAGAAACTTAGATGGGTTGCCTGGCCGGATTACAAACCGGATTCCAAAAAATTGGGACACTATACAAATCGTGAATAAAAACTGAATGCAATGATGTGGAGGTGCCAACTTCTAATATTTTATTCAGAATAGGACATCACAGAACGAAAGTTTAAACTGAGAAAATGTACCATTTTAAGGTAAAAATATGTTGAATCAGAATTTCATGGTGTCAACAAATCCCCAAAAAGTTGGGACAAGGCCATTTTCACCACTATGTGGCATCTCCCCTTCTTCTTACAACACTCAACAGACGTCTGGGAACCGAGGAGACCAGTTTCTCAAGTTTAGAAATAGGAATGCTCTCCCATTCTTGTCTAATACAGGTCTCTAACTGTTCAATCGTCTTGGGCCTTCTTTGTTGCACCTTCCTCTTTATGATGCACCAAATGTTCTCTATAGGTGAAAGATCTGGACTGCAGACTGGCTATTTCAATACCCGGATCCTTCTCCTACGCAGCCATGATGTTGTGATTGATGCAGAATGTGGTCTGGCATTATCTTGTTGAAAAATGCAGGGTCTTCCCTGAAAGAGATGACATCTGGATGGGAACATATGTTGTTCTAGAACCTGAATATATTTTTCTGCATTGATGGTGCCTTTCCAGACATGCAAGCTGCCCATGCCACAGGCACTCATGCAACCCCATACCATCAGAGATGCAGGCTTCTGAACTGAGCGTTGATAACAACTTGAGTTGTCCTTGTCCTCTTTGGTCTGGATGACATGGCGTCCCAGATTTCCAAAAAGAACTTTGAATCGATTTGTGACTCGTCTGACCACAGAACAGTCTTCCATTTTGCCACACTCCATTTTAAATGATCCCTGGCCCAGTGAAAACGCCTGAGCTTGTGGATCTTGCTTAGAAATGGCTTCTTCTTTGCACTGTAGAGATTCAGCTGGCAACGGCGGATGGCACGGTGGATTGCGTTCACTGACAATGGCTTCTGGATGTATTCCTGAGCCTATTCTGTGATTTCCTTTACAGTAGCATTCCTGTTTGTGGTGTGATATTGCTCCACTATCTTTCTGCGCAACATTGTGGGAATTGGTGATCCTCTACCCATCTTGGCTTCTGAGAGACACTGCCACTCTGAGAAGCTCTTTTTATACCCAATCATGTTGCCAATTGACCTAATTAGTGTTAATTGGTCTTCCAGCTCTTCGTTATGCTCAAATTTACTTTTTCCAGCCTCTTATTGCTACTTGTCCCAACTTTTTTGGGATTTGTTGACACCGTGAAAATTTGAATCAACGTATTTTTCCTTTAAAATGATACATTTACTCGGATTAAACGTTTGATCTGTCTTCTACGTTCTATTACAAATAAAATATTGCCATTTGCCATTTCCACATCATTGCATTCAGTTTTTATTCACAATTTGTTTAGTGTCCCAACTTTTTTGGAATTCGGTTTGTACATCCAACCCCTATAATGCCTCCAAAACTCGAGTGGCTGGCACAAAACCATAATTGTAATCCCATAAACTACCTGCAGGATGGATTGGAATCCTGATTGTGAGCCAGACTCTCATTTATCATAATAAACTTCGGACTGTATGTCATACTGTCAGATGTCCATAGATTCAATAAGTGAAACGTATTTGCACTGCACAAGAAATATGTATTGTTTGTATGTTTCTTTAATGCCACCTTTAACCCCTTCCCAACATTTGACATACATGTACAGTGGAAATCAGGAGTTTAAATATGGTGCCAACTTAGGAGCCGATAGCCAGCAGGTGACTGCTGTGTTATTCAACAGATACCCATGCCAATGTCTGACTAGAGACAACATTGAAATGCATGGTCAGTTATTGCAAAGGACCTACTAACCCCTGCATACAGAAATGCTATTGCCATAGACTGCAATAGTATTTTATTGCAATCTATGTTATAGACAAAAATGTCAGAACTATTATGAGGGGAGATCTAATAACTATGTATAAATATATCAGGGGTTAGTACAGAGACCTCTCCCATTATTTATTTATACCCAGAACTGTGACATGGGGACATCCTCTACATCTAGGGGAAAGAAGGTTTCTACACAAACATAGAATAGGATTCTTTATGGTAAGAGCAGTGAGAGGCTATAGAACTCTCTGCCTGAGGAGGTGGTGATGGTGAATTCACTAAAAGAGTTCAAGAGGGACCTGGATGTATTTCTGGAGTGTAATAATATAACAGGTTATAGTTACTAGATGGTTTGTTGATCCAGGGAGTTATTCTGATTGCCTGATTGGAGTCGGGAAGGAATTTTTTCCCCTTAAATGAGAAAAATTGGCTTCTACTTCATTTTTTTTTTTTTGCCTTTATCTGGATCATTTTGCAGGATAACAGGCTGAACTGGATGAACGGATGTCTTTTTTCAGCCTATCAAACTATGTTACAACATCACTGTGTGTGGCTGTGAAATCTAGTGCATGGGCTGCATATTCCCAGGACTTCACTCACTGCAAGTAAAAAAAGTGAGCATAAGCTAGCCTGGGATCACATGCTGCATGCATGTGGCGGCGTACATTGACATCGCCAATCAATAAATCTCTCAATCAAGGCCAAGGGATGGTGTGGACTGTCATACAGTGGTTACATAGTTGTTAAGTTGCATAGTTACATAGTTGCTAAGGTTGTACAAAGACAAAAGTCCATCAAGTCCAACCTGTAATCTTGCTATATCAATCCACGGAACAAATCCCTGGATCAATGTCCATCTTCCTTTTAAAAAAAGGGTTGGGTCAAAGGGAAAAGTGTGTGTAGAACAAGATTTCTATACATTGTCATAAGCCTCAATGTTATTTCGAATTAAAAAATAATCTAAACCTTTTTTGAAGCTATCTACTGTATTTGCCATGACCAGATCCTGCGGCAGGCTATTCCAGAGATTCACAGCTCTTACAGTAAAGAATGCTTGTCGCCTCTTATGACTGAATCTTTTTTTTTCAGGCGTAGGGAGTGGCCCCTTGTTTTTTTAGGGGCTTTAACACAGAATAGCTTCCCTTGATATGTTTTGTATGGTCTGTTTATATATTTGTACAGGTTAATCATGTCCCCCTCTAGACGTCTTTTTTCAAGGCTAAACCAATTCAGTTCATTTAATCTTTGCTCATAGCTAAGATCTTCCAGGCCCTTTATGAGTTTAGTTGCTCTCCTATGTAATTTTTCTGACTCCAGGGCATCATTTTTATGGACTGGTGCCCAGTAGTGACGAGCGAGCACCAAATTGTTCGGGTGTTCGCTTCGAACACATCGTGATATTCGTGCGCTTGGCCGAGCACCCGAGTATACTAAAAGTCAATGGGAGACAGCCAGGCACCCCCTGCTCGGATGAGGGGAGGGTGCCTGGACCATAGGAAAAGGTCTGAAAGCGATGGAAACACCTCTGAAATCGATCAGGAACAGCAGGGGGACCATGTCTGGATGCATATTGGACACTAATGTCGCTGCTGGGAACCATGTTGTCTAAATTGTACGCCACTTTTACAGACTGACCAAAAAGCGCCCCAAACCTTGCCCCCACAAAAAAATTAATCCTTTTTAGAAGAAAAATTGTTAGGAAACTTTCTTTCCTGTAGATTCAATTGTATAGACAGTGTAAGTGCTGCCAAAAATTACAAGGAAGAAGCACTCCGATACAGCCTGTATTTCACCTAAAAGAGGGCCTCATTCACATGGTGGTACAATTGTTCTGGTAGTGGGAGTCCTACACTCATATAGCCTATGCACTAAGTGAAAGGGATGCCAAAAATTGCAAGGAACCGGCGCTCCAATTTACCTTTTATTACACATAAAGGATGGCATCATACACACCCTTTAAAAATTATAATTACTGGCCTGCTGGTGACCCTCAAAAAACATTAGGAGCAAGGGCCTGCTGGTTACCCTCTAAAACATTACAGGCGAGGGCCTGCTGCTAAGCTGACCATCTTAAACACTATGGTTGAAGGCCTGCTGGTGAGCTGACCCTGGAAAACATTGGAGGTGAGGGCCTGAAGTTGAGCAAACCCATAAAACATTGTAGCGAGGGCCTACAGGTGAGCAGACCGTATGAAACATTGTAGGTGAGGGCCTGAAGGTGAGTGGACAGCATAAAACATTTTAGTGAGGGCCTACAAATGAGCAGACCATATGAAACATTGGAGGTGAGGGCCTGAAGGTGAGCGAACCGCATAAAACATTGTACTGAGGAAATATATGGAACAGGAGGAGGAGGAGAAAACAAGATTCAAACATATACCCTTTTATGGAGATGACAAGGGTGCATCTGAATCTTGTGGATTGAGTACATTGAAAAGCATACATTTAAATTGTGTGTTTGTTCCTCATTAGCTCAGTATTCCTCTGGTGGAGTGGAGAAGTCAGGGGCAATCCAGGCCTTGTTCATTTTTATCTGAGTCAACCTGTCAGCATTGCCAGTGGACAAGCGGATACGCTTATCTGTTATAATGCCACCAGCAGCACTAAATACACGCTCAAACAATACGCTGGTGGCAGGGCAGGCCAGCACCTCCAAGGCATAGAGCGCAAGTTCGGTCCACGTGTCCAGCTTGGACACCCAGTAGTCGTAAGGCACTGAGGGATCATTCAGGACGCTAACACGATCTGCTATGTATTCTTTCACCATCTTCCAAAACTTGTCCCTCCGTGAGCCACTAGGCCGTGCTTCAGGGTGAGGTTGCTGGCGGGGTGTCATAAAAGTGTCCCATGCCTTGGACAGTGTTGCCCTGTGCTTGTTGGAACTGGTGTGTGTTCCCCTTGTCTCCCTTCCTCGGTTGCCAAAGGAAGTACGGACTCCAGCATTGTCAGATGTAAATGTTTGGAGCAATTTCTCAACAAGGACCTTCTGGTATTGCTAGTTCTTTGCTGTCAGGTGAATGCCTATTGGCTAATTTTTGGGGTCTGTACTGGCCGACAGTTACATATTTATCCTGTTACAGCCTAATGTACCTCCAGCCACAGAATCCAAAGTTCTTTCCCAGTACAGGCCCCAAAAATTAGGCAATAGGCATTCACCTGACAGCAAACAGTTACATATTTATCCTATGACCACCTAATATACCTCCAGCCACAGAACCCAAAGTTCTTTGCTGTCAGGTGGATTCCTATTGCCTAATTTTTGGGGCCTATACTGGCCAACAGTTACATTTCTATCCTGTGACCGCCTAATTTACCTCCAGCCACAGAATCCAAAGTTCTTTGCTGTCAGGTGAATGCCTATTGGCTAATTTTTGGGGCCTGTACTGGCCGACAGTCACATTTTTTATCTCTAGCCACATAATCTCACTCTTCTGCCTCTCATTATGGTGGCGTATGAACCTCATTCACCATAAGGACCTTGTAATGTCACAGGGTCATGTGACTGTGCCCCCCACCCCGTACTGTGCCCTTTTATACACTGCATTGTTCCCTCTTACCACACCATGTGCAGTGCCTCTAGTCATTCCCTGTACTGTGCTCTCTTATACCCTTTTATCCGGTCATTGTATGGCAGTGATATCCAATAACTGGATGGCCATAACTGTATCCCTTTCCCTGCCCACGCCATCCTTTTTTAGACCTGGCATGAGCGGGAAAAATATGCAGATTGCGGTGCCAAGAACCTTTTCGCCACAATCTGTGTCAGAAATACGCCTAACATAGACCTATTTCTATATAATAAATGACCACCTAATTGTATTATTATTCAGGGGTAGGGCTAAAATCTTTATATTATATAGATTATTTTTTTAATATAAACTTTATTCTTTTCTTTCTTAACACATATAATCTTTCGTCACATCAATAACATAATATAACATATTCTATATTACTACTATAACAGATATTGTTAATTATTACCCAAACACCCACCCACCCTCCACCCCTGGGGGAGAGAGAGGAACGAGAGAGGGAAAAAAAAAAAAAAAAAACCTTACCCTAATATCTAATATGGCCATTTATTCCAGATCTCGTCGAATCCCACTGGATTTTTAGTATAGCACTCAGAAACCCGTTGAATTTTAATAAGATTAACTATTGCTTCACGCCACTGTCCCACTGTGGGCGGATCTCCTTTTATCCATTTCCTGAGTATAAGGAGTCTAGCTTGAAATAATATTTTACCCAAAACCATTCGTACTTCCTTATTTAATTTCAGATGTTCAGTTGCTCCCAGTATACAAACTACTGGATCTTCAATCACCTGAACATCCAGGAATACCGATATGATCTCTGCTATCTCCTTCCAATATCTGAAAAGTCTGGGACATCTCCAAAAACAATAAATTAAATCTGCATCCCTTTCCCTGCATTTTGGGCAATTATCCACCATTCTGACCCCCATTTTCTTTAACATCTTAGGGGATCGATGTAATCTATGTACTATAAAGAACTGTGATATTTTGTGTGAACCCCTATCCGACACCATTGGATAACTTCTAAGGGCATCTTTCCATTTCTCTTCGGAGAAAAGAGGCTGGAGTTCTTTTTCCCATTTTTTTTTTAGCTAGTATTGTAATCCGTTCGTTCTTTCCTTCCATCAATATCCCGTATCTTTTTTTTGTTGTACCACTTTTTTCTCCTCCATCAGTAAATTTATATATTCGATCTGATTGTTCCTTTCTGTATTTATCTGATTTTGCCCCTGCCCTCAAAGCATTCCTAAACTGATAGTATTTAAGTATCATTTTGGGGGATCCCAAACTCCCTAGCAAGTGTATTAAAATCCTTCAATTTATCATCTTCAAATACTTGAGCTAAATATTTTATCCCCTTTTTTTCCCAGTCAATATAACTCCTGATCGTTTGAAGTTCCCTCAAGTTAAAATTATTCTGGATAGGTGTATATTGAAGAAAACCTTTTATCCCAAGTAATTTTTTTATCTGTCCCCATATGTGATCCATTGCATTCATAATTCTATTACCTGTATTATTTTTATCAAGTGAACCCGATTCCATTATCTCTAAGTGATTGTGTTCCCCTCTCCAACCCCTTTTTATTAGTTCCTGTCTTCCCACTAAGCTGTTCAACCTTCCTCTTATATGACAATATTGTGTTATCAAATAATACATAAACCAGTTAGGAACCGCCAAACCACCCTCTCTCACTGGGAGCTGAAGCACTTCTTTTTTTATCCTAGGGCTAGAACCTTTCCATATGAATTCCCCCATTAAGCGAGCTAATAATCTAAATATCTTCTGCGGGAGTCTTATTGGGGCGTTTTGTAACACATAAAGTACCTTTGGTAAAAAAAAAACATTTTTATTAGATTTACCCAACCTTGAATAGAGAGTGCAAATATGTATCTTAGTTATATAATTATATAGATTACAGGGAGTGCAGAATTATTAGGCAAGTTGTATTTTTGAGGATTAATTTTATTATTGAACAACAACCATGTTCTCATTGAACCCAAAAAACTCATTAATATCAAAGCTGAATATTTTTGGAAATAGTTTTTAATTTGTTTTTAGTTTTAGCTATTGTAGGGGGATATCTGTGTGTGCAGGTGACTAATACTGTGCATAATTATTAGGCAACTTAACAAAAAACAAATATATACCCATTTCAATTATTTATTTTTACCAGTGAAACCAATATAACATCTCAACATTCACAAATATACATTTCTGACATTCAAAAACAAAACAAAAACAAATCAGTGACCAATATAGCCACCTTTCTTTGCAAGGACACTCAAAAGCCTGCCATCCATGGATTCTGTCAGTGTTTTGATCTGTTCACCATCAACATTGCGTGCAGCAGCAACCACAGCCTCCCAGACACTGTTCAGAGAGGTGTACTGTTTTCCCTCCTTGTAAATCTCACATTTGATGATGGACCACAGGTTCTCAATGGGGTTCAGATCAGGTGAACTAGGAGGCCATGTCATTAGATTTTCTTCTTTTATACCCTTTCTTGCCAGCCACGCTGTGGAGTACTTGGACGCGTGTGATGGAGCATTGTCCTGCATGAAAATCATGTTTTTCTTGAAGGATGCAGACTTCTTCCTGTACCACTGCTTGAAGAAGGTGTCTTCCAGAAACTGGCAGTAGGACTGGGAGTTGAGCTTGACTCCATCCTCAACCAGAAAAGGCCCCACAAGCTCATCTTTGATGATACCAGCCCAAACCAGTACACCTCCACCTTGCTGGCGTCTGAGTCGGACTGGAGCTCTCTGCCCTTTACCAATCCAGCCACGGGCCCATCCATCTGGCCCATCAAGACTCACTCTCATTTCATCAGTCCATAAAACCTTAGAAAAATCAGTCTTGAGATATTTCTTCGCCCAGTCTTGACGTTTCAGCTTGTGTGTCTTGTTCAGTGGTGGTCGTCTTTCAGCCTTTCTTACCTTGGCCATGTCTCTGAGTATTGCACACCTTGTGCTTTTGGGCACTCCAGTGATGTTGCAGCTCTGAAATATGGCCAAACTGGTGGCAAGTGGCATCTTGGCAGCTGCACGCTTGACTTTTCTCAGTTCATGGGCAGTTATTTTGCGCCTTGGTTTTTCCGCACGCTTCTTGCGACCCTGTTGACTATTTTGAATGAAACGCTTGATTGTTCGATGATCACGCTTCAGAAGCTTTGCAATTTTAAGAGTGCTGCATCCCTCTGCAAGATATCTCACTATTGTTGACTTTTCTGAGCCTGTCAAGTCCTTCTTTTGACCCATTTTGCCAAAGGAAAGGAAGTTGCCTAATAATTATGCACACCTGATATAGGGTGTTGATGTCATTAGACCACACCCCTTCTCATTACAGAGATGCACATCACCTAATATGCTTAATTGGTAGTAGGCTTTCGAGCCTATACAGCTTGGAGTAAGACAACATGCATAAAGAGGATGATGTGGTCAAAATACTCATTTGCCTAATAATTCTGCACTCCCTGTATAGTGTATTATACTGTGCCCAGTATTTCCCAGTAGAAAATGATCCTTGTGAAACACAGTCCTCATCCCTGACCACCAGGACCAGATAGTGCTCTGTCAGTACATGACAGCCTCCCCTCTCCTCCACGCTGCTCCTCTGTGTACTGGTGCTTATCCAGAAACTAGGCCTGGGTTCACATCTTATTTTTGCAATCCATTTAATTCATACCAAAAATGTATGCGTTTACAGAAGCCTCAGAATGATGTCATACAGTGGCGTCCGTTTACCATACAGTTCCATTGTAGAAAAAAAAAATTACGTACCGTATGCATTTTATATATGGACTCTGCAGGATACAAAAACGTGGCGTGCTGCACATTTGTATACATTTGTATATCAAACCGTTAGGAAATAAATAAAAAATTGGCTCTAGCAGGGTACTTTTTTTAGTTTCCTTTTAAGATGAATAAAAATGGCCCCTGATTAAAATACATATTTTTTGTGGGAATGTTTGCCAATGATCCCCCTCTAGTATATCACTGTCCATGTTGTGGGACTATTTGTGTACTTCTAGTAAGTGTTTGCTGGCTGCAAATATGACCTGAACGTTTTTCAGGTTCGCCTGCCATTAAAGTGAATGGGGCCCACCGCGAACCTATGGGTCACGAAAATTTGATCGCGAACGCGTGTTTCGCAAAACGTCCCGGCCAATGTTCGTCTATCACTATATACAGAGCTAAAAACCCATTTAGGAGCTCTGCTTTCTCTTGATCCCCAGTGACAAACACACCGTTACCATCATTTAGGGGCCCCACAATATCTGACCTTGTTGTTTTTTTTTGCATCTATGTATTCGAAGAATGTTTTGGGGTTGTTCTTACTTTCTTTGGCCACCTGTATTTCATTGTCTATTTTTGCTGATTTTATTACCCCCTTAGATCATGTATTTAGTTCTTTATACTTTTTAAAGGCTACAGCTGACCCCTCAGATTTGTATTTCTTAAAGCCCCTCTGTTTTTCATTTATTGCCCTTTTTACACTATTTGTAAGTCATGTGGGTTTTAATTTTATTTGCTTGTACTTGCTACCTCTAGGAATGTATTTAACAATATACTTATCCAAAGTAGATTTAAAGAACTCCCATTTAGTGTTAGTTTCATTATATGACAATAGTTGCTCCCAGTCTATGTCCTGAAGTGCAGCACTCAACCCTAGGAAATTCGCCTTTTTGAAATTAAGTGATTTTGCTCTACCAACCCGTTAGTTTTTTACAATTTAGTTGAAATATAATTATATTGTGGTCACTGTTACCAAGGTTTTCATTGACAGTGACATTTCTCGCAATCTCTGCATTGTTAGAAATTACCGTATTTTTCGCAATATAAGATGCACCAGCCCATAAGACGCACCTAGGTTTTAGAGGAGGACAATAAGAAAAAATATATATTTTTAATTAGACCTCAGGTCAGAACACCAATCAGACCCCCAATGTTAATCAGACCTCAGATCAGACCCCCAATCAGACCTCAGCTTAGACTCTAATGTGAATGACCCCCAATCAGACCTCAGATAAGAGCCCCATGCCTCTCATCAGCCCCCAGCAGTCTCATATCAGCCCCCATTGCCTCATAGCCCCCAGCAGCCCCCATTGACTCATATCAGCCCCCATTGACTCATATCAGCCCCCAGAATCCCCTCTGCCTCATATCAGCCCCAGTAGCCTGTATTGTCTCTCATATTAGCTCCAGTTGCCTCAGATCAGCCCCCAGCAGCCCCATATTGCCTCAGATCAGCCCGCAGCAGCCACATATTGCCTCAAATCATCCCCAGCAGCCCCATATTTCCTTAGATCATCCCCCAGCAGCCCCTTATTGCCTCAGATCACCCCCCAGCAGCCCCATATTGCCTCATGTTTATAAAAAAAATACTTCTCTTCTGCTCCGGACGCCGCCGCTCCTCTGCTCCAGCGCTCTTCTTCCTTCTCCTCCATTGGATGTGCTGTTATCTGACACGCACAGCGTGAGGTCACAGAGCGAACTCACGCTGTGCGCAGCCACTGCATAGCCGAGCACCAGGAAGCAGTGAGTACAGAGCCTTCACCGCTTCCTGGTCCTCCGGTACTAATGAGCGCTTCTATAATGGAAGCGCTTATTAGTATTCGCCCCATAAGACGCAGCTTCAATATCCTTACAACCTTCATCTACAATTGTTTCTTTCACACTTACTTTCATATCACTCCTAGCATACAAACATACACCATCGATTGTTTCTAAAGAGTGTAAAACCTTGAAGATTTACAGCTCAATCATGAGAAGAGTACAGCCATGTCTCAACAACACCAACTACATCAATATGTTTCTCCAGTACCAAGGCCTCAAGCTCTCCCATTTTGCTTGCTAGACTTATGGCATTTATGAACATACATTTTAAGTTGTCAAATTTTACACTTTTAGGTATTTATTTTTTTATGATTATTTTTTCCTCGTTCAGAGCTGGCTTGCGACTGACGGATCTCCTTATCCACTTTTTTAATGCTCCCCCCACCATTCATTCCCCCCACCAATATATTCTGACTCCTCTCTAACCTATCTGCCTCTATATTTATAGACCTCATCCTCCCTCCTCGTCCCAAGTTTAAATGCATTGCCAATCCAGCCAGAATTCTGTCCCCTCAACACAGCAGCTCCCCTTCCATTGAGATGCAAATTATCTGCAGAAAACAATTTGTACCCCAGTAAAAAGTCAGCCCAGTGGTCTAGAAACCTAAATCCTTCTGCTCTACATCAAGACTTAAGCCATGCATTTAACTCCCTAAGCTCCCGCTGATGGCCCTGTGTAGCGCATAGCACAGGCAGTATTCCAGAGAACACTACTTTGGAGGTCCTTCCCTTTAGCTTGGAGACTAATTCTTTAAAATTAACCTTAAGGACCTTCCACCTACCATTTATTTTGTTATTAGTACCAACATGGACCACGACAGCTGGGTCATCCCCAGTCCCTCCCAGTAATTTATCCACCCGTTCCACCACATACCAAATCCTGGCACCAGGGAGATGGCAAACCATTCGGTTAAGGAGGTCTTTGTAACTTCCTGATTATTATAGAATCCCCTATAACCACTAACTGTCTAGGCCTACCTGCACTACCATCCCCCTGACTACTAGCTGGGCTGTTCTGCGGAATGTTAGGGACAACAGTATCCGTTAGGGCTGCCATTTCTGAAATTGACAACCTTTCATCATTGCCCAACATGGCAATTTTGTTTGGAAGCTCAGAAACAGGATTGGCCTTCCTCTTCTTAGATCCCTTTCTACTCCCTCTAAATACATTAACCCAGCGACCTGCCTGTTACTGATGATCCACCAACTGATCTCCAACTTCCATATCTATCCCACTAACTGCTTGCTCAGTGAGCAGCATGCTCCTCTCAAGATTGCCAGTCACCCTCAGTGTTGCATTTTGTTCTTCCAGATCTCTAACAGGAGCTTCCAGATGGGCAACATGCTCACATCTTTCACAGCGGTATTCACCCTGGAACACCTGCTCCAGTCGTGCATACATATGGCACTGAAGGAAACCTCCAATGTTGCTAGACTTTATGCCAGTTGAAGAAAGAAACAGGTTCTTTGTGCCTTGACTTTAGCTCCTTGTTTAATTCTGGTTCTTTAACTCCACTTATTCACAAGCCACTTAGTGCAGCAAGCCCAGCAGAGCAAGCTAAGATGAGTCCTTGGGGTTCAATTAATAGCACCTGGGAGCACAAACCACTCCACTTACCCAGATACACAGCAGAAATAAAAAGGTGTTTTAAATTATGTCATCACCAAAATTCAAAAACAGCGCAAAAAGACCTTTGCAATAAACTATATGCAACTATTTGCAGTCTCTCAAACACCCCACAGAATCACACTCAGCACCAGCACTCCGGTTCTTTAACTTCACTTATTCCCAAGCCACTTATTGCAGCAAGCCCATGGTGGCATCGTATTTACATAGGAGAATCAAAGCACTTGCAAATGTTGGAACCGCTCTCAGGGCGCTTGTTAGTTCACGTTTCCTGTTCTCACCAATGTCAGTCTGTAGCTACAAAGGAATGGTTTTCACTTCTTTAAATGCACTGCTCATCAATAAATAGTTTTATGATGATATACTACTTGACAGACTCCCTTTAATGGACATCTTTGAAAAAAAAATGTAACTGATAATTTTAGAGTAAAAGTAGGTTTACACAGACCGATGGAACAGTTGAATGTCGTGAAGGGAGCGTTATTTCTTGACAGTCAGCTGCTCGCTCAGTGAAGGAGACTACTGCATTTACATGCAGTGACCTCTTGCACAGTATGGCCGATTATTTGTACCTGTAAATCCATTTTACCTCTGTTGAGGACCTCTGCAACAGCTACTATTGCCTGAGCAGGAGCTATAATGGAGGTATCTCACAGATCTACCTCATAAGAGTACATTCTAGTCATGTGCTCCCGTTCGCATCTTCTACCTCAACATGCCCTAGAACAGTGATGTTGAACCTTTTAGAGACCAAGTGCCCAAACTGCAACCAAATACCCACTTATTTATCTCAAAGTGCCAACAGAGCAATTTAACCTGAATGCCAATATAGTATATCTTCAATGTACTTTTTCATTTAGCTATAATAGCCCGCCAGCATTCAATGCGCTGCCTGTGCTGTTCATAGTGCACCCTGCGCTGATCAATGGCAGGAAAAGTCTAAGGCATATTGGTACACCATAGACTTTTTTCAGGGTGCTGGTGCCCACAGAGAGGGCTCAGAGTGCCGCCCCTGGCACTCGTGCCATAGGTTCGCCACCACTGCCCTAGAAGGTAGAAAGTAAGAGGTTATCTTACCCAAAACAACTTCTTTTTCTAGAATAAGTCAAAGTCTGCCATCCAAATATGTTGAACAAAGTCCTAAAGTAGTAGTCCATAGTGATAAAAATTATTCTTCCTTCTCTAGAAATGTAAAATGAGAAACAATTTCTAATCTAAAAGACAAGGCAGGGTGGCAGAAACAATGACATTTGATAAAGGTTATATTTCAGTTACCCATGATTCATTTCCCAGACATTGAATACAATAAAAGTTAGAACATGCAGATAAACCTATCTGTAACTTATGAGCCGAATATTCCCTAATGAGTGGAAAGCATTAAAGAAGACCTTTCAGCACTCCTGACATACCCGTTTTAATAGCTCTATGCATTCCCTATGTAATAACAATTCTGGAACATCTATTCTTAAGTCTATATGTTGTGCCATTCCTGTATTATTTCTACTAGAAGTTATGAATGAATTGCTAGCAGTAAGCTAGCAGTCTGCAGTAAGGGTAACAAGTAGTGTTGGGTGCGAATATTCCAATAGCGAATATTAATTGCGAATATCAGCACTTTGAGAATTTGCTAATATTTAGAATATAGTGATATATATAAATATATATATATATATATATATATATATATTCATAATTTTGAATATTCTAGATTTATTTTATTTTATTAGTAACCTCTCTTTTTGCTTGTGGACCAAGTAGAAGGCTGAAATGTCTTTGTTTGAGCTTAGCAATATCCCTAGCAACCAATATGTAAGTTGCCTACCCCTTACTATATAAGAACCTCCCCAGCAGCCCTTGTATGCAGTATTTTGCAGATCTGAGAGAGACAGCAGTGTCATTGCTGTGCTCTCTGCTTTCCTGTGTCATTACATTAGATAGTTAGCATATATATATATATATATATATATATATATATATTACAGATAGTTAGTGGGAGATAGTCAGTGTAGGTTAGATAGTGATATAGTGTAGCTGATAGGTTCCAGTGCAGGGTGTTAGGTAGTGTGATAGGTTCTGCTGTACATACATACATGCTACATACATACAGTCGTGGCCAAACGTTTTGAGAATGATACAAATATTAGTTTTCACAAAGTTTGCTGCTAAACTGCTTTTAGATCTTTGTTTCAGTTGTTTCTGTGATGTAGTGAAATATAATTACACGCACTTCATACGTTTCAAAGGCTTTTATCGACAATTACATGACATCCGCAAAAAAACTAATCCGCAAAAAAATGGATAGCATTCAGTATTTTTGCTGACCCATAGACTTCAATAGGGCCATGTCCTGATTTTCACGGACAAGTATAGGACATGTTTCATTTATTTTGCGGAACCTTGGAATAGAAAAGGGCCCCATAGAAGTGAATAGGTCAGCATCTAATCCGCAAAAAAACGGATCCGCATTTTTGCGGATAGCATACGGCCGTCTGAATGAGCCCTTATGCAAAGAATCAGTATTTGCAGTGTTGGCCCTTCTTTTTCAGGACCTCTGCAATTCGACTGGGCATGCTCTCAATCAACTTCTGGGCCAATTCCTGACTGATAGCAACCCATTCTTTTATAATCACTTCTTGGAGTTTGTCAGAATTAGCGGGTTTTTGTTTGTCCACCCGCCTCTTGAGGATTGACCACAAGTTCTCAATGGGATTAAGGTCTGGGGTGTTTCCAGGCCATGGACCCAAAATGTCAATGTTTTGGTCCCCGAGCCACTTAGTTATCACTTTTGCCTTATGGCACGGTGCTCCATCGTGCTGGAAAATGCATTGTTCTTCACCAAACTGTTGTTGGAAGAAGTTGCTGTTGGAGGGTGTTTTGGTACCTTTATTCATGGCTGTGTTTTTGGGCGAAATTGTGAGTGAGCCTACTCCCTTGGATGAGAAGCAACCCCACACATGAATGGTCTCAGGATGCTTTACTGTTGGCATGACACAGGACTGATGGTAGCGCTCACCTTTTCTTCTCCGGACAAGCCTTTTTCCTGATGCCCCAAACAATCGGAAAGAGGCTTCATCGGAGAATATAACTTTGCCCCAGTCCTCAGCAGTCCATTCACCATATTTTCTGCAGAAGATCAATCTGTCCCTGATGTTTTTTTTGGAGAGAAGTGACTTCTTTGCTGCCCTTCTTGACACCAGGCCATCTTCCAAAAGTCTTCGCCTCACCGTGCGTGCAGATGCGCTCACACCTGCCTGCTGCCATTCCTGAGCAAGCTCTGCACTGGTGGCACTCCATCCCGCAGCTGAATCCTCTTTAGGAGACGATCTTGGCACTTGCTGGACTTTCTTGGACGCCCTGAAGCCTTCTTAACAAGAATTGAACCTCTTTCCTTGAAGTTCTTGATGATCCTATAAATTGTTGATTGAGGTGCAATCTTAGTAGCCACAATATCCTTGTCTGTGAAGCCATTTTTATGCAACACAATGATGGCTGCACACGTTTCTTTGCAGGTCACCATGGTTAACAATGGAAGAACAATGATTTCAAGCATCACCCTCCTTTTAACAGGTCAAGTCTGCCATTTTAACCCAATCAGTCTGACATAATGATCTCCAGCCTTGTGCTCGTTTCAGACGATTACTGAAATGATCTCAGCAGGTCCTTTAATGACAGCAATGAAATGCAGTGGAAAGTTTTGGGGGGGGGGATTAAGTTAATTTTCATGGCAAAGAAGGACTATGCAATTCATCTGATCACTTTTCATAACATTCTGGAGTATATGCAAATTGCTATTATAAAAACTTAAGCAGCAACTTTTCCAATTTCCAATATTTATGTAATTCTCAAAACTTTTGGCCACGACTGTACATACATACAGGTCCTTCTCAAAAAATTTGCATATTGTGATAAAGTTTATTATTTTCTGTAATGCACTGATAAACATTAGACTTTCATATATTTTAGATTCATTACACACCAACTAAAGTAGTTCAAGCCTTTTATTGTTTTAATATTGATGATTTTGGCATACAGCTCATGAAAACCCCAAATTCCTATCTAAAAAAATTAGCATATCAAGAAAAGGTTCTCTAAACGAGCTATTAACCTAATCAACTGAATCAACTAATTAACTCTAAACACCTGCAAAAGATTCCTGAGGCTTTTAAAAACTCCCCGCCTGGTTCATTACTCAAAACCGCAATCATGGGTAAGACTGCCGACCTGACTGCTGTCCAGAAGGCCATCATTGACACCCTCAAGCAAGAGGGTAAGACACAGAAGACATTTCTGAACGAATAGGCTGTTCCCAGAGTGCTGTATCAAGGCACCTCAGTGGGAAGTCCGTGGGAAGGAAAAAGTGTGGCAGAAAACGCTGCACAACGAGAAGAGGTGACCGGACCCTGAGGAAGATTGTGGAGAAGGACCGATTCCAGACCTTGGGGGACCTGCGGAAGCAGTGGACTGAGTCTGGAGTAGAAACATCCAGAGCCACCGTGTACAGGCGTGTGCAGGAAATGGGCTACAGGTGCCGCATTCCCCAGGTCAAGCCACTTTTGAACCAGAAACAGCGGCAGAAGCGCCTGACCTGGGCTACAGAGAAGCAGCACTGGACTGTTGCTCAGTGGTCCAAAGTACTTTTTTCGGATGAAAGCAAATTTTGCATGTCATTCGGAAATCAAGGTGCCAGAGTCTGGAGGAAGACTGGGGAGAGGGAAATGCCAAAATGCCTGAAGTCCAGTGTCAAGTACCCACAGTCAGTGATGGTCTGGGGTGCCATGTCAGCTGCTGGTGTTGGTCATCTGTGTTTTATCAAGGGCAGGGTCAATGCAGCTAGCTATCAGGAGATTTTGGAGCACTTCATGCTTCCATCTGCTGAAAAGCTTTATGGAGTTGAAGATTTCATTTTTTAGCATGACCTGGCACCTGCTCACAGTGCCAAAACCACTGGTAAATGGTTTACTGACCAAGGTATTACTGTGCTCAATTGGCCTGCCAACTCTCCTGACCTGAAACCCATAGAGAATCTGTGGGATATTGGGAAGAGAAAGTTGAGAGACGCAAGACCCAACACTCTGGATGAGCTTAAGGCCGCTATCGAAGCATCCTGGGCCTCCATAACACCTCTGCAGTGCCACAGGCTGATTGCCTCCATGCCACGCCGCATTGAAGCAGTCATTTCTGCAAAAGGATTCCCGACCAAGTATTGAGTGCATAACTGAACATAATTATTTGAAGGTTGACTTTTTTTGTATTAAAAACACTTTTCTTTTATTGGTCGGATGAAATATGCTAATGTTTTGAGATAGGAAATTTGGGTTTTCATGAGCTGTATGCCAAAATCATCAATATTAAAACAATAAAAGGCTAGAACTACTTCAGTTGTGTGTAATGAATCTAAAATATATGAAAGTCTAATGTTTATCAGTACATTACAGAAAATAATGAACTTTATCACAATATGCAAATTTTTTTTAGAAGGACCTGTACAAACATAGTGCTGTGATGTCACAAGTTCACAACAATACTTAGTGCACCAATCACTAATTAGTCAGACCTGTTAAAATGTGAAGTTGCACGTATTGCGCCAAAAAATTGCATCATTAGTGCCAATTTCGCCATTGTGAATATATTGGAGCACTCTATCTGCATATAAAGCTATTGTAATGTTCTGCCATGCCATGCCATTTTCTCCAGTCTCAGGAAACTTCTAGTAGCTTGAGAAATGTAGCTATAGTGACCCACGCCTGTATTTCGTGCATATTTCTTAAATATTACATTGCCGATTTTTCGCGATCAAGAAAGTAATCTCGAATTCACAAATATATTACTAATATTCTACCAAATATTCGCAAAATATCACAAATTTGAATATTTCCCCTGCCGCTCATCACTAGTAGTAAGTTGGAGGTGTGTACACAGTCTGAAAATGGCAGCACTGATTGGATGGAGTGATTCTGTGCAGGTACACCCACCCCAACTGGTTACCACTCCTCTGTATTCTTACTGCAGACTGCCAGTAATTAATTTATAACTTCTAGTAGAAATAATGAAGGAATAGCACAATATACAGATATAAGAATAAATGTCCCAGAATTGTTATTACTTGAGGAATATATAAAGCTAATAAAACAGGAATTGTTCTGTCCTCCTTATGTGTGAAGGTACATAGCTTGACAGACAGCTAAACCTTATCCCGGCAATTAATTGACAATGACAATGGAGTAATGTCCAACTTTATCTTTATTTCAAGGATGTAAATCAGCGGCAAAACTGGGGAACAGAAAAAACAATGTGCTTACTAATGGGGTCTGACATATAGTAATGCATATAATACATTTCTGTGCATAGCAATGCACATACACAGATGCATCTAAACGAGAGCATGTCACCTATCTGCATAACAAGCATGGTCCCTAGCTGCTAAATGCAAGCTGCTATTAAGGAGAGGAAAAGGATATGCAAAATACATAAAAAGAAAAAAGATGCAAACAGGCTGTAATATGCCATACCAGCGATGCTACTGTGAGCTTAGATGTAGAGGATGTCTCAAGAGGCTTCCAAACCGTGTGCTATCCTCAAGCAGTAATGACTGTGAATGAAGAAAATGGCTGCTATGTGCAGGGATGATGATGTCACTAAGATATGGAAGCTGAAGTAGACCAAACTTGTAGTGTGAAATAGCTGCAATTGTATGTAAAGTGGCCACTAGATGGTGCTGTTACACAATCTATAGAGAATTATACAAAAAACATATTAACCAATGTATGAAAGTTATGCATAAATGAACAATAAACTTGCTGAAGGTATGACAGCATGTCTGGACTGGTGAAAGGTCCTCTTTAAGCAGAAGGTTCTGCATTTTGTGGTAATAAGATTTATATTTAAAGCACTTTATCAAATAAGCTCAGAATTGTGTCCAGAAAGTTTTTCAGTATGAAACACAGTAGATGCTTACTACAGTGAAAAAATACCAATATATGTTCAAATTGACTACATTTGTTGGAGAACTGGAGATATTCTCCGATATCCAAAGCAGAGTTGAAAATTAAAGGTTTTACTCTGAGCCTGCAGTTCTGTCGTTAGAGCGCATTATTTTTCTGGGCACATATTTTCGATCCGTCCATGAAATGTGTGATACACAACAATTGCATTTGGTATGCACTTGGAGGAGCTAAAAACTTGCCATTAGAAATTCATTTGCGCTTTTAGCTTGTCGTTTTATTTAGTACACTCATGCATTTATCTGAATCTTCAAGTCAATGGAATGAACAGAATTACATTTCCTGCTCATCTTTACATCTGTTCTGAAAGGTTGTTTAAGCAGAAAATGTCAGATATTCAGCTGTGAAACTCCAAGGCTGTATTTTCAACATGACTGAAATGTATAATTTCCAACCAGTGCGTTTTTGATTAAATATGAAGCTATAGTCAAAAGCTTATCAAACCAGATCTTCATGCATTATATCAAATCACTGCTTATGTGTAGCAAAGTGTTCAGTACATGGGCCCAAGGCAGGGAACATGAAAGAATACCAAAAGATTCTATGCTCACCAGTTTAACCCCTGCCACTCCATTCCCCTCTGCATGGCTTTGTTTACATGGTTGAAGTAACTACATGCCAATATGTCCTACATGAACACTGCAGTAGTTTGAGACCTTCACCCCAGGAGATTGCTGAAATCAAGAACATTGCTTCCATAAAGCTTCAAAAGTCTAGACAGCAGAGTGATCAGTGAAATAACAGCTTTACAGACTCTGCTGCTGGTGATGGAAAACAGGTCAGATGTCATGGTTCCCCTGGCCGGCACTGCCTAAACACAATTGCCAGGGGAAATTACATTGTGATGCAGCTCTTTCAGCCTGGGGCCAAAGAAGGAGCATGTCAGAGCATTAGGGCGCCAGCTTGTTCAGCTCACATCTTTGCCCGCCGTGTAGGGAAGCTAGCTGGAGATCATTCACTCTCTATTTCTGCTACTCTAGCTCCACCTTCTGTTCCCTTGTGGTATTGCATTTACTTTGGCTGTTGCTTCTGGATCTGGCATTGTGACTACATTTTCTGGCTTCTGGCGATTTGGTTTTGTATTGCTCTCCTGTTTTTTGACTCTGGCGTGTTTGTCTCTCGTTTACTTCTGGTGTTCTTGGCACTTAGTTGACTGACTGGCTTTTGACTCTAGCACCCTACGACTACTATTATTGTGTCTGTTTGTTTATTCCTTGTTTGTGTGTTGCTCCCTCACTTATGAAGTATAGGGACCGTCGACCAGTTGTGCGGTCACGACATTGGGTGACCGTGCAAGTAGGCAGGAATAGTGGGTGTGGGGAGTTTTAGGGAAACGCTATCCCTGTGTGTGTGACCTAGATTGCTCTCATATCTTTACATCAGAGACCTATCACCTAGAATAACCACCAGGCCATACTAACCATACTAATCACACGATGGACACCTATATCCACAAGTGCTTGCAAGAACTATTAAATAGCCATCCAACCAGCCACCATATCTCCTCATCTGGTGCCACAAGTAAAGAAAGACTGTTATACTTTTACTTCTGATTCTTCAAACTACCTTTCCACTGCACCGATCCTCAGGGAGCAATTGCCTCAGGAAGTACACTCATGACCTTATCAGGGCCACCAAAACTCCCATCTTCTTCACTGGCTCCTCAGGGGCTTTCTGCACTCTGTTATTCATCTTGGAAATATATTCAACTGACAACTTGCTGGTAGCATACCCCATGTCAATGGTCATGCCTCAACACACTATGAGACTGTTCCATTGCAAATGTCATTATGGCAGCATAGTTTGAACAGAATGCTGGTGCAACACTAGGGCAGGTCCAATTTAGTTATGTGAAACATATTCACATATTATAAACATAAAGCCAGTTAATTTCATGTAATTGAAAATGCATGGTGTCTAGTTAAAGAGAATGTGTCATCAGAAAATGGCCAATTGTTTAAATCAAGTTTTCATGTTAAGCGTATCTTTAAATAATTCTTGATGATGTTACATTTAATTTTACATGTTACTATCTATCTATCTATCTATCTATATATATATTTTTTTATATAATTTTTTTTTATATAATTTTTTTTTTAATCCTAAAATCCTGCCATTTTCACAATGTCCCTTCAGTAATTTCCAGCAGGCTGCGCCTCTCTGGCGCAGCCTGCTGGTCAATGTCAGAATAGCATTGCCATTAAAATGCAATGCACTATAGAGATAGTGCATTGCATTTTAAAAATCAATCAAAAAGATGTCTGTTATAGTCCTATTATGGGACTATTAAGTGATTAAAAAAAAGTAAATAAATAAAAATCCCATTAAAAAAATGATGCTTTTTTTCCATTGAAAAAAAATTCCAGGGAAAAAAATCTTCACCATATGTTTAGTATTGCTGCATATTGCTGCATATTGCTGCATCCATAACGAACCAGACTACATAAATATCATGTAAATTATCACCTACGGTAAATGCCATAAAAATAAAATAAAAAGACAGAATTGCAAATTTATTCTTAGTTGCCACCGAAAAAACATAATAACAAGAAATAAAAAAAATTATTTTAAAAAAAATCGCCATTTACTCCAAAATGATATCAATGATAAATACAAGTCGTCACGCAAAAATCATCTTGTCTGCCCAATATACTGAATAAGTTCAATACAGATACCATTGGAGTAGTCAGGTCGGCCCTCGCCACATAAGCTTGTACGGTGGGAAACTATAGCTCCCAGTATGGCCTGAACAGCAGTAAAGGGATGCTGGGAGTTGTTTCACAAAACAGCATGCTACCACCCATCATCAGCTGTAGCTCATCCAGTTAACTACAGCACTCATCATATGCAGTTAGCAGCAGAATAATAATTTCCATTTAGTGACTTACATGTGATGTTTCCTGAGTTCTACTCCATCTGGTTCAGGCCACCATGATGACATCTCCTGACCTCAGCAGATTTTGCAGAGAAGATGTCTTCAGCCTCTCTCTTTACCAAAATATTGGCACCCTGCATACCAACCCAAAATCCTCTTAGTGCCACATGCTGTACCCAGAATATAATAGCAGCATTAATGCTACACACATTGTGCCCTCTGTATACAGTGCCACACATACTGTGCCCTCTGTATACAGTTTCACACACGCTGTGCCCTCTGTATGCAGTGCCACACACACTGTGCCCTCTGTATACAGTGCCACACACACTGTGCCCTCTGTATACAGTTCCACACACACTGTGCCCTCTGTATACAGTGCCACACACACTGTGCCCTCTGTATGCAGTGCCACACACACTGTGCCCTCTGTATACAGTGCCACACACACTGTGCCCTCTGTATACAGTGCCACACACACTGTGCCCTCTGTATACAGTGCCACACACACTGTGCCCTCTGTATACAGTGCCACACACACTGTACCCTCTGTATACAGTGCCACACACACTGTGCCCTCTGTATACAGTGCCACACACACTGTGCCTTCTGTATACAGTGCCACATACACTGTGCCCTCTATATGTAGTGCCATACACCCTGTATCCTCTGTATATAGTGACAAACACACTGTGCCCTCAGTATATAGCGTTTCCTTCATAGTAGTAATGCCCATTGTGCCCCCTTCATAGTGGTAATGCCCTCTGGGCCCCCTTCATATTAATGATGCCCATTGTGCCCCCTTAATAATAGTAATGCCCATTGTGCCCCCTTCACAGTAGTAATGCCCATTGTGTCCTCTCCACAGTAGTTATGCCCATTGTGTCCTCTCCACAGTAGTTATGCCCATTGTGCCCCCTTCACAGTAGTAATGCCCTCTGTGCACTATTCAGTGCAGTACAGACTGAGCGCGGGGAGCTGAGTGACAGGACCGTAGCTCCTGGTGCCTTAGCAATGAGTGCTTCCATCTGTATTGATGGAAGTATTCATTGCTTCTGTGCTCTGGCACTCCCCTGAAAGCCACGACACCCGACCCCCCTGCATACAACATTACACGCCAACCCCCTGCATAAAATATTACACAGCACTCCCCCTGCATACAATATTACACAGCACTCCCCCTGCAAATAATATTACACTTCAGCCCCTCTGATACAATATTACAGGCCCTCCCTCAGCATATATTATTACACCTTCCCTCCATAGAATTTTACATGGCCCCCTCCTCTGCATACCGTATTACACAGAATGCACCCTGCAAACAATTCTCAGTACCCCTCCCATCAGCCCCTCCACACAGGGGAGGGCTGGCAGCCTTAGTCCTGGGGGGGAAATCCAGCCAAGTGGCCCATGTTTAGCCCTGCCCATTATTAAAAGTCCCTCCTACATAGAATAGGCCCAAACAAACACTCCAAACGAACACACTCCCAACACACACTGTACAGCTGACATTCTATAGTTGAGGCCTGTCTCTACACATCATACGGAGAGGGGGGGGGGGGAGGGTCTGTCCTGACTGCACTGCCTGCTTCACATTATACAATAAACAGCAGGCTACAGCCAGGAAGCTCCTCCGCTCTCCTCCCTCCCCAGATCCTGCTCAAGGCTTGTGGTCCCCCCCCCCCACCATCTGCCACCCGCCCATGGCCTGCTGCCCCCTTTGGCTGTCCTCACCCAGCTCTGAATCCTCCTTCTGCAAATGGCAGGGGGAGGAGCTGGAGCATCACCTCTCCTACATAGCGCCACATACTTCTTACATCCAGTGATGTCACCTTTGTTGTGGACGTTCTCATTCTTTATCTTCTGCATTCAGACCAGACCATCATGATGATTTTTCAGCCATCTCCCGTCTCTGCAGAGATTGACAAACAGACATTACTTTCCCACATTTCCATCATCTTCACATCTTCTGAACACCCTTTCCTGCCACCCCCAATACTATACTGCAGAAACAGTCCCCCTGGAAATACTACTTCTATACAGATAGTGCCCCCTTCAACAATTATTGGCACACAGGGCTCTAAAAAATAACTGCGCCCAGACATTAATAGTCTAAAGATAATGTCCCCCAAAAATAATTGTGCTATGCTGATACTATGCCAGGGTGCCCCCCAAAGTAACAGTGCTCCCCAAAATCCCACCAATATAAATAATTCTCTGCCAGAGCACACTTAGTAGTAATAATGCCCCTATAGTGCCCATACGAGTAATCATGTTCCTCATAGCCCCCCAGTAGTAGTAAAGCTCTGCATAATACCTCCTAGTAGTAATAATTCTCGCCCAGCAGCCTCTCCATCAGCCCCCAGTAGCTTCTCAGTCCCCAGTAGCTTCTCAGCCCCGAGCAGCCTCTCCATCAGTTCCCAGTAGTTTCTCAGCCCCCAGCAGCCGCTCCATAAGCCTCCAGTGCATCTCATCTGCCCCCAGAAGTGTCCATCAGCCTGATAAATATAACATAAAATAAAAACACTTACCCTTCCTGCTCCTGGACGCCGCCGCTCCTCTCCTCCAACGCGATCTGCATCCTCCTGCTGTCGGCTGTGCTGTGAAGGCTGCACACAGCATGACATCACAGAGTGCCTTACGCCTGTGCACAGCCATGCACAGCTGACAGCCAGGGCTGGTGCAAGGGAGGGTGGAGAAATGTGACACGGTTAGGGTGGAGAAATGTGACACCCCGTTGTGTCACTTTTTTCCCCCCTATGTCACATCATCCCCATGTCACATTTCACCCCCCCCCTTTTCTCCCCCTCCATGTCACATTTCACCCCCTCCATGTCACATTTCACCCCCCATGTCAAATTTCTCCCCCTCCCCTCTATTAATGTTGTGTAAAAAACATTATCCTCACCTGGCCCTGTCTTCAGCAGCTCCCCTTCCCTCTGTGTGGTCCTGGTATCTTCGCTCTGGGCTCCATACAAGTTGTTGAGGACCTATCCCACTCAGCCAATCAGTGGCCACAGCTGTGTCATGTGTCAGGCCAGTGATTGTCTCAGCAGGAAATCACTGGCCTGACACGTGACACAGCTGCATCCACTGATTGGCTGAGTGGGATAGGTCCTCAACAACTTGTATGTAGCCCAGAGCAAAGATACCAGGACCACAGGAGCCCAGAGAAAAGATACCAGGAACAGACCGGCGGTGCAAGTCATTTCACCGCTTCCTGGTCCTCTGGTGCTCAGCGGGCGGCCGTTATTAACATACTTTAGGGTGGGCTGGGGGTCAATTGCCTCCCTGCCCCCGTCCCAGCCCACCCCTGCCTCCACAGTACACACATATGATATACCTTTTCTGACATTGCAAAGCAGTCATCTGTGACTGACCTTTCTGCTCTGCAAACAGTTCCCTTGTCCCATCGGCGCTGCTACAGGATCAATTGTATCTGCATCTCATGGACACTAGTGATGAGCGGGAGGTGCCATATTTCGCAAATATTCGAATTGAATATTCGTCTTATATTCGTCAAAATCGAATATTCATCATTATTCTATTTATCACAAATAATATGTGATTTAATTATTCGCGTATTGCGACGAGTATTCGCTATATTGCTATATATTATTTTAGAATATGACGAATACCGTATTTTTCGCCCCATAAGACGCACTTTTCCCCCCCAAAAAATCGGGGGGAAATGCCCCTGCGTCTTATGGGGCGAATGCTGACAATTTAACATCGCTGGATGCGATGTAAAGTGATCGGGGGCCGGGGGAGGGACTGGGAGGAGGAGCTGGGGGCCGGGAATAGCGGCGGGGCGGTGCAATCAATGTACTATAGCCCCGCCCCGCCGCTCCGGTATACTAATATTAAATGTCTTATTCAATTAAATTGTATTATATATGCCCCCTCACTCCTATATTGCTAATCGTACCTTAAATCCTATTCCTAGGTGCTGTAATGCAGGCCGGGCGGGCGGCAGCGTAACTCCTTGATGTCACGTGCCTGCGCCGCCTACTTTATGAATGAAGCAGGCGGCGCAGGCAAGTGACGTCAGCGAGTGACGCGCCGGCCGCCTGGCCTGCATTACAGCACCTAGGAATAGGATTTAAGGTACGATTAGCAATATAGGAGTGAGGGGGCATATCTAATACATTTTAATTGAATAAGACATTTAATATTAGTATACTGGGGGCGGCGGCGGTGGCGGCGGGGGGGGGGGGGCGGGGCGGATGCTTGATCGAGCTGATCCGTGGATGGCACAGTTAAGGGGGGGGTCTGTGGATGCCACTGTTATGGGCTGGGGGGCTGTGGATGCCACTGTTATGGGCTGGGGGGCTGTGGATGGCACTGTTATGGGGTGGGGGGGCTGTGGATGGCACATATTTAACAGTGCCACCCACAGATCCCCCCTGTAACAGTGCCACCCACAGATCCCCCCTGTAACAGTGCCATCCACAGATCCCCCCTGTAACAGTGCCATCCACAGATCCCCCCCTGTAACAGTGCCATCCACAGATCCCCCCCTGTAACAGTGTGTCAGTCATCCACAGATCCCCCCCATAACAGTGTCCGTCATCCACAGATCCCCCCATAACAGTGTCCGTCATCCACAGATCCCCCCATAACAGTGTCCGTCATCCACAGATCCCCCCCATAATAGTGTCCATCATCCACAGATCCCCCCCATAACAGTGTCCATCATCCACAGATCCCCCCATAACAGTGTCTGTCATCCACAGATCCCCCCATAACAGTGTCCTTCACAGATCCCCAGTAATAGTGCCACCCACAGACCACCATTAGTTCCAAACCCACCAAAAGCACACCTTTTGGTTAAAACATTTTTTTTTCTTATTTTCCTCCCCAAAAACCTAGGTGCGTCTTATGGGCCGGTGCGTCCTATAGGGCGAAAAATACGGTATTCTAAAAAACTAAGTTATAGCAATATAGTGAATATTCGTTAAATACACATATAGACTGCAATTTAGCTAATATAGTCTAATTTTTTTTGTCTCTTCTGAACTTCAGATTTGGAAAAAATGTACACTATTAAAAAAAAATACTATAGCACTATATCAGCTAAATTGCAGTCTATATATGTATTTTACAAATATTCGCTATATTGCTATATACTGTATTTTTTTCGCCCCATAAGACGCACTTTTCCCCCCTAAAAGTGGGGGGGAAATGCCCCTGCGTCTTGTGGGGCGAATGCTGCCATTTTACATCGCAGTCTGCGATGTATCAGCTGGAGGGGGAGGGAGGAGCTCACTCGCTGCTTTATTGCTTAAACATTTTATAATAATAGCTTTAATTGACATTCAGATCCCCAGCCCCATCTGTACTACCGTACTTACTAAATGTCCTTTAGCGGGCAGAGCATCGCGGGCGGCCAGCCAGAACTCACTGACATCATGTGCCTGCGCCGCCTACTTCATTCATGCCTGCTACAGGACATTTTTATAAGTACGGTAGTACAGATTGGGCTGGGGATCGGAATGTCAATTAAAGCTATTATTATAAAATGTTTGGGCATTAAGGAAGTGAGTGAGCGGTGGGGCCGGAGTACAGTGACCACTGACCGCACCAGCCCCACCGCATTTGCATGCCATCCACAGATCCCCTCCATAACAGTGCATTATCCACAGATACCCCATAATAGTGTCATGCACAGACCACCATTAGTTCAAAACCCACCAAAAGCGCAACTTTTGGTTAGAAATATTTTTTTTCTTATTTCCCTCCTCAATGGGCCAGTGCATCTTATAGGGCGAAAAATACAGTATTCTTGTTTTAGAATATGATGAATATGTTATAGAATATATATTCTAAAAAACAAAGTTATAGAAATATAGTGAATATATTCGTTATTTAGAATATTCGACTATTTTTTTTTTCAATCTGTATGGTCGTTCGCATACTGCTCCCCGACAAACGTCCCCGTCACCATGGGAATGCCTGTGGGTTAGAATATACCATCGGATCTGAATTTTCACGGTCTCAGGGTAAACTCAAATCCGATGGCATTTTCTAACCCACAGGCGTTCCCATGGTGACGAGAATGCTTGTCGGGGAGGAGTATGCAAACAACTGTACAGATTGGAAACAAAAAGGCAAATATTCAAAATAACAAATATATTCCCTATATTGCTATATATTCATTTTTTAGAAGATTCAGCATTTTTTCTTCCATATGAAAACATGATTCCTTCCTGCTTAAGTTGCTTGTAGGCCAATGACTGATCACTGACCCACAAGAAAGAAGTAGGGAGGAATCATGTTTTCAGATGTTAAAAAATTATGAATATTCGATTTAGCGAATATATAGCATTATATTAGAAATATTCGTGAATTAGCGAAGTTGTGATATTCGCGATTAATATTCGCAATTCGAATATTCACGCTCAACACTAGTGGACACAGAAACAATTTAGTTTAGAGGCCGCAGTGGCCCTGGAAATCTACCGGCCCAGGGAGCAAGTCCCCCCTCCCCAGTTAAACCCTGCCTATAACAAAGCACGATCATTGAGTGCATGTGGGACCAGCCCTGTCATACTAATCTGATCAGTTTCTATGAGAAGGTAAATTGTAGACTGGGCCAGTATAACGCCATAGATGTTGTTTATCTAGACTTTGTGTTTGATAATGTACCACATAAAATGTCAGTACGTACATGAGAATGCATAGTATGGAAGAGATTATGTGTATGGGTTAAAAACTTGTTCAATGACAAAGAACACAGGGTAGTTATTCATATTATATCCTCAGATTGGGTCAGCATCACCAGTGGAATGCCACATGAGTCAGTATTTGGCCCTTTTTCTTTTTAATATGTTTATTAATGAAATGATAAGGTACTTAGTGACATGTCAATATTTCAAGATGATATTAAGCTCTACACAGTAATAGGGGATAATATAATATTGCAGAGAGCTTTGGGGAAGCTGGAGGCTTGGGCAGAGAAATTGCAAATTAAGTTTAATGTAGATAAATGTAAGGTCATGCATTTGGGATGAGGAATTCATTTTTAGCAATCAATGTCAAACAGCTGCTACTAAGGCAAATAAAATAATGGGGTACCTCAAAAGAGGCATAGATGCTCATGACAAGAACATAGTTTCGGTTTTATATAGATCTTAATCAGGTCATATATGGAATATTGTGTGAAATTATGTGCACCTATGTATAAAGACATAACTTAACAAGAGCTGGTGCAGAGGAAGACCACCAGGGTAATTAAGGGAATGGATGGTTTGCATGATGGCTTAGAGAAGATCTAATTATGAATGGACAGTACGGAGATCTTTCTAATGACCTTTTTATACCTTGCCCTGTAACCATAACAGGAGGGCGTCCTTTGCTTCTGGAAGTTTTCACCATTATCATAGATGGTGTAAGAGCATTGACATTATGGAACTCTCTGACAGGATGTTGTGATGGTTAACTCATTTGACAAGTTCAAGAAGGAATAAAAAATAAAAAATTTAAAATAATTGTAGTACTATAATAAAAAGCAAAAGCGATGTAGCTCTTTGATGATGAAATCATGAATTCCTGAATTGATAGCTATCATTGATAGCCATAGGCGTGCTCAGGGGGTGTGCCGGGTGTGCCTAATCAAGCCTGCTGGCCGGCGAATACTAATGAAGCGATTCCATTTTGGAAGAGCTCATTAGTACCGGAGGACCAGGAAGCGGTGAACGCTATGTACTTACCGCTTCGTGGTCTTCCACTGTCAGCTGTGCAGGGCTGCGCACAGCGTGAGGGGCTTTGTGACGTCATGCTGTGCATGCCAGTTCAGAGCACAGCTGACAGCAAGGGGAAGAAGATCTCAGGCGGTAAGGAGCGGCGGCGTCCAAGAGCAGAGAGGTAAGTGTTTTATAAAAAATGAGGCTCCTAGAGGCATAATAGGGGCTAATGAGGAATATGGGGGCTAATGAGGCATAATGGGGGCTAATGAGAGGCATAATGGGGCTAATGACAGGCATAAGGGCAGATAATGGGGGCTGATGAGGCATAAGGGCTGAGCATGGGGCTAATGAGGCATTAAGGGCAGATAATGGGGTCTAAGGAGGCATAAGGGCTGATGATGGGGGCTACTGAGGCATAATGGGGCTAATGAGGCATAATGGAGGCTAATTAAGCATAATGGGGGCTAATGAGAGGCATAATGGGGGCTAATGAGAGGCATAATGGGGGCTAATGAGGCATAAGGGCTTATAATGGAGGCTAATGGCATAAAGGCATATTGTAACACACTAATGTGTACATTACCATCCTAGAAGAGGTGCTCCATAGTTCAGATATGTGAATCTCCTGCTAGTAGTGCACAAACTGTGTACTGTATCCACTTGCCATACTAAGTTGAATGAGTTAAATTCTCCCTACGTCACACGTGGCATACTAAGTGGTCGGGGATGCTCTTCAGATGAAGCGTGTATTCAGCGGGATCTTTACTGCAGGACAGATATGTCCTTTATATACGGATGGGTATGCATCGATAGTAAGGATGATGGTCACTAGAATTGGCCTTGCGGTTCGCCTGGCGGTCGTTTCGCAGCGAACTTTGCTTGTTCGCGATTTGCTGAACATGCGAACATATGGAAATGTCCGCCGGCACCATATTCTTTAACATTGAGAAGAACTTTGACCCATGACACATCCATCAGGTGGTACAGGACAGCCAATTGAGACGTTTCAGCACATGGACATACCTTATAAATTATAGGACCTTATAAATAATCCTGATCTGTCCGCCATTTTACATTTAGTCTTTTGCCAGTGTAGGGAGAGGTTGCTGTGTGGAGCAGGGACAGGCTGTTAGGGACACAAATCGCTAGCTAATAGGGCCACAAAAGTCCTTTTAAGGACTGGTATAGGTGTGCTATCGATAGGTGTGACTTACTGAGGGGTGTGATATACTTATAACATACTTTCTAACATAGAAAGTATATTATAGTGCATTTGTATTGAGCAGCATTTGTGTGCAGTTCTGCTGCGATACTTCAGCTACACAGATTGCCAAACGGTGTGATATACCAGTTGCCCCCCCCCCTCAAAATGATTGAATCAGGGGTGTGATATACCTATAATATACTTTCCATATAGTGCATTTGGGTAGTGCAGCATTTGTTTGCAGTTTAGCTGTGTTACCTCAGCTATACAGAGTGACAAATGCCATTGGAACAAATAATTTCTACTGGTGTGATATACCAGTTGCCACCCAAAAAAACTGATTGAAGCAGGGGTGTTATATACCAATTATATACTTTCTATATAGTGCATTTGGGTAGTGCAGCATTGGTTTGCGGTTTTGCTGCGTTACCTCAGCTACAGATAGTGACAAACGTACTCCCGTGGTCTAAAATAAAAAATTTCTAGGCTCCAACAGGACACATTTCAGAGAATTTCCCTTTAAGATGTATAAAAATGTCCCCTGATTAAGATACATATTTTTTGTGGGAATTTTTGTCATTGATCTCCCTCTAGTATATCACTGTCCATGTTGTGGGACTATTTGTACATGTCTACTAAGTATTTGGTGGCTGGAAATATGAGCTGAAGGTTTTTCAGGTTTGCATGCCATTAAAGTGAATGGGGCCCGCCGCGCACTTGCTGTTCGCGAACATTTGATCGCGTTCGCGAACCGTCCTGGCCGATGTTCATCCATCAATGGTCACCTTATAATTTATCCAAATTGCACCATATATGGCACAATTTGGATAAGATTATTTTGTTTTCTATTACAGTCTTTATTCATTGTACAGTGTTTATTCATTAATTGTATATTTAATGCTTTTAACCATTCATTATTGTGCCCTAATATTAATCATGTTCCATAATACCTACTATGTTTTACATTATTAGGCTACTTTCACACTTGCGGCAGGACGATCCAACAGGCTGTTCACCATGTCGGATCCGTCCTGCGGCTATTTTGCCGTGCCCGCGGACCGCCGCTCCATCCCCATTGACTATAATGGGGACGGGTGCGGAGCTCTGGCGCAGCACGACGGTGCACGGAGAAAGCCGCCGGACTAAAAAGCCTGACATGCAGTAATTTTAGTCCGGCGGCCTTTCTCTGTGCACCGCCATGCTGCGCCAGAGCTCCGCCCCATCCCCATTATAGTCAATGGGGATGGAGCGGCGCTCTGGCGGCACGGCAAAATAGCCGCAGGACGGATCCGACATGGTGAACAGCCTGTCGGATCCGTCCTGCCGCAAGTGTGTACCCTTAATTATACTTTATAATAAATCATGTTATATATACATCCACTTGATTGATTTGTCCATATGGCCCCAGGTTATATAGTGCCTGCCAATTGTTTTATTATCATTTTTGTTATTATTCACATGGCAACGGGTGTGCCGTAGGCAGTGCACCCGTATATACATATCTAAGAGGGTGAGCCCCTGCTTTTCTTTACGAAGTTCAACAAGGGTCTCAATACCTTTCTCAAAAGTAAAAATATTGGAGGTTATAAAGTACTAGATTTCTGGACAATGGATTTGATCCAGGGATTTATTCTGATTGACAGATTACAGTCGGAAATTACTTTTTCTCCCTTAAAGGGATTCTGTCATCAAGATTTTCGATATGGAGCTGTTCATATCATCCTCTCAGTCTCCATTATCTAAGTAAAAATATACTAGTTTTACCCCCACCTGTCCTTTCATTTTGGATAAAAATCGGTTTTATTAATATGCTAATTATCTTACTAACATGCACAAGGGGCTGTCCCTCCAGCCGTTTGTGCCCGCGGGCGAAGTGCGCAGACAGCTGGTGCATGCGCGCTTCGTTCGCTGAGGCTGATGCCAGGACACCGCACGGGCGCTGACCAGTGGATTTAGGGCGCATGCGCGAGATTACTGCGCACCATCGTCGATGAGAGGAGTGCATAATTAGCAGTGGGGTGGCACTGGGCTACGAGATAAGGGGCGCAGCTGGGCACAAATGGCCGGAGGGACAGCCCCTAGGGCACTCTAGTAAGGTAATTAGCATATTAATAAAACCATCCAAAATAAAAGGACAGGTGGGGGTAAAACTAGTATATTTTTAATTAGATAATGGAGGCTGAGAGGATGATATGAACAGCTCCATATCGAAAATCTTGATGCCAGAATCCCTTTAATATGAGACAATTAGCTTCTGCATCATATATACATATTTTGTTCTTTGCTCTGGATCAACATGGTAGGATTGTAGATTGGACATCACAGATTTGTGTACATCCACCTAGAAAGAGTTCTTTCTACCGTGACTTTATAACTTTGTAAACAATAAAGCATTATGCTGTATGTGCTTCGAAATGTTAAAGGGGTTGTCCAGAATTAGAAACATACAGCTTTATTCTTCTAGAGACAGAATCAAACCTGTCCATGGGTTATGTCTGGCATTGGAGCCCTGCTTTAGTTAAATTAATGGAGCTGAGCTGTAATACGCATACAATCTGTGGACAGGTGTTGCACTATTTCTTGAAGAAATCAGCCAAATTCTGGACAACCCCTTTAATTCCACAGTGGAACACAGCACAGGGACTGACGGTTTTCAGAGGAGTGTTGCCTGTCCGCAACTTAAAGATTTTCACCGTGTTATCATATCGGGGTGAAAATTGGCAATCTCAGATCTGTGTTCCTTTGTGTTTCCTCTGTAGTGTAATTAATAGTTTGTTGTTGATTTTTTTAAAGCTGAATCCACATAGAAATCCACCCTTAGTTTTCTTCTTCTTTAGGAAGATAAGCTAATTTGCATATCTTTTGCCTATAGCACTCCTCACACATACTAGGTACTCAGGTGCTCTCCATAAGGAGAAATAGTTTCCCACCAGGTCCTCACCAAGGCCTCTCACCTAGCTAACTCTCTCTGCTCTGCACCGGTAAGGGGAAATCTAAATTATACTTCAAGGCCTATTTTAAAGGATATGTACTGATTTATGTTACTGATTTGAATTGATACATAACATCTAGTGGCATCAGAGGCTTAGCTATATGTTCCTTTTGGAAGGAAAGCTCATTTGCATACCTAGAGGAGGCTTGTCTAGGCAATAAAAATCCTCAGGTGAAAATCTCTCTCCCTACCCAGATGAATCTGAAACTATTCTACCAAATCCACATTTTTAACAAATCTATTTTCTCATCTCTAGTGGGAGGATATCTTTGCCGGTCATCATTTGCCTAAAGTAAATGTAAGTGAAATGGCTCCCAGTTTACTTCAAAAGAATTTCACGATTGCCTAAAGTCAAATAGCATTGTTCATTATTGTACAACTCCCATCCTGTCCGTTAGCTAATGGGAAAGTAAGAGTTGTATGAGTTGCTCATTTGGAAGGAAGAGACTGCATAAATGAACCTTGGCATTCTATTTTGGTTTTTCATACTATAACAGGAGTAAGTTCTGCTGAATTTTTAGTGATAGCGAATTCAGGACCAAATTACCCAACCCGGTGTTTCAGCACCTACTTGTCTCACAAATATTAGGAAAGTTGATGAAGTAAGGGATATTTGTGATGAACAGTATTGTGAACCACTGATGCCATTGTCAAAATAATGTCCTCAAACAAGGAGATAAAGTATTGCTTCAACAAAAATGGTCTAACAAACTGTCTCCTTAGTTTGAGCCTGAACCGTATGTACCAAAAGAAAAAAGATAGAGGTACTAAAGTGGTTTTGGAGGATCCAGATGGAAGCACAGTAGTGCAGAATTCATCATTCATAAAGAATTTGTTGAGCTAAAAAGTCAGGTGATGGAAGATTGGGAACCAGCAGAAAGTTGAAATGGTAATCTTCGTACAATGCTTTTAACACCAACCCAAAAATATCTGCATCAGAACCACCAAAAGTTAAGCAACCAACAAAACCACCTGCAGACCTTAAAAGAGTTTTCTCACTTCAGCAAATGGCATTTATCATGTAAAGAAAGTTAATACAAGGCACTTACTAATGTATTGTGATTGTACATATTGTCTCCTTTGCTGGCTAGATTCATTTTTCCATCACACTATACAGTGCTTGTTTCCAGAGGTTATGACCACCTTGCAATCCAGCAGTGGTGGCTGTGCTAGCAAAATATAGGAAAAAGTGTTGGCCTCTCCAGTAGCTGAGACCACATGAGTATGCCTAGGTCAGTGGTTATCCCTAAGGTGTAAAAGCAAGATCACCATTGCTGGGTTGCAGGGTTGTCGTAATCCCTGGATATGGGCAGTGTATAATGTGATGGAAAAATGAATCCAGCGGCAAAGGAGACAATATGGACAATCACAATACATTAGAAAGTGCTTTGTATTTTCTCTACATAATAAATGCTATTTGCTGAAGTAAGGCTAGGGCCACAATGCAACTTTTTGTAGTGCGGCTGATTGATTTTAACTATTGAACTATAGCTTTAGTCCAAATGAATGAATTCAGTTGAATGCAATCTTGTGGACTGCAGCTGTCATTCAATAGTTAAAATCAATCAGTCGCCTACAAAAAGTCAAAGTGTTGCCCAGGTCTGAATAGTATTTTAAACCAAAACTGGACTCAAAACAGCTTAGTTTGAACAAGTACAAAAACTTTTATTAAACTTACAATGATAAAAATTGTTACATATCCATACATATAAATGAGCAGCACAATGCCACACAGGATAACGTTGTTTGGTCTGTTGTAAAACAAATGACAATAGATAATCCCAAACCGTGCAGAGTATATTCTTACACGGCTAACAGTCAATACAATATAAAGTGCATAGTGCAAATTGTAAACACTGACTAGGGGAAATACAAAAATTGATACAGACCAAGTCCTCCTGGATCCCTACACGTGTTTCGCGTTTTGCTTCCTCAGGGGAAGCAAAACGCGAAACACGTGTAGGGATCCAGGAGGACTTGGTCTGTATCAATTTTTGTATTTCCCCTAGTCAGTGTTTACAATTTGCACTATGCACTTTATATTGTATTGACTGTTAGCCGTGTAAGAATATACTCTGCACGGTTTGGGATTATCTATTGTCATTTGTTTTACAACAGACCAAACAACGTTATCCTGTGTGGCATTGTGCTGCTCATTTATATGTATGGATATGTAACAATTTTTATCATTGTAAGTTTAATAAAAGTTTTTGTACTTGTTCAAACTAAGCTGTTCTGAGTCCAGTTTTGGTTTAAAATACGTAATTGCTCGAGAACAGCGTTTGTACCGGGCGTTTGTTTGCTCTGCGTATATTTGGAACCAGGTCTGAATAGTATGTATGTGCAGTGACCAGGAACAGGTACGCTGACGCCACTTATGCAGTGGGCCAGGATACGGGTATTTAAAGTTCTGTATGTTGTAGTGATGGCAATTGCAGCATGCGCAGGGTACTACCCCAGGGCCCTTCCAAGGTGTTATAGCGCACATCCCAGATTAGGAATGCCAGAGTTGTGTAATGGCCAATAATGTCCCTATAGGGTAATAATTGTGTCACCAGTGTCTCCTACCTAGGTACGGCTGGACTCCTGGCTCCTGGCTCACTTGCAATAAATTTGAGTGTAGTGATAGTAGGAGTAATAGAGGAATTTTGCAGCAGAAATGATGTCCAGACTTTTAGATGAAGGTCAAACGTTTCTTTACTGAAGATAACTGGTATCCAAGCAGTATGCATCTTTAGTCTCTGGTCCCAGCATGTTTTAGCAATGATTGTCAGGAATAAATACTTCTGCTTTTGGAGCTTGCAGGATAAGTCGTCTGCTTGGTAGCTCTGTAATTGTGGCAGAAATTAATCTTCTGCACTTTTCCTGTACATTCTGCTTTGTGGGGACAGACTAGCTGAGGAGGAATGGCTTCTCCTATGTCTCTGGACTTAACTCACAGATAGATTCTCAGGGGATGCTTTCTTCCTGGAACTCTGGAGGTTGTCTGTGGCTTTCTGCTTCTTTTCATCCAGCTGAGCTGCAGGTGCTCAGCCTGGGTATATGATTATGTCTCAGCCGAGACAAGATCCTTGCTGTCTTAACCTATGTAGGGGATCTCCTGAAGGCTATCACACAGCCTTCCCCTAGCAGGGGGGAGGCTACACTTACTCTAACTTCCTTCTCCACCCATGCTGCAGGATGTGGGAACAGCCCACTCTGTCACAGAGGGGGAGCTAAGCTTGAATAATCCATTCCAGATTAGATACACTAAACTAGGACTTGTACCTGGCCAATGCATTGCTGCCACCTGGAAAATTACAAGGAACAATTGTATTTAACATGGTTTTATTTATGTATTTATTTTATGCGCTACTATATTCTCCAGCGCTTAACAGACATTAGCATCCAACTGTCCCCAATGGGGCTCACATTCTAAGGTCCCTATCAGTATGTCTTTGGAGTGTGGGAGGAAACCAGAGTACCCGGAGGTGTTATTGATTTATGATTCATTGCTATAATGCTTGGTCTATAATGAGAGGAGGGGTCGTGAATATACTATGGGCATTAATGTGTTACGCTTCTTGCTACACATTATTACAATATGATGTAATTGGGTATGGCAACGTGGTCAGGTTCCCAATGCAGTTTTGGAGGTCACAACATCCAGTGAGTTCAAAATGGAGAACTACATGCCCTTTAAACTTTCTATCCTTTAATTATCCACATTTGATTTTGGTTTTCAAAACTGGATCTGTAAACGTGACCATGTGGCTGTACCCTATTAGGGTATGACTACAAAGAGTTTTTTGGAGGCAAATCTGCCTGCAGGATTTTCTGCTTAAGCCAGAAGTGGATTAGAAAGGAATCCAAACTATAAACAAAGGATTTATACTTCTCCTTCCTGGTGAATGCACTTCTGGCCTTGGCTGAAAATCTTGCAGGTAGATCTGCCTCAAAACCTCAACCAAAATACTCTGTATGGCTGTACCCATAGTGTTCTTGATATGGCTTACTGAATGTGTATTACCTAGCAAGATAGGATAAGGGTAGGTCCACAATGAGGTTATTTGGACAAGATTTTGAGGCAGATTTTCCTGCAGGTTTTTTCATCCAAAGCCAGAAGTGGATTTGGAAAGGAATCTGAAATATAAAGGAAGAACTTATACTTTTCCTTCCTGTTGGATCCACGTCTGGCTTTGGCTGAAAATCCTGAAGGGAAATCTGCCATTATTTTGATCCATTATTTTGAGCATTATGATCAGTTTGAATCAGTTTGTGTCACTTGATGCTCAGAATAACAGATTAATTGTTTCTTTATGTTTCTGCTCTTCTGATGGATCAGCAGAATGGAAAGCTAAACGGGGATATAAGCTTAGCCGTATAAGGAAATTATTTCTGAGTTTCATAATTTGTATCTGTAGGTTCTCAAAAATTGGATAGAAACATAAATAGACTAGTCAAACTAAAGTCTATAGTAATTGTTTAGGTGTGATATTTAATTCATTCAGGTCATGTTTCATATACTGCTTTTCACTTTGATAAGATTCTGAATCACAAATCCCTTTATATTTCAGAAACTAACTGAGCAGACTCTCCTTCAAGTATGCAGAGTAATCTAAGGTGACATGTTCTCTTCTTGTGCATTTTTTTAAACTCAGATTAGTTCCTGAAAATGAAATGTGTGTTAATAATGGAACACCTGTTTAAAGTTTAACAGTTTACTCCACTTGCTGCATGTTAGGAAAGCAATTCTGTCTTTGCTAGTGCAGTGTGACTGCTATGATGGTGGAGAGGATAGGAGTGGTAGTGCAGATGAGAGTGGTAGAAGTAACAGTGATTGTTCTCCCCAGAGCTTCATGAGGCCGTGCAGCAAAAATAATGGAATAAACTGTAGTGTGGTATAATGATGAGACTGATACAACAGATCCACAGTACTTTACTGAAGCCGGTATACAGGTGATCCACACAAGCACTACTCAAAATAAAATATAGTTTTTACAGTCGACTCAAGTAATTCACAAAGGTTGTATATGGAAGCTAGGTTCTCTTTCACAATCAGACTGTTCGATCTCCCCTTTCTCTGGCCTAAAGGGATGCACTATATCTTTCATATATATATATAGATATATATACAGTACAGACCAAAAGTTTGGACACACCTTCTCATTCAAAGAGTTTTCTTTATTTTCATGACTATGAAAATTGTAGATTCACACTGAAGGCATCAAAACTATGAATTAACACATGTGGAATTATATACATAACAAAAAAGTGTGAAACAACTGAAAATATGTCATATTCTAGGTTCTTCAAAGTAGCCACCTTTTGCTTTGATTACTGCTTTAGATACTCTTGGCATTCTCTTGATGAGCTTCAAGAGGTAGTCACCTGAAATGGTCTTCTAACAGTCTTGAAGGAGTTCCCAGAGATGCTTAGCACTTGTTGGCCCTTTTGCCTTCACTCTGCGGTTCAGCTCACCCCAAACCATCTCGATTGGGTTCAGGTCCGGTGACTGTGGAGGCCAGGTCATCTGGCGCAGCACCCCATCACTCTCCTTCATGGTCAAATAGCCCTTACACAGCCTGGAGGTGTGTTTGGGGTCATTGTCCTGTTGAAAAATAAATGATGGTCCAACTAAACGCAAACCGGATGGAATAGCATGCCGCTGCAAGATGCTGTGGTAGCTATGCTGGTTCAGTATGCCTTCAATTTTGAATAAATCCCCAACAGTGTCACCAGCAAAGCACCCCCACACCATCACACCTCCTCCTCCATGCTTCACGGTGGGAACCAGGCATGTAGAGTCCATCCGTTCACCTTTTCTGCGTCGCACAAAGACACGGTGGTTGGAAACAAAGATCTCAAATTTGGACTCATCAGACCAAAGCACAGATTTCCACTGGTCTAATGTCCATTCCTTGTGTTCTTTAGCCCAAACAAGTCACTTCTGCAGTCCTTAGCAGTGGTTTCCTAGCAGATATTCTACCATGAAGGCCTGATTCACACAGTCTCCTCTTAACAGTTGTTCTAGAGATGTGTCTGCTGCTAGAACTCTGTGTGGCATTGACCTGGTCTCTAATCTGAGTTGCTGTTAACCTGCGATTTCTGAGGCTGGTGACTCGGATGAACTTATCCTCCGCAGCAGAGGTGACTCTTGGTCTTCCTTTCCTGGGGCGGTCCGCATGTGAGCCAGTTTCTTTGCAGCGCTTGATGGTTTTTGTGACTGCACTTGGGGACACTTTCAAAGTTTTCCCAATTTTTGGGACTGACTGACTTTCATTTCTTAAAGTAATGATGGCCACTCGTTTTTCTTTACTTAGCTGCTTTTTTCTTGCCATAATACAAATTCTAACAGTCTATTCAGTAGGACTATCGGCTGTGTATCCACCTGACTTCTCCACAACGCAACTGATGGTCCCAACCCCATTTATAAGGCAAGAAATCCTACTTATTAAACCTGACAGGGCACACCTGTGAAGTGAAGACCATTTCAGGTGACTACCTCTTGAAGCTCATCAAGAGAATGCCAAGAGTGTGCAAATCAGTAATCAAAGCAAACGGTGGCTACTTTGAAGACCCTAGAATATGACATATTTTCAGTTGTTTCACACTTTTTTGTTATGTATATAATTCCACATGTGTTAATTCATAGTTTTGATGCCTTCCGTGTGAATCTACAATTTTCATAGTCATGAAAATAAAGAAAACTCTTTGAATGAGAAGGTGTGTCCAAACTTTTGATCTGTACTGTATATATGAATATTTGATATCCAGAGTATCCTCGAAGGAATACAATCTCTGAACAGTCCTTTGGTTATGGGGGGAAGCGTGTAGCTTATAGTGTACCCACCACATGCAGAGGAGGCTATAGCCAGATAAGCATTGAATAACGTCTTTGCCTAAATTACTCTGCAATCCCTTTGTGACAGCTAAAACGTCTGTAGATCTTTTCCTTTATAAGGGCTGGTAAATAAACTGCTTGCAGTTTGAGGGGGAGTAGGATTTTCCTACAAGATCTGCTCCTTGCTGCTCTGAGTTGTTCACTCCTCAGCAGACAGCCATATAGTAAGTGCATTGTATTAACTTTCTCTACATGATAAATGCTACTTGCTGAACTGACACAACCCCTTTAAGGCAAACTTATTCGGATCTGGATAGAATCTCCTAACCTATTTGTTTAAATCGGACCCAAAATTATTTTCAAGAAATTTAGATTTATCACACTGGCTGATGCTGGAACATGAGTCTGGTGGACCTTTAGACTGGCTAATCTAAGTTTATGCTATCTATTAGTTGGCTTCTCTCTTAGGTGTGTCCATGTTCCGGTCCCTGGAATGTTAACATCTGATGCAGCATGGGCATGGTTACAATGCTTTGCTGAAGGCAATAATTGGCTTCAGCGGTGACGTACCGCTTATGGCCATATCACAGCTGAAGCTAGTCATTGGCTGCAACAGAACATGTGACCATGCCCATTCTGCACCAGATGTAAACACTGCGGAGACCAAAACATGGACACACAGGAGCCAGCGTGGTGTATCGGAGTGGCGGCGAACAGGTAATTGCTAAAATGTCAATATTCCCAGAAAACCCCCTTTAAACCATGTTATTTTCAGTTAAGCAATGTCCACTTTTAGCTAAGCATGCCACTTGTAGTGTGTGGCGGAAAAGTGGCAAAAATTGTTAATAAGGTGTGTACCCTGGTGTGTAGCATGTGACCTGTCAACGTGATGTCAGCAAGACAACAAACTGGGTCACATGACTGGTTTGTAAAGTGAGCAAACGGAGCAGAATAGGTAATACAACCATATTAGATATGTTAGTATGGCCAGGGCATGTTTAATGGAAAATAAAAGTTTGGTCCTGGAAAGCTCCTTTAAAGGGAACATGTCATCAACTTTATGCTGCCCTCATTTAGAGCAGCATAAAGTAGCAACAGATTCTCTGATTTCAGCAGTGTGCCATTCATGAGCTAAAAGTAAGTGTTTGCTGAGAACCAGCTTCATAATAATTGCTCCTGCTCTCCCCACCCATCTAATGATTGGCAGTTCTCTTCTAGTGAGAAAAGTGAGGAGAAGACTGTCAATCGTCATCAGATGGGCAGGAAGAGCAGGAGCTTACGAATAACTCTGACTCTTCTCAAGCAGAATGGACTCTTTTCAAGGCCTGGGCTGCAATGATTATGATGCCAAATCTCGACAAGCACTTACTTTTAGCTCATGAGCGACACACTGCTGAAATCAGCACATCTGTCACTACTTTATGCTGGCCTTGGTGAATTCAGCATAAAATTTATGACAGGTTCCCTTTAAGTTACTCTCTGCATTAGCTAACAGAGAAAGGGGTGTACATATTTCTTGACAGGGTATTTGGGGGTTTAATGCAAGTTTCTATTTCATTCATTATCTGCATTAAACAAATGCAGTGAATAGGTGATTTTTATTTACTTTTGCAAACCCTTGATGAAAAGTTCCTAATATTAAAAAATATTGATTTGTATTTTGATCACTGTCTTTTAAAAGATTTGTCAATAGTTATTGGGTATACAGTATGAAAAATATGATTCTATATTTAAAATAAACATTTGCACTCATTAATTGTACCTACTGTCCAATTTATGTAACTAGCCTCAAGTATTATATTTGCAATTCTAAATATGAATTCAAAATGAATTTCCATATCTTTGATCATGTGTTTGATTTTGCTGAAGTTTTCATTAATGACTTTTCCACTTAGCTAAAATATATATTAGAATTTTTTTTATCTATTGAAGTAAATATACATATGAATAATAAGGCATAAATATAGCAAATATCACAGAGTTATCCAGAAATATCACAGAGTTATTCTGAAATATAGAGAAGGTACAACACTAGATAATACATGTATAAGGATTTTTACTTGCTAGACTACTGTCTGTGAACGGTCTATCTGTAGCTTAAATATTCTGCCAACCCTGTTAGATCCCTCTGTTCAAGTATAAATTGTCTGTAGCATACATGTTGTGTCCAAATAAAATATCAGCACAGTGCTCTGAGAATCCAAAACCTTCTCCTATACACTAAGATGCAAAAGCTGTGTCTATCAGTACTACCATTTGGGTTATTGTTTCAGTGAATTTAAAATAAAAAAATGAGTAACTTTGTAAGTCTACATTATAAATACCCTACCATATTGTGTCTACCGTTCCTGTGCAGATCCACGTGTCTCCATGGTGACAGACAACAAACAGATCTTGTTCCATTTGATCCTACAGTCATGTCTTCTTCTATCTGTTCCCTACTTCCGGCTATCCAGCCAAAAATATTTTAAGAAGTAAATAGTAAGGGGTAACACTGCAGGATTAGACTATACAGAGGATATTTCTTATCTGCTAGGTTCATAGGTGTTTATAGAAGCTTAAGAAACAAAATTATTTAATGAAACTATTTAAAAATTGATTGATTTTCAACTTTAGATACCTTACCGGAAATAAAAAAGAGTCATGAAGGTGGACGTAACCTTCAACTTCATAATTTCCCATTGTCTTTCTATAATGCTCATGGCATAATCTGTATAGTAGAGAATACCACCCTGGAGGTGCTTCCCTTCAGCTTGAACCTAGTTTAAATAGTTTAAAAGGGGTTATCCCACAAAAAGTATTATTATGGAATGAATAGGATATTTGAAAGGAAGTATTATTACAATATACATGCAATAAAAATATTGTTTGGTTATTTATGTACATTACATTTTCTTATTTGTTGGAGCCCCCTGTTGCTAATCTTTATGGTCCACCTTCTTCTGCATTCAGAGGTTTACTAACTTGCTCAGTAGCTTCCCTGCACCCTTCCTATCCCCTCAGTGCTAGTGTAGTGTTCTCATAGAGAAGCAGGTGAAACGGTCCAGGCACCTTTAATTCATTCATCCCTACTTCTAAATTCATAGAACATATAGCTACAGTGTATCCCTCTATAAAAGCAGACAAGGACATTGTGGAGGTATTAAATGCCATATATATAAATCCAGGGCCATATGTGAGGGACTATTTTGTATACAGGGAAGGAAGAGAAAATTTAAATGCATCTTGGGAGCAGTGATGAGCGGCAGGGGCAATATTCAAATTCGCGATATTTTGCAAATATTTAGGTGAATATTTGTCATATATTCGCAAATTTGAGAATTTGTGATCTCCAGCCATTAGTTTCTTGATTGCAAAAAATGCCAATTGGAAAATTTGGAATAAAAATTTGTTGCGATCAACACTACTCCTAAAGTCAAAGATATTGCAGCCTTCTCATTGGCACACAAGCAAGAAGCAGTGAGGGATCATGGGTACTGATGAAACAAAATAGAGAATTTTCGCGATTACGAAGATATAGCACTATATTCTAGATATTCGCAAAGTCTCGAAGTGCCAATATTCACGATAAAAATTTGCAATTCGATATTCATGATCAACACTACTTGGGAGCAGCTGTCCATTCACAGCAAGGAAGGAAATGCCTTCAGATAAGTGAACAAAAGCTTTTTTTTTTTTTACAATTATGGGATAACCCACTTAAGAATCCTTCTACTATGTACTATATTATTGGTTTCCACATGGGTTATGAAAGGTGGGTCATCCACAGCCCAGGGGTGGACATAACATGCATGCAGATTCCATAGGAAGGAGGTCCACTGTTGCCTTAAATAAATAGTGGTTCCTGCTATCTACTAGATTACCTGAAAGGGACAACACTCTTTCCTATCCACGACACGCAGTTCATGATGGGTACAGCTATGAGGGACTTCTAGAGTAGTTCATGTCATCGCATGAACAGTTGGAAATTAAGAAAACAATATACTTTTCTTGAACTTTGTTAGTGTGTGTCTCTGCTGCTGTGAGAAAACAAGAATGTTCAAATAAGTTTTTGTCGAGTAGGCTGCTGTGACATCACAAATGTCTTTCTGGTGGCTAAGCTGCTATAAAATCACAAATGGATCATACAAAAAAAAGGGAGTTAGTCAGCACCTCCCAGTTCGCAGGTGCATGCTGCCATGGCAAAGACCTAGAGGAAAAAAGAAACAGTGTAGCAGCAACCTGCAAATCAGGGTGATTTGCAGGGTGCTGCTGCATTGTTTCTTTTTTCCTCCAAAAATGGATCATAGTCAGGACATCTGCTGAGACATCACAACTATGTGTACTTAGAGGATTTGGACTAAGACATGTACATATGTACTACTCCCATAAATAATAAAATATTGGAATATTCCTTTATTTTTTTGCTCATCTCTTGAGGATAGCAGTAGTTAATCTATAGCGCTTTTATTATAGTTAACAGATACCTTATAATTGCAGACTCCTTGGGGCTCATTTATTATGACCGACGTTTTTCGTGCCGTTCATAAAGGGGTTATCTAACACCTATAATTCCCCCCCAAAATACCTGGGCACCTCATACAGGTTATAATTACCCCGCGATGGGGTACAGCCAATAGCAGACCGTGACGGGAATGAGCATCCCTAGCGTCACCTGCGATGCTAGGGAGGCTTGTCCTGTCACGGCCTGCTATTGTCTGCTCTACTCCGTCCCCCAGTTGTTGGATGTTTTGATCTGCGCAACGGAGAGATGCAGCGGCTACCATGCAGACATCAGGAGTGACCTGGGTGCTGGGGACCGGGGTAAGTATAACCTGTATGAGGTGCCTGGGCATTTTGGGGGGGCATTACAGTTGTTGGATAACCCCATTAAGTCTGTTTGTGCTGCTAACTTTAGTGCTTCTTCTCAGGCCCTGCTTCATTTGAAGTCTACCTAAATGGAATCTGTCACCTCCGGCAAGACGTTTTGAGTATGAAAATACATATATAGAACACCTGCCCCTGACTCCAGATCAGCAATTCGATTATCGATACTTCCCCCTTTCATCCTGCTTTATGTCCACAAGCTGGCTGTCTAATGTAGAGAAAGAACTTCTCCTGGAGTCTGCTCCATGGTGGCTCAAGTCACATAGTCATCAACCCAACCTTAATAAAAATAAACACACAGACACAATCTATGTGGAAATAAATGGCCGCAATGTTTATTAAGGATAACCTTATAATAAATACATTAATTACCATAACACATTACCATCATAAATAATTAGCATAAATTAATCAATTCAAATTCATCCCATATAAAATTACCAATTAAACTTCCAGCAAACCATAACTACCAGTCCACCCAGCATTAGCTGGGCGACAAACTCCCACTAATAAACAAACCAATCAGGAACACAGAATCTTCCCGCCTCAGAACTGGACAGGACTAGAATTAACCACTCGTGCCAAGCACAGTTGACCTCCAGATGACCAGGCGGGTAAGTACTACTGAAACACAAGAGGGTGGGAACACACAAAAAGGGGGGAGACAACAAACCGGCCATATAAAATACATATCAATATGGACCAAACCATTACACCTTCAATTTAACATGACAGTGACTAGGCCACCATGTGTCCCCCAAGCTATTTGCTCTTGGGGGCCCCTGACATTATGAGAGTATGCACAGGTGTCCTGTGAATGCATTAAGTGGATGTTTCACAGGTGCACAGTGGGAGAATGGGTATGCTTGTCCACATACAAGTTACTGATCTGGAGTGAGAAGTAGGTGTTCTATACCTTAATTACTGTACTTGTTAGTAGCTACAGGTGATAGATTTCCTTTGAATTGTGCTTAAGGTGGTTGTACACCTACCTGCCTTTCAGTAATTCAATAGTCAAGCTGGTCTTCCACAGTTAGTGTACTGAAGTTTTACCCTCTTTCTATAAATGATCATCATGATATTTTATGACAATTGATTACCTTGCAATCCAGGCACTTCTGCTGGGGATTGATAGCTATGTTCCCCTTTCCAGTGTTTTGCTGCAGAATTGTTAATGGTATATATCGGAGTGCATCATCAGCCCAAGTCCAGCACCCCCCAACTGCAAACTACTAGTACAGTAATTCATTCATAAACTTATAGTATGAACAAATAGAAATGGTACAACATAGCATCATAAGAATAAATGCTACTGAAATGTTATAACAGGGGGAGTGCAAGTAACTGCTAAAACAGACATTTCAGGATAGCTGACAGGTCCTCCTTAAGGACGTGTTTTGGTAAAAAGGGTTTTGAGAAACAATTTTGAAATGTACAACAAAGACTCAACGAGCACTTTCATTTGATTGTATTAACATCAAATGTGTAGGGAAATAGATCAATTAACAAAGTTGTAAGGTTCTGTTTACATGTGCATATTGATTTATATCAAAACCATGATACATTGTTAAATCCATCATAGGAGATATTCAAGTCATTCCTGGTGGACACTATTGACTTATCATGGTGTCCATTGAGTTTCGTCATGGTGTCCATCATTTTGACAAGGAAAAATAGAGCTGTCTGTCAGGCTCATCATTCTGTCAAATATGACAGTATCTGCAATAAAGAAAAGATGTGAAACGCGGTCTCTAATGCAGATATATACAGGTTCTAAGTCATTAGTGGTGTCTTTTTTAGTGGACTTGCTATTTCAAGGAATTAGCCAGGATTAGAAAAAATGTATTTTTTTCAGAAGTAGAATTGTTATTGTCTATGGGCTTCATCTAGCATTGAAGCTCAGCCCCCTTCACTTGTATTCTTAGACATCCTCTTGAAGGACAGACAAGAAATGTGACCATTAGTGTTGAGTGCGAATATTCGAATCGCAAATTTTAATTGCGAATATCGCCACTTCGAGAATTCGCAAATAATTTGAATTTTCGCATTGAGAATTTTATAGCGAATTTTCCTATTGCCGATTTTCGCAATCAAGAAAATAATGACTGGAGATCATGAATTCTCGAATATATGACGAATATTCGCCCAAATATTTGCGAAATATTGCAAATTCGAATATTGCCCCTGCCACTCATCACTAGTGTCCATAGAACTTTAGGAGAAAATGTGCACATATTTATGAGAATGTAGTGTCAGGCTTTAATGTAGTAGTAGAAGATTACACTTTTTAATATTTGAGATGTTGAAGAGAGTACCAACAATGGTAGTGCCAATTTAGCATAATAATATGGGAGTACTAACAACAGGTCCTGCTCCATTGGTTCACATTACAAATTGGTGACAAAGGGTTAACAAACATATCTGCAAAGACTATGAACTGAATGTATATTTAGCAGGGTGCCATATGAGTGTGTAGGATGATTCGTTGATATTCTTGATTTTGCAGCCATCATTTTGCACTATGAGAAAATGATTTTACATTCAGTGGCTTATCTATCTAAGCATTAAAAGCTACTATTTATTTGGAAAAAATTAAAAATGATTACAATCTGTATTCCAGAAACCAAATGAAATGGTGTCTTTAATTAAATACCAGGTCTACAATATACGAGCTATACATAGAAATCAATGAGTATTGCCATTCTTTTATTTCAGATATGCTCCTCGTCTGGTCTGCAGATATATAAGAAATCTGTGGGATTTCAAGGTTGACTTCCACACACTGAACAACAGGGAGCCGGTTCTGCTGCTGTCTTCATGACCTTTTTCATAGAACTGCAGTACAGTCATAACATCATTAGCATTCAGCTCCATCCTTCAGCTTTTAGCATGCTCTGGGAGAGACCTAAAATTATACGCTCCAAACTAGAAAGCTGTAGTCATCAAGAAACGAAGGAATTGCATTTATGATAATTCATTCCTTTATATTTTCTGAAGAAATGTGAGTACTTAGCATGTATGAAAAATGCACCAGGATGTAGGATTTTTTTCTTTAAGGCTTGGCAACCTGCGTGAGGATTTGACATTGCTTTCCAAAGTGTGGGTTCCTTTTCCCTGGTGGCTTTTTTCTTCTATGGTGCCTACTGAATGTTTCATTTTTTCAGACCTTTTAAAAAGAAAAAAAGAGCGTTATTTTGAGAACTTTTGACAAGTGTCTAACATGACTTTATTAAAGCAGACCTTTTTAACACATTTTGGAGCTTTTAATGAGGTTCTGTGGATTTTCAGTTATTTATGTGAAAAATAGATCAACCTGTTTCTTAACTGTGGATAAGAAGTTATGTTGTTTGCATAGTTTAAGATGACACATATTCATCAAGTTCAACTATGTAAAGGACTGTATACTGGAAGAAAGCAAACAAAACATAGTCAGGCTTGCCTATTTGTAGTGGCTTTTTTGCTGTGAGTTATATAATGGGGTCCTAGAAAGGGTATGCCTAGATGTTAACACTGTTAACTGACAGGACTGATATCAGTAGTTCACCGGTAGTCACTAAAAGCTGTGTATCTATCTTGGCTCAACACATCCTGAGATGTGTACAGTAGCACTAGATAAGCAGCTTTTAAAAAAGCCCATGACATTGCTCTTTTCTATTATTATTCTATGGTATATGTGGTTGTCAATGAGTGCTGCTGTCAATTACAGTCACCCTCCTGTTGGTAATATAATGGCAACAGCTTCTCTAGCCACATCATCACGATGCTGAGCATAAATGTACAGTATCAAAGGGTTAATGAAGGACACTGTTTTCTGTGTCCTTTATTAACCCCTTGGATCACATTTTCTGTTAAAAGCATTCAGATATATGAATTGCAGCGGCCTCTTAAACCTAAGGTCTGGAGATGGTTAGTTTTCTATGGCAAACTGTTGTTGGCATGCTCTGTGATCTGTGCAGAGGAACCCCCACAGCTGTTTGAATGTCCTGCTGCACCCTATTTTACAAGGCAGTGAGTCTGGACCTACTGTGCCAACCAACCGGTTTGATTTTGGGCTAATGCTGAGGGCATTATCTTGGTAGTTTCCTGGTTTTCACCCTTTAACCCCAATACAAGGTTCTAGTCTTTGCTTCAGGGGAGCTACATGGCTGATACCTCTGAGAATAGTCCTGGTGTGGTTGGCTGCTGACTCGCATTGATAAGAAACACCAGTGAATGGCACAGAGGGGGCAGGCAATACTCATAGTCAGGAAACAGGCAAATGTCAGAGCTGGTAGGGTTTATGCAAATCCGGGAAAAAATCCAAAGGTCAGGGCAGACGGCACAGAAACAGCATGCTGAATGGGCACAGGTCAGGTAAGGTGGGAGAGGGTTAAAATCCAGGAAAAAATCAAAGGTTGATACCTCTGACTTTAGCTCTTTTAGAGACTCTAGCAAGCTAGAGCAACCTTGAAAGGTCTGCATAGACCAAGTTGTAATACTAACACTTGCTAAAACCAGCAAAATACAACACGTGGTGTTCAACCATGAACTTCTATGTAAAGTTAAACCAACACGCAAGTAATAAATAAATCCATCTTTATTATAACAGATACAATAACATACATAATAAAAAATCAAGAATTGCAGAGAAGTGAGGATAAAACCTCCAGATTCAAGGATAATGCAGTTAAAAATATAATTGCAAAGATCACTGTTGTAAGAACAGTATGCCAGAGTAGGAAATGTGCCAGGTGTGGCCCTACATACATATATATAAGTACGCCACAATAGTGGCATGTACAAAACAAAACATCAATCAGGGTAAGGGACCACCTACCATACAAATGAAAACAGCTATGATAATGGCAAAAACATAAACAACAGTGAACAGCATGAACATGTATGATAATACCAGACCTGGCTAGAGGAAGGGCCCAATACAGTGGGATGCGAAAGTTTGGGCAACCTTGTTAATCGTCATGATTTTCCTGTATAAATCGTTGGTTGTTACGATAAAAAATGTCAGTTAAATATATCATGTAGGAGACACACACAGTGATATTTGAGAAGTGAAATGAAGTTTATTGGATTTACAGAAAGTGTGCTATAATTGTTTAAACAAAATTAGGCAGGTGCATAAATTTGGGCACTCTTGTCATTTTATTGATTCCAAAACCTTTGGAACTAATTATTGGAACTCAAATTGGCTTGGTAAGCTCAGTGACCCTGACCTACATACACAAGTGAATCCAATTATGAGAAAGAGTATTTAAGGGGGTAAATTGTAAGTTTCCCTCCTCTTTTAATTTTCTCTGAAGAGTAGCAACATGGGGGTCTCAAAACAACTCTCAAATGACCTGAAGAAAAAGATTGTTCACCATCATGGTTTAGGGGAAGGATACAGAAAGCTGTCTCAGAGATTTCAGCTGTCTGTTTCCACAGTTAGGAACATATTGAGGAAATGAAAGACCACAGGCTCAGTTCAAGTTAAGGCTCAAAGTGGCAGACCAAGAAAAATCTCGGATAGACAGAAGCGACGAATGGTGAGAACAGTCAGAGTAACCCACAGACAAGCACCAAAGACCTACAACATCATCTTGCTGCAGATGGAGTCACTGTGCATCGTTCAACCATTCGGCACACTTTACACAAGGAGATGCTGTATGCGAGAGTGATGCAGAGGGAGCCTTTTCTCCGCCCACAGCACAAAAAGCTCCTCTTGAGGTGGGCTAAAGCACATTTGGACAAGCCAGCTTCATTTTGGAATAAGGTGCTGTGGACTGATGAAGCTAAAATTGAGTTATTTGGCCATAACAAGGGGCGTTCTGCATGGAGGAAAAAGAACACAGCATTCCAAGAAAAACACCTGCTACCTACAGTAAAATATAGTGGTGGTTCCATCATGCTGTGGAGCTGTGTGGCCAGTGCAGGGACTGGGAATCTTGTCAAAGTTGAGGGACGCATGGATTCCACATAGTATCAGCAGATTCTGGAGACCAATGTCCAGGAATCAGTGACAAAGCTGAAGCTGAGCCGGGGGTTGGATCTTTCAACAAGACAACGACTCTAAACACTGCTCAAAATCCACTAAGGCATTTATGTACAACGTTCTGGAATGGCCATCTCAGTCCCCAGACCTGAATATAATTGAAAATCTGCGGTGTGACTTAAAGAGAGCTGTCCATGCTCGGAAGCCATCAAACCTGAATGAACTAAAGATGTTTTGTAAAGAGGAATGGTCCAAAATACCTTCAACCAGAATCCAGACTCTCATTGGAACCAACAGGAAGTGTTTAGAGGCTGTAATTTCTGCAAAAGGAGGATCTACTAAATATTGATTTCATTTCTTTTTTGTGGTGCCCAAATTTATGCACCTGCCTAATTTTGTTTAAACAATTATAGCACACTTTCTGTAAATCCAATAAACTTCATTTCACTCCTCAAATATCACTGTGCGTGTCTCCTATATTATACAGTATATTTAACTGACATTTTTTATGGTAACAACCAACGATTTATACAGGAAAATCATGACGATTAACAAGGTTGCCCAAACGTTTGCATCCCACTGTAAATAGACCAAATTGTCCCGGCAAGGAAGTGAGGTAAGCAGTGCAGCTATACAGGAGGGCTGATTAGCTCATTAGTTAAGCAGATGAGCACAGATTCAGAAAGGGAATTAACCCCTGCAGTGAGGCACAGAACGTCTTTCTAATACGCAGACAGGAAGCCTCGCAGCCAGACTAAATGAGTGATGGTCCATACATTTGAATACTGTACAGAGACAGATCTCTAAACAGCATTCCTATGAAGTTTTGACCGAAGCGACTTCGGATCTATGATCTGAAGCTCAGTTCACTAAACACAAGTGATCTCATTCACACTGCCTGGCCTTGTCAATCAATGTGGAAAGGTCACGGCCATTGCAGAAGAGCTGAGGCTCTAGGAGTATTGGCAACGTGCCCATTGCTCCTAGAGACTCATTTACAATTTTTAACAACTTATTTATTTTAGCAGTGCGGGCAAATACGAACATGTGATGGACCGACAAAGATGCTTTCAGCTGCCAAGCGCACATGCAATAGGTCAGCCAGTTTCATAGGTACATATCCACTGACAAGTGCCCTTTAAAGCATCAAAACATTGCTTTTTATTAAGACTTGAGAAATTGCTTTTTATTTTTCTATTTTCTATCTGCTGTAGATCTGGATTGACATGATTGCCATGATATTGATCTTTAGAAAAAGACTTATGGTGTTCACAAAAGAAAGTCTTCTTCAAAGCACAGACATTTGGATCTAATTCTAGTACTTATTACTGCTACATAAGACATTATCTCCATGTGATGTCTCCAGTCCGTCTGTTCTTCTTTTTCATTAACTGCACTTCAGTACTTTGAATACATTGACAAGCTTGTGTTTCAGGGTCTTGAAATATTTTTAATAAATGCAATTTCAATATCTTGTGCACTTGTTAAAATGTAATATTCTTTTACTGAACTGATAACAAGCCATGTATTCTTATGAATAAAACTACTCCACGAAAAGGGTACACACTTTTGTGTGCTTTTTTTTTTTTTCTTTCTTCCATACAAGAACACAAATACCCATCAGGATGTAATATTGATGAGTGCGCTTTAGCTCGAAAAATCATTACTCTCGTGAAATATGATGTATCCTTTTATTTGTAAAAACCTTGCGTGCTGTTTCATTTCAGTGTATGACCACCTGAAAAGCCCCGTTGGATTCTTTGTGTTATTGCTTCAGAGACGCAATCCAGCTAATTTCTGTTTTATTGTCATAGTGACTGAACTCTATTATATGCAGCTGTTCTGTAGTTGTTAATTTGCTTTGCCAAAGGCTTCAGTAATGAAGTTGCAAAAATGAAATTTCAATCAAAACTTTGCAATATGCATTTTACTGATTAACTTCAGCTGTTTCAAATGTGAATGGCAAATAGCGAAACAGAATACAAGTTATATATTTTGTTGGGAAATAATTACATGATACTATTTTAATATTGATTTGTACTTGTTCCATTTTAGAACAGTTGTAATAAATGGATTTGTTTTTTTTTTAAGAAGGAGTCAACCTTTGGAAACTCTGTCTATTAGGACTATGTGAACACTGCATCTGCTACACTAGGGGTCTCAAACTTGGCCAGATATATGGCTATATATGTTGGCAGATATATGGACTGCAAAATTTCCAGTTGATGGACAGTGTGCATTTGTCACACTCACCACTCCACACTTCACCCCATTCGGCCATGCCGGGGAATGATGCCAAGAGCTCGCCTAGTGGTGGGAACAGTTGAGTGAGAAAGGTATTAGTACTAATCAGTTTTCAAATGTAAATTTCACATGGTTGGACAACCCATTCTTAATACAGACTCCAGATGAGGTCCCAAAAAATGAATACTGATTTCCAGTCCAGACCCCAGAATGAAGACCCTTACATTCATACAGATCCCAGATCAGACCCCAAATTCATACTGACCCAGATTAGACCCCAAATCAGCCCTCAAATTTATACAGACCTCAGATCAGACCTCAAAATTATTTAAACCCGAAATCAGACTGCTGACACCCACTAAAACCTCCACCCAACTCCCTGTCCCCTAAATACAGACCGCAGAGCAGACAAAAAAAGAAAATAATTACCCTTACTCTCCTCTTCCAGGTGCCACCACTCAGCTCTTTCATGCTGTGCAACACCATGTCCTGGCACCATGCCATACTCACTGCTCCCTGGACCTTCTCGGCTGTACTAATGAGATGAGTGTTTCCACAAATTAAAGGAAGCACTCATTAAACAGTGCTCCTTCTCCTTCCCAAGATAATTGCCGCGGGAGCTGAATGTGGCCCATGATCTGCTTGTTTAATACCCCTGCTCGGCAGCATGAACTCAAAGAGAAAATACTGTCATACTTGTATAATGTCCACGCCATTTCTAAGCAAGATCCACAAGCTCGGGCGTTTTCACTGGGCCAGGGATCATTTAAAATGGAGTGTGGCAAAATGGAAGACTGTTCTGTGGTCAGACGAGTCACGATTCGAAGTTCTTTTTGGAAATCTGGGACTCCATGTCATCCGGACCAAAGAGGACAAGGACAACCCAAGTTGTTATAAAGAGGAAGGTGCAACAAAGAAGGCCCAAGACGATTGAACAGTTAGAGGCCTGTATTAGACAAGAATGGGAGAGCATTCCTATTTCTAAACTTGAGAAACTGGTCTTCTCGGTCCCCAGACGGTCCCCAGACGTCTGTTGAGTGTTGTAAGAAGAAGGGGAGATGCCACACAGTGGTGAAAATGGCCTTGTCCCAACTTTTTGGGGATTAGTTGACACCATGAAATTCTGATTCAACATATTTTTCCCTTAAAATGGTACATTTTCTCAGTTTAAACTTTTGTTCCGTGATTTATGTTCTATTCTGAATAAAATATTAGAAGTTGGCACCTCCACATCATTGCATTCAGTTTTTATTCACGATTTTCACAGATGATACTAAACTGTGTAAAGTAATTTACTACTGATGAGGACAGTATACTACTACAGAGGGATCTGGATAGATTGGAGGCTTGGGCAGATAAGTGGCAGATGAGGTTTAACACTGATAAATGTAAAGTTATGCACATGGGAAGGAAAAATGCAAGTCACCCGTACATACTAAATGGTAAAACACTCGGTAACACTGACATGGAAAAGGATCTAGGAATTTTAATAAACAGCAAACTAAGCTGCAAAAACCAGTGTCAGGCAGCTGCTGCCAAGGCCAATAAGATAATGGGTTGCATCAGAAGGGGCATAGATTCCCGTGATAAGAACATAGTCCTACCACATTACAAATCGCTAGTCAGACCACACATGGAGTACTGTGTACAGTTCTGGGCTCTCGTAAACAAGGCAGACATAGCAGAGCTGGAGAAGATCCAGAGGAGGGCATCTAAAGTAATAACTGGAATGGGGCAATAACAGTACCCTGAAAGATTATTAAAATTATGGCTATTCACTTTAGAAAAAAGACGACAGGGAGATCTAATTAATATGTATAAATATATCAGGGGTCAGTACAGAGATCTATCCCATCAGCTATTTATCCCCAGGACTGTGACTGTGACGAGGGGACATCCTCTGTGTCTGGAGGAAAGAAGGTTTGTACACAAACATAGAAAAGGATTCTTTACGGTAAGAGCAGTGAGACTATGGAACTCTCTGCCTGAGGAGGTGGTGATGGTGAGTACAATAAAGGAATTCAAGAGGGGCCTGGATGTATTTCTGGAGCGCAATAATATTACAGGCTATAGCTACTAGAGAGGGGTCGTTAATCCAGGGAGTTATTCGGATTGCCTGATTGGAGTCGGGAAGGATTTTTTTTATTCCCCTAAAGTGGGGAAAATTGGCTTCTACCTCACAGTTTTTTTTTTGCCTTATGTACTATGTTACTATGTATTTGTATAGTGTCCCAACTTTTTTGGAATCCGGTTTGTAAATCAAATCTGTCATTTTGAAGAAATGACAAGTTGGATTAACAGAAATCATGAGACATTTCTGAAAACCTGGCACCCTTGGAGGTTATTGGGCGATGAGCAGTGTGTGAATCACTCTGGCAGCCACATAGCAGGTTAGGAGTGGGTTGGCACTACCTGATCGTTGTTCTAATCTTGGGTTTTGTCCTTCATCTCGCATACAGTTCTACTGGGTACTGAAGCTGCTTGAACATCGTCTCTCTTCACTTTCCAAATTACTGGCCCTGGAAATGTTGCCATTTAGGTTTGTGGACACTGAGGCCTTCCTAAGCCTGATGTCGACAGCCGTCCCTTGTTACGCAGTCCCCAGCCACCACTACTTTTCATGGTGTGCCATGCCCGCCTTACACCAGCATGTGTCCTGTAACATCACCCGTGCCCTGATCAATGCAGTTACTGGAAAGGTCCACTTAACCACTGACACATGGGCAAGTGGTTTCGGCCAGGGACGCTACATTTCCCTGATGGCACACTGGGTGAACGTTGTGGAGGCCGGGAGCGAGTCATACCCTGGGATGGCACAGGTGCTACCGACACCAAGGATTGCGGGCCCTAATTCCATCAGGGTTTCTGCCACCACCTACATTAGTGGCTCCAACCCCCACTTCTCCTCCTCCTCCACTTCCACCTCAGAATTATCCTCTTGCAGCACTAGTCAGCCATCAGTCGGTAGCTGGAAGCAGTGTAGCACTGCAGTGGGGAAGCGTCAACAGGCCGTACTTAAGCGTATCTTCTTAGGTGACAAACAGCACACCGCCGCAGAGCTGTGGCAGGGGATAAGAGAGCAGACTGAGCTGTGGCTCTCGCCACTCAACCTAGAACCAGGCATAGTTATGTCTGATAATAGCTGTAACTTGGTGGCAGCTTTGGAGCTTGGCAAGCTCACACACATCCCATGCCTAGCCAACGTCTTCAACTTAGTGGCTCAGCGGTATCTCAAAACCTACCCCATTTTGCCTGAGCTACTTGTGAAGGTGTGCCGTGTGTGTGCCCATTTCCGCAAGTCATAGACAGCTCACCGACTGTTGTGTGACGTGAGCACACGCTGGAACTCCACGTTCCACATGTTGGCCTGGCTTTGTGAGCAGCAGAGGGCAGTAGTGGAATATCAGCTGCAACATGGTCGTCGCCTTTTCAGTCAGTTTCCGCTATTCACAAACAAGGAGTGGACATGGATGTCTGACCTCTGTGAGATTTAAAGAAATTTTGAGGAATCAACACAGATGGTGAGCGGCAATAACGCTATTATCAGCGTCACTATCCCACTTCTGTGTCTACTCAAACGCTCGTTGCTCACAATTAAGGCTGACGCTTTGCATGTAGAAGGGGTGAAAATGGGGGAATACATTACACAAGGTGATAGCCAGACTACCCTCATTTCGTCTTCTCAGAGCAAATTGGATGATGATGAGGAGGAGGAGTAAAAGACGGTTGACTCCGCCACAGAGGGTAGTACCCATGGAAGTTTAATTCCATATGTTCAGTGTGGATGGGCAGAAGAGGAGGAAGAGGATGAGGAGATTGAGAGTCATCCTCCTGATGATGACAGCAAAGTCTTACCTGTTGTGACTCTGGCATACAAGGCTGACTTTATGTTAGGCTGACTTTATGTTAGGAAGCCTTTCCCGTGACCCACGCGTTTTATGCATTTTGGACAACACCGATTACTGGTTGTTCACCTTTCTCGACCCCTGTTACAAAGAGAACTTCTCATCTCTCATTCCTGTGGTGGAGAGGACAAGGAAAATGGTTCAATACCATAAGGTCCTTGTGGAAAAATTGCTTCAAATATTTACAGCTGACAATGCTGGTGGCAGAGTACGTAGTTCCTTGGGCAACCGAGGAGGGGAGACGAGGGAAACACACAGCAGTTCCAACAGAGGCAGGGCAACACTCTCCAAAGCATGGGACAGTTTCATGACACCCCACCAGCCTAGTGTCACAAGGAGAGAAAATTTTTGGAAGATGGTAAAGGAGTAGGTAGCAGACCGTGTCAGCGTCCTCAATGATCCCTCTGTGCCTTACAACTACTGGGTGTCCAAGCTTTGTCAGATCGGGTATTTTGTGCTGCTGGGGGCATAATAACTGATAAGCGCAACCGCCTGTCATCTGAAAATGCTGTCGGGTTGACTCTTATAAAAATGAACAAGGCCTGGATTGCCCCTGACTTCTCTACTCCACCATAGGAAAGCGGCTAAACATAAAGGCACTTTAAATGTGTTTTTTTTTTATAATGTACTGAATACACTTTATTCCCATGCAGCCCTTCCACCACAAAAAAAGGGTATATGGTTTAATCTTCCCTTTCTTGTCTTCCTGCTCCTCCTCTTCCATCATATCAACATGCTTATTATTCTGCCCTCGCTCTTAATTTTGTAGAGGGTCAGCTCACCTGCAGGACCTCGCATATAATGTTTTAGAGGTCAGGTCACTAGCAGGCCATCACCTACAATCTTTTAGAGGGTCAGCTCACCAGCAGGCCCTTGCATATAATGTTTTAGAGGGTCAGCTCACCAGCAGGCCCTTGCATATAATGTTTTAGAGGGTCAGCTCACCAGCAGGCCCTCACCTACAATCTTTTAGAGGATCAGCTCACCTGCAGGACCTTGCATATAATGTTTAAGAAGTCAGCTCACCAGCAGGCCCTCACCTACAATCTTTTAGAGGGTCAGCTCACAAGCAGGCCCTCGTATATAATGTTTTAGAGGGTCAGTGTGGATGGGCAGAAGAGGAGGAAAAGGATGAGGAGATTGAGAGTCATCCTCCTGATGATGACAGCAAAGTCTTACCTGTTGTGACTCTGGCACACAAGGCTGACTTTATGTCAGGCTGACTTTATGTTAGGAAGCCTTTCCCGTGACCCACGCGTTTTATGCATTTTGGACAACACCGATTACTGGTTGTTCACCTTTCTCGACCCCCGTTACAAAGAGAACTTCTCATCTCTCATTCCTGTGGTGGAGAGGTGGAGAGGACAAGGAAAATGGTTCAATACCATAAGGTCCTTGTGGAAAAATTGTTTCAAATATTTCCAGCTGACAATGCTGGTGGCAGAGTACGTAGTTCCTTGGGCAACCGAGGAGGGGAGACAAGGGAAACACACAGCAGTTCCAACAGAGGCAGGGCAACACTCTCCAAAGCATGGGACAGTATCATGACACCTCGCCAGCCTAGTGTCACAAGGAGGGAAAATTTTTGGAAGCTGGTGAAGGAGTAGGTAGCAGACCGTGTCAGTGTCCTCAATGATCCCTCTGTGCCTTACAACTACTGGGTGTCCAAGCTTGTCAGATCAGGTATTTTGTGCAGCTGGGGGCATAATAACTGATAAGCGCAACCGCCTGTCAACTGAAAATGCTGTCGGGTTGACTCTTATAAAAATTAACAATGCCTGGATTGCCCCTGACTTTTCTACTCCACCATAGGAAAGCGGCTGAACATAAAGGCACTTTAAACATGTTTTTTTTTATAATGTACTGAATACACTGTATTCCCATGCAGCCCTTCCCCCACAAAAAAGGGTATATGGTTTAATCTTCCTTTTCTTGTCTTCCTGCTCCTCCTCTTCCATCATATCAACATGCTTATTATTCTGCCTCGCTCTTAATTTTGTAGAGGGTCAGCTCACCAGCAGGCCCTCACCTACAATCTTTTAGAGGGTCAGCTCACCAGCAGGCCCTTGCATATAATGTTTTAGAGGGTCCACAAAATACTGATTGAGGGTTGCAATATACCTGCTTCCACCAAGTATTGATTATGGGGTTCTATATACCTGCTTTTACAAAATACTGATTGAGGGGTAAGATATACCTGCTTCAACCAAATATTGATTGAGGCCTGCGATACATTGTCTTCCACAAAATACTGATTCAGGGGTGTGATATACCTGCTTCCACCAAATATTGATTGAGGCCTGCGATATAGCTGCTTATACAAATACTGCTCTTCTCTAGGGACTTTAGCACAGGGACATTTTGAAACTGACAGGCAGAGAAAGAGGCAGGCCACTAGGCAGGCGTGGTAGGGGTCTTACAGGTGCACCAGGCCAGAGCCTAAGTGGGAAGTTGGAGAAGGTGCGTGCGATTACATTAAAGGACACACCAGAGTTTGGTTAAGTGGCTCACTCAGGTTTCCGCTTCTGCACCCTCCTCATTCTCTGTATCTGCACCCTCCTCAATCTCTGCCATGTGCACCCCCAAAGACACCACCACCACCATAGCCCCTCCACTCGAGTCAGAGGAATTATTTTACCATCCATTCCCAGACCTTACCGTTGCGCAGCCATTTTTGGATGAGGAAGCGGAGGTAGCAATGGCTGCCACCCAGCATTCTGATGACAGTACCCAGATCAGCCGAAGGAGAGTGGTCCCGGCTGTTGCTGCCTACTCCAAGATCTCTAATGTCAGTAGTGATGAAGGTGACGATGATGACATGTCAATGGACGTCACATGGGTGCCCACCAGAGAGGAAGAGGAGGGGAGTTCAGAGGAAGAGACAGAGATCCAGATAGGGATGAGAAGGAGGAGAAGCAGGCAGAACTTGCATTGCACAGGAGGCAAAATGCAGACTGCAAATGTATCTGGAGTGAGCCTTCCACCAGACATGGTCAAATCTTGCACTCACAGGACGCTGGCACATGGCTCCGCAGTGTGAGCTTTTTTAATGTGTCAGCTGCTGACAATAGTGTTGCCATCTGCAGCCTGTGCTGTCAACACATAAGTAGTTGTAAGCCCAACACTCACTTAGGGACGACCGCCTTAAGAAGGCACCTGGCCTCCTATCACCAAGCCAAGTGGGAGCAACGATGTGAGAACCCATAAATCCACACTTCTGGCGCTCCACGTCCTGCCTCTTCTACTTCTCTTCTCCCATTTGTACTCCCCTCCACCTTCCACTGTGCCGTCATCACGTTCATCTGGCACAATAAATATTGCGGCACTCAGGTTTTAGATTATTGCATATCAGATTATTATTTTTTTTTCAAGTATTAGCAGTGGTTCCATCCAAAAGGCCCAATTTAGATCCTTTGTATAAACAGACCTTCATCAGTGGTCACATATTTTATCTGTTCTAGTAGGGTCCGGACATCTGGGCTTGATGCATCCAAGCCCAGATGTCCGGACCCTACTAGAACAGATAAAATATGTGACCACTGATGAAGGTCTGTTATGACCGAAAACGTCTGGTCTTTAAACACTGTTTATACAAAGGATCTAAATTGGGCCTTTTGGATGGAACCACTGCTAATACTTGAAAAAATTAAAAAATAAAAAGTCTGATATGCAATAATCTAAAATCTGAGTGCCGCAATATTTATTCTATATTTACTGACTGTTCGCAGTCCTTGATTGGCACCAGAGACATTTGACTTGAGTGCGGTTCTTCACTCTACTACTTGTTCATCTGGCACAAGGCAGGCTTCCATGGCCCAAATGTTCGAGTGTAAAAATATGATGATGCCGTATAACCCACTTGCCCAACGGCTGACCGCTGGCTTGTCAGAAATGCTAGCCCACCAACTACTGCCATATAAACTTGTGGATTCAGAGGCCTTTAGAAAATTTGTGGCCATTGGCACACCGCAATGGAAGGTCCCAGGAAGGAAATATTTCTCCCAGAAGGGCATCCCAGAGCTATATAGTTGCGTTCAGTGGAAAGTGAATATATCTCTAGCACAGAGTCGGTGCCAAGATACATCTGACCACAGACATGTGGTCTAGCAAACACGGGCAGGGAAGGTACTGTACATAACTTTTCTGCCCACTGGGTCAACCTTCTGACAGCTGTCAAGAATGCAACCCGTGGCACCCGTGTGGATTTGGTGTTACCACCACGGATTGCATGGAGGCTGCCTCTTCTTCTCCTCCTCCTACTCCATCCTCTGTCTCCTCTTCGGCTGACTCCTCCTTTTCTACTGCTACCGCCTCTTCCGCTACGCCCTCAAAGCTCCCCAGAACCTATTCGACGTGCCAAGAGAGACTTTGCCATGCTGTGCTTCGGCTGTTGTGCCTGGAAGCCAAGAGCCACACCAGTCCTACACTGCTTTCAGCTCTGTGGTCACAGGCCGATCAGTGGCTAACCTTGCTCAATTTGACAGTTGTTAAAGTGGTGTGCCAATCTGCTGAGTGCACTGAAACGGCAAAATGACACAAGTGCTGTGCATGGCACACATCTTGAACTTAGTCATGCAGCGATTTATTGCCAAACACCCCGGGGTCCAGGACATCTTGCAGTAGGCCAGGAAAATCTCTGGCCATTTTGGAAGATCTTATATGGCCATGGCTCACCTTGCTGATGTTCAGCGCTGACACCACCTGCCCGTCAGACGTCTGGTTTGTGACAGCCTGAAACGCTGGAACTCTACCTTGTATATGCTTGATAGGCTGCTCCAGCAGCAAAAATGCTGTTAACGACTACCTGTATGAACTCTGCAGCAGGACAGGTTCTGGGGAGCTTGGTTTCTTTTCACTGCACCAGTGGCTGCTCATGCGTGACGCATGCAGACTTCTGCAGCCATTTGATGAGATCACCAAACTGGTCAGTCACAGCCAGGGCTCCATCAATGACATCGTACCTTACACCTTCTTTTTGGAGCGTGCATTGCATAGTGTCTTTGATCAAGCTGTCGAGGAGCAGGAGCTGGAAGATGAGGAAGTCGCGATGCTGAATGTATTCCCAGGGGGGCTACTCAATCTGAGACAATTCAGCAGGAGTCTAAACAGAAGTCAAAGGAGGATGGTGGCTGGGGGGAAGAGGAGATGGAGAAGGAGCAAGAAGAGCAGGCTTTGAGGGAGACTTTAAACTTTTTGGGGATCCTTGGTGTTGTCCTTGGCTGGGGAGGAGACCGAGGACCACATTCTCCTGGGCAATGAGCAGGAGCCAGGCCACTCCACCGCTTCCAATTTAGTGGAAATGGGGGCCTTCATGCTCCAGTGTTTGAAGAGGGACCCCTGTATAAAAATAATAAAGGGCAAGGACCAGTACTGGGTGGCAATGTACTTAGACACCCGGTACAAATACATAATGGCGGACATGTTACCAGCATCACAGAGGGCTGTCAGAATGCAGCATTTCCAGGCCTTGCTGCGAGAGATGCTGCATTCTGCTGTTGTGGGCGCTGACAGAGGAATTTCCACCCACAGCGAAACAGGTGTGGGTACCAATCCTACCGCGCCTGTAAGAAGAGGGCGGTTTGAAGATGTGTTGGTCACTTCGGATATGAAATAATTTGTGCAGCCAACCTATCGAAAGCCGCACTCCGCATCCAGCCTCAGGGAACGTCTAGACAGACTGTTGTCTGATAAGTGAGGAACCCCTGGACTACGGGGTGTGCAGGCTTGACCTATGGCCAGAGTTGCCACAATTCGCCATGGAACTCTTTGCTTGCAACTCGTCGAGTGTCCTGTCCGAAATGAAGTTCAGCGCAGCAGGGGGGATTGTGACCCATAAGCTCACTCGCCTAGCTCACGACAGTGTAGACTACCTCACATTTCTAAAAATGAATGAGGCATGGATCTCGTAGGAATTCAACACCTGTAACGACCACGTGTAATTGAATTTCCCCACGCAAGCCCACACATATCCGCCATCACCCAGAACAAAGAATGGTTCTTATCTTATGTATATATAGCGGCATAAAAGGCCTTTTCTGTCAGGTAAATGCCTAATGTTTGGGGCCTGTACTCCACTGGCCTGCAGTAAAATTGTTATCCACTGACCGCCTAATATACCTCCAGCCACATAATCACTTGTTATTTTCTGTCAGGTGAATGCCTAATTTCTGGGGCCCGTACTCCCGTGGCCCAAATTAAAATTTTTCTAGACTCCAGCAGGGCACATTTTGAGAGTTTCCCTTTAAGACGCATAAAAATGGCCCCTGATTAAAATACATATTTTTGGTGGGAATTTTTGCCATTGATCCCCCTCTGGTATGTCACTGTCCATGTTATGGGACTATTTGTGCACCTCTTGTAAGTATTTGGTGGCTGCAAATATGACCTGAAGGTTTTTCAGGTTCACCTGCCATTAAAGTGAATAGGGCCCGCCGCAAACGCGCAGTCGTCGCGGTTGATGTTCGTCCGTCACTCTTCAACATTTTTCAGCATATATTTTAAGGCCATTTCAGAAATCATGTTTTTGCAATGGATTGTTTTTGACTGCTTGTAATCACAATTCTTATCTGTTTTCTTGCACAATGCTAAATACTGAAGTACCAATTGTATCCGAAGCACAATTGTCTCTTAAGTAGCTTTGTATTAGAGCTCTGTATCCCACCATATCATAGAAAGCAGGGAAAAGGTAATAGATATAACCTTTCCTCTAGCTAAGTAAATAATACATAAGATTAAACAAAAATCAACAAACAAAGCTCAAAAGAGCTGTATTGTTACTGAGCTCAAGGAGTCACATTGACTGCTGATAGTGAAAGCTGGATTATAATGGTTTTGCATCTTTTATTTGACAGTGTGACATTTTCCATGAGGCCTTCCAATAAATAATAAACACATTCGGTAATAATTAACATTTTGATTTACAACATAATGTGTTTACAGTAGTATCACCATAATGCCTTTTTTTAGGCTTCTAATTTGTGGTGATAATGAAGACTTTCTTTTGTGGTTAATATTTTTTACAGTTTTTAATATATTTAGCTTTTGTCATGTCATATTGTTATAGTTTTATTCAGCAATATCTGATGGAGGACAGTGTTTTGTGCAGTTTTACATTTTTCATCTTACATTTGTATTTTTTTTAAGTTCAAGATGAGCGATATGTAGGAGCAGGAGTTTGGTTGTTTACTAAGATTTGACTAAAGGCTGTCATACACATTCAAGAGCTGAATTATCGTGTTATATATATATATATATATATATATATATATATATATATGAGATTAATTAATACATGAGAGAAACAAAGTACACCCTCTCCGAATTATATGGTTTCATGTATTAGGACGTAATAAAACAATCATCCAGTTCTTAGAAGGTCTTAAAATTAGGTAAATACAATACACACAGCAGAGTCCAGTGTTTGATAATGTATTCTGCACAAAGGAAGGAAAAATGGAAAAGCCATGTTCACAAGAAAATCTATGTGCACTTCATGAATTAATAGCTTGTAGAACCACATTAACCTCTTCCGGACATAGGGCGTAGAGGTACGCCCTTATGTCCTGATACTTAAGGTAATCATTGAGCAGACACCTGGGGCAAATGCGCCGGGGGGTCCTGTGACCCCCTATGTAAGCGATCGCAGAAAACCGCAGGTCAATTCAGAAGACCCGATAACCCGGAACAGGATGGTGATGGTGGTGTGATTTCACCCCACCAATCACCATCTAGCGATCCTGAGAGGTGATGGTGACATCACCTCTCAGGATCGCCTCTGATTGGTTGTTGGGCGGGCCGGCGGAATATTCAAAAGATGCAAGCGCTCCTCTCCTCCTCCTTTTGTGTTCCGGTGCCAGAGGAGAGAGGAGCTGCCTGCACGTCGTCGCCCATCGCTGCCAGCATCACCCCAACTGTGCCCCCAGGACCCGATCTGTGCCCCAGCACCCCCCATCTATCCAGCAGGTACATAGGGAAAGCATAGGGAAAGTTTGGGTTAGGCAGGGAAAATAAAGGGAAAGTTAGTTTGTTAAGCTTTTATTGCATCACCCTAAGTTAGGGTGTCTCGGGTCCACAGCACAGCTGTGTGACCCTAGACCCCCCAGGGGTGCTGCCACTTGCCCCCCCTGCCCCCCCAACTTTTTTGGGGTGCAGGATTTATTTATTTATTATTTTTTTTTGTGTATGCTGACTGTGGCCGGCACTCTTAGCGTCCGGCCACTGTTAGCGCATCGCACACCCCACTGCTGAACAACTTCGGACGGTTGATCAGCGGTTTTGAATTATTTTTTTCACATTTTTTGCCCTTTTTTGTTATATATTTTTTTCTGTTAGTTTTAGGGTGAGTTTGTGAACACCCGTGGCCCCACACACACGCACACCAAATAAAGATTTATACACACGCACATACACACGCAGACACACACTCCCCTATGGCTCGCCGGACGTTCTCGGCCGAGGAGGCATATGCCCAGCTTTCCTCTGACTCCGAGAGTCCCAGTGAGGACGAGGATGACAACACATTACTGTTGTCATCTGCGTCCTCCTCATCATCTAGCGATGATGATGAGCCCCCAAGGCGGCGGAGATGCCGCCAGGCGGAGCAAGGGGACCGCCATGTTAGGGACCCTGTGGCCCAGCCTAGTACGAGCAGCTCTGGGGCTCGTACTGGTTTCCCGGCCCACCAGTTAAATCCACCGGAGCACCCTTCCGGTGAAATAGTCTAGTGTAGCCCAGAGCGATACGAGCCCGTGATTCCTGACTTTGTAGGCCAATCAGGAATCCAGAGTTCCACAGTGGGCTACACTGAATATTACTTTTTTTTGTCATTTTTTCAGTGACCCAATGGTAAATATGATGGTGGAGCAGACGAACCTGTACGCCCAACAGTTCGTCGCTCAACACCCGGGCTCCTTTTTGGCCAGGCCCGGTGGCTGGACGCCGGTCAGTTCAGCCGAAATGAGGACATTTTGGGGCCTCGTGCTGCATATGGGCCTGGTCAAGAAACCCAGTGTCAGGCTGTACTGGAGCGGGGACGTCCTATACCAGACCCTACTTTACAGTACGGCCATGACACGCTCCCGGTTTGAGGCCATCCGGAAATGTCTGCATTATTCAGATAATGCAGCATGCCCCCCCCCCGAGGTGATCCTGCCCATGACCATCTGTATAAGATACGGCCGGTCATCGATCACTTTGGGGCCAAATTCATGGAGGCCTATATACCTGGGCGGTTGATGAGTCTCTCATTGCGTTCAAGGGGAGACTCATTTTCCGCCAGTATGTGCCCTCCAAGCGGGCGAGGTATGGCGTGAAGCTATACAAAATTTGAGAGAGTACCTCAAGGTACACTTACAAATTTTGTGTACACGAGGGGCGAGATTCCCGGATTCAACCCCCAGAATGTCCCCCCACTCTGGGTGTTACCGGGAAACTTGTGTGGGACCTTATGTACCCACTGCTGGATAAGGGTTACCCCCTGTACGTGGATAACTTGTATACCTGTATCCCCTTGTTCCAGTCCCTTGCCGCCAGATCCACGACCGCTTGTCTAAGCGGCCTCCCTGCCCAACCCCTCCAGGGATTTATCCCCAGGGATGTCCTTATGCTGTCCACAATTGATGGTAATGGCATCGCTCCTGTCCCTGTGCGAGGTACCGCGGCAACGGTCCTCAAGCCCGATTGTATCGTCGACTACAATCGGTATATGGGAGGAGTTGCTCTCTCTGATCAAGTCCTCAAGCCATATAATGCCATGGGCAAAACCCCGGCATGGTACAAAAAAGTTGCGGTCTACTTGGTACAGGTTGCCATGTACAACTCTTTTGTGCTGTCCCGGAGCGCTGGCAACACAGGGACATTCCTCCAGTTCTATGAGGCAGTCCTCAAGACCCTGATCTTTTCGGACTGGGAAAGAGCAGGCCGGAGTCCCTCAGGAACTGTAGGCGCCCGGATCGTCCCTGGCCAACACTTTCCAGGTGTGGTCCCCCATTCTGGAAAGAAGGGACAAACCCCAAAAAATTGCAGAGTGTGTCGCAGGAGGGGGATACGGAAGGACACCACTACTCAGTGCGACACGTGCCCCGATCATCCGGGCCTCTGCATTGACGGTTGCTTCAGGGAGTATCACACTTCCATAGAGTACAAAATTTATATCCCAATTTAGCACTGACATCGGATAAAAACTGGTTCTCAGACTTGAGACACCCCAAAAAACTAAAATAACATATTAGATATCACCGCGTCAGTAATAATCACCTCTATAAAAATATCCCATGACCTAACCCCACAGATTAACACGGTCCAGAAAAAAAAAGTGCAAAAAAAGTTTATTTTTTGTCACCTTACATAATAAAAAGTTTAATAGTGAGCGATCAAAAAGTTATATAGCCCCCAAAATAGTGCCAATAAAACAATCCTCTCATCCTGCAAAAAATGAGCCCCCACATAAGATAATTGGATAAAAAATAAAAAATAAAACTGACTTTAGAGATACAAAAAAAAATTTGTATCAAAAAGGATAATATAGTCAAAAAACGAAATAATTGTAAAAAAACTTATTAGGTATAGCCACGTCCGTAAGAATCTCCTCTATAAAAATATCCCATGACCTAACCCCCCAGATTGACATGGTCAAAAAAAAACTGTGCCAAAACCGCTATTTCAGGCACTTTTCCATTTCAATCAGTTTTTTTCTGGTAACAAAACAAGGGTTAACAACCAAACAAAAGTTTATATTTATTACCCTGATACTGCAGTTTACAGAAACATCACATTTGTGGTCGTAAACTGCTGTCAGTAAAAGGGAGGCCACAAAAAGAAAGGACCGACATGGTTTCTGGAAGGCAGATTTTGATGGCCCTTTTTTATTGACACGCTGTCGCTTTTGAAGCCCCCCTGATGCCCCCCTAGAGTAAAAACTCCCTAAAAGTGACCCGATCTAAGAAACTACACCCCTCAAGGTATTCAAAACTGATTATACAAACTTTATTAACCCTTTAGGTGTTCCTCAACAGTTAATGGCAAATGGAGATGAAATTTCAGAATTTCAATTTTTGGTAACCATGCCTCACAAAAATGTGAGCAAATATAGAGCAAAAAAAAAAATCATATGTACCCTAAAAATAGTCCCCCAAAAAATGCCACCTTATCCCGTAGTTTCCAAAATGAGGTCACTTTTAGGGAGTTTCTGCTCCAGGGGTGCATCAGGGGGGTTTAAACCGGTCCATAAAAATCAGCCCTCCAAAAACCAAACGGCGCACCTTTCACTCTACGCCCCACTGTGTGGCCGTACAGTAGTTTACTGTTTCTGCAAACGGCAGAGTCAGGGCAATAAAGATACAGTCTTGTTTGTCCATTAACCCTTGCTTTGTTAGTTGAAAAAAATGGGTTAAAATGGAAAATTAGGCAAAAAAATGTAATTCTCAAATTTCATCCCCATTTGCCAATAACTCTTGTGCAACACCTAAAGGGTTAACAACGTATGTAAAATCAGTTTTGAATACCTTGAGGGGTGTAGTTTCTTAGATGGGGTCATTTTTGGGTGGTTTCTATTATGTAAGCCTCGCAAAGTGACTTCAGACCTGTAGTGGTCCCTAAAAATGTTTTTTTTTTTGTAAATTTCTGAAAAATTTCAAGATTTGCTTCTAAACTTCTAAACCTTGTAACATCCCCAAAAAATAAAATATCATTCCCAAAATAATTCAAATATGAAGTAGACATATGGGGAATGTAAAGCCATCACCATTTTTGGGCGTATTACTATGTATTACAGAAGTAGAGAAATTACAACTTGAAAACTTGGCAATTTTTCTAAATTTGGGGTAAATTAGGTATTTTTTATGCAAAAAAATATTTTTTTTTACTTCATTTTACCAGTGTCATGAAGTACAATATGTGACGAAAAAAGAATCTAAGAATGGCCTGGATAAGTCAAAGCGTTTCAAAGTTATCAACACTTAAAGTGACACTGGTCAGATTTGCAAAAAATGACCTGGTCCTTAAGGTGAAATAAGGCTATTTCCCTAAGGGGTTAAAGGGGTTGTCTCATCAGGGACAATGGGGGCATATCGCTAGGATATGCCTCCATTGTCTTATAGGTGCGGGTCCCACCGCTGGGACACGCACCTATTTCAAGAACAGGGCCCCGCAAGTGAAGGAGGGTGCACTGTGCATGCGCAGCCGCCCTTTATTAATTTATATGGGGCCGGTGAAAATAGTTGAGCGCTGGCCCTGCTATTTCCGTAGGCTCCATAGAAATGAATAGGAGCGGGGTCCACGCATGCGTGGTACGCACCCATTCACTTCTATGGGGAGCCGGCTTGGTGGTGGCTGGACCGGAGTCCTCCAGCCACAACCTTGCAGGGCTCTGTTCTCTATATAGGTGTGGGTCCCAGCGGTGGGACCCGCACCTATAAGACAATGGGGGCATATCCTAGCGATATGCCCCCATTGTCTATGATGAGACAATCCATTTAAGCACCAATGACTTTATTAGCCTCTAACATCATTCTGGAATTATGGTCCACTTGTCTTTACACATTGCTTCAGTTCATTGAGGTTTGTGGGCATTTGTTCAATTGGGTTGAGGTGTGGAATTTGAAATGACCATTGCAACACCTGGATTCTTTTCTTTTTTGGCCATACTGTTGTAGATTTGCTGATTTTTGCTACCGTACATTACCCACTTTCAGCCAAGCTTTTGCTGTTGGATAGATAGTCCCTAGGGATGAGCGAACTCGAACTGTATAGTTCGGGTTCGTACCGAATTTTGGGGTGTCCGTGACACGGACCCGAACCCGGACATTTTCGTAAAAGTCCGGGTTCGGGTTCGGTGTTCGTCGCTTTCTTCGCGCTTTTGTGACGCTTTCTTGGCGCTTTTTGAAAGGCTGCAAAGCAGCCAATCAACAAGCGTCATACTACTTGCCCCAAGAGGCCATCACAGCCATGCCTACTATTGGCATGGCTGTGATTGGCCAGAGCACCATGTGACCCAGCCTCTATTTAAGCTGGAGTCACATAGCGCCGCCCGTCACTCTGCTCTGATTAGCGTAGGGAGAGGTTGCGGCTGCGACAGTAGGGCGAGATTAGGCAGATTAACTCCTCCAAAGGACTTGATTAACTGATCGATCTGCAGCTGTGGATCATTGAGCTGCTGATCCTCAATTGCTCACTGTTTTTAGGCTGCCCAGACCGTTTGTCAGTCACATTTTTCTGGGGTGATCGGCGGCCATTTTGTGTCTTGTGGTGCGCCAGCACAAGCTGCGACCAAGTGCATTTAACCCTCAATGGTGTGGTTGTTTTTTGGCTAAAGCCTACATCAGGGTGAAGCTGTCACACCAAGTGCATTTAACCAGCAATAGTCTGTTCATTTTTTGGCCATATACAAAATCAGGGGCAAGCTGCGCCTGTCACCAAGTGCATTTAACCCTCAATGGTGTGGTTGTTTTTTGGCTAAAGCCTACATCAGGGTGAAGCTGTCACACCAAGTGCATTTAACCAGCAATAGTCTGTTCATTTTTTGGCCATATACTAAATCAGGGGCAAGCTGCGCCTGTCACCAAGTGCATTTAACCCTCAATGGTGTGGTTGTTTTTTGGCTAAAGCCTACATCAGGGTGAAGCTGTCACACCAAGTGCATTTAACCAGCAATAGTCTGTTTATTTTTTGGCCATATCCCAGTCTAATTCTGTCACTAAATCCATACCGGTCACCCAGCGCCTAAATACTAGGCCTCAAATTTATATCCCGCTAAATCTGTCCTTAGTGCTGTAGCTGGGCGAGTTATTTAGTGTCCGTTCAAGCACATTTCTTGTTCTGGGTTGAAATACAATTCCCAATTTAGCAATTTCATAATTTAGTGGTTTCTGCTATATCAGAGCTATTTGAAATCTATCCCTAAAAGGGTATATAATATTCAAGGTGCACATTGGGTCATTCAGAATAACTTCACACACACCCGCTACTGTGTATTTCCAAGTCTAATTCTGGCACTAAACCCATACCTGTCACCCAGCGCCTAAATACTAGGCCTCAAATTTATATCCAGCTAAATCTGTCCCTAGTGCTGTAGCTGGGCGAGTTATTTAGTGTCCGTTCAAGCACATTTCTTGTTCTGGGTTGAAATACAATTCCCAATTTAGCAATTTCATAATTTAGTGGTTTCTGCTATATCAGAGCTATTTGAAATCTATCCCTAAAAGGGTATATAATATTCAAGGTGCACATTGGGTCATTCAGAATAACTTCACACACACCCGCTACTGTGTATTTCCAAGTCTAATTCTGGCACTAAACCCATACCTGTCACCCAGCGCCTAAATACTAGGCCTCAAATTTATATCCCGCTAAATCTGTCCTTAGTGCTGTAGCTGGGCGAGTTATTTAGTGTCCGTTCAAGCACATTTCTTGTTCTGGGTTGAAATACAATTCCCAATTTAGCAATTTCATAATTTAGTGGTTTCTGCTATATCAGAGCTATTTGAAATCTATCCCTAAAAGGGTATATAATATTCAAGGTGCACATTGGGTCATTCAGAATAACTTCACACACACCCGCTACTGTGTATTTCCAAGTCTAATTCTGTCACTAAACCCATACCTGTCACCCAGCGCCTAAATACTAGGCCTCAAATTTATATCCCGCTAAATCTGTCCCTAGTGCTGTAGCTGGGCGAGTTATTTAGTGTCCGTTCAAGCACATTTCTTGTTCTGGGTTGAAATACAATTCCCAATTTAGCAATTTCATAATTTAGTGGTTTCTGCTATATCAGAGCTATTTGAAATCTATCCCTAAAAGGGTATATAATATTCAAGGTGCACATTGGGTCATTCAGAATAACTTCACACACACCCGCTACTGTGTATTTCCAAGTCTAATTCTGGCACTAAACCCATACCTGTCACCCAGCGCCTAAATACTAGGCCTCAAATTTATATCCAGCTAAATCTGTCCCTAGTGCTGTAGCTGGGCGAGTTATTTAGTGTCCGTTCAAGCACATTTCTTGTTCTGGGTTGAAATACAATTCCCAATTTAGCAATTTCATAATTTAGTGGTTTCTGCTATATCAGAGCTATTTGAAATCTATCCCTAAAAGGGTATATAATATTCAAGGTGCACATTGGGTCATTCAGAATAACTTCACACACACCCGCTACTGTGTATTTCCAAGTCTAATTCTGGCACTAAACCCATACCTGTCACCCAGCGCCTAAATACTAGGCCTCAAATTTATATCCAGCTAAATCTGTCCCTAGTGCTGTAGCTGGGCGAGTTATTTAGTGTCCGTTCAAGCACATTTCTTGTTCTGGGTTGAAATACAATTCCCAATTTAGCAATTTCATAATTTAGTGGTTTCTGCTATATCAGAGCTATTTGAAATCTATCCCTAAAAGGGTATATAATATTCAAGGTGCACATTGGGTCATTCAGAATACCTTCACACACACCCGCTACTGTGTATTTCCAAGTCTAATTCTGGCACTAAACCCATACCTGTCACCCAGCGCCTAAATACTAGGCCTCAAATTTATATCCAGCTAAATCTGTCCCTAGTGCTGTAGCTGGGCGAGTTATTTAGTGTCCGTTCAAGCACATTTCTTGTTCTGGGTTGAAATACAATTCCCAATTTAGCAATTTCATAATTTAGTGGTTTCTGCTATATCAGAGCTATTTGAAATCTATCCCTAAAAGGGTATATAATATTCAAGGTGCACATTGGGTCATTCAGAATAACTTCACACACACCCGCTACTGTGTATTTCCAAGTCTAATTCTGGCACTAAACCCATACCTGTCACCCAGCGCCTAAATACTAGGCCTCAAATTTATATCCCGCTAAATCTGTCCTTAGTGCTGTAGCTGGGCGAGTTATTTAGTGTCCGTTCAAGCACATTTCTTGTTCTGGGTTGAAATACAATTCCCAATTTAGCAATTTCATAATTTAGTGGTTTCTGCTATATCAGAGCTATTTGAAATCTATCCCTAAAAGGGTATATAATATTCAAGGTGCACATTGGGTCATTCAGAATAACTTCACACACACCCGCTACTGTGTATTTCCAAGTCTAATTCTGTCACTAAACCCATACCTGTCACCCAGCGCCTAAATACTAGGCCTCAAATTTATATCCCGCTAAATCTGTCCCTAGTGCTGTAGCTGGGCGAGTTATTTAGTGTCCGTTCAAGCACATTTCTTGTTCTGGGTTGAAATACAATTCCCAATTTAGCAATTTCATAATTTAGTGGTTTCTGCTATATCAGAGCTATTTGAAATCTATCCCTAAAAGGGTATATAATATTCAAGGTGCACATTGGGTCATTCAGAATAACTTCACACACACCCGCTACTGTGTATTTCCAAGTCTAATTCTGGCACTAAACCCATACCTGTCACCCAGCGCCTAAATACTAGGCCTCAAATTTATATCCAGCTAAATCTGTCCCTAGTGCTGTAGCTGGGCGAGTTATTTAGTGTCCGTTCAAGCACATTTCTTGTTCTGGGTTGAAATACAATTCCCAATTTAGCAATTTCATAATTTAGTGGTTTCTGCTATATCAGAGCTATTTGAAATCTATCCCTAAAAGAGTATATAATATTCAAGGTGCACATTGGGTCATTCAGAATAACTTCACACACACCCGCTACTGTGTATTTCCAAGTCTAATTCTGGCACTAAACCCATACCTGTCACCCAGCGCCTAAATACTAGGCCTCAAATTTATATCCCGCTAAATCTGTCCTTAGTGCTGTAGCTGGGCGAGTTATTTAGTGTCCGTTCAAGCACATTTCTTGTTCTGGGTTGAAATACAATTCCCAATTTAGCAATTTCATAATTTAGTGGTTTCTGCTATATCAGAGCTATTTGAAATCTATCCCTAAAAGGGTATATAATATTCAAGGTGCACATTGGGTCATTCAGAATAACTTCACACACACCCGCTACTGTGTATTTCCAAGTCTAATTCTGTCACTAAACCCATACCTGTCACCCAGCGCCTAAATACTAGGCCTCAAATTTATATCCCGCTAAATCTGTCCCTAGTGCTGTAGCTGGGCGAGTTATTTAGTGTCCGTTCAAGCACATTTCTTGTTCTGGGTTGAAATACAATTCCCAATTTAGCAATTTCATAATTTAGTGGTTTCTGCTATATCAGAGCTATTTGAAATCTATCCCTAAAAGGGTATATAATATTCAAGGTGCACATTGGGTCATTCAGAATAACTTCACACACACCCGCTACTGTGTATTTCCAAGTCTAATTCTGGCACTAAACCCATACCTGTCACCCAGCGCCTAAATACTAGGCCTCAAATTTATATCCAGCTAAATCTGTCCCTAGTGCTGTAGCTGGGCGAGTTATTTAGTGTCCGTTCAAGCACATTTCTTGTTCTGGGTTGAAATACAATTCCCAATTTAGCAATTTCATAATTTAGTGGTTTCTGCTATATCAGAGCTATTTGAAATCTATCCCTAAAAGGGTATATAATATTCAAGGTGCACATTGGGTCATTCAGAATAACTTCACACACACCCGCTACTGTGTATTTCCAAGTCTAATTCTGGCACTAAACCCATACCTGTCACCCAGCGCCTAAATACTAGGCCTCAAATTTATATCCAGCTAAATCTGTCCCTAGTGCTGTAGCTGGGCGAGTTATTTAGTGTCCGTTCAAGCACATTTCTTGTTCTGGGTTGAAATACAATTCCCAATTTAGCAATTTCATAATTTAGTGGTTTCTGCTATATCAGAGCTATTTGAAATCTATCCCTAAAAGGGTATATAATATTCAAGGTGCACATTGGGTCATTCAGAATAACTTCACACACACCCGCTACTGTGTATTTCCAAGTCTAATTCTGGCACTAAACCCATACCTGTCACCCAGCGCCTAAATACTAGGCCTCAAATTTATATCCAGCTAAATCTGTCCCTAGTGCTGTAGCTGGGCGAGTTATTTAGTGTCCGTTCAAGCACATTTCTTGTTCTGGGTTGAAATACAATTCCCAATTTAGCAATTTCATAATTTAGTGGTTTCTGCTATATCAGAGCTATTTGAAATCTATCCCTAAAAGGGTATATAATATTCAAGGTGCACATTGGGTCATTCAGAATAACTTCACACACACCCGCTACTGTGTATTTCCAAGTCTAATTCTGGCACTAAACCCATACCTGTCACCCAGCGCCTAAATACTAGGCCTCAAATTTATATCCCGCTAAATCTGTCCTTAGTGCTGTAGCTGGGCGAGTTATTTAGTGTCCGTTCAAGCACATTTCTTGTTCTGGGTTGAAATACAATTCCCAATTTAGCAATTTCATAATTTAGTGGTTTCTGCTATATCAGAGCTATTTGAAATCTATCCCTAAAAGGGTATATAATATTCAAGGTGCACATTGGGTCATTCAGAATAACTTCACACACACCCGCTACTGTGTATTTCCAAGTCTAATTCTGTCACTAAACCCATACCTGTCACCCAGCGCCTAAATACTAGGCCTCAAATTTATATCCCGCTAAATCTGTCCCTAGTGCTGTAGCTGGGCGAGTTATTTAGTGTCCGTTCAAGCACATTTCTTGTTCTGGGTTGAAATACAATTCCCAATTTAGCAATTTCATAATTTAGTGGTTTCTGCTATATCAGAGCTATTTGAAATCTATCCCTAAAAGGGTATATAATATTCAAGGTGCACATTGGGTCATTCAGAATAACTTCACACACACCCGCTACTGTGTATTTCCAAGTCTAATTCTGGCACTAAACCCATACCTGTCACCCAGCGCCTAAATACTAGGCCTCAAATTTATATCCAGCTAAATCTGTCCCTAGTGCTGTAGCTGGGCGAGTTATTTAGTGTCCGTTCAAGCACATTTCTTGTTCTGGGTTGAAATACAATTCCCAATTTAGCAATTTCATAATTTAGTGGTTTCTGCTATATCAGAGCTATTTGAAATCTATCCCTAAAAGGGTATATAATATTCAAGGTGCACATTGGGTCATTCAGAATAACTTCACACACACCCGCTACTGTGTATTTCCAAGTCTAATTCTGGCACTAAACCCATACCTGTCACCCAGCGCCTAAATACTAGGCCTCAAATTTATATCCCGCTAAATCTGTCCTTAGTGCTGTAGCTGGGCGAGTTATTTAGTGTCCGTTCAAGCACATTTCTTGTTCTGGGTTGAAATACAATTCCCAATTTAGCAATTTCATAATTTAGTGGTTTCTGCTATATCAGAGCTATTTGAAATCTATCCCTAAAAGGGTATATAATATTCAAGGTGCACATTGGGTCATTCAGAATAACTTCACACACACCCGCTACTGTGTATTTCCAAGTCTAATTCTGGCACTAAACCCATACCTGTCACCCAGCGCCTAAATACTAGGCCTCAAATTTATATCCCGCTAAATCTGTCCCTAGTGCTGTAGCTGGGCGAGTTATTTAGTGTCCGTTCAAGCACATTTCTTGTTCTGGGTTGAAATACAATTCCCAATTTAGCAATTTCATAATTTAGTGGTTTCTGCTATATCAGAGCTATTTGAAATCTATCCCTAAAAGGGTATATAATATTCAAGGTGCACATAGGGTCATTCAGAATAACTTCACACACCCGCTACTGTGCATTTCCAAATCTAATTCTGTCACTAAACCCATACCTGTCACCCAGCGCCTAAATACTAGGCCTCAAATTTATATCCCGCTAAATCTCTCGTTACCGCTGTCCTGTTGTGGCTGGGAAAGTTATTTAGTGTCCGTCAAAGCACATTTTTTGTTCTGGGTTGAAATACAATTCCCAATTTAGCAATTTCATAATTTAGTCGTTTCTGCTATATCAGAGCTATTTGAAATCTATCCCTAAAAGGGTAGATCATATTGAAGGTGCACATAGGGTCATTCAGAATAACTTCACACACACGCTTCTGTGCATTTCCAAGTCTAATTCTGTCACTAAATCCATACCGGTCACCCAGCGCCTAAATACTAGGCCTCAAATTTATATCCCGCTGAATTTGAATACAATACATTGGGCCAAATAATATATTTGTTGTTGTGGTGAACCATAACAATGAGAAAAACATCTAGTAAGGGACGCGGACGTGGACATGGTCGTGGTGGTGTTAGTGGACCCTCTGGTGCTGGGAGAGGACGTGGCCGTTCTGCCACATCCACACGTCCTAGTGTACCAACTACCTCAGGTCCCAGTAGCCGCCAGAATTTACAGCGATATATGGTGGGGCCCAATGCCGTTCTAAGGATGGTAAGGCCTGAGCAGGTACAGGCATTAGTCAATTGGGTGGCCGACAGTGGATCCAGCACGTTCACATTATCTCCCACCCAGTCTTCTGCAGAAAGCGCACAGATGGCGCCTGAAAACCAACCCCATCAGTCTGTCACATCACCCCCATGCATACCAGGGAAACTGTCTCAGCCTCAAGTTATGCAGCAGTCTCTTATGCTGTTTGAAGACTCCGCTGGCAGGGTTTCCCAAGGGCATCCACCTAGCCCTTCCCCAGCGGTGAAAGACATAGAATGCACTGACGCACAACCACTTATGTTTCCTGATGATGAGGACATGGGAATACCACCTCAGCATGTCTCTGATGATGACGAAACACAGGTGCCAACTGCTGCGTCTTTCTGCAGTGTGCAGACTGAACAGGAGGTCAGGGATCAAGACTGGGTGGAAGACGATGCAGGGGACGATGAGGTCCTAGACCCCACATGGAATGAAGGTCGTGCACTGACTTTCACAGTTCGGAGGAAGAGGCAGTGGTGAGACCGAGCCAACAGCGTAGCAAAAGAGGGAGCAGTGGGCAAAAGCAGAACACCCGCCGCCAAGAGACTCCGCCTGCTACTGACCGCCGCCATCTGGGACCGAGCACCCCAAAGGCAGCTTCAAGGAGTTCCCTGGCATGGCACTTCTTCAAACAATGTGCTGACGACAAGACCCGAGTGGTTTGCACGCTGTGCCATCAGAGCCTGAAGCGAGGCATTAACGTTCTGAACCTGAGCACAACCTGCATGACCAGGCACCTGCATGCAAAGCATGAACTGCAGTGGAGTAAACACCTTAAAACCAAGGAAGTCACTCAGGCTCCCCCTGCTACCTCTTCTGCTGCTGCCGCCTCGGCCTATTCTGCTGCTGCCGCCTCGGCCTCTTCCTCCGCCTCTGGAGGAACGTTGGCACCTGCCGCCCAGCAAACAGGGGATGTACCACCAACACCACCACCACCACCTCCGTCACCAAGCGTCTCAACCATGTCACACGCCAGCGTTCAGCTCTCCATCTCACAAACATTTGATAGAAAGCGTAAATTCCCACCTAGCCACCCTCGATCCCTGGCCCTGAATGCCAGCATTTCTAAACTACTGGCCTATGAAATGCTGTCATTTAGGCTGGTGGACACAGACAGCTTCAAACAGCTCATGTCGCTTGCTGTCCCACAGTATGTTGTTCCCAGCCGGCACTACTTCTCCAAGAGAGCCGTGCCTTCCCTGCACAACCAAGTATCCGATAAAATCAAGTGTGCACTGCGCAACGCCATCTGTGGCAAGGTCCACCTAACCACAGATACGTGGACCAGTAAGCACGGCCAGGGACGCTATATCTCCCTAACTGCACACTGGGTAAATGTAGTGGCAGCTGGGCCCCAGGCGGAGAGCTGTTTGGCGCACGTCCTTCCGCCGCCAAGGATCGCAGGGCAACATTCTTTGCCTCCTGTTGCCACCTCCTCCTTCTCGGCTTCCTCCTCCTCTTCTTCCACCTGCTCATCCAGTCAGCCACACACCTTCACCACCAACTTCAGCACAGCCCGGGGTAAACGTCAGCAGGCCATTCTGAAACTCATATGTTTGGGGGACAGGCCCCACACCGCACAGGAGTTGTGGCGGGGTATAGAACAACAGACCGACGAGTGGTTGCTGCCGGTGAGCCTCAAGCCCGGCCTGGTGGTGTGTGATAATGGGCGAAATCTCGTTGCAGCTCTGGGACTAGCCAATTTGACGCACATCCCTTGCTTGGCGCATGTGCTGAATTTGGTGGTGCAGAAGTTCATTCACAACTACCCCGACATGTCAGAGCTGCTGCATAAAGTGCGGGCCGTCTGTTCGCGCTTCCGGCGTTCACATCCTGCTGCTGCTCGCCTGTCTGCGCTACAGCGTAACTTCGGCCTTCCCGCTCACCGCCTCATATGCGACGTGCCCACCAGGTGGAACTCCACCTTGCACATGCTGGACAGACTGTGCGAGCAGCAGCAGGCCATAGTGGAGTTTCAGCTGCAGCACGCACGGGTCAGTCGCACTACAGAAGAGCACCACTTCACCACCAATGACTGGGCCTCCATGCGAGACCTGTGTGCCCTGTTGCGCTGTTTCGAGTACTCCACCAACATGGCCAGTGGCGATGACACCGTTATCAGCGTTACAATACCACTTCTATGTCTCCTTGAGAAAACACTTAGGGCGATGATGGAAGAGGAGGTGGCCCAGGAGGAGGAGGAGGAGGAGGAGGAAGAGGGGTCATTTTTAGCACTTTCAGGCCAGTCTCTTCGAAGTGACTCAGAGGGAGGTTTTTGGCAACAGCAGAGGCCAGGTACAAATGTGGCCAGCCAGGGCCCACTACTGGAGGACGAGGAGGACGAGGATGAGGAGGAGGTGGAGGAGGATGAGGATGAAGCATGGTCACAGCGGGGTGGCACCCAACGCAGCTCGGGTCCATCACTGGTGCGTGGCTGGGGGGAAAGGCAGGACGATGACGATACGCCTCCCACAGAGGACAGCTTGTCCTTACCCCTGGGCAGCCTGGCACACATGAGCGACTACATGCTGCAGTGCCTGCGCAACGACAGCAGAGTTGCCCACATTTTAACCTGTGCGGACTACTGGGTTGCCACCCTGCTGGATCCACGCTACAAAGACAATGTGCCCACCTTACTTCCTGCACTGGAGCGTGATAGGAAGATGCGCGAGTACAAGCGCACGTTGGTAGACGCGCTACTGAGAGCATTCCCAAATGTCACAGGGGAACAAGTGGAAGCCCAAGGCCAAGGCAGAGGAGGAGCAAGAGGTCGCCAAGGCAGCTGTGTCACGGCCAGCTCCTCTGAGGGCAGGGTTAGCATGGCAGAGATGTGGAAAACTTTTGTCAACACGCCACAGCTAACTGCACCACCACCTGATACGCAACGTGTTAGCAGGAGGCAACATTTCACTAACATGGTGGAACAGTACGTGTGCACACCCCTCCACGTACTGACTGATGGTTCGGCCCCATTCAACTTCTGGGTCTCTAAATTGTCCACGTGGCCAGAGCTAGCCTTTTATGCCTTGGAGGTGCTGGCCTGCCCGGCAGCCAGCGTTTTGTCTGAACGTGTATTCAGCACGGCAGGGGGCGTCATTACAGACAAACGCAGCCGCCTGTCTACAGCCAATGTGGACAAGCTGACGTTCATAAAAATGAACCAGGCATGGATCCCACAGGACCTGTCCGTCCCTTGTCCAGATTAGACATTAACTACCTCCCCATAACCATATATTATTGGACTCCAGGGCACTTCCTCATTCAATCCTATTTTTATTTTCATTTTACCATTATATTGCGAGGCTACCCAAAGTTGAATGAACCTCTCCTCTGCCTGTGTGCTAGGCCTAAATATATGCCAATGGACTGTTGCAGTGGTGGCTGACGTGAAGCCTCATTCTCTGCTATGACATGCAGACTGATTCTCTGCTGACATGAAGACAGATTCTCTGTTACGGGACCTCCCTCCTCTGCCTGGGTGCTGGGCCTAAATATATGCCAATGGACTGTTGCAGTGGTGGCTGACATGAAGCCTGATTCTCTGCTATGACATGCAGACTAATTCTCTGCTGACATGAAGCCAGATTGTCTGTTACGGGACCTCTCTCCTCTGCCTGGGTGCTGGGCCTAAATTTATGACAATGGACTGTTGCAGTGGTGGCTGACGTGAAGCCTGATTCTCTGCTATGACATGCAGACTGATTCTCTGCTGACATGAAGCCAGATTGTCTGTTACGGGACCTCTCTGCTCTGCCTGTGTGCTAGGCCTAAATATATGCCAATGGACTGTTGCAGTGGTGGCTGACGTGAAGCCTCATTCTCTGCTATGACATGCAGACTGATTCTCTGCTGACATGAAGCCAGATTGTCTGTTACGGGACCTCTCTGCTCTGCCTGTGTGCTAGGCCTAAATATATGCCAATGGACTGTTGCAGTGGTGGGTGACGTGAAGCCTCATTCTCTGCTATGACATGCAGACTGATTCTCTGCTGACATGAAGCCAGATTCTCTGTTACGGGACCTCTCTGCTCTGCCTGTGTGCTAGGCCTAAATATATGCCAATGGACTGTTGCAGTGGTGGCTGACGTGAAGCCTCATTCTCTGCTATGACATGCAGACTAATTCTCTGCTGACATGAAGACAGATTCTCTGTTACGGGACCTCTCTCCTCTGCCTGGGTGCCGGGGCCTAAATATCTGAGAATGGACTGTTCCAGTGGTGGGTGACGGGAAGCCAGATTCTCTGCTATGGAACCTCTCTCCAATTGATTTTGGTTAATTTTTATTTATTTAATTTTTATTTTAATTCATTTCCCTATCCACATTTGTTTGCAGGGGATTTACCTACATGTTGCTGCCTTTTGCAGCCCTCTAGCTCTTTCCTGGGCTGTTTTACAGCCTTTTTAGTGCCGAAAAGTTCGGGTCCCCATTGACTTCAATGGGGTTCGGGTTCGGGACGAAGTTCGGATCGGGTTCGGATCCCGAACCCGAACATTTCCGGGATGTTCGGCCGAACTTCTCGAACCCGAACATCCAGGTGTTCGCTCAACTCTACTCAACTCTAATAGTCCCACATTTGACTCCAGAATACTTTATTATGAAGAAGAGTTCATGGTAGACTCAATGACAAAGAGGTGCTCTGGTTCTGTGGCTGAAAAATAAGTCCACATCATCATGCTTCCACCACCATGCTTGACAGTTGGTATGAGGTGTGTGATAATATGTTGTGTTTGATTTTCACCAAACATGGCACTCTACATTATATACAAACATCTTCACTTTAATCTTGTCTGTCCTGATTCATAAAGACATAGAAGTCAAGCAGGATGTACTTTGTCTTTTTTATGGCTATAGAGATATATCTATGAAAATCATAAACTCTGACTATTTACTTAGACAAGATGCTGATCTCCCGAGAGAGAACACTGACAAGATAATGTTTTTAGAGAGAATCATAAAAGGAGGAGCTGAACAGATTGATATATAGTTGTGACGAGACCAATCTCGCCACATTGCATTGGAGAAGCCTGGTTGCCAGCCTCTTGCCCTAGGATTATGGGCCCTCTCATCAGCCCATGCTAAACTTAAACCCCATGGCAATTTGACTTTTTTTTGCGGCATCTGAGCGCTGTTCGGATATATTGAGCACTCAGATCCAAGCCATCTGGGGATAAGTTGAAAGTGGGGGTTATGTTCAGTTTGATAGGAGTTATGTATTTTTGTGTAGTTTTGCTGTTGTGAATAGAGGTATTTTCTGTACCTAGATGGCTTACCACACCCAGTTAAGCCAATTATCTCACACAGCCTAACTATGCAAAAACTGGTTTTGGGCAGAAAAGCCATGCTTCCTTTGTTCGCAAAGGACTTTTACTAACTTTTGAACCCATGGTCTAATTCGTGCCATTTTTGGATATGTTAAATGTCTATGTTTACTGTAATGGTTGTGACATTGTAAATTTTGAATAGTGATTTCTGTCCTATTGTCTCCACGTGTGTATTGGCGATTTCCATTTGTCCTGAGAGATAATTGAATTACTCCCCAATTGTCTCCAGGACAGAAGACATTCTATAAAACTGTGTATTCTCCTGCCTGTGATAATTACATTAACCTATTGTATAAGGTAATTGTATTACAGGCAGAGGGGAGGATTTTGAGTGGGAGTGCCTGAGTGTATTGTACGTGTTTACTGGATTTCTTACAAAACCCTGTGGGTGATACTAATGTGTAACAATGTTGTATAAGAACAATAAACACACAGCTCTGGCTGACCACTGCTTGACCATCAACACGGAGCCTCGTCTCGTTCTTGGGGGGATTCGCTGTATGCTGTTAGAGACTGATTGCTAGGAGTGTGAGCCGCTTGGGTGTATTTCCTATTCGTCTGCTAGCAGCTAATCGTGAGGTTCTGTTCAGGAGTTTGGAGCATTCCCTTGTATGCCGTAACAATTGGTGGCAAGTGGCAGGATCGTTCTCACAGCCCAGAAGGACAGCTACAAAGAAACATCATTCCCTGGAATTACAATTTGAGGGCAACGCATGTCCGAGTACAGCGACCCTGACAGCAGCAGGATGGAACCAGCAGTGGCATACGATGAGAAAGACATGGATGGCCGGGATGCATTAAGGAAAGGGATCTGGTACCAGGCCCTGGATAATGTACAATAACAGCGAGGCGAGAGTCTCCCCAGTGAAGAGCAGCGATTGCAGAAGCAAGTGGCCTTGCGGATGCCCTTCCTGGGAGAGCAGCCCCTGGAGGAATGGGTGAAGGAACTAGAGCACTGGGTATGGCAGGAGCTATGGCTGGAGGATGCCTACCAGGCGCTCTGGTGGTATATGGCACAGTATAGACCCTGGACAGCTGAGCATGACAAGCCAGAGGAAGAGGAGTTTGATAGTCCTGGCTTGTTATGGGAGTCCTTTGCAGAGCCTGACTTCGGGAGCCCTGCACAGTCCAGACTTCAGGAAATTTTCTATGAGAGGGAGGCTAGGCAGGATTGAGATGACCCCCATGAGGTAGATAAATACCTGGCTTACCTAGAAACCCTGCAGTGGGAACTGGAGCTGGACTACCGAGATCTCTTCCACTCCATTGGGAAGGCTCAGCAGGACAGCAAGATGACAGACCCGGATGCAGACCCATTCAGCTGGGCAGATATTGTGGATATTTACTGGGAAGAACCCCAGGTGGCCGGTGGAGGTGGGAACGAGGTTTCTCCACCGGTTCTGCAGGGAATTGGGAGCCCAGTCTTGGGAGACAGTCGGTCCTGTCCCCTGGCAGCAGAGTGTTTTATTGGGAGAGGAGAGCTTTGTCCTCCCACCCCAGGTAGCCGGTGGAGGTAGGACCAAGGTCTCTCCACCGGTTCTGAAGGGAATTGGGAGCCCAGTCTCCATTCCCCAGCGGCAGGCTGAGTTATAGGGGCAGAGACAGTCGGTCCTATCCCCCAGCGGCAGAGTGTCCTACAGGGAATAGAGAGCCCAGTCTCCTTTGCCCAGCAGCAGGACACTGTATTGGGAGCGGAGACGGTCGTTCGCCCTCCCCAGCGGCTGGAAGCATGAATAGGAGAGGAGATTGTTAACCCCTCTCCCCAGCAGCAGCTTAACGTACCAGGGGGAGACAGTAAGCCCCACAACAGTGCAGATGGGACCGTGGTCTCTGCACTCACAGCACAGGGGGTAGGGACAGTCGGTCCTGTCCCCCAAAAACAGGGCTGTTTAGCCAAAGGGGAGACAGTCGGTCTCCCCCCACAGCAGCATGGTGGTCTATCTAAAGGGGAGACAGTCGGTCTCTCCCTACAACAGCAGAGCTGTGTATCTAAAGAGGAGACAGTCGGTATCCCCCTCCAACAACCAGGCTCCAACCAGGCTCCTTCCGTGGTAGCGTTGGCAAAATGACAGAGTACCGTTGGTCTCTGCCCACTCAGCAACCCACCAAGGCAGTCTACCAGTCTCCCACACAGCCGTAGTGAGGCACCTGGAGAGGTTTCGCCCTTGTTCAGGTGTAGTAACCATTTATTATGGGTGGGCTGTACTGCTGTTTCTGTTTTGTGGGTGGGCTGCTGGACTAACAAGGGCACTGACTGGCAGGAAGTCAGATACCCTGTTAGTCTGGTTGGAAAAGGGGAGAGATGTGACAAGACCAATCTCGCCACATTGCATTGGAGAAGGTTGGTTGCCAGCCTCTTGCCCCAGGATTATGGGCCCTCTCATAAGCCCATGCTAAACTTAAACCCCATAGAAATTTGACTGTGTTTGTGGCATCTGAGCGCTGTTCGGATATATTGAGCGCTCAGATCCAAGCCATCTGGGGATAAGTTGAATGTGGGGGTTCTGTTCAGGAGTTATGTATTTTTGTGTAGTTTTGCTGTTGTGAATAGAGGTATTTTCTGTACCTAGTTGGCGAACGTGAACGGGCGAACAGGGCGAACCGCCATTGACTTCAATAGGCAGGCGAATTTTAAAACCCACAGGGACTCTTTCTAGCCACAGTAGTGATGGAAAAGTTGTTTCAAGGGGAGTAACACCTGGACTGTGGCATGCCGGAGGGGGATCCATGGCAAAAACTCCCATGGAAAATTACATAGTTGATGCAGAGTTGGATTTTAATCCATAAAGGGCATAAATCACCTAACAATCCAAAATTTTTTGAACAACGTGGTTTAAAACATCCAGTGTGTGTATACGATCAGGTATGATGTTGTATCGATCAGGTAGTGTAAGGGTTACGCCCGCTTCACAGACATTGACAGACCAAACTCCCCTTTTAATGCACCGCAAACAACAGCAAACTTCCCATTTGCACAAGGTTGGATACCAAGCTAGCCATGTCCCGTTGATGTCATTGAAGGTTTCTTCCTCCATCCAGCCACGAACAACACCAAGGGCTCCCTCCCCTTTGTTTGAATCCACGCCACGGTCACTGCGTCTGTGCCGTGCAATTTACTGTCACACCCGATATGAGTGGTATTTTCTGTAGTACTATTCTCATCAGTTTAATCCCTGTTACGTGACGTCCCCAATCTGGGGTCCATTTATTAAATAGATTTTTTGAACGGGGAGATGGTTAAAAAAACGCTGACTCCCTCCCCTTTCTTTGAATCCATGCCACGGTCACTGCGTCTGTGCCGTGCAATTTACTGTCACACCCGATATGAGTGGTATTTTCTGTAGCACTATTCTCATCAGTTTAATCCCCGTTACGTCCCCTATCTGGGGACGTGTGTCGAATTGATTAATCATTGTCGAATTAACGACATTCTGAAATAATTTTGTTCTGAGCTCTGTACTTGCTTTGTATTGGGATTGATGGGGATTTTTTTAATTGTCTGCATTATTTCTAATAACAAAATCATAATAAAGTCTCTGAATAGTTTATTTTATGTATTAAAAATCCATACAACTTTAAAAAAATAAAAGAAAAATAATGTTTTTTCTATGAAAAATTATCCAGCCGATCGCTTTTAGTCTGATCATAATGAAGCAACGGCCTTATCTGGGGTGTGGTAACATTGCCAACACACTCATAGAGGTGATGATCGCTTCATTGTGATACGCAAGCCCCTTCACAACAACAAGGTACCGATCACGAAGGGGAATTGACACATGTATGTGCCTTTTTTGTTTTGTTTTTGCAGCCACAGTGCAGCACTAGAGGCCAGAAAAATTAGACACGTTCACATGCCTGAAAAAATAGGTATTGTTGCAGCCGCTACTGTAGCAGCGGCCGGAAAAATTGATGTTTTCCAGGCAGAAAGGTGACTAAAACATTGCGGCTTGAACTCTAGTTGGTGGCGGAGAATTCACGAAAGTCATCCGGTATGCAGACATTAAATACAGCAGCGTGGGGACCATTTTGAGGCCAAGGCATGTCATCAGGCCTTTTGTTAGTCAAACGTTTGAAAAAAAAATTCGTCCAGGTACCTTCCACTGTGGTGTCCCAATAGCGACAAATTTTTTGAAGGCCTCAGACTCCACCAGCTGGTATGGTAAAAGCTGGCGGGCTAAGAGTTCTGTCATGCCAGCTGTCAGACGCCGGGCAAGGGGGTGACTGTGACATTGGCATCTTACGCTCAAACATTTCCTTTACAGACACCTGACTGTGGGCAGATAAGATGGAACTGCTGAAGGTGAGAGGCGGAGTGGCGGGTGGTTGAGAGGGGGCCAGGAGGATAGCAGTGGTTGACGTGGCTGAAGATGCTGGACCAGGAGGAGGATGGTGGCTTTGAGCTTGTGTGCTGCTTCTACTCGTCATCATGTGTTGATCCCATAGGCGTTTGTGATGTGCGATCATGTGCCTTCACAAAGCAGTTGTACCTAGGTGGGTGTTGGATTTCCCACGACTCAGTTTCTTTTGGCACAGGTTGCAAATGGCATCGCTGTTGTCAGAGGCAGACACACAAAAAAAATGCCACACTGCTGAGCTTTGCAATGACGGCATTCTGGTGGTGGCAACAGCATGCGTTGATTGGCGTGCTGTCTGGCTGACCCCGGGTGCCGATACATGCTGTCTGACTGTGCCACTAGCTCCTTGCGATGACCTCCCCCTGCTTCCAACTTGTGTCCTCCTTCTCTCTGTCTCCCCTTCTGAACTTTCCCCCTCTTCTTCTTCTCTTTGAGCAGGCACCCACGTGGCATCCACGGACACATCGTCATCATCAACCACTTCACTTGTATCTGACACCTCAGCAAAGGAAGCAGCAGCAGGTACAACATCATCATCACACTGTACATCCATGTGTGTAATGCTGCCTGACTGAGACATATCCCTGTTATCTACATCCCCTGGCAATAATGGGTGTGCATCACTAATTTCATCCAACTGATGTGTAAATAACCCTCTGAGGGATCAAGTGAAGCGGCTGTGGTGGCTGTGGTGGTAGTGGTGGTGGTGGTGGCGGCGGGCAGGAGATTGGTAACTTGAGAGAAGGTGACCAAAGCTGAGCTGGAGGAGGATGGTGCGTTAAGGTTCTTAGCGGAAGCTGTTGAAGATTGGGTGTCCTGTGTAAGCCAGTCAACTATTTTCTCAGAATTTTTTGGGTTCAGGGTATGTGGCCTCTGAACACTGGGCATTATTCCAGGGCCAGTAGAAATCACAGCACCATGACGGCCCCTGCGGGGTGGCCTGCCTCTGCCTGTCTTTTTTTTTAGATAAGTGGTACTATGCGTGCAAGGTACTGTGCCACCCTCCATAAGTTGTGGGCAGTGGGCACAGTACAGTCTGTGTGGGCCTGACACACACGGCCTTGCAATTTGCAAATGTGATTATATCACAGAAACATTTTAATAGAATTTCTTTTATCTGCAAGGTATTTGAGTGAATGACATCCTGTAACGGTATGAGTGGAGGCCTAGCCACTAGCCAGTGGCCACAATACAGTCTTTGTGGGCCTGACACACACGGGCTTGCAATTTGCAAATGTGATAATATCACAGAAAATTTTGTATAGAATCTTTTTTATCTGCAAGGTATTTGAGTGAATGACACCCTGTAACGGTATGAGTGGAGGCCTAGCCACTAGCCAGTGGCCACAATACAGTCTGTGTGGCCCTGACACACACGGGCTTGCAATTTGCAAATGTGATTATATCACAGAATTCTTTTTATAGAATTGTTTTTATCTGCAAGGTATTTGAGTGAATGATACCCTGTAATAGTATGAGTGGAGGCCTAGCCAGTGGCCACAATACAGTCTGTGTGGGCCTCACACACACACGGGCTTGCAATTTGCAAATGTGATTATATCACAGAAACATTTTAATAGAATTTTTTTTATCTGAAAGGTATTTGAGTGAATGACACCCTAACGGTATAAGTGGAGGCCTAGCCAGTGGCCACAATACAGTCTGTGTGGGCCTCACACACACACGGGCTTGCAATTTGCAAATGTGATTATATCACAGAAACATTTTAATAGAATTTTTTTTATCTGAAAGGTATTTGAGTGAATGACACCCTAACGGTATAAGTGGAGGCCTAGCCAGTGGCCACAATACAGTCTGTGTGGGCCTGACATACACGGCCTTGCAATTTGCAAATGTGATTATATCACCGAAATTTTTTTTATAGAATTTTTTTTATAGAATTTTTTTATCTGCAAGGTATTTGAGTGAATGACGCCCTGTAACGGTATGAGTGGAGGCCTAGCCACTAGCCAGTGGCCACAATACAGTCTGTGTGGGCCTGACACACACGGGCTTGCAAATGCAATTACAAATATTAAATAGAATTTTTTTTTTATCTGCAAGGTATTTTTTGTCACACCCTGTATGAATGGTGTGCACGTGCTGTCTGTGACTGAGCCTGCAGCCTCTCACACACGGGCAGCCAGGCAACTGCAATATATATATATATATATATATATATATAAAAAGCACACTGATGTACCAGCCCTGAAAAGGGCTTTTTGGGGTGCTGTCAGGATGCTGTCCTTATAGCAAATGAGTCTGTGGACACAGAACAATGCCCTAGCTAATGCTTTCCCTTTTGAATCAGCAGCAGCTACACTCTCCCTCCTCTCACTGTGAATGCAGTTTCCGAATGAATCTAAAATGCATGCTGTCCAGGAGGTGGGAGGGTCTGGGAGGGAGGGTCTACTGCTGATTGGCTGGTATGTTTCTGCTGACTGTGAGGTACAGGGTCAAAGTTTACTCAATGATGATGAATAGGGGGCGGACCGAACATCGCATATGTTCGCCCGCAGCGGCGAACGGGAACAAGCTATGTTCGCCGGGAACTATTCGCCGGCAAATAGTTGGGGACATCACTACTAATGTGTAACAATGTTATATAAGAACAATAAACACACAGCTCTGGCTGACCACTGATTGACCCTCAACGCGAATCCTCGTCTCGTTCTTGGGGGGATTCACTGTATGCTGTTAGAGACTGATTGCTTGGAGTGTAAGCCGCTTGGGTGCGTTTCCTATTCGTCTGCTAGCATCTTTTCATCAGGTTCTGTTCGGGAGTTTGGAGCATTCCCTTGTATGCTGTAACAATAGTTTTATGGGAAATTATTTGTCAAAACTTTAAATTATTCATTTAAATCTGTGCTCATTTCTAATCTTAGGAGTCATGTAGGTGGTCGTAATCATTGACAGTTATCTCTCTATTCACACTCATACAGGGATTTTTAACATTTACTAAGACTGCCCACATGACTCTTAAGATCAGAATGAACATAGATGTAAAATAATAAATAAGACATTTTGTTGGATCATTTTTCATTAAACTTTATATCAAGTAATCTCTCCAACATCGCTCACTGGTTAGCATTGGTGTCTTGAAGCACTGAGATCCTGGGTTCAAGTCCAATCAATGACAATATCTGCATGGAGTTTATTTGTTCTCCCTGTTTTTGGGTGGATTTACTCCAGGTCTCTCCCATACTTCAAAGACATACTGAGAGGGAGATTAGATTGTGAGCTCAACTGGGGACAGCAAGTGATGATAATGCCTGTAAAGCTCTGTAGAATATGCCAGTTCTATATAAGGGAATTAAATAAATGAATCCTCCTGCTCTGTACATGCTCATGTACACTGTACTTTATGGTGACAGATAAATGCGGTGGAAAATGTCCGTGCTGCAGATTGCATTACATTTCATGGTGTCAGGTTCCTTTTCAGCTTTGAAGTCATAAATCTACAGCACTAAATATTACTTTATGAATAGTGCACTTTCATAGTTCACTGAATTATATGTGGTATAAAATGTTTGCAAATGCATTTACTGCTAAATGGGTTGAAAGGAATAGAATTTACATTACTTGTAACTAGGGATGAGCGAATTTCATATTTTGAAGTTCAAGTTTGGGTTTGTGTTGTGGTATTTACTGCATTGCGTTGTGGATTCCGTTACCACTGACCATAATGCAATTCCATGATGGAATGCATAACGGAATGCCTTTAGAGGCATTCCGTTATTAATTCCGTCATAATAGAAGTCTATGGCCTGCATAAAAGATCCGTCCGGTTTACATTATGCAGGAGAGGAATTCCATAATGCATGCTTTAGAGTCATTAAGTTATACATTCCATCATGGAATTGCGTTATGGTCCGTGTAACGGAATCCATAACGCAATTCAGCAAATACCACAACACAAACCCGCACACGAACTTCACAATATGAAATTCGCTCATCCCTACTTATAACATTACTGCTGGAGCAATTTTATTTTTTCATAATCACATTGAAGCAGAGTTGATTGTTTGTGAACCTTGTAGTTTGGTACATGGTTGTTAGCGTTAAGTTCTACTACTGTTTATGTAACACATTATGAAAGAATAATGAACTTCGTGATTAATTACATGCCACTCTGCAACATTACAATAAATTATATAAAACAGAGATAAAAGAGCAGGCCCCAGTTTTGGCCACTGTGGAAATTCAGTTTTATATTGTCGAATTAAATTAAAACAATTAATTTTGGCTGAACATGCCGCGCAGCAGATATACAGCTTGAGGTAGATCTACAAAAATTCTTTAGGAATATTAAGTTGAAAGTGTGGTTTGCTGACAAACAGTTGATCAATAGGAATGAAGCAAAGGGTTGTGAACTCTCTCTTCACGGTGTTGGTTTGCACCTGAAAAGTGATTTCACGCTGCAGATTAAATGTCCAGCTATTGACACGTACATCAATGCAGTGAGGGTTGAGATTGAGGGGCTAAAGAACACCCTACAAAGTGGTGGTCTGAAGCACCCAAAAATGACATCTGCTGAGATACAGGCTTTGGGTGAGCTATGCAACAACGGCTCTCTCACTGTGAAACCCGCTGATAAGGGGGGAGCCGTTGTTGTAATGGACACCGCCTGATATGTCTCAGAGATACAGAGACAATTGGGGGATACCCTTGTATACAGACGTCTTAATCATGACCCAAAATTTGAGGTGATTAAAATCATCACCAGGGTATTAGATGGAGCTAAAACAGGGGGTCTGATTGATGAGTCTCTATACAATTTTTTACTGGTCCCACATCCTAAGACACCATTGATGTACGTGCTACCAAAAATCCATAAGAGCATGTGTAACCCCCCGGGGAGACCTATAGTTTCCGGGAGGGAGTCAGTATTCTCCAATGTGGCGATTTTTTTTGACAAAACCCTTCGACAGTTTGCCAGTTCAGCTAAGTCCTACATTCAGGACACTGGTCATTTTCTCGATAAAATTGCCGGTGTGATTATAACGCCTATGACCATATTGGCGTCGTTTGATGTGGTCAGCCTCTACACCTCTATCAACCATGATAGGGGTGTGGAGGCTGTCAGAAAGTGTTTGGTTGCAACACAATATACTGATGAATGTAAGGAGTTCATAATTGACCTGCTCGGTGTGGTGCTCTGATACAACTACTTTGCTTTCCAAAATGGCTACTACCTTCAACTGTGTGGAACTGCAATGGGGTCTAATATGGCGCCCACGTACGCCAATATCTTCATGGCCGGCCTGGAGACTGAGCACGTCTATGTGTCCCACCACTTCAGCCATGTGCTGGGGTGGTGGAGATACATAGATGACGTGTTCGTCATCTGGGAGGGCACTGAAGACGAACTGGCCCAATTCCACGTATTCCTGAACAATATGGATCCAGAAATCCAGTTTACTCTGACGCACTCCACCGAGCAGGTCCAATTTTTTTACACTATGGTGATGAAGCAGGATACTAGGTTGGTGACAGACCTTTTCATTAAAGGGAACCTGTCACCGGAATTTTGTGTATAGAGCTGAGTACATGGATTGCTAGATAGCCACTAGCACATCCGCAATATCCAGTCCCTATAGCTCTGTGTGCTTTTATTGTGTATAAAAACCGATTTGATACATATGCAAATTAACCAGAGATGAGTCAGAGCTTGAAAATATGACTCTTCTCTGGTCACACAAGTAAGATATGACTCTTTTATGTAAATTTGCATATGTATCAAATCGTTTTTTTTACACAATAAAAGCACACAGAGCTATGGGGACTGGGTTTTGCGGATGTGCTAGCGGCCATCTAGCAACCCATGTCCTCAGCTCTATACCCAAAATCCTGGTGACAGGTTCCCTTTAAGCTGACGGATTGCAATAAGCTTCTAAGATTTGAAAGCTGCCATCCGCGGCCCATGGTAAGATCTTTACCATGGAGTCAGTTTCTTCGTATCCAACGTATAGTGAAGGACCCAGAATTGAAAGACAAAAGATTGTCAGAGATGGCTGATAAGTTTTTAAATAGAGGGTATCCAAAGAAACTAGTCCAAAAACATCTGGACAATTTAGAGTCTAGTAATCCCAAGGAAGTGATAGACCAAGCCAGAATACCATTTATTTCTACCTACACAGAGGGCAGTGACCGGATGGCTAAGGCCATTAAGAAACATTGGCCTATACTAAATAGTAATTTTGGTCATGTTAATGAATTTACGATGCCCCCATTAATGTCTTACAGGAGAACTGAGAGTCTGCGAGACAAATTGGTTAAAGCAGAGGTGGCAGGTGATAAAACCACAGTCCAGACATATATAGGCCGTAGAAAATATGGATGCTATCCATGTCTGAACTGTGTAAACTGCAGTTATATGCTAAAGGGAGATACATTTACGCACCCAGCCACTCACAAGGTGTTTGAAATCAGGCACTACCTGACCTGTGATAGTTAGTTCGTCGTCTATCTGTTGTCATGACCTTGTAGTCTCCTGTACGTTGGGGAGACTACCTGTGACGTTAAGACGAGAATGAACTATCACAGGTATTCCATTCGCCAAAAACGAAGGGACCTCCCGGTGCCTAAACATTTTGTTGAGGCTGGACACAGGGAAAAGGACCTTAAGTTTAGGGTGATTGATTATATCCCCCCACTTAAAAGGGGAGGCAACAGGGAGAAGAAGTTGAAACAGCGTGAGATTATGTGGATACACAAGCTATGTACTTTTAGGCCCGGAGGTCTTAATGCTGAGTGCAGATGGGAACTATGTGGATAGGTAATGTGATATTTGCTCACCAGGCGTGGAGGCGACACTGTTTATCTAGCTAAGTGAGGAGGATATACAGCAGTGCTATTTTTATAGAGTGTAGTAGGAGTTTACTCATATACTCTCTTTATATCTACAGATAGAAACATGAAAAAGAGATGATCCTTTGTCTTACGATTGGACCTGACCGTATATGGACTACCCCAGTGCACAGGCTTGATGGTGACCATTGGTTGATGTTTAGGAGGGGCAACGATGACAAGTCACACACCGCACGTCTTGGAAATACGACCTACATTGATTTTCTTTCTAAGAAGATATTATAAGCGAACCCTGGCCTTGAATCTATATGCCAGACGGTGTCTCTATGTATATCAAACTAATAATGCAGGGAGATGGGAAGGATTCCCCCCATTGTATCTGCATATAAGTTAATGTTGACAGTGTTGATGTGGACTTAGGGGAATGCACCGCTTCAGTTTTATACCGATGATTTGGTGGTGGCCCCCATTGGACACATCTACATGTTTTCTCAATGGTCGGTTGCTGATTGTGCGGAGTGTCACTGTCTCGCTCTCCTCTAGGATTGTTATCCATATCGTCACCATGGCCACTGACACGCCCCCTAGACGCCTGGTGATGCGATCCGGGCGTGCGTCCTCCCTTTCCCTGCCCCCGGGGCCGTTGTACTTGCGATGCGTTCCACTGGGCGACATTGCGCTCCAGGGACGGTGCGGCGCATGCGCCGGGCAGAAGGGGAGACGCTGAAGCAGGCACACTTGGCTACTCCATGACGGTTGATCCCACCAGTTTTTAATATGTAATACGATACAGCTGTACAATGAATTGATGATTTTAACTCTTAATGGTTAGAGCACTTTTGATCACTTAAGTTATATTGGATGCTGGATATAATGTTCTGGAACACTATATATCTGTTCACCGTATATAAGACATATGATATTTATGATGTAAGTCCCACATTATGGATTGATGCCACATTATGTTTTTATGATAGTTTTATTGTTTGATATAAACAAGATATGCACATATATAGTCATGTGATATTATGATGTTTGATGGTCATGTGACTTAATTGTTAACATTTGATTTCACTGATTGCACTGATTTTGTAATGAATTGTGGGTATATAGATCCCACATTTTAGCACTGTTGTAGCTTGACAAAGGCCTCAGTAAGAAGGCCGAAACGTTGCTGGGAATAAAGTTTGGGGTCGTCACCCTATCACCAATAACTGGAAGTGCTGCCTCTTCATTCGGTGAATATATATATATATATATATATATATATATATATATACATAGATGCTGTTCAGACATTTTAATCATTATGATTTGCAGATACAGTTTTCATGCACACATTTTTATGCTTGGCAGGTAAGAGAGATATGAATCAGATTAACTAGCCATTCATACCAGGCCTTTGGTGCAATGAAGACATCACCACCACTCTTGTTGCACTCAGGCTCCACTCCTTTTTGTGGCCAGCCCCTCCCTGGCGGCTTTGATTGATAGGGCCAGGCATTGGGAAAGCAGAGAGGGAATGACCGGCCACAGAAATGTCACGAAGGTGTCACGACCTATCGCTGACCCTGTTGTGCCTGGGGTCAGAAGGTCGCATGCGGGTGGCTACTTGCTCGTTTATTTTTTTTTAAAACAATTTTTATTTCGGAAAGATGAGCAATGTACAGTCAATACATCACATGCATTACTCATGCATGCAGGCATGAGCGACAAAGGTAAAATTTAAGCACATTTGACACATATGAAGATATTTCCGAATTTTCCATTTTCTTTTATAGAGACCCCCCCCCCCCCCCCCCCCCCCCAACTGTTTCCCAACTTACAATGTCATGACAATGTAAACCAGAAGTACTTTCGGGCAATTTACTTCCAAGTTATTATAGCATAAAGTACTGATCGGTGCCATATATTAGCGTCCCCCACTTTTAGGCCCTAGATTACCTCTAATCCGTCTAACGTCCCCTTCAATTTCCCTTCTAGGTACCATCGTGTGTGCACGAAGGGCGTGACTACCTCTGTTTTTTCTTCTATTGTCAGCGAATGCACAATAAACTTTTTCCATGTACTGAAAAATAGTTTTGCAGACCTTTCTTTGCTATGTTCCACCTCCAGTCTATCTAAGTACATAATATATTTCATCGCCCCCATCGCCTCCTGAAGTGTGGGAACCTTGGGGTATATCCAGTGCCTGAGTATGGTCTTTGTAACTGCCAGAAGGAACAAATGGATGCCCTTAACTTGAGTTGAGTGTGATATTTAGCCTTTGTCATCTAGTGGTATGTAGTGGAAAATGCAGTGTAGAGGCGTCAACTGTGGCTTTATCCCCCATACCTGCTGGATATATTCGACGGTTTCCTCCCATAAAGGCTTTAAATTGGGGCAATCAAAGGCGTACGTTGCCTTGTGTAGTATCCTAAAGTGCATCTCCCTCCACGTTTCACTGGCTATCGCTTGTCTCACTCTCTCCATCCCTTCTCTCAACATGGAAGTGACTGTGTCGCCTCCTAATTCCTCCTCCCACCTCTTATATACTGTCTCACCTAATGAAGTAGAAAGAATGTTCTGCATTCTCCTATAGAGATCCGATAACGAGAAGTCCTGAGTTCCCACCAGGGCTCCGAACCAAGTTAATCTCTCAGAGTCACCTAATTTCACTGATTGGGCCACACAGTAGGAATGTATTTGCTTGTACAACAAAAAATGGGAGGCAGGAATCTGGTATTTAGATTGATCAGCGGGCCATGTGAGGAGTTTAGTACCCCCGTCGCACAATAGGTGCTGTAATGTGAGTATTCCTTTACGCTTCCACAGCTGGAATAGGCTTGATCGCCTGCCTTCCTGGAATGTGGGGAGAGTCCATAATGGCATATATAAGGTAATATACATGGGTAGTCTATATAACTTTCGTATATTCCGCCATGCGGCCAGGATATCCCTCAGCACTACATAGCTGAGCGGCATAGGGAGGTCTCTCACTCTGGTGTGTAAAAAGAGCTATTAAATCCCAAGGTGCTACCAATTCACTTTCCAGGGGGGTATTAGAAAAATGCAAGGTCCCTTTCAACCAGTCCCTAGCGTGCCTAAACAAGGAGGCTAAATTATATCTTCTGATGGACGGCATCTGAAGTCCACCCTCCCATTTGGTGAGGCACAGTTTGTCATATGCGATTCTAGGTCGCTTACCCTGCCAAATGAAACGCACAAATGCTCGCTGGATCCTATTAACGTCGATATGCGTTAACAAAAGGGGTATCGTCTGGATAGGATAGAGTAGTCTTGCAAAACTCACCATTTTCAAGAGGTGAGCTCTGCCAAAGAGTGAAAGGGGTAATTTGGTCCATTTTTCCAGCTCCCCCTCTAGCTTTCTAATTAAGGGATCATAATTTAGCTTATATAGAGAAGATGGGCTCCGTCCTATTTTAATGCCTAAATAGGTCAAATAGTGTGGTACCACTTCCACTCCACATAAGTTTTGTTGTAGTTGAGTTTGCGGTCCCCTCTTATCTAGGTATAACAATTGGCTCTTGGTAACATTTATTTTATATCCCGTGGTCCCCCCAAAATATTCAAGTGTCTAGGATCTTTTGAAGGTGAAGGTGAAGGTGCGGGGAATCTATAAATAAAAGTATATCGTCAGCAAAGCAAATTAATTTGAGTTCTTTCCTATCCGGATCCGTTTAAAGATGTCAGATTGGATCAGGTGTTGCACTAGTGGTTCCAGGGCCAGATTAAAAAGAAGGGGGGATAGAGTGCAGCCCTGCCTCGTCCCTCTGCCAAGCCGAAAAGAGCTCGAAAAAAAGCCAGGTGTGCTGACCTGAGCTTGTGGAGCTTGGTATATACTCTCTACCAATGTTTTGAAAGATCCCTCTATACCAAAGGCAGTCATGGATCTCCATAGCCAGTTCCAGTTCACAGTGTCAAATGCCTTTTCCGCATCAACAGATAACCAGGCAGGGCTCCCTCCAAGGTGCTTAGGGCTATGATGGATATAATCCTGCGCAACCAAGACCGAACGGATATTTGTCCCCGCCGCCCTACCTTTTATAAATCCCACTTGGTGTGCCCCTATAAGATGCGGCATATATTGCGCCAATCTATTAGTTAGCAGCTTGGTCAATATTTTAAGGTCCTGATTTATCAAGGAGATTGACCGGTATGAGGCAGGCTGTTCTACATCTTTGCCTCGCTTAGGGATAAGTTTGATATGTGCTAAGTTTCCAGACGGCATGATACCCCGTCCTTCCAGGCAGTTATTGAACAATGAAGTTAGAAAGGGGGTAATTTCCTCTTTGAGTCCTTTATAAAAGTCCGCTCTGAACCCATCTGGGCCCGGGGCTTTCCCATTTGTAAGTGATTTTATAGTAGCTTTGACCTCATCTTCCGTAATTTGCACTTTAAGATGGGTTCGCATTTCTTCTGTGAGGCATGGGAGTGAGGTTTTAGATAATAGTTCCTCAGCTCTGCTGCTATCATATTCTGTTTGACTGTACAAGGTAGCATAAAATTGCCCAAAACAATCCACTATTCCCTTTGGGTCTGAAATCCTATTTCCTGATGTACCTACTATGCGTCAAATATTGGCGCTAGGTGCCCAGGGCTTAGCTAAGTTAGATAACATCTTTCCTGCCTTGTTTCCAAATTTAAATAAATGTGCCGTCTTATGGTCCATGGTCAGTCTTGTACTCTGTTCCACATAAAAATCATAATTGTGTTTAGCTGTGACCCATTGAGTTTTATTAAGTTCCGTTGGGTTGGCTAGGAAGGCCGTGTATTTACTCCTTACCTCCCCTGTCGCTACGCCCAATTTTTGAGTCAGTTTTTTCTTTTTAGTCGTGATGTACGATATTATTCATCCCCTAATTACTGCTTTGGCCGTGTCCCAAAATAGGGTGTGGTTATCTTGGTGCTCCCCATTGGTAGTTACAAAATCCCACCACCACCCCTTTAATTGAAGGAGAAATTCCTTACCCGTGGCTAAATAGCTAGGCATGCGCCATATGTAGTCTGTACCTTTAGGTATATTCTCCAATAGAGATAGTGATACCGGGGCATGGTTGGATATTAACATATCCAGTATCTCTGCTCTCTGTACTCCCCCCGAGATTACTGCGTAGTCTATTCTAGACCAAGACCGATGAGCAGGAGAGAAATGGGTAAACTCCCGTTCCGTTGGGTTCAAATGCCTCCATATATCTATCAGGGTCGTGGACTGCAAAAAGGGCTCAAGTGTCATTCTCTCCCCGTCGCTGTAAATTTGCAGCAACCCCCCGCCTGCAGTCCTCCTGGATATTATGGACTGCGTTCAGGTCTCCCATCAATATCGTGTTTCCTAGACCCTCCTGTAGGACTTTCAATTCCAGCTCAGAAAAAAAACTGGGTTGCAAAGAATTGGGTCCATATACATTAAACAGTGTCAGCCTGCCTACATCCGTATCCAGAACAATTTTCAGTAGTCTGCCCCTATCATCTCTGTCAGTCGATAAAACATCACATCTAAGCTTCTTGTGTATTAAGATCATAACCCCTGCTTTCCTCCCGTCTGAAGGGGAACCGTATATTTGTCCCACCCATATGCGTTGCATGCGCCAAAAATCAGCCTCCCCAGGTGTGTTTCCTGTATCAAAGCTATATCGGCATGTAATTTCTTGAGGTGGCGCAAGACCATAATCCTTTTATGAGGGGATCTCAACCCTCTTACATTCCAAGAAACCAATTTCATAATTTAAACTGGATAAATGATATCGGAAAAGAGGTGCCTGTGGGAGGCTGATTCTCAATTTCTCAATAGGTGGTGATTCAGAAAGCCCAGTGAGTGGTATTGTAAGTCATGACATCATATAAAACTGCTAACACATTCCCCCCCCCAACATTCCCCACGTGAACATATGAACATATTCTTCTCTGAAAGACTTGAGAGTGTTCACCCAGCAAGTCAATACTTCATTGGACTTCCCTTTTTTCGCCTCGACCTGGGCTGGATCGCTGCAGTTCCTCTGCCCAGAGTCCTTCTTCTCAAACATTTTCCTCAGCTAACGCCTTTCCCTCCCCGGACATGAACATATTCATGGAAATAAACTTGACAACCTCTCCCCCCTCCACTAAACATATTCAGCACATGTAAATTATTTCTTACATAGTCCTTTCCGCACGTGAGCCGCTCGCTCCATTATAACTTTCTGCAGTCACTGTTCCCCATGACTCTCATACGATACTGTGCAGTTATCCCCATTCCGTGCTGGAGCCAGGATCTCCCCTTCGTCTCGGAGAAACTGCAGGTGACACTGATGACCGCTTGTTACGCCTATTCTCCAAGTGGCTTCCTCGTGGCGGTATGTTTCTTCCACTAAGCGACTCCATGATTAGATCACTTGGTGAATCGCAGTTTTCCAAGGCGTCCGCTGCATCCATGGGTGTGTGGAAAGTGTCCACTCTGCCATCTTTCCTGAAAACTCTCAGTATCGCTGGGTAAATCAGCGCAAATTTTATCTTCTTGTGGACTAGCTAGGTACATATTTGGGAGAAAGCTCTCGTCTTCTTGGAAACTTCCATGGAATAGTCCCCAAAAATTAGATCTGGTGACCACGCAATTTGAGCGGCTGTTTTAGCCGTCTATATTTGTGCAATATGGCCTCCTTATCCGCATATTTGAGGTATTTCACTATTGTTGTTCTGGGCCTCCTCGGTGGTTCGGCCTCCATGTTATCTTGCGGTGGGCCAATTCTGTGTGCCCCCTCGACCGTTGCTGGGATCTGAAGGCCCAGCGCTTGTGGCAGTTCGTCAGAGCATATGCGGGCTAACTGGTGTGCTGGAATATTTTCCGGCAGGCCAAGAATACGCAGGTTGCTTCTGCGGGACCTGTTCTCTAAGTCCTCGACTTTGTCCCGGAGCGCCTTATTAGAATGCAAGGTTTCCCTGAGCTGGGTATGAGCTTTGTCCAGCTCGTCTTCCATAATGCCCATTCTTTGCTCCAGGTCTTGTACCTGCGCTGTATGTTGGGTCACCGTGGCTTGCAGCTGCTGTAAGGAGGGTGCTATGGTGGCCTCCAGGGTGGCCTTTATGTACGGTGCCAGCAATTTTGCCACCGCTATGGCCATTTCTTTACAGGAGGATTCCAGACCACCAATCTGTTGCGCGCCGTCCGGCTGGGTATGTGGTAGTTCTTCCATCTCTTCTTAGCGTTGGCCATCTTGCCCCTCTGGAGCTCCGACAGGTCACGCAGCAGGAGAGGTGAACTGGTCAGCGGGGTGCCACTGCGCACCACAAATTTCTCCATCAACCTCCCGTTATCTCGGGGAGGTAAATAATCGGGGTGATGAAGCCCCGGGTCTCGGCTACACCCGCTGTTAGAGTCCGGGGAGACGGAGTTCTCTCTTCTCGCCTCTTTACATAGAGGCGCCGGAACCGGAAGTCCTACTTGCTCGGTTTCAAGAGATCGCTCCATGACCTAGTAGTGGGAATGGATTTCGGTCCAGGTTTTCCTGCTCAGGTTTGCAACCCTTTTTATCCCATTTAGGAATCTGTAGCTTTTCCTTTCAGCTGTTCTCTGTCAGCCACTCCCAGCTACTATATATTCTTCCTTTCTGCTTCCCTTGTTGCCAGATATAGAACTTCTTTTCAGATTTTCTATTATGACCTCTGGTGGAGTTGGAGTTGCTGTCGAGGTGTTGGAACTGGTGCTGTTGGATCTCCGGATCACTCCTGTTGTTGTCTCCTGTTTGTTGTCTCCTTCGGGGATTGTTCATGGTGTTTCTGTTGCTTGTCTTTTCCCACTGCCCTACTCACTACCTAGACCTTATTTGAGTGTAAGCCAGGGACGAGGCACATGATTGTCATATGGGTTAGCAGCCCGTCAGGGACGTCAGGTGCCAGTGCTAGGTGAGTTATGGGTCACCACTCTCTTTCCCTAACTCCCCTCTCTGCAGCACATCTGTTACCTGCCTAATCAGACGAGATAAGAAAGGAGTGGAGCTTGGATGCAACAAGAGCAATAGTGACGCTCTCATTGCAAATACCTAAGCTGCATATTAAGAAAAAGTATCATTACTCAGGAACAGAGTCTCAGCTCTACAAAAGAAAAAAAGTTTTAATGGGTTCTTACACCCTAGAAAAAGTCTATGGTGTACCAATATACCTTAGACTTTTCCTACCATTTATAAGTGCAGGGTGCACTATGAACAGCACAGGCAGCGCACTGAATGTAGGCTAAATTATTAAGTACATGGAAGATTTATTATATTGGACTGTAGTATTGCCGTGTTGGCACTTTGTGATAAATAAGTGGATTTTGGGTTGCAGTTTGGGCACTCTGTCTCTAAAAGGTTTATCATCACTGTCATAGAGACTCTTTTTCAAATTGTACTACATAAGGTACTGTAGGAAGGCGCAAAGGTCTGTCATTGACGGAAAGTTTGTGTCACTGAGATTCCTGGCCTCGGTGAGGTAAGGGACGGTAATTTCATGTGTCAGCGGCAGCTAGTGCAGGCTGACATGGTTTAGCTGGCTCTTACTGGGAGCAGCCAAAGTGTAGGGTGGGTGGCTGCTTCTCATGTTTCAGGTCGGGTCTTGGTTTGGGCTATAAAACACAGGCAGCACTGTCAGGTGGTAGGAATTTACTCCTCTCTGACAGTAAAGCTTTGTCAGTCTCTGTGTTGGGACCTGGGAGTTTGTGCATGGGTAAAGCCCTGCTAACTTGTTGTCGTGAGAGCAGGTGGTTTCTGCTATGTCCAAGGACTTCTGCATTGCTGCATGGTGTGAACAAACACCAGACTCAAGATGACTGTTTACCTTGAAACTGACTTTTTGTTTTGCTTATCCTTATGTGTGAACAAAAACCGAACTGTTTAAAGAGGACCTTTCACTAGTATACAAACTAAAAACTAACTCTATCTGTGGGCAGAGCGGCGCCCAGGGGTCCCCCTGCACATACTAGTATGCCTGGGCGCCGCTCCGTTTGCCCGGTATAGGCTCCGGTGTCTCAGCTCCATCTGTTGTACTGAACTGATTTTTTGTAGGAGGCATGTCCCTTGCTGCAGCACTGGCCAATCGCAGCGCACAGCTCATAGCCAGGCTGCCCACAGATAGAGTTAGTTTTTAGTTTGTATACTGGTGAAAGGTCCTCTTTAAGTTAAAGATGCTGTAGTTGCCTCTATACTGCGTCCGCAAGCCTGTCTACCAGGGCAAATCCTCACAGTATCCATAAATGTAAGTGTAAGGTAAGACAAACCCTCAAATTTTGTCAGGATTGGCCAATTGTCTCATACATATGGTGGTATCCTAATGTTCGCCTGGCGATAGATGCTGTCTGAAGGAATGACCAGGTTGGCTCCTCAACATGTCAGATGCATTTTTCCCATAGGAGACAACTTTCCCGTCTTTTTCCCCTGCATTTACAGGTCCTTCCCACTGAGGTGCCTTGATACAGCACTCGGGGAACAGCCTATTCGTTCAGAAATTTCTTTCTGTGTCTTACCCTCTTGCTTGAGGGTGTCAATGATGGCCTTCTGGACAGCAGTCAGGTCGGCAGTCTTACCCATGATTGTGGTTTTGAGTAATGAACCAGGCTGGGAGTTTTTAAAAGCCTCAGGAATCTTTTGCAGGTGTTTAGAGTTAATTAGTTGATTCAGATGATTAGGTTAATAGCTCGTTTAGAGAACCTTTTCATGATATGCAAATTTTTTTAGATAGGAAATTTGGGTTTTCATGAGCTGTATGCCAAAATCATCAATATTAAAACAATAAAAGGCTTGAACTACTTCAGTTGGTGTGTAATGAATCTAAAATATATGAAAGTCTAATGTTTATCAGTACATTACAGAAAATAATGAACTTTATCACAATATGCTAATTTTTTTAGAAGGACCTGTATATATATACACTGAGCAAAAATATAAATGCAACACTTTCGGTTTTGCTCCCATTTTCCCATTTTGCATAAGGTGAACTCAAAGATCTGAAACATTTTCTACATACACAAAAGACCCATTACTCTCAAATATTGTTCACAAATCTGTCTTAGGGTCCATTCACACGTCCGTTGTTTCTTTCCTGATCTGTTCTATTTTTTGCGGAACAGATCTGGACCAGATCTGTACCCATTCATTTTCAATGGGTCCTGAAAAAAATCGGACAGCTCAATGTCTGATTTTTTTTCAGGACCCATTGAAAATGAATGGGTACAGGACAGAAAATGAAAAACAAAAAAATTTAGTGGCAATTCTGGAGGAGCTGCTCAGCCCATGACACTGTAGCGTGTCTTTAGTTAGGGGAGCAGCCCGACCGCATGTGGACCGCAGTGATCGACTAACCCCAGCAAAATATGCATACAATGGAGGATATCGACGCGGTCCACATGCACCACAAGAGCAAACTACACAGAATGTAGCAATCATAGAGAACACACAGAGAGAATGCACCAAACAGATATAACACTGACTATGCTGGCAAGACATAAGTAAAGGTATTAAAAGCTGAGACTTTTGCCAATATGTTCCAGTCATGGAGATATCGGAGCCCACATGCACCACGTCACGGTTTCTCAGCATGGCAAGGGGTCCTAACCACTGCTCTGACTATGGTGTGAACACGGTCTGGGGATGATATAATTCAGCTCACAGCCAAGCTCCCCACAATTGCCCAGCATAAATGCTGTGGTTGTACAATGTGGATGAAGCCAGGCCGCGAGCAAAAAACGGAACAGATCAGGAAAGAAACAACGGACGTGTGAATGGACCCTAAATCTGTGTTAGTGAGCACTTCTCCTTTGCCGAGATAATCCATCCCATCTCACAGGTGTGGCATATCAAGGTGCTGATTAGACAGCATGAATATTGCACAAGCGTGCCTTAGACTGCCCACAATAAAAATACACTCTGAAATGTGCAGTTTGATCACATAGCCCAATGCCTCAGATGTCGCAACGTTTGAGGGAGTGTTCAATTGGCATGCTGACTGCAGGAATGTCTACCAGAGCTGTTGCACGTGCATTGAATGTTCATTTATAGTAACACAGTATATAAGGCCAAAAAAAGACATTTGTCCATCCAGTTCAGCCTGTTATCCTGCAAGTTGATCCAGAGGAAGGCAAAAAAAACTGTGAGGTACAAGCCAATTTTCCCCACTTAAGGGGAAAAAAATTCCTTCCCGACTCCAATCAGGCAATAAGAAAACGTATCATTATTAACCCCTTAAGGACACAGCCCTATTTCACCTTAAGGACCAGGCCATTTTTTGCAAATCTGACCACTGTCACTTTAAGTGCTGATAACTTTAAAACGCTTTGACTTACCCAGGCCGTTCTGAGATTGTTTTTTCGTCGCATATTGTACTTCATGACACTGCTAAAATTGGGTCAAAAAAGTTAATTTTTTTGCATAAAAAAATACCATATTTACCAAAAATTTTGAAAAATTTGCAAATTTCAAAGTTTCAGTTTCTCTACTTCTGTAATACATAGTAATACCCCCAAAAATTGTGATGACTTTACATTCCCCATATGTCTACTTCATGTTTGTAGCATTTTGGGAATGATATTTTATTTTTTGGGGATGTTACAAGGCTTAGAAGTTTAGAAGCAAATTTTGAAATTTTCAGAAATCTTCAAAATCCCACTTTTTATGGACCAGTTCAGGTTTGAAGTCACTTTGTGAGGCTTACATAATAGAAACCACCCAAAAATGACCCCATTCTAGAAACTACACCCCTCAAGGTATTCAAAACTGTTTTTACAAACTTTGTTAACCCTTTAGGTCTTCCACAACACTTCATGGCAAATGGACATACATTTTTAGAATTTAGATTTTTTGGAAAATTTTCCAATATAATCAATTTTTTCCTGGAAAAAAACAAGGGTTAACTGCCAAACAAAACTCAAAATGGGTTGCCCTGATTCTGTAGTTGCAGAAACACCCCATATGTGGTCGTAAACTACTGTTTGGCCGAACGGGAGGACATAGAAGGAGGGGAACGCCATATGGGTTTTGGAAGGCAGATTTTGCAGGACTGGTTTTGTTTATACCATGTCCCATTTGAAGCCCCCTGTTGCACCCCTAGAATAGAAATTTCAAAAAAGTGACTCCATCTAAGAAAGTACACCCCTCAAGGTATTCAAAACTGGGTTTACAAACTTTGTTAACCCTTTAGGTGTTCCACAAGAGTTATTGGCAGATGGAGAAACAATTTAGAAATTTCTATTTTTTGGAAAATTTTCCAATATAATCAATTTTTTCCAGGAGTAAAACAAGGGTTAACTGCCAAACAAAACTCAAAATGGGTTGCCCTGATTCTGTAGTTTGCAAAAACACCCCATATGTGGTCGTAAACTACTGTTTGGCCGAACGGGAGGACATAGAAGGAGGGGAACACCATATGGGTTTTGGAAGGCAGATTTGGCAGGACTGGTTTTGTTTATACCATGTCCCATTTGAAGCCCCCTGTTGCACCCCTAGAATAGAAATTTCAAAAAAGTGACTCCATCTAAGAAAGTACACCCCTCAAGGTATTCAAAACTGGGTTTACAAACTTTGTTAACCCTTTAGGTGTTCCACAAGAGTTATTGGCAGATGGAGAAACAATTTAGAAATTTCTATTTTTTGGAAAATTTTCCAATATAATCAATTTTTTCCAGGAGTAAAACAAGGGTTAACTGCCAAACAAAACTCAAAATGGGTTGCCCTGATTCTGTAGTTTGCAAAAACACCCCATATGTGGTCGTAAACTACTGTTTGGCCGAACGGGAGGACATAGAAGGAGGGGAACACCATATGGGTTTTGGAAGGCAGATTTGGCAGGACTGGTTTTGTTTATACCATGTCCCATTTGAAGCCCCCTGTTGTACCCCTAGAATAAAAATTTCAAAAAAGTGACTCCATCTAAGAAAGTACACCCCTCAAGGTATTCAAAACTGGGTTTACAAACTTTGTTAACCCTTTAGGTGTTCCACAAGAGTTAATGGCAGATGGAGAAACAATTTAGAAATTTCTATTTTTTGGAAAATTTTCCATTTTAACCCATTTTTTCCAGCAATAAAGTAAGGGTTAACAGCCAAACAAAACTCAATATGGGTTGCCCTGATTCTGTAGTTTGCAAAAACACCCCATATGTGGTCGTAAACTACTGTTTGGCCAAACGGGAGCACGTAGAAAGAGGGGAACGCCATATGGGTTTTGGAAGGCAGATTTTGCAGGACTGGTTTTGTTTATACCATGTCCCATTTGAAGCCCCCTGTTGCACCCCTAGAATAGAAATTTCAAAAAAGTGACTCCATCTAAGAAAGTACACCCCTCAAGGTATTCAAAACTGGGTTTACAAACTTTGTTAACCCTTTAGGTGTTCCACAAGAGTTAATGGCAGATGGAGAAACAATTTAGAAATTTCTATTTTTTGGAAAATTTTCCATTTTAACCCTTACTTTATTACTGAAAAAAATGGGTTAACAGCCAAACAAAACTCAAAATGGGTTGCCCTGATTCTGTAGTTTGCAGAAACACCCCAAATGTGGTCGTAAACTACTATTTGGCTAAACGGCAGGACATAGAAGAAGGGGAACGCCATACGGTTTTTGGAAGGCAGATTTTGCTGGACTGGTTTATTTACACCATGTACCCTTTCAAGCCCCCTGATGCACCCCTAGAGTAGAAACTCCATAAAAGTGACCCCATCTAGGAAACTATGGGATAAGGTGGTTGTTGTTTTGGTACTATTTTAGGGGTAAATATGATTTTTGGTTGCTCTATATTACACTTTTTTGAGGCAAGGTAACAAAAAAATAAAATTCTAAAATTTTTCTACATTTGCTATTTAGTTTTGTGGAACACCTAAAGGGTTAACAAAGTTTATAAAGTAACTTTTGAATACCTTGAGGGGTGTAGTTTCTTAGATGGGGTCACTTTTTTGGAGTTTCTAGTCTAGGCTACATCAGGGGGGGCTTCTAATGGGACATGGTGTCAAAAAAAAAAACTGTCCATCAAAATCTGCCTTCCAGAAACCATATGGAGTTCCCTTCGTTCTATGCCCTGCCGTGCGGCTATATAGCCATTTACGACCACATATGGGGTGTTTCTGCAAACTACAGAATCAGGGCCATAAATATTGAGTTTTTTTTGGCTGTTAACCCTTGCTTTATTACTGGAAAAAAAGGATTCAAATGGAAATTTTGCCCAAAAATGGGTGTTTTGGCACCGTTTTTATTTTATATTTTTAACACCGTTCATCCGAGGGGTTTGGTCAAATGTTATTTTTATAGCGACGACTTTTACGCACGCGACGATGCCCAATATGTATGGCTCTCAGACTTTGGAGACACTAAGCAGGCATCCTAAAACTGCGGCCCTCCAGATGTTGTAAAACTACAATTCCCACCATGCCCTGCTGATGGCTGTAGGTTGTCTGGGCATGCTGGGAGTTATAGTTTTACAACATCTGGAGGGCCGCAGTTTGAGGATGCCTGCACTAAAACTAATATTTTTTTGGGGAAAAAAAATTGTTTCTGTGTCTCCAAAGTCTGAGAGACATAGTGTTTTATGTTCTCTAGGGGACTGTTGGAGATTATAAAAATTTAGTACTCCATGGAAGTGTGATACTCCCTGAAGCAATCGATAACGCAGAGGCCCGGATGATCGGGGCAAGTGTCACACTGAGTAGTGGTGTCCTTCCGTATCCCCCTCTTGTGACACACTCTGCATCTTTTTTGGGTTCGTCCCTTCTTTCCAGTATGGGGGACCACACCTGGAAAGTGTTGGCCAGGGACGATCCGGGCGCCTCCAGTTCCCGAGGTACTCCGGCCTGCTCTTTCCCGGTCCGAAAAGATCAGGTCTTTGAGGACTGCCTCATAGAATTGGAGGAATGTCCCTGTGCTGCCAGCGCTTCGGGATAGTACAAAAGAGTTGTACATGGCAACCTGCACCATGTAGACCGCAACTTTTTTGTACCATGCCCGGGTTTTGCGCATGGCATTATATGGCTTGAGGACTTGATCAGAGAGATCAACTCCTCCCATATACCGATTGTAGTCGACGATACAATCGGGCTTGAGGACCGTTGCCGTGGTACCTCGCACAGAGACTGGGGTGGTGCTGTTACCGTGGATTGTGGACAGCATAAGGACATCCCTCTTGTCCTTATACCTGACCAGCAACAGGTTTCCACTGGTAAGTGCACGGGTCTCACCCCTGGGGATAGGTACCTGGAGGGGGTGGGCAGGGAGGCCGCGTTGATTTTTCCGCACGGTCCCACAAGCGAACGTGGATCTGGCGGCAAGGGACCTGAACAAGGGAATGCTGGTATAAAAGTTGTCCACGTACAAGTGGTAACCCTTATCCAGCAGTGGGTACATAAGGTCCCACACGAGTTTCCCGGTAACACCCAGAGTGGGGGGACATTCTGGTGGTTGAATCCGGGAATCTCGCCCCTCGTACACACGAAATTTGTAAGTGTACCCTGAGGTACTCTCACAAATTTTGTATAGCTTCACGCCATACCTCGCCCGCTTTGTGGGAATGTATTGGCGGAAACTGAGTCTCCCCTTGAACGCAACGAGAGACTCATCAACCGCGACCTCCCTTCCAGGTACGTAGGCCTGCTGAAATGTGGCCCCAAAGTGATCGATGACCGGCCGTATCTTGTACAGCCGGTCATAGGCAGGATCACTTCGGGGGGGACATGCTGCATTATCGGAATAATGCAGACATTTCCGGATGGCCTCAAACCTGGAGCGTGTCATGGCCGTACTGTACAGTGGGGTCTGGTATAGGACGTCCCCACTCCAGTACAGCCTGACACTGGGTTTTTGCACTAGACCCATATGCAGCACGAGGCCCCAAAATGTCCTCATCTCGGCTGCACTGACCGGCGTCCAGCCACCGGGTCTAGCCAAAAATGAGCCCGGGTTTTGAGCGACGAACTGTTGGGCGTACAGATTCGTCTGCTCCACCATCAGATTCACCAGTGGGTTACTGAAAAAAAAACTAAAAAAGTATATTTCAGTAAACCCCACTGTGGGAATCTGGATTCCAGGATTGCCAGCGAAATCCGGAATCTCAGGCTCAAAGTCCACTGGGGGACACCAGCTAAGTTCATCGGCAGGGGGCTCCGGTGAACTTATTTGGTGGGCCGGGAAACCAGTACGAACCCCAGGGCGGCTCGTACTAGGGTGGGCCACAGGATCCCTAGCATGTGTGGCCCCTGGCTCCGCCTGGCGGCGTCTCCGCTGCCTTGGTGGCTCATCGTCATCCGATGATGATGAGGAGGATGCGGATGACAAAAGGAACGTGGGGCAAGTGGCAGGGGGGTCTGGGGTCTGGTAGCTGAAAAAAAAAAGTTTGGAATAAATGTGCTTTTTTTTTTTCTAACTTTTCCCTTCTATCCCTGCCTAAAGGTGCCTCTCCCTCACTGACCCTAACCTACCTGGGTGGCGATGGGTGCAGGAGGGTGATGGATGGCGATTAGGGGGACACAGGAGCTGGTGCTGGACGATGCTGCACGGTCAGGGTGCTGGACAGGAAGAGGAGGGGAGAGAGGAGCGCAGGAAGTTTGAATCTCGCGCCTCTCTCCCCTGCACCAATCAGCACCCTGGACAGCGGCGTTCAGCACCAGGGCCAGCTCCGCCTCTGCAAATCCTCGGACTGCGATTGGTGGTGTAAAATTACGCCACCGATCGCAGTCTTTTTCCGGTTCATCGGGTCACAGGACACCCGAATGGACCGGAAACGCAGAAAACCGCAGGTCTGAATTGACCTGCGGTTTTCTGCGATCGTCGATGCGGGGGGGTCAAATGACCCCCCCCTGCATTGTTACAGGATGCCGGCTGAATGATTTCAGCCGGCGTCCCGTTCCGATTAACCCCCGCGGCGCCGGCATCGCTATTTAAAGCCATGACGTACCGGTACGTTATGTGTCCTTAAGGACTCGGGAAACATGCCGTACCGGTACGTCATGTGTCCTTAAGGGGTTAAGGAACAGAGCCTCAGATCTAGAAAAGAAAAAAAGTTTTTAATCAGGTAAATTACAACTAATTGTCTATGCCAACAGCTGGTTAGGGAGGTTGCTGGTAACAGATTCCCTTTAAAGAAATCCTGGTCCAAGTGACCATAGGCAGGCTATTATAGCTAAATGATAAAGTACATGGAAGATATACTATATTGGACTGTAGTATTCAGGTTAAAATGCCATGTTGGCACGTCGCTATAAATAAGTGGGTTTTGGGTTACAGTTTAGGCACTCGGTCTGGAAAAGATTCGCCATCACTGATCTATAGAATTAGAAAATCTGGGCTATTGTGCCGGTTTAAAGTGTTTTGAAACCTTTAACTTATGGTTGGGATAACTGGGTTCTTACAACCTGTAAAAAGTCTATGGTGTACCAATATACCTTAGACTTTCCCTATCATCTATCAGCGCAGGGCGCACTATGAATAGCACAGGCAGCGCACTGAATTTAGGCAGGCTATTATAGCTAAATGATAAAGTACATAAAAGATTTACTATATTGGACTGTAGTATTGCCGTGTTGGCACTTTGTGATAAATAAGTGGATTTTGGGTAGCAGTTTGGGCACTGTCTCTAAAAGGTTCATCATCACTGTCATAGAGATTCATTTTCAAATTGTACTACATAAGGTACCCATAAATGTAAGCGTAAAGTAAGACAAACCCTCAATTTAATCAGGATTTGCCAACTATCTCATACATAGGGTGGTATCCTAATGTTCGCCTGGCGATAGATGCTGTCAGAAGAAAGGACAGGGTGTGCTCAATTTCAACATGTGAGATCCTTTTTTCATACAGGAGACAGCTTTCCCATCTTTTCTCTACCATACGCCGTCTCCAAAGGTGTTTCAGAGAATTTGGCAGTACATCCAATCGTAAATCACAGAAAAAATGCACCAAACGGATATGCCACTGACTATACTGGCTAGTCATAAATGCAGATATTAAAAGCTGAGACTTTTGCCAATATATTCCTGTCAGGAAGATATCGGAGCCCACATGCACCACGTCACGGCTCTCAGCATGGCAAGGGGTCCTACCACTACGCTACCTATGGTGTGAACAAGGTCTGAAGGTGATGTAATCCAGCTCACAGCCAAGCTTCCACACAACCGCCTAGCAGGACAACTAGTGCAATGTGAACAAAGCCAGACTGTAAGCCACACCCATATCAGACCATGTGATGGAGGCTACCAGGTGCAAAGGAGAGTGTTTAAATGCCAGGTAAAGGCACATACACTACATATAAAACAAGACAAAAACACAGAAATATAGTGGCAAATATCTGTACATGTGGGCTCCGATATCTTCCTGACAGGAATATATTGGCAAAAGTCTCAGCTTTTAATATCTGCATTTATGACTAGCCAGTATAGTCAGTGGCATATCCGTTTGGTGCATTTTTTCTGTGATTTATGATTATATTTTCATCCGCACAATGCTCGGTTTTGTGTAGGATGCCTTTGTGGTGCATGTGGACCGCGCCGACATCCTCCACCGTATGCAAAATATTTTTTGCTGGGGATAGTCGTTTGCTGCGGTCCACATGCGGTGGGGCTGCTCCCCCAATGAAAAACACGCTACAGTGTTAGGGGTTGAGCAGCTCCCCCAGATTTGCCACTATATTTCTGTGTTTTTGTCTTGTTTTATATGTAGTGTATGTGCCTTTACCTGGCATTTAAACACTCTCCTTTGCACCTGGTAGCCTCCATCACATGGTCTGATATGGGTGTGGCTTACAGTCTGGCTTTGTTCACATTGCACTAGTTGTCCTGCTAGGCGGCTTTGTGGAAGCTTGGCTGTGAGCTGGATTACATCACCCTCAGACCTTGTTCACACCATAGGTAGCGTAGTGGTAGGACCCCTTGCCATGCTGAGAGCCGTGACGTGGTGCATGTGGGCTCCGATATCTTCCTGACAGGAATATATTGGCAAAAGTCTCAGCTTTTAATATCTGCATTTATGACTAGCCAGTATAGTCAGTGGCATATCCGTTTGGTGCATTTTTTCTGTGATTTATGATTATATTTTCATCCGCACAATGCTCCGTTTTGTGTAGGATGCCTTTGTGGTGCATGTGGACCGCGCCGACATCCTCCACCGTATGCAAAATATTTTTTGCTGGGGATAGTCGTTTGCTGCGGTCCACATGCGGTGGGGCTGCTCCCCCAATGAAAAACATGCTACAGTGTTAGGGGTTGAGCAGCTCCCCCAGATTTGCCACTATATTTCTGTGTTTTAGTACATCCAATCGGCCTCACAACCACAGACCACGTGTAACCACACCAGCCCAGGACCTCCACATCCAGCATGTTCACCTCCATGATCGTCTGAGACCAGCCACCTGGACAGCTACAGCAACAATCGGTTTGCATAACCAAAGAATTTCTGCATAAACTGTCAGAAACTGTCTCAGGGAAGCTCATCTGCATGCTCGTCGTCCTCATCGGACTGCAGTTCGTCGTTGTAACCGACTTGATGGTGTCTGACATGTTGGAGAGGCATTCTGCTCACGGATGAGTCCCAGTTTTCACTGTTCAGGGCAGATGGCAGACAGCATGTGTGGCGTTGTGTGGGTGAGCAGTTTGCTGACGTCAACGTTGTGAATCTAGTGGGCCATGGTGGAGGTGGGGTTATGGTATGGGCAGGCGTATGTTATGGACAACGAACACAGGTGCATTTTAATGAAGGCATTTTGAATGCACAGAGATACCGTGATGAAATCATGAGGCCCAAGGTTGTGCCATTCATCCAAGAGCATAAACTCATGTTGCAGCATGATAATGCACGGTCCCATATTGCAAGGATTTGTACGCAATTCCTGAAAGCTGAAAACATCCCAGTTCTTGCATGGCCAGCATACTCACTAGTAATGAGCGGCAGGGGTCATATTCGAATTGGATTTCTCGTGAATATTTCGTAGAATATTCGTCATATTAAACTTTTTCTTTACTACAAAAATCGGCAAGGTAATGATCGCGTAATATGCAAATATTATGCGATCAATACAGGTGTGGGTCAAAAACGAATATATAGCACTATAGAATTTAGTGCTATATATATTCTTTATTTAGAATATTAGTAATTTTTTTTCCATCTAAAGTCATGATTCCTCCCTGCTTAAGTTACCTAAGCAGGGAGGAATCATGACTTCAGATGGAAAAAATTACAAATATTCTAAAAAACAAATATATAGAGCAATATATATAATATAGTGCTATATTCATTTTTGCAGAATATTCTAAATATTCTAAAACAAGAATATATAGCAATATAGCGAATATTCGAAAAAACTAATATAGAGCAATTTAGCTAATATAGTGCTATAATCTTTTTTTTTAATAGTTGTAATTTCTTTTCCAATCTGAACTTCAGATGAGAAAAGAATTACAACTATTAGACAAAGAAGATTATAGCACTATATCAGCTAAATTGCTCTACATTTGTTTATTCGAATATTCGCTATATTGCTATATATTCTTATTTTAGAATATTACAAATATTCTAAAAAAAGAATATATAGCACTATATCGAATATATTTGTTTTTTAGAATATACGTCTTTTTATTTTTCAATCTGTACAGTTGTTCCATTTCGGCATACTCCTCCCCGTCAAGCGTCTCCGTCACAATGGGAATGCCTGGGGGTTAGAATATACCATCGAATCTGAGTTTTCACGATCTCACTGAGATCTTAAAAAAACTCAGATCCGATGATATATTCTAACCCTCAGGCGTTCCCATGGTTGCCCCCCTCCCCCCTTTGCAGGCAGAGTTTTGGTGTCTGCCTCCAAAGCGGAATGGAGATGGAATGGAGACAAACTGAGGCAAACTGATGCATTCTGAGCGTATCCTTTCCCATTCAGAATGCATTATGGCAAAACTGATCCATTTTAAACTGCTTGTGAGAGCCCATTATGGATCTCACAAACGGAAAGCTGTAGAATGACTGTGTGTCACTGTCAGGCTCAGTTCACACTTCACTTATTTGGTCAGTTAGAACAGGTGCAGATCTTTTCATGATATCTTATCAGAGAGTAGAGATGGCCTTGTGGTTCACCCGGCGGTCGTTTTGCGGCAAACTTTGCTTGTTCGCAATTCGCCGAACATGTGAACATATGGTGATATTCGCATGTGCCATATTTTTTTGCATAGCGCCGAACTTTGACCCATGACACATACATCAGGTGAGACAGGACAGCCAATTGAGACATTTCAGCACATGGACATACCCCCTACCCTATAAATAAACCCGATCTGGCTGCCATTTTACATTCAGTCTTTTGCCAGTGTAGGGAGAGGTTTCTGTGTGGAGCAGGGACAGACTGTTAGAGAGTATACACTACGTGCAGAATTATTAGGCAAATGAGTATTTTGACCACATCATCCTCTTTATGCATGTTGTCTTACTCCAAGCTGTATAGGCTCGAAGGCCTACTACCAATTAAGCATATTAGGTGATGTGCATCTCTGTAATGAGAAGGGGTGTGGTCTAATGACATCAACACCCTATATCAGGTGTGCATAATTATTAGGCAACTTCCTTTCCTTTGGCAAAATGGGTCAAAAGAAGGACTTGATAGGCTCAGAAAAGTCAAAAATAGTGAGATATCTTGCAGAGGGATGCAGCACTCTTAAAATTGCAAAGCTTCTGAAGCGTGATCATCGAACAATCAAGCGTTTCATTCAAAATAGTCAACAGGGTCGCAAGAAGTGTGTGGAAAAAACGAGGCGCAAAATGGTTGCAAGTCAAGCGTGCAGCTGCCAAGATGCCACTTGCCACCAGTTTGGCCATATTTCAGAGCTGCAACATCACTGGAGTGCCCAAAAGCACAAGGTGTGCAATACTCAGAGACATGGCCAAGGTAAGAAAGGCTGAAAGACGACCACCACTGAACAAGACACACAAGCTGAAATGTCAAGACTGGGCCAAGAAATATCTCAAGACTGATTTTTCTAAGGTTTTATGGACTGATGAAATGAGAGTGAGTCTTGATGGGCCAGATGGCTGGATTGGTAAAGGGCAGAGAGCTCCAGTCCGACTCAGATGCCAGCAAGGTGGAGGTGGAGTACTGGTTTGGGCTGGTATCATCAAAGATGAGCTTGTGGGGCCTTTTTGGGTTGAGGATGGAGTCAAGCTCAACTCCCAGTCCTACTGCCAGTTTCTGGAAGACACCTTCTTCAAGCAGTGGTACAGGAAGAAGTCTGCAAGGTAAGAAAAACATGATTTTAATGCAGGACAATGCTCCATCACACGCGTCCAAGTATAAAAGAAGAAAATCTAATGACATGGCCTCCTTGTTTACCTGATCTGAACCCCATTGAGAACCTGTGGTCCATCATCAAATGTGAGATTTACAAGGAGGGAAAACAGTACACCTCTCAGAACAGTGTCTGGGAGGCTGTGGTTGCTGCTGCACGCAATGTTGATGGTGAACAGATCAAAACACTGACAGAATCCCTGGATGGCATGCTTTTGAGTGTCCTTGCAAAGAAAGGTGGCTATATTGGTCACTGATTTGTTTTTGTTTTGTTTTTGAATGTCAGAAATGTATATTTGTGAATGTTGAGATGTTATATTGGTTTCACTGGTAAAAATAAATAATTGAAATGGGTATATATTTGTTTTTTGTTAAGTTGCCTAATAATTATGTACAGTAATAGTCACCTGCACACACAGATATCCCCCTAAAATAGCTAAAACTAAAAACAAACTAAAAACTACTTCCAAAAATATTCAGCTTTGATATTAATGAGTTTTTTGGGTTCATTGAGAACATGGTTGTTGTTCAATAATAAAATTAATCCTCAAAAATACAACTTGCCTAATAATTCTGCACTCCCTGTAGAGACACCAAACGCTAGCTAATTGGGCCATAAAAGTCCTTTTAAGGACTGGAATAGGTATGCAATCGATAGGTGTGACTTACTGAGGGGTGTAATATACTTATATTATACTTTCCAACATAGAAAGTATATTATAGTGCATTTGTATTGTGCAGCATTTGTGTGTGGTTCTGCTGAGATACTGCAGCTATACAGAGGGACAAACTAACTACAACTGGTGTGCTATACCAGTTGCCCCCAAAAAAATCTGATTGCGGCAGGGGTGTGATATACCTAAAATATAATTTCTATATAGTGCATTTGTATAGTGCAGCATTTTTGTGCGGTTCTGCTGAGATACTGCAGCTATACAGAGGGAGAAATATCATTGGAGCAACTAATTGCAACTGGTTTGGTATACCAGTTTCCCCCCAAAAAAATCTGATTGAGGCAGGGGAGTGATATACCTATAATATAATTTCTATATAGTGCATTTGTATAGTGCAGCATTTGTGTGCGGTACTGCTGAGATACCGTAGTTATACAGAGGGACAAACGCCATTGGAACAACTAATTGCAACTGGTGTGATATACCAGTTGCCCCCCAAAAATCTGATTGAGGGAGGGGTGTGATATGCCTATAATATAATTTCTATATAGTGCATTTGTATAATGCAGCATTTGTGTACGGTTCTGCTGAGATACCGCAGCTATACAGAGGGACAAACGCCATTGGAACAACTATAGTAATTGCAACTGGTGTGATATACCAGTTGCCCCCCAAAAAATCTGATTGGGGCAGGGCTGTGATATACCTATAATATAATTTCTATATAGTGCATTTTTATAGTGCAGCATTTGTGTGCGGTTCTGCTGAGATACCGCAGCTACACCAAGGGACAAACGCCATTGGAACAACTAATTGCAACTGGTGTGATATCCAGTTGTTCCCCCAAAAACGGATTATGGGGTTATATATGTCTGCTTCCACAAATACTGCTCTTCTATAGGGACTTTGTCACAGAGTCATTTTGAAAATGACAGGGAGAGGAAGAGGCAGACCATTCTGCAGGGGTGGTAGGGGTCGGGCAGGTGCACCAGGCCGAAGCCTAAGTGGGAAGTTGGAGAAAGTGCATGTTATTACGTCAAAGGATGCACCAGAGTTGGTTGAGTGGCTCACTCAGCCTTCTGCTTCTGCACCCTCCTCATCCTCTGTATATGCACCCTCCTCACTCTCTGCTGTGTGCACCCCCCCAAAGACACCACCACCACCATAGCCCCTCCACTCGAGTCAGAGGAATTATTTTCCCATCAATTCCCAGACCTTACCGATGCGCAGCCATTCTTGGCATTGGATGAGGAAGAGGAGGTAGCAACGGCGGCAACCCAGCAGTCTGACGACAGTACTCAGATCAGCCCAAGAAGGGTGGTCCCCGCTGTTGCTTCCCTCTCCGAGATATCTAATGTCAGTGGTGGTGAAGATGACGATGATGACATGTCGATAAAGGTCACGTGAGTGCCCACAAGAGAGGAAAAGGAGGGTAGTTCAGAGGGAGAGACGGAGCAGCAGATAGGGAGGAGAAGGAGAAGACAGAACTCGCAGTGCACAGGAGGCAAAAAGCAGACTGCAAATGTGTCTGGAGCGAGCCATCCACCATGCACAGTCATGCGCTCTCAGGACGCTGGCACATGGCTCCGCAGAGTGGGCTTTTTTTAACGTGTCAGCTGCTGACAATAGTGTTGCCATTTGCAGCCTGTGCTGTCAACTCAAGTCGCGGTAAACCCAACACTCACCTAGGGATGACCATTTTAACCACTTCAACCACTTCAACCCCGCTAGCTGAAACCCCCTTCATGACCAGAGCACTTTTTACACTTCGGCACTACACTACTTTCACCGTTTATTGCTCGGTCATGCAACTTACCACCCAAATGAATTTTACCTCCTTTTCTTCTCACTAATGGAGCTTTCATTTGGTGGTATTTTATTGCTGCTGACATTTTTACTTTTTTTGTTATTAATCAAAATGTAACGATTTTTTTTCACTTTCAGCTGTAAAATTTTGCAAAAAAAAACTACATCCATATCTAAATTTTTCACCAAATTTATTGTTCTACATGTCTTTGATAAAAAAAAAATGTTTGGGCAAAAAAAAAAAATGGTTTGGGTAAAAGTTATAGCGTTTACACACTATGGTACAAAAATGTGAATTTCCGCTTTTTGAAGCAGCTCTGACTTTCTGAGCACCTGTCATGATTCCTGAGGTTCTACAATGCCCAAAGAGTAGAAAACCCCCACAAATGACCCCATTTCGGAAAGTAGACACCCTAAGGTATTCGCTGATGGGCATAGTGTGTTCATAGAACTTTTTATTTTTTGTCACAAGTTAGCGGAAAATGATGATGATTTTAATTTTTATTTTTTTCTTACAAAGTCTCATATTCCACTAACTTGCGACAAAAAATAAAATATTCTAGGAGCTCACCATGCCCCTCACAGAATACCTTGGGGTATCTTCTTTCCAAAATGGGGTCACTTGTGGCGTAGTTATACTGCCCTGGCAATTTAGGGGCCCATATGTGTGAGAAGTACTTTGCAATCAAAATGTGTAAAAAATGACCGGTGAAATCCGAAAGGTGCACTTTGGAATATGTGCCCCTTTGCCCACCTTGGCTGCAAAAAAGTGTGACACACCTGGTATCGCCATACTCAGGAGAAGTTGGGGAATGTGTTTTGGGGTGTCATTTTACATATACCCATGCTGGGTGAGAGAAATATCTTGGCAAAAGACAACTTTTCCCATTTTTTTATACAAAGTTGGCATTTTACCAAGATATTTTTCTCACCCAGCATGGGTATATGTAAAATGACACCCCAAAACACATTCCCCAACTTCTCCTGAGTACGGCGATACCAGATGTGTCACACTTTTTTGCTGCCAAGGTGGGCAAAGGGGCACATATTCCAAAGTGCACCTTTCGGATTTCGCAGGCCATTTTTTACACATTTTGATTGCAAGGTACTTCTCACACATATGGGCACCTAAATTGCCAGGGCAGTATAACTACGCCACAAGTGACCCCATTTTGGAAAGAAGACACCCCAAGGTATTCCTTGAGGGGCACGGCGAGTTCCTCGAATTTTTTTTTTTTGTCACAAGTTAGCGGAAAATTATGATTTTTTTTTTCTCTTTTTTCCTTACAAAGTCTCATATTCCACTAACTTGCGACAAAAAATAAAAAATTCTAGGAACTCGCCATGCCCCTCACGGAATACCTTGGGGTGTCTTCTTTCCAAAATGGGGTCACTTGTGGCGTAGTTATACTGCCCTGGCAATTTAGGGGCCCATATGTGTGAGAAGTACTTTGCAATCAAAATGTGTAAAAAATGACCGGTGAAATCCGAAAGGTGCACTTTGGAATATGTGCCCCTTTGCCCACCTTGGCAGCAAAAAAGTGTGACACATCTGGTATCGCCGTACTCAGGAGAAGTTGGGGAATGTGTTTTGGGGTGTCATTTTACATATACCCATGCTGGGTGAGAGAAATATCTTGGCAAAAGACAACTTTTCCCATTTTTTTATACAAAGTTGGCATTTTACCAAGATATTTTTCTCACCCAGCATGGGTATATGTAAAATGACACCCCAAAACACATTCCCCAACTTCTCCTGAGTACAGCGATACCAGATGTGTGACACTTTTTTGCAGCCTAGATGCGCAAAGGTGCCCAAATTCCTTTTAGGAGGGCATTTTTAGACATTTGGATCCCAGACTTCTTCTCACGCTTTCGGGCCCCTAAAAAGTCAGGGCAGTATAAATACCCCACATGTGACCCCACTTTGGAAAGAAGACACCCCAAGGTATCCAATGAGGGGCCTGGCAAGTTAATAGAATTTTTTTTTTTTCGCATAAGTTAGCGGAAATTGATTATTTTTATTTTTTCTCACAAAGTCTCACTTTCCGCTAACTTAGGACAAAAATGTAAATCTTTCATGGACACAATATGCCCCTCAGCAAATACCTTGGGGTGTCTTCTTTCCAAAATGGGGTCAGTTGTGGGGTGTTTGTACTGCCCTGGCATTTGAGGGTCTCCGCAATCATTACATGTATGGCCAGCATTAGGAGTTTCTGCTATTCTCCTTATACTGTATTGAGCATACAGGTAATGAGATTTTTTTTTCCGTTCAGCCTCTGGGCTGAAAGAAAAAAATGAACGGCACAGATTTCTTCATTCGCATCGATCAATGTGGATGAAAAAAATCTCTGCCAAAAAAAAAAATTGAGGGGAAAGGCGTCTGCAAGGACATAGGAGCTCCGCCCTACATCCATACCCACTTAGCTCGTATGCCCTGGCAAACCAGATTTCTCCATTCACATCAATCGATGTGGATGAATAAATCATTGCCGGGATTATTATTTTTTTTTTATATATACAAAGTGTTTGCCAAAGCATAGGAATGCCGCCTCCTCCTCAGCTCGTATGCCTTGGCAAACGTATCTGTTACTGCAGAGTAGAAATCTCGTCTTGCAGCGCCGCATACACCGACTTGCGTGTAATCTGACAGCAGGGCAATGCTTCTGTCAGAATGCACATCAGTGCTGCAGCTAATCGATCAGTTGGTCCACCTGGAAGGTAAAAAAAAAAAAACAGGCCGCAACGCAATAATTTTATTAACTTTGGAACAGAATATATAAACTTTAACTTTTTTAACTGAACATTAACCTTTTTGCTTACTGGTGTTTTTTTTTTTTTTTTTACCTTTATAGAACAAACCTCTCCTTCCCCATGGGTCAATGTGCAAAGCGCAAATCGCCCAAAGATGTGGCGAAGTGCGTTATGCACTTTGTCCCAGGTGAAAGGAGACGTTTGCAGCAGCTGTGTGAGTGAATGGGCCCTAATAGCCCTGTGTGCCTGTCCTGGTGAGATGATTCCTATGCTAATAGTGTACCTGTGAGTGGTACTTCCGGAAACACTCTCCAAAGCATAGGGCAGGGTGGTCAGGACAGTCAGGACAGAAATAGCGGGTGTCACGCCTTATTCCACTCCTGCTACAGACACGACATCTTTTTCAGGGTGACGGTTGGGTTAAGGTACCAGGAACGACATTGGGGAAATGTCGCTCGTGTAGACGGCTAACTACACTGGTGGATGGGGCCACGGAACCTCCTGGGTACAGGAGGTTCTCGATGATCTCTTCCTGAAATTTGAGGAATGATCCAGTTCTCCCAGCCTTACTGTAGAGAACAAAACTATTATACAGAGCCAATTGAATTAAATATACAGACATCTTCTTATACCAGCGTCTGGTTCTGCGGGAAACTAAATACGGAGACAACATCTGGTCATTGAAGTCCACCCCTCCCATGAGCAAATTATAGTCGTGGACTGAGAGGGGCTTTTCAATGACACGGGTTGCTCGCTCAATTTGTATTGTCGTGTCTGCGTGAATGGAGGAGAGCATGTAAACGTCACGCTTGTCTCTCCATTTCACCACGAGCAGTTCTTCGTTACACAGTGCGGCCCTCTGCCCCCTTGCAAGACGGGTGGTAACGAACCGTTGGGGGAAGCCCGCGCGACTAGTTCGGGCGGTACCACAGGCGCCAATCTGTTCTAGAAACAAATGCCTAAAGAGGGCCACACTTGTGTAAAAATTGTCCACATAAAGATGGTACCCCTTGCCGAATAAGGGTGACACCAAGTCCCAAACTGTCTTCCCACTGCTCCCCAGGTAGTCAGGGCAACCGACCGGCTCCAGGGTCTGATCTTTTCCCTCATAGATCCGAAATTTGTGGGTATAGCCTGTGGCCCTTTCACAGAGCTTATACAATTTGACCCCATACCAGGCGCGCTTGCTTGGGATGTATTGTTTGAAGCCAAGGCGCCCGGTAAAATGTATCAGGGACTCGTCTACGCAGATGTTTTGCTCTGGGGTATACAAATCTGCAAATTTCTGGTTGAAATGGTCTATGAGGGGCCGAATTTTGTGGAGCCGGTCAAAAGCAGGGTGGCCTCTGGGACGGGAGGCGGTGTTGTCACTAAAGTGCAGGAAACGCAGGATGGCCTCAAAACGTGCCCTGAACATAGCAGCAGAGAACATGGGCATGTGATGAATTGGGTTCGTGGACCAATATGACCGCAATTCATGCTTTTTAGTTAGACCCATGTTGAGGAGGAGGCCCAGAAAAGTTTTAATTTCGGAAACTTGGACTGGTTTCCACCGGAAAGGCTGGGCATAAAAGCTTCCTGGGTTAGCGGTGATAAATTGTGTGGCATACCTGTTTGTTTCGGCCACAACTATGTCTACGAGCTCCGCAGTCAAGAACAGCTCAAAAAATCCCAGGGCCGAACCGATCTGAGCTGTCTCAACCCGAACTCCAGACTGGGCAGTGAAAGGGAAAACTACAGGTGCGGCTGAAGTTGGGGACTGCCAATCAGGGTTTGCCAGCACCTCAGGGATTCTAGGGGCTCTACGGGCACGTCTTTGCGGTGGCTGCGACGGGGTCACTACTGCACGTGCCACCGTAACAGCTTCAACTGCCCTTCTGGTGCTCGCTACTTCACCAGGTTGTATGGCAGTGCTGGTACTAGGTCCAGGAGGGCTGGGCTGCTGGTGTATGCCTCACCACGTAATCCGACAGCACCAGCCCCACTCTGCTGCTCTTGAAGCGGATCATGCGCAACCTGTGGTCTAGCGACACAGGGCCGGGTACGCCTGGTGCTATCAGGGACCTCAGCCTCCTCGTCCGAACTTAGGGTCAGAGAGCCACTGCTTTCTACATGTTCGTATTCTGACCCGCTGGATTCATCAGATGAGGGTTCCCATTCCTCATCCGACTGGGTCAGAAGCCTGTAGGCCTCTTCAGAAGAATACCCCCTGTTTGACATTTTGGGCAACTAAATTTAGGGGTATTCCCTGAGACTACCCAAGAAAAAAAAAAAAAGCAAGCCTGTCTTACAAAGGGGAGGCTAGCGAAGTACCGGAGGCCGCTGCGGTTGATAAAAAATATCAAAACTGATTTTTTTATCGCCGCAGTGCGTGTAAAGTGATTGTGCAGTGATCAAAAAAAAAAAAAATTGTCACTGCGGTGGGGCGGGCGTGGGTGAACGCACGTGTGGGCGACCGATCAGGCCTGATCGGGCAAACACTGCGTTTTGGGTGGAGGGCGAACTAAAGTGACACTAATACAATTATAGATCTGACCGTGATCAGTTTTGATCACTTACAGATACTATAAAAGTACAAATGCTGATTAGCGATACGCTAAGCAGCGAATAACGGACTGCGGTGCGGTCGGCTGGGCGCTAACTGATCGCTAACTACCTAACCAAGGGGCCTAAACTATACCTAAAACCTAACGGTCAATACCAGTGAAAAAAAAAAAAGTGACAGTTTGCACTGATCACTTTTTTCCTTTCACTAGTGATTGACAAAGGGGTGATCAAAGGGTTAATTGGGGTTCAGGGGGGTGATCTGGGGCTAAGAGTGTAGTGTTTGTGTACTCACTGTGTACCCTGCTCCTCTGCTGGATCCAACCGACGAAAAGAACCAGCAGAGGAGCAGGCAGCCATTTAACAGATCATATTTACAAATATGATCTGTTATCTGGCTCCCTGATTGGATTTTTTGAAAATCATCAGCTTGCCAGCCGCGATCATTGGCTGGCAAGCTGATGACGAAATGCTCCTCTACGAAATGCCGGCCCGAACTGCGCATGACGCGTATATGCATCGTTGTGCGCAGCACTGCCGCCTCCGGACCGCACATCTGCGTTAGGCAGTTAAGAAGGCACCTGGCCTCCCATCACCGAGCCCAGTGGGAGCAACACCGTCAAAACCCACAAAGCCACACTCCTGGCACTCCACGTACTGTCTCTTCTCCTTCTCCTCTATCCTCCCATTTGTCCTCCACTCCACCTTCCACTGTGCCATCGTCATGTTCTTCTTGCAGAAGGCAAGCTTCCGCGGCCCAAATTTTCTAGCGTAAAATGTTGATCACGTCAGATAACCCTCTTGCCCAACGGCTGACCGCTGGCTTTTCGGAACTGCTAGCCCGCCAACTACTGCCATATAAACTGGTGGACTCGGAAGGCTTTTAGAAAATTTGAGGCCACTGGAACACCGCAAGGTCCCCGGAAGGAAATATTTCTCCCAGAAGGGCATCCCAGAGCTACTGTATATGGCCACGTTCACCAAGTGAATGTATCTCTGGCACACAGTGTTGGTGCCAAGATACATCTGACCACAGACACGTAGTCTAGCATTTAACCCGTGGATTTGGTGTTACCTCCATGGATTGCATGCATACCTGCCTCTTCTTCTCCTCCTCCGTCTCCTGCTTGGCTGACTCCTCCTATTCCACTGCTCCCGCCTCTTCCTCTGCACCCCCCAGCTCCCCAGAACCTATTCAATGTGCCAGGTGAGATGTTGCTATGCTGTCCTGCGGCTGTTGTGCCTGGAAGCCAAGAGCCACACCGATCCTGCACTGCTTTCAGTTCTGCGGTCACAGGCCGATCAGTGGCTAACCCCGCTCAATTTTACAGTTGGTAAAGTGGTGTGCGACAATGGTGCCAATCCGCTGAGCGCACTAAAACAGGGCAAAACGACATGGGACACGTCTTGAACTTAGCCGTGCTGCGATTCGTTGCCAAATACCCCGGGGTCCAGGACATCTTGCGGTAGGCCAGGAAAATCTCTGCCCATTTTAGAAAATCTTAAACTGTCATGGATCGCCTTGCTGATGTTCAGCAGCGACACCACTTGCCCGTCAGACCTCTGATTTGTGACTGCCTGACGCGCTGGAACTCCACCTTATAAATGCTTGATAGGCTGCTCCAGCAGAAACTTGCCTTTAACAACTGCCTGTACGAACTCTGCGGCACGACAGCTTTTTTTTTTTTTTCACCGTGCCAGTGGCTGCTCATGTGCGACGCATACAGACTTCTGCTGCCATTTCATGAGATCACCAAACTGGTCAGTTGCAGCCAGGGCGCCATCAGTGACATCGTACCTTACGCTTTCTTTCTGGATCATGCATTGGTTGGTGTCATTGATCAAGCCGTCAAGGAGCAGGAGCTGGAAGATGAGGAAGTCACAATGCTGAATGAATTCCAAGGAGGGGCTAGTCCATCTGATACAAGTCAGCAGGAGTCTGAAGAGGAGTCAGAGGAGGATGGAGCCTGGGGGAGGAGGAGGAGGAAGAGCAAGAAGAGCAGGCTTTAAACTTTTCTGGGATCCCTTGTGTTGTCCGTGGATGGGGGGGGGGGGGGGGGGGGGTGGAGACCGAGGATGACATTCTCCTGAGCTCCACCACTTCCAATTTAGTGAAAATGGGGGCCTTCATGCTCCAGTGTTTGAAGATGGACCCCGTATAAAAATCCTAAAGGGCAAGGACCAGCACTGGATGATAACATACTTAGACCCCCGGTACAAACAAAAATGGCGGATATGTTACCAGCATCACAGAGGCCTTGCTGTGAGAGATGCTGCATTCTGCTGTTGCAGGCGCTGGCAGAGAAATTTTCACCCACAGAGAAACAGTTGCCAGTACCAATGCTACAGCACATGCAAGAAGAGGGTAGTTTAAAGATATGTTGGTTACTTCGGTTAGGAGATCATTTTTGCAGCCAACCCATCGACAGCCACTCTCCTGATCCAGCCTCAGGGAACACGTAGACCGATAGTTGTCCGACTACATCGGGTTAACGGCTGATGTGGTTGCTCTGAGAAGCGAGGAACCCCTGGACTACTGAGTGTGCAGGCTTGACCTGTGGCCAGAGATGGCACATTTTGTCATTGAACTCTTGGCTTTCCCCTCGTCGAGTGTCCTGTCTGAAAGGACGGTCAGCGCAGCAGGGTGGATCTTGACCGATAAGCGCACTCGCCTAGCTCACGACAGTGTGGGATACCTCACATTTTTTTTTAATGAATGAGGCATGGATCTCAGAGGAATTCAACACCTGTGATGACCATGTTTAATTGAATTTCTTCATAAGAGCCCACAAATATCCACCACCACCCAGAACAAATAATCGTCCCTGTCTTAGGTAAATATTGATCCCCCTCTGGTACGTCACTGTCGATGTTGTGGGACGATTTGTGCACTTCTTGTAAATATTTTGTGGCTGCAATAATGACCTGAAGGTTTTTCAGGTTCGCCTGCAATTAAAGTGAATGGGGCCCGCCACAAACTTGCAGTTTGCGAGCATTTGATCGCGTTTGCGAGATTGCGTTCGCGAATCGTCCTGGTTGATGTTCGTCCATCACTATCTGAGAGTAGGATTCGCTCCCGATTTTGGCTCACCATACAGTAACTGACTAAATAACTGAAGAATGAGGAATGCGGAACAGGTGCCGACCCTTTCATTTTAACGGAGCTGCAAAACATGCGGACAGCACACCATGTGCAGTCCACATCCATTGTTCCGTTCTGCGGCCCTGCAAAAAAGCATGTCCTATTCTAGTCCGCAGTCATGGACAAGAATAGGCATTTCTAAAATGGGCCACCTGTTCCGTCCTGCAAATTGCGGAATGCACATGGGCGGCATCCATATTTTACGGATCTGCAATCTGCAGACCGCAAAAATGGCGTGGGCGTCTGAATGCTCCCTTACAGGTCATTGTTAGCATCAGGTCTTATTTACTTAACCATGCACTGGCCCAAGATTCTAATATAGTGGGAAAGAGCGGTCTCATTTTACACCTGCTGTGTCCACATTGATTGATACATCACCTATTCTGTTAGCCACTGATTCTAATATAGTGTGAAAGAGCTTTGTCATTTCACTGTTTGTGGGGTGCCCACATTGATTGATAGATAACGTATTCTGTTAGCCACTGATTCAAGTAGTGGCCCCATGACAGAGTGGGCAACTTGTCAGCAGTACGGTTGTATTGACGTCACTGTTTATTTTTCCCTTCTTCTGATCCATCAGAACAGCCCCCAAAAAATGGATCCTGTATTTTGAGCATCCACCTTCACATGGTCAGTATTTGGTCAGTAATTGACCAGTATTTATAAAACAGAAAAAGGATTGGGTCTAAAACAGAGATGAAATGTCATGGAAATATTTGCATGTCTTCTGTATTTTGGACCAACTCCAGCTTTTGGCTTCGAAATCATGATCAAATCCTGAAAATACTGATCATGTGAACAAGGCCTTATTGATGCTCCAAAGACAGAAACTGCTGTGTTTTTTCATTTTTCAGTTATTCTGATAGAAGATAATGTCAACAATGGAAAACTTGAACAATAGTCGCCCCAGAACAGACTGGTAAGTGTGATCACAGGATAAACATTTCCAATAGTGGCCCAGTCTCAGATTGATGAGGGAATGAAATGCATGAGGAGTCACAATAGTGGTCCAGTGACAGAGTGGGGAGAGTGGCAACATCATGAAGATCAACTTACTGTATTGAGGGTGTGAACAGCATAAGGAATCACAATAGTGACCCAGTCACAGAGTGGGGGGTGGTGGCAAAAGCAGTAGCATTAACAGCATAAGATGGTGGCAGTAGGAAAAAAATGACAGCAGAGGCAGCAGGTGTGTGACATCAGGCAGGTGGCAGCAGCAGGTGGGCAGAAATAGTGGGCCATTTTCAGAATGTTCTGGTGTGACAGCACACTGCAGTCAGATCATTACTGGCAGAATGATCTAGTCTGATGCATCAGGCACCGGTGTGTGGAAATCCTGGCTGATCCCTGCCTGATTCATCTTTTTATAAAGGTTAATATCTCAAAATGTTGTCTTGAAAGGAGAGTTTTCTTTGGGGTAACTATGCCCCCCTCGCTCTGGTGCCACACCACTGGCCAGACAGGAAAGCTTGTATGGGGCATACTGGGCCAGTTGAGGCCACAATTCAAGTTTGGCTGCCCATTAGTCCAGGGAATCTTGGATCTGGGGTGTTAGGGTGCAGTCCAAGTAAGCCACCACCTGCTGGTTCATGTTCTGCTCCATGTCCTGCTGATGTTGGCTGGCTTCTTCAGTAAGCCGGTGAAGGGATGTTCTCATCAGAGACTCAAGTTTCTGCTCATGAAGTCATGGCAGTGAAGTATGAGCCTATAGGGTTCCCCCAGGTCAGACCTTCGTGAGGAAGGGTGATGACGCACGTAGGCAGTGACCAACTGACTACATACTATGTCTCGATAGTAGTTGAGTTTTTCATTCCTCTTAGAAGGTGTAATAAAGGCCCCCATTTTGTCCTAGTAGCTAGAATCTAACATTGAGGAGAGACAGTAGTCATCTCTCTGCTGAATAGTGATAAATCAGCTGACACTATGCAAGCAACTCAGCATGCATCTGGCCATATGCACAAGGGAATCGGAAGGACTCCCTTTCTCCATCTTTACTGCATAATGCCACGGTGTGTCAGGGTCATCTGCCTGGACTTCCTCCTCGCCCTCCAGCTCCTCATACTGCTCCTGTGCTGCTCCGGTTGCTTGGGCAGGTAAACAACCTATTTCTGTATACAATTCCTGGGCATTTATGTCCTCCTCCTCGTCCTCATCCTTCTCCTCCGCCATATTAGCCCCCACCGGGCTCAGGTGGCTTTGAAATGTAGGCACCATGTCTCCGGTCCCCTGGTCAGTCAGATTTATTAGCATCTGCCCTCAAAAAAGAGTGGAATTACATGATTCATCCCGTAGTGCTGGCGACTGACAAATAAAGTGGCCTCAAAGGACTTGAGCAAATGATAGGTGTCACATATGAGCTGCCACTGGCTAAAGTTGAAGTTACACAGGAAAGTAGTTATGTCTGCCTGCATCATCAAGAAATCATTCACAGCCTTCTTCTGATCATATAGTGGGTCCAACATGTGGAGGGAGGAGTTCCAAGAAGTGAAACGTTGCATATGAGGCAATGATGATGAACACCATTCTGCCTTTGCAGGTCAAGGAAGATGTGTTTTGCACAGTAAGAGTAGCTGAAGTGCACGCACAGTTTCCTGACCTTTTTCAAGAAGTCTTGCAGTTGGAAGACTTCAGGAACCAGGTTACAAGACGTGAGCATGGATCAGCCCTCCTTGATGCAATGCCAACAAAATGTCCTTCCCGTTATTAGTGATCAGGGTTCTGATCTTCATTTGGGTAGGAGCCAGGATTCAATTTCTTGGTGAAGGAGGCAGAGCAGTTCCTCACTGTGCCTATAGTGGAGGCTGAGGACAAGTTGGAGGAGGCGGAGGAGGACATTAGAGCCCGAATCACAGCATTAGAATGCGGAGGCTGGCATTGTCATCACCTGGCGAAGTTGCTGTTGTGCCTGGGCAGGAACCAGATTTATCTAGTGGGCCATAAAGGACAAACAGTCAGGTCCATAAATATTGGGACATTGACACAATTCTAAAATTTTTGGCTCTATGCACCTCAACAATGTATTTGAAATGAAACAAACAAGATGTGCTTTAACTGCAGGCTGTCAGCTTTAATTTGAGGGTATTTACATCCAAATCAGGTGAACGGTGTATGAATTACAACAGTTTGCATATGCGCCTCCCACCAAAAGTAATGGGACAATTGGCTACTCAGCTGTTCCATGGCTAGGTGTGTGAAATTCCCTGAGCAGATAAAAGGTCCAGAGTTCATTTCAAGTGTGCATTTGGAATCTGTTGCTGTCAACTCTAAAGATGAGATCCAAAGAGCTGTCACTATCAGTGAAGCAAGCCATCATTAGGCTGAAAAAACACAACAAACCCATCAGAGAGATAGCAAAAACATTAGGCGTGGCCAAAACAACTGTTTGGAACATTCTTAAAAAGAAGGAACGCACCAGTGAGCTCAGCAACACCAAAAGACCCGGAAGACCACGGAAAACAACTGTGGTGGATGACCGAAGAATTCTTCCCTGGTGACAAAAACACCCTTCACAACAGTTGGCCAGATCAAGAACACTCTCCAGGAGGTAGGTGCATGTGTATCAAAGTCAACAATCAAGAGAAGACTTCACCAGAGTGAATACAGAGGGTTCACCACAAGATGTAAACCATTGGTGAGCCTCAAAGACAGGAAGGCCAGATTAGAGTTTTCCAAACGACATCTAAAAAAGCCTTCACAGTTCTGGAACAACATCCTATGGACAAATGAGACCAAGATCAACTTGTACCAGAGTGATGGGAAGAGAAGAGTATGGAGAAGGAAAGGAACTGCTCATGATCCTAAGCATACCACCTCATCAGTGAAGCATGGTGGTGGTAGTGTCATGGCGTGGGCATGTATGGCTGCCAGTGGAACTGGTTCTTTTGTATTTATTGATGATGTGACTGCTTATAAAAGCAGCAGGATGAATTCTGAAATGTTTCGGGCAATATTATCTGCTCATATTCAGCCAAATGCTTCAGAACTCATTGGACGGCGCTTCACAGTGCAGATGGACAATGACCCAAAGCATACTGCAAAAGCAACCAAATAGTTTTTTATGGGAAAGAAGTGGAATGTTATGCAATGGCCAAGTCAATCACTTGACCTGAATCCAATTGAGCATGCATTTCACTTGCTGAAGACAAAACTGAAGGGAAAATGCCCCAAGAACAAGCAGGAACTGAAGACAGTTGCAGTAGAGGCCTGGCAGAGCATCACCAGGGATAAACCCCAGCGTCTGGTGATGTCTATGCGTTCCAGACTTCAGGCTGTAATTGACTGCAAAGGAATTACAACCAATTATTAAAAAGTGAAAGTTTGATTTATAATTATTATTCTGTCCCATTACTTTTAGTCCCTTAACAAGTGGGAGGCACATATGCAAATATGTTGTAATTCCTACACTGCTCACCTAATTTGGATGCAAATACCCTCAAATTAAAGCTGACAATCTGCAGTTAAAGCACATCTTGTTTGTTTCATTTCAAATCCATTGTGGTGGTGTATAGAGCCAAAAATGTTAGAATTGTGTTGATGTCCCAATATTTATGGACCTGGCTGTATATTGTCCTTGACAATAGTTACAGCTCCAGACGTTGGCACTGGCATGAACTGTACCAGACACTGATAGGCTCAAGGACTGGCCCATCTTCTGCTGTACATATAGTACTTATGCAGAGCTGGTACAGTAATGACGGTTTTTGTACTCTCCTCCTTGGCTCGACAAAAGCCATCAGTTCTCTGAAATATGCAGAATCAACTCCATAAAAAGGGAGGGACTGTAGTACCAGCGACTTGGCCAGATGCATGCATACGGTTGTTTTTTTTGTAATCGCCTCAGTGATCAATTGCAGGCGAAATGTGTGACGAGGAGTAGGAGGAACATCAGGACCAGTAGATAAAGAAATGACAGTTTCCTTCTGCTGAGGTGGAGGAGCCCTGACTGCTGGAGATGGGGTGCAGGCTGCTGGAAGATGCAGCAGTTGCTGTATCAGGCTGTACCACTATATTAGTGCCACGGTTTTCCCAGGCCACTTTATGGTGACTGTCCATTTGTTGATGCAGGGCAGTGGTCCCAACATTACTACCCTGGCCATGCTTTATCTTCTGCCCACAGATTATGCATACCACCATGCTACTGTCCTCCAGCGACTTGATAAAAAAAAATCTCACACTGGCAAGTATGGCACTTTACCCCCACCACTCTGTGATGAAGCTGTGCACCATTAGTTGTTTCCTGACAGGTAGGCTCCTAAATAGCAAACGGTCTACCCCCGGCGTGTTTGGCTCCAGATCTCACATTGCTGCAACTCTGCTGTCTCATAGGCAAGCTGCCTCCCCCACCCCCTGATTATGATGATGAAGCTACATTATCACCTACTGTCTGGTCATCATTTATGTCACCCTCAGCAGTCTCATAGCCATGTGACTGACCACTCGCATCACCTGCTCTCACGCGACTGTCATCGTTGCTACTTGCACACCTACAGGAGGACACAGCGGACCTCTCCTCCCAATCTGGGTTGACCTTTAGCTGCTGGCTGTCCTCAATAAGCTTGTACTAACTGAAAAGCGGAGCAGAACCGGCAACATAAATTACTTGCCTGGCAGAAAGAGCAGCAAAGGAAAGAGGCAGGTTCGGGACAGGTGACGGCACAGAGCTTGTTCCTGGGCCATGCCAACTAAGTGTAGTGTCAGAGGAACCCACCCAACTCCTGGCTGTGTGTGTTTGATGTCAGTTGAGAAGATGTTGAAGACTCAGTCAACAATTCCAGTAGAAGGGCATTGGTCATCAAAACACAACCACTGGATGACAGTGATAGATCTGGCCTGCTGCTAGCACCTTTCCTTCTTTTGTTGCTACTTGTGCTGGCTACAGCAACATTTTGCCACTGCTTGTTTCTTTGGAGGGCCCTGGCAACTGTCTGTTTGACATACTGTACAGTAACACTAACTGCATATGTAAAATAAGTTATTCATTGTCAATGTGGACACCCCACTAACAGTAGAACAAGACAGGTTATTCACCCCAATTTATGAATCAAGGCCTAATAGAATTGTTTATCTATTAAACAAGGTGGGCCCCACAATAACAGTAGAACAAGACAGGTTATTCACCCCAATTTGACAATCAATGTCTAATGGAATTGTTTATATATTAAACAAGGTGGACACCTCAATAACAGTTGAACGAAATAGGTTATTCACCCAAATTTAAGATTTAAGGCGTAATAGAAATGTTTCTCTATTAAACAAGGTGCACACCTCAATAACAGTAGAACGAAACAGGTTACTCACCCCAATTTGAGAATCAAGGCGCAATGGAATTGTTTTTCTATTAAACAAGGCGGACACCCCAATAGCAGCAGAACAAGACAGGTTATTCGCCCCAATTTTGGAATCAAGGCATAATAGAATTGTTTATCTATTAAATAAGTCTTTCTATTAATCAAGGTTTTTTTATTAATCACTGTGGACACCGTTCAATTGGAGAGCTCTTTGCCCTAAACTGCGATTAATTCAAACTGCACTGTTTCCTATGGATCCCTTCAGCTTTAGATCAGTCCTTGCACTATCCCTGCACTGTCCCTTTCACACTGGCAATTCAGTATTTTCTTTTTCTACAGATTGTCAGTACTAAAATCCCTAGTCCAACAGTGCTTCCATGTCTCTCTCTATGTTCTGCTCACAGTGAAATGGCGGAGACCGTGCGGGATGAGGCTTTTAACGGGATGTGACATCACAGGGGATGGCTATCTGCGGATTGGCTGGCTGCACGGCACTATCGTGATCTCTCATTCCTAGGGTTCTTACTTTCACTTTATAACACATGTAGTCACCATTTTAGAAAAAAAATGTTTTGCTACCCGAAGTGCAAGGAAATTCAAGATGCAAATCTAATTTTTCCTAAACTTTGGATCTAATTTCACTTTGGATGCTTCAATTCTCTCAAAACTACTTGGCACAGTGGTTCCATTTCTGCCACTGATCCACCTGATCGAGATAGCAGCACATTCATCAGTAGTTCGTACAAAGTATGAATTCTCTCCTCCCAGATGATGGCATATGGTGGTTGGCAATGTGGCAACGATAACACTCAGAAACTTGCTGGTGGATGCCGTCTCTCTCTCTGGCTTCCTTTGCCTATGGTTATGGCTTTGCTCTGGCAACAGTGACTGTAGATGTCCACTGCATGATGGAGGCTTCTAGCTATGCCTGTCCTGAACTCTCGTCATTATGTCTGAATGTGTTTTCCACCACTTTGCAGTGGAGTATTTATAGCTTAGAGGAGCAGAAAATGGATTGCTATCTCCCTCACTCCTCATTCTCCTCTCTCCAACTCTAGACTTCCCCTCCCTAGCTCATCCCCACTCTTGGCAGAAAGTCGAACAAGCCTACGCCTAACCAGAGGGGAAGAAAGGAATGGTAAATTCTATTCCTGTTACAAAACGTTGACCACCCTACCCCATCTTTTGGTGAACAAAGTGTACTGGATGTTATGTTGTTGCATAGTGAGACTTTTTTGGGTGGAAATCCCCTTTAATTGTATCAATTTATAATACTGCTCTGAAAGCTTTTTGATTTTTGATAAAAAAAACTGTAATGCAAATGGATGTTGTTTCTGTCTGTGCCTTGGTGATGACAGTTCTTATCTGATGATAACAGTGAGTTTCATTCCTGCTGCATTCATTATGTCCCAAAATGTTTTTTTTTATCCTGCAATGAAGTAAATGAAGAATAGTATCTCAGCATTGGAGACATTGAACACTTGTCTCGTTTGCAGATTGTGGCTTAATATATCAGTATGACATAGGTATAATCAGTACTAATGGGAACACATAAACAAGTCCTCTTAGAAACTTCCTAAAAGATCAGAGGCTTCTAGAACATTATTTTATATTTGCTGCTGAAAGTGAGAGTTATGTGTAGTCATGTATTGGTTGATGATCATCTCTTGGTTGCATTTTATCATAGACTGTATGACAAATTAGAATGAGTGGGCTAATAATTATGGAACTGAGAACATTAAAATTTCACCTATTAGGATTGATGTTAGCTGTCTGTGAAGAATTATTTGGAACTATGGCCCAGATCTACTAATTGAAAAGATGGTGTACACTTAGACTGGCTAGCCCTGCACCAGATTTATCACATTGCCTCAGGCTGGATGATAAATCTAGTACACAAATAGACATTTTTCTCTGACTGTATACCAACTGTTGGTTGGCTTAGGTTGAGACAGATTTTTATGTCAGAATTGTGGTGCAACTTAGGCCCCAGAAAAACCCTAGATGTACCAAAATGTCTCAATTGTTTCCACTTTTTAGAAAGATTTTTAGTGCAAATTAGTAAATCTGGGCCTAAAGGTTTTCATGATATTCCTCATGAATGTATACATCTGTTCATGGGCAGATATAGACAGCTGAGAGCCCCCCATAAAAGAACAGTATATGAGCCCACTGATTTCCAATCTTAGAGCACCCTTCAACAATTTACTAGTGAGCAAATTGATTCTAAAATTTGGGAAATCAACATTTTTCAAAAAGTTCTGATTCTTTAAACCCAAATTTTGTGTGATTTTGTGATATTAAGTAATTTTCTTATCTCTATGATAGTAGAGTTCTACTTATTGTTTATAGAATGGCAGAGTGCCCCACACCTATTAGGGTACTTTCACACTTGCGTTTTTCTTTTCCGGCATAGAGTTCCGTCACAGGGGCTCTATACCGGAAAATAACTGATCAGGCATATCCCCATGCATTCTGAATGGAGAGTAATCCGTTCAGTTTGCATCAGGATGTCTTCAGTTCAGTCGTTTTGACTGATCAGGCAAAAGAGAAAACCGTAGCATGCTACGGTTTTATCTCCGGCGAAAAAAACTGAAGAAATGCCTGAACGCCGGATCCGGCATTTTTTTCCATAGGAATGTATTAGTGCCGGATCCGGCATTCAAAATACCGGAATGCCGGATCCGTCCTTCCGGTCTGCGCATGCGCAGACCTTTAAAAATGAAAAAAAAAAAAAAAACGGATCCGTTTTGCCTGATGACACCGGAAAAACGGATCCGGTATTGCAATGCATTTTTCTGACTGATCAGGCATTTTTCTGACTGATCAGGCATTTTTCTGACTGATCAGGATCCTGATCAGTCAGAAAAATGCCTGATCAGTCAGAAAAAATGACATCCGTTTGCATACAGTTTGCCTGATCAGGCAGTCAGTTCAGGCAACGGAACTGCCTGCCGGAATCAAGCAACGCAAGTGTGAAAGTAGCCTTAGTTGCCATGCAGTACTGCCACATGTGAACAGATCTCAAAAGCTCACATTTTTCCATATTGGTCTCAGTGATCAGACTGGGACCAAGTAGGTATTAACCCTCATTCCATCTCCTGCTACTTAAAAACGCCTGGGTCTAAGGGGTGGAGTAGTGATACAATGACAAAACAAGAAACAGAGGTGACAAAATAAAAATATGTCAATCAATATACCATGCATTTGTCTATATTTTATAAGTATACTCAGGGGTGCACCTAGACTTTCTGCTGCCTGAGCTGAAAACTAAAATGGCGCCCCTCTGTCCTCAATACCAATTTCTTAACCTAACCCCTTCCCTTCAGCCCATGTCCCTTTGACTGTCCCTCTCTTGACCATACCTGGTGCTGCCTGAGGTGATCGCCTCACCTGGCCTCATTGGTGGTGCACCTCTGAGCATACTTTATAAAGTATTCTTAGCAAGCTATGCCTAGGCAAAAGCCTAAAAATGGGCATCGTGGCTGGCATCATACCGACAGGAGAGGACCACTGATGGGTAGGTTATGCACTGACATTTTTATTTCATATGTACTGTATTGATACTATATGTGAGACTTCCAGCATGCAGCACTTTGGTGGATATCCTTTTTACCTCATTGTGTGGCTTGTTGTTACAGGTTACATATCTATGCATTGCATCTATATTATGCATATCAATGATAGCAATGGCACTTAACACTTTAGTATACTTTAGGGCATTTTTGTGGTAGCAAAGAGTACTATACACTTACATCCAATGTTCCTTGCTTCATATTTTTCCATGTGAGCCATGCTTTTTTCCAAATGGTAGCATCCATCATTTTTTTTTTTTTTTATGTGATTCCTGGGTCTTCAATAAAGTGTGCCATTTTATATACCAGTGGTTGGTATATTGTTAGAAAGGATGTATACAAATATTGTACAGATGTTTGGTTGAATTCACAGGCCTTACATTATTTTAGATAACTTTATTTTGACTATAATAGGGGGGATTTATCAAAACTGGGGTAAAGGAAAAAAATATAGTAGGAACCCACAGCAACCAATCAGTTTACTGCTTTAGTTTTCTAATTGGCCCTGGAAAAATGAGAGGTGGAATCTGATTGGCTGCTTTGCAACTGCTCCACTTTTCCCTTAGGATATGTTCACACAACGTTTTTTCTGCTCGGTTTTGGTGCATATATATATATATTTTTTTTAAGCTTCCCGTTCATTTCAATGTGAGAAGCAGCACAGATTCCACTCGAAGATAGAGCATGCTGCTTCTTTTTTCCACACTGTCTTTTTCAGCATGGAACAGAAAACAAGTTCTGCCTCCTATTGAAATGAATGGGAGGCTTTTTTTTTTTTGCTGAAAACGTGAAAAACATGGCCAAGAAATGCTGTGTGAATGGACCCTTACACTTATTTTAACAGATACATCTAATTCTGTGTATTAAATGACTGAAAAGACAGAACAATGGCATAGACACCATTCTTCCCTTTGTAGTAGATATATCCTTATCAGCCTATCCTGTCCACCTTATCTAGAGAGCAGCTGAGTGAAGGGGTACATCACTTCAAATGCACAGTGTGGAATCTACATGATATTCTTTGTGCAAAAGTGTATTGTGAAATGAGATGTCATGTACATTCATCAAAAAGGCAGCACCCACTAACAAATACAGTATAATGGCAAACAGAAAAAAAGAAATACAATCTACAAATGGTTCTCTTATTCATATGACGCTATTTACAGACACTTGATGGATTCTCTTTAAATGGGTTCTTCAAAAACAGCAACCCCTGGTGAGATGCAGGGTGCAAAAAAAAAAAAAAAAAGAAATCTTCCCCATTGGTAATTTCAGGCTAAGCACAGAGGTCCCTTCTACTCCACTTCAGGTCTCCACTAGACTGGAAATGTCATATTCTGTCTACATGCACATCACTACTGGAGGCTGGTTTTAAAGTCAGTATAAAACTGAGTCTGCTTATATAGCACCTACCAGTAGCCATTTGGCTCCAGGAGAAGTATATAGTGGGCTCAGCATGCATGTTGGTACTTGCATCCCTGGATCCGATGAAAGCTGTAATGGCACCGGATGGGGTTAAAAGCAGAGTGTGCTTGGCGTGCATGCTGTACCTACACTCCCTGGACTTTATGTGTCTGTCATGGCCCATAACAGGTAGGAACTAGTGTTAGGGACCACTCATGAAGGTGACCTTGACGTGATGAGTGGCTTATTACGCTTTGGCCAAAATGTACACCAATGCCTTATTCAACATCCAGCATAAAGGCAGGGCAGAGTGCTGGTTGCAGAGTGCGATTGCATTTGTGTTTTTGCGTTTGGATCTGTATTTCGCCATAGTCACAATCTGCACCTGCATAGGGTTGTGCGGGCTGAATCCCCCATATTTTTTCTAGGAAGTTAATATCACCAACCATTCCCATTTTATTAAGGTGTATCCATATAAATGGCCCACCCTGTAGATGGCACAGCAGGGAAGGAGAAGGGTTCTCAACGCTGGACTTTTATTTTCAACTTTTAAACCCTCTTTGGCCAACGAAACAGGCCTATGGTGAACCCTTTAACTCTGACTGACCATATAACATCACTTGGTTTATTGAAAGAAGCTACTGGATACAGTATTGATTGTTAAAAGCAGCTAACCCTCGATCTGCTGTTAGTGGAAGTCATGTAACATAATGTGACTGCAAAGCTTTCTGACAGGAAAGGATTGCAGAGTTCATAAAATATGGTCATAAAAGCTCTTAATTTGAATGACCAGATGTCAGCTCCTTCTGTGGCATAAATAATTAACCAAGTTCCACAAAAATAGTTGTCATAGCAACAGTTTTGCATGGCATACGTCATGAACAATTCTTAATTAATATCACAGAAAAAGCTTATTAGTTTTTGCTTTGTTGGTGGTGCATTGTGGAATCCACTGGTGTTGGTATTGTTGCTGTTATGGCAAGCTAAGGCTATCTAATTTTAGAGATAGACAGCACGCCAAACTTGCCACCGTGTCACTGCTATCTGCATAAATTCAAAATCGGAAATTATCTGTGATTTTTGTCTTACAGAAGCTGGAGAACATAATAATTCAAAGGGGTTGTCCTCAGGATAGGTCATCAATAGGGATGAGCGAATTGACTTCAGATGAAACATCCAAAGTCGATTTGCATAAAACTTTGTTCTAATACTGTACAGAGCAATAACTTCAGCTCATCAGAGCCAATACATTCTAATACTGTACAGAGCTCCTGCTCCATAAAGTATTAGAACAAAGTTTTATGCAAATCGATTTTGGATGTTTCATCTGAAGTCTATTCGCTAATCCTTAGTTATCAATATGAGATTGGCAGGCGTCCGACTGCCAGCTCCCCCTCTGATAAGCTGTTTGAAGAGAAGGCATCGCTGCCCACTTTGCTCTGTTTTACCTGCTCACTGCAGCAGTAACTAGGTGTAATTACAAGTATGGTGTCTTCATTCACTTTTATGGGACTGCTCCCGTATGTTCAAGTGAATACTACAGAGCTGTCCCATAGAAGTAAATGGGGACACTATAGTTTTAATTATACCTGCTCACTTTAATGGTCAGCAGGTGCAAACCTGCTGTCCCACTTGACCAATCTCCTCAGATAGTGATGTCTAAGTGTACCCCTCATTCTTCACAATACCTATGATGATGAGGATAAACTTTCCAGAGGGGTACGTTAGACGCTACCTCTGAGGGGGGTTGGAACACGAGGAAACAAGAACGTGGGTGTGGACCCACTGAACTAACCTCCAGATGCTACGGGACACCCAGAGGGTGCTGGGGAGGCCAGAGGCTGATCAGGCGGTGGTAAGGCAAGGTCTGAGATAAATGGTCGAGGAAGGCGGCAATATAGCTAAGTCCAAAAATGTAATCTGAGGTCAGGGCAGGCAGCAGTGTAGCAGAGTCCGTAAACTTAACCTGAGATTAGGGGCTGGCAAAGTCCATTAAACAAGATACAGGGTCCAGTACACACTAAAGGTTGAATCACAATACTATTTTGCTGCAGAGAACTACTGTAGACAGGCTAAGGATCGCTGTTGTTTAGGCGCCTTCCTATAGCAAAAGGCTCCAATTTATACATGCTGAGCACCAGCCATAGGATGAGGAAGAATGAGGGTGTGCGCACTATTCATCACATAAGGAAGAAAGGCAAGCGTGTGTGCCCTAATCACAAACCGAAGAGTTCTGAGCATGGAGACCCACACCCGTGCCAGCCCGAGGGCAGGAGGATTGGCACAGGCTCAGCACAGATGAGAAGCTTGGCTCCTATGTCCCGGCCACTTGAAGGACGGAGCACTGAGTTAACACTCACCAGTGCAATTGCAGCAGTGAACAAGTAAACAGACCAGAGAATGCAACGATCGTACGAGTGCTGCTCTGTCTTCAAACAGCTCATCGGCAGGGGTGCCGGGAGTTGGGACCCCCCCCCCCCATCTGATATTGATGACCTATCCTGAGGATAGGTCATTAATAGTAAAAAGCGGACAACCCCATTAAGGGCACATAGCAGGCAGTATATAATACTATTATATACTGTCACTTGTTTCCTCAAAGCCACAGTAATGAAAGAAGGTAGACTTTCCTTAGTTTCTTCCATGCAAGGATAAAGGATAAGGATATGCAAATCAGCTCCCTTTAAAAAAAAAAAAAAAAAAAATCTGAGCCTTTGATGCCACCAGATGTAAGTTAGATATCCTATAAATTAATGCTCAACCTTGGAGAGGTACATTTTCTTTAGTGTATACTGTGCAGTAATTATATAGCACTGTGCAAATGTTTTAGGCAGGTATAGGAAAAATACTGCAAATTAACAATTGTTTCAATCATAGAAGTGTTAATAGTTTTTAGCAAAATGCAAACCGAATGAACAAAAAGAGAAATATAAATCAAACTAATATTTGAATATTTGGTATGACCATTATTTGTCTTCAAAACAACATCAGTTCTTCTAGGTTCACTTGCAGATAGTTTTTAAAGGACCTAAGCAGGAAGGTTCCAAACATCTTGGAGAACCAACCACAAATCTTCTGTGGATGTGGGCTTGCTCAAATCCTTTTGTGCCTTCATGTAACCCCAGACATATTTTAAAAAAATGCCAGTGTCTCTGATGGCCAGCACTAGAGATGAGTGAGTTTTTCAAAAATTTGATTCGATCTGAATTTATTTGCGGCGATTCGCTTAAAAAAAAAAGGCTATTTCCTGGATGCAGAGAGCCTTTATAGTGGTGTAGAACACTGTGCCTTGCAGTAACACGAAATAGGGAGTCCGCTGTGGCAGTGATAAAATACTGTGAGTCAGTATGATATGCAGATGACAGGCATCTTAAAATCACTGCAGACTTCACTTATTTGGGAAGTCACGGGGCCAAAACTGACGAAATAACTCAAATATGAACTTAGCCTTATAGGTCGATGTTAGCGCCAAGAAGAAACGCACTCCTTTTAAACCGTCGTCAGCTGATTCCACATAGATGTCTACAGAACCTATCTATGCTTGATAAAGACAGCAACAAGCTGTTGAAACGTCGCTTGACTTTGGGTCCAATAAACCACACTTTTCTTTTGTCTATTTGGAGTGCTGCTGGCTGTTTTTCTACTTCTTGTCTACAGAAACTGTTCTATTAAACGCTTATACAAGTAGAGACCCTCAACAGAGTGGAGAGGGTGTCAGCAATAAGTTTGTGTTCACGATCTCTATAACATTATTTCCAGTTTGTGTTCACGTCTCTGATTATTTTGCCTTTCCTCTGATCTGTCAGAACAATAACCCCCAAAAAACAGATCCTGTCTGTTGAACATCCGCCTTCACTCGGTCAACATTTGGTTAGTAATCCATCAGTATTGCTAATGCCCAAAAAAGCAGGATGGATCCAAAACAGAGATGACATGTGAATGGAATATTTGCATGTCTTCCGTGTTTTGTACCCACTCCTGTTTTTGGCTACCAAATCACAAGCCAATTCTGATGGGACCAAAGAATCCTTAGAGCTGCTACACAGACAGGATCCGTTGTGCGTCTCATTTTTCTTTCCTTCTGACAGATCAGAAGTAGGGTCAAATAAATGATGATGTTGGCCTGGCCGAAAGGCAAAATAGTGGCCCAATCATGAAGTGCGGAGGAAGGGAACAGCATGAGAAGTCCCCAGAGTGGCCCTATGACATAGATGTCAGGTGGAGGCAGCATGAGGAGACCACAGAGTGGCCCAATGACAGAGTCTGGAGGTGGCATCAGGAGGAGGCCACAGAGTAGGCACAATGACAGTGTGGTGGCGGCAGCAGCATCAGGAGGAGGCCATAGAGTGGCACAATGACAGTGTGGAGGTGGCAGCATCAACATAAGGAGACCACAGAGTGGCAGGATGACATAGTGTAGAGGTGGCAGCAGCATCAGGAGACCACAGAGTGACCCGGTGACAGACTGGGGAGGTGACAGCAGCATCAGGAGATCACAGTGTGACTTGGTGACAGACTGGGGAGGTGGGTGGCAATACAAGTACCAGCTAAAGATGGTAGGTGAAAGAAGGAGCACTTGGCATCAGATGTGTGGCATAAGGCTGGTGGCAGCATCAGAATAGTAGCTGAGGCAGGTAGCCAGAATAAAATGGTCTCTTTTGTCAAAGTGTTGGTGTGGCACCATGGATGATCTAGTCTGATGCATCAGGCATTGGTGGGTTGAAATCCTAACTCATTCATGCCTGATTCATCTTGACAAAGGTCATTCTCTCCACATTTTGGGTGGACAGGTGAGTTCTTCTTGGGGTAACTGTGGCCCCTGCTGCACTAAAAACCCGCTTTGATGCCACACTACTGGACTGGCTGGACAGCTTTTGCAGGGCAAGTTGCGGCCACAAATCCAGTTTGGCTGCTAAGTAGTCCAGCGGATCTTTAATGTGGGGTGGCAGGGTACTGTCTAAGTATGCCACCACCTACTGGTTCAGGTCCTGCTCCAGGTCTAAGTGCTGCTGCTGGTGAGTAGTTTCTTCGCTAGGCGGATGAAGAAAGCTGCTCATCAGCGACTCTACTTTCAAGTTGCTGTTGAATGAGATGGAACTGCTCCCACCCCCCCTCCCACCCTGCAACATATGGCAGAGGAACATGAGCGCAGAGGGCCCCCCCGGTCAGACCTGTGAGAGGATGGACGATGGTGCAGATAGAAAGTGGGCGACTCACTACATAAGATGTCTCTATAGTAGTTCAGTTTCTCCTCCCTCAGCGGGTGTAAAAAATGCCCACATTTTGGACCGGTAGCGAGGGTCCAACAAGGTGGAGAGCCAGAAGTCACCCCTCTGCAGAATGCTGACAATTCATCTGTCACTATGCAAGCAAGTGAGCATGCATTGGGCCATTTGTGCAAGTGACTCGGAGGGACTCCCTGCCTCCATCTCCCTGTAGCTCCTCAAGACGCACATGGGTGCATGGCTCAGCCCTCCTTGATGCAGCGCCAACACCATGTTCTTTCCATTGTCGGTCACCATGGTTCCGATTTTAAGTCGTCACGGAGAAAGCCAGGACTCTATTTCTTGATGAATCACATGGAGCAGTTCCTCCCCTGTGTCAATCCGCTCACCCAGGCAAACCAGGTGCAGAACAGCATGACACTGCCATGCCCTGCACTTGTGGTATGCTGGAGGGGCACTGTGAATTGTCCCTGCAGTGGAGGCTGAGGACACAGTCGATGAGGAGGCAGAGGCGGACATTATCGTAGGATCAACGGTGTGACAACATGGAGGCGGAAGTGGCGTCACCTGGCCAAGTTGCTGGTGTGGCTGTGCAGGAACTACATTCACCCAGTGGGCCGTAAAGGATATGTATTGTCCTGACCGTAGTTACAACTCCATACATCGGAGCTGCTGTGCACTTTGGCAGACACCAACAGGCCCAAGGACTGGCCCACCTTTTGTTCTACATGTGTGCGCAAGGCTGGTACTGCCTTTTTGGCAAAGACATGACGACTTGGGACTCCCCACCTTGGCTCGGCAAAAGACATCAGTTCTCTGAAAGGTGCAGAGTCCACCACTTGAAAAGGGAGGGACTGCAGCACCAGCAACTTTGACAGGAGCACATTCAGCTTCTGTGCCATTGGATGAGTGCACGCATACTGTTGTCTCTTAGCAATCGCTTTGGTGATTGATTTATTGCTGACGGAATGACGGACAAGGAGTAGGAGGAGCAGGAGCATCATTACCAACAGATGATAGGAGGACAGACAGCTCCCTTCGGCTGAGGTGGTGGAGCCTTGACAGCCACTGGGTGATCCAGCGGTTACTACGGCAGGCTGCACCACCACATCAGAGCCACGGTTCTCTCAGGCCACTTTATGGTGACACTGCATACATTGACGCATGGCCGTGCTGCCAACATTGGCACCCTGGCCATGCTTCACCTTCTGCCTACGGATTCTACATATGGCCATGTTCACCTCCACCAGTGGCTTAACAAAAAAACTGCCACACCACCGAGTAGGTGATTTTACCCCCCAACACTCCGCACTAACTGACTGCTACTGTGGCTGCTTCTGTGAACCCATGCATCACTGCTTGGCAGGCAGGCAGGTTTCTGCGAAACAGGGGGTCTACTGCGGGCACATTTGGCTACTGACCTTCCACTGCTGCCACCCTCTTCTCCCAATGATGATGAAGCTCCTAATTCACCCGACTCCCAAGTGCGATCAGCTACATCATCATCATCGAGTACTGTCTGCACGTCACTGATGTTCTCCTTAATGGTCTCTGGGTCAGGTGCCTCACCGCTCGCAACATCAGCTCACACGCCACTCTCCTCATCACTACTTGCCCGCCTAGCGGAGGAAGCGGCGGATGTCTCCACCACGTCTTGGCTGGCCAGTAGCTGCTGACTGTCCTCTAGTAACTCGTCCTCGCTGTATAGTGGGGCTAAGCCCACAGCATATAATACTTCTCTGGCTGGGGGAACAGAAAAGGACAAAGGCAGGTTGAGGACAGGTGAGGGCACAGGGCCTGCTCCTGGGACATACCAACTAAGGGTTGTGCCTGACGAACCCACTGACTCTTGGCTAGGGGTGTCTGATATCACTTGGGACGAAGTGGATGACCAAGTCAATTATTCAAGAACTGCTGAGTTGCTGGTCAAGACACGACCGCTAGATGACACCGGGAGCTCAGGCCTCTATCTGCAACTCCTGCTGCCATGATCCCTTACTCTGCTGCGACCTGTGCCTGCGCCAGAAACATTTAGGCCTCTGCCATTCCCCTGTGCAGGGCCTGGCACTTCTCTGTTTGACATATTGTTAGATCAAATAAATAAATAGGAAATAAAATAGCCCAAAAAAGTCTGTAATTTTCTCATTTCACCACACCACGGCTAATAATCCCTTTTTCCCCCTTAATACACGTTAAAAACTGCTATAATTCTCTCACTTCACTACACAACAGCAAATACTTTTTTTTGTGCCACTAATACATGCAAAAATGGGCTTTAGAACATATAACTGCACCGCTGAACGGCAAATATATTTTTCTTTTGCCACTAATACATGACAAAGGGATTTAGAACATATAACTGCACCACTCGACAAATATATTTTTATTTTTTCCACTAATACACTCCACAAAAAGGCTTTAGAGCATATAAATGCACCTCTGAACGGCAAATACAGTGGATATAAAAAGTCTACACACCCCTGTTAAAATGTCAGGTTTCTGTGCTGTAAAAAAATGAGACAAAGATAAATAATTCCAGAACTTTTTCCACCTTTACCCTGGGTTCACACCTGAGCGTTCGCGATGGAGCACTCTGTATGCGCGATTGTACCGGCGTTTACAATCGCGCATACAGAGACAAGCAAACGCCCATTATCGCGCGTTCCCGAAAGTCTATGTACGGGAACGCGCAACAAAACGCCCCAAAGAAGCTCAAGAACTTTTTTGAGCGTCGGGCGTTTTACAGCGCGATCGTATGCGCTGTAAAACGCCCAGGTGAGAACCATTACCATAGGGAAGCATTGGTTTCTCCTTGTTGAGCGTTTTACAGCGCGTAGGAACGCGCTGTAAAACGCTCAGGTGTGAACTCTTAGGGTCAATGTGACCTATAAACTGTACCACTCAATTGAAAAACAAACTGAAATCTTTTAGGTGGAGGGAAGAAAAAAACAAAACTAAAATAATGTGGTTGCATAAGTGTGCGCACCCTCTTATAACCGGGGATGTAGCTGTGTTCAGAATTAAGCAATCACAATAGGAGTCTGCATACACCTGCCATCGTTTAAAGTGCCTCTGATTAACCACAAATACAGTTCAGCTGCTATAGTTGGTCTTTCCTGAAATTTTCTTAGTCGCATCCCACAGCAAAAGCCCTGGTCCACAGAGAGCTTTCAAAGCATCAGAGGGATCTCATTGTTAAAAGGTATCAGTCAGGAGACGGGTACAAAAGAATTTCCAAGGTATTAGATATACCATGGAACACAGTGAAGACAGTAATCATCAAGTGGAGAAAATATGGCACAACAGTGACATTACCAATAACTGAACGTCCCTCCAAAATTGATGAAAAATGAGAAGAAAACTGGTCTGGGAGGCTACCAAGAGGCCTACAACAACATTAAAGGAGCTGCGGGAATATCTGGCAAGTACTGGCTGTGTGGTACATGTGACAACAATCTCCCGTATTCTTCTGTCTAGGCTATGGGGTAGAGTGGCAAGACAAAAGCCTTTTCTTACGAAGAAAAACATCCAAGCCAGGCTACATTTTGCGAAAACACATCTGAAGTCTCCCAAAGGCATATGTTATGTGTTATGGTCTGATGAAAGCAAGGTTGAACTTTTTGGCCATAATTCCAAAAGATATGTTTGGCGCCAAAACAACACTGCACATCACCAAAAGAACACTATACCCACAGTGAAGCATGGCGGTTGCAGCATCATGCTTTGGGGCAGTTTTTTTTCAGCTGGATTTGGGGCCTTAGGTAAGCTAGAGGGAATTATGACCAGTTCCAAATACCAGTCAATATTGGCACAAAACCTTCAGGCTTCTGCTAGAAAGCTGAACATGAATAGGAACTTCATCTTTCAGCATGACAATGACCTAAAGCATACATCCAAATAAACAAAGGAATGGCCTAACCAGAAGAAGATTAAAGTTTTGGAATGGCCCAGCCAGAGCCCAGATCTGAATCCAATTGAAAATATGTGGGGTGATCTGAAGAGGGCTGTGCACAGGAGATGCCCTTGCAATCTGACAGATTTGGAGTGTTTTTGCAAAGAACAGTGGGCAAATCTTGCCAAGTCAAAAAGTGCCATGCTGATAGACTCATACCCCAAAATGCTGAGTGCTGTAATAAAATCAAAAGGTGCTTCAACAAAGTATTAGTTTAAGGGTGTGCATACTTATGCAACCATATTATTTTATTTTTATATTTTGTCTTCTCTCTACCTAAAAGATTTCAGTTTGCTTTTTAATTGAGTTGTACAGTTTATAGGTCAGATTAAAGATGAAAAAAGTTCTGAAATGATTTATCTTTGTCTCATTTTTTTACATCACAGAAACCTGACATTTTAACAGGGGTGTGTAGACTTTTTATATCCACTGTATATTTTTCTTTTGCCACTAATACACAACAAAAAGGGCTTTAGAACATATAACTGCACTGCTGAACGGCAAATGTATTTTTTTTGTGCCACTAATACACGCCAAAAAAGGCTGTAATTTTCACACTTCATCACACAACGGCTAATAAGCCCTTTTTTCCCACTAATACAAACAAAAATGCTTTAGAACATATAACTGCACCACACAAGGGCAAATAAGACATAGAAATATTTCCTTGTAATAAACTCTGTTAATGGCTCTATGAAACAGCACTTGCAACCCAATAACAAGAACATTGAGCTGTATAATGGCAATTTGGATCCCCAGTCAGTGCAGCAAGGTGTAATAGGATTGTTCCTATTACCTAGGCTGTAACCTCCCCTACTGAACCCTGTTCTACATAAATCCTGTGGAATGATGCCTCCCCATCCTTTTCCTACACCTTAAATAATCTTTATAGACTTAAATCTATCTAATAGTGTCATAATTTGATAGACAGAAATCAACTGCCTCAAAACCCCATCCCACTAAGAGGTGGGGTTTCCCCTTTTGGGGCATGTGCTCTGCCTGTAGGCAGGGTTAGTCACAGGGACATCCTAGGGAAAGGATTGGATGTTCCAGATTTTTCAACACAAGATTATCGTTACTTGGATAGATTTTTCATCAGACCGTGAGTAAGGACTATTATTAGTCCCGTCTTGAGATATCCTATATACATCACCCTCTTTTTACATTGATTATATGTTTGTTACAAGATTGTTATAGGGGTTTTCCTTATTTTAGATATTGAAATAAAAGGTATTTTTTATTGAATATGGAGTTTTTTTTCTTGTTTTTTTGTTTTACTGTAACAAACAGAAATATTCAAAATTGCTCTTGTAACTGCTGGTGAATCACTTTCAGTGAAGCTGACAAAATTAGTCCACCCAGAAGTGGAGGAGCACAGCTGCTGGGAGGATCGAATGGTGAGGTGAGTATTCTCTCCTGTCCATAGAGACCTCTTTGCCTTCTCCTGATGCTCTGCTGCAAACAATCAGTGCCGGGACCTGCATGTAATCCACAGCATACACTCACACCAATGAATCATTTGGCATTATTAGTGGTTCCACACTGCTGGACCATCAATGACTTGAAAGATGAAGTTCCTATTTGTTGCCAACTCTTTTTTTTAGGGGTTCTAGAAGTTTTTGCATAAGGATGATATTGGGAGTGTCTGAATATAGGGCTGGAATACCTGTCTAAGGGGAGAGAGGCATGCACAGAGGAGGTGTGTGTTAGAATAGCAGTGCTCCAAGTCTTCTGCCTACCTCCTTGGTGCTTGAAATAGATAATAATAACAATACTGATATCCTGGGAATGCTGCTACATACAAAATATAATGAGCTATCATGAGAAACCCTGTCAGGCAATATACCTGGTTTAATAGGGTCGATCATGCTGACAAAGGCTGTTTAAAGGTTCAAAAACAGAATAGAAATCTCTCTCTCTCTTCTCCACACAGATCCTAGAATACAGAGTGCCATAATTATAGCAGAGATGAGTGTTGTCTCCATCTATCAATAACAATCCACAGCACTTTTAGAAGAATCACAAGTGATGCTTAAAACATATGGTTTTATTCTGGTGTGAATTAAAAACAGCTAATTTACAATCATCCAAATAGGTCTAGGGGTGCTTACATACATAGTCTTTTAGTGGAGTTTTTCTGAACATTTGCATTTTTTATTTTTTTTGCTATGTTTTATTCACCTGCACGTTGTGCCCCATTTATTTTAAAAACACCAGCTCCAGTCCAGATGTTTGTCTATGTGAAATATAAATTCTCAGGGCAGACAAGTGTCTTTTTGCCTCGAGTGCTTTTGTTCATTAGGTGGCATTGTTTTGTCTTTCTGCCTTCTTTTCTTAAATGCAGCATGCTGTAGCTCTGGCATTTTTTCTGCCATAAAAAGCACAGTTCACACAGCTTAAAACATGCCGAGAAAACTAACAAAAAAAAGTGCCCTAAGAAATTAATGGGCACATTCTACCATTTTATTTCACTAGTAAGAAAATGGCAGAGCCAAATTGTGTGAGGGCATCCTTAAAGAACTTAGTCAACATCATTTTTAGGTGAGCCACCACATGAAATTACTGGGGCATGTCATTTACAGTATCTCTTCCAGAGATTTCTATTACTTGCAGACAAAACTGCCCTTTAATTAACTGTGATTGCTATGCTGGGACCAATTAAACAAAGCGAGAATCAGAAACCATTCAATGAATGTCTATGGATTGTGACTAGAATAATGTGCATGTAATTCTAATGGGTTCTTTAGGCAGTAATATGTATATAATTAAAGCACAGGACTGTATCCTGCTAACACGGTATTATTTGGAACAAAGTCCCTGGTGACAGTTTCTCACATAAGACCAATAAAATAACCCTTTTTCTTGTTTATATTGTCGTTCTAAGCATATAAGGAAATACAAAACTGAGTACCATGTACTGTAGGTTAGGAGAGAAGGTTGTGCCCTTCACTTTGCAATTAATAAAGGTAATTAAGCAGAAAGAAACATTACAAGTGGCATTTATGGTTTGGCAGTACCAAAGAAATAAAAAAAAGAAGAATAAGGTAGAAAATACTACGGTATACCACTGTAATTACAGGGAAGGCCTAAATAATTATACTTTCGCGCAGATTATCATTATCCATGGGGAAGAAATACTGTAATGAGTAGTAGTTAACCATGTAACTGGTAAATACAGTCCTTATCAAAAGTTTAAGACTACTTTAAAAATGACAAAAAATCATATTGTACATTGTTGGATCTTAACAAGGTTCTAAGTACGGCTTCAACATGCAAGAAGAAATAAGAGTGAGACAAAACATTTTTTGAGCATTCAATTAATTGAAAATAACGACAACTGAAACAGGCTGTTTTTCAGCTGATCCAAATTTTAGGACCACATGCATTTAAAAGGCCAAAAGATGTGGATTAGTTGTCATTTTCTGTCAGGTAGTCACACCTTGTGATGGCAAAGGCAAAAAAAACTCTCCCTTTTTGAACGTGATCGGGTTGTTGAACTGCATAAGCAGGGTCTCTCACAGCGCGCCATCGCTGCTGAGGTGGGACGCAGTAAGACAGTAATTTGGAATTTCTTAAATAATCCTGATGGTTATGGAACAAAAAAGTCAAGTGGAAGACCCAGAAAAATTTAATCAGCACTGAGCCGGAGGATCCAATTGGCTATCCGTCAAGACACTGGACGATCCTCGACCCAAATTAAGGCCCTTACTGGTGCTGACTGTAGCCCCATAACCATCAGACGGCATCTGAGACTGAAGGGCTTCAAAAACAAAAAAGTCTTCAAAGACCTCGTCTCCTTGAACGCTACAGAACTTTGCAAGAGAGAACCAAACATGGGGCATTCAAAGGTGGAAGAAAGATTTATTCTCTGATGAGAAAAAAAAATAACCTTGATGGTCCTGATGGTTTCCAACGTTACTGGCATGACAAGCAGATCCCATCTGAGATGTTTTCTGCATTCCACAGTGGAGGGGGTGCCATAATGGTCTGGGGTGCTTTTTCCTTCAGGAAGTGCAGGGGCATAAAACGGCCGCTGGCTATGTGCAGATGTTGCAGAGAGCATTCCTCATGATCGACTGGGTTTTTCAACAGGACAACGCTACAGAACACAATGCCCGCAAGACAAGGGACTTCTTCCACGAGAATAACATCACTCTTTTGGCCCATCCTGCGTGTTCCCCTGATCTAAATCCAATTGAGAACCTTTGGGGATGGATGGCAAGGGAAGTTTACAAAAACGGACAACAGTTCCAGACAGTAGATGGCCTTCGTGTGGCCGTCTTCACGACTTGGAGAAATGTTCCCACTCACCTCATGGAAATGCTTGCATCAAGCATGCCGAAACAATAACGGCGGAGCTACTCATTACTGAGTTCATGTTTGGAAGTTGGATTTCTGTTTTGGGGGGGGGGGGTTTAGTTTTTTTTTTGGAGGTGTGGTCCTAAACTTTTGATCAGCTGAAAAACTGCCTGTTTCAGTTTATTAGTTGTTTTCATTAAATTGAATGCTAAAAAAAATGTTTTGTCTCACTCCCATTTCTTCTTGTTGCATGTTGAAACTTTATTTGGAACCTTGTTAAGATCCAGCCATGCTAAATATGATTTTTTGTAATTTTTCAAGTGGCCTTAAGCTTTTGATCTGGACTGTATTACCATATGAGTAGAGATGTCGCGATGTCCGCAAATGTTTGCGAATGGGCGAACCGGGCGAACCACCATAGACTTCAATAGGCAGTCAAATTTTAAAACCCACAGGGACTCTTTCTGGCCACAATAGTGATGGACTGTGGCATGCCGGAGGGGGATCCATGGCAAAACTCCCATGGAAAATTACGTAGTTGACGCAGAGTTGGGTTTTAATCCATAAAGGGCATAAATCACCTAACATTCCTAAATTGTTTGGAATAACATGCTTTAAAACATCCAGTGGGTGTATCCGATCAGGTATGATGTTGTATTGATCAGGTAGTGTAAGGGTTACGCCCGCTTCACAGTGACAGACCAAACTCTGACAGACCTAACTCCCCATTTAACGCACCGCAAACAACCACAAACAGTCCATTTGCACAACCGCAAACTCCCTATTTGCACAAGGTTGGCTACCAAGCTAGCCATGTCCTGTTCCTTGTCCTCACTGATGTCATTAAAGGTCTCTTCATCCACCCAGCCACTTACAACACCAAGGGTCCCCAAAAGGTGACAACAAGCCCCCTGGGACGCCTGTTGTGGTTTGTCTTCCACCTCCTCAAAGCCACTTTCCTCCTCTGACTCTTCTTCAGACTCCTTTCTCTGCGTTGCCGCAGGTCCAGCAATCGACAACGACAAGGCTGCTTCTGGTGGTTATGGTGACCACAACTCTTCCTCTTCATGCTCATCTACGGCCTGATCCAGCACTCATCGCAGGGCACGCTCCATAAAAAACTCATATGGGATGAGGTCGATGATGTTGCCTTGGGTTTGACTGACCAGGTTTGTCACCTCCATTGTGCATGAGCGTTCAGTAACGCGGCCAAAAAATACCCAGCTCCGCAGAGGCTGTCTTTTTTTTTTAATTAAAAAAATCTGTTCTTACCAGTTTAATCTCTGTTTTGTCCCCTATCAGGGGCGGGTGTATGGAATAGATTTTAGGGAGATGGAAAAAGATGCTTGGTCGGTCCTCTTACTTCCAATTTGGGGCACTGCACGTGTGCTGTGCAATGTACTGTGCCACCCTATATGAGTGGTGTGTTAAGTAGTACTATTTCTATCAGTTTATCCCTGTTACGTCCCCTATCAGGGGCCGGTGTATGTAATAGATTTTAGGACCGGGAGATGGAAAAAGATGCTTGGTTGGTCCTCTTGCTTCCAATTTGGGGTACTGCGCGTGCGCCGTGCAATGTACTGTGCCACCCTATATGAGTGGTATGTTAAGTAGTACTATTCTTATCAGTTTAATCCCTGTTACGTCCCCTACCAGGGGATGTGTATCGAATAGATTTTAGACAACCTCAAAGAGTTGTCAATAGTTGCAGGCGATGACGGTTTTTTAAAGCCTATGGTCGTGCTGAGGTAGTTCAGTGACAGTTAAGTGACCTAGAAAACAATGATTCTGCAGTGTGGGCCCATTGTTGGCCTAGTAGGCTTTAATGATCACCTTAGATGATCAAAGAAAATTTATGTTTTTCTATGCAAAATTATTCAGCCGATCGCTTTTGGTCTGTTCACAATGAAGCAAAGACCTTATCATCTGGGGTGTGCCAACACACTCATAGAGGTGATCGCTTCATTGTGATACGCAAGCCCCTTCACCACAACAAGGTAACGATCACGAAGGGGAATTGACACATGTATGTGCCTTTTTTTTTTGCAGCCACAGTGCAGCACCAGAGGCCAGAAAAATTAGGCATTTACACATGCCAGAAAAATTTGGTATTGTTGCAGCAACTGCTGTAGTTTTCCAGGCAGAAAGTGCACTAAAACATTGCGGCTTGAACCCTAGTTGGTGGCGGAGAAGTCACGCAAGTCATCCGGCATGCAGAGATAAAATACAGCAGCATGTGGACCATTTTTAGCCCAAGGCATCTCATCAGGCCTTTTTTAGTCAAATGCATCCCCCACTGTCAGTCTCTTCAGGATCTATGCCTCATTCATCTTAATAAAGGTGAGGTAATCTAGACTTTTTTGACCTAGGCGACTTCTCTTCTCAGTGACAATACCTCCTGCTGCGCTGAAGGTCCTTTCTGACAGGACACTTGAAGCGGGGCAGGCCAGAAGTTCTATCGCAAATTGGGATAGCTCAGGCCACAGGTCAAGCCTGCACACCCAGTAGTCAAGGGGTTCATCGCTCCTCAGAGTGTCGATATCTGCAGTTAAGGCAAGGTAGTCTGCTACCTGTTGGTTGAGTCGTTCTCTCAGGGTGGACCCTGAAGGGCTGTGGCGATGCATATTTTTATCTGCAAGGTACTGTGCCACCAGATATGAGTGGTGGGCAGTGGGCACAGTACAGTCTGTGGTCCTGACACACACTGGCAGGCAACTGCAATTATATTACAGAGAAAAAAATGTAATTACTTCTTTATCTGCAAGGTACTGTGCCACCCGATATGAGTGGTAGACACTGGCAGTGGGCACAGTACTGTCAGTTGGCCTGACACACGGGCAGTCAACTGCAATACATATATATTAAAAAATAAAAACACAGCAGATGAGTTTTTGAGGACTGGAGTGGACACAGAACACTGGCCTAGCTAACGATTTCCCTATTCATTCAGCACCAGCACTCTCCCTGCTCTCACTAACACTGCAGCTTCAGAATGAATCTAAGATGGATGCTGTCCTTGCTTTTTGATAGGTAGGAGGGTGGGTATGCTGATTGGCTGGAATGTGTCTGCTGACTGTGAGGTACAGGGTCAAAGTTTGCTCAATGATGACGTATAGGAGGCGGACCGAACATCGCATATGTAAGCCTGCCGCGGCGAACGCGAACAAGCGATGTTCGCCGGTGAATAGTTCGGGATATCTCTACATACGAGAACAGTGGCCCCAATTTATCATGCCTAGAGTTGAGCGGACACCTGGAAGTTCGGGTTCGACGGGTTTGGCCGAACTTCGCAAAAAAGTTCGAGTTCGGGACCCGAACCCCATTGAAGTCAATGGGGACCCGTACTTTGGAGCACTAAAATGGCTCTAAAAAAGTAATGAAAAGGGCTAGAGGGCTGCAAAAGGCAGCAACATGTGGTTAAGAGCATGGTAAGTGCTCTGCAAACAAATGTGGATAGGGAAATGACTTAAAATAACATAACATACGTAAAAAAAAAAAAATCTTGATCTAGGAGGAGGAGGTCCATATGGAGTAGGAGGTTGAGGAGGCGATGGATGTGGCGTTGTAAGTGGAAGCGGCGGTGGAGAAAAAGGCGGTAGGCAACACTATTTTTTGGTTTTGCATTTTGTGTTATTATTTTTTGTTTAAATTTGTGTTCACCCCAAAACATTGGGAAATATAAAAAATAAAACTAAGAAAAAGTGCTCTGAAGTGCAACAATGGCTGGGTGAGGCCGGTATACATGTCTATTCTGCACAAAATACGGACATGTCCTGTGAGATCCCTGCCTGGTTCATTTTAATGAATGTGAGATTGTCCACATTGGCTGTGGACAGGCGGCTGCGCTTGTCTGCCATGCTAAACAAAAGTTCAGACAATACACGGGCTGCAGGGCAGGCCAGCACCTCCAAGGCATAAAGGGCAAGCTCAGGCCATGTGCCCAATTTGGAGACCCAGAAGTTGAAGGGAGCAGACCCATAAGTCAGTATGTGTAGGCATGTGCACACATACTGCTCCACCATGTTGCTGAAATGCTGCCTCCAGCTCCTCCTCAGCCATCGCCTTGTGCTTCCACTGTGCCCCCACTATCAGGTGGGAATGCCACCAGCAGCGCGTCTACCAGTGCGCGCTTGTAGTCGCTCATCTTCTGATCAGTAACAGATGTTTTTACTAAATTTAGTTCCCTCTCAGCAATGGAGAGCAGGGGTTTTTCACCGGCAAAAATGGGTTAATGTCAACCATCAATGTAACAGATGAATTTTAGAAATGTAGGTCCCTGTCACCTATGCAGAGCAGGGGTTTGTATACGGCAAAAATTGTAAAAAGTCACCCGAGCATGTAACAGATGATTTTTAGAAATTTTGGTCCCTGTCACCTATGCAGTGCAGGGGTTTATTCATGGCAAAAATGGTAAAATGTCACCCAATAATGTAGCAGGCTCTTCCTTCTAAACTGCACACGTCACTCGCATGACCTAAATTCCATGTGGTGTCTAGTACCTCATCAGCCTCCACATCATCTTACACCCACTCTTTACCCCTGCCCTCCTTGTCGGTATGCAGACTGCAGAAAGCCGCAGCAATTGGCACCTGTGTTTCTTCATCATCAGAGACGTGCTGGGGTGGTCTTCCCATGTCCTCATCCTGAAACATAAGTCGTTGGGCATCAGTGCACTCAATCTCTTCCACTTCTGGGGCAGGGCTATGTGGATGGCCACAGAAACCCTGCCAGCAGCGCCATCAAAAAGCATAAGAGACTGCTGCATGACTTGGGGCTCAGACTGCTTGGCTGATTTGCAAGGGGTGAGGTGAAAGACTGATGGCCATGGGCTGCAGGTGCCAACTCTGATCTTTCAGAAGGGGACTGGGTGGGAGACAATGTGAAGGAACACCACGACCAGGGCCATGTCCCTTGTTTGATGCTCTCCTCATTTTTTGCAGTCACCCACCGAAGTAACATACATTTTTACTAAATTAAGTTTCTTGTGAACAACACAGAGCAAGGTTTTTTTGCTGTCCAAAATGGGCTAATGTCACCCAACAATGGAACAGATACATTTTTTGAAATTTAGGTCCCAGTCACCTAGGCAGAGCAGGGGGGGTTTTGACTGCAAAAATGGGTTAATATCACCCAACAATGGAACAGACGAGTTTTATAAACTTATTGCCCAGTCTGCTATGCAGTGCAGGCAGCAAAGGTACTTTATTGCCCAAAAAAAGTTGTTTTTTTCACACACAATGAAACAGATAGATTTAACTGTATTTATTTAACTACCATAAATGCAGCACATGGCAAAAAAGTACTTTATTGCCCCCCAAAAAAGTTTTTTTATAACCCTAAATGAAACAGATGGATTTAACTGAGATTATATTGCACTCTCACAAATGAAGCACAGGGTTGTTTTTACATAAAAAATTGTGGATATGTCACCCCTACAATGGAACAGATGGATTTGCTGAATTTATGTGCTTACCTGTCACATGTGCAGGCATCAGAGGTACTTTACACCCAAAAATTGGAATTTGAAGCCTAAAAATGTAACAGCGGTATTTACTGGTTTTATTTGACTGACAGGATGCAGCACAGGCCGCAAATGTACTTTCTAGCAACAAAAGTTTGAATTTTTCAACAAAAAAAATGTAACTGCAGAATTTGACGGTTTTATTGGACTGTCGGAAATGCAGTACAGGGCAAAAAGGTACTTTATTGCCCAAAAGAAAGGGTTTCTTTAACCGTAAATGAAACAGATGGATTTGACTGAGATTATATTTCAATCTCACAAATTAAGCACAGGGGTTTTTAACATAAAAAAATGTGGATATATCACCTCTACAATGGAACAGATGGATTTGATGAATTGATCTGCCTGCCTTTGACATATGCAGTGTAGGCCTCAGAGGTACTTTACAGCAAAAAAATGTAAAAATGTCGCCCCACAATGGAACAGATGGATTTAACTGATTATATCTCACTCTCACAAATGCAGCACAGTTGAACTTTACAGAAAAAAAATGGGGATATGTCACCCCCTGGGTCCCTGAACTCACAGATGGCATTATTTTCCCTTCCCCTGGCACATATGCAGTGCAGGTGCACTTTGAAAATGGGTATAGGTCGGCTACTGAACTACAATAACAGGATTAAATGATTGTCCCTGGCACATATGCAGTGCTGGTCACTGCTGTTGCACAAAATGGCTGCCGACGCCCACCTAACTAACAGACGGATTAAAACTTTTTTTTCAGTCTCACTGGGCTCAGTGCAGGGAACAAAAATATTGCATTGCACCCCCAAACAAAAAACGCTGTAGATCGCAGACTTCACACCAAGTGCAGATATCAGTCTTTCCTAATCTCTCCCTCACAGCAGCAGCATCCTATCCCTACAACTAGTAAGAGCAGAGTGACATGCGGCACTATGTGACTCCAGCTTATATAGTGGCTGGGTCACATGCTGCACTTGGCCAATCACAGACATGCCATTAGTAGGCATGGCTGTGATGGCTTCTAAGGGCACACAAGTTAAACACTTGTTGATTGGCTGCTCTGCAGCCTTTCAACAAGTGCCATTAAATCGTCGAACACCGAAACTCGAACCCAAACTTTTACGAAAATGTTCGGGTTCGGGTCCAAGTACAAAAACCCTTAAAGGGAACCTGAACCTGTCATGTGGACATTTGATTATAATCTAACTAATTATATACAATCATTAACTACTAAAAAGTAGTATGTATTCACTTACTGGTGTGACAGATGGTTACCTCATAATATACACACAAAGATGCCGCATGCTAATGAGCTGATTCGAGTCCGGCGTGATGTCATTGAGTCCAGCGTATATTTAATTCAGAGCTATAGCCACTCCCCTGCCCACCTGCTGCTGATTCATATGGAAACAAACTGTCACTCAGCAGCAGGTGGGCGGGGAGAGTCAGGAGCTCATAAATATTCATGACTCATCATTATCTTTTCAATACAAGATGTTGACTGGGTCAATTAATGAAAGTGACCCAGCATTTTGCTAAGCAAATCAGTCACTTATTTATGTTGCCCTTAGTTAGGACACCATAGAACTGGTGACAGGTTCCCTTTGAGTCCGGTACGAAACTGAACTTTACAGTTCGGGTTCGCTCAACCCTAATCATGCCTTAATTCCAGAATTCGGGCTTCAACATTTTGAAAAAAAGGACTTTTGCAACTTCTTAACCTAATTAGTGAAAAGAAAAATAGTGACTTTTTTTTCATTTTTACTCCACTCACTCCAGCTTTTATATACATTTGGAAAAGTGGTTGTGGTTAGTTATGTTAATGAGTTTTCACTTCAAATTATCTTTTTTTAAATAGTCACAATCTCACTCCAATAGAAGAATGGAGTAGGGAAACTGGAGTAGCTTTTCTAGACAAAAGTGTTTAAGAATGAGCCAAATTTATCAAACAATATGACATTTGATAAATGTGGAATAAGGTAGATAATGCAGACTCAGCAAAACTGACTTTAGACATCCCTCTCATGGTAAATTCCACCCAATGTGTTGTTACTTGCTTTATGAGTATATGCCTGCTAACGTTAACCACCATAAAGGATACAATGAACTATTCAGAACATTCATTAAGACTAGCGGTTTAGACACCGGTGTTAATAGCCCCTATACCTGGCTGTGGATCCGCTGGAGTTATGAAGAGGTGCCGGTGCCTCTATATAACTTCGGGTAAACCTCCACCACTTGTAAATGTAAGACAACTTCCGTGCTGTCTTACAGTTAGACTGTTTTCTATGTCTAAAACAGGTGTATAAAATGGTAAATGAGACGGGCCTGCAAACCCGTCCTCTTCCCCGCCACACACCCCTTTTTTAGACCAGGCATGAGCGGGGAGAAGTTGCAGATTGCAGCACAAAGGACAATCAGTGCCAGAAATATGCCTAATTTAGGTGTATTTCTGTTTGACAAATGACTCCTATGTATTTATCATATTTGATAATTCTCAAAATAATATTAAAAGATGGGATATTTTAATTTTAAGTCAGCTAAGGACTAAACCTATCCTTCAAATGTTGAACTACTACCCAACATCTTCTTCATGCCTTTCACTAAATTCTATAGCTACTCCAGAAAACAAAGTAATAGTATATTAGTAGGATGCACAAGGTGGTTGATACATGTTGAGGAAGGGTTGAGACGTATGCATATATCTCCATGCATGCCTGCAAACATGTGCGGGCATGTATGGTATATATGTGCATACATTAACCACAGCATCATGGGACGATGTGCGCAGATGTGCCCAGCATCTGCGCACATCTGCCCATGGTGATCCCCAGGGGCTCATGGTGGCCCCTGTGGGAAATATGTGCCTCCTTTAGACCATGCCCCTTATAATATATATATATGGCTGTGGCCCCTTATGACATAGATAGAGATATATATACATATATATATATATATATATATATATATATCTCTATCTATAATATACATTATGCCCCTTGTATATGTGTATGTATGTTATCGGGAGGACATATATGTGTATCTGCCATGGCTCTCCCCCAGGTGTGTATATATATATATATATATATATATATATATATATATATATATATATGGGCCTATAACTGTATATAGATGCGCCCCAAGTATCTATATACATATATATATACTTAAATTTCCCCGGCGTCTGCAGGGGGGTGGCTATGTCTCCAGGTGGCTGGTGACTTCAAAGGATCAATTGATTTGAGGTTTATCAGCCTATTTACTATGCGGCCCCACCTTGTGTTTGTGACATGGCTGGGCGTGTGGTGCCGTGAGCCTCAGGGGGCCAGCCATTTGTATGATGCAATCTGAGTGCATGCATTCCGTCACACGCACACGATGATGTCATTTCCCTACACCTTGGATGGGAGAAGGGGGGGGGGTGAGAGTGACTTATATATCAGTCCAAGACAAAGGAACAGGGCTCTTGCAACCAGATTAGAACCAGAGACACATGGGGACTGCGGCCTGAAGGAAGAGAGGCCCATTTGCCCCTGGAGATGGCTGAGTATACGCTGGGATGGCATTGTACCTCCCTTGCAGTGCCAACCATATTCACCCCCCTTATTTCCCTACCACTATCCCACCAACGATTTAACCCTTTGTATCCCAGACCCCATGCTGCCCCTTGTTACCCCTGATTAACCCTACTGTTTAACTTATTCCCTGCCAGTACCCCAGCTCTCCTGCTGGTATTAACCTCAGCACTCACTGGCAAATAACCCTTGCAGTGCTGAATCTATAGTGTCTGTGGCCTGCACTCGCCCCTGCAGCGCCACTGGAAACCCCTTGTACCCTGTAGGGACAGTATAGAGTCAGGTGGGGTGGGTTGTTATACCTGTATGTGTGTATTGTATAGTTAGTTTGTGGGTGGAATTTGGGAACGTGTAGTGTAGTTGAGTACTGTATATTTAGGGTTGTGTTGTCAGTATTGCGTGCGTAGTATATTGTAATAAATACCGTAATATTTGTACCCTTTGTGTAGTGTGTACTTGTTAGCGGTAGTAAGTAAGGCGCATGCAGCTAGTGTAGCGATCAGTGTAAGCATAGCGAAAGTATTGTGTTATTGTTATATAAAGGTATAAATAGGCAGAGTCTTCACTAGACGGCTCCTCCTATTTATGAATATTAATTATCGATATTCGCATAATATTGGTAATTAATATTCCCCCTTTACAATACACCAAAAAGGGTGCTCTCAGTTTCGCAGCGTCACCCCACTGCTGAGACAAGGTTAAAGATTCTAAATGAAAAACCTGAGCACACCTAGGATATTTGGTAACTTGTCTTTATTAATTGTGGTGATGGATCAATAGATCATACTAGTAGTATTAAAAATATTGAAAGACATTAAAAACATTAAAAGAAATTTAGGTCCCAGTCACCTAGGCAGAGCAGGGGGGGTTTTGACTGCAAAAATGGGTTAATATCACCCAACAATGGAACAGACGAGTTTTATAAACTTATTGCCCAGTCTGCTATGCAGTGCAGGCAGCAAAGGTACTTTATTGCCCAAAAAAAGTTGTTTTTTTTCACACACAATGAAACAGATAGATTTAACTGTATTTATTTAACTACCATAAATGCAGCACATGGCAAAAAAGTACTTTATTGCCCCCCAAAAAAGTTTTTTTATAACCCTAAATGAAACAGATGGATTTAACTGAGATTATATTGCACTCTCACAAATGAAGCACAGGGTTGTTTTTACATAAAAAATTGTGGATATGTCACCCCTACAATGGAACAGATGGATTTGCTGAATTTATGTGCTTACCTGTCACATGTGCAGGCATCAGAGGTACTTTACACCCAAAAATTGGAATTTGAAGCCTAAAAATGTAACAGCGGTATTTACTGGTTTTATTTGACTGACAGGATGCAGCACAGGCCGCAAATGTACTTTCTAGCAACAAAAGTTTGAATTTTTCAACAAAAAAATGTAACTGCAGAATTTGACGGTTTTATTGGACTGTCGGAAATGCAGTACAGGGCAAAAAGGTACTTTATTGCCCAAAAGAAAGGGTTTCTTTAACCGTAAATGAAACAGATGGATTTGACTGAGATTATATTTCAATCTCACAAATTAAGCACAGGGGTTTTTAACATAAAAAAATGTGGATATATCACCTCTACAATGGAACAGATGGATTTGATGAATTGATCTGCCTGCCTGTCACATATGCAGTGTAGGCCTCAGAGGTACTTTACAGCAAAAAAATGTAAAAATGTCGCCCCACAATGGAACAGATGGATTTAACTGATTATATCTCACTCTCACAAATGCAGCACAGTTGAACTTTACAGAAAAAAAATGGGGATATGTCACCCCCTGGGTCCCTGAACTCACAGATGGCATTATTTTCCCTTCCCCTGGCACATATGCAGTGCAGGTGCACTTTGAAAATGGGTATAGGTCGGCTACTGAACTACAATAACAGGATTAAATGATTGTCCCTGGCACATATGCAGTGCTGGTCACTGCTGTTGCACAAAATGGCTGCCGACGCCCACCTAACTAACAGACGGATTAAAACTTTTTTTTCAGTCTCACTGGGCTCAGTGCAGGGAACAAAAATATTGCATTGCACCCCCAAACAAAAAACGCTGTAGATCGCAGACTTCACACCAAGTGCAGATATCAGTCTTTCCTAATCTCTCCCTCACAGCAGCAGCATCCTATCCCTACAACTAGTAAGAGCAGAGTGACATGCGGCACTATGTGACTCCAGCTTATATAGTGGCTGGGTCACATGCTGCACTTGGCCAATCACAGACATGCCATTAGTAGGCATGGCTGTGATGGCTTCTAAGGGCACACAAGTTAAACACTTGTTGATTGGCTGCTCTGCAGCCTTTCAACAAGTGCCATTAAATCGTCGAACACCGAAACTCGAACCCAAACTTTTACGAAAATGTTCGGGTTCGGGTCCAAGTACAAAAACCCTTAAAGGGAACCTGAACCTGTCATGTGGACATTTGATTATAATCTAACTAATTATATACAATCATTAACTACTAAAAAGTAGTATGTATTCACTTACTGGTGTGACAGATGGTTACCTCATAATATACACACAAAGATGCCGCATGCTAATGAGCTGATTCGAGTCCGGCGTGATGTCATTGAGTCCAGCGTATATTTAATTCAGAGCTATAGCCACTCCCCTGCCCACCTGCTGCTGATTCATATGGAAACAAACTGTCACTCAGCAGCAGGTGGGCGGGGAGAGTCAGGAGCTCATAAATATTCATGACTCATCATTATCTTTTCAATACAAGATGTTGACTGGGTCAATTAATGAAAGTGACCCAGCATTTTGCTAAGCAAATCAGTCACTTATTTATGTTGCCCTTAGTTAGGACACCATAGAACTGGTGACAGGTTCCCTTTGAGTCCGGTACGAAACTGAACTTTACAGTTCGGGTTCGCTCAACCCTAATCATGCCTTAATTCCAGAATTCGGGCTTCAACATTTTGAAAAAAAGGACTTTTGCAACTTCTTAACCTAATTAGTGAAAAGAAAAATAGTGACTTTTTTTTCATTTTTACTCCACTCACTCCAGCTTTTATATACATTTGGAAAAGTGGTTGTGGTTAGTTATGTTAATGAGTTTTCACTTCAAATTATCTTTTTTTAAATAGTCACAATCTCACTCCAATAGAAGAATGGAGTAGGGAAACTGGAGTAGCTTTTCTAGACAAAAGTGTTTAAGAATGAGCCAAATTTATCAAACAATATGACATTTGATAAATGTGGAATAAGGTAGATAATGCAGACTCAGCAAAACTGACTTTAGACATCCCTCTCATGGTAAATTCCACCCAATGTGTTGTTACTTGCTTTATGAGTATATGCCTGCTAACGTTAACCACCATAAAGGATACAATGAACTATTCAGAACATTCATTAAGACTAGCGGTTTAGACACCGGTGTTAATAGCCCCTATACCTGGCTGTGGATCCGCTGGAGTTATGAAGAGGTGCCGGTGCCTCTATATAACTTCGGGTAAACCTCCACCACTTGTAAATGTAAGACAACTTCCGTGCTGTCTTACAGTTAGACTGTTTTCTATGTCTAAAACAGGTGTATAAAATGGTAAATGAGACGGGCCTGCAAACCCGTCCTCTTCCCCGCCACACACCCCTTTTTTAGACCAGGCATGAGCGGGGAGAAGTTGCAGATTGCAGCACAAAGGACAATCAGTGCCAGAAATATGCCTAATTTAGGTGTATTTCTGTTTGACAAATGACTCCTATGTATTTATCATATTTGATAATTCTCAAAATAATATTAAAAGATGGGATATTTTAATTTTAAGTCAGCTAAGGACTAAACCTATCCTTCAAATGTTGAACTACTACCCAACATCTTCTTCATGCCTTTCACTAAATTCTATAGCTACTCCAGAAAACAAAGTAATAGTATATTAGTAGGATGCACAAGGTGGTTGATACATGTTGAGGAAGGGTTGAGACGTATGCATATATCTCCATGCATGCCTGCAAACATGTGCGGGCATGTATGGTATATATGTGCATACATTAACCACAGCATCATGGGACGATGTGCGCAGATGTGCCCAGCATCTGCGCACATCTGCCCATGGTGATCCCCAGGGGCTCATGGTGGCCCCTGTGGGAAATATGTGCCTCCTTTAGACCATGCCCCTTATAATATATATATATATGGCTGTGGCCCCTTATGACATAGATAGAGATATATATACATATATATATATATATATATATATATATATATATCTCTATCTATAATATACATTATGCCCCTTGTATATGTGTATGTATGTTATCGGGAGGACATATATGTGTATCTGCCATGGCTCTCCCCCAGGTGTGTATATATATATATATATATATATATATATATATATATATATATATATATGGGCCTATAACTGTATATAGATGCGCCCCAAGTATCTATATACATATATATATACTTAAATTTCCCCGGCGTCTGCAGGGGGGTGGCTATGTCTCCAGGTGGCTGGTGACTTCAAAGGATCAATTGATTTGAGGTTTATCAGCCTATTTACTATGCGGCCCCACCTTGTGTTTGTGACATGGCTGGGCGTGTGGTGCTGTGAGCCTCAGGGGGCCAGCCAGTTGTATGATGCAATCTGAGTGCATGCATTCCGTCACACGCACACGATGATGTCATTTCCCTACACCTTGGATGGGAGAAGGGGGGGGGGGGTGAGAGTGACTTATATATCAGTCCAAGACAAAGGAACAGGGCTCTTGCAACCAGATTAGAACCAGAGACACATGGGGACTGCGGCCTGAAGGAAGAGAGGCCCATTTGCCCCTGGAGATGGCTGAGTATACGCTGGGATGGCATTGTACCTCCCTTGCAGTGCCAACCATATTCACCCCCCTTATTTCCCTACCACTATCCCACCAACGATTTAACCCTTTGTATCCCAGACCCCATGCTGCCCCTTGTTACCCCTGATTAACCCTACTGTTTAACTTATTCCCTGCCAGTACCCCAGCTCTCCTGCTGGTATTAACCTCAGCACTCACTGGCAAATAACCCTTGCAGTGCTGAATCTATAGTGTCTGTGGCCTGCACTCGCCCCTGCAGCGCCACTGGAAACCCCTTGTACCCTGTAGGGACAGTATAGAGTCAGGTGGGGTGGGTTGTTATACCTGTATGTGTGTATTGTATAGTTAGTTTGTGGGTGGAATTTGGGAACGTGTAGTGTAGTTGAGTACTGTATATTTAGGGTTGTGTTGTCAGTATTGCGTGCGTAGTATATTGTAATAAATACCGTAATATTTGTACCCTTTGTGTAGTGTGTACTTGTTAGCGGTAGTAAGTAAGGCGCATGCAGCTAGTGTAGCGATCAGTGTAAGCATAGCGAAAGTATTGTGTTATTGTTATATAAAGGTATAAATAGGCAGAGTCTTCACTAGACGGCTCCTCCTATTTATGAATATTAATTATCGATATTCGCATAATATTGGTAATTAATATTCCCCCTTTACAATACACCAAAAAGGGTGCTCTCAGTTTCGCAGCGTCACCCCACTGCTGAGACAAGGTTAAAGATTCTAAATGAAAAACCTGAGCACACCTAGGATATTTGGTAACTTGTCTTTATTAATTGTGGTGATGGATCAATAGATCATACTAGTAGTATTAAAAATATTGAAAGACATTAAAAACATTAAAAGAACAATGCAGCCTCGATAAATTACAGTAGATTGAATGTGGCTTCTTTGTAATTTACTGTAATTTATCGTGGCTGCATTGTTCTTTTAAGGTTCTTTAATATTCTTGTGATCTATTGTAATTTATCGAGGCTGCATTGTTCTTTTAATGTTTTTAATGTCTTTCAATATTTTTAATACTACTAGTATGATCTATTGATCCCTCACCACAATTAATAAAGACAAGTTACCAAATATCCTAGGTGTGCTCAGGTTTTTAATTTAGAATCTTACTCCAGAAAACACTTAACAAATAAAGCAGAAGTGTCCATAACTAGAGTTGAGTGGACACCTGGATGTTCGGGTTAGAGAAGTTCGGTCGAACTTCCCGGAAATGTTCGGGTTCGGGATCCGAACCTGATCCGAACTTCATCCCAAACCCGAACCCCATTGAAGTCCATGGGGACCCGAACTTTTCGGCACTAAAAAGGCTGTAAAACAGCCCAGGAAAGGGCTAGAGGGCTGCAAAAGGCAGCAACATGTAGGTAAATCCCATGCAAACAAATGTGGATAGGGAAATGAATAAAAATAAAAATAAAATAAATAAAAATTAATCAATATCAATTGGAGAGAGGTCCCATAGCAGAGAATCTGGCTTCACGTCACCCACCACTGGAACAGTCCATTCTCAGATATTTAGGCCCCGGCACCCAGGCAGAGGAGAGAGGTCCCGTAACAGAGAATCTGTCTTCATGTCAGCAGAGAATCAGTCTGCATGTCATAGCAGAGAATCAGGCTTCACGTCAGCCACCACTGCAACAGTCCATTGGCATATATTTAGGCCCAGCACACAGGCAGAGGAGAGAGGTCCCGTAACAGAGGATCTGGCTTCATGTCACCAGAGAATTTCTCTGCAATGACATGCAGACTATCAGGCTTCACGTCACCCAACATTGGAACAGTCCATTGGCATATATTTAGGCCCCGGCACCCAGACAGAGGAGAGGTTCGTTCAACTTTGGGTAGCCTCGCAATATAATGGTAAAATGAAAATAAAAATAGGATTGAATAAGGAAGTGCCCTGGAGTACAATAATATATGGTTAAGGGGAGGTAGTTAATGTCTAATCTGCACAAGGAATGGACAGGTCCTGTGGGATCCATGCCTGGTTCATTTTTATGAACGTCAGCTTGTCCACATTGGCTGTACACAAGCGGCTGCGTTTGTCTGTAATGACGCCACCTGCCGTGCTGAATACACGTTCAGACAAAACGCTGGCCGCCGGGCAGGCCAGCACCTCCAAGGCATAAAAGGCTAGCTCTGGCCACGTGGACAATTTAGAGACCCAGAAGTTGAATGGGGCCGAACCATCAGTCAGTACGTGGAGGGGTGTGCACACGTACTGTTCCACCATGTTAGTGAAATGTTGCCTCATGCTAACACGTTGCGTATCAGGTGGTGGTGCAGTTAGCTGTGGCGTGTTGACAAAACTTTTCCACATCTCTGCCATGCTAACCCTGCCCTCAGAGGAGCTGGCCGTGACACAGCTGCCTTGGCGACCTCTTGCTCCTCCTCTGCCTTGGCCTTGGGCTTCCACTTGTTCCCCTGTGACATTTGGGAATGCTCTCAGTAGCGCGTCTACCAACGTGCGCTTGTACTCGCGCATTTTCCTTTCACGCTCCTGTGCAGGAAGTAAGGTGGGCACATTGTCTTTGTACCGTGGATCCAGCAGGGTGGCAACCCAGTAGTCCGCACACGTTAAAATGTGGGCAACTCTGCTGTCGTTGCGCAGGCACTGCAGCATGTAGTCGCTCATCTGTGCCAGGCTGCCCAGGGGTAAGGACAAGCTGTCCTCTGTGGGAGGCGTATCGTCATCGTCCTGCCTTTCCTCCCAGCCACGCACCAGTGATGGGCCCGAGCTGCGTTGGGTGCCACCCCGCTGTGACCATGCTTCATCCTCATCCTCCTCCACGTCCTCCAGTAGTGGGCCCTGGCTGGCCACATTTGTACCTGGCCTCTGCTGTTGCAAAAAACCTCCCTCTGAGTCACTTCGAAGAGACTGGCCTGAAAATGCTAAAAATCACCCCTCTTCCTCCTCCTCCTCCTGGGCCACCTCCTCTTCCATTATCGCCCTAAGTGTTTTCTCAAGGAGATACAGAAGTGGTATTGTAACACTGATAACGGCGTCATCGCCACTGGCCATGTTGGTGGAGTACTCGAAGCAGCGCAACAGGGCACACAGGTCTCGCATGGAGGCCCAGTCATTGGTGGTGAAGTGGTGCTGTTCTGTAGTGCGACTGACCCGTGCGTGCAGCAGCTGAAACTCCACTATGGCCTGCTGCTGCTCGCACAGTCTGTCCAGCATGTGCAAGGTGGAGTTCCACCTGGTGGGCACGTCGCATATGAGGCGGTGAGCGGGAAGGCCGAAGTTACGCTGTAGCGTTGACAGGTGAGCAGCGGCAGGATGTGAACACCGGAAGCGCGAACAGACGGCCCGCACTTTATGCAGTAGCTCTGACATGTCGGGGTAGTTGTGAATGAACTTCTGCACCACCAAATTCAGCACATGCGCCAAGCAAGGGATGTGCGTCAAACCGGCAAGTCCCAGAGCTGCAACGAGATTTCGCCCATTATCGCACACCACCAGGCCGGGCTTGAGGCTCACCGGCAGCAACCACTCGTCGGTCTGTTGTTCTATACCACGCCACAACTCCTGTGCGGTGTGGGGCCTGTCCCCCAAACATATGAGTTTCATATTGGCCTGCTGACGTTTACCCCGGGCTGTGCTAAAGTTGGTGGTGAAGGTGTGTGGCTGACTGGATGAGCAGGTGGAAGAAGAGGAGGAGGAAGCCGAGAAGGAGGAGGTGGCAACAGGAGGCAAAGAATGTTGCCCTGCGATCCTTGGCGGCGGAAGAACGTGCACCAAACAGCTCTCCGCCTGGGGCCCAGCTGCCACTACATTTACCCAGTGTGCAGTTAGGGAGATATAGCGTCCCTGGCTGTGCTTACTGGTCCACGTATCTGTGGTTAGGTGGACCTTGCTACAGATGGCGTTGCGCAGTGCACACTTGATTTTATCGGATACTTGGTTGTGCAGGGAAGGCACGGCTCTCTTGGAGAAGTAGTGGCGGCTGGGAACAACATACTGTGGGACAGCAAGCGACATGAGCTGTTTGAAGCTGTCTGTGTCCACCAGCCTAAATGACAGCATTTCATAGGCCAGTAGTTTAGAAATGCTGGCATTCAGGGCCAGGGATCGAGGGTGGCTAGGTGTGAATTTACGCTTTCTCTCAAATGTTTGTGAGATGGAGAGCTGAACGCTGCCGTGTGACATGGTTGAGATGCTTGGTGATGGAGGTGGTGGTGGTGTTGGTGGTACATCCCCTGTTTGCTGGGCGGCAGGTGCCAATGTTCCTCCAGAGGCGGAGGAAGAGGCCGAGGCGGCAGCAGCAGAAGAGGTAGCAGGGGGAGCCTGAGTGACTTCCTTGTTTTTAAGGTGTTTACTCTACTGCAGTTCATGCTTTGCATGCAGGTGCCTGGTCATGCAGGTTGTGCTAAGGTTCAGAACGTTAATGCCTCGCTTCAGGCTCTGATGGCACAGCGTGCAAACCACTCGGGTCTTGTCATCAGCACATTGTTTGAAGAAGTGCCATGCCAGGGAACTCCTTGAAGCTGCCTTTGGGGTGCTCGGTCCCAGATGGCGGTGGTCATTAGCAGGCGGAGTCTCTTGGCAGCGGGTATTCTGCTTTTGCCCACTGCTCCCTCTTTTGCTACGCTGTTGGCTCGGTCTCACCACTTCCTCTTCCTCCGAACTGTGAAAGTCAGTGGCACGACCTTCATTCCATGTGGGGTCTAGGACCTCATCGTCCCCTGCATTGTCTTCCACCCAGTCTTAATCCCTGACCTCCTGTTCAGTCTGCACACTGCAGAAAGACGCAGCAGTTGGCACCTGTGTTTCGTCATCAGAGACTTGCTGAGGTGGTATTCCCATGTGCTCATCATCAGGAAACATAAGTGGTTGTGCGTTAGTGCATTCTATGTCTTCCACCGCTGGGGAAGGGCTAGGTGGATGCCCTTGGGAAACCCTGCCAGCAGAGTCTTCAAACAGCATAAGAGACTGCTGCATAACTTGAGGCTCAGACAGTTTCCCTGATATGCATGGGGTGATGTGACAGACTGATGGGGTTGGTTTTCAGGCGCCATCTGTGTGCTTTCTGCAGAAGACTGGGTGGGAGATAATGTGAACGTGCTGGATCCACTGTCGGCCACCCAATTGACTAATGCCTGTACCTGCTCAGGCCTTACCATCCTTAGAACGGCATTGGGCCCCACCATATATCGCTGTAAATTCTGGCGGCTACTGGGACCTGAGGTAGTTGGTACACTAGGACGTGTGGATGTGGCAGAACGGCCACGTCCTCTCCCAGCACCAGAGGGTCCACTAACACCACCACGACCATGTCCACGTCCACGTCCGTGTCCCTTACTAGATGTTTTCCTCATTGTTATCGTTCACCACAACAAAAATATTATTTGGCCCAATGTATTGAATTCAAATTCAGGCCTTTTTTTTTTACAGACACCTAACACTATCTGGCTATCTATTTAGGTACCGTATTACACTAATACAGCAGTAACGACAGATTTAGCTGAATATAAATTTGAGGCCTAGTATTTAGGCGCTGGGTGACAGGTATAGATTTACTGACAGAATTAGACTGGGAAATGCACAGTAGCGTGTGTGTGAAGTTATTCAGAATGACCCTATGTGCACCTTGAATATTATATACCCTTTTAGGGATAGATTTCAAATAGCTCTGATACAGCAGAAACCACTAAATTAGGAAATTGCTAAATTGGGAATTGTATTTCAACCCAGAACAAAAAATGTGCTTTGACGGACACTAAATAACTTGCCCAGCCACAACAGTACAGCAGTAACGACAGATTTAGCTGGATATAAACTTCAGGCCTAGTATTTAGGCGCTGGGTGACAGGTATACGTTTACTGACAGAATTAGACTGGGATATGGCCAAAAAATAACCACACTATTGATGGTTAAATGCACTTGGTGTGACAGCTTGACCAACCACACTACTGAGGGTTAAATGCACTTGGTGACAGGCGCAGCTTGCCCCTGATGTAGTATATGGGCAAAAAATAAACAGACTATTGCTGGTTAAATGGACTTGGTGTGACAGCTTCACCCTGATGTAGGCTTTAGCCCAAAAACAACCACACCATTGAGGGTTAAATGCACTTGGTGACAGGCGCAGCTTGCCCCTGATGTAGTATATGGGCAAAAAATAAACAGACTATTGCTGGTTAAATGGACTTGGTGTGACAGCTTCACCCTGATGTAGGCTTTAGCCCAAAAACAACCACACCATTGAGGGTTAAATGCACTTGGTGGCAGCTTGTGCTGGCGCAACACAAGACACAAAATGGACGCCGATCACCCCAGAAAAAAGTGACTGAAAAACGCTCTGTGCAGCCTAAATACAGTGAGCAATTCAATAGCAGCAGTTCAATCATCCACAGCTGCAGATCGATCAATGGATTGAGCCTTTTGGAGGAGTTAATCAGCCTAATCTCGCCCTACTGTCGCAGCTGCAACCTCTCCCTACGCTAATCAGAGCAGAGTGACGGGCGGCGCTATGTGACTCCAGCTTAAATAGAGGCTGGGTCACATGGTGCTCTGGCCAATCACAGCCATGCCAATAGTAGGCATGGCTGTGACGGCCTCTTGGGGCAAGTAGTATGACGCTTGTTGATTGGCTGCTTTGCAGCCTTTCAAAAAGCGCCAAGAAAGCGACGAACACCGAACCCGAACTTTTACGAAAATGTCCGGGTTCGGGTCCGTGTCACGGACACCCCAAAATTCGGTACGAACCCGAACTATACAGTTCGGGTTCGCTCATCCCTATCCATAACCCAAAACTTGGTGAGATCACTCCACTTATTATGCTGATATCCAATTCCGACACTGTTATCGAAACTACAATACCCGGTTGTCCCACAAACGGACTAAGGATAATGGCATTAGCCCTATCGATTTGCATTAAATATTGCAATCTATGAATAGAACTTGGATTAACAACATTAATGGCTTACTATCTGAGCGCATTTAGAGATTTGAGTGGCACACATTATATCAAAATATGACTTTTGGTAAAAAAAAATTAAAAAAAGCAAAAAAAAAAAATCCATACATGTGCAATGTAGCAAACTAAGTATACTATATTGACAAAAATATTGGTACATACAAACCTCTTAATTTATTCAGGGGTATAAAATCCAGCCCCTAGCCATGCAGTCATCCTTTACAAACATTTGTGGAAGAGCTCACTGAATTCCAGCGTTTTACTGTAATAGAATGCCACAAATGCAACAAGTCAGTTTATGACATTTCTTCCCTCCTAGATATTCCACAATAAACGTGGAGTGAAATTATTGCAAAGTAAAAGTGTTTAGGAACCATAGCAACTAGTAAGACCATGTAAAGTTAAAGAACAGGGTCACCGAGTGCTGAGGCTCATAGAATATAAAAGTCGGGTACACTCTGCTGACTCAACAGCTGCAGGGTTCCAAACCTTGCCTGGCATTAACATCAGCACAAATACTGTGCGCCGAGAGCTTCAAGACATGAGTTTCCATGGCCGAGTAGCTGCATGCAAGCCTTGCATCATCAAGCACAATGCCAAACATGGGATGGAGTTGGGTAAAGCATGTCACCACTGGACTCTGGAGCAATGGAAAAGTGTTCTGTGGTGTGACAAATAAAACTTCTATATCTGTCAGTCTAATGGACGAGTCTGGTTTTCAGAAATGCCAGGCGAATGTTACCTGTCTGACTGCATTGTCCCAACTGTAAAGTTTGGTGGAGGACAGTTAATGCTGTGGGATTGTCTTTCAGAGGTTGGCCTAGGTCACTTAGGCTACTTTCACACTTGCGGCAGCATGGTCCAGCAGGCTGTTCCGGCTGGGGAACATCCTGCCGGATCCGTGCTAACGCTAGCCCACTGTGCCACCAGAAGTCTGATCCCGCCCCATTCACTATAAGGGGGATGGGCCAGAGGTCCAGCCGCAGCATGGCAAACAAGCCGAGAAGAGGCAAGACAAAAACCACAGAGTGCTGTGGTTTTTGTCCGGTTACCTCTTGACATTTTTGCCGTGCTGCAGCCTGACCTCCGGCGGCCCCCATTACAGTGAATGGGGCTGGAGCGGATTTCCAGCAGCATGGTGGGCTAGCATTAGCACGAATCTGGCAGGCTGTTCCCCCGCTGGAACAGCCGGTCGGACCCTGCTGCCGCAAGTGGGAAAGTAGCCTTAGTTTCAGTGAAGAGAAAGCTTAATGCTTCAGCATACCAAGATATTTTGGACACGTCTGCTTCCAACTTTGTGGGAAAAGTTTTGGGAAGGTCCTTTTTTCTGCTCCAGCATTACTGTGCTACAGTGTAATAGTGCAGAACCCCAAACAACCAGACAGAGTTTAAACAATGGTGGACTTATTAAATGACAGCAGTACAGTCCAGACCAGAAATCATATGCAGGTAATCAATCCAAATAATAACTTGTGCAGGAAAACTCACAAGGGACAGCCAGACCAGAAATAGTCCGTTTAAGGTAGTACCTAGGGACGAGACATTTCCATGGTCCGATCCGAGGTCCAACACGAGACAAACTGTTCCGCATAGAAGTTTCCCACAAGCAGTCTCTAACGATGGATTGAGGAAGTCAGAGGTCATGCACAGGTAGTCTGGAAGAATGTGAATAGCAACATACACCCAGGTTGTCAAAACAACAGTGGGCACTGACCAGCCAGGGGAGATCACCTCTTAAACACCTGCTAGCCAATCAAAGAGTGCCATGTGTCTATTCCTCATAGGCCATATGATTATCCTAATCCCTGACACTTGTGCGGCCTTGGCTGGTCATTGATCACTTAACCCATGCCTGCCCTCTAATCTACTAGAGTTTATGTACAGGTATATTCCCCGTCAGCGGCTGGAGTAGCGAATAAGATGCACGTACGTATAATTCTATATGGACTTAATATGGGATGCCATAAAAGCTCTTGTAGGTATAATATGTAGGTGTCTCAATGCTTTTGTCCATATAAATATGTCTGGTATATGTTGCAGCATAAGTGATAGATAGATAATAGATATATATCAGGTGGCAGCAGTTTGAAATTGCGAGTAGTGATGAGCGACATAGGCAATATCTGTGGATGACGGACACTGTTATGGGGGGGATCTGTGGATGATGGACACTGTTATGGGGGATCTGTGGATGATGGACACTGTTATGGGGGGCATCTGTGGCTTGCACTATTACAGGGGGATCTGTGGATGGCATTGTTACAGGGGGGGGAATCTGTGGATGGCACTGTTATGGGCTGGGGGGATCTGTGGGTGGCACTGTTATATATGTGCCATCCACAGACCCCCCAGCCCATAACAGTGCCATCCACAGACCCCCCCAGCCCATAACTGTGCCATCCACAGACCCCCCCAGCCCATAACTGTGCCATCCACAGATCGCCCCCCGCCGCCAGTATACTAAAATAAGATGTCATATTCAATTAATACTTATTAAACATGCCCCCTCAGTCCTATTACTACCTTACATCCTAATCGCTAGTGTAGAATTCAGGCAGGCAGGACGGGCGGCCGGCGCGTCTCTTACTGACGTCACTTGCCTGCGCCGCCTGCTTCATTCATAAAGTAGGCGGCGCAGGCACGTGACAAGAGTTACCGCCCGCCCGGCCTGAATTCTACTGCCGCGATTAGGATGTAAGGTAGTAATAGGACTAAGGGGGCAAGTTTAATAAGTATTACTTGAAAATGACATCTTATTTTAGTATACTGGAGCGGCGGGATGGTGCTATACTACACTGACTGCACCACCCCGCCGCTATTGCCAGCCCCCAGATCCTCCTCCCAGTCCCTCCCTGAGTCCCCGCTCTCTCTACATCGCAACTTGCAATGTAAAACTGCAAGCATTCGCCCCATAAGACGCAGCGGCATTTCTCCCCCATTTTGGGGGAAGAAAAAGTGCGTCTTATGGGGAGAAAAATACGGTATGTGGTGGCAGCATGCTCATTTTATTAATTGTAGAATTAAAATAAATTGCTCAGAAACCATGGAGTACTAGAGAGATAGTCTTGATTTATAATTTTTTTCTTTTTTTGCTTTTAAGATACAGGGAAAGACCTCAGTGCTTGACTGCCACAGCTATTATATTTCTCTGGTGAGCTACCCAGCCCTCTAGCTATGGTAAGCACTTCAGATATTCAAGAAGTTTCACAACTGCATTGCAGTATAATCAACCAAAGAGACATTTTACAGTTCTGTCTACTGTCATTGGGGATACACATTGGGAGCTCAAGAGCAAGTTTCCTTCTTATAGGGATTTATTCTAAATGATGACGAAATGGAATTCGATCCGAATTTCAGGAATTATTTGATTCGCATGGAAGCTGAATTTCTTCGTGCTTCGTGTCAGCGATTCGATTAATCCTGAAATTTAAACTTTCTGCCTCCATTTGCACGCGAAGGGCCGCCGAGACGTAATCTCGCTTCGCACTTGTTTTTGGCCGAGATCTTCAAGTAAGTTGGCGACGGCCGTCAAATGGATGCAGTAAATTTGATGTAATGTTTTTTTAATGCTCATTTCACACAGTTTGTATACTCAGATGCCGCAATCATGTATGAACGTGGCATCTGAGGGATATAATGACGCGGGCTGCGCTATCGCAGCTCCTTGTCATTGCACCCGCTACTTACAAAAAAATGCGCTTCGTGGCGAACTAATTCGTCACAAAGTGAATTTTTTGGTGACATTCGGTGAATCATTTGAATCAAATTTTCAAGAAATTTGCTCATCTCTAATCATATTTATATTTGAAGTTGATAAGAGTTTTGCCTACGATGAGGAAGAAATGGCTTCCAGCTCCTCTGAGTTGCAGCCTTCTGCATCAACATTTGAGGAGTATAGCTGAACTGGATGGACATATCGTATTTTTGGCCCTATAAGACGCACCTAAGTTTTTGAGGAGGAAAATAAGAAAAAAAATATTTTTAACCAAAAGATGTGCTTTTGTTGGGTTTTGAACTAATGGTGGTCTGTGCATGACACTATTATGGGGGATCTGTGGATGACACACTGTTATGGAGGGGATCTGTGGATGGCGCTGTTATGAAGGGGGGATCTGTGGATGGCACTGTTATGGGGGATCTGTGGATGGCACTGTTATGTGGGAGATCTGTGGATGGCAATAGGGGGATCTGTCGATGGCACTTTTATGGGGAGGGGCATCTGTGGATGGCACTTTTATGGGGTGGGGGATCTGTGGATGGCACTGTTATGGGGTGGAGAATCTGTAGATGACACTGTTATGGGGGAGATCTGTGGATGACACTGCTATATATGTGTCATCCACAGATCCCCCCCATAACAGTGTCCCCCCGCCGCTCACAGCAGTATTTCTAGTAATCACTACTCTGGTAACAGTAATCCATAACCTCTTAATAAATTTAACTAAAGTTGCGCTCTCCCCTGTATCCACTAACAAGCATCCGGAGCAGGCAGAGCGGCATTACGTCACTCACTGAAGTCCCACCCCCTCTCCGCCTTCTTCATTCATAAAGTGGGAGGAGCAGGTGCGCAACGTCAGTGAGTGACGTAACGCTGCCAGCCGCTCCGCCTGCCCTGGATGCTTGTTAGTAAGTGCTGATACAGGGGAGAGCGCAACTTTAGTTAAATTTATTAAGAGGTTAAGGATTACTTTTAAAAGAGTAGTGATTACTAGAAATACTGCTGTGAGCGGCGGGGGCCCGCTGTAAGAGTACAGTGACTGCAACGGGCCCCACCGCAAGTTCCCGAACTCCAGCCCCTCCTCCCTCCCCACAGACTGCGATGTAAAATGGCAGCATTCGCCCCATATGACGCAAGGGCATCCCCCTCCACTTTTGGGGGGGAAGTGCGTCTTATGGGGCGAAAAATACGGTATGACTTTTTCCACGTTGGTAACAATGTAGGGACATCGTTTGACAAACCTATAGGAAACTGGTCATAAATGATACTAAGAGGTTTTCAAGGATTAGTAAAACAGTGCTACATCTGCAGATAGGTTATGTGTGGTATTGTGGTGGTGAGCTGCAATATCAGACAAATGACAGGTGTGGCAGTATTTTTTGATTAGAGGAGCTATGTTTTTATAATCCTCGACAACCCCTTTGTATTATTTGTTTATAACAATGTCCTAAAGAGGACCTGTCACCCCTCCTGACTTGTCAGTTTTAGTAACTACTTGCATTTCCCATATAGTAACAATTCAGGAGCATCTATTCTTATCACTATATGCTTTGTCATTCCTGTATTATTCCTGCTAGATGTTTTTGACAGCAGTCTTCAGTACAGATACTGCTTGGTGTTACCAGTAGCAGGTGTGTATGACTCCGTCCAATCAGTGCTGCCAGTGGTAACACCCATCTGTATGTTTACTGCAAGCTGCTGGCTATTCATTTATAACTTCTAGTAGAAATAATAAAGAAATGGAACAACATAGAGTCATAAGAATAGATGCTCCAGAATTGTTATTACACGGGGAAAGCAAGTACTTACTAAAACAGACACGTCTGTCCTTTTTAATCTACTGCAATATGGTTCAAGCCTTTCATAAATTCCATTTCCAAAATGTTCCTGCTTCTTTCATGAAATCATTTGTAATAATGTGTTAATACGTAGGCTATCCCAATATTTTTATTTAATTATTTTCACAATGTTCCCTGACAGCAATTTTATCTTGCTTGCAAATGAAGGCAATAGTATAAATATGCAGCACACGGAATATTATTTGCAATTTAAAGGTAATTTTATTTAGTGATTTTCACAATAAGAGGTTCATGATCCAGTTTATAGGAAATTAAATGATGCCTAACCACTATCCATATATGAGCCGGACGTTTCCGTCCATAGGGACCTTCTTCAGCGACTTGGAGTTTCTATAGAAAAATAATAGCACATCTATAATGAGGTATCTGAACCCTTTGTAACAAAATGAAGTATTCAGTATGGATTTCTACACAATGAATTATATGCATAGTGAGGATAAAGGCCAATATACAGAGAAAAAGTGTGGAAAGAGTGAGCATAGGACTGGAGTATTGGAGGAATCCTGTGTGGGAGTGTAAGGAAAATATAGACCAAAATGTCATTTTGCTTTATGTACTGAACAATATTAGAGATGGTAGCTGGTAAATGGTATATAGCAGTATGGTGGTTGTATGAAGTATAGCTATATATACAATGTGAGGTAAAAGACAAGGTAGCATAGTAGGTAGCATAAATGAGAATACAGAGATGTCGGTAATATAGTAAAAGTAGAGGGATGTAAAGAGCTGCATACATGCAGGGGCGGACTGACAACTCATGGGGCCCCCGGGAAATAGGAGATTATGGGGCCCCTGTGTACCCGCCCACCCTCAAGTCACATGGCAGCCATCAGCCTCCCATGCAAGCCATCAGCCCCCACATGTCAGCCATCTGCTCCCCATGTCAGCCGTCAGCCCCCCATGTCAGCCATTAGCCCCCCATGTCAGCCAACAGACCCCTATGTCAGCTCCCAGTGCAAATAAAAAAACACAAACACTCACTTCTCCTGCTACTGGTCACCATCGCGATCCTCTTCATTCTGCTGTCGGCTGTGTCCTGAGGACCAGGAAGCGGTGAGTACAGATCCTTCACTGCTTCCTGGTCCTCCTGTACTAATGAAGTCTTCCATAGGCCTCTTATGTAGTTTATCACGTTTTCTGGCAATCCATGTGGCAAAATTTTAAATTAACATCAGCTACAAGATCGCATAGATCTTAGCTATAATTTACATTAGTTGTTGGCATAAATTATAGTAAATCTGGTGGTCTGCGACTGGCCCCTCGCTCTCATACTCAACACCACCCCTTTTCATTGGCACTTTTATGCAGCTAAAATTTTTGAGTTTCTAAGCCATAAAACAAAGTAGCCTATTTATTCGGACTTTATAAACTGATTATTATTATTATACAGGAGAGAGTGGTCTACTATTCGGAATAGAGATGAGGGAAAATTTCCTAAAATTAGCCACGATATTCAATTCATTACAAATTAATTAATCACAAATCATTATAAAAAAGGTATACCCAGGCCACTCTGGCTTAGGGTATGGCCACACGGAGCGGCCATGCTGCTGGCGGATTGTGGCCATGCTGCGGTGAAGAACCATGTGCCAATTATCCTGTAACTGCCTTTTATTTAATAATGAAGACTGCACTGTAGAGTCCTTCTTCATTGTTAATGGCCATGTGGCACCTTTTATGCACCTTTAAACAGGGGCTGTTGCTGGTATGGGGTTTGGCTGGTTAGGTGGGGAAAAATGCATATTATTGCTGTTCTGCCTGCAATCTCCTACAGGTTATTTGACAGCAAGCACAGAATATTAATCAGCTCTGGCATACCCACTTCTAAAAACATTTAATTGCCAGCTGGTCCCAAACCCGACTTCCGATTCCAAATTTTTAATGTTTTCATAGATGTAGAACTGAATACCAAATTTATTCACCGAAAGTCTCGCGCGACTTCAGGTAAAAAGAATTTTGCCTCAATGGAGACAATACATTTTAGTGCTGAATGGAGACAGGTCTCTGTACAGCATTATAATGAAGTGTTAGAATAAATTGATTTTGGATCTATGATCCAAATCTCAATTCGCTCAACGCTATTCTGTACGCATGTATATATGTATTTCCTGTTACACACACTTCTACTAATGGATGCATTTTAGTTATCTCGTATTTGCTATTTTATATTAGGATTGCTTTCACATGCTCTCCTATTTTATAAAGCTATAAATAAAGGGATCCAACTGCCTCTAGTTAGACTCTGTAATACATCATATGGGTGTCTCCCGGCCAGTGAATTTTCAGATCCTCAACAACTTCTCTTGTACACAAAAAGTACTCTAACAACATGCATTTTTATGCTGCTGTTTTTTAATATGCTTTAAGTGGCATGTCACTTCTTTGAGACTCTTTAGAAGTTGTTTTTGCCTAAATGGACTCAAAATTCACTTGTTTGCAATTTGGCACGTACCTTTTAGCCGTTTATTCAGCTGAAAATGCTGCTGGGAAAAGAAACACACCAAAAAGTGCCTGGAATTTAGAGAGTTCTTAAAATCTCATCCACTTTGCTCTTGCAGTAAAATACTATGGCAAATCTGCAGCGTTTATGCTACATGTAAATATACCACTAAAGGGGTTGTACTACCATTTATATTGATGATCTATCATCAGGTCATCAATATCTGATTGGCGGGAATCTAACACCCGGCACCCCGCCGATCAGCTGTTTAAAGAGGAGGTGGCACTCCATGCAAGCACTGCTTCCTCTGCACTACACTTTGTATCATCTCCTGTGGAGCGGTGACATAATGTATTTACAAGTACTCGTTCCATTCAAGAGAATGGCATGAGTACTCATCATTAGAGATGGCCTTGCAGTTCACCCGGCGGTTGGTTCGTGGCGAACTTTGCTCGTTCGCAATTCGCCGAACATGCGAACATATGGCGATATTCGCGCCCGCCATATTCTTTTACATTGTGAAGAACTTTGGCCCATGACACATCCATCATGTGGTACAAGACAGCCAATTGAAAAGTTTCAGCACATGGACATACCCCCTACCTTATAAATCGACCCGATCTGGCTGCCATTTTACATTCAGTCTTTTGCCAGTGTAGGGAGAGGTTGCTGTGTGGAGCAAGGACAGACTGTTAGGGACACAAATCGCTAGCTAATAGGTCCACAAAAGTCATTTTAAGGACTGGTATAGGTGTGCTATTGATAGGTGTGCAGTACATAGGGGTGTAATATACTTATAATATACTTTCTAACATAGAAAGCATATTATAGTGGATTTGTACTGGAAAAAAATTATTATAACTGGTGTGATATACCAGTCGCCCCCCAAAACGACAGATTGAAGCGGGGTGTAATATACCTTCTTCCACAAACACTGTGCTTCTCTAGAGACTTTCGTCACAGGGTCATTTAAAAATTGACTTGGCATTGAATGAGGAAGAGGAGGTAGCAACGGCCGTCATTCAGCAGTCTGAGGACAGTACCCAGATCAGCCTAAGGAGGTTGGTCCCCGCTGTTGCTGCCTACTCCGAGATCTCTAATGTTAGTGGTGGGGAAGGTGACGTCGATGATGATGTGTCTATGGGCGTCACGTGAGTGCCCACAAGAGAGGAAGAGGAGGGGAGTTCAGAGGGAGAGATGAAGCAGCAGATGGGGAGGAGAAGCAGGCAGAACTTAAATTGTACAGGAGGCAAAAAGCAGACTGCTAATGTATCAGGCAACATAGAAACATAGAATGTGTCAGCAGATAGGAACCATTTGGCCCATCTAGTCTCCCCAATATACTGAATACTATGAATAGCACTTGGCCCTATATTATATAAAGGATGGCCTTATGCCTATCCTATACATGCTTAAGCTCCTTCACTGTATTTGCAGCTACCACTTCTGCAGGAAGGCTATTCCATGCATCCACTACTCTCTCAGTAAAGTAATACTTCCTGATATTACTTTTAAACCTTTGCCCCTCTAATTTAAAACTATGTCCTCTTGTAGCAGTTTTTCTTTTTTTAAATATTCTCTCCTCTTTTACCTTGTTGAGTCCCTTTATGTATTTAACAGTTTCTATCATATCCCCTCTGTCTTGTCTTTCATCCAAGCTACACATGTTAAGGTCCTTTAATCCTTCCTGATAAGTTTTATCCTGCAATCCATGTACTAGTTTAGTAGCTCTTCTCTGAACTCTCTCCAAAGTATCAATATCCTTCTGGAGATATGGTCTCCAGTACTGAGCACAATACTCCAAATGAGGTCTCATTAGAGCTCTGTAGAGTGGCATGAGCACCTCCCTCGTTCTACTAGTAATGCCTCTCCCTATACACCCAAGCATTCTGCTAGCATTTCCTGCTGCTCTATGACATTGTCTGCCTACCTTTAAGTCTTCTGAAATAATGACCCCTAAATCCCTTTCCTCAGATACTGAGGTTAGGACTGTATCACTGATTAAATATTCTGCGCTTGGGTTTTTACGCCCCGGGTGCATTATCTTGCTGTCAAGGAACCATGAACCAGACGTACAACAAGAGGTAAGTGGAAATAAGAAGGCTTTATTGAAAATAAAGCTGTAAGGCAAAAGTCCAAACGGATGGCTAAACCGAAGCAGGGTCTTGCGAAGCCAGAGGTCAGGAACCGGAAGGGTAGTCAGACGAAGCCTGGATCAGGAACCAGCAGGGTAGTCAGACGAAGCCTGGATCAGGAACCAGCAGGGTAGTCAGACGAAGCCAGGATCAGGAACCAGAAGCAGCAGCAGTCTTAGAAGCATGTGAACACAGGAGGACCAAGCAAGGAACTGAAGCCACAGACCTCCTATATATATGAGCTAGGCATCCAGCTCCTCCCAGTGGGAAGGAGAAGCCGCAGGGTGGGAGGCTACAAGAAACCCAGAAACCAAGATGGCTGCCAGCACATGTCAAACGAAGGAGAACAGCAAGAAGGTAAGACCATGACAGTACCTCCCCCTCAAGGGCCCCTCCTCCGCGGAGTAAAGAACGGTTTCTGAGGGAAGCGTGCGTGGAAGGCTCGGAGCAAGGCAGGAGCATGGACATCTGCGGAGGGAACCCAGGAATGCTCCTCTGGACCATAACCACGCCAATGGACCAAAAACTGCACCCGACCGCGGACCAGGCGTGAGTCCAGGATATTGCTCACCTCATACTCCTCACGATTGCCCACTTGGACCGGACGAGGCCGAGGAACCGAGGAAGTGAAACGATTACACACCAGTGGCTTCAACAGGGAGACATGAAACACGTTGGAGATCCGCATGCCAGGAGGAAGCGCAAGGGCATAGGCTACCGGGTTTACCCTGCGAAGCACTCGGAAGGGACCAACAAAGCGAGGCGCCAGCTTGGGAGCGGGCACCCGAAGGTTGAGGTTGCGGGTGGACAACCATACGCGGTCTCCGACCTGGTAGGAAGGAGCGGGCGCTCGTCTGCGATCAGCCTGAAGTCTCTGGCGCTGCGCAGAGACCTCAAGGGACCTCTGGATCTGTACCCAAGAAGCACGTAGGACGGAAAGGTGATCCTCCACAGCCGGAATATCCTGGGGAGAGAATACCTCCGGTAACACGGCAGGTTGGAACCCATAATTGGCCATGAAGGGAGACGTCCCAGAGGAAGAGTTCACCGCCGTGTTCCTGGCAAACTCAGCCCAAGGCAGGAGGTCAACCCAATTGTCTTGGTGATCGGAGACATAGCAACGAAGGAATTGCTCCAAGGCCTGATTGGATCGTTCTGCGGCCCCATTGGACTGAGGGTGGTAGGCCGAGGAGAAAGAGAGATGAATCCCCAACTGGGAGCAAAAGGCGCGCCAGAACCTGGACACAAACTGACTCCCCCGATCCGACACAATCTCCTTGGGCAAACCGTGCAACCGGAAGACCTCCCTGGCAAAAATCGTGGCCAACTCTTGTGCAGAGGGTAACTTCTTGAGAGGAACACAGTGGCACATTTTGGAAAACCGATCCACAATCATGAGAATGACCGTATGGCCTCGGGATGCAGGGAGGTCCACAATGAAATCCATCCCCAGGTGTGACCATGGACGCTCCCCGGTGGCTATGGGTTGCAAAAGGCCCAACGGAAGGTGCCGAGGGGACTTACTCTGGGCACAAACGGAGCATGCCGCTACATATGCGGCGATGTCGGAACGTAGAGAAGGCCACCAGAACAGACGTGAAACAGCCCAGGACAGCTGATTCTTTCCAGGATGCCCCGCGGCCTTGGAGTTATGGTAGGTTCGCAACAACCGAGTGCGCAACTCCTCAGGCACAAAACATCTGCCGTTGGGTCTCCCAGAGGGAGCACCAGATTGAGCCGCCAAAATCTGCTCACCCAGGGGAGAGGTCAGGCTGGTGCGAATGGCGGCCAGGATCTGATTCGGAGGTATGACCGAAGTCGGAATCGACTCCTCCCCGGACAGCTCGGAGTACTGCCGTGATAAGGCATCCGCTCTGATGTTCTTGGAACCGGGTAGGTAGGAGACCACGTAATTAAAACGTGACAAGAACAGAGCCCATCTGGCCTGACGTGATGTCAATCTCTTGGCCTCAGAGAGGTAGGTCAGATTCTTGTGGTCCGTCAGGATGAGAACCGGAACCACCGAGCCCTCGAGCAAGTGCCTCCATTCTTTAAGGGCCTGCACGATGGCCAATAACTCCCTGTCACCAATCTGATAGTTGCACTCCGCGGAAGACAGTTTCCGGGAGTAAAACCCACAAGGAAGCAGAGGACCCTCTGGTGTTCTACGCTGAGACAGAAGGGCGCCTACTCCCGTCTCAGACGCGTCCACCTCGAGGACAAAAGGCAACCCAGGGTTGGGATGCGACAGAATCGGAGCCGACACAAAGGCGGACCTTAGAGCCTCAAAAGCTCGGATGGCCTCGAGCGGCCAGACCTGGGGATTACTGCCCTTCCTGGTCAGATCCGTGAGAGGCTTGGCTAGCATGGAAAAGTCCCTGATGAACTTCCGATAATAATTGGCGAAGCCCAAAAAGCGCTGCAGGGCACGAAGACCACTGGGCTGGGGCCACTGTAAGACAGCCGAAACCTTCTCAGGATCCATGGAGAACCCCTCAGCGGAAATGATGTAACCTAAGAAGGTTACCTGGGATCGATGAAATTCGCATTTCTCAAGCTTACCGAACAGCTTGTTCTCTCGTAACCGTTGCAACACTCGTCTGACATCCAGAATGTGGGCCTCCATGGATTCCGAATATACCAAGATGTCATCCAAATAGACCACCACACACTGCAGCAACAGGTCACGGAAAACATCGTTGATGAATTCCTGGAAGACTGCGGGCGCATTGCACAACCCAAAGGGCATAACCAAGGATTCATAATGACCGGTCCTGGTGTTAAACGCGGTCTTCCACTCATCGCCCGCCTTGATCCTTACCAGGTTATATGCCGCCCTCAGGTCGAGTTTGGTAAAGACCGTGGCCCCTTTGAGGCGATCGAACAGCTCGGATATCAAGGGTATCGGGTAAGCGTTCTTGATCGTGATGCGATTGAGACCCCTGTAATCGATGCAAGGCCTCAACTCACCGCCCTTCTTTTTCACAAAGAAAAATCCAGCCCCTGCCGGGGACGAGGATTTGCGAATGTGTCCGCGTGAAAGCGCCTCCCTCACGTACTCCTCCATGGCCTCATTCTCCGCTACCGACAGTGGATAGACTTTGCCACGAGGAGGAACGGCACCAGATTGTAACTCTATGGCACAATCGTATGGGCGGTGCGGAGGTAGGGCAACCGCACGCACCTTATCGAATACATCCCGGTACTCCTCGTATTCAGGAGGCAACAGAGAGTCCGAGGAAGTACACAGCAACTTGACAGGCCCATGGATGCAACTAGCCCCACACTGCGGTGACCACGAGAGGATCTCGGCCGATCTCCAATCGAAAGTCGGATTATGCTTCTGGAGCCAGGGGTACCCCAAGACCACCGAGTAGTGTGGAGACGAAATAACCTGGAGACAGACCGACTCTCTGTGAACGGCACCAATGGCCATCCCCACTGGAAGGGTCTCATGAGTCACATGTGGCGGCAGAAGGGGTCTGCCGTCTATCGCCTCAAGAGCCAGTGGGGAACCTCGAGGCTGCAGAGGAATGGAATTGGCGGCAGCGAACACACTATCAATGAACAAACCACCAGCACCAGAGTCCACCAACGCCTGGGTCGTCACCGAGCCCCCGACCCAGGAGAGGACAACAGTAATCAGTGGTTTGTCAACACGGGAAACCGGGGACGAGGAGACTCCACCCAAGATCTGCCCCCGACAGGATCTCAGGTGCGAGCGTTTCCCGGACGGTTCGGGCATGCCAACCGAAAATGCCCACCGAGACCACAGTACATGCATCGGCCCTCGCGTCTCCGGAGTACCCTCTCCCCCTCGGACAGGCGAGCAAACCCCAACTGCATGGGTTCACCCCCAGACAAGTCATCCCCAGGAGGCGTGGGAGGAGAGGGAGGCACGGGTGGGACAGCAAACGTAGGCGCCAATCTGTTAGAAGACCTCCGCAGGCTCTCCTTAAAGGAAGGTCTCTCCCTGAGTCTGGTGTCAATCAAAATCAGGAAAGAAATAAGAGACTCGAGCTCCACTGGTAGGTCCTTAGCTGCAACCTCATCCTTCAAGGCATCCGAGAGACCATGAGAGAAAGCAGCGACCAGAGCCTCATTATTCCAGCCCACCTCTGCTGCCAGGGTACGAAACTCAATGGTGTATTCAGCTACGGATCGTGAACCCTGTCTGATGGACATAAGGAGCTTTGCAGCAGAGGCAGCACGAGCCGGCACATCGAATACCTTCCGAAGAGAAGCAACAAAACCGGAAAACTCGGCAACCACCGGATTGTTGTTCTCCCATAAAGGGCTGGCCCAGGCCAAGGCCTTGTCCGAGAGCAGCGAGATCAAGAAGCCCACTTTTGATCTCTCAATAGGAAAGGCATGTGGCAGCAACTCGAAATAAATGCCCACCTGGTTAAGGAAACCTCGGCACTGAGTTGGCTCTCCCCCAAAGCGCTGTGGAAGGGGGGCAGAACCGGTCATACCCCGAAACACCGCAGGCGCAGCAACAGGTGTCGGGGTAGACTCTGGCGCAACAACCGGAGCGGCAGTAGGAGCGGGCCCAGGAGCGACAACCGACCCATCGGCAACGGAAGCTAAATGAGCCGTGCGTTCAAGCAGGGTTTGCAACGCCACAGCGAACCGACCCAACAGGTGATCCTGCTGATCAAGTCTGGCAACCAGCGTAGGTAGCGAGGATGGCCCTGTACCGTCAGAATTCATGGCTTGGTCCTAATGTCAAGGAACCATGAACCAGACGTACAACAAGAGGTAAGTGGAAATAAGAAGGCTTTATTGAAAATAAAGCTGTAAGGCAAAAGTCCAAACGGATGGCTAAACCGAAGCAGGGTCTTGCGAAGCCAGAGGTCAGGAACCGGAAGGGTAGTCAGACGAAGCCTGGATCAGGAACCAGCAGGGTAGTCAGACGAAGCCTGGATCAGGAACCAGCAGGGTAGTCAGACGAAGCCAGGATCAGGAACCAGAAGCAGCAGCAGTCTTAGAAGCATGTGAACACAGGAGGACCAAGCAAGGAACTGAAGCCACAGACCTCCTATATATATGAGCTAGGCATCCAGCTCCTCCCAGTGGGAAGGAGAAGCCGCAGGGTGGGAGGCTACAAGAAACCCAGAAACCAAGATGGCCACCAGCACATTTCAAACGAAGGAGAACAGCAAGAAGGTAAGACCATGACACTTGCACTTATCAACATTAAATTTTAGTTGCCAGATTTTTGACCATTCCTCTAGTTTTCCTAAATCCTTTTCCATTTGGTGTATCCCTCCAGGAACATCAACCCTGTTACAAATCTTTGTGTCATCAGCAAAAAGACACACCTTACCATCGAGGCCTTCTGCAATTTCGCTGATAAAGATATTAAACAATATAGGTCTCAGAACAGAGCCCTTAGGTATACCACTAGTAACAAGACCTTGGTCTGAATATACTCCATTGACTACAACCCTCTGTTGCCTGTCCCTTAGCCACTGCCTAATCCATTCAACAATATGGGAGTCCAAGCCCACAGACTGCAATTTATTGATAAGCCTTCTATGTGGGACAGTATCAAAAGCCTTACTAAAGTCTAGATAAGCGATGTCTACTGCACCTCCTCCATCTATTATTTTAGTCACCCAATCAAAAAAATCTATAAGATTAGTTTGACATGATCTCCCTGAAGTAAACTCATGCTGTTGTTCATCTTTCAATCCATGGGATTTTAAATGTTCCACAATCCTCTTTTTAAGTATGGTTTCCATTAATTTCCCCACTATTGATGTCAGGCTTACTGGCCTATAGTTGCCCAATTCCTCCCTACTACCTTTCTTGTGAATGGGCACAACATTTGCTAATTTCCAATCTTCTGGGACGACTCCTGTTGCCAGTGATTGGTTAAATAAATCTGTTAATAGTTTTGCTAGTTCACCGCTGAGCTCTTTTAATAGCTTTGGGTGTATCCCATCAGGCCCCTGTGACTTATTTGTATTAATTTTAGACAGCTGACTTAGAACCTCTTCCTCTGTAAAGACACATGCATCAAAAGATTAATTAGTCTTCTTTCCTAACTAAAGTCCTTTTCCTTCATTTTCCTTTGTAAAAATTGAACAGAAGTATTCATTGAGGCAGTCAGCTAGTTCTTTATCTTCTTCCATATACCTTCCTTCTTTTGTTTTTAATTTGGTAATTCCTTGTTTTTGTTTCCTTTTTTCATTTATGTATCTGAAGAATCCCTTATCGACTTTTTTCCCTGACTGAGCTAATTTCATTTCTGCCTGTGCTTTAGAAGCTCTTATAACTTGTTTGGCCTCTCTCTGCCTAATCTTATAAATTTGCCTGTCATCCTCATTTAATTCCTAAATGCTATCTTTTTGTTTTTAATGATTTTGGCCACTTCTGCTGAGTACCACAGTGGTCTCTTCCTTTTTTTGCTTTTACTGACAAGCCTAATGCAATTTTCTGTTGCCTTCAATAGTGCCACTTTTAAGTTGTCCCATTTCTCCTGGACTCCAATGAAACTGTTCCAATCTGATAGGGACTCGTATACCAGTAATATAATTTGAGAAAAGTCAGTTTTTCTAAAATCTAAAACTTTTGTTTTTGTGTGGTGTGACTCAGTCACTAGATCCCAAGCTTTCCCCTACAGTAATATCATACCAAATTCCCATTTGGGAATACTAAATCTAAAATGGCCTACTTCTGGGTTGGCTCAGTCCTCAACTACTTGCTGTAGAGATAATCCCAGTAGGGAATTTAGAATATCTGTACTCCTGGCAGAACTAGCTATTTTGGTTTTTTAGTTTACATCAGGAAGATTGAAGTCTCCCATAATGATAACTTCCCCCTTCAATGTCATTTTAGCTATTTCCTCAACTAGTAGATCATCTAATTATTTGACTTGGCTAGGTGGTCTATATATATCACACCTACACGAGTTACCTTATGATTATCAAGCTGCAAGGTAACCCAAACTGACTCAAAATTGTTCTCGCTAACTTGTATCAAATTAGATTTTATGCTATCTTTTACATACAGGCCCACCCCTCCCCCTTCTTGCCTTCTCTGTCTTTCAAGTATAGAGAGAACCCTGGTATTGCTATATCCCAGTCATTACTCGCCTTGAACCACGTCTCAGTAACAGCCACTACATCTATATTCTCAGATGCCATTATAGCCTCAAGTTCATTGATCTTATTCCCTAAACTGCGAGCATTTTGTAGACAAGAATCTGAGCTTGTAATTTCTTAACCTTTGAGCTACTGGCATCTTCTGGCATTGTTCCGGGGGGCAGTTGGACTGCTGGATTATTACTCTTTTGCCCCCCTTTCCTAGTTTAAATGCTCCTTAGTAAATACTTGGAACTTTTCACTGAGGACATTCGTTCCCTGGAGAGAAAGATGCAAACCATCTTTCTTGTACAGTTCTTTTCCATTCCAACAAGAGCTAACATGAGACACAATGCCAAACCCTTGGTTCAGACACCATTCACCAAGCCATACATTGAATTCCTTAATGTGCATCTTCCTGTCATGCTGAAGGTTATGCACAGGCAAAACTGCAAAGAATGAAACAGTTGATGCAACCTCCCGTATATCCTTTCCAAGTGTGTGAAAAGCTTCTTTCACTTTTGAAACCTCATTGCAAGCAGCCAGATCGTTTGTCCCAAGATGGACAATAACATCCACTTCCCTTTCCTGCTTTGCTTGCCTAACAATATTAAGGATCCGTCGTCTATCCCTGCTAGCGGTAGCACCAGTTAGACATCTCACAACACCATTCTCCTCAAACTTCACAACTCTTATGATGGAATCGCCCACCAACAGCTGCTTACTATCAATCCTCACCTTCTCCTTTTTGTCTTTGGCTGCAGTCTTGCATACTTTAGGTATGGGAGATGATTGTTTTTCACCCATTGTGCTTGAGCCATCCTCCATGTTGCTCTTGCACTCTGAAAGTGCTGCAAATGAATTATGGAGAGCCACAGACTGTGGGACATGTCTTCTATCCACAACTCTCAGTCTACCAGAACCTACAGTAACCCACCTTCCATTTCTAGGGAGCCTCTGTGGCAGTGACATTGCAATGTTCTTAGCCTGAGTTTGTTTAATGGTTAATTTACAAATCTTATATTTCAAAAAGGTAATTTCCTGCTACATTATGGCGAGCTGTCTACAGATCAGACAGTATCCAAACCTCTGAAGAGTGGAACCTGAAATAAAAGCACAACAATTCCTGCACAGAACCAGGTCTGCCATTGTAAAGAGGGGAAAGATTTCAAACAAACAAATCTTACTTATTTAGATTGTATCCACCTCCAGATTACCTCCTGAGTATCTCCTGAATATCTCCAATGCACTTGTAAATCAGCACTTGGAATAGCAGCCTTGGAAAAGCAGCAAGCTATAATTAGCAAGCAAATACTATGGGGCTCATGTGGCCTGAGATGTAGGCACCACGTCTCCAGTCCCCTGACCAGCCAGATTTACCAGCATCTTTTCCAGGATATGAATCAGTGGAATGATGTTGTTCATCCTGTAGTCCTGGCGACTGACAAATAAATTGGCCTCATCAAAAACGGCAGGTGTCACACATGAGTTGCCACTGGCTAACATCGAAGTTACATAGAGGAGTACTCATGTCCACTTGGATCATTAAGAAGTCGTTTATGGCCTTTCTCTGTTCGTATAGTCTGTCCAAAATACTGCGGGTGGAATTCCAACGGGTGGAAATGTCGCATATTAGCCTATGTTGGAGGACGCCGTTCTGCCACTACAGCTCAAGGAGGGTGTGCTTAGTGGTATACGAGTGGCTGAAGTGCATACAAAGTTTCCTGGCCATTTTTAGGGTGTCTTGCAGATGGGTGGAAGACTTCAGGAACCGCTTTAAAACCAGATTGAACATGTGCACCAAGCAGGGCACATGGCTCAGCCCTCCTTGACGCATCACTGACACCATGTTCTTCCCGTTGTTGGTCACCATGGTTCTGATTTTGAGTTGTCGCAGAGAAAGCAAGGATTTGATTTCTTGGCGAAGGACATGGAACAGTTCCTCCGCTTTATGATTCCTTTCGCCCAGGCAAACGAGGTGTAGAACAGCATGACACCGCCGTGCCCTGCACATGTGGTATGCTGGAGGAGCACTGTGTATTGTTCCTGCTGTGGTGGCTGAGGACACGGTGGAGGTAGAGGGCTGTGTACTGGCTTGTACACACTGTGATACCTTTTGGCGCAAAACCACAATATCACATGTCGTCTTTTTTTTGAAATATTTATTTGTTCGGATGACAACGTGTTTCGGAGTAAAAACACTCCTTTATCAAGTCTAAAAGAAACAGTAGTATGTGAAGTGATGGTATCAGGGGATAATACATAAGGATAAAACATATCAAAAGAACAATATATATATATATATATATATGTATAGGTATGTAAATAACAATAAAAGTAGATCATAACAATGATGGGTCAGATAGAGGTAAAATTTGCGGTATAAAATATACGGTAAAACAATTTTTTTTTAAATGCGAACGGGAGCCATGGTTGAAGCGATGGCCTAGGTACAGAGAGGACTGATGGACTAATATAAAGTAATGCATAATAAATTAAGGATAGAGAATATATTGAAAATAAACTGAAATAAAGCTGTAATTTTGGATGTGACTGTGGGTGCAACTGTCAGGGGATTAATAGTTGATTGTATTATTGTTCCAGTTGTGATTGGGCTAACTACAAATGTACTTTTGTTTGAACGATGATACGTATATATACACGCATATACACACACACCTGCATGTGAAAATAGGAAGCAAACTTAAACATCTAGATACTTAAATACACATGTACAGTAGTAGAATATGTGATGGTATATCCCCTATACCACCACTATAACAATCATCATTAACATCAGAGGTGCCATTATCATCATCACCATCGTCACCCACTATTCACCACCACAGCTCATTAACCTCATGTTGCCCCCATAATCAACCTCATCTCATCCCTAATTTTTGTCCACCCAGGTTTCACCCACCACCCACACTACTGATCCTATGCATACAGCCTACACCCACACACCCTATTCCCCGACATCAGCACCTAACCGCCGACATCAGCGCAACAACATCAGCGCACTGACATCAACAGAGTTCACCGCAGCAGCCCGAGAGCAGCTCCGCCCCCAGGTAACTGCCTTCACCAATCAACTGCTAGCAAGCTGCCACACCTTCCCCAGAGCGCACAGACACTAAGGAACTCCACCGCAGCAGTCCGCGAACAGCCTCGCCCCCCGCCTCCTCACATCCTCCAATCACATGCCGGCACACTGCCACACCTCCTCCCCTTGTTAGGCTCTTAAAGCGCGCGCCTGCACGCACATGGCAAGCCGCGCTACACAAGGACAGGACCAGGCACCAGGTAACAAGCGGACCAATACCACACCATGTATCCCACTGAATCTGATCCCACTAAATCTGATCATTTAAACTAACCACCCATACCAATCCAAACATTTAACCCACCTGGATAATAATGTCTTTCCCCTTATTTTAACTATAGCAATTGGACCAGCCCTGCCAACCGTGTCTGCCCGGCCCATAAGGTAATTGCCTCCATCTTCTTTCCCCCCATTGCCTCCCCCTACCACCCACATATACCATCACATATTCTACTACTGTACATGTGTATTTAAGTATCTAGATGTTTAAGTTTGCTTCCTATTTTCACATGCAGGTGTGTGTGTATATGCGTGTATATATACGTATCATCGTTCAAACAAAAGTACATTTGTAGTTAGCCCAATCACAACTGGAACAATAATACAATCAATTATGAATCCCCTGACAGTTGCACCCACAGTCACATCCAAAATTACAGCTTTATTTCAGTTTATTTTCAATATATTCTCTATCCTTAATTTATTATGCATTACTTTATATTAGTCCATCAGTCCTCTCTGTACCTAGGCCACCGCTTCAACCATGGCTCCCGTTCGCATAAAAAAAATAATTGTTTTACCGTATATTTTATACCGCAAATTTTACCTCTATCTGACCCATCATTGTTATGATCTACTTTTATTGTTATTTACATACCTATACATATATATATATATATATATATATATATATTTTGTTCTTTCGATATGTTTTATCCTTATGTATTATCCCCTGATACCATCACTTCACATACTACTGTTTCTTTTAGACTTGATAAAGGAGTGTTTTTACTCCGAAACGCGTTGTCATCCGAACAAATAAATATTTCTAAAAAAAGACGACATGTGCTATTGTGGTTTTGCGCCAAAAGGTATCACAGTGTGTACAAGCCAGTACACAGCCCTCTTTTAGCATTCTACATCACTCCTCTGGAGTACTGGCGACTCCAAGGATTGAGAAAGATACCGGCAGCATACCTCATCCAGATCAGATTTTTATTCCCCGCCTTTGCAAGTGTTGTGCTGACACAAGCACAAACACCAGAAGGTGAGTGGAACTACTGATACAATACTCTAACACTATCTACCAGAAACTACTACCCTATGAGCGCCTTGTTTCCCGTTTATCTCTCCAAATTAAAGGTGGAGGAAGAGGAGGCAGAGATTATCTATGTGGAATGATGTTATTCATCCCATAGTCCTGGTGACTGAGAAAAAAAGTGGCTTCCTCAAAGGGCAAAAGCAAATGGCAGGTGTCACACATAAGATGCCACTGGCTAAAATTGAAGTTACACAGAGGAGTGCATCTGTCCGCTTGGATCATCAAGAAATCATGTATGGCCTTTTTCTGTTCGTATATTCAGTCCAACATATGGAGGGTGGAATTCCAACGGGTGGAAACATTGCATATTAGCCTATGTTGGGAGACGCCGTTCTGCCGCTACAGCTCAAGGAGGGTGTGCTTGGTGGTGCACAAGTGGCTGAAGTGCAAACAAAGTTTCCTGGCCATTTTTAGGACGTCTCGCAGATGGGTGGAAGATTTCAGGAACCACTTTAAAACCAGATTGAACATGTGCACCAAGCAGGGCACATGGCTCAGCCCTCCTTGACGCATCACCAACACCATGTTCTTCCTGTTGTCGGTCACCATGGTTCCGATTTTGAGTTGTCACAGAGAAAGCCAGGATTTGATTTCTTGGTGAAGGACATGGAACTGTTCCTCCGCTGTGTGACTCAGTTCATCCAGGCAAATGAGGTGTAGAACAGCATGACACCACAATGCTCTGACATGTGGTATGCTGGAGGAGCACTGAGAATTGTCCCGGGAGTGGCGGCTGAGGACACGGTGGAAGATGAATTTGGAGTGTGTTCTGCCTCCAGCAGAGAGAGATTCTTTTCAGTCACGTCTATTTCATTTCTCATTTATTCTGCTGCAATTTCTGTATTCCTGTAGTTATTAGTTAGGTAACAGCACCATCTAGCGGTGGTAAGAATGTATTGCACCTTGTTTTCTTGCTAATAAAAATTATTGCTTTGTGGGAGGTGCAGGCATTGTGGGTAGTGCAAGGCATTCTGGGAAGGAGAAGCCCCAGTCTTCAGTCTCCATACAGACTACAGGACATCAGCAGAGCTGTTCCATGCAGTTCTCCTTCTTAAACTCCACCATCTTTGTGCAAGTATATTTGGTGAGTGACATCCACCTTTGTTTCAGGGACAGTATTTTGGACATCTGCTTTCTCTGTCAATGTATTACTGTACATGCTATTCTATATGTTTTACTTAGTTTTACAAGCCATTTGTATTCTTGTAGTTTTACCAATTCACAATCCTATTGACCAATAAACAAGTTAGACTACAGAAAAGAGTCCTCTTATTTGGAAGACAGGAATGGTTTATACTGAATATCAGACTGCACACTGTGTGAACATGTATAAATACAGAACAGTAAAACAGATGCTAGTCCCTAGCGATAGTGGATCTGATTAAGTGGAACCTTCATCACACATGTGGTCCTGCGTACAAGATTGCGGCGGTTGGTATACAGTCACAGGAAGTGAGAGTGCAGCCCCCAGCAAGTGCAGCATGATCCAGACCACGCTGAATTCCATTTCTAAATAGACTGAGTCCACACAGAGACATTAAGCAGCCAGCAAAAGGCACAAAATGTCTGCTAGCCAAGCATCAACATACAGGACCAGGTCACGAGCAAGCTGATATACCAAGTCTTCAATAAGAGAAATGGCTGCTCTTGCCCGTGCAGAAGCTGAGGTTGCAAAAGTAAGGTCTTCCTTTGCTACACAAGAGATGCAACTAAAGAAAGAGAAAGCACACCTGCAACCTTTAAAGGAAGAAGAGACAGAATGCTGCAAGCGTCACTGGAAAAGGAGAGAGCATGCCTGCAAGCAACACTGTAAGCGTCACTGGAAAAGAAGAGAGCATGCTTGCAAGGGTCACTGGAAAAACTCGCCACAGAGAAAAAATTAGCAGCCGCAGTAGCCAAAGCAGAGTTCCCAGAAGCCTTGGAGTTTCTTGAATCTGAGAAACACAGTTAAGTACTTGAGCCAGACCTAGATCAACAAGATCCAGCACAGCGCGTCTCAGAATATGTCCATCAGCATCCCAAGACGATGACAACTATGATCCAGAATATCAGCCAGCTTATACAGAGTGCCAAAGACCCTACTTTGAACCACAGTACCTCCAGCAGGACGGTATGCGACAACACGATGCTAACCACAACTACCGCCCTACAGAACGAAAGCTACAATCTTCGACTTAAAGGGACACCCTTTGCGTCGGAACGGTATTATAAAGACTGCCCTGAGCCGGAAACCCCTAAAAGGTATAGTGATACACCACACATGCAGCATAACAACACCACACCGGGTAGTATTGGCGCTAACCAGGCCGCCATGGACTTCGCTAAGTTCTTTGCTAAACGGGAGCTGGTTACCAAAGGACTTATAAAGTTCACGATCACCCCTAGAACTACAGGGCATGACGAGCCTCCTTCCAGAACACCATAAGCAACTTAGATCTTTCCTATAGTGAACAGTTAGATCTCTTGGTAAAATGGCTTGGAAGTGAGTATGCTGAACACACCAAAAGAATCATTAACATAAACTATCCTGAAAAAGGCCTAAAGATCGTGTAGGAAAGACTTGATTAGTGTTATGGTTCAATAGAAGCCATAGAAAATGCTTTACATAAGAGAATTGCTATTTTCCCAGAATAGTGGGTAGGGGTTACCAGAAGCTCAGAGAACTCACTGACTTGTTGATGGAGGTACGGGTTGCTCAGGCAGAAGGAGATCTGACAGGGCTAGCATTCCTGGACACCGCCAGAGTTGTCAATCTGATTGTCCAAAAACTACCTTATAACCTACAGGAGAAGTGGATCACGCATGTTTCCCATTATAAACAGTTTCATAATATACTATTTCCCCTCTTCAGGGTGTTCGTAGACTTTGTTGCTGAACAGGCAAGGATCATAAATTATCCCATTTTGATGTTACATTGTCATGTCCCACTACCCCTGGTGTCAAACCTCATAAAACACCAGTGGCAAAACTAACGCTGCATCCACAGGTTCTCCTTACAGGCCATTCAAGTCTTCTCAAGAAGAAAACAAACACAAAGATCTTACCAAAGAATTCTCCCTGCACAAGAAACCACATCCTCTACTAAAATGCAGAGCCTTCAGGGAGGAGTCTTTAGGAGACCGCAAAGAATTCCTGAAAGAAAACAACATCTGCTTCACGTGCTGCACTACAACATCACACTTTGCCAGAAACTGTAAGGTCAGTGTGAAATGCACAGAATGCGCTAGCACAGAACACAACACGGCTTTACAGCTTGGACCACCCTTTCAGGTATCTTCCCAAGCAGAGGAGAATGACGGAAAGCAGATAGACACTGACAGAGACACCGCAGTAGTCTCTTCTCAATGTACTGAGATCTGTAAAGGACTCGCAGGAGGGAAGTCCTGCTCAAAAATATGCCTTGTCAGTTTACCCTGCCAGGTCACCGGGGTAAGGCGCTCAAGATATATGCAATCTTGGACGATCAAAGCAACCAGTCTTTAGATAAATACACCTTCTTCGACACCTTCAGCATCGTAGGACCCAGTTCTCCCTACTCCTTAAGGACATGTGCAGGTACCGTTGAGATGCGGGGAGGAAGGCAACTGGGTACAAGGTAGAGTCCATAGATGGTCAGACCTGCTTCTCCTTGCCAACCATACCACATGTGCAATCACATGCCTGACAATCGGTCTGAGATACCTACACCAAAAGGTAGCAGCATACCACCCCCATCTGAAGCATATAGCTCGCCTGATACCAGAACTGGACCCAGAAGCCCCAATAGTCTTACCCCTTGGAAGAGACATACTAAGAGTTCACAAGGCTAGAAGACAGATTAATGGTTCCCAAAACGCTCCATACGCCCAGAGACTTGACCTAGGATGGGTCATCATAGGAGACGTCTGCCTAGGAGGAGCACACAAGCCAACCTCAGTCAATAACATGCTCACCAACATACTTGAAAATGGATGTCCTTCCCTATTCCAGCCATGGCACAGCAGTTTCCTCATAAAAGAATTTCCACACAGAGCTCCTGTGCCTTGTCCTTTTGTGGATCCCTCCTGTGAAGACCACACCTGCGATGGTGAGTAGGATCACTTAGGGCACACAGTTTTTAACAGGATAAGAGAAGACAACAGGGTTGCAATGTCCATAGAAGACAGGCTGTTCTTGGATATCATGGATCAAGGAATAGTAAAAGACAAGTCAAAAAGCTGGGTCGCACCTTTACCATTTAAACCCCGGAGACAACGCATACCTAATGACAGAGAACTTGTCAACAGTCGATTTATCTCCCTCAAACATAAACTTCAGAGGACACCAGAGACGAGACAACATTTCTTTACTTTCATGGAAAGAATATTCCAGAACAACCATGCAGAAATAGCACCTGCACTCCAAGACTCCGAGGAGTGTTGTTACTTACCCATATTCAAGAAGATGAACGGCACACCTCAGGCGTGAATACGGTGCTCAGTGGTAGTTTTGGAGCTTATAAAATATGGAAAAGACCACAGCACTCACTTTTTTTTTATTGTTAATCCATCCAGAAAAGATAAAATTTTAGCCACTGGCCAACGTTTCGGTCTGCACTCAGACCCTCTGCAAATCAGGGTTGTATGTTAATGTTCTTTACACTGTGCTTCCCACATTATCATTATGGGACTCCCACACTATCACACCACCATTTGAATATATCCACCTCTATTTACATCTCCTGTTCATAAGTATACATGATTGTCATCCTGCCAGTTCCCACTCTATACCGCCAATCCAATCGTGTATACTTCTGTACAGGAGAAAATGATGTGCTGCATTATGGGGGCAGAGGAGGGGAATGCATAGATGCTGTAGAGATGTAAATAGAGGTGGATATATTCAAATGGTGGTGTGATAGTGTGGGAGGCCCATATTGATAATGTGGGAAGCACAGTGTAAAGAACATCAACATACAACCCTGATTTGCAGAGGGTCTGAGTGCAGACCAAAAATATAATCTTTTCTGGATGGATTAACAATAACAAAATAAATAAGAAGCTTGCAACAGAAAATAAGAGTGCCATGGTACTTACCCATATTCGCTGTGTATCATCCTAAAAAATCAGGGCAGATACAAGTAGTATTTGACTCGAGCGCCAGGTGCAAAGGCGTTCAGCTAAATGATGTTTTACTGTCTGGTCCAGACCTCAACAACAGACTTCTAGAGGTACTTTTCCGCTTCCGCAAAGATTCCGTAGCATTTATGGCCGACATACAACAAATGTTCCACTGCTTCCTCGTCAAGGAAGAACCTAGAAACTACTTGAGGTTCTTCTGGTACCGCAACAACGACCCCAATGAAGACATTGTTTAGTACCAAATTAGAGTGCACATCTTCGAAAAGTCCTTCCCCTCCAGTCGCTATCTACGGTCTTAGACATTCAGCGCTATCTAATTTGAGGTTGCACAAAATTGCCTCCAACAGCTGTGAGTTAATGGAAGCCTTTTCACCCCAAGACCATTCAAGTGATCTAAAGGACTTGGATCTTAGCACCGACTCCCTTCCATGTAACGGAGTCTCGGTTTGCTCTGGAATTTTATGGCAGACACATTTACCTTCCAAATCAGCAAGGAAGAAAAGCCCTTCATAGAAGAGGAGTCCTGTCCACCATAAACAGCTTATATGATCCTCTGGGATTCGTAGCGCCTGTTACCATCCAAGGTAAAATGATGTTAAGAGACTACATCACAGAGACATCTGATTGGGATGATCCGCTTCCTATGGAGAAAAAGGACCTGTGGACAGGTTGGAAGCAGTCTCCTGAAGCTTTGACCAGTCTTCTTGTGGCACGACCATATGCTTCCATGCCATCTACTGAAGTCAAGATGCAAAGACTATATATCTTCTGCTATCTTTCAGGCAAGGCAATTGCTGCCGTAGCATACCTAAAGACTATTGATGTCAAAGAACAATGCAATATAGGATTTTTCATGAGCCGGACCAAACTGGCGCCACTCCGCCAACACACGATTCCCAGGTTGGAGCTCTGAGCTGTTGTGCTTGCAGTGGAGTCGGCTGAACTTATAACTTCTGGAATGAACCTGGAAATCGAGAAAGTCGAGTTTTACACGGACAGCAAGGTAGTCCTAGGATATATTTGCAACCAAACCAGATGCTTTTACGTCTACGTCTGCAATCAGGTGCTAAGGATCAGGAGATCTACTTGTCCTAAACAGTGGCACTACGTGCCTACACAATATAATCCTGTGGACCACACGACTAGATCCGTCGCAGCAAGCCACCTTAAGGAGACAACATGGTTTAGGGGTCCTACATTCCTGTACCATCCAACCTCTTCCAACATCGGATCCGACAAATTCAAATTGGTAGACCCAGATACAGATGAAGAAATTCGACCTGAAGTATCTACTCTACGCACAGTGACTTTGAACCACCAATGCAAATCCTATTGCTTCAATAGGTTCTCCATCTGGATGTTGCTCTTTTGTGCTATAACCTGTGTAGTTCATACAGCTCAGACATTACCTGTGAGCCAGAAGCCCTGCAAAGGTTGGCATCACTGCGAACATGCTTTTACCGCTCCAAATCTGGAAAGGTCCAAGAACATAATAATTTGCACTGTACAACGTGAATGTCCTGCAAATGAAATAGACTACCTCATCAAAAGCCAAACAGTCTCCAAAGATAACACTTTGGAAAAGCTTAGACCCACCACTGACCAAAATAGGTTTCTAAAACCATGCTATAATGGAAAATAATAAAATCTACAGAACACCAAACCCAAACTCGAAGTTCAGTGAAGAGGTCCGGGTTCCGGTCTGGGTACCACATTCAGTTTTTTATCACGCGCGTGCAAAACGCATTAAAATGCTTTTCACTCGCGAGGAAAAAACTGAACAACGCAACGCAATCGCAGACAAAGCTGATTGAAATTGCGTGCCCACTCGCACGTGTTTCCCGCAATGCACCCACAACGCATCTGGACAAAATCCATGACACCTGTGTGAAAGGGGCCTTAGTCTGCACTTTTATTGGTTAAAGCAGATCTGCCAGACTAATATGCTTTCCAATTTAAGGGCAGCATGTTACAGATACAGTTTTGAACTACTAGTAGCCAAAAGTATGCAATGTCTTTTGTCTGCCAGGAGGACTGAAAGAATAGTCCAGACACATATTTTATGAGTCTTGTGTGTTCATATGGAAAGTGCTCCTTCACCCATAATGGCTCTGATACGAGTATACTCAGCAGTAAGTCTATCACTAGCCTGAGAGTTAGGGAGAGTGAATTAATCATTTTGGCTACTAGGAATATGGACCTATAGCTGCAAGATGTTGTCCTTACATAGGACAACATGATAATCAGACAGATCTACATCACAATCTTCCTGACTATGGCCACTTATCTACTTATCTTCCTATTTCCATCTAAAAGGCAAATACTGTACTTCTTTCAATATGTGTAGCCCTATTTACACCAGGGTATTAAAAATAAAAAATCTACCAACTAGCCGAGAGATATTGTACAGTTGTACATTTGTTCTTTTATTTAGTGATCCACATAAAATGTATAACACAGAGACTTTATATAGTAAAGTACCCTTGAAGTCTGGCAATTTATGTGATCTTAGCAATTTCAAATTGCAATCCTAGCTCTCAATGGTCCTAATTATTTTTACCATTTTATATTATGACATGTACAGCACCTTTTACATAAGAAAACTCCTGTGTCTCTGACAATTAATTTTTTTCTTTTGTTCTAGTGTTCTGTTCTTTATTGTTACATTGCTGCACTGTGGGTGACACCATATTTAAATTTTTTTTTCCGTAAATTATGAAATTGAAATATCGTGAGAAGAGTTCTCCAATTATTTTATTCTGGTGCAAAATGTTCCAATATTATTTGTTTGAATACCCCTCCATAGTACTGTGTTATAGGTATTTTAATCAGTTTTGAATCATCTAAAATATCTACCAATTTACCATGCTTTTACTTCTCATTTAAAAGTTGTTCCATTGAAAAAGTGCTCATGTACCTTTTGGTGGCCTCAAGCACCCTAATTTCATATCCCTTGTTCTCAGATTTATACATATGCATGTATGCTATTATTTAATCAGGTGTTTGCAGCTTGATTTAAATTCACAAAGCAAGTAGAACAGGCTTCTAAGAGATTAACCACACATCTGTTCTCACTTTTGGATGCAAATACTTAGACCACATTTTATCCAAGGTTTTTCTTACATGGCAACTGCATTGTCCGTGTTTGGGGTGGCCCCAACACTATGCTGGGTCCCCCGGACACCATCAAGGTGTTACTGTGTGTTGCTGCTCTCTGAAAGCGATGGTAAGAGAGTCTGGGTCAGGGTCTGCAGTTAAACAGTGTGTTTCTTTACTGAAGGAACTCAAGTGCAAAACAGAGCTGGCTTCTTCATTCTCCTCCCTGGCAGAAGAATGGTTCATGTTGAGAAAATGCCTGAGCTAGCTGTCTCTCTCAGAAGGGTGGTACCCTGGCCAAAGTCTGGACACCAATGGTCTGTGGCTCAGTAGTCTGTCTGGCTCCTTAGCCATAGGGCTGGTGACTCATGGTCTGTGGCTGAGCATTTCCTATCAGAGTCTTTTTCTGGTCACTCATGCAAACTGGCAGATTATTTTCTTCTAAGCACTAATCTCTACATGCAGAACACTAGGGGTTCCTTATATACAGTCTCTAGCTATCTAGAACCTTCTAATGAGAGAGTTTGAGTGGAGAAACTCAGCCCAAACAGATACAAAGTTACAACTTTCTGTCTCTCATAGACTTGCATTAGAACTTCAATAATACCTAATGGGAATGGCAAAACAGTTTTTCCAGATAAAAACAAGTCTTTAGATATAATAACATAGCTTTTCTTATTTCTTTGACCTGATCACTGAGAAGGCTGCACATGCTCAGTTTCATCCTTCAACCGCCTCCTGAGCTGTGATAGGGAGAGCATAGACACGCCCCCTTAGCTGCAGCAGAAAGTACACTCCCCTTGAGCGGTCAGTTTGATATAAATCTAGTTTGCATGTTCCCACAAAGTTGTATTTTATATGTTTTTCTATCCGATTCCTGGATTCTGACCCTCTGCTGCCTGACCTGACCTTTACCTGACCTCCATGTTGACCCTTTGCTGCCTACCCTGAGTTCACACTGTTAATTGAATACTCATACATCTTCCCTGATCTAGGCCTATCCCTGACTACAGTTTTTTCCTTATCCCTAAGTGCCACCAAATGGTGCCTCTGACTCATGTAGGTAAGCTGTCAGCTACACAGAGACTACTCCAAGAGGTAGCAGCCTGGTTGGTCCCCTTCAGTGAAGTCCAAATACCTGTATAGAGATTACATGGTGAATACCAGGGGACTGCCAGGATAACACTCTTAGGATTAGCCATAAAACAAATCTGTTTGTTGACACAGTGGTTCCGACACCCTCTGTCCTAACAGTTTATTTTTATTTTGGTGAATGGGGCTTTGTGGCTCCCATATGCTTTGATTAAGAGCCAGACCCTCAGTCCGATGACTACATAAATATACCTAATAATTGGATATAGTATATACTGATATTATTCAATGATATTCATCCTTTAAACTATTAGTATGCCTAGAAGCCATTTGGTCATTGTGTCTCTATTGTTAGTATATCAAAGACAGGAAGGACACATTATAAAAGCAGTTGGACAACATTCTCTTAGCCAACAGATTAGAAGATATTTGGGTGATCAGAGGGTGGAGTCGATGGTGGAGGCTGGGACACAGGAAGATATAGGCTATGTGGAACTTGGAGGATCTGGCCTTTTCCCTGCCAATCCTGTACAAACAGCACTTACATCAAGAGCAAGCTAAGCTATATTATATGTGTGCTTTTTGTGTGTGTATGTGTATAAATATAATATAGAATATATATAATTCCCAGTAGACTTTATATCTGTACATATACTGTAGATATTTGTAGTCTGTAGTTGTATGCCATTTACACATGGATCTGTGGATTCTGTGGCTTGTATATGTTTTTGGGATGTGTAGATTATGGAGGCTATTTATACATGATTGTTTATATTTACAATGTACTAATGGTCAGATACTGGATGTGAGTTGGTTGTAAGTGAAGATCCAGTAGACAGTATATTCTATATATATATATATATATATATATATATATATTAGACATTAAGCCCGTTATAATAACGGGCGCTAGAACAGTAGTGCATAAACATTAATAGGAACAGTCTATATTAAATGGCAAGGGAACTTGACCACACTGACTGGTGGCTGTGTCTGGTGGCTTTGGATGAGATTGCTGGCTGTGGCTTGTGGCTGAGACTGCTGGCACTGACTGGTGGCTGTGGCTGAGATTGCTGGCTGTGGCTTGTGGCTGAGACTGCTGGCACTGACTGGTGGCTGTGGCTGAGATTTCTGGCTGTGGCTTGTGGCTGAGACTGCTGGCACTGACTGGTGGCTGTGGCTGAGATTGCTGGCTGTGGCTTGTGGCTGAGACTGCTGGCACTGAGTTCTGGCTGTGGCTGAGACTGCTGGCTGCGGCTGAGACTGCTGGCTTTGATCGCTTGGTGTTGAGGAAGGGTTGAGACGTATGCATATATATCCATGCATGCCCGCAAACACGTGCGGGCATGTATGGTATATATGCATACATTAACCAACGCACCATGGGATGATGTGCGCAGATGTGCCCAGCATCTGCGCACGTCTGCCCATGGTGATCCCCAGGGGCCCATGGTGGCCCCTGTGGGAAATATGTGACCCCTTAGAATATATGTAGGGGCTTGTGCCCCCTTATCTGTGCCCCCTTATAGATATGACTGCGTCCCCATCTATAATCCCCCTTAGAATACATTATGCCCCTTATATATGTGACATATATGTGTATCGGCCATGGCTCTCCCCCAGGTGTGTGTGTATATATATATATATATATATATATATATGGGCCTATAACTGCCCATGTATGCCCCCAGGTTTATCCCAGGCGTCTGCAGGGGGTGGATATGTCTCCAGGTGGCTGGTGACTTCAAAGGTTGAGGCACTTTGTTAAGTTTATCAGCCTATTTACTATTCGGCCCCACCTTGTGTTTGGGACATGGCTGGGCGTGTGGTGCTGCTAGCCTCAGGGGGCCAGCCAGTTGGCTTCTGCAATCTGAGTGCATGCATTCCGTCACACGCACACGATGATGTCACACCCCTGGAAAGGGGGGGGGGGGGGGGGGTGAGAGTGACTTATATATCAGTCCAGGACAAAGGAAGAGGGTGCTCTCCTTGCAACCAGACTGGATTCAGAGACACATGAGGACTGCTGCCTGAAGGAAGAGAGGCCCATTTGGCCCTGGAGATGGCTGAGTATACGCTGGCATGGCATTGTACCTCCCTTGCAGTGCCAGCCATATTCACCCCCTCATTTCCCTACCACTATCCCACCAACGATATAACCCTTTGTATCCCAGACCCCATGCTGCCCCTTGTTACCCCTGATTAACCCTACTGTTTAACCTCTTCCCTGCCACCCCAGCTCTCCTGCTGGTCTCATACCCCTGAGTGTTTAACCCCTTCCCTGCCAGGACCCTGGTGGCCCTGATTCTGTGCCCCTGATGTCCCTAATCCATTAACCCCTTCCCTGCCAGAACCCCAGCTCTCCTGCTGGTATTAACCTCAGCACTCACTGGCAAATAACCCTTGCAGTGCTGAATCTATACCCTCTTGTAACCCCGTAGGGACAGTGAGTAGATAGACGGGTGGGATAATATTACTTGTATGTGTGAATTGTCTAGTTAGTTTATGGGTGGAATTGGGAACGTGTAGCGTAGTTTGAGTATTGTATATGTGTAGTGCTGTGTATTGTTAGTGTATTGCGTGCTTAGTGTGTTAAATAAATACCGTTATATTTGTACCCTTTGTGTAGCGTGTACTTGTTAGCGGTTACGAGTTAGTAAGGCGCATGCAGCTAGCATTAGTGATTAGTGTAAAGCATAGCGAAAGTATTGTATTTATTATATAAAGGCATAAATAGGCGGAGTCATCACCAGGTGGCTCCTCCTATTTAGGAATATTAATTATCAATATTCGCATAATATTGGTAATTAATATTCCCCCTTTACACTTGGTATTACGCTTTTTGTGATGTAAGGTGAAAATAATTATTTTTTATGGTGTTCACCAGATGGGTTGGATCACATGCTATTTTATAGAGCAGGTTGTTACAGACATGACCATACCTAATATGTGAATTTTTTTTTAACTTTATTTTATTCATGTTTGAATTAAAAATAACGTTTTTGTGTCTCCATTTTCTGAAAGCCATATTTCTTTATTTTTTTGGACAATTGGCTTATGTAGTGGCTATTTTTTATGGGATGAGGTCACAGTTTAATTGGTTTTAACTTTGTATACATATGACTTTTTTGATCACTTTTTATACCATTTTTTTGGTAAGTGCAGTGGACAAAATTGCAATAATATTGCCATCATAGTTTTTTCTTCTTTTTTATGATGATCACCTTGCGTTAAAAGTAACATGATACTTTTAAAGATCAGGTCATTATGGACGCGTCGATACCAAACATGTTTAGTGGTTTTTATTTTTTATATTTTTATCCAAATGTGTGGATATAGGAAGGCAATTTTAATTTTTAATTACATTTTTAACTTTTTTAAAGAATTTTTGGACCCAGATCCACTTGGTTCTTGAAGATCCAGTAGGTCTGATGGCTTACAATACACTGCAGTACACTATATAGTGTACTGCAGTGTATTGAACTCACACTACATCTGAGTAGGCTACTGCTTTTTGCAGGAGCCTGTTCAGGCTACTACAGCAAGCTGCCATGGTAACCATTAGGATGCTGCCACAGCGCAGTGGCCCGATGGGGGAGGGAGCTCCCTCCCTCAGTTTACCCTTCAAGCATCGGCCGCTTCCACAGCAGAGCAGCGGCCCAATAGTTAGCCCCTCCATTCAGGGGTCCCTAAAGACCACGGCATGGAAGGGGTTAAACGTCCGACATCGGTGCCAGCACCGATGTCAGACGGTTCAAGCAGAGTGATAGCTAGACATTACAGCTAACACAGCCCACTGCTGCTCTGAAGCAACGCAAATCCAACCAAAGGGTGAGTTCATGTAGTTAATCCAGCCTGTTTTTTCTATGCATTATGGGAGTTCCCAGGGCATTGTGGGTAGTTCCTGGTTCTTTCTAGTCTTGTGCTGGTATAGCAAGAAGCCACCATCTTATGTTTCAGGAGCCACACACTCTCACTAGTTTTCCTGCCCTATCATCTGTTATTCAGCCTGTTTTTAACCATAGTGACATTTACTGTAGTTCAATATATGTTTCTTGTATTGATAACTCACTATCATTGTATTATCTCATGTAGTGGATGTATAGCAGATTATTCTTTGTCTTATGCCATGTACCATGGATATTTATGTTCTAAAATACTACTGTTTTATTCTGTACTTTCACCTTTCCGGTCAATCTACTATCAATAAAGAGAAAGTTAAAGCAGTACAGTTTTCTCTTCTTAGCAGGACAGAGAAGGTTTAGCTACATGTCAGATTACACACCGTGCTAACTTGTATGAGGACAGTATACTTACATCTATATGGGCTGGTTAGTCCTCGATGTAGCCATCCTGGAAGATGTATGGTCGCACCTCCGGATCTATTTCCCCTTATAGGATGAGGGTACTGTTACATGGGACCAAGCCATTAGCGATATATGGCATCCAATATTACATGTGGCATCATAGCAACTGCTACCAAATTGTTACTGGACAGAAAAAATCGCAAAGAATTGCGGACCCACATGGAGCCTTAACTATCACCAAAGAAATTGCACAAAAATCTTTGCATAGTAAATATAAATAAACTTTATTGACAATGTAAAAATACATACATAAAGATAAAAAAAAGGCAGCACAAAGGTGGGACACAAGGGAAAGGAATAGGACCCAAGGAGGGGCTGGGAGGTCAGCACACCAGGAATCAGGGAAAAATATATTAAGATAATCAGATGCTGGTCACCAAGACACCTCAAGACAATAAGCCCCAAGCAATGGCAAATGGAGACAAATGTGAGGGTAAACAGACTTGGTGATCAAGAAAAAAGGATAAGCATACCCTGAGTGGTGTGTCGATCTCTCAGCCACCTCCTGATCCAACGCCGTTTCGCCAGTCAATCTGGCTTCTTCTGGTATGTGAAACAATGAACAAACACTCCCCTAATATACTGCCCACACAGGTGTGTGAAAGGATTAATTTAAAACTTAGGTGACACCTCCATCAGTAGTCATAGAGCTTTAGGTCTAGTGGACCAATCAGTGCCCAGAATAGGGGAGGAACGAAGCTGACACAGTGGTCACGTGATGCAACACATGACCGCAGCACATGACCACAGTGTCAAAGCAAAGAAAGAAAGAAAAAAAAAAGGGGGCAGAGCAAAGCTGACACGGCGGTCACGCGACGCGGCACATGACCGCAGCACATGACCACAGTGTCAGAGCAAAGAAAAAAAAAACAGCCAACAGAAACGTGCCGAGGGAGGAGACGGCGGAGCAGGCGCGCTACGTGACAAGACCGCATGACCGCGCCGTCACAGACCCGACCTAACCACGCCTCGCGGGATGGGTGTGACGCGGCGGTCACGCAATTAGGCACATGACACGGCGGCCACCGCCTCCCCCCATAGCAACTGCACTCCATGGCGTACAGCCTTTTAAACTGAAATAATCGCCTCCCGACGTGTTCTGACATCATCACGCACCGCCCGTGTGTCGCCGCATCATTGCACACACGGGGAGGGTCATGTGGGTCCGCTAGTCATGCCTAAAGGGCATGAAAGAAAGAAAGATGGTCCAGCTTCACTGAAAAATACTTAAGGCTTTATTCAATCCCGTGCAGATAAAAACCAACATACAGCAATGCAGAAAATCGACCGGTTTCGGATCACTATAGATGCGGATCCTTAGTCATGATGTGCATCAGTAGGAGGTGAGGTCGAGACTAAATGGTGAACCACCAAAGCCTTAAGTATTTTTCAGTGAAGCTGGACTATCTTTCTTTCTTTTGGGATCCGGTGTGTGCCCAAGGTTCAGGACGAGGTCCGGACTCCTGGCTTCCTGTGGATGAGCGCGGCATTTTCCAGTGTTGCTGTATAGGAGCACAAGACTAAATCACGAGAAGAGCAAGGGATCTATATAAAGAAGCCAAAATTCAATTGTTCATTCAGGCCACAGAAACTAGACGTATCAAGTTTGAAAATCCACCAACATTCTCGTTGCAAGATACGTCTATCCCAATCACCCCCACGCAATGGCTTGCAAACTCGTAATTTCTTTTAAATCCTAACAGCTCCAACTCATGCTGATGAGTCCCCATATTCCTGAGCTCATGGTTCTCCCGACCACATGCCTCTGATTGATAGTTTTTTTTCCCAACTGAATCAGTAGTAAAAGGGTGGAGAAAGCAAGGAGCTCATGAATATTTAGGTCTCATCATTATGCACTGGAGTTTTTCAATAGAAGCTTTTTTGCAAAATAGCTGGTTCAATTAAAGAAAGAGGCCCAGCATTTTGCTAAGGGGATCTGTCACTAGTTTATGTTGCACTTTGTAAAGACACCATAAAACTGGCGACAGATTCTCTTTAATATAAATATTGTATTGTAATAAAAATCACTCCCCACCTCACTTACTTTATCTGACCTCTATTTTGGATTAAGTGGAACAGGTGCTTTATGATGCTCATTCTGAACACCATACTAGATATACATACAATAATAAATGCATGAATAAATCTCCCCTTTACAGATCTAAGTGTTTGGCTTCCCTCAGTGTGCTAAAAAAAAAATCTGTCTGCTAAGTGACAACTAAAGGGAGTGCACAGGATTTTATAATATTTTTTTTTTTTTACAATGAAAGCTATAAAAGTTTGCCCTGACCTTCCCCATGAAAATGCAGTGCTTTTGTATTGGCAACGGCATGCAGTTCAGCGCTAGAACCTACTGTCATCAGGCACCCCCAGCAGTTGTGTAGTCTGCATTCATGGAAGCTACACCACTGAATTCCAGTGTTCAGTGTTGTAGTAAGAAAAGAACCTTGCACTTTGCATTTTACTTTTAAGTACACATCTCTTAATAATTTTGGCATATCTCCAGATGTCTATGTGCAGAAACCGAAATCTATGGCAGCTAGAAGCTGGCATTGATTTCAAGTGTAATTTATGTCAGCTTTATGGCATAAATAATAGCATTTGTTTCTTGTCTCATAGGCTACAACTCTCATTATCACAATAGTGGTTTTTTTTTGTGCAAAACGGGGTTTGGACAAAATGTGCAACTTTTTGGAGCCACTTTTCTGGAGCAGGTGTCTTGATTAGAGTTGAGCGAACACCTGGATGTTCGGGTTCGAGAAGTTCGGCCGAACTTCCCGGAAATGTTCGGGTTCGGGATCTGAAGTCAATGGGGACCCAAACTTTTCGGCACTAAAAAGGCTGTAAAACAGCCCAGGAAAGAGCTAGAGGGCTGCAAAAGGCCGCAACATGCAGGTAAATCCCCTGCAAACAAATGTGGATAGGGAAATGAATTAAAATAAAAATAAAATAAATAAAAATTAACCAATATCAATTGGAGAGAGGTCCCATAGCAGAGAATCTGGCTTCACGTCACCCACCACTGTAACAGTCCATTGTCAGATATTTAGGCCCAGGCACCCAGGCAGAGGAGAGAGGTCCCTTAACAGAGAATCTGGCTTCATGTCAGCAGAGAATCAGTCTGCATGTCATAGCAGAGAATCAGGCTTCACATCAGCCACCACTGTAACAGTCCATTGTCATATATTTAGGCCCAGGCACCCAGGCAGAGGAGAGAGGTCCCGTAACAGAGAATCTGGCTTCATGTCAGCAGAGAATCAGTCTGCATGTCATAGCAGAGAATCAGGCTTCACGTCAGCCACCACTGTAACAGTCCATTGTCATATATTTAGGCCCAGGCACCCAGGCAGAGGAGAGAGGTCCTGTAACAGAGAATCTGGCTTCATGTCAGCAGAGAATCAGTCTGCATGTCATAGCAGAGAATCAGGCTTCACGTCAGTCACCATTGTAACAGTCCATTGTCATATATTTAGGCCCAGACACCCAGACAGAGGAGAGAGGTCCTGTAACAGAGAATCTGGCTTCATGTCAGCAGAGAATCAGTCTGCATGTCATAGCAGAGAATCAGGCTTCACGTCAGCCACCACTGTAACAGTCCATTGTCCTATATTTAGGCCCAGGCACCCAGGCAGAGGAGAGAGGTCCCGTAACAGAGAATCTGGCTTCATGTCAGCAGAGAATCAGTCTGCATGTCATAGCAGAGAATCAGGCTTCACGTCAGCCACCACTGTAACAGTCCATTGTCATATATTTAGGCCCAGGCAGAGGAGAGAGGTCCCGTAACAGAGAATCTGGCTTCATGTCAGCAGAGAATCAGTCTGCATGTCATAGCAGAGAATCAGGCTTCACGTCAGCCACCACTGTAACAGTCCATTGTCATATATTTAGGCCCAGGCACCCAGGCAGAGGAGAGACGTCCCGTAACAGAGAATCAGTCTGCATGTCATAGCAGAGAATCAAGCTTCACGTCACCCAACATTGGAACAGTCCATTCGCATATATTTAGGCCCCGGCACCCAGACAGAGGAGAGGTTCATTCAACTTTAGGTTGCCTCGCAATATAATGGTAAAATGAAAATAAAAATAGGATTGAATGAGGAAGTGCCCTGGAGTACAATAATATATGGTTAAGGGGAGGTAGTTAATGTCTAATCTGCACAAGGGATGGACAGGTCCTGTGGGATCCATGCCTGGTTCATTTTTATAAACGTCAGCTAGTCCACATTGGCTGTAGACAGGCGGCTGCGTTTGTCTGTAATGACGCCCCCTGCTGTGCTGAATACACGTTCAGACAAAACGCTGGCCGCCGGGCAGGCCAGCACCTCCAAGGCATAAAAGGCTAGCTCTGGCCATGTGGACAATTAGAGACCCAGAAGTTGAATGGGGCCGAACCATCAGTCAGTACGTGGAGGGGTGTGCACACGTACTGTTCCAGCATGTTAGTGAAATGTTGCCTCCTGCTCACACGTTGCGTATCAGGTGGTGGTGCAGTTAGCTGTGGCGTGTTGACAAAACTTTTCCACATCTCTGCCATGCTAACCCTGCCCTCAGAGGAGCTGGCCGTGACACAGCTGCCTTGGCGACCTCTTGCTCCTCCTCTGCCTTGGCCTTGGGCTTCCACTTGTATCCTTTGTGACATTTGGGAATGCTCTCAGTAGCGCGTCTACCAACGTGCGCTTGTACTCGCGCATCTTCCTATCACGCTCCAGTGCAGGAAGTAAGGTGGGCACATTGTCTTTGTACCGTGGATCCAGCAAGGTGGCAACCCAGTAGTCCACACACGTTAAAATGTGGGCAAGTCTGCTGTCGTTGCGCAGGCACTGCAGCATGTAGTCGCTCATGTGTGCCAGGCTGCCCAGGGGTAAGGACAAGCTGTCCTCTGTGGGAGGCTGTTGCAAAAAACCTCCCTCTGAGTCACTTTGAAGAGACTGGCCTTAAAGTGCTAAAAATGACCCCTCTTCCTCTTCCTCCTCCTCCTGGGCCACCTCCTCTTCCATCATCGCCCTAAGTGTTTTCTCAAGGAGACATAGAAGTGGTATTGTAACGCTGATAACGGCGTCATCGCCACTGGCCATGTTGGTGGAGTACTCGAAACAGCGCAACAGGGCACACAGGTCTCGCATGGAGGCCCAGTCATTGGTGGTGAAGTGGTGCTGTTCCGCAGTGCGACTGACCCGTGCGTGCTGCAGCTGAAACTCCACTATGGCCTGCTGCTGCTTGCACAGTCTGTCCAGCATGTGCAAGGTGGAGTTCAACCTGGTGGGCACGTCGCATATGAGGCTGTGAGCGGGAAGGCCGAAGTTACGCTGTAGCGCAGACAGGCGAGCAGCGGCAGGATGTGAACGCCGGAAGCGCAAACAGACAGCCCGCACTGTATGCAGCAGCTCTGACATGTCGGGGTAGTTGTAAATGAACTTCTGCACCACCAAATTCAGCACATGCGCCAAGCAAGGGATGTGCGTCAAACCGGCTAGTCCCAGAGCTGCAACGAGATTTCGCCCATTATCACACACCACCAGGCCGGGCTTGAGGCTCACCGGCAGCAACCACTCGTCGGTCTGTTGTTCTATACCACGCCACAACTCCTGTGCGGTGTGGGGCCTGTCCCCCAAACATATGAGTTTCAGAATGGCCTGCTGACGTTTACCCCGGGCTGTGCTGAAGTTGGTGGTGAAGGTGTGTGGCTGACTGGATGAGCAGGTGGAAGAAGAGGAGGAGGAAGATGAGTAGGAGGAGGTGGCAACAGGAGGCAAATAATGTTGCCCTGCGATCCTTGGCGGCGGAAGGACGTGCGCCAAACAGCTCTCCGCCTGGGGCCCAGCTGCCACTACATTTACCCAGTGTGCAGTTATGGAGATATAGCATCCCTGGCCGTGCTTACTGGTCCACGTATCTGTGGTTAGGTGGACCTTGCCACAGATGGCGTTGCGCAGTGCACACTTGATTTTATCGGATATTTGGTTGTGCAGGGAAGGCACGGCTCTCTTGGAGAAGTAGTGCCGGCTGGGAACAACATACTGTGGAACAGCAAGCGACATGAGCTGTTTGAAGCTGTCTGTGTCCACCAGCCTAAATGACAGCATTTCATAGGCCAGTAGTTTAGAAATGCTGGCATTCAGGGCCAGGGATCGAGGGTGGCTAGGTGGGAATTTACGCTTTCTCTCAAATGTTTTTGAGATGGAGAGCTGAACGCTGCTGTGTGACATGGTTGAGATGCATGGTGACGGAGGTGGTGGTGTTGGTGGTACATCCCCTGTTTGCTGGTCGGCAGGTGCCAACGTTCCTCCAGAGGCGGAGGAAGAGGCCGAGGCGGCAGCAGCAGAAGAGGCCGAGGCGGCAGCAGCAGAAGAGGTAGCAGGGGGAGCCTGAGTGACTTCCTTGTTTTTAAGGTGTTTACTGCACTGCAGTTCATGCTTTGCATGCAGGTGCCTGGTCATGCAGGTTGTGCTAAGGTTCAGAACGTTAATGCCTCGCTTCAGGCTCTGATGGCACAGCGTGCAAACCACTCGGGTCTTGTCGTCAGCACATTGTTTGAAGAAGTGCCATGCCAGGGAACTCCTTGAAGCTGCCTTTGGGGTGCTCGGTCCCAGATGGCGGCGGTCAGTAGCAGGCGGAGTCTCTTGGCGGCGGGTGTTCTGCTTTTGCCCACTGCTTCCTCTTTTGCTACGCTGTTGGCTCGGTCTCACCACTGCCTCTTCCTCCAAACTGTGAAAGTCAGTGGCACGACCTTCAATCCATGTGGGATCTAGGACCTCATCGTCCCCTGCATCGTCTTCCACCCAGTCTTGATCCCTGACCTCCTGTTTAGTCTGCACACTGCAGAAAGACGCAGCAGTTGGCACCTGTGTTTCGTCATCATCAGAGACATGCTGAGGTGGTATTCCCATGTCCTCATCATCAGGAAACATAAGTGGTTGTGCGTCAGTGCATTCTATGTCTTCCGCCGCTGGGGAAGGGCTAGATGGATGCCCTTGGGAAACCCTGCCAGTGGAGTCTTCAAACAGCATAAGAGACTGCTGCATAACTTGAGGCTCAGACAGTTTCCCTGGTATACATGTGAGTGATGTGACAGACTCATGGGCTTGGTTTTCAGGCGCCATCTGTGTGCTTTCTGCAGAAGACTGGGTGGGAGAGAATGTGAACGTGCTGGATCCACTGTCGGCCACCCAATTGACTAATGCCTGTACCTGCTCAGGCCTTAACATCCTTAGAACGGCATTGGGCCCCACCAAATATCACTGTAAATTATGGTGGCTACTGGGACCTGAGGTAGTTGGTACACTAGGACGTGTGGCTGTGGCAGAACGGCCACGTCCTCTCCCAGCACCAGAGGGTCCACTAACACCACCACGACCATGTCCGCGTCCTTTACTAGATGTTTTCCTCATTGTTATCGTTCACCACAACAACAAAAATATTATTTGACCCAATGTATTTAATTCAAATTCAGGCCTATTTTTACAGACACCTAACACTATCTGGCTATCTATTTAGGTACCGTATTACACTAATACAGACACATTAGTAACCACAGATTTAGCTGACTATAAATTTGAGGCCTATTATTTAGGCGCTGGGTGACAGGTATACGTTTACAGACAGAATTAGACTGGGATTTGCACAGTAGCGTGTGTGTGAAGTTATTGAGAATGACCCTATGTGCACCTTGAATCTTATATACCCTTTTAGGGATGTATTTAAAGTAGGCCTGATACAGCAGAAACTACTAATTTAGAGAATTGCTAAATTGGGAATTGTATTTCAACCCAGAACAAAAACTGTGCTTTGACGGACACTAAATAACTTGCCCAGCTACAGCAATAACCACAGATTTAGCTGACTATAAATTTGAGGCCTAGTATTTAGGCGCTGGGTGACAGGTATACGTTTACAGTCAGAATTAGACTGGGATATGGCCAAAAAATAACCACACTATTGATGGTTAAATGCACTTGGTGTGACAGCTTCTCCCTGATGTAGGATATAGCCAAAAAACAACCACACTATTGAGGGTTAAATGCACTTGGTGACAGCTTGCCCCTGATGTAGTATATGGCCAAAAAAATAACCACACTATTGATGGTTAAATGCACTTGGTGTGACAGCTTCACCCTGATGTAGGATATAGCCAAAAAACAACCACACTATTGAGGGTTAAATGCACTTGGTGACAGGCTCAGCTTGCCCCTGATGTAGTATATGGCCAAAAAATAACCACACTATTGATGGTTAAATGCACTTGGTGTGACAGCTTCTCCCTGATGTAGGATATAGCCAAAAAACAACCACACTATTGAGGGTTAAATGCACTTGGTGACAGCTTGCCCCTGATGTAGTATATGGCCAAAAAATAACCACCCTATTGATGGATAAATGCACTTGGTGTGACAGCTTCACCCTGATGTAGGATATAGCCAAAAAACAACCACACTATTGAGGGTTAAATGCACTTGGTGACAGCTTGCCCCTGATTTAGTATATGGCCAAAAAATAACCACACTATTGATGGTTAAATGCACTTGGTGTGACAGCTTCACCCTGATGTAGGATATAGCCAAAAAACAACCACACTATTGAGGGTTAAATGCACTTGGTGACAGGCTCAGGTTGCCCCTGATGTAGTATATGGCCAAAAAATAACCACACTATTGATGGTTAAATGCACTTGGTGTGACAGCTTCACCCTGATGTAGGATATAGCCAAAAAACAACCACACTATTGAGGGTTAAATGCACTTGGTGACAGCTTGCCCCTGATGTAGTATATGGCCAAAAAATAACCACACTATTGATTGTTAAATGCACTTGTTGTGACAGCTTCACCCTGATGTAGGATATAACCAAAAAACAACCACACTATTGAGGGTTAAATGCACTTGGTGACAGCTTGCCCCTGATGTAGTATATGGCCACAAAATAACCACACTATTGATGGTTAAATGTACTTGGTGGCAGCTTGTGCTGGCGCTCCACAAGACACAAAATGGCCGCCGATCACCCCAGAAAAAAGTGAATGAAAAACGCTCTGGGCAGCCTAAAAACACTGAGCAGTTCAATCATCTACAGCTGCAGATCGATCACTGAATGAAGTCTTTTGGAGGAGTTAATCACTGCCTAATCTCGCCCTAACGTCGCAGCTGCAACCTCTCCCTATACTGATCAGAGCAGAGCTTAAATAGAGGCTGGGTCACATGCTGCACTGGCCAATCACAGCCATGCGAATAGTAGGCATGGCTGTTATAGCCTCTTGGGGCAAGTAGTATGACGCTTGTTGATTGGCTGCTTTGCAGCCTTTCAAAAAGCGCCAAGAAAGCGCCGAACACCGAACCCGAACCCGGACTTTTACGAAAATGTCTGGGTTCAGGTCCGTGTCACGGACACCCCAAAATTCGGTACGAACCCAAACTATACAGTTCGGGTTCACTTATCCCTAGTCTTGATACATTCCATATAATGTGCTTTAGGCTTTACAAGACTAGTACAAGATATAAAAAAAAATTAAAAATCTGCTTAATGAGCAATTATGATTGTAGATGAAATGAAGCTAGTTGAAACGTGTCTGGGCCATCCACTCACTATAACCTTTTTTGCATTAATATTCAACCACTGCTTTTACCCTGATTTATTTGAGCTATTTTTGGATTATGGCAGGTCACATTAACTGGATCATTTTCTGGTAAAATGAAAATGGTATAATGTCTAATTGAGACATTTAGCTAATATTGTTACTGGCTACTTGAGTTCCATTCCATGTGTATGATTCATTTATTACAGTAGTTACAATCGTCTGATTTGGTTTGTGCAAGTAAACAATGGAGGGGTGCCAAACACCGCTGCCTCTTCAAAACAGCTGATCAGTCAGGGTGCTGGGTGCTGGACTTTCACCGATCTGACATTGATAAACTATCCTGAGGATAACTGACATTTAATATCTTCTTTTAAGTAAAATGTTTTTGTAGATGTCTGCATACTGCAACTTTGAATATAAGCAAGAATTAACGTGTTGGCTATTTTGTAACAGCACGGGTGTTATAAAATTACAGAGTTCAAAATCCAACACAGCTAATTAGAGAGGTTCTTAAGCTATTTATAAATGAGCAAAGAGAAAGAAAGGGGGCATTATAGAAATAAATAAAAAACCTTACCTTTTACAATTTATTTCAGTCTTCAGACCCTTTCCATTTTTCACATTTTATCTGCACACAATACCTCATAATGAGAAAGTGAAAACAGAACTGTGGAACTTTTAGCAAATTTATTAAAAAGGAAAAAATAACATTTCACATGCACATAAGTATTCAAACCCTTTGCTATAACACTTGAACTTTAGTTCCAGGGGCATCTTAAGCCATGAGGATGAAAGAACTACCTGTAGGGCTCAGGATTCAACGGAAGCACAGATCTGGAGGAGTGTAAAAAAATGTATACTGCACTTAAAGTTCCCAAGAGCACAGTGGCCTTCAGAATTCTTAAATCGAAGAAGTTTGAAACAACCATGACTCCTCCTATTGCTGGATGCCCCATCAAACAAAATAATCAGGAGAGAAAGACCTTGTTAAGAAAGGTGACCAAGAATGGTTACTCTGGTTGAGCTCCGAAGATCCTGTGTGCAAATGTGAGAAACATTCAGAAGGTCAACCATCACTGCAGCACTCCTTTAATCAGATTTTTATGGTAGCGTGACCAGAAAGAAGACTCTTCACAGTAAAATACACATACAAGTTTGAAAAAAAGCATCTAAAGGACTTTTAGACTGTGAGAATTCTTAGGTCTGATAAAACCAAGATTGAACTGTTTAACCTCAGTTCTAAGCATCAGGAAACAAGGCACTGATTATTGCCAGCCCAATACCTACCCTGCAGTGAAGTATGGTGGTGGCATGCTCCGTTTGGAATCTGTGTCCTCATCATTGCCCTAGTCTGTATTTAGCTTCCGTCTTTCTGTCTGTCCAAGTGCATGCATCTGTCTGCTATGTCAGAACAGTATCCAGGTTCATAAAAGTCCATTTTGCCAAGTCTATATAGTGTTCAAGTTCCTGAAGTTCATTCCTAAAGTCGGTGTGTCCAGAGCATGAAATCCGTTTGTTTGGGTTCCTGATCTGAATGTCTGTTAGTGCTCCATGTCTTGTCTGTTGCCTAAAATCTTGTTTGCCTTGGATTTGCCTGTGCTGTGTCTGGTTCAGAATCATGCCTTGCGTATGTCACTGGAGCTTTGCACTAGTGTTAATTTAAAGTCAAAGGCACCATTTAAGGTCCCTCCTCTTCTACAAACAAACTGCAAATTGGTGTAGACAATTTACTTTGGTGATAATGATATATTGCGGTAAAATGCCTTTGCACTATGCATTCAGTACCATGGGTATAACAATGCAATTTTTTTGTAAAATCCATCTTTGAACTGCACACTCTAATGCAGCAATGCGGTCACTAAAAGGGATATAATAATGCAATGTTTGCGGCAAAATGTCTGAACTATGCATTCCATATCATGGATATAACAATGCAATGTGTTTGCAAATTATATATAAATGCAATGTTAGGTGTAAAATGTTTTTGAACTATGTATTCAATATCACGGGAATAAAAATGGCATTAATGCAGTATTGCCCCCCCCCCCCCCTCGCTTCTTCCTAGTGTTATGTGATTCTCCATGTTCTTCCTAATATTCATAGTAAAATGGTGTTGAGTACCATTGTTGCACAATTCACGAGTCAAACTTCGGATTAATTTTGAGGACAAATGTAAATGCCTGGCTGCTCAATTTTCTGCTAGACCTGCAAAGGTCAAATGGCATTCATCATTTACATGACTATGGGCGCTAGTGATTGGCAGCAATGGTCACATGAACAATGGGTGGGACCTCATCACTGAAGGACTTGCAAGGAGCAAGGTCCTGGAGTAGGAGGACATTAAAAAAGGGTTTTCAGTTAAAGGGGTTGTCCGGGACCAAATGTTTAAAAAAAAAACACGTTTACTCACAATGTACATCTAAGTTTAGGCCTCCATACATTTTCAGCTATTTTTGCCACTTCTATGTGGCTCCAACGGTCCCCCACTCATTGTTTATATATCTGTTTATCTTTACCTGACTTCCGGCTGCACTGCCCTGTGGGTCCTGGGGCAGCGCAGCATCAGGTGGTTACAGCTGTTCTCTCTGCTCCCCTGTAACTCCGCCCCCTCATCAATATTCACCTCAATTCATTCTGAAGCTCACCGGACTGGAGGGGCGGGGCTGAGTTGGTTGTTAAGGGGCGGGGCTTAGCAGGATGTCGGCCAGCCGCTGTAACTCCGCCCCTCATCAATATTCACTTCGATTCATTTGCTGCCAGTGACGTCACAGGGCTCCCTGAACAGCGGAAGAGGAAGCTTTGCTTGCCTGCAAGGGACTCTGTACGTCAGTGAGGAGAAGAAAACAGTAACTTCTGGCCATGAATTTCAAAGATGAAAACGGGGCTGCAGAAATCTGTGCCAAAGGTACTACCTGCTTGTATGTAATGTGTATGCCACACTTGTACTATTAGAGTAATGTCCCCAATCCTGGACAACCCCTTTAAGTAATTTGAGTTTATCATGCAGAAGCGAAACAATTTATTATTTAAAATGTTATAGCCTTTTATTTTTCTCAATAATATTGAGATGGTTCTGATGACTATTTCTCAATCTTAATGGCACAGCTGAAAACTAAAGTCATCTGTTAGGCACCTTGCAGACAAGCGTGTCCGTATTAGGTCCGGATGCATTGCGGATGCGTTCAAACAAGTCCATTCAGTTTTGTTTGCGATAGCGTTCAGTCGTTCAGTTTTTATCGCACAGGTGCAATGCAATTTATTGCGTTTTGCACGCGCGTGATAAAAAACTTAATGTTTACAAATATAGCACGTAGTACTTGCTTGCAGATGTGATGCGATTCTCATGCAGCCCTATTTACTTCTATGGGGCCAGCGTTGCGTGAAAATTGGACAATATAGAACATGCTGCGATTTTCATGCAACACAAAAGTAATGCGTGAAAAACATCGCTCATGTACATATGCTCATGTACACAGCCCTAATGAAATGAATGGGTCCGGATTCCATGCGGGCGCAATGCGCTCACATCATGCATTGCACCAGCGCGGAATACTCACTTGTGTTAAAGGGGCCTTAAAATGGTTACTCTTTTCAATTAGGCCCCTTTCACATGAGCGAGTATTCCGCGCGGGTGCAATGCGTGATGCCAACGCATTGCGTCCGCACGGAATCTGGACCCATTAATTTTAATAGGGCTGTGTACATGAGCGATGTTTTTCAAACATCACTTTTACGTTGCATGAAAATCGCAGCATGTTATATTCTGCAAATTTTCACGCAACACTGGCCCCATAGAAGTGAAAGGGGCTGCGTGAAAATCACATCAGCAAGCTAGTGCAGATGCAATCCAATTTTCACGGATGGTTGCTAAGAGATGTTGTTTGTAAACATTCAGTTTTTTAACACGTGTGAGAAAAACGCAATAAATCGCATTGCGATAAGCACGATAAGCACAGAATGCAATCGCAAACAAAACAGAACTAAATTGTTTGCGAAATTGCGCATTTTTCACTGAATGCATCCACAACGCATCCGGACCTAATCCGGACACGCACGTCTGCAAGGAGCCTTATTCTTAACGGGAGGCACCTGCTTACATGATCCTAGCCCTATTGTGTGGTTATGAATACTTGGCAAATGTCAGTATTGTCAAAGATTCCTTTGATATACTGATTATAGTGAACTTTTGTATAATTAGAACAAATATTTTAAAAGAGCTGAGAATGAACCATGCCTCTTTTTTATATGAAAATCTAGATATGTGACAAGTGCCTAGTATTCTGTTCATTAAAATAATTTTTATTCCCTTTGTTAAGTTTTCAACAAACTTTATATTTTTTATTTTAATGGAAGTTCTGAAAATATCAAATTCACATGCATTCTCCATCATTCTGCAGGGGGGCGTAGCAAAGATCCTTTGAACAGAGAATATACAGTTAAGAAAGTTCAATAATCCAAGACAAGTCCAAGAATTTCAAAGAATAGCAAGAAGGAAGCATGAAGAAAGAAACTTAGCCTTCACTAGGTCTTCGCATTTCTCTCTTTAGACACTGATCTTTCCCAGCCGGCTTCTTTAACATAATATAAAACCCTTTGAATCTCTTGTGGAAAATGCCCACAGGACAAGCTGCAATATTTAATTTCCATATCTATTTTATGAGTGTCTCTATTTTAAAGTCATGCACAGCTACTGCCTTGTAGGGATATTTTAAGTAGGTAATCACCTTTTTATTGTGTTACTTTATTTAATAATTTTGTTAATAAATATAAGACATTAATATGTATTTTGCATACAGGAGTATAATATATTGTATCACAAATATTATTATCTGTACAATATGTACAATAAATTGAAATATGGTAATACAAATATACAGCAACACTTTAGGTCACTAATATTAGATGTGTAGTGAAACCATGCATGATTTTAGTCATTAGTAACCATATGAAAAACATGTTAAAAGATAATTGCATAAATACAGTCATTTTTTTATGAATATTTCACACTGTTAACTGTTTGCTGCTATGAATTTTTTTAAGAAGTATTAAAAATTCTATTGAATTTGAATATTAGTGATCTTGATTAGAGATGAGCGAACCAGTCAATATTCGTTTTGGGGCTGGATTGCCAAATTTTTGAAAGTTTAATTCAAACCTGAATCGGTTTGGTCTGAACCAAAATTGCTCCAATTGCCCTGAAAGTTGGTACATAACCCTCTCTAGCGTCCTACGACTTTAGGAAAACTTGTTATCTCTTTTCTTTCTTTTTTATGAATTATTTTTTCCCCTTCCCCCTTCCCAAAGCTCTGAAACCCAATAAAAGCAATATTAATTATGTCTGCGCGACAGTAACATACTGTACATACTGTAGCTATGACTAAATGCACGTTTGACATTGTTAAAATACAGCGTCTTTAAAAAAAATACAGCACCGGAACATGTGTAATGCTTTTTCATATTACAAAGCTTCTAAAAACCATCCCTTATCAGGGGCAGATGATGTTTAAACAGACATAGTGTTATGGGATAAAAATTTAAAATTAAATTAAAAACAGTGGCTTGTGGGAACAAGTGTCCAAAAATTATGTCTTGACAGGGTTGGATTGCCTGCCCGTACGACATGCACAAGTGTTGATTTTTCAGAAGAAAAATAAACGAGCCTAAAATTATCCCCTTTTAATTGGGAGCAGCGGCAGTGCAGTGTGGATGTGTGGATGTGAAAAGTGGCATGCGGCCGCAATAGTGGCAGCAGAAGGAGCAGTATAGCATGGAACATACAAGGCTGTCTATAGGTAATAGTGGCAATAGTAGTCGTAGTGGTGGTAGTAGTAGTAGTAGTGGCCGTAGATGCTTTGTGACATGTGAAGGAAACATTTGCATGTCTTATGTGTTTTGGACCCACTCCTGCTTTTTGGCTTCAAAATTATAATCAAATCCTGATGCAAATTACTGACTGTTTGATAGAGGCCTAATGTGACAATAGAAGCATTAGTGGCATGATACAGGCCACAGCTGCAGCAGCCATACAGAATGTAATGGTAGGCAGAAAGACAGCAACAGTGGCAAGACGGTGCATCGGCAGCAAGGCAAGGTTTATTCATTGGTCCTCCTAAATCCAGGCTTGGTTCATTTTGACAAAAGTGATGTTTTGGACATTGGGTCCGGACAACTTGGTCCGCTGAAAACCCTCTCCAAGATGACACTGTAGGCTAGACAAGAAGGAAGATAGAGAGCGTGCTATGCCAGTTTGGGTCAATGTTCCAGTCTGCCTGGCCAGAAATCCATGGAGACTGGCCAGTGTGGCCCAACTCTGAATCCTCTTCCTCTGGCACCTCCTCCTCCCCCATGGGAGTTTCTCATTTTAGGTTCCCAACATCTAAAGGGCAATCTGTTGTGTTAACATCTCTTCAAAATACACATGATGGGGATGAGAGAAACTTCAGCATGAACAGAATGAGCTGCCACTGCCCAATCCTTGCTGAGGCGGTCTGGTGCATGACCAAATCGTTTACGGCTTTCCGCTGCTCCTACAGGCATTCGATCATGTACAATGTTGAATTCCATTGAGTTGGAATATCACAGATTAAGCGGTGTAGCTGCATATTATTCTGATGCTGCAAGTCCAGGCGAGCTTTCCTCACCATGTAAGAATGGACGAAAAGAGAGACTGTCTTTTGGACATTGCCAGCAACCTTCAAAGCCAGTGCATTTTTTAAAGGGGAACGTAGGGGGCATATGTTATTTCCCCCAGGTTCAGGGTGGCCAGGATGTTGTGCCCATTGTCACTGACCACCCTGCCCAGTTGGAGTCGGTGGGGTGGCAGACAGTGGAATGTTTGCTGCTTGATGTACTTGAGCAACTGCTCGACAGTGTGGATACTCTCTCTTAAGCCAACCAGCTCCAACACAGAATGGCAAAGCTTGACACATGTGATAGGAAGAAAAGGTAGTGTGAGTGACTCTGGCCTGCTGCTACCGTGTCCATGGTTGAGAAGGCAGATAAGTGTCTGCTGTGGGAGCTAGTCCCATGATATTATGGAGGAGGTCAAAACGGACCTGGCGATGTTGCTGGTGTGCTGCCTCTCCATGGCAGGCAAAAAACATCGACCCAGTAGGCTGCGAAAGATGTACTTTTCCTTCCTGTAACATCTGCTCCAGGTGTCAGCAATGTAGACAGGTTGGGGTTCAGCTTGCAGGCAAGCTAATTGCTGGTGGTGAAAAGTTTATTCATTGCCAAATGTTCCATTATAGATGTCTTACAATGGAGCCAAGGACAAGTGGTGTCTTACCAGGAGAAGAAGAAGGTGATGATAATGATGACAAAGATACCGTACTGCTTGGGGATGTGGTTTGGCTGCCACAAAGAGGACCGGGAAAAGAAGGACAGATTTGTTTTGATTGGAAATGCTGGCCATTTGTATTTTCCCAAGGGAATTGGTGATGCCACCTCATGTGCTGCAACAGACCTCTGGTACCTATAATTGTGTTTAAACGGCCATGGCTTATTATCCTGAAGATCGTGTACACTGCTGTGGTTTTGTATCCCCGTCTTGTTGAGAAAATCACCATACGGAAGTTGCTCGCACAGAGCTACAGGAAGCTTTTGGGCTTAACCCAACCACAGCATCTGTGGCATCACCAGATCCTGAAGCAGACATGGCTCTGGCTGTTCTTTTGGAGTTACATGGCCTCTGCTCTTTATTGCTGCCACCCGGCCCTTCTCCACTGATGTTGTCTTCTCCTCAGTACCCTGATCCGACTCCCAGGTGCTGTCCTCACCCTCTCTGCCACATTTCTCAGACTGTGAGATATCATGATGAGCTCCTGAGTCCCCCTCCCCTGTTCTGCCCTGACTGCCACTTTCTCTGCTCCCACCAACAATGTCATGGCTATAGGTGCCACCATTACCACCACCATCTGCCATAGGGTGTGGTGCGGTTTTCTTGCCACTTCTAGGAAAAATGAAGATACCCCTCTAGGAATGGGAAGTGAAGAGTGAGGGGCCTTCACTGAAAGCCTTCTTTGGGTCTGCAAAAAATTAAGTTTGTTCTGAATTAATTCATTACAAAGCACGTCAAATCAGCTATGTCCCGGCCTGAAGAGAGAGTGTATTTCAGTGTACATCACTGTGCATTGTGGCAACAGGCATAACTAGTCCTTTCTGGTAGTAAAACAGTTACTGTGTGTCCGTAGAAAAGGCAGATTGCATACAGTATATTAATGTGTGCATCACTTATAGGCTCAGTTCATACTTCTTTTATTTGGTCAGTTACAGGTCCAGAATGCAGAACAGGTGCAGATCTTTTCATAATACCTTATCTGAGAGTAGGATTGGCTCACCATACAGTAACTGCTAGAATTTACTGACCAATTAACTGAAGTGTGAACTCAGCTTTACAGGTCAATGTTTGTGTCAAGTGCAATGTAATTAACCGTGCAGTGGCCCGTCTGCTGATTCCACATAGATTGCTATTAGCCACTGATTCTACAAAATTGTGAAAAATCAGTCTCATTTCACTGTTTGTAGGGTGTCCACATTGATTGATTGATAGACAAGGTATTGTGTTACCGACTTATTCTACTATAGAGTGAAAGAGTAGTCTCATTTTACACTGTCTGCTGTTTCCACATAGATTGGTGGATAACATGTTTTGTTACCTACTGATGCAAGTAGTGGCCCCATGACAGTGTGGGTGGGGAGGTTGTCAGCAATAAGTTTATGTTGACAGCAATATTTAATTTTTCCCTTCTTCTGATTCATCAGAAGTACAACCCAAACAAAAACAGATCCTTTCTTTTCAGTATCCGCCTTCACAAGGACAATATTTGGTCAGTAATTGAATAGTATTGTTAAGGAAAAAACAGGAGTGGGACCAAAACAGATGACATGTGAAGGAAAAATGTTCCTGTCTTCTGTGTTTTGGACCCACTCCTCCTAGATCATAATCAAATCCTGATGCAAAATACTGACCATGTGATGGAGGCCTAATGCTCAATTTACATTTGTTTCTGGACATTTGCATCTAAAATCGGTTTAACTCATATAGAAAAGAAGTCCTGCATGCAGGTCTTTATTGGCCCTTATCACATGGTCAGTGTTTGGTCAATGTTTTGAATCAGTATTTGATCAGTATTGGTAAAACAAAAACAGGAGTGGGTCCAAAACAGATATGCCATGTGAAGGAAATATTTGCATTTCTTCTGTGTTTTAGAACAACTACTGCTTTTGGATTCCAAATCATGATCAAATCCTGATGCAAAATATTGACAGTGTCATAGATGCCTTATACAGTCAGGTCCATAAATATTGGGACATTAACACAATTCTAACATGTTTGGCTCTATACACCACCACAATGGAATTGAAATAAAACAAACAAGATGTGCTTTAACTCTAGACTGTCAGCTTTAATTTGAGGGTATTTACATCCAAATCAGGTGAATGGTGTAGGAATTACAAAAGTTTGCATATGTACCTCCCACTTGTTAAGGAACTAAAAGTAATGGGACAGAATAATAATCATAAATCAAACTTTCACTTTTTAATAATTGGTTGCAAATCCTTTGCAGTCAATTACAGCCTGAAGTCTGGAACGCATAGACATCACCAGACGCTGGGTTTCACCCCTGGTGATGCTCTGCCAGGCCTTTACTGCAACTATCTTCAGTTCCTGCTTGTTCTTGGGGCATTTTCCCTTCAGTTTTGTCTTCAGCAAGTGAAATGCATGCTCAATCGGATTCAGGTAACATAGTAACATAGTACATATAGTAACATAGTACATAAGGCCGAAAAAAGACATTTGTTCAACCAGTTCGGCCTGTCATCCTGCAAGTTGATCCAGAGGAAGGCAAAAAAAAACTGTGAGGTAGAAGCCAATTTTCCTCACTTTAGGGAATAAATGAAATAAAAAAATCCTTCCCGACTCCAATCAGGCAATCAGAATAACTCCCTGGATCAACGATCCCTCTCTAGTAGCTATATCCTGTAATATTATTACACTCCAGAAATACATCCAGGCCCCTCTTGAATTCCTTTATTGTACTCACCATCACCACCTCCTTAGGCAGAGAGTTCCATAGTCTCACTGCTCTTACCGTAAAGAATCCTCTTCTATGTTTGTGTACAAACCTTCTTTCCTCTAGACACAGAGGATGTCCCCTCGTCACAGTCACAGTCCTGGGGATAAACAGATGATGGGATAGATCTCTGTACTGACCGCTGATATATTTATACATAGTAATTAGATCTCCCCTCAGTCGTCTTTTTTCTAAAGTGAATAACCCTAATTTTGATAATCTTTCAGGGTACTGTAGTTGCCCCATTCCAGTTATTACTTTAGTTGCCCTTCTCTGGACCCTCTCCAGCTCTGCTATGTCTGCCTTGTTCACTGGAGCCCAGAACTGTACCCAGTACTCCATGTGTGGTCTGACTAATGATTTGTAAAGTGGTAGGACTATGTTCTCATCACGGGCATCTATGCCCCTTTTGATGCAACCCATTATCTTATTGGCCTTGGCAGCAGCTGCCTGACACTGGTTTTTGCAGCTTAGTTTGCTGTTTATTAAAATTCCTAGACTCTTTTCCATGTCAGTGTTACTGAGTGTTTTACCATTTAGTGTGTACGGGTGACTTGCATTATTCCTTCCCATGTGCATAGCTTGACATTTGTCAGTGTTAAACCTCATCTGCCACTTATCTGCCCAAGCCTGCAATCTATCTAGATCCCTCTGTAGTAGTATACTGTCCTCTTCAGTGTTAATTACTTTACACAGTTTCTGCGAAAATTGATATTTTACTATGCAAGCCTTCTACAAGATCAGTAATAAATATATTTAAGAGAATAGGCCCCTATACTGACCCCTGTGGTACTCCACTAGTGACAGTGACCCAATCTGAGTATGTACCGTTAATAACCACCCTCTGTTTTCTATCATTGAGCCAGTTACTTACCCACTTACAGACGTTTTCTCCCAGTCCGAGCATTCTCATTTTATATACTAACCTTTTATGTGGTACAGTGTCAAACGCTTTGGAGAAGTCCAGATACACGACATCCATTGATTCGCCGCTGTCAAGTCTAGAACTTACCTCCTCATAGAAACTGATTAAATTCATTTGACATGACCGATCCCTCACGAAGCCATGCTGATATGACGTTATTTGCTTATTTCCGTTAAGATGCTCTAACATAGCATCCCTCAGAAAACCTTCAAACAGTTTACCCACAACAGATGTTAAACTTATCGGCCTATAGTTTCCAGGCTCTGTTTTTGGACCCTTTTTGAATATTGGCACCACATTTGCCATGTGCCAATCCTGTGGGACATTCCCTGTCAGTATAGAATCTGCAAATATCAGAAATAAGGGTCTGGCTATGACATTATGTAATTCCCTTAGGATACGGGGGTGTATGCCATCTGGTCCTGGCGATTTGTCTATTCTAATCTTTTTAAGTCGCTGTTGTACTTCTTCCTGGGTCAGACAGGACACTTTTAATGGGGAATTTATTTTAACATTCAGCATTTCATCTGACAGTTTATTTTCCTCAGTGAATACATTGGAGAATAAAATATTTAACAGCTTTGCTTTCTCCTCGTTGCTCTCTGCGATTCCCCCCTCATTACTCTTTAACGGGCCGACACCTTCAGATTTATAGTTTTACTCTCTTTGGCAATTAATCTCTAGGTCTCTAGTTTGGCCGCTTTTATTAGTTTTTTACATGTTCTATTTTTTACCTTATAGTTTTTCAGTGCTTTCGTGCTACCCTCCTGTTTTAGTGTTTTATATGCTTTCTTTTTGTCATTTATTGCTTTCTTTACAGTTCTGTTTATCCACATTGGTTTCTTTTTGTTCCTTAACCTTTTATTCCCATACGGTATGTACCTCTCACAATGAGATTTTAGGATGCTTTTAAAGATATCCCATTTTGTGGCTGTATTTTTATTTGTGAGGACTTTATCCCATTTAGTTAGGCCTATGGCCTCTCTTAGTTGGCTAAATTTAGCTTTTTTGAAGTTTGGTATTTTTGTTCCTCCCTGTAGAAACGCTCTTTTGAATGATAATTGGAAGGTTATTACTTTACGGTCACTATGTCCCAGGTGTTATTGTTTTTAGCTCCATGTATCTCTACCCACAGTGACTCCACATGTTCATGTCCCTCACTTATATCTTTACGGAGTGTGGGCTTTAGAGAGGACTTTACATAAAGGCAGACCCCTTCCCCTCTCCGGTTTTGGCGATCCTTTCTAAACAGACTGTAACCCTGTACATTAACTGCCCAGTCATAGCTATCATCCAGGCATGTCTCAGTTATTCCCACTATGTCATAGTCCTCCTCACACATCACTAATTCCAGTTCACCAGTTTTATTAGTCAGGCTTCTGGCATTAGTATACATACATTTGAGAGGTTTATGTATATTTTTTGCCCTACACCTTTCCTTTTGAACTGTTCTAGTCCCTCCTTCCATTACTCCCCCAGTCCCACTACCTTGCCCCGGTCTCTATCTGCACTATCTTCCCCTCTTATAACATAATTTCCCTCCCCCCCAGTCCCTAGTTTAAAGGGACACTGACAGGGCCAATAAGCATATTGAGGTATATATATGGCACTACAGGTCTTATAATGGGTATTACAATCATATAAGTATCCCCCCTGTCCACATTATACATACAGTAAACTTTAAGTTTTATAACCTGCTCCAACGGTCTTCAATCTGCCCAAGGGGCGGCGTTTCACCTCTCTTGCGCCCAGCCAGCCTCCCCCAACTGCCGCTTTGAAGCGCCGCCCAGCTCATGAATATTCAGTTTGCTGGGCGGCTTCTGCGGTCCCCGCTCTGAAGCGCTGCGCTGAACAGTGCCCTGCGCATGCGCCGGATCTTGTGGAGTCGGGGACAGTAAGCGCCGCCCAGCGAAGTGAATATTGATGAGCTGGGCGGCGCTTACTGTACCGGACTTCACAAGATCCGGCGCATGCGCCGGGCACTGTTAAGCGAAGCGCTTCAGAGCGGGGACCGCAGAAGCCGCCCAGCAAACTGAATATTCATGAGCTGGGCGGCACTTCAAAGCGGCAGTTGGGGGAGGCTGGCTGGGCGCAAGAGAGGTGAAACGCCGCCCCTTGGGCAGATTGAAGACTGTTGGAGCAGGTTATAAAACTTAAAGTTTACTGTATGTATAATGTGGACAGGGGGGATACTTATATGATTGTAATACCCATTATAAGACCTGTAGTGCCATATATATACCTCAATATGCTTATTGGCCCTGTCAGTGTCCCTTTAAACACTCCTCCAACCTTCTAGCCATCTTTCTCCCCAGAACAGCTGCCCCTTCCCCATTGAGGTGCAGCCCGTCCCTACGATAGAGCCTGTAGCTGACAGAGAAGTCGGCCCAGTTCTCCAGGAACCCAAACCCCTCCTTCCTACACCAGTTCTTGAGCCACTTGTTAATCTCCCTAATCTCCCGCTGCCTTTCTTGTGTGGCCCGTGGTACAGGTAGTATTTCGGAAATTACTACCTTTGAGGTCCTTGCCCTAAGCTTTTGACCTAAATCCCTGAAATAATTTTTAAGGACTCTCCATCTACCCCTAACTTTGGCATTGGTTCCGATATGGACCATGACCAGCCCCTCCCAGTAATCTGTCAGCCCGATCCGCGATGTGTCGAACTCTAGCACCAGGAAGACAGCACACTGTTCGGCGATCACGGTCTTTGTGACAGATTTCCCTATCTGTTCCCCTAATAATTGAGTCTCCCACTACCAGCAACTGTCTGGCCTGCCCTGCTCTCCTGGTCCCCTGCTTACCGGAGCTGACATTCCCCCTGACTGGCAAAGGAAGTGTCCGGCTGCGGCAGTGCCATCCCTGGACTGACATCCCCCTCATCTGCCAAACGTGCAAACTTGTTGGGGTGTGTCACATCAGGGCTAGCCTCCCTGGCACTCTTCCCTCTACCCCGCTTTCTAACTGTTACCCAGCTAGCTACCTCACTTTCCTCAGCCTCCTCTCTGTCACACTCCCCCTCATCTACCCCAAAGAGTGCTTGCTCGGTGAGAAGCAAACTCTTTTGCAAATTGTCAATGCCTCTCAGTGTTGCAACTTGCCCATTTAGAGACTCAATTTGCGATTCCAAACAGGTAATTTGCTCACATCTTGAACAAAGATATACACCCTGGAACGGCAGTTCCAGGACTGCATACACCATGCAATATGTGCACTGGACTGCGTTGTCAATTGTGCAACACATACTAAATGGGGATTACACCACAAAAGCGAAAAATACAATATAATGAAGTACTAAGAAACTTGCTAATTGCAGTCCCCCACTGAAGTCCCTGAATTTAAAGTCACTTAATCTTAAGTCACACACTTACACAACCACACTTAATCAACCACGTGTCGCGGTCAAACTCGCGTTATATATCTCTTTATATAAATATAAATGCAGCTCACTACACCAGCCTGGTTTGTTCTCCCTCTGGATTCAAAAAGGCCAAGTCATGTGATTGACTTGGCCATTGCATAACATTCCACTTCTTTCCCTTAAAAAACTCTTTAATTGCTTTGCAGTAATGCTTTGGGTCATTGTCCATCTGCACTGTGAAGCGCCGTCCAATGAGTTCTGAAGCATTTGGCTGAATATGAGCAGATAATATTGCCCGAAACACTTCAGAATTCATCCTGCTGCTTTTGTCAGCAGTCACATCAATAAATACAAGAGAACTAGTTCTATTGGCAGCCATACATGCCCACACCATGACACTACCACCACCATGCTTTACTGATGAGGTGGTATGCTTAGGATCATGAGCAGTTCCTTTCCTTCTCCATACTCTTCTCTTCCCATCACTCAGGTACAAGTTGATCTTGGTCTCATCTGTCCATAGGATGTTGTTCCAGAACTGTGAAGGCTTTTTTAGATGTCATTTGGCAAACTCTAATCTGGCCTTCCTGTTTTTGAGGCTCACCAATGGTTTACATCTTGTGGTGAACCCTCTGTATTCACTCTGGTGATGTCTTCTCTTGATTGTTGATTTTGATACACATACACCTACCTCCTGGAGAGTGTTCTTGATCTGGCCAACTGTTGTAAAGGGTGTTTTCTTCACCAGGGAAAAATTATTCGGTCATCCACCACAGTTGTTTTCCGTGGTCTTCCGGGTCTTTTGGTGTTGCTGAGCTCACCGGTGCGTTCTTTCTTTTTAAGAATGTTCCAAACAGTTGTTTTGGCCACACCTAATGCTTTTGCTATCTCTCTGATGGGTTTGTTGTGTTTTTTCAGCCTAATGATGGCTTGCTTCACTGATAGTGACAGCTCTTTGGATCTCATCTTGAGAGTTGACAGCAACCGTTTCCAAATACAAATAGCACACTTGAAATGAACTCTGGACCTTTTATCTGCTCATTGTAATTGGGATAATGGGGGAATAACACAAACCTGGCCATGAAACAGGTGAGAAGCCAATGGTCCCATTACTTTTGGTTCCTTAACAAGTGGGATTTGGATGTTCACCTGATTTGGATGCAAATACCCTCAAATTAAAGCTGACAGTCTGCAGTTAAAGCACATCTTGTTCGTTTCATTTCAAATCCATTGTGGTGGTGTATAGAGCCAAAAATGTTACAATTGTGTTGATGTCCCAATATTAATGGACCTGACTGTAGATACTCCAAAGACAGGATCCATTGTGTTTTTCATTTTTCGGTGCTTCTGACGGATCAGGAGAATGATAAAAATAAATAAGGACAAACAGGGACACTAGTGTCCCCAGAACAGACTGGTGAGGGTGGCAACCGCATGAGGAGTTAACATAGTGGCCCAGTCACAGAGTGTTGAGGATGGCAACAGCATAAGGAGTCAACATAGTGGCCCAGTCACAGAGTAGTGAGGGTTGCAAAAGCATGAGGAGACAATATAGTGACCCAGCACAAGATGATGGGTGGCAGTAAGAGAAGATGGCAGCAGAGGCAGCAGGTGTGTTGCTGGCAGCATCAGAATAAAGGCTGAAGCATGTGGCCAGAAGTAAGTAACAAGCCATTTTTCACAATGTCCTGGTGTGTCTGCACACTGCAGTCAGAACATTACTGCCAGAATGATCTAGTCTGATGCATCAGGTACTGGTGTGTGGAAAACCACTGTCTTTTGATGTTGGGCGGTGCAGGTCCACAGTTTGCAAATGTCTTTGTAATTGCTGCAGTTGAGAGGGGTTAAAGGCTGCTGCAGTGCTCCAGCACTAAGAACCAGTTGTTAGTAACAGACTGGGTTCTTAATGTAGGCTTTGCTTCACAGCCGGGATCATAGGAAGCTCCCATCCTGGCTGTTACCCTTTTGATCATGCAGCGGTCCTTACCATGGCATGATCAAAGGGGACTTCCCCCTGTGGGTCAATGTATCCCGAAGTGACCTAATCAGAGACTGGGGGAGCAATTCACAGACAGCCTTGAGTGCCTATGAAGGACTTTAGGACTGTCTGCTCATTAAGCCTGATGTTAGGAAACTTTAGTGTTTCACTAACCGCAACCTGTATCATACTGACAAAGTGCATAATGTTCTAGCATATAGGAGCATTACATTTTTTTTTAAATAAAAATGTAATAATAAAATATACATTTAAATTCCTCCCTTTCTGCCAAAAAATCGCTATTATTTAGTGTAAAATACATGAACAGCATAACAAAGAAAGAAAATAAATTAAAATAATGAGACAAACGCTTCTATATTACCACAGCAAAAGAAAAAATATATATATAGTTTACACTGCAATTTATATGTACTTCCCAAACAATGACAAAAAATAATAACACTTAATATACATTTAAGAGTCCACAGAAAATCTACTACTAAACGAGATAGACGAGGCAGCAAATCATAATAAGGTGGTTATTATGGGGGACTTAAACTACCCAGATATAGACTGGGAAACTGAAAGCTGTACATCCCACAAAGGAAACAGGTTCTTGGCAATAACCAAAGACAATTACCTCTCCCAACTGGTTCAGGACCCGACTAGAGGGATGGCCATACTGGACTTAGTATTAACCAATAGGCCTGACAGAACAACAGACATGCAGGTTGGGGGACACCTGGGAAATAGTGACCATAAAGTAATAACCTTCCAATTATCATTCAAAAGAGTGTTTCTACAGGGAGGAACAAAAATACCGAACTTCAAAAAAGCTAAATTTAGCCAACTAAGAGAGGCCATAGGCCTAACCAACTGGGACAAAGTCCTCAAAAATAAAAATACAGCCACAAAATGGGATATCTTTAAAAGCATCCTAAAATCTCATTGTGAGATTATTCCCGTATGGGAATAGAAGGTTAAGGAACAAAAATAAACCATTGTGGATAAATAGAACTGTAAAGAAAGCAATAAATGACAAAAAGAAAGCATATAAATCACTAAAACAGGAGGGTAGTGCGGAAGCACTGAAAAACTATAAGGAAAAAAATAGAACATGTAAAAAATAAATAAAAGTGGCCAAACTAGAGACCAAGAGATTAATTGCCTAAGAGTAAAACTAACTCTAAAATGTTCTTCAATTATAGAAATGTTAAAAAGTATAAATCTGAAGGTGTCGGCCCTTCAAAGAGTAATGAGGGGGGAGTCACAGAGAGCGAAAGAGGAGAAAGCAAAGCTGTTTAAATATTTTTCTCTCCAATGTATTCACTGAGGAAAATAAACTGTAAGATGAAATGCCGAATGTAAACATAAATTCCCCATTAAAAGTGTCCTGTCTGACCCAGGAAGAAGTACAACAGCGACTTAAAAAGATTAAAATAGACAAATCGCCAGGACCAGATGGCATACACCCCCGTATCCTGAGGGACTGGTGCAAATATTCAAAAAGGGTCCAAAAACAGAGCCTGGAAACTATAGGCCGATAAGTTTAACATCTGTTGTGGGTGAACTGTTTGAAGGTTTTCTAAGAGATGATATCTTAGAGCATCTCAACGAAAATAAGCAAATAACGCTATATCAGCATGGCTTCGTGAGGGATCGGACATGCCAAACTAATTTAATCAGTTTCTATGAAGAGGTAAGTTCTAGACTTGACAGCGGCGTATCAATGGATGTTGTATATCTGGACTTCTCCAAAGCATTTGACACTGTACCACATAAAAGGTTAGTATATAAAATGAGAATGCTCGGACTGGGAAAAAATGTCTGTATGTGGGTAAGTAACTGGCTGAGTGATAGAAAACAGAGGGTGGTTATTAACGGTACACACTCAGATTATCAAAATTAGGGTTATTCACTTTAGAAAAAGACAACTAAGGGGAGATCTAATTACTATGTATAAATATATCAGGGGTCAGTACAGAGATCTATCCCATCATCTATTTATCCCCAGGACTGTGATGAGGGGACATCCTCTGCGCCTGGAGGAAAGAAGGTTTGTACACAAACATAGAAGAGGATTCTTTACGGTAAGAGCAGTGAGACTATGGAACTCTCTGCCTGAGGAGGTGGTGATGGTGAGTACAATAAAGGAATTCAAGAGGGGCCTGGATGTATATCTGGAGTGTAATAATATTACAGGTTAAAGCTACTAGAGAGGGGTCGTTGATCCAGGGAGTTAGTCTGATTGCCTGATTGGAGTCGGGAAGGAATTTTGTATTCCCCTAAAGTGGGGAAAATTGGCTTCTACCTCAGTTTTTTTTTTTGCCTTCCTCTGGATTAACTTGCAGGATGACAGGCCTAACTGGATGGACAGATGTCTTTTTTCGGCCTTATGTACTATGTTACTTCTCTTGCATAAAACAAGCCCTCAGGCAGACACATCAATGAAAAAAATAAAAATGCACTGGTTGATGAAAAGCAGAGAGGGAAACAAAAACATTTAGCCTTTTCAGGCCTGTTCATTAAGAGGTTAAATGCTACTTCATCTAGATATTGCACTTACATACTTGCAATTTCCACAGGTGTCCAGTGCTGCTTAGAAGATTACTATAGGCTGGCCTCAACAATGGCAAAAATCATTCCATTTCCCATGTACAAGAGGATCTGGGTAGTCTACTTGAGCTAAGCATGTTTGTGGCTTTGTACAGGATTAAATTAGGGGGGCATTCTAAGAGGGCCCCATTCACTTTAATGGCAGGCGAATCTGAAAAACCTTTAGGTCATATTTGCAGCCAACAAATACTTAGTAGAAGTGTACAAATAGTCCCACAACATGGACAGTGGCATTCTAGAGGGGGATTAATGACAAAAATGCCGGCAAAAAATATGTATCTTAATCAGGGGACATTTTTATGCGTATTAAAGGGAAATTCTTTAAAATGTGCCCTGTTGGAGCCTAGAAAAAAGAGTACGGGCCTTAAAGATTCGTCAGTAACCTGACATAAAATAAATTGCGATTATGTGGCTTGAGTAACATTATGCGGTCACTGAATAACAATTTTACTGTAAGCCACTTTTTTTGGGGGGGGGGGCAACTGGTATATCACACCAGTAGAAAATATTTGTTCCAATGACATTTGTCGCTATCTGTAGCTTCGGTAACGCAGCTAAACCGCAAACAAATGCTGCATTACCCAAATGCACTATATAGAAAGTATATAATTGGTATATAACAACCCTGCTTCAATTACTTTTTGGGGGGGCAACTGGTATATCACACCAGTAGAAATGATTTGTTCCAATAGCGTTTGTCACTTTGTGTAGCTGCAGCAACGCAGCAAAACCGCAAACAAATGCTGTACTACCCAAATGCACTATATAGAAAGTATATAATTGGTATATAACACCCCTGTTTCATTCACTTTTTTGGGGGGGGCAACTGGTATATCACACCAGTAAAAATGATTTGTTCCAATGTAATTTGTCACTATCTGTAGCTGAGGTAATGCAGCTAAACCGCAAACAAATGCTGTACTACCCAAACGCACCATATAGAAAGTATATAATTGGTATATAACACCCCTGCTTCAATCACTTTTTTGGGGTGCAACTGGTATATCACACCAGTAGAAATGATTTAGTTCCAATAGCATTTGTCACAGCTAAACCTCAAACAAATGCTGCACTACCCAAATGCACTATATGGAAAGTATATAATTGGTATATAACACTCCTACTTCAAGCACTATTTTGGGGGGTAATTTTTTTCCAATAGTGTTTGTCACTCTGTGTAGCTGCAGTATCGCAGCAGAATCGCACACAACTGCTGCACAATACAAATGCACTATAATATACTTTCTATGTTAAAAAGTATGTTATAAGTATATTACACCCCTCAGTAAGTCACACCTATGGATAGCACACCTATACCAGTCCTTAAAAGGACTTTTGTAGCCCTATTAGCTAGCTCTCCCTACACTGGCAAAAGACTGAATGTAAAATGGCGGACAGATCAGGTTTATTTATAAGGTAGCGTCTCAATTGGCTGTCCTGTACTACCTGATGGATGTGTCATGGGTCATAGTTCTTCACAATGTAAAAGAATATGGCTGACATTGCCATATGTTAGCCCGTTCGGTGAACAGCGAACAAGCAAAGTTTGCTGCAAAACGACCGCAAGGCCACCCTGCAAGGCCATCTCTACCCAGGAGCCAGAGAGCTAGTACGGAACAGTGGTGACCAGGTAAATATACATCTCTTCACAGGTACTGCTAGGGTAGGGGGGATTTAAAAAAAAGTCCTAGACTAAGTCCTAGCACGTTTAAGGCGAGGGACCCTGACAATTTTGCATTGGGCCCTGGAGCTACAAGTTACACATCTTATTGAAAATGTGTAGTATTTTGCCGATGAGGCATTTCTTTCTATTGCCTTGTGACATATGTAATATACTTTACTATGAAAAAGGAGGAAGTATATGAAAAGGGGAAGGAAACTGTATTTAAACAAAACACATGCCATGCTAGTGTTGGGAAATTATAAAGCAGTTACCCTTTTGCAAAAAGAATTGAGTTTATGTAAAAACATGATCATTATACATTTAATTTCTTGAACTACAGTACATACAGTATCAGGAATCTTATTTACATGGGAAAATAAGGCAAAAGAGGACACTCAGTTTTATAATTTATAAAGCTGACACATGCCTTGCTTGCTGCGTTAATGCAATCAGACAAGTTGCAGGGATATCTTAGCTATCTAGCTCTTGTGCACAGATCACATAATGTTCTGTGTAATATATAATGAGAGTGCAGTTTCATCTGCATGTAATTTTGCTCACATTTGTATAATCAAAATATCCTCTGCAACAATTTTATACTAATTTGTAGCTTTTGAAAATATGAGCGCCTTATTTATTCCTAGTGAAGGAAATTCTGATCAGGTGCAAAATCACTGGTTGAAGGTGGTCTCTGTAGGTGAATCTTCTTTATTTACATAACAAACATATGTACATAGAACAATGCGTTTTGGGGCTCAAAATGTCCCCTTCATCAGGTTAATAAGTAATCACTAAGGTGATTACTTATTAACCTGATGAAGGGGACATTTTGAGCCCGGAAAAGCGTAAATCAAGAAGATTCACCTATAGAGACCAGCTTGAACGAGTGATTTTGCTCCTGATCAGAATTTCCTTCACTATAAGCACCCTTTGGGGGATTGGGCCTCCGATCCCAAAGATACTTCTTCTGCGGCTGCATTCCTGGATCCTAAAGGTCTATATATATACCTACAAGTCTACAATAGAGTTGTGTCTACTATAAGCACAACATCAAAAGGTAAGCACCTTTATTCTTTAATCAATTCATTTTGTATTGAACGTATTACCCTATTGGGCGCCCCCCACCCCCCTTTTTCGTTTATTTATTCCCCTCGTGACCGAGTGGAATTTAGATTCGCCTGTGGTTGCCAAGATTATTTATTCCTAGATCTTAAATCATCTAAAGACTAAATATTATGGTAATCATATGTTCAGTTTCATCTTTAAGACCATTATTACACAGTTCAGAATTTGTCAATTTTTTTAAAATGTATTTTTAAAGCTATAACTTGAACTGGAACATAAACACATAAAAAGTATAAAAAAGCAACTTAATGTGAATATTCACCTTCTAACATATTATTTTTCCAGTAAAGTGGACCCTAAATTAATCTGTTCCTAGGTAACCATTGTACATTGAAAATACCATAATCTGACACTATGGGAGAGATTTATCAAAACTGGTATAAAGGAAAACTGACTGAGCTGCCCATAACAACCAATCATATTCTACGTTTAATTTTCCAAAGAAGCTCTGAAAAATGAAAGGTGGAATCTGATTGTTTGCTATGGGCATTTACACCAGTTTCACAAAATCTCCACCTATATGTGTATATATGGAAAACTATTAATTTGTTGTAAGCCTCAAAATGTCAACATTTCACAAATGAATATGAAAAAATGCAGGACAGTTATATAGATCAAGCAATATCATAGATATAAAAGTAGAAAAGCTCTGCTAGGGGCTGGAAATAATGAAATCACTTTTATTTGTAGAAAACTGAAGCTTCTTTATGTTCCTATGCAGTACACACAATGTATCAGAAAAATAAAACAGAGCCCTCTTCACTAAAGGAGCAGCTCATCTTCATATAGGTAAAGAGCAGTACAGAACATATAATACTGCACTGTATGGTTGAGAGTAGTGATGAGCGAAGCGAAGCATTTGAAGCGGAATTCCGTCCGAAGCTTAGGAAAACTTTGAGAGTGAGAGATAGTGCAGGGAAACTTATTCTGCGTCAGTTTTATTTATTTATTCCTACATTTACGTATTCCTACATCAGACATAAATGTAATTCAATACCAATTAGATGGAAGCCTTTATTACTCCACTGCCAGTGTGCTAACCAATACCATCCAGTCTGCACCACTTAGGGAGAGGCCAGGTCCTAATGATTACATCTACAAAAAAATCCTTCAAAGTCTCCATGTCCTAGAAAAGTCAGCAAGATGCAGAGAGAGGAGGAGCTGGATGTTCCTGATGACATATTCTCATTGATACTAGATGATGTGGAAAAGGAGAAAACCAGATAGCAGAAAAAGGGCTCCCACCTGTAGGGCGGGAGAGCGCTGGGGTTTGAGAAGTGGATATGGCAGAGATGATTCATTTAACACCTGTGACGACCACGTGTTGATATTGAATGGCCGTCTAATATACCTCCAGCCACATAATCACTTGATCATTTATGTACGGTGAATGTATAATTTTTGGGGCCTGTAATCTAACTGGCCAACATTAAAATTGTTATACGGTGACCGACTAATGTACCTCCATCCACATTATCGATTGTTCTTTTCTGTACGGTGAATGCCTAATGTTTGGGGCCTGTACTCCACTGACCTGCAGTAAAATTGATATCCATTAACCGTTGTCGCCCTGCCTTGTCAGTGATCTGAGAAGATCTGTCAGACTTGCTGCACGTGCATCTATCTGACAGATTGCTTTGTTGTGGCTTTGGGCAGGATCCCACCTCCTCACAGGTTCTGCTCTTTAGTTTGTTAGTGATGCTATTTATACCTGCCTCTCACTATAGCCCTTGCAGTTTATAGTTTCTCCTGGAGTTCTCTGCTGGTGTTTGGTGGATCTCCTGCTCCCAGTTCGTCTTCAGTTAAGTCCTCCTTCTTTCCCTTCTGTTGTTTGTACTGGCTAGGCCTTATGTAGACACTGGTTCCTTCATCTTGTGCAACTGGTTGTAACTGATCCTTAGCTGAGGGTTTGTGTCAGTTGCAGCAGGGCTTAGGTTGGAGTGCGTGAACACTTCTACCATTGAGATTTGTTCATGTTGGTAGCAGTCAGGGAAAGGCTCAGGGATTGTAAGGAGGTGACCTTTCCCTGTTCCCTAGCTGTGGGGCCTAGCCTGCTGTTTTGTTGTGTTTGGTTTGCTTCTCTATCCTACCGTGACATTATAAACCGCCGATACCGTCATTTTTTTCCCCTTGCTCTGTGCAAAATGGAAGCTGTTGATGCACTGGTGGATCGCATGCAAATGTCTTTGGAGGTTGCTGACCTTCGCAATTCGGTTGCACAGTGTCAGAGATCTCTGGCGTCTGGTGCCGCTGGTGGGAACCAGGTCAGCCTTGAACCAAAGGTCGCTATCCCAGATAGGTTTTCCAGGGGAAGTAATAACTTTGTTCGGTTCAGGGAGTCTTGTAAATTATATTTTCGTCTGCGTCCGATTTCATCTGGAGACGAAAATCAAAGAGTGAGGATTATCATTTCTCTGCTAAAAGGTGATGCTCAGTCCTGGGCTTTTTCTCTGCTGATCAGTTCGCAGTGCATCTGATTGGTGGATGGATTTTTCAGAGCCCTGGGCCTGATTTATGATGACCCAGAGTGGGTCTCTCTGGCCGACTCTAAGCTGCGTAGCTTGGGTCAGTGACAGGGCCGGTTCTAGGTGAAATGGGGCCCTGGGGCGAAAAACAATAAGGGGGCCCCCCCACGACACTTGATGACTTTTACAGAAGAAACTGTATATTTTGGGGCACAGTGTAGAGGTATACTGTACATTGTGTGGCACAGTGTAGAGGTATACTGTATATTTAGGAGCCAAATAAAATTTTTAGTCGCCAAATCGAAACCGAATGAAAATTTTGGTATCGTGACAACGATACGCCGATCAGATCGGCGTAGGGTTGTTTCAATACCAAAATTTTGATTTGCTTTCGTCACCATAAAAAAGTATTGCGATACTCAATACCACGCAAAAAAGCCACGTGCATTTCGCATTTTATGAAACGTTCGGCCCATAATTGAACAGTCCTATCCTATTTTTTGGGGTGACAAGGTGACTAAAAAATGGCGAATGCTCACCGCATAGGAGATATTTTTTAATAATTTAATAGTTTGGACTTTTCGGACGCAGCGCTATGTAATATGTTTATTTATTGTATATATTTTTTATATGTAAAATTGGGAAAGGGGGGATTTAAACTTAATATTTTAGAGTACTTTCACACTAGCGTTTTTCTTTTTCGGCATAGAGTTCCGTCACAGGGGCTCTATACCGGAAAAGAACTGATCCGTCATATCCCCATGCATTCAGGATGCATCAGTTCAGTCATTTTGACTGATCAGGCAAAAGATAAAACCGCAGCATGCTATGGTTTTATCTCCGGCGAAAAAAACTGAAGACTTACCTGAAGGACGGATCCGGCATTTTTCCCCATAGGAACGTATTAGTGCCAGATCCGGCATTCAAAATACCAGAATGCAGGATCCGTCCTTCCGGTCTGCGCATGCCGGTAAAAATGTGTAAAAAGATACAAGACGGATCAGTCTGTCCGCATGACAAGCGGAGAGATGGATTCATTCTTGCAATGCATTTGTGAGATGATCCGCATCCGGATGCATCTCATAAATGCTTTCAGTCACATCCAGATCGGTGGCTCCAGCGGGCAGTTACGACGACGGAACTGCCCGGCGGATCACACTGCCGCAAGTGTGAAAGTAGCCTTAGTGTTTGTGTTTTATTTTTACTTACTATTAGCCCCCTTAGGGGCTGGAACCCTTGTCCTATTCACCCTTAGGCCCCTTTCACATGGGTGAGATTTCTGCGTGGGTGCAATGCGCAGTAATTGGAGTGATTTTTGTATGGACAATTGTCTCAGCGCATCTATTTCTGGGATATCCACTAAGGTGTTACCTCCGTTACTTTCAGATTTTTCAGACGTATTCTCGGAGGGTGGAGATCAGGAGTTGCCCCCCCCCGAGAGTATGATTGTCCGATCAATCTTATTCCTGGAGCAAAATTGCTAAAATCTCGGTTATATAATCTTTCCCAACCTGAAAAAGTAGCTATGTGAGAGTATATTGCCAAGAGTTTGACAAAAGGACATATTAGACCATCTAAATCACCTATGGCAGCAGGCTTCTTTTTTGTAAAAAAAAAAAAAAAAAAAAAAAGACGTGTCCCCTAGACCGGGCCTAGATTTCCAGGAACTGAATCTCATTACTGTCCGTGACCCTTATCCCTTTGCCTTGATTCCGGATCTATTTGATCAGTCTGTCGTGCCAAGGTGTTTTCTAAGTTGAATTTTAGAGGAGCTTATATTATAATCTGATAAGAAACAGGGAAGGGGATGAATGGAAGCTGTCCTTCAATATCCCTGAGGGTCACTTTGAGAACCTGATTATTCACCTTTGGTTTAACTAATGCCCCGGCAGTCTTCCAGCACTTTATCAATGAAATTTTTCATCATTTGGTGGGGAGGTTTATCGTTATTTACCTCAATGACATTCTGATTTACTCACCCGATATGGAGACTCATCAGGATCATTTAAGACAAGTATTATTGTTCCTTCAGGAGAATAAATTGTATGCTGTTGGGAAAATGTGTGTTTGCTGTTCAGGAACTGCAGTTTCTGGGTTACTTACTTTCTGCCTCAGGCTTTCACATGGATCCGGAAAAGATCGGTGTGGTACTATAATGGGACCGGCCGGAGAATCAGAAAGCTCTGATGCGTTTTTTAGGATTTACTAATTACTACAGGAAGTTCATCCTGAATTATTCCACTATTGTCAAACCTTTGACCAATATGACTAGGAAGGTCGCTGACTTCTCTGTCTGGTCGGAATAGGCATTACAGGCTTTTTCTGCAATTAAGGAATGCTTTGCTGCCGCTCCCATTCTGATACAACCCGATGTGTCGATGTGTCTCAACCCTTCATTTTGTAGGTTGACTCGTCAGAAGTGGGAGTCGGAGCAGTTTTGTCGCAGGGTCCCTCTTCTAGCAAATGGCGTCCGTTTGCTTTTTTCTCTATGAAACTCTCTGCTGACGAAAGAAAGTATGATGTTGGGAATAGAGAGTTGTTAGCCATCAAATTGGCCTTTGAGGAATGGCGTCTGGCTAGAAGGAGTGATACATCCGGTTACGGTAATTACTGACCATGAGAATTTGGCTTACCTGCAATCAGCAAAGCATCTGAACCCTAGGCAGGCCAGATGGTTATTGTTCTTTACCAGGTCTAATTTTGTGGTCACTTATCATCCTGTGATCAAAAACGTCAAAGCGGATGCTTTGTCATGTAGCATTTCTGGGGAGGGATTCAGAGGATGCCGCTCCAATTATGGCTGATGGGGTGGTGGTATCCGCTCTTTATCCCGAGTTGGAGGCGGAAGTGTTGGGGGCTCGAGATGAGGCTCCTGATTCCTGTCCTCCAGGAAAGTTGTTTGTTCCTTCAGAACTGCGACACAAGGTGTTCAAGGAACATCATGATACCGTCCTTGCGGGACACCCTGGGAGTAGATCCATGGTGGATCTTATGTGGCCAAGTTTGTGTAAATGTGTTGAGACCTGTGCACGCGCTAAGGTGGCTCACACTCAGCCATCAGGATCTCTTCTTCCGTGGTCCATTCCATCTCGTCCTTGGATGCATTTATCCATGGACTTCACTGATTTACCAAGAAAACTGTGATTTTGGTGGTGGTGGACCGCTTCAGTAAGATGGCTCACTTTGTACCATTATTAGGTTTGCCCAATGCTTAAACTCTTGCTCAGGTGTTTATTGAGAACATCATGAAATTACACGACATCCCCTCTGATGTGGTGTCTGATAGGGAGACGCAATTTGTCTCCAGGTTTTTGAAGGCGTTTTGTACTCCTCAGTCGAATGGACAAACTGAGCGCACTAACCAGAACCTGGAGACATATTTGAGGTGTTTTGTCGCTGAGAATCAGGAAGAATGGTCCTCATTTTTGTTCTTGGCTGAGTTTGCCTGGGACTGAATCTTCTGTTATACCTGGAGAGGAGAGAGTCTCTACTTTGTTGTCTTCTATCTGGCGGAAGATACAGGTTAATTTGAAAAAGATGGCTGATTTGGTGTGGTTGTCCACTAAGAACATTAAGTTGAAAGTACCCTCTTGGAAGTTGGGCCCAAGATTTATTGGTCCTTACAAAATCTCGGCCATTATTAATCTGGTGGTGTTTTGTCTGGAACTTCCGCAGGCCTGGAAGATCCATAATGTGTTTCACAGGTCCTTGTTGAAGAAGTATGTTGAACCTGCTGAACCAACTCATTTGCCTCCTCCTCCTGTCTTGGTAGATGGTAATCTGGAATTTCAGATTTCCAGAATACTCAACTCGTGTGTTCTTCGGGGTTCCCTTCAGTACCTGGTGCATTGGAGGGGATACGGTCCTGAGGAAAGAATGTGGGTTCCGGCTACCAATGTCAATGCTAGCTGCCTTGTGAACGCCTTTCACAGGGCACACCCGGAAAAAGTTGGTCCTGGGTGCCCGGAGGTCACTCGTAAGGGGGGATACTGTCACGCCCTGCCTTGTCAGTGATCTGAGAAGATCTGTCAGACTTGCTGCACGTGAATCTATCTGACAGATTGCTTTGTTGTGGCTTTGGGCAGGATCCCACCTCCTCAACGTTCTGCTCTTTAATTTGTTAGTGATGCTATTTATACCTGCCTCTCACTACAGGGAGTGCAGAATTATTAGGCAAATTAGTATTTTGACCACATCATCCTCTTTATGCATGTTGTCTTACTCCAAGCTGTATAGGCTCGAAAGCCTACTACCAATTAAGCATATTAGGTGATGTGCATCTCTGTAATGAGAAGGGTTGTGGTCTAATGACATCAACACCCTATATCAGGTGTGCATAATTATTAGGCAACTTCCTTTCCTTTGGCAAAATGGGTCAAAAGAAGGACTTGACAGGCTCAGAAAAGTAAAAAATAGTGAGATATCTTGCAGAGGGATGCAGCACTCTTAAAATTGCAAAGCTTCTGAAGCGTGATCATCGAACAATCAAGCGTTTCATTCAAAATAGTCAACAGGGTCGCAAGAAGCGTGTGGAAAAACCAAGGCGCAAAATAACTGCCCATGAACTGAGAAAAGTCAAGTGTGCAGCTGCCAAGATGCCACTTGCCACCAGTTTGGCCATATTTCAGAGCTGCAACATCACTGGAGTGCCCAAAAGCACAAGGTGTGCAATACTCAGAGACATGGCCAAGGTAAGAAAGGCTGAAAGACGACCACCACTGAACAAGACACACAAGCTGAAACGTCAAGACTGTGCCAAGAAATATCTCAAGACTGATTTTTCTAAGGTTTTATGGACTGATGAAATGAGAGTGAGTCTTGATGGGCCAGATGGATGGGCCCGTGGCTGGATTGGTAAAGGGCAGAGAGCTCCAGTCTGACTCAGACGCCAGCAAGGTGGAGGTGGAGTACTGGTTTGGGCTGGTATCATCAAAGATGAGCTTGTGGGGCCTTTTCGGGTTGAGGATGGAGTCAAGCTCAAATCCCAGTCCTACTGCCAGTTTCTGAAAGACACCTTCTTCAAGCAGTGGTACAGGAAGAAGTCTGCATCCTTCAATAAAAACATGATTTTCATGCAGGACAATGCTCCATCACACGCATCCAAGTACTCCACAGCGTGGCTGGCAAGAAAGGGTATAAAAGAAGAAAATCTAATGACATGGCCTCCTTGTTCACCTGATCTGAACCCCATTGAGAACCTGTGGTCCATCATCAAATGTGAGATTTACAAGGAGGGAAAACAGTACACCTCTCTGAACAGTGTCTGGGAGGTTGTGGTTGCTGCTGCACGCAATGTTGATGGTGAACAGATCAAAACACTGACAGAATCCATGGTTGGCAGGCTTTTGAGTGTCCTTGCAAAGAAAGGTGGCTATATTGGTCACTGATTTGCTTTTGTTTTGTTTTTGAATGTCAGAAATGTATATTTGTGAATGTTGAGATGTTATATTGGTTTCACTGGTAAAAATAAATAATTGAAATGGGTATATATTTGTTTTTTGTTAGGTTGCCTAATAATTATGCACAGTAATAGTCACCTGCACACACAGATATCCCCCTAAAATAGCTAAAACTAAAAACAAACTAAAAACTACTTCCAAAAATATTCAGCTTTGATATTAATGAGTTTTTTGGGTTCATTGAGAAAATGGTTGTTGTTCAATAATAAAATTAATCCTCAAAAATACAACTTGCCTAATAATTCTGCACTCCCTGTATAGCCCTTGTGGTTTATAGTTTCTCCTGGAGTTCTCTGCTGGTGTTTGGTGGATCTCCTACTCCCAGTTCGTCTTCAGTTAAGTCCTCCTTCTTTCCCTTCTGTTGTTTGTACTGGCTAGGCCTTAGGTAGGTGCTGGTTCATTCATCTTGTGCAAGGAACTGGTTGTCTTTTCACCTGCTCCTTAGCTGAGGGTTTGTGTCAGTTGCAGCAGGGCTTAGGTTGGAGTGCATGAACACTTCTACCATCGAGATTTGTTTATGTTGGTAACAGTCAGGGAAAGGCCCACGGATTGTCAGGAGGTGACCTTTCCCTGTTCCCTAGCTGTGGGGCCTAGCCTGCTGTTTAATTTTGTTGTGTTTGGTATGCTTCCCTTCCCTCACCTACCGTGACAACTGTCTAATATAGCTTCAGCCACATAATCACTTGATGATTTATATACGGTGAATGCATAATTTTTGGGGCTTGTAATCTAACTGACCAACATTAAAATTGCTATACGGAGATCGCCTAATGTACCTCCAGCCACATTATCAATTGTTCTTTTCTCTACGGTGAATGAATAACTTTTGGGGTCTGTGGTCCACTGTCCTGCAGTAAAATTGATATCCAATGAATGTCTAATATACCTCCAACTACAACATAATTACTTGTTCTTTTCTGTCCGGTGAATGCCTAATATTTCGGGCCTGTAGTCCAATGGCCTGCAGTAAAATTGTTATCCAATGACCGTCTAATATACCTCCAGCCATATAATTACTTGTTCTTTTTTGTCCGGTGAATGTGATGTTTGGGGCCTGTAGTCCACTGGCCTTCAGTAAAATTGATATACAATGACCGTCTAAGGCTACTTTCACACTTGCGTTCGGGGCTCCGCTTGTGAGTTCCGTTTGAAGGCTCTCACAAGCGGCCCCGAACTGATCCGTCCAGCCCTAATGCATTCTGAGTGGATGCGGATCCGCTCAGAATGCATCAGTCTGGCACCGTTTGGCCTCCGCTCCGCTCAGCAGGCGGACACCTGAACGCTGCTTGCAGCGTTCGGGTGTCCGCCTGCCTGTGCGGAGGCAAACGGATCCGTCCAGACTTACAATGTAAGTCAATGGGGACGGATCCGTTTGAAGTTGACACAGTATGGCTCAATTTTCAAACGGATCCGTCCCCCATTGACTTTCAAAGTCAAAACGGATCCGTTTGCACTATCATGAACCAAATGGTAATGCAACTATCATGGTAATGCAAACGGATCCGTTCTGAACGGATCTAAGCGTTTGCATTATAGGTGCGGATCCGTCTGTGCAGATACCAGACGGATCCGCTCTGAACGCAAGTGTGAAAGTAGCCTAATATACCTCCAGCCACTTAATTACTTGTTCTTTTCTGTCCGGTGAATGACTAATGTTTGGGCCTGTACTCCAGTGTCCTACATTAAAACTTTTATCCTTTGACCACATAATGTACCTCGAGCCACATAATTACAATTTATTTTATGTCAGGTGAATGCCAAATTTTTAAGGACCGTAATCCCATGGCCTAAAATAAAAAAATTCTAGGCTCCAGCAGGGCAAAATTTGGAGAATTTCCCTGTAAGATGCATAAAAATGGCCCCTGATTAAAATACATATTTTGGGGGGGAATTTTTGCCATTGATCCCCCTCTGGTATGTCACTATCCATGTGGTGGGATGATTTGTGCACTTCTTGTAATTATTTGGTGGCTGCAAATATGACCTGAAGGTTTTTCAGGTTCGTCTGCCATTAACTCCTTAAGGATTGGGCTCATTTTCACCTTCAGGACCAGGCCATTTTTTGCAAATCTGACCAGTGTCAGTTTATGTGGTGATAACTTTAAAACGCTTTGACTTATCCGGGCCATTCTGAGATAGTTTTTTCATTACATATTGAACTTCATGACACTGGCAAAATGGAGTTAAAAAAAAATCTATTTTATTTATAAAAAAAATAAAAAATTTGCAAAAAATTTGGAAAAATTTGCAAATTTCCAAGTTTCAATTTCTCTACTTCTATAATACATATTAATACATACAAAAAATTATTACTTTACATTTCCCATATGTCTATTTCATGTTAGGATCATTTTGGGAATGACATTCTATTTTTGGGGGATGTTACAAGGCTTAGAAATTTAGAAGTAAATCTTGAAATTTCTCAGAAATTTTCAAAAAACAACTTTTTAAGGACCAGTTCAGGTCTGAACTCACTTTGTGAGGCTTACATAATAGAAACCACCCCAAAATGACCCCATTCTAGAAACTACACCCCTCAAGGTATTCAAAACTTATTTTACAAACGTTGTTAACCCTTTAAGTTTTCCACAAGAATTATTGGAAAATAGAGATACAATTTCAAAATTTCACTTTTTGGGCAGATTTTCAATTTTTTTTCCAGTTACAAAGCAAGGTTTAACAGCCAAACAAAACTCTTTATTTTTGGCACTGATTCTGTAGTTTACAGAAACACCCTATAAGTGGTCGTAAACTGCTGTACGGGCACACGGCAGGGCACAGAAGGAAAGGAATGCCATACGGCTTTTGGAAGGCAGATTTTGCTGGACTGTTTTTTTTGACACCATGTCCCATGTGAAGCCCCCCTGATGCACCCCTAGAGTAGAAGATCCATAAAAGTGACCCCATCTAAGAACCTACACCCCTCAAGGTATTCAAAACTGATTTTACAAACGTTGTTAACCCTTTATGTGTTCCACAAGAATTAATGGAAAATAGAGATGCAATTTCAAAAGTTCACTTTTTTGGCAGATTTTCCATTTTTTTTCCAGTTACAAAGCAAGGTTAAACAGCCAAACAAAACTCGATATTTATGGCCCTGATTCTGTATTTTACAGAAACACCCCATATGTAGTCGTAAACTGCTGTACGGGCACACGGCAGGGCTCAGAAGGAAAGGAATGCCATACGGTTTTTGGAAGGCAGATTTTGCTGGACTGTTTTTTTGACACCATGTCTAGAGTTGAGCGGACACCTGGATGTTCGGGTTCGGCAGGTTCGGCCAAACTTGAAAAAAAAAGTTTGTGTTCGGGACCCGAACTTGACCCCGAACCCGAACCCCATTGAAGTCATTAAAATGGCTCTAAAATAGTCCTGGAAAGGGCTAGAGGGCTTCAAAATGTGCTTAAGAGCATGGCAACTGTGGATAGGGAAATAACTTAAAATAACATACAATACAGAAAAATTAAAAATAACAATCTGGATCTAGGAGTAGGAGGTTGAGGAGGCGGTGGATGGGTGTATGTGGCGGTGTAGGTTGACAAGGCGGTGTAGGTGGAAGCGGTGGTGAAGGAGGAATAGGTAGCCAACACTGATTTGTGTTATTTTTTATTTTTAAATTATCCCCCAAAATATTGGGACATATAACAAAATAAAACTAAGAATAAGTGCACTTGATTACAAGAAAGGATGGTTGAGGCTGGTATAAATGTCTATTCTGCACAAGGTATGGACAAGTCCTTTGGGATCCATGCCGGGTTCATTTTATTAAACGTAAGCTTGTCCACATTGGCTGTGGCCTGTGATAATGCTCTCTGCCGTGCTAAACACACGTTCACACTATACACTAGCTGCAGGGCAGGTCAGCATCTCCAAGGCTGACAAAGCTTTTCCACGTTTGGGCCATGCTAACCCTGCCTTCTCAGGTGCTGTTGGTGCCCCAGCTGCGTTGGCGCTTCGCCTTGTGCTTCCTCTGTGCCCCCGCTGTCAGGTGGGAATGCTATCATCAGCGTGTGCTTGTAGTCGCGCATCTTCCGATCAGTAACAGATGTTCTCACTAAATTTAGTTCCCTGTCAGCAACGCAAAGCAGAGGTTCATTCATGGCAAAATGGGGTTCATGTCACCCAGCAATAGAACAGAGGATTTTGAGAGATTTAGGCCCGTGTCACCCAGGCACAGCAGGGGTTCATTTACGTCAAAAGGGGGTTCATGTCACCCAGCAATACAACAGAGGATTTTGAGAGATTTAGGCCCCTGTCAGCAATGCAGAGCAGGGGTTCATTCACGGCAAAAGGTGGTTCATGTCACCCAGCAATACAACAGAGGATTTGGAGAGATTTAGGCCCCCGTCACCCAGGCACAGCAGGGGTTCATTTACGTCAAAAGGGGGTTCATGTCACCCAGCAATACAACAGAGGATTTGGAGAGATTTAGGCCCCTGTCAGCAATGCAGAGCAGGGGTTCATTCACGGCAAAAGGGGGTTCATGTTACCCAGCAATACAACATAGGATTTTGAGAGATTGAGGCCCCTGTCAGCAATGCAGAGCAGGGGTTCATTCACGGCAAAAGGGGGTACATGTCACCCAGCAATACAACAGAGGATTTTGAGAGATTTAGGCCCCTGTCAGCAATGCAGAGCAGGGGTTCATTCATGGCAAAAGCGGGTTCATGTCACCCAGCAATAAAACAGAGGATTTTGAGAGATTTAGGCCCCTGTCAGCAATGCAGAGCAGGGGTTCATTCATGGCAAAAGGGGGTTCATGTCACCCAGCAATACAACAGAGGATTTGGAGAGATTTAGGCCTCTGTCAGCAATGCAGAGCAGGGGTTCATTCACGGCAAAAGGGGTTTCATGTCACCAAGCAATACAACAGAGGATTTGGAGAGATTTAGGCCCCTGTCACCTAGACACAGCAAGGGTTTGTATACGCCAAAAAATTTAAAATGTCACCCGACAATTGAAAATAAGATTTTTTTCAATTTAGGGCACTAAAATTGCCACTTTTTAAAATTAAAATGGCTCTAAAATAGTCCTTGAAAAGGCTAGAGGGATGTAAAAGGCAGTAAAATGTGCTTAAGAGCATGGCAACTGCTCTGCAAACAAATGTTTATATGGAAATAACTTAAAATGAAATAAAATAACTAAAAATGACAAATTATTAACCTGCAACTCAGAGAAGGAGGTGGATATGGAGTCGGAGGTTGAGGAGGCGGTGAATGTGGTTTAGTAGGTGGAGGCAGCAATGGAGGAGAAACAGGTAGCCAACAATGTTTATTTTTTATTTTATATTGGGTAGGTAGCCCCCAAAATATTGGGCCAAATAAAAAAAAAGAAAACAAAGAATCATTGCACTTGACTGTAGTAAAATAATGTATGTTTGATGGTGGTATAAATGTCTATTCTGCACAAGGTACAGACAAGTCTTGAGGGATCTAAGCCTGGTTCATTTTAATGAACGTGAGCTTGTCCATGTTGGCTGTGGACAGGCGGCTGCGTCTGTCTGTAATGACGCCTCCTGCCGTGCTAAATACACGTTCAGAGAGTACACTGGCTGCAGGGCAGGCCAGCACCTCCAAGGCCTACAGGGCAAGCTCTGGCCATGTGGACAATTTGGAGACCCAAAAGTTGAATGGGGCAGAACCATCAGTCAGTACGTGTAGTCGTGTGCACAGGTACTGTTCCACCATGCTGTTCAAATGCTGCCTCCTGCTAACACGCTCCATATCAGCAGTTGGGGTCGGTTGTTGCGGCGAGGTGACAAAGCTTTTCCATATGTTGGCCATGCTAACCCTGCCTTCTGAGGTGCTGGCGCTGACACAGCTACGTTGGCGACCTCTTCCTCCTCCCCTGCCTTCGCCTTGTGCTTCCACTTGTCCCCCGGCGTCAGTCGGGAATGCTCTCAGGAGCGCGTCTACCAGCGTGCGCCTGTAGTCGCGCATCTTCCGATCACGCTCCAGTGAGGGAATTAAGGACAGCACATTGTCTTTGTAACGGGGATCCAGCAGGGTGGCCACCCAGTAGTCAGCGCACTTTAAAATGTGGGCAACTCTGCAGTCGTTGCGCAGGCACTGCAGCATGTAGTCGCTCATGTGTGCCAGGCTGCCCAGAGGTAAGGACACGCTGTCCTCTGTTGGAGGCGTATCATCTGCGTCCTCTGTATCCCCCCAGCCATGCACCAGTGATGGGCCCGAACTGCGTTGGATGCCACCCTGCTGTAAACATGCTTCATCCCCATCCTTCTCCTCCTCCTCCTCCTCATCCTCCTCCTCCAGTAGTGGGCCCTGGCTGGCCAAATTTGTACCTGGCCTCTGCTGTTGCAAAAATCCTCTTTCTGAGCCACTTCTAAAAGACTGGCCTGAAAGTTAGAGATGACCCCTCTTCCTCCTCCTGGGCCACATCCTCTTCCATCATCGCCCTAGGTGTTTTCTCAAGGAGACATAGAAGTGGTATTGTAATGCTGATAACGGCGTCATCGCCACTGGCCATGTTGGTGGAGTACTCTAAACAGCGCAACAGGGCACACAGGTCTCGCATGGAGGCCCAGTCATTGGTGGTGAAGTGGTGCTGTTCCACAGTGCGACTCACCCGTGCGTGCTGCAGCTGAAACTCCACTATGGCCTGCTGATGCTCGCACAGTCTCTCCAGCATGTGCAAGGTGGAGTTCCACCTGGTGGGCACGTTGCATATGAGGCTGTGGGCGGGAAGGCCGAAGTTACCCTGCAGCGCTGACAGGCGAGCAGCAGCAGGGTGAGAACGCCGAAAGCGCGCACAGACGGCCCGCACTTTATGCAGCAGCTCAGACATGCCGGGGTAGTTGTGAATTAATTTCTGCACCACCAAATTCAGCACATGCGCCAGGCAAGGGATGTGCGTCAAACCAGCTAGTCCCAGAGCTGCAACGAGATTTCGCCCATTATCGCACACCACCAACCCGGGCTTGAGGCCCACTGGCAGCAACCACTCATCGGTCTGTTGTTCTATACCCCGCCACAACTCCTGCGCAGTGTGGGGCCTGTCCCCCAAACACATCCGTTTCAGAACGGCCTGCTGACGTTTACCCCTGGCTGTGCTGAAGTTGGTGGTGAAGGTCTATCGTTGACCGGATGAGGAGGTTGAAGAAGAGAGGGAGTAGGAAGAGGAGGCAACAGGAGGCAAAGAATGTTGCCCTGCGATTCTTGGTGGCGGAAGGACGTGCGCCAAACAACTCTCCGCCTGGGGCCCAGCCACCACTACAGGGAGTGCAGAATTATTAGGCAAGTTGTATTTTTGAGGATTAATTTTATTATTGAACAACAACCATGTTCTCAATGAACCCAAAAAACTCATTAATATCAAAGCTGAATATTTTTGGAAGTAGTTTTTAGTTTGTTTTTAGTTTTAGCTATTTTAGGGGGATATCTGTGTGTGCAGGTGACTATTACTGTACATAATTATTAGGCAACTTAACAAAAAACAAATATATACCCATTTCAATTATTTATTTTTACCAGTGAAACCAATATAACATCTCAATATTCACAAATATACATTTCTGACATTCAAAAACAAAACAAAAACAAATCAGTGACCAATATAGCCACCTTTCTTTGCAAGGACACTCAAAAGCCTGCCATCCATGGATTCTGTCAGTGTTTTGATCTGTTCACCATCAACATTGCGTGCAGTAGCAACCACAGCCTCCCAGACACTGTTCAGAGAGGTGTACTGTTTTCCCTCCTTGTGAATCTCACATTTGATGATGGACCACAGGTTCTCAATGGGGTTCAGATCAGGTGAACAAGGAGGCCATGTCATTAGATTTTCTTCTTTTATACCCTTTCTTGCCAGCCACGTTGTGGAGTACTTGGACACGTGTGATGGAGCATTGTCCTGCATGAAAATCATGTTTTTCTTACCTTGCAGACTTCTTGCTGTACCACTGCTTGAAGAAGGTGTCTTCCAGAAACTGGCAGTAGGACTGGGAGTTGAGCTTGACTCCATCCTCAACCCAAAAAGGCCCCACAAGCTCATCTTTGATGATACCAGCCCAAACCAGTACTCCACCTCCACCTTGCTGGCGTCTGAGTCGGACTGGAGCTCTCTGCCCTTTACCAATCCAGCCATCTGGCCCATCAAGACTCACTCTCATTTCATCAGTCCATAAAACCTTAGAAAAATCAGTCTTGAGATATTTCTTGGCCCAGTCTTGACATTTCAGCTTGTGTGTCTTGTTCAGTGGTGGTCGTCTTTCAGCCTTTCTTACCTTGGCCATGTATCTGAGTATTGCACACCTTGTGCTTTTGGGCACTCCAGTGATGTTGCAGCTCTGAAATATGGCCAAACTGGCGGCAAGTGGCATCTTGGCAGCTGCACGCTTGACTTTTCTCAGTTCATGGGCAGTTATTTTGCGCCTTGGTTTTTCCACACGCTTCTTGCGACCCTGTTGACTATTTTGAATGAAACGCTTGATTGTTCGATGATCACGCTTCAGAAGCTTTGCAATTTTAAGAGTGCTGCATCCCTCTGCAAGATATCTGACTATTTTTGACTTTTCTGAGCCTGTCAAGTGCTTCTTTTGACCCATTTTGCCAAAGAAAAGGAAGTTGCCTAATAATTATGCACACCTGATATAGGGTGTTGATGTCATTAGACCACACCCCTTCTCATTACAGAGATGCACATCACCTAATATGCTTAATTGGTAGTAGGCTTTCGAGCCTATACAGCTTGGAGTAAGACAACATGCATAAAGAGGATGATGTGGTCAAAATACTAATTTGCCTAATAATTCTGCACGTAGTGTACATTTACCCAGTGTGCAATTAGGGAGATATAGCGTCCCTGGCCTTGCTTACTGGTCCATGTATCTGTGGTTAGGTGGACCTTGCCACAGATGGCGTTGCACAGTGCACACTTGATTTTATCCGATACTTGGTTGTGCAGGGAGGCCACGGCTCTCCTTGAGAAGTAGTGGCAGCTGGGAACGACGTGCTGTGGGACAGCAAGCGACATGAGCTGTTCGTCTCTACCAGATTGAATGACAGCATTTCAAAGGTCAGCAGTTTAGAAATGCTGGCATTCAGGGCCAGGGATCGAGGGTGGCTAGGTGGGAATTTACGCTTTCTTTCAAAGGTTTGTGAGATGGAGAGCTGAACGCTTCCGTGTGACATGGTGGAGATGCTTGGTGACGGAGGTGATGTTGTTGGTGGTACATACTCTGTTTGCTGGGCGGCAGGTGCCAACGTTCCTCAGGAGGTGGAGGAAGAGGCTGAGGCAGCAGCAGAAGAGGGAGCAGGAGGGGCCTGAGCCCTTTCTTGGTTTTGAAGGTGCTTACTCCACTGCAGCCCGTGTCTCGCATGTAGGTGCCTGGTTATGCTAAGGTTCAGAACGTTAATGCCTCACTTCAGGCTCTGATGGCACAGCGTTCAAACCACTCGGTTCTTGTCGTCAGCACATTGTGTGAAGAAGTGCCATGCCAGGGAACTCCGTGAAGCTGCCTTTGGTGTGCTCGGTCCCTGTTGACAGTGGCCAGTAGCAGGCGAACTGTTTTGGCGACGACTGCTCTGCTTTTGCACCCTGCTTCCGCTTTTGCTATGCTGTTGGCTCGGTCTCACCACTGCCTCTTCCTCCGAACTCAAAGTCAGTGGCAAGACCTTAATTCCATGTGGGGTCTAGGACCTCATCGTCCCCTGCATCGTCTTCCACCCAGTCTTCCTCCCTGACAACCTTTTCGGTCTGCACACTGCAGAAAGACGCAGCAGTTGGCACCTGTGTTTCGTCATCATCAGAGACGTGCTGAGGTGGTATTCCCATGTCCTCATCAGGAAACATAAGTGGTTGTGTGTCAGTGCATTCTATGTCTTCCCCCCGGGGAAGGGCTAGGTGGATGACCTTGGGAAACCTTGCCAGAAGAGTCTTCAAACAGCATAAGAGACTGCTGAATGACTTGAGGCTCAGACAGGTTCCCCGATATGCACGGGGGTGATGTGACAGACTGATGAGCATGGGTTTCAGGCGCCACCTGTGTGCTTTCTGCAGAAGACTGGGTGGGAGATAATGTGAACGTGCTGGATCGACCGTCGGCCACCCAATTGACTAGCGCCTGTACTTGCTCAGGCCTTACCATCCTTAGAACAGCATTAGGCCTGACCAAATATCGCTGTAGATTCTGGCGGCTACTAGGACCTGAGGTAGTAGGTTCAGTAGGATGTGTAGCTGTGGCAGAACGGCCACGTCCTCTCCCTGCACTAGATGTTCCACCAACACCACCACCACGACCATGACCGCGTCCCTTATTAGATGTTTGCCTCATAGTTAGCGTTCACAAAGCAAAGTAAAAAGTGGTTAAGTATGTTAAAAATAATTAACCACCAATATAAACCCTGATGTAGGGTATTGCACTCTATTTTTTTTTAAACTCTATATGACAGCGGTATTTGTGGCCTAAATGTAACACTCACTTATGCACATCTAATCCTAGATGTGCAGTATATTAGAGGGTTTTTTCACCCCAGTAACCAAAAATCCGTATTTCTGGCCTAAATGTGACAGTCACTTATGCACGCCTAATCCTAGATGTGCAGTATATCAGAGGCTTTTTTCACCCCAGTAACCAAAAAGCCATATTTCTGGCCTAAATGTGACAGTCACTTATGCAAGTGTAATCCCAGATGTGCAGCATATTAGAGGGTTTTTTCACCCTAACCAAAAAGCTGTATTTCTGTCCTAAATGTGACAGTCACTTATGCTTTTCTAATCCCAGATGTGCAGTATATTAGAGGGTTTATTCACCCTAACCAAAAAGCTGTATTTCTGTCCTAAATGTGACAGTCACTTATGCATGTGTAATCCCAGATGTACAGTATATTAGAGGCTTTTTTCACCCCAGTATGCCAAAGCCGTATTTATGGCCTAAATGTGACAGTCACTTATGCTTGTCTGATCCCAGATGTGCAGTATATTAGAGGGTTTTTTTTCACCCTAACCAAAAAGCTGTATTTCTGTCCTAAATGTGACAGTCGCTTATGCTTGTCTAATCCCAGATGTGCAGTATATTAGAGGCTTTTTTCACCCCAGTATGCCAAAGCCGTATTTATGGCCTAAATGTGACAGTCGCTTATACATGTGTAATCACAGATGTGCAGTATATCAGAGGGTTTTTTCACCCCAGTAAGCAAAAAGCTGTATTTCTGTCCTAAATGTGACAGTTCAAATAGAGGAAAGGGAATATCCCACGGCGCAAAAACCACCCAGTGGTTGGAATAAAGTGAGGGTTCTTTTTATTGAGCAAGCGGTACAATGAGTTTCGGGGATATATACCCCTTCTTCAGGTACAAATGACTTGCATTAGGTATGCAAGTCAATTGTACCTGAAGAAGGGGTATATATCCCCGAAACGCGTTGTACCGCTTGCTCAATAAAAAGAACCCTCACTTTATTCCAACCACTGGGTGTTTTTTGCGCCGTGGGATATTTCCTTTCCTCTATTTGAACTACTGGCTTTCTGAGGGATTCCAGGCATCCCTGAACAGAAGTATTCATCCCTGGCTGCATACCATCCGCTGTGAGGGGCTTGTGCCAACCTGATACATGTCTACATTAGAGTTGTGCCTAATATAGCACAACTCCACCAGGTGAGCCTCCTTTCATTGGAGATACTACTTTTATCTATTTAAGACGTTATTACCCTATGGTGCGCCATTTTTTGTTCTAAAGCGGAACGAAGCCTGCTTTTATTACTAAATGTGACAGTGACTTATGCACGTGTAATCACAGATGGGCAGTATGTAACCAAAAAGCTGCATTTCTGTCCTAAATGTGACAGTGACTTATGCATGTGTAATCATAGATGTGCAGTATATTATAGGCTTTTTTCACCCCAGTAACCAAAAAGCTCTATTTCTGTCCTGAATGTGACAGTCACTTATGCATGTGTAATCACAGATGTGCAGTATATTACAGGCTTTTTCACCCCAGTAACCAAAAAGCTCTATTTCTGTCCTGAATGTGACAGTCACTTATGCATGTGTAATCACAGATGTGCAGTATATTACAGGCTTTTTTCACCCTAACCAAAAAGCTGTATTTCTGTCCTAAATGTGACAGTCACTTATGCGTGTCTAATCCCAGATTTGCAGTATATTAGAGGGTTTTTTCACCCCAGTATGCCAAAGCTGTATTTCTGGACTTGCAGATAGCCTATGCTGGTGCACTATCATTGCATAAAATGGCTGCCGATCAGGTATTGATATTGATGAAATGAAATGAAGAAAAAAAAGTTCATTTTCAGCAGTAGTTGGTTCAGGGCAGGCTTAAAAAAATTGTTCACTGCACCCACAAAACACTTTTTCTGTAGATCGCTGAGTACATAAACCAGTTCTTGATAAGATTGCTCCCTGATCTCTCCCTCACAGAAGCCTCTACCTACACTAATCCAAGCAGAGTGACGGGCGGCGCTAAGTAACTCCAGCTTAAATAGAGGCTGAGTCACATGCTGCAGTTGGCCAATCACAGCCATGCCAATAGTAGGCATAGCTGTGATGGCCTTTTGGGGCAAGTAGTATGACGCTTGTTGATTGGCCATAAAAATCGCCGAACACCGAACCCGAACTTTTACGTAAATGTTCGGGTTCGGATCCTGGTGCCGAAAAACCTAAAGTTCGGTACGAACCCGAACTTTACAGTTCGGGTTTGCTCAACTCTAACCATGTCCCATTTGAAGCCCCCCTGATGCACCCCTAGAGTAGAAACTCCAAAAAAGTGACCCAATTTTAGAAACTATGATATAGGGTGGAAGTTTTGTTGGTACCAGTTTAGGGTAAATATGATTTTTGGTTGCTCTATATTACACTTTTTGTGAGGCAAGGTAACAAGAAATAGCTGTTTTGGCACATTATTTTTGTTTTTTGTTATTCATAACATTCACCTGAGGGGTTAGGTCATGCGATATTGTTATAGAGCAACTTATTACGGACGCGGCGATACCTAATATGTATACTTTTTTTTATTTATGTAAGTTTTACACAATGATTTCATTTTTTAAACAAAAAAAATCATGTTTTAGTGTTTCTATAGTCTGAGTGAAATATTTTTTTCAGTTTTTGGGCGATTATCTTGGGTAGGGTATGAGTTTTGCGGGATGAGATGGCGGTTTGATTGGCACTATTTTGGGGTGCATATGACTTTTTGATCGCTTGCTATTACACTTTTTGTGATGGTTTATTTAGCACAATTTTTATTTTTTTATTTTTTACGGTGCTCAATTGAGGGGTAAGGTCATGTGATATTTTTATAGAGCCGGTCGATACAGACGCGGCGATACCTAATATGTATACTTTTTTATTTTATTTATGTAAGTTTTACACAATAACAGCTAGGGTCTAATTTTTGGCGGAATGAGGTGACGGTTAGATTGGTACTATTTTGGTGGGCGCAAGTCTTTTTGATCGCTTGCTGTTGTACTTTGTGTGATGTAAGGTGACAAAAAAATTGTTTATTTAGCATTTGTTATTTTTTACGGTGTTCATCTGAGGGGTTAGGTCTTGTGATATGTTTATAGAGCCGGTCGATACGGACGCAGCGATACCTAATATGTCAACTTTTTATTTCCCTATTTTGTATCAATTTTTTTAAACTTTATTTGGGGAAAATTACGTTGTTGTCTATTTTTACTTGAAACGTTTAATTTTTGGGGGGAAAACTTAATTTTTTCAACTTTATTTTCACTTCATTTTTTGTCCCACTTTGGGACTTCAAGGTTTGGGGGTCTAATCCTTTACAATGCATTCCAATACTTCTGTATTGGAATGCATTGGCTGTATGAGTAATACTGTGTGTATTACTCATACAGCTCCCGGCCTGTGAGATCTAGGGGGCTGGATCTCACAGGCTCACCACAGGAAGGCAGCACTGATGCCTCAGGAAGGCATCGCGCTGCCTTCCATGCCATCGGATCCCCCCTACAGCCCCACGGGGACCCGATGGCACCGCAGCCGCCCGCCACATTTAAAGCCGCAGGTCTGAATTGACCTGTGGTTTGCGGCGATTGCTGACACGGGGGGGGGGGGGGGGCGGTGATCGGAAATACACAGTGAGCGGAAATGCACAGGGCGTACAGGTACGCCCTGTGTCCTTAAGTACCAGGACATCAGGGCATACCTGTACGCCCTGTGTCCTAAAGAGGTTAAAGTGAATGGGGCCTGGTGCGAACTTGCATTTGATAACGTTCGCGAATCGTCCTAGCCGATGTTCGTCTATCATTAGCTATGAATTTCCTTGCCAAGAATAAAGTTACTAAATCCATGATATTGGATGACATTACATGTATAATAAAACTATATGCATAAAATCGGCTTCTTCCTCGTGACATCTCGGACAGTCTGAATAGGGGATTCTGTTCATGCTATGCAGCCAAATTGAGGTCAAATAAAATTGGTGCAAAAGGGGAAGCTGAATTAGCTTATCATTGGCAGCTGGGGATACGTGCAGATGCAATCCCATCTCCTCCTGCCAGTTTTCTTTAGTCACAGAAGGGATGACAGCATACCATTTATCTTTAACTGGGAGAGTGGAATGTTTTGTACTTTCATCAAGTAAAAATGTGAATAAAGCAGAAAATAAGGCCTCTAGGGTCTAGTGACTGCAACACTCCATAAGCAGGTAATAACCAAAAATTGCAATGTGGAAGTTGTATATGTTATGTGTGATGTAATTTCAAATAATTATGCAAGTAAGTGTGAGGCAAATTAAATTGTTCAGAGAGCTGTTCCAAATACAGTTAAATAGAATTACTAAAATTGTCTCTTATGGTATGAACTCCAGGCAAAATCCAATAGCTAGCATCAAGGAAGCACAGTGCAAAATATGTAGAATTTGAGAATTAAGAACATACCATATGAGTTTATTTCTGTATATACAAAATCTGATAAATTAATCTTGAAGGGCCATGGAAAAAGGACCACAATAAGGCCAGTTGAGAAAAATGTGCTAGTTGTCATTCAGAGGAAGAGATAAAGTAGGGGAATATCAGCTACTACGATAACTTGCATTTTTTTTTACATCCTTAATCTTTTAAAGGTCTTTTCCAGGAGTAAAATACTGGTGACCTGTCCGAAATCAATATCTGATTCACGGGGGTCCAATTCCCAGCACCTCCACCCATCAGCTGTTTGAAGAGGCCATGGCACTCCAGTGAGCGCTGAGGACTCTTTATAGGCCAGTGACATCATATTCATCATTTGTACTATGTTCAGCTCAGTTCCTTTCAACTTGCAATGCCAAACTCAGCCACTATACAATGTACAGACTGTGCTTGGTATGCTGCAAATTGGTAACAGCACTCATTGAAGAGCTACAGCCTCTTCAAAGAACTGAAGAATGGGGGTGCCAGGTGTCAGACCTCCACCTATCAAATATTAACAACTTAGGGTCCAGTCACACGTCGGTATTTTTGTACATCCGGAATTGCTGTCCGTTTTTTACGGATCCGTTGTTCTGCAAAATGTATCTGTATGTCATCCATTTTTTTGCGTATCCGCAAAAAAAAAGGAAACATTAATAAATTGTTATATGCGAATAAAGTTGATAGGATATCAATAAAAAAGTTAATAAAAGTAAAGTGACGCGACAGCTCAGGCGCAATTTTGTTTGGTTTATTGTGTCGTTCAGAGCTGTAAGAAAACTTTTCTTGACATAGGCATTGTTTTCTAGCATTCTCTAAAACGATAATCATGCCGAAAGATATCAATGTAGTTCTCTTCTGCTGGCATCTATCTTGGCGATTTGGACAGCAAGCAGCGATGCTGGACGAAGAACCAGAGAGGAGGAGGCGACAGTGGGTTCATCCTATTGTCGTTCAGCGTCATCGGAAGGGACAGTTCCACACATTATACAATGACCTGTGACAGGACCCCATAAAGTTCCAGAGTTACTGCTGTATGTCCATGGAGGCTTTTGATAGTCTGCTGGTGTCTCTACATCTGGACCTGAACTTCATGGACACAAGTATGAGGCGCAGTATCTCTGCAGAGCAAAGGCTTGTAGTAATGTTGAGGTAAAAACTATGAAAAATTTATATTTTGTAATGTATATAAAAAAATACATAATTTTTTTTTAGATTTTTCTTCCCACAGATTCCTTGCAACTGGAAACTCTTTTACATTGCTGCACTTCAAGTTTCTGCTTGGGATCTTAACTCTCTCTGGGATCGTCTGTCATACCTGTAAAGTCATCTGTCAGCGACTCAGAGAAGCGGTGATGCCCACCCCCAAGGCAGAAGATTGGTAAAATCCTTCGGCGACACAAAGCCAATCAGCGCAGTTTCCAAACTGCATTGGGGCACTGGACGGCAAACATATTCGTGTAAAGAAGCCGCCTCAATCAGGGTCCCAGTACTTCAATTACAAGCAGTATTTTTCTGTACTGCTGATGGCCTTGGCTGACAGTAATTACAGGTTTGTAATTGTGGATATCGGGGCCTAAGGGAGCACTTCTGACACCCGCATCTTTAGTGCTTCAAGAATGGGTGAACCAGCTTGCCCTGCCAGAGCTAAGAAGACTTCCCTGCATCTGCAGGTCCTCCAGCTCCATTTGTGATTGTGGCTGATGAAGGATTCACATTGTCATCCCCCCTGATGCGGCCCTTCCCTAGACACGATCTGGATGACTGGAAGCACATCTTCCACTATCGACTAACTCGTGTCCGTCGATATGTGGAGTGCGCTTTTGGAATACTGTCCACAAAGTGGAGAGTGTTCATGTCATCCATACAGATGAATCCGGACAATGCCACCCTGGTGATGCAGGCCTGTGTACTCCTACACAACTTTACCAGGATACATGATGCCTCCGCTAATGAAGATATTGGTCAAAATATGACATCTTCTGTCATTTTAGAGCAGAGCCGGACTGGACGACCTGGAACAGCAGGACTAGCTGTTCCGGAACTCTATGACAACTTTTTCTGCAGTCCAGAGGGGGCATTACCATGGCAGTTGGAAGCCATCATATGGTAGTCGTTGATTTCAGCTTGATTCTGGATTGTAAATTACTATAAATTTAAATTTTCTCAGTTAGTTCTAGTTATAATCGCGAACATTCTAATCGCAAATTTTTATCGTGAATATCGGCACTTTGAGAATTTGCGAACATGTAGAATATAGTGCTATATATTTGTAATCGCAAATATTCTAGATTTTTTTCATCAGTAACCTCCCTTCTTGCTTGTGCGCCAATGAGAAGGCTGCAAAATCTTTGTCAGAGCTTAGCAACATCCGTAGCAACCATTAGGATAGTTGCCTACCCCTTTACTATATAAGAACCTCCCCAGCAGCCATTTTCTGCTGTTTTTTTGCAGTTCTGAGAGAGAGAGCGGGACATTGTTGTCCTCTGTGCTTTCATCTGGATCCTATTCCTTATCCTATCACATTAGATAGTTAGCGTAGCTCATATATATAATACAGATAGTTAGTGGGAGATAGTCAGTGTAGGTTATATCCTGATATAGTGTAGCTGATAGGAATTACTGTTTCTCTGCTGTCCATACATAATCCGAATGCACACGGCCGTGAGCGGTCCGTGGTAAAACGTCCTAGATTCCTGCTGAGAGCAAGAGCGCACGGCATCATAGGTTGCTATGACGCCGTGCGCTTCATGCCGCCGCTGCACTACAGTAATACACTCGTATGATCTAGTGCTGTAATGTCACAACAATACTTAGTGCACCAATCAGTAATATATACTCAGACCTGATAAAATGTGAAGTTGCGTGTATTGCACAAAAAATATGCACATCATTAGTGCCGATTTGCGCAATCGCTAAAATAATTACTGGAGTTCACAAATTCTAGAATTAGCTAATTTATTGCTAACATTATGCGAAAAATTAGCGAAATATCACATAAATTAATATTACCTATGCCCCTTATAACTAGTTAATTCCTCTATTGTTAGTTTAGAGTAAGGACTCACAAGAAAATGAGGACCCTTGACTATCAATTTACACTAATTATATTGATAGTGATTAATATTTTTAGTTTTTTTTATAACTTTTTTTAGAATTTGGTTTATATACCTTCTAATACCTCATTACAAATAACATCTTAAAAAGTGTTATGGCAATTACACCATTTTTTTAAGGCACAATGTTGATGCCAATGTTTGACTCGATAGAGAAAAGATTAAAGTTTTTAAGAAAAACATATATTTTTTTTTTTTTACAATGCTGCAACAGAAAAAAATAAAATAAAATAAAATGAAAAGTGTAAGAATATAACGTTTTAATTACCAAATAAAAGATAATCAACAAAGATTTTTTTTGGAAGACTCATTATTGACTCAATAAGTACTATATAATAAAAATAATTTATTTTAGGCACCTTTCACATGAGCCATTCATACGCAGCATGTGTCTGTTATGCTGGGTTCAGACCTGAGCGTTCGGGATGTCGCGCTCTGTATGCACAATTGTACCAGCGTTTGCAATCGTGCATACAGAGACAAGCGAACGCCCATTGTCGCCCGTTCCCGCTGAAGTCTATGTACTGGAACGCGCGACAAGACCCCCTAAAGAAGCTCATGTACTTCTTGGGGCGTCGGGCGTTTTACAGCGCGATCGTACGCGCTGTAAAACGCTCAGGTGAGAACCCAGCCTTAGAGCACACGTCCTGAACTTTCATCACTTCTTGAATCGCATTGCATATATTGATTTATGATGCTATGCATCCCTGAATTTATTGTATCACTGACATAATGCAGTCACTCCAGTAAATTCTAATCAATATATGCTATGCGACCACGACAGTGCAGAAAGTTCTGGACGGGTGCTTTCCCTGACACACGCTGCAAAGTCAGATGCATGGGGCTATGGTAATCCTTTGATGTCCAATCAGTGGTCCTCCATCTCTTACAAAAGGGCTCATGCACACGCAATTCCAAAAGGGGCAGTTTAACGTTAGCAAGTGGCATTTATCATGTAAAGGAAGTTAATACAAGGCACTTACTTATGTATTGTGATTCTCCATATTGCCTCCTTTGCTGGCTAAATTAATTTTTCTAGTAAATTATACACTTCCAATTTCCATGGTTACAGACCACTTAAAGACCCGTGACATACATGTACGGGCAGGGGTCTGGCAGTCACTTATAGACGGACCCCTGCTGCATGCACCGGCATCAGTGAAATCACCGATGCTGGCACATTAACCCTTGATGTGCAGCGGTCTGCGCTGATCACGGCACGTGCGATGTCGGGCGGGGATCGGAGCTGCCATCGGATCCCCGTGCTGCTGTAACTGGGACCCAATGGAATGGAAGGCAGCACGATGCCTTCATTAGGCATCGGGGCTGCCTTCAGGGGGAGAGCCTGTGAGATCCACTGTATTACAAATATAGCCAATGCATTCCAATACAGAAGTATTGGAATGCATTGTAAAGGGGATCAGACCCCCCAAAAGTTGAAGTCCCAAAGTGGGACAAAAAATTAAGTGAAAAAATAATTGAAAAAATAAAGTTTTGCCCCCCAAAACTTTAAAGTTTCAAGTAAAAAATAAAGTTACATTTTTTTGTACAAAATAGGGAAAAAAGAAAAGTAGACATATTAGTTATCTCCGCTTCCGTATTGACGAGTTCTATAAACATATCACATGACTTATCCCCTCAGACAAATGCCGTAAATATAAAAAATAATAACTATGCTAAATAAACAATTTTTTTGTCACCTTACATCACTAAAAGAACAACACTAAGTGATCAAAAAGGCGTAGGCCCGCCAAAATAGTACCAATCTAACCTTCACCTCATTCCAAAAATAATTTGCCTCTACCTAAGACAATCTCCCAAAAAATAAATAATTATGGCTCAATATATGGAGACACTCAAACATCATTATTTTTTTTTTAAATGTTGTTATTGTGTAAAACTTAAGTAAATAAAAAAAAGTATACATATTAGGTATTGCCACGTCCATAAGAGCCTGCTCTTTAAAAATATGACATGACCTAATCCCTCAGGTGAACACCGTAATTTTTTTAAAATAAAAACGGTGTAAAAAAAATGCCATTTTTTGTCACCTTACATCACAAAAAGTGTAATAGCAAGCGATCAAAAAGTCATATGCACCCCAAAATAGTGCCAATCAAACCTGTAAACCTAAGATAATCGCCCAAAAACTGAAAAACTATGGCTCTCAGAATATGGAAACACAAAAACATGATTTTTTTTGTTAAAAAAATGAAATCATTGTGTAAAACTTACATAAATAAAAAAAAGTTGACATATTAGGTATTGCTTTGTCTGTAATAACCTGTTCTATAAAAATATCACATGACCTAACCCCTCAGGTGAATACCGTAAAAAAACAATGGTGTGAAAAAAGCTATTTTTTTCACCTAACATCACAAAAAGTCTAATAGTAAGCGATCAAAAAGTCATATGCACCCTATAATAGTACCAATCAAACCGTCATCTTATCCGAAAAAAATGAGCCCCTACACAAGACAGTCGCCCAAAAAATAAATAAAACTACGGCTTTCAGAATGTGGACACAAAAAAAATTCAAAAATGCTTTGTTATGTAAAACTGAGACAAATTTGGTATTGTCGCGTCCGTAACAACCTGCTCTATAAAAATACCACATGATCTAACCTGTCAGATAAATGTTGCAAATAACACAAAATAAAAACGGTGCCAAAACAGCTAGTTCTTGTTACCTTGCCTCATATAGAGCAACCAAAAATCCCTAAAATAGTACTAACAAAACTGCCACCTTATCCTATAGTTTCCAAAATGGGGTCACTTTTTGGGAGTTTCTACTCAAATGGGACATGGTGTCAAAAAACCAGTCCAGCAAAATATGCCTTCCAAAAACCGTATGGCGCTCCTTTACTTCTGCGCAATGCCGTGTGCCCGTACAGCAGTTTACAACCACATATGGGGTGTTTCTGTAAACTACAGAATCAGGGCCATAAATATTGAGTTTTGTTTGGCTGTTAACCCTTGCTTTGTAACTGGAAAAAAAAATATTAAAATGGAAAATTGGGCAAAAAAGTAAAATTTTGAAATTGTTTCTCTATTTTCCATTAATTCAATTAATTCCATTCAAGTCCCAGTGGATCGCGGAACAGGAGCGTGTCTTACATTACCCCCCCTCGAGGAGGCAGCTCAGAAGACTCCAAATGGTCTTTCCCTGGATTCTCACGGTGGAAAGCTGCCACTATTTCATCCGCATGAACCTGGCGGGCAGGTACCCAACATCTCTCCTCTAGACCATAACCCTTCCAGTCCACTAAATACTGGAGGGACCTCTGGACAAAACGGGAGTCCAAAATCTTATTGACCTCGAATTCAGGCACCCCTTGAACCTCCACCGGAGATGGAGTTCGGATGAAGGAAGCTGAATCGGCTGCCGATTTGAGCAGTGAAACATGGGGATGTTCACTCCTTGAATCGACGGAGGAAGAGCAACCTTGTAAGTAACCCGGTTGATATTCTGTGTCACTGGGTATGGACCAATGAATCTAGGCCCCAACTTGGCATACTGTTGGCGCAAGGGAATGTTCCAGGTGGAGACCCACACTGGATCTCCTACCTTAAACTCTTGCTCCGCAGTGCGATGACGATCAGCTAATCCTTTCTGTTGTGCCAACGCACTACGAAGATTCCACCACACCAGCAACCAAATGGGTTGTCTATTCTGGAACCATTGGTCCACCACCGGTGAGTCAGTGGAGGCCCTTGCCAGAGAGGAGAGACTTAACTCCCAGATGCTCTCTATTGTCAATGTAATAATTGCATTTGGCTGGCGAGAGCTTCCGGGAGAAAAAGGCACAAGGATGAAGCCTCTCAGGATTTCCAGAATACTGAGAGAGAACCCCCCCCACACCAACCTCAGAGGTATCAACCTCGAAGACAAAAGGTCGAGAAGTGTCTAGATGAGTGAGGTTTGGTGCGGAGCAGAAAGCCTGCTTCAGCATCTCAAAGGCTTCATCAGCCTTTCTCGTCCACTTAGATGGGTTTTCCCCCTTCTTAGTGAGTTTCGTGAGAGGCACTACCACAGCAGAAAAGTTCTTAATAAATTTGTGGTAGAAGTTGGCGAAACCTAAGAAACGCTGTAATCCCTTCAGGTCCTTATTCTGAGGCCAATCCAGAACAGCTGAGAGCTTGGATGGATCCATCGCCAATCTGTGTTCAGAGACAATATACCCTAGGAAGGGCAATTCTCTCACCTCAAACAGGCATTTCTCGAGTTTGGCGTATAGGCGATTCTCCCTCAGCTTCTGGAAAACCTGACACACATGATCCGGATTAGTCTGCGGGTCCAATGAGTAGATTAGTATATCGATAAATAGACTACCACGAATCTACCCAAGAAATTCCGGAGGACATCATTGCCCATGGGGGCATTACAGAGACCAAAAGGCATTACGAGATACTCGTAATGCCCGTCCCTGGTGTTAAATGCCGTCTTCCATTCGTCACCCTTTCGAATGCGTGCCAAATTGTAAGCAGCCAGCAAATCGAGTTTGTTGAAGACTCAAGCCCCCGCCATCCTGAGAGAACAAGTCCACAATAAGTGGAAGAGGGTACCGATTCTTTACCGTAATTTGAATGAGGGTGCGAAAATCGATACAGGGTCTCAATTCGCCATCTTTCTTCCCCACGAAGAAGAATCCCGCTCCTGCGGGAGAAGTGGACGGTCGAATGAAACCCTTATCGAGGTTCTCTTTTATATAATCCTGCTGGGCCTAAAACTCAAGCCCAGTGATATTATACAGATGTCCTCTTGGTGGCATGGTACCAGGCAAAAAATCTATAGGACAATCATATGGCCTATGAGGAGGTAACACATCAGCCCACTGTGGACTGAACACGTCCTGGAGGTGGTGATAATGTTTAGGTAACGCACTCAGCACTTCCGTGGATGCGAGTGGCAACACCGAACAAAAGCACCTAGTGAAGCAATCAGAACTCCACTTGCAAATTCGTCCAGAGTGCCAGTCCACTACTGGATTATGAAGTATCAGCCAGGGGAGACCCAAAATCATAAGAGTGGATGGCATGTCCACGGTTAAAAGGTTTAAGACCTCCCGGTAACCAGCCCCCACCGTTACCTGCAACCCGAGTGTCATCCACAACGACAGGCCTTCTTGAAGGGGAGACCTGTCCAGAGGGGTGACGGAAAAGGCTGCTTCCATCTTGAAGACTGGAATCTGTAGCTGTCGAACCAAGGAAGAGTCAATAAAATTTCCGGCAAGGGTGGAAATAGGATAGTCCCTCCCATGCCTCCAGTGGCGGATCCAGGGAGGCAACGGGGCAATTGCCCCCCCCCCCCGAGCTGGGGGTGGCGGGGCCATTATGGAGGCGCTCATCCCCATAGTCATCTGTATCGCCGCCCTTAGGACAGCGATACAGATGGTTGTGCTGAGGCAGGGGAGGGAGAGGCGTGTCCCTTTCCCTTCCTCTGATAGGCTGCAGGCACTAAGCCGGCAGCCTATCAGAGGCCGGCGCAGGCGGTGCAATGATGTCATCGCGCCACCTGAGCCGTACAGGGCGGTACACAGGCCAGAAGAGGCCTGCATCGCATCGCTGACATGGAGGTATGTGTTGCTGTTTTTTTTAATATATACAATACTTTTACTGGCACATGGGGGCTGTTATTGCTGGCACATGGGGGGGCTGTTATTGCTGGCACATGGGGGCTGTTATTGCTGGCACATGGGGGGAGCTGTTATTACTGGCACATGGGGGTGTTATTTCTGGCACATGGGGGGCTAGTATTGCTGGCACATGGGGGGCTGTTATTGCTGGCACATGGGGGTGTTATTGCAGGCACATGGGGGGGCTGTTATTACTGGCACATGGGGGAGGCTGTTATTGCTGGCACATGGGGGGATCTGTTATTTCAGGCACATGGGGGGCTGTTATTGCTGGCACATGGGGGGCTGTTATGCTTGGCTCATGGGCAGGCTATTATTACTTGCACATGGGGGGCTGTTATTGCTGGCACATGAGGGGCTGTTATTGCTGGCACATGGGGGCTGTTATTGCTGGCAAATGGGGGGGCTGTTATTACTGGCACATGGGGGTGTTAATTCTGGCACATGGGGGGCTAGTATTGCTGGAACATGGGGGGCTGTTATTGCTGGCACATGGGGGGAGCTGTTATTGCTGACACATGGGGGAGCTGTTATTGCTGGCACATTGGGGGCTGTTATTGCTGGCACATTGGGGGCTGTTATTGCTGGCACATGGGGGGCTGTTATTGCTGGCACATTGGGGGCTGTTATTGCTGGCACATGGGGGGCAGTTATTGCTGGTACATTGGGGGGCTGTTATTGCTGGCACATGGGGGGCTGTTATTGCTGGCACATGGGGGCTGTTATTGCTGGCAAATGGGGGGGCTGTTATTACTGGCACATGGGGGTGTTATTTCTGGCACATGGGGGGCTAGTATTGCTGGCACATGGGGGGAGCTGTTATTGCTGGCACATGGGGGGAGCTGTTATTGCTGACACATGGGGGGAGCTGTTATTGCTGGCACATTGGGGGCTGTTATTGCTGGCACATTGGGGGGCTGTTATTGCTGGCACATGGGGGGCTGTTATTGCTGGCACATTGGGGGCTGTTATTGCTGGCACATGGGGGGCAGTTATTGCTGGCACATTGGGGGGCTGTTATTGCTGGCTCATGGGCAGGCTATTATTACTTGCACATGGGGGGCTGTTATTGCTGGCACATGAGGGGCTGTTATTGCTGGCACATGGGGGCTGTTATTGCTGGCAAATGGGGGGGCTGTTATTACTGGCACATGGGGGTGTTATTTCTGGCACATGGGGGGCTAGTATTGCTGGAACATGGGGGGCTGTTATTGCTGGCACAAGGGGGGAGCTGTTATTGCTGACACATGGGGGGAGCTGTTATTGCTGGCACATTGGGGGCTGTTATTGCTGGCACATTGGGGGGCTGTTATTGCTGGCACATGGGGGGCTGTTATTGCTGGCACATTGGGGGCTGTTATTGCTGGCACATGGGGGGCAGTTATTGCTGGCACATTGGGGGGCTGTTATTGCTGGCACATGGGGGGCTGTTATTGCTGGCACATGGGGGCTGTTATTGCTGGCAAATGGGGGGGCTATTATTACTGGCACATGGGGGTGTTATTTCTGGCACATGGGGGGCTAGTATTGCTGGAACATGGGGGGCTGTTATTGCTGGCACATGGGGGGAGCTGTTATTGCTGACACATGGGGGGAGCTGTTATTGCTGGCACATTGGCGGCTGTTATTGCTGGCACATTGGGGGGCTGTTATTGCTGGCACATGGGGGGCTGTTATTGCTGGCACATTGGGGGCTGTTATTGCTGGCACATGGGGGGCAGTTATTGCTGGCACATTGGGGGGCTGTTATTGCTGGCACATGGGGGGCTGCTATTGCTGGCACATGGGGGGAGCTGTTATTTCTGGCACATGGGGCTGTTATTGCTGGCACATTGGGAGGCTGTTATTGCTGGCACATGGGGGGCTGTTATTCCTGACACATGGGGGGAGCTGTTATTGCTGGCACATTGGGGGCTGTTATTGCTGGCACATTGGGGGGCTGTTATTGCTGGCACATGGGGGGCTGTTATTGCTGGCACATTGGGGGGCTGTTATTGCTGGCACATGGGGGGCTGCTATTGCTGGCACATGGGGGGAGCTGTTATTTCTGGCACATGGGGGCTGTTATTGCTAGCACATTGGGAGGCTGTTATTGCTGGCACATGGGGGCTGTTATTGCTGGCACATGGGGGGCTGTTATTGCTGGCACATGGGCAGGCTATTATTACTTGCACATGGGGGGCTGTTATTGCTGGCACATGGGGGTCTGTTATTGCTGGCACATGGGTGTCTGTTATTGCTGGCACATGGGGGTCTGTTATTGCTGGCACATGGGGGGCTGTTATTGCTGGAACATTGGGGGCTGTTATTGCTGGCACATGGGGGGGCTGTTATTGCTGGGACATGGGGGGCAGTTATTACTAGCACATGGGGGGAGCTGTTATTTCTGGCACATGGGGGCTGTTATTGCTGGCACATTGGGGGGGCTGTTATTGCTGGCAAATGGGGGGCTGTTATTGCTGGCACATGGGGGGCTGTTATTGCTGGCACATGGGGGGCTGTTATTGCTGGCACATGGGGGGCTGTTATTGCTGGCACATGGGGGGCTGTTATTGCTGGCACATGGGCGGCTGTTATTGCTGGAACATTGGGGGGCTGTTATTGCTGGCACATGGGGGGCTTTATTGCTGGCACATGGGGGGCTGTTATTGCTAGCACATGGGGGGCTGTTATTGCTAGCACATGGGGGAGCTGTTATTTCTGGCACATGGGGGCTGTTATTGCTGGCACATTGGGGGGCTGTTATTGCTGGCACATGGGGGGCTGTTATTGCTGGCACATGGGGGGCTGTTATTGTTGGCACATGGGGGGCTGTTATTGCTGGCACATGGGGGGCTGTTATTGCTAGCACATGGGGGGCTGTTATTGCTGGCACATGGGGGGCTGTTATTGCTGGCACATGGAGGGCTGTTATTGCTGGCACATGGGGGGAGCTGTTATTTCTGGCACATGGGGGCTGTTATTGCTGGCACATTGGGGGGCTGTTATTGCTGGCACATGGGGGCTGTTATTGCTGGCACATGGGGGGAGCTGTTATTTCTGGCACATGGGGGCTGTTATTGCTGGCACATTGGGGGGGGCTGTTATTGCTGGCGCATGGGGGTCTGTTATTGCTGGCACATGGGGGTCTGTTATTGCTGGCACATGGGGGGCCATTATTGCTGGCACATGGGGGCTGTTATTGCTGGCACATGGGGGAGCTGTTATTACTGGCACATGGGGGAGGCTGTTATTGCTGGCACATGGGGGGAGCTGTCATTGCTGGCACGTGGGGGAGCTGTTATTGTTGGCACATGGGGGGCTGTTATTGCCCACACATGGGGGGGCTGTTATTGCTGGCACATGGGCAGGCTGTTATTACTTGCACATGGGGGCTGTTATTGCTGGCACATTGGGGGGGCTGTTATTGCTAGCACATGGGGGCTGTTATTGCTGGCACATTGGGGGCTCTTTATTACTGGCACATGGGGGTCTGTTATTACTGGCACATGGGGGGCTGTTATTACTGGCACATGGGGGGGCTGTTATTACTGGCACATGGGGGGCTGGTATTACTGGCGCATGGGGGGCTGTTATTACTGGCACATGGGAGGACTGTTATTACTGGCACATGATTGGGGGTTGCTCTTGTTACTGTCACATTATTGGGGGCACTATAGGTGCATCTACTGAGGCCACATAGAAGGGGTATTTTATATGGGGCGCTCTGTACTGTACAATTTTATACTGGGACACATTATGGTGGGTACTATGGGGAAGGGGGAGAGGAGTACTCAAGGGGGGCACTAAGAAAGGATATTTTATACTTGCTAATTATGGGGGACTCTGAGGGCATCTACTAGAGCATTTTATACTGGTACATTATGGAGGAAGGAGGGTGTGGAGCACTATGGGGGCATTTATTTGGGGCACTATATAGAGGTATTTTATACTGGCACATTATGGGGGCACTATGGGGACATTAGCTCACCCGGGGGCATTACAAGGGGGTATTTTTTGCACTGTCACATTATAAGGAGAATAATTTCTACTGGGGGGGCATTATGGTGGGCTTTATTACTCCCACATGGTATGACCCCCTAGTAGCAGAACCAGCCTCTCCCTGCTCTGCTATCCCTCTGCTCCAAATCCTTATTATGAAATCTTTCTCATTAGGATAAAACACATCAGCTCCGCCGATCCCCCGGCCAAAGTGTTGAAGTGGCGTCATAGATCCCCAAGGGCCAAGCCAAGTGATTGTAAGTTTTCATGTGAAATATGTTTATGTTATACACATATAGGATACACTGTGCCACACAATATACAGTATACCTCTACACTGTGGGGTCTGTTCTATAAGCACCATTGTTTTGTGGCCAGAAAATAATCTGGAAGTGCCCCTCCTGAGACCACGCTCTAGATCCGCCATTGCTTGCCACTCAATAGAAACGAGTATTAAAAGCCTACTTCTTTTAAGAGGAGGCAGCAGAGTACCTGGTGGATTTTTCTTGATTCCCACTAGATTTCCTCGATTCCCACTAGGCTTTGTCGTTTCCCAGCATGAGTAATGGGCATTTCTTTAGCTGGTGACCAACTCCTCCACAATATAAACAAAGACCCTCATTTTGACAACGAGCCCTCTTAGTAGGGGTAAGACGAGAGGACCCCAGTTCCATGGGTTCCTCAGCCAGTTTACTGGGTCTTGGAGATGGGCTGGATGTTACGGGGTGAGAAGCCTGCTCCAGACGACGTTACCGAATTAGACGATCAGCGTTGATTGCTTGCTGGATTGCCACATCTAGTGATGGTGGGGATGGTACAGATAATAGCAAGTCTCTGACAGAGAGTCAGAGAGTCCTAACAGGAACTGGTGCCGGAGAGCGGCATCCCCCCAGCTGGTAAAAGTAGCCCAGCAACAAAATTCTGCAGCAAATTCTTCCACTGGGCGTTATACTTGTTGGAGGTGTTCTAGCAGGGTCTCAGCAGTACGAGTACGGTCTGGATCATCATACAATACACTTATGGCATGAAAGAAGACCTCTACTGAGCCAAATGCGGGATCTGCTGCCGGGAGGTTAAAGGCCTAATGTTGTGGGTCCCTCCTCAAAAGAGACATAACTATGCAGATTTTCTGCTTGGTATTACCCGAAGATGTAGGGCGCAGTTCAAAATATAAGTGGCAGGAATCACGGAAGTTGAGAAACTCCTGCCTATTTCCTAAAAAAAACTCAGGTAGAGGTATCTTGGGTTCCACTGGGCGTTCTGCTGGAGTAGTGTCGGGCAACCCCTGAACTCCCTGAAGGAGGAGTTTAAGCTTGTCTCCGACTGTTGCCAGTTGTGCGTGGATCTTATTGAGATTCACAGCAGAGATGTTCATCCTATGTTCCTATGCTCCGGTCAATTCCACTAGTTGCTGCTGGATACGATCCATGGTAACTGGAGGTTGGGGCCCACTGTTCTGTAATGGTGCAGAACCCCAAGCAACCAGACAAAGGTTAAACAATAGTGGATTTATTAAATAAACAGCAGTACAGTCCAAACCAGTAAGCATATACAGGTGACCAACCCGAATAATAACCTCTGCAGGGAAACACCAAGGGGACAGCCCGTAACCAGGCCAAAGTTCTTATGTGCAGTATTAGTCCGTGTAATGTGGTTCCTAGGGATGAGACGTCAGGATTTCTAGGGTCCAATACAAGGTCATACATCAGACAAACTGTTCAGCAAAGATGAGGTATCCATAGGCAGTCTCTAGAAATAAATCGAGGAAGGCAAAGGTCATGGACAGGTAAGTCTGGGAGAATATGAACTGCAACATACACCCGTGTTGTCAGAACAACAGTGGGCACTGACCAGCCAGGGAGATCACCTTTTAAGTACCTTCTAGCCAATCACAAAGTGCCATGTGTCTATTCCTTATAGATCATATAATGATCCTAATCCCTGAACTTGTGCGGCCTAGGCTGGTCCTTAGTCACATAACCCATGCCTGCCCTCTAATCTACTAGAATTTACGTACAGGTATTTTCTTTGTCAGCAGCCAGCGTAGCGAATAAGATGCGTGTACGTTGGGCCGCGTATCGTTTTGCCAACCTCCTCTCGAGCGTGCACACGGACACTCGAGCGACCCAGCATGAATACACGATCGCGTCGGCACGGACGCCAAAACGGAACCTGCAGGTGATGCCGTAGACAGGACAGACCGCCACCAGTCTGGTCAATCTGCCTCCGAGACCCCGGCGGTCTTCCCCTCCAGTGACCATGCGGATGCACTACCGCGAGCAGTACCAGGACAACATGACGTACCGGTACGTCATGTGTTCTGAAGAGGTTAAGTAAATTTCACAGGCTGCTAAATGTTCATTAAATTTGTAAAACTGAAAGTGAAAACACAATTTATTGTGAAGATTAACCCATTAATTTTCTTTTTCTTCCTGATCTGTAATAATAAATGTCACTTTTCAAATGACAACTGTAAAAAACGTATTTCATTTTTCCTGTTTCTTGAAATATATACAGTATATCATTTCACATTTTGTTATGTTGTGGCCTTGTGCTAAAATAAGGAAATCAATTAAAATTTTGCCCCATAAATCTGCACTCAATACCTCAAAATAAGAAAGTAAGGGTACTTTCACACTTGTGGCAGAGGATTCCGGCAATCCGGACACAAACGGATGCATTGGTGTCATCCAGAAAAATGGATTCGTTATTATTTTTTTGGGAAGGTATGCGTAGACCGGAAAGCCGGATCAGTTTTACTGGAACACTTATACAACTCAATGTAAATTAATGCACTTGGTTCCTGACATCTATCCGCACCTCCCTTGGATTTTGAACAGCCGAGTGAGCACTGACTTTGCTTGTACCTTTACTCAGAGAGAAAATTCAGATCCTGCTAGTAGAGCATCTCAGTTCTGAACAGAGAAAAGGACTCCATATTTTTTAATAAAGACCAATTAAAAAAATTTTTTTTAGCTCATAATGAGTACAATGATTAAAATGCCCCCAAAGGTGTACATAGCCTTTAAAGTTTCACTAAATATGCAATTCTTTTACACTTCAGTGTTGGAATCCTGTGTGGAATATGCCAACTTTTGCCATTCCAGTTCCCGTTTTTCCAGCTCAGAAATGCATTGAAATACCGTATCCGTCTCTCCGGTGTCATCTGGAAAAACGGATCTGGTATTTATTTTTTTCACAAATTTAAAGGTCTTCGCATGCGCGGACCAGAAGAACAGATCCGTCAATGCAGCAATTTTAATGCTGGATCTGGCACTAATACATTTCAATAGAAATTAATGCCAGATCTGGCATTCCGGCAAGTGATCAGTATTTTTGGCCAGAGAGAAAACTGCAGCATGCTGCGGTATTTTCTCAATCCAAAAAACGTAAGAGGGACTGAACTGATGCATCCTGAATGGAATGCTCTCCAAGGGACTGAACTGATGCATCCTGAATGGAATGCTCTCCATTCAGGATGCATAAGGATAAGGCCTCATACACATGACAATTTTTTTTTGCGGTCCGCAAAAACGGGTTCCGTAGTTCCGTGATCGGTGTCCGTTTTTTCTTCTGTGGGTCTTCCTTGGTTTTTGGAGGATCCACGGACATGAAGGAAAAAGTTGTTTTGGTGTCCACCTGGCCGTGCGGAGCCAAACGGATCCGTCCTGACTTAGGCTACTTTCACACTAGCGTTCGGGGCTCCGCTTGTGAGTTCCGTTTCAAGGGTCTCAGAAGCGGGCCTGAATGGATCCGTCCAGCCCTAATGCATTCTGAGTGGATGCGGATCCGCTCAGAATGCATCAGTCTGGCACCGTCTGTCCTCCTCTCTGCTCAGCAGGCGGACACCCGAACGCTGCTTGCAGTGTTCGGGTGTCCGCCTGGCCGTGCGGAGGCAAACGGATCCGTCCAGAGTTGCAATAGAAGTCAATGGGGGCGGATCCGTTCAAAGGTGACACAATATGGGGCATTTTTCAAGCCTCCCATTGACTTTCAATGTAAAGTCTGGACGGATCCATCTGAATACAAATTGTACTTAGACTTTTTTAGTAAAATATAATGCAAATATAATGCAATGTTCCGTCTGAACGGATACCATAGTTTGCATTATAGGAGAGGATCCGTCTGTACAAATACCAGACGGATCCGCTCCGAACGCAAGTGTGAAAGTAGTCTTACAATGCAAGTCAATAGGGGCGGATCCGTTTGACGTTGACACAATATGGTGCAGTTGCAAACGGATCCGTCCCCCATTGGCTTTCAATGTAAAGTCAGGAGTCCCTATTATACCATCGGATCAGAGTTTTCTCCAATCCGATGGTATATTTTAACTTGAAACGTCCCCATCACCATGGGAACGCCTCTATGTTAGAATATACCATCGGATTTGAGTTAGATCATGGAAACTCAGATCCGACAGTATATTGTAACACAGAGGCGTTCCCATAGTGATGGGGACGCTTCAAGTTAGAATATACTACGAACTGTGTACATGACTGCTGCCTGGCAGCACCCGATCTCTTACAGGGGGTTGTGATCCGCACAATTAACCCCTCCCCCCAGCCCCTCCCTCCCTCCCTCTATTGTATTAATTTCATTGGTGGCCAGTCCCCCCCCCCCCGATTATTGGTGGCAGCGGAGAGTTCTGATCGGAGTCCCAGTTTAATCGCTGGGGCTCCGATTGGTAAGCATGGCAACCAGGATGCTATTGCAGTCCTGGTTGCCATGGTTACTTGGCAATATTAGAAGCATCATACTTACCTGCTGCGCTTTCTGTGACCGTCCCGGAGCTCCTACTACTGGTAAGTGACAGGTCTGTGAGGTGCATTGCTTAATGATCTGTCACTTACCAGTAGGAGGAGCGCCCGGCCGGTCACAGACAGCGCAGCAGGTAAGTATGATGCATAACAGACATAACAGTGTGCCAAATTTTGCAACAATCAGAAATTCGGTTGAAGCTACAGCCACATTGTGTTAACATTATGTGGGTGTTTCACATTCACCAGCACTTGCTTCTAAAGCCCAGAAACGCTCAGTGAGTCAACAAATGGGACTCTCTGCTATAGGCCACCCATGCAACCAGATTGCCAGAGCCTCTGTCAGTTACAAACATGATTAAACCTGTGGCTAATATTAACCTTCGTCCATTGCAGACCCTCGAGTTGCAGTGGAAGCTGCCACTAGAGGAATAACAGTGCTACTGGCAGGAATGTCTGGCCTGGTTATAAATTAAGGCCTGTCTGCAACCGCCGATCGAGCTGTAGATGCTCCACACACAGGCTCCAGCCACTGCTTCTGGTTCTAATAGGTGCTTGTGTTTAGCACCCAGAGATCCTGCATCATGAACTATAATCACTGGAGCTCACCAGTGCTTCAGTTATGCCGCCAGCTGCAGGAGTAAACAACAGAAGCCACAATGCGTGTATCCACTCGTCGATCTAGAAGAAGCAGAGGAGGAGTACCACTCTCTGATTTTAGGATCCCTAATAGACTCAAGAGGGGGAGATAAGTTGGACTCTCCGCTATTTGTCTTTGTTTTTATGAGAACTATTTTGCCACCCTTCTTCTCATACTATAAGGGACTACACTTTTATCTGTCCAAGTTACACCTGTTTTGCCCATTCCACCCTTTCTCAGGTTCATGTTTTATCTTGTCTGAGATGGGGGGTGTAATGATTGAAGAAGAGAGAGGAGCACCCAAGGAAAAGATTAATGTACCAGAGCTCCTTCTGCCCTCACCTATGTTTCTGCGACTCTGTTTGCAAAAGCTGCAAGTGGGTGTCACGGATGATGTTGCAGATAGCTGGAAGTTATGAATAAACATCCGACTGGCTTGATCCCAAACTAAGGAGCATATAGGTGACCCCTATAAAACCCTAAGAGCTCACCCTGACTGCTAAGCACATACAAGGGTCTCAAAGGTAGACGATTGTATGCCCAGGTACCTAAGACTTTGTGACACCTGAAAACCCTATAATAGTGAGGGGACACGACCACCGGCTCCCTGCACTACATATGGAGGAAGTCAGGGTCACCTAGAATCAAGCCAGCAAGGAAACACAATACATGAAAGGATTTATCTGAACAAGCAGCAGCAGAAGCCTCCAGCAGTGAACACTTCAATCCAGGAAGTAGAATAAACCGCAAAGTGAGGCAGTATGGGAGGGAATAGAAAGGAAAGAGGATTAGTCTAAATAGGTGACACCTGGGAGAAGGAAATGAGATGAGAAAGTGAAACCAAAACAAAGAACATCATGCAAGAGGTAGAGAAGGACGTCTGTCAGACCTTCTCACAGAACTGGCGGTGACAGTGGGAGATCCACAGTTTTTTGCTACTGTATGTGTCACGGGGTAGAGTCGCGGGTATAAAGATAGAGCGGAGGTGCACCCCCTAAGCTGCCACCTGGTCCCCTTTCCCTGCCTACTTGCACCTCCTGCCCTAGGTGACAGGGCGCAACTGGGCGACAGTCCCTGACCTGAGTAAGTGCAAGCAGAGAGATAGAGACAGCAGGGAAGCAGACAGCCAATGAGAGGTAGCACTAGAGCGGACAGAGAGGTGGAAAAAGCAAGGTACCACCAAAAACGGAAGGGCGAGGCGGGTCAACTAGCCGGGGTCAGTCCAGGAGGTCACATCAGTACAAGAGAAGAGGCAAAGACAAAATCTAAAAGCAAGCCGAGGTCAAAATCCGAGAGGTAGCGTTAAGGTTCAGGGAGCAGGCAGAAGATGTGTCAGGAAGCAGATCAAGGGTCAAATCCAAAGGTAAGCTAAATAACAATAATAATACACAGCCTAAGGGACCAAAATCACAGGCAACCTGTAGCCAGCAGGTTGCCTGTATTTATAGTGGGGAGTGAGGGTTATGTCACGTGGCCAGCGTCACATGACCAACAGACAAACAAGTCGAGCACCGAGTGATCACCTCGGCGCTCAAGGCAGACCTAGGAGCAGGGAGCCTCCCAGCTAGCAAAATCCTTGCTCGTGATGCTAAGCAGCAGGTCTGCGGCTGATGGGAGACCGAGTGCGCCTTCGGCGCCCCATTACAGTGTGTTTGCGTTTTTCGACCCAATACTCGGACTCAGATGCACTTAAGTGGTGTTATGCTTGGCTTCTGTGTTACCAGGACTCTTACCAAGAACCAAGGCCCAAGACATTTCCAGATGTGGCACCTCAGGACTCTCACAAAATTGAGTCCCACAGCCTGGGACACATTGTTTCTTAAGTTTGTTAGAGCCACCCATCTGTTTGCAACATCTCCCACTTCCCCTTGGTCATTAGCTGATATGTCCCCCTAGTAGTCAGCATTTTCTTAGTCTAGGCAATAAGTAGAAAATGTATGCAATCATGTACTTAATTTGATTTCTCGACAGCAATGGGGGGGGGGGGGGGGGTGTTGCATGAACAGTGGCCCAAGGGCACCCTGACTTATACTGTGTGCAGTTTCACAGATTTGGCAGTTGCATTTGCATTTGCTATAAAGACAGACAGCAATGTCCGGTGAAAATCTGTATCAAAGACAATGCTGGAAGGTGAGGGACTGCAGATAAGACACCCATCACCCAAGACCAGTTACAATACAAGTCTAGATCTGATAGTAAACATCTAAACTTACAAGTGCTAAATTGCAGTTTTACTGATCCCAGAAAATTGCAATTGGAATCCGCTGCTATTGAATGTACCTGATGTCCGTTGCACTTAGTAAAAGAGACTATTTATTATACGTTTACTTCTGGTCTCATTTTTCAAAATTACATTTCCACTGCACTGATCCCCAGAGCCGGCCTAAAGAAGCACACCATGACATAACACTTCAGCTGGGCCACTACCATTCCCATCCTCTGCACTGGGCCTCTCTGCACATGCACAGTCTGCATAGCCACTGCTCATCTTGCAGCATTAGAGCCTATGTGCTAACGCCACTACTCGGAGCAATGTCGCAGGTGCGAGATTGACACACAGGGGAAGGGATAGTAATCTTACCAAATATAAGCTCATAATCATGATTTGCAAACAAAAGTTTATGTGTTTAAAAGAATGGGAGTATAACACAGCACAACACAACACAACACAATCCAACACTGAATTAATGTAAGAGTTTTGTGGAATTGGAAGCCTCTGATCAAAGATCAAATCATTTGTGGCTACAAAGAAAATGTGCTGAAGGAGTGTTCTCGAAAGATCTAACCTTAGGTAATTCTCTCTGGATGTACAGAGCATCAGAAAAAGATTTATGTAAAAGATACATTTTGATGTACAAAAGATGAAATATTTTTTTCCTGGGACAATAAGGAAACATTTTACTCAACTCTCCTGACTGCAAGGCATCATAAACTATTAGTCTTTAAATTGTACTTTAAAGTACTACTTAACCTAAAGAAAAAGCTGATCTTCGTGAAAATCTCAACAATTTTTTTTAGAATTTGGTATTATTCGCTTCTAACAAGCTCTGGTTGTTTTAGTCATCAAGTGAACATTTATTTGTAAAGGATGAGTTAGGTTTTCACCTGGTAAGGTGGATCCACAAAGCCTCTTATCTGGAATAGCAGGTCCTATGCAGAATGGACAAGTGGTGCTGGTGCATCATGGCTGGGAAGCTTGTGATGTGTCAGAACTGGTAGCATAGCAGAACTGATGATGTAGAAAAACTCTAAGGGGGACATTTATCAAGATCGGCATATTGTACTCTGGTATTGATTCCCCCGGCGCTTCTGGAGGATAGGCCAAATTTATGCAGAGGTGCACGCCTCTTTTATATTTAGAGCATCTTCCAGCCATGTCAGGTGACACACTTAAATCTACGTCAGCCTCCTAGCTGCTGTAGATTTAAGTCTTTACTCACCCCAGAAAATTGGCGTGAAGAAAGATAAATGTGGTGAGCCTGCACCACCACCCGCTCCTTACCAACGCTACGCCCCTTTCCTTGTAGCTTTTGACTAACTGTACCGAGCCAGTGATGTACTGGGACTGGAGATGAAGCCGAGCTGCTACAGAGTTGGCGGAGTAATAGCGGTAAAGATGATGTAGGACTGGGTTGAGCCAAGCCAAGGAGGGGAACAAGGCAGTGCTCAATGGAACCAGGACAGGTGAGTAAACAGGATGTAACTAGGGATGAGCGAACCCAAACTGTATAGTTCGGGTTCGTACCGAATTTTGGGGTGTCCGTGACACGGACCCGAACCCGGACATTTTCGTAAAAGTCCGGGTTCGGGTTCGGTGTTCGTCGCTTTCTTGGCGCTTTTTGAAAGGCTGCAAAGCAGCCAATCAACAAGCGTCATACTACTTGCCCCAAGAGGCCGTCACAGCCATGCCTACTATTGGCATGGCTGTGATTGGCCAGAGCACCATGTGACCCAACCTCTCTTTAAGCTGGAGTCACATAGCGCAGCCCGTCACTCTGCTCTGATCAGCATAGGGAGAGGTTGCAGCTGCCACGTTAGGGCGAGATAAGGCAGTGATTAACGCCTCCAAAGGACTTCATTCAGAGATCGATCTGCAGCTGTGGATGATTGAACTGCTGCTATTGAATTGCTCACTGTTTTTAGGCTGCCCAGAGCGTTTTTCAGTCACTTTTTTCTGGGGTGATCGGCGGCCATTTTGTGTCTTGTGGTGTGCCAGCACAAGCTGTCACCAAGTGCATTTTTTTTTTAATAATTCTCTTTTTATTAATACGTTATCCACATAATAAATCATACATTACAAATATTTAAGTACTTTTGAAAAAGAGGCGTACCACACCAACTGGTCAGCAAAGTATTACATCGCATGTCACACATATAACCTGTCTCTTATTTAAGCAATGGTCTTCCAACCTGACTTATCACGTATTGTGAGACATACAATACACATACACTGTTGATTCAAAAGTTCTGTAGTGGAAGTCTTTTCACGAGTAAGAAAACATAGAACACATAGAACACTGAATCGATGTATAAAAAATTAAATACAATGAAATGTTGAGTAGGTTCACTCTAATAGAAGCTATATCCTTATAGCTTTTGGACTAGAGCACTATATTATACTTTAGTCTGGATACCCAAACCTTTCCCACAAACTTATATTTATCCCTTTAGATGATATGTTGTTTGACTTTAACTCCACCCTCCCTTGTTAACCCCTAGAGGGTCTCCTAATTCCACCCCCCCCCTCCCCCCTCACAAGGAGGGAAGAAGAGCAGTGGAAGAACGAGAGCCCAGTACACAAAACCAGATTGTGTTCACTCACGTTGTTGAGCTTCCATGTGCAACTTCCATGGGCCCCAAGTGTCCAGAAAACCTTGCCTATTATGGTTTTCCCAGCTCGCTAGCTCCTCCATTCTACATATGTGATTCATTTTATCGTACCACATTGTTATACTAGGTGGATCAGTGTTTCTCCATAATGATGGAATAAGTAATTTGGCCGCTGCAATCATATGTGTCTGAAGGTTATTTTTATGGGGAATAAATTTGCCTTCTGGTTTCCATAGTAAAACTAGAGAAGCAGAGAGTGATAAATGTCCTGGGCAGATCTTATTGATGGTGTCCTCCACTAATTTCCAGAATTGCTTAATTTTCGGGCAATACCACCATATGTGGGAAAGGCTACCCAGACCTTCTAAGCATCTCCAGCATTCACTCGAGTTACTGATGTGGATTTTATATAGAAATTCAGGTGTACGATACCATCTAGTGAGGGTTTTAAGTGAGTTCTCTTGCACTTTGACACATCTAGAGAATCCGTGCGAATGTGACATAATAAAGGATCTGCTCAAATTATCTAAACTGATACCTAATTCTTTTTCCCAATCACCTATGTAAGAAGGGGCCAGATCTCCTTTTTTTTCTAAAATCTGTCGGTAAATTAGTGATAGACCCTTAGTTGGTGATTTTGGGAGCAGTACCATGGTCTCCAGCCAAGAGGGGTCAACCTTCTGCAGTCGGTTAGAAGAAAGGAACTTCCTACATGTAACTTCAAAATCCCATCTCTGTATATCTGAACCAACACTCGGCGGTTCACCCCTGAGAGATTTATAGAAATCAGAGGTGGGAGTTAATTTCAGTAGATCCCCCAATCTGAACTCAGACACTGAATCCCAAACTGGGCTAGCTTCCATCACCTTGTCCGAGAGAGTATAGGGTAGTACATCAAGAGGCATAACCGGTGACAATCTCCCTCTACTAAGACACAGTGCAGGTGACTTCTGGCATTCCTTAATAGTGCCTTTGGTAATGACACTTATGAGTCCCAGTGTACCCAAAGAAGGAGCTTTGTGCCATAGCAGACATGCACCTTGTTTCCCTAGTATTTCTCTTTCCATACGCACATGCAGAGGAGGTTCTTTCTGTCTAGCTAAAGCTAACCATCTCTCTAGATGAATTGCCTGCACGTACGCATACATGTCAGGTAATGATATCCCTCCATGTTTCTTTTTCCTGGTGAGCAGGGAGAATGGCAACCTAGCTTTCTTATTAGCCCATAAAAATTTACTAACGATAGACCTTATTTTGTCCAGAAAGGATCGAGGTATCTCTATTGGTAGGGAGCGTAACAGGTATAGCATTTGTGGCAGAACATATGTAGTTATAACATTTTTCCTGCCTATCCAGGAGATCCTGGGTTTCAAGGGTACACCAAGTGCATTTAACCCTCAATGGTGTGGTTGTTTTTTGGCTAAATCCTACATCAGGGTGAAGCTGTCACACCAAGTGCATTTAACCAGCAATAGTCTGTTTATTTTTTGGCCATATACTACATCAGGGGCAAGCTGAGCCTGTCACCAAGTGCATTTAACCCTCAATGGTGTGGTTGTTTTTTGGCTAAATCCTATATCAGGGTCAAGCTGTCACACCAAGTGTATTTAACCAGCAATAGTCTGGTTATTTTTTGGCCATATACTACCATCATTGGCAAGCTGAGCCTGTCACCAAGTGCATTTAACCCTCAATGGTGTGGTTGTTTTTTGGCTAAATCCTACATCAGGGTCAAGCTGTCACACCAAGTGCTTTTAACCAGCAATAGTCTGGTTATTTTTTGGCCATATACTACATCAGGGGCAAGCTGAGCCTGTCACCAAGTGCATTTAACCCTCAATAGTGTGGTTGGTCAAGCTGTCACACCAAGTGCATTTAACCATCAATAGTGTGGTTATTTTTTGGCCATATCCCAGTCTAATTCTGTCATTAAACCTATACCTGTCACCCAGCACCTAAATACTAGGCCTCAAATTTATATCTAGCTAAATCTGTCGTTATTGCTGTACTGTTGTGGCTGGTCAAGTTATTTAGTGTCCGTCAAAGCACATTTTTTGTACTGGATTGAAATACAATTCCCAATTTAGCAATTTCCTAATTTAGTGGTTTCTGCTGTATCAGAGCTATTTTAAATCTATCCCTAAAAGGGTATATAAGATTCAAGGTGCACATAGGGTCATTCTGAATAACTTCACACACATGCTACTGTGCATTTCCAAGTCTAATTCTGTCAGTAAACCTATACCTGTCACCCAGCGCCTAATTACTAGGCCTCAAATTTATAGTCAGCTAAATCTGTGGTTATTTCTGTGGCTGGGCAAGTTATTTAGTGTCCGTCAAAGCACAGTTTTTGTTCTGGGTTGAAATACAATTCCCAATTTAGCAATTTCCTAATTTTGTGGTTTCTGCTGTATCAGAGCTATTTTAAATCTATCCCTAAAAGGGTATATAAGATTCAAGGTGCACATAGGGTCATTCTGAATAACTTCACACACATTCTACTGTGCATTTCCAAGTCTAATTCTGTCAGTAAACCTATACCTGTCACCCAGCGCCTAAATACTAGGCCTCAAATTTAAATCCAGCTAAATCTGTCGTTACTGCTGTACTGTTGTGGCTAGTCAAGTTATTTAGTGTCTGTCAAAGCACATTTTTTGTTCTGGGTTGAAATACAATTCCCAATTTAGCAATTTCCTAATTTTGTGGTTTTTGCTGTATCAGAGCTATTTTAAATCTATCCCTAAAAGGGTATATAAGATTCAAGGTGCACATAGGGTCATTCTGAATAACTTCACACACACACGCTACTGTGCATTTCCAAGTCGAATTCTGTCAGTAAACCTATACCTGTCACCCAGCGCCTAAATACTAGGCCTCAAATTTATAGTCAGCTAAATCTGTGGTTATTTCTGTGGCTGGGCAAGTTATTTAGTGTCCGTCAAAGCACAGTTTTTGTTCTGGGTTGAAATACAATTCCCAATTTAGCAATTTCCTAATTTTGTGGTTTCTGCTGTATCAGAGCTATTTTAAATCTATCCCTAAAAGGGTATATAAGATTCAAGGTGCACATAGGGTCATTCTGAATAACTTCACACACACGCTACTGTGCATTTCCAAGTCTAATTCTGTCAGTAAACCTATACTTGTCACCCAGCGCCTAAATACTAGGCCTCAAATTTATAGTCAGCTAAATCTGTGGTTATTTCTGTGGCTGGGCAAGTTATTTAGTGTCCGTCAAAGCACAGTTTTTGTTCTGGGTTGAAATACAATTCCCAATTTAGCAATTTCCTAATTTTGTGGTTTCTGCTGTATCAGAGCTATTTTAAATCTATCCCTAAAAGGGTATATAAGATTCAAGGTGCACATAGGGTCATTCTGAATAACTTCACACACACGCTACTGTGCATTTCCAAGTCTAATTCTGTCAGTAAACCTATACCTGTCACCCAGCGCCTAAATATTAGGCCTCAAATTTATAGTCAGCTAAATCTGTGGTTATTTCTGTGGCTGGGCAAGTTATTTAGTGTCCGTCAAAGCACAGTTTTTGTTCTGGGTTGAAATACAATTCCCAATTTAGCAATTCTCTAAATTAGTGGTTTCTGCTGTATCAGGCCTACTTTAAATACATCCCTAAAAGGGTATATCAGAATCAAGGTGCTGATAGGGTCATTCTCAATAACTTGACACACACGCTACTGTGCATATCCCAGTCTAATTCTGTCCGTAAACGTATACCTGTCACCCAGCGCCTAAATACTAGGCCTCAAATTTATATTCAGCTAAATCTGTGGTTACTGCTGTGCCTGTATTAGTGTAATACGGTACCTAAATAGATAGCCAGGTAGTGTTGGGTGTCTGTAAAAAAAGGCCTGAATTTGAATTCAATACATTGGGCCAAATAATATTTTTGTTGTTGTGGTGAACCATAACAATGAGGAAAACATCTAGTAAGGGACGCGGACGTGGACATGGTCGTGGTGGTGTTAGTGGACCCTCTGGTGCTGGGAGAGGACGTGGCCGTTCTGCCACATCCACACGTCCTAGTGTACCAACTACCTCAGGTCCCAGTAGCCGCCAGAATTTACAGCGATATATGGTGGGGCCCAATGCCGTTCTAAGGATGGTAAGGCCTGAGCAGGTACAGGCATTAGTCAATTGGGTGGCCGACAGTGGATCCAGCACGTTCACATTATCTCCCACCCAGTCTTCTGCAGAAAGCGCACAGATGGCGCCTGAAATACAACCCCATCAGTCTGTCACATCACCCCCATGCATATCAGGGAAACTGTCTAAGCCTCAAGTTATGCAGCAGTCTCTTATGCTGTTTGAAGACTCTGCTGGCAGGGTTTCCCAAGGGCATCCACCTAGCCCTTCCCCAGCGGTGGAAGACATAGAATGCACTGACGCACAACCACTTATGTTTGCTGATGATGAGGACATGGGAATACCACCTCAGCACGTCTCTGATGATGATGAAACACAGGTGCCAACTGCTGCGTCTTTCTGCAGTGTGCAGACTGAACAGGAGGTCAGGGATCAAGACTGGGTGGAAGACGATGCAGGGGACGATGAGGTCCTAGACCCCACATGGAATGAAGGTCGTGCCACTGACTTTCACAGTTCGGAGGAAGAGGCAGTGGTGAGACCGAGCCAACAGCGTAGCAAAAGAGGGAGCAGTGGGCAAAAGCAGAACACCCGCCGCCAAGAGACTCCGCCTGCTACTGACCGCCGCCATCTGGGACCGAGCACCCCAAAGGCAGCTTCAAGGAGTTCCCTGGCATGGCACTTCTTCAAACAATGTGCTGACGACAAGACCCGAGTGGTTTGCACGCTGTGCCATCAGAGCCTGAAGCGAGGCATTAACGTTCTGAACCTGAGCACAACCTGCATGACCAGGCACCTGCATGCAAAGCATGAACTGCAGTGGAGTAAACACCTTAAAACCAAGGAAGTCACTCAGGCTCCCCCTGCTACCTCTTCTGCTGCTGCCGCCTCGGCCTCTTCTGCTGCTGCCGCCTCGGCCTCTTCCTCCGCCTCTGGAGGAACGTTGGCACCTGCCGCCCAGCAAACAGGGGATGTACCACCAACACCACCACCTCCGTCACCAAGCATCTCAACCATGTCACATGGCAGCGTTCAGCTCTCCATCTCACAAACATTTGAGAGAAAGCGTAAATTCCCACCTAGCCACCCTCGATCCCTGGCCCTGAATGCCAGCATTTCTAAACTACTGGCCTATGAAATGCTGTCATTTAGGCTGGTGGACACAGACAGCTTCAAACAGCTCATGTCGCTTGCTGTCCCACAGTATGTTGTTCCTAGCCGGCACTACTTCTCCAAGAGAGCCGTGCCTTCCCTGCACAACCAAGTATCCGATAAAATCAAGTGTGCACTGCGCAACGCCATCTGTAGCAAGGTCCATCTAACCACAGATACGTGGACCAGTAAGCACGGCCAGGGACGCTATATCTCCCTAACTGCACACTGGGTAAATGTAGTGGCAGCTGGGCCCCAGGCAGAGAGCTGTTTGGCGCACGTCCTTCCGCCGCCAAGGATCGCAGGGCAACATTCTTTGCCTGCTGTTGCCACCTCCTCCTACTCAGCTTCCTCCTCCTCTTCTTCCACCTGCTCATCCAGTCAGCCACACACTTTCACCACCAACTTCAGCACAGCCCGGGGTAAACGTCAGCAGGCCATTCTGAAACTCATATGTTTGGGGGACAGGCCCCCACACCGCACAGGAGTTGTGGCGTGGTATAGAACAACAGACCGACAAGTGGTTGCTGCCGGTGAGCCTCAATCCCGGCCTGGTGGTGTGCGATAATAAGCGAAATCTCGTTGCAGCTCTGGGACTAGCCGGTTTGACGCACATCCCTTGCCTGGCGCATGTGCTGAATTTGGTGGTGCAGAAGTTCATTCACAACTACCCCGAAATGTCAGAGCTGCTGCATAAAGTGCGGGCCATCTGTTCGCGCTTCCGGCGTTCACATTCTGCCGCTGCTCGCCTGTCTGCGCTACAGCGTAACTTCGGCCTTCCCGCTCACCGCCTCATATGCGACATGCCCACCAGGTGGAACTCCACCTTGCACATGCTGGACAGACTGTGCGAGCAGCAGCAGCAGGCCATAGTGGAGTTTCAGCTGCTGCACGCACGGGTCAGTCGCACTGCGGAACAGCACCACTTCACCACCAATGACTGGGCCTCCATGCGAGACCTGTGGCCCTGTTGCGCTGTTTTGAGTACTCCACCAACATGGCCAGTGGCGATGACGCCGTTATCAGCGTTACAATACCACTTCTATGTCTCCTTGAGAAAACACTTAGGGCGATAATGGAAGAGGAGGTGGCCCAGGAGGAGGGGGAGGAGGAGGAAGAGGGGTCATTTTTAGCACTTTCAGGCCAGTCTCTTCGAAGTGACTCAGAGGGAGTTTTTTTGCAACAGCAGAGGCCAGGTACAAATGTGGCCAGCCAGGGCCCACTACTGGAGGACGAGGAGGACGAGGATTAGGAGGAGGTGGAGGAGGATGAGGATGAAGCATGGTCACAGTGGGGTGGTACCCAACGCAGCTCGGGCCCATCACTGGTGCGTGGCTGGGGGGAAAGGCAGGATGATGACGATACGCCTCCCACAGAGGACAGCTTGTCCTTACCCCTGGGCAGCCTGGCACACATGAGCGACTACATGCTGCAGTGCCTGCGCAACGACAGCAGAGTTGCCCACATTTTAACGTGTGCGGACTACTGAGTTGCCACCCTGCTGGATCTACGGTACAAAGACAATGTGCCCACCTTACTTTCTTCACTGGAGCGTGATAGGAAGATGCGCGAGTACAAGCGCACGTTGGTAGACGCGCTACTGAGAGCATTCCCAAATGTCACAGGGGAACAAGTGGAAGCCCAAGGCCAAGGCAGAGGAAGAGCAAGAGGTCGCCAAGGCAGCTGTGTCACGGCCAGCTCCTCTGAGGGCAGGGTTAGCATGGCAGAGATGTGGAAAAGTTTTGTCAACACGCCACAGCTAACTGCACCACCACCTGATACGCAACGTGTTAGCAGGAGGCAACATTTCACTAAGGCCCCATGCACACGGCCGTTGTTCACGGCCGTGTGCGGGCCGTGGAACCGCGGCCTGGATCCCTCCTGAGAGCAGGAGCGCACGGCGTCACTAGTTGCTATGACGCCGTGCGCTCCCTGCTGCCGGCACAGTACAGTAATACACTGGTATGATCTATACCAGTGTATTACTGTACTGTGCCGGCAGCAGGGAGCGCACGGCGTCATAGCAACCAGTGACGCCGTGCGCTCCTGCTCTCAGGAGGGATCCAGGCCGCGGTTCCACGGCCCGCACACGGCTGTGAAACACGGCCGTGTGCATGGGGCCTAACATGGTGGAACAGTACGTGTGCACACCCCTCCACGTACTGACTGATGGTTCGGCCCCATTCAACTTCTGGGTCTCTAAATTGTCCACGTGGCCAGAGCTAGCATTTTATGCATTGGAGGTGCTGGCCTGCCCGGCGGCCAGCGTTTTGTCTGAACGTGTATTCAGCACGGCAGGGGGCGTCATTACAGACAAACGCAGCCGCCTGTCTACAGCCAATGTGGACAAGCTGACGTTCATAAAAATGAACCAGGCATGGATCCCACAGGACTTGTCCATCCCTTGTGCAGATTAGACATTAACTACCTCCCCTTAACCATATATTATTGTACTCCAGGGCACTTCCTCATTCAATCCTATTTTTATTTTCATTTTACCATTATATTGCGAGGCTACCCAAAGTTGAATGAACCTCTCCTCTGTCTGGGTGCCAGGGCCTAAATATATGCCAATGGACTGTTCCAATGTTGGGTGACGTGAAGCCTGATTCTCTGCTATGACATGCAGACTAATTCTCTGCTGACATGAAGCCAGATTCTCTGTTACGGGACCTCTCTCCTCTGCCTGGGTGCTGGGCCTAAATATATGACAATGGACTGTTGCAGTGGTGGCTGACGTGAAGCCTGATTTTCTGCTATGACATGCAGACTGATTCTCTGCTGACATGAAGACAGATCCTCTGTTACGGGACCTCTCTCCTCTGCCTGGGTGCCTGGGCCTAAATATATGACAATGGACTGTTGCAGTGGTGGGTGACGTGAAGCCTGATTCTCTGCTATGACATGCAGACTGATTCTCTGCTGACATGAAGACAGATTCTCTGTTACGGGACCTCTCTCCTCTGCCTGGGTGTTGGGCCTAAATATATGCCAATGGACTGTTGCAGTGGTGGCTGTCGTGAAGCCTAATTCTCTGCCATGACATGCAGACTGATTCTCTGCTGACATGAAGACAGATTCTCTGTTACGGGACCTCTCTCCTCTGCCTGGGTGCTGGGCCTAAATATATGACAATGGACTGTTGCAGTGGTGGCTGACGTGAAGCCTGATTCTCTGCTATGACATGCAGACTGATTCTCTGCTGACATGAAGACAGATTCTCTGTTACGGGACCTCTCTCCTCTGCCTGGGTGCTGGGCCTAAATATATGCCCTCTCCAATTGATATTGGTTAATTTATATTTATTTTATTTTAATTTTTATTCATTTCCCTATCCACATTTGTTTGCAGGGTATTTACCTATATGTTGCTGCCTTTTGCAGCCTTCTAGCTTTTTTACAGCCTTTTTAGTGCTGAAAAGTTCGGGTCCCCATTGACTTCAATGGGGTTCGGGACGAAGTACGGATCGGGTTCGGATCCCGAACCCGAACATTTCCGGGAAGTTCGGCCGAACTTCTCGAATCCGAACATCCAGGTGTCCGCTCAACTCTAGATGTAACCCTTACTCTGCTTAATGTATTTGATTTTATTCATCCCCTTGTGTTTTATTATTTTTCATTTTTCTTCACCTTGTGATTGCTTTTGCACGAGACTGTAAATGGGGTCACCATCAAACATACACAAGGTTGTCCCTAAAGAGGTTGCATACTCAATTGTGTGAACTTGGACTGTCACCACCCCATTGGGCCTGGGACCAGGTTGCAGCATAGAGATCACACAATAGACACTTTTAATATTAGCAGCCATAGGTATGGCTATGGTGGCCACAAGGACTCATGGATGTGCAGAGTAATTTAAATCATTAATGGAAACACTGGTACAATCTATGAAATGTTTTACACTATTATTCTGTCATAGAAAGGTTACAATTTATTGAGTAAATTGTGACTTTTTGACAGTTTGTCACATTTTCCACTTTTCTAAAATGTGGGTATGGTGTGGGCAGGATGGGTCTAGGTCTATGCAGACCTATGTCATAAGTCACACCTGAAAGGTATAACAACTTCTAGCTGGTGTATCTTTCAGTTTCTGATTCATTTTCATCCCTGGTTGTGTCAAAATTATTAAGAGATGTTTGCCCCTTAATATTACTGGCATACAAAGCAGCAGACTTTGTACGAATATCCGAGTATGAAATGTCAATCCCCCATCATCTTTACATGGGAAATGTGTTTATTGTATCAAAACTAAACTAATGATAGGAGGATAAACCTAATGTTCGACAACCTGACAGAAGAGAACTATAATCTTGATTAACAATCTTTGTCGCCCTCTGTGTTTTTGTGTTCCCACCCCAGATACTTGTAGTAAAAGACCATAGCAGATTTATATCTTGATTAACGTGTATTTCTTTTTATTTCAGAAAAATCTGTCAAGCGGCAATTTATGTGTTAACGTTTTCGGCTCGCAGGCCTTCATCGGACACTGTGCCGCAGTTGGGATAGTGATATGAAGAATAAAGGAACACCAGTGGTAAGCTTATTGGCACCCCTACCACTGGTGTACCTTTATTCTTCATATCACTATCCCAACTGCAGCACAGTGTCTAATGAAGGCCTGCGAGCCGAAAACGTTAACACATAAATTGCCGATGATTTGGTGCGCTGTTTTATAATGAGCAGTAAACTCGCAACGGGGAGGAGACGCAGTCTACTGCTGTGGACTAGGGATGAGCGAACTCGAACTGTATAGTTCGGGTTCGTACCGAATTTTGGGGTGTCCGTGACACGGACCCGAACCCGGACATTTTCGTAAAAGTCCGGGTTCGGGTTCGGTGTTCGTCGCTTTCTTCGCGCTTTTGTGACGCTTTCTTGGCGCTTTTTGAAAGGCTGCTAAGCAGCCAATCAACAAGCGTCATACTACTTGCCCCAAGAGGCCATCACAGCCATGCCTACTATTGGCATGGCTGTGATTGGCCAGAGCACCATGTGACCCAGCCTCTATTTAAGCTGGAGTCACATAGCGCCGCCCGTCACTCTGCTCTGATTAGCGTAGGGAGAGGTTGCGGCTGCGACAGTAGGGCGAGATTAGGCAGATTAACTCCTCCAAAGGACTTGATTAACTGATCGATCTGCAGCTGTGGATCATTGAGCTGCTGATCCTCAATTGCTCACTGTTTTTAGGCTGCCCAGACCGTTTGTCAGTCACATTTTTCTGGGGTGATCGGCGGCCATTTTGTGTCTTGTGGTGCGCCAGCACAAGCTGCGACCAAGTGCATTTAACCCTCAATGGTGTGGTTGTTTTTTGGCTAAAGCCTACATCAGGGTGAAGCTGTCACACCAAGTGCATTTAACCCTCAGTAGTGTGGTTGGTCAAGCTATCACACCAAGTGCATTTAACCAGCAATAGTCTGTTCATTTTTTGGCCATATACTAAATCAGGGGCAAGCTGCGCCCGTCACCAAGTGCATTTAACCCTCAGTAGTGTGGTTGGTCAAGCTGTGACACCAAGTGCATTTAACCAGCAATAGTCTGTTCATTTTTTGGCCATATACTACATCAGGGGCAAGCTGCGCCCATCACCAAGTGCATTTAACCAGCAATAGTGTGGTTATTTTTTGGCCATATCCCAGTCTAATTCTGTCACTAAATCCATACCGGTCACCCAGCGCCTAAATACTAGGCCTCAAATTTATATCCCGCTAAATCTCTCGTTACCGCTGTCCTGTTGTGGCTGGGAAAGTTATTTAGTGTCCGTCAAAGCACATTTTTTGTTCTGGGTTGAAATACAATTCCCAATTTAGCAATTTAAAAATTTAGTGGTTTCTGCTGTATCAGAGCTATTTGAAATCTATCCCTAAAAGGGTATATAATATTCAAGGTGCACATAGGGTCATTCAGAATAACTTCACACACCCGCTACTGTGCATTTCCAAGTCTAATTCTGTCACTAAACCCATATCTGTCACCCAGCGCCTAAATACTAGGCCTCAAATTTATATCCAGCTAAATCTGTCCTTAGTGCTGTAGCTGGGCGAGTTATTTAGTGTCCGTTCAAGCACATTTCTTGTTCTGGGTTGAAATACAATTCCCAATTTAGCAATTTCATAATTTAGTGGTTTCTGCTATATCAGAGCTATTTGAAATCTATCCCTAAAAGGGTATATAATATTCAAGGTGCACATTGGGTCATTCAGAATAACTTCACACACACCCGCTACTGTGTATTTCCAAGTCTAATTCTGTCACTAAACCCATACCTGTCACCCAGCGCCTAAATACTAGGCCTCAAATTTATATCCTGCTAAATCTCTCGTTAGTGCTGTAGCTGGGCGAGTTATTTAGTGTCCGTTCAAGCACATTTCTTGTTCTGGGTTGAAATACAATTCCCAATTTAGCAATTTCATAATTTAGTGGTTTCTGCTATATCAGAGCTATTTGAAATCTATCCCTAAAAGGGTATATAATATTCAAGGTGCACATTGGGTCATTCAGAATAACTTCACACACACCCGCTACTGTGTATTTCCAAGTCTAATTCTGTCACTAAACCCATACCTGTCACCCAGCGCCTAAATACTAGGCCTCAAATTTATATCCTGCTAAATCTCTCGTTAGTGCTGTAGCTGGGCGAGTTATTTAGTGTCCGTTCAAGCACATTTCTTGTTCTGGGTTGAAATACAATTCCCAATTTAGCAATTTCATAATTTAGTGGTTTCTGCTATATCAGAGCTATTTGAAATCTATCCCTAAAAGGGTATATAATATTCAAGGTGCACATTGGGTCATTCAGAATAACTTCACACACACCCGCTACTGTGTATTTCCAAGTCTAATTCTGTCACTAAACCCATACCTGTCACCCAGCGCCTAAATACTAGGCCTCAAATTTATATCCTGCTAAATCTCTCGTTAGTGCTGTAGCTGGGCGAGTTATTTAGTGTCCGTTCAAGCACATTTCTTGTTCTGGGTTGAAATACAATTCCCAATTTAGCAATTTCATAATTTAGTGGTTTCTGCTATATCAGAGCTATTTGAAATCTATCCCTAAAAGGGTATATAATATTCAAGGTGCACATTGGGTCATTCAGAATAACTTCACACACACCCGCTACTGTGTATTTCCAAGTCTAATTCTGTCACTAAACCCATACCTGTCACCCAGCGCCTAAATACTAGGCCTCAAATTTATATCCAGCTAAATCTGTCCTTAGTGCTGTAGCTGGGCGAGTTATTTAGTGTCCGTTCAAGCACATTTCTTGTTCTGGGTTGAAATACAATTCCCAATTTAGCAATTTCATAATTTAGTAGTTTCTGCTATATCAGAGCTATTTGAAATCTATCCCTAAAAGGGTATATAATATTCAAGGTGCACATTGGGTCATTCAGAATAACTTCACACACACCCGCTACTGTGTATTTCCAAGTCTAATTCTGTCACTAAACCCATACCTGTCACCCAGCGCCTAAATACTAGGCCTCAAATTTATATCCTGCTAAATCTCTCGTTAGTGCTGTAGCTGGGCGAGTTATTTAGTGTCCGTTCAAGCACATTTCTTGTTCTGGGTTGAAATACAATTCCCAATTTAGCAATTTCATAATTTAGTGGTTTCTGCTATATCAGAGCTATTTGAAATCTATCCCTAAAAGGGTATATAATATTCAAGGTGCACATTGGGTCATTCAGAATAACTTCACACACACACGCTTCTGTGCATTTCCAAGTCTAATTCTGTCACTAAATCCATACCGGTCACCCAGCGCCTAAATACTAGGCCTCAAATTTATATCCCGCTGAATTTGAATACAATACATTGGGCCAAATAATATATTTGTTGTTGTGGTGAACCATAACAATGAGAAAAACATCTAGTAAGGGACGCGGACGTGGACATGGTCGTGGTGGTGTTAGTGGACCCTCTGGTGCTGGGAGAGGACGTGGCCGTTCTGCCACATCCACACGTCCTAGTGTACCAACTACCTCAGGTCCCAGTAGCCGCCAGAATTTACAGCGATATATGGTGGGGCCCAATGCCGTTCTAAGGATGGTAAGGCCTGAGCAGGTACAGGCATTAGTCAATTGGGTGGCCGACAGTGGATCCAACACGTTCACATTATCTCCCACCCAGTCTTCTGCAGAAAGCGCACAGATGGCGCCTGAAAACCAACCCCATCAGTCTGTCACATCACCCCCATGCATACCAGGGAAACTGTCTCAGCCTCAAGTTATGCAGCAGTCTCTTATGCTGTTTGAAGACTCCGCTGGCAGGGTTTCCCAAGGGCATCCACCTAGCCCTTCCCCAGCGGTGAAAGACATAGAATGCACTGACGCACAACCACTTATGTTTCCTGATGATGAGGACATGGGAATACCACCTCAGCATGTCTCTGATGATGACGAAACACAGGTGCCAACTGCTGCGTCTTTCTGCAGTGTGCAGACTGAACAGGAGGTCAGGGATCAAGACTGGGTGGAAGACGATGCAGGGGACGATGAGGTCCTAGACCCCACATGGAATGAAGGTCGTGCCACTGACTTTCACAGTTCGGAGGAAGAGGCAGTGGTGAGACCGAGCCAACAGCGTAGCAAAAGAGGGAGCAGTGGGCAAAAGCAGAACACCCGCCGCCAAGAGACTCCGCCTGCTACTGACCGCCGCCATCTGGGACCGAGCACCCCAAAGGCAGCTTCAAGGAGTTCCCTGGCATGGCACTTCTTCAAACAATGTGCTGACGACAAGACCCGAGTGGTTTGCACGCTGTGCCATCAGAGCCTGAAGCGAGGCATTAACGTTCTGAACCTGAGCACAACCTGCATGACCAGGCACCTGCATGCAAAGCATGAACTGCAGTGGAGTAAACACCTTAAAACCAAGGAAGTCACTCAGGCTCCCCCTGCTACCTCTTCTGCTGCTGCCGCCTCGGCCTATTCTGCTGCTGCCGCCTCGGCCTCTTCCTCCGCCTCTGGAGGAACGTTGGCACCTGCCGCCCAGCAAACAGGGGATGTACCACCAACACCACCACCTCCGTCACCAAGCGTCTCAACCATGTCACACGCCAGCGTTCAGCTCTCCATCTCACAAACATTTGATAGAAAGCGTAAATTCCCACCTAGCCACCCTCGATCCCTGGCCCTGAATGCCAGCATTTCTAAACTACTGGCCTATGAAATGCTGTCATTTAGGCTGGTGGACACAGACAGCTTCAAACAGCTCATGTCGCTTGCTGTCCCACAGTATGTTGTTCCCAGCCGGCACTACTTCTCCAAGAGAGCCGTGCCTTCCCTGCACAACCAAGTATCCCATAAAATCAAGTGTGCACTGCGCAACGCCATCTGTAGCAAGGTCCACCTAACCACAGATACGTGGACCAGTAAGCACGGCCAGGGACGCTATATCTCCCTAACTGCACACTGGGTAAATGTAGTGGCAGCTGGGCCCCAGGCGGAGAGCTGTTTGGCGCACGTCCTTCCGCCGCCAAGGATCGCAGGGCAACATTCTTTGCCTCCTGTTGCCACCTCCTCCTTCTCGGCTTCCTCCTCCTCTTCTTCCACCTGCTCATCCAGTCAGCCACACACCTTCACCACCAACTTCAGCACAGCCCGGGGTAAACGTCAGCAGGCCATTCTGAAACTCATATGTTTGGGGGACAGGCCCCACACCGCACAGGAGTTGTGGCGGGGTATTGAACAACAGACCGACGAGTGGTTGCTGCCGGTGAGCCTCAAGCCCGGCCTGGTGGTGTGTGATAATGGGCGAAATCTCGTTGCAGCTCTGGGACTAGCCAATTTGACGCACATCCCTTGCTTGGCGCATGTGCTGAATTTGGTGGTGCAGAAGTTCATTCACAACTACCCCGACATGTCAGAGCTGCTGCATAAAGTGCGGGCCGTCTGTTCGCGCTTCCGGCGTTCACATCCTGCTGCTGCTCGCCTGTCTGCGCTACAGCGTAACTTCGGCCTTCCCGCTCACCGCCTCATATGCGACGTGCCCACCAGGTGGAACTCCACCTTGCACATGCTGGACAGACTGTGCGAGCAGCAGCAGGCCATAGTGGAGTTTCAGCTGCAGCACGCACGGGTCAGTCGCACTACAGAACAGCACCACTTCACCACCAATGACTGGGCCTCCATGCGAGACCTGTGTGCCCTGTTGCGCTGTTTCGAGTACTCCACCAACATGGCCAGTGGCGATGACACCGTTATCAGCGTTACAATACCACTTCTATGTCTCCTTGAGAAAACACTTAGGGCGATGATGGAAGAGGAGGTGGCCCAGGAGGAGGAGGAGGAGGAGGAGGAAGAGGGGTCATTTTTAGCACTTTCAGGCCAGTCTCTTCGAAGTGACTCAGAGGGAGGTTTTTGGCAACAGCAGAGGCCAGGTACAAATGTGGCCAGCCAGGGCCCACTACTGGAGGACGAGGAGGACGAGGATGAGGAGGAGGTGGAGGAGGATGAGGATGAAGCATGGTCACAGCGGGGTGGCACCCAACGCAGCTCGGGTCCATCACTGGTGCGTGGCTGGGGGGAAAGGCAGGACGATGACGATACGCCTCCCACAGAGGACAGCTTGTCCTTACCCCTGGGCAGCCTGGCACACATGAGCGACTACATGCTGCAGTGCCTGCGCAACGACAGCAGAGTTGCCCACATTTTAACCTGTGCGGACTACTGGGTTGCCACCCTGCTGGATCCACGCTACAAAGACAATGTGCCCACCTTACTTCCTGCACTGGAGCGTGATAGGAAGATGCGCGAGTACAAGCGCACGTTGGTAGACGCGCTACTGAGAGCATTCCCAAATGTCACAGGGGAACAAGTGGAAGCCCAAGGCCAAGGCAGAGGAGGAGCAAGAGGTCGCCAAGGCAGCTGTGTCACGGCCAGCTCCTCTGAGTGCAGGGTTAGCATGGCAGAGATGTGGAAAACTTTTGTCAACACGCCACAGCTAACTGCACCACCACCTGATACGCAACGTGTTAGCAGGAGGCAACATTTCACTAACATGGTGGAACAGTACGTGTGCACACCCCTCCACGTACTGACTGATGGTTCGGCCCCATTCAACTTCTGGGTCTCTAAATTGTCCACGTGGCCAGAGCTAGCCTTTTATGCCTTGGAGGTGCTGGCCTGCCCGGCAGCCAGCGTTTTGTCTGAACGTGTATTCAGCACGGCAGGGGGCGTCATTACAGACAAACGCAGCCGCCTGTCTACAGCCAATGTGGACAAGCTGACGTTCATAAAAATGAACCAGGCATGGATCCCACAGGACCTGTCCGTCCCTTGTCCAGAATAGACATTAACTACCTCCCCATAACCATATATTATTGGACTCCAGGGCACTTCCTCATTCAATCCTATTTTTATTTTCATTTTACCATTATATTGCGAGGCTACCCAAAGTTGAATGAACCTCTCCTCTGCCTGTGTGCTAGGCCTAAATATATGCCAATGGACTGTTGCAGTGGTGGCTGACATGAAGCCTGATTCTCTGCTATGACATGCAGACTAATTCTCTGCTGACATGAAGCCAGATTCTCTGTTACGGGACCTCTCTCCTCTGCCTGGGTGCTGGGCCTAAATTTATGACAATGGACTGTTGCAGTGGTGGCTGACGTGAAGCCTGATTCTCTGCTATGACATGCAGACTGATTCTCTGCTGTCATGAAGCCAGATTGTCTGTTACGGGACCTCTCTGCTCTGCCTGTGTGCTAGGCCTAAATATATGCCAATGGACTGTTGCAGTGGTGGCTGACGTGAAGCCTCATTCTCTGCTATGACATGCAGACTGATTCTCTGCTGACATGAAGCCAGATTCTCTGTTACGGGACCTCTCTCCTCTGCCTGTGTGTGTGCTGGGCCTAAATATATGCCAATGGACTGTTGCAGTGGTGGCTGACGTGAAGCCTCATTCTCTGCTATGACATGCAGACTGATTCTCTGCTGACATGAAGCCAGATTGTCTGTTACGGGACCTCTCTCCTCTGCCTGTGTGCTAGGCCTAAATATATGCCAATGGACTGTTGCAGTGGTGGCTGACGTGAAGCCTCATTCTCTGCTATGACATGCAGACTGATTCTCTGCTGACATGAAGCCAGATTCTCTGTTACGGGACCTCCCTCCTCTGCCTGGGTGCTGGGCCTAAATATATGCCAATGGACTGTTGCAGTGGTGGCTGACGTGAAGCCTCATTCTCTGCTATGACATGCAGACTAATTCTCTGCTGACATGAAGACAGATTCTCTGTTACGGGACCTCTCTCCTCTGCCTGTGTGTGTGCTGGGCCTAAATATATGCCAATGGACTGTTGCAGTGGTGGCTGACGTGAAGCCTCATTCTCTGCTATGACATGCAGACTAATTCTCTGCTGACATGAAGCCAGATTGTCTGTTACGGGACCTCTCTCCTCTGCCTGGGTGCTGGGCCTAAATTTATGACAATGGACTGTTGCAGTGGTGGCTGACGTGAAGCCTGATTCTCTGCTATGACATGCAGACTGATTCTCTGCTGACATGAAGCCAGATCCTCTGTTACGGGACCTCTCTCCTCTGCCTGTGTGTGTGCTGGGCCTAAATATATGCCAATGGACTGTTGCAGTGGTGGCTGACGTGAAGCCTCATTCTCTGCTATGACATGCAGACTGATTCTCTGCTGACATGAAGCCAGATTCTCTGTTACGGGACCTCTCTCCTCTGCCTGTGTGTGTGCTGGGCCTAAATATATGCCAATGGACTGTTGCAGTGGTGGCTGACGTGAAGCCTCATTCTCTGCTATGACATGCAGACTAATTCTCTGCTGACATGAAGACAGATTCTCTGTTACGGGACCTCTCTCCTCTGCCTGTGTGTGTGCTGGGCCTAAATATATGCCAATGGACTGTTGCAGTGGTGGCTGACGTGAAGCCTCATTCTCTGCTATGACATGCAGACTAATTCTCTGCTGACATGAAGCCAGATTGTCTGTTACGGGACCTCTCTCCTCTGCCTGGGTGCTGGGCCTAAATTTATGACAATGGACTGTTGCAGTGGTGGCTGACGTGAAGCCTGATTCTCTGCTATGACATGCAGACTGATTCTCTGCTGACATGAAGCCAGATCCTCTGTTACGGGACCTCTCTCCTCTGCCTGTGTGTGTGCTGGGCCTAAATATATGCCAATGGACTGTTGCAGTGGTGGCTGACGTGAAGCCTCATTCTCTGCTATGACATGCAGACTGATTCTCTGCTGACATGAAGCCAGATTCTCTGTTACGGGACCTCTCTCCTCTGCCTGTGTGTGTGCTGGGCCTAAATATATGCCAATGGACTGTTGCAGTGGTGGCTGACGTGAAGCCTCATTCTCTGCTATGACATGCAGACTAATTCTCTGCTGACATGAAGACAGATTCTCTGTTACGGGACCTCCCTCCTCTGCCTGGGTGCTGGGCCTAAATATATGCCAATGGACTGTTGCAGTGGTGGCTGACGTGAAGCCTCATTCTCTGCTATGACATGCAGACTAATTCTCTGCTGACATGAAGACAGATTCTCTGTTACGGGACCTCTCTCCTCTGCCTGGGTGCCGGGGCCTAAATATCTGAGAATGGACTGTTCCAGTGGTGGTTTCAAAGGAAAGGACCGGCACTTCGCTGATGTAGATCACAATGTAGATTTATTCAGTCACATATTCAAAATGGCATAGTGACGCGTTTCAGCACAGATGTGCTTTCATCAGACTGCATAAAACATCTTACACTCCAGCTATTTATACATAAATGAAACACAAAGGAACTGACATCATCAAAGAAGCTCCGCCTCCCTCATTAAATCAAATTCGCATATCAAATAATCGCAATGAAAAATTTGCATTGAAAAATTCGCAATTGAAAATTCGCAACTGAAAATTCGCAATTGAAAATTGAAAATTCGCAATTGAAAATTCGCAACTGAAAATTCGCAACTGAAAATTCGCAATTGAAAATTCGCAAAAAACATATCCACTCTATACTGGCGAAGATTTTCAGTCACATAGTCCATTCTTGCAGTGATTAATCACGCTGAAGAAAAAAAGAAATATATTTATCAGATTGCATAAGGCCGAATGCCTTATAGGAAGCAGGACACATTGTACTCACGATTGAGGCCCCTGGGCTCCATTGTCTGAAGACGATGGATCCAGTAAGCCTCCCTTTTCAATAACAATTTATTTCTGTCACCCCCTCGACGGGGTAATGATACACCTTCAATAATCTGATACCTCAACTGCGAGATGTTGTGTTTTTTATCATAAAAATGAAGGGGTATTGGGAGTAATAAATTCTGTTTACGGATAGTAGATTTGTGTTTACTTAGTCTGTCCTTCATTCTCATTGAGGTTTCCCCCACATATAGTAATCCACATGGACATTTAAGAATGTAAACCACAAATCTACTATCACAAGTGAACGTGCCCCTTATTGGAATATTTTCACCTGAGTGAGGGTGGGAGAAACATGAACCCTTTATAACGCTGGAACAATTGACACAGTTTAAACAAGGAAAAGTGCCCCGTCTAGGTGTAGATAAAGTACTCTGTCCTCTTTCTATTTTATTACTTCCCACATCCGCCCGGACTATTTTATCCCTAATATTTTCTGCCCGTTTATAGCATATCATGGGTGGCCTCTGGAACTCTCCTATCCGTGGATAGGACTTAGATAATATGTGCCAATGTTGATTAACAATAGTCCTAAGGCGCTGGGACCAGGGATGGTATTTAATCACTAAGGGGATCCTTGTTTCTTTCTTAGTTCTATCTGGTGGTGTAATCTCAGCTTTATTACGCTGTATTTTCAATAGATCAGGGGGGTAGCCTCGCTCTCTAAATTTATTGGTCATATCGTCTAATCTTGTTTGACACATATCCCTATCACTAACGATCCGTCTAACCCTCTGGTATTGCCGCCCTGCTTCTTACTAGAATTGTTCCAGTGGTGGGTGACGGGAAGCCAGATTCTCTGCTATGGAACCTCTCTCCAATTGATTTTGGTTAATTTTTATTTATTTAATTTTTATTTTAATTCATTTCCCTATCCACATTTGTTTGCAGGGGATTTACCTACATGTTGCTGCCTTTTGCAGCCCTCTAGCTCTTTCCTGGGCTGTTTTACAGCCTTTTTAGTGCCGAAAAGTTCGGGTCCCCATTGACTTCAATGGGGTTCGGGTTCGGGACGAAGTTCGGATCGGGTTCGGATCCCGAACCCGAACATTTCCGGGATGTTCGGCCGAACTTCTCGAACCCGAACATCCAGGTGTTCGCTCAACTCTACTGTGGACGTCTCCTTCTCCCTGGCTGTGAGCGTGATCCAATCAGGGCCTGTTAGTATTGACCTAAAACAAAATAGGTTGATAAATTTGAAGATTTTAATTCAATTTGTGCTAATAAATGTCTTCTGTCATTATGTATTGTCTTCATTGTAGTAGTGATGTTCTCATTCCTGCTGCCTTTTCGATAGGTACTGCTTTCATTGATTTCCAATTACCAGTTAATACATTTGCTGCTGAAGGCTTTGCTCTATTAATTTCTTATTATCTATGCTCAAGGGTGAATCCACCCTACAAATAACATGCAGCAGTGACACTAAATATTTAATGCTTTTTCCTCATAGCTGCAATGTTTCTGCTTTGGGTGCTTACACAAGCAAACATTGGCATACATAACATCCTCTCCGGCATTGTAAAAATCACTGCAGTCTTTGTGCCTTACCTTGAAAAGTAGCTGAATGTCACCAGCAGCTTTTTGATACAACCAGCCAAACGTTAATTGTAATTTAGAAAATATTATAAAAATCAGTGAATCAACCAACACGGATACATGGAATTAGGTGCACTCTTCCGTGGAAACACCCTTGCCAAGTAGTACAAAAGGGATTGAGACAGCAGACAAACGTGGATAGCACTCAACTATCTGGCGTTAGCATGGAAACATATCCCATATATGTAATAAAAAATACTGTTTTATTCAAGAAAACAAATATACATAAAAAATTGAAAATCAATACATATAGATAAAAATCAATGGCATTAGTTGTGTCCGCATGTTAAACATCATATCATATTTCTTTTGCTGAGTACATATTCAACACAAATTTTACTTTTCAATATGATATACAGTATGTGGTAAAATCTTTATTGAAGTATTTTGGTCGAAAAACAAACTTTATTCAGCGGTCAGTCCTGCGGTTATATGCGGTAAAATCTCCATGATGTCTCCATGATAAATCTGCAGCGTGGAGGCCCCGTGTGGCTTCTACGCACTTTCTAAATAATCCTTCAGCAGAGCGAATAGATCCTGGGTGACCGGGACACTCCCTGACCTTCTCAGGAACTGCTGTCGGGAGCAGGGCATTCATTTCTGAGACGTTCGTATAGTGCAGGGGGAATCCGAAGACCCTTTCCATCTCTGTGCTCCATTATATGTGGTGAAATCTTTCTTGAAGTATTTTGGTGGAAAAAAAATTGTATTCAGCGTTAAGCATTGCACAAAACAAATTTCCACCTCCTCCATTAACTTCCTCATCTCTTCATTCTCATCCTCAACACACACACTGACTTGACACCCCCTCAGCTAAATATATATATATATATATATATATATATGGTGCCAGCACCACCTAGGGGCGAGTAAAGGTAAATGACACTGCCAGCCTGTTAAAGGGAATTACAGCATGATACCACAATACATTTGATATGACATTTAGCAAGAGTTTATATAGCACATATACATATAGCACATAGTGGGGTACTGCATCAAGATGAATCAGGCGTGGATCAGCCAGGATTTCCACACAGCAATGCCTGATGCATCAGACTAGAACATCCATGGTGCCACACCAACAATTTGACAAAAGAGACTGGTTTCTTCTGGCTACCTGCCTCAGCTACTATTCTGATGCTGTTATCAGTCTGATGCCACACATCTGATGCCAAGTGCTCCTTCTTTCACCCACCATCTTCAGCGGGCACTGGTATTGCTACCCACCTCCACAGTATGTCACCTTGCCACTCTGTGGCTTCCTGATGCTGCCGACACCTCCAGACTCTGTCATTGTGCTGCTCTCTGGTCTCCTGATGCTGCTGCCACCTCCAGACTCTGTCATTGTGCCACTCTGTGGCCGCCTCCTGATGCTGCTGCCACCACCTCCAGACTCGGTCATTGTGCAACTTTGTGGCCTCCTCCTGATGCTGCTGCTGATGTCGCCACCTCCAGACTCTGTCATTGTGCTGCTCTCTGGTCTCCTCATGCTGCTGCCACCTCCAGACTCTGTCATTGTGCCACTCTGTGGCCGCCTCCTGATGCTGCTGCCACCACCTCCAGACTCGGTCATTGTGCAACTTTGTGACCTCCTCCTGATGCTGCTGCTGATGTCGCCACCTCCAGACTCTGTCATTGTGCCGCTCTGTGGTCTCCTCATGCTGCCGCCACCTGCAGACTCGGTCATTGTGCCACTCGGTGGCCTTCTCCTAATGCTGCTGCTCCTACCTCCAGACCCTGTCATTGGGCCACTGTGTGGTCTCCTCATACTGCTTCCACCTCACTACTATGTCATAGGCCCACTCTGTGGACTTCTCATGCTGTTCCCACCCTCCCCATTTCATGACTGGTCCACTATTTTGACTTTATTATGATTTAGTAGCCAAAAACAGGAGTGGGTACAAAACACAGAAGACATGCAAATATGCCATTCACGTGTCATCTGTGTTTTTAGATCCACTGCGTTTTTTTTTTTTTGCCTTTAGCAATACTGATGGATTATAGAGCAAATGCTGGGTAATTATTCTGACCAGGGGCAGATTAAGTGTATTATAGGCCCGAGGCTGTTTACCCAACCTAAGCTGCCTCCCTCCGTTAACCCACCCATAGCACCCCTCCCCCTTCCCGCGCTACCACCATTCCCTGTTCATGTTCCGCCTCATATTTTAATTTTTGTTGTTGTATATATTAATGAAGGCAATACCACATTTACAGTATAACACCCCCATCCCCTAAAAGTGCATGGTATAGAACGCTGCACAGTACAAATTATACCACCCATAGTCTACAGTATATGACACCTACAGTCATTAGTATATAACAATCCACAGTATAACTCCAAAATGTACCCAGTATATGTCTGTGAAGGTTCTCATTTATCCAGGTCATGGTATATATCTGTAAAGAATAAATCAAGGCAACTGGACGTACTGTAGATTTCTTGAAAACATTTTGTTTGTCTGAATTGAGAAAGCTCGTTGGAAGAACGAGTGAAATGTTTTCAAGAAATCTACAGTACGTCCAGTTGCCTTGATTTATTCTTTACAGATATGTACCCAGTGTAGTATAACACCTCCAGCCTCTTATAGTGCATAGTATACAACACCCCATAGTATGCAGTATATAGTAAAAAACTCCACAGGATACATTATATACTATAACAACGCTCCATATACCGTATATAGTATACAATAGTATGCGATATAAAGTGTATCACCCCACAGATATGGGGGGGGTAAATTATATAATTATCAGGACACAGATCAGACTGTGACCACCCCTCCCAGACATAGAACTACAACTTCTATATCTGCAGCAGAAAAGGAAGGGGCTCTGCGCATTGTGGATTAGGCCTCATGCACATGATCGTATGTATTTTGCAGTCCGCAAAAAATACGGATGACGTCCGTGTGCATTCCGTGTTTTGCAGATCCTTGTCCATAATGCAAACTAAAACGCTAGTGTGAAAGTAGCCTTAAGGCTCGTTCACAGGAAAGTGTGCTGAGTTGCCATATTGTGAACCGCATTTGAGGATCCGCAGTACACGGGCACTGTTCCGTGGCTATTCCGCATTTCAATGGGTCCACAAGTCCAGAGTTGCGGAACGGAACACTACGGAAGCACTACAGAGTGCTTTCAGGGGTTCTGTTCCGTGCTTCCGCAGATAAATTGCTCTGTCTTTTTTGGGGAATGGAAGGATCGCAGACACATTCAAGTGAATGGGTCTGCGATCCCCATGCGCCTGCACCACGGACGGTGCCCGTGCATTGTGAACTGCAACCGTGTGAACGTGTTAATGAGCCCTTATTCATACATAAAACACTGAAAAACACATGAAAAAATCTTGAACACTGAACCTAGAAATGAATGATAAAAGTAAATATATGAGATAAGCTTGCACATGTGGCTTGTCAGTCTGCAGGTGTATTGTAGGGTATCAGACCAAAGCTTAGATTTCCACAGGTCTACTGTCTATTCCTTGTGTTCTTTAGCCCAAACAAGTCTCTTCTGCTTGTTGCCTGTCCTTAGCAGTGGTTTCCTAGCAGATATTCTACCATGATGGCCTGATTCACACAGTCTCCTCTTAACAGTTGTTCTAGAGATGTGTCTGCTGCTAGAACTCTTTGTGGCATTGACCTGGTCTCTAATCTGTGCTGCTGTTAACCTGCGATTTCTGAAGCTGGTGACTCGGATGAACTTATCCTCCGCAGCAGAGGTGACTTTTGGTCTTCCTTTCCTGGGGCGGTCCGCATATGAGCCACTTTCTTTGTAGCGCTTGATGGTTTTTGTGACTGCACTTGGGGACACTTTCAAAGTTTTCCCAATTTTTCGGACTGACTGACCTTAATTTCTTAAAGTAATGATGGCCACTCGTTTTTCTTTACTTAGCTGCTTTTTTCTTGCCATAATACAAATTCTAACAGTCTATTCAGTAGGACTATCAGCTGTGTATCCACCTGACTTCTCCACAACGCAACTGATGGTCCCAACCCCATTTATAAGGCAAGAAATCCCACTTATTAAACCTGACAGGGCACACCTGTGAAGTGAAAACCATTTCAGGTGACTACCTCTTGAAGCTCATCAAGAGAATGCCAAGAGTGTGCAAAGCAGTAATCAAAGCAAAAGGTGGCTACTTTGAAGAACCTAGAATATGACATATTTTCAGTTGTTTCACACTTTTTTGTTATGTATATAATTCCACATGTGTTAATTCATAGTTTTGATGCCTTCAGTGTGAATCTACAATTTTCATAGTCATGAAAATAAAGAAAACTCTTTGAATGAGAAGGTGTGTCCAAACTTTTGGTCTGTACTGTATGTCGTGACGCCGCATATTTGCTGTTGAGTAGGGAACCTGTTCTTCAAAATTTGAATCCCACCCCTGGTTCTGTCCCTTTAATTCTGTTCCCTTTCATTATTACCATTCTGTGTAATGATGTGCCTTGCAATCTAATACCCATCCCCCAATGTGCTGATAAGACCCACATTCCTGAGTGATCTCAGAGAAATGCATGTTGCACACTGGAGGGGCTAAAATGTTTAAACTTTGTGACACACATTCACTCAGGGCACTCCATTGAAGACTTCATTCTAGGTAGGATATAAGCATTGATTTTCCCTATCTCTTGTACACCCTGGGGTGCTACGACATGGCAACCGGAGTGCCACACCATATTGCATGTTACATATTTAGGCTAGTGATGTTTATTTATTATTCTGTATGTGATTTGTCTGTGTTATCTCTTAGGCTACATGCACACGAACGTTAGGGCTCCGTGCCCAGGGAAGCCACATGCGGACCACTTGAATGGGGTCCGAGAACCGCATCCGACAGTCCAAACCGCAAAAAAGTAGTGCATGTGGAATTCCGATCCGTGCAGGCCCATTCAAGTGGCCATGGTGATGGATCATGTGACGGACCATGTGATAAGCAAAGTGACGTCACCACAGGTCCTTTTCCTCCTGGTCATCAAAGAAGAAGACAGAAGATAAGCCAGGCTGCGCAAACAAGTGGATGAGGAGAGTTAAATTATTATTATTTTTTTTAACCCCTCCATCCCTATTTTTACTAAGCATTCTGTATTAAGAATGTTATTTTCCCTTATAACATGTTATAAGGGAAAATAATAATGATCGGGTCACCATCCCGATCATTTAACAACCATCCGTGAAAATCGCACCTCATCCGCACTTGCTTGCGGATGCTTGCAATTTTCACGCAGCCCCATTCACTTCTAAGTGGCCTGCGTTGCATGAAAAACTCACAATATAGAGCATGCTGCGATTGTGCTGTTATGGAGATATAACGTCCCTGACCATGCTTACTGGTCCACGTATCCATAGTCAGGTGCCCCTTGCCACAGATGGCTTTGCGCAGTGCACACCTGATTTTGTCCCCCACTTGGTTGTGCAGGGAAGGACGACGTACTGTGAGACAGCCACCGCCATAAGGCCTTTAAAACTATCTGACTCCACTATACGGACTGACAGCATTTCATAGGCCAGTAATTTAGAAAAGCTGGCATTCAGGGCTAGGGATCGCGGGTGGGTAGGGGGGGTACTTCCTCTTCCTCTCCAGTGTTTGGGAGATGGAGAGCTGAACGCTTCCGTGGGACATTGTGGAGATGTTTGGTGACCCAGATGGTGGTGTTGCTGGCAGATCCTCTGTTTGCGGGGTGGCAGGTGGCACTGTCACTCCAGAGGTGGATGAAGAGGCCGAGACTGCAGCAGAAGATGAAGCAGGAGGAGCCAGAAATCTTTCTTGGCTTTTGAGGTGTCTACTCCACTGCAGCTCGTGCTTTGCACTTAAATGCCTGGTAATACAGGTTGCGCTCAGGTTGAGAACGTTTATGCCTCGCTTCAGGCTCTGATTGCACAGCATGCAAACCACTCGTGTCTTGTCGTCAGCACATTGTCTGAAGAGCTGCAACGCCAGGGAACTCCTTGGAGCTGGCTTTGGTGTGCTCGGTCCCTTGCTGCGGTGGGCAGTAGCAGGCATACTGTCTAGGGGATGGCTGCTCGTTTTTGCACCCTGCTTCCTCTTCTGCTGTGCTGGTGGCTCTGTGCGACCACCGTCTCTTCCTCCGACCTACACAGGCCACTTGCATGACCTTTATTCCATGTGGGGTCAAGGACCTCATCATCCTCCACATCATCTTCCACCCAGTCTTCTTCCCTGCCCTCCTTGTCAGTCTGTGCACTTTCAAAAGCCCCAGCAATTGGGACCTGTGTTTCGTCATCATCCCAGACGTGCTGCGATGGTCCTCCCATGTACTCATCTTGAAACATAAGTGGTTGGGCATCGGTGCACTCAATCACTTCCACTCCTGGGACAGGGATAGGTGGATAGGTGGATGGCCCTGGGAAACCCTGCTAACAGAGTCATCAAAAAGCAGAAGAGACTGCTGCACGACTTGGGGCTCAGACTACTTAGCTGATTTGCAAGGGGGTGAGGTGAAAGACTGATGGACATCGGCTGCAGGTGCCAACTGTGGTCTTTCAGCAGGAACTGGAACTGGAGGCACTGTCAGCAACCCAATCTACTATTGCCTGTACTTGTTCTGGCCTCACCATTCGTAGAGCCGCATTAGGCCTGACCAAATACCACTGCAGGTTCTGTCACCTACTCCTACCTGAGGAAGGGGTTTCACTTGTGCGTGTAGCTGGCACAGATCGACCACGTCCTCTCACTGCAACAGGTGCTCCACCAGCAGCACCAGGACCTGGGCCACGTCCCTTATTTGACGCTCTCCTCATATTTCTCAAATTTAGGATCTTGCCCTAAATGGGTGTTTAATTAATAGCAGAATAGAACGACAGTATGTAAAGGTGGTATCTCACACGTACAGATGCAGACTAGGCCGCAATTAAAGTTTATTGCCCAAAAGGGTGTTTTATTAATAGAAGAATATAACCACAGTATCTAAAGGATCTCACATGTCCTGATCCAGACTAGGCCGCAATTTAATTTTTTCAAATTATTGAATAAAACCACAGTATCTAAAAAGGTGTATCTCACAGGTACTGATCCAGACTAGGCCGGAATTTAAGTTTTTTGCAAAAAATGGCTGTTTTGCGTTTTGCAAATATCTGTATAGAACCACAGTATCTAAAGGGTGCATCTCACAATGACATATGCAGCAAAATGAAGTTTTTGGCCCAAAATGGGTGTTTCTTTAATAACAGAATATGACAGCAGTATATAACCCTTGAATTTCACACGTTCGGATGCAGCAAGGGCTGTAAAATTGTGTATTTTGCCCAATAAAGTTGTTTTATTAATAGAAGAATATAACCACAGTATCTAAAGGGTCTATCTCAAACGTACAGATGCAGACTAGACTGCAATTAAAGATTTTTGCCCAAAATCGCCGTTTTTCAAATTATTGAATAGAACCACAGTATCTAAAGGGTGTATCTCACATGTACTGATCCAGACTAGGCCAGAATTTAAGTTTTGTGCACAAAATGGCTGTTTTCAAAATAACTGAATATAACCACAGTATCTAAAGTGTGTTTCTCACAATGACATATGCAGCAAAGGCTGCAAAATTAACTTTTTTGCACAAAATGTTTTTTTTTTTTTTTAAACTGAATATGACAGCAGTATATAAGCCTTGAATTTCACACAGGCTTATGCTACAAGGGCTGTAAATATAGCTGCATGGCAGGGCATAGAACGAAGGGAACTCCATACGGTTTCTGGAAGGCAGATTATGATGGACAGTTTTTTTTTGACACCATGTCCCATTAGAAGCCCCCCCTGATGTAGCCTAGACTAGAAACTCCCAAAAAGTTACCCCATCTAAGAAACTACACCCCTCAAGGTATTCAAAAGTTACTTTACAAACTATGTTAACCCTTTAGGTGTTCCACAAAACTAAATAGCGAATGTAGAAACAATTTTAGAATTTTATTTTTTGTTACATTGCCTCAAAAAAGAGTAATATAGAGCAACCAAAAATCATATTTACCCCTAAAATAGTCCCAAAACAACAACCACCTTATCCCGTAGTTTCCTAGATGGGGTCACTTTTATGGAGTTTCCACTCTAGGGGTGCATCAGGGGGCTTCAAATGGGACATGGTATAAACAAAACCAGTCCTGCAAAATCTGCCTTCCAAAACCCATATGGTGTTCCCCTCCTTCTAAGGCCTCTTTCACACGGGCGTGAGTTTTTTTGCCCGGATAAGAGCCGGGTGTGTTGCGGGAAAATGCGCGATTTTTTCTGCGCAAGTGCAAAACATTGTCATGCGTTGCACTCGCGTGAGAAAAATCGCGCATGTTTGGTACCCAAACCCGAACTTCTTCATAGAAGTTCGGGCTTGGGATTGATGTTCTGAAGATTGTATTATTTTCCCTTATAACATGGTTATAAGGGAAAATAATAGCATTCTGAATACAGAATGCATAGTAAACCAGCGCTAGAGGGGTTAAAAAAAAATAATAATAATTTAACTCACCTTAGTCCACTTGCTCGCGAAGCTGGCATCTCCTTGTGTCTCCGCTGCTGATGAACAGGACCTGGGGTGAGCTGCTCCATTAAATACCGGTTAAGGACCTTCGATGACGTCACTCCGGTCATCACATGGTACGTCACATGATCTTTTACCATGGTGATTCACCATGGTAAAAGACCATGTGATGACCGGAGTGACGTCATCGAAGGTCCTTAAGCTCTATTTAATGGAGCAGCTCACCCCAGGTCCTGTTCATCAGCAGCGGAGACACAAGGAGATGCCAGCTTCGCGAGCAAGTGGACTAAGGTGAGTTAAATTATTTTTTATTTTTTTTAACCCCTCTAACGCTGGTTTACTATGCATTCTGTATTCAGAATGCTATTATTTTCCCTTATAACCATGTTATAAGGGAAAATAATAATGATCGGGTCTCCATCCCGATGGTCTCCTAGCAACCATGCGTGCAAATCGCACGGCATCCGTACTTGCTTGCGGATGCCATCCGATTTTCACACACCCCATTCACTTCTATGGGGCCTGCGTCACGTCAAAATCGGAAAATATAGAGCATGCTGCGATTTCAACTGAACGCACAAGTGATGCGTTAAAAACATCGCTCATGTGCACAGCCCCATAGAAATGAATGGGTCAGGATTTAGTGCGGGTGCCATACGTTCGCCGCACGGATCGCACCCGCACGGAAAACTCGCCCGTGTGAAAGGGGCCTAAGTGCTCCCGTTCGGCCAAACAGTAGTTTACGACCACATACGCGGTGTTTCTGCAAACTACAGGATCAGGGCAACCCATTTTGAGTTTTGTTTGGCAGTTAACCCTTGTTTTACTTCTGGAAAAAATTGATTATATTGGAAAATTTTCCAAAAAATAGAAATTTCTAAATTGTTTCTCCACCTGCCATTAACTCTTGTGGAACACCTAAAGGGTTAACAAAGTTTGTAAACCCAGTTTTGAATACCTTGATGGGTGTACTTTCTTAGATGGAGTCACTTTTTTGAAATTTCTATTCAAGGGGTGCAACAGGGGGCTTCAAATGGGACATGATATAAACAAAACCAGTCCTGCAAAATCTGCCTTCCAAAACCCATATGGTGTTCCCCTCCTTCTATGTGCTCCCGTTCCGCCAAACAGTAGTTTACGACCACATATGGGGTGTTTCTGCAAACTACAGAATCAGGGCAACCCATTTAGTGTTTTGTTTGGCAGTTAACCCTTGTTTTACTCCTGGAAAAAATTGATTATATTGGAAAATTTTCAAAAAATAGAAATTTCTAAATTGTTTCTCAATCTGCCATTAACTCTTGTGGAAGACCTAAAGGGTTAATAAAGTTTGAAAAAACTGTTTTGTATACCTTGAGAGGTGTAGTTTCTAGAATGGGGTCATTTTTGGGAGGTTTCCATTATCTAAGCCTCACAATGTGACTTCAAACCTGAACTGGTCCATAAAAAATGGGATTTTAAAGATTTCTGAAAAATTTCAAAATTTGCTTCTAAACTTCTAAGCCTTGCAACATCCCCCAAAAATTAAATATCATTCCCAAAATGCTACAAACATGAAGTAGACATATAGGGAATGTAAAATCATCACAATTTTTGGGGGTATTACTATGTATTACAGAAGTGTAGAAACTGAAACTTTGAAATTTGCAAATTTTTCCCAATTTTTGGTAAAATTTTTATTTTTTTTATGCAAAAAGATTTACTTTTTTGACCCAATTTTAGCAGTGTCATGAAGTACAATATGTGATGAAAAAACAATCTCAGAACGGCCTGGGTAAGTCCAAGCGTTGTAAAGTTATGAGCACTTAAAGTGACACTGGTCAGATTTGCAAAAAATGGCCAAGTCCTTAAGGTGAAATAGGGCTGAGTCCTTAAGGGGTTAAAGAAGAATTTTTTAATTTTTTTTCCCACATGGAATCAAGGTCATGCGAGTGACCTATGTAGTTCGGAGGAAAAGGCGTTGATCGCACAGAGCCACCAGCACAGCAGAAGAGGGAGCAGGGTGCAAAAGCGGAGCGGCAGTCCCCTAGACAGTACGCCTGCTACTGCCCACAGCAGCAAGGGACCGAGCACACCAAAGCCAGCTCCAAGGAGTTCCCTGGCGTTGCAGCTCTTCAGACAATGTGCTGACGACAAGACACGAGTGGTTTGCACGATGTGCAATCAGAGCCTGAAGTGAGGCATAAACGTTCTCAACCTGAGCACAACCTGCATGACCAGGCATCTAAGTGCAAATCACGAGCTGCAGTGAAGTAGACACCTCAAAAACCAAGAAAGGTCTCTGGATCCTCCTGCTTCATCTTTTGCTGCAGTCTAAGCCTCTTCATCCACCTCTGGAGTGACAGTGCCACCTGCCACCCCGCAAACAGAAGATATGCCAGCAACACCACCATCTGGGTCACCAAGCATCTCCACAATGTCCCACGGAAGCGTTCAGCTCTCCATCTCCCAAACACTGGAGAGGAACAGGAAGTACCCGCCTACCCACCCGCGATCCCTGGCCCTCAATGCCAGCATTTCAAAATTACTGGCCTTTGAAATGCTGTCATTCCGTCTGGCGTAGACGGAGAGTTTTAAAAGCCTTATGGCAGTGGCTATCCCACAGTACGTCGTGCCCAGCCGCCACTACTTTTCCAGGCGTGCCATCCCTTCCCTGCACAACCAAGTGGGGGACAAAATCAGGTGTGCACTGCGCAACACCATCTGTGGCAAGGTGCACCTCACTACGGATACATGGGCCAGTAAGCACGGTCAGGGCCATTAGATCTCCATAAAAGCATACTGGGTAAATGCAGTGGCGGCTGGGCCTGAGGCGGATAGCAGTTTGGCACATGTCCTTCCACCACCGAGGATTGCAGGGCGCTTCAGTTTGCCTCCTGTTGCTTCCTCCTCTTACTCAGCTTCCTCATCATCTACCGGCTCCTCATCCGGTCAGCGTAACACCTTCACCACCAACTTCAGCACAGCCAGGGGTAAACGACAGCAGGCAGTTTTAAAACTTATTTGTTTGGGGGACAAACCCCACACCGCGCAGGAGCTTTGGATGGGCCTTGAACAATAGATCGATGAATGGTTGATGCCAGTGAGCCTCAAGCCCGGCCTGGTGGTGTGCGATAATGGGCAAAATCTCATAGCAGCTCTGGAACTAGCCGTTTTGATGCACATCCCTTGCCTGGCCCATGTGCTGAATTTGGTGGTGCAGAGATTCCTTAAAAATACCCCGATATATCAGAGCGGCTGCATAAAGTGCGGGCCGTCTGTGCGCGCTTTCGACGTTCTTACCCTGCTGCTGTCAGCGCTGCAGCGTAACTTCGGCCTTCCCAATCACCGCCTCATATGCGATGTTCCCACAAGGTGGAACTCCACCTTGCACGTGCTGTCCAGACTGTGCGAGCAGCAGCAGGCGATAGTGGAGTTTCAGCTGCAGCACGAATGGGTGAGTCGCTCTGCGGAACACCACCACTTTACAACCAATGACTGGGCCTCCATGCGAGACCTGTGTTCCTTGTTGCACTGTTTTGAGTACTTTTTGGTAAGAAATACAGGCAGTGTAGATTAGAAAGGTAGGATTTTATGTCATATATTGGAATACACAGTTTACTGTAAAAAAAAATAAGACAATGTATTATATCACAAAAGATAAAATACACAGAAAAATAATCAAATAAGGTAGTGTATTGAATTAATGCTTATAATTGAGTGCACAAGTCTGGGCCATGTAGCTAAAAACAATAGTCCAACACAAAAATATCAGACAATCAAAGTTCAAATTTAATCAATGTTCCAATGTATTGTGCATAAGTTGGAATGTAATGTCACTAGATAGCTTAAATAACTCCATGTAAAAAAAAATAGCAATGCTGAACATTCATGATTGATCATATATAGGAAAATCTAGAAAGAAATACAAGCCCAGTACTCTAAATTGTGCACTTAGAAAAGGTAAAAAACTTGCAACTGCTTTTTTTGGTAAGAAATACATGCCTACTTAAATGTTCCTTGCTGTGAAAACACTATACACTGCTGTTAATACTGTGCGGATTCGCTCTGATAGACAGGGTGTGCGGATACAGTACAGAGGCAAATTACCAGTTCTTAAATCAAACTTCCATTTTTATTCACACATAATGCAAATACAAAATGTCACTTTGCAGTCTTAGTGTTAGTACCTTGGTACTGTATAGGACCTTAATCTCAGGCAACCTTTGGCCAGCAGGCTACCTGTTAAATAGAGGAGGGAAAGAGTCATGTGACGAGGCCAGCATCACATGACTCATCCCCCTGCATACAGCTGAGCGCCGAGTGTCTAGCTCAGCGCTCAAACTCCTCACAGTAACCATGGGAACGGAGGACGCCAGCCTTGCTAAGGAGGCGTGCATGGCTGGCTCCTCCTCGCCCCCCGTTGCTCTGGAGACGAGGACGCAGTGCACGTCCTCGCTCCGAGCTTACCACAGGGTTCCGGTGGTGCTGAGGGGAAGGAGCGTGAAGCCAGCGCCCTGTGACAGTACCCCACCCCCTTCTACGAGGGGCCACCAGACCCAAATTTGCTTTTTCAGATGAGTGAAATTATATTTTTTAATCAACCTCGTAGCCTGAATTCTATTCACTGGCACCCAGGACCTTTCCTCAGTTCCATAACCCTTCCAATGGACAAGGTATTGAAAGGAGTTACGAACTCTCCTAACATTCATGATTTTAGAAATAATAAATTAATTTTGATCATTCACCTGTACCGGTGAAGGGGCTGCCTGTGACGGAACTATGGGCGAAATATATTTTTTAAGCAATGATTTATGAAATACGTTGTGAATACGAAACGAGTCTGGCAGCTTCAACCTGAATGATGCCGGATTAATAATGTCAAGAATTTCATATGGTCCAATAAATCGCTGAGCAAATTTCCTGGAAGACACCTTTAACGACAACTTTTTCCCAACCTTAAAATCGACCCCTTTGGAACGCTTCCTATTCGCTTTAATTTTCTGAATCTCCTGAGCTTTTTCCAGGTTAAATTGAACCCAAACCCAGACTGCACAGTTCTGAAGTTACACTATCAGCTTCAGGGTTAGGTGAGGAAATCGATGAACAAAATTAAATCGAGTATGGAAATCAAAATTACAGAAAAACTGAGACACTCCAGTGAAAGAGTTCACACGGTTATTGATGGCGAACTCTGCCAAAGGAAGATATTTCACCCATAATTGCTGTTTATCAGAGATGTAAGACCTTAAAAATTCTTCCACAGCCTGATTTAACTGTTCAGTCTGTCCATTAGTCTCGGGATGAAAAACTGACAAAAAGGACATTGATACCGCACATCTCTGAGAAATGACTTTCCAAAACTTAGAAACAAACCGAACACCCCTGTCCACTACCCAAACCACAGATTTACCCTCAGAGATAGGCAGGTCAGTAATAAAATCCATAGAAATATGTGACCAGGGTTTACTAGGAATGGGTAGTGGTCGTAACTCACTGGCAGGACGAGTTCTAGGAGTCTTGGACCTGGTGCATACCTCGCAAGCAGAGACAAATGAACTGACATCCCTCAATAAGGTGGGTCACCTATAAGACCTGGACACCAGTTTCCTGGTGGACTCAATACCGGGATGACCACATAAAACAGAATCATGGCACTCACCCAGCAGCCAGAGATGGAAATGACTAGGAACAAATAACTTATCTGTGGGTGTCTGCGCCGGAGCTAGGTGTTGTGCTGCCTCAATATCAGAAGCAAGATCCGCGGATAATGAAGCCACAATGATGTTAGATGGGTTCAGGAGGATTGTCAGGAGGTTGAAACACACAAAAGCTTCGAGATAAAACATCAGCTTTCACATTCTTACTTCCTGGCCTGAAAGTAATAGAAAAGTCAAAACGAGGCGAGGCGAGGATTCAGAAATTTCGCGGATTATATAAATAATACATTTTTATGGTCAGTAAAAAGAGTGATACAATGTTTGGCCCCTCCAAGAAATGTCTCCACTCCTCAAATGCCCATTTAATGGCTAACAATTCACAATTACCAATATCGTGATTCCTCTCAGTAGGAGAAAATTTCCGTGAAAAAAATCCACAAGGTCTAAGATTAGCGAGGTTAGGGGGTCCATGAGAAAGAAATGCCCCCATCCCATCTTCAGAATCATCCACCCCCACTACAACAGGTTTTTCCTGATCCGGCTGACTCAAGACTGGGGCGTTCCTAAAATATTTTTTAAGGGTTTCAAAGGCTTCAGTGGCCTCCAAAGGCCAATTAACAAGGTCCCCCCTTCTTGGTAAGGTCGGTCAAGGGTTTGGCAATTGCAGATTTTTTTTAAAATAAACTTGCGGTAATAATTGGAAAACCCAAGAAAGCACTGTAGAGCTTTAAGGGAGGATGGTCTTACCCAGTCCTGAATAGCATGTACCTTCCCTGGATCCATCTTAAATGAGTGTGGAGTGAGGATATAGCCTAGATACAAAATTTCTTGCACCCCAAAAATATATTTCTCTAATTTGGCAGACAATTGATTTCTTCTTAGAATATAAAGCACTAATCTGATGTGCATAACATGAGAATCACAATTCGAAAAAAAAAATATAAATATCATCAAGATAAACAATCATAAATCTACCAATAAATTCTCTGAAAATATCATTCATGAAATTTTGAAAAACTGCAGGAGCATTACTAAGCCCAAAAGGCATAACTAAATATTCAAAATGCCCCTCAGGAGTGTTAAAAGCAGTCTTCCATTCATTCCCTTCTTTGATTTGGATCAAATGATATGCCCCTTTCAAATTAAGTTTGGAAAACCACGATGCCCCCAGAACTTGATTGAACAGATCGGGGATCAATGGGATCAATGTAAGAGAATATTGATTTTTAATGATTATTGATTTTGTTCAATTCGCAATAGTCAATACAGGGTCTGAGGCCTCCATCCTTCTTTTTAACAAAAAAGAACCCTGCTCCCATAGGGGACACAGAGGGTCTAATGTGTCCTTTAATTAGGATTTCCTAAATATATTCCCTCATGGAATTGTGCTCTCGACCAGATCATTTATATATTCGACCCTTAGGAAACCTGGATCCCACCACTCAATCAATAGCACAGTCATAAGATCTATGGGGGGGGGGAGAGTTCGGGTCAGATGAGGAGAACACATCAGCAAATTCCTCGACATATGAAGATAAAGTCTTAGATTCTGCAGAGACACCCGCCTGTAAAAATGGGTAAACAAGAGTTACATTTAGGACCCAATTTTTCAATCTCTACTCCAATCCAATTAATGACAGGGTTGTGCAATTGGAGCCAGGGCATACCTAAAACCATTTCAGCAGGCAAATTCTCTAAGATCAAAAAAGAGCAATTCTCAGTGTGACTCACCCCTACAGTCAAAGTTATTTCAGGTATGCAAAACTTAACAGTTCCTCCCAACAAGGGAGTGGAATCAATTGCTACAATGTAAATAGGGCTGGGAAGGGCTAAAATAGATATCCCCACTTGAAGAGCAAACTTAAGCTCAATAAGGTTAGAGGCCGACCCAGAATCAATAAAGACATTACCTGACCCCCTATCTAATCCTAATGAAATAGTAAAAGGTACCAATAAGTTATTTTTAACCACCCCGGGGAGTACCTTGTTTTTAGATCCCTCTGGTTTGGGTGATCTTCCGGAAGGAAGGACCTTGGTACACTGTCGGATCAGAGTCAACACAGTAGAAACGTGTAGCACACGGTGGCGTTGTTGGTCTCTTCTGGTCATACCAAGCTGTATAGGTTCGTCAGTACAAGGCTCAGACTTGACCCCCACAGGACTGGTCTCTGGTTTGGACATAACCTGTGGAAAAAACAAATGCTCTAGTTGTCTCTCCCTAATGAGTCTGTCTGTGGCCAGCAGGCTGCCTATTAAATAGAGGCGGGAAGGAGTGATGTGACGTGGCCAGCGTCTCATGACTCGTCCTCCTACACACAGCTGAGTGCTTAGTGCCCAGCTCGGCGCTCAGACTCCTCACAGTAACTATGGGAGGCTAAGGAGGCATGAGCGGCCGGGTCCTCCAGCGCACGTCCTTGCTCTGAACTTACCGCAGGGTTCCGGCGGAGCTGAGGGGAAGGAGTGTGAAGCCAGCGCCCTGTGAAAATAATCCTAGGTAAGAAATGGCAACTTACCGCATTAAAGACAAACCTTAAAACAGATGCTTAAATACATGTTTGATGCTACAAATAATTTTGATGCCTTCTGATGATGACATTATACCTGTCAGTAGTGTGGGTACAATAGAACCAGCTTACTATACAAGTTCACTTTTAGACTAGTTTGTGGTGCATAGCTATAATTTATTAAACTATGTCAGTATGCAGTATATCTTAGCAATGGAAAATATTAAATGTCTACATTCTGGTCCCCCAAGACACCTAAGACATGACCACCCAGCCAATGATTGGTTGAGGTGGGTCATTGCTACAGCCAGTGATTGGAGGAGTGGTTATTACCTGCTTTTGTCTATAGGGATCCAGAATCAGAAGCAGAGGACTGGGAAGCATCTGAAAAGTAGAGGCAGAGGATCTCTAAGTTCAGTGTAAGTTATTTTATTATTTTACACTATTCTGAGCCTTTAAAAAAAATGTGCAAGTTAACCCCTTTAAATTTTTAACAGAATCGAATCTGAGGACTGATTTTTGTGAATCATGCCTCAAACGATTTTCAGGAAAATCGCTATTACATTTACTAAATTGATTCAAAGTGTCTGTCTGGTTCCTATTTTTATGTTAGAGCCCATCTTGTATATTATTTCAGTATTTGATGCCATTTTGATTTAAGACATCTATATATTTAGATAATTTTTGTGCTATTGTGTAAATTAAAACGATTTGAAAAAAATCTATCTTCCACACAATGAACTATGATTGTACTTTTCCAGCTACCCAACAAGTTGGGAGGTATGCCCTATATTATGAACATACAGGCATCTTCCTAAGCATTGAGTAAATCTGTGGTAAATAACATGTACTGTAAATTATGACTAAAGTACAGTGACCCACATGTGGTTTATGCAGGTGACTACTAGGTATCCAAAGCACTCATCATGTTAGGCAGATTGTTAGTAAAATTTTATCTTTCACATTCTGTCACTTTCTATATTCCGTAAATTATTCTAAATATCATTTTTCACCTAATTTACCATGAAGACACACATGGAAACTGGAAATGTAGGTCAGACAAATAGGAAAATCATCACTACTGCATCCATGTTCAGTAATTGAATTTTTTGCTCTGTTAAAATACTTATCACTTCATCTGGTCCGGTAGTCTGATCCTAGATGTAACGCTTCTTTGATTTAACAATGTCTATTGTTAAGGACAAGGGCAGCAAGCTGTTGTGTGCTTTTGCCTGTGATGACATTTTATAGAAAAGGAATCAAGATAGCAGAAATTACAATTGTACATCTTCTCTATTCATCTAAAACATTTTTCATTAGATTCTAATAGATGCATGGCCATTTGTAACTGTGACCTTTAAAGACTAAGTTCTATACAGAAGCATTGCTTCATACAAGCATATGTTTGAGAGAATAGAGACCGAGAGAAAAATATTGCTTGCTGCTCATACAAAGACATTGTTAGCTTGTAAGCGGATGATGATGTGTAGCATCGGAGTGCTGCAGAGCTGAGGAGACAAGGGAAAAGGATCCACTTAAAAAACAGATTGAACGCGTTAGCAATGGCCGACATAGAACTGGGGACCATCCAAATTTCACAATGTGGGTTCATTTTTTACTTCCTTATTTACTTCCACTGCAGCAGCTATGCATCACATTCCCATGAAGATTCCCACGGCCCAGGAATGGGCTCCCTCTGGCCCTATATCTGCCACAAGGCTTGCCTCAATGATATGTCTTCGGCAGGTTGCGAATACTGCTATGCATCAAGTCTGATGAACTAAACCACAGTGATAACTGGAAAAATATTTAAAAGATCATGTATTTATATGTGCATTGAAAAGAATGTGTCAATTACTGAAAGACTGAACTTTATGAGTTCGGGAAGGTAAAGTGGCCTACTTTATTTGAAGTGATGGGGCTTAACTATGGTTGCACAATTAAGGAAATTAATAAGATCCTGGAAATAATATGTGCTTTAGATCTTTTGAGATATAGCATGCAGCTGTGATATAATAAGCACAGGAAATAAGAGCTTAATGCAGTCCTGTACCAAGCAGAGTATATTTAAAAAAAAAAAATTAATTTTATGTGATTGTCTAAATTAAAATAAATCGTGATATATTCCAATTTATACTCTGGTTACTAGAACAAATATTTTCTGTAACTATGCCATATAGATGGGGCAGAATGAGTCATTTCAGTATCATTAAAGGTGTGGAAGATTTTTTGACAGCTGTGTTTTATTACTGGAGATGTAATACTATACACAAAGATAAGGCTCTGGGTGTATCTTTCCTGTCTCTCAGTGATCTTAGAGGGATGGGGTGTTCTACCATTTCATGTAGGCTGTATTAGGGGGCATTCACAGAAATATTTTCATTCTGCGTCTGTGCTGCTTTTTTTGAAAAATGTGGAACTATTCATTTCAATAGCTCCTTTAAAAATGCGGACACCATGTCGTGTACTGTCCATATGTCTGAAGGGCAATTCCGCAAAAAAAATAGAACATGTCCTACTTCTGGTAACAATTTGCGGGCTACAGACCCACTCAATTCAATAGGATTGAGTGGGTCTGTAACACATGAAAGCCATCCATTTGTCATCCTCGTTTTGTGAATCCGTTGGCTAGAAATCCCCCTTTGAGTCACGTGTTTGATCCAGATCAGACAAGCCCAAGCAGAGCAGATTTAAACGAGGAGAAAATATGGCCAAAATAGATTTTGAGAAGCTGATCATTGTTGTACAAGAGAGACCCCCAGATATGGGCCAACTGCTGTGAGTTGTACCACGACCAGGATGCTGGTTGGGAAAAAGTCATCAACCTACCTAATTGGGAGAATTCAAACCAGAAACAGTGCGAGAACATGGGCATGTTTTTGAGCCCCTATGCACCCCAGTAATAGTAATAAGTAGTAAGTAATAATGATACCTTTATGACACCTGAAGTATGTATATTGCCGATTAGGTGTAGTATGTACAGTATATTGATTTGTAGTATATACAGTATATTGATTGTTTTTTTTAAGTGTCTCTATCAGAAGGATTAACCAACCCTATTAAATCAGATATACTACCTGGTAGGGCTCATCGTACTGATTAAAACTATACCTTTCCATTGCACGTATGTTAAACGGCTGCAAAGATATCTGCGTTTTGATTCATATGCAAATTAGCAATTCAAGCACCAGGAGGCGGGGCTGAATATTCTGAGAACTGCTCTGCTACAACCCCTGTGCTCTGCACACTCTCCCCTCCCCTTGACTGACAGGACTAGACATCAAGCTGAGGGCAGAGCTTTGTCCTACAGCTGTGTGCTAGAAAGTAAATATAATATATACCGTAGCTTCACCAGACTGAGATTCACAAGCACAATATATGATTATACAGACACCATATGTGTTTGCTTATGAGCATAGCAATAACATATATCTGTATGTGGTAATGCTATAGACTAGAAGTTATAATGAATTCCTAACACAAATACACAAAAATTTTATATAAAATTGTCCCAAACCACAAAATCCCTTGGAGCGCATCAGGTCTATAGTGAAGTAAGTTCCAATTCACACTCAGTCCTTTGTCCAAAAAATATATATATTTATTATAGTATAGCCCTTTAATAGGGTTTAAATTTAAAAATAGAAAAAATAATAGAAAAAAAAACATATACTTTGGATCACTTTCACTAGTGGGGTACCACAGGGGTCATTAATACATTTATTAATGATCTTGTAGAAGGCTTGCACAGTAAAATATTTTGTATTTTGCAGATGACACTAAACTGTGTAAAGTAATTAACACTGAAGAGGACAGTATACTACTACAGAGCGATCTGGACAGATTGGAGGTTTGGGCAGAGAAGTGGCAGATGAGGTTTAATACTGACAAATGTAAGGGTATGCACATGGGAAGGAATAATTCAAGTCACCCGTACATACTAAATGTAAAACACTGGGAAACACTGACATGGAAAAGGACCTAGGAATTTTTGTGAACAGCAAACTACACTGCAAAAACCAGTGTCAGGCAGCTGCTGCCACGGCCAATAAGATAATGGGGTGCATTAAAAGGAGCATAGATTTCCATGATGAGAACATAGTCCTACCACTTTACAAATCACTAGTCAGACCACACATGAAGTACTGTGTACAGTTCTGGGCTCCTGTGAGAAAGGCAGACATAGCAGAGCTGGAGAGGGTTCAGAGGAGGGCAACTGACTGTATTTCTGGAGTGTTATAATATTACAGGCTATAGCTAGTAGTGATGGGTCGTTTATCCTGGGAGTTATTCTGATTGCCTGATTGGAGTCGGGAAGGGAAACTTTTCCCCTAAAGTGAAGAAAATTGGCTTCTACCTCACTTTTTTTTTTTTTGCCTTCCTCCGGATTAACTTGAAGGATAGCAGGCTGAACTGGATGGACAGATGTCTTTTTTCAGCCTTATTAACGAAAACGAAAACCTGTTCTGACTGATATTCGTTGACTTCTCTTCACTACTTCCTAATCCAGTATAGAAGAAGCAATTTGAAAAATGATGCTTTAATCCAAGAAAAGCAGTACAAGCAACCCAGAAGTGCTCGTACTGCTTTTCTTGGATTAGGCTACTTTGACACTAGCGTTTTTTGCTCCATCCGGCAGGGATTAGCAAAAACGCTTTCGTTACTGATAATACAACCATCTGCATCCGTTATGAACGGATCCTGTTATATTATTTTTAACATTGCCAAGAAGGATCCATCATGAACTCTATTGACAGTCAATGGAGGACGGATCTGTTTTCAGAGAAATTGGAGGTCATGCCGCATCCTTGTTGCTCCGCATTCCAGAACAGAAAGCAAACTACAACATGTTGCGGTTTGCTCTCTGTTATGGGAACGCAACTAAACAGACCGGAATGAATTTTGGAGCATTCTGTTCTATTCAGTTCAGTTTTTTTTTTCCCAGTATTGAGCCCCTATGACGGATCTCAATACCAGAAAACTAAAACGCTAGTGTCAAAGTAGCCTTAAAGAATAATTTTTCAAATTGCTGGATGCTGCCTCTTTTTCTATACTGGATCTAATGGAGGAGCTTTTGGATACTGCTCTGGAGGCGCGCATTTAGATTTCAGGACTTCATCCTCTGGCGGGTGCTGTATTTCTTTTCTTTATACCTCCTAATCCAGCTTAACCTCTGTTACCTATCCTCTTGTATGTATATTTTATATATTCCACAATACCACATTCTATGGAAGGTTTAACAGAAAGCCAGTAAAAATTCCCTGAACTGCAATAGTCTACTGTTCCAGTCTATGGTATAAGTGATCAGAAGATCACATAATTCAAGTCCCCTAAGGGGACTAAAAATTACAGTACAAAAAAAACCTTTTTTAAATCTGTCTCATAAAGGGTTTCTTTCACCAGAATTAACCCTATTAAACTGTCTGACATTAGCGATGTGCTAATTTTATTCATTTTATTCTTATGCTTATTGGTGCTCCCCTTACTGCACAATTTTAACTTTGATTATATGCAAATTAGCCTCTAGGAGCAGGGTGAGCGTTGCTCCTGCTCCTAGAGGCTCTGTTCTCCCACCTCATGTCACGCCCTGCCATCTTTGATTGACAGAGCAAGCGTTCGTCTTCTCCTGTCGGCCCTGTGTGCTGGATAAATCTCGCTCCTGCATAGTGCCGTTTACCCAGCACACAGGGCTGGCAGGAGGAGATGAACACTGGCCCTGTGAATTAAAGATGGCAGGGCATGACATGAGATGGGAGAATGGAGCCTCTAGGAGCAGGAGCAACTCCCCCCTGATCCTAGAGACAAATTTGCATATCATCAAAGTTAAAATTGTGCAGTAAAGACCGCATCAATAAGCATAAGAATAGTAGAGTTAGGGTCTGCTGACATTAGCACATCACTAATGTCAGCCAGTTTAATAGGGTTAATTCTAGTGAGAGAAATGCTTTAAGTTAGGCGCATCTTACTCTGGCCCGCAGGGATCAAGAATGGCATATAGGAACGCCAATCATGATAAATATCCCTCCATTGGCATCATCATATCAAAAAATGTCCAAACTATTAACCCCTTAACATATAATGCTGTACATGTATGGCATTATGTGCCCGCGTTTGTATGGAGCAGGCTGCTGTGGTGAGCTCGTTCCATACACGGTGGGTACCAGTTGTATGATACAGTAGGCACCCGGCCACAATGACAGGGAACTGTGATCCCGCTAAACCCCCTCATTCTACTCTTCAGATGCCACAAACAACGCTGAATGTGGCATCTGTGGATCTAGGCAAAGGGATGTGGCTCCCTTTGCCTTACGATTGGAGCCACCACAGTGAAATTGTGGACTCATAGGTTTCCATGGCAGCCTGCCATAGTAATCTACCTCCTGAACTATGTATGAGGCATAGTTTCGCACGGACTGTGTAAAATACGTATTTACAATAATAGATCTCTATTAGGTTGAATATGACTAGGGATTCAAAAAAATCCCAGGTTCTAGCCCCCTAAGAAGGCTAATAGTTAATAAATAAAAAGTTTTTAAAAAGTAAAAAAAAAACACCTAAATACTAAAGGGGCTATTTACTATTCTGAAATATGCCTAAATTAGGAGCATTTCAGGTGCAGACAGTGGCGCAATGGTTAGTTGCGCCACTATCGGTGACTTCGCCCCGTTCACGCCAGGTCTAAAATTGTGGGCATGGCATAGGTGGGGAAGGAGACGAGCCGACGGGCCCATCTCATTCACCATTTTCTACCCCTGTTATAGACGTAGAAAATGGTCTAAATGTAAGACAGCTTTGAAAATATCTTACATTTAGAACTGGCGCTGGATGCACCGAAATTTTGGAGAGGCCGGTGCCTGTTCATAACTTTGGCTGAACGTCTTAATAGGTGTGCCTGTAAACTGTTATATTTTTTTATTCTCTCCGGTGAAATTAAAAACATGTGATTTGCCCTTTTTTTTGTAATCTTGTCCCCCCCCAAAAAAAGAATAACAGTGATCAAAAAGTCGGACGTACCACAAAACTAGTTTGTAATGCAAAAAAAAAAAGTCCCATACAGCTCTGTAGACCGGAATATAAAAAAGTTATGGCTGTCAGAATATGGCAATGCAAAAAAAATTCAGATTTTAAAAAAAAAGTAATTAAAATAAAAACTATACAAGTTAGGTGTTGCTACAGTCATATTGACCCACAGAATAAGGTTTTGTGTACATTGAATGCCATAATGTCAAAAGCCCAAAAACCTTCGCAATATTTTTTTTTTTCAATTTTACTCCACAAATAATAGTTTTCCAATACAAGACATGGTAAATTAAATTATGGCACCTTGTCCCACAAAAAATAAGCCCTCATATGGCTATGTGAAAGGAAAAATAAAAAAGTTATGTCTATTGGAACGTGGGGAGGAAAAATGAAAAATTTAACAATGTAAATAGGCCCAATCTTTAAGGAGTTAAATATAAAAAATATTCATCATATGCAGTAAACAAATGTATTAAATAATGATCAAAAAGTCATATGTACATCAAAATGGTACAACAGAAATACAGCTTGCCCTGTAAAACAAGCTCTCAAAGAGCTCTGCTGATATAAATATAAACAAGTTATGGGCGTCACAATATGCAAAAGTTTTTTGTTTTTTTAAAGTAGTAAACATAAAAATTACTGTACTAACCCACACGATAAGATTGCCATGTCATTTTTAGCAAATAGCTGTAAAAGCAAAACTACAAAAATCATGGAGATTTTTTTTTTTTTTCCAGTTTCACCCAAAGATGTTGCAAATTAAGCAGTAAGGCATAGCAAATTAAATTATGCCATTTAAAACAAGCCTTTACAGCTATGTGAATGGAAAAGTAAAAAAAGTCACAACTCTTTGAGAGAGGGACAAAAAAAATTAAAACATAACAATGAGAAGGGTTAATGGCTGAAATTAAATAAATGATGCATTCCCTTCAAATTCCAGTTTGTCTTATGTAATTGGATAATTGCATTGGTTAGGCTTTTCTTTTGTTTATTAGTCCTACTGTAGATGTTAATATTATTTATTTAATATTGAGTATTGAAGAAAAAAGTGATGAGATACTCTAAGCTTATGTAGTATATGCAGTGACGTAGCATGGGGGAGACCATAGGGGCTGATGCCCCGGCGATGGAAGCTTATGGCTGCCGTCCCCTCTGTTATGACTTACAGGCTACAGGCCACTAGGCCTGAAGCCTATGAGGCAGTTGAACGGCACAGGAGATCACAGTTATCTTACTGTGACCTTCTGCGTCAGGTCTCGCAAGATGACGTGATGACACGGCGCAGGAGGGCAGAGTGATGTGTTCTTGACCGCCTGCGTAGGGACGCTCCAACTCAGGCCACTAGCGGTGATGGAGTGAAGAAGAGAGGTAAGTATTTTTTTTTTAATATATGCATCCTAAGGCAGGCAGCACCGGAGGCACTATGGAGGTGGGGAGGACAGAGGAGGATTACTATATATATATAGAGAGAGTGGGCCTTAATGATAAAGAGGGGGCCAGTACTTCATATAAGGGGGGACCAATACTTCATATGCAGAGGGGACCAATACTTCATATACAGAGGGGGCTAATACAGAGGGCACCAATACTTCATATACAGAGGGGGGCAATACTTCATATACAGGGGGGACCAATACTTCGTATACAGAGGGGACCAATACTTCATATACAGAGGGGACCAATATGGTGCAATTGCAAACGGATCCGTCCCCCATTGACTTTTAATGTAAAGTCAGGAGTCCCTTTATACCATCGGATCAGAGTTTTCTCCAATCCGATGGTATATTTTAACTTGAAGCGTCCCCATCACCATGGGAACGCCTCTATGTTAGAATATACTGTCGGATATGAGTTACATCGTGAAACTCAGATCCGACAGTATATTCTAACACAGAGGCGTTCCCATGGTGATGGGGACGCTTCAGTTTAGAATATACTAAAAAACTGTGTACATGACTGCCCCCTGCTGCCTGGCAGGTGCTGAGGGAACCAATACTTCATATACAGAGGGGACCAATATGGTGCAATTGCAAACGGATCAGTCCCCCATTGACTTTTAATGTAAAGTCAGGAGTCCTTTTATACCATCGGATCGGAGTTTTCTCCAATCCGATGGTATATTTTAACTTGAAGCATCCCCATTACCATGGGAACGCCTCTATGTTAGAATATACTGTCGGATATGAGTTACATCGTGAAACTCAGATCTGACAGCATATTCTAACACAGAGGCGTTCCCATGGTGATGGGGACGCTTCAGTTTAGAATATACTAAAAAACTGTGTACATGACTGCCCCCTGCTGCCTGCCGGCCCCCCCTCCCCCCCTGTAGTTAACTCATTGGTAGCCAGCCCCCCTCCCTCCCCTGTAGTTAACTCGTTGGTAGCCAGCCCCCCTCCCTCCCCTGTAGTTAACTCGTTGGTGGCCAGCCCCCCCTCCCTCCCCTGTAGTTAACTCATTTGTAGCCAGTGGGCCCCCCCTCCCTCCCCTGTAGTTAACTCGTTGGTGGCCAGCCCCCCCTCCCTCCCCTGTAGTTAACTCATTGGTGGCCAGTGGGCCCCCCCCCTCCCTCCCCTGTAGTTAACTCGTTGGTGGCCAGTGGGCCCTCTCCCCTCCCTCCCCCTCCTAATTAAAATCTCCCCCCTATTATTGGTGGCAGTGGAGAGTACCGATCGGAGTCCCAGTTTAATCGCTGGGGCTCCGATCGGTAACCATAGCAACCGGGACGCTACTGCAGTCCCGGTTGCCATGGTTACTTAGCAATTTGTAGAAGCATCATACTTACCCCCCCCTGTTTTTAACTCATTGGTGGCCAGTGCGGCCGGCCCCCCTCCCCCTGTAGTTAACTCATTGGTAGCCAGCCTCCCCTCCCTCCCCTGTAGTTAACTCGTTGGTAGCCAGCCCCCCCTCTCTCCCCTGTAGTTAACTCGTTGGTAGCCAGTGGGCCCCCCCTCCCTCCCCTGTAGTTAACTCGTTGGTGGCCAGCCCGCCCTCCCTCCCCTGTAGTTAACTCATTTGCAGCCAGTGGGCCCCCCTCCCTCCCCTGTATTTAACTCGTTGGTAGCCAGCCCCCCCTCCCTCCCCTGTAGTTAACTCATTTGTAGCCAGTGGGCCCCCCCTCCCTCCCCTGTAGTTAACTCGTAGGTGGCCAGCCCCCCCTCCCTCCCCTTTAGTTAACTCATTGGTGGCCAGTGGCCCCCCCCCCTCCCTCCCCTGTAGTTAACTCGTTGGTGGCCAGCCCCCCCTCCCTCCCCTTTAGTTAACTCATTGGTGGCCAGTGGCCCCCCCCTTCCCTCCCCTGTAGTTAACTCGTTGGTGGCCAGTGGGCCCTCTCCCCTCCCTCCCCCTCCAATTAAAATCTCCCCTCCTATCATTGATGGCACGGCCAAGCGGACACCAAAACAACTTTTTTTTTTTTACTTTCCTTCATGTCTGGTGATCCTCCAAAAATCAAGGAAGACACACGGAAGAAAAAACGGACACAGATCACCGAACAACGGAACCCCGTTTTGCGGACCGTGAAAAAATACTGTCGTGTGCATGAGGCCTATTGCTGTGAATTTGACATTGCTTCCTTCTCATTGGCCCACAAGCAAGAAGCAGAGAGGAATCATGTGTTTATATGGAAAAAAAATGCTGAATATTCGATATAACGAATATATAGCACTATATTCTAAATATTTGCGAATTCTTTGAAGTAACGATATTCGTGATAAAAATTTGCTATTCGAATATTCGCGCTCAACACTAATATACAGTGCTGCATTAACTAAAGCTGACTGGATGAAAGCTGGACGTTTGATAGATGTAAATCAATACAGCAGTATCAAGAGATCATCTTCGAGTGCAAATCCATCCAGAAAATTACCTGCAGTATATTCACTGTACATCTCTTGTTCATATATCTTGCAATATGCCTGGCATTAATGATTTATGATGTAAGGCATAATATGTATATTAAATAAATAGAAAGAAAAACCTCAGGCTTTTAATAAGAATACCATTACACTGAATAAATACAATATTTTGCAAGAAACATCTACTTGCTTTTTGCAATTTAAATGACATAGCAAGAAGGATGTTTTACCCGTTATTCACATGCGCTAGAATCTGTCATGTAGCTACTGTAAAGTTCATAATAACCAATGATTCTAGGCTTGATACACATGAGAATTTCTGTCAACATGCAGAATACAGTTCAGCAATACATCTGTACTTACAGATCACAAAGCACTCGAGATGAGTGAATCAATTCTAAATGAATTAACTTTGCTTAAATTTTCCCCAAAATTTGGTTTACAAACTAATTTGATGTTTTTGAGAATCGATTTGTATTGATTTGTACAAATTGCTTAAAATGATGAAGGGCAGGGAAGATGAATACAGAGGAAACAATGAGCAATTAGGACCCTGGCTTGCGGGCTCACCTATAAAGCTTCAGCCTCAGCCAATCAAGAGGGATGATCTAGGCATGTGTCATATAGGCACAAGAAAATGATAATTCTGCACTTGAACATTGATGAAGCAGTGTCCCTCTGCCACAGATAAGGCAAAGAAAATTACCTGCAGACACAACTGATAAAGCAAATTCAGGGTCTTATTGGGGACATTATGGATTTAGTTTGTTAGATTGATTTAATTAACTGATAGAGAGAGAGGTTTTAGCTAGGGACAGGACCAGGGTCTTTAAAGGGTTTCTGTCATGAGAAATAACGTTATGTAGCTGAGTGACGTCAGCGATGTGCTAATGTCAGCAGTACATAACAGTGTGCTTTATAACTCCCTGCCTGCAGCCGTTCTCATAAAATATGCTAATGAGCCTCTAGGTGCTATTAGGGCGTTGCTTCAGCACCTAGAGGCTCACCTCACAGTCAACTCACAGTGAAGACTGCAGCAGGAGCGCGTCCTTCATTCACTGCGCCTGCGCCGAATACTAAATGGGCGGCACAGGCGCGGGATTTACGGGATGATGAGGAGAACTCAAAAGTCAATCAAGTGTACATGGGCGTGCCAAAGGGTGAGTTGACTGAGCCTCTAGGTGCTGAAGCAACACCCTAATAGCACCTAGAGTCTCATTAGCATATTATAAAAGTATTTATTTTAAGAGAACGGCTGCAGGCAGGGAGGAGTTATAAATAGGGATGAGCGAACTCGAACTGTATAGTTCGGGTTCGTACCGAATTTTGGGGTGTCCGTGACACGGACCCGAACCCGGACATTTTCGTAAAAGTCCGGGTTCGGGTTCGGTGTTCGTCGCTTTCTTCGCGCTTTTGTGACGCTTTCTTGGCGCTTTTTGAAAGGCTGCAAAGCAGCCAATCAACAAGCGTCATACTACTTGCCCCAAGAGGCCATCACAGCCATGCCTACTATTGGCATGGCTGTGATTGGCCAGAGCACCATGTGACCCAGCCTCTATTTAAGCTGGAGTCACATAGCGCCGCCCGTCACTCTGCTCTGATTAGCGTAGGGAGAGGTTGCGGCTGCGACAGTAGGGCGAGATTAGGCAGATTAACTCCTCCAAAGGACTTGATTAACTGATCGATCTGCAGCTGTGGATCATTGAGCTGCTGATCCTCAATTGCTCACTGTTTTTAGGCTGCCCAGACCGTTTGTCAGTCACATTTTTCTGGGGTGATCGGCGGCCATTTTGTGTCTTGTGGTGCGCCAGCACAAGCTGCGACCAAGTGCATTTAACCCTCAATGGTGTGGTTGTTTTTTGGCTAAAGCCTACATCAGGGTGAAGCTGTCACACCAAGTGCATTTAACCCTCAGTAGTGTGGTTGGTCAAGCTATCACACCAAGTGCATTTAACCAGCAATAGTCTGTTCATTTTTTGGCCATATACTAAATCAGGGGCAAGCTGCGCCCGTCACCAAGTGCATTTAACCCTCAGTAGTGTGGTTGGTCAAGCTGTGACACCAAGTGCATTTAACCAGCAATAGTCTGTTCATTTTTTGGCCATATACTACATCAGGGGCAAGCTGCGCCCATCACCAAGTGCATTTAACCAGCAATAGTGTGGTTATTTTTTGGCCATATCCCAGTCTAATTCTGTCACTAAATCCATACCGGTCACCCAGCGCCTAAATACTAGGCCTCAAATTTATATCCCGCTAAATCTCTCGTTACCGCTGTCCTGTTGTGGCTGGGAAAGTTATTTAGTGTCCGTCAAAGCACATTTTTTGTTCTGGGTTGAAATACAATTCCCAATTTAGCAATTTAAAAATTTAGTGGTTTCTGCTGTATCAGAGCTATTTGAAATCTATCCCTAAAAGGGTATATAATATTCAAGGTGCACATAGGGTCATTCAGAATAACTTCACACACCCGCTACTGTGCATTTCCAAGTCTAATTCTGTCACTAAACCCATACCTGTCACCCAGCGCCTAAATACTAGGCCTCAAATTTATATCCAGCTAAATCTGTCCTTAGTGCTGTAGCTGGGCGAGTTATTTAGTGTCCGTTCAAGCACATTTCTTGTTCTGGGTTGAAATACAATTCCCAATTTAGCAATTTCATAATTTAGTGGTTTCTGCTATATCAGAGCTATTTGAAATCTATCCCTAAAAGGGTAGATCATATTGAAGGTGCACATAGGGACATTCAGAATAACTTCACACACCCGCTACTGTGCATTTCCAATTCTAATTCTGTCACTAAACCCATACCTGTCACCCAGCGCCTAAATACTAGGCCTCAAATTTATATCCAGCTAAATCTGTCCTTAGTGCTGTAGCTGGGCGAGTTATTTAGTGTCCGTTCAAGCACATTTCTTGTTCTGGGTTGAAATACAATTCCCAATTTAGCAATTTCATAATTTAGTGGTTTCTGCTATATCAGAGCTATTTGAAATCTATCCCTAAAAGGGTATATAATATTCAAGGTGCACATTGGGTCATTCAGAATAACTTCACACACACCCGCTACTGTGTATTTCCAAGTCTAATTCTGTCACTAAACCCATACCTGTCACCCAGCGCCTAAATACTAGGCCTCAAATTTATATCCAGCTAAATCTGTCCTTAGTGCTGTAGCTGGGCGAGTTATTTAGTGTCCGTTCAAGCACATTTCTTGTTCTGGGTTGAAATACAATTCCCAATTTAGCAATTTCATAATTTAGTGGTTTCTGCTATATCAGAGCTATTTGAAATCTATCCCTAAAAGGGTAGATCATATTGAAGGTGCACATAGGGACATTCAGAATAACTTCACACACCCGCTACTGTGCATTTCCAAGTCTAATTCTGTCACTAAACCCATACCTGTCACCCAGCGCCTAAATACTAGGCCTCAAATTTATATCCAGCTAAATCTGTCCTTAGTGCTGTAGCTGGGCGAGTTATTTAGTGTCCGTTCAAGCACATTTCTTGTTCTGGGTTGAAATACAATTCCCAATTTAGCAATTTCATAATTTAGTGGTTTCTGCTATATCAGAGCTATTTGAAATCTATCCCTAAAAGGGTATATAATATTCAAGGTGCACATTGGGTCATTCAGAATAACTTCACACACACCCGCTACTGTGTATTTCCAAGTCTAATTCTGTCACTAAACCCATACCTGTCACCCAGCGCCTAAATACTAGGCCTCAAATTTATATCCTGCTAAATCTCTCGTTAGTGCTGTAGCTGGGCGAGTTATTTAGTGTCCGTTCAAGCACATTTCTTGTTCTGGGTTGAAATACAATTCCCAATTTAGCAATTTCATAATTTAGTGGTTTCTGCTATATCAGAGCTATTTGAAATCTATCCCTAAAAGGGTATATAATATTCAAGGTGCACATTGGGTCATTCAGAATAACTTCACACACACCCGCTACTGTGTATTTCCAAGTCTAATTCTGTCACTAAACCCATACCTGTCACCCAGCGCCTAAATACTAGGCCTCAAATTTATATCCTGCTAAATCTCTCGTTAGTGCTGTAGCTGGGCGAGTTATTTAGTGTCCGTTCAAGCACATTTCTTGTTCTGGGTTGAAATACAATTCCCAATTTAGCAATTTCATAATTTAGTGGTTTCTGCTATATCAGAGCTATTTGAAATCTATCCCTAAAAGGGTAGATCATATTGAAGGTGCACATAGGGACATTCAGAATAACTTCACACACACCCGCTACTGTGTATTTCCAAGTCTAATTCTGTCACTAAACCCATACCTGTCACCCAGCGCCTAAATACTAGGCCTCAAATTTATATCCAGCTAAATCTGTCCTTAGTGCTGTAGCTGGGCGAGTTATTTAGTGTCCGTTCAAGCACATTTCTTGTTCTGGGTTGAAATACAATTCCCAATTTAGCAATTTCATAATTTAGTGGTTTCTGCTATATCAGAGCTATTTGAAATCTATCCCTAAAAGGGTATATAATATTCAAGGTGCACATTGGGTCATTCAGAATAACTTCACACACACCCGCTACTGTGTATTTCCAAGTCTAATTCTGTCACTAAACCCATACCTGTCACCCAGCGCCTAAATACTAGGCCTCAAATTTATATCCTGCTAAATCTCTCGTTAGTGCTGTAGCTGGGCGAGTTATTTAGTGTCCGTTCAAGCACATTTCTTGTTCTGGGTTGAAATACAATTCCCAATTTAGCAATTTCATAATTTAGTGGTTTCTGCTATATCAGAGCTATTTGAAATCTATCCCTAAAAGGGTATATAATATTCAAGGTGCACATTGGGTCATTCAGAATAACTTCACACACACCCGCTACTGTGTATTTCCAAGTCTAATTCTGTCACTAAACCCATACCTGTCACCCAGCGCCTAAATACTAGGCCTCAAATTTATATCCTGCTAAATCTCTCGTTAGTGCTGTAGCTGGGCGAGTTATTTAGTGTCCGTTCAAGCACATTTCTTGTTCTGGGTTGAAATACAATTCCCAATTTAGCAATTTCATAATTTAGTGGTTTCTGCTATATCAGAGCTATTTGAAATCTATCCCTAAAAGGGTAGATCATATTGAAGGTGCACATAGGGACATTCAGAATAACTTCACACACACCCGCTACTGTGTATTTCCAAGTCTAATTCTGTCACTAAACCCATACCTGTCACCCAGCGCCTAAATACTAGGCCTCAAATTTATATCCAGCTAAATCTGTCCTTAGTGCTGTAGCTGGGCGAGTTATTTAGTGTCCGTTCAAGCACATTTCTTGTTCTGGGTTGAAATACAATTCCCAATTTAGCAATTTCATAATTTAGTGGTTTCTGCTATATCAGAGCTATTTGAAATCTATCCCTAAAAGGGTATATAATATTCAAGGTGCACATTGGGTCATTCAGAATAACTTCACACACACCCGCTACTGTGTATTTCCAAGTCTAATTCTGTCACTAAACCCATACCTGTCACCCAGCGCCTAAATACTAGGCCTCAAATTTATATCCTGCTAAATCTCTCGTTAGTGCTGTAGCTGGGCGAGTTATTTAGTGTCCGTTCAAGCACATTTCTTGTTCTGGGTTGAAATACAATTCCCAATTTAGCAATTTCATAATTTAGTGGTTTCTGCTATATCAGAGCTATTTGAAATCTATCCCTAAAAGGGTATATAATATTCAAGGTGCACATTGGGTCATTCAGAATAACTTCACACACACCCGCTACTGTGTATTTCCAAGTCTAATTCTGTCACTAAACCCATACCTGTCACCCAGCGCCTAAATACTAGGCCTCAAATTTATATCCTGCTAAATCTCTCGTTAGTGCTGTAGCTGGGCGAGTTATTTAGTGTCCGTTCAAGCACATTTCTTGTTCTGGGTTGAAATACAATTCCCAATTTAGCAATTTCATAATTTAGTGGTTTCTGCTATATCAGAGCTATTTGAAATCTATCCCTAAAAGGGTAGATCATATTGAAGGTGCACATAGGGACATTCAGAATAACTTCACACACACCCGCTACTGTGTATTTCCAAGTCTAATTCTGTCACTAAACCCATACCTGTCACCCAGCGCCTAAATACTAGGCCTCAAATTTATATCCTGCTAAATCTCTCGTTAGTGCTGTAGCTGGGCGAGTTATTTAGTGTCCGTTCAAGCACATTTCTTGTTCTGGGTTGAAATACAATTCCCAATTTAGCAATTTCATAATTTAGTGGTTTCTGCTATATCAGAGCTATTTGAAATCTATCCCTAAAAGGGTATATAATATTCAAGGTGCACATTGGGTCATTCAGAATAACTTCACACACACCCGCTACTGTGTATTTCCAAGTCTAATTCTGTCACTAAACCCATACCTGTCACCCAGCGCCTAAATACTAGGCCTCAAATTTATATCCTGCTAAATCTCTCGTTAGTGCTGTAGCTGGGCGAGTTATTTAGTGTCCGTTCAAGCACATTTCTTGTTCTGGGTTGAAATACAATTCCCAATTTAGCAATTTCATAATTTAGTGGTTTCTGCTATATCAGAGCTATTTGAAATCTATCCCTAAAAGGGTATATAATATTCAAGGTGCACATTGGGTCATTCAGAATAACTTCACACACACCCGCTACTGTGTATTTCCAAGTCTAATTCTGTCACTAAACCCATACCTGTCACCCAGCGCCTAAATACTAGGCCTCAAATTTATATCCTGCTAAATCTCTCGTTAGTGCTGTAGCTGGGCGAGTTATTTAGTGTCCGTTCAAGCACATTTCTTGTTCTGGGTTGAAATACAATTCCCAATTTAGCAATTTCATAATTTAGTGGTTTCTGCTATATCAGAGCTATTTGAAATCTATCCCTAAAAGGGTAGATCATATTGAAGGTGCACATAGGGACATTCAGAATAACTTCACACACACCCGCTACTGTGTATTTCCAAGTCTAATTCTGTCACTAAACCCATACCTGTCACCCAGCGCCTAAATACTAGGCCTCAAATTTATATCCAGCTAAATCTGTCCTTAGTGCTGTAGCTGGGCGAGTTATTTAGTGTCCGTTCAAGCACATTTCTTGTTCTGGGTTGAAATACAATTCCCAATTTAGCAATTTCATAATTTAGTGGTTTCTGCTATATCAGAGCTATTTGAAATCTATCCCTAAAAGGGTATATAATATTCAAGGTGCACATTGGGTCATTCAGAATAACTTCACACACACCCGCTACTGTGTATTTCCAAGTCTAATTCTGTCACTAAACCCATACCTGTCACCCAGCGCCTAAATACTAGGCCTCAAATTTATATCCTGCTAAATCTCTCGTTAGTGCTGTAGCTGGGCGAGTTATTTAGTGTCCGTTCAAGCACATTTCTTGTTCTGGGTTGAAATACAATTCCCAATTTAGCAATTTCATAATTTAGTGGTTTCTGCTATATCAGAGCTATTTGAAATCTATCCCTAAAAGGGTAGATCATATTGAAGGTGCACATAGGGACATTCAGAATAACTTCACACACACCCGCTACTGTGTATTTCCAAGTCTAATTCTGTCACTAAACCCATACCTGTCACCCAGCGCCTAAATACTAGGCCTCAAATTTATATCCTGCTAAATCTCTCGTTAGTGCTGTAGCTGGGCGAGTTATTTAGTGTCCGTTCAAGCACATTTCTTGTTCTGGGTTGAAATACAATTCCCAATTTAGCAATTTCATAATTTAGTGGTTTCTGCTATATCAGAGCTATTTGAAATCTATCCCTAAAAGGGTATATAATATTCAAGGTGCACATTGGGTCATTCAGAATAACTTCACACACACCCGCTACTGTGTATTTCCAAGTCTAATTCTGTCACTAAACCCATACCTGTCACCCAGCGCCTAAATACTAGGCCTCAAATTTATATCCTGCTAAATCTCTCGTTAGTGCTGTAGCTGGGCGAGTTATTTAGTGTCCGTTCAAGCACATTTCTTGTTCTGGGTTGAAATACAATTCCCAATTTAGCAATTTCATAATTTAGTGGTTTCTGCTATATCAGAGCTATTTGAAATCTATCCCTAAAAGGGTATATAATATTCAAGGTGCACATTGGGTCATTCAGAATAACTTCACACACACACGCTTCTGTGCATTTCCAAGTCTAATTCTGTCACTAAATCCATACCGGTCACCCAGCGCCTAAATACTAGGCCTCAAATTTATATCCCGCTGAATTTGAATACAATACATTGGGCCAAATAATATATTTGTTGTTGTGGTGAACCATAACAATGAGAAAAACATCTAGTAAGGGACGCGGACGTGGACATGGTCGTGGTGGTGTTAGTGGACCCTCTGGTGCTGGGAGAGGACGTGGCCGTTCTGCCACATCCACACGTCCTAGTGTACCAACTACCTCAGGTCCCAGTAGCCGCCAGAATTTACAGCGATATATGGTGGGGCCCAATGCCGTTCTAAGGATGGTAAGGCCTGAGCAGGTACAGGCATTAGTCAATTGGGTGGCCGACAGTGGATCCAGCACGTTCACATTATCTCCCACCCAGTCTTCTGCAGAAAGCGCACAGATGGCGCCTGAAAACCAACCCCATCAGTCTGTCACATCACCCCCATGCATACCAGGGAAACTGTCTCAGCCTCAAGTTATGCAGCAGTCTCTTATGCTGTTTGAAGACTCCGCTGGCAGGGTTTCCCAAGGGCATCCACCTAGCCCTTCCCCAGCGGTGAAAGACATAGAATGCACTGACGCACAACCACTTATGTTTCCTGATGATGAGGACATGGGAATACCACCTCAGCATGTCTCTGATGATGACGAAACACAGGTGCCAACTGCTGCGTCTTTCTGCAGTGTGCAGACTGAACAGGAGGTCAGGGATCAAGACTGGGTGGAAGACGATGCAGGGGACGATGAGGTCCTAGACCCCACATGGAATGAAGGTCGTGCCACTGACTTTCACAGTTCGGAGGAAGAGGCAGTGGTGAGACCGAGCCAACAGCGTAGCAAAAGAGGGAGCAGTGGGCAAAAGCAGAACACCCGCCGCCAAGAGACTCCGCCTGCTACTGACCGCCGCCATCTGGGACCGAGCACCCCAAAGGCAGCTTCAAGGAGTTCCCTGGCATGGCACTTCTTCAAACAATGTGCTGACGACAAGACCCGAGTGGTTTGCACGCTGTGCCATCAGAGCCTGAAGCGAGGCATTAACGTTCTGAACCTGAGCACAACCTGCATGACCAGGCACCTGCATGCAAAGCATGAACTGCAGTGGAGTAAACACCTTAAAACCAAGGAAGTCACTCAGGCTCCCCCTGCTACCTCTTCTGCTGCTGCCGCCTCGGCCTATTCTGCTGCTGCCGCCTCGGCCTCTTCCTCCGCCTCTGGAGGAACGTTGGCACCTGCCGCCCAGCAAACAGGGGATGTACCACCAACACCACCACCACCACCTCCGTCACCAAGCGTCTCAACCATGTCACACGCCAGCGTTCAGCTCTCCATCTCACAAACATTTGATAGAAAGCGTAAATTCCCACCTAGCCACCCTCGATCCCTGGCCCTGAATGCCAGCATTTCTAAACTACTGGCCTATGAAATGCTGTCATTTAGGCTGGTGGACACAGACAGCTTCAAACAGCTCATGTCGCTTGCTGTCCCACAGTATGTTGTTCCCAGCCGGCACTACTTCTCCAAGAGAGCCGTGCCTTCCCTGCACAACCAAGTATCCCATAAAATCAAGTGTGCACTGCGCAACGCCATCTGTAGCAAGGTCCACCTAACCACAGATACGTGGACCAGTAAGCACGGCCAGGGACGCTATATCTCCCTAACTGCACACTGGGTAAATGTAGTGGCAGCTGGGCCCCAGGCGGAGAGCTGTTTGGCGCACGTCCTTCCGCCGCCAAGGATCGCAGGGCAACATTCTTTGCCTCCTGTTGCCACCTCCTCCTTCTCGGCTTCCTCCTCCTCTTCTTCCACCTGCTCATCCAGTCAGCCACACACCTTCACCACCAACTTCAGCACAGCCCGGGGTAAACGTCAGCAGGCCATTCTAAAACTCATATGTTTGGGGGACAGGCCCCACACCGCACAGGAGTTGTGGCGGGGTATTGAACAACAGACCGACGAGTGGTTGCTGCCGGTGAGCCTCAAGCCCGGCCTGGTGGTGTGTGATAATGGGCGAAATCTCGTTGCAGCTCTGGGACTAGCCAATTTGACGCACATCCCTTGCTTGGCGCATGTGCTGAATTTGGTGGTGCAGAAGTTCATTCACAACTACCCCGACATGTCAGAGCTGCTGCATAAAGTGCGGGCCATCTGTTCGCGCTTCCGGCGTTCACATCCTGCTGCTGCTCGCCTGTCTGCGCTACAGCGTAACTTCGGCCTTCCCGCTCACCGCCTCATATGCGACGTGCCCACCAGGTGGAACTCCACCTTGCACATGCTGGACAGACTGTGCGAGCAGCAGCAGGCCATAGTGGAGTTTCAGCTGCAGCACGCACGGGTCAGTCGCACTACAGAACAGCACCACTTCACCACCAATGACTGGGCCTCCATGCGAGACCTGTGTGCCCTGTTGCGCTGTTTCGAGTACTCCACCAACATGGCCAGTGGCGATGACACCGTTATCAGCGTTACAATACCACTTCTATGTCTCCTTGAGAAAACACTTAGGGCGATGATGGAAGAGGAGGTGGCCCAGGAGGAGGAGGAGGAGGAGGAAGAGGGGTCATTTTTAGCACTTTCAGGCCAGTCTCTTCGAAGTGACTCAGAGGGAGGTTTTTGGCAACAGCAGAGGCCAGGTACAAATGTGGCCAGCCAGGGCCCACTACTGGAGGACGAGGAGGACGAGGATGAGGAGGAGGTGGAGGAGGATGAGGATGAAGCATGGTCACAGCGGGGTGGCACCCAACGCAGCTCGGGTCCATCACTGGTGCGTGGCTGGGGGGAAAGGCAGGACGATGACGATACGCCTCCCACAGAGGACAGCTTGTCCTTACCCCTGGGCAGCCTGGCACACATGAGCGACTACATGCTGCAGTGCCTGCGCAACGACAGCAGAGTTGCCCACATTTTAACCTGTGCGGACTACTGGGTTGCCACCCTGCTGGATCCACGCTACAAAGACAATGTGCCCACCTTACTTCCTGCACTGGAGCGTGATAGGAAGATGCGCGAGTACAAGCGCACGTTGGTAGACGCGCTACTGAGAGCATTCCCAAATGTCACAGGGGAACAAGTGGAAGCCCAAGGCCAAGGCAGAGGAGGAGCAAGAGGTCGCCAAGGCAGCTGTGTCACGGCCAGCTCCTCTGAGGGCAGGGTTAGCATGGCAGAGATGTGGAAAACTTTTGTCAACACGCCACAGCTAACTGCACCACCACCTGATACGCAACGTGTTAGCAGGAGGCAACATTTCACTAACATGGTGGAACAGTACGTGTGCACACCCCTCCACGTACTGACTGATGGTTCGGCCCCATTCAACTTCTGGGTCTCTAAATTGTCCACGTGGCCAGAGCTAGCCTTTTATGCCTTGGAGGTGCTGGCCTGCCCGGCAGCCAGCGTTTTGTCTGAACGTGTATTCAGCACGGCAGGGGGCGTCATTACAGACAAACGCAGCCGCCTGTCTACAGCCAATGTGGACAAGCTGACGTTCATAAAAATGAACCAGGCATGGATCCCACAGGACCTGTCCGTCCCTTGTCCAGATTAGACATTAACTACCTCCCCATAACCAGATATTATTGGACTCCAGGGCACTTCCTCATTCAATCCTATTTTTATTTTCATTTTACCATTATATTGCGAGGCTACCCAAAGTTGAATGAACCTCTCCTCTGCCTGTGTGCTAGGCCTAAATATATGCCAATGGACTGTTGCAGTGGTGGGTGACGTGAAGCCTCATTCTCTGCTATGACATGCAGACTGATTCTCTGCTGACATGAAGCCAGATTCTCTGTTACGGGACCTCTCTCCTCTGCCTGTGTGCTAGGCCTAAATATATGCCAATGGACTGTTGCAGTGGTGGCTGACGTGAAGCCTGATTCTCTGCTATGACATGCAGACTAATTCTCTGCTGACATGAAGCCAGATTGTCTGTTACGGGACCTCTCTCCTCTGCCTGGGTGCTGGGCCTAAATTTATGACAATGGACTGTTGCAGTGGTGGCTGACGTGAAGCCTGATTCTCTGCTGACATGAAGCCAGATCCTCTGTTACGGGACCTCTCTCCTCTGCCTGTGTGTGTGCTGGGCCTAAATATATGCCAATGGACTGTTGCAGTGGTGGCTGACGTGAAGCCTCATTCTCTGCTATGACATGCAGACTGATTCTCTGCTGACATGAAGCCAGATTCTCTGTTACGGGACCTCTCTCCTCTGCCTGTGTGTGTGCTGGGCCTAAATATATGCCAATGGACTGTTGCAGTGGTGGCTGACGTGAAGCCTCATTCTCTGCTATGACATGCAGACTAATTCTCTGCTGACATGAAGACAGATTCTCTGTTACGGGACCTCCCTCCTCTGCCTGGGTGCTGGGCCTAAATATATGCCAATGGACTGTTGCAGTGGTGGCTGACGTGAAGCCTCATTCTCTGCTATGACATGCAGACTAATTCTCTGCTGACATGAAGACAGATTCTCTGTTACGGGACCTCTCTCCTCTGCCTGTGTGTGTGCTGGGCCTAAATATATGCCAATGGACTGTTGCAGTGGTGGCTGACGTGAAGCCTCATTCTCTGCTATGACATGCAGACTAATTCTCTGCTGACATGAAGACAGATTCTCTGTTACGGGACCTCCCTCCTCTGCCTGGGTGCTGGGCCTAAATATATGCCAATGGACTGTTGCAGTGGTGGCTGACGTGAAGCCTCATTCTCTGCTATGACATGCAGACTAATTCTCTGCTGACATGAAGACAGATTCTCTGTTACGGGACCTCCCTCCTCTGCCTGGGTGCTGGGCCTAAATATATGCCAATGGACTGTTGCAGTGGTGGCTGACGTGAAGCCTCATTCTCTGCTATGACATGCAGACTAATTCTCTGCTGACATGAAGACAGATTCTCTGTTACGGGACCTCCCTCCTCTGCCTGGGTGCTGGGCCTAAATATATGCCAATGGACTGTTGCAGTGGTGGCTGACGTGAAGCCTCATTCTCTGCTATGACATGCAGACTGATTCTCTGCTGACATGAAGCCAGATTCTCTGTTACGGGACCTCTCTCCTCTGCCTCTGTGTGTGCTGGGCCTAAATATATGCCAATGGACTGTTGCAGTGGTGGCTGACGTGAAGCCTCATTCTCTGCTATGACATGCAGACTAATTCTCTGCTGACATGAAGACAGATTCTCTGTTACGGGACCTCCCTCCTCTGCCTGGGTGCTGGGCCTAAATATATGCCAATGGACTGTTGCAGTGGTGGCTGACGTGAAGCCTCATTCTCTGCTATGACATGCAGACTAATTCTCTGCTGACATGAAGACAGATTCTCTGTTACGGGACCTCCCTCCTCTGCCTGGGTGCTGGGCCTAAATATATGCCAATGGACTGTTGCAGTGGTGGCTGACGTGAAGCCTCATTCTCTGCTATGACATGCAGACTGATTCTCTGCTGACATGAAGCCAGATTCTCTGTTACGGGACCTCTCTCCTCTGCCTGTGTGTGTGCTGGGCCTAAATATATGCCAATGGACTGTTGCAGTGGTGGCTGACGTGAAGCCTCATTCTCTGCTATGACATGCAGACTAATTCTCTGCTGACATGAAGACAGATTCTCTGTTACGGGACCTCCCTCCTCTGCCTGGGTGCTGGGCCTAAATATATGCCAATGGACTGTTGCAGTGGTGGCTGACGTGAAGCCTCATTCTCTGCTATGACATGCAGACTAATTCTCTGCTGACATGAAGACAGATTCTCTGTTACGGGACCTCTCTCCTCTGCCTGGGTGCCGGGGCCTAAATATCTGAGAATGGACTGTTCCAGTGGTGGGTGACGGGAAGCCAGATTCTCTGCTATGGAACCTCTCTCCAATTGATTTTGGTTAATTTTTATTTATTTAATTTTTATTTTAATTCATTTCCCTATCCACATTTGTTTGCAGGGGATTTACCTACATGTTGCTGCCTTTTGCAGCCCTCTAGCTCTTTCCTGGGCTGTTTTACAGCCTTTTTAGTGCCGAAAAGTTCGGGTCCCCATTGACTTCAATGGGGTTCGGGTTCGGGACGAAGTTCGGATCGGGTTCGGATCCCGAACCCGAACATTTCCGGGATGTTCGGCCGAACTTCTCGAACCCGAACATCCAGGTGTTCGCTCAACTCTAGTTATAAAGCACACTGTTATATACTTCTGACATTAGCACATCGCTGATGTCACTCAGCTACATAACATTATTTCTCATGACAGAAACCCTTTTAGTGTTCTGTGTGTTACTTTATTGCAACCAGCCACTGACAATCCTGTGCTTTCATTAATGTGCAGGAGCCAGCTAGTGGCTCAATTTATATACATCAGCATATATTTTTGATGCAGACTATGTCTAATCTCCAAAAATGTGTTGCAAGGTTATTATTATACCAAACCTGACTAGACATATTGTGAAGCATAATGATCCGCATATATTTTTGCTGCAGACTTTTGTCCAATTGCACATTTTTTTCTCAAAAGCCTGCTGCAAGTTTCTTCACAGCTAAGTTTTGTTGCAAACTGCGTCCAATTACACATTTTACAAAAACATGTTGCAAAAGTTTCTTCAATTAATATTTTAGCAAACCTGACATATTGGGCAACATTACAGTCAGCATACATTTTTGATGCAGACTGACAATTTTTTTGCAAATTTTCTTCAATTGAACTAACTAATATAGCTTTTGTTGAAATTCTGTGCCATTTTCTCTATTTCATAAGGTATCCCTCCTTGTATGCCAAGTCTTTTATGCTGTCCACACAGAAGTTGTCTATAAAATGGCTGCTGATGAAGGTTCATGTGACTAAATCACCTTCATGTGCACCTGCATTTGTTGGGAGTAGAGATGAGCCAAGTTTAGAAAAATTTGATTTGGCAACTTCGCCGAAGTTAGCCAAGAAATTTGGTTCATTCCGAATTAATCACAAATCGCTATAAATCGGGTATACCCAGGTCACTCTGCTTAGGGTACGGCCACATGGTGCGTCCTTTCATGTAGTAATGAAGACCGCTTTGTATAGTTAATGGCTCAGCGGCACCTTTAAACATAGGCTGTTGCTGTTATGTGGTTTGGCTGGTTAGGGGGACAATATGCATACCATTGCTGTTCTTGCCTGCAGTATCCTGCAAGTTATTTGACAGTAAAGACAGAACATTAATCAGCTCTGTTATACCCACTTCTCCAACCCCAGCACTCTCCTGGCTTACAGATGAGAACCCCTCTTTTGCCAGCTTTTTATTCTTTTCCACATTATCTAAAATTGCTGAGAATATGTCATCAGGAATATCCAGCTCCTCCAATTTGGGAAAAACTGATTCATTAACATCAAGCGTGAGGAAATTCAGATTTATTGCAAATCCAAATTTTCCTAAACTTCGGACTGAATTGCACTTCAAATGCTTTTCTTCGCTTAACACTAGTTGGGAGCTTAGTGTAGGTCTAAAGTTAGAATTGACTAGGGTGAGTGATGTGTCTGGTCATATCACCCCCCTTAATCAGCAGCCAGCCTACTGTCATGGTGGGGAGTGGAGGGAAACTGCATATAGTGAAGGAAAACAGGGAAGCAACTAGGCCTGGACACCAGGAAAAGGGAGCACATCACCTCCTAATGCTGCCCTAATCCAGGTCCTGACTCCTAACCGTATGAGCAGACCCAGATGGTAGGTGGTCTCATACACAGGAAACTTGTACACTGAGTCGCCCTGAATATTCCTGCAATGAGGTAAGGAGCAGGAGACGACCTGTTCATCCCAGACGCGGATGAACAGGGGTCTCCACTGACCAGCTGCAAAGAAAAGGACAGTGAGAGAACAGCCACTGAAACGGCAGGTAAGAGCCCAGAAACGCACCTACCTGTCGCGGCCACAACGACAAGCGGACCCCCATACAGACACAAAGCATGGTGGCCCCAGGAAGAACTGCTCACCAACTAGTGATTCCCCCTCCGGGGAGCCCAGAAACCCTCTTCCGGGGGGACAACAGATAAACAGTAGAAATGTCTAGCAACCATGCTGGAATTCAACACCAAACAAACCAGACATGGAACACTAAACTAGACATAAACACACACCCAAAACATCAACCACACCAAACAATACAACAAGTGAGGATGGGAAAATAGTGGAGACATCAAGGTGACATTGCTGTCTAGCTAGGAGGCCCTCCCACTGGACAGATGGTATATCCAGGATAGGAGCAGCACTCCAGCTCTCACAAAGGCTGAAGGGCAACTAACCTCAAGCTCAAAACACAACATATAAAGAGCCAAGAGGCCACACCCAAGACACACCTAAATCCACACCAGCCAGATAATTAACCTCTCCGGCACCAGACAGGGAAAGACCCAGGGGAAAGGAGGAGCCACTTACATGCTCCAACAATTCCCAGAAATTCCCGGCAGCCATGTCACGGCGCACACAACAGAGGCCGTGACACCTACTTATGGACAGGACCCCTATGCAGACAGCAAGAAGGTTTACTCAACAAGGGAAATAGCTTATGACATAGAGCAAATGGCAAAGAATATCAAGATAGGCTTTATTAGTATATAAGTGCCACATCTTACATATACATTGGTCACAAGTAGACAGAAAATGTCTAGCCGCTTTAATAAAAACTGTATCATACATGACTGGACATATTCTGCAGCATCATTATCATTGCATATTTTTGCTGCAGACTGTGTCCAATTGCATCTTTTTTTATTAAATCTGTTTAGTAACACAGGTTTCTTCATTAATAAGTATACCAAACTTAACCAGACATATTGTGCAGCATCTAAAGTGGAATTCGATCCAAAAAGTTTATTTGCCAAAAATTCAAATTTCCTCGCATTTTGTCATAACAAAACATTTTCTTTTCTAAAATGGCTCCTCCACATGTTACAATGTGAGCTGAGCTTAGGGAGAGACATGACAAGTGCTTATGCCCTAGGGACAGTGTTGCAGAAAGCTATTAATAGAAGAATATTGGCTAGGGAAACTGCAGGGAAAGTATAAGGAGAGTTTTTAGAGACTGTACGGAGAGTATAGGGAAAGCATGGGAGGACTGCAGATATAGTGTAATCACCACGTGCAACTTGTTGAACTGCTGCCACAATCCCAGTTAGTTAATCTGTCAGTTTATACATAGAATTAAGGTGCCTCAGTATTAAAGGGCGGTCAAATATATGGCAGTGTGCATCTTGTTGAACTACTGCCACAATCCCAGTTAATCTGTTAGTTTATACATATAATTATTGTACAACCTATTTAACCATCTAAAAGATGGAAGCAATGTGTGACTACAATAATGATACCAAAAATCCACAAAGGGGACACAGTACATATAATAGCTTTAGTAGACAATAGTAAATTGCAAACAATTAAAACATTAATTAAAAATTAAGCAGCAATGCAAGTAGGTGCTGCGACAAGCAGCTCATCTTCTGTGCCAAGAGACACAGATCACCACCATGTGGAATGCTCACTTCAATAGTAAATGAAGGGGCACTTGTAGCTGTAATATCACAAGGGCAATTGAAACTTTCACCCAAATATCTTAAAGGGGTTATCCCACTTAGCGTTTTTATACTTACCTGCTGCCACCGCGCGTTCACTTCCTGGATTCTGGCTGGGGGCGGGCTTCATCTTGATTGAAGTCTTCTCCCGGCCGTGCCGCGCGCTGGACTGAATGCGCACGCCGCCGCGCATGCGCAATGGTGACTTATTCCTACAGAGCCGGCGTGCGCGTTCGCAGCTCTGTACTATTCTGGCCGGGAAGAAGTCACCGTCGCGCATGCGCGGCAGCGTGCGCGTTCAGAACAGCGAGCGGACCGGCCGGGAGAAAAGAAGGAGTCTTCTGGGCAAGCGCGACCTTCCGGCTTTTGGAGAAGAGCGGAGGTCTTAACCAGGGGAGACCGAGTCACAACAATCAGGTAAGTGGGGATGAATTTTATCCTAATCGGTGGGGATTTGTTAATAAAGTATATTTACAAAAATGATCACTGTCAAATCATTAACAGATTTAACAGTGATCATTATGATGGGATAACCCCTTTAATATTAAATGCCACTATGAGGCTAGTCAATGAGCCCAAACAGTGGAATAAGTATATGAATTAATTAGGGACTAAGTATTGTAATGAAAAAATACCTTGATAAACAGCCACAGGGATCCGATCTCTGGAGAGCAGGGAGCACGCTTTCTCAAGGGGCCTGTCTGACCACATCACCCCAACATCATATATACCTCAAGCATTAATTAGAACAAGGGGAGACACCTGTGCAGGAACCAATGGGTATACGCCACTGTATTCCCCTTAGCCTAGGCGTAGTCTCGCCAGAGTGTGTCAACCGTGACGTCACGAATGACCCGCAAGTCAAGAGTACGCACGTAAGGGGTCACATGATAGTAGTCATGTGACCGCACCCTCGTCGCGATCCTAGCGCAACATAGCGTACCCAGTATGAAGAAATCCTTATCTCGGCCTGCATAATAACCGAGTGCAATCAGGTATCTATGTTAAGATAATCGCTAGTCTAAATACAGGAAGAAGGGGTGACACAGTGGCAATGTTATTGAGTCTGAATGCATAAAGCAGCAAACAATTCATCCATATCCATCCATATAAAAGCAGTTTTATGTCTGCAACATGATAGGTATAAATAATATTAAATTACGGGGGGCGTGGCCTGCACGCTGATGGCGCCGGTCGCATAGCGCGTCTGCTCCGGACATAACTTTCCTCCAGCGGCTCACAGCTACTACTCCTGAGGTATTTATTTGACTACTATCAGCCCGATACTCTGCATTAGCTATGGGGAAAGTCAGGAGGCGTCCTGCCCCGGCCAAGCTGACTGAATTCTTTGGCAAAACAACCCCGGCCGACTCTGAGCAGAGAGAGGCGCCATCTCCGGCCTGCACACCAGCCTCTCAGGTGGGAACTCCAGTGCCTTCTGCATCTTACTCTGCTGATGCTTGCGGGAAGGAGAGAAAAGCCCTCGATTCCACACACCTAACGGCAGACATAATGCGCTCCATGTTAGAGAGCTTACGTTCCGCTATGAAGGAGGACATGCTGGGGCTTCTTAAGGACCTCAGATTGGATATCCAGAAAATTGGGGAACGCACGTCCCACATGGAGACTAAGATGGCCGAATTCGCCTCCTCCAACAACACACTGATAGATGCCCATGAGGCTATGGAGGAAGACATAGCTAAACTAACGGCTAAGCATCAGGATCTGGAAGACAGGCACAGACGGAATAACGTCAGAATCCGCGGAATTCCAGAATCTGTGGAAACAAACGAGCTGGAGCATTTTCTGCAGCAACTTATTAAAGCCGCATTGGCTGATACCACTGAAAGGGATCTGATTATAGATCGTATACACAGAGTGCCCAAGCCCAAGGGGCTTGATCCATCCCTGCCGCGTGATACCATTGCCAGGATTCATTTCTACACAGTTAAGGATGCATTTCTTTTTTTATTTTAAATACTTTTATTTTATTTTCTTTCCTTCATCATATATAAAAAGTTCAGAAACAAGACATAACAATAAGCAGTAATTCAACAGGACATAAACAAAGATAATTCTTGCATATATACATGCATTTGTTGCTCACTTATCCTTAGACATCAGGAATATATCCCTATCCTGTTTCTTTCCTCGTGTAATATACAAAAGAGAAAAAAAAAAAAATTTAGGGGGCAATGCCAGATCAAGTGAGTGAAATCCGCGTTGTCCATCCTGCACTTCCAGCATCTAGCATCCCTTGTTTTATACATCCTACTCAACACCCATGGGGAGATGTAGGTGCGATGGACAATAAAGAACTGTATCAATCGAAAATTACTCGATACTGTGCTTCTTTTTATACTTTTATAGATACATCTCCAATCTAACGCGTTAGGTTCCACTTCTAGTGCCCATTTTTGCTCACTATTAAACTTTATCACTCCCCTAAACCCCTTTTAATTTTTTTATATATCTGTGAAATTGATATTTTGGTCCCCTTATTGAGGCAACAAAATTCTACAAATTCTGATTGTTTGGTGATTAAATACTGTTTATTCTCAGTGGTGTCAAATGCGTGTTTTAACCGAAAATATCTAAAACGTGTGATGGTGTCTAATTTTACACTAAGTCCTAATTCTTCTAATGTTCGGAGCTTTCCTTTTATCTCAATCTGTGAAATAAACTTAATACCATTTTTTTCCCAAAATACATAATCATCTAACTTCTGAAACTCGCCTAGATTTATATTCCCCCATATAGGGGTAATCTTTAATGAGTAATTTATCCCCAATAATTTTTTGACATTCACCCATATCAAGTGCATCATATTACTAATAGGGCACTTCTTACCCTTTATTTTTAATATCCCGGCTTCCAAGACACTAAAAATATTATATTGGAGACCTACAAACTCACCCACTAGGTACTGACGTAGTCTATCATCCTCTGTCATTAACCATTGTAGCTGGGATGCGTAATAGTAGCCCCTAAAGCAGGGCACGGACAATCCACCATCTTCTTCATCGAGCCATAAATATTTTTGTTTGAGCCTAACCCTTTTTTTCCCCCATATGAGATCATTTATCATTCCCTCCAATACATTAAAAAGATGGTCACCTATCCAGACAGGGCATGAGGATATAACATAGAGGACCTGCGGCAACAGAATCATTTTAATAATGGCTATGCGATCTGCCTGTCTTATCAGTATTTTTTGCCAAATACTTATTTTATTTTTAACCCTTTTAAGCAGAGGGGCAAGATTCAATTCTATATATTCCTGGATCCTCGCACTAATTTTTATTCCAAGGTATTCCAATGCATCTGTGGGTTTCAATATTTTAACATTAATATCCGTTCTCCTGGTTTCATAGCCCATTGGGAGTAACACTGATTTCATCCAGTTCACCTTGAAGCCAGAAATTTGGCCAAATTGATTTACAGTTCGCATCAGGTATGGAACCGTCGTCGCCCCCCCTTTCAAGAAAAACAAGACATCATCCGCATATAAACACATTTTATCTGCGGCACCCCTACTCCCAAATCCCCTGATATTATCATCTGATCGTACCTTACATGCTAACGGTTCTAAAAAAATGGCAAACAGTAGTGGTGAAAGGGGGCACCCCTGCCTAGTTCCTCTTTGCAATGTTATCAATTCAGATGTCTCCCCGTTAATTTTAATCCTTACTTTCGGATGTTGATACAATAATTGCACCCAACCAATGAATCTATCCCCCAGATTTAGCTCACGCATTATGTTCCAGAGGTATGCCCACTCCACCCTGTCAAACGCTCTTTCTGCGTCCAGTGACAGGAGGGAGTGGGCACCCTCCCCCCTCATCTGGATATTAAGGAGGGCCCGACGGATATTCATTTGAGCCTGACGTTTCGGTATAAACCCCGATTGATCTGGGTGCACTATCTTATCTATCACTTTTTTTAGGCGATTTGCCAACAATTTAGCACATATTTTAAAATCCGTGTTGAGAAGAGAGATGGGGCGATACGAGTCCACTTTACTCTCATCTTTCCCCTTTTTCCCTATCAGGGTTATTACAGCCTCTGACAGGGAGGCCGGTAGTTCACCCCTGTCCATAGATTCCTTAAGGACCCGCAAGAATACTGGGAGGATAACCTCCCCGTATCTTCTATATATCTCGAAGGGGAAACCATCCGGCCCAGGGCTAGAGTTACCCTTTATCGATTTCATAGTGTCACATAATTCCTCCAGTTCTATTGGGCCATTCAAATACTCCCTGTCCTCAGGGCCGGCCTTAGGTCTTTAGGCGCCCTGTGCGAGAAAGCTTTACAGCGCCCCTCGGTGACCACGCCCCTCAGTAACCACGCCCCTCAGTAACCACGCCCCTCAGTAACCACACCCCCTCAGTGGTCACACCCATTTCTCCAATATCTGCTCAATTTAAAACCTTCCATTCGGTTAAGTCCCCAAAAAACAGATTACAAGCTATGATAAAAATACAACTTTTATTCAAACGGTATTAAACATGTAAGCACAATATAATCATTCATATTAAATAAAACAACAGTAGACAATCAAGTGGTAAACAATAAATGTCAAACTAAAATAGAGTCTATAAAAGAAAGTGTCAGGTTGCCCCGCAGACCCTTATTTTCAAGTGCATCTAGAAAAGTAAAAACAAAAAACAGAACACAAAACCTAGACTAGATTGTTACTATAACAAAGTGCACCACGTGTAACAAAGTAAAATGTAAACTAGAACTCCACAAACTCAAAATGAGCACTAAGACACCCCTTGCAGATCCTCATCACTTGGTATTTATTTCCTGCACTAATACTTTTAAAGAGGAGTCTGAAAGTGCAATAATCCAGAGTATAAAACCTACAAAAGTGCCAGCTTTTTAAAAAAGCTTTAAATGTAAAAGTGCCAAAAAAATAGGTACAATTTAACTGTGTACACATGCACAAGCTCAAAACACAACTTTACGTGCTTTTGCCTTTGCAAATTCATCAATGGTGCTGTTAAGATCCAATGTTTTGAAAACGTCATTTTCAATGGACAGCACTGATAACGATGTTAGTCGTTCATCACTCATAGAGGATCTGAGGTAAGTTTTAATCAGCTTTAATTTAGAAAAGCTGCGTTCTCCCGATGCCACAGAAACAGGGATTGTCAGTAGTATGCGTAGTGCAATCCAGATGTTTGGGAATGTGTCAGTGAGTCTATTCTTAACAATGAAGTTAAGTACATTCAGTGGCGTTGTTGATTCTTGGGGAATAAGGCCTTGAATGTGCCAAAGCTCCTCTGCTAAGTCGATTCCACTGATAAGAGATTGGCTGTCTTTCTCTAAAGCCTTCTGTAACATCAAGCAGCATTCCGTCAAATTTTCCCTTGCTGGGAGACACTTTATGGTATACAGGAATCCCCAAACCTTGGTATGATTTTTCAACTGGTCAAAACGCTCATCCAATGACATAATTGTTGTATCCACTAAAGCATAGAAGAATTCAATTTTAAATCTCTCCTTTGGATTAGTTAAAGGTTCATCTTTCCCCTCATAATTGAATAAAGCCTTCTTCCTTCGAATGCGAGCAGATGATAAAAAAACAGGCTCAACTTCAAGCTTTTGCGCTATTTCCTTTGCAATAAGGAATGCACTTTCAAATCCAGTGTCTCTGAAGATTTGAACAAAGTGTTTACATTTGTCTATTAACTCTGTAACCAAAATCAAGTCCGCTGTTTCGCGCTGCATTGCCTTACTGACAATATTGACTTGGTACAATATCTCATACCAAACACATAATGCCATAATACATTTGAAATTGCCAACCTGCTGAGACAATGTCAGAGCTTCGTGACAGACACTTGGTTCTGCGTGTTCTTCCTCTGACAATGCAATCAATGCATCCTGTATCTCAACAAGATTATGCCTGAAAGGTTTAAGGCAGTTGATCCGACATTCCCACCGTGTAGTGCATAGAGGCTTTAACGTGAGGCCAGATACATGGTCTGTCAAAATCTTCCACCTCTTTACAGATGCAGAGAATAAAACATAAATGCGTTGAATTACTCCAAACAGCTCTAGTGATTCCTTGCCTGACCGTGCTGCATCACCAATGACGAGATTAAGGCAATGACATCCACATGGTACAAATATGGCTCTTGGGTTAATACTTAAAACTCTTGACTGGACACCACTGTTTTTTCCTGCCATATTTGCCCCATTATCGTACCCTTGTCCACAGCAATTATCAATATCCAGTTTTTTTTCAGATAGAAATTGAAGGAGGAAGTCAGCCAGTCCCTTTCCAGTTGTGTCATCTACTGTTTGAAACCCAATAAAATGTTCTTTTACTTTCAAATCCCCAGTGCTGTTATCCAAAAATCTAACTGTAAATGACATCTGTTCCTTGTGGCTAATATCTGGGGTGCAATCCAGGATTATTGAGTAATATTTTGCTTTTCTACAACGTTCCAAAATGTCCTCAAGTACCTGTTTTGCCATTAGGTTTATTATTTCATTTTGAATTGTTTTTCCACAGTAGTGGTCTGCTGTCTCCTTTGAGGCCACACGGCGTAAGTGCTCTGCCATCACATTGTCATATTTTCCCAGTAATTCCACAAGCCCAAGAAAATTGCCATTATGGGGTGTAAACAAACGATCTGAAGATCCTCTAAATGCCAAGTTACGCTCAGTTAAAAAGTGAACAATGTTTAGTAGCCTCTCCATTACTGATCTCCAATGTTTTCTTTCTTGGCTCATAAGAGATTGTAAATTGTGATCAATTGCACTTTTGGACTTCAATCTCAGTTGTGTTTCCATCCACATCTGTTGAGCTAAAAAGTGACTGCTGGAGGTTTCATGAGATTTGAGAATATTTGCCATATGTCTCCAGTCTTCTGACCCTCCTGAAGCCAAAGAACTTTTTGCATTCCAGTCAAATAACTTGCAAGAAAAACAAAAAGCTTTATTTGCAAATGGAGAGTACACCAGCCATCGCCTTGTCTGCTCTTCTCCACTTTCTAACTTTCGCTTATAGAATGTAGCAGAGAAGTGGCGATTATGAACATCTTTTTTAAACTCCATATTTGTCACCTGCACAGGGCCAAATTCCAAAATACGGTCAACATTCTTGGAAATTAATTTCGGCCATAAAGCAGGATCTGATAGACTTTCAGATGTTTTCTCAGAAGACACTGAGTCAGGGGGACTATTAGAAGACAGTGGGTTAGAGAGAGCACTTGAATCCAGATCTTGTAGACATGAACTTGATGTTGAAGGTTCATTCTTCTCAAGATGGACATCATCAGCTTGACTGCTGCAGCTAACGTCATCTAGTTTTTCTTCTTCAGTTGCTTCGGAAGCACTATGTGCTGATCTTCCCAAGAACTTTTTTAAAGCCCCTGCACTCTTCTGGTCCTCTAAATTCATAAGCACCTTACGTTTTCGATTTTGGGAACCGGAGAGTTTTTTGGGACCCATGATACTGCTACCTGCTACTACACGATACGGTATCTGAATCTATGGGACTCCTGTGAATATACCATAAAAGTTTTATCTGCAGTCCTATTTACCACCACATATAACACAGTGATAACTCTATGAGTACAGATAATGTAGTAGATGTCACCTGCAGTCCTATGTAACACCACAGATAACACTAGTGCTGATAATGTGGTAGTGTTACCTGCAGTCCTATGTAAAACCACAGATAACACTAGTGCTGATAATGTGGTAGTGTTACCTGCAGTCCTATGTAAAACCACAGATAACACTAGTGCTGATAATGTGGTAGTGTTACCTGCAGTCCTATGTAAAACCACAGATAATGCAGTCCTATGTAAAACCACAGATAACACTAGTGCTGATAATGTGGTAGTGTTACCTGCAGTCCTATGTAAAACCACAGATAACACTAGTGTAGATCATGTGGTAGTTTTACCTTAGTCCTTAGTGTGCCTTCCTGTGTCTATCGCACGGACTCCATGCTGGCGGCGCTGCCTCCTCTTCCTTCTTCCTCCGCACAGAACGTCCTGATGCAGCTGCGTCAAGACATAGGAACAGTGGGCATGGTGATGGTGACACACAGGGACAGACACACACACACACACAGGGACGGACACACACACATACATATGATAAATATGATCACATCACAGTTCCTGCCTGTCTGCTTTGGTAAAGCTGGGCTATGCCAGGCTTTAGCAGAGTGGGCACAGGACAGTGGACACAGGGCACGATATGTATGCAAGCACAGCTGAGCGAGTGCAGGGCAAGGGCCCACATACACATTGCTCCTCCTGCCTGTCATACCCCCCCCCCCACCGGGTATTTTGGGGGGCATTAGTGGTTGGATGATGCGGATTGTGCACATAGCCACCAATCATATCCCCCCCCCCCCCCTCCTAAAGGTAACTGATGTGCTGGGGGAGAGGAATATGATTGGTGGCTATGTGCACACTCAACATCAGCAGCAAGGAGTTAAAGTCCAACCCTTAATGGCCCCCAAAATCCCTGGGGGGGGGGGGGGGTTGATGTAGTAGCAGGAAAGCACACTGTCCCCCTGTCCTCTATGAGCCCCCCCTGGTCCTCTCTGAGCCCCCCCCCCTCACCCATTGCACACTTTTCCCACTGCAGATGGGCCAGTGGGCTGGCAGCAGCACATCCCCCCGCCCAGTCACCATGGCATTGGCACATTTCTCCGTGTCCCCTCCAGATGGGCAGCATCAGCACATCTCTGTCCCCCCCCCCACCCCGCGTCACCATGGCATTGGCACATTTCTCCCTGTCCCCTCCAGATGCATTACCATGGCATTGACACATTTCTCCCTGTCCCCTCCAGATGGGCAGCATCATCAGCATGCTGATGCTGCCCATCTGGAGGGGACAGGGATAAATGTGCCAATGCCATGGTGACGCGGGGAGCGGGGGTGGGGCAGAGATGTGCTGATGCTGCCCATATAAGGCTACTTTCACACTAACGTTCGTCGGTCCGCTCGTGAGCTCCGTTTGAAGGGGCTCACGAGCGGACCCGAACGCCGCCGTCCAGCCCTGATGCAGTCTGAATGGAGCGGATCCGCTCAGACTGCATCAGGCTACTTTCACACTAGCGTTCGGGCGGATCCGTTCAGAACGGATCCGCTCATAATAATGCAGACGGAGGCTCCATTCAGAACGGATCCGTCTGCATTAAAATGGCAAAAAAAAAGCTAAGTGTGAAAATAGCCTGGGACGGATCCGTCCAGACTTTCAATGTAAAGTCAATGGGGGACGGATCCGCTTGAAGATTGAGCCACATTGTGGCATCTTCAAACGGATCCGTCCCCATTGACTTACATTGTAAGTCTGGACGGATCCGCACGCCTCCGCACGGACAGGCGGACAGCTGAACGCTGCTTGCAGCGTTCGGGTGTCCGCCTGGCTGTGCGGAGGCGTGCGGATCCGCCCAGACTTACAATGTAAGTCAATGGGGACGGATCCGTTTGAAGATGCCACAATGTGGCTCAATCTTCAGGCGGATCCGTCCCCCATTGACTTTACATTGAAAGTCTGGACGGATCCGTCCCAGGCTATTTTCACACTTAGCTGTTATATGCTAAAATAATGCAGACGGATCCACTCTGAACGGAGCCTCCGTCTGCATTATTATGATCGGATCCGTTCAGAACGGATCCGATCGAACGCTAGTGTGAAAGTAGCCTAAAGGAGAAATGTGCCAATGCCATGGTGACTGGGGGGGGGGGGGGGGGGGGGTGCACAACAGAGACTCTGTCCGCCCCCCCCCCAGTCACCATGGCATTGGCACACTTCTCCCTGTCCCCTCCACTTGGGCAGCATCAGCACATTCCCCTGGCACGCATTTGCATCTAGCCGCCCCTTCCATTTCATGGGGGCTCTTTAAGGCATGGGCGTTCCAGCAGTAGCACCCCCCTATTTTAAGCATTGCATTCTGTGCAGCCGGCCCGGGCATGGCAATTTCCAGAATGCAACAAAAACTCTCTTAACATTCCCGTCCCCCCACTGTTGGCACATTCACATTAATCATTTGTTCAAAAAAATACTTACTTGGTTCGAATCGTTCTCCAGCTGTAGACTTGCTGCCGCATGGGCCTTGCTGACTAGTCTCTGCTGGCTGGGCGCGCTCTGTCTCCTCTCTGGGGGCGGAGCTCAGTGGCTACGCTCCAGCAGCCACTGGTCTGCTCTCTTAAAGAGAAAGGCAGGCCAGCCAGGCAGCAGAGCGGAGCTCAGAGCGGCCGCGAGCCCCGCCCCCTCCTCACTCCTTCAGTCCGGACCGGAGCGCTGAGAAGAGTAAAGGTTTGAGTCACTGCAGGCTGCCGCCCGGCGCCCTAGTAAGTCCGCCGCCCGCCCGCAGGCCCTGCCCCCTGCAGAATAAATATTCGCGTCACTGCGGGCTGTCGGCCGCCCGGCGCCCCTGTTGTCATGGCGCCCTGTGCGGCCGCACAGCCCGCACACCCCAAAGGCCGGCCCTGCCTGTCCTCCTCGGAGAGAGTGGGGAGCGGGACCCCCTGCAAAAAGAGTTTTATGTCTCCACCATCCCCCACTCCCTCCGAGGAGTAGAGGTCCCTGTAATATTTAACAAATTCCTCCTCAATTAAGGATGCATTTCTGAGAGTCCTGAGACAGGATGCGAACCCGACAGAGGACTTTAAAGGCATTGTGGTCTATGCAGACCTCTCCGCAGCTACCCTCACAAGAAGAAGGGAAATTGCCCCGATAACAACCATCCTAAGGCAACATCAGATAAAGTATCGCTGGGGTTTCCCAGTGAAGTTACTGGTCACCTATGATGGCAGCTCACAGATCTTCACTTCACCGCAAGGAGCGGTTAAACGCCTGAGCGAATGGGGTATCATGAGTGAAGGCAATTCCAAAGCAAAGGAGCCCGCCTCGCGTCCAGACAGGATTCCTCCAGACTGGGACGTTGCTTGATATGTGAATCTTTTCATCCAGGAGTAGAAGATTGACTGTTCTCATTGCTCAATGTTAGTCCGAAGCAAGGAGCTGATTTCGTTCTTTTTGCCCTGCTGGACTTGTTCTATAGGTCTCTAGACCTACATATATCTGGTCGGGCCAGTTAGGCCTTAATGACCACACTTCAGTTAATGTTTTCTTTTCTTTTTCATCTGTCTTGTTTTTCTTTTTTGTTGGTACCAATGTCTAGTAAGTATATGGCTGGAATGGTGTGTGTGCCGGTCTCGGGGGGTTCCCATGGGATATTGAGGAGATGTGTGACAAAAAGGCACTCTATACATGAGTCATGGGGCTGAAAGTATTATCCCTCAATGTGCGTGGTCTGAACTCTCCATTCAGGCGCACGCAACTCTGGTCAGGTGTTTCTAAAGCTAAATGTGATGTCATATTATTGCAAGAAACGCATCTATTGAGCAAGGACGCGTTTAGGTGTAAACATAAAAATTTTCCAGTTTTATTTCACTCACATACTAGGAAAAGAAGGAATGCAGGGGTGCTTATTGGGGTAAAGTCGGCAATCACCTTCTCCTTAAAGAAATGTGTAACTGACTCGGCGGGGAGATATGTCATTCTACTGTGTACACTGGATAGTAAACCATTCACATTGGTGTCTGTGTATGCCCCTAATGTCGGGCAGGTGGCCTTCTGCAGGAGGCTGTTCAATAAAGTAGAGAGACTAGCGGAAGAGGAGGTTATAATGGGAGGAGATTTCAACATCCCGGTGAATGCAACACTGGATTTTAAATCTGCGCAAGGGTGTACTCGTGCAGGAGCTTCAATCTACACTGTATGAGTCTGCGTTTCATGATATTTGGCGCTACCAGCATAGCAATGAGCGTGATTATACGTTCATGTCTACAGCACACCTCTCTCAATCTCGCATCGATTACATTCTAGTTTCTAGAAGCCTCCTGCATAGGGTGATACGGTCCGACATTGGGGGAGCAACCTGGTCAGACCACTGCTCCGGTTAGTATTGATATAGATGATGGGGTTCCTGCCCTACCTAGACCACAGTGGAGACTGAATACCTATCTACTAAAATGTCCAGATAGAGTTAGAAAGATTACTGATACTATGCGGGAATTCCTGGCATTTAATGACCTCCCTGACATCGGTATCAATACTTTATGGCTCACGCATAAGGCATTTATGAGAGGGGTCCTGCTGCAGCTAGCGGCGAAAGTGAATAGAATAAGGAGTCAGGCAATACAGGATGCCCTTACTCGCTTGCAGAATGCGGAACAATGCCATAAAATGAATAACACTCACACCACGTTAGCAGCTCTTCAGGAGTGTAGATCTGCATTGAGATCTATCCTCCTTTACCGTCAAGAATTAGGGATGAAAAGGTTACAGTCCAACTATTATCAAGCTGGAGATAGAGCAGGGGCGCTCTTGGCTCGCAGATTGAAAAGTAATAAAGCCGCGGCTAGGATAACTAGCTTAAAGTATAAAGATAAAGTATTCACTCACCCACAAGAAATAACGGACGCTTTCGCGTCATATTACTCCTCCCTATATAATCTACGGGAGGACGGTAACACAGTACAACCATCCGAGGAGTCAATATCTGCGTACCTAGACTCCCTTAAACTACCTAGAATCTCTGCTGATGAACTTAGCAGGCTTAACAGGCCATTCTCCCCAGAAGAGATCTTAAAAACCATTAATGCCACACCGTCTAATAAGGCCCCTGGACCTGACGGTTTTCCAGTGGAATATTATAAAACGTTTCACTCAACCTTAATCCCTTACTTAACTAAGTTATATAACTCATTTCTGTTATCGGGGAATATTCCTCCAGAAATGCTTAAGGCCACTGTAGTCACCCTACCTAAACCAGGGAAATCTCCAGACGCCCCCGAAAACTTCAGGCCAATCTCCCTACTGAATGCTGATCTCAAGCTGTTTGCTAAGTTACTTGCCACCCGCCTCAGCACTGTATTACCAGCTTTGATTAATCAAGACCAGGTTGGCTTTGTGCCAGGGAGACAATGCAGGGATGGTACTAGGAGAATGATAGACTTGATCCAAATAGCGGGTTGGTCCAGGGCCCCCACGGTCTTTGTATCCTTAGATGCTGAAAAAGCATTTGACAGAGTGCACTGGGGGTTCCTGGACCAAACTCTTAGGAAGTTTGGGTTTGAGGGTCATTTCCTACAGGCTATTTTGGGGCTATATACAGCACCAAGCGCGAATGTCCTGGCTTCAGGATTTTTGTCTGCTCCTTTCTCAATTACAAAGGGAACTAGGCAAGGGTGCCCGCTGTCACCCCTGATATTCGCGCTGGTGATGGAGCCTATGGCTGAGAAGATGCGTGGCTGTGTCGGGGATCGCAGTAGGGAAGTACTCGCACTGCATTGGATTATATGCAGACGATGTCATTTTGACGCTTACTAATCCTTTAAACTCATTGCCAGCTGCATTAGAGATTTTGGATCAATATTCATCCGTTTCATATTACAAACTGAATGTTAGTAAAACTGAATGTACTCTCCATCAATGTACCTGAGAGTATGCACAGGGTTCTCAGTATTAAGTATCCTTTCAACTGGGCATCTGAATCAATAAGATATTTGGGAGTAGAGTTATCCAGCTCGCTACAAAGTATGATCTCGCTTAATCATAAATTATTAAGGGCTGATCTACAGAAGGACTACTCCAAATATAGCAAAGGGGTACTTTCATGGATAGCTAAAATTAATGTAGTAAAAATGATGGTGCTCCCAAAGATCTTGTACATGTTCAGATGTATCCCGTTGAAATTCCCTAGGGCTTACATTAAACAGTTACAAGATGACATGATGGGGTTTATATGGGGAGGCTCTCACCCCAGTATCAGTAAGAATGTATTGTTCCTGGCTCTCAGGAAGGGGGGTCTGGGGGTTCCTGACCTCCACAGTTATTATATGGCTAACCTACTGGATCAGTCAATGGAATGGTGGTCTCCATCTTCGTCACATAAATGGTTGACGATTGAAGAGGTCTATGTTAAAAGGAGATCGTTAAAGTCACTATTGGCAGCGTATCTACTGAAGCCTTTTATTTTCCCCTTGCCATTAGACACAATGCAGGCTTCTATACTTGCCTGGGCTCATGGGTGCAAAATTAAAACTCCAGTTTCTATAGAGAAGAAGCAGCTCCAACTTACCAGTTGGCTAAATTGTGGGATAGCCACTTTGGGGAGCCTGTCTGAGCAATCTGTTTTGCGTACATTTGAATCTTTGCATGCTAGCTTTAATTTACCTAACTCTGTGTTTTATCAGTATCTTCAGATCCGCTATTTTCTCACTGCACTCAATTTAGATATACCAATAAATGAGCGAGACCCACTTGGCAAGATTCTCAATGCGGATGCCATCCTCATTCCAGCCTCTTCTTTTGGTATTCTCTCCTGCAGTCAGCAGGTGGGGAAGTTAAGAAACCCTTTATGCATAAGTGGGAGTCTGAAATGGAGAAGGAATTCACGCTGGATGAATGGACTGACGCTTTATTTTGGTCCATGAAGTCCTCGAAATGCATAAATCATGCCGAGCAGAATAGGAAAATCCAAATGCGATGGTACCTTACCCAAACAGATTAGCTCATACCAATCCGGATTACTCACCGTTGTGTTGGAAAGGGGGTGCGGACAGACTGGCACACCATATCATATGTGGTGGAGCTGCTCTGCTCTAGCCCACTACTGGGCGTCAGTATCAAAAATAATAACAGAGGTTACAGGACTCACGGAGATAGTAACTCCGGAATTGGCGATTCTCAGCATTGGTCTAGGGGACATACCCAATGAAAGTAGGAACATAATAGCTCATATTCTCTCAGCAGCTAAAAAGGTGATCGCTCGTCAGTGGAAAGATCTGCAGGACCCTATCGACTAACGAAGTCGTTTACCTGGTTAATTACCATATGCAGTGTGAGTTCACCTTTGCCTCATCTATGAAAAATAGAATAGCAACACACAACACCTGGATGCTCTGGTTGTCTAGCACATACGCGGTTCCACTACCGCACTACCTGCTTTAATCTTGAGGTATATGGATACTGTGCATTTGTGATTGAGACGTATCCCCTTGCTATAATATATGCTATGTACGTTGTAAAAGACTTAGAGGTAACATCTCTGGAACAAGCTATATACAATGATTGTATACTCTTATACTTGCAACTTGGTACCTTATATTATTATTTCTTCTTTATTTTATTTTGTATGTGTTATTACTTTGTTTGGTATGCATAATTTGTAAACTGTCTTATTTACTATAAACTATTCAATAAAAATTTATTGATAAATTTTTTAATAATAATATTAAATTACAGTGAATCAGATCATATACTGAATATATAGATGAATAAAACCACACTGACTAGAACACATGCTATACAATAGTCATTAGATATCAAGATCCATGATTGTGATAAATAGTTATTATGATGAGCTAACCCTATAATATCATTCTATAATATATAAATAAATCTTCATCCAGTGACCAATTATTATGATACATTTTACATACAATGTCATCCAAAAATACATGAATATTAATTCATAAACATAATTATATTGATAAAGTGTGATCAGTGCAATAAATAGAAGATAATAAAAGGAAAGAAAGATGAAAAGATAATAGTGAAGAACAGTACTGAAGTGACAAGTTCTCTGTGACCGAGTGATATGCAGTGAATAGATACAAAATTTAGTGTGAAGACCAGTGTTAAAAACCAATTATTATCACTAAATAACCTTCGACATCTTCACTAGTACTATTACCAACATTTGTAATACAATGTCAACGGCGAATATAGTTATATGCTATATGATCAACATATTTTGTCTATAGGGAAAGGGTCAGAATTCCGTCTTCAATTGTATTGTTCAAAACCAAATGACCCCTATCCCAGTCAGTATTCCATGAAGACCATCTTCGTCCCTGTCTCGGTATCCCCCACATCAAATCCCAAAATACTCGAAGATCTGAAATGTATATATAATTTATATAATTAGGCAAAAGTGATATGTAAATATGTGTATACACTGTTAAAAAATATATTTATGGTTATAACATAAAAACAACAGTTAAAAACAACATCATTAAAATTCCAGTGAAGACAAACCGACCGCAGGAGAACACATACGCGAACCAGGAACACAGACAGAAGCACCACACAGACAAAAAAATTACTGTGCCTCAGTATTAAAGGGCAGTTTAATATATTGCCGTGTGCGTCTTGTTGAACTGCTGCCAAAATCACAGCTATTCTGTTAGTTTATACTGTAAGGGGTTGCTCTTTCAAGCAGGGTGGCAGTGACAGATTAGTTTGCAGACAACAGGATTAAAGTCCAAATTGATGCTTTATTTTATGACACCGCCAATTTACAGGTAAACCCAGTTATAATTCACTAGGTACGGTGAAGCTCCAGCACCACAAAACATAAATCAAACAAAATAAACTCCTGGCCGTCTGGGCTCTAACTAATACAGATTAGTTACTAGCTCACCTATTTAGTGCAGGTCACACACAGAGAATACGGCGTCTCTAGCCAGCAAGGAGCCAGCTTCCTAGACTTTTACAGGCATAATTCTCCCAGACTGACAGCCTGGGATATGCTTTTATTTGACCCTAATGATCCCAGCTGGCTACACCTGGGGATCTCTCAGCCTAGAGGAAAATCTGCCCTGGAATGGGGGTGGACTGTGGAGGTCCCACTACCAAACCTACCTTCCCAGTCCAAATAAAATCCAGCCCTTGAACTTTTAACAAAACTGTCTCAGCAACCTACACCTTGCTGAAACCACTTTAGATTTTCTGGATTTTACTTACCTCACCCAGTTGAGGAACCTGGGTGAGATATACACCCCTTCCAAAACTTTCCATGCACTTTACCACAATACATAGAATTACTATGCCTCAGTATTAAAGGCTGGTCTAATATATTGCTGTGTGCATCTTGTTGACATGCTGCCACAATCCCAATTAATCTGTTAGTTTATACATAGAATTACTGTGCCTCAGTATTAAAGGGCAGTCTAATATATCTGCATGTTTATCAACTGCTGCAATTGCAAAAAGACAACAGTATGCATGCACTCATCCAACGGCTCAGAAGCTGAATGTGCACCTGGCCAAGTTGCTGGTTTTACAGTCCATCCCTTTCCATGTAGTTCATGTGTACATTTTAGCGACTGATGGCTTCTGCCCACCAAAGGTGGAGAGTCCCAAGCTGACAATACTTTTCCAAAAATGTTGTATCAGCCCTGCACTTGTATGTTGAGCAGAAAGTGGACCAGTCCTTGGGCCTCTTGGTGTCTGCTAGAGTTCACGCCAGCGCAGAAGAATGGAGTTGTAACTATAGTTAAGGACAATATATGTCGTTCACAGCCCACTGTGTAAATGTCGTTCCATACAAGACACACCAGCAATTTGACCAGATGATGTCATTGCCACCTCCGCATTGTAATTGATGTTGATCGAGCATGCTCGGCCAAACACAGCGATGTGCCAAGCATCGCGATGATCGAGTCTCTTCCCCGCACGTTTGTTTGCTGCTACGCAGCCAATAAATGTGCAGGTAGGTACTGCCACTCACTGTAATGCCATAGCCATGTTGGTTACTGGCATTACAGAGATTGTCTCGCCGGAACACGTCACATGGTTCGGCTCAGTGTTAGTCAGGGAGAGCTGTGCTGTAGAAGGGACAGATAGTGTAGGGAATTGATTCAATTGAATTTAATTTTTTTGTTAGGAAGGGTTGGTGTTAGAGACCCAAAAGTCCTTTAAGGACTATTGTTGTGTCTGGCAGCAATATATATTTTTAGCGCAACATGCGATAAATTACGTGCTATTGTAGAGACCCAAAAGTCCTTTTAATGACTATTGTTGTATCTGGCAGCCATATATTGCGTGCAATTGTTTGGCCGCTGCATTACCCCCGCGACATTACCTGTGTTACATCTCCAGTATAACGTTAGCACATCCGAAATATCAGTGACATTTAGTGTTATTTTTTCACCGCTGGTGGCAGCGACATTACCTGTGCTACATCTCCTGTATAACATTTGCCCATCCAAAATAACAGTGACATTCAGTCAAATTTTTTCATTGCTGGTTGCAGTGACATTACCTGCTCTACATCTTCAGTATAACGTTAGCGCATCCTTAATATCAGTGACAGTCAGTGTCAGTCAGTGATGAGTGGCAGGGGCAATATTCAAAGTCGCAATATTTTGCAAATATTAGGGTAAATACTCGTCATATATTCATGAATTCGAGAATTTGTGATCTCCAGTCATTATTTTCTTGATTGTGAAAATCGCCAATCGGAAAATTCGCGATCCGAAAATTTGTGATGAACACTTCTCCTAAAGTCAAAGATATTGCAGCCTTCTCATTGGCCCACAAGCAATAAGCAGTGAGGGATCATGGGTAATGATGAAAAAAATCTAGAATATTTGCAATTATGAAGATATAGCACTATATTCTAGATATTCACAAATTCTCAAAGTGCCATTATTCGCGATTAGAATATTCACGATCAACACTAATATCAGTGATATTCAGTGTAATTTTTTTGCTGTTGGTGGCAGCGATATTACCTGCGCTACATCTGTATAACGTTTGCCCATCCTAAATATTAGTGACATTCAGTCTAATTTTTTCAGTTGCTGGTTGCAGCGACATTACCTGCGCTACATCTCCAGTATAATGTTTGCCCATCCTAAATATCAGTGACATTCAGTCAAATTTTTTCATTGCTGATTGCAGCTACATTACCTGCGCTAAAACTCTAGTATAATGTTAGCGCATCCGAAATATAAGGGACATTCAGTGTACTTTTTTTTGCCGCTGGTCGCAGCAACATTACCTGTGCTACATCTCCTGGATAACGTTAGTGCATCCGAAATATCTGTGACATTCAGTCAAATTTTTTCACTGCTGGTGGTAGCAACATTACCTGTGCTAAATATCCTGTATAATGTTTGCTCATCCTAAATATCAGTGACATTCAGTCAAATTTATTAGCGCATACACTTACAAAACCTGCGCTACTGTACATGTGACATACTTGCAAGCGTGTTTCACAGGGTGGATGATGATGAGACACATTTGCCAATAAGTCAACCACAATTAATGTCTCAAAAGGCTGATGATAAGGATGAGACACAGTTGTCAAAAGGTGAGGTTGTTGTTAGGTCAACACGTCAGGAGGATGACCAGAGTGGGGAAGTGGAAGAGGAGGTGGTTAACGATGAAATCACTGACCCAACCTGAGAAGGTGGCAAGCCGAGCGAGGAAAGCAGTACATTTCCCTGACTACACACTGGGTGAACATTGGAGGCCAGGAGCGAGTCATACCCTGGAATGCACAGGTGCTACCAATGTCAAGGATTGCGAGTTCTACTGGAGGGATCTGCAGCACCGCAGCAGGCTGGAAGAGGCAGTGGGGTGGCAAAAGGGAGAAGGTGGGCCACACCAAAAAGGCCCGCACTGTTCCACGGAGCACCCCTTTAGGGAAATCTCCCTTGCCAAGGGGTAGGTGTTCCGCAGTCTGGCGTTTTTTTTTTAAATGAAAGTGCGGACGATAAAAGAATTGTCATTTGCAACCTGTGCCGTACCAAAATAAGCCTGGGCATGAACACTAGCAACCTCACCACCACCAGCATGATCCGCCACATGGCATAAAAGCACCCTAATAGGTGGGCCGAACGCCTGGGTCCAGAGTCAGTGTCTGCGGGTCACACCACTGCTTCCTCTTCCCCTGTGTTACATGTTGGCCAATCCCCTCTCCAAGACGCAGACCCAGATGCCTCCTGCCCTGCACCTGGACTTTCACAAGCACCATCAGCTAGCACATCCTGCTTCTGTGTCCCAGCGCTGCATACAGATGTCCATACCCCAGGCCTTTGAACGAAAACGCAAATACCCAGCCACCCACAGGCCATAGCACTAAATGCGCACGTTTCCAAATTGCTGGCCCTGGAAATGTTGCCATTTAGGCTTGTGGACACTGCGGCTTTTCGCAGCCTGATGGCGGTGGCTGTACCGCATTACTCTGTCCCCAGCCGCCAATATATTTCACAGTGTACAATCCCAGCCTCACACCAGCATGTGTCCCATAACATCACCCGTGCCCTGACCAACATAGTTATTGGGAAGGTCCACTTAACGACTGACACATGGACTTTTGGCCAGGGACGCTACATTTCCCTGACTACACACTGGGTGAACGTTGTGGAGGCCAGGAGCAAATCATACCCTGACTACACACTGGGTGAACGTTGTGGAGGCCAGGAGCAAATCATACCCTGGAATGCACAGGTGCTACAGATGTCAAGGATTGTGAGTTCTACTTCCATCAGGATTTCCGCCACCACCTACATTAGTGGCTGCAACCCCCCTTTCTCCACCTCCTCCTCCACTTCCACCTCTGAATTCTCATCTTGCAGCACCAGTCAGCCATCAGTCAGTAGCTGGAAGCAGTGTAGCACTGCCGTGAGGAAGATACAATAGGCCGTGCTGAATCTTATTTGCTTAGGTAACAAACAGCACACCGCCGCAGAGCTGTGGATAGGGTATAAGGGACAAGACTGAGCTGTGGTTCTCGCCACTCAACCTACTACCAGGCATGGTTGTGTCTGATAATGGCCGTAACTTGGTGGCAGCATTGGAGCTCGGAAAGCTCAAACACATACCATGCCTAGCCCACGTGTTAAACTTAGTGGTTCAGTAGTTTCTCAAAACCTAACCCAATTTGCCTGAGCTACTGGTAAAGGTGCGCCTCGTGTGTGCCCATTTCCAAAAGTCATCTACAGCTGCCACTGTTCCACATGTTGGCCATGCTTTGTGAGCAGCAGAGGGCAGTAGTGGAAAACCAGCTGCAACATGGTCGTTGCCTTTCCAATCAGCTACCGCTCTTCAAGCGACGAGTGGGCATGGATGTCTGAACTCTGTGAGGTTTTATGCAACTTTGAGGAATCAACACAGATGGTGAGCAGTGATGCCGCTATTATCAGCATAACCATGCCACTTTTGTGTCTACTGAAACGCTCGCTGCTCACAATGAAGGCGGACGCTTTGCCTTTGGAAGAGGTGAAAATGGGGGAACACAGTACACAGGGTGATAGCCACCCACCCTCATTTCATCTTCTCAGCGCAAATTGGATTCCATCGGTTTAGTGTGGATGGGCAGAAGAGGAGTGAAAGTCATCCTCCTGATGAGGATAGCTAAATGTTGGGACTCTGGCACACATAGCTGACTTTATGTTATGCTGCCTTTCCTGTGACCCTTGCGTTGTACGCATTTTGGCCAACACAGATTACTGGTTGTTCACCCTTCTCGACCCCCGCTACAAAGAGAACTTCCCTATTCTCATATCTGTGGTGGAGAGGATGAGCAAAATGGTGCAATACCAGAAGGTCCTTGTGGAAAAATTGATCTAAAAATGTCCAGCTGACAGCTAAGGAAGAGTACGTAGTTCCTTGGGCAACCGAGGAGGGGAGACGAGGGGAACACAGCAGTTCCAACAGAGGAAGGGCAACACTCTCCAAGGCCTGGGACAGTTTAATGACACCCACCAGCACCCTCACCCTGATGCACGGCCTACTGCCACAAGGAGGGAAAAATATTGGAAGGTGGTGAAGGAGTACGTAGCAGACCGTCCTCAATGATCCCTCTGCGTCCTCAATGATCCCTCTGAGCCGTTACAACTATTGGGTGTCCAACCTGGACACATGGCACGAACTGGCGCTCTATGCCTTGAAGGTGCTGGCCCACCCTGCCGCCAGTGTTTTGTCAGAGCGGGTATTTAGTGCTGCTGGGGGCATAATAACTGATAAGCGTGTCCGCCTGTCAACTGAAAATGCTGACAGGTTGACTCTTATAAAAATGAACTAGGCCTGGATTGCCCCAGACTCCTCTACTCCACCAGAGGAAAGCATCTGAACATAAAGGCATTTTAAATGTGGCTTTTATGGTGTATTGAATACACTGTATTCCAGTGGCGTACATAGAGACGTAAGAGCCCCATAGCAAGGATCAAACCAGGTTCCCCACACTGGACATAAGGGTTTCTGTCTAAGCCCCTTTAAATGTTCCTTGGGCCATTTTTTCCACTTCTTCATCTGCTAAAAGTTGTTCCTTTAGAGGGTAGTTGTTCCTTTAGAGTTCTGACCAAGTTTTCACCTCCAGTAGAAAAGGGGATGATCCCAATTGGGCCCCCTCCTGCCCTGGGCCCTATAGCAGTCACATGGCCTGCCGCTATGGTAGTTACACCCCTGCTGTATTTCCATGCACCCCTTCCACTACAAAAAAGGGTATATGGTTCAATCTCCCTTTTCTCGTCATCCTCCTCCATCATATCAACATGCTTATTAGGCTGCCCTCGCTCCTAATGTTTTAGAGGGTCAGCTCAGCAGCAGGCTCTCAACCATAATTTTTTCGATGATCAGCTCACCGGCAGGCCCTCGTCCATAATTGTTTTCATGATCAGATCAGCAGCAGGCACTCGCCCCTAATGTTTTAGAGAGTCAGCTCAGCAGCAGACCCTCACTTCTAATGTTTTAGATGAACAGCTCAGTAGCAGGCCCTCACCTATAATTTTTTCAGATCAGCAGCAGGAACTCGCCCCTAATGTTTCAGAGAGTCAGCTTGGCAGCAGACCCTCACCCCTATTGTTTTAGAAGGTCAGATCAGCAGCAGACCCTCACCCCTAATGTTTTAGAAGGTCGGATCAGCCGCAGACCCTCACCCCTAATGTTTTAGAAGTTCAGATAAGCAGCAGACCCTCACCCCTAATGTTTTAGATGGTCAGATCAGCAGCAGACCCTCATCCCTAATGCTTTAGAAGGTCAGATCAGCAGCAAACCCTCACCCCTAATTTTTTAGATGGTCAGCTCAGCAGCAGACCCTTACCCCTAATGTTTTAGAAGTTCAGATCAGCAGCAGACCCTCGCCCCTAATGATTTAGAAGGTCATATCAGCAGCAGACTCTCACCCCTAATGTTTTAGATGGTCAGATCAGCAGCAGACCCTCATCCCTAATGCTTTAGAAGGTCAGATCAGCAGCAGACCCTTACCCTTAATTTTTTAGATAGTTAGATCAACAGCAGACCCTCATCCCTAATGTTTTAGAAGTTCAGATCAGCAGCAGACCCTCACCCCTAATTTTTTAGATGGTCAGATCAGCAGCAGACCCTCACCCCTAATGTTTTAGATGGTCAGATCAGCAGCAGACCCTCATCCCTAATGCTTTAGAAGGTCAGATCAGCAGCAAACCCTCACCCCTAATTTTTTAGATGGTCAGCTCAGCAGCAGACCCTTACCCCTAATGTTTTAGAAGTTCAGATCAGCAGCAGACCCTCGCCCCTAATGATTTAGAAGGTCATATCAGCAGCAGACTCTCACCCCTAATGTTTTAGATGGTCAGATCAGCAGCAGACCCTCATCCCTAATGCTTTAGAAGGTCAGATCAGCAGCAGACCCTAACCCTTAATTTTTTAGATAGTTAGATCAACAGCAGACCCTCATCCCTAATGTTTTAGAAGTTCAGATCAGCAGCAGACCCTCACCCCTAATTTTTTAGATGGTCAGATCAGCAGCAGACCCTCACCCCTAATGTTTTAGATGGTCTGATCAGCAGCAGATCCTCATCCCTAATGCTTTAGAAGGTCAGATCAGCAGCAGACCCTCATCCCTATTTTTTTTAGATGGTCAGCTCAGCAGCAGACCCTCACCCCAAATGTTTTAGATGGTCAGATCAGCAGCAGGCCCTAGCCCCTAATGTTTTAGAGGGTCACCAGCAGGCCCTTGCTCCTAATGTTTCTGAGGGTCACCAGCAGGCCATCAATCATAATTTTTCAAGGGTGTGTATGATGCCCTCCTTTATGTGTAATAAAGGTTGTATTGGAGTGTCGGCTCCTTGTAATTTTTGGCAGCATTTGCACTTTATATACAAGTAAATATACAGGAAAGAATGTTTTCCTAAATTTTTTTCTATAAAATCGATTTGATCTTCGGTTTGGTGCGTATTATTGTCAGTCTGTAAAAGTGGCATACTACTCGGACAACATCGTTCCCAGCAGCGACCTGGGAGTCCAAGATGCATCCAGACATTCTCCCCATGCTGTTCCCAAACCATTTCAGGGGTGTTTCCATAAATTTCTGACCTTTTACTATGAACCAGGCACCCTCCCCTCTTCAGAGCAGGGGGTGCCTGGTTTAATGCTTGGGTTCTCCCATTGACTTCCATTGTGCTCGGGTGCAGCACCCGAGCATCCCGAGGTGTTCTACTCGAGCACCCGACCACAAGAGCACTTTCGAGCTCGATTAACACTAGTTGTAATGCCTCATCTGTCTCCTCATCATCTACCTTGTCCTCACCCTCCCCTCTAGACACAGTTCACAGTGGTCCTCCAAAATATTATCTATGAATAGCTAGGCATTGTGATGCAGTTCTGCACCTGGTCAGCCTTGGTGAACGGAGCCACACTGGGGAGGAACTGCTTGGCATCATCAAAAAATAAATCAAACACTGGCTGTCAAAAAATTTCCCATATACAGGGCACTTTTCAAACGTTGCCGCTTACCCTCATTGGCTCAGGCAGCGGAATGTTGTTAGCCGCCATGATGCTGCTTTTGCTTGCGTCAAATGCTCAAATCCACGGACAGGAGACAGGAGACATGATCACGCTGCAAGGCTAATGTGCAGAAGCAGCGCATGCGCACAGTAAACTGTGATGCCCCGGCCAGACTGTGGTCATTCAATGCGCACGCACCGATATCGCTGTCATCGGCGCATGCGCGGGATTACGGACAGTAGGAGGAAAGATAGAGAAGAGACCAAGGGCGGGCAGACGTGGCGGATGGGCGGGCAGACGCGGAGGAGGGGGAGTGAATTGGTATGGAAATGACCCAGGGGCCTGGGCACCGGCCGATTGTAAGGCCGCCCCTGGGCACCTTCACAGCCTCATTTGCATACCGAATAAAAGTGTTTTTTGGACGAATGATGCTAGCAGGGAACTAACGGTAAGAACAGTTTTAATAGGGGGGATGCCGTGGACATAATTAATAGGGTCAATCGGCGTGAAAGACTCCCTTTAACTATGAATGTGGGTGCACTAGAACGTAATGCACCCGGTGATACACTCTCCCTGCAGTTTATGTTCCAAGCCTTTAAACTGAGATTAGACCATCAAGTGGGATGAATATGATGAGGCAGAGTAGCCTGGGTATACCTGATGTATTATGATTTGTGATTAAATAATTCCTAACTAATCAAATATCTTGACAAATTTTTTAAAACTTTGCTCATCTCTAATGGTTTACATACATTTTAACTTCAGACATAGTAAAAAAAAAATGCCAAAATGATTACCACATAAAGTGACACAAGTCAGAGTTGCAATATATGGCCCTGTTAGGAAGATGAAAAATGACTACAGTATGTCCGGAAGGGTTCAACTGACTGTTTGCTATCACTGTGAACCATACATTTACTGATAGCCATGTATGTCGCTGACATTGCTAATGATCTCTTTTAGTGTTGATCGTGAATATTCTAATCGCAAATTTTTATTGCGAATATCGGCACTTCAAGAATTCGCAAAGATGTAGAATATAGTGCTATATCTTTGTAATCACGAATATTCTAGATTTTTTTTCCTCAGTAACCTCCTGCTTCTTGCTTGTGGGCCAATGAGAAGGCTGCAATATTTTTGTCAGAGTTTAGCAACATCCCTCGCAACCAATAGGAAAGTTGCCTACCCCTTACTATATAAGAACCTCCCCAGCAGACATTTTCTGCTGTTTTTTGCAGTTCTGAGAGAGACAGCAGTGTCATTGCTGTGCTCTGTACTTTGCTGAGTCATCTGGATCCTTATTGAATTACATTAGATAGTTTGTTAGCTCATATATAGTCCTGAGGAGCCAGTGTAGAGGATGGGAGTGTTAGTGGCCCTGATGAAGTGTTGTGTCACAGTGTACTCCCTCTGGCCATTGATCACTGGATACTGCAGTAGAAATGTAGCATTGAAGAAGAGGCCAGAATTAACATAACAAAGTCTTTTTTATTCTAAGTGCAATGTACTATTTCAAATACATTCAGTAGCAGCAGACTTCTCTCTGGCACCAGTAGGTATATGGAGGCAGGTTGGATGGTGACAAATTTGCACTTAGGTGGCACTGGCCTAATAGTAGTCTGGTGATGGGCATCTTGGCTGTAATCCATCACCTTGCAGCAGTGTCTTCAATGCTGGTGGTAACAGTTCATTGCTGTCTAGTGTTTTAGTATTTCTCTCTGTAACAGGACAGGTGCTCTGCAATGTGCTTTTTCTCCCTTCTGTCTCTGGACAAGTGTTCCTCCTCCTGGCAGGAAGCATTACCAACCCACTCCTATGAGGAGGGGAGGAACAGTGTGGTCAACTGTGTTCCTGCCAACCTTCGCTATCCATTCCTTGCTGGGAACCATAGCCATAAGCATACAATAATATACATAGCAATGCAAACTATATACAAATTGTGGTACCCCTACAGTAGGTCTGGGATACTACACTATGAGACCCTAGAGTATCATGCACAACTTTTTAGGGCAATCTGAGCACTTTTGATTTGGGTTGAATTTATTCATATCTGAATAGAATCTTCTGACCGATTTGTTAGTATTCTTAAAATGAATTCCAAGAAATTCATTCATCTCTACATAGCATCTTTATGCTATTAGTATTGCATTTGTAATACAGATGGGCAGGAAACATGCTGTATAAGGCCTTGTGCGCACATGCTCATGTATTTGAGATCTGCAAGATTATTGTATTAATTAGTACAACGTTATTTAAACCTAAAAACTATATGGCATTAAGAGCTAAACAGGAGTGGTTCAAAGTAGTTGTCCAGATGCTTAGTATTTATTAAGCAAATGTTCAGAACATTGTAAAATAATGAAATAATTCACCTTACCAATCTCCTATCGCTCTATTTCAATGCTTCCTGGTCCTCACAAGAAATGACCACTCAGCCAATCACTACCTGAAGCAGGTCACCTCTTTGGCCAATGATAGGCAAAACAGTCATCATGCAGTGTATCCACACCAACCGCATAACTCAGTTCAATTTAAAGCATCATTAACCTTTCAACAAACTTTGCATTAATCAATAGTACACTGTGTATACATGAGGAATAACACTATTTCTGGCTATTATATCATTTGTATCTGGCATTTTTTATTAGCAATGTTACCTTGTGCATGCTGAATGTCTAGTTTGCAGTTCTCTCAGACATGGTGGGTGGAGACTAGCTGCCATCCACTGCATACAGAAAGTAGAGGGCAATCTGCATCCTAAACTTCTCTTATTCATTTAGATGGAGGATAATTGAGGACAGAAGCATTGACCTGTATGGTTGTGAATAAAGTACTTAGGAAGTTTATATCTTGTCCCATCCAGCTCCAGCAGTCTGCTTGTCTTTGTATGCTCCTGCTCACTCCTACCTCTCGCCTCTCAATGGACTTGTATTGTGTAGTACGATGATTCGCTGAGCTGGTCGATCTTGGATGGAATGAACACATTTATCAAAGTTAAAAGTATTTAGCAAGAGTTGGGGGGGATGTAAGCAGCTGATAACATGAGAACCAGACATTTCTTACTGGTGGGACATATCACAAAGATTCTTGTGGTTGCTTGTACTATTGATTTATGTAATGTTGTATTAATATTTAGTTACCAAAAACTAATTGAAAATACTTTTTTATTAGCGTTTTTTTTTTTACAAACAGTAAAACATAAAACACATACAAATATCACATATGACAAATAAATAGTAGAATGAAGAGCTGAACACGGTGGCACTACCAGACAAGCAAACAATACAGACGGTATGACATCGACCAAACAGCCTCTTGTATGAAAAGCAAAATCTATCAGTGGTGCACAGCATGCGAAAACACAAGTCCAAAGGATGGGGAGAATGAGAAAAAAAAGATGCCAGATTGAAAAAATACTGTTCAAGCTTTATTCCTTTCTGCAAAGACAACGGACAGGCAGGGGAGCGGAGCAAGCCATTCACTGTGGATCGGCAGTGATGGCCGTTTCGCACTGGACTAGCGCTTCGTCAGACTGCTGTGACAGACGTGCTTTCTAGTATAAAACGTACCAAATAGAACAGATGGTCGCAAAGGAGTAACGGGGGTGGGGGATGGAATAGGCTAGCGGAGTAGACTATAAGAAAACCGCCATATCATTCTTATCATTTAGGCCATGGGGGTCAGTAGCTGTGGTTTTAATGATCCACCGTGCCTCCCGCTGCAGCAGGAGGCAGTGGCGATCACCACCTCGAAGGATGGGTCCCATCGCTTCTATGCCCCCAAAAGAGAGGCACCGCAGATCCCCACCATGCACGGCACATACATGTTCCACGAGACGGGGAGAACCTCGGCCGCTTCTAATCAAACCCAGATGTTCACGTACCTGCTTGAACAGTGGTCTAATGGTTTTCCCAATATAAAACTTTTTACATTCACAGACTATGACATACACTACATAAGGTGTGCGACAAGTAATAAACTTCCTCACTTTGTGTACAACTCCTCCCAAAATCTTGCTCTGTGAGTTACGAGGACAGAAGGAACATGTCCCACACTTGTAATTCCCTACTGGCCTATTTCTTTGTAGCCAATCCTCTCGTTTGGATTGTTTAACCATACTATGAACAAGCTTGTCCTTGAGGGTATGACATCTTTTAAAGGTAACTAACGGCCTCTTTGCCATCAACTCCCCCAAACTCGGGTCCTCCTTGAGCAGGTCCCAGTTATTCATAACTGCCCGCTTCACTATATTAGCGGCCGGGCTAAACTTAAAGGCAAACCTATCACTGTCGCGCTCTCTGACTCGATCAGCTAGTAGGTCATGGCAAGTGAAATTGCCTGCTCGATGCAGTGCTGCAAGGACGTCCCTCCACGAGGAATCCCTCTCCAGGAGTCTATCCTTTAATTGTCCGTGCTATTGAATCTGCGGAGCCAGATGAACTGCCCGTAAGGGTCCGCATCCTTAACCGCAGCAGGATGAAAACTGGTCTGTTGGAGCAGCGAATTGGTGGCAGTGGGCTTGCGGCAGCCAGTAGTGGACAATCTACCATTCACGGCGGTGACGCGCACGTCTAAAAAGTCGAGCGAGTCACCACCAAAGTTCAAAGTGAACTTCATATTCATTTGGTTAGTATCATTGAGATGCCGCACAAACAACTGACACTCCTCTTCGCTGCCCGACCAGACCAGAAACACATCATCAACATAGCGTAGGAACAAGTGGATATACCTCAGAAAGGGGTTATCCACTGAAAAGATGTAGGTCTCCTTAAAACCCGCCAGGTATAGGTTAGCGAACGTGCACGACACCGGCAATACCTGACAGAATTCTGAATATATTGATAAAAATCTGAAATTGAACCCCATCACCCCATCTAGTTACTCATTTGTGACTGCATGAAATACATTTTAAAAAATTAGAAAATCAAAAAGAACAGCTTTGTGATGGAATATGGTGAATGCATGGGTAAGGTATAAATTGATGTAAAGATTGCATGTTTCAGCCCTACCACCTTTTTTTAGAACTGCAATACTGTCCAACTGTATTAACCACCATCACTATTGCATGCCCAGTTGTTTTGCTTAAAAACTTATGGATTTGGGAAGTTTCTGTCTGGCTCTCAAAAGGACAGTGTATGTGCTTCCAAATCCTTCCCTAACCAATGGCTAAGGATTCCTGAGTATTTAAGGCACCCTCTCCATGCATCAAGTGCCTGAGATTTAAGGTTGATGATTATCAGCAAAGGTAATAAGTCTGTTGCATCTGCAATTCTCTTGTATTTGCCTGTGTTTATCCTGCATTTGTTCCTGTCTGTCATAGATGCAAGATGAATACAATCCGGGACTTTAGTCTCTGAAGTTTTGACTAGTGCTGCCCACATATTGAAGTCTGCACAAACAATCTGCCAAGTAAATTACATAAACTGAACTTTTATACAGGAGTTTTTGTCAATACATTATATTTAGAGATGAATGAATCAAAGTTGACGAAGTGGAATACGATCCGAATTTCAGGAAAAATTCAATTTGCACCTTATCCAATTTTTCCTCACGCTTTGTGGTAACTAATCCAATTTTTTCCTAAAATGGCTGCTGCATGTGTTAATACAAGGAGCAAGGAACTCTGGGAATGAGGAATCACCCACAATGCCATGCATGCAGCCAATCAGCAGCTATCCAGGCCTGTGATGTCACAGCCTTATAAATAGCCTCAGCCAGCTTAGGTTCAGCCATTTTCCAGTGTACTTAGTGCAGGGAGAGACGTCAGCAGGCGCTAGTGACAGAGGTAGAAAAGACTTCAAAACTTTTTTTTTGCTTTATAGAAGTTCAGGGAAAGGATAGGGAGGAATCATTCCACAGTATTGAAGCAGAACAGGGTTCAGTAGGGGAGTTTACAGCCTGGGTAATAGGAACAATCCTATTACACCTTGCTGCACTGTCTGCAGATCCAAGCTGCCATTATACAGCTTTGTAATTCCAGCAAACCGTTCTTGTTATTGGGGAGCAAGTGCTGTTTGATACAGCCATTAACAGGGTTAATTACAAGGAAATATGTATACGTCTTATTTGCCCTTGTGCTGTGCAGTTACAGACAGGTCCATAAATAATTGGACATCAACATAATTCTAATATTTTTGGCTTTATACATCACCACAATGGATTTGAAATGAAACAAACAAGATGTGCTTTACCTGCAGACTGTCTGCTTTAATTTCAGGGTATTTGCATCCAAATCAGGTGTAGGAATTACAACAGTTTGCATATGTGCCTCCCACTTTTTAAGGGACCAAAAGTAATGGGATAATTGGCTTATCAGCTGTTCCATGGCCAGGTGTGTGTTATTCCCTCATTATCCCAATTACAATGAGCAGATACAAGGCCTAGAGTTTATTTCAAGTGTGCTATTTGCATTTTGGAATCTGTTGCTGTCAACTCTCAAGCACCGCACATCAGTTCTGAGTAGTGCAGGGACAGGAAGCAGGCAGCTGAAGAAAGGGAAAGTGTTAGGCATCTGGCTATTTGTTTTGTGGGTGAGCAGTCTGAGCCCCCAAGCCATGCAGCAGTCTCTTATGCTTTTTGATAACTCTGCTGGCAGGATTTCCATGGGCCATCCACATAGCCCTGCCCCAGAAGTGGAAGAGATTGAGTGCACTGATGCCCAACCACTTATGTTTCAGGATGTGGACATGGGATGTACTGTCTTCTCTTCACTAACTATTGCATAGTTTGTTCATATGTGTTTGTTCATATTTGCCTTGTTAAGTTATGCATATTCATTAGGTCACCTGACTTCCTGCTCACAGTGCTTTCTGGGAAAGAGACAGGCACCTTCTTCCTTTTCCCTTCACCTCATGGAAGGAGCAGCTGCACATTGTGTGTCTCTTACTAAAGTATCGTCGGTAAGGGATTAATTCATGTTTTTGTATTGGTTTTGTGTACATTGTGCTGTATACTCAGTTCTTGTATGTTCATTTTCTTATAGTTTACCTTATCTACTGCCGGTTAATAAAAACCACAGACTACAGAAACAAGTCTCATCTTATTAACTAGTAGAATGGTGATATCTGCCTGTTGAACTGCATATACAGGTCCTTCTAAAAAAATTAGCATATTGTGATAAAGTTCATTATTTTCTGTAATGTACTGATAAACATTAGACTTTCATATATTTTAGATTCATTACACACAACTGAAGTAGTTCAAGCCTTTTATTGTTTTAATATTGATGATTTTGGCATACAGCTCATGAAAACCCAAAATTCCTATCTAAAAAAATTTGCATATCATGAAAAGGTTCTCTAAACAAGCTATTAACCTAATCATCTGAATCAACTAATTAACTCCTGCAAAAGATTCCTGAGGCTTTTAAAAACTCCCAGCCTGGTTCATTACTCAAAACCGCAATCATGGGTAAGACTGCCGACCTGACTGCTGTCCAGAAGGCCATCATTGACACCCTCAAGCAAGAGGGTAAGACACAAAAAAGAATTTTCTGAACGAATAGGCTGTTCCCAGAGTGCTGTATCAAGGCACCTCAGTGGGAAGTCTGTGGGAAGGAAAAAGTGTGGCAGAAAACGCTGCACAACGAGAAGAGGTGACCGGACCCTGAGGAAGATTGTGGAGAAGGACTGATTCCAGACCTTGGGGGACCTGGAAACATCCAGAGCCACCGTGTACAGGTGTGTGCAGGAAATGGGCTACAGGTGCAGCATTCCCCAGGTCAAGCCACTTTTGAACCAGAAACAGTGGCAGAAGCGCCTGACCTGGGCTACAGAGAAGCAGCACTGGACTGTTGCTCAGTGGTCCAAAGTACTTTTTTCGGATGAAAGCAAATTTTGCATGTCATTCGGAAATCAAGGTGCCAGAGTCTGGAGGAAGACTGGGGAGAGGGAAATGCCAAAATGCCTGAAGTCCAGTGTCAAGTACCCACAGTCAGTGATGGTCTGGGGTGCCATGTCAGCTGCTGGTGTTGGTCCACTGTGTTTTATCAAGGGCAGGGTCAATGCAGCTAGCTATCAGGAGATTTTGGAGCACTTCATGCTTCCATCTGCTGAAAAGCTTTCTGGAGATGAAGATTTCATTTTTCAGCACAACCTGGCACCTGCTCACAGTGCCAAAACCACTGGTAAATGGTTTACTGACCATGGTATTACTGTGCTCAATTGGCCTGCCAACTCTCCTGACCTGAACCCCATAGAGAATCTGTGGGATATTGGGAAGAGAAAGTTGAGAGACGCAAGACCCAACACTCTGGATGAGCTTAAGGCCGCTATCGAAGCATCCTGGGCCTCCATAACACCTCAGCAGTGCCACAGGCTGATTGCCTCCATGCCACGCCGCATTGAAGCAGTCATTTCTGCAAAAGGATTCCCGACCAAGTATTGAGTGCATAACTGAACATAATTATTTGAAGAAAAATTACACAAAGAAAGGAGTGCGACCACATCCAATTTTTTAAAGATTAAAAAATACCATTTTATTTATATCATAATAAAAAGACATGTATTATAGTACATAAGTATGTGTACACAGGGGAAATTCACAGATGTAAATCACCCCTTCAGCAGACCCATAGCACTAAATTTGCGCCAAAATACACCTCCTTATATAATACTCTCTGGGAGCTCCCATGCAGATCACATGGAGGGGATATGAAATAGGGCTAATAGTTAAACTGTGCACATGCTATCGGTATGGATAATGTGCCTCACTACTGCGGCCTTGATCTACAGATTTAAACAGAGCCGAGAGGTGCACAGCATGGCTGTTATTACATACCGGAATGCAGGGGCTGCTGAACGGGTGAGAATGGCTCCTCAACGCGCGTTTCGCGTATAGTTGCTTCCTCAGGAGGAGTTAAAAAACAGGGGACAGGAAACAGATTAAAAAGTAGCCGCTCACCAATCAGGTGCTGAACTTGCGATCATGTGATGCATCACGTGATCATTGCGTCACTATAGCGGCGCATGGTCAGTCCGCATCCGCCGCATCACTATACTTCCGCCCTTCCCCTGAGGCCGATAGCGGGGAGGGCGATCAGTCAGATCGCCATCGCCTCCATCAGGCCTACACATGAGAGAAAGTGCCGAAGTGGACCAGCAGATCGAACGACCATGCGCACAAGTAACTAATATGTATCACAACACTGGTGATCACCAATATCCATGTGTCTACAGCAATACACTATTGTATGATAAATGGTTGACAAATTCTTATAGGATCAATAATATTACAGCCATTATCATATTCTAATGAAAACCAAGTGCAAGTGCATAACATAAAAAATTCATATTACTATATATGCTCCAATTTTTAATTCATAAATAAGAGTGACTATCGAAAAACTAATAAATAAATATAGATATAAAGTGCTACTGCTTATTATACTTTAACTAGTGAAAAATTCATAGTCCTGAATCATACTCTATAATTAATATATCTATATCATAATTTAAAGTGCAAGTGCATAATAATCTTAGATCATGAAAAATTTATATCAATATATACTCATGATTTACAATTTATAACTCAAAAAACAGATTATTCCCTACAATTAATGGTGCATTGCAAAATTATTGCGGCTTAATCAATGAGATAAATAGATTAATCCAGAACATACTGAATCTATCATGTTAATATCATCTAGCCATCTACAATTAGTGCCTATAAATGATGTTGTATACATTGTAAAAACTCCTAAATAATATGGAATTATACACACATGAACAAATATGGTAAAAATACTACAAATATGATACATATGTAAGAAAACCAAAAGGATCTCAATTTACGGCAAAAATAAGGCCTAATTCGTTAGATGGTGTATCAGGATCCAAATGACGCGCAGAACACGGCATGCATCAATTTTTATGGTGAGTCGGCAAACTGAAAGAAATTATGTAACACAAAAATTAGTATACACATTATACATATCATATGACAACAAAATATTTAAAAAGAGATGGGTAAATAAATCCCATATCCACCCCTGAAATGATGTCACTGTTCAGAGGAAGGAGCCGAAGCCAAAGCTTTCGTTCAGTCCCTTGGGGGTCAGAGTTTTTAATCTGAAAATCCATCTGGTCTCGATCTGGGCTAGGATTTTACTGTAATTGCCCCCTCTAATCCCCAAGTGTACTCTGTCAATTCCTCTAAACCTCAGTCCAATTGGATTACTTGAGTGATGGATTTTGAAATGTTTAGGGAGGGTTTTCAAATCATTCAAATCCACAATTTCTTTAGCTTTTTCAATGTCCCGCACATGTTCTCTTACTCTTTTGCGGAACTCCCTTGTGGTCAGGCCAATGTAGATCTTATTACATGGACAGGTCGCATAATAAATGATGCCAGTAGACATGCAAGAGATGTATTCTCTGATCTCATAAATTCTACTTTTATCGGAATCTGTAAACTGAGTTGACCTATCCATGTTAGCGCATGCTTTGCAGGCGCCACATGGATAGGACCCCTTAATCAGGGTTTGATCATTTATTTTGCGCCCTGATATATAGTGGCTGCGTACTATTGTGTCTTTTAAGTTCTTAGAACGTCTTGCCGTTAAAAGAGGTTTCTCTGAAATACAGTTGCTCAGTTTAGTATCCGTCTTGAGAATATTCCAATGTTTATTTAGAATTTCATATAGCTGTTTCCACTGATTATTATAGTTTGTAATAAACCTTATGTCCTGATTAGTAGTGGATGCCATCTCCCCAGTTTCTTTCTCCTTATTTGGACATAATAGTTGTTCTCTTTTGCGTCCCTTCGCTAATTGGACACCCTTTCTGATCTGTCTGTTGCTATATCCTCTTTCTTTAAACCGATTTTTTAGTTTTTCAGATTCCTCCAGGTAGTTTATCTCGTTTGAGCATATTCTTTTAAGGCGTATAAACTGACCTTTAGGTATTCCATCAATTGTGGATCTCGGATGCGCTGAGTTGGCATGTAGTAAAGAATTGACTGCAGTTGTTTTCCTGTATATTTCTGTTTGCAGTTTTCCTTTATCATCAGCTGTGATCTTAATATCCAAGAAATCGATTGCACGTCCTGCTTTGAAGGAGAGCTTGATGTTAGACATATTGTTGTTCAACATACTCATAAATGTATTGAGATCTTCCATGGTGCCCTCCCATATGAACAGTATATCGTCGATATATCGAATCCAATTATGGACTCTGTCGACATGTTCAGGGGGGCCACCATGGAAGATCTCTCTCTCCCAAGCTCCCAAAAACAAATTAGCGTACGATGGGGCACAATTATTTGAAGGTTGACTTTTTTTGTATTAAAAACACTTTTCTTTTATTGGTCGGATGCAAATTTTTTGAGATAGGAATTTTGGGTTTTCATGAGCTGTATGCCAAAATCATCAATATTAAAACAATAAAAGGCTTGAACTACTTCAGTTGTGTGTAATGAATCTAAAATATATGAAAGTCTAATGTTTATCAGTACATTACCGAAAATATTGAACTTTATCACAATATGCTAATTTTTTTAGAAGGACCTGTAGACCCCGGGGGTACATGTTGTGAGAACAGGACAGTAAACAACGACTTCTAGCGAGAGAGATGCACCTAACTACACAGAAGTCTGTTACAGTCCATGCAATATCTGCAAACGGACACCACAGCGACTTCTATACAGTCCAGTGCTGCAAGGGGATAGCTGCTTCAATCAATGTAGACACATTTGATTGCATACTGTGACTGTTCCTAAAGCACAGCGACCGGCATTCCACAGCACAGTAGTTTCAACGCAGTTAAGTGTCTTCACCAACACCATGTCGAGAAGCACAGTATCAAGCTACAAGACAAGATCAGAGAGGGGTAGTTCCTCCAAGTCGTCTTCCGTTAGCAATGCGGCTGCCATTGCCCGCACAAAGGCAGAAGCCGCAAAGGTCAAAGCAGCCTTTGCCGAACAAGAAATGAAGATGAAAGAAGAATAGGCATAGCTGGAAATAAAGATGAAAGAAGAAAAGGCAAAGCTAGAGGCTGAGAAAGCAAAGCAACAGGCTTCAAGTTCTTGGAAGCAATGGAATACCCGAAAACAGGAAGTCACCACAATGTGCTTAGTCCAGAACTCGGCCAGCAAGATCCTGTACAACGTACTTCAAAGTACGTCCATCAACACTCCAGACTAAACAGCAATGCCGATCCATTTCCTGGAACCGAAGATGTCACCTATGCCACAGAAGAATCATACCGCCCAGAAAAAGAAAGAGTCACACTCAGAACCCAGTCCTACAAACAAGAGAGCACAGAGCCACGTGACAAAACTCCAGCTAACTTCCCTGCACACCAAGGAAGCCAGCTTCCAGTCCAGCCTGCAGAGCCACCGTATACTACAAGACGGTATGACATGGGCTGGCCTAAGTCAGAGACTCCATACAGGTATGATCACCCACTGCACTGTCACCGTGACTTTCCACCTCCAACTAACCTTAGTAGTAACCATAGCACAATAGACTTTGCCAGGTTCTTTACTAAACGAGAGCTAGTTACAAAGGGACTGGTGAAGTTCAGTGATCGCCCTTAAAACTATAGAGCATGGCCTCCTTTTATAACATTACAAAAGACTTGGGTCTGTAATACAGTGAGGAAATAGACTTCCTTGTAGATCGGCTTGGAAAAGACTCTGTAGAACATGCCAAGAGAATCAGGGATATTAATATAAACTAGGGATCGACCGATATTAGATTTTTTAGGACCGATACCGATTATTTGTGAACTTTCAGGCCGATAGCCGATAATTTATACCGATATTCTGGGAATTTTCATTTTTGAAAAAAAAATAAAATTCCCACAAATCTGCTGAAAATTAATGTTTATTGTTAATGTGTATTTTTTTTTTTGTAAATCTTTCTTTTTCATTTATATTAATATTTTGGTGTTTTTATTTTTATTTTTGTAACTTTATTTTTATATTTTTTTTTAACTAACTTTTAGCCCCCTTAGGGGCTAGAACCCTTGTCCTATTCACCCTGATAGAGATCTATCAGGGTGAATAGGAGCTCACGCTGTCCCTGCTGCTGTGTGCTTTGTGCACACAGCAGCATGGAGCTTATCATGGCAGCCAGGGCTTCAATAGCGTCCTGGCTGCCATGGTAACCGATCGGAGCCCCAGCATTACACTGCTGGAGCTCCGATCGGAGGAGCAGGGGAGAGGGGATCCTGGAGGGGGGGCGCACTGCGACTGGAGTGGGGGGGCCCTATGCGCCACCACTGCTTAATACTGGGGGGGAGGGGGGCGCACTGCGCCACCAATGCTTAATACTGGGGGGGCGCACTGCGCTACCAATGTCTAATACTGGGGGGCTTGGGAGGGGCGCACTGCGCCACCAATGAAGCTTAATCTCTAATTTATTCATATACAGGAGGCGGGAGCTGGCTGCAGGATCACATAGCCGGCTCCCGACCTCTATGAGCAGTAGCTGCGATCCGCGGCACCTGAGGAGTTAACTACCGCAGATCGCAGCTACAGCTCATAGAGGCCGGGAGCCGGCTATGTGATACTGCAGCTCCCGCCTCCTGTATATGAATAAATGTGAGATTAAGCTTCATTGGTGGCGCAGTGGCCATAGCTCCTCCCCTCCTCTTGTTCCCTGTTCCCCCATTGGTGGCAGCGGCAGCAGCAGCAGCACAGGGGGAGGAGACACTGCTCCTTCTCCCCTGTGCTGCTGCTAAGGGAACACGGAGAGCGCTGTCAGCAGCGCGATCTGTGTTCCCCATACGCTATCGGAATATCGGCAAAATAAATGCCGATACCGATAGCGTTCAAAATCCGATAATCGGTCGATCCCTAATATAAACTACCCAGAGATTGGCCTAAAAATGATCTGGGATAGACATGATGAATGTTATGGTTCTGCAGAGGTCATAGAGGATGCGTTGTTTAAAAGAATTTACAAATTCCCTAAAATATCTAGCAAAGGGTTCCAGAAACTTAGGGATTTAAGTGATCTACTGATGGAATTACAGGTTGCCAAAGCTGAAGGGAATTTACCGGGGCTTGCTTTCCTCGACACTGCCAGAGGTGTCAAGCCTATTGTATTAAAGCTTCCCCACAACCTGCAGGAGAAATGGGTCTCCCACGGGTCAAGGTACAAACATACCTACAATGTGCCATTCCCTCCCTTCAGTGTGTTTGTTGACTTTGTAAGGCTAGAAGTTAATATTCGTAATGACCCTAGCTTTGATCTATCACAGTCTTGTGGCACTCCCTATGACCACAGACCACACAAAGGATCAGTGGCAGTGCACAAAACTAACATTTCACCTGCAGATTCTTACAGGCATTACAGCTCTGCCAGCCACGAAACAGTCAAAGATCCTGGTAAGCAGTGCCCTCTACACAAGAAGCCTCACCCTCTTCTGAAGTGCAGAGCCTTTAGAGAAATGCCCATAGGAGATCGCAAAGCCTTCCTCAAGGAGAACCGCATTTTCTACAAGTGCTGCTCATCAATATCACATATTGCCAAAGACTGTCAGGTTAGTGTAAAATGCACAGAATGCAACAACTCAGGTCACAACACGGCCCTACATCCTGGGCCTTTCCCATGGATCTCATCACAGAGTAACAGTGCCAGAGAGCATGGCGGGGAGGAAAGTACCTCTGAAGCTAACCCACTAGCAGTTACTTCACAATGCACTGAAGTCTGTAAAGGACTCATAGGCGGCAGGTCCTGCTCAAAAATATGCCTAACAAAAGTATACCCAAAGGGCTCCAGAGACAAAGCCATCAATGTTTACGCCATCCTAGATGACCAAAGTAATGCGTCCCTAGCCAAATCTACTTTCTTTGACATTTTCAACATCAATGGGCCCAACACTCCTTATTCCCTAAAGACCTGTGCAGGTACTGTAGAAACAGCGGGGAGGAGAGCTAGTGGCTACCTAATCGAATCCATAGATGGCAAAACGTGTCTTTCCTTACCAACTATTACTGAATGTAACCAAATCCCTGATAATAGACACGAGATCCCTACACCAGAGGTAGCCATACATCACCCCCATTTACAGCGTATAGCCTATCTCTTATCAAAACTCGATCCTAAAGCTCAGATAATCCTACTCCTAGGGAGAGATATCTTACAAGTTCATAAAACTAGAGAACAGATTAATGGCCCACATCATGCTCCTTATGCCCAAAGGCATGACCTAGGGTGGGTCATAGTAGGAGACGTCTGCTTAGGAAGCATACACAAACCAACTTCCATTAATAGCATGCTTACAAGCACATTAGATAATGGACGTCCCTCTATCTTCCAACCATGTAAAAACAACTTCCTCATAAAGGAATTACCACATAGTACTCACCTACTTTGTTCCTTCATAGACTCTTTAGACCACGACATAGCTTGTGACAGTGACAAAGACCACCAAGGTTGCTCAGTGTTCCAAAGGACCAAGGAGCACAATCAGTTAGCAATGTCCCACGAAGACAGATTGTTTTTAGAAACCATGCAAAAGGAAATCAGTAAGGATGAAACAATTAGTTGGGTCACACCCCTTCCCTTCAGGCCTCAAAGACAACGTTTGCCTAACAACAGAGAGCAAGTCTACAGATGTTTTGTCTCTCTAAGACGTAGCTTCCATAAGAATCCAGAAATTAAAGATCATTTCTTTACTTTCATGAGGAAAATATTTGAGAATGGTCATGCTGAGGTAGCTCCCACCCTTAAAAACAGAAGAATGTTGGTATTTACCCATATTCGGGGTTTACCACCCAAAGAAACCAGGTCAAATTAGAGTAGTGTTTGACTCTAGTGCAAAATATGAAGATGTCTCCTTAAACGACATCCTGCTCTCAGGTCCAGATCTTAACAACAAGCTCCTAGGAGTACTGCTTCGTTTTCGTAAAGACTCTGTTGCCTTCATGGCGGACATTCAGCAGATGTTTCATTGCTTTCACGTTAAAGAGGAACACAGAAACTTTTTAAGATTTCTTTGGTTTATTGACAATGACCCCACAAAAGATATCGCGGAGGACCGCATGCGGGTACATATCTTTGGTAACAGCCCCTCCCCTGCAGTTGCAACTTATGGTCTCAGACACTCTGCTCAGGAAGACGAAATAGAATATGGGTCAGACGTCAGACAATTTGTAGAAAAAGACTTTTATGTAGATGACTGTCTAAAATCACTACCCACTGTTGAGGGTGCAATAAGTCTCCTTAAGGGAGCTCAAGAAATACTTGCATGCTCGAACCTAAGACTCCACAAAATAGCCTCCAATAGTAAGCAGCTGATAGAATTTCCCTCTCAAGACCACTCAAATGACCTACAGAACTTAGACTTAGAGACTGACTCCCTTCCTATACAAAGTAGTCTTGGTCTCCTCTGGGATCTAAAATCAGATATGTTTACCTTCCAAGTCAGCCAGGAAGAGAAGCCCTTTACCCGTAAAGATGTCCTGTCTGCCATAAACAGTCTTTATGATCCCTTGGGATTCACAGCCCCCGTTACAATCCAGGGCAAATCACTACTTAAAGACTTAATCAGGAGACATTGGATTGGGATCATCCACTTTCCCCTGAAAAAAGAAACCTATGGATAGAGTGGAGAAACTACCTGAGGACTTTATCTCGCCTGCATGTTCCACGTTCTTACACTCATGTGCCATCCACAGAAGTAAAAAAACTAAGACTTTATGTATTCTCTGATGCGTCCGTCAAAGCAATTGCCGCTGTAGCTTACCTTAAAACTATAGACAACAAAGGTCAGTGCCACACAGGGTTTATCATGGGCAAAGCAAAACTCGCACCACTTCTCGAACATACAATACCCAGGTTAGAACTCTGTGCCACTGTACTAGCAGAATTTATTGCATCAGAGAAAAACCTAGAGATTCGAGACAATGAGTTTTATACAGACAGTAAAGTGGTCCTGGGCTACATTTTCAACCAAACTAGGCGTTTTTACGTTTAGGTTAACAACCGAGTGTTAAGAATCAGGAGGTCCACTTTCCCAAAACAATGGCACTTTGTACCTACTGACCATAACCCAGCAGACTTAGCAACCAGGTCAGTTGCTGCCAGTCATCTTAAGGACACAGTTTGGTTCACGGGTCCTGCTTTTCTATACAACTCAGAACATTCTTCTGCCTGTGACTCATATGAGCTGTTAGATGCAGATTCTGACAAAGAAATCCGCCCCCAGGTATCTGTGCTACTTACTGTAAATTCGTACAATCAGCTCGGTAGCCACCATTTCATCAGGTTCTCCACCTGGAAGTCACTTGTACGAGCTATCACTTGCTTAACACACATAGCCTGCAGAATCTTGAACTCTATTGTCTTACAAGTGGGCAATGCTAGACTCTCTCATGAATGCCTTAAAACCAGACCCTTGGCTCTGATATCAAATGATACAGGAGATCCAATACTGCTTATACCTGCCTCTCTACTTACCCAAAAGACTGGTAAAAGACTGGTATAGTGAGTGCTACTTCTGGAGAGTTTGGCACCAAAGATCTCTACAAACGCCAATGGAGACAAGTGCAAGGCCTTGCCGATACTTTCTGGAATAGGTGGAAGAAACAATATCTTCCCACCTTACAGACAAGAACCAAATGGCACACAGTTAAACCCAACCTGAAACCTGGTGACATTGTTCTTGTTAAAGACTCTCAGGCTCAAAGAAATCATTGGCCTTTGGGCCTCATTATTAAAGTATTCCCAAGTGAAGACGGATATGTCCGTAAAGTTGAGGACTTAAGTTTGACATCAGCCGAAGTTTGAGAAGATTTGAAAAGATAGTGAGAAGCAATTTTTGCGACGATGAAGAACTACTGATCGCTGTAAGTAATTTGACAGCACTGTATTCGATTACATGTCACATGCATGTCAGAACAATCGCTTTATATGCAGATAGAGTGTTAAAGGTAAGAGTGTAAAATATTCAAGAATGTGAAAATCGCTAATTATGATGCAAATTTCTTTTCTCACACATAAAAGTCCACATTTTATCAAGTCTAAGTGGACATTACTGATTGTTTAGGTAAGTATTGTTGTGACATCACAGCACTATGTCCGTAGCATGTATGTATGGACAGCAGAGAAATATCTCTCATCCATTTTCCAGCCACACACTATATTATTGAGGGGCCAAAGCAATATCCATCATGGATCCAATATAGCGTCCCGTTTGGTTAACTGCACATGTTAGCGCATTGCCTCCGCATTACATAGAGAAAACAGTTATGCAATAATGTGATTGCATCGAAGGAGGAACACACGCAGGCCGCGAGTGTCCATAGACAGGGCGTTCACATGATAACAGATCACATGTTCACACCAGAAACTGAACTCAAGCTGAGCCACAAACGCATCCTGTCTATGCGGTCACATGATAGCAAACCTTGGAAATGCTAAGAATAACTCCTAAAATGGTGAAATGGCTTCAAGAATATTATATATACCACTTTTTACATTGTTAAGGGTACTTTCACACTAGCGTTTTTGCTTTCCGGTATTGAGTTACGTCAAAGGGGCTCAATACCGGAAAAAAAATGATCAGTTTTATCCTAATGCATTCTGAATGGAGAGCATTCCGTTCAGTATGCATCAGGATACATCAGTTCAGTCCCTCTTACGGTTTTTGGCCGGAGAAAATACCACAGCATGCTGCATTTTTCTCTCCGTCCAAAAATCCTGAACACTTGCCAGAATGCCAGATCCGGCATTTATTTCCATTGAAATGTATTAGTACCGCATTAAAATTGCCGCATTGACGGATCTGTTCTTCCGGTCCGCTGCATGCGCAGACCATTAAATCTGTGAAAAAAATTAATTCCGGATGACACCGGAGAGACGGATCCGGTATTGCAATGCATTTGTGAGACGGATCCGCATCCATCTCACAAATGCATCTGTTTGTGTCTAGGTTGCCGGATACGGCAGGCAGTTCCAGAGATGGAACTGCCTGCCGGAATCCTCTGCCGCAAGTGTGAAAGTACCCTAAGTGAAAATCTTTGAATTTATAAAAATCGCATGTGCACATTATCATTACATAGTTGTCAAGAAGTAACATCAAATAAAAATGTATATATAATTATATACATGTGGCAATAACGCTCCATTTCCAAAACAGGAATACCACACAGATGAGTATAACGCCAGTCACACCCAACCATGTGGAGAGGTCAACATGGAAGTCAGGCATCCTGTCAGGGACAACAGACAACACCATGTCCGAATCTAAATCCTGATTAAAACAAACAAGATAATAATAAAATAATACATTTTAATTAGGGTCCTCAATTAGTCCTGTACAATGTTAACTGCACAAGAACTTTATAGAAGGGAAGCCCACATGCGGTCCCCAGCTAGTTTTAGTTAGAACCACACACTAGGGCCTCCCAAAAGCCAACAAAGCAAAATGAAAACAAATAAAATTAATTAAATGAAAAAAAAAAAGTTTTGGGGCTGAATGAAACTTAGCAACGCATGATCATATTTTATTCTAACAAATTTATATATATATAGTGAAAAAATCTACCGGCAGCACCACCAGTAAAACAAAAGACGGGTTCAAGGTCCGAGTACGGCAACTGGAGCTTACCCACTGGTAGACAATGGAAAAAATCGGACAGCACTCCAGACGGTTTCTTCAGTAAAGCAAGTAAAATTTAATCACCCATGTGGTGGCAGCAAAAAAGCAACGTTTCGGCTCTACATGAGCCTTTCTCAAGCAATGACAAAAAGTGCAGAGCAAACATATATCTGTGAGCCAATTCAATCAATTGTACAATTATATAATCGATACTTAATAGATAACAGTATAAAAAGTTATAAATAATATTACAAAATGGACATCATGGTAATCATTATTAAAGTGACAAGTGCTAACAGTGCATAAAGTGCATGATAAAGCTGGCAATCATATACTACAGTCTAAAGTCCGTAAACATTGTCAGCTGTTCATAATTAATCCATAATTATTCTTACAACATTGATCGTGCACATATGTGACAGGGGTATGTTAATGAAAATATACCTGAGAAAGTGATGCAGCCCACATATACTATCGCGCCGTTCAGCGCGTCTCCCTGGTGTAAGTGCGCATGTTCCAGTCGCATATGTTACGTCAGCGCGGTACCACATTTGCTGGAGATGTCGCTCCTGAGTGGCATCACAGGCGCATAGCAATAGCTTCCTGCCGCGTCATGTGTACCGCCGCTGGAGTGAGGAAGCGCATGCGCAGTGCCATCATATTGCCTATAGCCACCATGTTACTTAAGGGAATGCAGCCAGTATATATTTTATTTACTGCATTTGCTGCTGGCCATTCACTGAGTTCCATAATCGGTCACAGTAGATAAATTCCACCTAATCGCAGCCAAGGGGAGGGTCCCCACTTTTCCAAGATGCGGAACCAACCTCTATGTGTGACCTCGATGCTGACAGCACGCTAATGCGATCAGCACCATCGGTCACAAACTTGCTGCAACACGTGATCTAGAGGGTTCTCCTCTAATGATAAATCAGAGCAAAGAAGTTAACATTTAGGCAATCAGCACTCTACCTGCGTATTCCAAATTATTCCTTTTAATATGCCATCGGGACAATAACACCACTCCACAGGGACAAAATTTAAGAATTTGTAAAGCCAAACAAATACTTAGTGGGCTCCTCATCCACCTTCTAGGTTCATCATTATTCCTTCGTGTCTTCCCCCGAAATTCCAGTGCGTCTGAAATGATACACAATATTAGTGATACAAGTGACTCCCAAAATTTATAATAACCTTGTTTTACACATTTCTATTATATTTTTGTTATTGTTTTTTATAAAGTTTACGTTTTTTATAAAATATTTTTGTCAATAAACATGTCCTTGACAGGAGAAAATATTTGTGCACATCAGTGGCAGCATATCCGAGGGCACCCTTCCCACCTCAAACTCCCCCTCCATACCTGTAATCGATATTCAGGCCATTAGGTTGTAAACTGTTTAACGTTCGAATCCAAAACGATTCTCTCTTTTTAAGTAACAATATACGATCGCCACCCCTGCGAGGCATTGCTATCTGGTCAATGATCCAGCATCTCAAGTCCTTTTCGTTATGTTTTTTAAGTGAAAAATGTCTTGGCACCGGAAGATCAGTACGACCCTTCCTGATAGTAAACCTATGGTTATTGAGTCTGGTTTTTAAATCAGTAGAGGTTTCACCTACATACAATACCTGGCAGGGGCAGGAAAGCACATACACTACAAAAGTAGAGTCGCAAGAAAGATGGAATTTAATAGGATACATAATACCTGTAATGGGATGTGTGAAGACCCTGGATCTGCAAATGAAGCGACAATTGACACAATGTAGGCACGGGAAACAACCGGTGCCCAATGGTGCCAATGTAGTTTGTCTAGTAACATTTTTGGGTCCAACATCTGCCCTCACTAGTTGGTCTCTGATGTTTTTGCATCTCCGGTATGCACATAACGGTAGTGACTTAAACTCGGGCACAGCTTTTTTGCATCCACTTAACACCGACCAATGTCGTTTCAAAATTTTATTGATGTCATTACTATACTCAGAGTAAGTAGATACAAAAGTAACCCTCTTATCAGTCTTTTTGTTTTTACCACTGGTCTGTAGTAGGGAATCTCTATCTAGAGCTAACACCCTATCCTTCTGCATCTCCAGTAATTTGCTAGGATACCCCCGTTGCTTGAATTTCAGAGTCATATCTTCGATGGTTTTGTCTAAAGAGGTCCTGTCAGTGACTATCCTTTTTGCCCTCAAAAACTGAGAGTATGGCAAGTGTTTCACCATACTGCGAGGGTGGCAACTCTCGTACCGTAACGTCATGTTTCTGTCCGTAGGTTTTGTATAGAGTTGTGTACTCAATGAGCCATTGGACACAAAAACATTAGTATCCAAGAATTGGACAGAAACATCCGAATAGGTAACGGTGAATTGCAGTTCGTCATCTACACTATTTAGATGTTGATGGAAGTCATGTAACTGTTGAATGGTTCCAGTCCAAATGAGGAAGATGTCGTCTATGTATCTCCACCACCCCTTGATATATTGGGCGTGGTGGGAGCCATAGACGACATCTTCCTCAAATCGGCGCATATAGATGTTGACATATGTGGGGGCCACGTTGGACCCCATTGCCACGCCTCGTTTTTGGACATAATAAGTGTCCTGGAAGAGAAAATAGTTGAATTCAAGGACAATAGTGAGGAGAATAATAATGAACGAGCTAGCTTCAGGCGTCAATGAAGACATCTCAAGCATGCCCCGAACTGCATTGATACCCTTATGATGCTCAATCGAAGTATATAGAGATACCACATCGAAAGACACTAAAGTAATAGATTCTATTTCTGTCAAATTGGTCTCTTTTAACTTTGTCAGAAAGTCGGCTGTGTCCCTGATATATGATTGTCCTCCAGTAGATTGACCCCCTTAAATACTCTTTCTCATAATTTGATTCACCTGTGTATTTAGGTCAGGGGTCACTGAGCTTGCCAAGCCAATTTGAGTTCCAATAATTAGTTCTAAAGGTTTTGGAATCAATAACATGACAACATTGCCCAAATTTATGCACCTGCCTAATTTTGTTTAAATAATTATAGCACAGTTTCTGTAAATCCAATAAACTTCATTTCACTTCTCAAATATCACTGTGTGTGTCTCCTATATGATATATTTAACTGACATTTTTTATCATAACAACCAACGATTCATACAGGAAAATCATGACGATTAACAAGGTTGCCCAAACTTTTGCATCCCACTGTATATTGACAATATATGATAAACTTAACACATGCTCAATAAATTAAGCTTGCACACCAGTTTAGGAGAATTCTAATACCCGATAGTTGATAAAGTCAAAGGGCGAATAAGTGGTCCATGCTGGTAGTTCTCTGCAGGATCAGGATAGACAGCAGCGGCAGGTAATTGATAAGGGTATAGTATAGGGCCTACACCTAGCTAGAGAAAAATCAGCTGGAGCAGGACAGACAGCAGCATTGAAAAGGTAAGGCTGTAGTATAGGGCATACACATAGCTGTGCCTAACTCTGTAATATCAGGAAAGACAGCAGTAGCTGGAAAATGCTGATGCTGTAGTGTCAGGCATACACATAGCTGGGCCTAACTCTGCATGAACAGAATTGACAGCAGCAGTAAAATTGTAACATTCTAGGACAAGAGCGACACATAACTCATAAATATTAGAACAGACAGCAGCAACAGATAAAGATAATGGTGGAGTATAAGGCCAACTCATAACTCAACATTATCAGGACAGAAAGTCGTAGCAGCAGGTACATGGTAATGGTCTAGTCTAAGGCCTAAACATAGATCGGCCCAACTCAGCAGGTTCTTTGTTTGCAGCAGGAATGTGTTCCCAAGAATGTGACCCCACCAGACCTGGGCAACTACAAAAATAAACTTAGACACCTCAGATAGCAGCAGGTTCTTTGTTTGCAGCAGGAATGTGTTCCCAGGAATGGGCCCCACCAGACCTGGGCAACAACATAAATAATCTTAGACATCTGTGACAGCAGCAGGTTTGTCGTCTAGAGCAGGAATTTGCTCTAATGCATAAAAAATTCAATATTTTCATTTGACAAAATTGTTTATCGATTTGTATATTTAGTTTGTGCAGCCAACAATAAATTAGCACCGTTCTGCTCTCAGTTTCCATATCGGGCACATCGAGTCTGGAGAAGAATACTGCGGTAATGCAGCCTGCTGCGACGTGTGCTGATTTCTCCAAGCCACAGGGCCGCAGGACAGGAGGGGTTTTCTATGTCAAGACCACACACAAGACACAAAAAGCAAATCTGGTCAATTTCCCTTGACATTTAAGATCTACAGTTCCAATTAATGTTTATGCAAAAATAATTTTGCACCAGTTATTCTAAAGGTCTTAATGTGTAGTATATATATTATATTTGATATATATATATATATATATATATATATATATATATATAAATTAGATAAATTAATGATTAAATAAATGGGAGGTTTAATAAATTAATGAAAAAAATAAACTAATCAATTCGAAATTAAAACATACAATTTTTTTGCAAATGCAAATACATAAAGAAATTCAACAGTAGAGAAACATATAAAGTCATCATTAAATAAATAATTAAATATATAAAAAATGTATCTATTAATAAAAAATTTATCAATAATTAAATAAATATATAAAAAAAAATCATAAATTAAAAAATACATACATAAAAAAGTCAACAAAAAAAATAATTCATAAATACAGAACTATATAAAGTTACTAATAAATAAATAAATATATTAAAAATCTCATCCATAAATAAATAAATTCATCAAGAAATCTATACAGAAGTAAAATAAAAATAAAAAGTTTGGGAGGGAGAGCAAAGGAGAGGGATTGACAAGGGACCCTTCAGCGCCCGGAACTGACGGCGGGGGCCAAGAAGTCGCTGCCGATCAAGGACTCTTTCATTTTGATAAATGTAAGTCTGTCCACGGAATCAGTGGACAGACAGGTCGCTTGTCGGTGACCACCCGATCTGCCGCGCTGAATGTCCACTCAGACAGTATGCTGGAGGGGGGGGGGGGCAAGACAGTAGTTCCAGCACATACTGAGCGAGCTGGCAACCCAGTACTTCATGGGTTCGTTGGTGCTCATGCTGTCGGAAGCACCAACGGACCCCATGTAGTCTGCCACCATGCGGGCCAGCTGCTGGTGGTGACTGCTGCTGCTTCTGCTACTGGGTCACTCAGACTGGTAGAACAATCTCATCACCCATGAGATCACCTGCTCAGCTGGAGCTGCAGGGCCAGCCACCTGCTGGGTGAGATGGGCGGGGACAACTGGAGCGTGAGGCTGAGGGTTTGCCTGCTCCAGCCGGTTGATCACACAGGCACGCAGGTTTTGAATGCAGGCATCCCTCCGGCTGGCTGAGATGAACTGCTCCAGTTTCCCCTTGCAACGGGGGTCTAAAAGGGTGGCCAACCAAAACTCATGCCTGTCCTTAATTTTCCTAATCCGGGGGTACCTCCTGAGGAATTGCCATGGGGAAGAGGACAGCCCACTGTGACTTTTCTTGGCTGCCCGGGACCATGACTTCTTGGTCCTCCTGCTGCTGCAGCTGCCCCACCCCTGGATTAATGGTGCCCCCAGCACCGACTCTCCCTCCTGACCAGGGGCCCAGACTCCTGGATGTCTGCAAAATCTTCTTCCTCCTCCTTGTCCTGGCCTGGTCTTGAGGCCAACATGCTCCCCGCTGACCATCTTTGTTGCCTGCTCGAATGGGGCCAACACGTGGCAGACCAGTTGTATCTGCCCCCACTCTGCATTGGTGATGTAGGGGAGTGGGTGTGATGGCCCAGAAGTGCCTTGGTCCAGCAGGTATTCCTTGACCGCCCGTTGCTGCTCCCACAACCTCTTAAATCATCCAAAGGATGAGATTATGTGTGCCGAAGAGTTATAACATAACCAATTGAAACAAAAGACACATGTACAATTATAACACAAATATTTTATTAAATAATAAATATAATAACAGACCATAGACAATGATAAAATGAGCAGCAGCAGTGCAGACAATTTCAAAAATCCAAAAGAGGAATAGGGAAACAGTGTATGCTGCACTGAGCAGGCAATATAAACCCTACCCCCAATACACGTACAAGCCTCCAACCCCCACAGATAAACATACAACAACTGCAAAATAGGAGTCAGAAAAAAGGTGAAATAACAGCACCTATAGCTAGCCCATAAGCAGTATGGAGGGACAACAATAGTAGTAATAAACGTTGAATAAGAAAAAAATATACTATAACATATTACCTAGAGTTGATAGGAGGCACAGATGGAACAAACCCAGGTCTGGCAGAGAGCGCACCCCGACAAATGTTTCGCTCCTCCGCTTCCTCTTTTGGATTTTTGGATTCATGTACCCAGAGTCAGACGGCTGAGCTGCTTATCGCAGCGCTTGTCTGCACTGCTGCTACTCATTTTATCATTGTCTATGGTCTGTTGATATATTTATTATTGAATAAAATATTTGTGTTATAATTGTACATGTGTGTCTTTTGTTTCAATTGGTTATGTCCCACAACCTCTCCAGCATGTGGAGGGTGGAGTTCACACTGTCCACAATCAGCCTGTGAGGAGGCAGGCTGTTGTCCTTCTGCAATTTGGACAGAAACGCGTTTCTGGTTGGGGAGCATCGGAAGCGGCTGGCAAGCCTAGGTACCCTTTGGACAATGTCACTCAACCTTGTGTATGTGCATAGGAACTTCTGTACCACAAGGTTGAGTACATGTGCCATGCAGTGCACGTGAGTGAGACTGCCAGCATGGAGGGCGGTCAGGAGGTTGCTGCCGTTGTCACAGACAACCATACCTGCATCTAGCCTTCGGGGTGTCAGCCACTTTTGGACCTGAGCCTGTAGTGTGGCCATAACATGAGGTCAAGAGTGTCTCTGTTCCTCTAAGCTCACAAGCTGGAGCACGGCCTGGCAGCGGATGTGCCCCACACTTGCGTAGCTACGGGGACGTTTGCTAGGGGGCTCAGCAGCGATGGAGATAGTGGCTTGAGTGAGAGCAGCAGTTCTCCCCTGGACACCCCGGGGTGGCACCACAAACTCAGATGCCGCCACATGTGATGATCCCTCCCCGGCGTGTCGGAGGGACGCCCAATGGGCAGTAAAACTGATGTATCGTTCCTGCCCATGTCTGCTGATCCATGCATCCATTGTCAGATGCATCCTGTCGCTGACAGCATGATCCAGCGACAGTGATACATTCTGCACAATGTGCTGGTGTAGGGCAGGGACGTCGGTCCTGGCAAATAAATGGTGACTGGGGACACGCCATCTGGGTTGGGCCTGCTCAAACATCTGCCGGAATGGATTGCTGTCCTCAAGATTGAAGGGCAGCAGATGTTGGGCGATAACCATTGCCAGGGGCCCATTGAGTGAACGCACGCATCGGTCCCTGGGGGCGTAGGGCGCTGTGCGTTCAAATGCGTCAGCAACAGACAGCTGACGCCGGACGGCAGTGAAGGGGATAGAGGAGGGTACAGTGGAGGAAGAGGTCTGGCTGCCAGCACCAGTACACAAATCACTGCAAAAAATGCACCAAAATGATACGCAACTGACACTACTAGCTAATTCCTCAAGCAGATGTTAAAAGCTGAGAACTTTGCCAATATCTTCCAATCAGGAACATATCGGAGCCCCTCATGCACTAAGTCACGGTGTCTCAGCACACATTGGGTCCTACCACTCAACTGCCCATGGTGTGTGAACAGGGTCTGAACAGTGCTAGAAATGAACTCACAGCCAGACTCTCACATGCCTCCATAGTGGTATCACCAATGCACTGTGAGGTAGGATAAAGCTGTGAGCGTCACCCACAACAGACCATGTGACACAGAAGCTACCAGGTGCAAAAGAATGTTACCAACAAAATAAAGTGGCACATTCCATACACATAAAGACAAAAACTCACTGAAAACGGTGGCCAAAACCTGGTAGAAATGCTCCAAACCCAGACACTGTAGCGTGTCTATAACCGGGGGAGCAATTCCTCTGCATGCGGTCCGCAGATAATGGCAATTCCCAGCAAAAAATGCGTACAATGGAGAATGACAGGGCTGACTGCATGCACCACAAGGACATCTTACACAAAATTATACATTGTGCAGATGAAAAAATATATGCATACACAAATCATAACATATAATATACACATCAAAAAATGCACCAAAATGATACGGAAATGACATTACTAGCTAATTCTTCAAGCAGATGTTAAAGGTGAGAACTTTGCCAATATCTTCCAGTCAGGAAAATATCGGAGCCCCTCATGAACCACGTCATGGTGTCTCAGAACACATGGGGTCCTACCACTCAACTGCCCGTGGTGTGTGAACAGGGTCTGAACAGAGCTAGTAATGAACTCACAGCCAGACTCTCACATGCCTCCATAGTGGTATCACCAATGCACTGTGAGGTAGAATAAAGCTGTGAGCAGCACCCACAACAGACCATGTGACACAGAAGCTGCCAGTCGTAATACAATTCTTCTAACCGTAACAGTAAGGCCGCATGCACACAGGCGTGTTTTTTCACAACTACGGACCGTAAAAACCCAGGCTGATGTCCTGCAGAGTGGACGAGCGCACGGCATCATTGGTTGCTAGCTCACTATGACGCCGTGCGCTTCTTGCCGCCACCACTGTACATTAATACACTTGTATAGATCATACAAGTGTATCACAGTACAGCGGTGGTGGCAGGAAGCGCACGTCGTCATAGCAACCAATGACGCCGTGCGCTTGTCTACTCTGCAGGACGGCAGGACGGGTTTGTGTGGTCCATACTTGTGAAAAAACACACCCGTGTGCTGGCGGCCTAAATCTAATATTTCCACTTCAAAGCATTAAAGACTTTTTGCAATTTACTTGAGAAAATTATTTTCAATACTATTATTGTTAAAAATTGGGATTATATGCTTGCATTTTTAATCTTGCAGCGGATGTTGGGGCGGGATATGACCGCACCCGGTCCCACGCCGAGAATTGTGCAGGAGCTGGCTTTTGAGATCTGGCGCCAAACGGGTCTCAAACACCGCCGTCTGGCAATCATAAAAAAATGGTCAGACATGAAGCGAAGACACTCCCGGTTTATAAAAAGAATCCGGGACGAAAAATGCCCAGGTACATGCATAAATAACTTTGTATGTTTTGCCAACACTAATGTATACAGTCCTAAGCAAAAGTATTCACCCCCCTTGACTTCGTCCTTATTTTTGTTGTCTCACATCCTGGAATTAACATGGATTGTTTGAGGATTTGCATCATTTAATTTGTAGAACATGCCCACAATTTAGACCTTTTTTAAAAAGAAAATAGGACAAAATAATAGAAAAGGTTAATGTGCATAACTATTCACCCCCTAAAGTCAATACTTTGTAGAGCCACCTTTTGCATTAATCACAGCTTCAAGTCACTTTGGATAAGTCTCTATGAGCAGTTGCCACATCTTACCATTGGGATTTTTGCCCATTCCTCCTTGCAAAACTGATTCAGCTCCTTCCAATTGGATGGTTTGCGCTTGTGAACAGCAATCTTTGGGTCTGACCACAGATTTTCTATTGGATCGAGATCTGGGCTTTGACTAGGCCATTCCAACACATTTACATGTTTCCCCTTAAACCACTCAATTGTTGCTTTAGCAGTGTGTTTGGGATCATTGTCCTGCTGAAAGGAGAACCTCCGTCCTAACCTCAAATTACGCACAGAGTGGGACAGGTTTTGCTCAAGAATATCCCTGTATTTAGCACCATCCATCTTTCCCTCAACTCTGACCAGTTTCCCAGTCCCGGCTGCTGAAAAACATCCCCACAGCATGATGCAGCCACCACCATGTTTCATTGTGGGGATGGTGGTCTTTGGGTGATGTGATGTGTTGGCTTTCAGCCAGACAAGTGATGGACTGAACCATCACTGTGTCTGCAGTAGAAGCCTGAGGGCTAGCCTCCTTCCTACGGGCTATTGACCCAGGACTATATAGACCCCCACTCTGACCTATTTGGGTTAGAGTGAAATATAAACCATTATTTATTGGTTGAGTTTATAGGCCACATCTTTTCTATTCCCCATTATAGTTGCATGGTGTGAATCCATAAACGCAATAAGGGTTAACTCTGCTCTGAGACTCCCAATGAATGTGTTAGTTTATTTGTCTCTTTGTTCTATTGTGTTAGTGATGGGATTAAGAAGTAGCCGACTCTGGTGTAGAGAAGTAGATCATCCTATGATACACTCAGGAGATAATCCCATCCCATGGGTCTCCTCTCTCCCTATTGTTACATCAAGACACTGTGGAGGGGATGTCTTTTTGCATGCTGTTCATTTTTGATTGAGTTATGCATCATAAAGCTGGCAGCCACTGCAATTATATATAGATCCCTCCATATTGGAATTTATTTATATCTAATGTTGTTAAGATTTCACAGTTGTTTATCTAAAATCTGCAAAATAAAGGTTTAAAGATTTAATAAGAATTGCAAATAATGTTCATATTATATTTTTTTAAACAGTACTGAAGACATTGAAGGCCAAATTAGCCAAAATGCAGAAGGAGCAGCGCGACGATATGCGGGCCATTCAGGAGCGCATGAAAGCCATGGTGGAGAGGCAACGGCAGGCCATGAATGGGGTGCAGGAGATGATCCTGCTATTGGAAAAGTTGCCATAAATTTTTTTTTCCCTAATAAGTTAGATAAATCGTTTATACAGTTATAATGTGTATTTTGTTTTTTGTAATATTGCTCGGTTTTAGTGTAATAGCTCAGCCTAAATCTGCCAGAACTGACAGCAGCCGGTAAATACATGTCAAATACATATAGGGTCCATTCACATGTCTGTAAAATAGGTCCGCATCCGTTCCACAGATTAGCGGAACGTTTACAGACCCATTGATTTTCATTTCAAGTCTGAAAAATTAGGCATTCACAGGAAAAAGAAGCAAGTGTCGGCCATTACAGGCCCCAAAAATTAGCCGACAGGTGTTCCCCTGACAGCAAATAAATTTGTATTCTGTGGCTGGTGGTACATTAGGCATTCACAGTATACTGAAGTAAGTGTCGGCCATTTACAGCGCCCAAAAATTAGCCAACAGGCGTTCACCTGACAGCAAAGAACTTTGCATTCTGTGGCTGGAGGTACATTAGGCATTCACAGGATAAAGTAGTAAGTGTCGGCCATTACAGGCCCCAAAAATTATCCAACAGGCGTTCAACTGACAGCAAAGAACTTTGTATTCTGTGGCTGGAGGTACATTAGGCATTCACAGGATAAAGTAGTAAGTGTCGGCCATTACAGGCCCCAAAAATTATCCAACAGGCGTTCAACTGACAGCAAAGAACTTTGTATTCTGTGGCTGGTGGTACATTAGGCATTCACAGGATAATGAAGTAAGTGTTGGCCATTACAGGCCCCAAAAATTAGGCATTCAACAGACATAAAAGCCCTTTTATGCCGCTGTATTTACCTAAGACAGGGACAATGCATTGTTATGGGTGGTGGCAGATATTTGTGGGCTGTCATGAGGAATTTAAATCAAACACGGTCTACTGGTCACATGTGTTGAATTCCTCCGAGATCCATGTCTCATTCATTTTTAGAAATGTGAGGTAGTCAACACTGTCATGAGCTAGGCGAGTGCGCTTTTCGGTCACGATCCCCCCTGCTGCGCTGAACGTCCTTTCAGACAGCACACTGGATGAGGGGCAAGCCAACAGTTCCATTGCAAATTGTGCAAGCATTGGCCAGAGATCAAGCCTGCCCACCCAGTAGTCCAGGGGTTCATCACTTCTCAGAGCTTCCACATCGGCTGTTAACAGACACCTGTCAGTCTAGGCGTTCCCTGATGCTGGATCCGGAGGACAGCTGTCGATGGGTCGGCTGAAAGAATGATCTCATATCACAAGTGACCAACACATCTGTGCTGTTGGATTGGTACCCACAACTGTTTCTCTGTGAGTGGAAATTCCTCTGCCAGCGCACGCAAAACCAGAATGCAGCATTTCTCGAAGCAAGGCCTGGAAGTGCTGCATTCTTACAGCCCTCACGGTGGTAACATTTCCGCCATTTTTTGTTTGTACCGGGGGTCTAAGTACGTTGCCACCCAGTACTGGTACTTGCCCTTTATGCTTTTTATACGGTGGTCCCTCTTAAAACACTGGAGCATGAAGGACCCCATTTGCACTAAACTGGAAGCGGTGTAGTGGCCTGGCTCCTGCTGATCATCCAGAATAATGTCATCCTCATTCTCCTCCCCCCATCCACGGACAACACCAGGGATCCCAGAACGGTTTAAACCATTCTCTTCATGCTCTTCCTCATCCACCCCAGCATCATCCTTCTCTGACTCCTCTTCAGACTCCTGTTGTTGACTTGTCTCAGATGGAGTAGCCCCCCCCGGGAATTCATCCAGGATTGCGACTTCCTCATCTTCCTGCTCCTCGACGGCTTGATCAATGACATGACGCAATGCACACTTCAGAAAGAAGGCGTAAGATACGATGTCACTGATGGCGCCCTGGCTGCAACTGACCAGTTTGGTGATCTCATCAAATTGCCGCAGAAGTCTGCATGTGTCGCGCATGAGCAGCCACTAGCGCGGTCAAAAAAAAAATAAAGCTCCCAGAACCTGTCCTGCCGCAGGGTTACAGGTAGTCGTTAACTGCACGTTTCTGCTGGAGCAGCCTATCAAGCATATACAAGGTTGAGTTCCATTGCGTCGGGTAGTCACAAATAAGACGTATGACGGGCAGGTTGTCGCTGAATGTCAGCAAGGTGAGCCATGGCCGTGTAAGATCTTCTGAAATGGCCCAAGATTTTTCTGGCCTGCCGCAAGACATCCTAGACCCCAGGGTATTTGACAACGAATCGCTGCACGACCAAGTCCAGGAGGTGTGCCATGCACAGCACGTGTGTAATTTTGCCCTGTTCCAGCGCACTCAGCAGATTGGCACCGTTGTCGCACACCACTTTACCAACTGTCAAATTGAGTGGTGTGAGCCACTGATCTGCCTGTGAACGCAAAGCTGAAAGGAGTGCAGGACCGGTGTGGCTCTTGGCTTCCAGGCACAACAGACGCAGCACAGCATGGCAACGTCTCACATGGCATGTCGAATAGGTTCTGGGGATCTTGGGCGGCGCAGCGGAAGAGACGGTAGCAGTGGAAAAGGAGGAGTCAGCCGAGGAGGAGAGGAGGATGGAGTAGGAGGAGGAGAAGAAGAGGGAAGCCTGCATGCAATCCGTGGCGGTAACACCAAATCCACATGGGTGCCACGAGTTACATGCTTGATGGCCGTCAGAAGGTTCACCCAGTGGTCAGTAAAAGTTATATACCTTCCCTGCCCGTGTTTGCTAGGCCACATGTCTGTGGTCAGATGTATCTTGGCACTGACACTGTGTGCCAGAGATACATTCACTTGCCGCTGAACGTGGCCATATAGCTCTGGGATGCCCTTGTGGGAGAAATATTTCCTTCCTGGGACCTTCCATTGCGTTGTTCCAATGGCCACAAATTTTCAAAAGACCTCCGAGTCCACCAGTTTATATGGCAGTAGTTGTCGGGCTATCAGTTCCAACAAGCCAGCGGTCAACCGTTGGGCAAGAGGGTTATCCAGCATCATCATTTTTTTACGCTCGATCATTTGGGCCATGGAAGTCTGCCTTTTTCCAGAAAAACGTGAGGACGGCATGATGGAAGGTGGAGGACAATTGTGAGGAGAGAGGAAAAGGAGAAGAGGCTGGACGGTGAGAGCCTGGAGTGTGGCTTTGTGGGTTCTGACGGTGTTGCTCCCACTGGGCTCGGTGATGGGAGGCCAGGTGCCTTCTTAAGACGGTCGTCCCTAAGTGAGTGTTGGGCTTACCGCAACGTATGCGTTGACTGCAAAGGCTGCAGATGGCAACACTATTGTCAGCAGCAAACACGTTAAAAAAATCCCACACTGCGGAGCCATGTGCTGGCGTCCTGGGAGTGCCAGATGTGATCGTACATGGTTGGTGGCTCGCTCCTGATACATTAGCAGTCTGGTTTGTCCCTCCTGTGCAATGTAAGTTCTGCCTGCTTCTCCTCCCTATCTGCTGGTCTATCTCTCCTTCTGAACTCCGCTCCTCTTCCTCTCAGGTGGGCACCCACGTGATGTCCATAGACACATCATCATCGACGTCACCTTCCCCACCACTAACATTAGAGATCTCAGAGTAGGCAGCAACAGCGGAGACCAACCTCCTTGGGCTGATCTGGGTACTGTCGTCAGACTGCTGAGTGGCGGCCGTTGCTACCTCCTCTTCCTGATCCGATGGCGGAAATTTCTTGTGATGGATTGTAAAGTAATTCCTGTGACTCAAGCGGAGGGTATATGGTGGTGGTGGTGTTAGTGTCTTTGGGGGTGCACACAGCAGAGAGTGAAGAGGGTGCAGATAAAGAGGATGAGGAGGGTGCAGAAGCGGAAGGCTGAGTGAGCCACTCAACCAAGTCTGGTGCGTCCTTTGACGTAATCGAACACACCTTCTGAAACTTCCCACTTTGGCTCCAGCCTGGTGCTCCTGCCCTACCCCTACCACCCATGCTGAAGGGCCTGCCTCTTCCTCTGCCTGTCATTTTTTAAATGACCCTGTGAAAAAAGTCTCTAGAGAAGCGCAGTGTATGTGGAAGAAGGTATATAACACGCTTCAATCTATTGTTTTAGGGGGCCACTGGTCTATCACCCCAGTTATAATACTTTTTTTCAAGTAATGTTTGTCACTGTGTGTAGCAGAGGGAACGCAGCGAAACAGAAAAAAAAAATTCTGCAGTACCCAAATACACTATTATGAAAGTATATTGTTATATAACACCCCGCTTCAATCTGTCGTTTTGGGGGGCCACTGGTCTATCACCCCAGTTATAATACTTTTTTTCTAGTACCGTTTGTCACTGTGTGTAGCAGAGGGAACGCAGCGAAACAGAAAAAAAAAAATCTGCAGTACCCAAATACACTATTATGAAAGTATATTGGTATATAACACCCCACTTCAATCTGTCGTTTTGGGGGGCCACTGGTATATCTCACCAGTTATAATATTTTTTTTCCAGTACCGTTTGTCACTGTGTGTAGCAGAGGGAAAACGCAGCAAAACAGCCAAAAAATTCTGCAGTACCCAAATACACTATTATGAAAGTATATTGTTATATAACACCCCGCTTCAATCTGTCGTTTTGGGGGGCCACTGGTCTATCACCCCAGTTATAATACTTTTTTTCTAGTACCGTTTGTCACTGTGTGTAGCAGAGGGAACGCAGCGAAACAGAAAAAAAAAAATCTGCAGTACCCAAATACACTATTATGAAAGTATATTGGTATATAACACCCCACTTCAATCTGTCGTTTTGGGGGGCCACTGGTCTTTTAATACTTTTTTCTAATTGCGTTTGTCACTCTGTAGCTGCGGTATCGCTGCAGAACCGCTCACCACTGCTGCACAATACAAATCCACTATAATATGCTTTCTATGTTAGAAAGTATATTATAAGTGTATTATACCCCTATATACTGCACACCAAACAATAGTACACCTATACCAGTCCTTAAAAGGACTTTTGTGGACCTATTAGCTAGGGATTTGTGTCCCTAACAGCCTGTCCCTGCTCCACACAGCAACCTCTCCCTACACTGGCAAGACTGAATGTAAAATGGCGGCCAGATTGGGTCTATTTATAAGGAAGCGGGTATGTCCATGTGCTGAAACTTTTCAATTGGCTGTCCTGTACCACCTGATGGATGTGTCATGGGTCAAAGTTCTTCACAATGTAAAAGAATATGGCGGATGCGAATATCGCCATATGTTCGCATGTTCGGACAAGCAAAGTTTGTCACGAAGCGACCGCTGGGCGAACCGCAAGGCCATCTCTAGTTATATGTTCTAAAGCCCTTTGGTGTGTATTAGTGGCAAAAAAAATATATATTATTTGCCGTTCAGCGGTGCAGTTATATGTTTTAAAGCCCTTTGTGGCGTGTATAAGTGCAAAAGAAGCAATATGGAATCACAATACATTAGGAAATGGCTTGTATTAACCTCATCTACATAATACATGCTATTTGTTCAAGTGAGAAAACCCCTTTAAGCATAGAAAGGGCAGTTATTTAATTGAGTAAAATGCAAGTTTTACTGAATCATCTCATACAGAACTACATATCAATCTGCTCAGCTCTTCCTGCTTCATGACATGTTGCCTACAGATCAGTCACTGTGTTCAGCATGATAGGTTACCTTTAAAAGTGAAAAAGGAACTGTAGTTAAATGAGTTTTGGACTAGTTGACTGCCAGAAAGAATTCATTTTTAGTTTTAGGAATTCACAAATGACATTATTGTACCGAAGTGACATTTCAGTTTGAGTCACAATCAACGAGAATATTTGGTGAAGCATCCTTGTTATTTTCATCTGACTGTCTGACTCAGACTTGGATGCAATTGTAGGTTTTAGTCATTATCCTACCATAACATTTAACACCCTTTACTGCTTCATAGCAGAAATCATGAAACACATGCTCACAGATGTTATGTATGTTTACCATTAAATCTGTTCAGCATTTAATGAATATACCATCCTTGATGGAGAGCTAGACTATGCAGTATTTAGGCAGGCAGATTGTATGTGAATTAGAAACCTCTGACAGTCAGGCAGGGAATTGGTCATTTAGTGGAAAATGGTCAGAGATACAAACAACGGCAGTTAAGAAAACTATACTTCTATGGTTGGCACTACTAGAAGTAAAAAGAAAACATACTCAACACTTATCAACAGGCATTCTATGTGGCCTTGTGCAAACTTTTCCAAGGTGTTGAACTACAAAAATAGGTGTAAAAAGTAAATATATTCAAAATGAGGCCTAAATGTAAGCATACCATAGTATAAAGATCAGAAAACCTGGTCTTCACAAGATGCTAAATATATGCATTTGAACAGGCAGGGGCATAGGTATAGGGATGCAGAGGTAAGCAGTTGCCCCAGACCATGATGACCGAGGGGGCCAAATAAGTTAAAATCAAGACATTTAAGCCATGATCATTGGACCACCTTGAAATGCCCCCAAAACTCTGTAGAACATCAAAAAAATACCTATTTTGAGGTGGGGTTGTGCAAGCCTTGCCCCATTCATGGCTTTATTCATAGGATTGTCCTGCCAAAATCAAGACTGTTGGCAAGTACACCAGTACACGTAAAAAAATCTATACCTCAGTGACATTGTGTTCATAGTGACATAACATAAAACATAGAAACATAGACTGTGTCGGCAGATAAGAACCATTTGGCCCATCTAGTCTGCCCAATATACAGAATACTATGAATAGCCCCTGGCCCTATCTTATATGAAGGATGGCCTTATGCCAATCCCATGCATGCTTAAACTCCTTCACTGTATTTGCAGCTACCACTTCTGCAGGAAGGCTATTCCATGCATCCACTACTCTCTCAGTAAAGTAATACTTGCTGATATTACTTTTAAACCTTTGCCCCTCTAATATAACCTTTTGGGGACACGAGACGTATCGGTACGTCATGATGCCCTGGTACTTAAGGACACATAACGTACCGGTACGTCATCTGCATTTACAATCACCGCCACGCGGCGCAGTGATCGGAACAGAGTGCCTGCTGAAATCATTCAGCAGGCACTCTGTCACACTGCCGAGGGGGATCCTGTGCCCCCCACCTCCAGTATCGGCGATCGCGAAAAAAACGTAGGTCAATTCTGACGTGCAGTTTGCTGCGTTTCCGGGTTATTCGGGTCTCTGGTGACCCGATAATAGGATAGGAATAGGATGGTGATCGGTGAGGTGATAATACAACACCAATCACCTGAGAGGTGATAGTGACATCACCTCTCAGGATCGCTTCCAATTGGCTGCAGGGTGGGCGGGAGGTTTAACTTACTGCAGCTCTGCTCTCCTCCTCCATTCTGTGTCCGGGAGCGAGGAGAGAGAGCAGCCTGCGTTGGATCTGTGCCCAGCAACCCCCTTCTGACCGTCCACAGTGCTATCTGGCACTAAAAGGTACTTTAGGGACAGGTTAGGGAAAGGTTAGGTTTGGCAGGCATATTCAGGGAAAGTTTAGAAGAAAAAAAAAGTTTCACTGTTGCATCACCCTGATCAGATGTCTGGGGTCCACAGCACAGCTGTGTGACCCTAGACCCCCCAGGGGTGCTGCAGCTTGCCCCCCTGAACCCCCCCAGCCTCCCCACACACATATTTTTTGGGGTGCAAGTGTTTATTTTTGCATACAGACTGTGGCCACCACTCTTAGCGTCCGGGCCACTGTTAGCGCATCGCCCACCCCACCGCTGATCAGCTGTCCGAAGTTTGAATCTTTTTTTTTTTTGCCTTTTTTGTGGTTTTCGCTTTTTTTAAATAATTTTTATATTTTTTTCTGTTAGGTTTAGGGCAAAGTCCACTAACACGCGTGCCCCCACACACACGCACACTAAATAAGGTTTTGCACACATGCACAAACACAGGCACACACACACTCCCCTATGGCCCGCCGGATGTTCTCGGCCGAGGAGGCATATGCCGAGCTTGCCTCCGACTTCGAGAGCCCCAATGAGGATGAGGATGACCCCACTTTCCACTTGTCATCCGCGTCCGCCACATCATCTAGCAATGATGATGAGCCCCTAAGGCGGCGGATACGCCACCAGGCGGAGCAAGGGGACCGCCATGCCAGGGACCCTGTGGCCCACACTAGTACGAGCAGCTCTGGGGCTCGTACTAGTTTTCCGGCCCACCAGATAAGTCCACCTGAGCCCCCTACCAGTGAACTTGCATGGTGCACCCCAGAGGATTTTGAGCCTGCAATTCCTGATTTTGTTGGCCAACCAGGAATCCCGATTCCCACAGTGGGCTTCACTGAATATGACTATTTTAGTCTTTTTTTCAGTGACCACTTTGTGAATCTGATGGTGGAGCAAACAAACTTGTACGCCCAACAGTTCATTGCTCAACATTTGGGCTCCTTTTTGGCTAGGGCCAGTAGCTGGACTCCGGTCAGTGCAGCCGAGATGAGGACGTTTTGGGGCCTCATGCTGCACATGGGCCTAGTGAAAAAATACGGTGCAGCCATGACACGCTCCTGTTTAGAGGCCAATCTGAAATGCCTGCATAATGCAGATAATGCAGCATGTCCCCCCCAAGGTGATCCTACCTATGACTGCCTGTACAAAATCAGGCTGGTCATCGATCACTTTGGGGCCAAATTTTTGGAGGCCTATGTACAGTACCTGGAAGGGAGGTCGCGGTTGATGAGTCTCTCATTGCTATCAAGGGGAAACTCATTTTCCGCCAGTATGTTCCCTCTAAGCGGGCGAGGTATCACGTGAAGTTGTACAAATTTTGTGAGAGTACCTCAGGGTACACTTACAAGTTTTGTGTGTACGAGGGGCGAGATTCCCATATTCAACCCCCAGAGTGTCCCCCCACTCTGGGTGTTAGCGGGAAATTTGTGTGGGACCTTATGCACCCACTGCTAGATAAGGGTTACCACCTGTACATGGATAACTTTTATACAGTACTAGTATCCCCTTGTTCCAGTCCCTCGCCATCAGATGCACATCCGCTTGAGGGACCGTGCGGAAAAATCAACGTGGCCTCCCTACCCACCCCCTCCAGGTACCTATCCCCAGGGGTGAGACCCGTGCCCTTACCAGTGGAAACCTGTTGCTGGTCAGGTATAAGGGCAAGAGGGATGTCCTTGTACTGTCCACAATTCACTGTAACAGCATCACCCCTGTCTCTGTGCGAGGTACCGCGGCAATGGTCCTCAAGCTCGATTGTATCGTTGACTACAATCGGTATAAGGGAGGGGTTGATCTCTCTGATAAAGTCCTCAAGCCAAATAACACCATGTGCAAAACCCGGGAATGGTACAAAAAAGTTGCGGTCTACTTGGTACAGGTTGCCTTGTACAACTCTTTTGTACTGTCCCGGAGCGCTGGCAACACAGGGAAATTCCTTCAGTTCTATGAGGCAGTCCTCAAGGACCTGATCTTTTCTGAACGGGAAAGAACAGGCCGGAGTACCTCGGGAACTGGAGGCGACCAGATCGTCGCTGACTAATACTTTCCAGCTATGGTCCCCCATACTGGAAAGAAGGGACGGACCCAATAAAGGTGCAGAATGTGTCACAGGAGGGGGATACAGAAGGACACCACCACTCAGTATGACACGTGCCCCGATCATCCGGACCTCTACATTATTGGTTGCTTCAGAGAGTATCACACTTCCATGGAGTACAAAATTTGTAATCCCCTTCCCCAATTTTAATTCCATTTAGCCACTGACAATCGAAAAAAAGACTATGGTGCTCAGACTTGAGACACCCCAAAAAAAAAATTGTTTTCAAAAATGATATTTTGTAAAACTAAAATAAATAGTTGACTTATTAGGTATCGCCGCATCCTTAAGAATCTGCTCTAGAAAAATACCCCATGACCTAACCCCTGAGATGAACACGGTCAAGAAAAGAAAAGAAAAACAGTACAAAAAGGTATTTTTTTGTCACCTTACATCACAAAAAGTGTAATAGCAAGCGATCAAAAAGTCATATGCCCCCCAAAATAGTGCAAATAAAACCATCCTCTAATCCCACAAAAAATGAGTACCTACCTAACACAATCGGCTAAAAACAAACAAAAAAACGGACTCTTAGACTATGGAGATGCTAAAAGGATATATAGTGTAAAACCTAAATAAAAATAAAAATTGACATATTAGGTATTGCCGCGTCCATAAGAATCTGCTCTATAAAAATACCTCATCACCTAACCCTTCAAATGAACACGGTCAAAAAATGAAAATAAAAACGGTGCCTAAACAGCTATAAAGCAAGGGTTAACAGCCAAACAAGACTTAATATTTATTACCCTGATTCCGTAGTTTACAGAAACACCCCATATATGGTCGTAAACTGCTGTATGACCAAACGGCAGGGCACAGAAGGAAAGGAACGCCATATGGTTTCTGGAAGGCAGATTTTGATGGCCTTTTTTTTGGCACCATGTCCCATTTGAAGATCCCCTGATGCACCTCTAGAGTAGAAACTCCATAAAAGTGACCCTATATAAGAAACTACACCCCTCAAGGTATTCAAAACTGATTTTTACTAATGTTATTAACCCTTTAGGTGTTCCTCAACAGTTTATGGCAAATGTAGTTGAAATTTAAGAATTTCTATTTTTGGTAACCTTGGCTCACAAAAATGTAATATAGAGCAACCAAAAATCATATGTACCCTAAAAATAGTCCCACAAAAACTGCCACCTTATCCTATGGTTTCCAAAATGGGTTCACTTTTATGGAGTTTCTACTCTAGGGGCGCATCAGGGGGGCTTCAAATGGGATAAATAAACCAGTCCAGCAAAATCTGCCTTCCAAAAACCACATGGCACTCCTTTCCCTCTATGTCCTGCCGTGTGCCCGTACAGTAGTTTACGATCACATATGGGGTGTTTCTGCAAACTACAGAATCAGGGCAATAAATATTAAGTTTTGTTTGGCTGTTAACCCTTGCTTTGTTACTGGAAAAAATTGATTAAAATGAAAAATGAAAAATTTGCCCAAAAATTGAAATTCTTAAATTTTATCTCCATTTGCCAATAACTCTTGTGGAACACCTAAAGGGTTAACAAAGTTTGTAAAATCAGTTTTTAATACCTTGAGGGGTGTAATTTCTTAGATGGGGTCACTTTTATGGAGTTTCTACTCTAGGGGTGCATCAGAAGGGCTTCAAATGGGACATGGTGTAAATAAACCAGTCCAGCAAAATCTGCCTTTCAAAAACCACATGGTGCTCCTTTCCCTCTACGCCCATTTTCCATTAACTCTTGTGGAACACCTAAAGGGTTAACAATGTTTGTAAAATCTGTTTTGAATACCTTGAGGGGTGAAGTTTCTAGAATGGGGTCATTTTTGGGTGGTTTCTATTATGTAAGCCTCACAAAGTGACTTCAGACCTGAACTGGTCCTTAAAAAGTGGGTTTTAGAAAATTTCTGAAAAATTTCAAGATTTGCTTCTAAAGTTCTAAGCCTTGTAACATCCCCAAAAAATAAAATGGCATTCCTATAATGATCCAAACATGAAGTAGACATATGGGGAATGTAAAGTGATAACTATTTTGGAGGTATTACTATGTATTATAGAAGAATAGAAATTGAAACTTGGAAAGAAAAATTATAAATAAAAATGATTTTTTTTTACTCCATTTTACCAGTGTCATAAAGTTCAATATGTGACGAAAAACAATCTCAGAATGGCCTAGAAAAGTAAAAGTGTTTTAAAGTTATTCACACATAAAGTGACACTGGTCAGATTTGCAAAAAATGGCCTGGTCCGTAAGGTGAAATATGGCCCTGTCCTTAAGGGGTTAAAACTATGTCCTCTTGTAGCAGTGTTTCTTCTTTTAAATATTCTCTCCTCTTTTACCGTGTTGATTCCCTTTATGTATTTAAAAGTTTCTATCTTATCCCCTCTGTCTCATCTTTCTTCCAAGCTATACATGTTAAGGTCCTTTAACCTTTCCTGGTAAGTTTTATCCTGCAATCCATGTACCAGTTTAGTAGCTCTTCTCTGAACTCTCTCCAAAGTATCAATATCCTTCTGGAGATATGGTCTCCAGTACTGAGCACAATACTCCAAATGAGGTCTCACTAGTGCTCTGTAGAGCGGCATGAGCACCTCCCTCTTTCTACTGGTAATGCCTCTCCCTATACACCCAAGCATTCTGCTTGCATTTCCTGCTGCTCTATGACATTGTCTGCCTACCTTTAAGTCTTCTGAAATAATGACCCTTAAATCCCTTTCCTTAGATACTGAGGTTAGGACTGTATGACTGATTTTATATTCTGCTCTTAGGTTTTTACTCCCCAGGTGCATTATCTTGCACTTATCAACATAAAATTTTAGTTGCTAGATTTTTGACCATTCCTCTAGTTTTCCTAAATCCTTTTCCATTTGGTGTATCCCTCCAGGAACATTAACCCTTTTACAAATCTTTGTGTCATCAGCAAAAAGACACACCTTACCATCGAGGCCTTCTGCAATTTCGCTGATAAAGATATTAAACAATATGGGTCCCAGAACAGATCCCTGAGGTACCCCACTGGTAACAAGACCATGGTCTGAATATACTCCATTGACTACAACCCCCTGTTGTCTGTCCCTCAGCCACTGCTTAATCCATTCAACAATATGGGAGTCCAAGCTCAAAGACTGCAATTTATTGATAAGCCCTCTATGTGGGACAGTATCAAAAGCCTTACTAAAGTCTAGATATGTGATGTCTACTCCATCTATTATTTTACTCACCCAATCAAAAAAATCTATAAGATTAGTTTGACATGATCTCGCTGATCCACAATTCTCTCCTTAAGTATTGTTTCCATTAATTTCCCCACTATTGATGTCAGGCTTACTGGCCTGTATTTACCCGATTCCTCCCTACTACCTTCCTTGTGAATGGGCACAACATTTGCTAATTTCCAATCTTCTGGGACGACTCCTGTTACCAGTGATTGGTTAGATAAATCTGTTAATGGTTTTGCTAGTACACCGCTTAACTCTTTTAATAGCTTTGGGTGTATCCCGTCAGGCCCCTGTGACTTATTTGTATTAATTTTAGACAGCTGACTTAGAACCTCTTCCTCTGTAAAGACACATGCATCAAAAGATTAATTAGTCTTCCTCCCTAACTGAGGTCCTTTTCCTTTATTTTTCTTTGTAAAAACTGAACAGAAGTATTCATTGAAGCAGTCAGCTAGTTCTTTATCTTCTTCCATATACCTTCCTTCTTTTGTTTTTAATTTGGTAATTCCTTGTTTTCATTTCCTTATTTCATTTATGTATCTGAAGATTGTCTTATCACCTTTTTTCACTGTCTGAGCTAATTTCTCTTCTGCATGTGCTTCTGAAGCTCTTATAACTTGCTTGTCCTCTCTCTGCCTAATCTTATAAAATTCCCTGTCATCCTCGTTTGTTTGTTTTTATAATTACTAAATGCTATCTTTTTGTTTTTAATGATTTTGGCCTGTTCTGCTGAGTACCACAGTGGTTTCTTCCTTTTTTTGCTTTTACTGACAAGCCTAAGGCAACTATCTGTTGCCTTCAATAGTGCCACTTTTAAGTAGTCCCGTATCTCCTGGACTCCATTGAAACTGTTCCAGTCTGATAGGGACTCGTATACCACTAATCTAATTTTAGAAAATTCAGTTTTTCTAAAATCTAAAACTTTTGTTTTTGTGTGGTGTGACTCACTGTACTTATAGTAAACCACACTGACTGGTGATCACTAGATCCCAAGCTTTCCCTTATAGTAATATCAGATACCAAATTCCCATTTGTGAATACTAAATCTAAAATGGCCTCCTTCTGGGTTGGCTCCTCAACTACTTGCTGTAGAAATAATCCCAGTAGGGAATTTAGAATATCTGTACTCCTGGCAGATCTAGCTATTTTGGTTTTCCAGTTTACATCAGGAAAATTAAAGTCTCCCATAATGATAACTTCCCTTTCAATGTCATGTTAGCTATTTGCTCAACTAGTAGATCATCTAATTCTTTGACTTGGCCAGGTGGTCTATATATCACACCTACACGAGACATGACTGTCTAGATGTTTTTTCTACAATGATGATTTATCTGTAATGAAGTAACACCCTGCAGCCAGGGTTGGACTGGCCCACCAGAGTACCAGAAGATCCTCTGGTAGGCCTAGGCCCTGATAACTTAGTAGGCCCAAAAGGTCCAGGAGAAAATAAAAACATTTGGAGCTGCCTTTGAAGCTAAAACTAGCTACGAAGGCCTATTTCTTTATAAGAAAGCCTATTACACTTTATTGATTTTATATGGGTTGGTTCTATCTGTCTACCTATCCAGTGGCATAACTACTGGGGAAACAGGGGAAGCGGCTGCTTCAGGGCCAGGGCTGACAAGGGGCCTGTTGGCCCGGGAGCAGTGTCTCAGTATCAGACAATATGAGTATCATCTCAGGCCGGACCCTTCACTTACAGTCCGGTCACATCACCATCAGTCCCTGACCACCGACAGCTAATCCCCCCGCTGATTTTCCTTACTTCCTGTCTCTGCCAGCATAGCGCGCGGAGCCATCCACTAGCGCACTATGCTATTTAAGCCCACCTACTAAGTTCTTATCCTCAGCTTTTAAGGTATGTGCGCGCTGCGTGTGCCCCCTGGCCCTTTCAGTGCAGCTCCTGGCCCTTATCTTTGCCCTCCTGTCCTGTGCCCCCATGGCCCTGTCGGCACCTCCCTGTCCCTGGCCTGTGCCCCCCTGACCCCTGTCTGTGCCCCCTTTACCCTTATCTGCACCCAGGGCTGCCATCAGAAATTTTGGGGCCCCCTAACACAGCTCAAGTCCTGGCCCCCCCCCCCCCCCCAGGTGAAAGCTAATTTTGCCACCCCCCTTGACTCAGCCCATTGACCACACCCTTTAATCCGCTCCCTTTTTGTCGGCCACCTATTTAATGATTGTTTCATGCAACATTTTACTTGACCAACTAATTTTAGATATTCTAGATATTCTTGGTGGTCATCTGTGCCATTTTGGCCTCAAAACATTACATGGCCCCCTACACTACATTACATTATTGGCAACTGTAAGTTTTTACCTTGACTAGTGGTGGCCTAGGTGTGTTTATCAGCAGGTCTGCTCCAGTCACTGTTATGGGGGGATCTATGGATGGCACTGTATGGGGGATCTGTGGATGGCACATTGTTATGGGGGATCTGTGGATGACACATTGTTATGGGGGAATCTGTGGATGACACACTGTTATGGGGGATCTGTGGATGACACTGTTATGGGGGATCTGTGGATGACACTTATGGGGGGGATCTGTGGATGACACTGTTATGGAGGCACAAAAAGGGGGGGTCAGCTCATCCCAATACACAGGTGCATGTTGCTTGTGGCTGCAAATATACATCTGACAAACACAAGGTGCAACAGCACTCTACAAACCAAAAGTAGAGTACAAAAGTATATTACATTGCAAATGCTATGCTTATAACTTAGAGATGCTTAGCAAATACATTTTGTACAAAATCATTTGAGCCCGTCTGCCGAACGCCAAGACGGGTCCTAACACTAAAACTCACCTGTTGGGTGCCATAACTGCGACCATGAATCCAGGAAGTGCAGGTCCCACATGCATGCTGGGCCCCCTTGATTTACGTCTATGTGGAGCCAAAATGGCCTTCATTGAATCCAGGGGCTACAAGTACCAGCATGCATGCTGAGCAGACTATATACTCAATCTAATTAAAATCAGCCTGCAAGGCAGGGGAGGAGCAGGAGGGAGTGCACGACCCAGCATATAGGAGTCAGCCACTACTCCTATATATAACACTAGAAACACAAAAAGGGGGGGGGTCAGCTCATCCCAATACGTAGGTGCATGTTGCTTGTGGCTGCAAATATACATCTGACAAACACAAGGTGCAACAGCACTCTACAAACCAAAAGTAGAGTACAAAAGTATATTACATTGCAAATGCTATGCTAATAACTTAGAGATGCTTAGCAAATACATTTTGTACAAAATCATTTGAGTCCGTCTGCCGAACGCCAAGGCGACTTCTATAAGACGGGTCCTAACACTAAAACTCACCTGTTGTGGAGGTGGATCTGTGGATGACACTGTTATGGAGGGGGATCTGTGGATGACACATACCGTATATAGCATTTTATGCTGTGTGTCATCCACAGATCCCCCTCCATAACAGTGTCATCCACAGATCCCCCCATAAGTGTCATCCACAGATCCCCCCATAAGTTTCATCCACAGACCCCCCATAACAGTGCCATCCACAGTATAGATAACCCATAACAGTGTCATCCACGGATCCCCCTCCTATAACAGTGCCGCCATCCATAGATCCCCCTCCCTGCCGCTCACAGTAGTATACATTTATAAGCTGTAATCCGTATCCTGCAGACAGTAACTTTAAATCAGCGCTCATCTCTTTACTACCTTACATTCAGCTCCCTCCAGTAACAGGCAGTGAGGGCGGCAATGCTCACTCACTGACGTCACGCGCCTGCGCCGCCTAGTGGGAGGAGCAGGCGCGTGACGTCAGTGAGTGAGCACCGCCCCCCACTGCCTGTTACCGGAGCTGAGTCAGTGTAAGGTAGTAAAGATATGAGTGCTGATTTAAAGTTAACACACTGACACAAAAAGAAAAAAAGGCTCAGGACCAGCCGGGCCCCCTCTGGGTCCAGGCCCCCTACTGTGGTATCGGCTTTACCCCCCTGATGGCCGCCCTGTCTGCACCCCCTGGCCCCTGTCTGTGCCCCCCTCCCCAACCTCTGTCTGCATCTCCCTGGTTCTTGTCTGTGCCCCCTCTGGCCCTTATCTGCACCCCCCTGCCCCTGGTCTGTGCCCTCCTGGCCCATGTCTGAACCCCCCCGACCCTAGCCTGTCCCCCCTGGCCCCTGTCTGCACCTCCCTGGCCCTTGTTTCTGCCTCCGGCCCTTTTCTGCACCCCCCGGCCCTTGTCTGTGCCCCCCCTGGTCCCTTGTCTGTGCCCCTCCTGGTTCCTTGTCTATGCTTCCCTGGTCCCTTGTCTGTGCCCCCCTGGCCCTTGTCTTTGCCCCATCCCTTGTCTGCACCCCATTCCATTGTCTGCACCCCTGGCCCTTGTTTGTGCCCCTGGCTCTTATCTGCACCCCCATGGTCCTGGTCTGTGCCTCCGACCCCTGTCTGCACCTCCCTGGCCCTTGTATGTGCCCTCCCTGGCCCGTGTGTGTGCCCCACTTGGCCCTTGTTTGTGCCTCTGTCCCTTGTCTGCACCCCCTGGCCTTTGCCTGCCCCCTCCGGCCCCTGTCTGTGCCCCCTGGGCCTGGTCCCTGTCTGCGATCTTGAAAAAGTCCCACCAATAGTAATATTTCTCTGCCAAAGCACACCCATGGCCCTTCCTCCGCCTCCACCCCTCACTTATCTCCAGTGCCGCACCTTTGCCCTGAATCACGCAGGGAAAAGGCTTTTTTAGTGGACCCAGTGATGTACCGGGGTCTCCACAGGGACTGCTAGGTGGATGTGTCATCAGCACTAGTGGGCCAGCTTTAGCACTGCCCTAACCTGTAAAATGGCTAGTGCAGCGCTAAAACCCACCCATCAGAGCCAGTGACGTCACCGAATACACTGCTGGGTGTTAGTCTTCGCCTAGCAGTGTAAAAACATAAGCAAAGAACGTCTTGCCCTGCACGATTAAGCTCAGGGCAAGTGAGAGCATTATTGTATGAATTGCTCCGATGCTCATAACACAGGGCTTGTCTGGGTGAAAATGTGGGTCTGTCCGGATTCAGCTCTGAACCTGGGCAACCGTTTTAACTTCAGAATCATCAAATTCAGATGTTCTCTCCACATTAGGACACACCTTACAAGAGCCACTAGGGAGGACCAACACCTCCAAGGATACTCTTCTTTTCAGGTATGTAAGGACTGTGAACTAATATATCTCTCAAATTTTTTGCTCTTGTTGCTGTCATTTTTGATCTTTCAATTAATTGTTCCCTGAGAACCACATCTGTTCGTAAAATCTTCCAATGTTTTTGTAAAATATCCAAAATATCTTTTCCGCTGTTTGTTATAATTGGTTATAATAAAATGTAACAAAACGTACCAATTGTGTTGATTTCTATATTCTCGTTCTTGAAAAGGTCTTTTAAAAACAAAATTGCCTAAGGAAATGTTCGGCAATATTACTATCTCCCTTATTTCCCTCTTAAAAAAATCTAATTTTTTTTCTAAAATTGCTGCTGCACATGTTAGGACATGGAGCAATGAACTCTGGGAAAAAGGGATCACCCACAATGCCATGCATGCAGCCAATCAGCAGTCAGCCAACCCTGTGATGTCACAGCCCTATAAATAGCCTCAGCCATCTTGGATTAAGGCATTTTCCAGTGTACTGGAAATCCTATTACACCATGCTGTGTGAGATGGGGTAACAGCTCTCCTTGTCTGAACACTGTGTAGATTAAATTAAATGATCTGGACTGACATTCTGCTGTTTGGCCACAAGATGCCGCTGTTTCATAAACACAGCTACAGACTGCATATATTTCCATATTCATGAGAGGTGGAGTTACACAGAGCCTGGGGAGGAAGAGAAAGGGAGCAGCCATCTTATAGGGAGCTGTGTCAGCCGAGGATCCAGCATTCAGGTGTGAAAGCATCCCTCAGTGACCAGAGAGGCAGCTAAGTGAAGCTGATTGTGTCCAAGACCCTGATTCTGTCCAGAGGAACAAGGATTGCTTCCAGGAATGCTGATGAGAGCTGAGGAGCAAAGCTACATACACTGCAGTACTGCATGCTTGCTGGAGACTCGGAGAGGCATTTGTTCTGTTCAGAGTCACCAGCGGATGCAGAGCAGACCCGAGTCGGTAAGACTGATTGTGCACGCACTTCATCACAGTGTTGGCGCCCAGAGACTGAGACCAGGCCTGTAGTTAGTTGGTTAGGGTCTCTGTTTGTCTCAGGCCACAAGTATTGCTATTGTTCATTGCAAGGACTCCCTAATTTAAAGTGACAATTTACACTGGAGAGATGATAAACTTCCTACAAACTCAAGGCTGGCATTTTGCTACAATACTGTATGTGCTACAAGACCTGTTATGGGAGGGGGAATACTGTAAAGCTTTGTAAATTTGTAAGCTGTTGTGCTGCATCACAGGCTAGCCCCTACCACACATCCATACAGTTATTCTTGTTTTTTAAGGTAATAACAGGTAAGGTGTGGCAGTTTAGTTGGGCCTGCCAGTAGATAAATGACCACACTTTCCTCCTGCATCCATTAGAGGGCGCGCACTGTGCAACACAAGGGTCTCAATGTTTGGGCTGGGTGTATGTAAATTTATTGTATGTTCCGAGCATTTCTGGTTGTGTTCATTACCATGTTAAATTCTGCTTTGGCAAAAGCTGGTGGTGGAGTTGTTTTCCTTGTTCGTGACTTGGGGAGCTCACCCTTGTACATGGCTTACAGCTGCACTGACTAGGGATCCAAATTGCCATTATACTGCTGATTTCAGGTTTGCAATAGATAATACCTCTGTAATTCCAGCAAACATTTCTTGTTATTGGGGTGCAAGTGCTGTGTGATACAGCCATTAACAGGATGTATTACTAGGAAATATTTTATATGTCTTATTAGCCCTTGTGCGGTGCAGTTATATGTTCTAAAGCCTTTTTTGGCAGGTATAAGTGGAAAACAATAAAAGCTTATTTGCCATTCAACAGTGCAATTATATGTTCTAAAGCCTTTTTTGGGGGTGTATTAGTGGTGGAAAAAAGGGGCTTATTAGTCATTGTGTGGTGAAGTGAGAAAATGATATCCTTTTTTGAGGTGTATTAATTTCCTTTTCATTTATTTATTTGATTTAGCAGTATGTCAGACAGAGAAGTGCCAGGCCCTGCACAGGGGAGGGGCAGAGGCCTAAATGTTTCTGGCGCAGGCACAGGTTGGAGCAGAGTAAGGGGGCATGGCAGAGAGTAAGGGGGCATGGCAGTAGGGGTCACTTCGAGAGGCCTGAGCTCCCGGTGTCATCTAGCAGTCGTGTCTTGACCAGCAACCCAGCAGTTCTTGAATGGCTGACTCGGTCATCCACTTCGCCCCAAATGACATCAGACACCCCCAGCCAAGAGTAGGTTGGTTCGTCAGACACAACCCTTAGTTGGCATGGCCCAGGAGCAGGCCCTGTGCCCTCACCTATCCTCAACCTGCCTCTGTCCTTTTCTGTTCCCTCACCCAGACAAGTATTATATGCTGTGGGCTCAGCTCCACTATACAGCAAGGACTAGCTACTAGAGGACACTCAGCAGCTACTGCCCAGCCAAGATGTGGAGGAGACTTCCGCCACTTTCTCCGGTAGGCAGGCAAGTAGTGATGAGGAGAGTGGCGTGGGAGCTGGTGTTGCAAGTGGTCAGGCTCCTGGCTCAGAGACAGTTGAGGAGGACATCAGTGACATGCAGACAGTACTTGGTGATGATGTAGCCGATCGCAATTGGGAGCCAGGTGATGAAGGGGCTTCATCATCATCGGGAGAAGAGGGTGGCAGCCTGCGCGTGAGGCAGCGGTGGAGCCAACAAGTCGATAGCGTGGCTGGGAGTCAGCAGAGTGGCAGCAGTTGGAGGTCGGTAGCCAAACATGCCCGAGGTTGACCACCTGCTTCACAGGAGCCTACCTGCCCGTAAAGTAGTGGTGCAGGGGTTCACGAAGGCAGAGGCGGTAGCAGTCAGTCAGTGCAGAGTGTTGGGGGTGTAAAATCACCTACTCAGCGGTGTGACAGTTTTTTGTTAAGCCGCTGAAGGAGGTGAACAAAGCAGTTTGCTGGATCTTTGGGCAGAAGGTGAAGCGTGGCCAGGGTGCTAATGTTGGCACCAGGACCCTGCATCAACATATGCAGCGTCACCATAAAGTGACCTGGCAGAACAATGTGGTGGTCCAGCCTGCCACAGCAACCGCTGCATAACCCAGTGGCACGCACCCAATTTCAGGCAGTCAAGGCTCTACCACCTCAGCCGAAGGGAGCGGTCTGTCCTTCCCATGATCTACCAGTGCTGATGCTCCTGCCCTCCTTCTCCTCATCAGTCATTTCATCAGCAATCAATCACCGAAGCGATTGCCCAGAGACAACAGTATGCGTGCAGTCATCCAATGGCGCAGAAGCTGAAAGTGCTCCTGGCCAAGTTGCTGGTGCTGCAGTCCCGCCCATTCCAAGTGGTGGACTCTGCACCTTTCAGAGAACTGATTGCTTGTGCTAAGCCGAGGTAGAGAGTCCCAAGCAACCGTTTCTTTGACAAAAAGGCTGTACCAGCCCTGCACACATGTAGAACAGAAGGTGGGCCAGTCCTTGAGCCTGTCAGTGTCTGCCAAAGTGCATGGCAGTGCCGACGTGTGGAGCTGTAACTACGGTCAAGGACAATATATGTCCTTTACGGCCCACTGGGTAAATATGGTTCCTGCCCAGCCAAACCAGCAACTTCGCCAGGTGACGCCGCTTCTGTCTCCACGTTCTCAAGCCGTTGGTCCTGCGACAATGTCCTACTCTGCCTCCTCATCCACCACCGTTTCCTCAGCCTCCACTGCAGGGACAATTCACAGTGCACCTCCAGCATACAACATGTGCAGGGCATGGCGATATCACACTGTTCTACACCTAGTTTGCCTGGGCGAACTGAGTCACACAGGGGAGGAACTTCTCCGTGTCCTTCATCAAGAAATTAAATCCTGGCTTTCTCCACGACAACTCAAAATCTGAACCATGGTGACCGACAACAGGAAGAACAGGGTGTTAGTGCTGCGTCAAGAAGGGCTGAGCCATGCGCCCTGCATGGCAGACGTGTTCAATCTGGTTGTCAAGCGGTTCCTGAAGTTTTCCACCCATCTGCAAGACATCCTAAAAATGGCCAGGAAACTTTGCATACACTTCAGCTATTTATACACCGCAAAACACACCTTCCTCGAGCTGCAGCTGCAGAATAGCATCCCCTAACATAGACTGATATGGAATTCCACCCTACATATGTTGGACCGACTGTACGAACAGAGAAAGGCCTATCATAAATGATTTCCTGATGATCCAAGCGGACAGGAGTACTCCCCTGTGTATGAATGATGTCATTCCACTGCTTCATGTCCTGGAACAGGCGCTGGTAAATCTGGCTAGTCAGGGGACTAGAAACGTGGCGCCTAGATCTCACGGCCACATGAGCCCTGTGGGGGCTGAACTGGAGGAGGAGGACATTGGAGCACAATGTCACGGCTGAGGATGGGGAAAAACCCTCAGCCGTGCGGTGCCAGGAGATGGAAGGGTTGTCACTTGGCCAGAACCACAGAATTAGGGAGCAGGTCACCTCCTAACGCTTCCCTAATCTGACCCTTACTCCTAGCTGCATGGGCCGCCCTTAAAGGTAGGAGGGCCCATACTCAGGAACCTCCGATCCCTACTGACCCTCCATCGTTCCATGAGCTAGGAGCTGGGTAGACAGCCCGTTCCTCCAAGACACGGAGAAACAGGAGCCTAATGAGGCCAAGCTACAAAGGAAACAGAAACACCTTATGGCAGTGACAGGCAAACGCAATCAACACTCACCTGCCACAGACAACACAACCAGGAACCCATGTGCAGGTGCTGTTTGTTCAGGACACCAACAAAGACAGCACACACAGACATCACACAGGGACCCGGACCATAAGCTGCAATAATACAGAAACCCCACACACACCTAGATAACACCGAATAACAAAGTTTTATGACCAGAAGGGAGGCCCCCACTGGTAGATGGTAAAGTAACCAGGAGGATGTCTCCAGCAAGCATGGCTGAAGCACCCTCTCTGACTACTGCCTTACACTGAGGCTTTATAGGCCTAAGAGGCCACACCCAACGGTCAGACACACCCAGTGACTCACACACACACTGGGAAGGGAGTTAACCCTTCCAGCACCAGGGAAGGGAAAACACCACTTAAAGGGGAAGTGCACACAATACATAAAACCAAGTGCACACATACACAGATATCACACACAACCGCATGCACAGCATAGGAAGCTGCCAAGACACAGCTCAGACTGCTATGCTGCCACATCCATACTGTTGCCAGCGGCAACCACAGGTGAGGCAAATACCACAGCCCTCACCTGTGATTGACAACCAAACCAAAGACTGCTGACAACCGCATGCGGTTCCGGAGTCACGACCATACCCATGGCCGTGACACTCCCACCCCTCAAAGCCCCCCCACCAAAAAAAGAAACCAGTGAGGGACACACACAAGGGGATGGGAGAAGGGGACGTCCACTCTCAGGAGATGGTTCCCAGAAGGTCGCTGCCAGCTGCATCCTCTCCCAGCACACACTAGCCAGTCCGACGAGGCCTGCAGCCCGCCACAGCGACACGGGGAAGAGAACCACTGAGAGATGGACGAGGGGACATTCCACTCACGTCCCCACTCCAGTCGCTGCCAGCAGACACTCCTAACCAGCACGCAGCCGGACCACTAACGGAGTGCTGCCAGCAAACGACCAGAGATGGGAACATGGAGAGGGACGAGGGATCACCAACACGGACACGGAAGGTAAGGTGGCGGGGAATAAGCCACCAACCGTGCCATTAACAGTGATCCCCCGGAACGCTCTCCCTCCGGAGAACGCGCATGCAGGCCACAAGAGGATGGCACTGCATGCTGCACCCTCGTTCGAAGGTGTGCATACCGCACACCAAACAAACACCAACGGTGCAATATAAAAAATCAGGGGACGCCAAACGAGCACGGTGAAGGAATGGTGGGGAAACGCCACTCACCATGCCGTCAACGGCGAAACCCCCACAACGCTCTCCCTCCGGAGAACGCGCATGTACCCCATCCGCAGACGGCGGTACATGCTTTACCCTCTTTCGAGGGACAAACCGCACAGCAAACAAACACCACAGTGCAATAAAAACTCAGGGGACGCCAAGACAGAGCATGGTGAAGGGATGGCGGGGAAACGCCACTCACCGCGCCGTCCGCGGCGAAACCCCCATAATGCTCTCCCTCCGAAGAGCGCGCATGCACCCCATCAGCCTATGGCGATGCATGCTTCACCCTCTTTCGAGGGAACCAGGTGAGGAGCCCTTCTGGTCATACTGTCACGGCTGAGGATGGGGAAAAACCCTCAGCCGTGCGGTGCCAGGAGATGGAAGGGTTGTCACTTGGCCAGAACCACAGAATTAGGGAGCAGGTCACATCCTAACGCTTCCCTAATCTGACTCTTATTCCTAGATGCATGGGCCGCCCTTAAAGGTAGGAGGGCCCATACTCAGGAACCTCGGATCCCTACTAATCCCTCCGTCGTTCCCTGAGCTAGGAGCTGGGTAGACAGCCCGTTCCTCCAAGACACAGAGAAACAGGAGCCTAATGAGGCCAAGCTACAAAGGAAACAGAAACACCTTATGGCAGTGACAGGCAAACGCAATCAACACTCACCTGCCACAGACAACACAACCAGGAACCCATGTGCAGGTGCTGTTTGTTCAGGACACCAACAAAGACAGCACACACAGACATCACACAGGGACCCGGACCATAAGCTGCAATAATACAGAAACCCCACACACACCTAGATAACACCGAATAACAAAGTTTTATGACCAGAAGGGAGGCCCCCACTGGTAGATGGTAAAGTAACCAGGAGGATGTCTCCAGCAAGCATGGCTGAAGCACCCTCTCTGACTACTGCCTTACACTGAGGCTTTATAGGCCTAAGAGGCCACACCCAACGGTCAGACACACCCAGTGACTCACACACACACTGGGAAGGGATTTAACCCTTCCAGCACCAGGGAAGGGAAAACACCACTTAAAGGGGAAGTGCACACAATACATAAAACCAAGTGCACACATACACAGATATCACACACAACCACATGCACAGCATAGCAAGCTGCCAAGACACAGCTCAGACTGCTATGCTGCCACATCCATACTGTTGCCAGCGGCAACCACAGGTGAGGCAAATACCACAGCCCTCACCTGTGATTGACAACCAAACCAAAGACTGCTGACAACCGCATGCGGTTCCGGAGTCACGACCATACCCATGGCCGTGACACACAAGCAATGTGTAGCGAAATGGGTGGTTTGACTAAACAGTTGACAGGAGAGGAGGAGCAGGAGCAGCCAGAGTAGCTACAGGGCGATGAGGAAGTTGAGGCAGAGAACCGAGACACACCGTGGCAGTCTGCAGTGGAGATGGAGGCAGGGAGTCCCTCCGAGTCACTTGCGCAAATAGCCTGCCGCATGCTCACTTGCTTGGGTAGTGAATTGTCAGCATTCGGAAGAGTAATGACTTCTGGCACCTTATTGGACTCTCACTACCGGTCCAGAATGGGGGCCTTTTTTACACCCGCTGAAATGGAGGACAAACTGAACTACCTATAGAGACATCCTATGTAGTCAGTTGCCCGCTGCCTATCTCCGCCATCGTCCATCCTCTCGCAGGCCTGACCGGGGGCCCTCTGTGCTCTCGTTCCACTGCCATGGACGGCTGCTGTGGCAGAGGGGGGGGGGGGGGGTAAGAGCAGATCTGGGGGGGTAAGAGCAGCGGATCTTCAATGTGTGGTGGCAGGGTGCTGTCCAAGTATGCCACCACCTGCTAGTTCAGATTCTGCTCCAGGTCTAGCAGCTGCTGTTAATGAGTAGTTTCTTCACTAGGCAAGTTAAGAAAGCTGCTCATCATCGACTCTAGACTCAAGCTGCTGCTAATGGATCTGGATCCATCAGCAGCAGCTTGAGTCTAGAGTCGATGATGAGCAGCTTTCTTAACTCGCCTAGTGAAGAAACTACTCACCAACAGCAGCTGCTAGACCTGGAGCAGAACCTGAACTAGCAGGTGGTGGCATACTTGGACAGCACCCTGCCACCCCACATTGAAGATCCGCTGGACTACTGGGAAGCCAAACTGGATTTGTGGCCCCAACTAGCAGAATTTGCCCTGGAAAAGCTGTCCTGCCCGGCTAGTAGTGTGGCCTTAGAGCGGGTGTTTAGTGCAGCGGGAGCCATAGTTACCCCAAGGAGAACTCGCCTGTCCACCCAAAATGTGGAGAGACTGACCTTTGTCAAGATGAATCAGGCATGGCGTGATTTGCAGCGAATTAATTCGGATTAAATCTAATGTTTTCGTAAAATTCGTCGAACCTTGCTGAATCTAAATTTTGAGAAATTCGCTCATCTCTAATTATTATGGTTCTGATCCTTTTTGTCGAGTAGGGCATTCCTTAGTGTCAATACTGTAAATGTTTATCTAACATTATCTTGCTGCAAAAGAATGTTTCCAGAATACTTACAGTATCATAGTTATGAGGATCTTCCAATGTCACATCCTTTACTAGGTCTCTTGTCTGGTGTATGGATGGGAATGTCACTTCTACAGACTAATACAAGGGAGGTGCTACGGAAAAAGGCCATAATTATTCATCTCCTTGGTACATGCACAGATGAGCTGGATTCATGAGTTTGTTCATGCACCAAAGAGACAAATACTGTAGATCTGTCAACACAGCACTTCCTCTGTACTGGGCTGTGGAACTAACATCACTTTATATTGCCCAAATTGGAAACCTGGTAAAAGATATGATGGTGGATGTAGGATTTTCAACGTGACCAGGTTGGAGAGCAGCCAATCCATGCTACTTATGGATAGTGAATATATTGGGAGCTTTCTTTGGCAAGCAATATATAAATAAAGGGCATCTGTCATCAGACCTGTACCTATGAAACTGTCTGACTTGTTGCATGTGTGGTTGGCAGCTGAAGGCATCTGTGTTGGTCCCATGTTCATATGTGCCTGCATTGCTGAGAAAAAGGATTAATCTCTAGGAGCAATGGGGACATTGCCATTACACCAAAAGGCTCTGCTCTCTCTGCAACTTTTGCATCCTCTCCACCTTGATCAACAGGGTCAGGCATGATGATGTTTTCACTGCCTGGTCCTGTCAATCAAAGTGGAGAGGGTGCAGCAGTTGCAGAGACAGCCAAGCTTCTAGTTGTAAAAGAAACATCCCTGTATTAAAACATAATTTTTCTAAGCAATGCAGAATCATGGGACCAACACAGATGTCTTGTGCTGACAAGCGCACATGTAAGAGGTCAGCCAGTCTCATTGGTACAAATGTGCTGACAGAAATCCATTAATTAACGTAGGTCATGGAAAACCACTTTAATGGTTGGTGACTAAATGAATATTCTTAATGTGCAACATCACTCATATATGGAATCTGAATTTCTAAAACATAAAAATTAGGTTCTTAGAATCACAAAAGATCAAATAAGTTTAGAAGTTAAACAACTGTCAAACTACAGTTCTGACATTTTCCAGTAAGAAAGGTATTTGCCCTTATAACATCAAAGTGAAGGTGACGCATCATCCCCCAATTATATTGCTAGTTTTCAAATATAAATGTTCAAACAAGAAAATAAAAAGTGTAAAGACAGGACAGTGAAGAAGAGAACATCAGAGGTTCTCCTTTGTGTTACTGTAGAATCCTACCCAGAAGAACTCTGAGATGTTATTATGAGTATCCTGTTATAATGATTCCTCTATTGTGTCTTATAGAAAGAAAATTTACAATTTTTACATTTAACATTTTAGGGGTGACATAAGCTCAAAGTGACAGAATTCAGCCTCAGTGTTTGCCAGAAATAGTGTGCATGGCTTGCCCCACATTTATTATGTGTTTTAGATATGTTGTGCATTTTGTTGAATTTACTCACTACAGAGTTTCTCACACTCTTTTACTATATTAACATTGCATTCTACCGTACAGAGAAAAACTATATCAAAGGCTCAGTTCAATGACACACTTAAAGGCTATGTACACCTTCAGTGGCATTTTTATAATTGCATTTTAATTTCTTAGGGTTAAAAATATTTTTTTATTTAGTCTTTATTAAAAATGTTGAGCCATTTCTGAAATTCAAGGGTTTAAAATCAGTCTGTTTGCAAGTTGTCTCAGTCTGTGACTCTGACAGTTCATCTGTAGCTCCTATCTCTGATCTCCTGACCAACATATTTAAGTCATATTCATATCAGTTTGCTAAGAATTGAGCTTATAGCAGACTGTGAAAATTTGCAGATTTTAACCCTAGACTGTGCAGATTTTAACCCTTGTATCTCTTAAATGGCTGTGCAAAAAAAATTTTTAGCCCAAAATAAGTAAATTAGCAATCATTTATTTTTTCATCCATAGCCTTTAAATAAACTAGCCAAATGTCAGGAAGCAAACAAGCAAGCTAAATATGCATTATCTACCTAGAATCCAATGAGAGGTTTACATAGGAACGGGCAGCATAATTCCCACAAACAGGAGACATTTCTTAGACATATGTACAGTATATATGCCAAGAACATCAAATATAAATAAAGTCTTCTCTTGGTCTTAAATATATTACATGACTATTAGATAAAATTGAGTACTGAACTTTTAGCCATAACCATATATTTGCTCTGATATTTTGTATTCAATAGTCGATAGTTGCATTATTTACATAATTGAAACTCAGATCTGTAAATATGGCTGGCTCTTCATATTAATACTTGTTTATTTTACAATGTGTGTGTGTGCTATGTGCTGGCCTGAATTGAAGATGATTCTTTAATTGAGGATAATCTCTGATGTTACTAAGCCCTAATTAATATTTCATTTATGTCATATGTCATTATGCTCAGACGGCCCTTGCTGATTACAATTTACGCCATATCAGTTCATTCAAACCACTTGCATAACCACGTTTAAATCTCTTTCAAATAAAGGATTTTTTTCAAAGGAAGTTAATCAGTAACACTCATAACAAGTAGACTTTGATAATATATTTTCCCTACCACAGATTCATCATACATCATACATCAGTTCAAACCAAGAGTTGATCAGACCATCTGTTTCTAATTGTCCCCGTACTAAAGAGCAGCACTGAGTGTATTACATGCAAAGTGACTGGCAAGGCTAAAAATAATTGCTGCACCATTCATCACTCCATAATGGCAAGGAATCCAAATATATTTTCAAGGAAAGGTTACTGTGGGGCAATTATAATTTGTTTTATGTCACTTAGGAATCTGATATATTTTAAGTCATGATGATAAAAATGATGTTCTACAGCATGACTTTTCTAAGCCCCAGAGATTACACATGGTATCTAATGGTCTGACAGTTTCTAGAGAGGTATATAGCTATGTAGAGCATGCTATTCCACCTCTGAATGCAGAATATGCACCAGAGGGATTATCAGCAGGAGGTGCTTCCAGAGAGAATATAATGTGCATTAAAAAACACATTCACATTTTGGCAGGTCTGACTACAGATTACTGATTGGCGCACTAAGTATTGTTGTGAACTGGACATTGCTTCCTTCTCATTGGCCCACAGGCAAGAAGCAGAGAGGAATCGTGTGTTCAGATGGAAAAAAATGTTGAATATTTGATATGACAAATATATAGCACTATAATGTAAATATATGTGAATTCTTGAAGTGGCGATATTCGCGATAAAAATTCTCTATGCAGCCAGCAATGGGGCACCCCCTTCTCTTATAGGTGCATCTAAGATGGAGGTGGTACTAAAGCAATCCCAATTTACATCATGAAGTGAATTTTTTTTTTTTTTCACACCATATATAACTGTAGCAGTCAGTGTGTGCCATGATTTAAGACACCACTGTATTTGATGTCTCTATGTGGTATCTAATGTTTTGTCCTAATTGTCATCTAACTCTGCCCTAGTGCCTATATTTACAGGTAGTCTTTGATATGGATTGACCTGTGATGAATCTGGTATAAGAGGAAACGTGTCAGGGCTTTTCTCAGGAATTAGTGAGGGGTAACTGTTATTAGTCCTAAGTATTATTGATGCTTTAAAGGGCGTCTCAGGGACAATTGAGGATAGGTAGGAGCACGGAGTGCATCCACCATTAGAGTGCGACTCTGGGGACAGAGTTTAGGATGAGGGATAGATATATACAAACCCTCTCTCCCCCCTCCCTGCCCAGCTCTCTATTGTTTTTAATCACCATTTTTGTTTATGGTATCATTGGGGCTCATGTTTGTTAATACAAACCGGACTCCAAAAAAGTTGGGACACTATACAAATCGTGAATAAAAACTGAATGCAATGATGTGGAGGTGCCAACTTCTAATATTTTATTCAGAATAGAACATAAATCACGGAACAAAAGTTTAAACTGAGAAAATGTGCCATTTTAAGGGAAAAATATGTTGAATCAGAATTTCATGGTGTCAACAAATCCCCAAAAAGTTGGGACAAGGCCATTTTCACCACTGTGTGGCATCTCCCCTTCTTCTTACACCACTCAACAGACGTCTGGGGACCGAGGAGACCAGTTTCTCAAGTTTAGAAATAGGAATGCTCTCCCATTCTTGTCTAATACAGGCCTCTAACAGTTCAATCGTCTTGGGCCTTCTTTGTTGCACCTTCCTCTTTATGATGCGCCAAATGTTCTCTATAGGTGAAAGATCTGGACTGCAGACTGGCCATTTCAGTACCCGGATCCTTCTCCTACGCAGCCATGATGTTGTGATTGATGCAGAATGTGGTCTGGCATTATCTTGTTGAAAAATGCAGGGTCTTCCCTGAAAGAGATGACGTCTGGATGGGAGCATATGTTGTTCTAAAAACCTGAATATATTTTTCTGCATTGATGGTGCCTTTCCAGACATGCAAGCCGCCCATGCCACACGCACTCATGCAACCCCATACCATCAGAGATGCAGGCTTCTGAACTGAGCGTTGCTAACACTCAGGGTTGTCCTTGTCCTCTTTGGTCCGGATGACATGGCGTCCCAGATTTCCAAAAAGAACTTCGAATCGTGACTCGTCTGACCACAGAACAGTCTTCCATTTTGCCACACTCCATTTTAAATGATCCCTGGCCCAGTGAAAACGCCTGAGCTTGTGGATCTTGCTTAGAAATGGCTTCTTCTTTGCACTGTAGAGTTTCAGCTGGCAACGGCGGATGGCACGGTGGATTGTGTTCACTGACAATGGTTTCTGGAAGTATTCCTGAGCCCATTCTGTGATTTCCTTTACAGTAGCATTCCTGTTTGTGGTGCAGTGTCATTTAAGGGCCCGGAGATCACGGGCATCCAGTATGGTTTTACGGCCTTGACCCTTACGCACAGAGATTGTTCCAGATTCTCTGAATCTTCGGATGATGTTATGCACAGTTGATGATGATAGATGCAAAGTCTTTGCAATTTTTCGCTGGGTAACACCTTTCTGATATTGCTCCACTATCTTTCTGCGCAACATTGTGGGAATTGGTGATCCTCTACCCATCTTGGCTTCCAAGAGACACTGCCACTCTGAGAAGCTCTTTTTATACCCAATCATGTTGCCAATTGACCTAATTAGTGTTAATTGGTCTTCCAGCTCTTCGTTATGCTCAAATTTACTTTTTCCAGCCTCTTACTGCTACTTGTCCCAACTTTTTTGGGATTTGTTGACACCGTGAAAATTTGAATCAACGTATTTTTCCTTTAAAATGATACATTTACTCGGATTAAACGCTTGATCTGTCATCTACGTTCTATTACAAATAAAATATTGACATTTGCCATCTCCACATCAATGCATTCAGTTTTTATTCAATTTGTTTAGTGTCCCAACTTTTTTGGAATCCGGTTTGTACTTTGAATTATATTTTAGATGCAACATAAATAAAGACACATTTTCATGGCACATTCAGTGAATCCAGTTCATAAACAGAGACATTGTTAACATTCAGTTCAGATTCTCTAGAGTACATAACTAGGGATGAGCGAACTCGAACTGTATAGTTCGGGTTCGTACCGAATTTTGGGGTGTCCGTGACACGGACCCGAACCCGGACATTTTCGTAAAAGTCCGGGTTCGGGTTCGGTGTTCGTCGCTTTCTTCGCGCTTTTGTGACGCTTTCTTGGCGCTTTTTGAAAGGCTGCAAAGCAGCCAATCAACAAGCGTCATACTACTTGCCCCAAGAGGCCATCACAGCCATGCCTACTATTGGCATGGCTGTGATTGGCCAGAGCACCATGTGACCCAGCCTCTATTTAAGCTGGAGTCACATAGCGCCGCCCGTCACTCTGCTCTGATTAGCGTAGGGAGAGGTTGCGGCTGCGACAGTAGGGCGAGATTAGGCAGATTAACTCCTCCAAAGGACTTGATTAACTGATCGATCTGCAGCTGTGGATCATTGAGCTGCTGATCCTCAATTGCTCACTGTTTTTAGGCTGCCCAGACCGTTTGTCAGTCACATTTTTCTGGGGTGATCGGCGGCCATTTTGTGTCTTGTGGTGCGCCAGCACAAGCTGCGACCAAGTGCATTTAACCCTCAATGGTGTGGTTGTTTTTTGGCTAAAGCCTACATCAGGGTGAAGCTGTCACACCAAGTGCATTTAACCAGCAATAGTCTGTTTATTTTTTGGCCATATACTACATCAGGGGCAAGCTGCGCCCGTCACTAAGTGCATTTAACCCTCAGTAGTGTGGTTGGTCAAGCTATCACACCAAGTGCATTTAACCAGCAATAGTCTGTTCATTTTTTGGCCATATACTAAATCAGGGGCAAGCTGCGCCCGTCACCAAGTGCATTTAACCAGCAATAGTCTGTTCATTTTTTGGCCATATACTACATCAGGGGCAAGCTGCGCCCGTCACCAAGTGCATTTAACCCTCAGTAGTGTGGTTGGTCAAGCTGTGACACCAAGTGCATTTAACCAGCAATAGTCTGTTCATTTTTTGGCCATATACTACATCAGGGGCAAGCTGCGCCCATCACCAAGTGCATTTAACCAGCAATAGTGTGGTTATTTTTTGGCCATATCCCAGTCTAATTCTGTCACTAAATCCATACCGGTCACCCAGCGCCTAAATACTAGGCCTCAAATTTATATCCCGCTAAATCTCTCGTTACCGCTGTCCTGTTGTGGCTGGGAAAGTTATTTAGTGTCCGTCAAAGCACATTTTTTGTTCTGGGTTGAAATACAATTCCCAATTTAGCAATTTAAAAATTTAGTGGTTTCTGCTGTATCAGAGCTATTTGAAATCTATCCCTAAAAGGGTATATAATATTCAAGGTGCACATAGGGTCATTCAGAATAACTTCACACACCCGCTACTGTGCATTTCCAAGTCTAATTCTGTCACTAAACCCATACCTGTCACCCAGCGCCTAAATACTAGGCCTCAAATTCATATCCAGCTAAATCTGTCGTTAGTGCTGTAGCTGGGCGAGTTATTTAGTGTCCGTTCAAGCACATTTCTTGTTCTGGGTTGAAATACAATTCCCAATTTAGCAATTTCATAATTTAGTGGTTTCTGCTATATCAGAGCTATTTGAAATCTATCCCTAAAAGGGTAGATCATATTGAAGGTGCACATAGGGACATTCAGAATAACTTCACACACCCGCTACTGTGCATTTCCAAGTCTAATTCTGTCACTAAACCCATACCTGTCACCCAGCGCCTAAATACTAGGCCTCAAATTTATATCCAGCTAAATCTGTCCTTAGTGCTGTAGCTGGGCGAGTTATTTAGTGTCCGTTCAAGCACATTTCTTGTTCTGGGTTGAAATACAATTCCCAATTTAGCAATTTCATAATTTAGTGGTTTCTGCTATATCAGAGCTATTTGAAATCTATCCCTAAAAGGGTAGATCATATTGAAGGTGCACATAGGGACATTCAGAATAACTTCACACACCCGCTACTGTGCATTTCCAAGTCTAATTCTGTCACTAAACCCATACCTGTCACCCAGCGCCTAAATACTAGGCCTCAAATTTATATCCAGCTAAATCTGTCCTTAGTGCTGTAGCTGGGCGAGTTATTTAGTGTCCGTTCAAGCACATTTCTTGTTCTGGGTTAAAATACAATTCCCAATTTAGCAATTTCATAATTTAGTGGTTTCTGCTATATCAGAGCTATTTGAAATCTATCCCTAAAAGGGTATATAATATTCAAGGTGCACATTGGGTCATTCAGAATAACTTCACACACACCCGCTACTGTGTATTTCCAAGTCTAATTCTGTCACTAAACCCATACCTGTCACCCAGCGCCTAAATACTAGGCCTCAAATTTATATCCTGCTAAATCTCTCGTTAACGCTGTCCTGTTGTGGCTGGGAAAGTTATTTAGTGTCCGTCAAAGCACATTTTTTGTTCTGGGTTGAAATACAATTCCCAATTTAGCAATTTCATAATTTAGTGGTTTCTGCTATATCAGAGCTATTTGAAATCTATCCCTAAAAGGGTATATAATATTCAAGGTGCACATTGGGTCATTCAGAATAACTTCACACACACCCGCTACTGTGTATTTCTAAGTCTAATTCTGTCACTAAACCCATACCTGTCACCCAGCGCCTAAATACTAGGCCTCAAATTTATATCCTGCTAAATCTCTCGTTAACGCTGTCCTGTTGTGGCTGGGAAAGTTATTTAGTGTCCGTCAAAGCACATTTTTTGTTCTGGGTTGAAATACAATTCCCAATTTAGCAATTTCATAATTTAGTGGTTTCTGCTATATCAGAGCTATTTGAAATCTATCCCTAAAAGGGTATATAATATTCAAGGTGCACATTGGGTCATTCAGAATAACTTCACACACACCCGCTACTGTGTATTTCTAAGTCTAATTCTGTCACTAAACCCATACCTGTCACCCAGCGCCTAAATACTAGGCCTCAAATTTATATCCTGCTAAATCTCTCGTTAGTGCTGTAGCTGGGCGAGTTATTTAGTGTCCGTTCAAGCACATTTCTTGTTCTGGGTTGAAATACAATTCCCAATTTAGCAATTTCATAATTTAGTGGTTTCTGCTATATCAGAGCTATTTGAAATCTATCCCTAAAAGGGTATATAATATTCAAGGTGCACATTGGGTCATTCAGAATAACTTCACACACACACGCTTCTGTGCATTTCCAAGTCTAATTCTGTCACTAAATCCATACCGGTCACCCAGCGCCTAAATACTAGGCCTCAAATTTATATCCCGCTGAATTTGAATACAATACATTGGGCCAAATAATATATTTGTTGTTGTGGTGAACCATAACAATGAGAAAAACATCTAGTAAGGGACGCGGACGTGGACATGGTCGTGGTGGTGTTAGTGGACCCTCTGGTGCTGGGAGAGGACGTGGCCGTTCTGCCACATCCACACGTCCTAGTGTACCAACTACCTCAGGTCCCAGTAGCCGCCAGAATTTACAGCGATATATGGTGGGGCCCAATGCCGTTCTAAGGATGGTAAGGCCTGAGCAGGTACAGGCATTAGTCAATTGGGTGGCCGACAGTGGATCCAGCACGTTCACATTATCTCCCACCCAGTCTTCTGCAGAAAGCGCACAGATGGCGCCTGAAAACCAACCCCATCAGTCTGTCACATCACCCCCATGCATACCAGGGAAACTGTCTCAGCCTCAAGTTATGCAGCAGTCTCTTATGCTGTTTGAAGACTCCGCTGGCAGGGTTTCCCAAGGGCATCCACCTAGCCCTTCCCCAGCGGTGAAAGACATAGAATGCACTGACGCACAACCACTTATGTTTCCTGATGATGAGGACATGGGAATACCACCTCAGCATGTCTCTGATGATGACGAAACACAGGTGCCAACTGCTGCGTCTTTCTGCAGTGTGCAGACTGAACAGGAGGTCAGGGATCAAGACTGGGTGGAAGACGATGCAGGGGACGATGAGGTCCTAGACCCCACATGGAATGAAGGTCGTGCCACTGACTTTCACAGTTCGGAGGAAGAGGCAGTGGTGAGACCGAGCCAACAGCGTAGCAAAAGAGGGAGCAGTGGGCAAAAGCAGAACACCCGCCGCCAAGAGACTCCGCCTGCTACTGACCGCCGCCATCTGGGACCGAGCACCCCAAAGGCAGCTTCAAGGAGTTCCCTGGCATGGCACTTCTTCAAACAATGTGCTGACGACAAGACCCGAGTGGTTTGCACGCTGTGCCATCAGAGCCTGAAGCGAGGCATTAACGTTCTGAACCTGAGCACAACCTGCATGACCAGGCACCTGCATGCAAAGCATGAACTGCAGTGGAGTAAACACCTTAAAACCAAGGAAGTCACTCAGGCTCCCCCTGCTACCTCTTCTGCTGCTGCCGCCTCGGCCTATTCTGCTGCTGCCGCCTCGGCCTCTTCCTCCGCCTCTGGAGGAACGTTGGCACCTGCCGCCCAGCAAACAGGGGATGTACCACCAACACCACCACCACCACCTCCGTCACCAAGCGTCTCAACCATGTCACACGCCAGCGTTCAGCTCTCCATCTCACAAACATTTGATAGAAAGCGTAAATTCCCACCTAGCCACCCTCGATCCCTGGCCCTGAATGCCAGCATTTCTAAACTACTGGCCTATGAAATGCTGTCATTTAGGCTGGTGGACACAGACAGCTTCAAACAGCTCATGTCGCTTGCTGTCCCACAGTATGTTGTTCCCAGCCGGCACTACTTCTCCAAGAGAGCCGTGCCTTCCCTGCACAACCAAGTATCCGATAAAATCAAGTGTGCACTGCGCAACGCCATCTGTAGCAAGGTCCACCTAACCACAGATACGTGGACCAGTAAGCACGGCCAGGGACGCTATATCTCCCTAACTGCACACTGGGTAAATGTAGTGGCAGCTGGGCCCCAGGCGGAGAGCTGTTTGGCGCACGTCCTTCCGCCGCCAAGGATCGCAGGGCAACATTCTTTGCCTCCTGTTGCCACCTCCTCCTTCTCGGCTTCCTCCTCCTCTTCTTCCACCTGCTCATCCAGTCAGCCACACACCTTCACCACCAACTTCAGCACAGCCCGGGGTAAACGTCAGCAGGCCATTCTGAAACTCATATGTTTGGGGGACAGGCCCCACACCGCACAGGAGTTGTGGCGGGGTATTGAACAACAGACCGACGAGTGGTTGCTGCCGGTGAGCCTCAAGCCCGGCCTGGTGGTGTGTGATAATGGGCGAAATCTCGTTGCAGCTCTGGGACTAGCCAATTTGACGCACATCCCTTGCTTGGCGCATGTGCTGAATTTGGTGGTGCAGAAGTTCATTCACAACTACCCCGACATGTCAGAGCTGCTGCATAAAGTGCGGGCCGTCTGTTCGCGCTTCCGGCGTTCACATCCTGCTGCTGCTCGCCTGTCTGCGCTACAGCGTAACTTCGGCCTTCCCGCTCACCGCCTCATATGCGACGTGCCCACCAGGTGGAACTCCACCTTGCACATGCTGGACAGACTGTGCGAGCAGCAGCAGGCCATAGTGGAGTTTCAGCTGCAGCACGCACGGGTCAGTCGCACTACAGAACAGCACCACTTCACCACCAATGACTGGGCCTCCATGCGAGACCTGTGTGCCCTGTTGCGCTGTTTCGAGTACTCCACCAACATGGCCAGTGGCGATGACACCGTTATCAGCGTTACAATACCACTTCTATGTCTCCTTGAGAAAACACTTAGGGCGATGATGGAAGAGGAGGTGGCCCAGGAGGAGGAGGAGGAGGAGGAAGAGGGGTCATTTTTAGCACTTTCAGGCCAGTCTCTTCGAAGTGACTCAGAGGGAGGTTTTTGGCAACAGCAGAGGCCAGGTACAAATGTGGCCAGCCAGGGCCCACTACTGGAGGACGAGGAGGACGAGGATGAGGAGGAGGTGGAGGAGGATGAGGATGAAGCATGGTCACAGCGGGGTGGCACCCAACGCAGCTCGGGTCCATCACTGGTGCGTGGCTGGGGGGAAAGGCAGGACGATGACGATACGCCTCCCACAGAGGACAGCTTGTCCTTACCCCTGGGCAGCCTGGCACACATGAGCGACTACATGCTGCAGTGCCTGCGCAACGACAGCAGAGTTGCCCACATTTTAACCTGTGCGGACTACTGGGTTGCCACCCTGCTGGATCCACGCTACAAAGACAATGTGCCCACCTTACTTCCTGCACTGGAGCGTGATAGGAAGATGCGCGAGTACAAGCGCACGTTGGTAGACGCGCTACTGAGAGCATTCCCAAATGTCACAGGGGAACAAGTGGAAGCCCAAGGCCAAGGCAGAGGAGGAGCAAGAGGTCGCCAAGGCAGCTGTGTCACGGCCAGCTCCTCTGAGGGCAGGGTTAGCATGGCAGAGATGTGGAAAACTTTTGTCAACACGCCACAGCTAACTGCACCACCACCTGATACGCAACGTGTTAGCAGGAGGCAACATTTCACTAACATGGTGGAACAGTACGTGTGCACACCCCTCCACGTACTGACTGATGGTTCGGCCCCATTCAACTTCTGGGTCTCTAAATTGTCCACGTGGCCAGAGCTAGCCTTTTATGCCTTGGAGGTGCTGGCCTGCCCGGCAGCCAGCGTTTTGTCTGAACGTGTATTCAGCACGGCAGGGGGCGTCATTACAGACAAACGCAGCCGCCTGTCTACAGCCAATGTGGACAAGCTGACGTTCATAAAAATGAACCAGGCATGGATCCCACAGGACCTGTCCGTCCCTTGTCCAGATTAGACATTAACTACCTCCCCATAACCATATATTATTGGACTCCAGGGCACTTCCTCATTCAATCCTATTTTTATTTTCATTTTACCATTATATTGCGAGGCTACCCAAAGTTGAATGAACCTCTCCTCTGCCTGTGTGCTAGGCCTAAATATATGCCAATGGACTGTTGCAGTGGTGGCTGACATGAAGCCTGATTCTCTGCTATGACATGCAGACTAATTCTCTGCTGACATGAAGCCAGATTGTCTGTTACGGGACCTCTCTCCTCTGCCTGTGTGCTAGGCCTAAATATATGCCAATGGACTGTTGCAGTGGTGGCTGACGTGAAGCCTCATTCTCTGCTATGACATGCAGACTGATTCTCTGCTGACATGAAGCCAGATCGTCTGTTACGGGACCTCTCTGCTCTGCCTGTGTGCTAGGCCTAAATATATGCCAATGGACTGTTGCAGTGGTGGGTGACGTGAAGCCTCATTCTCTGCTATGACATGCAGACTGATTCTCTGCTGTCATGAAGCCAGATTGTCTGTTACGGGACCTCTCTGCTCTGCCTGTGTGCTAGGCCTAAATATATGCCAATGGACTGTTGCAGTGGTGGGTGACGTGAAGCCTCATTCTCTGCTATGACATGCAGACTGATTCTCTGCTGACATGAAGCCAGATTGTCTGTTACGGGACCTCTCTCCTCTGCCTGTGTGCTAGGCCTAAATATATGCCAATGGACTGTTGCAGTGGTGGCTGACGTGAAGCCTCATTCTCTGCTATGACATGCAGACTAATTCTCTGCTGACATGAAGCCAGATTGTCTGTTACGGGACCTCTCTCCTCTGCCTGGGTGCTGGGCCTAAATTTATGACAATGGACTGTTGCAGTGGTGGCTGACGTGAAGCCTGATTCTCTGCTATGACATGCAGACTGATTCTCTGCTGACATGAAGCCAGATTGTCTGTTACGGGACCTCTCTGCTCTGCCTGTGTGCTAGGCCTAAATATATGCCAATGGACTGTTGCAGTGGTGGGTGACGTGAAGCCTCATTCTCTGCTATGACATGCAGACTGATTCTCTGCTGACATGAAGCCAGATTGTCTGTTACGGGACCTCTCTCCTCTGCCTGTGTGCTAGGCCTAAATATATGCCAATGGACTGTTGCAGTGGTGGGTGACGTGAAGCCTCATTCTCTGCTATGACATGCAGACTGATTCTCTGCTGACATGAAGCCAGATCGTCTGTTACGGGACCTCTCTGCTCTGCCTGTGTGCTAGGCCTAAATATATGCCAATGGACTGTTGCAGTGGTGGGTGACGTGAAGCCTCATTCTCTGCTATGACATGCAGACTAATTCTCTGCTGACATGAAGACAGATTCTCTGTTACGGGACCTCCCTCCTCTGCCTGGGTGCTGGGCCTAAATATATGCCAATGGACTGTTGCAGTGGTGGCTGACGTGAAGCCTCATTCTCTGCTATGACATGCAGACTAATTCTCTGCTGACATGAAGACAGATTCTCTGTTACGGGACCTCCCTCCTCTGCCTGGGTGCTGGGCCTAAATATATGCCAATGGACTGTTGCAGTGGTGGCTGACGTGAAGCCTCATTCTCTGCTATGACATGCAGACTGATTCTCTGCTGACATGAAGACAGATTCTCTGTTACGGGACCTCTCTCCTCTGCCTGTGTGTGTGCTGGGCCTAAATATATGCCAATGGACTGTTGCAGTGGTGGCTGACGTGAAGCCTCATTCTCTGCTATGACATGCAGACTAATTCTCTGCTGACATGAAGACAGATTCTCTGTTACGGGACCTCTCTCCTCTGCCTGTGTGTGTGCTGGGCCTAAATATATGCCAATGGACTGTTGCAGTGGTGGCTGACGTGAAGCCTCATTCTCTGCTATGACATGCAGACTAATTCTCTGCTGACATGAAGACAGATTCTCTGTTACGGGACCTCCCTCCTCTGCCTGGGTGCTGGGCCTAAATATATGCCAATGGACTGTTGCAGTGGTGGCTGACGTGAAGCCTCATTCTCTGCTATGACATGCAGACTAATTCTCTGCTGACATGAAGACAGATTCTCTGTTACGGGACCTCTCTCCTCTGCCTGGGTGCCGGGGCCTAAATATCTGAGAATGGACTGTTCCAGTGGTGGGTGACGGGAAGCCAGATTCTCTGCTATGGAACCTCTCTCCAATTGATTTTGGTTAATTTTTATTTATTTAATTTTTATTTTAATTCATTTCCCTATCCACATTTGTTTGCAGGGGATTTACCTACATGTTGCTGCCTTTTGCAGCCCTCTAGCTCTTTCCTGGGCTGTTTTACAGCCTTTTTAGTGCCGAAAAGTTCGGGTCCCCATTGACTTCAATGGGGTTCGGGTTCGGGACGAAGTTCGGATCGGGTTCGGATCCCGAACCCGAACATTTCCGGGATGTTCGGCCGAACTTCCCGAACCCGAACATCCAGGTGTTCGCTCAACTCTATACATAACCAATACTTCCAAAGCTGAACATGGAATAACCAGCAGTGAGATGGCTGACTCTGAGTCGCCCTCTGTATCAGATCCAAACTCGTGCAGAATGCCACTATATGTACTACAATTCCCACTGCAAGGTGTAGCTCTTTCAACGAGTAGCTAACCCTTGGTAAAAGAATGGTGGGCACCGGAGCAAGATACCCTTTTTAACTAGCAGTAAGGCCTGATGCTATAGAGGAGCGATTGCAATTACTTTCTGTCCTTTGCACCCATCTTTTTAATTGGCCCCAAACAGTCTGTATATTCTGTACTTTTTCTTCTTTTAGAGGTTGGTGATAGTTGTTGGAATGCAAGGATGAGGGTCCCTTCCAGCTGGTCTCACTTCTGCACAGGCACATGCATATACCTCATCTCACTTAGACGGCTTGAACTAACTAGCAAGCTCCTGACCCACAGGAGGAGGGCCTGCCTCCTCCCACTGACCATGGCAACATATCTAAATGGTGTTCTCATTTCAGCTCTTGGATTATAAGGATCACATAGAAAAAGTGCATTAACTATAGACATTAACCCATTAAGTAGAAATTAACCCATTTACAGTAGTCCTCTGGGCAGTGGTGTACATAAAGAAGTAAGGGCCCTATAGCAAGGATCAAACAAGCCCCCCCACAGAGGACAGAAGGGTTTCCGCCTAAACCCCTTTCAATGACCCTTGGGCCTTTTTTCCACTACCTCATTTCCTAAAAGTTGTTCCTTTAGAGCAGTGTTTCCCAACCAGTGTGCCTCCAGCTGTTGCAAAACTACAACTCCCAGCATGCCCGGACAGCCTTTGGTTGTGCGGGAATGCTGGGTGTTGTAGTTTTGCAACAGCTGGAGGCACACTGGTTGGGAAACACTGCTTTAGAGGGTAGAGTCCGACAAAGTTTTTACCCTCAGTAGAAGAAGGGATGATCCCAACTGGGCCCTCTCTTGCCCTGGTCCCCATAGAAGTCGCATGGTCTGCCACTATGGTAGTTACGCCCCTGCCTCTGGGGTACTGCATGCTGTTAATAGCTTTGCAAAGAAGACTCTATACACCTTAGTAGCTTGAACAAAGAAACATCTTTCCCTAATAAAGTATATTACAAAAATGTTTAGCATACCTGTCCTTACATTATATTAAAAACTAGCAGAAGGACTCGGCTTTGTTCGGGTATATTTAATCTATTTCATTTAATGTTTGTGTGTGTTGTTAAAAGATATCAACTATATAACTTTATCTATATATATATATATATTTATATATATCACAACTATATATATTTATCACTATAACAGTGACATCTACAGCACCCCGCCCCTTAACACTGACCCCCCCACAGTGCCCCATCCCTTAAAATTGGACCTCCACAGCAGCCCATCCCCTTAACTTTGACCTTTACAGCAGCCTTCCCCTTCAACAGTGACTTTCACAACATACCACCCCTTTGACAGGGACCTTCACAGGGGCCCGCCACCTTAACAGTGGCCTAACTGGATCAGGGGCGTGTCCTTTTGATTACAACGGCTCAAAAAATAGTGATTATTAGGCTACTTTACACTTGCGGCAGGACGGATCCGACAGGCCGTTCACCGTGTCGGATCCGTCCTGCGGCTATTTCGCCGTGCCGCCAGACCGCCGCTCCGTCCCCATTGACTATAATGGGGACAGGGTGGAGCTCCGGCGCAGCACGGCGGTGCACGGCGAAAGGCCGCCGGACTAAAATTACTGCATGTCAGGCTTTTTAGTCTGGCGGCATTCGCCGTGCACCGCCGTGCTGCGCCGGAGCTTCGCCCCCGTCCCCATTATAGTCAATGGGGACGGAGCGGTGGTCTGGCGGCACGGCGAAATAGCTGCAGGACGGATCCGACATGGTGAACAGCCTGTCGGATCCGTTCTGCCGCAAGTGTGAAAGTAGCCTTAGTTATATTAAAACATAACTTTTACTCATGAAATTAAAAGATAGGCCCAAAATATAAATATGATAAAATCATGAGAGCACCCAAACAATTAATGAAAAAAGAAAGGGAAAGTGCTCGGCGGCACCTGAAATAAAACCCATACTCCTAACGCTCTGTCGTCAATGTCCAGGGTGCAGGGTGCGTCCTGATGACACCGGAGTGAATGGCTCCAAACCGGACGCTCAGCTGTTAGAGGCAGCGGGGTCAGAGACAACCCTACATGCATGTTTGATATTTCAGAAATCATCAGGGGAAGTTTAACTAGGACTTTTAGAATAGAGACGATTGGGTGAAACCAGGTATAACACACCCATATGATCGTCTATAAACTATATGGAATGCTGGAGGGAGTACTGGATAACGCTCCTCAACCATCTCACTGGCCGCAGGCAATAAGTCACACCCGCGCTATGTTTAGCGCCAGTTTTTAAATGCCAGATAAGGCAATCACCTGTCCGGCGTGCCACGTCATCACATCAAGGAGTGTGACGAAACAAGTGCCTCCGCGCATGCGAAATGATATGATACTCGTGCGCGCATGCGCAGTGACTCGGCCGCTCGGCAGGAATCTCCAAGGATGCTGCGCAAGTTAGATAATGTAAGCGCGTCCGAACGCCCTGTATTGACAAGGCGATTAGCTGACACTGGTTGCCAGGAGTCCCGGGCGCGTCCCCAGCAACCAATCGCAAAAAGGTCTTTTAATATAGACCATATTAAATCAAGAGACATTTAGGCTACATTCACACGTCAGTATTTTTCTATAATCCGAATTTCGGTCCGTTTTTTGCGGATCCATTGTTCCTGAAAATGTTTCCGTATGTCATCCGTTTTTTGCGGATCCGCAAAAAACGGAAACATGTATACATTTCAATAATCAAATAAAGTTGTTTGGATTTCTTTGAAAAAAAAAAAAAAAAAAATTTGCTATGTGTTTCCAGGAACGGATTCCGCAAAAAACGGAAGACATACGGAATGACATCCGAATGTCTTCCGTTTTTTGCGGAACCATTGACTTTGCATTGTACCAGGATCCGATTTTTCAGGAACATAATAGGACATGTTTTATATTTAAACGGACATGCGGAACGGAACAACGGAAACGGACAGCACACATTGTGCTGTCCGATTTTTTCCAGGACCCATTGAAAATGAATGGGTCCTGATCTGGTCCTGATCTGTTCCGCAAAAAACGGAACAGATCAGGAAAGAAAAAACGGACGTGTGAATGGACCCTTACGGTGTTTATATGGACATAGAAACCATAGACCCGGGGTTATAGAGTCAGATCCTATAGAAGTTCATACTGAATTAGCCAGAGAGAGTACAGTATCATTTCACATTGAAATATGAATTATAATTGAACAATATAGTTTCAATTATAAAGAGAAATGGAAGCATTTGTGTCCTTTTGAACAGCTCACTCTAAGGGCTCTTTCACACCTGCGTTATTGTCTTCCGGCATAGAGTTCCGTCGTCGGGGCTCTATGCCGGAAGAATACTGATCAGGATTATCCTAATGCATTCTGAATGGACAGTCCGTCCTTCAGGATGCATCAGGATGTCTTCAGTTCCGGAACGGAACGTTTTTTGGCCGCAGCATGCTGCGCTTTTTGCTCCGGCCAAAAATCCGGAACACTTGCCGCAAGGCCGGATCCGGAATGAATGCCCATTGAAAGGCATTGATCCGGATCCGGCCTTAAGCTAAACGTCGTTTCGGCGCATTGCCGGATGCGACGTTTAGCTTTTTCTCAATGGTTACCATGGCTGCCGGGACGCTAAAGTCCTGGCAGCCATGGTAAAGTGTAGTGGGGAGCGGGGAGCAGCATACTTACCATCCGTGCGGCTCCCGGGGCGCTCCAGAGTGACATCAGGGCGCCCCAGGCGCATGGATGACGTGATCGCATGGATCACATGATCCATGCGCATGGGGCGCTCTGACGTCATTCTGGAGCGCCCCGGGAGCCGCGCGGACTGTAAGTATACCGCTCGCCCGCTCCTCACTACTACTATGGCAACCAGGACTTTAATAGCGTCCTGGCTGCCATAGTAACACTGAAAGCATTTTGAAGACGGATCCGTCTTCAAATGCTTTCAGTACACTTGCGTTTTTCCGGATCCGGCGTGTAATTCCGGCAAGAGGAGTACACGCCAGATCCGGACAGCGCAAGTGTGAAAGAGGCCTAAGACAGCAGCACTGTACTGTCTGAGTGTGAGCTGCAAGGAGAAAGACAACCTCACTCCCACCCCTGCAGCTGACAGAAGTTGATTTTTACATTTATTTTTTAAATCCCCGTCGGCTCAGGAGTGGGAGGGGGCGTGGTTTAACCAGATATGGGCGTGGCGAAGCGGGGCCTAGTAATTGATTTTTAACTTCATTTTTTCCATCTCAGTCGGCTGAGGAGTGGGAGGGGCGTGGCCTAACTGGATTGGGGGCGTGTCCTTTATAACAGCTCACTCTAAGAAAGCAGCACAGTGCTGTCTGAGTGTAAGCTGCAGGGAGAAAGTCAACCTCCCTCCCACCCCTGCAGCTGACAGAAGTTGATTTTTACATAAAGTTTTTCAATCCCCGTCGGCTCAGGAGTGGGAGGGGTCGTAGCCTAACCATATCAGGGGTGTGGCTTAGTGGGACCTGGGGGCAGGGTTTTAAGTCTTTTGAGGATGGATACATTGTGGCAGGGTGCCTGTCTGGGCTCCTTCCTGCAAGAGTGACGCCCCTCAAGGCACCTTACTGGCTCATTTGCATACCAAATAAACTGGATTTTAAGAGGATAAAAACATCTATTGCTGGAACAAAGGCACATCTTGAAAAAGGTACTAAGTGCTATTAGGCCATGGCTTTACTTCAATAGCAATTATCCTGGTGACAAATTTCCTTTAAAGCTCTCCTACAGCAGTGAAGAAAAATGGCTGGGTTGTTATGGAAACCTGGAGTAAAACTGTGTATGTGGAGACTGGAGGACCTGTGAGCTTCTATTGGTTGATAAAGGTCATGTGACCAAGCATTTTTTGGGAATATCTCAGGAACGGAACGTCCTAGAGAGCTAAGACCTGGTCTAAAACCTTCCCAGACACCTGATGTACCTGTGTGCCAAATTTCGTGATTGTAAATGCGACGGTACGGATTCCTTTAGCGGACATACACACATACATACACTCAACTTTATATATTAGATAAACCGAAATGACAGTTACACTTTAAAATTGTTCATATCCAAGCTAGAATTCTTTCTAGCAGAATATATTATAAGAGTTTTAGATTTTGGTGCTCTGGGGAAGTATCTAAATATAATTTTGTAAGCTGTGCTTCTAAGACATAAATTACCTAACTTTCAAACCTTTGACAAGTCTTCAGTGTTGAAAAGTCATTTGTTCAGAAAGAATTCTAGGCTGTATTTTTCTGAGCTATTAAAAGGCATATAATCAATGAGCACAGATGGATCAGCGGGAACAGTTAGCAAATTGCATAATTAGTGACACATTTTGTACCTTATCACTTTCAAAGTACATTTAATATTCTAGAGATTCAAAGATATATTTAAGGAATATGAAAATTAGGACTAACTAATAATGATGTCCTTGTGGTTCGCCCGGCGGTCGTTTGTGTGAACTTTGTGCAGTTCGCGATTCGGCGAACATGCGAACATATGGCGATGTCCGCCGGCGCCATATTATTTTGCAATGTGCCGAATTTTGACCCATGACACATCCATCGGGTTGGACAGGACAACCAATTGAGAGGTTTCAGCACATGGACACACCCCCTACCCTATAGAACCCGATCTGGCAGCCAATTTACAGTCTGTGTTTTTTCCAGTGTAGGGAGAGTCTGCTTTGTGGAGCAGGGACAGGCTGTTAGGGACACCAAATGCTAGCTAATAGGGCCACAAAAGTCCTTTTAAGGAGTGGTATAGGTGTGCTATCGATAGGTGTGATATACTGAGGGGTGTGTTGTACTCATAATATACAGTCAGGTCCATAAATATTGGGAAATCGACACAATTCTAAAAAATTTGGCTCTATACACCACCACAATGGATTTTAAATTAAACTAACAATATGTGCTTTAACTGCAGACTGTCAGCTTTAATTTGAGGGTATTTATATCCTAATCAGGGGAACGATGCAGGAATTACAACAGTTTGCATATGTGTCCTCCCACTTGTTAAGGGACCAAAGGTAATGGGATAGAATAATAATCTTTCACTTTTTAATACTTGGTTGCAAATCCTTTGCAGTCAATTACAGCCTGAAGTCTGGAACGCATAGACATCACCAGACGCTGGGTTTCATCCCTGGTGATGCTCTGCCAGGCCTCTACTGCAACTGTCTTCAGTTCCTGCTTGTTCTTGGGGCATTTTCCCTTCAGTTTTGTCTTCAGCAAGTGAAATGCATGCTCAATCAGATTCAGGTCAGGTGATTGACTTCGCCATTGCATAACATTCCACTTCTTTCCCGTAAAAAACTCTTTGGTTGCTTTTGCAGTATGCTTTGGGTCATTGTCCATCTGCACTGTAAAGCGCTGTTCAATGAGTTCTGAAGCAGTTGGCTGAATATGAGCAGATATATTGACCGAAACACTTCAGAATTCATCCTGCTGCTTTTGTCAGCAGTCACATCATCAATAAATACAAGAGAACCAGCTCCATTGGCAGCAATACATGCCCACGCCATGACACAACCACCACCATGCTTTACTGATGAGGTTGTATGCCTAGGATCATGAGCAGTTCCTTTCCTTCTCCATACTCTTCTCTCCCCATCACTCTGGTACAAGTTGATCTTGGTCTCATCTCTCCATAGGATGTTGTTCCAGAACTGTGAAGGCATTTTTGTATGTTGTTTGGCAAACTCTAATCTGGCCTTCCTGTTTTTGAGGCTCACCAATGGTTTACATCTTGTGGTGAACCCTCTGTATTCACTCTGGTGAAGTCTTCTCTTGATTGTTGACTTTGACACACATACACCTACCTCCTGGAGAGTGTTCTTGATCTGGCCAACTGTTGTGAAGGGTGTTTTCTTCACCAGGGAAAGAATTCTTCCACCACAGTTGTTTTCCTGTGGTCTTCTGGGTCTTTTGGTGTAGCTGAGCTCACCAGTGTGTTCCTTTTTAGGAATGTTCCAAACAGTTGTTTTGGCCACGCCTAATGTTTTTGCTATCTCTCTTATGGGTTTGTTTAGTTTTATCAGCCTAATGATGGCTTGCTTCACTGATAGTAACAGCTCTTTGGATCTCATCTTGAGAGTTGACAGCAACAGATTCCAAATGCAAATAGCACACTTGAAATGAACTATAGACCTTTTATCTTCTCATTGTAATTGGGATAATGAGGGAATAACACACACCTGGCCATGGAACAGCTGAGAAGCCAATTGTCCCATTACTTTTGGTCCCTTAATAAGTGGGAGGCACATATGCAAACTGTTGTAATTCCTACACCGTTCACCTGATTTAGATGTAAATACCCTCAAATAAAGCTGACATTCTGCAGTTAAAGCACATCTAGTTTGTTTCATTTCAAATCCATTGTGGTGGTGTATAGAGCCAAAAATCTTAGAATTGTGTTGATGTCCCAATATTTATGGACCTGACTGTACTTTCTGACATAGAAAGTATATTATAGTGCATTTGTATTGTGCAGCAGTTGTGTGCCGTTCTGCTGCAATACCGCAGCTATATAGAGGGACAAACGCTATTTGAACAACTAATTGCAACGGGTGTGATATACCTTTTGTCCCCCCAAAAAACTGTTTGAGGGGTGTGATATACCGATAATATGCTTTCTAAAATGGAAAATATACAGTGGTATGCGAAAGTTTAGGCAACCTTGTTAATCGTCATGATTTTCCTGTATAAATAGCTGGTTGTTATGATAGAAAATGTCAGTTAAATATATCATATAGGAGACACACACAGTGATATTTGAGAAGTGAAATTAAGTTTATTGGATTTACAGAACGTGTGCTATAATTGTTTAAACAAAATTAGGCAGGTGCATAAATTTGGGCACTCTTGTCATTTATTGATTCCAAAACCTTTAGAACGATTTATTGGAACTCAAATTGGCTTGGTAAGCTCAGTGACCCCTGACCTACATACACAGGTGACTCCAATTATGAGAAAGAGTATTTAAGGGGGTCAATTGAGAGTTTCCCTCCTCTTTTAATTTTCTCTGAAGAGTAGCAACATGGGGGTCTCAAAACAACTCTCAAATGACCTGAAGACAAAGATTGTTCACCATCATGGTTTAGGGGAAGGATACAGAAAGCTGTCTCAGAGATTTCAGCTGTCTGTTTCCACAGTTAGGAACATATTGAGGAAATGGAAGACCACAGGCTCAGGTCAAGTTAAGGCTCGAAGTGGCAGACCAAGAAAAAATCTCGGATAGACAGAAGCGATGAATGGTGAGAACAGTCAGGGTCAACCCACAGACCAGCACCAAAAACCTACAACATCATCTTGCTGCAGATGGAGTCACTGTGCATCGTTCAACCATTCGGCGCACTTTACACAAGGAGATTCTGTATGCGAGAGTGATGCAGAGGAAGCCTTTTCTCCGCCCACAGCACAAAAAGTGCCGCTTGAGGTGGGCTAAAGCACATTTGGAAGAGCCAGCTTCATTTTGGAATAAGGTGCTGAGGACTGATGAAACTAAAATTGAGTTATTTGGCCATAACAAGGGGCTTTATGCATGGAGGGAAAAGAACACAGCATTCCAAGAAAAACACCTGCTACCTACAGTAAAATATGGTGGTGGTTCCATCATGTTGTGGGGCTGTGTGGCCAGTGCAGGGACTGGGAATCTTGTCAAAGTTGAGGGACGCGTGGATTCCACTCAGTATCAGCAGATTCTGCTGAAGCTGCCCCGGGGCTGGATCTTTCAACAAGAAAATTACCCTAAACACTGCTCAAAATCCACTAAGGCATTTATGCAGAGGAACAAGTACAACATTCTGGAATGGCCATCTCAGTCCCCAGACCTGAATAAAATTGAAAATCTGTGGTGTGACTTAAAGAGAGCTGTCCATGCTCGGAAGCCATCAAACCTGAATGAAGTAAAGATGTTTTGTAAAGAGGAATGGTCCAAAATACCTTCAACCAGAATCCAGACTCTCATTGGAACCTACAGGAAGCGTTTAGAGGCTGTAATTTCTGCAAAAGGAGGATCTACTAAATATTGATTTCATTTCTTTTTTGTGGTGCCCAAATTTATGCACCTGCCTAATTTTGTTTAAACAATTATAGCACACTTTCTGTAATTCCAATAAACTTCATTTCACTTCTCAAATATCACTGTATGTGTCTCCTATATGATATATTTAACTGATTTATACAGATTTATACAGGAAAATCATGACGATTAACAAGGTTGCCCAAACTTTCTCATCCCACTGTATAGTGCATTTGTATTGTGCAGCACTTGTGTTGCGTTCTGCTGCGATGCTGCAGGTATATATAGGGACAAGCGCTATTGGAATAACTATTTGCAACGGGTGTGATATACCTGTCACCCCCAAAAAACGGATTGAGGGGTGTGATATACCTTCTTTCACAAAATACTGATTGAGGGCTGCGATATACCTGTTGCCCCAAATAAACAGGGTGGTGTGATATAACTGTTTTGGCAAAAAAAATAATTGAGGGGTGTGATATACCTGCTTCCACAAAATACTGATTAAGCGGTTTGATATCCCTGCTTCCACCAAATATTATTTGAGGCCTACGATATACCTGCTTCCACAAAATACTGATTAAGGGGTTCGATATACCTGTTTCCACCAAATATTGATTGAGGCCTGCGATATACCTGCTTCCACAAAATACTGATTAAGGGGTTCGATATACTATAAACTTTTTTTTATAAAACACAGTTTTTTTTATTTTATTTTACGCTTTGTGTCCCCTATAAGGTCATACAAGACCTCTGGGGGACATTTTACTTAACTTTTTTTTTACTATTGATTTCTCTGACATAGTAGCCCCAGTTACAGGGGAAATACACCCCCCAGATAGGCTGTACATCACTATACTATGCTGTACAGCCTCACTGCAGGGCTGTTCGAGGTCTGTGGAAGACCTGACAGCTACTGCACTCCCCCGGCCCCAGCGGTCATATGACCACCGGGCGGGGACAGGAAGCGGCACATTGCTTCCTTGCTGAGATAAACATCCATTCAGAGATAAACCCGACCGCCCAGCACATTTATAGGCAATGGGCGGTCGGGAAGTGGTTAAAGGATAGACTGTTGCATAGCCTATTTCAGACGTCAACACCCTAGACATGGTTATCTAACCCTATGCTGGGGAATTTTAAATGTGAAAATTGCATCACACGTGAGCATATCCATACAGGAAAAACGAACATCCACTGTGTAACTGGCAAGGTCTATCCTATCACGTACGCTCCTTAATATACTGTAAGACTGCTGGTCTGATCTATCTGATTACATTATAGCCTCCAATATGTTGGTAAAGCCATTCTAGAATTTAGAGACGACTTAATGGGGAGCATCTTGGTGAAGTCGGCAATAAAAATGGTACCCCTATAGTATTCCATTTGAAGGATTATCGTCAGGTATGACACGTCCAGTGGCCTGAGTGATCAGATATGCTTTACCTGCTTTATTTAATCCCCTATTGTTGCATCCTCAGCCTCTGGCCAATCACAGCCATGCCAATAGTAGGCATGGCTGTGACGGCCTCTTGGGGCAAGTAGTATGACGCTTGTTGATTGGCTGCTTTGCAGCCTTTCAAAAAGCGCCAAGAAAGCGTCACAAAAGCGCCAAGAAAGCGACGAACACCGAACCCGAACCCGGACTTTTACGAAAATGTCCGGGTTCGGGTCCGTGTCACGGACACCCCAAAATTCGGTACGAACCCGAACTATACAGTTCGAGTTCGCTCATCCCTACTCAGGGGTTAAAGGTCTTCCGTGTTGGGACCTGTGTTGCCTGGTAACAGCATTTCAACTTCCACTTTGCTGTGGCTTTATAATTTGAGTCTGCAGGTAGTCTTACCGCCACTCATGGTCTCCTTAACCTGTATTATTGATATAGTGATAGGTGTTATAGGCTTCCCTACTGTGCCCTCCATGTTGTGGTGACACTATCCCCAACTTGTACTCCTACAGCAACCTTATATTATAAGTCTGCAAGAAGTATTGAGACATCTTTCTCTATGTCTCACTATTCTTGCAACGACAGCCTCTGGCTCATGTGGATGATTCCTGTTCTCACTGCCCCACTGAGGCAACTTACAGTACTCCCAGATTGAAGGATACATAACAGCTTCAGTTCCCCTATATACATGTGATATGTGATGTGTTCTCGTCTTGAAGGGAAACTCCTAAGTCAATGTGGAGCTAAGTATTTGCATTTGGGCACTGTCCTCCTTCTCTCCTTCCTATTGGCTCCTGTAGGGTTCCATTCCCACCTTGTGGATTGGGGCCTCATCTCTATATAGATGCTGTGCTGGCGGGCGCGTTATGGCCACACTGGCGCCGGAGCCATCACACACTATCAGCTGTGGCGTGGTCTACTGCCCATTATAGTGAATCATAGTACATAATCACGCCCCTGATGACACATTGTATCGATGTTTAAACGCATAGCTCGAGTATTAGTTCAGGCAGAAAATTGTGGGTTCTAATACAGAGCAAGAATTAGTTGAAAGTGTAATTTATGAGCTCCAGCAGAGGATAGCTGCAGGTGTCTGGTAGTGGGACAGTGTGTTCTGTACCTCTGCAAACTTAGGCTTTAGACTGCATCCATTGCAGCTTGGTTTATGCGCACACTAACCTAGTATCTTGCTCCTATACATGTACCAGGTGCAGCTGTCATTCTGTGTTACTGAGGACATCAGCTATATGAGGGTCCAAGTTCATTTTTAGATTTGAGGGCCAGCGATTCATAATGTTCCCTACAGGCATTTAGTTTGGGTTGTCCAGTGTACTCTGTCCTGGGAGACAGTTATGGTGGTATTTGTTGATCTTGTATGACCACATTCATTATATTAGGTACATCTACTATTAACTACTGTGTGCCCCTGCCACACCAGGTCATAAAGATAGTCCCATGGAGGAGGACATGGATGAGAAGCATGAGAATGAGAAGCTACCACTGGAGGATGCAGTCTGATGATTCCTGGATAACCATTCTTTTAGACGCTCAATATCAAAGCAGAATAAGGTAATGTTTTCCTGTTGCCAAAAAGGCGACCAAACACTTTATTATTAGGAAACACTGTGTATGCAGCTTGCTGCAGCTTTTGGAGAGGAAAATCCTGTCACCCATGTGTCTGAGATCCCTCTCCATCCCCCTACAGTCAACCACCTCCTGTCGTCAGGGCCGGATTAAGAGCATCATGGGCCTGGTGCAGAAGATTTTAATGGGCCTTTTTATAGCACAAATAAAGTGTGAATTTACGCAAAATTACACATGTGAAAATACGCATGCATAAAGTTTGAAGTGTGAACGGGTCTGCGTAATCCCATTCAAGTCTATTGGACTAAAGTTCATGCGTTATTTTGAAGCAGATTTACGCACGGGTTTGCGTGTGAAAAATCTGCTGTGTGAACTTAGCCTAAGTGTACATCTCTGGCCACAGTTTAAATATACAGCCATCTATATAGATGGCTGTATTATGTATAGCCACCCCCCAAGGAGTTAACTAGTGCTGCTGGATATGTCATTCAGGAGCATGAAAAAGCTATTCACGTCTAGCTTTTCCATGCTCCTGAATGGAATATGTGTTTATAAAAGCTAATCTATTATAAGCAGATATGCCATTGAGGAGCTTGGAAAAGATAGGTAGGCAAGAAATAGTCACCTAGCTTTTCCATGCTCCTGAATGGCATATCTGCTTATATGCATACATGTTTATAATAGCCAAGCTATTATATGCAGATCTGCCATTCAGGAGCATGGAAGAGCTAGGAGACATTTCTCACTTAGCTTTTCCATGCTCCTGAATGGCATATCTGTTTATAATAGATCAGGCTCAGCTATTATACAGATATATATGCCTATAAGCAGATATGCAATTCAGTAGCATGGAAAAGCTAGGTGAAAAAAATCAGCACCCAGCTTTTCCATGCTCCTGAATGACATGTATAAATTATACAGTACACAGTATAATAGGTGAGGTGAGCCAATACTGATTTACTTACCGCCTATGAGTTGTTTTCTGGGCAGTACACTGAAGGCTGCTGAACGCAACTCACCGCTGGCAGCACCCCTGACTCCACGCAGGAAGAATTTTGAACTTCCCGCACGCGGCAGCCGTCACGGTCTTTCACTTTACGGCATGGCCTAGGCCCCAGGGGAGGAGTCTGACGTGACGACGCAGCGCGGCGTGCACAGCTGACCTGTCACCTGTCACTGTCCTGGTGAGTTCTGTAAAGGGCCGGCCTGGGAGATTTCTCCTTGCGCGCTGGCCCTGTCATCATCTGACAGTTGGCACGGTTCGGTCCTAGTAAAGGGTTGCAGGGCGGCCGCCAGGCAACCTCAGCGAGGCGGCCTATGCGGGCCTAGCTCCGGTTGGCCTATGCGGGCTGCTGGGCCTGTTTTCATGCAGGGGCCTGGAGCTGCAGCTCCATCCGCCCCTACGTTAATCCAGCCCTGCCTGTCGTCTCCACTACCACAAGCATCAGGCACAGCAGGAGCGAGTTCAATATCATGAACACGATGGACCAACTTTTTCATGTGCCACGGCAGGCTTAAACAAATCAGTAGACGGAGACATACTGCCTTAACACCCAGGTTCAGTCCTACCTGGACTCTGGCCTTTCCCTGGATGTGTTCCCTAAACCCATGGAATTCTGGGCAGGGAGAATGGAACAGTGGACCAAACTGGCCCAGTATGCTCTCTGTATGCTCTCTCTGTTCCCTCCTACCCAGCCTCTAGTGTCATCTCAGAGAGGGTTTTCAGCAAGGCAGGGGATCTTGTCACATCAAAATAGATTTCTTCTACCAGTGTGCAAAACATCACTATTGTCAAAATGAACAAGGCATAAATCCATCGGCTAAGGCTGATGAATAGATTTGAGCTTGCTGCTGCTGCCAACATCATGTGTATCGTATGGCTGTTATTGCTGCCGCTTCCATCATCATGCCACTGCCACTATCTGCCTGCCTCCCATCATGTTTCGTACCATATAACTGCTTCAGCTGCTGCCACCTCTGCCGCAGCTGCTATTCCCTGATGCTAATCCTGCTACTTGAATTTCCTTTACCCCTTCTGCCACTTTCATTACTACTACACATCCACCACTATTACTACTACCACCCCTAAACAGCCAAACACAAATCTACTGTCTTGTTTGTTCCATGCTATGCTGCTATTGACACCACTATTATTGTGTCCACATGCCACTGTTACCCAACTCTTTTCACATCCACACTCTTGCTGCTGCTCTCAATTAAAAGAGATCATTTTCCAGGTTCGTTCAGGACAAGCCACTCTTTCTTCTGACAATTAACAGTTGTGGTCCTGGCTCTGGTGGCTTGGACCTGAAACCTACAAGCACTAACTACCTGACCTAACTAAGTTGGCTAGTGGTGTGCCTTTAGCAATGAGCGTGGGTAGGCAAAAAAGGGGGCAGAAGTAATGTGTAGGAACTAATGTATTTGAAAATTATTTACAGTACCAATCTAGTAAAGGCTCTAGCGATTTCATCTTTGGGATGCGGAATGTATTGTGAAAAACATGATGATCGCCAATGTCCCATCTTGCATATGATGTGAGCCGGGACCCCTTGCTTGGAGGCGGTGGATGCTGCCCTGATCCTGAAGGAATGGCCGGAGATCAGTTTGGGGTCGTATCCTGACCCGGACGCCAGGCTGCGGATATGTTTGATGAATTGTGACGTCGTGAGTGGTCGTGACGGGAACGGAAGTAAGGGGCTGTCTGGGGCCCGAGCACCTAGCAAAGATAAGAGTTTGTGGGGACTGCCACTGGACACCATAGATTACTGATCTTGAAGGCCCTACTTGTGATGTCTTGGATATGGGCAGAAAGAGTACGAAATGATTGTGTTTTTGTGCGAGTTGGCTGAAGACCGGACCCGAATGCCGGGCCGCTGTACTGGTGAATAAAAAAAACATAAAAAACATAAAAGCTAAGATATAGGGTGGCCTTGAGGATTGTGCTTTTAAATGGCCCGAAAGGATTCCCGTCTTGAGAGGAGGATAATAAACAAACAATTCCCCAGATAAGGGCTGCCTGGTGGGCTCAGATTTTGTAGAGCTTTTCTGAATACCCCGCAAGGTGGCCTTAATAGCCTGAAAAGAGAAAACAGAGCTGCTGCTATGGTGTTTTATCATGAAGAAATGCTGCACCCCTGCCAGATACAACCTGATAGTGTTGTACGCTAAGTGCATGTCCTTGTGGCAAAAGGCCAAAAAAGCCATGATGAAGGTGACCCTGTCCGTACCCCTTCTAGGATGGAGCTGGGAGAATCCCTTGAATGCCTTCCAACCCGCTCGATAATTCCTAACTGAATTGGCCGATAGTGACTTTCGGATGAGTGACTGGGCCGCCGATGTATATGTGTCTAATCCAGAGCGAGAGATTGGAAAATTGGAGGGGCGATGCCGATTCTTTCAGCTTCTGGCATGACCTGAAAGAAAAAGGTGCATTTTAGTCGGGACAGTGCATCGGCCGCCACATTTTTACTGCCCTGAATGTGTGTGCAGGAAATAGAAGTTATAGAAGTTATACTGCAAGGATAGCCATGTGAGTTTGCGGACAAAACTCATGACCCTGGGTGAGCCTGACCTGCCTTTGATCAGAATATCTACTACCGCTTGATTGTCGGTGATGAAACAGACTGGCAGATTAGCCCATTCCCTGCCCCAGACCTGGGCAGCAGCCACGATGGGGTAGATCTCTAGCAAGGGCGAGGACCTAACAGCTTGAGAATCTGAATGTATCTGGGGGGCCAATGACCTGCTGGCCATTGACTGCCAAATATGGCGCCAAACCTGGTGGATGCAGCCGCGTCTGAGTATATAGTTGAGAAGGTCTCTTTCCATTGTGGAATGAATAGCGAGATACCGTTCCAATCGGACAGGAAGACGTTCCACATGGCAAGATCAGCCAGGGCCTCTCGGTCCAAATGGATGAGAGAATCCTGGTCAGGGGCAGTGGGCAACAATTGAAGGAGCCATGACATGAAGGAGCGACCCTGTGGCATGATCCTAGTGGCAAAATTGAGGGACCCCAGTAGTGACTGTAATTGAACCTTGGACATTGTCCGCGACCCTACGTAACTGCCAATGACTTCCTTCAGCCTAATCAATTTATCCTCAGGAAGCCTGGCTTCCATTCTTGTGGTATCGCGGGAGATACCCAAGAAGGTGATGGTTAGGGACGGGCCCTCGACCTTAGCAGGGGCAACTGGGACGTGCAGCTCCGCAAAAGATTGGGTTGTTCTATTAACAGGAAATCATCCAGGTAGTGAATTACCCTGGGACAATTGCCGACATTTACGAGGATCCAATGGAGGGCCTGGGCGAACTGGTTGAAAAGCCACGGGTTGCTTTTGGACCCAAATGTTAAGCGAGTGGCAAAGTAGTACAGGTTCCTCCATTGGATGCCATAAAATCTCCAAAGATGCGGGTGGATTGGCAGCAACTTGAAGGCATCCGAGATATCGGCTTTTGATAACCATGCTCCTGCTCCTAATTGCAGAATCAATTGAATGGCCTCATCAAGAGTAGTGTTGAGCGCGAATATTCGAAAAGCGAATTTTTTTCGCGAATATAGCAACTTCGCGATTTCGCAAATATTTCGAATATAGTGCTATATATTCATAAAAACGAATATTCTTTTTTTTTTTTTTTTAACAAAATTACAGTACACATATAATTGATTGTTTCCCAAAGGTCCAAAAGCTCAGATCTTACTCACATTGCCTAGAAAGTGATTGAGGCGCGAATCTTCGTAAGGCGATTTTATTAGCGCACATGCGAATATCGGCACTTGTCCCAGAACAGAGGCAAAGGGCTTTGCATTCATACATTAGTAAATTGAGTTGCGAATCTTCGTAAGGCGATTTTTTTAGCGCACATGCGAATATCTACACTTGTCCCAGAACAGAGGCAAAGGGCTTTGCATTCATACATTAGTGAATTGAGTTGCGAATCTTCGTAAGGCAATTTTATTAACGCAAATGCGAATATCTACACTTGTCCCCAGAACAGAGAGGCAAAGGCCTGTGCATTCATATAGTATAGCACCATATTCGCGAATACTTAGAACTTCGTAAAATTCGATTTACAAATATTCGTATTTTTTATTTTACTTTCCACCTTACAGATTACATTGATCTGTACTCTGTCAACTACTGTCATCACCCCCCACTGTATCTCGATTGATTCCCAAAAGTCTCACATTGCCTAGAAAGTGATTGAGGTGCGAATCTTCGTAAGGCGATTATATTAGCGCACAGGCGAATATCGGCACTTGTCCCAGAACAGAGGCAAAGGGCTTTGCATTCATACATTAGTGATTGAATTGAGTTGCGAATCTTCGTAAGGCGATTTTATTAGCGCACATGCGAATATCTACACTTGTCCCAGAACAGAGGCAAAGGGCTTTGCATTCATACATTAGTGAATTGAGTTGCGAATCTTCGTAAGGCGATTTTATTAACGCAAATGCGAATATCTACACTTGTCCCCAGAACAGAGAGGCAAAGGCCTGTGCATTCATATAGTATAGCACCATATTCAAGAATACTTAGAACTTTGTAAAATTCGATTTACGAATATTCGTATTTTTTATTTTAGTTTCCACCTTATAGATTACATTGATCTGTACTCTGTCAACTACTGTCATCACCCCCCACTGTATCTCGATTGATTCCCAAAAGTCCAAAAGCTCAGATCTTACTCACATTGCCTAGAAAGTGATTGAGGTGCGAATCTTCGTAAGGCGATTTTTTTTTAGCGCACATGCGAATATCTACACTTGTCCCAGAACAGAGGCAAAGGGCTTTGCATTCATACATTAGTGATTGAATTGAGTTGCGAATCTTCGTAAGGCGATTTCATTAGCGCACATGCGAATTTTGCATAGCATAATATGTATTATGCGATGCGAAAATTCGAATTATCGCATATGCGAAATAATAACGAATTCGAATATTCGCGAATATTTTACGAATATTCTTTTGAATATTCGCAAAATTTCGCAAATTCGAATATGGGACATGCCGCTCAACACTAATCAAGAGAAGAATACTGCATGGAATATTCCTCTGATGGGATCAGGGAGTTGAGACTAGGGATATACAAGGCATGAGGAGCCGATAAATCGTAGATCATTCTTTTTTATTTGGATGCATTTTTACAGACCAGACTGATGGGGCTGACCCTATAAATGCTGAAAGGTGGCTCGGAAAATGGCCCAATCATGAACCCTTTCTGTAATTCGGACTGCAGGAGAGAATCCACTGATTCTGGGTCTTCTATGACTGAAACTAAATTAGGGGCCTCCCAGGAAACTTGGGGCAGAATAATCAGGCTGGTGTGGAAACCTTCGCTAAAGCCTGTTTGGAGAAACTGCACGAATGCTGGATTGTGGAAATCTTGAAGGCAAGCAACTAGGAAATCAATGTTGATGTCGGCTAGTCAACTCTTTGCAGGGCGTTGGGAACAGGTGGATTGTGGGTGGGCATGGAAACAGATGGAACAAATGTGAAGCGCCTTGCATTTGTTGTAGTTGCAAAAGGAAAGATTATAATTATTACAAATCAGATTTTTACCCAACATTATGATAGGCAGTCCCAATTTGTCTAGCAGCGGGCCGGGTTTTTGGAGACTGGAGGGGCCGGGCTGCAGCTTTGCTTGGGAAGATGCATTTGAATTGGGGCACCAATCGGAGGAGTGCAGGACCGACTGTCAGTTAGTGCAATTTGGGGCTTTAAGCCCAGAAAAATGCCTGCGGAATAGCTCCATATCGAGAGACGCCCAGTTTGTGGTGTGCTGGAACTGGGCGAGTGTAGCAGCAGCTTTTGCAGAAAAAGATCGATGGTAGTTGTAAAATGCAAATCCTCCGTATTTGTACCCCAATTTGGTCACTCTATATAAATAAATGTCTAGCTCCTCCCTGCTACTGGGTTGTGCTGAACAGATTATGTCCCTGTAAAGGCTAAAAGCCAGCACGAACTCTGGGACAGTACGTTTTTTGTTTAGACGTGTATCTCTGGATCTCAGAACCACTGGCACCGCATGCGATGGTCCTATTTTCCACCGTATTGTGAGTGGAGATGAGAATAGTCGCCAGATTGACATCTTTGCCTGCTAAGATGTCCTTCCTTATGTTCTCAGGAAGGAAGAAGGACGGCGCAATTTGTCGTGCCCCGGGAACCCTACCTGGGGTGGGTGGTTGGGAGGAAGCTGGGCCAGACCCAGACGCTACTGGTGAGGTGGGTGAGGCATCCCTACTTTCCACCGCCTGTAACCTTGTATTAATGTCAGAAATGGAACTTGACAGGCTATTGATGGTAGCATGAAGTTGGGTCAAGGATAACTGAATGGTGGACATGGACACTTGTGGTGCTCTGGATGGCTCGGGGAACAGTAGGCGATATAATTCGGCCTTGCGTGCTGAAGCTGAATGACGTATCCCTTGTTTGTTAAGTGCTGAAATTAACTTTGGGATTGTCCAGCTTCGGTAGGAGGCATTGCTGGCTCTACCGGATACTACAGATTCAATGGTCGAAACTGCATCCTCGATATCGGAGCCGTGAGACATGTTGGCTGGAGTTGGAAGAGCGACACTGATCGAGCCTAAAAGGAGTATCACCTGAAATAAATGGCAGATATTGCCGCAAAAAGATAACCAAGCGTCAGGAAATTTGCTGAAGGAACCTGTACTTACCAGAATGATGGCAATTAAATCTTTCGAAAACAACTTCCGGAATTTTCACCCCTAGAAAACAAGACCGTAGACCTCTAGCTATGGAATGAAAGGACAGCATTATGACAAGTCCTGGCTGGGAAGTGGAACACAAACTGGGCTAATGCAGAACCAAGCATAGTGACTGTGATTGTTGGCTGACTAGCATAAAGAGACAAAGTGAACAACGGGTGACATGAACTATTGATAGGAGGGGATGCCAGGACGTGACAAACCATGCTTTGGGTACGTAGGATCCTGGCCAGGGTGTGTCTGGCGGGGACAATACGATGACGCTTGCTAGGATTGACCCTGGGCATACCAATCGAGATGGGGCACCGCAGGACCCGGAAACCAACCCGAAACGTGAAGGTGAGTTGGAAGCGACCTAAGACCCAAGGCAACTAAAAACACATCAGAAAGTCCAGAGTGATTTTTTCGGCCAGGCCCAGACGGACCTATGATATGACAGGCTAAGATGGAAAGAAGGACATAAAGACAGAAAAGACTAGAGAGCACATGATGTACGAGAACAAGTTAGATGAAATAGACATGCACCCTGAGCGTATCAGGTGAAACAACAAACGTGGCCCGAGCTTATCAGACCAAATGAAGAAATGTTAACAAGAAGACATAGAAATAATACATGATAACAGACAAGCTAGGCTGGTAACGAAGATACACGGGCGAAAAAGCCCATTTACAGATTGGCTGACTGGTGCCAGGGCGTACCTGGCAGGTACCGTGGCATGACATAACAAGAAGAATTAGTTAAGCAGACGTGCAGCCTGAGCATATCATGTGCTAGAACGAGGCCCGAGGACATCGGACCCTGGACGTAGAGAGAGGAGATCTGAGGACGTACATGACAGGTAAGACAATATGTTAACGTGTTGGCTGGCAGGCGCCAGGGCGTTACCTGGTGGATACCGTGGCCTGACATAACGAGAAGAGCTTGTTAAAGGGGTACCCTCAACCTAATGATCACTGCTAAAACCGTGAATGATTCAACAGTGATCATTTTCAATTTATTTGAAAAAGGTGACAAGAATACCCCTCCAAGCTGTCCTGCAGCCTGAGCGCATCAGGTGCTAGGGGGTGGCCTGAGCGGATCAGACCGTGGACGTAAAAAGAAGAAGACGTGAGGACGTACATGACAGGTAAGACAATATGTTGACGTATAGGGCGGCGGGCGCCAGGGCATACCTGGCGGGCCACGTGGCCTTATGAAACGAGATTAATTGGCTTGGGCGTAACCGGCGGAACAACCTGGTCTGAGCGTATCAAACCCAACAAACGTGGATGATAACGAGAGACGTGGAAGATATACATGAACCGGACGTGAGAAACAAAATCAGTGGAGTAAACAATGGAGGTGCGTGAGAGGCAGGAAAGCCGCACTCCTGAATATACATATACACCCAGTAGAATTGCGGAGAAGCATGACCCCCTGACTGCAGTCCGGCTACACGGCCTGAAAAAACCAATTTTTATTTTTTTGCAATACCATAAGCACCAAGTAGCAGTCTCCCGGGGGAGCCCTGCCACCGTGCTGCTCGAGGAGCCGTATGGTTCTGTGGCATACACAACAGTATGGACAATCCAACCCACCAGCATGGGCCTGTCACTGATAAGACACCTGTATTACTGCTGTAGATGTACTGAATGGCTCCACTCCACAGTACTGTGCGGTATTACATGCGCTTATAATGTACAGGACCTCCTGTCCCCAACATGGAACCTGAGTCACAGCCTTCAGCAGCTGTTCGCTGCCCTCATGACATATGACCGATTGTTCAGGATGTCTTTTATCTTATGGTATATGGTGGTATTATTTCTATGTACAGTATGTGGTGACCATTGCCTTGTAATGAACCTGCCCCAACTGAACTGCTGGTACGCCGCGGCTGCACGGCAGCGCGATCACTGGCGCGGCCGGCAGCCGCGGGCGTAACCATGACAACGGACCCCGATGCCAGGGGAACATCCCCCCCTTACACTTCACTGAGAGGCGCTGCTGCCGGAGAGGAAGATAGGCCGGGGGACACGTGCAGACGATCAGAGTCCCGCCAGAATGCAAATATGGGAGGGAGCCGTCTGCGGGAGCTCTCCTTACTTACCCAGACGTAAGCTTCCGAAGCGATTGCTGGGAGGACGGAAGGACGCACCTGTCCGGCAAAAGACCCGGGAACCGGAAGTGACGCACAGGAATCTTGTGCGGACCCTGGGACGAGGCAGCAGGGGTTTAAGAAGCCCTGCGCCCCTCCACAAATGCAGGCTGAACTCAGAATGCTAGACCTGTTCATGTATGTGTATATAAACGGGCAGGGATCTGCCCCCATTGAGGCATCATTTTTGGATGCTTGGTCCCAACAAGCCACTGTTTTTGTTCCTTGTTAGTACCTTGTGTTTAAACACCTGAACATTTCATTGATACCATTCTGGAGTGTGTATGACTTTTTGATCACTTTTTATTTATTTATTTTTTTGTAGAAAATGAAGCTACCAAAAACAGTGAATCCGCCATTTGGAATATATATATATTTTATATTTTTATACATTTTCGCACATCGCAACACCCATGATATGTATTTTTAAAAAAAATGTTCTTTTATTTTTATTTTGGGAAAAGGGGATGATTTGAATTTTTATGTTTTTAATTTCTTTTACACTTTTTTTTATAGTTCCCATAGGGAACTATAACATGCAGTCATTAGATTGCTATTTTCATAGACTCCAATGCACTAGCTAGAAAATTGCTTGTTTCCTATGGATCCCTATTACAGGCAAAGGCTCCGTGGGAAATACTATGCAGCAGCCTCCTGTCATTCACAAAGACAGGGGCTGCTGAACACAAGCTCCAGCTCCTCCGATCGCCGCACGGGGGAGCCGGAGCACCACCAGAAGCGCGTGCTTTCGGTTTTCAGCACATTCAGATGACCACAGCATCTGAGGGGTTAAATGTCCACGATCGGCATTACTGATGGTTGCGGACATGAGCCGTGGGTGTTTGCTATAAGAAGCAAATGACCACCCCCGGCAATGGCACCCGCAGCACTCAGGAGCAGGGGCCAACTTTAAAGACCCAGTCAGTGCCGTACTATCACGGGGTTGGTAAGGAAGGGGTTTAACATACTGTTTGTTAACACAAGCAACATGCATTTACCCATAGCTAGAAATACCAGTGTAAGTGTCACTTATTATTTGCTATTGCTGTTATTGCGATGCAAGACCTTGAAAACTATGGGGGCGGGTAGAAAGAGTAAAAATTTGTAAAAAAAAAATAAGTTCTAGGGTTTTTTGTACCCGGACCCGAACCCGAACATTTTTGTAAAAGTTCGGCGATTTAATGGCGCTTGTTGAAAGGCTGCAGGGCAGCCAATCAACAAGCGTTTAACTCGTGTGCCCTTAGAAGCCATCACAGCCATGCCTACTAATGGCATGGCTGTGATTGGCCAAGTGCAGCATGTGACCCAGCCTCTATATTAGCTGGAGTCACGTAGCGCCGCACGTCACTCTGCTCTTACTAGTTGTAGGGATAAGATGCTGCTGCTGTGAGGGAGAGATTAGGAAAGACTCTGATATCTGCACTTGGTGTGTGATATCAGCATTTTTTGTTTGGGGGTGCAATGCAAAAATTTTGTACTCTGCCCTGAGCGCAGTGAGACTGAAAAAAAGTTTTAATTCGCCTGTTAGTTAGGTGGGTCGGCGGCGGCCATTTTGTGAGGCAGCAGTGCACCAGCACTGCATAAGTTCCAGGGACAATCATTTAATCCTGTTCTTGTATTTCAGTAGCCGACATATACCCATTTTTAAAGTGCTCCTGCACTGCATATGTGCCCAAGGGAAGGGAAAATAATACCGTCTGTGAGTTCAGGGGGTGACATATTTCTATAAAGTACCCCTGTGCTGCATTTCTGAGAGTGAAATATAATCATTTAAATCTATCTGTTCCATTGTGGGGTGACATATTTAAATTTTTTGTTGTAAAGTACCTCTGAGGCCTGCACTGCATATGTGACAGGCAGGCACATAAATTCAGCAAATCCATCTGTTCCATTGTAGGAGTGATATATCCACAATTTTTTATGTAAAAAACCCCAGTGCTTAAATAGTGAGATTGAAATATAATCTCAGTTAAATCCATCTGTTTCATTTAGGGTTAAAAAAAAACTTCTTGGGAGGCAATAAAGTACCTTTTTGCCATGTGCTGCATTCCTGACAGTCTAATAAAACTGCCAAATACTGCAGTTAAATTTTTTGTTGAAAAATTTAAATTTTTGTTTCTAGAAAGTACAATTGCAGCCTACGCTGTATTTCTGTCAGTCGAATAAAACCAGTAAATACTGCTGTTACATTGCTGTTTGACTAATTCAAAAATTTTTGACAGTGAAGTATTTGTATTAAATTCAACTGTCACACTGTTGTGTGACCTCAAGAATTTTTTTCTCTTTATGACACCGACACAGCTTTACTGTCAGTGAACTTATTGTTGACTATTGGCGGTTACATTGTTGCCTGACATAAACCATCCGTTAGTTTTGTGGGTGAACGCAAAGAATGAGGAGAGCGTCAAACAAGGGATGTGGTCCTGGTCGTGGTGCTGCTGCTGCTGCTGGTGTTGGTGAAGCTCCTGTTGCAGGTAGAGGACCTGGTCCATCTGTGCAAGCTACACACCCAAGTGAAACACCTTCCTCATGTGCACGTAGGTGACAGAACCTTCAGCATTATTTGGTAGGCCCGAATGCAGCTCTACGAATGGTGAGGCCAGAACAAGTACAGGCAATAGTAGATGGGGTGGCTACCAGTGCCTCCAGTTCCTTCACATTTTCTCCCACCCAGTCCCCTGCTGAAAGCTCAGATTTGGCACCTACAGCCCATGGCCATCTGTCTTTCAACTCACCCCATTGCAAATCAGGCAAGCAGTCTGAGCCCCAAGTCATGCAGCAGTCTCTTATGCTTTTTGATGACTCTGCTGACAGGGTTTCCGTGGGCCATCCACATAGCCCTGCCCCAGAAGTGAAAGAGATTGAGTGCACTGATGCCCAACCACTTATGTTTCAGGAAGACATTGATGGTTGACATTAACCCATTTTTTCCGGTGAAAAACCCCTGCTCTGCATTGCTGACAGGGAACTAAATTTAGTAAAAATGTCTGTTACTGATCGGAAGATACGCTCGGCTGGTGACATTCCCACCTGACAGTGGGGGCACAGTGGAAGCACAAGGCGAAGGCTGAGGAGGAAGAAGAGGTCGCCAACGCAACTGGGTGCGCCAGCACCTCAGAAGGCAGGGTTAGCATAGCCGAAATCTGGAAAAGCTTTGTCAGCATGTTACAACAACCAGCACCACCAGCTGATATGGAACGTCTTAGCAGGAGGAAGCATTTCAGCAACATGGTGGAGCAGTATGTGTACACACGCCTACTTGTACTGACTGATGGGTCTGCACCCTTCAACATCTGAGTCTCCAAATTGGGCACATGGCCTGAGTTTTCCCTTTACGCCTTGGAGGTGCAGGCCTTGCCTGCAGCCAGTGTATTGTCTGAACGTGTGTTTAGCACGGCAGGGGGGGTAATCACAGACAACTGCAGCCGCCTGTTCACAGCCAATGTGGACAAGCTTACATTCATTAAAATGAACCAGGCATGGATCCCACAGGACTTCTCCGTACCTTGTGCAGAATAGACATGTATACCGGCCTCACCCAGCCATTGTTGTACTCCAGCGCACTTTCTCTTTGTTTTATTTTTTATATTTCACAATGTTTTGGGGTCTACCCAAATTTAAACAAAATAAAATAAAATAAGAACCAAAAACCAGTGTTGGCTACCTCCTCCTCCACCTACACCGCCACATCCACCGCCTCCTGAATCTCCTACTCCATATGGACCTCCTTCTCCTAGATCAAGATTATTATTTTTTATTTTAATGTATTTTATGTTATTTTAAGTCATTTCCCTATCCACATTTGTTTGCAGAGCACTTGGCATGCTCTTAACCACATTTTGCTGCCTTTTGCAGCCCTCTAGCCCTTTCCATGACTTTTTTAGAGCCATTTTAGTTCGGGTCCCCATTGACTTCAATTGGGTTTGGGTTCGGGGTCAAGTTCAGGTCAGGTTCGGGTCCCGAACTCAAACTTTTTTGCGAAGTTCGGCCGAACCCCCCAGGTGTCTGCTCAACTCTAAATAACAAAAAGAGATTACATCTTATCATTAAAAAAGTCTTAGCAGACCAGAATGTGTTACTGTATATACTAATTTTCAGGGCAATTGGAGCAACCTCAATTAGTGATGAATTAATTCGGGCACAAATCCAACTTTTTAAAAAATGTGGATACAAAGCGAATTTCAAGTAAGTTACTCATCTAAAAAATGAAGCATCTCTTTGACAATATAAAAGGGTTAAATCAATGATTATACTGTGCATAATTGCTCAGGCTGTGTATTGGAAAAATTTGACTACATTGCAGTTATTTTTAACTCTGACTTAAAATCTGGCTTCTGAAGAAATCTGTAATTAAATGCATTCAGGAAACTGATTGGCACAGGTGCCTGTTACTATAGCTTAATTATTATATATTTTGTTTCCTTATCTGTGAGACAACACATCCTGTCATCCTTGAAAGTAGAAGAAACTACTGAAACCCAAACAGAATACATTGAATGGCTTAGCGCATATTACTTCTTGTGTGCATTTGTGTAGCTAGAGCAAGTGCATGTTTTATGAGAGGTGTACTGAATGATATAGAATTTTTCATTTGTTAATTGGCATCAATTATTTTATGCAAAATGAATGGTGCCTGTTAAAGATAAGTAAACCAATTTTTTTTTAAATAAATTTCCCTAAAAATTCTAAATTGTTGCGATTCATATAGAAGGAATTGCTCAAAATGGCAGCCATCATTTTACATGTGAGAAAACAGAAAAAATGCATCTGCCATAAGAAAGTATCATTTTTGGACCTTAATTTTAAAGTGCAGACTGTTATTAAACATGTTGTTTGTTACCACCGGCTACCATCTGTTTACCCATAGCCATATATGTTGCTGTCACCTTAAGTTTTCTAATCTTGTTTTCGTGTTAAAGAGCTTGAAAGGTGTTGAAAACACAGAGTGTCAGAGACACTTTTACGAGGCAGTTCCGGCACATTTGTTTCAGGTCAATTTATTCGGGCCCAAATTGAATCGGACAACCAATTTGTGCAAATTGGACCCGAAAAGATTTTCAAGAAATAATCTCATCTCTAGTGCCTAACTCTACAGGCCCATGCACACAGCCATATTAGGCCCGCCATACATTTGCATTGAGCTTCTACTATACTTCTGTGGTCTTTTGTTATTGCATGTCACTATAAACTGCTCGCTTCTGACCCACCATCAGGTGGGCACGAGCACCATTCCCATCACCCTGGGTCTGTCACAGTTCAAGCGGGTCCGAGCACCTTTGTCCTGTGTTTTTATTGGAGATTTTCTTTATTGAACCTCACCTCATTCTATAGTATTGCAAGGGTTAACCTTCCTTTGGTATTGTGTACAGCTGCTTCTAATGTGTTAACTCTGCTATATAAACTGTGCTGTTTGTCTTACTCACTGAAAATGTGCTATAATCTGCTTGTCTGCAGATTATAGCAGATTGTCTGATCACCATACTGACCCTATGTCTGATCACTATACTGATCTGGTGGTGCCTGCCCTGACCTTTGGACTGTTTCTTGGATTCCCATGGACTCTGCCTACCTGACCTTGGTCTGTAACTGACTACAAGTTTTGCTTGATACCTTGACGCTTTGCATTGGTATCTCTGACCTCTATGAGTCACCAGTCAACCACACCGGAACTACTACAGTCTGGTGTCTCCCCCATAGTAAAGTCCAGAACCTTGCTTAGGGGCTAAAAAGTGCTTAACAGTGGACTGCCATAAAAATGTTCCTAAGTGTAGCACAAAGTCAATCTAGATGGTTGACACAGTGGTTCCACACCCACTGATCATTATAATGCAACAGTTTTTCTATCATGATATGCTTCATCAGATGCCAGATGTTTCGAGTAGCCTTCCCTAAAAGAATTGAAACAGCACAGTACAGACAAAGGCTGTATGACAGCAGAGCCGGTGCTATAATAAGGCAGACCAAGCAGCTGCCTTAGGGCGCAGAGACGGGGGGGGGGGGGGATACTTTTTTATTTTAATACCTTGTATTTTTTCGCCCCTGGGTCTTATGGGGCGAATACTAATGAAACGCTTCATTGGTACCGGAGGACTGGGAAGCAGTGAAGGATCTGTACTCACTGCTTCCTGGTCCTCCGCTCAGCTGTCTGCTGTAAAGGGCTGCGCACCATGTGACCTCTCTGTGCACAGCCTTCACAGCTGACAGCCAAGAACCAGGAAGAAGGGGGGGGCATGATGGTTGACATGGGGGGCATGATGGCTGACATGGGGAGCTGATGGCTTACATGGGGGCATGATGGCTGACACGGGGGGCTGATCTGAGGCTTTGGGGGTTAGATCTGAGGTCTGATTAATATTGGGGGTCTGATTGCTGGTCTGACCTGAGGCGCAATGGAAAATATTTTTTCTTATTATCCTACTCTAAATCCTAGGTGCGTCTTATGGGCTGGTGCATCTTAGAGGGCAAAAAATACGGTCCTCAAACCAGCGATTGTCTAAAGCAGAGAGAAGATACCAGGACCACACAGGAGAAGCCAGCTGCTGCAGACGGGACCAGGGCCAAGGTGAGCTGCGAGGGGAGGGGGGCGCCAAAATTTGCTTGTGTTGGCAAAAAAACGTGCACCAGCCCTGTATGACAGCATATGGAGGCTCTGCTGCTCTATTCCATGGATCCATACAGTATTAGTACAACCTTCCTGCATAAACCTTGCAATTTATAATACCTACTCTGCCTTTTCCCCTTTCCTTATCCTTACCACATCTGCTGTTTTCAATATTCTCGATGCACACAATCTTCACTCTTCAGTCAGCTGCTTTCCTCTACAGTATAATTCCTTATAACACCAATTCACTAAAAGGAGGTAGTTATTAGACCCCAGCGCCTACAGCATTATTGTAACATAATTGCATATGTTTTTGTTTTGAGTTTTATTCCATAATTTGCTTCAGTAAAGCCCTAGGCAGGCACCTACTCTGCTGCCCCTGGTACAGATCCTGGCAATTAGAGCCTAGGGATAGGAGTTGATTACTTTCTACCTTTCAGCCACTGTAGCCCAGCCACTTTTCAGTACCTCGAGTGACATCATTAAACAGATATGAAGATGTTTTAATCCTATGCTTATCTTATTGAACACCAGTGACAAGCCATCACACTCTGGTTTGTATGAATTATATGAAAAAGAAATAAGGAAAACAGCTGACGGCTCTTTCCGGTGAAGGTCTGGAAAACCGCCACTGTTCTGTGAGTATTATACCACAACAGGCCAAGGCAGGAAAAGCTAATGATCTTAAATTGATGTAGAAGAGTTTGGCTGATCCTGTATGCTACACATCTGTGCTCTAGCAGATGTCTCTTTATGATAAGTAAACTGCACATCCGTTGTAACAGAACACTCCATTTTATAAAAAAAAATTAAAAAATCCATGAGTATATAGTTGTTTTTTGCATAACTGTGTTTTCACAAACTGATTTTGGTTGAGGGTCCAGTTCACAAGAATTTACAATCTATGAGGAAATAAGGATTGCACAAGAGGCAAACTTTTTGTCTGCGTTTTTCTGCAAAATGCAATGCAATAGATTGCAACACAGTTTCTTCAAACATACCTAAAGAGATAGCAAAACTATTTTTACTTAAACTTCAGTTCCCCTAGCTCTGAACTATATGTCAACCATAGCTGACATTTTGACTGATGGTATTCACTTCTCCTTCCAGAATAGCTCTTCCCCTTGTAAGCACTGTCCTGTGCTCCAGTATATTGAGTGTCCCCTGTTGGGATGTGTAGTTTTGGCAGTTCCATTATGACATCATAGTGGCTTGAATTTCAAACATGACTGCCATATCCTAAGTATCTTTCGTCCAGCCTCTAGACATTGTTCTGGCATCTTGACCTCTGGTTTCCTTCTCATCTTTCTTTTATGTTGCTTTGATATGCTTTGAGCACTAGATTTCTCTTCTATCTAAGCAACTAGCATTGTCCCTTGTCACTGCATCCTTCAATTCTTGGCTGGATCTCAACTATGATGTCACAGAGAAACTTCACTAGTATAAAAAGTAAACTTTAATAATAGTAATTAAAACTACCCCACAAATAGCGAGTAAAAAAAAATGATGTGGCTAGGGAGTCCGGGGCGTTAGAGGCCCTGATATTATAGACAAGGAAAAATAACTCACCCTAATCACTGCCCCTACAGATTATTAACCCTGCCAACAAAACTGATTGGCCGCCTTGATAGGGGCGATCCTGTGTCAGGAACCTCCTATAAGCCCTGAAATGCCTTGAAATGGCCTCAAAATGGATAGATACCACCACAAAACAGATCTTAATCTAATACATCAATGGTCCTTTTATTACTTCAAAATTCTTTATAGTTTTTATAGCCAACAACAATTATAACCAAATCTTAAAAATCCAGATATAAAAAAGTAAAGGAAGATGGGAATAAAAAATGCTGGTTGGTTTACCCAAAATATAGGTGGTAACCTGAGATAACGATATGTGTCCCAACATGTTTCCCTGCACTGTCTCAGTTCTTCAGGGGACTGTGTTTATGGGTTAATGTCCAGTGATATCATGCAAAAGGAATAATCCAAACAAATAATAGAAATTTAGTAAATCGCTGAAAACTGATGCCTAGGTACATATATTATCAAAGGAGCAAAGACCAAAAATAGCCACCAGAAGTTAATATTTTATATATGCTACAGTAGTAATGTCGCCAAAATGAAACATGGGCATAAAAATATACTTTATACCACTCAGGGTACTTTCACATTAGCGTTTTTCCGATATTGAGTTCCGTCACAGGGGCTCAATACCGAAAAAAAAACTGATCGGTTTTATCCTAATGCATTCTGAATGGAAAGCATTCCGTTCAGTATCCATCAGGATGCATCAGTTCAGTCCCTCTTACGTTTTTTGGCCGGAGAAAATACCGCAGCATGCTGCATTTTTCTCTCTGGCCAAAAATCCTGAACACTTGCCGGAATGCCGGATCTGGCATTAATTTCCATTGAAATGTATTAGTGCCAGATCCGGCATTAAAATTGCTGCATTGACGGATCCGTTCTTCCGGTCCGCGCATGCGAAGTCCTTTAAATCTGTGAAAAAAATAAATACCAGATCCGTTTTTCCAGATGACACCGGAGAGACGGATACGGTATTTCAATGCATTTCTGAGCTGGAAAATAGGGAACTGGAATGGCAAAAGTTGGCAAATTCCACGCAGGAGTCCAACACTGAAGTGTACAGTATGTAAAAGAATTGCATATTTAGTGAAACTTTAAAGGCTATGTAAACCTTTGGGGGCATTTTAATCATTGTACTCATTATGAGCTTAAAATAATTTTTTTAATTGGTCTTTATTAAAAATATAGAGTCCTTTTCTCTGTACAGAACTGAGATGTTCTACTAGCAGGATCTGAGTTTTCTCTCTGAGTAAAGGTACAAGCAAAGTCAGATGGCAGTGCTCACTCGTCTGTTCAAAATCCAAGGGAGGTGCGGATAGATGTCAGGAACCAAGTGCCAAATGCAAAAAAATCAAACAGAAAAAAAATCCAGCTTCCCAAGAAAAGTGATAATCTTTAATACATAAGTGCCTTAAAAGCCGACATACATACATACATGTCTACGCGTTTCGGATCACAAAAATGTGGACCCTTACTCATGACAAAAAACAGAAGACATAAATAGAGAAAGATAGCAGCAAAAATAGGTGTGAGCAATTAACATAGACTCCACCCCAAAGGCTGCTTCTAGCATACAAATACAAAAAATATATACATTTATGCTTTTTAAAAAAAATATACAAAGACACAGAATAAGAATCAATAATGTAATATAAGATCATGTTTGCGATTAAGACCTTTTGGAACACGAGAATCCATACGGAAAATCCAAAAGGATTCCGTGTTTAAAAGTAGCTTTCTATGCTGAAGCTTGCGTGGGTGTGTCTCTCTTTCCTATGTGGCAACACTTACACGCCCTCTGTCTCAGCAGCCAATGGCCGGATTGCAGCAGGTATTTAAAGGCACTTCCTACTACAGGAAGTTGCCTGAGCAACCTCAGTGTCTAGCCTGTCTAGTTCCTGTGCAAAGGTGTTTATCTTGTCTGCCTTCCTGTGTACCGAATCCTGCTATTGTACTCCTGGACTTTGCTTTATGCCACCTGCCTCTGACCTCGGACTTCGTTTATGGACTTTGCCTGTTTGCCGCCTGCTCCTGACCTCGGATCTTGTTTGCTGACTTCACTTGATTGCCGCCTGTCCTGACCGGTACCTCCAGGCCTCGTAAGTCTCCTCGGTGCTTGCACCGAGCACACTAACCCCCTGGTCAGCTGCCACTGACTTGGGGACTACTCTGGAGTGGCACCTGGCAGCTACCCTATGGCCCAAGCCTATCCCCACCATCAGGGGCTCTAGTGAGAACCAGGTAGCTGCTTAGTTACACCCCTCCAAAGTATACCAAGTCAGGGGTGCAGTGGGTCCACATTCGCTTGCATAACAGTTTGCTTAGGCCATGGACCCTGCTGATCCGAACCCTCCTAGTAACATCCAGTAACACCAGGAGTTGTCCCAGCATCGTGAGCATCAGGATCAAATATTGTCCTACTTACGCAATGTGAATATGCATCTAAATGACCTGAAATCTGCTAATCCAAAGTCGTCAAGCTTCTCTGCCCAGGTTAATTCGGCTCCCACTCAGTCCTCTTCTTATGTACCCGGATCTGGACCCCATCTCTCCGCTCCTCCACGTTTCAACAGTGACCCTAAGCAGTGTCAGGGGTTCATAAATCAATGCACCCTTCATTTTGAACTTTTGCCTCATCAATTTGCCTCGAACTGAGCCAAAGTGGCTTTTCTTATGTCACACCTTACTGGGAGGCACTGGCCTGGATCAATCACCTCTGGGAAAGGAATGACCCAGTCATAATGAATCTACAGGCCTTCCTAGAGGCCTTCCGCAAGGTGTTTGATGAGCCCGGATGCATCTCCTCCCCCACATCCTCCCTACTGCAGTTGCCTAAATTTACGGTTCCAAGAACTTGCCAGAGAAGTGGCACGTGAGATGGAGCCTTGTCATTTGGCATCTTCCCTTCTGCAAGCCTCTAACCCTCTGCCTTCCATGTTGTCTGCAGTACCTGAACCCATGCAGGTTGACCGAGTTAGGCTGTCTGAACAGGAACGTGATCACCGCCGTCCTGAAGAACTTTGTTTCTATTGTAGTGGTTCTGATCATGTGCTCCGTGCTTGTTCCCTGAAGCCGGGAAACTCCCGAGCCTAGGGTCCGTTGGAGAGGCAGCTATTGGTGAAGACAATTCCTCTCCACCCCTGACTCTGCCGGCAACCTTTTCGTTTGGAGATAATCGGTTCACGAAGACGGCTCTTCTGGATTCTGGATCAGCAGGAAACTTCCTGCAGCAAGCCATAGTGGATTAATATCGTATTTCAGTCCGATGCCTGCAGAGACCATTGATGGTGTCATCCGTCAATGGAAGGGCTCTATCTGAGTCCATACAATGTTGTACTGAACCTGTAAGACTACAGGTGGGAGCTCTTCATACATTAGAGATTTTGTTCCTGGTTCTTCAAAGTCTTTCTCACCCTCTCCTTTTGGGGCTTCCATTGCTCTGTACCCATGAACCTGTTCTTGATTGGAAGTCTGGAGAGGTGCTTCATTGGGGACAGTACTGCCTTGGAAAGTGTCTTTCTCCTGTTCCGCCTGCTTGGTTACCCCGGGTACCACCAAATCTTGAAAATATGCCTGCAGCATACCATCCCTATGCCGACATCTTTGATAAGAAGGAGGCTGAGACGTTACCTCCACACAGGCCCTATGATTGTCCAATTGATCTGATTCCTGGTTATTCACCTCCCCGTGGTTGCATTTATCCTCTGTCACCAGCCGAGACACAAGCCATGTCTGAGTACATCAAAGAAAATCTTGACAGAGGATTTATCCGGAAATCATCTTCTCCAGCTGGCGCTGGCTTCTTCTTTGTAAAGAAAAAAGATGTTCTCTCCGCCCATGCATCGATTATAGGGGCCTAAAAAAAAATCACTATCAAGAACAAATACCCCCTTCCCCTTACTCCAGAGTTCTTTGACCGCCTCAGAGGAGCTAAGATCTTCTCCAAATCAGATCTGCATGGGGCCTACAACTTGATCCGAATTCGTCAAGGGGACGAGTGGAAGACCGTCTTCAACACCCGTGACGGTTATTATGAATATCTGGTGATGCCCTTTGGACTGAGCAATGCTCCTGCAGTGTTCCAAGAATTAGTTATTGATATTTTCAGAGACTTATTATATTCTTGTGTTGTGGTTTATCTACATGATATCCTTGTCTTTTCTCCAGATTTGGCTACTCACCAGAGTCAGGTTCGCCTAGTCCTTCAAAGACTAAGAAAAAATCGTCTGTATGCCAAGTTTGAAAAATGTCTCAGAACAAACCTCGCTTCCATTTTTGGGGTACATAATATCTGATACTGGCCTACAGATGGATCCTGAAAAGCTGTCTGCGATTTTGAAGTGGGCCCCCTCTTTCTGGTATAAAGGCTATTCAACGCTTCCTGGGGTTTGCCAACTACTACCGCCAGTTCGTGCCACACTTCTCTTCTTTGACAGCCCCCATCTCAGCCTTGACACGTAAAGGGGCAAATCCCAAAAATTGGACTGCTGAGGCTCAATCAGCCTTCCAAGCTTTGAAACAGGCCTTTTCTGCGGCTCCAGTACTACATCGTCCTGATGCCAGTAAGCAATTTTTCTTGGAGGTGGATGCATCGTCAATTGGAGCTGGGGCGGTGCTTTCACAACATGTGGCTTCTTCTCCAGGCCCTTCTCTGCTCCTAAGCGCAACTACTCGATCGGGGACAGAGAGTTGTTGGCCATCAAAATGGCATTGGAGGAATGGCGATACCTTCTGGAGGGAGCCAGTCATCCGGTAGTGATCTATACTGACCACAAGAATCTCACCTACCTACAGTCTGCACAGAGACTTAATCCACGCCAAGCTCGATGGTCCCTCTTTTTTGTTCGTTTTGATTTTGTTCTTTACTTTTGTGCTGCAGATAAGAACATAAAAGCAGATGCGGTTTGAAGATCCTTTGATTCCACTGACCAGGAGGAGGAGCTCCAATTCATCATTGATCCCGCTAAAATCTCGGCCTGTCCAGTCAAGCTATCCGAAATTCCTCCTGGAAAAACCTTTGTTGCAGAATCTCTCATAAAGCGAATCTTCCAATGGGGTCATTCATCTAAAGTGGCGGGTCACACTCAGGGTCACACCTCCTTTGTTACAATCTAAAAATACAATTCAAAAATACATCAAACTTTATCATAAAAGAAGTGTATAAATAATTTCAATAAAAGTCAACAGATTCAAAGTATCAAAATACATAAAACAACTAAAACCATCTTTGTAGTACTCGCTCCTAATAGATCTAAAACCACCTCTTTCAATACCCCTCCACACGTCTATCTCAGGCCGGCCCCTTCCAGCTGGTCACAGTAGCTCTGCTCAGATAAATTTTGATGTATTTTTGAATTGTATTTTTATATTGTAACAAAGGAGGTGTGACCCTGAGTGGTGACACAGGGAAAGGGTGTGCCTTTTAATGGTATTTAAGATTGGTTTCTGATGCTAAGATGTTCGCTCCTGACGAAGCGTGACAGCGAAACCCGGGTCGGGCGATACCGAAGTGTGCATACCATTGTTTTATGCATTTTATTAGAGATACTGTTGTAAGTACAATAAATCTTTGCACGTGATGGTGGCAGTCTCGGCTTCACTATTGTTGCAACCTTTAATTACCCACAGGAGTGTTGGAGAGAGGAGGGATCCTTGGGTGTACCCCATGCAGATCCTTCCCCGTGCCTTTTGTAACCCGTACCAAGAAGGGAGGAGGTGTATCAAGCAGCGCAGTTTTCCACTTTCTTGATTTATCACAGCTTTCAGAGATAAATACAGCTTCGGTTGTTCTGTAATTTGGGTAGTGGTTGACCGCTTCTCCAATATGGCACATTTCGTCCCACTGCCTGGTCTTCCTTCTGCTCCCCAACTGCCCAAGAAATTTATCGAACACATTTCTTGTCTCCATGGCTTTCCACTCCGTATTGTGTCCGATAGAGCCGTACAGTTCACGTCAAAATTCTGGAGAGCTCTCTGCCAGCTATTAAATGTATCTCTGGACTTCTTGTCAGCATTAGTGATGAGTGGCAGGGGTCATATTCGAATTCGCGATATTTCGAGAATATTTTGTAGAATATTCGTCGAATATTCGCAAATGAGAAAATTCGCGATTTTTTTTTTTACTCGGAAAATCTGCAAGGTAATAATTGTGTAATATGCAAATTTTCGTAATTCGAATTTTCGGATTTCGAATTTTTTATTGCAAATTTTTCAACTTACAACTATTAGACAAAGAAGATTATAGCACTATATTAGCTAAATTGCTCTATATTCGATTTTTTTGGAATATTCGCTATATTCTAAAACAAGAATATATAGCAATATAGCAAATATTCGAAAAAAAACTAATATGGAGCAATTTAGCTAATATAGTGCTATAATCTTCTTTGTCTAATTACAACTATAAAAAAGATTATAGCACTATATTAGCTAAATTGCTCTATATTCGTTTTTTCGAATATTCGCTATATTGCTATATTCGTAATATTCTAAAACAAGAATATATAGCAATATAGCGAATATTCGAAAAAAACAAATATAGAGCAAAATTCGCAAACACTACTACTCCTAAAGTCAAGTATATTGCAGCCTTCTTATTGGCCCACAAGCTACAAGCAGGGAGGGATCATGTGTACTGAAAAAAAAAAATCGAATAAAAAAAAGGGGGATTTTTTTTTCGAATATTCAAAATTACGAATATATATAACTATAATCGAAATATTCGTGAATTTTCTAAGTACCTATATTCGCGATAAAAATTTGAAATTCGAATATTCGTGATCAACACTAGTCAGCATATCATCCAACGGTCAGGTGGAGCGTGTTAACCAAATTCTGATAAACTTCTTGCGCCACTTCACTAGCAGTCATCACGACAACTGGGTCGAACTATTGCCTTGGGCTGAGTTCTCATACAACAATAATGTCAGTGAGTCTTCCAAGAAATCTAAATTTTTTTGTTGTTTATGGCCAACAAGTAAAATATCCCACTCCCAGTGTCTCCTTCTTCCGGTATCCCTGCTGCAGACGCCACCTCAAGAGAGTTTTCTAAAATCTAGGAGGAGACTAGGGGAGCTCTGAAAGAGTCCACGGATAAAAAAAACCTGGTGATAAAGTCTGTCTTGCTTCCAAATACATCCGGCTCAAAATACCCTCCTACAAATTGGGTCCACGCTTCATCAGTCCATTTGAAATTCTTGAACAAATCAATGATGTTTCCTACAAGCTTAAACTACCAGCCTCCCTCCGGGTACCGAATTCCTTCCATGTCTCCCTGCTGAAGACCGTCATCCTGAATAGTTTTTTCAAGAAACCTGTCTCTGCAATTTGGAAAGGTGCACATTTAGTGCTATGGTCTGTGGGTGGGTGGCTGCGTATTTATGCTTTTGTTCAAACGCCTGGGGTATAGACATCTGTACGCTGCGCTGGGACACAAAAGTGGATGTGCTAGCTGATGGTGCTTGCTAAGGTCCAGGTTCATGGTCCGGGCCTGCATCTTGGACAGGGGATTGGCCAATACATAACACAGGGGAAGAGGAGGCAATGGTGTGACCCGCAGACACTAGTTGTGGACCCAGGCGTTTGGCCCACCTATTATGGTGCTTTGATGCCATGTGGCGGAATGCTGGTGGTGGTGAGGTTGCTAGTGTTCATGCCCCTGCTCATTTTGGTATGGCACAGGTTGCAAACGACAATTCTTTTATCGTCGGCACTTTCCTAAAATGTGCCAGACTGCGGAACCTACCCCTTGGCAAGGGAGATTGCCGCAAGGGGGTGCTCCGGGGAACAGTTGCATGCCTGTTTTGTGTGGCCCGCCTTCTCCCTTTTGCCACCCCACTGCCTCTTCCAGCCTGTTGTGGTGCTGCGGATCCCTCCCCCTCTGTCCTTCTGTCCTCACTCGGCTTGACACCTTCCCAGGTTGGGTCAGTGACTTCATCGTCCAGCACCTCCTCTTCCACTTCTTCACTCCGGTCATCCTCCTGACTTGTTGACCTAACAACCTCAGTTATTGACAACTGTGTCTCATCCTCATCATGAACCTCTTGATACACTAATTGCGGTTGACTTAATGGCAACTGGTCTCATCATCATCAACCCTGTGAAACACTAATTGTCGTTCCCCACCGTCATCTTCTTCTGACTGTGGATGCTCCAGAGTTTGGGAATCAGGGCACAAGATCTCCTCATGTCCCTCTTCAAGTGGGCTTGGCAAAAGGCCCAAATTAAGGAATGGCGATGAAAACAGCTCCTCGGAATATCTGAGTGTGGAATAATTGGTTTGCCAAGACTCCATGGTGGGTGGAAGGAGTATCAGGGTGAGGATTCTGTTGACCAGACTCTTGGCTACTGAGACTGGACTTTGTTAAAAAAACAGGGTGATGCTTATCTGCTGCAATCTACTGGAAGCATTATCTGCTGCAATCCAACCTGGTCGCACTGATCTGACTTTGAGAGTGGTGTCCCGCACCGCTCTGCAAACTGGGACATGAAGCTAGTGTGAGAAGGCACAAGGTGCCATAATAGATGATGGATACGTGTCACCGAGGTGCCTGGCCTCAGTGAAATGAACCGGTAATGTTTCGTCAGTAACCCTAGGTTACTGACAGTTGCTAGAGGTAGTTTAGCTGCTAGCTACAGCTGATCCGGGCCGGGTTTCATTGGAGTAGTCAAAGAGCAGGGTGGGATGACTACTCCCACGTATCCAGGCCAGGTGTTGGCTGGCCTATTTAAGCCAGGAATCCCAGGAGAGCTGGGGGTGTGGTTCCTAGTCTGGAAGTGTAACAGACTGGAAGTAAAGCTGTGTGGTGTGTTGCTGTGGATAAGCCTGCCGTGGCCTAATCTTTTCCCCCCTCTCCAGTGGGTGGTGGAACTCTGGAACTACAGAGGACTGTGAGTTAGACCATTTCATATGAACTGTGTTTCTTTGTGTTTACCCGCTGAAGTAAGCGAGCATTTGTTAAAGCTGTGTTTGAACAAAATAAAAGACTATTGTTTAAATGACACCTGAAGTCACTGTTTGAGCTGATCCCCACACTAGGTATCATGGATGAGTGTGTTTCTTGTGCTCTGGCAGCAGACATAGTATCACTGCACCCAGGGCCACGGCCATCAGCAGCACGGCCACTTCCCCGTCCCTTACTGCTCGCCTTGCGCATATTAAATAATATATATATGCTTGCAAATATGTCACGCGTACAGTAGCGCAGGTTTTGTAAGTGTATGCGCAAATAAAGTACACAGAATGTCACAGATATTTTTAGGATGTGCAAACGTTAAACAGGAGGAATAACGCAAGTAATGTCGCTATCGACACCGCCTAGTAAATAATTACACTGAATCAATGTCACTGATATTTAGGATGCACACACATTAAACAGGAGGTATAGCGCAACTAATGTCCCTGTCACCGCCGCCTAGTGAAAAATTACACTGAATGAATGTCACTAAGGTTGCGCTAAAAATATATATTGTTGCTAGATACAACTATAGGAGTTTTGGGTCTATAACTTCAATCCTTACACTATCTCTCCCTTCTGCTCTCCAGCTCTCCCTGACTAATACTGAGCCGAACACGTGTCATCAGGTGCTATATAGCATCCGATGACGCGTTCCGGCCAGCCAATCACTGTAATGCGTAGCAGCCAACAAACGTGCAGGGAGGAGACTCCAGCATCGCGCTCGAGATTACGCAGTATTCAGCGAAACACCGCGATGTGCAAAGCATCGTGATGCTTGAGCCGAACTAGTGTTCGGCCGAGCATGCTCGCCCAACTCTAGAGGCTACTTTGTTTGTCAGTCACCAGGACGACAGGATGAATGATGTCATTCCATTCCTTCACGTCCTGGAGCAGATGCTGATAAATCTGGCTGGCCATTTGACCGGAGACGTGGCACCAACATTTTATGTCCACCTGAACCCTGTGGGGGATGAACTGGTGGAGGAGGACATTAAGGCCCAGGAATTGTATACAGAAACAGGCAGGGAGTCCCTCCAATTCCCTTGTGGAAATGGCTAGATGCATGCTGAGTTGCTCACGTAGTGACAGTCGGATTACACCTGCTGAGAGAGATAAAAAACTCAACTACTATCGAGACATCCTATATTGTCAGTTTGTCGCTGCCTATGTGCGCCATCACCCATCCTCACAAAGGTTTGACCAGGGGCGTCCTCTGTTCTTATGCTCCACTGCTGGAGGGGGTAGGGGGCAGGAGCAGCACCAGCTCCATCAGCAGCAACTTAAGTCTTGAGTCTCAAATGATAACTTTTCTTCACCTGCCTACTGAAGAAACCACCCAGCAGCCGCAGAACCTGAACCAGCAGGTCGGACATACTTGGACTGCACCCTGCAACTCCAGATCCAAGATCCCCTGGACTACTGGACAGCCAAACTTGATTTGTGGCCGCAACTGGCCGAGTTTTCCCTGGAAAAGCTTTCCTGCCCAGCCAATAGTGTGGCATCAGAGCGGGTGTTTAGTGCGGCGGGGGGCATAGTTACCCCAAAGAGAACTCGCCTTTCAACAGGAAATGTTGAGACATTAACCTTTCTAAAGATGAATCAGGTGTTGATCAGCCAGGATTTCCACACACCAGTGCCTGATGCATCAGACTAGATCATTATGGCAGCAATGCTCTGACTGCAGTGTGATGCCACACCAGAACATTGTGAAAAATAGCCCATTATTTCTGGACATGTGCTTCAGCCACTATTCTGATGCTGCCACCGGCCTGATGCTACACGCCTGCTGTCTCTGCTGTCATCTTCTCCTACTGCCACCATTGTGCTGTTACTGCCCCTGCTGTTACCCCCTCCACCCTCACATTCTGTGACAGGGCCACTATGTTGACTCCTCATGCTGTTGCCACCCTCCCCACTATGTGACTGGGCCAATGTGTTGACTCATCATGCTGTTGCCACACTCTCCACTCTGTGACTAGGCCACTATGTTGACTCCTCATGCTGTTGCCACCCTCACCACTCTGTGACTGGGCCATTATGTTGATTCCTCGTGCTTTTGCCACCCTCATCACTCTGTGATGGGGCCACTAGTGTCCCTGTTTAGCCTTGCTGACATCACAGTCATACTTCTGATCTGTCGGAAGAACCAAAAAATGAAAAACACAATGTATCCTGTCTTTGGAGCATCCAAAAGGCCTCTATCACATAGCGACCTGATAATGATTTTGAAGGCAAAAGTAGAAGTGGGTCCAAAACACATAAGAAAATATTTCCATCATGGACCCAATCTTATTTTTGCCTTACTAATACTGAATAATGATGCAAAATACTGACCGTGCAATAGAGGCCATTACAGCCCTTTGTGCAGGACTTCTTTTCCATCTGAATAAAACCAATTTCAGAGGCAAATGGGCAAAAGTCATGCAAATAGGCCTCTATCATACACATCAGGATCTGATCATGATTTGGAAGCCAAAAGCAGAAGTGGATCCAACACACAGAAGACATGCAAATATTCCCATCATCTCTGTTTTGAACCCACTCCTGTTTCTTTGGCCTTATCAATACTGATCAATTACTGACCAAATACTGACTGTGTAAGGGCTCTTTCACACTTGCGTTCTTTTCTTCCGGCATAGAGTTCCGTCGTCGGTGCTCTATGCCGGAAGAATCCTGATCAGTTTTATCCTAATGCATTCTGAATGGAGAGAAATCTGTTCAGGATGCATCAAGATGTCTTCAGTTCCGGAATGGAACGTTTTTTGGCCAGAGAAAATACTGCAGCATGCTGCGCTTTTTGCTCCGGCCAAAAATCCTGAAGACTTGCCGCAAGGCCGAATCCGGAATTAATGCCAATTGAAAGGCATTGATCCGGATCCGGCCTTAAGCTAAACGTCGTTTCGGCGCATTGCCGGATCCGACGTTTAGCTTTTTCTGAATGGTTACCATGGCTGCCGGGACGCTAAAGTCCTGGCAGCCATGGTAAAGTGTAGTGGGGAGCGGGGGAGCAGCATACTTACCGTCCGTGCGGCTCCCGGGGAGCTCCAGAGTGACGTCAGGGCGCCCCACACGCATGGATGACGTGATCGCATGGCACGTCAGTCCATGCGCATGGGGCGCTCTGATGTCATCCTGGCTGCCATAGTAACACTGAAAGCATTTTGAAGACGGATCTGACTTCAAATGCTTTCAGTACACTTGCGTTTTTCCGGATCCGGCGTGTCATTCCGGCAAGTGGAGTACACGCCGGATCCGGACAACGCAAGTGTGAAAGAGGCCTAAGTCAGATTCTCAAAAGGTGAGATCTGTTTTTTAGGTTGTTCTTCTGACATATCAGAAGAAGAGAAAAATAAACAGTGACATCAACACAAACATACTGCTAACACCCTCTCCACAGGTGCCACTACTTGCATCAGCATATGACAGAACAGGTTCTCTAGCAATTTATGTGGAATCTGCAGACAGTATAAATGGAGAGTGCTCTTTCACTCTGTAGTAGAATCTTGGGCCACTGGATGGTTAAAGGGAACCTGTCACCAGAATTTTGGGTATAGAGCTGAGGACATAGGTTGCTAGATGGCCACTAGCACACCCGCAATACCCAGTCCCCATAGCTCTGTGTGCTTTTATTGTGTATAAAAACCGATTTGATACATATGCAAATTAACCTGAGATGAGTTAGAGTTTTAAAATATGACTCTTCTCTGGTCACACAAGTAAGATATGACTCTTTTATGTTCATTTGCATATGTATCAAATCGTTGTTTTTTTACACAATAAAAGCACACAGAGCTATGGGGACTGGATATTGTGGATGTGCTAGTGGCCATCTAGCAACCCATGTACTCAGCTCTATACCCAAAATCCTGGTGACAGGTTCCCTTTAAGTACATTATAACAGACGCTAACATTGACTGGTAAGGCTACATGAACACAACCGTTGTTTTGGTCCGCATCCGTGCCGCAGTTTTTACGGCTTGGATGCGGACCCATTGACTTCAATGGGGCCGCAAAAGATGCGGACAGCACTCCTTGTGGTCCATTTTGCGGACAAGAATAGGCATTTCTACAATGGGCCGCACGTTACATTCCGCAAAAGGCACATGGGCAGCTTCCGTTTTTTGCGGATCCGCAATTTGCGGACCGCAAAAAACGGACTGGTCGTGTGCATGAGGCCTAAGGCTGAGTTCACAGTTCAGTTATTTGGTAAGTTTTTGACCCGTAACTGACCAAATAAGTGAAGTGTGAACTGATTCTAAGAGTAATGCGTATGACCTGCCTGTCATACTGATGCAAAGTAAGTGTTTCACTTCCACAATGGACTAGCTATGCATGTTTTTAAAGAATACTCAGGGTCAGGAGGTCTGTAGTCGTGGCCCAGTGTATTATAACTCAGAAGTGTCTACAAATATAATTATTGTGCTGAGTGTGCCTATATTGTAGTTACTTTAAAACATAACTTTTATTTTATCAATATTTTAGAATATATGACACTTATAGTGAAACAATGTTTGTATCACACTGCTTCTTTGAGGATAGTGTCAGGTGTGACCAGAGGATACCGATATTTCTTTTGGCAGCGGTTTTCTCGTGTATAGGGTCGCTCTTGGAACAGGTTTTCAAATAGGCTATTATACCTGGGCTTTATCCCTATCCTTACTAGTCGTGGTAAGTGGAGAAAACCCTATTTGGCTGTATTCCGGGCACTCGCCCTTAAAAGGGCGACCCACAACCGCTGGAACCTCGGATCTAACACTAAATCACCCTGGCAACTAATATTCCTCTAGTCTGTCCTAGTCTGTCCGACGCGTTTCACCACTAGAAGTAGTGGTTCTTCAGGGACAAGAAGACAAGAGCGCCAGGGCGCCTAGTGCAGTGGCAGCGCTCCCGCACGCAAATCAAGGCAGTGGCAATTGTTAGATGTAAGTGTGTCTCGTTTCTGGCGTCCTAGCTCCTCCTATTTAATTAGGTTCACCTATGGGCTCTTTGCTGGGCGTCCTACTTTCATCCCCCCCCAGATCTCGTCATATCTCCTGGACAGACGCAGGCTGATTGGGATTCTCAAAGGTTACTTACCCTGTCAGCAGCGTTCTGCCCGAATTGGTGAACCAATTAAATGGGAGGAGCTAGGACGCCAGAAAAGAGACACATTTACAACTAACAATTGCCACTGCCTTGATTTGCATGCGGGAGCGCTGCCACTGCACTAGGCGCCCCGGCGCTCTTGTCTTCTTGTCCCTGAAGAACCACTACTCCTAGTGGTGAAACGCGTCGGACAGACTAGAGGAATATTAGTTGCCAGTGTGATTTAGTGTTAGATCCGAGGTTCCTAGCGGTTGTGGGTCGCCCTTTTAAGGGCGAGTGCCCGGAATACAGCCAAATAGGGTTTTCCCCACTTACCACGACTAGTAAGGATAGGGATAAAGCCCAGGTATAATAGCCTATTTGAAAACCTGTTCCAAGAGCGACCCTATACACGTGAAAACCGCTGCCAAAAGAAATATCGGTATCCTCTGGTCACATCTGACACTATCCTCAAAGAAGCAGTGTGATACAAACATTGTTTCACTATAAGTGTCATATATTCTAAAATATTAATAAAATAAAATTTATGTTTTAAAGTAACTACAATATAGGTACACTCAGCACAATAATTATATTAGCTATGCATGTTTCTGCGATGCACAGTGATGTACACTGAGATACACTCTCCCTACAGGCCCGGTAAAATAGCCGATTTATGACACGCTTCATGACAAATTAATTTGAATCGAATTTTCACTCATCTCTATATAAGATTATAATATATTTAACCTATACTTTAAAGGGAGTCTGTCACCAACTTTAGTCATGTCAAGCTGTTATTCCACATTGTAGCTCACACACATAGATAACATATGGTACCTTTTTTGCCAGTTCTGTAGTTGCAATGTTCCAAAAATGAAGTTTGCACCATATGCAAATAGGGTTTGCAAGTGCCCAGGGGTGGTGTTTGCTGCTCAAAGTGCCCAGGCCCCTCAGCATTATTTAGTGAAAACTCCTCCCCTCTATAGCAGTTCACCTGCCCAGTATCCATGTGATGTGCCTACCAGCGCCGGCCCGTACCATGCTTGTACAATGGAGGCCAGTAAGTGGCGCATGCACATTAGGTTGAAGTATGCCGCTGCCCACAATGGGTGTTGTGCAGTGCACGTCACACGCAGGCAAACTGCGATAGAAGGGAGGAGTTTTCGCTGAGTAACACTGGGGGGCCTGGGCACTTTGAGCAGCAAACGCCACCCTTGGGCATTTGCAAACCCTATTTGCATATGGTGTAAACTTTATTTTTGGAACATTGCAGTTACAGAACTGGCAAAAAAGGTACCATGTGTTTTCTATGTGTGTGAGCTACTACGTCGTATTAGCAGCTTGACATGACTGAAGTTGGTGACAGACTCCCTTTAAGGAATGAAAATGATGACAATTATAAGAAGATAAATAGCATTCTGAGACCAACATGAAACAGAACTGTTAAAGATTGGTAAGATATGCCTTGATAGATTGAAGCAAATCACAAAGTATAAAAATGAAGTGCTAGGCACAGAGCTATGACTTGATACTAATATCCTTCAGGGAATTAGTGGCTGATGAGATTTGCAGATTCTTAATGTACACTGCCATAATTGCTGTATATAATTAAGGCAATATATCTCAGATACATGTTGAAATATATTTATAGTTCTTCACAACAGATGGGCATTTGTGGCTGCTCTGTCTGACCAAATATAAATTTTACATGATTATACCCAACTACTCACAAATTCAATTTTTCCTGCATCATATATCATATGCTATTGAATTACAAACATAATTCAACCCAATGATGACTGCATTGCACCATACTCTTGGCCTGACAGTCCTATAATACTGGATATATATTGTCTGTACTTGAGGCCATGTTTTAATACAAATTAAATCTTATAAAAAAAAAATAACAGCAACCAGGTTCACATGTCCCATTGCTGCAAAACTTGTCATGTAGTTATGTCTCAAGCAGATATGTAAATTATTACAAGTGTGGTCTGATTAGACCTTGGGTCTTGCCACAAGATGGGTTAAAAGCCTATAAAAAGGCTTTCAGAGGCTACTTTTGGGTAGTGTACCTCTTAGTGAGAGATTATTGACTGGTACACATGTCTCTACAAAGCACTTGATGACATTTTACCCAGTTGACAGACTAAAGAGTGGGCTCATCACTGGACTGAAAGAAGCAGGGTCACTGTTTCAATGAATTGCCCACCATCTAGACCGTCCTGACCCAGCTGTTAGGAGATGTTGAAAGCTGTGCTTACTGAGTGCATGCAGACACAGCCAACAGGCTGCAGATGGCCAAGATAGAATACCAGTAAAAAGGATTGTTTGATCACTCAACAAGTAGTAGCAGCTCCCGCAGTTTCCTTGTCTACCATCCAGACACAGATGACACCTTCATTACATACCTGTCTCTGGCCAGATCATTTCAAGGCACTTTACAAAAGAAAATTTGGTGTCATGGTGCCTGTTATGTGTCCTGCTAATGACAGCCAGGTACCATCCCCTTCATTTGCAGTGTTGTCGTGAACGAGAAATCTGGACTGCTTCGGACTGAAACTTTGTGGTCTTAAGTAGTGTTGAGCGCGAATATTCGAATCGCGAATATCGCCACTTCAAGAATTTGCGAATATTTAGAATATAGTGCTATATATTCATACTCATGAATATTCTAATCACGAATTTATAGCAAATTTATCACCAATATCGGCACTTAGCAACATCCCTAGCAACCAATAGGAAAGGAGTAGTGTTGATCGCGAGTTTTCGTATCGCGAAATTTATCGTGAATTTTCCTATTGCCGATTTTTGCAATCAAGAAAATAGTGATTGGAGATCACGAATTTGCAAATATATGATGAATATTCACCCAAATATTTGTGAAATGTCGCGAATTCGAATATTGCCCCTGCCGCTCATCACTGGTCTTAACCCCTTAAGGACACAGCCTTTTTACACCTTAGGACCAGGCCATTTTTTGCAAATCTGACCAGTGTCACTATAAGTGCTGATAACTTTAAAACTCTTTGACTTATCCAGGCCGTTCTGAGATTGTTTTTTCGTCACATATTGTACTTCATGACACTGGTAAAATGAAGTTAAAAAAAAATTTTTTTTTGCACCAAAAAATACCTAATTTAACAAAAATTGGGAAAAATTTGCAAATTTCAAAGTTTCAGTTTCTCTACTTCTGTAATACATAGTAATACCCCTAAAAATTGTGATGCCTTTACATTCCCCATATGTCTACTTCATGTTTGAATTATTTTGGGAATGATATTTTATTTTTTGGGGATGTTACAAGGCTTAGAAGTTTAGAAGCAAATCTTGAAATTTTTCAGAAATTTACAAAAACCCAATTTTTAGGGACCACTACAGCTCTGAAGTCACTTTGCGAGGCTTACATAATAGAAACCACCCAAAAATGACCCCATTCTATAAACTACACCCCTCAAGGTATTCAAAACTGATTTTACAAACTTCGTTAACCCTTTAGGTGTTGCACAAGAGTTATTGGCAAATGGGGATGAAATTTGAGAATTTCATTTTTTTGGCTAATTTTCCATTTTAACCCATTTTTTCCACTAACAAAGCAAGGGTTAACAGCCAAACAAGACTGTATCTTTATTGCCCTGACTCTGCCGTTTACAGAAACACCCCATATGTGGCCGTAAACTACTGTACGGCCACACAGCGGGGCGTAGAGTGAAAGGTGCGCCATATGGTTTTTGGAAGACAGGTTTTGCTGGACAGTTTTTTTGACTCCATGTCCCATTTGAAGCCCCCTGATGCACCCCTAGAGTAGAAACTCCATAAAAGTGACCCCATCTAAGAAACTACACCCCTCAAGGTATTCAAAACTGATTTTACTAACTTCACTAACCCTTTAGGTGTTGCACAAGAGTTATTGGCAAATGGGGATGAAATTTGAGAATTTCATTTTTTTGCCTAATTTTCCATTTTAACCCATTTTTTCCACTAACAAAGCAAGGGTTAACAGCCAAACAAGACTGTATCTTTATTGCCCTGACTCTGCCGTTTACAGAAACACCCCATATGTGGCCGTAAACTACTGTACGGGCACACAGCGGGGCGTAGAGTGAAAGGTGCGCCGTATGGTTTTTGGAAGGCAGGTTTTGCTGGACAGTTTTTTTGACACCATGTCCCATTTGAAGCCCCCCTGATGCACCCCTAGAGTAGAAACTCCAAAAAAGTGACCCCATCTAAGAAACTACACCCCTCAAGGTATTCAAAACTGATTTTACAAAGTTTGTTAACCCTTTAGGTGTTGCACAAGATTTAATGGAAAATAGAGATACAATTTCAAAATTTCACTTTTTTGGCAGATTTTCCATTTTAATATTTTTTTTCCAGTTACAAAGCAAGGGTTAACAGCCAAACAAAACTCATTATTTATGGCCCTGATTCTGTAGTTTACAGAAACACCCCATATGTGGTCGTAAACTGCTGTACGGGCACACGACAGGGCGCAGAAGGAAAGGAATGCCATACGGTTTTTGGTTTTTGAAAGGCAGATTTTGCTGGACTGGTTTTATTGACACCATGTCCCATTTGAAGCCCCCCTGATGCACCCCTAGAGTAGAAACTCCATAAAAGTGACCCCATCTAAGAAACTACACCCCTCAAGGTATTCAAAACTGATTTTACAAAGTTTGTTAACCCTTTAGGTGTTGCACAAGATTTAATGGAAAATAGAGATACAATTTCAAAATTTCACTTTTTTGGCAGATTTTCCATTTTAATATTTTTTTTTCCAGTTACAAAGCAAGGGTTAACAGCCAAACAAAACTCATTATTTATGGCCCTGATTCTGTAGTTTACAGAAACACCCCATATGTGGTCGTAAACTGCTGTACGGGCACACGACAGGGCGCAGAAGGAAAGGAATGCCATACGGTTTTTGGAAGGCAGATTTTGCTGGACTGGTTTTATTGACACCATGTCCCATTTGAAGCCCCCCTGATGCACCCCTAGAGTAGAAACTCCAAAAAAGTGACCCCATTTTAGAAACTACGGGATAAGGTGGCAGTTTTGTTGGTACTAGTTTAGGGTACATATGATTTTTGGTTGCTCTATATTACACTTTTTGTGCGGCAAGGTAACAAGAAATAGCTTTTTTGGCACCGTTTTTTTTTTGTTATTTACAACATTCATCTGACAGGTTAGATCATGTGGTAATTTTATAGAGCAGGTTGTCACGGACGCGGCGATACCTAATATGTATACAATTTTTTTTATTTATGTAAGTTTTACACAATGAATTAATTTTTAAAACAAAAAAAAGTTTTAGTGTCTCCATAGTCTAAGAGCCATAGTTTTTTTTAGTTTTTGGGCGATTATCTCAAGTAGGGTCTCATTTTTTGCGGGATGAGATTACGGTTTTCTTGGCACTATTTTGGGGTGCATATGACTTTTTGATCGCTTGCTGTTACACTTTTTGTGAAGTAAGATGACAAAAAATTGCTTTTTTTACACCGTTTTTTTTTTTTTTTTTACGGTGGTCATCTGAGGGGTTAGGTCATGTGATATTTTAATAGAGCCGGTCGATACGGACGCGGCGATACCCAATATGTATACTTTTTTTTATTTATGTAAGTTTTACACAATGATTTCATTTTTGAAACAAAAAAAATCATGTTTTAGTGTTTCCATAGTCTAAGAGCCATAGTTTTTTCAGTTTTGGGGCGATTATCTTGGGTAGGGTATGATTTTTGCGGGATGAGATGACGGTTTGATTGTTACAATTTTGGAGTACATACAACTTTTTTGATCACTTTTATTAACTTTTTGGGGAAGTAAGGTGGGCAAAATTTCAATTTCATCATAGTTTTTAATTTTTTATTTTTATGGCGTTCACCGTTTGGGTAAAGTAACATGACCGTTTTATAGATCAGGTCGTTACGGACGCGGCGATACCAAACATGTGTAGGGAATTTCATTATTATTTTTTTTAATCAGTGATAAATGTGTTTTTTGATTTTTACTTTATTTTCACTTTTTTTCACTTTCTTTTTGACCCAGACCCACTTGGTTCTTGAAGATCCAGTGGGTCTGATGTCTGTATAATACAGTACAGTACAATATATAGTACTGTACTGTATTTTACACTTTGTCTGAACAGATCTATGCCTTTCAGCACAGATCTGTTCAGCACCATGGACAGCAGGACGCCTGAGAAGGCGTCCTGTTGCCATGGGAACCTTCCCCGTCTGCTCAGTTATGGTCAGAACTGCGCAGACGGGGAAGGGTAAGGACGGGGCTTGGGGGGCTGCCTGGGAGCTCTCTCCCTCTCCATTCGGAGGGGCTGCAAAGGCACAGCAGCCCCCCGATGGGAGAGGGAGGGAGCTCCCTGCGCTGTTAACCTTTTCCATACAGCGGTCCGTACGGACCGCTGTATGGAAAGGGTTAAACGGCTGACATCGCATCACCGATGTCAGCCGTTTATACCAGGGTGCCAGCAATGTGCTGGCACCCTGGTATACCCACTAGACGCCAACGATTACGCAATGGGAGGCGGGCGGGGGATCGCGATCCCGCCTGCAGCACCGCCCGCCTCCCGCACCGCCCGCAACCCTCCCCCTGCACCTCCCACCCGGCAAAAATCACTAAGGGGTGCAGGGGGAGGGATACAGATGCATTTTAGGAATACTAAAGTTTCTGATCCCCGCGGTCAGGGACCGCGGGGATCAGAAACTGCAGAAATCGCAGCAAACCGCAGGTCTGAATTGACCTGCGGTTTGCCGCGATCGCCGACATGGGGGGGTCACGGGACCCCCCGGCGCATTTAGCCTAGGTGCCTGCTCAATGATTTGAGCAGGCGCCGGGTTCCGATCACTGCCAGCCGCACGGCAGTGATCAGAAATACACAGGGCGTACATGTACGCCCTGTGTCCTTAAGTACCAGGGCACAAGGGCGTACCTGTACGCCCTATGTCCTTAAGAGGTTAAGTTACCAGTTCAGGTTCTTTTTGGGATCCAGTGATGGTCAGGTTCAAGGGCCTTGTCATAAGTGATTCAATCCCGGCTTTGCTGTGGAGTGACACACTGCCCCAACTGCTGGTGTGATGATCTGAGGAACCATCTCATGCTACAGTCGGTCACCTGTAGTAGTGACATGGGGGACACTAACAGTGTAGCAATATGTGCAGGACATCCTACACCGATATGTGTTGCTTCTTATGGCAGGGCATTTAAACTGGTATTTTTCAGCAGCATAATGCCTGCCCACACACTGCAAGGGTTTCCCAGGAATGTCTCTGCCAGATTGCAACACTTCTTTGGCTTTCCTGGTCGCTAGATTTACCACCAATTGTGCATTTATAGGACCAGCTGGGAGGTCAGCTACAGCAATCTATAAGTGTGCAGGAACTAGAGGCATTCAACATCCGTTAGTAAATGTGCCGCAGAATTCCATACAGAATCTGTATGCGTCAATGCCAAAGCGTATTTTATCTTGTATCGAGGTTTCAGGCAGCCCAAAAAGGTACTGGAGCCTTCCTTTAATTGTAAAGTTTTCCCAATAAAGTTATCCTTTCACAGTAATATTGTTTGTAATCACTTACATAAAACATCATTAAGTTTACACAGAAAGTTTCATTCAATTCCAACTTCTTCCTGGTTCATTATTTATTGTCAATGAGTGTACCTTGAGTAAACATTTGGATTTCTTATCAAATAGTAAAGTCGTTGATACATGAACAAAAGTTGCTAAAAAAGCAAAGACAATTTATATTGTAATTAGAGATAAGTGAATCGAAGTTAACAAAGTGGAATTTGATACAAATTTCAGGAAAAATATGTGCGCCAACAGGTTCTGTACCAAAAGAAGAAAGTACCAGGATTATTGGGAAGTATTGGGAACTGCATCGATACCTGGGAGGGATTCTGGCCTCCGGCTGGCAGTTGGGCATATCGCAACTGAAGTACCTTTGGGTTAAGATGTCAGTTTCAAGATATCTCAAAATGGGGGAACTGTGAGGGATGAGAATCCATTTTGTATAAATATGTCCTCCATCTTGTGCATATGTGGAAAATTACTGAGCCAGCTGTGAAGACATGGCAGTTTCTGTGTATAGATAGCTACAAGGCCAAGGTAGCAGCTCCCTCACTTCCTTATCAGAGTTTGATATACAAGAGAGAGTTATGTTCTTTCTGAGTTTCGTGATGCGCCGCTAACGAATACTAACTTTGATATAAGATGCAATAGAAGACTTTAACCATTAAAAACTAGTTCTGTTAGTATGGTCCGGAAGTATTGCCTTTTATGTATAACTAATCAAATCACTTGTTTTGATTTCTACCCCCTTGGTGGGGTGCCTGATTTGTCTATGTTTATCTGTAGTGTTACAAAGATGTATGCTTGTATGTAATAAAGTAGAGAGAGAATCTGATTCAGCAGTGTGTCTGTGTCAGCTCTATGAGCGCTCATATATACACATCAATTGGGACCCCGACAATCATACAGGTAGGAGGTTTTGCCCCAACATAACTTGGCACCCAACATGGGGACACTTCATTGATCTTCCGACAACTTGGATCCCCCGGACTGGGACGGACAGATATAAAAGACAGCGCTGCAAGGTAAGAGACTTTCTTAAATTATATCTGTGCCTCCCTGACCAGTTGTCTGGTTCGAAGGGATTGTTGAAAGAACGTACATTTAAAGTCCTTTTACAGTCAAGTCCATATTGCTAAAGAACCTTGAAAGCTGGAAATACTTATGATTCTTAGGTTTAGTTTCTGATCATGAGTAACTTTGAATGATGATGTTTTTGATCTGGCTTTAGGAGTCACGGTATATGTCTTGTTTGTTCTTTACTGTGTTTGGAAAAATTACAGAACATTATAGAAAGGGAAATCTCAGTAACAGGGTATACCAGGTGAATAGTGAGGAAACTCTGAAGAAACTGAGGATAATAAATCTCAGAAACAGCACACACTAGGTGAATAGTGAGGAAGCTCTGAGGAAACTGAGGAAATAGACGTCTGAATTTTGTTACTGTCTATAGTTATTCTGGTACAGTTGAAGAGCAATGGGGAATAATTTCAGTGTACCCAAAGGTTATAAGACAGCCAAAACATTGGTGAAGGAAAGAGGAGGTAAAGAGGGTCTGCTGAAGAATGTGGACAGTGTTGGAGAAGTCAGGGATGAAGTATGGGAATCTTAACCTAGAAGTCTGGGAAAGATTCAGTAGGACTCATTGTCATTGGATAAAAGATCATGGATGTGAAGAAGTGGTTAAACTAAAGATAAAAGACAGTACAGTTGTTACCCAATTGTTAATTAAATAAAACTCACCAGAACCTCTTTTAGGGACTGATGTTTTGCAAGCACTGGGAGCCCACATACACTTTGATCCCAATGGCACTACCCGTGTACCCCAGAGGAAGTATTTTGTCTCTTAATAGCGACACTAGCCTTGCCTGAGACTGAACCATCAGAATTAATTCTTGTAGACCAGGCTGTCCTTGAGGTGGTACCAAAGGATTTGTGGGTAACATCCAGGGCCGCCATCAGGGGGGTAAAGCCGATACCCCAGTAAGGGGCCCGGACCCAGAGGGGGTCCGGACGGTCCCGAGCCTTTTTTTCTTTTTGTGTCAGTGTGTTAACTTTAAATCAGCGCTCATATCTTTACTACCTTATACTGACTCAGCTCCGGTAACAGGCAGTGCGGGCGGCGCTCACTCACTGATGTCACGCGCCTGCTCCTCCCAATAGGCAGCGCAGGCGCGTGACGTCAGTGAGTGAGCATTGCCGCCCGCACTGCCTGTTACTGGAGGGAGCTGAATGTAAGGTAGTAAAGAGATGAGCGCTTTAAAGTTACTGTCTGCAGGATACGGATTACAGCTTATAAATGTATACTACTGTGAGCGGCAGCGAGGGGGATCTATGGATGGCGGCACTGTAATAGGAGGGGGATCCGTGGATGACACTGTTATGGGGGGTCTGTGAATGACACTTATGGGGGGGATCTGTGGATGACACTTATGGGGGATCTGTGGATGACACTGTTATGGAGGGGGATCTGTGGATGACACATAGCATAAGATGCTATATACGGTATGTGTCATCCACAGATCCCCCTCCATAACAGTGTCATCCACAGATCCCCCCCATAAGTGTCATCCACAGATCCCCCCATAAGTGTCATCCACAGATCCCCCATAACAGTGTCATCCACAGATCCCCCATAACAGTTTCATCCACAGATCCCCCATAATTGTGTCATCCACAGAACACTGTCCTGGGGTGGATCTGTGGATGACACATATAGCATAAGATGCTATATATGGTATGTGTCATCCACAGATCCCCTCCATAACAGTGTCATCCACAGATCCCCTCCATAACAGTGTCATCCACAGATCCCCTCCATAACAGTGTCATCCACAGATCCCTTCCATAACAGTGTCATCCACAGATCCCTTCCATAACAGTGTCATCCACAGATCCCCTCCATAACAGTGTCATCCACAGATCCCCCTCCATAACAGTGTCATCCACAGATCCCCCTCCATAACAGTGTCACCCACCGGACCCCCTCCATAACAGTGCCATTCACAGATCCCCCTCCGTAACAGTGCCACCCACCGGACCCCCTCCATAACAGTGCCATTCACAGATCCCCCTCCGTAACAGTGCCATCCACAGATCCCCCTCCGTAACAGTGCCATTCACAGATCCCCCTCCATAACAGTGTCATCCACAGATCCCTTCCATAACAGTGTCATCCACAGATCCCCTCCATAACAGTGTCATCCACAGATCCCCCTCCATAACAGTGTCATCCACAGATCCCCTCCATAACAGTGTCATCCACAGATCCCCTCCATAACAGTGTCATCCACAGATCCCCTCCATAACAGTGTCATCCACAGATCCCCTCCATAACTGTCATCCACAGATCCCTTCCATAACAGTGTCATCCACAGATCCCCTCCATAACAGTGTCATCCACAGATCCCCCTCCATAACAGTGTCATCCACAGATCCCCCTCCATAACAGTGTCATCCACAGATCCCCCTCCATAACAGTGTCACCCACCGGACCCCCTCCATAACAGTGCCATTCACAGATCCCCCTCCGTAACAGTGCCACCCACCGGACCCCCTCCATAACAGTGCCATTCACAGATCCCCCTCCGTAACAGTGCCATCCACAGATCCCCCTCCGTAACAGTGCCCTCCTCAGATCCCCCTCCATAACAGTGCCCTCCTCAGATCCCCCTCCATAACAGTGCCCTCCTCAGATCCCCCTCCATAACAGTGCCCTCCTCAGATCCCCCTTCATAACAGTTCCATCCACAGATCCCTCTTCATAACAGTGCCATCCACAGATCCCCCTCCATAACAGTGCCATCCACAGATCCCCCATAACAGTTTCATCCACAGATCCCCCATAACAGTCTCATCCACAGATACCCCATAACAATGTGTCATCCACAGATCCCACATAACAATGCCATCCACAGATTCCCCCCATAACAGTGCCATCCATAGATCCCCCCATAACAGTGACTGGAGCAGACCTGCTGATAAACACACCTAGGCCACCACCAGTCAAGGTAAAAACTTACAGTTGTCAATAATGTAATGTAGTGTAGGGGGCCATGTAATGTTTTGAGTCAAGTAAAATGTTGCATGAAACAATCATTAAATAGGTGGCCGACAAAAAGGGGCGGATTAAAGGATGTGGTCAATGGGCTGAGTCAAGGGAGGCGGCAAAACTAGCTTTCACCTGGGGGGGCCCAGGACTTGAGCTGTGTTAGGGGCCCGAAAATTTCTGATGGCAGCCCTGGTAACATCTAAAACAGACATAGGGAAACTCCCTGTGTCTCCGGTGACGGTGCATCTTAAGCCAGGATGTCGGCCCCCTCAAGTAAAGCAGTACCTCCTCAGTCATGCCCAGGAGATAGCAGTGGCCTGTCAAATTGATCCTTTCCTTCAGGCCAGTGTATAGATAAAAACAGTATCTCCCTCTAATACCCCACTGTTCCCAATAAAGAAGAAACCAGTTAAGGGACAGTCTGCCAGTTACAGGATGGTTCATGATCTTAGAGAAGTCAACAAGGTGACAGTTTTACAAACTCCAATAGTGCCAAACCTACATACCTTACTGTCACAAGTTCCATCCACTGCTACGTGTTTCACGGTGATAGACCTGGCAAATGCTTTCTTTAGTGCCCCACTGCACCAAGACTGTCAGTATCTGTTTACTTTTAAGGGCAACCAGTATACTTGGACTGTCCTGCCTCAGGATGCTCAGAACTCCCCAACCATGTATACACAGGCTTTGTTATCTTTCCTTACAAACTGGGTACCGTCCAGCTTAGTGGTCTTGTTGCAATACTTGGATGATTTTCTCCTGTGTGCTGAAACCAATTAAATTTGCTCTGAACCAACTATATCGCTTTTAATTTTCCTGCATCAGAACGGGTGTAAAGCCTTAAAACAAAAGCTGCAGTTTTGTAAAAACAAGGTTGTATTTCTAGGACACTGCCTCTCCCATGGAGCTCGCCACCTAACCCCAGAAAGAAAGGAGGCTGTTAAAAGGATACAAGGGCCCAAAGGAGCACAAAGCCTAAGGGTGTTTTGGGGGCTGGTTTCATACTGTCGCCCCTGGATTAGACATGCCTCCATGTTAATGCAGCCTCTGTATGATTGTCTGTCATCTGACCCATTTCACCTTACAGAAGAGGCAGTGAATAATTTTCATACATTGAAGCTGTGCATAACCTTGGCCCCAGCCTTGGGTATTCCAAAATATGACAAGGAATTCGAGTTGTTCTGCTCAGAAATGCAGGATCAGAAATAAGGTGACCGCCAGTGGCCAGTGGCTTACTTTTCAGCCAGATTAGATCCTGTCACCAGAGGCGCTGCCTCCTGTGTCAGGGCGGTAGCGGCAGTGCAGGCAATGATAGAAAAAGCTTCTGAAATTGTGTTAGACTACCCGATGATTGTACCAACACCTCATGACATACAAGGCATAGTAACACCTAAGCATATTTATATGGCTAGGCACTCTGTCTCCAGTGTGCACTCCTTATGCCCGCTAACATTTCGTTCCAAAGTTGTACTACTCTGAAACCTGCTACTTTGTTACCAAGCACAGATTCAGAAATGGGGAAGGGGGCATATAAGGTACAGGCAGCCTCCTAAATGACATGATGGAATATTTTCCCCATGACTGTGTACAATTAATGCAATAAGAAACGTAAGGATTTGATCATGTTCATGAAAGACCCCTTGATAACCCTGATTTTGAGTATTTTGTAGATGGAAGCAGGTTTATGGGAATGGACGCCAGTTCCACACTGGATATGCAGTGGTCACACAGCATGAGGTAGGGATAGCTGAACCACTCCCACCTAACATGTCAGCACAAGAGGCGGAGCTGAAGGCACTCACTGAGGCGTGTAAATTGGCCAAGGGGAAGAAGGTGAACATCTACACAGACTCAAGGTATTCTTTTGGTATTACACGTGACTATGGACCCATATGGTCGGCTAGAGACTTTCTAACATTAGCAGGCCATCCAATTAAATATAAAGACTGTATTTGGACTTGTGAACTCTCTGTTAGTATCAAAGGAAGTTGCTATTATTAAGGTTAAGGCTCATACAAGATGTACCATGGTGGAAACAAAAGGCAATGATTAAGCAGACAAGACAGCCAAACGAAATGCTGACGCTACCCGGTTAGAGCCTTGAGACCTGAGCTCATTTCAGTTAGTACATTTCAAAGAATGCTCGAACAAGCCCTTCCTGAGGAAAAAGAACTTTGGGCAAAACAAGGAGCCAAACCTGATGAGCATGGAATTTGTAGAAACAAGGACAAAATTTGTCTACAACGCCCTCTATACCCAGCTATGGCTCAGGAGGCCCACAAGCCCACTTACCTATCAAAAGGTGCCATGGTAAATGTGGGTAATGCAGGGTGGATTGCTCCAGGATTTTCTACAGTAGTAGCTTGGCTTGTACAAGCATGTATGGTCTGTGCATTAAACAATCCCGGTCAAGTGGTTAAGACTCCAAGTAAGCACACCCCCAGGCCACGTTACCCATTCCAGAGACTGCAGATAGATTATATACAACTGCCTAAGGTAGGAGTATATGAATTTGTCCTTGTGTGTGTTGATCTCTTTTTACGGTGGCCAGAAGCCTTCCCAGTAGCAAATGCAAAGAAAATAGCAAAGAAGCTGGTCAGTAAACTGGTGTGCAGGTATGGTGTCCCTGAAGTTATTAAATCAGGCAGGATTATCCCCATTTGAGATTCTGTTTGGGGGAATTGTGAGGGATGATGAATTCATTTTGTATAAATATGTCCTCGCATATGCATATGTGGAAAACTACTGAGCCAGCTGTGAAGACATGGCAGTTTCTGTGTATAGATAACTACAAGGCCAAGGTAGCAGCTTCCTCGCTTCCTTATCAGAGTTTGACATACAAGAAAGAGTTATGTTCTTTTTGAGTTTCGGGATGCGCTGCTAACGAATACTAACTTTGATATAAGATGCGGTAGAAATTTTTAATCATTAAGAACTAATTATGTTAGTATGGTCCGGAAGTATTGCCTTTTATGAATAACTAATCAAATCACTAGTTTCAATTTCCACCCCCTTGGTGGGGTGCCTGATTTGTCTATGTTTACCTGTAGTGTTATAAAGATGTATGCTTGTGTGTAATGAAGTAGAGAGAGAATCTGATTCAGCAGTGTCTGTGTCAGCTCTGTGAGCACTCATATATACACATCACTTGGGACCCTGACAATCATAGAGGTAGGGGTTTTTTGCCACAACAGCACCAAAGTCAAATTTCCTCATGCTTCGTGGTAACGAATCGTCTTTTTTCCTAAAATAGCTGCTGCACATGTTAGGGCAAAAATAATTCTGCTAAGCTGATACTGTGTCAGAGTGCCCCCCACAGTAATGATGCCCTCCAAAGTCCCACCAATAGTAATAATTATCTGCCAGAGTGCACTTAGTAGTAATAGTGCCTCCAATAGTAATAATGTCCCCACCGTGCCCTGCTAGTAATGATGTTCCCAATAGTCCCCCCTAGTAACAAAGTTCACCATAATGCCCCCGGTAGTAATAATTCTCCTTATAATGTGCCAGTACAAAGAAATGCCCCCTTACAATGTGTGCCAGTGCCAAAAATGTACCAGTTCTGTGTGCCAGTACAAAAAATATCCCCTCTTAGTGCCCTCCAGTTGAGCTAATGTCCCCATAGTGCCCCCATAATGTGTACCAGTATAAAATACCCCTATATAGGCCCCCAGTAAATTCCCCCATAGTGCTCCTCTTCTTCCATGCCCTTAGTGTCCCCCATAAGGTGTGAAGGTATAAAATGTTCCTTCTTAGTGTCCACAGTAGATGCCCCCATAGTGCTTCTGTCCTTTCCTTCCCTATAGTGCCCCCCATAATGCACCAGTAAAAAAATGCCCATATATAGTGCCCCCATAGTGCTCCTCTAAACCCCTCTCCCTGTAATATGCCCAACAGCATTGTGCCAAATAAAAAAATACACTAATACTTACATGATCCGATGCAGGCCTCTTCTGGCCTGTGTCCCGCACTGAGTGCTGCCCTGTTCAGGCAGTGAAATGTTGATGACGGTGCTATTTTGACGCACAATGGCATATCTTAGGCCCGCCAACCTTTCCCATGAATCTCCACCACTTTTTTCCCTTGTCACGCAGTTCAAAATGTAGGAACCCTAGATTCTCTTTTTAAAAAGATTTTTGGCACATACACATTAGTCAATATGGGTCAGTGTTTGCAAAAAATTGTCACAACAACCACCACAAAACATGCTTCTAATGATTCCTATTCAGAATGGTCTCGGGTTATAAGTGGTGTACCCCAAGGTTCAGTGCTGGGCCCTTTATTATTTGATTTATTTATTAATGATATCGAGGGCGAGATTAATAGCACCATATCTATTTTTGCAGATGATACTAACTGTACAGTCTATGGAAGATGTCTATGGAACCGTACAGTCTATGGAAGATGTCCATAAACTACAAGCTGACTTGAACACTCTAAGTGATTGGGCATGAACTTGGCAAATGAGGTTCAATGTGGACAAATGTAAGGTTGTGCATCTTGGTAGTAATAAATTCTGTGCTTCATATGTCATAGGGGATGTAACACTGGGAGAGTCACTTATAGAGAAAGATTTGGGTGTCCTTGTTAATGGCAAATTAAATAGCAGCATACAATGTCAATAAGCTGCTTCTAAGGCCACCAGGATATTGTCATGCTTTAAATGAGGCATGGTCTCGTGGGGCAGGGATGTAATACTACCACTTTACAAAGCATTGGTGCGGCCTCATCTGCAATATGCAGTTCAGTTCTGGGCACCAGTCCATAGAAAGGATGCACTACAGCTGGAAAAAGTACAGAGAAGAGCGACTAAAATGATAAGGGTCATGGAGGGTCTTAGTTAGGAAGAAAGATTAAAAGAATAGAATCTATTTAATCTTGAGAAGAGATGTCTAAGGGGGGACATGATTAACCTATACAAATATATAAATTGGCCATACAAAAAATAAGGTGAAAAACTGTTCCATGTAAAATGTGCTCAAAAGACAAGGTGGCACTGCCTCCGCTTGGAGAGGAAAAAGTTCAGTCTCCTGAAGCGTCAAAGCTTCTTTACTGTAAGAACTGTGAAGCTGTGGAATTGACTACCTTAGGAAGTGGTTACAGCAGGAACAGTGGACAGTTTTAGAAAGGGTTTATTGCTGGTAAAAAAAAAGATGGCAGTGCCATAATTGTGTGTGTATGGACAAGTAGACCATTCTGAAAAGAATCTGAGAAATGAAAAATCAGCTTTTCTGTAAATTCATTAAAAAATATTATTTACCTTTAACATTAATTTGCAGTCAAAGTTTGGATCCCCAGCCTTATGTGTTCACATGGATGACCATTAGTAAAGGAGTTGTCCAGTTTGAGGAGAAAACCGGGGTATTGTGCTCCATGCCTTATTTACCCGACTGCAGCAGTAACATCATTTCAACAACACGTGATTGTTGCAGCCAATCACTGGCCTATTCAATGCACCTCTAAGGGTAGTGATTGGCTGAAGCGGTCATGTGTTGTCCAAGTGATACAACTGCTGAAACCAGGTAGAAACCATTCAGGAGAACAGGAGAAATGGGTAGGATCTGTAAGGTAAGTACTCTTCATTGCAGGGTGAGCCGTAGAATTGTCAGACATCAAAAGATTTTCATATTACGCCCACAAAGTTATATGTATTTTATTGGGATTTTATGTGACAGACTAACAAAGTAGCAAGCATTTGTGAAATGAAAAGAAAATGGTACTGTACATGGTTTTAAAAAAACATTTATGAAGAAAAATGTGGAAAGTGCATTTTTATTCAGCCCCCTGAGTCAATACGTTGAAGGACAAGCTTTCGCTGCAATTATAGCTGCAGGTCTTTAGGGGCATGTCTCGATCAGCTTTGCACATCTAGAGACCGAAATTTTTGTCTGTTCCTCTTTGCAAAATAGCTCAAACTCAGTCAGATTGGATGGGAGAGTGTCTGTGAACAGCAATTTTCAAGTCTTGCCACAAATTCTCAACATGACTATGATTTTAACTAAAACAATCCATTGTATCTCTGGCTCTATGTCTAGGGTTGTTGCCCTGCTGGACGGTGAACCTCCACCCCAGTCTCAAGTCTTTTGCAGTCTGTACCAGGTTTTCCTTCAGGATTGCCCTGTATTTAGCTCCATCCATCTTCCCATCAACTTTGACCAGCTTTCTTGTCCCTGCTGAAGAAAAGTATCCCCCGAGCAGACAGCATGATGCTGCCACAACCATGGTTCATGGTGGGTAGTGATGGACGAACATCGACCAGGACGATTCATGAACGCGAACGCGTTCGCAAACCACACGTTCGCTGCGGGACCCATTCACTTTAATGGCAGGCGAACCTGAAAAACTTTCAGGTTATATTTGCAGCCAGCAAACACATAAAAGAAGTGCACAAATAGTCCCACAACATGGACAGTGATATATCCGAGGGGGATCATTGGCAAAAAGTCCCACAAAAAAAGATGTATTTTAATCAGGGGCCATTTTTATGCGTCTTAAAGGGAAAAACTCAAAAATGGGCACTGCTGGAGACTAGAAAATTTTTATTTTAGACCACGGGAGTATAAGCCCCAAAAATTAGGCATTCGCCTGACAGAAAAGCACTTGTGATTATGTGGCGAGAGGTACATTAGGCGGTCACTGGCTAAAAATTTTACTGTCGGCCAGTACAGGCCCAAAAATTTGGCATTCACCTGACAGAAAAGAACTTCTGATTCTATGGCTGGAGGTACATAAGGCGGTCACTGGATAATAATTGAACTGTAGGCCACTGGAGTAAAGGCCCCAAAAGTTAGGCATTCGCCTGACACAAAAGAACATGTGATTCTGTGGTTGGAGGTACATTAGGCGATCACTGGATACAAATTTTACTGTAAGCCACTGGAGTACAGGCCCCAAAAATTTGGCATTCACCGGACAGAAAAGAACTTTGGCTGATGTGGCTGGAGGTACATTAGGCGTTCACTAGATAAACATTTTACTGCAGGCCAGTACACACCCCAAAAATTTGGCATTTACCAGACAGAAAAGAACTTTGGCTGATGTGGCTGGAGGTACATTAAGCGGTCACTGGATAAAACTTTTACTGTAGGCCACTGGAGTACAGGCCCCAAAAATTTGGCATTCACCTGACAGAAAAGAACTTGTGATTCTGTGGCTGGAGGTACATTAGGCGGTCACTGGATAAAAATGGAACTGTAGGCCACTGGAGTAGAGGCCCCAAACATTAGGCATTCACCTGACACAAGGAATTTGTGATCCTGTGGCTGGAGGTACATTCATTAGGCAGTCACTGGATAACATTTTTACCATAGGCCACTGGAGTACAGGCCCCTAAAAATTAGGCATTCACCTTACACAAAAGAACTTGTGATTCTGTGGCTGGAGGTACATTAGGAGGTCACTGGATAAAAATAGAACTGTAGGCCACTGGAGTAGAGGCCCCAAAAAGTAGGCATTTACCTGACAGAAAAGGCCTTTTATGCCACTGTATATACAGTGTCTTGCAAAAGTATTCACCCCCCTTGACTTTTTTCGTATTTTGTTACATTACAGACTTAAGTTCAATGTTTTGTTAATCAGAATTTTATGTGATGGACCAGAACACAATAGTCTAAGATGGTGAAGTGAAATGAGAAAAATATATAAATAAAACTATTGTTTAGAAATAGAAAACAGAAAATTGGCATGTGCGTATTCACCCTCTTTTTTAGGAAGCCCATAAAAAGCAACCAATTAACTTCAGAAGTCACATAATTAGTGAAATGATGTCACCTGTGCGCAATCTAAGTGTCACATGATCTGTCATTACATATACACACCTTTTTTTAATGGCCCCAGAGGCCGCAACACCTAAGCAAGAGGCATCACTAACCAAACACTGCCATAAAGACCAAGGAACTCTCCAAACAAGTAAGAGCCAATATTGTGTAGAAGTACAAATCAGGGTTAGGTTATAAAAAAAATCCAAATCTTTGATCACCAGGAGCACCATCAAATCTATCATAACCAAATGGAAAGAACATATCACAACAGCAAACCTGCCAAGAGACGGCCGCCCACCAAAACTCATGGACTGGGCAAGGAGGGCATTAATCTGAGAGGCAGCACAGAGACCTAAGGTAAGCCTGGAGGAGCTGCAGAGTTCCACAGTAGAGACTAGAGTATCTGTACAGAGGACCACAATAAGCCGTACGCTCCATAGAATTGGGCTCTATAGCAGAGTGGCCAGAAGAAAGCAATTTCTTTCAGCTAAAAACAAAAAGGCACGTTGTGAGTTTGCGAGAAGGCATGTGGGAGACTCCCAAAATGTATGGAGGAAGGTGCTCTGGTCTGATGAGACTAAAATTGAACTTTTCTGCCATCAAAGAAAATGCTATGTCTTGCTCAAACCCAACACTAGTGATGGATGAACATCTGCCGGGACGGTTTTATGGCAGGCAAACCTGAAAAACCTTCAGCTCATATTTGCAGCCAAGAAATAATTACTAGAAGTGCACAAATAGTCCCAAAACATAGACAGTGACATACCAGATCTCCATTCATTTTTAAATGCGAAATATCGGCAATATAATCACGTACGCACATGTGCGCACCAGTTAGAATTATTTTTTCCAATACCGTTTTTCACTGTGTGTAGCAGAGGGAACGCAGCAAAACAGCAAACAAATGCTGCAGTACCCAAATGCACTATATAGAAAGTATATTATTGGTATACACCCCGCTTCTATCAGTTTTTTTGGGGGGCGACTGGTATATCACATCAGTTATAATTATTTTTTCCAATACTGTTTGTCACTGTGTGTAGCAGAGGGAACGCAGCAAAACCGCAAACAAATGCAGCAAAACTGCAAACAAATGCTGCAGTACCCAAATGTACTATATAGAAAGTATATTATTGGTATATAACACCCCGCTTCTATCAGTTTTTTGGGGGGCGACTGGTATATCACACCAGTTATAATTATTTTTTCTAATTGCATTTGTCACTCTGTATAGCTGCAGTATCGCTGCAGAACGGCTCACCACTGCTGCACAATACAAATCCACTATAATATGCTTTCTATGTTAGAAAGTATATTATAAGTGTATTACACCCCTCTGTACTGCACACCTATCAATAGTACACCTATACCAGTCCTTAAACAGACTTTTGTGGACCTATTTGATAGTGTTTTTGTCCCTAACAGTCTGTCCCTGCTCCTAAACTGACAAAAGACTGAATGTAAAATGGCGGCCAGATCAGGTCTATTTATAAGGTAGGGGGTATGTCAATGTGCTGAAACGTCTCAATTGGCTGTACCACCTGATGGATGTTTCATGGGTAAAAGTTCTTCACAATGTAAAAGAATATGGCGGGCGCGAATATCTCCATATGTTCGCATGTTCAGTGAATCGCGAACGAGCAAAGTTAGCAACGAAATGACCACCGGGCGAACCGCAAGGCAATCACTACCCAACATATCCCATCACCCAAAGAACACCATACCCACAGTAAAACATGGTGGCTCTACAAAGTATTGACTTTAGGGGGGTGAATAGTTATGCACATTGGTTTTATCTCTAAATGCAGTGACAGCCGCGCTCCCGTCATATCTTATCCACACTCCTATCTGTGTTAGTTTAGAGGGAGATGTGTGGCCGCTGCTGGGTATTGATGAGAGGTCTGTTGTTCTGCCCTCAGGATAATGTGCTTACTAGGGATGAGCGAACTCGAACTGTATAGTTCGGGTTCGTACCGAATTTTGGGGTGTCCGTGACACGGACCCGAACCCGGACATTTTCGTAAAAGTCTGGGTTCGGGTTCGGTGTTCGTCGCTTTCTTGGCGCTTTTGTGACGCTTTCTTGGCACTTTTTGAAAGGCTGCAAAGCAGCCAATCAACAAGCGTCATACTACTTGCCCCAAGAGGCCATCACAGCCATGCCTACTATTGGCATGGCTGTGATTGGCCAGAGCACCATGTGACCCAGCCTCTATTTAAGCTGGAGTCACATAGCGCCGCCCATCACTCTGCTCTGATTAGCGTAGGGAGAGGTTGCGGCTGCGACAGTAGGGCGAGATTAGGCAGATTAACTCCTCCAAAGTACTTGATTATTGATCGATCTGCAGCTGTGGATCATTGAGCTGCTGATACTCAATTGCTCACTGTTTTTAGGCTGCCCAGACCGTTTGTCAGTCACATTTTTCTGGGGTGATCGGCGGCCATTTTGTGTCTTGTGGTGCGCCAGCACAAGCTGCGACCAAGTGCATTTAACCCTCAATGGTGTGGTTGTTTTTTGGCTAAAGCCTACATCAGGGTGAAGCTGTCACACCAAGTGCATTTAACCAGCAATAGTCTGTTTATTTTTTGGCCATATACTACATCAGGGGCAAGCTGCGCCTGACACCAAGTGCATTTAACCCTCAATGGTGTGGTTGTTTTTTGGCTAAAGCCTACATCAGGGTGAAGCTGTCACACCAAGTGCATTTAACCAGCAATAGTCTGTTTATTTTTTGGCCATATACTACATCAGGGGCAAGCTGCGCCTTTCACCAAGTGCATTTAATCCTCAGTAGTGTGGTTGGTCAAGCTATCACACCAAGTGCATTTAACCAGCAATAGTCTGTTCATTTTTTGGCCATATACTAAATCAGGGGCAAGCTGCGCCCGTCACCAAGTGCATTTAACCAGCAATAGTCTGTTCATTTTTTGGCCATATACTACATCAGGGGCAAGCTGCGCCCCTCACCAAGTGCATTTAACCCTCAGTAGTGTGGTTGGTCAAGCTGTGACACCAAGTGCATTTAACCAGCAATAGTGTGGTTATTTTTTGGCCATATCCCAGTCTAATTCTGTCACTAAATCCATACCGGTCACCCAGCGCCTAAATACTAGGCCTCAAATTTATATCCCGCTAAATCTGTCGTTACCGCTGTACTGTTGTGGCTGGGCAAGTTATTTAGTGTCCGTCAAAGCACATTTTTTGTTCAGGGTTGAAATACAATTCCCAATTTAGCAATTTCATAATTTAGTGGTTTCTGCTATATCAGAGCTATTTGAAATCTATCCCTAAAAGGGTATATAATATTCAAGGTGCACATAGGGTCATTCAGAATAACTTCACACACACGCTACTGTGCATTTCCAAGTCCAATTCTGTTAGTAAATCCATACCGGTCACCCAGCGCCTAAATACTAGGCCTCAAATTTATATCCCGCTAAATCTCTCGTTACCGCTGTCCTGTTGTGGCTGGGAAAGTTATTTAGTTCATTCAACCCAAAGTTGAATGAACCTCTCCTCTGTCTGGGTGCCGGGGCCTAAATATATGCCAATGGACTGTTCCAATGTTGGGTGACGTGAAGCCTGATTCTCTGCTATGACATGCAGAATGATTCTCTGCTGACATGAAGCCAGATCCTCTGTTACGGGACCTCTCTCCTCTGCCTGGGTGCTGGGCCTAAATTTATGAAAATGGAATCTTACAGTGGTGGCTGACGTGAAGCCTGATTCTCTGCTATGACATGAAGACTGATTCTCTGCTGACATGAAGCCAGATTGTCTGTTACGGGACCTCTCTCCTCTGCCTGGGTGCTGGGCCTAAACTTATGAAAATGGACTCTTACAGTGGTGGCTGACGTGAAGCCTGATTCTCTGCTATGACATGAAGACTGATTCTCTGCTGACATGAAGCCAGATTGTCTGTTACGGGACCTCTCTCCTCTGCCTGGGTGCTGGGCCTAAACTTATGAAAATGGACTCTTACAGTGGTGGGTGACGTGAAGCCTCATTCTCTGCTATGACATGCAGACTAATTCTCTGCTGACATGAAGCCAGATTGTCTGTTATGGGACCTCTCTCCTCTGCCTGGGTGCTGGGCCTAAATTTATGACAATGGACTGTTGCAGTGGTGGGTGACGTGAAGCCTGATTCTCTGCTATGACATGCAGACTGATTCTCTGCTGACATGAAGCCAGATTGTCTGTTACGGGACCTCTCTCCTCTGCCTGTGTGCTGGGCCTAAATATATGCCAATGGACTGTTGCAGTGGTGGCTGACGTGAAGCCTCATTCTCTGCTATGACATGCAGACTAATTCTCTGCTGACATGAAGCCAGATCCTCTGTTACGGGACCTCTCTCCTCTGCCTGGGTGCTGGGCCTAAATTTATGAAAATGGACTCTTACAGTGGTGGGTGACGTGAAGCCTGATTCTCTGCTATGACATGAAGACTGATTCTCTGCTGACATGAAGCCAGATTGTCTGTTACGGGACCTCTCTCCTCTGCCTGGGTGCTGGGCCTAAATTTATGACAATGGACTGTTGCAGTGGTGGGTGACGTGAAGCCTGATTCTCTGCTATGACATGCAGACTGATTCTCTGCTGACATGAAGCCAGATTGTCTGTTACGGGACCTCTCTCCTCTGCCTGTGTGCTGGGCCTAAATATATGCCAATGGACTGTTGCAGTGGTGGCTGACGTGAAGCCTCATTCTCTGCTATGACATGCAGACTAATTCTCTGCTGACATGAAGCCAGATCCTCTGTTACGGGACCTCTCTCCTCTGCCTGGGTGCTGGGCCTAAATTTATGAAAATGGACTCTTACAGTGGTGGGTGACGTGAAGCCTGATTCTCTGCTATGACATGAAGACTGATTCTCTGCTGACATGAAGCCAGATTGTCTGTTACGGGACCTCTCTCCTCTGCCTGGGTGCTGGGCCTAAATATATGCCAATGGACTGTTGCAGTGGTGGCTGACGTGAAGCCTCATTCTCTGCTATGACATGCAGACTAATTCTCTGCTGACATGAAGCCAGATCCTCTGTTACGGGACCTCTCTCCTCTGCCTGGGTGCTGGGCCTAAATTTATGAAAATGGACTCTTACAGTGGTGGGTGACGTGAAGCCTGATTCTCTGCTATGACATGAAGACTGATTCTCTGCTGACATGAAGCCAGATTGTCTGTTACGGGACCTCTCTCCTCTGCCTGGGTGCTGGGCCTAAATATATGCCAATGGACTGTTGCAGTGGTGGCTGACGTGAAGCCTCATTCTCTGCTATGACATGCAGACTAATTCTCTGCTGACATGAAGCCAGATTCTCTGTTACGGGACCTCTCTCCTCTGCCTGGGTTCCGGGGCCTAAATATCTGAGAATGGACTGTTCCAGTGGTGGGTGACGGGAAGCCAGATTCTCTGCTATGGGACCTCTCCAATTGATTTTGGTTAATTTTTATTTATTTAATTTTTATTTTAATTCATTTCCCTATCCACATTTGTTTGCAGGGGATTTACCTACATGTTGCTGCCTTTTGCAGCCCTCTAGCCCTTTCCTGGGCTGTTTTACAGCCTTTTTAGTGCCGAAAAGTTCGGGTCCCCATTGACTTCAATGGGGTTCGGGTTCGGGACGAAGTTCGGATCGGGTTTGGATCCCGAACCCGAACATTTTCGGGAAGTTCGGCCGAACTTCTCGAACCCGAACATCCAGGTGTTCGCTCAACTCTAGTGCTTACAAGTAGGGAAACTCTGAATCATAAATCAGAGAGGGAATATTCGCGCTGGTGAGATAATAGGAATGGTCAGTAAAGAAAAGTGTTAGTAAAAGATGTTAATCAGTCCGTTTGATGGTGCTCCTAAATTGTCTATAGTTGTTTTCTTTATTTACCTGTCCGGACAGGGGGTAGTAGGTGGAAATATATTCTTATCTCTTCCGCTTGGCTTCAATCGTGGTGTCGCTCCGGCCGGCAGCAGACGCTCGCGCGAGGGAGCTACAGGTCTGTTGCTAGGTAACTTCAGCTAGTGACGTCACCGCCCTTGCTATGGATGCTGTAGAGGGACAAAAAAAAGTCTCCAACGCGTTTCTGAGCCTTAACGGGCTCCTTCGTCAGGGATAGTGTCTCCTAACTAACTTTAGGTATTTATAGGCATCCCGTTTCTATGGAAACGCCTGTTTGTTAGGGCAATCTACTTTGTGTAATCTTCTTTTTGATTTTTAACCCCTGCATGTCAGGTTCCTAAGGGAGGGGATGACGTTATTTCAATTAAGCTTAATGAGGATACTGTTATGCATAGTTTGTTAAGCACCCTTGGTCAACCTTTTTCATTTTTTCATTTGCAAATATTATGTGTGTTTCATTGCTGTTTTTTCATATATTAATCCTGGAATGCAAATAGTTCAATTTCCTGGTTTAGACCATTTGGTGCAAGGCTATTGAGTCTGAAGATCCATTTTGTTTCACTGCGGGACATTTGTTTGATATAGTCGCCCCCCCCCCCCCCCTTTTTGTTCATGACCACTTTCTCTATCCCTTCAAAATGGGATCCTTAAAATTTTCCTGCATGATGTTGTAAGTAGTGGCGTGACAGTGGGTGGACGTCAAATTTTTTATTTATATTTTGGATATGTTCCTTAATTCTGTTTTAGCTCCCGCTTTGTCCTTCCCACATAATTTATTTGGCAGGGGCAGATAATGCGGTATATTTCTCTATCCACATTTGTTTGCAGAGTACTTGCCATGCTCTTTACCACATTTTGCTGCCATTTGCAGCCCTTTCCATGACTTTTTTACAGCTATTTTAGTGCTTAAAAGTTCAGGTCCCCATTGACTTTGAAGGGGTTCGGGTACGGTGTCAAGTTCAGGTCCCGAACTTAAACTTTTTTGTGAAGTTTGGATGAACCCGTCGAACCCGAACATCCAGGTGTCCGCTCAACTCTGGTTGCTAAGAGATGTTGTTTGTATGCACTCAGTTTTTTATCACGTGCGTGCAAAATGCATTAAATCGCATTGCACCCAAGCAATAAAAACTGAACAACTGAACGCGATTGCAGGCGAAACTGAATGACTTTGCCTGCGAAATCGGGCATTTTTCACTGAACACATTCGCCACGCATCCAGACCTAATCCGGACACGCTCGTCTGCAAGTGGCCTTACACTTCACCACAACTTCATCCCTGACCTGTCTGGTGTGTTCCTTGTTTTTCATGATGCTGTTTGATCACTAATATTCTCCAACATCTGAGGCCTTCACAGAACAGCTGTAGTTATAATGAGAATAACTGACAGACCCTATTGACTTCTGAAGGTAATTGGTCACACTGGATTTTATTTAGGTGTATCAGAGTACAGAGGGCTGAATAAAAATGCATGCAATACTTTTAGATTTTTATTTATAAAAATTTTGAAAACCATGTATCATTGTATCATTCCTTTTGACAAATTGCCTCAATAAAGCTTGTCAAAATCTTAATAATATAAATTCTGACATTTGATCCTGTCACAGTTCTATTAACGACCGCACAGAAGCACCATGTTCGTACTACTAAAAATAGTACTCAGTTCTTTCTTCAAACGGTACCTGTAATCTTCAAGATTCCAAACTATAAAAAAATATATATTTTAAACTAGTTTGGTTAAAAAAAAAAAGTCCTAGGAAAATGTAGTTAGAACACATGGTAGGATGGTTAGGAAATATTGATGACTATTTAGTCATTCATTTTGATAAAGGTAAGGGTACTTTCACACTAGAGTTATTCTTTTCCGGCATTGAGTTCCATCCTAGGGTCACAATACCAGAAAAGAACTATCAGTTTTATGCTAATGTATTCTAAATGGAGAGCAATCCGTTCAGGATGCATCAGTTCAGTCTTTTTGCCTTTTCAGGATGGAGATAATACCACAGCATGCTGCAGTTTTATCTCCATCCAAAATTCCGGAACACTTGCCGGGATGCCGTCTCTGGCATTTTTTCCCATTGAAATGCATTAATTTCAGATCCGGAAGTGTTCATGCTCAGACGGCAAAATATGTGAAAAAAATATAAATGCCGGATCCATTTTTCCGGATGAGACGGATCCGGCATTTCAATGCATTTGTCAGACGGATCAAGATCCTGATCCCTCTGACAAATACCAACAGTTTGCATACGTTTTGACTGATCCGGAACTGCCTGCCGGAATTCTCTGCCGCAAGTGTGAAAGTACCCTAAGGCTATGTCCACATCTGTGATGGAAACTGCAACACTATTTTTCCTGTCAAAACATCGGACAACTCACAGAATTCACCATGTTACAGATTCCGCGCAGCATTGTGACTTCCGTTATAAGTTAGGGATAGAGATTAAAGGGAACCTGTCACCTGGATTTTGGGCATAGAGCTGAGGACATGGGCTGCTAGATCGATTCTGTCCTAATCGAAAGTGATTTAAATGCCTAGAAATGATCTCTTATATATCTCTCACTCTCTCAATTCTACCTAAACAAATCAGAAGAAATTCTGATTCTACCATATCAGAACTTGATTCATTTCTAACAAATCAATTTGCTCATCTCTAAAAAAAAAAAAAAAATTGGGCTCATTTGTACAAAACTTTTCTTTACAAACCAAAGTAACAAGCTGATAAATGGAGACAGAACTAAAATCATTGCTAAAACAGAAATCCCACAGAAGTAGCGTTTACATTCTGCAGGATTAGTAAAACATGGCTGGCTGTTTCCAAAGTCAGTGCCATGTCTGTCCATGGGCTGTATCTGTTACATAATGCACCAAAGAAAATCTGTCACCATGAATGCAGTGCAACCTGCAGGCAGCATTTTTAGAGCAGGAGGAGCTGAGTTTTATGGGAAAAGATGTAGTTTTTACTTTTTTATACATTTTTAATGAAGGTAGATAGGGGACTTACAGAAAGGAAGGGAAGCCTAAAGGCGGAACAATAACCAAGAAGGATTACATCTGCAGGACAACGGTTAAAACAGACCATTGACAGTAAATAGACATGCGTATGACCCTTAAGTAAAGGCACATGTACAGGAGTAGGATGCACGGGTACATCAGATAAATTATTGTGAAGGCATGAACTGATCTAGTTTTTAGATAATAAGACAGAGGCGGATCTTTCTGAGCTCAGTAACCCAAGTGGGCAGTCGTTTCAGTGATTGACAGCCTTCCTGTGTGAGCTCAGAAAAAGCAGAGTTCAACAGTAGAAAGAAAAGAAGGCGGCACTCACCACTGTAGAAAAAATTCACTCACTTTATTCTTCCATGAGTAAAAAAGCAGGGTTGGAGCATACATGCAGTAATCCACAGCAGGTGTAGCAGCGACGACCGTTTCACGCCGGACTAGCGCTTCATCTGGCCACTGACATCAGCACACACCTGTGCGCTGACCTTTATACCTCAAAGCGTCTCATTGCCATGACGACAATGGGCGCTTCCCTGAACAGCACATGTTCCTAAAACAATACAAGTAGATGCATAATGTATCATTGCAGAATTAAATAAACACATTTAAATCATTCCTGTCATTTAATCCTCCTGGGCCTAAGGCTGCTGTTCTCATAATCCATCTCGCTTCCTTTTGGAGAAGCGAGCGGTGCTTGTCACCGCCTTGTGGCATATGTGTAACCAGCTCAATCCCTGAAAATGAGAGACTCCTAGTATTGCCTCCATGCTGCACATGCTCAATGAGTCTTTCCCTGTTCTAATAGAGTTGATGTGTTCTCTAAACCTTTCAAAGATGGGTCGTATCGTCTTTCCTATATAGAAGGCTCCGTACTGGCACTGTATTGTATACACCACATAGTTACTCCTGCATGTAATAAAGTGAGATACCTTGTATGACTCACCACCAAAACCGAGAAACTTACTTTGACTATTGTACCATAGAAGAGGATTCTTTACGGTAAGAGCGGTGAGACTATGGAACTCTCTGCCTGGGGAGGTGGTGATGGTGAGTACAATAAAGGAATTCAAGAGGGGCCTGGATGTATTTCTGGAGCGTGATAATATTACAGGCTATAGCTACTAGAGTGGGGTCGTTGATCCAGGGAGTCATTCTGATTGTCTAATTGGAGTCGGGAAGGAATGTTTTTATTCCCCTAAAGTGAGGAAAATTGGCTTCTACCTCACAGGTTTTTTTTGCCTTCCTCTGGATCAACTTGCAGGACGACAGGCCGAACTGGATGGACAAATGTCTTTTTTTGGCCTTATGTACTATATTACTGTGTTACTATGTTACCTGCAGAAGGAGCAACAACCGCGGCGATAATTACCTACTTGCTTCCTATTGGACAACCAGTTGCCTGCTTTTGCACTTCGGACTTAGCTCCTCACTAACTTGTCCTTAATGGTGTGACAACGCTTAAACGTAATAAGGGGTCTGTTTTCAGTAAGACCTTGCAAACCTTCCTCATTTTTAAGCATATCCCAATTATCTTGTATGACATGCTTAAATAAATCCGCCATCAGGCAAAATTTAAACACAAATGCAAATCTCTCTTTGCGATCCTGCGTATCAACTATTTTCCTACGTAGTAACTGACCTTGCATCTGCAGAGCCACCTTCTTGTTGGCTCCATCCACCTCATGCTTGGAGAAACCCCTAGCAACCAACCTCTCCTTAAGTTCTAGTGCCTGTCGGGCGTATCCTTCCTGTGTGTTGTTCAGTGAACAAATTGACTATATGGAATGGACTTTTCAACACTGCGCGGGTGGAAGAATAAAGTGAGTGAATTTTTTCTGTGGTGAGTGTCGCCTTCTTTTCTTTCTTCTGTTGAACTTTATTGATACTTTTTTTACTGGCTGAGCACCACCGTTACGGTTTCTATTTTGCCGTGGTGTGACAGGCCTGGTGCGGGTCAACACACGTGGCAGTGCCACCCAGCTCTGCACTCTTACTTATATATATATCAGAAAATGCTGAGATATTAATGAATAAAATACAAGTTTACAGAATATTTTCCCACAAAAATATGAATCTGCTCATGTCCTTCTGCTCTATAACATGCTGCCTGCTTAATGTATTGCATTTTCATAGTGATAGGTTAAGGTGAATGGGAGCAGAAGGTCATGAATAATGACATCTTTCAGCCACATCTCGTCTCTGCAGAATTTGCCACACAGATGTCCTTGATTCCTCCCTTTTCCATCACACATTATCTGAAATCCAGACAAATCTACTGACTTTTCATGGGGTTGAACACTTTTACAAGACACGTTACATAAATATTTATATGTCAAAAGTTATTAAAAAGGAGGCCTGCTTAAATTATTACAATTTGCCATGACAGTCAATCCACTCTGACATCCTTAGAATAGGAATGTTAATATCTTATTTTATATTCCCGAGATCAAATTAATGAGTTTTATCTAGCAGCATCATGACCTGCTAATGTGGAAATGTAACCTTCCTTCAAGTCCAAATGAAAGTGAAAACGATTCATTGGATTTTAATGCCTATTTAGATGGTTTTAGATCGTCTGTATCACAGTTCAATAATATGTAACCATAAAAGGGCCTTTACAAGGCTGTCGGCTGCTCATAATTCTGAAATTTTGCACAGAATCGTAAATTACAAGCTATTATTCCTCATCTTTCAAAACTTGTGTATAAGGACCTTACCTATGGTGAGCAAAATAGGTTTGGTTCAAACTTTATGGATTTTGCAGCGGATGTGTGTGCTTGATAGTGATGAGCGGCAGGTGCCATATTCGATTTCGACGAAATTCGCGAATATTCGATAGAATATTCATTTTATATTCGTCCAAATCGAATATTCGTCATTATTCTTGTTATCGCGATTAATATGCAATTTAAATAATCGAATTTCGATTTTAACTTAAAGGCTACTCTCCTATTGAAATCGCAATTCGATTTTTTCAAGTTATAATAATCGAATTTCGATTTTAACTTAGCACTGCTATATGCCATATTAGGCTAACTAATATGGCATATAGCAGTGCTAAGTTAAAATCGAAATTCGATTATTATAACTTGAAAAAATCGAATTGCGATTTCAACGTAATTCTCAAATCCGACAGTACATTCTAGTATATGGAGTCGTTCCCATGGTGATGGGGACGCTCCATAAGCATGGAATATGGCTTCAATGGCTTGGTAGAATTAGCGAATTGACGAATATATTCGTTATATTCCACAAAACGAATATAACGAATGTATTCGTCATATTCCACAAAACGAAGATAACGAATGTATTTGTCATATATCACAAAACGAAGATAACGAAGTATTCTGCATCTTCATTTTAGCTACATATTCATCAATTTCGCTAATTCTAGCAATGATATAGGAAAGTTGACTATAGAGACAGCTAAGTATAATTCGCTATGCGATTATATTACTGCTTTTTTTTATAAATAGTATAATTATAATAATTATCAGGTATTATAATTATTCTATTCATTTTAAAAAAAAGCAGTAATATAATTGCATAGCGAATTAAACTTAGCTGTCCAGTCAGTGCCCGTTGCCGCTTCTGCCGACTTCCATGCTCATGGAGCGTCCCCATCACCATGGGAACATCTCCATATACTAGAATGTACTGTCGGATTTGAGAATTACGTTGAAATCGCAATTCGATTTTTTCAAGTTATAATAATCGAATTTCGATTTTAACTTAGCACTGCTATATGCCATATTAGTTAGCCTAATATGGCATATAGCAGTGCTAAGTTAAAATCGAAATTCGATTATTATAACTTGACATAATCGAATTGCGATTCCAACTTGGACCTGGTTTACTATATGGTTGGCTTCAATGGCTTGGTAGAATTAGCGAATTGACGAATATATTCGTTATATTCCACAAAACGAATATAACGAATGTATTCGTCATATTCCACAAAACGAAGATAACGAAGTATTCGTCATATTCCACAAAACGAAGATAACGAAGTATTCTGCATCTTCGTTTTAGCTACCTATTCATCAATTTCGCTAATTCTAGCAATGATATAGGAACGTTGACTATAGAGACAGCTAAGTTTAATTCGCTATGCGATTATATTACTGCTTTTTTTTAAAATAAATAGAATAATTATAATACCTGATAATTATTATAATTATACTATTTATAAAAAAAAGCAGTCATATAATCGCATAGCGAATTATACTTAGCTGTCTCTATAGTCAACTTTCCTATATCATTGCTAGAATTAGCGAAATTGATGAATAGGTAGCTAAAATGAAGATGCAGAATACTTCGTTATCTTCGTTTTGTGGAATATGACGAATACATTCGTTATCTTCGTTTTGTGGAATATAACGAATATATTCGTCAATTCGCTAATTCTACCAAGCCATTGAAGCCATATTCCATGCTTATGGAGCGTCCCCATCACCATGGGAACAACTCCATATACTAGAATGTACTGTCGGATTTGAGAATTACGTTGAAATCGCAATTCGATTTTTTCAAGTTATAATAATCGAATTTCGATTTTAACTTAGCACTGCTATATGCCATATTAGGCTAACTAATATGGCATATAGCAGTGCTAAGTTAAAATCGAAATTCGATTATTATAACTTGAAAAAATCGAATTGCGATTTCAACGTAATTCTCAAATCCGACAGTACATTCTAGTATATGGAGATGTTCCCATGGTGATGGGGACGCTCCATGAGCATGGAAGTCGGCAGAAGCGGCAACGGGCACTGACTGGAGCAGCCAGGAAGCCAGGAATCCAAAGGACAGGTAAGAACAACTTTAGGGAAGTGGGAAAGAAAAAAATATAACAATAAAAAAAAAAAAAAACGAATATTCGAAATATCGAATTTATATCACTATATTCGAAATATTCGCGAATTAGCGAAGTGCCGATATTCGCGAAAAAAATTCGATATTCGAATATTCGCGCTCAACACTAGTGCTTGACCACTCTTTAATTTTTAGGTAGCTCATTCCCACAAATAACATATCCAACTAGAGATTAAATCAGGATAATTTTTGAAATGTCTACCTGAAATATACCTGTTAATATATACTGTGGGGATTTGCTCTGGTAGACAGGCTAGCGGACGCAGTACAGGGGCAACCACAAAGTCTTTAACTTAAACAGTTCAACAAAGGGAAAAACAAAAAGTAACAATTTGCAGTCTTGGTGTTTGTTCACACCATAAAAAGTACACAGAACAAAAACCTTCACCTGGTCAGCAGTTTTTCCACTTGCAGTCCACAGCAAGCTTTAGGGCCTGTTTCCCAGCAGACGTCTCTCAGCCCTTTAGCACAGCACAAGTTCTCAGTTCCAAAAACACACAGAGACTGACAGCACTCCAGTGTCAGATGGAGGATAATCCACACCCAGCTGAGACTGCTGGCTGGGTTTTATATAGACCAATAAAGACCCGGCCTGGAGCGTGGGGAGAAGCCACCCACCCAGCACTTTGGCTACTCCCAGTAAGAGCCGGCCCGAATCAGCTTTACAGCCACACTAACAACAAACATTGTCAACCAGCACTAGCTTCCGCTGACACCGGCTCTTACCTCACCGAGGCCAGGAATCTCGATGACACATACCTTCAATCAATGGCGGCCCCTTGCGCCTTCCTACATTACATAACAGAAAATATTAGAATTTATGAAAACTATTTCAATATGGGTTTCATAAATCTGTTCTTCAGAAGTCCATGGAATGTTATAGGCTGTTAGTGAAATAACTCCATAGTACTCCATCTAGTGCCGCAGAGGCAAATCCTGAGGAAGTCATGGAGCTCCTAGCAGAATCCAATCACACCATATGTCATAACTTAAGTATTATCATATCTTGAAATGATTTCTGTGGGACTACTATCCAATTTTACCTATGCTAAGAAGTGAGGCTAACAAGGTACCTCTGGTGCATTCTTTCTAGACTATACAATGAAACAAAAGATGATTGTTACACCAATATGAAATATACACTAATAAGCCATAACATTTATTTAAGGCATTTACATTGCAGCTGTGAGGCGCCAGTATGTCTAGTGGCTGAGAAACACATGGGAAAATTGCATGCCGTTTACTAGAGATTAGTGAAGGAAAAATTTGATGTGGGTGATTCGCCAAAGTTCATCAAAAAATTTGATTAGTTCTGAATTAATTTGTCACAAATCACAAAAAATCTGGTATACCCAAGCCACTCTGCCTAATCATATTTATCCCACTTGGTGGCCCAGTCACAGTGTAAAGGCTTGGGATGGTGGCAGCAGCAGCGGCAGTAGTGGCCCCATGACACAGGGGGGATGGTGGCAGCAGCAGTAGTGGCAGTAGTGGCCCCATGACAGAGGGGGGGTTGGTGATAGCATCAGCAGTGGCAGTAACCATGACAAAAGTGGCCCCTGATAGAGAGGGGACAGTGGCAGCAGTGGCAGTAGTGGCCCCATGATGGAGTGGGGACAATTGCAGCAGCAGTGTCAGTAACTGTGACAATAGTGGCCCCATGACAGAGTGCGGATGGTGGCTGTAGCAGCGGCAGTAACCTTGACAAAAGTGTCCCATGACAGAGTGGGGAGCGGGGCAGCAGCAGTGGCGGTAAGACTGTGTTAATCATTACTGTTTATGTTTCCTTTCTGTCAGAAAAACATAAAACAAAAAAACTCCTGTATTTTGAGCATGCATAAAGCCTCCTTCAGACAGTCAGTATTTTGTCAGTGTTTTGCGTCAGTATTTGATCAGTAATTGTAAGCCAAAAACCTGAAGTGGGTCCAAAACAGAGATAAAATGTAATGAAATTATTTGCATCTCATCTGTGTTTTGGACCCACTTCTGCTATTGGCTTACAAATTCTGATCAAATACTGATGCGAAACACTGACTAAAATAACGTATTAGCTACTATGAGTTTGGGTACAGTTGGTGAAGCAATTTGTGTGGTTCACTCCTCCATGCTACTTTTCAGGCTCCTGTTCCTTATGGAAATAACCCAGCTGCCATTTTTTGAATGCTCAAAAAATGTTTTGTCTCACTCTCATTTCTTCTTGTTGCATGTTGAAGCTCTACTTGGAACCTTGTTAAGATCCAGCCATGCTAAATATGATTTTTTGGAATTTTTCAACTGGTCTTAAACTTTTGATCAGGACTGTATAAGTATGCATTTCATCATACACAGGCCTAAAACTTTTGCAATTAGAAAATCCATCTAATTTTGAAAAACTTCATACTCTATTTCTATTTTCTATTCGCACAGTTCACATTTTTTTACAACAACTTTGGTTTGGACTTTGGAACTTGGCATGCTGATAGCACTGCATTATATAAAAAGGTAAGATAGGTACTTAACCACCTCCCGACCGCCTAACGCGCCGATGCGTCCGGGAGGTGGTTGATTTGTTCCTCCTGGACGCATCGGCGCGTCATCTCGCGAGACGCGAGATTACGTCACAGCCGGCCCGCGCATGCGCATCGCGGGCCGGCATTTCGCAGCAGAGTATTTCGTCAGCAACCTGCCGGCCACGATCATTGGCTGGCAGGTTGCTGATTTTTAAAAAAACCAAACAGCAGCCATTTAACCCATCATATTAGTAAATATGATGGGGTTATATGGCTGCTGTGCTCCTCTGCTCCTTCTTTTGGTCGGTTGGTTCCAGCAGAGGAGCAGAGGAGCACACATCACTGTGAGTACCCACTACACCACACTTAGCCCCCAGATCACCCCTATTAACCCTTTGATCACCCCCTTCTTGCCCCTGTCAATCACTAGTGAAAGGAAAAAAGTGATCAGTGCAAACTGTCACTTTTTTTTTTCACTGGTATTGACCGTTAGGTTTCAGTATAGTTTAGGCCCCTTGGTTAAGTAGTTTAGGGATCGGTTAGCGCCCAGCCCACCGCACCGCAGTCCGTTATTCGCTGATTAGCGTATCGCTAATCAGCATTTGTACTTTTATAGTATCTGGAAGTGATCAAAACTGATCACGGTCAGATCTATAATTGTATTAGTGTCACTTTAGTTCTCCCTCCACCCAAAACGCAGTGTTTGCCCGATCAGGCCTGATCGGTCGCCCACACGTGCGTTCGCCCATGCCCGCCCCACCGCAGTGACAAAAAAAAATATTTTTTTGATCGCTGCACATTCACTTTACACGCACTGCGGCGATAAAAAAATCAGTTTTGATATTTTTTATCAACCGCAGCGGCCTCCGGTACTTCGCTAGCCTCCCCTTTGTAAGACAGGCTTGCTTTTTTTTTTCTTGGGTAGTCTCAGGGAATACCCCTAAATTTAGTTGCCCACATGTCAAACAGGGGGTATTCCTCTGAAGAGGCCTACAGGCTTCTGACCCAGTCGGATGAGGAGTGGGAATCCTCATCTGATGAATCCAGCGGGTCAGAATACGAACCTATAGAAAGCAGTGGCTCTCTGACCCAAAGTTCGGACGAGGAGGTTGAGGTCCCTGATAGCAGCAGGCGTACCCGGCCCCGTGTCGCTAGACCGCAGGTTGCGCAGGATCCGCTTCAAGAGCAGCAGAGTGGGGCTGGTGCTGTCGGATTACGTGGTGAGGCATACACCAGCAGCCCAGCCCTTCCTGGACCTAGTACCAGCACTGCCGTAGAACATGGTGAAGTAGCGAGCACCAGAAGGGCAGTTGAAGCTGGTATGGTGGCACGTGCAGTAGTGACCCCGTCGCAGCCACCGCAAAGACGTGCCCGTAGAGCCCCTAGAATCCCAGAGGTGCTGGCCAACCCTGATTGGCAGTCCCCAACTTCAGCCGCACCTGTAGTTCCCCCTTTCACCGCCCAGTCTGGAGTTTGGGTTGAGACAGCTCAGATCGGTTCGGCCCTGGGATTTTTTGAGCTGTTCTTGACTGCGGAGCTCTTAGACTTAGTTGTGGCAGAGACAAACCGGTATGCCACACAATTTATAACCGCTAACCCGGGAAGCTTTTATGCCCAGCCTTTCCGGTGGAAACCAGTCCAAGTTTCCGAAATTAAAACTTTTTTGGGCCTCCTCCTCAACATGGGTCTAACTAAAAAGCATGAATTGCGGTCATATTGGTCCACGAACCCGATTCATCACATGCCCATGTTCTCTGCTGCTATGTCCAGGACACGATTTGAGACCATCCTGCGTTTCCTGCACTTTAGTGATAACAGCACCTCCCGTCCCAGAGGCCACCCTGCTTTTGACCGGCTCCACAAAATTCGGCCCCTCATAGACCATTTCAACCTGAAATTTGCAGATATGTATACCCCAGAGCAAAACATCTGCGTAGACGAGTCCCTTATACATTTTACCGGGCGCCTTGGCTTCAAACAATGTATCCCAAGCAAGAGCGCCCGGTATGGGGTCAAATTGTATAAGCTCTGTGAAAGGGCCACAGGCTATACACACAAATTTCGTGTCTATGAGGGAAAAGATCAGACCCTGGAGCCGGTCGGTTGCCCTGACTACCTGGGGAGCAGTGGGAAGATAGTCTGGGACTTGGTGTCACCCTTATTCGGCAAGGGGTACCATCTTTATGTGGACAATTTTTACACAAGTGTGGCCCTCTTTAGGCATTTGTTTCTAGAACGGATTGGCGCCTGTGGTACCGCGCGAACTAGTCGCGCGGGCTTCCCCCAACGGCTCGTTAGCACCCGTCTTGCAAGGGGGCAGAGGGCCGCACTGTGTAACGAAGAACTGCTCGCGGTGAAATGGAGAGACAAGCGTGACGTTTACATGCTCTCCTCCATTCCCGCAGACAACACAATACAAATTGAGCGAGCAACCCGTGTCATTGAAAAGCCCCTCTCAGTCCACGACTATAACCTTCACATGGGAGGGGTGGACTTCAATGACCAGATGTTGTCTCCGTATTTAGTTTCCCGCAGAACCAGACGCTGGTATAAGAAGGTGTCTGTATATTTAATTCAATTGACTCTGTACAATAATTTTGTTCTCTACAGTAAGGCTGGGAGAACTGGATCCTTCCTCAAATTTCAGGAAGAGATCATCGAGAACCTCCTGTACCCAGGAGGTTCCGTGGCCCCAACCACCAGTGTAGTTAGCCGTCTACACGAGCGACATTTCCCCAATGTCGTTAGTGTTACCTCAACCCACCCGTCACCCCGAAAAAGATGTCGTGTCTGTAGCAGGAGTGGAATAAGGCGTGACACCCGCTATTTCTGTCCTGACTGTCCTGACCACCCTGCCCTATGCTTAGGGGAGTGTTTCCGGAAGTACCACACACAGGTACACCTAGCATAGGGATCATCTCACCAGGACAGGCACACAGGGCTATTACCCTGGTTTCACACCTAAGCGTTTCTCAAACGCGCGTTTCTATGCGAGTTTTTGTCGCGCGTTTTTATGCGCGTTTTTTGTAATAGTAAACGCGCGTTTGACGCGCGTTTGGGTGATTGACAGCAGTGTTGTCCAAAGAGTCTATGGCCCAAACGCGCGTCAAACGCGCCAAAAAAAGCTCCTGTACTTCTTTGAGCGTCAGGCGTTTTACCGCGCGTTCAAACGCGCTGTAAAACGCGAAAATGTGAACCAGCCCCATAGGGAAGCATTGGTTTTCATGTGTTGCGCGTTTTACAGCGCGTAGGAACGCGCTGTAAAACGCTCAAGTGTGAACTTAGGGTTAGGGCCCATTCACTCACAGCTGCTGCAAACGTCTCCTTTCACATGGGACAAAGTGCATAACGCACTTCGCCACATCTTTGGGCGATTTGCGCTTTGCACATTGACCCATGGGGAAGGAGAAGTTTGCTCTATAAAGGTAAAAAAAAAAAAAAAAAAAAAAAAAAAAAAAAAAAAAAAACACCAGTAAGCAAACACGTTAATGTTTAGTTCAAAAAGTTAAAGTTTACATGTTCTGTTCCAAAGTTAATAAAATTATTGCGTTGTGGCCTGGTTTTTTCTTTTTTTTTTTTTTCTGTTTTATTTTTTTACCTTCCAGGTGGACCAACCGATCTACTAGCTGCAGCACCGATGTGCATTCTGACAGAAGCATTGCGCTGCTGTCAGATTACACACAAGTCGGTGTATGCGGCGCTGCAAGACTGGATTTTCTCCTCTGCAGTGATAGATACGTTTGCCAAGGCATACGAGCTGAGGAGGAGGCGGCGTTCCTATGCTTTGGCAAACACTTTGTATATATATAAAAAATAAAAATAAAAAAATCCTGGCAATGATTTATTCATCCACATCGATTGATGCGAATGGAGAAATCTGGTTTGCCAGGGCATACGAGCTAAGTGGGTATGGATGTAGGGCGGAGCTCCTATGTCCTGGCAGACGCCTTTCCCCTCCATTTTTTTTTTTTTGGCAGAGATTTTTTCATCCACATTGATCGATGCGAATGAAGAAATCTGTGCCGTTCATTTTTTTCTTTCAGCCCAGAGGCTGAACGGAAAAAAAAAATCTCATTACCTGTATGCTCAATATAAGGAGAATAGCAGAAACTCCTAATGCTGGCCATACATGTAATGATTGCGGAGATCCTCAAATGCCAGGGCAGTACAAACACCCCACAACTGACCCCATTTTGGAAAGAAGACACCCCAAGGTATTTGCTGAGGGGCATATTGAGTCCATGAAAGATTAAAATTTTTGTCCTAAGTTATCGGAAAGTGAGACTTTGTGAGAAAAAAAAAAAAAAAAAAAAATTTCCGCTAACTTATGTGAAAAAAATTTTTTTCTATGAATTTGCCAGGCCCCTCATTGGATACCTTGGGGTGTCTTCTTTCCAAAGTGGGGTCACATGTGGGGTATTTATACTGCCCTGGCTTTTTAGGGGCCCTAAAGCGTGAGAAGAAGTCTGGGATCCAAATGTCTAAAAATGCCCTCCTAAAAGGAATTTGGGCACCTTTGCGCATCTAGGCTGCAAAAAAGTGTGACACATCTGGTATTGCCGTACTCAGAAGAAGTTGGGGAATGTGTTTTGGGGTGTCATTTTACATATACCCATGCTGGGTGAGATAAATATCTTGGTCAAATCCCAACTTTGTATAAAAAAATGGGAAAAGTTGTCTTTTGCCAAGATATTTCTCTCACCCAGCATGGGTATATGTAAAATGACACCCCAAAACACATTCCCTAACTTCTCCTGAGTACGGCGATACCAGATGTGTGACACTTTTTTGATGCCAAGGTGGGCAAAGGGGCACATATTCCAAAGTGCACCTTTCGGATTTCGCAGGCCATTTTTTTACACATTTTGATTGCAAAGTACTTCTCACACATATGGGCCCCTAAATTGCCAGGGCAGTATAACTACGCCACAAGTGATCCCATTTTGGAAAGAAGACACCCCAAGGTATTCCGTGAGGGGCATGGCGAGTTCCTAGAATTTTTTATTTTTTGTCGCAAGTTAGTGGAATATGAGACTTTGGAAGGAAAAAAGAGAAAAAAAAAATCATCATATTCCGCTAACTTGTGACAAAAACAAAAAAATTCTAGGAACTCGCAGTGCCCCTCACGGAATACCTTGGGGTGTCTTCTTTCCAAAATGGGGTCACTTGTGGCGTAGTTATACTGCCCTGGCAATTTAGGGGCCCAAATGTATGAGAAGTACCTTGCAATCAAAATGTGTAAAAAATGCGAAACCCGAAAGGTGCACTTTGGAATATGTGCCCCTTTGCCCACCTTGGCAGCAAAAAAGTGTGACACATCTGGTATCGCCGTACTCAGGAGAAGTTGGGGAATGTGTTTTGGGGTGTCATTTTACATATACCCATGCTGGGTGAGAAAAATATCTTGGTCAAATGCCAACTTTGTATAAAAAAATGGGAAAAGTTGTCTTTTGCCAAGATATTTCTCTCACCCAGCATGGGTATATGTAAAATGACACCCCAAAACACATTCCCCAACTTCTCCTGAGTACGGTGATACCAGATGTGTGACACTTTTTTGATGCCAAGGTGGGCAAAGGGGCACATATTCCAAAGTGCACCTTTCGGATTTCACCGGTCATTTTTTACAAATTTTGATTGCAAAGTACTTCTCACACATATGGGCCCCTAAATTGCCAGGGCAGTATAACTACGCCACAAGTGACCCCATTTTGGAAAGAAGACACCCCAAGGTATTCTTTGAGAGGCATGGTGAGTTCCTAGAATTTTTTTATTTTTTGTCGCAAGTTAGTGGAATATGAGACTTTGTAAGAAAAAAATAAAAAATAAAAATCATCATCATTTTCCGCTAACTTGTGACAAAAAATAAAAAGTTCTATGAACTCACTATGCCCATCAGCGAATACCTTAGGGTGTCTACTTTCCGAAATGGGGTCATTTGTGGGGTTTTTCTACTGTTTGGGCATTGTAGAACCTCAGGAATCATGACAGGTGCTCAGAAAATCAGAGCTGTTTCAAAAAGCGGAAATTCACATTTTTGTACCATAGTTTGTAAACGCTATAACTTTTACCCAAACCATTTTTTTTTTTTTGCCCAAACATTTTTTTTTTTATCAAAGACATGTAGAACAATAAATTTGGCTAAAAATTTATATATGGATGTCGTTTTTTTTGCAAAATTTTACAGGTGAAAGTGAAAAATTTCATTTTTTTGCAAAAAAATCGTTACATTTTGATTAATAACAAAAAAAGTAAAAATGTCAGCAGCAATAAAATACCACCAAATGAAAGCTCCATTAGTGAGAAGAAAAGGAGGTAAAATTCATTTGGGTGGTAAGTTGCATGACCGAGCGATAAACGGTGAAAGGAGTGTAGTGCCGAAGTGTAAAAAGTGCCCTGGTCATGAAGGGGGTTTCAGCTAGCGGGGCTGAAGTGGTTAAAGAGGACCTTTCACTACAATAAAAAATCTAAACTAAGTATACAGACATGGAGAGCGGCGCCCAGGGATCTCCCTGCAATTACTATCCCTGGGCGCTGCTCCGTTCTCCCGGTATAGGCTCCGGTATCTTCATATGTTCAGCTCAACTGGGAGGAGCCTGCCAGCGTCTGCTTCTCCCAGGCTGTAGCGCTCATACCCTGAGAGTTTTTCTTTTCTCTCAGGCTATGAGCTGAGCGCTGCGATTGGCCAGCACTCCAACCTGGGAGAAGGAGACGCCGCTCTCCATCTCTGTATGCTTAGTTTAAATTTTTTTTTTTGTAGTGAAAGGTCCTCTTTAAGGCACCTTTCCCTAGGGGAAGGTGCCTAAGCTTAAGGTCTTCTACTTTATAAGTTACATGCTAAGGTGTGCTGTTCATATTGTCTGCCCATGTACTAACCCATTTACCTATAGTGATAGCCTTGTGGTTCGTCCGGCGGTCGGTTCGCAGTGAACTTTGAGCGTTCACGATGCTCTGAACATGCGAACATATAGCAATCTTCACACACGCCATATACTTTTGCATTGCGCCGAACTTTGACCCATGACACATCCATCAGGTGGGACAGGACAGCCAATTGAGATGTTTCAGCACATGGACACACTATAACAGAACCCGATCTGGCTGCCATTTTACATTCTGTATTTTGTCAGTGTAGGGAGAGGTTGCTTTGTGGAGCAGGGACAGGCTGTAAGGGCCACCAAACTCTAGCTAATAGGGCCACAAAAGTCTTTTTAAGGACTGGTATAGGTGTGCTATCAATAGGTGTGATATACAGAGGGGTGTAATATACTTATAATATACTTTCTAACATAGCAAGTATATTATAGCGCATTTGTACTGTGCAGCAGTTGTGTGCAGTTCTGCTGCGATACCGCAGCTATATAGAGGGACAAACGCTATTGGAACAACTAATTGCAATGGGTGCGATATACCAGTTGCCCCCCCAAAAAACTGATTAAGGCAGGGGTGTGATATACCTATAATATACTTTCTATATAGTGCATTTAAACTGTGCAGCAGTTGTGTACGGTTATGTTGCGTTACCACAGCTATATAGACGGACAAACGCTATTGGAACAATTATTTGAAACGGGTGTGATATACCAGTTGCCCCCCAACAAAATGAATGAGGCAGGGGTGTGAAATACCTATAATATACTTTCTATATAGTGCATTTGTACTATGCAGCAGTTGTGTGCAGTTCTGCTGCGATACTGCAGCTACATAGAGGGACAAACGCTATTGGAACAACTAATTGCAACGGGTGTGATATACCTATAGACCCCCCCAAAAACTGATTGAGGCAAGGGTGTTATATACCTATAATATACTTTCTATATAGTGCATTTGAACTGTGCAGCACTTGTGTGCGGTTCTGCTGCGATACCGCAGCTATATAGAGGGACATACACTATTGGAACAACTAATTGCAACGGATGTGATATACCAGTTGCCCCCCAAAATAACTGATTGAGGGGTGTGTTATACCTGCTTCTACAAAAGACTGATTAAGGGGTTAGATATACCTGCTTCCACCAAATATTGATTGAGTCTTGCAATATACCTGCTCCCACATATACTGCTCTTCTCTAGAGACTTAGGCACAGGGTCATTTTGAAAATGACAGGCAGAGGAAGAGGCAGGCCGTTCCGCAGGGGTGGTAGGGGTTGGAGAAGTGCACCAGGCCGGAGCCTAAGTGGGAAGTTCGAGAAGGTATGTGCAATTACTTCAAAGGACACACCAGAGTTAGTTGAGTGGCTCACTCACCCTTATGCTTTTGCACCCTCCTCATCCTTTGTATCTGCACCCTCCTAACTCTTAGCTGTGTGCACCCCCTAATCCAACATCACCAAAACCACCACTATAGCCCCTCCACACGAGTCAGAGGAATTATTTTGCCATCCATTCCCAGATCTTAACGATGCACAGACATTCTTCACATCAGATCAGGAAGAGGAGGTAGCAACGGCTGCCACTCAGCGGTCTGACGACAGTACCCAGATCAGCCCAAGGAGGGAGGTCTCTGCTGTTGCTGCCTACTCCGAGATCTCAAATGTCAGTGGTGGTGAAGGTGAGAATGATGACGTGTCAATGGACGTCATGTGGGTTACCACAAGAGAGGAAGAGGAGGGGAGTTCAGAGGGAGAGATGGAGCAGCAGAGAGGGAGGAGAAGGAGGAGAAGCAGGCACAGCTCGCAGGGCACAGGAGGCAAAAAGAAGACTGCAAATGTATCTGGAGCTAGCCATCCACCATGCACGGTCACTTTTAGCACTTCCAGGATGCTGGCACATGGCTCCGCACTGTGGGCTTTTTTTTAACGTGTCCGCTGCTGACAATAGTGTTGCCATCTGCAGCCTGTGCTGTCAACGCATAAGTCGCGGTAAGCCCAACACTCACCTAGGGACGACCGCCTTAAGAAGGCACCCGGCCTCCCATTACCAAGCCCAATAGGAGCAACCCTGTCAGAACCAACAAAGCCACACTCCCAGCACTCCAGATCCTGCCTCTTCTCCTTCTCCTCTCTCCTCTCATTTGTCCTCCACTCCACCTTCCAACGTGCCATAGTCGCATTCATCTGGCATAAGGAAGGCTTCCGTGGCCCAAATGTTCGAGCATAAAAAGATGATGACGCCGGATAACCATCTTGCCCAACGGCTGGCTGCTGGCTTGTCGGAACTGCTTGCACGCCAACTACTGACATATACACTGGTGGACTTGGAGGCCTTTAGAAAATTTGTGGCCATTGGCACACCGCAGAGGAAGGTAACCAGAAGGAAATATTTCTCCCAGAAGGGTATCCCAGAGCTATATGGCCACATTCAGCAGCTAGTGAATATATCTCTGGCACACATTGTCGCTGCCAAGATACATCAGACACGTGGTCTAGCAAACACGGGCAGGGAAGGTACATAACTTTTACTGCCCACTAGGTGAACCTTCTGACGGCCGTCAAGCATGTAACCTGTGGCTCCCGTGTGGGTTTGGTATTACCGCCACGGATTGCATGCAGGCCAGCCTCTTCTTCTCCTCCTCTTACTCCTCCTCGGCTGACTCCTCATTTTCCACTGCTACCGCCTCTTCCGCTGCGTCCCCCAAGCTCCCCAGAACCTATTCAACGTACCAGGTGAGACATTGACATGCTGTGCTGCGGATGTTGTGCCTGGAAGCCAAAAGCCTGCACTGCTTTCAGCTCTGCGGTCACAGGCCAATCAGTGGCTAACCCCGCTCAATTTGACAGTTGGTAAAGTGGTGTGTGACAATGGTGCCAATCTGCTAAGCGCGCTGACACAAGGTAAAATGACACACATGCCGTGCATGGCATACGTCCTGAACTTAGTCGTGCAGTGATACGTTGCCAAATACCCTGGGGTCCAGGACATTTTGCAGCAGGCCAGGAAAATCTCTGACCATTTTAGAAGATCTTACACGGCCATGGCTCGCCCTGCTGACGTCTGGTTTGTGACAGCCCGACACGCTGGAACTCCACCTTGTATATGCTTGATAGGCTGCTCCAGCAGCAAGGTGCCGTTAACGACTACCTGTATGGACTCTGCAGCAGGACAGGTTTTGGGGAGCTTGGTTTCTTTTTACCACGCCAGTGGCTGCTCATGCGCAACGCATGCAGACTTCTGCGGCGGTTTGATGAGATCACCAAACTAGTCAGTCGTAGCCAGGGTGCCATCAGTAACATCGTACCTTACGCCTTCTTTCTGGAGCGTGCATTGTGTCGTGTCATTGATCAAGCAGTCAAGGAGCAGGGGCAGGAAGATGAGGAAGTCTCAATGCTGAATGAATTCCCAGGGGGGCTACTCCATCTGAGACAAGTGAGCAGGAGTCTGAAGAGGAGTCAGAGGAGGATTGTGGCTGGGGGGGGAGGAGGAGCAAGAAGAACAGGCTTTAAGGGGGACTTCAAACTTCCAATTTAGTGCAAATGGGGGCCTCTATGCTCCAGTGTCTGCAGAGGGACCCCCATATAAAAGGCATAAAGGGCAAGGATCAGTACTGGGTGGCAACGTACTTAGACCCCCGGTACAAACATAAAATGGCGGACATGTTACCAGCATCACAGATGGCTGGAAGAGTGCAGCATTTCCAGGCCTTGCTGCGAGAGATGCTGCATTTTGCTGTTGCGGGCGCTGGCAGAGGAATTTTCACCCACAGAAAAACAGGTGTGGGTACCATTCCTACCGCGCATGCAAGAAGTGGGCTGTTTGAAGATGTGTTGGTCATTACGGATATGAGATCATTCTTGCAGCCAACCCATCGACAGCCGCCCCTGGATCCAGCCTCAGGGAAAGCCTAGACCGACAGGTGTTCGACTACAACGGGTTAAAGGCCGATGTGGACACTCTGATAAGCGAGGAATCCCTGAACTACTGGGTGTGCAGGCTTGACCTGTGGCCAGAGCAGGCACAATTTGCCATGGAACTCTTGGATTGCCCCTTGTTGAGTGTCCTGTCCGAAAGAACGTTCAGCGCAGTAGGGGAGATCGTGACTGATAGTCGCACTCGCCTAACTCGCGAAAGTGTGGACTACCTCACATTTCAAAAAAATGAATGAGGCATGGATCTCGGAGGAATTCAACACCTATGACGGCCACATGTAATTGAATTTCCACATGCCAGCCCACACACATCCGCCACCACCCAGAACAAAGAATGGTCCTTGTCTTATGTATATACAGTGGCATAAAAGGCCATTTCTGTCAGGTGAATGCCTAATTTTTGGGGCCTCTACTCCAGTGGCCTAAAGAGCAATTTTTATCAAGTGACCACCTAATGTACTTTACAGCCAAAGAATCACAAGTTCTTTTGTGTCAAGTGAATGCCTAATTTTTAGGCCCTATACTCCAGTGGCCTACAGTTGTATTTTTATCCAGTGACCGCCTAATGTACATCCAGCCACATAATCTCAAGTTTTTTTGTATCAGGTGAATGTCAAATTTTTGGGGCCTGTACTCCAGTGGCTTACAGTTCTATTTGTATCCAGTAACCGGCTAATGTACCTTCACCCACAGGATCACCAATTATTTTGTGTCAGGTGAATGCCTAATTTTTGGGGCCTCTACTCCAGTGGCCTATAGTTCTATTTTTATCCAGTGACCTCCTAATATACTTCCATCCACAGAATCATAAGTTCTTTTTTGTCAGGTGAATGCCTAAATTTCGAGGCCTGTACTGGCCTACAGTAAAAAAATTTGCCAGTGACCGCCTAATGTACCTCCAGCCACATCATCACAAGTTATTTTCTGTCAGGTGAATGCATAATTTTTGGGTCCTGTACTGGCCTACAGTAAAAATTTTATCCAGTGATGGCATAATGTTCCTCCAGCCACATCATCACAAGTTCTTTTCTGTCAGGTGAATGCTTAATTCTTGGGGCCTGTACTGGCCGACAGTTCTATTTTTATCCAGTGACTGCCTAATGTACCTCCAGCCACATCATAACAAGTTCTTTTCTGTCAGGTGAATGCCTAATTTTTGGGGCCCATACTCCCATGGCCTAAAATAAAAAATTTCTAGTCTCCAGCAGGGCCCATTTTTGAGAGTTTCCTTTTAAGACGCATAAAAATGGCCCCTGATTAAAACACATATTTTTTGTGGGAATTTTTGCCAATGATCCCCTTCTGGTATATCAATGTCCATGTTGTGGGATTATTTGTGTACTTCTAGTAAGTGTATGCTGGCTGCAAATACCTGCCATTAAAGTGAATGGGGCCCGAGGCAAACGCCTGGTTCACAAATCGTCCCGACCAATGTTCGTCCATCGCGATTTGCCTACTTTGACTGTTCTCTGCCTGATCTGACGCTTGCCTATTTACCCTATTGACTTTTTGCTGCCTGCCCCCCTGACCTCGGACTTGTTTCATAGATACGCATGTACTCTGCCTACCCTGATCTCAGTCTGTTTCCTGAATATGAGTATTGCATGTTAAAATGTGGCATACGATGCTGTGCAACAAATGACATGCATCAGGGACCTCACTCTTAAATTTCACTAGTGTGTACTGATTGGTGAAATTATTGTGCAAAAATATGGTTACTGTATCTACACTTAATCTTCGGTTTGGGATTTGTGCATTGGTGAGTGACACATCTCACCTTTACTTGTTATCCCCTTGAGGAACACATATACCCACTACTTTTGGGTGTGGACAAGCCACATAACTATACTTTAAGTATTTTGTTCAATAAAGTGATTGATTTTATGTTTAAGGTAGTAAAAAAGACTCCCATCTCCTAAACCTCAGACCAGCCAAAACCGCAGACCTGCAGACCTCAGAATAGATAAGCAAATTTAAATAAATAAATACATACTCACCTCTAGTCCTAGCACTGCACTGGGATCTGATGCTTAAGAGTGTGAGGTCATAGTATGCAACGTATGCCTACACAGTACGCACACCACGTCCTCAGTCAGGAGAGACACAGCACAGTGCCAGGTACCCCAAGAAGAGGACCAGGAAGCAGTGAGTATTGCCAGTTCAGCTCTAAACTCACTGCACCATGGGCCCCTGTCCTAATGAGCACTTCTTAAGGTACAATTATCAACTCTTTTTTTTAATTTATTTTTTTAAATAAAAGTGTGTTCCCCCCATCCCCCTTGCAGATAGTGAGATGGAGCCCTAGGTGGGCGCCTACCTTCGCCACCTATCGTCCCAGCAATGCGAATAGACTTCTATGTGCTCTATGTATGCGTTTCTCTCCTCTTGTTCTTAAGAGCTGTGGGGGACTTAGCACTCAAACCCCCACCAATATAAACGTTTGATAAGTCTCTATGACATATACATAAAAAAAAAAAGTCAATGACCCTGTAAGTGTTAATGACTTTTTGTTTCAAACACCTTATACTTTGAATCCACTAAGGTCACCTTGGAGTCATGTTTTCACTTTTGCGGATTATATTGGTATTTGGCTAGAACTTTACAAGAAAGCCACCAACTTAGGACCTGTAAGGTGTCTGTAACTTTCTGCCTACAGACTTTTATTGACCTTATTCTTTTCATGTAGTTTTCATCTGGGCCTAACATTTCTATTTACACGATGACCAGACTCAAAAAGTTTCTGTAGTAAATAAAGGGGCTGTCTGCATAGGTACTAGTAGGGCTTATGGACATCATAGAAGGAGGTCCTCTTCTAAAAACACTTCTCTATGAAGCCAGCAGTCTATGCAATAAATAGATAGCTATTCATTTCTGTAACGTATGTACAAACTATAAATCAGTCATACTAAAGTTGGCCATACACATTTAGTGGATCAGCTGAACGATCGTTTGTCCGATGGCTTTCTCTCCTGACTCCCACATACACATTTGGTTTGGCTGAGCGTGTACAGAATGTGTTGTCAATGGGGAGAGAAGAGGAGAAAGTTGCTGCCAGACACATGACAGCGGCTTATCTCTTGGGAGAACTAAAAGATCAGGTTAAAATATTCACTTCATTTGAATCTTCTCTCCCACGATATCATCTGTTAGGGGAGAGCTGGGAGCTTTTCATACACATTAGACTGTCAGCCAAACCCGCCTAGAATGTGTATGGGGACCTTAATATCTATTTATCTATATACACATCTATATGTTATTTAAATGTATTATTTGCATGTGTGTAACCTTTAATACTATGAAGGACAGATACGCTAACTTCCCACAAATTATCTGACCGCAATCATGCTGTCAGGCTTGTGACTTCCCTTATGACATCATGCCTGAACCACAGGCAGAGGAATGTTTTCCATCCATTATACATGCACTTTGCTATCCCCAGGAAATTCCTAAAACAAGGCTAAATAGTGTTATCTGCAGAGGAAGAAGCACTCCTTTCTTAAAGCCCAGTAAACAATTTGCTTTTGAAGTAAATATTGGTCATCAGGCTCTTCCAGGTGGACATTTTACAGGAATCAGATTTGCTTGGGTAAGGATCATTAAACTTAAACATGGCAGCTGTAAACTGAGTTCTATGCTTGTCTGCAATGTAGACAAAATGCTTTACATCAAACCTTTTAAAGTAAATATTTGTGCATGTTTTTCAGTGACCCGTTTTCAGTTGGCTTGTATGTCTTCATTGAAACAAAGGGGCTCAGCCAAGAACATGAAATCTACACAAGGCCAGATCAATTTAAGGTGCATCATATTATATCACCCCTGTAGCAGGCTCTACAGGGAAAATGAACAGCCATGCTAAGCTATTCCCAGCAATGATAACCGATTGCCAACTGGGCGGTATGAGCTGGGGCCAGACCCAGCCACCTTGACTTTGTGAGATCATCAGCCTCATTAGTATTCACTTTAGTGCAATGAATACTAATTTAGCTTCTGTTCATGACGGGGTATTGGTTATTAGCCGCTCGCCCCTCACGATCAGTCACCTACTAACCCTTGACTCACTTACCACAAGCCCTAACCTTCTAAACCGGCCCCGTCAGAACCCCAATAAGACACGGACACCAAGTTGGATTATATCGGCCACAGCAGCCGTTTATTGAAAACATATACATAAATAATTAACCTTTTATTTCCCACAAAAACATCCCCATAAGATATAACCAAATTAATTCACCTGAGTAACACGGGGGAGGTCCTGGAAGCCCCAAACCTCGGAATTTTCCCAGTCCTTTTTGAGCCGACTTGCCCCCAGGCGTTAAGCACCAGCTCGGAGGCACCACTGACGGCTCGACCAAATTCCGCCACTACCGACCACCAGCCATAGGAGTCCAGCCCCAACCGTGGAGCCCTCCCATCCTCGTCACCTGAATCTCTCCAACTTCAAGGACCTCCCACCGCCACAGCCGCCGTGACAAAAGAATTAACATTTAAGTTCACCATTCATTACACGATCACCCCACTCCGACCCCCCCCATCCCCCGCCATCCGACCCAGGCTCTGGAACATGAACAACCAGGGGTGGGTGGGTGGGAGCTCCGATTTTAGCACAAAATGGCCTCCTTCATCCTGGGCCCTCACCTATTTAACCCCTCATTCCCCCGCCCCCATAACTTAAACCAACCAATCCCTCCCCAGGGGCTCCCTCAAACCAGCCCCCCGTCATAGTCGCCTCCCCCTAAGGCTGCGCCCCCCAGTCCGGCTCTGTCTTGATGGGGTATTGGTTATTAGCCGCTCGCCCCTCACGATCAGTCACCTACTAACCCTTGACTCACTTACCACAAGCCCTAACCTTCTAAACCGGCCCCGTCAGAACCCCAATAAGACACGGACACCAAGTTGGATTATATCGGCCACAGCAGCCGTTTATTGAAAACGTATACATAAATAATTAACCTTTTATTTCCCACAAAAACATCCCCATAAGATATAACCAACTTAATTCACCTGAGTAACACGGGGGAGGTCCTGGAAGCCCCAAACCTCGGAATTTTCCCAGTCCTTTTTGAGCCGACTTGCCCCCAGCCGTTAAGCACCAGCTCGGAGGCACCACTGACGGCTCGCCCAAATTCCGCCACAACCGACCACCAGCCATAGGAGTCCAGCCCCAACCGTGGAGCCCTCCCATCCTCGTCACCTGAATCTCTCCAACTTCAAGGACCTCCCACCGCCATGAACGCACATGCTTGACACCTTAAGCCTGTGCGTCCCTCCACATCCGCAAAGCTGTCTCAATGCCTTCCTGTATCGCCAGACACCACATGTCAATCTCCACTGCGTTCAAGTGAACGCCGTCAGACCGCCAAAAAGCTCCAACCCCTTTTTCCAGTTCGGTATGCCGTACTACCACTGCCCCATTCCTCGCCATAAACCGCCCTATGGCCCGGTTAGCTTTGATCCTAGCCTTATTTATCCCCTCCACCGAACGCGCCCCCCTCCACACTTTGCGGGGAACAATGTCCAACCAAACGGAAATAAGACCCGGAAACAGCGCCCACAACCGGAGTAGGTCGAATTTAACGTCCTTCACAAATTCCCGCAACGGCCGTGCCCCCAAATCATTGCCCCCCACGTGCAACACCAACACATCCGGCACTCTATCCAACCTAACAAACCTGTGGACCTCAGGTAACACGCCCCCCCCACACCATACCCCTACGCCCCAACCATCTTACCACCGCCACCGACCGGTCAATCCCCAACTGTTGTCCATCCGGCCGAACCGCTGCCCGGATGGCTCCCCAGAAAACATAGGAGTGACCCATTATCCAGATTAGCGTTGGGTCCGAACCTGTAACGAAATAACAATAACAAAAGCATACCGTGCGGGATGAGACAGAATACAATGCAATATCACAACCGATCTAGACGAATATACGATCTAAAGCGAATCGATTCCCGCCTTCCTATCCGCATGATCACATCCTGCCCCAATCCGCGTCTGGCCGCCTCTGTCGCTACACCAATTCTGAAAGAATGGCTAGAGTAGCCCCCAAGCGCTAAGCCCAACTGCCCTAGACACCGCTGAAAGACCGCCGTAAACTGGAAACGGGAAAGGAAAGACCCGTCCGCATGCACCAAGAGAGGGGAATTCGTCCCCACCACCGCAACCCCATACTCCCTCAAGCAACATACCGGACACATCGCACAACCCGGGACCGCAAACAAAACAACCTTCCGACCTCTCCCCTCCACATCAGTTTTAGACCGCCTAATACGAAACTCCACCCTGTCCTGAAAAAGGTCTACATCGTCCCTATACAAACCCCCCTGTCTCTTGACCGACGGAGAAACCAACTCGCCCAAACGCAAGGCCCCAAAAAATGCCAGCGAAAAAGCCAACCGAAACAAATGCAACTCCCACGGCGAGGCACAAACGTCGACTAGTTGCTCCCCCAACCTCAACAGCAAAGCAAAAGACACCGGCCTACGGTCATCCTGCCCTGACTGAGAACGCCGCCAACCCTTCAAAGCCCTCACCACCAGAAAAGACTTTCGAACGCCAATCCTGAAACACAACTATTAATCCTAGAGACAGACCACCCCTCCTCCTTACAATGCCCAATGAACAATAGCAAGGGAATCTCAAAGTCATCCGACACAACAGCCAACCTGGTCTTCCAATCCTCCCAACATTGCCATGCCCTATCATAGGTCTCCCACGTACCGGGTGCAAGTGAAGCCCGTATGAGACCAGCTACGGTGTCTCCAGAAGTTCCCACAGGCCACTCGGGCAGTCCAGCCGTGCTCCTCTGCCCCCGGGGCCAGCTGGCGGAAACGTTCCCACTGTGAACGAGAGAGAGCGTCAGCAATACCGTTATCAACCCCTGGTACATGCACTGCTACTACCCACGCATTCAGTGACAAGCACTCCAGCACCAGCCTCTGCAACAGACGCACCACCAACGGTGAAGAAGCTGACAACCCGTTAATCGCTTGCACCACCCCCAAGTTGTCACAATGGAAACGAACCTTCTTGTTCCTAAACTCCTCCCCCCATAACAGTACTGCCACCACAATGGGGAACAATTCCAGCAACGCTAAATTCTTGACCCAGCCTCTCTCCACCCAGGTATCAGGCCAACCCCCCGCACACCACTGCCCCCCACAATAGACCCCGAAACCGCCTCCCCCCGCCGCGTCAGAGAAAAGGTCAAAATCAAAAGAGTCTACCGCCTCACCCATAAACAGACCTCTGCCATTATAACACTCCAGAAAAGATGCCCAAACTCGCAAATCCGCCCTAAGCTCCTTCCCCAATCTAATAAAATGGTGCGGCGCCGCCACCCCCGCCGTTGCCGCCGCCAAACGTCTACTAAATACCCTGCCCATGGGGATAATCCTACAGGCGAAATTCAGCTTCCCCAGGAGTGACTGTAAGCTCCGCAATTGGATTTTCTGCAGTCGCCTTGCCCTGGCGACCTCCATTCTCAAGTCCTCAACCTTGTCCAAGGGCAGCCTACATTCCATCCTCACTGAGTCAATCACTATGCCTAGGAAGCTCAATTCCGTGGTCGGCCCCACCGTTTTCCCTGCCGCCAAGGGAACCCCAAAGGAATCAAACAACGCCTCCATCGTGTGCAATTTACACCCCTCTTCATTGAATAAAAAACACAACCCCTTCGCAGATGCTGCCGCGAATCCGCATTGTCCCCCCGCCCCTGAATCACTCCGAAAGGGCTGACCCGACCGAACCGGCGCTGTCACTTTGAGCCACAAGGCGATATCCTTGTGGTCCCACTTGATGCTAGGGCGTACCGCCTTCCGCTGCCTAAACTGTTCGTCGTAGCGCAGCCAGGCCATGCCCCCATACACCCGGTAAGCCTCGCCAATAGCATCCAGGTAACAAAAAAGCGCGGAGCAGCACTCCGGCACCTTCTCCCCTATCACACTGGCCAATATCGCGAACGCCTGCAACCAGTTAGGGAACGTCCGCGGTATCAGTCGGTGCCTACGCTTCTCCTCGTCCTCCCGCTTACCCTCATCCTTCCGCGCCCTATCCAAATTGAACCTGTCCAAAGGGAGTAAGGAAAATATATCCACATACTCCCCTTTCCAAATGCGCTCCCTAACCTCCAGCTTTAAATGTGCCCCCAACGGGCCCTCGAAACAAACATAAACCTCTCCCTTAGCCCTATCGTCTAACCGCATACCATCCTCCTGCTCGGACCCACCTACCTGCGTCTGAACGGACGCCGAAGTCCCACATGAAACCACCGTGGGTGTACTCGAAGCTGGCGGCCCCCCAACGACCGCCCCCACACCCCACTCTGGCAACGGCCCTGACGCTCCCGCCCCCCCGACGCCACCCCCCAGGCCCCCCAACGGTAACACGGGATTCCCTACAGCCCCCAAATTTGCTAACAACCCCACCAAACCCCCCACGAGCTGGCCCAGTCCCTTACTCAAATCCGACTGAGACCCCCCAGCCCCCCCAGACACTAACTGACATAAAGGTCCCCAAGGTGCCTCACCTGGCTGCCTGGGTGCTGTGACCCCATCAGCCGAAGGTCCTGACTCCCGCCGCTCGGTCCTCTGTGACGGTCCTGGCACCGCGAGCTCCCACGGATGTCCCCTGGCCGGGCTGGGGCCAGGGACGTGATCTTCCGGATCCTCTCTGGAGATGACTGGCGAGGCGACGACTTCCTCCTCGACTTGCCTTGCCGACGAGGGCCTGCTGCCAAGGTCCGCAGCAGCCCCGTGCCCTCTGGAACACTGCTCTGGCTGAGGGGCCTCATCCACATCAGGAACCTGGAGAGAGCCCGCCATTCCCGGTCCCGACCACAAGGTGGCGCTGCTGCGCTGCTGCTGAGGCCTGCTGAGGCCTGCCTGAGGGCTCCGCCTACTGGCTGGATTCCTCCCACGTCTGGGCGCCCGGGAAGGAGCTGCACCCGGCGCCTGCAGGCGTGGAGGGTCCTGAAAAGCAGGGCTCCGTCTGCGGCGCTGAGCCCGAGGGGAGGCCATATCTGGGCTGAGGCGCGCCGGCGGCCGGGCCCGCCGCGGCCGGGATGCCCGTGGCTGAGGCGAAGCGGGAGCCTCAGCCGCCCCTCTGAGCAGCTGCTGGACCTGCTCCTGGAGCCAGCCGGGTCCCCGAGCAGCTGCTGCCGACCTGAGATCCGCCAGAAGTGCCTCCACGTCCATGACAAAAAGTAAGTTGACCGCCCGGAGTGCAGGTGCATACAGCTCCGATTTTAGCACAAAATGGCCTCCTTCATCCCGGGCCCTCACCTATTTAACCCCTCATTCCCCCGCCCCCATAACTTAAACCAACCAATCCCTCCCCAGGGGCTCCCTCAAACCAGCCCCCCGTCATGGTCGCCTCCCCCTAAGGCTGCGCCCCCCAGTCCGGCTCTGTCTATATGGTTTGGGGAGGTGCCTCTCACAACGCCCAGACATTTACTAAATTATGTAAAGTATTTTACAGTTCTCTGTTTGGGATTGGATCCTAAAGCTTCAGCAAGTTTATCACTACACTATAGACCTGCACTGTTGCAAGGATAGAATTTTATGTACCTAGAAAATACTAAACAGCATTATTGTATTCTTTAGAGGCATGACATTAAATAAATAGTATTACTGTTTAGTGAATTTTCTGTCACTTTTACTTTCCAGCTTTTTTTGTTCTATGGTAAAAAGTGAAAAAGCTAGAAAGTTCAATTCCTTTTTTTCTAATATAACCTTTACGAAATAAATTATTTTACAGGTCTATGTTGGGAATTGAATCTTAGACCATCTGTATGACAGGAAATCACATTGTTAGAAGGATCGGATTTTTGGTGTTTAAAAAAACCTACTAAATAGTAATATTTTCTTTACAGTCATAATATTACAATTATAGTATTACTATTTTTACTATTCATATAACAGGTTCTATAATGTAGTTGTAATCTTGTCATGCAGAAGGTCTTGGGTTTAATTCCCGACAGAGGCATATTTTTTTTGCAAATAATGTTACTAAAAAAAATGACGGAACAAAAACCATTACAATAGATACATTTAACATACTATAAAATATCACAAAACAATATTTGATATCCCTGTATTCATAGGCAAAAATAAACGATGCAACAGAACTCTGCAAACACAAATAATAAAGTAAATACAATTGTGCCATACTCACTGTAGAGAATGTACTAATGCCAATGCTACATTATAAGTATGAGATTCTTGGCAAATACATTTTGTAGAAAATGGAACCTGCATTCCTTGAATTTAACGAAGGCCATTGTGGCACCAAAATAGGTATAATATAGTGTGGGCTCAGCATGCATGTGGAACCTGCAATCCTTGAATTAAATGGATGCCACTATGGCACCAGTGGAGGTAGAATTTATTGATTTATTGTAGGTTCCTGTCCAAAAAAGATCGCCTTGCTGTTGGTGGACAGGCACAAATAATTTTGTACAAAATGTATTTGCCAAGAATCTCCCATTTATAATGTAGCATTAGCACTAGTACATTTTCTATAGTGAGTATGGCAAGATTGTATTTACTTTATTTTAGCTTTTGCACTTTCAACCATGGCGATGTGCACCTGCGCACTGCGATGTGCTCACTAACCCCAATTTCTTTCTTTGCAATCCCTGTATTCATAACAACTCATACACATTAGCCCAATAGTTTTTTCCTTCACTTAACCTGTAATAAATGTTGATAGAAAATAAAATCGTACACGTTTATGGCAAAATGGCCAGATGCAAGAAAAATTAAGGCTATTTTGGCTTTGAAGGTGAGAAGGGTCATGGGCAGGAACAGTGCTCTAAAATTCCTGATGGTGGCCCTTATTGGCAGGGTAAGAAAAGCTAAGACACATTGATTCACTGCCTAACATCCTAAAATATGTTTTTTGGTTGGGTTAAAACCTTTAAGAGCAAGTTTTAGTGGAGGTTTCCCACAATAATCATTTATCATGGCCACCATTTCATTAACTTTTATGGGACTGCCGACTACAGTGCCTAGCTATCTCTAGCAGTCCCACAAAAGTGTATAAAGTACAGGGGCAGACTTGGAACTAGCCCTGGAAAATAACTAATAACAAGTAGGTGGGGTAAGCAATACCACAGTGCAGCACAAAATACTACCTCAGCTGAACCACCCAGTCAGTCCTACCTTCAGCACACTACTTGGTCTTTTAGTGCTACCAAAAATTCTGCAGTCTACAGCACTACATGACTATTACATTCAGTAATGTCTCCTATGATGTAGACATTCTCTTTCCTCATCTTCTACATTTGGCCCAGGCTACCAAAGTGACTTCTTTCAACCACATCTTTTCTCTGCAGAGTTTGCCACACAGACCTTAGGTTCCTCACTTTATATCCTCTTCTCCTCTTCTCAACACAATCTTCCCATCCTGGTGCCCCAACAGAGTCATCTTGTTGCCACCCCTCATACTGTGTATGCTGTGCTCCTCAATTTTCCAAATACTATGCTGCAGAAAAAGTAGTGCTCCTACTAGTAATAATGACTACTTATAGTGGTACCAGTAGTAATATAATCTGTGGTTGTGTAGAAAATAGTGACCCAGTAATCATAAAGCTTCCCTATAGTGCGATCAGTAGTAACAATGCTCCCTATAGTGCCCCATTAAATAATGCCCATACAAATAGAAAATAAGACTATGAAACTCTACAAAACTGTATTTAAACTGCACTGGAAATGGATACAAACATCTCACTTGCAGATTGAAGTAGCCTCCATTGGTATACTCTCAATGTGAACAAAGTTCTCCACTGCTAAATCAAACCACAGTTGATCTTATCTGCTTCTCCTTCCTTCTGGTACAGCCACTCCACAATCTCTATATTAAAAAAAAATTGCAAGGCACCCAAAATAGCACTACAGTGGCAATAGACTTCTCACATGCTTTTATTATACTCACAGAAATAAAGGTAAAAACAGCATAAAAAACCACCCTGTGGCAAACGGCCCAACTCGAGTTTCACAATGCAGCTTCTTCTGGGGAACAATCACTATCTTTCACATATCACTTTATATACAAACCGGATTCCCAAAAAGTTGGGACACTAAACAAATTGTAAATAAAAACTGAATGCAATGATGTGGAGATGGCAAATGTCAATATTTTATTTGTAATAGAACGTAGATGACAGATCAAACGTTTAATCCGAGTAAATGTATCATTTTAAAGAAAAAATACGTTGATTCAAATTTTCACGGTGTCAACAAATCCCAAAAAAGTTGGGACAAGTAGCAATAAGAGGCTGGAAAAAGTAAATTTGAGCATAACGAAGAGCTGGAAGACCAATTAACACTAATTAGGTCAATTGGCAACATGATTGGGTATAAAAAGAGCTTCTCAGAGTGGCAGTGTCTCTCAGAAGCCAAGATGGGTAGAGGATCACCAATTCCCACAATGTTGCGCAGAAAGATAGTGGAGCAATATCAGAAAGGTGTTACCCAGCGAAAAATTGCAAAGACTTTGCATCTATCATCATCAACTGTGCATAACATCATCCGAAGATTCAGAGAATCTGGAACAATCTCTGTGCGTAAGGGTCAAGGCCGTAAAACCATACTGGATGCCCGTGATCTCCGGGCCCTTAAACGACACTGCACCACAAACAGGAATGCTACTGTAAAGGAAATCACAGAATGGGCTCAGGAATACTTACCTAAGCCATTGGGCTTCTATGTTCAGGAGCGCAGACGCCGAGGAGCAAGCACAGCCATATGTACCACCTAATTAAGGTGCTCTATTGGATAGGGGAGGGGGCAAAAGTGAAGAGGAATGCTACTCCCAAGATAATAGGTGCGCATTCACACTTGAAGGTGCCACTCCCTCAAGCAAATACTACATAGACAAAAAAATAATCACAGACAAAACTAAGATAAAAACATTCTGCACGATATGATACAAATGTGCGGATGTCCCTGGCATCATATCGTGCAGCTGTGTTTGAATATGGGACAGATTTAATATTGAGTGTAGGTGATTTTAGATAAGTTTTTATTTATATTTTTATTTAATTGCTGTATATTTTATATGCTTGTATGGTTTTTATATTGCTTTGATACATATTGATAATAATTAGGGATGAGCGAATCGACTTCGGATGAAACATCTGAAGTCGATTCGCATAAAACTTCATTTCAATACTGTATGGAGTGAGCATACAGTATTAAAATGTATTGGCTCCAATGAGCCGAAGTTATTACTTTGCTAAATCTTCGCATAATAACTTCAGAAATTGATTTATACTGTAAAAAAACATTTCCCGAACTCGAGTTTGGTTCCAAGGTACCGCTTAGAACCAAACCCGAGTTCTGGAAATGGCTTTTTCACACAGTATTGAAACAAAGTTTTATGCAAATCAACTTCGGATGTTTCATCGGAAGTCGATTCGCTCATCCCTAATAATAATATACAACATAATAATATATAAGCATAACAGGACTTAAAGGGGTTGTCTCACTTAGGCAAGTGGCATTTTTCATGTAATGTAAGTTAATACAAGCCACTTCCTAGTGTATTGTTATTTTCCATATTGCTTTCTTTGCTGACTGGATTCATTTTTCCATCACGTTTCCATGGTTAGACAACCCCTTTAATGAGTGATGCTACAAACCGGATTCCCAAAAAGTTGGGACACTATACAAATCGTGAATAAAAACTGAATGCAATGATGTGGAGGTGCCAACTTCTAATATTTTATTCAGAATAGAACATAAATCACGGAACAAAAGCTATGAGCTGTGCGCTGCGATTGGCCAGCAGTGCAGCAAGGGACACGCCTCCTACAAGAAATCAGTCAGAGGGAGCGCAGACACCGGAGCCTATACCGGGCGAACGGAGCGGCGCCCAGGCATACTAGTAAGTGCAGGGGGACCCCTGGGTGCCACTCTGCCCACTGATCTAGTTAGTTTTTAGTTTATACAGTAGTGAAAGGTCCTCTTTAAGTGTGCGCATCCCAAAAATATCTGTGACATCCAGTGTACTTTTTCCGTAGACGGTGTCCCCTGTGGACAGTGACATTAGCTGCGCCACATCCCCAATGTAACGTTTGCACATCCAAAAAATATCTGACATCCAGTGTACTTTTTCTGTAGACAGTGTGCGCTGCGGACAGTGACATTAGCTGCGCCACATCTCCTGTGTAAAGTCTGCACATCAAAAAAATATCTGTGACATACAGTGTACTTTTTCAATAGATGGTGTCTGCTTCTGACAGTGACATTACCAGAGCCACATCTCCAGTGTAACGTGTGCGGTTAAAAAATGTATCTGTGACATACAGTGTACTTTTTCAATAGACGGTGTCCTAGCTTCATGTCCCAGTTTGCAGGGCGGCACAGGACACCACTCTTGAAGTCAGACCAGTGCGACCAGGTGGATAATGCTTCCAGTCAGTTAAGCACCACCCTGTCTTTTACCAAGTCCAGTCTGCTCAACCCAATCCTCACCCTGATCCTCTTTCTTCCCACCATGGAGACTCTGGGCAAACAAGTGATCCCACACTCGGATGTTTCGAGTAGCTCTTTTCAGTGCTATTCCTTGATTTGACCCTCTCGCCAAGCACGCTTGAAGAGGGACAGATCTTGTGTCATGATTCCCAAACTCTTGAGCATCCACAATCACAAGAAGACTACTGTTTAATGAGGTGGATGATGATGAGACACAGTTGCAAATAACTCAACGGCAATTTCTGTCTCAAGAGGATGATGAAGATGATGAGACACTGTTGTTAATCACTAAGGTAGTGGATAGGTCATCAAGTCAGGAGGATGAGCAGAGTGAGGAAGTGGAAGAGAAGGTGGTGGACGATGAAGTCACTGACCCAACGTGGGAAGGTGGAAAGCCGAGTGAGTACAGCAGTACAGAGGGGATGGTATCTGCTGCACCGCAACAGGCTGGAAGAGGCAGTGGGGTGGCAAAAGAGAGAAGGCGGGCCACACCAAACAGGCCCGCAACTGTTCCCTGGAGCACCCACTTGCGGAAATCTTCCTTGCCAAGGGGTAGGTGTGCTGCAGTATGGCGCTTTTTTTAGGAAAGTGTGGATGACAAAAGAATTGTCATTTTTAACCTGTGCCATACAAAAATGAGCAGGGGCGTGAATACTAGCAGCCTCACCACAAACGGCATGATCTGCCACATGGCATTAAAGCACCTTAATAGGTGGGCTGAACACCTGGGTCCACAATTTGTGTCTGCGGGTCATACCACTTCCTCCTCTTTCCCTGTGTTACGTTCTGGCCAATCCCCTGTTGAAGGCGCAGGCCCGGATGCCTCCCGCCCTGCACCTGGACCTTTGCAAGCACCATCAGTGACCACATCCACTTCCGTGTCCCAGCACAGCTTACAAATGTCCTTACCCCAGGCATTTGAATGCAAGCACAAATACCCAGCCACCCACCCACAGGCCAGAGCACTAAATGTGCAGCTTTCCAAATTACTGACCCTGGAAATCTTGTCATTTAGGCTTGTGGACACTGAGGCCTTCCGCAGCCTGATGTCGGCGGCTGTCCCACGTTAGGCAGTACCCAGCCGCCACTATTTTTGAAGGTGTGCCATGCCCGCCTTACACCAACATGTGTCCCGTAACAAAACACGTGCCCTGACCAACGCAGTTACTGGGAAGATCTACTTCAACGGACACATGGACAAGTGCATTCGGCCAGGGAAGCTACATTTCCCTGACGGCACACTGGGTGAATGTTGTTGAGGCCAGGAGCGAGTCATACCCTGGGATGCCACAGGTGCTACCGATGCCAAGGATTGCAGGCCCTATGTCGACCAGGGTTTCCGCCAGCACCTACATTAGTGACTCCAACCCCCACTTGTCCTCCTCCGCCTCCTGCTCCACTTCCACCTCTGAATTATCCGCGTGCAGCACCAGTCAGTCATCAGTCGGTAGCTGGAAGCAGTGTAGCACTGCAGTGGGGAAGCGCCAACAGGCCACGCTGAAGCTGAAATGCTTAGGGGACATACAGCACACCGCCGCAGAGCTGTGGCAGGGGATAAGAGACCAGACTGAGCTGTGGCTCTCGCCACTCAACCTAGAACCAGGCATGGTTGTGTCTGAAAATGGCCGTAACTTGGTGGCGGCTTTGGAGCTCAGCAAGCTCACACACATCCCATGCCTATCCCATGTCTTCAACTAAGTGGTTCAGCGGTTTCTCAAAACCTACCCCAATATGCCTGAGCTACTGGTGAAGGTGCGCCGAGTGTGTGCCCATTTCCGCAAGTCATCAATAGCTTCAGCCGGTCTGTCAACACTGAAGCAGCACTTAAAATTGCCATCTCACCAGCTGTTGTGCAATGTGAGGACGAGCTGGAACTCGACGTTCCACATGTTGGCCAGGCTTTGTGAGCAGCAGAGGGCAGTAGTAGAATACCAGCTGCAACATGGTCATCACCTTTCCAGTCAGCTTCCGCTATTCACAGGTGGGGGGTGGGCATGGATGTCTGACCTCTGTGATGTTTTAAGAAACTTTGAGGAATCAACACAGATGGTGAGCGGTGATAATGTAACAACCCAGAGTTGTGTTACGAAACTATTTTACCCTGCTACATCCTGTTAAGTGTATTTACCTTGTCATCTAATGCAATTTTATATAATATTCTCACATATGTGCATTCTAAGCCATGTTACATTTATATTGCTGTAATTTCCATGTTCACAAGCAGGTGGTAGCAATGTTAACAATTTAGTGTTTCTAGACTGGAATAGTACATTCCAGTTTAGCTCCCCCCTCTGTGAGCAGAAGTGGGCTTGCCCATTTCCTGCCTCATGGGTGGAGAAGAAAGTTTAAGTTAGTGTGCCAGCCACCCCTGCCTGGGGAAGGCTGTGCGGGTAGGAGCTCCCAGATATAGGGATCCAAGCCAGGATCTTGTCTCGGCTGAGACATTGATCATCATCTCCAGCCTGAGCCTTGCAGCCTCAGCTGGAAGAAGCAAGCAAACAACTCCAATTCCAGGAAGAAGAATACCCTGAGACAATAGCTGTGAGTACCGTCCAGAAACCCAGGAGAAGCCATATTCCTCCTCAGCTAGTCAGTCCCCAAACAGCAGAAGATAGAAAGCGCAGAAGCCAAATTCCTGCCACATTACAGAGCTACTAAGCACACATCCTTTTCCTGCAATAGCTCCAGGCACATTATAGAACAGAAGATATATTCCTGCCACACATTGCCAATACCTGCTGGGACCAAAGACTAATGCTGTATCTTGCTTGGATGAAAGCTACAACCAGTAAAGACAAGTTTGAACTTTACCAAAGGTCTGGATCTCAATTACTGCTGCAAATTCCTCTATTACTCCTACTAGCACCACACTCAATTTATTGCAAGAGAGCCAGGATCCAGGAATCCAGCCGTACCCAGGTAGGAGACACCGTTGACACCATTACTACTACCATACAGAGACATTATACTACTCTGGCATGCCTAACCTGGTACCTAAAAGGGCCCTGTGTTAGTACCCTGCACACACTGCAATTGGCATCACGAACAAAACTATAGACTATTATACCCATATCCTGACCCACTGCATAATTTGGTGTCCGTGTAACCGTACTACGGTCCGGCTCATTGCAATAACGCTATTATCAGCGTCACCATACCACTCAAACGCTCGCTGCTCACAATTAAGGCGGACGCTTTGCATGTGGAAGAAGTGGAAATGGGGAAAGAAAGTACACAGAGTGACAGCCAGACCACCCTCAGTTCGTCAGTTCGTCTTCTCAGCGCAAATTGGATGATGATGAGGAGGAGGAGGAACATGAGATGGTTGCCTCGGCTACAGAGGCGTGGATGGGTAGAAGAGGAGAAGAGGATGAGGAGATTGAGAGTGAACCTCCTCATGAGGACAGCGAAGTCTTGTCTGTTTGGACTCTGGCACACATGGCTGACTTTATGTATGGCTGCCTTTCCCATGACCCTTGTGTTGTACGCATTTTGGCCAACACCAATTACTGGTTGTTCACCCTTCTCGACCTCCGCTACAAAGATAACTTCTTATCTCTCATTTCTGTGGTGGAGAGGATGGATGAGCAAAATGGTGCAATACCAGAAGGTCCTTGTGGAAAAATTGCTCCAAAAATTTCCAGCTGACAACGCTGGCTGCAGAGTACACAGTTCCTTGGCCAACCGAGGAGGGGAGACGAGGGGAACACACAGCAGTTCCAACAGTAGCAGGGAAACACTCTCCAAGGCCATGGGTCAATTTTATGACACTCCGCCAGCACCTTCAACCTGATGTGCGGCCTAGTGTCACAAGGAGGGAAACATTTTGGAAGATGTTGAAGGAGTACATCGCAGACCGTGTCAGCATTCTCAATGATTCCTCAGTGCCTTACAACTACTGGGTATCCAAGCTGGACATGTGGCACGAACTGGCGCTCTACACCTTGGAGGTGCTGGCCTGCCCTGCCGCCAGCGTTTTGTCTGAGCGGGTATTTAGTGCTGCTGGTGGCATTATAACAGATAAGCGTATCCGCCTGTCAACTTAAAATGCAGACAGGTTGACTCTTATAAAAATGAACAAGGCCTGGATTGACCATGACTTCTCGAATCCACCAGAGAAAAGCTGATGGACATAAAGGCACTTAAAATGTGTTGTTTATAATGTACTGAATACACTGTATTCCCATGCACCCCTTCCACCACAAACAAGGGTATACAGTTGCAAGAAAAAGTATGTGAACCCTTTGGAATGATATGGATTTCTGCACAACTTGGTCATAAAATGTGATCTGATCTTCATCTAAGGCTACTTTCACACTTGCGTTCGGGGTTCCGCTTGCGAGTTCCGTTTGAAGGCTCTCACAAGCGGCCCCGAACGGATCCGTTCAGAATGCCTCAGTTTGGCACCGTTTGGCCTCCGTTCCGCTCAGCAGGCGGACACCCGAACGCAGCTTGCAGCGTTTGGGTGTCCGCCTGGCGGTGCGGAGCCAAACGGATCCATCCAGACTTACAATGCAAGTCAATGGGGACGGATTCGTTTGACGTTGACACAATATGGTGCAATTGCAAATAGATCCGTCCCCCATTGACTTTCAATGTAAAGTCAGGAGTCCCTATTAATATACCATCGGATCGGAGTTTTCTCCAATCCGATGGTATAATTTAACTTGAAGCGTCCCCATCACCATACCATCGGATTTGAGTTAGATCGTGAAACTCAGATCCGACAGTATATTCTAACACAGAGGCGTTCCCATAGTAATGGGGACGCTTAACGTTAGAATATACTAAGAACTGTGTACATAACTGCCCCCTGCTGCCTGGCAGCACCCGATCTCTTACAGGGGGCTGTGATCAGCACAATTAACTGTGCATATCATAGCCCCCTGTAGGAGATCAGGTGCTGCCAGGCAGCAGGGGCCAGACCCCCCTCCCTCCCCAGTTTTAAATTTATTGGTGGCCAGTGCGGCCCCCCTCCCTCCCTCCCCAGTATTATATTCATTGGTGGCCAGTGCGGCCCCCCTCCCTCCCTCCCCAGTATTATATTCATATATTCATTGGTGGCCAGTGCGGCCCCCCTCCCTCCCTCCCCAGGTGTGCTGTGTCTCTTTTTCTCCACACATAGTGTTGTGTGTTTCTTCCAAACAACTCAACTTTGGTTTCATCTGTCCACAGAATATTTTGCCAGTACTGCTGTGGAACATCCAGGTGCTCTTGTGCAAACTGTAAACGTGCAGCAATGTTTTTGGACAGCAGTATCTTCCTCTGTGGTATCCTCCCATTAAATCCATTCTTGTTTAGTGTTTTACGTATCGTAGATTCGCTAACAGGGATGTTAGCATATGCCAGAGACTTTTGTAAGTCTTTAGCTGACACTCTAGGATTCTTCTTCACCTCATTGAGCAGTCTGTGCTGTGTTCTTGCAGTCATCTTTACAGGATGGCCTCTCCTAGGGAGAGTAGCAGCAGCACATCAGAACTGTAGGTACCTATTATATCTGGGATGCACCCCTGACCAGCACTTCCTGCATTACATAGACCCCTGACCAGCGCACCCTGCGTTACAAGCACCTCTGACTAGCCCACCTTGCGTTACAAGCACCCCTGACCAGTGCACCCTGAGTTACACGCACCCCTGACTGCCACACTGCGCGTTACACGCACCACTGACCGCCGCATTCTACGTTACAAGCAGAATAAATTGTATTATTACACACACCAATAACACCCACAGGGTTATTTCAGAAAAGGGTGAAGAGTTTAGAGAAGTCAGGAAAAGTGAACAATATAGGACAACATAGCTGGTTTGAAAAAAATTCTCCAATTCAGTTCACTTTGCTATTCAGTTATGTTGTCCTAGATTCTTCCCTTCTCCAAACTCTTCACCCTTTTGTGAATAAGCCTGTGAGCGTTTGTTCATTGGTCTTCTTTAGTGACATGTTTGACATATGGGATTATTTACACAGCCCTGGTGTTTGCTGAAACTGCTTTAAACTATAAAGAAAAGTTTTCGAGAGTGTTTCTCTCTTTCTCAGGTTTGAAGCAATACAGAGGAAGAAAGGAAAACTATTGAAAGCTTGTCTTTTAAGTATTAGGTTAGTACAATAAAAAGGTATCCCTGCATACCGCAATACTCTCGTATTTTGTAATCTTATTTATATACTTATTTAGTTTTTTTCAGTAGTATGATTAAGTGGTGAAAATGATTAGTGCCCCACCCCCCCCATTTTTGACTGTGATATCTTATGTGCCCCCCCCCCCCCCTATACATTGTTCCTAGAGTCACCACTGGATTTCTTTGAGGCATAGTACAGGGCATTCTGTACTTTGATGGTATTGTCCTTACCTTCTTGGCTTTTGACAAATGAAACCTGGTCAGCATGAACCAGGGTGGGTAGAAGTGATTGCAGTCTTGTAGCTATATAACAAAATAATAGCAAAGACAGGTGCACTCTGCGGTCTTACTAAACCCTCAAACTGATTTTAAAAATTGAGAGATTAGCCAACATGTCCTATGGTGTAGGACATGTCTGAGCCTGAGCACCGCGCCAAGGTTTCCATCTACAGGCTACATTTAGGTGCACCTGTGAGGCCTTGGCCTTATCAGCCAGTCTTGAGTGGGACTTGCAGACTCCTCCTTCCTCAAATTGTTAGCATGGTTACATGCTGGCGGTAACTGGTGAGTTGTTTGTGAGTCGGCCTCATTCTCCTGTAATTTGCCCACTGGCTCCTGGTAATGCCCATATGGCACAGGTAGGTGAGTGTTAGGTCCCCGAGCTAATTCAGAAACCTTGGCGCGGTGCTCGGGCTCAGACATGTCCTACACCGTAGGACATGTTGGCTAATCTCTCAATTTTAAAATCAGTTTGAGGGTTTAGTAAGACTGCAGAGTGCACCTGTCTTTGCTGTTATTTTGTTATATTGCTATATTGATTATCACATCCACATAATTGCTATCTTGTGTAGGATGTCTATTGTGGTACTTGTGCTTCGCTGTGGGCATCCTCCATTGCTGGGGATCGTCATTAGCAACGGGCCACAAGTGCAGGATTTGCTCCCCTATATAAATTCACAACTGCATGTGGGTTTGAGCACTTACTGCTTGTTTAATACCACGCCATTCTTTTCAGTTTGTATTTACAGTCTTGTAGCTAGCATTATTGCCAACAACTTGATATTTAAATGTTCTTGCCCCCCTTGGAAATTATTGAAATCAATGCTCCAGTCATGTCAAGAGACAGAGGCTGGTTTGACAATGCTAGATTACAAAGAGGGAGGAAATATAAAAAAAAAGGGATATTGTGAAAAGAAAAGTAATAGGTGATCGGGAGGCCATCTGGGCCAAGGCATTTTCCAACAGTGGAAGATTTCATAGCAGAAACCAACTCTGATAGAGTAAAATGTTTTGCGAGGGAATCTTGCTGTTCTACAGATAGTTGTCGGAGGCTGAGAGATTCAAGGAAGCCTTGAATAAGGGGCTATCTATCTAGCGAAGGGTCTCCAATATTAAGGGACGTAAGATTATATAGTGATTCATAATAGAAAAGCATAATAAAAAATTACCAGACTGCATATATATGAATAGAGTTTATTAACACAATATAAAAGGTCTAATCAGTGGGGTAGCGTTTGGGGGGCTGTGGGGGCCGTTGCCCCAGGCGCCAAATTGCAGGGGGCGCCAGACAGCAGAAATTTCAATGAGGGCCACGGGAGCCTATGGCCCCCGTCCCCTCCGTTATGCCTCATAGGCTTCAGGCCACTAGGCCTAAAACCTAAAAAGCAGTAGAGTGATGCAGGACTCGATCACAAATCGATTACCTCACTGTGACCTCCTGCGTCGGATCTCAGGGGTGCGAGGTGATGCGGCGTGGGAAGGCACAGTGAGGTGTTCGTGACCTCCTGCGACGGGATGCCATAAGCTGTGATGGAGAGAGGTAAGTATAATTTTTTTTTTTTATGTACCCTACCGTAATTGCAGAGGCACTGGGGGCACTATGGGGGTGGAGAGGAGCAGAAAGAGGAGGACCACTGAGGACATCATACTAATAAGAGTGGAGAGGAGGCCATTACATAAATAATAAAGAGGGGGCCAATATATTAATAATAAAGAGGGGGCCATTATATTAATAATAAAGAGGGGCCAATATATTAATAACAATACTAATACAGAGGGGGCCATTATATTAATAATAATACTAATACAGAGGGGGCCATTATATTAATAACAAAGAGAGGCCATTATATTAATAACGAAGAGGGGCCAATATATAAATAACAATACTAATACAGAGGGGGCCATTAAATTAATAACAATACTAATACAGAGTGGGCCACTATATTAATAATAAAGAGGGGCCATTATATTTATAATAAAGAGGGGGCCAATATATTAATAATAAAGAGGGGCTATTATATTAATAATAAAGAGGGGCCATTATAATAAGGGGGGGATAATATTATGGTGAATGGGGGACTATCTGTATGGCTCTAGCACAGTATTGGGGGGGGGCAGCAGGATGAGTTGTTGAGACACCAGGAAGGAGAAGATGATAGTAAAGTGAGGAACCTACATTTTTTTCTGTGAAACTCTGCAGAGAGGAGAAGCGGCTGAAAGAAGGTATCATGGCGGTCTTATCTCTGAATGAAGACGCTGAGGAAAAAGTCTAATTCAGAGGAGATGTGACTCGATGTAACAGGTATGGTGCTGTATTCTACTGTATATAATAATGTCCATCCACATATCTGTTTCACGGTAGGGTTGGGGGAGGAGATTGAGAATTTGACCCACCCTGCCTCAGCCTGGCCCCAGACTTTAGGTCACACTGTGCGTGTTCTGAATTCTGGGGATAACACCCATCTAGTACATTATCTGTACTCAGAGAGTTATCACTGTGTTATCTGAGGTGTTACATAGGACTGCAGGTGAATCTACTACATTATCTGTACACAGAGAATTATCACTGTTATCTGTGGTATTACAAAGGACTGCTAGTGATCTACTACAGTATCTGTTAAAAGGGGCGTGCCCGGGGTAAGGGTAGGGGGGCGCAATTTTTGGCTTTCCCCAGGTGCTGGCAACCCACGCTAGGCCCCTGGGTCTAATACATACATGAAATTAAGTGCAGGGAAAAGGCAGCATCCACAAGAGGAAGACACAAAGGGTGACAGTCCATATAAGTAAGATCATAATAAAGTGCAAAGTTCAATAATATTCAAACAACTTAAATGTCATTACCCATAATGTGCTTCCTCTGGGATGGCGCCAGCTCTGACGAGTGTTTCGGTGAACCTTGTCTCAGGGGAGAAAATCTGATGTCTATTGGAAGGAGAGCTCATGCATTTGACATTGTACCACGTGAAGCTCCACCATAAACGACTAAAGAAACAGAGTACCATATGGTGCCAAATAAGTAAATAATGTTCGCTCAATTAGAATAAGGGTTAAAGCGGCCGCAAGGAGAGTTGCCTTCCAGTCTCATGGTTCCCACAGGAAGCACTAGACCATACCGAAAAGTTCCATGCCTGCAACAGAACAGAAAACGAACAAAATTAAAAACAGAAATGTCAAAAGTGTAAACAGCATAGGAAAACAGCAGACAAATGAAGTCTAACAGACTACCCAAAGGGGGAGAAGTAATGTGTGACATAAGTAGATCCTGCTATATAGTGGACTAAGAAGTATAGGTGGCCTTGCGAGCAAGAGTAAGAGTACATTGAGGAGGGGTATAAGGATGTTGTGGATGGATAACAAATCCTGTAAAGATTGAGAATGGTAAGGAAATTGAAGAAAGAGGGAAAGAATCTCATAAAATCTAAGAAAGGTGCAAAGGGGGGCTGCCGGGTCAACAATATTAGACTGTTAATGGAAAGATAGAGAATAGAGGGATAAAGGGCTACATAGGATGTATAGAAGGAAAACTCAGGTTAGGGATGCAATAAACAAGAAATGCCTATCATGCTGACAAAGTAGGTCGAAGTGAGGTGTAATATAAGTAGGTTGGGGGGAGTAGGGGGGTATAAGTGAGCAATAATTCCTGTAAATGGTCAAGAGCAAAGGGATATTGAATAAAGAAGAAAATGTCCTCAAGGACCTGTAGAGAATAGAGAATTAAAGAACAGCAGATGATACAGAGACGAGAGACTGAAGTGGTAGACCAGGAGATCCTTTTGGGGTCAGGGATCCTCCTCTGCGTTTAAGACGTTGCTGCTTTCGAGTGGACACAGTCTCCTACGATACAGGTTTTGGAAGATCCGGTAGGTTGGAGAGGTACTTCACAATGTTCCAGTTCTCAATATCCAGGGGTGCAATTTCCATTTTAGAGTATGCCTCTTGGAGGTCAGAAAAGGAAGATATCAGAATATGGAATCCAGAGAAAGAATAGGAAAGTCAAAATGGAAATATCCATCTGTAGGGGACCTTTTTTTATCTCGGAGGAGGTCTGTAAGGGGTTTGAGGGCTCTTCTTTTTTGCATTGTAGTTGGGGAGAAATATGGAGACATGTGCTTATCAAACTACGACTGAGTTTGCAGATCTGGACGCAGAGAGGATGATTTATCTATCCTGAAAGTTCAAGAATCAACAAATAATGTCTCTAAATGGTTCAGAATCCTTAGGGCGCCTGGTGTGCACGTTCAATGATCATAGAGGAGACTTCGTCTTCCCCTCCCAGAGAAGCAGCTAGTTGCCTAATAGTGGCAGTAATTCCCTCTCCAAATATAGATTCTAGGATCCCCAGAAACAGAGATTATTCCCACTGCCTCAGTTTTCCTGGTTCTTCAGGGCTGAGTACAGGGCATTAAGGTGGGATTCGCACTGGGAAAGAGACTGCATGACAGCCACACTATGGTCTATGGACAAAGCCTAGGCCATTTCCAGCGCATCTATTCGTTGGCCCACTTGTTGAATTTCCTGCGTCAGCACATCTAGGTTGAGTTTTATCAAGCCCAATGCATCCTCCAGGGCTTGTCTAATAAAGCGCTGAGATACAGATAAGCAGCAGGATTCCCCAGCCTCCTCCCTGTCACTTTCCCTGTCGGACATACCTCTGCTGAGTACTCTGGTGCACGGCCGCCAGCCGCCGCCATCTTGGATTCTTTAGAAGCAGTCGTCCCTGCTTGTTTATTCAGGAATTTGATAATTCACTTCAAGGTCTCTGGGTCTGGCTCCCTCCAATCTAAAAGTAGCAGCATCCACAGCAGATTAGTGTGTGGAGATCAGCAAGATGCGGCCATTCAGTTCAGGCGCTAGCTCGGCCCCCCTCCCCTGCATTTCCAGTTTTAGTTCTTTTCATGTTTAAGTTAACCCAGTTTGTCTGCCTTGTCTATGTTCCTGTCAAGTGCCCATCCTGTCTGCCCTGACTGTTTCTTCACTATCACCCTGCCTACCAGTTTATCCCATGTCTTCATTCATCTATATTATCTGTGTAAAGTTCAGATCTCAAAACCAGCATTTAAGCCTTAGTGACTGTTCAGGATGCTCCTGTGGTTTTCCTTCAATTCTCGTTTGCTTTCAGTATCTGAGCTCCCGGTGCTTGCACTACAGTCCCTGTCTCCAATGGGTCAACTACCCACAACACCGGGATTATCCCAGGAGGTAGCAGTCTGGATTATGGATGCTCCCCCAAAGCAAAGTCCAGATACCTGTTTAGAAGTTAAAGGGTTAGTGATGTTGGGGCACCTGAATAATGCCCTTAGGGTTAGCCTAAAGTCAAACCGGTAGGTTGCCACAGTTTGTCCACACTCACTCATTCATAACAAATACTAATGATGGTGGTTGTCGGAATGACTACACTACAGAGCCACCTTCTTTTTCTTAGTATCAGTCCTTTTACAACAACCAGTGCCAAGAGCTTTTAATAGAACAGATATTCTTCTCAAGGATCAGATGCTGTGACTAATATGCACATGCACAGAGGCCCACACCAACATTGAACCAATCTCACTGACAAACCTGGTTTAGAAAAGTCTTCACAGCCACATACATCAGCAGCCTATTGGTAGCTCCAAGAGACAAATGGGGGGAAGTATCAAATACAAAAAAGTATACATGAAATTTGATATTGTAGATATATTCTCTAACTACTGATTGATGAGATCCAACTGCCAACACCCCCGCTGAACAGCTATTTGAAGAGGCTGCTGTCCTCTAGTGAGCACCACGGTGTCTTCATATGCCAATGATATCACATTTAAAGTCACATTTCCTGGTTGCAGCTCAGTTCCATTCAATGAGCCCCTGAGGAGCCAGTGCAGAGCATGGAAGCGGTAGTGGTCTTGATGAGATGCTGTGTGACGGTGTACTCCCTCATTCTGTCATTCTCTAGGTTTTGATGCAGTGATAAGGTGGAGTGAAAAAATAAGACAAACAGAAGAGCAACAAACATTTTTCAGTACATCCAGTTGTTGTCTGTACAAGGTGTGATGGCTCTATCCCCAGCTGATGAGGTATAATTGCAGGCAAGATAACAGACAAAAGCACTCTAGAGTAGTCTTTTTCTCCCTCCAGATTTCTCTTTGCTAACAGCAATAAGTTGCCACTTGTGGTTATAGGTGTCCACTTGTAAAATGCATGCTGATGAGTGTGCCTGTCCTACCTATGATGAGTGACTTAAAGGGGTTGTCCAGGTTCAGAGCTGAACCCGGAGGTACCCTTATTTTCACCCCGGCAGCCCCCCTGAGCCTAGCATCGGAGCATCTCATGCTCCGATGCGCTCCAGTGCCCTGCGCTAGATCGTGCAGGGCACGGGCTCTTGTGTTTTCAATAACACACTGCCGGGCGGTAACTTCCGCCCAGCAGTGTGTTCGGTGACGTCACCGGCTCTGAGGGGCGGGCTTTAGCTCAGCCCTAGCCGTTTTACTGGATAAGGCAGAGCTAAATCCCGCCCATCAGTGCCGGTGACGTCACCGGGGTTCCTGTCAGCCCCATAGAGAGACCGGTACGTCACCGGAACTCAGAAAAATGCCTTTGCCCTGTGCAATTTAGCGCAGGGCAAAGGAGAGCATCGGAGCATGAACTGCTCCAATGCTCATGTGAGGGGGGCTGCCTGGGTGAAAATGGAGGGCTGTCCAGGTTCAGCTCTGAACCTGGACAACCCCTTTAACTTGTTATTCCCTCGGTATAGCTGTAGTGCTGATAACTCTGCTGTCTTTGTAAGCTGTAGCTTGCAGATACTCTGGTGCCCTGGGTCCCAGCAGTCTCCCTTAGGTAGTGGTCAACACAGAGGATCTTTAACTTCAGTCCCAAGGCCCATGGCAAGGGAGCAGAAAGACGTGCTCCCTCCCTCCAGGCTTGCTCAGCGAACACTCCCTAGAACTCTCTAGAGCCCCCCTGCAGGCGGGAAGTCAGACCATCCCACCCCTACCAAGGGGGGAGGAATGGAATAATAAGTTCCTTCCCTAATGCCAATGCAGTGTTCCACTCAGTGAAGGTCGTGGGCCCCTCAGACTTTTATATATGTTTATTAACTGTATTTTTATATATAGCTGCAATTCCTATTAATAGGCTGTTAGAGGTTAATACATCTATTAACCCCTAGGTGGTGCTGGCGCCACTTATATATATATATATATATATATATATATAGAGCTAGGGGTGAGTCTAGGACTGGAGAAAGAAGGAAAATGGATCAGAGTTATTTAGCTGTTGTGAGCAGTAGAACAGGCCTAGTACACCATGTAGATGCCATATTAGCCCCTTGGCTCTGGCTAGGTCAAGGGAGGACAAAGAAGAAGAAGAATATTCCAGCAGCATAGAACAGACCATTGAGTCTACCTCTGGTATAGAGTAAGTCTAGTGGAGATTAGAGCTACATTAGCCAAGGGACTTCACAAGCAACAGTGACCAGGAGGAACCTAAAAGTACCTGGACACAGCCGGATGATTAATGTGCAAATCTATCCTTTATCACATGCCTCTATGGACATAGTGGACTGTAATTCTTCAGTGAGAATCCTTTCCAAAGAATAGAGTAGAAGCCCTGTGGATTGCTACTGACCAGTAAGAGATATTATATCCAGTACCTAAGTGCTAAAGTGTGGACAAAGTATAACCAGATATAGAGAGAAAGGAAACTCCTCGACTTGCAATTGCCAAGCCTGTTACAAGGAATACAGCTGAACCAATATTTATATTAATGTTTTAGCATATGAATGAACTGTTCCAGCTACCTGAAGACAGAGAATTGATCAAGTAAAGTTCAGCTGTTTAACTACTACTGACTCCTCATCCGTCCTACCACCTTAAATGGGTTGTCCAGGTTCAGAGCTGAACCTGGACATCCCTCCATTTTCACCCCGGCAGCCCCCCTGACATGAGCATCGGAGCAGTTCATGCTCCGATGCTCTCCTTTGCCCTGCGCTAAATCGCGCAGGGCAAAGGCATTTTTCTGAGTTCCGGTGACATACCGGGCTCTCTATGGGGCTGACAGGCAGCCCGGTGACGTCACCGGCACTGATGGGCGGGTTTTGGCTCTGCCCTAGCCAGTAAAACGGCTAGGGCAGAGCTAAAGCCCGCCCCTCAGAGCCGGTGACGTCACCGAACACACTGCTGGGCGGAAGTTACCGCCCGGCAGTGTGTTATTGAAAACACAAGAGCCTGTGCCCTGCGCGATCTAGCGCAGGGCACGGGAGCGCATCGGAGCATGAGATGCTCCTATGCCAGGCTCAGGAGGGCTGCCGGGGTGAAAATAAGGGTATGTCCGGGTTCAGCTCTGAACCCGGACAACCCCTTTAATTTGCACCTAACTGTGCTAGCGTCACAAACAACCGGGGTGCCAGCCTCCAAAGCACCTTACACACACCTACACCATCAAGGACACCTCAACTACCATCTGGATGGTGATCCCTGTACTAGAGAGTGCCCCGGAGGATTCAGTGCTGTCTTCCCCATCACTGCACGCCGGCCCAGAGAGCTACAGAACAGTGAGTAGAACTACTAACCCCATCATCTCACCATACACTGTACCTCACATGTTGCCCCTGCTGTCCAGTTCGTGGCACCAACCATAGCTTATAATTCCCGAAGCATACAACAGATGTATAAAGCATAATATGACACTATAACATATAATAAACAATTGCAGATACCCTATCGAAGGTATTGCATCATTTAACTGGTAAAACAAGTAGCGCCTCTCTGCAGTGCTACTTGTTCTGTGGAGTGTCAAGATGAGCTTCTTTATTGTGTAGTAGGTGAGGGCAGCTCTATGTTATCTTTCTGGTACTCTGTGGGGCACATTTATAAAGCATTTACACCACTATTGTCACATAAGAAAGTTGCAAATTATTGTGCATGCCATATTTGCAGCATAATTTATGATTTTCACTGCTCTCACCACATTTGAAAAGTGTAAAAAAAAGTGGATGGGATGTAAGACCGTGAACCGTGGAGGGACCCCCAGGATACAGCGAAGTCACAGACTAGACAAGCGACACCAACGTCAGCATTCATGCAAAAAATAGAAACTTTACTGAACAGTATAATTAAACACAATCTCAAATGTAACATTTGTGAAAATGTCCTGAAGTTACATACGCTTGGCTACCCTAGAGAACGGGAATAATTGTGTGGGATGCAAGATATAGGTGACCCACAGTGCAGCACAAGAGCTCACAATCTTAAAGGTATATACTATAATTTTCCATTACCTTGTTCCCAAATGACACTGTTGCACGTGTCCTTAATACTCCCAGCCTAGACACTGGAGTAGCTTTGTAACACAGTCCTTGTAGCACAATCCTTGTGAAACGATCCTTGCAACCTGCTGCACACAGAATCCCTATCTATCTGACTAAATGCAGGCATGAATCACAGTCTCTCGTATGTCCAGGCTCCCACAATTTACTGCTCACAGTCATCAGTCACTTCCAACAGTGACCCTGGCCACTCCAAGTCCCACTATTGCAAGCATGGCACTCGATGCTGTCTCCCAGTCTTTGTCGAAACATGTCTGCTCCGCTCACATTTCCTGCTTCTTCTCAACAGCAGCATAAGCCATCAGCTCCACCTCTTATGCATATTAAATCACTTAGCAAAACTTAATTGTGTGGAGGAACAGCGGACTCTAGTTGTTTAAACTGCACAATGACAACTAACAAGTAAAAAATTCACATCAACAGAATTAGAAACCGTATTTAAGCAATGGTGGACGTTTCACCCTCTTACAGGGACATAATAAGAGGGACGTGGCCTTCTACTTCCCATCACAATTACTATAATTTTTTCCAGAAACTGGTATAACTCATAGTTCAAATTTACAGCAGTTCTAAGCTACCATAGACTTGAATTTCTGGTGCACAGTCTGCCTTTAAGATGTGCCAAAAATATCAAGAGGCCTGAGTCTTCCAGAGTGGTTATCTTGCTGATAGACAGGAGTCTAGAGCAGGGATGGCTAACCTGAGGCTCTCCAGATGTTGCAAAACTACAACTCCCAGCATGCCCAGACTGCCAACAGCTATCAGCCTACAGCAGGGCATGGTGGGAATTGTAGTTTTACAACAGCTGGAGAGCCACAGGTTGGCCATGGCTATTCTAGAGCAAGGAACTCCTAGGCATCTAGGAGACTGCTGTAGATATTAGACTGTCGCACGGGAGGATTTGCCAAGTCTATGAGAAGCCCTTTGCATACATTTGGCACATCCTTTGGAAGAGCAAAGCGAATCAAGACCATTAAAGAAAATGCCGGTCTTGAAAAATGTTTCCCTAAATGGTTTTGAATTAGTCAAAATTGAACAGATAAATAATAACTTATAACTTAAAATAATTCAACAATATATGAAACATGAAGACTTGTACTAAAACTAGAAAATAGTTTCCATAATTAACCATATTTAAATAAAAATGTTTCTCAACATGACCAGACTTGATGTATTTATCAAGTATAGTCATTATTTTTCTATGCAGATTGTGACCGCATAATTTCTTGCTAATTAATGTTACTATTTTGGAAGTGTACACATGTCACCTATTAAGAACATTTAAAAGCTGAAAATTTATATTTTCTATAGTTCTAAAAATACAGTTTGAAAGTTACAAACAGGCTGCTACAAAACATATGTGAATCTGCTGTGCCACTTGAACGGATTTAGATTAAGGCTACTCTTAAGGCGTTATCTAAGTGGCTCCCTGTCACAACCAGACAGCTGACAAGCTCTGACAGAGGCCTTTCAGAACCTCCTCCTTGAGTTCTCTTTGTTGTGCTGTTCAGTTCCTCATCTCGTTAGCCTCTCTCAGCTGTCATGGAGTTGGACTGATTGCTTCCCTTTAAATCCCTCCCCATGGTGCATTGCTGGGCGGCTTATACTTCCTCTTGGAGTGTGTGTGCATGCTGATCTTGTTTTCCTGTCTGCTACAAAGTTAAGTGCTGAACATTTATCTGTTATTTTCTGTTTGCTGGATCCCAGGTGACCCTGACTCCCTCCGTGTCTGGAGTAGGGAGCCGGTGGTCGTGTCCCCTCACTATTGTAGGGTGTTCAGGGATTATATAGTCGAGGTACGTGGATATGCAAACCTCCACCTTTCGGATCTTTGCATAGGCTGAGCAGCCAGGGATAGTCTCAGGTCTTGTGCAGGGGTCTCCCTTTTGGTTCCTTAGCTTTGGATCCACGCAGTCATATATGCATGTTGCTTTGTCTTGTTTCCTGTACACCGTCCGTGACATTATAAGCCGCCAAAACCGTCTCAAGCATGGATCCGGTTTCACTTTTGGCTGAACGCTTCCAGGGTCTTTCATTGGAGGTAGCTGATCTCCGTAAGACTTTTTCTCAGCTTCAAGTGACCGGTTCAGCTTGCGTTCATTGAGTTTGTTCTGAGCCTAAGATCTCGCTCCCGGATACGTTCTCCGGGGGTAGTGAGAATTTTGTGCGTTTTAGAGAGGCTTGCAAACTCCATTTTCGCCTTCTTCCCCATTCCTCTGGTGATGAGGAACGGAGGGTGGGGATCATTATATCGCTGCTCAGAGGTAACGCTCAGTCCTGGGCCTTTTCGCTGCCGGAGGGGGCATGGCCTCTCCATTCAGTGGGTGAATTCTTTTTAGCCCTGGGTCAGATATATGATGATCCGGATCGTATTGCTCTGGCTGAGTCTAGACTACGTCTATTATGCCAGGGTAAACAATCCGCAGAAATATACTGCTCAGAATTTCGGAGATGGGCAGTTGATACTGGTTGGAATGATGCTGCACTCCGAAGTCAATTTTGCCATGGTCTTTCAGAGGGATTGAAAGATGCATTTGCCTTTCATGAGAGGCCTATTTCTTTGGACTGTGCTATGTCTCAGGCCATTCGTATTGACAGGCGTCTTAGAGAGAGAGGAGAGATGTCCCCTTCCTGTCATACTCAGTCCCAGGATAGTGCAGTGGTCCCATTCTGTGCGCAGGGGTCTCAGTCGCTGTCAGCCCCTTCTGAGCAGGAACCCATGCAGCTGGGGTTGATTGCTTCTGAGCAGCGGTCAATCTCATTGATAATAAATTTGCGATAACTCATGGTTTTCAGGTGCGCACTTTGGGAAAGGATATTCCTGTTTTTGCTATTGATTCCGCTCCACTTTCTCAGAAATCATTAAAGGGCATAGTTCACAATATCCGTTTAATTGTGAGTGATGCTCATGTTGAGGATGTGTCATGTTTCGTCCTTAGCGGATTACCTACCCCTCTAGTGTTGGGGCTACCCTGGCTCACTAAACATAACCCCACCATTGATTGGCAAGCGAGGCAAATAAATGGTTGGAGTGACTTTTGCAGAGAGAATTGCCTCACGACATCTGTTTCTGAGGTTGCTACTAAGACTGTACCATCTTTTCTCTCTGAATTTTCCGATGTCTTTTCTGAGAGTGGAGTTCAGGATTTGCCCCCGCACAGGGAGTACGATTGCCCTATTAATCTCATCCCAGGCGCCAAACTGCCTAAATCTCGTTTATACAATCTTTCCCAACCTGAGAGGATCGCTATGTGTGCTTATATCTCTGAGAATCTGAGAAAAGGACACATACGACCCTCGAAGTCACCTGTTGCCGCTGGTTTTTTCTTTGTTAAGAAAAAAGATGGTTCTTTAAGACCTTGTCTGGATTTCAGGGAGCTGAACAGTATCACTATTCGTGACCCTTATCCGCTTCCTCTGATCCCGGACCTGTTTAACCAGGTTGTTGGGGCTAAAGTCTTTTCCAAATTAGATCTAAGAGGGGCATACAACCTGGTCAGGGTCAGAGAAGGAGACGAATAGAAGACGGCCTTCAATACTCCTGAGGGCCATTTTGAGAATTTAGTTATGCCTTTTGGTTTGATGAATGCCCCAGCCGTTTTTCAGCATTTCGTGAACAGCATTTTTTATCATTTGATGGGAAAATTTGTATTAGTGTATTTGGATGACATTTTGATTTTTTCTCCTGATTTCAAAACTCATAAGGAACATTTACGTCAGGTCTTGCTCATCCTGTGGGAGAATAAATTATATGCGAAACTGGAAAAATGTGTGTTTGCAGTTCCAGAAATTCAATTTCTGGGGTTTCTTCTCTCCGCTTCTGGTTTTCACATGGAACCCGAGAAGGTCCGCGCTGTGCTTGAGTGGGAGCTTTCTGAGAATCAGAAGGCGCTGATGCATTTTTTGGGCTTTGCCAATTATTACAGAAAGTTTATTTTGAATTATTCCTCTATTGTTAAACCACTCACTGATATGACCAGAAAGGGGGTAGATTTTTCTTCTTGGTCAGTAGAGGCGCGTAAGGCTTTTTCTAATATCAAGGAGAGTTTTGCTTCCGCTCCCATCTTGGTGCAACCTGATATTTCTTTACCCTTCATAGTTGAGGTTGATGCTTCTGAGGTGGGTGTGGGGGCGGTCTTGTCTCAGGGTTCCTCTCCTGCCAAATGGCGACCGTGTGCCTTTTTCTCGAAAAAACTCCTCCGCAGAGAGAAATTACGATGTGGGAGATAGGGAATTGTTGGCCATCAAGTTGGCTTTTGAGGAATGGCGCCATTGGCTAGAGGGAGCCAGACACCCTATTACCGTATTTACTGACCATAAAAATCTGGCCTACTTGGAGTCAGCCAAGCGTCTGAACCCGAGACAGGCCAGATGGTCTTTGTTCTTTTCTAGGTTTAATTTTGTGGTCACGTTCCGCCCTGGAGTTAAGAATGTGAAGGCAGATGCCCTGTCACGTTGTTTTCCGGAAGGCGGGAATTTTGAAGACCCGGGTCCCATTTTGGCTGAAGGTGTGGTGGTCTCTGCTCTTTTTTCTGAATTGGAGGCAGAGGTGCAGGCAGCCCAGTCAGAGGCTCCTGATCTTTGTCCTCCTGGGAGGTTGTTTGTGCCTCTCACTTTAAGACACAAGATTTTTAAGGAACACCACGATACTGTCCTTGCTGGGCACCCGGGGGCAAGAGCCACACTGGATCTCATCGCTCGGAGATTCTGGTGGCCTGCGCTTCGTAAGTCGGTTGAGGGTTTTGTGGCAGCCTGCGAGACTTGCGCTCGTGCTAAAGTCCCTCATTCACGGCCATCAGGTCCTCTCCTTCCCTTACCCATTCCTTCCCGTCCTTGGACACATCTGTCCATGGACTTTATCACGGACCTGCCTCGTTCCTCGGGGAAGACTGTGATTCTGGTGGTGGTGGACCGTTTTAGCAAAATGGTGCATTTCATCCCTTTTCCTGGTTTGCCCAATGCTAAGACGCTGGCGCAGGCATTTATTGATCACATTGTCAAATTGCACGGTATTCCTTCAGACATAGTCTCTGATAGGGGCACGCAGTTTGTTTCCAGATTCTGGAAGGCTTTCTGTTCTCACTTGGGGGTTCGGTTGTCATTCTCTTCTGCTTTCCACCCGCAGTCGAATGGCCAGACAGAGCGCGTCAATCAGAATCTGGAGACATATCTGCGCTGTTTTGTGGCGGAGAACCAAGAGGATTGGTGTTCTTTTTTATCCCTTGTTGAGTTTGCTTTAAATAACCGTCGTCAGGAGTCCTCTGATAAGTCACCATTTTTTGGTGCATATGGGTTTCATCCCCAGTTTGGGACTTTCTCGGGAGAGGGGTCTTCTGGTTTACCTGATGAGGACAGATTCTCCTCGTCTTTGTCATCTATTTGGCAAAAGATTCAGGATAATCTAAAGACCTGAATGTTGGTGATCTGGTGTGGTTGTCTACCAAGAATATCAAATTGAAGGTTCCATCCTGGAAGTTGGGTCCTAGGTTTATTGGGCCTTACAAAATCCTGTCTGTCATCAATCCTGTTGCCTACCGTCTTGATCTTCCTCAGACTTGGAAGATCCATAATGTTTTTCATAAGTCCTTATTGAAACCTTATGTTCAACCCATTGTACCCTCGCCTTTGCCTCCTCCTCCGATTATGGTTGATGGGAATCTTGAATTTCAGGTCTCTAGGATTGTGGATTCTCGTCTTGTTCGCGGTTCTCTTCAGTACCTTGTTCATTGGGAGGGTTATGGTCCTGAGGAGAGGATGTGGGTCCCAGTGACGGACATTAAGGCCTCTCGTCTCATCAGGGCTTTCCATAGGTCCCATCCTGAGAAGGTGGGCTCTGAGTGTCCGGAGTCCACTCGTAGAGGGAGGGGTACTGTCACAACCAGACAGCTGAGAAGCTCTAACAGAGGCCTTTCAGAACCTCCTCCTTGAGTTCTCTTTGTTGTGCTGTTCAGTTCCTCATCTCGTTAGCCTCTCTCAGCTGTCATGGAGTTGGACTGATTGCTTCCCTTTAAATCCCTCCCCATGGTGCATTGCTGGGCGGCTTATACTTCCTCTTGGAGTGTGTGTGCATGCTGATCTTGTTTTCCTGTCTGCTACAAAGTTAAGTGCTGAACATTTATCTGTTATTTTCTGTTTGCTGGATCCCAGGTGACCCTGACTCCCTCCGTGTCTGGAGTAGGGAGCCGGTGGTCGTGTCCCCTCACTATTGTAGGGTGTTCAGGGGTTATATAGTCGAGGTACATGGATATGCAAACCTCCACCTCTCGGATCTTTGCATAGGCTGAGCAGCCAGGGATAGTCTCAGGTCTTGTGCAGGGGTCTCCCTTTTGGTTCCTTAGCTTTGGATCCACGCAGTCATATATGCATGTTGCTTTGTCTTGTTTCCTGTACACCGTCCGTGACACTCCCCTGGTATTCACCCTATACCGATTATACAGGGATCTGGACTTCACTGCAGGGTAGACAATAGGCTGCTACATCTTTGTTCAAGTGACCCCTACCCACAGGGTCAGGAGACACTGGTGCAGAGCACTGAGGGATCAGGAAAAACTGTAGTCAGGGACAGGCCAATGTCAGGGCATGCACAGTTCATGTAATCCAATAAACAGTCAGAGGTCAAAGTGGGCAGCTCAGAGTCACAACATAGAACAGAAAGAGGCCAGGTCAGACAGCAAAGGGTCAAATCCAGGAAAGAGACCAGAGTCGGTACACACACTAGCAGATGTGGAACAGCACACATTAGCAGGACAATATCGGACTAGATTCTATTGCTCACCCACTCTCCCACAGGGGAAGGTGCCTTAAAGAGGACCTTTCACTAATATCCAAACTAAAAACTAACTCTATCTGTGGGCAGAGCGGCGCCCAGGGGCCAGCACTGCAGCAAGGGACACGCCTCCTACAAAAAAATCAGTCCAATACAACAGACGGAGCTGAGACACCGGAGCATATATCGGGCGAACGGAGCGGCGCCCAGGCATACTAGTAAGTGCAGGGGGACCCCTGGGCGCCACTCTGCCCACAGGTATAGTTAGTTTTTAGTTTGGATATTAGTGAAAGGTCCTCTTTAAGTACTCCTGGGTGGCCTGGGGAAGATTAGGAATTACATGCACAGGCCATGTAGGAGCCAGAAGGAGAGTGCAAGCACCCTACGGGCAGTGAGAGTGTTGCCAGCAAGAAGTAGGCCGTAGCCTGCAAAAAGGAACAGACAGACTTCTCTGGCGGTAAGGCCACCTGGGAACAAGAAAATGAATGGCAACAGGTTCCAGCCACCAGAGAAAGAGAGCAGGGGAGCAGGTGAGCAGCAAGCAGGGACGCCGTCATAATACAGTATTCAGGAAGAAATGTGTTATTCAATCCTAAATAACAAAGTACTGTGTGTGTGGGTTAATAGTTGCATTCAGCACTGGTGTGTAAGGGGCCCCAAAGACAACAGTGTCTCAAAACGTAACACCAGAATTATAAATAACACATAAATAGCAATCAATGGGGTCTATCCACTTTGGGGAAACTCATTTTGTTAGAACTGTTCCTTGATGATAAGCTCAGAGAAAGCATAATGGAGACTGATTATTTTATATCCCTAGCAGTAACCTAGACCCAATGACTCTGCTCACTGCATTATCATAAAGCATGTCCTACCATCAAATCTACATTATCAAGCAATAAAACTGTCCAGATCCTAATTGCTCTATATCCAAAAAAACAATGGGTTATGATCTTTTTTTAGTACATTTTTGAAGAAAGTTTTCTGTTAATAAATACAGGTCCTTCTCAAAAAATTAGCATATTGTGATAAAGTTCATTATTTTCTGTAATGTACTGATAAACATTAGACTTTCATATATTTTAGATTCATTACACACCAACTGAAGTAGTTCAAGCCTTTTATTGTTTTAATATTGATGATTTTGGCATACAGCTCATGAAAACCCCAAATTCCTATCTCAAAAAATTAGCATATCATGAAAAGGTTCTCTAAACAAGCTATTAACATAATCATCTGAATCAACTAATTAACTCTAAACACCTGCAAAAGATTCCTGAGGCTTTTAAAAACTCACAGCCTGGTTCATTACTCAAACCCGCAATCATGGGTAAGACTGTCGACCTGACTGCTGTCCAGAAGGCCATCATTGACACCCTCAAGCAGGAGGGTAAGACACAGAAAGAAATTTCTGAACGGATAGGCTGTTCCCAGAGTGCTGTATCAAGGGACCTCAGTGGGAAGTCTGTGGGAAGGAAAAAGTGTGGCAGAAAACGCTGCACAATGAGAAGAGGTGACCGGACCCTGAGGAAGATTGTGGAGAAGGACCGATTCCAGACCTTCGGGGACCTGCGGAAGCAGTGGACTGAGTCTGAAGTAGAAACATCCAGAGCCACCGTTTGCAGGCGTGTGCAGGAAATGGGCTACAGGTGCCGCATTCCCCAGGTCAAGCCACTTTTGAACCAGAAACAGCGGCAGAAGCGCCTGACCTGGGCTACAGAGAAGCAGCACTGGACTGTTGCTCAGTGGTCCAAAGTACTTTTTTCGGATGAAAGCAAATTTTGCATGTCATTCGGAAATCAAGGTGCCAGAGTCTGGAGGAAGACTGGGGAGAGGGAAATGCCAAAATGCCTGAAGTCCAGTGTCAAGTACCCACAGTCAGTGATGGTCTGTGTTTTATCAAGGGCAGGGTCAATGCAGCTAGCTATCAGGAGATTTTTGGAGCACTTCATGCTTCCATCTGCTGAAAAGCTTTATGGAGATGAAGATGTCATTTTTCAGCACGACCTGGCACCTGCTCACAGTGCCAAAACCACTGGTAAATGGTTTACTGACCATGGTATTACTGTGCTCAATTGGCCTGCCAACTCTCCTGACCTGAACCCCATAGAGAATCTGTGGGATATTGGGAAGAGAAAGTTGAGAGACGCAAGACCCAACACTCTGGATGAGCTTAAGGCCGCTATCGAAGCATCCTGGGCCTCCATAACACCTCAGCAGTGCCACAGGCTGATTGCCTCCATGCCACGCCGCATTGAAGCAGTCATTTCTGCAAAAGGATTCCCGACCAAGTATTGAGTGCATAACTGAACCTAATTATTTGAAGGTTGACTTTTTTTGTATTAAAAACACTTTTCTTTTATTGGTCGGATGAAATATGCTAATTTTTTGAGATAGGAAATTTGGGTTTTCATGAGCTGTATGCCAAAATCATCAATATTAAAACAATAAAAGGCTTGAACTACTTCAGTTGGTGTGTAATGAATCTAAAATATATGAAAGTCTAATGTTTATCAGTACATTACAGAAAATAATGAACTTTATCACAATATGCAAATTTTTTGAGAAGGACCTGTACAACTCTGTATATTTCATGATTTAGTTTTCATAATAAACATAATACAACATAATATAGAACTGAGAGATTATCTAACATAGACTGAAATATGTAAAAGAGTTTGGTAAATAGACTAGCATACCTGTCAAAAACATTTATCAAGAAGCAAGATGATAACATTGTCAGAGTGCTGCAAATTTGTACTATGATATTGCTGATATAGCAGAGCTAAGCTTACTCAGTTGATTCCATGATTTTACTTAAGTCTCTAGAACCCTTTAGTGACCAACCATACGCCTTTTTACAGCAGTCATTATGCTGGGCCGCCGTTTTTTCATGGTGGCCCGGTCTAAGTACTGCACAGATCCCCTGAGCAGTGGGGGCTCGGCTCTCACATTAGAGCCACGCTCCTGCTGTAACAGCTCGGACTGGCAGGAATGCCGATCCGGACTGTTTAACTTTTTACATGGCGCCACTGCCTGTAAAGTGGTGACAAAGGGAACAGATTCCCTCTGTCTCCCATCAGCACCCCACAAATGCAATTACAGGGTGCCGATTAGAGATGAGCGAATAATTTAAAAGTTTGATTCGGCTGATTCGCCGAATTGTACCCAAAAAATCGCTTCGTGACAAATTACTTCATAACAAAGCACATTTTTTTGGAAGTAGTGGGTGCAATGACAGAGAGCTGCTATAGCACTGCCCCTGTCATTGTACCACTGAGATGCCTCGTTCATACTTGATCGCAGCATCTGAGTGTAAAAACAGTGTAAAATTAACAATAAAAAATAAATAAAATCAAACTTCCCCCCTCCATTTGCTCCCGACAGGCCAGCTGCCACCATCTTTCTTGAAATTACATCATATGCCACCACGCACGGGATTTCGGCAGAGATCTTCAATCAATATGGAGGCTGGCGGCCCGTCGCTTGCAAATGGAGGAGGTAAGTTTGATTATTATTTTTTTGCACAATTTCAGGTTAAATCAATTTGCTGACACGAAGCACGAGGAAATTCGGCTTCGAGGCGAATCGAATTTATCCTGAAATGGAATTTTATAGTGGAATTTTGCGTGTTCAGTGGTATTTCATTCACAATTGGACTTGGGTATACACCCACTCCACTTTGCACCTCACAAACGGACAGAGTGCAGCCCAACAACACTATTTGCCTGCTGGTCAATGTCAGTAAAGCACTGATATTAAAATACAATGCATTGTATTTTAAAAGCAATCAAAATGTTGTCTGTTATAGTCCCCTTGTGGGACTATTAAGTGTTAAAAGTGTTAAAAGTTAAAATAAAACCACATTTATTAAATAAACATTAAAAAACCCGCTTTTTTATCCATTGAAAATCCGCTTTTCGAAGAAAAGATTAAAATAAAAATCTCTCCCATATGTTTGGTATTGCTGTGTCCATAAAAACCTACATTACATAAATATCATGTAAATTATGCCTTATGGTGAACGCCGTAAAAAGAAATAAAAAAAATGACAGAATTGCTTATTTGTTCTTAGTTCCAAGTGATCAAAAAGCATAATATTTTACTCCAAAATGATACCAATGAAATTATATCAATGAAAACTACAAGTCATCCCACAAAAATAAAGCCATCACACAAATACATAAAAAAAAAAAAGTAAAAAAAGTTATGGGTCTTGGGAAGTGGCAATGCAAAAAGATTTTCTTCCTTTAAAAAAAAAAAAGGGTTTTATTGCACAAAAGTAGTAAAACATAAAAAAAACTATGGTATTGCTATAACCATACTGACCCAGATAATAAAGATATTATGTTATTTATACCGAAAATTGAACGCCGTAACATTTATAACGCAAAAACTCAGTCGCAGTATTGCTGTTTTTTCCATCTCCCTCCCAGAAAAAGTTCATAAAAGTTCATGAGAGAGTTATGCAACTCATCCCACAAAAAACAAGCCTTCATACAGCTATATAGATGGAAAAATACTAAAGTTATAGCTCTTGGGATGCAATGATGAAAAAAGGAAGAAATATGCTTGGTTAGTAAGACCCAAAACAGGCTGGTCACTAAGCGGTTAAACATACCCCATTCTTTATTCATTATCTTTATCTTTATGCATTACTATAAAGACATCAAGTTGATCTAAGATCTATGTTGTTAAGAATGTTGCTAGCGGTAACTGTAAATTCCTGAACAACCTAAAAATAGGGCATTTTTTCCAGTGTCCATCTATAAAATTAGTGCATTATCTATAAAATTTATTATTATCATCTTACAGTTCATATGAGATGCAGCTGTGCTCATATTAGTAGCTGAGCTACTGCATAATGTGTATCAAATGATAGTGCACTTCTTGTTTCAATTACGAATAGTCTTTATCAGTCAATGAATTCTCAGAAATCATTTATGCAAATCATTATACTGTATATAGCAATATGTGGCTGATGTACTATTCAGATTCCGTCACACAACAAAGACGTTTTAGCTCGTCCGTGTGCTGCCATGGTATAGTCACATATAGCGTGCTTTCCTTACCTCTCCATTGGTGCTAAATGTGCCTGTACACCTCATCCACGCTAGTCTCCTGTGACACCATCCATGAGCTGAAGTCACAGAATCTGAATTGTACAGTATATCAGTCCCTAGAGATGAACGTATTGATTCTAAGCAAATCGGAATTCTAAGTTTTAGCAATTCAGGCGAATCGTGCAAAACGGTGCCAGTGCCATTTTACTGTAAAAATCAGCAGGAAAACAACAGGGAGTATGAAGAAAGAGAATCACATGGCCCTATGAACTAATCAGAGGGACAGGATTTTCGCAGATCCTTGAATCTCTGGGCTTTTTCAGAAAGCAGAGTTGCCGATCTGAGAACATGTGCCTTGGATGTGTTTGGCAAAAAAGTATTTACAGACACAAGTTAGTAGCAGGGACAGTATAGGGACATATATGAATAGGTAGATTTAATCAATAGATATAAAATTCAGGGTTTCCATCAGGAGCAACTGGTCACTTAGGCCCCTTGTAGACAAGTGAGGCGAGCAGATTAGGTCCGGATGAGCTCAGTTAAAAATGAACGATTTCGCAAGCAAGTTCATTCTGTTTTGACTGCGATTGCGTTCAGATGTTTAATTTTTATTGCGCGGCCGCGATGCATTTTTCACACGCGTGCTAAAAAACTGAAGGTTTAGCAACCATCCGTAAAAAACGCTATACATCAGCAATTGCTTGCGGATGCGATTTTCACGCAGCCCCATTTACTTCTACGGGGCCAGCGTTGCGTGAAAAACGCAAATTATATAGACAGGGCCGTCTTTAACCTGGGGCAAAAGGGGCAGCTGCCCCAGGCCCAGTTGCTCCTGGGGGGCCCAAGGCAGCTGCCTCTTGAGCCCTGCTGGACACTGGAGGACCTTTTATGGGTCCATACTTTATTAACTAAGTAGCAGGACATGTAGGGCATACATGGGGGGATGTCCCTGCACTTACTATAATTTCTGGGTGCCGCTCCATTGCGCTGCTGTGGCCCGTTACATTCTCCCTCTGTATGCTAAGTAACAGCATTTGAACACCAGGGAGGAGAAATTATCTTTTCTCTGTAGGCGTTCCTTCTCCCTGGCAAGAACTCGCCTTCTCCTTGGCTGTGACATTCTGTGCTGCGATTGGACAGCGCTTCAGCCAGGGTGAAGTAACGCCCAGGGGGAAAAGCTGATGTCTCCTCTCTTGTGTTCCGATGCTGTTACTCAGCATGTAACGGGGGCCACTGCGGCACCCAGAAATAATAGTAAGTGCAGGGACATCCCCCATGTATGCCCTACATGTCCTGCTACTTAGTTATATCCAGGCCATTTCCCCCTTCCTGACAGAGCCTAATTTTGCAAATTTGACATGTGTCACGTTATGTTGTAATAACTTTGAAATGCTTTTACTTATCAAAGCCATTCTGAGATTAAAATTTGTCTAAAACCCACTTTTTAAGGACCAGTTCAGGTCTGAAGTCACTTTCTGGGGTTTACATAGTGGAACCCCCCCCCCCCCCCCCCCCATAAATGACCCCATTGTAGAAACTACACCCCTGAAGTTACTCAAAACTGATTTTACAAACTTTGCTAAGGTGCTCCACAAGAATTAAAGGAAAATGGAGATGATAATTCTAAATTTCACTTTTTGGGCAGATTTTTCATTTGAATCAATTTTTTTTCTTCAACACATCGAGGGTTAACAAAAATTAATATTTTTTACTCTGATTCTGCGGTTTACAGAAACACCCCACATATGTTTGTAAACTGATGTAAGGGCATACGGCAGGGAGCAGAAGAAAAGGAGTGCCGTATGGTTTTTGAAAGGCAGATTTACCTGAACTGGTTTTTAGATGTCATGTCCCATTTGAAGCCCCCCTGATGCACCCTTACAGTAGAAACTGGCAAAAAGTGACCCCATTTTGGAAACTAGGGGATAAGGAGCCAGTTTTATTGGTACTGTTTTGGGCTACATACAATTTTTAATTGCTCTATACTATATTTTCTGTGAGGCAAGGTAGCCCAAAAATGTCTGTTTTGGCACTGTTTTTATTTTTTTACAACATTCATCTAAAAGTGTAGATCATGTGCTATTTTTATAGAGCCGGCTGTTATGGACGCAATGATAACAAATATGTCTACTTTCTTTGTTTGTTTCAGTATGGTTTGGTTGTTTTAGCACAGTCTTTATTATTTATTTATTTTTAAAGTATTCACCTGAGGGGTTAGGTCATGTGACATTTTTATAGAGCAGATCGTTACGAACGTGGTAATGCCTAATATGTATACTTTTTCTTATTTATTTAGGTTTTACACAATAATAGCATTTTTGAAATCAAAAAAATTATGTTTTTGTGTCTCCATAGTCTGAGAGCCATAGTTTTTTTATTTTTTGACCAATTGTCTTAGTTAGGGTCTTTTTTGAAGGATGAGATGAAAGTTTGATTGCTACTATTTTGGGGGCATACGCCTTTTTGATCACTTGGTGTTGCATTTTATGTGATTTTATGTGTTTTTATTTTATTTTTTTACAGTGTTCATTTGAGGGGTTAGGTCATGTGACATTTTTATATAGCTGGTTGTTACGGATGCGGCAATACCTAATATGTCAACTTTTTTTTTTTTATTTCACTTTAACACAATAATGATGTTTTAATGTCTCCATGTTCTGAGAACTATAGTTTTTTTTTATTTTTTTTGAGTGATTTTCTTATGTAGCGGCTCATTTTTTGCGGGATGAGGTGACAGTTTTATTGGTACCATTTTGTAGGATATAAGCCTTTTTGATTACTTGGAGTTGCACTTTTTGTGATGTAAGGTGATAAAAATAGATTTTTTTTACACTGTTTTTTTAATGTTGTTTATCGGTCAGGGTGGATTATGTGATATATTTATAAAGCTGATCGTTACAGATGCGGCAATACCAAATATGTCTATTTTATTTATTTCTATTTTTAACAGTTTTTTAAAATTACTTAATTGGGGATTTATTTTTTAAACACTTTATTGTTTTATTTTTTTAATTTTTTATTTTACACTTTGCATCCCCCATAAAGTCATACAAGACCTCTGGGGGACATTTACCTTCACTTTTTTTTCGCCATTGATTTCTCCTGTAGCTGGGGCTGACATATTAGCCCCAGTTACAGGGGAGAATACAACGCTGTACAACCTCAGTGCAGGGCTGATCGAGGTCTGTAGAAGACTCGACTGCTCCTGCGCTCTCTCTACCACGGCAGTCACATGACCACCGGGCCGGGACAGGAAGCACATTGCGCTTCCTGATATGTATACACAGCTCTCGTTGAGCACTGTGTATACAGCGATCTAGAAGGTAGGGACACCTGGGAACTGTCCCTGCCTTTCCTCTGGGTTGCCGTGCGGTCACTGACAGCGGGCCTCCGCTTGGCAGCTGCACGATTAGCGTGCAGCTGCGATCTCTGAATGGATGTTCCAGTATGTCCATTCAGAGATAAACATCCACCCATGGGAAGTTTATATCCAATGGGCGGATGTGAAGTGGTTAATAAAGTATGGACCATTGAATACGGCATCGGCACTTGTGTTCTCCCTCTTGCCCAGGGTCCAATCAATATTAACCTCTTAGGGCATACCGGAACGCCCTGTTTCCCGAGTCCTTATGGACTTAGGACTTACTGGTACGTCCTAAGATTAAATAAAGATTGCGGAGCGGCGGGGGTAAATTGTGACAGGATGCCCGCTGAAATCATTCAGCGGGCATCCTCTCACAACGACGGGGTGGTCATGCGACCCCCCCTTATCGGCGATCGCCGCAAACCGCAGGTCAATTCAGACCTGCCATTTGCGGCTTTACCTGCGGTTTGCGGCGGTGATCAGGCATGCCATCAGGTCCCCATGCGGCTGTAGGGGGGACCCGATGGCATGGAAGGCAGCGCGATGTCTAAGGAAGGCATCGCGCTGCCTTCCGGTGACGAGCCTGTGAGATCCAGCCCCCTGGATCTCACAGGCCCCGGAAGCTGTATGAGTAATACACACAGTATTACTCATACAGCCAATGCTTTCCAATACAGAAGTATTGGAATGCATTGTAAAGGATTAGACCCCCAAAAGTTCAAGTCCCAAAGTGGAACAAAATATAAAGTAAAAAAAAAGTTGGAAAAATAAAGTTCCCCCCCAAATTAAAAGTTTCAAGTAAAAATAAACAAAAACGTTATTTTCCCCAAATAAAGTTAAAAAAAAATGGTAAAAATAGGGGGGGGAGTATACATATTAGGTATCGCCGCGTCCGTATCGACCGGCTCTATAAACATATCACATGACCTAGCCCCTCAGATGAACACCGTAAAAAAATTAAAACTGTGCTAAATAAACCATTTTTTGTCACCTTACATCACAAAAAGTGTAATAGCAATCGATCAAAAAGTCACACGCACCCCAAAATAGTGCCAATAAAACCATCATCCCATCCCGCAAAAATCATACCCTACCCAAGGTAATCGCCCAAAAACTGAAAAAATTATGGCTCTCAGACTATGGAAACACTAAAACATGATTTTTCTTGCTTCAAAAAAGAAATCATTGTGTAAAACTTACATAAGTAAAAAAAAAGTATACATATTAGGTATCGCCGCATCCATGACAACCTGGTCTATAAAAGTATCACATGATCTAACCTGTCAGATGAATGTTGTAAATAACAAAAAATAAAAACGGTGCCAAAACAGCTATTTCTTATTATCTTGCCTCACAAAAAGTGTAATATAGAGCAACCAAAAATCATATGTACCCTAAACTAGTACCAACAATACTGCCACCCTATCCCGTAGTTTCTAAAGTGGGGTCACTTTTTTGGAGTTTCTACTCTAGGGGTGCATCAGGGGGGCTTCAAATGGGACATGGTGTAAAAAAAAAACAGTCTAGCAAAATCTGCCTTCCAAAACCGTATGGCATTTCTTTCCTTCTGCGCCCTGCCGTGTGCCGGTACAGCTGTTTACGACCACATATGGGGTGTTTCTGTAAACTACAGAATCAGGGCCATAAATATTGAGTTTGGTTTGGCTGTTAACCCTTGCTTTGTAACTGGAAAAAAATTATTAAAATGGAAAATCTGCCCAAAAAGTGAAATTTTTTAATTGTATCTCTATTTTCCATTAACTCGTGTGGAACACCTAAAGGGTTAATGACGTTTGTAAAATCAGTTTTGAATACCTTGAGGGGTGTAGTTTCTAGAATGGGGTCATTTTTGGGTGGTTTCTATTATGTAGGCATCGCAAAGTGACTTCAGACCTGAACTGGTCCCTAAAAATTGCCTTGTAAAAGCCTTGTAAAAGCCTTGTAACATCACCCAAAAAAATAAATATCATTCCCAAAATGATCCAAACATGAAGTAGACATATGGGGAATGTAAAGCAATAACTATTTTTGGAGGTATTACTATGTATTATAGAAGTAGAGAAAAAATATATTTTTTTTTTACTTCATTTTACCAGTGTCATGAAGTACAATATGTGATGAAAAAACAATCCTCAAAATGGCCTGGATAAGTCAAAGCATTTTAAAGTTATCAGCACTTAAAGTGACACTAGTCAGATTTGCAAAATATGGCCAAGTTCGTAAGGTGAAATAGGGCCAAGTCCTTAAGGGGTTAAAGACTGCCCTGAATATAGAACATGCTGCGATTTTCATGGAACGCACAAGTGATGCGTGAAAAACAAAGCTCATGTACACAGACCCACTAAAATGATTGGGATTGGGTCCAGATTCAGTGCGTTCGCAATGCGTTCGCATCACACATTGCACTCGGGTGGAATACTCGCTCTCGTGAAAGAGGCCTTAGAGTTCTAAGTGTGTGTTTCTTACTGTGTTTATACAGCTGCTGGCAAATGAAAAGTTACACTGTAAATCCTGCAACAACCTCATTTTTTTCTGTACATGGACAGTAGTGTTGGGCGCGAATATTCGAATAGCGAATATTAATCGCGAATATCGGCACTTCGAGAATTCGCAGATATTTAGAATATAGTGATATATATTTATATTTTCGAATATTCTAGATTTTTTTTCATCTGAACCTATGATCCCTCCCTGCTTCTTGCTAGTGGGCCAATGAGAAGGCTGCAATGTATTTGTCTGAGCTTAGCAACATCCCTAGCAACCAATAGGAAAGTTGCCTACCCCTTACTATATAAGAACCTCACAAGCAGCCATTTACTACAGTTTTTTTTTAAGTTCTGAGAGAGAGAGCAGTGTCATTGCTGTGCTCTGTGCTTTTCACTCATTACATTAGATAGATAGTTAGATAGCTTATATATATAATACAGATAGTTAGTGGGAGATAGTCAGTGTAGGTTATATCCTGATGTAAGCAAAAAATGTAAAAATCAGCGGCTCACCCCAATACTGAATGGACAGGGTGCACACCTCTCGGTCCACCCAGACCGCACAGGAGGAAGAATATGTAATAATGGAATGAGGGGCACTCCGTATAAGGGAACAGGAGACAATGGTTCACAATTTAAATTTAATATCACATATATTCACCATACATAAAATCAGCCATAAGATCAATAAAATCAGATGAATTCTATAACAAATGAGAATAAGGATCCTTGATCATTAGTATTATTTCCAAAAAGTCCATAGAACAACAAACATCCGATATTCAATCACCACGGATGGTAAGGGCAGATTGCCGTTTCAGGATGTCTCTTTCAAATGTATCACAAAGAGATACAAAACTTCCTCAAAGTCCCATATATAACAGCCGAATTCCGACAGATAAGGGTCAGGTATTAAGCAAGAAAGTTCTCTTGTATAATATCACAGCAACAGCCAAAGTGTCTTACCCTCTGTATGTCCGCACCGCTTGCATGAGGACTCGAGGTAATGGCTGGATGAAGTTAACGCGGCGTCCCACGTGGTAAGAGTCTGACGTGACGTCTCACGTGACTCACCAACTTAGATCGTAATAGCGTATTCCTGTAGCATTCACCGGCTCTGTATTAGGCTGGCTGTGTAGATGGCCCCGACCGAAGCTGTCGCTCAACGGTTCACTCGTAGTGTTTAGGGGAGAGAGAAGGCTCACTGTCTCGACTTGCCCAAACGCGTTTCGAGGTATACACCTCTTCCTCAGTGGAAGAGGTGTATACCTCGAAACGCGTTTTGGACAGTGAGCCTTCTCTCTCCCCTAAACACTACGAGTGAACCGTTGAGCGACAGCTTCGGTCGGGGCCATCTACACAGCCAGCCTAATACAGAGCCGGTGAATGCTACAGGAATACGCTATTACGATCTAAGTTGGTGAGTCACGTGAGACGTCACGTCAGACTCTTACCACGTGGGACGCCGCGTTAACTTCATCCAGCCATTACCTCGAGTCCTCATGCAAGCGGTGCGGACATACAGAGGGTAAGACACTTTGGCTGTTGCTGTGATATTATACAAGAGAACTTTCTTGCTTAATACCTGACCCTTATCTGTCGGAATTCGGCTGTTATATATGGGACTTTGAGGAAGTTTTGTATCTCTTTGTGATACATTTGAAAGAGACATCCTGAAACGGCAATCTGCCCTTACCATCCGTGGTGATTGAATATCGGATGTTTGTTGTTCTATGGACTTTTTGGAAATAATACTAATGATCAAGGATCCTTATTCTCATTTGTTATAGAATTCATCTGATTTTATTGATCTTATGGCTGATTTTATGTATGGTGAATATATGTGATATTAAATTTAAATTGTGAACCATTGTCTCCTGTTCCCTTATACGGAGTGCCCCTCATTCCTTTATTATATATCCTGATGTAGTGTAGCTGTTGCAGGGTGTTAGGTAGTGTGATAGGATCTGCTGTCCATACATACATTCTACAGACATAGTGCTGTGATGTCACAAGTTCACAACAATACTTAGTGCACCAATCAGTAATATGTAGTCAGACCTGCTGAAATGTGGTTTCACGTATTGCGCCAAAATATGCGCATCATTAATTGCCGATTAGCACAATCGCAAATATATTGGAGCACTCTATCAGCATATAAAACCATTTTTAATGTTCTGCCGTGCCAACCATTTTCTCCAGTCTCAGGAAACTTCTAGCAGCTTGGAAAATGTATTGCGAGCATGTATTGCGCGCGCTTTACGCGAATATTACATTGCCGATTTTCGAAATCAAGAAAATAATTGCGAATTCTCAAATTCGCGAATATATGCTGAATATTCTACAAAATATTTGTGAAATATCGGGAATTCGAGTATTGCCCCTGCCACTCATCACTAATGGACAGCCAGCCAGCCTTTTTTCTACAAAAAACCTCAAGTTCCTACAATTTAGCTGAAAATACTGCACAATTGTCCTTTTTTTTTCTTCTAAAAACTAGTTTCAGTTTTGCTACTGTGTGTAATTAAGCACTTCAATGCATTTCAGTGCGGCAGTACGTGTGTTTGTATAATTGTACATCTTTTAATTGCCAAAAAGAGACGCAATTTTGCTGCTGTGTATGATTCAACAGTTTATTGCATTCTACTATTGTGTTTGTAGCAGTGGATACTTAATTACAAATCTGTTAGTTGCCGGAAAACCAGTGTCAATTTTCGGTAAGGTTTTTAATCGCACATTTCAGCATATTTCAGTGCATCAGTATACCAGTTTCATTCAACGCATTGTATTGAGTCAATATACCGTACATCATTTAACTCATTGTGTTGCATCAATATAGCAGTTTCAATCAATAGCTCAATATATTGAGTTTTAGTTAACGCATTATAATGCATTAATATACCAGTTTCTTTAAATGTATTGTATTATGCCACTATATTGTACAGTTTTATTTAATGCATTGTACAGCAATAATATACCAGTTTCATTCAACGCACTGTGTTGTATTAATATACCAATGTAAATTGTCAATACCAGTGTGTAGAGTGGTTGTAGAAGGGGAGGGATGTTAAATTGCACCTCTGTCTGTAAATGATAGGGGGAAAAAAATATTGCTACCATTGCTACCATTCAATCTGTGCACCACACGTCTGACTTTTCACTTATAGAACTCATAATAAAATGTCTGGCAAATGACAAATTGGAAACAAAAGACCTGTGCCTCATCATCCACAAGTCAGAATGTGGGTAGCAGTAGTAGAGCAACAATGTCTGTACCTGTTTGTGTCCCTGTGTGTATTTGACCATCCCAGTGTGTGTGTGTCCCAGTGTGTGTCCCAGTGTGTGTGTCCCTGTGTATGTGTGTCTCCCTGTGTGTGTGTCACCATTACCATGCCCACAGTGTTCCTATGTCTTGACGCAGCTGCATCAGGACGTTCTATGCAAGGCAAGAAGAAGATGGAAGAGGAGGCAACGCCGCCAGTACGGAGTCTGTGGGAGAGACACAGGGAGGCACACTAAGGACGTAGGTAACACTTCCACATGATCTACACTAGTGTTATCTGTGGTTTTACATAGGACTGCAGGTAATACTACCACATTATCTGCATTAGTGTTATCTGTGGTTTTACATAGGACTGCAGGCAAAACTAACACATTATTAGCACTAGTGTTATCTGTGGTTTTTACATAGGACTGCAGGTAACACTACCACATTATCAGCACTAGTGTTATCTGTGGTTTTACATAGGACTGCAGGCAACACTAACACATTATTAGCACAAGTGTTATCTGTGGTTTTTACATAGGACTGCAGGTAACACTAACACATTATTAGCACAAGTGTTATCTTCCATAGGACTACAGGTAACACAACTACATTTTCTGTAGTCTGTAGGTGATACAACTGTAGGTGATATCTACTATATTAGGCTACTTTCACATTTGCGTTTCACGGATCCGTCAATAAACTGACTAAACGGAGACAAACGGAAGCCATTCAGACGGATCCGTTCAAACGGATCCGTCTGTATTAAGGATCCGTTTGTCACTTTGGTTTCCGTTTTTCCATCCGTTTAGCAGATCCGTTTTAGAATGAGAAGCATCTCTAGGTTCCATCTTCATGTATTCAGATCCATAGGGTTGTAATGCTCCTATATTTCTCCAGGGCTATATTGTTGAAATTCCAAGTTGGTCCGGCTTTGCTAACGGACCACACCTTTCGGACTCTTGTACATGACTACATGCACTTAAAGATGTATAGTGTTCGTTAGCGGGCCATATGTACTCAGCCATATCTGTACTCAGATAGTCATCACTATGTTAGGCTGCTTTCACACTAGCGTTCGGTATTCCGTTCGTGAGCTCCGTTTGAAGGAGCTCACGAGCGGACCCGAACGCAGCCGTCCACCCCTGATGCAGTCTGAATGGAGGCGGATCCGCTCAGACTGCATCAGTCTGGTGGCGTTCAGCCTCCGCTCCGCTCGCCTCCGCACGGACAGGCGGACAGCTGAACGCTGCTTGCAGCGTTCGGGTGTCCGCCTGGCCGTGCGGAGGCGTGCGGATCCGTCCAGACTTACAATGTAAGGCTACTTTCACACTAGCGTTCGGGCGGATCCGTTCTGAACGGATCCGCTCATAATAATGCAGACGGAGGCTCCGTTCAGAACGGATCCGTCTGCATTATATTAGCAAAAAAAAGCTAAGTGTGAAAATAGCCTGGGACGGATCCGTCCAGACTTTCAATGTAAAGTCAATGGGGGACGGATCCGCTTGAAGATTGAGCCACATTGTGGCATCTTCAAACGGATCCGTCCCCATTGACTTACATTGAAAGTCTGGACGGATCCGCACGGATCCGCACGCCTCCGAACGGCCAGGCGGACACCCGAACGCTGCAAGCAGCGTTCAGCTGTCCGCCTGTCCGTGCGGAGGCGAGCGGAGCGGAGGCTGAACGCCGCCAGACTGATGCAGTCTGAGCGGATCCGCCTCCATTCAGACTGCATCAGGGCTGGACGGCTGCGTTCGGGTCCGCTCGTGAGCTCCTTCAAACGGAGCTCACGAACGGAAACCCGAACGCTAGTGTGAAAGTAGCCTAAGTCAATGGGGACGGATCCGTTTGAAGATGCCACAATGTGGCTCAATCTTCAAGCGGATCCGTCCCCCATTGACTTTACATTGAAAGTCTGGACGGATCCGTCCCAGGCTATTTCCACACTTAGCTTTTTTTTGCTAAAATAATGCAGACGGATCCGTACTGAACGGAGCCTCCGTCTGCATTATTATGGGCGGATCCGTTCTGAACGGATCCGCCCGAACGCTAGTGTGAAAGTAGCCTTATTGGTGTTGTTACATAGGACTGTAGGTGATATCTACTATATTATCTGTATTCAGAGAGTTATCACTGTGTAAGTGGACCCACTGAGACTTTACCGCCCAAGGGACCACATGAACCTGGAGCAGGCCCTGCTTACAGACGAAACACCCCAAAAGTGACCCCATTTTGTAAACTACTTTTTAAAGAAAGGGGGAAACCATATTGTCTTCCAAGGGGAATGATTATTGATGCTAACAATTAAGAGACTGTGTAGCATGTCAGTTCTGTGCCTGTTTGATATACTTTAAGCCTTCTCAATCCAGTAGATTCTATTAAAAGTGGAGAAATCAGCCTATTAACACAGCTTGTGGGCCATTAATTCTGTACCATCAAATAATAGGACCGACAACAGACTGCTGTGTCATGAAGCCTTCCTGCTTTCTCGGAATCAGGGCTTTAAATCTATGCTTGTATGCCTTTAGAACTGCTAAATAACGTTCAGTGCCTTATTTTTCTATCTGCATTTTACTTCCCGGGGGTTCTCTCTGTTCTGTGAATGGAACGGCTATTCACTTTCCCAGAAAAGAGTATTTGAGTCATAATAGATATACCTTTATACAGATACTATTGTACGTGCTCGATACACATTATAAATGCTTCTTTTGTGCTTTCTTAACATATCTAACATTTCACTCTATGGCATTACTCATAGTGTATAATCAGGTAACTGTTTTTTTTAAGTGACGGCATTTCCTTATTTGTTTGCAATGCATCAAATATATTCCACATACGAGGATTGAATTGAGCTTTCTGGTGACTGTTATACAGAAAAAATAACTTGGATCCTAGTTTGAAGCAAGGTATAATTAAAGGGGTTGCCTGAGTTATAGAATAAGGTCCCTGAGGCAGGAATTGTCATAAAATAATATATCCTCACTTATCTCATATACATTTGAATGAAATGATGGCACTCACGTATAATCCACATGACCACTGCAGCCAATCACTAGCCTCAGTAGTCACACAGTATGCCATATACTGTTGGCCGTGGCTCAGTCTGGGATATACAGGCATATCACTGCTACGGCCGAATAGATGACATAATGGCTGCTGCAGCAGCAGGGAAGATTGGAATGTGGTGGCCCTGGAGGCGCATGTTCAAATAGGTATCCAAAAAAAAAAAAGAGTCCTGTGCTCAAGTGACTTCAACTTCTTATTTTTACTATAATACAAAGAGAACAGCCTGCACACTGTCACCATCGCCTACACGTTTTGGATATATGATGAAATATGTATGTTCTTTTATTATCTTATGACAATTCCTGCTTGGGATATGTCTAAAACGCTGGTCTTAATAAATGACCCCCATAATTTTTAGGAAAACCTGTTATCTTTTTTTTGTTTATTTTTGCTTATTTTTTCCCCTTCTCCAAGCTTGGGCACGCAATAAAAGCAATAGTAAATGATGTCTGAGTGACCATAACCTACATAGCTATGGGTAAACACACATTTGATGGTGTTAACATACAGGGTGTTTAAGAAGACACTGAGTCGTCACATGTCTGATGCTTTTTCATATCCAAAAATCAGGGGCAGATGATGTTTAAACACACATGGTGTTATGAGAAAACAAAATTGGCTTGAGGGAACGTGATGGTTGGAAGGTGCAGGTCGCAGCAGCAGCCATACAGAGCATGATGGTAGGTAGGCAAACAGACAGACAGCAAGAGTGGCAAGATGGGGTACCAAAATCACGTGCAGCGCGAGATTACGTCATCACGCCGCAGGGGATAAATGACCAAATCGTGATGCATGACCAAATCGTTCAAATTGTTCACAGCTTTCCGCTGCTCGGACAGACAATTGAGCATGTGCAATGTTAAATTCCAGTGAGTTGGAATGTCGAGTTGGAAGGCAGCCAAGCTGGGCTTAGCTCTGGCACCTTTTGGGTCTAACCCACCTATAACATCAGCGGCATCAACAGTACCTGAATAAGATATGGCCCTGACTGTTCTTTGGGAGGTACGTTGCCTCTGCTCTTTAATGCTGCCACCACTGCCCTTCTCCACTGATGTCGCCTCCTCCTCAGCACCCCAATCTAGCTCCCAGGTCCTCTCCAGGACACAATCGTCATTGGTGTCCTCATCCTGCTGCTTTTATCAGACTGTGAGATATCATGATGGGCTCCTGGACCCCTCTCCCCTGCTCTGTGTTTTCCCCGACTGCTACTGAGGCTGCCTCCACCGTCAATGCCGTAATTACAGGTGCCACTATTACAACCATTAACACAGGTATGCATGAGGTCACCAACCTTCTCCTCAGTGCAGTCCGAACAGTGATGCTTTCTTGACTATCGGCCATAGGGAATGGAGTGTTTTTTTTTTTGCCTGTTCTTAGGGAAAAGGAAGGTGTTCCTCTAGGAAGGGGCAGTGAAGACTGGGAGGACTCCACTGAAAGCATTCGTTGGGGTGCAGGAGGAACGCTGTGACCCCTGGCTCCACAGCACGGTGTTGGACTGTGAAGTCACCTCCATCTCAACCTGCTGCTACTTAGAGGAGGAGTGAGCTATCTAATCCACAATCTCATCCTCTTTCTCCTCAACTATAATGTTGTGCCTATCTGAAGCCAGAAGGGGCAACTGCAGCCTACTACCACTACTACTACAACTTCTGGCCACATAGATGCTGCTGCTACTACCCTTATTATGGCTATGGGTCTTTCGTTTGGAACCCTTCTGTAGCCCGAATTTTTTTGGGTTAAAAATGGTTAGAAACGTGTGAAATAGAAAAACAAATTTGGGCCTAAATACTTTTATGTGCTATCCAGTCTATTGGTGTAAAGATTAAATGTCCGTAATCAGCATTTTTGCCGGTCCCTGACATTAGGACCAGGTGCCTGTTGTGTAAAACAGTAGGCACCCATCAGCTATGGCGACCCGCTCTCCTCAGGCGCAATCTTTAAATACCAGGCATGTGATGTACTATTACATCACATGTTAGGAAAGGGTTAAGTGGCATCTGCCAGCAGATTTTTGTACCTATGAAACTGGCTGACCTGTTACAGGTCTGCTTGGCAGCTGAAGGCATCTGTGTTGGTTCCATGTTCATATGTGCCTGCATTGCTGAGAAAAATGTTTAAAAAAATATGTTTTAATACAAACCGGATTCCCAAAAAGTTGGGACACTATACAAATTGTGAATAGAAACTGAATGCAATGATGTGGAGGTGCCAACTTCTAATATTTTATTCAGAATAGAACATAAATCACGGAACAAAAGTTTAAACTTTGAAAATGTACCATTTTAAGGAAAAAATATGTTGAATCAGAATTTTATGGTGTCAACAAATCCCCAAAAAGGGACAGGGCCATTTTCACCACTGTGTGGCATCTCCCCTTCTTCTTACAACACTCAACAGATGTCTGGGGAACGAGGAGACCAGTTTCTCAAGTTTAGAAATAGGAATGCTCTCCCATTCTTGTCTAATACAGGCCTCTAACTGTTCAATCGTCTTGGGCCTTCTTTGTTGCACCTTCCTCTTTATGATGCGCCAAATGTTCTCTATAGGTGAAAGATCTGGACTGCAGACTGGCCATTTCAGTACCCGGATCCTTCTCCTACGCAGCCATGATGTTGTGATTGATGCAGAATGTGGTCTGGCATTATCTTGTTGAAAAATGCAGGGTCTTCCCTGAAAGAGATGACGTCTGGATGGGAGCATATGTTGTTCTAGAACCTGAATATATTTTTCTGCATTGATGGTGCCTTTCCAGACATGCAAGCTGCCCATGCCACACGCACTCATGCAACCCCATACCATCAGAGATGCAGGCTTCTGAACTGAGTGTTGATAACAACTTGGGCTGTCCTTGTCCTCTTTAGTCCGGATGACATGGCGTCCCAGATTTCCAAAAAGAACTTTCAATCGTGACTCGTCTGACCACAGAACAGTCTTCCATTTTGCCACACTTCATTTTAAATGATCCCTGGCCCAGTGAAAACGCCTGAGCTTGTGGATCTTGCTTAGAAATGGCTTCTTCTTTGCACTGTAGAGTTTCAGCTGGCAACTGCGGATGGCACGGTGGATTGTGTTCACTGACAATGGTTTCTGGAAGTATTCCTGAGCCCATTCTGTGATTTCCTTTACAGTAGCATTCCTGTTTGTGGTGCAGTGTCGTTTAAGGGCCCGGAGATCACGGGCATCCAGTATGGTTTTACGGCCTTGACCCTTACGCACAGAGATTGTTCCAGATTCTCTGAATCTTCGGATGATGTTATGCACAGTTGATGATTATAGATGCAAAGTCTTTGCAATTTTTCGCTGGGTAACACCTTTCTGATATTGCTCCACTATCTTTCTGCGCAACATTGTGGGAATTTGTGATCCTCTACCCATCTTGGCTTCTGAGAGACACTGCCACTCTGAGAAGCTCTTTTTATACCCAATCATGTTGCCAATTGACTTAATTAGTGTTAATTGGTCTTCCAGCTCTTCGTTATGCTCAAATTTACTTTTTCCAGCCTCTTATTGCTACTTGTCCCAACTTTTTGGGGATTTTTTGACACCGTGAAAATTTGAATCAACGTATTTTTCCTTTAAAATGATACATTTACTCGGATTAAACGTTTTATCTGTCATCTACGTACTATTACAAATAAAATATTGACATTTGCCATCTCCACATCATTGCATTCAGTTTTTATTCACAATTTGTTTAGTGTCCCAACTTTTTGGGAATCCAGTTTGTATATGTAATTTAGCCTCTATGAACAATGGGGGTGTTGCCCTTACTCCTAGAGTCTCTGATCTCTCTGCAATGACCCATTTGCTCCTAGAGGCTCATTTTCATATATGCAAACATCATTTTTCTCAGCAATGCGGGCACATATGAACATGGGACCAACACAGATGCCTTCAGCTGCCAAGTACACATGTAACAGGTCAGACAGTTTTTCTAGGTACAAATATAATGACAGATGCCCATTAAGCCATCGGCATTAATGTTTGTTGGTTTTATATGAATAATTCATATTGCATGCAGGTCTGAAAAACGCTGCTTCCCAGCACTGCAATCCAAAAATGGACGGGACCTTCCATCAGTGGCCTCCATTCACTTACAATGGGGACAGGCAGGGCAACTAGCGCATGCAGAGTCCATCCCCAGTGTAAATGAATGGAGGCCGTTGATGGACAAATCAGCGCGCATTTTCGGAGTGCAGTGCCAAAAGGTGGTGAGCAGATCTGCATGTTACATGAATTCTAACACCCCAGAGTTGTGTTACTACACTCCTCTACCCTGCTACTATCTTCTAAGAGCCTTTATACTGTCATCTGATATGATTTTATCTCCTTTTATGATCCACTTCTGATTTTGGCATCCAAAACTGCATGCAGAATCCTGACGGATTAGATACTAGACAACACCTTTAAGATCTTTGATTTTAGTCGTTGAGTAGAAATTGTCATTGCTTCCAGAGAATGAAAATCTGTCTGGATCATGTAAAAGCCAATCAAAGTAAAGCAGCACAGGAATGAAATAATATACAAAATCTAGGTACAAATCTGTCAAAGACTCCAGACCTCACCTCACAGTCAGTAATTCTGTAAGGAAAAGACACACAGTATTCCAGGAAATCCAATGAAACCATAAATGTATTCACCCTGTGCTACAGTGCAATGTTTCAGTTCCTCAAAGAAAAAGAAGCTTTGACAGTGCATATAAATAGTTTCAATTAAATAAATGATCACATCAGATAGACAATTCAAAATAATATATTAAATCAATGTGATCCACACCATAACTAATAATTTACTGGTTCAAGTGTAACGATGCAAAATATATACTGTAGGTAAAAAGAGGTGCATGCTACATAATAATAGAAAACCATTTTAAGGCTGGTTTCAGTGTTCATATTTTTTTATGCAGTTTAAAAACAAAATCCAGGAGTGAATTCCAAAAGTGGAGAAGGTTCAGTCTTCCCTTAAAGAAGCATTCCGGTTACATTACGTTATTCCCTATCCACAGGATAGCGGGTAACTATTAAATCGGTGGGGGTCCTACCACTGTGACCCCCACCAATCACAGGAATAGGGGCCCTATACCCCCTAAAATGAACAGATTGGCCAGTCTGTCATGCGTATGGCTGTTCCATTTATTTCAGGGAGTTGCAAGATTTATGGGACCCCTGTTCTCATGATCAGTGCACAACCAAATATCCCTGTTGAGCAGTGCAGCTGCTGAACCATTCCGGTGATGACATAAATTAATTTATTATTCAGGACTGCTAAATAACAAGCAGCATGTAGATAGGCAGCATTCCAAGCATATCCTAGTGGCGCTACTACACATTCAAGAGGGTGTGTATCACTGTGGGAAGACTGAGGCAAACCATCAGCAGAAGCGCATACAGTAGCTTAGACACCTCTAGGACTGATTCGAAAAAGTGGAAACTTCTTACTAGAGAAAATGGGGGCCAATCCGTTGATAACCATCCCCTGTGATGTCACAGACCTAGAAAACCCTTATCCCACGCGGTCTCCATCATTGTCCTGTGAGCTAAGCATAGGGAGAGACGTGGCAAGCGCTCATGGACTAGGGACAGTGTTGTTGAAAATGATTAATAGAAGAATATTGTAGAGGGAGAGTGCAGGGAGACTTGTTCTGCATCAGTTTTATTTATTTAGTCCTACATTTACTTATTCCTACATCAGCCATAAACTAAGATATATAATTCAATACCAATAAGATGGAAGCCTTTATTATTCCAGTGCCAGAGTGCCATCCAATACCATCCAGTCTGCACCCCCTAGGGGGGCCAGGTCTTAATGATGACCATCCTCATCTTTTGCTGGCTTTAATTCTTCCAAATCATCCTTTAAAGTCTTCATGTCCTAGAAAAGTCAGCAAGATGCAGAAAGAGGAGGAGCTGGATGTTCCTGGTGACATATTCTCATTGATATTAGATGATGTGGAAAAGGAGGAAAAGCAGACGGCAGAAGAAGGTCTCCCATCTGTAGGGCAGAAGAGCACCGTGGTTGGAGAAGTGGGTATGCCAGAGATGATTGATATTCTGTTTACTGTCAGATAACCTGCAGGAGATTGCAGGCAGAACAGCATATTGTCCCCCGCCTAACCAGTCAAACCCCATACCAGCAACAGCCCCTGTTTAAAGGTGCTGCGCATCCATTAACAATGAAGAAGCACTATACAGTGCGTTCTTCATCATTAAATGAAAGGCAGCCGCGAGCTTATTGGCTGCATGGTTCTTCACTGGAGCATGGCTGCTCTGTGTGGCTGTACTCTAGGGCAGAGTGGCTTGCATATACCTGATTTATAGCGATGTGTGACAAATTAATTCATAACAAATCGAATTTCTTGGCTAACTTCTGTAAAATTGTCAAATAAATGTTTTCAAAACTCATCTCTAGTCATCAGTATATGATCAGCGGGGGTCTGATTCCCAACACCCCAGGAGATCAGCTGTTTGAAGAGGCTGTGGTGTTACAGTAAGTGTGCATAGCGGCTGTGTTTGGTATTGCAGTTCAGCCCTCTTCACTTGAATATGATTGAGCTGTGCTTAGGCCATGTGAATGATGACCATGACGTCACTGGCCTAGGAAGAGGCCACGGCGCTCACTGGACTGTTGAAACAGCGGGATTGGCATGGGTGCAGGGAGTCGAAACCCCACTGATCAGATACACATGGCCTATCCTGAGGATAGGTCACCAGTATAAAACACTAGGACAACTCCTTCAATACACCATGTATGTGACCAAAATACCCACAGGATTTTATGAACTCCCTCCATTGATGGTACCACTTCTCTGCATATACTATCACGCTTTGCCACTAGGTGGTGTTTATTGAGTTGCCCCATAACAATACAGCCCACCAATCATACATACCCAAAAGGGAATATTATCCCACATAGCCATAAAATAATGTGAAAAAAAAAGAAATATACTTCGATATGATTTGTTAATGTGTTTATTAAGAAACCCAGTGATATACAAGACATTCTGTCTGTCTCCAGCAGTCCATGCTCTGGAGAATAATAAACCACAGAATGCACTGAACATTATGTGACCAGGGCAGTGAGGTTACAGCCTCATAAATCCCTTCTAGAAATGAAAATAAAAACAATAGTATTAATTTGCTTCAAGTGTTGCCAAGCTTTTAAAAGTTTTGATATAGCATAACTGCACATCAAATGTTTTAATCGATGGGGGTCTTACTGCTGAGACCCCCACCAATCGCTATAAAAAGGCAAGCACTTGCATATTGCGCCTTCTCTCCTCATTGCAGGAGAAAGCCTCTATAGAAAGTCTATGGGCCTGTCTTGATTCCGTCTCCTGCAGCGAAGAGATAGCGAGCACACTAGGTGATCGCTTCTCTCTCCTCCTTCCAGCTATCGGTGGGGGTCTCAGCACTCAGTCCCCCACCAGTAAAAACCTTCAACATATCACTATGACGTATCAAAAGTATTTTGAAAGCTCAGCAACACTTTTATTATTTTCAAGTTTATTTAATCATTCACAATATGTTTCTGAAGAAACAAAATTCAAAACATTTATTTGCTATAAATACATTTTCAGAATGAATATCAGAGGAATGGCATATATATATATATATATATATATATATATATATATTATATAAATATAATATATAATATTTATTTATATAGCGCCACCATATTCCCCAGCGCTTTACAAATTCATAGGGTTCATGTACAATATATATACATACTGTATATATACTAAAATCGAGATATCAGGTGAACCGATCTTGCTTTATTTGGGTTATCGAAAACCCTATTTATGGTTCTAGCATTTTATAGCAAAAAATTAATCCTTTCTTTAAAACATTAATGTATTTGCTGCCATTGTATTTTCAGTTTATTTTGTATGCATGCAATGGAACCGCTGTTGGCTTTGCATTTTATTTATACTTTTAGTATTGTAACAGAAGTTTAGCATAATCAATCAGGTTTTCAACTCTTGTAACTTTCACACTAGTGTTTTGGCTTTCCATTTGTGAGATCCCTTCAGCGCTCTCACAACTAGTGTTGAGCGCGAATATTCGAATATCAAATTCTTTTCGCGAATATCGGCACTTCGCTAATTCGCGAATATTTCGAATATAGTGATATAAATTTGATATTTCGATATTTTTTTTTTTTTGTTTTTTTTTATTGTTATATTTTTTTCTTTCCCACTTCCCTAAAGTTGTTCTTACCTGTCCTTTGGATTCCTGGCTTCCTGGCTGCTCCAGTCAGTGCCCGTTGCCGCTTCTGTCGACTTCCATGCTCATGGAGCGTCCCCATCACCATGGGAACGTCTCCATATACTAGAATGTACTGTCGGATTTGAGAATTACGTTGAAATCGCAATTCGATTATTTCAAGTTATAATAATCGAATTTCGATTTTAACTTAAAGGCTACTCTCCTATTGAAATAGCAATGCGAATAATTCAAGTTATAAAAATCGAATTTCGATTTTAACTTAGCACTGCTATATTCTATATTCGTTAATTCTAGCCTAATATGGAATATAGCAGTGCTAAGTTAAAATCGAAATTCGATTATTATAACTTGAATTAATCAAATTGCGATTTCAACTTGGACCTGGTTTACTATGGTTGGCTTGGTAGAATTAGCGAATATGACGAATATATTCGTCATATTCCACAAAACGAAGATAACGAATGTATTCTGCATCTTCGTTTTTGCTACCTATTCGTCAACTTCGCTAATACTAGCAATCATATAGGAAAGTTTACTATAGAGACAGCTAAGTTTAATTCGCTATGCGATTATATGAATGCTTTTTTTTTATAAATAGTATAATTATAATAATTATGAGGTATTATAATTATTCTATTTATTTTAAAAAAAGCAAAGTAATATAATCGCATAGTGAATTAAACCTAGCTGTCTCTATAGTAAACTTTCCTATATGATTGCTAGAATTAGCGAAAGTTGACGAATAGGTAGCTAAAACGAAGATGCAGAATACTTTGTTATCTTCGTTTTGTGGAATATAACGAATATATTCGTCATATTCGCTAATTCTACCAAGCCAACCATAGTAAACCAGGTCCAAGTTTAAATCGCCATGCGATTAATATAACTCTAAGTAATCGCATGGCGATTTTAACTTAGTAATGCTATATTCCATGCTCATGGAGCGTCCCCATCACCATGGGAACGACTCCATATACTAGATTGTACTGTCGGATTTGAGAATTACGTTGAAATCGCAATTCGATTATTTCAAGTTATAATAATCGAATTTCGATTTTAACTTAAAGGCTACTCTCCTATTGAAATAGCAATGCGAATAATTCAAGTTATAAAAATCGAATTTCGATTTTAACTTAGCACTGCTATATTCTATATTAGGCTAGAATTAACGAATATGGAATATAGCAGTGCTAAGCTAAAAATCGAAATTTGATTTTTATAACTTGAATTAATCGCATTGCTATTTCAATAGGAGAGTAGCCTTTAAGTTAAAATCGAAATTCGATTATTATAACTTGAAATAATCGAATTGCGATTTCAACGTAATTCTCAAATCCGACAGTACATTCTAGTATATGGAGTCGTTCCCATGGTGATGGGGATGCTCTATGAGCATGGAATATAGCATTACTAAGTTAAAATCGCCATGCGATTACTTCGAGTTATATTAATCGCATGGCGATTTCAACTCGGACCTGGTTTACTATATGGTTGGCTTCAATGGCTTGGTAGAATTAGCGAATATGACGAATATATTCGTTATATTCCACAAAACGAATATAACGAAGTATTCTGCATCTTCGTTTTAGCTACCTATTCGTCAACTTCGCTAATTCTAGCAATCATATAGGAAAGTTGACTATAGAGACAGCTAAGTTTAATTCGCTATGCGATTATATTACTTAGCTTTTTTTTTAAATAAATTGAATAATTATAATACCTGATAATTATTATATCTATACTATTTATTTTAAAAAAAGCAGTCATATAATCGCATAGCAAATTAAACTTAGCTGTCTCTATAGTCAACTTTCCTATATGATTGCTAGAATTAGCGAAGTTGATGAATAGGTAGCTAAAACGAAGATGCAGAATACATTCGTTATCTTCGTTTTGTGGAATATGACGAATACATTCGTTATATTCGTTTTGTGGAATATAACGAATATATTCGTCATATTCGCTAATTCTACCAAGCCAACCATAGTAAACCAGGTCCAAGTTGAAATCGCAATTCGATTAATTCAAGTTATAATAATCGAATTTCGATTTTAACTTAGCACTGCTATATTCCATATTCGTTAATTCTAGCCTAATATGGAATATAGCAGTGCTAAGTTAAAATCGAAGTTCGATTTTTATAACTTGAATTAATCGCATTGCTATTTCAATAGGAGAGTAGCCTTTAAGTTAAAATCGAAATTCGATTATTTAAATTGCATATTAATCGCGATAACAAGAATAATGACGAATATTCAATTTCGATGAATATAAAACGAATATTCTATCGAATATTCGCGAATTTTGTCGAAATCGAATATGGCACCTGCCGCTCATCACTACTTACAACCGGTCCAAAACGGATCATTTTTGCAAATATGCAAATAGAAAACAGATCCGTCCTCCATTGACTTTCAATGGTGTTCAAGACGGATCTGTCATGGCTATAGAAGACATAATACAACCGGATCCGTTCATGACGGATGCATGCAGTTGTATTATTGTATTGGACGGATCCGCAAAAAACGCTTGTGTGAAAGTAGCCTAAGTTTGCAATACACCAAAATATTTACAAGAGCAACATAATAAAATGATTACGTTAGCAAGACATAGTTGGGCTCCCAATAAAATACATGATTTAGGCACTGGAAGACATTTGTCATTTACGGGTCCTGTTGAAAAAAAAAGTGTTGGAGAGTAGGAGCAGAATTTTCACTGGTATACAGTAGATACTGTTACTAACATAAAATTTCAAAAATACTATAGAAAATAACACTAAAGGGGTTGTCTTCGCTTTTTCTATTGATGACCTATCCTCAGGATAGGTCATCAATATCAGAAGATCAGCTGATTGAGGAGACGGCGCGCACAGTCTGCATGTGCCATCTCCCTTCTCTCTTCCTGTCCACATAGACATACAGCAGTGTGCAGTCTCCTCAAACAGCTGATCAGCAGGGGTGCCGGGTGTAGGACCCCCGTCGATCTGATATTGATGACCTATCCTGATGATAGGTCCTCAATACTAAAAGCCCAGACAACCTCATTAACTTATATGTATGGTTCTATGAAACAGTAAGCAATAGTACGAAGTGCAGTCAAAAAAGGTTATAAAATCTGCAATATACCAGCAGGTGTATGTGAACACATTGGGTATTATTATGTAATGTTTAAAAGGTTAGGCATTAAAAAATAAAAGTTTCACTGGGAAATATTGTGAATTTAAGCCACTTACTAATGCAAATGATATTGTATATTATGTCATGTGTGGATAAATGTGGCACAATTTCTACCATTGTCACTGACAAGTATACTTATGCACCTAAAATGTTATTGAGCTCCCCTAAAGTTTTATAATGTTACCGTATTTATTGAAAAATGATACACTGCTAAAGAAGCAATCCAACAAAAAGTTTTATTTTCTGACTTGCTAGAAAAGTACATGAAGTAATCTGTAGTGAAGGTAATCATGTACCTTTCTAACAGGTCAGAGAATAAAAAACTTTGTGGGAGTGCTGCTTTAAATTAAAATTTGCCATAAAGATACAAAAGAAAGGAGAACACACAATGATGCCAATGCAATTAGGATAGTTTATTCAGAAATCCAATATCATCAATAAACTGGGCCCAAAGCAATGTTTTAGGGCAGGGATCAGCAACCTTCGGCACTCCAGCTGTTGTGAAACTACAATTCCCAGCATGCTTCATTCATTTCTATGAGAGTTCTTAGAAGAGCAGAACAAGTATGCATGCTGGGAGTTGTAGTTTCACAACAGCTGGAGTGCCGGAGGTTGCCTACCCCTGTTTTAGGGAGTCCTGTCCTTTATCAAACTCAGCAAGGGATTCGCTATGACCATGAGCCAGCACAGCCGCCTAGCTAAGCTTTATAAAGAACAGGGGTGCCTGTAAGGTTGCTTTGGGCTCTGTTTGCTATAAAGTATACTGATTGCATTGGAATCATTGTATGCTGTCCTTACTTGTGAATCTGTCTGCAGTGGTCCATGACAGAGGACACCAGAGGGACGTGCACCAAATCAGGGAGTGCTACTATTATCTACAACTTAAAATACATTTTTTTTTTCACCTTGGGGCGATGGGACATTGCTCTTGGATTCAAGATACATTTGTAGACACATACACACCTGGACAAAGTTGATGGTTCCATTAAAGAAAGAAAAACCCACAATGGTCACTGAAGTAGCTTGAAACTGACAAAAGTAATAATTTACTGAAAATCAACTAATGAAAATCAGACAATGCTTTTGAATTGTGTGATTCAATAGAGTAATTTATAAAACAAACTAATGAAACTGGCCTGGACAACCCTTAAGTTAATATTTTGTTGCACAACATTTTGAGGCAATAACTTCAATCAAGTGATTTCTATAACTATCAATGAGACTTTTGCACCTGTCCACAGGTATTTTGGCCCACTCCTCAAGAGCGAACTGCTCCAGCTGTCTCAGGTTTGAGTGTGCCTTCTCCAGACTTCATGTTTCAACTCCTTCCGCAGATGCTCAATAAGATTTAGATCAGGGCTCTTAAAAGGCCTCTTCAGAATAGTGGAATGCTTTGCTCTTATCCATTCTTAGATGTTTTTAGCTGTATATTTTGGGTCATTATCCTGTTGAAGGACCTGTGACCTGCGATAAAGCCCAGACTTTCTGACACTGGGCAGCACATTTTACTTGAGAATGCCTTGATAGTCTTGAAATTTCATTGTACCCTGTGTAGATTCAAGAAACCATGTCATAGATGCAACAAAGCAGCCCCAAAACATAACCGAGCGTCCACTGTGTTACAATATTCTTTTCTTTATATGCTTAATTTTTGCATCTGTTAACATGATGGGACTTGCCAAAAAGCTCCAGTTTTGTCTCATTTTTCCATTCTCCCAGAAGCTTTGTGGCTTGTCAATATGTATCTTGGCAAATTCCAGTCTCAATTTTTTATGATTTGCTTTCAACAGTAGTTTCCTTCTCAGCCATCTTCCGTTAAGTCCACTTTGGCTAAGAAAATGACAGATGGTGTGATCGGACACTAATGTACTTGGAGTTTACATCTGATCTCTTTGGAAGTTGTTCTGGGCTCTTTGGTTACCACTTGTATTATCCGTATCTTCCATTTTTCATCAATTTTCCTCTTGTGGTCATATCCAGGACTTATGAATAATATGTGCAACTGTAGTAACAGGAACATCAAGCTGTTTGGAGATGTTCTTATAGCCTTTACCTTTAACACGTTTGTCTATAATTTTCTTTCTAATCTCCTGAGACAACTCTCTCCTTAGTTTTCTTTGGTTCATGTTCAGTGTGGTACACGCCATCATACAAAATAACACAGTGACTACGTTTCACCCTTTAAATAGGCAGAGTAACACACACAATTTAACATGTCCCTATGGACTATTTTCAATCTTTTCTAGACGTACCATCATTTTTGTTCAGGCCAGTTTCATATATTTCTTTATTATTCTGTTGAACCACAATTCAAAAGCAATGTCTGATTTTCATTAGCTGATTTTCAGTAAATTTAAATTTATTATTACTTTTGTTAGTTTCAAGTTATTTCAGTGACCGTTGTGGGTTTTTCTTTCTTTAACGGAAGGGTACCAAGAATTTTGTTCATGTGTGTAAGGCCCCATGCACACGGCCGTGTTTCACGGCCGTGTGCGGGCATGGAACCGCGGCCTGGATCCCTCCTGAGAGCAGGAGCGCACGGCGTCACTGGTTGCTATGACGCCGTGCGCTCCCTGCTGCTGGCACAGTACAGTAATACACTGGTATAGATCATACCAGTGTATTACTGTATTGCGGCGGCAGCAGGGAGCGCACGGCGTCATAGCAACCAGTGACGCCGTGCGCTCCTGCTCTCAGGAGGGATCCAGGCCGCGGTTCCACGGCCCGCACACGGCCGTGAAACACGGCCGTGTGCATGGGGCCTAAGGCCTCTTTCACACTTGCGTTGTCCGGATCCGGCGTGTACTCCACTTGCCGGAATTACACGCCGGATCCGGAAAAACGCAAGTGTACTGAAAGCATTTGAAGACGGATCCGTCTTCAAAATGCTTTCAGTGTTACTATGGCAGCCAGGACGCTATTAAAGTCCTGGTTGCCATAGTAGGAGCGGGGAGCGGGGGGGCGGTATACTTACAGTCCGTGCGGCTCCCGGGCGCTCCAGAATGACGTCAGAGCGCCCCATGCGCATGGATGACGTGCCATGGGATCGCGTGATCCATGCGTTTGGGGCGCCCTGACGTCACTCTGGAGCGCCCCGGGAGCCGCACGGATGGTAAGTATGCTGCTCCCCGCTCCCCACTACACTGTACCATGGCTGCCGGGACTTTAGCATCCCGGCAGCCATGGTAACCACTCTAAAAAAGCTAAACGTCGGATCCGGCAATGCGCCGAAACGACGTTTAGCTTAAGGCCGGATCCAGATCAATGCCTTTCAATGGGCATTAATTCCGGATCCGGCCTTGCGGCAAGTCTTCAGGATTTTTGGCCGGAGCAAAAAGCGCAGCATGCTGCGGTATTTTCTCCGGCCAAAAAACGTTCCAGTCCGGAACTGAAGACATCCTGATGCATCCTGAACGGATTTCACTCCATTCAGAATGCATTAGGATAAAACTGATCAGGATTCTTCCGACATAGAGCCCCGACGACGGAACTCTATACCGGAAGAAAAGAACGCAAGTATGAAAGAGCCCTAAGATGAATGCATGATTCCAAATTAAATATACACTCATATCACAAAGGATGCTCAAAGACATTGTGGATATGATGGAGGGTATGTAGACTCATAAGCATCTATTCCTGCACTGGTATAGACATTATCTTCATATATGGAATAGAATGCTGCTCATATGGTTTATTTTTATATTTAGCAAATATTACTTGTGGTGTGACGATATATAGGCGTTTATTTACCATATGTAGGGATCCTGAAACTGCTGAAAATGGTAAAAAGCAGAGGAATAAACCTTAGCTTCTCACTCTGTGATTTTGAAAACAATAAGAAGTTACAGAGTGATCAGAAAAAGTCAGTCCTTTCCCTTTATTGCAATCAGTGTGAGGATATGATTTCAGGCTTGCTGAAATTTTCATGGGGGAGAATTGGCAGGAAGCCTATATTTTTCTTCTGAAACGATACGTAGTCATTCATTCCAGAATAATAAGCTTTGCTCACGTAGCTTTTTCATTGATTGTTCTTCATTAAACTAATGGGCACATAGCACAGTAATGACTTCAATATTGCGTCCCAGCTCTGTGATTTGACCCTGGAGAAAAGTTGAAGGAAGTTACATACACTGAACAAAAATATAAACGCAACGCTTTAGGCTTTGCTCCCATTTTGCATGAGCTGAACTCAAAGATATGAAACATTTTCTACATACACAAAAGACCCATTACTCTCAAATATTGTTAAAAAATCTGTCTAAATCTGTGTTAGTGAGCACTTCTCCTTTGCCGAGATTATCCATCCCAATGCACAGGTGTTCCTTAGACTGCCCACAACAAAACACCACTCTGAAATGTGCAGTTTGATCACATAGCACAATGCCATAGATGTCACAACGTTTGAGGGAGCGTGCAATTGGCATGCTGACTGCAAGAATGTCTACCAGAGCTGTTGCCCATGCAATGAATGTTCATTTCTCTACCATAAGCCGTCTCTAAAGGCATTTCAGAGAATTTGGCACTACATCCAACCGGCCTCACAACTGCAGACCACGTGTAACCACACCAGCCCAGGACCTCCACACCTAGCATGTTCACCTTCATGATCATCTAAGACCATCCACCCGGACAGCTGCAGCAACAATCGGTTTGCATAACCAAAGAATTTCTGCACAAACTGGCAGAAACCGTCTCAGGGAAGCTCATCTGCATGCTCGTCGTCCTCATCGGGGTCTGGACCTGATTGCAGTTTGTAATCGTAACCAACTTGAGTAGGCAAATGCTCACATTCAATGGTGTCTGGCACGTTGGAGAGGCGTTCTGTTCACGGATGAGTCTCGGTTTTCACTGTTCAGGGCATATGGCAGAGAGCGTGTGTGGCGTCGTGTGGGTGAGATGTTTGCTGACGTCAATGTTGTGGATCGAGTGGCCCATGTTGGCGGTGGGGTTATGATATGGCCAGGCGTATGTTATGGACAATGAACACAGGTGCATTTTATTGATGGCATTTTGAATGCACAGAGATACCATGATGAAATCCTGAGGCCCACATTGTTGTGCCATTCATCCACGACCATCACCTCATGTTGCAGCATGATAAAGCACAGCCCCATATTGCAAGGATCTGTACACAATTCCTGGAAGCTGAAAACATTCCAGTTCTTGCATGGCCAGCATACTCACCGGACAAGTGACCCATTGAGCATGTTTGGGATGCTCTGGATCGGCGTATAGGACAGCGTGTTCCAGGTCCTGCCATTATTCTGCAACTTCTCACAGCTATTGAAGAGAAGTGGACCAACATTCCACAGGCCATAATCAACAACCTGATCTATGCAACGGAGATGTGTTGCACTGCGTGAGGCAAATGGTGGCCACACCAGATAATGACTATTTTTATGACCCCCCCCCCTCCCCCCAGTAAGGCAAAACTGCACATTTCAGAGTGGTCTTTTATTGTGGGCAGTCTAAGGCACACCTGTGCAATATTCATGCTGTCTAATCAGCACCTTGATATGCCACACCTGTGAGGCGGGATGGATTATCTTGGCAAAGGAGAAATGCTCACTAACACAGATTTAGACAGATTTGTGAACAATATTTGAGAGTAATGGGTCTTTTGTGTATGTAGAAAATGTTTCAGCTCATGCAAAATGGGAGAAAAACCGAAAGTGCTGCATTTATATTTTTGTTCAGTGTAGTTACATAGTTAATACGGTTGAAAAAAGACATACGTCCATCAAGTTCAACCAAGGGATAGGTGGGGATGTGAAGCTCAAAAGGAATTGAGACTCAGATTTCTACACATTTCTACACATTTCATCATTTTCTACATACATCATAAGCATAAATGTTTTTTACTTTTAAGAATTCTTCTAAACCCTTTTTGAAACTGTCTACTGTTCCTGCTGTGACCATGTCCTGAGGAACTCTGCCTTTTCCTTATCTTCAGTGACTATGCTCGGCACATTGCAGTATTCGGCCGAGCGAAATGCTCCTCCTCCACGCATGCGCAGCCAAAAATCACAGGCTATTACTCATAAAATATAACATTAATTAGTTATATCTAAAAAACAACCCCAAATAACAACTTATGGATATGATAGTGGTTCGATGTGATATGGTATCCCGTATAAACGGCAGGGGTCAATGTACTGTAAATCTCCGGCAGTATCCCTATATCTGACCCTAAGACTGGAGACCCTGCCTAAATAAACGGAATAGGCAATCCCGTACCAGGAACCTCCTGAAGTCCCTAGGACGGCCCTGATTCGGGACAAACCTATAATGGAAAATGGCCTATTACTACAGGTATGACCCAACTATCATAGATACATAAAAATAATAAACAAAAATGTGTAATCGTGATAAAGAAAATGTGAAAAAAACATGGATATATACAAAACGTATATGTAGTACCAGCTCTATCGGTATAGTGGAGTGACCAGGAACGGGGTAGACAAATAGTTTGTAATTTTGTTTGTGACGACAATTGCAGTGTGCAGAGGGTACTTTTACAGGGTCCTCCCAAGATGTTATAGCGCACATCCCAGGTTAGGAATGCCAGAGTGGTGTAGTGGCCTATAATGTCTCTGCATGGTGGTGATAATGGTGTCAACAGTGTCTCCTACCTGGGTATGGCTGGACTCCTGGCTCCTTGCTCACTTGCAATAAATGTGATAGTAGGATTAATAGAGGGATTTTGCAGCAGAAATTGATATCCAGACCTTTAGGTGAAATTCAAACTTGTATTTACTGAAGATAACTTTCATTCAAGCAATGTACAGCTTTGTTCTTAGGTCCCAGCAGGTTTTGGCAATGGTTGGCAGGAATGAATCTTCTGCACTATAAATCAGGAGCTTGCAGGAAAAGAAGTCTGCTTAGTAGCTCTGACACTGTGGCAGGAATTTAGCTTCTGCGCTTCTCTCTATCTTCTGCTGTATGGGGACAGACTAGCTGAGGAGGAATATGGCTACTCCTAGGTCTCTGGACTTTACTCACAGATAGGCTCTCAAGGAATTATTTTGTCCTGGAACTCTAGAGCTTGTCTGCTTTCTTCATCCAGCCGAGGCCGAGGGTTCTCATGCTGGAGAGTTGATCAATGTCTCAGCCAAGACAAGATCCTGGCTTTCTTACCTATGTAGAGGGACTCCTGAACTCTATCACACAGCCTTCCCCAACAGGGGTGGCTGGCACACTAACTTCCTTCTCCACCCAAGTGCAGGATGTGGGAACAGTCCACACCTCCACAGAGGGGGAGCTAAGCTGGAATGAGCCATTCCAGCCTAGATACACTAAACTGTAACTAGTTCCCTACCAATCCATTGCTGCCACCTGCTGGTGAACATGGAAAATTACAAGGAAATTTACATTTAACATAGTTTTAAATACACAGTTGTAAAGACATGAGCAAAATCATATCAGATGACGATATAAAAGCTCTTAGAAGACAGTAGCAGAGTAGAGAAGTGTAGTAACACAACTCTGGGTGTTATAATAGCCACAAGTAAAATATTAATACATAGGTGGTTTTAGTACTGGTTGGTTAGAATACGATATAAGGTCTCAATATTTCAAATACACAGTCTCTTTATAACTAGTCCCAAGTCCCAACACTTTTCGCCCTGCTCAATATAGGGCTCCTCAGGGGACAGCAAAGCAATACACCAAAGTTGGTGTTACCAACACAGATTCAAAATTGACCTGATTATTATTTGATCGAGTACGGTCTATTAGTACTTTATCAGTATACGGTAATCACATGCTGAATATATACATATACCTCGGTCAAGTAAATTAATATTATAAATAAATTGGTAAAAACCAAATAGATTGCATACAGGTTATATACACTGATTGTATGCTAAGTATAAATCTCCATCAACGTTGGTCACATGGATTGATTATATATTCATTGCACACAGGGTGTATGCTGTATATATATTAAGGCAAAGCTGACAAAAGTGACCTAATCTCAAAGAGTCAATCAATTGCCGATCAATAGTCTCATCAGTTCTGTTATCAGCTGGATCCAATACACAGTTTGATAGATCAAGTTAGAAGCGTCAGGCAGACACAAGCACATGCGTGGCGTAAACAGCTGAGAGATAAAGACGTGATAAGTTCGACATGTTAATAAGCTCACATGCAGACATAAATAATAACAATGGAAACGAGTCCAGCATGAAACTAGAAGTCAATATTCAATTAATCATACCAGTGTCAAATAATGCCAGTAATGGCCAACAGGGCTGAATACTTGCGTGACGCCAGAGATGAAAACTTGATATTAAAGCGGACCCATAAACCACAGGTGTCAATCATGCAGCAAGGCTACCGGCATGACGATAGTGTCGGCTTACATGATAGACTTTAGCAGCCATTAAACGTGCAGGTAAGTACTGCCCTTCACTGTAATGCCGTAGCCATGTTGGTTACTGGCATTACAGTAATTGGCTGTCATGCCCTGCTCAGGTTATGTGCAGAGGTCTGCCAGGTTATCAGCACATGTGTAGTTTTCTGTTTGTTTTGGTTTTTGGAGTAGAGCTGTATCCGCCTTCCTTCAGGTGCACTGGGTGGGGTAGTTTGTGTGAGTTTAAATTACGCGCCTTCCCAGTGTCCTATGCGGGTTATAGCTTCTATCTTGCTCTGAGGAAAGGTGGATTTGCTGTTTCTGCTCAGCTACAAGATAAGTTGGTTTTGGTTTCCTTTTTGTGTTCTGTCTAGGCTGTTAGAGAGACACCTGCCTCCTCCAGGTCCTGAGGAAGCAGGCTGCCTCTTTCCCCCTTTCCACCATCTTAGGGACTTTAGGGAATCTTCAGCCTTAGGCACAGGGGCACGTTGATTCCCACCTTTAGGGTCTGAATGTGGGCACAGAAGTCCAGGGAGAGCTGGTAGGGAATTGTCAGGAGGTGACCTTAATCCCCAGCTTCTGGCCTAGACGCTTGTTTTGTGGTTTTCTGTGTGTTTATTATATCTTGTATCCTACCCAGAGTGACATTATAACCCGCCAATACCTAGACTGACATTTCTCAGCTGCTTTGGGATGGAGTCAATTGATGCGTTAGTTGATCGCATGCAGGGATTATCCCTGGAGGTTGCTAATTTGCATAGTTCTGTCGCACAGTGTCAGAATGCTCTGGCATCAGGTGCTATAGGAGGAAGTCAAATTTATGGGGAGCCTAGAGTCGCTCTCCCTGATAGATTTTCAGGGGGTGTGGATGACTTTATCCGCTTTAGAGAGTCATGCAAGGTTTATTTTCGGCTGCGGCCATCTTCATGTGGTGATGAGAATCAGAGAGTAGGGATAATCAAATCCCTGCTTAAAGGGGACACACAGTCCTGGGCCTTTTCTCTGCCGACCGGTTCTATGGCCCTCCGGTGGGCGGATGAATTTTTTACTCATGTGATTCATTTATGATGACCCAGATCGAGTCTCGATGGCGGAATCTAAGTTGCCTAATTTATTACAAGGAGAACATACTGCAGAGGTGTACTGCTTTGAGTTTAGGAGATGGGCTACGGAGTCTGAGTGGAATGACCCCGCGCTACGTAGTCAGTTTTGTCAGGGGTTGTCTGAGAGATTGAAAGATGCCCTCGCTTTTTCATGACTATCGAGATACGTTGGAGAATGCTATGTCTTTAGCAGTACGATTAGATAGACGCATTAGAGAGAGGTGGTTTCGTCTCACCGGTTCCCCAGGGTAATATGGCATGTAATTCTGGGGTAGGGGAGGAACCCATGCAGCTGGGTCAGGTGTCTTTCCGTTCTGGTAATAGGAACTTTAGGAGGTTGCATAAGCTATGTTATTACTGTGGAGAAAGTGCTCAGTTTTTTTGTTTATGCTTGTCTTTTTGTTAAACCGCATGTTGATGATAAAGAACCACAAAGAGGTTTACATAAAGAATTATAGGTAGAGGGATGGCACTCTAATCATAGGTAGTGCATGGAAATATTTATTATGGGATAGCTTCATGAGCCAAATAACAGTTTGCAGTAGTAAAAATAAAAATAAGAGATTTCAATATTAAGAGATTCAAATATAATGATGAAAACTTTGATAAAAATGATAAAAATTGTATAAAATACAAAAGAATACACAAATATAACAAATATAAGCCTTGAATGATCTTGTATAGATAAAAATAAGACTTTTGGACCTACTGAAGGTAGGTCTAGATGTCCAGTTCAATAATATAATATCCGGGAAATAAATGTGGTATACAGGAGTTGGGTAAGGGGTAGGTACCTCCTTTGGTGAGTATGGTGGCATTCAATCTGGATTAAAATTGCCCTCTTAACCCAAAGATAAATGAGGTATCCGGGAGTTAGATAGGACATAAGTGCCTTCTTTGTAAGGTATGGTCACATCCGGTTATGATTAAATAATTCTCATATTCATAGTCCAGTAGTGGTAAATTGTAATATATAATACTGCTGTGTTAGCAGGTACGTTACCCTCCTGGTGGCCAATGGTAGGCTGGTGAGCGGCTCCTGACGGGAGGACGGCGTCCACGTGTGATGTTCCCGCCCGCGGGGCTGTTCGCTCTGGCTCTTTGTTACTGCTGCTTTTTGTCACTTCCGGTGACGTCACTTACGCTCGCTAGCTCTCCCGCTCGATTTTTCATCGGCGTTCCACGTGGAGGCTGATGGCGGGAAAACGCTGCAGCTTTAAAAAAAGAAGTTTGCTCCGGAGCTTCTTTACAAACTTTAGGATCCTTTTGTTATAGCTAGCTGGTTTGAGTATGGCTAACTCAATACCCCATACGCGTTTCAGTGGGAATGAGTAGCCTGTTTTCCTTTGGTCTAGATATATGGACCTGATTGGACAGCGACATTATTTGCGCTACATCTCCTGTGTAACGTGTGAGCATCCCTAAAATATTTGTGACATCCAGTGTACTTTTTCCGTAGACGGTGTTCGCTGCGGACAGTGAGATTATCTGGAGTATATCTCCTGTGTAACTTTTCCACATCCAAAATACCTGTGACATTCCCTGTAATTTTATATTAGCCGCTGCTGACATCAGCGACATTATCTGCGGTATATCTCCTGTGTGATGTTTCCACAGCCCAAATACCTTTTTTTGCGCATACACTTACAAATCCTACGCTACTGTACGTGTGACATACTTTCAAGCATATATAATATTTAATATGAAGAAGGCGAGCAGAAAGGGACAGAGAAATGGCCGTGATGCTGATAGTGCCTGCTGCCAGAGCACAAGAAAAACAATCATCCACGATACCTAGCTTCATGTCCCAGTTTGCAGGGCGGCGCAGGACAACACTCTCGTACTCAGACCAGTGCGACCAGGTGGTCGGTTGGATTGCAGCAGATAATGCTTCCAGTCGGTTAAGCACTACCCTGTCTTCCACCAAGTCCAGTCTCAGTAGCCAAGAGTCTGGTCAACACAATCCTCACCCTGATCCTCCTTTCTCCCACCATGGAGAGTCTTTCCAAACAAGTGATCCCACACTCGGATATTCCGAGGAGCCATTTTCTGTGCCATTCCTTCATTTGGGCCTCTCGACAAGCCCGCTTGAAGAGGGACATGAGATCTTTTGCCCTGATTTCTAAATTCTTGAGCATCCACAAGTAGATGATGGTGGGGAACGGCAATTAGTGTTTCACGAGGCGGATGATGATGATGATGAGACGCAGTTGCCAATAAGTCAACGGCAATTAGTGTCTCAAGAGTTTGCTGATGAGGATGAGACACAGTTGTCAATAACTGAGGTTTTTGTTAGGTCAACAAGTCAGGAGGATGAGCAGAGCGAGGAAGTGGAAGAGGAGGTGGTGGACGATAAAGTCACTGACCCAACCTGGGAAGGTGGAAAGCCGAGCAAGGACAGCAGTACAGAGGGGTAGGGATCCGCAGCACCGCAACAGGCTGGAAGAGGCAGTGGCGTGGTAAAAGGGAGAAGACGGGCCACACCAAACAGGCCCGCAACTGTTCCCCGGAGCACCTACTTGCGGAAATATCCCTTGCCAAGGGGTAGGTGTTCCGCAGTCTGGTGCTTTTTTGAGGAAAGTGTGGACAACAAAAGAATTATAATTTTAAACCTGTGCCATACAAAAATTAGCAGGGGCGTGAACACTAGCAACCTCACCACCATGATCCGCCACATGGCATCAAAGCACCGTAAAAGGTGGGCCGAATGCCTGGGTCCCCAATTTGTGTCTGTAGGTCACACCACTGCCTCCTCTTCCCCGTTACGTGCTGAACAATCCCCTGTCAAAGGCGCAGACCCGGATGCCTCCCGCCCTGCACCTGGACCTTTGCAAGCACCATTAGCGACCACATCCACTCCCTACCCCAAGCATTTGAGCGCAACCGCAAATACCCAGCCACCCACCCACAGGCCATAGCACTAAATGCGCAACTTTCCAAATTACTGGACCTGGAAATGTTGCCATTTAGGTTTGTTGACACTGAGGCCTTCCGCAGCTTGATGTCGGCAGCCATCCCTCTTTATGCAGTCCCCAGCCGCCACTATTTTTCACAGTGTGCCGAGCCCACCTTACACCAGCATGTGTCCCGTAACATCACACGTGCCCTGACCAATGCAGTAACTGGGAAGGTCCACTAAACCACTGACACATGGACAAGTGCTTTCGGCCAGGTATGCTACATTTCCCTGACGGCACACTGGGTGAATGTTGCAGAGGCCAGGAGCAAGTCATACAAAGGTGCTACCCACGCCAAGTATTGCGAGCCCTACTTCCATCAGGGTTTCCACCACAACCTACTTTAGTGGCTCCAACCCCCATTTCTCCTCCGCCTCCTCCTCCACTTCCCCCTCAAAATTATCCTCTTACAGCACCAGTCAGCCATCAGTCGGTACCTGGTAGCAATGTAGTACTGCAGTGGGGAAGCGTCAACAGGCCGTGCTTAAGCTGATCTGCTTAGGTGACAAACAGCACACTGCCGTAGAGCTGTGGCAGGGGATAAGAGACCAGAATGAGCTGTGGCTCTCACCACTCAACCTAGAATCAGGCATTGTATCTGATAATGGCCGTAACTTGGTGGCAGGTTTGGATCTTGGCAAGCTCACACACATACCATGCCTAGCCAACGTCTTCAACTTAGTGGTTCAGTGGTTTCTCAAAACCTACCACAATTTGCCCTGGTGAAGGTGCGGCACGTGTGTGCCCATTTCTGCAAGTCATTGACAGCTTCCACCAATCTGTCAACGCTGCAGCAGCGCTTACAATTGCCAGCTCACCGACTGTTCCACATGTTGGCCAGGCTTTGTGAGCAACTAAGGGCAGTAGTGGAATACCAGCTGCAACATGGTCATCACCTTTCCAGTCAGCTTCTGCTCTTCACAAGCGAGGAGTGGGCATGGATGTCTGACTTCTGTGAGGTTTTAAGAAACTTTGAGGAATCAACACAGATGGTGAGAGGCGATCAGCGTCACTATGCCACTTCTGTGTCTACTCAAACGCTCGCTGCTCATAATTAAGGCGGACGCTTTGCATGTGGAAGAGGTGGAAATGACATTACACAGGGTGATAGCCAGACCACCCTCAGTTCATCTTCTCAGCGCAAATTGGATGATGATGAGGAGGAGGAAGAGGAGGAGCAGGAGAGGGTAGTACCCATGGAAGTTTAATTCCATCTGTTCAGCGTGGATGGACAGAAGAGGAGGAAGAAGATGGGGAGATTGAGAGTGATCCTCCTGATGACGACAGCAAAGTCTTGCCTGTTGGGACTCTGGCACACATGGCTGCCTTTCCAATGACCCACGGGTTGTTCACCCTTCTTGACCCCCGCTACAAAGAGAAATTCCCATCTCTCATTCCTGTGATGGAGAGGATGAGCAAAATGGTGCAATACAAGAAGGTCCTTGTGGAAAAATTGCTCCAAAAATTTCCAGCTGAAAACGCTGGCGGCAGAGTACGTAGTTCCTTGGGCAACCGAGAAGGGGAACACACAGAAGTTCCAACAGAGGCAGGGCAACACTCTCCAAAGCCTGGGACAGGTTCATGACACCCTGCCAGCACCCTCACCCTGATGCGTGGCCTAGTGTCACAAGAAGGGAAACATTTTGGAAGATGTTGAAGGAGTACGTAGCAGACCATGTCAGTGTCCTCAATGAGCCCTCAGTGCCTTACAACTACTGGTTGTCCAAGCTGGACACGTGACACGAACTGGCGCTCTACGCCTTGGAGGTGCTGGCATGCCCTGCCGCCAGTGTTTTATCAGAGCGGGTATTTAGTGCTGCTGGGGGCATAATAACTGATAAGCTCATCCGCCTGTCAACTGAAAATGCTGACAGGTTGACTCTTATCAAAATGGACAAGGTCTGTATTGCACCTGACTTCTTTACTCCACCAGAGGAAAGCATCTGAACATAAAGGCACTTTAAATGTGTTTTTTATAATGTGCTGAATACACTGTATTCCCATGCACCCCTTCCACCACAAAAAAAGGACATATGGTTCAATCTTCCTTTTCTCGTTCTCCTCCTCTTCCATCATATCAACATGCTTATTAGTTTGCCCTCTCTCCTAGTGTTGTAGAGGAGAGAGAGTGTGTAATCATTGAGATAATATACTTATCAGAATTCACAGATTATCCCTCATAAAACATAACCTTCATTAGGATTTATATTATTAAAACCTCCCAAGGAAAACAACCCTAAAAAAATGTAGACACTGTTATCACGGTCAGATGTAGTTTAGTTAATCGTCTTGTAGGTAGGGTAAAGATGAAAAACTCGGGTACTATCCCTATATCTGACCCTGAGACTGTATACCCTGCCTACAACAACGGAATAACCACCCCGATAGGGGCGATCACGTATCAGGAACCTCCTGATTTCCCTAGGACAGCTCTAATTCGGGATAGACATATAGAGATGACCTATCACTAAATAATTGACCAGACTACCGCACAGACAGGCCCGTAGACCCCCTAGAGTCCCTGAGGTGCTGGCAAACCCTGATTGGCAGTCCCCAACTTCAGCCGCACCATTAGTTCCCCCTTTCACCACCCAGTCTGGAGTTTGGGTTGAGACAGCTCAGATCGGTTCGGCCCTGGAATTTTTTTAGCTGTTCTTGACTGCGGAGCTCTTGGACTTAGTTGTGGCAGAAACAAACCGGTATGCCACTCAATTTATATCCTCCAACCCGGGAAGCTTTTAATTAAAAACATTTCTGGGCCTTCTCCTCAAAATGGGTCTAACCCAAAAACATGAATTGCGGTCATATTGGTCCACGAACCCAATTCATCACATGCCCATGTTCTCTGCTGCCATGTCCAGGGCACGATTTGAGGCCATCCTGCGTTTCCTGCACTTTAGTGACAATAGCACCTCTCGTCCCAGAGGCCACCCAGCTTTTGACCGGCTCCACAAAATTCGGCCCCTCATAGACCACTTCAACCAGAAATTTGCAGATTTGTATACCCCTGAGCAAAACATCTGTGTAGACGAGTCCCTTATACATTTTACCGGGCGCCTTGGCTTCAAACAATAGATCCCAAGCAAGCGCGCCTGGTATGGGGTCAAATTGTGTAAGCTCTGTGAAAGGGCCACAGGCTATACCCACAAATTTCGGATCTATGAGGGTAAAGATCAGACCCTGGAGCCGGTCGGTTGCCCTGACTACCTGGGGAGCAGTGGGAAGACAGTCTGGGACTTGGTGTCACCCTTATTTGGCAAGGGGTACCCTCTTTATGTGGACAATTTCTACACAAGTGTGCCCCTCTTCAGGCATTTGTTCCTAGAACAAATTGGCTGCTGTGGCACCGCGCGAACTAGTCGCGTGGGCTTCCCCCAACGGCTCGTTACCACCCATTTTGCAAGGGGGGAGAGGGCTGCCTTGTGTAATGAAGAACTGCTCGCGGTGAAATGGAGAGACAAGCGTGACGTTTGCATGCTCTCCTCCGTTCACGCAGACACGACAATACAAATTGAACGAGCAACCACTGTCATTGAAAAGCCCCTCTGTGTCCACGACTATAATTTGCTCATGGGAGGGGTGGACTTCAATGACCAGATGTTGGCTCCGTATTTAGTTTCCAGACGCTGGTATAAGAAGGTGTCTGTATATTTAATTCAATTGGCTGCATATAATAGTTTTGTTCTCTACAGTAAGGCTGGGAGAACAGGATCCTTCCTCAAATTTCAGGAAGAGATCATCGAGAACCTCCTGTATCCAGGCGGTTCTGTGGCCCCATCCACCAGTGTAATTAGCCGTCTACACGAGCGACATTTCCCCAGTGTCGTTGCCGGTACCTGAACCCAACCGTCATCCTAAAAAAGATGTTGTGTCTGTAGCAAGAGTGGAATAAGGCGTGACACCCGCTATTTCTGTCCTGACTGCCCTGACCACCCTGCCCTATGCTTTGGGGAGTGTTTCCAGAAGTACCACATACAGGTACACTTAGCATAGGGATCACATCTCACAGGACAGGCACACAGGGCTATTAGGGCCCATTCACACAGAGCTGCTGCAAACCTCTTCTTTCACTTGGGACAAAGTGCATAATGTACTTCGCCACATCTTTGGGCGATTTGCGCTTTGCACATTGTCCCATGGGGAAGGAGAGGTTTGTCCTATAAAGGTAAAAAAAATCACCAGTAAGCAAAAAAGTTAACGTTATGTTCAAAAAGTTAAAGTTTATATGTTCTGTTCAAAAGTTATTATAAAGTTAATAAATGTATTGCATTGCAGCCTGGTTTTTTCTTTTTGTTTTGTTTTTTTTACCTTCCAGGTGGACCAACCGATCGACTAGCTGCAGCACTGATGTGCATTCTAACAGAAGCATTGCGCTGCTGTCAGATTACACAAAAGTCAGTTTATGCATCGCTGCAAGACGAGATTTCTCCTCTGCAGTAAAAGATACGTTTGCCAAGGCATATGAGCTGAGGAGGCGGCAGTGTTCATATGCTTTGGCAAGCACTTTGTATATATAAAAAAAAATAAAAAATCCCGGCAATGATTTATTCATCCACATCGATCGATGTGAATGGAGAAATCGGGTTTGCCAGGGCATACGAGCTAAGTGGGTATGGATGTTGGGCGGAGCGCCTATGTCCTGGCAGACACCTTTCCCCTCCTTTTTTTTTTTTTTGGGGCAGAGATTTTTTCATCCACATTGATCGATGCGAATGAAGAAATCTGTGCCGTTCATTTTTTCTTTCAGCCCAGAGGCTGAACGGAAAAAAAAAATCTCATTACCTGTATGCTCAATATAAGGAGAATAGCAGAAACTCCTAATGCTGGCCATACATGTAATGATTGCGGAGACCCTCAAATGCCAGGGCAGTACAAACACCCCACAAATGACCCCATTTTGGAAAGAAGACACCCCAAGGTATTCGCTGAGGGGCATATTGAGTCCATGAAAGATTGAAATTTCTGTCTCAAGTTAGCGGAAAGGGAGACTTTGTGAGAAAAAAATAAAAAATCAATTTCCGCTAATTTGTGCCCAAAAAAAATAAATTCTATGAACTCGCCATGCCCCTCATTGAATACCTTGGGGTGTCTTCTTTCCAAAATGGGGTCACATGTGGGGTATTTATACTGCCCTGGCTTTTTAAGGACCCTAAAGCGTGAGAAGAAGTCTGGGATCCAAATGTCTAAAAATGCCCTCCTAAAAGGAATTTGGGCACCTTTGCGCATCTAGGCTGCAAAAAAGTGTCACATATGTGGTATCGCCGTACTCAGGAGAAGTTGGGGAATGTGTTTTGGGGTGTCATTTTACATATACCCATGCTGGGTGAGATAAATATCTCGGCAAAAGACAACTTTTCCAATTTTTTTTATACAAAGTTGGCATTTGACCAAGATATGTATCTCACCCAGCATGGGTATATGTAAAATGACACCCCAAAACACATTCCCCAACTTCTCCTGAGTACGTCGATACCACATGTGTGACACTTTTCTGCAGCCTAGGTGGGCAAAGGGGCCCACATTCCAAAGAGCACCTTTCGGATTTCACAGGCCATTTTTTCCAGATTTTTATTTCAAACTACTTCGCACGCATTTGGGCCCCTAAAATGCCAGGGCAGAATAACTACCCCACAAGTGACCACATTTTGGAAAGAAGGCACCCCAAGGTATTTCACGATGGGCATAGTGAGTTCATGGAAGTTTCTATTTTTTGTCACAAGTTAGTGGAATATGAGACTTTGTAAGGAAAAAAAAAAAGAAAAAATAATTCATCATTTTCCGCTAACTTGTGACAAAAAATAAAAAGTTCTATGAACTCACTATGCCCATCAGCGAATACCTTAGGGTGTCTACTTTCCGAAATGGGGTCATTTGTGGGGTTTTTCTACTGTCTGGGCATTGTAGAACCTCATGAAACATTACAGGTGCTCCGAAAGTCAGAGCTGCTTCAAAAAGCGGAAATTCACATTTTTGTACCATAGTTTCTAAACACTATAACTTTTACCCAAACCATTTTCTTTTTTACCCAAACATTTTTTTTTATCAAAGACATGTAGAGCAATAAATTTCTTGAAAAATTTATATATGGATGTCGTTTTTTGGGAAAAATTTTACAACTGAAAGTGAAAAATGTCATTTTTTTGCCAACATTTCGTTAAATTTCGATTAATAACAAAAAAGTAAAAATTTCAGCAGCAATGAAATACCACCAAATGAAAGCTCTATTAGTGAGAAGAAAAGGAGGTAACATTCATTTGGGTGGTAAGTTGCAGGACCGAGCAATACATGGTGAAAGTAGTGATGTGCAGAATTGTAAAAAGTGGTCTGGTCATTAAGGGTGTTTAAGCTAGGGGGGCTGAGGTGGTTAACAATGACTACCCCTTTAATAGTGACTTTCACAGTGCCCGCCCCTTTATGCAGTAAAGAAAAATGGCTGGGATGTTATGGAAACCTGGAGTAAAACTGTGTTTATGGCAGTTGGGATTTGAAGAGAAAGACTTGCAGGCTTGCATTTGCTAATTGTGGGTCATTCTTTGGGAATATCTTAGGAACGGTACATCCTACAGAGCTGAGACCCAGCCTAAAACTTTCCCAGGCACCTGATGTACCTGTGTGCCAAATTTAGTGAAGATCGGTCCAGTCATTTGGTCACGTATAAAGAACAGACAGACAGACAGAAACTCATTATTATATATATAAGAGATAAGTGACTAGCAGAAGGACCCAGCTTCGCACAGGTATATTTCATCTATTTAATTTAATGTTTGTGTGTGTCATTAAAATATATCGACAGTATCTCCCATAGCAGTGACCTCTACAGCACCCTGCCCCTTTAACAGTAAACTCCACAGTCCCCCACCCCTTATCATTGACCCCCACAGTGCCTTGCCACTTTAAAATGGGACCTCCACAGCAGCTTATCCCCTTAACTTTGACCTTCACAGCAGCCTGCCCCTTTAACAGTGAGTTTCACAGCACCCTACTCCCTTGACAGTGGCCTCCTTAGGGGCCCGCCCCCTTAACAGTGACCTCCACAGTACTCTGCTGCCTTAACAGTGACTTCCTCAGCAGTTTCCCCCTTTAATAGTAGCCCCAGCCCTCTTAACAGTGACCTCCACAGTGTCTGCCCCTTTATCAGTGACCTTCACAGTGCCTGCATTTTTAACAGTGACCTCCACAGCATCTGCCCCTTTAACAGTGACCTTAACAGTGCCCGCCTCCTTAACAGTGACCTCCACAGCGCCCTGCCCCTTTAATGCTAGGGCTACACGACTACATGTGTCGCGCAACATTTTGTCTCAACAATTTTTATGATAGGCTATGATGTCACACCGTGACATGCAACATGCTGTGACTGTGACACAACAGTCACAAAAAATCCATCCAAGATGGATGCATGTAGCAGTGTAGTTGTGCCCCATGTGTCGTGGGACTTATTTTCGGTCTGTAGCCCTAGCCTAAAGCTGACCTACATCAGTGAAGAAAAATGGCTGGGATGTTATGGAAAATCGATTAAAACTGTGTGTATGTGGAGATTAAGGGCCTGCTAGCTTCTATTGACTGATAAGGGACACGTGACTGTGTGTATGGCATTTTAGATATGAAGAGAAAGACTTGTAGGCTTGAATTGGCTAATGCAGGTTATATTTTGGGAATATCACACCTTCCCGGACAACTGATGTACCTGTGTGCCAAATTTGGTGAAGATCGTTCCAGTTGTTTGTTCGTAACAGACAGACAGACGTCGGGACAGACAGACAGAAACTCATTTTTATAATGTAAGATTAAAGAGTTATAACATCATGGAAAGATAGTTTGACCTCTCATTTGAGATTAGGGAGATAAGAAATCTTTGCAAGGTAGTAGCCTTGGCATCTTCAGTAAAAAAAGCAAACATAAAAAACATATTTACTGGTCTTCAAGGGAATCCCTAGTCAGAAAGACTGAGTATTGCATACTATTGCTATGTGTTAATAACCTGCACATTGTGGAGATACAAACCGGATTCCAAAAAAGTTGGGACACTATACAAATCGTGAATAAAAACTGAATGCAATGATGTGGAGGTGCCAACTTCTAATATTTTATTCAGAATAGAACATAAATTACGGAACAAAAGTTTAAACTGAGAAAATGTACAATTTTAAGGGAAAAATATGCTGAATCAGAATTTCATGGTGTCAACAAATCCCAAAAAAGTTGGGACAAGGCCATTTTTACCACTGTGTGGCATCTCCCCTTCTTCTTACAACACTCAACAGACGTCTGGGGACCAAGGAGACCAGTTTCTCAAGTTTAGAAATAGGAATGCTCTCCCTTTCTTGTCTAATACAGGCCTCTAACTGTTCAATCGTCTTGGGCCTTCTTTGTTGCACCTTCCTCTTTATGATGCGCCAAATGTTCTCTATAGGTGAAAGATCTGGACTGCAGACTGGCCATTTCAGTACCCGGATCCTTCTCCTACGCAGCCATGATGTTGTGATTGATGCAGAATGTGGTCTGGCATTATCTTGTTGAAAAATGCAGGGTCTTCCCTGAAAGAGATGACGTCTGGATGGGAGCATATATTGTTCTAGAACCTGAATATATTTTTCTGCCTTTCCAGACATGCAAGCTACCCATGCCACACGCACTCATGCAACCCCATACCATCAGAGATGCAGGCTTCTGAACTGAGCGTTGATAACAACTTGGGTTGTCCTTGTCCTCTTTGGTCCGGATGACATGGCGTCCCAGATTTCCAAAAAGAACTTTGAATCGTTACGCGTCTGACCACAGAACAGTCTTCCATTTTACCACACTCCATTTTAAATGATCCCTGGCCCAGTGAAAATGCCTGAGCTTGTGGATCTTGCTTAGAAATGGCTTCTTCTTTGCACTGTAGAGTTTCAGCTGGCAACGGCGGATGGCACGGTGGATTGCGTTCACTGACAATGGTTTCTGGAAGCATTCCTGAGCCCATTCTGTGATTTCCTTTACAGTAGCATTCCTGTTTGTGGTGCAGTGTCATTTAAGGGCCCGGAGATCATGGGCATCCAGTATGGTTTTACGGCCTTGACCCTTACGCACAGAGATTGTTCCAGATTCTCAGAATCTTCGGATGATGTTATGCACAGTTGATGATGATAAATGCAAAATCTTTGCAATTTTTCCCTGGGTAACACCTTTCTGATATTGCTCCACTATCTTTCTGCGCAACATTGTGGAAATTGGTGATCCTCTACCCATCTTGGCTTCTGAGAGACACTGCCACTCTGAGAAGCTCTTTTTATACCCAATCATGTTGCCAATTGACCTAATTAGTGTTAATTGGTCTTCCAGCTCTTCGTTATGCTCAAATTTACTTTTTCCAGCCTCTTATTGCTACTCGCCCCAACTTTTTTGGGATTTGTTGACACCGTGAAAATTTGAATCAATGTATTTTTCCTTTAAAATGATACATTAACTCGGATTAAACGTTTGATCTGTCATCTACGTTCTATTACAAATAAAATATTGACATTTGCTATCTCCACATCATTGCATTCAGTTTTTATTCACAATTTGTTTAGTGTCCCAACTTTTTTGGAATCCGGTTTGTATATTTTCTGGTGTAAAGGCTCAAAAAAAATAAGGCCATTAGGCCTAATGTCAGATATATGAAGCCCATGGGTCTACTGATCTATTACTGATGGGTCTACTAATCTGTTTAACGCTGCTCTGAGAGAGACCAGTGAACCATTCTAATGCATACCTCTCAACAGTCCCGGTTCCGGCAGAAAAGTCCTGGATTTCAGTGGCTGTTTCGTGGTCCCGGTACGGGGGAGGTATGTCCTGCTTTCTGGCAGCTGTCCCTGCTTCCATAGAAAGCAAAGACAGCTGCCTGTAATGATGAAGCAAGAGCCGTCCGTTGGCTCTCTGCTCTATCATTCCTCCCCAATGCCGGTGCCCCACACTGCAGGTCTGGGCAGGGGTGGGGCCGACCAGCAGCTCCGTGTGTCCTGCTGTGGGTGTTGCTGATGCTGGGGAAAAAGGTAAGTATGTGGAGTTTTTTTTTTTTTTTTGGACTGCCTGTGAAGGGGGCACTTTACTTGGCATATTACTACCTGTGAAGGGGGCACAGTTGGGCATATTACTGCCTGTGAAGGAGGCACAGCTGGGCATATTACTGCCTGTGAAGGGGTCACAGCTGGGCATATTACTGTCTGTGAAGGAGGCACGGCTGGCCAGATTACTGCCTGTGAAGGAGGCACAGCGGAAGATATCATTGCCTGTGAAGGGGTCACAGCTGGGCAGATTACTGTCTGTGAAGGAGGCACAGCTAGGCAGATTACTGCCTATGAAGAGGCACAGCTGGGCATATTACTGCTTGTGAAGGGGGCACTTTATTGGGCATATCACTGCCTGTGAAGGGGGCACTTTACTGGGCATATTACTACCTGTGAAGGGGGCACAGCTGGGCATATTACTGCCTGTGAAGGAGGCACAGCTGGGCATATTATTGCCTGTAAAGGGGTCACAGCTGGGCCTATTACTGTCTGTGAAAGAGGCACAGCTGGGCAGATTACCGCCTATGAAGAGGCACAGCTGGGCATATTACTTCTTGTGAAGGGGGCACTTTATTCGGCATATCACTGCCTGTGAAGAGGGCACTTTACTGGGCATATTACTGCCTGTGAATGGGGCACAGCAGGGCATTACTGCTGAGCACCAGGAGCAATATTTGGTAGAATATTCGTCATATATTCGAGAATTCGAGATTATCTTCTTGATTGCGAAAAATCGGAAATGTAATATTTGTGTAATGCGCTTGAAATACAGGCGTGGGTCACTATAGCTTCATTTTTCCAGCTGCTAGAAGTTTCCTGAGACTGGAGAAAATAGTTGGCATGGCATAACATTACAATAGCTTTATATGCAGATAGAGTCAATTGCTCCAATATATTTGCGATTGCAAAATCGTCACCAATGATGCGAATATTTTGGCGCAATACCTGCAACTTCAGATTTTAGCAGGTCTGACTACATATTAGTGATTGGTGCACTAAGTATTGTTGTGAATTTGTGACATCGCAGCACTATGTCTGTAGCATGTATGTATGGACAGCAGAATCAGCTACACTATATCAGGATATGACCTACACTGACTATCTCCCACTAACTATCTGTATTATATATATAAGCTAACAAACTATCTAATGTAATGACACAGGAAAGCAGAGAGCACAGTAATAACACTGCTGTCTCTCTCAGATCTGCAAAATACTGCATACAAGGGCTGCTGGGGAGGTTCTTATATAATAAGGGGTAGGCAACTTACATATTGGTTGCTAGGGATGTTGCTAAGCTCAGACAAACACATTGCAGCCTTCTCATTGGCCCACAAGCAAGAAGGGAGGTTATTGTTGAAAAAAAAAAAATACAATATTAGAAATTACGAATATATATCACTATATTCTAAATATTTGCAAATTCTCGAAGTGCAGATATTCGCGAATAATATTCGCTATTAAAATATTCGAGCCTAACAATACTGGGCATATTATTGCCTGTGAAGGGGGCACAGGTGGGCATATTACTGCCTGTGAAAGGGGCACTTTACTGGGCATATTACTGTCAGGTGGCTTTTTACTGTTAGATTATCAAAGCTGACCCGTTAACACATGTTGAGACATAACACTATAGATTATTTACAAATGGTCACATGCACCAATAATTGTCTCTTGATTTACATGTGTTAGTTCTTTACTGATATAAAACATAACATTTATTTCCTTTATTAAAATATCCTACTTATAAGTGACGTTTAAAATTCTCAGCCGTGTCCGTGAGTTTATTATTTCTGATGGTTGTCACTAGTATTGCACTATTGTATCACAGTTTAAGCTTGCTAAGAGTCTCACATTGTTTCCTGCCTCATGGGCTCGCCTGCTCTATAGGGTTGTTGCCGTTAAATACTAGCACTGTTATCTCACAGAGCACTCAGATTGGGGGACTGTAATATGTTCCCTCTCAGCAGGCCTCCCCGTTCTATGTTATCTCCATAGTATTCGCTTCTCACAGGCACATGCTGTCTAAAAAACACACACTATTCACACTCTGCCCCCGACATGTTTTGCCAAACACTTGGCGTCCTCAGGGGTATCGGGCAGTATGCATACTGCCCGATACCCCTGAGGACGCCAAGTGTTTGGCGAAACATGTCGGGGGGCAGAGTGTGAATATCATTACTATCAGAGGGCACTTTACTGGGCATTTTACTTTCAGGTGGTTCTTTACTGGACATATTACTGTCAGGGGGCACTTTACTGGTCATATTACTGTCAGGGACACATAACTGGGCATAACTACTGTGAGGGGTACATATCTGGGCATAATTACTTTGAGGGGGCACATATCTGGGCATAACTGTATTTTTCATAGGCCAAGTAATAAGTGTTATCTGCTTGTTCATGTAGCTACTGTCAAATTTTTTATGTTCCTATTAGTAGTGATGAGCGGCAGGTGCCATATTCGATTTCGACGAAATTCGCGAATATTCGATAGAATATTCGTTTTATATTCATCAAAATCGAATATTCATCATTATTCTTGTTATCGCGATTAATATGCGATTTAAATAATCGCGTATTGCGATTGTAACTTAAAGGCTACTCTCCTATTGAAATAGCAATGCGATTAGCGAAGTTGATGAATAGGTAGCTAAAACGAAGATGCAGAATACTTTGTTATCTTCGTTTTGTGGAATATGACGAATACTTTCGTTATATTCGTTTTGTGGAATATGACGAATACATTCGTCATATTCGCTAATTCTACCAAGCCAACCATAGTAAACCAGTTTTTTGACACTATGTCCCATTTGAAGCACCCCTGATGCACCCCTAGAGTAGAAACTCAAAAAAAAGTGACCCTATTCTAGAAACTATACCCTTCAAGGTATTCAAAACTGATTTTACAAACTTTGTTAACCCTTTAGGTGTTCCACAAGAATTAATGGAAAATAGAGAAACAATTTCAAAATTTCACTTTTTTGGCAGATTTTCCATTTTAATATTTTAGGGCACAGAAGGAAAGGAATGCCATACGGTTTTTGGAAGGCAGATTTTGCTGGACTGGTTTTTTGACACTATGTCCCATTTAAAGCCCCCCTGATGCACCCCTACAGTAAAAACTCAAAAAAGTGAACACATTTTAGAAACTACGGGATAAGGTGCCAGTTTTATTGGTACTATTTTGGGGTACATATGATTTTTTATTGCTCTATATTACGTTTTTTGTGAGGCAAGGTAACAAAAAAATGTATGTTTTGGCACCGTTTTTATTTTTTATTTTCACAGCGTTTGACTTTTTTATAGAGCAGATCGTTACGCACATGGCAATACCTAATATGTCTACTTTTTCTTATTTATTTAAGTTTTACACAATAGCATTTTTGAAAACGAAAAAATTATATTTTACTGTCTCATAGTCTGAGAGCCATAGCTTTTTTATTTTTTGACCGATTCTCTCAGGTATGGTCTAATTTTTTGTGGAATGAGGTGACGGTCTGATCGGTACTATTTTAGGGGGCAAACACCTTTTTGATCACTTGCTGTTGCAATTTTTGTGATGTAATGTGACAAAAATTGCATTTTTTTACAGTTTTTTTATTTTTTTATTTTTACGGTGTTCATCTGAGTGGTTAGGTCATGTGATATTTTTATAGAGCTGTTTATTACGGACATGGCAATGTATACTTTTTTATTTTTTTCACTTTAGCACAATAATAGCAGTTTTAAAGCAAAAAATAATCATATTTTATTGTCTCCATAGTCTGAGAGCCATAGCTTTTATATTTTTTGACCGATTCTCTTAGGTAGGGTCTCATTTTTTGCGGGATGAGGTGGCCTCAGCTCCACCACCTTCACAGACTAGAGCAGCCGATGTCCTGCTGCTGCTGCTGCTTGGAAGAAGGCAAGTATGTGGTGTTTATTTTGTCCATCCAGTTCGGCCTGTCATCCTGCAAGTTGATCCAGAGGAAGGCAAAAAAAGAAAAAAATTGAGGTAGAAGCCAATTTTCCCCACTTTTCCCCCTCCAATAAGGCAATCAGAATAACTCCCTGGATCAACTGACCCCTCTCTAGTAGCTATAGCCTGTATTTGTTTACAAAGTTGGGAGGTATGGTTCTTTAATGAAGAATTCAAAGGCCAACAGATTAGGACAGTTCGTACCTTACCATTGAGCAGTTCATACACAGAATGCACTTTCACAGATATTACAGGTTTCACAGCTGCAAAAGTAGATATAGGCTAAAATGTGTTCTCCTGACAGTGCACTTTACTAGCTGACTTTAGCATAAGCATCCAGTAATGAGGTGTACTCATTTTCTTGTCAAGCAATACAACACAACCACAGGTTGATCCCCTCAACAACAGGTGCAGTGGCCAGAAACGGGTGGTTTAAATGTTCAGTATTTGTTGTGACGCCAAATGCAGCGTGCACAGGGTATTATCACAGGGCCCTTCAAAGGTGTTATAAACGCACATCCCAGAGTAGTAATGCAGCGTGGTTTGAATAATGGTGTCAATGGTGTCTCCTACTTGGGAACGGCTGGACTCCTGGCTCACTTGCAATAAATTGAGTGTAGTAATAGTAGGAGTAATAGAGAAATTTTGCAGCAGAAATTGATATCCAGACCTTTGGTAAAGTTCAAACTTGTCTTTACTGAAGATAACTCTCATCCAAGCAATGTACAGCTTTGGTCTCCGGTCCCAGCAGGCTTTTGCAATGGTTGGCATGAACGAATCTTCTGCTATATCAATCTGGAGCTTGTAGGAAAGAACCCGTCTGTTTATTACCTCTAAAACTGTGGCGGGAATTTGGCTTCTGCACTTCTTTATATTTTCTGCTTTATGGGGACTGACTAGCTGAGGAGGAATATAGCTTCTCCTGGCTCTCTGGACGTTACTCAGTTATATTCTCAGGAAATCCTTTCTTCCTGGAACTGGAAGTTGTCTGCTTCCTTCATCCAGCTGAGGCTGCAGGGCTCAGGCTGGGGATTGTGATCAATGTCTCAGCCGAGACAAGATCCTGGGTTGGTTCCCTATATCGGGGAGCTCCTAACACACACACCCTACCCCTAGCAGGGGGTGGGCTACACTCCTTACTAACTTCCTTCTCCACTCAGGGTGTAGGCTGTGGGAATAGTCCACACCTCCACAGAGGGGAGCTAAGCTGGAATGGACCATTCCAGATTAGAAATACTAGGCTGAAACTAACTCCTTACCAACACATTGCTTCCACCTGCCTGGGAACATGGAAAATTACAACAATAATTGTATTTAACATGGTTTATGCACATTTGTGAATGACATAATGTAAAATCATAACAGATGACAAGGTAAAGGCTCTTTACAGATAGTAACGGGGTAGAAGAGTGTCGTAACACAACTCTGGGGTGTTACACAAGCAAACTCTTATGCACCTTTTTTGAACAGGTTGTTGATCCACATGTCTGCAGCAAGATGTGGGGGAAGTCATACAGATGTCCAATCTGTATCAGCAGTGTCCAGGGCCAGAAACCTTTATGTAACTGGAGAGTCTACAGGATTTCAGCAATGCAATTCACTTCTACAGATCTAGTTCTTAACACCTCCCTATTCTATTCTTTCCTTTCATTCATGTGGCCTGCTTTAATGGATGTTTCCTTTTGCTCTTTCTGTTCTCCCTCTGGCTGGTACCTTGGTCCAGGGGTGGCTACTCTGTCAGCAACACACATGTGTATCCTCCTAGCCCTAAAAAGACACAGCGCTATGGGACAGTTATATTGCGGACATGATAGCGGCGATCTAGCAGTGCATGTCCACATCACTATAGGCTAAAACGAGGTGACAGAATCCCTTTAACCCCGGGCCTGTTTTCACCTTCATGCCCAGGCCATTTTTTGCAAATCCGACATGTGTCCTTTTATGTGGTAAAAAAAATTAAAACGCTTTGACTTATCCAGGCCATTCTGAGACTGTTTTTTCATCACATATTGTACTTCATGACACTGGTAAAATGGAGTCAAAAAAATAATTTTTATTTATAAAAAAAAAAAAAATTCAAAAAAAATCAAAAAAAATGGAAAATTTCCAAGTTTCAATTTCTTTACTTCTATAATACATAGTAATACCTACAAAAATAGTTATTACTTTACATTTCCCATATGTCTACTTCATGTTTGGATCATTTTTGGAAAGAAAATTTTATTTTTTGGGGATGTTACAATTTTCAAAAACACAATTTTCAAGGACTTTTTGGGCAGATTTTCCATTTTAATATTTATTTTCCAGTTACAAAGCAAGGGTTAACAGCCCAAAAAAACTCTATATTTATGGCTCTGATTCTGTAGTTTAAAGAAACACCCCATATGTGGTCGTAAACCGCTGTACGGGCACACGGAAGGGCACAGAAGGAAAGGAATGCCATACGGTTTTTGGAAGGCAGATTTTGCTGGACTGGTTTTTTGACACTATGTCCCATTTGAAGCACCCCTGATGCACCCCTAGAGTAGAAACTCAAAAAAAGTGACCCTATTCTAGAAACTATACCCTTCAAGGTATTCAAAACTGATTTTACAAACTTTGTTAACCCTTTAGGTGTTCCACAAGAATTAATGGAAAATAGAGAAACAATTTCAAAATTTCACTTTTTTGGCAGATTTTCCATTTTAATATTTTAGGGCACAGAAGGAAAGGAATGCCATACGGTTTTTGGAAGGCAGATTTTGCTGGACTGGTTTTTTGACACTATGTCCCATTTTAGAAACTACGGGATAAGGTGCCAGTTTTATTGGTACTATTTTGGGGTACATATGATTTTTTATTGCTCTATATTACGTTTTTTGTGAGGCAAGGTAACAAAAAAATGTATGTTTTGGCACCGTTTTTATTTTTTATTTTCACAGCGTTTGACTTTTTTATAGAGCAGATCGTTACGCACATGGCAATACCTAATATGTCTACTTTTTCTTATTTATTTAAGTTTTACACAATAGCATTTTTGAAAACGAAAAAAATTATATTTTACTGTCTCATAGTCTGAGAGCCATAGCTTTTTTATTTTTTGACCGATTCTCTCAGGTATGGTCTAATTTTTTGTGGAATGAGGTGACGGTCTGATCGGTACTATTTTAGGGGGCAAACACCTTTTTGATCACTTGCTGTTGCAATTTTTGTGATGTAATGTGACAAAAATGGCATTTTTTTACAGTTTTTTTATTTTTTTATTTTTACGGTGTTCTTCTGAGTGGTTAGGTCATGTGATATTTTTATAGAGCTGTTTATTACGGACATGGCAATACCTAATATGTATACTTTTTTATTTTTTTCACTTTAGCACAATAATAGCAGTTTTAAAGCAAAAAATAATCATATTTTATTGTCTCCATAGTCTGAGAGCCATAGCTTTTATATTTTTTGACCGATTCTCTTAGGTAGGGTCTCATTTTTTGCGGGATGAGGTGGCGGTATGATTCATTCTATTTTGTGAGGCATACGCCTTTTTGATCACTTGCTGTTGCAATTTTTGTGATGTAATGTGACAAAAATAGCTTTTTTGACACAGTTTTTTTTTTTTTTTTTTACGGTGTTCATCTGAGTGGTTAGGTCATGTGATATTTTTATAGAGCTGTTTGTTACAGACGTGGCAATACCTAATATGTATACTTTTTTTATTTTTTTCACTTTAGCACAATAATAGCAGTTTTGAAGTAAAAGAAAATCATATTTTAGTGTCTCCATAGTCTGAGAGCCATAGTTTTTGTATTTTTTGACCGATTCTCTTAGGTAGGGTCTCATTTTTTATGGGATGAGGTGATGGTCTGATTGGTACTATTTTGGGGGGCATACGCCTTTTTTATTACTTGCTGTTGCAATTTTTGTGATGTAATGTGACAAAAATAGCTATTTTTTTTCAGTTTTTTATTTTTTTACGGTGTTCATCTGAGTGGTTAGGTCATGTAATATTTTTAAAGAGCTGTTTGTTACAGATGTGGCGATACCTAATATGTATTTATTTTTTATGTATTTCACTTTAGCACAATAATAGCATTTTTTTTTATTTTTTGGGCTATTGTCTTAGGTAGGGGCTCATTTTTTGCGGGATGAGGTTGTATTGATACCATTTTGGGGGGCATACGCCTTTTTGATCGCTTGGTGTTGCACTTTTTGTCATGTAAGGTGACAAAAATAGCTTTTTTTTACACTGTTTTTATTTTTTATTGTGTTTATCAGACAGGGTGGATCATGTGATATATTTATGAAGCCGGTCATTACGGACACGGTGATACCTAATATTATAAAATAAGGGGAAAGGGGCATTTTTTTTTTCTTTTTTACTTTATGAATTTTATTACTCTATTAATTTAATTAAAAACCCTTTTTTTTACTTTTTTTACTTTACTTTATTTATGACATTCACTTTTGGGGGTCTGATCCCCTCTGCAATGCATTACAATACATCTGTATTGTAATGCATTGTCTGTTAGTGTATGACACTGAGTCATACATTAACAGGTTGCCTAGGAGACCCAGCCTGAGGCTGGATCTCTTCGGCTCCTGTAGAAGGCAGTTCCGATGCCGTGCAAGGCATTGGGCAGCCCCTGCACGGCATCGGGCTGCCTTCTGTCGCATCGGGTCCCCGCCACAGCGGACACAGGCCTCCTACCCAGTTAAGCCAGTACTCTCTGCTCTGCACTTATGAGGGGAAATCACCCCGAAACAGCTGTCTGCAGATGAGGTGCTGACTTATTTAATATCCAAGTCATGTCTCAAGGCTTATTTTAAGAGCTGAATATTGACTTATAGGATAGCTGCCTTACATCTGGTGGCATTAGAGGCAAAGCTTATTAAAAGCTCATTTGCATCTCTTGGGAGATAAAGTGATGAAAAACCAACAATTTGCCCATTTTTAGTTTTGTATTTATTACACCATTCAATGTATGGGACTTTTTTTTAGTAGTAGTATTGCACACGGCAATGCCCATAATGTTATTTTTTAGAATTCTTTATTTTTATTTTGGGGAAAGGGGGGTTATTTTTTTATATTTTTTAAACTTTTTTTAGGTCCCCAAGTGGACCATAATATGCAATCATCAGATTGCAATTTGTATTGAGTAATGGGATTTTCACCATTATCCTATACAGAAATCGCTATATTACAATTCAGTGCTTGCACCTGCTGGCCTGAATTGTAATATACAAGTGATGAGCCTGGAAGCCTGCTACAGACTCGGGCTCATTACTTACATGAAATGCCTTCCCTGATCTTAACATGGGAGAGGCGTTCCTGCAGGCGAAATGCGCATTTCTGGGGTTACGGCCTCTCACATGCCATGGTCACCTTTGACCATGGCATCTGAGGGGCTAAATTAGCTGAAAGTGTCTGCTGTATGTACAGCGGATGTCAGAAAGGGGTTAAGATTGTAAGTCATATCATAGGATCTGACTAAAAATAAAAATAAAAAATGTCTTGTACAGTACATGTATATTTGTACATATTCACACCTGATCATTGTTGGCACCATACATGGGAATCATTATAACATGTAGCGAACACTGGAGTTTTTCTTTAAAATAACTGTTTTAGCTTGAAGGTTGTGTTCGTTTATATCTGTAGTTTAGACATGTTAATGTAATGCCTCTTTTGCAAACATTGCAATGGAAACAGGAAGATGAGTAATGTAAACTATTTCACAGTTTAAACCACACATATGTAATGTGCTACCTGTAAGCTATAAAATCTATGACCCCGATCACTGGAACGCTGCAGCACGTCTAGCTAGGTACATTGCTGAATATAAATGAGCTCATAGGAGTAAATTGCTTTGCGTGTAGAGTAGACAGCTTTGATGTTGATTACAAAGAGTTGATAAATTACAACATAATCCATAAATATCTAGAAAGCAACAGTCTCCTGAAATGTATGAGGCCCTGTTCACACTTTGTATTTTTTTCTGGGAGCGAAAAAGTAGGATTGGTCACATTCCAGTACAATCATAGCCAAACCACAGCTTCAATGATAAAAAAAAAAAAAAAAAAAAAAGTAAAAAATGCTTCTGTAACCTTTGCAAAATTCCAACATGATTACATAACTCAACTTTTTGGATGGTCAAAGAGGGAAACTTATGGTTCATTGTGTGAAAGATCCATTTTCCTGCATATTTATACATTTTTATAGTTTTCTTAGTGCACAATAAAACATTATCTGAATAAACGGTAGAAATTTCTAAAATTCTAATTGCATCAAAATTTTTATAATATACAAGGCAGGGTCTAATATACAGAGAGGAACCAGATAAACAGTTGGATCAATATTGTACTTGTCATATCAAAAAAGGGACATTTAAGGTGAAAAGAGGGACAGAGGGACTTGGGTCATAAATAGGGACTGTCCCTTCAAAAGAGGGACACTTGGGAGGTCTGTGGTTACATTAATTTCTATAGTCATAAAAACGCCTATGACTTTTTTTTCTTATAGGGAAATATTACATTTTGTGGTAATCAGTATTTATCTGCAAGTTAGAGTCTAATTGTCAGTTTCCTGTCCACTTTTATTATCCTTTCCCAAATATGGTTACAAAAAACTCTAAACATGAACTTGGCCTTAAAGGGCATCTGTCACCACATAAGACTATGTCAAATGGTCAGCAGCTGTCCATCTGTGCTTGCAAGCAAAATCCCATGATGTCTCCTGGCATCTCCATAAGTTCTGTCAATCCTTAGAAAAAAGTTTTTATAATATGCAAATTTCCCCTAGGTGCAAAGAGGGCGGTGCCGTTGCACCTCGTTACACCCAGAAGCTCCCCTCTCTGTCTTCTATGCTGTGCCCCAACACTGTGATGGACAAGACAGGCAGCCCCTGAAGCCTCGAGGGAACACATTCTGTATATGTGCAGTAAATAGATGGAGACCGCCGGGCAGATGGGCAATATTTCTGTATATCGGCTTAGATTCCAGCCAGCACATAAATGAATTACACAGAGTCCTGATTGCAGCGTGTGGGGTGTAAACACTCTACTAGCCTGTGTCTCTCTGGATGAGATCTCACTATTTCTCTGCCACAGTGGCATAACTAAAACTGACTGGGCCCCACAGCAAATTTTTCAACGGGGCACCTCAGCAACCCCCTTCTCTTGTGCAACCTCCACTCCTGTGGCTAGTCAAGATAGATCTCTCAGACCAGGCCATGCAGCCTCTCAGTCCATTTAATACATGTATATACTGTATGTCATGTCACAGTATCTACTGTAACTGCATAAAACTGTTGAGGGGGCTCTGACAATAAAATCTTTCCGCCCTCCTCCTGGGTGGGTCCCTTCTGAGCTCTTTGAGTAAGGCCTCTTGCACATGAACGTTTTTTATTTTTTTTCCGTTTCCATTCCTTTTTTGAGGATTCCGTTTGCGATCAGTATGCGGAAGCATTCATTTAAATGGTTCCATACAAAGAAAACGGATTGTACTCCGTATGCATTCAGTTTCCATATTTCCGTTTCGCTGAAAGATAGAACTTGTCCTATTATTGCCCGCAAATAACGATCCGTGGCTCCTTTCAAGTCAATGGTTCCATAAAAAATACGGAATGCATACAGAACACATCCGTAACTCATCTGTTTTTTGCGGATCCATGCCCACTTTGCCCATGTGTGTACTGTTAAAACACATTACTGTACATTACATTAATGATTAAAAATGTTATGTTTTTGTTTGCGATCTGCAAACAACGTATCGCATACAGAGATATCTGCCGGAACTACGGAACAGAAACGAAAACACAACGGAAACAACGGATCAGTTAAAAACGGACCACAAAATACAAAAAAAGCAAGAGGCCTAAGGGCAATGTCCCATTGCTTCTAGAGGCTAATTTGCAGATATTAAAATTTAATATTTCTCAGCAGTGCGGACACATATCAACATGGGACCAACACAGACTCCTTCAGCTGCCAAGCGCACATGCAAATCTGCTGACACATGCCATTTAAAACCATTGTCTTGTTGGAAAGTAGTAAACCAGCCCAGTCTCAGGTCCAGAGCACTCTAGATCAGGTTTTCATTAAGAATATTTCTGTACTTTACTCCATTCAGATTTCCTTTAACCCCAACCAGTCTCCCTCTCCCAGCTGCTGCCACCACCATGCTTCACTGTAGGGATGGTGTTAGGCACTGCATGGTTTCCTCCTAACACAGGGATGGCCAACCTGTGGCTCTCCAGCTGTTGCAAAACTACAACTCCCAGACTGCCTACAGCTATCAGCCTACAGCAGGGCATGGTGGAAATTGTAGTTTAACAACAGCTGGAGAGCCGCAGGTTGGCCATCCTTGTCCTAAAATGTCTAGAATTGAGGCCAGAAAGGTCAATATTGGTTTCATCAAACCAGAAGTTCTTGTTTCACATTCTGAGATTCCTTTAGGTGTTTTGCTGTACACTTTCATGTGTCTATTAGTAAGGAGAGGCTTCTGGCCACTCTGCAATAAAACTCAGATTGGAAGAATGCTATAGTGACGATTGACCTTCTGGAAGTTTATCCATCTGTGCAACATGCCAGACCTGCAGGGTATAGCGAAGTGAGGTCACGGTTATGGGCAATCGAGGGTTGCTCACTGTATTGGAGAACCCTGGGCAGGCATGTGGCAGTGAAGGAGAGGTAGACACGGTTACTCTGGGGCACACTCTGTATGTAGGGACCAGGCCTGATGGTGGATGAGGTGCCCTGGATGTTACGGGTATTTTGAGTGCCTGGGGCAAGGTCCCTTTAAGGTTCGTGACGCCAGTGCCTTTGACGGTGGCACACCGGTTGATAGTTGGAATAAGTGAGGTACACAGGTAGTATAGTGAACCAAACGTTGCTTTACTAAACAGTCCAACTTTGTACATCAGATGGTAACACAGTCTTTTAGATCACAGCTTCACAAGTAGGCTTACTCCACAAAATGGCAGGTATTGATTATGCAAGATACTCAGAGGGTCAATCCACAATGCACTCAGAATCAGGTTGTACCTTTCCTCAGAAATAGCGAACACTGTTCTTTCTAGAACTCCTGTCTGGCTTTCTATCCCAAGGCCCAGATGCCTAAATGGTGGCTTAAATCCTTGGTAAATATCTCTTCCTCTGGTATTAATTAAATCCTTGCTTTACTTTCTAAGGCATCTGCCCATCAGGGTTACTTAGCTTTCCCTGGGATGTCCTTACTTGTCTGGTGGATGACTGTGGGTTTCTCCCAGGAGGTTCTGTCCTGCAACTGGGGTGTCTCTACTGAGCTAATCCTAGCCTCAGGAGCTTCAGGTGGACAAAGTAACTCCTCTAGTCCCCTGGAATGAACTAACTCTCCCCTGGCTGGGCCTTCCTATATGTATCTAGGGCTCTCTAGTTCCCCCTAACGCCTGGGAGGCTAAACTACACCCTGACAGGCCTGACACCCAGATAACACAGGGAAAAACATGCACATGTCATTCAATGCAATGAAACACATTAACCTGTGTAGTGCCCACCTTTACTTAGTGGGACACTACATCTGCACACACGTCTTTGGAGCTCATACAGGCAGGGGTGCACCACCAATGAGGCCAGGTGAGGCGATCACCTTAGTCAGCACCAGGTAGGGGCAAGAGGGGGCAGCCGAAGGGCCATGGGCTGAAGGGAAAGGGTTAGGTTAAGAAATTGGCACTGTTTCAGTTTTTGTCTCAGACAGCAGAAAGGCTAGGTGCACCTCTGCATACAGGTCGACCATTGGGTTCTTGGTCACCTCTCTTACCAAAGTCCTTCTCTCCATTTACTTAGTTTGGTGGAGTGGCCAGCTAAGAGTCCTGGTTTGTTCCAGACTTCTATTAAGAAGTATGGAGGTCACTGTGCTCTTGAGAACTTTCAGTGCAGCAGAAATTGTTTGGTACCCTACTCCAAATCTGTGTCTTCACACAATAATGTCTCTACAGGCAGTTCTTTTCTCCTCGTGGCTTGTTTTTTGCTCTGATATGCAATGTCAGCTGTGACACCTTATACAGACAGTGATGTCTTTCCAAATCATGTCCAATCAACTCAAATTACCACAGATGGACTCAAAGATGATCAAGAGAAATGGGAGGTCCTCAGCGCTATATTCCAAGTGTCATAGCAAAGGGTCTGAATATTTATGTCCATGCAAAATTCTCCTTTTTCCTTTTTATTTAATTAGCAAGTTTAATAGCGGAAAACTTGATTTGTTATTTTGCAGCCCTGTGCTAAAAAAAAAACGTGAAAGGGTCTGAAAGCATTTTGAATGGATTTTCATCTGGCTGTGATGAAAATTAGATGACTGCTGAAAAGTGATCTATGCAAAACAAGAAGTGTCAGTATATTAATAGGCTATGTGGCCAAACTGCAGGATTTTAGGTTTAAAAAAAATATCTATAGTGACATTGACAATCCTTTCCATATGCATAATACACCATCCAATTGAAATAAATCTGTATCTAACTGGGGTCACGAAGAAGTATAGTATGGTCCCACAGACTTGTTTGAGTGCCATATTATGTTTCGCTAACATTTTTTACAGAGCTATAATACATTCATTTGCATGGTCCTTAAGGAAAGCACCATATGCAGTCTTATAGATTACTAGCATTTAAGAAAAATTCAATTTTAAAACAAGAAAGAAGGTGTTTAATGTAAGAATATAATACATTTCATATTTGGCTTAGTTTATTTAAAATGAAAGCCTGCTGGTACAATAGCTGAATGCTTGTATAAACTATCCTATTAACATAAAATCCTGCTAGTTCTCTAGGGAAGCGTTACCGTACAATGCTCTCTGCGCTGTCTGACCTACTTCTAATAACCGACCGCACATCCTCCATCACAAAGAGCAGCCCAAACATTACAGCTGCACTGAAGGAGCCATAGATGCAATGTTGAACGCAACAGCAGAAAAGGCTGCAACAAGCAGCCATTACTCTCGCTCATCCCATGCAAAATCAGCAGGTCCTGTTTGCTAGGCTTCATACCACGTGTGCCCTCTTTTATACTGCAAAAAAGGTACGTGTGGAATACAGTTAGTATAGTTTCATGTTGAGGGCATCCATTTGAGAGATCCATGGTTTTAGTCGAAGTGAGTAATTTTTGCAAAGCTATGCATCTCAGAGGCTCCTGGCACAAACTCCCAACCGGTTCCTCTCTAGAAGGTCCACCATATAAAAGGGGTTGTCCAAAACTGACAACCCTTTTCAAAACAAAACCACCCATTAAATAGGAAACAAGTGCATTTACTAAACATTAGTACTTTATTAAAATTAGCAAGAGGACAAAAAAAGTCAGCATCGACATATTGTATTAGGCCCATTTTTTTTAAACATACTATAACCCCACGGTTGATAGCTGAGACATTTCCTTGTGCTATAGGAAAAGCGACATTTATTGGTATACACACAAAGAATAAGTAATTATTATTATTTTATGCCATCCAAGACTGTTTATAACATTTCGGTCTATAAATGAAGTAAGAAATGAGATACATTAAGTACCTATTTTCCATGTATATATTGTGCAAGTCCTTTAAGCTAGTTATTTTACTTCTGTGCTAATATATGGTTAAAAAACGAAATGATTGCTGTAAGATGTTTTCTCTATATATATGTACATGGACATTTGTGTATCTAAATACAGGTTATTATGCTCTCTAATGCCTTTGCTGTTCAAGAAGCAGTCCACACAGAGAATGAATCTCCCTAACTGAGTTACTAATGTGGTGACCAAGCAATGTACAAAGCAATATAGCTTTATTAGATTTGACATAATTCTACAAAATGTAGCAATGTAGCTTTATTAGATTTTACATAATTCTACAAAATTGCTAGGGGTGGCTATAGACAAAATTGTGTCTGTCTGATCCTACTGGTCTGGCCATGTAGGGGGACATACTGGAGGAGATTTATCAAAACGGGTGAAAAGGAAAACTGGCCTAGTTGCCAATAGCAACCAATCAAAATGATCCTTTCATTTTTCAAAGGAGCTTTGAAAGATTAAAAGTGGAATCTGATTGGTTGTAATTGGGTAGCTTATCCACAATTTTTCTGGCAAAAGTTTTGATAAATCTCCCCCACTGAGGTTTCCTTCAAATCAGTTGCAAAATTTCTGATCTCTGGGGGAACTTCCCCTTCTGACACCCTTAACACGTGTGGTGTTGTTTTGAGGAAATCTCAATGAATCAGCTAGATGTCTCTGGCCACTTTTATGGATATTCTACAAGGGGATAATTATAGGGAATAGAATATTGATATGCTGTAGGTAAGTGATATTTGGCCTACAACTATTTGCCATAGAGATGAACTAAAACTCCAAACATGTTAAGAAAGCCATAACATAGTAAAGTGGGGCAAATTTTTAATAGCCTAGTACAGTACTATGCTTCTTCGTACAAGTGAATGATTATACAAAAACATCTTTGTAGCCTATGATCATTTCATCATTTCCTCCTATGCAGTTAATTCTAAAGAAATATTTGGCAGTACTACTATAAATGATGTCTTATACTGGTTCCCTTAATCTTAAAATAACGATTCAAACTTGCACATTATGAAATAGCTGCAAAGAGTAAATCATCTTTATTGCTTCTTTGAACTTTTCATATTCTGACAAAAAATGAGACTATATATAGTGAGTTAATGAATTCAAAGAGGTCACATGACCGCCCTGCCCAGCATATTACATAACGTAAAAGTGATACAACTTCACTGCTCAGCAGCTGGAAATAAAGGGACGAGTTTAATGTTTTATTTTATTGCCAAAAATATGAAAACTAATTAAATTAATATGATGAGCAAAATCTTTGGTAAAGCCGTTGATGTCTGCCTGTTTAATCAAATAATGAATATATATATATATATACTGACTGGTAATAGCTGATTAATATACTATGTGCTTCTGTAGACAACAGGGAATCAGAGAGCATATCAAGTCAAGCTCAATGCGCATCAAGAGCTGCTGCAGTAAAAGGATTATAAATCATCTCTACTCCATTGCCTGAGAGTGTGCATGTGTATGTCTGTGTGCAATGAAACCACAGCAACATCTTCACTAATATGCACCTGAATGCACAGAAACTGATTTATTTTCACATTATTACCTTTAAGAAAACCGCCAGATTAAAAGAAAAACAGCAGATGCCTAGTAGAATCATGATTTATCATTTTTCAATCTATTGTAATAAACCAGGAAACAAAAGTGGCAAATACAGCAGGCTCCTGATCTGTATAGTGCCTTTGTCCGTCCTAATTGGCTTTATGCACAATGTGAATGGAGCATATAAAGTGCACAACAAGGATCAGATCAGTTAAGGGCAAAGGCCTTATGAAAATGTATTACTGGCAGGCAGGCTGTTTACTTAGATAGTCCAGCAGTGTACTCGGTAAATAAGCCCTTTAATGATTTTGATTAATGTTGGAAAATAATGCATCATAAAGCTAGAACACACTGAACCGACCGCCAGCAACATAAAAAAGTAACACACACAAGCCTGATACATTGGTAAATAAAATAAATGCAGTTACGGTATTTTCCATGACTAACGGCCTTATCGAACACATAGAAAAAAAATAGGAAAACATAATAAATCAAGTCTTAATATATACTTCTGCCCTCCAAGCTTAGGTCCATTACAATTCTAATCCCCATTGGCTTTCATAATGAAGGCAGTGCTGTTAGTACATGGATAAAGTAGAAAACTAAAAGTTGCTGGATTAATAAATGGTTTAAAAGAGAAAGAAATAGCTTGATAAAAGAACAAGTTTTTAAGAACTGATTACATTTCAATGTAATGGGAGGTTATCTGTGTATTTCATATAACTACACACTTATATTTTACTATTAAATACAGAATATGATTTTTAATAAGATTCATACTTACACATTCTCTACAGTCTCTATCTTTTCCCTGCATCCCTCCCCCCCCCCCCCCTTACAAAAATATGAAGCAGTTGTGTGGTATTTTCTGCCCCTCACCTTCCTAACCTGAAAGATCTAATGGTTTGCTGACAAATTCCAGCAGTAATCAGTCAAGAAATTTTACTTCAAATTCTTTCTGCCTCTCTGATACAAGGAGACAGCTGATCTCTGACCGAGAAACAATGTTCTAAGAATACTTCAATACACCTAGGTCATAACTAGTAATGCGCAAATCTTCAGCATTTATGATTGCTGTGCTTGCCTAGAAAGTACATTTGTATCAACAAGAAGTTAATGCATCAGTTCTGCTTTCTTCCTTTGGTTGGAGTCTTTCTTTGTGGCTTGTGAAGGAAAGATATAACATAGGTGCATCTTGGAATTTACTCAAAAGGTTTCAGTCTCTGCAGAAGACATATTCAGTGTAGCTGGTCCACACTTTGTCCTCACTCTGGTCATTGCTGGCAAATGCACATGTACCAGTGGAACTACATGCCACCATGTGAAAACCAGATTCAGACAACTTGTCGAAAGCTTGTTCCAGAAAGTTAAACTTCAGGTAGTACCTGGAAGTGTACCTCTCTGGGGGTCTATCAGGATCTCGACTTTCATTTAAGGTTTCTCCAAAAACTTCTTTAGCCAGAGATGTTTTGCCACAAACAGTAATACGGGCAACTCTTCGAAATTTGGCATCAGCTTGTGCTTCACGGCCTATAGTGTATGAACCTCTATAGCCAACTGTTATGTATCCAGATCTTCTGCCTTCAAGGGACTGGGAAGGAGTAAGTCTTGGAACTGAGGCAGGGCTGCAGGAAGAGGAGGCATTAAAACGATATGGATCTAATGTTGGGGAGGGCACCCCCGCTGCAGGAGAAGATGAGGCAGGAATGATGGCAGTGTCCAGGTCAGAATCTTGAGTGGCTGCTGGGGTGAGAAGCAAAGGTGGTTCTTCACCGCCTATGGAGCTGTCCTTACTGATACGCAGGGGACTGAGACGTTTCACTAGTTCAGGAAGCTGGAAGTGTTCTGCTTCTCTTTGTAGACGACTTCTTTCAGGAAAATAATCTGGCAAAACAAGCTGCAGATCTCGTAGATAATCCAAAATATAACGAAACAGGAAACCGTCCCTGTCCAGGAAGAAACGTCCTTTACTGTCCCGAGCCAGCTCTCCTGGTTTCTGTTGGGAAAACATACGCCAGAGTAGAGACTCTGGCACTGACACAAGAGTCGTGTGTCTAGTCACATATACCTGTCCCCCGACATTTAGTTCCACTATTTCTGGAAACAAAGGATCCATGGGTTTGCCCCCTGTGCAGATGCCACCTCCACCTCCGCCATTAGGTAATCCACGTGCACTGTCCAGTAAAGCCATGAAGGCTGGAAAGAGATAAATTTCTTGGTAATCTCTTTCCAGAAAAAATGAATTCAAGGGAGAGAAAACGCAAACAAAAGCAGGAGAAAACTAAGTACTTGAGGTGCTCCAGCAGTCGGCTTTACAGTGCATTTAGCGTCCCTCTCTGCAGGTTAGGTGCAAAGACTGCAAAAAGAAGCAGTAGCTCAGAACATACTGCCTTGTTTTCCTTTCTCTTCTCCCTGGGTTTCTGATTGAGGGAGCTGGCAGGGTCTGTGTTTTTATGTAGAATTGCACACTGGAGGCGTGGGAGGGAGGAGGGGAGGGAGATGGTGGAAGCACAGGCACAGCTGATCACATATATTCAGAAAGGGGATGTGTGCACAGAATTTGCATGCTTTGCAGATGTAACTGATGTTTCCAGTACAGAAAACATGCACAGCTACAGTTCTCTCGTTTTCAGCTGTATGCACCACAGATCCAAGAGACAAGAAATGTGAAAAGTGTTTTTTTCTGGTGACGTTTATATAAAAATATTTTAAATAAAACAATTGAACCTTAAACGGGGAGGAGGGGGGGGGGGATATTGGCAAACACCCCCACTTGGCCAGACCTGTAAAGAGAAGCTTACTTACCTGCTTCCCGACGCAAGCTCCCGACTCTTACTCCTCTCAGCCTGCGATGCTCTGCTGGGCCACCTCACTGAAAACATCTGGTTTGACATCCCCGCAGCCTATCACTGTCCATGGCAGAGACCAGATCCCATTACATCATGCAACCATTTGTCATGACGTAAGGGAGTCGGTCTCTCTGTAACATGCTGCCTGCAGATTGCACAGCATTTTCATGGTGACAGGTTCGCTTTTAATGGACTGTCCATAGTTATGATATATATTTTTAAACTCTCACAAACATAGACAGACTGGAAATCTGTCACATTGAAAATGCAGTCCTATCCGGGGGAGCATGGTATAGAGCAGGGGCAGCTGAGCAGATTGATATACAGTCATGTGGGAGAAGGTTCGGTATAAGACTTCTGTGCTTCAGAGTCCAGCGGGCAGTACTGTTCTGCGTTTGACAATAATATCTGTATACATACCGAGAAGGCTGGCTGTCACTGAATCGGACCTCCCACTGGACTCCTGAGCTCAGGAAGGGCAGATATTTAAACAAATAAAACATACATTATACTGGATCTTTCCCCTGAATACCATATATCATTCTCTTTAGCGTCTCCTGCTTTTTAAAACATGCTGATAATTTGCATACCATTTCCAAGGTGACAAGTTCTCATTTCATGATGGATGACACAGTGAATTTTCCATATACTATAATGCAAACCCAGTTGTCCTGAAGTAAACAAAGCAACATCTAATATCATATACAATATGCCTTGTGGATGTTATTATGTGGGGAGTATTGAAAATAAATTTGTATACATAGAAATAGTAGTATTCTGTGGGCACAGTGGTCTAATTATATACAATATGCACTATGACTGGCATTATATGAGCACATGACTAGTACTGATATATCCAAAGTTTGGCTAGTATTACATTCCTTTCAGATCTAGCAGGGCAGTACTGAATTTTGGCCTGTGTCGCTCACTCTCGGAACGGCTGCCATAAGTCCCAAATTCTACTGTATTTGTATCCTCAGCAGGGAACCATCAGCTCCCTGTTCCACCACTCCCCTGCCATCCTGTGGTAGGTAGGTGTAATGCACTGATGTCATCACACCTGCTGTGTTTGTCCACAGATAGCATGGATTGGAGACAACAAATATGTACAGTATATATATTTTTCTCCCTTAAGGATAGATAGATAGATAAACAGACACAATTTTGAGACATTTTCATTTTCGCACCAGTTGGAAAAGTGGGTGGTAAAGCGTATAGGGTTATCCTGCCGAGTTGAATTAAGTCCGCTTTATAAATTTTTAAAAGTCGCAAAAATTATACCAATCTTACTTAAGTAAAGGGGTGACATATTAAGTAAAAATAGAGTAACAGCTCTATTTTACTAAGCTTATCAAAGATTGTGTAACATTCCATAACTTTGGCACAAATTACAGCAATGCAGACTCCTGCAAAACATTCCACTCATGACAAGTCTCTCTACTTGACTTTTTCCAAGCAGCATAATGCCTAGACAAAGGCTAGGGCAGGGGGCATATAACAAGAAGACACCTGAACTTAAAAAAAAAAAAAGAAAGAAAGATACCAATTGAAAACAGACTACCTAACCTAATACCATGTAACCCACCAAGGTGGCAGTGTAGTTGTCTCTGAACACCAGTCTGGGGGATGAAGATAAGACCCCTTCCTGTGAAACATCTCTTAAACAGTGGCATACACCCACCTCCTTTATTATAAACTATCAATCAGGCTTCAAGCAATTTACCTGTCTACCTGCACCTTCTCTACTCTCCTCTCTTGCAGTCCATGGTACTTTTGCTAACAAATTTTTTCCATTTTGTCAGTGGAGTAAGCATTTGCACCAAATATATGATGCATTTGTGCCATTTATATGGTGGTTTGCACCATGCTCAGCAGTTTACATTTACAACAGCCAAATGGTTTGTGGTTGAAGCTACAATAAGTCAGACTTATTTTAGTGACTTTTTGCAAAGATTTCAGACTGGAAAATCCAAAAGGTATTTCATGCAACAAATTTAACAAACAAAATGTTGTAAGTTTGTTACAAAAACTGGTTTCAAACCAAGCAGGCACTCGAAAAACACAAAAGGTCACAAATTGATTAATATATGCATGAATTTTTCCATTTTTAGTGATGTTATTTGAACCTATATTTTTGGAGTACATTTTTTGCAGTAAAAATGCCAGCTCCAGGTATTAACTGAAAGTCTAGAGACAATATGAAATGCAGGACACAAGTCTTTTTTTTAGCTACTAGAGTTTTTTGCTAATTTGGTGGCATTTTGGGGGTCTGTATTTTTATTTTTATATAGCACACTAAAGCTTCTGACACTTTTTCTGGTTTTTGAAATCACCTTTTCTTTAGGGAAAAAGAATGCCAAAAAACTGGTTCACACAGTCCTTTAGGAAAAAGCGCTGCTTAAATGTTGTTATAAAAACTGCTTGCTGTATGAAAAAACACGAGCTGATTGTGTGGTCTCAGGGATAGTTTTCAGTGCTGGATATTCACAAGAGCAAAATCATATGTGTAACGACCCTAAAGGAGTAAGATAATAGGTGTACATGGCCATTGACCATATGTCAGCAAAGCCAGGGAAAGAAAAAAATCTGCACTTGGAACTGGTGTCTATCAGGCGTTTCATGAATCCCAAATTATATAATGAATTTGGAGCTTTTCTTTAAGAAAAATATGATATACAACAGGGCGAAAGTTTATAAAGGGTAATCTAGTCAAAATTATCTCCAGATATGAAAAATAAACTTGATAAGATCACATTGAAGCTTGTGATGTTGGGCCACCATGAATTTTAACCATGGAAAAGCTCTTTATAGTGTTTCAGAGTTTTCTGCTTCTGAAAATCTGATTATATCACATTCTGGATGCACTTTCTATCTAAGCATTACTCTATGAAGATGGAATTTTTCAAAATAGCAACTGCATTACTTGAAATAAGTGGTCACTGCATTTATACATGCAGCGTCCAGGCTGCAGCGGCAATATGTGAGTGTTGGTGGGCAGATGGGGGTAGTAGTAGTTTACTCACAGTTCTGTAGAGCTCCCTGGGCCGGCATGCAGTGAATGGAAGGACAGCACCAGTTCCTTCAGGGCACACTCTATTGTCCAGGGACTCTCACCAGATGGTGGTTGAGGTGCCTTTGGTGGTGGGGTTTTTAAGGTGCTGTGGAGGCAGGGTCTCTGGTGTTCGTGACGGCAGCACCATAAGGTGCAAAGAGGGATAGTGACGAATAAGGACAGAGTCAGGAGTTGCTGAACAAACTGGTCTCAAATAATTGCCTTGAGGTAGTTATATTCCAGTAGAAGTGTTTTAGTTCACAATAAAAAATCCCAACAATAGGCTCGGTAGGGCTGGTTAATACAGGCTTAGGTTTTGCTGGTGTGGGAAAGATACTTTCTTTAGCTGTGGCTTCCCTCCAATAAACCAGACTTCAGGTACCTGGACCTTGATCAGAACTTTGCAACCAACAAGGCAGTCTCCCTAGCGGCAGGCATCAGTCTTCTGCTCCATTCTTTGAACAGGTTGCCTTTACACACAAAAGTCCACTTCGTCCCTGGCTGGAAAGTGGAACTACAGAAAGGATCTAGTAACCTTGGTCTTGATTCCTTTTCTATATTGACCTACTGGAGAGTGCCCAAGGGGGCACACATCAGCAGCTACGTGCTATACTTCTCTCCTCCACCAACCTCTCATCTGATCTACTGTGACTGGCCTGTTCTATATATATGATACAATGGCACCAACTAATGGTGACTGAAAGGTAGTACAGGTGACCAGCCTGTTGTAAGGAATTTGCAGCTATTACAGACAAAATTGACACTAGTATGACATGACATTATAAAAGGTTTAGGGACCCACTTCTAACACGCAGTGGGACATTGCATACAAACAAATGAAATACAGAAATTGACCCGTATTTGGGTCTCACCATTTACAGTCCTTCCCAGCTTGCAATTCTACCATGTTATAAAATAACATATGGAAATGATTCAAATAAAAAATACAATCTAACTTCAGGTTTACTAAGTCAACATAACACATACCAAAAGAAAGAAAAGTTCATAGGATAAAGGCATAAACAAGCCTCTTTTTTTCTAAAGTAGCATACTGACGACCAGAGCCACTGTAAGGAACAAGGACAGAACTACATAGCCATAATGATTACTGTGTGTGTGTCATCTATTATGGCCCACGCCTCATCCCCCAGCTGTGCTCGCCCCAGCAGGTACAGTGCACTGACAGCATTGAGCCTGCTCAGTAGAAGAGTGCAGGGGCCAAGGATCATTTCCCAGCTTGTGCACTCTCCTAATCTGCAGGTGTGAAGATGTCTAATCATGCCTGATGGGGAGAGTAGGATGTGCTCCATTCACTGGGGGGATGGGGCTAGGAAAGGATTATGAATTTTTACATTATTTACACCACAGGGACATAACTATTGTGAGGGGGGTACTAAAGGGTCATAACTGCTATCACGTGGAATAAGGGGCCATAACTATTGTGTGGGTGCACTAAGGTAGAATACCTACTGTGTGGAGACCCTAGGAGGTAGTCTTCTGTGTTTGGGCACTAAGGGTGATAACTATTATGTGGCACTAAGGGAGCATTCTACTGTGTAAGAGCACTACTGGGGCATTTTACTGTGGGGGAACTAAGGGGGAATAACTACTGTGTGGGTGCACTAAGGGAGGCATAACTACTCTGTGGGGGCACTAATGGGGCATAACTACTGTGTGGGGCACTAAAAGGGCATTCTGTTGTGTTAGGGTACTAAGGGGAATTCTACTGTTAAGGCAGCACTAATGGGGGTATAACTACAGTGGGGGGCACTAAGTGGCCATAACTACAGTTTGGGTACACTACGGGAGCATAACTATTCAGTTGGTGGGGGTTCTATGGTGACTGTGGGCAGTCTGACAAGCCATGGGAGGGCGGTTGTGGGGAAGTTGCTTGATGAAGAGGGGGTTCTGTTCAAAAATTAGCTATGAAGCTTAGCCTTTTCTAGCTATGCCCCTGCTAAGGAACACTGAATCTACAAATATTAAATGTAAACTGGAGCTACAGTAAACTTGACAACACTCTTTGTTCCTAAAAAATTGCTCCTAAAATGAATAGTCCTATAAAAACCACATTTATGTGACATATTGACATGTGACCGCTGCAAACAAAGGCAGCAGTGTTGGATAACAATAGTAGATGCTTTGAACTAGCAGGAGAGGCCGGAATATCAACAGTAAGTGAATTTAAAGGGGGTGTCCGGTTTCCAATATTGATGACTAAAGATGAGCAAAATAAAATTCCATGAAGTGGAATTCAATTCGAATTTCAGGATAAATTCAGTTCGCTTCGAAGCTGAATTTCCTTGCGCTAAGTGGTAGTGAATCAATTTAACCTGAAATAGTGTAAAAAACAAGAAATTCAAACTTACCACCTCCATTTGCTCGTGATGGGGTGCCAGCCGCCATCTTGATTGAAGATCTTGGCCGAAATCTCGTGCCTGCTGGAGTGATGACGTCATCTCGCGCCACGTGAGATTTCGTGCCAGATCTTCAAGCAAGATGGTGGCGGCCAGCCAGTTGCGAGCAAATGGAGGCGGTAAGTTTGATTTAAATATATATATTTTTTTATGTTAATTTTATACTGCTTTTACACTATCGCAGCTCCCTGTCATTGCACCCGCTACTTACAAAAAAATGCGCTTCGGAATGAAGTTATTCGTCACAAAGCTAATTTTTTAAAAATTCGCTGAATCGAACTTCTCAATAATTTACTCATCTCTATTGATGGCCTATCCACAGGATAGGTATAACTCCTGGCCCCCCTGCCCAAGACTTATCTAGCTCGATCTGAACAGTATACTGTCCTCTTTGCATAGTTTAGTATATTTTACCATGCGATCCCTCTACACAGCCATTAATAAATATGTTAAAATATATAACAGCAGGCAGTGCGGGAGGCGCTCACTCACTGACGTCATGCGCCTGCTCCTCCCACCAGGCGGCGCAGGTACATGTGGTCAGTGAGTGAGCGCCGCCCGCATTGCCTGCTGTTACCGGAGCTGAGAGTAAGGTATCCTAGGAAAGAGATGAGCGATGATTAAAGTTAAAGTTACGGATTACAGTTTATAAATGTATACTCCTCTGAGCGTCGGGGAGGGGGATCTGTGGATGGCACGGTTTTCGGGGGGATCTGTGGATGGCACTGTTTAGGGGAGAGGGATCTGTGGATGGCACTGTTTAGGAGGATCTGTGGATGGCACTGTTTAGGGGGGATCTGTGGATGGCACTGTTTAGGGGGGATCTGTGGATGGCACTGTTTAGGGAGGATCTGTGGATGGCACTGTTTAGGGGGGATCTGTGGATGGCACTATTTTGGGGGGATCTGTGGATAGGCACTGTTTAGAGGGATCTGTGGATGGCACTGTTTTGGGGGGGATCTGTGGATGGCACTGTTTAGGGGAGAGGGATCTGTAGATGGCACTAGTTTAGGGGGGATCTGTGGATGGCACTGTTTAGGGGGGATCTGTGGATGGCACTGTTTAGGGGGGGATCTGTGGATGGCACTGTTTAGGGGGGATCTGTGGATGGCACTGTTTAGGGGGGATCTGTGGATGGCACTGTTTGGGGGGTCTGTGGATGGCACTGTTTAGGGGGATCTGTGGATGGCACTGGTTAGGGGGGATCTGTGGATGGCACTGTTTAGTGGGGGATCTGTGTATGGCACTGTTTAGGGGGGATCTGTGGCTGGCACTTTTATGGGGAGGGGGATCTGTGGATGCTATATAGTCTCATCCATAGATCCCCCATAGCAGTGTCATCCACAGATCCCCCTCCCCATAACAATGCCATCCACAGATCCCCCTCCCTATTCAGGGGTAGACTTATACGGCGAGTATAGCCCAAAACCTTTATTTTAAATGGAAAAGTTGGGGGTCGTCTTATACGCCCGGTAATCTTACACGCCGGAAAATAGGGTATGTATGATATGATACCTCTAAGGTCATGTTCACATAATTTTTGGGCAATATATTCAGTGTATTATTTGAAGAGTGCCATATAAGGTATGCCCAATGTGTATACCTTTACATTAGGAAATGTAAAAAAAAATACTGTGCTCTATACATTTTTGTGGGAGCCTCTCCTATTGCAAAAAGCAGTTTAAAATGCTTTTTAATGCAGTAAAAAAAAGTATACTGAAACATGCTGGGCAAACATATGTATAAGACAATATGGCAATCATTTCTATGTGCAAGGGTCGGTATTTCTGTGCTACAATTGATATATGGTACTATTCATACTTAACACATTTAGCAGGGTGTTACAATTTATGAAAAGTGATTTAAAATGAATATTCTCACCCTCCCTGGCAAATCTTTTCGTGGGAAGAATTTTTAGTTTTTTCTGAAAACAATCCATTTTAAACTTCCATTATTTGATATGGAAGATTCATCAACGACCTCCTCATTATATGGGGGGGTCACTGGGATGATATCCTTCCTTTTGGAACATACAGGTGAAACTTGAAACATTTTAATATCGTGCAAAAGTCCATTTATTTCAGTAATGCAAATTAAAAGGAATTGCATTAATGCAGCTTAAAATTTTGTGAAAAAGTTCAATATTCTAGGCTCAAAGTGTCACACTCTAGTAAGCTAATTAATCCATAGCCCCTGAGCAAAGGGTACCTGAGATTGTGACTTTGGGGTTTCATAAGCGGTAAGCCATAATCATCCAAATTATAACAAATAAAGGCTTGAAATATCTCGCTTTGCATGTAATGAGTCTCTCATATATTAGTTTCACCTTTTAAGTTGCATTACTGAAATATATGAACTTTTCACAATATTCTAATTTTTCGAGTTTCACCTGTACCTAAATAATATATGAATGTAATGTGCAATTCACATTAAATTATGATGTCAATTTTTTAGACTTGACACTTGGCATGCCACGTCTACTTATGTCAAGCCCATTGTGGGCAATTCACAGCTACATGCTAAATACTGTCATCCAATACATATCATTAAAAATATTCCTAAGGGAGAATTTATCAGGTGTAGGAAAAACTGCTCAGATAATGCGACTTTCAATAGGAAATGTGAATAGTGATGAGCGGCAGGGGTCATATTCGAATTCGCAATATTTCGCGAATATTTTGTAGAATATTCGGCGAATATTCGCGAATTCGAATATTCATTATATTCTAAATTTTTTTACTTGAAAAATCTGCAATGTAATGATCGCGTATATCAAATATAGTGCTATATATTAGTTCTTTAGGATATTCGTCATTGACAAATATTAAAATGTAGTGCTATATATTCATTTTTAGAATATTCGCCATTTTTTTCCATCTGAAGTCATGATCCCTCCCTGCTTAAATTGCTTGACAAGCAACTTAAGCAGGGAGAACTCATAACTTCAAATGGAAAAAAATGACGAATATTCTAAAAAACGAATATATAGCACTACATTCTATAGTGCTATATATTCCTTTTTGACCCATGCCTGTATTGATTGCATAATATTTGCATATTGCACGATCATTACATTGCTGATTTTCCAAGTAAAAAAAATTACGAATATTCGAAAAACAAATATGTAGCACTATATTCTAAATATTCGTGAATTCTCGAAGTTGCGATATTCGCAATAAATATTCGTAATTCAAATATTCGCACTCAACACTAAATGTGAACAGGTCTCTAGTCGTTTTAGGACTGTGGAGTATCCCAATTGGACTCTGGAATGGGGACTGAAATATGCCTTTGACAAAGAGAGAAATGAGTTATTAACCCCTAACCCTACTAGGTCAGGATCAGATCAACACCAAAGAAATAATAAAAGAAACAAGAATAAAAAAAACAAGAATATTACATTCTCCACAACATATATGTACAGCCTTGAATACAGAATGATAGCAGACATCATCAATAAATATATTCCAATATTAAATCAGGACAAAACATTTACAAGGGTCTTGCAGATAGGTTTTAATTGTGTTGCAAGGTTCGTTACTTTCACCAAGTTTGTTTTTTTCTGACAAACCTCGCTATACATGGTTGGATACAAAAGTTTTTTTTTAAATACTTTATGAATGAAGTAGGCGGAGCAGGCACATGACCTCAGTGAGTTACGGCCGCCCGGCCTGCCTGCTAGTGCTTACTACAGGAGCGTGACATGTACCGGTAAGTACGGTACACATGGGGAGCAGGGGGAGAGCAGTTTAGATGTGATGATTAACACTACGTATACAGTACATACTGGGCAGCGGGCCAGAGTACAGTACCTGTACGGCCCTGCCGCTCTTCCCGCCTACTACAGACCCTCCTCACTAATGCATCGCAGACTGCGATGTGAATTGCCGGCATTTGCCCCATAAGACGCAGGGGCACTTTCCCCCCACTTTTGGGGGGGGAAAGTGTGTCTTATGGGGCGAAAAATACGGTATACTAAAATGAGCACGCTGATTCCAAATATGAACTCGGAATTTGCCGGACATGTCTAGATTTTAAGCTATACATGCAAAGACTATTCAGTTATAATATGAATGCATTATATTGGAAATATTCCAATAGACATGTCGAGACCTGTCCGGACGCATTCAGGCTGATGTCAGCAGTAAGTATATAAGGCAAGCTGGACGGATTTTGATAAAGTGATCTGTTATAGTGCTATCAGTTTTGAAGCTTGAGCTGGATAAACTACATATGTGGCAAATACACTACTTATGATCAGCACAAGAATTTGACAAACCGAGTGCGTCTTGCAGCTTGGGATGCATTTGTGCTAGTAGTGAAGAACTTCCTTGGGAACAGACAAGCTGCAAACTATGCTGAATTAGTAGTCAACATGCTTACAGCATATGAACAACTTGGCTGCCGAATGTCATTGAAAGTGCATTTCTTACATTTCCATCTTTACTTTTTCCCACCTAATTTGGGACACATAAGTGACTAACATGGAGAGCGGTTCCATAAAGATATTTATACAATGGAGAACAGGTATCAAGGCCGCTGGAATCCCAACATGATGACTGTTCAAAAACGCAAAAGCAGATGCCTGAAGCACTTTTAACAGTACTGGGCCTTGCTCAAGTAAGACTTTTAAACTGAAAAACAAGACTTTTGAAAATTGTTATTCTATTACATTTTCATACACTGTTTACTACGCAAACTTTGATGTAGATCAGGTAATTGTCGGAGTAAAACTCGTTCTGTTCAAAATTATTCAATGCTTTCCAAGTGCCTCATTCATTTAGGCAAACTTATGCATAGCAAAATCTCGTGACTAGAGTTGAGCGAACACCTGGATGTTCGGGTTCGAGAAGTTCGGCCGAACTTCCCGGAAATGTTCGGGTTCGGGATCCGAACCCGATCCGAACCCGATCCGAACTTCGTCCCGAACCCGAACCCCATTGAAGTCAATGGGGACCCGAACTTTTCGGTACTAAAAAGGCTGTAAAACAGCCCAGGAAAGGGCTAGAAGGCTGCAAAAGGCAGCAACATGTAGGTAAATCCCCTGCAAACAAATGTGGATAGGGAAATGAATTAAAATAAAAATTAAATAAATAAAAATTAACCAAAATCAATTGGAGAGAGGTCCCATAGCAGAGAATCTGGCTTCACGTCACCCACCACTGGAACAGTCCATTCTCAGATATTTAGGCCCCGGCACCCAGGCAGAGGAGAGAGGTCCCGTAACAGACAATCTGGCTTCATGTCAGCAGAGAATCAGTCTTCATATCATAGCAGAAAATCAGGCTTCACGTCACCCACCACTGTAAGAGTCCATTTTCATAAATTTAGGCCCAGCACCCAGGCAGAGGAGAGAGGTCCCGTAACAGACAATCTGGCTTCATGTCAGCAGAGAATCAGTCTTCATATCATAGCAGAGAATCAGGCTTCACGTCACCCACCACTGTAAGAGTCCATTTTCATAAATTTAGGCCCAGCACCCAGGCAGAGGAGAGAGGTCCCGTAACAGACAATCTGGCTTCATGTCAGCAGAGAATCAGTCTTCATGTCATAGCAGAGAATCAGGCTTCACGTCAGCCACCACTGCAACAGTCCATTGTCATAAATTTAGGCCCAGCACCCAGGCAGAGGAGAGAGGTCCCGTAACAGACAATCTGGCTTCATGTCAGCAGAGAATCAGTCTTCATGTCATAGCAGAGAATCAGGCTTCACGTCAGCCACCACTGCAACAGTCCATTGTCATAAATTTAGGCCCAGCACCCAGGCAGAGGAGAGAGGTCCCGTAACAGACAATCTGGCTTCATGTCAGCAGAGAATCAGTCTTCATGTCATAGCAGAGAATCAGGCTTCACGTCAGCCACCACTGCAACAGTCCATTGTCATAAATTTAGGCCCAGCACCCAGGCAGAGGAGAGAGGTCCCGAAACAGACAATCTGGCTTCATGTCAGCAGAGAATCAGTCTTCATGTCATAGCAGAGAATCAGGCTTCACGTCAGCCACCACTGCAACAGTCCATTGTCATAAATTTAGGCCCAGCACCCAGGCAGAGGAGAGAGGTCCCGTAACAGACAATCTGGCTTCATGTCAGCAGAGAATCAGTCTTCATGTCATAGCAGAGAATCAGGCTTCACGTCAGCCACCACTGCAACAGTCCATTGTCATAAATTTAGGCCCAGCACCCAGGCAGAGGAGAGAGGTCCCGTAACAGACAATCTGGCTTCATGTCAGCAGAGAATCAGTCTTCATATCATAGCAGAGAATCAGGCTTCACGTCACCCACCACTGTAAGAGTCCATTTTCATAAATTTAGGCCCAGCACCCAGGCAGAGGAGACAGGTCCCGTAACAGACAATCTGGCTTCATGTCAGCAGAGAATCAGTCTTCATATCATAGCAGAGAATCAGGCTTCACGTCAGCCACCAATGCAACAGTCCATTGTCAGATATTTAGGCCCAGCACCCAGGCAGAGGAGAGAGGTCCCGTAACAGACAATCTGGCTTCATGTCAGCAGAGAATCAGTCTTCATATCATAGCAGAGAATCAGGCTTCACGTCAGCCACCAATGCAACAGTCCATTGTCAGATATTTAGGCCCAGCACCCAGGCAGAGGAGAGAGGTCCCGTAACAGACAATCTGGCTTCATGTCAGCAGAGAATCAGTCTTCATATCATAGCAGAGAATCAGGCTTCACGTCACCCACCACTGTAAGAGTCCATTTTCATAAATTTAGGCCCAGCACCCAGGCAGAGGAGAGAGGCCCCGTAACAGACAATCTGGCTTCATGTCATAGCAGAGAATATATATATCAGAGCTCTGATATAGCAGAAACCACTAAATTATGAAATTGCTAAATTGGGAATTGTATTTCAACCCAGAACAAAAAATGTGCTTTGACGGACACTAAATAACTTGCCCAGCCAGAACAGTACAGCGGTAAAGACAGATTTAGCGGGATATAAATTTGAGGCCTAGTATTTAGGCGCTGGGTGACCGGTATGGATTTACTGACAGAATTAGACTTGGAAATGCACAGTAGCGTGTGTGTGAAGTTATTCTGAATGACCCTATGTGCACCTTGAATATTATATACCCTTTTAGGGATAGATTTCAAATAGCTCTGATACAGCAGAAACCACTAAATTAGGAAATTGCTAAATTGGGAATTGTTTTTCAACCCAGAACAAAAAATGTGCTTTGACGGACACTAAATAACTTGCCCAGCCAGAACAGTACAGCGGTAAAGACAGATTTAGCGGGATATAAATTTGAGGCCTAGTATTTAGGCGCTGGGTGACCGGTATGGATTTACTGACAGAATTAGACTGGGATATGGCCAAAAAATAACCACACTATTGCTGGTTAAATGCACTTGGTGTGACAGCTTGACCAACCACACTACTGAGGGTTAAATGCACTTGGTGACAGGCGCAGCTTGCCCCTGATGTAGTATATGGCCAAAAAATAAACAGACTATTGCTGGTTAAATGCACTTGGTGTGACAGCTTCACCCTGATGTAGGCTTTAGCCAAAAAACAACCACACCATTGAGGGTTAAATGCACTTGGTGACAGGCGCAGCTTGCCCCTGATGTAGTATATGGCCAAAAAGTAAACAGACTATTGCTGGTTAAATGCACTTGGTGTGACAGCTTCACCCTGATGTAGGCTTTAGCCAAAAAACAACCACACCATTGAGGGTTAAATGCACTTGGTCGCAGCTTGTGCTGGCGCACCACAAGACACAAAATGGCCGCCGATCACCCCAGAAAAAAGTGACTGACAAACGGTCTGGGCAGCCTAAAAACAGTGAGCAATTGAGTATCAGCAGCTCAATGATCCACAGCTGCAGATCGATCAATTAATCAAGTCCTTTGGAGGAGTTAATCTGCCTAATCTCGCCCTACTGTCGCAGCCGCAACCTCTCCCTATGCTGATCAGAGCAGAGTGACGGGCGGCGCTATGTGACTCCAGCTTAAATAGAGGCTGGGTCACATGGTGCTCTGGCCAATCACAGCCATGCCAATAGTAGGCATGGCTGTGATGGCCTCTTGGGGCAAGTAGTATGACGCTTGTTGATTGGCTGCTTTGCAGCCTTTCAAAAAGCGCCAAGAAAGCGACGAACACCGAACCCGAACCCGGACTTTTACGAAAATGTCCGGGTTCGGGTCCGTGTCACGGACACCCCAAAATTCGGTACGAACCCGAACTATACAGTTCGAGTTCGCTCATCCCTACTCGTGACGTGTTACAACAATTCTGACTTCGGAGTTGTAATCCGCACACTCGATTTAGTATAGGACAAATTGTTTTAGCCCAGTAGCAGACGAAAAGTTATTTTGCTGTGTGGTCTTATTGTCCTCATAACGGACAAGGATAGTACTGTTCTATCAGAGGCCAGCTTTTCCTTTCCGCAAAAAACTGAATGCACACGGACGTCATCCGTATTTTTTGCGGATACGTTGTTTGCAGACTGCAAAATACTGAAAAAGCCATACAGTCATGTGCAAGAGGCCTAAGGGAGATTTATCCTCCTTTACTTTTATTGGTATTGAAAGGGTGTCTAGACCATTTAGAGGTGGAGACCATAGGAGAAAGCTTTTGGCCAGGGAAACATATTGGATTTTCATGTTAGAAACTAGAGCCCCAAATGGTCTAAATAAAAACAGGATGTAATTTATTATTATTAAATTAATTTATATTAGTAGGATATTTTATCATGATATATTATGAACTTTATTGTAGGGTGAGCAGAAGTTATCATGTATATGAAGTATTGTTTTATTCATTATAGGCGTCTTCTCCTCCTCCCCCTCTCCATCAAACTGTGGAGACCTAATGATATTCACCTGATCATGTATGTGTTGATTTACTATTGGTTACCTGATTTTCAAAACGTGTATTTTACCTGTTGCTTTATGTGGGATTGTATTCTTTTGACAAAGAGCTAGTATTGCCCGAAACGCGTCAAGAAAAGCCAGTCTTTTTTAATTGCATGTGTACGCTTCAATAAAGTCTACAGTTCGGAGAAAGGCAGTGCTGGATCATTGATTTTTATTCATACTTATATTTTTAGAAACACATTTGGCAAATCAGGGTGTTACAATTTATGAAAAGTGATGTAAAATGAATATATGACAAGATATTTGTATTTGATACAGGAATATACTATACACAGATTTCAGTTGTAGTCTAAGCAACAGATTATGTTCGCCTCATAAATCCTAGCTTTCAGAGCATGTCAGGCCTTTTAGTTTATACATACTATATTAAACGATTTCAGACATGGAATCAATTTATTGAAATATGAAACCGCTGTCAAAGCCAAAAAGGAGCAAGAACGTTTACAATAAGCTGTAGCGTATATACAATGCACTGATCTGTTTCTCATTATAGAAATATGTGTAGGTTTAAAAATAAACTGCATGAAATTATTACTTTTTATTACTGCTTTGACTTGAAGAAGATCACATTAGCATCATTAAAGGAGTTCTTTCACTTCAGCAAATGGCATTTATCACGTAGAGGAAGTTAATACCAGGCACTTACTAATGTATTGTGATTGTCCATATTGCCTCCTTTGCTGGCTTGATGCCTTTTTCCGTCACATTACACACTGCTTGTATCCAGGGGTTACAACCACCCTGCAATCCAGTAGTGGTGGCCGTGCTTGCACACTATGGGAGAAAGCGCTGGCCTCTCTGGTAGCCGTAAAAGTGGGAGAGCACATGAACACGCATGCGCAGCAGCTGTCGTCCCTACCACCACATGCCTGCGCTGCAGCGGTGGCTGTAACCCCTGGATATGAGCAGTGTATAATATCATGGAAAAATGAATCAAGCCAGCAAAGGAGACAATATGGACAATCACAATACATTAGTAAGTGGCTTGTGCTAACTTTCTCTGCATGATAAATGCCACTTGCTGACGTGAGACAACCCCTTTAAAGCAAACATCACCAGACAGTGTACTAGGTAACTAGTAAATATCAACACCTTTATAGTGTTTTAAAAGAGTTTTCCAGCCGTTAATATTGATGACCTATATTCTCCTCCTCCCCCTCTCCATGAACCTGTGGAGACCTAATGATATTCACCTGATCATGTATGTGTTGATTTACTATTGGTTACCTGATTTTCCAAACGTGTACTTTACCTGTTGCTTTATGTGAGATTGTATTCTTTTGACAAATGGCTAGTGTTGCCCGAAACGCGTAAAAAAAAATGATAGGTCACCAATATCTGATCGTGGGGGTCGACACCCGGCACCCCCGCCGATCAGCTGTTTGAAGAGGAGGCGGCGCTCCATGTGAGCACCGCTTACTCGTCGTTATGCTACGTCTCCTCTCCAGCGGACCCTCGGAAGCAGCTGCAATAATGGATGATTTCGCTTCATATGTGAATCCAGAAGTTGTATAAGACAGTAAATCACTTACAAACAAGCTGCAGGCTGTGTGTCAGTCTCTCTGCGGGGGAAACAGGAGAACACTAATGCCTTTTCAAATAATGAAATGACAATTACTGTTTATGGAAGAAGAGCTATGGACATGGGCGTAGCTAAAAGCTCATGGTCCCTGGTGCAAGGGTTCAGCTCGGGCCCCCCTTCCTTTAGTGCTTTGTGGCCGGGGGCAGGGACGCACATAGACTTCGTGCTGCCTAAGGCAAAAATTGAAACGCACCTTGAACTTACCCCTTCCCATCAGCCACAGGTGTAACTTGACCAGCATGCACTCTCTATAATACCGGTGTCTTCTTATGTGGCACAAGGGTCTTTGGGCCCCCTCAGGCTCCTGGGCCCGGTATCGACTACTACCTCTGCACCCCCTATAGCTACACCCCTGGCTATGGACTTGCCAAGACCTCACACTGCCAACTGCTTATAAGTCACATTACTTCAACTAGTTCTCAGGTTAGGGAATCACACAATGGGTGCACTTTTTTCCATTGCTCATACACACGAACGGGTGCCACCCGTGCCATGCATTAAGGACTGCAAATTGCCCCAATGCACGTGCAACGTACGTGTGGCCGGTGCTTATGGATGCAGTCTCATTCAACCTGAATGGGTGTGCGATCAGTCCGTATGGCAAAAAAATAGAGCATGTTCTATTGCAATGCGGAGGCAGGGACCAAAATGCCACGGAAGCTCTCCGTAGTGTTTCCGTGGAATTCCGCTCCGTGCCTCTGCACCATATCTTCCGGAATGTAGACCCATTCAAGCGAATGGGTCTTCATCTGTGAAATGGTGCGCACACGGCCGATACCCGTATACAGTGGACTCACTGTTTGCGGGCTGCAATACGGGCACAGCCGGCACACGGTCGTGTGCATGAGGCCTAATGCAAAGTTAATTACTGGGCATAGAGAGAAAGTTGTCAGTCAGCAACAAGCCTGCATCTCATGAAAAGATTGGACTCGTGCTTCACAAAGGTGCCATTGTGCTGCAAGGAGAAATTTTGCTTTAGAAGCCTATCATCAGCATTGGCCATCAATGTCTGATCAGCTGTTCCCAAGCAGCTCTGGCTCTAGAAGTTGTCATCTGAACTATTCATTTCTTTCCATTCTGTAGTGGATGGAGCTGGTTACTGCAGTATGGCTCCCATTCACTTCAGTGGGAGCAGAGGTGTAGTAAACTGATCCATTCACTACACAGTGGATGCCGCAGCGTAGTTCTGGAGACTACATCCGCTGGTGGAGCTACTGCAGAACAGCTTATCAGGAGGATGTGATAAGATATTGATGACCTATCCTGAGGATATACCATAAATAGTAAAAATTATTTGGGCCCAAGTCAGACCAATCTTTTCAAGCAATGTCCATTCGTTCAGAACATTTAGGAGAATCGTTTAGGGGAATTTTAAGGGAATCTGTCATTTATATATGTACGTGGTATATTTTTGTGATTGACAGCTTCTCCTTGTGCATAGTAATAGGGAGAAAGCTGTCGATCAATGGTGGTAAGACGGGCAGAACCCAGAGATCATGAATAAGGCCTCATGCACACTACAGTGTTTTTTCACTGTCAGTGATTTGGCTTCATTGGTCCGTGTCCGATTTGGCTTCAGTTGTGTTTCCTTGTGTCCTCCTTTTTTTTGTTGTCTGACAGGGGGGGGGGGGAAAGGAAGGTTAATGAAAAGTGTAATTGTAGAAAAAAAAGGTCTTGTAGAAAAAAACGGACACGGACGGAACACGGATGACATACCAGTTGTGCTTTTGTTTCGTTTTTTGACGGACCCATTGACTTGAATGGGTCCGTCCTCCGTTTTCCACTGACAAGAATAAGACAGGTTATATTTTTTTGACGGACTGAAATCACGGATCACGGACACGGAGAAAAAACGGAGGACTATCAGTTTTTTTTCACATCTCCATAGAATGGGACCTCCGCTAAACTGTGAAAAATGACGGAACGGACGCGGATGCACAGAAGAGTCGTGTGCATGAGGCCTAAAACACACGCCATGTAGTGCTTGTATCCTGCTGAAACGAATGTTTCACAAAACTGCACCACAAATGACACATGGGTGAAATCAGTATGTCTTTCATGCTTCCCACAAAGCAGCATAAACATGCTGAAATTCCCTTTAATTCTAACTGTATGAAAAAGAAGCAGATGATTTGGTGCTATATATAACAGAAGCAGAACCGTGACCCCATATAGAGATGTAAGATGCAGTTACCAAAAACACAATATACTTTTACAACCTTTACAAAAATAGAAAAGTCTCCATTATAACTGCTGTTGAAATTCCTTGCTGGTCTCCCAAACATCAGTACAACAACTAGACAGTAGTGAGAATGGGGGGGATGTATCAAAACTGGTGTAAAGGAAAGCTCTCTTAGTTTCCCATGGCAACCAATCAGATTCCACCTTTCATTTTTCAGAGCTCCCTTGGAACATGAAAGGTGAAATCCGATTAGTTGCTATGGGCAACCTAGACAGTTTTCCTTCACAGCAGTTTTGATAAATCTCCTCTAATGTATCACCCCTTTAAATAATGACAATAAAAAAAAAAAACATAAAAAGGTTAAATAAAAATTATTGTATTGTAGGTCATAGTCCTTATTGCCTGAGACCAGATAGTTCTCAGCTCATCCATTGATGAACTAATAATATGGTGGACATTGCATCTTCGGTTCTTGGTGTTCTTAGTGCATACTAACCTCAGTCTACACTCCCATATTGTCACAAAATGATTGCACATAGCTTCCTCTTCCTAATAGATAAAATGCAGAAGAAAAATAGATAATGTTTAGGGATGAGCGAACTCGAACTGTATAGTTCGGGTTCGTACCGAATTTTGGGGTGTCCGTGACACGGACCCGAACCCGGACATTTTCGTAAAAGTCCGGGTTCGGTGTTCGTCGCTTTCTTGGCGCTTTCGTGATGCTTTCTTGGCGCTTTTTGAGAGGCTGCAAAGCAGCCAATCAACAAGCGTCATACTACTTGCCCCAAGAGGCCGTCACAGCCATGCCTACTATTGGCATGGCTGTGATTGGCCAGAGCACCATGTGACCCAGCCTCTATTTAAGCTGGAGTCACATAGCGCCGCCCGTCACTCTGCTCTGATTAGCGTAGGGAGAGGTTGCGGCTGCGACAGTAGGGCGAGATTAGGCAGATTAACTCCTCCAAAGGACTTGATTAATCGATCGATCTGCAGCTGTGCATCATTGAGCTGCTGAAATTCAATTGCTCACTGTTTTTAGGCTGCCCAGACCGTTTGTCAGTCACTTTTTTCTGGGGTGATCGGCGGCCATTTTGTGTCTTGTGGTGCGCCAGCACAAGCTGCGACCAAGTGCATTTAACCCTCAATGGTGTGGTTGTTTTTTGGCTAAAGCCTACATCAGGGTGAAGCTGTCACACCAAGTGCATTTAACCAGCAATAGTCTGTTTATTTTTTGGCCATATACTACATCAGGGGCAAGCTGCGCCAGTCACCAAGTGCATTTAACCCTCAGTAGTGTGGTTGGTCAAGCTATCACACCAAGTGCATTTAACCAGCAATAGTCTGTTCATTTTTTGGCCATATACTAAATCAGGGGCAAGCTGCGCCCGTCACCAAGTGCATTTAACCAGCAATAGTCTGTTCATTTTTTGGCCATATACTACATCAGGGGCAAGCTGCGCCCGTCACCAAGTGCATTTAACCAGCAATAGTCTGTTCATTTTTTGGCCATATACTACATCAGGGGCAAGCTGCGCCCGTCACCAAGTGCATTTAACCCTCAGTAGTGTGGTTGGTCAAGCTGTGACACCAAGTGCATTTAACCAGCAATAGTCTGTTCATTTTTTGGCCATATACTACATCAGGGGCAAGCTGCGCCCGTCACCAAGTGCATTTAACCCTCAGTAGTGTGGTTGGTCAAGCTGTCACACCAAGTGCATTCAACCAGCAATAGTCTGTTCATTTTTTGGCCATATACTACATCAGGGGCAAGCTGCGCCTGTCACCAAGTGCATTTAACCCTCAATGGTGTGGTTGTTTTTTGGCCAAAGCCTACATCAGGGTGAAGCTGTCACACCAAGTGCATTTAACCAGCAATAGTCTGTTCATTTTTTGGCCATATACTAAATCAGGGGCAAGCTGCGCCCGTCACCAAGTGCATTTAACCAGCAATAGTCTGTTCATTTTTTGGCCATATACTACATCAGGGGCAAGCTGCGCCCGTCACCAAGTGCATTTAACCCTCAGTAGTGTGGTTGGTCAAGCTGTCACACCAAGTGCATTTAACCAGCAATAGTGTGGTTATTTTTTGGCCATATCCCAGTCTAATTCTGTCACTAAATCCATACCGGTCACCCAGCGCCTAAATACTAGGCCTCAAATCTATATCCCGCTAAATCTGTCGTTACCGCTGTACTGTTGTGGCTGGGCAAGTTATTTAGTGTCCGTCAAAGCACATTTTTTGTTCAGGGTTGAAATACAATTCCCAATTTAGCAATTTCATAATTTAGTGGTTTCTGCTATATCAGAGCTATTTGAAATCTATCCCTAAAAGGGTATATAATATTCAAGGTGCACATAGGGTCATTCAGAATAACTTCACACACACGCTACTGTGCATTTCCAAGTCTAATTCTGTTAGTAAATCCATACCGGTCACCCAGCGCCTAAATACTAGGCCTCAAATTTATATCCCGCTAAATCTCTCGTTACCGCTGTCCTGTTGTGGATGGGAAAATTATTTAGTGTCCGTCAAAGCACATTTTTTGTTCTGGGTTGAAATACAATTCCCAATTTAGCAATTTCATAATTTAGTGGTTTCTGCTATATCAGAGCTATTTGAAATCTATCCCTAAAAGGGTATATAATATTCAAGGTGCACATAGGGTCATTCAGAATAACTTCACACACACGCTACTGTGCATTTCCAAGTCTAATTCTGTCACTAAATCCATACCGGTCACCCAGCGCCTAAATACTAGGCCTCAAATTTATATCCCGCTAAATCTCTCGTTACCGCTGTCCTGTTGTGGATGGGAAAGTTATTTAGTGTCCGTCAAAGCACATTTTTTGTTCTGGGTTGAAATACAATTCCCAATTTAGCAATTTCATAATTTAGTGGTTTCTGCTATATCAGAGCTATTTGAAATCTATCCCTAAAAGGGTATATAATATTCAAGGTGCACATAGGGTCATTCAGAATAACTTCACACACACGCTACTGTGCATTTCCAAGTCTAATTCTGTCACTAAATCCATACCGGTCACCCAGCGCCTAAATACTAGGCCTCAAATTTATATCCCGCTGAATTTGAATACAATACATTGGGCCAAATAATATTTTTGTTGTTGTGATGAACCATAACAATGAGGAAAACATCTAGTAAGGGACGCGGACGTGGACATGGTCGTGGTGGTGTTAGTGGACCCTCTGGTGCTGGGAGAGGACGTGGCCGTTCTGCCACATCCACACGTCCTAGTGTACCAACTACCTCAGGTCCCAGTAGCCGCCAGAATTTACAGCGATATATGGTGGGGCCCAATGCCGTTCTAAGGATGGTAAGGCCTGAGCAGGTACAGGCATTAGTCAATTGGGTGGCCGACAGTGGATCCAGCACGTTCACATTATCTCCCACCCAGTCTTCTGCAGAAAGCGCACAGATGGCGCCTGAAAACCAACCCCATCAGTCTGTCACATCACCCCCATGCATACCAGGGAAACGGTCTCAGCCTCAAGTTATGCAGCAGTCTCTTATGCTGTTTGAAGACTCCGCTGGCAGGGTTTCCCAAGGGCATCCACCTAGCCCTTCACCAGCGGTGAAAGACATAGAATGCACTGACGCACAACCACTTATGTTTCCTGATGATGAGGACATGGGAATACCACCTCAGCACGTCTCTGATGATGACGAAACACAGGTGCCAACTGCTGCGTCTTTCTGCAGTGTGCAGACTGAACAGGAGGTCAGGGATCAAGACTGGGTGGAAGACGATGCAGGGGACGATGAGGTCCTAGACCCCACATGGAATGAAGGTCGTGCCACTGACTTTCACAGTTCGGAGGAAGAGGCAGTGGTGAGACCGAGCCAACAGCGTAGCAAAAGAGGGAGCAGTGGGCAAAAGCAGAACACCCGCCGCCAAGAGACTCCGCCTGCTACTGACCGCCGCCATCTGGGACCGAGCACCCCAAAGGCAGCTTCAAGGAGTTCCCTGGCATGGCACTTCTTCAAACAATGTGCTGACGACAAGACCCGAGTGGTTTGCACGCTGTGCCATCAGAGCCTGAAGCGAGGCATTAACGTTCTGAACCTGAGCACAACCTGCATGACCAGGCACCTGCATGCAAAGCATGAACTGCAGTGGAGTAAACACCTTAAAACCAAGGAAGTCACTCAGGCTCCCCCTGCTACCTCTTCTGCTGCTGCCGCCTCGGCCTCTTCTGCTGCTGCCGCCTCGGCCTCTTCCTCCGCCTCTGGAGGAACGTTGGCACCTGCCGCCCAGCAAACAGGGGATGTACCACCAACACCACCACCACCACCTCCGTCACCAAGCGTCTCAACCATGTCACACGCCAGCGTTCAGCTCTCCATCTCACAAACATTTGAGAGAAAGCGTAAATTCCCACCTAGCCACCCTCGATCCCTGGCCCTGAATGCCAGAATTTCTAAACTACTGGCCTATGAAATGCTGTCATTTAGGCTGGTGGACACAGACAGCTTCAAACAGCTCATGTCGCTTGCTGTCCCACAGTATGTTGTTCCCAGCCGCCACTACTTCTCCAAGAGAGCCGTGCCTTCCCTGCACAACCAAGTATCCGATAAAATCAAGTGTGCACTGCGCAACGCCATCTGTAGCAAGGTCCACCTAACCACAGATACGTGGACCAGTAAGCACGGCCAGGGACGCTATATCTCCCTAACTGCACACTGGGTAAATGTAGTGGCAGCTGGGCCCCAGGCGGAGAGATGTTTGGCGCACGTCCTTCCGCCGCCAAGGATCGCAGGGCAACATTCTTTGCCTCCTGTTGCCACCTCCTCCTTCTCGGCTTCCTCCTCCTCTTCTTCCACCTGCTCATCCAGTCAGCCACACACCTTCACCACCAACTTCAGCACAGCCCGGGGTAAACGTCAGCAGGCCATTCTGAAACCCATATGTTTGGGGGACAGGCCCCACACCGCATAGGAGTTGTGGCGGGGTATAGAACAACAGACCGACGAGTGGTTGCTGCCGGTGAGCCTCAAGCCCGGCCTGGTGGTGTGTGATAATGGGCGAAATCTCGTTGCAGCTCTGGGACTAGCCAATTTGACGCACATCCCTTGCTTGGCGCATGTGCTGAATTTGGTGGTGCAGAAGTTCATTCACAACTACCCCGACATGTCAGAGCTGCTGCATAAAGTGCGGGCCGTCTGTTCGCGCTTCCGGCGTTCACATCCTGCTGCTGCTCGCCTGTCTGCGCTACAGCGTAACTTCGGCCTTCCCGCTCACCGCCTCATATGCGACGTGCCCACCAGGTGGAACTCCACCTTGCACATGCTGGACAGACTGTGCGAGCAGCAGCAGGCCATAGTGGAGTTTCAGCTGCAGCACGCACGGGTCAGTCGCACTACAGAACAGCACCACTTCACCACCAATGACTGGGCCTCCATGCGAGACCTGTGTGCCCTGTTGCGCTGTTTCGAGTACTCCACCAACATGGCCAGTGGCGATGACGCCGTTATCAGCGTTACAATACCACTTCTATGTCCCCTTGAGAAAACACTTAGGGCGATGATGGAAGAGGAGGTGGCCCAGGAGGAGGAGGAGGAAGAGGGGTCATTTTTAGCACTTTCAGGCCAGTCTCTTCGAAGTGACTCAGAGGGAGGTTTTTGGCAACAGCAGAGGCCAGGTACAAATGTGGCCAGCCAGGGCCCACTACTGGAGGACGAGGAGGACGAGGATGAGGAGGAGGTGGAGGAGGATGAGGATGAAGCATGGTCACAGCGGGGTGGCACCCAACGCAGCTCGGGTCCATCACTGGTGCGTGGCTGGGGGGAAAGGCAGGACGATGACGATACGCCTCCCACAGAGGACAGCTTGTCCTTACCCCTGGGCAGCCTGGCACACATGAGCGACTACATGCTGCAGTGCCTGCGCAACGACAGCAGAGTTGCCCACATTTTAACCTGTGCAGACTACTGGGTTGCCACCCTGCTGGATCCACGCTACAAAGACAATGTGCCCACCTTACTTCCTGCACTGGAGCGTGATAGGAAGATGCGCAAGTACAAGCGCACGTTGGTAGACGCGCTACTGAGAGCATTCCCAAATGTCACAGGGGAACAAGTGGAAGCCCAAGGCCAAGGCAGAGGAGGAGCAAGAGGTCGCCAAGGCAGCTGTGTCACGGCCAGCTCCTCTGAGGGCAGGGTTAGCATGGCAGAGATGTGGAAAAGTTTTGTCAACACGCCACAGCTAACTGCACCACCACCTGATACGCAACGTGTTAGCAGGAGGCAACATTTCACTAACATGGTGGAACAGTACGTGTGCACACCCCTCCACGTACTGACTGATGGTTCGGCCCCATTCAACTTCTGGGTCTCTAAATTGTCCACGTGGCCAGAGCTAGCCTTTTATGCCTTGGAGGTGCTGGCCTGCCCGGCAGCCAGCGTTTTGTCTGAACGTGTATTCAGCACGGCAGGGGGCGTCATTACAGACAAACGCAGCCGCCTGTCTACAGCCAATGTGGACAAACTGACGTTCATAAAAATGAACCAGGCATGGATCCCACAGGACCTGTCCGTCCCTTGTCCAGATTAGACATTAACTACCTCCCCTTAACCATATATTATTGGACTCCAGGGCACTTCCTCATTCAATCCTATTTTTATTTTAATTTTACCATTATATTGCGAGGCTACCCAAAGTTAAATGAACCTCTCCTCTGTCTGGGTGCCAGGGCCTAAATATATGCCAATGGACTGTTCCAATGTTGGGTGACGTGAAGCCTGATTCTCTGCTATGACATGCAGACTAATTCTCTGCTGACATGAAGCCAGATCCTCTGTTACGGGACCTCTCTCCTCTGCCTGGGTGCTGGGCCTAAATATCTGACAATGGACTGTTGCAGTGGTGGCTGACGTGAAGCCTCATTCTCTGCTATGACATGCAGACTAATTCTCTGCTGACATGAAGCCAGATTGTCTGTTACGGGACCTCTCTCCTCTGCCTGGGTGCTGGGCCTAAATTTATGACAATGGACTGTTGCAGTGGTGGGTGACGTGAAGCCTGATTCTCTGCTATGACATGCAGACTGATTCTCTGCTGACATGAAGCCAGATTGTCTGTTACGGGACCTCTCTCCTCTGCCTGGGTGCTGGGCCTAAATATATGCCAATGGACTGTTGCAGTGGTGGCTGACGTGAAGCCTCATTCTCTGCTATGACATGCAGACTAATTCTCTGCTGACATGAAGCCAGATCCTCTGTTACGGGACCTCTCTCCTCTGCCTGTGTGCTGGGCCTAAATATATGCCAATGGACTGTTGCAGTGGTGGCTGACGTGAAGCCTCATTCTCTGCTATGACATGCAGACTAATTCTCTGCTGACATGAAGCCAGATCCTCCGTTACGGGACCTCTCTCCTCTGCCTGGGTGCTGGGCCTAAATATCTGACAATGGACTGTTGCAGTGGTGGCTGACGTGAAGCCTGATTTTCTGCTATGACATGCAGACTGATTCTCTGCTGACATGAAGCCAGATTGTCTGTTACGGGACCTCTCTCCTCTGCCTGGGTGCTGGGCCTAAATATATGCCAATGGACTGTTGCAGTGGTGGCTGACGTGAAGCCTCATTCTCTGCTATGACATGCAGACTAATTCTCTGCTGACATGAAGACAGATTGTCTGTTATGGGACCTCTCTCCTCTGCCTGGGTACTGGGCCTAAATTTATGACAATGGACTGTTGCAGTGGTGGCTGACGTGAAGCCTGATTCTCTGCTATGACATGCAGACTGATTCTCTGCTGACATGAAGCCAGATCCTCTGTTACGGGACCTCTCTCCTCTGCCTGGGTGCTGGGCCTAAATTTATGAAAATGGACTGTTGCAGTGGTGGGTGACGTGAAGCCTGATTCTCTGCTATGACATGAAGACTGATTCTCTGCTGACATGAAGCCAGATTGTCTGTTACGGGACCTCTCTCCTCTGCCTGGGTGCTGGGCCTAAATTTATGACAATGGACTGTTGCAGTGGTGGCTGACGTGAAGCCTGATTCTCTGCTATGACATGCAGACTGATTCTCTGCTGACATGAAGCCAGATCCTCTGTTACGGGACCTCTCTCCTCTGCCTGGGTGCTGGGCCTAAATTTATGAAAATGGACTGTTGCAGTGGTGGGTGACGTGAAGCCTGATTCTCTGCTATAACATGAAGACTGATTCTCTGCTGACATGAAGCCAGATTCTCTGTTACGGGACCTCTCTCCTCTGCCTGGGTGCCGGGGCCTAAATATCTGAGAATGGACTGTTCCAGTGGTGGGTGACGGGAAGCCAGATTCTCTGCTATGGGACCTCTCTCCAATTGATTTTGGTAAATTTTTATTTATTAAATTTTTATTTTAATTCATTTCCCTATCCACATTTGTTTGCAGGGGATTTACCTACATGTTGCTGCCTTTTGCAGCCCTCTAGCCCTTTCCTGGGCTGTTTTACAGCCGTTTTAGTGCCGAAAAGTTCGGGTCCCCATTGACTTCAATGGGGTTCGGGTTCGGGACGAAGTTCGGATCGGGTTCGGATCCCGAACCCGAACATTTCCGGGAAGTTCGGCCGAACTTCTTGAACCCGAACATCCAGGTGTTCGCTCAACTCTAATATTAATGTTGTATCAGAAGGCTCTATGTGTCTTTCTCTGATCTGACTACATTGTGTAGAAAATTAGGGTACTGTCACAGTTGCGGCAGAGGATTCCGGCAGGCAGTTCTGTCACCAGAACTGCCTGTCGGATCCGTCAAAACATATGCAAACTGATGGCATTTGTCAGACGAATCAGGATCCTGATCCATATGACAAATGCATTGAAATGCCGTATCCGTCTCTCCGGTGTCATCCAGAAAAACGGATCCGGCATTTTTTTTTTTTCACATTTTTTGCGGTCTGAACATGCACAGACCACAATGCCAGATCAGTTTTGCCAAAACACTCGGGCCGGATCCGGCATTAATGCATGTCAATGGGAAAAAATGATGGATCCGGCATTCCAGCAAGTGTTCCGGAATTTTGGACGGAGATAAAACCGCAGCATGCTGCGGTATTATCTCCGCCCTGAAATAGCAAAAAGACTGAACCAAAGACATCCTGATGCATCCTGAAAGGATTGCTCTCCATTCAGAATGCATTAGGATTAAACTGATCAGTTATTTTACGGTATTGAGCCCCTAGGACAGAACTCAGCGCCGGAAAAGAAAAACGCTAATGTGAAAGGACCCTTAGGACCATCTTACACAGGTTGATGCCAGGAGCATGTTTAAAATGCTGTTAACATGGCCGAATGCAAAGTGAAAAAGGAGCAAAAATGTTTATTCTCATCATTCAAGGGGTTTTCCAAAATTATAATATTGATGACCTATCCTCAGGATAGGTTATCAAAATCAGACCCAACACCCGGCACCCCTGCTGATCAGCTGTTTGGGGATGTCGCAGCCTCTTTTAACAGCTGATAGGCGAGTGTGCCAGGAGTCAGGCCCACGCGGATCTGACATTGATGACCTATCCTGAGCATAATCCAATAAAACCCCTTTCATACCCCATGGGATTATAGATCATACAAAACCCGCATCCAATCCACTTACCAATACAACTGAAATAAATAAATAAATAAATAAGACACGTGGACACATTATATGGTGGAAGATTTTGGCCACGACCAGCTTTATTAAAGAACAGCTTAAACCAAATAAACATTAAACCAATGTACCAATATAACCTTTATAACCACATAACGGCCCAGCCATAAGCTCGGACCATCCAGCTTAATAACATAGATTAGACCAGCCATTTCAGTGAGCGACTTTACCCCTCCTTCTAATAAAGCAGTCGTGACAATATCGCAAAATTGGGCGGGCGGGCGGGTGCAGCTCTAAACTTGCGGCTTGGCTGACAGCTGGATCACTGACAGCCACCGCAATATATACACAGATAGACCCCAACCCCACAAATCAACAGCCAATGCCCTAACTGTTGCTGGGCATCAACAATTAATCTGCCCAGCAACCTTCCCCTATAGGTGCCCTAACTAGCCAATCCCCAACCCTTGACCTCCCCTCAGCAACACTGGCTAAATTTAGCCACACTGACCACCACTTTCGGCGCGAAAATTTCCCGCCAAAACCTCACCTAATGACCTGGTCATTGTCAAAATCCCATGCGGATCCTTCCATATTAAATTCCAGGATCCTAACATGGGATTATAGATCATACAAAACCTGCATCCAATCCACTTACCAATACAACTGAAATAAATAAATAAGACACGTGGACACATTATATGGTGGAAGATTTTGGCCACGACCAGCTTTATTAAAGAACAGCTTAAACCAAATAAACATTAAACCAATGTACCAATATAACCTTTATAACCACATAACGGCCCAGCCATAAGCTCGGACCATCCACCTTAATACCATAGATTAGACCAGCCATAAGCTCGGCCTAAATACCCGAATAACTCGTCCGCTCACCATTTCAGTGAGCGACTCTACCCACCGGACCCCCCCCCCACCCATAGTTGCTTCTATCATAGCCTGAAAGCCCAAATTAAAGATATCAAGTCCAATGGAAGACAGATGAACACCATCAGAAAAATACAGGCCGGGCAAACCTCCCTCCAAGTCCACGTGTCGATAGGAGAAACCCCAAACCAAGGGCATAAATTTCGCCATGACTCTGTTGATGCGAATCCTAATCTTATCCAGATATTTCAGATTCGCACAAGACAGCCATACTAGCCGCGGAACCATCTCTGAAAAAACCAAACGTGACACAGGAAACAATCGCCGCATCCGAACCAAAGCACACTTCATGCTGAAGGCTAACTCCATGGTCCCAAGCTTCCCCACGTCATTGCCACCAGCATGAAGAATAATATTATCAGGGTCCGGATACAACGAACACATCTCCAAAATCACATCAATAATACTCTCTCAGCGCAGTCCTCTGACACCATTCCAATGGACCCTAACATCGTCCATAGACCATGACAAGTTATCACCGTACGACCTTCCTGAAGCTCTTCGCTGGACCCAATGAACGAAGGAATGGCCGACGATCCATACTGTGATGTCTTGGAAACCTGAGAAGACAAACAACATTAGAGGGCATAGGGAAAGGGACAAACATACATCTTAAAGCGATTGGAGGACCATCTCCCAATCCTCTTAATTATTGAAGTGCCCAAACCGAATTGAGCTGCTGTGGATGCGGCCTCGATCCTAAAGGAATGTGATGTAAACCGAAAATCCTCCAAACCCAATACACTAAGACATTTACACAACACCCTCCGAAACTGATACTGGGTTAAAGGAGAAATATCCTGATGAACAAAAAACAAAGATCCACCGACTGGTCTGCACTCCCATAAACGCGATAGCATACTCACCGGGCAGAGATCACCTGACCTGACCCTGCCCACCTGAATCCAAGAACCTTGTCCAGCCTGATCCGTCTTAGTAGTAGGAAGAAAAAACAAAACATAGTTAGCATGAACGTGCACATTAGGTACCAATAACCCTATGCCAGACCTGCTGCTTTTCGGCAACAGCTCGCTTATCCTGAAAGCCCCCAAAAACATGCACAAAAATACAGTAGAAAAAAGCAGAGACTCATAATCACTGATGCAAACCACAGCTGTAGCTTCACACAAAGCAATCAATAAATCAGGGGAGATAGGACACCTGCTGTCAGAAGAACAGTTACCTCTCTTATAACCCTTCAACATCTGTTTTACCATAAAAAATTCCAGAAAAGAAGGAACCCCCAAAATCCTAAGAAAAAATTAAACACCGAACAAGATCCTAACTACAGTGGCATGAGCTAACCTAATCTTAAAAAGAGACAGACAAAATGCTAACGCCGAAACCTCATTACTCACAAAGGGAGACCCACCTCTACCTTCCACAAAACGACACCAACGACTCCACGAACGGACATAGACTGACCACGTCGCTGGGGCTACTGACGACTGAAGATACGACATCCCTATCTAGGACCAGATCAGACTCCACAGATGTGGAGGGCACATTTCCCCTTCCAAATCGGCCCCCGCCGCCAATGAACGAAATCTCTGAAACTGAAACCGAGACAAAGCATCAGCAATAGAATTATCTATACCTGGAATATGGCGCGCCTTTATCCAAATATTCAGCTACAAACAAAGCAAAACTAAATGGCGTAACAGCTTTACAACTAACGGACACTTCGAGGACAAGCAATTAACCGCAAATAACACCCCCTTATTATCTGTGTGTAGAAAGATCCTTTTATTAGCAAAAAACCTACCCCATAAAACCAGAGCCACAATAACAGGAAACAATTCCAAAACCACTATATTCTTTGTTACACCATTATCCACCCAAGATGAGTGCCACGCAGCCGCGCACCAGTGCCCATTCCAGAAAGCCCCGAAACCAGATGCCCCCGCTGCATCCGTGAACAGCTCCAAAGAGGGGGCAAACACAAACTGATCCTGCCAAAAAGAACGACCATTATAATTCCTAAAAAATTCCAACCAAATCACCAAATCATCCTTACTATCCCTACACAACCGAACATAAAAAAACGGATTCCTAATGCCGGCAATTAAGGCCGCTAGCCGACGACAAAAAACCTGACCCATCGGCATGACTCTAGATGCAAAAGCCAAAAGACCCAACAATGACTGAATCTCCTTAACTGTAGCTTTCCTCCTACTCAACAGATATGAAATCACTGAACAAATTCTAATGACCTTCTCCTGAGGAAGACGAAACTCCCCCCTTACCGAATCAATAGTAATACCTAAATACTCCAAACAATTAACAGGATAAACAGTCTTCTCAGCAGACAAAGGCACATCAAACTCAGAACAAACCTGGAAAAACGAATCCAACAAATCAGAACAAACTGGGGAACCAACTGGACCTATAAACAAAAAAATCATCTAAATAATGTGTCACTGCGCCTTTCATGCACCGAACAGACACAACCAATTCAATAAAAGAGGAAAAATCTTTGAAATAAAAACAGGACACAGAACAACCCATAGGTAAACATCTGTCAAAATAAAACAAACCCTGAAACTGAAAACCCAGAGAATTAAAACAAGACGGGTGAACCGGCAATAAGCGAAAAGCCGACTGAATGTCGGCCTTTGCCATTAAAGCACCCTGACCAAACGAGCGAACCATATCCACTGCAGCGTCAAAGGTAGCATATTTAACAGAACATAAGGCCTTATCGATCTTATCATTTAAAGATGCCCCATAAGGGAAAGATAAATGATGAATCAAGGAAATTGACAAACGGAGGGGAAGAGAAAGGACCAGAAATCCTATCCGCCTCCAGCTCCTTCAACAATTTTGTACGCACCACAGATGGGAATTGGTTAACTGAAGACAGGTTATTAACCCATTCGCAACCAGAACCTGAAAACGAAGGCAAATTAAAACCCACAGAAAAACCTTTAAGTAGTAATTCCGCCATCTTGCGATTTGGATACTGCTCTAAAACCATGGACCCATGCTCGCTACCCTTACTGGAGTCCAGGCTCTTTGAAACATACTCCCTTGCGGATGGCTGAGAGGGCAGATTTGCTTTCTTGAAGCAACGCACCATGGGGTGGCTGCCTCCGCAAAACGTACACTCATGCCGATATCTGCATGAGGAAGGCCATCGACACTGCGACTCATTGAACGCAAAGCAAGTGCCCTTCCTCAAAGCAGACGGCTGAGAAACTGCTGAAGACAGCTGCTGCCTAGGGGCGGAAAAGGACGTATGATGTGGCCCCAACAAATTGAGCCACAAACCCACATCCTTTGCCCCCCAACGCATACCAGGATATACAGACAATTTTTGCCTAACACCTTCATCATAAGAAAACCACCCCACACCCCCAAAATTTTTATAGGCTTCTAAAACATTATCCAAATGCTGAAATAACCCAGAACACTTTTGAGGAAATTTCTCACCCATGACACTACAAAAAATACAATACGCCTGCAACCAATTGTTGAATGACCGAGATATCGGACGTCGCCGATCCTCCTCAGTCTTCTCATCACGCTTATCCAATTGAATTACAAAATCCTTAGACGCAGGCAGAAGAGATAAAATATCAACAAATTCATTACGCCAAATTTTTTCTTTAACAGAAACAGGCAAATGAAAACCTAAGGGAGACATCTCGCAAGGGAGAGCCTCCTTGTAACAAGTCTCCGCTACCCCCTTCCGCTTACAAAATAATGGCAGAGGGAGGGAACCTTCGCTGTCAGAATTCTGCTCATCCCTCTGCCCGACCGACCGCCATGCGGACGTAACATCATCCGCAACGGCAGACGGCACAGCAGATAGAGGGACAGCGGGAATCATAGCTTGAAGAGAGGAGAGGACAGAGGACAAGGAGGTAAGTACCGGAGCCAAGCCACTAAGGCACTCACCATCAGACGAAGCCTCAGTCCTGCGAGGAGGGGAAAGCGATGACACTCCTGGTGGCAAAGAGGTATCTTCATGGCACGCATCCGCCCGCAGCTCGACACCGGAGTGGAGCCGCATAGCTGGACGCTGCCCCTGATGACCGCGAGTCCTGGACCTCTTCACACTTCTGCGGCGAAAAGAAGAAGTTCCTTGAACGTCCACCAGTGGGCACCCGGGAAGCAGAGGACCGCCGGAACCATCAGCCACATCAAAGTTCCTGGGGGACACAGAAGGCTGCTGCACCACCGGAAGTGACATCACACCTGTGCTACTACTTCCGGGTCCGGACTCCGATGCCTACCGCTTCTCTGGACGCCGCCGCTCAGCAGAGGACCTGGAGGGAGAAGGAGAAAAACGGGTGCGCTGCCTCCTCTCACGCTGAGAAGAGCGCAGAGCAGGGAAGGCAGCAACAGGGTTCGCAGGCTCCGGTCCATCACTGCAGGAGGCTCCCACAGCTCCAGGCAACTCCCAAATAGCAGGCGACAGGTCCGACAGGCAAGCCTCAAACCAGGCAGACGCTCCCTCCTCCTCAGCACGGCTCCGCAGGGCAGCAATGAAATCCTCCATCAGGTACGGCCGGCAGGAAAGCAGAAAGCAGGCGAATCCTCACAGGGGCAGACGGGCAGAGTGCAGCTCTAAACTTGCGGCTTGGCTGACAGCTGGATCACTGACAGCCACCGCAATATATACACAGATAGACCCCAACCCCACAAATCAACAGCCAATGCCCTAACTGTTGCTGGGCATCAACAATTAATCTGCCCAGCAACCTTCCCCTATAGGTGCCCTAACTAGCCAATCCCCAACCCTTGACCTCCCCTCAGCAACACTGGCTAAATTTAGCCACACTGGCCACCACTTTCGGCGTGAAAATTTCCCGCCAAAACCTCACCTAATGACCTGGTCATGATCAAAATCCCATGCGGATCCTTCCATATTAAATTCCAGGATCCTAACATTCGCATTGCATATTGCCAGCAGTACGTCCCTGTGTACACAGGGGGATGCGTTCCCAGCAAACAACGATTTGGAGTGTCACGTCAAAGATGCATTCATTGAAAAAAAAAAAAAAAAAAAGAGTTTTGCTCATTTTCTGAGTGATCTTCCATATATAAATTATCAGGAATGCACGTTTGTCAGAACGTTCACTTCTGATATTTGACCTGTTCCTTGGCCCGTGTAAAAAGCAATTTTTGGTCATTTTCTGGAAGATTGATAAGAAAATAAAAGAGCACTGTAGTACTATAGTGTGCTAGAAAGCTTATTTCTGTCCTCCATAAACACAATACTATAGCACTACAAATGACTTTTAGCATTTGCAATCTGTAATAAATGTCTGGAGACCCTGAAATCTACATAACATCTAAAGTACCTACTTATACTCTGCAACAGTGCTCACAATAACGTATGCACATTTGTCCTTCAGACGTTGTTATTAAGTGGATTGGGAGCTTGCCAAGGCCAAGTTCACTGAGTGCTTTAAAGTAAGTATATAATTAACAGCAGTCTCTTGTAACATACTGTAGTACTACAGCCAATTCAGTACAGATTTAGAACATCTCCAACTTCTATTGATGAAACAATTTTTTTATTTTTTTTCTGCTAGTTCAGTTTTAGATGGTCACCATACAGCCAGGGAGCACCACGGTTCTACTGAACTAAGCTTAGATTATTCTAAGGTTCAATACAATTGAATGGGATCAGGGCATTGTGGCTCTAATACAAAGCCTTACCCTGGGTTCACACCTAAGCGTTCCTCAAACGCGCGTTTTACGCGCGTTTTTATGCGCGTTTTTTGTAATAGTAAACGCGCGTTTGACGCGCGTTTGTGTCATTGACTGCAGTGTCCTATGGCCACAAACGCGCGTCAAAACGCCCCAAAGAAGCTCAAGTACTTGTTTGAGCGTCGGGCGTTTTACAGCGCGTTCGTACGCGCTGTAAAACGCCCAGGTGTGAACCCTTCCCATAGGGAAGCATTGGTTTTCATGTGTTAAGCGTTTTACAGCGCGTTTGAACGCGCTGTAAAACGCTCAGATGTGAACCCAGGGTTAGGGCTGTATTACACAGCCCAATGTGGCAGACGACTGTCAGGAGAGAAGCATTACCTCCTGGCAATGGCCTGCTCATTAGAGGAGGAGAACGCTGCTATTACATGCAGCGGTCTCCTCCGCATATCGCCCCCATGCTGTATAGTGGTTTGCCAGAGGCAGATCGTTTCCCCCCCCCCCCCCACAAAACTATATATTAATTTGCTCAGCTCCTCCTGCTCATCCTGCCCACAGATCAGACTGCATGTACAACATAACAAGTTCCATTTAAAGGGAATCTGTCAGCAGTTTCTAAACTGCTCTTAATAACAGCTGTGGTATCCAACTAGAAAACCCTTGTAGCTATCAAAGAGCAGAGGGGAGGAGCTGTGAAGCAGCTCAATGCATAGAGCACTTCACAGTGAAGCTCCGCCTCCAGTGTCTAGAATTTGGCAGAATAAAATGTCATATTCTCACTACTCCTGATAATGAAAACTCTGCAAGGTTTGTTCTGCTCTCCCAAGCCCCTACCTAGCGCATAAAGCAGTTTATAGCATGGTAAAAACTGCTGATAGATTCCCTTTAACTTTTTTTCTATAATTCACCAAATTGCAGAACTTGCTGTCACGGGGTAGCGTCATGGGTATGAAGATAGAGCGGAGGTGCACCCCCTGAGCTGCCACCCGGTCCCCTTTCCCTGCATACTTGCACCACCCGCCCTAGGTGACGAGGCGCAACTGGGCGACAGTCCCTGACCTGTGTAAGTGCAAGCAGAGAGATAGAGACAGCAGGGAAGCGGACAGCCAATGAGTGGTAGCACTCGAGCGGACAGAGAGCTGGAACAAGCAAGGTACCACCAAAAACTGAGTCCAGGAGGTCACGTCAGTACTAGGGAGGAGACAGAGACAGATTTGAGAGCGGGCAGAGGTCAAAATCCGGGAGGTCACATCAGTACAAGAGAAGAGGCAAAGACAAAATCCAAAAGCAAGCCAAGGTCAAAATCCAAGAGGTAGCGTCAAGGTTCAGGGAGCAGGCAGAAGAGGTGTCAGAAAGCAGTTCAAGGGTCAAATCCAAAGGTAAGCTAAATAACAATAATAATACACAGCCAAAGGGACCAAAATCACAGGCAACCTATGGCCAGCAGGTTGCCTGTTTAAATAATGAAGGAGAGGGATCATGTGACGTGGCCAGCGTCACATTACCCATACTCCCTGACTCTTGCTCGGTACTCAGCCCCTCCTGGTTCCCATGGTGACGGGGAACGCCGACCGCTCCAGCAGAAGGAGAGCGGTCGGACGTACAGCGTCACCATAACAACGGAGACACCGGGAACCCTGAAGCGCAGCCAGACGCCACGAACGTCCGGGCTGCAATGAGACAAGAGAGCGCCGGCAGCGGAGAGGAATGGAAGCGCTCCGGCTGCCTCTCATGACACTTGCTTAAATTTTTGGCTTTAATAAACGTTACTATAAAAGTAATCTAAATTTATTTACATTCATTTTGGACAATTTTCACTGCATATATAAAGGGGAAATCCACTTATAATAACCTACTTATGTATCATAGATACAATGTGGGAATTGTATTGACATTGGTAAAGTCTTCCACATCAAAAGGATCTATGTTACTAGAAATAAACATGACAGTGTAAGAAAACTCCCGAAGATCTGAATGGATCTTTGTTTAGAATGTTACACCAAATTTTATTAACAGAAACCTCCAAGCAGTGCCACGCTTTCTACAGAACCTTTTTTGGTCTGGAAATCACGGGTGGTCGAAGATCAAAGCAGCCAATGTGATCTTACATGTAGCTGTGATACATCAGAAGATCATTTTGGTTTTCCCTGGTAGCAATTAGAATGCTGAAAACTCATTTAGCTCAGCATCTGGCATACAAAAAGAAGACATAATTTTAAACAGTAGTTCTCTTTAAGGCCTGTTTCATACTGCCAGCATTAGTTCTGGCAGGCTATTCCAGCACAGAGTTACGGATGTTGCAGGGTTAACACACATGCTTTATGAGACATGTTATCTAAACTAAATGCAACTAAGTGCGTTAAGCAATTGCTTTTCAATGGCTTTTGTTTCAAGATAACGCGATGAGTAAAGAAATTTGAGTTGAGTGTGTGTGTTACCCCTGCTACATCTGTATCTGAATCCGGCATTGCCAGATGCTACCAGAATGCCTGCAAGCCCTATTGACAGCCCAGGGTCAGTTAGCATCTTCCAGTTATTTAGTTTCTGCTATTTACTAATGAAACACAACTTCTAAAAAAGAGGTAAAATTTCAGAATGATCACGGCTTCTCCCATCCACAAACAGCTGACAGCTCTACTATGAAAGGGCTTTTACAAACTGTGCCATGCTTGATGCAGCTCAGCTCCTTTGTGTTGAACATGGATAAGCTAGAGATATTTACAGCTTCCACAATAGTAACTGTATAAATTCCTATGCACTGAGCTCCCTCTAGTGGTGGCTGCAGGCAACCAGTTTTATATGCACTATATGAAAGGAAGCAGATTTATCATGTATTTATGTCAGTTGTCTGGTGTAAATATGTGATGTTCAGAATGAGACCCATATTTTGAAGCAGATGTTCTATTGACATAGAAGTTCGATAAAGATGATGAGATCCAGGATTACCATTTTTGTCTTTTTTTTTGTATAAAAAATGTCTTAGATATTCTTTATTACTATTGCTTTGTGTTCCATGTTGCCTAGGAAAGTCAGATGCACATGCACTGGGAAACTTGATGGTGCAGAGGAATCCAGTACTGGGGTTCATTGGGCCCACCAGAAGAAATTATTCTCAGGGCCCAACCCCCATATCATCAATAAAGTCTAACAGGTTTTAATTCAAAGAAAAAATCCCTAGTTGCAAGTCATTGCCTCCAAAGGCAGCATCAAATGGCTTATTCTCCTGGACCTTTGGGACCCACTATGGTATCACAGCCTGGGCCCACTGGAGGATCTTCTGGTACTTTGGTGGGCCAGTCCAACGCTGGATGTGGGGCCCTATGAGGTCTTTCTTTACTCCTGGTGGACAATAGTTATAATTTCTTAGATATAAAGTGTGCTTATTAAAGTGGATTCATCTCCTGCATGTAATAAATATATAACATAAAACGTAGCAGGGAAATGCAACCAAGAAGTGGAACAGTTGCCGCTCCCATTTTCCGCAGAACCTTGATAAAAATTTGGGAATCTGATTAGCTGCTGAGGGTAGCTGCTCCACTTTTCTTTTGTCTAGTTTGTTCTAAATTCACTTTTTATTTTATGATGAATGTCAAAAGAAATTCCCTTTTGATCATTTCCATGCACTACATAATAATAAAAGATCTGGCTTTGTAAGGTAATGACCATGCCATTAGATCTACAGAAATAGTCAGTGCTGGGAAATCGCCAGCTTAAAGGCCTCATTTACTTAATTACAAGGTAATATTTTTAGGTGACCCCAGTCTACAATATTATTATTTCATTTAATTCTTACACATTATCAGGTCAATGTAAACTATAGAATTCCATATGCAAGTTGAACAATTTATAGTATCCCACTTTATAATAATAATTTACTGTGCTGACGAAGCTATTGATAGCAAAACATTTGGCAAGGGTACTTGTGGCCCCAGGTTCTGGTGTTCTGAACATGTCAAAGGGTATGTAATGGATTGCTGGCTGTTAGTTGATTTATTTGGATTGTATTACTGTGCAACCACTATGTAGTCTGTCTATTGATGAGTATGTACAACTCCTACTATTAAGTATTGTGGTTAAGCACCTTTTTGTACTAGCCTATGCCTATTGATAAGATATGTCTACCTAAGACCTATTTTAGACATTATACAGAAGTTAATTATTTTGTTTGATGAGCTTCTACACTCACCTAAAGAATTATTAGGAACACCATACTAATACGGTTCAAAACAATTAAATAATTCTCTGTATAGGATACCGGCCCCTCAAGCGCTGCAAATCCAAGGACACTGTGAGAAGGAGAGTCCACAATATATAGTAATGAAAAAGGATTGCGCTGCTAGAGAAAGTTATTTTACAGTTTCAGTCAATTCTTATGCTTGTGTATTCGGAAAAAGCCCTTAATTAAATGGACCACATACAAACATCTGTCCCAGCATTAGCATGGAAACCTGAAAAAAATGTGAAAAACGCACTCTGGTGTAGTATGTATGCAAAAGATTTGCCACACCTTGTGATTAAGCTATACTCACAAGACTCCACTACAAGCACGCATGGATAGAAGTCCAATCGATGTTCTCCACAGGGGTGCTTCACAGGTGCGATGGGCGTGCACCTCCAGCCGTCGGTTAGGTGGATATTGCTCTACACCACGATAGAAGGGGGTGGATCAACTCTTAGCTTTCACTTCCAAAAGTAAGATTCCGAGAATATGCCACACTAGTTGGAATCCCAACGGTAATCTTTAAAGGAGTGCTCTGTATGTGTAATTGACCCGAGCCTGGAGCCGTCGAGTCAACAGGGTTCCGAACCAAACTGCAATCCCGTCAGTAAAAAGGCAGTCGCCAGGGGTAACACCAGATTCACACTTCCAACGATCTCAAGGGAAGGAGGTCACAATAGTGAAATACGTACCAATATATCGCATTAAAGGTATTTATTATACTCACAAAGGTACAGTTTTAAAAGCGTGTTAAAAACATTTATTAGTGCCCGACCCGGGTTTCGCCGTGATGCTTCAGACGAAGCGATATATTGGCACGTATTTCACTATTGTGACCTCCTTCCCTTGAGATCGTTGGAAGTGTGAATCTGGTGTTACCCCTGGCGACTGCCTTTTTACTGATGGGATTGCAGTTTGGTTCGGAACCCTGTTGAATCGTCGGCTCCAGGCTCGGGTCAATTACACATACAGGGCACTCCTTTAAAGATTACCTTTGGGATTCCAACTAGTGTGGCATATTCTCGGAATCTTACCTTCTATCGTGGTGTAGAGCAATATCCACCTAACCGACGGCTGGAGGTGCACGCCCATCGCACCTGTGAAGCACACCTGTGGAGAACATCGACCGGACTTCTATCCATGCGTGCTTGTAGTGGAGTCTTGTGAGTATAGCTTAATCACAAGGTGCGGCAAATCTTTTGCATACATACTACACCAGAGTGCGTTTTTCACATTTTTTTCAGGTTTCCATGCTAATGCTGGGACAGATGTTTGTATGTGGTCCATTTAATTGAAGGCTTTTTTCTGAATACACAAGCATACTAATACGGTGTTGGACCCCCTTTTGCCTTCAGAACTGCCTTAATTCTACGTGGCATTGATTCAACAAGGTGCTGATAGCATTCTTTAGAAATGTTGGCCCATATTGATAGGATAGCATCTTGCAGTTGATGGAGATTTGAGGGATGCACATCCAGGGCACGAAGCTCCCGTTCCACCACATCCCAAAGATGCTCTATTGGGTTGAGATCTGGTGACTGTGGGGGCAATTTTAGTACAGTGAACTCATTGTCATGTTCTCCTTTTTTTATGATTGAAAGAGCTCATCGGGTCCCAGGGGGAAAACCAATTCCAGGGAGACAACCTCGGACAGTCCTTGCTAAGTTATTGACGACAGGGGACAGGGACTGGGTTGTGGTGCGTCAAAGTAGGTGTGGTTCCCCTTTTTTTGGTTTACTACTTTTCTTCTTTTTTCTCTTTTCTCCCTCTCTCCTGTTTCTTCACTTAACCATTGTTGATGACGATGATTAGAATTCTTGCTTGGAATATACGGGGTTTGGGGGAAAGAGGTAAGAGACAAGCGGTTTTTGACCTGACTCAGGCCCATCTACCAGCAATAGTATGCTTGTTAGAGACCCACCTTACTGAAGAGACCACTAGAGTGGTCGACAGGGGATGGGCTGCGCATTCGTATCATTCGACCCTCTCCAATTATTCAAGAGGTGTTACGGTGTTGATACATAGACTTATTGATTTCGTCTGTGAGGCATCCTCTGTCGACCAACAGGGGAGATTTATCTTTTTATATTGTAGGTTAGGGGGAAAGCTATGTATTTTGGCCTTTGTCTATATCCCACCGCCATTTTCTTTTTCGGTTCTCAATTCTCTTCTATTATTCATGGATAAATGGCCAGAATGTCCAACATTGATTATTGGCGATTTTAACTGTGTCATCGATCCTATACGTGACAGGGTTTCTATGAGTGCTGGGAGGGACAGTCCGGTCCAGGGGTCTCCCCTTGCACGGTTTTGCCTGGAGGCTGGATTTGAGGACGCTTGGGAAACTCTGGGACAGGGGAAAAGGGTTTTTTCATGCTTTAGTAATGCAGGTAAATCGTTGTCTAGAATAGATCTTGTATTGATAAATAGTAAACATCTGAAATTGATAAAGCGAATGAAATATGAAACAAGGTCAATATCCGATCACTCTCCGCTATTACTTGAACTATGCTTATCTCAGGAAAGATATACACCAAAACCTCCCTTTAGACTAAACCCTTATTGGCTATCAGTTATAAAGACACATGAAATAATTCAAAATGAAATAGGCCGATTTTGGGATATAAACTATGGCTCAGCAAAAATTCAAGTGGTATGGGACACCTTTAAGGCGTATATGAGGGGATTGATGGTTAGTAACATTACGAATCTTAGAAGGGAATATGCTAAAAAACAGAAAAATCTAGAAAAAGATGCAGTGTTGGCGACAGAATCCTTCCATATAAATAAGACGCAGAAGAATAGGGAAAATATGCAAAAAGCCACCCAAATATATGCTAACTTTTTACTGGATAAGGCTCAACAGAGTCTTTTTTTTAAAGGGCAAAAATACTTTACAGAGTCAGGGCGACCTGGTAAACTCCTTTCTAGAGTAATCTCCAATCAACAACCAAAAAAACATATAGATAAGGTTCGAGCGAGTGATGGTAGGATAGTCACTAGACAGGGCCTGGTGGAGAAGGCCTTTCTTGATTATTTCCTTGACCTGTACAAAGCTGATTCCAACATTACAGAGGATAAGATAGATTCCTATCTAGATAGGATCAACTTCTCAACTATTACTGAGACGCAAAAAAAAGCACTAGAATTGGAGGTTTCAATGCAGGAACTTGAGGGAGCTATTAAACTATGCTCAGCTAACTCCACTCCTGGTTCAGACGGGCTTCCATACGAATTCTATACTAAATATGGGGACTGTATTTTTCCCAGGTTGTTGGAGGTCTTTGCTGAATCAATGAAGGATGGGATACTACCAGATTCAATGATGGAGGCTATAATAATATTAATCCCAAAAAAAGGCAAGGACCCTCTAGATTTAGAATCTTATAGACCAATTTCTCTGCTCAATGCAGATGTAAAGCTTCTTGCGAGGGTCCTCGCTACAAGGCTTTCTAGGGTCATTTCCTCCATTGTACATCCGGACCAGAGCGGTTTTATTCAAAATAAGGGTACACATCATAATTTACATCGGCTCTTTTCTAATATCCAGGCCCCTGGGGGGACCGCCCGCTCCATCCTGTCATTGGATGCCTCTAAGGCCTTTGACAGGGTGGAGTGGCGCTTCCTCTGGAAGGTTCTTGCTAGGATGGGCTTTGGAGAAAGGTTCATACGCATTCTTAAGTTATTATATAGATCTCCGAGGGCCAAATTGAGCCTTAATGGAATTTTGAGTAGTAGTATTGATTTAAACAGAGGCACCCGTCAGGGTTGCCCATTATCTCCCTTATTATTTGATGTGTATATCGAACCCCTTGCGATTGCTATCAGGCAGGATGATCAGGTCAAAGGATTTGGGACACTAGGAATACAAGACCGTATTTCATTATATGCAGATGATGTTTTGTTCTTTATAGATCATACGGAAACTACTCTCCCTAGGATTATTCAAATGGTTAAACTATTTGGAGAGGTGTCTGGTTTTCTTATAAACTGGGCCAAGACCAGTCTGCTCCCAATAGACCCCCTGCTACAGAAAGAGGTTCCTTTTACACAGTTGGATACTGTTGATACTTTTCAATACTTGGGTTTGACTATATCGCCTCGAGTTGAAAATTTTTTAGAACTTAATTTGATTCCTATAATGGTAAAGATCAGAGCAAAAATAGGAATCTGGCTGAAACTTCCCCTATCTAGAGCTGATCGAGTTTCATTAGTTAAAATGGTGATACTACCACAATTTCTTTATGTGCTTAGGAATACACCTATTTGGATACAAGATAAACATTTTAAACTTATGGAAAGAATAATTAATGATTTAATCTGGGGAAGAAAGCGAGTTCGAATTAAGTTGGAATATTTGTATAAATCTGTGGAGTGCGGGGGCTTAAATCTCCCCTATTTTAAGGGGTATTTTATTGCAGCCCAGTTACTAATGTGTTATGAATCAGAGAACAGTGCACTGCTGGGGAAGTTGGTAACTAGTCACGCTCACAATAATATTTTCACTTTGTTGGAATCTGGGCTATTGAAGATCTATGACCAAGGCTACAGAGAGACTATAAAACTACTCCTGAAAGTGTGGGCCACAATTAGGACATGGTTGAAGGTTAAGGGTTCACTTATATTTACGCCTCTTTGGCATAATTTCTATTTACAAGGGCTAGATGAAATTGCAGCTGACACATTTTGGCAGAATAATAACATTTTATATATTTCACAGGTAGTTAAAGATAGAGAAATTAAACCTTTTATAGAAATGACACACACTATAAAAAATCTTTCATGGTTTAGGTATTTTCAATTGCGATCTGTATTATCTAGTTTGGATGATAAGCGGCTGTTGGATATAGATGATTTACCGTTTTTGAATGATTGGGTAGGGGGTACACCTTCTAGAATAAAAATTTCCAATATATATAAGTTATTACTAAAGACACGGTTTAGTGATATACACTCACCAGGACAAAAAGCGTGGGAGGTGGATTGTCCGAATTTACAAATAGAAGGCTGGGAGAATATTTTTGGGAATTTATCTTTATTATCCCAGAACTTCAACCATGTTCTAATACAATTCTATATTTGTCACAGATTATATATTACTCCCTTGTGGATGAATAAATGTGGGTTAAGAGATTCGTCCAACTGTCCCAAATGTGACACTGTAGGAGCGGACTTTCTCCATATGATATGGACTTGTCCAGAACTTATAAATTATTGGAATAGTATCAATAACTGTATTATGTATAAACTAAAAATTCAAATTCCTTTTGAACCACAAGTATTTGTTCTTAATGATCTTTCCAAACTAAAAAATCACAAGTATCAAAAGATTTTCCTGAGCAGAATACTGATGTTGGCTAGAGTTCTGATCAGTCGGACCTGGTTTGCCCGTTCCGCTCCAGACATAAATACATGGTTAAACTTAACTGATAAGGTAAAGAACTATGAGAAAATTATATATAAACGGAGGGAAACTGAGTACCAGTGGAGTAGGATATGGGACGGTTGGAGGATTTGATTAGCTGAGGTCAGGTTGTTTCATATTTGGGGGTCCTACTTTGACGCACCACATATTGGGGGGGAGGGAGGGGAGGGTTTTCTAATTGCTATGAAAAGACGAGTTGAATATATTTATGTTTATATATAATTAGCTGGGTCACTAAGAATTGAGAGATTGTAAAAATCTTATTTATTGTAAATGTTTTGTATTTTGCCCAATAAATTTTTTGAAACAAAAAAAAAAGAAACCAATTTGAAATGATGAGAGCTTTGTGACATGGTGCATTATCCTGCTGGAAGTAGCCATCAGAGGATGGGTACATGGTGGTCATGAAGGGATGGACATGATCAGAAACAATGCTCAGGTAGCCCGTGGCATTTAAACGATGGCCAATTGGCACTAAGGGGCCTAAAGTGTGCCCAGAAAACGTCCCCCACACCATAACACCACCACCACCAGCCTGCACAGTGGTAACAAGGCATGATGGATACATGTTCTCATTCTGGTTACGCCAAATTCGGACTCTACCATTTGAATGTCTCAACAGAAATCGAGACTCATCAGACCAGACCAGGCAACATTTTTCCAGTCTTCAACAGTCCAATTTTGGTGAGCTCGTGCAAATTGTAGCCTCTTTTTCCTATTTGTAGTGGAGATGAGTGGTACCCGGTGGGGTCTTCTGCTGTTGTAGCCCATCCGCCTAAAGGTTGTGCGTGTTGTGGCTTCACAAATGCTTTGCTGCATACCTCGGTTGTAACGAGTGGTTATTTCAGTCAACGTAGCTCTTCTATCAGCTTGAATCAGTCGGCCCATTCTCCTCTGACCTCTAGCATCAACAAGGCATTTTCGCCCACAGGACTGCCGCATACTGGATGTTTTTCCTTTTTCACACCATTCTTTGTAAACCCTAGAAATGGTCTTGTGTGAAAATCCCAGTAACTGAGCAGATTGTGAAATACTCAGACCAGCCCATCTGGCACCAACAACCATGCCACGCTCAAAATTGCTTAAATCACCTTTCTTTCCTATTCTGACATTCAGTTTGGAGTTCAGGAGATTGTCTTGACCAGGACCACAACCCTACATGCATTGAAGCACCTGCCATGTGATTGGTTGACTAGATAATCGCATTAATGAGAAATAGAACAGGTGTTCCTAATAATTCTTTAGGTGAGTGCATATTGTCATAGTTGGTCTCTCGCATTTTTGGGAGGGGACCATTTTACGGGTATATCTTGACTTTGTGATTACCGCATTGTCCAACTTGAGCCAGTTAGTATAATAATATAGTATTATAACATTTATGATTTGTTCTGACTTTTGTCATCATATGCATATTCTTTGGACCTAGAGTTGCACGGGACCCCAAAAATGTCAATTAATTGTGCAAACCTTATCTAGTTTCCTACAGAACATAATAATGTACCTGTCACCTCAATCTCCATAGTCTCCATGCTCCTGATGAGCTCCATTGTTTATAACCCAAACTTCTAGGTTGTGGCGTAGATGAGCTATAACCAGAACACTTCCTATAGTGCTGTATGCTGCAAGATCAGCCAGAAATGTAAACGCCTACTACACTCTTCCCTGGGCCAAATACTCTGCACACTATACCCACCATCATCCCCTTGCTGCTTCCTCCTAATCCAGCCTCAATATGGCCAGCATTGGACTCCACGTACCCTGCATGTTGACTGAGAGCATCGACCAGCCCATTCCAAGATCCCGTGGGTCTGACATCACTACAATTAGGGCGGGGATTCTGACAGAGGGCATCATGGGAGGCCCAGTCATGAGGAAATACAGTCTCCACAGAGGACGCAGTGATGTGACCATTCTCCCGGTCTCTGAAGAGATAGAAAAAGTACCTCAAGTATATTAGTAAGTTGCAGGGCCTGGCAGGGGAAGCAGAGAACAGAGAAAGGGGAAAAAGGGAAAATGTGTAACACCCCAGAGTGGTGTTACCACTTCTTCACCTTGCTACTGTCTTTATTGGTCTAAACTCATATTATCTTATACATTTATTCCAGATCCTCCAAATTCTATGCATTTCTAATGTTATGCAACTGTTCATGTAATGTGCCTGGTTCACCAGCAGGTGGCAGCGAACATGGCAGAGCTATCTTAGATATAATGGAACCTTTTATTCCATTCTAAACCCCCCCCCCCCCCCCCTCTGTAGGGGAGTGGGCTAGTCCTACTTCCTGCAGGAAGTGTGGGGACCTGTTCTAGTTAGTCTAGCTTATTACCTGCTAGGGGACAGGTGTTCAGGGGCACACCTCTGTTGGACATGTCCAAGCCAGCCAGAACACCCTCAGCTCTGCTGGCCATGGAGGCCAAAATGCTAAAGCCTGCTGTGACCAAGACAAAGTCTGTAAACCGTTTTGGAGAACCTTTATGCAAAGTAAAGCTGCTGTTCAACTACATACAAGGTCTGGACTCAATCTTTCTTTGAAATCCCTCAATTATTTCCCTTATTTATTGCTTTGGAGCCAAAGCCTGGGGTCCAGCCGTATCCAGGTAGGAGCACCGTGACACACATAGAGAGACATTTTAGGCCGCACTATACCACTTGGCATTCCTACACCTCAGACGCGTTTTCTAAATATAGAGGGCCCTAGGGGAGGAGCCCATTGCAAATGTATACCTGGATAACCCCTCTAAACTGAACATCTATTGAGGGGACACATTTTTGATTGGGTACCTATTTGTATTGATAGGGATTAAACATATTTTTATTTGCTGGTGTTTTTAACAATATATAAAATGTGATATGTTATATTACTGTGGGCGTGGTTGCCTCCATTCCTAGGTAGAATTTTGTACGTTATATATGCTTGATGGGGGATGTCCTAGTTCAGTGATGGCTAACCTCCGACACTCCAGCTGTGGTAAAACTACAACTCCCAAGATTCACACATGCTTGGCTGTTCTCAGAACTCCACAGAAATGAATGAGGAATTTTCGGAGTCATAGTTTCACCACAGCTGGAGTGCCAGAGGTTACTGTCCTAGTTAGTCTTGAGCGAATCAAGCTTCGGATCATAGAACCGAATTCAATTTGTTCAGAAACTTCTATTTTAATGCTGTCTCCGTATAGCATTAAAATGTATTGGCTCCGTGTAGGCAAAATACGTATCACCCAAAGTCTCGCAAGACTTCGGTGAATAAATTCAGTATTCCTATCTGCAGCTTTAAAAACATTTTAAATTAGTAATCCGAATTCGGTTTGGTACTGAGGTGCCAGCCAGTACCAAAGCACCAAACCCGACTTTGCATTCATATTTTAGAATGTTTTTAAAGCTGCAGATAGGAATACCGAATTAATACGCCAAAGTCTCACAAGACTTCGGGCAAAATTAATTTTTGCTTACGCACGGCCCATACATTTTAATGCTGTATGGAGACGGCATTAAAGGGGTTGTCCGAGTTATGAAAAAAAATAATATAGCACTGACAATCTGATGGGCAGCAATATATAGCTAAGCAAGTTTTATACAAAAATAATATATATATTTCCTAATTTCCCAGGTTCTTTTCTGGCCCTTTGTTTACATGCAATAAAAAATAACTCTGCCCCTCCCCCTGCACTGCTAAGTGAGTGAATACAAGAGCTGCCCTGAGTGACATGTCTGCCTGCTGGGAGACTCAGCAGCATGTTGTATGTGTAGAACTACAAGTCCAAGCTGTATAATGACACTGTTAAGGGAGTGGATACAAGAGCTGCCGTGAGTGCTGGGAGAATCAACAGCAACTTGTAAGTGTATAACTAAAAGTCCCACTTGTATAATGACACTGCTAATACACACAGGATCTTCCCCCTACCTTCTTGTGCAATGTTCTCTCTAGTCTGTCAGCTCCTGTGCCCAGAATTGTCACTGCTGCAGCTAGCCAGTATGTGCAGCTGAAGGGGTTAAGAATCTTAGGAGAGAGAGCAGACGGCAGTGAAGGGGGGCGTGGCCAGCACAGTGACGTCTCGTTTACAGGCTTGTAAACGACCTTTATCAGAGCAGGAAGAGAAGCTGACATCACAGGTCATGTGACCCTCAGTGAAATCTGAGAAACCAGCCACTGGAGATAAAGTGAGTTAATTGGAAAGCTGTTACATTTGCTTAGTTAGGAACATAGAAAACAAAAAAATAACTCAAATCGTTTCGCTCAAGATTAGTCCTAGTGATTGTATTTGAGACACTACTATACGTATATATATCCAGCCATATACTGGTCTAATTAAAAACAGCCTGTGGGAAAGATTTGCTTGTTAGGAGCGTATGACCAAAATGGAGGCTAAATGCATACTAAAAAATAAAACACAAAGTCAGCACATTCGGTAGGATGAAGTAAATGCCGAGGTGATTGTCCCTGTGGTGGACAATACAAAAGTAGAACCAAGCACAACAGTATACTGCATACACTGAATATATAGATTGGGCTCCCCAATTTACAATAATTATATATAGTCTCACATTGAGACAACGAGCATTGTAACTACCGTATATATAGAGCCCTATAGTCCGATATAGAGTACCTATAGTGATATATGGAGCACTTCTATTACACATACAGCCCTATAACAGAACATAACACCCTACTACTATAAGTTGGCTTCCAGGTCATCAGTGACATGCAGACTCACAATGCTGAGCTACAAATAGTTTTTGGGAGTGTCTGACCTTAGGAAGCCATTACCTGTGCTGCCTATTGGGATTTCTTCCTGTAAAGTCCGTGGCCAATCCACTTCTGCAGGTTGTAGGTCATTGATGTGAATTTGCATGGTCAACCAATAAATAGATAAATATGCATGTAATTTATTCATGTGAACATTAACCCTTGGCACTGTAAACAATTTTCAATTTTTCGCTTTCAATTTTTCCTCCCAAAGTCATAACTTCTTTACTTTTCTGCTCACATAGCTGTATGGGGCTTGTTTTTGCAGGACACATTGTATTTCTTAATGGCATCATTTAATTTACATATCATGTACCGAAAAACTGGGAAGAGTTTGCGGGGAAACTGAAAAAATTTGCAATTCTGCCATTGTGTTTAGGTTGTGCTAAAACTGATGTTACCTTTATTGTGTAGGTCAGTATCATTTTCTATTCTTTACGACTTTTCAAAATGTTAAACATTTTGGGAAATATATTCTGCCACCCATAACGTTTTTACTTTTCCATCTACTGTGTAAGGGTTTGTTTGTTTTTTGTAGAGGAAGCTTAAGTTTTTAAAGGGGTTATCCGACCCCTGAAATGCCCCCCCGCCCCATGCCCAGGCCCTCACACATAATGTACTTGCCTTGCTCCCCGGCACCCGTGTCGCTTCTGAAGCCTGCATTGTGGGTGACGCTAGCATTGTGGGTGATGCTAGGGAGACTCGTCCCAGTCACCGCCTGCTATTGGCTGCCCTGTCCCCCTCCGCCGACGCCGGATGTTTTCATCCTCACGACAGGCCGTGCGGGATCCAGAAGCAACGCTGGTGCCGGGGAGTAAGGTAACTACATATTGTGTGTGAGGGGTCTGAGCATAAAGGGGGCATTTTAGGGGTCGAATAACCCTTTAAAGTTTCCATTTTGGGGTACATATGATTTACTAACCCACTTTCTATTCATGTTCACCATGCAGGATAAATACTTTTTATATTTTAATAGGACATTTTAAACATGGCCATACCAATTAGGTTTATTTTTTATTTTTATATGTAAACTTGGAAACTGATTAGAATTTTCATACTTTGGAGTTTTTTTATTTATTTTAATAACATTTCATAGTTAAAGTATCATGGCAGCATGATAGCTATAGTGGAAGCAGGGGAAGCAGCTGCTACAGGGCCCCGAATTAGTAGAGGCTCATTCGGGAGGAGAACTGAAAGATTTTATTGTCAGGGCCCCTTCAACAGTATTATACAATGACATTATATACAGTGACAGTATATAAAGTGACATGACGTACAGTATATACGTGTAGGAAACGGACAGAGAGGCTGCATGGCCTGGTCTAAGAGAGCAATCTTGACTAGCCACAGGAGTGGGAGTTGCATGGAAGGAGGGGGTTGCTGGGAGGGGGCCCTTCAAAAATTTGCTGTGGGGCCCAGTCAGTTCTAGTTACACCACTGCATGACAGGCTTTTTGCCACAGGTGGGGGTGTGATTGGGGGTCAGAGGGAACCCCCTTCATCTAACTAACTGCTCAGATGCTGCAGTCTCTATTGCTCATGGCATCTGAGGACTTGTTGTATTGATTGTCTGTGAATGGAGTTATCACAAGACATAGACACCGCCTCAGGTGTCAGCAGTGTAGTTTTGTCATGGGGATAGTTTTGTCATGGGGATAGTTTTTGCTGTAATTTGAAGCAATATCTGCTATCTGCGATAACATTGCAATGTGCATCATGTCTTTGGCCACATTGGGTGGCTGTGGACCATGTGAAATTCTCACCACCCAATATTGGTGCCCATATTATAATCCACTACAGGCTGATTCTCCGTATATCATCCCTACATACCCCTGCTATGTCCAAATGCTCCTCTAAATGTTGGTCCATGACTTGCGCCATCTCAATAAATTAGGGGATGCTATACAATTTCACAGGACTGTTCCAGAGATCCAGTGGCATGGTAACACTGATTCTCTACACAGCAGGAGGGACAGAAGACAACTGGAAGAACACAGGTCAGGTACATTGGAATTGCCTATCACACGGGAAAGGTGAGACTCAAGCTGAACGGTACATTTTACAGTTTTATTACAGGAGCAGCACCCTTCCATGCACAATCAATATAGTCGTTATGGAAAGTGGGGGAAATGTCTATACCACCAACAGTTACTGTATCTAAAATATATGTTTACATATGTTTGTTAATAATTCTTCTACAGAAACAGTACATTTTACAGAATTTAATTGCAATGGCATATCATGAGTAAATTTCCAGGATAAATTGTTTAAAAGAAAATCTCAAGCAGAAATTGATCATATAAAAACTTGTATAAAACCAAAAGGTATTACAGAAATAACTGCTCTATAAAGTGATTATCTGTGAATTCAAAGCTAACCTATAATTATTTCAAATAACCCCAAATTTTAGAATAATCTTCAGGCTGGATAATGGAGTAAAACCTCTGGATGCAGTTTTTTAAGCCAAAGGAAGGGGTGGATCCAGAAAGAAGGGAAAATAAAGTATAAGCACTTGACTGAAATGAGGCTTTAGTGCCCTTATTGGCCTGCCTCTTGACTGGATACAAAATGAGATACGGTTGGGCATGGAGGTACACAGGTTCCATATGGCATCCTGCAGCACATTTGCCCACAGATGTTGCAGCTGGGCCTGTATATCCTGCACACTCGTAGGTTACTGCAGCTTGCATCCTAGCTGGTCCCATAAATGCTTAATAAATCTGGTGCAATCAGGAGTAGACATTGCTAGGAAACCCTTGCTGTGTGTGGTTGAGCATTATCCTGCTCAAAAATGCCCTCTGGAAGCCCTGCCATGAGACACAATACATGTGGCAGGGGGTGTCCTGCACATATCACTGAGCTGTTAGTGTCCCTTGTCTCACTACTAGGGGTGACCGATTGTGGCATATGATGTCTCTCCAGATCATCACACCAGCAGTAGGGAGAGTGTTTATGTTTATCGGACCGCGCTGCTCAGAATCCTCGGAAGGTGCTCCCCTTTTAATTTGGAGCCAAATGCACCTTCAGACATAGGACCAGATTGGTATCCACATCAGAAGCCCCTCTTCTCAGCGAGCCACTCTGTGAATCGGCAAGGAGATCACACAGATAGTGAAGCACCATCTACCAGGATCAACTTTTAAAAGATTTATTATACTCACAGACGTAAACGAGCTTAAAACATTTCATAAAAACTGCAAGCCCTCGTGTTCCTGCCCTCATGAGTCCGATAAACATAAAGACTTGCTGTGCGAACGAGCTTTACATAACCACTGCTCCAAACACCTCTTAACAGTTAGGTCAGAATGGCCCAGATGGCAGACAATTCATAGAAATAACCATCCTGTTTCTCTCAGTCCAATGATGTGCCCCATATCAAAGTCTGTTACCTGGGCAAAATGTCTTTGGGTGCATTGTAGAGGCATGTCTAGCAATCAAAGATCTCTCCCCCAGAGGTACACTACCCAAAAATAGCTTCTGAGAGCCTTTTTATGGAGCAGCGGGGAAAGCACTTTTACACCATTGTGTGGCAAGACCCTGTGTCCACACCTCTAATCATATATATTGTATATAAAACACAGGATCCACCATTATACACAATAGGTGATATCACAGCTGATCTACTCCCTTCTGACCTCTGCACAGGTTGGATGGCATGCCTACAAATATCTCTCAAGTCATAGAAGTCAATGGGGTAATCTGCTGTCCACTGTGTCTATGGCCAATGGGGGCTGTTATAAAGATTATATTACTAAATGCTGTTAACAGCTTAGGCAAGATGGTTGCCCGCATAATCATGTTCAGGAAATAGAATAAAAAATAATAATCTACAATCAATCAGAAAATAAAAACAAATTAGAAATAAAGGACGTGTGACTATCTGGTTTCACCTGGCAAAAAAATTATAGCTGACACGTTCCCTTTAAATGAATGCATCATAACGCAAATTTGAGTGTTCAGTTGTATGTCTCTGACCTCAAGCGGAAAAGGTAGAATGTTGAATAAAGCAAACATCATTATAAAAGTCCTTCAGGACAGGAAGTTATCATTCCCAGCATGACCATTGCAAGGTGCAGTGTTAGCAGTACACAGCGACATAATATACTTATTGTTGGCAATTATTATTTTTACTATCGCTCGATGCATTAGAGAACAGAGGTGTCATTCCTGTCCTGAATGCACTCTCTGTGCCTGACCTGTTATACTACTCCATAAAAAAAATGGTTACCAAACAACACTAAGTAACCGTTGTGTTATCAAAAAGTATATAGGAGGCAAGCAGCATTTTACAATTGAAGTATACTGTATAGACATACACTGATTGGCCACTTTATTAGAGACAGTCGCAAATTCGTGATTTGATTGCATCCTGTATGGAAATTAGACTTGTGACCCCATATTGCAGCATAAATTCATGTGAGCAAGTTTTCTGTGGATTAGTTTCAGAGTGAATCCGCATGGAATAATAGGGAAAATCGAGTAATCTGAGAAACTTTGAACGAGGTATAGTCATAATTGCTGCTAGGCTAGCCAGGGACAGTATTTTAAAAACCACTAACCCTGCAGTGTTTTTTCATGCAACAGTGTCAAGAGTATACCAAGAATGGTGCGATCAAGGAAAAGCCTCCAGCAAAAGCGAATGCTGAGGATGTAAACAACTCATCGTTGAAAGGGGTCAGAGAAGGGCGTCAAAAGTTGTTCTGAAGAACAGGCAGTGCACAGCCAAGCAAACTGCATCCATACATAACATCGCTGCTCCAAATAATGTGTCTAAACGCACAGCTCATCGTTTCTGAATATGGATGGGCTATAAGGGCAGATGACCAATTCCCAACGCCATTGCTGACTAAGGGAAATTGAAAGGTAAAACTCAAGGGACCAAAAAAAGCGCAGATGTTGATTCACTGAGCAGTGGAAAAACGTTTCCTGGTCAGATGAATCCACACTTCTGATGCACCATGCTGATAGGAGGGTCAGAATTTGGCACAAGTGGCATGAATCAATGAACCCTTCCTGTCAGGTGTCAACAGTTCAGGCTGGTGAAGTAATGGTGCGAGAATGTTCTGTTGGCACACCCTGGGTCATCTAACACCTATGGATGGACATTTGGGCTTAGATAAGTGTGATGGCCAACCATGTTCATCCCATCATGCCAGCTGTTTACCTTATGACAGAAGGTCACATTCAGTAGGATAGTGCACCATGCCACAAGGTACAGATAGACATGGACTGGTTCCAGGAACATAACAGCAATTTTTTCCTTGCTTCCCTTGCCTTCACAGTCCACAGATAGTAATGGGGTTAAAACTTCAAGCATACTGCTGAAGATACTGATTGGCTGCAGTAGTCACCACTGCAGTCTGTAAATAGACAGAGGGATTGGGACTGGGCCAGCAGTGCACAGAACAGTACAGAAGAAAGAGGTATGTAATTTGAAAGCATTTGGGGACATTACTAGAATTTTTTATTACCTTTGACATCACTATTAATCCTTTAGAGCATCTGGGACAAGGTAGAATGGGCTGTTAAGAGCATGTCATTACTTCCACGTAACTTGTAGCAACTGCGAGAAGCTATCTTCACCGCGTGGGTCAATATTCCTGTAGAATGATTTGAACATCTAGTGGAATGAATTTGTGTCATGACAAATTGCTAACGGCTGTGGTTCTGAAGGTCATAGGAAGTCCATTGTGCTAGTAGAAGGAAGTAATAATTAGATAGATAGATAGATAGATAGATAGATAGATAGATAGATAGATAGATAGATAGATAGATAGATGCTACTGGCTGATGAAGAATTTAGTTCTCTGGTGTAAATTATTTCAAGTGCTGGAGGCCCCATCCCCTTTTTCCTAAGCCCTATCCAAGCCACTTTTTTAAAAGTGGTGTGAGCAGCGGAAAATCTTAAAAAGCCACACATTTTTATGGACATTTAGGCCTACACAGAAATATGTATGTCAAAAAAGTACAGCAGCTAGCAGCACAATGCTAAATAACAGATCTTTCCACTGTCAAGCTCCAGTCTATTCTATGCAGAACACTATAGACAATACCAAAAGCCTGTGAGCCTTATGCATATACAATAAACTGGTCTAACAAAAAAGTCCATCACATCCACTTATCAGTAGGAGTTTGAAGATTTGTAAGAAAATAAAGAAAAGGAAATGACGAAACTCAGAATCTGTTCAAGATAAATGGAGTTACTCAACACTACACTGTAAACTTTAAAGGCTTAGAGTCACAGCTATATATGGAGTTACAGCTTAGGCTACTTTCACATTAGCGTTTTCAATTAGGCTATTGAGATCCATCATAGAATCTCAATAGCGGAACAAAACGCTTCAGTTTTGTCCCCAAAACGGAACAAAACGGTATGCACCAAAATGCATTCCGTTCGGTTTGGTTGCGTCCCCATCATGGACAGAAAAACGCGGAAAGCAGTGGAGACTGGGGTGAAGGTTCACCTTCCAGCAAGACAACAACCCTAAGGCTGGGTTCAGACCTAAGGCTGGGTTCAGACCTAAGGCTGGGTTCAGACCAATGATTCCCTATGGGAATGGTTCTCACCTTAGTGTTTTACAGCGCATACGATCGCGCTGTAAAACGCCCGACGCCCCAAGAAGTACATGAGCTTCTTTGGGGCGTCTTGTCGCGCGTTCCCGTACATAGACTTTAGCGGGAACGAGCAACAATGGGTGTTCGCTTGTCTCTGTATGCACGATTGCAAACGCCCGTACAATCGCGCATACAGAGCGTTCCATCGCGAACGCTCAGGTCTGAACCCAGCGTAAACATACAGCCAGAGCTACAATGCAATGGTTTAGTTCAAAGCATATTCATGTGTTAGAATGGCCCAGTCACAGTCCAGACCTAAATCCGACTGAGAATCAGTGGCAAAACTTAGAAATAGCTGTTCACAGACGTTCTCCATCCAATCTGAACGTGAGCTATTTTGCAAAGAAGAATGGGCAAAAATGTCAGCCTCTAGATGTGCAAAGCTGGTAGAGCCATACCCCAAAAGACTTGTAGCTGTAATTGCTGCGAAAGGTGGTCCTACAAAGTATCTCTGAAGAGAAAAGAAAATAATACATGGTTTTCATAATTTTAAATAAATAAAAATCTGGAAAGTGTGGCATGTATTTATATTTAACCCCCCCATTGAATAAAAATACATGCCACACTTTCCAGATTTTTATTTATTAAAAATTATGAAAACCATGTATCATTATCTTTTCTCTTCAGACATACTTGCTACTTTATGTTGGTTTATACATAAAATCCTAATAAAATACATTTAAGTTTGTGGGTGTAATGTGAAAAAAATTGGAGGGGTATGAATATTTTTTCAAGTAACTGTATTTGCTGTATATACTTGGAAGCAATCATTTTGTCATCCCCTTTTTAACCCTCACGTGATACTCTAACTTACCTCATGTGACTTTTGTGGGGCCACATATACGTGATTCCTGCTAGAATAATAAATAAAAGCTAAAATCTCCCACTATGTTTGCTACTTGTTCAGACACAGTGAACAGGTAAAGGGTTTTGCCAAGAACACAACACGTCTTCACTTGAGTATGCAAACTGTATAATGATTCAAAGTACAATCTCATCTCAGTAATCTTTAACTGATTCAACCAAAAACAGGACTTATTTGGTCTCTGACTCTCTTAATTTTTGGTGAACGTCACAGTCTCTGAATCTTTACAAGAGGAACAGATGGACTTGCTGGTTCTCACAGAAAGATTAAGCACGTAAACATCAACAAAATAACAACAATTCACCCAGGGCACTGAATCCACAGCAAGCTGGGCAAGGCATGCTGTGCATCTCCCAGGGCAATTTTGGCTACTGCAGTCTTACGCTGGGTTCAGACCTGAGCGTTCGGGATGTCGCGCTCTGTATGCGCGATTCTACGGACGTCTGACATACGCGGCTCCGGAACAAGCGAACGCCTATTGTCGCGCGTTCCCGCTAAGTCTATGTATGGGAACGCGCGACAAGATGCCCCAAAGAAGCTCATGTACTTCTTGGGGCGTCGGGCGTTTTACAGCGCGATCGTACGCGCTGTAAAACGCCCAGGTGAGAACCATTCCCATAGGGAATCATTGGTTCTTGCCTGTTGAGCATTTTACAGCGCGTAGGAACGCGCTGTAAAACGCTCAGGTCTGGACCCAGCCTTAGTCCACAGGAACCAGTCTCTGAGGGCAATAACTAAAGTTACAGTCTCTCTGCATTCTTCTGGGTCTCACAGTAGTTTCCGAGCAGCTGACACTTCTCCAGTTGTCTCCAGAGCTCTGCACTTCAACCAGTCTCTACTGTTAACACTTTTCTTTCAGTGTGACAGTCTTATATAGCTCTCTCGTTCGGCTGACTTGCCTTGCTCGCACCAGCTACCAGGACCTACAATCTACTGCTTTCCTCTGTATTTCTATGTAGTCTCAGCCACACAATGCTTTTTTTACCTGCTGCTTACAGCCTCTGTTTATAGTCTGTGGTACTGCAGTGCCATCTAGTGGCAGCAATTAACATTGCATGTGTACGCTTATTATACTGTATAACACAATAATAAATAGTGCAAGATACATTATGCACAATACTTAAGGTACAGTTTATTGTAAGTGGGCAAAATTGTCCCTTGTAGTACACCCTCTTAACCCTCTTACAAAAAAGCTTTGTCTGGTAATTTGCATACTGAAAATAAACCAATTTCTGTAAATCTAATGCAGATGTAAAGTACAATATTTTTTGCCCTATAAGACGCAACTATGATCTGGTAAGAGCAGTTCATAATTTGGTGGAACTGTAAGTAAACATACATATAACTAGTTCAGTATACAGTTCTAATCACAATAGGAACATTATAAAACTGTTCTAAATACCTATTTTGGCCTCTTTGCCTCCATAAAACTGAACTCTGACTGGAACTGTGTGTCTGTTCAGCTCCTCTCTCTGGTGAATAATAATTCTAACTAGGGGATTCCCCACACAGACTCAGTGTGAGGTTGGCTGTGATTTGTCAATACTCCTGCTCAGTGTGAGCCTGGCCGTGATTGGTCAAGACTCCTGCTCAACAACAACAGTTTAACTCTATACTTTCTGTTATGTCTACTGTGTCATTGCGCGTACCTTACATTCATATAATGAATTTTAAAGGCATATTATCTTTTCTGCTTCTGTGAACACAATATATAACTGTTATATGACATCCAAAACATGAAGTCACAGTAAATAACTCTGCTTTTGTCTTTACCATATAAACATAGGAACTATATTAATGCTATTGGCAGGTCTAGCTGTATACACATATAAGCCATATTAGCAACCTAGGACAGGTCTTAGCTGGCCAGCTACACAGGTCAGGCAATCCAGGTCGACAATAGGATAGTCAAGGAAAGCAGGCAGGGATCAAACAGGTAGCGGAGTCCAGAAACACAAGCACGGGTCAGGTACACAGGAACACAAGCAGCGATATCAGCAACCTTTGCAGGACACAAGGACCTTGACGCTCAGGCACCTGGGAATGGGGCTGGACCACTAATATAGGTGCAGGAGAGCTAGGATTGGCTAGCAAGGCCACAAGAGATAAACCCATAACTCACACAAAGTGACTCCGCTGACCCTTAAGGAAGTGCTACAGAAAACAAGCAGCAAGCAAGCTGTGGCCAGGGCTGGAAGGAAACCGTGGAGCGCATTCTAGAACAAAGAATGCCAGCAAGGACAGAGCCCAGGACTACAACAGTGAATGGGAACATCAGCAGCAGATCACCTCTGAACACAGAGCCTGGGATCACTGCAGTAAGCAGGAGAACATTGGCAGACAGCAGCCGCTGTTACATTGTCAAAGAAAAGTAACAGGGTCAAGCAATGCTTCTTTTAGGTTCTACAATTTATAAATCCATGTTTCTAAGAACATGTGATTTGCGGTTTGTTTACCTTGATATAGAAATATTTTAGAAATAAATTTGAAATGCAATAGTTTAACCATTTTAGTTTCTGATCTCCTATTATATTTTCAGGTACATAGCATGATTAACATAGACTAATTGATATCACTGACATACAAACAGATTCTAGATAGACAGAGCGATATATATATATATATATATATATATGTATAGAAAAAAGAGAAAATGATGGCAGCACTGGAAAAAAGCAGTTTGGGTGCTAAGTCCAGGGATGTAGCTGCTTACCCCAAATTGATAGATGAAAAACGGACAGCACTCCAAGTAAAAGCAATGGTGTTTTATTCACCCATGTGGAAGGCAACGTTTCAGCTCATACAAGCTTGAAAAAGGCTCTTGTATGAGCTGAAACGTTGCCTTCCACATGGGTGAATACACCATTGCTTTTACTTGGAGTGTTGTCCGTTTTTCATCTATATATATATATATATATATATCTACACAGTCGAGTCACATTATTATGACCACCATTTAATATCCAGAGTGACCACTGTGTACAGCACAGACAGCAGCTAGACAGGCTGGGAGTTACCTAAATAATGTCCTGGTAAGTTGTCACAGGTATCTGGAGCCATACTGATTTCAGTGCATCCTAAGGCTGCTTCAGGGTGCGTGGGGGAGGATCCATAGAGCGAACACGACGATCGAGGTGGTCCTACAGATGCTCAGTTGGGTTCAAGTCTGGGGAATTAGTGGCCAGGGTAGTACTTGGAGGTCTTGCTCTTCCAACCACTGGATGACATGTCTAGCCATGTGACATGTTGCATTGTCTTGCTGGAAGGTTCTATCCAACCCAGGAAGACAATCAGTGTGCATAGATGTATGTGATCTGCAAGGATGCATTTGCAACAGAAGCGCATTCCGCAAGGGGTCCCTATAAGATGTGATAAGTGTTTTGTGATGCCAGTTGCAATGAAGTAACATCGGGACAGTGTCCCTTTAAGAAATGGCATTGGTACCCAGGTGTAGGAATGGCCGAGTGGTATAGGGTGGCCTATAATGTCCCTTTATGATTTGTGCACATGTTACGATGCTCCTACCTTGATACACTGAAACCCCAGGCGTTGGCTCTTAAGCAGACAAAGGGGGTAGTTGAATTGTGGGATGAAGAATAAATTGAGTCCAAACCTTGTGATGAAGTTGAAAAGCAGCTTTACTTTCAATAAATGTTTACAGACTTTGTGTTGGTCACAGCAGGCATTAGCATGAACTAAACTGTGGCAGGCAAACACCTCTCTGCTACATTGGTTACTCTCTGGCTCTGCTGTACTAACAGACTTAAATAAAATCTCTGCTTTTGCAAGATGCTGCAACTTTTCTCTGTAGTCTGACTCTAGCTTAATCCAGGGAACTTTATTCCTGGCTTCTGAAGCGCCAAGCTGTGGCCTCTATACCCAGCAGAACTGAAGGTGCTTTAGCTGGCTCGCTTTGCTTGGCTGGGGCACGTCCAGCAGGGACTTGCACCTGCTGCACACCCTTCCCCTAGCAGGGGGTGTACTATACTAGACTTCTAACTAACTAGTCCCCTCCCCTACTTAAAAGGAGAGGTAGAATGGAAACAATGGTTCCATTCTCTTTAACTGTAGCTCTGCCATGCTTGCTGCCACCTACTGGTGAACCAGGTACATTACAATTGAACATAACAGTTACAAACAGTAGGAATGCACATTGTGAAGGGCCTGCAATAAATACATATGATGACATGATGTTAACCTATAAAGACAGTAGAGGGGTGCAGTAGTGGTAATGCCACTCTGGGGCATTACAGATTCATACCCAAATTGACTGACAGTGAAACCATCAGGACCCCCTGTTCTTCTATGTCACTTTCAACTGTCTTTTTGTTTTTCTTACTACAGTGTTCACTTTCACACTAGTAATTTTTTATTAACTAAGTTCACTTATTACGTCACTTCCGGTTTCACAGTGAAGGTCATTACTGATTTTATTTCCTGTTTATTGTGTATACAAAAAAGGCTATTTTATAATTTGTTATAGGTCTGAGGCAGCAGGGAGACCCCCTTTGAAATGCATTTACCTGTTTTATAATAAGGAGTCCTTTTGGATCTTCTTATTGCATACCAGGATTCCAAAATAAAATAAAAACTGTGCAAAAAAAAAGCCATTTTATGTCACCTTACATCACAAAAAGTGTAATAGCAAGCGATCAAAAAGTCATATGCACCCTATAATAGTTCCAATCAAACCGTTATCTGATCCCCCAAAAAATGAACCCCTACACAAGACAGTCACCCAAAAAAAAAAAAAAAACTACGGCTTTCAAAATGTGGAGACACTAAAAAATATATTTTTTTCAAAAATGCTTTCTTATGTAAAACTGAAACAAACAACCCCAAAAAGTTGTCATATTTGGTATTGTCGCGTCCGTAACAACCTGCTCTATAAAAATACTACATGTTCTAACCTGTCAGATGAATTTTATAAACAACAAAAAATAAAAACGGTGCCAAAACAGCTATTTCTTGCTAACTTGCCTCACAAAAAGTGTAATATAGAGCAACCAAAAATCATATGTACCCTAATATAGTACCAACAAAACTGCCACCTTATCCTGTAGTTTCCAAAATGGGGTCACTTTTTTGGAGTTTCTACTCTAGGGGTGCATCAGGGGGGCTTCAAATGGGACATGGTGTCAAAATACCAGTCCAACAAAATCTGCCTTCCAAAAACCGTATGGCGTTCCTTTCCTTCTGCGCAATGCCGTGTGCCTGTACAGCAGTTTACGACCACATATGGGGTTTTTCTGTAAATTACAGAATCAGGGCCATAAATATTGAGTTTTGTTTGGCTGTTAACCCTTGCTTTGTAACTGGAAAAAAATGGATTAAAATGGAAAATCTGCCAAAAAAGTGAAATTCTGAAACTTCATCTCTATTTTCCATGAATTCTCGTGGAACACCTAAAGGGTTAACAAAGTTTTTAAAATCAGTTTTGTATACCTTGAGGGGTGTATTTTCTAAAATGGGATCACTTTTTGGGAGTTTCTACTCTAGGGGTGCATCAGGGGGTCTTCAAATGTGACATGGCAGCTTAAAATTATCCCAGTGAAATATGCTTTCCAAAAACCATGTGGCATTCCTTTTCTTCTGCGCAATATCGTGTGCCCGTACAGCAGTTTACAACAACATCTGGGGTGTTTCTGTAAACGATATAATCAGGGCCATAAATATTGAGTTTTGTTTGGCTGTTAACCCTTTGTAACTGGAAAAATGGATTCAAATGGAAAATCTGCCAAAAAAGTGAAATTTGGAAATGTTATCTCTATTTTCCATTAATTCTTGTGGAACCTCTAAAGGGTTAACAAAGTTTGTAAAATCAGTTTTGAATACCTTGAGGTATAGTTTCTAAAATGGGGTCATTTTTGGGTGGTTTCTATTATGTAAGCCAGTGTTTCCCAACCAGTGTGCCTCCAGCTGTTGCAAAACTACAACTCCCAGCATGCCCGCACAGCCAAAGGCTGTCCAGGCATGCTGGGAGTTGTAGTTTTGCAACAGCTGGAGGCACACTGGTTGGGAAACACTGATGTAAGCCTCACAAATTGACTTCAGACCTGAACTGGTCCTTAAAATGTGGGTTTTGGAAATTTTCTGAAAAATTTAAAGATTTGCTTCTAAACTTCTAAGCCTTCTAATGTCCCCAAAAAATAAAATTACATTCACAAAATGATCAAAAAATGAAGTAGACATATGGGGAATGTAAAGTAATAACTAGTTTTGAGGTATTACTAGCTTTTATATAAGTAGAGAAATAAAATTTGGAAATTTGCTAATTTTAAAAAATTTGGGGTATATTTGGCATTTTTTTTAATAAATAAAGATAAAAATTTGACTCAATTTTACCACTGTCATGAAGTACAATATGTGACAAAAAAATCTCAGAATGGCTTGGATAAGTAAAAGCATTTTAAAATTATCACCACATAAAGTAATACATGTCACATTTTCAAAAAATGGGCTGGTCCTTAAGGTGAAAAATGGCAGGGTCCTGAAAGGGTTAATGCTGGGGGCCAATATTTGGGCATTATTTACAATTGGAGCCATTATGGGGTGTTGGGATAAGCCAATGAAATTCATCCATTTTTAAACAGCCAGATGGCGATAAAATGAACGCACAAAGGGTTACAAAATGGTCATGATTTTTTTTTTTTTTTACATTTGTGTGCATGTAGCCTTACATGGAACTGTATGATGGAGGCGGTTTGGGAGGGAGTGATGTTACTTACATGGGACTGTGTGTTGGAGGAGGTTGAAGGGAGGGATTGATGTTTTGTACATGGGACTTTTTGTTGAAGGGTCTGAAGGCAGGGGAATGATGTTATTTACATGGGACTGTATAGTGGAGAGAAATTATGTTATTTGGTCTGTATTTGGAATGTCTGGGGCATTATCATTTCTGAGGGCACTAAAGGGAGAATGTTAACTATAGGGGGCACTGCAGGGGGCATTATAAATACAGAGGACATTATTGGGGTCCTGATTGCTACAGGGGACTCTATAGGAGTGTTTATACATTGGGGCTGCAGAGAGCTTTATTACCACTGGGGGAACAATAGGGGGCCTTATTTCTACTGGGGGCTGTGTGAGGGCATTATTAATACTGGAGGGCTTTTCTACTAATAGAGGCACTCTTGGAGAGCATTATCACGATTGGGGGCACTGTAAGGGGCAGTATTACTAATGTGGGTATTCTAGAAAAGAATTACTATTGGTGGGACTTGGAGGAGCACTATTACTATGGGGGGACTATTTGTATGGCAGTAATATTCCTTCAGGGTAGTATTTGGGGGTATTGGGGGGCACAGCGAGCAGCAGGATAACACCGTTGGGACTCCAGGTTGTTAGGGGGTGATGATTGAAATGTGAGGAGGCTAAGATGTCTGTGTGTCACACTCTGCAGAGACGAGGGCTGACTGAGAGAAGTTGTCCTGACCTAATGTAGAAGATGATGACAGAGAAGATCAGTAGAGACGCCACTTGGGAGGCTCTGGATGTGAGAGGTATGTGCTGCTGTATACGCCTGTATGTTTGATAGTGTCTATGCAGCAGGTAAAGCAAGCAAAATGTCTTTAGTGCTAGTGCAGGCAGGGGGCATTGACTGGGGTCATATGCATTGTGGCTTGGGCCCAGGATCTTTTGAGATTCTAGCAACGCCCCTGTCTTTGAATATTGATTTCTATTTTGTACGACTGTATGTGATTGTTGATTCATTTTTCCTTTTGTAGAAGCTTGTTTTTGCAAGTAATTTTGTATTTTATGATGTCACCAGACACACCTCCGATTCCAATTTGGTGATTATTCACACATGGTAATGGAGGAGTGTCTGAGGTGGGTAAAGGTTTTTTAAACCAGAAAATTTGATTGCACAGTATGGTCAAGAAAAAGACAGATTGTCCAAACGCATAGACCATAAAGCTTTCTGATCAGCTCATGGAATTTTAAAGGATCATAATAAAGAAATTGGATTTTATCCGTAGTGCATGGGCTGGATTTTTACGTTTTTTCAAGACAGTGTCTCCCTTAACCGCAGTTCCTTGCATGCCTATGGAGTGGAGGAGGTGAGCTGGAAATATTTTGCTATATGATTGTTTTGGATATATTTTTTCCATTCTCCCTGTTTTTTCTCAATATTGCACTGTAATAGTTGCTGTGCACCATGGCTGATTCAGATTTGTCGGGTGAACCCACAGGGGCAATGTGCCTGAAAGATTGTTTAGACTGCAGTGTGAGGCTGAACACGGTAACTACTATTTTTGATTCACAAGACACTGTTCAGACTCCTAGTGGTTCACCTGATGTGAAACTGTAAATGCGGGAACTTAAATCCTTGCTATCAAAGAAGATGAAAATCTGGTGGGATGCAAAAATGTTGAAGTCCTATTTGGAAAAATCTATGATTCCTAGAGGCTTGCGATTGAAGAAATATCCAACATATATATATATACTCACCAGAATTCATGCATAATTGGAATACTGCTTTATCAGAATGTTCATTGAAACTTAGGGCAATGATTGTGGAACAAGAAGTCACTTTGTTGGAAACCACACGTGCACGAATTAAGGCAATACAAGAATCTCTGTTACCAGTCAAAGAGAAAGAGGAATTTAAAATACTGGACAATGCTGTGAAAGAAAAAATGATTGCTCTAAGGGAAAAAATAATCTTATGGACTATTCTCTTCATCAGGTATATACATGGAAGCAAAAGACTTTGGATACATCAAAATTAATTTTAAGAAACAAAAAACGAAGAAAAAATTCTCAACATGGAGTGAGCTTTACCAGTGCGGAACACTCTTATAAATCCACGGTCTCTATACAAGAGGGAGATTCATCAGGAAATATGAAATCACCCAAGAATTCTGCTCATATTAAAAATAAAAATAAGAATGGAAATGGGAGAAAGAAAAACAAAATGAATGAATCTCAGGATCCATTGATACAACCGAAGAATAAACCAAAAAACGAACAAGGAGAGCAGGGGAAAAGCATCGACCAAAATATAAGATACCCGAGGAGGACAGTAAAGAGACAGAAAGAGAAGATTCAGTCATTCATTTATCGAGTTATATCTTATCCGGTCCTGAATTAAGTCTCTTGAGAAAGGGGCTATCGTTCTCACTAGGTATGAGCGAATTGACTTCGGAAGAAACATCCAAAGTCGATTCGCATAAAACTTAATTTCAATACTGTATAGAGCGAGCGCTCCGTACAGTATTAGAATGTATTGGCTCAGATGAGCTAAAGTTATTACTACGTGAAGTCTCGTGAGACTTCGCACAATAACTTCAGAAATTGATTTGTACTGTAAAAAAACAAACACAGTTTTATGCGAATCGGCTTCAGATGTTTCATCCGAAGTTGATTCACTCATCCCTAGTTCTCATCAATGCATGATTTAGATTTTTTTTTCACTATACTTGACATGAATAGGTTCGCACGGAATCTTACTTGTCAGGGGGAATTTTGATTTGTCAGGGGAAGGTCGTAAATTAAAGTGCAATGAACGGCAGAAAGTGAACGATAATGTTATTAATGTGATACCATTTAATTTGTTAGAACAACTCTGTAACCGCACATTATCCATTTTACAATGTGAATCTGGGCCTATTATAGAAGACTGGAGGAACGGCTTTAGGATCTCTAACCCAGACTTTTAGGCCTAGTTCACACAAACATATGGCTTTTATAGTTTTTTGCGGTCTGTTTTTCACGGATCCGTTGTTTTTGAGTTCCGTTGTGTTTCCGTTTTCCTTTCCGTTTTTCCGTTCCGTTTTTATGCCATTTACAGTATACAGTTTATTCCATAGTTACATATTAATAGTGGATGCAGACGGAACACAGGTGAACGGATCGGCTACAGCTGTTTCGCGCTGTGTTGCGCTTTGTCAAGCCTCCTGTGATGACAAAGCGCAACACAGCGCAAAACAGCTGTAGCCGATCCGTGCACCTGTGTTCTGTCCGCGTCCACTATTACTATATAACTATGGAATAAACTGCAACAGCAATTTGTGACCAGTGGTGAGTGCCGCGGTGCTTTTTTCTTATACATATATCCACTTCATGAAAAGAGCTAGTCTTAGTAAGCCCTTAATCCCCTGAAGAGGAATTTTTTCCTGCTTTTAGGGTCATCCATCCATTAGGCAGGGACGTCCAGGGCCTCCGTTCCGGACGGGGGCTGCCCTTATCAGGGCGATGACTCCGTATTTGGAGGACATCAGGGCATACTAGGCGTTCTAGGGACAGAGTCCAAAACCAGGACCCCGTCCGCTGTTATATTTGAAAACTCTGGAAACTTAAAACCTCTGGAACTTCACGATGTTCTCCAGATGATCTCTACCCACCGGTAAGACGCTTCCTTATATTATTGTGGGATATATTTCCGGTTGGCTGATTTTTTCTTTATTGCCATTATCTGATACTGACAACATAGGGTATCTTTGGCAATTTTGTGCGTTTTATTTTTGCTGCACGAGTGGTGGTGTGCACACTTTCAGTATTAAGCATATTGTTGGTAAACTTTTTAACTATATATTAATAAGCGCTATGTTTTAATAGATTACTACCTCCATTTTTCTATATTTGATCTAATTGTGGTAGTCTGGGAGAAGTATTCATCACCTTCCTCCCTTTTTTAGCATTTTTCTGTTTATATTAAGATTTATTGATGACATCATCCTGGTGTGGAACTCCACAGAAGAGGACTTCGTGAATTGCATGAAGTACATGAATAAAAATGCAATGAACCTTCAATTCACTTATACAATAGCAGTGAGTGACATTTCTTTCTTGGATGTCAAGCTTTCCAATAAAGGGAATGAGGTAGTCAGTAGCAACTACAGAAAAGAAGTAGGAACACTTTACTACTAGCGTCCTCCTGTCACCCTAAACATGTCATCAATGGTATCCCCTACGGTGAGATTATAAGAATCTGCCGTAATTGCACAACGGACTCCATTTATAAAAAGGAAAGTGCAGCATTATATAGAAGACTCAAGGCAAGGGGATATAGTGAGAACTTGCTAAAACAGACTGTAGAAAAGGTGAACCTTTTGGATAGAAGAAACCTAATCTCCCAGGAAACAAGTAGGAATAATAAAATAGAATCAGAAGAGAAAAAGGTGAGAGTGACAACCACTTATAGCAGACAGTTTAATGAGGTACGCAACATCATTACTAGGTATTTACCGATTCTGAGTCAGGATGATAATTTACGACAGATATGGGAATCAGGAATTCTAGTTGTGAGCAAAAGAGCTCCTACTATATCGACAGTACTATCTGAGGGTTTATTTTTGGAGAAATCAGGGTCTACAAATAATACCTGGCTGAACGTTACTGGCTGCTACAGACGCGAACATAATGTATGTAAAACCTGTCAATTTATTTAAAATAAGCAAGAGTTTTACTGTAAATCTATCTTAATCAGAAGAATTTTAAATTAAATCATATGTAAAATGTAACACAAGTAATGTGATTTACTTAGCCACCTGCAGCAGCTGTAACGTTCAATATGTGAGTTGCACTTCAAACTGTTTGAAAACCAGAGTAAGGAAACATCTTTCAGACATCTCAAACCTGAAGGTAATGAACATTTACATTTTTGAGACCTACATGGAGGTAGCACAGAAGATCTTGAAGTCACTGTTATTGAAAGGGTTAAAAAAAAACATTACGAGGAGGAGATCTAAACAGACTGCTTTATAATAGGGAATCTTTTGGGATCTTCTTATTGCATACCAGGATTCCAAAGGGCATAAATAATAGACACGATCTCATCTTTGAATATTGATTTCTATTCTGTATGACTGTATGTGCAATGAGCAGGACCGTGGTACAGTTACACGGACGCCAAAATTATACAGTGGGTCCGGATATGGGTATATAAGTCTATCGTTTTTGTTTGTGACTCCAATTGCAGCGTGGGCAGGGTACAGTCTCAGGGCCCTTTAAGGTGTTGCAACTCACGTACCAGGTGAGGAATGCCAGAGTGGTATAATGTCTCTGTGTAGCAGTAGGTATAGTGTCAACGGTGTCTCCTACCTTGGTACGGCTGGACTCCTGGATCCTGGCTCACTTGCAATAAATGAGTGTGTTGCTAGTAGGAGTAGTTGAGGGATTTAGTAGCAGTAAATTAGATCCAGACTGGTAATATAATTCAACTTGTCTTTACTGGAGGCAGCTTTAATCCACAAGAGATACAGCAATAGTCTTGGGTCCCAGCAGGTATTGGCAACGTATGGCAGGGATCAATATCTCTTCTGCTCCTATCATGTGCCTGGAGAATCTGGCAGGAATCTGTCTTCTGCTCTATCTTCTGCTTGGTATGGGCCTGACTAGCTGCGTAGGAATTTGGCTTCTCCTGGTCTCTGGACAGTTACTCACAGTTAGCTCACAGGGAATGGTTCTTCCTGGAGATCTGGAAGTGCTACTTGCTTGTCAACCAGCTGAAGCTGAAGGCTCAGACTGGGAATGGTGATCTTTAATCTCAGCCGAGGCAAGATCCTGGGTTGGGATCTCTAAAACTGGGAGCTCCTAACAGCACAGCCTTCCCCTAGCAGGGGTAGCTGGCACACTAACTATAACTTCCTTCTCCTCCCCATGAGGCAGGATGTGGGAACATTCCACACCTCCTCAAAGAGGGGGGAGCTAAACTGGAATGTACTATTCCAGTCTAGAAATACTAAACTGTCTAAGGCCTTGCTAAAGATTGCTGCCACCTGCTGGTGTACATGAAAATTACAGCAAATACATGTAACAGGCTTAGAAAATGCACATTATTGAGGATGTGATATTAAATTACACAGGATGACAATATAAATACACTTAACAGGTTGTAGTGGGGTAAAAGTGTAGTAACATAACTCTGGGATGTTACATATGTGATTGCTGATTCATTTTTCCTTTTGTAGAAGCTTGTTTTTGCAAGTAGTTTTGTATTTTATGATGTCTCCAGACACCCCCCCGCCCCCTCCCCCCCCCCCCCCGATTCCAATTTGGTGATTATTCTCACATGGTAATGGAGGAGTTTCTGAGGTGGGCGAACGTTTTTTTAAACCAGAATATTTGGCTGCACAGTATGGTAATGAATAGGACACACAGATTGTCGAAACGCGTAGACCGAAAGCTTTCTGATCAGCTCATTGAATTTTAAAGGATCATAATAAAGAGATTAGATTTTATCCGTAGTGCATGTGCTAGATTTTTCAGTTTTTTCAAGAACCTGTTCCTATGTTTTATCTAATAAAGTCCAGTCCTATTAGCAAACGCTCTAGAATCCCTTTTAACGCTGATGATTTTTCATTATTATTCTGGTCTGCATTCGTGAGTATCCAGTAAGAGGGAGCAGATTCTACCGTGGATGTTTTGACTCCTTCTTTGGGTCTCCGGTAAGCAGTTCTTTTTTTTGCTAAGGGTCCTTGCATTTTACAGCATTCACACATTGGTGCGCCCTGCGCAACTTTCTGCTTTTATGCAGTAAAACAAGATATGTTTTGTGATTTACAGATCAAGAGCACCACCTAGTGGTGTCAGGGGAAACTTTGCTAAACTTTCATCAATGTTGGTTGAAAAAGCTTGCAAGCATTGCTAGGATAAAAGTTTATAAATCGTAGTTATTATCTAGGTTATTTTAAGTTACAGGTCTGAATCTTGAAGCGGCTATGCTTTTGTATCGCCATGACAATTTTGGTTCAATGCTCCGGTGATGCAGCTTTCTCAACATTAAGGGAAAACATAAACATTCCACATTGAGGCAAATTTACTAAGCTTGTCTGGAATGTATACAACAGAAACTTAGACAAGCCATGTGTAAAATGTATCACAGTGGTTCAAGCTGGATGATAAATTTGGTGCAAGGCTGGAGACTTTTGTCTAACTTTATACCAGCTATTAGTTGACTTACTTTGCAGCAGAATTGTATGGGAAAATTTTGGTAAACATTGTCCCTTCTTTTTCCTGCCCAGGTGCAGTGGATTTTTCTAGATCTAGCTGCAATCACTTTTGGTACATTTTACTTCAAGGTCTAGGCACAATCACATAAGTGAGCATGTAAATTGCATAAAACTAAATCATCATCCACATACATAACAGTATGTAAAAATTTAGCATTTTAGTACTTTATTTGACTGCTACAAATCTCCGCCTGATTTCTGACTCTGCTTTGTCTGCTGTCCCTCGCAATTCTGCATAATGCCTACAAATACTGTTGAATATGTTTCTTCAACACTGCCCCACTTGCCCTGATGATTGGTTTATTGCCTCTTTTAGAATGGCTGTACATGGCAACAAGTGTTGCGTGACAGTAAGTTTCAGAAAGTCGAGCAACCAAAAGAATTTGTGCAATTTGCTGTAGGGCAACTATTTTAGATCTGTTTTGGCTTTAAAAACACAGCCATATTGTTTTCACATTGGGACCCCATTGACAATTATTAGATGCAATGTCGGAAATGAAAAAAAAAAAAAAAAAAAAAACCTGATTCCTCCTATGGCGTTTTGTTTGTGGCAAAACTGACCTGTCCTCTTATTCTCTGGGTCAGTAAAATTATAACGATACCACATATGTATAGTTTGTTTTGTTTTTTTACATCACCATATTCTGACCCCCATAAATTGTTTATAGTTATATCTACTGAGCTGTGTGGGGGCTCATTTTTTTGCGAGACAATCTGTAGTTTTTATTGATACCATTTTGTACTGTGTGTGACCTTTTGATCACATTTTATAAAATTTATTTTGGGTAGGAGAAGCAATGAAAAAAATAGCACATTGCCCATTTTGACCCTTTTTTCCGTTGCGCCATTCGCCGTATAGGAAAAATATTTTTATATTTTAATAGTACAGGTGTTTTTATTTTAATAGTACAGGTGTTTTTGGTCACAATAATACCCATGATGTTTATATTTATTGTTATTTATTTTATGCATTTATATAGCGCTACTATATTACGCAGCGCTTTACAGACATTAGGATCAAGCTGTCCCCAATGGGGCTCACAATCTAAGGTCCCTATCAGTATGTATTTTGAGTGTGGGAGGAAACTGGAGTATCCGGAGGAAACCTACACAAACATGGGTAGAACATACAAACTCCATGCAGATGTTGTCCTTGGATTAGATCCCAGAGCTGCAAGGCGGATTTAAACCAAAATAAGAATTGCTGCTTCAATACCCATAGTCTCTCCCTTAGTCTCTTCAACGAGACCTGAGGCATTGAATTCAATTACTGGCATCCTCATTGGCCACAGAGGATGTCGGTAAGAAGCATTTTTCACCCTTTAGATGCCGTGATCTCACTTGACCATGGCATCTAAAGGCTTGAATTACTGCGATCAGCATTATTGCCGGTCGCTGTAATTAGCCGCGGGTCTCTGCTGTTTGAAACAGTGGAGACCCACCATGACGGCCGCTGGGCGGGGGCTCCATGTTTAGCCATCACTCCAGCGCCGTTCATGTACGGCGCTTGTAGCAAAAGGGTTAACATCATCAACCATGCATTTGCCCATAGCGATATCTCGCTGTCACTTTGCCATTACTAATGCTTTCTTGACGTTAAAGAGCTTGAAAGGGGTTGGATACAGTCCTAGTAGACACCAGAGTTTCATCAAATCTGCCGAACGATTTGGGCACATTGGACCCAAAACGAATTTCAAGAAATTCGTTCATTTCTAGTTACACAGCCTCTGAGCACTGCTGTATAGGCTCTGAGCATTTGTACATGGGCCCTTAGTGTAACGGTCGCGTACACACACACACACAGGGGGGAGGGAAGTGACCACTGCGCTCCACCCTTACCCCTGGCCCTGCCTACTTGCCTCGCGAGTCCTAATGACAGGGGACAACTGGATGGCAATCCCTAGCTTGAACTAAGTGCAGGGATGACAGACAGACAAACAACAGAACATGAACGGACCGAGTCAATACCAGGAAAGCTACAAAGTACAAATGGAGCAAGCAGAGAATAGTCAGGAGAAGCCGGGGTCATAAATACCAGGAGAGTCATGAAGTACCAAAGGAGTAAGCAGAGAATACCAGGAGAGCAGCAAAGTATACAAGGAGCAGGCAGAGGATCGTCAGGAAACAGCAGGATGTAAGTACGCCAGGAAATACAACATCACAGGTGGAACCTAAATTAACAGGCAACCTGTGGCCAGCAGGCTGCCTGTATTTATAGTGGGGAGTGAGGGTCATGTGACGTGGCCAGCGTCACATGACCGACAGACCAACCAGTCGAGCACAGAGTGATCAGCTCGGCGCTCAAGGCAGACTTAGGAGCAGGGAACCTCCCAGCTAGCAAAGCTGCCCTGGGAACGAGGTCAAGCACAGATCCTTGCTCCTGAAGCTAAGCAGCAGATCTGCAGTTAATGGGAGACCGAGTGCACCTTCGGAACCCCGTTACACTTAGGGAGGAAGTTTCCTTTTTATTTATAGCCACAAAAACTTAAACTCACTGTGAAAAACAGTGTTCTCCATCCTATTTCCCAGTCATTTGTGAGCTGTTATGACAACTAAAAAGACTACATTGACTGGCTGAAGTTCAGGAACATTCTGCAATTCTCTCTGGGTTATTTCTTTCCACATACATTACACATTGCACTTGTTACTGGATGAAATCTATTTCTACTACTACTCTATGTGACCTTAAACTGCTCCCTCTGGTATATTATTCTTACTTTGATGAAATAATTTTCCTTTCTAAGTTTCTGCAATGGTGGGAGCATAAAAATGAATATGGCTTTCTACCATCAAAAGAAAACAAGCTATAAATACATTCATGTGGTCAAGAGATTGTCTCTTCAGGTTCATTAAAAAAATGTAAAAAAAAAAAAAAGACATTTAAAATTAACCCATTTGCTCACCTTTTGTTGTTCAAGTAAGAAGTCCTCTGACGGAAGTGGCTACTGAGCTTAGATTGTCATAAAGTGCCATCAGCAGGTTGCAACAAAGATACAGAGAGACTGGAAGAGTCACAGAGAGACATAGAAGTGGACGTCCTTTGGCCACATCCGACACTGATGACCACTTCATTGTGAACAATGCCCTGTGGAACCACAACTTCAGGCACATTTAAGGGAGGCGAGAGGCACCCAAGTGTCATGTCAGACCATTCGAAACAATTTACTTCAGCATGGTCTGCGTGCTAGACGACCTGCAAGAGTACCTGACCACACCACCAGGGCCAGAGAGCATTTACGCTGGACCAGTGGGCCTCAGTGCTGTTCACTGATGAAAGTCGATTCACGCTGAGCAAAAATGATGGCCGCCAATGATGTTGGAGACGTCAAGGAGAGCTCTATGCATCAGCCACTGTTGTCACCAGACAACAGTGGTGTTACAATGTGGGCAGGTGTGTTTAGTCAATACAGAATACGGCACATGCATTGACTTATGACCTTACTATTGGACTGTAGTCATATTAGGTCTCTTCTCGCATGGTAGTAGCTATCCCTTGTCAGGGACATATAGGGCCTATCAGGAGGTTCCTGACACGGGATCGCCCGTATTGGGGCGGCCATTCCATTTTGCTAGGCAGGGCCTATAGCTTGATAGGGCAAGTGTGAGGGTGAGTCAATTTTCCTTTCCTTGTCCTGCCCAGCCTAATTGTTACCGTATTTTTCGCCCTATAAGACACACTTTCCTCCCCCCCAAAAGTGTTTACAGTTTACACTGATACACCACCGACCGCATGCTGCACAGCGTGGTCGGCGGGTGTATTAGTGGGAGGGAGGAGGGGCTGGGGGCCGGCATCTAGTTTTGAATGGCAGAAGGGCCCAGTGCAGTCACTGTATTCTATTGCACCGGGCCCCGCTCACTGTAGTAATCCTATCTATAACTGTAGGCATTGTTTAACTATAATCTTCAATACAATCCATTAATCTTTACTTACTAACGTCCGTATCAGGCAGGAGGCCAGGCAGGCGGTCACTGGCAGCATAACTCACTACGTCATGCGCCTGCCCGCCCCCCTGCCTGATACGAACGTTAGTAATTGAAGATTAATGGATTGTATTGAAGATTATTATAGTTAAACAATGCCTACAGTTATAGTTAGGATTACTACAGAGAGCGGGGCCCGGTGCAATAAAATACAGTGACTGCACCGCGCCCCGCTGCCATTACAAAACTAGATGCTGGCCCCCACCCCCTATATTGGGGTCAGGGACACTGTTATGTGGGGGAATCTGTAGATGACGCATTGCATAAGATGCTATATGTGTCATCCACAGATCCCCCATAACAGTGCCATCCACAAATGTCCCCATAACAGTGCCATCCACAGATGCCCCATAACAGTGCCATCCACAGATGCCCCCATAACAGTGCCATCCACAGATCCCCCATAACAGTGCCATCCACAGATCCCCCATAACAGTGTCATCCACATATCCCCCATAACAGTGTCAACCACATATCCCCCATAACAGTGTCACTTTGTATAGATAAGACGTGGCACACGTATCTCTTGAGGTTGTGGTGCTGGTTGTGTTGGCTTCCCAGCCACACTAACACATAGACAGAATAACAACCGCACTCAATTGAATTCTTATGTGTTCGTTTTTATTTTAGGCAACTTCACCAATTTGTGACGTTTCGGTCATACGACCTTTATCAAACACTGTGATAATGAGAGAATATTTCAGTAAATATACAGTACAAAGGCAACATCAAAATTTATCATTGCACCTTATTTTAACATATGATATTGGCACTTTATAACATCGAAAATACTCAGATGAAAGTATCAAGAAAATCAAAACAGTCAAAACAATCCAGAAAAAAATTATAATAATAGTAGGGAATACAAAATCAAAAATTAAAAATTAAAAATGATACAGAAAACCGCTAATACGGCAATACGGTCATGTTCATTTACATGAGTTATCAAAAGCATCAAAAACGTAGCACTCCGTATATAGTAAATCGACGTTAAGGATAATTGTTCTATTTATAAGTAGATATATATTCTAAATGTATTAGTATGCACGAATGAGTAAATGAATAGGTCTGCGATCCTTTGACATAGGTAGCTTGAACTACAACTTAGAAACGACCTCTGTCCCAGACTGAGATTGACAGAGTGAAAATAAACAATGTAAATACAAACAGATGCAATTGAGGCTAATTCTTATAGAACCGGGTGCCCCCATTTAGACAAAACAACACTTACCAAGTTGCCATAAGAAGGAGGAGAGACCATAGGAGAAGTGGAGCTGATGGTGTATCCACACCCATATAAAAGCTATGGCTAGGTGGTGCATGTGTTCTTATATAGCCGGCCCGGGAGGAAATGACCGAAACCGGAAGTGCCCATGCGTTTAGTCATACCCCACATAGTAACATTCCTTCCCTTTATAACACAAGCGTTACTACTTAGCACCTCCCCCGGACATACATAGAGACTATATTCACCTGAGTAGATGAGGCGATATGCGTTCCAGCTTGGAACGCATGGGCACTTCCGGTTTCGGTCATTTCCTCCCAGGCCGGCTATATAAGAACACATGCACCACCTAGCCATAGCTTTTATATGGGTGTGGATACACCATCAGCTCCACTTCTCCTATGGTCTCTCCTCCTTCTTATGGCAACTTGGTAAGTGTTGTTTTGTCTAAATGGGGGCACCCGGTTCTATAAGAATTAGCCTCAATTGCATCTGTTTGTATTTACATTGTTTATTTTCACTCTGTCAATCTCAGTCTGGGACAGAGGTCGTTTCTAAGTTGTAGTTCAAGCTACCTATGTCAAAGGATCGCAGACCTATTCATTTACTCATTCGTGCATACTAATACATTTAGAATATATATCTACTTATAAATAGAACAATTATCCTTAACGTCGATTTACTATATACGGAGTGCTACGTTTTTGATGCTTTTGATAACTCATGTAAATGAACATGACCGTATTGCCGTATTAGCGGTTTTCTGTATCATTTTTAATTTTTTATTTTTGATTTTGTATTCCCTACTATTATTATTATTTTTTTCTGGATTGTTTTGACTGTTTTGATTTTCTTGATACTTTCATCTGAGTATTTTCGATGTTATAAAGTGCCAATATCATATGTTAAAATAAGGTGCAATGATAAATTTTGATGTTGCCTTTGTACTGTATATTTACTGAAATATTCTCTCATTATCACAGTGTTTGATAAAGGTCGTATGACCGAAACGTCACAAATTGGTGAAGTTGCCTAAAATAAAAACGAACACATAAGAATTCAATTGAGTGCGGTTGTTATTCTGTCTATGAGCCATAACAGTGTCAGCCACAGATACCCCATAACAGTGCCATCTACAGATGCCCCCATAACAGTGCCATCCACATATCCCCCATAACAGTGTCATCCACATATCCCCCATAACAGTGTCAGCCACAGATACCCCATAACAGTGTCAGCCACAGATCCCTCATAACAGTGTCATCTATAGACCACTATTAGTTCAAAACACACCAAAAGCACACTTTTTGGTAAAAAATTTATTTTTTCTTATTTTCCTCCTCAAAAACCTAGGTGCGTCTTATGGGCTGATGCATCTGATAGGGCGAAAAATACGGTAATTGCTTTTTAAGAGCACAAATTGGGTGATTTTTAATGATCATCAGTAACGGTTCCGTTTTACACTGGTGAAGGTACTCTGTGATTACATTATAATTAAGTTACACTAGTGACACCTGACATCTGATGTCTATATCTATCAGAACTGCGAAAAACCATAAATTTCACCCAAAAGCCAAACATCCTTAACTTTTTTTGAGCAGTGTACATTTTCCTTATTTTTGAATTACAGCTTGGTTCTCTAAATATTGCTGATAAACCGTTTTGAGCTCTAATCTAAAAGGAATCACATGACACAATGTGTATCTGTTGTCATACATTTCCTTTATTGCACAGGATATCACATGCAGGGGTGCAACGCCAATGAGGCAAGGTGAGGCGATTGCCTCAGGTAGCACCAGGTCGGGGCAAGAGGGGGTCAGCGGAAGGGCCATGGGCAATGAGCGCTTCCCCGGTGGAAACGCACATCTCTACATATTCAACTGCATCACTGTACTGGACAGCCGAATGCTGCGACAGGGGATATAGCGAGTAGAAGAGGTCTGTGTCTTGCATTGCATCACTAACAGCAGAATGGAGGTATGTGTTCATTATTTTTATTTGGCAGTAAGATGTTGGGCCACAATAGGATGGTGGTCATTTTTTGTAACAGTATAAAGCACTATGGGGGACATTGCGACTGTAAAAAGGAGCATTTTTGTACTGCCACACATTATAAGCATTTTTGTATTTTTAGGGGTAATTATAGGGGTAATTATTACTATTGGGGCATTATTACTTCTGGGAGCAAAATGAGGGAAATTATTACTATTGGGTGCACTGTTACCACATAGTGCACTCTGGTAGAGAATTATTACTATTGGTGGGACTTTAGGAAGGACTGTTAAATTGGGGGGAAACCTGGTACAGTATCAGCTTTGCACAATTATTTTTGGAGGACACTATGTTTACGGCACTATAAGGGACACTATTTGCTGGACATTGTTACTGTTAGAGCACTGTGTGCCAATAATCATTGAAGGGGAATTATCTGTGTGGCAATAGTATTTTCAGGGGGATTATCTGTTTCTGCAGTATAGGATTGGGACACGCAGTGGGCACAGTATTAGAGGTGGCAGGATGGGGTGTTCAGAGGGTGGGGAGGAGGATGGAAAAGTAGGAAACAAATATCTGTGTGACAAACTGCAGAAACAAGAGATGGCTGAAAGAGATGATTATGGTGGTCTGGTCTGAATGAAGAAGATAAAGATAATGTCTATATCAGAGGAAACGGCACGGATCCGTTTTGCAGCCTATAGACTTCTATTACGACGGAATGAATAACGGAATGCCTCTAAAGGTCCGTGGTAATGGAATCCATAACGCAATTCACCTTTTACCCACAAAAGAAGTGTGAACGAATTTCATAAGAGGAAATTCGCTCATCTCTAGTGGCATGTAATGTTTTCAAAGTATGTCTTTAACAGTAGGGATGGAGGGAAGGGGTTAGGTTAATAAAGCTACTTTCACACTAGCGTTCATGGGTCCGTTCGTGAGCTCCGTTTGAAGGGGCTCACGAGCGGACCCAAACGCCTCCGTCCAGCCCTGATGCAGTCTGAATGGAGCGGATCCGCTCAGACTGCATCAGTCTGGCGGCGTTCAGCCTCCGCTCTGCTCGCCTCCGCACGGACAGGCGGACAGCTGAACGCTGCTTGCAGCGTTCAGCTGTCCGCCTGGCCGTGCGGAGGCGAGCGGATCCGTTCAGACTTACAATGTAAGTCAATGGGAACGGATCCGCTTGAAGATGTCACCATATGGCTCAATCTTCAAGCGGATCCGTCCCCCATTGACTTTACATTGAAAGTCTGAACGGATCCGCTCAGGCTGCTTTCACACTTAGAATTTTTTCTAAGTTATTAATGCAGACGGATCCGTACTGAACGGAGCCTCCGTCTGCATTAATATGATCGGATCCGTTCAGAACGGATCCGATCGAACGCTAGTGTGAAAGTAGCCTAAATTGGCATGGGGGGTGCCGTTTCAGTTTTTGCCTCAGGAAGCAGAAAGGCTAGCTGCACCCCTGATCACATGCAGACAATACAGCTTGTACTAAACTTCACTTGAATATATTCTTTTGTTATTCTCTTCATTTAAAGGGAATGTGTCATCAATAAATGACCTATTGTTTAAATCATGTTTTTATGTTTAACATATTTTCAAATAATTTTTTATTTAATTTTTTATTTTCCGTGTCAATATCTATAATTAAACAAAAAACATTAAATCCTGCAGTTTTGCACTGGTCACTAAGCATAATAATAGGTGTAACTTCTTGGTCTATACAGATCTCTTTACTGCAGTTATCTGCTTATCTGTCATTCTACTCCTGCCTGTAGTGATATCACCTCTGTGTATAGATAGGATCCTCCATTCATAACAGGTGATTGTCAAAACTTATTTTTTCTTTCCTTTTACAATGACCTCTGCACAGGTCACAGAGCATGCCTCGAAAACTCTCCCACAGAAGTCAATGAGGTCCACTGCTGTGCGTTGTGTCTAAAGCAATTTTCTTAAAGAGGTTGTCCGGTCCCAAAATCAAAATTCTTTTTATGTGCTCCTAACACCCCTCACCATCCATCCATACATATGCCCCCAATACCTGTTTTTCAAGTCAGAGCTTTCCTTCCTCCATGAAAGACATCACATTATCCTGGCAGATCTGTTTACTTTCTCTCCTTCTTGTTTTGTTGAATACATAACTTTATTGATACACAAGCCTGGCTGCACTGCACAGAGATGAGTCACAGGCTGGCCACGCCCCCCACACTGCTCTGTCTGTCTGTCACAGCAGAGAAGGGCTAATATGGCAAATTACATCCTTGCACTCCCCTATGCCCAATCTGGATTGGGGGGGAGGGGGGAGATTCTATATGGGCACTTTCTGCTTATACTCACACAGGACTGTAGACATTAGCCCTCACTGCAGCTCTACTGCCAGAGCTTTTGCAGCAATCTCCATAGCCACGCCCCAGGAGCGTGGCATACATGGCTCTCCTGAGCCAGCTCTACTGCCAGAGCTCCTGCAGCAATCTCCATAGCCACGCCGCAGGAGCTCTCAGCAAGCTGGGGAAGAAGACGGAGGCCGGCGCTTCCACTTGCAGAAGGCGGTGACGTCATTAGTGACAATCCGTCTCCTGCTCAAGCCAGGAAGAGAGGAGCGGAAGACAAGAAGACGGACTATTCCAGAAGCAAAGAAAAGACATCTGGAGGGACCACGTGACCGGGAGGCAGATCTCAAGAATGGCTGCACTTTGGAAGGTAAGTATCTGGTTCTAGTCTTTCCTCCACAGGTTTTTTTTTTATGCAAAAAAAAGGTTAATCCCAGAGAACCACTTTAATGCTTTCAAGATGCTGTTAAGAACAGCTCAAGCAAGATGGCCACCTGTTAGGGGGTAAATATGTCATTAGTCTGTGTGTGCATCTGTATGTCTTTCTGTATGCTTTCCTTCTCTTGCTGGCCAGCAAACCTATCTCTCTGTCCACTATTACTTCTGCAGACTAAGGCATTGTTCACACTAACACCCAGCATTATCACCTTGCCTGCATTACAGGGTGGGTGATGCATGCAGCCGATTAACCGCCTCCGGACCGCCTAACGCAGGATCGCGGTCCGGAGGCAGCAGCGATACACACAGTCACGCATTGGCGCGTCATCTCGCGAGACGCGAGATGACACGCTTAGCCGGCCCGCGCATGCGCAATGCGGGCCAGCATTTCTTCAAGGGGGGTCGCGTCATCAGCTTGCCAGCCAATGATCGCGGCTGGCAAGCTGATGATTTTTTAAAAATCCAATCAAAGGCCAGATAACAGATCATATTAGTAAATATGATCTGTTATATGGCTGCCCTGCTCCTCTGCTGGTCCTTTTGGTCGGTTGGATCCAGCAGAGGAGCAGGCTTCACAGTGAGTACACCAAACACCACACACTAGCCCCAGATCACCCCCTGCACCCCAATTAACCCTTTGATCACCCCTTTGATCGCCCCTGTCAATCACTAGTGAAAGAAAAAAGTGATCAGTGCAAACTGTCCCTTTTTTTTTTCACTGGTATTGACTGTTAGGTTTTAGGGATAGTTTAGGCCCCTTGGTTAGGTAGTTAGCGATCAGTTAGCGCCCAGCCCACCGCACTGCAGTCCCTTATTCGCTGATTAGCGTATCGCTAATCAGCATTTGAACTTTTATAGTATCTGGAAGTGATCAAAACTGATCACGGTCAGATCTATAATAGTATTAGTGTCACTTTAGTTCGCCCTCCACCCAAAACGCAGTGTTTGCCCGATCAGGCCTGATCGGTCGCCCACACGTGCGTTCGCCCACACCCGCCCCACCGCAGTGACAAAGATTATTTTTTTTTTGATCACTGCACATTCACTTTACACGCACTGCGGCGATAAAAAAATTAGTTTTTCTGAAGAGGCCTACAGGCTTCTGACCCAGTCGGATGAGGAATGGGAACCCTCATCTGACAATTCTAGCGGGTCAGAATATGAACCTGTAGAAAGCAGTGGCACTCTGACCCAAAGTTCGGACGAGGAGGTTGAGGTCCCTGATAGCACCAGGTGTACCCGGCCCCGTGTCGCTAGACCACAGTTTGCGCAGGATCCGCTTCAAGGGCAGCAGAGTGGGGCTGGCGCTGTCGGATTACGTGATGAGGCATACACCAGCAGCGCAGCCCTCCCTGGACCTAGTACCAGCACTGCCGTACAACATGGTGAAGTGGCGAGCACCAGAAGGGCAGTTGAAGCTGGTACGGTGGCACGTGCATTAGTTACCCCGTCGCAGCCACCGCAAAGACGGGCCCGTAGACCCCTTAGAATCCCTGAGGTGCTGGCAAACCCTGATTGGCAGTCCCCAACTTCAGCCGCACCTGTAGTTCCCCCTTTCACCGCCCAGTCTGGAGTTCGGGTTGAGGCAGCTCAGATTGGTTCGGCCCTGGGATTTTTTGAGCTGTTCTTGACTGCGGAGCTCTTGGACATAGTCGTGGCCGAAACAAACCGGTATGCCACACAATTTATAACCGCCAACCCAGGAAGCTTTTATGCTCAGCCTTTCCGGTGGAAACCAGTCCAAGTTTCCGAAATTAAAACTTTTCTGGGCCTTCTCCTCAACATGGGTCTAACCAAAAAGCATGAATTGCGGTCATATTGGTCCACGAACCCAATTCATCACATGCCCATGTTCTCTGCTGCTATATCCAGGGCACGTTTTGAGGCCATCCTGCGTTTCCTGCACTTTAGTGACAATAGCACCTCTCGTCCCAGAGGCCACCCAGCTTTTGACCGGCTCCACAAAATTCGGCCCCTCATAGACCATTTCAAGCAGAAATTTGCAGATTTGTATACCCCAGAGCAAAACATCTGCGTAGACGAGTCCCTAATACATTTTACCGGGCGCCTTGGCTTCAAACAATACATCCCAAGCAAGCGCGCCCGGTATGGGGTCAAATTGTATAAGCTCTGTGAAAGGGCCACAGGCTATACCCACAAATTTTGTGTCTATGAGGGAAAAGATCAGACCCTGGAGCCGGTCGGTTGCCCTGACTACCTGGGGAGCAGTGGGAAGACAGTCTGGGACTTGGTGTCACCCTTATTCGGCAAGGGGTACCATCTTTATGTGGACATTTTCTACACAAGTGTGGCCCTCTTCAGGCATTTGTTTCTAGAACAGATTGGCACCTGTGGCACCACGCGAACTAGTCGTGCGGGCTTCCCCCAACGGCTCGTTACCACCCGTCTTGCAAGGGGGGAGAGGGCTGCCTTGTGTAACGAAGAACTGCTTGCAGTGAAATGGAGAGACAAGCGTGACGTTTACATGCTCTCCTCCATTCACGCAGACACGACAATCCAAATTGAGCGAGCAACCCGTGTCCACGACTATAACCTTCACATGGGAGGGGTGGACTTCAATGACCAGATGTTGCCTCCATATTTAGTTTCCCGCAGAACCAGACGCTGGTATAAGAAGGTGTCTGTATATTTGATTCAATTTGCACTGTATAATAGTTTTGTTCTCTACAGTAAGGCTGGGAGAACACGATCCTTCTTCAAATTTCAGGAAGAGATCATCGAGAACAGGAGGTTCCGTGGCCCCATCCACCAGTGTAGTTAGCCATCTACACGAGCGACATTTCCCCAATGTCGTTGCCGGTACCTCAACCCAACCGTCACCCTGAAAAAGATGTTGTGTCTGTAGCAGGAGTGGAATAAGGCGTGACACCCGCTATTTCTGTCCTGACTGCCCTGACCACCCTGCCCTATGCTTAGGGGAGTGTTTCCGGAAGTACCACACACAGGTACACCTAGCATAGGGATCATCTCACCAGGACAGGCACACAGGGCTATTAGGGCCCATTCACTCACAGCTGCTGCAAACCTCTCCTTTCACCTGGGACAAAGTGCATAACGCACTTCACCACATCTTTGGGCGATTTGCACTTTGCACATTGTCCCATGGGGAAGGAGAGGTTTGTCCTATAAAAGTAAAAAATAAAAAAAAATCACCAGTAAGCAAAAAGGTTAATGTTCAGTTCAAAAAGTTAAAGTTTATATGTTCTGTTCCAAAGTTAATACAATTATTGCGTTGCGGCCTGGTTTTTTCTTTTTTTTTTTTACCTTCCAGGTGGACCAACCGATCGACTAGCTGCAGCACTGATGTGCATTCTGACAGAAGCATTGCGCTGCTGTCAGATTACACACAAGTCAGTGTATGCGGCGCTGCAAGACGAGATTTCTCCTCTGCAGTAAAAGATACGTTGCCGAGGCATATGAGCTGAGGAGGAGGCGGTGTTCCTATGCTTTGGCAAACACTTTGTATATAAAAAAATCAAAAATCCCGGCAATGATTTATTCATCCACATCGATTGATGTGAATGGAGAAATCTGGTTTGCCAGGGCATACGAGCTAAGTGGGTATGGATGTTGGGCGGAGCTCCTATGTCCTGGCAGACGCCTTTCCCCTCCTTTTTGTTTTTTGGCAGAGATTTTTTCATCCACATTGATCGATGCGAATGAAGAAATCTGTGCCATTCATTTTTTTCTTTCAGCCCAGAGGCTGAACGGAAAAAAATAATCTCATTACCTGTATGCTCAATGTGAGGAGAATAGCAGAAACTCCTAATGCTGGCCATACATGTAATGATTGCGGAGACCCTCAAATGCCAGGGCAGTACAAACACCCCACAACTAACCCCATTTTGGAAAGAAGACACCCCAAGGTATTTGCTGAGGGGCATATTGAGTCCATGAAAGATTGACATTTTTTTTCCCAAGTTAGCGGAAAGTGAGACTTTGTGAGAAAAAAAAAAAAAAAAACAATTTCCGCTAACTTATGCCCAAAAAAAAAAATTCTATGAACTCGCCAGGCCCCTCATTGAATACCTTGGGGTGTCTTCTTTCCAAAGTGGGGTCACATGTGGGGTATTTATACTGCCCTGGCTTTTTAGGGGCCCTAAAGCGTGAGAAGAAGTCTGGGATCCAAATTTCTAAAAATGCCCTCCTAAAAGGAATTTGGGCACCTTTGCGCATCTAGGCTGCAAAAAAGTGTCACATGTGGTATCGCCGTACTCAGGAGAAGTTAGGGAATGTGTTTTGGGGTGTCATTTTACATATACCCATGCTGGGTGAGATAAATATCTTGGTCAAATGCCAACTTTGTATAAAAAAAATGGGAAAAGTTGTCTTTTGCCAAGATATTTCTCTCACCCAGCATGGGTATATGTAAAATGACACCCCAAAACACATTCCCCAACTTCTCCTGAGTACGGCGATACCAGATGTGTGACACTTTATTGCAGCCTAGGTGGGCAAAGGGGCACACATTCCAAAGAGCACCTTTCGGATTTCACCGGTCATTTTTTACAGATTTTGATTGCAAACTACTTCTCACGCATATGGGCCCCTAAAATGCCGAGGCAGTATAACTACCCCACAAGTGAACCCATTTTGGAAAGAAGACACCCCAAGGTATTCCGTGAGGGGCATGACGAGTTCCTAGAATTTTTTATTTTTTGTCGCAAGTTAGTGGAATATGAGACTTTGTAAGGAAAAAAAAAATCATAATGTTCCGCTAACTTGTGACAAAAAAAATAATTCTAGGAACTCGCCATGCCCCTCACGGAATACCTTGGGGTGTCTTCTTTCCAAAATGGGGTCACTTGTGGCGTAGTTATACTGCCCTGGCAATTTAGGGGCCCATATGTGTGAGAAATAGTTTGCAATCAAAATGTGTAAAAAATGGCCTGCGAAATCCGAAAGGTGCTCTTTGGAATGTGTGCCCCTTTGCCCATCTTGGCTGCAAAAAAGTGTCACACATCTGGTATCGCCGTACTCAGGAGAAGTTGGGGAATGTGTTTTGGGGTGTCATTTTACATATACCCATGCTGGGTGAGATAAATATATTGGTCAAATGCCAACTTTGTATAAAAAAATGTGAAAAGTTGTCTTTTGCCAAGATATTTCTCTCACCCAGCATGGGTATATGTAAAATGACACCCCAAAACACATTCCCCAACTTCTCCTGAGTACGGCGATACCAGATGTGTGACACTTTTTTGCAGCCTAGGTGGGCAAAGGGACCCACATTCCAAAGTGCACCTTTCTGATTTCACCGGTCATTTTTTACAGATTTTTTTTTTTTTTTTTTTTTTCTGCAAGGTGGGTCCCCTACATTTTTCAAAACCACCTCCTTAAGTTGTTCCTCTAGCTGTCGGCCTTCAATTCCCTCCGGGAATCCAATTATGCGGATGTTATTTCGCCTTGATCTGTTTTCCAGATCCTCCAGCTTATTTAGTAATAGCTGATTTTCTGAAGCGAGAAATAGAGTTTTAGATTTTAACATGTCCATGTCAGTTTGTAGGGAACCAACTGTCGATTCCACATTGAGGACTCGGTCGCGAATCTTCAACAAATCTTCTCTTATCAAAGATATATCACTCTGCACTGACCCCAGTTGCTTGGACATCCCCTGTACTATGCTACCATTCTTTTCTACGGCACACAAAATTTTATCCAGGACTGAGGGGTCGTATTCAGATCCTATTTGCGCCGTGAGGTCTTCCTCTCCCGCCTCCCGGCCCGCCTCTATTGACCCATCCTCGGACAATTCGTCAGTTAGGGGAGTTTTGACAGATTTCCTCAAATTAACGGAGGATTTTATTTTAGCTATATTCTTTTCATTTAAGGTGGGTGATTTCAAGAACCTGTCGATTTTATTCTCTGGGGTCTTAGTCCCCAGCTTTGTTCCAGAGGAATCCACAGACCGTCGCTTGGGGGCCATTCTATTCCCCCCCCCCTTTTTTTTTTCTTTTTCCCCCTTTCTCTTTCCTCCCCTTTCTTCCCCTCTCTCCCTCTCCTCCTTTTCCTTCTCCTCTCTCCCCCCTACTGCCCCTTTGTCCCCCCTTCACCAAACCTCACGTGTGGACTCAGGGAGGAGAGAAACCTTCTCACAGCTGGGAGGCAAAAAAAAAAAAAAGAGACAGAAACGGCAGCAAAGTCACAATTATAATGTTCTCACGTGTGCACCACAGCCAGGTTCCAGGTCCAGATGCATGCCCCAGACTGGGGCAAGAGAGTTGAGGTCAGCAAAGAGGAAAGATGGAGATCTTCACTGGCAGGCCAGCAGCAGACGGATGGCAAATAGTCCAGATGCCAGGCAAGCAGAGGGAGGCAGCCAGGGAAGGGGAATAGGACGTCCCCGTCAATCACCACCAGCAGGGGGCAGACATCGCCCAGTTCAGCGCAGGAGCCGAGATCGCACCACAGGCCGAAGCAGGAAGACCCGGCCAGAAGGAGAATCGCCAGCATCAAGCACCAGCCCGACTCCAAACAGAGGGGAGGGAGACACAGCAGCCAGGCCAGCAGGGGGCCACAAAAGTCCGGATGCTCCACTCCACTGACCGCAGGAGGAGGAGGTAAGGTGCAGCGTCGCGGCACTCGGCGTTCCGGGCGTCAGCTGTTCAAGCGCCAGCCCGACTCCAACAGAGGGGAGGGAGACACAGCAGCTAGGCCAGCAGAGGGCCACAAAGGTCCGGATGTTCCGCTCAAGGACCGCAGGAGGAGGAGGTAGGTTACAGCGTCGCGGCACTCGGCGTTCAGGGCATCAGCTGTTCAATCCAAACAGAGAGCAGAGAGCATAGCCGGAGGAAGCGGACGCGGGCGGGGGGGGGGGGAGAGCGAGACGTGACGTGTTCACGTCATCACACCACCCATTTTTTACAGATTTTGATTGCAAACTACTTCGCACGCATATGGGCCCCTAAAATGCCAACGCAGTATAACTACCCCACAAGTGACCCCATTTTGGAAAGAAGACACCCCAAGGTATTTTGTGATGGGCATAGTGAGTTCATGGAAGTTTTTATTTTTTGTCACAAGTTAGTGGAATATGAGACTTTGTAAGAAAAAAAAAAAATCATCATTTTCCGCTAACTTGTGACAAAAAATAAAAAGTTCTATGAACTCACTATGCCCATCAGTGAATACCTTAGGGTGTCTACTTTCCGAAATGGGGTAATTTGTGGGTGTTTTCTACTGTCTGGGCATTGTAGAACCTCAGGAAACATGACAGGTGCTCAGAAAGTCAGAGCTGCTTAAAAAAGCAGAAATTCACATTTTTGTACCATAGTTTGTAAACGCTTTAACTTTTACCCAAACCATTTTTTTTTTTTTTTGCCCAAACATTTTTTTTTTATCAAAGACATGTAGAACAATAAATTTGGCGAACAATTTATATATGGATGTCATTTTTTTGCAAAAAAATCGTTAAATTTGGCTTAATAACAAAAAAAGTAAAAATGTCAGCAGCAATGAAATACCACCAAATGAAAGCTCTATTAGTGAGAAGAAAAGGAGGTAAAATTAATTTTGGTGGTAAGTTGCATGACCGAGCAATAAACGGTGAAAGTAGTGTAGAGCAGAAGTGTAAAAAGTGGCCTGGTCATTAAGGGGGTTTCAGCTAGCGGGGTTGAAGTGGTTAACCTAGGTGAGGCAGAGCTGCATTAAACAGACAAAGTTTCTTTAGTATGACTGGGCTATTTTATGATATGCTATAGAATTGTAAGCTCCTCTGTAATTAGTTATTTTGTTTCATTTGCAACATTTATGTTTTGGAAATGTATAGTGTGTGTATCCCATTAACACTAGAACTACCGGAGGGGTCATTTTGACCCTTTTTGCTATTTATTTTTCTTATAATTTATAAAATTTTAACAAATGAGTTGTGAGTTTTTATAATTTTTATTTATTCATGGTAGTGTATATTTTAGGACTCAAAAATAAATTTAAATTTTTTTCAGGGGCCCAGATTTAACAATTCATGCCTATAAGTACTAAAGGGGTCAATTTGACCCCATACATAAAAGTAGTAGTAGACAATACACCTAAGGTTACATGCACACGACCGTGGTGCTGTTGTGGCTGGTTCAATTAAATAGTAAACCATTTTTGATGTCAACAAATCATGTATTTTAAAGACTAACCTTTATTTTTATTTTTGTTTTTTTGTTTTGTTCCAGGGTCGACAATCATGGTTTGCCGGCGGTCAATCAGGGACTGCTACAAAAAAGACTTTAACGAGGAACTTCGGTGCCCGTGGTTCGGGAGGAACCTCAAGGTGGGCATATCGCTATACTGCCGCCTTGGGGTTCCTACAAAGGACCCTAGAGCTGCGAAGGTAAGATATTATGTTTACAGAGATTCTGAATTATGTTATCCAATCTATGTGTATGGCCCTGGCAGACTGTCATTTGGCATTCTTTCTTGGACATCCACATAGTATTTTGTGGAGTAGAGATGAGCGAAGTGTGTTTCAGATTATACATCACACAAAAAAAAATTCATACTGTACATAGACACTTCTCTGTACACTAATAGAATGTACTCTATCTATGTATACTATTTGTATGACAATTTTTTGCAGTGCAACTTCCTATGTAGCATCAGAAGTTCTCCACTGAAATACAATTGCTAATTGTGTTTTTATTTTCTTTGCTTTACAGAACATCAAGCAGTACACGGGCTCATTTACGAGTCCTTGTTGGGATTCACAAATAGAGTTGCCACTTTGGAGGATAATTTTCGGCGTCTTCAGGAGGGTGCGGTGTTGATATTGCAAATGAGTCCGGTCCATCACTGTTTGATATCCTTACTCCCCGTGATAAAACAGTTCACACCCGACCAACTGTTTGAGACCAGAAGACAAGTGGACTGCGTTTTGTGGCAACTGACAAGTGCAACACCGCCCCACATCCCTCGACTCAGTCCTATCCCCCGCCCCAGCCCTATCCCCTGCCCCAGGCCTATCCCCCGCCCCACACCTCTCCCCCATCCCACTTCCCAACCTCACCATCCCCCTTTCCAGCCTCCCCATCCCCCTTTCCAGCTGCCCCATCCCCCTTTCCAGATGCCCCATTCCCCTTTCCAGCTGCCCCATCCCACTTCCCATACCCCATCCCAGTCCCAAACCCCTGAGTTATTTTCTCACCACTTTTCTCGTTCTCCTCCTCATTACTATCCTCCAACCTCTTTCACCACTTCCTCTACTCTAGCTCGGGAGACTCCATCTCCTGCCTAATCCACAACTTTAAATACTCCCTCTGTTGCACTTCCCCTAACACGCACTTATTTGTCCACAGTGGCAGAAGAATAATAGGACAGAGGGGTCCCAAACTGTGCACTGTGTGTAGGCCTCTAGTTGTCGCTTCTCCAGCATAGGGAGAGTATGTTGACAAGCAGTAGTGTGTAGAAGAGAGGCCTGACATAATATCACAGCGCTGCATGAACGACACAAGTATTTGTTGCTCCTCCAGTGGGGGAGATCAATATATGCAACAAGACTCAATGTATGGTTTTAAAAAAAAGTTTATAAAACAAACTAATTTTACAAAACCGGTTTTGAAATACAATACACACTAGTGTATCTACCTACCAACATAACCACACAACCAAACTGCCTCAAGAATATATTCAAATTGACTTAATTTTTCATGAAAAAAAAATTATAATAATTTAAATCATTTGGTCCTCATTTGGTCTCTCATCCTGGAAACTGCTACAGTGGTCCATGGTCCAAAACTTTCAAAACTGGCCAACTGGCTGTCTTCAGGAATCTCCTGGACATTTAGCGGTTCTTTTATGAGGAGGTAGTTGTGTAACAACACACATGCCTTTACTACCTCTTCAACAGTTTCTATTTTCAGTTGAATTGGTTTGGTGAAACCAGAATGCCAAACCAGAATGCCAAATGTGCATTCCACCATTCTGAGAGCCCTAGTCAGTGGTAGTTAAATACTCATTGGTTCCCATTTAATCCGTGGCTGAAATAAGGTTTAATTAGATTGCCACACATCTGAAACGCCTCATCACCAACCAACACAAAGGGCATGGGGTAGAGGTTGAGGTGGTGGAAAATCAAATTGTCTATTGTATACCCTTCGCCCCATATCAGAATTTTTATAGACAATGGAATCCTTGGTTCGGCCATAAGCCCCAACATCGATTGCCACAAAACGGTACTGGGCATCAGCTATGGCCATTAATATAATTGAAAAATATTTTTAGTAGTTAAAGTACTCTGAACCAGTGCCTTGGGGCTTGATAATATGTATGTGTTTCCCGTCTACTGCCAAAGACAGTTTGGAAACTTGCACACCTCCCATAATTTTTCTGAAATTTCCATCCACTGTTGCCTATTTGGATGTGGGATAAATTTCGCATGCAACTGCTCCAACAAAGCACGGCACATATCCTTAACAATTAAGGAAACTGTGGATATTCCGAGATTAAACAGATAATGGAGGGACCTCAAACTTTCTCCTGTTGCCAGAAGTCTATCAGAAGAAAAAAAAAAAAGAGTGCAAATAAAGATGAGCAAATATTTTTTTTTTATGCAAAAAAAAAAAAGCTGCAAGCTATATCATTTGGATGGCCTTGTTCGGGAGCTTAAACTAGACATACCACTGTTAAATGCTCAAATTCCATTGTTCTGTGATCATTTTCACAGGGCAAAGGACATTGTTTTGGAAATACAGTGATGGAACAGGCTCTCCATGGAGAACGATAGGCGTATGCTTCTGGCTAGCATTGCTCACAGTGCTGTCAATGTCTCTAATGGTCGAGATAGGGGTAAAGCCTGACCATAGGAGACGGTGAAATCACAGTGAACAATACTAATGCAGAGCCTCTAAAGCCCTTGGCCTGCGCAATCAAGAGCTTCGCTATTAGAGTACAGTATCAAATAAAGAAAATGTTCGTACCATGGGGTATGGAAATATGTCAGGTTTCAGCTTTGAACCCGGAAAAGCTACATTAAAAAATTATACAAAAATAACAGTTAAAATTTAAAAAAATTATAATTACCTCATGGTAAGCATTAAGCATTCTGCAGGTGAAACACCTCGACGGAAAGAGGTGTCCTGTCTTTCGATGAGACACCCTTTGTAGCAGATCGTCAAAACTGTTGACGCTCATCCGTAAGTAGTTATGAAACTTGTCCGCATAGTTCCGCAGTTCAGGAAACAGAACTTCAAATGCTCCCCTTCTCATTCCATTCTGGCAGAAGTAATCAGATGCACACAAAATCGAAGACGCCGTCTGGCTCGAAGATGTCTTCTCCAGCGGGAAATAAGGATTAGAGCCTGAAATCCAAAGCGAATGTGGTCCAGCATCATCTTTGCTATCTTCTGAGGCAGCATCTGAGGGGTATGTGACCTTCGTTTGTCTTTTATAGCCACTGTACAATTTGCATGTGAAATTGTTTCTTTTGATGTTTGAAAATTTAAATACCGGATCCGTTATTCCATCTGAAACCGGATGATAACGGATGAGACGCATCCGTTATTTCACCGGATCCGTTTACATAGGGTTTGCTAAATCCGGCAGGTATTTCCGGCAATGGACTAACAGATCCAGGGGGGAACTATCCGTTTGCATGCGGTTTGACGGATCCGGCAGGCATTTCCGGCAATGGAACTGCCTGCCGGAATCCAACAATGCTAGTGTGAAAGTACCCTTAACTGTTGGATACTGGATACCACGACCATGTAAAAGGAAAATGCGTTTAAACTACTGTATTTGATCTCAACACTGTTCCTACGAAGTAAAAATACATTTTTCATTTTTGTGTTTTCATTTTTCTTCCCTGTTTTCCTTTAGCCATAAGTTTTTAATATATCTGTTTACATAGCTGTATGAGGGCTTATTTTTTTGTGGGACAAGTTGACCTTTTTAATGCTACCATTAATTATGTCAGAAACAAATTGAAAATGAACGTGCTTATTTAAGAAACTTGATACCTTTATTAATGAATGGGTATGAGCAAGATCATCAATATGCTCATATGCTATAATATATTAAAAACGAACCTCCTATTATAGATAGGTGGCGGAATAATAAATCACTAGAGGGCTGGGGGTGATAATAGGTAAATCTGTGGGAAAACTTCTTTCCCTAGATAACCCTATGGAACTATGTCCTGAAGCACAGGGATGTCCCCTGATGGTGGAGACACCCTGCCCCCGTACCTAAGCCTAGATATGGCCCTAGTGATGCCCTACTTAGCAAAGCTGGATCGGGAAATATTGATCCAGTGAAAAAAACAAAAAGAATAAGTCTAATATAAGTAATATAAAGACACAATTCCAACGCGTTTCGGCTGCATACAGCAGCTCATCAGGAGGTGATATAGGTGAAATAAACGTAGGGAAAAGAGAAAGCAAATTTTTAGATGGTGCTTAAAAGAGTGAGATGGTACTTAGCGCCTTACCATACTTGATTGCGCTGTGTATACAGATATGTACCTCTTGTCCGTTTGTATGATGGAGTCTGAAGGTAAAAGTACTATATGTCAGGCATTCATTTTTAACAATAATATACAGATCTGTGGTCTAAATATAATATATACCAGTCAGTGGTTTACATAAAATACACAGGTCTGTGGTTTGAATCATGATATGTACTTACCAGACAGAGGGGAGCCCTGTGGAGAGTGCAGCTGGTATGCTAGGAGACTGGAGGGCTCGTATCGGCACGTCAGCGCTTGCTATTTAAGCGCTGGTGCCGACTCGTGTTTCCGGATGCCAAGGAGGAGGAACTTCCGGTGAGTGAGCCGCATCACAATGACGCGATGCGTCACTTCCGGTCCTTGGAGGGCATGCTGGAATGCATGTGCGGCCGGCGATGCTGCAAGTTACTGGCCTGTGTATAGTTACCAGTAACTAGTGATTCGACCAAAATAATTGAGGCAGGACAGTTCTATAATCCCCTACTCACATAGGATTAGTGGTAGGAGGACTGCATCTTATGTTTTGAGCCCTAAGTACCAAATCTCGGTCGGAGGAATTAGCATGATAACACAGTATGGAAATCATCACGTACATATAGCAGGGACGTACATATAGCAGGGGTTTTAGGGACTATATGGACGTGAGAAAAGGGGATTGGAATGACAGTGATATATGTCATCATTCCTAAGATATGGTGCTTCACGCACCGGCATGGACAGAAAAGGGACAAAGACTAGGGATATTCAAATGAGATAAGAACAGGGGAATAGTCTCTAGTAAAGTAAGTTGGGGGTTTGTTAAGTAAAAAATTAATTAAATCAAATAAAGCATGTGTATGTGAGTCGCTCATTTAGACCACTTGGTGACTGTGACCGGAATCGATAAATCCATTCGGATTCCTTTTGGAGTATCTTCCGGTCCCAGTCGCCCCCCCCCCCTTAGAGGTTTGGGAATAACCTCAAGTACTGAGAATTTAAGGGAGCTTGGGTCTCCCCCATGTTGATCATTGATATGATTGGCAACTGGGGTGTCTTTTTTCTTTGCTATGTCATTGATGTGTTTGCAGACTCTACGTCTAAATTCCCTGAAGGTCTTACCGATGTAATCTTTCGGACAGGTACACTGACATATGTAGACAACCCTCTGTGTTTTGCAGTTAGCAAAGGAGCCTAATGTTTGAACAACGTTGGTCGTGGAACAAGTAACCGTTTTTGAAATGCGTATAAATTTACAGGCCTTACAGCTTCCGCATCTGAATGTCCCTTTTGGTTGTCTGTCCAGCCATGTTCCCTCCTTCTTTATGCCGGTGTAGTGGCTGTGCACGAGCCTATCCCTAGGGCTCCTCCCCTTACGATATGTTATTTGGGGGTAGGTGGAAATGGCCTTGGACAGATCTTTGTCCATCATTAGGATTGGCCAGTGGGTTTTTAGGATGGCAGTAACTTCACTATTTGCCGCGGCATATGTGGAGATTAAGCGAATAGTTGAGCTATCCTTCTTTTCTTTTCTTTTTGGTATTAATAAGTCGCCCCGATCCCTGTTCTCTGCTGCCTGAAAAGCCTCCCTTAAAGTGGACCCTCTCTGTAATAATCAATTTTTTTGTTTCTTTGACTCTTAGTAAAAGTTTTCTATATCTGAGAAGTTTCGGTGCATGCGTAAGTACTGGCCTTTTGGAATACCTCTTTTCACTGCCTGTGGGTGGTGACTATTCCAATGTAGAATATTGTTTGTGGCAGTCGGTTTTTGATAGACATTTGTTGTCAGATTTCCTGCTACACATGTTACGTCCACATCCAGGAAGGTGATACTATTAGATTTTATTTCGCTGGACATTTTTCTCAAGCTGGTCAGCAATGACCTCGAACGGTTAAATGTCAATCATCCGAGGGAATATAATTTGTCCCGAGATGAGTCTATGGCCCTTAGGAACCTAGAGACAGACAACACCATCATTATAAAACCATCTGATAAAGGTGGGAATCTAGTAATTCTAGACCATCCGAATTACCCAAAAATGTGCTTCGATTTACTTAGGGATCCTACTAGTTACAGAGTTCTACCAGGCGACCCTAGCCTAGTATTTCAGCAACAGCAGGGCCTAGAACAGGGGGTGATTATGAAATCGGAATATGCGTATCTTTTCCCCAAAAACCCACAGTTGGCCACTTTCTACTGCCTCCCGAAAATTCATAAGGGGGCGAACCCCCTGAAGGGACGCCCAATTGTATTGGGTATGGACTCCCTGACCCATCATTGTGGGACATACCTTGATCAAACACTAAAAGAATTTGTGTCCTGTTTACCATCTTTCATACGAGACACGATGGATTTTCTTCGAAAAATCAAAACCATCTTCGTCGACTCTCACTGCCATCTTGCAAGTATCGACGTTGAATCCTTGTATACATCCATACCACACGATAAAGGTTTAGCAGCTACGGCCCACTTCTTGAGATCGAGAGGCACGCAGTTTCAAAATCATAATAATTTTATCATGAGCCTCCTGGAGTACACTCTCACACATAATTTCTTCATATATAGCGGGTCCATCTACCACCAGCTCAGGGGGACCGCTATGGGCAGTCCCTGTGCCCCTGCCTATGGGAATCTATTCCTGGGCTGGTGGGAAGACAAATTTGTGTTCCCCGATCACCAAATGTGGTGGAATAGTGGGATTGTCTTTTGGACCCGCTATATTGATGACATTTTTGTGGTGTGGAGTGACAGCAAAGAAAAATTCGGTGACTTCGTCTCTGCTCTTAATGATAACAACGTGGGACTAAGATTTACCAGCGAAATAAAATCTAATAGTATCACCTTCCTGGATGTGGAAGTAACATGTATAGCAGGAAATCTGACAACAAATGTCTATCGAAAACCAACTGCCACAAACAATATTCTACATTGGAATAGTCACCACCCACAAGCAGTGAAAAGAGGTATTCCAATAGGCCAGTACTTACGCATGCGCCGAAACTGCTCAGATAAAGAAAACTTTTACCAAGAGTCAAGGAAACTAAAAAATAGATTATTACAGAGAGGGTATCCTAAGTCCACTTTAAGGGAGGCTTTTCAGGCAGCAGAGAACAGGGATAGGGGCGACTTATTAATACCAAAAATAAAAGAAAGGAAGGATAGCTCAACAATTCACTTAATCTCCACATATGACGCGGCAAATAGTGAAGTTACTGCCATCCTAAAAACCCACTGGCCAATCCTAATGATGGACAAAGATCTGTCCAAGGCCATTTCCACCTACCCCCAAATAACATATCGTAAGGGGAGGAGCCTTAGGGATAGGCTTGTGCACAGCCACTACACCGGCATAAAGAAGGAGGGAACATGGCTGGACAGACAACCAAAAGGGACATTCAGATGCGGAAGCTGTAAGGCCTGTAAATTTATACGCATTTCAAAAACGGTTACTTGCTCCACGACCAACGTTGTTCAAACATTAGGCTCCTTTGCTAACTGCAAAACACAGGGGGTTGTCTACATATGTCAGTGTACCTGTCCGAAAGATTACATCGGTAAGACCTTCAGGGAATTTAGACGTAGAGCCTGCAAACACATCAATGACATAGCAAAGAAAAAAGACACCCCAGTTGCCAATCATATCAATGATCAACATGGGGGAGACCCAAGCTCCCTTAAATTCTCAGTACTTGAGGTTATTCCCAAACCTCTAAGGGGGGGGCGACTGGGACTGGAAGATACTCCAAAAGGAATCCGAATGGATTTATCGATTCCGGTCACAGTCACCAAGTGGTCTAAATGAGCGACTCACATACACATGCTTTATATGATTTAATTTCTTTTTTACTTAACAAACCCCCAACTTCCTTTACTAGAGACTATTCCCCTGTTCTTATCTCATTTGAATATCCCTAGTCTTTGTCCCTTTTCTGTCCATGCCGGTGCGTGAAGCACCATATCTTAGGAATGATGACATATATCACTGTCATTCCAATCCCCTTTTCTCACGTCCATATAGTCCCTAAAACCCCTGCTATATGTACGTGATGATTTCCATATTGTGTTATCATGCTAATTCCTCCGACCGAGATTTGGTACTTAGGGCTCAAAACATAAGATGCAGTCCTCCTACCACTAATCCTATGTGAGTAGAGGATTATAGAACTGTCCTGCCTCAATTATTTTGGTCGAATCACTAGTTACTGGTAACTATACACAGGCCAGTAACTTGCAGCATCGCCGGCCGCACATGCATTCCAGCATGCCCTCCAAGGACCGGAAGTGACGCATCGCGTCATTGCGATGCGGCTCACTCACCGGAAGTTCCTCCTCCTTGGCGTCCGGAAACACGAGTCGGCACCAGCGCTTAAATAGCAAGCGCTGACGTGCCGATACGAGCCCTCCAGTCTCCTAGCATACCAGCTGTACTCTCCACAGGGCCCCCCTCTGTCTGGTAAGTACATATCATGATTCAAACCACAGACCTGTGTATCTTTTGTAAACCACTGACTGGTATATATTATATTTAGACCACAGATCTGTATATTATTGTTAAAAATGAATGCCTGACATATAGTACTTTTACCTTCAGACTCCATCATACAAACGGACAAGAGGTACATATCTGTATACACAGCGCAATCAAGTATGCTAAGGAGCTAAGTACATCTCACTCTTTTAAGCACCATCTAAAAATTTGCTTTCTCTATTCCCTACGTTTATTTCACCTATATCACCTCCTGATGAGCTGCTGTATGCAGCCGAAACGCGTTGGAATTGTGTCTTTATATTACTTATATTAGACTTATTATTTTTGTTTTTTTCACTGGATCAATATTTCCTGATCCAGTTTTGCTAAGTAGGGCATCACTAGGGCCATATCTAGGCTTAGGTACGGGGGCAGGGTGTCTCCACCATCAGGGGACATCCCAGTGCTTCAGGACATAGTTCCATAGGGTAATCTAGGGAAAGAAGTTTTACCAAAGATTTACCCATTATCACCCCCAGCCCTCTTGTGATTTATTATTCCGCCACCTATCTATAATAGGAGGTTCGTTTTTAATATATTATAGCAACTGAGCATATTGATGATCTTGCTCATACCCATTCATTAATAAAAGTATCAAGTTTCTTAAATAAGCACGTTCATTTTCAATTTGTTTCTGACCTATTTCTGACCTATTTCATATGTGTAACCTATTGTTAATATCCGTCCAAGTGTCTTTAAGACTACCATTAATTATGGCCTAAAATATAGTGGGAACTGGTAAAAAAAAAAATCCAAATGGGGTGGAATTGGAAAAAAATTATATTCCGTCACCGTTTTATGGGTTTTGTTCCCATGGCGTTTAGTTTGTGGAAAATTTGACCCTTGCCCTTCATTCTCTGGGTCAGTAAATTTACAACGATACCCCATATATATGTTTTTTATGTCTAAATAGTGTAAAAATAAATTTAAAAAAAGAATTGTTAACATTAACATATTCTGACTCCCATAACTTTTTTATTCTTAGCTACTGAGCTATTTAGGGGCTATTTTTTTGGTGGAACAATCTGTAGTTCTATTGATACAATTTTGGAGTGTGTGACTTTTTGATCACATTTTATTACTTTTTTTGGGTAAGAGAAGCAATGAAAAAACGGCAAATCAGCCATTTTGACCCTCTTTTCCATTACACTATTCACCGTATTGTTTTTTTTTATATTTTAATAGTATGGGCGTTTTTGGTCGCTGTGATACCCATGATGTTTATATTTATTGTCATTTAGGTATTTATTTTTTTATTATATGAAAAGGGGGGTCATTTAAACTTTAATATTTTTATATATTTTTTAACATTTTTTTCTTTTTTGTGATGCTTTTGAAGCTAAAATATGAGCCTATAAATTAAGTTTTTAAATTTTTAATTTTGTTTTATCAGGTATTTTTAAAATGGGATTTACACTGAAAAATGCTCATTCCTTATCTTGATCTGCCATCTGGTGGCCAAAATAAGAATTGCAGCATTAACACTATCAGCCTCGTTAACGAGGCTCGTAGTGTTCAGTGCAAATACCGATGCCTCCATTGGCCGCATCTCACTTGATCACGGCATCTAAAAGCCTTTAATTACCGCAATCGGCATTATTGCCAGTCACGGTAATTAGCCACAGGTCTCTGATGTTTAAAACAGCAGAGACCTGCCAGCCATGGCACCTGCTGCGTGTGCGAAAGTGTTAATTTATTGGCAAAAAAAAGTTTTTTTTACTCCAGAGACAGTACTACTAGCAATTTATTCATAACTTTTAGTAGAAATAATAAAGGAATGACACAACATAGAGCCATAAGAATAGATGCTCCAGAACTGTTATTACATGGGGAATGCATGAAGCTATTAACAGGCATGTCAGGAGTGGTGACAGGTCCTCTATAAAATGCGCCTGTGTAACGTACTAGTGAATGATCCATCTTCAGTTCAGAGTGTGTGAGCTGGATACTGGGGGAGTTATTTGCTACCAAGTTAGTTTCAAATACCCATGAAGATAGTTTATTTTGCTGTTATTTATTTATTGTTTTTGCTTTTTATTTGCTTTTTATTTGCTCAAAATTAATATGTGTTAATTAATAGTGTTGCTTTTGCCAAAAAACTAGTTTAGACTGTTTGTTTTTAACGGCATATACACCCACATCTCAACATCTCCCCCATAATCATTTTCAGGATATAGAACAAATAAATCTGAAATAAAAAAATAAAAATAAATTAGAAAAAATGATATGCGTGACTTTCTGGCAAACAATTACCCTTTAAACCTTTTTTTAACTTAAAAATAATGAGGGTCATTTATGAAATGAGATGTCAACCTTGTGGCCTAAAGAAGTCATGTCATGGTAACTGCAACATTTCCATGGCAACTGCGACATTTCAAGATTCTCGCCACTTTTCACAGTGGTCTATGTTTAGAAGCAAAAAATGAGATTAGACCTGGATTATGGCTCATTTACTACAATGGGGCAAAAAAGAATTTAGTCAGCCACCAATTGTGCAAGTTCTCCCACTTAAAAAGATGAGAGAGGCCTGTAATTTCCATCATAGGTATACCTCAACTATGAGAGACATAATGAGGAAAAAAAATCCCGAAAATCATATTGTCTGATTTTCAAAGAATGTATTTGCAAATTATGGTGGAAAATAAGTATTTGTTCAATAACAAAAGTTCATCTCAATACTTTGTTATATACCCTTTGTTGGCAGTGACAGAGGTCAAACGTTTTCTGTAAGTCTTCACAGGTTTTTCACACACTGTTTCTGGTATTTTGGCCCATTCCTCTATGTAGATCTCCTCTAGAGCAGTGATGTTTTGGGGCTGTCGCAACACAGACTTTCAACTCCCTCCAAGGGTTTTCTATGGGGTTGAGATCTGGAGACTGGCTAGGGCACTCCAGGACCTTGAAATTCTTTTTACGAAGCCACTCCTTCGTTGTCCAGGCGATGTGTTTGGGATCATTGACCCAGCTACGTTTCAGCTTCAATGCAATTTGCTGATGAAAGGAGGTTTTCACTCAAAATCTCACAATACATGGCCCCATTCATTCTTTTTTTTTTTTCTTTTTTTTTCTTTTATTGAAAAAAACATTATCATATGAATATCATCAAGGAGCCCATAGTTTTTTGTATAGTCAGACATAAGTACATCATCTTACAAAGATATTGGCGTGTACGCAGACACCCATGACAATTATGGGAAATCAAGAGTCATATGATTATTACAGCATTTGAGTAATTGAATATTGTAACTTGTATGAAGTAACACAATAACGCCCTTCCTCCCACCCCAGCCCAACTTGAGCAGAGAGACATCCGTGTCTGTAAATTTAAGAATAGTCATACAATTGAGCACCATAACAGCTCCATCTAGCTACAATAGCCCAGCCTTTCAAACATTATACGGTAACTGTATGGTTCCCCTGGAGAGGGAGTGTAAGAAAGACATTTGTCCCCGTATACAGTCTTGAACTAATGCCTCAGACGCTAGTTGCGCTGACTCAACCCACCCCTGCCATAAATATAGAAACTTATTTGGACATTTTCGTTTAGCATATACTCTCTTTTCTAATCTCAGAATTATATTCATCCTATTAGTACACTCTTGTTTTGTGGGCGGGCCTCTCGTATCCAGTGTTTAGCTATTAGTACCCTAGCTTGGAACAGGATTCTATGAATACATAGGGAGTTCCTGTCTCCCAGTCCCGGAGAGTCCAGTATCCCAAGTATACAAACTCCAGGGTCAACGGGTGGACGTATCCGAGTTGCCATCACTATAATACGTCTGACATCCTCCCAGTAGGATCGCAATCGTGAACAGTTCCACATCATATGGAGCAATGTCGCATCCTCTTCCCCACATCCGGGACACTTTGAATCTGAACGCACACCAATTCTGAAAAGGAATTGTGGGGTTCTATATACTCGATGTATAAGGTACAGTTGTGATAGTCGCTGGGATTCACTAACCGTCAGAGAGGGAGTAAGGGCCAGAATATCTGTCCATTGCTCCTGGGACAATGCTCCAAGCTCCTTTTCCCATTGGACCTTTGCCTTAATTGTAGTAGAAGAGGAGGAGATATCAATAATATGTCTATATATCAAGGATATAAGGCCCTTAGTGGAAGAAGCCTTTAATAATTGTTTAACCACAGGGGGAGAATCAAAGATCCGTACACCCTTGGGAAATTGCGTCTGAAACGCATGTCTCAGTTGTAAATACTGGTAGAAGAATTTGTTGGGTAAGCTAATCTCCTCCTGCAACTGCGTAAAGGATTTGAAAATTCCATCTGTTTGAAGTTGTCCCATAAACAATAGACCTTTCCTCTCCCATGGAGAAAAACCTTTGAGACGAAATATCTCAGGCACTTGGGGATTACGCCATAAAGGGGTAGCATCACAAAAACCATTGATACCAATCATACTTTCAAATTTAGACCATACTTTGGTCACTAGGGATAGAGTAGGGAGTGTGGTCGAGCGCAAGGAACCTAATTCCACCGTGGCAATCGGAGCCCTTTGTTTTGTTATGGATGAGATAATAGCACCTGTAGAATCCAACTTGTCAGTCCGGAGCCATCCTTTAAAATGTTGAAATAGAACCATGGATTCGGTAAAGATAAGCCCCCCCCCCCCCCCCCCCTTTGCTTTTTTGGAGCGTTGCAATACTTATTCTCGGCTGCTTTTTCCTTCAAATTAAGGATATAAAAATCCCTTGAATTTAAAAAAACAACCTTTGTGGAATCCAAACTGGAGAGTTATGGAGAAGATACAGCAACTGAGGCATAAGTACCATTTCTATAAGATTACTGTGACCAATAACTGATAAAGGTAATTTACGATGCTGTGCGCTCCCGTGTGCACGATCAATGCCGCTCTGGGACATGTGGCCAGCTCACGGACCGTATGTCTCGGAGGGCATACGGTCGTGTGCAAGAGCCCTAATGAAGAGGAAGCAGCGCTCGCATGGAGCACCGGCTCCTCTTCAAACAGCTGATCAGCCGGGGTGCCGGAAGTCTGACCCCCCATGATAAGATATTGATGACTTATGTCTCTGAGGGCAAACGTCATGTGCAAGAGCCCTTACACTGCCTATTGTCTCGGAAGTGCAGTGTAATTACATACAAGTGAATGGAGAGATTACTTATAATTACACTATGTTACCACTGCAAGAGAGACAGAGCGCAGTGTATTGAAGAGGAAGCAACGCTCACATGGAGCGCTGCCTCCTCTTCAAACAGCTGATCAGATATTGATGACCTATCCTGAGGATAGGTCAGCAATATATACCGCCTGCACAACCCCTTTAACCCCTTGGATACCGGAGGTTTATTTATTTTTGCGTTTTCATTTTTCTTTCGTCATCCCAGAGCCATAACTTTTAAATTTTTCCATTCACATAGCCGTATGATAGCTTTTTTTTTTGTTGGAGGGACAAGTTGTACTTTCTAATGCCACTATTTAATATGGCATATGAAGTAGTAGGAAGTAGGGATTTTTTTTTTTCAAATGGGGTGGAATTGGAAAGAAAATACATTTCTGCCACAGTTTTAAGAGTTTTGTCCCTATGGCGTTCCATATGCAGTAAAACTGTCCTGTGTCCTTCATTCTCTGGGTCAGTACGATTACAACGATACCTAATATGTGTAGTTTTTTTTGTATTTTAATATTGAAATAATAATAAAAACTTTTTAAATTGCCATATTCTGACCCCCATAGCCTTTTTATAGTTATGTCTACTGAGCTATGCGAGGGCTAATTTTTTGCGGGGCGATCTGTGGTTGTTATTGATACTATTTTGCAGTGTGTATGACTTTTGATCAATTTTTTTGGAGGAGTAGGTGAAGCAATGAAAAAACAGCAAATTGGCCATTTTGATTTTTTTTTTTCTTACACCATTCACTATATGGGATAAATATTTTTAGGTTTTAAAAGTACTTTTTTTTTTACAGGTGTGACAATGCCCATGATGTTTCTATTTTTTATTGTTTATGTATTTATTTTTTTATTCTAGGGAAAGGGGAGGTGATTAAATGTTTTTATTTTTTTTAACTCTCTTGGGCATGGAGTTCACTAGAGGGTCACAGGTTGCCACTGGAATCCTCTTCCACTCCTCCATGACGACATCACAAAGCTGGTGGATGTTAGAGACCTTGCGCCCCGCCACCTTCTGTTTGAGGATGCCCCACAGACATACAAGGTATAATACAAGGTATAATAGATGGAGTTTGTACAGAAATATGTAATCGGTTATACATTATGGTTACTGTATATGAGGTACATGAGCAGGGGCATAACGATCGCGGTCGCAGAGGATGCAACCGCGACCAGGCCCGGCAGGGGGAAGGGGCCGCTGCGCTCAAATGTAACGCGGCCCGGCATTTTCACTGTACTTAATGCCGGGAACGTCAGAGCGCTCATCTCACCTGCATGATACGCACTTCTCCAGTCTCTAGGCCACCAGCATCAGGCCACGACGCTGCCACAATAAAACTAGTTACAAATTAAGCAGGTGGGTGGAGCCTGACTAATGTAGCCTAGGCTACACCCACCTGCTTAATGTGATGCTGGAGAAGTGCATATCATGCAGGTGAGATGAGTGCTCTGAAGGGGCCTAGCATTAAGTACAGTGAAAATGCTGGGCCCCGTTACATGAAGACTGTGGGCAGTCAGGGACACTACAAGGGGCTGTGGGAGGCACTACTGGGGACATTACTGGGGCAGTGGGGGACACTACTGGGGACATTACTGGGGGCAGTGGGGGACACTAGTGGGGACATTACTGGGGCAGTGGGGGACACTACTCAGGGCTGTGGGAGGCACTAATGGGGGCAGTGGGTGACACTACTGGGGACATTACTGGGGGCAGTGGGGGACACTACTAGGGGCTGTGGGGGGCACTACTGGGGACATTACTGAGGGCAGTGGGGGCATTACTGGGTGATCAGGGACCAGGGGTGTAACAATTGCATACACAGAGGGTGCGACCGGGCATGGCGTGGGGGAGGGACCCTTAACCAAAGTTTTCCATGGGGCCTATAGCACTCTAGTTATGCCACTGTACATGAGGTAGTGGTCATTTTAACTGTCTGCAGTATTATATATGAGTGAGCAATGAGTAAAAACAGGGCATGGGTGGGGGGGGTCAAATAAAGAGAAAAGTGGAGGACATCTTTACCACCCCATTCCAGTCTCACATTGTGCACTTTTATTCCTTGCTGTTAGGGGTTGGAGGACCTTTCATGATGTCACCACAGGTCCTGGCTGATGTACCTTTTAAATCTGGGAACTACACCATTCTTGGTGCAGTTCTTTTGACAGATCGTGCAGGACCTATGATGCTGAAGATTATGTCATCACAGATCCTGGCAGATGCACTGTTCTAACCTGGGAACCACACTATTCTCTGTGCAGTTCTCTTGCTAGATGTACAGGACCTGTGTGTCACGAATAATGGGGAGAGGAGAGACAGCAGAAAGACAACAGAAGGGAGAGGAAAAAGAACTAGGCCTCAAGGCTAGGGAGAAGGGAAAGGTCACCTCCTAGGAAATCCCTAGATTTGGCCCTGACTCCTGTCAGTATGTATAGACCCTGAAGGTGGAAAAATACATACGGCGGAACCTAAACCCTAGGAGACACGATAAGCCCTAGAGGTAGTGAAAGGGAATGAGATTACTGGTTCCTTCCCAGGTGAACGAACCAGCTTCTCACTGAGGCCTAGTAACAACAAGCACAAGGGAACAACCAAATACAAGAGCAGAGCAACTTATCTTGTAGAAAATGGATGACCAGGAACACAGGTAAGGTCCACACACCAACTCTTCCAAATCCAAGCAGAGAATATCAACCGCATGGTATGAAGTGTGACTCAAAACTAAACAGGAAAGCAGTAATGACCGCCAGCTGCACCAGACAAGATGTGTGGTCATTACCAAACATCAACACTGAGAATCTGTCAGTTAACCTCACGTGCAGTCAGTCTCTCTGATCTTCTAACCTCTGTCACGGAAGGTACCACGACACTGTGATGATATCATCCAAGGTCCTTTAGCTTTCTCCATTGAGGATAAGATTTTAGACTGAAGATGGATGGTATTGAAGGTAATTAGGGGCGGGTCTTATCCTCCACTGCGGGCCCCCTCTCCCCACGGGCCCCATAGCACCTGCCTTGTCTGCCAATATGGGAGGTACGCCACTGAAGCTTTATTTGATTAACCCATTCTAAACCCTTTGCAAACAAACTTCCCCCACTAGATAACCTCTTTAATATGATGAGCACTTTACATTTAGATTTTTTTTATCATTAAATAAGTATGACATAAAGGTTAATCAAAAATTGAATTACAAATTTCACACTGAAATGTAAAACAATGTTTACTGTCTAATTCAAGCCATAATAATGATAATGATAATGTAGCACCATTCGAGGATATGTAGAAGAGCGAAATATGACATAGAAAACAAATCACCAGAATACAGTACTATTAATAACTTGTCAGATAAACTTTAATGGGTTATACTTATAAACAATAAGCTGACCTTTTTCATTCAAAGGCCTGACAGTTTTGAAAATTGCACAAGTACATAGCAATAAAACATACATAATCAGACATACAGTGTTACAGAATGAAACAAAATGTATTACAATACTGATATCAATTATCTAGTATCATGATAAATATCATAGCTATATACATGTTATTACAGGTATTAACATTTAGGAATTTTAAAATAATTATCTTCTACAATTGTTTTTTAGCAAACAAAAATTAGTCCAAAGGATAAGTTTTTCAGACCAGATCTGGAGAGATCTGATTCATGGCTATTGATACTTTGCATCACATTAACTCAGGTACTCTCTCTATATACCGTGTATTCCTTTTCATGCCTTCATAGCTGTAGTGTGCCCCAGAATCCAGGATACCATGTGTATTTAGAGAACATCTTGTAGCCATTGATGAAGTCACCTTCAACCCAATATAAAAAAAACTTTGGGCCACAGTATTTTATAGAACTGTGCTAAAAGTGAATGGGTCTTAGCTACAATTCCAGAAACAACCCATGGATACGATTAGGGTTGTTTTGGGGGAAAACCCCCTTTAAAACAAGAAAACCTAGTAACTATTTGTAGATTTAGATTATGTCAGTATAAAAATGGGGGTCATTTACAAACAGATATACACCACTTTTTGGCATATATCTGTCGCAGATTGCTAAGTAAAGGTTATTTGTGCCACAATCTGCGACCTTTCCCAGCTCACACCAGGTCTAAGAAAGGGGATGTGGTGTGGGTGTTAAATGGGGCAGGCCAGCAGGCCCATTTCATTTATCACTTTCTATGTCTGTATAAGCCAAAGTTATGTAGAGGCCGGTGCATCACCACCAGCTAAAGGGGTATTAGCTGGAGTCTAAAATGCCAGTCCTAATAAATGACTCCTAATGTCTGTAGTCATATTTTGTTAGACTGATCTTTCTTGCCAGTAGCCTGACTTTGTCTTAGAAATGAGCAGAGCACTGAGCAGTCAGGTAGCTCTTCCAGCTTGTTCACTGTCTCCACAATACCTTCTACTCTATCTTCAGAAAGCACTGTCAATGCATTAGACCTGAATTTTTTTACAAGGTCTTCATTGCTCAGTGGTTTTCTCCAATGACCATAGAATGTGTTGCACCTCTCTGTAAAGGTGGTTCCATCTATCATTGTAACACTCACCTCACTATACAGTTTCTCAAAATTTGGTTGATTATCAGAAGGGTGAACAATCTCTATTTTATTAAGTATCTTCTGTAGTTCTGGCCTGGAAATATTCTGGTCACTGAAAGACTGAATGGACACAAGCCCATCTAGTAGAGCTGTGCATGCATTGAACTGGAATGAATGGCGAGCTTCATGTTCCGAATTTGGTATGGGACGACTCACATACTTAACATCTGGGATTTTAAGAACAATATTCTGAATATTATCAATGGGAAGTGGTTCATTTTCCCCAGCTATGTGCTTCCGTACTGCACATGCTGCATCTGCAACCCAGTGCATCCCGAGGTGAGCAGGGAATCTTTTAATAGCCACATCTTGTTTCTCTAGCAGCCAACTGTAGGATTCCAGGGATTGCAAGGCTTGTGGGTTATAGTCATTGTAGAAAGCACCAAAACCAGACTCTAAATCCAAGATGTGTTTATTCCCTTCAAGACCCAGGAATGCAAAACAAGCAGCTTCCAGGCCATGTCTGCCTGCATTACCTATGTGAAGGGGCTTGGTTTGTGTCCCTGCATTGGCCATAGGAGCCCCAGAATACGATGCAGCAATAGCTAAGGCTTCTCTGCACTGAACCTGATCCAGACCTAAAAATTTAGATGATGCTGCAGCACTTCCCATAGTGCCAACCACAGCAGGAGGGTGAAATCTACAGAAACAGAGGAAAAACAATAAGGAAAATTGTGCATAATACATTGACACATATAAACCGCACATGTAAGACTAAAATGTTACAAAGTATCTATAAAATATATTTATCTAGGTCAGTCTACCCAGTGGAGTCATATTATTATGATCACTTCTTAATTTCGAAGTTGGCAGCGCACAGTTCATGAAGGAAGTCACGTTTTGTGAGCTGGCTTGGTGGGTATATAAGGTGTGAGATAGGCTGTCTGCACACATATCCCTCCTTGTTGTCATGGATAAAAGGGGCTATTTATCAGTGTTGCAAAAAAGGGATGATAATTGCCTTTTGGGCCAAGGGTGGCAGAATTTCTGAAATAGTTTATGAAATGTTGGCATACTGCTGTGGTAAAAGTGTATCGTAAGATAACAAATGGTATCATTGTGAATAAATTATGTGGAAACTCCAGAGTACCACGTGCCACTGATGTGGGAGGTGAATGTTGACTATGAAGATGCGCAAGGGCGAACCTGGCATGCTACAGTGGAGAAGCTCACCGCCAAAATGAACAAGGGGCTACTAGACATATGTCTAAAACAACAGTTCTGCAAACCCCACTGTCAATGGGACTCCAAAGCAGATGAGTGGTCACTGGACCTATGCTAATGGAGTTGCATCGGCAGAAAAAGCTTACATTTTTGCAGCAATATCAAAATTGGACTGCCATTGGTTGGCAAAAGGTTGCCTTCTCCGATCAGTCTCGCTTTCTGCTTCATCAAACGGATGGACATTGGCGTGTCAGGCAAGAAACATTAGAGAACAAATACTCTGCAACTACTGCTAGAAGAACACAAGCTGTTGGTGGCAGTGTTATGGTCTGGGGAATGTTACTGTGGCATTCTCTGGGCTCAGTCATCCTTGTAGAAGGCCCTCTCAACAGACCATGCACAGATCTTCCAGCAAGATAATGTGACATGTCACACGGCTAGAAATGTTCGACATTGGTTCGGAGAGTATGATTGAGACTTCTAACTACTACCCTGGCCCCCTAATTCGCCAGACTTGAACCCAATTGAGCATCGGTGGGACCACCTTAATTGTTGAGTTCGTTCTATGGATCCTTCCCCTTCACACCCTCCAGCAGCTGTGGGATGCACTGCAGTCAATATGGCTCCAGATACCTGTGACAACCTACAAGGACCTTACTGAGTCACCCACAGCCCATCTAGCTGCTGTCTGTGCTGCACATGGCGGTTACTCTGGATATTAGCTAGTGGTCATAATAATGTGACTGGACTGAGTATGAACATGATATAATAACTACTTTAAGTGGAATTAACATTACATACCTCTTTGGAATATTGCTTGCTTCATTAGAAAAATGCATCAGTCTTCCTTGCACCTCAATGCCAACATTAAATGCCAAAAGAAAATCTAATCCAGATTTCTTGTGATGTGAAGGTAAGGTTTCTGAAAGTGCAATCAATGAGGGCAGGACTGCCCCGGATGGATGAGTGGCAGGGTGCCAAGTGTCATCAAAGTCCATTGAGTGAACCTAGAAAATAGTAAATGCACTTCAGTTATTAAGAAAAAAAAGCCAACAATATATCAACTATTTACAATATTCTTAATGGCCTCCGTACTGTCAACAAACTTTACATAAGTCAATTGTACAGGTGACTATAAGAGGTTTTGCCATTCAGCAGCATGTGCATTGCTGCTAATTGCCAGGCTACAATCTATACAAGCCCTTTTCTTCAAATAGCATGTACAGGCTCAGCAAATAGCGACAATCCACATATGGATCCCACTGCTGAACTGCATTATGTATGGCAAGTCTAAGGCTTCATGCACACGACCGTTCCGTTTTTTGCTGTGTGCAAACCGCGGATCCGCAAATAACGGAATCCGCCCGTATGCCTTCCGCAATTTGCGGAACGGGTGGCCCATTGTAGACACGCTTATTCTTGTCCGCAAAACGGACAATAGGACATGCAAATATTTTTTTTTGCAGGGCCTCGGAACGGAGTGCTGTCCGCATCTTTTGCGGCCCCATTGAAGTGAATGGGTCCGCACCTGAGCCTCAAAAACTGCGGCTAGGATGCGGACCTGAAAAACGGTCGTGTGCATGAGGCCTAAGGCTGGAGCTACGCCTAGACTTTCTGCAGTACTTGATTTTAACTGTCGCGTGATAGCTGCAGTGCACAAGAATCCAATTTACTGCTTTGGACTACAGCCGTAGCTCAATCAAATAAAAGTGCTACATAAAGTCTTGGTATAGCTGCTGCCTTAACTCTTTGTTTCCCTTCCCCTTCCTAAACTAACATGCAATGCTGAACTCATCTTGAAAACGAAAACTAGACTGCCAGCTCACTGACGTATCAAATTACATGGTGCCTAAAGATGATGACGAGAGCAAGGCTGAGAAGGAGTGAGTAGCAGTAATAGATACAGATGCTACTCTTTGAATTTGAAGAGTGAGCTGCCAGATGTCGAAAAACAAATTTTTCTCTGATAAGATATATTACACACTTTCTTCTATTCATTTGTACTAATGGTTTATGCAACTGCAACTGTCACACCCTCTGCATTTTGATTGACAGGGCCAGGTGTGATGATGTTTACACTGCCTGGCCCTGTCAATCAAACTGCAGTGGGCATGATAGTTGCAGAGAGAGCTGAGACTCTAGGTGTAACAGCAACTCCCCGTTGCTCCTAGAGGCTCATTTGCATATATTAAAACTTCATATTTTTTTTAAAATAAACATGGGACCAGCAACGGAGGTAGCATAGATTTCAAGTATAACTTATGCCAGATTTCTAGCATAAATTATTTGTGGAACAGTAGCAAGTGGAGCACATAGCCCCCAAAAAGTTGCAAATGTTTGTGCAAGTAGGGTGTGCACCAGTTTTTTGGCAAACGAGAGCTGATATAGGTGTCACTACAGGGGGGCAAGGGGGTTATTCCGTGCTCCCCACTGATTCCCCTTTAAAACGCTGGCCGCCGCTGCCTCTAGTGCACCAATCTGTCAGTTTTGCCAAACTGAAAGTACTGCCCATGCTGCCCACTCGCTTCACTACGGGCTCCTCGGAGGTCGGCAGCCAAGTGAATCTTCCCCCGCCCACCTCAGCTGCTATTAGAGGGAGAGGGCAGCACTGCCATTGGCTGCCTGTGTATTTCAGCCTAGCAGGGCTTGCAGAGGCAGAAAAGAATGCGGCTTGGGGATTTCAGGAATCATCGTTGCGCACCCCTCCCCCTGCCACCACGCCTAGAGGAAGAAGGCACGAGGACAGAGCACATCAGTACTTTTTCTATCTGCGATGCACCCTTGACCAGCGCCCCCTGCGTTGCATGCACCCCTGACCAGCGCCCACTGCATTACATGCTTCCCTAACCAGTGCCCCCACATTACATGAACCCCTAACCAGCACCCCTGTGTTACATGCACCCCTGACCAGCGCCCCCTGCATTACCAGCACCCCTGATCAGCGCACCCTGAGTTACATGCACCCCTGACCAGCGCACCCTGCGTGACATGCACCCCTGACTAGCGTACCTTGCGTTACCAGCATCCCTGACCAGCTCCCCCTGCGTTACATGCACCCCTGACCAGCGCCCCCTATGTTACATGCACCCCAGACTAGCGCACCCTGAGTTACATGCACCCCTGACTAGCGCACCCTGAGTTACAAGCACCCCTGACTAGCGTACCTTGCGTTACCAGCATCCCTGACCAGCTCCCCCTGCGTTACATGCACCCCTGACCAGCGCCCCCTGTGTTACATGCACCCCTGACTAGCGCACCCTGAGTTACATGCACCCCTGACTAGCGCACCCTGAGTTACAAGCACCCCTGACTAGCGTACCTTGCGTTACCAGCATCCCTGACCAGCGCACCCCGAGTTACACGCACCCCTGACCGCCGCACTCTGCGTTACAAGTAGAATAAGTAGTATTAGTTGCACACACCAACAACACCCACAGGGTTATTTCACAAAAGGGTGAAGAGTTTGGAGAAGTCAGGAGAAGTGAACAATATAGGGCAAAATAGCGGATTTGAAAAAAATTCTCCAATTCAGCTCACTTTGCTATTCAGTTATGTTGTCCTAGATTCTTCCCTTCTCCAAATTCTTCACCCTTTTGTGAATAAGCCTGTGAGCGTCTGTTCATTGGTCTTCTTTAGTGACATGTTTGACATATGGGATTATTTACACAGCCCTGGTGTTTGCTGAAACGGCTTTAAACTATAAAGAAAAGTTTTTCTCTTTCTCAGGTCTAAAGCAAAACCGAGGAAGAAAGGAAAACTCTTGAACACTTGTCTTTTAAGTATTAGGTTATCCCTGCATACAGCAATAATCTCGTATTTTGTAATCTTATTTACATATACTTATTTTGTTTTGTTATTAGTGCCCCCCCCCCCCCATTTTTGACTGTGGTATCTTATGTGCCCCCTACTATATATTGTTTCTAGGATCGCCACTGCTGATAGATGTGGTTTTTAGTATCTACTTTATTTAGGGTGGTTTCACAGCATTTTGCAATGTTTTCCCTGGCATTTTTTACTGTATAATATATTTCTTTTTTGAACACACTGTTGCCAGACATTAGCAGTAAGTCCATATAGAAATATAACACACACTATAATAAGTAATTTTGTAGAATATTTTTTAAAATTCCGTTGAAATTTAAAATGCACTGTTTTTTGTGACATATTACAAAACATACAATGCACTAGGTGTGGCATTTTGCAATGTAATGAGTAGAAAAAAAAATACACAAAAATGTTGTGAAAAACAATTGAAATTCTTGGCATTTAAGGCTATGTTTGCTTTTCTTTATGGTCTCTAACGTTTACACAATGACACATACATTGAATAGATGCCTCTGACCTATAGGGTTCCATTGTAAAAAAAAATATACTTTTACTTGATGCTGTTGTATGAAACATCGCAGTTTGGAAGCTAAGGAAATCAGCTGGGAACTTTCTGTTCCCCTATTTGAGTTTTTTCTGCCATTTTTTGATATTTACAGTAAAGGTATATACTGTGTTAATTATGACTCACGTTGGATGTTCCAAACTCTTTCCAAATCCACATATTGAGCAACTGTGAAAACTACACTCATTGTAGAATACTTGCTGGTGCTTTCTAAGGCTACTGTCACATTCCGTGTGACGGCTGTATCTCCTGGACCGGCCACCGCTCGTTTATATTGATGACTAGGGATGATCAAATCTACTTCAGATGAAACATCCAAAGTCAATTTGCATAAAACTTTGTTCTAATAATGTACGGAGCAGGAGCTCCGTACAGTATTAGAATGTATCGGCTCCGATGAGCCAAAGTTATTGTTTCGCGAAGTCTCACGAGACTTCTTACAATAACGTCATAAATTAATTTGTACTGTAAAAAAACATTTCCCAAACTTTTCTGTGTTGCCAAATATGTGTGTTGTGCAAGAGACTAGTCTAACCCAGTACATGTGTCACAATAAAGGAAGCATACACGTATCTTCTGTATTTTTACAGCGTTGTCTCTTGGCATAGTTTTTACTAAAACTGTCTTCCTTGACACCAAGGTTACAAAAGACTGTCTTCCTTGACTTGAGATATCACCATCATTGTGTGAAAACAACATGATTTCACACAATGGAGGTTGACTATTATACCACATAATCCCGAATAAATGTATGAAAAATTGACAATTGGGTTTTACTATTCCCCTTGTCATTGGGCGAGTCTATATACAATCTGGTTATGTCCAATGAAAGATGACATTGTCAAAACATGTAATGACACACCCCTAATGACAAGGGAAACGGTTATACCCAGTTGTCAATCTAATAATACAAACCCTGTTGTATCCTTATCCAACCCCTGAAATGCACCCAGACACAATGTACTTACCTCGCTATCGAGCACCCGCATAGTTTCTGAAGCGTGCACAGTGACCGCTGCATCTCCCTGTCGAGCAGATGAAAACATCCGGCGTCGGTGGGAAGGGTCTTAGCCAAAAACAGACCGCGATCGGAACGAGCCTCCCTAGCGTCACCCGTGAGGCTCATCCCCGTCTGCTATTGGCTGCTCCCACCCCCCATTATGGATGTTTTCGTCTGCGTGACGGAAAGATGTAGCGGCGGCTGTGCGAGTTGGATAACCCCTTTAAGGATTAATAGAGGAGCACCAAAATGCATTGTTTTATGAAAAGATGTCCTAAAACTGTTACTTCATGTAAATTATAAGTATTTGCTAAAAACAGACAAGACAGGAGAGCTGACAGATCCTATCTAACATATATAGGAAATACATGTATGTATCCATTATATATTAACATTATATCATTACATAAAACAGTTTTAGGTCCAGGATTGTAATAATTACAAAACAAATGCCAATATCAGCCTATAGAAGCAAGCCAATACCAGCAGGCCGGTAACTCCTGTAACGCCTTGAACAATTTGCTCACATTTCATGATGTATTATTACTACACCATGGTTAGTGGCAACTGAACATCAATCAGAGATAATTGTATGTAGGAATCATTTCTTACAGCAACGCCATTGACAAAGGAGGCATAGAGCGGAGGAAGACGGAGGTCAGGCTGGCCCCAGACTGTGCTTGAAACGTCAGTGCTGTAAATCTGAAATCAATAAAACAAGTGATCACATAAATAGGGGAAAGAAAAAACAGAAAAGTATACAGAGAAGAGCGGTCACTGACAATGGGAAGCAACAGCCTTTATTACTATGGAAGCAAATTACATCTAATTGTAGACGGCAGCTCTCCAAGTATAACTGGTAAAGTATTTGGTAGGATAATGTTTTATGAGCGCTGGCATTTCTGCTGGTTTAGCTGCCTTCCCTGGACTTCTCTCTTAGTAAATACAGATCAGGACTGCCAGCACTTAGCAGTGACTGTAAGTGTACATTAACATAGCATACCTACCGTCAGCGCAGAACGCTGCAGCACAAACTAGAAAGATACAGAGAGAAGCGGGGCTGCGGCCTTCTGTACTGACAGTAAAGGCTCCTTTACAGTAAAGGCCGAGCAACAGCCAGATAATCGCTAACATTCGTTCATAGGAATGCTCATTAGCGATTATCTGCCAGTGTAAGGCCTCATGCACACGGCTGTTGTTTGGGTCCGCATCCGAGCCGCCGTTTTGGCGGCTCGGATGCGGACCCATTCATTTCAATCGAGCCGCAAAAGATGCGGACAGCACTCCGTGTGCTGTCCGCATCCGTGGCTCCGTTCCCCGGCACCGCAAAAAAAATATAACATGTCCTATTCTTGTCCGCGATTTGTGGACAAGAATAGGCACTTATATTGCCGCTGCCCGTTCCGTTCCGCAAATTGAGGAAGGCAACACGGGCGCCTTCCGCGGTTTGCGGACCGCAAAAAACGGCACGGTCGTGTGCATGAGGCCTTAAGGTGCCGCCGATTACCGTTCATCGGGTAACATGCTTGTTTGTGCAGTTACCTTAATCATCGTTTGCCGGCATCAGAACGTGCTATCTAAAACAGCACTCTGCTGTCAGCAAACAATGATTCTGTATGGAGATGAGCGATGGCATTAGTGATCGCTCCTCCCCATACTGTGGAGGAGATCGCTGCGTGTAATAGCAGCGGTCTCCTTCACCGACAAGTAAGCGATTGCCAGGAAGGAATGCCTGCTCTCTTGAGCAATGTAAAGGAACCTTAAAGGGGTATTCCCATCTCACCACTTTCATTTCCTGCTGTCTACTTTTGCTCATTCTTGTTCCCCAGCTCTGAAGCTATGTGGCCGGTACTCTTCCTCTTTCTTCACAATATGCTCCTACAGAAACTTGTAATAGCAGTGCTTTAGGAGATGCTGCTCCTTGTAACCCCTACTAATGTTATGTCAGAAAACACCAGCACAAATGTGTGTGTGTAGGAGCCCTATTCTATAAATGCCATTGGGGCTTATAGTACAGCAGTTATGGGAAGCGTGATGCAGTGCACTCATAGGTTCTGCTGCATGGAATTGCATGCCCTATGTATAACATTTCACTGTAGTCATGGTTTCTGTGATCTCAACTTGGGAAGTTAACTTTAGAAAAATGTAGTTGGTAAAGAGGAAACATCAGAACACCAAAAAATGACCATATACATAAGCGTATGCATCATGCGTGGAACCATGCCAATAGCTGAACCCAAAAAGTAGAGCCACAGTGGTTCTTTTTGGGTTCAGCAAAGAGGAAACATCTCAGTGCTTAGTGTGCACAGTGTATATATTGTTTTTATATAAATAGCCTTATTTCATAAATTGTAGTTCATTTTAGTTCAGATCCCATTATTAGAATGCACAGTAATAAATAAAGTCTTACTTTGCTGTACTGCAATGCCTTATGAAAGACTTCTGTTGTGGTACCAATCAAGCCGACTCCCAAGGTGTCTAAAATCATACGCTTGCTTCTCCGAATCAACTCTTCTGTTAGATGACTAGTGGTCAGACCATGTATAATCCCAGCAAAACTCCCAGTAACTGACTGGAAACAACATGAAAGGAAATATGCTGACTGTACAATCTGCATGGTTAAGTCTACTGCATCAGTCAAATAAAGTTCTTACAGGGGGTTTCCTACAAACCACATTTATCACCTATAAACCTTGACAGCTTCCATCATTTCAATAGAATTGCCTGGAGAGATACAGCAATTGCTCAACCACCTCTTCATGCAAACTCACCCTCACATTAGTCTTATTGATGAGGAATTAGGGACTTGTGATCCCTGTCCAAGTGTTCCCTGGGGTTCCAATTGTTGGTCCCCCAGAGTGGCTTGCATTTATCTATAACCCCATTACATCGGGCAAAAGACTGTTACAGTCCTTTATATCACACTATCCTCTTCTTTCCGATCTTTATAGTTTATGGTAATTAAACTAATACAAAATATGAACATAACTGGTTACATTTCAACAGCTGTAAACAATCTAAGGCTGCTTTCACACTAGCGTTCGGCTGTCCGCTCGTGAGCTCCGTTTGAAGGAGCTCACGAGCGGACCCGAACGCAGCCGTCCAGCCCTGATGCAGTCTGAATGGAGGCGGATCCGCTCAGACTGCATCAGTCTGGCGGCGTTCAGCCTCCGCTCCGCTCGCCTCCGCACGGACAGGCGGACAGCTGAACGCTGCTTGCAGCGTTCGGGTGTCCGCCTGGCCGTGCGGAGGCGTGCGGATCCGTCCAGACTTACAATGTAAGTCAATGGGGACGGATCCGTTTGAAGATGCCACAATGTGGCTCAATCTTCAAGCGGATCCGTCCCCCATTGACTTTACATTGAAAGTCTGGACGGATCCGTCCCAGGCTATTTTCACACTTAGCTTTTTTTAGCTAATATAATGCAGACGGATCCGTTCTGAACGGAGCCTCCGTCTGCATTATTATGGGCGGATCCGTTCAGAACGGATCCGCCCGAACGCTAGTGTGAAAGTAGCCTAAAACACTCAACATTTAACCAAATCGACATGTACAGTCACTGACTGAGATTTTGTTAGTTAACTGAAATCACATACTTCGGTTCATTCTTATTATATTAGATTTATTGTATGGACAATTATTCATAGCTTGGTGTAATTAGTTACATGTACAATATACAGTACTATAATACACTAAAAGCATACAGCAACCAGTTGCTAACCAGTAGACCGTGTTACAAATAAAATTCAAGAAATGTGATTGCTAGTTGTGCATAATATAATAATAATATCCATAGAAGAGTAAGGGCAGAACAGTACCTTAGTCGCGAGCATGTTTCTTAGAATAAATGAATGCTAGTGCTTCCTGACTTAGGTTCCTCTTCTCATTACTTCAAGCATCTTGTCTCATTTTATACCCTAACGATGTGGAAACTGATAGCAGCCTTCCTACATGTTTCTTTCTTCCCTTTTTTTTACCACTGGGCTTTCCAGTTTACATAATTTTCAATATCCAAGTCAGCTGTAGGTGAAGGAGTCATCATATTGAAGACTTTGAAATGTTACTCACATGATGGTGACGTATTCCACGCATAATTTCCCACTTATTTATATTTTTATTTTGGTATTCTACACCGCTTTATTTCAGTCTGATGTGGTACAGCACATTGGCGCATTTTCATTCATATATTGTTTAAATTGTCAGTATAAACTTTATTGAACATTTATTTATTTATTTTATGCACTTATATAACGCTACTATATTCCGCAGCGCTTTACAGACATTAGCATCCAACTGTCCACAATGGGGCTCACAATCTAAGATGGAGATCAGTACATTAAAGAATAAAAAAAAATTCAGTACAACTATTATAAGAAACGTTGTAATATATATTATCAAAGAAAGGTGCTTTCTTCTCATTGAGGCTCCTCTCCTGCTCCCCCCCCCCCCCTTACTAACTCTCAATTCAATGTTCAGAGGTCTATGCAGAGGATCCGCAAAACACAGATACTGGCCGAGTGCGTTTTGCATTTTGAGGACTGCACATGGCCGGCCCTATGACAGAAATAGGACATGTTCTATTTTTTTTTTTGCGGAGCCGTTAAACAGAACTATGGATGTGGACAGAAATTAATGGGTCCGCACTCTTTCCTCAAAACTGCGGAACGGATGCAAACCCAGAACTATGGATGTGACAAATACCCTGGTCAAAAAAGCTACCTCCTCTATTTATAATATAATCACAACCCCACCTCCCCTCCTTCGTACCTTGAAAAATGGACAGCAGAACTAGGTAGGGAGTTTAATAACTGAGATAAAAGATATCATTTCAAATGCAAGATCTAGATCGATTAGCCCCAAAATACAAGAAACTCATTTCAAAATAGTCTTGCGTTGGTACAGAACCCCTATTATACTTAATCGCATGCTCCCAGACATATCCCCGTTGTGTTGGAGATGTGAAACAGATAGGGGTACTATATCCCACATCTGGATTCACTGCAAACAACTAGAAACCTTTTGGAAGTCCATCGCAATGATAATCAGTAAAACTTTTAACACGACAGCTAAAATTCCCCCAAACCTGATTCTATTCAGTATATTTGACATACATACTTCTACTATCAGGCATCCTTTAACTTTACACATGTTAAACGTAGCCAAACTACTGATCCCTAAGCTATGGAAAGAAAAAGAACCCCCTTCCATCTCAGAATGGTTAAAAGAGATGCATATTTTACACAATTATGAGAAATTAAGACTAATTAGGGACGATAATAAACCCAGATACCATCAAACATGGGACCCTTGGACCAAACTCTTAGAAAACGATGCCATAACTGAATTTCTTTAACTATTCAGCTTCAACATTTCTGACCCTGTAGAGATTAAGCCTGATTCCCCCCACCCCCATGTATCCCCTGTTAATTTGTTCTCCCCCCAGATATTGTTCTTTTTGAGGTGCAGCTGGGATGACCCGACTAGATTGTTACACTCAGTAATTTAGAAGTTGACTAAATTCCGAAATACTAGGAAACTGTAGTGGAATAGGTGTATAACAAATAGCAAGCATTTTATTGTGTCATCAATAAAGACTTCAGTCCTAATTTGCTATTTGATTACCTGTCGTCGCAGCGACAACTGTTATAGGTTCAACAACTGTTGAGAGTTAGATTTTTTACATTAACACTTGATTATTGTATTGTATTGTAATACATGACATGACATTTAATGCTATGTATATCAATCTTATTTTTTGTATGTGATATTGATTTGCATTATTATTTCATTGTAAAAAAGAATTGCTTTTTGAACTTGCAGAATTTGAATAAAGAAAGAATTTAAACAGAACTATGGATGTGTGAATGGACCCTAAGAGACGGCAGCTTGTTTGTAAGTGATTTAATGTCTTATCTAACTCCTGGATTTACATCTTAACAGCTTAATTATGCTATGTAATGTCCTCAATTATTGCTGTTGCTTCTGACGGTGTGAGCTCGGGAGCAGGATCCCCTGTTTATCTATTTCCTGTGTTCCTGTGGCCAGGCAGACATGAAAAGAGCTAAGCTCCAGGCATTAGCGGAAAAAACCACCCTGAGAATTACAGACAGAGGGGAAAACTGCTAAGGCTACTTTCACACATATGCTAAAGCAATCAGGCCGTTCCAGCAAAGAAACCCATTATAGTCTATGGGCTGCCGGAACAGCCTGCTGGATTGTTTTAGCATTATTGTGAAACAAGCCTAAAAATTGCAAGATATAAGTGATATAATCCAGAAATAGTGTTATTCCTCAAGTTGCATTTTACAAAATACCATTGCCTTTTACAAAATTTGTCTAGAATAGTGGGAGGTAGACTTCACTGGTGAAGGTCCCCCAGTGGCTGATAAGTTGTAGCTGGGGGAGGCAGTTTTGTCTGAAGTGGCCTTATGCTGCACAGACTTTTCATTTTAGCAGTCTCTGCTTTACCAACTGTTACATTATTTCAGAAGACAAATAAAAGATAAATTAAACAATATGGACTCATCAGTGGACTTTGACCACTGATGAGGCTCAAGATCATCATGTTCTGGCTGGAAGAAAATGTCTAAGAATACTAATACATTGTAGCAGACCATCAGGACAAGAGAGATATTTCTGCTACTGTTATGTGCGTAGACCATATATAATGGCTGAGATCTCTCTTTGGCAAAGTACAGCTAGGGCTACATGGAAACTACGGAGTATGTGACTTCTGTGCAAGGGTACAGCAACACAACTGGGTCACACAATTTGTGCAGCGTCATGCTTTGGAAATGTTTGCTTGCCCTAAAGTTGCAGCTGACTGCAGCACAACAATCATGTCTCTTTCATTTTAATGAGGGATACATGTGATTTACCAGTACAATGAAAAAAAATATGGGAAAATAAGACACAAAGCCAAGTTACATGAAAGTTGTACCATTTGTGACAGGTAACGTGGAATCACAAAATCAAAATTCTCGAGTAAAGCTAAACTTTAGGCCTCTTGCACACGAATGTGTGAGCCCCGTGGTCATGCTGCGGCCCGCAATGCATAGGCACAGTCTGTGGGGCAGCTGCAGCGGATCGCGGACCCATTCACTTTAATGGGTCCGCGATCCGGCCGTTACGCAAAAAGATAGGACATATTCTATCTTTTTGCGGAACGTAAGTATGGGACGAAACCCTACGGAAGCACTCAGCAGTGCTTCCGTAGCGTTCCGTGCTTCCGTTCCGCACCATTCCGCATCTTCGGATTTGCAGACCCATTGAAGTGAATAGGTCACGAAACACCCGTGTATTGCGGATCCGCAAATGCAGTCCGCAATACGGCAACGGGGCGCACACGTTCGTGTGCAAGAGGCCTTAATCTGTATTGGTTTTCAGCCTCCAGACGTAAATAAGGATGTTCCCTTTCACTGACAGAGATCTTGAAAATGGTAAGACACAGATATGGAGCATATTAGCAAATTTCAGAACCTTAATTATATAGAGATTACCACTTTAAACAGCAAATTATGATATCATCTTTTTCTGTTTAGTTTCCTTGTTTCTCTGACATTCCCTATGTATCATACCACATTTTGGAATTAGAGAATTGTGACAGCTCCTCGAAAATATGGACTGTTCAAACTTATTGGCCCAGATTCACTAAAGTATTTTCTCCAAGTCTGGCTAAAAAAGTGGCACAAATTGGTACACTTTTGAGCATAAAGGGTTTCTACACTTTTTTTTCCCGACATGCTAGGAAAAGGGGGGGCTTAGTGGAAAGCGAGCTGGGCTTCATGGGCAATAGGCAAGCCTAAGATGCACCATTTTGAACCAAAATTTTGCCACAATTCAGGCATAAAAATCTGTCACAAAGTAAGCCAACCAATAGTTAGTATAGAGTCAGAGCAAAGTGTCTATCCCTGCACCAAATTTATCATCCAGCCTGAGCCCCTGTGATAAATCTAGTGCAGATCTATACAGCTTGAAGAAGAAGAAATCCAGCATGTGGTGTCTCCATGTAAAATCCAGTGTTTAATTAAGTCCACATTAAAAGCAGTATATCGTGAGTAAAAGACAGCAGGAAAGTGTAATGACCCAGAGTGCCATTACCCCACTTTTGCACCTTGTTGTTACCTCCTATGAGCTGAGAGTGTGTCATCTGATACATTTGTACCATGTGATTCTCACTGTGTATATTTATTCCTATGCAGATGTAATGTTAACATGTAATGTGCCTGGTTCACCAGCAGGTGGCAGCAAATCTGTGCAGAGATAGTTTCTCTGGAGAGGAACGTTTAGTTCTATTCCAGCCCTCTTTAGAGAGGGAGGAGTTTAGTTAGTGAAAAGTCATTCTAGCCTACCCCTTCCTGGGGAAAGGTTCTGTGTTGGCCAGCAGAGCACTGCTTACTCTGCTAGGCCCACAGGCCCTGCCTGTGAAGTGTTACATTGTTGCTTGTCCCCTCCTAGGCTTGCATTGCCTTCATCCAAGCTGAAGCTAGAGCTTGAGGTACTCAAAGCAAGGACAAAAAAAGTTCCTAGGATTGCAGATAAAGATAAAGTAAAAGACAGACTACAGACCACTAAGCCAAGTTCCATCAGAGAAGGAAAAGTTACTATTTACTCCAGCCAGCATAGCAGAGCCGAGAAAGCTACCGCATAAAAGAGCAGAGATTGTTGCAGAAGTGTTTGCCTGCCAGAGTTAAGCCAATACCTGCTGATGACTAAGATAAAGTCTGGAAACTGTTTGGATTACCGTTTATGCCAGGTAAAGCTGCGTTCAACGTTACTACAAGTCTGGACTCAATTATTCCTTCATCATCCAAATTAATCACCGCTTTGCACTTGCTTCGGACTACACCAAGTCTTGGATCCAAGGATATCCAAGTAGTAGCACCTTGATATGTGCATACAACATCTACAGAGACATTGTAGGCAACTCTACACCACTCTGGCAATCCTATATCTGGGTACCAACACTACCATCTACAAAGGGGACTCCAGGTCCTTGTTGCTTATCTGCAACTGGCGTTACGTTTACTATTTCGTAGAAACCTCCTAAGGGGCAAGGTATACCCTAGACGCTGGCAATAGCCCGCTGCAAAAGGTCTAAGTAAACGCTTAAAAAGGTCTAAGCGAACTTCTTAAGGTTTAAGAACTGTTAGTTCTTAAAGTGTAACTGTGATTATTTTTTTTTTATTTTGTAATGTATAGGGGCAGTGATGCTGACCATGTTTGCAATATACTTTAATTACTGAAATCGTATTTCTACGTCTTATTTGTCCTTGTGCAGTGCAGTTATATGTTCTCAAGCATTTTTGGGCTTGTATTAGTGTGGAAAAAGGGCTTATTATCCATTGTGTGATGAAGTAAGAAAATTACAACCCTTTTTGTAATGTATTAGTGGCAAAAAAATATATATTATTTGCCGTTGAGCAGTGCAGTTATATGTTCAAAAGTCCTTTTTGGCGTCTATTAGTGACAAAAAAAATATATATTATTTGCCGTTCAGGGGTGCAGTTATATGTTCTAAAGCCCTTTTTGGCAGGTATTCGTGGCAGAAAAAAAAAAAATTGCCATTGTGTGGTGAAGTGAGGAAATTACAGCCCTTTTTGGCATGTATTGGTGGCAAAAAATATATATATTTGCCGTTCAGCAGTGCAGTTATATGTTCTAAAGCCTTTTTTGCCATGCATTAATTGGAAAAAAAGGGCTTATCAGCCATTGTGTTGTGAAGTGAGAAAATTACAGACTTTTTGGGGGTGTTTTAATTTCTTATTTATTTATTTATTTGATCTAACAGTATGTCAAACAGAGAAGTGCCAGGCCCTGCACAGGGGAGTGGCAGAGGCATAAATGTTTCTGGCACAGGTCGCAGCAAAGTAAGGGGTTGTGGCAGCAGGAGTCGCAGCAAGAGGCCTGAGGTCAGTGTCATCTAGCGGTCATGTCTTGACCAGCAACCCAGCGGTTCTTGAATGGTTGACTCGGTCATCCACTTTGTCCCGAATGACATCAGACACCCCCAGCCAGGAGTCGGTGGGTTCATCAGACACAACCCTTAGTTGGAATGGCCCGGAAGCAGGCCCTGTGCCTTCACCTGTCCTCAACCTGCCTCTGTCCTTTGCTGCTCCCTCAGCCACAGAAGTCTTGTATGCTGTGGGCTCAGCTCCACTGTACAGTGAGGCCGAGCTGTTGGAGGACAGTCAGCAGCTACTGCCCAACCAAGATCTGGAGGAGACATCCGCTGCTTCCTCCGCTAGGTGGGAAAGTAGTCATGAGGATGAGTGGCGCAGGAGCTTGTGACGCGAACGGTCAAGCTCCTGCCCCAGAGATCGTTGAGGAGGACATCAGTGACGTGCAGACACTTCTTGATGATGATGAAGCCGATCGCACTTGGGATCTAGGTGCAGAAGGGGCTTCATCATCATCAGGAAAAGAGGGTGGCAACTTGCCTGTGAGGCAGCGGCTGAGACAGCTACATGGTAGCATGGCTGGGAGTTAGCAAAGTGGCAGCAGTGGGAGGTCGGGAGCCAAACGTTCCCAGGGTAAATCACCCACTTCACAGTTGCCTACCTGCCCGGAAAGTAGTGGTGCAGGGGTTCACGGAAGCAGTGGCAGTAGCAGTCAGTCAGTGCAGAGTGTTAGGGGTAAAATCACCTACTCGGCGGTGTGGCAGTTCTTTATTAAGCCGCCAGAGGAGGTGAACATGGTCATTTGTAGAATCTGTGGGCAACTGGTGAAGCGAGGCCAGGGTACCAATGCTATCATCCTACGGTGCAGAAGTTGAATGTGCTCCTGGCCAAGTTGCTGGTGCTGCAGTCCCTTCCTTTCCAAGTGGTGGACTCTGCACCTTTCAGAGAACTGATGGCTTGTGCCAAGCCGCAGTGGAGAGTCACCAGCCCTGCACACGTATGTAGAACAGAAGGTGGGCCAGTCTGCCAAAGTGCATGGAAGCGCCGATGTGTGGAGCTGTAACTACGGTCAGAGACATTACATGTCCTTTACGGCCCACGGGGTGAATATGGTTCCTGCACAACCACACCAGCAACTTGGCCAGGTGACGCCGCTTTCGCCTCCGCGTTCACATGCCGTTTGTCCTGTGACAATGTCCGCCTCTGCCTCCTCATCCTCCACCGTTTCCTCAGCCTCCAATGCAGGGACAATTCACAGTGCCCCTCCAGCATACCACAGGTGCAGGGCACGGTGGTGTCATGCTGTTCTGCACCTCGTTTGCCTGGGCGAATAGAGTCACACAGGGGAGGAATCCTGGCTTTCTCCTCAACAACTCAAAATCTGAACCATGGTGACTGACAACAGGAAGAACATGGTTTTGGCGCTGCATCAAGGAGGGCTGAGCCATGTGCCCTGCATGGCACATGTGTTCAATCTGGTTGTTAAGCGGTTCCTGAAGTCTTCCACCTATCTGCAAGACATCCTAAAAATGGCCAGGAAACTTTACAAAGAAAAATAGGATAAGCAACACTCCAGACCCCCATTTGGGGATAGTATACCGATAAAAACGGGTTGGTAATTAAGTAGTGCCCGCGGATGGAGATCCTGACTGGGGGACCCGTCAAGAAGCAATATGTAGAAATCCACAGCACTCGTCCATTTATGTGAAAAATCCGGTTACTTAAATTATATAAGCAGCATAAAGATAGTGACGTTTTGACCATCTCTGGTCTTTCTCAAGCAATGAAATCACACAGCATAATGAAAACTTTGCATGCACTTCAGCCACTCCTACACCGCAAAGCACACCCTCCTTGAGCTGCATAATGGCATCCCCCAATATAGGATGATATGCAATGTTTCCACCCATTTCTTGATGATCCAAGCCGACAGGAGTACTCCCCTGTGTAACTTCGATGTCAGCCAGTAGCAGCTCATACGTGACACTTGCCGTTTGCTCAGGCCCTTTGAGGAGGCCATGTTATACAGTTGCAAGAAAAAGTATGTGAACCCTTTGGAATGATATGGATTTCTGCACAAATTGGTCATAAAATGTTATCTGATCTTCATCTAAGTCACTACAATGAACAATCACAGTCTGCTTAAACTAATAACACACAAATAATTAAATGTTACCATGTTTTTATTGAACACACCAAGTAAACATTCACAGTGCAGGTGGAAAAAGTATGTGAACCCTTGGATTTAATAACTGGTTGGACCTCCTTTGGCAGCAATAACTTCAACCAAACGTTTCCTGTAGTTGCAGATCAGACTTGCACAACGATCAGGAGTAATTCTTGACCATTCCTCTTTACAGAACTGTTTCAGTCCAACAATATTCTTGGGATGTCTGGTGTGAATCGCTTTCTTGAGGTCATGCCACAGCATCTCAATCGGGTTGAGGTCAGGACTCTGACTGGGCCACTCCAGAAGGCGTATTTTCTTATGTTTAAGCCATTCTGTTGTTGATTTACATCTATGCTTTGGGTCTTCTGTTGAGCTTCAGCTGGTGGACAGATGGCCTTAAGTTCTCCTGAAAAATGTCTTGATAAACTTGGGAATTCATTTTTCCTTCGATGATAACATTCCGTCCAGGCCCTGATGCAGCAAAGCAGCCCCAAACCATGATGCCCCCACCACCATACTTCACAGTTGGAATGAGGTTTTGATGTTGGTGTGCTGTGCCTCTTTTTCTCCACACATAGTGTTGTGTGTTTCTTCCAAACAACTCAACTTTGGTTTTATCTGTCCACAGACTATTTTGCTAGTACTGCTGTGGAACATCAAGGTGCTCTTGTGCAAACTGTAAACGTGCAGCAATTTTTTTTGGGACAGCAGTGGCTTCCTCTATGGTATCCTCCCATGAAATCCATTCTTGTTTAGTGTTTAACGTATTGTATATTCGCTAACAGGGATGTTAGCATATGCCAGAGACTTTTGTAAGTCTTTAGCTGACACTCTAGGATTCTTCTTCACCTCATTGAGCAGTCTGCGCTGTACTCTTGCAGTCATCTTTACAGGATAGCCACTCCTAGGGAGACTAGCAGCAGTGCTGAACTTTCTCAATTTATAGACAATTTGTTTTACCATGGACTGATGAACAGCGAGGCTTTTGGAGATACTTTTATAACCCTCTCCAGATTTATGCAAGTCAACAATTCCTAATCGTAGTTCTTCTGAGAGCTCTTTTGTGCGAGGCATCATTCACATCAGGCAATGAGTCTTGTGAAAAGCAAACCCAGAACTGTTTTTTTTTTTTTTTTCCAGGGCAGGGCAGCTGTAACCAACACCTTCAATCTTATCTCATTGATTGGACTCCAGTTGGCTGACACCTCACTCCAATTAGCTCTTGGAGATGTCATTAGTCTAGGGGTTCACATACTTTTTCCACCTGCACTGTGAATGTTTATAGGGTATGTTCAATAAAAACATGGCAACATTTAATTCTTTGTGTGTTATTAGTTTAAGCAGACTGTGATTGTCTATTGTTGTGACTTAGATGAAGATCAGATCACATTTTATGACCAATTTGTGCAGAAATCAATATCATTCCCAAGGGTTCACATACTTTTTCTTGCAACTGTATGTCAGTCACCAGGACTACGGGATGAACAACGTCATTCCACTGCTTCATGTCCTGGAACAGATCCTGGTAAATCTGGCTGGTCAGGGGACTGGAGACGTGGCGCCTAGATCTCATGGCCACATGAGACTTGTGGGGGCTGAACTGGAGGAGGACATTGGAGCACAAGCAATGTGTAGCGAAATGGGTGGTTTTTCTACACAGGTGACAGGAGAGGAGGAGCAGTAGCAGCCAGAGGAGCTACATGGTGATGAGGAAGATGAGGCAGAGGACCCAGACACACCGGGGCAGTATGGAGTGGAGATGGAGGCAGGGAGTCCCTCCGAGTCACTTGTACAAATAGCCCGATGCATGCTCACTTGCTTGCGTAGTGACAGCCAAATTGTTACCATTCGGCAGAGGGATGACTTCTGGCTCTCCTCTCGCTACCGGTCCAAAATGGCTGCCCTTTTTACACCCGCTGAGAGGGAGGACAAACTGAACTACTATAGAGACATCCTATGTAGTCAGTTGGCCGCTGCCTATCTGTGCCATCATCCATCCTCTCGCAGGTCTGATCGGGGGGCCCTCTTTGCTCATGTTCCATTGCCATGGCTGCTGTGGCAGGGTGTGGGGGGTAGGAGCAGTTCTAGCTCCATCAACAGCAATTTGAGTCTAGAGTTGCTGGTGAGCAGCTTTCTTTATCCGCCTAGTGAAGAAACTACTAACCAGCAGCAGCAAGAACTGCAGCAGGACCTGAACCAGCAGGTGGTGGCATACTTGGACAGCACCCTGCCACCCCACATTGAAGATCCGCTGGGCTACTGGGCAGCCAAACTGGATTTGTGGCCACAACTGGCAGAGTTGTCTTGCCTGGCCAGTAGTGTGGCGGGGGCCATAGTTACCCCAAGAAAAACTCACCTGTCCACCCAAAATTTGGAGAGTCTGACCTTTGTCAAGATGAATCAGGCGTGGATCAGCCAGGATTTCCACCCACCAATGCCTGATGCATCAGACTAGATCATCCATGGTGCCACACCAACACTTTGACAAAAGAGACCGGTTTCTTCTGGCTACCTGCCTCAGCTATTATTCTGATGCTGCCACCTGCCTGATGCCAAACATTTACCCACCATCTTCAGCTGGTATTGGCATTGGCACCCACCTCCCCACTCTGTCACCGGGTCACTCTGTGGTCTCCTGATGCTGCTGCCACCTTCACACTATTTCATCTTGCCACTCTGTGGCCTCTTGATGATGCTACTGCCACCTCCAGACTGTCATTGAGCCACCCTGTGGCCTCCTCCTGATGATGCTGCCACCTCCAGACTCTGTCATTGTGCCACTCTGTGGCCTACTCCTGATGCTGCTGCTGCTACCTCCACACTGTCATTGTGCCACCCTCTGGCCTCCTACTGATGCTGCTTCTGCTGCCACCTCCACACTGTCATTATGCAACTTTGTGGCCTCCTCCTGATGCTGCTGCCACCTCCAGACTCTGTCATTGGGCCATATTTGGTCTCCTTATGCTGCTTCCAACCCATGTCATACGGCCACTCTGGACTTCTCATGCTGTTCCCACCCTCCCCACTTCATGACTGGGCCACTATGTTGCCTTTTGGCCTGGCTGACATCATTTATTTGACCCTTCTTCTGATCTGTCAGAATGAAGGAAAAAAATGAGACGCACAACGGATCCAGTCTGTGTAACAGCTGTAAGGCCTGCATGACATGTTCCCTATTTTGCATCAGAATTGGCTTATGATTTGGTAGCCAAAAGCAGGTACAAAACACAGAAGACATGCAAATATTCCATTCATGTGTCATCTCTGTTTTGGATCCACTCCTTTTTTTGGCTTTAGCGATACTGATGGATTACTGACCAAATGCTGACTAAGTGAAGGCGGATGCTCCATGGACAGGATTAGTGTTTTTGGAGGTTATTGTTCTGACGGATCAAAGGAAGGGCAAAATAATCAGTGACGTCAACACCAACGTACTGCTGACACCCTCTCTACTCTGTCGGGGGGCTCTACTTGTATAAGCGTTTAATAGAACAGGTGCTGTAGACATCTATGTGGAATCTGCTGCGGACGGTGTAAAAGGAATGCGCTTTTTCTTGATGCACACACTTGAGTTCACAATTGAGTTATTTGGTCAGTTTTGGCCCCGTAACTGCCTAAATAAGTGAAGTATTCAGTGACTCTAAGAGCGACGCCTGTGTTATACTGACTCACAGTATTGTTTCACTACCACAGCAGACTCTCTATGCGTGTTACTGCAAGGCACAGTGTTCTACACCACTATAAAGGCTTTCTGCAGCCAGGAAAGCAGTTTTTTTAGCGTGATTCGCTGCAAATAAATTCTGATCAAACCAAATTTTTTCGAAAAATTTGGCGAACCGGCCAAACCAAGTTTCGCTCATCTCTATCTAATAACACAGCGTGATTAAAGGTCTAGGGTTCAATGAAAATTCACGCAGAAAGAAAAATAGCTGGGTGTATTTTACATAATATTCTTCCCCGTTCTCCCTCCTAGGTTAATGGTAAATATTAATTTATGTTCTCCAGGCTGTCTATACTGCACCCAGATTTAGCAATCACTTGCTTGTCTTGTCCATATAGTGTAGTTTTCATAAAAGTTTATCATTGATATTCGTAAGTCTTCCATATTCATGACCAATCTGCCGATTGACAGCTATCTCCCAATTACTGTCCATAGGGAGAAAACTGACAATCAGGGCAGTGGGAGCAGCAACTCATGAATACTGAGAACTCCTGGCTCACATAGTGTTCAGCTCGTACTCTACCCAATGAACTGTGATTTTATGAAAACTTCCCTATTTTACCAAGTGGCAGAGAACTGAAGTCAGGACATCTGCCACTATGTTATGCTGCTGTCAGGGCAGACAAAACTGGTGACAGATTCCCTTGAAGCTAAAATAAAAATGTAATAAAGCAATGAAGTGATCAGCTGGTAAACCGAGAGACAGTCACAACTTAGTAAATCATAGTGTGATCACGGCTACTTTAGTCATCCATTACTTTGCTTTTGTTGTTTGGGATGTAAATACAGAAAATGAAACAAATGCATTCATATTATAATAAAATGATAAGATTTTTATTGTTTGCAGAAGCCGGAGATGAATTTGTCGGCAACAGACTAAAAGGGGGACAAACTGATACAGCAACGACCCATCAATACAATGATTAACTGTCATTACACTCATCATAAATGAGTGTGATCCATAAAGGATCTATTTAAAAATAAAAAAGCAATCCCATTCATGACCTCCCGCTATGGGCCAGACCGGAGAGTCACTATGTATCACCACTGGAGGACCTGGTGTCTTTGTATTCCATTCACTAAAAAAGACTTGGCTTTAAAAAGCCAGTCGCCATCTCAATTACTAAAAGGGGGTCGTCATAGTAAGACAATTAAATTAATTGATGACAAATAACTTGAAAAAATTATATGTATTTAAAAAATTCAAATGTACTGATTAGGATTTTCTTGCTTTTTGACCTTGCGCCTAGCACTATTTTCTGTTAGCTGAATGTTGTAATCATTTTAAGCAAACTATGTTGCAAGTACATGGCTCCTAGATGACCGCATCCCTAGGTCATTACCCAGACAGCAATGGCAAGTCCTGTTCTGTAACTACTGCAAATTACCACACTTATCGCTCCTAGCGGAGCACATACATTGCATGTGTGCAAATTCTGGTAAGTAAACTATGTTAAATTGCATCATGTGTAGTGTAGATGTCTGTGAGCACGAACTCTAAATTAAACTGGCTGACATTAGCGATGTGCTAATGTCAGCTGAACCCAACTAGCCTATTCCTACTTTCATCCATGCCCCGTTACTCCAGAAATATAACTTTTATAATATGCAAATTAGCCTCTAGGTGCAGGGGGGGTGTTGCTCCTAACTCCTAGAGGCTCCGTTCTCCCACCTCTGTCTCCTCCCTCCAAGTCTTGATTGACAGGACCAGGCAGTGTTCGCATCCTCCTGCGGCCCTGAGTGCATGATAAATCTCGCGCCTGCGCCGTGCCGTTTAGTATTCGGCGCAGGCATAGTGAAGGAAGGATGCTCACTGGCTGCCGACTTCCTTACTGCACCTGTGTGCTGTCCGCATTTTTTGCAGACCCATTGAAATAAATGGGTCTGCATCCTATCTGCAAAAAAAACGGAACGGACACGGAAACAAAATACGTTCGTGTGCATGTAGCCTTACTGTAATGTACTGTAATGTTTTCAAATAGTGTTGAGCGTGAATAGTCAAATAGGGAATTTTAATCTCAAATATCGGCACTTTGAGAATTCTCGAATATTTCGAATATAGTGCTATATATTCGTACAGGTCATCAATAATAAAAGTACATTCCTCGTTTGGTGTCTTGAAGATGTGTTTGGTTTTATGCTTGTTTATTGCACCTATGGTCCTGGGTTCCCGTGTGTTGTGTGTTGTGTGCCGAGTCCTGTTGTCTGTGGTCAGTACTTCCACATGGGTTCCAGGCTTTGTGTCTGTGGCAGGTGAGTGTTATGCTTGTGGCAAGTACCTGCCATTGCCATTGTATTATTTCTTAATAGAGAATGCTAAGTAAATTAGGGATGGAGGGGTTAAAAAAAAAAAAAAAAAATTAAACTCACCTCATCCACTTGTTCGCTCAGCCCGGCTCATCTTCTTTCAGGACCTGGGAAGAAAAGGACCTTTGGTGACATCACTGCACTCATCACATGGTCCATCACCATGGTGATGGACCATGTGATGAGCGCAGTGACGTCACCAAAGGTTCTTTTTCTCCCAGGTCCTCAAAGAAGAAAGAAGACGAGCCGGGCTGAGCGAACAAGTGGATGAGGTGAGTTTAATTATTTATTTTTAATTTTTTAACCCCTCCATCCCTAATTTACTTAATAAAGAAAAAGAGGAAAAGTCCAGCTCGATTAAATGTTACCTTTATTTTTCAGTGCGGATTAAAAGCCAGTTACACTCCAGTCAACAGGTTTCGGATCAAAGACAATAGCGATCCTTCCTCATGACACACACATACTAAGGGGGAGGTTGCATATATAGTGCCACCACCTGGAACAGGTGGACACACTAACTGCAAGCCCCTCCTTACAATGAAATTGACAGCACATGCTAAAAAGCATGGTGAGTAAAAACAAAGGAACACACATGGCTTATGGATCAAAAAATTCAGCAGTATAGCATCAAGTCGTGTTTGCGGTTAAGTCCATTTGGTATGGTGGACCCCATTTTGAAGATCCAGAACGACTCACGGTTCAAAAGCTTCTTCTTGTAATTACCACCCCTAGATGGTGGAGTAACCCTCTCCAAACCCTGCACAATTAGACCCTCTAATCGAGCTGGACTTTTCCTCTTTTTCTTTACTCAAGTTATGCTGTGGTTCCCAGCATGGTCCGTGCTCGGTGCAACAGGGTTTGAGCACACCTACCTCTTTCTTTTTGCCTAATTTACTTAAATGTATTAAGAATGCTATTGTTTTCCCTTATAACCATGTTATAAGGAAAAATAATAAAGATCGGGTCCCCATCACCTAGCAACCATGTGTGAAAGATCGCACCGCATCCGCACTTGCTTGCGGATGCGGTGTCAACGTTTTGGTCCCCGAGCCACTTAGTTATCACTTTTGCCTTATGGCACGGTGCTCCATCGTGCTGGAAAATGCATTGTTCTTCACCAAACTGTTGTTGGAAGAAGTTGCTGTTGGAGGGTGTTTTGGTACCTTTATTCATGGCTGTGTTTTTGGGCGAAATTGTGAGTGAGCCCACTCCCTTGGATCAGAAGCAACCCCACACATGAATGGTCTCAGGATGCTTTACTGTTGGCATGACACAGGACTGATGGTAGCGCTCACCTTTTCTTCTCCGGACAAGCCTTTTTCCTGATGCCCCAAACAATCGGAAAGAGGCTTCATCGGAGAATATGACTTTGCCCCAGTCCTCAGCAGTCCATTCACCATATTTTCTGCAGAAGATCAATCTGTCCCTGATGTTTTTTTTTGGAGAGAAGTGGCTTCTTTGCTGCCCTTCTTGACACCAGGCCATCTTCCAAAAGTCTTCGCCTCACTGTGCGTGCAGATGCGCTCACACCTGCCTGCTGCCATTCCTGAGCAAGCTCTGCACGGGTGGCACTCCGATCCCGCAGCTGAATCCTCATTAGGAGACGATCCTGGCGCTTGCTCGACTTTCTTGGACGCCCTGAAGCCTTCTTAACAAGAATTGAACCTCTTTCCTTGAAGTTCTTAATGATCCTATAAATTGTTGATTGAGGTGCAATCTTAGTAGCCACAATATCCTTGCCTGTGAAGCCATTTTTATGCAACGCAATGATGGCTGCATGCGTTTCTTTGCAGGTCACCATGGTTAACAATGGAAGAACAATGATTTCAAGCATCACCCTTCTTTTAACATGTCAAGTCTGCTATTTTAACCCAATCAGCCTGACATAATGATCTCCAGCCTTGTGCTCGTCAACATTCTCACCTGAGTTAACAAGACGATTACTGAAATGATCTCAGCAGGTCCTTTAATGACAGCAATGAAATGCAGTGGAAAGGTTTTTTGGGGATTAAGTTAATTTTCATGGCAAAGAAGGGTCTATGCAATTCATCTGATCACTCTTCATAACATTCTGGAGTATATGCAAATTGCTATTATAAAAACTTAAGCAGCAACTTTTCCAATATTTATGTAATTCTCAAAACTTTTGGCCACGACTGTATAAATTAGTGATCTGGAGTCAGGGGCAGCAGTACTATTCATGCAGTGCTGTACTTCACACGGCTTGGAGGAGGTGTCAGACTCCCTTTAAGTTAGAAGTTACTCATAATCTGATAATCAGAAGAATTTTTCACCTTTTCCAGAGACAGTCCAGTGAGGAAACTACAATGAAATGAGGAATCAACATGAGCCACGTGGTCTGTAGTCATTTTGGCGAGTTTATTAGGACATGATAGGCAAAAACACTGATTGATTCATGTAAGGTCTCATGCACACAACAGTATTTTTTTGCGGTCCGTAAAAAGGGGTTCCGTTGTTCCGTGATCCGTGTCCGTTTTTGTTTCCGTGTGTCTTCCTTTATTTTTGGAGGATCTCCAGACATGAAGGAAAGTAATAAAAAAATCTAAGTCAAGTTTGCCATGCAAATGATAGGAAAAAAACGGACGCGGATGACAATCATGTGTGCCTCCGTGTTTTTTCATGGACCCATTGACTTGAATGGGTCTGCGAACCGTTGTCCGTGAAAAAAAATAGGACAGGTCTTATTTTTTTCACAGACTGGAAACACGGATCACGGACGCAGATGACAAACGGTGCATTAGCCACGTTTTCCACGGACCCATTGAAAGTCAATGGGTCCGCAGAAAATCACGGAAAACGGAACAATGGACACAACGACGGTCGTGTGCATGAGACCTAAGGCTGAGTTCACATCACCGCTAGTAATTTCCATTGTTCTGCTCAGTTATAGGAACAGAACAACAAAAATAACTGACACAAACGGATGTGACTACAATAGAGTCCATTCACTTTATATTCAGAAAGCTGTTTTGTTTTTTTACCTGACAAGATTGTTCGGTCTTTTTGATGGAATCTGCAATGGGGGTCCCGAACGGAGCTTGTAACTCACCACGCCTGCTGCCGATCATAGGCGTGCAGGAACGAAAACTATCATTTGTGCCTTATTAAAGACTTCAATGCACCACTGTTCACTATATAAATATAGGCAAATTGATCCCTTTATAGACTTGTATCAGTATGTAAAGGTTATTACCGCTTCTGTTGCACATATTTGGGATAGATGTGGACACAGGGATGGACTGGAAACTAAAAGTGGTCATGAAAAAAAAAAAAAAAAAAGTGGCCCCAGGTTGTAGGGGGGACCAAACTGAAACAAGGAGGGGCAACACAAGTCGGCAGAGCCAACACATGTAGGCAGGGACAACAGAAGTAGGCAGGGACAATAGTACCATAGTGCAGAACAAAATACCGCCCTGAGGACGCCAATACAGTTGAATTCAGGAGGGCATCTGCAGCCGCTGGCCAGGTACATATGTGCCTGATGCTCCGACATTAATTAATGCTTAGAGCATTAAATGTTTATGTACCTGGCTGGCAGCCATGAGGAGGCCTCAGGTGGCCCCCTGGACATTGGCTACTGGGCCATCCTCCAGGTTTTTATTGATCTCTATGAAGAGCAAATATTCGGCTGGATATTTGAGTATCCAGCCACAGCCTTAGGCATCTTGCACACGACTGTGTTTCCCCGTGGCCGTATTGTGGTCCGCATACGGCCGTGTGCATTCCGCATCCACATGAATGGGTCCGCAAATCCGGAGATGTGATTTGGAACGGAACGGAACCACGGAACGGAAGCACTACGGAGTTCTATCTTTTTGCGGAACTGAGGGATCACGGACCCCTTTCAAGTGAATAGGTCGGAGATCCACATGCGGCTGGCCCACGGTCAGTTCCCGTGCATTGCGGACCGCAATTTGCGGTCTATGATATTATGGAGGGTAGTGATCCCTGGCTGCATGGATCAGACAGCAACTGCTCTAGAACAGTGCAATGTGATTGACTTGTTTTTGAATCTTTCCAAAAATACCCCTTAAATAGTAAGACCAGAATTATGATTTTGAGAAGCCAGTGAACTACTCATGGCCTGAAAATGGGAATAGACAAAAAGGAACCACTGCGTGGTTTTCTTGCTATGATTCACAGCATTACAACATAAGGTAATGAGAGAATTGTGAAATTGTAAAAAATTCTTTCCTCACACTTCAGTCAGTAAGAGACTATACCCTCGTATTTGGGTGGCAGAGATTCTGTCTTCTGTTCTGGAGGTTGAAGAGGACAATTCCTGTCATTATGATAAATCCCCACTAAAGCTGAAGAGACAGCAAGTAAAAAATAAATGAAAATAGTATTAATGTTCTCTATGCAGCCATTAAGTACATTAAATATCAACTCTGCAAAATTCATTGACACCAAAAAGTGTTGTATAAGGCTGGATTTACACAAGCGAGTGTCACTCTCCAGACTCGCAACGCAGCACTGACGGGAGTCGCATAGCATTATATTGATTTATGATGTTATGTAACCCTTAGGCCCCTTTCACACGGGCGAGTTTTCCGTGCGGGTGCGATGCGTGCGGTGAACGTATTGCACCCGCACTGAATCCTGACCCATTCATTTCTATGGGGCTGTGCACATGAGCGGTGATTTTCACGCATCACTTGTGCGTTGAGTGAAAATCGCAGCATGCTCTATATTGTCCGATTTTCACGCGACACAGGCCCCATAGAAGTGAATGGGAAGCGTGAAAATCGCATAGCATCCGCAAGCAAGTACGGATGCAGTGCGATTTTCACGCACGGTTGCTAGGAGACGATCGGGATGGAGACCCGATCATTATTATTTTCCCTTATAACATGGTTATAAGGGAAAATAATAGCATTCTGAATACAGAATGCATAGTAAAACAGCGCTAGAGGGGTAAAAAAAAAAAAAATTATAATAATTTAACTCACCTTAGTCCACTTGATCGCGAAGCCCGGCATCTCCTTGTGTCTCCTCTGCTGAACAGGACCTGGGGTGAGCTGCTGCATTAAATAGAGGTTAAGGACCTTTGATGACGTCACTCCGGTCATCACATGGTCTTTTACCATGGTGAATCACCATGGTAAAAGATCATGTGACGTACCATGTGATGACCGGAGTGACGTCATCAAAGGTCCTTAACCTCTATTTAATGCAGCAGCTCACCCCAGGTCCTGTTCAGCAGAGGAGACACAAGGAGATGCCGGGCTTCGCGATCAAGTGGACTAAGGCGAGTTAAAAAAAAAATTAACCCCTCTAGCGCTGTTTTACTATGCATTCTGTATTCAGAATGCTATTATTTCCCCTTATAACCATGTTATAAGGGAAAATAATACAATCTTCAGAACATCAATCCCAAGCCCGAACTTCTGTGAAGAAGTTCGGGTTTGGGTACCAAACATGCGCGATTTTTCTCACGCGAGTGCAACGCATGACAATGTTTTGCACTCGCGCGGAAAAATCGCGCATTTTCCCGCAACGCACCCGCCTCTTATCCGGGCAAAAAAACTGACGCCCGTGTGAAAGAGGCCTTACAGTTCTGGAATGTATTTGATAACACTGACAGCATTATGTCAGTGTTATCCAATACATTCCAGACCTCTAAGGGTTACATAGCATCATAAATCAATATAATGCTATGTGAACCTGACAGTGCTGGAAGTTCAGGACGGGAGCTGCACTGCAAATCCAGAGCGTGACACTCGCTCGTGTGAAACCAGCCTAACACTCGACAATTTCTCCCACAAAAGGTCAAGAACAACTGATCAAAAGAAATGAATCCTTTAAAATCCATCAACACATAAAAAACTATTGTTCCCTTACGTCCTACCAGCAGCACAGATGGGGTTAACTGCCCCCTGTGGACTGGTAGGACCGGCGGAATTTTTAATGAGCCCAAGAACCAATAAATGATCTTCAGCTCCCTGAAAGGGAGGAGATCACCTCCCAGCCCACCGTGTTTTTTCTGTCCTTTGGACAGGTGGACTGGCGGATCGCTCCCCTTCTGGGAGCTGAAGAGAGTTTAGGGGCTCTTTTTTCCATCTTATAGGAAATTGCCCTTTTTTTATTTTGCCTTTATCGCCTTTATTTTAGGAGTCATTGCGGATACAGGTTACCGTCGGGGGAGAGGGGTTCTCCCCCTCTCTTTTTCCACTTGTTGCGGCGTCTTACGGTGTCTCCTCCTCTCCTTGCCGACAGGTGTGTGGCACCATGGGCGCCGCCATCTTCCGGAAGGGATGCGCACTTAGTGTGCTACGTCACTACCGGTTTGTTCGTCTGATGCGGTGAGCTTTAGTTTAAGGCTCACCGCTCGTTTCTTTCTCTCTATCAGAACCCTGAAGGTTCAGGATACCTGGGGAGTCCCATGGGTCAATTTGAGCCTGGTATAGGCCCTATTACTTCTCTGGGCTGGTTTCGAGTGAGGCCCCACCCAGTGGGCGGGGCTTCCTCTTTTTAAGCGCCCAGAGCCTGTCATTCAGTGCTCTGGTTGCGTCGCTTTCACAAGCTAGCTCCAGAGTTCCATGTGCTTGATATATATTCTAGTATATCGCTTGGCTTGTTTTTTTTTCACAGCTACTAATTTCTTCAGTGCTGGTGGGCGCCCATATGGTCTCGTTTTCACCTCCACTTGATATTTGTAGGTGTTATGACCTGTTTGTTCTTTTTCTTACAGTTATGGCTTCGCCTAAGAATCCTGATCAGCGGAAGTCTGCGGCCAAAAGGAAACATTTGGCCTGTTATGAGTGTAATGGAGGACAATTACCCTTACTCAAGGTGCGAGAGTTGCCGCACACAGTCATCCACGGAACCCACGATGCAGGAGATGTTTCAATGGACAAAAACCTACGTGGATGATTCCATTAAGGGAGTAGTGCGCCTGCTGAATGAGAGGCTACCAGGATCCTCTCAGACTCCCATGGATGTGGCTGCACCGGTCGAGAGACCTACTCCCTGTTCGGTGGGGTCTTCTTCCGAGGAAGAAGAATTAACTTCTTGCTTTTTTCCCCCAGAGAAAACGTAGAAGTTGCTGAAGTCCATCATGTCGGGGGACCAGGATGTTGACATGGGGGAGTCCTCCGATCCCGCCGGACAGACACAGCGTGTCTTTAGAGCGGATGAGACCCTCCTCTCTGTGATGCGTACAGAGTGGAGAAAGCCTGAGAAAGGCCCAGTCCTTACCAGGAAGTTTAAGCTCATGTATCCGATGGCTAAACCCTTGGTGGAATCGTGGGGTTCCGTTCCCAAGGTGGACATGGCAATAGCCAAGTTGTCCAAACGCACTCTGGTCCCTGCAGACGATGGGTCTAGCCTGCAGGACCCTCTAGACCGGAGGGCAGAGTGCACCCTTAGAAGGGGTTACACGGCGTCTGCTGCCTCCGCATTAACATCAATTGCGGCCACTGAGGTAGCCTCCTTTTTACGCTCCAAGCTTAACCAGATCCAGACGGACGTGGACCAGAGCGTATCTAGAGACGACATCTTGGCAGCCTTTAAGTCAGCCAATCTGGCCATGGATTTCTTGGTCGATTCCACCCAAATGCAGCTGAAGCTGGCCGCCAAGACTATGGCTCTGGTTTCAGCTGCCCGCAGACCGCTTTGGCTGAAGCCATGAATCGCGGACAACGCGTCCAAGTTCAATCTTTGCGTGCTCCCCTTCGAGCCGGATAGGCTGTTCGGGTCCGAATTGGACAGAATCATGGAGGGACTCTCTGACAAGAAAGGGAAGAGTCTCCCCCAGCAGCCCTTTCGGGGTCGCCCCAGGCAGGATAAGAAGGACGGAGGCCGTCCAGGGCAGCAGGCTAGGCGCAGAGATTGGGGGGGGGCGTCTCGTAGATTCTCGAGACGCTCCTGCAAAACCACCAGGGAGGCAAACCCTCCTGACTATGGGCCTCTCCGAGGCTCTTGGATAAGCCCTACTGCCCCTGCAGTATCTCCTCTAGATTTTCCCGTACCCCTCCCCCAAATTCCCGTGGGGGGCCGTCTCTCCCACTTCAAGGACGTTTGGGCCCAGCAAATTGCAGATCCCTGGGTTCAGGATATAATTTCTGCCGGTTACCGGGTAGATCTCATCTCCCCCCTCCGGAGAGATTCATCACAACGCGAAACTTCGGGCCTGCCAAACAAAGGATCCTAGAATCCTATATTCAGGACTATATCTCCAAGGGAGCCCTGGAGAAGGTGCCGGCAGGGGAGAGAGGCCTAGGGATTTATTCTCCAGTGTTCCTGGTTCCCAAGAAGACGGGAGATCTCCGGATGATCATCGACTTGAGATTCCTCAATCGATTTATAAGGAAAACCAGCTTTCGCATGGAAACCATATCCTCAATACTGGGGACGTCATGGCCACTCTGGACCTCAAGGATGCGTATCTTCACATCCCGATCCATTCCACTTCCCGGAAGTTCCTCAGGATCGCGGTCCAGATTTTAGGGGTTCGCAGGCACTTTCAGTTTGCCGCGCTTCCCTTCGGAATCTCTTCTGCCCCCCTTATCTTCACCAAGGTGGTGGTAGCTTTGAGACTTCAAGGACTGACTATTATTCCCTATCTGGACGATTGGCTTTTCATAGCCTCTTCAGTTCCGATCCTTACCCACCATCTTCAGATCGCAATCTCCTTTCTCTTCCGCCTAGGCTGGATCATCAACTGGCAGAAGTCGAATGTGAGCCCATCGACTTCAATCCATTATTTAGGATTCGTGGTCGACTCTGTGGAGATGTCCCTCCAGTTGACTCCAGAAAGGAGAGCGCGGGTTCAGGACCTGGCAAGGGTCCTTTATGTCCCTCGTCGAGTCTCTATCCGGACTCTCATGAAGATGCTGGGGCTCATGTCAGCGGCTGCGTCCGCAGTCCCTTGGGCACTATGGCACCTCCGTCCTCTTCAGTCGGAGGTCCTACGCTTATGGAACGGCAGCCCTGCGGGGCTAGATTCTCTGTGCTCCCTGTCCGGTCGAACCCGGAATTCCCTCAGATGGTGGTTCCATCTGCCAGCAGGGAAGTCTATGACCCAACCAGCTTGGGTCATATTGACTACAGATGCGTCCCTTGTAGGCTGGGGCGCTCACCTGGACGGATCCCCAGTACAGGGATCTTGGTCTCCTCTGGAGCGGCATCTTTCTTCCAATCTTCGCGAGATGCGAGCTATCCGGCTAGCCCTCCTTCACTTCGCCCCTCAGATTCGGGGCAAGGCAGTGAAAGTCCAGTCAGACAATATGACTGCGGTTCTCTATATAAACAAGCAGGGAGGCACAAGATCATTGCCCCTTCTATCAGAGATCGGGGTAATTCTTCGGTGGGCAGAGATGAAACTTTCCCATCTATCTGCCACTCATATTCGAGGCTCCCTCAATATGATAGCGGACCGCTTAAGTCGAGGATTACCGACCATGGAGTGGTCTCTGCATCCGGAGATCTTCAGGCAGTTAGTTCATAGGTGGGGTATGCCAGAGGTGGATCTCATGGCAACCAGGTTCAACGCCAAGGTGCTGAGGTTCTGTTCCCTCTACAGGGAAGACAACCCCCTGGCGATAGATGCTCTGTCGATACCGTGGAGGTTCAGGCTGGCTTACATCTTCCCTCCGTTTTCCATGATACCGAGGGTATTGATGAAAATCCGTCAGGATCAGGCCTCGGTAATAGCCATCATACCGTTCTGGCCCAGGAGATCCTGGTTTACCCAACTCATTCAGATGAGTCGGGGACAATACTGGAGACTCCCCCTGGAGCAGACCCTGGTGTTGTGGGACACTTATCTCTGCCCAGATCTGCACAGGTTCAACCTGACAGCCTGGAGGTTGATCAGTCCCTTCCCAACATAGAAGGGCTTTCCGAGTCGGTCCTGAGAACTTTGTCGCATTCCCGAGCAGAGTCTACGAAGAAGGCCTACTCCAGGATCATGAGAATCTTCATGTCATGGTGTGATTCCAAACAGGTGGCGTCTGCAGATCCGCCCCTTCCTGCGATATTACAATTTCTTCAAGATGGACTAGATAAAAAGGTCTTTCTCCAGCTACCTTGAAGGTACAGATTTGTGCCATCTCGGCCTGTCTCAACAGGCCGCATTCTCGGGACCCACTCATTAAACGCTTCCTGAAGGGAGCTGAAAGACTAAAGCCTACTATACTGAAACCCATTCCCCAGTGGGATCTTTCAGTAGTGCTCAGGGGGCTAGCATCTCCCCCCTTCGAGCCTTTGGAGGAGGTCGATTTCAGATTTCTAACTTTAAAGATGGTTTTTCTTCTGGCTGTAGCCTCAGCCAAAAGGATTTCTGAATTGCAGGCGTTCTCTGCGATTCACCCCTATATTATCTTCCTACAGGACAGAGTACTCCTGAAGTTCTTACCCTACTTCAGGCCTAAGGTGCCTACCTTCCAAAATATCAACCAGGTAATCTCCTTACCAGTTTTGTTTTCAGCCTCCTCCTCTGATACTCCAGCAAGAGACCCGCTGGATATTTCAAGGTGCCTCCAGGTGTATGTGGATAGATCCAGAGAATTCAGGATAGATGAAAATCTCCTTATCCTGTTTGCTGGTAAGTCTAAAGGCCATAAAACGTCTAAAGCCACCATTAGTCGCTGGATCAAGGAGGCCATTAGTGAGGCCTTCGTCTCCCAATCCCTAGATCCTCCGGAGTTTGTGAGAGCCCATTCTACTAGGGCTGTCTCCACCTCTGTTGCGGAAAGAAGACTTCTTCCCTTAGAGTTGATCTGTAAAGCGGCCTCCTGGAGCTCGGAGTCAATCTTCATCTCCCATTATAGGATAGATGCTAGGATGGCAGAGTTTTCGGCCTTTGGGCAGACAGTTCTTAGTTCTGCCAGGCATGAGGACCCTCCCTAGGGGATTCTTCTTGCTATCTCCCCATCTGTGCTGCTGGTAGGACGTAAGGGAATCGTTAATTTCTAACGATAATTTGTTTTCCCTTAGTCCTAACAGCAGCACACAAATATCCCACCCTAAATACATTATGCTTGTTAAAAACACGGTGGGCTGGGGGGTGATCTCCTCCCTTTCAGGGAGCTGAAGATCGTTTATTGGTTCTTGGGCTCATTAAAAATTCCGCCGGTCCTACCAGTCCACAGGGGGCAGTTAACCCCATCTGTGCTGCTGTTAGGACTAAGGGAAAACAAATTATCGTTAGAAATTAACAATTTGTACCCACGTTCCATCTCCAGAGGCCTGTATCTTTACTGAAATATGGCAGGGATGTAGCGACAGTGTCTCCCTCTTCCCAGGAGAGTCCTTGGGACGGCTTTATCTGGTACACTTCAGTGGCTGATAAGTACTGCAATATCCTCCTGGATTTTTATCTTTTATGGCTGTAATAAAATAAATATTGAACTGGATTTGTCCTAATATTTGAAAAAAAACTGAATTGGATAATGAATGTTCATGATACTGACAGACACTTTATATACTTTCTATCTCTCCCTCAAAGCTGCTATACAACAGATCAATAACTTTTATCACACTGAGTTTAAAATGCACCATATAACGCAATAGGGAAAGATGCAGTACTATATTTATCCACTAGGCTCATACATATAGCATAAATCCATTCATCATTCTCTATATCATGGTGTCTAAAAATAATAATGATCCCACAAAGGGGATCCAGTACCAACTTAATTTATTTTTGAGGTAAAGAAGGTGTGTGATGGAATCACACCAGGGCACACTGGTTCCCTGATATGCAGCCCGACTTCCAAAGGGCCATGAATTAAATCTACTACACAATGGTTGTACTTCGGTTCTACCCTACACACCTACCCGGCAGCACAGAAAACATGCTGAGAGGCGGCCGTGATAAAACTACAATCCGGCCCACCCCCATGAGAGCGGACCTCAAGCGGCACGTGTGCACTAGCGGCAGCACGGATCCGGCAGGCTGTTCACCAGGCTGCTGCTAGTGTGAAAGTAGCCTTACATGTGCACTTGGCAGCTGAAGGCACCTGTGCTGGTCCCATGTTCATATGTGTCCGTATTGCTGAAAATATAATGTTTTAATATATGCAAAGGAGCCTCTTGAAGCAATGGGGGTGTTGTCATTACACCTAGAGGCTCTACTCTCTCTGCAACTGCCGCACCCTCTGCACTTTGACAGGGCAAGGCAGTGAAAACATCATCACACCAGGACCTGTCAAGAGTTCAGAGGACATGGCAGTTGCAGAGAGCAGAGGCTCTAGGTGTAATGGTAACGCCCCCGATGCTCCTAGAAGCTAATTTGCATATTTTAAAACATTTTTCTCAGCAATGTGGGCACATATGAACATAAGACCAACACAGATGTCTTCAGCTGCCAAGTGCACATGTAACAGGCCAGAAAGTACAAATCTGCTGACATGCCCTTTAACTTTGCATTGTTGCAAAGAATGAACCCCTAGATCCTGAGTGACTGATTGAAATACAAAGATAAATACTGTTTGAGAACCCTGTATTTATATTGTATACAGTACTGGGCAGATGTACTATTCAAAATGTGGCTGGTTTTTTGCACAATTTGCGCCAAACACTGGCATACATGTTTTGCACCACATTTATCAAGTGTTCTAGACGCTTTTCAAACTTTTTTATGCCTCAGACAAGGAGAAGTGACTTAAGTGTGTCAACATTTTGTGTATTTTTTGGAGTAAAATTAAGTCGAATTGTAGGTGGTGTAAACGTAAACTAGACAGTCTAAAGATATGCCAGATTTATCATTCCTCATCAGCTACTGTAAAAGATCTTGCACAGTTTAAGACTGTCTGTATAAGCTCACGCTGTCTTACTTTTGGACAGTATTAGGCTACTTTCACACTCGCGTTTGGTGCGGATCCATCTTGTATCTGCACAGACGGATCCGCACCGATAATGCAAACGCTTGTATCCGTTCATAACGGATCCGTTTTCATTATTCATTAAAAAAAACTGTAAGTCAATGGGGGACGGATCAGTTTTCAATTGCACCATATTGGGTCAGTGAAAAACGGATCCGTCCCCATTGACTTACATTGTAAATCTAGACGGATCCGTTTGGTGCCGCGTAGTCAGACGGTCACCAGAACGCTGCAAGCTGCGTTTTAGTGACTGTCTAAAAAACACAATGCAGCCAAATCAATGCATCCTGAACGGATCCTTATCCATTCAGAATGCTTTGGGGATGAACTGATCCATTTTGGACCGCTTGTGAGAGCCCTGAAATGGATCTCACGAGCGGACCCAGAAACGCCAGTGTGAAAGTAGCCTTAATAAATCAGCCCAGTGTATTCTGACAGTCTCTTCTTCAGGCATCTAGATATCCAGCCTAAATATATTCTGACACAGACATAGTACTATATGCCATATTTTTTGCCTTCTAAGACGTACCTGATAAGACACACCTCGGTTTTAGAGGTCGTGATTCGTGAGACCTCAAATCAGACCCCCATATCAAACCTCAGATCAGACATCCATCAGACCCCCGAGACCTCAGATCAGACCTCCATTAGAGCTAATATAAATACAATTACTTAACCTACCTCTCCTACACTGTCCAGCATTCCGTCCTGCAGTCACACTCCCTAGTCTTCTTTGGGCCCGCACTGCTCTGTGACCTGAGTGCAGCGCCAGTTCTTAGTGTGCACACTACGTCCTCAGGCCTCTTGCCCACGACCGTAAGCCCGTCTGTGAGCGGGCCATATGTCCCAGAGCGGCATTGATCGTGCGCACGGGAGCGCACAGCATCATAGATTACAATGATGCTGTGGACGTAGGGCCGCCAGCGGTGCTATTGTCCTGCACTCATAAAATCATCTGAGTGCGGGGACAATAGCCCCGCGGGCGGCCCAACGTGCACAGCATAATTGTAATCTATGATGCTGTGCGCTCCTGTGCGCACAATCAATGCTGCCCGGGACATATGGCCCGCTCACAGACCATATATCTCGGAGGGCATACGGTCGTGGGCATGAAGCCTCACACTGTATGCAGTCAGGACAGTGCAGCATAGGACCAGGGAACAGTAAGTACAGCAAGCACTAGCAGCGCTTCACTCACCGCTCCCCATTCCTCCAGCATATTAATTAGCGCTTCCATAATAGAAGCGCCTATTAATCATTGCTTTATAAGACGCACTGCCATTTTCCCACCACTTTTGAGGGGAGTGGGAAAATACTGTAAATAACCCCTTCATTATTCTATTTTAATAATAATTAATTGTTCATGCTTTATTCATACTGGTTTACTGTCAATCTAAGAAGTTCTATTTGCCTAACAAACTTAGTGGTGTTAAGCTGGCTATCAGCCAAATGATTGTTCAGTCAGCAGATATCTCTTCTGACTCCTTTCAGACTCTCCCACATACAGTACAGACCAAAAGTTTGGACACACCTTCTCATTCAAAGAGTTTTCTTTATTTCCATGACTATGAAAATTGTAGATTCACACTGAAGGCATCAAAATTATGAATTAACACATGTGGAATTATATACATAACAAAAAAGTGTGAAACAACTGAAAATGTCATATTCTAGGTTCTTCAAAGTATCCACCTTTTGCTTTGATTACTGCTTTGCACACTCTTGGCATTCTCTTGATGAGCTTCAAGAGGTAGTCACCTGAAATGGTCTTCCAACAGTCTTGAAGGAGTTCCCAGAGATGCTTAGCACTTGTTGGCCCTTTTGCCTTCACTCTGCGGTCCAGCTCACCCCAAACCATCTCGATTGGGTTCAGGTCCGGTGACTGTGGAGGCCAGGTCATCTGGCGCAGCACCCCATCACTCTCCTTCATGGTCAAATAGCCCTTACACAGCTTGGAGGTGTGTTTGGGATCATTGTCCTGTAGAAAAATAAATGATGATCCAACTAAACGCAAACCAGATGAAATAGCATGCCGCTGCAAGATGCTGTGGTAGCCATGCTGGTTCAGTATGCCTTCAATTTTGAATAAATCCCCAACAGTGTCACCAGCAAAGCACCCCCACACCATCACACCTCCTCCTCCATGCTTCACGGTGGGAACCAGGCATGTAGAGTCCATCCGTTCATTTTTTCTGCATCGCACAAAGACACGGTGGTTGGAACCAAAGATCTCAAATTTGGACTCAGACCAAAGCACAGATTTCCACTGGTCTAATGTTCATTCCTTGTGTTCTTTAGCCCAAACAAGTCTCTTCTGCTTGTTGCCTGTCCTTAGCAGTGGTTTCCTAGCAGATATTCTACCATGAAGGTCTAATTCACACAGTCTCCTCTTAACAGTTGTTCTAGAGATGTGTCTGCTGCTAGAACTCTGTGTGGCATTGACCTGGTCTCTAACCTGAGCTGCTGTTAACCTGCGATTTCTGAGGCTGGTGACTCGGATGAACTTATCCTCCGCAGCAGAGGTGACTCTTGGTCTTCCTTTCCTGGGGCGGTCCGCATGTGAGCCAGTTTCTTTGTAGCGCTTAATGGTTTTTGTGACTGTACTTGGGGACACTTTCAAAGTTTTCCCAATTTTTCAGACTGACTGACCTTCATTTCTTAAAGTAATGATGGCCACTCGTTTTTCTTTACTTAGCTGCTTTTTTCTTGCCATAATACAAATTCTAACAGTCTATTCAGTAGGACTATCAGCTGTGTATCCACCTGACTTCTCCACAACGCAACTGATGGTCCCAACCCCATTTTTAAGGCAAGAAATCCCACTTATTAAACCTGACAGGGCACACCTGTGAAGTGAAAACCATTTCAGGTGACTACCTCTTGAAGCTCATCAAGAGAATGCCAAGAGTGTGCAAAGCAGCAATCAAAGCAAAAGGTGGCTACTTTGAAGAACCTAGAATATGACATATTTTCAGTTGTTTCACACCTTTTTGTTATGTATATAATTCCACATGTGTTAATTCATAGTTTTGATGCCTTCAGTGTGAATCTACAATTTTCATAGTCATGAAAATAAAGAAAACTCTTTGAATGAGAAGGTGTGTCCAAACTTTTAGTCTGTACTGTACATACAGTCTGGTCCATAAATATTGGGACAGTTCTAACATTTTTGGCTCTATACACCACCACAATGGATTTGAAATGAAACAAACAAGATGTGCTTTAACTGCAGACTGTCAGCTTTAAATTGAGGGTATTTACCTCCAAATCAGGTGAACGGTGTAGGAATTACAACAGTTTGCATGTGTGCCTCCCACTTGTTAAGGGACCAAAAGTAATGGGACAGAATAATAATCATAAATCAAACTTTCACTTTTTAATACTTGGTTGCAAATCCTTTGCAGTCAATTACAGCCTGAAGTCTGGAACGAATAGACATCACCAGACGCTGGGTTTCATCCCTGGTGATGCTCTGCCAGGCATCTACTGCAACTGTCTTCAGTTCCGGCTTGTTCTTGGGGCATTTTCCCTTCAGTTTTGTCTTCAGCAAGTGAAATGCATGCTCAATTGGATTCAGGTCAGCTGATTGACTTGGTCATTGCATAACATTCCACTTCTTTCCCTTAAAGGGAACCTGTCGCCAGTTTTATGGTGTCCTAACTAAGGGCAACATAAATAAGTGACTGATTTGCTTAGCAAAATGCTGGGTCACTTTCTTTAATTGACCCAGTCAATCTGCCAACATCTTGTATTGAAAAGCTCCAGCTGATAATGATGAGTCCTGAATATTCATGAGCTCCTGACTCTTCCCACCTACCTGCTGCTGATTGACAGTTATTTTCCCTTATGAATCAGCAGCAGGTGGGCAGGGGAGTGGCTATAGCTCTGAATTAAAAAAAACGATGGACTCAATGACATCACGCTGAACTCAAATTAGCTCATTAGCATGCGGCATGTGGCATCTTTGTGTGTATATTATGAAGTAACCATCTGTCACACAAGTAAGTGAATACATCTAAGGCACTTTTTAGTAGTTAATGATTGTATATAATTAGTTAGATTATAATCAAATATCCACATGACAGGTTCCCTTTAAAAAAAACTCTTTGGTTGCTTTTGCAGTATGCTTTGGGTCCTTGTCCATCTGCACTGTGAAGCGCCGTCCAATGAGTTCTGAAGCATTTGGCTGAATATGAGCAGATAATATTGCCCGAAATAATTCAGAATTCATCCCTCTGTTTTTGTCACATCATCAATAAATACAAGAGAACCAGTTCCATTGGCAGCCATACATGCCCACGCCAGTGGCGTGCCCAGGGTGTTTGCCACCCGGGGCGGGTCATTTCTCTGGCACCCTCCCCCCCAATACTTGACCACATACTACTTCCAGGGACATCTCCGGTCATGTAGCAGTGCCCCCACACAATAGTGTCCCCCACATTGCCCATATAATTTTCCCTCCACATAGTAATCCCTCCCATAATAATTTGCGCCCACAGTATCCCACCCCCCCACGTCCTACTGTGTGCACCCCCATCATGTCCCCCAAAGTTGGCACATAAAAGAAAAGAAAAAAAAACCTAAAAGCTACTGGCACAGGCGCGCGCGATGACATCACGCGCACCTGCGCCAGGATTTCACTACCGCATAGGCTTCAGGCATACTAGGCCTGAAGCCTATGGCGGTGATCGGCGGCGGGGCAGGGAACTATGCGCTCCGCTCCCTGCCTTGCCGCAGTATGTGGGTGTCAGCGCTTCAGCAATGAGCGCTTCCACGGGCACGCCACTGGCCCACGCCATGACACTATCACCACCATGCTTCACTGATGAGGTGGTATGCTTAGGATCATGAGCAGTTATTTTCCTTCTCCATGCTCTTCTCTTCCCATCACTCTGGTACAACTTGATCTTGGTCTCATCTGTCCATAGGACAGGGAAGACAATTAGCATATATGAATGTATGTGATCTGCAGAAATGGATTCATACCCAAATCTGTTGAGAGTACCTTCCCCATGGATGAGTGGGCCCAGAGAATTACACAAAAACATTCCCCAGATCATAACACTGTGTTCCGCAGTTTCTATATCGCTTATTCACAATGGTGCCATTTGTCCACTCATGATACACTTTCACCACAGCAGCAGGAGAACAGTTCACAAACTGCGCAGTTTCAGGAATACTGCCACCCTTGTCCTGAAAACCAATCATCCCTTTCTGCAGCTCTGATAAATTGCCCCTTTTACCTATGACTATCGTATTGTCAACTCGTTCACCCTGCCAATACCCCCTTTCCAAATAAGACACAACACAAAAGGTGGATTTTATTGGCCACAGCAGCCATTTTATTAACATAAATATTAAATAACCCCGTACCCAAAGCCTTCCCATCTGAAGGTCTGCCTCCAGAACCTAAACCCAACCTAAAGCCTGTTACCAATCACAGGGGGAGTCCTTGGAGCCCCGCAAATCTTACGGGTAACTGCTCCGCCCCTCCTTTCAAATTACCTCTAGCCGTTAAACGCCAGCTCAGAGGCAGAATAGGTAACCCTGGGCAACAACGAGGGCAGATACCCGCCATACGCTACTCCATAAACCAATCCCTGGGGAGTCCAGAGCCTCCGCCCTGCTCGGCCAAATAAAACTCCACCCTCTTCATAGCCACACAACCCCCACCTGCACGAACACCCCGTTACTTTTCGGAATCCTGCAGCCCAAGGGTGGGTGGCGGCTGCTCGCTTCTCTGTCTCCCCAAAATGGTACCTTTTCCTGCCCCTATATAACACCTAAACCCCCTCCCCTAAAACGCCACCCCTTCCTGCCCCCCTATTAACCCTATGCTTGCCTACCCTCACTATTACTCCCTCTAAACGTAGTCATGCCTGGCCTTGCCCCAGGCTTTCAGCCCCAGGTCCGGCCAGCACTTGACAGCAATGAGGGATATGAGTGCAGACAGCCTATCACACACCGTATATACCCACCAAGCCAGCTCACAACACTTGAGTTCCTTCATAAGCTACGTCTGTTCACATCAAAACTAGGAAGTCATCATAATAATGTGACTTGACTGTGTAGTTAACCAAGTTATTAGAGCTGGTACAGATGGTGACGGTTTCATTGAGGTTTAGTTGGCAATATTGAACCTACTTTTTATCATAGAGGTCAAAGTTCCTTCGATAATCTGTCTTATTTTCCATGCTGACTGTTAAATTGGAGTTCTAGCTTGATCATCTGGCCATTACTATATTTATTCTTCTGTTTATTGCTATTTGAAGACTGTCTGTGAAGTTCCCTAACTCTGGAGAGTACACTAGAAAAAAAGTACCTTTTCCTAGTATTATTTTTATAAAAACAAAAAAAAACTGCTGTGCTAGTCTAGATGCATCTTCCTCAAATGTATTTTAACTTGTACAGTTATGTTTTAGACATTTATATTGTCCATCATGGCAGTTGGACTGTGGAGTGTAATTAGTCACAGGACTATTGAATGTGTTGCACTCAAATTTTCAGTCAAATATGTAAATCCAAAAAGTATATTGGTAAATCACTAATACATACCTCTCAACTTTTGAAAAGCCCAAGCAGGGACAATAGTAGTGGCACCCATAGCACATTGAAGCAAATTTTTACTCTAAGTCACACCTCCAACTCCGCCCAATGCCAATTGATACATGCTTAATCTGGCCCAGTCCTTTTTATGACCCCTTAGTGACTCCACACAGTAGTTATGCCACTTTAGTACCCCAACACAGTAGTTATGCCCCCTTAGTACCCCAATACAGTAATTATGCCCCCTTAGTACCCCAATACAGTAATTATGCTCCTTTAGTGTTCCCAGACAGTAACGATACCCCCTTAGTGTCTCCACACAGTAATTATGCCCCTTAGTACCCCCACACAGTAGTTATGCTCCTTCAGTGCCCCTACACAGCAGTCACGCCCCCCTTAGTGCCCCCAAACAGTAGGAATGCCCACTTAATGCCCCACACAATAGAATGCTCTCTTAGTTCCCAGTTACATTAAGGGCTCATTCACATAACCGTATGTTTGTGTCCGCATCCACTCCAAAAATTTTCAGACCCATTCGTACTTCCGTTCTGTGGCCCTGCAAAAAAGATGGGAAATGTCCTATTCTTGCCCACAATTGTGGAGGAGAAAAGGCATTTCTATCAAAGAGCTGGCTGTTCTGTTCCGCAAAATGTGGAAAGCACATTGATGGTTTCTATGTTTTGCGGATCAGCAATTTGCGGACCACAAAAATGGATACAGTCATCTGAATGAGCCCTAAGAATGCCCTGTTACTGCCTTCCCCAGTAAGTACCCCCACACAATAAGATGCCCTCTTATAAAAGTGCCCACACATTATCATTCCCATTTAGTACCCCCCTTACAATATTGTTGCTCCTCTATTGTTAATGGAATAAAACAAGTTATACTCACCTAGTCTCATTTCCCTGATTAAGGGAGCACATCATGCTGTCCCCAGCAGCAGGTGTGATGCAGCGAAGTGTCCTGCCTGCTGAGCAGGAGGGAGCACAGGCCGGGGGATGGTGGAGCAGGGAGCTGATGGTTTCCTGCTTCACCACTGCACTGAACTGTATGTGCGTCCTCTAGTAAATATAACCTGTAATGTTATTACTAGTGTTGAGCAAGCATGCTCGGCCGAACTGCTGTTCGGCTCGAGCATCGCTATGCTCGGCAGATCCAAGTGCTCGGCCAAATACTTTGGGTGCTGGGAAACCCGGGCATCAAACCAGGCAAATTCGCAATTAGAATATTCGTGATCTACATTAGGATGATATCTGACACTGGGAAAGCTGGGTAATAACTCAGTGTAGATCGTGAATATTCTAATCGCAAATTTTTATTGTGAATTTTCAATGCAAAAGGCTACACTAATAAGCTTGTCATAAGACTCATAGTCTAATATTCTTGTCAGAAGACTATGAAACCAATAGATGGTGCTATTGAGTTATGAACAGCACCATCTATTAGTTTCATAGACTTCAGACAAAACTATTAGTCTACTCTTGTCATAAGACTGAGTCAAACTCAATAGCGCCATCTTTTGGCTTTCATAGTCTTATGACAGCTGAAAAACAAGGCAGATTCTGCTTATTTGCATGTCTTTCCCATATGCCCATGTTTATGCAAATGAGTTTTTACATGATAAAATTGTATAGAAAGGTTATTGAATATTATGTTAGGACAATCAGAAAACTTTTTATCGCCTTAATGATATTGATCTAGATGTGCGGGTCCACCCAAGCCATCCAACAGATGCAAAATAACTTTGAGGTTTACTGGTTCTCAGTCAGATGAGAGCTGGTTTGGAATATCTCATAGTACACAAGGCTGCCATTGTAAGGCATGCTGGCTGTTATCTGTCTCATGGATAGATTGATAGCTTGCACATACCTGGCTTTTGGCATATAGCCTTTGTGTGGTTGTCTATTGTATGTTGTACATAATATGAGTCTAAGATGCATCCAGCTATCCTCTTAATGCTGTTTCCAAACCATTTTGATGGGTTTCCATCAATTTCTAACCTTTTTTTATGAACCAGACTCCGAGCAGGGGGTGCCTGGGGTTCTCCCATTGACTTCCATTGTGCTCGGGTGCTCGATAGAACACATGAGCATACCGATGTGTTTGGCCAGAGCACACGAGCACTTTGGTGCTCGCTCAACACTAGTTATTACACTCCAGAAATACCTCCAGCGCTTTGTGAGTTCACCATCACCACCTCCTCAGGCATAGAGTTTCATATTCTCACTGCTCTTACAGTAAATATTCCTCTTCTATGTTGATGGAGAAACCTTCTTTACTCTAGTCGTAGAGGATGTCCCCCTGTCACGGTCACAGTGCTCCAAGGACCACAGGATAGCTGCCAAAATCCGGGACTGTCCCACTGGGTCTGGGATGGTTGTGAGGTGTGCTAATATGTCAGGTGAAAGGCAAGTTATACAGGGTAGGCCACAAAAAAAATGCACCCCTATTTCCCCTTTTGTGGTTTGTACAGGATAATGCTTATCAGGCCCTCATTCATTTAAAGTTCCTTACAGTGAAACTGTCTTTATTGCCCACAACAACCAGAGTTAATTTAAGAAATGGTGTCCTTCCCTGCCAGAAAAACATGCTGTATTCGATTCAACAAAGAACTGTGATAGTGGAGGCCTACGTACACACAGGCTCAGTCACAGAAGCACGCCACTGTTGTGCTAATATATATCATGTTTTTATACACCCGTTATTGTTGCGCACAGCCAGGTGGGGTACAATGTGGGCAAATCTACATTTGGGGCACAATGTGGTCATATTTACAGCAGGGGCATAATGTAAGCATATCTACTGGGCGGGCACAGTGTGGCCATAACGACTGTGTGGGCACAATGTAGACATAACTTCTGTGTGGGGGTACGCATGCTATTGTCCCTCAGATTTTCAGCAGTTGGGAGGTATGTAATAACTTTCTCTACATGATAAATGCCATTTGCTGAGGTGAGACAACCCCTTTAAGGGATGGGTTTCAGTTAAGTTTATCCAATCAGTTGTTGGCAGTAAGTGAATTGTCAGGAGTATTATCTGACATTTTTTGGGAGTTAATAATACATGTATTTATTGGGTGCCTAGACAGCCAGCTAGTGTTAATGCCGTTTATGATTTTTGTAGCTATTAAATCGAACCAGTGAACCTGGCTACTCGCATTGCATTATAGACAAGCTTCTTCTATCCATTTCTTGGTTAAAAGAAATGTGGCAATTTGATGTAGCAGTGAACATTAGGGAGCACTCCAACATCCATCTGTTTCAGGCACATCTAGTTATGCCCTGCATGTCACACATAGTAGCATGGACTAGAAAATAAAAGATTTACGATATGTGACTACATCACAAAAGAGGAAATATTAGGTGAATTTAATTTAACCCCTTAAGGACTCAGACCTATTTCACCTTAAGGACTTGGCCATTTTTTGCAAATCTGACCAGTGTCACCTTAAGTGCTCATAACTTTAAAACACTTTGACTTATCCAGGCCATTCTGAGATTGTTTTTTCGTCACATATTGTACTTCATGACACTGGTAAAATGAAGTAAAAAAAAGTAATTTTTCTGCATAAAAAAAAAAACCTAATTTACCAAAAATTTGCAAATTTCAGTTTCTCTACTTCTGTAATACATAGTAATACCCCCAAAAATTGTGATGACTTTCCATTCCCCATATGTCTACTTTATGTTTGAATTATTTTAGGAATGATATTTTATTTTTTGGGGATGTTACAAGGCTTAGAAGTTTAGAAGCAAATCTAGAAATTTCAGAAATTTACAAAAACCCAATTTTTAGGGACCACTACAGGTCTGAAGTCACTTTGCGAGGCTTACATAATAGAAACCGCCCAAAAATGACCCCATTCTATAAACTACACCCCTCAAGGTATTCAAAACTGATTTTACAAACTTTGTTAACCCCTTAGGTGTTGCACAAGTTATTGGCAAATGGGGATGAAATTTGAGAATTTCATTTTTTTGCCTAATTTTCCATTTTAACCAATTTTTTCCACTAACAAACAAGACTGTATCTTTATTGCCCTGACTCTGCCGTTTACAGAAACACCCCATATGTGGCCGTAAACTACTGTACGGCCACACAGCGGGGCATAGAGTGAAAGGTGCACCGTATGGTTTTTGGAAGCCAGATTTTGCTGGACTGGTTTTTTGACACCATGTCCCATTTGAAGCCCCCTGATGCACCCCTAGAGTAGAAACTCCATAAAAGTGACCCCATCTAAGAAAGTACACCCCTCAAGGTATTAAAAACTGATTTTACAAACTTTGTTAACCCTTTAGGTGTTGCACAAGATTTAATGGAAAATAGAGATACAATTTCAAAATTTCACTTTTTTGGCAGATTTTCCATTTTAATATTTTTTTTTTCCAGTTACAAAGCAAGGGTTAACAGCCAAACAAAACTCATTATTTATGGCCCTAATTCTGTAGTTTACAGAAACACCCCATATGTGGTCGTAAACCGCTGTACGGGCACACGGCAGGGCGCAGAAGGAAAGGAATGCTATACGGTTTTTGAAGGCAGATTTTGCTGGACTGGTTTTTTTGACACCATGTCCCATTTGAAGCCCCCCTGATGCACCCCTAGAGTAGAAACTCCAAAAAAGTGACCCCATTTTAGAAACTACGGGATAGGGTGGCAGTTTTGTTGGTACTAGTTTAGGGTACATATGATTTTCGGTTGCTCTATATTACACTTTTAGTGCGGCAAGGTAACGTTTTAATTTTTATTTTTTATTTTTTTATTTACAACATTCATCTGACAGGTTAGATCATGTGGTAATTTTATAGAGCAGGTTGTCATGGACGCGGCGATACCTAATACATAAATAAAAAAAATTGTATACGTAAGTTTTATACAATGACTTCATTTTTAAAACCAAAAAAAATGTTTTAGTGTCTCCATAGTCTAAGAGCCATAGTTTTTTTTTCAGTTTGAATGATTATCTTAAGTAGGGTCTCATTTTTTGCGGGATGAGATGACGGTTTGATTGACACTATTGTGGGGTGCATATGACTTTTATATCGCTTGCTATTACACTTTTTTACGGTGGTATTACACTTTTTTACGGTGGTCACCTGAGGAGTTAGGTCATGTGATATTTTTATAGAGCCGGTCCATACGGACGCGGCGATACATAATATGCATACTTTATTTTTATTTATGCAAGTTTTACACAATGATTTCATTTTTGAAATCATTGTGTATGTTTCCATAGTCTAAGAACCATAGTTTTTTCTGTTTTTCGGCGATTATCTTGGGTAGGGTACGATTTTTGCAGGATGAGATGACGGTTTGATTGGTACTATTTTGGCGTACATGCGACTTTTTTGATCACTTGTATTACCTTTTTTGGGAAGTAAGGTGGGCAAAATTTCAATTTTCTCATCGTTTTTATTTTTTTATGGCGTTCACTGTGCGGGGAAAGTAACATGATCGTTTTATAGATCAGGTCGTTATGGACGCGGCGATACCTAATATGTGTAGTGTATTTTATTTTTTACATTTTTATTCAGTGATAAATGTTTTTTTTTTTTATTAACTTTTTTTTATTTATTTTTTACCTAGACCCACTTGGTTCTTGAAGATCCAGTGGGTCTGATGTCTGTATAATACAGTACACCATATAGGGTTCTGTACTGTATTTTACTTACACTGAACAGATCTATGCTTTAAGGGGAAGGGTGAGCACGGGGCTGCCGGGGGGCTCTCTCCCTCTCCATCGGGGGGCTGCAAAGGCACAGCAGCCCCCCAATGGGAGAGGGAGGGAGCTCCCTGACCGATGACAGTTAACCTTTTCCATACAGCGGTCCGTACGGACCGCGGTATGGAAAGGGTTAAACGGCTGACATCTGCACAGATGTCAGCCGTTTATACCAGGGTGTCAGCAATGTGCTGGCACCCTGGTATACCCACTAGACGCCAACAAATTTTCAAGCGGAGGCGGGAGGGGGATCCCGCACCGCCTGCGACACCTCCCCCTGCACCACCCACCCACATAAATCATGCAGGGGGGGGGTGCAAATCGGCATTTTGGGCATTTTAAAGTTTCTGATCCCCGCGGTCCCAACTGCAGAAATCGCCGCAAACCGCAGGTCTGAATTGACCTGCGGTTTGCGGCGATTGCCGATACGGGGGGGGTCACATTGTGGCATTGTGACAGGATGCCGGCTGAATGATTTCAGCCGCCATCCCGTTGTGATTAACCCCCGCGGCGCCGGAAAATCTATTTAAAGTTAGGACGTACCGGTACGTCCTGAGTCCTTAACGACTCGGAAATAGGGCGTACCTGTACGACCTACGTCCTTAAGGGATTAAAGGGCATCTGTCAGCAGATTTGTAGCTATGAAACTGGCTGACTTGTTACATGTGCGCTTGACAGCTGAAGGCATCTGTGTTGGTCCCATGTTCATATCTGTCCGCAGTGCTGAGAAAAATTATGTTTTACATTTTTAATATATGCAAATGAGCCTCTAGGAGCAACGGTTAACACTGAATATCTGTAGCCTAGCAAGGCCGGGACAAAGGGTTGGTGAGGGTTCCATAAGGACGGAGGGGGTGCAATCATGGCTGCATCTGTTCAGCCTCATAGGCCACCAGGCCTGATGCAGAGGTTGCACTAACACCTGTGGAAGCACCATAAACACTTGTACAGGCAGTTTTACTCTCTGAAAAAAGACCCATGCGTATTCTTACGCACAGTGTTTCTCTAGTGAGGAGAGTCAGTAAGGTCTGCCAGAACCCTCCATTCTAGTCTGAGGTGTACAAGGCTCCACCCTTTTCCTGAGAAGCTCTGCCGCTCACTGTTACATACCAGGAGCAGCTCCATAGTAAACTTATGGTTACAGGACCTGTGGTGCTGTCACAGTCATATTTACAAAGATCACAGCAGATAAATAGGATATTCTTTGTTTCTCTTTTTATTTTTTTGTTTCAAAAATAAAGTATAATAACATACTGGCAGTACGTGTGTAAACGTTTTCGGCTATGCAAAGCCTTCCTCAGACACTGTGCCGCAGTGTGATGTGGATATGATGGTGAAGAGAGGGTAATGGTTGTGCCAATGGAAATGGAGCTATGCTCCAAATACACCAAATTGGTGTACCCTCAGGATAAGTCATCAATATCAGATTATTTGGGGTTCGACACCGGACATCCCAATGATCAGCTGTTTAAGGCAGCCGCCAGCACAGTGGATTGAGCTGGAAGCAGAAGGCACCTTTCACTGTGTAGCGGTCATGCCGGGTACTGCACCTCAGCTCCCAGAGTAGACAGAGCCTTCCATCCACTGTATAGTGTCCAATGCCGGAGGTTGATCGAAACAGCTGATCGATGGCGGTGCCAAGATCGGATATTGATGACTAGAGAGGAGCAAACTTTGGATCCGATCATCAGATTAGAGATTCAGGTCTGAATAAATTTTATCCAAATCAAACGTGTCCCAATAGCCCGGAAAAGTTGTGTTTGACACTCTGTGCTCTCCTAGGACTGTATCCAAACCCTTTTAGGCTTCTTAAAGCTGAAGCCAGAATAGTAACGCCAAAGTGACAGTGACATATATGGCTGTGGGTAAAAGCATGGTAGCCGGTGGTAACCAACAGTCTGTATAAAACTCACTGCACTGTAAGAGTTTTATTTTTTAAGTTTTTTTGTTTTGCAAATTAGTTTGATTTGCAGCAATTCAATTCACTGGTCTCTTGATGACCTCTCCCGAGGAGAGGTCATCAATATCTAAGTCCTATAAAACCCCTATGAAGGGTTGCCCCATCTGGACATTATGGTATAGACACATATTGGACCACATCTAGGACCCACTCCTATCACAAGAATGGGGCCCTATTGTGCACTGCTGAGAATGGAGAGGAAGTCTTGCAATATGGAATGTAGAGCATATTAGCAACGCTGCCAAAGTCACATGCCATGAAGTGTGAAGGAGCTTTGCAGATGAGTGTATTATATTTGTGTGTTTTTTTCTAATCATATAAAGTTTTTTTTAGGGGTTTAAAAACCTATGTAATATTCATTGGGTTACATACATTCATTTACCTCATATGTATAGGTCATAAATGTGTTTGGTTCAATAACCACTTTAACTTCCAAAACACAACAGGGAATACATAAAGCACATGAACACATCATATAGTATTGCAAAAATATTCAAAAGAGAACTTAAAACTGCTGTGCAATCACCACTATTACTGTTTAGGAAAAAGCTGTTTCGTTCTAGGAAAAAAACAGTACAGCTAAGTTTAGAAACCAGGGTTCCCTTTAGTTAACCAGTTGCCTACCGCCGCAAGACTTTACAAGACGTGGCGGTAGGCTGTTAAGTGAAATCCCACTTATAAAAGCATTGGGTTACCTTACAATCTGCTAGTGCGCAACTACTACCATAGGCAAGACCAAAGAGCTGTCAAAAGACACCAGAGACAAAATTGTGGACCTCCACAAGCCTGGAAATTGCAATTGCCAAGCAGCTTGGTGAAAATAGATCAACTGTTGGAGCAATTGTTAGAAAATGGAAGAGGCTAAAGACGACTGTCAGTCTCCCTCGGGATGGGGCTCCATGCAAGATCTCACCTCGTGGGGTATCACTGATGATAAGAAAGGTGAGAAATCAGCCTAGAACTACAAGGGAGGAGATGGTCAATGACATGGAGAGCTGGGAGCACAGTTTCAAAGGTCACTGTCGGTAGAACACTACGCCGTCATGGATTCAAATCATGCATTGCACTGAAGGTTCCCCTGCTCAAGTCAACACATGTCCAGGCCCATCTGAAGTTTGCCAATGACCATCTGGATGATCCAAAGGAGGCATGGGAGATAGTCATGTGGTCAGATGAGAACAAAGTAGAACTTTTTGGTCTAAACTTCACTCGTCGTGTTTGGAGGAAAAAGAAGGAGTTGCATCCTAAGAGCACCATACCTACTGTGAAGCATGGGGGTGATAACATCATGCTTTGTGGGTGCTTTTCTGCAAAGGGGACAGGAACTGCATTAAGGAGAGAATGAATGGGGCCATTTATTGTGAGATTTTGAGCAACAACCTCCTTTCCTCGGTCAGAGCATTGAAGATGGGTCGTGGCTGGGTCTTTAAACATGACTACGAGCTGAAGCACACAGCCAGGATAACCAAGGAGTGGCTCCGTAAGAAGCCTATCAAGGTTCTGGAGTGGCCTAGCCAGTCTCCAGACCTAAATCAAATACAACATCTTTGGAGGGAGCTGAAACTCTGTGTTGCTCAGCGACAGCCCCGAAACCTGACAGATCAGGAGGAGATCTGTGTGGAGGAGTGGGCCAAAATCCCTGTTGCAGTGTGCGCAAACCTAGTCAAGAACTACAGGAAACGTTTGACCTCTGTGATTGCAAACAAAGGCTTCTGTACCAAATATTAACACTGATTTTCTCAGGTGTTCAAATACTTATGTTCAGCAGTGCAAGACAAATACATTCTTTAAAAATCATACAATGTGATTTCCTGATTTTTTATTTATTCTGTCTCAGAGTGGGAATGCACCTACAACAGTGAATTTTAGACCCCTCCATGATTTCTAAGTGGGAGAACTTGCAAAATCGCAGGGTGTTCATATACTTCTGTTCCTCGCCCATTCACAAGAAAGGTAGTAGGGAGGAATCAATAGTGGGGAAATTAATGGAAACCATACTTAGGCCTCTTTCACACTACAGTATGTCCATTTCAGTGTTTTGCGGTCCGTTTTTCACGGATCCGTTGTTCCGTTTTTTTGCTTCCGTTGTGGTTCCGTTTCGTTGTTCCGTTCTTCCGTATGGCATATACAGTAATTACATAGAAAGGATTGGGCTGGGCATAACATTTTCAATAGATGGTTCAGACAAAACGGAACGGAAACGGAAGACATACGGATGCATTTCCGTATGTGTTCCGTTTTTTTGCGGACCCATTGACTTGAATGGAGCCACGGACCGTGATTTGCGGGCAATAATAGGACATGTTCTATCCTTCAACGGAACGGAAAAACGGAAATACGGAAATGGAATGCATACGGAACACATTCCGTTTTTTTTGCGGAACCATTGAAATGAATGGTTCCGTATACGGAACGCAAAAAACGGACCGCAAAACGGAAAAAAAAACTGTAGTGTGAAAGAGGCCTTAAGGAGAGGATTGTTGAACATCTAAAATACCATGGATTAAAAGATGGATGAAAAACAGCATGGGTTTACTTCAGGGAGATCATGTCAAATGGCAGAGGTGCAGTAGACATCGTTATCTAGACTTTAGTAAGGCTTTTGATACTGTCCCACATAGAAGGTTTATCAATAAAGTCCAGTCTTTGTGCTTGGACTCCCATATTGTTGAATGGATTAGGCAGTGGCTGAGGGACAGGCAACAAGGGGTTGTAGTCAATGGAGTATATTCAGACCATGGTCTTGTTACCAGTGAGGTACCTCAGGGATCCTGATGACACAAAGATTTGTAACAGGGTTGATGTTCCTGGAGGGATACACCAAATGAAAAAGAATTTAGGAAAACTAGAGGAATGGTCAAAAATCTGGCAACTAAAATTTAAAGGGATTATGTCATGAGATTTTAGCCCTATAAGCTAAACATATGCCCATGTCCGTACTAATAACATGAATCCTAAACTGGCCTTATTAAACCTGCTTGTGGCTCTATTAGCCCAAAAAAACAGATTTTTTATAACCTGTCAAACACCTACCTAAGGTCCGTTAATACAGGGTGCCCAGCCGTCTGGTGCCCAGCGCCACCTTCCCAGTCTTAACCGCCTCCCTCCCTGACTACAGAGCCCACTCACTCACCTCAGCGCCGGATCTGGCAGAGGGATGGGAGGATTGCAGAGAAAAACTACTACAAGAGGACATAGTTTTAAATTAGAGGGGCAAAGGTTTAAAAGTAATATCAGGTAGTATTATTTTACTGAGAGAATAGTGGATGCATGGAATAGCCTTCCTGCAGAAGTGGTAGCTGCAAATACAGTAAATACAGCAAATACAGGAGGCTAATCTATTTATTTTATTAACTTTTCCCCATAACAGTGACATCCACAGTACTCCACCCCTCTAAATAATACCTCCACAGTGCCCTGTGCATCTTAACAATACCCTCCACAACATCCGCCCCTTTAACAGTTAACTCCACTGCAAGACACCCCTTTAACAGTAACCTCCACAGCACCCCACCCCTTTAGCCATGACCTCCACAGCATCCCACCCCTTAACAGTGTCCTCCAAAGCACCCTGCCACCTTAACAGTGACCTTCACAGCGTCCTATCCCCCTTAACAATTACCTCAACAGTGACCTCCACAGAAACCTGCCTCCTTAACTGTGACCTTCACAGTGCCAGCCCCTTAACACTAACCTCCATAGCGGACTGTCCTCTTAACAGTGACCTATAACAGTGAATAAAATGGCTGAGTTCCTAAGGAAATCTGGTGTAAAACTATGTGTATACCAAGACTGAAGGCCCTGCAAGATTCTATTGGCTAATAAGGGTCATGTGATTATGTGTATAGCATGTAGGATACAACCTCCCAACTTTTGAAAAGAGGGAAAAGGGAGACTGTGTGGCACTGCAGCAATTTTTTTCCGCACTAAGCCATGCCTCTAACTCTGCCTAAAACATAACTAAATACCTAATCTCACCCAGTCTAAATCCCCCCACAGAGTAATTATTCCCCCTTCATGCCAGAACACAGTATTTATACCCACATTGTGCCCCCTTCACAGATTATGCTGAGATATGTGCCCCCTCACAGTAATATGCCCGCCCAGTTATATGCACTGATATATGCCCAGGATTGTGACCCCTCACAGTAACGATGCCCAGATATGCGCCCCCTCACAGTAATATGCCCAGGATGGTGCCTCCTTCACAGAAAGTAAAAAGATAGATAAATAAATTCCACATACTCACCTCGTTCCCCAGTGGCTGCTCTGGCTCGAGAGATGACATACATACTAATTATATATATATATATATATATATATCCAGAAAAAGGACGGCACTCCAGCAGAATAAAAGTGAAAAACTTATTTTAATCGACCGTACGGTGCAACGTTTCGGCTCAACTGAGCCTTTCTCAAGCCTTGGGCTTGAGAAAGGCTCAGTTGAGCCGAAACGTTGCACCGTACGGTCGATTAAAAGAAGTTTTTCACTTTTATTCTGCTGGAGTGCCGTCCTTTTTCTGGATATATTGGTTGGGGTGAGAGGTCGATTCCCCAGGATCGTGCACCCGTTTTTCCTAGTGCAGCCAGTGCCGCCATTTTTCCCTTTGTATATATATATATATATATATATATATAGTGACAATGCGTCTTGCAAGCTCACCTTTCCTAGGGTGAAGGTAGGGGAATAGTCAGTCTATTACGCACAAGGAGGACTCAGGAGACAGAAGTGCGTTTAAACTGACGTCCTACCAGTTTTATTTCCACAGGTTGCATAAAACAAAATCATGAAAACCACACCTAGCCTTGTCTTTTCACGATAGGCTGACAAATTCATTTTTTGACCACTCTAGAGGGTAGCCTGTTGCGCTCATGCTGACATCTAGTGGCCAAAGTGAAAACTGCAATATTTTAGAACATTCTACATTTTGAAAATAAAAATAAAAACTTGCTTTATAATTATAGTTGGTTTCATTTTAGTAAGTATTTTGCTTCAGGGTCAGTTTCTATGAGGAGGTAAGTTCTAGACTTGACAGCGGCGAGTCAATGGATGTCGTATATCTGGACTTCTCCAAAGCATTTTTGCAGATGACACTAAACTGTGTAAAGTAATTAACACTGAAGAGGACAGTATACTCATAGGCGTGCGCAGCCTATTGCATTAGGGTGTGCACCCTAAAGCACAAACACACGCCTAGCGCGCGTGTCTATGTATGTATATATATACACACACACACAAATACACTAAGGGGTATCAGGGTACATTATTATACAGGGGTAATATAACTAAGGGCTATCAGAGTAAATTATACAGGAGTAATATAACTGAGGAGGGCTATCAGGGACATTATACAGGGGTAATATAACTTATATTATATCAGTTATATTACCCCTTAATCATGTCGCCTGATATAGCCCTCCTCAGTTATATTACCCCTGTATAATAATGTACCCCTAATACCCCTTAGTTTTACCCCCTGTATAATTTACCCTGATCCTTCAGTTATATTACCCCCTGTAATTTACCCTGATACCCCTCAGTTATACGGTATCATATAACTGAGGGGTATCAGGGTACATTATACAGAGGTGTAATTGAGGAGGGGTAGCAAGCAGCAGGAAACATACAGGGCAGAGTTCCAGTGGCGTAGCGTGGGTTGCCAGCACCCGGGGCAAGCCAAGTATTGCCCCCCCCCCCCAACCTGTGAACACGCCCCTTTTTACAAATAATGCAGTACATGTCACCTACAGTCCTATGAAACACCACAGATAACACAGTGATAACTGAGTACAGATAATGTAGCAGATGTCACCTGCAGTCCTATGTAATACCACAGATAACACAGTGGTAACTCTGTGAGTACAGATAATGTAGTAGATGGGTGTGAGGCCCCAGAATTCAGAACACGTACAGTGTGACCTGAAGTCGGGGGGCAGGCTTCGGCAGTGTGGGCCAAATCCTATAGCCACCCCCCCCTAAACAGATATGTGGATGGGCATTACATATAATGGTACACACTATACAGTAGAGTACAGCAGCACATACCTGTTACATCCAGTGACATCTCCTGTCATGTAGACCTTCCTCAACGTCTTCATTCGAACATAAGACCGCCATGATACCTTCTTTCAGCCGCGACTCTGCAGAGTTTCACAGAAAATGGTTAGATTCCTCACTTTACTATCATCCTCAAATAACAGACCTCCCCTCCACCCGCAGTGCCCAGAAGTATAATGCCCTCTGTGTAATTATTAGGGGTGCACCGAAATTCCGGCGGCCGAAAATATCGGCCGAAAATGGGCCTAATCCATTTCGGCCGATATTGGTACATATCGGCAGAAAATATGGTTGGTTATATACGTTCAGGCGGCCGGCCGGCGGCGCCCCTCATGCTGTGCCTCCTAAACGCTTGCCGCTCTAAAGAATCTCCGGCTCAGTGCTGCGCAGCCTGCTGTGTCTGCTCTGTGCTACTGCTGTTGTTAGTGTAGCGTGGCCGAGCTCTGTTCGTTCCGCGGTACAGGAGCTTTTGTTTCCTGTACCCGGCCGGACTGACAGGAAGTGCTCACTTAGTGTGCACTTCCTTTCAGTCCGGCCGGGTACAAGAAACAAATGCTCCTGTACCGCGGACCGAACAGAGCTCGGCCACGCTACACAGGCTACACTAGAGGTGACAAGGGAGGGGGAGGGGGGGGTGTAAAATGAGAGTGACAAGGGAGGGGGGTAGAATGAGAGTGACAAGGGAGGGGGGGTAGAATGAGAGTGACAAGGGAGGGGGGGAGTAGAATGAGAGTGACAAGGGAGGGGGTAGAATGAGAGTGACAAGGGAGGGGGTAGAATGAGAGTGACAAGGGAGGGGGGGTAGAATAAGAGTGACAAGGGAGGGGGGGGAAATGAGAGTGACAAGGGAGGGAGGGGGGGAAGAGAGTGACAAAGGAGGGAGGGGGAGAGTGACATTTTTTTTTAAATAACCACTTTGGGTGGCATTGTGTGTATAATATCTATGTATCTGTTTAACTTTATATTTTAATTCACTTTCCTTTTTTTTTACTTAAAAAAAATATTTTAAAAGTATTTGGGCAAAAAGGCAGTTTCGGTTTTCGGTCAAGGGCATCCTGAATTTTCGGTTTCGGACCAGAATTTTCATTTCGGTGCACCCCTAGTAATTATAATATATACTGGCCCCTCTGTGTTATTATTATTCTTAAAGGGAACCTGTCCCCAGGATTTTGTGCATAGAGCTGGGGACATGGGCTGCTAGATGGCCACTAGCACATCCGCAATACCCAGTCCCCAGAGCTCTCTGCGCTTTTATTGTGTTAAAGAACAGTTTTGATCCGTATGCAAATGACCTGATATGAGTCCTGTATCCGGAGATGAGTCAAGCGGAAAGGAGCCCAGCACCGCCCCGCGTCCTCCGAATCTCCTCCTTGCTGGCTGACGTCACAGAGCTGGAGCGCCGAAATCGCGTGATGCGCGAGCTAGCGCATGCGCAGTTTTGGCATCATTTTCATTCCCTGTACTGGCATCAGCACAGGGAACGAACTACGCATGCGCTAGCTCGCGCATCGCGAGATTTCGGCGCTCCAGCTCTGTGACGTCAGCCAGCAAGGAAGAGATTCGGAGGACGCGGGGCGGTGCTGGGCTCCTTTCCGCTTGACTCATCTCCGGATACAGGACTCGTATCCGGTCATTTGCATATGGATCAAAACAGTTTTTTAACACAATAAAAGTGCAGAGAGCTCTGGGGACTGGGTATTGCGGATGTGCTAGTGGCCATCTAGCAGCCCATGTCCCCAGCTCTATGCACAAAATCCTGGGGACAGGTTCCCTTTAATATTATAATGGCCCCCTCTGTATTAGGCTCCATTCACACGTCCGCAAAATGTGTCTGCATCCATTCCGCAATTGTGTGGAATGGGTGCGGGCCCATGCATTCTCTATGGGGACGGAATGGATGCAGAAAGCACACAGTGTGCTCTTCGCATCCGCATTTCCGGAGCGGCCTGCCGAACTTCCGGTCCGTGGCTCTGGAAAAAATAGAACATGTGCTATTCTTGTCCGCAGCTGTGGACAAAAATAGGCTGTTCTATGGGGGTGCCGGCCGGGTGTATTGCGGATCCGCAAAACACTACGGACGTGTGAATGGCCCGAATAGTAATAATTATGGCGCTCTTTAGCCCCTCCAGCATACAGTCCCATGTAAAATACATCACTCCTTGCCTTCAGCCCCTCCAACATACAGTCCCATGTAAATAATATCACCCTTCCTCTCTTCGCTGCCTGCCTTGAGCTCCTTCAGCATACAGTCCCATATAAAATACATCACGCCCCGCCTTCAGCCCCTCCAAAATACAGTCCCATGTAAAATACAAACCTCCCCCGGCCTTCAGCCCTTCCAGCATACAGTCCCCATGTAAAATAATATCACCCCTCCTGCCTTCAGCCCTTCCAGCATACAGTCCCCATGTAAAATAATATCACCTCTCCCTCCAGCATACAGTCCCCATGTAAAATAATATCACCTCTCCTGCCTTCAGCCCCTCCAGCATACAGTCCCATGTAAAATACATCACTCTCTCTGCCTTTAGCCCCTCCAGCATACAGTCCCATGTAAAATACATCACTCTCTCTGCCTTTAGCCTCTCCAGCATACAGTCCCATGTAAATAATATCACTTCAGCCCCCTCTCTTCAGACCCCTCTAACAGTCTCCAGTGTACAATGATTATTCCTCCTCCCTTCAGCCCCTGCAAAAAGCCCCCCAAGTCCATATAACAGTCACTCTTCTCCTCCACAGACTTACCTATGGCTTCTGCTCCTCTCCAATATCCTGAGGCCCCGCCCCCTGTATGACGAGACTCCGCCTCTTTCCCGACATCATACCTCCCTAGAGCAAATCCATTCTAGCGCTCTACTGTCTCATAGGCTTCAGACCACTAGTGAAGGATCGCATCAGGAGTTGGCAGATGGCAGTGCAGCGAGGAGGTGATGATTAGGGTGTGCCCAGGCACCCCCGGCACACCTATGAGTATACTACTACAGAGGGATCTGGATAGACTGGAGGCTTGGGCAGAGAAGTGGCAGATGAGGTTTAACACTGAAGAGGACAGTATACTGCTGCAGATGGATCTGGCTATGTTGGAGGTTTGGGCAAATAAGTGGCAGATGAGGTTTAACACTCACAAATGTAAGGTTATGCACATGGGAAGGAATAATGCAAGTCACCAGTACATACTAAATGGTAAAACACTGGGTAAGGCCTCTTGCACAGGAACTTTTTTTTCTTCCGTTTCCGTTCCGTTTTATGTGTTCCGTATACGAACCATATACGGAACCATTTATTTCAATGGATAAGTAAAAAAAAAACGGGAGGTCCTCCGTATACCTTCCATTTACGTTCTGTTCAAAGATAGAATATGTCCTATTATTGTCCGCATAATGGACAAGATAGTACTGTTCTATCAGGGGCCAGCTGTTCCGTAAAAAACGGAATGCACACGGACTTCATCTGGATTTTTAGCGGATCCGTTTTTTGCCGACCGCAAAATACTTAAAAAGCCATCCGTTCGTGTGCAAGAGGCCTAACACTGACATGGAAAAGGACTTAGGAATTTTGGTGAACAGCAAACTAAGGCCTCTTGCACACGAAAGTACTTTCTTTCTATGTACTTTGGGTTTTTTGCGGACCGTATGCGGAACCATTCAATTTAATGGATCCGCCCAAAAAACGGAAGTTACTCCATGTGCATTCCGTTTCCGTATGTCCGTATTTCCCTTCCACAAAAAACAGAACATGTCCTATTAGTGTCCGCATTAGGGACAAGGACAGTACTGTTCTATGAAAGGCCAGCTATTCCGTTCTGCAAAATACGGAATGCACATAGATGCCCGTGATGAGAACATAGTCCTGCCACTTTACAAATCGCTAGTCAGACCACACATGGAGTACTGTGTACAGTTCTGTGCTCCTGTGCACAAGGCAGACATAGCAGAGCTGGAGAGGGTCCAGAGGAGGGCAACTAAAGTAATAACTGGAATGGGGCAACTACAGTACCCTGAAAGATTATCAACATTAGGGTTATTCACTTTAAAAAAAACACGACTGAGGGGAGATCTAATTAATATGTATAAATATATCAGGGGTCAGTACAGAGATCTATCCTATCATCTATTCATTCCCAGGACTGTGACGAGGGGACATCCTCTGCGTCTGGAGGAAAGAAGGTTTGTACACAAACATAGAAGAGGATTCTTTACGGTAAGAGCGGTGAGACTATGGAACTCTCTGCCTGGGGAGGTGGTGATGGACCATGTGATGAGCGCAGTGACTTCACCAAATGTCACCAAAAGAACGAAGACGAGCCGGACTGCACAAACAAGTGGATGAGGTGAGCATTCTGTATTAAGAATGGTATCATTTTCCCTTCTATCCATGTTATAAGGGAAAATAATAAAATCTGCAGAACACCGAACCCAAACCCGAACTTCAGTGAAGAAGTCCGGGTTTGTGTACCAAACATGATGATTTTTCTTATGCGCGTGCAAAACACATTAAAACACTATGCACTCGTGCAGAAAAATTGCGCATTTTACCGCAACACACTCGCAACGCCCGTGTGAAAGAGGCCTTACCCTAAGTTCACACCTGAGCGTTTTACAGCGCGTTCAAACGCGCTGTAAAACGCTCAACACATGAAAAGCAATGCTTCCCTATGGGAATGGTTCTCACCTGGGCGTTTTACAGCGCATACGATCGCGCTGTAAAACGCCCGACGCTCAAACAAGTACTTGAGCTTCTTTGGGGCGTTTTGACGTGCGTTTGTGGCCATAGGACATTGCAGTCAATGACACAAACGCGCGTCAAACGCGCGTTTACTATTACAAAAAACGCGCGTCAAAAACGCGCGTTTGTGAAACGCTCAGGTGTGAAAGCAGGGTTAAAGTGAGGAAAATTGGCTTCTACCTCACAGTTTTTTTTGCCTTCCTCTGGATCAACTTGCAGGATGACAGGCCGAACTGGATGGACAGATGTCTTTTTGCAGCTTTATTAACGTCGGAAAACATAATAAATTCTAAACAAACCATACAAGTGTGAACTAGGCCTCATGCACATGACCGTATGTATTATGTAGTCTGCAAATTGCGAATCTGCAAAATAAAGATACCGTCTGTGTTGCATCTGTATTTTTTGCAGACCCATAGACTTCAATGTGTCCATGACCTGCATTTTGCGGCCAAGTATAGGACATATTCTACTTTTTTTCGGAACGGACATATGGATACGGTGCTACATAGTTGCCAACTGTCCCGGATTTGCCTGGACTGTCCCTTATTTTCAGAGACAGTCCTGGCAAATACGCGCTGAAACAATCCAAAAGTGGGCAGGGCTAACGCAAACCCGCTTGCAAGTGGGTGTTCCCGGGCACGTTTGGAGCTGTTCTTATATGCCCCAATTTTTCCAACTCAAAGTATGAAAGCAGACCACGGTGAAGTCAGCGGGTATGCAAAATGTCATAATAAGTACGGTAGATGGACAGAGCAGCATGAGAGCTGGTGCTTGCGCTGTATTTGACCCTTTGTCTGCCAGGCAGTTGTTTACAGATGTAAAGTGTCACTATTGCAAGTGACTGGTAAATTATAAGCCCACAGGATCCAATGCACAATAGCTGCTGGCACAAAAAGGGTCTTTTGCTCACTTGACATCTCAGAAGCACAATGTAATAATGACCCATCCCGCCCGGTACTTCTCTATCGTGACAATGAGGAGGACTGGCAGCAGGGGGAGCTGGAGAGTTTTCTGGCTGTGTCCCGCTACATAGGGCGCTATCAAGGCTTCTAATCATGTGACGATCACATGACCTTGCCTTGTGTCGCGTGACAGTGACGTCATCAGGAGCTCTCTGCAGGTTCCCTGAAGGCTTATCGGCCATGTTTGATCCTGGCTTGATAAATAAAGCTGCAGCGTGTACTTCTATGTCTGGTCCCGCTGTGTTGCTGGTGCTTATATAATAAACTGGTGAAGCTCGTGCAGGAGCGGGCAGGGTGTGAATGTCAGGCAGGCCGCAGACTATCTGTGCGCGCGCGTCTTCCTGGTCATATGACAGAGCCGTGTGGTGAGGAAGGAGCAGCGAGCACTGCACGGGGCTCGGTATTGGCATGGGTCGCTGCGTTCAGACCAAGCCGCAGCGGGCTGTAGCGGTCCTGCTGTGGACGGGGCTGTTAGTGTGCGGCACCGCTGGAGAGCGGCAGTGGCCGGTGCCGTACAGGTACGTGACCCCTTCATCACCTTATGCCTCTGTCATCACAGACAGCAGCTCTGTTTTGGAGAACTTTTAACCCCTTAAAGGAAACCTGTTACTAGATTTGGGGGACACAAGTATACCTGGTGCAGCTCATAGGCCCCTTATTGTCAGTGTCTGTTCTCCTGTCTGATGTTGAAGCTGTTATAATCCGCTGGATATTCTACAATCCCAGTGGTTGTTTGCTTTGCGATGCCGCAGACCTGCTTGTGGCTTAGCGCCATTCGAAAGGACACCGGCGGCCGCGTCTGTTCGGACAGCATGCCAAGAAGGTCACTGCGGTCCGGCCCATGTACTGCAGTTCTGCCTCCACCTGAGAACAGTGCTAGGCAGACACCACACAACCGCCTACCAAATTTTGCCGCAGTGCCCACCACAATTTTCCATCCTGCAAAGTCCATCAAAAACGTGATGTGAACTCGGCGTTATAGAGTTACCCCAAAACTCTGCTAGACTCCAGCTGCATAAGGACATGATGATCATATAGTGGCCCCGAACCAAGTGATTGATTTCTTTTAAAGGGGTTGCTTGTCAAGGGTCTGACCGCTGATCAGGGTCGGACTGGGAACTTAAAGGAAAAAAAAACTAAAAGTGGCCTCATGTTGTAGGAGAGTCCAAATTGACAGAAGGCTGGGCAACACAAATCGGCGGGGCCAGCAGTGCCGTAGTGCCGCACGGTTGGCCAGGTGCTTAAGCATCAGATCATTATGTACCTGGACAGCGGCCGTGAGGAGGACTCTGGCGGCCCCCTGGGAAATTTCCCTGTAGGGTCTATGGCGTGTCCACACCTGCCACATGAGAACAGGGACCCATGCTCTCCATTCAGCTACTGCTGATGACCCCACAGAGCTGAATGGATCGGCAGCCCCCATGCATGACCGCCACTCCAGGGGAAGCGCAGGGTTCAAACTTCCACTGGTCAGACACTTATCCCCCTATCCAATTTCACAGGCACAAATCTGCTAGACAACCCCTTTAAGGATTCAGAGGTTTTTTTTATTATTCTGTTGACATTTCCATCTAAAGGCTTGTTTTTTGTGGGACATCAATTGAACCTATTACCTTCAGGGTAAGGGCCTCCTCACTCCAAGGCCAGGACTCTTTGGCAATAAATAACTAACGCACGTGCGTCTCCTATATCCTAATGTGAGCACATGAAACAAAAGGTATACGCATGATTTCATGTGACCACAATACATTTCTGACTTTCACGGAGCTCTGTTAACCCCTCCCAGACCCTTCCATTATTTTTTTGTGTATTGGTTTTTTATTCTCTATTTTCCCAGAGCCATAACTTATTTATTTTTCCATTCACATAGCCATATGAAGGCTTGTGTGTTTGTTTTTTTTTTTTTTGCCGGACATGTTTTTTTCTTATGGCACCATTAGTGGATGTAGTGGGAAGCTGGGGACAAAAAATAAATTTTAGGTGCTTCGCCATATGTGAAGTCACAGTGCGATTAAACATTTTGTACAGGTCTTTACAAAGAAAGCAGCGTTCAACTCGTCTTCCGTCAGACGTATACTAGGGATCGACCGATATTGATTTTTTTTTTTAGGGCCGATACCAATAATTTGTGAACTTTCAGGCCGATAGCCGATAATTTATACAGATATTCAGGGAATTTTCATTTTTATGTGTATTATTATTATTATTTTTTTGTGTAAATCTATCTTTTTCATTTTATACTTAATATTTAGGTGTTTAATTTTTTTTACTAACTTTTAGCCCCCTTAGGGACTAGAACCCTTGTCCTATTCACCCTGATAGAGCTCTATCAGGGTGAATAGGAGCTCACACTGTCCCTGCTGCTCTGTGCTTTGTGCACATGGCAGCCAGGGCTTCAATAGCATCCTGGCTGCCATGGTAACCGATCGGAGCCACCAATGTCTAATACTGGGCTTGGAGGGGCGCACCAATGAAGATCAATCTCTCATTTATTCATATACAGGAGGCGGGAGCTGGCTGCAGAATCACATAGCCGGCTCCTGACCTCTATGAGCAGTAGCTGCGATCCGTGGCACCTGAGGGGTTAACTACCGCAGATCGCAGCTACAGCTCATAGAGGTCGGGAGCCAGCTATGTGATACTGCAGCCAGCTCCCGCCTCCTGTATATGAATAAATGAGAGATTAATCTTCATTGGTGGCGCAGTGGCCACTTTAAACAGGTAAAATATATAGAGTTCGGACCGCGCTTCTGATCCAGGTCAGTAAATAAGTTCTTATTCTTTCTTCCTTTACCAAGAGAGCCGAGGGCTGCAAATATCCTTTGGATGGATATCCTGCAACTAATAAGGATTATAATAGTGTGAGTCCGTATGAAAAAGTAACCTGCACTGCACAGATTATACTCACACAACGTTGTAAAAGACAAGGCGTGAATACGGTCCCTCCGTAGCAAGTTGTTCCTGTTCTATCAGAACAGCCACGTTCTCATGCAATCCAGCAGGATCCCCACACGGACTCAGATAAGGTATACCTCAGACGAATCCACAGTTATTTTCTTCAGATTCCTAGACATTTTTTTGTTGAGTTCTCTGGGAGAGCCTGGAAGCCTCTGCAGCAGCTTTTCTTGCCTCAAACTCTTCTCTTTTTAGTACCTCACCACTTCCCCTGTAGCCCAGCTCCACCAGCTGACGGGCTAGTTCTTCATCCTCCAGATAGAAAAGCCACTGCCCCTCCCCTTCTCTTGTCCCCTGTCCTTTCATTGGCGGCAGCAGCAGCACAGGGGGAGGAGACGCTGCTTCCTTCTCCCCGGTGCTGCTTAGGGGAACACGGAGAGCGCTGTCAGCAGCGCGATCTGTGTTCCCCATACGCTATTGGAATATCGGCAAAATAGATACCGATGGCGGTCAAAATCCTCAATATCTGCCGATAATATCGGTAAAACCAATATTAGCGCGGACAAGAATAGGACATGTTATATTTTTTTAGCCATGGCACGGACGCGGGCAGCCCTAACTACACTTTCTTCTTTTTGAACCTCAAAAAAGGAAAAATTGGCAAAAAACAGACGTAAAAAAAAAAAAGCGCAAAGAATAATCCCCAGGTGCTGATCAGGCACATATGCACTGAACAGCACTTGCCGGTCACAGCTCCCACGCAGAAAAAGTGGTTCAGAGCTGTAAAATTGTAAAAAAAAAAAAAAAGACCAAATGGCGTCCATAAAAAAAGAACAGGGTAGGGGCGACGGGAAGGGACTGGTATGGAGGGTGGTTTAGGGATCTGGAACAGCTGCAAATAATAAAAAATAAAAAAAATTATCAGTGCAGCAATTCCAGATGTTCTTCCTTCAGCAAAAAAAATAATTTGAAATCTGTGTCGATGCACCACAAGTCCCAGCAAGCCAACAAGCAGCACAGAACCTATGCATGCAGTCACCAGCTAGAATGGCTGCATGCAGACTAGGGTTGTTGCGGGTATCGAAATTTCGATACTCAATCAATACTTTTGTCCCGGTATTGACACGATACCGGGATTTCCATTTTTTCGATACTGGGCTGCACTGCTGCACAGTCTAGTATCTCTGAACATGAGCGCACTGCTCTCAGCGCGCTCATGTTCCCTCAGCAGCACAGGGGAGAAGGAAGCAATGTCTCCCTCCCCCTGTGCTGCCGCCAATGAATGGAGAGAGGGGCAGGCGCACTGCGCCACCAATGATAGGACTTTTCCTACACAGAGCGGCACCCAGCGATGTCCCAGCACTTACTATTATTCCTGGGCGCCGCTCCATTCGCCCGCTGTGCCCCATTACCGTCTTTTCTCCTGCTCCATATGCTAATTACTATCGGAGCGATGGGGAGGAGACATCAGCTTCTCTAGTGGGCGTTTCTTCTCCTTGGCTGTAGAGCTGTCCAATTGCAGCGCAGGGAGAAGGAACGCCCACTAGAGAAGCTGATGTCTCCTTCCCATTACTCCGATAGTAATTAGCATATGAAGCCGGAGAGGAGACAGTAATGGGGCACAGCGGGCGAATGGAGCGGCGCCCAGGAATAATGGTAAGTGCTGGGACATCGCTGGGCGCTGCTCTGTGTAGCCTAATACTTAAAGTCTGGACCCACGCCTTTAACACATAATAATACAGGAGGCGGGTGCCGGCAGCAGAATCGCATTGCCGGCACCCTGCCCCTCCAGGGAGCTGCAATCAGCGTCAGTTAACCCCTCAGGTGCGGCACCTGAGGGGTTAACTGCCGCTGATCTGCTGCCAATACCTGCCTCTTGTAATAAGGGGTAATTATCATTGGTGGCGCAGTGTGCCCCCCACCCCATTAAAATCATTGGTGGCACAATGCACCCTCCCTTCTCAACCCCCCAGTATTAAAATCATTGGTGGCAGTGGCCACAGGGTCCTCTCCCCTCCCCCTCATTTGTGGTGCAGTGGCAGCTTCTGATCGGAGCCCCAGCAGTGTAATCCTGGGGCTCCTATCAGTTACCATGGCAGCCAGGACGCTACTGAAGCCCTGGCTGCCATGGTAACATCCCTGATGCTGTGTGCACAGAGCAGCAGGGAGAGTGTGAAGTCCTATTCACCCAGGATGAATAGGACAAGGGATGAAAAAAATCCCAGGTTCTGGCCCCTAAGGGGGGAAATAGTTATTAACCCCTTAGGGACACAGCCTTTTTACACCTTAGGACCAGGCCATTTTTTGCAAATCTGACCAGTGTCACTTTAAGTGATGATAACTTTAAAACGCTTTGACTTATCCAGGCCATTCTGAGATTGTTTTTTCGTCACATATTGTACTTCATGACACTGGTAAAAAAAAGTTCAAAAAAATATTTTTTTTTGCATTCAAAAAATGTCAAATTTACCAAAAATTGGGAAAAATTAGCAAATTTCAAAGTTTCAGTTTCTCTACTTCTGTAATACATAGTAATACCCCTAAAAATTGTGATGACTTTACATTCCCCATATGTCTACTTCATGTTTGAATTATTTTAGGAATGATATTTTATTTTTTGGGGATGTTACAAGGCTTAGAAGTTTAGAAGCAAATCTTGAAATTTTTCAGAAATTTACAAAAACCCAATTTTTAGGGACCACTACAGCTCTGAAGTCACTTTGCGAGGCTTACATAATAGAAACCACCCAAAAATGACCCCATTCTATAAACTACACCCCTCAAGGTATTCAAAACTGATTTTACAAACTTTGTTAACCCTTTAGGTGTTGCACAAGATTTAATGGAAAATAGAGATACAATTTCAAAATTTCACTTTTTTGGCAGATTTTCCATTTTAATATTTTTTTTCCAGTTACAAAGCAAGGGTTAACAGCCAAACAAAACTCATTATTTATGGCCCTGATTCTGTAGTTTACAGAAACACCTCATATGTGGTCATAAACTGCTGTACGGGCACACGGCAGGGCGCAGAAGGAAAGGAATGCCATACGGTTTTTGGAAGGCAGATTTTGCTGGACTGTTTTTTTTTTACACCATGTCCCATTTGAAGCCCCCTTGATGCACCCCTAGAGTAGAAACTCCAAAACAGTGACCCCATTTTAGAAACTACGGGATAGGGTGGCAGTTTTGTTGGTACAAGTTTAGGGTACATATGATTTTTGGTTGCTCTATATTACACTTTTTGTGCGGCAAGGTAACAAGAAATTGCTTTTTTGGCACCTTTTTTTTTTTTATATTTACACCATTCATCTGACAGGTTAGATCATGTGGTAATTTTATAGAGAAGGTTGTCACGGACGCGGTGATACCCAATATGTATACAATTTTTTTTATTTATGTACGTTTTACACAATAATTTCATTTTTAAAACAAAAAAAATGTTTTAGTGTCTCCATAGTCTAAGAGCCCAAGTTTTTTCAATTTTTGGGCGATTATCTTAAGTAGGGTCTCATTTTTTGTGGGATGAGATGACGGTTTGATTGGCACTATTTTGGGGTGCACATGACTTTTTGATTGCTTGCTATTACACTTTTTGTGACGGAAGATGACAAAAAATGGCATTTTTTACACCATTTTTATTTTTTTACGGTGGTCATCTGAGGGGTTAGGTCATGTGATATTTTTATAGAGCCGGTCAATACGGACGCGGCGATACCTAATATGTATACTTTTTTTTATTTATGTAAGTTTTACACAATGATTTAATTTTTGAAACAAAAGAAATCATGTTTTAGTGTTTCCATAGTCTAAGAGCCATAACTTTTTCAGTTTTTGGGCGATTATCTTGGGTAGGGTATGATTTTTGCGGGATGAGATAACGGTTTGATTGTTACAATTTTGGCGTAGATGCGACTTTTTTGATCACTTTTATTACCTTTTCTGGGAAGTAAGGTGGGCAAAATTCCAATTTCATCATAGTTTTTAATTTTTATGGCGTTCACCGTTCGGGTAAAGTAACATTACCGTTTTATAGATCAGGTCGTTACGGACGCGGCGATACCAAACATGTGTAGGGAATTTTATTTTTTTCATTTTTAATCAGTGATAAATGTGTTTTTTGATTTTTACTTTTTCACTTTTTTCACTTTTTTTTTTGACCCAGACCCACTTGGTTCTTGAAGATCCAGTGGGTCTGATGTCTGCATAATACAGTACAATATATATTGTACTGTACTGTATTTTACTTACACTTTGTCTGAACAGATCTATGCTTTCAGCACAGATCTGTTCAGAACCATGGACAGCAGGACGCCTGAGAAGGCGTCCTGTTGCCATGGGAACCTTCCCCGTCTGCTCAGTAGTGTTCAGAACTGCGCAGACGGGGAAGGGTAAGGACGGGGCTTGGGGGGCTGCCTGGAAGCTCTCTCCCTCTCCATTCGGGGGACTGCAAAGGCACAGCAGCCCCCTGATGGGAGAGGGAGGGAGCTCCCTGAGCTGTTAACCTTTTCCATACAGCGGTCCGTACGGACCGCTGTATGGAAAGGGTTAAACGGCTGACATCGCATCACCGATGTCAGCCGTTTATACCAGGGTGCCAGCAATGTGCTGGCACCCTGGTATACCCACTAGACGCCAACGATTACGCAATGGGAGGCGGGCGGGGGATCGCGATCCCGCCTACCGCACCGCCCGCCTCCCGCACCGCCCGCAACCCTCCCCCTGCACCTCCCACCGTGCTCAAATAACTCAGGGGTGCAGGGGGGAGGGATACTGGAAAAAATTTTGAATCCTAAAGTTTCTGATCCCCGCGGTCAGGGACCGCGGGGATCAGAAACTGCAGAAATCGCAGCAAACCGCAGGTCTGAATTGACCTGCGGTTTGCCGCGATCGCTGACATGGGGGGGGTCACGGGACCCCCCCGCGCATTTAGCCTAGGTGCCTGCTCAATGATTTGAGCAGGCACCGGGTTCCGATCACTGCCAGCCGCACGGCAGTGATCGAAAATGCACAGGGCGTACATGTACGCCCTGTGTCCTTAAGTACCAGGGCACAAGGGCGTACCTGTACGCCCTGTGTCCTTAAGGGGTTAAATAAAAAGTGTAAAAAAAAAACCACCAAAATATTAAAGAGGACCTTTCACCAGAATTAAACTTCTAAAGTAACTATACAGGCATGTAGAGCGGCGCCCAAGGACCCCCCTGCACTTACTGTTATACCTGGGCGCCGCTCCGTTCTCCCGTAATTGCCTCCGGTATCTTCATAGTTAGGCTCCACCCAGGGGAACCTGCTGTCGTCTCATTCTCCCATGCTGTAGCGCTGGCCAATCGCAGCGCTCAGCTCATAGCCTGAGAGAGAAAAAAGCCTCTCAGGCTATGAGCTGAGCGCTGTGATTGGCCAGCGCTACAGCCTGGGAGAAGGAGGCGCTGGGTGGAGCCTAACTGTAAAGATACCAGAGGCAATTACAGGAGAACGGAGCGGCGCCCAGGTATAACAGCAGGGGTCGAGTGGAGGGGGAACGCATGGGAACGGCGTTCCTGCACTTTTTTCATGGCAGGAACGCCGTTCCCTTTCAGCCTCAAGCCAGGAGAACACGGCTGAATCAGATTCACAGGGGGAGACGGAGCGCACTGTGCAGGGCAGGTTAAGGGAGGAGGGGCGGCTTCAGTTGAGAGGAAGCTGTCTGTGCGATGCCGCTGCCTGCGACTCCTCTCATGGCGCCCCGCCCCCTAATGACATCATCTCCTTCACTAGATCATTTAGAATGTCTTTTAGAAAAGTTTGTCCTGGGATTCGAACTCACGACCTCTACACATCAGAGGAAGGCATTTACCCTCACAGCCATGAAAGCCGTCTAGGTAAATGCTTAAAAAAAAAAAAAAAATATAAGACTTCTAATTATACCTAGTGTACTGATATCTAGTGTACAACCATACACATGACAGCTGCCCACTGTGTATGGATGTAGCAGAGCTGGGTGTGTTGGGGCAGCTGTCATGTGTATGGTTGTACACTAGGTATCAGTACACTAGGTACTAGGTATAAGTAGAAGTCTTAGTTTTTTTTTTTTTTAAGCAACTACCTCAACAGCTTTTATGGCTGTGAGGGTAAATGCCTTGCCTCTGATGTGTAGAGGTCATGAGTTCGAATCCCAGGACAAACTTTTCTAAAAGTGTTTTTTTTTTTTTATAAGACTTCTACTGATACCTAGTTTACTGATACCAAGTGTACAACCATACACATGACAGCTGCCCACTGTGTATGGATGTAGCAGAGCTGGGTGTGTTGGGGCAGCTGTCATGTGTATGGTTGTACACTAGGTATCAGTACACTAGGTATAAGTAGAAGTCTTAGGTTTTTTTTTTAAGCAACTACCTCAACAGCTTTTATGGCTGTGAGGGTAAATGCCTTGCCTGTAATGTGTAGAGGTCATGAGTTCGAATCCCAGGACAAACTAAGAGTGTTTTTTTTCTTTTTCTGATACTTCTACTGATACCTTGTGTACTGATACCTAGTGTACAACCATACACATGACAGCTGCCCCAACACACCCAGCTCTGCTACATCCATACACAGTGGGCAAAGTTACCTACAGTAGAAGTCTTATATATATTTTTTTTTAAGTAGCAAGCTAGACAGCTTTCATAGCTGTGAGGGCATATGCCTTGCTTCTGCTGTGTAGAGGTCATGAGATCGAATCCCAGGACAAACTTTTCTAAAAGTGCTATTTTTTTAATTTATTTTTTAGTCCGCAGCGACACAAATTACAGCATGCTAGATTTTCTGTGCTTTTTTATTTTTTGGAGGGGGGGGGGGGGGTTGCAGTGGATCTTGGGTGAGTTCCCACACTTTTTTTCCCAGGACTTGACCCCTGTATAACAGTAAGTGCAGGGGGGTCCCTGGGCGCCGCTCTACATGCCTGTATAGTTACTTTAGAAGTTTTAATTCTGGTGAAAGGTCCTCTTTAAGTATGAATCACCCCCTTTCCCAATTTCGCATATAAAATGTATAAACATATTACATATCGCCACATCAGAAAAGTCGAGACTTAAAATATAAAAAAAATCTATGCGCTGAACGCCGGAACAGAAAAAATTAATAAAAACTGCGCTATTTGCCATTTTTTTTAATGCGGAATGCACGTGGCTTTTTTGGTTTATTTTTTCGCGTGGTATTGAGTATCGCAATACTTTTTTATGGTATTTAAACCAAATAAAAAATTTGGTATCGCAACAACTCTAATGCAGACAGGTTCAGCCCTTTCCTGTGCAGCTATAGCGCTGCCATTGGCTGGAGCATTGTTCCAGCCAATCGCAGCACTGGCAGTGGATGCCAAACACTGGTGTCCCCTGCCTCACCTCAGAGGAAACAGGTGCTGACCGATTCAGCACCGGTCACCTCCCCCTGACCCCCCCCCCCCTCCCCCCTTCCCGACCCACCCTGCAGCTCCATACTGCTTCGGCGCTGCGATGTGCTGGTCTTCATTGACTGGCCAATTGCAGCGGTTGGAGCTTCAGGGGGGCGGTGCTGCACCATCCTGCTCTTACCTGTCATGGATGCCTGCCGGTAAGAGCAGCAATGGTTCCCCGATTCCCTCCCAGCATCTGGCAGACCTTGTGCTGTCGCTAGCCCTTAAGTCACATCCAGCTGTGACGTACATGTACGGCAAGGGTCCTTAAGGGGTTAAAACTACTTGCTGTTTTGCTGCATGTCACACTACCACTATGAGTACTTGCAACCTTACTACTGTTTCAGTTTAACAATGATTATTGATATTTTTTTTTCTTTTTTTTTTCCTGCTCTCCAGTGGTTCTATGGAAAATGAATGGCGCAGCCTTGTGCATGCTTGGCTTGTCACTCCAGTTATATAAATTTATAATAACTATTAGATCTGTGGGGTTCCTACCACAGAGACCCCCTCTATCACAAGAACTGGGGCCCTGTATCATGTTGAGTCCCCTGTAATGGACAGAGTGGCTGGTTGGAAGTGTGTGCTGCTGCTCCGGGAGATTTCTGTGGGAGTACCAGAGGAAGCCCCCCAGCCATTACAGCAGGAACCCAGCTTCAGTCAGTGTTGGGCTATAACTTTTCTTAGGAAAAACAGCTCAAATACAGCTTTGTCAACAGAAAAAGAAAGTTATAGCTTTAGAAACTTCTCAGTGGAAGAATTACTTGGCTCTAAAGGCCTAAATAGACCACTTCTTAAAGGGTTTTTCCAGGCTCCTGATATAGATGACCTATAGGATAGGTTATCAATATCTGATCAGTGGATGTCTGGCATCCCTCCCCCATTCATTTGTATCCTGCAGCCTCTGGTGGTGGGTTTAGCGCTTTGAATGGAGCTGGAAGCACAGCTTCATTCAAAGTGTAGTGGCCATGCCGGGTTACTGCAGCTCATCTATCCACTGGATAGATCATCAGCATCTGATCGGCAGGGGTCCGACACCCAGGACCCCTGCTGATCAGCTGTTTGAGAAGGTAGCGGCAGTAGCACCGCGGTCTTCTCGCTGTTTACCACTGACGTCACGACTAGTATCACTGGCCTAGGCGCAGCTAAGATACATTCAAGTGAACAGAGCTTAGCTGCGCCCAGGCCAGTGATACTAGTCGTGACGTCACTGGGCCCGAGGGAACCGAGAAAAGGCCGCAGCGCTCCTGGAGCGCCGCTGCCTTCTCAAACAGCTGATCGGCTGGGGTCTCAGTTGTCGGACCCCCACCGATCAGATGCTGATGATCTATCCAGAGGATAGATCATCATTTTAAAAGAACTGCAGAACCCCTTTAAAGAGGACCTTTCACCAAAAAATGCAATACAGTCTGAAAGCACCATGTTATAGAGCAGATTGATGTATATTTTTGTGAGAAAAGATTTAGTAAAACCTGTAATTTCTACATTTACATCTCTGCTTTTTCTACCATCTGTTAACAGCGTCAGTACAGGAGGGACTGTAGGATGATAGCTGTAGGCTGTCTAGGCATGCTGGGAGTTGTGCAACAGCTGGAGAGCCACAGGTTGGCCATTCCTGATATATAGTTTAATGGGAAAATATTTAGTATAGCTTATATTTTATACATGTGAATTCCTAATCATTCTGGGCTTTGCGGTCAAGGAGGCGGTCCTATCAGTGATTGACAGCTATCTGTGTATACAGTGTCAAAGAGAGCAGGCTGTCAATCACTGATAGGACCGCCTCCCTGACGTCAAAGCTCAGAATGAGCAGGGATTAAAATAAATAAAATACATGTTATACTGAATCTATTCCCATAAAACTATATATCAATCTGCTCAGCTCCTCCTGCTCTATAACATGCTGCCTGCAGCTCAGACACCATATTCAATGTGACAGGTTCCCTTTAAATGGGAGCTGACTTGCAGTATCAAAGTTCTGGAGGCTGCAGGGAACTGCCGCTCAGTTGGGTTGTGAGGCCCTCCTTCATTCAGGTAATGATGACCTATCCTGAGATGTAGGTCATCAGTGTCAGCAGCCCAGAAAACTCCTTTACCCTGGTTTCACACATGAGCGTTCCGAAAGGAGCGCTCTGTATGCGCGCTTGTACGGGCGTTTACAAGCGCGCATACAGAGACAGGCATGCACACATTGTCGCGCGTTCCCGAAAGTCTATTGTACGGGAACGCGCGACAAACGCTCAAAAAAAGGGTCAGGTACTTGTTTGAGCGTCGGGCGTTTTACAGCGCGATCGTACGCGCTGTAAAACGCCCAGGTGAGAACCATGCCGATAGGGAAGCATTGGTTTCTCCTTGTTGTGCGTTTTACAGCGCATAGGAACGCGCTGTAAAACGCTCAAGTGTGAACCCAGGGTTAAGGTTTTATGAAAAGGCTTTGCTCAGCTGCAGTGTGTATTATAGTGAGTTGCCCCAGCTGCTGCAGAACATGATAGTATACATCTCGAATGCTGAAGACCTCCTTTTTGCAAGGGATCATAAAGGTGTTTCATAGCAAGCAACCAATTGTGGAAATTAAGCTTCTACTCGGTGAGATCTTTTTTTTTTAAAGGAATAATGTACTCCCTACTAGAATTTATTGCAAACATTAGGAGTCACCTCAAAGTGACCCATGACGTGTGTGAAGACCCTCAGTCTGAGGCCTTTTGTTTTAATGGGACTGTAAAGCTCCTTGTAATCTTGTTATAATATCCAGGGGGCGTTATCCTGTCCACTGTTTTTGAGAATGTACAGTTAGAGACTGTATAGAGTAGATTTCTTTTGTTTTTATTTCCAGGCGTTTTGACCATCGGCCAATGTCTGATCCATACTGTCAAGCCCAATACACGTTTTGCCCTACTGGGTATGCAGATGGATTTATTCCCCTTATGAAGAATGAAGATGTCATCGAGGTTTTCCGACTACAGGCACCTGTGTGGGAATTCAAATATGGCGATATGCTTGGACACTTTGTATGTATGATTTTATAGTAGTGTTATTATTATTATGTATTTGAAAGTGCTATTAATTCCATGGTGCTATACATTAAAGGGGTTGTCTCAACTCAGACAATGGGGGAATGGGGGCATATCGCTAGGACCTACCGCTGGGACCCGCCCCTATATCAGGAACAAAGCCCCACAAAGTGGTGGCTGGAGGACTACGGTCCGGCCACCACCAATCGCTCTCCCCATGAAAGTGAATGGAAGCGCACCACGTATGACTGACCACTGATCCCATTCACTTCTATTGGCGGCCACATAGAAAGTGAATGGGGGGCGGCTGCGCATGCACAGTGCGCCCTCCACCACTTTCGGGGCTCCTTTCTTGATATAGGTGCACAATTGAAAGAATAAAAATTACAGAAGCTTGTCATTTTCAAGTAATCTTGACATCATTATAGCAAGTAAAGAACTAAAGCCACCTAACATGATAGGAAAAGGAAGGGGTGCCACCGTCTCCTGGGCGGGCTTAATCAGTTTGGTTTGCCAGCACATAGAGAATGGGTTAGAGTGGCCAAATATTAATAGAGAGCGATGTATGACGCACGTTAGAAATAAAAGTGTGAGTTTGACCGGATGTGAGAGCTAAGAAACAGAGGGTGCAGGGCAGGAGTCATAGAGAAGTCCCCTGTGTCGGGACCAAGGTGACCATATACGAGAGAAAGCTAGATGTGACCTCGATTCCCAGTAAAACATTTCTTCAAATCTGGAGATCTAGTCCATCTCGTTTAGCCAATGTAGAGTTGAGGGAACATCTCTAGACTTCCAATGCAATGGGTTTAGAAGCCTAGCAGCTGCTAGCATGTGGTTAGAAAGCTGTATAGTTTTCCCATTTACATCTGAGGGCTACAGCGAGAGCAGAGCTTTAGACTTTGCTGGTGGTCTTAAAGATGTATTGCCAAAAATAATTGATTGTCTCGCAGTCCCACCAGATGTGTAGGAAAGGGTCCTTCATGCTCTCACATCGCCAGCAATTTGCATCTGTTGTGTCATACATTTGACTCAACTTAAGTGGTGTTAAATACCACATGGAGAGGATTTTGTAAGAATTCTCTTGCATCTTCACACATCTAGAAATATGTTTGTGATTGTGTAAAAGTGATATAAGGGAGGGTGAGAATTTGGTTTGTAATTCTCTTTCCCACTCTCTGATGAAGTAAGGAATGGACAGGTTCTCTAAAGGGACGGAATGTTTGTTTATGGTAGAGATTAACTTGGATGGGGGTTTTGCTTGGACACAAAGCCACTCGAACCAGGAAAGGGGTCATTGCTCTACACTTGAAAATTAGATAAAGGCGAATATCTTCGCAGAAGTATTTGTACTGTTTATCTTCTAAGAAGGAATGATTAATAGATCTGGTATTTAAGAAGCCGAAAGAAAGGTGCCCTCCCGGTCCAGCTGCTTTCTTGAATGAGAGGTGGACTTTTCCTTACCTAAATTCAGCTGAGGAAAAACAGTGTCTGAGTGTTACTAATGGGGAGGGCAATTTGGAGCATAGATCAGTAATGTGACTGTGCTTCCAAACCTTCATTGTAGCGGTAGGTAGTGTCCCAAATGAAGATGGCTGCGATATATTAGGAGATTGTGTGAGTATTGGGTGTCTTAGGGGTATTTTGATTAGACCCTCTTCCAGATGAACCTAATCCTTGTGACTGGGGCATCTGAGCCAGTCTATGATCCTGCTTAAATGAATTGCCCGATAAGTCTTATGTATTGAAGGGAATCCGTTCCCACATTTGTGAGGGGGGGAATTGGAGAATTTTGCGTGATATAAGAGTCTCATATGTAGATGGACCAAATTCTCTCGAACTGATGGAATACCTTCTTTGGTAGAGAGATTGGAAGGACCTCGAGGAGGTAGCTTTTGGTATGATCTATGAGAGGAATGCAGGTGACATGGGGTGTATAATGGATAGTAAAGATGTAAGTAGAGGTTTGTACAGCTGATTTACTTTTGCCAATATTTTAATCCATAGGAATTTTATAACGTTGTCAGGCCATTCAAAGGAGGAGTTGTTTTTTATTTGTTGTATACGTTCAGGGGCAATTTGTAAGCTTGTGATTTGCTGAAATTTCACTAAACATCTTCAAAAGTGAGTCTAATTTTGAGACCGCTATTTCAGGGTTTGAGATTAGTAAGAGGAGGTCGTCAGCGTAGGCTTCTATTTTGTATTCCCTATCTCAGTGGACCAAGCCCTGGATATCTTTATTTTGATGTATGGACCGTAACAGGGTCTCCATGGCATTAATAAACATGGGGGAAGATAGCAAACCTGTTCCGTTGTTTATTAGATCTTTTTCGGTGAGGGTGCCATTGATTTTAATATATGCATTGGGGTTTTTGTACATAGTCATGCTGGCTTGAATGAAGTGTACCAGGATGCCGAATTTTGGCTAGGGTGTTTTCCATGTATGGTCAGGAGACCCTGTCAAAGGCCTTCTCTGCGTCCGTTCCTAATAATAATAATAATAATAGCCAATGATATTTCTGGGAGAAAGAGCGTTAATTATTTTATAGACGTTGTCCCTACCTTCTCTACCTTAGACAAACCCCGTCTGGTCTGGGTGAATAAAATTTGGGAGTAAAGCCTGTAATCTAAGTGCAAGGATTTTTGCACATAGTTTCACATATATTTTGCATATAGTTTTTAATCAAATGTGATATCGATACAGGCAGGATTAGAATGACAGATAAGCAGATAACTGCAGTATAGTGATCTGTACAGACCAAGAAGTGGCGCCTATTAGCCTTAGTGGCCAGTGCGAAAACTTTCGGTAGAGAAGGGGAAAAGCTGCTTGACATCTGGAAGTTATCCCTTTATTATTACTGCAGTACAATTCCATGAACCTGATATTAATTGGACCCGACGATTGATGGATTATTGACGACTCTTAGAACAATGTATGAAAATTATTTGTAATGGTAGGGAGCCTTGAAGAAAGCAAAATGCTAATGCACAATTTGCAGCTATCTGTTTTTTTTTGTTTTATCACTGAAGCTCCCTAAGTGGTTATCTCTTCTCAGTTTACCACTTGTGAAATCTATGATACACCGCCTGTCCAAAAAAAAGTCGCCACCTGGATTTACCTAAGCAAATAGTTATGAGCCTCCTATTGGATAATTACTGCATGGGTGATTATCTTTCAGCTGGCAACAAGTTATTTAACCCCAACTGGTGCAATGAGTTGCTTCTCATTTCTTAAACATCCATGTCGAAAGACACATCTCGTGGTCGCGGAAAAGATGTTAGTCTGTTTGAGAAGGGTCAAATCATTGGCATGCATCAAGCAGAGAAAACATCTAAGGAGATTGCAGAAACTACTCAAATTGGGTTAAGAACTGTTCAACGCATTATTAAAAACTGGAAGGATAGTGGGGACCCATCATATTCAAAGAAATGTGGCGGGAAAAAAATCCTGAATGATCGTGATCGGCGATTACTTAAACGTTTGGTTATAATCAAATCGAAGAAAAACAGTAGAACTCAGGGCTATGTTTAATAGTGAAAGTAAGAGCATTTCCACACGCATAATGCGAAGGGAACTCAAGGGATTGGGACTGAACAGCTGTGTAGCCAAAAGAAAACCACTAATCAGTGAGGCAAACCAGAACAAAAGGCTTCAATTTGCTAGGGAGCATAAAGGTTGGACTCTGGAGCAATGGAAGAAGGTGATGTGGTCTGAGTCCAGATTTACCCTGTTCCAGAGTGATGGGCACATCAGGGTAAGAAGAGAGGCAGATGAAGTGATGCACCCATCATGCCTAGTGCCTACTGTACAAGCCTGTGGGGGCATTGCTATGATCTGGGGTTGCTGCAGTTGGTCAGATCTAGGTTCAGCAACAGTATGTGCTCCAAGAATGAGGTCAGCTGACTTCCTGAACATACTGAATGACCAGGTTATTCCATCAATTGATTTGTTCTTCTCTGATGGCACGGGTATATTCCAAGGTGACAATGCCAGGATTCATCGGGCTCAAATTGTGAAAGAGTCGTTCAGGGAGCATGAGACATCATTTTCCATACATGGATTGGCCACCACAGCGTCCAGACCTTAACCCCATTGAGAATCTCTTATTTAATTATTTTGGTGGCTGTTTTAGAAATTCGCTTGCAACAGTGGCGACTTCTTTTTGACAGGCAGTGTATATTGCAGCATGCTGTGTGTTGGCTTATCGGATCCTGGTACAGCTGCTTCCAACTCCACACTGCTCATCTTCATTGTGCCTGGACTCAATGGCACAAGAGGACATTCAAAACACTCTGCTTGGACTCTGTACCCTAGCGTGTACACCAGATACACTTCCCAGTGTATTCACCAGTGCATCCATAGACTACTATTATTCAAAGACTACTTTTTAGCGTACATTTGTCTGGTAATTGATGGCGTACCTTTTTTTTCCTAACTGTATTAGAAACTATAGTCCTGACTCCTTATGACTAGATCCAAAGACGACTGCATAATATACATTTTTCTTACAGTGGAAGTCAGTGGCTTAGTTCACACATACATGTCGAGCACAGTGTGAACACAGCCTAAGTCATCTTTGGTAATGTTTGTCATTTGGCAATACTGGAATGCATTTTTTGCAGCTTGGTATGTCTTGCGTGCCATGGATTCTTTATAGGCCTCATGCACACAGACGTTGTTTTGGTCCGCATCCGAGCCGCAGTTTTTGCAGCTCGGATGCGGACCCATTCACTTCAATGGGGCCACAAAAGATGCGGACAGCACTCTGTGTGCTGTCCGCATCCGTTGCTCCGTTCCGTAGCCCCGCAAAAAAAATAGAACATGTTCTATTCTTGTCCGTTTTGCGGACAAGAATAGACATTTCTACAATGGGCCGCCCATTCCGCAAATTGCGGAAGGCACACGGGCAGCTTCTGTTTTTTGCGGACCACAAAAAATGGAACGTTCGTGTGCATGAGGCCACAGCCAGATGAGACCCTGGTGAAGGGGTCAGTGTTTTAAAAGACTGAGGTGGTTTTTAGGGTCATATGTCCGTAATAAAGATTGTCCATGTTGCACCTAAAACACAGGGATGATTTTATTACAGTGATGTCCATGTAGGACCCAGATCTGACGACCATCTGTACCATGTGTCTCCAGACCAAAGTAGTGCATGCCCTACATAAAAATGGAGATGTGAATAGCACCTTGTAATTCTATAGGTCCATGTGCGCCACATATACTAGTACTAAGTTCTAATGAAACATTTCTTTTTTTTTTTTTTTCTTGCAGAAAATAATGCATGACGCCATTGGTTTCCGAAGCACATTAACTGGAAAGAATTACACAGCGGAATGGTATGAACTCTTCCAGCTGGGTAACTGCACCTTCCCGCATCTCAGGCCTGGCATGTCGCAGCCATTCTGGTGCAATCAGGGAGCAGCATGTTTCTTTGAAGGAATCGATGATCAGCACTGGAAAAGTAACGGTACTTTAGCATCAGTAGCAACAATATCAGGTAATGGAGGAGGAAGGTTCACTGTAACATGGAGTTAAGGGCTTAATAGGACTGGCATATTTATATGATCATGATTTTTACAGTCCTCCATATAATTAGTGTTGTAAAATCCAGAATGGTTGTCGTAAAGGGCATGCATGGCATGATTTCTTTTAAGGCTCCACTCAAGCCATCCACATCAGATCCACTAACAATCCACATTTTTCTTTCTTTATTTTACATATTCCGCAGCGCCTTACAGACGTTATCACTTACTGTCCCCAGTCTTAATTCACCATCAAAATCGAGCCAGAATTTATGTTTTTTTTTGTTTATCCTGCTTTCTAAAAGAAAAATTTGCAAAAGGCCATAAAAAAATGGTATATGCCTGAAAATAGTAACATTGATAAACTAATTTAATCCCACAAAAAATAAACCGTAAACGTATGGCTTCAAAATATGGAGACACAAAGACATTTTTAAAACATTTTGTTGTGCAAAAGAAGTAACGTAAACAAACCTATAAATATTTGGTATATTTTGCCATAATCATATCAGCTCGCAGAATAAAGGTAATGTTATTTATGCTGCGAAGTGAATGGCTCAAAATAAAGAGCAAAAAAGAGGAACAGCAGAATTTGTTTTTCCATTCCTCCAAGAAAGAGTTAATAAATGTTAATGTTATATGTACCCCAAAATGGTGTAGTTTAAAATTACACCTCATGCTGCAATAATAAAGTCCCCACTCACTAATAAAAAAATAAAAAAGTTAAGTCTGTTGGAATCAGACAATGAGAAATAATAATAAATACTTTGACCTTAAAGGGTTTATCTGGCCTATCAGCCAACAATCCCTATGGTCCTAATGTGTGCCCCTTAAAAAAAAACACCTGTCCGTGGTCCTGCTGTGCCCACATTGCTGCTTTCAGCACTTGTGGTGTTGTTCCCAGCTACTTCCACCCCCAAGAAATGGCTTGGTCCTGTGACTGCTGCATCCAGTCATAGGCCTCAGCAGTCATTTCTGCTTGAATAATACACCTCTGCTGAGATGAATCACTCAAGCAGATGTAACTGACTGCTGAGGCCAGTGGTTGACCTCTTTGGTCACAGATCCAAGCCACTTCCTCCACTTCCTGATCTTGGAGGGACTAGAAACAGACAAGAACGGGGGGACCTTGGACAAGTGAGTCCATATATTATTTGTTTGAATTCAAAATATCGCGCCTGCGCCGTACCTGTCTTCAATCGGCGCAGGCGCACTGAGAGGCGGCCGCTCCATCCTCAATGCGCCTGCGCCGGGTGTAGATGTGACGTCATCGGCGCAGGCGCATTGAGGATGGAGCGGCCGAGCGAGCGGCCGCCTCTCAGTGCGCCTGCGCCGACTGAACACCGTTACGGCGCAGGCGCGAGATCTTGATAGCAGACAGGGCCAGCAGAGGACGATCCCGTTCCCTGGCCCTGTCAATCAACATGCGGAGGGGGCGTCTTTAGGATCGGAGGATGCGGCTGCTACCAGCAAGTAGCCGCTCTACTTGCTGGTAGCAGGGTAATTTGCATATTTTACAATTACGTTTTTAACAAATTCTACTGAACCGAAATGATTATTTAGCTTATGTATGCAGAAATCGCAGTATAGGGATTATAAGTAAACAAAGCAAAAAGAAAAAAACGTTTAGTGGGGTGACAGAAGCCCTTTAAGGGGTTAAAAAAAACTATTATTATTTACTTTTTTGTTTCCTTTTAGGCTCCATTTTTAATCAGTTGGCAAAATGGATACGAGAGGATAACCACACTGGCATTTATTATGAGACCTGGACTGTGCAGGGATCTTTGGAACGAAACTCATCTGTGTGGTTTGATTCCTATGACTGCAGCAAATTTGTGCTCCGAACTTACGAAAAGCTTTTTCAGCTTGGTGCCACGTTTAAGAGAAATATACCAACAAACTACACTCGCCTTTTCTTGTTCAGTGGAGAACCTGTGTATCTAGGGAATGAAAGCTCAATCTTTGGTCCACAGGGAAATAAGTCATTGGCTTCCAATATTCAAAAATTCTACTTCCCTTACAGATCCCATCAATCCTTTGCACAACTTCTCCTGAGTATTCTAGATATATATGGGAAGGTCATTTTAAACAAGACATTTTATCTGTATTATAACTTTGAATACTGGTATTTACCAATGAAGCCTCCTTATGTGAAGATAACGTATGAGGAAATTCCCCTACCCTCCAGATAACGTGCTGACAAGCTTGTACCTTCAGAAATTGCATAGCTTCAGTAATGTGGACTGAACTTTATTCATGCCACCTTAGCTCTTACTGCAGTAAGTTGATCTCTATAAAGAACACAATGAAAATGATATATCCGAACTACCACCAGAAAAAAGTGGAGGAGCTGCCATTTTTATGCCCTATTTTCAAACGGGTCTCTAAACAAGAAAAAAAATATTAGAGTTTCTGCATATTTCCTCCCTGGAGCCACCTGAGTGGAAGACCATAAAAGGGCCATGTAACAATAGAGAGGCGGTGTATGGTACATATACAAACCTCCTGTGACCAGCTTAGGAGTAGCTACATCTACCAACTGGTCTTCACCCAGACAGTAAGTCAAGTGGTTGCTACGTAAGTTTAAGAGACTTTGTCTCCCTCCCTGATATGTCCTTGCTTCACTCCATTTTCTGCTCCTGCGCAGCTTAGCATGAAATTACTGGGATTGCCGCCCAGTCGATGAGGCAGGTCATCTCTACAGGCAGGGATTGACTGAATGGCATTAATCGCTATTTCCTGCCATGTGGAGGCAGGGGCTGGAAGGGGAGTGCAGTGACCCCAGAAGCCATCAGAACAGAAGCAGCGGGGTATCAGTGAGGTGAGTAGGGCCTCTTTCAGATGAGTGAGTCCCACGCATCTGACTCGCAATGCAAGTATGCGGCAGCTCCCTGCACTGACCGGGTCGCATAGCATTATATTGATTTATGATGCTATGTAACCCTTAGGCCCCTTGCAGACTAGCGTTCCTACCGCAGCAAGTCCGCAACGCAGCTCCTGGCCTGAACTCCCAGCGCTGCCGGGGGTCACATAGCATTATATTGATCTATGATGCTATGTAACCCTTACAGATTTGGAATGTATTGGATAACACTGGCATAATGCTGCCAGTGTTATCCAATACATTCCAGAACTGTAAGGGTTACATAGCATCATAAATCAATATAATTCTATGCGACCCGGCCAGTGCTGGGAGGTCAGGACGGGAGCTGCCGCATACTCGCAGTGCGAGTCAGATGTGTGGAACTCGCTCGTCTGACAGGGGCCTATACGTTCTGTAATTTTTTTTACAGCACATGCAGTCCATGGGACCTCTTTTTTTGCACTGCATTACCATTTTAATGGAACTTCTCCCAATAACCACTGAGTAGAGACGGGTGAATCAGTCTTTTCATTAAATAGAGTTCTTCAGCAGAAGGGTTGTTCCTCGCTGATGAAGAAGTTCCCCCTTGCCTTTTGATTGACAGGGCCAGACATCTTGCCCAATCCTGACAATCTCACGTTGGTACCGCCGCTCCCCTGAGTAGCCGAACAAGTGCAGAGATTCTGCTTTTGATGCCGAAGCAGCAACTGTGCATGTGCCGCTATACTTTTCGGTAGCGGTGCATAAACAGTAGCTGCTCCAGTACTGGTGGCTGACGCAAGATTGTCAGGGCCAGGTGAGATGTCCACCCTTGTCATTCAGTTGGCAAGGGGGGCTTTTTCAGCAGTAGGGACAGCCCCTCACTGAAGAACTCTAAGTAATCCAACATTCTAGGAATGCCATCATAGGAAGTTGAAATTACCCTCAGCTATTTTTCTGTCTGCATCCTATCATAGTCCACATAAAAATGCAAAGGGCATCGGTGGGGGACTTGGGAAAGCCCTGCTGTATTCCCGGATAGCCTCACAGCAAATTCTGTGAATAATATTATGTTGAAAAATTGCTAGCTAAGCTTGTTTCCATATTTATCAATGTATTTTTCAACTAAGAAATTATTTTAAATATTAAAATGTTTTCTGAAGATAAGGTTTCCTTGTGCATAAATCAGATTTTAACAGGTAGGATCTCTGAAAATATACTTTGCGCTGGTAGCTCTAGGTGGCAGTGTTCTTCACGCTCTGTTTTTGATCTAACATAGTAACATAGTATATAAGGCCAAAAAAAGACATTTGCCCATCCAGTTAGGCCTGTCATCCTGCAAGTTGGAGGAAGGCAAAAAAAAAACTGAGGTAGAAGCCAATTTTCCCCACTTTAGAGGAATAAAAAATTCCTTCCTGACTCCAATTAGGCAATCAGAATAACTCCCTGGATCAACGACCCCTCTCTAGTAGCTATAGCCTGTAATATTATTACACTCCAGAAATACATCCAGACCCCTCTTGAATTCCTTTATTGTACTCACCATCACCACCTCCTCAGGTAGAGAGTTCCATAGTCGCACTGCTCTTACCGTAAAGAATCCTCTTCTATGTTTGTGTACAAACCTTCTTTCCTCCAGACGTAGAGTTTATTTTCCTCAGTGAATATTTAGAGAAAAAAATATTTAACAGCTTTGCATTCTCCTCGTCGCTCTCTGCGACTCCCCCCTCATTACTCTTTAAAGGGCCGACACCTTCAGATTTATACTTTTTAACATTTATATAATTGAAGAACATTTTAGGGTTAGTTTTACTCTCTTAGGCAATTAATCTCTCGGTCTCTAGTTTGGCCACTTTTATTTATTTTTTACATGTTCTATTTTTTTCCTGTTTTTTCCTGTTTTTCAGTGCTTCCGTGCTACCCTCCTGTTTTAGTGATGTATATACTTTCTTTTTGTCATTTATTGCTTTACAGTTCTATTTATCCACATTGGTTTCTTTTTGTTCCCTAACCTTTTATTCCCATACGGTATGTACCTCTCACAATTAGATTTTATGACGCTTGTAAAGATATCCCATTTTGTGGCTGTATTTTTATTTTTGAGGACTTTGTCCCAGTTAGGCTACTTTCACACTAGCGTTCGTCGGTCCGCTCGTGAGCTCCGTTTGAAGGGGCTCACGAGCGGACCCGAACGCAGCCGTCCAGCCCTGATGCAGTCTGAATGGAGTGGATCCGCTCAGACTGCATCAGTCTGGCGGCGTTCAGCCTCCGCTCCGCTCGCCTCCGCACGGACAGGCGGACAGCTGAACGCTGCTTGCAGCGTTCAGGCTGTCCGCCTGGCCGTGCGGAGGCGTGCGGATCCGTGCGGATCCGTCCAGACTTACAATGTAAGTCAATAAGGACGGATCCGTTTGAAGATGCCACAATGTGGCTCAATCTTCAAGCGGATCCGTCCCCCATTGACTTTACATTGAAAGTCTGGACGGATCCGTCCGAGGCTATTTTCACACTTAGCTTTTTTTTTGCCATTTTAATGCAGACGGATCCGTTCTGAACGGAGCCTCCGTCTGCATTATTATGAGCGGATCCGTTCAGAACGGATCCGCCCGAACGCTAGTGTGAAAGTAGCCTTAGTTAGGCCTATGGCCTCTCTTAGTTGGCTAAATTTAGCTTTTTTGAAGTTTGGTATTTTGTTCCTCCCTGTAGAAACACTCTTTTAAATGATAATTGGAAGGTTATTACTTTATGGTCACTATTTCCCAGGTGTCCCCCAACCTGCACGTCTGTTGTTCTGTCAGGCCTATTGGTTAATACGAAGTCCAGTATGGCCGTCCCTCTAGTCGGGTCCTGAACCAGTTGGGAGAGGTACCGTAATTGTCTTTTGGTTATTGCCAGGAACCTGTTTCCTTTTATGCGATGTACAGCTTTTAGTGTCCCAGTCTATATCTGGGTAGTTGAAGTCCCCCATAATAACCACCTCATTATGATTTGCCGCCTTATCTATCTCGTTTAGTAGTAGATTTTCTGTGGACTCTGGTATATTAGGTGGTTTATAGTAAACTCCTATTAGTAATTTATTCTTTTTTTTAGCTCCATGTATCTACCCACAGTGACTCCACATGTTCATGTCCCTCACTTATATATTTCCGGAATGTGGGCTTTAGACAGGACTTTACATAAAGGCATACCCCCTCCCCCCCCCCCTCCCCTTGAGGTGCAGCCCATCCCTACGATAGTCTGTAGCCGACCCAGTTCTTCAGGAACCCAAACCTCTCCTTCCTACACCAGTTCTTGAGCCACTTGTTAAGCAGTGAAACAAAGGTAAACTCCACCTTGTAAAATCACATACAGATGATTCTTGCTTGTTGGAGAGCCTTGGAATTGGACACCCAGATGTGATTTAAAGAGGGCGGGTCACCTCTCCTGACATGTCAGTTTTAGTAACTATGTGCATTCTACGTGCAACAATTCTGGAGCATCTATTGTTAAGACTATGGGGGTCACTTATTAAGACCGACATTTTAGACGCTGGTCTAAAATTAGGCTAGGTCTACACGACGACAATAAGGGTGTACTAATCTGAAATCCTGACCTACTTTTCACTTCACTTCTAAAAGTCTGCTTAAACTAATAACGCACAAAGAATTAAATGTTACCATGTTTTTATGGAACACCCCATGTAAACATTAACAGTGTAGGTGGAAAAAGTATGTGAACCCTTGGATTGTGGAAAAAGTATGTGAGCCCTTGGATTTAATAACTAGTTGAACCTCCTTTGGCAGCAATAACTTCAACCAAACGTTCCTGTAGTTGCAGATCAGATGTGCACAATGGTCAGGAGTAATTCTTGACCATTCCTCTTTACAGAACAGTTCAGCAATATTCTTGGGATGTCTGGTGTGAATCGCTTTCTTGAGGTCATGCCACAGCATCTCAATCGGGTTGAGGTCAGGACTCTGACTGGGCCACCCCAGAAGGCGTATTTTCTTCTGTTTTAAGCCATTCTGTTGTTGATTTACTTCTATGCTTTGGGTTGTTGTACTGTTGCAACACCCATCTTCTGTTGAGCTTCAGCTGGTGGACAGATGGCCTTAAGTTCTCCTGCAAAATGTCTTGATAAAATTGGGAATTAATTTTTCCTTCGATAATGGCAATCCGTCCAGGCCCTTAGGCAGCAAAGCAGCCCCAAACCATGATGCCCCCACCACTATACTTCACAGTTGGGATGAGGTTTTGATGTTGGTGTGCTGTGCCTCTTTTTCTCCACACACAGTGTTGTGTGTTTCTTCCAAAAACTCAACTTTGGTTTCATCTGTCGACAGAATATTTTGCCAGTACTGCTGTGGAACATCCGGGTGCTCTTGTGCAAACTGTAAACGTGCAGCAATGTTTTTTTTGGACAGCAGTGGCTTCCTCTGTGGTATCCTCCCATGAAATCCATTCTTCTTTAGTGTTTTACGTATTGTAGATTCGCTAACAGGGATGTTAGCATATGCCAGAGACTTTTGTATGTCTTTAGCTGACACTCCAGTATTCTTCTTCACCTCATTGAGCAGTCTGCGCTGTGCTCTTGCAGTCATCTTTACAGGACGGACACTCTTAGGGAGAGTAGCAGCAGTGCTGAACTTTCTCCATTTATAGACAATTTTTCTTACTGTGGACTGATGAACAGCAAGGCTTTTGGAGATACTTTTATAAACCTTTCCAGCTTTATGCAAGTCAACAATTCTTAATCGTAGGTCTTCTGAGAGCTCTTTTGTGCGAGGCATCATTCACATCAGGCAATGCCTCTTGTGAAAAGCAAACCCAGAACTGATGTGTGTGTGTGTTTTTTAGGGCAGGGCAGCTGTAACCAACACCTCCAATCTCATTGATTGGACTGCAGTTAGCTGACACCTCACTCCAATTAGCTCTTGGAGATGTCATTAGTCTAGGGGTTCACATACATTTTCCACCTGCATTGTGAATGTTTACATGGTGTTGATATGGATAATTTGGTTGAACTTTGCGCATCAAATCTCTGATGCACTAAAAGGTGCACTTCAGTATTAAAGTACAGCACAAACAATTCCGTAGCTATTATTCAGTTCTTTCTGTATAAGGGATGAAGTACTTCTCTAGCCCAGGAAGAGTCAGACACAATACTGGTTCAAGCTGGAGTCCATGTAAAAAGCCCCCCAATTGGCTCCAGACTCCTTCTTTATTAAGGCAATAGAACGACGCCCAGTAGGAGACGGCTTTACAATTTCTTCCAGTCAGCCCAGAAAGTACAGGTACAAAGGACAGGGCATCAACGTGGCTGGACAGTGCAATGCACACACCCCATCCCTGTATAAGGAAGGATGAGTCATGTCCATTGTCTGATCAGCCAGATGGCCGCCCATCCCCCATCACTGTCAGCATGGATCCTATTCAATACTGCTCAAAGTGACCAATATCTAATGAAGATCATTCTACTGGTTCTTATAGATTTGGGACTATCAGCAGAACATTGCTACGGCTATTGTCCGTATACGGTACGAGTATACAGACAAGGCAGATATGCATGTCTTAAAAGCAGATATGTATCCACAAAGGGATAGCGAAGCCGCAGCAGATGTATAACATGTATCTCTCGTTATGCGGACTTCACTTCTCTAATGTGTATAGACATTTGAAGGGAAGAAGCCTAGTGCATTGCACTTAGTGCTCACAAACCGGCAAACGTCCCTCTACACACTGAGAACACGTCTCCAAGCCCATGAGAAGGTTTTCATACTGATGGTTTTACCGCTTGTCCCAATTCAACCCAAGTACCCTCTGCTGGAGTGTTCCTCGGTTAAATCCGACACAGGGAGACAGATGACAATCTATAAAACACACACACACGCGCACACACACACACACACACACACACTAGGATAAAATGTCCACATAATTCCATATACTAAAATTTCCACAACAGTGTGTTCAATAAAAACATGGTAACATTTAATTCTTTGTGTATTATTAGTTTAAGCAGACTGTGGTTGTCTATTGTGACTTAGATGAAGATCAGATCACATTTTATGACCAATTTGTGCAGAAATCCATATCATTCCATAGGGTTCACCTATATTTTCTTGCAACTGTATACCTGGCGGTTTCCTTCAGTCCTTGCCTATGCAATTGGTTTCTACAGAACTGCTAAGTCTCTCTAGCTTGCTGGGGCCTGTAAATGTGCTATTATCTGTTTGTCTGTCTGATTTCTGGTTCCTGACCTGTGCATGTGTCGCCTGCCCTAACCTTTTAGATTGCTTAATTGATTCACACAAACTCTGCCAGCCCTGAACTCTGCCTGTTTCCTGACTATATGTATTGCCTGTTCCCTCAGTGCCATGCACCCATGTCTCTGATCCCTGGGGGTCAGCAGCCAATCAAATTGGCACTATTCCAAGAGGTAGTGGCCAGGTGTCTCCCCTGCAGCAACGTCCAACTATATGGGGGTTAAAAGGTGAATACCAGGGGAAAGCCTTAGGTCTAGCCCAAAGTCAAACTGGTTCGGTGGACAGTGGATCCACATTCACTGTCTGTAAGCCTTTGTTGCTGGTGGGATCACTGGTATGAACAATACAACCAACAACATAGAGTAAACCGAAAGATCAGGTAGCCAGTTTAGAAGAGGAGGAAAACACACTGGAATGGCAGATGATTGGCCACAGCCTAAATTTTCCAACAGGATGGATCATATTTTGGCCCATATCAGCTAACTTTTTATCTCTTTTGTATATATGAGCAGCTTAGCAATTGTGTGTCCGCTATACAGGACCAGTTGGTTGATCAAATTCTGATCAAAGCGTCCCATTCTTATTTCAAGACTTTGTCACTCTATTTTATTAACCCATTCTCCGTTGTAGTTATACCTCACTGATTTCCTGCCAGTGAAGACAAAAGACCAAATAAAATCTTCATGGAAACTGAATTTTTTATTGATCTTAAAACAGGAGACCCATCAAATAAAGTATAGAAAGTAAAACAGAATTCTGGTCATGTATTACCATGTACTTTATATTTGTATTCCTTATAATTTTGCTGGTTTCTACTGTTCGTGTAAAGAAATAATCCATTAGTGGGTCTACATATGTTAGCCCCTATATCCACCATGTTTGGCTATACAGTTGGCATTGTACATCTGGAAATGAAAAAATAAAATCTCCAGGTACATACTGCCAAATACCTGTAGGCTTCTATAGGAGACGGCTACATGGTGACATGTGTCGTGCAACAGAAAATGGTATGGTTATATGGCGACATTTCATATAATGCAACAAGCTGCGACTTGCGACTGACATTCGCAAAAAAAAAAAAAATTCGACTTAGATGGCTTTTTTGCGGCTGTGACATTGCGGCATACTGCCATTAAAATACATTACATGAAATATCGCACGAAACATGGCGCCATCCAGCCATACCCTAAGTGAAGCATTCAATAACACTTTGTAAGACAACATTTTAAATACGTTCACGTGTGGTAGCCTGATCTAGCAGGCTGTTGTGGCAGAGAACAGTCTGCTGGAGTTCACCGTTATTGACGTTCACCGCCGGACCCCATACACTATTGGAATCTGGCTACATGATGGCATGAGTGGTGGGTTTCGGCAGGACAAAAAAAACGTCTATGCACTCCAGCAGGCTACCGCACATGTGAATGTCGCCTTAGTGATTATTGAGTATTGTCGATCAGTTATACAACTATATTACTATGTAAACTGGATGTGTACAATTTTATTAATCATCTCCCTTTAACAGATTCCATTCACTGCCGGACAGAGATGTTTGCTGGGAATTTCTTTCTTGGTTATCAGTATTATCGTCCTACATAGGAAAGTTGAAATAAGTATTCATATTCTTGCAGTGGAAAGAAGATCCACTCAACCACTCTCATCTTCTGCAAAACATAAAATAACATATCTGTTTAATTTATCTACATAAATTGATCAATAAGTTGCTTTATATGCATTTTTCTAATGTGTTGTCATGAGCAGAATCCCCCCGTTTCAACAGATTTAAATTTAAAAATGTTGACTTCTTCTTACTTGGACCTGTCGATCAAGAAGGAGAAGGAGGGGCTGGCAGAGGAAGCAGGAGGAACAAGAGTGCACATAGTGCACCCCCCCCTCCCTCATTACAGCACAGGGGTTGTCCCACGAAAAAATATTCTGCAGTTTTCAAACCAGCACCTGGATCTGAATATTTTTGTAACTGCATTTAATAAAAAATTTAGTATAGCCCCTGAGTTATTCATTAAAATAAAAATTTCTATAATGCCACCTGCTATTCGTTCTTTTTCTTATTTTTCTATGCACTTTGCTGAGGTGGACGCACGTGCTTAGGGTCCATCCTTCAGCTGCCTCCTGAGCTGTGATAGGGAGAGAACTGCAGCAGAAATGGCACGCCCCTGAGCTGCCATCTTGAAACAAATCTAGCTGAGCAATTGGGGAGATCTCTGGATCCACGTGAGATACAGGGATGGTTCTAGCTTTGTTACAAAGAGATTGCCATGTACTACACTGAGCAAAAATGTAAATGCAACACTTTCGGTACTGCTCCCATTTTCCATGAGCTGAACTCAAAGATCTGAAACATTTTCTACATACATAAAAGACCCATTACTCTCAAATATTGTTCACAAATCTGTCTAAATCTGTGTTAGTGAGCACTTCTCCTTGTTAGTGGATCCGTTTGCATTACCATGAACAAAAAAAAAAATACCATTTTTTTTTTTTGTTCACGATAATGCAAACGGATCCGTTTTTACTTTACACTGAAAGTCAATGGGAGGCGGATTCGTTTTCAATATTGTGTCAGTGAAAACTGATCCATCCCCATTGACTTACATTGTAAGTCAGGACGGATCCGTTTGTCTCCGCAAGCAGCGTTTTGGTGTCCACCTCCAGAGCGGAATGTAGGCTGAACGGAGGCAAACTGATGCATTCTGAACGGATCCTTATCCATTCAGAATGCATTGGGGCTGAACTGATCCGTTTTGGGCCGCTTGTGAGAGCCCTGAACGGATCTCGCAAGCGGACCCAGAAACGCCAGTGTGAAAGTGGCCTTAAATATACAGTTCATTTATTTCAGTAATGCAAAAGGTGAAACTAACATGTGAGATAGACTCATTACATGCAAAGTGAGATATTCCAAGCTTTTATTTGTTATAATTTGGATGATTACGGCTTATAGCGTATGAAACCCCAAAGTCACAATCTCAGGTACCCTTTGCTCAGGGGGTATGGATTAATTAGCTGACTAGAGTGTGACACTCTGAGCCTAGAATATTGAGCCTTTTCACAAAATTCTAATTTTAAGCTGCATTAATGCAACTCCTTTTAAGTTGCTTTACTGAAATAAATGGACTTTTGCACGATATTCTAATTTTTCGAGTTTCACCTGTATGTGTGGAGTGAAGTGCAACCTAAGAAACTGCGACTAATGAAAGACTTACCTTTGTTCTGGATCTTGAAATCCTCAGGCAGCAAATTATCCTGCCTGTTTCCAAGTGTAAAGGCGAGGAAGGAAAGAATGACAGCATCCATTATAGCTATGATAGCTAGGATGTAGGCCCACCGCACAGTGCAGGCTCCCAGCGAGTATTTATCCGTCTTATCACCACACATACGCTTCACTTCTGCAGAGTCCCACCCATCTGGGTAAATTAGGCATCCAATCATCAAGCCTGCACCTGCAAGGTAAAAAAATAAAAAGTACTAAGGTTTTGACGTGCTTTGAGATAACTACGAGAACAAAACAAAAAAGTACAAAAACAGCACAAGATCTTACTCATAAAGGATGTAGACAGTAAGTACTGTACTGGAGTTATATCATGCAACATCATTTGAAAAGTAATAGTTCTCATGTAATACCTGCAGCCAACTGCATCCACGCACAGATTTTGTACACTGTGGCCGAATTGCAGAAAAAGAAAAGACTGAAGCACAGCATGGAACCCACCACCAGGAACATGGAGACTCCAACAAAAAACATGGCAGTCTTGAAGGCTCCTGAAGGTATGCTTTCAAAGTCCAAGGCACTTCCTTTGCAGATTAATTCTGATGTCAGTGCATTTCCTATGCAGTAGCTGAACAGGCCAAAATAACCTGCTTGTGGGGTGTTTAAACTATCCCCAATCCAGTAAGGTTGGATGAAAACTTCCACCATGATGATAGAGAAGCATATGGTAAACACTGCCCACAACACCCCGACTGCACGTGCGTTGCGTACATAGTTGGTATGGTATATTTTTGCTGCTTCTTTTGCTGGCAGCAGCTGAACCATTTTGATTCAATGTGGGTATAATGCTTTTCAAAAGTAAAACCTGTAAAGGCAGAAAAGCAACAAAACCATGATGAAGATCATTTACAGTAAATACACAAATTATTTTCAGAGCACTTCACTCAAGCGTTTCTCTATCACATAACGTCTTCTATCTTAGTGCGGTTCATGCTAGTAGCTAGGACCTTGGCCTACTCAAAAATGTCCAGTTTCAGAAGAAAGCCAGACAACACGGCATCTGCCTGCAATAAAGAAGTGATCGTTACTTACCTATCAGATCCTGAACAGCCGCTCTTATTTTCCTGCTCAGGATCTGTTTACTTAGCAACAAGGGTGATGTCACGACAACACATGATCATGAGCCAATCACTATCATCTTCAGTGCACTATTGAGGCCAGTGATTGGCTGCAGCAGTCACATCTTGTCGACGTGTCATCACTGCTGCAACCAGGTAAACAGATCCTGGCCGGAACACCTGCGGTGGCTGCAAATGATCTGCTGGGTAAGTAATGATCACTTATTTATTGCAGACAGATCCTCTGTGTTGTTCAGTTTCCTTCTTCAACAGGGTCATTTTCACACATTTGTCAAATGAAAAACCCTAATTATGAAAGATGAATAAATCATATTATCTAATATATAAAGCTGAGTGTATGTGTGGGTGTATGTATATCCGCTAAAGGAATCCGCACAGTCACATTAACAATCACGAAATTTGGCACATAGGTACATCAGGTGTCCGGGAAGGTTTTAGACCAGGTCGCAGCCCTCTAGGACGTACTGTTCCTGAGATATTCCTTAAAAAAATGCATCAGCCAATAGAAGCTCACAGGCCATTAGCCTCCACATACACAGTTTTACTCCAGGTTTCCATAACAAGCCAGCCATTTTTCTTCACTGGTGTAGGTGAGCTTTAAAGGAAATTTGTCAACAGGATAATCGCTATTGAAGTAAAGCCATGGCCTAATAGCACTTAGTACCTTATTTCAAGATGTGCCTTTCAAGGTGCCCAGAGGGGCGTCACTCTTGCAGGAAGGAGCCCTGCCACAATGTGTCCACCCTTAAAAGACTAACTTAAAATCCCTCCCTCAGGTCCCGATAAGCCACGCCGCTGATCCGGTTAGCCGACAGGGATTGAAAAAAATTAAGGTAAAAATCAATTTCTGTCAGCTGCAGGGGTGGGAGAGACATTGACTCTCTCCCTGCAGCTCACACTCAGACAGCACAGTGCTGCTGTCTGAGAGTGAGCTGTTCAAAAGGACACGCCCCCTCCCATTCTTCAGCCAACAGAGATTGAAAAAAATGAAGTTAAAAATCAACTTCTAGGTCCCTGATTAGACATGCCCCCGATTTAGTTAGGCCATGCCCCCCTCCCACTCCATCAGCCGACAGGAATTGAAAAAATGAAGTTAAAAATCAACTTCTGTCCGCTACAGTGGTGGGAAGGACGGTGACTTTCTTCCTGCAGCTCACACTCAGACAGCACAGTGCTGCTGTCTGAGAGTGAGCTGTTCAAAAGGACATCCTTGTGTCCGTCCAGGCCCTGCACCAGACTGAGGACAGGGAGTCGGAAAGCCTGACTGTCCGGCCTAAAACTGGACCTCTGGCCACCCTAACGGCAGGCTGCTGTGGAGGCTCACAGTAAAGGGGAAGATCTGCTATGGAGGTCAGTGTTAAGGGGCAGGCTGCTGTGGAGGTCACAGTTAAGGGGAAGGTCCGCTATGGAGGTCAGTGTTAAGGGGCAGATTGCTGTAAAGGCCACTGTTAAGGGGGCGGGCTCCTGTGGAGGTCACTGTCAAGTAGCATTTAGAAACAGACAAACATATAGCGCTGCACACTCTCATACATAGCATGCAGCAACGTAGCCTGCGGTATGGTCGTCTTAGTGCCGCAGGCTATGTGACTGCACGCTATGTATGAGAGCGTGCAGTGCTATATGTTTGTCTGTTTGTTTCTAAATGCTACACTGCGCTCCTGATGACAAAGTTGCATAACACTGCAACTAAGAAACACATCGAGCAGAATAGGGTTAGATATCTCAAGTGATATAAAAACCAATATCCTCATGATAGGAATTATAATCACACTGTAGCCAGCCTATATGAGTAGGTACACCTAGGGTAGCAGTTCAGGGCTCAGTGATAGTGTGGAAGCCCTGCTGATGAGTAGTGTGTTGGGGCACCATGTGTGGGGGTTGAAGTAAGCGTTTATCGCCGGATATACAACCTGCCGCCCTGCTGACACACAATCTGCTCCCAGTGTGTGTACACAGTCCTAGTAATTGGTCTGAGAACATAACACAATTCTCAGACCTAGTGCTATTGTGATCTAGGACGGCTCATAGTTTTAACACTTACAGTCAGGTGCATAAATATTGGGACATCGACACAATTTTAACATTTTTGGTTCTATACACCACCACAATGGATTTAGAAATTAAACTAACAATATGTGCTTTAACTGCAGACTGTCGGCTTTAATTTGAGGGTATTTACATCCAAATTCAAATCAGGTGAACAGTGTAGGAATTACAACAGTATGTGCCTCCCACTTGGTTGCAAATCCTTTGCAGTCAATTACAGCCTGAAGTCTGGAACGCATAGACATCACCAGACGCTGTGTTTTATCCCTGGTGATGCTCTGCCAGGCCTCTACTGCAACTGTCTTCAGTTCCTGCTTGTTCTTGGGGCAGTTTCCCTTCAGTTTTGTCTTCAGCAAGTGAAATGCATGTTCAATCGGATTCAGTTCAGGTGATTGACTTGGCTATTGCATAACATTCCACTTCTTTCTCTTAAAAAACTCTTTGGTTGCTTTTGCAGTATGCTTTGGGTCATTGTCCATCTGCACTGTGAAGCGCCATCCAATGAATTCTGAAGCATTTGGCTGAATATGAGCAGATAATATTGCCCAAAACACTTCAGAATTCATCCTGCTGCTTTTGTCAGCAGTCACATCATCAATAAATACAAGAGAACCAGTTTCATTGGCAGCCATACATGCCCATGCCATGACACTACCACCACCATGCTTCACTGATGAGGTGGTATGCTTAAGATCATGAGCAGTTCCTTTCCTACTCCATACTCTTCTCTTCCCATCACTCTGGTACAAGTTGATCTTGGTCTCATCTGTCCATAGGATGATGTTCCAAAACTGTGAAGGCTTTTTTAGATGTCGTTTGGCAAACTCTAATCTGGCCTTCCTGTTTTTGAGGCTCACCAATGGTTTACATCTTGTGGTGAACCCTCTGTATTCACTCTGGTGAGGTCTTGAATGTTGACTTTGACACACATACACCTACCTCCTGGAGAGTGTTCTTGATCTGGCCAACTGTTGTGAAGGCTGTTTTCTTCACCAGGGAAAGAATTCTTCGGTCATCCACCACAGTTGTTTTCAGTGGTCTTCCGGGTCTTTTGGTGTTGCTGAGCTCACCGATGCATTCCTTCTTTTTAAGAATGTTCCAAACAGTTGTTTTGGCCACGCCTAATGTTTTTGCTATCTCTCTGATGGGTTTGTTTTGTTTTTTTTAGCCTAATGATGGCTTGCTTCACTGATTGTGACAGCTCTTTGGATCTCATCTTGAGAGTTGACAGCAACAGATTCCAAATGCAAATAGCACACTTGAAATGAACTCTTGACCTTTCATCTGCTCATTGTAATTGGGATAATGAGGGAATAACACACACCTGGCCATGGAACAGCTGAGAAGCCAATTGTCCCATTACTTTTGGTTCCTTAACAAGTGGGAGGCACATATGCAAACTGTTGTAATTCCTACACCGTTCACCTGATTTGGATGTAAATACCCTCAAATTAAAGCTGACGGTACTGCAGCTAAAGCACATCTTGTTTGTTTCATTTCAAATCCATTTTGGTGGTGTATAGAGCCAAAAATTTTACATTTGTGTCGATGTCCCAATATTTATGGACCTGACTGTATATACGTGAGTTGATTTGCCCACATTTTAATGTTATAAAAGTTATATTTTAGTGACAGTCAATCTATTTGTTAAATGCCAGGTTCCAAATCATGTCTTGAAAGGGAACAATTGCCTCCTCAAAACATTGTCTTAGAGAAGAGGCACAGAGTGCCATGGCTCTGTAACAGACTTATTTACAGTTTTATACAGTAAAAGCTGCTTGCTTTGTCCTCCCTGAACACTTGGATCTGTCAGTGTACAGTCGTGGCCAAAAGTTTTGAGAATGACACAAATATTAGTTTTCACAAAGTTTGCTGCTAAACTGCTTTTAGATCTTTGTTTCAGTTGTTTCTGTGATGTAGTGAAATATAATTACACGCACGTCATACGTTTCAAAGGCTTTTATCGACAATTACATGACATTTATGCAAAGAGTCAGTATTTGCAGTGTTGGCCCTTCTTTTTCAGGACCTCTGCAATTCGACTGGGCATGCTCTCAATCTACTTCTGGGCCAATTCCTGACTGATAGCAACCTATTCTTTCATAATCACTTCTTGGAGTTTGTCAGAATTAGTGGGTTTTTGTTTCTCCACCTGCCTCTTGAGGATTGACCACAAGTTCTCAATGGGATTAAGATCTGGGGAGTTTCCAGGCCATGGACCCAAAATGTCAAAGTTTTGGTCCCCGAAACACTTAGTTATCACTTTTGCCTTATGGCACGGTGCTCCATCGTGCTGGAAAATGCATTGTTCTTCACTAAACTGTTGTATGATTGTTGGAAGAAGTTGCTGTTGGAGGGTGTTTTGGTACCATTCTTTATTCATGGCTGTGTTTTTGGGCAAAATTGTGAGTGAGCCCATTCCCTTGGATGAGAAGCAAAACCACACATAAATGGTCTCAGGATGCTTTACTGTTGGCATGACACAGGACTGATGGTAGCGCTCACCTTTTCTTCTCCGGACAAGCCTTTTTCCTGATGCCCTAAACAATCGGAAAGAGGTTTCATCGGAGAATATGACTTTGCCCCAGTCCTCAGCAGTCCATTCACCATATTCTCTGCAGAAGATCAATCTGTCCCTGGTGGGTTTTTTTTTTGAGAGAAGTGGCTTCTTTGCTGCCCTTCTTGACACTAGGCCATCTTCCAAAAGTATTCGCCTCACTGTGCGTGCAGATGCGCTCACACCTGCCTGCTGCCATTCCTGAGCAAGCTCTGCACTGGTGGCACTCCGATCCCGCAGCTGAATCCTCTTTAGGAGACGATCCTGGCGATTGCTGGACTTTCTTGGACGCCCTGAAGCCTTCTTAACAAGAATTGAACCTCTTTCCTTGAAGTTCTTGATGATCCTATAAATTGTTGATTGAGGTGCAATCTTAGTAACCACAATATCCTTGCCTGTGAAGCCATTTTTATGCAACGCAATGATGGCTGCACGCGTTTCTTTGCAGGTCACCATGGTTAACAATGGAAGAACAATGATTTCAAGCATCACCCTCCTTTTAACAGGTCAAGTCTGCTATTTTAACCCAATCAGCCTGACATAATGATCTCCAGCCTTGTGCTCGTCCACATTATCACCTGTGTTAACAAGACGATTACTGAAATGATCTCAGCAGGTCCTTTAATGACAGCAATGAAATGCAGTGGAAAGGTTTTTTTGGGATTAAGTTAATTTTCATGGCAAAGAAGGACTATGCAATTCATCTGATCACTCTTCATAACTATTCTGGAGTATATGCAAATTGCTATTATAAAAACTTAAGCAGCAACTTTTCTAATTTCCAATATTTATGTAATTCTCAAAACTTTTGGCCACGACTGTACAACCTCCTTCTGAAAAGGAAGCATGCAGGGAGAGCCCATCATGTCAGGACCAGTGGGCTATGAGATCGATGTCGCAAACATAATTGTGCTGCTGATCACCCAACGAATGAGCATTAGGTGGCACCCTAAATTATCATTAGTGGGTAGCACATCTCCCTAAGTAAACAGGGGTGTGCTGCCCACACACAATGAATCTGTATGAGCATGAATGATGGCAGTAGTGATCCCCATGTAGGGTTGTTCAATTTGTGAACTGATTGTAATTATTAATTAATAATCATCACATTCTGCTGTCAGAACTTACAATTAGATAGAGTTGTGGGGTGCAGGATGGTCATAACCCGTTGAAACAAGCAGTGTATAATGTCATGGTAAAAATTAATCCAGCCAGCATAGGAGGCAATATGGACAATCACAATACATTAGTAAGTGCCTTGTATTAACTTTCTCTACATGATAACTGCCATTTTCTGAAGTGAGACAACCTCTTTAACAAATTTTGTAGGACTTATGTATCAGTCACACGTCAGTGTTTTGGTCCGTGATTTCCATCAGTGATTGAGAGCCAAAACCAGGATTGAAGTCTTCACAGACATAAGGTATAATGGAAAGATCTGCACCTATTTTGTGTTTAGAGCCACACCTGTTTTTGGCTCACAATCACTGATGGAAATCACTGACCGAACACCGACTTGTTATTCAGGAACAATTTATCAGAAACAGTAAGAAAATACAGATTTTCTTCATGTTTCATGCTACATTTAACATAGTTTGTTTAATAAATAATATTTACCCCCAAAATAAATCCTCTGTTTCTCCTAATACATAGCAGTGTCACAGATGTGTTCATTGTGTAATGAATGGCATCATGCCTAAAACAAAATCCCTAGTTAACTCGGATGTGGACCCATTCACTTCAATGGGGCTGCAAAAGATGCTGACAGCATACCGTGTGCTATCTGCATCCGTATGTCTGTTCCATGGCACCTGCAGAAAAAGGATAGGACTGTTCGATAGAGGCCAGGACGTTCCATTCCACAAAATGCGGAACACGGCTGTGATTTGCAGACCGTAAAACAGGCTACGGTTGTGTGCATGAGCCCTTAGATGTAGCCTATGTTACACGGATGATAATCATCCAAGTACAGACATTTTTTAGTAATGGCACTAAAGTGGAACAAGGAGGGGTAGAAGAGGTGAAAATTGGTCGCTGAGGTTATTATTAGTTTGGTATCACATTTTTTAAAATGGCTAGATGCTTAACTAGCAGCACTGAGGGTTATAATTAATCTAACGATTAATGTTATATAACTGATCCCAGAAGATGGAACCTGATGGACCAGTGTCTTTTTTCAACCTATATAGCTATATATTATGCCTGATGGAGCATATTAATGTCTGGACGCCTGACGCCTAAGCAAAACCTGTTTATGTCAGGCGGAATGTATATTTAGGTACGTATTTTTATTTATCTTTTTGGTGCTGGGGTTAGATGCTTCTTCCTTTTATATATGCATTTAATTTTATTTTTACATTTAACTGTATTTTTTACTATGTGGGCACAGGTTAACAGGTGTCTGTCTGTCCATATATAAGGCTCACTAAAAACAGTGATCTAATGGTAACAGCCCATAGATCACTAATACCTGATCACATTGTCTCTGCAAGCCACCCCTCTGCACAGGGATCCAAGTGATGTCATCAATGATGTCATGGAGTTCCCTACTGACCACACAGGAACACACCTTTCAATATGAGCGTTGTGTTCAGAGGGTTTCTGTAACAAGGAATTTATTTCAGGTTCCTGTCACAGTACAGTGTAACAGCCAAGAGTGAACAGTGCCAGTAAACTCACTGTGTCAATTACCAGGCTGAAGGCACAAGGGCCTGTCAATTTATGTGCTACGGTCACCCCCAAATCTCTCGTAGGATCATAATGTAACATTTTGCTACGGGAAATATGAAAGTATTTTACATGCTATGTGCCACATGAAATATAAAAGTATTGTACTATGTGCCACATGAAATATAAAAGTATTTTCCATACTATGTGCTACATGAAATATAAAAGTATTTTACATACTATGTGCCACATGAAATATAAAAGTATTGTACTATGTGCTACATGAAATATAAAAGTATTGTACAATGTGCCACATGAAATATAAAAGTATTGTACTATGTGCTACATGAAATATAAAAGTATTTTCCATACTATGTGCTACATGAAATAAAAAAGTATTGTACTATGTGCCACCTGAAATATAAAAGTATTTTACATGCTATGTGCCACATGAAATATAGAAGTATTGTACTATATGCTACATGAAATATAAAAGGATTTTACATATTGTGCTACATGAAATATAAAAGTATTGTACTATGTGCCACATGAAATCAAAGTATTTTCCATACTATGTGCCACCTGAAATAAAAAAGTATTGTACTATGTGCCACATGAAATATAATAGTATTTTACATACTATGTGCTAAATGAAATATAAAAGTTCTTCACTATGTGCCACCCAAAATAAAAAAAAGTATTGTACTATTTGCAACATGAAATATAAAATTATTGTACTATGTGCCACATGAAATATAAACGTTCTGTACTGTTTGCCACATGAAATATAAAAGTATTGCATAACTTTACAAACATGCAACATGCTTATTTCTGGAATGAAAGGATACATACATACATACATACATACATGCATGACATTGAAGAAAGAATAGTAAAACTAACCTCAATGCATGTGGACAACCGAAGCTGCCATACGTTTGCCTAACCCAGCATTATGAAGATCAGAATTAGCGGCCCAGAAACCCAAAGGCACGTCAGACTGGGGCAAAAGGATGTGTCTGGTAACACTGAAACTTAAGAGGATGGGTTTACTGCTTGTGAGCTGTAATGTTATGCCCTCTGTATTATTCATGTCCAGGGGGTGTACTGTGTCATCTGTATGCTCTTTTAATCCTGGAGTGTCAGGTGAGACGTTGCATCCCCCATCATCCTGGTGCATTATGGGAATGTAGGTAATCTTCTTACTATTGATTCTCTGTGTTTAATATCATCCCAGACTACAGGATTAGTGCGCGTGTCAACAGCTACAACTGTAACGTGAAAAGTTGCCTTCTGGAGTTCAGCCATAAAACCAATTACCTTTACATTACACATAACATACATGACTTTGTGTGTGTGTGTGTGAAGTTCAATGTTAATTAGGTTACAGAGTAATGTGCCAAGTACTATAAGACTCCGTTCACAACCATGCCTTAAAGAGAATATGTCATAAAATGCCTCTCAATAAAACCAGCTGACATGGAAGATGTGGATCTAATGGTGTTAGTCCCATCTCGTTCTGAGAAAACAGCATTTTAAGGCCTCATGCACACAACCGTATTTTGTTTCTGTGTCTGTTACGTTTTTTTTTGCGGATAGGATGCGGACCCATTCATTTCAATGGATCTGCGAAAAATGCGGACAGCACACCATGTGCTATCAGCATCCATATGTCCGTTCTGTAGCCCCGCAAAAAAAAAAAAAATAGAACATGTCCTATTTTTGTCTGTTTTAGTCATTGCTACAATGGATCCGCAAAGAAAATAAATGGATGGGATACGGATGTTATCCGTTTTTATTTTTTGCGTATGCGCAATTCGCGGAGCGCAAAACACATATATTAAAAGTATTTATTAAACAAAATATCTAATTAAACATACATATAACTATGATATAATGTAGCAATATTCCAGGAACAATTGCAGTTCAGAAATATATGCAATATTGCTACGGGCCCAGCATCTTATATTATATATGGATCAATAAAATAAAAACAATTAAAAATGGTAGGAATCTGACAGATTTTAAATGAAAAAAATATAAAATATTGTATCCTACAGTCTGCTGTGAGGCAGTCAATAGTCAATGCAAAAGGTGCAATGTGCTGATATCTTCCTTTGTTGCTTTTATTATTTACTTAAAACTAACATTAAAGAGGACCTTTCACCAGAATAAAACTTCTAAAGTAACTATACAGGCATGTAGAGCGGCGCCCAGGGATCCCCCTGCACTTACTGTTATATAGTGGCGTCGCTAGAGGGGGCAATTGCCCCCCCTATGTTGTTCCTTGCCCCCCCAGGTGCCCCCCCGCTGATTCCCCCGAGTGAATACTAATGAGCGCTTCCATTATGGAAGCGCTCATTAGTACAGAAGGACCAGGAAGTGGTGAACGCTCTGTACTCACCACTTCCTGGTCCTCGGCTGTCGGCTGTGCAGGGCTGCGCACAGCGTGAGGTCGCTCTGTGACCTCACGCTGTGCGCGCCAGTTTAGAGCACAGTCGACTGAGGAGGGAGAAAATGGCAGGCGGCGTCCGTCCAGGAGCAGGAGAGGTAAGTGTTATTTTTATTTTATAAGTGGCTGCTGGGGGCTTTATGGGGGCTAATAGGAAGCATATGGGGCTAATAGGAGGCATATGGGGGCTAATAGGAGGCATATGGGGGCATTTGGAGGCATATGGGGGCATTTGGAGGCATATGGGGCTAATTGGAGGCATATTTGGGGGCTAATTGGAGGCATATGGGGGCATTTGGAGGCATATTTGGGGGCTAATTGGAGGCATATTTGGGGGCTAATAGGAGGCATATGGGGCTAATAGGAGGCATATGGGGGCTAATAGGCATATGGGGCTAATAGGAGGCATATGGGGGCTAATTGGAGGCATATGGGGGCTAATTGGCATATGGGGCTAATAGGAGGCATATGGGGGCTAATTGGAGGCATATGGGGGCTAATAGGCATATGGGGCTACAAGGAGGCATATGGGGGCTAATTGGAGGCATATGGGGGCTAATTGGCATATGGGGCTAATAGGAGGCATATGGGGGCTAATTGGAGGCATATGGGGGCTAATTGGAGGCATATGGGGCTAATTGGAGGCATATGGGGGCTAATTGGAGGCATATGGGGCTAATTGGAAGCATATGGGGGCTAATTGGAGGCATATGGGGTCTATGGGGCTAATTTGAGGCATATGGGGGCTAATAGGAGGCATATGGGGCTAATAGGAGGCATATGGGGGCTAATAGGCATATGGGGCTAATAGGAGGCATATGGGGGCTAATTGGAGGCATATGGGGGCTAATTGGCAAATGGGGCTAATAGGAGGCATATGGGGGCTAATTGGAGGCATATGGGGGCTAATTGGAGGCATATGGGGCTAATTGGAGGCATATGGGGGCTAATTGGAGGCATATGGGGCTAATTGGAAGCATATGGGGGCTAATTGGAGGCATATGGGGTCTATGGGGCTAATTGGAGGCATATGGGGTTAATTTGAGGCATATGGGGGCTAATAGGAGGCATATGGGGTCTATGGGGCTAATTGGAGGCATATGGGGTTAATTGGAGGCATATGGGGGCTAATTGGAGGCATATAGGGACTAATTGGAGGCATATAGGGGCTAATTGGGGGCATATAGGGGGCATATGGGGTCTAATAGGAGGCATATGGGGCTAATTGGAGGCATATGGGGCTAATTGGAGGCATATGGGGGCTAATTGGAGGCATATGGGGGCTAATTGGAGGCATATGGGGGCTAATAAGAGGCATAATGGGGGCTAATTAGAGGCATAATGTGGGCTAATGAGGCATAATGGGGGCTAATGGGGCTAATAAGAAGAATAATGGGGGCTAATGAGGCATAAGGGCTTATAATGGGGGCTAATGAGGCATAAGGGCTGATATGGGGGCTGATATGGGAGTGATGAGAGGCATAATGAGGGCTAATGAGAGGTATAATGTGTCATCCACAGATCCCCCATAACAGTGTGTCTTCCACAGATCCACCATAACAGTGCGCCTGCGCACTGACGGGAGACAGAAAGAAGGGGAAAGAATCCGTGGAAGCAAGCAGAGGACGGCACAGCAGACGGCTGAATAGCTTCTTTTGTAAGTAAATTGTTTTATTATAACTGTATCCCTGCAGACCGCAACTCTCTCGTATTTTGTAATCTTATTTATATATACTTATTTTGTTTTTGCCCCCCCATTTTTGACTGTGGTATCTTTGTGCCCCCCCTATATATTGTTCCTAGAGTCGCCACTGCTGTTATACCTGGGCGCCGCTCCGTTCTCCCGTAATTGCCTCCGGTTTCTTTACAGTTAGGCTCCACCCAGGGGAACCTGCCGTCGGCTCATTCTCCCAGGCTGCAGCGCTGGCCAATCACAGCGCTCAGCTCATAGCCTGAGAGGCTTTTTTCTCTCTCAGGCTATGAGCTGAGCGCTGTGATTGGCCAGCGCTACAGCCTGGGAGAAGGAGGCGCCGACAGGTTCCCCTGGGTGGAGCCTGACTGTAAAGATACCGGAGGCAATAACGGGAGAACGGAGCGGCGCCCAGGTATAACAGTAAGTGCAGGGGGGTCCCTGGGCGCCGCTTTACATGCCTGTATAGTTACTTTAGAAATTTTATTCTGGTGGTCCTCTTTAAATTCAAAAAGATGAGCCATGTTCTGTCAGCCAGTTCACCTGACAGGCCCTTATCTCGTTATAAACACTAATTATACCTCAGTTTTTATCTTACTGAGAAGGCTACTTTCACACTGGCGTTTTGGCTTTCCCTTTCTGAGATCCGTCTAGGGCTCTCACAAGCGGTCCAAAACGGATCCGTTTTGCCCTACTGCATTCAGAATGGAAAAGGATCCGCTCAGAATGCATCAGTTTGCCTCTGATCAGTCACCATTCCGCCTGGAAGGAGGACATCAAAATGCTGCCTGCAGCGTTTTTCTGTCCGCGATGTGGTGCGGAGCGCGCAATGCAAGTCAATGGGGACGGATCCGTTTTCTCTGACACACGTCATGGCTATAGAAGACATAATACAACTGGATCCATTCATGACGGATGCATGTGGTTGTATTATTGTAATGGAAGTCTTTTTGCAGATCCATGACGGATCTGCAAAAACCGCTAATGTGAAAGTAGCCTAAGAATGTGGCTTAAATAAGTGTTTATGATCTCTTAGTAAATTAGAGATAAGGGTTATGAGATGACCGGCACAAAGTAAATCCACACAGCCCAAAATTAGTAAGATGCAATCATTAAAAAAATGCCTTTGAAGGTGTACATAAGCCTTTAAGGCCTCCATAAGCCATGCATATATGGGAGCACACCTCTGTGATGTGTCATAGAAGGATTCTTTTCTTCCCCATTTTTTTATGAATAGAAATAAAAGTCTGTAAGTCTTTATATTACTTCGGGGCATACAGAGGTACAGTTTAACCCCAGAGACTTCTAGGAGTGCTCTATTTTTCCAGTCTACTTGAACCTTTTAGCAGCTATGGAGGCATTTCTGTATAGTACAGTACATTGGCAATCTACCACAAGAAGTACATAGAACTCAATGGAAAAGATTTATCAAAACTGGTGTAAAGGAAAATAGTCTTAGTTATCAATAGCAACCAATCAGATTCCACCTTTCATTTTCTGAAAAATGAAAGGTGGAATCTGTTTGGTTGTTATGGGCAACTAAGCCAGTTTTCCTTTACACCAGTAAAGAAGTTTGATAAATCTCCCGCAATGAGCTCACATTGTACCTCTCCAACTTTTCCACAAATGCCCTCTTCTAGGGAATCATGCAGACACAATATAGCAGTGTCTTGAGCACCTATCAGTTCAAAATACTAAACTGTGCAGGCTAGATGTGTAGTTATACAGGGTTTGTGTACATGGCATGGCTGTGGGCATGAGCTCTAAAAAGTCAGGACCGAGTGAAATTATTCAACAATCCTGGTCAGGCCTTATTCACATGACTGTACTTTTGCTGCACATCTGATCTGCATTTTTTGGGGATCAGGTGCGGACCCATTCATTTCAATAGGGCTGCAAAAAATGTCTATTCCACAGCCCCACAAAAAAGATAGAGCATGCCCTATTCTTGTTCGTTTTGCAGACACGAATAGGCATTGTAACAAAAAAAATGGACACAACACAGACTTGACAGGGATGACATCTGTATTTTATGAAGACTGTAAAATACATACGGTCGTGTGAATTCATCCTAAGGCCCCATTCACACATCCGTAATTTCGTTCCGCATTTTGCGGAACAGAATTGCGGACCCATTCATTTCTATGGGGCCGCACGATGTGCGTCCCAGCTCCGGAAATACGGACCCGCACTTCCAGGTCCGCATTTCCGTTCCCCCAAAAAAATAGAACATGTCCTATTCTTGTCTGCAATTGCGGACAAGATTAGGCATTTTCTATTATAGTGCCGGCGATGTGCGGTCCTCAAAATGCGGAATGCACACTGCCAAGTCTGTGTTTTGTGGATCCGCAAAACACGTTACCGACGTGTAAATGGAGCCTAACAAATCTTCAACGACGTCCACAAAGACACAATGTTAAAAAAACTGACTCAGATTAACTTTTTAGAAACTCCCTTAGTGCATCACTTTTGTACAAATTAAAGAAAACTATATTGCTAAATATTATCGACAAATATCATCTAGTACAAAAGGTCTAATAACACCTCCGTAGGGACATATAGCTTCATGATTTAACTGTCCAAGTAAGGCCTCATGCACCCCACCGTATCGCGGATCCACTAAATACTGATAGCGTCCGCGTGCCATCTAAATTATAGAGCGTCCTATTCTGGTCCGCAAAATGCAGTCCATGGACCCACTGAAGTCAGCGAGTCTGCAAAAGGATGCGCATGGCACACAGATGGTATTGGCATCATGTGGATCAGTGGTTTGCGGACCACAAAACGGATACAGTTGAGAGCATGTAGCCTAAGGCCTCTTTCACACTACCGTTTTTTTTTCCGTTTTGCGGTCCGTTTTTTTGCGGTCCGTATACGGAACCATTCATTTCAATGGTTCCGCAAAAAAAACTGAATGTGTTCCGTATGCATTCCGTTTCCGTATTTCCGTTTTTCCGTTCCGTTGAAAGATAGAACATGTCCTATTATTGCCCGCAAATCACGGTCCGTGGCTCAATTCAAGTCAATGGGTCCGCAAAAAAAAACGGAACACATACGGAAATGCATCCGTATGTCTTCCGTTTCCGTAACGTTTTTTCTGAACCATCTATTGAAAATGTTATGCCAAGCCCAATTTTTTCTATGTAATTACTGTATACTGTATATGCCATACGGAAAAACGGAACAGAACAATGGAACGGAAACGGAACCACAACGGAAGCAAAAAAACGGAACAACGGATCCGTGAAAAACGGACCGCAAAACACTGAAATGGACATACTGTAGTGTGAAAGAGGCCTAAAAGAGCATTCGTTTGTGACACAATGTATAGAAATGGAGAACATCTCCATAATAAAGTATACGCTTTTAACTAGAGAACTACATATACCAAACAAATGAATGCAAAATTAGTAAGAGGAAAAGGACACAATAAACCAAGCAGTAAAACTTTACACCAGCAGCAAATGCCATCAGATTGAAAGTGCCAGAAGAATGACTTGCACAGAGTGCCTAAGATCATAGCTGACCTCCTATTCTCACTATTAGGTATGTTCTAGTGACTGCCCTAATACAGTTTTATTGAATAAGGAAGGAGCGCTGGTAGAATGATACATTGCTAAACTCAGACTTTTTACAGGTACTTATTTTGAACTCCCCATTTCAAATGAGTTGTACCATGATTGATGTAAAAAAAAAAAGAAAATCAGACATAACATAGTATGTGACCCTGTCTTAGAACCAGCCCTGTACCCCACATGGATCCAGAGATCTCCCCATTCATTGCTCTTCTAGATTTCAGGCTGGCAGCTCAGGGGTTGTGTCCTCTTCTCAGGGGAAGTGTCCTTTCTGCTCAACTCTCCCCCTATCAGAGCTGAAGGAAGGGTGTGCACCTTCTACTGCAGCTCTTTCCCTGACACGGTCACAGCTTCTAACAGTAGATTTAGCTGGTGACCGTTAAAGGATGGAACTGAGCATGTGCAACCACCTCATATTGCTATACAGTTTAAACTCCAGGTGCGCCATTATAACGAAGCAGAGAAAATCTCACAACTGGAACATTTTTTAACAAAGGAAATTACAAAAGTAACTCGTTTTTCATGCTGAATTACTGTATCTTAAAATAACATTTAATGGTGGCACAACCCCTTTAACCCTGATTTGCAAAATATCTGAAGATACCACGATTACCATCGTTTTATATAACTATTTTTCTTATTATCTAGAACAGCCGCTTAAGGTAAAAATGAGTATTTAATATGATTAAAACAGGTCATGTATCAGGATGAATAATAATAGATCTCTACTTACTAGCGGCAGGCTACTTTCACACTAGTGGCAGCTTTCTCCGGCAGGCTGTTCTAGTGCACGCGTGCCGCCGGAAGTCCACTCATGTTGTAGTTTTATTTCGTCCACCTCTCGGCATGTGAAAGTGGCTTAAGTGTTGAAAAGTAATTAACTAATAAATATGCAGATGATTAGCTGTCCAGCAGAGGGCAGCAGTGCTAACAGCCCCCATGGGGCTTCACTACTAACGATTCCTAACATTTCTTCTCCAGTCAAGTAGGACACGGGAGATTCTGGTGGATACCAGTAAGATACTTTCACACCAGCGTTAATGTTTTCCGGTAATGAGATCCATCATAGGGTCTCAATATCATTTAAAAAAAAAAAAAACGCTTCCGTTTTGTCCCCATTTATTGTCAATGGGGACAAAATTTAACTGAACAGAACGGAATGCTCCAAAATGTATTCCATTCTGTTCTCATACCAGAGAGAAAACTGCAGCATGCTGCGGTTTGCTTTCCGTCCTGGGATGCGGAGAAAGACGGATCCATCATGACCCACAATGCAAGTCAATGGGGACGGATCTGTTTTCTCTGCCACAATCTGCCATAGAAAATGGACCCGTCCCCCATTGACTTTCAGTGGAGTTCATGACGGATCCGTCTTGGCCATGTTAATACAACCGGAACCATTCATAACAGATGCAGATGGTTGTATTATCAGTAACGGAAGAGTTTTTTTCTGAACCCTGCCAGATCCAGCAAAAACGGTAGTGTGAAAGCAGCCTGTCTTGAAATTTGGGTAAGTGGTCTCCGTTTTGAAACGAAAAGACACATTCAGTGATAAACAGCAGACGTTTGAATTTGTCTTCTTTCCAGCTGGTCATGAAGCAGATACCTCTCTCCCTGGCACTTACATGCTTCCTATCACTGTCAAATCCTAACAAATGTGGACATCAGGACTAAGATTATTTTGGTTTAGGAAATACTACCGATACTAAATTAACAATTTTTTGAATATTCTATTAACTCAGATGAAATATTGTAACGTGTCATTCCTGGCAAAACACGGCCCCATGTGTAGATATCCTAACTTACAGTCTGTACAGCCCAGAGTTGCCTGCACAATTCTACGACAGGTTCAGACCTCGTTACACTCCACCCAGACACTGAACCAGCAGGAGGAATCGGGCAGATGTGAACTTGGGTATCTGCAGAATTGTTAATGCAGCTGTGGATGAAAATGGGTTGGGGGCGGAGCCTGGCTGCAGACCTAGCCGGACGCATGTAGGAGAGCTCTCCTACCTACCACCCTGCTAACTGGTAAATTTAGCGGTCCAAACCACTCCAGAATGGGAAAAGTCGGCAGATATATGCCCAGTGAGAAACCAGAAGCCTGCAAACCGGAGCGCAGGGTCTCCAACATGGAGAAATATCTCAACAAAAAATCGCCAGCTCCTGCACCGGCCGGTCCTAAGATGGCGCCGCCGGAAGAAGATGACTGGGGCAGAGAATCGGAGGGAGAGGAGGAAGCAAGCCTAGAGACAAGCCTTGCATCACAAAGCACCGCTCCGATATCCAGAAGATTCATACAGCAGGCATTATCTGTTATACAAGACCTGCAAGAAATAAAGGCAGATCTAAAACACATCGGCGGGAGGGTGGAAACGCTGGAAAATAACCAGACGGCCATCACGAATTTCATCAGAGCAGCAAGCGATAATACCATGGCTCTGGCAGCCTCGCTAGACACCGCATACTCGCTCATTGAAGACCAGGAGAACAGAAATAGGAGGAAGAACCTCCGGATCCGTGGCCTGCCTGAAAGCATTCCTCATGAAAGCTTACCAGAAGCTGCCGGCGCCATTTTCTCCTCACTCCTGGGAAGCTCCAGTGCGGCCGATATTCAAATAGAACGCATCCACAGAGCGCTCCGGCCGAAACCGAAAGAGAAGGAGAACCCCAGAGATGTGGTATGCGGTCTCCTGAGGTATGTGGACACCGCTGCCTTAATGCAAGCCACCAGAAACAGGAAAGAAATCCTGCATGAAGGTGCTAAGATTTCCATCTATCAAGATCTGGCATCCTCCACATTGAATAAACGGAGGGCGCTGCGGCCCCTCACTGATCACCTGCGCCACCACAAAGTGCCATACAAATGGCTATTCCCCTTTGGCCTCATATTTGCTATAGATGGGAAGCGCTGCACCATTCGCCTGCCACAAGATCTCCAGGCAGCCTGGGAACTGCTCCAAACAGATCCACTAGATGTGCCATCATGGCTGCCGTCTGCAGAGATTGGGACACAGCTGCCAGAACTTCCAGAGGCTTCAGGATGGCTCACAGCCCCGCAGAAGAAGAGGAACCAGCACAGGTCTAGAGACACTTGAAGTCCTAGAGACTATACAGATGTCCTTGCTGCATCTTTGTTGTGTCTTTACACAATTACCAGAGAGGGAAAAGTTTTTACTTGATTTTTGCACGTCTTAAATCCGCAAGTATACCTGTATGTCATTTGCATTGAATAGCTCCTGTTCTTGTTGGTGCCGGCAGGGCAGATATCCTGCCTTGTCACTGTTTCTTTTGTGCAGAACTGTTTGGACCAATTATGCACGGTGCTATTTCGCACCAGTTCAGCGGGTGGCGCAATTTGGACGCCATTATGAAGAAATGGTTCCATTTTGTACCCCCCCTACCTACCAGGGTTATCTTGGCACAAACCTGGTACATGTGCCTAATTGCATGGCTGCTCACGCCCGCTTCACTGCAGCTAAGTGACCTGCTGCAGTGTTGCTGGCATGGGAGCCATTACACAGTACTATTTGTCATGTTGACAGAGTCTTTAGTTGTGATGTTATTAGTTCACCCCCTAGATGCGGTCAATGAGTATGGCTGGAGTTCTCCGGTTCCAAGGTTACCTCATTCTTGCAATGATGTCGTCAATTAAGTGTACAACGTACAATGTCAGGGGCTTTAACACCCCACAAAAGCGCTCTCAGGTCATCCGTCTGCTAAAAAAGAACAATACGGATATCTGCTTCTTTCAGGAGCTGCATTTTAAAGAGACACATATACCCAAAATTCAAAACCCATACTTTCAGCACTGGTATTTTAGTGCTTTTGAAAAGGCAAAGAGAGGGGAGGGTATTGCTATTTCTAAGAGAGTACCATTCACATTGATATCTAAGCTGACGGACCCTGAGGGCCGCTTCGTATTCGTGAAGGGCCTCATTGGCACACAAAAGGTTACGCTGGCCAGTTTATACAGCCCTAACCGTGGTCAGAAACGATGGATCAAGATCACTCTGAGTAAACTGGAGTTATTCGCAGAAGGGATTAGGTTAATTGGGGGAGACCTCAATGTCACTTTGAATCCCATCATTGATGCCTCTGATGGCTCCTCCCAATTGACTCAGTCAGCACTAGGATGTATAAACAGATACATTTCAGATATGAATCTGCTAGATGTCTGGCGACTAGCCCACCCAGATACTAGGGACTTCACTTTCTTCTCAGCACCGCATAAATCGCATAAACGGTTAGATTACATATTACTGTCCAGCAATGCCGTAGATATGGTGGACTCGGCTGACATAGGTGTTGTGACCGTCTCTGACCACGCCCCAGTCTCAGCTGCCCTCAGATTCTCCAGCTTACCAGCCTCAAGTAGACAGTGGCGTCTAAACGAGACGTTGTTAGATAGACAAGCAGATACCTTAATCCTAGGGCAAAAATTAAGGGACTTCTTTGTGACCAATGCGACTCCTGGCATGCCCCAGACAACACTTTGGGAGACGCACAAAGTAGTTATCCGGGGAGAATTAATAGCCTTAGGCAGTAGAGTCAAGAAAGAGAAACAAAAGATCCTACATGATCTCTTGGTTCAGATAGCAGATAAAGAAGCGGTCCATAAATGGTCTAAAGCAATAAAAGTTCAGACAGAACTGAACCAGCTGAGATCGCAGCTAAAAGACCATTTAAACATTCAAAACGCTAAAGCCTACCAATACGCCCAATATAAACATTATTCCCACGGGGACAAGGGATCTAAGTTAACGTCTTCCCTCACGAAACAAGAGAGATTCCATGTTCATTCCCAACATTAAATCCAGAAATGGAAGTATGCTGCATAAAACAGCTGATATTGCAGAGGAATTCCAAGAATTCTACAAGCAACTCTATGGCCTATCGGACCCAGACCACCCAGACCCTTCATTACAAGAAGCAACAGACTTGTTTCTGAGAGGCCTTAGTTTACCCCAGATAACCTCCCAAGAAGGTGATACCTTATTAGAGCCAGTCACTGAACTCGAAGTAAAGACCCTACTAACCTCTATGCCCATGGGTAAAAGCCCTGGCCCGGATGGATTCCCGGTGGGCTATTATAAAAAATTCCCAGATATACTGATACCCCATCTGGTAACGTGGTGCAATGCACTACTGAATGGGGAAACCCTACATAAACAATCTTTGGAGGCCACAGTTACCATACTCCCAAAACCTGGGAAAGATCCCCTTCTCTGCGGTAGCTATAGGCCAATCTCGTTACTTAACGTAGATATAAAGATATGGGCCAAACTCCTAGCGACGCGGCTGAGTCGCTTGCTCCCCAAACTCATCCACCCCGACCAATCTGGCTTTGTTCCAGGGAGGGAAGGGAATCACAATTCCTGTAGGCTGATCACTGCAATACAGTGGGCCAAAAAGAAAAACCTCCCCTTAGCGCTTCTTAGTGTTGATGCGGAGAAGGCCTTCGACCGGGTGAGCTGGGACTTTATGAAAAGGACAATGTCGAGGTTTGGAATCCCGACAAGATTTCAGGAGGCTGTCATGTCATTATATAAAGGTCCGAGTGCAAAAATCAGGGTCAACGGTACATTGTCTCCATCCTTCCCTATTTGTAACGGGACGCGTCAGGGCTGCCCCCTATCTCCCGCCTTGTATACACTGGTCATGGAGACCCTCCTTCAGGCTATTAGGGAGCATGTGGATATTCGGGGGGTGAAAACAGGAAATAACGGTGCAGAATATATTAACGTGGCTTATGCCGACGATTTACTGATCATGGTCTCCAACCCGGTCGAGGCCTTCCCGCATCTTTTGAAGCTATTTGAGGAGTATGGTAGGCTATCGAATTACAAAATGAATTATTCCAAGTCAGAAGCTTTAAATATTAATGCCCCGGCGAGCTCCATAGCCACTTTAAAAACCACTACGCCCTTCAAATGGCAACCCTCATGTGTTTCCTATCTGGGGGTCAAGATCTCCGCGTCCACGGACGATCTATTCCGGCTCAATTATACTCCCCTAATAACAGAGGTCCAAAAACTGCTTCAATCACTACGCCTCCCCTACTCCTCTTGGATGGGAAGGAAAAATATCCTAAAAGCGTTTGTCCTTCCAAAAATTATGTACGTATTACAGATGTTGCCAATATTTCTACCTAACTCGTACTTTACAAAACTCCGTAGGCTGTTTGCGACTTACCTGTGGGGTGGGAAGAAGGCTAGGGCCCCTCACCAGAGGCTTATACTGGGGCGTGGTCATGGAGGTATAGCACTGCCAGATGTCCAAACATATTACAGGGCCATTCACCTGAAGAGGTGGTTGCAGCTCCACTCCCCTGCCTATCACACACTGGGCACGGAACTGGAACTATTACAGCTTACCCAACAGCAGAAAGCAGCTTTATGGGGTCAATCAAATGCATCACTGCATTCCCACGTGCTCCTAAAGGGCACCAGTCTGGTCATTAAACAGCTCAACAAGACCTACGGGCTCCTACAGAACCCTCCCGGTTCGATGCCAGCAGACCTCATACCACACACTACCCAACCTCCAGGTACTCAGGTCTCACAGATTTGGCACAGATTCAGAAGTTTCTCCACAGCCGAATTTATAGGGAAAGTAAGCGGCACCCTGTCGGAGCAACACCCACTCAGCCTGGTTTGGAACGCAGCTAACTTCCTAGACCTAATATCTATAAAAGCTGCTGGGAAACAGCTACTCACCCAGAAACCATGTGTACTGACCCCGACATGGTTCGAGAAGTTAGCAAACCCCCCCTCCCCTCAACGCAAATTGATATCTAACATATATATGGCCTTGACTACGCCTCAGCGCCACATAACCCCACAATATGTTCACACCTGGGCCAACGACCTTCAGACCACTTTCTCAGAGACGGATATTCTCCGCATGCACGCACACTCGCATGGCTTCTCCCGCTGTGTGAAGATCCAAGAGCATTCATATAAGGTTCTCACGCAGTGGTACCTCACCCCCAAACAACTATTTCTTAGTGGCTTGAGTGACCACGACAAATGCTGGAGATGTGGGGAGGAAGGTGGCACTCTCCTTCACATTTTCTGGTCCTGCCCTAAAATTAGAGGATATTGGGACAACGTCTCCCGGATCATTAATGGAGTGCTAAACATTAACCTGACACTAACCCCTCAACTGGTTCTTTTATGGCTCCCAACAAAAGACCTATCGCCGTCAAAGAACAAGCTTCCTACACACCTGATCCAGGCTGCACGCTTACTTATCCCCCAAAAGTGGCTGAGTGTAGATCCCCCCACAATCTCTCAGTGGTTAAACAAACTGGACCATATACACCGTATGGAGGAACTAGCGGGATGGGAACTTAGGGCACACGAGAAACATAAGAAGTTATGGGCCCCCTGGGTTGCGTACAGGCGTGCGAACGGTACTTCAACATCTTAGCGATTTTTTAACGGACAACAACCCTATGAAAGCCCCATAGTTGTGACAGACACATTAGCGAGAACGGAAGAAGCCAACCGTCTTCCCCTCTTTGGAATCATCAACTGTACCTCAACAGCCTTGGACCGTATCTGTCCAGTTCTAGGGACATTTTGTACCCCTCCTCCCTCTTTCCCCCTTCCCCGCTCCCCCTAACCCCCCCCCCCCCCCTTATCGGTTCGTGTTGACCTTACCTACCTCAGGTTACACTTTGATTGTCAATTGCCAATATTTGTTGACCTAGCCAATGTAAGCGGCTGATTGGTGCTTGCAAACCAAATCTTAACATAGCAAATGAAAACAAGCGCTTATTTAAAAAAACTAAAATAAAAATCTAAGTTACCCATAGCAACTAGATATCAACTATCCTTTCTTCTTTCAGACCAGACAAGAAATTGAAATAAATTATCTGATTTGTTTGTCTCTTGAGGTTTTCATACAGGACGCTAAGAGTGGTCACTTATTGCATTACTTATCTCCAACTGGTGATGGACAGAGCTTAGATACATGTTAAACTGGTCTCTGTAGTCAATGCCAGTATATGAACTGCCGCAGCACTGGCATGGGGACTTGCTGGGCCTACTGCTGTGTATAAAATAAGGATTTAGCCAGTGCAACTCATTCTGTATTCCCATTATGCCGGTTTCACACAAGCCTAATGCTGGTACATTTAGGGATCTAATGAGGCTGTTAGTTTGTGTCATTAGATCCCTAATAAGACTTATGATATGGGGCAAAAATGTGTCCATATTATGCTCGTGTGAAATTGGCCTTACGTTGATTAAAGCAGATTCTTCTTCTTCGAAATCACGCTCACAGTAGCGTAGTTATGACATAAATAAAACTGGACGGTAACCATCACTTTTTGAATGTGGTAGTAAGAGAACACAGTCCACAGAAGGGTTTGTTCTACACAAATTAATGTGGCTGCTACTCCTATTTATGAGGAATAAAATAGCGAGTTGTCCTAAAGCACAGTATATACGGCATACACTTTGTCATCAGTCCCCAGTAACAGGAGAAAGGGCAATTCTGCGACAGCAAACACATAATTGTGTGGCTGGATTCATAGCGTAAATCCTGTGGGTTCACTCTCCGCATTTGTAAAAAGTTAAATAGTAGTGGAAATCCACGCAGAACCAGGCTAGCTGAGGTCTAATTATGTGCGGATTTCATTGTGGAATTTTCCTGCAGCAAGTGGATGAGATTTTTTCAAATCTCACTTGAGCTGGTATTAGGCCCCTTTCACACAAACGATACGAACTGTGTCCGGGTCTTTTCAGGAAAAAACTGATGGTTTTGCATGCCAGTGCATTCAGTGTGGTCTGCGTTTGCATCCAGTTTTTTTTTTCCCCGCAGATGCTATAAGTTTTGATGCGTTTTTCACGCACCTGAAAAAAAATAAAAAATAAAAATAAAAAGGAAGAATTACAAACATCATCTCCTAGCAACCATCAGTGAAAAACGCTTTGCATCCAGGCAACATCCAGTTTCATTATAAGACATTGTACTTCAGTTGCTTTTTGTTATTACTTTATTTTTTTTTATCTAATTTAGAGTAATGTTGATCTTGTATGTACAATATTTAAGTATCCTTCCTTAAATAGAAAAAAGTAATGTACATAAATAAAAATCCGGTCAGCTAATTAGCATGTAAGCGAAAGTACGTGCACTGCCATTTAATAATAGATGACCTGAAAACAGCAACAGCTCAGAAAACGAAGATTAAAATATATAAGAACTAAAAGTTAAAAACTGAATTTCATAGGTCTTCCAGATTAAAGCATTTATACAAAATCGTTTTATAATGTAATAACTAAAAGATGCAAGTGACAAGCAAAGTAGGGTCTCTTTATTGAGTACACAAAAAATGTAAAAGCCAAAATTAGGTCCCTGCAAGATAAAATGTACCTTTTCGAAATTTTGCACTAAATAAAAGGCTTAAAATCAACGGATTAAGTGCGACACCGAACAAATTATCCCTGGCTCAGCTTCCACTAATTTATCTGAATCCCGTGGATTAAATGCATGTCCAAATCTATGGTCCCTAAATATTCCAAACTATAATGTGACTGTAATAAATTAGTTCCTGCACACTATTAAATAAAGCAAAAACTGCAGATGAGTTTATTAGCTTGTCATGCAATCGTGCTAAAGATTTAAGGTGCTCTTCCATAGAACCACAGGTAGTAGATCAGCTTCAAATCCTACCAAGTAGGCATCATGTCTGGAAACCAGACTCTGCCAAGATGCTTTGAAACTTCCCAATGAATTTGCTCCAAGTTAAACTTCTGATCGGGGATTAAAACTTCCTCCATGATTGAAAGCTGGGACAGGCGACCACCACACATCTTTACAAACTCTACAAATGCAGAGCAAGAGACTTCGCACTCCCCAAGTCCAATGGCCGTCAGGCTCTTGCATCGCTCTGCAATGCGAATCAGTTCTTCATCAAGAGGTCGAAGTCCATTAGCGCAAACAACCAACTCCACGAGCCGAGGGCATGTCATGCCAACACGGCCAAGCACTTCTTTGCTTACAGATCTCCCAAAGTACAGGTGTGTGACTGGCGTTTCGTAGCGGAAAAACGGATCAAACTCCTCTTCATAAAGGAAGAAGTACATGACTAGGTTCACCTTAGGAGAATGCTTTATTAAAGCATCCCAGCTGCTTTTCTGAATGGCGTGAAAGTGTGTTTGCCCTGGGTTCTCGCTGACAACATCGATACGCAGGTGTTCCAACCGCACGTGCTTCTCAGAGGACAATGCCAGCAGCAGCTCATCGCTCAGTAAGTAGTAATTCAAAGCCAATTCCCGCAGACCATGACACTGATCTGCGACACATAGAATTCCTGAAATAAATGTAAAATTATTTTAGTCACAACAAAAGATGCTTACATCACAGTGCCATAGTTAAATATTAATTTACTATGTTAGATTGCACAAAACAAGTTTTTAACTGGACGTAATATAAAAAAAATGCTCCTGTGTCTAAATACTGCTGTTTACACACTAATGTGTCCAGAGTTGGTAGGAACAAGTCACGTCTAGGGCATAAATCCTTACCAGGTGGCCTGAGTAGTAGAAGGAATCATTCCACCTTTCACATGTACAAGAAGATCCTGGTGGTCGGACAGAAGTACTGAGCATGTGTGACCACCAGTACAGGACGCATTAGGCAGACGCTCTGACAGCCAATCAAAACAGACACCAGGGGACACCATAACAAGCCTGTAACTGCAATATCTAGTACATTTTAATAACTCCAGTGAAAACTGGTTTCATGTTGCGTGATGAAACAGAGTAAATTAAAGGTTATTTGAGGGACGACGTCTTTAAAGTGGACTTCCACAGACAACAAAGGGTACATCAAAGAGTATGCCTGCTGCTAACTGCATCTGAGTGCAACTGCCCTGTGATCTGCAGTCACACAAAGCCTTTCCAGGACCGTTCATGGAATTACTTACGGCATGTAAGGATTCAAGGTTACTGTGAAGTTTTCATTTTCAGTCGAAGCTACATTCTAAATCTTGGTCATCATCATGGAGACCAGCCGGAGAAGAAAGGTAATAGTAAGGCTATTGCTATTACATAGATAAACAAAATATATTCTGATTGAACATCTACACGTACAGACAGTGCATCAACTGCAAGAAAAGATCAGCCAAGTTTTCATCAAAGAACGACATCTAAGAATGTTACCTGCAGGAGAAACGTGTGGACAGCTGCTCATTTTCAAAAGCTTTAGGGTGTCACTATTGTTGGCCACCTAGCACTTTCAGAGATGGATCATCAACCGGAGTATCATCAATTTTAAGCGAGGATAGTGACTTTGAGTTGACAAACACAACAGTGAGAGCAGAGATGAAGTGTGACTATGAAATAAAAGAAAAAATTTGTTATTTCTGTGTGGTCATCCTGCTAGTTCTTCAAATTGTTAATTTAGGTGACCATGCAGATCAGATGAATGTCAGCTGACCCAGTCAATTTTAGCATCAAATCTGGATGGGGATTTTCTGTGTCCCGACACAACAGGAAATGTCAAGGCAAAGTCTTTAAAATGGCTTTCCGAGACTTTAATACTGATGACCTATCCTCCAGGAACGGGTGTTGGCAGGACAAGCAGACAGCCATACACTATCTAGGGTGTATGACCACCTTAAAACTGGTATGTTAAGACATTTGACAGATTAGCTGATGAAATTCCTAAGATGGTTTCATGGGGTTTCTATAAATCCATGTACATGCTACAGATGCAACTCCACTCACATGCATGGAAAGGATTTTCAGTGGCAGAAATTTTCTGAAAGAATACATTTTAAGGGTACGGCCAGGGGCGTAGCTATAGGGGGTGCAGAGGTAGCAGTCGCTACCGGGCCCAGGAGTCTGAGGGGCCCAAAGACCCTTGTGCCACATAAGACACTGGCATTATAGAAAGTGCATGCTGGTCAATTTACACCTCTGCCTGGAGGGAAGGGATTAGGTCAAGATTTTGGCATGAGGGGGTGCCCTTTCAATGTTTTCCTCAGGCAGCAGGAAGGCTACGTGCTCCCCTGCCCCTTTCCAACAAGCACTGAGGGAAGGGGGGCCGAAGCTAAACTCTTGCACTAGGGCCCATGAGCTTTTAGCTACGCCCCTGGGTACGGCTACACTGTGCCAAAGTATTGCAGTGTAGCATGGCAGCCAAACAAATGAATGGGGTCGCGCTGCTGGATTTTTTGAGATTTCCTTTGTGATGGCAGCAGCAGCAGCAGACTTAAGATTCACTCTACGACTCCATTTATTTCTATGGCCTGCTTCACTTGTCATGCCCAAAATCATTGTGTAGCTGTACTCTAATGGTGAAGAAAGCAGTCATATAGATGTGGTGAAATCGTTTTTACTTCACTACGATGCCATAGAATGTTGCCATAGGACGGTTAAGGGTACTTTCACACTAGCGGCAGGACGTATCCGACAGGCTGTTCACCCTGTCGGATCCGTCCTGCCGCTATTTCGCCGTGACTATAATGGGGACGGGGGTGGAGCTCCGGCACAACACGGCAGTGCACAGTGAGAGGCTGCCGGACTAAAAAGTCGGACATTCAGTACTTTTAGTCCGGCGGCTTCTCGCCATGCACTGCTGTGCTGCGGCGGAGCTCCTGCCCCGTCCACATTATAGTCAATAGGGACGGAGCGGCAGTCCGGCGGCACAGCGAAATAGCGGCAGGACGGATCCGACAGGGTGAACAGCCTGTCGGATCCGTCCTGCCGCTAGTGTGAAAGTAGCCTAAGGCTACAGGTCTATCCAAGCCCTTACCTTTGGTAAATCCATAAAGCTTGGTCGAGCAGTTGAAATCAATCCAAGTGTTTTCAAAGAGCAGTTTACAAGTTGAGAAAGAATATCGCATGCAGCTTCTGCCGATTCCTTACTACTATCAACCTAACAAGAAAGAAAAGCATAAATCATCTACAGAGGCGAAAAATGTTGATTTACAACTTTCTAGCTAGAACAAGTCGTAATAATGTGTAGTGCACAGAGGCTACAGCATCTCTGCATATTAAAAGGGTTCTCCGAAATTCTGATACTGATAACCTATCATCAGCATAGGTGATCAAAAGAGTTGAGCAAAGCGAGCTTCGGATGCTTAATCCAAAGTTGCTTCGTTCAAAACTAATACCTCAGAAATGGAGCAGAGTTCGGTTTCAGGTTTTAAAGTAGTTTTCCACTTTAAAAATCAACTACCGAAGTTATTCAACGAAGTCACACGCGACTTCGTGAATAACTTGCTTCGGCTCATGGGAGCCCATACATTCCAATACTGTACAGAGACGGATCTCTGTACAGAAAAATTCCGAAGTTTTGAATGAAGCCACTTTGGATTAAGCTTGCTTCCTTAAATTCTAGTCATCAATCTCAGATCGGGGGCGAGTGCCGTGACCTCCTCGCAGCTCACGATGGCCATGCTTGGTATTGCAGCTCAGCCCCAATCACTTGAATAGGACTGAGCTGCGCCGATGAACTTCAAAGATTACTTCTTTGGCTTAGGAAGAGCCCCTGGCGCTCTTTGGAGTGCCTTGACCTCTTCAAACGCTTGATCTGACTCCAGACACCCCTCCAATCTGATACTGATGATCTGTCCTGAGGTAGGTTATCAATATCAGGATCTTGATAAACCCCACTAATCTAACAGTAATAAAACAGTCTAATTAAATTAGTGGTACACATTTTCAATCAGAAAATTAGAGCTAGAGATGTGTGGTAAAACAACCAGGCAACTTACCAGACGCTGAAGAGTGGAAGCATTATCTCCAGTGTACCCCCACACATCAGTGTTAGTAAATAGCAATGTCACTCCATTTAATGTATATAAAAAACATTACCCACATAAAATCAAACAGGGTGGTCTGGTTTTCAACTATGCAATGCCCAAAGTGCTGCCTGGATTTGAAAGAGCAAACGCTTGAATCTAAGCCGTTGCTATGGGCATGAGACGCTCTCTCGTCTCTACACCCTAGGCTTTATGTCTTCCCATTGTAAAGGGTTAGAAAAACCGACATCAACAACTTAAAGACCTGGCACTACTCCCAACACGTCTGTTTTAGTAACTACTTGCATTTCTCAAAAAAATAACAATTCTGGAGCAATGTTGAACTATTTCTACTACTAAGTTTATGAATAAATTTCCTGGAATTCCATGATTGGACAGCGTCAGGCTGAGCACAGATTCACACTCTACTGGTAACATGCAGTAGTACCTTTATTCTTAAATTATTAGCAGGAATAACACAAAATAGCATTTATAAGAAAAGATGCTCCAGAGTAGTCATCTCATGTGGACTACAATTATTTCCTAAAAGAGACATGTCAGGAGTGGCTGTAAGAAGGGAGAGAACTTAAAGGGCATCTCTAGGATTTAGTAACCGATGCCCTACCCCTAGGATAGCTCACCAATACCAGAGTAGCTCCGGCGGTGGAAGTCGGCACCGGAACCACCCACTGGTGGACAGAGCTGGCTTTCGCAGAGCTGCTCCTGTTCACTACAATACATGGCAAGGTATGGAGCTTTTCGGGAAGTTAGTACGTTTTTCTAATCCTTTACATCCCCTTTAAGAGGAACACAATAAAAAAAGAAAATGCACAAACAATAATAAACATCCCAGAGCATCTCCTCTTTTGCTTTGATCTTATTTAATCTCATATTACAATTATATAAATAAATCTTCTCTTTGTGTCCCAGAAGTGTACCTTGGAACCGAACTAGAGTACGGTTTCAGGTTTTAAAGTGGTTTTCCACTTTAAAAATCAATAACTGAAGTTATTTGGCTAATTGGAGCCCCTACATTCTAATATTGTACGGAGACGAACCTCCGTACAGTATTATTCCGAAGATATGAACGAGGGGCCTGTATATGTAACATCTCTATACACTACTCCTATGCTGAATGCATATTACTAGGTTACAATATCATGATTTTATACCTTGAAGCTGACATACTGCAGGTGATTCGAGTGCCTCTTTATGATCTGTTTGATCAGATCAGGATGTGTCGCCTTTAAGTAAGAAGTAGCCGGCTGATTGAGCTCAAATTCAAAGCATCTCCAGAGGTCGGGCATGTGAAACACATGATTCCAGTTTCTGCACACTTGGGAGGCATGTGCACGATCCAAGAGAGGCAAATACTGAAAAATCTGCAGAATGATGTCAGGAAGTAGATTCCCCCAATCGTGACCCTCAGAAGGCTCCGTGGCTTCGTCCCGGGTGCTCTTTGGCTTTTTTGACAATTCCCCCAACTCTCCGACTGATAACCCAATGCTGGTGTCACTGGCCATTCTTCCTCTTTTCATCCTACACATAAAACACATGACATATTAGATAGCGGCAGAACAGTATGGTGTCAACGCTAAATGGGAGGGGCCATTTTTGTCCCTTCACGAGACAAGGAAACCATTCAGTGTGAATAGCAGGAACTCGTACATATCGGGTACAGCGGACGGCATCAATAGGCATTTTCATACAAATTCTAAGCAATGTGTATAATATAACACATAACAATATAAATGTATAATATCACACATGTGAGCAGAATATAGTATGAAATAAAACATGTAAGCCAAAAAGTGCTTCCTGCTCTGCACCAGCAGCCATTATTATCCTTCTTATAACATGTCATGGCTTTGGGGCATATCAGCATATTACACAGTATGGAGTCATGGAGAGCTTCATCACAACCCATGCAAATCTATATGTCCTGGAAGAAAATGGCAGACAATACCCATCTCCAAGGTCTCTTCATGCCATCACCGGAGACCTACTCATCTCAGAGAGGAGAATGCCTTCCTTCCCCACAGTCCTTTACCTCTACAACCTCCGATCTGACAGTTAGGGTCCATTCACACGTCCGTTTTTTCTTTCCTGATCTGTTCCGTTTTTTGCGGAACAGATCAGGACCAGATCAGGACCCATTCATTTTCAATGAGTCCTGGAAAAAATCGGACAGCACAATGTGTGCTGTCCATTTCCGTTGTTCCGTTCCGCATGTCCGTTTAAATATAAAACATGTCCTATTATGTTCCTGAAAAATCGGATCCTGGTACAATGCAAAGTCAATGGTTCCGCAAAAAACGGAAGACATTCGGATGTCATTCCGTATGTCTTCCGTTTTTTGCGGAATCCGTTCCTGGAAACACATAACAAATTTTTATTTTTTATTTTTTTTTCAAAGAAATCCAAACAACTTTATTTGATTATTGAAATGTATACATGTTTCCGTTTTTTGCGGATCCGCAAAAAACGGATGACATACGGAAACATTTTCAGGAACAACGGATCCGCAAAAAACGGACCGTTTTTCAGGATGAAAAAAAACAGGACGTGTGAATGGACCCTTAACAAGGATGGAGTAAAGAAGAGCTGGAGGGGATAATTACAGCATACAGAAAACCAGGCGGTATAGCTCCGATTGTGAGAGCAGCACCTTGTAACGTGACCCATTTGTAGAAATGCATAATTAGATGAAAGCGTACCAGACATGGACGGGTAAATCCATGAATACAACCATTGCTTTGTTTCCTGCTGTGTGCTATAAATAAATCAAACATCCTTTGGCAGTTTTCATAACCAGTTTTTCAGCCAAAAATGCTGTGGCTAGATTTTACATTAAAGGGGTTGTCCCGAGATTTAAACTTATCACCTATTCACTAACCTCTTGGGATCTTTTTACAGACCACCCATAATGGTAGTGCTGATCATACTTACTTGATCCCAGCCACTGCGTTCTGGCTCCATTGCTGCCCCGCCAGCTCTGAGGGTTGCAGGTCTCCCCATGTCAACATCCTGTTTGACTGGCGGCAACAGTCATATGTCACCCATGTATCATGCCACTGGCTGCAGCAGTCACGTGACCTGTACCCAACAGACTACAGGTCACGTGCGTCCAACAGGATGCTGACTTGGGGAAACCTGGGACCTATGGAGCCGGAACCTAGTGGCATGGATGAGGTAAAGATGATTACCACTGTGGGTCTGTAGAAAGGGTTGCAAGGTGTGAACACTCCCTCTAAGTGTCTGATTAGCGGGAGTCCCAATGAGTGGACCCCCTATGATCTTATGTCCCACATATGAATAAAGCGGTGGTCGAGCATATGTGCTGCCTCCCATTTTATTTCTCTGGGACTGATGGAAACAGCTGGATGCTGTACTAGGCTAGAGATTAATGGAGTGGCAATACACACACTACATCCCAAAAACTTTGTTTTCTTAGTATGGCATTTTTTCTGTCTTTATAGGATTTCCAAAAAACACAATCAAAAAAAGTGTAAAGGTTATGTTCACAGTACATTTTTTTGCCCCACATGTATACTTTTGGAGAAAAAAAAAAAGATGAAAAAGCATACTATACTATGCTTTTCCATCCTGTGGAGTCTAGTAAAAAAAAAGTATAATGTAAAATGGATCCTTTTTTTTATTTTGTTTATAATGGGATAATGGGACCCAATGGTGAGGATTGCCACTGTACGGCTTCCATCTGAGGAATCTGTTTAATGTATACATGGCAGAGCATGTGTAGTACTCCGCTGTGCTACTCGGATGAAGACAGTTTAAATGGGTTTTCGGAGATTTCTGGATAGGTCATCAGTGTCTGATCAGTAGGGGACTGACAGTCACCGATCAGCTGTTCGAGAATGCTCCGATGCGGCCTTCTGGCACCTTACCACGTACAGTGCTGTACATTGTATAGCGGTTGTGACATATAGCAGCTCAGCCCCATTGACTACCCGTGGTGCTCACAGGGACGCTAATACCTTCTGATCTCTTCAGGAAAAAAGTGATGGTTTTGCATGCAAGTTCAGTCAGTTGTGTCTGCAATTGCGTTGTTTTTTCCACGCGGGTGCAATCAATTTTTTATGTGTTTTTCATGTGCGTGAAAAAAAACCCCCTGAAGAATAACAATCTACATCTCCTAGCAACAATCAGTGAAAAACACATCGCATCCGGATGCAATCCGTTTTTCACTGAAGCCCCATTCACTTCTATGGAACCAGAGATGAGTGAATAACGCAGAATATAGAACATGCTGCGATTTTTCTTGAACGCAGAGATGATGTGTGAAAAACAGCGATCATGTGCACAGACTCATTGAAATAAATGGGTCAGGATTCAGTCTGGATGCTTTATGCTTCATGCATTGCACCCTGACGGAAAACGCATTCGTGTGAAAGAGGCCTAAGGCCTATTTTTTCTTAGTGAAGGTAGATGATAACAAAACATATCCACACTGTTCAATCAGGTCAGTTTTGTGCAGTGAAGAGAGCATAGTCCATGGACTGACGCCCTGTACATGGATGTGTGCATGCTCCTGATGGTCAGCATAAGAGCTTCATGACCATATGGCTGTGACATCACCACGACCATGTGTCACTGTGGCCACACTGCTAATTATACAAAGCCTATATCCTACAGAAATTCAACTTCTCCGCTGCGGATGGTAACCATAGTTCTCAGGACTGGCGAGTGTCTAACTGCAGGTGCCTCATATAAATGTGATACGTTAAGCAATGGAATACAATATAAAAGACTGCAAAACGAAATAAAATTTATAAAACGTTCACTGACAGGTGGCAATCTGAGGTTATCCTTTAGACATGCCATGTGGTCTTTGTTTGTCCACTGTAATTACTTGCACTGCTGTACATACATAGCACTGCACAACCCTTAGGACAGACACACACGAGCGAGTTCAATGTGAGAAACTCGCAGCATGTGGCAGTGGGAGTTCCTATTCTGACCTCCGCTCCTCTGACAGGTTTGTCCACTGTAATTACTTGCACTGCTGTACATACATAGCACTGCACAACCGTTAGGACAGACACACACGAGCGAGTTCAATGTGAGAAACTCGCAGCATGTGGCAGTGGGAGTTCCCATTCTGACCTCTGCTCCTCTGACAGGTTTGTCCACTGTAATTACTTGCACTGCTGTACATACATAGCACTGCACAACCCTTAGGCCAGACACACACGAGCGAGTTCAGTGTGAGAAACTCGCAGCGTGTCGCAGTGGGAGTTCCCATTCTGACTTCCGCTACTCTGACAGGATTGCACAGCATTATAATTATTTCTAAGGCTGTGTCTCCCTCCGAGACCTGGAATCTTTTTTATTACACTGACAGCATTATGTCAGTGTAGTTCAGTGGATTCCAGGACTCTCAGGGTCACACAGCACTATAAATCATTATAACACTGTGCCATCCTGTCAGAGAAGCAGAGGTAAGAATGGGAACTCCCACTGCGACACGCTGCGAGTTTCTCACACTGAACTCTCTCCTGTGTGCCTGGCCTTACTCATCTCATGACACACGACAAACATCAGCTCCCAACTAATTATCATAATTATACTGGAAAACAGGAAGTCGTTTCATCTCTTGGTCCACACCCAACGCCCATCCTAAGGGCTGTTTCACACGAGCGGATGCGGTGCATGACATCCGCTGCGTGACTGACAGCCAAGACCCGATGCGGACAGCAGAGGCACGGAGCAGTAACATGACTGATAATGCTCCGTGCCTCTCTGTGATTTCTTTACTACGAAATCACAGTGACAACTTTATCTCACTGTGATTTCGTTGTAAAGAGGTCACAGAGAGGCACGGAGCATTATCAATCATGTTACTGCTCCGTGCTTCTGCTGTCCGCATCGGGTCTTGGCACTCTTTCACGCAGTGGATGTCACGCTCGGCATCCGCACGTGTGAAACAGCCCTAATAGATTGCTGGCCTGCATATCCACAACATCCTACGGGTGTCACAATTAAGTCTTCAGACCAGCCACAGAAGGTTATTTCCTGTACATTTTTTTCCTGTATAATTTCCGTATTTCCTTATGATTTTCAAGATTACTCTGTTTACTTCCAGGGAATAAAAATTTCGTTACAGTGTCACAGTCATGTAATGACCTGAGCTTCTGGAATGTTTTAACTGGCTTCTAAGAGGAGCTTACTGAGTTAAAGGGAGTCTGTCACCAGATTGTGACCTTATAGACCGCTTACATAGCGCTCTAGCATAGCAGTCTATGATTCTAATGGTACCTTTGATGTGTGCTTCTGAAGTTCCCCTAAGGCAAAAACGAACTTTTATTCAAGGGATCGCAAGTGCCCAGGGCGGGGTTCACCTTGTTGGAGCCCAGGCTGTTCTGCCTCTTTTCGCCATATCCCCGCCCCAGCCTCTTCCTCTGCCCGCCCCGCTCTTCCTTTGCGTCCTCCTTCTCTGCAGCCGAATCCCGCGCCTGCGCTATCCATTGCTTGGCCGGGGCATGCGCACTGCGATGCCCATTGTGGGTGTATCTGGTCCGCCTCCTCGCCGCTGTTTCTCGCCGTTGGCCGGCGCATGCGTAGTAGCTACTGCGATGCCGTGCCCACAATGGGCATCGCCGTGCGCATGCCCCGGTCAAGCAATGGATAGCGCAGGCGCGGGATCCGGCTGCAGAGAAAGAGGATGCAAAGGAAAAGCGGGGCGGGCAGAGGAAGAGGCTGGGGCGGGGATATGGCGAAAAGAGGCAGAACAGCCTGGGCTCCAACAAGGTGAACCCCGCCCTGGGCACTTGCGATCCCTTGAATAAAAGTCTGTTTTTGCCTTGGGGGAACTTCAGAAGCACACATCAAAGGTACCATTAGAATCATAGACTGCTATGCTAGAGCGCTATGTAAGCGGTCTATAAGGTCACAATCTGGTGACAGACTCCCTTTAATGATATTGATGACCTGTCCTCAGGATAGGTCATCAATATCAGATTGGTGGGGGGTTGACACCTGGCACAACCATCAATCAGCTGTCTATCCTCTGGATAGGTCATCATCATGTGATGGGTGGGGGTCTGACACCTGGGACCCCTGCCGATCAACTGTTTGAGAAGGCCCAGGTGCTACTGTAAGCATTGGCCTAAGGTAAACAGCTAAGTGGCGAGGGTCCAGGATGTAGGACCCCACCGATCAGATGCTGATGACCTATCCAGAGGATAGTTGGAAAACCCCTTTAAGTATCAACAACAGGAGGTACGAATGCCATCTTTTTAAAACGATGTATGGTCTACACACACAAAAAAAAAAAAAACTATGAGAAAACCTCTTAGAACTTTAGGTCATCAGTACAACCATCCTTCCAAATGGAACAGCACTGCCGCAGCAGCAATATGGCGTAAAACGGCAAATGTTAGGTGGATACTTCAGTATGCCGTGAAGCAGTTATCTCACCTGCAAAAGCTGACGGTAATTAATCTGCGGGTTAAGAGGTGTTTTACAGCAAACTGGAGTGACTTAGGCCTCTTTCACACGACCATATGGCTTTTTCTGTGTTTTGCGGTCCGTTTTTCACGGATCCGTTGTTCTGGTTTTTTCGTTTCAGTTTCTGTTCCGTTTGGCATATACAGTAATTACATAGAAAAAAATTAGGCTGGGCATAAAATTTTCAGTAGATGGTTCCGCAAAAACAGAACTGATACAGAAGACATACGGATGCATTTCCGTATGTGTTCCGTTTTTTGTGCGGACCCATTGACTTGAATGGAGCCACAGAACAATAATAGGACATGTTCTATCCTTCAATAGAAAGGAAATACGAAAACGGAATGCATACGGAGTACATTCCGGGTTTTTTTGCGGAACCATTGAAATGAATAATTCCGTATACGGAACGTAAAAAACGGCACGTAAACTGAAAATAAACTGGTCGTGTGAAAGAGGCCTTACTGAAATGTTCTGACATAATGCTGTCAGTGGAGTTCAGTAGATACAAGTCTGGCAGGGACACACAGCATTATAAATCATTACAATGCTGTGCGATCCTGTGAGAGGAGCAGAGGTCAGAACGGGAAACCAGGCTACACATACTGGGTGCTTCTCACGGTGAACTCGCTCATCTGAATCTGGCCTTACATTCACTTCTGCGTTGTGACGTTCAGCAGGCTGTTCCTCTACAATGGGATCCAGCCACGTTCCACGTACAGTTCTGGCATTTATGATGGAAATCAGCCAATGGGGATCTGGAGGCTTGCGGCATTATCGGCTATGCCGGACACGGTGAACACCGGAAGGTTGTTCCTCTCTTGAAACGGCTTGTCAGATTTCACAATGTAAATGTCAGTGTAGCCTTAAAAGTGTCATCCAAGACTATGAAATGCACCCCATATTCCCGGGCCCCTTACATTGAATATACTTACCTGGCTCCCCGCTCCTGGTCACTGCACCGCCGCTGCAGATTCTCCCTGTGCACGGACAAAAACATCCGATGTCGGGGAAGGGGAGACGTCAATGGCAGGCGGGGACAGGGACGAGCCTCCCTAGCATCGCAGGTGATGCTAGGGAGGTCCGTCCCCACCTGCCATTGGCTTCTCCCCTTCCCCGACATTGGATATTTTTATCTGTGCACGGGGCCCCGGCTGTCCAGCCGAGCACCGCATGTATCCAGGGGCCCCGGCTGTCAAGCCGAGCACCGCATGTATCCAGGGGCCCCGGCTGTCCAGCCGAGCACCGCATGTATCCAGGGGCCCCGGCTGTCCAGCCGAGCACCGCATGTATCTAGGGGCCCCGAGCACCGCATGTATCCAGGGGCCCTGGCTGTCCAGCCGAGCACCGCACGTATCCAGGGGCCCCGGCTGTCCAGCCGTGCACCGCACGTATCCAGGGGCCCCGGCTGTCCAGCCGTGCACCGCACGTATCCAGGGGCCCCGGCTGTCCAGCCGTGCACCGCACGTATCCAGGGGCCCCGGCTGTCCAGCCGTGCACCGCACGTATCCAGGGGCTCCGGCTGTCCAGCCGAGCACCGCACGTATCCAGGGGCTCCGGCTGTCCAGCCGAGCACCGCACGTATCCAGGGGCCCCGGCTGTCCAGCCGAGCACCGCATGTATCCAGGGAATCCGGCTGTCCAGCCGAGCACCGCATGTATCCAGGGGCTCCGGCTGTCCAGCCGAGCACCGCATGTATCCAGGGGCTCCGGTTGACTTACAGACAGAATTTTTCACCAGAAATGTGGCACAAAACATAGCCTCTTAGGCCATGCTCTTTTTCGGATTAGAAGGAGAAAATTTCTCTAAACTTAGATGCACCAAACGATGCCACCTTTTGGTGCAATGTATGCCAATATCCAGGTGCACTCATGTTAGTAAATGTGGACCATTGTGCATAAAAATGTTAGCTGTAACTACACTGCTCATTACCTGCTCGCAGTCGCAACTGCAGCAAACAGTGGAGAGAAGGCAGCACTCATACGAGCACTGGGTTCTCTTCAAACAGCTGATCGGGGAGGGTTCTGGGAGTCGGACCCCAGCCAATCTGATATTGATGACCTATTCTGAGGATAGGTCATCAATATGTACTGGCTGCACAACACATTTAATTTCTAAGTTTAGGTACACTGGGACTGAGTTGCAATACCAAGACCAGCCTCTAGAGCACTGTGCTTGGTATACTATGAAGTGGCCCTCTGAGTGCTGTGCCCCTTCAAACAGCTGATCGGAGGGGAAGCCTGGAGTCGGGACCCACCAATCTGAAATTGATGAACTATCCTGAGGATAGGTCATCAATAAAAAATAAATAAGTGGACTCCCCCTTTAAGGAAATAAAAAAATAATAAATATGGCCCCTGAAAAGGTTGGAGCGGCTGCCAAATTCTACAGTACCTACCTATGGATGCATACAGTCCAACTTCTAGTCCATATATAGCCTTCAACAACAGAAGAATAATGCTCAGGTCAAAGTCCAAACTGAATGGAATGACGTGGTATAGCAGGAGGTGCTCAAACCCACATGCAGTCGTGCATATATATAGGGGAGCAAATCCTGCACTTGTGGCCCGTTGCTAATGGCAATCCCCAGCAAACATGCATACGGTGGAGGATGCCCGCAGCGAACCACAAGTACCACAATAGACATCCTACACAAGGTAACAATTGTGTGGATGTGATAATCAATATAACAATATAACAAAATAACAAAAGACAGGTGCACTCTGCGGTATTACTAAATCCTCAAACTGGTTTTAAAATTGAGAGATTAGTCAACATGTCCTACGGAGTAGGACATGTCTAAGCCCGGGCACCGCGACAAGGTTTCTCAAGTAGCCCGGGACCTAACACTCTCCTACCTGTGCCAGTGGGCAAATACCAGGAGCCAGTGGGCAAATTACAGGAGCACTCCGTAGGACATGTTGACTAATCTCTCAATTTTAAAACCAGTTTGAGGATTTAGTAATACCGCAGAGTGCACCTGTCTTTTGTTATTTTGTTATATTGTTATATTGATTATCACATCCACACAATTGTTACCTTGTGTAGGATGTCTATTGTGGTACTTGTGGTTCGCTGCGGGCATCCTCCACCGTATGCATGTTTGCTGGGGATTGCCATTAGCAACGGGCCACAAGTGCAGGATTTGCTCCCCTATATATATGCACGACTGCATGTGGGTTTGAGCACCTCCTGCTATACCACGTCATTCCATTCAGTTTGTATATATAGAGATTCCTGGAGGTATATAAACTCCAATTTTAATGTGCCTGTTTTCCATCTACAGGCCACATTTAGGTGCACCTGTGAGGCCTGGGCCATACCAGACAGTCTTGAGTGGGACTTGCAGACTCCTCCCTCCTCCCATTGCAAGCATGGTTACATGCTGGAGGTAACTGGTGAGTTGTTTGTGAGTCGGCCTTATGCTCCTGTAATTTGCCCACTGGCTCCTGGTATTTGCCCACTGGCACAGGTAGGAGAGTGTTAGGTCCCGGGCTACTTGAGAAACCTTGTCGCGGTGCCCGGGCTTAGACATGTCCTACTCCGTAGGACATGTTGACTAATCTCTCAATTTTAAAACCAGTTTGAGGATTTAGTAATACCGCAGAGTGCACCTGTCTTTTGTTATTTTGTTATATTGTTATATTGATTATCACATCCACACAATTGTTACCTTGTGTAGGATGTCTATTGTGGTACTTGTGGTTCGCTGCGGGCATCCTCCACCGTATGCATGTTTGCTGGGGATTGCCATTAGCAACGGGCCACAAGTGCAGGATTTGCTCCCCTATATATATGCACGACTGCATGTGGGTTTGAGCACCTCCTGCTATACCACGTCATTCCATTCAGTTTGTATATATAGAGATTCCTGGAGGTATATAAACTCCAATTTTAATGTGCCTGTTTTCCATCTACAGGCCACATTTAGGTGCACCTGTGAGGCCTGGGCCATACCAGACAGTCTTGAGTGGGACTTGCAGACTCCTCCCTCCTCCCATTGCAAGCATGGATATATGCTGGAGGTAACTGGTGAGTTGTTTGTGAGTCGGCCTTATGCTCCTGTAATTTGCCCACTGGCTCCTGGTATTTGCCCACTGGCACAGGTAGGAGAGTGTTAGGTCCCGGGCTACTTGAGAAACCTTGTCGCGGTGCCCGGGCTTAGACATGTCCTACTCCGTAGGACATGTTGACTAATCTCTCAATTTTAAAACCAGTTTGAGGATTTAGTAATACCGCAGAGTGCACCTGTCTTTTGTTATTTTGTTATATCAGGTCAAAGTCCCAACAACAAAACTGCAGATTACCATGAAGTAAGACGTCACCACAACGTGATTTACGTTTATCAAGCACTGCAGGAAATATAATCCGGCAAATTATTAAACCAAAACTACCGTCACGTCTCTCTCCCGTGTACATCGCAACGTTTAGTCACTGTCCTATCAAACAGGTAACGGCGGCAAAATACAAAAGGTCTGTCCATGATCTGAAGAATAGCGTTAAGGATTCTGCTACCACGGACCATAACGGAATTTAGAATCCATAACGCGATTCTTCAATAACCCGAACTTTAGACGCCGAACTTAAAACACAAGTTCACTCAACACTACTGAAGAGCAATCTGATAAAGGTGGTGGGTAACGCCCAGCAGGACCTCTGGGGCTTCTCCATGCCTTCTCTCATGGCCTGCCTGGCCGTTGTCTCCTGCCTTCAGTGACTATGGAGGAGTCCTTCTAAGCTTCCCAACGCACAACAGCAAAGGGACCTAACTGGAGGCGCTCTCTCGGGGCCCATAGTACCCACATGAGCTGTCCCCATACACCCACCAAAACCTTGGACTCACGGATGGTGACATCACTGGCCAGTTTTGGGGATATAGTAATGCGGTGAGTGCATAGGTGAAGCTCCTCCACCTACAGTATGTATGGGTGTGTAGGTAAGCACATGGACTCCAAGCAGAAACAACACTCATCATCCTCATGAATGGTGGGAGTCATCACTTACTACATAGGACCATGGCCACCTTTCTGCTGCAATGAGACTGGTAAAACTATGAAGTAACCTACAGCTGAGAACACAGACAAAACAGTCACTGCTCCGGCCATATGTACTCTATACATGGGAGAAGCGGGACATGCACACATGGTGGCCGGGGACAGTACTACAGAAGGGTCACGTGACCCGCTGCACCACACAGGACCCTTGGAGGGCGTGTCACGTGATCCCAGTATAGGCAGCCCCCCTCCTCAGCTGGTGAGCACCACGTGACGTCTGCCGTATATACTGTACCTGGGTCGCTTTTGATTTACACAACAGTGGTCGATGTACGTTGTCGTCTCCTGGTCGCATTAGCCCGGGACCGCCGTGTCGTAGCTCAGCCCCCCGTCACAACGCAGCCCACTCCCGGCACTCATCAGACAAGTAGGGCCTGGCCGCTCAGCACGGCCGCGAGAACCCGGCGTTAGCGAGCGACACGTCCCGGTGCCCTGCTCTCTGGCCGTGGCGCTCGTTCCCAGCCGCCTAGTATTGTTATTGTTGTGGGTCCGTCTGCTAAGATGGCGGCGGTAATGCGCGTTCCCTCATGAGATGGCTGCGACTGGAGGATGATGAGGCGGCCACATCTCCCCACCAGAGCGCGCCCGGGGGAGTGAACTGCAGCAGAGGCCGGTCCACACTCCGCAGGCTAGTGGACTAGGGCTGCTGCACGTTCCCAGTACTCATCCATATACCTGACTGGGGACCTTGTGGCCCTGGAAAAAAATAAAAGTGGCCCCATGTTGTAGGAGAGGGGAGAAGTGGGGGGCAAAATTGCCAAAAGGCAGCACAACAGAAGTAGGTGGGATAACAATACCACAGTGCAGCACAATATACTGCCCCAGCAGAACCAGATACCACAGTGCAGCACAATATACTGCCCCAGCAGAACCAGATACCACAGTGCAGCACAATATACTGCCCCAGCAGAACCAGATACCACCGTGCAGCACAATATACTGCCCCAGCAGAACCAGATACCACCGTGCAGCACAATATACTGCTCCAGCAGAACCAGATACCACAGTGCAGCACAATATACTGCCCCAGCAGAACCAGATACCACCGTGCAGCACAATATACTGCTCCAGCAGAACCAGATACCACAGTGCAGCACAATATACTGCTCCAGCAGAACCAGGTACCACAGTGCAGCACAATACACTGCCCCAGCAGAACCAGATACCACAGTGCAGCACAATACACTGCCCCAGCAGAACCAGATACCACAGTGCAGCACAATATACTGCCCCAGCAGAACCAGATACCACAGTGCAGCACAATATACTGCTCCAGCAGAACCAGATACCACAGTGCAGTACAATACACTGCCCCAGCAGAACCAGATACCGCAGTGCAGTACAATACACTGCCCCTGCAGAACCAGATACCACAGTGCAGAACCAGATACCACAGTGCAGTACAATATACTGCCCCAGCAGAACCAGATACCACAGTGCAGCACAATATACTGCTCCAGCAGAACCAGATATCACAGTGCAGCACAATATACTGCTCCAGCAGAACCAGATACCACAGTGCAGCACAATATACTGCCCCAGCAGAACCAGATACCGCAGTGCAGTACAATACACTGCCCCAGCAGAACGAGATACCACAGTGCAGTACAATATACTGCACCAGCAGAACCAGATACCACAGTGCAGCACAATATACTGCTCCAGCAGAACCAGATACCGCAGTGCAGTACAATACACTGCCCCAGCAGAACCAGATACCACAGTGCAGAACCAGATACCACAGTGCAGTACAATATACTGCCCCAGCAGAACCAGATACCACAGTGCAGCACAATATACTGCTCCAGCAGAACCAGATACCACAGTGCAGCACAATATACTGCTCCAGCAGAACCAGATACCACAGTGCAGCACAATATACTGCCCCAGCAGAACCAGATACCGCAGTGCAGTACAATACACTGCCCCAGCAGAACGAGATACCACAGTGCAGTACAATATACTGCACCAGCAGAACCAGATACCACAGTGCAGCACAATATACTGCTCCAGCAGAACCAGATACCGCAGTGCAGTACAATACACTGCCCCAGCAGAACCAGAAACCACAGTGCAGCACAATACACTGCCCCAGCAGAACCAGATACCACAGTGCAGTACAATACACTGCCCCAGCAGAACCAGATACCACAGTGCAGCACAATATACTGCCCCAGCAGAACCAGATACCACAGTGCAGCACAATATACTGCTCCAGCAGAACCAGATACCACAGTGCAGTACAATACACTGCCCCAGCAGAACCAGATACCACAGTGCAGCACAATATACTGCCCCAGCAGAACCAGATACCACAGTGCAGCACAATATACTGCTCCAGCAGAACCAGATACCACAGTGCAGCACAATATACTGCCCCAGCAGAACCAGATACCGCAGTGCAGTACAATACACTGCCCCAGCAGAACCAGATACCACAGTGCAGTACAATACACTGCCCCAGCAGAACCAGATACCACAGTGCAGCACAATATACTGCTCCAGCAGAACCAGATACCGCAGTGCAGCACAATATACTGCTCCAGCAGAACCAGATACCGCAGTGCAGTACAATACACTGCCCCAGCAGAACCAGAAACCACAGTGCAGCACAATACACTGCCCCAGCAGAACCAGATACCACAGTGCAGTACTATACACTGCCCCAGCAGAACCAGATACCACAGTGCAGCACAATATACTGACCCAGCAGAACCAGATACCACAGTGCAGCACAATATACTGCTTCAGCAGAACCAGATACCGCAGTACAATACACTGCCCCAGCAGAACCAGAAACCACAGTGCAGCACAATACACTGCCCCAGCAGAACCAGATACCACAGTGCAGTACAATACACTGCCCCAGCAGAACCAGATACCACAGTGCAGCACAATATACTGCCCCAGAAGAACCAGATACCACAGTGCAGCACAATATACTGCCCCAGCAGAACCAGATACCACAGTGCAGCACAATATACTGCCCCAGCAGAACCAGATACCACAGTGCAGCACAATATACTGCTCCAGCAGAACCAGATACCGCAGTGCAGTACAATACACTGCCTCAGCAGAACCAGAAACTACAGTGCAGCACAATACACTGCCCCAGCAGAACCAGATACCACAGTGCAGTACAATATACTGCCCCAGCAGAACCAGATACCGCAGTGCAGCACAATATACTGCTCCAGCAGAACCAGATACTGCAGTGCAGTACAATACACTGCCCCAGCAGAACCAGAAACTGCAGTGCAGCACAATACACTGCCCCAGCAGAACCAGATACCACAGTGCAGTACAATACACTGCCCCAGCAGAACCAGATACCACAGTACAGCACAATACACTGCCCCAGCAGAACCAGATACCACAGTGCAGCACAATATACTGCTCCAGCAGAACCAGATACCACAGTGCAGCACAATATACTGCTCCAGCAGAACCAGATACCACAGTGCAGCACAATACACTGCCCCAGCAGAACCAGATACCACAGTGCAGCACAATACACTGCCCCAGCAGAACCAGATACCACAGTGCAGCACAATACACTGCCCCAGCAGAACCAGATATCACACCACAGTGCAGCACAATACACTGCCCCAGCAGAACCAGATACCACAGTGCAGTACAATACACTGCCCCAGCAGAACCAGATACCACAGTGCAGCACAATATACTGCCCCAGCAGAACCAGATACCACAGTGCAGCACAATATACTGCTCCAGCAGAACCAGATACCACAGTGCAGCACAATACTACTGCCCCAGCAGAACCAGATACCACAGTGCAGCACAATACACTGCCCCAGCAGAACCAGATACCACAGTGCAGCACAATACACTGCCCCAGCAGAACCAGATACCACAGTGCAGCACAATACACTGCCCCAGCAGAACCAGATACCACAGTGCAGCACAATACACTGCCCCAGCAGAACCAGATACCACAGTGCAGCACAATACACTGCCCCAGCAGAACCAGATACCACAGTGCAGCACAATACACTGCCCCAGCAGAACCAGATACCACAGTGCAGCACAATACACTGCCCCAGCAGAACCAGATACCACAGTGCAGCACAATACACTGCCCCAGCAGAACCAGATACCACAGTGCAGCACAATACACTGCCCCAGCAGAACCAGATACCACAGTGCAGCACAATACACTGCCCCAGCAGAACCAGATACCACAGTGCAGCACAATACACTGCCCCAGCAGAACCAGATACCACCGTGCAGCACAATACACTGCCCCCGCGGAAGCAGATACCACAGTGCAGCACAATACACTGTCCCAGCAGAACCAAATACCACCGTGCAGCACAATACACTGCCCCTGCAGAAGCAGATCCCACAGTGTAGCACAAAATACTGCCCCAGAACCAGATACCACTGTGCAGCAGAATATTTAATAGCTGATTGTGCAGGTTTGTCTTATTTGTTATTTTTACATCACATTGGGCTGTAAGTCCCATGTATGTGCTTATCCGTACAAAGGTAAAAGTTTGTATATTCTTCAAATTTATCAGGTCATCAATATCAATATCTGATTGCACTTCCACCTATCAGCTGTTTGAAGAGACTGCAGCGCTTGTAATTCTTAGAGACTGTCCTGGCAAATATACTCTGTCCTGGGATGGAAATGGGTTGGGCTTACTCAAACCCCGCCCATAATTAGGTGTTAAAGGGAGGGTTTTGGGCATTCCTAGGGGTGGGGCATTGATCCCCCAATTTTACCAATTGAAATGTTGATAAGTATGGAGTTGGACCCCCATTGATCTGATATTGATGACCTATCCTGAGAATAGGTCATATATACAAAAAAAAAAGTGAACAACCCCTTTAAGTTACAAGGTGGGGGGTGTCAAGTCCATCCAACAGGGTTCGGGAAGGTTCTAATAAAGTAATAGGTTTTTGATGCAGCGTGCATGTAACTGCAGTGTTCCAGACTAAAAAAATAAATAAACAGGAGCCATTGGCTCCTGAACTCAAAAATTTAGGAGCCAAATGAAATTTTTGGTCGCCAAATTGAAAAAATCCATATTTATAATTAAAAAAAAAACTTGGAGAAGATGAGATGCAGGTCACAGTAATGAGCCAGCACTACATATAGGAGAATACAGAACCACATACCTCTTACATCCAGTGACATCTGTCAAGTAGACCTTCTCTACCCTCTTCTCCTCCATTTGACCCAGACCTCCATAATGCCATAAATGCCACCTAGAGTGCCCCCAGTAATAATAAAACCTTAGATTAATTCCCCCCACACTGCCCTCACATAGTAATTTCCCCCCCTACACTGCCCGCACAGTAGTAACTTCCCCCCACATTGCCCCCATATAGTAATTTTCCCACACATAGTAATAACTCCCCCACAGTAGTAATTTCCCCCCATATTGTCCCCTAGTGCCCCCCTTATGGCTAGTAATGTCTCCCAGTGCCCCCCTTCTGGCAAGTAATGTCCCCCAGTGCCCTTCTTACGGCCAGTAATGTCCCCCCAGTGCCCCACTTATGGCCAGTAATGTCCCCCACTGCCCCCCTTATGGCCAGTAATATCCCCCCAGTGCCCCCCTTACGGCCAGTAATGTACCCCCAGTGCCCCCCTTCCGGCCAGTAATGTACCCCCAGTGCCCCCCTTCCGGCCAGTAATGTCCCCTAGTGCCCCCCTTATGGCCAGTAATGTCCCCCCAGTGCTCCCCTTATGGCCAGTAATGTCCCCCCAGTGCCCCGCTTATGGCCATCTTATACTCACCTGTGTCCTTTCGCTGGCGCCCACTAGCTTCTGGTACGGCCTGGGGTGGTGCGATACAGACGCGCACATCTCACTGCTGTGCGTCCCGATGTCATCACGCCTGCCTGTGCTGGGACGCACAGCAATGAGGTTATGTAGCCTGTAGCGTAGGTGATCGGCAGCAGGGCAAGGAATTATTGGCTCCCATGCCACACCGCGATATTCAACTACAGAGCGGCAGCCCTGTGGCAAATGGCGACAAGGCTAAAAAGTCTTGTTGCCATCTTCAAATTTTGAGGCGCATTGGCGACCATTTTGGTCGCCATCTGGAGCGCTGAACTGGTGAGGCACTGCTTCTCACTCTGCCTCTTATCCCAAAGCAACCAATCACAGCGTAGCTTTCATTTTGGTACATCACTTCTTACAATACTGCAGACCTATATTTCACAACCTGTGGTTCTGCAGCTGTTGCAGAACTACAACACCTGTCATACTCTAATGGCTGCAGTCTGTTGGGGCATGATGGGAGGTGTAGTTTTGGAGAGAGCTGGAGAGCCACAGGTTGGTAAACATAGGTCTAAAGTATTTTAAAAAAAAGTTTTATATTATTAGTTTTATTACATTTTACATAAAATTCCATACCACAGTAGTCGCCATTATGCCGCACAGAAAATCAATAAAAAGAGAAACAGCGCTGTCCTCTATATCCTGTAGAGCATCGCCCTTACACTCAAGTGCAGTATCCATTGCGCTGGATAGAAAAAGGTGGTACTGAAAGCACTGTCCAGGATTTATGTTGGTAGCGGAGATCAGTTTGTCTCTGGTGTACCATCTTGGTTCTGAAGGATGCAAAAGATGTTTTTCATTTTTTCCATGAAAAGTTTTAGAATTTTTTAAAATAGTTACACAATAAGAGCAATCAGCTCTAAAATAAACAGGCATCAGATAAAGTATGCAATTGACAATAATAACCAATGATACATTGATAAAATGATATATTAATAAAGTATTACAATGGTCTCTGACATTCTTAACATATATGTGGTACCTTAATGGGCCTCTAGTGAGGGTAGAGGAAATGGTTCGAGCCACGGCTTCCAACATTTTTGGAAGGAGGTCAGGGTATTTTTGTGGTGAGCTAGTAGCCTTTCATATATGCAATGGTTAGATACTATTTCTGTTATACTCGACATTGTTGGGGGTTGTGTGGATTTCCATTGCCGAGCTATGCTAGTAGTACATGGCAGAATAGTTTCCTATGGAAGCTTGGGACCTGTTCTACTCCTAAGAATAGAAGAGCCAACCCAGGGGTTAGGCTAATATTGCGTGAAACAATACTGCAAAGCAGAGTTGTGATGTCTGACCAAAAGGGGCTGAGGGCTGGACAATTCCAAAATACGTGCAATAAATTACCGGGAGACCCCTGGCAGCGCCATTTATTTTCTACATTTGGAAAAAAATGTGTGAGTTTAGTGGGGGTGTAGTACCGCCTAGTCAGCATTCGGTGATACACGTCTAGTAAGTTGGAACATGAGGTGGCTTTAAGAGATGTATTGATCACTGTTTGCCATTCAGCATATGTATACGATCTCTGAAGACTCTTCTCCCAATTTAACAGATGAGCCCATTTTTTCATACAGTCCTGATCAAAAGTTTAAACCACTTGAAAAATGGCAAAAAATCATATTTAGCATGGCTGGATCTTAACAAGGTTCCAAGTAGAGCTTCAACATGCAACAAGAAGAAATGGGAGTGAGACAAAACATTTTTTGAGCATTCAATTTAATGAAAACAACAAATAAACTGAAACAGGCTGTTTTTCATCTTATCAAAAGTATAGGACCACATGCCTTTAAAAGGCCAAATCTGTGCAAAGATGTGGATTTATTGTCATTTTCTGTGAGGTAGTCAGATGTTGTGATGGCAAATGCAAAAAAACTCTCCCTTTTTGAACGTGGTCGGGTTGTTGAACTGCATAAGCAGGGTCTCTCACAGTGCGCCATCGCTGCTGAGGTGGGACGCAGTAAGACAGTCATTTGGAATTTCTTAAATTCTTAAATGATCCTGAGGGTTATGGAACAAAAAAGTCAAGTGGAAGACCCAAAAAAAATTTCATCAGCACTGAGCCGGAGGATCCATATGGCTGTCCGTCAAGACACTGGACGATCCTCAACCCAAATTAAGGCCCTTACTGGTGCTGACTGCATAACCATCAGACGGCATCTGAGACTGAAGGGCTTAAAAAACAAAAAACGTCTTCAAAGACCTTGTCTCCTTGAACGCCACAGAACTGCTCGTTTGGACTTTGCAAGAGAGCACCAAACATGGGACATTCAAAGGTGGAAGAAAGTTTTATTCTCTGATGAGAAAAATTTTAACCTTGATGGTCCTGATGGTTTACATTGTTACTGGCATGACAAGCAGATCCCACCTGAGATGTCTTCTACGCGCCACAGTGGAGGGGGCGCCATAATGGTCTGGGGTGCTTTTTCCTTCAGTGGAACAATGGAGCTTCAGGAAGTGCAGGGGCGTCAAACAGCCGCTGGCTATGTCCAGATGTTGCAGAGAGCATTCCTCATGACTGAGGGCCCTCGTCCGTGTGGTAATGACTGGGTTTTTCAACAGGACAACTCTACAGTACACAATGCCCGCAGGACAAGGGACTTCTTCCAGGAAAATAACATCACTCTTTTGGCCCATCCTGCGTGTTCCCATGATCTAAATCCAATTGAGAACTTTTGGGGATAGTGGCAAGGGAAGTTTACAAAAATGGACAACAGTTCCAGACAGTAGATTGCCTCGTGCCGCCGTCTTCACCACTTGTAGAAATGTTCCCACTCACCTCATGGAAATGCTTGCATCAAGCATGCCGAAACGAATTTTTGAAGTGATAAACAATAACGGCGGAGCTACTCATTACTGAGTTCATGTTTAGAAGTTGGATTTCTGTTTTGGGGGGGGGCTTTATTATTTTTTTTTAGTTGTGGTCCTAAACTTTTAATCAGCTGAAAAACAGCCTGTTTCAGTTTATTCGTTGTTTTCATTAAATGGAATGCTCAAAAAATGTTTTGTCTCACTCCCATTTCTTCTTGTTGCATGTTGAAGCTCTACTTGGAACCTTGTTAAGATCCTGCCATGCTAAATATGAATTTTTGCCATTTTTCAAGTGGTCTTAAACTTTTGATCAGGACTGTATCTAGATCTCCCATGAGAGTTCTATATATGAGCCTGGTGGGTATCTGTATGTCTCCCTTCGGGAGGGAGGGATAATTATACAGGAGGGAGGAAAACCTTCAGTTGAGGGTCATTTCCTAGAGCCGTGATGGCGAACCTATGGCACGCATGCCAGAGAGGGCACGCAGAGCCTTGTCTGTCGGCACGCGTGCCCTAGCCCATATGTATAAAGAGGAGGATCGCCGTCCCAGACTCCAGCGGACTTACATCATGTGCGCCGAACACAGAGGGGAGGGACTGGCATCAGCGCTGCAAAGACAGAGGGGAGGGACTCACATCACTGCACGCCTCTTGCAATCAGGAAGCAGAGAGGGTGCAACATGTGATATGGGAAGGGCGGAGGCAGAACCAGAGGACCGAACGGAACATTGCAGGGGAGCTCACTACCCTTCAGTATTCCGTCAGTGACTGCTTGTGGGTTTCAGGTAGAAGCATAACGCTGGTTGGCTGAGCTTTTGCCAATCAGCCTTATGCTTCTTCCTCTGCTGTGTCAGTACATCATCATCTTGCTCTGTGAGTGGTGCAGCCTGGACCCATGAGCTGTTCCTGGGAGCAGAACAAGCAGTGAGAGAATCACATCTGCTCTGGTATAATTATTTTTTAATGTAAAAGTTCACACTGACTGAGGGGACTCAGGGAGCACCCCTGTTCCCCACTCATACACCTCCAGCGCGCAGTGACGTCATCACGCACATCGCAGGTCCTGTTCAGTATAGATAGAATAGACTGCTGCAGAGCAAGCAAGTGGATAAGGTGTGGGGTTTTTTTTTGTGTAAAATCAAGAAAACAGAAACAACGGTGGACCATTGTGGGGGCATTGTTTAAAGCATGGAGCTCTTTCGGTTAAGGAATCGCCAGTGTGCGAAAATAATAAAGTATTTTTGGTAATACCATCATTTTCTAGATGACTGTGTCCCAGCCAAATGAGTTCTATTTGTGAGTACCTAGTCAAGTCCCTCTGTAGTGAATTATATAAGAGGTCATAGTTACATGAAAGTAATTGGCGAAGTGGGAAACATAGCTGGATCCCTAAATAGGTTATGGAAGATGATGATATATACAATGGAGTGCTCACCGAAGTATAGCACGGTCTGCTAATCCACCTAGCAAATATATTTCAAATGTTCACTAAATTAATGCCACAAAAATAAACCAACACACTTTATTAGTATAAACCAACACACTTTATTATATTACATGCATATTATGTACACATTCCTCTTTAAAACATATTAACAAAAACTTAGTTTATTAAAATGTATCAAATGAAACGCTTAATTAAAATTAATGCGTATTCACACATAGCCACAGTCTCTCTATCTTACTGCTGTGCGGGGAGCTCACACACTGCTAAAAATGGCAAGCAATGTTCCTTGGCGATAAACATATACAGTTAATAATCCCGGAGGAGACACATCCCAATAGCCACAATATTACAGTTCCAATGTTATTATGAACGTCTCCCAGTGCTTCCTCCAGCTGTAGTTTAAATATAGGATCTCCTGCTTATATACTGTAAAAGAGAGTGACAGGTTCTTACCGCACCTCGAGTTCACCGATGTATGCGTGCATGCAGTGCGGCTTGTAGTACCTGATATTCACACTCTCAGATGTTTGCAGATACGTTAATGGCACAATTCCATCCTGCGCTGGTGTCGGCACTCTGTATATAGCGCTAGTGGACTTGTGTTCGCTGGAGACGTTAGCAGTGATCCATCACTGCAGGTAGCGTACTTGAGATATTTTTGTGCCATTAACGTAACTGCAAACATCTGAGAGTGTAACTAGTGGTATTACAAGCCGCACTGCATGCACGCATACATTGGTGAACTCGAGGTGCAGTAAGAACCTGTGCCATTATCTTATATATAAGCAGGAGATCGTATATTTAAACTATAGCTGGAGGAAGCACTGTGAGACCGTTTATAATAACATTGGAACTGTTATATTGTGGCTATTGGAATGTGTCTCCTCCGGGATTATTAACTGTATATGTTTATCGCCAAGGAACATTGCTTGCCATTTTTAGCAGTGTGTGAGCTCCGCACAGCAGTAAGATATAGGGACTGTGGCTATGTGTGAATACGCATACATTTTAATTAAGTGTTTCATTTGATACATTTTAATAGTTTTTGTTAATATGTTTTAAAGGGGAATATGTACATAATATGCATGTAATAAAGTGTGTTGGTTTATACTAAGCCGGTCATTTAGCAAACATATGGAAGATGATGCCCACTGAAAAGGGAACTCTTCCGAAATCGCAGATTTTAGGGGCAGTGGAATCTTAATGGCCAGTATTTGTGATTTGGTTTCATTACTCTTGTAATAAGAGACCTCCCTAAATGATGATATGATAGCTGAAGCTGCTCTTAACGAAGGCAGGGGATCTGACAGTCAGGATTACATCATCGGCAAACAATCCCAACTTATGCTGTCGATTTCCTGCTTGTATGGCTCCATCACCATTTAGAAAAGGAAGGGAGACAGGGGGCATCTCTGACGTGTTCCATTGGTAATGGGGAATGCTCGAGAGAAGATGCCATTGGTTAATACGCGAGCCGATGGTTGGGAGTAAAGGGCCTCTATGGCCTATAAAATACGTCCCTGAAATTCAAATTTAGACAAAAACGCAAAGGCAAATCCCCAGTGGATCTGATCAAACGTCTTCTCCGCATCTAGAGTGAGGAGCAGAGAAGGCGTCTGCAATCCCTTTGCCCGTTCAATATGCCCTAATATTCCACTCGTACCATCTGGAGCCTGTCTGCCTTTAGTAAACCCCACTTGATCACTATGGATAATCTGTGGGAGGACTTGAAGAAGTCTATGGGACAGAATTTTAGCATACAATTTTACATCGCAGTTGAGCAGTGAAATAGGACGAAAATGGGCTGGGACATCAGCAGGTTTACCTGGCTTTGGGGTAGTAACATCTCTGCTGGAAATCACTTTCCACTCAATACCCCATTAAACATGATCACCAAATGGAGACAGTGATGAGGTTAATATTTTATAATAATCATTCGAGTATCCATCAGGTCTGGGGGCTTTGTGGGGCCCAAGCGATTTTATAGTTATTACGAATTCTCTGTTGGAGATGGGGGAATTCAGGATAGAGATCTAGTCTTCACTTAGAGATGGGAGATTAATACTATCTAAGAAGGAAGCTATGCCTTCTTGTGAAGGTTGAGGGACTAAAGGGTCCGACCCTTAGTTGTACAATTTGGCATAATACTTACTAAAGGCTTCTGCTATATCAGTAGGATGCATTATCTTTGACACACCATCCGGAGCTAACATAAAGGGCACATTGGACTTTTGCAATAAAGGTTTAACCTTCCTGGCCATCAATCTGCTTGGTTTGTTATGTGAATTGTAATAGAACATGCGGAGGGGAGGGAAGTTAAGTGACGATCATAATCCATTTGAAGGATAGAGTGGACCTCCTGGTGGTGAGACATCAAGGTCCTATGCAGAGTATGGGAAGGTGATCTGCGGATCTGGTCTTTTACTTTGGTAATGTTATGTCTGTGAAGGTTCTCATTTATCCAGGTCATGGTATATAAAGAATAAATCAAGGCAACTGGACGTACTGTAGATTTCTTGAAAACGTTTCACTCGTTCTTCCAACGAGCTTTCTCAATTCTGAGTGATTGTACAAAAAATTCTGGGAATAAATATGTAACTGAATCCACATCTGGTAATTAGACCCAGCATTGGGTCAAAGGTGTTGATTCCATTATCCTAATTGGAGTCAGTAGGTGATAAAGACTTCCCAGAAAAAGGTGTCAAGACAGCATAATACGTGGCAGACAATAGATGTCTAACCCCCCGCCCCCCACCTCTATTCAAGCTTGGCTTCTCCATTTTTACGTGAAGGAGGCCATCTACGTAAAAATGGAGAAGCCAAGCTTGAATAGAGGTGGTGGTGGTGGGGGGGTTAGACATCTATTGTCTGCCACGTATAATGCTGTCTTGACACCTTTTTCTGGGAAGTCTTTATCACCTACTGACTCCAATTAGGATAATGGAATCAACACCTTTAAACCAAAGGTGTGGATTCAGTTACATATTTATTCCCAGAATTTTTTGTACAATCACTCAGAATTGAGAAAGCTCGTTGGAAGTACGAGTGAAACGTTTTCAAGAAATCTACAGTACGTCCAGTTGCCTTGATTTATTCTTTACAGATATTTGGTAATGTTAGAAAGTACTAGTTAGTTTGGCCTCCTTGCATTGTTTAAAGTGAGAGCTTTGTTTGAGAAGAACTCCTCTAACAGTGTAGTGGCCTTATGGTCCTGCCATAGGAGAAAGGGGTCGATATTATCAGTGTTATTAAAGGGGAAGTATTCGGATATTTAAGAGTCAATATGGTCCTTGTATTGGGGATGTCTTAGAAGATATACATTGTTTCTCCAAGATCTATGAGAAAGGGGCATTGAGGACACAGAGAAAGTGCAAAAGATTGGTGCATGGTCTGACCACAAGTAGGTCCTTATTGTGGAAGAACTCACCATTGGGAGCAATGTTCTGTCTACTATAGCCAGGTCAATGCGGGAGAATGACCTGTGGCAAGGAGAGTAAAAGTTAAATTCTCGAGAGCAAACATTTAAACATCGGAAAGTGTCATACAGATGTTTATCCCCCAACCACTCCCCCAAAGTTGGAGGAGATACCTGCCACTCCCTGTGGAGTCAAGTTCTTTATTAGGGATAATGTTGAAGTCTCCACAAATTAGCAAGGTCCCCTTCTGAATGTTTTTAATTCAGTTGAGTATAAAAATGTATCTGAGATTTGTTTGGAGCATAAACAATGGCTATGGTCAGGGTAGTTGACTCCACAGTGCACACTAGGACAAGGTACCTGCCTCCATCATCCACCAACATATTCTCTATCTGAATTTGCAGGGTATCTTTTACAGCAATAGCCACTCCAGCTCGTTTTTTCTCAGAGTTAGCCAGAAATATTTGGGAGAAGCCTCGATGGGAAAGAATGGGATGTGTATTTTTGACAAAGTGCATCTCTTATACGTACACAATATCAGCATGGGCTGCTTGAGCATCTTTCCACACCGAGGCTCTCTTGTATGGGGAGTTTAGGCCCCTGGCATTAATAGACATCACTTTAACCGCCATGATACCTGTGGGGAATATGTGCGTTTAGCATATTGTGGGGACCAGTATGTACTTCTGGATTAGGAAGCTTGATAAGTCAGAGACCAAAAAAAAAGAAAAACAGCATCAACATAAGAACAGTGGAACAGTGAGCAAGTCTCAACATCTGTTGAGTGAAATAATGAACCGGGGACCTGTACACTTTGGGTCCCAAATTTCTACAGGGGGTTATATCAGTTTGGACCTTACAGCTCCTACCCTCTATTCAATGTGAGTTCTAGAGATCCCTAGTATGAACATAAGATCAGTCACCCACAGTGGACCACTCCAGTGGTATGTGTGATGAGCTTTTCCAGGCGGATTGTAGAGCTGGTGAAGATTCCAAAATATTCCAGTATCGTAGGATGGATACTCAGTCTTCAGGGCTTCTGAGAGCATAGATTTTGCCCTCCCTGTAAAACAGAAGCTTCAGGGAGAAGCCCCATCTGTACGGGATTTTCAACTCTTTCAATAGGCTGGTTACAGAAAAGAATCTCTTCCTCGCTTGCAGGGTACCCTGGGAGAGATCAGAGTATATTTGAACCTTATGAAAAGGATTTGGTAAACCCTTATTCTTTCTAGAGGCAGACACTAGGGCTTGCTTGACATGGTAAAAGTGAATCCTGGTGATAACATCTTTAGGCAGGGATTCCGGGATATGCTTTGGCTTTGGAAGACGGTGGGCTTGGTCAATAAGAAAAAGTTGGGGATCCTTATCAGGGAGAGCCGCTTTCAAAAGGTCCTAAATATAATGATTGAGAGCAGGGGTGGTGACGGAATCTGGAATTCCTCAGAATTTTAGGTTGTTATGTCTATTTCTGTCCTTCAGGTCAACCATCTTGGCTTTTAATGCTTTCACCTCATCCTCCAGCGAGTTGTGTGCATCGATCAGTTCATTGTGGGAACTGGTAATGTGGTCTACTCTGGAGTCTATGTCCTCTATGGAGGCTGCATATGGGATGTGAGAGAGCGGTGAAGCGCAGACATCATGGACTTATGACCCCCTCTGATGCCGCTTGATCTGATGTGGGAAAGTCCTGTAAGGGATCTGCTATCATATCCAGATACCGCTATCGATTAGCTGGATGATGCTGTTTCTCTTTTCTTGGGAAATGTTCTTCATGACTGCTCCTGAATTCGTACCAGTGATCTTTTGCTTGGGAATCAACCTAATAACACACTGAGCTATTAGGGAATGTGAGAACAGGTTGTAATTTGTAGTGTACAAGAAGAAAAAGATTGTTCCACCAGCAGTAGCAAAACAGTAAAAATGCAGTTATTCTCATATAGAAAAACAGAAATGTGGTGGCACTACTAAATCCCCTTGATTCCAGGACGGTGCACCACCATATATCTGAGCCTTCTCACTACTATAAGTGGTGCTCAGCCTTTCAAACCATCTTCACTTTATTTTCTTCCCATATACATCATGGAACTTTAAGTAACAATGCAGTTACATGACAAGAATCTGCATAACTAATCATATGCTAAATAGTTGCAAGTCCAATTTATGTATGAGATAGCCAAGATGATTGTCTATCAAATGACGGTAGTCTCCCATTCGAAGCTGTAGTGGACGGTGAGACATGGAGCCTGAAAGTCAAAAGTTCAAAACATTGTTACCTTTTTGCTCGTCAGTGTATATCGGCATGTTTCAACACCATAGGGATAGTTTTCATCAGATAGAGTAATTTAGAAATACAAATAATTTTCAACAAGTGACATTTACCCATGAATTTTAGGGGGTGACCTTGCCATTGACTTAGATCCTGTAATATTTTGGAAATAACAGGCAGAGAGTTTAGTTTATAGATCAAGTCAGGTGTATGGCCTATATTAATACCCAAATATTTTATATTTGTTTTTGCTATAGAAATCCCTAAGTGGCCTATACCTTCCCCCCTTCCTTTCCTACAGATCCCAATAGAAGTGTTTTACATTTTGACTTGCTTACTTTAAACCTCAAGAACTGACCAAAAATCTGACATCCTTTTCAAGTTATGTTCCAGATCAGTTTGAACATCCGACATAAAAGCATGTCATCAGCAAACAAGGTGGTTTATATTGTTTCATTGGTGAGTTGAATGGACTCGTCTACAACTTGGGACCACTTATTTATTTTTTGCAGGTCCGCTTTAAAGTGTAACTGTGCATTACTTATGGAGAGTCTGTCTTTGGTCTTCTGCGTTTTACTGAGCACTAAAGATGACTTATAGGCAGGGTGATGTACAGTGATAGTCAGACCACAAGTCCATAGTCAGGGACTGAGGTAATGACGAGGCGGCTGGGTGCCTCTGCATGTTACACACAGGCGTCTGCAGCAGACTGAAGACAGACTCTCCATAGCAACGCTGTTAGATCTTTGCTAAGAAGACTCTTTGCGCCCTGTTTTCTAGAACAAAGAAACATCTTTCCATAATCAAGTATATTACAAAAATGTGTAACATCCCCATCCCTACACAATATTAAAAATAAACTGAAACAACAGCTACACTTTAAGTTCCTAGTCTGACCCTGAGGACTCAGGTAATAATTCCCACAGCGTTGATGCGTTCAGGTACAACTTATGCATATTGTGCATTCTGAGTTTGGAACTTGGACAGTTTTTTTACCTTTCCGGTACCCCTTGTGCTTTTTTATGTCATAGTTGGGCATTAGTATCTTCTGGTATTTATCAACTACAAAACACATAATGTGAAATATGGGGGATTCAGCCTGCACAACCCTCTGCAGGTGCAGATCACTATGGCAAAATACAGATACAAACGCAAAAACACAAATGCAATCGCACTCTGCAACCAGCACTCTGCCCTGCCTTTATGCTGGATGTTGAATAAGGCATTGGTGTACATTTTGGCCAAAGCGTAATAAGCCACTCACCACGTCAGCCATTTGGCTCCAGGAGAAGTATATAGTGGGCTCAGCATGCATGTTGATACTTGCATCCCTGGATCCGATGAAAGCTGTAATGGCACCGGACGAGGTTAAAAGCAGATTGTGCTTGGCGTGCATGCTGTACCTACACTCCCTGGACTTTGTGTGGCTGTCATGGCCCATAACAGGTAGAAACTAGTGTTAGGGACCACTCATGAAGGCGACTTTGACGTGGTGAGTGGCTTATTACGCTTTGGCCAAAATGTACACCAATGCCTTATTCAACATCCAGCATAAAGGCAGGCCAGAGTGCTGGTTGCAGAGTGCGATTGCATTTGTGTTTTTACATAATGTGAAATGTTCCATGGCATTAATGGGCACATTTAATACGATCTCTCGTTTTAGATGCCTGTCTTAATAAAGGCCCTGGGCTGGCGGTGGATGCGCCATAGTTATGAAGAGGAGCAGACCTCTCCATAACTATGGCGCATCCAGCGCCAGTTCTAAATGTAAGACAGCTTCCGAGCTGTCTTACACTTAGACCTTTTTCTATGCCTAAAGCAAGTGTACAAAATGGTGAATGAGATGGGCCTTCTGACTTGTCCCCTTCCCCACCCACGGCACAATTTTAGACCTGGCGTGAGTGGGGAGAAAATAACAGTTGCGCCGCCATCTGCACCTGAAATACACCTAATTTAGGCCTATTTCAGAATAGTAAATGACATCCAAGTACATACCGTATATACCATGAGTAGCAATCCCAGAATACAAAAGAAAAAAAAACAATACAGCAGTCTGTGCACGCCTACCATGGGGTTCAGTCCAATTTCCCCATACATACAAACCAGAATTAGAAAAGAGAAGGCAGCACATATATCCATCAGAATCCAATCAAGTGAGTTTAATCCAGTATATGCAACGTTACTGCCTCACACAAGGGACCAGTGAGGCGCCGGCATATATTGCTCATGGGCCAATATTGGATCACTGGGGGCACGCTGCAAATCCCAGTGATTATATGGGACCATCCATTCTTAGTCTGGGCACGCAAGTAACATTATCTAACTTGTATGAGATGGCACATACTATCAATTTTATGTGACCATTCCTATTTGGCTATTTATTGGGGTATTACCAGGATTACTTACCTGGACATGGTTTGGAATTTGTTGAGTATCTTGACCCTATAGGGTCTCCGCTCCATGCACTTTATCCCCACTGGTATTGAATGTGTAGGCGTGTCCTGTGGCTCTCATGTCTGACAGGACGAGCTATTCAAGTATATTACATCTATAAGGTTATCTATCATGAATGTCTGATGCATTGTCATTAAGATTGATGGCTTTTGACAACTTTGCTATCCTTACTTAAGTGTTGATGCCTAGTAGGACACTGAACTAAGTGTCCCCTGACGAGCCCAGGTTATTGATATTGGTGAAACGCGTTGGGGTCAAGGTGCCTAGTTGTATGCTGCTGCTCTAGGGCAGCAAATCCAGGCGCTTTTTATAAAAAATCATATTTATACCAATAAATGTGTTTGGCATCGTAATATATAAATATATACATAGATATCTGTATGTGTTGGTATATACATAGAACAACTACTATGTCCAAATATAATCAAAATGGATGATTCATCATCAAACACCAGGTTTTTAACAGAATACAATAGCCAATGGTGGCAAATAAAAGATATCCTAAATAAACATTGGAATATCTTACAAACGGATGTAGTGCTCAACAAATGCATCTAAAAAAAAAACCTTATTACAGCCAAAAGGGCAAAGAATTTCAAAGATTCATTGGTGCATAGCCACTATATAAGCAAATCGGACAGCGATAATAAAGACAAATTAAAGGGATCCTTCCCATGTGGGACATGCAAGGCATGTAAAAATATGATCAAGACCTCTGAATTTACTGGCCTAAACCACAATAAAAGATATAAAATCTGAGAATATATCTCGTGCTCCTCAAAAGGGGTAATATACCATGCCAGATGCCCCTGTAATAAAATATACATAGGTTTAACATCTAGAGAGTTGAGAATACGTATCAGGGAGCATATACGGGATATAGAGAAAAGCAAAGAGGAAGAAGATCCAAATAATTTAAAAACAATCCAAAGGCATTTTAAACTATACCATCAAAGTGATGAGAAATTGTTAAAAATTTACAGGTATAGACCAGATACACATGGGAATACGGGGAGGAGACCTGAACAAAAGATTGGCTCAAATTGAGAGCAAATGGATTTTTAGATTGGTCACCATGGCACCTAGGGGACTAAATGAAACCCTTGGGTTTAGTTCCTTCCTATAACTGTAGGAGGTTTTAGATAAGTTTTAATGTTTAAGTTTAGTAATTAATATATAATATTTTAATACTGTCTTATTGTAATGATTGTAGAACTTACCTATATGTGTTGGATTGGTCAATGGCCGGAGTCATGATGAAAGAAGAAACCTGTGAAGATGGAAATAAACAGAGAAGAAAAGGGAAGGAAAAAAGAGAAAAAAATCATGAAAATTTAGAAGAAAAATTGGATACCTAATAAGTATACTTCACCACCTAGAATACAATATTTTAATATATGAAACAAGCATCTCAAACGATAAACCTATATGTCTGTGAGTAAAGTCAATGTATATTTGGTATCATATAGATGTACATGGCCATAGTGTATACATGTGTGACTGTTTCGGCAGTTTATCACATGTATGCACAGTGGCCAGAGGAAAGATGTAGAATAAATAGTAAGTATACACATATTGAGAAAATATTGAGATACATTAAGGATGACTTCCCATAAATATAGCAATTAGACATCTAAACAAGAATATAAATAATCAACATCTATGATATGAAGAATAGGTGAGATCAGTAGGAGTAATTTTATATATGCATTGGTATTTCATTAAGCGATAGTAAATCGCATCTAAAAATATAAGAATTAATTAGTAATAATATAGATAAATGGAGATTACACCATGTATATACATGATATTATAGATATACACTAGTAATGCACATGTCACTTTAACGCTAGGATAAGATTATTGCACTATAATTTGTCTATATATATAATATGAAAAAATAATATAAAAAGAAGAAAAAGCATTTTATATATAAAGAAAACTTTTTATGGAGACACTTCAGTACATCAAGTATACATGCACTTGATATTTAACATATGTATGGCACATTTATTTGCACTTATACACATGGCACTTTATTAGAAAATACTAAAATATTATATTGATGTAATTTTGTAAATATATAGTTTGGGAATCTTTGCTGTATACATTTTATGGATAGAATATGAGAAAATTATGTAGATGTTATATATCTTTGGAAATATGGACTTTTAAATGTTTGATACACATTTTAAAATATACTTAATATGAAATAATCATGTAAACATGGTGATGCTATGTATTATTGCCGATGTATGATATCAGGGCGATCCAAATCTCCAATATAGAATATCGAGGGATTGTAGATGGTATTTTTACTACTATTAGGTCATTCATGGTGGAGATAGAATTATATGGAAAATAACATATACATAAAGGTAGATGAGATAAATAGACTCCCTCACATATGTAAGAAAACCAGACTGAGATCTCCATGCGCGTCATGGATTGCAGATGAGAGGACTTTCGCCGTCCCGTCAAGCGTGAGCCTGATGACGTCAGAAGTATCTGCCCTCATTTGGATCGCGCGGACGGAAGGGCGGAAGTCCCATTACAATCCTCAATCGAGCCATCGCATGACGCGCTAAGTAGGAAATCGATGTCAGTGGAATCACATGACACTAAATACAGGTCCTTCTAAAAAATTTTGTATATTGTGATAAAGTTCATTATTTTCTGTAATGTACTGATAAACATTAGACTTTCATATATTTTAGATTCATTACACACAACTGAAGTAGTTCAAGCCTTTTATTATTTTAATATTGATGATTTTGGCATACAGCTCATGAAAACCCAAAATTCCTATCTAAAAAAATTAGCATATCATGAAAAGGTTCTCTAAACAAGCTATTAACCTAATCATCTGAATCAACTAATTAACTCTAAACACCTGCAAAAGATTCCTGAGGCTTTTAAAAACTCCCAGCCTGGTTCATTACTCAAAACCGCAATCATGGGTAAGACTGCCGACCTGACTGCTGTCCAGAAGGCCATCATTGACACCCTCAAGCAAGAGGGTAAGACACAGAAAGAAATTTCTGAACGAATAGGCTGTTCCCAGAGTGCTGTATCAAGGCACCTCAGTGGGAAGTCTGTGGGAAGGAAAAAGTGTGGCAGAAAACGCTGCACAACGAGAAGAGGTGACCGGACCCTGAGGAAGATTGTGGAGAAGGACCGATTCCAGACCTTGGGGGACCTGCGGAAGCAGTGGACTGAGTCTGGAGTAGAAACATCCAGAGCCACCGTGTACAGGCGTGTGCAGGAAATGGGCTACAGGTGCCGCATTCCCCAGGTCAAGCCACTTTTGAACCAGAAACAGCGGCTGAAGCGCCTGACCTGGGCTACAGATAGGAAGCAGCACTGGACTGTTGCTCAGTGGTCCAAAGTACTTTTTTCGGATGAAAGCAAATTTTGCATGTCATTCGGAAATCAAGGTGCCAGAGTCTGGAGGAAGACTGGGGAGAGGGAAATGCCAAAATGCCTGAAGTCCAGTGTCAAGTACCCACAGTCAGTGATGGTCTGGGGTGCCATGTCAGCTGCTGGTGTTGGTCAGCTGCTGGTGTTGGTCCACTGTGTTTTATCAAGGGCAGGGTCAATGCAGCTAGCTATCAGGAGATTGTGGAGCACTTCATGCTTCCATCTGCTGAAAAGCTTTATGGAGATGAAGATTTCATTTTTCAGCACGACCTGGCACCTGCTCACAGTGCCAAAACCACTGGTAAATGGTTTACTGACCATGGTATTACTGTGCTCAATTGGCCTGCCAACTCTCCTGACCTGAACCCCATAGAGAATCTGTGGGATATTGGGAAGAGAAAGTTGAGAGACGCAAGACCCGACACTCTGGATGAGCTTAAGGCCGCTATCGAAGCTTCCTGGGCCTCCATAACACCTCAGCAGTGCCACAGGCTGATTGCCTCCATGCCACGCCGCATTGAAGCAGTCATTTCTGCAAAAGGATTCCCGACCAAGTATTGAGTGCATAACTGAACCTAATTATTTGAAGGTTGACTTTTTTTGTATTAAAAACACTTTTCTTTTATTGGTCGGATGAAATATGCTAATTTTTTGAGATAGGAAATTTGGGTTTTCATGAGCTGTATGCCAAAATCATCAATATTAAAACAATAAAAGGCTTGAACTACTTCAGTTGGTGTGTAATGAATCTAAAATATATGAAAGTCTAATGTTTATCAGTACATTACAGAAAATAATGAACTTTATCACAATATGCTAATTTTTTTAGAAGGACCTGTACATCAAGCCATAGGCCAATACTCAGCCAACACCCACATAAAAAGACCTCATCATTCATTAGAAAACCAGCCCCTCCTGATGAAGCAATAAAGCAAAACGCGCGTCGAGGAGCGCACGCCATACCGAACCAGCCCACATTCTTACAGCGCTGAACATAGGGTAAGAAATAGAAACTTTGATCGGCCTGATTTGATACACTGCAGTACTAGATGATATTACTTAGAAGCTACATGGTGTCGGTTGCCACATCAGAAACACCATCTGACCTATAACTAAGTCAAATATATTGCGAGTTGGGATGGCTGTAAGCATAGCCAGAGCCAGCTAATTGATATTATATGCTGACCTGAGCGTCTCTGCGCAGCCATCCAACAGCAATATAGTTGTATATATAGCAAATACCTATTGCAAATAAGTGATATTAATGTGGACTGTTATGTATGGCACTCTGTATGATCTCTGTATTCATGTTTTTTTTTGTATATGTCTTTTATGTCATTCTATAATAATAAAAAAACTATTTTAAGGGATATTATATGGTACCGATTTCTCTTTAGTTGATATATAGATATCTGTATGTGTTGGTATATACATAGATAATCATACATATTGAAAATTTGGTGTATCGTAAAGACGACACATTAAGAGCAATTGTTCATTATCATATAGGGTATCCACGGCCGTGGTGCTCCATTGCTCTATGTACGGAAATTTTGTTATTTTTTGTACCTAGAATAGGCCACTAATTAATGGGCATCCAACAAGGCTCTGCCTATAATAGTGCAATAGGGTCAGCCTAGGGCATATCAGGAGGTTCCAGAATACGGGATCGCCCCTATCGGGGCGGCCATTACGTTTTTAGGCAGGGACTGCGTAGTAGAGGGCCACATCTAGGGACAGGCCCAAACAAACAAGAGATTACCCTGCCTATATCTCTATGTCCTCAAATTACAACTGAGGAACAGAAGTATTGCCACAGAGCACATGCAGTATATATCCCTGATGTGTCGTTTTTGTATTTCTTTTCATTTCTGTCCTATTTTTTTCACGGCCAACGGTTCACGGACCCATTCAAGTCAATGGGTCTGTGAAAAATCACGGATGCACACAAGATTGTCATCCGCGTCCGTGATCCGTGTCCGTGATCCGTGTCCGTTTTTTCCTATCATTTCAATGGCAAACTTGACTTAGATTTTTTTTTCATTTTTCATGTCCGTGGATCCTCCAAAAAACAAGGAAGACCCACGGATGAAAAAACGGTCAAGGATCACGGACCTACGGACCCCGTTTTTGCGGACCTTAAAAAAAAACGGTCATGTGCATGAGGCCTAAATATAGATCCAAAACTGATATAATCAAAATGAGACATCAAGAAATGGCATCTTAGGTCACAATTCACCAATCAGAAAGGAGGATAAGGCTCACCCAGTAATATCATACACCTGCCAGTAACTCCCAGCATGTTTACTGGTGGTCTGTGCGTGCTGGCATCTCACTGCTTATTCCTGGTGAGCACGCAGCTGAATTACTGGAAGTGCTGCTCACTTCACAGCCTCTCTGCTTCCTGCCTGAAGTTTTCTATGTTCGTAGGGCGCACATGTCCTGTCTAGCCTTATTCTATGGAAGGGTGTCTGAGCAAAGAGGTTCCTAGCTTGCCTAGTCCATACCGAGCTCTGCCTGTTTACCATGTTGTACCTGTTCCACCTGCCCATCATACTGACCCTGTGCTGCCTTCCCCAATCTTTGTCCCGTTTACCAGACCAAATTCTGCCTGCCCTGACCTCGGCTTGTTCACTAACTGTGATTCGGCTTGTCCCCATTGTTGCCACACACTGGTGTCTCTTGACCTACCTGAGTCAGCTTTCACTGAATGGAGACTACTCCAAGAGGTAGCAGCTGGTGGTTCCGCTGCATAAAAGCCTATGAAATACAAGTCCTTTCCTTCAAACATCCTTACCTGAGGCTGTTTGCGGATGGTATTGCTCTGAGACTTGCACATGTTGTACAAAAAGGTCTCTCATAGAAAACATTAACAGCAAACCATTTCTACCTGCTGTCTTTTATAAAGCAGAAGATGATGTTCAGAAAAAATATTCATTCTTTAGATGTGAAAAGATCAATCAAGATTTATTGCCCTGCACAAAAGGGCTACGTGAGAAACTATTTATTGTCTTCTCTGACCCCAGAGGTTCTCAAAGCTTAAAATGACTCTCTGGCAAGGTTGGTAAAAAAAAAAAAAATCTTTCTTTGAAGCCAATCTATCAGAAGAGAACCTAGCTCCTTTCCAGGAAGGACCTATTCTGCCCATTCAGCCTTCATTCCATGGGGAAAAAAGGGCCCAAGTATTTCTTCAAGTAGTCTGCTATGGGGCCTTCTGGTCCATACTTTGCACCTTTGTGAAGCACTACAGGCTCAACATCAAGGCTTCTATAAGGCCCCTTTACACTGAACAATTTAGTAGGCGATTGTTGGAAGGAAGCATTCCTTTCTGACAATCTCCTCCACAGTATAGGGAGTTGTGATCACAAATGCTATCATTTGTCCTCAGAGAATCATTGCTGGCAGCAGAACGTGTTTAGACGGCATGATCTGCTGCTGAGAAACAATGATTTTGGTGTCCACACAAATGATCATATTACCCGATAAACAAGCGTTTCGCTCGTTCATTGGGTAACTGGCAGCACCTTTACACTGGCAGATAAATGAACGCTTGTTAGCGATTATCTGCCAGAAGTTGTCAGTGCCATTCTACAAGATGCCCTCTTCTTTTTCTATTTACATCCAGTTCTGTGCGGTCTGATGTATGTAGAGGAAAGCAATAATTTGCCTTACCTGTAAGGTCGGTTTCACACGAGTATGTTCGGGAACACGCTCCATGTGAGGGATGCATATCTCAGTCCAAACACTGCTCCACTGAGTAAACTCACAGCATCACAATGACTTACAATGCTGTTGGTTCCTGCCTGAGTGCTGGTCTACTATACTGTACTCATTATGTTAGAACATCTCAGTAGACACACGGTCAGGCAACTCACAGCATCATAAATCATATTAAACTGGCCTAATTCTGCTTTCATGGAGTATGAAGGCAGCTATTCGTCTCTGTTTATTACACGAGTTTTATAGCATCAATAATTATGCAAATTTTTTAATTTATTATTCTAGGTGGGCTGGTCCTAGGGTAGTGTCTGATGGACAACATATCCCCTTCTGTGCTGCCTTTAGACTTGAGGAAAGCAAAATTACAGGTAAGACAAATTTTCTCTATATGCAGCTTTCAAAGTTGTATGGAGCTGTAATACTCCACACAGACTTCCATGGAGCCCTACTGTACAATTATGCCTCCAATTTCACAAGGAATCTCACAACAAATGTACTGAAAGTCTTATTACTGAGCTATTCTCTAAGAATGTGGTTCTGTAAGGAACACCATACAGTGACATGAAGTGTCTATGGTTTTAAACTACAAATCTGGAGTCACCACCCAGTCTCTTTCTCAAAGGTTCTACCATGTACTTGGAGCCTTAAAGGGGTTGTCTCACTTCAGCCAATGGCATTTATAATGTAGACAAAGTTAATACAAGGCACTTATTAATGTATTGTGGTTGTCCATATTGCTTACTTTGCTGGCTAGATCCATTTATTTTAATCACATTATACATTGCTTGTTTCCATATTTACGACCACCCTGTAAACCAGCAGTGGTGGTCATGCTTGGACACTATAGTAAAAAGCACAAGCCTATGTGTGCTCCCACGGTGCTGGCCACCAAAGAGGCCAGTGCTTTCTCCTATAGCGTGCAAGCAGGACCACCACTTATGGACTGAAGGGTGGTTCTAACCATGGAAACGAACAGTGTATTATTTGATAAATAAAATAAATTTAGCCAGCAAAGGAAGCAATATGGACAACTACAATACATTAGTAAGTGCCGTGTATTAACTTTCTCTACATGATAAATGCCATTGGCTGAAGTGAGACAACCCCTTTAAAAATAAAGTCTGCTCTTTGAGCTTAGTAATTTCATTTCAGTTCCAGTATGCTGTTCTAGACAGTTAAAAACATTAATGTAGTCTATGTCCAGGTACAGTAATCATAGATCTTATTGTATCAATACCTGAAATTCAGGTCATGGCATTTAATTTTTTTCTGAATGAATCAGGAGTGTGCACCTCCTAATCTTGCACAACACAACTAATGATACTTGGCCGCATTCATTGTCACCTGACAGCTTTCTTCTGTACTGTAGCCAACTACTGAAATCATTACTCACCATTTATTCATTTAGTAGTAAATATTATATGACTTTCATCACAAGACAGCACATGTGAAAACCAAAGCTGTCAGCATGCAGACTGATAGAGGGGAATTTATCAAGGGATTTGTGCAAATTTTCCAGCAAAAATAAGAGTCACACATTATTCATACTGCCACTACAGGGGACATCATACTGGGGAGAGAGCATTATATATTTTACCGCTACAGGGGGAGAACATTATATATATTATCACTACAGGGGGCATTATATTATGGGGGGGGGGGGGGTGGACTAACAGGTGAGAGAGAATTATATATTTTACCACTATAGGGGAGACATTATAATACAGGTCAGAACACTACAGTGGATATTATACATATATGGGCACTACCGGGGTATAAATACTTCAGGGGGGCATCATAAATACTCGGGCCACTATAGGGGTGCCTTATAGATTGGTCTTATTACTACTGGAGTGCCTTATAGAGGGGCCTTATTACTGTTGGGGGAACTATATAGGGATCTCACTTCCACTACAGGCCCTATGGGGGCATTATTAATACTGTGGATACTGTGGGGATATAATTATTGTTCCCCAGAAACTGCCTGAATACAGAAATGTTTCTGCATTTGGGACACAATATGACTTGAGGGGTATTGGTGACATGGAACTGATCATTTCAACACCCTCTCATAATACTCAATTGTTGGGTCTCCATCACAATGTACTCCTGCCAATGGCACTGCAGAGAAGGCAGATTTTTAGTATTTTTTAATAGTGGGTTTGACATCGCACCACAAAAAGACCTAAGAAAGCATCTTTATTTTATAGCGCACCTACTGTGTCCTTCTCCCATACCATGTAGATTGTAAGCCCTCATTGGCAGGGCCCTCTCTCCTTCTGTACCAGTTTGTAACTCATCTTGTTTATGATTAGTACAATTGTCTGTGTTATGTATGTGCACCGCTTATCATATGTACAGCGCTATGGAATGAATGGCGCTTAAATAATAAATAATAATAATAATAATAATAGCGCACCCAGGCCCACATACAAAATGCCCCAGCTCACCATCCCCAATGTAAATAGAGTTTCTCTTTTTTTTTTGAAAGGTTATTTTTTATTTTCTGTCATCTTTAACAATTTACTTTACCATAGCCTTTCCTTAAAGGACTTACTGTATTAGAACATTTTTACAGAAAATTTATATTTGAAGGGGAGTATTATTTTGGCATGGTACATATATACAGTGATGGTCATTTTGCAGTGTTCGCCAGCGAACACATGCGGGCTGCCATCTTTTAGTAAGGTAGACTCACCCACCCGGCGATGCACAAGTAAGCCCTTACCTGTGCCGGAAGCTGTTCTGAAATCAAATGCAGATCAAATGAATGTAGTGCAGTAAGTCTACTGTGTTATGTGCCACTTGTGCAGGGGGTGGAAGACTAGGGGCCCACCTTGTTCAGGGGCCCATCGAGGCATTCACCTGTACCTCTGTGGGCCAGTCTGAGCCTATATTGTTCGCATGCTTCCACATTCTCTTTAGTACCATGGGGGTTATTTACATCAACTTCATAACTTCAGGTGCTCTAGATATTGATTTATTACCCCTGTTCTCATTAAATAATGGAAAACTCATGGATAGGGTATTTTTACTATTTCTTCTGCTAATGATTTTTATTTTGCATAACTAATTTAGGCTACTTTCACATTAGCGTTCGGGGCTCCGCTTGTGAGTTCCGTTTAAAGGCTCTCACAAGCATCCCCGAACGCATCCGTCCAGACCTAATGCATTCTGAGTGGATGCGGATCCGCTCAGAATGCATCAGTCTGGCACCGTTTGGCCTCCGCTCCGCTCAGCAGGCGGACACCTGAGCCATTTGATGTTGACACAATATGGCTCAATTTTCAAACGGATCCGTCCCCCATTAACTTTAAATGTAAAGTCTGGACGGATCCGTCTGAAGCTACTTTCACACTTAGAATTTTTTCTACAATATAATGCAGACGGATCCGTTCTGAACGGATCCCATCTTCTGCATTATATGAGCGGAACGTCTGGGCAGACCCCAGACGGATCCGCTCTGAACGCAAGTGTGAAAGTAGCCTTAAAGGAAAACTGTCAGCACAAATTTGGCCTTCAAATTGCCTGGAGTACCTGAATAATCGGCTCGTGTTAGGCTACTTTCACACTTGCGTTCAGAGCGGATCCGTCTGGGGTCTGCCCAGACGGATCCGCTCATATAATGCAGACGATAGGATCAGTTCAGAACGGATCCATCTGCATTATATTTCAGAAAATTTTTTAAGTGTGAAAGTAGCTCAGACGGATCCGTCCAGACTTTACATTGAAAGTCAATGGGGGACGGATCCGTCTGGTGTCTGCACAGACGGATCCGCTCCTATAGTGCAGACGATGGGATCCGTTCAGAACGGATCCGTCTGCATTATAGTTTAGAAAAAATTCTAAGTGTGAAAGTTGCTCAGACGGATCCGTCCAGACTTTACATTGAAAGTCAACGAGGACGGATCTGTTTGAAAATTTAGCCATATTGTGTCAACTTCAAACGGATCCATCCCCATTGACTTACATTGTAAGTCTGGACGGATCTGTTTGCCTCCGCACGGCCAGGCGGACACCCGAACGCTGCAAGCAGCGTTCAGGTGTCCGCCTGCTGAGCGGAGCGGAGGCCAAACGGTGCCAAACTGATCCGCATCCACTCAGAATGCATTAGGGCTGGACGGATGCGTTCGGGGCCGCTTGTGAGAGCCTTCAAACGGAACTCGCAAGCAGAGCCCCGAACGCTAGTGTGAAAGTAGCCTAAGTCTGGACGGATCCGTTTGCCCGCGCACGGCCAGGCGGACACCCGAACGCTGCAAGCAGCGTTCGGGTGTCCGCCTGCTGAGCGGAGCGGAGGGCAAACGCTGCCAGACTGATGCATTCTGAGCTGATCCGCATCCACTCAGAATGCATTAGGGCAGTACGGATGCGTTCGGGGCCGCTTGTGAGAGCCTTCAAACGGAACTAACAAGCGGAGCCTCGAACGCTAGTTCTTATATGGTTCTTGTGTCTTCCGAATACAGAGAAAATCATCTTCATTCATCGCTCACCGTTGATTGATGTTTCCTAACACAAGCAACATCAACCCCTCTCCTTGCTTGTGCTAGGGAACATCAATCAGCAAAGAAGGGGCATGATTTGGGGCACAGCAGCCTTTACTTTAGGCCTCATGCACACGACCATTGCTCAGCCGCAATTTGCAGTCTCCAATGCACAGGCAACATGTGTGGATTCCGCAGACGGATCCAGACCCATTCAACTTGAATGGGTCCATGATCCGTCTGCACCGCAAAAGAAAAGAACACATTCTATTTTCTGCGGTGCGGAGGCACTGGACCTTCCGCATTGCGGACCTATTCAAGTGGGCTGTTTGCGGTCAGCAATATGGGCACAGTCAGAAAACAGCTGTGTGCATGAGGCCTGAGGCAAGAGGGTACCAGCCTTTGACTTCAAACCACTGATTAACAATACAGCTGGAGGTGTAAGTAAAGAGGATTTTCGCTGCATTTGGAAGGTAGATGTCACGAGGGTGTCAAGAACCACGCCTGACTCCGTTATACCCAGGGTCAGGAAGTCGCATCGGTTGGCTGCGCGCTCTATGTAAGATAGGGCTGTTTCCTTATGGTAGCTTTCTGGGTTTGCTTTGCAACCCTTTTTGGCTCACTCAGGGATCCGTAGCTCCTTCTCCTCAGCTGTTCCTTGTCCAGCACTCCTAACCTCCTTATATTCCCCTCTCACACTTCTCTGGTTGCCAGATTTAGAGCATTCTGCCTGGACTTCTATACTGACCCACTGGAGCTGTGTTGCTGCGTTCTCTGGTTGTTGGTCCAGAACGTTTCCCTCCGGATCCCTGTTGGACCTTTGTCGTCTGCTGTGGTCGCCCACCTAGGTTTATGTGTTTGTCTGTATTGTCTGTCCTCTCCCTGGTGTTTCCCTCTTAGTGTCAGTGGTGCGGACTAGCGATCCCACTGGCCCATTCACTATGGCTCATTTTAGGGAAAGCCAGGGTTTAGGCACGTGATCGCCGCACGGGTGAGGAACCCGTCTAGGGACGTCGGGGCAGTCAGGTGCCAGCCGCAAGGTGAGTCAGGGGTCACCACCTTTCCCTCTCCCTTGGGAAGGGCTTTCCCTTTTCCCTCCCTGTGCGTGACGCCGGTCATTACATTATATCTGGCCCTTATTTTGTGTAGGTAAAAAAATAAAAATAAAAAAATATATATATATATATTTTTTTTACCTACTTAGAATCCAGTATGGATCCAATTGCTGCTCTGTCCAAACAATTTCATGGCCTGTCTTTGGAGGTGGCAGGATTGAAGGCGTCGGTCCTCCAGCAACAGCAGCAATTACAACTGACCGCAAGCCCAGCTGTTGCTACTGGTAACCAGGTTGTTGCGGAACCCAAGGTCCCTCTCCCTGACAGATTTTCTGGGGGAAGGGACAAGTTTTTGACATTCCGTGAGGCCTGTAAATTATATTTTAAACTGCGCCCTTACTCCTCTGGTAATGAAGAACAGTGGGTGGGGGTTGTTATTTCCCTGCTGCAGGGGGACCCGCAGTCCTGGGCGTTCTCTTTACCCACTGATTCCCAGGCTCTTCGGTCAGTGGATGAGTTTTTCGGGGCCTTGGGTCTCATATATGACGACCCTGACTGAGTCGCACTGGCTGAATCAAGATTACGGAGACTCCTACAAGGAGAACAGCCGGTAGAGGAGTATTGCTCTGACTTCCGTAGGTGGGCTACGGATACCCAATGGAACGACCCGGCTCTCAGGAGTCAGTTCTTCTCTGGGTTATCCGAAAGGGTTAAGGATGCGCTTGCATTATATGAGACCCCCTTTTCCCTTGATGCGGTTATGTCCCTTTCTATCCGAATAGCTAGACGCCTTAGGGACAGGTTGAAAAAAAACTGAGCAATTGGTAACCCCTCCCAAGCAGCAGTTAGTCTGTACGGACTTAGACGAGCCTATGCAGCTAGGAGGAACCACTCGTCAGGTCCGTCCTCCTGAGGTTCGCAGTAGGCGTGGGGTTTGTTTTTTTTGTGGGGAGAGGGGTCATTTCATTAATGTCTGTCCTTCTTTCCTCAGAAACAAAAAGACCGTCGGAAAACTACTAACCCCAGGCTGTGTGGAGGATGTCAGCCGGGGGGTATATGTTTCCTCCATACGTACATCGCAATTTCTGTTGCCAGCGGTTATTATTTTTGGTGTTAAGACGGAGACTATTTCTTTCTTTCTAGACAGTGGAGCAGGGGTAAATTTGATAGATGCCCATTTTGCCCACACTATGGGTTTGTCTCTCTGTACGCTACAGAGACCTATTCCCATATTCGCTATTGATTCTGCTCCTCTGTCTCAGAGAAACCTCACCCACATTGTTCATAATTTACACCTTCGGGTAGGGGACCACCATAACGAGATGCTTTCATGTTATGTTCTGGAGGGGCTTCCCACTCCGGTAGTGCTGGGCCTTCCCTGGTTGGTAGCGCACAATCCAGTGGTGGATTGGCAGGCCAGGGAGATATCGGAGTGGAGTGAGCATTTCAGAGAAAATTGCTTAAATAGCAATTGCTTAGTCGCCTCCATAACTACCCTACCTACATTTATTTCTGATTTTGAGGACGTTTTTTCTGAAAAGGGTTGTCAGAAGTTACCACCTCACTGTCCTTATGATTGTCCGGTTAACCTTATTCCCGGCGCAAAATTACCCAAGACCAGGTTATATAATCTTTCGGGTCCAGAGAGACAAGCCATGAAAGATTATATCTCTGAGAGCTTGGCTAAGGGACACATCAGACCCTCTTCTTCACCTGTGGCTGCAGGGTTTTTCTTCGTTAAAAAGAAAGATGGGGGTCTGCGTCCTTGCCTAGATTTTCACGAATTAAATCGGATAACCATCCGAGACCCATACCCTCTTCCTCTCATTCCTGACCTGTTTAACCAGATTGCGGGTGCTAGGTGGTTTTCCAAACTTGATCTTAGGGGGGCCTACAATCTGATTCGTATCAAGGAGGGGGATGAGTGTAAGACAGCTTTTAACACCCCTGAGGGGCATTATGAAAATCTAGTTATGCCTTTCGGTCTGACCAATGCTCCTGCCGTCTTTCAACATTTCGTTAATGACATTTTTAGTCATCTAATCGGCAGGTTTGTGGTAATATACCTAGATGATATTTTAATTTATTCGTCTGATCTGAGAACACATGAGGCGCATGTCAGACAAGTACTGCAGGTCCTACGGACAAATAAATTATATGCTAAAATTGAAAAATGTGTCTTCGCCGTTCAGGAGATACAATTCCTAGGTTATTTTTTTATCTGCTTCAGGTTTCCGTATGGATCCTAGGAAGGTCCAGGCAATTTTAGATTGGGATCTTCCTGAGAACCTCAAAGCACTGCAACTGTTCTTGGGCTTCGCGAATTTCTATAGGAAATTCATTAAAAATTATTCAGTTATTGTAAAACCCCTTACTGATATGACTAGGAAGGGGACTGATTTTTCTAAATGGTCTGACGCCGCTAAAGTAGCTTTTTCCTCTCTAAAAGAGAGGTTTACCTCGGCACCTGTACTAGTCCAACCTGATGTCTCTCAGCCTTTTATTGTTGAAGTCGATGCGTCAGAGGTGGGAGTGGGGGCGGTGCTGTCTCAGGGTCCGTCTCCTGGCAAATGGCGTCCTTGTGCTTTCTTTTCTAAAAAACTATCTGCAGCAGAAAAGAACTGCGATATTGGCAATAGGGAACTATTAGCTATTAAACTAGCGTTTGAAGAATGGTGTCACTTTTTAGAGGGGCAGTCCACCCCGTCACTGTGATTACGGACCACAAAAATCTTCTGTACCTCGAATCAGCTAAGCGTCTCAGTATTAGACAAGCTAGGTGGTCTTTATTATTTTACCAGGTTTAACTTTGTTATTACCTATCGTCCTGGGGCAAAAAATACCAAGGCTGATGCACTATCTCGTTGTTTCCCTGGAGGGGGTAATGTGAGTGATCCGGTACCCATTCTTCAAAGAGGAGTGGTTGTTTCTGCGGTACACTCTGCTCTGGAGGGGAAGGTGTTAGAAGCCCAGGGGGACGCCCCAGTCTCTTGCCCCTCAGAGAAATTGTTTGTACTGTTGAACCTGCGTTTTGAATCATTAAAGGAACATCATAATTCGGCACTTGCTGGGCACCCGGGTAGTAAAGCAACCTTGGAGCTATTGTCTCGTCGTTTTTGGTGGCCAAGGTTGCGTCAGGATGTATTGGATTTTGTGTCTTCTTGTTCTACCTGTGCGCGCGCAAAAGTTTTGCACACACGTCCTGCAGGGTCTCTATTACCACTCGTCATTCCAATAGACCATGGACACATCTGTCAATGGATTTTATCACTGACTTACCTTTGTCTGCGGGTAAAACAGTTATTTTGGTAGTAGTGGACAGGTTTAGCAAAATGGTACACTTCATTGCTTTACCCGCACTACCTAATGCTAAGACTCTTGCTCAGGTATTGATCAGTGAAATCGTGAAGCTTCACGGGGCCCCTTCCGATGTTGTTTCGGATCGGGGTACCCAGTTTATTTCTAAATTTTGGAAAGCTTTTTGTTCCCGTTTGGTGGTACGCTTGTCGTTTTCCTCAGCTTTCCATCCTCAGTCGAATGGACAGACTGAGCGTACCAACCAAAACCTTGAGACATATCTAAGATGTTTTGTGTCTGAAAACCAAGAGTTGTGGTCATCCTATTTACCGTTAGCTGAGTTTGCCATAAATAATCGTCGTCTGGAATCCACTGGCAAGTCACCATTTCTTGGTGCATATGGTTTTCATCCCCAATTCTGTACTTTCAAAGAGGGGGGGTCTTCTGGGGTTTCCGAAGAGGAACGGTTTTTGTCATCTCTTTCATCGGTATGGCAGAAGGTGCAAGCTAACTTGAAAAATATGGTAGGTAAATACAAATGCATCGCTGATAAGAGACGGTCGCCAGGTCCGGACCTAGGAGTGAATGACTATGTGTGGTTGTCTACTAGGAATATTAAATTAAAGGTTCCCTCTTTGAAACTGGGTCCTAGGTTCATTGGCCCTTACAAAATTGTAGCCATCATCAACCCCGTGGCTTTTCGCCTGGAGCTACCTCAGACTTTTAAAATCCATAACGTCTTTCATAAGTCGTTACTCAAAAAATATGTTCCACCTCTAGAACCGTCACCGCTGCCACCCCCTCCTGTTGTTGTGGATGGTAATCTAGAGTTTCTGATATCCAAAATTGTTAATTCTCGCCGGGTCCGCCACTCTCTTCAATATCTAGTGCATTGGAGAGGTTACGGTCCCGAGGAAAGAATGTGGGTTCCTGCGTCTGAGGTAAACGCCGACAGGCTAGTTCGGGCTTTTCATGCCTCTCATCCTGAGACCTGGTCCTGAGTGTCCGGAGGCCCCTCGTAGAGAGGGGGGTACTGTCATGAGGGTGTCAAAAACCACGCCTGACTCCGTTATACCCAGGGTCAGGAAGTCGCAGCGGTTGGCTGCGCGCTCTATGTAAGATAGGGCTGTTTCCTTATGGTAGCTTTCTGGGTTTGCTTTGCAACCCTTTTTGGCTCACTCAGGGATCCGTAGCTCATTCTCCTGAGCTGTTCCTTGTCCAGCACTCCCAACCTCCTTATATTCCCCTCTCACACTTCTCTGGTTGCCAGATATAGAGCTTCCTGCCTGGACTTCTATACTGACCCACTGGAGCTGTGTTGCTGCGTTCTCTGGTTGTTGGTCCAGAACGTTTCCCTCCGGATCCCTGTTGGACCTTTGGTCTGCTGTGGTCGCCCACCTAGGTTTATGTGTTTGTCTGTATTGTCTGTCCTCTCCCTGGTGTTTCCCTCTTAGTGTCAGTGGTGCGGACTAGCGATCCCACCGGCCCGTTCACCATCTAGGGCTCATTTTAGGGAAAGCCAGGGTTTAGGCACGTGATCGCCGCACGGGTGAGGAATCCGTCTAGGGACGTCAGGACAGGACAGTCAGGTGCCAGCCGCAAGGGGAGTCAGGGGTCACCACCTTTCCCTCTCCCTTGGGCAGGGCTTTCCCTTTTCCCTCCCTGTGCGTGACGCCGGTCATTACAGTAGAAGAACCATATAAGAACACCATCTGGGACATGAGCCGATTATTTAGGTACTCTAGGCAGTTTAGAGACCAATTTCCTGCTGGCAGGATTCCTTTAAGGGCACTACATACTACTCATGTTAAATTGTGTACACATCAGTGGTCAGTAGTCAGACTTTGCAATATATACCTTGTCATATTAGGCTAAGGGTATGACCACACGGCTCAGCTGTACAGCCACAGCGGGCTCCATTTAAACTGAGCATAGCCATTAACATAGAAACATAGAATGTGTCGGCAGATAGAACCATTTGGCCCATCTAGTCTGCCCAATATATCTGAATACTATGGATAGTCCCTGGCCCTATCTTATATGAAGGATAGCCTTATGCCTATCCCATGCATGCTTAAACTCCTTCACTGTATTTGCAGCTACCACTTCTGTAGGAAGGCTATTCCATGCATCCACTACTCTCTCAGTAAAGTAATACTTCCTTATATTACTTTTAAACCTTTGCCCCTCTAATTTAAAACTGTGTCCTCTTGTGGTAGTTTTTCTTCTTTTAAATATTATCTCCTCTTTTACCTTGTTGATTCCCTTTATGTATTAAAAAGTTTCTATCATATCCCCTCTGTCTCTTCTTTCTTCCAAGCTATACATATTAAGGTCCTTTAATCTTTCCTGGTAAGTTTTATCCTGCAATCCATGTACTAGTTTAGTAGCTCTTCTCTGAACTCTCTCTAGAGTATCTATATCCTTCTGGAGATATGGCCTCCAGTACTGCGCACAATGCAGACCGACTTAATAGTGCGGTCTTCGTTGGTTTAAATATAGCCTGACGTGGCCACACAGTACAGGTCCTTCTAAAAAAATTAGCATATTGTGATACAGTTCATTATTTTCTGTAATGTACTGATAAACATTAGACTTTCATATATTTTAGATTCATTACACACCAACTGAAGTAGTTCAAGCCTTTTATTGTTTTAATATTGATGATTTTGGCATACAGATCATGAAAACCCAAATTTCTTATCTAAAAAAATTAGCATATTTCATCCGACCAATAAAAGAAAAGTGTTTTTAATACAAAAAAAGTCAACCTTCAAATAATTATGTTCAGTTATGCACTCAATACTTGGTCGGGAATCCTTTTGCAGAAATGACTGCTTCAATGCGGCGTGGCATGGAGGCAATCAGCCTGTGGCACTGCTGAGGTGTTATGGAGGCCCAGGATGCTTCGATAGCGGCCTTAAGCTCATCCAGAGTGTTGGGTCTTGCGTCTCTCAACTTTCTCTTCCCAATATCCCACAGATTCTCTATGGGGTTCAGGTCAGGAGAGTTGGCAGTCCAATTGAGCACAGTAATACCATGGTCAGTAAACCATTTACCAGTGGTTTTGGCACTGTGAGCAGGTGCCAGGTCGTGCTGAAAAATGAAATCTTCATCTCCATAAAGCTGTCACGAGGGTGTCAAGAGCCACGCCTGACTCCGTTGTACCCGGGGTCAGGAGGTCGCAGCGGTTGGCTGCACGCTCTATGTCAGATAGGGAAGTTTCCTTATTGTAGCTTTCTGGGTTTGCTTTACAAACCCTTTTGGCTCACTCAGGGATCCGTAGCTCCTTCTCTCAGCTGTTCCTTGTCCAGCACTCCCAATCCTCCTTATATTCCCCTCTCACACTTCTCTGGTTGCCAGATATAGAGCTTCCTGCCTGGACATCTATTCTGACCCACTGGAGCTGTGTTGCTGCGTTCTCTGAGTGTTGCCTTAGAACGCTACCCTCCGGATCCCTGTTGGACCTTTGTGGACAATTGTTGCCGTCCACCTGGGTGTTTGTGTTTGTCTGTGTTTGTCTGTCCTCTCCCTGGTGTTTCCCTCTTAGTGCAGTGGTGAGGACTAGCGATCCCACCGGCCCGTTCATTATCTAGGGCTCATTTCAGGGAAAGCCAGGGTTTAGGCACGTGATCGCCGCACGGGTGAGGAACCCGTCTAGGGACGTCAGGGCAGGCAGGTGCCAGCTGCAAGGTGAGTTAGGGGTCACCACCTTTCCCTCTCCCTTGGGCAGGGCTTTCCCTGTTTTCCTCCCTGTGCGTGTTGCCGGTCATTACATTATATCTGGCCCTTATTTTTGTGTAGGTTAAAAAAAAAAAAAAAAAAAAAAATTTTTTTTTACTTACTTAGAATCCAGTATGGATCCAATTGCTGCTCTGTCCGAACAATTTCATGGCCTGTCTTTGGAGGTGGCAGGATTGAAGGCGTCGGTCCTCCAGCAACAGCAGCAATTACAACAGACCGCAAGCCCAGCGGTTGCTACTGGTAACCAGGTTGTTGCGGAACCCAAGGTCCCTCTCCCTGACAGATTTTCTGGGGTAAGGGACAAGTTTTTGACGTTCCGTGAGGCCTGTAAACTATACTTTAAACTGCGTCCTTACTCCTCTGGTAATGAAGAACAGCGGGTGGGTGTTGTTATTTCCCTGCTGCAGGGGGACCCGCAGTCCTGGGCGTTCTCTTTACCTACTGATTCCCAGGCTCTTCGGTCAGTGGATGAGTTTTTCGGGGCCTTGGGTCTCATATATGACGACCCTGACCGAGTCGCACTGGCTGAATCAAAATTACGGAGACTCCTACAAGGAGAGCGGCCGGTAGAGGAGTATTGCTCTGACTTCCGTAGGTGGGCTACGGATACCCAATGGAACGACCCGGCCCTCAGGAGTCAGTTCTGCTCTGGGTTATCCGAAAGGGTTAAGGATGCGCTTGCATTGTATGAGACCCCCCTTTCCCTTGATGCAGTTATGTCCCTTTCTATCCGTATAGATAGACGCCTTAGGGACAGGTTGAAAAAACCGGAGCCATTGGTAACCCCTCCCAAGCAGCAGTTAGTCTGTACGGACTTAGACGAGCCTATGCAGCTAGGAGGAACTACTCGTCAGGTCCGTCCTCCTGAGGTTCGCCGTAGGCGTGGGGGTTGTTTTTTTTGTGGGGAGAGGGGTCATTTCATTAACGTCTGTCCTTCTTTCCTCAGAAACAAAAAAAACCGTCGGAAAACTACTAACCCCAGGCTGTGTGGAGGATGTCAGCCGGGGGGTATACGTTTCCTCCATACGTACATCGCAATTTGTGTTGCCAGCGGTTATTGTTTTTGGTGATAAGACAGAGACTGTTTCTTTCTTTCTAGACAGTGGAGCAGGGGTAAATTTGATAGATGCCCATTTTGCCCGCACTATGGGTTTGTCTCTCTGTACGTTACAGAGACCTATTCCCATATTTGCTATAGATTCTGCTCCTCTGTCTCAGAGAAACCTCACCCACATCGTTCATAATTTACACCTTCGGGTAGGGGACCACCATAACGAGATGCTCTCATGTTATGTTCTGGAGGGGCTTCCCACTCCGGTGGTGCTGGGCCTTCCCTGGTTGGTAGCGCACAATCCAGTGGTGGATTGGCAGGCCAGGGAGATATTGGAGTGGAGTGAGCCGTGCAGAGAAAATTGCTTATATAGCAATTGCTTAGTCGCCTCCATAACTACCCTACCTACATTTGTTTCGGACTTTGAGGACGTTTTTTCTGAAAAGGGTTGTCAGAAGTTACCACCTCATCGTCCTTATGATTGCCCGGTTAACCTTATTCCCGGCGCAAAATTACCCAAGACCAGGTTATATAATCTTTCAGGTCCAGAGAGACAAGCCATGAAGCATTATATCTCAGAGAGTTTGGCTAAGGGACACATCAGACCCTCTTCTTCACCCGTGGCTGCAGGGTTTTTCTTTGTTAAAAAGAAAGATGGGGGCCTGCGTCCTTGCCTAGATTTTCGTGAATTAAATCGGATAACCATCCGAGACCCATACCCTCTTCCTCTCATTCCTGACCTGTTTAACCAGATTGTGGGTGCTAGGTGGTTCTCCAAACTCGATCTTAGGGGGGCCTACAATCTGATTCGTATTAAAGAGGGGGATGAGTGGAAAACAGCTTTTAACACCCCTGAGGGGCATTATGAAAATCTAGTTATGCCTTTCGGCCTGACCAATGCTCCTGCCGTCTTTCAATATTTCGTTAATGACATTTTTAGTCATCTAATCGGCAGGTTTGTGGTAATATACCTAGATGATATTTTAATTTATTCGTCTGATCTGAAAACACATGAGGAGCATGTCAGACAAGTACTGCAGGTCCTACGGACGAATGAATTATATGCTAAAATTGAAAAATGTGTTTTTGCCGTTCAGGAGATACAATTCCTAGGTTATTATTTATCTGCGTCAGGTTTCCGTATGGATCCTAGGAAGGTCCAGGCAATTTTGGATTGGGATCTTCCTGAGAACCTCAAAGCACTACAACGGTTCTTGGGCTTCGCGAATTTCTATAGGAAATTCATAAAAAATTATTCGGTGATCGTAAAACCCCTTACTGACATGACTAGGAAGGGGACTGATTTTTCTAAATGGTCTGACGCCGCTAAAGTTGCTTTTTCCTCTCTAAAAGAGAGGTTTACCTCAGCACCTGTACTAGTCCAACCTGATGTCTCTCAGCCTTTTATTGTTGAAGTCGATGCATCAGAGGTGGGAGTGGGGGCTGTGCTGTCTCAGGGTCCGTCTCCTGGCAAATGGCGTCCTTGTGCTTTCTTTTCTAAAAAACTATCTGCAGCAGAACAGAACTACGATATTGGCAATAGGGAACTGTTAGCTATTAAACTTGCGTTTGAGGAGTGGCGTCACTTTTTAGAGGGGGCAGTCCACCCCGTCACTGTGTTTACGGACCACAAAAATCTGCTGTACCTCGAATCAGCTAAGCGTCTCACCCCTAGACAGGCTAGGTGGTCGCTATTTTTTACCAGGTTTAACTTTGTGATTACCTATCGTCCTGGGGTAAAGAATACCAAGGCTGATGCACTATCTCGTTGTTTCCCTGGAGGGGGTAATGTGAGTGATCCGGTGCCCATTCTACAAAGAGGAGTGGTTGTCTCTGCGGTACACTCTGCTTTGGAGGGGAAGGTGTTAGAGGCCCAGGGGGACGCCCCGGTCTCTTGCCCCTCAGAGAAATTGTTTGTACCGTTGAACCTACGTCTCGAATTATTAAAGGAACATCATAATTCGGCACTTGCTGGGCACCCGGGTAGTAAAGCAACCTTAGAGCTATTGTCTCGTCGTTTTTGGTGGCCAAGGTTGCGTCAGGATGTATTGGATTTTGTGTCTTCTTGTTCTACCTGTGCGCGCGCAAAAGTTTCACATACACGTCCTGCAGGGTCTCTATTACCACTCGTCATTCCCAATAGACCATGGACACATCTGTCTATGGATTTTATCACTGACTTACCTTTGTCTGCGGGTAAAACAGTGATTTTGGTAGTAGTGGACAGGTTTAGCAAAATGGCACACTTTATTGCGTTACCCGCACTACCTAATGCTAAAACTCTTGCTCAGGTATTCGTCAGTGAGATCGTGAAGCTTCACGGGGTCCCCTCCGATGTTGTTTCGGATCGGGGAACCCAGTTTATTTCTAAATTTTGGAAAGCTTTTTGTTCCCGTTTGGGGGTTCACTTGTCCTTTTCCTCAGCTTTCCATCCTCAGTCGAATGGACAGACTGAGCGTACCAACCAAAACCTGGAGACATATCTAAGATGTTTTGTGTCTGAAAACCAAGAGTTGTGGTCGTCATATTTACCGTTAGCTGAGTTTGCCATAAATAATCGCCGTCAGGAATCCACTGGCAAGTCACCTTTTCTTGGTGCATATGGTTTTCATCCCCAATTCTGTACTTTCAAAGAGGGGGGGTCTTCTGGGGTTCCCGAAGAGGAACGGTTTTCGTCATCTCTTTCATCAGTATGGCAGAAGGTGCAAGCTAACTTGAAAAATATGGGAGGTAAATACAAAGGCATGGCTGATAAGAGACGGTCGCCAGGTCCGGACCTAGGAGTGAATGACTATGTGTGGTTGTCTACTAGGAATATCAAGTTGAAGGTTCCCTCTTGGAAACTGGGTCCTAGGTTTATTGGTCCTTACAAGATTGTAGCCATCATCAACCCCGTGGCTTTTCGCCTGGAGTTACCTCAGACTTTTAAAATCCATAATGTCTTTCATAAGTCGTTACTCAAAAAATATGTTCCACCTCTAGAACCGTCACCGCTGCCACCCCCTCCTGTTGTCGTGGATGGTAGTTTGGAATTTCAGATATCCAAAATTGTTAATTCTCGTCGGGTCCGCCGCTCTCTCCAATATCTGGTGCACTGGAGAGGTTACGGTCCCGAGGAAAGAATGTGGGTTCCTGCGTCTGAGGTAAACGCCGACAGGCTAGTCCGGATTTTTCATGCCTCTCATCCTGAGAGACCTGGTCCTGAGTGTCCGGAGGCCCCTCGTAGAGAGGGGGGTACTGTCACGAGGGTGTCAAGAGCCACGCCTGACTCCGTTGTACCCGGGGTCAGGAGGTCGCAGCGGTTGGCTGCACGCTCTATGTCAGATAGGGAAGTTTCCTTATTGTAGCTTTCTGGGTTTGCTTTACAAACCCTTTTGGCTCACTCAGGGATCCGTAGCTCCTTCTCTCAGCTGTTCCTTGTCCAGCACTCCCAATCCTCCTTATATTCCCCTCTCACACTTCTCTGGTTGCCAGATATAGAGCTTCCTGCCTGGACATCTATTCTGACCCACTGGAGCTGTGTTGCTGCGTTCTCTGAGTGTTGCCTTAGAACGCTACCCTCCGGATCCCTGTTGGACCTTTGTGGACAATTGTTGCCGTCCACCTGGGTGTTTGTGTTTGTCTGTGTTTGTCTGTCCTCTCCCTGGTGTTTCCCTCTTAGTGCAGTGGTGAGGACTAGCGATCCCACCGGCCCGTTCATTATCTAGGGCTCATTTCAGGGAAAGCCAGGGTTTAGGCACGTGATCGCCGCACGGGTGAGGAACCCGTCTAGGGACGTCAGGGCAGGCAGGTGCCAGCTGCAAGGTGAGTTAGGGGTCACCACCTTTCCCTCTCCCTTGGGCAGGGCTTTCCCTGTTTTCCTCCCTGTGCGTGTTGCCGGTCATTACAAAAGCTTTTCAGCAGATGGAAGCATGAAGTGCTCCAAAATCTCCTGATAGCTAGCTGCATTGACCCTGCCCTTGATAAAACACAGTGGACCAACACCAGCAGCTGACATGGCACCCCAGACCATCACTCACTGTGGGTACTTGACAATGGACTTCAGGCATTTTGGCATTTCCCTCTCCTCAGTCTTCCTCCAGACTCTGGCACCTTGATTTCCGAATGACATGCAACAGTCCAGTGCTGCTTCTCTGTAGCCCAGATCAGGCGCTTCTGCCGCTGTTTCTGGTTCAAAAGTGGCTTGACCTGGGGAATGCGGCACCTGTAGCCCATTTCCTGCACACGCCTGTACACGGTGGCTCTGGATGTTTCTACTCCAGACTCAGTCCACTGCTTCCGCAGGTCCCCCAAGGTCTGGAATCGGTCCTTCTCCACAATCTTCCTCGGGGTCCGGTCACCTCTTCTCGTTGTGCAGCGTTTTCTGCTACACTTTTTCCTTCCCACAGACTTCCCACTGAGGTGCCTTGATACAGCACTCTGGGAACAGCCTATTCGTTCAGAAATTTCTTTCTGTGTCTTACCCTCTTGCTTGAGGGTGTCAATGATGGCCTTCTGGACAGCAGTCAGGTCGGCAGTCTTACCCATGATTGCGGTTTTGAGTAATGAACCAGGCTGGGAGTTTTTAAAAGCCTCAGGAATCTTTTGCAGGTGTTTAGAGTTAATTAGTTGATTCAGATGATTAGGTTAATAGCTTGTTTAGAGAACCTTTTCATGATATGCTAATTTTTTTAGATAGGAATTTGGGTTTTTCATGAGCTGTATGCCAAAATCATCAATATTAAAACAATAAAAGGCTTGAACTACTTCAGTTGGTGTGTAATGAATCTAAAATATATGAAAGTCTAATGTTTATCAGTACATTACAGAAAATAATGAACTTTATCACAATATGCTAATTTTTTGAGAAGGACCTGTACTCCACTGAGTTGCAGCCATACCCAAAGGTTGCTTGAGCCAAAATTAGTAGTGGATCAGGAAAGGCGGGAACAGATACTACTACTTTTTTTTAATCCACAAAAACAGCCATGTGCATGAGCCCCAATTCAATAGATTCCAGGTCTCTCAGGGTCACACAGCATTATAAATCATTAGGGAGCAGAGTCCAGAATGGGAACGAACAGTGCCACACTCCGTGAGTTTCTTACTCTTAACTCGTTCTTGTCTGGTCACAGTGTGTTGGCGCACATCTTGGCTGTATGGCAAAAAAACACACCAAAAAGACAATTGCGGTTTTTGCAACAATATACCTGCATTTATGGTGCATTTTCTTCCAGCAAAGGGAAAGCACACAGCAAAACTGAATTACAAAATAGAGTGACATTAATGTCATTCAGGTCTACTGTGTGTTTTCACTTGCTGGAGGACAATGCAACAAAAGCGCAGATATGTTGTTGCAAAAACCGCATGCATTTTTTTTGTGCTGCATCCAAAACTCAGCGCACCCTAAGGTGTCATATAGTACATGTCGTCACAAGAAATCAAGGGGGTGATCTTAACCACCTCCCGACCGCCTAACGCACCGATGCGTCCGGGAGGTGGTTGATTTACTCCTCCTGGACGCATCGGCGCGTCATCTCGCGAGACGCGAGATTTCGTCACAGCCGGCCCGCGCATGCGCATCACGTGGCCGGCATTTCGTCGAGGAGTATTTCGTCAGCAACCTGCCAGCCAATGATCATGGCTGGCAGGTTGCTGATTTTTTAAAAAACCAATCGGAGGCCATATATCAGATCATATTTGTAAATATGATCTGTTATATGGCTGGCCTGCTCCTCTGCTGGTTCTTTTCGTCGGTTGGATCCAGCAGAGGAGCAGGCTACACAGTGAGTACACCAAACACCTCATACTAGCCCCAGATCACCCCCCTGAACCCCTATTAACCCTTTGATCACCCCTTTTATCGCCCCTGTCAATCACTAGTGAAAGTAAAAAAGTGATCAGTGCAAACTGTCACTTTCTTTTTTTCACTGGTATTGACCGTTAGGTTTTAGGTATAGTTTAGGCCCCTTGGTTAGGTAGTTTAGGGATCAGTTAGCGCCCAGCCCACCGCACCGCAGTCACCGATTCGCTGATTAGCGTATCGCTAATCAGCATTTGTACTTTTATAGTATCTGGAAGTGATCAAAACTGATCACGGTCAGATCTATAATTGTATTAGTGTCACTTTAGTTCTCCCTCCACCCAAAACGCTGTGTTTGCCCGATCAGGCCTGATCGGTCGCCCACACGTGCGTTCACCCACGCCCGCCCCACCGCAGTGACAAAAAATATTTTTTTTTGATCACTGCACATTCACTTTACACGCGCTGAGGCGATAAAAAAATCAGTTTTGATATTTTTTTATCAACCGCAGCGGCCTCCGGTACTTCGCTAGCCTCCCATTTGTAAGACAGGCTTGCTTTTTTTTCTTGGGTAGTCTCAGGGAATACCCCTAAATTTAGTTGCCCACATGTCAAACAGGGGGTATTCTTCTGAAGAGGCCTACAGGCTTCTGACCCAGTCGGATGAGGAATGGGAACCCTCATCTGATGAATCTAGCGGGTCAGAATACGAACCTGTAGAAAGCAGTGGCTCTCTGACCCAAAGTTCGGACGAGGAGGCTGAGGTCCCTGATAGCACCAGGCGTACCCGGCCCCGTGTCGCTAGACCGCAGGTTGCGCAGGATCCGCTTCAAGAGCAGCAGAGTGGGGCTGGTGCTGTCGGATTACGTGGTGAGGCATACACCAGCAGCCCAGCCCTTCCTGGACCTAGTACCAGCACTGCCGTAGAACATGGTGAAGTAGCGAGCACCAGAAGGGCAGTTGAAGCTGGTACGGTAGCACGTGCAGTAGTGACCCCGTCGCAGCCACCGCAAAGACGTGCCCGTAGAGCCCCTAGAATAGAGGTGCTGGCAAACCCTGATTGGCAGTCCCCAACTTCAGCCGCACCTGTAGTTCCCCCTTTCACCGCCCAGTCTGGAGTTCGGGTTGAGACAGCTCAGATCGGTTCGGCCCTGGGATTTTTTTGAGCTGTTCTTGACTGCGGAGCTCTTAGACTTAGTTGTGGCAGAGACAAACCGGTATGCCACACAATTTATAACCGCTAACCCGGGAAGCTTTTATGCCCAGCCTTTCCGGTGGAAACCAGTCCAAGTTTCCGAAATTAAAACTTTTTTGGGCCTTTTCCTCAACATGGGTCTAACTAAAAAGCATGAATTGCGGTCATATTGGTCCACGAACCCAATTCATCACATGCCCATGTTCTCTGCTGCTATGTCCAGGACACGATTTGAGACCATCCTGCGTTTCCTGCACTTTAGTGATAACAGCACCTCCCGTCCCAGAGGCCACCCTGCTTTTGACCGGCTCCACAAAATTCGGCCCCTCATAGACCATTTCAACCTGAAATTTGCAGATATGTATACCCCAGAGCAAAACATCTGCGTAGACGAGTCCCTGATACATTTTACCGGGCGCCTTGGCTTCAAACAATACATCCCAAGCAAGTGCGTCCGGTATGGGGTCAAATTGTATAAGCTCTGTGAAAGGGCCACAGGCTATACCCACAAATTTCGTGTCTATGAGGGAAAAGATCAGACCCTGGAGCCGGTCGGTTGCCCTGACTACTTGGGGGGCAGTGGGAAGATAGTCTGGGACTTGGTGTCACCCTTATTCGGCAAGGGGTACCATCTTTATGTGGACATTTTCTACACAAGTGTGGCCCTCTTTAGGCATTTGTTTCTAGAACGGATTGGCGCCTGTGGTACCGTGCGAACTAGTCGCGCGGGCTTCCCCCAACGGCTCGTTAGCACCCGTCTTGCAAGGGGGCAGAGGGCCGCACTGTGTAACGAAGAACTGCTCGCGGTGAAATGGAGAGACAAGCGTGACGTTTACATGCTCTCCTCCATTCACGCAGACACGACAATACAAATTGAGCGAGCAACCCGTGTCATTGAAAAGCCCCTCTCAATCCACGACTATAACCTTCACATGGGAGGGGTGGACTTCAATGACCAGATGTTGTCTCCGTATTTAGTTTCCCGCAGAACCAGACGCTGGTATAAGAAGGTGTCTGTATATTTAATTCAATTGGCTCTGTATAATAGTTTTGTTCTCTACAGTAAGGCTGGGAGAACTGGATCCTTCCTCAAATTTCAGGAAGAGATCATCGAGAACCTCCTGTACCCAGGAGGTTCCGTGGCCCCATCCACCAGTGTAGTTAGCCATCTACACGAGCGACATTTCCCCAATGTCGTTGCTGGTACCTCAACCCAACCGTCACCCCGAAAAAGATGTTGTGTCTGTAGCAGGAGTGGAATAAGGCGTGACACCCGCTATTTCTGTCCTGACTGTCCTGACCACCCTGCCCTATGCTTAAGGGAGTGTTTCCGGAAGTACCACACACAGGTACACCTAGCATAGGGATCATCTCACCAGGACAGGCACACAGGGCTATTAGGGCCCATTCACTCACACAGCTGCTGCAAACGTCTCCTTTCACCTGGGACAAAGTGCGTAACGCACTTTGCCACATCTTTGGGCGATTTGCGCTTTGCACATTGACCCATGGGGAAGGAGAGGTTTGTTCTATAAAGGTAAAAAAACAAAAAACAAAAAAAAAACACCAGTAAGCAAAAAGGTTAATGTTTAGTTCAAAAAGTTAAAGTTTATATGTTCTGTTCCAAAGTTAATAAAATTATTGTGTTGCGGCCTGGTTTTTTCTTTTTTTTTGTTTTTCTTTTTTTACCTTCCAGGTGGACCAACCGATCGACTAGCTGCAGCACTGATGTGCATTCTGACAGAAGCATTGCGCTGCTGTCAGATTACACGCAAGTCAGTGTATGCGGCGCTGCAAGACGAGATTTCTACTCTGCAGTAACAGATACGTTTGCCGAGGCATACGAGCTGAGGAGGAGGCGGCGTTCCTATGCTTTGGCAAACACTTTGTATGTAAAAAAATAAATAAATAAATCCCGGCAATGATTTATTCATCCACATCGATTGATGTGAATGGAGAAATCTGGTTTGCCAGGGAATACGAGCTAAGTGGGTATGGATGTTGGGTGGAGCTCCTATGTCCTGGCAGATGCCTTTAAAAAAATCTCATTACCTGTATGCTCAATATAAGGAGAATAGCAGAAACTCCTAATGCTGGCCATACATGTAATGATTGCGGAGACCCTCAAATGCCAGGGCAGTACAAACACCCCACAACTGACCCCATTTTGGAAAGAAGACACCCCAAGGTATTCGCTGAGGGGCATATTGAGTCCATGAAAGATTTAAATTTTTGTCCTAAGGCTGGGTTCACACCTGAGCGTTTTACAGCGCGTTCCTACGCGCTGTAAAACGCTCAACAAGGAGAAACATTGCCCAAACATTTTTTTTTTATCAAAGACATGTAGAACAATAAATTTGGCGAAAAATTTATATATGGATGTCGTTTTTTTTGCAAAATTTTACAGCTGAAAGTGAAAAATGTAATTTTTTTGCAAAAAAATCGTTACATTTTGATTAATAACAAAAAAAGTAAAAATGTCAGCAGCAATAAAATACCACCAAATGAAAGCTCTATTAGTGAGAAGAAAAGCAGGTAAAATTCATTTGGGTGGTAAGTTGCATGACCGAGCGATAAACGGTGAAAGTAGTGTAGTGCAGAAGTGTAAAAAGTGGCCTGGTCATGAAGGGGGTTTCAGCTAGCGGGGTTGAAGTGGTTAAAGAGGTGGTTGACAATGTTAAACACAGGTCTAGAATTATGTAACGGAGTTCCAAATAAGTAATTGCAAGCTTTATCCAAGTGTACTGTATACATGCACCTTATCAAACTCCAACATATTAAAGCCAGCTAAGGTATTGGGTGTTTCTGCTTTAAATGTCAAACTTATATAAGCAGTTTAGCATGAAAACTTCATCATCAAAGGTGTGTTAAGGGCGTAGTCTGTGATTCCCACTCTCAATTAAAGTATTTAACCATTCAGCTGCTGAAAGTTAAAGGGTTATATCACTTCAGCAAATGGCATTTATCATGTAGAGAAAATTAATACAAGACACTTACTTATGTAATGCGATTGTCCATATTGTCTCCTTTGCTGGCTGGATTCATTTTTCCATCACATTAGACACTGCTCATTTCCATAGTTATGACTAGGCTTAAGTAGCTCATAGATCCGAAGTTGATTTGTGCAAAAACTTTGGTTTTAATGGTTTCCATACAGCATTACAATGTATTGGCTCCACAGAGCCAAACTTAGTCTCCGCCAAAGTGGCGCAAGACTTCGGTGAATTATTTCTGTATTCTTATATGCGTATTGAAAAACAAAAGCCCACTTCAGATCACCCCAAAAAAACGAAAAAACAAAACAAAAACCCAGAAACCCAGACTTCTTCCGTCTTAAATATCAGATCTCAGATGGAAATGGCTCTATGTTGTGTCATTTCTTTATTATTTCTACTAAAAGTTATATGAAATGTCAGCAGTCTGCAATAAGGGTACAGAGAACCGCAAGTCGTGTGAACAGAGATAGTGGTCAGTTACTGAGAACTGTACAGGAAGTTTTACTGAATCTTTTCCCACAAAAATGTAACATAAAAAAAACCTGTTGGCGCCGGTTTATAATCTGCTTAGATGGCCAGAATACTGACACATTTAAAGAGGAGGACCTTTCACCACTCCTGACATGCCTGTTTTAATAGCTTCATGCATTCCCCATGTAATAATTCTAGAGCATCTATTAATACATTAGTACATTAGGTACATTAGGTACAAAGGGGTGGTTACCAGTTTGCTGCCATTGTCAGACTGAGCAGGTACACCCCCCAACTGGTTACCACCCCTCTGTACCCTTACTGCAGACTGCTAGCAATTCATTCATAACTTCTACAAGAAATAATAAAGAAATGGCTCAACATAGAGCAATAAGAATAGATGCTCCAGAATTGTTATTACATGAATGCATGGAGCTATTAAAATAGGCATGTCAGGAGTGGTCCTCTTTAAGCATTTGTATTGAGCAAATAATGCATGGACCACCCACTTCTCTAACTTCTACTGAATTAGATCACCATACAATCTTTCCTCTAATTATTTTGGCTCCTGCTCTGCTGTATCGTATCTTATACACAGGGTGGTCATTTGTATACAGGTTAATTATGCTCATTATTTAAAGAACACTTTTCCACTCTCTTGACAAGTCTGTTATAGTAAACACTTGTATTCCCCATAAAATAATGTGCTAGGCACTTGTTTTATAAGAACTCTGCATTGTGCCATTCCTCTATTCGGCTACATTCACACGACAGTAGTGTTTTGCGGATCCTCAAAATACAGATATCAGCCCGTGTAGATTCCGCAATTTTTAGGCCACACATGGCCGTCGCTACCATAGAAAATGCCTATTCTCGCCCGCAATTGCAGACAATAGGACAGGCTCTACCTTTTTTGCGTGACCGCAGAACGGAACTACGGATGTAGACAGAACACTGTGTGCTTTCCGCATCTTTTGCAGCTCCATTAAAATGAATGTGTCTGCACCCGTTCCGCAAAATTGCAGAATGGATGCGAACTCATTCATACAGTCGTGTGAATGTAGCCCTACTCCTAGAAATCTATGATTATATCAACTGGGTGTTCTCTACACACTGTCCTGTCCATACTGGTATTGTACAGAAACATCAGTTGGCAATTTATTCATTTCCAAGGAGGAAAAAAAATGTCATAATGCAGTTGTGAAAAGTTTATCACCGTTGCTCATGCTAGATGATAAAATTATGACTTTGCAACTTTTACTTGCACAAAAAAGGAGATTTTTTGTGAAACTCACCTGTAAAATCTTTTTCTCGTCTTTTCCATTGGGGGACACAGACCATAGGTATAGCCTAGGTCATTACTAGGAGGAGACACTATGCAAATAAAAAAGAGAGCTCCTCCTCCCCGGGCTATACCCCCATGCTCCACCGGGAGGACCCCAGCGCGTGCAAAAGCAGTAGGAGAAGGAGACAAAAAACTACAGAGACCAGAACAAAGGAATACCGCCATCGGACCGATAACCCTAAGGTCCCGAAGAACTAAACCAACTCCTCCTGCAACAGGCAAGAATGGGAGGGAGCTGTGTCCCCCAATGGAAAGACGAGAAAGATTTTACAGGTGAGTTTCACAAAAAAATCTCCTTTTCTCACACATTCCATTGGGGGACACAGACCATGGGACGTCCCAGAGCAGTCCATGGGGTGGGAAAAAGATCAGCACCTCCAGGGGGAACCACCGCCTGCAATACCTTGCGCCCAAGGACAGCATCAGCCGATGCCAAAGAGTGCAGTTGGTAAAACTTTGTAAAGGTATGTAAGGACGACCAGGTGGCAGTCTTACAAATTTGAGATGCCGAGGAACGATTATGCCTATCCCAGGAGGCCCCCACCTCCCTGGTAGAGTGCACGGTAACCCCAGCTGGGGGAACCCTGCCACATGCACGATAGGCTGTGGCAATAGCCGACCGAATCCACCGAGACCTTGGAAGCCCCCAGACCTTTACGAGGCCCTTCAGGAATCACGAAAAGGGCATCCGTACGGCTGAAAGGGGCAGTAACCTACAGATACACTCGCAGAGCACGGACAACGTACAGAGAATGGAGAGTGCGCTCCTTGCGGTTCGCCGGGGATGGACAAAAAGAGGGCAGGACTATATCTTCATTAAGGTGGAAGGCGGAGACCACCTTGGGCACCAAGCGTAGCACCATCTTATCCTGTGCAGGCATGCTGGGAGTTGTAGTTTTGCAACAGCTGGAGGCACACTGGTTGGGAAACACTGCCCTAGAGGAAAGAGCGGCCAGCTCCGATACCCTCCTCATCGAGGTGATGGCCACCAAAAAGACCACCTTCCAGGTGAGAAGACTCAAAGAAACCTCCCTCAGAGGCTCAAAGGGAGCTGCCTGGAGGGAAGACAGAACCAAATTGAGATCCCAGGGGGGCAGGGGAGAAACATACGGAGGGACCGAATGCACCACCCCTTGTAGGAAAGTCCTCACTGGACCGAGCAGAGCCAGGGATCGCTGGAAGAAAATGGCTAGAGCCGAGACCTGGCCTTTCAGGGAGCTCAGGGACATTCCCATCTCAAGGCCCGACTGGAGAAAGGAGAGGACCACCGGAACCGAGAAACGAAGGGGAAAAACACCTAGCTTCTCACAAAAGGTAAGAAAGGCCTTCCAGGTACGATAGTATATCTGGGAGGAAACTGGTTTTCTGGCCTTAGATCATGGTCTTCACAACAGAGTCCGAGAAGCCCCTCTTCTTCAGGATGGCAGTCTCAACAGCCACGCTGTTAAAAAAAGTGACTGTAAATTCTGGTGGAAGAGCGGTCTTTGAGACACTAGGACCTCCCTGAGAGGAAGAGGCCACGGAACGTCTGCCAGCATCCGAGTGACGTCCGAGAACCAGGGGCGGCGAGGCCAATCGGGGGCTATGAGAATGTTCGGAATCCCTTCAAACGTGATCTTGCAAAGGACCTTTGGTAGTAGAGGCAGTGGTGGAAAGACATAAAGGAGGGGGAAGCCTTGCCATGGAGACACCAGCGCGTTCACCCCGTACACGCCTCCTGATCCCGAGCACGGGTCAGGAATGTGGGAACCTTGTTGTTGAGCCTGGACGCCATCATTTCGACGTCCGGGCAGCCCCACTGGCGACAGATGCCCTAGAAAACCTCCGGATTTAAAGACCACTCTCCTGGATTCACTGTGTTGCGGCTGAGAAAGTCCACCTTCCAATTGTCGACCCCTGGGATGTATACTGCCGACAGTACTGGAACATGAGTCTCCGCCCACTGGAGGATCCTTTCTGCCTCCTGCATCACCGTCCGGCTGCGGGTCCCGCCCTGGTGGTTGACGTAAGCCACGGCTGTGGCATTGTCCGACTGGACCCTTACTGGGTGACCTGCTAGGAGAGGAGTCCAATGAGAAAGGGGGAGGAAAATTGCTCTGAGCTCCGGCACATTGATCAGAAGGTGGGCTTCCGCCGCCGACCACACCCCCTGCACCGTTCGGGCCTGGAGAACACCGTCAGTGGTGACTACTGTCCAGGAAATCGGAAGGAAGGACCTCCCTGGAGTCAGGTTTTGAGGGGACAGCCACCAATGGAGTTCCACACGAAGCCGAGGAGGCAGACGGACCCGAGAGTCCAGACCGCGCGATGTCCTGTCCCAAAAGGACAGGATCGCCCGCTGCAGAGGCCGAGTGTGAAACTGGGGAAAGGGGACGGCCTCGAAGGAGGCCACCATAAGCCCCAGAACCTTCATGCACTCCCGGATGGAGAGACGTCGGGAGCGCAGTAGGCAAGATACCAACTCCTGAATCCAAGAGGACTTAGAATCCGGAAGGAATATCCAAGCTACCGTGGTGTCCAGAACCATCCCTAGGAAGGTCACCCTCAGAGGGGTGAAGAGATGACTTCTGGACATTGATCAGCCAGCTGAACTGTTCCAGAGTCTGAACAGTGATTCAGACGCTGTCCTTGGCCTGGGGAAGGGAGGAAGCCTTTATCAGTATGTCGTCCAGGTAGGCCAACAGAGATATGCCCCTGGTACGGAGAAGCGCCAAGATCTTCGTGAATACCCGAGGGGCCGTAGCCAGCCCAAAGGGAAGGGCGACAAACTGGTAATGCTGACCGCTGACCGCAAAGCGCAGAAACCTGTGGTGAGATTCTGCTATAGGGACATGCAAATACGTGTCTTATATGTCCACAGACGCGAGGAACTCCCCTTGAAGAAGAGGAGCAATAACGGAGCGGAGGGATTCCATCCGGAACCTCCGGACCCGCAGAGACCTGTTTAACAGCTTCAGGTCTAGAACCGGACGCACCGATCCCTCCTTCTTCGGCACAACAAATAAGTTGGAGTAGAAACCTTCAACCTTAGCCAATCTGGCCACCGGCGGGTCTACTTTAGGAGAAGACCACTGCTGCACATTGTGGCGAAACCAACCTCGCCACTGGGTTTTGGAGGGGGCTGTTTAAAAGCCTCTTGCCTCAGGATTATGGCCCATAGTAACTTTTAAACCCCTGAACCTATTCCAGGGAATTTTGGATAGGTTTGTCCCCAAGTTATACTGTTTAAATTGATGTAAGTTATATGTATGGACAATGTAACCTCACAAAGTTGTAACAACTTATAAAAAGTGTAACTTGTCAGCTTGGGAGGAATATGCTGGGTGTGGTTCTATTGTCCCATTGTCCCATTGTGTGTTTAAATGGTGATGTCTGTCTTGTTGTCTCCACATGTGTATTGGCGATCTCCCCTTTGTCCTGAGAGATAATTGGATTGTCTTCGGTCGTCTCCCAGGCAGAGAGGAGGAAACCATGATGCATTGTGGGGATATGTTGTATCTGTTCTGTGTCGCAGTCTCCCTTCTGGTCCTCTAGGGGGCGGGAACGATTGGTTGCTGTATTTACATTGTGTGTGTTGTGAATTACTGATTGGTTGGATTTCAAAACCCTGTGGGCAGTACTATGTTTGGTTTTTATCAATAAAAGAGGCTGTACTTGAAGTACAGTCAGACCACTGTTTGACCCTCAAGACGGAGCCTTGTCTCGTTATTGGGGGGATTCCATGTATGCTGTTGGAGACTGATTGCCAGGAGTGTAAGCTGACTGATACGCTTTTCCTGTTCGTCTGCCGGCAGCTATCCGCGAGGTTCCAGTTTGGAGTGCTATTTTGTATCCAGTTCGGGAGGTTGGTGTTCTGCAGTAGCTGTGCCTGTCTCTCGGAAAGGGGCATATCGCCTAAACGGATTTTAACCCCTTGTCTGCTGAAACGGTGCCGTTACACACATTTTCTGCCGGAAATGGATAAAGAGTATCCATGTGTTTCGTGGCAGAAAATCGGTGATTAGGGCGGTCCCAGGCCTTAGAGAGGACCTTGTCGAATTCGCCATGTATGGGGAATAGAACCGTTTGTGGTTTCCTAGAGTGGAAAAGAGGGAATTCCTGGCTACCAGTGAAAGGAGATTCCCCCTGGATATCAAAAGTATCCCGGACCGCCGCCACCAAAGTGGACAGTTTGGGCGAGGGTTACAGCTCTGTGTCGTCAGAACTGGATCTTTCCCCTTCCGATCTATGGTCCCTGCTAGAAGGGGAAGTGTCTGAACGGGCCTTCAGCCGAGGAGGGGAAGCAGAATCATCCAAGGAAGGATGCTGCTGTGTACGCTGTCTCTTAGCGGCTGAGCGTCCTCTGTGGGAACCACTGGGAAGTGGATTGGTGTTAGCCACAGGATCCGTGGGGGGACGCCATGCGTTCCATGAAGGCCATGGCGGCCCGAGACTTGGGCTAAATCAGCGGCCGCCCTAGAAATGGCAGAGGCCCAAGTGGGTTCCGCTGGCTCCGACGGGGCCAAGGGAGGACTAGGTTGAGTGAGAGGAGGAGGATGATCCAGTCCAGAGGCAAGGCAAGAGTCACAGGATCAGGTGACCGAAAGTGGCAAACAGCAGACCTTACATGACCCAGTCGGGCCTGAGGAGCAGACTTGGATTTTTGGTGGGCCCCAGGTTTCGGCATGATGGCAGCAATCCCTGCAAAGAAAGGGGTCAGGGTCTCCTACTGTTCCTGCAGCACGCTGAGAAAACACTATCATACCGCGACAAGTGTGGAGCCAGGAGCAGCCGCATGTGGAGAGCGCTGACACGGAAGTGCCGTAGCTGAAGAATAGGGCTCCGCCCACAAATTGCGTCAAAGAAGGCGCGAAACCCGCGTGCGGGAAGTATGAAAAAGAATAGAGAGTCGCGGCCGCCGGAAGGGTAGGAGAGCCCGCTTCACAGAGCACCGCTGTGGGAGAGCCGAGGAAGCTGCCACTTGTGCAAGAGCGATTGCCCCAGACAGGAATCCTTCCCCCCTTCAAACCACCCACTAAGAGGCCCTAAGTGTCACACCGGGAGACAGAGGGAGGACAGGGAGCTCTGCAGGAGTGCCGTGTACTTATCTGCGTCCTGCAGTCTTCGCCCTCTGTTCCACACCAGTGGAGGTCACCTCTTCAGTCAGCTGGAACAAGGAGTGGCAGTGATCTGGAAGGAGGGCAGGATATGTGACCCTAGATCTGGTAGGCCGCCGGAGCTGCAGGTCAAGCCCGGTTCCACTTAACTTGTTGGGGGAGGGTGGGAGGTAGCCGGGGACACCAGTTCGACCCCGGCGCTCGTTCCACCAAGAGACCAGGGAAGCAAAATTGCGACCCTGCATCCTCTGCTGAAAAAAAATAAACGTGAGTAGAGTCTAAAATGTCACCTCCTTATCTGACACTAAGCAAGACTGGGGTCCTCCCGGTGGAGCATGGGGGTATAGCCCGGGGAGGAGGAGCTCTCTTTATTTGCATAGTGTCTCCTCCTAGTAATGACCTAGGCCAGTGATGGCGAACCTGTGGCACTCAGAGCCCTCTCTGTGGGCACCCGAACCCTGAAAAAAGTCTATGGTGTACCAATATGCCTTAAACTTTTCCTGCCATTCATTAGCGCAGGGTGCACTATGAACAGCGCAGGCAGCTCACTGAATGTAGGCAGGCTTTTATAGCTAAATGATAAAGTATATTGAAGATATACTATATAGGACTGTGGTATTCAGGGTAAATTGCCATGTCTGCACTTTGCGATAAATAAGTTGGTTTTGGGTTGCAGTTTGGCCACTCGGTCTCTAAAAGGTTCCCCATCACTGACCTAGGCTTTACCCATGGTCTATGTCCCCCAGTGGAATGTGCGAGAAATTGTGACATTATGCATTCTTCGGATAGTGCATGTGGTTAGCTATTTAAATTAGTGTCACTCTAGATTTATCACTGCGTTTTTTTTTTTTATATATAAGAAAAAAGTAAAACTTACTCCAGGACTGGTGTAAAAAAAACTTGAGTAACATTTCTAGGCAAAAGCATTAGGTGTCAAGATGTACCAAATTTAACAATGTGCAACATATGATAAATTTGGCATAGATTACTCAAACGCACATTTCTGTGTCTGTCTGATGTCAGTGGGGAAAAAAAATAAAATAAAAATCTGTCTGTTTGCCCTCTGTGTCCCATCTGCATTCCATGGGCATGGTTCAGCTGAAAACTCATTTCCAGAGCATCTCCCATCAATGGTCAGTGAAAACACAGATGTTCTGTCAGTGATTTTTCACAGACCCATAGACTTCAATGGGTGCGTTTGGTCTGAATCACGGACCCCAGTCAGTAAAACACAACTAATATGTGAAAAGACACATTAAAAATTAATAAATATATGGAAATGCAGACAGTACAGATCTGTGAAAAACGGAAATGTGGCCTTAACCAGCTCAGCTCCCCTAGCTTAAAGGGACACTGTCAGACCTTCTGAGCATATTTAGATCTTTATATGCCCTCCTCGGTCTTGTAATAAGTTTCCAATTCATATAAGTATTATCCCTGTGCGTATTTTAAACCGTGAAAAATAATCTTTATAATCACCTGTCAATCAACCGTCCTTTGTGCCCAAGGGGCGTTCTTTGCGCCGCATTTGTGCCCAGCCGCGCCCCAACTGACGGATCCTTAGAGACGCCCATCTCATTAGAATTGACTTCGCTGGGCGGTAGAGCAATGCCCGGCGCAGAATGGAGAGGCTGAAGCGGCCTCATAGAAACATAGGGGTCGCAGGCGTGATGTGATCCCAGTGAGTGAGGGTGCCGGGCGCATGCGCGCAGATGATGCTATTGAGGCCGATGACCGTAACTGCGCCTGCGTCCCCTATGTTTCAATGAGGCCGCTTCAGCCTCTCCATTCTGCGCCGGGCACTGCTCTACCGCCCAGCGAAGTCAATTCTAATGAGATGGGCGTCTCTAAGGAAAAAAATAAAATAAAAATCTGTCTGTTTGCCCTCTGTGTCCCATCTGCATTCCATGGGCATGGTTCAGCTGAAAAACTCATTTCCAGAGCATCTCCCATCAATGGTCAGTGAAAACACAGATGTTCTGTCAGTGATTTTTCACAGACCCATAGACTTCAATGGGTGCGTTTGGTCTGAATCACGGACCCCAGTCAGTAAAACACAACTAATATGTGAAAAGGCACATTAAAAATTAATAAATATATGGAAATGCAGACAGTACAGATCTGTGAAAAACGGAAATGTGGCCTTAACCAGCTCAGCTCCCCTAGCTTAAAGGGACACTGTCAGACCTTCTGAGCATATTTAGATCTTTATATGCCCTCCTCGGTCTTGTAATAAGTTTCCAATTCATATAAGTATTATCCCAGTGCGCATTGTAAACCGTGAAAAATAATCTTTATAATCACCTGTCAATCAACCGTCCTTTGTGCCCAAGGGGCGTTCTTTGCGCCGCATTTGTGCCCAGCCGCGCTCCAACTGACGGATCCTTAGAGACGCCCATCTCCTTAGAATTCACTTCGCTGGGCGGTAGAGCAGTGCCCGGCGCAGAATGGAGAGGCTGAAGCGGCCTCATTGAAACATAGGGGACGCAGGCGCAGTTACGGTCATTGGCCTCAATAGCATCATCTGCGCGCATGCGCCCGGCACCCTCACTCACTGGGATCACATCACGCCTGCGACCCCTATGTTTCTATGAGGCCGCTTCAGCCTCTCCATTCTGCGCCGGGCACTGCTCTACCGCCCAGCGAAGTCAATTCTAATGAGATGGGCGTCTCTAAGGATCCGTCAGTTGGGGCGCGGCTGGGCACAAAGGCGGCGCAAAGAACGCCCCTTGGGCACAAAGGACGGTTGATTGACAGGTGATTATAAAGATTATTTTTCACGGTTTAAAATACGCACAGGGATAATACTTATATGAATTGGAAACTTATTACAAGACCGAGGAGGGCATATAAAGATCTAAATATGCTCAGAAGGCCTGACAGTGTCCCTTTAAACACCCTTAATGACCAGACCACTTTTTACAATTCTGCACTACACTACTTTCACGGTTTATTGCTCGGTCATACAACTTACCACCCAAATGAATTTTACCTTATTTTCTTCTCATTAATAGAGCTTTCATTTGGTGGTATTTCATTGCTGCTGACATTTTTACTTTTTTTTTTACATTAATTAAAATTGACCGAAATTTTTAAAAAAAAAACGAAATTTTTCACTTTCTGTTGTAAAATTTTTCAATTAAAACTACATTTCTATATAAATTTTTCTCTAAATTTATTATTCTACATGTCTTTGATAAAAATAAAAATGCAAGTGTATATTTATTGGTTTGGGTAAGTTATAGCGTTTACAAACTATGGTGCAAAAATGTGAATTTACGCACTTTGACTTTCTGAGCACCTGTCATGTTTCCTGAGGTTCTACAATGCCCAGACAGTAGAAACACCCCACAAATGACCCCATTTTGGAAAGTAGACACCCTAAGAGCCGTTTCACACGAGCAGATGCCGTGCGTGACATCCGCTGCGTGAATGACAGCCAAGACCCGATGCGGACAGCAGAAGCACGGAGCATTAACATGATTGATAATGCTCCGTGCCTCTCTATGATCTCTTTACTACAAAATCGCTGTGAGATAAAGTTGTCACTGTGATTTCGTAGTAAAGAAATCACAGCGAGGCACGGAGCATTATCAATCATGTTAATGCTCCATGCTTCTGCTGTCCACATCGGGTCTTGGCTCTCAGTCACGCACGGCATCCGCTCGTGTGAAACAGCCCTAAGGTATTCGCTGATGGGCATAGTGAGTTCATGGAAGTTTTTATTTTTTGTCACAAGTTAGCGGAAAATGATTATTATTATATTTTTTCTTACAAAGTCTCATATTCCACTAACTTGTGACAAAAAAATTAAATTTTACATGAACTCACCATACCCCTCACAGAATACCTTGGGGTGTCTTCTTTCCAAAATGGGGTCACTTGTGGGGTATTTATACTGCCCTGGCATTTTAGGGGATCTAAAGCGTGAGAAGTAGTTTGGAATCCAAATGCGTAAAAAATGCCCTGTGAAATCCTAAAGGTGCTCTTTAGAATTTGGGCCCCTTTGCACACCTAGGCACTGGGCATATTAACACACATAGCGGTATTATTTGCCACTCAGTCAGCGCAGGTTCTATTTTATTCTTATCACTATCAGTTTTTCCTATTTTATCGGGGTTTTGTGGCAATTATCCCTGCATTAGAACCCAGCAGCGACACGCCCCCACCGTAATCACTTTACAGTGTGGGTGTTCTCGGCAGCGCTAGTATCCTTGACACCTTTCATTTACTGGTTTCAAAATGTATAAAGCCAGCCTTAGGGCAATTTCACATGAATGTATTTAGTGCGCAAATACACTCCGTGTGACAGTAGTATTTCCCAGACTGAACACTGTCCCCATGACACGAAGTCACAGCATTCTACTTATATAATGCATAATATAAATAATAATACATCAGCTGTATTGAAGTGTACTCTCATAATGCAGTAAAGGGTTTCTGATTATTTGTATCTGATAACATTATCCTGCTCTATGAATGAACTGAGGGCTTGTCTGAAATGTTTGCGCAAGAGAGCTGGCATTGTCATTCTGATTTATTGCAGATCTGAAAATTGGCCACTTCAAGGTCCAAAATAATAAGAGAAAACAGATACACACAGTGACCATTATAGATTGCATAAGCTGGCTAGTGATGGCTAACCTTGGCACTCCAGCTGTGGTGAAACTACGACTCCCAGCATGCTCCATTTATTTCTACAGAGTTCTGAGAGCAGCCAAGCAAGGGGGGCATCTTGGGAGTTTTGCCGATCGAGTGTCACGGCTGTAAGTGAGCAACAAGAGCCTACACAGTGAAAAGCAACTGACCGGACCCAAACTAGGGAGGATAAAGGGTGAACCCTGTCAGACCCTAAAAGCTCTCCCTAAGCTGCTAAGCACATGTCCAGATCCAGATGGTGGATCGAGACATGCCCGCGTACCTAAGGCTGATGACCACTGAAACCCCTACAATAGTGGAAGGGGCACGGCCACCGGTGCCCTGCTCAGTATATGGACGGAACCAGGGTCACCTCGGATCCAGTCAGCAAAGAAACAGAAACACACCATGTCTGAACACTTAACTGAAGGAGCTGCAGCTGCAGTGAAAACAGATCCAAAGTCAGCAGACAATATCCGAAGTACTTGCTTCAGCAGAACACAGATCCAGTGAAAAGATATCACACAGGTGAAGATACTCAAGCGAGAGATACAGCTCAAATGAAAAGTATAATCCGCACCTCTACAAAGGAGGAGGGGTGATTGAAAGGCAGCGAAATCAAACACAGGAGGGACAGCTGGGAGGAAGGAAACAGAAAGTAAAGACCTCATCACAGGGGCGGAGAAACAGGGCAGAGGGAACTCCTCCAAGCTCTAGTAGTGACATCATCACAGGGGTGGAGAAACAGAGCTGTGAGAACGTCTCAAAGCTCTGGTAGTGACAGTACCCCCCCCCCCCCCTCTACGGGTGGACTCCGGACACCCAGGACCCACCTTCTCAGGATGAGCCCTATGAAATGCCCTGATGAGGCGAGTGGCTTTAATGTCCGACACCGGAACCCACATCCTCTCCTCAGGACCATAACCCTTCCAATGAACGAGGTACTGAAGAGAACCGCGGACAATGCGAGAGTCCACAATTCTGGAAACCTCAAACTCCAGATTGCCATCAACCAAAATCGGAGGAGGAGGCAAAGAGGAGGGCACCGTGGGCTGGACATATGGTTTTAAAAGAGCCCTGTGAAATACATTATGTATCTTCCAAACCCGTGGAAGATCAAGACGGAAGGCAACAGGATTGACGACTGACAAGATTTTATAAGGTTCAATAAACTTGGGACCCAATTTCCAGGAGGGAACCTTCAGTTTAATATTTCTTGTCGACAACCACACCAGATCACCCACATTCAGGTCCGGACCAGGCATACGTCTCTTATCAGCCACACGCTTATATTTCTCACTCATCTTTCTAAGATTACTCTGAATCTTTTGCCAAATGGTAGACAAAGACGAGGAAAATCTCTCCTCCTCAGGCAAACCAGAGGGAGCCCCTCCCGAGAATGTCCTAAACTGCGGATGGAACCCATATGCACCAAAGAATGGTGACTTATCAGAAGATTCCTGACGACGGTTGTTCAGAGCAAACTCAGCAAGAGGGAGAAATGAACACCAATCCTCCTGGTTCTCTGCCACAAAACAGCGCAAATATGTCTCCAGATTCTGGTTGACGCATTCAGTCTGACCATTCGACTGCGGGTGAAAAGCAGAAGAGAAGGACAGCCGAACCCCCAGGCGAGAACAGAAAGCCTTCCAGAATCTGGACACAAACTGCGTGCATCTATCGGAAACAATATCCGAGGGAATGCCATGCAATTTAACAATATGGTCGACAAAAGCTTGCGCCAACGTTTTAGCACTGGGTAAACCAGGGAAGGGTACGAAATGAGCCATCTTGCTAAAACGGTCCACCACCACCAGGATCACCAACTTCCCTGAAGAACGAGGAAGATCCGTGATAAAGTCCATGGAGAGGTGTGTCCAAGGACAGGAAGGTATGGGTAACGGGAGAAGGGGACCTGAATGCCGTGAACGAGGGACCTTAGCGCGAGCGCACGTCTCACAAGCAGCCACAAAACCCTCCACCGACTCACGAAGAGCCGGCCACCAAAATCTCCGAGCAATGAGATCCACCGTGGCTCTACTCCCGGGGTGACCAGCAAGAACAGTATCATGATGCTCCTTGAAGAGTTTGTGACGTAACTCAGGAGGCACAAACAACTTCCCAGGAGGACAACGGGCAGGTACCTCAGTCTGGGCAGCCTGGACCTCGGCCTCCAAATCAGAATACAGAGCAGAAACAACCACCCCCTCCGCCAAAATGGGACCCGGGTCCTCGGAGTTTCCTCCTCCCGGAAAACAGCGAGAGAGAGCATCAGCCTTCACATTTTTGATCCCAGGGTGGAATGTAACGACAAAATTGAATCTGGAGAAGAACAGAGACCATCTGGCCTGTCTCGGATTCATACGCCTGGCCGACTCCAAGTACGCCAGATTCTTATGGTCGGTAAAAACGGTGATAGGGTGCCTGGCCCCCTCCAACCAATGGCGCCATTTCTCAAAAGCCAACTTGATGGCCAACAACTCCCTATCTCCCACATCATCGTTTCTCTCTGCCGGAGAGAGTTTTTTTAGAGAAAAAGGCACAGGGTCGCCACTTGGCAGGAGAAGGGCCCTGGGACAAAACCGCACCCACACCCACCTCGGAAGCATCCACCTCAACAATAAAAGGTAAGGAAACATCGGGATGCACCAAGACGGGAGCAGACGCAAAACTCTCTTTAATCTTAGAAAAAGCTGCAAGCGCCTCCTCCGACCAAGAGGAAAAATCCGCCCCCTTTTTTGTCATGTCAGTGAGGGGTTTGACAACAGAGGAATAATTCAAAATTAACTTTCTGTAATTGTTCGCAAAACCCAGAAAGCGCATCAATGCCTTTTGATTCTCAGGAAGCTCCCACTCCAGCACAGCACGGACCTTCTCCGGATCCATGCGAAAACCAGAAGCAGAGAGGAGAAAACCCAGAAATTGAATCTCCCATACCATAAAAACACATTTCTCCAGCTTGGCGTACAATTTATTCTCCCGCAGAATCCGCAGAACCTGAAAAAGATGATCCTGATGGGTCTGAACATCAGGGGAAAAAATCAAAATATCATCAAGATACACCAATACAAATTTCCCCATTAAATGGTAGAAAATACTGTTAACAAAATGCTGAAAGACGGCCGGAGCATTCATCAGGCCGAAAGGCATAACGAGATTCTCAAAATGCCCGTTAGGGGTATTAAAGGCCGTTTTCCATTCATCCCCCTCTCTGACCCTGACCAGGTTGTACGCGCCTCTCAAATCCAATTTGGAAAAAACCTTGGCCCCAACAATTTGATTGAAGAGGTCCGGGATCAGAGGAAGGGGATAGGGATCGCGAATCGTGATATGGTTCAGCTCCCTAAAATCTAGATGAAGCAGAGTTTGATGATTTACCTTTTGAGGTTTTTCTCTTATTATAACTCTTAGTACAGTACAAGAATTTCCTAGACGGACAAACATTTGCCAAATGACCTATGCCCCCACAACAAAAACACACCATTCTCTGAGGACTAAATCCTCCTTTATCAGGGGCAAGTCGACCTAGCTGCATGGGCTCCTCCACAGAGGAAACCGAGAGAGGATGAGGCCCCTGCACACTGAATGAGTCCACACCACTGCCCCTAGACTGAAAATGACTGCACAGAGAGGTCTCGTTTCTTTCTCTTAGACGCCTGTCAAGGCGTACCGCCAATGACATGGCAGACTCTAAGGACGTTGGTCTCTCATGGAAAGCAAACGCATCTTTCAATCTTTCTGAGAGACCATGAGAGAACTGACTCCGGAGTGCAGCATCATTCCAACCAGAATCAGCTGCCCATCTCCGAAATTCAGAACAATAAAGCTCCGCAGACAGTTTGTTCTGGCATAAAAAACGTAAGTTAGATTCGGCCAGAGCAACGCGATCCGGGTCATCATATATCTGCCCCAGTGCCACAAAAAATCTTTCCACGGATCGAAGGGAGGGATCCCCCGATGGCAACGAAAAAGCCCAAGTCTGAGCACTACCCCTGAGCAGGGAGATGACAATCCTCACCCTCTGTTCCTCATTACCAGAGGAATGGGGACACAAGCAAAAATGGAGTTTGCATGCCTGTCTGAAACGAACAAAATTATCACTGCCCCCGGAGAACGTTTCCGGAAGTGAGACCTTTGGCTCGCAACAGACTCCATGGGCCGGAGCAGAGCCCAATGCTTGAAGCTGAGTCATAGATTGACGGTGATCCACTACCTCCAAAGAAAGACCCTGCATGCGGTCAACCAGGTCAGAAAGCGGATCCATGTCAAAAAAGGACGGTTTGGCAGATTATAATGTCACGGCTGTAAGTGAGCAACAAGCGCCTACACAGTGAAAAGCAACTGACCGGACCCAAACTAGGGAGGATAAAGGGTGACCCCTGTCAGACCCTAAAAGCTCTCCCTAAGCTGCTAAGCACATGTCCAGATCCAGATGGTGGATCGAGACATGCCCGCGTACCTAAGGCTGATGACCACTGAAACCTCTACAATAGTGGAAGGGGCACGGCCACCGGTGCTCTGCTCAGTATATGGACGGAACCGGGGTCGCCTCGGATCCAGTCAGCAAAGAAACAGAAACACACAATGTCTGAACACTTAACCGAAGGAGCTGCAGCTGCAGTGAAAACAGATCCAAAGTCAGCAGAAAATATCCGAAGTACTTGCTTCAGCAGAACACAGATCCAGTGAAAAGATATCACACAGGTGAAGATACAGCTCAAATGAAAAGTATAATCCGCACCTCTACAAAGGAGGAGGGGTGATTTAAAGGCAGCGAAATCAAACACAGGAGGGACAGCTGGGAGGAAGGAAACAGAAAGTAAAGACCTTATCACAGGGGCGGAGAAACAGGGCAGAGGGAACTCCTCCAAGCTCTAGTAGTGACATCATCACAGGGGTGGAGAAACAGAGCTGTGAGAACGTCTCAAAGCTCTGGTAGTGACATCGAGCCTGACTTCTTTTCGCTGAAACAGACTTCCCAGTTAAAGTGTCTCTGTCTGATGATGTTAATTCAATTTTGATGTAAGTTTTCTATTCTTTGTATATACTTAACTTACAAAAGAAGGACATATCTCTATATCTATACACTTATTATATTTTAAAAAATCATATTATCAACGTTGCAGTTAAGAGTCTCTTTTTAAAAGAGTATCCAAACCTGAAATCTTGCTCTTATCAGAAAAACATGCTGCACTGTCGTCAGTACAATTAAGTGGAGGTCGTGCAGGAACACACAGCATTACAAATGTTTCTAATGTTGTGAGGTTGTGTTAGATGAGCAGTGTTCAGGCAGAGGAATACTGCTGTCACAATGGAGTGAATTTCCCACACTAAATACACTCATGGGAAATTGTCCTTGGTATGAATTGGAAAGGTGACTGTGTGAGGCCTTACTAGCTAACATTGATATCTGATCTCACCAATGGCTTTGTGGCAGAACGGTGGAAACGTGGTGGAAAGCCTTGCCAATGTGTCTTTCAGTTAGTTATATTTTGTTGTTTTGGTTATGTGTCAATTATACTTTTTTTGGCCATGGATTATTTTAAGGTGAAATAAGGCTGTGTCCCTAAGGGGTTAAGGACTAGTGCAGGTCTGAAGTCTGAAGTCACTGTGGGGCCTACATAATAGAAACCACCCAAAAATGGCCCCATTTTAGAAACTCCACCTCTCAAGGTATTTAAAACGGATTTTACAAACTTGGTTAACCCTTTAGGTGTTCCACAAAAATTTATGGAAAATAGAGATATCAAAATTTCACTTTTTGGGCAGATTTTCAATTTTAATCCATTTTTTCCAGTAAACAAGCAAGGGTTAACAGCCAAACAAAACACAATATTTATTACCCCGATTCTGTACTCAAACTGCTGTACGGGCACACAGCATTGCCCAGAAGGAAAGGAATGCCATATGATTTTTGGAAGGTATATTTCACTAGGATAATTTTAAGTTGCCATGTCACATTTGAAGCCCCCCTGATGCACCCCTAGAGTAGTAACTCAAAAAAAAGACCCAATTTTTGGAAACTACGGGATAAGGTGGCAGTTTTGTTGGTACTATTTTAGGGTACATATGATTTTTGGTTGCTCTATATTACAGTTTTTGTGAGGCAAGGTAAAAAAATAAATAGATGTTTTGGCACCTTTTTATTTTTTGTTATTCACAGTGTTCATCTGACAGGTAAGATCATGTGGTATTTTTATAGAGCAGATTGTTACGGACACGACATTATCAAATATGACTTTTTTTGATTGTTTGTTTCAGTTTTACATAATAAAGCATTTTTGAAAAAAGATTTTTATGTCTGCATATTCTGAAAGCCACTGTCTTATGTAGGGGCTCATTTTTTTCGGTATGAGATGATCGTTTGATTGGTACTAAATACATTTTCTGTTATATTAAATAGAAACAGGGTGAGGAGAGAATTGCCATTTCTAGAGAGATATTGACATTATTTTCTCTCTCTCTCTCTCTATATATATATATATATATATATATATATATATATATAGCGGTTGAATGCACTAAGGCTGAATCTGATAATTAAGTTGCTCTCTCCCTACTGTTTTAGCTTTTGCATTGTATGGAAAAATAAAGATTATAAAAAAAAAAAAAAAATCCCTGCTGCATCATAACCATAGAACCGTCCGCCTGATGGAACCCGGCCGCCTCATAATCCATAGAAGCAGCCGCATCACAATAGGTGGTGCTCATGTAATGGGAGACAACTTGCCTCACCATTACTTGTTGATTGGGGAGAAGCATCAGACTTGGTCTTGAATCTCTTCTTCAATAGGATTTTATTCTTCACTTCCGAAGATTCTTAAGCGCCTGACAAAGGAACCTGTCGCTATAATGGAGCAGCAGAAAATCCCCAGAGTGATCATGTGGAGGAAACCTAGTGGCCATCGGCTGATGAGCCCCCCGCAGATGTTCCTCTGGGTCCTGTGCCTGTTTTCGTCAGTTTCCGCCCTTGGACTGTGTATCCCGGCTCTTCCCAGCTCCTCATATCCCGCCGGCTTAACTCAGATTGGACTTATTTTCCTGGGACATTTAATTCTGCACATTCTGATGGTTTCCAAGAACTGCCGCAGTGCGGATGCAGTGTTCATTGATTGCCACCCAGTGAGAGAGACACAAAACATCTATCTCCCCAGAACTCTGCAAAGACGCGGGCGCAGAGGATTATTGGCGATTTCTTTTGTGTGTGTCATCACTCCAGTTCTGTTGGCCATTCTCCTGACAATCACCTCCATGCTGGTCTTATCTGAGCTCGGCCACTGGTCTACGATGTCTATGAAAACCCTGACTGGATACGTCATCTGTCTGTACATGTATCTAATGTACCAATTAGTAAAACCATGACCTGAGTATGAGACTTCAATAAACCTTTTATGTCTCGTAATTGGTGTCAATTTCATTTGTTACGATAATACGGTTTAGGTCAGAAAATCATCTCACAGGGAGGCGTGAGAGGATACTGGGGAAGCGCCTGCGCTGTGATGGTGTACTGTTGGAACACCCATCTTCTGTTGAGCTTCAGCTGGTGGACAGATGGCCTTAAAGAGGACCTTTCACCTGTAAAAACAATGTGAACTAAGTATGCTGAGATGGAAAGCGGCGCCCGGGGATCTCACTGCACTTACTATTATCCCCGGGCGCCGCTCCGTTCTCCCCTTATGCCCTCCTGTATCTTCCTTCTGTAAGTTATAGTAGGCGGTGTCTGCCATTGTCCTGTGGGCGTCTCCTTCTCCTAGGCTGCAGCGCTGGCCAATCGCAGCGCACAGCTCACAGCCTGGGAGAAAAAAAACTCCCAGACTGTGAGCTGTGCGCTGCGATTGGCCAGCGCTGCAGCCTATTTGAAGCCCACAGGACAAGGGCAGACACCGCCTACTATAACTTACAGAGTGAACATACCGGAGGGCATAACGGGAGAACTGAGCGGCGCCCGGGGATAATAGTAAGTGCAGTGAGATCCCCGGGCGCCGCTTTCCATCTCAGCATACTTAGTTCACATTGTTTTTACAGGTGAAAGGTCCTCTTTAAGGCCATCTGTCCACCAGCTGAAGCTCAACAGAAGATGGGTGTTCCAACAGTACAACGACCCAAAGAATAGACGTAAATCAACAACAGAATAGCTTAAACAGAAGAAAATGCACCTTCTGGAGTGGCCCAGTCAGAGTCCGGACCTCAACCCGATTGAGATGCTGTGGCATGACCTCAAGAAAGTGATTCACACCAGACGTCCCAAGAATATTGCTGAACTGAAACAGTTCTGTAAAGAGGATTGGTCAAGAATTACTCCTGACTGTTGTGTACGTCTGATCAGCAACTACAGGAAACGTTTGGTTGAAGTTATTGCTGCCAAAGGAGGTTCAACCAGTTATTAAATACAAGGGTTCACATACTTTTTCCACCTGCACTGTGAATGTTTACATGGCGTGTTCAATAAAAACATGGTAACATTAAATTATTTGTGTGTAATTAGTTTAAGCAGACTGTGGTTGTCTATTGTTGTGACTTGATGAAGATCAGATCACATTTTATGACCAATTTGTGCAGAAATTCATATCATTCCAAAGGGTTCACATACTTCTTCTTGCAACGGTATACCTTGCACTACAAATTAGATATTATGTCTACTGGCACTACAGGGGAGCATGGCATGGAAAGGGCATTATCTACTGGTACTACAGGGGGCATTGCAGGAAAAGCTTTATAAATACTGGGGACATATATTACTTCTGGGCAGTTTGTAGGGGCATCAATATTATTATTGGGCACAGTATGTAGGCATTGCTACTAATAGGGGGAGTATAAACCCTATTGGGGGCACTATTACTAATTGGGGCAGTCTGGAAAAACTATTACTATGGGGGGGGGGGGGGGGGGACACTATTTAGGGGCAAATTGACTGCTCCGCCTAGGGCACCAAAATACTTTGTCCCAGTCCGGCTGGGGTCTCTAAGGCCAGACATTTGCCAGCCACCAGAATTATTAAAGGGGTTTTTCACCCCTAGAGATATTTTTTTTTACATACATACCTCCACCCCCCTGCCCCAAGCGTGGCCGGACTTGCGGTGATAATCATACTTTCCCGATCACTGCCGTTGGGTTTTCAAACATCTGATTATGGGGGTGTCGGGAGTCAGAACCCCACCAATCTGATATTGATGACCCATCGAGAGGATAAATATCAATTCCTGGAAAACTACTTTCAGGGGAGGGACACACATGGCAGACTATGCATCAGCTCCCTAATTGACATTTTAGGAGGCCTTTTAGATAGGGTATACTCATGTTATTTTAGAATTATTAGAATAGCTATACCAGGGCTCGACAAATCCCAGGCATCAGGTCGCCAAGGCGATCAAGAATTTGGTCCTGGCGCTTGGGTATTTGTCAGACCGTTTTTCAAAAGGTGCCTGGGTGACGGGTGCGGAGCGCCGGAGGGGGGCCCGTTCTGTCCTGAGGCAGCAGGAGTGGAGATGAGCGCCTCCATTGCGGAAGCGCTCACCACCTTCGTCCTCAGGACAGCGATACAGATGGAGGAGCAGGGGAGAGGCGTCTTCCTTGCCCGTTCCTCTGATAGGCTACAGGCACTAGGCCTGTAGCCCATCAGAAGCCGTGGTGCAGGCTGCACGATGACGTCATTGCATCATCCTAAACCGTACAGTGCGGGACACAGGCCGGAAGAGGCCTGCATCGCATCACTGACAGCAGCATAAAGTAAGTATAGAAGTATATTGTTTTTATTTATAGTATACTGTGGCAAAAAGGGGGGTGGGGGCACTAGATACTGCCACAATATGGGGGGGCGGGCACTATGGAGAAGAGGGGAAGCACTATGGGGCCCTATATACTGGCACAATATAGGGGAGGGGCACTATGGAGAAGAGCGGAAGCACTATGGGGGGCCTATATACCGGCACATTATGGGGGGCACTATGGAGAAGAGGGGAAGGAGCACTATGGGGCCCTATGTACTGGCATGCATTATTGGGGGGCTCTATGGAGAAATGTGGGGGGGGGGGGGGGGTGGAGAGCACTATGGGGGCATCATGACGCGGCTCCGCCTGGCTCCTTTTTTAGCTGGCTCCTAGATTCCAAGGAAATTTGCCAAGCCCTGGAATAGGTCCTGTGATATTTTTATACAGCAGGTTGTTATGGAAGCGGCGATACCTGATATAAAATTGAAAAAAATTGAAAAAAAATTGACATGTGTCTCTTATTATGGGAAAAGGGCTTTTTTTTTTTTTATATTTAAACTTTAAATTTTTTGTTAAAAACACTTTTTCACTTTATTTTTGTCCCAGTATGGGACTTCAACATTACAGGGTCTGATCCCTGTTTCAATGCAGCACAATACATCTGTAGTGTGCTTCATTGACTGACTATCAGTGTATTACACAGTGTAATATCCTGATAGTTTGCCTATGAGACGTAGCCTGGGGGCTTGCCCTCATAGGCCTCCGTACATGCCGAGCCCCAAGGCCTTGGAATGGCTTGGGGCTGCCTTGGCAACCATCGGGTAATTGCAACCGCAGCGACGGGACCTAATAACTAAGGAAATGGAGCGCAAACCTCCCATATTCTGCGGTCAGTGCTGCCTGCGGCGTATAAGGGGTTAATCCGCTGGCATTGGAGTCATCACCGATGCTGGTGGATGCAGCAGGGTTTCGGCTGTCAGTAACAGCTGGATCTCTGCCGCTGATTGCAGCACCTCACGTGGGGGAAGAGAAGGACCACAGGACAAGAATGCTCGTCCTGGGGCGCAACGTACCCAAGTAAAAAAGTAAAAATAAAAAAACTGACATATTAGGTATCGCCGCGTCCATAACAACCTGCAGTATAAAAATACTATACGATGGGTCATCAATATCAGATTGGTGGGGTTCTGACTCCCGACACCCCCATAATCAAATGTTTGAAAAGGCTGTGCTGGTCTGCGAGTGCTTAAACATCTTGTTAGGCCAGAGATGCTACAGTACATCAGTCATGTGGTATAGGCACAGCTCCATCCCATTCAAGTGAATAGGGCTGAGCTGCAATACCAAGCACGGCCACTATACAACGTACAGCGCTGTGCCTGGACAGCGGCAAGGAGACTGGAGCACTCACAAGAGCTCCACTGCCTAGTCACACAGCTGATCAGCAAGGGTGCTGCGAGTTGGACTCCCGACGATTTGATAGTGATGACCTATCCTGAGGATGAGCCATCAATATCGAATTTCCCTTTAAAGGGTTATCCTAGGATCACATACCTGAGAAAAAAGTCACGTGACTCATTGCTCTGCAAACCTAAAAACATTAGAAGTATATTGTTTAAACCAGCGATGAGGTGTCGCCTATGTGTCAGATGGCCCAGTGACATGACTCTTTGATGACAAGGCACTGCTGCGGTCAGTCTTTGGCTGCATCAGTCACGTGACCTGTGTTAAACTGTATGTTGACATGGGGAGACCCGTGATCTGAAGAGCCAGTGAAGACGGAGCCGGAACCCAACGGCGGTGATCAAGAAAGTATGATTATCACCGCAAGTCCGGCCACGTTTGGGGCAGGGGGGTAGGGGCATCAATATTATTATTGGGCACAGTATGTAGGCATTGCTACTAATAGGGGGAGTATAAACCCTATTGGGGGCACTATTACTAATTGGGGCAGTCTGGAAAAACTATTACTATGGGGGGGGGGGAGACTATTTAGGGGCAAATTGACTGCTCCGCCTAGGGCACCAAAATACTTTGTCCCAGTCCGGCTGGGGTCTCTAAGGCCAGACATTTGCCAGCCACCAGAATTATTAAAGGGGTTGTTCACCCCTAGAGATATTTTTTTTTACATACATACCTCCACCCCCCTGCCCCAAGCGTGGCCGGACTTGCGGTGATAATCATACTTTCCCGATCACTGCCGTTGGGTTTTCAAACATCTGATTATGGGGGTGTCGGGAGTCAGAACCCCACCAATCTGATATTGATGACCCATCGTGAGGATAAATATCAATTCCTGGAAAACTACTTTCAGGGGAGGGACACACATGGCAGACTATGCATCAGCTCCCTAATTGACATTTTAGGAGGCCTTTTAGATAGGGTATACTCATGTTATTTTAGAATTATTAGAATAGCTATACCAGGGCTCGACAAATCCCAGGCATCAGGTCGCCAAGGCGATCAAGAATTTGGTCCTGGCGCTTGGGTATTTGTCAGACCGTTTTTCAAAAGGTGCCCGGGTGACGGGTGCGGAGCGCCGGAGGGGGGCCCGTTCTGTCCTGAGGCAGCAGGAGTGGAGATGAGCGCCTCCATTGCGGAAGCGCTCACCACCTTCGTCCTCAGGACAGCGATACAGATGGAGGAGCAGGGGAGAGGCGTCTTCCTTGCCCGTTCCTCTGATAGGCTACAGGCACTAGGCCTGTAGCCCATCAGAAGCCTTGGTGCAGGCTGCACGATGACGTCATTGCATCATCCTAAACCGTACAGTGCGGGACACAGGCCGGAAGAGGCCTGCATCGCATCACTGACAGCAGCATAAAGTAAGTATAGAAGTATATTGTTTTTATTTATAGTATACTGTGGCAAAAAGGGGGGTGGGGGCACTAGATACTGCCACAATATGGGGGGGGCGGGCACTATGGAGAAGAGGGGAAGCACTATGGGGCCCTATATACTGGCACAATATAGGGGAGGGGCACTATGGAGAAGAGCGGAAGCACTATGGGGGGCCTATATACCGGCACATTATGGGGGGCACTATGGAGAAGAGGGGAAGGAGCACTATGGGGCCCTATGTACTGGCATGCATTATTGGGGGGCTCTATGGAGAAATGTGGGGGGGGGGTGGAGAGCACTATGGGGGCATCATGACGCGGCTCCGCCTGGCTCCTTTTTTAGCTGGCTCCTTTTTTAGCTGGCTCCTTTTTTAGCTGGCTCCTAGATTCCAAGGAAATTTGCCAAGCCCTGGAATAGGTCCTGTGATATTTTTATACAGCAGGTTGTTATGGAAGCGGCGATACCTGATATAAAATTGAAAAAAATTGAAAAAAAATTGACATGTGTCTTATTATGGGAAAAGGGCTTTTTTTTTTTTTTATATTTAAACTTTAAATTTTTTGTTAAAAACACTTTTTCACTTTATTTTTGTCCCAGTATGGGACTTCAACATTACAGGGTCTGATCCCTGTTTCAATGCAGCACAATACATCTGTAGTGTGCTTCATTGACTGACTATCAGTGTATTACACAGTGTAATATCCTGATAGTTTGCCTATGAGACGTAGCCTGGGGGCTTGCCCTCATAGGCCTCCGTACATGCCGAGCCCCAAGGCCTTGGAATGGCTTGGGGCTGCCTTGGCAACCATCGGGTAATTGCAACCGCAGCGACGGGACCTAATAACTAAGGAAATGGAGCGCAAACCTCCCATATTCTGCGGTCAGTGCTGCCTGCGGCGTATAAGGGGTTAATCCGCTGGCATTGGAGTCATCACCGATGCTGGTGGATGCAGCAGGGTTTCGGCTGTCAGTAACAGCTGGATCTCTGCCGCTGATTGCAGCACCTCACGTGGGGGAAGAGAAGGACCACAGGACAAGAATGCTCGTCCTGGGGCGCAACGTACCCAAGTAAAAAAGTAAAAATAAAAAAACTGACATATTAGGTATCGCCGCGTCCATAACAACCTGCAGTATAAAAATACTATACGATGGGTCATCAATATCAGATTGGTGGGGTTCTGACTCCCGACACCCCCATAATCAAATGTTTGAAAAGGCTGTGCTGGTCTGCGAGTGCTTAAACATCTTGTTAGGCCAGAGATGCTACAGTACATCGGTCATGTGGTATAGGCACAGCTCCATCCCATTCAAGTGAATAGGGCTGAGCTGCAATACCAAGCACGGCCACTATACAACGTACAGCGTTGTGCCTGGACAGCGGCAAGGAGACTGGAGCACTCACAAGAGCTCCACTGCCTAGTCACACAGCTGATCAGCAAGGGTGCTGCGAGTTGGACTCCCGACGATTTGATAGTGATGACCTATCCTGAGGATGAGCCATCAATATCGAATTTCCCTTTAAAGGGTTATCCTAGGATCACATACCTGAGAAAAAAGTCACGTGACTCATTGCTCTGCAAACCTAAAAACATTAGAAGTATATTGTTTAAACCAGCGATGAGGTGTCGCCTATGTGTCAGATGGCCCAGTGACATGACTCTTTGATGACAAGGCACTGCTGCGGTCAGTCTTTGGCTGCATCAGTCACGTGACCTGTGTTAAACTGTATGTTGACATGGGGAGACCCGTGATCTGAAGAGCCAGTGAAGACGGAGCCGGAACCCAACGGCGGTGATCAGGAAAGTATGATTATCACCGCAAGTCCGGCCACGTTTGGGGCAGGGGGGTGGAGGTATGTATGTAAAAAAATATTCCTAGGGGTGAACAACCCCTTTAATAATTCTGGTGGCTGGCAAATGTCTGTTCCTTGAGACCCCAGCAGGACTGGGACAAAGTATTTTGGTGCCCTAGGCGGAGCAGGCAATTTGCCCCTAAATAGTCCCCCCCCCCATAGTTAGTGCTCCCAGATTGCCCCAATTAGTAATCGTGCCCCCAATAGGGTTTATACTCCCCCTATTAGTAGCAATGCCTACATACTGTGCCTAATAATAATAATGATGCCCCTACAAACTACCCAAAAGTAATATATGTCCGCAGTATTTATAAAGCTTCTTCTGCAATTCCCCCTGTAGTACCAGTAGATAATGCCCCTCCATGCCATGCTCCCCTGTAGTGCCAGTAGACATAATATCTAATTTGTAGTGCCAGGTATATATAAATGCCCTCCCTTTCGTAGTGCCCCAAGTAGTGCCAGGTATATATGCTTCCCCTCCCCCCCATTCCTTCGTTCCTCCATTAGTGTTGACGTTTAGTATTGAAATAAAATAAAAACGAAAAATAACAAAAAACAAACACAAAACATAGGCCACTTTCACATCTGTAGCATGGAGATCCGGCCACCTGGCCGGACATCAACCGCAGCTTGCAGCAGTTTGTGTCTGCCTGAATGCAAACCGCAGATGTGAAACTAGCCTTACCTCACTCTCGTTCCTCACCGCCGTCTGCGATGCAGGCCACAGCGTGATCTGCGACCTCTTGTGCCATTCTACTGCCTCAAGCTTCAGGCCTAGCGGCCCGAGACCTAGGAGGTTGAACAGCTGCAAATGCTGCTGCGATTGCGCTCCCTGTTAAGAGTGAGGTGGCTTCCACCCTCGCCTATCCATGGTCCTGGCGCTGGACCCCAGTCCTAATACTTATCTCTCTTGATTTATACTGTATCAAGTATTCTGGATTGTCAGACGGCAATAGAAAAGTGTGTAAGTATAATTACTGACCATACAAGTGTTAATTACTTGTCAGTTATACTAGTACCCTGCATGTGAGCAGTAACCCCGTCAGTGGACGGTCACCCACCTCCCATGTCTTTCCCTGACGGCTACATTCACCTCTCACCATCACAACGCAGGCGCTTCCCCAGTATCCTCTCACGCCTCCCTGTGAGATGATTTTCTGATCTAAACCGTATTATCGTAACAAATGAAATTGACACCAATTACGAGACATAAAATTTTTATTGAAGTCTCATCCTTAGGTCATGGTTTTACTAATTGGTACGTGAGGTACACGTACAGACAGATGACGTATCCAGTCAGGGTTTTCATAGGCATGGTAGACCAGTGGCCGAGCTCAGATATGACAAGCATGGAGGTGACTGTCAGGAGAATGGCCAACAGGAGTGATGACACACAGAAAAGAAATCACCACTAATCCTCTGCGCCCGCGTCTTTGCAGCGTTCTGGGGAGATAAATGTTTTGCGTCTCTCTCACTGGGTGGCAGTCATTGAACACTGCATCCGCACTGCGGCAGTTCTTGGAAACCGTCAGAATGTGCAGAATCAAATGTCCCAGGAAAATAAGTCCAATCAAATTGAAGCCGGCGGGATATGAGGAGCTGGGAAAAGTCGGGATACACAGTCCAAGGGTGGAAACTGAAGAAAACAGGCACAGGACCCAGAGGAACATCTGCGGGGGGCTCATCAGCCGATGGCCACTAGGTTTCCTCCAGATGATCACCACCTGCACCGGCCTCTGATAGGCTACAGGCCTAGTACCTGTAGCCCATCAGAGGAACGGGCAAGGGAGACGCCTCTCCCCGGCTCCTCCACACCATTTATCTGTATCGCTGTCCTGAGGACGGCGATACAGATGAATATTGAGATGAGCGCTTCCACAATGGAGCCACTCATCTCCACTCCTGCCTCCGGACAGAACTGGCCCCGCTCCAGCGCTCCGCACCCGTCGTCTGGGCATCTTTGAAAACGGGCTGACAAATACCCAAGCGTCAGGACCAAATTAATGATCGCCATGGCGACCTGGTGCCTGGGATTTGTCGAGTCTTGACCTAAGCCCTCAGGTGAACACCATAAAAAAAAAAAAAACAGTGTCAAAAAAGCAATTTTTTGTCAACTTACATCACAAAAAGTGCAATACCAAGCGATCAAAAAGTCATATGCACCCTAAAATAGTACCAATCAAACTGTCATCTCATACCGAAAAAAAAAATGAGCCCCTCAATTGGGACATGGCAACTTAAAATTATCCCAGTGAAATCTGCCTTCCAAAAACCATATGGCATTCCTTTCCTTCTGCGCAATGCTGTGTGCCCATACAGCAGTTTATGACCACATATGGGGTGTTTCTGTAAACTACAGAATCAGGGTAATAAATATTGTGTTTTTGTTTGGCTGTTAACCCTTGCTTGGTTACTGGAAAAAATTGATTAAAATTGAAAATCTGCCAAAAAAGTGAAAAAAAATTCTCTCTATTTTCCATAAATTCTTGTGGAAAGGGTTAACAAAGTTTGTAAAGTCGGGTTTGAATACCTTGAGGGGTGGAGTTTGTAAAATGAGGCAATTTTTGGGTGGTTTCTATTATGTAAGCCCCACAAAGTGACTTCAGACCTGAACTGGTCCTTAAAATACCCTGATAGTTTGCCTATGAGACACAGCCTATGGTCTGGGCCTCGTAGGCCTCCGTTTATACCGAGCCCCAAGGCCTTGAAACGGCTTGGGGCTGCCTTGGCAACCATCGGGTCCTTGCCATCGCAGCGTGGGGACCCAATGGCCAAGGAAAGGGAGCACAAACCTCCCATATTCCATGGTCAGCGCTGACCGCGGCGTATGAGTGGTTAATACACCGGCATCGGAGTTATCAGCGATGCTGGTGGATGCAGCAGGGATCCGGCTGTCAGTAACAGTTGGATCTCTACATCTCACGTGGGTGAAAGAAGGACCGCAGGACAAGAATGCTCGTCTTGGGGCGCAAAGCACAGAACAGCATCCAGAAGCTTACAATGTTATTGTCATACATGCAAGCTAATGAAACCAAACTGTTCAAAAATGTAACAAAAACCTACTACAAAACTAATTTTTAACAGTACAATAAGAAAAGAAAAAAAGAATGGATATAAAAAGGGACCATAGTTTTTAAAGGAGTTCTATCACCACCTTTATGGTCGCAGAATAAGATAGTGACAGGCACGCTGGTTATAGTAGTGTCTGTTATGTGTGTATAATGACGTTTCTGAAAGCTTTAGCATATATTAGCTGCAGCAATGGCATCAAGCAATCCGTGTATTCATGAGCCACCAAGATATCCCTGCCCACACATGGATGATTGAGAGCTTCCACCCTATTAGGGCATGTTTACATGACCGTGTGTAATCCTTTTCCATTTTGCGGTCTGCAAATAACCAAACCGTGTGTCCGTAATTTGTTTCTGTATCTGTTCTGTGTGTCTGCATTTTGCAATAGTAATATTAGAATATTTTGCACCAAGTTCAGGGCCTTCAATTACACGGAAACGAATCCGCAAAAAAACGGATGACATACAGGATGACTTACGTATGTCGTCCGCAATTTGCGGATCCATTGACTTGAATGAGGTTGTGGACCGACCTGTGCGGACAATAGTAGTACAAGCTTTAAAATTTTTGAGGATGAGAAATGCGGAAACACGGATGCGGACGACATACTGAATGTTGTCCACACATTTTAATCACCCATAGGAATGAATGGATCCGCGGTGAATGCTCCTTGACTTGCATAGGGAGAAATCTATTCATCATAGAGTAGGCTAACTCTGGCAGCTCATGAGCACAAGGACTTCTTCCTCGCAGCCGATGTGTCACGAGGGTGTCAAGAACCACGCCTGACTCCGTTATACCCGGGGTCAGAAAGTCGCAGCGGTTGGCTGCGCGCTCTATGTAGTAAGATAGGGCTGTTTCCTTATGTTAGCTTTCTGGGTTTGCTTTGCAACCCTTTTTGTCTCACTCAGGGATCCGTAGCTCCTTCTCCTCAGCTGTTCCTTGTCCAGCACTCCCAACCTCCTTATATTCCCCTCTCACACTTCTCAGGTTGCCAGATATAGAGCTTCCTGCCTGGACTTCTATACTGACCCACTGGAGCTGTGTTGCTGCGTTCTCTGGTTGTTGGTCCAGAACGTTTTCCTCCGGATCCCTGTTGGACCTTTGTGGTCTGCTGTGGTCGCTCACCTGGGTTTATGTGTTTGTCTGTATTGTCTGTCCTCTCCCTGGTGTTTCCTCTTAGTGTCAGTGGTGCGGACTAGCGATCCCACCGGCCCGTTCACTATCTAGGGCTCATTTTAGGGAAAGCCAGGGTTTAGGCATGTGATCGCCGCACGGGTGAGGAACCCGTCTAGGGACGTCAGGGCAGTCAGGTGCCAGCCGCAAGGTGAGTCAGAGGTCACCACCTTTCCCTCTCCCTTGGGCAGGGCTTTCCCTTTTCCCTCCCTGTGCGTGACGCCGGTCATTACACAATGGGAGCGCTGCAGCTTATACACTGTACATTTCTCAGAAACTACATTAGACTTCTGGAATCGGCATGAACGCCCTCAGAGCAGCATAGACGTGGCAACAAATTCCCTTTGACAGAGTTCAAACAAAGCAGATTGGAGATGCAGATTCCAAATGGCCAACTTATAAAAAACCCCATCTACAAGTAGTAGAAAGAAAAACACAAGGAAAAAAAACCTTGCTGTGGATTTTAAAATATGCAGCAGGATTGGTTGTGGATTTTCACAGAAGATTTCACACCCTCAACACAATCTGAAGTAAAATCTTCTATAGTGACTGGGCACAATGTAAATGTACACATGGGCAGTCTATAGTGACTGGGCACAATGTACTTCATGTTTGGATCATTTTTTAAATTACACATTTTCTTTTTTTGGGACGTTAGAAGGGTTAGACGTTTAGAAGCAAATCTTGAAATTTTCAGAAAATTTCCAAAACTGAATGTTTAACCTCTTCAGGACATAGGACGTCCGGGTACTTAAGGACCCTGTGTATTTCCAATCCCTGCCGCGCAGCGGCACTTCGGCTAAATGCCCCCCCCCCCACCGTTTCGGCGATCAGACCTGCGGTTTGCGGCAATTCAATGTTGCGGTGGTGGCGTGTCACAGTGCCATCGGGTCCCCCATGCGGCTGTGGGGGGGACCCGATGGCAGGGAAGGCAGCGCGATGTCTAAGGAAGGCATCGCGCTGCCTTCTGGTGACGAGCCTGTGAGATCCAGCCGCTGGATCTCACAGGCCCCAGAATCTGTATGAGTAATACACAGTATTACTCATACAGCCAGTGCATTCCAATACAGAAGTATTGGGATGCATTGCAAAGGATTAGAACCCCAAAAGTTCAAGTCCCAAAGTTGGACAAAAAAAAAAGTGAAAAAAAAGTTCCCCCCCAAAAAAATTAAAATTTTCAAGTACAAATAAACAAAAATGTGATTTTCCCCAAATAAAGTAAAAAAAAAATTGGTAAAAAATAAAGGGGGGGTATACATACTAGGTATCGCCGCGTTCATATCGACCGGCTCTATAAACATATCACATGACCTAACCCCTCAGATGAACACCGTAAAAAAATACTAAAAACTGTCACCTTACATCACAAAAAGTACAACAGCAAGCGATCAAAAAGGAGTTTGCCCACCAAAATAGTGCCAATCTAACCGTCACCTCATCCCACAAAAAATGAGCCCCTACCTGAAACAATCGCCCCAAAAATAAAACTATGGCTCAGAATATGCAGACACTAAAACATCATTTTTTTTGTTTCAAAAATGATATTATTGTGTAAAACTTACATAAATAAAAAGTATACATATTAGGTATCGCCGCGTCCCTATCGCCCGGCTCCATGGCTCTATAAATATATCACATGACCTAACCCCTCAGATGAACACCGTAAAAAAAATTCAAATAAAAACTGTGCTAAATAAACAATCACAAAAAGTGTAATAGCAAGCGATCAAAAAGTCACACGCACCCCAAAATAGTGCCAATAAAACCGTCATCTCATCCTGCAAAAATCATACCCTACCCAAGGTAATCGCCCAAAAACTGAAAAACGTATGGCTCTTAGACTATGGAAACACTAAAACATGAATTTTTTTTGCTTCAAAAAAGAAATCATTGTGTAAAACTTGCATAAATTAATAAAGTATACATATTAGGTATCGCCGCGTCTGACAACCTGGTCTTTAAAAATACCACATGATCTAACCTGTCAGATGAATGTTGTAAATAACAAAAAATAAAAACTGTGCCAAAACAGCTATTTCTTGTTATCTTGCCTCACAAAAAGTGTAATATAGAGCAACCAAAAATCATTGTACCCTAAACTAGTACCAAAAAAAACTTCCACCCTATCAAGTAGTTTCTAAAATGGGGTCACTTTTTGGGGGTTTCTCCTATAGGGGTGCATCAGGGGGGCTTCAAATGGTACATGGTGCAAAACAAAAAAACAGTCCAGCAAAATCTGCCTTCCAAAATCCATATGTCATTGCTTTCCTTTTGCGCCCTGCCGTGTGCCCGTACAGCGGTTTACCACCACATATGGGGTGTTTTTGTAAACTACAGAATCAGGGCCATAAATATTGAGTCTGGTTTAGCTGTTCACCCTTGCTGTTCACCTAAAATGGAAAATCTGCCAAAAAAGTTAAATTTTGAAATGATATCTCTATTTTCCATTAATTCTTGTGGAACACCTAAAGGGTTAACAAAGTTTGTAAAATCAGTTTTGAATACCTTGAGTGGTGTAGTTTCTAGAATGGGGTCATTTTTGGGTGGTTTCTATTATATAAGCCTCACAAAGTGACTTCAGACCTGAACTGGTCCCTAAAAATTGGGTTTTTGAAAATTTCTGAAAAATTTCAAGATTTGCTTCCAAACTTCTAAGCCTTGTAACATCTCCAAAATATAAAATATAATTCCCAAAATGATACAAACATGAAGTAGACATATGGGGAATGTAAAGTTATAACTATGTTTGGAGGTATTACTATGTATTATAGAAGTAGAGAAATTGAAACTTGGAAATTAGCAATTTTTTCGCATTTTTGGTAAAATTGTTATTTATGTTATAAATAAAAAAGATATTTTTTAACTTCATTTTACCACTGTCATGAAGTACAATATGTGATGAAAAAACAATCTCAGAACGGCCTGGATAAGTCAAAGCGTTTTAAAGTTATCAGCACTTAAAGTGACACTGGTCAGATTTGTAAAAAATGGCCTGGTCCTTAAGGGGAAATAAGGCTGTGTCCCTAAGGGGTTAAGGACCAGTGCAGGTCTGAAGTCTGAAGTCACTGTGGGGCCTACATAATAGAAACCACCCAAAAATGGCCCCATTTTAGAAACTCCACCTCTCAAGGTATTTAAAATGGATTTTACAAACTTGGTTAACCCTTTAGGTGTTCCACAAAAATTTATGGAAAATAGAGATATCAAAATGTCACTTTTTTGGCAGATTTTCAATTTTAATCCATTTTTTCCAGTAAACAAGCAAGGGTTAACAGCCAAACAAAACACAACATTTATTACCCCAATTCTGTACTCAAACTGCTGTACGGGCACACAGCATTGCACAGAAGGAAAGGAATGCCATATGATTTTTGGAAGGCATATTTCACTAGGATAATTTTAAGTTGTCAAGTCACATTTGAAGCCCTCCTGATGCACCCCTAGAGTAATAACTCAAAAAAAAGACCCAATTTTTGGAAACTACGGGATAAGGTGGCAGTTTTGTTGGTACTATTTTAGGGTACATATGATTTTTGGTTGCTCTATATTACAGTTTTTGTGAGGCAAGGTAAAAAAAATAAAAAATAAAATACTGTATTTTTCGCCGTATAAGACGCACCGGCCCATAAGACGCACCTAGGTTTTTGGGGAGGAAAATAAGAAAAAAAGTATTTTTAACCAAAAGGTGTGCTGTGTGTTTGGTGGGTTTGGAACTAATGGTGGTCTGTGGATGGCACTATTACTGGGGATCTGTGGATGACGGACACTGTTATGGGGGGGATTTGTGAATGACGGACACTGTTATGGGGGGATCTGTGGACGACGGACACGGTTATGGGGGGGATCTGTGGATGGCACAGTTATGCGCCGCTCCAGTATACAAATAAAAGATGTCTTATTCAATTGTTATTAAACCTGCCCCCAACTCCTAATAGTACCTTACATCCTAACGTCTTCAGTACAATGGAGGCAGGCAGGCCGGGCGGCCGACGCGTCACTCACTGACGTCACTTGCCTGCGCCGCCTGCTTCATTCATAAAGTAGGCGGCGCAGGCACGTGACATCAGGGAGTTATGCTGCCGCCCGCCCGGCCTGCCTGCCGGCATTCTACTGAAGCGCTTAGGATTTAAGGTAGTATTAGGAATAAAGGGGCATATTTAATAACTATTAATTAAATAAGACATATTATATTAGTATACCGGAGCGGCGGGGCGGGGCTATAGTACAGTGACTGCACCACCCCGCCGCTATTGCTGGCCCCCAGCTCCTCCTCCCAGTCCCTCCCCGAGTCTCCGTTCGCTTTACATCGCAGCTTGCGATGTAAAAACTGACAGCATTCGCAGGGGCATTTTTCCCCCATTTTGGGGGGAGAAAAAGTGCGTCTTATACGGCGAAAAATACGGTAGATGTTTTGGCACCTTTTTATTTTTTGTTATTAACAGTGTTCATCTGACAAGGTAAGATCATGTGGTATTTTTATAGAGCAGGTTGTTACGGACGCGACATTATCAAATATGACTTTTTTTGTTGTTTGTTTCAGTTTTCCATAATAAAGCATTTTTGAAAAAAGATTTTTATGTCTCCATATTCTGAAAGCCACTGTCTTATGTAGGGGCTCATTTTTTTCGGTATTAGATGACTGTTTGATTGGTACTAAATACATCTTCTGTTATATTAAATAGAAACAGGGTGAGGAGAGAATTGCCATTTCTAGAGAGATAGACATTATTTTCTCTAACTATATATATATATATATATATATATATATATATACATATATTTTTTTAACTTTAAATATTTTATTAATTATAATACAAAAAAATACAAATCAATACAACATTTGTAGTACTATAAAATCCACAAGTCCGTCTATTCCAACCCTGAGCATACTCGGCAATAATTACATAAAGACAAATGCCCATAACCATATGAGTATTGAAAATCAAATGGAGATCCCACCCTCTGGGGGAGAGGCCAGAATCCCCCAGCATCCATCATTTAATGCCTGAGGGACCTGCCATCCCCCAGCATCTCTACAGCTTCTGCAATACTCCAGAACAACTGCACATTCTTTGCCGATACAGACAAGTAGAAAAGACCGGACTTATGAGATCTTCCCCATCCCGCCCCCCAAACCCCCCACCTTGCAGGAAAAAAAAAAAAAATAAAAAAATAAAAAAAAAATAATAATTCCCAATTAATTATCCGTGTCCCAATCTTCCCACAGCTGACTCCACTTTGCGCAGGATCCTCTTTGTTTGTACAGAATCCTCTCATAGTTTCTCACTTTCTCAACCAGACCCAGCCAATTACTGCAGTCTGGAGTAGAAGAGCAAAACCATGATCTGGAGATGAGAAGCCTAGCCAAAAACATCACCTTGATCAACAAACAGCGTTTTATAGGCCGGTAATCCACCTCCGATAGGTCTCCCAGGACCCATATCCTGGGAGACAAAGGAACCACAATACCGAGTTTACGAGCCAGATTGGATTGGACCTGTCTCCAATAGCTGCTCACCATTGGGCAGTCCCAAAACAGATGTAAGTGATCTGCCTCGGAGTCACCACAGCGTGGGCAGTCAGAGGAGGCTCTAAGTCCCCTCCTATATAACCATACAGGTGTCACATAGATTTTATGCATAATATTAAATTGTACAACCGTGTGATTAAAATTATGTGAAACCAACTTTAAACTTTCCCCTATATTCTCCCAATTTGGAGGGCCCACCTCTGAGAGCAAAGAAGACCAGGATTTCTGTCCTGGAGAGAGAACATCTAAAAAAAAATTCTTCATTAAGTGACTATAACAATGTGATATTTTAATTCTCGTGACAGTTTTCTTACAAATTAAATCGTGTAAAAATTCAGGAGTGTCTATAATAAAGACGTGACTATTCGTAGTGCTAGAGAGTGCTGACCTCAATTGAAAGTATGCATACCAAGCCACCTCATCTAAATTTGCCCTTTGCTTTAGTTCCTTAAGGGGCAGGATTTGTCCACCACTAACCACTTGATGTAAATACTGAATATTTTTGGTCCTCCAGTACTGGCTACAGCTCAGATCTCTCAGGTTCATAAGCTTTGAATTATGCCACAATGGGGTACAAACGAGTGATGCCTTGACTCCGCACCAACTCCTTATGGCCGCCCAAGTCTTTGTAGCCATTCTGCAGAAAAGTGTATAACCACCCAGTATGTTTAATAAGTAGTCAGATTCCAATACGGTAAAAAAATCCGAAAAACCTGAGTCCTTCACCACTCTGCTGCAGAAATGGCTATTTTCCCAATCATTGAAAAGGCAGAGTTGGGAAGCCACAAAGTAGCCCTTAAAATAGGGGAGGTTAAGACCTCCCCGATTATAGGGCATAGAAAAATAAAGTGCCTTCAGTCTCACGCGCTTCCTCCCCCATACTAAGTCGTTAAGCATCCGCTCTATCAATCTAAAGTATTTATCTGCAATCCAAACAGGTGAGTTACGCAGGACGTAAAGAACCTGGGGAAGCACTACCATTTTTATTAAGGAAATTCTGTCCGCTCTTGCAAACAGAATTTTTTGCCATATCTTAATTTTAGCCCTCAGTTTTATCAGCAAAGGGATCAAATTGAGTTGTAAATATTCCTGTGGTTTAGCAGAAACTATTATCCCCAGGTACTTTATTGAGTCCGAGATCGTTAACTGGTTATCCCATTCGCCCCGCAACTCGTCTATAGGGAGAAGAACGGTCTTGTCCCAGTTGATCTCCAGACCAGATGGATCAGAAAAGAGACCAACCAGGTCCATTATACGAGGGAGAGTGGTATCTGTTTGGTGAATAAAGAGCAGAATATCGTCTGCATAGAGGGATACCCGATCGTGCTTCCCCATTATACCGAAGCCGACCACCTTCGGATCCTGCCTTATACTAGCCGCTAGGGGTTCGATGTAAATGTTAAATAAAAGGGGGGAGAGGGGACAGCCTTGACGGGTACCTCTTTCTAGAGCGAAGCTCTCTGTCGTCATATCATTGATCCTAATCCTAGCTACTGGAGAGTTATATAATAGCTGAACCATCGCCATAAATCTTGGGCCAAAGCCCATTTTTTTCATCACCTCCCAGAGGAAAGTCCACTCCACCCTGTCGAAGGCTTTAGTAGCGTCCAGCGACAGGATGGAGCGAGTGCCACACTCCGGGGACTGAATATTCATAAATAGCCTATGGAGATTATGCTGGGTGCCTCTTTTTGGCATAAAGCCATTTTGATCTGGATGAATGATAGTAGATATTACTCGCGAAAGCCTCCTAGCCAAAACTTTTGATAGTAACTTAACATCAGTATTTAATAAGGAGATTGGCCTGTAGGAGCTCAATTCTGCCGGGTCCTTATCCTTTTTTGGGATTAAAACAATGAGAGCCTCCATCATAGAGCATGGTAGTCCCCCTCCCTTTAATGCCTGAGTAAAAACCTCTAGCATCTGAGGGAGAGTCACCTCACTGTACTTGCGATAAACCTCATATGGAAGGCCATCCAGTCCTGGCGATGAGTTCCCCGAGATAGACCCCAGGGCCTCCTGCAGCTCCGAGAGAGACAACTCCTCTTCCAGACATTCTATTTGAGCTTTATTTAAAGTAGAGAGAGGAATTTTCTCCAAGAACCGCATCGCCAGTTCGGATGACAAACCAGGTGAGGATCTATATATCTGAGTAAAGTATTGTAAAAAAGTATCTCTCACTCCTTCTAAATCTGTTATAATTACCCCCTCTGTGTTGCGAATCAAAGTAATAGATTGTTTTTTCTTATCTTGTTGTGTAATAATTCTGGCTAAGAGCTTACCAGGGCGTCCAGACTCTGAAAAATATTTAATCCCCTTAAAAAATACTCTATGGTTTGCTTTCTCAGTTACATATTTCTCCAGAGAACAACTGGCCTTCTGAAGCTCTTCCCTGTTGTGCTCAGTGGGTTGACTGATAAATCGCTCAGTTGTAAGTGCGACAGTCTTGACCAGTTCCTCCTCTTTTTTCCTAAATGTTCTCTTTACTGCCGAGATCTCACTTATAAAAACCCCCCTCAGGTATGCTTTCATGGAGTCCCACACTATATTAATGTTAGCAGAGGGTAAATTCACCTCCAAAAAGGAGGATATCAGTATCCTGATGGACTGTGGATTGTCCAGAATAGTGAGCCAGTATGGATTCAACTTGAATCCCAACCCCCCACCATCCTTATTCTCCCCAGTGCGCACCTCAATTAGTACGGGTGAGTGGTCCGAGACTGTTCTTACTCCATATCTTATCTTCCGAATGTTACTCAGATTGCTCTCATTAGTGAATGCTAGATCGATCCTGGACATTGCTCTGCCACTCCTACTAACACAAGAGTATACTCTCTTTCCTCCGCCCAGGTGTTCCCATATATCCACCACTCCTACTTCCAAGCAGAACTGGGGCAGCGACGAATTACAAAGGTTCCTTTCCCGTGCTGCATCTGATCTAAATCTGTCTTTTTTGGGATCCATAACCGCGTTAAAATCCCCCATCAGGATTAACCGACATTCTGGTCTCTGTTCAAAAAAAAGCGTTAACTGGATAAGTGGGTACATTGAAAATGGCGGAGGTATATAAAAAAAAGCAAGGATGTAACTGTATCCATACAGCTTACCATGCAGAAAAATAAATCTGCCCTGATCATCTATATGGGATTTTATAAGGATGAAATCTACAGAGTTATGAATCAGAACTGAGACACCCCTAGAAGAGCCGCTAAAAGTGGAGTGGTAGGATTGAGCATTCCATCCCGTTGTCAAGCGGGACAAGGTTTCCTTAGTGAGGTGAGTTTCTACTATGCAGATAATTGCTGGGAGATATCTTTTTAATGCATCCATAATAGCTTGCCTTTTTACCCTTTCCCCGAGCCCTCTGACATTCCAGGATACAATTCTAGTGGACATCAATCACAAAAAAAAAAAAAAAAAAAAAAAAAAAAAAACCCCTTCCTGCAAGGTGGGTTCCCTCCCACCCCTATCCTCCCACCCCCCCTCTCTATTGGTCCGCCCGATCTCGTCGGCGAGCCTCTAACTTCCGGCCGTTCTCCCCGTCCTGGCCCCGCCTCCCATCCATCCCTTCAATTATAGTAGTAAACAGATTTAAATATCCCTTTGCTCCATCCAATCTAACGCTTGTTGTGGTGTCTCAAAAAAAAAAGAAGTCCCACTATGGATCACTCTTAATTTCGCTGGATACTGTAAAGAATATTTAATCTCCTTAGCCGCCAAGCGTTTCTTTATCTCCATAAACTTTCTTCTTTTTTCCTGAGTCTGCCGCGCAAAATCAGGGAAGAAGAGCAGTTTAGAACCCTGATGTTCAATGGGAGTGCATTCTCTTGCTCTTCTCAGTATCATATCTCTGTCTGCGGACAGTAATAGCTTCATTAGAATCGCACGCGGCGGCCGCCCTGGGGTGGGTTTCCCTCCTGGGATTCGATGGGCTCTTTCTATTTGAAACATGGAGGAAAAATTATCGCTGCCAAGGTTGTGCATGACCACCTCTTTGAGTTGTGCCTCCAAGAGTCGGCCTTCAGCTCCTTCTGGGAAACCAATTATGCGTACATTGTTTCGCCTAGACCTATTTTCCAGGTCCTCTAGCTTATTTTGTAGAGCTAGATTTTCTGTAGTAAGAAGGAGAAGTTTAGATTTTATCATGTCCATGTCGGTTTGCAGAAGGTCGACTGTTTTTTCCACATTGAGGACTCGGTCACGGATTTTTAACAGATCTTCTCTTATTAGAGAAATATCACTCTGTACCGACCCCAGTTGAGTGGACATCCCTTGCACTACAATGCCGTTGTTTTCCACCGCGCCAAGGATTCTATCCAGAACAGATGGATCGTATTCAGTTTGCATTTGTGCAGAGAGACCTTCCTCTCCTGCCTCCGGATCCACCACCCCTGATCCATCCTCAAAGGGGTCAGCAGTTTGGGGAATTTTAGCAAATTTCCTCAAATTAGCAGAGGATTTAATTTTAGCTGGATTTTTTTCGTTTAAGAAAGGTGATTTCAAGAACTTATCGATCTTGTTCTCTGGAGTCTTAACCCCCAGTTTAGTTGCAGTAGAGTCAACAGACCGTCGCTTAGGGGCCATTCTTTTCCCTTCTTCCTGTTCCTCTATTTTGCCCTTTGTATCACCGTTTACTTCTTTTATTTTTATTTTTTTTTTTTCCTTTTTTTTTTTCCCCCCTTTTCTGTTCTTCCTCCTTTTAACCCCACTCTCTCTTGTTATCTTCTCCCCTTTTTTTTTTTTTTTTCCCTCCTTTCCTTCCCCTTTTCCTTTTTCTTTTTCCCCCTTCTCTTTTTTTTTTTTTTTTTTCCTCCTTTCTCCTTCTCTCTTTCTTTCCCCCCTCTTCCCTTCCTTCTTCCTCTTTTCCCTTCGCCGGGCACCGAAAAAATAAATAAATAAAAAATTACATAAGAAAACAGAAGTGTATCTCCTCAGTGAGCAGTGCAGCAGTGCAAAGCAGCAGGGAAACCGGCAGTCCAGCACAAAAAAAAAGAGAGCAAATCATATGGAGAAGAAAGAGGCGAACAATAAGCTAATCTCACGTGTCCAGAAGAAATCTCAATCCTGGTGTGCACTGCAGCCGTGTCGGATATTAAAGTTGTACACGAAGACAGCGTCCTCCCCAATCCCCAGGGCAGCAAACAGTCCAGGCGTCAGGCCGTCGCACACCAATGGAGGGAAAACTTCAAGGAGATCCACGCGGCAAACAAGTCCAGGGGAGGAAAGGAGAGCAGAGCAGGCAGCGGAGAGAGAGGTTAGGAGGATCACCAAGCAGGATCAGAGGCAGAGACGCGGCACCCAACAGCATGAAACAAAGCAGGAGAACCAGCAAGCAGACCAGCGCAGCGCCGCGGCTCAAGGCATCAGCTGTTCGGCATCAGCGCAGCGCAGCTGTTCGGATGGAGCCGGGAGCTCGGACGGAGGAGGCCAGTGAGAGGGGAGAACGAGACGTGACGTGTTCACGTCATCACGCCGCGCTTCTGGATGTATATATATATACATATATACATAGCGGTTGAATGCACTAAGGCTGAATCTGATAATTAAGTTGCTCTCTCCCTACTGTTTTATCTTTTGCATTGTATAGAAAAATAAAGATTATTAAAAAAAAAAAAAAAAAACCTGCTGCATCATAACCATAGAACCCGTCTGCCTGATGGAACCCGGCCGCCTCATAATCCATAGAAGCAGCCGCATCACAATAGGTGGTGCTCATGTACTGGGAGACAACTTGCCTCACCATTACTTGTTGATTGGGGAGAAGCATCAGACTTGGTCTTGAATCTCTTCTTCAATAGGATTTTATTCTTCACTTCCGAAGATTCTTAAGCGCCTGACAACCTTTTCAAGGTTGGTAAAAGAACCCGTCGCTATAATGGAGCAGCAGAAAATCCCCAGAGTGATCATGTGGAGGAAACCTAGTGGCCATCGGCTGATGAGCCCCCCACAGATGTTCCTCTGGGTCCTGTGCCTGTTTTCGTCAGTTTCCACCCTTGGACTGTGTATCCCGGCTCTTCCCAGCTCCTCATATCCCGCCGGCTTAACTCAGATTGGACTTATTTTCCTAGGACATTTAATTCTTCACATTCTGACTGTTTCCAAGAACTGCCGCAGTGCGGATGCAGTGTCCATTGATTGCCACCCAGTGAGAGAGACACAAAACATCTATCTCCCCAGAACTCTGCAAAGACGCGGACGTAGAGGATTATTGGCGATTTCTTTTGTGTGTGTCATCATTCCAGTTCTGTTGGCCATTCTCCTGACAGTCACCTCCATGCTGGTCATATCTGAGCTCGGCCACTGGTCTACGATGTCTATGAAAACCCTGACTGGATACGTCATCTGTCTGTACATGTATCTAATGTACCAATTAGTAAAACCATGACCTGAGTATTAAACTTCAATAAACCTTTTATGTCTCGTAATTGGTGTCAGTTTCATTTGTTACAATAATACGGTTTAGGTGAATGTAGCCGTCAGGGAAAGACATAGGAGGTGGGTGACCGTCCACTGACGGGGTTACTGCTCACATGCAGGGTACTAGTATAACCGACAAGTAATTAACACTTGTATGGTCAGTAATTATACTTAGACACTTTTCTATTGTCGTCTGACAATCCAGAATACTTGATACAGTATAAATCAAGGGAGAAAAGTATTAGGACTGGGGTCCAGCGCCAGGACCATGGATAGGCGAGGGTGGAAGCCACCTCACTATTCTTAACAGGGAGCGCAATCGCAGCAGCATTTGCAGCTGTTCAACCTCCTAGGCCTCGGGCTGCTAGGCCTGAAGCTTGAGGCAGTAGAATGGCACAAGAGGTTGCAAATCACGCTGTGGCCTGCATCGCAGACGGCGGTGAGGAACGAGAGTGAGGTAAGGCTAGTTTCACATCTGCGGTTTGCATTCCGGCAGACACAAACTGCTGCAAGCTGCGGTTGATGTCCGGCCAGGTGGCCGGATCTCCATGCTACAGATGTGAAAGTGGCCTATGTTTTGTGTTGGTTTGTTTTTTAATTTTTTTTTTATTTCAATACTAAACGTCAACACTAATGGAGGAACGAAGGAATGTGGGGGAGGGAAAGCATATATACCTGGCACTACTTGGGGCAATAAGAAAGGGAGGGAATTTATATATAGTTGCAAGAAAAAGTATGTGAACCCTTTGGAATGATATGGATTTCTGCACAAATTGGTCATAAAATGTTATCTGATCTTCATCTAAGTCAGTGGTGGGCAAACTTTTTTGTCAACTGAGCCAAATATCGGCAAAACCACAATTGAAATTTCTTTCGAGAGCCACATTTTTAAAACCTCAGTACCAGTGAGGACTATGAGGCTCATGCACACGACCGTGTACCCGCCGTTGCCATATTGCAGGCCGCATACGGCGGGTCCGCAATACACGGGCACTGGCCGTGTGCAGCCCTCATTAAGGACCCATTCACTTCAGCATGCACTACTTTTTTGCGGTGCGGGCAGTCGGATGCAGATCGCGAACCCCATTCAAGTGAAGGGGTCCGCGATCCTCATGCAGCTGCCCCATGGTCTGTGTCCGTGCATTGCGGACCGATATTTGCGGTCCGCAGCACAGGCACGGCGCCCTTACATTCGTGGACATGAGCCCAGAGTGTGTTTGTACATACTTTTATATGTACTTTCTTTTATTTGGATCTTTATAAATATTTCATTTTTTGTTTATCATTTTTTACTTTTATTAAATTTGTCTGCAGATGTGGATGTAATGTGGATGACGCTCTTATGGGGGATATCTGTGGATGACACATATATAGCATAAGATGCTATATATGTGACCTCCACAGATATCCCCCATAAGTGCGTCATCCACAGATATCCCCCATAAGTGCCTTCTAGTAAGTAAAGTAATGTATTAGTGGGGGGAAGGGAGGAGGCAGGCACACTTGCGGCGGGGCCGGTGCAGTGCCCGGCGCTGTGCACACACCGGGGGCAGCTCCTACCTTTCTGCTGCAGGACATTTCGCTCCAAGTCTCCTGAGCTGCGGCCTCTTCACCACTCCTCACATGGCCGACAGTGGGCAGCCGAACGAGAGCGCCGCTGCCCGCCCTTCTGCTGCTGTGCGCAGCGTGACATCTCACCCTCCGTCATGCGCCTCCTGCCCAGCCTGCCTGCTTCATTCATAAAGTGGAAGGAGCAGACAGACGGGGCAGGAGGCGCATGACGGACATTTTGCAAACAGCTTGAGCGGCGCGATATGGCTGAGCGGCCGCCCACCCGCAAGCGCGCACCAAAGAGCCGCATTGAAGGTTCTAAAGAGCCGCACTTTGTCGACCACTGATCTAAGTCACAACAATAGAAAATCACAGTCTGCTTAAACTAATAACACAAATAATTAAATGTTACCATGTTTTTATTGAACACACCATGTAAACATTCACAGTGCAGGTGGAAAAAGTATGTGACCCCTAGACTAATGACATCTCCAAGAGCTAATTGGAGTGAGGTGTCAGCCAACTGGAGTACAATTAATGAGATGAGATTGGAGGTGTTGTTTACAGCTGCCCTGCCCTATAAAAAAACACACCACTTCTGGTTTTGCTTTTCACAAGAAGCATTGCCTGATGTAAATGATGCCTCGCACAAAAGAGCTCTCAGAAAACCTACAATTAAGAATTGTTGACTTGCATAAAGCTGGAAAGAGTTATAAAAGTATCTCTAAAAGCCTTGCTGTTCATCAGTCCTCGGTAAAACAAATTGTCTCTAAATGGAGAAAGTTCAGCACGACTGCTACTCTCCCTAGGAGTGGCCGTCCTGTAAAGATGACTGCAAGAGCACAGCGCAGACTGCTCAATAAGGTGAAGAATCCTCGAGTTTCAGCTAAAGACATACAAAAGTCTCTGGCATATGCTAACATCCCTGTTAGCGAATCTACGATACGTAAAACACTAAACAAGAATGTATTTCATGGGAGGATACCACAGAGGAAGCCACTGCTGTCCAAAAAAACATTGCTGCACGTTTACAGTTTGAACAAGAGCACCTGGATGTTACACAGCAGTACTGGCAAAATATTCTGTGGACAGATGAAACCAAAGTTGAGTTGTTTGGAAGAAACATGCAACACTATGTGTGGAGAAAAAGAGGCACAGCACACCAACATCAAAACCTCATCCCAACTGTTAAGTATAGTGGTGGGGGCAACATGGTTTGGGGCTGCTTTGCTGTGTCAGGGCCAGGATGGAATGCTATCAAAGGAAAAATGAATTCCCAAGTTTATCAAGACATTTTGCAGGAGAACTTAAAGAGGACCTTTCACCTGTAAAAACAATGTGAACTAAGTATGCAGACCTGTAGAGCGGCGCCCGGGGATCTCACTGCACTTACTATTATCCCCGGGCGCCGCTCCGTTCTCCCGTTATGCCCTCGGTATCTTCCTTCTGTAAGTTATAGTAGGCGGTGTCTGCCCTTGTCCTGTGGGCGTCTCCTTCTCCTAGGCTGCAGCGCTGGCCAATCGCAGCGCACAGCTCACAGCCTGGGAGAAAAAAAACTCCCAGACTATGAGCTGTGCGCTGCAATTGGCCAGCGCTGCATCCTAGGAGAAGGAGACACCCACAGGAAAAGGGCAGACACCGCCTACTATAACTTACAGAGGGAAGATACCGGAGGGCATAACGGGAGAACGGAGCGGCGCCCGGGGATAATAGTAAGTGCAGTGAGATCCCCGGGCGCCGCTCTACATGTCTGCATACTTAGTCCACATTGTTTTTACAGCTGGAAGGTCCTCTTTAAGGCCATCTGTCCACCAGCTGAAGCTCAACAGAAGATGGGTGTTGCAACAGTACAACGACCCAAAGCATAGAAGTAAATCAACAACAGATTGGCTTAAACAGAAGAAAATGCACCTTCTGGAGTGGCCCAGTCAGAGTCCGGACCTCAACCCGATTGAGATGCTGTGGCATGACCTCAAGAAAGCGATTCACACCAGACATCCCAAGAATATTGCTGAACTGAAACAGTTCTGTAAAGAGGATTGGTCAAGAATTACTCCTGACTGTTGTGCACGTCTGATCAGCAACTACAGGAAACGTTTGGTTGAAGTTATTGCTGCCAAAGGAGGTTCAACCAGTTATTAAATCCAAGGGTTCACATACTTTTTCCACCTGCACTGTGAATGTTTACATGGTATGTTTAATAAAAACATGGTAACATTAAATTATTTGTGTGTAATTAGTTTAAGCAGACTGTGGTTGTCTATTGTTGTGACTTAGATGAAGATCAGATCACATTTTATGACCAATTTGTGCAGAAATTCATATCATTCCAAAGGGTTCACATACTTCTTCTTGCAACTGTATACCTTGCACTACAAATTAGATATTATGTCTACTGGCACTACAGGGGAGCATGGCATGGAAAGGGCATTATCTACTGGTACTACAGGGGGCATTGCAGGAAAAGCTTTATAAATACTGGGGACATATATTACTTCTGGGCAGTTTGTAGGGGCATCAATATTATTATTGGGCACAGTATGTAGGCATTGCTACTAATAGGGGGAGTATAAACCCTATTGGGGGCACTATTACTAATTGGGGCAGTCTGGAAAAACTATTACTATGGGGGGGGGGGGGGGGGAGACTATTTAGGGGCAAATTGACTGCTCCGCCTAGGGCACCAAAATACTTTGTCCCAGTCCGGCTGGGGTCTCTAAGGCCAGACATTTGCCAGCCACCAGAATTATTCAAGGGGTTGTTCACCCCTAGGGATATTTTTTTTTACATACATACCTCCACCCCCCTGCCCCAAGCGTGGCCGGACTTGCGGTGATAATCATACTTTCCCGATCACTGCCGTTGGGTTTTCAAACATCTGATTATGGGGGTGTCGGGAGTCAGAACCCCACCAATCTGATATTGATGACCCATCGTGAGGATAAATATCAATTCCTGGAAAACTACTTTCAGGGGAGGGACACACATGGCAGACTATGCATCAGCTCCCTAATTGACATTTTAGGAGGCCTTTTAGATAGGGTATACTCATGTTATTTTAGAATTATTAGAATAGCTATACCAGGGCTCGACAAATCCCAGGCATCAGGTCGGCATGGCGATCAAGAATTTGGTCCTGGCGCTTGGGTATTTGTCAGACCGTTTTTCAAAAGGTGCCCGGATGACGGGTGCGGAGCGCCGGAGGGAGGCCCGTTCTGTCCTGAGGCAGCAGGAGTGGAGATGAGCGCCTCCATTGCGGAAGCGCTCACCACCTTATTAATCTGTATCGCCGTCCTCAGGACAGCGATACAGATGGAGGAGCAGGGGAGAGGCGTCTTCCTTGCCCGTTCCTCTGATAGGCTACAGGCACTAGGCCTGTAGCCCATCAGAAGCCGTGGTGCAGGCTGCACGATGACGTCATTGCGTCGCCTAAACCGTACAGTGCGGGACACAGGCCGGAAGAGGCCTGCATCGCATCACTGACAGCAGCATAAAGTAAGTATAGGAGTATATTGTTTTTATTTATAGTATACTGTGGCAAAAAGGGGGGTGGGGGCACTAGATACTGGCACAATATGGGGGGGCGGGCACTATGGAGAAGAGGGGAAGCACTATGGGGGGCCTATATACTGGCACATTATGGGGGGCACTATGGAGAAGAGGGGAAGGAGCACTATGGGGCCCTATGTACTGGCATGCATTATTGGGGGGCTCTATGGAGAAATGTGGGGGGGGGGGTGGAGAGCACTATGGGGGCATCATGACGCGGCTCTGCCTGGCTCCTTTTTTAGCTGGCTCCTAGATTCCAAGGAAATTTGCCAAGCCCTGGAATAGGTCCTGTGATATTTTTATACAGCAGGTTGTTATGGAAGCGGCGATACCTGATATAAAATTAAAAAAAATTGAAAATAAATTGACATGTGTCTCTTATTATGGGAAAAGGGCTTTTTTTTATGTAAAAACACAAAATGCAATCGCACACTGCAACCAGCACTCTGCCCTGCCTTTATGCTGGATGTTGAATAAGGCATTGGTGTACATTTTGGCCAAAGCGTAATAAGCCACTCACCGCGTCAAGGTTGCCTTCATGAGTGGTCCCTAACACTAGTTCCTACCTCTTATGGGCCATGACAGCCACATAAAGTCCAGGGAGCGCAGGTACAGCATGCATGCCAAGCACACTCTGCTTTTAACCCCGTCCGGTGCCATTACAGCTTTCATCGGATCCAGGGATGCAAGTACTCACATGCATGCTGAGCCCACTTTATACTTCTCCTGGAACCTAATGGTTACTGGTAGGTGCTGTATAAGCAGACTCAGTTTTATACTGACTTTAAAACCAGCCTCCAGGGGGCAGATTAACTGGCCAGGTGTGCTTGACTGCTTGGAGATCGCCACGCCTCCAATACGTACTACAAAGAGAAAAATATGGAAAATTTCAGCCCGCACAACCCCTAGCAGGTGCAGATTGCTATGGCGAAATAAAGATATAAATGTAAAAACACAAAATGCAATCGCACACTGCAACCAGCACTCTGCCCTACCTTTATGCTGGATGTTGAATAAGGCATTGGTGTACATTTTGGCCAAAGCGTAATAAGCCACTCACCGCGTCAAGGTTGCCTTCATGAGTGGTCCCTAACACTAGTTCCTACCTCTTATGGGCCATGACAGCCACATAAAGTCCAGGGAGCGCAGGTACAGCATGCATGCCATGCATGCCATATTTAAACTTTAAATTTTTTGTTAAAAACACTTTTTCACTTTATTTTTGTCCCAGTATGGGACTTCAACATTACAGGGTCTGATCCCTGTTTCAATGCAGCACAATACATCTGTAGTGTGCTTCATTGACTATCAGTGTATTACACAGTGTAATATCCTGATAGTTTGCCTATGAGACGTAGCCTGGGGGCTTGCCCTCATAGGCCTCCGTATATGCCGAGCCCCAAGGCCTTGGAATGGCTTGGGGCTGCCTTGGCAACCATCGGGTAATTGCAACCGCAGCGACGGGACCCGATAACTAAGGAAATGGAGCGCAAACCTCCCATATTCTGCGGTCAGTGCTGCCTGCGGCGTATAAGGGGTTAATCCGCTGGCATTGGAGTCATCACCGATGCTGGTGGATGCAGCAGGGTTTCGGCTGTCAGTAACAGCTGGATCTCTGCCGCTGATTGCAACACCTCACGTGGGGGAAGAGAAGGACCACAGGACAAGAATGCTCGTCCTGGGGCGCAACGTACCCAAGTAAAAAAGTAAAAATAAAAAAACTGACATATTAGGTATCGCCGCGTCCATAACAACCTGCAGTATAAAAATACTATACGATGGGTCATCAATATCAGATTGGTGAAGTTCTGACTCCCGACACCCCCATAATCAGATGTTTGAAAAGGCTGCGCTGGTCTGCGAGTGCTTAAACATCTTGTTAGGCCAGAGATGCTACAGTACATCGGTCATGTGGTATAGGCACAGCTCCATCCCATTCAAGTGAATAGGGCTGAGCTGCAATACCAAGCACGGCCACTATACAACGTACAGCGCTGTGCCTGGACAGCGGCAAGGAGACTGGAGCACTCACAAGAGCTCCACTGCCTAGTCACACAGCTGATCAGCAAGGGTGCTGCGAGTTGGACTCCCGACGATTTGATAGTGATGACCTATCCTGAGGATGAGCCATCAATATCGAATTTCCCTTTAAAGGGTTATCCTAGGGTCACATACCTGAGAAAAAAGTCACGTGACTCATTGCTCTGCAAACCTGAAAACATTAGAAGTATATTGTTTAAACCAGCGATAAGGTGTCGCCTATGTGTCAGATGGCCCAGTGACATGACTCTTTGATGACAAGGCACTGCTGCGGTCAGTCTTTGGCTGCATCAGTCACGTGACCTGTGTTAAACTGTATGTTGACATGGGGAGACCCGTGATCTGAAGAACCAGTGAAGACGGAGCCGGAACCCAACGGCGGTGATCAGGAAAGTATGATTATCACCGCAAGTCCGGCCACGTTTGGGGCAGGGGGGTGGAGGTATGTATGTAAAAAAATATTCCTAGGGGTGAACAACTCCTTTAATAATTCTGGTGGCTGGCAAATGTCTGTTCCTTGAGACCCCAGCAGGACTGGGACAAAGTATTTTGGTGCCCTAGGCGGAGCAGGCAATTTGCCTCTAAATAGTCCCCCCCCCCCCCCATAGTTAGTGCTCCCAGATTGCCCCAATTAGTAATCGTGCCCCCAATAGGGTTTATACTCCCCCTATTAGTAGCAATGCCTACATACTGTGCCTAATAATAATAATGATGCCCCTACAAACTACCCAAAAGTAATATATGTCCCCAGTATTTATAAAGCTTCTCCTGCAATGCCCCCTGTAGTACCAGTAGATAATGCCCCTCCATGCCATGCTCCCCTGTAGTGCCAGTAGACATAATATCTAATTTGTAGTGCCAGGTATATATAAATGCCCTCCCTTTCGTAGTGCCCCAAGTAGTGCCAGGTATATATGCTTCCCCTCCCCTCCATTCCTTCGTTCCTCCATTAGTGTTGACGTTTAGTATTGAAATAAAATAAAAACGAAAAATAGCAAAAAACAAACACAAAACATAGGCCACTTTCACATCTGTAGCATGGAGATCCGGCCACCTGGCCGGACTTCAACCGCAGCTTGCAGCAGTTTGTGTCTGCCTGAATGCAAACCGCAGATGTGAAACTAGCCTTACCTCACTCTCGTTCCTCACCGCCGTCTGCGATGCAGGCCACAGCGTGATCTGCGACCTCTTGTGCCATTCTACTGCCTCAAGCTTCAGGCCTAGCGGCCCGAGGCCTAGGAGGTTGAACAGCTGCAAATGCTGCTGCGATTGCGCTCCCTGTTAGGAGTAGTGAGGTGGCTTCCACCCTCGCCTATCCATGGTCCTGGCGCTGGACCCCAGTCCTAATACTTTTCTCCCTTGATTTATACTGTATCAAGTATTCTGGATTGTCAGACGGCAATAGAAAAGTGTGTAAGTATAATTACTGACCATACAAGTGTTAATTACTTGTCAGTTATACTAGTACCCTGCATGTGAGCAGTAACCCCGTCAGTGGACGGTCACCCACCTCCCATGTCTTTCCCTGACGGCTACATTCACCTCTCACCATCACAACGCAGGAGCTTCCCCAGTATCCTCTCACGCCTCCCTGTGAGATGATTTTCTGATCTAAACCGTATTATCGTAACAAATGAAATTGACACCAATTACGAGACATAAAAGTTTTATTGAAGTCTCATCCTTAGGTCATGGTTTTACTAATTGGTACGTGAGGTACACGTACAGACAGATGACGTATCCAGTCAGGGTTTTCATAGGCATGGTAGACCAGTGGCCGAGCTCAGATATGACAAGCATGGAGGTGACTGTCAGGAGAATGGCCAACAGAACTGGAGTGATGACACACACAAAAGAAATCACCACTAATCCTCTACGCCCGCGTCTTTGCAGCGTTCTGGGGAGATAAATGTTTTGCGTCTCTCTCACTGGGTGGCAATCATTGAACACTGCATCCGCACTGCGGCAGTTCTTGGAAACCGTCAGAATGTGCAGAATCAAATATCCCAGGAAAATAAGTCCAATCAAAATGAAGCCGGCGGGATATGAGGAGCTGGGAAGAGTCGGGATACACAGTCCAAGGGTGGAAACTGAAGAAAACAGGCACAGGACCCAGAGGAACATCTGCGGGGGGCTCATCAGCCAATGGACACTAGGTTTCCTCCAGATGATCACCCTGGGGATGTTCTGCTGCTCCATTATAGCAACAACTTCCTTTACCAACAGTAAAAGGGTTGTCAGGCGCTTAAGAATCTTCGGAAGTGAAGAACAAAATCCTATTGAAGAAGAGATTCAAGACCAATTCTGATGCTTCTCACCAATCAACAAGTAATGGTGAGGCAAGTTGTCTCCCAGTACATGAGCACCACCTATTGTGATGCGGCTGCTTCTATGGATTATGAGGTGGCCGGGTTTCATCAGGCGGCCGGGTTCTATGGTTATGATGCAGCAGGGTCTATAATTATAATATGGCAGATTCTACATTCACCGAGTATGATACAGCCATGCTGAAAGAGTGAAATAGCTAAGACGGGGCCAGCTAAAAAAGTTAGGAGACAGGCAGAGCCGCGTGATAAAGCCCCCAGTAGATTCCCCTATAGTGCTCCCCCTCCCCTACTTCTCTATAGAGCAACCCAATAATGCATGCCAGTACATAGGGCCCCCAGTAGATGCCCCCATAGTGCTCCTTCCCCTCTTCTCCATAGTGCCCCCATAATGTGCCATTATATAGGGCAACCATAATGTGCCAGTATATAGGGCCCCCATAGTGCTTCCCCTCTTCTCCATAGTGCCCCTCCCCCATATTGTGCCAGTATAAAGGGCCCCCATAGTGCTCCTTCCACCCCCCACTTCTCCATAGAGCCCCCCATGATATGACAGTATATAGGGCCCCCATAGTGCCCGCCCACTCATATTGTGCTAGTACCTAGTGCCCCCACCCCCCTGTTTGCCACAGTATACTATAAATAAAAACAAACTCATATACTTACCTTATGCTACTGTCAGAGATGCGATGCAGGCCTCTTCCGGCCCCTTGTTCCGCACTGTACGGCTCAGGCGGCGCAATGACGTCATTGCGCCACCTGCACCGGCCTCTGATAGGCTACAGGCCTAGTACCTGTAGACCATCAGAGGAACGGGCAAGGGAGACGCCTCTCCCCGGCTCCTCCACACCATTTATCTGTATCGCTGTCCTGAGGACGGCGATACAGATGAATATTGAGATGAGCGCTTCCACAATGGAGCCATTCATCTCCACTCCTGCCTCCGGACAGAACTGGCCCCGCTCCGGTGCTCCGCACCCGTCGTCCAGGCATCTTTGAAAACGGGCTGACAAATACCCAAGCGTCAGGACCAAATTAATGATCGCCATGGCGACCTAGTGCCTGGGATTTGTCGAGCCCTGACCTAAGCCCTCAGGTGAACACCATAAAAAAAAAAAAAACAGTGTCAAAAAAGCAATTTTTGGTCAACTTACATCACAAAAAGTGCAATACCAAGCGATCAAAAAGTCATATGCACCCTAAAATAGTACCAATCAAACTGTCATCTCATACCGAAAAAAAAATGAGCCCCTTAATTGGGACATGGCAACTTAAAATTATCCCAGTGAAATCTGCCTTCCAAAAACCATATGGCATTCCTTTCCTTCTGCGCAATGCTGTGTGCCCATACAGCAGTTTATGACCACATATGGGGTGTTTCTGTAAACTACAGAATCAGGGTAATAAATATTGTGTTTTGTTTGACTGTTAACCCTTGCTTGGTTACTGGAAAAAATTGATTAAAATTGAAAATCTGCCAAAAAAGTGAAAACAAATTCTCTCTATTTTCCATAAATTCTTGTGGAAAGGGTTAACAAAGTTTGTAAAGTCGGTTTTCAATACCTTGAGGGGTGGAGTTTGTAAAATGAGGCCATTTTTGGGTGGTTTCTATTATGTAAGCCCCACAAAGTGACTTCAGACCTGAACTGGTCCTTAAAATACCCTGATAGTTTGCCTATGAGACACAGCCTAGGGTCTGGGCCTCGTAGGCCTCCGTTTATACCGAGCCCTAAGGCCTTGAAATGGCTTGGGGCTGCCTTGGCAACCATCGGGTCCTTGCCATCGCAGCGTGGGGACCCAATGGCCAAGGAAAGGGAGCACAAACCTTCTATATTCCATGGTCAGCGCTGACCGCGGCGTATGAGTGGTTAATACACCGGCATCGGAGTTATTAGCGATGCTGGTGGATGCAGCAGGGATCCGGCTGTCAGTAACAGTTGGATCTCTACATCTCACGTGGGTGAAAGAAGGACCGCAGGACAAGAATGCTCGTCTTGGGGCGCAAAGCACAGAACAGCATCCAGAAGCTTACAATGTTATTGTCATACATGCAAGCTAATGAAACCACACTGTTCAAAAATGTAACAAAAACCTACTACAAAACTAATTTTTAACAGTACAATAAGAAAAGAAAAAAAGAATGGATATAAAAAAGGGACCATAGTTTTTAAAGGAGTTCTATCACCACCTTTATGGTGGCAGAATAATATAGTGACAGGCACGCTGGTTATAGTAGTGTCTGTTATGTGTGTATAATGACGTTTCTGAAAGCTTTAGCATATATTAGCTGCAGCACTGGCATCAAGCAATCCGTGTATTCATGAGCCACCAAGATATCCCTGCCCACACATGGATGATTGAGAGCTTCCACCCTATTAGGGCATGTTCACATGACCGTGTGTAATCCTTTTCCATTTTGCGGTCTGCAAATAACCAAACCGTGTGTCCGTAATTTGTTTCTGTATCTGTTCTGTGTGTCTGCATTTTGCAATAGTAATATTAGAATATTTTGCACCAAGTTCAGGGCCTTCAATTACACGGAAACGAATCCGCAAAAAAACGGATGACATACGGGATGACTTACGTATGTCGTCCGCAATTTGCGGATCCATTGACTTGAATGAGGTTGTGGACCGACCTGTGCGGACAATAGTAGTACAAGCTTTAAAATTTTTGAGGATGAGAAATGCGGAAACACGGATGCGGACGACATACTGAATGTTGTCCACACATTTTAATCACCCATAGGAATGAATGGATCCGCGGTGAATGCTCCTTGACTTGCATAGGGAGAAATCTATTCATCATAGAGTAGGCTAACTCTGGCAGCTCATGAGCACAAGGACTTCTTCCTCGCAGCCGATGTGTCACGAGGGTGTCAAGAACCACGCCTGACTCCGTTATACCCGGGGTCAGGAAGTCGCAGCGGTTGGCTGCGTGCTCTATGTAGTAAGATAGGGCTGTTTCCTTATGGTAGCTTTCTGGGTTTGCTTTGCAACCCTTTTTGTCTCACTCAGGGATCCGTAGCTCCTTCTCCTCAGCTGTTCCTTGTCCAGCACTCCCAACCTCCTTATATTCCCCTCTCACACTTCTCAGGTTGCCAGATATAGAGCTTCCTGCCTGGACTTCTATACTGACCCACTGGAGCTGTGTTGCTGCGTTCTCTGGTTGTTGGTCCAGAACGTTTCCCTCCGGATCCCTGTTGGACCTTTGTGGTCTGCTGTGGTCGCTCACCTGGGTTTATGTGTTTGTCTGTATTGTCTGTCCTCTCCCTGGTGTTTCCTCTTAGTGTCAGTGGTGCGGACTAGCGATCCCACCGGCCCGTTCACTATCTAGGGCTCATTTTAGGGAAAGCCAGGGTTTAGGCATGTGATCGCCGCACGGGTGAGGAACCCGTCTAGGGACGTCAGGGCAGTCAGGTGCCAGCCGCAAGGTGAGTCAGAGGTCACCACCTTTCCCTCTCCCTTGGGCAGGGCTTTCCCTTTTCCCTCCCTGTGCGTGATGCCGGTCATTACACAATGGAAGCGCTGCAGCTTATACACTGTACATTTCTCAGAAACTACATTAGACTTCTGGAATCGGCATGAACGCCCTCAGAGCAGCATAGACGTGGCAACAAATTCCCTTTGACAGAGTTCAAACAAAGCAGATTGGAGATGCAGATTCCAAATGGCCAACTTATAAAAAACCCATCTACAAGTAGTAGAAAGAAAAACACAAGGAAAAAAAACCTTGCTGTGGATTTTAAAATATGCAGCAGGATTGGTTGTGGATTTTCACAGAAGATTTCACACCCTCAACACAATCTGAAGTAAAATCTTCTATAGTGACTGGGCACAATGTAAATGTACACATGGGCAGTCTATAGTGACTGGGCACAATGTAAATGTACACATGGGCAGTCTATAGTGACTGGGCACAATGTACTTCATGTTTGGATCATTTTTAAAATTACACATTTTCTTTTTTTGGGACGTTAGAAGGGTTAGACGTTTAGAAGCAAATCTTGAAATTTTCTGAAAATTTCCAAAACTGAATGTTTAACCTCTTCAGGACATAGGACGTCCGGGTACTTAAGGACCCTGTGTATTTCCAATCCCTGCCGCGCAGCGGCACTTCGGCTAAATGCCCCCCCCCCCCCACCGTGTCGGCGATCAGACCTGCGGTTTGCGGCAATTCAATGTTGCGGTGGTGGCGTGTCGCAGCGCCATCGGGTCCCCCATGCGGCTGTGGGGGGGACCCGATGGCAGGGAAGGCTGCGCGATGTCTAAGGAAGGCATCGCGCTGCCTTCTGGTGACGAGCCTGTGAGATCCAGCCGCTGGATCTCACAGGCCCCAGAATCTGTATGAGTAATACACAGTATTACTCATACAGCCAATGCATTCCAATACAGAAGTATTGGGATGCATTGCAAAGGATTAGAACCCCAAAAGTTCAAGTCCCAAAGTTGGACAAAAAAAAAAGTGGGAAAAAAAAGTGGAAAAAAAAAGTTTTCCCCCAAAAAATAAAAATTTTCAAGTACAAATAAACAAAAATGTGATTTTCCCCAAATAAAGTAAAAAAAAATTGGTAAAAAATAAAGGGGGGGTATACATACTAGGTATCGCCGCATTCATATCGACCGGCTCTATAAACATATCACATGACCTAACCCCTCAGATGAACACCGTAAAAAAATACTAAAAACTGCTAAAGAAATCATTTTTTTGTCACCTTACATCACAAAAAGTACAACAGCAAGCGATCAAAAAGGAGTTTGCCCACCAAAATAGTGCCAATCTAACCGTCACCTCATCCCACAAAAAATGAGCCCCTACCTGAAACAATCGCCCCAAAAATAAAACTATGGCTCAGAATATGCAGACACTAAAACATCATTTTTTTTGTTTCAAAAATGATATTATTGTGTAAAACTTACATAAATAAAAAGTATACATATTAGGTATCGCCGTGTCCCTATCGCCCGGCTCCATGGCTCTATAAATATATCACATGACCTAACCCCTCAGATGAACACCGTAAAAAAAATTCAAATAAAAACTGTGCTAAATAAACAATCACAAAAAGTGTAATAGCAAGCGATCAAAAAGTCACACGCACCCCAAAATAGTGCCAATAAAACCGTCATCTCATCCCGCAAAAATCATACCCTACCCAAGGTAATCGCCCAAAAACTGAAAAACTTATGGCTCTTAGACTATGGAAACACTAAAACATGATTTTTTTTGCTTCAAAAAAGAAATCATTGTGTAAAACTTGCATAAATTAATAAAGTATACATATTAGGTATCGCCGCGTCTGACAACCTGGTCTTTAAAAATACCACATGATCTAACCTGTCAGATAAATGTTGTAAATAACAAAAAATAAAAACTGTGCCAAAACAGCTATTTCTTGTTATCTTGCCTCACAAAAAGTGTAATATAGAGCAACCAAAAATCATTGTACCCTAAACTAGTACCAAAAAAACTTCCACCCTATCAAGTAGTTTCTAAAATGGGGTCACTTTTTGGGGGTTTCTCCTATAGGGGTGCATCAGGGGGGCTTCAAATGGTACATGGTGCAAAACAAAAAAACAGTCCAGCAAAATCTGCCTTCCAAAATCCATATGTCATTGCTTTCCTTCCGCGTCCTGCCGTGTGCCCGTACAGCGGTTTACCACCACATATGGGGTGTTTTTGTAAACTACAGAATCAGGGCCATAAATATTGAGTCTGGTTTAGCTGTTAACCCTTGCTTTGTAACTAAAAAAAATGGAAAATCTGCCAAAAAAGTAAAATTTTGAAATGATATCTCTATTTTCCATTAATTCTTGTGGAACACCTAAAGGGTTAACAAAGTTTGTAAAATCAGTTTTGAATACCTTGAGTGGTGTAGTTTCTAGAATGGGGTCATTTTTGGGTGGTTTCTATTATATAAGCCTCACAAAGTGACTTCAGACCTGAACTGGTCCCTAAAAATTGGGTTTTTGAAAATTTCGGAAAAATTTTAAGATTTGCTTCCAAACTTCTAAGCCTTGTAACATCTCCAAAATATTAAATATAATTCCCAAAATGATACAAACATGAAGTAGACATATGGGGAATGTAAAGTTATAACTATGTTTGGAGGTATTACTATGTATTATAGAAGTAGAGAAATTGAAACTTGGAAATTAGCAATTTTTTCACATTTTTGGTAAAATTTTTATTTATGTTATAAATAAAAAAGATATTTTTTAACTTCATTTTACCACTGTCACGAAGTACAATATGTGATTAAAAAACAATCTTAGAACGGCCTGGATAAGTCAAAGCGTTTTAAAGTTATCAGCACTTAAAGTGACACTGGTCAGATTTGCAAAAAATGGCCTGGTCCTTAAGGTGAAATAAGTCTGTGTCCCTAAGGGGTTAAGGACCAGTGCAGGTCTGAAGTCTGAAGTCACTGTGGGGCCTACATAATAGAAACCACCCAAAAATGGCCCCATTTTAGAAACTCCACCTCTCAAGGTATTTAAAATGGATTTTACAAACTTGGTTAACCCTTTAGGTGTTCCACAAAAATTTATGGAAAATAGAGATATCAAAATGTCACTTTTTTGGCAGATTTTCAATTTTAATCCATTTTTTCCAGTAAACAAGCAAGGGTTAACAGCCAAACAAAACACAACATTTATTACCCCAATTCTGTACTCAAACTGCTGTACGGGCACACAGCATTGCACAGAAGGAAAGGAATGCCATATGATTTTTGGAAGGCATATTTCACTAGGATAATTTTAAGTTGTCCATGTCACATTTGAAGCCCTCCTGATGCACCCCTAGAGTAGTAACTCAAAAAAAAGACCCAATTTTTGGAAACTACGGGATAAGGTGGCAGTTTTGTTGGTACTATTTTAGGGTAAATATGATTTTTGGTTGCTCTACATTACAGTTTTTGTGAGGCAAGGTAAAAAAAATACAGTATTTTTCGCCGTATAAGACGCACCGGCCCATAAGACGCACCTAGGTTTTTGGGGAGGAAAATAAGAAAAAAAGTATTTTTAACCAAAAGGTGTGCTGTGTGTTTGGTGGGTTTGGAACTAATGGTGGTCTGTGGATGGCACTATTACTGGGGATCTGTGGATGACGGACACTGTTATGGGGGGGATTTGTGAATGACGGACACTGTTATAGGGGGATCTGTGGACGACGGACACTGTTATGGGGGGGATCTGTGGATGGCACAGTTATGCGCCGCTCCAGTATACAAATAAAAGATGTCTTATTCAATTGTTATTAAACCTGCCCCCCAACTCCTAATAGTACCTTACATCCTAACCTCTTCAGTACAATGGAGGCAGGCAGGCCAGGCGGCCGACGCGTCACTCACTGACGTCACTTGCCTGCGCCGCCTGCTTCATTCATAAAGTAGGCGGCGCAGGCACGTGACATCAGGGAGTTATGCTGCCGCCCGCCCGGCCTGCCTGCCGGCATTCTACTGAAGCGCTTAGGATTTAAGGTAGTATTAGGAATAAAGGGGCATATTTAATAACTATTAATTAAATAAGACATATTATATTAGTATACCGGAGCGGCGGGGCGGGGCTATAGTACAGTGACTGCACCACCCCGCCGCTATTGCCGGCATCCAGCTCCTCCTCCCAGTCCCTCCCCGAGTCCCCGCTCGCTTTACATCGCAGCTTGCGATGTAAAAACTGACAGCATTCGCAAGGGCATTTTTCCCCCATTTTGGGGGGAGAAAAAGTGCGTCTTATACGGCGAAAAATACGGTAGATGTTTTGGCACCTTTTTATTTTTTGTTATTCACAGTGTTCATCTGACAAGGTAAGATCATGTGGTATTTTTATAGAGCAGGTTGTTACGGACGCGACATTATCAAATATGACTTTTTTTGTTGTTTGTTTCAGTTTTCCATAATAAAGCATTTTTGAAAAAAGATTTTTATGTCTCCATATTCTGAAAGCCACTGTCTTATGTAGGGGCTCATTTTTTTCGGTATTAGATGACCGTTTGATTGGTACTAAATACATCTTCTGTTATATTAAATAGAAACAGGGTGAGGAGAGAATTGCCATTTCTAGAGAGATATTGACATTATTTTCTCTAAATATATATATATATATATATATATATACATAGCGGTTGAATGCACTAAGGCTGAATCTGATATTTAAGTTGCTCTCTCCCTACTGTTTTATCTTTTGCATTGTATAGAATAATAAAGATTATAAAAAAAAAAAAAACCTGCTGCATCATAACCATAGAACCCGTCTGCCTGATGGAACCCGGCCGCCTCATAATCCATAGAAGCAGCCGCATCACAATAGGTGGTGCTCATGTACTGGGAGACAACTTGCCTCACCATTACTTGTTGATTGGGGAGAAGCATCAGACTTGGTCTTGAATCTCTCCTTCAATAGGATTTTATTCTTCACTTCCGAAGATTCTTAAGCGCCTGACAACCTTTTCACGGTTGGTAAAAGAACCCGTCGCTATAATGGAGCAGCAGAAAATCCCCAGAGTGATCATGTGGAGGAAACCTAGTGGCCATCGGCTGATGAGCCCCCCACAGATGTTCCTCTGGGTCCTGTGCCTGTTTTCGTCAGTTTCCACCCTTGGACTGTGTATCCCGGCTCTTCCCAGCTCCTCATATCCCGCCGGCTTAACTCAGATTGGACTTATTTTCCTAGGACATTTAATTCTTCACATTCTGAAGAACTGCCGCAGTGCGGATGCAGTGTCCATTGATTGCCACCCAGTGAGAGAGACACAAAACATCTATCTCCCCAGAACGCTGCAAAGACGCGGGCGCAGAGGATTATTGGCGATTTCTTTTGTGTGTGTCATCACTCCAGTTCTGTTGGCCATTCTCCTGACAGTCACCTCCATGCTGGTCATATCTGAGCTCGGCCACTGGTCTACGATGTCTATGAAAACCCTGACTGGATACGTCATCTGTCTGTACATGTATCTAATGTACCAATTAGTAAAACCATGACCTGAGTATGAGACTTCAATAAACCTTTTATGTCTCGTAATTGGTGTCAGTTTCATTTGTTACAATAATACGGTTTAGGTTAATGTAGCCGTCAGGCAAAGACATGGGAGGTGGGTGACCGTCCACTGACGGGGTTACTGCTCACATGCAGGGTACTAGTATAACTGACAAGTAATTAACACTTGTATGGTCAGTAATTATACTTACACACTTTTCTATTGTCGTCTGACAATCCAGAATACTTGATACAGTATAAATCAAGGGAGAAAAGTATTAGGACTGGGGTCCAGCGCCAGGACCATGGATAGGCGAGGGTGGAAGCCACCTCACTACTCCTAACAGGGAGCGCAATCGCAGCAGCATTTGCAGCTGTTCAACCTCCTAGGCCTCGGGCCGCTAGGCCTGAAGCTTGAGGCAGTAGAATGGCACAAGAGGTCGCAGATCACGCTGTGGCCTGCATCGCAGACGGCGGTGAGGAACGAGAGTGAGGTAAGGCTAGTTTCACATCTGCGGTTTGCATTCCGGCAGACACAAACTGCTGCAAGCTGCGGTTGATGTCTGGCCAGGTGGCCGGATCTCCATGCTACAGATGTGAAAGTGGCCTATGTTTTTTTTTATTTTTTTTTATTTTTTTTTATTTCAATACTAAACGTCAACACTAATGGAGGAACGAAAGAATGTGGGGGAGGGAAAGCATATATACCTGGCACTACTTGGGGCACTAGGAAAGGGAGGGCATTTATATATAGTTGCAAGAAAAAGTATGTGAACCCTTTGGAATGATATGGATTTCTGCACAAATTGGTCATAAAATGTGATCTGATCTTCATCTAAGTCAGTGGTGGGCAAACTTTTTTGTCAACTGAGCCAAATATCGGCAAAACCACAATTGAAATTTCTTTCGAGAGCCACATTTTTAAAACCTCAGTACCAGTGAGGACTATGAGGCTCATGCACACGACCGTGTACCCGCCGTTGCCATATTGCAGGCCGCATACGGCGGGTCCGCAATACACGGGCACTGGCCGTGTGCAGCCCTCATTAAGGACCCATTCACTTCAGCATGCACTACTTTTTTGCGGTGCGGAGGCACAGCCAGAAGCACCACGGAAGCACACTGTAGCACTCATATCCCGGATCCTGGACCCATTGAAATGAATGGGTCCATGATGCGGGAGGCACACGGCCGTGTGCAGCCCGCATCATGGACCCATTCACTTCAGCATGCGCTACTTTTTTGCGGTGCGGGCAGTCGGATGCAGATCGCGAACCCCATTCAAGTGAAGGGGTCCGCGATCCTCATGCAGCTGCCCCATGGTCTGTGTCCGTGCATTGCGGACCGATATTTGCGGTCCGCAGCACAGGCACGGCGCCCTTACATTCGTGGACATGAGCCCAGAGTGTGTTTGTACATACTTTTATATGTACTTTCTTTTATTTGGATCTTTATAAATATTTCATTTTTTGTTTATCATTTTTTACTTTTATTAAATTTGTCTGCAGATGTGGATGTAATGTGGATGACGCACTTATGGGGGAAATCTGTGGATGACACATATATAGCATAAGATACTATATATGTGACCTCCGCAGATATCCCCCATAAGTGCGTCATCCACAGATATCCCCCATAAGTGCGTCATCCACAGATATCCCCCATAAGTGCCTTCTAGTAAGTAAAGTAATGTATTAGTGGGGGGAAGGGAGGAGGCAGGCACACTTGCGGTGGGGCCGGTGCAGTGCCCGGCGCTGTGCACACACCGGGGGCAGCTCCTACCTTTCTGCTGCAGGACATTTCGCTCCAAGTCTCCTGAGCTGCGGCCTCTTCACCACTCCACCACTCCTCACATGGCCGACAGTGGGCAGCCGAACGAGAGCGCCGCTGCCCGCCCTTCTGCTGCTGTGCGCAGCGTGACATCTCACCCTCCGTCATGCGCCTCCTGCCCAGCCTGCCTGCTTCATTCATAAAGTGGAAGGAGCAGACAGACGGGGCAGGAGGCGCATGACGGACATTTTGCAAACAGCTTGAGCCGCGCGATATGGCTGCGCGGCCGCCCACCCGCAAGCGCGCACCAAAGAGCCGCATTGAAGGTTCTAAAGAGCTGCACTTTGTCGACCACTGATCTAAGTCACAACAATAGAAAATCACAGTCTGCTTAAACTAATAACACAAATAATTAAATGTTACCATGTTTTTATTGAACACACCATGTAAACATTCACAGTGCAGGTGGAAAAAGTATGTGACCCCTAGACTAATGACATCTCCAAGAGCTAATTGGAGTGAGGTGTCAGCCAACTGGAGTACAATTAATGAGATGAGATTGGAGGTGTTGTTTACAGCTGCCCTGCCCTATAAAAAAACACACCAGTTCTGGGTTTGCTTTTCACAAGAAGCATTGCCTGATGTAAATGATGCCTCGCACAAAAGAGCTCTCAGAAAACCTACAATTAAGAATTGTTGACTTGCATAGAGCTGGAAAGAGTTATAAAAGTATCTCTAAAAGCCTTGCTGTTCATCAGTCCTCGGTAAAACAAATTGTCTATAAATGGAGAAAGTTCAGCACGACTGCTACTCTCCCTAGGAGTGGCCGTCCTGTAAAGATATCTGCAAGAGCACAGCGCAGACTGCTCAATAAGGTGAAGAATCCTCGAGTTTCAGCTAAAGACATACAAAAGTCTCTGGCATATGCTAACATCCCTGTTAGCGAATCTACGATACGTAAAACACTAAACAAGAATGTATTTCATAGGAGGATACCACAGAGGAAGCCACTGCTGTCCAAAAAAACATTGCTGCACGTTTACAGTTTGAACAAGAGCACCTGGATGTTACACAGCAGTACTGGCAAAATATTCTGTGGACAGATGAAACCAAAGTTGAGTTGTTTGGAAGAAACATGCAACACTATGTGTGGAGAAAAAGAGTCACAGCACACCAACATCAAAACCTCATCCCAACTGTGAAGTATAGTGGTGGGGGCAACATGGTTTGGGGCTGCTTTGCTGTGTCAGGGCCAGGATGGAATGCTATCAAAGGAAAAAAAAAAATTCCCAAGTTTATCAAGACATTTTGCAGGAGAACTTAAAGAGGACCTTTCACCTGTAAAAACAATGTGAACTAAGTATGCAGACCTGTAGAGCAGCGCCCGGGGATCTCACTGCACTTACTATTATCCCCGGGCGCCGCTCCGTTCTCCCCTTATGCCCTCCGGTATCTTCCTTCTGTAAGTTATAGTAGGCGGTGTCTGCCCTTGTCCTGTGGGCGTCTCCTTCTCCTAGGCTACAGCGCTGGCCAATCGCAGCGCACAGCTCACAGCCTGGGAGAAAAAAAACTCCCAGACTATGAGCTGTGCGCTGCAATTGGCCAGCGCTGCAGCCTAGGAGAAGGAGACACCCACAGGAAAAGGGCAGACACCGCCTACTATAACTTACAGAGGGAAGATACCGGAGGGCATAACGGGAGAACGGAGCAGCGCCCAGGGATAATAGTAAGTGCAGTGAGATCCTCGGGCGCGCTTTCCATCTCAGCATACTTAGTCCACATTGTTTTTACAGCTGGAAGGTCCTCTTTAAGACCATCTGTCCACCAGCTGAAGCTCAACAGAAGATGGGTGTTGCAACAGTACAACGACCCAAAGCATAGAAGTAAATCAACAACAGAAGAAAATGTACCTTCTGGAGTGGCCCAGTCAGAGTCCGGACCTCAACCCGATTGAGATGCTGTGGCATGACCTCAAGAAAGTGATTCACACCAGACATCCCAAGAATATTGCTGAACTGAAACAGTTCTGTAAAGAGGATTGGTCAAGAATTACTCCTGACTGTTGTGCACGTCTGATCAGCAACTACAGGAAACGTTTGGTTGAAGTTATTGCTGCCAAAGGAGGTTCAACCAGTTATTAAATCCAAGGGTTCACATACTTTTTCCACCTGCACTGTGAATGTTTACATGGTGTGTTCAATAAAAACATGGTAACATTAAATTATTTGTGTGTAATTAGTTTAAGCAGACTGTGGTTGTCTATTGTTGTGACTTAGATGAAGATCAGATCACATGTTATGACCAATTTGTGCAGAAATTCATATCATTCCAAAAGGTTCACATACTACTTCTTGCAACTGTATACCTTGCACTACAAATTAGATATTATGTCTACTGGCACTACAGGGGAGCATGGCATGGAAAGGGCATTATCTACTGGTACTACAGGGGGCATTGCAGGAAAAGCTTTATAAATACTGGGGACATATATTACTTCTGGGCAGTTTGTAGGGGCATCAATATTATTATTGGGCACAGTATGTAGGCATTGCTACTAATAGGGGGAGTATAAACCCTATTGGGGGCACTATTACTAATTGGGGCAGTCTGGAAAAACTATTACTATGGGGGGGGGGGAGGGGGAGACTATTTAGGGGCAAATTGACTGCTCCGCCTAGGGCACCAAAATACTTTGTCCCAGTCCGCCTGGGGTCTCTAGACATTTGCCAGCCACCAGAATTATTAAAGGGGTTGTTCACCCCTAGGGATATTTTTTTTTACATACATACCTCCACCCCCCTGCCCCAAGCGTGGCCGGACTTGCGGTGATAATCATACTTTCCCGATCACTGCCGTTGGGTTTTCAAACATCTGATTATGGGGGTGTCGGGAGTCAGAACCCCACCAATCTGATATTGATGACCCATCGTGAGGATAAATATCAATTCCTGGAAAACTACTTTCAGGGGAGGGACACACATGGCAGACTATGCATCAGCTCCCTAATTGACATTTTAGGAGGCCTTTTAGATAGGGTATACTCATGTTATTTTAGAATTATTAGAATAGCTATACCAGGGCTCGACAAATCCCAGGCATCAGGTCGCCATGGCGATCAAGAATTTGGTCCTGGCGCTTGGGTATTTGTCAGACCGTTTTTCAAAAGGTGCCCGGGTGACGGGTGCGGAGCGCCAGAGGGGGGCCCGTTCTGTCCTGAGGCAGCAGGAGTGGAGATGAGCGCCTCCATTGCGGAAGCGCTCACCACCTTATTCATCTGTATCGCCGTCCTCAGGACAGCGATACAGATGGAGGAGCAGGGGAGAGGCGTCTTCCTTGCCCGTTCCTCTGATAGGCTACAGGCACTAGGCCTGTAGCCCATCAGAAGCCGTGGTGCAGGCTGCACGATGACGTCATTGCGTCGCCTAAACCGTACAGTGCGGGACACAGGCCGGAAGAGGCCTGCATCGCATCACTGACAGCAGCATAAAGTAAGTATAGGAGTATATTGTTTTTATTTATAGTATACTGTGGCAAAAAGGGGGGTGGGGGCACTAGATACTGGCACAATATGGGGGGGCGGGCACTATGGAGAAGAGGGGAAGCACTATGGGGCCCTATATACTGGCACAATATAGGGGAGGGGCACTATGGAGAAGAGCGGAAGCACTATGGGGGCCTATATACTGGCACATTATGGGGGGCACTATGGAGAAGAGGGGAAGGAGCACTATGGGGCCCTATGTACTGGCATGCATTATTGGGGGGCTCTATGGAGAAATGTGGGGGGGGGGGGTGGAGAGCACTATGGGGGCATCATGACGCGGCTCCGCCTGGCTCCTTTTTTAGCTGGCTCCTAGATTCCAAGGAAATTTGCCAAGCCCTGGAATAGGTCCTGTGATATTTTTATACAGCAGGTTGTTATGGAAGCGGCGATACCTGATATAAAATTGAAATAAATTGAAAATAAATTGACATGTGTCTCTTATTATGGGAAAAGGGCTTTTTTTTTTTTATATTTAAACTTTAAATTTTTTGTTAAAAACACTTTTTCACTTTATTTTTGTCCCAGTATGGGACTTCAACATTACAGGGTCTGATCCCTGTTTCAATGCAGCACAATACATCTGTAGTGTGCTTCATTGACTGACTATCAGTGTATTACACAGTGTAATATCCTGATAGTTTGCCTATGAGACGTAGCCTGGGGGCTTGCCCTCATAGGCCTCCGTACATGCCGAGCCCCAAGGCCTTGGAATGGCTTGGGGCTGCCTTGGCAACCATCGGGTAATTGCAACCGCAGCGACGGGACCCGATAACTAAGGAAATGGAGCGCAAACCTCCCATATTCTGCGGTCAGTGCTGCCTGCGGCGTATAAGGGGTTAATCCGCTGGCATTGGAGTCATCACCGATGCTGGTGGATGCAGCAGGGTTTCGGCTGTCAGTAACAGCTGGATCTCTGCCGCTGATTGCAGCACCTCACGTGGGGGAAGAGAAGGACCACAGGACAAGAATGCTCGTCCTGGGGCCCCCAGGACTACTTGGACTTTACTTGGGGTACCCAAGTAAAAAAGTAAAAATAAAAAAACTGACATATTAGGTATCGCCGCGTCCATAACAACCTGCAGTATAAAAATACTATACGATGGGTCATCAATATCAGATTGATGTGGTTCTGACTCCCGACACCCCCATAATCAGATGTTTGAAAAGGCTGCGCTGGTCTGCGAGTGCTTAAACATCTTGTTAGGCCAGAGATGCTACAGTACATCGGTCATGTGGTATAGGCACAGCTCAGTCCCATTCAAGTGAATAGGGCTGAGCTGCAATACCAAGCACGGCCACTATACAACGTACAGCGCTGTGCCTGGACAGCGGCAAGGAGACGGGAGCACTCACAAGAGCTCCACTGCCTAGTCACACAGCTGATCAGCAAGGGTGCTGCGAGTTGGACTCCCGACGATTTGATAGTGATGACCTATCCTGAGGATGAGCCATCAATATCGAATTTCCCTTTAAAGGGCTATCCTAGGGTCACATACCTGAGAAAAAAGTCACGTGACTCATTGCTCTGCAAACCCAAAAACATTAGAAGTATATTGGCCAAACCAGCGATGAGGTGTCGCCTATGTGTCAGATGGCCCAGTGACATGACTCTTTGATGACAAGGCACTGCTGCGGTCAGTCTTTGGCTGCATCAGTCACGTGACCTGTGTTAAACTGTATGTTGACATGGGGAGACCCGTGATCTGAAGAGCCAGTGAAGACGGAGCCGGAACCCAACGGCGGTGATCAGGAAAGTATGATTATCACCGCAAGTCCGGCCACGTTTGGGGCAGGGGGGTGGAGGTATGTATGTATAAAAATATTCCTAGGGATGAACAACCCCTTTAATAATTCTGGTGGCTGGCAAATATCTGGTCCTTGAGACACCAGCAGGACTGGGACAAAGTATTTTGGTGCCCTAGGCGGAGCAGGCAATTTGCCCCTAAATAGTCCCCCTCCCCCCCCCCCATAGTAATTGCTCCCAGATTGCCCCAATTAGTAATCGTGCCCCCAATAGGGTTTATACTCCCCCTATTAGTAGCAATGCCTACATACTGTGCCTAATAATAATAATGATGCCCCTACAAACTACCCAAAAGTAATATATGTCCCCAGTATTTATAAAGCTTCTCCTGCAATGTCCACTGTAGTACCAGTAGATAATGCCCCTCCATGCCATGCTCCCCTGTAGTGCCAGTAGACATAATATCTAATTTGTAGTGCCAGGTATATATAAATGCCCTCCCTTTCCTAGTGCCCCAAGTAGTGCCAGGTATATATGATTCCCCTCCCCCCCATTCCTTCATTCCTCCATTAGTGTTGACGTTTAGTATTAAAATAAATAAAATAAAAAAAACAAACACAAAACATAGGCCACTTTCACATCTGTAGCATGGAGATCCGGCCACCTGGCAGCTTGCAGCAGTTTGTGTCTGCCGGAATGCAAACCGCAGATGTGAGACTAGCCTTACCTCACTCTCGTTTCCTCACGCCGTCTGCGATGCAGGCCACAGCGGAATCTGCGACCTCTTGTACCATTCTACTGCCTCAAGCTTCAGGCCTAGCGGCCCGAGACCTAGGAGGTTGAACAGCTGCAAATGCTGCTGCGATTGCGCTCCCTGTTAAGAGTAGTGAGGTGGCTTCCACCCTCGCCTATCCATGGTCCTGGCGCTGAACCCCAGTCCTAATACTTTTCTCCCTTGATTTATACTGTATCAAGTATTCTGGATTGTCAGACGACAATAGAAAAGTGTGTAAGTATAATTACTGACCATACAAGTACCCTGCATGTGAGCAGTAACCCCGTCAGGAGCCGGGGGAATATGAGGAGCTGGGAAGAGTCGGGATACACAGTCCAAGGGTGGAAACTGAAGAAAACAGGCACAGGACCCAGAGGAACATCTGCAGGGGGCTCATCAGCCGATGGCCACTAGGTTACCTCCAGAGGATCACCCTGGGGATGTTATGCTGCTCCATTATAGCAACAACTTCCTTTACCAACCGTGAAAGGGTTGTCAGGCGCTTAAGAATCTTCGGAAGTGAAGAACAAAATCCTATTAATGAAGAGATTCAAGACCAAGTCTGATGCTTCTCCCCAATCAACAAGTAATGGTGAGGCAAGTTGTCTCCCAGTACATGAGCACCACCTATTGTGATGCGGCTGCTTCTATGGATTATGAGGTGGCCGGGTTTCATCAGGCGGCCGGGTTCTATGGTTATGATGCAGCAGGGTCTATAATTATAATATGGCAGATTCTACATTCACCAAGTATGATACAGCCATGCTGAAAGAGTGAAACAGCTAAGACGGGGCTAGACAAATTTCCTTGGAATCTAGGAGCCAGCTAAAAAAGTTAGAAGCCAGGCAGAGCCGCGTCATAAAGCCCCCAGTAGATGCCCCTATAGTGCTCCCCCTCCCCCACTGCTCTATAGAGCAACCCAATAATGCATGCCAGTACATAGGGCCCCCAGTAGATGCCCCCCTAGTTCTCCTTCCCCTCTTCTCCATAGTGCCCCCATAATGTGCCATTATATAGGGCAACCATAATGTGCCAGTATATAGCGCCCCCATAGTGCTTCCCCTCTTCTCCATAGTGCCCCTCCCCCATATTGTGCCAGTATAAAGGGCTTCCATAGTGCTCCTTCCCCCCCCCCCACTTCTCCATAGAGCCCCCCATGATATGACAGTATATAGGACCTCCATAGTGCCTGCCCACTTATATTGTGCCAGTATCTAGTGCCCCCACCCCACTTTTTGCCACAGTATACTATAAATAAAAACAAACTCATATACTTACCTTATGCTGCTGTCAGTGATGCGATGCAGGCCTCTTCCGGCCTGTGTTCCGCACTGTACGGCTCAGGCGGCGCAATGACATCATTGCGCCACCTGCACCGGCCTCTGATAGGCTTCAAAATTTTTGCGGATGAGAAATGTGGAAACACAGATGCGGACGACATACTGAATGTTGTACACACATTTTAATCACCCATAGGAATGAATGGATCCGCGGTGAATGCTCCCTGACTTGCATAGGGAGAAATCTATTCATCATAGAGTAGGCTAACTCTGGCAGCTCATGAGCACAAGGACTTCTTCCTCGCAGCCGATGGGAGCGCTGCAGCTTATACACTGTACATTTCTCAGAAACTATATTAGACTTCTGGAATCGGCATGAATGTCGCTGGTTTATCCTGCCCTCAGAGCAGCATAGACGTGGCAACAAATTCCCTTTGACAGAGTTCAAACAAAGCAGATTGGAGATGCAGATTCCAAATGGCCAACTTATAAAAAAAAAACATCTACAAGTAGCAGAAAGAAAAACACATGGAAAAAAAACCTTGCTGTGGATTTTAAAATATGCAGCAGGATTTGTTGTGGATTTTCACAGAAGATTTCACACCCTCAACACAATCTGAAGTAAAATCTTCTATAGTGACTGGGCACAATGTAAATGTACACATGCGCAGTCTATAGTGACTGGGCACAATGTACACATGGGCAGTCTATAGTGACTGGGCACAATGTAAATGTACACATAGGCAGTCTATAGTGACTGGGCACAATGTAAATGTACACATAGGCAGTCTATGGTGATTGGGCACAATGTAAATGTACACATGGGCAGTGTATAGTGACTGGGCACAATGTAAATGTACACATGGGCAGTCTATAGTGACTGGGCACAATGTAAATGTACACATGGGCAGTCTATAGTGACTGGGCACAATGTAAATGTACACATGGGCAGTCTATAGTGACTGGGCACAATGTACTTCATGTTTGGTTCATTTTTTAAATTACACATTTTCTTTTTTTGGGACATTAGAAGGGTTAGACGTTTAGAAGCACTTCGGCTAAATGTCCCCCCCCCCCCATGTCAATTCAGACCTGCGGTTTGCAGCAATTCAATGTTGCGTTGGTGGCGTGTCGTGGTGCCATCGGGTCCCCATGCGGCTAGGGAAGGCAGCGCGATGTCTAAGGAAGGCATCGCGCTTCCTTCCGGTGACGAGCCTGTGAGATCCAGCCCCCTGGATCTCACAGGCGCCGGAATCTGTATGAGTAATACACAGTATTACTCATACAGTCAATGCATTCCAATACAGAAGTATTGGGATGCATTGCAAAGGATTAGAACCCCAAAAGTAAAAAAAAAAAAAAAAAAAGTGGGGGGGCGTGGTTTGCCTGCCGAGAGAGATGGCCGCCTGAGCTGTGAGCTCCCGAGCCCTACCTATCGACTGCACAGCTACAGCGAGTTGGCACCTGACTTAGACCGCTGATTTTGCAGCACTAGCCTCCCTTCTGGCTCCCATGATGACGAAAGGCAAAAAATCGGTAAAGAAGCAAGGGAAGCTTGACTTCTTTGTAGAGAGACTGAGAGACCAAGATGGCGCGGGCTCGCCGGCCTCCACGCGCTCCTCGGGCTCGGCGGATCCGGCTTCACCAGCTATCACTCCTCCCCAACAAAGGAGTCAGTTCGCCTCGCAGTCCTCCCTGACGCGCGTATCTCCTCCAATCAAGTCTCCCTGACTCACCCAGAGACCGGTTCGTCTCCCTGTGCCCAGCCGCCGCCGCCCGCCGCCAGCTCGGGGGGGGGGGGCAATTGCCCCGTTGCCCCCCCCCCTGGATCCGCCACTGCTTCCCACCCCATGTTTTGTTCTCCTAATGTTTCCCTTCTTTCTCCCCAAGTGCCAGTGGACAGGGAACCGTCGGGTCCAGAGCCGAGTCTTTCTGTTTTGGGGCCAGTCCTACTCGTCCTCTCTTTATGTAAGTTCAACTTTAAAGACCTTCCTTTCCCTCCTTTATCATGGTTCTTAAAATTGCCGCTCTGAATGTCAAAGGGTTAAATAGCCCTTTCAAAAGATCTATGTTATGGAGGGAAACTAAGGAATTGAAATGTGACGTTTTCTGCGCCACAGAAACTCATTTGCTTAAGGCTGATGGGCACAGGATTCATCATCCTAGATTCCCGCACATCTACCAGTCCCATTACGTCAAAAAGCAGAGGGGAGTTCTGGTGGCTATAAGTAATTCTGTGGCCTTCTCATTGAGATCCTCGGTTCTGGACTCTAACGGCAGATTTATCATTTTGATATGCTCCATTAACAATGTAGATTATACGTTGGTTTTTGTATATGCCCCAAATAGGCATCAGGTATTTTTCCTCCGCTGCCTAGCATCAAGGGTACGTCGGTTGCGGTCTGGCCATGTGATCTGGGGAGGGGATTTTAACTCAATTCTGGACCCAAAGGTTGATACCTCAGCCACTTCCAGAGATGCCCCTGGAGCTATAAATTCCCTTTTCCTACAAGAGGACTTATATGATGTCTGGCGACTCCAACATGGGTCCGAAAGGGACTACTCTTTCTTCTCAGCGGCAGGTCAATCATATTCCAGAATTGACATGTTTCTGACTGGTAGATCAGTGATCGCCAATACGATCGCATCATCCATCCACTCGATCACATGGTCAGACCATGCTCCGATCACTATTACGCTCAAAGAATCCCACTTAACTAAACCCTACTCTCCCTGGCGTAATAATACCTATGTAATTAACCACCCTGCACTCTCCAAAGAACTCGACTCTGCATTGACGGAGTTTTTTTAGCTTGAATGATGGCTCTGTCTCTAACCCCTCCACTTTGTGGTGTGCCCATAAGGCGTACATAAGAGGTGTCTTCATCAAAATTGGTAGCAGACTCCAGAGGGAACATAGAGAGAAAATAGATAAGTTATTAAGGGAAATCAAATCGGTGGAAACGCTCAATAAATCCTCCATTTCTCCTGCCCACTCAGAAACTCTAAAATCGCTTAGAGCTCAGTTTTCTGCCTGCCTCCTTTATAGGCATGAATTACGCCTGAAAAGGACACAGGCTGCTTTTTATTCCCAGGATAATAAAGCGGGCCGCTTATTGGCTAACCGGCTAAAACATAGAGCTGCTAAGTCTAAGATTCCATACCTATTAGACCCTTCCTCAGGGAAGAAAATAGCATCCCCAACGGAAATTGCTGAGGCTTTTGGCGATTTGTACGCTTCCCTCTACAATCTGTCTTCTCGTAAGCTGGCCACGCCTCCACAAACAGAACTTATTGAAGCCTTTTTTAGATAGATTAGGCCTCACGAAACTATCTTCTGCCCAATTAGATGCTCTCAATGCCCCCCTGACCATTGCAGAACTTCATGCCATAGTTAAGAAACTACCTTCACACAAAGCCCCAGTTCCAGACGGCCTATCTAATTCCTATTATAAGGTGTTTTTCAACCAACTCTCTAAATATATGCTTCAGTCATTTCAAGCGGCCAGGGACACAGGATCCTTCCCCAAAGAAATGCTTGAAGCATTAATAGTGACCATCCCCAAACATAACAAATCAACTGACGATCCCAAAAACTTCCGCCCTATATCTCTCCTAAATACGGACATAAAGATATTCATCAGAATCCTGTCGACCAGACTTGCCCCCCTCATCCCTCTATTACTCCACTCCGACCAGGTCGGATTTGTCAAAGGACGTCAGATCCATGAAAACTCTAGGAGAGTCTTGAACATTCTCGCTCACCTGCATAAGAAAAAGATCCCTGCATTGTTTGTAACATTGGACACCGAGAAAGCGTTCGACCGCATTTGCTGGTCCTTCTCCTTCGCGGTATTGGCCAAAATGGGCATAGCAGGCCCTATCCTCTCCTCGATCCAGGCCCTGTACAAAGACCCTTCAGCCAGGGTGTGGGTAAACGGATCCCTTTCTAAATAATTAACTATATCCAATGGGACCAGGCAAGGCTGCCCCTTCTCCCCTCTCATGTTCATTCTATCTATTGAACCCCTTGCTCAAGCCCTACGGATGGGAGGGGAAGTGTCGGGCGTCAGGATCGCAGATCGCACTCATACACTGAGCCTATATGCAGATGATGTGATACTCACGCTTACCGACCCTACCTCTTCCCTACCCTTAGCCTTAGATACGATCTCCTACTTCGGTCAACTCTCCTATTATAAACGAAACTCCTCAAAATCCCAGGCCCTACCCCTTAATTTAGACCCCCGAACAAAGGCGTCCCTGAAAGAGAAATTTGACGTAGATTGGCAACTAAACCAAATTCAATATCTGGGTATGAATCTCACCTCCTCAATGCAGGGTCTGTACTCAGCTAACTATCCGCCCCTGCTATCTAGTCTTAAAAAGGATCTAGACCACTATGATAAATTAGAAATTTCCTGGCTAGGTAGGTTAGCCACATTTCAAATGTTTGCCTTACCTAAACTCCTCTAATTATTCCGGGTCCTCCCCATCAAACTTCCTCTGTCTTATTTCTCTCAATGCAATAAGCTACTGAATAATTTCCTTTGGCATGGTAGAAAACCCAGAATAGCATCCAAAATTCTACAGACCAGGAAACAACTGAGCGGTATCAGTCTTCCTAACATATATGATTATTATCTTGCAACACAAATTGCCCAATTAGAGAGTTGGTGGAAACTAGACTTTTCTAAACAGTGGACTCATTTAGATTCCACGGAGGTCCCAGGAGGTGATCTGAAAGCCTTACTGATAGCCTCACTAACTAACTCATTTAAAAAACCCGATCTGAGCTTTCTTGCTACCAATGCTGTAGAATGCTGGATTCGTTACCACACCCTCACATCCAAAGGATCCCGTCCTACCTAAAGCCCTTTCCCATTAGTGACACTAGACTACCTTGTCCCGGACTTGGGAATGAGTGCCTGGTACAAATATGGTATAACGGAGACCCCCCAGTTATTTCAAGATAACGGCCTATCCTCCTTTGAATGCCTACACAATACCTTTCAGGTCCCTAATGTTGAGTTCTACATGTATCTCAGACTCAGGCATTTTTTAACAGACAATCCTTCTCTGCCATTGGCAAATGTGCGGATCCTGGAGCTCTGGTCGCTACCTAATCCGAAGCAAAAAACTCTTCGCCCCTTATACTTGCAGCTTAGTTGCAAAGACACCTTTATTATGTCTGCTCCTCTCCTATCTTGGGAATGAGACTTAGGGTCTAAGTTCACGCCTACACAATGGCAATCAGCCTTCAAGTACGCGTCGAGCAACATTACCTGTGTGACCCAATATAAGTCATTTGTAAAGACCTCCCTGAGATGGTACTTTACCCCCGAAAGGCTGCACCTGAAATATCCGACTGTCTCCCCCCTATGTTGGAGGAGCTGTGATAATAAGGGCACGTTATACCACATATTGTGGACCTGTCCGGTAATTCAGGCATTCTGGGCAGAGGTTTCCTCCCTGATCTCCAGAATCACTGATTCAAAGTATTCCCTGGGTCCCCCCTCCCCTTCCTTAGCATTGCTGCTGATCGGTATCACAGAAATACCCATTGCCTACAGGGGATTAGTATGTCACATCCTCCTTTCTGCCAAACTGGCTATTACCTCTAAATGGAAATCTATACATTCCCCTAAGATACTTGATGTAATCCAAAGGGTTAATAAAACATGCCTCTATGAACAAATTATCGCCATCGCAACCTTGAATAACAATTGCAATACCGTGAAATATGAGAGGACTTGGCGGGTGTGGAAGACATCACGATATATGTCTCCCTCCTAATCCTGATACCTGACTGTGCTCCCTGTCTCCCCCCCCCCCCCCCCGGTACTTTACGAGGAACTGTTGATTGCTCTGTATTACCTATTTAATGGCTCTATTCATTTGTGATGCCTTATGTGTTATCTCCCCTGTCTGGGAGACATGTTATTCACTTATGCCTGCACATGAGCTTTCTCACCTGCGTGTGAGTACTAACTGTGCTTGTTTAAAAATACCTCAATAAAAACTTATTGATTATTAAAAATTATTAAAGTGAAAAAAATAAAGTTCCCCCCCCCAAAAAAAATTAAAATTTTCAAGTAAAAATAAACAAAAATATTATTTTCCCCAAATAAAGTAAAAAAATAAAAAATTGGTAAAAAATAAGGGGGGGGGGGGTGTGTATACATATTAGGTATCGCCGCGTTCATATCGACCGGCTCTATAAACATATCACATGACCTAACCCCTCAGATGAACACCATAAAAAATAAAAACTGTGCTAAAGAAATCATTTTTTGTCACCTTACGTCACAAAAAGTACAACAGCAAGCGATCAAAAAGGAGTTTGCCCTCCAAAATAGTGCCAATCTGTCACCTCATCCCGCAAAAAATGAGCCTGGCTGTATAAATATATCACATGACCTAACCCCTCAGATGAACACCGTAAAAAAAATCAAATAAAAACTGTGCTAAATAAACAATCACAAAAAGTGTAATAGCAAGCGATCAAAAAGTCACACGCACCCCAAAATAGTGCCAATAAAACCGTCATCTCATCCCGCAAAAATCATACCCTACCCAAGGTAATCGCCCAAAAACTGAAAAACTTATGGCTCTTAGACTATGGAAACACTAAAACATTAATTCTTTTTGCTTCAAAAAAGAAATCATTGTGTAAAACTTACATAAATAAAAAAAAAAGTATACATATTAGGTATCGCCGCGTCTGACAACCTGGTCTTTAAAAATACCACATGATCTAACCTGTCAGATGAATGTTGTAAATAACAAAAAATAAAAACTGTGCCAAAACAGCTATTTCTTGTTATCTTGCCTCACAAAAAGTGTAATATAGAGCAACCAAAAATCATATGTACCCTAAACTAGTACCAAAAAAACTCCCACCCTATCCCGTAGTTTCTAAAACGGGGTCACTTTTTTGCGGTTTCTACTCTAGGGGTGCATCAGGGGGGCTTCAAATGGTACATGGTGCAAAACAAAAAAACAGTCCAGCAAAATCTGCCTTCCAAAAACCGTATGGCTTTCTTTTCCTTCTGCGCCCTGCCGTGTGCCCATACAGCAGTTTACGACCACATATGGGGTGTTTATGTAAACTACAGAATCAGGGCCATAAATAATGAGTTTTGTTTGGCTGTTAACCCTTGGTTTGTAAAAGTAAAAAAAAATATTAAAATGGAAAATCTGCAAAAAAAGAGAAATTTTCAAATTGTATCTCTATTTTCTATTAATTCTTGTGGAACACCTAAAGGGTTAACAAAATTTGTAAGAATCAGTTTTGAATACCTTGAGGGGTGTAGTTTCTTAGATGGGGTCACTTTTATAGATTTTCAACTCTAGGGGTGCATCAGGGGGCTTCAAATGGGACATGGTGTCAAAAAAAACAGTCCAGCAAATTCTTACCACCACATATGGAGTGTTTTTGTAAACTACAGAATCAGGGCCATACATATTGAGTCTGGTTTGGCTGTTAACTCTTGCTTTGTAACTGAAAAAAATTAAAATGGAAAATCTGCCAAAAAAGTGAAATTTTGAAATAATATCTCTATTTTACATTAATTCTTGTGGAACACCTAAAGGGTTAACAAAGTTTGCAAAATCAGTTTTGAATACCTTGAGTGGTGTAGTTTCTAGAATGGGGTCATTTTGGGTGGTTTCTATTGTATAAGCCTCACAAAGTGACTTCAGACCTGAACTGGTCCCTAAAAATTGGGTTTTTGAAAATTTCTGAAAAATTTCAAGATTTGCTTCCAAACTTCTAAGCCTTGTAACATCTCCAAAATATAAAATATCATTCAAAAAATGATGCAAACATGAAGTAGACATATGGGGAATGTAAAGTAATAACTATGTTTGGAGGTATTACTATGTATTATAGAAGTAGAGAAATTGAAACTTGGAAATTAGCAATTTTTTCACATTTTTGGTAAAATTGTTATTTATTTTATAAATAAAAACGATTTTTTTTTTAACTTCATTTTACCACTGTCATGAAGTACAATATGTGACGAAAAAACAATCTCAGAACGGCCTGGATAAGTCAAAGCGTTTTAAAGTTATCAGCACTTAAAGTGACACTGGTCAGATTTGCAAAAAATGGCCTGGTCCTTAAGGTGAAATAAGGCTGTGTCCCTAAGGGGTTAAGGACCAGTGCAGGTCTGAAGTCTGAAGTCACTGTGGGGCCTACATAATAGAAACCACCCAAAAATGGCCCCATTTTAGAAACTCCACCTCTCAAGGTATTTAAAACGGATTTTACAAACTTGGTTAACCCTTTAGGTGTTCCACAAAAATTTATGGAAAATAGAGATATCAAAATTTCACTTTTTGGGCAGATTTTCAATTTTTATAAATTTTTTCCAGTAAACGAGCAAGGGTTAACAGCCAAACAAAACACAACATTTATTACCCCGATTCTGTACTCAAACTGCTGTACGGGCTCACAGCATTGCACAGAAGGAAAGGAATGCCATATGATTTTTGGAAGGCATATTTCACTAGGATAATTTTAAGTTGCCATGTCACATTTGAAGCCCCCCTGATGCACCCCTAGAGTAGTAACTCAAAAAAAAAGACCCAATTTTTGGAAACTACGGGATAAGGTGGCAGTTTTGTTGGTACTATTTTAGGGTACATATGATTTTTGGTTGCTCTATATTACAGTTTTTGTGAGGCAAGGTGAAAAAAAAAAATAGATGTTTTGGCACCTTTTTATTTTTTGTTATTCACAGTGTTCATCTGACAGGTAAGATCATGTGGTATTTTTATAGAGCAGGTTGTAACGGACGCGACATTATCAAATTTGACTGTTTGGGTTGTTTGTTTCAGTTTTACATGATAAAGCAATTTTGAAAAAAGATTATTATGTCTCCATATTCTGAAAGCCAATGTCTTATGTAGGGGCTCATTTTTTTCGGTATGAGATGACCGTTTGATTGGTACTAAATACATCTTCTGTTATATTAAATAGAAACAGGGTGAGGAGAGAATTGCCATTTCTAGAGAGATATTGACATTATTTTCTCTAACTATATATATATATACATAGCGGTTGAATGCACTAAGGCTGAATCTGATAATTAAGTTGCTCTCTCCCTACTGTTTTATCTTTTGCATTGTATGGAAAAATAAAGATTATAAAAAAAAAAAAAAAACCCTGCTGCATCATAACCATAGAACCCGTCCGCCTGATGGAACCCGGCCGCCTCATAATCCATAGAAGCAGCCGCATCACAATAGGTGGTGCTCATGTACTGGGAGACAACTTGCCTCACCATTACTTGTTGATTGGGGAGAAGCATCAGACTTGGTCTTGAATCTCTTCTTCAATAGGATTTTATTCTTCACTTCCGAAGATTCTTAAGCGCCTGACAACCCTTTCACGGTTGGTAAAGGAACCTGTCGCTATAATGGAGCAGCAGAAAATCCCCAGAGTGATCATGTGGAGGAAACCTAGTGGCCATCGGCTGATGAGCCCCCCGCAGATGTTCCTCTGGGTCCTGTGCCTGTTTTCGTCAGTTTCCGCCCTTGGACTGTGTATCCCGGCTCTTCCCAGCTCCTCTTATCCCGCCGGCTTAACTCAGATTGGACTTATTTTCCTAGGACATTTAATTCTGCACATTTTGACGGTTTCCAAGAACTGCCGCAGTGCGGATGCAGTGTTCATTGATTGCCACCCAGTGAGAGAGACACAAAACATCTATCTCCCCAGAACGCTGCAAAGACGCGGCTGCAGAGGATTATTGGTGATTTCTTTTGTGTGTGTCATCACTCCAGTTCTGTTGGCCATTCTCCTGACAGTCACCTCCATGCTGGTCATATCTGAGCTCGGCCACTGGTCTACGATGTCTATGAAAACCCTGACTGGATACGTCATCTGTCTGTACATGTATCTAATGTACCAATTAGTAAAACCATGACCTGAGTATGAGACTTCAATAAACCTTTTATGTCTCGTAATTGGTGTCAGTTTCATTTGTTACGATAATACGGTTTAGGTTAATGTAGCCGTCAGGGAAAGACATGGGAGGTGGGTGACCGTCCACTGACGGGGTTACTGCTCACATGCAGGGTACTAGTATAACCGACAAGTAATTAACACTTGTATGGTCAGTAATTATACTTACACACTTTTCTATTGTCGTCTGACAATCCAGAATACTTGATACAGTATAAATCAAGGGAGAAAAGTATTAGGACTGGGGTCCAGCGCCAGAACCATGGATAGGCGAGGGTGGAAGCCACCTCACTACTCTTAACAGGGAGCGCAATCGCAGCAGCATTTGCAGCTGTTCAACCTCGTAGGCCTCGGGCCGCTACAGATGTGAAAGATCTCCATGCTACAGATGTGAAAGTGGCCTATGTTTTGTGTTGGTTAGTTTTTTTCATTTTTTTTAATTTCAATACTAAACGTCCACACTAATGGAGGAACGAAGGAATGTGGGGGAGGGAAAGCATATATACCTGGCACTACTTGGGGCAATAAGAAAGGGAGGGAATTTATACATAGTTGCACTCACTTCAGCATGCACTACTTTTTTGCAGTGCGGAGGCACAGCCAGAAGCACCACAGAAGCACACTGTAGCACTCATATCCCGGATCCTGGACCCATTCACTTCAGCATGCGCTACTTTTTTGCGGTGTGGGCAGTCGGATGCAGATCGCGAACCCCATTCAAGTGAACAGGTCCGCGATCCTCATGCAGCTGCCCCATGGTCTGTGTCCGTGCATTGCGGACCGATATTTGCGGTCCGCAGCACAGGCACGGCGCCCTTACATTCGTGGGCATGAGCCCAGAGTGTGTTTTTACATACTTTTATATGCACTTTCTTTTATTTGGATCTTTATTAATATTTCATTTTTTCTTTATCATTTTTTACTTTTATTAAACTTGTCTGCAGATGTGGATGTATTGTGGATGACGCACTTATGGGGGACATCTGTGGATGACACATATATAGCATAAGATGCTATATATGTGACCTCCACAGATATCCCCCATAAGTGCGTCATCCACAGATATCCCCCATAAGTGCGTCATCCACAGATATCCCCCATAAGTGCCTTCTAGTAAGTAAAGTAATTTATTAGTGGGGGGAAGGGAGGAGGCAGGGACACTTGCGGCGGGGCCGGTGCAGTGCCCGGCGCTGTGCACACATCGGGGGCAGCTCCTACCTTTCTGCTGCAGGACATTTCGCTCGAAGTCTCCTGAGCTGCGGCCTCTTCACCACTCCACCACTCCTCACATGGCCTGCAGTGGGCAGCCGAACAAGAGCGCAGCTGCTTGCCCTTCTGCTGCTGTGCGCAGCGTGAAATCTTACCCTCCGTCATGCGCCTCCTGCCCAGCCTGCCTGCTTCATTCATAAAGTGGAAGGAGCAGACAGACGGGGCAGGAGGCGCATGATGGACATTTTGCAAGCAGCTTGAGCGGCGCGATATGGCTGCGCGGCCGCCCACCCGCAAGCGCGCACCAAAGAGCCACATTGAAGGTTCTAAAGAGCCGCACTTTGCCAACCACTGATCTAAGTCACAACAATAGAAAATCACAGTCTGCATAAACTAATAACACAAATAATTAAATGTTACCATGTTTTTATTGAACACACCATGTAAACATTCACAGTGCAGGTGGAAAAAGTATGTGACCCCTAGACTAATGACATCTCCAAGAGCTAATTGGATTGAGGTGTCAGCCAACTACATAGTAACATAGTAACATAGTACATAAGGCCGAAAAAAGACATTTGTCCATCCAGTTCGGCCTGTCATCCTGCAAGTTGATCCAGAGGAAGGCAAAAAAAAACAACTGTGAGGTAGATGCCAATTTTCCTCACTTTAGGGGAATAAAAATTCCTTCCCGACTCCAATCAGGCAATCAGAATAACTCCCTGGATCAACGATCTCTCTCTAGTAGCTATATCCTGTAATATTATCACGCTCCAGAAATACATCCAGGCCCCTCTTGAATTCCTTTATTGTACTCACCATCACCACCTCCTCAGGCAGAGAGTTCCATAGTCTCACTGCTCTTACCGTAAAGAATCCTCTTCTATGTTTGTGTACAAACCTTCTTTCCTCCAGACGCAGAGGATGTCCCCTCGTCACAGTCACCGTCCTGGGAATGAATAGATGATGGGATAGATCTCTGTACTGACCCCTGATATATTTATACATATTAATTAGATCTCCCCTCAGTCGTCTTTTTTCTAAAGTGAATAACCCTAATTTTGATAATCTTTCATTGTACTGTAGTTGCCCCATTCCAGTTATTACTTTAGTTGCCCTCCTCTGGACCCTCTCCAGCTCTGCTATGTCTGCTTTGTTCACTGGAGCCCAGAATTGTACACAGTACTCCATGTGTGGTCTGACTAATGATTTGTAAAGTGGTAGGACTATGTTCTCATCACGGGCATCTATGCCCCTTTTGATGCAACCCATTATCTTATTGGCCTTAGCAGCAGCTGCCTGACACTGTTTTTTGCAGCTTAGTTTGCTGTTTATTAAAATCCCTAGATCTTTTTCCATGTCAGTGTTACCGAGTGTTTTACCATTTAATAAGTACGGGTGACTTGCATTATTCCTTCCCATGTGCATAACTTTACATTTGTCAGTGTTAAACCTCATCTGCCACTTATCTGCCCAAGCCTCCAATCTATCCAGATCGCTCTGTAGTAGTATACTGTCCTCTTCAGTGTTAATTACTTTACACCAGGGGTGCACAACCTGCGGCCCCAAGAGCCATGGTTTGCGGCCCCCACCCTGCTGGGCAGAAACACAGCTGATCCTGCAATCAGCTGTGTTTCTGCACAGAGCGCCGCACAGCAGATGGATCACAGGTTTTGCTCCTGTAGCAGGAGCAGAAAGGGTCCCCGGCTATAAGTGAGAGCGGGGAAGCCGAGGAGAAGACAGAAGCGCTTTATTAGCGCTTCTGCCTTCTCCTCTATGAGTGCTCTGCAGTGTAGACCCAGGAACAGAGGAGCGCTGCCCTGGTACAAAGCCTCCGCAGCAGGCTGGTTTCCGTGTAACTGGGGATCCTTTGGATGCTCCAGTTACAGTGGAAATAGTACAAAAAAAAAAGTCACTTATTGTCACCCAAAGGTCTTTCAGTGACCTCTTGGGGACAAATTATGTGGTAAAAATATATTTATTAAAAAAAAGTTACAAAATGATTAAAAAAATTTGAAAACAAAATAAATTAAAAAATAAAATAAAAAGGAAAAAGTGCTTAATAAAAGAGAGTGTTCACTGTCCCACCACAGTCTTTTTATGAAAAAGTGCATAATTTAAAAAAGTGACAGTGTCCCCCAAGGTCTTTTTATGACCTCTTGGGGGACATATTATGTAGCAGAAATATATTAAGTTAAAAAAAAAATTATACATAAAAGAAAAAACACCCACACCAATCAAAACCGTCACCATTACCGCCCCATTCATGTGAAACTTTTCATATTATATAGCAAAATACACAAAATAGAGAACTAATTATAATAATTTATTTTGGTGTCAGTTTGCATATTTAAAGAATAAGGAGCTATAGTTTGAAAAAATATATACTTTTTAAAAACGTTTTGTACAGTTTCCCCCAAATAAAAATTGTTGCAAAAATGATCTTGGTAGTCCAACAAATAAGATAGTTAAAACCATTTGAACCACCACGCGCACTAAATCACAAAAAAAGTGTCTGGTCATTAAGGCCTTTTCGGGCCTGGTCATTCAAGCATTAACCAATAGGCGCCTTCCCCACTAGCAAGGTAATGTTCTTACTGGTTACTGCAGGGCGCCTATAACTGGATTGGCAGGAGATGGTAGTAACCAGTGAGCTCCGTTCTCTGCAGTGAAGGAAAACGCTGATTTATAAATAGGAGGCAGGATGGAAGGAAAGGTCAACACTTTTCTGGTAAAAATGATTTTTAACAAGTTCCAGCAGCATGGCCTCTGAAATAGAAAATTCATAATTACCTGCTCCACTCCGCTCTGGTCCTCTGCGCTGCCCCCATCTTCCGGTTCCTGCTCTGTTTACACCTGACAGTGCATGGCCATGGTCACTTGCACGGCTCCAGTCAATGACTGGCTTCAGCAGTGACACACTGCTTATGGCAATATCACCGCCTAAGCCAGTCATTGGCTGGAGTGGTGTATGACCATGTCCATGCACTGCCAGGTGTAAACAGTGGGGGCAGTTCGAAGGACCAGAGCGGTGGGGAGCAGGTAAGTATAACTCTTCGGTTCCAGGGGCTATGCTGCAGCATATTTGGGACAATTACTGGGAACAAGTGTTCATAAGGAGCGCTCATATCTTATATCTAGCCCAATACTGACCCCTGAGGTACTCCACTAGTGACAGTGACCCAATCTGAGTATTTACCATTAATAACCACCCTCTGTTTTCTATAATTGAGCCAGTTACTTACCCACTTACAGACGTTTTCTCCCAGTCCGAGCATTCTCATTTTATATACTAACCTTTTATGTGGTACAGTGTCAAATGCTTTGGAGAAGTCCAGATACACGACATCCATTGATTCGCCGCTGTCAAGTCTAGAACTTACCTCCTCATAGAAACTGATTACATTTATTTGACATGATCGATCCCTCACAAAGCCATGCTGATATGGCGTTATTTGCTTATTTCCGTTAAGATGCTCTAACATAGCATCTCTCAGAAAACCTTCAAACAGTTTACCCACAACAGATGCTAAACTTACCGGCCTATAGTTTCCAGGCTCTGTTTTTGGACCCTTTTTGAATATTGGCACCACATTTGCCATGCGCCTATCCTGTGGGACATTCCCTGTCAGTATAGAATCTGCAAATATCAGAAATAAGGGTCTGGCTATGACATTACTTAATTCCCTTAGGATACGGGGGTGTATGCCATCCGGTCCTGGCGATTTGTCTATTTTAATCTTTTTAAGTCGCTGTTGCACTTCTTCCTGGGTCAGACAGGACACTTTTAATGGGGAATTTATTTCAACATTCTGCATGTCATCTGACAGTTTATTTTCCTCAGTGAATACATTGGAGAAAAAAATATTTAACAGCTTTGCTTTCTCTTCATCGCTCTCTGCGACTCCCCCTCATTACTCTTTAACGGGCCGACACCTTCAGATTTATACTTTATATATAACATTTATATAATTGAAGAACATTTTAGGGTTAGTTTTACTCTCTTTGGCAATTAATCTCTCAGTCTCTAGTTTGGCCGCTTTTATTTGTTTTTTACATGTTCTATTTTTTTCCTTATAGTTTTTCAGTGCTACCGTGCTACCTTCCTGTTTTAGTGTTTTATATGCTTTCTTTTTGTCATTTATTGCTTTCTTTACAGTTTATCCACATTAGTTTCTTTTTGTTCCTTAACCTTTTATTCCCATACGGTATGTACCTCTCACAATGAGTTTTTAGGATGCTTTTAAAGATATCCCATTTTGTGGCTGTATTTTTATTTGTGAGGACTTTATCCCATTTAGTTAGGCCTATGGCCTCTCTTAGTTGGCTAAATTTTGCTAAAGCTTTTTTGAAGTTTGATATTTTTGTTCCTTCCTGTAGAAACGCTCTTTTGAATGATAATTGCAAGGTTATTACTTTGTGGTCACTATTTCCCAGGTGTCCCCCAACCTGCACGTCTGTTGTTCTGTCAGGCCTATTGGTTAATACTAAATCCAGTATGGCCGTCCCTCTAGTCGGGTCCTGAACCAGTTGGGAGAGGTAATTGTCTTTGGTTATTGCCAAGAACCTATTTCCTTTATGAGATATACAAGTTTCAGTTTCCCAGTCTATATCTGGGTAGTTGAAGTCCCCCATAATAACCACCTCATTATGATTTGCCGCCTCGTCTATCTCGTTTAGTAGTAGATTTTCTGTGGACTCTGGTATATTAGGTGGTTTATAGTAAACTCCTATTAGTAATTTATTATTGTTTTTAGCGCCATGTATCTCTACCCACAGTGACTCCACATGTTCATGTCCCTCACTTATATCTTCACAGAGTGTGGTCTTTAGACCGGACTTTACATAAAGGCAGACCCCTCCCCCTCTCCGTTTTTGACGATCCTTTCTAAACAGACTGTAACTCTGTACATTAACTGCCTAGTCATAGCTATCATCCAGCCATGTCTCAGTTATTCCCACTATGTCATAGTCCTCCTCACACATCACTAATTCCAGTTCACCAGTTTTATTAGTCAGGCTTCTGGCATTAGTATACATACATTTGAGAGGTTTATGTATATTTTTTACTCTACACCTTTCCTTCTGAACTGTTCTAGTCCCTCCTTCCATTCCTCCACCAGTCTCACTACCTTGCCCCCGGTCTCTATCTGCACTATCTTCCCATTCTATAACATAATTACCCTCCCCCCAGTCCCTAGTTTAAACACTCCTCCAACCTTCTAGCCATCTTCTTCCCCAACACAGCTGCCCCTTCCCCATTGAGGTGCAGCCCGTCCCTACGATAGAGCCTGTAGCCGATAGAGAAGTCGGCCCAGGTCTCCAGGAACCCAAACCCCTCCTTCCTACACCAGTTCTTGAGCCACTTGTTAATTTCCCTAATCTCCCGCTGCCTCTCGTGTGTGGCCCGTGGTACAGGTAGTATTTCGGAAAATACTACCTTTGAGGTCCTTGCCCTCAGCTTTTGACCTAAATCCCTGAAATCATTTTTAAGGACTCTCCACCTACCCATAACTTTGTCATTGGTTCCGATATGGACCATGACCGCTGGATCTTCTCCAGCCCCTCCCAGTAATCTGTCAACCCGATCCGCGATGTGTCGAACTCTAGCGCCAGGAAGACAGCACACTGTTCGGCAATCACGGTCTTTGTGACAGATTTCCCTATCTGTTCCCCTAATAATTGAGTCTCCCACTACCAGCACCTGTCTGGCCTGCCCTGCTCTCCTGGTCCCCTGCTTACCGGAGCTGGCATTCCCCTGACTGGCAGAGGAAGAGTCTGGCTATGGCAGTGCCATCCCTGGACTGATATCCCCCTCATCTGCCAAACGTGCAAACTTGTTGGGGTGTGTCAGATCAGGGCTAGCCTCCCTGGCACTCTTCCCTCTACCCCGCTTTCTTACTGTTACCCAGCTAGCTACCTCACTTTCCTCAGCCTCCTCTCTGTCACCCTCCCCCTCATCTAACCCAATGAGTGCTTGCTCGGTGAGAAGCAAACTCTTTTGCAAATTGTCAATGCCTCTCGGTGTTGCAACTTGCCCATTTAGAGACTCGATTAGCGATTCCAAATGGGTAATTTGCTCACATCTTGAACAAAGATATGCACCCTTGAACTCCTGTTCCAAGACTGCATACATCATGCAAGATGTGCACTGGACTGCGTTGTCAATTGTGCAACACATACTAAATGGGGATTACACCAGCAAAGCAAAAAATACAATATAATGTAGTACTAAGAAACTGGCTAATTAAAGTCCCCCACTGAAGTCCATGAATCTAAAGTCACTTAATCTTAAGTCACACACTTACGCAACCACACTTAATCAACCTCGTGTCGCGGTCAAACTCGCGCTATATATCTCCTTATATAAATAAATATAGATGCAGCTCACTACACCAGCCTGGTTTGTTTCCCCTCTGGACTCAAAGAGATGAGTACAATTAATGTGATGAGATTGGAGGTGTTGGTTACAGCTGCCCTATAAAAAACACACCAGTTCTGGGTTTGCTTTTCACAAGAAGCATTGCCTGATGTAAATGATGCCTCGCACAAAAGAGCTCTCAGAAGACCTACAATTAAGAATTGTTGACTTGCATAAAGCTGGAAAGAGTTATAAAAGTATCTCCAAAAGCCTTGCTGTTCATCGATCCTCGGTAAAACAAAATGTCTATAAATGGAGAAAGTTCAGCACGGCTGCTACTCTCCCTAGGAGTGGCCGTCCTGTAAAGATGACTGCAAGAGCACAGCGCAGATAGCTCAATAAAGAAGAATCCTAGAGTGTCAGCTAAAGACATACAAAAGTCTCTGGCATATGCTAATATCCCTGTTAGCGAATCTACGATACGTAAAACACTAAACAAGAATGTATTTCATGGGAGGATACTACAGAGGAAGCCACTGCTGTCCAAAAAAACATTGCCGCACGTTTACAGTTTGCACAAGAGCACCTGGATGTTACACAACAGTACTGGCAAAATATTCTGTGGACAGATGAAACCTAAGTTGAGTTGTTTGGAAGAAGCATGCAACACTATGTGTGGAGAAAAAGAGGCACAGCACACCAACATCAAAACCTCATCCCAACTGTTAAGTATAGTGGTGGGGGCAACATGGTTTGGGGCTGCTTTGCTGTGTCAGGGCCAGGATGGAATGCTATCAAAGGAAAAATGAATTCCCAAGTTTATCAAGACATTTTGCAGGAGAACTTAAAGAGGACCTTTCACCTGTAAAAACAATGTGAACAAAGTATGCAGACATGTAGAGCGGCGCCCAGGGATCTCACTGCACTTACTATTATCCCCGGGCGCCGCTCCGTTCTCCCGTTATTCCCTCCGGTATCTTCCTTCTGTAAGTTATAGTAGGCGGTGTCTGCCCTTGTCCTGTAGGCATCTCCTTCTCCTAGGCTGCAGCGCTGGCCAATCGCAGCGCACAGCTCACAGCCTGGGAGAAAAAAAACTCCCAGACTGTGAGCTGTGCGCTGCGATTGGCCAGCGCTGCAGCCTAGGAGAAGGAGACGCCCACAGGACAAGGGCAGACACCACCTACTATAACTTACAGAGTGAACATACCGGAGGGCATAACGGGAGAACGGAGCGGCGCCCGGGGATAATAGTAAGTGCAGTGAGATCCCCGGGCGCCGCTTTCCATCTCAGCATACTTAGTTCACATTGTTTTTACAGGTGAAAGGTCCTCTTTAAGGCCATCTGTCCACCAGCTGAAGCTCAACAGAAGATGGGTGTTGCAACAGTACAACGACCCAAAGCATAGAAGTAAATCAACAACAGAATAGCTTAAACAGAAGAAAATGCACCTTCTGGAGTGGCCCAGTCAGAGTCCGGACCTCAACCCGATTGAGATGCTGTGGCATGACCTCAAGAAAGCGATTCACACCAGACATCCCAAGAATATTGCTGAACTGAAACAGTTCTGTAAAGAGGATTGGTCAAGAATTACTCCTGACCGTTGTGCAAGTCTGATCAGCAACTACAGGAAACGTTTGGTTGAAGTGATTGCTGGCAAAGGAGGTTCAACCAGTTATTAAATCCAAGGGTTCACATACTTTTTCCACCTGCACTGTAAATGTTTACATGGTGTGTTCAATAGAAACATGGTAACATTTAATTATTTGTGTGTTATTAGTTTAAGCAGACTGTGATTGTCTATTGTTGTGACTTAGATGAAGATCCGTCACATTTTATGACCAATTTGTGCAGAAATTCATATCATTCCAAAGGGTTCACATACTTTTTCTTGCAACTGTATACCTGGCACTACAAATGAGATATTATGTCTCCCGGCACTACAGGGGAGCATGGCATGGAGGGGCATTATCTACAGGCACTATGGAGGGGCATTATCTACTTACACTACAGGGGAGCATGGCATGAAGGGGCATTATCTACTGGCACTAGAGGGGGCATTGCAGGAGAAGCTTTATAAATACTGGGGACATATATTACTTCTGGGCAGTTTGTAGGGGCATCCTTATTATTATTGGGCACAGTATGTAGGCATTGCTACTAATAGGGGGAGTATAAACCCTATTGGGGGCACTATTACTAATTGGGGCAGTCTGGGAGCACTATTACTATGGGGGAGGTAAGAGACTATTTAGGGGCAAATTGACTGCTCCGCCTAGGGCACCAAAATACTTTGTCCCAGTCCGGCTGGGGTCTCTAAGACCAGACATTTGCCAGCCACCAGAATTATTAAAGGGGTTGTTCACCCCTAGGGATATATTTTTTTACATGCACACCTCCACCCCCCCTGCCCCAAGCGTGGCCGGACTTGCGGTGATAGTCATACTTTCCTGATCACTGCCGTTGGGTACCGGCTCCATCTTTACTGGCTCTTCAGATCACGGGTCTCCCCATGTCAACATACAGTTTAACACAGGTCACGTGACTGATGCAGCCAATGACTGACCGCAGCAGTGCCTTGTCATCAAAGCCATCTGACACATAGGCGACACCTCATCGCTGGTTTGGCCAATATACTTCTAATGTTTTTAGGGTTTAGGCTTGCAGAGCAATGAGTCACGTGACTTTTTTCTCAGGTATGTGACCCTAGGATAGCCCTTTAAAGGGAAATTCGATATTGATGGCTCATCCTCAGGATAGGTCATCACTATCAAATCGTCGGGAGTCCAACTCGTAGCACCCTCGCTGATCAGCTGTGTGACTAGGCAGTGGAGCTCTTGTGAGTGCTCCCGCCTCCTGGTTGCCGCCCAGGCACAGCGCTGTATGTTGTATAGTGGCCGTGCTTGATATTGCAGCTCAGTCCCATTCACTTCAATGCGACTGAGCTGTGCCTAGACCACGTGACCGATGTACTGTAGCATCTCTGGCCTAACAAGATGTTTAAGCACTCGCAGACCAGCGCAGCCTTTTCAAACATCTGATTATGGGGGTTGCGCTGGTCTGCGAGTGCTTAAACATCTTGTTAGGCCAGAGATGCTACAGTACATCGGTCACGTGGTCTAGGCACAGCTCAGTCCCATTCAAGTGAATAGGGCTGAGCTGCAATACCAAGCACGGCCACTATACAACGTACAGCGCTGTGCCTGTACAGCAGCAAGGAGACGGAAGCACTCACAAGAGCTCCACTGCCTAGTCACACAGCTGATCAGCAAGGGTGCTGCGAGTTGCACTCCCGACGATTTGATAGTGATGACCTATCCTGAGGATGAGCCATCAATATCGAATTTCCCTTTAAAGGGCTATTCTAGGGTCACATACCTGAGAAAAAAGTCACGTGACTCATTGCTCTGCAAACCTAAAAACATTAGAAGTATATTGGCCAAACCAGCGATGAGGTGTCGCCTATGTGTCAGATGGCCCAGTGACATGAGTTTTTGATGACAAGGCACTGCTGCGGTCAGTCATTGGCTGCATCAGTCACGTGACCTGTGTTAAACTGTATGTTGACATGGGGAGACCCGTGATCTGAAGAGCCAGTGAAGACGGAATCGGAACCCAACGGCGGTGATCAGGAAAGTATGATCATCACCGCAAGTCCAGCCACGTTTGGAGCAGGGGGGTGGAGGTATGTATGTATAAAAATATTCCTAGGGGTGAACAAACCCTTTAATAATTCTGGTGGCTGGCAAATGTCTGGTCCTTGAGACCCCAGCAGGACTGGGACAAAGTATTTCGGTGCCCTAGGCGGAGCAGTCAATTTGCCCCTAAATAGTCCCCCCCCCCCATAGTAAGTGCTCCCAGACTGCCCCAATTAGTAATCGTGGCCCCAATAGGGTTTATACTCCCCCTATTAGTAGCAATGCCTACATACTGTGCCCAATAATAATAATGATGCCCCTACAAACTACCCAAAAGTAATATATGTCCCCAGTATTTATAAAGCTTCTCCTGCAATTCCCCCTGTAGTACCAGTAGATAATGCCCTTCCATGCCATGCTCCCCTGTAGTGCCAGTAGACATAATATCTAATTTGTAGTGCCAGGTATATATAAATGCCCTCCCTTTCCTAGTGCCCCAAGTAGTGCCAGGTATATATGCTTCCCCTCCCCCCCATTCCTTCGTTCCTCCATTAGTGTTGACGTTTAGTATTGAAATAAAATAAAAACGAAAAATAACAAAAAACAAACTCAAAACATAGGCCACTTTCACATCTGTAGCATGGAGATCCGGCCACCTGGCCGGACATCAACCGCAGCTTGCAGCAGTTTGTGTCTGCCGGAATGCAAACCGCAGATGTGAAACTAGCCTTACCTCACTCTCGTTCCTCACCGCCGTCTGCGATGCAGGCCACAGCGTGATCTGCGACCTCTTGTGCCATTCTACTGCCTCAAGCTTCAGGCCTAGCGGCCCGAGGCCTAGGAGGTTGAACAGCTGCAAATGCTGCTGCGATTGCGTTCCCTGTTAAGAGTGAGGTGGCTTCCACCCTCGCCTATCCATGGTCCTGGCGCTGGACCCCAGTCCTAATACTTTTCTCCCTTGATTTATACTGTATCAAGTATTCTGGATTGTCAGACGACAATAGAAAAGTGTGTAAGTATCAAGGCCGATTTATTGGCCTGAATTTGTGGGAGGGGCAACCTGCCCTATATCTGCTGCTCACCTCTCACTACAGGGGACGGACGGCAACAGTGTTCCTGTTTCCAGCCGGCAGCGTCAGCAGCTCCTAGGCAACAGTGCGTCACTTCCGGTCAGTGCTTCCTCCTGCAGTTCGGTGTCCTGTTCCTCCTCGTGCAGCGGGTAAGTGGCTGCTGCCTCAGCGCAGCATCGGCACGGTAGTCCGGTCGGTCCCTTTAAGGTATGAAAGGGACATCCCCACACCGGAACGGCAGTCTGGCAACACGCCCCGCTCCCACGTGACTTGCACGCAGGTAGCAGGAGTCAGCGGGACTCCGTTCGAATATGTGCTGGGGCAACTCGCGTTAGGCTCCATCTGTTTGCAATGGGGGAGGCTTGTAAGGGGCTAAGGAGGGGGGGGGGAGGAGATTGAAACAGCATGTGAAATATATCAATAAAGGTGGATGCTCAATCTGCCTGAGCAGTCACAGCCTAGCTGGTTTTAACTTTTTCTGACAAAACCATATTTTGAACATCACCATTAATGTTATATGTGGGGGGCAAAGTCTGGCACGGGCCGCCGTGCTGTTAGTTAGGCAAGGGGTTAATGCCATACAGTGTGATTGTGGTAAGTTATTGGGGGATAGTGCTCCCAGTAACATGCACTCCTAGACATATGTAAGTAGGGGCGCGCCAGACCCTTCACATTGCGTGGCATTTTATTTCATTGTTTTGGTTTAGATTGGCAGGATTTCTCATTTGTCTGTCTTCATGCATAGATAGCCGCCTTTTTGCATGGGCCCGTCAGCCATTCAGCTGACTTCGGCGACACCCCACGTTGATGCCCTGCTTATTCCATAGCTACATATACAGGTCCTTCTCAAAAAATTAGCATATTGTGATAAAGTTCATTATTTTCTGTAATGTACTGATAAACATTAGACTTTCATATATTTTAGATTCATTACACACCAACTGAAGTAGTTCAAGCCTTTTATTGTTTTAATATTGATGATTTTGGCATACAGCTCATGAAAACCCAAAATTCCTATCTAAAAAAATTAGCATATCATGAAAAGGTTCTCTAAACGAGCTATTAACCTAATCATCTGAATCAACTAATTAACTCTAAACACCTGCAAAAGATTCCTGAGGCTTTTAAAAACTCCCAGCCTGGTTCATTACTCAAAACCGCAATCATGGGTAAGACTGCCGACCTGACTGCTGTCCAGAAGGCCATCATTGACACCCTCAAGCAAGAGGGTAAGACACAGAAAGAAATTTCTGAACGAATAGGCTGTTCCCAGAGTGCTGTATCAAGGCACCTCAGTGGGAAGTCTGTGGGAAGGAAAAAGTGTGGCAGAAAACGCTGCACAACGAGAAGAGGTGACCGGACCCTGAGGAAGATTGTGAAGAAGGACCGATTCCAGACCTTGGGGGACCTGCGGAAGCAGTGGACTGAGTCTGGAGTAGAAACATCCAGAGCCACCGTGTACAGGCGTGTGCAGGAAATGGGCTACAGGTGCCGCATTCCCCAGGTCAAGCCACTTTTGAACCAGAAACAGCGGCAGAAGCGCCTGACCTGGGCTACAGAGAAGCAGCACTGGACTGTTGCATGTCATTCGGAAATCAAGGTGCCAGAGTCTGGAGGAAGACTGGGGAGAGGGAAATGCCAAAATGCCTGAAGTCCAGTGTCAAGTACCCACAGTCAGTGATGGTCTGGGGTGCCATGTCAGCTGCTGGTGTTGGTCCACTGTGTTTTATCAAGGGCAGGGTCAATGCAGCTAGCTATCAGGAGATTTTGGAGCACTTCATGCTTCCATCTGCTGAAAAGCTTTATGGAGATGAAGATTTCATTTTTCAGCACGACCTGGCATCTGCTCACAGTGCCAAAACCACTGGTAAATGGTTTACTGACCATGGTATTACTGTGCTCAATTGGCCTGCCAACTCTCCTGACCTGAACCCCATAGAGAATCTGGGGGATATTGGGAAGAGAAAGTTGAGAGACGCAAGACCCAACACTCTGGATGAGCTTAAGGCCGCTATCGAAGCATCCTGGGCCTCCATAACGCCTCAGCAGTGCCACAGGCTGATTGCCTCCATGCCACGCCGCATTGAAGCAGTCATTTCTGCAAAAGGATTCCCGACCAAGTATTGAGTGCATAACTGAACATCATTATTTGAAGGTTGACTTTTTTTGTATTAAAAACACTTTTCTTTTATTGGTCGGATGAAATATGCTAATTTTTTGAGATAGGAAATTTGGGTTTTCATGAGCTGTATGCCAAAATCATCAATATTAAAACAATAAAAGGCTTGAACTACTTCAGTTGGTGTGTAATGAATCTAAAATATATGAAAGTCTAATGTTTATCAGTACATTACAGAAAATAATGAACTTTATCACAATATGCTAATTTTTTGAGAAGGACCTGTATATGCACGTGTGGATACAGCTCATGGATGGCTGGACGCCTGGCAGGCAGGTCTTGGCAAATCTGACATTCGTGTCTCGTCGCTCAGCTTGGGGCCACATCAACTCAGGCGCAAGCGGTTGTCACTGAGGGAAAAAAAAAAATAACTTATTCTGTTTCATTCATGTGGACAGGTCTATTCCACGGTTGATTCCTGTTCTTCTCATATCAGCGTCGTGTCCCGTTTCCGGTAAGGTCCTCTTTCCTAGACATTACACACACCTCTTTTCCACTATGCCTAAGCTGTCAGGTGGTCACCAGGGTCAGCTACTCTTTCTTGCATGACGGTTTCTGCAGTGGCGGTGGTGGTGTCAATTCACGGGTGTTAGTCAGCTAGTCGCTAGACTGTGATGGTGACGTTCCGTCAATTTTGCTTGTTTTGACAGTCTGGTCATGTCTCACGTGTCGGATGTCGTGGATGCTTCTGGCGAAGACTTTGGTTCCAGGGCATCTGAATCCGGGAGTATTCCGTCTCTGCGCAATTGAACTGTGCCCAAACTCATGTCCGAATTAACTAAGAGAGGTATTCCTTTCCCGGCCGCTGCCCGAAAGGCGGAGTTATATTGGCTACTGGTGTCCACCCCTGTAGAACCTAGCCAGCAAGAAGTCTCCATGGCTACGGTTCAGACCTCCTTGACTCAGCTCCACGTCATGCTTAATAGTCTGACCTCCTCTGTGTCTGGTGTACAATCTAGGTTGGAGTCAGTGGAGTCCAGGGTCGCTGGCTTATCTTCACCCACTACACTGTTAACAGTCGCAACAGCACCTGTGGCTAGTACCTCAGGTAACTTTGTTATAGTGCCCAATGTCACTCCAGCCCATTTCATCCCGGCAAATATCAAAAAAGACATCCTCGATGGCAGAGACGTGAACCTAGCCTCACTGTTAATTGCCACTCGTGACCTATCGGACAATAGGGTCATTGCGTGCGGCGATGTCTCTGTCGTCCTGAAGGGTCGCGATCTTAGGCTTAGTAGGAAGTTGACGATACCAGAATTTTTACTTGCCTTTAGTCTGTACCGAGATATTATCTGTTCTGTGCGGCCTGATAGGAGAGAAGAGTTGGACCTGTATCTGTTTAGGGTCACGGAGCTAGGCTACAAATACAGAGGCTTCGGGTTTTATGATTACCATTGCTCGTTTTCCGCGAAGGCGGCAGCAGCGCTCAGCCAGTTCCAGTTTACCACCAACTGGGCCAATATTGACACTGAGATATTCTGTAGGCACTTCGCTGGGCTAAAAGCTCCGGCATGTTCATCATGCCAGTCTATCTATCACACAGGCGAATGGTGTAATAATGCCGCGAATGCCCCGAGGTCCAATCCTTCTGCTCCTATCCCAGGTCCATCGGCTGTTGCCCAGCAGAATTCTGCTGTAGACAAATCGGCCGTCCAATCAAGTACCTGGGCAGGTCGCAAATCTGCAACAACTATAATTTTTCTGCTTGCAATTATAGTCAATGCCGTCTGTTGCACATTTGCGTCAACTGTTTCCGGCCCACCCGAAGGTTGCCTGCACATTAAAAACGGATAAACATTGCATGAGCGTTGTGAATGTGGATCTCCTGGAATTTTACTTGCAGGGGCATGAGGATGCTTGTTTTCGCGACTTTCTTGTGTCAGGTTTTACTAGTGTTTCCACACAGGCCTTGTGGCGTTACCGGATGACACCTATGAGTGTAGAAACCTGCAGTCCGCCTTACATAACCCCGGGTCCATAAATAGACTCCTACAGTTGGAGTTAGACAAGGGTTCCATTATCGGCCCCTTTTTGACATCCCCATTCGAACGGTGGAAGGTCAGCCCTATAGGGGTGGTCACAGGGAAATTCAGCCACAAAGAAAGATTGATTTTCGATCTACCAGCGCCTCATGGTTTACGTACACCCAGTCTGAATTCACTTATACCAGCTGAGGAGGTCAGCATGGTATACGCCACCATCGATCAGGCTATCGCACTTATTCTTGCTACAGGCCCCGGGGCGATTCTGTCCAAAGCAGACATATCAGACGCCTTCAAATTGATCCCGATCAGGCCAGAACTTTGGCAATGGCACGGGATCAAGTGGAATTCCCTTTATTATTTCGCAACAAAGTTGACTTTTGGATCCCGTAGCAGCCCTTGGATTTTCGATCAGCTGGCGAAAGCCTTGCATTGGATCCTCGAGAACAGGTTTGCTTGCGAACATGTTATACATTACTTGGACGACTTCTTGCTGATCGAGTCTCCACAGGGCTCGCGGCGTGATCCCCAGAGTCTCCTAGCGTGCTTCGCACAGTTAGGGATCCCCATTTCCCCCAAATAGGTGGATGGTCCTGCTACCACCATTACCTTCCTGGGCATTGTATTGGACACAGGGAGCATGTCAGCTAGGTTGCCGGAAGACAAGTTGATCAGGGTCCAGGAAGTCATTCACAGTTTCATCACTGGTAGGGTCACCACGAAGGTGGAACTGCAATCGTTGTTAGGCATGCTAAATTTTGCGATGCGCGTTATTCCTCAAGGTAGGTCTTTTGTAGCTAGGTTGTTACCACTCCTCTCAGAAGCCCCCTGTCAGGATAGTCCAGTGTTCCTGGACAGTCAGACGCAAGCAGATTTGAGCATGTGGGACCACTTTTTGAGTCATTGGAATGGCGTGTCTATGTTTGTTCCAGCAGTCTCGCATAACTCCCCCATTATATTCTCCAGCAGCAGGGTGAGCACTGGTTTCGCTGCTATTTTTGGCCCCCATTGGCTGAACGGGGCATGGCCAGGGGAGATGTTCGAGGCCACAGGAATTTCCCAGTCAACGGAGGCAAGGGACTTGTATCCCGTGGTGGCGGCAGCTTATGTTTGGGGTAACCATTGGACAGGCCGTACCGTGATCTTTACCTCTGATAGCTCCTCCACCATGACTATCCTTGACAGTGGCAAATCCAGGTCTCAACTGCCCACGTCCTTGATGAGGCGTCTGGTACAGTTGTCGCTCGTGCACAATTTCCTGTTCTGTGGCTCCCTCATACATGATGCGCAGATAGTAGCAGTTGACGCCCTAGCTAAGCGGAATTAATCTTTGTTTTCTCAGGTTTGCCCCGAAGCCGATACATCGAGAACCCCGTCTCCTCATCCTGCCGCGCTTATTCTCAATTGAACAAATACTTAGCTACGGCCCATGGGCTGTTTGCCAGGTCTCTCTCGGCCAATACCACCAGAGCGTACAACACCGGCTGGCGGTTGAACTGTAAATTCCAGCAGGAACAGGCCTGAGGCGGTCTTGGTCATATTGACTACATACTGTCGTTCATCGGGTACTGTCATGGGCACATGCACCTTTCACATAGCACCGTCAGAACTTACCTGTCAGGGGTCCAACATCATTTGGCCCTCTCCCATCCAGAGAGAACATCATTGTTTTCCAGTCACGTGGTCAAGGCCACGTTGAAAGGTTTACAGAACAGTACCCCAGGTGTAAGCTCCCGTAGACAGCCCATTTCCGGCCCGGTGTTTAGAGGCATGTCTGATTTGTTAGATTTAAGCCCTTTCGGGGATCTACAAAGCTTGGTACTTAAAGCTGCCATCTATTTGGCTTTTTACGGCTTCATGAGGCCAGGAGAGTTCACCTCGTTGTCAATTAGTGGCCCATTCCTAGCCCGTCGGCAGTTCGTCCCCAGCCCAGACGGCTTTGTTTTGTCATTACCTGTGACCAAGACCTCCCAGTCAGGTCCCCCTACCCAGATCAAATTCTTCCGCACGTCCCACAAATGGTGTCCGGTCCATGTTTTGCAGGAATTGTCAGGGGCACTGGCCGACCGTGACACTAACACCCCTCTGTTACCCTTCGGGGCAGCAGCATTGTCTACCTCCCAATTCATAGCGCATGCGCGTATACTGGCCGTCAATTTAGGTTTAGACCCCCTCACTGTGTCAGGACATTCATTCAGGATAGGGGCAGCGTCGGCCGCTTCCAGGAATCAAGTCCCGGCACACATTATTCGTAAGTTGGGCCGGTGGCGCTCGTCTTGTTTTAATCAATATGTTCCAAACCCTGTTAGCGACATTTCATGTGCCTTTCAGAGTTTGGAGTTGTAATGTGACAATAAACATGTTTTGTATTTCATGCTGAGTTTTTGGCCTCTTTCAGGTGTACTCTCGGAAGCAGTTATGGCACAACTCAGACCGCTTAGTTCTGTTATGGGTGAATGAAGGGGTAGGTTCTTTCACGCATAGCCCCGGCCACAAGTATCAAGGCCGATTTATTGGCCTGAATTTGTGGGAGGGGCGCCCTGCCCTATATCTGCTGCTCACCTCTCACTACAGGGGACGGACGGCAGCAGTATTCCCCTCCCAGCCCGCCCTTTCCTTTTACTCTCCCACAGGGTATGCCCTCTTTCAGGTGTACTCTCGACGGAAGCGGTTATGGCACAACTCAGACCGCTTAGTTCTGTTATGGGTGAATGAGGGGGTAGGTTCTTTCACGCATAACCCCGGCCACAAGTATAATTACTGACCATACAAGTGTTAATTACTTGTCAGTTATACTAGTACCCTGCATGTGAGCAGTAACCCCGTCAGTGGACGGTCACCCACCTCCCATGTCTTTCCCTGACGGCTACATTCACCTCTCACCATCACAGCGCAGGCGCTTCCCCAGTATCCTCTCACGCCTCCCTATGAGATGATTTTCTGATCTAAACCGTATTATCGTAACAAATTAAATTGACACCAATTACGAGACATAAAAGGTTTATTGAAGTCTCATCCTTAGGTCATGGGTTTACTAATTGGTACGTGAGGTACACGTATACAGACAGATGACGTATCCAGTCAGGGTTTTCATAGACATGGTAGACCAGTGGCCGCGCTCAGATATGACAAGCATAGAGGTGACTGTCAGGAGAATGGCCAACAGAACTGGAGTGATGACACACACAAAATAAATCACCACTAATCCTCTACTCCCGCGTCTTTGCAGCATTCTGGGGAGATAGATGTTTTGCGTCTCTCTCACTGGGTGGCAATCATTGAACACTGCATCTGCACTGCGGCAGTTCTTGGAAACCGTCAGAGTGTGCAGAATCAAATGTCCCAGGAAAATAAGTCCAATCGAAATGAAGCCGGCGGAATATGAGGAGCTGGGAAGAGTCGGGATACACAGTCCAAGGGTGGAAACTGAAGAAAACAGGCACAGGACCCAGAGGAACATCTGCGGGGGGCTCATTAGCCGATGGCCACTAGGTTTCCTCCAGATGATCACCCTGCTGCTCCATTATAGCAACAACTTCCTTTACCAACCGTGAAAGGGTTGTCAGGCGCTTAAGAATCTTCGGAAGTGAAGAACAAAATCCTATTGAAGAAGAGATTCAAGAACAAGTAATGGTGAGGCAAGTTGTCTCCCAGTACATGAGCACCACCTATTGTGATGCGGCTGCTTCTATGGATTATGAGGCGGCCGGGTTTCATCAGGCGGCCGGGTTCTATGGTTATGATGCAGCAGGGTCTATAATTATAATATGGCAGATTCTACATTCACCGAGTATGATACAGCCATGCTTAAAGAGTGAAACAGCTAAGACGGGGCTTGACAAATTTCCTTGGAATCTAGGAGCCAGCTAAAAAAAGTTAGGAGCCAGGCAGAGCCGTGTCATAAAGCCCCCAGTAGATGCCCCTATAGTGCTCGCCCTCCCCCACTTCTCTATAGAGCAACCCAATAATGCATGCCAGTACATAGGGCCCCCAGTAGATGCCCCCATAGTGCTCCTTCCCCTCTTCTCCATAGTGCCCCCATAATGTGCCATTATATAGGGCAACCATAATGTGCCAGTATATAGGGCCCCCATAGTGCTTCCCCTCTTCTCCATAGTGCCCCTCCCCCATATTGTGCCAGTATATAGGGCCCCCATAGTGCTCCTTCCTCCCCCCACTTTTTCTCAATAGAGCCCCCCATAATATGACAGTATATAGGGCCCCCATAGTGCCAGCCCACTCATATTGTGCCAGTATCTAGTGCCCCCACCCCCCTTTTTGCCACAGTATACTATAAATAAAAACAAACTCATATACTTACCTTATGCTGCTGTCAGTGATGCGATGCAGGCCTCTTCCGGCCTGTGTTCCGCACTGTACGGCTCAGGCGGCGCAATGACGTCATTGCGCCACCTGCACCAGCCTCCGATAGGCTACAGGCCTAGTGCCTGTAGCCCATCAGAGGAAGGGGCAAGGGAGACGCCTCTCCCCTGCTCCTCCGCACCATTTATCTGTATTGCTGTCCTGAGGACGGCGATACAGACTAATATTGAGATGAGTGCTTCCACAATGGAGCCACTCATCTCCACTCCTGCCTCCGGAGAGAACTGGCCCCGCTCCAGCGCTCCGCACCCGTCGGCCGGGCATCTTTGAAAACGGGCTGACAAATACCCAAGCGTCAGGACCAAATTCATGATCGCCATGGCGACCTGGTGCCTGGGATTTGTCGAGCCCTGAGCCAAGCCCTCAGGTGAACACCATAAAAAAAATAACAGTGTCAAAAAAGCTATTTTTTGTCTACTTACATCACAAAGTGCAATACCAAGCGATCAAAAAGTCATATGCACCCTAAAATAGTACCAATCAAACTGTCATCTCATACCGAAAAAAATAATAATGAGCCCCTCAATTGGGACATGGCAACTTAAAATTAACCCAGTGAAATCTGCCTTCCAAAAACCATATGGAGTTCCTTTCCTTCTGTGCAATGCTGTGTGCCCATACAGCAGTTTATGACCAGATATGGGGTGTTTCTGTAAACTACAGAATCAGGGTAATAAATATTGTGTTTTGTTTGGCTGTTAACCCTTGCTTGGTTACTGGAAAAAATGAATTAAAATAATAAAAAATCTGCCAAAAAAGTGAAAAATAATTCTCTCTATTTTCCATAAATTCTTGTGGAAAGGGTTAACAAAGTTTGTAAAATCGGTTTGGAATACCTTGAGGTGTGGAGTTTGTAAAATCTGGCCATTTTTGGGTGGTTTCTATTATGTAAGCCCCACAAAGTGACTTCAGACCTGAACTGGTCCTTAAAATACCCTGATAGTTTGCCTATGAGACACAGCCTAGGGGCTGGGCCTCGTAGGCCTCCGTACATACCGAGCCCCAAGGCCTTGAAATGGCTTGGGGCTGCCTTGGCAACCATCGGGTCCTTACCATCGCAGCGTGGGGACCCAATGGCCAAGCAAAGGGAGCGCAAACCTCCCATATTCCATGGTCAGCGCTGACCGCGGCGTATGAGTGGTTAATACACCGGCATCTGAGTTATCAGCGATGCTGGTGGATGCAGCAGGGATCCGGCTGTCAGTAACAGCTGGATCTCTACATCTCACGTGGGGGAAAGAAGGACCGCAGGACAAGAATGCTCGTCTTGGGGCGCAAAGCACAGAACAGCATCCAGAAGCTTACAATGTTATTGTCATACATGCAAGCTAATGAAACCAAACTGTTCAAAAATGTAACAAAAACCTACTACAAAACTAATTTTTAACAGTACAATAAGAAAAAAAAAAGAATGGTTATAAAAAAGGGACCATAGTTTTTAAAGGAGTTCTATCACCACCTTTATGGTGGCAGAATAATATAGTGACAGGCACGCTGGTTATAGTAGTGTCTGTTATGTGTGTATAATGACGTTTCTGAAAGCTTTAGCATATATTAGCTGCAGCACTGGCATCAAGCAATCCGTGTATTCATGAGCCACCAAGATATCCCTGCCCACACATGGATGATTGAGAGCTTCCACCCTATTAGGGCATGTTCACATGACCGTGTGTAATCCTTTTCCATTTTGCGGTCTGCAAATAACCAAACCGTGTGTCCGTAATTTGTTTCTGTATCTGTTCTGTGTGTCTGCATTTTGCAATAGTAATATTAGAATATTTTGCACCAAGTTCAGGGCCTTCAATTACACGGAAACGAATCCGCAAAAAAACGGATGACATACGGGATGACTTACGTATGTCAGCCGCAATTTGCGGATCCATTGACTTGAATGAGGTTGTGGACCGATCTGTGCAGAAAATAGTAGTACAAGCTTCAAAATTTTTGCGGATGAGAAATGCGGAAACACGGATGCGGACGACATACTGAATGTTGTCCACACATTTTAATCACCCATAGGAATGAATGGATCCGCGGTGAATGCTCCCTGACTTGCATAGGGAGAAATCTATTCATCATAGAGTAGGCTAACTCTGGCAGCTCATGAACACAAGGACTTCTTCCTCGCCGCCGATGGGAGCGCTGCAGCTTATACACTGTACATTTCTCAGAAACTACATTAGACTTCTGGAATCGGCATGAACGTCGCTGGTTTATCCTGCCCTCAGAGCAGCATAGACGTGGCAACAAATTCCCTTTGACAGAGTTCAAACAAAGCAGATTAGAGATGCAGATTCCAAATGGCCAACTTATAAAAACATAGAAACATAGAATGTGTCGGCAGATAAGAACGATTTGGCCCATCTAGTCTGCCCAATATACTAAGTACTATGGATAGCCCCTGGCCCATCTACAAGTAGCAGAAAGAAAAACACAAGGAAAAAAAACCTTGCTGTGGATTTTTAAATATGCAGCAGGATTGGTTGTGGATTTTCACAGAAGATTTCACACCTTCAACACAATCTGAAGTAAAATCTTCTATAGTGACTGGGCACAATGTAAATGTACACATGCGCAGTCTATAGTGACTGGGCACAATGTACACATGGGCAGTCTATAGTGACTGGGCACAATGTAAATGTACACATGGGCAGTCTATAGTGACTGGGCACAATGTAAATGTACACATGGGCAGTCTATAGTGACTGGGCACAATGTAAATGTACACATGGGCAGTCTATAGTGACTGGGCACAATGTAAATGTACACATGGGTAGTCTATAGTGACTGGGCACAATGTAAATGTACACATGGGCAGTCTATAGTGACTGGGCACAATGTAAATGTACACATGGGCAGTCTATAGTGACTGGGCACAATGTACTTCATGTTTGGATCATTTTTTAAATTACACATTTTCTTTTTTTGGGACGTTAGAAGGGTTAGAAGTTTAGAAGCAAATTTGAAATTTTTCAGAAAATTTCCAAAACCTAATTTTTAACCTCTTCAGGACATAGGGCGTCCTTGTACTTAAGGACACAGGGCATACCTGTACGCCCTGTGTATTTCCGATCACCGCCGCGCAGCGGCACTTCCGCTAAATGCCCCCCCCCCCATGTCGGAGATCGCCGCAAACCGCAGGTCAATTCAGACCTGCGGTGTGCGGCAATTCAATGTTGCGGTGGTGGCGTGTCGCGGTGCCATCGGGTCCCCATGCGGCTGTGGGGGGGACCTGATGGCAGGGAAGGCAGCGCAATGTCTAAGGAAGGCATTGCGCTGCCTTCCGGTGATGAGCCTGTGAGATCCAGCCCCCTGGATCTCACAGGCCACAGAATCTGTATGAGTAATACACAGTATTACTCATACAGCCAATGCATTCCAATACAGAAGTATTGGGATGCATTGCAAAGGATTAGAACCCCAAAAGTTCAAGTCCCAAAGTTGGACAAAAAAAAAAGTGAAAAAAATAAAAGTCCCCCCCCCCCAAAAAATTTAAATTTTCAAGTAAAAATAAACAAAAATGTAATTTTCCCCAAATAAAGTAAAAAAAAATTGGTAAAAAATAAGTGGGGGGGGGGGGGGGGGGTATACATATTAGGTATCGCCGCGTTCATATCAACCGGGTCTATAAACATATCACATGACCTAACCCCTCAGATGAACACCGTAAAAAATAATAAAAACTGTGCTAAAGAAATCATTTTTTGTCACCTTACATCACAAAAAGTACAACAGCAAGCGATCAAAAAGGCATTTGCCCACCAAAATAGTGCCAATCTAACCGTCACCTTATCCCGCAAAAAATGATCCCCTACCTGAGACAATCGCCCAAAAAATAAAACTATGGCTCAGAATATGCAGACACTAAAACATAATTTTTTTTGTTTCAAAAATGATATTATTGTGTAAAACTTACATAAATAAAAAGTATACATATTAGGTATCGCCGCGTCCCTATCGAAAAAAAATTAAAATAAAAACTGTGCTAAATAAACAATCACAAAAAGTGTAATAGCAAGCGATCAAAAAGTCACACGCACCCCAAAATAGTGCCAATAAAACCGTCATCTCATCCTGCAAAAATCATACCCTACCCAAGGTAATCGCCCAAAAACTGAAAAACTTATGGCTCTTAGGCCTCTTTCACACGGGCGTCAGTTTTTTTGCCCGGATAAGAGCCGGGTGCGTTGCGGGAAAATGCACGATTTTTCCGCGCGAGTGCAAAACATATTAGTCATGCGTTGCACTCGCGTGAGAAAAATTCGCCATGTTTGGTACCCAAACCCGAACTTCTTCACAGAAGTTCGGGCTTGGGATTGATGTTCTGAAGATTGTATTATTTTCCCTTATAACATGTTTAGGCCTCATGCACACGACCGTTGTGTGCATCCGTGGCCGTTGTGCCATTTTCCGTTTTTTTTCGCGGACCCATTGACTTTCAATGGGTCCGTGAAAAAAATCGGAAAATGCACCGTTTTGCAGCCGAGGCCGTGATCCGTGTATCCTGTCCGTCAAAAAAATATGACCTGTCCTATTTTTTTGACGGACAACGGTTCACGGACCCATTCAAGTCAATGGGTCCGTGAAAGAACACGGATACACACAAGATTGGCATCCTTGTCCGTGATCCGTGGCCGTAGGTTGCTTTCATACAGGTGCCGCACCTGAAGGGGTTAATTGTACTATCATATCCCCCTGTAAGAGCTCAGGGCTGCCAGGCAGCAGGGGGCAGACCCCCCCTCCCCAGTTTGAATATCATTGGTGGCCAGTGCGGCTCCCCCCCTCCCTCCCTCCCTCTATTGTAATAAATCGTTGGTGGCACAGTGTGCGCCCACCATCGCCCCCCCTCTCTCCCTCTATTGTAATAAATCGTTGGTGGCACAGTGTGCGCCCACCATCGCCTCCCCTCTCCCTCTATTGTGATAAATCGTTGGTGGCACAGTGTGCGCCCCCCATCAGCCCCCCTCCCTTTATAGCAGTAACAACATTGGTGGCAGTGTGCGGCCTTCCATATTCCCCCCCCCCCCCCCGATCATTGGTGGCAGCGGAGTTCCGATCGGAGTCCCAGTTTAATCGCTGGGGCTCCGATCGGTAACCATGGCAACCAGGACGCTACTGCAGTCCTGGTTGCCATGGTTACTTAGCAATAGTACAATAGATTCATAGTTACCTGCTTGCAGCTGCGATGTTCGTGTTCGGCCGGGAGCTCCACCTACTGGTAAGTGACAGGTCTGTGCGGCGCATTGCTAAAGAACTGTCACTTACCGGTCATCACATGGTACGTCACATGATCTTTTACCATGGTGATTCACCATGGTAAAAGACCATGTGATGACCGGAGTGACGTCATCAAAGGTCCTTAACCGGTATTTAAAGCAGCAGCTCACCCAAGGTCCTGTTCAGCGCAGAGGAGACACAAGGAGATGCCGGCTTCGCGATCAAGTGGACTAAGGTGAGTTAAATTTTTATTTTTATTTTTTTTAACCCCTCTAGCGCTGTTTTACTATGCATTCTGTATTCAGAATGCTATTATTTTCCCTTATAACCATGTTATAAGGGAAAATAATAATGATCGGGTCTCCATCCCGATCTTCTCCTAGCAACCGTGCGTGAAAATCGCACCGCATCCGTACTTGCTTGCGGATGCTATGCGATTTTCACGCTTCCCATTCACTTCTATGGGGCCTGCGTCGCGTGAAAATCGGACAATATAGAGCATGCTGCGATTTTCACTCAACGCACAAGTGATGCGTGAAAATCACCGCTCATGTGCACAGCCCCATAGAAATGAATGGGTCAGGATTCAGTGCGGGTGCAATACGTTCACCGCACGCATCGCACCCGCACGGAAAACTCGCCCGTGTGAAAGGGGCCTGAGACTATGGAAACACTAAAACATGAATTTTTTTTGCTTCAAAAAATAAATCATTGTGTAAAACTTACATAAATAAAAAATAAGTATACATTTTAGGTATCGCCGCGTCTGACAACCTGGTCTTTAAAAATACCACATGATCTAACCTGTCAGATGAATGTTGTAAATAGCAAAAAATAAAAACTGTGCCAAAACAGCTATTTCTTGTTATCTTGCCTCACAAAAAGTGTAATATAGAGCAACCAAAAATCATTGTACCCTAAACTAGTACCAAAAAAACTTCCACCCTATCCCGTAGTTTCTAAAATGGGGTCACTTTTTTGGGGTTTCTACTCTAGGGGTGCATCAGGGGGGCTTCAAATGGTACATGGTGCAAAACAAAAAAACAGTCCAGCAAAATCTGCCTTCCAAAATCCATATGTCATTGCTTTCCTTCTGCGCCCTGCCGTGTGCCCGTACAGCGGTTTACCACCACATATGGGGTGTTTTTGTAAACTACAGAATCAGGGCCATAAATATTGAGTCTGGTTTAGCTGTTAACCCTTGCTTTGTAACTGAAAAAAATTAAAATGGAAAATCTGCCAAAAAGTAAAATTTTGAAATGATATCTCTATTTTCCATTAATTCTTGTGGAACACCTAAAGGGTTAACAAAGTTTGTAAAATCAGTTTTGAATACCTTGAGTGGTGTAGTTTCTAGAATGGGGTCATTTTTGGGTGGTTTCTATTATATAAGCCTCACAAAGTGACTTCAGACCTGAACTGGTCCCTAAAAATTGGGTTTTTGAAAATGTCGGAAAAATTTTAAGATTTGCTTCCAAACTTCTAAGCCTTGTAACATCTCCAAAATATAAAATATCATTCCCAAAATGATGCAAACATGAAGTAGACATATGGGGAATGTAAAGTAATAACTATGTTTGGAGGTATTACTATGTATTATAGATGTAGAGAAATTGAAACTTGGAAATTAGCAATTTTTTTCACATTTTTGGTAAAATTGTTATTTATTTTATAAATAAAAACGATTATTTTTAACTTCATTTTACCACTGTCATGAAGTACAATATGTGACAAAAAAACAATCTCAGAACGGCCTGGATAAGTCAAAGCGTTTTAAAGTTATCAGCACTTAAAGTGACACTGGTCAGATTTGCAAAAAATGGCCTGGTCCTTAACCGCCTCCCGACCGCTGTACGCACGGATGCGTCCGGGAGGCGGTTGATTTATTCCTCCTTGACGCATCCGTGCGTCATCTCGCGAGAGGCGAAATTTCCTGTGAACGCGCGCACGCAGGCGCGCTCGTTCACAGGATCGGAAGGTAAGAAACAGGATCTCCAGCCTGCCAGCGGCGATCGTTCGCTGGCAGGCTGGAGATGCGATTTTTTTAACCCCTAACAGGTATATTAGATGCTGTTTTGAGAACAGCGTCTAATATACCTGGTCCTCTGATGGTCCCTTTTGCTTGGATCGACCACCAGAGGACACAGGTAGCTCAGTAAATTACCACAAAACACCACACTACACCCCTCGTCACTTATTAACCCCTGATCACCCATGATCACCCCATATAGACTCCCTGATCACCCCCCTGTCATTGATCACCCCCCTGTAAGGCTCCATTCAGACGTCCGTATGATTTTTACGGATCCACGGATACATAGATCGGATCCGCAAAACACATACGGACGTCTGAATGGAGCCTTACAGGGGGGTGATCACCCATATAGACTCCCTGATCACCCCCCTGTCATTGATCACCCCCCTGTCAGGCTCCATTCAGACGTCCGTATGGTTTTTACGGATCCACGGATACATGGATCAGATCCGCAAAACACATATGGACGTCTGAATGGAGCCTTACAGGGGGGTGATCAATGACAGGGGGGTGATCACCCATATAGACTCCCTGATCACCCCCCTGTCATTGATTACCCCCCTGTAAGGCTCCATTCAGACATTTTTTTGGCCCAAGTTAGCGGAAATTTTTTTATTTATTTTTTCTTACAAAGTCTCATATTCCACTAACTTGTGTTAAAAAATAAAATCTTACATGAACTCACCATACCCCTCACGGAGTCCAAATGCGTACATTTTTTTAGACATTTATATTCCAGACTTCTTCTCACGCTTTTGGGCCCCTAAAATGCCAGGGCAGTATAAATACCCCACATGTGACCCCATTTCGGAAAGAAGACACCCCAAGGTATTCCGTGAGGGGCATATTGAGTCCATGAAACATAAAAAATTTTGTCACAAGTTAGCGGAAAGGGAGACTTTGTGAGAAAAACACAAAAAAAAGAATCAATTTCCGCTAACTTGCGCCCCAAATTTTTTTTTTATGAACTCGCCATGCCCCTCATTGAATACCTTGGGGTGTCTTCTTTCCAAAATGGGGTCACATGTGGGGTATTTATACTGCCCTGGCTTTTTAGGGGCCCTAAAGCGTGAGAAGAAGTCTGGGATCCAAATGTCTAAAAATTCCCTCCAAAAATGAATTTGGGCCGCTTTGCGCATCTAGGCTGCAAAAAAGTGTCACACATGTGGTATCGCCGTACTCAGGAGAAGTTGGGGAATGTGTTTTGGGGTGTCATTTTACATATATTCATGCTGGGTGAGAGAAATATCTTGGTCAATTGCCAACTTTGTATAAAAAAAATGGGAAAAGTTGTCTTTTGCCAAGATATTTCTCTCACCCAGCATGGGTATATGTAAAATGACACCCCAAAACACATTCCCCAACTTCTCCTGAGTACGCCGATACCACATGTGTGACACTTTTTTGCCGCCTAGGTGGGCAAAGGGGCACACATTCCAAAGAGCACCTTTAGGATTTCACAGGTTATTTTTTACACATTTTGATTTCAAACTACTTACCACACATTAGGGCCCCTAGAATGCCAGGGCAGTATAACTACCCCACAAGTGACCCCATTTTGGAAATAAGACACCCCAAGGTATTCCGTGAGGGGCATGGCGAGTTCCTAGAATTTTTTGTCACAAGTTAGCGGAAAATTATGATTTTTTTTTCTTACAAAGTCTCATATTCCACTAACTTGTGACAAAAAAATTAAAAATTCTAGGAACTCGCCATGCCCCTCACGGAATACTTTGGGGTGTCTTCTTTCCAAAATGGGGTCACTTGTGGGGTAGTTATACTGCCCTGGCATTTTAGGGGCCCATATGCGTGAGAAGTAGTTTGCAATCATAATGTGTAAAGAAAAATGGCCGGTGAAATCCGAAAGGTGCTCTTTGGAATGTGTGCCCCTTTGCCCACCTTGGCTGCAAAAAATGTGTCACACATGTGGTATCACCGTACTCAGGAGAAGTTGGGGAATGTGTTTTGGGGTGTCATTTTACATATACCCATGCTGGGTGAGATAAATATCTTGGTCAAATGCCAACTTTGTATAAAAAAATGGCAAATGTTGTCTTTTGCCAAGATATTTCTCTCACCCAGCATGGGTATATGTAAAATGACACCCCAAAACACATTCCCCAACTTCTCCTGAGTACGGCGATACCAGATGTGTGACACTTTTTTGCAGCCTAGGTGGGCAAAGGGGCACACATTCCAAAGAGCACCTTTCGGATTTCACCGGTCATTTTTTACAGATTTTGATTTCAAACTACTTCTCATGCATCTGGGCCCCTAAAATGCCAGGGCAGTATAACTACCCCACAAGTGACCCCATTTTGGAAAGAAGACACCCCAAGGTATTTTGTGATGGGCATAGTGAGTTCATGGAAGTTTTTATTTTTTGTCACAAGTTAGTGGAATATGAGACTTTGTAAGGAAAAAAAAAATAAAAATCATCATTTTCCGCTAATTTGTGACAAAAAATAAAAAGTTCTATGAACTCACTATGCCCATCAGCGAATACCTTAGGGTGTCTACTTTCTGAAATGGGGTCATTTGTGGGGTGTTTGTACTGTCTGGGCATTGTAGAACCTCAGGAAACATGACAGGTGCTCAGAAAGTCAGAGCTGCTTCAAAAAGCGGAAATTCACATTTTTGTACCATAGTTTGTAAACGCTATAACTTTTCCTTTTTTTTCCTTTTGCCCAAACATTTTTTTTTTTATCAAAGACATGTAGAACAATAAATTTAGCGAAAAAATAGAATTAGAACAATAAATTTAGCGAAAAATTTATATATGGATGTCGTTTTTTTTTGCAAAATTTTACAACTGAAAGTGAAAAATGTAATTTTTTTGCAAAAAAATCGTTAAATTTCAATTAATAACAAAAAAAGTAACAATGTCAGCAGCAATGAAATACCACCAAATGAAAGCTCTATTAATGAGAAGAAAAGGAGGTAAAATTCATTTGGGTGGTAAGTTGCATGACTGAGCAATAAACGGTGAAAGTAGTGTAGTGCAGAAGTGTAAATAGTGGCCTGGTCATTAAGTGGGATTCAGCTAGGGGGGTTGAAGTGGTTAAGGTGAAATAAGGCTGTTTCCCTAAGGGGTTAAGGACCAGTGCAGGTCTGAAGTCTGAAGTCACTGTGGGGCCTACATAATAGAAACCACCCAAAAATGGCCCCATTTTAGAAACTCCACCTCTCAAGGTATTTAAAACGGATTTTACAAACTTGGTTAACCGTTTAGGTGTTCCACAAAAATTTATGGAAAATAGAGATATCAAAATTTCACTTTTTTGGTAGATTTTCAATTTTAATCCATTTTTTCCAGTAAACAAGCAAGGGTTAACAGCCAAACAAAACACTATTACCCCGATTCTGTACTCAAACTGCTGTACGGGCACACAGCATTGCACAGAAGGAAAGGAATGGCATATGATTTTTGGAAGGCATATTTCACTAGGATAATTTTAAGTTGCCATGTCACATTTGAAGCCCCCCTGATGCACCCCTAGTAGTAACTCAAAAAAAAGACCCAATTTTTGGAAACTACGGGATAAGGTGGCAGTTTTGTTGGTACTATTTTAGGGTACATATAATTTTTGGTAGCTCTATATTACAGTTTTTGAGAGGCAAGGTAACAAAAAAAAAAAAATAGATGTTTTGGCACCTTTTTATTTTTTGTTATTCACAGTGTTCATCTGACAGGTAAGATCATGTGGTATTTTTATAGAGCAGGTTGTTACGGACGCAACATTATCAAATATGACTTTTTTGGTTGTTTGTTTCAGTTTTACATAATAAAGCATTCCATATTCTGAAAGCCACTGTCTTATGTAGGGGCTCATTTTTTTCGGTATGAGATGACCGTTTGATTTGTACTAAATACATTTTCTGTTATATTAAATAGAAACAGGGTGAGGAGAGAATTGCCATTTCTAGAGAGATATTGACATTATCTTTTCTAAATATATATAGCGGTTGAATGCACTAAGGCTGAATCTGATAATTAAGTTGCTCTCTCCCTACTGTTTTAGCTTTTGCATTGTATGGAAAAATAAAGATTATAAAAAAAAAAAAAACCCTGCTGCATCATAACCATAGAACCCGCCCGCCTCATAATCCATAGAAGCAGCCGCATCACAATAGGTGGTGCTCATGTACTGGGAGACAACTTGCCTCACCATTACTTGTTGATTGGGGAGAAGCATCAGACTTGGTCTTGAATCTCTTCTTCAATAGGATTTTATTCTTCACTTCCGAAGATTCTTAAGCGCCTGACAACCTTTTCATGGTTGGTAAAGGAGCCTGTCGCTATAATGGAGCAGCAGAAAATCCCCAGAGTGATCATGTGGAGGAAACCTAGTGGCCATCGGCTGATGAGCCCCCCGCAGATGTTCCTCTGGGTCCTGTGCCTGTTTTCGTCAGTTTCCACCCTTGGACTGTGTATCCCGGCTCTTCCCAGCTCCTCATATCCCGCCGGCTTAACTCAGATTGGACTTATTTTCCTAGGACATTTAATTCTTCACATTCTGACTGTTTCCAAGAACTGCCGCAGTGCGGATGCAGTGTCCATTGATTGCCACCCAGTGAGAGAGACACAAAACATCTATCTCCCCAGAACGCAGCAAAGACGCGGGCGCAGAGGATTATTGGTGATTTCTTTTGTGTGTGTCATCACTCCAGTTCTGTTGGCCATTCTCCTGACAGTCACCTCCATGCTGGTCATATCTGAGCTCGGCCACTGGTCTACGATGTCTATGAAAACCCTGACTGGATACGTCATCTGTCTGTACATGTATCTAATGTACCAATTAGTAAAACCATGACCTGAGTATGAGACTTCAATAAACCTTTTATGTCTCGTAATTGGTGTCAGTTTCATTTGTTACAATAATACGGTTTAGGTTAATGTAGCCGTCAGGGAAAGACATGGGAGGTGGGTGACCATCCACTGACGGGGGTAATGCTCACATGCAGGGTACTAGTATAAATGACAAGTAATAAACACTTGTATGGTCAGTAATTATACTTACACACTTTTCTATTGTCGTCTGACAATCTAGCATACTTGATACAGTATAAATCAAGGGAGAAAAGTATTAGGACTGGGGTCCAGCGCCAGGACCATGGATAGGCGAGGGTGGAAGCCACCTCACTACTGTTAACAGGGAGTGCAATCGCAGCAGCATTTGCAGCTGTTCAACCTCCTAGGCCTCGGGCCGCTAGGCCTGAAGCTTGAGGCAGTAGAATGGCACAAGAGGTCGCAGATCACGCTGTGGCCTGCATCGCAGACAGCGGTGAGGAACGAGAGTGAGGTAAGGCTAGTTTCACATCTGCGGTTTGCATTCCGGCAGACACAAACTGCTGCAAGCTGCGGTTGATGTCCGGCCAGGTGGCCGGAGCTCCATGCTACAGATGTGAAAGTGGCCTATGTTTTGTGTTGTTTATTATTATTTTTTTTTTATTTCAATACTAAACTTCAACACTAATGGAGGAACGAAGGAATGTGGGGGAGGGAAAGCATATATACCTGGCACTACTTGGGGCAATAAGAAAGGGAGGGAATTTATATATACTAATAGGGGGAGTAGAAACCCTATTGGGGGCACTATTACTAATTGGGGCAGTCTGGGAGCACTATTACTATGGGGGGGGGGGGGGGGAGAGACTATTTAGGGGCAAATTGACTGCTCCGCCTAGGGCACCAAAATACTTTGTCCCAGTCCGGCTGGGGTCTCTAAGACCAGACATTTGCTAGCCACCAGAATTATTAAAGGGGTTGTTCACCCCTAGGGATATTTTCTTTTTTTTTCATACATACCTCCACCCCCCTGCCCCAAGCGTGGCTGGACTTGCGGTGATAATCATACTTTCCTGATCACTGCCGTTGGGTACCGGCTCCATCTTCACTGGCTCTTCAGATCACAGGTCTTCCCATGTCAACATACAGTTTAACACAGGTCACGTGACTGATGCAGCCAATGATTGACCGCAGCAGTGCCTTGTCATCAAAGAGTGATGTCACTGGGCCATCTGACACATAGGCGACACCTCATCGCTGGTTTGGCCAATATACTTCTAATATTTTTAGGGTTTAGGCTTGCAGAGCAACGAGTCACGTGACTTTTTTCTCAGGTATGTGACCCTAGGATAGCCCTTTAAAGGGAAATTCGATATTGATGGCTCATCCTCAGGATAGGTCATCACTATCAAATCGTCGGGAGTCCAACTCGCAGCACCCTTGCTGATCAGCTGTGTGACTAGGCAGTGGAGCTCTTGTGAGTGCTCCCGTCTCCTTGCCGCTGTCCAGGCACAGCGCTGTACGTTGTATAGTGGCCGTGCTTGGTAGTGCAGCTCAGCCCTATTCACTTGAATGGGACTGAGCTGTGCCTATACCACATGACCGATGTACTGTAGCATCTCTGGCCTAACAAGATGTTTAAGCACTCGCAGACCAGCGCAGCCTTTACAGACATCTGAATATGGGGGTGTCGGGAGTCAGAACCCCACCAATCTGATATTGATGACCCATCGTATAATATTATGGACGCGGCGATACCTTATATGTCAGTTTTTTTATTTTTACTTGGGTACGTTGGGCCCCAGGACGAGCATTCTTGTCCTGTGGTCCTTCTCTTCCCCCACGTGAGGTGCTGCGATCAGCGGCAGGGATCCAGCTGTTACTGACAGCCGGATCCCTGCTGCATCCACCAGCACTGAGCTTGCTCAGTGTTCCACTGTTCTTATGTTGATGCTGTACACTTTGGGTCCCAAATTTCTACAGGGGGTTATATCAGTTTGAACCTTACAGCTCCTACCCTCTATTCAATGTGAGTTCTAGAGATCCCTAGTATGAACATAAGATCAGTCACTCACAGTGGACCACTCCAGTGGTATGTGTGATGGGCTTTTCCGGGCGGATTGTAGAGGCGGTGAAGATTCCAAAATATACCAGGATCGTAGGAGGGATACTCAGTCTTCAGGGCTTCTGAGAGCATGGATTTTGCCCTCCCTGTGAAACAGAAGCTTCAGGGAGAAGCCCCATCTGTATGGGATTTTCAACTCTCTCAATAGGCTGGTTACAGAAAAGAATCTCTTCCTCGCTTGCAGGGTACCCTGGGAGAGATCAGAGTATATTTGAACCTTATGAAAAGGATTTGGTAAACCGTTATTCTTTCTAGAGGCGGACACTAGGGCTTGCTTGACATGGTAAAAGTGAATCCTGGTGATAACATCTTTAGGCAGGGATTCCGGGATATGCTTCGGCTTTGGAAGACGGTGGGCTTGGTCTATAAGAAAAAGTTGGGGATCCTTATCAGGGAGAGCCGCTTTCAAAAGGTCCTGAATATATATCGATTGAGAGCAGGGGTGGTGACGGAATCTGGAATTCTTCTGAATTTTAGGTTGTTATGTCTATTTCTGTCCTTCAGGTCAACCATCTTGGCCTTTAATGCTTTCACCTCATCCTCCAGCGAGTTGTGTACATCGATCAGTTCATTGTGGGAACTGGTAATGTGGTCTACTCTGGAGTCTATGTCCTCTATGGAGGCTGCATATGGGATGTGAGAGAGCGGTGAAGCGCAGACATCATGGACTTATGACCCCCTCTGATGCCGCTTGATCTGATGTGGGAAAGTCCTGTAAGGGATCTGCTATCATATCCAGCTCAGTAGTCATGGTATCGGAGGGTTTAGTGGTCAGATGGGGGCCTTGATGTGGAGGGCTAGAGGGTGGTGTGAATGATGAGTCACTCACTGCGTGTTTTCGGCTGCCATCTTTGCGTCCTTGCTGGTCTGGAGTTTAAGCTGAGGTGCCTCTTTTCCGCCGTGATGTGGAGCCCGGGTCTCGCTGTTTTTGCTCGAGCTCAACCCTGTGGGAGGGAGAGAGCCTGGAGCCGTCGTCGGTGGAGCAGAGATTTTGCTAGACAGATTTTGCTAGGCTATCATTGTGGGGCCTGCTGGGCTTCTCCCTGCATGCAGTGTGGCGGATTGTGAAATGGGCACGGCGGAACTAGGCTACGCCTGGGGAGAGCCAGGTCACATCTTCTGAGAGAAGAAAAAGTCTGTGAGGCAGCGCAAACACGGCCTGGTGGACCTCTTTCGGGTCATCATGCCGTCGGCAGCTTTACCGGGCGACTGGTTATGTAGGTGGGACCTGCTAAAGTACCTCTGGACGTTACTTTAGAGGGAATAGGTGACAAAGCTCTTTCTCACAGCAGCCATATTCATCGAGCCGCAGGCCACGCCCCCGATGCAAAATATGTTTAACCAGTAACAGACCTTTCTGCCTCCATTCCACAAACTGTTTGCCCTCCCTCCCCAATGGAAATTCAGAGTGACTCCACAAAGGCAGATGTTTGGAGCTTCGAAAAGATTATTTAGGTTGCATATGGACTGTTTTCCAAGTAACAATGGTGTCTCCTAACACTATAGATTTCTTGAGAGTGACTGGTAGGACCCTAATAAGGGATGTGCAGCATTGTGATAAGGTTCCAGGAAGAACATAAATCAGACTCTAGGTTATGGGACAAATTGGCCCAATCTTCTCACTCAAGTCCATAACATGACAAGTTCTAGCCTCGAATATTAGGTGGATTCAAACCTCCTTGTCTTTAGGAGGCATCAGTGTTTTGAACTTTCGACGTATGCTTCAGGTCGTTGTCCTGCTGGACCACCATCAATCCTAAAGCCTTTGGCTGTGAAACACCCCCATATCATCAGGCTTCCTCCAACATACTTGACAGTTCCTTCAGTTTCTCGATCCGTTAGCCCCTTTTTCCCTTGTTTCCTCCAGACCTATTTGCACCCTTTAGAGCTCAGTCTATTGATTTTCATCTCATCGCTCCAAATCACCCATTTCCAATCTTCTACCGTTCACTGTTCGTACTATTTTGCAAACCCGAGCCGAGGCTTCTTATGGCGATATTGAAGTCAAGGCTTCTTCACCTTTTTAGGCCACCATTCCAGACTTGTGTAATGCGTGTTGCATGGTGCTTGCATGAAAGTTTGTGACCTCACTATTATGAAGCATACAAGTCACCTACAATTCTGTTTGTCGCATTTGATAGACCTTGTGATGAGCCCACTTGTTGACTCTGATATTTTGCCTGGACGGCCACCTCTTGGCTTTGGAATAGATGGACGTACTTCATTTCGTATTCCTCATACTATCATAGCAATCACATGATGCGGTTTGGCAATTTTTTTGGGCCAAGATACCGCTATCGATTAGCTGGATGATGCGGTTTCTCTTTTCTTGGGAAATGTTCTTCATGACTGCTCCTGAATTCGTACCAGTGATCTTTTGCTTGGGAATCAACCTAATAACACACTGAGCTATTAGGGAATGTGAGAACAGGTTGTAATTTGTAGTGTACAAGAAGAAAAAGATTGTTCCACCAGCAGTAGCAAAACAGTAAAAATGCAGTTATTCTCATATAGAAAAACAGAAATGTGGTGGCACTACTAAATCCCCTTGATTCCAGGACGGGGCACCACCATATATCTGAGCCTTCTCACTACTATAAGTGGTGCTCAGCCTTTAAAACCATCTTCACTTTATTTTCTTCCCATATACATCATGGAACTTTAAGTAACAATGCAGTTACATGACAAGAATCTGCATAACTAATCTTATGCTAAATAGTTGCAAGTCCAATTTATGTATGAGATAGCCAAGATGATTGTCTATCAAATGACGGTAGTCTCCCATTCGAAGCTGTAGTGGACGGTGAGACATAGAGCCTGAAAGTCAAAAGTTTGTTACCTTTTTGCTCGTCAGTGTATATCGGCATGTTTCAACACCATAGGGATAGTTTTCATCAGATAGAGTAATTTAGAAATACAAATAATTTTCAACAAGTGACATTTACCCATGAATTTTAGGGGGTGACCTTGCCATTGACTTAGATCCTGTAATATTTTGGAAATAACAGGCAGAGAGTTTAGTTTATAGATTAAGTCAGGTGTATGGCCTATATTAATACCCAAATATTTTATATTCGTTTTTGCTATAGAAATCCCTAAGTGGCCTATACCTTTCCTCCCTTCCTTTCCCACAGATCTTAATAGAAGTATTTTACATTTTGACTTGCTTACTTTAAACCTCAAGAACTGACCAAAAATCTGACATCCTTTTCAAGGTATGTTCCAGATCGGTTTGAACATCCGACATAAAAGCATGTCATCAGCAAACAAGGTGGTTTATATTGTTTCATTGGTGAGTTGAATGGACTCGTCTACAACTTGGGACCACTTATTTATTTTTTGCAGGTCCGCTTTAAAGTGTAACTGTGCATTACTTATGGAGAGTCTGTCTTTGGTCTTCTGCGTTTTACTGAGCACTAAAGATGACTTATAGGCAGGGTGATGTACAGTGATAGTCAGACCACAAGTCCATAGTCAGGGACTGAGGTAATGACGAGGCGGCTGGGTGCCTCTGCATGTTACACACAGGCGTCTGCTGCAGACTGAAGACAGACTCTCCATAGCAACGCTGTTAGATCTTTGCTAAGAAGACTCTTTACGCCCTGTTTTCTAGAACAAAGAAACATCTTTCCATAATGAAGTATATTACAAAAATGTGTAACATCCCCATCCCTACACAATATTAAAAATAAACTGAAACAACAGCTACACTTTAAGTTCCTAGTCTGACTTATGCATATTGTGCATTCTGAGTTTGGAACTTGGACAGTTTTTTTTACCTTTCCAGTGCCGCTTGTGCTTTTTTATGTCATAGTTGGGCATTAGTATCTTCTGGTATTTATCAACTACAAAACACATAATGTGAAATATGGGGGATTCAGCCTGCACAACCCTCTGCAGGTGCAGATCGCTATGGCAAAATACAGATACAAACGCAAAAACACAAATGCAATCGCACTCTGCAACCAACACTCTGCCCTGCCTTTATGCTGGATGTTGAATAAGGCATTGGTGTACATTTTGGCCAAAGCGTATTAAGCCACTCACCACGTCAAGGTCGCCTTCATGAGTGGTCCCTAACACTAGTTCCTACCTGTTATGGGCCATGACAGCCACACAAAGTCCAGGGAGTGTAGGTACAGCATGCACGCCAAGCACACTCTGCTTTTAACCCCGTCCGGTGCCATTACAGCTTTCATCGGATCCAGGGATGCAAGTATCAACATGCATGCTGAGCCCACTATATACTTCTCCTGGAGCCAAATGGCTACTGGTAGGTGCTATATAAGCAGACTCAGTTTTATACTGACTTTAAAACCAGCCTCCAGGGCAGACTAACTGGTCAGGTGTGCATGACTGCTTGGAGATCACCACGCCTCCAATATATACTACAAAGAAAAAGTATGGGCGATTCAGCCCGCACAACCCTCTGCAGGTGCAGATCGCTATGGCGAAATACAGATACAAACGCAAAAACACAAATGCAATCGCACTCTGCAACCAGCATTCTGCCCTGCCTTTATGCTGGATGTTGAATAAGGCATTGGTGTACATTTTGGCCAAAGCGTAATAAGCCACTCACCACGTCAGCCATTTGGCTCCAGGAGAAGTATATAGTGGGCTCAGCATGCATGTTGGTACTTGCATCCCTGGATCTGATGAAAACTGTAATGGCACCGGACGGGGTTAAAAGCAGAGTGTGCTTGGCGTGCATGCTGTGCCTACACTCCCTGGACTTTGTATGGCTGTCATGGCCCATAACAGGTAGGAACTAGTGTTAGGGACCACTCATGAAGGCGACCTTGACGTGGTGAGTGGCTTATTACGCTTTGGCCAAAATGTACACCAATGCCTTATTCAACATCCAGCATAAAGGAAGGGCAGAGTGCGATTGCATTTGTGTTTTTACATAATGTGAAATGTTCCATGGCATTAATGGGCACATTTATTACGATCTGCGTTTTAGACGCCGGTCTTAATAAAGGCCCTGGGCTGGCGGTGGATGCGCCATAGTTATGAAGAGGAGCAGGCCTCTCCATAACTATTGCACATTCAGCGCCAGTTCTAAATGTAAAACAAGCGTAGAAAATGGTAAATGAGATGGGCCTGCTGACCTGTCCCCTTCTCCATCCACTCCACAATTTTAACCCTGGCGTGAGTGGGGAGAAAATAACAGTTGCGCCACCATCTGCACCTGAAATACACATAATTTAGGCCTATTTCAGAATAGTAAATGACCACTAAGTACATACCGTATATACCATGAGTAGCAATCCCAGAATACAAAAGAAAAAAAAACACAATACAGCAGTCTGTGCACGCCTACCATGGGGTTCAGTCCAATTTCCCCATACATACAAACCAGAATTAGAAAAGAGAAGACAGCACATATATCCATCAGAATCCAATCAAGTGAGTTTAATCCAGTATATGCAACGTTACTGCCTCACACAAGGGACCAGTGAGGCGACGGCACATATTGCTCATGGGCCAATATTGGATCACCGGGGGCATGCTGCAAATCCCAGTGATTATATGGGACCATCCATTCTTAATGTTACTTGCGTGCCCAGACTATCTAACTTGTATGAGATGGCACATACTATCAATTTTATGTGACCATTCCTATTTGGCTATTTATTGGGGTATTACCAGGATTACTTACCTGGACATGGTTTGGAATTTGTTGAGTATCTTGACCCTATAGGGTCTCCGCTCCATGCACTTTATCCCCACTGGTAATGAATGTGTAGGCGTGTCCTGTGGTTCTCATGTCTGACAGGACGAGCTATTCAAATATATTACATCTATGAGGTTATCTATCATGAATGTCTGATGCATTGTCATTAAGATTGATGGCTTTTGACAACTTTGCTATCCTTACTTAAGTGTTGATGCCTAGTAGGACACTGAACTAAGTGTCCCCTGAAGAGCCCAGGTTATTGATATGGGTGAAACACGTTGGGATCAAGGTGCCTAGTTGTATGCTGCTGCTCTAGGGCAGCAAATCCAGGCGCTTTTTATAAAAAATCCTATTTATACCAATAAATGTGTTTGGCATCGTAATATATAAATATATACATATCTGTATGTGTTGGTATATACATAGATAATCATACATATTGAAAATTTGGTGTATCGTAAAGACGACACATTAAGAGCAATTGTTCATTATCATATAGGGTATCCACTGCCGTGGTGCTCCATTGCTCTATGTACAGCAATTTTGTTATTTTTTGTACCTAGAATAGGCCACTAATTAATGGGCATCCAACAAGGCTCTGCCTATAATAGTGCAATAGGGTCAGCCTAGGGCATATCAGGAGGTTCCAGAATACGGGATCGTCCCTATCAGGGCGGCCATTACGTTTTTAGGCAGGGACTGCGTAGTAGAGGGCCACATCTAGGGACAGGCCCAAACAAACAAGAGATTACCCTGCCTATATCTCTATGTCCTCAAATTACAACTGAGGAACAGAAGTATTGCCACAGAGCACATGCAGTATATATGCCTGATGTGTCGTTTTTGTATTTCTTTTCATTTCTGTGTTTTGTTTGTTTGTGGGAGTTTGTTATTTTATATGTAACTAACATTAAAGGCTACGTTTTATAACAGGAGGTATCCTGTGACTATGCAACGTTACTGCTTGTTTTTAAGCATACAAACAACTGACCCTATGCATAAATATAAATCCAAAACTGATATAATCAAAATGAGACATATCAAGAAATGGCATCTTAGGTCACAATTCACCAATCAGGAAGGAGGGTAAGGGTCACCCAGTAATATCATACACCTGCCAGTAACTCCCAGCATGTTTACTGGTGGTCTGTGCCTGCTGGCATCTCACTGCTTATTCCTGGTGAGCACGCAGCTGAATTACTGGAAGTGCTGCTCACTTCACAGCCTCTCTGCTTCCTGCCTGCAGTTTTCTATGTTCGTAGGGCACACATGTCCTGTCTAGCCTTATTCTATGGAAGGGTGTCTGAGCAAAGAGGTTCCTAGCTTGCCTAGTCCATGCCCGAGCTCTGCCTGTTGACCATGTTGTACCTGTTCCACCTGCCCATCATACTGACCCTGTGCTGCCTTCCCCAATCTTTGTCCCGTTTACCAGACCAAATTCTGCCTGCCCTGACCTCGGCTTGTTCACTAACTGTGATTCGGCTTGTCCCCATTGTTGCCACGCACTGGTGTCTCTTGACCTACCTGAGTCAGCTTTCACTGAATGGAGACTACTCCAAGAGGTAGCAGCTGGTGGTTCCCCTGCATAAAAGCCTATGAAATACAAGTCCTTTCCTTCAAACATCCTTACCTGAGGCTGTTTGCGGATGGTATTGCTCTGTGACTTGCACATGTTGTACAAAAAGGTCTCTCATAGAAAACATTAACAGCAAACCATTTCTACCTGCTGTCTTTTATAAAGCCGAAGATGATGTTCAGAAAAAATATTCATTCTTTAGATGTGAAAAGATCAATCAAGATTTATTGCCCTGCACAAAAGGGCTACGTGAGAAACTATTTATTGTCTTCTCTGACCCCAGAGGTTCTCAAAGCTTAAAATGACTCTCTGGCAAGATTGGTAAAAAAAAATAATAATCTTTCTTTGAAGCCAATCCATCAGAAGAGAACCTAGCTCCTTTCCAGGAAGGACCTATTCTGCCCATTCAGCCTTCATTCTATGGGGAAAAAAGGGCCCAAGTATTTCTTCAAGTAGTCTGCTATGGGGCCTTCTGGTCCATACTTTGCACCTTTGTGAAGCACTACAGGCTCAACATCAAGGCTTCTATAAGGCCCCTTTACACTGAACAATTTAGTAGGCGATTGTTGGAAGGAAGCATTCCTTTCTGACAATCTCCTCCACAGTATAGGGAGTTGTGATCACAAATGCTATCATTTGTCCTCAGAGAATCATTGCTGGCAGCAGAACGTGTTTAGACGGCATGATCTGCTGCTGAGAAACAATGATTTTGGTGTCCACACAAATGATCATATTACCCGATAAACAAGCGTCATAACTCACAGCATCATAATGACTTACAATGCTGTTGGTTCCTGCCTGAGTGCTGGTCTACTATACTGTACTCATTATGTTAGAACATCTCAGTAGACACACGGTTAGGCAACTCACAGCATCATAAATCATATTAAACTGGCCTAATTCTGATTTCATGGAGTATGAAGGCAGCTATTCGGCTCTGTTTAATACACGAGTTTTATAGCATCAATAATTATGCAAATATTTTAATTTATTATTCTAGGTGGGCTGGTCCTAGGGTGGTGTCTGATGGACAACATATCCCCTTCTGTGCTGCCTTTAGACTTGAAAGCAAAATTACAGGTAAGACAAATGTTCTCTATATGCAGCTTTCAAAGTTGTATGGAGCTGTAATACTCCACACAGACTTCCATGGAGCCCTACTGTACAATTATGCCTCCAATTTCACAAGGAATCTCACAACAAATGTACTGAAAGTCTTATTACTGAGCTCTTCTCTAAGAATGTGGTTCTGTAAGGAACACCATACAGTGACATGAAGTGTCTATGGTTTTAAACTACAAATCTGGAGTCACCACCCAGTCTCTTTCTCAAAGGTTCTACCATGTACTTGGAGCCTTAACCCCTTAGTGACCAAGCCTGTTTGGGCCTTTATGACCAAGCGTTTTTCTTCCTTTTTTCATGGTCTCGTTCCAAGAGTTATAACTTTTTTATTTTTTCGTCTATATAGCTTTATGAGGGCTTGTTTTTTACGGGACAAGTTGTAGTTTTTAATGGCACCATTTTGGGGTACACATAACTTTCTGATTAACTTTTATTAACTCTTTCTGGGAGGGAGATGGGGGAAAATAGCAATACTGCCACTGCGTTTTTACATTATAAATTTTACGGCGTTCATTTTTCGGTACAAATAACATAATATCTTTATTCTCTGGGTCAGTACGATTACAGTGATACTAAATACTTATAATTTTTTTTACGTTTTACTACTTTTTTTTCCAATAAAACCCCTTTTATTAACCAAAAAGATGATTTTGCATTGCCACTTCACAAGACCCATAACTTTTTTTTTTCTTTTTCTATGGAGTTGTGTGAGGGTTTGATTTTTGAGGGACAACTTGTATTTTTCATTGGTATCATTTTGGAGTAAATGGCGCTTTTTGATCGCTTGTTATTACGTTTTTTTCGGTGGAAACTAAGAATAAATTAGAAATTCTGTCTTTTTTTTATTTTTATTTTTTACGGCGTTCACCATAGGGGATAATTTATGTAATATTTATGTAGTCCGGGTCGTTACGGACACGGCAATACCAAACATATGGGGGATATTTTCTTTTTGCAATTTTTTTCATTGAAAAGCGTATTTTCAATGAAAAAAAAAAAGCATATTTTTTTTATTTTATGGAATTTTTTTATTTAATAAATGTGTATTTTTTTATTTATTTTTTTACTACGTAAAAGTCCCACAAGGGGACTATAATATTCAGTATTTTGATTGCTTTAAAAATGTAATGCATTATCTCTATAAGGCATTACATTTGAATAGCAATGCTATTCAAACCTTGACCAGCAGGCTGCGCCAGAGAGGCACAGCCTGCTGGAGAGAACTGAAGACAGGCTCGGGGCCCTGATCGGAAGTGAGGTAAGCTTCCGAACACATCAGCACCCCGCGATCTTATTTTCGGGGTGCTGATGGGAGACAGAGGGAGTCCGCTCCCTCTGTCACCACTTTACATGCAGCGGGCGCCATTGCGCCCGGCATGTAAAGGGTTAAACAGCCCGGATCGGCACTCCTGCCGGTCCGGGCTGTTAGAGCAGGGCCCCGGCTCTCATGTGAGAGCCGGGTCCGTGCTCCCCGCTGCACGGGGGAGCCGTGCAGCGCTTAGACCGGGCCGCCGTAAAAACGCGGCGGCCCAGCCTAAGGCCCCTTAGTGACCGCCGTAAAAACACGTATGGGTGGTCACTAAGGGGTTAAAGGGGTTGTCTCACTTCAGCCAATGGCATTTATAATGTAGACAAAGTTAATACAAGGCACTTATTAATGTATTGTGGTTGTCCATATTGCTTACTTTGCTGGCTAGATCCATTTATTTTAATCACATTATACATTGCTTGTTTCCATATTTACGACCACCCTGTAAACCAGCAGTGGTGGTCATGCTTGGACACTATAGTAAAAAGCACAAGCCTATGTGTGCTCCCACGGTGCTGGCCACCAAAGAGGCCAGTGCTTTCTCCTATAGCGTGCAAGCAGGACCACCACTTATGGACTGAAGGGTGGTTCTAACCATGGAAACGAACAGTGTATTATTTGATAAATAAAATAAATTTAGCCAGCAAAGGAAGCAATATGGACAACTACAATACATTAGTAAGTGGCGTGTATTAACTTTCTCTACATGATAAATGCCATTGGCTGAAGTGAGACAACCCCTTTAAAAATAAAGTCTGCTCTTTGAGCTTAGTAATTTCATTTCAGTTCCAGTATGCTGTTCTAGACAGTTAAAAACATTAATGTAGTCTATGTCCAGGTACAGTAATCATAGATCTTATTGTATCAATACCTGAAATTCAGGTCATGGCATTTAATTTTTTTCTGAATGAATCAGGAGTGTGCACCTCCTAATCTTGCACAACACAACTAATGATACTTGGCCGCATTCATTGTCACCTGACAGCTTTCTTCTGTACTGTAGCCAACTACTGAAATCATTACTCACCATTTATTCATTTAGTAGTAAATATTATATGACTTTCATCAGAAGACAGCACATGTGAAAACCAAAGCTGTCAGCATGCAGACTGATAGAGGGGAATTTATCAAGGGATTTGTGCAAATTTTCCAGCAAAAATAAGAGTCACACATTATTCATACTGCCACTACAGGGGACATCATACTGGGGAGAGAGCATTATATATTTTACCGCTACAGGGGGAGAACATTATATATATTATCACTACAGGGGGCATTATATTATATGGGGGGAGGGGGGGGGGGATGGACTAACAGGTGAGAGAGAATTATATATTTTACCACTATAGGGGGGACATTATAATACAGGTCAGAATACTACAGTGGATATAATACATATATGGGCACTACCAGGGTATAAATACTTGGAGCTACTACAGGGGGCATCATAAATATTCGGGCCACTATAGGGGTGCCTTATAGATTGGTCTTATTACTACTGGAGTGCCTTATAGAGGGGCCTTATTACTGTTGGGGGAACTATAGAGGGATCTCACTTCCACTACAGGCCCTATGGGGGCATTATTAATACTGTGGATACTGTGGGGATATAATTATTGTTCCCCAGAAACTGCCTGAATGTTTCTGCATTTGGGACACAATATGACTTGAGGGGTATTGGTGACATGGAACTAATCATTTCAACACCCTCTCATAATACTCAATTGTTGGGTCTCCATCACAATGTACTCCTGCCAATGGCACTGCAGAGAAGGCAGATTTTCTGTATTTTTTAATAGTGGGTTTGACATCGCACCACAAAAAGACCTAAGAAAGCATCTTTATTTTATAGCGCACCCAGGCCCACATACAAAATGCCCCAGCTCACCATCCCCAATGTAAATAGAGTTTCTCTTTGTTTTTGAAAGGTTATTTTTTTTTTCTGTCATCTTTAACAATTTACTTTACCATAGCCTTTCCTTAAAGGACTTACTGTATTAGAACATTTTTACAGAAAATTTATATTTGAAGGGGAGTATTATTTTGGCATGGTACATATATACAGTGATGGTCATTTTGCAGTGTTCGCCAGCGAACACATGCGGGCTGCCATCTTTTAGTAAGGTAGACTCACCCACCCGGCGATGCACAAGTAAGCCCTTACCTGTGCCGGAAGCTGTTCTGAAATCAAATGCAGATCAAATGAATGTAGTGCAGTAAGTCTACTGTGTTATGTGCCACTTGTGCAGGGGGTGGAAGACTAGGGGCCCACCTTGTTCAGGGGCCCATCGAGGCATTCACCTGTACCTCTGTGGGCCAGTCTGAGCCTATATTGTTTGCATGCTTCCACATTCTCTTTAGTACCATGGGGGTTATTTACATCAACTTCATAACTTCAGGTGCTCTAGATATTGATTTATTACCCCTGTTCTCATTAAATAATGGAAAACTCATGGATAGGGTATTTTTACTATTTCTTCTGCTAATGATTTTTATTTTGCATAACTAATTTAGGCTACTTTCACATTAGTGTTCGGGGCTCCGCTTGTGAGTTCCGTTTAAAGGCTCTCACAAGCGGCCCCGAACGCATCCGTCCAGACCTAATGCATTCTGAGTGGATGCGGATCCGCTCAGAATGCATCAGTCTGGCACCGTTTGGCCTCCGCTCCGCTCAGCAGGCGGACACCTGAACGCTGCTTGCAGCGTTCGGGTGTCCGCCTGGCCGTGCGGAGGCAAACGGATCCGTCCAGACTTACAATGTAAGTCAATGGTGACGGATCCATTTGATGTTGACACAATATGGCTCAATTTTCAAACGGATCCGTCCCCCATTAACTTTAAATGTAAAGTCTGGACGGATCCGTCTGAAGCTACTTTCACACTAGCGCTTGATCGGATCCGATCATATTAATGCAGACGGAGGCTCCGTTCAGTACGGATCCGTCTGCATTAATAACTTAGAAAAATTTCTAAGTGCGCAAGATGCCTGAGCGGATCCGTTCAGACCTTCAATGTGAAGTCAATGGGGGACGGATCCGCTTGAAGATTGAGCCATATGGTGTCATCTTCAAGCGGATCCGTTCCCATTGACTTACATTGTAAGTCTGAACGGATCCGCTCGCCTCCGCACGGCCAGGCGGAAAGCTTAACGCTGCAAGCAGCGTTCAGCTGTCCGCCTGGCCGTGCGGAGCGGAGGGTGATCGGCGCCAGACTGATGCAGTCTGAGCGGATCCGCTCCATTCAGACTGCATCAGGGCTGGACGGAGGCGTTCGGGTCCGCTCGTGAGCTCCTTCAAACGGAGCTCACGAGCGGACCGACGAACGCTAGTGTGAAAGTAGCCTTAGAATTTTTTCTACAATATAATGCAGACGGATCCGTTCTGAACGGTACCCATCTTCTGCATTATATGAGCGGAACCGTCTGGGCAGACCCCAGAGGGGATCCGCTCTGATCGCAAGTGTGAAAGTAGCCTTAAAGGAAAACTGTCAGCACAAATTTGGCCTTCAAATTGCCTGGAGTACCTGAATAATTGGCTCGTGTTAGGCTACTTTGACACTTGCGTTCAGAGCGGATCCGTCTGGGGTCTGCCCAGACGGATCCGCTCATATAATGCAGACGATAGGATCAGTTCAGAACGGATCCGTCTGCATTATATTTTAGAAAAAATTTTAAGTGTGAAAGTAGCTCAGACGGATCCGTCCAGACTTTACATTGAAAGTCAATGGGGGACGGATCCGTTTGAAAATTGAACCATATTGTGTCAACTTCAAACGGATCCGTCCCCATTGACTTACATTGTAAGGCTACTTTCACACTTGCGTTCAGAGCGGATCCGTCTGGTGTCTGCACAGACGGATCCGCTCCTATAATGCAGACGATGGGATCCGTTCAGAACGGATCCGTCTGCATTATAGTTTAGAAAAAATTCTAAGTGTGAAAGTTGCTCAGACGGATCCGTCCAGACTTTACATTGAAAGTCAACGAGGACGGATCTGTTTGAAAATTTAGCCATATTGTGTCAACTTCAAACGGATCCATCCCCATTGACTTACATTGTAAGTCTGGACGGATCCGTTTGTCTCCGCACGGCCAGGCGGACACCCGAACGCTGCAAGCAGCGTTCGGGTGTCCGCCTGCTGAGCGGAGCGGAGGCCAAACGGTGCCAGACTGATCCGCATCCACTCAGAATGCATTAGGGCTGGACGGATGCGTTCGGGGCCGCTTGTGAGAGCCTTCAAACGGAACTCGCAAGCGGAGCCCCAAACGCTAGTGTGAAAGTAGCCTAAGTCTGGACGGATCAGTTTGCCCGCGCACGGCCAGGCAGACGCCCGAACGCTGCAAGCAGCGTTCGGGTGTCCGCCTGCTGAGTGGAGCGGAGGGCAAACGCTGCCAGACTGATGCATTCTGAGCTGATCCGCATCCACTCAGAATGCATTAGGGCAGTACGGATGCGTTCGGGGCCGCTTGTGAGAGCCTTCAAACGGAACTAACAAGCGGAGCCTCGAACGCTAGTTCTTATATGGTTCTTGTGTCTTCCGAATACAGAGAAAATCATCTTCATTCATCGCTCACCGTTGATTGATGTTTCCTAACACAAGCAACATCAACCCCTCTCCTTGCTTGTGCTAGGGAACATCAATCAGCAAAGAAGGGGCATGATTTGGGGCACAGCAGCCTTTACTTTAGGCCTCATGCACACGACCATTGCTCAGCCGCAATTTGCAGTCTCCAATGCACAGGCAACATGTGTGGATTCCGCAGACGGATCCAGACCCATTCAACTTGAATGGGTCCATGATCTGTCTGCACCGCAAAAGAAAAGAACACATTCTATTTTCTGCGGTGCGGAGGCACTAGACCTTCCGCATTGCGGACCTATTCAAGTGGGCTGTTTGCGGTCAGCAATATGGGCACAGTCAGAAAACAGCTGTGTGCATGAGGCCTGAGGCAAGAGGGTACCAGCCTTTGACTTCAAACCACTGATTAACAATACAGCTGGAGGTGTGAGTAAAGAGGATTTTCGCTGCATTTGGAAGGTAGAAGAACCATATAAGAACACCATCTGGAACATGAGCCGACTATTTAGGTACTCTAGGCAGTTTAGAGACCAATTTCCTGCTGGCAGGATTCCTTTAAGGGCACTACATACTACTCATGTTAAATTGTGTACACATAGCAGTAGTCAGACTTTGCAATATATACCTTGTCATATTAGGCTAAGGGTATGACCACACGGCTCAGCTGTACAGCCACAGCGGGCTCCATTTAAACTGAGCATAGCCATTAACAATGCAGACCGACTTAATAGTGCGGTCTTCGTTGGTTTAATTATAGCCTGACGTGGCCACGCAGTACTCCACTGAGTTGCAGCCGTGCCCAAAGGTTGCTTGAGACATTTAAGTTTTTTTTATACAGTTTTTGAAGCCAAAATTAGTAGTGGATCAGGAAAGGCGGGAACAGATACTACAACTTTTTTTAAATCCACAAAAACAGCCAAGTGCATGAGCCCCAATTCAAAAGATTCCAGGTCTCTCAGGGTCACACAGCATTATAAATCATTAGGGAGCAGAGTCCAGAATGGGAACGAACAGTGCCACACTCCGTGAGTTTCTTACTCTTAACTCGTTCTTGTCTGGTCACAGTGTGTTGGCGCACATCTTGGCTGTATGGCAAAAAAACACACCAAAAAGACACTTGCGGTTTTTGCAACAATATACCTGCATTTATGGTGCGTTTTCTTCCAGCAAAGGGAAAGCACACAGCAAAACTGAATTACAAAATAGAGTGACATTAATGTCATTCAGGTCTACTGTGTGTTTTCCCTTGCTGGAGGACAATGCAACAAAAGCGCAGATATGTTGTTGCAAAAACCACATGCATTTTTTTTGTTGCATCCAAAACGCAGCACCCTAAGGTGTCATATAGTACATGTCATCACAAGAAATCAAGGGGGTGATCTTAAAGAGGTGGTTGACAATGTTAAACACAGGTCTAGAATTATGTTACGGAGTTCCAAATAAGTAATTGCAAGCTTTATCCAAGTGTACTGTATACATGCACCTTATCAAACTCCAACATATTAAAGCCAGCTAAGGCTCTTTCACACTTGCGTTCTTTTCTTCCGGCATAGAGTTCCGTCGTCGGGGCTCTATGCCGGAAGAATCCTGATCAGCTTTATCCTAATGCATTCTGAATGGAGAGAAATCCGTTCAGGATGCATCAGGATGTCTTCAGTTCCGGACCGGAACGTTTTTTGGCCGGAGAAAATACCGCAGCATGCTGCGCTTTTTGCTCCGGCCAAAAATCCTGAACACTTGCCGCAAGGCCGAATCCGGAATGAATGCCCATTGAAAGGCATTGATCCGGATCCGGCCTTAAGCGAAACGTCGTTTTGGCGCATTGCCGGATCTGACGTTTAGCTTTTTCTGAATGGTTACCATGGCTGCCGGGACGCTAAAGTCCTGGCAGACATGGTAAAGTGTAGTGGGGAGCAGGGGAGCAGTATACTTACCCTCCGTGCGGCTCCCGGGGCGCTCCAGAGTGACGTCAGGGCGCCCCACGCACATGGATGACGTGATCACATGGCACATCATCCATGCGCATGGGGCGCTCTGACGTCATTCTGGAGCACCTCGGGAGGCGCACGGACTGTAAGTATACTGCTCCCCCGCTCCCCACTACTACTATGGCAACCAGGACTTTAATAGCATCCTGGCTGCCATAGTAACACTGAACGCATTGTGAAGACTGATTCGTCTTCAAATGCTTTCAGTTCACTTGCAATATTTCCGGATCCGGCGTGTGATTCCGGCAAGTGGAGTACACGCCGGATCCGGACAACGCAAGTGTGAAAGAGGCCTAAGGTATTGGGTGTTTCTGCTCTAAATGTCAAACTTATATAAGCAGTTTAGCATGAAAACGTAATCATCAAAGGTGTGTTAAGGGCGTAGTCTGTGATTCCCACTCTCAATTAAAGTATTTAACCATTCAGCTGCTGAAAGTTAAAGGGTTATATCACTTCAGCAAATGGCATTTATCATGTAGAGAAAATTAATACAAGACACTTATGTAATGCGATTGCCCATATTGTCTCCTTTGCTGGCTGGATTTATTTTTCCATCACATTAGACACTGCTCATTTCCATAGTTATGACTAGGCTTAAGTAGATCATAGATCCAAAGTTGATTTGTTCAAAAACTTTGGTTTTAATGGTTTCCATACAGCATTACAATGTGATGGCTCCACAGAGCCAAACTTAGTCTACGCCAAAGTGGCGCAAGACTTCGGTGAATTATTTCTGTATTCTTATATGCGTATTGAAAAACAAAAGCCCACTTCAGATCACCCCAAAAAACGAGAAAAAAAACCAAAAACCCAGAAACCCAGACTTCTTCAGTCTTAAATATCAGATCTCAGATGGAAATGGCTCTATGTTGTGTCATTTCTTTATTATTTCTACTAAAAGTTATATGAAATGTCAGCAGTCTGCAATAAGGGTACAGAGAACCGCAAGTCGTGTGAACAGAGATAGTGGTCAGTTACTGAGAACTGTACAGGAAGTTTTACTGAATCTTTTCCCACAAAAATGTAACATAAAAAAAACCTGTTGGCGCCGGTTTATAATCTGCTTAGATGGCCAGAATACTGACACATTTAAAGAGGAGGACCTTTCACCACTCCTGACATGCCTGTTTTAATAGCTTCATGCATTCCCCATGTAATAATTCTAGAGCATCTATTCTTATAGCTCTATGTCGGGTTATTCCTTTATTATTTCTACTAAGTTATATGAATTGTCAGCAGTCTGCAATACAGGTACAAAGGGGTGGTTACCAGTTTGCTGCCATTGTCAGACTGAGCAGGTACACCCCCCAACTGGTTACCACCCCTCTGTACCCTTACTGCAGACTGCTAGCAATTCATTCATAACTTCTACAAGAAATAATAAAGAAATGGCTCAACATAGAGCAATAAGAATAGATGCTCCAGAATTGTTATTACATGAATGCATGGAGCTATTAAAATAGGCATGTCAGGAGTGGTCCTCTTTAAGCATTTGTATTGAGCAAATAATGCATGGACCACCCACTTCTCTAACTTCTACTGAATTAGATCACCATACAATCTTTCCTCTAATTATTTTGGCTCCTGCTCTGCTGTATCGTATCTTATACACAGGGTGGTCATTTGTATACAGGTTAATTATGCTCATTATTTAAAGAACACTTTTCCACTCTCTTGACAAGTCTGTTATAGTAAACACTTGTATTCCCCATAAAATAATGTGCTAGGCACTTGTTTTATAAGAACTCTGCATTGTGCCATTCCTCTATTCGGCTACATTCACACGACAGTAGTGTTTTGCGGATCCTCAAAATACAGATATCAGCCCGTGTAGATTCCGCAATTTTTAGGCCACACATGGCCGTCGCTACCATAGAAAATGCCTATTCTCGCCTGCAATTGCAGACAATAGGACAGGCTCTACCTTTTTTGCGTGACCGCAGAACGGAACTACGGATGTAGACAGAACACTGTGTGCTTTCCGCATCTTTTGCGACCCCATTGAAATGAATGTGTCTGCACCCGTTCCGCAAAATTGCGGAACGGATGCAGACTCATTCATACAGTCGTGTGAATGTAGCCCTACTCCTAGAAATCTATGATTATATCAACTGGGTGTTCTCTACACACTGTCCTGGTATTGTACAGAAACATCAGTTAGCAATTTATTCATTTCCAAGGAGGAAAAAGAATGTCATAATGCAGTTGTGAAAAGTTCATCACCGTTGCTCCTGCTAGATGATAAAATTATGACTTTGCAACTTTTACTTGCACAAAAAATGAGATTTTTTGTGAAACTCACCTGTAAAATCTTTTTCTTGTCTTTTCCATTGGGGGACACAGACCATGGGTATAGCCTTGGTCATTACTAGGAGGAGACACTATGCAAATAAAAAAAGAGAGCTCCTCCTCCCTGGGCTATACCCCCATGCTCCACAGGGAGGACCCCAGCGCGTGCAAAAGCAGTAGGAGAAGGAGACAAAAAACTACAGAGACCAGAACAAAGGAATACCGCCATCGGACCGATAACCCTAAGGTCCCGAAGAACTAGACCAACTCCTCCTGCAACAGGCAAGAACGGGAGGGAGCTGTGTCCCCCCAATAGAAAAGACGAGAAAGATTTTACAGGTTAGTTTCACAAAAAAAATCTCCTTTTCTTGCACATTCCATTGGGGGACACAGACCATGGGACGCCCCAGAGCAGTCCATGGGGTGGGAAAAAGATCAGCACCTCCAGGGGGAAACGCCCAGTGGTCAAACAGGAACCACCGCCTGCAATACCTTGCGCCCAAGGACAGCATCAGCCGATGCCAAAGAGTGCAGTTGGTAAAACTTTGTAATGGTATGTAAGGACGACCAGGTGGCAGTCTTACAAATTTGAGATGCCGAGGAGCGATTATGCCTATCCCAGGAGGCCCCCACCTCCCTGGTAGAGTGCACGGTAACCCCAGCTGGGGGAACCCTGCCACAGGCACGATAGGCTAAGGCAATAGCCGGCCAAATCCACCGAGCTACCGAGACCTTGGAAGCCGCCAGACCTTTACGAGGCCCTTCAGGAATCACGAAAAGGGCATCCGTACGGCGGAAAGGGGCAGTAACCGACAGATACACTCGCAGAGCACGGACAACGTCCAGAGAATGGAGAGCGCGCTCCTTGCGGTTCGCCGGGGATGGACAAAAAGAGGGCAGGACTATATCTTCATTAAAGGTGGAAGGCAGAGACCACCTTGGGCAAAAATAAAGGGACCAAGCGTAGCACCATCTTATCCTGTGCAGGCATGCTGGGAGTTGTAGTTTTGCAACAGCTGGAGGCACACTGGTTGGGAAACACTGCCCTAGAGGAAAGAGCGGCCAGCTCCGATACCCTCCTGATCGAGGTGATGGCCACCAAAAAGACCACCTTCCAGGTGAGAAACCTCCCTCAGAGGCTCAAAGGGAGCTGCCTGGAGGGAAGACAGAACCAAATTGAGATCCCAGGGGGGCAGGGGAGGAGCATACGGAGGGACCGAATGCACCACCCCTTGTAGGAAAGTCCTCACTGGACCGAGCAGAGCGAGGGATCGCTGGAAGAAAATGGCTAGAGCTGAGACCTGGCCTTTCAGGGAGCTCAGGGACATTCCCATCTCAAGGCCCGACTGGAGAAAGGAGAGGACCACCGGAACCGAAAAACGAAGGGGAAAAACACCTAGCTTCTCACAAAAGGCAAGAAAGGCCTTCCAGGTACGATAGTATATCCGGGAGGAAACTGGTTTTCTGGCCTTGATCATGGTCTTCACAACAGAGTCCGAGAAACCCCTCTTCTTCAGGATGGCGGTCTCAACAGCCGCGCTGTTAAACAAAGTGACCGTAAATTCTGGTGGAAGAGCGGTCTTTGAGACACTAGGACCTCCCTGAGAGGAAGAGGCCACGGAACGTCTGCCAGCATCCGAGTGACGTCCGAGAACCAGGGGCGGCGAGGCCAATCGGGGGCTATGAGAATGTTCGGAATCCCTTCCAACGTGATCTTGCAAAGGACCTTTGGTAGTAGAGGCAGTGGTGGAAAGACAAAGGAGGGGGAAGCCTTGCCACGGAGTGAAGATGGCTTTGGACAGAGAATCCAAATGCCTGTCAACCGAGTCCCGTAGAGATGAACCGTCCAAGACGGGTATGGCCGTATTCTTAGCCAATCTGGCCACCGGCGGGTCTACTTTAGGAGGAGAAGACCACTGCTGCACATTTTCTGCCGGAAATGGATAAAGAGTATCCATGCGTTTCGTGGCAGAAAACCAGTGATTAACTGGATCTTTCCCCTTCCGATCTATGGTCCCTGCGAGAAGGGGAAGTGTCTGAACGGGGCTCCAGGCGAGGAGGGGAAGCAGAATCATCCAAGGAAGGATGCTGCTGTGTACGCTGCCTCTTAGCGGCCGAGCGTCCTCTGTGGGAACCACTGGGAAGGGGATTGATGTTAGCCACAGGATCCGTGGGGGACGCCATGCGTTCCATGAAGGCCATGGCGGCCCGAGACTTGGGCTAAATCAGCGGCCGCCCTAGAAATGGCAGAAGCCCAAGCGGGTTCCGCTGGCTCAGACAGGGCGGAGGGAGGACTGGGCTGAGTGAGAGGAGGAGGAGGATGATCCAGTCCAGAGGCAAGGCAAGAGTCACAGGATCAGGTGACCGAAAGTGGCAAACAGCAGACCTTACATGACCCAGTGGGGCCTGAGGAGCAGACTTGGATTTTTGGGGGGCCCCAGGTTTCGGCATGATGGCAGCAATCCCTGCAAAGAAAGGGGTCAGGGTCTCCTACTGTTCCTGCAGCACGCTGAGAAAACACAAGTGTGGAGCCGGGAGCAGCCACGTGTGGAGAGCACTGACACGGAAGTGCCGTAGCTGAAGAATAGGGCTCCGCCCACAAATTGCGTAAAAGCAGGCGCGAAACCCGCGTGCGGGAAGTATGAAAAAATAATATAAAGTCGTGGCCGCCGGAAGGGTGGGAGAGCCGAGGAAGCTGCCACTTGTGCAAGAGCGATTGCCCCAGACAGGAATCCTTCCCCCTTCAAACCACCCACTAAGCGGCCCTAAGTGTCACACCGGGAGACAGAGGGAGGACAGGGAGCTCTGCAGGAGTGCCGTGTACTTATCTGCGTCCTGCAGTCTTCGCCCTCTATTCCACACCAGCGGAGGTCACCTCTTCAGTCAGCTGGAACAAGGAGTGGCAGTGATCTGGAAGGAGGGCAGGATATGTGACCCTAGATCTGGTAGGCTGCCGGAGCTGCAGGTCGAGCCAGGTTCCACTAACTTCTTGGGGGAGGGTGGGGAGGTAGCCAGGGACGCCAGTTCGACCCTGGCGCTTGTTCCACCGAGAGACCAGGGAAGCAAAATTGCGACCCTGCATCCTCTGCTGAAAAAAAATAAACGTGAGTAGAGTCTAAAATGTCACCTCCTTATCTGACACTAAGCAAGACTGGGGTCCTCCCGGTGGAGCATGGGGATATAGCCCGGGGAGGAGGAGCTCTCTTTATTTGCATAGTGTCTCCTCCTAGTAATGACCTAGGCCAGTGATGGCGAACCTGTGGCACTCAGAGCCCTCTCTGTGGGCACCCGAACCCTGAAAAAAGTCAATCGTGTACCAATATGCCTTAAACTTTTCCTGCCATTCATTAGCGCAGGGTGCACTATGAACAGCGCAGGCAGCGCACTGACTGTAGGCAGGCTTTTATAGCTAAATGATAAAGTATATTGAAGATATACTATATTGGACTGTGGTATTCAGGGTAAATTGCCATGTCGGCACTTTGCGATAAATAAGTTGGTTTTGGGTTGCAGTTTGGCCACTCGGTCTCTAAAAGGCTCCCCAGCACTGACCTAGGCTATACCCATGGTCTGTGTCCCCCAATGGAATGTGTTAGAAATTGTGACATTATGCATTCTTCGGATAGTGCATGTGGTTAGCTATTTTAATTAGTGTCACTCTAGATTTATCACAGCAGTTTTTTTTTATATATAAGAAAAAAGTCAAACTTACTCCAGGACTGGTGTAAAAAAACTTGAGTAACATTTCTAGGCAAAAGCATTAGGTGTCAAGATGTACCAAATTTCACAATGTGCAACATTTGATAAATTTGGCATAGATTACTCAAACGCACATTTCTGTGTCTGTCTGATGTCAGTGGGGAAAAAATAAAAATCAGTGTTTCATCCATGAAGATGCCAGTGTCTATTTTTTGCCCTCTGTGTCCCATCTGCATTCCATGGGAATGGTTCAGCTGAAAACTCATTTCCAGAGCATCTCCCATCAATGGTCAGTGAAAACACAGATGTTCTGTCACAGACCCATAGACTTCAATGGGTGCGTTTGGTCTGAATCACGGACCCCGGTCAGTAAAACACAACTGATATGTGAAAAGACACATTAAAAATTAATAAATATATGGAAATGCAGACAGTACAGATCTGTGAAAAACGGAAATGTGGCCTTAACCAGCTCAGCTCCCCTAGCTTAAAGGGACACTGTCAGACCTTCTGAGCATATTTAGATCTTTATATGCCCTCCTCGGTCTTGTAATAAGTTTCCAATTCATATAAGTATTATCCCAGTGCGCATTGTAAACCGTGAAAAATAATCTTTATAATCACCTGTCAATCAACCGTCCTTTGTGCCCAAGGGGCGTTCTTTGCGCCACATTTGTGCCCAGCCGCGCCCCAACTGCCGGATCCTTAGAGACGCCCATCTCATTAGTATTTACTTCGCTGGGCGGTAGAGCAGTGCCCGGCGCAGAATGGAGAGGCTGAAGCGGCCTCATAGAAACATAGGGGTCGCAGGCGCGATGTGATCCCAGTGATATTTTTCTCATGATAAATTAACACCTTTGTCTAACATTTACCATCTATTAATTGACTTACGTTGTAACTTGAGTTTTTCCCCCAAATTTTGGTGTAAAATGCTGTATCTTAGGTCACACCTCCTGTTGGGCTTAGGAACAGTGGATCTTTTTAAAACTAGATAAACCAAGTGACACATTTTGGCACATTTTATTTTATGATAATGTCTAGGGACTAAAATAGAAAACGTGGTTTGTGGTGTTTTTAGGGTCAGTCACATTTTTATTGAAAAGGTAAAATGCCTAAAAGTTACAGCATTTTTTTCTCCACAGAACTTAAGTGCCTGGAATAAGACTTCTACAAAATTTCAAAAATGCTTCAAACTGCAAGCATTTTGCTTGCATGGTTTCAAAATGTGATAGTAATAAGAATAAAATAGAACCTGCGCTGACTGAGTGGCAAATAACAATACCGCTGTGTGTGTTAATATGCCCAGTGATAACTGAAAGAGTATACTCGTCAATAAAGTAATAAGGTAAGATGACACCAGTATAACAGTCTGTCCTTAAATAGTGATGAACAAAGTCCGATAGAAAGAATCTCAAGGTATATACAAAACGTAGCCCACAGGCACTTACTGGTCAGCGCTCATAGGGATGGATCCTGTACACGCCGCTGGATTCTTTTCCTGCTTGACGCGTAGCTAATCTGCTTTTCAATATTTTCTGATGTCTCTCCTGGCGCTGTCTTCTGCTAACCACGTGGCGCGCTGGCTCCTTGAATCGATGTTTCCTTGTTGTCCTGGAAACCTAGCGTGTGACGTCACACCTGAAGTTACAGAAGCTTCTCTGGTCCACAATACCTTCGATGCGTTTCGGAATAGCCGTATTCCTTCCTCAGGGATGAGTGGATCCTGCTTCACTGGTTTTTAAGCCTGCTGGTCACCATGGAAACAGCTTTTGTTTACAAAACAGCGCTAATGCAAAGGAGGACAACGTAATAATCAGGTGAAGGGTGGTCTTCCATAAACCTTAATATTATTGATTTTCTTTACTGGTTTCTGCGTCTATATGCTTTGTGTCAAGTCCATAGTGTATAGTTACCAATGGTAACTAGCACTTAGTGTTTTCAACTTCATCTTTATAGTTAAGGCTTTCTCCTCAATCTTCTTAGAGGCCAGTGGTGCACTCTGTTATAAATTTATCCGGATGACGAGGTTATAGGAAAGCAAACAGTTCTATTTCTTGGTTAAGGCCGGTGGGCGCCAAGGTGTTAAGGTTATAGATCCATTTATCGGTGTAAAAAAATTCTTACTCAATTTAGCTTTAAAAAAATATTAAAAAAAATGAATTATAAAACAAAAAGACGCACAATTTGAATGTAAAAAAATAAAAGAAACCAATAAAATAACAACGAAGTCTATTGATATGGGAAAAGAATGTGAAATTCTTAATACCAAATATCTACACACTAATTTAAAAACTAAGTCCTATTTTAACCTCTTGAACGAATATTCGGAGTCCTTCAAGACTTTTGAAACCTAAGGGTACTTTCACACTTGCGTTTTTCTTTTCCGGCATAGAGTTCTGTCACAGGGGCTCTATACTGGAAAATAACTGATCAGGCATATTCCCATGCATTCTGAATGGAGAGTAATCCGTTCAGTTTGCATCAGGATGTCTTCAGTTCAGTCGTTTTGACTGATCAGGCAAAAGAGAAAACCGTAGCATGCTACGGTTTTATCTCCGGCGGAAAAAACTGAAGACTTGCCTGAATGCCGGATCCGGCATTTTTTTCCATAGGAATGTATTAGTGCCGGATCCGGCATTCAAAATACCGGAATACCGGACCCGTCCTTCCGGTCTGCGCATGCGCAGACCTTTAAGAAAAAAAAAAAAAAAAAAAAACGGATCCGTTTTGCCTGATGACACCGGAAAACGGATCCGGTATTGCAATGCATTTTTATGACTGATCAGGCGTTTTTCTGACTGATCAGGATCCTGATCAGTCAGAAAAATGCCTGATCAGTCAGAAAAAATGACATCCGTTTGCATACAGTTTGCCTGATCAGGCAGTCAGTTCAGGCAACGGAACTGCCTGCCGGAATCAAACAACGCAAGTGTGAAAGTACCCTTAGTCATAAGGGGCGTAAGAAAAATTAACCCCAAGAAGAGTAGTAAAATACATAATCACGATTGAGTAAAACAAGAACAGATGAGCATCAAAAAATTACAGATGAATAACGATATTATTGTTCGACTGGCAGACAAAGGGGGGGGGGGGGGGTATAGTGGTACTGGACTATACAGACTACCAAAAAGAATCAAATAGATTACTCAATGATAAAAACATATAAAACACTTAAAAACGACCCCACCCAAAAATACAAAATGGATTTGAATAAATTGACATCAAAAGGGGAAAAAAAAAAAGGTATTTTAAATAAAGAAGAAGCCAACTTCATAAACATTAGATATCCACGAATCTCCTGTTTTTATTACCTGCCTAAGGTTCACAAGTCAGAATCTCAACCCCCCGGGCGCCCGATAATCTCCGGCATTGGCAGTTTAACTAGTAATCTATCCAAGTATGTGGACACCATTCTCCAGAAGCATGTCCAAAAACTACCAGCTTACCTAAAGGACACACAACATGTCCTACAAATCCTGGAAACCATTAACTGGGAACCAGGATACATCCTGGGGACGCTTGAGGTCACCTCTCTACACAGTTATAGAGAATGTTAAAAGGTAAAGAAGCAACAATTTTTCCTACAAAAAGAGGGAATTGTGCCACCTGAACAAATGGAGTACCTTGGGGAATGCATTTTATTCATTTTAAATCATAATTATTTTAAATTTGAAGACACTTTCTTCCTACAGACGTGGGGGACCGCTATGGGGACCAGATTCGCGCCGTTTCGCCAATCTCTATATGGAAAGGTGGGAAGGGTCCACCATCTTCCCTGATGGCACGCTCTGCGCGGATCTGGTCCTCTGGCGGAGATTTATTGACGATATTGTTTTTATTTGGAAAGGGGGCGAACCATCATTAAAAAATTTTTAAAGCAAATTAATAAAAATGAATTTTATCTGCAATTCACGCCCACCTATAGCACCCAGGAAGTCAACTTTTTAGATCCAACCATTAAAATTCATAACAACAAAATTGTGACCCAGACGTATTCCAAGCCTACAGACAGTAACGAATAATGGCGGAAATAGGAATAAACTAGGTTTGCTTGAAGATAGAAAGGGATTTTATCCATGTAGAACATTTAAAGCTTGCCTAGCTTCCAGACAAAAATAAATTAAGGAAATTAGCACTGGAAATAATACATAAAATTAAAAATTACCTGACATGTCATTCCAGGCGGGTGATCTATCAGATAAAATGCCCTTGCGGAAAGATCTATATAGGTAGGACAAAACTTGTACTAAAAATCAGATTATGGGAACACACAAAAAATATTAATAAAAAATTTGTAGGCCACCCACTATCATGTCACTATAGTGATAAACATAAAGGTAGATTTGAAGGCTCTTGTTTTTAAGGTATAGAACAAATAAGGCAGGACCCCAGAGGGGGGTGACTTTATTAAAGTGATGTCTCGTAAGGAGAGTGAATGGATCTATAACCTTAACACCTTGGCGCCCACCGGCCTTAACCAAGAAATAGAACTGTCCGCTTTCCTATAACCTCGCCATCCAGATAAATTTATAACAGAGTGCACCACTGGCCTCTAAGAAGATTGAGGAGAAAGCCTTAACTATAAAGATGAAGTTGAAAACACTAAGTGCTAGTTAATATTAAGCTTTATGGAAGACCACCCTTCACCTGATTATTACGTTGTCCTCCTTTGCATTAGCGCAGTTTTGTAAACAAAAGTAGTTTCCATGGTTACCAGCAGGCTTAAAAACCAGTGAAGCAGGATCCACTCATCCCTGAGGAAGGAATACAGCTATTCCGAAACGCGTTGGCGGTATTGTGGACCAGAGAAGCTTCCGTAGCTTCAGGTGTGACATCACACGCTAGTTTTCCAGGACAAGGAAACATCGCTTCCAGGAGTGCGCGCGCCACGTGGTTAGCAGAAGACAGCACCAGGAGAGACATCAGCAAATATTGAAAAGCAGATTAGCTACGTGTCAAGCAGGAAAAGAATCCAGCGGCACGTACAGGATCCATCCCTATGAGCGCTGACCAGTAAGTGCCTGTGGGCTACGTTTTGAGATTATATATACCTTGAGATTCTTTCTCTGACTTTGTTCATCACTATTTAAGGACAGACTGTTATACTGGTGTCATCTTACCTTATTACTTTATTGACGAGTATATTCTTTCAGTTATCACTGGGCATATTAACACACATAGCGGTATTGTTATTTGCCACTCAGTCAGCGCAGGTTCTATTTTATTCTTATCACCATCAGGTTTTCCTATTTTATCAGGGTTTTGTGGCAATTATCCCTGCATTAGAACCCAGCAGCGACACGCCCCCACCGTAATCACTTTACAGTGTGGGTGTTATCCTTCTCCCTTACCTACTTAGACGGCAGCGCTAGTATCCTTCACACCTTTCATTTACTGGTTTCAAAATGTATTAAGCCAGCCTTAGGGCAATTTCACATGAATGTATTCAGTGCGCAAATACACTCCGTGTGACAGTAGTATTTCCCAGACTGAACACTGTGCCCATGACACGAAGTCACAGCATTCTATTTATATAATACATAATAATGCATAATATAAATAATAATACATCAGCTGTATTGAAGTGTACTCTCATAATGCAGTAAAGGGTTTCTGATTATTTGTATCTGATAACATTATCCTGCTCTATGAATGAACTGAGGGCTTGTCTGAAATGTTTGCGCAAGAGAGCTGGCATTGTCATTCTGATTTATTGCAGATCTGAAAATTGGCCACTTCAAGGTCCAAAATAATAAGAGAAAACAGATGCACAAGATACACACAGTGACCCTTATAGATTGCATAAGCTGGCTAGTGATGGCCAACCTTGGCACTCCAGCTGTGGTGAAACTACGACTCCCAGCATGCTCCATTTATTTCTAGAGTTCTGAGAGCAGCCAAGCAAGGGGGGCATCTTGGGAGTTGTAGTTTTACCACAGCTGGAGTGCCAAGGTTAGCCATCACTGCACTAGGGGGTGAAGCTCTTTGGTTGAACAGTATAAAAGCTGGAACTTTTCAGCTAACTGTTTAAGTTCATCTACGGAAGGACACTTTGCGTAGAAATGTTTTCCCGATCGAGCCTGACTTCTTTTCGCTGAAACAGGCTTCCCGGTTAAAGTGTCTCTGTCTGATGATGTTAATTCAATTTTGATGCAAGTTTTCTATTCTTTGTATATACTTACAAAAGAAGGAGATATCTATATCTATACACTTATTATATTTTAAAAAATAATATCAACGTTCATTTTTAAAAGAGTATCCAAACCTGAAGTCTTGCTCTTATCAGAAAAACATGCTGCACTGTCGTCAGTACAATTAAGTGGAGGTCGTGCAGGAACACACAGCATTACAAATGTTTCTAATGTTGTGAGGTTGTGTTAGATGAGCAGTGTTCAGGCAGAGGAATACTGCTGTCACAATGGAGTGAATTTCCCACACTAAATACACTCATGGGAAATTGTCCTTGGTATGAATTGGAAAGGTGACTGTGTGAGGCCTTACTAGCTAACATTGATATCTGATCTCACCAATGGCTTTGTGGCAGAACTGTGGAAACGTGGTGGAAAGCCTTGCCAATGTGTCTTTCAGTTAGTTATATTTTTTTGTTTTGGTTATGTGTCAATTATACTTTTTTTGGCCATGGATTATTTTAAAGAGGTTTTCTAGGTTTTTCTTACTGATGATCTGTCCTTTGGATAGACTCAATTTAACGGAGCTGAACTGCGCCCTGGCCATGTGACCACCGTCGTGACATCATTAGCCTGCGGGAAGGCGCTAGAAAGCCGTGGCGCTACTGCGAGCGCTGCTGCCTTCTCAAATAGGTGATTGGTGGGGGTCCTGGGTGATGGACCTCCGCCTATCAGATGCTGATGACCTATCCATTATCCAAAAGGATAGATCATCAGTAAGAAAAAAGGTACCCTTTAAGGCAGTCCGCCTGTCATAAGTGTTTCAATTGTTTAAATCAGCACAGAGATATTCCAGTACACTTGTTTTCTTACAAAAAATAAATAAATGGCCTGCAAGAGCTGTAAGATGGCAGTTTGAGAAATTTGTAGAAGTTAGCCAACTGGGATTACACAAATGTTGGATGAAGGCAACTATAACTTGAACACAACTTTAAATCAAAAACATAAAAGAACATTAGAAGTAAAAACATAAAATAAAAAAATAAACCAAATTCAGAAAGACTTTGCAAATATGATTTAAGTCTTTATTTTTCTTTTTAAAAGCCATTCCTCTTAAATAAGATCCTAAACATTCACCAGACTGTCACTGTATAAAAATGTACAGTGGCTTTATTGACATGTACATTCCATAAAGTTTACATCTGCAAAGATATGAGGCACACTCAGTATTGCACTTCATTAAAATTTCAGGCTCAAACATAACCCAGAAAGTTAAATGAAATTGCCTTTGTAATGTAGTAAATCTTATACAGGACAAACATTGATATCTTTATGTACTATGTACAGCATTTGTTACAACTTTTATACCTTGTTATGTTTATGTGCCCTCCAAGCGCAATGTCTTTCTTCTCAGCCGAGCACACTGCACAGCTCTCCAGCAGCCAGAGTAATATTAACAGTCTAGAGATACATATATATATTCCTCTTTTCTCCACGAGATGCAGGTATATGTGTACAGGCTATTCGAAAGTCAGTGCTCATTACTGTAACTTTTCTTCTGATCATACATATACTGTATACATATATTTATATATCCATGATATGGGGAACCTTCTCTATGCTGTGTAGTACCCAAGCATTTTATACATATCTGGTGCCTGGCAGTGGTGCTTTATGTAATGACCACATGCAAGCACCTCACAAGTAGTTATCAGTTTCAGAAAGACAAAACATTGAGCTTGGTATGAAGAGTATGAACTGGTAAATACACAGCTGGATCTGGTGCCACCTTCCCTTTTAACCTTGTTCGCAGACTCTTATGTGGTCCCATCCTGACTGGATGCCGTCGTCCAGAACCTGCCTGGCGTGATGGACTGCTGTTGTCCATTTCAAAATTCACAAAGCAAGGATAAAAAAAATCTAAACTGGAAAAAGTAGTATGGGCTCAGTTAAAAAGTGTGAGCATTTCTGCACACTCCACAGCCCAGAGCAAACTCTTCTCCGGTGGGTGGGTGGACCACATGAAGAGGGCACTCCGTCCCTTCAAGCTGTTTGCCTTTTGGACCTAGAAAGAAAAATATAACAACGATAAAGCCAGCTTACTAAGAACAATTACAGCAATACAATGACAGGCTTTCATTATCTTTCGTTATGCAATACACTACAATATGGTCGTAAGCAACATAACAATGCTTGAGAAAAACTTCTGTAAGAGCCACAATTTCCTCAATATTTGGCACATATTGTGCAGGATAAAGAATCCATCTCACCAGGTAAACCATTCCCAAACAAAAACATTTAGAAAATGTTTACCTGTCTTGTCCCAAAATTATATTGATACAATCCTATTTTCTACACCATGTCTAACAGCTCGGTTGTCAGCATAGCCAAGCAGTCTGTATCTGATCACTGAGGTCTTCACCCCAAAGCAGAATTACCAACGAACAGGGAAAGGAAGAGAAGAGCTCTGTCTTTCAATAGTGTATATAACCAGTTTAAAGGATAACTGTCGTTTTTTGTTTTTTTTGAGTATTAGATTGTGGAGATTAATATCACCTTGGTGGCCCTATTTCAACTTTTCACTGTGTATTCAATTACCCCTTAATTCCACATTTTTGTTCCCTGTACGGCCTACTTTTACCTGTGCTTAAAATAGGGTTGCAAGGCATAGTCCGTCTGTGTGTTGAAGGACGGAGGACGCAGCGTGCAAGGTCACATTGCTGACAGCCAGGGACTGTAAGTAAATGATTAAAGCCAGGTCCTCCCCAGCAGCTGATAACAGTGCCTGGGCTGTGAGCACTTCTCCCTGTCCCTGCGCTTGGCAGACGCTCCCTCACTCAGCAGACTGGGACAATGCAGAGTGAAAGCAGCGCAGACCAGGGATGGAGATCTGCAGTCTGCTCAGTGTATAAATGAAAGTAACATGTGGTAAGAGGACCCCTTTGTGCTGCAGTATATTAACCCTTTAGGGGGGAGGACTCTGGTTACTGACACTTTTGGGGGGCTATTGTTACTGGCTAGTGAGGGCAGGTAGGATTAGCCTCAGGGTGAGGGCAGTGGCAGCCATCTTAACTGAATAGTGAAATTGCAGTCTTATGCAAACTGGTTGCTGAATCTTATTAAATATGGGATAAGTCTGTCTAATAGTAACTGATTCTGGAATATCATCATGTTATTAGTAACTTCATATATGAAAATTGAAATTAGGGTCTAAATGTGACAGTTCTCCTTTAAGAGAACATGATGCTATATGCAGATACCCTGCAAAACCGGACAACACCAATACATCTGCACCTACCTGCAGGGCAATGTGGAAGTTCTTCTTTTAGTATGCTGGTCATTCTCTGGAAGTCATCATGGCAAGCATTACAAAAGTGTGTTGTTCCAAAACAGAAAAATACAGCCACTGAGCAGCAATATCGACACTTGTATTCTAGGAAATCTGTACCATGTTTTGGACACATCTGGAACAAAAGGACATGGTACAGCAGTTAAAGCCAATGTCTGTATACAGCTATGACATCAGTCAGGACTGTGTAACAAAGATTTGACGTTTTCTAGCATTCATAGAATTGTAACATTACAGTTTGAGGCATGATGAGTATTTGTGCTCCTCCGGTATGTTATCATACCTGAGCCCGGGAAACATCTGAGCATGCTCCACATATCAGCTCTCTTGGATCATAGTCATCTCCTTGGCCAGCCTCAGCATCGCAGCGAGCTTCCCCACCAAAATATGCCTAGAAAAAGTGGCAGATTTGTTGTTTTGCAGGATAAAATTCTTCAAGACAAAGTAAACTCCTCCTCCCCCGTCAATGATGTTGGTTAAAGAAATCTAAATTTTACCCATAAAAAATACTACAATTTTCTCATGTAAAACAAGTGCCAAATACAAAGGTCCCCATTTTAGGGCTCATGCACATGGTCATAATATGGCTCTATGCAGGAGCCAATCAGCTGTTTGAGAAGGCACCGGAGCACTGTGGCCTTCTCCCTGCTCACCAAGTATAGCAGCTGTGCTTGGTATCACGCTCAGCCCATTCACTTGAATGGGGCTTAGCTGCGCCTAGGCCACGAGACAGATGAACGTGTAGTCATTGGCTTAGAAGATCTGAGAAGGCTGCTGACATCGCTGCTGCAAAGTAATAATCAGTGGCGAGCACCGCAGTAAAAGCACTAGAATGATTCATTTATTATTTCATGTGCATGAACCCTAACACTAGTTAGGATAGTTAGGAACTCTAAGTTACTAGTTACCAGACCGTAGGCAAGAAAACAAACTACAGATTAGGAGTGTGCATGCTCCCAGAATTACCTTTTTGCATTTGTAGCAGACATAATAAGCATATCGGTTCATGGCATAACTGGCTGGGTCATTGTAAAATCGTACTCCTGGCGTAGTGATTGCGTCACTTTTGTGTAATCCTTCATACTCCAGCCTCATTAAAGCTTTTCTTCTCACATCTTCATAAAGGTCTCTGATTGGGTCCAGGAGATCTTTCAACACTGAATGATTTATTTTGTTCTACAAATAGACAGACCAGTTACTTTCCATTTTACCATCAGGTAGCTCAGTCCATAATGAAGAGGATAATAAAACTGATGGAACTAAATACTGGCAATTAATTCACTATTCTGAGAAGCAGATGGGACCTGACTGATGTGCTGCGGCACAAGTAGTCGTAAGTAATACTGGGTATTATAACTCTATGCAAATAAATTACCTTACAGATCGGACAGGTCATAAAACCAAAAGTGATCCGTGGCCCCAGCCATCTGTTTTCTAGGACACGTCGACAACATTGCAAGTGGAATACATGGCTGCAGTCCAGCTAGAAACAAAATCACAATTACAGTTAAATATATCATACAGCATTAACATATTATCTGGGCTATAAGACGGTTCGAGCAGCAATTATAAGCTGATCTGCCCCACATTTCCTTCATGGATGAAGCAGGCACCACAGAACCATAAGGGGGTGAGAGCTAGTTATCCATGGTGTTGCTACTGCCATCCCTTTCCATAAGGTGAAGGGTTGTTCGTTCTAGCAGGCTCTGTCCAGCAACAACATATTCAAAGTGGCCATTCTTCAGTATGAAATATTTTAAAGCTGGTAATACACATTAGTCCTGTGTATGAGGGGCCTGCTGACAGCAACTGTTGGATTCAACATGGCGGACCCTGTAACCATAGCACAGATGAGTCCATCTTTTCACGGATATAAATCATGCATGGTATTTTTACATGTACAGTGTTATGGAGCAGCATAATAAAACACAAGCTCAACCTGAATAGCAGGAGCTGCTGAAAGTGCTTCAGTAAAGCAGATCATGCACATATCATCTGCATCCTGTTTCAGATTTGTTGCATTTTTGTCACAGCCGTGTAGACAGGGTAAGCAGTGGTCCTCATTCTTCACACCGCCACAAGGATGCCCACATGGGTGAGTCTTGCTACAAGCTGTCTTTGCATATTCCTGCAAACAGGACACACATTGTTATATGTAGGGCTATTACACCTCTGAAAATGCCATCAACAAGATATTTTCACTAACCTGACAATCAGCGTCAGAGCATACACTGCCAACAGCCGATAACTCGGTGCCATTTCTGGAACCACAAAATCTGCAGGTTTCCGAGCTGCTGCTTGCAGGCTTTCCTAAATAAATAAAAATGGCATACATTATAGCATGTCGTAGTTCGTATAATATAGTAAAGACGAGTCTATATGGGTACAACCTATGACAAAAGGGAGCAAATATTTTAAATAGGTTGGATTGTGGAAAACTATTTAATATCCTGCACACTTTTCTAAGCAGCGTTCTATATTAAATACATTAGCAGGATTGGATCCCTTTCATGTCTTTATAAGAGATAAAATCTGAAAAATAAAAATCAATCCATTGTAAAATATTTGGACAGGTTTCACTGCAGGATTAAAGAGTTGTCCCATGGGAAACACCTATCCCCTATGGATAAAGTATCTGATCAGCTGCTGCTCTAAGCGTTTGGCTATCTTGGGCAGCCCCATAGACTTGAATAGAGTGGCAGCAGGCATGATTGACTGAGGATTCATTTCCTTGGGGGAATCATGGATCCCCAATGCTCGTGATAGGCATGGACCCCAGTGGTCAGCCTCCGGCAGATCAGATAATTATCCCCTATCCTGTGGATAGGGGATCTGTGTTCGCGATGGGACTTCCCCTTTAAGAGCTAAACTTAATAAAACTGTCATTTTAACTGGACACCTACCTGTCTGTTCTCTGAATTCTACCATTGCTTTCATCGTTTTAGAGTCTGCTAGCGCCATCAACCAGAATAACTTGGTTCTTCCACAGCCCTCGTGGAGATCAACTTTGATTGCTTCTTCTTCCTCTTTGAAAACCTGCAAAAAATATTACAGATGGTTATTGATCATTAGTTTGATCCATCCTGAAATTTGATGAAAATTGGAGAAGACGGCATCCTGAGTATACTGCAATCCAATAGGGAAAAAAAAATTGATAGTTGCATAGTAGTGTTTAATGTCTCTCCCCCTCCCCCAAAAAACTGGTGATGCTGAGGTCACAGTAACACCTCAATTTTACAGTTACCTAATGATGAAACTGTCACCATGGATCCCTTGACTTAAAGGGAATCTGTCACCACAGAAACCCACCACAAACTGCTGTAATAGGTGGATAGGTGAACATGCGTCAATTCAAAATAATTTTTATCTTTATAGCCACATGCATTGCCCCACAGTAAGCCTGGAAACTGTATGTTATCTGTATGTTACTGAGGGTCTTGCTGTAGTGTGCACTAGCATGAAGCACATGGACTGTTTCCACTCGCTTGCTTTCCCCCGGCATAACCCCAGAGGTTTAGTGGTGACAGGTTTTATTTAAATAAATAAAAAAATGTTTTTTTAGTAGCAGCAGCTGTGGTCCATTTTACCTGTCTTTGATGGGATTTTGTTCGTCGATGGAGGTGGAGAAAGCGGTCACAGTCTGTGCAGAGATTCCCACAAGCATTGCACAAAATGATTGCTGCAGTTTCACCATCATCATGATTATCACACATTGGCTGAAAAGAGAGAAAAAAATAAAAATAACAATTGCACACACAGTCATATGTGCTCTTTACTTTTAAAGCAAAACGACATTTATAGTAGAAAGCATGTACATGAAAGTTTCTAGTAACAGGTCATCCCCTACTATGTCCCTAACGGATGTAAGATCTGCTTCACAGGAAGTATATTCCATGCACATCAGATCGTTGACTGATCCTATCGAATTGGCAGGATCCAACAAAATATGACTTGTGGTCTCTTTAACAGAAGGATTCCATCATAAAAAGAAGCTCATCAAATTTAGTGCCGCAAACAAATCAGTGATGTAACAAACTATATAACATTACAAAAAAGTAAAAAAAAAATGTCTGTAGTTAGAGGGAGTGTGTCACCAGGAAATGCACTGTTAAACCAGGTGCAATGGGGATGTGGGACCAGCCCAACTAAACGTATTGATACCTTTCACTTAGCGATCTGTTGCTTCATTCTGAAGAAAAATGAAAAAAAAAAAAAAAAAGTACTTGTAATCCAAAATGAGCCTCCATCCTCTGCCGTCCCCTCTCTTTCATTAACCGGGCCAAGTAACATGAATATGCAGTAACTTGTCAATCAAGAAAAGGGAAGGGCTGGCAGAGGAAGCAGGAGAAGCAAGGGTGCACAGAGCGGCATGGACTCTGTGCACTTAACTGCTCCTTTGCATATGGATTAAAATTACTTTTTCTCCATAACGAGGCAACAAATTGCTAAATGAGAGAGATCATACATTTATTTAGCTAAGGTAGCCTACACAGCACTGTGTCTGGATAAACAGCGAATTTCCTGGTGACAGATTTTCTTTAAACTGCACCAAGTCTGCAGTGTGAACAAAGTTTAATAATTATATTTTTAGTGAAATATTTTAAAAAGTACTTGAATGGTTTACCATTTGTTTTTGCTGTCCATCTTTCCCCATCCACCTTCCAGAAGATAATCTGTCCACGTGATCTTGATCAAGCACACATAAAGATGCTACAGCCAGCCATAGCTAAAATTACATAGCGGAAGATTAGTTTTTACATCAAGCGAGCTGAAAATAGCTAGTACAGATCAATGAAAAATTGATATTATTCCTTATGCTTAGGCCGAATGCACACGGCCGTTGTTCACGGCCGTGAGCGGTCTGTGGAACCTGCGGCCTGGATCCCTCCTGAGAGCAGGAGCGCACGGCGTCACTGGTTGCTATGACGCCGTGCGCTCCCTGCTGCCGCCACAGTACAGTAATACACTGGTATAGATCATACCAGTGTATCACTGTACTACTTGCGGCGGCAGCAGGGGGCGCACTGCGTCATAGCAACCAATGGCGCCGTGCGCTCCTGCTCTCAGGAGGAATCCAGGCCGCGGTTCCACAGACCGCTCACGGCCGTGTGCATTCGGCCTTATATGTCAAGCAAGCAAGGATTTGTTGTAAATGCCAATAAGTCCGGTAATTGCACTCCAGTTTTCTGTATGTTAAAAATTCTTAATAAAATATACAATTATAAAACTAAAGTCTATTATGTACAATTAGTACGAGGTAATGAAAAAGTTTACTCAATAAGAAAACTACATGTAAAAGTAGTACACCCTAAAGCAAAACTTAAAGGGGGGTGTCTCATTTGCAAGCACGACCACTGCTACTGGATTGCAGGGTGGTCGTAACCCCTGGATATGAGCAGTGTATAATGCGATGGAGAAATAAACCAACTCAGCATAGGAGGCAATATGGACAATCACAATACATTAGTAAGTGCCTTGTATTAACTTTCTGTACATGATAAAAGCCATTTTCTGAAGTGAGACAACCCCTTTAAGTGCAAAATGATGTGTGAAGCCAGTGTTTCTGTATGTCTTCTGTTTTCAAAACATATCCACAGAAATTTACCTAATTTACAACTGCCCATGCATACAGTAGGTTACAATGATGTTGCTTGCTGCCTCCGATTTTCTAACATAGCAATTGTTACGGTTTTAACACAAATTCTAATCAACTGGGACATCATCCACCTTGCTGATGCCAAACAGAAGTATGCTCCTCATTTATACAAAAAAGTTAAATTAGGCAAAAAGGAAAAAGTTCCTTTCTTTACCGTTATCTGCGGCTATATAAATACACTGAAACCTCTCTAAAAATTGCCTCTGAGAAGACCACCCCTTATTTCTCAGAATATCTGAATAGTTACAGTGATCCTGTATGCTTAAAGCCTCATGCACACATCCGTGGAACACGGACCGTGTGATATCGGCCTGGATTTCTTATTGGTTGCTATGATGCCGTGCGCTTCCTGCTGCCGCCGCAGTACAGTAATACACTGGTATAGATCATACGAGTGTATTACTGTACTGCAGCAGCAGCAGGAAGCGTATGGCGTCATAGCAACCAATAAGATTAGTTTTTACACGAACCGTGTGATACCAAGAAATCCAGGCCGGTATCACACAGTTCGTGTTCCACGGACGTGTGCATGAGGCTTAAAGGTGTTCCCAACCTTTTTTTTTACTGATAATCTATCCTTTGGATAGGTCATCAGCATCTGATCGGCAGGGGTCTGACCCCCAGGACCCTCGCTGATCAGCCGTTTGAGAAGGCAGCGGCACTCGAGTAGCACAGGACTTCTCGCTGCTTCCCGCAGACCTGACATGACAATCACAACTATCTCACGGTCTGGGAGCAGCTCAGCCCCACTGAAGTGGCTGTCTGTACAGAACATGGAAGCTGCAGTAAAATAAAAAGACCACTGGAGTTTACTGAAGAATCAACATCTGTAAAAGTTTTCATTTAACTTTTTTGGAATATCCTGATCTATATAAGAAAATCACTAGTATATCAGGGCATAAAAGGTCAGAAAACTTACCCTGGTGGTTGCAATACATCTCACTGGGGAACGATACTCCTCCTCCATCTTTGTCAGTGCAATGATTGTCTCTGCAATTGCATTTTTCGTGACTCGGGACCAGGCCTCAGAGAGGTGCCCCTGTAATAATGTTAAGGAGGACAAGTCAAGCAACTGAAGAAACATTTAGGGGCATATTTACTACAGCTGGCGTTTCATATGCTACCCTTAGTAAGACCACTAGTGTGAAAAGTGACAAATCTATGAAGAGGCACAGACCTCTTTATAAAACTGGTGCATTTTCCGGCAGTCTGTGCACCAGAAATTCAAATCCATGCCAGCTATGACCTGTGAGGATTTGAACTATAATATGCACTAAATTCTGGCATAAATTATGGGCCATGGAAAGCCCTACTCACTATTAAAAAGTGACAAATTATGGCAACTGCCATTATTTGTGACTTTATTATCCCAGAAAAGTAGCAGAAAAGCTTTAATAAATTTTCCCCTTAAAGAGGTTTGCTGCGATTTATATAGTGATGGCCTATCCTTAGAATAGGTCAGCAATATTCAATCGGTTAAGGTTCCCAGCAAAGAGGAAGCCCACTTCAGCTCAGCTGTTCTGCAGCAGCTCTGGTGTCGGAACTACATAAGATCTTGGACAGAGCTGGTTACTGCAGCACTGATCCCATTTACATGAATTAGAGTAGTGCTGCAGTAACCAGCACCATCCACTACATAATGGACAGAGCTACTGCAGGACAACTGATTGGTGGGTTGCTAAGATTCGAACCCTCTCCAATCTGAGATTCATTACCTATTCTTAGGGTAGGCCATAAATCTTAAAACATCAGAGAACCACTTTAGTTGTTTTGTTCTGCCAACAGGAATCATGTACTTATATTCGAAGCTTAACGGGTTACATGGTACTTTAACAGTGTTGCATCGACTGAAACAGAAGCAGCAAAATAAAGTGTCCTCTCACAGCTTCATCAAAAGCAAACCTCAAACGAAGTTACTGCAAGGGCACAATCACTCAAATATATTCCTGACCATTTACTTTTCTGTTTTGTCTCTTTTTCCAAAGCAACACATTTTTGCAGATCCATCTGTATGTGCCCCATGAATCTGCATGAATATATATGAACATGCGTTGTCTGATTTAATACACTTTTTTTTATTTATTTATTTTCAGCCCAAAAAAAAAAAAAAGTTTAATATCACACCAAATAGTAAAAAAAAAAGTTAAAAGGCAAATTAACTCGTTTTTTGATGGACCGGTCAAATATGGTACAACCGACCAGACTATGTTTTACTCTGAGTGTGAATTTAGACACTTTTTCCTCTCTTACTGGGCAAAGCTTCTAGGCCAGGGGTGGCCAACCTTACAGACACAAAGAGCCAGAAAAAAAAAACGTATGACTGCCAGGAGCCACAAGGTATACCTTTACACAAATATGCGTGCACACGACCGTATTACTGCAATGGAGTTTTCAAACATTTAAAAGTGCATTTAAACCACCTTTCCTACCTGTAATGTAGACCGCGTTAGTGAGACTTCTGGCAATCTTTGTTTTTCACAATGTGTTTCAAATCTGGCTTGTGTTCAGCCGTTGCTACTCGAGGCAATTCTTTAAGGGTACTTTCACACTAGCGTTAAAGTTTTCCGGTATTTAGTTCCATTATAGGGTCTCAAATCCCCCCCCAAAAAAACGCTTCAGTTTTGTCCCCATTCATTGTCAATGGGGACAAAACTGAACTGAACAGAACGGAATGCTCCAAAATGCATTCCATTCTGTTGGTTTCCAAGACCCACAATGCAAGTCAATGGGGACGGATCTGTTTTCACTGACACAATCTGCCACAATAGAAAACGGATCCGTCCTCCATTGACTTTTAATGGAGTTCATGACAGATCCATCCTTGCTATGTTAAAAATATGTTAAAGATAATACAACCAGATCTGTTCAACCGGATGCAGACTGTTGTATTATCAGTAACGGAAGCCCTGCCGGATCCAGCAAAAACGCAAGTGTGAAAGTATCCTAACGTGTGTCAGTAAGAATCATCTCAATTTGACTTGTTGCTTTATCTGTCACCGGCGGGGGTTTCAAACAAATTATGTGAGATGGTACTTTGGGGATCACTTACTAATAATGTTAGGCACATGGGGTCTAGTCCAAAAGGCATGTGCCCAGCCTGACATTAAAAATAAATGACCCCCATCATGTTTAAAACATGGCAGTGGCAAGATTGGGGTTAATGAGTCACATTAACCCCAATCCTACTAGCTGTCTGATGCATATGTTTTTTGCCTGCCTCTATTTTGAGGCAGGCTACTCTTGTGAGTACCTGCTATGCTGGCTGCTCAGTGCACTAATGCACACCGACTCCGGGGCTGAGGACAGGACACTCAGGAGGAGGAGGTTGCTGCTATTCACCAAGCTCACTAGCTCAGACGGCGCAGCAGTTTATTCCCTCCCGGTTCCTCCTCCTGCTTTAATTAGCCACCCATTCATTGGTGGCAGTTGTGCGCGCTCGCGAGCCGCGGGTTGGCCACCCCTGTTCTAGGCCTTGTCTTTATATGCATTGGTCTTTGTATATGAGATTAGAGCTTAACAGAGTTGTCCAGCCTTGGAGCTGACAAACTTTATGCTATAAAAAGGTAGACCTTAACATAAAGAAGATCATTCACCTATTGACACTCCCATTGCTGTTCTGTTCTCAGAGGTTTAAACGGTACATCACTGCTACGAAATAGCACAGAGACTTAAACAGTATGTCATTGCTGTGACGTAAAGCTCAAACCACTGAGGTTTGTGATTGGATGCAGCGGTCACGAGACCCAGTCGCTACATCCCGCAGGGATCAGAAGCAGCCAGGAACAGTATAGCATAGGGGTTGTTGGCTCCAAGGTTGGACAATCCCTTTAACAGGCGCCCTAACAAAAATGGCTGTGGAAGTCCTGCCTAAACTGCTTCTGACAGGGCTGGAGATTCTAGTGAGTAGAAATCTCCAACACATATTTATGAAGCCAAATTGTTTATAACTTACAGCTGCCATGTCTTTGATTAATTTAATAATGATTTCTGAAATCTGAGTTGGAGTTGAGCCCTTCATCCACCAGTGACTTTCACCTCTCCGTAAGTAACTGCAAAAAACAAATTATAATGACTTAAATTGTACACAAGACATCTCATTGTAAACCCCATGATTCTCATGGATTTAAAAATGTTCTTAGATACAGAATTAATCAAATATAAATATTGAGTAGGTTATTAGAGAAGCACATGTCCCAAGATCATTAAAACTGTTCACTAACCCATCTAGGGTGGGTCTCTAATATCACCCAGATAAATAAAAACACATCTGGAAGGAGGCAAAGCATTAGACTGTACCTGGAGTTAAAAATCATTGGTAATGTGACAGTTGTGACCCCTTTCCCAGCACTCATTCCTGCTGTGCCAGTAATTGGGGTCCCCTTAGCCTTCAGTTGAACTGTAAGTGCCTTAGCAATGCAACCCAGGAACATATCCAAGATGCCAAGCTTGTTCCAGTCTCCTTTCTCGGTAGAGTGGATGATATCGCTGATGTCAGCGGGTGGAAGGGACTTTACTCCTATGATACTTGCAAGACGAGATGGAGTCACTTCAGGTAAGACACGACGAAGCAATGAGGTTACCTGTGAATGAGACCAAGAACAGTGCATATTACTTTAGCAAATATAAATACCCTGTTAGGCTATGTTCACATACCATTTTAAGCCAATTTTTGGTGTAAACGCCAAGAAATGCGAGAGTGTACACATTGACAACCATTCACCCGATGGAGACCATCTGTATACATTCTTTTGCAGCATGGAACAGTGTAATAGACTATGCCAATTTGTAAAGAAGGTATATAGTTAAAAAAAAATAAATAAATAAAAAAATAAAAAAAATACTGCATGTGGCCTTTCAGGGGCTTCCAATGTGTGCCTTTTCTGGTTCTGGTCCAGAAGAACATTGTTATGTCACTAATAGCCTCGGAATTTAATCGAGGCCATTAAAGTTGGTCCATGATTGTGTTAACCCCTTAGGTGCCACAGTCCATAGCTAGTGATCCCTTTGTCAGCCATCTTCCCTACTACAACACAAATATGGGGACCAATATTCTGCTATGGCAGCTGGGTGCCTAAAAAAAGGCCTGCCATCAGCATTTGCCTGTTAGACCACATGATTCACGGTCTAATAGTTTTCCTGTCCAAAACACATGCAGTACTAAGGTGTTAAGTGACTGTATGCTATGTACCAAGACAGGAAACCATGGGGGAGATTTATCATTTTATGCCACCCCCGGCACTTAAAAAAAAAAAAAAGAAAAAGGAGCATGGTGTGGTGTGGGGCCATTGGCTCTAGCAGATGTATTATCATATGCCATCTTTCTGGTGTAAATGGTGACTAAAATCTATGGCAGCAATGAGCTGGCAAAGAATTCATTCTATGCACAAGGACTGGCAGAGGATGCGATTCATTTATATGGCACTTAATCTCCTCCCATATTTCTTGCTTTGCGAACATCAGTTTTGGATTTTCTATTCATGGAATGTGCTATACCCATGATAAGATCTCATGGATCCATCGTTCTTCATACTGTATAATGTCTAGAAATAACCAAACTAAGCCAAATTGTGTAGTATACGGAGACACCAGAAATTTGTTTCATTCTTGGTGCAACCGCTGAATGAAGGAAAGGTGAGTGCATTATTTGTATGGATGACACAAACTATCCCAACTTAGGACACCACTCACAGCAAAACATAACATAAAATGTTATCTTAATTGGGCCAGAGAGCAGTTAAACACTCACTTGTCGCTGCACTCTTGGAGATGCTGTGTGCAAAAGATGGAAAAGATCTTGCAGTAATGTCAGCTGTTGAGCCAAATACTGCCTGCCAACATTAGATCCACTTAATGCAAGCACCATGGAAAGAAGCTCAAAGCAGTATGCATCAGAGGAGGCATCTTCATCATTTGGTTGAGAGTTTGCATTTTCCTTGCTGGAGATGGCATGCTCCCACTCTTCACGCACACGTGTTGCCTCCATTCTGATAGCTTGTACTATGTGGGCACACACCTACAAACAGAATTACATGAGTTAATGTTGAAGTTTTTGTGGGGAAACAAAACAATAATGCTATGCTTATTGAACACAGTGGACCACATTAACTAATGTGGCATAAATAATGGCAAAATGTGGCACAACTAGGTTTAGAGACATTATCTGCTCCTCGCCCGACAGCGGGGTGTGGCTTATTGGACAGGCGCATGGTCTATTAATGTGAGGTGCCACAATTCTGGCCTAAAATTATGTCTCAAACCAAGCCAACCAATACTTGGAATGAAGTTAAACAAAATCATATAGTCATGCACCAAATTTATTATCCAAAATAAGCCAAGAGGTTAAATTTGATGGCATAAAGACCTGCTGTAAACACATGCACCAATAGATTTGTAAATATAACTCAATGCTTCTGTAACGCCATATGATATATGCCATTACTGACCGAACACATTCTAATTCTTTACATACTATACCACCTATACATAAACTGGTACATATTAGATCTGCTTGTAAAACATCATAAAAAGATAGCTAGGTATTACTCACATTGCTTTACGTATTTAACTGGGAAAAGACAAAAACAATATGCCAACTTCTATGAAAAGTAAAGTATGTATACCTGCTTTTGTAAGTTGGTGAGTTTACTTCTGCTGAAGATAATGCCAACCATATGTTCTTTAAGGTCAGCATCGGAGGTTGCCTTAAAAAATAAAATAGAAAATAAAAAAAACATTAACATAATATGGTGGTGGCCATATGGAAAAACAATATAACTGAGATGAATGTACTGCTCATTAGTTTTCTAACTAAATTGACTATATCATGCAAACAATGTGTTTCTACACAGCAAGCAGAGTATATGCCCAGCTGCCACTAGAAGGCAAACAAGAAAAAAAAAAAAAGTTTGCTCCGCCCAGGTGGGCTATAGCCTCTGCCCAGACACTGGACTAACCTGTTCGTACAAAAGCAGTAGGAGAGAAGCGAACTATAAAACAAAACAAAAACAACAAGCACTAACATGTCCAGAAGCTGGGAAAAGAACCAAAAAGAACCAACAGCCTGGGGACAAGGATCTGTGTCCCCCAATGCATCTAATTAAAAAGATTTTAGGGCAAGTACAAAAATCCAGTTTTCTAGTGAATGACATTGGGGGGACACAGCAGTCACCAACGGGGTGAAACAGCCACACAAATAATCTAATGCACTGCCGACTGGAGAACCTTGTGACCCAAAATGGCATAGTCAGATGCCAATGAATGAATCTGGTAAAATCTGGAAAAGGTATGGACAGAGGTCCAGGTGCCAGCTTTGCAGACCTGGGAAGCAGAAGCCTGATGCCCGAACCACACAGGAAGCACCAATCATGTGAGTAGAATGAGCGGTCACCCGAAACAGGATTTCGGCCCTTAGCCAGGTAGGTTTCCATAATGGCTGACTGAATCAAATGGGAGATGAACGCTTTGCAGGTCCCTGTGTGGGTCCTCTGGAACTACAAAAAGTCTGAATGAGGGATTACGTCAGCACCAGATAAATTCTGATCACCCAGACAACATTTAGACGGTGAAGAGACCACTCTTGGGGGTGAGAGGGGTTAGGACAAAAAGAGGGCTGCACAATGTCTTTATTCATTTGAAGGGAGAACAACTTGGGAAGAAACGAAGGGACAGGTCAGAAGACCACCTTGTCCTGATGATCAGAAAAGGAGACCTCCAGGATAGGGCCTTCATTTCAGAAACCCTACAAATAGGGAGGTAACTACAAAAAGAAAGAAATCTGGGTCCATGGGATGTGGTTCAGACAGGAGGTGAAGAGGTCCGTGTCTGGGATACCCCAACGACGACACAGCTGGAGAAAAACCTCTGGATGGAGGGACTACTCACCCGCATCGGGATTTTCAGCAGAGAAGGTCAGCTGCCCAGCTGTCGATTCCAGGTATGTGAACGGCTGAATGGATAGGGACATTCTTCTCTGCCCACTGCAGAGTGCGGGAAGCTTCTTGCAGCTTTGAAGACGCAAAGCATCCTGCCCAGGATTTATACATACACACAGATGGGCACAGGAGATGGCCTGCAGAGGGGAGACACACCTGACTGGACACCAGCAAATTCCATTCACTGGCTGGGGTAAAGAGAGGACTTGTCTGGGTGGATTGTCAACCACGACATGGAAAATATTTCCAGGGTGATGTGAAGGCTAGCAAGATTGCCCAATGAAGCCTTCACCAGGACATAGTCCAGGTATGGTAACATGGCTGAGGAGCCCAGACCTTGCTATGAACTGAAAATTATAAGAACCGTCCACGAACTAAAGAAACCACTGAACAGACTCGACAATGGGAACGTAAATAGGCGTTTCGGATGTTGGTGGATGACGGAAACTGTCCCCTTTCCCAGGGATGTAACTCATCTGAGAAATTAAATACAAAATTGTCAGACCTGGACAAACGATTGAGGGTCCTCAGGTCTAAAACAGGGAGGCAGAGAGAGCTCTCCTTCTTGGGAACTATGAAGAGGTTGGGGTAGAACCTCTGAAAATGTTCTGAAAGAGGCAAGGGTACAATAAATCCTTGTGTGCACAGAGAATGGCTTGAAAATAGGCAGCTGCTCAAGATGTGACCGAGGTGGAGCTTTCAAGAATAACCTTGCTGGAGAGAAGGACAGGGAATTCTATTTTGTATCCTGACCACACCACCTCCAGGATTTTCCATGCTTGTGAACCAGGTGTCCAGAAAGGACAGAAGGCGATCCCCCACTCAAGGAAATTACTCAAGTGGGCAAAAACCTTCGTGCAGAAGAGAATTTGGTGGGAAGGGGCTTGGAAGGCATAGGGCAGGTGTGCCAGGAGGGTTTGGCCTTAAAAGATGGATGGGAACACTTTTTGTCCTGATGGGATGAAGGGTCCCCAAAAAAGAAACAAAACCGCTGGGCACATGCTGCCGAAGAGAACTGGCAGTGGGGATGGTTCTGAGGTAAGAGAGCAGCTCTTCAAAGCTTTTCACTCAGGAAGGGGAGATATACGAGCGCCTTTTAGATGCCGCGTCCACTTCCAAGAAGCAGAGCAATACCGCACAGCAAATTGCCAGAGAATTGGTTGTTACCCTGCCTGCTCAATGAGCAGGCTCAAGGGAAACATAATAGAAGTTTGGAGCAGTTGAGACACAAGGGGGAGAGAGAGAGAGAGAGAGAGAGAGAGACAGAGAGAGCGACAGAGACAGAGAGAGAGAGACAGATGTGCAGCAAGTTCTGAAGAAGCTCTTTGGCCCAAAGGATACAGGCTTTAGAAACTCAGGAGGCAGCAAAAGCAAGGCGGATAGCCAAGCCAACTGCAATAAAAGCAGACTTGGGCAGGTAATGATCTTATAGGGGTCAGAGTGAGAAGCAGCATCAGCCAAAGGGAGGGTGGTGGCCTTGGCTAGGCGAGCTAATTGTGGATCCACCTGAGGAGGAACAGACCATTTTGAGATTCGATGGAGAAGGGGGAAGAAGAAAGAGCCTTGTGCTCTTCTCAGATTTGGAATCAGAGTCAGGTGTCACCCAAAGCAGCGGAGATAACCTTAGGAGAGGTGAGATCGCCAGCTGTAGCCCTGTCCTGGGAGTGACCCAAGGATGCTGGGGAAGAGTAGGATCTATAAGGAGAAACTCTGGGTCGCTTATGGAACCTGTTTCTGGAAGTAGAGTCTGTTCCTCAGGAACCAACTCAAAGATGGAGAGGCCCGAGGCATCCTGGAGGGTTTAGGCGCAAGACACTTTTGTGAGTGTTTTTTTTTTTTTGTGGGAGTCTCCCCTAGAAGAGGACATGTGGGCTACCCTACTGGACCACCCAGATACTGTGTCGCCAAAAGAGGTGCTTCGGCAGCTGCAAGGCTCTTCAGAGGTGGTGTTGGACCAAAAAGCAGGCAAAGACTCCTTCCTACAGAGAAAGCCTGCTTTTGTAGAAGATTGGCATGCAAGCAGATACCTCCCAGGGACTGATGGAAGCAGAGAAGGCACCAAGGAAAAAGTTGGGAAGAAAAACAGGGCCTGGACCTCAAGCAGAAGGCCCAGCCAAAAGTGAGGCACCATTGGAGGCCTGAGATAGCTGGATGTCGGGGACAGAGCAGAGCTGTGAAGAAAAGAGCAGGCAGTCAAAAGGCTCCCTGGGAGAAGTGACCATGAGGGGAAGAGAAATTTTTAACTAAAAAGCTCCAGGGGCCCTAGGGACAGACTGGGGATCACAGTGGCCTTGTTCATGCAGAAGCTGGGGACTAAAGTACAGAAGGAGACTAAGAGTGGAGTCCCCGGGGAGAGACGTAGGGAAGGGCCCGGAGACTAATGCTGGGATTTCACCAGAATTCCACTGTGGACACAGTAAAAGGGGGAGACTAGATGACCGACAAGGTACCAATGTACATGAAAGGCATTATGAAGCGCTTAGGCTACTTTCACACTAGCGTTCGATCGGATCCGTTCTGAACGGATCCGCTCATATTAATGCAGACGGTGGCTCCGTTCAGAACGGATCCGTCTGCATTATAACTTAGAAAAAGTGTGAAAGTAGCCTGAGCGGATCCGTTCAGACTTTACATTGAAAGTCAATGGGGGACGGATCCGCTTGAAGATTGAGCCATATGGTGTCATCTTCAAGCGGATCCGTCCCCATTGACTTACATTGTAAGTCGGAACGGATCAGCTCGCCTCCGCACGGCCAGGCGGACACCCGAACGCTGCTTGCAGCGTTCGGGTGTCCGCTCACTGAGCGGAGGCTGAGCGCTGGCAGGCGGATGCATTCTCAGTGGATCCGCCTCCACTGAGAATGCATTAGGGCCAGACGGCTGCGTTCAGGGCCGCTTGTGAGCCCCTTCAAACGGAGCTCACGAGCGGACACCTGAACGCAGGTGTGAAAGGAGCCTTAGCGTGAAACCGCTATAGCCGTACCTCCATTTGACTTATGTGCATAGACCTGCCTGTACCCTATTTTATAGAAGCCTAATAAACTGGACGTTTTATCTTGGAATTGGTGAGTGCCGCTGTCTCCTTATCTCTCTCCTGAATACACCAATGTACGTGCACACAGGAGGTATTAAAAAAGTGGAGACCCATGATAAAGACCTGCCTGTCGCAGGATGAAACCTGCAGTGTCCGAGGGGGGAGAAAAAAAAAAATATATAAGTTAAACAGCAGCAAGACCTGCAGATAGAGGCTAAACTAAAACTGGTTCTTTTTTTTTTTTTCTAGCGTCTCGTAGTGGCAGCTGGGCATATACCTGCAGTGCTGTCATTCATGAGAAATAAGACATAAAACAATTGTTCCACTTTGGCACACCATTAAAATCCATAGATACAACCCCACAACAAAAGCAGCCTATTGTTTATGAGGGATACATGAGTTTGCTTATATGACAAGTTTTCTGGCAAAATGTGCGATTTAGAGGGCCACTTGATGGTAAGTTTATTTTCTCCACTGTATAAAGTTGGATTTTTTTTTCTTTTTTGCAAGATGCTTGTATTGCTGTATTCTGGTCTTTGACATTTTGTCTCAATAAGCCTCAGATTTGTTTCTTCTTGTACAGGCATTCACTGCTATTACATTATGTATCCACTAGGTGTTTCTCTTTACATGCATTGTCCTTTCCGTGTGAATTATTATTATTTTTTTTATATACATATCTATGATAGTTTAATTGGTAATAATTATCTTCTAATGGATTTAATGATTGCATAGGAAGTTATTTTTGTACTGTTTGTGAATAATTTATTGGTATTCGTACTATGTAGTTTGAGAGCAAAATGGCTTCCAACTGGAAAAATGCTGCACTATTGGAATCTTATTTGCCTCATTTTTGTAAATGGGTTTTACATGCTATAGGACATCAAAGAAAAGTTAAAAAATAAATAAATCTGTGAACTTAAGGACAAGCATCAATCAGATATCCTCAGGATAGGTCATCAATGTCAGCTCAGTGTGGGTCCGACACCCGAAACGCCAACCGATCAGCTGTGACACGGGTGAGCAATGTGGCACTCCCTAGGCCACCGACATCACATTCATTGGCTACACGGCTTACGTCCTGCTTAGCCCCATTCAAGTGAATGGGTCTGGGTTTCAAAACCAAGAACAACCACTATACAATGTATGGCACTGTGCTTTGTATGCTGTGAGGAGGTCATTGCACTCACTGGAGCATTGTGGCCTCTACAAGTGGCTGATGGGAGACATGTAAGCAGTTGTATAAGCAGACATTCATTGTTGTAATGAAAAGCCATTGGAAAATCTCATGCACTCAATCCATGGTGCAAGCATTTGAATTTATTGCAATGGTTTAGGCAAATGTAGTTCACAGATGCCAAGCAAAAGACTTTCAGATAATCCCTCAGATGTCATGGCCATAAGATTGACAACTGCTGACCAATAATGACCATGCAGTATAGCCATACCAATAGCAAACAATTGTGCAACATTTTATTTGCTGTCTACCCCAAGCTTTAAAGGGGTTATCCAGCTTTTTTTTTTTTCCCTCTGCTTGCTGCTCCTGCAAATTGATACTCACCTGCTCCCTTCAGTAGTCGTCCAATCTCTGTCCCATAAACATCCGGACGGACAGGGTCATGTGCCCCACTGCAGCGAATTATTGGGTCTCAGCAGTGATATGTCTCCAAGCAGCATGTCAAAACTGGGTAACGTGCTGCTTGGAAGCACATCACTGTTGAGACCAGCGATTTGCTGCAGTGGGGCACATGACCCTGTCCGTCCGGATGTTTATGGGACAGCAGCCATGTACATGACACCAACCATCTGGAAGTTTACAGAAAGGAGGCTGGAAGACTGCTTAAGGAAATCAAGGACCAGAGAGCCAGAATGGAGGTGCAGGGAGCAACTGAGTATTATCTTTTCAACAGGTACAGAAAGCTGTGGTTGACAGTTGAAGTCCAAAAAGATGGACAAAATCCTAAGGCTACTTTCACAATTGCGGCAGAGTGATCCGGCAGGCAGTTCCGTCGCAAAACGCATGCCAACTGATGGCATTTATAGGACTGATCAGGATCCGGAAAAAACGGATCCGGCATTTATTTTTCCGGAAGGATGGTTCCGGCATTCCGAATGGCTGATCCGGCACCAATACATTCCTATGCAAAAAAAATGCCGGATCTGGCATTCAGGCAAGTCTTCAGTTTTTTGGGGCCGGAGATAAAACCGTAGCATGCTGCGGTTTTATCTTTGGCCTGATCAGTCAAAAAGACTGAACTGAAGAAGTCATGAACGGATTGCTCTCCATTCAGAATGCATGGGGATAAAACTGATCAGTTATTTTCCGGTATAGAGCCCCTAGGACGGAACTCTATGCCGGAAAAGAAAAACGCAAGTGTGAAAGTACCCTAAGTTAACATAGCCCAAAAAACAGATGTATTTGGAGAAAATGTGTATTTCTCTCATGTCATTTAACTATAAAAATATAGTAGCCCCTGTACCTTTTCTTCTCCTTCGGGTGAGGACAAGAGAGCTTTTTCCTCTTGCTCAGGCGTAGGTTCAGCATCTCCAGATATCAACTTGCCAAATACCTGTGGGATTGGGGGGGGATGTTGTGTATGTCAGATAGATGATTTTACAATTAAAAAAGGATATAGAAAAAAGCATTATGTTTTCCTCAGAACACAAACCTGTGAAGTTATCAGTCTGAACACCCGCAGGGTCTCGGACTCACAGTTCCTCTGCTGAGCCACACTGGCAGAAATTTGACCGGCTATTTTGATAGATTCCCCATCTTTCCACCCGAGCACTTTAACTTGCCGCACTCTCAGCGTGTTCTCAGGGCCTTTCATCTCAATCTTCAGAATGTGATTATCCCCACCAGGCAGTTCACTTGTCACCCATCCAATGTGCCTGGAATCTAAGTCAGCCTTGTAGTATGGAAGAAAGGGCAATGTTACCACACAACACCCAGGCCCTTTGCATTTGCTCAACCTATTTGTTCTTTTTAAAGAAGAAATTAGTAATAAAACAAAAAGACTGCTGCTAGACATTTACCTGTTTAACCCTACACAGGTCTTCCACGCTCTTGCCACACAAAAATGTCATTGATGTGACTTTATTCTGAAAAATGATGCAAAAATAATGACATTAACATGCAGCTCATAATCTTTCCTGGTTTCACCGTCACAATGAGATGGATTTCATATAGCAATCCTATTAGGATAAAAAGGCTCATACTAGTACAATGCCTTTACAAACATTCCTCCGATCTACAGAAGTGGCCAGTTCATTGTAACTGTAGGCACTCAGCACAGTCTCCTTACAAGCTATCAGAAGCCACGTTTCATATTTCTAGCATAGGTAAGAGAAAGGAAGGACAGGAAGACATCATTACAACTTATAGCTCGTCTGAATATCTTCCAGGAGAGGCTGATGGGAGCCACTAAAGCCAAGTTCACGCTTCAGTTATTTGATCAGTTTTTTTCCATCAGTTATTGTTATAAGGTGTGGGTAATCTTTCCATTATACCTTATCTCTGAGTAGGCTTCACTACTGGATTTGGCTCACAATAACTGATGGAAATAACTGACCAAATAACTGAAGTGTGAACTTGACCTAAGTAGGGCTCTGCAAACCCTTCATTTTAATACTCAGAGGAGTCATCTGGTCTACCACTGATCACTTTATGTGTTGTATGAAACAATAGTTATGCTTTAAGCATTCATGTGGCAGACAATTTAGACATCCATGTTTTCATGACCCGAACTGTCCTAGATATTCACATAAAACAGAAATAAAAAAGCCATAAGATAATATAGTAATAGCTCCCAGGTAATAGATTTTTATTCTAAACTGAAAACATACTACACTAATTAAATCACACAGGTACCTTGCTTAATACATAAGTTAATTAAAGTTTGACTAAAATTGCCATATTGATAAGTGTCTATATTAAAATTGTGCAAAACCACAAGACCGCTGCCACACGCAGGAGGCCGATTCCACTCTGTGTCCACCCACATATGAGGAGGAGAGCTAAGTATCTCGCGGCTTTTTTGAGGTTTGAATCATTAAGCTAATGTTAATGTATTCTAGCGTCGTTTGTGTTTGTATGACCATGTACTGAATACAATATAAATCCAGGATTGGGGCGACCGACCATTGCCAACCTGGATGTGGGCAAATTAAATGTGATATTTTTTGTCTTTACAATGAGGCACTTATGAACTAGTGAGTCCCCTGATGAGTTGGCGTGTAACAAACAAAACGCTTTGGGGCAATTTGTGAACAATTTGGGGTATTGACATTTGTGTCCCTTACTTACCTATGTACTAAGGACTTACTGCATACACCCTATCATTGTTTAACATTAGTATCCCTCCCTTAGCAGTTGACTAAGCTGGGCAGTCACTCTCGCAGCGCAGGAACAAGGAGGGACAGTTAGCTAGCATAGGACACTATGGATGTAAGAGACCCAGTATCATAGCCCCCCATCCCTAGTCTCTAGTGACTCTGCAGATTAATGTGGTTTTGCACAATTTTAATATGTACACCTATCAATGTGGGCAGCACGGTGGCTCAGTGGTTAGCACTTGTGCCTTGCAGCGCTGGGGTCCTAGGTTCGAATCCGACCAAGGACAACATCTGCATGGAGTTTGTATGTTCTCCCCGTGTTTGCGTGGGTTTCCTCCGTGTACTCCGGTTTCCTCCGGGTACTCCGGTTTCCTCTCACACTCCAAAGACATACTGATAGGGACCTTAGATTGTGACCCGCATTGGGGACAGTTGGATGATAATGTCTGTAAAGCGCTGCAGAATTAGTAGCGCTATATAAGTGTGTATAATAATAATCACTAGGACAATTTTAGTCAAACTGTAATTAAAAGTTATGTATTAAGCAAGGTACCTGTGTGATTTAATTAGTGTACTGCATTCTGAATTTGGGTTACCCTCAGCTATCTTAGCAGTGACCATTGCTGAAATTGGTTGTGTGTACATTAATCTGCAAACAGTTATAATTTTTCATCTGTGTCACTTTTGTAGTTTTAAGGATGGTAAGATTATTTTATATTTTCGACTACACTGACAAAAGTAGGCAAAAAAAATAAATAATGAAAGATATAGTAAACTGATATATACCCCTAAGTCACGAGAGTTGTCTACATGGACTGATACATAGCGTGCATTTATGCCTTTCACGCAATTTATTGTGATGCTTTTGGTTTTATTTTTATCCTCATCTCCGGACTCCCAAAACGTTTCAGTGGACCCGTCTGTTAAGCTTCCAATCATTGCAGGTCTGCTAGAAGTCTTAATGTCCACAACACTAGTCATGTCTTTAAGGGCTGTAACCAAACAAAGTTCCTGGAAAAAAAAGAAACAAAACTAAGTTACATCAACTAGAATAAAACAATGCTGGAGTCTGAAATGAAATAAACCATTGTACGAATGGATAGGACCAACACTGGTAATACAAAACATACATCACAGAACACAACACTGGACAGTAACCTGGTTCATTGCTTCAAAGCCAGACTGCACGCTAATGTTGAAACTCTCCTCACTATCTCCATCATCAGACTTGGAAAGGATATTGTTGATGTGGTGAAATACATTGCTCTGGTGAAGAAACTGGTGATCAGACTGCTTAAACTTAAGACTCCAACATCTGAAAATAAATAAATAAATTTGTTTTTGAAAGGAACGCTTTATGCACCAAAACAAAGTTCATGAATACATTCATATTAGCCATAGGCCTGTTCTTAAACATGAAGACCAAGGAAGACAAATGCATGGAATTTGTATGTTGTTCCCATGTCTGTATAGGTTTCCTCTGGGCGCTCTGGTTTCCTCCCACCCTCCAAAAAGACATACTGATAGGGAATTTAGGGCTGATTCACATGACCTTGATCAGCCTCTGAAACACTGCCTGTATTTCGGCTGCATCTCCCAGACCTACTGCGGTTCCCCTGACCCAAACTGACTACATCATACATATTTATGGTGCTGTCACTCTTATTTGATCCTGGGTCTATTGTACTGTACTCCCATCATGTAAGTACAGTACAACAGACTAGTGAACACATATGAACTGACTGCATCATAAAACACTAGGATACAGTCAGTTCAGGTCAGGAGAGCCGTGGCGGGCCTGGGAGAGCAGCTGATACATGGACCGTGTTTCCTGGGCCGATCAAGGTCGTGTGAATCAGCCCTAGACTCTGAGCTCCACTGGGGACAGACAGTGGTGATAACATCTGTCCAACACTGAGGAATATGTTGGTGCTACACAGGCAAGAAAAAAAAAAAAAAAAAAAAAAAAAAAGGGATAAATTACAGGGGTTATCCCCTTTTTATATTGATGACATATGCTCAGGACCCCCGGCACCCCAGCCAATCATCTTTTTGAAGAGAACACATTGCTCATATGAGCGCTGCCTTCTCTCCACTTTTTACCTGCTTGCCATCACAACTGCAGCGATGAGCAGTGTAATTACATCTAAGCCTTCCCATTCACTTCAATGGGACAACTCCTTCCCGTTCAAGTGAATAGGACAAAGAATAGGACATAGAAGTGAATGCGGATGGAGCAGTTGTAATTACATCTGCTCACCGCTGCAGTTGTGACGGTGAGCAGGTAAACCGTGAAAAGGCGGCAGCTGATTGGCAGAGGAGCCAGGAGTCGGACCCCCACTGATCTGATATTAAAGATCTATCCTGAGGATAGGTCATCAATATAAAAAAAATGCAGACAATCCAATTAAGTTATTCTACACCTGGTTACTGACTATTAGGCACAGCAGGTATCTATTCAGGCTCGGACTGGCCCATAGGGGTACAGGTGAATCCCCTGCTGGACCCCTAGTCCCTCAACCCTTTTACAAGTGGCACATGGCACAGTGGACTGACTACACAAGATATAAATAAGCAGCACAGAACATCTAAACCATCTTATGTTTATATAAAAAACCACAAAGAACCCATTTTATTATTAGACACATTGGCTGAGAGGACTTTTAGGTATACAGTCAGGCTAGCTATGCCCTCTTTCCCAATGGACCTGCCCCCTTTAAGTCACTGCATGGGCCCCTATAATCATATTGTAGCGTCTTGCTGCTGCCACTGTATGGGTCTATTCTATTGTAGCTTTATAGTGGGTCCCTAAAATGAATTTTACTGGTGGGCTCAAGGCACCCCAGTACAACACTATTTCTACATTCTGACCATTTACAATTATATTAGAATTAATCCAGCAGTTCTGCAGTCACCTTAGTGCCATCTGCTGTAAAGCACTTCCTCCAGGAAGAGACATCATTAAATCAGAAATGGTTTGAAGAAGACGATGAAATGTGTCAGGCAATGGGTGTGCTGCTTCTCCAGCAATCACTATGTCTGAAAGTGGATGCTCGCACACTCTAGTGTCTTTTTCCTAAATATAGAAATCAAGAAAATGTTAGTCTCTAATACTAATGCAACCAATTCAATATAATCAATCATAGTGCTCCATATAAACTGTCAGATGACATAACTACTCTCGTAGTCGAGAATTTTATTTTCACAATTACGACATTACCTCTCCTACCTCTATTTTCACATTACCTCTCCCAACTGGTTCAGGACCCGACTAGAGGGACGGCCATACTGGACTTAGTATTAACCAATAGGCCTGACAGAACAACAGACGTGCAGGTTGGGGGACACCTGGGAAATAGTGACCACAAAGTAATAACCTTCCAATTATCATTCAAAAGAGCGTTTCTACAGGGAGGAACAAAAATGCCAAACTTCAAAAAAGCTAAATTTAGCCAACTAAGAGAGGCCATAGGCCTAACCAACTGGGACAAAGTCCTCAAAAATAAAAATACAGCCACAAAATGGGATATCTTTAAAAGCATCCTAAAATCTAATTGTGAGAGATACATACCGTATGGGAATAAAAGGTTAAGGAACAAAAAGAAACCAATGTGGATAAACAGAACTGTAAAGAAAGCAATAAATGACAAAAAGAAAGCATATAAAACACAAACGGGAAGGTAGCACGGAAGCACCGAAAAACTATAAGGAAAAAAATAGAACATGTAAAAAACAAATAAAAGCGGCCAAACTAGAGACTGAGAGATTAATTGCCCAAGAGAGTAAAACTAACCCTAAAGTGTTCTTCAATTATATAAGTGTTAAAAAGTATAAATCTGAAGGTGTTGGCCCGTTAAAGAGTAATGAGGGGGGAGTCGCAGAGAGCAACGAGGAGAAAGCAAAGCTGTTAAATATTTTTTTCTCCATTGTATTCACTGAGGAAAATAAACTGTCAGATGACATGCCGAATGTTGAAATAAATTCATAGTAACATAGTACATAAGGTCAAAAAAAGACATTTGTCTATCCAGTTCGGCCTGTCATCCTGCAAGTTGATCCAGAGGAAGGCAAAAAAAACCTGTGAGGTAGAAGCCAATTTTCCTCACTTTAGGGGAATAAAAATTCCTTCCCGACTCCAATCAGGCAATCAGAATAAATCCCTGGATCAACGATCTCTCTCTAGTAGCTATAGCCTGTAATATTATTACGCTCCAGAAATACATCCAGGCCCCCTCTTGAATTCCTTTATTGTACTCACCACCACCACCTCCTCAGGCAAAGAGTTCCATAGTCTCACTGCTCTTACCGTAAAGAATCCTCTTCTATGTTTGTGTACAAACCTTCTTTCCTCCAGACGCAGAGGATGTCCCCTCGTCACAGTCACAGTCCTGGGGATAAATAGATGATGGGATAGATCTCTGTACTGACCCCTGATATATTTATACATATTAATTAGATCTCCTCTCAGTCGTCTTTTTTCTAAAGTGAATAACCCTAATTTTGATAATCTTTCAGGGTACTGTAGTTGCCCCATTCCAGTTATTACTTTAGTTGCCCTCCTCTGGACCCTCTCCAGCTCTGCTATGTCTGCTTTGTTCCTGGAGCCCAGAACTGTACACAGTACTCCATGTGTGGTCTGACTAATGATTTGTAAAGTGGTAGGACTATGTTCTCATCACGGCCATCTATGCCCCTTTTGATGCAACCCATTATCTTATTGGCCTTGGCAGCAGCTGCCTGACACTGTTTTTTTCAGCTTAGTTTGCTGTTTATTAAAATTCCTAGATCTTTTTCCATGTCAGTGTTACCGAGTGTTTTACCATTTAATAAGTACGGGTGACTTGCATTATTCCTTCCCATGTGCATAACTTTACATTTGTTAGTGTTAAACCTCATCTGCCACCTATCTATCCAGATCGCTCTATGTAGTAGTATACTGTCCTCTTCAGTGTTAATTACTTTACACAGTTTAGTGTCATCTGCGAAAATTGATATTTTACTGTGCAAGCCTTCTACAAGATCATTGATAAATATATTGAAGAGAATAGGGCCCAATACTGACCCCTGAGGTACTCCACTAGTGACAGTGACCCAATCTGAGTGTGTACCATTAATAACCACCCTCTGTTTTCTATCATTGAGCCAGTTACTTACCCACTTACAGGCGTTTTCTCCCAGTCAGAGCATTCTCATTTTATATACTAACCTTTTATGTGGTACAGTGTCAAATGCTTTGGAGAAGTCCAGATACACGACATCCATTGATTCGCCGCTGTCAAGTCTAGAACTTACCTCCTCATAGAAACTGATTACATTTGTTTGACACGATCGATCCCTCACGAAGCCATGCTGATATGGCGTTATTTGCTTATTTCCGTTAAGATGCTCTAACATAGCATCTCTCAGAAAACCTTCAGTTTACCCACAACAGATGTTAAACTTACCGGCCTATAGTTTCCAGGCTCTGTTTTTGGACCCTTTTTGAATATTGGCACCACATTTGCCATGCGCCAATCCTGTGGGACATTCCCTGTCAACACAGAATCTGCAAATATCAGAAATAAGGGTCTGGCTATGACATTACTTAATTCCCTTAGGATATGGGGGTGTCCTGTCTGACCCAGGAAGAAGTGCAACAACGACTTACATGGCATACACCCCCGTATCCTAAGGGAATTAAGTAATGTCATAGCCAGACCCTTATTTCTGATATTTGCAGATTCTATATTGACAGGGAATATCCCACAGGATTGGCGCATGGCAAATGTGGTGCCAATATTCAAAAAGGGTCCAAAAACAGAGCCTGGAAACTATAGGCCGGTAAGTTTAACATCTGTTGTGGGTAAACTGTTTGAAGGTTTTCTGAGAGATGCTATGTTAGAGCATCTTAACGGAAATAAGCAAATAACGCCATATCAGCATGGCTTCGTGAGAGATCGATCATGTCAAACAAATGTAATCAGTTTCTATGAGGAGGTAAGTTCTAGACTTGACAGCGGCGAATCAATGGATGTCGTGTATCTGGACTTCTCCAAAGCATTTGACACTGTACCACATAAAAGGTTAGTATATAAAATGAGAATGCTCGGACTGGGAGAAAACGTCTGTAAGTGGGTAAGTAACTGGCTCAATGATAGAAAACAGAGGGTGGTTATTAATGGTAAATACTCAGATTGGGTCACTGTCACAGATTGGATCTTGTAGAAGGCTTGCATAGTAAAATATCAATTTTCGCAGATGACACTAAACTGTGTAAAGTAATTAACACTGAAGAGGACAGTATACTACTACAGAGCGATCTGGATAGATTGGAGGCTTGGGCAGATAAGTGGCAGATGAGGTTTAACACTGACAAATGTAAAGTTATGCACATGGGAAGGAATAATGCAAGTCACCCGTACTTATTAAATGGTAAAACACTCGGTAACACTGACATGGAAAAAGATCTAGGAATTTTAATAAACAGCAAACTAAGCTGCAAAAAACAGTGTCGGGCAGCTGCTGCCAAGGCCAATAAGATAATGGGTTGCATCAAAAGGGGCATAGATGCCAGTGATGAGAACATAGTCCTACCACTTTACAAATCATTATTCAGACCACACATGGAGTACTGTGTACAATTCTGGGCTCCAGTGTACAAAGCAGACATAGCAGAGCTGGGGAGGGTCCAGAGGAGGGCAACTAAAGTAATAACTGGAATGGGGCAACTACAGTACCCTGAAAGATTATCAAAATTAGGGTTATTCACTTTAGAAAAAAGACGACTGAGAGGAGATCTAATTAATATGTATAAATATATCAGGGGTCAGTACAGAGATCTATCCCATCATCTATTCATTCCCAGGACGGTGACTGTGACGAGGGGACATCCACTGAGTCTGGAGGAAAGAAGGTTTGTACACAAACATAGAAGAGGATTCTTTACGGTAAGAGCAGTGAGACTATGGAACTCTCTGCCTGAGGAGGTGGTGATGGTGAGTACAATAAAGGAATTCAAGAGGGGCCTGGATGTATTTCTGGAGCGTAATAATATTACAGGCTATAGCTACTAGAGAGAGATCGTTGATCCAGGGATTTATTCTGATTGGAGTCAGGAAGGAATTTTTATTCCCCTAAAGTGAGGAAAATTGGCTTCTACCTCACAGGGTTTTTTTTGCCTTCCTCTGGATCAACTTGCAGGATGACAGGCCGAACTGGATGGACAAATGTCTTTCTTCGGCCTTATGTACCATGTTACAAGCTTGTTTTAGAGAATACCTCACACCGATAATGGCATCAATTCTAAGAATGTGTAATAATTAATGGGTGTGGAACAACTACGTTAACCAACCGGTTTGACTATTAGCTAAATCTACAGGCGTTATCCTGGCAATCCACTGGTATTCACCCTTTAACCCTGATGCAGAAATCTGCACCTCCTGGAGTAGTCCCCGTGTGGTTGACAGCTGACCTATGGGGACAAATACACTGAAGCAAAGCACAGAGGGATCAAGCAAAACGTAGCACAACATAACAGGTTGAGGAAGGGAAAGAGAGTGTTCGTGTAAATCTGAGAAACTGTCCAAAAAGGTCAGGACTGGAAGCTCAGGGTCAGTACGGTGATTAGGCACGGGTAAGGTCAGGCGGCAGATGGTCAGATGCCGGTAATCAGACAGAAGTTGGTACACAAGCAGATTATAGCACCTTTGCAGGATCTAGCAAGCTAGTATGGGTACGTTCACATACGTGGCACGACAGGATTCTACAGTTCACCACCAAAGTAGGTTTAACCCTTACAAATAGTGCAAAATGCTGTGGGGTTCTAAGAATTTCCAGTAAACACACAGGTGCCGGACCTGCTGCCAGAGCACTGGAACGGACAAACACAGTGAGTAGAGCGGCGTCCAGCATCGGTTGCTGAAGTAACGAAATGTTTGGGAATTAAGTATCTTCCAGATTTAAGTGCGTTTCATCTGTGACTGTATGAACTACACTCCTTGTTTTGGCTAACTGAGAAGAGGCATATTGGCAAAATTGGAACCTATTCTTTGTTTTGACCTACACCTGGTTTTGGCTCACAATCACAGTTGAAAAGCACTGACCAAACACTGACTTTGTGAATAAGGCGTACGCCATAATTTAGGTAGTCAAATTAGTTGTTCGGCACTTAACTGAATGCTACAAAAACCAAATGGAAAGTTATGGAATGACAGTTTATACCTGTTCTGCGTTTTCTTTATTTGCCTTATTCTCCTCATCCTCTTCTTCTTCTGGCTCCATAGGAGCAGGAGTTAGAGATGCCACAAAGTGCCATAATATGTCGTGAAGAGATGTTGTCTGGATTACATTGCAAAGCAGCCAATTGAAAGCCTAAGAAATGCACACAAGTTCAATTTACAAAACCGCAAGAGACACAAAATAGACATTTCTTTATTACATGGGAAGAAACATGTAAACTTGAGGGGGGAATTTATCAAGCTCTGCACTTTGGCTTCAAAAGGCGGGAAAATAAGGAATCTGCGAGTTATTGGTGGTTATTTTGTGATGTTTTTACACCACTCACTCCATTTTTGAAAAGTGGATGGGAGAGTGGGCATGGTTGGCCTGTCAAGCTAATTTTAAGGTACCTGCACATGGGCGCAGGTTTACTAACAGAAAATCTGCACAGATTTCCCTGCAGTTTTCTGTTCATTTCTGCACCAAACACTGCATGTGTTTCTTGTGGTGTTTGGTGAAGATTTGATGCGATTTTGCCGCAGATCTCACCTTACATTGCAAAGAGCAAAATTTGCACACACGTAAAATAAAAACAAAAAAAACACAAACAATTGACATGCTTCAGATTTTATCTGCATGGAAGAAAAACGCAACATGCACGTGAGACTTTCACATGCACGTGAGCTCTCATACACTTTGCACATAATACATACTGAGTGCAGGCGGCCTAAGATTTTGTTGCAGAAAGTTCTGTGACTGAAAAACAGTCACATACATTTGAATGGGCTGTTTTGGCAGCAAGCATATGAATTTCTGAAAGCCCCATCCATGTGATTGGTACAGACTTGCAGTCAGAAATGTATGCAAAACAATCTGCTGCGTGTGAAGGCATCCAAATCCAGATTTAACAACTGAGAATTTTTTTAATTTCTTAAAAATGGTTGCAATCTTACACCAGTAAAGTGGTGGTGTTAGACTTAAAGATGCACAAAATTCAACAAGCATCATTTGACATTTGATACATTACACCACTCAGTCCATTTTGCCAAAGTGTTTGGGACAGTGGATGTGGTTAACCTGTCAGAACGATACCAGATTTTTTTTTATTTATTTTTTTAAGTCAAATTGTCTGTTTTACTCTGGTAAAAGAATGGCATAGAAAGTGGCGTAACAGTGAAAAGATAGAAGTATATAACACAGAAAAGGCGGCTCTCCGCTGGTTTTTCTGGTAGCAGGTGCTCTTGTCCAATTTGACTCACCCTCGTCAATAAGAAGTAGATTTAAAATATATAAAAAATAGCGGACAGGCACTATTTATGGGTTCATAGAAAGGCAGTTTTATTTAATAAATTTATAATAGATAAAAGCAATATAACAATAAAATAGTATTAAATATCTATAGAATCTCAAATAGCAGCAGTTAATAATATAGCAGCAGTTAATTAAATGGCAGTTGATGAATAACAGCAATGTTTGTATAGTTGCAATAAAGGGTGGACAGCCAAGTTTTTATGTAGTCCCACTGATTAGTGGGAATATTGCAACAATGTTCTTAGTGATTACAAAACTGCATTTGATCGTTTAGGTATAGCAATGTTGCAACAATGTTCTTAGTAACAATCTTCTTGGTAGCTACAAAAATGCGTTTGATCATTAAATGTCTTATCTTTCTTTCATATATCGTGCAGGTAATCAAGTTTCGTTTTATAAAGTCTCTATTATATGCATTCAATATTTCACTCACGATTAAACTGTTTTTCTGGTGCGGCGTCCCGCTCCTATTTTGAGAAACAGACTGACCTTTGTGATTCGGATCCTTCAGTTCCAGCTTGTTCAGAGGTCGGCGTGCCACATGCTATGGCGGCGTCTCTCTTAGTAGTTAGTTCCGCCCCTTCAATGTTTCAGCTGTCAGGGTTCCGCTTTATAAATAACCGGTCAGTTTCCGTGAGTGTCTTGAGTTCAATTCCTCTTAGAGAGCTCCAGTGATGCAAGTCCGTTCAGAGTATGCTTTTTCAATCAGACATGTTTCGGAGCTCAACACGCTCCTTCCTCAGTGATCTAGCATACCTCCCATCCTGTCTTCCTTTTATCCTATACCGATCCGCCAGAAAAGCAGGAGTCTAATCCGGAATTGTCTCTGTGTTATATAACTTCCAATTTTCTATTATAGAGATATTTAAGTCGTTTCTTATTAGGCACCGCTGCTTGTAAATATTCTTATTTTTGAAAAACTTTAGATATTCTTCGATTGCTGTCAAAAGTAGTTGCAATGAATATTTAAAGAGATTCTTTCACCTAAAATGACCATTATACACCACAAACATCATGATATCCATTACATTCCCCATATTATAATCTTACCTTTCATATTGCTGTCCGTCGGACAGAGCGTTTAATCCGCATACGCCGGCCCGTACATCCCGATCTAGCCGGCGGAAGTAAACTGCCAAAATATCGGGATGTACGGGCCGGCGCATGCGCATTAAACGCTCTGCTGCCTCTGCCCTAGTGGGTAATGGAGTGCGCAGGCGCCGGATTTGTCATTGACTGGAGGATGGTATCTGAAGAACCGAGTGCGGGCCAGAGGGGTGAAAGGGGAGGGGTTTTATTTGAACAGCGCCGTGGAGCCTGGGCACCGGCCGCATAAACGCCGCCCCTGGGCACCTTCAGAACCTAATTAGCATATGGAATAAAAGCGTTTTTAAGAGAGAATAGGCGACGGACAGCAATATGAAAGGTAAGATTATAATATGGGGAATGTAATGGATATCATGATGTTTGTAGTGTATAATGGTCATTTTAGGTGAAAGACTCCCTTTAAGCCATATATAAAAATATAAATATATATAAAATTTCAATTATAATAAAAATAAACACTTCAATTGTAAATACATACAAAAATATCCTAATTTGGCATCCTGTTATAAAGTAGCATAGAGACATCTAAGGGATACGTAGTTTTTCTCTGAGGGATACGTAGTTTTTTGGGGGACCGAGAAAAACTACGTATCCCTTAGATGTCTCTATGCTACTTTATAACAGGATGTCACATTAGGATATTTTTATATGTATTTACAATTGAAGTGTTTATTTTTATTATAATTGAAATTTTATATATATTTATATTTTTATATATGGCTTAAATATTCCTTGCAACTACTTTTGAAAGCAATCGAAGAATATCTAAAGTTTTTCAAAAATAAGAATATTTACAAGCAGCGGTGCCTAATAAGAAACGACTTAAATATCTCTATAATAGAAAAATGGAAGTTATATAACACAGAGACAATTCCGGATCAGACTCCTGCTTTTCTGACGGATCGGTATAGGATAAAAGGAAGACAGGATGGGAGGTATGCTAGATCACCGAGGAAGGAGCGTGTTGAGCTCCGAAACATGTCTGATTGAAAAAGCATACTCTGAACGGACTTACATCACTGGAGCGCTCTAAGAGGAATTGAACTCAAGACACTCACGGAAACTGACCTGTTATTTATAAAGCGGAACCCTGACAGCTGAAACGAAGAAGTCAAAAGGCGACCTGAAACATTGAAGGGGCGGAACTAACAACTAAGAGAGACGCCGCCATAGCATGTGGCACGCCGACCTCTGAAAAAGCTGAAACTGAAGGATCCGAATCACAAAGGTCAGTCTGTTTCTCAAAATAGGAGCGGGACGCCGCACCAGAAAAAGGAGATTTTTGTATAACTTACCAGTTAAATCTCTTTCTCGCTCTTCCTTGGGGGACACAGACCTTGGGTATAGCTCGGCTCCCTAGAAGGCGTGACACTAAGTAAAACTGTTAAGCCCCTCCTCCATCAGCTATACCCTCAGCCTGGAGATAGAGGCTACCAGTTGCGTGTCCAAGTAGTGAAAGGAAAACAACCAATAACAGGAACAACCAACCAGCAACCCAACGGGCGCCAAACCATAACCCTGTAACCAAACACAGAAGGGTGGGTGCTGTGTCCCCCAAGGAAGAGCGAGAAAGAGATTTAACTGGTAAGTTATACAAAAATCTCCTTTTCTCGCCCATTTTCCTTGGGGGACACAGACCTTGGGACGTTCAAGAGCAGTCCAAGAAGGGAGGGACCACAAACCCAAGGCGGAACACCACCAGAGCATCAGGAAACCGCTGCCTGCAAAACCAGGCGGCCCAAAGCAGCATCCGCTGATGCATGCGTATGCACTCTATAGAACTTTGTGAAAGTGTGCAGAGAGGACCAAGTGGCTGCCTTGCACAACTGTTCAGCCGAGGCCCGATGCCTCTGCGCCCAGGAAGCACCGACTGCTCTGGTGGAATGAGCAGTGATGCCGAAAGGCGGAGCTCTGCCCTTGGCTCGATAAGCCTCAGACACCGCCAGTTTAATGAAACGGGCAATAGCCACCTTGGAGACCGCCAAACCCTTGCGCGAACCCTCCGGAACCAAAAACAGGGAGTCCGTGCGCCGAAAGGATCCGGTGACCTCCAAGTAAATCCTCAACGCCCTGACCACATCCAGACGGTGCAGTTCCCGTTCTCTGGGGTGGGAAGGAGAGGGACAGAGCGACGGAAGGACGATGTCCTCATTGATGTGAAAGGCGGAAACCACCTTTGGCAGGAAGGTCGGGACAGGCCGAAGCACAACCTTATCCTGGTGGAAGACCAGGAAAGGGTCGGAGCAAGAAAGAGCCGCTAACTCCGACACCCGTCGGAGAGACGTGATGGCCACAAGAAAGATGACCTTGCAGGACAGAAGACGAAGGGAGACTTCCCGTAAAGGCTCGAAGGGGGCGGATTGGAGCGCCGAGAGCACCACATTCAGGTCCCAGGAAGGAACTGGAGGGCGGTACGGCGGAACAGAGTGAGCCACCCCTTGTAAGAAGGTCTTAATGGGCCCTAGAGGGGCCAGGGGACGCTGGAGAAGAATAGACAGCGCCGAAATCTGTCCCTTCAGAGAACTGAGGCTCAGCCCCAGGTCCAGACCCGACTGGAGGAAGGACAGGAGTGTGGGAAGGGAGAATCGGAGAGGAGGGATGCTCCGGGACTCACAGAACCCCAGATAGGACCTCCAAACCCGATAGTAGATCCTAGAGGATACAGGCTTACGAGCACGGATCATGGTGCGGATTACGTCCGCGGAGAAACCCCGTCGCGTTAAGACGGCGGTCTCAATAGCCACGCCGTCAAACGTAGCGAGCCTAAATGCTCGTGGAAGATCGGTCCCTGAGAGAGAAGGTCTTCCCTGGAGGGCAGTGGCCACGGTGCGTCTGCCAACAGCAACATTAGGTCGGCGTACCAAGACCGGTGGGGCCAATCCGGGGCGATTAAAATCGCGGGAACGCCCTCTGCCGCGATCCTCCGAAGAACCCGTGGCAGGAGGGGAAAAGGAGGAAAGACGTACAGAAGGGAGAATTCGCGCCACGGAAGGACGAGCGCGTCGGCGCCGTATGCCTTCGGGTCCCGTGCCCTGGCCAGGTATAGGGGGACCTTGTGGTTGAATTTGGAAGCCATGAGGTCCACGTCGGGGCGACCCCAGCGAAGACAAAGGGCTTCGAACACCTCTGGGTGCAGGGACCATTCTCCCGGGTCGATGGTGGACCGGCTGAGGAAATCCGCCGCCCAGTTGTCCACCCCCGGGATGTAAATCGCAGATAAGGCCGGCACGTGCGTCTCCGCCCAGAGGAGAATGAGGGTCACCTCTTGCATCGCTGCGAGTGCCTCCCTGATGGTTTATGTATGCCACAGCCGTGGCATTGTCTGATTGGATCCGAACAGGGTGGCCCTTCAGTAGATGGGTCCAGTGTCTGAGGGACAGAAAAATCGCCCTCAGTTCCAGAATATTGATTGGAAGTCTGGACTCCGATAGAGACCAAACGCCCTGGACGGACCGGGGAGGGAAAACCCCCCCCCACCCCCGTAAGCTGGCATCGGTGGTAATCACCAGCCAGTTCAGTGGGAGGAAGGACTTCCCCCTTAGAGGGATATGCAACCACCAGCTGAGGGAAGCCTGAGCCAGGGGAGGCAGAAGAAAGGTCCTGTCCAAACTCCCCGGTGATTTGTCCCAGGCCGACAGAATTGCCCTCTGAAAGGTGCGGGATCGGAATTGTGCGAACGGCACCGCTTCGAAACAGGCAACCATCTTTCCCAACAACCGCATGCTGGATCTGAGGGAAGGGCGGCGATGACTGAGGAGACTGTGAACCGACCCGCGAAGGGCCAGACGCTTGTCCGACGGGAGGCGGACCTCCGCCAACTCTGTATCCAGGAGCATCCCCAGGAAGATCAGCCGTCTGGAGGGGATAAGGGAAGACTTGGGGTGGTTGATAACCCAACCGAACCGCGTCAGGGTCTCCAGGGTGAGGTCCACACTGCCGGATGCCTGAGAGAAGGAGGGTGCCTTGACCAGGATGTCGTCCAAGTATGGGAAAAGAAAAACACTTCTTGAACGTAGAAGGGCCAAGACAGGGGCCAGGACCTTGGTGAACACCCGAGGAGCCGTCGCCAGACCAAAGGGAAGGGCGACGAATTGGAAGTGATCGTCCCCCACCGCGAAGCGCAGGAAGCGGTGATGACATGGAGCAACCGGAACGTGGAGGTATGCATCCTGAATGTCGATCGAAACCATGAAATCCCCTCTTTCCAGGGAGGCCACTGCGGACCTGAGAGACTCCATCCGGAATCTCTGTAGTCGGAGAAAACGGTTCAGGCGTTTTAGGTCCAAGATCGGTCGCACTGAGCCTTCCTTCTTGGGAACCACAAAGAGGTTCGAGTAGAACCCCCTGAACCTTTCCGTCGGAGGCACGGGGGCGACGACACCCTTGTCCATTAGAGAGCGAATAGCCGCGAAGAAGGCGGCCGCTCGTACGGGATCCCGCGGAGGACGGGATCGGAAGAAACGGTCTGGCGGAATGGACGCAAATTCGATCTTGTATCCGCAAGATACAATCTCGAGCGCCCATGCGTCTGAGATGTGGGCCCGCCATACGTTCCTGAACAGGAGAAGGCGGCCCCCCACCCGGGTGGGTGGGGGCGCACCTTCAGGCAGAGGGCTGCTGGCCTGTGGGAGCCCGTGCAGGCTGGGACTTGCGCCAGGTAGGTTGCGTCCGAAAAAACGGCTTCTTGCGCCTATCTTGGGCTGGGCCAGAGGAAGAAGAACTGGCCGCGGGTCTAGACCCGGTGGTCTTGCGAAAGGACCGAAACCGGGACGAACCAGCGCGACCACGGGGGGCGCCCTTTGGCCTGGACTGGGGGAGGAGAGTACTCTTCCCACCCGTGGCCTCTGATATAAGTTCGTCCAGACGGGTCCCAAACAGGCGGGAACCCGTAAATGGTAGGCCGGCCAAAGAGCGTTTGGAAGCGGCGTCCGCCGCCCAAACCTTCAGCCAGAGTTCCCTCCTGACAGAAACTGCCAGGGCAGAGGAACGGGCAATGAGGGCACCCGCATCAAGGGAGGCCTCACAGACGAATTTTCCGGCCTGAACAATTAGTTGGGCTAAGGAGCGGAGGTCCTGAACAGGGACGTCCGACCCTAACTCCCGTTCCAGTTGCAAACCCCATTCAGAGACCGCTTTACCAACCCAGGCGGAGGCAAAGACCGGTCTAAGGGCCGAACCAGAGGCAGTAAATATGGCCTTGGAGAGGGATTCCGTACGACGGTCCTCAACAGACTGGAGGGAAGATCCGTCCTGTACCGGAATAGTAGTGCTTTTGGACAGGCGAGCCACGGGAGGATCAACCTTAGGCGGGGATGTCCACGTGGTCACAGAATCCGCTGGAAAGGGATAGCAAATGTCCAGCTTTTTGGGTGTAATAAAGCGGACGTTAGGCCGGGTCCAAGCCTTGGATACCACAGAAGAAAAATCAGCGTGTATGGGAAAAACCTTGGAGGCCTGTCTGGGGCGGAGAAAGGACACGCCGGCCTGTTCGGAGCTGGGGGGGTCATCGTGTATCTTAAAGGTATCACGGATGCTAGCGATAAGATGCCCCACCGCGGACGCCAATTTGGACGGAAGCTCTGAGTCCATGTCCACGTCCGAATCCGCCAGTTCTCCCTCAGAAAGCGTATCCCTTTGAGAGGATAGACTCGACTGAGCTCGCACGCATGGCGGAGAGAGCGAAGCATCTGGAGAAGATGTGCGCTCAACCCTTGAACGTTTCTGAGTATGCCGGGCCCTGGAAGATTCGCTGGGAGGCAGGGAACCAGTGGGGGCGGCAGAAACGGTAGTCCCAGCGGGTGCGACAGGGATTGTGGCAGCCTGCGGGAGAGGCGGTCTATCCACGAGACGGCCCACTACGTGTGTAAGGCTTTCCACTGCCTGAGACAGAGACCTAGCCCAGTCAGGGGGTTCAGAGGCACCGGGGGTCGCAGCGGGAAGCGGGCCCTGCATCGGGGCCTGACATGCAAGGCAATGCGGCTCAGATTGTCCACGCGGAAAAAGTTCCTTACAGGCGGTACAGGCATGGTACCAGGGTTTGGGCGCACCCGTGGGATCTGACATGCTGAAAGGTGGTTGTACTCTAATACAGAGACCACAAAGGGTTATAGCAGCTATGACCAGGAGGGTTAGGAGAGGGTTAACTGTCCTACCAGTGCCTCAGAAGAACGTCAGGAGTAGAGATGGAGCAGATCAGCAGCAGCAGAGAGCAGCAACAGCAGTGAGCCAGCAGATAGCGCCCACAGAAGCCGAGCGATGTCACAGGAGTTTAGAGTCCCCCACCGTGTCTCAGCTTCCTGTCAGGAGTGAGGAAGCGCGGGAAATCTCAGCAGAATCGCGGGGAAAACAAGCCCCGCCCCCTCCAGCGTTTGCTCCGCCCCCTCCAGGACGCGCGCGTAAGCCACGCCCCCTGCTGCCGAAAATGCCCTCAGGGCTAAGAAGAAGCCAGATGCCAGAAAATAAAGGGCCCGCAGGCCCCTGGAGTGCGGCGATTTGCCCAGGTGGGTGACCCTCTGCCACCAAGTCCCCTGTTTCGCCGAGAAACAAGCTCCGCCGCGATCTGCCCATGTCGGGCATAAGCCCCGCCCCCCGATCGGAACGGAGCGGGCGGCGGCGGGAAGGGAGAGAGGGAGAGAGAATGCCGGGCTGAAGAAAGCAGCGTGGGGGGAACGGCGTGGAGGAAGGTGGCCCCCCTGCTGAGGATAACCTGAGGGGAGCTGGGGAGGGTCTGCTTGAGCGCTCAGAATAAGCGACCACGGGTGCCCCCCTTACCCAGAGGGGTAGGTGCTGCAAATAGGGACGGGGTATGGGCTGGAATAGCCATCTCACCGAACGACATCTTCACCCTCAGTTCCTTCCAGCAGGGTCGCCCCTTCAGCCACTGGCACCGCAGTGGCAGGAAGCTGGTAGAGGGGTTTGGCGTGCGGGCGACCCCCTAGCTGGCGGGATGTAGGGGAGCCATTGCTGCCCAGATCCTCCTATTGCTTCTGTGGGGGAGGCAGCAGTGCAGATAAATTGGCACTGGCGCAGCTCAACCCCGGGAGAGCAGAGAGGTCCATGCGTCTCTGGTATCCCTAGGAAAAAGTAAAATAACAAAATTAGAAAAATAAAATATCAAGGAGAAAACAGCCCTGCAGTAGCAGGGAGTGTCTTGCCTCCTTGGACACTAAGCTAAAACTGGTAGCCTCTATCTCCAGGCTGAGGGTATAGCTGATGGAGGAGGGGCTTAACAGTTTTACTTAGTGTCACGCCTCCTAGGGAGCTGAGCTATACCCAAGGTCTGTGTCCCCCAAGGAAAATGGGCGAGAAAACAGTTTAATCGTGAGTGAAATATTGAATGCATATAATAGAGACTTTATAAAACGAAACTTGATTACCTGCACGATATATGAAAGAAAGATAAGACATTTAATGATCAAACGCATTTTTGTAGCTACCAAGAAGATTGTTACTAAGAACATTGTTGCAACATTGCTATACCTAAACGATCAAATGCAATTTTGTAACCACTAAGAACATTGTTGCAATATTCCCAATCAGTGGTCTACATAAGGGGAGACTACATAAAAACTTTTTGGCTGTCCACCCTTTATTGCAACTATACGAACATTGCTGTTATTCATCAACTGCCATTAATTAACTGCTGCTATATTGTTATTAATTGCTGCTATATTCATCAATTGCCATTAACCAACTGTTGTTATATTGTTATTAATTGCAGCTATATTGAGATTCTATAGATATTTAATACTATTTTATTGTTATATTGCTTTTATCTATTATAAATTTATTAAATAAAACTGCCTTTCCATGAACCCAGTGCCTGTCCGCTATTTTTATATATTTTAAAAGATAGAAGTGTTAGACTCAAATGGTCACTCACTTCACCTCTGCATAAATCCATTTAACAGGTGAATAAAAGAAACTTTGTAGTATAACTTAGAGAAAACTGCCTTTTTCCCATCTAGCAACATTCGTCCTCCCCTCTATATAGGCTTCTATGAACAGTATGTCTCTTTATGCTTTTTTCTGGCTCCTTTCTCCTCCTGCCCTCTTCCCAGTTATCTATGGGCAGCATGTAATTTACTCCTTTAGTCAGCCGAGTGTCCTTGTCTTTCAAGGAGGATTCAGCAGATAATGTTAGCTTAGGCTACTTTCACACCTGCGTTTAGGTGCAGATCCGTCTGGTATCGGCACAGACGGATCCGCACCTATAATGCAAACTCTGGTATCCGTTCAGAACGGATCCGGCTGCATTACTCTGAAAAAAAAGTCCAAGTCAAACGGATCCGTCCTGACTTACATTGAAAGTCAATGGGGAACGGATCCGTTTACAATTGCACCATATTGTGTCAATGTAAACAGATCCGTCCCCATGGACTTACATTGTAAGTCAGGACGGATCCGTTTTGGCTCTGCCTCCAGAGCGGAATGGAGGCGGAACAGAGCCAAACTGATGCATTCTGAACGGATCCGCATCCATTCAGAATGCATTGGGGCTAAACTAATCTGTTTTGGGCCGCTTAGATCTCAAGTTTCTTATATTCATCTTGATTTATGCAACATATGTTCAAATGACAGCGACCATTTAAAGATGGATCAAAGTTCTAAAACACTGTGCAGCATTCGATAAATTTGGCACGAATTATGGGATTACATACCTCCATTGCAAAAACCCGGCATGCTGATTTTCTTAGTGCCTGTTTCATGGCAATTTCAAGGCCTTCTAGATCATGATGCTGGATTACAAACGCCAAGACCGGCCACTGGAAATTTCTCTCTCCCTTTGAGAGTGAACTGTGAGCAGAGATCAAGCGGGATAGCTCTGGCGATGGGTGCCTCAACAATGAGGAACCAACTTCTACAACAAAATAAACCAAATCAGAGCGCCCATGATACAGAGTCCAAATATCCATCTTTATTCACAAATATTTTTGAGAAAAAATACTGACACTTGATGGAGCTGTCCCACCGAAGTGAATGGGTGGGAGGAGTTGTAAGAACACCTGCTTACCCCTGCGGTGTCAACAGAGCAGAGAAGGCAGCGCTCCTTTCTCTTCAAACACCTGATCGGCAGGGGTGCCAGCAGTTGGCACCCTGCCAATCTGATATTGATTACCTATCCTATCCTGAAGGCAGGTAGTCATTATTACAAAAGAAAACCACTCCTTTAAAAGAGATACGAAAAGTATTACTATGTAACGAATAGGGCATTTCAAATGAAGTGTTTCTGCAACATTCATGCAATAAAGATATTATTCTATGTAAATTTTTCAGTCTGATACCACCACCTACTGTTGATCCTTCTGGTCTATCTGCATTAAAAGGGTATTTCGGTTCGTAGTTATCCCCTATCCACAGGATAGGCCATGACGATTAAATTGGTGGGGTACCCAACCAATCTAAGAAATATTCCCTATCCTTCACATAACCTTTAAGTGGTGGACTAACATGCTCAGTAGCTTTCCTGCTCCCTTTTCCGTCTCACAATGCGGTGATAATGATCTCCTACAGAATGAGGTAAAGTGCTGCAAACACCTTTCATTCATGTATCCCTACTTCTCAATTCCCAGGACTATATGGCTATATTTCTCTACACAGTGGGGGCGTTACATACCATATGTATCTGAAGTGCTAAATGTGAGGGACTATTTACTATGCGGGGAAGAAGGGGTTAATAAGAGCTAACTGCAATGTTCCTGGGAGATGCAAGTGTTTGGGGAGTTACTGCCCACCCACAGAAAGGCAAGCGAGTTCTTTAGATAAGCATATAGGTATAACATGTGCTTTCAATTATTGTGGTAATTCCTTTGACAACAGTTAACAGTGGAAGAAATTATGGTAGTTTAAACAAAGCCCAATTAATAAATAAATAAATAAAAAAAGCCATATTATAAGCAAGATAATCATTTTATCATGTTCCTATGAAGAAAGTTCAGTAGAATTTTGACTTTACCAGCGTCACCACTGTTGACCCTACGCCTGGGAATAGCCTTCACCCGTGGCTGCAGGACAGAGTGCTGTTTATCGTATTCTGAGGCCACAACAGAGTACGATCTTTGGAAGACAGTACGTTTAGCAGAGTCTGTATCCGTAATAGGGCTCGTTTCCAGGCTACAAATTAAATCAAGAATATTTAGAACATGACAATGTTTTAGGAGTTCTTAGCAAGAAATATGAACTTATATTTGCTACATAACAGTAATTATAACCTATGTATTTGCATATTTCTGCTGCAAATCTCTCTACAGAGCAACTAATGGCTGGCCCACATTAGGGCTTTCGCTAAAACCATCTTTTGACATGACATAATTCTCTTTAGGGTGTCCCGTTAACCATACCTAGGAGGCATTGACTTCATGTTGTTCTCTGGTTCCTCAAAAACATTCGGACATGCATCAGGAGTTACTGATATGTAAGGTGCGGGTACTGATGTAGATCGAAGATATCTCATTTCATCCTGGAAGAGATTGTCATCCTGATAGGCAACAAAGTTCTCATGGTGATGTCTGCATGACATAAAAAGAAAAGTGTTTTAATCTTGAAAACTTCTTACAGAGTTTATGTTAGCTCCTACACATTGTAGGAACAAATATACAGACTGTGCCATGTAAGAGTATTATTTAGAAGACTTCTAATACACAAAAAGTCTGTAGTCTAAAAGGGATGCATCACTAATCTAAATGTATCCTGCCCAACACATATCACTGTTATCACTTTCCCCAAATACCGCTATTTATCATAACTGCCTGAAGAGTGTTGCACACGAGCGAGTCCATTGCAGGAATCACACTCCGTGTGTAAGAGTGATCTTGCGTTCTGGACTCGTAGGAGCGCACTACTGATTTATAATGCTATGTGCCTCTGCAAGACTTTACGTCTAAAAGATCATACTGACAGCTTTTTATGATTCTGTAGCAATAAGGTCACGCAGAGGCACACAGCATTATAAATTATGATAATGCGATCCGCTCCTGCAAGTTCAGAACAGAGTATCTCTCTCACACACGGAGCCAGATTCCCGCAATGGACTCGCTAGTGTGCATTCACATAAAAAATAAAAATAAAAAATAAATAAATATATATATATAACACACACACACACATATATATATATACACACACACATATATATATATATATATATATTTTTATTTTTTATTTTTTTTATTTAGGTCCATAAAATGCAGATCCACAAATAATTTGGATGACATCAGTTGAGTCCTTTTTTTTGCGTACCCAATGTAACCATGCCTATTCTTGTCTGCAAAACAGACAATAAGGCTCCATTCACACGTCCGCAATTGCAGACCCATTCATTCCTATGTGGCAGCACATGGTGCTGCCCGGACATGGAATTGCTGATCCGCACTTCAGTTCTACAAAAAAAAATAGAACATGTCCTATTTTTGTCCGCAATTGTGGACAAGAACAGGCATATTCTATTAGTGCCGGCAATGTGGATCCGCAAAACACGTTGCGGACGTGTGAATGGAGCCTAATAGGGCATCTTCTATCTTTTTGCAGGAGTGCGGAATAGACATACAGAATCGGGCTGCACACAGAATGTGGACCCACAGAAATGAATGGATCCATGTTCGATCCGCAAAAAGCGCCGATCGGATGCGGCCCAAAAACAATGTTGTGTGAATTAGTCTACCATTGCACCCTGTGGCAAATCTGTTTTGATATGCAGTTGCTCTAGGGTACATCCTGCACTGGAGCCTACAAGTGTCAGTTGTATGAACAAGAAGCATGGTCAGTGTCACATGTCCTGCGGATGTCAGGACACATCTCACTGCCTTAAAGGAGTTGTCTTACTTCAGCAAATAACTTTATCTACATCATAAATGCTAAGACAAACCATTTACTAATGTATTGAGATTGTCCTGCACTTTTTCCTACAGTGTGCAGCATGACCACCACTGATGGATTATAAGGTGGTCGTAACCATGGAAACGAGCAGTGTATAATGTGATGGAAAATGAATCCAGCCAGCAAAGGAAGCAATATGAACAATTACAATACATTAGTAAGTGGCTTGTATTAATTTCCTCTACATAATAAATGCGATTTGCTGAAGGGAGACAACCCCTTTAAAGCACAACAGTCAAATGACAAACCAGGATGCAGAATTCAAGCATGGGGAATTGCAAATGAGGTAAAATAAAAATAAAAATCCAGGAATGTGAGCTAGAGTAAATAATGAAAATCAACTTAAGAGTGAAAAGTATTTTATGGCACAACCCTTTTAAGATGCATAGTATTTTAAGCCTTTTGGAGTGTGTTTGGACTGATGTGAGATAAACATACTGTAAAAACTACTATTGACCAATTTCCTCTTAAATTTTGCAATGTCTTGCACTTACATTAAATACTAAAGACAGTTACAAGCATACCTGATACAGTAGCCAATTGAATTCCCTTCCATCAGCTCCCACCAAACAGTAAACCAATGAACCATTTGAATACTAGGTAAGTGCAGGACTTGTGGACCTAGTGATATGAAATAAAACCTAGGCAGTAAAAGTGGAGGGCCACAGCAGCATAGCCAACCAAATCTTTATTGTACAAAACTCCAAAGCACAGTGTACAAAGGTAGCAACGTTTCGGCTAAGTATAGCCTTTGTCAAGCCTTTGTACGAGTTTTGTACAATAAAGAAGATTTGGTTGGATATGCTGCTGTGGCCCTCGACTTTTACTGCCTACCTTTGTACCACCTTGGATCTGGGGTCTCCTGCCCAGCTGCTGCATTATACCACCACAGCTCTGCACAAGCCAAATGAAGTGCTGCTCCAAACTCCTATTTTCTCTATTAAATAGAACCTGTCACCTGGATTTTGGGTATGAAGCCGAGGACATGGGCTGTTAGATGGCCTCTAGCACATCTGCAATATACAGACCCTATAGCTCTGTGTGCTTTTATTGTGTGTGTGTGTGTAAAGAAAATTACAATATTTTATATATATGTAAATTTCCAGAGCCCAGCCATGCCCACTGTGAAGGAGCCCAGTGCTGGCATCAGCCTCAGGGAACGAACTGCGAATGTGCTAGTTTGCGCAGTGCGAGATTATGGCGCTCTAGCTTTGTGACATCGGGGGAACAAGCAGGAGATTCAGAGGATGCGGGCGGTGCTGGGCTCCTTCACAGTGGCCGTGGCTGGGCTCAGAGTCAGAACGCTGGACTCCTCTCGCAAGCATGGAGGAGACCGGATTCCATCTTTTTCTCATTTGCATATCTACACAATATATTATTTTTTTAACACAATAAATGGGGACTGGGTATTGCGGATGTGCTAGCAGCCCATGTCCTCAGCTCTATACCCAAAATCCAGGTGACAGGTTCCCTTTAAAAGTACACAAACTGTGCTACATTTAACCTAAAGTAGACACTGCAAGTCCTAAAAAAGTGCTTCAGACAACTGAGTAAGTCCCCAATTAATAGATAATCCTCAGCGCTACAATATGGCACAGTGCTTGGGGAGTCGCTCAGAGTGATTATGAGAAGATCAGTACTAAAGTACAGTCTAGTGAGCACAAAGTTGTTGGGCTAAGTTTTGCATTTACCGTGCTAGTGTCTGCAAGTAGAGGCAGTGCATTTTGGGAGGCAGGTCCTCAGAAATCCCCTCTTTTACACTTGGGAGCTGGGACAGTAAAGGCTTTGGAGGGTGGTAGCACAGAATACTTGGCTCTGCTGCACTACTCAAAGACAGAAGAAAGAGCGCATTGGCTTTTATCACTTGATGGGCCTCCATGGTAGGTAAAGCACGAGGCGTTTTCACCTGCATCGGCTTCCGTCTGGATTGCTTCACCTGCGAACAAGGATTGAATAGGAGTCTTTAGAATAGAAAAAAAATCACTTCTTAACCGCTTGCTGTCACGGTAACGCCGATAGGCATCCGGACGGCAGCGCTCTCAGTGACGCCTATTGGCGTCATCTCGTGAGACCTGAGATTTCCTGTGAACGCGAGCTCATAGGAGTGCACTTTCACAGGATTGCGCAGTATTCAAGTTTAACTACAGCCTGCCAGCGCTGGCTGATCATTGGCTGGCAGGCTGTAGATTTTTAAAAGAACGACTCAAATAGGTATATCAGATGCTATTTTGCAAATGGCGTCTGATATACCTGCTCCTCTGGTGGTCCCTTTTGCTTGGATTGACCACCAGCTCTGTAAGTAGCACCAAGCACCACACACCCACACATTACACCCCCCCCCCCCCCGGTCACTTATTAACCCCTGATCACCCCATATAGACTCCCTGATAACCCCAACCCCCCTGTCATTGATCACCCCCCGGTAAGGGTCCCTTATCACCGCCAGTTAATTAGCTACTTGTTAGGTAGTTAGCGCCCAGCCCACCGCGGTCACTGATTAGTCGCTGATTAGCGCCATCGCTGTCGCTAATCAGCACTAGTACTATATAGTATCTGTAAGTGATCAAGACTGATCGCAATCAGAGCTATACAAGTACAAGTACATTAGGGTCACCTTAGGCTCTACAAAAAACGCAGTGTTCGCCCGATCAGGCCTGATCTTGTGCGCACACTTGCATTCAGTCCGCTGCGGCACTATAGAGATAACTTTTGAGGGGCATGGCAAGTTCATAGATTTTTTTTTTTTTTTGGCACAAGTTAGTGGAAATTGACTTTATATTTTTTGTTTTTTGTTACAAAGTCTCATATTCCACTAACTTGTGACAAAAAATATAATCTTACATGAACTCACCATACCCCTCACGGAATCCAAATGCGTAAAAATGCCCTGTGAAATCCTAAAGGTACTCATTGGAATTTGTGCCCCTTTGTGCGCCTAGACTGCAAAAAAGTGTCACGCATGTGGTATCGCCGTACTCAGGAGAAGTAGGGCATTGTGTTTTGGGGTGTATTTTTACATATACCCATACTGTGTGTGAGAAATCTCTCTGTAAATGACAACTTTATTTATTTTTATACAAAGTTGTCAATTTACAGAGATATTTCTCTCACCCAGCATGGGTATATGTAAAAATACACCCCAAAACACATTGCCCTACTTCTCCTGAGTACGGCGATACCACGTGTGACACTTTTTTGCAGCCTAGGTGCTCAGAAAGTCAGTGCTGCTTCAAAATGCGGAAATTCACATTTTTGTACCATAGTTTGTAAACGCTATAACTTTTGCGCAAACCAATAAATATACACTTATTGGATTTTTTTCAAAGACATGTAGCACAATAAATTCGGACACAAACTTGTATAGAAATATATTTGAACAATTTTACCAGAAAGTTAAAAATACACTTTTTTTTTTTTTTTTTTAGAAAATTGCGGTCTTTTTTTTTGATTAATATCAGAAAAACGAAAAATCGCAGGAGCAATCAAATACCACCAAAAGAAAGCTGTATTTGTGAAAAGAAAAGGAGGTAAAATTCATTTGGGTACCAAGTTGCATGACCGAGCAATAAACCGTTAAAGTTGTGAAGTGCCGATTTGTAAAAAAAAGGGCCTGGTCACTAGTGGGGTATAAACCTGTGGTCCTTAAGTGGTTAATATTGGTGCCATTTAAAGTAGTTGTCCTACATTTTTCAAACCAGCACCTGGATCTGAATACTTTTGTAATTGCATATAACTAAACATTTAGTATAGCCACTGCAGCAGAAAGGACACACCCTGAGCAGGGAACAAAAAATAAATCTAGCAGCACTACTGCAACAATAAATGGATTCCTGTGAGGAACAGGGCTGGTTCTAGCTTGAAAAAGATTGTCAAGTACTATATGATGCCCGATTTTCATGGTATACATTAATCATGGGATAACCCGCTTTTATAGTCTTGTCGGGGCAGATTGGCCATAGACCTTACAGGGAAATGTATAAAGGTAAATAATAAGCTATTAGTGGTAATTAACGCTGTGAGAATCAGGTACTTATGTACCCGGCCAGTGACCACACATGCCCTGCTGAATTCAACTGCTGTGCCCTGCATCTTACCTCCTAAACCCCCTGCTCCATTTCTTAATCAAAAGCAACTGGAGAAGATTGTAGCTATTGATGGCCACCACACATTTTGGGGCAGAGGGACAGGTTTTGTTTTGGGGCAGTGTATTGCGCCGTTCTGCGGTATATTGTTTTGCTGGGATGTATAATCGCACTATATTATTGCTGACCCCGCCTACTTTTGTTGCCCCCCTACAACATGGGGCCACTCTTAGTTTTTTTGGGGGGGACACTTCAAGTTCCCTGTCCGCCCCGAGTTAAAGCATTTATTTAACGGCATGCAAACAGTATTACCTTCTCCCTTACCGCTGCCTGCTTTTCTCTGAGATACTTCTCTCTGCAGCGATCACAGACTAAATACCAAGTACTTCCACCAACTCCTCCATCACCACAGTTTCCTGCCCAGCCACCACAAAAATGTCCAATGCTGTTATATCCTTGACCACCAGCATATCGTCCACAGCCTTATGAAAGACAAAAAGAAATGAACCATTAACTATTGGTGTGCTTTTATGAAATGACAATATTATTTATACATAATCTCCAAAAGGACATAAAAACCAGACATGGGCAAAATACATTAATCTAGAGGGCATATTTTCTTTATTTACAAAAATGATAATTTAAGCCGATATTCAGAAAAGAATTTCTCGCTTTTGAAGCTCATACACGATTCAAATCAAAGGGTCAGAATAGTATAACAAAATAAAAATGAGACACCCACCTAACCAATCCCTTAGCACTTCTGGGTCTCCTGCCAGTTTCTGCTTCTTGGTCCCTCTCAACATACAGGAAATGCATACACAGCCAATCACAGACCACAGCGTTGACCTGCCCCAGCTAGTCACTGGCAGAGTGGGCATTTTCTGTGTGTTTTAATGTGGGGCAAGGAAGAGACCAATGGGAACTCCATTAGCATTGAAATGGGAGCAGTGAGGGATCAGTAAGGTGAATAACCCTTATTCTATATAGTTATGCCATTTTAATTAGATCCCAAAGAATGGACTATTTTAACTAGAAATTCAGCAATGCATTAGTAGGCACAGACTTCTAAATATTGTGCAGCAAGTACAGAATTTTTTAGATAAGGATTGCCAATGTCAGATGCTGGATCTCTTGCACAATATTATGCACCAGCTAATGCTAGACGCTAAAACTAGTAAACATACCTGGATGTGCTTGGCGCATATGATATGTTACTGGATATGGGTGAGATTCGCCACACAGCTCACAAATTGTGTCTTTCTCTGGCCCTCCAACTGACAATTGAGCCATTTCTCCAAACAAATTTCCACGAGGCCTAGATTCTGCCTTGTCTTTCTTCTTTTTCTCCTTCTTTGCTTTCTTGCTGTCCTTCTCGCCCTCTTTTTTCTTTAAAACGGCACATGAACCAGGGCTTGGGAAGATCATATTCTGGGACGCGGCTTTTATGGTGGCCAATGAAATATCCTCCCAAAAGGCTACAAGATGCTGAAGTGTTAGTGGAAGCGGGGGCCGGGATTTACCAGAATGGTGGTTTGATACTTCAAAATGAGAAGCTTCATGCTTGCTATCCTCACATTTTTCATGAAGAGTCCGTTCTGTAAGCATGGACAAGACTTTGTTCTTATTAATACTGACCATTTTGGATATATCAGGCCCGTGGGGAGAAATATGAAACATGTTCAGTGCAGATGATATTTCTATGGAATGCCTATTCTTTAACTTGGCTTCTTTTTCCTCTATAGGTTGCTGGCTGTTAAGACTACTTCGTATAGGTGCATGTTCTTTGGACAGATCTGGATTAAATTTCAGAAAGGAAGAACAAGCCATTGCGTCATGAACTATGCCTTCATGCCAAAGAAACGCTGCAAATACAGCTCTTGCACATTCAGCCACAGAAGGGGACATTGCTTCCTTTGCAGGTTCAGCAGATCTTGACGCTTCTTTGAACAGAAAGTTTGCTTTCTCTTTTTTGGGTCGAACATGCCTACCAGCGCTTTTACGGCTTACTTTGGGAGATGCTCTTGTATCTTGCTCTTCTTTTAGTGGTGCTTTTCCAATACTGAAATGGACTTTGGATGTACCATCATCAACACTTTTTAGCTCAGTATTGTCCTCACAACTGCTGTCTGTAATGCTGTTGGTCTTTAAAGTACTGGAGGAGCATACTTCAACAACTTCACTATGCAGATTTTCTTGAACAACATGAGGAGAAGGAGCTCTGTTTTCACTGCCACCCGTTGGTTTACCATCTTTCTGTGTAATTTTTGGTTTAGGAGAAGTAGATCGACCTCTTAATGGTTCTGTAAAAGGTACTTTCTTTTTCCGCAGTGTGTCAGGATCCAGAGTGTAAGAATCAGACTTGGACCTTTCACGTGGTGGTTCAAGTTTGGTCTTTGCAGGAACTGCAGCTTTTTGAGGTAGATTTTTCTCTTGTGGAGATGCTGAACGTGTTGCACCTGCACTAGACACATTAGATTTTCCTACAGGCACAGTCTTTGGCTTTGGTGATGTAGAACGTGAGCCAGGGCCAGGAGATTCTGATCTGAGACCAGATGGCTTTCCATCAGAGTTCTTTAGAATTTGAAGAGTGTTGTGGTTTGGCGACAGAGATCTGCTGTGAGAGTCTGATCTCAGTTTTGCAGCATCAGACTTCAACAGAAGAGATTCACTTGCAGTGAGTCCTTCATTATTTCGTGGTTTCTTCTGATCAGCATTAGAACGACTTACTCGGCCATCTGGTTTGGGGGATTTGCTGTCAACTCTGTGTTTTGAAGGCAAGTCTGATTTGTTCACAGTAGTAGGTAGCTTGGGAGCAGCATTGAATTGACTTCTATCATCTATATAAGACAAATTAGACAAATACTAATTTTAGAAGCTAAATTATCTCCTTGATGAAATTTACATCACTTTGCTTATATTTTACACAAGAGAACATAATCAACACTGAACAACACTTAACACCAAGGACATCTATCTTACAGGGTTCTATAAATGTAAAAAGAGTATTCCAGTAATTTAAAGTTATCCCCTAGCCACAGGATAAAGGATAACTATTAGATCAGTGAGAGTCCTACTTCTGGGACCCCCACCAATCACAAGAACAGAGTCCCATATCCAGCAGGGCAAGAATGCGAACTACCATCCATTCATCTGTATGCGACCTGTCGGACACAGCCAAGTGCTGTACTGTGCTATCTCCGGGAGTTGTATACAGATGAATGGAATGACGGGGCGCATTCTTGACCTGCTGCTCTGTTCATTTCAAGGGGGTCCTGTGGGGTAAGTCATTTCGATGGATCCCAGTGGAGGGACCCCCAGTCTAATAGTTATTCCCAATCCGCTGCATAGGGTAGAACTTGAAATTTCCAAAATATCAGACTGCACCTGCATTGCACACAGACCCATTAAAGTAAATGAAGCAATTCACTTGTCAGTTTTTCCATGCAGAACATTGGTCTGTACAGAGAAGCCGGTAGCATGCACCAATCTATTCGGATTTCCATCAGAGACTCTCAAAAAAACAACAAAAAAACAAAAACAAAACACATGCCATACAGACATGTACAGTATTTTGCAGACAGAAATCAGAATGCCCATATGAATCTAACCCTACATTTAGTGGCATCATATCAAAGGTTTAATGATTTTGTACAAAATGTATTTGCCAAAAATCTCAAATGTATTTAATAAGCAAAGCATTAGCATTAGAATACTTTTTTGTACTTTATTTGGTTTGCAGAGAGCTGTTGCATAGTATTTTTTTTCTGTGTGTTCTCAGCCATAGCAGCGTGCACCTGCGTTTTGGGATGTGCTGACTGACCTCCTTTTTCTTTGCAGTCTGTACCGGAGGTGTGGCTGACACCCCAGTCGTGCACTCCAGACCAGCCTGTCTGCCCCATAGGCGGATTTTAATTAGAGTAAGTATTCAGCTTAGGCTACTTTCACACTTGCGTTCAGAGCGGATCCATCTGAGACGGATCCGCTCATATAATGCAGACGGTGGATCCGTTCAGTACGGATCCGTCTGCATTATACTGTAAAAAAAATTCTAAGGCTACTTTCACACTAGCGTTCGGGGCTCCGCTTCTGAGTTCCGTTTAAAGGCTCTCACAAGCGGCCCCGAATGCATCAGTATGGCTCCGTCTGTCCTCCGCTCCGTTCAGCAGGCGGACACCTGAACGCTGATTGCAGCGTTCGGGTGTCCGCCTGGCTGTGCGGAGGCAAACGGATCCGTCTAGACTTACAATGGAAGTCAATGGGGACGGATCCGTTTGAATTTGACACTATATGGCTCAATTTTCAAACTGATCCGTCCATTGACTTTCAATGTAAAGTCAAAACGGATCCGTTTGCATTACCATGAAGAAAAAAAAAAAAAATTTTTTTTTGTTCATGGTAATGCAAACGGATCCGTTCTGAACGGATCTAAGCGTTTGCATTATAGGTGCGGATCCGTCTGTTCAGATACCAGACGGATCCGCTCCGAACGCAAGTGTGAAAGTAGCCTAAGTGTGAAAGTAGCCTCAGATGGACCCGTCCAGACTTTACATGGGGGAGTCAATGGGGGACGGATCAGTTTGAAAATTGAGCCATAGTGTGTCATGTTCAAACGGATCCGTCCCCATTGACTTGCATTGTAAGTCTGGACGGATCAGCCAGCCTCCGCACGGCCAGGCGGACACCCGAACGCTGCAAGCACTGACTGATGCATTCTGAGCGGATCCGCGTCCACTCAGAATGCATTAGGGCTGGACGGATGCATTCGGGGCCGCTTGTGAGCCCCTTCAAACGGAGCTCACAAGCGGACAACCGAACGCTAGTGTGAAAGTAGCCCTAGCCTGCTCTCCCTCACTGGAAGCCTTTTGGCACCAGGAGAGGTGTGGAGTGGGCTCGGTATACATGTTGGTACCTGCATTCCCTAGATTTAATGGAGGCCATTTTGGCACCAGAAAAATGAAAAAAAATTAAGACAGGCCCAGCATGCATGTGGAATCTACACTCCCTGAATTTTATGGTAGCCGTCATGGCACATAACAGGTAGAATATAATGTTAGGTTCCCGTCTTACAGAGATTGCCTTGACGTGTGGCAAAATGTATTTGCCAAGAATCTCAATTTTTTTTTTTAATAAGCATTAGCATTAGAATACTTTTTTGTACTTTATTTGGTTTGCAGAGAGCTGTTGCATTGTATTTTTTTTCGTTGTGTTTTTAGCAATTGCAACGTGCACCTGTGCATCGGGATGTGCTGACTGACCCCTTTTTTTTCTTTGCACATCATATCAAAGGTTTACCTCTACAGATTGCTAGAACGAGGAGATAGAAGCTCACGCATAGAGCACGCTCTCCTTGCCGCTGAAGAAGGGCTCAAAAGAAAGTCTGTTAGGCCATCTTGAGCTGGTCTCCTTCAGTGAAGAGATAGAATGCTCTTTGTGTGCGCTTCTATCTCCTTTTCAATGATTAGTGGGGGTCTCAGCAATGGGGCACCCACAGATCAAAACCTTTGATATGTCACAATGATATATCAAATATTTATCAAAAACACATGCACACTTATGTTTGTATTAGTAAGTCATAAATATTACCAGTTAACAATTTACTTGTATTAAAAATTGGAGAATGCCACTTAATAGGCAATGAGTTTTTTTCTGTACGTTTGTCCATCTAGCCTACTGTAGGGCCTAGCAAAGTAAACAGATCTGTATATATGCCAATGCGGGATGAGTGTCTTTCACATGGGCAGTGTACATATAGATTTAAAGACAGTATGCAGCAAGTTGTCCTTAACAGTTTGGTACAGGGGCTACATTATTAGTTTAAGTAAATTGCTAAAATATCAATGACATTTATAGTTTATTGAAAAGGAACATGCATTGTTAAAGAGGACCTTTCACCTGGAAAAACATTGTGAACTAAGCATCCTGACATATACAGCGGCGCCAAGAGATCTCACTGCACTTACTATTATCCCTGGGCGCCGCTCCGTTCTCCCGTTATGCTCTCCGGTATCTTCGCTCAGTAAGTTATAGTAGGCGGAGACTTAGAACTCTTGGTTATAGTAGGCCTAGTCTGCCCTTGTTCTGCTGGGCGTCTCCTGCTCCTAGGCTGTAGGGCTGGCCAATCGCAGCACAGAGCTCACAGCCTGGGAGGTTTTTTTCTCCCAGGCTGTGAGCTGTGCACTGCGATTGGCCAGCACTACAGCCTAGGAGGAGGAGGCGCCCACAGGACAAGGGCAGACACCGCCTACTATAACTTACTGAGCGAAGATACCGGAGGACATAACGGGAGAACGGAGCGGCGCCCGAGGATAATAGTAAGTGCAGTGAGATCCCTGGGCGCCGCTGTATATGTCAGGATACTTAGTTCACAATGTTTTTCTAGTTGAAAGGTCCTCTTTAAGCTCAGAATCCCTTTAACTACTTCCAGACCGGGCCATTTACCCCCATTCCTGACCAGGCCTAGTTTTGCAAATCTGACATTTGTCGCTATGTGGTAATAGCTTTGGAACGCTTTTACTTATCCAAGCCATTCTGAGATTGTTTTCTCGTGACACATTGTACTTGATGTTGAATGGTAAATTTGAGGCAATATGCTTTACCTTTATTTATTAAAAAAATCCAAAAGTTAAAACGAAAATGTGAAAAAATTCAGTTTTCTAAATTTATATCTCTCTGCTTTTAAGACAGATTTTATGAGGTATCACTATTTATTAATTAACATTCCCCATATGTCTACTTTATGTTGGCATAATTTTAGTAATGTAATTTTATTTTTTTAGGACGCTAGAAGGTTTAGAATTTTAGAAGCAATTTTTGAAATTTTTAAGAGAATTTCCAAACAACTTTAAGGACCAGTTCAGTTCTGAAGTCATTTTGTGTGGTTTACATAATAGAACCAACCCATAAATGACCCCATTTTAGAAATGACACCCCTCAAACTATTCAAAAGTTTTTAGAAATGTTAACCCTTTAGGTATTCTACAACATCCGTAGTGTATTGCTGATCCACAATACACCCGGCACCCCCCATAAAACTGCCTATTCTCCCGCAATTGCAAACAAGAATAGGACATGTTCTATTTTTTTTCTGGAGCCGCGGACCGAAGATCAGGGGTGCGCTCCGGAAATGCGGATGCGGACAACACACTGTGCTGTCCGCATCCATTCCTGCCCCATAGAGAATGACTGGGTCCATATCAGTTCCGTAATTTGTGGAACGGATGCGTAACCATTATACGGACGTGTGAACGGACACTAATCAATTTTTTCCTGGGACACATCAAGGGTTAACGACAAAACAAACCTCAATATTTATTACCTTGATTATGCAGTTTGCAGAAACACCCCATATGAGGTTGTATACCACTGTCTGGGCACACGACAGGGCACAGAAGGCAAGGAGCGCCATATGGTGTTTGGAGGGCAGATTTTGCGTGAATGATCTTTGGGAACCATGTTGCATTTGAAAAGGCCCTGAGTAACCCCACAGTGAAAACCCCCAATAAGTGACCCCCCCCCCCCCCCAAAAGATAACAGGAGAATATTCAGGAGAAAGTAAAAAGGGGGAAGAATACAGTAATACCCCAATTGTGGTCATAAACTCCCCAATTACAAGTTATTTGGGGATACGCCAGGGCTCAGAAGGGAAGGAGCGGCATCTGGATTTTCTAACATGGATTTTTCTGTCATGGTTTTTAAGAGCAATGACTATTTTTTGTTGAATGAGCTACGCAAGGGCTTATTTTGTGCGAGACAAGCTGTAGTTTTTCTGGTTGCTTTTTATCTTATTTTTGGGAGGTGAAGTCACAAAAAAGCTGTTTGTAATTTTTCAACTTTTTTCTTTACACAGTTCACTTAAAGGCATAGATCATATGATATTTTTACAGACTTTACGTTTTACACTGTTCCTGACTGGAAGATATTGGCAACGTTCTTAGCTTTTAACATCGGGCCTGAGGAGGAATTAGCTAGTATTGTCAGTTGCGTATCATTTTGGTGAATTTTTTGCAGTGATTTTTGCATGTATATTTTTTCATCTGCACAATGTATCATTTTGTGTAAGATGTTCTTGTGGTGCATGTGGTCCGCCCCGGCATCCTCCATTGTACGTATTTTTTGCTAGGGATTGCTGTTGTCTGCGGATCGCATGCGGAGGAATTGCTCACCCGGTTATAGACACTGTACAGTGTCTGGGTTTGGAGCATTTTCACCCATTTAGTCCACTTTTTCAGTGAGTTTTTTGTCTTTATGTGTATGGAATGTGCCACTTTATTTTGTTGGTAACATTCTTTTGCACCTGGTAGCTTCTGTGTCACATGGTCTGTTGTGGGTGCGGCTCACAGATTTATCCTACCTCACAGTGCATTGGTGATACCACTATGGAGGCATGCGAGAGTCTGGCTGCAAGTTAATTTCTAGCACTGATTCAAACCCTGTTAACACACCACGGGCAATTGAGTGGTAGGACCCCATGAGTGCTGAGACACTGACGTGGTGCATGAGGGGCTCCGATATTTTCCTGACTGGAAGATATTGGCAAAGTTCTCAGCTTTTAACATCGGCCTGAGGAATTAGCTAGTATTGTCAGTTGTGTATCATTTTGGTGCATTTTTTGCAGTGATTTTTTTTTAACAAGTATAAATGGCTAAAATGAAACCCCCCCCCCCCCCCCATGGCTTACAGCTATTGTAAAAAGAGCAATAAAAGACAAAAAGTGGGCACTTAAAAATACAAATCTGAGGGGTCAGCTGTAGCGTTTGAAGATTACAAAGGGCTTAATAAAATCTGCAAAAAGGAGATAAAATTAGCAAAGATACAAAATGAACAGCAGGTAGCAAAAGAAAGCAAAACAAATCCCCAAAAGTTTTTTAAGTATATAAATGCTAAAAAAAAAAAAACTAGGTCCGAGCAGGTAGGTCCCCTTAATAATGGTGGGGGGGCGGTAGTCACTGAAAATAAGGAAAAGGCAAAAGTTCCTAAATAGGTTTTATAGCTCTGTATATACCAAAGAAGAGAAAAGAGCTGATATCTGTGGCGCCAGGGTTGTTAGTAAATCCAGTGATATACTCAATTGGCTAACTGTAGATATTGTCCAAGAAAGTTAAATAGGGTAAATGTGAACAAAACTCTGGGTCCAGATGGATTACACCCAAGAGTGCTTAAAGAGCTCCGTTCAGTCATTGCTGTGCCCATTCTCTAGGGACTGGTACAGTGCCAAGTGATTAGCGCAAGGCAAACGTGGTGCCCATATTCAAAAAAGGATCAAGGTCCTCCACAGGTAATCATAGACTAGTTAGTTTTACTCCTGTTGTAAGAAGAATGTTTGAATGAATCTTAAGGGACTATATACAGGAGATTGTGACTGTAAATAATATGTAAGTGATAACCAGCATGGGTTTACCAAGGACAGAAGAATGGAGGTGGTGAATAGTAGCCTGGACAGAGGGGCTGCTGTGGATGTAGTGTTTCTGGATTTTGCAAAGGCTTTTGATACTGTCCCTCATAGATGTTTAATAAGTAAAGTAAGGTCTATTGGCTTGGAAAGTATAGTTTGTAATTGGATTGAAAACTGGCTGAAGGTGTCCAGAGAGTTGTGGTCAATGATTCCTATTCAGAATGGTCCCAGGTTATAAGTGGTGTACCCCAAGGTTCAGTGCTGGGCCCTTTATTAATGATATTGAGGATGGGATTAATAGCACCATATCTATTTTTGCAGATTACACTAAACTGTGTAAAACTGTACAGTCTATGGAAGATGTCCACAAACTACAAGCTGACGAACACTGAGTGACTGGGCATCAAACTTAGCAAATGAGGTTCAATGTGGACAAATGTAAAGTTATGCATCTTGGTAGTAATAAGCTCTGTGCTTCATATGTCCTAGGTCAGGGCTGGCCAACCTGCGGCTCTCCAGCTGTCGCAAAACAACAACTCCCACCATTCCCTGCTGTAGGCAGACTAAGCATGCTGGGAGTTGTAGTTTTGCAACAGCTGGAGAGCCGCAGGTTGGCCAGCCCTGTCCTAGGTGATGTAACACTGGGAGAATCACTTATAGAGAAGGATTTGGGTGTCCTTGTGGATGGTAGATTAAATTATAGTATACAATGTCAATCAGCTGCTTCTAAGGCCACCAGGATATTGTCATGCATTAAACGAGGCATGGACTCGCGGGGCAGGGATGTAATACTACCACTTTACAAAGCACTGGTGCAGCCTCATCTGGAATACACAGTCCAGTTCTGGGCACCAGTCCATAGAAAGGATGCCCTACAGCTGGAAAAAGTACAGATGAGAGCGACTAAAATGATAAGGAACATGGAGGGTCTTCGTTATGAAGAAAGATTAAAATAAATGAATTTATTTAGTCTAGAGAAGAGACGTCTAAGGGGGGCGGGGGGGGACATGATTAACCTGTACAAGTATATAAATAGGCCATACAAAAAAATACTGTGAAAAGCTGTTCCATGTAAAATGCGCTTAAAAGACAAGGGGCCACTGCCTCCGACTGAAGAAAAAGTTCAGCCTCCAGAAGCGTCAAAGCTTCTTTAATAGGAATAGACTTTCATAAAAAGATTTGATCTGAGGTGGTCTGAAATTGCTCCTCCAGATCAGCTGTTTGAGAAGGTACCGGCGCTTGCAATAGCGTCATGGCCTTCTCTCAGCTTCTCCTAGGCTAGTCACAACACATTCATAGGTCACAAGGCCTAGGCGCAGCTTGAACTATACAATGTACGGCGCTGTGCTTGGTTTGCTAAGATAAGACTGCAGCACTACTGCGAGTGCCGAAGCCTTCTCAAACAGCTGTCCGGTGGGGGTCCCATGCATCAGATACTGATGACCTTTCAATTTTGTTTTTCTTTCTTTAAAAGGAAGAACAAATCGATTTTAACAGTTCAGATTTTATTTTTTTCTGATTTGTTTCAGGCGAATTGGGGAGAGAGAGTGAAAGGGGGCATGAGAGTTTTACACTTTGCATCAAAAAAGCATCTTTTTAGACAAACTACAAAGTGTACATATGGACATCTATAGAACTTTTGATGAACAGGTCTCCTTTATTTCCTAACTTGGAGAACAAATGACAGCTGCAACCTGCTTGCTTTGTTTGGATCGATTTTGCAGCAGTTAAATATTCTGCATTAATGTCCATTTCAGATAATTTGCCTATTCTAATAAATGTAATAGTTCCAATAGCTCTCCAACAAAATAGGTTACCCATGTATGTAATGGGCACAAAGCTGAGCAGTTAAGTGTTCAGATTTGATGATGCCCTGCAAAGAGTCAACACTACTGCACATTTTCTATTAGATGGTATGAGGGAGTATCCAACACGTCAACCCAAAAACCTATATAGAATAGTCATGCATATTTATGGACTCTAAATATTACCAGCATAAAAAATGCACAGGAAAAAATAGTACTCATAAAAACAGAGTTACAGATATAATTACAACTTAGACAATTCCACAGGGTAAAGGCTTAGGAAAACCTAGACCTATCACACTGTAGCCAAGTGAGTACTGCTTGGCCGATTTAATCAACAGAGACAAAATCATTGTGAAATAGCTGCAGTCAAGTGAGTAGCTAGATTTTTTTATTGCGGCATGCTGGGATATCGGAGCAATCTCAGAAGAACTTTTTCCTCCTGTAAATTAAGCAGCGATTTCATACCGATTTTATCTCTAGTGATTAAATCACTTTAGCAAATTTTAAGCCAATAACTTGACTGGCGATTTGGCAGAGCTTTTCGTTACCCAAAGCATTTATTTTATATCGCTGACATTCTCAGTGCATTTTCAGTGCTTACTATTGACAGCAATTGTGTGTTTACTTATTGTAAAAAGTCTAGGTGGAGCAACAGACTAAGGTACATGCACACGATTGTATGTGTTTTGCGGTCTGCAAATTGCGAATCTGCAAAAATAAAAATAAAAAAATAACGGATGACATCCGTATGCCATCCGTTTTTTTTTTTTTCTTTGCGGATCCATTGCAACAATGCCTATAACAGACCAGAATAGGCCATGATCTTTTTTTTTGCGGGGTTATGGAACGGACATACGGATAGTACACAGTGTGCCCTCAGCATTTTTTGCGGACCAATTAAAATTAAAGGTTCCGCATCCTATCTGCAAAAAAAAAACGAACGGACACGGAAACAAACCACGTTCGCGTGCATGTAGCCTAAGGAAATTTCACACCAGTGAGTCTTCTGTCCAGATGCTTTCCATTTTGTGAACACACAAAATCCAGACTGAATCTTGACCCATTCATTTCAACTGAGCATAATTTTTCACTGATCTTTGAATTCAGGAAAATCGCACCATGTTCTGTTTTTAACGGAGACCTTGTCCCATAAAAACAAAAAGGACAAATACAACAATAAAACCGCAATAGAAATGCACCTCCAATTAAATAAAACAGTTTTTGCACTTCTCTTTATGGCTAGTGTGCCCCCTCTGTCCAGCATCATATATAAAGCAGTGTGTGTGTATGCATGCAAGTAAGCATGTCCGCTAAAGGAATCCGCACCATCGCATTTACAATCACAAAATTTGGCACAGGTAAATCAGGTGTCCGGAAAGGTTTTAGACCAGGTCTCAGCTCTCTAGCACATACCATTCCAGAGATATTCCCCAAAAAATGCACATATGGCACATCACATGACCTACATTAGCCAATCTTTCACTTCATATCCCAACTGCCATACACACGGTCACATGTTCCTCATCAGCCAATAGAAACTCGCAGGTCCTTAGTCTCCACATACACACAGTTTTACACAAAGTTTCCATAACAACCCAGCCGTTTTTCTTCACTGCTGTAGGTCAGCTTTAAAGGGGCAGGGTGCTGTGGATGACACTGTTTAGGGAGGGAAGTGCTGTGGAGGTCACAGTTCAGGGGGCAGATAGGGTGGCCATTCAGGCCAGCCTCAAAAGACGGACTTTCAAGGAACCCCACTTCAGGTCCCGCTAAGCCATGCCCCATATCTGGTTAGGCCACGCCCCCTCCCAAGCCACAGTCGATGGGGATTGAAAAAAATGAAGGTAAAAACAACTTCTGTCATCTGCAGGGTAGGAGGGATGGTGACTTTCCCTGCAGCTCAATCTCAGACAGCACAGTGCTGCTGTCTGAGATTGAGCTGTTCAAAAAGGATATCCCTGTGTCCGTCCAGGCCCGGCACCAGACGGAGGACAGGGAGTCTGAAAGCCAGACTGTCGGGCCTAAAACAGGACCTCTGGCCACCCCAAGGGAAGGCTGCTGTGGAAGTTCACAGTAAAGGGGACGATCTGCTAGGGAGGTCAGTGTTAAGGGGCAGATTGCCGTAGAGGCCACTGTTACGGGAGTGAGGTGTTGTGGAAATTACTGTGGAGGTCACTAATAAAGGGGTGGCTGCTCTGGAGGTCACTGTTAAGGGGCGGGCGATGTGGAGGTCACAGTTAAGGGAAAGGTCCGCTATGGAGGTTAGTGTTAAGGGGTGGGGTGCTATAGAGGTCACTTAAGGGGGGCGGAGTGTTATGGAGGTAACATTTTAAGGGAACAGAGCTCTGAAGAGGTCACTGTTGAGGGTGTGTTATTGTGTAAATCACTTAACGAGATGGGGTACTGTGGAGGTCACTTATAAAGGGGCGGCCGCTGTGGAGGTTACTGTTAAGGGAGCAGGGTACTGTAGATGTCAATGTTATTGTGGATACCTTAACGACACACACAAACGTTAAATGAAATAAAATAAATATACCCAATGCGAAGCCGGGTCCTTCGGCTAGTTATCACATAAAAACAAATTGGGCTGCATGAAAAACAGAATGTATCCGGATGCAATGATGGCCGAATATTAGCCTTCAGTTTTTCACATGCGCGAAGAAAAACTGGATAAAATAAATGCAGTCCTAAAGGAAAAACTAAAATACTTAAAGGGGTTGTGAACACGGACATATAACCATTTTCACCCAGGCAGACTGCCCTTTTCTCTCATCTAGGGAATCAGGTGAGGTAGCCTGGATTAGACATCAAGGTGCTGGAATGTTACCGCAGGTGTGGTTGGCAGCAGTGAACAACGATACCTCAGTGTGAACAGGAGCCTAAAATGAAAACTGGGACCGTGGGACATAATCAGTCTGATAAGTGGTTAGAGCACTTTAGCAGCGTGGATGCGATTTATTATTCCGATTTATTTTTGAGACTTGGCCTCTCTCACACAGACCCAACAAAGCTTAGTGCTAACAGACTATTGTCAGCATTTGTTCATTGTTGTACGATGATTATACTTTGTCACTGCCTGACCCTGTCAATCAAAACAGTGAGGGAGGGATTGCCAAAGATATGAGTGGAGAATGGATGCAACAAGAGGAATGGTGATGCAATCACCAGCCAGATACGTTTATGTGGTGGTACACTGAATTACCTGTGCCACCTCTACAGAGCAAGCTAATCTGACTGGCAGCACAGGAGACAATGGGTGAATGGTGTCTGATGTGTCTTATAGGTGCAGGTCCCACCGCTGAGACCCGCGCCTATATCGAGAACGGAGCCCCGAAAGTGAAGGAGAGCGCACTGCGCATGCGCAGACGCCCTCCATTCATTTCTATAGAGCCGCCGAAAATAGCAGAGCGCTGCCTTGGCTATTGCCGTCTGCACCATAGAAATGAATAGGAGCATGGGCAGCGCATGCGCAGCACGCTCCCATTCACTTCTATGGGAGAGGCGGGGATTATCGCTTGGTGGTGGACGGACCCAGGAATACCTGGGGTCCTCCAGCCACAGCGCTCCCTGCTCCCTTCTCAATATAGGTGCGGGTCCCAGCTGTGGGACCTGCACCTATCAGACAATGGGGGCATATCCTAGCGATACACGTCTGAGACCTGCCCTCTCAAACTGTACCATACTGCATAAGCTCTATGGAAAACAATCTTCAGTTTTTTGTGTAGAGATGTTACTGTGCGAAAAGGTCCTTTTACAAATGTTCAATCCTGATATTTGGCCAATGTAAATGTGCTGCCGGTATGAAGCATCATTAAAATAGCAACCAAAATCATCATTTCTGGGTGGCAGATCGTCCTGTTTAAACTGGGATCTGCTCCCAAGAAACAATGATTCTGTATGGGTAAGAGTGTTCCCATAAAGAGAGAACTGTAAGTAAATGCCGCTCTCACCTTTCATAACGACCAGACAATGCCCAATAATTTCCGGGCCAGTCAGTCCGTTTACACTTTTGTGATTCAAGTAATTGCGCTAAAGCTTTGGATGAAGGGATTACAATACTAGACACAGCAGTGGGTAAGCAAAGCACAGTTTTGCATAATGTGGGATGAAGAAGATAAAACCGTGGGTTGAGAAGCATGCATACCCACCCTTTGATTTGACAGACAGAGGAGAGAAAGCAGATGATGGAGCAGGTTCACGAGAAGCAACGCTGGATGGTGTGAGGTCTGTAGTTGGGAACAGATGCACAGAAGCAGCAAAGACATAAGCAGACAAGACATTATACAAAGTAAGAAATGACCATACAGGAAATAATAGGACAGCTTTCTATATTTAGCAAAGCTATTACAGAAATTAAGAACTTTTTCATTCCTGGTTTCTTCACACAGTTCTGAAGGTCACTATCCATTTCAACTGTTCATCACTGAAATTATTTTACGGTGAAAAATGTGGAAAAGCTTTCAGAGAGAAATTCTCTAATAGCAATCAGATTAACTTTCCATTACAACAGATACTTTATAACGGTCCCCAAGCGCTTCTAGAATTATCCCTCGCTTCTTCTACAGCCCATTCAGATGACATCCTGTGACCAGTCGCCAGCTACAAATAGGAATTTTTGATTGGTTCCTGTGATCTGAACACAAGACAACCCCCCACTTGTTGTATCGCCAAATGCTGGAAGCACACCAATATTCACACACGGCAGATTGGCTACTGACATTTCTGGGATTGCCCCATTCATCTGAAGGGGTAGTGCAGAAATCCAAGCATTTGGCGCCAATTCAAAACTTTCTGCAATAAATCTGCCTTATGTAAGTAGACCTCCTGTGCCGCCTTGGTTACATCCTACCAGGTCACTCCCAGGCTCATCAACATTGTTAACTCTTAGGCCCCATGCAGACAAGCGTGTCCGGATTAGGTCTGGATGCATTGCGAAGGCGTTCAATGAAAAATGTGCGATTTCGCAGGCAATCCGTTTTGCCTGCGAACGCGGACAGTTCAGTTTTTATCACGTGGGTGCAATGCGTTTTGATGCGTATTGCACGTGCGTGATAAAAAACTGAATGTATACAAACATCTCTTAGCAACCATCCGTGAAAAACGCATTGCATCTGCACTTTCTTGCAGATGCGATGTGATTTTCACGCAGATCCATTCACTTCTATGGGGCCAGCGTTGCGTGCAAATCGCATGATATAGAACATGCTGCAATTTGTACACAGCCCCTTTGAAAATAATGGTCCGGGTTCCGTGTGGGCGCAATGCGTTCGCATCACGCATTGCACCCGCGCGGAATAATCGCTTGTCTGCAATGGGCCTTAGGCCTCCTGCATACGACTGTATCCGTTATGTGGTCTACAAACCGCAGACCCGCAAAATACGGATACAAGCCATGTGCATCCTGCACTTTTCTCAGTCCCCATTGTAAAAATGGGACAAGACCAGGACATTTTCTATAATTGGCAGCACATCCTTGAGCTGTCCGCATTTTTTGTGGCCTCACAGAAATGAATGGGTCTGTGTGCAATCCACAAAAAATGCGGAAGGGACACGGACTGAAAATACTGTCGTGTGCATGAGGCTTTAGGTTCCATTTACATGTCCGCAATTCTGTTCCGCACTTTGCGGAACGGTATTGCAGACCCATTCATTTTTATGGGGCCACACTAGGTGCTGTCTGGATCTGGAAATTCGGATCTGCACTTCCGTTCCCCAAAAAAATAAAAATAAAAATAAAAAATATAGAACATGTCCTATTCTTGTCCGCAATTGCGGACAAGATTAGGCATTTTCTATTATAGTGCCGGCGATGTGCGGTCCGCACATTGCCGGTGTCCGTGTTTTGCGGATCCATGGATCTGCAAAACACATACGGATGTGTGAATGGACCCTTAGGCTGCTTTCACACAGTGTTTTATCAGTGATTGTCCGTTAATTATTGTGAGCCAAAACCAGGTGCAGGTCAGGAACACATAACAGGTGCAAATCGTCCATTATACCTCATCTGCGAGTAGGTTCCTCTCCTGGTTTTTGCTCAAAATCACTGATGGAAATCAGTGATCAAACACTGCCTTTGAGAGTCCTTACTCAAAAAACAAAACGGGCCACTTCTGTTAAGTGACTAGCATTAAATGACCTTCAAATAAAACACAATGCATGGAAAAGTCACCCATAGATGCATATAAGTCGTGCGACAGAAAGAGTACAACTACACTGCAACATGTGTCCAGCGACATGCATACAGCACCAGTGAGTTTTACCCTTTGTCACGCAACATTTTAGTAATGATCGTCGAAAGGTTTCACACTGCGACGTGACAGTCGCACAGAAATCCAACTTGGATGGATTTTTTACAACTATTGTGTCACAGTCGCAATGCAACACCATTGACTATCATAAAAAAAAATGTCATGCAACTTTTCTGCGACACATGGCGTGTAGCCCTAGCCTTAGGCTACATACACACAACAGTTCTTTTTCTCTGCGTCCGTTCAGTTTTTTTTGGGGGGCTGATCGGATGGTTTCTATGGAGCCGTTAAAATTGTGGTGTAGTCAACCATTTCTTTTCCGCGTCCGCTGTCCGTGTTTCCAGTCCGCCAAAAAAAAGTATTGCATGTCCTATTCTTGTCCGCAATAAACGTTTTGCGGACCCACTGAAGTCAATGGGTCCGCAAAAAAATGTGGATGCCCAACGGAAGCCATCCGTATGTCATCCACATCAGTTTTAGTTTTGCGGATGGTTGCTGGGAAACCTGTATATATAAAATTTCAAGAATTACAGCCTTCAGGGTTTTTTTTGCGGACCGCAAAATAAAACTGAAGACACACGGAAACACAACCTACAAAATTTGCGGACAAAAACAGAACGGATGTGGATGTAAAAAAAATAAAAAATAAAAAAATAGGAACACGGATCCGCTATTTGCAGACTTAAAAAAACAACTGTTGTGTGCATGTAGCCTAAACTGAATGGGGCCACAGTGCGATTGGCAGTTTGCCCCAACCATAACCCCAGAATAAAAAATAAAAAAAACAGCAGTATTAGATTTTCTGTGATACTCAGGTTGCTGCACCCCATTGGGTTCAATGGCTGCAGAGCCTATGACAACTCCCCTGGAGAGAGAGTCTCCTTCACCTAAGGACAGAAAACAGAACCACGCAGAACCACGATAAAGAGGACCTTTCATGGTTTTTACTTATTCTAGATAAATACCTTTACTTGCCGATACTGCCACCCTGCCTGTTTTTTTTTGGTTGGTTTTTTTATATCGTTCCTGCGCCCCCCTGTAGTTTTCCCGCTCAGTATGTTAATACTGGTCATCGGTACAGGGAGGAGGAGACGCTAGGGTTTCTCAATGGGCGTCTTCTTTCTCCCTGGCTGTGCCGCGATCCAATCACATCAGAGAGCGTCACAGCCAGGGAGAAGGCGACTCCCATTGAGAAACCCTGGCGTTTCCTCTTCCCTGTACCGATGCTCAGTAAAAGGTATTTATCTAGAATAAGTAAAAACCATGAAAGGTCCTCTTTAAAAGAGGGATCTGCCCATCACCTGTCCTTTTCAAGAACCAAGCAACCTATTAATCTACTTTAGTACATAAAGGTTGTTATTCACATAATTTCTCTATTACTATTAAACCTTTTATTTTTTTTGTTCTGCTAATCTGAACTCAAAAAGGGCACTCAAGGCTGACACCTGTACCTGCTGGGTCTAAGCTGCTTCTTCCAACCTTCATGCAAAAATTCTAATACAAGGGGAATATCAGGATTTGCTAACAAATCCACCGAAGCGTTGGCATATTTACAAAAAGCTCTCCAAACTCTTAGATAAATAGTAGAAGTAACCTATTTACAACTGGCTAACAATGTGGAAATAACATCCTCAGATAAAACCCTTTCTTAAAATCTGCCTTTCAACAGTCAAGCTGTCAGATGTAGATTTTTATCATCTCTGGATGTGAAATTGGACCCCGACTCAATAGATAGAGAATCCGGCAGAATCCAAGAAGGAGCAATAGACATCCCGTGGAGCCATGAGAACCAAACCCTCTGGGGCCAGAAGGGGGCAATTACAATCACTGTAGCACTTTCCTCCCTGAGAACTCTTGATAACTTTAAGGGGGAAAGGCATAAGGAAGACCCTGCTTCCAGGCTTGGGCAGATCTCTGGGGGAGAGGGAAAAGAACACTCTTACCCTCCTGTTAGCTCTAGTGGCAAATTGTGATACTGACACAGATTACTGTTGTTCCAGCTTCTCTGAAGTAGAAGTGACTCCACATGGGCTCCCCACCCCAAAGGGCTGACGTCTGTAGTAAGTAGAACGCCCTCCCGTTTCCAAGGGATTCCCTTCTGCAGATTCTTCAGATCTATCCACCACCTCAAGGATCTTAAAGTCTGAGAGATCTCAGAATCCAGAGAATGCTGGCATCTGTCCCATTCTGCTAAGATCTGAAGTTGCAGTTCTTTTGAGTGATACTAGGCCCATTCCACCCCAAAACAGCCGCTGTCATGAGACCCAGAACAGACAGTCTTCCTTAGAGAAAGTGACTGATGGATAAGTTCCTGAACTCTTGTCTGGATTTAGAGATTCTTTAGCGATAACTGCTTAAATATTTTCATGCACATCAAAAACCTTCCTCTTTTTTGGCCCTAGACCCTCAAACTTAACATCCTGGACTGACTATGGCAACTTCTCTTAGTCTAGCCCGATAGTTGCTCTAACTGCTTTAATAAGGGCATTAGTATTTTCAGCATGAAAGAGCGGTTTCCCGGCAGACTTGTCCTGAGAAGAACTATCGGCCGACTGTATTTCCCCTTCTTCCTCCAACCCAGATAAAACTTTACCATCACTGGAGGAGGGATTGGATGGAGCTGCGGAAGTACTAAAGCGACTTAAGCAGGCCACTAACAGATTTTTTTTCACTTCATCCCGAATTCAACTGCTTAATGTTTTCCAATCAGGGACTGGGCTTCCTCCTTCATTAACTTGATAATGCAGGCTTGACACAGGGGCTTAGCCCAAGCCCAGGACAACCTCCTTTTACATACAGCACAACCTCTTTCCTTTGATTTGGAGATCTTCCTAGAAGACTCTTGACACCTAAACATAGATGACCGTCCATGAGAAACATTAATGCTAAGGATCACTGCAAAAACCGATGCCCAGACTTACAGCAGTGGATCCTAGTGGAGGGTTACTCCTTTTCTAACCGGGAACCCCGCAGCTCTAGGGATAGAGAGGGAGGTCCCACATTTAAAGCGGTTCTGGTGCCATTTCTTGTCCTGAGGTGAAGGAGGCAGTCTCTCCAGGGGTGCCGTCATAGATAAAGGGGGAAAAGGTGGACTTTTTACTCAGTACTATGTTTTCCGAGAGAAGGGATCTCAAACGCCAGCTGTTGCTAAACTATAACTCCCACCATGCGCTGATAGCTGTAAGCTGTCCGGGCATGATGGAAGTTTTAGTTTTACAACACCTGGGGAGCCATGAGTTTGAGATCCCTGACCTAGATGTTTCTTAATGTATTGCACACAACAATAGTATGCATTTATTCTCAGTAACGGAAGAACTGTGCTGGATCAGACTAAAGGCCTTTAACATCGAAAATGAACCAGATGCTTCCGACAATCACTGGAAGAGGGGATGGCTCCAATTACCTCTTCTGTATAGGGACAAACCAGCACTACTGTGATCGCTCATCCTCATACAGGTTCAGCAGGTCAGCAGCATATCTCTTTACACAAGGTTATGTGCTGCTGGCATATGATAATTTTATGTGCTGCAAAAAAGATACGAACAACCGATGGACAACTGATTGGTGACACTATTATGAACGAGCATTTGTAGGAAGGCTCATTCCTGATAATTGCCCTGATTCTTGGCCTATGTAAAAGAGCCTTTAGGCTACCTTTTCCACTTTTACAACTGGAAATACTTACCAAATACTTCCACAGACTCCTAATCTTGATTTACTCTCTCTCTCTCTCTATAGATATATCTATATATACACACCAACACATATACACAGAAAAAAAAAAAAAAAAAAGGTATACAGAGATATAATATAGGATGTATATAACTATGCAGCATAGGGGCTCAATGAGCAGTGCACTGTAAACCGCATCATAGCCATCTGCTGGATGGAAAGTGTAGGATGTGGCATTTTTACAAGAATGAAGATGGATAGCGGATACAGTAAAAGGTCCGTCTGCAAAGTAACCAAACTTAATTCTACAGGTTACCATAAAAGGCAAGTTTATATACATCAGCCTGCACAACATTAACCCGTTGGCTACCAGCGAACTAGACACAAAATACCGGTGCAGTACAGCTACGGCACGGTGTTCACCTGGTCCCTGAGCGAAATCGCTCAGAGACCAGGTGACGATGGCTGCTCAGGACGGCATGCAGCCATCTTCCCTAAGGTTACAGGGAGGTTTTTCCGCCCCACTGCAACATCGATCGCTGAGATGAATAAAAATGGCCCGTCAGTCCCAATGGGTTTACTCAGCTGAAGAGGCATACGCATATCTTGCCTCTGATACCAAGTCGGCCAGTGAGTGGGAAGAGGATGCCACTTTCCTCTATGCCTCTACCCCATCATCAGGTGATGAGGGACCCTCTAGAAGGCGCCCCGGGGTAGCAGCGGAGACAGCCCTCCAGAGTGACCCAATATGGACCCCACCCCCCCCTGACGATTATTAGCCTCAAATTCCTGAGTTTGTGGGCAGCTCAGGAATTCAGATTGATTGTGCGGGCTTCACTGAAATTGATTTTTTTTTAAATCTTTTTCTCTCATGAATAAATTTGATGATAACCCAAACAAATTTAAAAAGCCCAGCAATTTATTTCCAAGACCCCCACAACACCATATGCTAGACCCCCAAGGTTAGACCACAATAAACGCAACAGAGATTATGACCCTTTGGGGGCTCTTGCTGCATATGGGTGTGGTTAAAAAAAAAAACTAAGATTACTCAGTATTGGAGTGTGGATGTCTTGTACCACACTCCAATTTACAGTAGTGCCATTGCCTGTAATAGATTCCAAGCAATCCTGAATAATGCGCAGTGCCCACCCCAGAATGACCCCGCATTTGACCGTCTGTACAAAATTAGGCCCATCCTCGACCACTTCAATGCAAAGTTTTCAGAAGTGTACACCCCAGAAAATAAATTCTGTATAGACGAATCCCTATTACTTTTCAAAGAGAGGATAATATTCCACCAGAACCTGCCCAGCAAGCAGGCAAGGTATGGCAGAAAAACTTATAAAAACTGAGAGTAGCTCTGGGTATACTCACAAGTTCCAGGTTTACGAAAGGAAGGACACCCGGATTGAACCCCCAGAATGCCCCCCGTCCTTGAAGTTAGTGGGACTTATCTAGCAGTGGGTGCAATAAGGGTTACCATCTGTACATGGATAATTACTACACGAGTTTACCACTGTTCCAGTCTGTAGCTTCCAGAGGTACTGTGGCGCAGTATGCAAAAATCAGAGAGCAACCACTAAGAAAAGGGTTGCAATAAGGGTTACCATCTGTACGTGGATAATTACTACACGAGTTTACCACTGTTCCAGTCTGTAGCTTCCAGAGGTACTGTGGCGCAGTATGCAAAAATCAGAGAGCAACCACTAAGAAAAGGAGAAAGCCGTGCTCTCCTCAATGAGAACATGTTGGTGGTTAAGTACAAGGACAAGAGGGATGGTCCTTTTACTGACCACCATTCACACTAACACCAGCTTCCCTGCACTGCTGTAGGAGGTATCACAACTACTGTCCCCAAGCCAGACTGGATCCTGGACTACAATAAACACATGGTAGGGTTTTGATCTTTCAGATCAAGTTTTGAAGCCCTCCAAAGCCACACGAAAAACAAAAAAAAGTGTGGTACAAAAAGATGGCCGTGCACCTCGTACAGATGGCGCTGTACAATGCATTTGTGCTTTTTAAATCTAGATGCCATCCAAGAACATTCCTACTGTTTAAAGAGGTGGTGATAAAGGCCCTAATTTATAACCAAGCAATCGCCAGGCCCCGGGCCCCAGTACTTCTGCAAGTTACGGTGCCCGAGTTGTACCAGGGCAACATTTTCCTGGTGAAGTGCCCCAAACATCGAGAAAGGGAAGGACCCGAAAAAGATGCAGGGTGTGTTCCAAAAGGGGGGATAAGGAAAGACACCATTCACAATTGCGAAACCTGCCCTGAAAAACCTGGCCTGTGCATCAAGGATTGTTTCAGAATCTAATCATCCATGGAATAATTTCATCCTTGATGTACCCTGTAATTTTACCACCTTATAAATGATTTTGTCCACAGAGCTTACTCATCCACTTTTCACCAACCACTACATATTAATTTCTATAATACAACTGTTTGGTCAAAAGTGCCCTTTTAACCCCTTAAAATGTTCATACGGGGGTGCTCTGTCCAAAATGGGGTCACTTCTTGGGGTTTTTAATTTCTGGGGACCTCAGGAATTTTTAACATGCGACATGGCAGCTAAAATCCATGTCTGTTTATTCAGGCCTGCAAAATCTATTTTTTGCACTTTGCCTCTAGAGATTTGCTGTGAGCCAATACAACAAGCTACAAGCACATATGGGGTGTTTGCAAAAAGGGGAGAAAATGGGGAACATATGCATGGGGTGCATTATCTTCTTTAACCCCTTGTGAAAGTGAAAAATTGGGGTCTGCTAGTAATTTTTCATTTTTACTAATGTGTGCTTTGAAATGCTTTCTCTAGTATTTCTGCCTTCTGTGAGTCATCTGTTTGCTGAAAAGTAGACTTTCTACCACTTAAAATGTTCGTACGATGGTGCCCTTTCCGAAATGGGGTCACTTCTTGGGGTTTTTAAATTTCTGGGGACCTCAGGAATTTATTGAATGCGACATGGCACCTAAAATAAATGTCTGCCAATTCAGGTCAGCAAAATCCATATTTAGCTGTTTGACTCTAAAGCCCTGCTATGCGCCCATACATCATTTTTTAAATACATTTGGGGTGTTGGCGTATTCGGGGGGAAATGGGGAACAAAATGTGGGGTGCATTTTGCCCTGTTACCCCTGGTGAAAGTGAAAAATGTGGGTGTAAAGCAACTTTTTCAGGGAAAAAAAAAAATTCATTTTTCATTTTCACAGCCAAGCGTTCCCTAATTCTGTGAAATGCCTGATGGGTCAAAGTGCTCACTACACAACTTTTTGGGGGTTTCCACTGTAGGGCCACCTCAGGGTGTCTTCATATGCGACATAGCTCCCAATTACCATTCCAGCTAAATCTGCTCTCCAAAAACCATATAGTGCTTCTTCCAATCTGAAGCCTGCTGTGCGCCCATACATCTGTTTTGGAGCACATATGGGATGTTTCTGTAAACTCCAGATTCAGGGTAATATATTGTGGGCTTTGTTTGACTGTTAACTCTTGATGTGTTGCAGAAAAAATATATTAAAATAAAAAATCTGCTAAAATAATGAAATGTTCAAATTTCATTCTAATTTTCATTTAATTCTCGTGGGGGACCTAAAGGGTTAAAGTTTGTAGAATCAGTTTTAAATAGCTCGAGGGGTGTAGTTTCTAGAGTGGGGTGATTTATTGGCGGTTTCTGATATGCAAGCCCCAGAAAGTGACTTGATAACTGAACCTGAAAAAATTGGGGTTTGGAAAGGTTCTTAAAATTTTTAAGACTTGCTTCTAAACAAGTGAAGGGCCACAGCTACGTACCAGGCACAGGCACTTTCGAAGGTGCGGCACTGTCTGATAATGAAGAGATTGCAGTTCTCACCCCGAACACCACAGCCCCTTCAAATAACTGTTCAGTAGGGGTGCTGAGAGTCAGACCCTCACAAATCTAAATATTGTGGTTATGTCATCAAAATTTGAATTCTGGTCAACTCCGTTAACTTATTAAGCATCCCTTTAATAAGCTGCAATTCTTGTTTTGGCTTCAAAAATTATAAACAACGAATCAGGGATCTCTGATTTGGGATGGAAAGGTTTATAAAGGGACATGCAGAAAATAAAATATCAAAATCACTTGCAACTATCAGTAACCGTTACACAGTGTGGAGTATTAGTCAACCAACACGACAAATTATTCACCATCACTACTGGATAGTTTGGAATGCTTCCTTGCAGGGGTATAGAAACCATGGTGAGATACAAATGAAAAACCATATACCATAACCAAATGTATATGTACATATACCGTACATATGCAACATGCACAATCTTGGGTGAAATCATTCAATACACACAATACATGAAAATATAGGGGAACACTGGTAACAATGCTTGGATCAAGATGTCAAAGTAACTATGGCTTAATATACTGATGTTCATATTATGAGCTATAGTAGCTTGACTTATTAGCTGAAATCAAATTCATAGGCCAGATTTGGTCCTTAACCAATAGCATCTAAATATAAAGAACATAAGGTACTATAGCTAATAAGTCTTCAGCTGGCAGATGACCACTGCTACATTTTCAACATTACCAATTAAATGCAGACAGCATTTAATTTAGAGATAACAAAAATCAGAACTATAAAAAAAAGTTTACAACAATCTGCCCGGAAATTTAACATTATACAAGACATTTTAGCTTCAGTTGACAGCCATGCATGCTTTGAAATGGAGGTCTCCGAAGAGCATATGACATTGCCTCAGAAAGAATGGTTGGATGAGCATGTAAGACGGACAGACTTACTCTGAAGCGAAGGCTGAGGCTGCTGGAAGGAGGGGGATTGTCCGAACACAAATGGGCTGTGGACTAGGGAAGAGGGAGGTTTTGCAGCTTGATCAAAGATGGAAGGAGTTGGCAAACTAGGCCGTGACTGAATGGAATTCAGTATGGCACTCAGCTGATCACCTGCAATGGGCAAAACAATCAAAACTACAACCCGTTATTGAATGAATTAAACAGAAATATATTAAAGTTCAGAACTTCTGAACGGACTGATCAAGACTGGAAAAAAAGCCAGGTAATGAAAAATACCATAGCATGACATGCAAAGGTATTATAACATGCATTAAAAAGATATAATAAGTCACCCAAAGTACAACAAAAATTCTTAAAAAACTGCACCGATCATCACATACAGTAGATTATAGGTAAAAACAAAGGAACCACAGACATTAGGCTACTCTGACAAACCCAAGATTTTTGGTGGAATCTACCAACAATCTAATGTGTATGGACCAGGCTGAGCATGTATGGTGGAGTCAGAAGATGTTAAGGGAAGTCAGGAGCTTGCCTGACCGATACTGAAGGTGAATGGGCACCTTAATATTTTCTTTAATGTTTCATGTTTTTTCAAGTAGTTTCTCTATCATCCAGCAGAACAGCACACTTACAAGCACTGGGGGCTGAAACCCCAATGCAATATTTCTATTAAAAAGGACTCTGAAGTATGAGCCAAAACCAGTGAAGAGAAAACATATAGTTAATATTTTTGTCAGCATGGTCCAAGTTCACACTCAGTTTCCCCTCTTTCTAGGAGTAAGGATTCTAAGTAGTTGTTGTGGATATAAAAACTTCAAGTAACTTCTATGTAAAATATTTCCGCTCATTTTTCTCAAGTGACGTCATGCTGCCTACTTATGGCTTGTGTTGGCTGTGCCCATTTGTGTTGGCTCCGTCTTCTGTCAATTTGGATAAGTCTACAACATGGGGCCACTTTTAGGTATTTTCCAGGGCCACTTAGAATTTCCAGTCCGCCTCTCATGCTGTGTATGGGTAAAAGATCCACCGAGGCAACTGTGAAAACCGCAGCACACAAAAACCACATAAAAGCAGACATCTCCTACATTGGGTCTGGCCATTTTACTACACAGATAAACCTGCATGAGCTGAATGCTGAGGCTATCACATATCAGCAGTTAAAAGGTATTCCAGTTTAAATGAAAAATGGCATGGCCCATCTTTTAGTCCTGAAAAATGCATCCGTAGTAGATCTGAATAGGACTAAAGATGGCATCAGTCATGTGACTAAAGCCTGGCATGTGACTTCTGGCATTCAGTTAACTGTTCAGATATCTAACAGGTGAACAACAGTGTATTGAGGAGCAGAACACGTGTGTACAGTATTACTACCTGCAGCAGTATCTCCAAGTCTGTCAGTGTAGAAGTTCATCTAACATTGTTTTAACAGTCTCTTCTCTATGTGTTATGTTTGTCATTTGTTTTACTTATCACAATTTTCACTTATCTTTATTAGCATGACATCACCTAGAGACAGGCAGCCATTTTACAAATCACCTAGAAACAGACAGCCATTTTAACACACATACAATGAAGTAGTTTCCACCATTAGTCCTATGTAGGTATCCCATGAAAGTGTCCCACATGCTGACCCAGCAGATATGTCATGTAACACTGATGCTTATTGAATGACAGTGGGGTGTCACATGTCACATTTCAGTTAGGCGATGGATGCGTTACACAGAGGACTGACTGACTCATGGGCTATACCAGGGATGGGCAAACTGCGGCTCTCCAGCTGTTGTAAAACTACAACTCCCAGCATACCCAGTCTGCCCACAGCAGGGCATGATGGGATTTGTAGTTTTACAACAGCTGGAGAGCCGCAGTTTGCCCATCCCTGGGCTATACCATTCTGCAGAGCAGATAGGAGTCAACAACCTGACATAAGGTATGTAAGCAACATTTTAAATACACGTTTGAAAATGGTATAATTTCCTATTATATAAACAAAACAAAAAATAAGACTGCAGATGACAAGAAATGTGTAATGTCATTCTCTGTAACTGGATTGCCTATAGGTGTTTGAGAAGGTAATAAATTGTTAAAGGGGTTTAAGGCCCCTTTCACACGGGCGATATATTCCACGCGGATGCGATGCGCGAGTTGAACGCATTACACCCGCACTGAATACCGACCCATTCATTTCTATAGGGCTGTTCACATGAGTGGTGCTTTTCACGCATCACTTGTGTGTTGCGTGAAAATCGCAGCATGCTCTATATGCTGCGTTTTTCACGCAACGCAGGCCCCATAGAAATGAATAGGGTTGCGTGAAAATCGCAAGCATCCGCAAGCAAGTGCTGTTACGGTGCAATTGTCATGCACGGTTGCTAGGAGACGATCGGTATAGAGACCCGATTATTATTATTTTCCCATATAACATGGTTATAAGGGAAAATAATAGCATTCTGAATACAGAATGCATAGTAAAATAGCACTGGAGGAAAATGCATAGTAAAATTGCACTAGAGGGGGTAAAAAAATAAATAAAAATTAACTCGCCTTAATCCACTTGATCACGAAGCCCAGCATCTCCTTCTGTCTTCATCCTAGCTCTGTGCAGCAACAGGACCTGTGGTGACGTCACTCCGGTCATCACATGATCTATCACCATGGTAAAATATCATGTGATGGATCATGTGATGACCGGAGTGATGTCACCACAGGTCCTGTTGCTGCACAGAGCTAAGATGAAGACAGAGGGAGATGCCGGCTTCGCGATCAAGTGGATTAAGGCGAGTTAAATTATTATTATTTTTTTAACCCCTCCAGCACTATTTTACTTTGCATTCTGTATTCAGAATGCTATTATTTTCCCTTATAACCATGTTATAAGGGAAAATAATACAATATACAGAACATCGATCCCAAGCCCGAACTTCTGTGAAGAAGTTCGGGTTTGGGTACCAAACATGCGCAATTTTTCTCACGGGAGTGCAAAACGCATTACAATGTTTTGCACTCTCGCAGAAAAATCGTGCGTGTTCCCACAACGCACCCGCACATTTTCCCGCAACGCCCGTGTGAAAGAGGACTTAGGGTAACAATTTAGAATGGAAATGTTCAAATAACATTTTATAAACAGATATAATTTAAAGGGAACCGGTCATGTGGATATTTGATTATAATCTAACTAATTATATACAATCATTAACTACTTAAAAGTACCTTAGATGTATTCACTTACTAGTGCGATAGATGGTTACCTCATAATATACAAAGATGCCGCATGTTAATGAGCTGATTGGAGTCCAGCGTGATGTCACCGAGTCCGCCGTATATTTAATTAACAGCTATAGCCACTCCCCTGCCCACCTGCTGCTGGTTCACATGGAAACAAACTGTCATTCAACAGCAGGTGGGCGGGGAGAGTCAGGAGCTCATAAATATTCATGACTCATTATCAGCTGGAGCTTTTCAATACAAGATGTTGGCAGATTGACTGGGTCAATTAAAGAAAGTGACCCAGCATTTTGCTAAGCGAATCAGTCACTTATTTATGTTGCCCTTAGTTAGTACACCATAAAACTGGTGACAGGTTCCCTTTAACTAACTTTTCCATTATATGTGCTGTGTCCCATAAATAAACCACACAGCTAATGAGAGGTTCATACAGATTTATTTTTTTTAAGAAGGTTTTGAGGCAGAATTCTCAGAGAAAGTCAGAAGTGGATTCTAAATATTTCTTCCTGCGAAATCCACTTCTGGCTTTGGCTGAAAACTTGAAGGCAAATCTGCCTCAAAACCTGCTCCCAAAAAACTTTGGGAACCTACCCTAAAGACCGTAAAAAGTTCTTGCTGAGGCCTAGTCACTGCCTGAGTGTTCTCATCATTTGTTTATATTGAGTTACTGCACTTACGGGTACAACTGAATTTAAACTGGACTCCTAATTCTGGATTCTCTGGATTAGGTTTCTGGAGATCTTTTTTGTTGAGAATAGATTTGAGGAGATCATTTTTCAGATGGTTTATAGGGGTAACATGTCATTAATGGGTGTTGGGTGGGCTATTCACATGGTTTCACTTTATTGTGGGGATATGCATACATCTCGTAATAATTGCCGGTCTTTCTGTACTGTATGGATATTTCCTTGATGCGAGTACCATGCAATTGAGTGCTGTCTGGTGTGGATCATGGTAAAGTTGAGGAACATACATAAGGAAAGGTCTAAAGCTGTTTAAACTGCACCTGGTTTCGCTCTAGCAATCTCAATGTGCGCTATGTAGTGAATAGAGGATGCAGTAACGCCCCTGCCTCTACTTGACCCAGTGAGAGCACTGGGCACCTTAACAAACCCAGATCAGCTGTGTGAGGAACAGGTGTCACCACAGGGTGCGGTTTTAAACTTTAACTGGGGCTTCTATGGATGCCCCACTTGCATAGAAAACTCGCAAAAGAAAAAATAAAATACAAAATTACATACAAATTTAAATGATTTAAAAGAAAAAAATAAAGCCCACGACTACTAAAATTACTGCCATAGAAACCTTGTTCACTTAAAAGTAGATATACTAGGCATGCAGATTTAGAACTCTATATCCAAAAACAAAGTCCCAACAGGAAAGAGAAGCCACTTATATTTCTGCCCCAAAAAATGTATGTAGGTGCAATTCCAGCCAAAAGATATTATTCAATACAGAATTTTTAATCTATTTGGATAACAAAAAATGGAGATGCTATTCAAAGGCAAACATTTACTTTAAAAAGTGTACATCCCACGCTCAGGAATCCCAAGAACGGAGGATCCATGAGTCCTTTCCCTGAAAGAAACCGTACTGAACATGTTGGCCCACCACTCCACTCACTTCTATGTGACTAACTTACAGTAGCTCCCTGTCAGTCCCATAAATGTAAATTAGAGTGGTGAACCAAGATGCACACTAACGCTACATTAAAAGAAAGTGCTCCAAGACCCTCTGTTTTTCGGGAATGCTGGGGGTCCCAGAATTCAGACACCCAGTGATCTGTGGATAGGTGAAAATACTTTGTGGGATAACCCTTTAAAATTGGGTGTAGTCTGGTTTCAAGGATGAAAAAAGGAACATAACCACACTCCCAATATCGAATGCTAATAAAATTCAAACAAACATAATGCTTTTCATTATAATCATTTCCAAAAAAACTAAAAAGAAATAGACAAAAGTTAAGCCACCATACAAGTGACAAAGCTGAAGCTATGACAAATAATGAATAGGTTTATACACTCATTGTCAAATAAAGAAAATAACACATCCATGATATCATGGCAGAGCTTTCAGCAGGATAATGCTGGCCCACACAAGCCAAGGGTTGCAAACGTCCTTGGACTGCCTGGTCAGAAGATTTATCGCCAAGTTTGGAAATAAACAAGTGTAAAGGATCTGCAACATCTGTGGAAAAACGTGCTGCAGGATACCATCCAGAACCTGTCTGCCTCTATATCTCAGTGTATATAAAGGCTAGAGGCGGACTAAGAGCACGAGGCACTGGAGCCTTCCTTCATTTGTACAGATATCCCCAATATCACTTCGTTCTAATAATGTAATCATATTAATCATTACATTCACACAGTTGCATTCAATTCCAACAAATCCTTCTTGGCGCATTTTTTTTTTTTTCCAATGAGTTTGTGTATATATCCAAGTTATCCATAAAACCTGAACCTTGGCAAAAAGACGCCGAGGCAGATTCATTAAAGCCTTTATACCACTTTTATGGTGTAAAACAGTCACAATATATCACCAGGCTTAGTGCAGACTTCAGCGGCCTGCCAGACTTACATTTTGCACATTTTTCACATGCCGTAAACTATATTAGGCTACCTGCAAATGTGTGCGAGATGGCCTGCATGAAAAACTGCATGTGTTACTAGAGGTTTTTTGTGTGGATTTGATGCAGTTTTGCCACAGATCTCACTCTTGCATTGAAAAGGCAGAAATCCACACAACAGAACCACACAAAGAATTGACACACTGCAGATTTCAAACTCCACACAGCAGGTCAATTTCTGTATGGAACAAAAAAAAGCTAAGCATACACATGTTGTCTAATCTCATTCACATTGCTGGTACTGTATTAGGCTGGGGTTTTAGGAATACGCATAGAAAAACAGTGTGTAATCTGCAACATGTGCAGCTAGCCTTAGAAGACCTGTGCCAATGGACTTCATACAAGGACTGATATATGTAACGCCAGTCTAAGTATGTCAGCACCATTCTGAGGCTTTTTTTTTTTTGTTATAGTTATAAAGTTATAAATCAGGAAAAGCTGAGCAGAATAATATATAGTTTTGTGGGAAAAGATTCATGCATTTAAATCTCTGAGGTCAGAAAGAACAAATATTAAAGCCCCTTTCAGACGAGCGAGTGTCACGTTGCGGACTTGCAGCAGCACAGCAGCCGTCCGGACCTTTCAGCACTGCCAGGGTCACATAGCATCATAAATCAATATAATGCTATGTAACCTTTAGAGGTCTGGAATGCATAGGACAACATTGGCAGCATAATGCCGGTGTTATCCAATACATTCCAGAACTAAGAGTTACATAGCATCATAAATCAATATACTGCTATGCGACCCCAGCAGTGCTGGAAGTTCAGGATGAGTGCTGCACTGCGGGTCCTTAACCCCTTTAGGACACAGCCTTATTTCACCTTTGGGATTTTGGGTACAGAGCTGAGGACATGGGTTGCTAGATGGCCACCAGCACATCCGCAATATCCAGTCCCCATAGCTCTCTGTGCTTTTATTGTGTAAAAAAACAAACAATTTGATACATATGCTAATTAACATAAGAGTCATATCTTTCTTGTGTGACCAGAGAAGAGTCATATTTTTAAGCTCTGACTTATCTCAGGTTAATTTGCATATGTATCAAATTGTTTTTTTACACAATAAAAGCACACAGAGCTATGGGAACTGGGTATCGCGGATGTGCATCTAGCAACCCATGTCCTCAGCTCTATACCCAAAATCCTGGTGACAGGTTCCCTTTAAGGACCAGGCCATTTTTTTTGCAAATCTGACCAGTTTCACTTTAAGTGGTGATTATTTTAAAACTGACTTATCCAGGTCATTTTCGTCACATATTGTACTTCATGACACTGGTAAAATGAAGTAAAAAAATCATTTTTATTTATAAAAAAAATAGCAAATTTACCAAAAGTGTAAAAAAAAAGAAAATTTCCAAGTTTCAATTTCTCTACTTCTATAATACATAATAATACCTCAAAAAATAGTTATTAATTTACATTCCCCATATGTCTACTTCATGTTTGGATCATTTTGAGAATTACATTTTTATTTTTTGGGGATGCTACAAGGCTTTGAAGAAGTTTAGAAGCAAATCTTGAATTTTTTCTGAAATTTTCAAAAACCCAATTTTTAGGGACCAGTTCAGGTCTGAAGTCACTTTGCGAGGCTTACATAATAGAAACCACCCAAAAATGACCCCATTCTAGAAACTACACCCCTGAAGGTATTCAAAACAGATTTTTACAAACGTCATTAACCCTTTAGGTGTTCCACAAGAGTTATTGGCAAATTGAGATGAAATATCAGAATTCAAATTTTGGGGCAAATTTTCAATTTTAATCAATTTTTTTCCAGTAACAAAGCAAGGGTTAACAGCCAAACAAAACTCAATATTTATGGCCCTTATTCTGCAGTTTACAGAAACACCCCATATGTGGTTGTAAACTGCTGTACGGGCACACGGCAGGGCACAGAAGGAAAGGAATGCCATACGGTTTTTGAAAGGCAGATTTTGCTGGACATTTTTTTTTTTTTTTACACAATGTCCCATTTGAAGCCCCCCGATGCACCCCTAGAGTAGAAACTCCAAAAAAGTGACCCCATTTTAGAAACTACGGAATAGGGTGGAAGTTTTGTTGGTACTAGTTTAGGGTGCATATGATTTTTGGTTGCTCTATATTACACTTTTTGTGAGGCAAGGTAACAAGAAATAGCAGTTTTGGCACAGATTTTATTTTTTGTATTTTACAACATTCATCTAACAGGTTAGACTATTTTGGGGTGGGTGTGACTTTTTGATCGCTTGCTATTACACTTTTTGCGATGTAAGGTGACCAAAAAATAGCTTTTTACACTTTTTTGTTTTGTTTTTACGGTATTAGGGTTAGGTCATGTGATATTTCTATAGAGCAAGTCATTACGGACGCTGCGATACCTAATATGTATACTTTTTTTTATTTATGTAAGTTTTACACAATTCTTTCATTCTTGAAGCAAAATATAATAATCATGTTTTAGTGTCTCTATATTCTGAGAGCCATAGTTTTTTCAGTTTTTGGGTGATTATCTTAGGTAGGGTCTCATTTTTTGAGGGAAGAGATGGCGGTTTGATTAGCACTATTTTGGGGTGCGTGTGACTTTTTGATCGCTTGCTATTACACTTTTTGTGATGTAAGGTGACATAAAATGGTTTAACACTTTTTTTTTTACATTGTTTATCTGAGGGGTTAGGTCATGTGATATTTTTATAGAGCTGGTCGATACGGACACGGCGATACCTAATAGGTATACTTTCTCTCCCCCCCCCCCCCCCTATTTTTTTCAACTTTTTGGGAATGCATTAGCTGTAATACAGTAAGTATTACTCATACAGCTTCCAGCCGCTCATCACCAGAAGGCATCACGAAACCGCAGGTCTGAATTGAGCGGGATCACGGGACCCCTTATAATTAAGGCCCATGTGTAAAAGGGGCAATGGATATGATAAATGCTGTTCTGCCTAACACCCCTAAAACATTACCAATTAAACAGTACGTTTCCCACACAGCAGGACAATACTTAATTTTTTTTACAATTGGAATCAATGGCCGACATATGCCACTGTATATCTGCACATATGCCACTGTATATCTGCTACTCTCAAGCCACTCAACAAAATCTTCATATTCCGTCCATTATCAGTTGCCCAAAAAGGGCAGGGCTAGCTGCAATGGCTTGTTTCTGTCACCACTGCTCATGTCTATGGTTACTTGTCAAGGGTAATAAACAAATAGATCTATCTATCTCCATCCGTCAGGTGCAGAGAAGCCATGCCTGCAACATTTCTCTGCTTGTCTCAAAGATGACTCCAGATTCATAATTTATGCCACTGGATACAAAACGGAGATCAGTTTTGTCATCTGACTGGTGGGTCAGCCATACAAGAATAGACCCCAAGACTAATTAATCTATGGTATAAGCTGATGCAAATGCTGAGGAGGGAGCTAGGGTGTACCCACTGACAATACACGCCCTACTGGTAACAGATATATGTCCACCTAGCCACCAGTGCCTTTTACTTGTGTGGATGTACTAGAGCTCCCAGCCTTGAATAACAGTTTACTCGTTTCACAACGTCTAAATTAAACCAACTGATGGCCAAATTATATTATGGCACTGTAGGCAAAATGATTTGTTAGGTAAAAATATACCTTTGTTATTTCCAAGGCCATAATCAAATCCTGGAATGATGTTTCCACTTGTACTCCGGCGAAATATCTGAATGGAAAATGGGCTCGGAGGGGGAGTCTGAGAGCCCTGATCCAAAACTTGCTCTGCATAATTAAAAACAGAAAAATAATTCATTCGGCACTGCTGAATCAATGACGTATTCCACCATACAGCAACATGCCTTAGCCTTAAAAGGTTATCATTACAAATGCTATCATAATTCTAGCCTTCCCTAAGGTTTCATGCATACGACAGTATCCGTTTTGTGGTCCACAAACCGCGGAGCCGCAAGATACGTATACCGTACATGTGACATGCATCCGCATTTTTTTTTGTGGACCCATTTACTTCAAAGGGTCCATAGAACACATATTTTAGACCAGAATAGGACATGTTCTATATGCGGAACTGACATATGGATGCAGACAGCACACAGATGACATCCATGGACTGTTCTTGTCTTCTATGGTCCCTAGAAATCAACAGATCCACATCCCAAAATACGGTTGTGTCCAACAGGACTACAGGACTAATTCTGGAATTAAAACTAGCACTATTGGAAGAACCATACAAGTTAAAGGGATATCAGATAGTTATTGAGAAAACAGACAGCAGAAAAAGTCCACGTCCATTTCAACAAACAATGAATAAATGGGTATTCCATCCCAAGAAAAGGATATAGAATCTATGTGTTTTAACCATGTTATAGAACATCTTTTTATTTGAGGGTAGTTTCACACCAAGTCTTAAAAAAAAAAAAAAAAACAACTAAAGAACACCACTTTTTTGTGCAAAAGGGCAGCAGCCTGTTATACGTTGGCTAATACGAAAATATAAACACACTGCCTTTTTTGGTAGTGGTGTTTGACATTTTTCATATCACAGCCTGTTCTAAGTATGGCTTTTTACAATAGATTTATTGTCAAAAAAATTTAAAAACCGCAAGAAAGATGTGACAAAACTATCCAAACAAACAATCTTGAAAAAAAAAAAAAAGTGCAATAATTGTCATACTTTTTTTTTTAACAGTTCAAAAAAGCTTCAAAAACAATGAAGCAGTACCATTAAAGGGGTTGTCCTATGTACATCCCCATCTAAGATTGCAGGTCACAAGTCTTTGCTGCTAGGAGTACCTCACCTAATGTTGACAAGAAGCTCTTTTGCCAATGTTGTTAAGTAACTTGTTCTGCTGTGTGATTAGGACAGGTTTTGTGTGTACTGATAGGACAGCGGCCATTTTATTTCTCCTAATAATTGCTCCCCAGACAAAACGAACCATTATAACTAATGAAAGGTATTTATTTTAAATATATTGTCAAAGTAATATTTAATTATTTTCATTTTATTAATTCCGGGAGAACCCCTTTAAAGACCACAGCTTATCCCAGTTATATGAGACAAGAAAATCATAACTACGGTAGATTTTATTGCAAGTCCTACAGTAGTTTATGTTACAATGGTAGTTTCTCACCTTTAATGCCAATTAACTTTTTAAAAAAATGACTTAAAAATCAGAGTCACAAAAAACATGTAGTTTTAGGTCCTTAATTACGGCTATATTCACACCATGCTTCTGGCTAAACTTTCACCTATAAGCTGGGGAATACCACAAGAGCCCACTGACCCGATGCATGCCCTCAGAGTCCGTTTTGCATATGCTTAGGATGTATGCTCTAGCATACTGTTATACTGCTGTACTAAAAAGTACAGATGTGATTTTAAACACAAAAGCATTCCAAATAGATTTTTTTTATCTAAATCAAAAGAGTGATGTGAACACAGCCCAACCTATACATAATTCCAGCCTGACTTAAAGGGATTCTGTCACCTCCCCTAACCCAAAATCAGATTTTAAAGCAGCCATGCAGGACAGCTTACCTTGATTAGGCTGTGCTCTTCTATCTTGTAATCCGTCCAGTAGTTTCTGTAAAAAACGACTTTTATGGTTATGCAAATGAGCCCTGAATGCGCCCAGAGGGGCGTTTTGTTCCCGTTAGTGAGCCCACTACCGCCCCTCTTACAGTGCCCAGCCCGCCTTCCTTGCGACTGTCTAACCGCCCCCAGCCTGCCACAGCCTCTCCTCCCTCTCCTCCCCCTCCCTCACGGCCGAACGAACTCTCGCACAGGCGCAGTACCCACTGAGGGCTGCGCCTGTGCGATCTGCAGGAGACTGAGGGCAGGAGCTTCATCCTCGTCACTGGGCATGCGCCGAGCCCAGTGACGTCCGATGCTCGCTCTTCCCTCAGTCAGCAGGGAAGAGCGAGCATCGGACGTCACTGGGCTCGGCGCATGCCCAGTGACGAGGATGAAGCTCCTGCCCTCAGTCTCCTGCAGATCACACAGGCGCAGCCCTCAAGTGGGTACTGCGCCTGTGCGAGAGTTCGTTCGGCCGTGAGGGAGGGGGAGGAGAGGGAGGAGAGGCTGTGGCAGGCTGGGGGCGGTTAGACAGTCGCAAGGAAGGCGGGCTGGGTACTGTAAGAGGGGCGGTAGTGGGCTCACTAAGGGGAACAAAACGCCCCTCTGGGCACATTCAGGACTCATTTGCATAACCATAAAAACGAGATTTTTGTATAACTTACCAGTAAAATCTCTTTCTCGCTCTTTCCTTGGGGGACACAGAAGACCTTGGGTATAGCTCATCTCCATAGGAGGCGTGACACTAAGTGAGAACTGTTAAGCCCCTCCTCCACAGCTATACCCTCAGCCTGGAGAGAGAGACTGCCAGTTGCGTGTCCAAGTAGTGAGAAAAAGGCAAAGTCCAAAAGTGGAACCAACAAGCCAACTACCCAACGGGTAAACAAACTCGGAAACCGTGTAGAGAAAAACAAAGAATGGGTGGGTGCTGTGTCCCCCAAGGAAAGAGCGAGAAAGAGATTTTATTGGTAAGTTATACAAAAATCTCGTTTTCTCGCCCAATTTCCTTGGGGGACACAGAAGACCTTGGGACGTTCAATAGCAGTCCAAGAGGGGAGGGACCACAGCACCAAGGCAAGGCACCCGAAGGCATCAAGAAACCGCCGCCTGCAGACCAGGCGGCCCAAGGCAGCATACGCCGAAGCCCCAGTGCGCACCCTGTAGAACTCGGTAAGGTGTGCAAGGAAGACCAGTGACCGCCTTGCACAAATGCATGGCCGAAGCCTTATGCCTCCGGCCCAGGAGGCACCGACCGCTCTGGTGAAATGAACGGTGACACCAAAAGCAGAACCCTGCCCTTGGTGCGGTAACCACAGCAATAGACACTCAGAGAGCGAAGGAAAGCCACCCTGGAGGCCGTCAACCCTTTGCGCGGACATCCTGGAAACACAAGAGACCGAACGCCGACAAGAGTCGGAGATCTCCAAGGAACAACTGCAAACCCAAACAATCTCCAAGCGGTGAAGCGCCCGTTCCCGGAGACGGGAAGGGGATGACCAAAGCCCCGTAGATAAGAAGGCAGATACCACCCTCAGAAGGAAGGGACGGGATGGAGAAACAGCCCTGTCCTGGAAAAGGACAGAAGGCACAGAACACGAAGGGCCACCCATCAGACATGATGGCAACAGAAAACACAACTGTACAGGACAGAAGGAGTAGGGAGAACTTCTACAACGGCACCAAGGGAAAGAGTGGAGCGCCAAGAGCTCAGTGTGTAGTTCCCAGGGCGGTACCAGGGAATGGTACAGAGGAACCAAAGAGCCACTCTGTGGAAGAAGGTCATGACAGGCCCAGGAGGGCCAGAAAACGCTGCAAGGGGAAGGACAGCGCCGACACTTGACACTTCAAGTAACAGAGTCCCAGTCCCAGGGCAGGCCGGACTAGAGAAAGACAGAACCAAGGGAGAGAAAAGCAGAGTGGGGGAATTCCCCGCTCACCACAAAACCCAGGCAAGAACCCTAAGTCCGACAACCGAACCCGGACGAAGCACAGTCGGGAGCGAACACTAGCGCGCTCGCAGGAATCGCCTGGCAAGCGGGAGAAAACCCAATGTGATCAGGCGCAGACCAGTAACATGGCCCAAGGGTCGAAAAAAAAACTGTCTCGTCGGCCCCCGAACAACATAGTCCCGTATCCAACCGGAGTGGGGGAGCAGAAGGACAGACTGAAGAAACCGGAAGGGTCTGCCCAGCAGCCGACAGATGCCAGGACAAGACAGGCCAAAGTCCAAGTCGATGTAGCCACCACAGGAACGAGTTCTACAGTCCTGGTGAGGGAGATCAAAAGGACAATCGTGACCGAAGGGTAGTCCTCCCAAGTTACCGAAAAGGTAAGTCCAGCAGGACCATATGCCCAGAATGGAAAGGCAATCTGCACCCAGCGGGAGGACAGAACGCAATAGGCCCGGCAAACAGGCACACAGCTAGTACTGCCAGCGAAAACGAGGGAGACGGTACGAGACCACAGGTAACGCCGGAACCATCCAAGCGAACAACCATGCTCACCCTCGAGGGGGAGGGGGCAATGACGAAACAGCCTCTGAGGCCTGGCCGGTGCAGAAGCCACCTCGGAGTGACAAACTCAGAGAGGAAGCCAAAAAACCGAGCCGGCGAGGAAAAGCAGTCGAGACAGAGGCCGGCATAACACCCTCCAAACCGAAAGGAGGAATGGCAAACAGGGAAGCCACAGGACAGTTCAAAAGCCGAATACCTGCTACTCTGTGAGACGACCTGCACATCGCCTCGCAGAAGGAGAATTCCCTGAAGAACCCAAAGTGGAGGTCCCTCAGACCTGGATAGACGAGCACCCAAGAGAAGTTGGGTGACCTACCCGAGAGGAGCGGTCTGTTCCTGGTAGCAGATCAGACTGAAGTGCAGAAGGCGCCAAAGACAACACTCTCGACCCCGACGGCTTGCGCGGGGAAGCCATGTCACGGGAGGATGAACGGGTACGCATCAAGGGACCCCGAACACTCCCCAGGTGGAAGGGCCAATGAACATGGCTGGTGCAGTCACAACGGGACCACACCAGAGAATGAGTGCCACCCAGCTCGGTGCAGTAGCGAGCCAGCAGAGCCAGTCTACATATATACAAGGTATACAGCGGTGAATACATTGGGCATTCAATTGTTGTGTGTTGGACAGCACCTTAGGCTCATACAGGTGGACAGAATGACCTCTTCAGAAAAGAGTGCAAAGCTAGCGACAAGCAGCCTCACCCCAAAAGAAAAAAGTATGTCGCAGGAGGAAGGGAGGCATACGTACTAGCAAACCGCAGGCAGCGAGAAGGCCAACCCACCCCCGGGAGGAGAAGGCAAACACGGCCCAAACAACGCACAGAGCGCACAGCCACAGCATCCCACAGTATCCATGGAAGTGCAAAGTGCAACCCGAAAGGGAGTCATGCACAAGGCTAGTACAGGAGGCATGCTATGGAACGCAAGCAGTCCGCCCAGAAAAGGGGAGAGAAAGGCACCTGGCAAACTCTGCAGACGGCAAGAGTGCAAAGGCCCGCACCAAAAGGACCTAGTGAAGGGGGAAGGGCATGCACAGGATTATCCTAGCATTAAATGATTGTGCAATAATCCACCTAACACCGAATTTTGTGAGAGTGCAACGAGTAGTTCGCCAATGAAAGGGGAACGTCCAGTACAGCATATAGAAGGACAGCCGTGAATCTCATGAGCGCGCAAATTACCGCCCATGGAATGAGAAGTGGTCATGCCCAAGGCCAGCACCGTTTCCAAAGGGAGTGCAAGCAGCGCACCCATGTTTAGAGGGCCATGCTCCTGGCCAGCAACGTATTCGGTGAGGGTGCAATGAACCGCACACGGCAGCATCGCATCCCAGGAGAGCGCGAGCACCCCGCCACGGATGGGGCCATGCACATGGCCAGCAACGTACTGGCGCAAGAACAAACACCGTCAGTGAAGGTGCATGTATGTCGCCTGAGGAGAGGAGGCATGCCCACGCAGGCAGCAAAGCCAGCGAGAGTGCGGTACACCGCCCAAGGAAGGGGGGGCCATGCATACGGCTGGCAGCGGATCCGGTGAGAGTGCAAGCACCCCGCCATGGAAGGGGGTCAAGCACGTGGCCAGCAACTTATCGCGAGAGAACAAACCCAGCCAGGAAGAGTATGTATGTCGCCTGAGAGAAGGAGGCATGCTCAAGGCCGGCAGCGAAACCAATGAGAGTGCAGCCTACCGCTTATGGAAGGGAGACATGCACAAGGCCGGCAGCGAATCCAGTGAGAGTGCAGCGTTCCGCTTATGGAAGGGGGACATGCACATGGCCGGCAGTGAATCCAGTGAGTGCAGTGTTCCGCATATGGAAGGGGGACGTGCACATGTTTCATACCCATGGCCGACAGCGAACCCAGTGAGAGTGCAGCGTACCGCCATAGAAGGGGGTTACACACATGGCCGGCAGGAATCCAGTGAGAGTGCCGCGCTCCTCAAGGAGGGGGGTCGTGCACATGGCCAGCACCGTATCCGGTGAGAGCGCAATTATTCTGCCCCAGAAGGGGGTCATGCACCTGTCCGGCATTAAATCCAGTGAGAGTGCAGCGTTCCGCCTATGGAAGGGGGCGAGCACATGGTCAGCACCGATCCGGTGAATGTAGCACTCCGCCTAAAGAAGGGGGGCATGCACATGGCCAGCCTGTAACTGGAGAGGCGACGTTCTGCCTATAGACTGGGCGCCTACCTCTGGTCAGCGTCGTATCCCGGGAGATGGCAAGGGTTCGCCTAGAAGGGAAACATGTAGCTGGCCAGAACTGCAGCCGAGGAGCGCAACATGCCGCCCACGGAAGGGGGGCATAGCGTGCGGCCAGCACTACTGCATCAGGCTGCAGCGTCCTGCGCAGCCATTCCGTTATTTATTAACTTTATTTATTTTATTTTTATTTATTTATTTATTTTTAAACACAGCCACTCTGAGGCAAAAAAGGGGCCACCATACAGGGGCACTGTCTCGTACAGGCCTACTAGGAAGCCCAGAACAGAGAGGGTGTCCTCTAGATGGGAGCCGGCCCCTGGAGATGGCCGGTACCCAACAGGTTAACAAACATCCGGCCTAGGGGCGGCGCTGCGAACCGAGGCTGGAAGTTTGCGGCCTAGTATGCCGTGAAGCCGGGGCCTAGATTTTTGCGGCGCCCGGCCGACCGGGAGTACCGGCGGTCGGCCGGGACCGGGAGGGAGCCGGCTGACGCATGTACTAACGGCCGCGGGTGCCCACCCTGCGGGCCGGCAGAGACAAACGGCCGGATTGCGGCCGAGCAGGCCGAAGCCTGGGTCAAAAGTTCGCGGCACCCGGCCGACCGGAAGGCTCAACAGTCAGCCGGGGCCTGCTGGAGCATCGCGCTCAGTACATGCAGGCCGTGAGGGCCTTGCGTCCGGCAGCTTTTGGAGCCGGCAGCTTCTGGAGCGGGCCCCTGGCCCTAGACACCGGTAAGGAGGGCGGGGGGGACCTGAAGTCCAGCACTGCACCCCCTGCCCTAACGGACCAGGCGTCCGTGGACGAGGGAGGGACAGGGCAGCCACGCGCGGGCCCCCTGTACTGAATCTGCGACCGGTAAGGGGGAGGGCCGGCATAACCCCTGTGTCAGGGGCAGCTAGGAGCGGGTCTCCGGCCCTAAAGCAGAATTCCTCCACAGCAATCCCATGCAATGCCCTATGGAGGGGCAGTGTATAGTCGCCCCGCGGTCACCAGTATGGTGGTGGTGTGGAGCTATATGATTATTGGGCAACAGCTGGATATGAGAGACAGCCCTGGAGCCAGAAAAATGGCTGTTCACCAACGACACCTCAGGGGCCAGCCTAGGTCCAGCAGGGACCAGTATGGGGGTCCAGCACGCAGGAGACCGGGGAGGGAATGAGGGGGAACGTAGGGCTGGAGAAGCCTCTCTTACCACAGCCGTCTTCACCCTCGGTCCGTTCCAGCAGGGTCGCCCCTTCAGCTACTGGCACCGTAGTGGCAGGACGCTGGAAGAGGGACTTGGCGTGCGGACGACCCTTGCGCTGGCGGGATGCAGGGGAGCTGGGCTGCCCTGGTCCACCTTGCCTTCTGTGGGGGAGGCAGCAGTGCGGATGACCGGCACTGGCGCAGCTCGACCCCGGGAGAAACAGAGAGGTCTAGTGCGTCTCTGTTGTCCCTGATGTTCTGAAGAAAAAAACAAAAGCAAAAATCAAAAACTAAAAAACCAAACAGGAGAAAAACAGCCCTGCAGAGCAGGGAGTGTCTTGCCTCCTTGGACACTAAGCAAAAACTGGCAGTCTCTCTCTCCAGGCTGAGGGTATAGCTGCTGGAGGAGGGGCTTAACAGTTCTCACTTAGTGTCACGCCTCCTATGGAGATGAGCTATACCCAAGGTCTTCTGTGTCCCCCAAGGAAATAAGGCGAGAAAGTCGTTTTTTACAGAAACTACTGGACGGATTACAAGATAGAAGAGCACAGCCTAATCAAGGTAAGCTGTGCTGCATGGCTGCTTTAAAATCTGATTTTGGGTTAGGGGAGGTGACAGAATCCCTTTAATGTGAATTCTACACTTACCTTAGTTGTAAAGTTATTATTCTGTGCCTAAAAACGTTACGTTCCTCTGTATTTCTAGTGCAAACTGGTACTACTACTGCTGATCTACACATATTTCAGGAGCAAACAGAGGTAAAAAATGTTCTGCATTGTATACATAAAGTTAGACACTGAAAGTGACTACTATAGTGAGTGAAGGAGAAAGGAGAGCAACAAAAAACAAACAAAAAAAAAACAACAACAACTAACATTTACTTAAAAGGGGGCAGACACCCAGGACCCCTGTCGATCAGCACAGTTCTGTACTTTGTATAGCAGCTCAGCCCCATTCACTTCAATGGGGCTGAGCAGGATACCAAGCAAAGCCGCTATTGGTAAGCACAGTGAAGGCCGCGGCGCTCACAGGAGTGCCAGTGTCTTCTCAAAAAGCCCGTGTGTCGGACCCCCACCAGATACTGATGAGCATAGGTCATCAGTATCAAAATCTTGGAAACCCCCTTTAAGCCGAGAGAGAGCCTTGACTTTCTGCACGCTGGATGTCACTAGTTGCACAGGCAAACTAAACATCGCATTGTTTTCCTAACAAATAATATGCCTGTGTGAACACTAAGGGCTCAAATTGTAACAAACCTTATTATAAAGTAGACAACATAAAGAAAGGTGTTCAACTTGCCATCCTCATGACGGAGATATTGATTGCCACCAGCATCTCTAGCCAAGGACCATGCCTCGCCTTCATCATTCTCACAGAATTCTATCATGCTGTTCTTGTCCAGCTGCACCCATGTACCTTCTGAACTGACCACCTGGTACAGAGACACAAACCACAAGATTCATGGAGTTCATGCAGTTGCAGAGCCTAATATGATACAAATTAATGACAGCATGCTGCGGGATTGCTAACAGTGGTCAGCCTAGCAATAAACAGATCTTAAGCAATTAAAGAATACAGATCAGTATTAGAGGCAGTAGCATTACAGCCAGCATAAAAGCAATCCAGCCAAAATGCAAGCTTTGTCCCACAGCATCCACGTATTTCATTAGTGGATAGAGAAATAGCATGACACACTACACCCTGGAGCAAAAAACAAACAAACACAAATGCTGAAAATCACACAATTTCAAAAAGTAAGAAATGGAAGCTTCTTCCATTAACAGCAAGTCAAAGTGTAACTTGCACCCAATACATTAATCTGCAGCTGTCCAGATTACATCTATGTTCAAGAAATGCGGTTAGTGAATACTCATATCAGCTAATATGGAAAGAGTCTAGGAAATTAAATGATATTTTGCTTTGGCATTTGCATGACAAAAGCAGTATCAGATAAGTCACAAGTCCATACCTCGCCGACAGCCTTGACTTTGTTTCCCAGTACTAACATTCCAATTGGGATACCTCTTAGGTTTGGGCAGCTTCTGATGTTGTGACCGGATGGCCCAGTTTTCACTACCTTGTAGAATCCTGGCCCGCCCCTGAGTACTGGGACTTCATGCTCTCGCATGGTCATTTCTTGGGTACACCGTACAGTGAAGTCTTTTAGCATATCCTCTGCATTTCCTAGCTGCTCCTGGAAAACACAACAAAGCAAAAGGGTCCATGATCACTTCCAGTTAAATTGACCAAATGCACTAGATATATTCTCAATCCATGCTGGACTATATGTGGGATATTGTGTCTCGTACCTCACTGCTACACTTATGTCAAAGAAGAAAAATCATGTTTGCTTATAATAGAAATTGAAAATGTAATCTCGCACTACCCCAACTAGGTGTGATCAAGGGATTCTGGAGTGTGTGGAATACAACCCTATAGATGACACTCGGCATGCTCACAGCCGGGACCCATGTTTTGCGGATCCGCGATTTGTGAACTGCAACACACTTACAGCTGTGTGCAGGAGGCCTTACACAGACAATGCTATCACTAATCAGAAGTCCTCTGTGACTTCATCGGAAGTCAGAAAAACAGATTTAAATGTATAAATTACAAGTTTTACTGAGTCTTTACACACAAAACTATACATTATTCTGCTCAGGTCCTCTTGCTTTAATATATGCTGCAGAACACAACATTTGTGGTGGCAGGTCTTCTTCGTTACCGCCATGAAATAATTCAGAAAAAAAAATATATACTTTTGAGGGCATATTCACACAGCTTTTCTACAGCGTTTATTCCGTGCCAAAATTCACTTACAATCTGCTTCCCATTGTTTTCAATAGAAAATACGAGCCACTGCCGTTACACAAATCTCCCTGTGCGCAGTACATATAACTGCGTCACGGGGGAAATAGAGACGTCATGTCTCGGTGAAGTTTCCACACATGGAATAGCCAAACTGAACGGACGTAATCCACAGTCGGATCAGCGGTATGACAATGGATTCCTCGGCTAACACGCATCATATTTTTCTAATGTATATTTAGTCTGTGCCATTCTAGCCAGTTCTACTTCACACCAGTTTGGTAAATCTGCCCCAATGGAGGTTGCTGATGCATGCGTCTTGTCACATGACTCTTCCGCAGCAGTAAAGTCCGGCAGAAGACCATGCAAACAAGGGGGCACTGATTGTTAGAGCCATGAATGAAACTCAGAGCTTCTAATTAACGTATATTAGTAAGTTGGCTATTATTCCCATTTCCAATGCATTTGTAAGTATTTTACATAAAGCGGCCAACCCCATTAATCACTAAGGGCTGTTTCACACGAGCGGATGCCGTGCGTGGCATCCGCTCCATGACTGACAGCCAAGACCCGATGCGGACCGCAGAGGCACGGAGCATTAACATGACTGATAATGCTCCGTGCCTCTCTGATCTCTTTACTACGAAATCACAGTGACAACTTTATCTCACTGTGATTTGGTAGTAAAGAGATCACAGAGAGGCAGGGAGCATTATCAGTCATGTTAATGCTCAGTGCGTCTGCAGTCCGCATCGGGTCTTGGCTGTCAGTCATGGAGCGGGTGCCACGCACGGCATCCGCTCGTGTGAAACAGCCCTAAGGGGGTCATTTATTAAGACTGGCGTTTTAGACTCCAGTCTTAAGCCCCTGCTCTGGCAGTGGATCCACCATAGTTATGTAGAGGCGGCGACCTCTACATAACTTTAGCAGATCCACCGCCGCTTCTAAAGCTATCTAAATTTAGACCATTCCCTATGCCTAAAACAGGCGTAGAAAATGATGAATGAGACGAGCCTACCGGCCCATCCCCTTTCCCCACCATGCCCACTTATTTTAGACCTGGCGTGACAATCTGCATCAGAAATCAGCCTAATATAGATGTACTTCTGTTAGTAAATAACCCCCTAAATATTTTACTACGGATGTATGAATTTGAAAGATTTTGGATAAGTTTGGCAACAGCAACGGTGATGACGCTCGTTCAATTTCTTTAAAGGTTCCAAAGATACAACAGCTTCATTTTTATTAGGGTTTCAACATGTATCTGTGAGCTGAACGTATCGGCAACAAAAATCTCTCTCTCCAATCCATAGGGTTTGCTACAGTGTTTAAACATGTATAGACGCCATTAGCCTGCAATCCAGTCCAGGTGCCTACAGCACTGCGAACCCACAACTGTAAGAAGTATTGGGTATGTATGGCTTTTAGCCTCTAGACATACAGGGAAGAACTGCAACAACGGGCCAGATTTACTAATGAATTGCACCAGAATTCTGGGCCACATTTAAGGAGTCCCTACCACCCTCGACAAAAGACTTTGCGGAAAAAGGCCATGGCTTTGCGAGAAAGGCCTACTATGCATCCAAAAATGTGCCAAAATTCTGGTGTATGATTAAGGCATTAAGTAGACCAGCTAACAGGTGGTGCAAGCTTTACTAGACTGTCTGAAGTTGCACCAGATTTATCGCCCAGCACCCGCTTCTGTGATGCATCTGGTGCAGTTTTTTACTTTCTAGTGTCTAAATCAGACTGTAATGGTAAATCTGTGCGAGTTAAATCAATTCATATTTTTGCGCTACATGCATATCTTTTGCATGCACTACAAGATTAGGACAGCAGCATAAACTAGATGCACGGAAACATACTGATGAGGCATAGCAAGAAAGAATATAAAGGTCTGAAGAAAGCAGGAAAACAGAACTCACCTGAGTAAAAAACGTGTTAGAAGTCCAAGACAAAAAGTCCAAATCCCTGGTTCCTTGGCTAGCATAAAAGATATTCTGAGTAGCAGAAGTTCAGAGAGAAAACATTGACAGAATATTGGGAAGGAGCAGCAGAATACACAGAACACCATTAATGTAAAGGAGGACACAAAACAGAAGACTCTGCATTTTTCTGGAGTGCTTAACATTTTTGGTCAAGACTTAAATAAAAAGAGCTGAATCAATTGCAATACAGATTAGATAAACATTTAAAGGGATGTAGTGTGTCATGCCATTTATTACAAGCTTATAGCGCATTTACATAAACACGTCTGCAAGAATTACTATGGGCACAATTGATGCCCATGTCTTACACCTAGAGGAGGCCCTGACACATGTACGTTGAACCGCTGAGTCATGTACCACTAACTCAGGCCCCACACGAGGCATAACGCAGCGTCTACATTTTACGAGTGTTCCTGTAGCTGCTGGTTAAGGATAAACCACAAGTTTTACTAAGATTTTTATTTTCCACAGGTAAGCAAAAATGTAACAGGAAGGGGACAATTACTGGTGCAATTGTTTGGATTATTAGAAAGAAATCAATATCTGGCATCTAATACAGCTGTTATGAGTAAAGTTGGAGAATTTACAGCACTATTCCGCATGGTTTAAAAAAAATTAAAATAATAATGATTGACCTGTAGGTCAAATGGATCTGTCAGGATCAGTTACATATTCCTAAACTAATGATATCCATATGAGTAGAGCCAAGGTCTACCCTGTATGTCCTCAGGATAAGCCACAAATATCACCCCAGATGCTCAGGAGTAGCTCCAGGCTCAAGAACTACATAGCTCCGTCCACTGCTCCCATTACGAGATACTGGAAACACCTGGAAAGGCTCGCTCAGCCGATCACTGGCAGGGTCACCACTATGGCCGGTGATTGGCGAAGCAGGCCATTTCTGGCATTTGGGGCTTGGACTAAAGTAAAAAGCAGTGGGAAGCAGGGCAGCATTCGAATAGCAGTTGCATGGGATCATATAAACAAACCTTAAAATCGGAGCATTTTAATTTCTCATTACTTTCAGTCACATGAAAAATTGTTGCAGTAAGTAGGCACAATCTCATAATGCCCTTTATCCTAGTGCAACTGGCCCCATTCTGCGCTGAGCAATCAAAATTAAGTTGGCAAGGATTAGCAAGGGGTCTGCTTAGGCCTCTTAGCAGCAGTTCTCTTCTCTGGCCATAAATTCATATCCAGATGCCTCAACGAGGTATAGAGAAAACGGATGGCCAAAGCGCCCAACTCCTTGAAGGGGCAGTTAAACCACAGAGAAACCGCAGATTATAGAAAATCGCTGAATATTACTGATTCAAAACTACTGCAGGACAGAAAGATCAAATTGCCACTAGCGGCTAAAACGCGAGTTTCTTTTAATCCCATATCGTTTCCGTATGTTGAAAAAGATTGTACATGATCTAGGCGTGTACTCGTTTACATACAGATATGGCAAGCGCAGTGGGTTAACGCATTATCCCCAGTACCAACTTTAAGCTTTAGAAAGGTTGCACATTTTTAAACTAAACCAGCACGATAGACTTGTGTGTCAACGTGCCAGGAATTATGTTAACGCCTGCTAGATCTGACAGCACGTATAGTGGTCCAAAATATCACGTAAAGCTACCCCTCATTGCATAGCAAATTTTGGTATAGAATTGGCAAAACACGAAGCATACTACAATTGTAAAAGAAAACAATGTCTAAAACATCAGCACCGCTGACTTTACTCATCCGGTATTTATTCCTGCTGTTCTAACCAGCACACAACTACAGTGGAAGTCTACTGAGAAAATAACCTGCCCAAAATGAAGCAAAAGGCTAGATAAACTGCACCTAAAGGGCTCATGCACACGGCCGTATGCCCTCCGAGACATACGGTCATACGAGTGCAGGAAAAAAGCCCCGCACAGTATCATAGTAACCTGTGATGCTATGCGTACGATGTATGCCGCTCCGGGACATATTGCCCGCTCACGGACCGTATGTCTCGGAGGGCATATGGTCGTGTGCATGAGCCCAAAGGCAGATATTTAAAGGGTTGGACTTCGCTGACAATAACCGTCAGTTTATCATCCTATCTCCACTGAACTTGTTATGAAGAATATGCAACTGTAAAATATTGTGTTCAAAGACAGCCCAAAAACAAAAAAAAATAGAACAAAAGTACATTTCAGCAGACACTATCAAAATCCCTGGGAATGCAGCATATAGGGGTGACCTGCATACATGACAGACAGCAATATCCTGCAGGCAGCTATAAGAGACGGGGAGGGGGTTGACGAGAAGAAGTGTGACTGTGTTTCTGGCCACCATCAGGGACAATATCAAGCTATGCTCCCAGGGTGGCTGCGTTAGTCCACAGGGTTATGGAGTTTCTATGCCAATGGAGATGAAGGTGTGCATTTCACGTTAAGGGTCCTTTTAGCGTTTTGAGTGCAGATATATTTGCAGTATAAAATAAAGAGGTCACAATCAACAAAAGCATTGGAGTAAAACAAGCACGGTGGTACTGTGATGAAGTGATCATTCCTTACAGATGTTGAAGCAGGCAATACATATCTATACAGACAGCTGTTCTCATAAGAGGATATCTATGCAACATTAATAAATTACGATCCATATTCTCAGATACCAAAAATCATAAAGCAATTCAATTACTTAAAACTATCAGTGTACAGAGGAGCCGCTACGGCACTTTGATAAGGGTGCCTTCTACTTACATCAACAGGAGCCAGGAGACTCTTGCCGAGATGCTGATTAAAAGACAGGCACCAAGCTTCATTGTAACCATTCATGTTAGGGACATACTTCTTTATTGTCTCATCATTCAGCCTCAGCCACACACCATCATCATTGTGGATCTAGATGGGAAACAAGCAACAATAGCGAGCCATGCTCTCCTGTAACTACTTTTTGGTTAGCAAGTCCAATATGGCTCTTTCTAAAATACCAGTGGCAGGTGTGAAGCACAAGTGTGTGCGCGGGGGGCGTCTATGCCACATGCATCACCAGTGCAAAAGTGTATTAAAGTGATAAAATATGGGACAAGGCTCAAATGAGAAGAAGAAAAGAACATAAGCAAGCAAGACTAGCAGTGTCTAACACTATGGGACAAGGCAGAAAAGTTATGCATAAAATTATATAATAGAAATATGGTAAAGTACAGGAATAAAAAAACTTTATAATGAACATGTGATGCTTTATCTGAAAACACATCTGCCTACTGCAGTGTTACTGTAAGTTACTGAAGACATTAGCTTTAAAGTGCTATGCAATGCAAGTGGCCAATAAAGTATGATAGTTGGCCAAGATAAAGAAAACATCATTACCAAAAAGGTCTAAGGAATTACCTCGTCAACAAAAGCGATGGTTCCATTGACTTTCACTATGCCTATCTGCTCACTCTGAAGGGAGGGGTGGCTACGAATACGAAGCCCTGCACTGTCCTTGGCGACAAATTTGCGAACCTATGAAGCAGAGGTAGACAGCAAAGAGAGAAAACCTAAGCACAATAAAAACAAAGCCTGAAATGGTAAAAGGGAATATTCAGCCCAAAAAGTCAGGTTGTTGCTAGTTTCCCCACACCAAAATAATACTTGGAACTAAAAGCACAATTGATAATCAACATATAAACATAACTTACAGCATCCTAGAGCAATGGAAGAAGTCGCGCTCTGAATTATTTTCATGCCCTTATTTCTTACACTTCCCTACACCCTAAAAAGTTTAACTAAAGCGGTTGTCCATACAATGAAAAAATGTCCCCCCAGGCACCCACTGTCATTCCAATACATTCCAGTATACCCCAGACACTGCTGCAGCCAGTCACTGGCCTCTCCAGAACAGAGAACATGATCGATAAAGGCAGTGACTGGCTGTAGCGGTCATGTGGCATATACAGGTCATCATTGCTGCATTCAAACAAAAAAGCCATAGGGAAAAATTTAAGCAGCGGCGCTAGGTGAAATAGGCGAGTGTATGCTCTCTTATGGCAATCCCTGCCTGGCTCATGCACACAAACTTATTTTCTTTCCGTGCCCGTTCCGATTTTTTTTGCGGACCGTATGCGGAACCATTCATTTCAATGGGTCCACAAAAAAAAAAAAAGGAACATTTTGTTTCCGTATGCCTGTATTTCTGTTCCGCAATAAAATTAGAATATGTCCTATTATTGTCTGCATTACGGACAAGGATAGTACTGTTCTATTAGGGGCCAGCTGTTCCGTTCCGCAAAATCCGAAATGCACACTGACGTGAACCGAATTTTTTGAGGAGGATCAGGTTTTTTTTGCGGACCGCAAAATACATACGGTCGTGTGCATGAGCCCTAAAGCTAATAAAAATGCAGTCTCTTGTGTGTGACCCACTATAAAAGACAGACAGAAAAGTCAGTTATGCAATTTATCAGGTCATCAAGAACAGATCAGTTGGGGTCTGACTTCTGGCAGCCATGCTGATCAGCTGTTGCATTGCATCGTTCTTCCTTATATACTAAGAACAGAGTTGTACATTGTGTAAGGGCAGTTCTTAGTATTGCAGCTCATTCACTTAAAGGGGTTTTCCAATATTTTAATACTGATTACCTATCCTCTGCATAGGTCATCAGTATGTAAAGGTTGGGCACCCCCGCCGATCAGCTGTTTGAGAAGGCACCGGCACTCCTGTGAGCCCCATGGCCTTTTTGGTTTTACCTAAGCCAGTGAAGGCATGTGCATTGCTCACGTGGCCTAAGAGCAGCTCAGCTACTATTAAAGTAAATGGATACTAAGCACAGCCGCTATACAATGTACGGCACTGTGTTTGGTAAGCAGGGAGATGGCAGCGGCGCTCACAGAAGTGGGTGGGCACTTTGATATCCCCAAAAAAGAGGGCATCACACCCAGCACAGTGGGTGACGATATTACAACACACAGAATGGAAACTATAATCTATATAACAGTGCTTACGAGCACTGATTTCTTCTCACATAGCTGATTGGTAGGGTGCCCAGGTGTCGGACCCCACCAATCAGATATTTATGACCCTTTTAAATGGTATTGAGCTAAAGAAAGGCCAGGTGACCAGACATGACATTCCAGGACGAGGAGGAAGCTACAGCACTTGACTATGTGCAGTGTCTCCTTTCTAACAGCTGATTGGCTGGGGTGCCAGAAGTCAGACCCTCACCGATCAGATATTGAGGACCTATCCGAAGGACAACCTCTGAACACTACCAGGTACCCCTAACTGAACATCAACAGGATTTGTTATGGTTCCCAAACACTAAGCAGCATACATCAAGAAGACATTTTGTGTGAAACATGCCACAAACAACTGATGAAACACATTGCGCACAGCATTTAGGCTGTTTCTGAAAGAAACACAAAAATAAAAATCCAATTCCTACTGTAGTTTGTTTTGAGAACAGGAGACCTTTTAGGTCAAATTTTTCCAAAAAAGATGCAATTTTGATAATGAATAGTTACTGTTATAAAAAAAACTAAAACAAATACAAAATATTATCCTGAAACAAAAAATAACTTGACGTTCAATAATCTCAACATCCGCCTTCTACAAGTTTTTTCATCTTTTCCTTTTTAAAATGTATCCTGGGCAAATGATAGAATCTCAGTTGGGAAAATATTGTTTGAACTTGAGAGAGAGAAAACTTGGTCGCACGGCAGCATTTTCTTATACTAATAAAACAGTGGCTCCGGTAAACAATCCTGTGTAAAAATGGACTACCGTGGCAAAAAAAAATATTTCCAAGTTAATTATTAAAACATCAGAGTTAACATAGAACTGGGTTAGCCAAGCTTAAAGGTGTTATCCAGGCTTTTCATATTAATGACCTATTATCAGGATATGTGATTAATATCAGATCAGCGGGGGTCACCTGGCACCCACGCCAATCAGCTGTATGAAGAGAAGGTGTGCGCAGTTTCCTATCTCTGTCTACATAGCAGACACGGTGCGCGTGCCTTCTATTCATACAGCTGATCGGCAGGGGAGTGGGGGCGCCGGGTGGTCGGACCCCCATTGATCCAATATTGATGGCCTATCCTGAGGATAGTTCATCAATATGAAAAGCCTGGAAAACCCTGTTAAAGCACAGAAACATTCTACCTTGTTAGGTTGAGGCTCTGCTTTTGGTTTTACCAACTGTGTCCCAGGTGGTATCATTCCTTTTGGTGGGTCTTTTACTTTGACTTCTAGACCGGCATCTGTATAAGAAAGAAAACACAAAACATGCTTACAATTAGCATATGCAATGTCAGTAAAATACTAAAATTTCTAAAGTGTCATACAGCAATGTGTCATGGCCTAAGAAACACTGAAAAGCTTTAGGCTGGGTTCAGACCTGAGCGTTTTACAGCGCGTTCCTACGCGCTGTAAAACGCACAACAGGCAAGAACCAATGATTCCCTATGGGAATGGTTCTCACCTGGGCGTTTTACAGCTCGTACGATCGCGCTGTAAAACGCCCGACGCTCAAACAAATGCTTGAGCTTTTTTTGGGGCGTTTGTCGCGCGTTCCCGCACATTGATATTCGGGAACGCACGACAATGTGTGCACACCTGTCTCTGTATGCGCGATTGTAAACGCCCGTACAATCGCGCATACAGAGCGCTCGTTTCAGAACGCTCAGGTCTGAACCCAGCCTTAGGAGTTACTTTTGTCTGCACAGTGAAGTGCCCTGCTGCACATGGGTAATAAACCTCTGTGTCCACAACTATTCAACATGGTGGTGGCTGCATCCTCTACTGCGCAGATGCTGAAGGTGTTCAGCGCAGGTGCAGATACAAGCTGCAGAATCTCCTCCATCGGCAACTGCATGGCCACTTCTGGTTGCTGGGTAGAAGATGAAGCAGACATACTGGGAAGCTATGGATACAGTGCTTTCTTTACATGTCTTACCCATGGGCACAGTGCGGATTAAGGTCATCCCTGAAGAGTTTTAGTACTTCTGTTGCCATAACACAACAGTGTGTAGCATTTCAAAAATTTCTGTGGAAAGCAGAAAACCCCTTCAGGGCTTCCTGAAAAGCTTAAAGGGGTCGTACAATTTAATGTAACTGGTCATGTATGCTTGATACAAGAATGCATGACTGTATGCTGTCCCCCAGCTGCCCGGTACAGTAAACATACCCATCTACCATAGGCTGCAAGAGAGGTCACCTCTTTCTCTGGCTGCTGATGGGTAACTTCTATGCCAAGTAAACATACCCATCTACCATCCTCCATAGGCTGCAAGACAGAGGTCACCTCTTCCTCTGGCTGCTGATGGTTAACTTCTATGCTGCGCAGATGCTGAACAGCAAATGGACACGTGCAGATACAGGGGATTCTGCTGCCTATATTTACACATGCAGACATGTCAATTTACCATTCAGCATCTGTTCAGAATAGAAGGCACCCAGGAGCAGCTAGAGGAAGCAGCTGCCGCCATCTTGCACACAAAGCGGAGAATGACAGGTATGTATGTTTATTTCACTTACACCGGGGCAACTGGAACCTCTATTAGCACAGCTGGGAGACCGCATACAGTTACGTATGCTTGTATGGAACATACATGACTGTATATGGCATTTTGACCAATTACACTGCAAATTGGCCAACCCCTTTAAGGCTAGAGCCTAACTGCAACTTTTTGTACAGTTATCCTTTGGAGTACAGTGGTCACTTGACAAAAAATAAATTGGCTGTAAAGAATGCAATGGTTAGGCCCCTTGCAGACGAGAGTGAGCGGATTAGGTCCGGATGCGTTGCGAATGCGTTCAGTGAAAAATTTGCGATTTCGTAAACAAGTTCATTCAGTCTTGTCTGCGATCGCGTTCGTGCAATGCAATTTAATGCATTTTGCACGCGCGTGATAAAAAACTGAATGTATACTAGCAACCATTCGTGAAAAGCGCATCGCATTTGCTTGCGGATGCGATTTTCATGCAGCTTCATCCACTTCTATGGGGCCAGCTTGTCAAGCTCTAAACTTTTTTAGGTATACAGTACTCCCCCTCCCCTCCTGTCTTCGTCTGATCGGACGCCATCTTGAATTTTAGATTTCACTCTGCTTTTGCTTTCTTTGTGATATGCTATCAATCCCACTATGCCTCAGCTCAGCATCACAGGAACCGCTGGAGCCAGTACTATATCTCTCTGCTTGAGTGACAGTAATCATCCACCCCTCCATTTTGTTCTACATAAGGTCAGAGATCATATGGTAAAGTGTGACGATGGAGTCATTTGGACTTTGTGTCTGAAAAATATCCAGACGTGTATAAATTGAAGATTTGTCTGATGGAATGAACAAACTAATCTGAAATGTCATGTAGAGAACATTACCAAGCACTAACTAACGTATAAGAGATAGTACATTACCAATCTCTATTCCATCTATGGTAACATGTATCGTATAAAGGCCGACGGCACCAGGAGTCCAGTTTGCACAATAGGTACCATCATTGTTGACTCTAATTAACATATTTTCACTTGGCCTATTAAGGAAATAAGGCACACATTATAGAAAGCATTTACACCAAAACATAACGTGTAGAAAGGCAGCAGCGGTGCATTGAAAAAACAAAATGCTAGATTCAGGAAATAAAAAAAAAACATTCCAGCTATTAAAAATCTGCTCTGGTGATCACCAATGGTGCCCTACATCCATATGACCAGTGCAGCCAATCACCGGTCTCAGCAGTGAAGCTAGCATGTACATCACATGGCCGCTCAGACCAGTGATTGACTGTAGTGCCATTCAAAAATTATCTATTGTTTGAATCAACTTTTTTACATTAAACATTTTAAAGCATTGCCATGTTATTTTTAAATGTTTTCATGACACTATTTTAAAAAATGAAATAAGATCCTGCAGTTTCCAAACTGGCCACTAGATAAGCGGACAATTCCTGTTCTGTACATATCACTTTTCAGTAGTCAGCTCACTACTATGACAAGCAGAACTGCAATCATAGATAACATCTGTGTATATTGCTGGGTTTCTTTCCTGTGGCTTTGGCAGGTCACTACTATAAAAGTACTGAATGCCATCACAGAACGGACGGACCCCTGAAGTCAGCAGGTCTGTCAGTACACTATGCCCTCAATCAGGGCAGCACAGTGAAGCTGACTAATTCCCTTTAAAGCCCAGAAAATATAATGCAATAAAAAATTCTGAAATTGTTACTTTACATCAGACAGCATGGGGTTATCCAATTTATGTGGTCACAATAAAAAGGCAACCCTGAGGCACAACATTTTTGTCAGTAATGAAGACTCACACATTTCTTTTTTGGCAATTAACTAGAATGAAAACATCTAAACTCAATATTCTGTACTGCACACGTATATGCTTCATGAACTTGTAATAAACCTTTATAGGCTCCAGGCCCTACAGATCTAAGTCTGGCGTGGATTCAGCCGAACGTGTACTTTTTTTTTTTTGGCATGGATGCCATGCTTGATTCATTATTATATTTCCAACTGCAGAAAAGGAGTGAGGGGTTATTTGCCAGATGCCTACCTTTTGGGCATTGGTGAGGCATAGCGAAGTTCTTCAAATGAGTAACTTTCATAAGCCTGAAATATAGAAAAAAAAAATGATATTCCTTAAACATGTACCATTTTATTTGTACAGTGTGCAATATATACAGTTAGGCACTTTCACACAAGTCAGTATTCTGTTGTTCAGATCTATTACACTTTTTCTTTGTGTAGATACCGATGCAGAAACTGACAATGGTGGTCGTAAGTAGAATCATTATGAAAATATCCATGCTATTGTTGGGACATGTAGTCACTTATTGTACTCTATAACAAACATCATGTTATAAGTCTTTATTCACATTGACAACATGGTGTTACACTTGCCCTGGTCAAAAGGAACTTGTCCCAACACAGTCTGATACGGACTGCTCTGCCTGTACATTGTCAGACTGTGCAGAGACAACAGGTAACATGCGGTTGTCAGTTTGCTCCTAAGTTTCTAGCAAGAATACCAGAGGGACAGCAGAACACAGTTGAAAGAAGAGATGCTCCAGAATTTCATGGGGAATAAAAGTATTTACTAAAAAAAAAAAAACGTGTCACTTCAACGTGTACAGGTCCTCTATAAGCATGGCTCATCCAATATCCATACCTTCATCATTGTGATTGCAATGTAACGGGCTTCCTTCACAATCATGGGTTCATAGGAAGCATCGAGCTTAGGTGATGCAAGGCCACCAAAAGTCATATCCGTGACAGAGGATGCAGAAGACGATGGGCTGCCTGGTATCCGGGGAAGTTTTTTTATTTGCTCTTGCTGCAGGGAAGTCTTCTTCTGTGACACAGGGACAGCTTTCACTTCCACCTAAAGTAGACAGGGCGCAGACAGAAAGGCAGTGATGTGAAATGCCTCTCCTGAATGACATATCCACAGTTAAAGTCTATACAAAAACTTCACACTGTAAATCATTTGCTTCTCTTTTCTATCACTTTTTAGATACACGTTTTATTTAGCAAAACCCAAAAGTATCATGTCTAACAGAATCAGAAATTCATTTTCCACACCACAAACTAAAAATTTTTGTTAGAATACTTAAAGGAGCTGCCACTGTACCACTTTAAGACTAATGAATATTTACTTAAAGGGAACCTGTCACCAGTTTTATGGTGTCCTAAGGGCAACATAAATAAGTGACTGATTCTTTTAGCAAAATGCTGGGTCACATTTTTTTAATTGACCCAGTCAATCTGCCAACATCTTGTATTGAAAAGCTTCAGCTGATAATGATGAGTCCTAAATATTCATGAGCTCCTGACTCTCCCCGCCCACCTGCTGCTGAATGACAGTTATTTTCCATATGAATCAGCAGCAGGTGGGTGGGGAGTGGCTATATCTCTGAATTAAATAAAACGCTGGACTCAATGACATGACGCTGGACTCAAATCAGCATCTTTGTGTGTATATTATGAGGTAACCATCTGTCACACCAGTAAGTGAATACATCTAAGGTACTTTTTCGTAGTTATTGATTGTATACAATTAGTTGGATTATAATCAAATATCCACATGACAGGTTCCCTTTAAAGGGGTTGTCTCGCTTAAAGGGAACCCGTCACCTCCCAAAACCATCCCAAGCCGCCAGCAGTACCTGCGTGTAGCCAGCTGCATGTTTCCAATGATGCCTTTCTTCCTGAAGGCAGATGCAGCAAAAGTACTGAAAACGTTGCTTTACCCCCTGCCCGGCGCGCTTCTCCACACATGCTTGAAGTCAAGGGGGCAGCGGCCTCCTTGCTTCAAGTCACGGTAACCACGCCCCCTTCTCCGCCCCTTCGCTGTGACTGACCACGCTTATGCACGAGAGATCGGCTGCCTTTGCCGAACAGCCGGCTGTCAGTCACAGCGAAGGGGCGGGGAAGGGGGCGTGGTTACTGTGAATTGAAGCTACACGCAGGTACTGCTGGCAGCTTGGGATGGTTTTGGGAAGTGACAGGTTCCCTTTAAGCAAATGGCATTTATCATGTAGAGAACATTAATACCAGGCACTAACTAATGTATTGTTCATATTACCTCCTTTGCTGGATGGATTTATTTTTTCATTGCATTATACGATCGTCCTGTAATCCAGCACCGGTGGCTGGGACCACACATAGGCTTGCGTTTTTTCCTATAGTGTGCAAGCACAACTACCACTGATGGATTGCAGGGTGGTCATAACCAAAACGAGCAGTGTATAATGTGATGGAAATCAACACCCAGCAAAGGAGGCAATATGGACAATCACAATACATTAGTAAGTGGCTTGTATTAACTTTCTCTACATAATAAATGCTATTTGCTGTAGTGACATTCCCTTTAAAGTTATATTTCAACATTGGAAACCAGTTTAATGAAGAAATGTATTGCCAATAACCCCCTCAATGTGGAAAGAAAGGTTTTACATTAACATACCTTCATATTTGGGACATGAACAACATCCCCATATTGATCTTTTGTTTGTACTTTTATGGTAGTGGGCCAGCCACATCGGATATCATCTTTATTAAGAATTAATGAAGTCTTCTGTGGGTCAGCATAGGAGTCTGGTTGAAGCCACCTAATGATGCAAATAATAGTTATTGGAGTATAAGACGAGCCTGAAGTGAATCACCAGTCAAGATTTAAAGAAATAGAAATAAACTTGTAGTAGTACCTTGCCAGTCTTCCACCACTCGATCCAGGCACACATGTGATGAAGTCTTCTAAAAAGGACTGCTCATTGCTTTGTATTTGCAGTGGTAGATTTCCCTCTAAGGCCTCCAGAATGGTTGGAGAATGTGACAGAGCAAGGCCCTTGCCCAGAATCCCAGAATGAGTTTTGCATACCTAATTTGAGAAATATAGCGCTATAACTGTGGTGTCTCGCACAGGATTTTTGTGCCAAAATCAGTGGTGAATCCAGCATTTAGAAGAATTTCACATTCCCTTCTAACCCACTTTAGACTTTGGCTAAAAAATTAAAAACTGCCACAAAATACCACATGCGACACCATCCTAAGGCTTAACAGCCAGCACCGTAGCAGGTTGTCCCATCTTCTTATGAACAAGACTATCAAAAATGAGGAAGGATTTCAATGGACAGTATATTTATACTGAATATTTTCCCACAAAAAAATATCAATTTGCCCATCTACCACTTCATCTTTGAGATGTACAGATTTTCAACTTCAGAAACAAGATATTATGGATGTGAATTTTATTGCCATTTTAAAATATTTTGAATACTAGAGAATAAAATATATTTTTTTCTGTTGAATATGGAATTAGCATACTTCACCAGATACGGAACTTAAATTACAAAGCAAAAACAGTCTGTATGTTGGTTATAATATACAGTATTTTTACCTGCAAGGCTGCCTCTTCAACAATTTCTAGGTCTTCCTCCAATTCACTCCCTATTTCAGAAAAATAAGTTATATGTATTAATGTACAAAGCTAGAGCATCTGTGCTAAACTTTACTCATATCTTGGAGAGGAGACATAAAAGTATCAGCATTTATCACTTTAGAGCCAGAGCGTGGTGCAAAGTGGAATCAAATATTCTGTAAAACTGCTCTTTATTTCAGCAACAAAAACATATCCTTGGTTTGTTATATGAACAGCTTTATTTCTAAAGAAAACAGGAAAATGGGTCCAGAAAAGTCATGCAAGTGTCCTTTCTCCAGGAAAATGCCAAAATATTTAGTGAGAAATTAAGGCCTCATGCACACATTCATATCCATTTTTCAGTATACAAACTGCAGACCGGCTGTGCATGCCACATTTTTCGACTAGAATGGCTATTCTGGTCTGTAAAATGGTTAAGAATAGGACATGTTCTATAAATCGCAGAACAGCCGCTCAGATGTGGACAGCACACGGATAAGTCTACTTTCATACTGGCATTTTGGCTTTCCGTTTGTGAGATCCGTTCAGAGCTCTCACAAGCGGTCCAAAACTGATCAGTTTGCATTCTAATGCATTCTGAATGGAGAAGGATCGGCTCAGAATGCATCAGATTGTCTCCATTCCGCTTTGGAGACGGACACCTAAACGCTGCCTGCAGCGTTTTGGTGTCCGTCTGATTAAACTGAGCCAAAACGTCCGTCCTGGCACACAATGTAAGTCAATGGGGACGGATCTGTTTTCACTGACACAATCTTGCACAATAAAAACCGTATCCGTCCTTCACTGACTTTCAATGGTGTTCAAGACAGATCCGTCTTGGCTATGTTTAAGATAATACAAACGGATCTGTTCTGAATGGATGCAGATGGTTGTATTATCTAAACGGATCCGTCCACGACAGACGCGCACAAAATGCAAGTGTGAAAGTAGTCTAATATGGGTCAGCGTCCAATCCACAAAAAATGGCTGTGTGCATGAGGCCTAATTCCTGCTCTTTATATAACGCCAACACGTTCCGCAGCATTGTACGCTGGTTGTCATCACTCCCTGGAGCTCCCAGTCATAATTATCAATGTCAAACACATGACCAGGCCATTTTTATAAGAAGCAATTAAATCACTTCTTTGGTACAAAGGAGTAAACGCATCCAAAATGGACTTTCTACTCTAGGCAGACGTTGTTCTTGATTGGAGTGGGACCCTGGACCCAGAGTTGCAAGTGTGGCAACCAGTGACCATGACACCATTTAGTTTTGGTTTGGACACATTAAAAAAATTAATAAAAAAAAGTCACAGCAGCCAGGTATTACGCGACCCACAGTTAAAGGGGTTGTCCTGTCAGCTAAAAAGAGCAATGTATTTGCCGACAACGCAGAAGACTATTTTCAGTCTGGCCTCTGTTCTGACGCTCACGTGACTGGAAGGGTGCAGCAATTAACGACCCTGCTTTCGGTTATGTGAGGTCTCCTTTTGAGCTGACCGCCTATAATTTGTCAAAAGGGACTTCACGGAATATGGTATTGTGGTTTACCCAATTCAGTAGTAAAATATGTGACCCCACAATGCCCCTGGCACAAGAGGGGCACAATACATGTAGGAATGTTCAGCAGGCATAGGGCCAATTAGAGCAGAGAACCTTCTACAGATCACCTAAAACTCTGCTTTAGCATCACTGCTGACTGCAGGAGAGCCTATAGCATCGCCAGCACTTTGTGGCAAACAGGGCAGCAGAGGTTCTATACAGTGGGTGCAATGAATCTACTATTTTAGTTTGTTAAAGGGTTTGTGTAGCAATATATATTGAACACCTATCCTCAGGATAGGTCATCCATATTAGATCGGTGGGGGGTCTGACACACAGCATCTCCGCTGATGTTGCTCCAAAACCCCTTTATAAGCATCCAATAGATTAAAGGGGTTTTCTTTGGGGGGGGGGGGGAAATAGCTTACTTGTTCATTATGCCATTAAAAAGAAGAAAAAAACCTCCAATAACAGCTACAGTCGTCACAGTGAAGCTAAAGAGGGGCAGGGGACCGAGAACTGTTAGAACGGGAGCAGCGTGGGATCCATGAGGCACACTTTTTTCACAATATGATATGTAGCTTTAATATAAATCATGTTGCCTGGAAAACCCATTTTATAGTTCTATTTTTAATAACCTTCAGGCACATTGTCAGGCTATTGTGTTTATCTTACCAATTGGGAGAGCAAGATCTTTTTTCATTAAGGCAGCGGCGCATATGCCTCCCAGGTTGGCCAACTCCTTCTCCAGCTGAATGATCCCCTAAAAATAAAAAGAAGAATTATGGTGAAAATTATATCCAATAATATGCAGTGAAAAAAACATTCCATCAACTCTAAGGACCCTCAGAATGGAAGAGCCATAGCCCTAGTAAAGCATGGCTGCTCCTTCAAAAGATTAACCCCAGCCATCGCTTTGCAGGGAGCTGTAGGACACATTGACCTGCAGCAGGTTTCTGTGACACCCCCTTTTAATAACATCCGAAATTTTGATAACTTTGAAGCAATATTTCAGATGTTTACAAACAATGTTAATAACTAGCAATGCTAAAGAAATGAAGACAAACTGACCTCATCAGTTCCTGGACTAAATTCATATCCAATAGCAAAACACTTGAAGCCGTAAAAACAGGCCTTTTCATCTTTAACATAGTCCGATGCAGTTTCAAGAGAGAACAAAGCCTCATTTCCTGAAAATATATACCAAAAATAGTGTTAAACAGTAGATTCTGAGTTTTACGACACATTTAATGAACTGAGGCGTTTGAAGTTATATACAGACCACAGACTGACATGCAGCAAGCGAAAGTAATTACCTCACCTGTTATGGGGCTAATACAGATGCCTGGCACACGACTGCCCCGAGTAGTATGTGACTGCGTGGTGCCCGACAGAACAGAGCTGGCATGATATCAGGATTTAAAGCAACAGTACAAATACTCCATGGAGAGAAGGGAGTAATGAGCTTGCCCAGGGCACATCACAGCTGGATATAACCATCAGATATGGCAACCATCAGCAGTTCAGTTACCCCGACTACAGGGGTCCATGCATGTGAAATTGTTTAGGCCTTTCAGAAACAGTATCTAATGAGCGTTCAATTACTTTGCCCTTGAAAAGGAGTAATGCTGATGCCAATATATAGTGGGCTTGTCAAATATGACATCTGGTGATAAAGCAAGGTGGTAATAAAGTGGTCTAGAGCACCAACAAAGTATGCATGGCTTGTTGCATGCAGCATCTAGCGACAGCACAAACACTCCGCTATTGAAGACGGTAGTATCTCACCTGTTGCAGAAGAATAAAGATGAGGAAAACTCCCTGACAGAGAACCCCCAGTGTAACGGAAGGGGAATACTTAAATCCTGACATACTCCCCCCGTCTTCATCCTCTTCGCCTGAGCATTGTTTTTACTTTGTGTTCATACAAGATTCTTGGGTGACATTTATTTTTATCATCAATTTCTCCTGTAACTGGGGCTGACATATTAGCCCCAGTTTCAGAGGGAGCACAGTCTCCAAAGGCTTTTCACTGCCTCACTGATCTGAGTATGCCAAGACCCAGCAGCTCATGCAGACACATGACCCCCCAGCAACCACATGATCGCTAAGACCAAAGCAGGAAACGGCCACAAAACACCCCACAAGCATGTGACCACTGCAGCCAATCACTGCCTTCAGCAGTCATGTTCAGTTCATGCTTCTGCACAGTAAAACAAAGCAAGCAATGAAACCTTGCAGCTCACAGCGTTAAAGGGTCATTTCCATCTTATAAAGGTTAATTACATAGTATTTTATGTTCGGTAACCTATGAGAAACCCACAAACCCTGAAAATTAAGGGGCTGCATCGCTGATTTAGCCTTCTGCATTTCACAGCACTATGGCCGGTCATCTGTGCAGGGAACTGCAGGCAGCCCAAATCACTTGAATGGGGCCATGCTGCAGTGCTTTGCACAGTGGGTGGCTGAGGCACTGTGTTGCTGGAAAACAAAATGAAGAGCAGTAGTAAACTTGCATTGCACCCTCTTGGCATATCCTGTGTGATCACTTTATGAGCTGCTGTATCTCTTGTTATATGCAGAACCATAGCTCATAGAATCAAAGCTTTTTCATTAATATGAATAACAAAGTTACCTGGCAATATTAAAACAGCAGTTGGCCACCCAGAGGAGCCAGAAAATTTCTTAAGTTCAACCCAGGAATTAAGGCTTTCATGAACAGGAAACTTTGGTCCAAAACCTGAGATCTGAGCATTTCGCCCTGGGATCATGAGCCGCAAAACATCTTCAGACTGCGCTGTGCCACACTGTGGATCAAACTCCACTGATATCCATCTAACACACTCTGGGAAAGACACCTGAAAAACATAAATGCATGTTTACTGATGCATCACAATTTCCAAACAATCACCCAAACTAGCACAGCGGCATATGCTAGAGGTTTCATTCACTTGTGGTCAGTGGGTGAAGACTCTTTATTATGGGTCCAAATGAGCTCACTCCTCTAATTACAAAACCTAAATAAGACCTGTCTAGGATTGTAAGTTGGCCACACAGACCTGTCCTACATCTTTCTTATTTAAGATTTCCTTCTTTAAAGATAGTCTACAGAGCATTGTGCTACTGAAAGGGAAAAAAGGCCTATGGAAAACCATACCTTGTATTGCATTACACTGGCTGCCTTGTAGGGATGTTCGCTTTCCACCACAGCATAGTGACTGGAGGTAGTACATGCAGAGAGCTGCTCTGGCTGATTACCAGTTGTACTGTCCGTGGACTGATTTGGGTTGAAGAGCGGAGGTGCATATTTCTGGTTTAAAACTGCAACTGATGGTAGTAATTGTTGCACAAGGCCAAAAACCTCCACAGCAGCCTATAATAGAAGGGAACATAATTGTGATCCGATAGTATGAACAGCCACATGTACACAGCAGCAACTCCAAAACTAAAATACTTCTCCAAACCGTTTTGTGGTCTTCAGATTGCAGAACCTGCTTACAATTCGTACTCTAATGATTCCACATACACAAAAATGTGTTCATACCTTTGGAATTGCAGCTGCAACTGGTCCAATATGAGCTACCAGAAGTGGAAGCAGCATAGAAAATAGACTGGAAGAACTAAGCAGTTCTGGAATGTCATCAACTAGAAAACAAAATCGACAATCCATCATACATGAGAATATCATATCACGTTGAACATATTCATTACTACACTTAATATGAAACTACATTCAAGACATATGATGCATGGATGACTACTAGGCTAAGGCTATACAGTGACGTGTGTCGTGCTACTTTTCTATCATTACAAAATAGCCTTATAATGTGATACACTCAACTGAAACAATTGTCCGGTTTGAAATTGATGATCTATCCTCATAATAGGTCATCATGGTCTGCCTCACGACACTCCCGCCAACCAGCTCTTTGAAGAGACTGAGCACTGCAGTGACAGGCAGGTGCAATTACATCTCCATCTCAGTCACTTGAATTGGAAGGAGCCATTGTTGGTACACTCTCTCCCATTCAAGTGAATGAGACAAAGGAGCTGTCATTGCACTGCAATGTCTATAGCTAGCAGGTAAACAGTGAAGAGAATGAAGAGCTTGTATGGGGTCTCTTCAAACAACTGATCTGCAGGGGTGTCGGTAGTGGCGTCGCTAGGGGGGGGGGGGGGGGGCATTCCCCCCCCCCCCCCCCATGTTATTCTTTGCCTCCCCAGGTGCGCCCCCGCTGATTTCCCCCAAAGCAGGCCGGTGAATACTAATGAGCGCTTCCATTATGGGCGCTCTGTGACCTCACGCTGTGCGTGCCAGTTCAGAGCACAGTCGACTGAGGAGAGAGAAAATTGCAGGTGGCGTCCAGGAGCAGGAGAGGCAAGTTGTTTATTTTATAAAAAAAATGTGGCTGCTGGGGGCATAATGGGGGCTAATGAGAGGCATAATGGGGGCTAATGAGAGGCATAATGTGGGCTAATAAGAGGCATAATGGGGCTAATAAGAGGCATGGGGGCTGATATGGGGGCTAATGAGAGGCATGGGGCTGATAAAAAGCATAATGGGGGCTAAGAGGAATAATGGGGGCTAATGAGGCATAAGGGCTGATATGGGAGTGATGAGAAGCATAATGAGGGCTAATGAGATGCATAATAACAGTGTCATCCACAGATGCCCCCATAACAGTGCGTCTTCCACAGATCCAACATAACAGTACCCCTGCGCACTGACGAGAGACAGAAAGAAGGGGAAAGAATCCGCGGAAGCAAGCAGAGGACGGCACAGCAGACGACTGAATAGCTTCTTTTTTAAGTAAATTGCTTTATTATAAATGTATCCCTGCATACCGCAATTCTCTCGTATTTTGTAACCTTATTTATATATACTTATTTTGTTTTTGCCCCCCCATTTGACTGTGGTATCTTTGTGCCCCCCCCCCCCCCCCCTATATATTGTTCCTAGAGTCGCCACTGGGTGTCGGGAATCAGAAATATGGTGATGTAGTATTGGTGACCTATCCTGAGAATAGGTCACCAATAGCAGAAACAGGACAACCCCTTTACAACCAGCAAAATTGGGAAGAACTCACCATCAACAGCAAGTGCTCTGTGTAACAGGTCCTTAGCAGCTCTAGTTACAGCATTTACCACGGAAAGTGCCCGGCTGCAGTTTTTGTCTTCTTCATTGGCTTTACTCATTAGCTGAGACTGAAGGTCTCCATCGTACTCACTTCTATAATGCGCAAATGCAAAAATAAAAAGTAATAGCAAACAAAGGTAAGTACTGCGAAATGATCTTGTTTCTAGGAAATGATGGGGCACAAGCAAATCAATTGTATAAAAGCAATAACAAACCTGTAGTATAAAACTTGTGGGATCTGCCCTCTGGTTTGGTTTGTACCATTGCTGCTCAAACTGCAGGAACTGAAAGTGAACGTCACACCATCTGGACACTGAACGGTGGTTATCCCTCCATCCCCATTAGCTGTGCGGCTGCCATAATTTCTCAGGCGCACGGCATATTTCATGTTTTCCTGTTGAAGAAAAGTATAAAATCTTTAACAGCTTTGCTGAAAAAAACAAACCGTTGCACTGTAATTTTGCGATGTGACTGCCTAGTTTTGTACCTTCAAGGGCACGGCTTTATCGAGCCTAATTTCAGCAATATCACTGGGAGAATCGTCAGTTGTGTAAGTGCCTTTTACAAGCTCTAATGATGTCCACCTATGAGAGTGTCCGGCATCACCGGAGTGGTCACTCTGGGGGGAATAAAAATGAAAATATATGATCACATTAAGTCGTGCTTCCACAGAAATTCATACAGAAAAGCATACACAGGTATCAGAAATAAATTATATTAGAAACAACTGGCAAACACCATGTTCTTTAAATTCTGAAGCCCATCGCCTTTTTTTCCATTTTTCATCTCCGCTATTCAAGAGCTATAGCTTTAAATTTTTCCATTGATGTAGCAAGTGGTCAGGATCGGAGTTCTCAGACTCTAGCTGCTAAAGCGGGAGTGGCGGCTGTATAATAATGATGGCAAGGGCACAACTTCTTTGGCCAAAACCATTACCATGACATACCCTTTTGCTTTAGTTTAGGTTATTGGTCCTCTGTATTGCTATAAGCAAAACCATAAAAAGGTTAGCCCACAATTAGAAATGAGTAAAGCCTCAGATGCTGGAACATCCAACGTATGACTGTTCACTCCATTTTGAAGTGCCAGCAGGGAAGTGGTGCCACATGGCCCAGACATAAATATAATAATTTTTCTAATAGTATGGGGACACAAAATAACCATATACACTCACCTAAAGAATTATTAGGAACACCTGTTCTATTTCTCATTAATGCGATTATCTAGTCAACCAATCACATGGCAGTTGATTCAATGCATGTAGGGTTGTGGTCCTGGTCAAGACAATCTCCTGAACTCCAAACTGAATGTCAGAATGGGAAAGAAAGGTGATTTAAGCAATTTTGAGCGTGGCATGGTTGTTTGTGCCAGACGGGCTGGTCTGAGTATTTCACAATCTGCTCAGTTACTGGGATTTTCACGTACAACCATTTCTGGGGTTTACAAAGAATGGTGTGAAAAGGGAAAAACATCCAGTATGCGGCAGTCCTGTGTCCAAGGCGAAAATGCCTTGTTGATGCTAGAGGTCAGAGGAGAATGGGCCGACTGATTCAAGCTGATAGAAAAGCAACGTTCACTGAAATAACCACTCGTTACAACCGAGGTATGCAGCAAAGCATTTGTGAAGCCACAACACGCACAACCTTGAGGCGGATGGGCTACAACAGCAGAAAACCCCACTAGGTACCACTCATCTCCACTGCAAATAGGAAAAAGAGGCTACAATTTGCACAAGCTCACCAAAATTGGACTGTTGAAGACTGGAAAAATGGTTTCTTGAACATGACAATGAGTTCACTGTACTAAAATGACCCCCACAGTCACCAGATCTCAACCCAATAGAGCATCTTTGGGATGTGGTGGAACGGGAGCTTTGTGCCCTGGATGTGCATCCCTCAAATCTCCATCACCTGCAAGATGCTATACTATCAATATGGGCGAACATTTCTAAGGAATGCTATCAGCACCTTGTTGAATCAATGCCACGTAGAATTAAGGCAGTTCTGAAGGCAAAAGGGGGTCCAACACCGTATTAGTATGGTGTTCCTAATAATTCTTTAGGCGAGTGTAAATGCTTCAATAAGTGTAAACTAACTTGCCCTAATAAAAAAAAAAAAATATATAATAATAATAATAAAAAAAAATATATATAATATATATATATATATATATATATATATATATATATATATATATATATATATTTATGATGAAAATAAGTTAGTAAGGACATTAGCTTTCAAGCTGGGCAAAAATAACCATCACATGGCTAAAAGTCAGGCATTTTGAGTGATCACTTAGTCACTCATTCTCAGCAATGATTTAAGTGTTGTGCAAGCAAACAAGTAGCATACATGTGCTTCTACTTCCTCTAATTATTGGGAAGGGATCGTTCCTTCCCGATGACTGCCTACTCGTCAATGAAGGAAAGAGCGGCAATCACCTCCATTGTATGGGGACAAGCGATGGCTGCAAGATAAATTGTTTCTGGGCAGCAGATCGCTGTTTACACATCTGCTGCCCAGAAACAATGATTTTGGTGTCTGCATAAATGATTATTTTACCCCGTGAATGAGCGTTCTGCAGCACCTTTACACCGGCAGATTATCAGGAATGAGCGTTCATACTAACGTTTGTTCCCGATCATCTTCCTGATGACTGTCCTGTGTAAATCCGCCTTAAGCAAACTGAATCATGAAATACTGTAATACTCCTTTAAAGGAAAAGTAACTTCAAGTTATCCATTATGCCCTGGATAGGGGATAACTATCTGATCAGTGGGGGTCCCAGTGGTCAGATGCCCACAAAAAAGAGTTAGTGATCCCCTATCCTGGAGTTACCAGAACACCCCTTTAATCTTTGCAGCTTCTCAAAAAAATACTCACATCATCTACTAAAACCTCCAGCTCATACTCATGGATTCCCCCTCCGCCATACACACAGAAGCCAACAACCACCACACCAAGTTTATCCACTGAGAAGCAGATGGCATCCGGTGAGCCATTCCCTGTGTTCCAGCTTCGGCCCTGGCTCGTCTTGGTGAAGCGATTAGGGGTGGACTTAACAGAGTGCAGGGAGTTTAATCCATCAACCTGAACAATACAGAAGAATGTAGATTACAGGCACCACATTTCTGCCATTTTCTTTACAGCTATATGCTTAGTTTCAAAGAATACTTAAATATATCATTTTTGGACTATAAGGCGAACACTACAACAGAAAGACAACAGAAACATACAGCTCTGTTGTAAACATACACAAAAAAGCAATGCAGCACAGATTATACACATACAGTAGGTATAATCTCCACACAGCAGTGCAGTACACACAGTAGGTATAATCTCCACACAGCAGTGCAGTACACACATACAGTCTGTACAACCTACACACAGCAGTGCAGTACACACATACACATACAGTCTGTATAATCTACACACAGCAGTGCGGTACATACAGTCTGTACTTCACTGCTGTGTGTAGGTTGTACAGACTGTATGTGTATAATGTGTGTACTGCACTGCTGTGTGTAAGTAGTACACACATTGTACACATCATACAGTATGTATAATCTACACACAGCAGTGCAGTACACACATTGTACACATCATACAGTATGTATAATCTCCACACCGCAGTAGACACATTGTACACATACAGTACGTATAATCTACACACCGCAGTAGACACATTGTACACATACAGTATGTATAATCTACACACTGCAGTAGACACATTGTACACATACAGTATGTATAATCTACACACCGCAGTAGACACATTGTACACATCATACAGTATGTATAATCTACACACCGCAGTAGACACATTGTACACATCATACAGTATGTATAATCTACACACAGCAGTGCAGTACACACACAGTATGTATAATCTACACACAGCAGTGCAGTACACACACAGTATGTATAATCTACACACAGCAGTGCAGTACACACACAGTATGTATAATCTACACACATCAGTGCAGTACACACACAGTATGTATAATCTACACACATCAGTGCGGTACACACACAGTATGTATAATCTACACACATCAGTGCGGTACACACACAGTATGTATAATCTACACACATCAGTGCGGTACACACACAGTATGTATAATCTACACACATCAGTGCGGTACACACACAGTATGTATAATCTACACACATCAGTGCGGTACACACACAGTATGTATAATCTACACACATCAGTGCGGTACACACAGTATGTATAATCTACACACATCAGTGCGGCACACACAGTATGTATAATCTACACACATCAGTGCGGTACACACAGTATGTATAATCTACACACATCAGTGCGGTACACACAGTATGTATAATCTCCACACATTGTACACATACAGTCTGTATAATCTACACAGCAGTGCAGTACACACATACAGTATGTATAATCTACACACAGCAGTGCGGTACACAGTATGTTCAACCTACACACAGCAGTGCAGTACACACCATACAGTATGTATAATCTCCACACATTGTACACATCATACAGTATGTATAATCTGTACACAGTATGTATAATCTCCACACATTGTACACATACAGTCTGTATAATCTACACAGCAGTGCACACATACAGTATGTATAATCTACACAGCAGTGCGGTACACACAGTATGTTCTCAACCTACACACAGCAGTGCAGTACACACCAAACAGTATGTATAATCTACACAGCAGTGCGGTACACACAGTATGTACAACCGACACAGCAGAGCAGTACACATCATACAGTATGTATAATCTCCACACATTGTACACATCACACAGTATGTACAACCTACACACAGCAGTGCATTACACACATTATACACATAGCTGTGCTGAACACATACAAAACATTGCAGTACTTTTTAGTCAAGAATCGTCTTATAGTCCAAAAAAACCAAAAAACTTTAAAGGTGTTTTTTAGAGATCAGAAAACTATATAAACTGGGTGCAGAAATACCATGTCATGCCAGAGCTGCCAACCTCTGCCGGTCTTTACTGTGCAGCAGAGATGAGAAGGCCAGACTTCCACATGTGACAGCTGTAGCCAACCACTGTTCTCAGCAGCATACAGCTAATGTCAGTGATTGGCTGCAGCCATCAAGTGGGTATTTGAGTATGTGATCGCTGCAGCAGACATAAATACAAGTGAACACAGGATTGGAGGCGCTGGAATGATGGGAATTTAGCAGGTTTAGCAGTTAAAACCTTCAGAGTTTCTTTTGCATCGTTTCAAAGTCTGATATTATGTGACAGGTGGGAATAACTTACTTAAGAACCCAGAGTTGGGGATATAAACGATTGCCCAAATAACAGGAGAGATTTACAAAGCTAAAGGCACCACCATTTTGGCTCAATTTATGCTTAATAGCTGGCATATATGCCTTGCATCACATTTGCTATGTGCTTGGATGCTCTTTGCTCCTCTCTAGAAAAGGGGTGTAACATAGGAGTGCCACTGCTTAAAATGCAGTAAAGCATGCCAAAACTGCCCACTTTGTTCCAAAATGTTGGTGCAAACTAATAGGGCGTAAGTGTAGGACTACCATCAGGATGCACAAAATGCAACATACAGTGCGCACCACCGATAAATCTGGAATATCTTCAGGCTGCCTGGTCTAAGTCTATGCAGGATTATGAAATCTGCCTCAATAGGCTTTATTCTGTACCGATATAAAATGTGTACAGGATTAAACTGTAAGTAATACCTCAGATCCAAGTGCGGATGCTGTTAATTCACTGACTATGCTGGCCAGAAGACCACAAGTGTTAGAAACCAGGTGTGATGAGAAGAGCTCATTCTCCCTGCGTAAGCTGTTCCTTACAGGTAGAACGACAATAACTAGCATCTTCTCCAGAACTTCCCGAAAGCTGGTCATTCCTGAAACATTTTCTTCACTCTGGGTAACACAAAGCATACAATATCTTACTAAAAAGTTACACAAATGCTTGATTTGTCAGGGAATTTGCACACCAGGACTGGACACAGACCAGGACAATGCATAGCTCATCAGACAGAACCAATTTAAATGGGTTATCCAGGAATTTGATATTGATGATCATCAATATTAGATCAGGGGACCAACTCCCAGGACCACTGCCAATCAGCTATTCAGAGAGGCTGCACCACTCTGTGTGTGATTAGGTCTCTTCCCAGTCACGTGGCCTAGGTGCAGCTCAGTCCCATTCAAGTGAACGGGGCTGAGCTGCAATACCAAGCACAGCTGCTGTACAGTGCTCCCCGGAGCTCCAGTGTGCACAACAGCCTCTTAAAAAAAAAAAGCTAATTAGCCGGGGTCCCAGAGTCTGAAAAATAGGTCAGCAATATTAAATTCCTGGACAACCCCTTAAGTCTCTAAAAATGCTGCCTGTCTTTAGGAAGACAGTCAAGTGCTCATATGGTAAGTCCGGCCACGAGGGGGAGCACGAGGAGAGAAAAAAAAAAATGGATGCCTAGTTTCCATGCTAAAAGTTCAAAATGCTGAAAACTTTGTTTCACTTATGCATAATTCATACATGACTTCTACAAAACGAGAACATACATAGATAACATACATTTAAAATAATCTTCCCAGACCTGACTTAGCTTTTCCATGCAGGATACCAGCAGAGGAAAGCGATGTGCCAGTGCAGTGTCATTTTCTGTGCTGACCTGCTTGATCATGGAACGTAGCAGAACTTCACCATCATAAGCAATGGGAAAAATGGAAGTAAGCTTCACAGAAGTGTGGCAGAGAGCTGACATAACTGCAGCTAGCAGGCGACTGCTTGAGGTCTTGAAATTTGCTTCCTGGATGTCCTTTAAAATAGTGAACAAATGAGTGACCAAGACAACAATGTAACAAAGCACGTGCTCAGAGGAAACAATACTATGCGATATCATTCGGGCATCAGGATATGTTTGAATCCATTTCTCTAAACCCTTCCCACCACCTTGCGTCTTCCTATTAGGTTGGTAGTTGACACAAAGCTACATTATACAGCTGGCAGCTAGCTCTTTCATTGCCGGGATTGGACTTTACTTCAGTCCCAGCAGTTTAACCCCTTAGATGCTGCAGTCAATACTGACCTCAGCATCTTAATGGCTACAGATAGGAAGGGGGATACTTCTCTCACACAAATCACCCCCACCCTGAACAGTGCAACTGCAAGGTGTCAAGTGGTTGGTTATAGCAGCCAGAGGCCTAACAATGGCCATTAGGCCTGGCCCTGCCTTTGACAAGATCAAATAGGTATTACGTCAATTTTTACAGTAACATATATAATACAATGTGATACAGTACTATTGCAGTGTATTATATAATCAGAAGGTCACAATATTTGTACCTGATCCAAGCAGTTCAGTAAATCGCAGAGACATGCCCACTGGAGTGCCGGTGTGGGGTAAAAGGAATGGAAGCAGGCGGTGAAGGTGTTATGACACTCCTGAAGAACAGCTTCCAGAAGGCTTAATGGTTGACTCAGATAACCTTGGGGATCATTGTCCAGTTTCATCATGCAGTTATCCACACCTTCCGAAAGGATTTTCCTTAGCAATGTCCTTGTCTTTCCGATGCATTCAGCCAGTTTGGTTGTTTCTTCTATGACTGGTTTAGTTGTGGCTTAAAAAATAATAAAATAATATTATTATTATTAGAATAATAATTAGGGCTGCAGCAAATTATTTTTTTACAATTAATCGAGTAATTAATTAGAAAAAATGAATAGCCTATTTTACTTCATAAAAACTCATCATACTCCTTGACCTGTCCTCTGCTTTCGACACTGTTGACCACTACCTTCTGTTGCAAACTCTCATCTCTTGGCATCACTGACCCAGCCCTCTCCTGGATCACACCACCTCCCCGTCTCATTCCCTCTCTGTTGGTGTCCCGCAAGGCTCTGTCCTAGGACCCCTGCTCTTCTCTATCTACATTTTTGGCATGGGACATCTCAGAGTCCCTTGGCTTTCAGTATCACTCTTATGCTGATGAAGGTTGCTGATCCCTGTTCTATATCATCCTTCTCCTCTCGCTTTCTAAAACGTAACATGGATAAAACAGAATTCTTCATCTTTCCCCCATCTTTCTCTATACCTTGCAAAAAGTCTATACCGGAAGTGACGCGGCCGCACAGGAATCAGCTGGAGGAGGGTGTGCGCGGCGCTGCACAAGCGCACATCCACTGACTTAGGAAAGAATAGTTGCAGCGCAGTGATAGAAGTACTTCGTGCACCACGCGTAAGCACTTAGGGGTATAGAGATTTTGCAGTGCAAAATGTTGCATCAGATCTCCCTACCCCTGAGTGCGCACAAATCATCAGATCAAATCAGGATGAACTGCAACTGATTATTTGTGCGTGCATACTCAGGGGTAGGGAGATCTGATGCAACATTGTGCGCTGCAAAATCTCTATACCCCCAAGTGCGCCGGCAGAAGGTGAAGGGACTCTGAAATGTTACCCCGAGCGTGACTCGGGGTTACCGCTCCTGGCAGCGAAAATTAACCCCGAGTAACGCTCACGCTCTGGAATACCTTCAGGGAGGTTAATGTATCAAGTCAGAACAGTCCCATTTACAGAAATGGAGAATTAAAAAGCAGCCAAGAGACAGTAGTAAAAATAAATGTTCATGGGTGTTAAAAGTTTTGAACAGTTGTGGAATGGCTAAAACTAGGGTGCAATACGACTCTGCTGACCACTCAGCTCAGCCAAGTCTGTACGGATTCATAGAAGGTCCACAGATTTTCTACAAACCCGTGCAACGCTCGCTAGGAGCAGAAACGAAAGGGCCCTTGTTTAAGAACGCGTCAGAAGTTTGTTAAAATGAAAAGGTACTGTTTAATAAAACATTGTAAAAATTATGTTAGTAAAAGATTGATACCTGATATAGGGTATATCTCACACGTGTAGACTCTCAAAAGTCGCAGACAGCAAGTCCCAACAAAACGCAATCTCTCCAAGTCCAGCAGGGTTGCTGTGTACTGAAAGCCTTTTAACCCTCTTAGCTCTTCTACGCCTAATACCAACGTGGTCCAACTCCAGTGCAAAATACTCAGCAGGGATTCAAAACACTCCTGTACAAAACAAAAAACAAAAAAAAAAAGAAGCTGATTTAACCACTTCCAGACCGGGCCATTTACCCCCCTTCCTGACCAGGCCTAATTTAGAAAATCTGACATTTGTCACTTTATGTGGTAATAACTTTGGAACGCTTTTACTTATCCAAGCCATTCTGAGACTGTTTTCTCATGACATATTGTACTTCATGTTAATGGTAAATTTGAGTCAATATGTTTTACCTTTATTTATAAAGAAAATCCAAAAGTTAACGAAAATAGGAAAATAGCTTCTAAATTTGAAGCTCTCTGCTTTTAAGACAGATAGTGAAGATTCAAAATATTTATTAACATTCCCCATATGTCTACTTTATGTTGGCATCATTTTGGTTATGTAATAAAATTTTTTTAGGATGCTGAAATGGTTCAGAATTTTAGAAGCAATTGTTCAAATTTTTAAGAAAAAATGTAAACTTTTTAAGGACCAGTTCAGTTCTGAAGTCACTTTGTGGGGCTTACATAATAGAACCAACCCATAAATGACCCAATTTTAGAAGTGACACCCCTCAAACTATTCAACTAACTGGTTTTAGAAATGTTGTTAAGACTTTAGGTATTCCACAGGAATTAAAGTAAAATATGCTACCCACTTTCTCCTGAATACAGTAACACCCCAATTGTGGTCGTAAATTGTTTTTTGTGGATACGCCAGGGCTCAAAAGGAAAGAAGCAGCATCAGAATTTTCTAACATGGAATTTTCTGTCATGGTTTTTAAGAGCAATAACTTTTTATTTTTTGTTGAATGAGCTGCATGAGGGCTTATTTTGTGCGAGCCAAGTTGTACCCCAAAATGGTGCAAATAAAAACTACATTTGGCTTTCTGGTTGCCTTTTATCTCATTTTTGGGAGGTGAAGACAAAAAAAGCTGTTTGGTGTCATTTTTCTATATTTTTTTTTCCACCGTTCTCTTAATGGATTAGAGCATGTAATATTTTTATAGATCTGGTCATTACGGACGCAAAGATACAAAATAAGTCAATTTTTTTTTTTTTTTTTTACATTTTACACCAAAACAACATTTTTAGAAAGAAAAAAAAAAAATCATGTTTTTGTGTCGCCATTTTCTTAGAGCCATATTTTTATTTTAATTTTTTAATTTTTCTGGCTATTGGGCTTTTTGCGGGACAAGGTGACCTATTGCTACCATTTTGGGGTACATACGACTTTTTGATTGTTTTTTGTCACCCCACAACATAAGTTTTGGCATAATTTTAATTTTTTCTTTTTACACCGTTCACTTGATGGGGTAGATCATGTGATATTTTTGTAGAGCCAATTGTTACAGACACTGATACCAAATATGTATATTTTTTTATATATTTTACACAATAAGAGCATTTTTAGAAGAAAAAAAATGTTTTTGTGCCATTTTTTTCTGGCTATGGCTCATTTATTTTTTGCGGGATGATGTGACATTTTTATTGCTACCATTTTGGGGCACATACGACTTTTTGATTGATTAATATTTTAATGTTTTTTGGGAGGTGAGCCAAAAAAAACAAAACAAAAGAAAACACCTTTTTTTTTTACGGCGTTCACCTGATGGGGTAGATCAGTCGTTGAGGACACGATGATACCAAATAGGTCTATTTTATTTTTATTCTTCCATTTTTTAAATAACGAATTTAGGGGAAAGTTTATTTTTAAATGTGAAACTTTTTTTTATTTTACACTTTGTGTCCCCGAATAAGGTCATATAAGACCTCTGGGGACATTTACCTTTTTTTTTTTTTTTTTTTTTTTTAACTATTGATTTGACATAGTAGCACCAGTTACAGGGGAAATACACATATCTCCTCCCCCCCCAGACAGGCTGTACAGCAGAATACAAAGCTGTACAGCCTCAGTGCAGGGCTGACCAAGGTCTATGGAAGACCAAACAGCACTCACACTGCTCCGGCAATCACATGATCACAGAGCTGGGACAGGAAACTATCTCTCTGGGGTACCCTGCTGTCACTGACAGCTGGCCTGCCGCTCGGCAAGATTAGCGTGCGGCTGCCATCTCTGAATGGACATTCCAGAACGTCTATTCAGAGATAAACCGACAGCCCGAGGACGTTTAGAGTCAATGGGTGGTCGGGAAGTGGTTAAAGGAAGTGTCTCATTTAAAATGCTATCTGCCAGTTAAAAACCAGATAGTAACATGTCCGTTTTTTCTAATCTGTTTTGATTTACTGACTGATTTTTTATTTTTTTTTCTATTTCCTGAATATGATTATGGGGACGGCCATCTTGCCTGAGCAGTTCTTAATAGCATTTAGAAAACATTAAGAAAATTGCTTTAAGACAGCCCCATGGTTCATAGACAATAGACAGGAGGGAACATCATTGACTTCTATGGGAGAGTTTTCTAGGCATGCTCTGTGACCTGTGCCCAGGTCATTGTACAAGAAAAGAGGAGATACGATGACAATCACCTATTGCGAATGGTGGATCCTGTCTTATCTATACACATAGGTGGTATCAATACAGGCAGGATTAGTATGACAGATAAGCAGGTAACTGCGGTAAAGTACAGAGCAAAAAGTGGCGCCCATTAGGTTTAGTGACCAGTCCGAGAACTGTAGGATTTTATGTTTTTTGTTCAAATATAGATATTGACATGAAAAAAAAAATATATATTTCAAAATATAGTTAACATAAAATGTGATTTAAACAATAGGCCATTTTCTGATCACACATTTCCTGTAACAAAAAACGCCATAGCCAGCAGACTACTGGAACAAATACATGAGGGGAGGGGACATACCACTGAAACGGATCGAGCAAATGATCTCTTCAGGATATGCACTGGTTCACTGACTTGCTGTTTTCCTTTAGCAGCACTCCCATCACTTGTAGGTAGTCTGTAAGATGAATGGCACACAAGACATGTCAGAAACATACATTATCATCAGTATACTTTAATGAGGACAAAATCATACCAGCATCCATCAATTAGAACAGAAAACTGTTCCAAACTTTTGTACCTGGGAGAGACACTCATCTTAGAAATAGTAGAGATAAATAACAGGGCGGGAAAATAAGAAAATGTGAAATTGTAAAGTTGAAGTGACAAATATTCACCCAGGGAACTTCAGCCACTTAGTCATGATCTCTTCAATACCAGCTTGGTAGAAGTAACATAAGGCCTCCTTCACACGGGCGTCCCGGATTTGCTCCGGATGCGTCGCTTGTTCATTGCGGGGAAACCCATGCGAGTAGGCATGCAATTGCAGTCAGTTTCGACTGCAATTGCGCTCAGACGTTCAGTTTTCTTTCTGCGCGAGTGCAATGCATTTTGCACACGCGTGAGAAAAAACGGAATGTGGTAGCCAGTAGGGATCGACCGATATTGATTTTTTAGGGCCGATACCGATAATTTGTGGACTTTCAGGCCGATAGCCGATAATTTATACCGATATTCTGGGAATTTTCATTTTTTAAAAAAAAATAAAAATTCCCACAAATCTGCTGAAAATTAATGTTTATTGTTAATGTGTATTTTTTTTGTAAATCTTTCTTTTTCATTTATATTTAATATTTTGGTGTTTTTATTATATTTTTTTGTAACTTTTTTTTTTTAACTAACTTTTAGCCCCCTTAGGGACTAGAACCCTTGTCCTATTCACCCTGATAGAGATCTATCAGGGTGAATAGGATCTCACACTGTCCCTGCTGCTCTGTGCTTTGTGCACACAGCAGCATGGAGCTTATCATGGCAGCCAGGGCTTCAATAGCGTCCTGGCTGCCATGGTAACCGATCGGAACCCCAGCATTACACTGCTGGGGCTCCGATCGGAGGAGCAGGGGAGAGGGGATCCTGTGGGGGGGCGCACTGCGACTGGGGTGGGGGGGAGGGGGGGCGCACCACTGCTTAATACTGGGGGGGAGGGGGGGCGCACTGCGCCACCAATGTCTGATACTGGGGGGGAGGGGGGGCGCACTGCGCCACCAATGTCTGATACTGGGGGGCTTGGGGGGGCGCACTGCGCCACCAATGAAGCTTAATCTCTAATTTATTAATATACAGGAGGCGGGAGCTGCAGGATCACATAGCCGGCTCCCGGCCTCTGAGCTGTAGCTGCGATCCGCGGCACCTGAGGAGTTAACTACCGCAGATCGCAGCTACAGCTCATAGAGGTCGGGAGCCGGCTATGTGATCCTGCAGCTCCCGCCTCCTGTATATGAATGAATGATAGATTAATCTTCATTGGTGGAGCAGTGGACATAGCTCCTCCCCTCCTCCTGTCCCCTGTACTTTCATTGGCGGCAGCAGCACAGGGGGGAGGAGACACTGCTCCTTCTCCCCTGTGCTGCTGCTGAGGGAACACGGAGAGCGCTGTCAGCAGCGCGATCTGTGTTCCCATACACTATCGGAATATCGGCAAAATAGATGCCGATACCGATAGCGTTCAAAATCCTGAATATCGGCCGATAATATCGGTAAATCCGATAATCGGTCGATCCCTAGTAGCCAGACCCGAACCCGGACTTCTTCACTGAAGTTCGGGTTTGGGTTAGGTGTTCTATTCATTTTATTATTTTCCCTTCTAACATGGTTATAAAGGAAAATAATAGCATTCTTAATACAGAATGCTTACTAAAATGTGCCTTGAGGGGTTAAAAAATAAACAATTAACTCACCTCATCCACTTCTTCGCGTAGCCAGCATAGTCATCTTCTTTCAGGATCTGCAAAAGGACCTTTGATGACGTTGTGGTAAGCGTGATTACGTCAAAAGGTCCTTTTGCAGGTCCTTAAAGAAGAAAGAAGACTATGCTGACTGCGCGAACAAGAGGATGAGGGGAGTTAAATATATATATATATATTTTTTAACCCCTTAAGGGACATTTTAGTAAGCATTCTGTATTAAGAATGCTATTATTTTCCCTTATAACCCCTTGCTTGCGATTTTCACGCAGATCCATTCATTTCTATGGGGCCTGCGTTGCGTGAAAAACGCAGAATATAGAACATGTTGCGATTTCCATGTAACTCACAAGTGATGCGGGAAAAAAATCACAGCTCAGCTGAACGGCCCCATTGAAGTGAATGGGTCCGGATTCAGTGCGGGTGCAATGCGTTCACCTCACGCATTGCACCCGTGCGGAAAACTCGCCCATGTGAAAGCGGCCCAAGTGGTACAAGCAGTTACTAAAACAGATGTCAGGAGCTCCTCATGTACAGTCGCAACTGCTATTAGAAAAAAATATCTTCCTGACAAGACAAGTTCTTACCTATACAGTAGCTGGGGGATTTGACCTGCATTTACATCTGTGCCATTATTTGATTTCTTGGAGCTTTTGAATTGAAAAACGACGCTAGAAAAACAAACACAAATATGAGCACACCAAGTTTATTGATGAGGTAAAACATACTTTATAGCCGTAATGGCTAACCTTGGCACTCCAGCTGTGGTAAAACTACAACTCCCAAGATGCCCCCCTTGCTTGGCTGCTCTCAGAACTCTGTAGAAATAAATGGAGCATGCTGGGAGTCGTAGTTTCACCACAGCTGGAGTGCCAAGGTTAGCCATCACTGCTTTATAGCATCACTTCAAAGATTACAAACCTGCATACAAAGTAATCCCAGGCAAAACTTGAAAGCTTTGCTTTAAAATCCATTACAACCCTTTTAAAGGTTACAGACACCTTTGACTTAGAATTTTTTATTTATTTTTTATCAGACTCCTGCTAAGTAGTTTAGAACCTGCAAACAGTTCCAGACTTCTCATGTGCTGATGTCCTGGATGCTGCTGCCCTCACTAGCTCTCATACATTAGCACAGCTTCATTCCTGGACCGATTTCCCTGCACCTATATCAGGAACGGAGCCCCGTAAAGTGGTGGCTCAAGGACTCCGGTCTGGCAACTACCAAGCGCTCTCCCCAGAGAATTGAAAGGGAGCCGCACATGACTGGCCACCGTATCCACCGCAGAGTTTGGCTATTTTCGACGACCCCATAGAAAAAGAATGGAGGGAGGCTGTGCATGCTCAGTGCACCCTCCACAGCTTTCAGGGCTCCATTCTCGATATAGGTGTGGGTTCCAGCCGTGGGACCCACACCTATCAGACAGTGGAGCAAGCACGGGCAGGAGCGATGTGCTATGTGAGCTCCTGTCTGCACTCACTCCACTCTGCTCAAAGCCTGTACCGATGTGACAGGCAAGGCTTTACCAGCGCACATCAGTACAGATTCAAAAATGCTAAAGGCAACTGAATTATATATGCCTATTTTGTGAGGAAAAAATAAAAAAATATATATTCCAAAAATTGTGTCACATTAAGAATAGGATTTAATAAAGTTTATGTGAACGTTTAGGTACACTTTAATAGAAGGACCAGTGGTATAGGTCACTGGCAGGTTCAGACTTTTCTGCCAAGATAAGGTAAACAGCAGCAGTATTTTGCCGCCGTAGAAGCGTGGGAGAGAAGTCTACAGAAGACTTCCAGTCACCCAGAATTCTACCTTTATAGGGTTTGAACCACAAACATTCAGCTCTCGACAGGTACGGTAGGTTAAAAACATCTGATCTCATCAACAGTAGTAGTTCCAGCAGTTGAACGCTCAGAGAACAGAGGTTTGCTCTGAACGGTGCTGTAGTGCGCATGTGTGACAGTGGGACAGTGACTGCTACTGTCAGCGGTCTCCTAGAAATCAATGGAGTAGTGGTCATGCCTAGGCCTGTTCTCAGTAATGGAATATGTCTCAACAGTTGTCCACCCTGCGATCACACATTGATCAACTATACTGTAGATAAGTGATAAATGTTGCTCGTGGTCCAACGACTAAGGGTACAGTCACACAACTGTATTTTTCGGACCGCAAAGACATACTGATAGGGAACAGCTTAATGCTAATCTCTAAAGAGCTGAGGAATAAGGAGTAAAGTAATACGGATAATATCCGTGCGACTTTTGTTTTTTTGCGGATCCATTGTAACGATGCATATTCTTGTCCGCAAAATGGACAATAGGACATGTTGTAAAAATTTTTTGCTGGACTGCGGAACATACGGATGCAGACAACAGAGTGTCCACATTTTTTTTGCAGACCCATTGAAATGAATGGGTCCACATACAAACCACAACATTTTTTTTTTTTTTTTATGCAGATTGATACAGACCAAAAATACGGTTGTGTAAATGGGGCATAGGTCTGTAAATTAAAACTCACAAAATGTAGGAAAAAGATGTGCAGCACTCGAGATACAAAAGCATTTACGGTAAAGCTTTATGCACACAAACCGATACAGGAACATTTATACCATAGTTGGTCTTTATTAGGCTATCACAGAACACATCAGCTTTAACTAAAGTCAGAAAATAAAATTATTATACTTTAACCAAAAGTAGTCATTTAGTTATAGAGATAGGCATCAAAAGAATGAAACTAAGAATTACCCATCATCTGTTGTAATTGAAGCTTGTCCATGAGAGCCACAGTCGCTGCTAGGACCAGACACACGTGCCCATGCCACATACCACCAGCCAGCTTGTAAAAGGACAGGCTCATCGAACATCATAGCATATTTCTCTCTAGGGTGGAAAACAAAATCAAGCGTCAAATTAGCTCTTCTAGCTGTTTACCTCAGGCCCACTGACATCACGACTAGTATCACTGGCCTGGGGAGGGCAACGTCCCATTGAAGGGAACGGAGCTTAGCTGCGCCCAGGCCAGTGATACTAGTCGTGAATTGAAGGAAACAGGGAGACGGCCACTGCCAGCACTGCTGCCTTCTCAAACAGCTCATCTACCCAGAGGATAGACCAGTAAAAACAAAACAAAAAAAAACAAAAACAAAACTGCAGAACCCCTTTAAAAAGGAAAATAAAAATCAGGCATGGATTCCAAAAACAGGAGACGTAGAATCTGCCCATTATACTGTCTAAATGATCCTTTCATGAAGCACACCTGGTGTTGGCATCAAAAACTCCATCACAAAACCTTTTAAAAACTGAACACACTGTATATGGGCAAGCCTAAGAATACATTCACACAGTGGATCTTTGCCACAGATTTCAGCACAATTCTGTGCAGACATCCGCTCAGCATGTATTTCTCGCTCATATCATTGGGGGACACAGGACCATGGGTATAGCTTGCTGCTGCCACTAGGAGGCGACACTAGGCTGAAAGCTGTTTGCTCCTCCCCTGCAGGCTATACCCCCTCCAGCCTGGAGAGAGCATATCAGTTTTTAGCTTAGTGTCGTAGGAGGCAGACCTCCCTGCTTTGCAGGGTGGCACTTTGATTATTTTATTTTTTATTTTTTCCAGAATCCGGATGGGGGGTCCAGGGTCGCTTGCGTCCCTGCATCCCCGGGAGGCGGGCCGGTGTACCTCGTTCACCGCCTTGCCGCCCCAAGAAGAAAAAGCGGACCAGGGCAGCCTCGCTCCCCTGCTTCCCCCCAGCTACAGGACTACCCTTTCTTCAGCCCTCTTCTGCCCGGACCCCTGTTGCCTGGTGCCAGCGGTCGTAGGGTGGTCCTGCTGGTGTTACAACTGAGGGTGAAGTCTACAGATGAAGATAGGTAAGTGACTCATCCCAGGCCCCCACTCGCGGTATAACAGCATGCCGTACTGCACGGCACCAGTGCCCCTGAGCGGCCCCCCCCGCCCGCCCGCCTGCCCGCCCGCCCGCGCCCCCGTGTGCGTTCCGCCGGCACCTGTCGCGGACCTATCCGCTCCGTCTCCCTCCGTTCTTCGCCGCTGCATGGCGCACGGCAGCGTCTTTCCGTGCGGTCGCAGACGGCACTGCGCAGGGCAGATGCGCTATTCGCGGCGCGCCGGGACCTTCGCGGCCGCACGGCGGTGTCGGGTTCTTCCCCTCTGCTGCAGCGAAGCGGCCCCTTCTGGGCAGCCATGTTATCGGGGACTTTAGGCACGCTGGCCGCGGCTGCAGTCACGTGCACAGGGGTGGGCGGCGCTTGCGGCCTTCTTCGTTATCCTGCCGCTCCCGGGCTGTCAGGGGGCGTGGCTTATTCTCCCGCCCTGCTGAAACTTCCTCTTCCTCCCAGCGCAGCGTGGTGGACACAGGACCTTGGCTCCCGCTCCACTCTGGTAGGAGATAGATACCCCGTTCAGCAGGATATCAAACCATGTCTGACCCGGCCACTGACCCCCCTCAGGCAACCTGTGTGACCACTCACTATGCCTGCTCAGTGTGTTCAGCCAAATTCCCTCGGGGCCAGTCACTCTCACTGTGCTCGGCTTGTCAGAAGCCTGCGCAGAGCAATCCCCCTAGAACACTGCAGCCCACAGAAGCCTTAGATCGCCCTGTTCAGGGGGAACCAGACTGGGCAAGGTCCCTGTCTCGGGCAGTGGAGGACCTCTCTAAGGTTTCCCATTCCACCCTTTCTCTCTTGGGTCGTTTGGTAGATAAATCGCCACCGATGCAATCCGCGCAACCGCATTGCACGCAAACCAGAGGCAGACCTCCTAGTAAGCGCCCCAGAGCAGGTAACCGTTCCTCCTCTGACGCCTCTGCATCCCCTCCTGCTCCTGGATCCCAGTCACAGGCGTCCTCCCTGCTAGGCGACGCACTGTCAGAGGGTGAGCTCGGGGATTCTGATGCGGATATGGATCTGGAGCACTCTTCTCAGATTGCTTCCATGGTGGATAGCCTGATTTCGGCAATAAGGGACACCTTCCGGGTTCAGGAGGATCTTCCCTCCACTAGCCAACAAGGGGTGTCGTTTCTGCGTGCGAAACAGACTCCTAAGGCTTTCCCGTTGCACGAGGATTTTTCTATTGTGGTTAACAAGGCTTGGGACCAGCCAGGTTTGCGTTTTGTTATCCCAAAGCGCCTGGACCTTCTCTACCCCTTTCCACGCGAGACAGTGGAACTGTGGTCCTCCCCGCCGAAGGTGGATCCGCCGGTGGCTCGACTGGCAAAATCTACGACCATTCCGGTAGCGGATGGTTCGTCACTCCAGGACCCGGTGGACCGTCGCGTAGAGTCGCTCTCCAAGTCAATCTTTACGGCGAGCGGTTCGGCGCTGCGTCCGATTTTCGCGTCCGCCTGGGTAGCCAAGGCGGTTTCGGAGTGGTCCATCCGGTTAAGCCAGGACATTTTGTCCAACCTCCCGCCTGCTGAGCTCGAGTTGTCTGCGCTCCAAATTTCACATGCGGGAAAATATATCTGTGAAGCGGCACTGGATGCTGGATCGATGGTCGCTCGTGCCTCAGCTCTCACCACCTCGGTACGCAGGGAGTTATGGCTCAAGGCCTGGAAGGCTGATTCTTCCTCTAAACGCTCTCTCCTAAAGCTTCCGTTTTCTGGGGCTCGGCTTTTCGGGCCAAAACTGGATGTCATAATCTCAGAAGCTACGGGTGGCAAAAGCACCCATCTGCCCCAACCCAAAGCGAAGCGACCTTTTCAGTCCAGACCTGCGTCCTCACGCTTCCAGTCCTTTCGCCGTTTCTCGGGCACCCGTTCAGTCTCCACCTCCGCGGCGGGACCACCCAACCAGGATCGGCAGAAGGGCCCATCCTTTAAGCCCCAGCAGGCTTGGCGTCCACGTGCCCAGCAACCTCGCACAGCGCCAGGTAAGCAGCCTTCCGCATGAAGGTTTGTCCCCACCTTCTCAGGTGGGGGGGCGTCTTCTCCTGTTCCAGGACATTTGGCACGCCCACATTCCGGACGCATGGGCGCTCGAGGTAGTTTCCTCGGGCTACAAAATAGAATTCAGGTCCCTTCCCCCCAACCGTTTCTTCCCTTCCCAGCCTCCCAGGGATCCCGTCCGGGCCGCGGCTTTCTTGAACGCCGTCCAGTCCTTACTTCTGCGGGGGGTTATTTCTCCGGTACCTCCAGAAGAGCGTTTCACAGGTTTTTATTCCAACCTGTTTGTGGTCCCCAAGAAGGAGGGCGATGTGAGACCGGTGCTGGACCTCAAACTTCTGAATCGCTATCTACGGGTTCAGAGGTTCAGAATGGAATCCCTTCGTTCCGTTGAAGCCTCGTTGGTGCAGGGGGAGCACATGGCGTCTTTGGACGTACAAGATGCCTATCTCCACATACCTATTGCTACCATGCACCAACGTTTCCTCCGATTTGCCATCCAGTCGGATCACTTCCAATTCGTCGCGCTGCCATTCGGTCTGGCGACGGCCCCGCGGGTGTTCACGAAGGTTCTGGCACCCCTTCTGGGGATTCTGCGGTCCAGGGGCATTACCCTTCTCCCATACCTGGACGACATCTTAGTCAAAGCCCCGTCAGCGCCGCAATGCGCAGACAGCCTTCGGATTACGATGAGCACGCTCACTCGCTTCGGCTGGATTCTCAACCGAAGGAAGTCATGCCTGTTTCCGACCACTCGGATCAGGTTCCTGGGTATGACGTTGGATTCCGAGGCCGCCGTGGTCCGTCTCCCTCTGGACAAGAGATTGAGCATTCGGAATGCAGTGGTTCTGCTCAACCGGCATCGCAAGGTATCGATTCGCAACTGCATGCGAGTTCTGGGGCTGATGGTGGCCTCATTCGAGGCGGTACCGTTCGCCCAGTTCCACACCAGGGAGTTTCAGCGGCTCATCCTGTCCTCCTGGGACAAGTCCCGGGATTCACTGGACCTCAGGATCTCGCTGCCTCAGCCCGTTCGCGAGGCTCTCGCCTGGTGGATGATTCCGGACAACCTGTCGTCAGGGAAGTCGTTCCTGCCGGTGTCATGGACGGTGATTACGACCGACGCCAGCCTCCGCAGGTTGGGGAGGGGTCTTCGGTACTCGGACAGCCCAAGGTGTCTGGTCTCTGTCGGAGTCCAGACTACCCATCAATATCCTGGAGCTCCGGGCCATCTACCTCTCCCTTTGCCATTGGACCACCGATTTGCGGGGCCGTCCGGTCAGGATACAGTCGGACAACGCCACAGCGGTCGCCTACATCAATCACCAGGGGGGGACGCGCAGCGGACCGGTGATGGACGAGGCCGCGAGGATTCTGCAGTGGGCGGAAGCCCATGTCCCGATGGTCTCGGCGGTCTTCATCCCGGGCGTGGACAATTGGACGGCGGATTTCCTCAGCCGAACGACGGTGGACTCGGGGGAGTGGGCTCTCCACCCGGAGGTGTTCGAGGACCTTTGCCTCCGGTGGGGGCGCCCGGAAGTGGACCTAATGGCATCCCGGTTGAATCACAAACTCCCGTGCTTCCTGTCTCGCGCAAGGGATCCGATGGCCTACGACGTGGACGCACTCGTGGCGCCGTGGGGCGACTTCAGTTTTCTGTATGTATTCCCGCCGCTGCCGCTCCTACCGCGGATTCTTCGCAGAATCAGGATGGAGGGTGTTCAAACGCTCCTGATTGCCCCAGACTGGCCGCGCCGAGCTTGGTACTCGGAGCTCGTTCTGCTCCTGGGCGACGCGCCGTGGCCTCTTCCACTCAGGCCCGACCTGCTCTCACAGGGCCCAGTCTTCCACCAGGGTTTACATACGCTGCGTTTGACGGCGTGGCTATTGAAACCTTCCTGCTGAAGAACAGGGGTTTCTCGGATGCGGTCGTTCGAACGATGATTAGGGCTCGGAAGCCCTCCTCTGCGAGAATCTACTATCGTACGTGGAGGTCGTTCTTGAAATTCTGTGAGGACAGGGACCTCCCCTCCAGGAGGTTTTCCCTCCCTACGGTGTTGGCTTTTCTTCAAGCGGGTTTGGAGCTGGGTCTGTCCCTAAGTTCGCTGAAAGGGCAGGTTTCGGCCCTTTCCATATTTTTCCAGCGTACGCTGGCGGTGCTGGGGCCCGTCAAGACCTTCATGCAGGGTGTTGCGCACACCGCGGTTCCATATCGGCCACCGTTACATTCCTGGGACCTGAATTTGGTGCTGGTGGCACTTCAGTCCGAGCCGTTTGAACCCCTGCGGGAAGTCTCCCTCCGCATGTTGTCGTGGAAGGTCGCATTCCTGGTTGCCATTACGTCCATCCGTCGGGTGTCGGAACTGGCGGCACTGTCGTGCAAGGAGCCTTTCTTGGTGTTCCATCAGGATAAGGTGGTGCTCCGGACGGTGCCGTCGTTTCTGCCGAAGGTGGTGTCGGCGTTCCATGTCAATGAGGACATTGTCCTCCCCTCGCTTTGCCCTAAACCTTCTCATCCTAGGGAAGTGGCGCTTAATCGTCTGGATGTAGTGCGGGCCTTACGGATCTACCTGGCCGCGGTCGCCTCCTTTCGGCGAGCGGACTCTCTGTTCCTAGTTCCGGAGGGTCCTCAGGAGGGTTTGGCGGCATCCAAGGTGGCGATTGCTCGGTGGATTAGATCGGCCATTCACGAGGCCTACCGCTCCAAAGGCAGGGTTCCTCCGCCTGGCGTCACGGCTCACTCGACCAGGGCGGTCGGGGCTTCTTGGGCACACTTTCACCACGCTTCGGCGTCTCAATTGTGTAAGGCAGCGACTTGGTCTTCGTTGCACACCTTCACCAAGTTCTACAAGGTGCATTCGTTCGCATCGGCGGATGCTGCTCTTGGCCGTAGGATCTTACAGGCCGCAGTGTAGTGGCTCGACTGTGGAGGTGGAGTCAGCGGTTTTCCCACCCTGGGGACTGCTTTAGGACGTCCCATGGTCCTGTGTCCCCCAATGATATGAGCGAGAAAACGAGATTTTTGTGAACTCACCTTGTAAAATCTCTTTCTCGCTTTATTCATTGGGGGACACAGCACCCACCCATTGTTGTTGGTTTCTACTGAGACCAGTGGTCCAAGTTACCGGTTGGGACTGAGGTCAGGTTCGGTTGTTTGGTTGGACTGTGGTCTTCCTGTTTTGTTTTGTTTCGGTATGTTTCTCCTACTGCTGAAGCACAAACTGATATGCTCTCTCCAGGCTGGAGGGGGTATAGCCTGCAGGGGAGGAGCAAACAGCTTTCAGCCTAGTGTCGCCTCCTAGTGGCAGCAGCAAGCTATACCCATGGTCCTGTGTCCCCCAATGAATAAAGCGAGAAAGAGATTTTACAAGGTGAGTTCACAAAAATCTCGTTTTTCAATAGAAGACTGCACTGACAACGTTTTTTTAATGTGGCGTTTTCTAGACCACACCAAGAATGGACATGTCCATTCTTGCCCCTTACTGCGTGGACACCATGGGAAACCACAGTGGGAGTCTGAGCAGTTTAGGGTACTTTCACACTAGCGTTTTTGTTTTCCGGTATTGAGTTCCATCCTAGGAGCTCAATACCGGAAAAAAACTGATCAGTTTTATCCTAATGCATTCTGAATGGAGAGCAATCTGTTCAGGATGCATCAGTTCAGTCCCTCTTAAGATTTTTGGCCGGAGAAAATACTGCAGCATGCTGCAGCTTTCTCTCCGGCCAGAAATACTGATCACTTAACAGAATGCCGGACCCGACATTAATTTCTATTGAAATGCATTAATCCGGCCTCAAGTGTAACAGCAAAACTGATTATTTCCGTCCACGCATGCGCAGACCATTACATTTGTGAAAATAAATACCGGATCCGTTTTTCCAGATGACAACCGGAAAGACGGATCCGGTATTGCAATGCATTTGTAAGACGGATCGGCATCTGGAACAGTCTCACAAATGCATCAGTTTGCGTCCAGATTGCCGGATCCGGCAGCAGTACCGGCGACAGAAGTGGCTGACGGAATCCTCTGCCGCAAGTGTGAAAGTACCCTTAGCTGCATTAAATGGGCAGGTCCACAGCATACCATTTAAATAAAAAAAATGCTAGAAACTGCTGTGTTTCTGCTGTGAAGAAAGTGCCAGATTTTGATAGTGTGACCGTTTGACCATACCCTTCGGGTACAGCCACACGTTCATTTTTTAATTTTATTTTTTTGGCCTCAAAAACTGCATTAAAAACCTGCAAGTGTGGCTATGGCCATAGCTGAAGAGGTACAAATTAAAGAGAACCTGTCCCCGCTCCTGATGTCAGTTTTAGTAACTTCCTGCATTTCCCGTGTAATAACAATTCTGCGGCATCTATTCTTATGACTATGTTATGCCATTTCTATATTATTGCATCAAGTTATGAATGAATTTCTAGCAGTCTGCAGTCAGAGTACAGAGGGGTGTTATTTGGGGGGGCTGCACAGTCTGGATATAGTGAGACTGTGCACGAAAGGAGAGAGCACAACATTACTCTGTGCAGACACCAAGGACAAAAAGATCTTCAGGAGGTAGGCCAAGTCATTATCTGCATGGCATCATGGGCAAGTGAGAATGATGGGGGACATATGTATGATTGAGTAATTCACAGATTAACTCACCTGGCTGCACAGTCATATGCAAGAACATCAGTCTCTGCTAGAAGATCCCCATCTGTTTCATGGTCGCCTCCATCAGACCCCAATTCAAACAACTAAAAGTGGTGAAACAAAGTTCACTAGGTTTTCTTGAGAAAGGTACACAAGATCTCTAAACAAGCCACATGACAACATACCTTTATTTTTGCTGTGTATTCACCTCTACCACCAAAAAGACCCAGCCCTCCAAGAAGGATGTCTGTGTCAGCACAGAAGCGGATCGCTTCAACTGAATGTGCAGAGTAGCCCCAGCCACCACCATGACCTTAAATGATAACAAGGGTACATTTTAGAGATGCCTACCAAGCACTGGCACTTTTTCCACACTAAATCCAGAAATAAGATTCATACTTTCAAATCTGTTTACAACACTGTAATCCTCCTTTGAATAGACTTTCAGTACAGACTGTGTTTCCTCTTCGGTGCTCGAGACGCCCATCTTCAAGTCCTGCATTGCAGCCAATGTGTCGAGGCATCCTGGAGTAAAGAAAAAAACGTGAAGGGCAAAAATAAAAACCTATTTAAGTGGCTGGAAATGTTCACACAAGATAGATTAACTTACCTAATATATGCAAAGCTGCATGTGATCGGGTGGTGACTGCTTTTTGTCCAGTAGGCAGGGCCAGCTCGGGGCTTAGTATGCTACACCGTAATTGCATGTCAGGGGCGGATGGAAGCCTTGAGTCGGCTATAACTGCATTATAACACCACAGCTCTCTTGTGTTTGTTTGAAACCTAGAAAAAAATGTAACATGTATGCTGAGCACAGTACTCCACTGGTGATTAGGCATAATGACAAGATTCATGAAGATATAGAGACACATTAACCCCTTAAGGACCTTGCCATTTTTCACCTTAAGGACCAAGAAATGCTTTGCAAATCTGACATGTCACTTTATTTGGTGATAACTTTAGGATGCCTCCTAAAATAGTTATTACTTTACATCCCCCCCCCCCCCCCCAAAAATTAACATTTTCAAGTAAAAATAAACAAATTAATTTTCCCCAAATAAAGTAAAAAAAAATATTGGTAAAAAATAAGGGGGGGTTATACATATTAGGTATCGCCGCGTTCATATCGACTGGCTCTATAAACATATAACATGACCTAACCCCTCAGATGAACACCGTAAAAAATAAAAAAAACTGTGCTAAAGAAATCATTTTTTTGTCACCTTACATCACAAAAAGTACAACAGCAAGCGATCAAAAAGGAGTTTGCCCACCAAAATAGTGCCAATCTAACAGTCACCTCATCCCACAAAAAATGATCCCCTACCTGAGACAATCGCCCAAAAAATAAAAAAAAATATGGCTCAGAATATGCAGACACTAAAACATTTTTTTTGTTTCAAAAATGATATTGTGTGAAACTTGCATAAATAAAAAGTATACATATTAGGTATCGCCGCGTCCGTATCAACCGGCTGTATAAATATATCACATGACCTAACCCCTCAGATGAACACCGTAAAAAAAAGAATTCAAATAAAAACTGTGCTAAATAAACAATCACAAAAAGTGTAAAAGCAAGTGATCAAAAAGTCACACGCACCCCAAAATAGTGCCAATAAAAAAGTCATTTCATCCCGCAAAAATCATACCCTACCCAAGGTAATCACCCAAAAACTGAAATAATTATGGCTCTTAGACTATGGAAACACTAAAAAACATGATTTTTTTTTTTGCTTCAAAAAAGAAATAATTGTGTAAAACTTACATAAATAAAAAAAAAAGTATACATATTAGGTATAGCCGCGTCTGTGACAACCTGGTCTTTAAAAATACCACATGATCTAACCTGTCAGATGAAATGTAAATAACAAAAATAAAAACTGTGACAAAACAGCTATTTCTTGTTATCTTGCCTCACAAAAAGTGTAATATAGAGCAACCAAAAATCATTGTACCCTAAACTAGTACCAAAAAATCTTCCACCCTATCCCGTAGTTTCTAAAATGGGGTCACATTTTGGGGGTTTCTACTCTAGGGGTGCATCAGGGGGCTTCAAATGGGACATGGTGTCAAAAAAAAAAAAAAAAAAAAAAAAAGGAAAGTCCAGCAAATTCTGCCTTCCAAAATCCATATGTCATTGCTTTCCTTCTGCGCCCTGCCGTGTGCCCATACAGCGGTTTACCACCACATATGGGGTGTTTTTGTAAACTACAGAATCAGGGCCATAAATATTGAGTCTGGTTTGGCTGTTAACCCTTGCTTTGTAACTGAAAAAAATGTAAATGGGAAATTTGCCAAAAAAGTGAGATTTTGAAATTATATTTCTTTTTTCCATGAATTCTTGTGGAACACCTAAAGGGTTAACAAAGTTTGTAAAATCAGTTTTGAATACCTTGAGTGGTGTAGTTTCTAGAATGGGGTCATTTTTGGGTGGTTTCTATTATATAAGCCTCACAAAGTGACTTCAGACCTGAACTGGTCCCTAAAAATTGGGTTTTTGAAAATTTCAGAAAAATTGCGGTTGAATGCACTAAGGCTGAATCTTAGTGCATTCTGATAATTAAGTTGCTCTCTCCCTACTGTTTTAGCTTTTGCATTGTATGGAACAATAAAGATTATTAAAAAAAAAAAAAAAAAACCCTGCTGCATCATAACCATAGAACCCGTCCGCCTGATGGAACCCGGCCGCCTCATAATCCATAGAAGCAGCCGCATCACAATAGGTGGTGCTCATGTACTGGGAGACAACTTGCCTCACCATTACTTGTTGATTGGGGAGAAGCATCAGACTTTGTCTTGAATCTCTTCTTCAATAGGATTTTATTCTTCACTTCCGAAGATTCTTAAGCGCCTGACAACACTTTCAAGGTTGGTAAAGGAACCTGTCGCTATAATGGAGCAGCAGAAAATCCCCAGAGTGATCATGTGGAGGAAACCTAGTGGCCATCGGCTGATGAGCCCCCCGCAGATGTTCCTCTGGGTCCTGTGCCTGTTTTCGTCAGTTTCCGCTCTTGGACTGTGTATCCCGGCTCTTCCCAGCTCCTCATATCCCGCCGGCTTAACTCAGATTGGACTTATTTTCCTAGGACATTTAATTCTGCACATTCTGACGGTTTCCAAGAACTGCCACAGTGCGGATGCAGTGTCCATTGATTGCCACCCAGTGAGAGAGACACAAAACATCTATCTCCCCAGAACGCTGCAAAGACGCGGGCGCAGAGGATTATTGGTGATTTCTTTTGTGTGTGTCATCACTCCAGTTCTGTTGGCCATTCTCCTGACAGTCACCTCCATGCTGGTCATATCTGAGCTCGGCCACTGGTCTACGATGTCTATGAAAACCCTGACTGGATACGTCATCTGTCTGTACATGTATCTAATGTACCAATTAGTAAAACCATGACCTGAGTATGAGACTTCAATAAACCTTTTATGTCTCGTAATTGGTGTCAGTTTCATTTGTTACAATAATACGGTTTAGGTTAATGTAGCCGTCAGGGAAAGACATGGGAGGTGGGTGACCGTCCACTGACGGGGGTAATGCTCACATGCAGGGTACTAGTATAACTGACAGGTAATTAACACTTGTATGGTCAGTAATTATACTTACACACTTTTCTATTGTCGTCTGACAATCCAGAATACTTGATACAGTATAAATCAAGGGAGAAAAGTATTAGGACTGGGGTCCAGCGCCAGGACCATGGATAGGCGAGGGTGGAAGCCACCTCACTACTCTTAACAGAGAGCGCAATCGCAGCAGCATTTGCAGCTGTTCAACCTCCTAGGCCTCGGGCCGCTAGGCCTGAAGCTTGAGGCAGTAGAATGGCACAAGAGGTCGCAGATCACGCTGTGGCCTGCATCGCAGACGGCGGTGAGGAACGAGAGTGAGGTAAGGCTAGTTTCACATCTGCGGTTTGCATTCCGGCAGACACAAACTGCTGCACGCTGCGGTTGAAGTCCGGCCAGGTGGCCGGATCTCCATGCTACAGATGTGAAAGTGGCCTATGTTTTGTGTTGGTTTGTTTTTTTTTTCATTTTTTTATTTCAATACTAAATGTCAACACTAACCATGTTATAAGGGAAAATAATACAATCTACAGAACACCGATCCCAAGCCTGAACTTCTGTGAAGAGGTTTGGGTACCAAACAGGCGCAATTTTTTCCCGCAACGCACCAGCACATTTTCCCGCAACGTCCGTGTTAAAGAGGCCTTTAGTCTTTTACCAGGGACAGGAGGAACAGGAGAACCAGCAGTGCTTATCTACAGGTAGTAAATAGGCAGTGAAAAAATGAGCCAGACAGACAGCAGCCAAGCTACATCTAGTAAGTATGTAAGTGGTGCAGCTTTTGTAGGTATAATTGGATATAAAAAATAAATCTAAAAAAAACACACAAACCATGCCTCATGTCAGTTTGGATGGCCTTGTGGTGGTAGTGCATCCTATATTTGTACGATAAACACTCCAGTAAAGGAGAAATCTAGTATTCCCCTACAGCAAACAAGCCATGCAAACGCTCTATTTTATGTCCAAGCATAACTGCTCCTACATGATATGGGAAGAAAAACACTGCTTTCCATGATATTTGTTTCTACAGGAGGAAATTTGAGAATTTCTACCTGGACCAGCGTGAAGTGTCTGTCTCACATACCTGCAAGTTAGTATTCTGTTTTTGCAGAAGTTTATTACATACATGAAACATCTGTTTATAACTCATAGGTTACAAACCTCCAAATCACATCATGGACAGGGTCCAAGCACACCCCAAAACCTTGAAGATCTTCTTGTTCGGAATCATTAAATGTAGCACAACTTCCATCAACTTTATTAATGAGAAGGCATTTGAATGGTGGAGGTTCAGACATAGAAGCTGGCACCAGACCTGTAGACAAAGATGATCTAATTCAATTCTTGGTACACAAAAATTTTTATACATCAAATGGACGGCATCCGTCACCATATAGAGTTACATCGTGTAAAAAACAAATACCAACCCTTATGTTAATGTATCTTTTTTTCCCCCTAAACGTATATGTTAAACGTAGGGCCAAAACGTGAGGTGAACCCAGCCTTATATTGACAATTATATTTGTCTTTGTGGAGTGTGAAAAGGGTTTTTGAAGTCGGAAAAACAGTCATACAGGCACCAAAAGAAAAATACACCAATCAGCCGAAACATTAAACCACTGACGTAACCTTGATTAAGGCTACTTTCACACTAGCCTTTTCGTTTTCTGCTATTACGATCAGTCATAGGGGCTCTATACCGGAAACAAAACTCTTCCGTTTAGTACCCATTCACTGTCAATAGGGACAAAACTGAACAGAACATAAAGCTCCAAAATGCATTCCGTTCCGTTTAGTTGCGTTCCAATAACTGAGAGCAAACCGCAACATGCTGTAGTTTGCTTTCCGTCCTGGAATTCGGGGATCTGGCATGACCTACAATGCAAGTCTATGGGGACGGATCAGTTTTCTCTGCCACAATAGAAAACGGATCCGTCCCCCATTGACTTTTAATGGAGTTTATGACGGATCAGTCTTGGCAATTTTAAAGATAATACAACCGGATCAGTTCATGACGGATGCATGCGGTTGTATTATCAGTAACAGAAGCATTTTTGCTGAACCCTGCCGGATCCAGCAAAAACGCTAGTGTGAAAGTAGCCTAACGCGTGACAATAGCATCTGTCAAATTAGGCTACTTTCACACTCGCATTTTTGGGTGGATCAGTCATGGATCTGCAAAAACGGATCTGTTACAATAATACAACCGCATGCATCCATCATGAACGGATCCGTTTGTATTATCTGTAACATAGTCAAGATGGATCAGTCGTGAACTCCATTGAAAGTCAATGGGAGATGGATCGGTGTTCTATTGTGCCAGAGAAAACGGATCCATCCCTATTGACTTACATTGTGGCTCTGTTTCGTCAAGCGGACAACAAAACGCTGCAAGCAGCGTTTTGGGGGGTCTGCCTCCAGAGCGGAATGGAGGCGTAACGGAGGCAAACTGATGCATTCTGAGCGGATCCTTATCCATTCAGAATGCATCAGGGCAAAACTGATCCATTTTGAACTGCTTGTGAGAGCCCATGACTTGACCTCGCAAATGGAAAGCCAAAACGCCAGTGTGAAAGTAGCCTTAGACAGCAAGTAAACAGTTCATGAAGTTGATGTGCTGGAAGAGGCAAAAACAGGAAAGTAGAGGGATAAGAACGACTAACAGAGGCTAGACGACAGGGTAGGAGCATCTTTAAAATGCCAGGTATGGTGCGGTGTTCCCAGTATGTAGTGGTTAGTACCTACCAAATGTGTTCCAAGAATGGACAAATGGTAAACTGGGAATCAATTGGCGCCAAGGCTCACTGATGCATATGGGGAGTGAATGAGAACCTTCACAGACATGGGGAGTGAAGGCAAGCTGTCTGATCCCAAAGGAGAGCAACTATAGCAAAAATTGCTGAAAACGTTACGGTTGGCAATGACAAATGTCAGAACACACAGAACATCACAGACTGGTGCGTAAGAGACCTATCAGAGAGCCCATGCCAACGCCTGTTCACCACAAGTGCCTAAGGGGATGTGAGTATCAGAACTGGACAATGGAGAAGTGGGAGAAAGTGGCCTGGTCTGATGAAGCACATTTTCTTGTACATCTTGTGGACAGTTGGGTGCATGTCGTTAACCTGGGTGAAGAGATGACACTAGGATGCACCACGGTAATGAACAAACAAGTCACTCTTCTTGCTTACCTATTATATGTCGACTTGCAAAGATTTCTGATGTAGCCAAAACATGAGAGTTTATAAGTGCTTCATCTATCCGCAGAAAGGTCTGATCTCCACTTGCACCAACCCATGTTGCTTTCCTGCCATACTTGGCACCGATGTTGGGCATAGATGCAGGCTTTGCATTCCAGTATGGCATGTCCAGGATTGGCCTTCCAAGCTGTCCTTTCTAAGAATAATAAAAGAAAGTGCAGTTTTAAAACATATACTAATATTCATTCATTAAAGGGGAATCTGTCATCAGATTTGTATAGATTAAACTGGCTGACCTGTTGCATGTTGGTTCCATGTTCATATGATGTTTTAATGTATGCAAATGAGACTATACACCTATAGGCTCCCCTTTCCCTGCAACTGCTGCGCCCTTCTCCACTTTGACAGGGTCAGGCAGTGAAAGCGTCATCACACCTGGCCCTGTCAAAGTGCAGATGCAGAGAGAGCAGAGCCTCTAGGTGTAATGGCAACGCCCCCGTTGGTCCTAGAGGCCCAATTGCATATATTAAAACATCATTTTTAATAGGAGGCAGGGCAGACCGGTGTGGAGCAGGCAACTATAAATCTCCTGTTTTGGGTGCCAAGCTGCAGGTACTTGTTAAAACATCATTTACACAGTGTGAAAACTAAAAAATATATACGGCAAAATGTATGCCAACTGATGGCATTTGTAAGGCTGATCAGGATCCTGATCAGTCAGAAAAATACATTGAAATGCCGGGTCCGTTTTTCCGGTGTCATCCGGAAAAACGGATCCAGCATTTAATTTTTTTCATGCACAGACCAGAAGGACAGATCCGGCACTAATACATTCCTATGGAAAAAAAATGCCGGATCCGACATTCAGGCAAGTCTTCAGTTTTTTTGGCCGGAGATAAAACCGTAGCATGCTGCGGTTTAATCTTTGTCCTGATCAGTCAAAGACTGAGCTGAAGACATCCTGATGCATCCTGAACGGATTACTCTTCATTCAGAATGCATGGGGATAAAACTGATCAGTTCTTTTCTGGTATAGAGCCCCTGTGACGGAACTCTATGCTGGAAAAGAAAACCGCTAGTGTGAAAGTACCCTAAGGAAGTATTTAGGCTATGCCCATGCAGGTTAAATGGAGCACAAAAATATGTAACAAATTTACAGGTCTACATTCTCATATTATGGAAGCTGGTGAGAGTGGGATTTGCTACTTTATTTTTATTTTTTTTGGGGGGGGGGGGGGGGGGGGGGTGTTTGCCAGTCCATCAGGATCAAAAGGAATTAAAGCAAATATATCTTACAACTGTCAGATGTGCTTCATACAGAGATAAGGATTCCATTTTGTCATCAAAAATGTCCTCATACTTGTACCATGACACACATTATAACATCAGTGCAATAGAGAACGTAGGTTTTTGTTTCAGGCACTTACAGAGAAACTCCCAAAAGTGAAAACCTGCCCGTCCATTAATAGAACTGCAGTGTGATTGCTCCCCGCCGTGACTTGCGTGCTGGGTCCTGGCAGCGCTTGTACCAATGTTGGACATCCCCTAAAAGAGCAACGGCTATTTCAGAGACTGCAATATCACTGCAAATATATTTTTACAGAAGAGTATATTACATTAAAAGGCATTAACACTCCTTATCCTATCTAGTGAATATTATATACTTATCAGGAACAAGCTGAAGGAGAGATCCGTTTCATACATTACAAGTGATTTGTGTATCATTCATCTTCCAGAGCACAATTTATGACCCATCTCCACTTACACTTGGAGAAACCCTAAACCTTACACACGGCACATTTTCAACTTTCCTGCTGTATGGGATCACAATGCAAAAACAACAGTGTTTCTCCATCGCACTTATTTATGAAGAATAAGACTAAGTTCACATATGCGGCCAAAAGCAGGAACAGAAAAACAGAATAGCCGGACCTTGCATTTGCAATATACCAGTGGTGCCCAATGGAGGCCCCTCAGTCAGGTTTCCATTATGGATCCGGACATTTAGCCAGACAAAACATTGCATTGCAGTTGTAAAACATTTTATGGAAAAGTTCTCGTAAGACCAAAAGGAGAAAAAAAATAAAAAAATAAAAAAATAAAACCCTTTAAACAAAACTACTATGTAACCCATCAAAAGGATGTTCAATGTTCTGTTCACACTAGTTTCAACGTTATTCCCATCCACCACTTATCAAGGGGGTAAAAGTTCCCAATAGTGGTCATAATTATTTGAATGTTTTTTTATTGCCGTCATCAGTTACCTCCTGCATGCTAACTGCCAGAGTATAAAATAATCAAAAGGTCAGCGCTGAAATTGAAAACTTTACACCATGTATTGAGTTATACCAAGCCGATTAGAAGAGGACTATTCTTCAGTATATTAAAGGGGTATTCTAGTTAAAAGTAGTTATCACTTTGAACAAAGCTGCAGCGTGCATGCCCGACCACCGCTCCATTCAAATTCCTCCTAGGCTTGTGGCTGGGAAAGGACTAGGGTGGGGTTCCCTATTCTAGTAATCAGTGGGGGGGTCCCATTGGTCACCCCCCTCCCACAGATTCTCTTAAAGGGTTTATCCAGGAATTTGATGCTGTCGAGTTATCTTCAGGATCCCTAGCTGATCAGCTTATTGAGGCCACTATGCTCACCAGAGCTCCGATGAGTGCTACAGTTATGTGATCAATATCAAGTTCCAGGATTACCCCTTTGACCTAGTCAGACATCTCTCAGTTTCCAGAAAAAGTTATAATCTGCAGCTAAAACTATACCATTTAAAAAAAAACGTCAGATACGTTGCTCAAAAATGTGTTGCACTTACCTACAACTGACATCACCATGTCCCAGCTGCCCATGTTGACCGTAGCCAAAAGTATAAACATCACCATTTTCCATTAGTACCACTAGAAGAAGAAAAAAAAAAGGAGCAAAGAAAGGAAATTAAATCACATATATACTACTATTGGGGTCACTCTAAAATCTGCATATAAAACCAAGAACTTACCTGTCAAAAGCCACAAAGTACTGAAATAACAGCTGTCAAGTAGTTTATAAAACGGATATTAAAACTGCTGAAATTATGTAAATGTAAAAATGTGTGTAAATAATGATTAATGATTAAAGGGGTTGGACACTTTCTGGCTATTAGTGACCAATGTGTACAGAAGAGGATTATATGGCACTTACTAATATAGCCTTTGTTGAAATACTGCACCGCTTTCTATATTTCATAAGGTATGCTCCTTGTTTGCCAAGTCTTTTGTGCTGTCTACACAGAGGTCCTGTCCATCAGGTGGCCACTGATGGAGGGTCTTGTGACCAGGCAATCACCTCCATGCGATGTCTCCTGTGCAACATGGTACATCTGCTCTAAACTCCCAACAGAACAAGTGCATATGGCAGGTGTACTGTATTTGAAAGGAGGAGGAAACAGCTTACAAACACATTGGTCAACAAAAAGTGACCAACCCCTTTAGTCATTACATAATAAAAGTTTCTGTACATTTCTAATATACTTTTGGAGATTTCAAAAAATGGACACGCCTATGGCAACTGTACCTATTGTGTAATTTACCATATTCATGATCTCTGCTACATTTCTTTGAAAGGTACTATTCTGGTTGCACCATAATTACATACTGAATTTCTCTTAGATTACGCAACATAATTTTTCAACTGGAATCGTATTTTGAAAAGTTGGTCCCACGTCTAGATGGTTATTAGAGTTATGTCCCTTTGAAAACCCACCCAATATGTCCACCATTGGCCTGCAGAACCGTAGGAATCACTTGGCTGCCATTGTAGTGCGCATGTGTCCACCAGCATCAGATACATTAAGTGGAAGTTATTAAAAGGATTTAAAAGAACACCAGGAGGCGCCATAAGCGTGTAACAGCAATTTCTAGTGCACTATTTATTTTTTTACGATTCCAAGGCAATTTTATTATTATTTTTTTTTATGTGCATTTTACTACAACCAAACCTAGTTCCAAACAGCCTGGAATCTAAGCTAATGTTTACCTACTGATTCCTTGTAGCAAACTACAGGCCAGGGAGGAGATTTGAGCAGTTAACGAATTATGCTCAGAGAAAGTTCTAGATACAATTTGGAAATCAATTAGGAACATTGCCTCAAATTGTTTTTAGTAGTGTGTGTATGAGACCCACTAAAATGTCATCCATCTTGCTGCAAATGAGTTTGGCTGCGGAGTTCTTTCCTGCAAATCTGGACAGAATGGTGGAGTTGCAAGCATGGATGTCAATGTCCCCTATAATCAAGTGAAGAGACCTAGGAGGTGGAGGCCATACACATTTCTTTATACAACTCTCCTTACCTCAGGTGTCCAAGTAATTAGCCCCTCACTACGTTAGTCTATGGAAAAGTGTTTTAGGTGGGTGGATCCTTTTTAGGCCTACATTTCCTTAATATTTTAACATAACAAATACATCCCTTTAAAAAAGAAAAAACGTTCAATGCGCTGACAAGATATTTAAAGAGTACATAGGATTTCATGTGACTTTTCAGAGTAAGCAGTCATGTTTGTACATGACAAATAATACAACTGACTATTCTATGATTTAGAGGAGGGATGGCCAACCTGAGGCTCTCCAGCTGTTGTAAAACTACAACTCCCATCATGCCCGGATAGTCTACAGCTATCAGCCTACAGCAGGGCAAGGTGGGAGTTGTAGTTTTACAACAGCTGGAGAGCCACAGGCTGGCTATGCCCGATTTAGGCTGGGTTCACACCTGAGCGTTTTACAGCGCGTTCCTACGCGCTGTAAAACGCTCAACAAGGAGAAACCAATGCTTCCCTATCGGCATGGTTCTCACCTGGGCGTTTTACAGCGCTTGTCTCTGTATGCGCGATTGCAAACGTCAGTACAATCACGCATACAGAGCGCTCCATCGCGAACGCTCAGGTCTGAACCCAGCGTTAGAGCTTGGATAACAGCGAGAAATACAGGATCTCTAATACCGCCAGTTCACACCTGAGCTAGTAGTGGGGCACCAGTTACTATGATGTCTCCCATATAAGCACACAGAGAAAATGAAATACTTCTCCCCCATCTCCATGCAGCACACCCACTGAAGTAACTGCAACATGGAAGACATACACGCAGTACTGAGCAGTTTAGATGTGAATCCAACACTGGGAGGAGATAGAAAACTTACTAAATGCTGCTGCAGCAGCATCTGTATGTGTCTGCCTCTCTACAGCTTCCCTCCTTCCTACGACTCTGTAGACTTCTATGTAAGACTGCTGCTAACCAATCTTCACTTAAATGGATTCTCCAAGATTTGGATACTGATGGCGTATCCCCAGGATAGGTCATTAATATTAGATAAGCGGCTGTTTGAAATGGCTGCGGCGTTCCATGAGCACTTAAGCCTCTTCCCAGGCCAGCGACATCACCGTAAAATCTGTTACATGACCTAGGTGCAGGTGAATGGGTCTGAGCTGCAAAGCCAAACAACGGTTATCAAATGGATGGGGCTGTGCTTGGTGAGCCATGAAGAGGTCACAGTTTCTTCAAACAGTTAATCGTGGGGATGCCGGGAGTCTGACCCCCACCAATCTCATATTGATAAACCCAATATGGAAGAGCCCTTTTAAGACTCATTTTAGCAGTGAACTACGTAAGCAAAAAGGGCACATTTTCTGTACTAGGATATGTTACAACTTTCTAATGTTTGCTTGTACAACTGATCTATGGGACAAAGTTAAAATCAAGTTACTCTTAAAATTCTGGGTATACCAGACAAACCTCTACACAATGTCAGATTTGTACATTTTTTACCAGCATCAAAATGACAAGAATGGAGCCAATACCTGAATGATGGAACCCACAGCTGACTTGAACAGCCCGAAGCTCACTATCAAAGCGAACTGTTCCAGGAGGATAAGTAGTGATTTTGCTGGCATCTTTCTCCCCTGGTTCTCTGCCTTCATCTGCAACAAATACAGATAACCACCATAAGAAAACCTGCAGAAGATGCAGAACTTTAAAGAGGTCTCCCACACAGTACTAATGTTCCAAATAACCCTGGATAGAAAGTTGCACATTTAGGTGGAAATGAGATGGGTCCAAACAGGTTAATAAGCACCATCTGTAAACTCTCAGTCCTGTGCATAGAGGACACTCAAAGTAAATTAAACGCAATAAATGTACACAAAGTAACCATCTTCTGACGCAATATAATGGCAATTCATATTGGGAAATAGACTAAATATTTAGAGAAAATGCAAACCAACCATTTCTACTGCTCCAAAGCATGTAAATGAAAAAAATTCAGAGTATTTGAACATTTTTTAATAAACTTGTCTAATGCTACTTTCACATTTGCTTTGTTGTTTTCCGGTATTGAGATCCAGCAGCGGATCTCAATACCGAAAAAAAACACTTCCGTTTAGTCCTCATGCATTTTGAATGGAAAGAGATCCGTTCAGGATGCATCAGGCTGTCTTCCTTCCAGCAGCATTCCATTTTGCGACTGGACCAAGCTGCGGTTTTGTGTCTGGTCATAAAAACGGGAAAAGACAGATCCAGCACTGAAAACAATGCAATGGTGTCTGACCCGTTTTCTTAGGAGCTAAAAAAAATCTGTCACCCATTGACTTTCAATGTCTTTCGTGACGGATCTGTTTTTCCCCCCCCGTTTTGATTTGACACAACAGCATCCTAACGCGGATGCATCCTGATGTGCGAAATCATAACGGATCCGTTTAATTCCGGTATTGAGCTCTTCTGCTGGATCTCAGTACCGGAATTAACAACGCAAGTGTGAAAAGTAGCCGAAGGCCTAGTTACTCTTTCAACATATCGCTCTATTTTGGACTCCTATGCTCTATGGATAGAGACTAAAAAGAGACTTATTTTGGTCTTGAGTCATGTGTGGCCCTCTATTTTCTGCAACCGAAAGGGTTTAGAAGATGTTTTCAGATGAACTGTTATTAGCGTTATCTCCACACATGGCAGATTTATTTTCAGAATTTTCTACAACCCCCCCATTCTTCTAATTGTGGATGGAACAGGAAGGTGTGGAATTGGCTTTTAGTCACAGACATTTCTACAACAAATATGCCTGCTCGGACATGTGTAATCCAGACTGGCGATAACAGACCACGATGAAAACATGGGGTCACTTCTATTTACTCTAACGAGAGCTGAGCATTGGAGTTAAGTCATTTTAGGAAAACGCCTTGGTCAGTCCAAGTTAGTGAACCGGAGTTTTTATCACGGTCTTTATCACCAATTTATACGGTCCTGAGATAGGGCATCATAAACAACTGGTTTACTCCTTGCCTTCTCAGGGCTGTAACTTTTTTATTTTCTAGTTCCCTTAGCTGTATGAGGGCTTGTATTTTATGGAACAAGTAGTACTTTGTAAGGGCACCATTTAAAGGGGTTATCTGGGTTCAGTGCTGAACCCGGACATATCCCAATTTTCATCCAGTTAGCCCCTCTGATATAAGCATCGAAGCATGCTCTACCTCGCCCTGTGCTGTATCGCGCAAGGCAAGGACTTTGTTGTTTATGTTTTAACACCGCTAAGCGAAGGCTTCCGCCTAGCAATGTTGCTGGTGATGTCGCCAGCACTGATGGTTTTACAGGCTAGGGTGGCGCTAAAGCCCTCCCATGACGTCACCGGATCTCCAAAAAGGCCTCTTTTTTGCATTCTCCAAAAGAATGCAGCATATGCGAGATTAAATATAGTGCTAGGGAGCATTGTTACCTGCAGGCCTCCATAGGAATATACCTGTGGTAGGCATCGCAGCCTACAGAAGGCTCCAGCATACCACCACCAATGAATGGCTTCCCCATTTTTTGCATGGGGGAACCATTTGAGGCCCGAAAGTGCATATGAGGGGTTAAATGTCTGAGATCTGCATTATTGCCATTCTCAGACATTAGTGCTGGGTGTCTGCTGCTGTTTAAAACAGAAATGCAGCATTAGCTGGGTTTTTAAGCCCCAGACATCCAGCGTACATGTACAGCAGCAGTCTTGCAAGTGTTAAAAAGCTTTTTTTTTGTTTTTAATTTGTTTTTTATTTCACACTGGTGCAATAAAAAAAAAAAAAAAAAAAAGAGGACGGCAGATTTACTAAATTCACCAGAAGGCTAAACAGGGTGGTTTGTAAGAATTTCTGACATTTGATGGATCTTTAAACTGCCTGGTCTAAGTTGATGCTGGATACAAGGCAGGATAAGCAAATCTGCCTCACTTATTGAAAACCGGGCACATTTTAAAACCAATTTTCAGCCCTGCAAAAAATTAATACAAATATATAAAAAGACAAACTAAAAATTAATTGAATTGTGTTTACAACAGCTAGCTCTATAAAAATACAGCCTTCCACAAGAAGACAATTTCCAGCTTACAGATGAGAGCAGCACCTACAAAAGGAGAGGAGTGTGAAAAAGTAAAATGAAAGAAGGGAAAAGGGACAAAAGTAATAATTATATTGAAGTATGAATAAGAATTATATTGAAGTAAGCTTATACTACTGTTAAAATAGGAAAATGTTGAATTAAACATTACTATTTTATTGATGTATACTTGTAAAACATTCCAGAAATAAGCACTGCATTGTTTGACAGCTGTCTAATGGCACAATATTTTTTGTCCCGTTTGTTATGGCACAACCAAGTATCCCCATACTATGCTGCTCTCAACCCCTTAATACCTAATATGATGTACATGTACCACATTATGTGCCTGCAATTGTATGGAGCGGGTGGCTGCTGTAAGCTGGCGGGTGCTGGCTGTATTATACAGCAGGCACCCAGCTGCAATGACAGGGAATGGCGATCTGTGGAGTCAGGCAGAGAGATGCGGCTCCCTTTGCCTTCCAAACGGAGCGCTGCCGTGAAATCGCTGGCTCTAATCAGTTACCATGCCAGCCTGGATGCTTCTGAAGAGTACAGGCCTGCCATGGTAAAGTATTCCGCGTTCAAATGTCTTTTCAAAATATTAAAAAATTTCCTGGGCAGTGAACGCCATAACAGAAAAACAAGATTTCAACGTGATTCGCCATTTTTTTGTCACCTTGACCAAACAAAAATTTATAAACAGCGATAAAAAGTCGTACATCCCAACAAAAATTGTCCCATTAACCCCTTAAGGAGCCTGGGATTTTCCAGTTTAGCATTTTTGTTTTTCACTCCCCGCCTTCCCATAGTTCTAACTTTTTAATTTTTTCATTCACATAGCCTTATAAGGGCTCATTTGCAGGACAAGTTGTACTTTCTAATGGCACCATTTACGGTTGCACACAATGTAGTAGGAAGCGGAAAAAAAATTCTGAATGAGGAATTGGGGGGGGGAAAAAGCAATTCAGATTTTTTAGAAAGTTCTTTTTTTTTTACACTGTACACTATGCGGTAAAATTGACCCGTTGCCTTCATTCTCCAGGTCAGTACAGTTACAACGATACCACACTTTTATAATTTCTCTTGCGTTTTAATACTGGAAAAAATTTTTTTTTTAAACCTTTGAGGGAAAAAATAAATACATTTTCTAACCATATTCTGACCCCTATAACTTTTTTGTACTGATGTGTACGGGGCTGTGCGAGGGCTCATTTTTTGCAGGACAATCGGTTCTTTTCAGTGATAACAATTTGAAGTGTGTACAACTTTTTGATCACTTTTTATATAATTTTTTTAAATTATTGGGTAGTTGAAGTGACAAAAAAAATGGCAAATTGGCAGTTTTTATTTTTTTCCCTGTTAAGCCATTTGCCGTACGCCATTAATATTGTTATATTTTAGGTTAATTTCACACTGGCGTTTTGGCTTTCAGTTTGAGAAATCCGTTTAGGGCTTATACAAGCGGTTCAAAACGGATCAGTTTAGCCCTAATGCACTCCGAATGGAAAAGGATCTGCTCAGAATGCATCAGTTTGCCTCCGTTCCACCTCCATTACGCTTTGGAGGCGGACACAAACGCTGCTTGCAGCTTTTTGGTGTCCGTCTGACGAAACTGAGCCTTAGGCTACTTTCACACTCGCGTTTTTTGTGTGGTTCAGTCATGGATCTGCACAGACGCATCCGTTCAGATAATACAACCGACTGCTTCCGTTCAGAACGGATCAGTTTGTATGATCTTTAACACCGTTCTAGCAGTCAGAATATGGTGATGCAAAGAAAATTCAACAAAATAAAAACCATAAGTTTGTTATCGAGATAATCGTATTGAGTTGCAGAATAAGGGCGTCATGTCTTTTTTAGCACACACTGAATGCCGTAATGTCAAAACCCTAAAAACCTTGGCGGAATTGTGGGTCGTTTAAAAATGTTATCCCTCAATTATTTTCCCCGTTTTCCAATACAAGCCGAGGCAAATTAAATGGTGGCATTAAACAATGCAACTTGTCCCGCAAAAAATAAGTCCTCACATGGCTATGCGAACAGAAAAATAAAAAAGCTATGGCTATTGGAACGTCGGGAGGAAAAAAAAAAATGCAAAATTAAAAATAAGCCTGGCCTTTCAGAGGTTAAAAGCGACTGTTTGGTGGACCAAAGACAAGCTAAGGCCCTCAGTGCACCTACGTGCTGTCCATCTGCAGAGTAAGCCCTTCCTTTCCCATGTTGACACACAAGGCCAGGCATCTGAACACTCCTGTTGCCTGCCTCTGAAATCTTGAGCATGTGGTGCGTGCAAAGTACTGCAACTTGTGAGGAACTGTAGTATGCATGCGCGAGATCACGGTGCCATACCACAGCAGTATGCAAACGCCTGGTCTTGTCAATCAACATAGGAAAGGATCATCATCCAGCCTGAGCCTTTGTGATAACTCTGGTGCATGTCTAGACAGCCTTAGTTTACGCCGTCTACAGGATTAGTAAATCTGCACCAGTGTCAATTCTCGGAGGAAGGGAGTCATCCCCAGAGATTCACGTCTGTGTGTGGACCCTATTATTGGATGTTCTCTATTTGCTGGTTCTGGAATGCCTGCATTTAAATTGAGTCCTCCAGAGCGTGTCCAATTCCGTATATAGATTTCTCACTTTTTAAAAAGACATGCCCATCAGCCAATTACTAACCGAGTCCTGTCACTGCTGTTTCTATATAACGTATTGATTTGTAGCGCATTTCTATCTGGGGCCCTGTATTTCCTTATATTTTATTATTTATGGGGCACAAGATTAGCACTTAAAGAACTGCTCTTCTTTCGTTTAATCTTAATTTATCTTTATAGGACTACCGAGATCTAAACCCCAAGCATTGACAATGTGAAATGGTATTGTAAGAGATCGTCTCTTTTCAGGGGGTCACACTCACAGATATCTTCGCAGACACAGTTATATAATGTCTAAACTCTTGCTTTATTTCAGACACTTAGCTTCAACTTATTTTGTGTGGATGTCACACGTGATAACAAACCCTTGCCCGGCTAGGCTCTAACTAAAGACATAAAATATATCCCTGACTCACCTAGAGAGCCCTGTTCACACGTGGAACACAACGTGGCTTTCCACAGCCATACAGTCCAGCCACCTCCAGGCTGTGACACCAATACCTTTTAGGGGGATTGTGGCCCAGTAGTCCTCCCGACTCTGGCCTCGTGATCCTCGTTTCACAGGAGTCACCGGATCCCAAAAAGTTCAGGCTATCGCCTAGCCTCGTGGCCAACCCAGCTGAGACCAGTCACTCTAGGATCACACACACCTTCCCCTGACCGACATACTGGGAGGCGCTTTATGCTGGCCTGATTATAGCAGGCCTCACCTGCGATCACCTCAGGTAGAAGGGAATACCCACTGCAAAATACATTATGCACATGGTCGACATCCTTGTTCTGCGGACCGCAAAACAAAAACGGTCATGTGCATGAGCCCTAACAGTCAAGCATACACTAATGGATGGTTTTCAAGTGCTTGCCTGTATATGGGTTACTTTGTAGCTGACTTTTGTGTATATTGCATTTATGTGAAGACACAGATTTACATGTTGGATGGAGACCATGAGACTATGCTTATGTATAACATTGCACGCTAACCAGTAACGCCTGACTATGTAAACTGCACAGGTCAAATTAATTTTCTCTTTTTTTTTGAACGAAAATATTTCTGAATTGCTGCTGATTTCTGGTGTGCACATGATACTGAGGATACTGGTGGTGAGCACTGACGGCATATTCCCCGGTGCATGGAGAATGGGTGCGGCTGTAATGATTTCCTTCTCTCCATCATCAGCGAGGAATGAAAGCTCAAGAACAATGACTCTGCTGTTGCTATGACAATAGTAGGTATGAAGTACAAAACCTTCTCTACAATCCATGCTCCCGGCCACGCTAAATGCACGGGAGCATTTTCATTTCTAACATAATTATCGGACACAAATGTACACACTCGTCTATTAAGGCAATGTTTAGCAGCAATAACTCAATATGTTTCTATTACAAAACCTGTTACCTAAAGAGAATAGAAAACAATCTGAAGAGAAAAGAAGAAAATAAATTTCACACAGAAAACGACTAAGATGAGCCATTTGGTTAATATATGTAGAGAGAAATACTGCTAACTCTCTAAAGGTGTTGTCCACTTTAGGCTACATCATCAATAGGTGAGGAGATCCACCCTGCAGACCAGCACTGCTCCTAATGAAGTGAACCAGTGGCCAACTGCATCTACTACATACTACAGGGTTGTTCCAGCACCGGACCTACTCTTGAACAGCTGATTGACCACTAATCAGATATCGAAGGAGTGGATTACTCCTGTAATGTATCCAAATAAAGAAACCAGGCATGTCCACTCATTGGGGTGAACACTTGCATAATATTCAGTCACTATCGCCATGGGTCTTCAAAACCTGCGCTCCATGTCTCAAATACAGTACAAAAGTAATTTAAAAGGGATTGTCTCACTCCAGCAAATAGCATTTATTATGTAGAGAAAGTGAATACAAGGCACTTTCTAATGTATTATTATCCATAGCTCTTCCTTTGCGGGCTGGATTCCTTTTTCCATCACATTATGCACTGATCGTTTCTGCGGTTACGACCACACTGCAATCCATCAGCGGTGGCCATGTTTGCATAATATAAGAAATAGCATAGTGTGCAAAAACCAACACTACTGCTGGATTGCAGTGTGGTCGTAACAACGGAAACGAGCAGTGTATAATGTGACGGAAAAAGTAATCCAGCCAGGATAGGAGGCAATATGGATAATAACAATACATTAGTAAGTGTCTTGTATTAACTTCCTCTACATAATAAATGCTATTTTGTTAAGTGAGACAACCCCTTTAACATTGGGTTCCCCTAGAAAATGTTCCTAATACAGCTAGTAAAGAGAAACTGCCAGCTCTCTGCAGTGATTTATTGCTTTTTATATTATGCAAATGAAGTACTTTGAGCGCAGAGAGGCCAGTGTAGGTCTTGACGCTACTGCTATGCCCCTAGGTGCTCCGTACACTCCCCCCTCCCCTTTAATTAACAGGGCTAATAGCCAGTCTAATGATGCCTGTGCTGGGACTAATGTTTTTTCCAGGCGTTAAACTTAGGCCTCATGCACACGACCGTTGTGTGCATCCGTGGCCGTTGTGCAGTTTTCAGTTTTTTTTCGCGGACCCATTGACTTTCAATGGGTCCGTGTAAAAATCGGAAAATGCACCGTTTTGCAGCCGAGACCGTGATCCGTGTTTCCTGTCCGTCCAAAAAATATGACCTGTCCTATTTTTTTGACAAACGGTTCACGGACCCATTCAAGTCAATGGGTCCGTGAAAGAACACGGATGCACACAAGATTGGCATCCGTGTCCGTGATCTGTGGCCGTAGGTTACTTTCATACAGACAGATCCTAAGATCCGTCTGCATAAAAGCTTTTTCAGAGGTGAGTTTTCACTTCGTGAAAACTCAGATCCGACAGTATATTCTAACAGAGGCGTTCCCATGGTGATGGGGACGCTTCAGGTTAGAATATACTGAAAAACTGTGTATATGACTGCCCCCTGCTGCCTGGCAGGTGCTGCCTGGCAGGTGCTGCCAGGCAGCAGGGGGCAGACCCCCCCCCCCCCCCCGTTTTTAACTCATTGGTGGCCAGTGGGCCCCCCCTCCCTCCCCTGTAGTTAACTCATTGGTGTCCAGTGGGCCCCCCCCCCCCCTTCCCTCCCCTGTAGATAACTCGTTGGTGGCCAGTGGGCCCTCTCCCCTCCCTCCCCCTCCTAATTAAAATCGCCCCCCCTATCATTGGTGGCAGTGGAGAGTACCGATCGGAGTCCCAGTGTAATCGCTGGGGCCCCGATCGGTAACCATGGCAACCGGGAGACTACTGCAGTCCTGGTTGCCATGGTTACTTAGCAATTTGTAGAAGCTTCATACTTACCTGCGAGCAGCGATGTTTGTGACCGGCCGGGAGCTCCTCCTACTGGTAAGTGACAGGTCTGTGCTATAGGCAATGCGCCGCACAGACCTTTCACTTACCAGTAGGAGGAGCTCCCGGCCGGTCACAGACATCGCAGCTAAGTATGAAGCTTCTACAAATTGCTAAGCAACCATGGCAACCGGGACTGCAGTAGCGTCCCGGTTGCCATGGTTACCGATCGGAGCCCCAGCGATTACACTGGGACTCCGATCGGTACTCTCTACTGCCACCAATGATAGGGGGGGCGAATTTAATTAGAAGGGGGAGGGAGGGGAGAGAGCCCACTGGCCACCAACGAGTTATCTACAGGGGAGGGAGGGGGGGCCCACTGGACACCAATGAGTTAAAAACTATTCTAACCTGGGTTTTCTCCAATCCGATGGTATATTTTAACTTGAAGTGTCCCCATCACCATGGGAACGCCTCTGTGTTAGAATATACTGTCGGATCCGAGTTTCACGATGTAGCTCATATCTGACAGTATATTCTAACAGAGGCGTTCCCATGGTGATGGGGACACTTCAAGTTAAAATATACCATCGGATTGGAGAAAACTCCAATCCGATGGTATAAAAGAACTCCAGACTTTACATTGAAAGTCAATGGGGACGGATACGTTTGAAATGGCACCATATTGTGTCAACGTCAAACGGATCCGTCCTCATTGACTTGCATTGTAATTCAGGACGGATCCGTTTGGCTCCGCACGGCCAGGCGGACACCAAAACGACTTTTTTTTCATGTCCGTGGATCCTCCAAAAATCAAGGGAGACCCACGGACGAAAAAACGGTCACGGATCATGGACCTATGGACCCCGTTTTTGCGGACCGTGAAAAAAAAAAACTGTTGTGTGCATCACAAAATCATGCCCTCCCCTAGGAATGCATGATTTCGCTAATGCTCTATGTCCTATATTTGCATGCTTGCAATCAATGGCGGCAGTAGAGAGAGTACTTACCTTGTGATCCTCCTGGCAGCTGCACTCCTCTCCTGTGTGGGAAGCCACCATAATGTCAGTTCACCCACGGGCGAAGTGCTGGGGGCTCACCCAGGAGAGGAGCAGTAGCGGTGTTCCAAGAGCTACGTCGCTGCCCAGTTTGCATAAAATATAAAAAAATAATTTACCACTGCAGCAGCTGATAAACTTTAGCCATAGGACAGAATGACAGATATCAATTTAATCAGCATGATCAAACCCACCAGAAAATATGCCTGGTTTAATAGGGTTGATCATGGTGAAAGACTCCTTAAGGGGGAATGCATTTTCTTATAACGGTTGTGCTGTTCCTCCCATGAACAAACTGACAACTAGGTGTCATCACTCTAGACGAAGGGGCACATCCCCATACACTCTGATGCCGTCTTACTCCGTGCTGACAGTGTCAAAGTGTGTAAGGACATGCTCAACTGACTACAAAAATCTAATAAAAGAATTTACTAAAATGGACATGTCATGAGACAGACAGGTTCTCTTTAAAGGGATTGTTCAGCTTTTAGTTCTTGATGACCTATCCCATGTACTGTGACCGTGAAGTATGCCGACGAGGCCACTGCACAGTGGACAGAGCCTTCTTGTTACAGTTTCATCCACTGTTGTGTTGCTGGTGTATAGGTGGGGGGTGCCTTGTGTCAGACCCCACCAATCTTATACTGCTGACCTCCAGACCATACATCATTAATATGTAAAAGCTGGACAACAACTTTAAATGACCAGCATTACATTACAGCAAATTCTTGCTTTTATTTCACCAATTCTATCTTTTTGTAATTGCAAGTAGTGTCTGTAGGATGGCTATACAGCAGTTTTTAGGATGTGACAGATCCATCATGTGTGAACATACCTCAGGTCTATTAAACCGTGATGTTGTTGCTACACATAATCAAATCCATCGTAACATAACATTTATTAGCATTCCATACAAAAAGAAGTTCCTAATCCTGAGACCCCAAAACTGTACAGCTTATTAGTCAAATCTACCAAGAATAGTTTTAAAAAGGGATAGGAGGACACAGATGAGAATAGACTTCTTTAAGAGGAGGGACAATTGGTGAGACATTCACCCCAGTGGAAAGATCAAGGTGCAAGAATGAATGTGTGAGCTCAAGACAGGACTGGGGCTTTAACATTTTCCTCTCTAGTGCGAAAGGAAGACTAAATACCTTTTTTCTTGTCCCGCTTATGCTTTAGTTGTGCTGGTAGAGCTCTTAGTCTGGCTAGAGCCTGCTCTCGATGGTTCATTAAATTAGGACCAGGAAATACAAAAGGGCCTGAGGAGAGACATTTTGCACATGCATGGGAAAACTCACAAAATGGAAACAAATTATAAAAGGAAAATAAAACAAAAATGGACAGCAATGCAAGTAGAATAATCTGTGTACGTCCATGGATTAATGCACTACCTAAACTGTTATAATCATGTGACCATATAAGCGTTGATTCCTGGAGAACAGATTCAAATTTAGAGCATCTTATCCTAATATGTCCCCAAGAGGTCATCAATAGGTCTATAGTGAAATATTTGCAGGGAAAATAATGCATCCTATATAACACAAGTATACAGGTGTCAAAATATATCAAAATGTGAAAAGGTACAAAAATCTGAAATGTCAAAAAATTCCATTACAAAAAGGTAGATGCAAGTCAAAATAAGACCGGAAAACACATTATGCCAACTGATACCACAAAAACTGTGGTACCAGTCTCCATTATATTATTTATATAGACTATAAAATTCAAGGCACTACACATTTTCAACCACAAGAAAATGGAGTAACAAAGAAAAGTAATAATAATAAAAAAAAAAAAAAAAAAAAAAAGTGAATGATAAAGGACATAGACCAATAAAGTATGACAAGGAAGGGGAGGGAGAAAAGAGCAAATTACAAATACCAGTCCTAGAGCACATAAATTACAGAAAGAATCCGTATTTATGCACCTAAATAAAGGTCCACTATGGTTAAAGCCACAGCTACGGCTTAAAATAAAAAAAAAAAACATGAAAACGGTCCCTTCACCAGAACCTATTCTAATGGGACAACTCCTGTAACGTGTGCCTAGGACTCGCCTGGTTTTTCATTTGGCACCTGCTTCAGTCAATCAGCTCTGATTTCTCAAAATCAGCGCTGGGTCTTCGGGGCATATCTCACCGACTGCTGGTTTGGTCCATATTTTGTCAAGCCCCAATCAGGAGTGCACGAAAGAACAAAAACAAACATCTGGGTGCAAAATGTGGAACCGATCTGTACTGTATGGAATAGGCCTAAGGCAGCAAACAGACAAGCAGCGATCCCATAGGGTTGAGGAGACTATAGAAACATTACCTTGTTATAGTTTTCTGTTAATGTGCTGAACAGAAAAAGCAGTTTGATCCAATATGTTAACGGTCTATTCAGTGCACCAAGCTCCAGTCACTCGGTGCAACCTTTGTCCCTCCCTGTGTCCGAAGCTCCTCCTTTCTCTAGAGGTCGACAGGACCAGGTATTTGTCTGACCCTGTAATCTCGTGCAACACAATATCTGTGCACGTTGCAGGAAAAAAAAAAAGATGCTGCAAACAAAATTGTGGCATACGTCACAGGCGTGAGATGAAGACGGGACTCCGACGTCTGGCCCCGTCAAACCAGGAAGGAAAAAGGAGCTTCATGGACACAGGGAGGGAAAAAGCATTTCAAAGCTAGAGTTTGGTATAGTCTATTTAACCTCTATTATGATTAGTTTAATACTCAAAAACCTGTTTTCAGATTTCTTTTAAAGAGGCTCTGTCACCCAGATCAACCCTACCATACCAGGCATATAGCCTGGTAGGGTTAATTCAGCTGAGTAAAACGATATCTATTTTATGTCCGTCGGTATTACGGTTCCAGAGAAATTATGCAAGTTAGCCATTCGAGTATCAGGAAGCAGACTTATGCGGTTTGAGAACCGCTCCAGCGATGCCCCTGGTGCTCGACTATGACGCCCCTCTTCTGAGTTGCCTGCGCTGCCACTTCCGGGTGCAGTGACAAAGGTAGTGGGCACGCATGGGATACAGTGCTAGACCAGAGAGGCCTAGCGCTGTCAATCTAATGGAAAGAGGGTCATGATTAAAAGCAGAGGGGGCTTCACAGTCGAGCACCAAGGCGTCTAGAGTGGTGCTCAAACCACAAGCCTTCCTCCTGGTGCTCAAATGGCTCATATTAATAATTTTAAAAGTTCATAATTCTCTGGAACCGCAGTACCGACAGACATAAGGTATAATTTCACTCAGCTGGGTCAACCCTATCAGAATTTACGTCTGGTAGGATAGGGTTGATCCGGATGACAGTGCCTCTAGAATGTACAGATTCAGTATAGATCGACATTACATAACTCTAAACATAACCACAAGAGAAAAACACCAATTTTAATTCTGGACAGTCACTGAAGCCTCTTCTCAGAGACCTCCAAAAATGTTAAAAAATAAAAATAAAAAAAAGTGACAAGCGAGCAGTTAGCTACTGAGTGCCTTGGTGTCAGAGAGCAGTAAAAGGTATTATTTTACTACTCCATAACACTACTTCTAAGGACATGGGTACATATACAATTTATACTACATGCACACGACCGTATGTGTTTTGCGGTCCGCAAATTGTGGATACACAAAAAAAATTAAAAAAAACAACATTCCATATTACATCAGTTTTTTTTTTTTTTGAGGATCAGATTTTTTTTTTTGCGGATCCATTGTAATAATGCCTATCCTTGTCCACAAACTAGAAAAAAAATAGGACATGCACTATTTTTTTTGCGGAGCAGCAGAACGGACATACTGATGCAGACCGCACACGATGAAATGAATAGGTCCGCATCCCATCCACAAAAAAAAAACGGACACGGAAACAAACAACGTTCGTGTGCATGTAGACTTATCCACATTATTTTACTACTAAATCACACAGGCTTAGGTGCTCATTACAGCTTTACTCTTGTTCTCCTTCATTAAAGAACAGAAGTCAAATTCTATTAATGTACAGCGAGCTGCATGATGGTCGGCATACTGATAAAAGGCAATTCATAATTCTGTTTTTATACAGAAACCACTGAAAATTGTCACTTAAAAGGGAACCTGTCATGTGTTTATCACCCCATGAACAAACTAGCCCTTATTAGAATGACTAATTTTCAATAGTATATTCCTTCCCCTTTTTCTCACATTAGTAATGTAGTACCTGTGCCTTCCTCGTTATTCATTTTCTCGCCAATTATTAAAATGAAAGAATGATATCACAAATCACACCAGCTCTTTTATTATTATTTTTTTATTGTGGCTCCGAAGTCTCGTTTCAAATCCTGCGCACAGTAACGCCACTCTCCCGGCCTTCTTTCTTATACAACGCGCATGCGCCAGTTATTAGAAGCTTCAAATTGTTGCTTAGTGACACCAAATAACTACCGCTTCTACTGGTTCCCGGAAGTGAGGATAGACCGCGCCAGTATCTCCCCGACCCATGCGCAGTTTACTTTATGTTTGAATGGGAGTCATTACACTAGTCAGACAGCGCACATGCGTGGGATTTTGAGCATCTGAACAAGTGAATAGGGGAGTGGCTACAGTGCTGAATAGAAAAAACGCTGGACTCAAATCAAAGTTATGCTCCTCACTGGACTCAAATCAGCTCATTATTATGTGGCACGTGGCTTCTTTACCCTAATCAGTTGTCACACTACTAAGTAAATAAATCTAAGGCAATTTTTAAGTTAATAATTGTATATAATGAGTTATATTATAATCAAATACCCACATGACAGGTTTCCTTTAAGTAACATCCTTTACCTTACATCTTTCTACAATGGTGTGTGTGTGTAATAAATATATAAATATATATATAAATATATATATATATACACATACCATATTCTATTGGATCCTACATTATAACAGACTGCTACAATTATTGGTACAGGTCTGTTCTAGCTCTACTCTAACCAATTTTAGAAATCAGTTCTCGCTCACTTAGCAAGATGTTCCTTTTCTTCACAATACAGCCCTAACCTTATACAGAAGGTAAGATTTTATGGGAGCTTTAGGGCCTTTGCAGTGGATTTGCTGCAGATTTAACAAATCACAGTAAAAGTAGTAAAAAAAAAAAAAAAAAAACAAGCATTGCATCACAGCTTGCCGGCAGTAGAAGGCCATCCAAGCCTAAAGACAGACCATCAATAAAATAAAAATCCTAGAGAACCCATCGGCATGACTGTAGAAGGATTCCCTTTACTATATCCATAGATTTTTGGGTGATTACAATATATTAATCTCTGATTTGGAGTAGTACATACAGTTACCTACAAAGCTCAATGCAAATACTTCACAACTATTAGCAGTTTTCAGGAAAATCGCCATACCTATATTTCCATTTGGCTTATTATTTCCTAAAAAAGAATAAAATAAAACAAAATGTAAAGCAAAATAAATATGAAGCAATATGGTAGAATATAGTCGTCCTCTTTCTCGCATGAGTAAATTAAAGGGGTTTTCTGAGATTTACATATTGATGGCCTATTTTCAGGATAGACTACACTACAGCCTGAAGAAGGGCACCCAAAAAGGGCCTGAAACATTAAATTAATGTAAGTTATATACCACTGGTGTTCAAATACATTGAATTAATAAAATAAGCATTTCAAAATAAGTCATTGGCATGCTGTCTCTAATACTTCAGCAAGGCTATCTTCAGGAGAGGTCATAGATATCAGATCAGAGGGGTTTCATTCCAGGGACCCCCGACGATCAGCTGTATGAGATGGCGCGCACAGTGACGTTACGTTCATCGGTCAGGTGGCCTAGGCACACTTCAGCCCAATTCAAGTGAATGAAAGCTGAGCTGCAATACCAAGCACAACAGCTATGAAATGTACACCACTGTACTTAGCGCCTCAGCTTACTAACTGGAGCTCTGGCGAGTGCAGTAGCCTCCTCAAAAAGCACCCCCATCGACCTCATGGTGATGACCCATCCTAAAGATAGGTTATCAATATGTAAATCCTGAAGAACCCCATTAAAGATAAAAATGGCAAATATTCAGTTTTTTTTTATTTTTATTGACTTTGTATTGATCTGGAGTTATTTCATTATTATATCAAATTTACAAGTGTGTTTACCTCTTCCTTCATCTATTCTGTGCCTCCGATTAACCCTTTGTCTTTTGTCTTCTTGGCGCAACTGAAGGTGCTCATCGATGTTCACACCAGGCACCGGCACAGCTAGAAAAATTCAAAATAAAAGAAACATCTATGTAGTATCTTTTAGTAACATCTCCGAAAGATTAAGGCCAGGACACTTTGGAAGTGTCTTGTTTGAATTCTCAAGTCAAGCAACCAGCACTCCCGTAGCAGTGTTTTTTTTCCAGCTGAAAGCTATATATAATAAATTATGTTTGTAAGCTAAAAGGTTACATGCACACAAGAATACTTGACAGCGAGTACATTATGACCTTTACAGGGCGACCTATCTGCATCTGTAACTGAATTCCTGTTGTCACAAGCATTCATGTGCAAACTGCCAGGGGTGATTGCATAGCATCCAGGCACCTTGCAAATAGCACACATGCTCAGTCAGCACCTACCACTGGTTTACGCAGATAGGGAGAGATCAGACAACCAAATGGAGCCAGCCAGGGAGAAGCCGGTGGGGAGTCGCCCAGCGTACACTTCACTCTGTGTCCAATGCTTTTTAGCCTTAGGCCCCTTTCACACGGGCAAGAATCCCGCACAGGTGCAATGCGTGAGGGTGAACGTATTGCACCAGCACTGAATACGGACCCATTCACTTCAATGGGGCTGTGCACATGAGCGGTGATTTTCGTGCATGGTTGCTAGGTGACGATCGGGATAGGGACCCGATATTTATATTTTCCCTTATAACATGGTTATAAGGGAAAATAGCATTCTTAATACAGAATGCTAAGTAAATTAGGGATGGAAGGGTTAATAAAAAAGTAAAATAAACTCACCTCATCCACTTGTTCGTGAAGCCCAGATCGTTGTCTTTATTCTTCTTTGAGGACCTGGGAGAAAAGGACCTTTGGTGATGGCACTGCGCTCATCACATGGTCCATGATGGACCATGTGATGAGCGCAGTGACGTGACCAAAAGGTCCTTTTCCTCCCAGGTCTTCAAAGAAGAATAAAGACAACGATCCGGGCTGCACGAACAAGTGGATGAGGTGAGTTTATTTTACTTTTTATTAACCCTTCCATCCCCAATTTACTTAGCATTCTGTATTAAGAATGCTATTATTTTCCCTTATAACCATATTAGGGAAAATAATAAAATCTACACAACACTTAACCCAAACTTCAGTGAAGAAGTACGGGTTCAGGTTTGGGTACCAAACATGCCAATTTTTCTCATGTGCGTGCAAAACGCATTAAAACGCTTCGCACTCGTGCTTTTTCCCGCAACGCAGCCGCGACGCCCATGTGAAAGGGGCCTTATGTTTTCTCCGAAACCTTGCAGTTTTTCAGGCTGAAAAAGCCATTTCTAATCTAGGAATCTGTCAGTATTCCTTCCTGACCATGTTTAGAGCAGAATGAAACCACTGACAGTTCCCTTTAAGGACATTTATTATACAGGGACAGTGAACAAAGACTGACTCAATGTGTTTCTGTTAATAGAAAGTTAGCAATTACATCAATAGTTAACACTGTATATAAACGATCAGGAGAATAACTCTGTTTTTATTACTCTGACCTCCAACAACCTATTCAACGCAAGTGGACAACTAAAGGCAGATAGGGAATACAAGTAAATAAAATGTCACACCTTTACCTAGAAGAAGATCCAAAGGAATCATCTCCTTCACAGCATCTAGGATTCCTCTTTGTCGTGCATCGTGGCCATCCAACTCTCTAGCGCAAGCCTTGCAGCATCCACACACTGCACAGCCAGACTCTCCAGAGCCACATCCACAAACACTATATAAAATAAAATGAAGAAAAAAAAAAAATATTAAGCCAAGAACCTAATTTAGTGAGGAAATAATTCTAAGGTCATATATTTAACACCATTTTAGTCACATACCCGCCCGGAACACGGTCTGGCCGTCCACTGCTAACACAGCTGGCACCATATCCCGTACAGTCTCCGCACACTGTGCAAACCATACAATGCTCCAACTTCCACTTGTGCATTCGAGGTGGACACATGACAGACTTCTCATCTTTCTCATCTAGCTCCTCCTCAAGGTCTTCATCCATTGCAGTTGCCATGTTTTCAACACCAAATCCTATAATATAAAAAAAATAAAGTTGTGTAAGCTAAATCCCAAAGAGATCGGAAAATGTCTGTCTCCAAAACAAATTCCAATAAGTGTTCAATTTCTCATGTGTTTTCAATGCTCATTTTTTCACATGGTTCAGTCAAGTGTATAATAAAAAATATAAATATTATTAATAAATAATATATTCTGCAATGTTATTTGAGCCAGCATGACTGCTGGAAAATAAACCCCATTACTAGAACTGTGTCCTTAAAGTACTCCCACAGAAATCTTTATTCTCTGACCTGTATAAAGATACATGATGCAACCTGTAGTGAAGGTAATCATCTTACCAGTGACTGCACTTGTGAATTATCCCCTCCCTTCAGAACCTCAGCTGTGTCATGTGACCAACTCTCTGATCGCCAACTGACACAGGACAGAAAGTCAGTTACTTCTCTATTCATACCTATGAGACTGACATTGAGGCTCCTATAGGAATACATAGAGAACCTGGCTTCATATCCACACATAAGATGTCGCGTTAGGGCTCAGGCACACAAATGTATTATTTTCCGTGTCTGTTCCATTTTTATGCGGCCAGTATGCAGAACCACTCACTTCAATGGGGCCAGAGAAAAACAAACAAAAAAACTTAAACGTGTGCATTACGTGTCCATATGTCCGCTCTTCAAAAAAATAATAGAACATGACCTATTGTCCAAATTACGAACAAGGATAGGACTGTTCTATTAGCGGCTGGGCAGCCCTCAAAATGCAGAATGCACATGGCCAGTATCAGTGTTTTGGACCACTAAATATCCAACAGTCTTGTGCATTAGCCTTTATTTGGAGAGTCAGAGTGCTAGTCGTATGACACCGCTGAGGATCAGAAGGGAGGTTATAACTCACAAATACAGTCACTGGTCCGAAAATTACCTTCCCTACTGAGTACATCGTGAATCTTTATAAAAGGTCAGAGGATAAAATAAATTTGCCCAACAGTCAATAGTCTGACTGTTCATTAAGTTATAAAGCCTGTCAAACTGCTAGTGAAAGATCAATCTTAATGGAAAAAGGTAGTCAACTGTTTATATACCACAGATATAATTAAGAAAAGAAAAAAAAAAAAAAACACAGGGAAAGCGCAGGAATTCGAGATCAAAACATTTAAGATCAAGATCACAGGACAATCCTTAGTAATGAAAGAGAGCACTAATAACAGTCAGTCCCAACAAGAAGAACCCTTGTTGCAAAAAGTAAAATCAAAATAAAGTGCAATTCATGCCAAAATCCTATCATTTGTGCACAAGAGTAATACCTTGCTACAGCAAGAATGGTAATCATCAACTGGGGAAGAAACACTTCTAGCCTTCACACTGCCCAGATTTGTAGGCAGAAAATCAGCATAAATAAAGTATGAAAAAGGTTTTAAAAACATGCACATAAGGCCTCGTGCACACGAACATATATTTTGTTTCCGCGCCTGTTCAGTTTTGTTCTTTTTGCGGATAAGATTTGCTCCAGATGCGTCCCGGGTGCATTAGCGCACACGTAATTTCAGTCCGTTTTGACTGATTGCGTTCAGTTTTTATCGCGAGGGTGCAATGCGTTTTGCATGCGCGTGATAACAAAAACTGATTGTGGTACCCAGACCCGAACTTCTTCACTGAAGTTCGGGTTTGATAGACGGATCCATCTTCATTCAGCAGGACCTGTGCTGACGCCACTGCGCTCACCAAGTCAGAGGTCCTTGTGCATGTCCTCAAAGAAGAAAGACAACAATGCCGGCTGCGTGAACAAGTTGATGAGGAGAGTTAATTTTTTTAACCTCTAAAAGGCACATTTTAGTAAGAATTCTGTATTAAGAATGCTACTATTTTACCTTATAACCATGTTATAAGGGGGGGAAAAAAAAATATACAGTGATTAGACTTTAAAGGCCTTCTGTCACCCCACTAAACATTATTTTTTTTTGTTTACTTATAATCCCTATACTGCGATTTATGCATACATATTCTAATTAATCATTTTGGTTCAGTAGATTGTGTTAAAAAAAAAAAAAAAGCTTTTAAAATATGCTAATTACCTTGCTACCAGCAAGTAGGACGGCTACTTACTGGTAGCAGCCGCATCCTCCGATCCTAAAGACTCCCCCTCCTCATGTTGATTGACAGGGCCAGTGAACGGAATCGTTCTCTGCTGGCCCTGTCTGCTATCAAAATCTCGCGCCTGCGCCCTAACTGTATTCAGTCGGCACAGGCGCACTGAGAGGCGGCCGCTTGCTCGGCCGTTCCATCCTCAATTCGCCTGCGCCGATGACGTCACATCTACACCCGGCGCAGGCGCATTGAGGATGGAGCGTCCGAGCGAGCATCCGCCTCTCAGTGCGTCTGCGCCGATTGAAGACCGATACGGCGCAGGCGCGAGATTTTGAATGCAAACATTGCCAGCAGAGAACAATCCCATTCCCTAGCCCTGTCAATCAACATGCGGAGGGGGCATCTTTAGGACCGGAGGATGCGGCGGCTACCAGCAAGTAGCCACCCTACTTGCTGGTAGCAAGGCAATTTGCATATTTTAAAAGCACGTTTTTAACACAATCTACTGAACCAAAATGATTAATTAGATTATGTATGCATAAATCGCAGTATAGGGATTATAAGTAAAAAAAAAAAAATAATGTTTAGTGGGGTGACAGAAGGCCTTTAATGGGGTTGCTCATCCCTATCATCTCCTAGCAACCATGCGTGAAAAATCGCACCGCATCCACACTTGCTTGCGAATTTCACACAGACCCATTCATTTCTATGGGGCTTGCGTTGTGTAAAAAAAGCAGAATATAGAGCATGCTGCAATTTTCACGCAACGCACAAGTAATGCGTGAAAATCACGGCTCATCTGCACAGCACCATTGAAGTGAATGGGTCCGGATTCAGTGCATGTGCATTGGGTTCACTTCACACATTACACCCGTGCAGAAAACTCGCCCGTGTTGAAGGGACCTAAATCTGCACTATTTCTCGCATTTTTTGGTCCAGATTTTCTGCATATTTTAACAACCCCATTAAAGTCTATGAGAAAACGACGCTACATTGCATAGCTGCAAAGCTGAACAAAAAACAGACTAATTTCCAAACGTTCGATATACGCACCATGTACATGAGATCTGGTAAATCTTATTCACTGTTGGCGATTGTATTAAGCTGCAGATTTTCTGCACAGATATCCAAAAGTAAGGCTACTTTCACACTAGCGTTCGGGGGTCCGCTTGCGAGTTCCGTTTGAAGGCTCTCACAAGCGGCCCCGAACACATCCGTCCAGCCCTAATGCATTCTGAGTGGATGCGGATCCGCTCAGAATGCGTCAGTCTGGCAGCGTTTGGGATCCGCTCCGCTCAGCAGGCGGACACCCGAACGCAGCTTGCAGCTGGATCCGTCCAGACTTACAATGGAAGTCAATGGGGGCGGATCCGTTTGAAGGTGACACAATATGGTGCAATTTTCAAACGGATCCGTCCCCCAATGACTTTCAATGTAAAGTCTGGACGGATCCGTCTGCGGCTACTTTCACACTTAGAATTTATTTTACAATATAATGCAGACGGATCCGTTCTGAAAGGATCCATCGTCTGCATTATATGAGCGGATCCGTCTGAGACGGATCCGCTCTGAACGCAAGTGTGAAAGTAGCCTTATACACACTGTGTGCATATACCCTTAAAAGGGTTTTCCCGGATTTTTATATTAATTATCTATCCTCTGGATAGGTCCTTGGTATCTGATCGGTGGGGGTCTGACACCCAGGGCCCCTGCTGATCAGCTGTTTTGAGAAGGCACCAGCAGCCAGGCCTTCTGCTTGCTCACCAAGCACAGCGTCGCACATTGTATAGCGGCAAATCCACTTGAATGGGGCAGAGCTGCTCCTAGGGCACGTGAATGATGAAGGCGACGTCACTGGCCTAGGAGAAGTTGTAAGAAGGCAGTGGCGCTCACAGGAGCACAGATATCTTTTCAAAGAGCTGATCGGCAGGGGTCCCGGGTGTCAGACCCCCACTGATCAAATACTGATAGAATAGGTCATCAGTAATAAAAAAATAAAAATAAAAACACACTAGCCAGCATCATGTTCTAGAGCAGGGATCAGCAAAATTCAGTACTCCAGCTGCTGTGAAACTACATTTCCCAGCATGCACACCTACTTGGCTGCTCTTGTAACTGCTATAGAAGTGGAAAGAGGATTCTGGGAGTTGTAGTTTCAGAACAGCTGGAGTGCCGGAGGTTGCTGAGAAGCGGAGCCGATTTATATGCAATTGTAATTTATTCACTTCCATTTCTGATCCTTGTGTGTTTAGGAGTCCAATAAGCAGTACTATTCTGTAACACACAATTATCTCTACATAAATGCTGTAAATCATTGAATAAGACCACCCATAGGCCCAGGAGGAACTGATTATAATGAATAAGTCACAAGTTATACTTATTTTTCCCCCCACAAAACTACAGTATTCATCAATTTGCTCAGCACCTCCAGCAATGATGCTGGTGGAATGGATCACAGTTCCCTTTACATAGTGCTTTGGGGTAATAAGTGACATCAACAGCAGCATGGATTTCACCTCATCTATGCATGCAGGTGACCGTGTTGCTGTTAATCCAGTTCAAAAGGTGCAGGCGGCTACAAACAGGAAACAAAGAGCGCGCGTGGACATCCTCCAACATAAAAATAAATAAATTAAACAACCGACTAGGACGCGTCGATATGTGGTCTTATTTATAGATTGTTCTGATTATATACATTCTGTATATATAAAAAAGTCTCTCAGAGGCTACTTTTAGGTAGTGTACCTCTTGGTGAGAGATCGTTGACTGCTACACATACATCTACAAGACATTTGCTCATAGACTGAGATGGGGCGCATCATTTGACAGAGAAGCAGGATGAGCGTTTCGACGAATTGACTGCCATCTAGGCCGTTCTAACCTAGCTGTTAGATGGAGTTGGAGACTAGCAGTCGAGAGAATCATTTGATCCGCCGACAAGCACAAGCAGCATCCACCGTTTCATTGTCCACCATCCAGAAGAAGGTGGCACCTTCAATACATACCCCTGTCTGTGACCATTTCCAGGCGCTTACAGAATTTGGCGTTATGGCGCTCATTATGGGCGGTTATACATGCACTCCTCAGGTGGCTACAATTTCTCACAATACATACGATATAAAAAGGGACAGAGTCCAAACAAAACCCCACAATCTTCCATTCAGAGAAGAATCATTCCCTTACCTGATGGTAATGGAATGAAAAGCATGACTATAATTTTACCTTTTCCACCTTGGCTTAAAGCGCCAGTGTCTCTTCCACATTGTCCCTTATTGTTTACTCCAAACGTCCACACTTCACCTTTCTTAGTCAGAACACATGTGTGGGCTTTTCCCATAGCCACTTGTGTAATACTGTGTCCCTTCAGATCAGTGACCAAATCTGTAAGACAAAGAAATTCACTTACAAATCTTTACATTTTTTCTCATTTTAATCTGTGTTGTGATTGTTAACAGTGATGTAAACTAAGTCTAAGAGACCAATCTGTCTGGAAAGTGGGAAAATATCCTGCTACACTTCTCAGAACTCAAATCAAATCCAGACTTAGAACACTCAAATAAGCAGCTTTTTTTTGTACTTTCTAATGACACCATTTAATATTGCATATGATGTAGTGCAGGGATGGCCAACTTGTGGCTCTCCAGCTGTTGCAAAACTACAACTCCCAGCATGCAAAGACTGCCTACAGCAGGCATGCTCAACCTGCAGCCCTCCAGCGGATGCAAAACTACAACTCCCAGCATGCCTGAACAGCCTACAGCAGCGCATTGTGGGAGTTGTAGTTTTACAACAGCTGGAGGGCCACAGGTTGAGCATGCCTGGCCTACAGCTAGGGGGGAGGAAGAAGAAGAAGAAGAAAAAAGAAAAAGAAAAAGAAAAAGAAAAAGAAAAATTTCCATCGCAATTTAATTAATTTTGTTTACGGTACGGCATTCGTTATGCGGTAAAACGGACCAGTTAGGCCTCATTCACACGACAGTGCCAGTATTGCGGATCTGCAAAACACGGATGCCCAGCCCTCAATAGAACAGGACATGTTCTATATATTATTCTTTTGCAGCCCCACTGAAGCTAACGGGTCCAGACCCGACCCGCAACAAAAATGCGGATTGGATGCGGACCCAAACCATGGTTGTCTGCATGAGGCCTTACCTTCATTCTCTAGGTCAGTAGGAGTACAGCTATACCACATTTAGGCTACATGCAAAAGATCGTGAAAAATGTCTGTTAAACACAGAAACTTACTTTTTTTCACCGATGCCTTTCAGAGAAACTGGTGCTAAAAACAGCCCCATTCAATTGTATGGGGGCTGTCAGTCAGTGAAAACGGACAAGACAGAAAATGTTCTATTCTTTGATGTCCGTTATTCACTGGCCATCAAAAAACTGCCGTGAACGCCAAATAAAATTTTTTTAAAACTTTGGAAACTTCTCTCTTTGCATGGCCATATTCTGAAACCCAGAACTTTTATATTCACTCCTACAGAACTGTGTGGGGGTCATTTTTTCCAGGGCAATGTTTAGTTTTTATTGATACCATTTTTGGAGAGTTTGTGACTTTTGGAACACTTTTCATTCCATTTTTTGTGAGGTGAAGCAGCAAAAAGAAAAAAGAAAAGTGAATCGGCTTTTTTTTTTTTTCCCTCCTTACATCATTCACTGTATAAGATAAGGGTACTTTCACGTCAGCGTTTTTCTTTTCCGGCATAGAGTTCCGTCCTAGGGGCTCAATACCGGAAAAGAACTGATCAGTTTTATCCTAATGCATTCTGAATGGTTTTATCTCTGTCCAAAATTCCGGAACACTAGCCGGAATCAAATGTATTAGTGCCGGATCCGTCCTTCCGGTTTGCGCATGCGCAGACTGGTAAAAATGTGGAGAAAAAAAAAAAATAGAAACTGATCCGTTTGTCTGTATGGTAAACGGACAGACTGATCTGTTCTTGCAATGCATTTGTGAGACTGATCCGCATCCGGAATCAGTCTACAAATGCTGTCCGGTTGCATGCAGATTGCCTGATCCGGCAGGCAGTTCAGGCGATGGAAATGCTTGCCGGATCACTCTGCCGCAAGTGTGAAAGTACCTTAAATACATTTAGATTTTGATAGTACAAGCATTTTAGGATGCAGCAGTGCAAATGATCTTTCGCTTTTATCTATTCATTTTTTTCTAATATAAAGAAAGGGAATATTCTTATTATTAATAAAAAAAATATATTATGTATTTTATTCCTTTCCACCCCAGGAGCGCAGTTACCAAGAAAAGCCACCTCAGCTGCTGTGGTCACAATGTTAAAGGCCTGCAATCAGCATTATTGCCTATTACAGATATTAGCACTGTGTGTCTGCAAGTGGTCATCATTTTTAAAGACCAAACTTGTATGGCGGAGGTCCGGAAAGGGTTCGATCCTTTTTTTTTTTTTTTTTCCTCTGCACAAAAGTACTCTCTCTAACCTGCATTTGCATCTATGCGCACATTAACAAAAGGCTACTGCCCTCCGTAAACAAACATAATGTCAAAGAATTTAACTTTACATCCTTTGACAAATTCTACAGTTTTAGATCCCGAGTAGTTCTTTTTAAGTCTAGAATCACACACCCCTTGAAGTGTCTGCGGTGACATGTTTCACAGTATATACAGAAGTGCCATGAAATCATTATCAAGTGGCAGAATCACTGTACACTGGTTCTATGAACCACTATTGTACAATACTGTAGAGGACTGAAGGACCCCACTAAAATAACCCAATGCCATTTAGTTCTGCCTGATAAAGATGTATTGTGTGCACAGGACCGACAATGGTGCAGCTCACAGTTACAATGTTATCAACATTTTTGTTTTAAAGTTTCTGATTATAAAACCTTTCAAAAAACCCGATCATATACAAGAGGCATTTTATTTTATTTTTTAAGTAAACTGTGTGCGGTTAGGGAATTAAAATGCGAAAGAAAACACAGCCAGCCTGCAAGACAATCACTTTGCATTTTTAACACTTACTTGAGCTGTCGGAATAGATGGCATCTTTTCCAAACATGTACAGTTCACCATCCTTTGTAATGACAGAACTGCTCCCGTTATTGCACGCTGTGCTAACCACAAACTTCCCCTCCATTTTGATCATTTTTTTTGGCTTGTATGGTTTTGACTGTCTTCTGCTCTTTGCTGTAAATATAAATAAAATGTATTTTAGCATTTAGTGATCATCACATTTCTTACATGTGCAGGTCTTATACTCACTTGACTCTCCATCCTCTCCTTTACTGGCTGTGCCGGTGAAGAACACACTCCCGTCTTCCGCTGTGAGTAAGGCATGCGATCCATCATGACCGACTGAGAACTGGACAATCTTTGGAGATTTTGTTATGGGCAGCTCCACCCATTTGCCAGAAGAGGGGCCACCTTGCTTGATTCCAAGGCTCTGATATTTACCAGTATAATAAACCTAAAATCATATTCCAGCAGAAAAAAAAAAAAAACTTTAAATAACCACCTCCTTGAGAGTTAAATATTTAGAAATCAAACACTGTGGGGAAAAATAGCAAAAATATTTTTAGCTCAATTTTCCAACTCACGAGATGATGCAGAATAGTGGCAGAAGTGTTTGGAACAGAAGCCCTTTAACAGGGCTATGATTCGGAGTTCCTATGCCACTTTACTTACAGCAAAATGATCTGCTTCATAATACTGAATTTTGCACGCAATGCGATTTCATTTGGATGACTTATGCTACATTCACATTGCGTTGGAGGCTCCGTTGAGGGCTTCCGTCACAGGGGAAAGAAAAGTCCTACATGCACCTGCAAACCTAATGGATCCCATTATATTCATGGAGATCTGTTTGGCTCTACTCCAGTCAGTTATAAGCAGAATCCGACATGTCCGTTATTTTTGTTCTTCTGCTCCTATAATAGAGCAGAAGAACCGGAAATAGCGCTAATGTGAAATTGGCCTTAGCATTCATTTCTGATTAGTATGTATTAGAACAGTGGATTGTAAAAGAGGTTGTTCCATGAAGACGCTAGAGCAGGGATCAGCAACAGTCAGCACTCCAGCAGCTGTGAAACCACAACTCCATGCTCAGATGTTGTTCTAACCCCAACAGAAGTGAATGAAGCATTCTGGGAGTTGTAGTTTCTGATCAGCTGGAGTGTCGAAGCCTGCTGATCCCTGTGCTGAAGGATGCGATTGTTGGAGTCCTACTGCTCGCACCCCTGCCAATCATGAGAACTTGGAGTCCCGGTTTACCACTGTTTGAATGGCATGGCAGTCACACATGTCTGCTGCTGCTCCATTCAACATTATAGGATTGCCAGATTACAGAGTACAGCACTCTGCTATTTCCGGAAGTCCCATAAAGAACGGCAGCAGACATGCACGACCAATGGCCCATTCAAATGGGTAACACAGGACACAAGTTTTTGAGATTGGCAGGACTCTACTTTTACATACAGTTTTAGGGTCCATTCACCCGGCCGGCACCTCCCATAGAACTGCTTATTCTTGTCTGCAATTGCAGTTGACGCGTCCCGGAAGTTCGGGGCCTCGCTCCGGAAATGCGGAGAGCACAGTGTGCTCTCCGCATCCCATTCTGCCCCATTGATTGAATGGGTCTGCACCCGTTCCAGATATTGCGGAACGGATGTGGACCCATTTGCAGACGTCTGAATGGACCCTAACTAAAACGAATGTGTAAAAAAAATAAAATGACACAATGCTGATCTACCTTTCCACTGGAAGTTTTCATTAATGCAAACTCTCTTCCTGCTCCAAGAACAGCCAACTCTTCATCAAAGCCGGTACCTTATAATATAAATATTAAATAATTTTAATACATTGATGAATAATAAATTATTTATTGCAAATACACAGAAGGCACTACACAGGGAAAAAGCACCACATCTAAAGAGCTTTGGACTATGGCTTTCTATGAACCCTTAGGGTACCCTACACAGAAAGAAGAGGGTCTCTGGAAACCACAAAGCTCAAGCTTTGCAGCACCACTCATTTTTGTGCATTACAGATGGCTATAGGAACAATGTTAGGCTGCAGCAAAATGTATAGTCAGTAAGTGATTAAGGCTGAATATACGGCACTCCTCTCCCCTCATCTGTATGTATTCTCCCTGCTTATTATGTTTCATTGCATCTTATGATTAATTACTTGAAAATGAAGCTGACAATATCCGATAGCTCCCCCACCAATCACCTGTTTGGAGGGGCTGCGGAGCTTGGAGGTGCGATATGGCAACTTCTTTAGGCATTTTAAGTCACATGGCTTTTCTGGAGTCTAGTGCCATTTAAGTGAGCTGCAATGCCAAGCAAGGCTGCTACGCAATGTATGGCACTGTGGCTGGTATACAGTGAAGAGGCTATTTAATGTGTTATTTCAGGTGATTTCTCTCTCAAGAGGTGTTCTTCATTACACCATTTGGAGCCTTTTCAGTATATATATTATACACCAGGGATCAGCAACGTCCGGCACGCCAGCTGTTCTGAAACTACAACTCCCAGAATCCTCCTTTCACTTCTAGGGGAGTTATAAGAATAGCTAAGTGTGCATGCTGGGAATTGTAGGTTCAAAGCAGCTGGAGTGCCGAAAGTTGCGGATCCCCATTATGCAAAAACACTAGCACAATTACCCGGCTTCACATGGATCTATTTAGTCTATTAAGTGTGTAAGTGTGTGTTTAAAAGATATCCACAGCGTCCCCCATAACAGTGGCATCCACAACACCCTTATGAAACCTAGTGTAAAGCTGTGTGTATGTCAGCGAGACGAAGACTGTAGGACCTGCAAGTTTCTACTGGCCAATGGGTTCATGCGATTGTGCCATAATCGCTTTTTGTGTCAAAAACGGTATGTCCTACAGAGCTGCACTCTGTCTAAAACCTAAGCACCTAATTTACCCATCTGCAAACTTTGGTGCAGATGGATCCAGTCATTTCACCGTGCATAGACAGAGCAGTGATTAATTTTTATATGAGATAGACGAGATGTGAACAGCCCCTAACAGCTGCTTTTGTCCCTATAACAGAACCTAGTCATTGGTGGACCCGTCTAATGAAAAGGCATTGTTGAAGGCTACATTTCCCTGCAATCATGAACAACATTCAGCCAGTGCAAAGATTTAAATGAAAGAGAGTTCAGAGGAGTCTTACTTATAATGTGCAAATCTTTCTCCAAATCGAATAACGATATGCCACAAGCGTGTAAACACTTCCGAGCCAGTTTAAGTTGTAGTTCTTGTTGCTGTAACACAGGCTCCGTACTGGTGGCAAATATTCGAACTACAAACCCATCCTAGAAGATTAAAAAGGTTAAGATACAGTTACCTGCACACGAAGCAGATTACATGCTTTTTTTCCCGCTGCATGAAACATGATTATGGGGGCGGCCATCTTGCCTGAGCTATTCTTAACAGCATTTACAAAGGATAAAAAAAATTGCTTTAATACAGCCCCATGGTCCATAGACATTATGGTCAGGAGGGGACCTCATTGACCTCTATGGCAGAGGCATGCTCTGTGACCCGTGCAGAGGTCATTGTACAAGCAAAGACTAGATAATCACCTACTGTGAATGGCAGATCCTGTCCTATCTATACACAGAGGTGGTATCAGTACAGGCAGGATTAGAATAAGATAACTGCAGTAAAGTCATCTGTACAAACCAAGAAGTGGCGACAATTATTGGATATAGAGGCCAGTGCAAAAACTGCAGGATTTTTGATTTTAGATTAAATATAAAAAGTGACATGGAAAATTAAAACACCATCAGAAATTATTTAAAAATATGTTTAACATAAAACGTTGCATTCCCTTTAAAGTTTCATTGAGCTACATGGGAGAGGTGCACTCTGACAATGTGGACGCTGCACCGCGCACCCAATAACTATGCAGGGCACTGATCTCCAGTATACAAATTCTCTTAATGTCCATAATGTTGAGATAAGGACTTGGACTGACTTTTTCTATATATAGAAAAGTTTTTAAAATGTCCTCACATCTTTTGAAGCAGCAATCTGGTTGACAAATTCTCCATCAGTAAAGAGGATGTTCTGCCCATCAGCATTACAATCTATAAAGAAATGAAGGACAAGTCATTGCTGTTGTCTGGGGACTTCTGGTTTACAGAGTTTCCTAAAGGACACAATGCAGCAGATATGACATCTCAACACATAGAATGGGGGAAAAATTCTCAGCGGTTGTACTTGGAGCCCAGTGACAAACCATAGACCAGTCTTTTATACAGTCTATAGCAGTGATGGCTAACCTCTGGCACTCCAGCTGTGGTGAAACTACAACTCCCAGTATGCTCCATTCATTTTTATGGAGTTCTGAGAACAGCCAAGCAAGTGTGCATCTTGGAAGTTGTAGTTTTACCACAGCTGGCGTACCGGAGGTTAGCCATCACAGGTCCAGAATGAATTTGTCTCCCTGCACCTGACCAGCTCGCTGTTCAGACCCATAGAAGCGATTCTAGTGCACACAGAATTATAAAACAGAGTATAATGTATACACAGTATAGTCAGTATTCTGCTCATCAGTGAAAGAGACCTCTGCATTTACGTGCAGCGATCTCCCAATGCCAATAACATGGCTCATCCCCATACAGAATCATTGTTTGCTGGTAGAGAGCGATTAGGCTCCATTGAGACGTCCGTAGTGCATTGCAAAAGCCACAATACACGCAGCCGGCACCCCCATAGAAATACCTATTCTTGTCTGCAATTGCAGACAAGAATAGGTCATGTTCTATTTTTTTCCGTAGCCGCAGACAGGAATTTCGGGGGTGCGCTCCAGAAATGCGGATGCCGAGATCACACACAGTTTGTTCTCCGCATCCATTCTGTGCCCATAGAGAATGAATGGGTCCGCACCCGTTCTGCAGTTTGTGGAACAGATGATGGTCCATTATACGGACATGTGAATGGAGCTTAGACGGCACAGTCTGCTGCCGGCAAACGATAAAAAAAAATCATTAAGATGAACAAGCACCTTTACACCGGCAGATCATAGATGACCAGCGTTCCCGGTTAGCGATAATCTGGTCGATCCCCAGCCAGTGTAATACAGGCCTGAAGTTACAAGAACTTTAATAGAAAACAAGTAGCAATTCCGATTTCCTAAATCTAATATTTGTATTTTTGGTGTTTGACTTCTGGAAATCGAAGTTTACACCTCAATGCTCAAATGTACTAGTCCCAGTAACGCTTTATACGATTTTTTTTTATTTAGTCACTAAGAAAATAGTTCTTTACAGTAAATAAGAAATACTAAATACCAGAAGTTGAAGACATATCCAACTTACTAAACCCCTTGAGCCTGAAAGCGAAGGAGCTATGGCTCTGCACTCTCTTCGCCGTTTTTCCGTAGCACCCTTAGCCACCTAGCTGTGCAATGAACTGCAGCACGCCACCATTTATTAATGGGGCCACACTGCGGCTCCCTAGAAAGCTGCAGTTTCCTGTACAACGTATATTAAAATGGATGGGCTCATTGAGCAATGTAGCTCCATGTGCAAGCCTTCTATTAGACCAAGAACACACTACACTGAATGGTGGACACATGTAGGTCTGCACTGTAGAGATAACATACCGCTCTGCACTGTACGGATAGCACTGCATAAAGCATATAGTGCAGAGCTGTGTAGGGCCGGCAGCACATATCTGCATTTCTCAGGCTCATAAAGCACATACATCTCTGTAACCTGCTCATGAAGACACTGACCTACACCCAGGATAGTACAACATGGATATCCTCAGTGCCGCACAGCCACATGGTCAGAACATCAAAGGCCCTTTAACCCACTAGGATCTGGCATCTACCTTTATGACATGCAATACTTTTGTAATGTTTGGGAAGGAGAGAGATTGAATAAAATCAGGGGCGGGTGACTGGCTATAGGATTACTACAAAGCTGCTGTTTACATAGGAGTTAAAAGTCCTACACCATTAAATATAATATTTTATGTTTATATACTCCCCCGTTTCTCTGTTGGTCTGTACTGGTACTCCAGCCGACACATGTTTTGAAACAGCAGCAGTGAAATTGATGGGTACTGCAGATGACTGCTACAGCCAATCACTGTCCTCAGCAGTCCACAACTGAGGCCAGAAATTGGCTGCAGCGGTCAGATGACAGATTCATGCATTTCATCACTGGTGTGCAAAAACAATCAGCAGCGGGATGATAGGCGAGTATATGATTTATTTTAAGACATGGTAGGGTTCATCAGAAATGTTTAATTATTCGGACAGCCCCTTTAAAAAGGTGAATAATCATCTCGGTTTAGGATCAATAGGGAAACTTTCTGCACAAATAATTTAAAAACCCATTATTGGACTAAGGTAGGAGGAGGTAAATGTAAAAGCTGTAGTGTCTACCTGGCACAGTCACTGTTCCATCCTGTTCCAATGTTTCAGGGTTAATCCTAATGGCTGTCATACTGTGATTGCTTACATCTCTGTAAAGCAAGTAACCCTATAAATAAGAAATGAGAAAATATTAGTGAAATTCTGTATACATGCAAGCATTGTTGATGGCATGATTAAAGGTATAAAACATAATGGGGAAAACACACTTATCAAAAGGAGCTAAAATTATAACACCTTCCGTGTTAAATACCTGGTATACATTCTTTGCTCCACATTTATCGAACAGGTTGTCCAAACTGAACAATTACTTTGTCAGGAGCAGTAAATGTGATAAAGTTATACTCGCCACTGTTTCCAGCATCCTACTCCGGTGCTGCAGTGCTGACGTCATCTTCTTGGCTGCAGCAGTGACTTTCCATGCACATCTAGTCACTGCACAGCCAATTATCGGTCTTAGCAGGGACACGTGTACCAGAAATCAGCGCTGCAGGAATGGAGCTCAAGGCTGGGAGCAGAAGGTAAGAAAGCTGGAGAGAATAACAGTATTTGCAATTTTATCACATTTAATTCAGCTTTGACAACCCCTTTAAGTGCTTTAGCCACTTTTTGCAACTTATCTGACAGGGGTGTTTAGTGGGGAAATGGGTGTGGCTATCAGAAAAGGGTGTGGCTTAAGGCACAACAATGCCTGTCAAAATTATGGCATAAAGTAATCTAACTAAATAGACTGTATAAATGTAGACTACACACACTTAAAGGCGTGCCAGATTTTTCATCCAGCAACAGCCAAGGTGATAATTCCAAATATTTCTGGGAACAATTCAAGCATTTTACTTCCCATTCCAGCTTGCCAAGATAAATCACCATATATATAGGTACATATGTAGAAACAGAAAAATCTGTATTCTGTACCTGAGCGTAACCCAACCAAGACTTCTTCTCTTTTCTGCTTTTGATACGAAAAGTGGAATTGTAAATGTGGCCCTGTGGGAAAAACAAAAACAAACAAACATTGCAATAGGTCTAGACCAGTACAATATGGAAGCTTCAGTGACCAGCATGTGGTGAGCCACCTCAAATACACCGATCAGCCTTAACACGAAAACCAGGGACAGGTGAAGTGAATAACTCATCCCGTGACCATGGCTCTCATCAGGGAATAGAATATATTAGGCAGCAAGTGTTGGAAAAAGGAAAAATGGGCAAGTATAAGGACCTGAGCAAATGGCGATGGCTAGACAAATCTTGTGGGGTGTTCCAATATGTACCGGTTATTGCCAACAAAAAAAGTCCAAGGAAGCAGTATCTGATATGGACACAGGGTTATGGGCATCCAAGGCTCAATGATTTAATCCCAAATATTAAAGGATTTGTCTCACTTCAGCCAATGTCATCTATCATGTAGACGAAGTTCGTACAAGGCACTTACTAATGTATTGTGATTGTCCATATTGCCTCCTTTGCTGGCTTTATTCATTTTTCCATTACATAATACACTGCTCATAACCAGGGAGTATATGCAATTCAGCGGTGGCCGGGAGCTGCTGCGCAGGCAGGCCTATGCGCACTCCCACATACGAGCAGTGTATAAAGTGAGGAAAAAATGAATCCAGCCAGCAAAAGATGCAATGTGGACAATCACATTAGTAGGTGTCTTGTATTAACTTTCTCGACATGATAAATGCCATTAGTTGAAGTAAGACAACCCCTTTAATGCATGCTATGACAGTGTTCCAACACACGAGACATCTCAGCCTGCTGGGTGTGGGACTGCATAGCTGTCAGAGTTCCCTGCTGGCCCGTGTTCGCCACCAAAATTGATTACAATGGCCACGTGAACAAGAGTACTGGACCATGGGGTAAAGCAAGGTGGCCTGATGTTATGAATCAAGTTGTTGGTCTGTGTGTGATGCTATGGTAATGTTCTGCTGGATGTAGAACCTACCTAAACGTTGCAGAGTAAGTACACCCTTTCTTGCTGCAGTATGGCTGTGGCGTCTTTCAGTAGGATAATTCCACACTACAAAAACCTGTGTTGACCGCTACGCACAGCGGTATTTGTCCGGGCGATTTCTGGCATATTTGCTGGGTTGTAGCCGGACAATACTGGATACAGAAAGATCCAGCAGGCTGTTCCCTGCCTGAACAGCCTACCGGATCTGAGAAACACTAAATGCGAAACTAGTCTAAATCCCTCAGATAAATTCAATCAAGAATCTGTGGGATGTTCCTAAAAAACAAATCCCATCCATGGAGGGCTCACCTCACAACTTACAGGACTTCTGATAAAGTGTTGGTGTGATATACCAATGGAGACCTTCAAAGATGTTGTGAGGTCCCTGCCTCGATGGGTGGCCTACAATATATTAGGCAGGTGGCTTTAATGTTATAGCTGATCACTGTACATGTATAAGACTACTCTCTTCAACATAGGTTGAAAATAAATCAAACACTGTCTGAAAAAGATTTAACCCTGAAGAGATCAATAAATGCACATAAAAATAAGGATATGGTTTGGCCGCAAGGTCTCATTGATTTGTCTGTCCTAAAGATATATAGGTGAAATGCATCCAAGTTCCACATATATCTAAAGGTCATCTATGCAGATTGCCTACAACACACACTGCAAGAGCACACGCGTTCCTAGCAAGATGCTCTAAATGTAATTTTATAAAATATTTTCAATTTACCCTCACTGTCCCACTGTACCCCGAACCAATTTTATACAGGCCATCTTTGCATAAAAGATAGAGGAAGAAGCCATCGCTTTGAAGGAGGCACTGATCATCTTCATCCACAGGAACATCTTTCAACGACCATTTCTGCATCAAGGCAGCCTTTTTAATTCCATTTGTGAACCAGTCCTGTATCTGGATTTTACCCACTAGGACAGCTTGAACACTCCGCTGTAGAGAATTTAAAATAATTGGCACCTGGTATAAGAGATAAGACGTGTAAGAGCTGGGCAGTAAATATATATGACCATACTTATCACAGTTTACACATCCTATACCTGGAATCTACAGTGTCAAGAGGCCTACCTCCAACCACTGACTGGTAGAGTGCCCATCGGCTTTCATACCAATCAGCCCTTCCTTTCCGCACCAGTAAAGCACTAGTAACATAGTATGCTCTGACCAAAAAGAAGGGAAAGGTAAGGCTCTGTGCACACTGCATTAGCCCTACTGTGTTAGGTATACACCAGGAGATGTGCACGTCAAAAGGAATTTAGCGGAATGGCCATACGGAAACAGAATACAAACAGCAATTTCCATTTTTTTGCGGACCCATTGAAGTGAATGGTTCCGTATACAGTCCACAAAAAACGGAACAGACACAGAAAGAAAATACGCCGACTGAGCAGGCAATTATCGTGAAGAGACCATTCCTTCCTGATAACTGCCTGCTCATTGGTGGAGGAAAAAGCTGCGTTTACACATAGCAATCTCCTCCACTGTAGAGGGACAAGCTATGGCTACTGCCATTGTTCATCCTCACAAGGATCGATTGTTTCTGGTCAGCAGATCTTTGTTGACACAGCACAATCTGCTGCCGAGAAACAATTAGGGTCCATTCACACGTCCGTAAGTGTTTTGCGGATCCGCAAAACACGGACACCTGCAATGTGTGATCCGCAGTTTGCGGACCGCACATCACAAACAATATAATATAAATTGCCTTTTCTGGTCTGCAATTGCGGACAAGAATAGGACATGTTCTATTTTTCAGGAACAAAATTGCGGATCTCGAAAAAACGGATTCGGAACCCGAAAATGCGGATTTGCATCCGTTCCAGCTACATTGAATGTAAATGGGTCCACAAATTGCGGAACGAATGCGGACCTAAATTACGGACGTGTGAATGGATTCTTAATATGCTGCATGAAAGATCATTTCACCCAGTGAAGAACCATCTTGCTCATTCATCAGGTGTTCGGCAGCACATTTACACGGGTAGATTACTGGGAACAAGTGTTTGTAGTAACATTCATTCACGAAAATGCGGCCGACAGTTGTGAAATGGAAATACACAATTTCTTGACAAGGGGAGGGTTCACTTATTAAGACCTGTGTTTTACACAGTCTTAATAAAGCCCTGCACTGGCGGCGCCCTCTACATAACTTTGGCACATTTACTGCAGGTCTAAATGTAAGCCTGGTATCCCCATATTTAGACCATTTTCTACGCTGAAAACCGGTGTAGAAAATCCTGGCCCTTCACCTTCCACGCAACCTTTTAGACCTGGCATGAATGGGGAAATGTCGCAGATGGTGCTAGATATAAGCTAGAAAACTGGTGTATATCCAATAGTAAGTGACCCCCAATGTGCTTTTCCTAACAAAAGGTTTGTATAAAAAAATAAAATAAAAAACACGCTGCCTCTCTTACACACCACTTTTTTTTACAGAAATAGTAATTTAACATTCTACATTAATTTGAACACAGAAATACGAAGGTACCTGAATGGTTTGGCAAGCATGGCTGCCATTGTTAGTAAGAATAGCAGAGATGGCTTGTAGGGTCCTTCCCGTTTCTCCCCATGCAACCACCAAACTGAATAGGCAGGCACAAGAAAGTGCAGTGAGCGACTGTCCAGTGCCATCATTGGTTCCTGTACTACGAGTTGTGATCTCCAAGAGAAGCTGGAGAAGAGATTCTGGTAAAAGATTTAATGAATGCATGGATTACTAGTGGAGCACAGGACATTCATTTATTACAAGAGTGCAGGAGTATTACAATGAGAAATACAATGGAAGCAGGGCTCAACAATATAGTAAAAAAACGAACTAACATAAAACAAAAAAATAAATAAAAAATACCAAGACAAATCAAACTATTTTCTTTATATACTGTAAATAACTTTTAAACCTATTACTACAATAATTGCACGTAACGTCACAGCTTTTAACCTATATAATTTTATTTTTTGCAGAAATACAATTGCTAAAATGTATATCAAAAATCAATGTCTCTTAAAAGGGAATGTGTCACGTTGGTGTTCGACCACAGAGAGCAGTCACATACATGTCTTACCTAAGACTTCTGGGGGTTCAGACTGCAGCCCCTCTGGTTGCTGACCCTGTAGGATATTGAGTAGTGCCTGCAAGCTTCTTAAACACAGTGACGGGTGGGAAAATCGGGTTTCTTTTATCAATTCGAAAACTTCACATAAGCCAATTTCAATAATCTGGAAAAGGAATGAAGGAATTCTTAAATACCCAAACCTAAAGAACACAGACCATTACATCGTATGCCACAGTTAATTACTACTATATTATATACTTCATTACAGGACAAATATTTAAATCACGTTTTATATTAAAAACATACTTTAAAGAGTTTCAGTGTATCTTTTTATTTTCCAGTTACAATCTGTATTTAAAAAAATGGTTCTGAAATCTCTCACTGGCCACTAATCCTCACAATAGGCCATCACTTCATGTTCTGTTGTGATCGCCTGTCAGCAGTCATCTCATCATTATAACCACAGGCAGGATTACAATGAAAGGGAACACAGGATTCACTATAGCCTATGGGTACAGCTTAAATCCTCCTCCTCCCTGCACAGTCACCTCTGCACAGAGCATTCACACAACAAATCTCTGATTAAAGCCCACGGGAGACCTCAAACTGGTATAAAGTAGAATTGGCTTAGTTGTCTATAGCAACCAATCAGATTCCACCATTTATTTTCCAAAGGAGTTGTCAAAAATCTAAGGTGGAATCTGATCGGTTGCTTTGGGGCAACTAAGGCTACTTTCACACTGGAGTTTTGGCTTTCCATTTGGGATATCCGTTCAGGGCTCTCACAAGCGGTCCAAACTGATCAGTTTTACCCTAATGCATCCTGAATGGAAAAGGATCCGCTCAGAATGCATCAGTTTGCCTCCTATCAGTCTCCATTCCGCTCTGGAGGCGGACACCAAAACGCTGCCACTTGACGAAACTGAGCCAAACTGATCCGTCCTGACACACAATGCAAGTCAACGGGGACGGATCCGTTTTCTCTGACACAATAGTAAATGGATCCATCTTGATTATGTTAAAGATAATACAAACGGATCCGTTCTGAACAGATGCAGACTGTTGTATTATCTGAACGGATCCGTCTTTGCATATCAATGACTGATCCGCACCAAAACGAGAGTGTGAAAGTAGCCCAAGCCAGTTCAACTTCCATCCCGAACTTCCAGCACTGCCGGGGTCGCATCGCATCATAAATCAATATAATGCTATGTAAGGGTACTTTCACACTAGCGTTTTTCTTTTCCGGCATAGAGTTCCGTCACAGGGGCTCTATACCGGAAAAGAACTGATTAGGTATATCCCCATGCATTCTGAATGGAGAGTAATCCGTTCAGGATGCATCAGGATGTCTTCAGTTCAGTAGTTTTGACTGATCAGGCAAAAAGAGAAAACCGTAGCATGCTACGGTTTTATCTCCAGCGAAAAAAACTGAAGACTTGCCGGAATGCCGGATCAGTCCTTCCGGTCTGCGCATGCGCAGACCTTAAAAAATGAAAAGAAAAGAAAAGAAAAAAAAAAAAAAACTGATCCGTTTTTGCCTGATGACACCGGAAAAACGGATCCGGTATTGCAATGCATTTTTCTGACTGATCAGGCATTTTTTTTACTGATCAGAATCCTGATCAGTCTGAAAAATGCCTGATCAGTCAGAAAAAATGACATCCGTTTGCATACAGTTTGCCTGATCAGGCAGTCAGTTCAGGCAACGGAACTGCCAGCCGGAATCAAACAACGCAAGTGTGAAAGTACCCTAACCCTTAAGCCTCTTTCCCGTTTACGTTCCGTATACGAACCATATACGGAACCATTTATTTCAATGGATCCGCAAAAAAAAGCTGAAGGTACTCCCGTATGCCTTCCGTTTCGGTATTTCCGTTCAAAGAGAACATGTCCGTTATGACAATAATAGGACAAGGATAGTACTGTTCTATTAGGGGCCAGCTGTTCGTTTCGCAATGAACACGGACATTATCCGTATTTTTTGCGGACTGCAAAATACTGAAAAAGCCATACGGTCATATGCAAGAGCCCTTACAGTTCTGGAATGTATTGGATAACAGTGACAGCACCAGAGCTACTGCAGAACAGCTGATAAGCGAGCGTGTGGTATGTGGACAACCACTGATGAAAGTGATGGCTTATCCTGGGGGTAGGCCATCAATCTTAGGCCTATTGCACACAACCGTATGGTTTTTTTCTGTATTTAGCGGTTCGCAAAAAACAATAAATGGTTCCGTATACGGAACGCAAAAAAAATATAAAAAATGTAAAATGTTTGTGTGCAAGAGGCCTTACAGGTTTAGACAATCCTTTTAAGGAAGCAGTTAAAAAAAATTAAAGGGAACCTGTCACCTCAAAAATGCCTCTACCCCCGCCAACAGTACCTCATAGTAGCCCGCTGCCTGTTATTAATCATATGTTTCATCCTGTTGTCCAATGCTGCGCAAGTTCAAAAAACGCAGTTTTATTCTCCATCAGCGCTATAGTGCCACTAGGGGAATCGCGGCCGCACTGCATGCTGTCACCCTCAGGCAAGAGGGGACGGTTAGGGCGTGGTTACATTGACTTCAAGCTGGCCGGCACTATAGCGCTGATAAATAAAACTGTGTTTTTTTAACTTGCGCAGCTTCGGACAACAGGATGAAACATATGATTAATAACAGGCTGCGGGCTACTATGAGGTACTGCTGGCGGGTGTAGATGCATTTTTGAGGTGACAGGTTCCCTTTAAAGGTTATTGTCCACCTTGTTTTTTTATTTTCCCAATCATCTAAAATCTTTAGAGCTCACTCAACCGATGATTCATTTATGTGCGAGTTTAAAACGGAGCATTCTTACACTAAACACTGATGCATTAAAATAATTTTCCATGCTCTTGATATTGATGGCCTATCTTCGGGAAGGGTCATCAATATCAGATCGGTGGGGGTCAGACACCCAGCGCCCCACCAATCAGCAGTTTGAAGATGCCGCAGCCTATTCTTAGGCCAGTTACCGCAAGTTCAATGGTAACATGAACTAGGCACAATTTAGTCCCATTCAAATGGAGTGGGATAGGTCATCAATATCACAAATTAATCTCGGAAAAATCAATGGATCAAGTCACCCGACTGATTTTCTAAATGGACTATTGTTCCGGCCCGCACTGGTGAGCTTGGTGACTGTTCCAGACTTATTTACTCCCACCCACCTGCGCAGGGCTTCTAATCAATCAGTGTGTCATATACCTGGTTTCTACAGAAGTGTAGGCCACATGCACATTGTGTGTACTACGCACTTATTATCGTGCAGAAAATCTGCAGAGTAGCTCAGAACCAGTACCACCTAAATAGAGGAGATTTTCTAAATGCCATCTACATAGTACAGATTTTCTAAATGCCATTTCCACATGGAAATTGACCTGTGATGCAGATTTTGAAATCTGCAACATATCAATTATTTGTGTGGATTTTCAGTGCAGATTTTACCTACTGCGGTGCAAAAGATTAGATCCGGAGGATTTTTGTGCAGAAACACAAAACACGAAATGGTGCAGAAACAGCGAAATCTGCTCAAAAATCGGCATACGCTACACTTTCCCATGCATGTGCCCAAAGGGTACGGCCGAGTGACTGAAACGCTGCCAATTTGAAGTCTCAGATTTCTGAGCGGCAAATCCAGGGCATACCACCATTCCAGCAAAGTGAAGCCAATCATCCATGAGCTCGGCAGAGAATGAACATAAACCGATCTCTGAATCAGGGCATCGCCTCAAGTCAAGGCTGTTAGCACAATCGTGGCAAGTGCTCCGCGATTTAGGTGCGTGCAGGTTTACAGTCTGAAAACACTGGCTTTCCATTTGCAACAGAAATAATTTACACTGAATGTAATAAAATGTTCTTGGGTGTGTTTTTTTACACAAATATAATCTCTTAAATACACAATCACAAGACTATTACCAGATTTATGCAGCAACCACGGAACTCAACACAAACTGTATAAATTAGTGGCAGCCACAGACAAGAGATATGGATTATTATAGGACATTACATTAGTCCATCTCAACCACTTTTATGCTGTGCTTAGAGGACAGCATGAGGTAGAGCCAGACACGCTGATTTATGTCCTGTCTTATGTCCTCCTGTGCTGCACCCTTTGTGAAAATGTATTAGTTGAGGAACTCACAATGTACTGCGAGTCAAGAGTCCTCAATATTCATGAACTGCAGGTTAACCCCAGCCACCACCACTGGGTGACTTTCTCCCTATGTACAGTTAGAAGGAGAAGGCAGTCTGGGGTGCACAGGCTTAGCCTGCAGCTTATGAATACCGGAAGGACTCCGGTATTCGATACAACTAAAAAACTGTACATTTAAAAAAAAGGACACCACATGCAAACATAATGACAATGCTGAAATCAGCATGCTATCAGCCCCTCATGCTGCCCTCAAGTGCCGCAGGGTAACAGATTTCCTTTTGGCCTCATGCACAGGTTTTTGGAGGTCCACAAGCAGATTCGCATCCCACATGTCCGTCACTGTGTTACAAATACCTATTTTTGTCTGCAATACTCATTTTTTTTTTTTTTTTTTTTGCAGGACTGCGGAACAGACATACGGGTGCGGACAGCACACAGTGTGCCGTACTCCTGTTTTGCAGCATCACTGAAATGAATAGGTCCATATACGATCTGCAAAAAACGTGGATCGGATGCAGACCAAAAATACTGTTGTGTGCATGAGGCCTTAAAGTGGCATTTTCAATGCTTTTGTGGGTAAGGCCTGTATTACAGTGGCCGATGGCTGGCCAGATCATTGCCAACGAGTGTTTGTATGAACAATTGTTAGTGATGATCTGGCTGTGTAATACTGGCGGCAATTAACCGATGAAAGAGCAAACACTCAAAAAGCAGTAAACAGACAAAACCTTCCTTAACCCAACCCGAAGCACTTGCCTTTGGAAGCTTAACTAGTGGATCTTTGGATTCCTCCTCTTCATCACTGTCAGACTCGCCACTCTGCACTGAATTCTTAGAGGACAACATAAGGGAGGTTTCCTTTCTCTGCCACTCAAGGACACAGTGACGAACATTGCAATATACATTGAATGCTGAAGGGTTGCTGTGAAGTTTGAGGTCAGGTATGAAAAGAGCATTTTCCAGGTTGTCAGCCTGTAAAGAAAGAAAAGTTAATAAAATAATGGGATATATATTATATATACATACACACACAACTTGAAAAAAATAAAACAAACCAGTATTTCTTTCCAATGCTGGTTTTTTCGCACAACTCAACCCTGGATAAGTCGGTATAGTAACAAGGCATTAGTAAAATAAATATTCAGTAATTGGGCAGAGTATACAGTACATAAGCAAACCTGAAAGTGGGGGACACAAAAATGTACACATGGAAAAAGGTAGAATTATCGAACTTAGGCTAGATTCACACCTTCAGCGTGAAACTTCCGGCATGGCCGTTTCAGCAGACAAGCAGAGAATCAGCCGGACACAAACCGCAGCCACCATTCAACGGTTTATGTCCGGCCAGTTCTCCGCTTGTCTGCTGGAATGCGTACGGATCTCCACCGGACTCCATTATACTTAATTATACATTCCCTCCACATCCAGCAGTGCCAGACCCGGTGAATTCCAGCTGGCTATTCTCTGCCGGTGTGAAAGTAAACTCACAGGCACTCTTGACGCTTGTATGCCTGAGACTAAACTCTCGATGGGGACTAAGAAGGGAGAGAAAACGACATGACCGCATGTGTGCCAAGCAATGAAAGAGCAGCCATATCATCCATCTTCACTGCTTCTGCCAGTGTTACCACCACCCCCGTAGGTCTTCCAGTCACTCACTGGCATCAGGCTTGACCCAGCACCATAGGGAAGCCCTCTACATGGCTGCCAGCATGAACTCAATTCAATCTGTAACTTCTATTGTTGTGCCACTATAAGAACATATTACACATCCAGTAGATACTGTAGGTGATACATCTCTAAATGGTCAGGGACCAACCCCTGGAACATCCATTGGTTGTAAGGCCTCTTTCACACGGGCGTTGCGGGAAAATGCGCGATTTTGGCATGAGAGTGCAAAGCATTTTAATGTGTTTTGCACACGAGTGAGAAAAATCAACATGTTTGGTACCCAGACCCGAATTTCTTCACAGAAGTTCAGGTTTGGGATCGGAGTTGTGTAGATTTTATTATTTTCCCTTATAACATGGTTATAAAGGGAAAATAATAGAATTCTTAATACAAAATGCTAAGTAAATTAGGGATGGAGGGGTAAAAAAATAATAAAAATTGAACTCATCTTATCAACTTGTTCGCGCAGCCCGGCTTCTCTTCTGTCTTCGAGGACCTGGGAGGAAAAGGACCTTTGGTGACATCACTGCGCTCATCACATGGTCCATCACCATGGTGATGCACCATGTGATGAGAGAAGTGACATCACCAAAAAGGTCCTTTTCCTCCCAGGTCATCAAAGAAGAAGGAAGGCGAGCAGGGCTGCGCGAACAAGTGTATGAGGAGAGTTTATTTTTATTTATTAACCCTCCATCCCTAATTTTACTTAGCATTCTGTATTAAGAATGCTATTATTTTCCCTTATACCCATGTTATAAAGGGAAAATAATAATGATTGGGTCCCCATCCAGATAGTCTCCAAGCAACCATGCGTGAAAAACGCACTTCTACAGGGCCTGCATTGCGTGAAAAACGCACAATATGGAGCATGCTGCAATTTTCACAAAATGCACAAGTGATGCGTGAAAATCCACCGCTCAGGTGCACAGCCCCATTGAAGTGAATGGGTCCGGATTCCGTACCGGTGCAATGCGTTGACCTTCTTGCCCGTGTGAAAGGGGCCCAACAGGGTCCACAGAGGGAATGGAGCAACAGTCCCATGTGCACACCGCCACTCCACTCATCTCACTGGGACTGAATTCTGCTTTTCTTCTGCAGTCACTCCATTCATCCTTAGGAACTCCACTTTTGTGATCAGTTTGTGAGACCCCGACTGGTCAAATAGGTAACCAATTCTTACGGTGGGACAGCTCCTTTAAAATCGCTGTAAGGCTTCATCCACAGAAGTCCTACTGATATACATTAAAGATAATGTCACCAGCGACCTCCCTGTCCACCCGTCTGTGTAGACACATAGCTGTGGTTCACCCAATTTAATACAGTTTTTCAGAGCTACAAAAGAATAACCGCGTTTTTACTCATGTGAACCACAGCTATGCGTCTGTGCAAACAGCTGGATAGGGAGGTCACTGGTGACAGATTCCCTTAAGTGTAGTGCCCACAATCAGGCGACATGCTTCCAAATACACATGTCCACAAAGCCCAAGTCTAATTCCATGCAAATTGGGAAGTCAATGAGAAAGATTTACCAATTCTGTCTAATATGTAGACCGTGTAAACCAGACAAGGCAAAGTAAAAGATATTCCAGATGATAAAGAGGGCGGATGGTTAGATACTTTTGTCTACCTTTGGACCACCTAGTGGTTGGCTTGGTTTGCAACAAAACTCTTCCTTTCACACCAAACCACACCTCACCCCAAGTGGAGTATTATTTCTGGCTCATTGGCTTCACACATACATAACTTGAAGCAACATTTTGGACTAGAAATGCGCCACGTTCTAGACTCCATCACATTAGTACATAGGGACCAATGTGTTTACTAGATGTACGGTATTGTATATTGTCCATTTAAAATACTGTTGCAATGGTGTACAGCACAATTCCCATTTTCTTCTATTCAGAATAAATCAAGAGATGCCATCTGTGGATTACACAGGATGAAAGGCTGGGTACCAGAAATGTTTGTACATATGTCAGAGATTAATTAGGTACAGGGTTTCTGCCAAGAGTGCAGCACATACTGTTTACGATGCCTACTCTCTGTCAGAGGCATGGAGCATACGGGTCGCGTCATATGAAATCAAGGCCATTACTCAACTTATATTCCCTCAAAACTTTACATTAATAATAAGAAAAGGTGTTATTCTATATCACAGAATAGGAAGGCGTGACTAGCAGATTCAAATGTTTTGAAAAAGGCCAACAGTGGTGAAAATTAATATTGCCTTACTTATCCACCACTCCCATTGTGACGCTTCCCGTTCCCCAGTCTCTACTTAATGTTCGCTCTCGACAACTAGAAATAAATCGCTCAGCCAATCATCAGTGCAACCCGTGACTGGATGAGCAGTCATTTCCTGTATCGAGAGGAAGAAGAAAATAGAGAGCGCCAAGGACCAGCGTTGAATCGGCAAGCTGTGTGGGAATGTATTTTTCACCATTCTGAGCCTTAAAAAAAAAATATATATAAAAAAAATATATATATAAATATATATATTTTTTTATTTTTTTTTCTCTTCCCTTTATCAGACTGATTCTGATAAAGCGAAAAAAAAATAGCAGTGTGTCTGTTAAACCAAATAGGAAGTCAGTTAAATAAATCAGTATTTAACAGGCGTGAGGAGCGGTGAGTGAAGACCTGCTAGTGCTGGCTGTTTCATTTTAAAGGAAACCTGTCACCAGGATTTTGTGCATAGAGCTGGGGACATGGGCTGCTAGATGGCCGCTAGCACATCTGCAGTACCCAGGTCCCATAGCTCTCTGCGCTTTTGTGTTAAAAAACAGTTTTGATTGATATGCAAATGACCTGATATGAGTCTTGTAGCCGGAGATGAGTCAAGCGGAAAGGAGCCCAGCACCGCCCCGCGTCCTCCGAATCTCCTCCTTGCTGGCTGACGTCACAGAGCTGGAACGCCGAAATCTCGCGATACATGAGCTAGCGCATGCGCAGTGTCTGTATCATGTTCATTCCCTGTACTGGCATCAGCACAGTGAACGAACTACACATGCGCTAGCTCGTGTATCGCGAGATTTCGGCGCTCCAGCTCTGTAACGTCAGCCAGCAAGGAGGAGATTCGGAGGACGCGGGGCGGTGCTGGGCTCCTTTCCGCTTGACTCATCTCCGGCTACAGGACTCATATCAGGTCATTTGCATATCAATCAAAACTGTGTTTTAACACAAAAGCGCAGAGAGCTATGGGACCTGGGTACTGCAGATGTGCTAGTGGCCATCTAGCAGCCCATGTCCCCAGCTCTATGCGCAAAATCCTGGTGACAGGTTTCCTTTAAGAGGGCATTACAGAGGTACATATACATTAAACCTTTTGATTCTAGATGAGAATTTTCACAGTTTTGACAAACACCATACCCGTATATTTTATGAAAACATGCATCTGGCACATTGGGAAAATGCTACCCAAGACTTTACACTCATTGACAATTTTAAGCAATTTTTAAAAAGGTAAAACTCATACCATAAATTGATCTGCCCCAAACTAAAAACCTGCAGTGTGGATTAGATTTCTGAAATCTCATCCACTTCACTGCTACTGCAAATGTGGTGCATTTTCCACATGCAATTCTGCTGCTGAGAATCTACAGCATTTATACCATGTGTGGCTGTCGGGATCTCGGAGAGGTAAACTGACTCATTCACACGGCTGTTGCCCCTCCGTTGCCATATTGTGGCCCGCAATACACAGGGCACCGTCCATGTGCATTCCGCATCACTGATGCAGACCCATTTTACTTGAATAAGTTTGCAAATCCGGAGATGTGGTGTGGAACGGAAGCACGGAATGGAACCCCACGGAAGCACTACGGAATGATTACTGGGGTTCCATTCCGTGCCTCCGCACCGCAAAAAGACAGAACTTGCTCTATCTTTTTTCAGAACAGACGGTTAGCGGGCCCCATTCAAGTGTTCCGCATGCGGCTGGCCCACAGTCAGTGCCCGTGCATTACGGACCACAATTTGCTGTGTGAATGATCCCTTACCCACTATAATCAATGAGTCAATCTATACAGTGCATTCAGAAAGTCTTCAGACCCTTTCACTTTTTTCCACATTTTGTTATGTTGCTTTACGGCCCAGAAGACCACTTTTCGAGTACATTCTGTACTCAATACCCCATAATATGAAAGTGAGAAAGATTTACATTTCACATGGACACAAGTATTCAAACCCTTTGCTGTGACACTTGATATTTAGCTCTGGGGGCCACCCATTTCTCTTCATCATCTTTGAGGTGTATCTACACCTTGATTGGAGCCTACCTGTGACCTCCCTAATTCTCATCTATAAAAAGATGTCTAAGATTAAAAGATCATCTATGTATATAGAAAAAGTGGTGTACATACATAATACAAAACACTTGCAGAATGCATGAACAAGGCAAGTTACAAACGGATTAAAGAAGAGCAGACCCTGCAAAGGCTTACGATTAAAGAAAGAGGTTTGGAACAACCAGAACTCTTCCAAGAGCTGTCCGCCGCACCAAAGTAACTAACCTGGGGAAAGGACCTTGGTAAGAGAGGTGACGAAGAACCCAATGGTAACTGTACCTCAGCTTCAAAGATCCTGTATGCAGATTGAATAACTTCTAGAGGATTCCCCAACTGAGAAACAGAATTCTCTGGTCTGATGAAACCAAGATAGAACTTTTTCGCCTCAATATTATGTGTCATGTTGGAAACTAGGCACAACCCAATACGATTCCTACAGTAAAGCATAGTGGTGGCAGCATATGCTGTAGGGGGGCTTTTCAGCAGCTGGGACAAAGGCTGGTTAGGGCTGATGGAAAGTTGAATACAGCAAAGTACAGAGATATTCTTAAAGGGAACCTGTCACCGGGATTTTGTGTATAGAGCTGAGGACATGGGTAGCTAGATGGCCGCTAGCACATCCGCAGTACCCAGTCCTCATAGCTCTGTGTGCTTTTATTGTGTAAAAAAAACGATTTGATACATATGCAAATTAACCTGAGATGAGTCCTGTACGTGAGATGAGTCAGGGACAGGACTCATCTCACGTTAATTTGCATATGTATCAAATAGTTTTTTTTACACAATAAAAGCACACAGAGCTATGGGGACTGGATATTGCGGATGTGCTAGTGGCCATCTAGCAACCTATGTCCTCAGCTCTATACACAAAATCCCGGTGACAGGTTCCCTTTAAAGGGGTTTTCTCATCTCAGACAACGGGGGCATATCGCTAGGATATGTCCCCATTGTCTTATAGGTGCGAGCCCACACTGCGCATGCGCAGCTTCCCTCTATCCATTTATACGGGGCTGCCGAAAATAGCCGAGCACTGGCTCGGTTATTGCCGTCTGCCCCATAGAAATGAATGGGAGCATGGGCGGCACGCTCCCATTCACTTCTAGGGGAGAGGTGGGGATTAGCACTTGGTGGTGGATGGACCCCGCTCCGTTCTCGATATAGGTGCGGGTCCCAGCGGTGGGACTCGCACCTATCAGACAATGGGGGCATATCCTAGAGATATGCCCCCATTGTCCAAGATGGGAATACCCCTTTAATGATAATCACTGCCAAAGGTGCTTTAAATAAGTACTGAGTAAAGGGTCCGACTACGTAGATCACTGCAAGATTTTTCCTTTTCAATAAATTAACATTCTGCTTTTATTTTCTCATTATGGGGTACTAAGTGCAGAATGATGGGGAATTTATTTTGGTTTTTACTTTAGCACATGGCCACAACATAAAATGTGAAAAAGGTGAAAGGTTCTGAAGATTTTCTGATTACACTGCATGTTTGATTTGAGAGAGCATGAGTTATTTTGATACATATTTTTCTCGCTCTTCATTGGGGGACACAGGAACGGGTATAGCCATGTAAAGATGTTAGCTCCTCCCCTGGCAGCTATACACCCCCCCCCCCCCCCCAGCCAAGACCTCCCTGAAGATTTTTTTATTTTAGTTTTTTAGTTTTCTCCTTTTCAGGTGGGAAACAGTGGTCGCCTAGCCTCCCTGTTCTCCCGGGGAAGCACACCAGCATTGGTCTGCCGCGCTGCCTCCTTCCCCCACAAGACGACAAGGTGGACCAGGGCAGCCTCACTCCCCTGCATACCGCCAGCAGAAGGCTCACCCATCCAAGTCCCTTTTCCAGCGTCCTGCCACTACAGTGCCAGTAGCTGAAGGGGTGAACCTGCAGGAGAAGAGGAAGGAAGGGTGAAGATGGCGGCTGGACAGATAAGTAATGCCTGCTCCCGGCCGTCGCCCGTCTGAACAGTTCCTCTCCCCTCTCTCTCTCCCCCCCTAGAAGAGGCACTCTCCCTGCGTGACTTGACCGGCGGGGATGATTTATTACTCATCAGGGAGCAAAGGAGCAAATCGGGTCGGGAGGGGGCGGGGCCAATCTCTGCACTTGGCAGGACGGAAGAGGCACAGGCTTCCATCTTCCCCCCGCTTACAAAACATTCCAGGCACTGCGAGGATTACCGTCGTCTGGCACTGCAAGGGTTACCGGAGCGCACACGGCCGCAGCAACTGAGAAGGAGATGCAGGACCTGAAAGCACGGAGACTTCTCTTCCCGCCGCTCAGGAAGTTCTTCTCTAGGACCTCCTCCTCTGGATGGAGTCTGGTCCTGGCTCTGGTAGGAACTGTTGCTCCTCTTCTCAACCAGATCTTGCCTGCATTGCTTGTCAGATGCCCAGGCATGGGCCCCCCCTTCAGCCCGTACTGCTGCCTCCCGCTCCGGCACCCGAGTTACCCGATTTGACCAGAACTCTCGCTCAGGCTGTGGAAAACTTTGCTAAAATCTCCCAATCCATCCTATCTATAGGTTGAGAATCCGCCACCAGCGCAGGCTTCTTGATGTCCTATATCCTTTACCAGCGGATTGTGTCCACGTGGGCATCCCCTCCTAAGGTTGACCAGTGGCACAGCTGGCCAAAAATACGGCTAATAGTATAGCCGATGGATCCTCCCTCTATTCTGCTGAAGATAGTCAGATGGAATCCTTGACGAAGTCCCTCTTTGCAGCTACAGGATCAGCCCATAGGCCCGTGTTTGCCTCTGCGTGGATGGCAAAGGCGATCTCTGAGTGGGGCAGCCAGCTGGACCAGGACCTGGTACCCGATGTCCCTGCTCAGGACCTTCGATTCTTGGCGCAGCTGACAACCCAGGCGGGGGAAGTTCCTCTGCGAGGCGCCCTGATCGCACACTCTTCGGCACTCGCAGTCACCTTACGCCGCAAACTTTGGCTGAAGGTGTGGGCAGCGGACACAACTTTCAAGCGTTCTTTAGTCGGACTTCCCTTCGCCGGCGCCCGCCTCTGGTTCTCGGCCACGGGAGGCAAGAGCACCCATTTCCCACAGCCTAGAGCCAAGCGGACCTTTCACGTTAGGTCAGATCCCTCACGTGGTAGGCCTTTTCGTCGATTCGCTAGTTCCCGCCTCTCGAAGAGCTCTTCCACTGGGGGTTTGGTTTACTTCCCAAGATCGACGCAAAAAAAAAAATGTCCTTTCGGGCACAGCCCTCCTGGTGTCCCATACCTCAGACCACTCAACCTTCTGCAGCTAAGCAGTCCTCAGCCTGAAGGTGCGCCCCCACCCAACAGGGGGGCCACCACCAACTCTTCCAGGACGTCTGGCAGGCCCACATCTCAGACGCTTGGGCACTCGAGATTGTACCCTCGGGATACGCGATAGAGTTCCTGTCTCTTCCCCAAACAGTTTTTTTTCAATCCCGTCCTCCACGGGACACCGAGTGGGCAGCCGCCTTCTCCCAGGCCATTCAGTCCCTCCTGGACTGGGGAGTCATCTCCCCTGTTCCCCCAGCAGAGAGGTTTCAGGGGTTCTATTCGAATGAACCTTTTCGTGGTCCCCAAAAAGGAGGGCTCTGTGCACCCAATCCTGGACCTCAAACTACTGAACAAGTTCCTCCGTCTTCAGCAGTTTCAGATGGAATCCCTTCGTTCCATAATTGCTTCTCTGGAGCAGGGGGAATTCCTTTCAGCCATAGATATCCAGGACGCATACCTCCACATCCCCATCAGGCAGAGTCACCAGTGCTTCCTGAGGTTTGGAATAGGAGACCATCATTACCAGTTTGTCGCCCTCCCGTTCCTGCTCCGTTGCAGAGGCATCTTCCTTATGCCTCATCTGGACGACATCCTCATCAAGGATCCCTCTTTCGCTCAGGCGTCAAGCAGCATAAAGATCACACTGGAAGCCCTTACACGTTTCGGGTGGCTGGTCAATCTGACTCCCTCCAGATGACTGGCCCTGAAGCAGCACATGGTTCGCCCTTCTCCGGACAAGCGACTGGCCTTGCACCGTTCGGTGACTGTTCTTCTCGGTTGCAGGCTTCCATCCATTCGCCTCTGCATGAGGACGTTAGAGAAGATGGTCGCCTGTTTCGAGGAGATTCCCTTTGCCCAATTCCACTCTCGCACGTTCTAGAGAGCGATCCTCTCCTCCTGGGACAAATTGTCCGAGAGCCTGGACTATCCCATCCACCTCTCTCCCCATCGAGGTCGTCTATTTGTTGGTGGCTGTCGGTTCCAGTTCTGGGAAGGTCCTTCCTTCAGATATCCTGGACGGTTGTTACCACCGACGCCAGTCTGCAAGGTTGGGGAGGAGTGTTCCCTCCCGGGACAGTCCAAGGCACATCGTCTCGGTCGGAGTCCAAGCTTCCGATTAATGTCCTGGAGCTCAGGGTGATTCTTCTATCCATCCGGCACTGGACCCAACTCCTGAAGGGTCGCCCCATCAGAGTCGTTGGACAACGCCACGGCGGTGGCGTACATCAACCACCAGGGGGGAACACACAGCCTCGCGGTGCTGCAGGAATCTGACAAGATCTTGCGGTGGGCGGAGGCCCACGTACCGGCAATTTCGGCAATCTACATCCCGGGTGTGGAGAACTGGACTGCGGACTTCCTTAGCAGGACTACAATAGATCCAGGCGAGTGGTCCCTCCACCCGGAGGTATATTCAAGGCAAAACTTCCCACCTTTCGCTCCCGATCAAAGGGATCCGAATGCTTGTGGCGTGGATGCCCTGATCTCCCCTTGGCAGGGGTTCTCCCTCCTTTACATGTTTCCCCCCTTCCCCCTCCTACCCAGGGTTTTACGGAAAATCAGGATGAAGGGCATTCAGATGATCCTTAACGCCCCAGATTGGCCCTGTCGCGCGTGGTATGCAGACCTCGTTCTACTTCTAGAAGACGTCCCTTGGCAACTAACTCTCAGAGACAACCTTCTTTCGCAGGGACCAGTCTTCCATCAGCATTTAAGATCTCGTCGTTTGACGGCGTGGCCATTGAAACCGCCATTTCGGCAGATGTCATCCGCACTATGAATCAGGCCAGGAAGCCAGTGTTGTCCAGGATCTATTACAGGACCTGGAGGTCCTTCCTGGGTTTCTGTGAAAGCCGAAATATTCCACCACTTTGTTTTTCTCTCCCCACGGTCCTGTACTTTCTTCAATCAGGGTTAGACCTTGGTCTGGCCCTTAGTTCTTTGAAGAGTCAGGTGTCGGCGCTTTCTATCCTTTTCCAGCGCCCTCTGGCCGCCCTGGAGCCCGTAAGGACTTTTCTTCAGGGAGTGGCACATACGGTTCCTCCGTACAGTCCTCCTTTACCGCCCTGGGATCTGAATTTAGTCCTTAGCGCTCCAGGCTTCCCCCTTTGAGCCCTTGCGGGAGATTTCTCTCCAACTCCTGTCATGGAAGGTAGTTTTTCTTGTCGCTATCACTTCTATCAGATGGGTGTCCGAGTTGGCGGCGCTCTGTTGCAGAGAACTCTTCCTGGTTATTCATAGGGACAAAGTGGTTCTCCGGCCTGTCCCTTCTTTTCTTCCGAAGGTGGTCACTGACTTCAATATTAACGAGGAAATTGTCCTTTCCTTACTGTGTCCATCTCCTTCACACCCCAAGGAGAAGGAGTTACACCATTTGGATCTATTTAGCAGCGTCTGGTCCCTTCCTCCGTACGGACTGCCTTTTTGTCATTCCGGAGGGTCCTCGCAAGTGATTGGCGGCCTCCAAGGTGGCAATAGCACGTTGGATTCGGGCTGCAATTGTGGATGCTTATCGTGCCCGGGGTAGAGTTCTGCCCTTAGGTGTCACGGCTCACTCCACCAGAGCAGTGGGTGCATCTTGGGCTTGGAGGAATCACGATTTGGCTGCACATTTGTGTAAGGCGGCTACTTGGTCCTCCTTACACATATTCACAAAATTTTACCAGGTGCATACTTATGCATCGGCAGACGCTGCCTTAGGCCGCTTGGTCTTGCAGGCGGCAGTTTCTTAGATGCCTGCAGGGACGCTTGCTTCCATGGGTCTGTTTTTTTTCCTCCCTGTGGACTGCTTTTGGACGTCTCACGGTTCCTGTGTCCCCCAATGAATATGGGCGAGAAAATGAGATTTTTGTAAAACTTACCAGTAAAATATCTTTCTCGCTCTTCAGTATTGTTCGACCACAGTTGTGGCAGTTGCTGGTTTGAACCCCATTGGGTCTTTTGGCATGGTTGGTGTTCCATGTTTTTTCTTTGGTTGGCTTCCTTCTCCTACTGCTTGTGCACAAACTGAAGCTCTCTCTCCAGGCTGGAAGGGGTATCGCTGCAGTGGGAGGGGCTAACAGCTTTATCTAGTGTCAACGCCTCCTAGAGGACATGGCTTTACCCACGGTTCCTGTGTCCCGCCAATAAAGAGCGAGAAAGATTTTACTGGTAAGTTTTAGAAAAATCAAATTTTAAGTCGATGGCTGTGTCATAAAACCGGACACAGTACACAGTTGCCATGTGTCCGGTTATTTTTATTTAGTCCATTATTTTTATTTATTTTTTTTAAACTGTTTAAATCGCCAGCCTTAACCCTTTCGCTACAAGCTCCGTACATGTACGGAGCGGGAGCGATGTAGGAACATTGTGCCCACTCGCACATGCAGCGGGCGTCATGACCGGCAAGTCTCTGCTGTTTCAAACAGCAGAGACCTGCAGCTTATTAGGCTACTTTCACACTAGCGCTTGATCGGATCCGTTCTGAACGGATCCGATCATATTAATGCAGACAGAGGCTCCGTTCAGTACGGATCCGTCTGCATTAATAACTTAGAAAAATTTCTAAGTGCGCAAGATGCCTGAGCGGATCCGTTCAGACTTTCAATGTAAAGTCAATGGGGGACGGATCCGCTGGAAGATTGAGCCATATGGTGTCATCTTCAAGCGGATCCGTTCCCATTGACTTACATTGTAAGTCTGAACGGATCCGCTCGCCTCCGCACGGCCAGGCGGACAGCTGAACGCTGCAAGCAGCGTTCAGCTGTCCGCCTGGCCGTGCGGAGGCGAGCGGAGCGGAGGCTGAACGCCACCAGACTGATGCAGTCTGAGCGGATCTGCTCCATTCAGACTGCATCAGGGCTGGCCAGAGGCGTTCGGGTCCGCTCGTGAGCATCTTCAAACGGAGCTCACAAGCGGACCGACGAACGCTAGTGTGAAAGTAGCCTTACCGTGACCTGCAATAAATGAAGATTGCGGTAATTAAAGGCTTTACTTGATCACAGCATCTAAATGCGCAAAAACCCAGAAGCGAGAGCTTCCAGGCTTCCTACAGACACCCCTGCGGTCAATGAGGGCATCGGTAGTTGCGCTGCACACCGTGAGCCTCGCTTACTAGGCCGATCGTGTTCATGCTGCAATTCTTATTTTGGGCACCAGATGGCAAGCCAGGATAAGAAATGAGCAATTTTCTATCCAAAACCCATTTTAAAAATCCCTGATAGTACAAAATTTAAAAACATAATAGTTTAAATCACCCCCCGCCCTTTTCGTATAATAAAAATAAAATACCTTAACAACAAATATAAGCATCATGGTTATCACCGCGACCGAAAACGACATTTTTAAAATATTTAAAAAAAAATCCAATACGGCGAGAGAAAAAAAAAAAAAGGGTCAAAGGTAATAAAATGTGATCACGCACACGCCAAAATTGTATCAATAAAAACTGCAGATTGTCCCGCAAATAATGAGCCCCTAAACAGATCAGTAGACAAGTATAAAAAAAAGTTATGGGGTCAGAATATGGTGATGTAAAAAAAAAAAGTTTACCAAAGTTTACATTTATTTTTACACTATTTAGACATACATATGGGGCATCGTTGTAATCGTACTTATCCAGAAAAGGAAGGGCATGGGTCAGTTTTGTCGCAAACAAAACACTGTGGTAACAAAACCCGTAAAACTGTGGAGGAATTTATGCCATAATTAATGGTGACATTAAAAAGTACAACTTGTCCCGCAAAGAATAAGCCCTCATACGGCTATGTAACCGGAAATATTAAAAAACGTTATGGCTCAAGGAAGATAGGGAAGAAAGATGAACGCAAAAAGGAAAACCCTCCAGTAGTGAAAGGACCCTGCAAAAGTGCTGATATCCCCAGAGACCCACAAACTTGTTTTAACATACAATTTTGTGTATGGCTTTATCAGCAGCATACCATGGCACCCACCACAATTACATGTGCTCTATGGCCATTACCTAACACCGAAATGCCTTTCTCCTCTGCAGGAAGCACTGCATAACCCCTCTGCATCTGCGTGAGTGACACCTTCAGCAGGCTCCTGTGGAAGTTTTCCAGGGCATATAAAAAACACCAAACCAAAAATCATCCCACAAAAAAAAAAAAAAAAAAAAAAAAAAAAAAAAAGCTCTATATTAAATAAATACATATAGTAATACACTATATATAAAATAATAAATTAATGATAAATAAACCAAAATTAGTGTTTATTAATCCACAGTTAAAAAGATGTGGTACAAGACAATTTTAAAATAGCACAAAAAAATACTGCATTGTTGGCTAAGGCTACTTTCACACTAGCGTTCGGGCGGATCCGTTCTGAACGGATCCGCCCATAATAATGCAGACGGAGGCTCCGTTCAGAACGGATCCGTCTGCATTATATTAGCTAAAAAAAGCTAAGTGTGAAAATAGCCTGGGACGGATCCGTCCAGACTTTCAATGTAAAGTCAATGGGGGACGGATCCGCTTGAAGATTGAGCCACATTGTGGCATCTTCAAACGGATCCGTCCCCATTGACTTACATTGTAAGTCTGGACGGATCCGCACGCCTCCGCACGGCCAGGCGGACACCCGAACGCTGCAAGCAGCGTTCAGCTGTCCGCCTGTCCGTGCGGAGGCGAGCGGAGCGGAGGCTGAACGCCGCCAGACTGATGCAGTCTGAGCGGATCCGCCTCCATTCAGACTGCATCAGGGCTGGACGGCTGCGTTCGGGTCCGCTCGTGAGCCCCTTCAAACGGAGCTCACGAACGGAAACCCGAACGCTAGTGTGAAAGCAGCCTAACAAGAAAACTAAACTTACCTTGTTTCTTAATTTCCCTTTTGATTTGGTCTTTTGCTTCCGCTTTAGTTTTTTCTTGCTTAAAATCTTCTTATTCCTAAAACAGAGGTAGGAAAAAATAGAAATAAAAAATTGTGAACTCAAACCCCCAAAATATAAGCAATGATTCTTTGATGTAGCCATCACAAACCAGCAAGTCACACTCACATTATTTACAATCACAATTTTCAATATCAGCTTCGGAAGCCATATTTTTAGCATTTTAGAAAACTGTAGTGATATTTATAATTATAGTGCAGTGTTAATAATACAGTGTATGGTTTTGACACAGGGCTGGAGGCATTGACATGCATGCAGCGGTATTTTTCTGTCAAAGCCAGCATTCATGCTAAAAAGCACGACAGATCCCCTTATAGCGAACTGGCATCTGACGGGCCACACCGGTGTTCAGCTATGCCAGATACGACAATTCAGGTATACTGCTCCTCTGCTGGGAAAAAGTACCAGAATGCCCTAATACATGTGGACAAAGCCTAAATGAGACCTAGCCACATCAATATCTGATTGGTGGGGGCTCAACACCCTGGACCACCACCAATCAGCTGTTTGAGAAGGCACCAGCGCTGTGGCCTTCTCTCTAATAACCAAGCACAGCACCATCCATTGTATAGCGGTTGTGTTTGGTATGGGAGCTCAGCCCCATTCACTTTAATGGGGCTGAGCTGTACCTTGCCCATGGGACCAATGAACATGACGTCACATCAGCTAGGGAAATCTTTGAGAAGGCTGCAGCGCCAATAAGAGCACCGATGCATCAAACAGTTGATAGTCAGTTGACCCGGGTGTTGGACCACCACCAAACAGATACTGATGACCTATCCAAAAGGATAGGTCAACAGTAAAAAGATCTCAGAAAACCAGTTTAAATAGACTCGCTACTTAAATTTGCATAAATCATTATTACATGTAAATATAAGAAACTCTGTAATATAGCTACTTCTAGCTAGAAAAAGATGCCAATTTCTCCATGTATGAACCACTTCTTTAAATGTCTATGGAGAGGGTAGGGAGAGGCAGAGCAGTGATCTGCTGGAAGGAGACAGAGGCACAGCGAGACACAGAGGCTGCTGCTGGCCCTACTAAGATGTATGTATTTTATGCAACCCCAGTGCTATATTCACAGTACTGCTGTATAAAGTCTTCCATACTGCTGCTTCGGTGGATGTGCTACGGAGACAGGTGAGCAGATTTCCTTGGTGCTATAAGTGGGAGACCTTACAGGACTTTATCTCCAGCCACCAGCTCAGGGGAAATGGACAAGTAGAGATGGAGACTGCAAAGGGGATAATGGTAATAAATGCAACTGATACAATGGCCCAAGGTATGATGTCATCCCTCATGTTCACACTATAGCATATTCTGAAGAGTCAAGTGAAACAAGTACATTTAAAAAGAAGGAAAAAAAAGCCCAATTATAACTCTCTGGTCAAACTTGATGTTGCAGGCCTCCAGATGAGTAAAACAAGAATCGAATACTATGCAAGTTATTCTTGCCATTAAAAAAAGAAAACCTTACAGAAGCCATAATATGATATGAGGATTTATTAGGCTCCATCATAGCTGTAATGAATAGAAGGCACGGCTTTAAAAGAATTTTAATAGACCGCCGAGGTCAATGATTGGCTGCAAAGGTCACAGGCATGTGGTGCGAGTAGGATTGGAGGGGGTCCCAGGAAGACGAGATTAAGCTTTTTTTCACTATTTTATCAGTCTCCCTGGAGTTTTCCAGCAAATATGA